>NC_139396.1:73732500-79027500 GCF_054392235.1 Sus scrofa | reverse complement strand
TTCAGTTTCTTTATTCATTATAGTTTTATTGAGATAGTCTATTTCTTAAGCCAGTTTTAGTAGTTTTTGTCTTTCTAGGAATGGTTTTTGTTTTGTTTTGTTTGCCTTTAGGGCCATACCCACAGCATATGAAGGTTCCCAGGCTAGGGGTCAAATTGGAGCTGTAGCTACTGGCCTACACCACAGCCACAGCAACGCCAGATCTTTAACCCATTGAGTGAGGCCAGGGATTGAACCTGTGATCTCATGGTTGCTAGTCAGATTTGTTAACCACTGAGCCACGACAGGAACTCCTTTATAGGAATAGTCTTTATTGTTGTTGAGTTATTTATTTCTCCCTTCATTTCTGTCAGTTTCTGCATCACATATATTGGTGCTCTGTTGGGTGGGACTTTTTAAAATTTTTTTTTTTACTGCTATTTCCCCAATACAATTTTTTTTCTACTATACAGCATGGTGACCCAGTTACACATACATGTGTACATTCTTTTTTCTCCCATTATCATGCGCCATCATAAGTGACTAGACGTAGTTCTCAGTGCTACACAGCAGGATCTCATTGGTAATCCATTCCAAAAGCAATAGCTTGCATCTATTAACGCTAAGCTCCCACTCCATCCCACTCCCTCCCCCTCCCCCTTGGCAACCACAAATCTCTTCTCCAAGTCCATGATTTTCTTTTCTGTGGAAAGGTTCATTTGTGCCGCATATTAGATTCCAGATATAAGTGATATCATTAATACGTCCACAAATAACAAATGCTGGAGGGGTGTGGAGAAAAGGGAACCCTCCTGCACTGTTGGTGGGAATGTAAGCTGATACAACCACTGTGGAGAACAGTATGAGGGTACCTTAGAAAACTATACATAGAACTACCATATGACCCAGCAGCCCCACTCCTGGGCATGTAGCCAGAAAAAACTTTCTTTAAAAAAGACACATGCACCCGCATGTTCATTGCAGCACTATTCACAATAGCCAAGACATGGAAACAACCCAAATGTCCATTGACAGATGATTGGATTAGGAAGATGTGGTATATATACACAATGAAATACTACTCAGCCATAAAAAAAGAACAAAATAATGGCCTTTGCAGCAACATGGATGGAACTAGAGACTCTCATCCCGAGTAAAGTAAGTCAGAAAGGGTGGGACTTTTTACTGTGAAATTGACTGTTGGGATTTGGAGCTCCAAATGTCAGAATAAGAAGGGCTTTATTTAGAGTTTAATTTAGTCAATAGGTCAAAAAAGATATCTTTTTAAATTTTTCATTCATTTAGCAGGGTTTTAGAAAGTTTCTCTATCATATTTCATGATTCAATTAAGTCATCATGATTCTGCTCCAAGATTGTAAGTACATCCTAAATGCTTTTCCCCAGCAAGTTGTGTCACATAACAAAACTACAAATACTTCCCTAGGGATCTATGGCTCACTTTGACACACTTAATTGCATATAATAGCTTTCTGTACAGCAGTGGTGTTGTGGCTAACTGTATTCTTTTATGTATTTAATTCCATTGGATTTTAATGTTTGCTCTTAAACCAAGTTAAAACATGAAAGTATTTTTGTTTTGTTATTTGTTTTTTGTTTGTTTTGTCTTTTTAGGGCCACACCTGTGGCGTATGGACGGCCCCAGGCTCGAATCAGAGCTGTAGCTGCCAGCCTATGCCACAGCCACAACAACGTGGGATCTGAGCTGTGTCTGCAACCATCACCACAGTTCATGGCAACACTGGATCCTTAACCCACTGAGCAAGGCCAGGGATTGAACCTCCATCCTCGTGGATACTAGTCAGGTTCCTTACTGCTGAGCCACAACGGGCACTCCAAAAATTTTTTGACTTAGCTGCCTTAAAAAACTGCATCCAGGATTTTCCACTGTGGCTCAGCAGGTTAAGAACCGATGCTGTCTCTCTGAGGATCCCTGGCCTCACTTAGTGGGTTAAGGATCCGATGTTGCTGCAAGTAGTGGTGTAGGTCGCAGATGTGGCTCTGATGTGGCTCAGATCTGTTGTTGCTGTAACTGTAGCATAGGCCAGCAGCTGCTGCTCAGATTGGTCCCCTAGCCCAGGAACTTCCATATGCCACTGGTGTGGCCTTTAAAAGAAAAAACAACAAAAACAAAAAATTCCCTTCCCTTCTTCCATGCAGCTCTGCACGGAACTTTCTTACTCTCCATTCTTTCCAAACTCTCTTTCATCATCACATACATAGCTTTACTGTCTGTCCTTCCCACTTCCCCTTCCATCTTAAAACAAAACAAAACAAAACAAAAACCCTGTCTAAACAAATCCCAGAGTAAATCATGCATAATTTAGGTATAGTACCTGAGGACATGGATTACTTATTACCAGAGTTTCTTCTCCTCTCACAGGACAAGAAAGGATGCTGGTGCATTTGTCCCTGACAGTGTAGGAAGCAGACACTCAATAGCCCAGAGTGGGCTATTAGTATCAAAATACCAAAGCCTTTGTTTTATCTTATTTTATTTTCGAATGACTTAAAAAAATGACAATGGAAAACAGTGCCAGTTGCCTCAAGGAGCCTGGAAACAACAAGCACGGAGAGGATCTGTGATGAGCGGAAGAATACTGGCACAGTTGGCGTGTGTCTTGGAAAGGGTTGATCATACAGGCAAGTGCTCACAGTCATGAGCCGGGGGAGGGAGACTGTAAGAAGGGGCGTGAGATCTGCTGTAAAATATGCTTCTTTTTTAAAAGAAATTGGCTTCTGGTTTGACATGTACATTTTCAGGTCTAGGAAGACTCAGTACTTGAGAATGGAAAATTGACTTTTAAAGATAGCTCCTTTCATTGTTCTTCTAGGATAAGGCCTGGGAATAGTTGGATCAGTACCCGTGCTGTCCTACCACCCCTTTCCTCCCACCAGCACTGCTGTTCTCCTTGGCCCTGTGTAGATGTCAGCATCCTCCTGTGTAGGATACACTCTCAGGAGTTTCCCAGAAGCCTCTGACCTCCCTTCATGCACATAAGTCCCTGCAGGCTAGTGGGTGAAGGCTGGTGAGCACACAGGCTGTACAGCTGACTATGGCAAAACGTTGAAGGCACAGCACCCCAAAGGGGAAACATACCCTTTGTACCTTAATTTTCTGGGAACTTTTAACATTATCTATTTCTTCTATATGCTGAGTGTATCTGTGTGCATGTCAAGCATAGAGTTCAGATTTTTTTTTTAAAGTCTCATATTCCAAATATTGTGTCCTGATTTCAGATCATGCTGACTGATTTCTGGTTTAGAAAACATAGTCACCGTATCCATATCAGTCCTCCCCTTCCAGAGACAAATGTAACAGAATGTTGAATATCATCCTAGTTTCTTTTTTTTATTAACATTATAGTTTCTGTGTGCATTTTTACCTAATCAGGTCTATGGTATTGCTCTAATGACCCATATTAGTTAACATCTGTTCCTGTTTTTCCGTAGGTGAAGAACTTATATTGTGTAGTTTTATAAATAATGTTATAACTGACATCTTTTTTACATTACTGCATGACCAGTCAGTTCTCTGTAGCAATTACAGGTGATGGATACTTTAAAAGAGCCTTTACTGGAGTTCCTCTTGTGTCTCAGCAAGTTAAGAACCCAAAGTTGTCTCTGTGAGGATGCAGGTTTGATCCCTGGCCTTGCTCAGTGGGTTAAGGATCCAGCGATGCCACAAGCTGTGGCGTAGGTCACAGACGCACTTCAGATCCAGGGTTCCTGTAGCTGTGGCGCAGGCCGGCAACTGCAGCTCCAATTTGAACCCTGGCCCAGGAACTTCCATATGACACAGGTGCGGCCATCAAAAGAAAAAAAAAAAAAAAAAAAAAAGAGAAGGGCCCCCAGTGTCAGGCGCTATTCTGGGTTCTTGGGCTTATCCTTCATACAAAATAGTAAAAAATGTCAACCCTCATGGTACTTATTTTATTTTAGTTTTTTTGCATTTTCTAGGGCTGTACCTTTGGCATATGGAGGTTCCCAGGCTAGGGGTCTAATCGGAGCTATAGCTGCCGGCCTACACCACAGCTCACAGCAATGCCAGATCCAAGCCACATCTGCAACCTACAGCACAGCTCATGGCAATGCCGGGTCCTTAACCCACTGAGCAAGGCCAGGGATCGAACCCGCAACCTCATGGCTCCTAGTCGGATTTGTAACCACTGAGCCACGACGGGAACTCCCAGAGTGCTTATTTTAGAATCATTTTCAGAAAGGTGGTCCCATCAGGGCTCTGTGAGGGACACGTTCGTGTCACTGAGGTGTCCTGCCAGAGAGCCTGAGTACAAAGGCTATCGGAGCTACCCTTAACTTACCAAATTCATCTGTTTCCAAATCTTTGCCATTTCTCTTCCCACTAGTAAGAGTAGAGCATTAATGGGACAAACAGACATAGTCAATGTAATTGACCTGGGTCCATGACTCCCACTATGATGGTTGAAGTAAATAAGTTTGGGGGAATATTTAATTGAAACCAGTTATTATGCAAAGCCATGAGTATCCAGTTTTTCAGTGACTGTGTACAGCCTTGAAAGGGCCGAAGCAGGACGCTTTAAAAGATTTACAGCTTCCCGGAGTTCCCGTCGTGGCTCAGTGGTTAATGAATCCAACTAGGAACCATGAGGTTGCATGTTCGATCCCTGGCCTTGCTGATTGGGTTAAGGATCTGGCGTTGCCATGAGCTGTGGTGTGGGTCGCAGATGCGGCTCGGATCCCGAGTTGCTTTGGCTGTGGCGTAGGCCGGTGGCTAAAGCTCTGATTTGACTCCTAGCCTGGGAACCTCCATATGCCGCAGGTGCGGCCCTAGAAAAGGAAAAAGACCAAAAAATAAATAAATAAATAAAAATTTAAAAAAAGATTTACAGCTTTTGAATCAAGTATACCAGTAAAAATGATAGAATATCTGAACCCGGTTTCCTTTCAAACTCTACACCTCCTACTGGGATTTCTCATTAAGCTCTCACTGATGGCCATGGACCACCCTTTCTACTTCCTGCTGGAGACTAGTTGTCTGAGTCATGAGAATGAAAAGACTCTATCTCTAGTCAGGGACATTGCATTATCTTCAAAGGGCACAGTTTTATGGCCCTGATTAGAAAATTGGATCAGGAGGCTAATGAGAGTGCAGTCACTCACATTGTGAATGAGAGAACTTCTGACAATGTGTCTGAGTGGAAGTAATTTTTTTTAGAGCCAGATTTACATGAATACTGAAATTATTTCAGCAGCAGGGGATGTCGGAGGCAGCTTGACTTCTGTGTGCACTTGCCAGCTCCAGGGACTTCTAGACTAATGGGACAGTTTTAATAGGGCTGGTTAATTTTTTTATTTCTATTTTTTTCATTTAAAAAAGTTTTATTGAAATATAGTTGATTTTTCAATGTTATGTTAATTTCTGCTGTAAAAAGTGATTCAGTTATACATATACACACATCCGTTCTTTTTCAGATTCTTCTCCCACACATAGAATATCACAGAATATTGGGTAGAGTTCCCTGTGGCTATACAGCAGGTGCCAATTGACCATCCATTCCATATGCCAGTGTGCCTATGCCAATCCCAAACCCCCAGTCCATCGCTCCCCTTCCACCGTACCTTTCCTCTTTGGTAACCATAAGTTTTGTTTCTCTTCTTTTATCTTCTTTGGCTGCCCCAAGCTTATGGAGTTTCGGGGCCAGGGATCAGACCCGAGCCATAGTTGCAACCTACACCACAGCTGTGGCAACACCAGATCCTTAACCCAATGTGCCAGGCTGGGATCGAACCTAAGTCCCAGAACTCCAAGACGTCACCAATCCTGTTGAGCCACAGCGGGAACATCCATAAGTTTATTTTCAAAGACTGTGAGTCTGTTCTTGGTTTGTAAATAAGTTCTTTTGTATCATTTTTTAAGATTCCAGTCTTGTCTAAATAGCTGTGCTCTCAGTTTCCATTTATCTATCTCAGAAGAAGCTTACAGTTAGCAAAAGATGCTTGTGTAGCCATAGGCTTCCTTCTGTCTTTTTTTTTTTTTTTTCAGATCTAAACATAGAATTTCTGTTAGGGTCAGTTGCCTCTACCAGCCGATTGAGCCTTTGATTGATTCCACAGCTATTTTCTGAGTTCCCACCAGACGCTGATGGAGTGAATGCAGCAAACAGTCTGGGGTCCCTGCCTTCATGCATGGAGGGAGAGAGGCACTGAGCTACTCTGCGGCTGAGCATGTACCATGTTGGGCAGCATTTAAGACTACAGAGGAAAGCAAAGCCAGGTTGAGTGGGATAGGAAGGATATGGAATGGGGTGGGGATCTTGCTGTGTCTTATAGGGAAGTCAAGGAAACAAAGCTGATTGGATGATCAATGAGCAGAAACTTGAAGAAATGTTGTGGTTATTGGAAGAAAAGTTGCCAGGTGAAGGGGAATGGTGGTACACCCCCCCTTGGGCGAGGCTGTGCTGGAAATGAGTGAGGAACAGGAAGAAGCCAGGGCAGCTGAGCTGGATGAATCCAGAAAGAGGGGGCAGGGCGCAGGTGAGAGTGGGTGAGGACCAGACACCTGGGGACTTGGAGGACCTCTTAAGGACCCAGGCTTAGCAGGGAAAAGTGGGAAGATGCTGGAAGGCCTTGGTTAGAAGAGTACAGTGAACTCCCTTTAGTTTTATGAGAATTACTTTGGTCATTATGAGGAAAAGCAGATTTAAGGGGAAAAGGGTGGACACTGGGAGACCATGGGTGTCTACCAAGGGTGGGGCTTCCTGCATGGACCCAGAGGAGACCACAGGGGTGCTTGAGGGCTACAGGGTGACTCCATTTGCTTACCTTACGCGTGTGTTTGTACTTTCCCCACCAGAATCCAAATCTCATTTGAGCAGGTATGCTAACTGTTGCTTCTTTAGTCCTTCCATAAACCCCTGACTTAGATGGATAAGCAAAGCAGGACACCACAGCCACAGTGAAAGAAGGGAGACCAGAGCTGCCGAGACAGTGAACCCCTCCAGCCCGTGGAGCGAAACACCTTCCCCCCATCTCCTGGTTCTTTTAACGATACCGGAGATTGATTCTGAATTCTCTGAGCCAGAAGAATTTAAGTCACTTTATCTGTCTGATAAATATACATTACACACCACTTTGAATTTCAGATGGTGAGAGGTCAGTGAACACCCAAGAAAGACTAAAAAAAATCAATTGACTTATAATTTGTTCTTTCTCTCACTTTTATCTTTGTGTCATGTGCCTCAGGAAAAAAATCCCATTGGTGACTACTTGTTTTACTTTTGTTAAAATTTAAAAATTTTTTTACGGTTGTGCATCGGCGGCATAAGAAAATTCCTGGGCCAGTGGTCAAACGCGTGCCACAGCAGTGATCCAGACTACAGCAGGGACAGCACTGGGTCCTTAACCCGCTAGGCCACCAGCAAGCTCCAATGATTCCTTGTTTTAGTGTCTTCTCCTTACTGTCATTCTCCTTACTGATATTATCGATAATATATGGATAACATAAAATTTATCATCTTAACTGTTCTTAAGAGTGCATTTTATTAGTGTGAGTATTGTCCTGTTGTTGTACAGGCTTTAGTTTCTTTTCCTGTTAATTCTGGTAGGGCTAGAAGCCCTATTGAGTTCCTGATTATCTCCTAGCTGTCTACTGTCTTCCTATTAGTATCTGTGAAACTATAGTTTAAGAAACTTCCTTTTTGTCTCCTGGTCCGAAAATAACCTTCTTCCATGGGTGTTAGTTGTCATCCTGTTCTCTGCAAGGAAACCTCCACTGCCTTTAAGTTTCTTTTTATAATGTAGTTCAAGAGCACAAGGACACGTACGTGCTTAGTGGCAAATGCATGGAAAACCTGACCTACTCCAGCTCTCTCTTCATGGCCCTATGTTACCCCTTCTGGATCTGCTTCTTTCCCCCTGGTAGGCATTTTCTCTTCGACTTCATCATCAGTTAACAATGATTGAGGTGTTCCCTGGTGGTACAGCAGGTTAAGGATCAGGTTCAATCCCTGTCCTGTCCTGGGAATTTCCACATGCACACTGCACACAGCCGAAAAAATGAAAAACAAACAAACAAACAAACAAAAAAACACAGTGACTGAACTCTGGGCTCTTCCAAAGCAATGCCGGAGGAGACAGCTGCTCTCCAGGAGGTGATCATGGAAGGGAGGGGATTATACACTTGCATATACCTGAAACACAAATGACAGCATCTGTAACCATGGCCATGACCACTCCACCTGTGCAGATGTGCACACCTGAGTTAGGAGTGTCTAGATCTGTGGGAAGAGGAAGAGTGGAGGGGCAGCTGTGCAGGCAGGTAAGAGAGGGGTAGAGTTTTAGGAGGAGTCGAGGCTCCTGATTTCTCAGAGGCAGGAGGTGCACCTTTTCAGAGGAATGGAGGAGGTTCTGAGAACAAGGAGAAAGCAAAGTACAAAAGCAGATGCCGCACGTGTTTACCTAATTGGGGGCAGGAGTGTTGAGCAAAAGTTTTGGGGACTGAGTGAGGTGAGACAAAGGCATTTCTGTGCAGAGTAGGATCTCCTGTGGAGGTAAATTCAGTTGGGAGCCTCGTGGGAGGCCAAGAAAGGAAATAGAGGTGACCCTGGGTGGGACCTCCCTTCACCACATCTGGGTAATTAGGGGAGGAGCAGAGGCTAAGGTGGGAAAAGCCAAATGGGCACCTGTCCAGAAGCTGCTCCACAGAGTCCTTTGCAGGCTCACTCTCCTCCATCTGACCATTAAATATTTACATTCCCTGGGACTCTAGCTTAAACTTTTTTCTTACTCTGTGTTCTCTCTCTGGCTAACTCAACATTAGGCATTTATATTGTTTCTATAGCAATAACTTGGGTTTTTCTTAGAATGGTAGAATTTCAGAGATGGAGCTTTAAAATCATCTACTCCAAAATCTTACTTTACACAAGAAACTAGATCCACTGAAGGAGGTGGTAACTGAGTGCTGGGTCAGAACCAACGTCTCTTCCTTTTCATTTAAGTGTTCTTTCCCCCTCTGCATGCTGTGATCTAGAAAGAGTTCAAAAAGAACTTCAAATACAACAATCTTGTTCACAAAAAGAAAAAAAAATCACAAGCTGATCCTAATATTCATGTAGAAATGCAAGGGACTCTATGTAGCCTAAACAATCTTGAAAAAGAAGAGAAAAAATTAGAGGGCTTGCACCTCTCAATTTGATAACTTACTTCAAAGATAATTAAGACAATCTGCTACGGGCATAAGTACAGACATGTGGATCAAGAGAATTGAATTGAAAACCTGGAAATAAATTGATGCAATTTATAGTCAGCTGATTTTCAAAAAGCATGCCAAGCCCATTCAATAAGGAAAGGACAATCTTCTACAAATGGTTCTGAGACAAATGGCTATTCAAATGCAAAAGAATGAAGTTGGATCCCTGTCTCACACCGTATAAATACTTTATTCAAAATTATGTAGGGGCTAAAACCATAAAACTCTTAGAAGGAAACATGGGGTAAATCTTCATGATCTTGCATTAGGCAGTGGTTTCTTAAATATGACATGAAAAGCACAGCAACCAAAGAAAATAAGGTAAGTTGGACTTCACCAAAATTAAAAACTTGTGTGTGTCAAAAGACACTACCAAGAAGGTGAAAACAGGAGTTGCCATCATGGTGCAATGGAAGCAAATCCAACTAGGAGCTATGAGGTTGTGGGTTCAATACCTGGCCTCGCTCAGTGGGTTAAGGATCTGGTGTTTCTGTGAGCTGTGGTGTAGGTCAAAGATGTGGCTCAGATCTGGCATTGCTGTGGTTGTGGCGTAGGCCAGCAGCTGTAGCTCCGATTAAACCCCTAGCCTGGGAACCTCCTTGTTCCTCGGGTGCCACCCTGAAAAGCCAAAAAAAAAAAAAAAAAAAAAAGGGAGAAAAAAGAAAGAAAGTGAAAACACACCCAAAGAATAGGAAAAAATACTTTCAAATCACATATGTGATAAGATGGAGTTCCTACTATGGTGCAGAGGGTTGTTTTTTGTGTGTGTGGGGGGGTGTTTTGTTTTGTTTTGTTTTGTTTTGTTTTTCAGAAGGTTAAGGATCCAGTGTTGTCTCTGGAGTGGCTCAAGTAGATGCTGAGGCACGGGTTCGATCCCTGGCCCAGCACAGTGGGTTAAGAATCTGGCATTGCAGGAGTTCCCGTCGTGGCGCAGTGGTTAACGAATCCGACTAGGAACCAAGAGGTTGCGGGTTCGGTCCCTGCCCTTGCTCAGTGGGTTAACGATCCGGCGTTGCCTTGAGCTGTGATGTAGGTTGCAGACACGGCTCGGATCCCACGTTGCTATGGCTCTGGCGTAGGCCGGTGGCTACAGCTCCGATTCGACCCCTAGCCTGGGAACCTCCATATGCCGCGGGAGCGGCGCAAGAAATAGCAACAACAACAACAACAACAACAAAAAGACAAAAAAAAAAAAAAAAAAGAATCTGGCATTGCCACAGCTGTGGCATCGGATTTGATCCCTGGCCTGGGAACTTCCACATGCCATGAGGGTGGCAAAAAAAAGAAAAAAAAAATTGATTAAGAACCTAGCATCTGGAATATATATAAAGAACTCTTTCAGTATGACAATAAAAATACAAACAACCCAGTTTAAAAATGTGTGAATTTGAATAGACAGTTCTCCAACGAAGATATGCAGATTTCCAGTAAGCACATAGAAAAGATACTCAGCATCATTTATCATTAGAGAAATGTAAATCAAAATCACAATGAGATACCATTTCATACCATTAGGATGGCCAGAGTAAAAAAATTTAATAAGCAGAAAATAGGAGGTGTTGATGACGATAGGGAGAAATTGTAACACTCATATATTTCTAATGAAAGGATAAAATGGTGCAACCATTGTCAAAAATAGTTAAGCAGTTCCTTAAAACATTGTCTCGATAGATAGGTGGATAGATAGACAGACACACATATATACACATATACTCCAGAGACTGAAAACATATGTTCACACTAGAACCTATACACACAAATGTTCATAGCATTATATTTATTCATAGCCAAAAGGTGGAAATAGCCCAACTGTCTATCAGCTGATGAATGGGGAAACAAATGTGGTATATCCATACAATGGAGTATTATTCAGACATTAAAAGGAATGAAGTACTGATAAATGCTACAGCATGGGAGATCCTTGAAAAAATTTTGTTGAGTGAAAAAAAGACACAAAAGGCCACATATGGTATGGTTTCATTTATAGAAATGTCTAGAATTGGCCAGTCCTTACAGAAAGAAAGTTAATTAGTGGTTGCCAGGAGTCGGGGAGAGCAGAGCTGCAAGAGCTTGCTAACAGGTCTGGGGATTTCTTTTGGAGGCAATGGAAATATTCCCTAATTAGATAGTAAGGATTATACAACATTATAAATATACCACAAACCATTGAACTGTATACTTTAAAATGGTGAATTTGGAATGCCCTGGTGGCTCAGCAGGTTGAGGATCTGGCATTGTCACTGCTGTGGCATGGGTTTGATCCCTGGCCCAGGAACTTCTGCATACCATAGGTGCAGCCCAAAATAATAATAATAATAAAAATTTAAAACTTAAGATATATTATAAAAAAATAAATAATATGGTGAATTTTGTTATCTTGAAAAAATACAAAAAAAAAAATCTTCCAAGTGATGTTTAATGCTCTACCCCTCTGTCCTCCCCACCCCCTGCAATTATTCAAGCATACCTTCAATCCTAGACTCACTTGGCAACCTCAAAATCCCTTTTCCTTCCCAATCCTGCTGTGGTACATTTTATAATAGACTCCTAAATAGACCCCCTTCCCCAGCCTCTTCCCTCTCACCAAACAGGCCAGCACCTCACAGCCAAAATCATTTTCCTACATTTTTCAAGTTCTTAAAGCCTGCATGAACCCGTGCTTCCGCCAAAACATTACAAGCTGTGACCAGTCTATAAAAAGGCCAAGCATCCATTATAACATGGTAGTTGGAAAGCAGGACACACTTATACCAGAGGAACCATAGGACAGGAAGAGAGTTTAGACCCCCAGGCAACTCATAAAACGTTGATTTAATCTTCAGCTAACTGAAAGCTCGTTCAGTAGTCCTAGAGGATTGAATCATTACAAAGCAAGGTTTTTGTGGGGACGGGAGTTCATAGTTCTAACTTGTACACCCTAGCTCCAAGCTGCTCGTGTTGGTTCCCAAGTCCAGAGTGTTGACTGAAAAAATGCACAACCTAAAGGTTGAAAGTTATGTTTTTATTCAGCGGGCATCCTGAGGACTTAAGCCTAGGAGGCAGGAGTCCCAGATAGCTCTGATGAATGGCTATGCAGAGGCGAGGAAGGGAGCCAGGGATATAGGAGTTTTTGCAACCAAGGCCAGGTCACTGGAGCATCAGATGCAAAGTCTGGGCTCACTGAAATCATTCTTTTGATGTTCATCTCAGCTCCCTGGGGCCAGTATCCCACATTTTCTCATCCTGAGTCTCCTTCAGGGCTCACTATCAGGTGGCTGAAGTGTCTGAAGGTTCAATGGCAGGCATTCTTTGTTTCTATCCTGAATTCCCTCAGGGCTCACTATCGTGGTCTTCTGTAAGGTGATGGCTTGAAGACTGCAATGTCCCTTTGTTTATCGTTAGGGCAGGCAACGTTTTTCAGCCCCAGCATGAGGTTACACATCAGCCCTTGTATTCTGTAAAGACCAACCCAGATGGACGTCATGGACTGTTGTGTCCAGTTCTTCCCACTGTGTGTTCCAACACCATACCTTTGCCATAATATGGATTTGAGAGCAAAAGTCTTTAACTGACTCAGTTTCAAGTTTATCTATTCCAAGATAACTTTCCTGACTTATTCCTAGCTCATTCTGATGCTGTAATATATGTATAAGAACCCTGCAAATGAAAAAGTTCGCGTAAGGAACATCTTCGATGATGACCTGACCTTGTCCCTGCCTCGAAGTGATTTTCTCCAGTGTTTCTTGTTGTGGTCCATGCGCAGGTTGGAAGGAGAATTTCCAGACTCAGAACAGGGTGAAGAAAAGACAAGTGTATTGAGGCAGGAAACACCACTAACACAGCAGGCCAACTTCCTGCTGATCAGAGAGAGCTGATCCTGCACACATGGTCATGTCTGTTTTTATAGCCCAGGGACAAAAGAGAGAGAGGAGAGGTCTCAGGATACACCTGCTGACCTGCTGATTGGATGAGGAAAGGGGTCTTCCAATACACTTGCTAGTTGGTTGAGGGTGTATAAAGCCCCTATTATAGGGGCTGGGTGAGGAGTGGGGCACATACCTTTCCTAGCAGGGGGCAGGAAGTGGGGAAGAGGGTCTTAGGAACTTTGTAACAGTTACAATGAGATAGATGGGATGATAAAAGTCTGGTAATTTTTGTCTCAGCCAGAGGTTTTTGAATTTTATCTCCTTGGAGAGGTCTTGAAGTCCCACATTTCTTGGTAATTTTGGGGGGCTTTTTTTTTTTTTTTTAAGAGCTGCACATAGAAGTTCCCAGGTCAGGGGTCAAATCAGAGCTGCACCTGCAGGCCTATACCACAGCTGCAGCAATGCCATATCTGAGCTGCATATGTGACCTACACCACAGCTCATGGCAAGGCCAGATCCTTAACCCACTGAGTGAGGCCGAGGCTCAAACCCACATCCTTGTGAATACTAGTCAGGTTCATAACCCACAGAACCACAAGGGGAGCTCCCTCGGGGATTATTATTAGTTATTTCATGGACAAAGACCAAGCCTTTTTTCCTATAGTTTCTCCCCTAAAACTGCCCAAACATGCAGCAAGCAGCCCTGGCTGACTAGCTCCTTCATGGGATCTGTCCCAGAATGAAGCCAGGTCACAAGCTGCTCGCATCTCTGGGATGAGGGTGGGAAGCCTGCTGTCCCATCTCCAGCCCTGGGTCCTGCCAGCACACCATCCACTTAGCTCAAGAGGGAGAACCAGTCCAACTGAGGAGAGAGACATGCCAGCCTCTTAAATGCTGTCTGGGCAGGAGCAAAGACAAGGACCTTGGTATTGGCCACCTTCCCCTGTGTGCATGGTGACAAGATGGTCACTCAGGCTGAGGAAGGCTGGAAAGCTGCAGAAGGGGGCGTCTGCAGCTGTAGGGTGTTTTTGCCAGATGCACACATGTTGGCCGAAGCTAGTGCTTGCTGTCCACCAGTGCTGTGCAAGCAGCAGGCCACCCAGGCAGCAGGAAGGCAGGATGGCAGAGTTTCCCAGGTACAGGCCTGTAGTCCTTGGACTCAGGTGACAGGTCAGACCCCCAGAAGGACTGGTCAGGCTGGAGTCTCCTGAGTCTGATTTCCTGCAGAATGAACTTTCCTTTGCCTCTCAGTGCTGAGTCTTTGTCCAGAATTCAGTTCTGTCTGTTTCTACCAGCAACTTCCACTTAGACGTCTTAGAAGCCTCTTAGTTTTAAAACAGATGAAGGCATCTCTGCTGGTTCCTCCCCTGACTCCATTTCTGGAGGGAAGTCAACTGACTGATACTCGGCTTTAAAATCCGACTGGAACTGGTAGGAAGTAGCTTTGCCTTTTCGATCCTCTAACCCCGTGCTTCATGCAGTGACGTGAAGCTGGGTCTTGGATGACAGAAGCACCAAGTGCTCTTGCCTTAGTTTCTTAAGCGAGCTCTGCCTCAGAGGAAGGATGTCCGATGATCAGAGAGGCTGTTTAGGTGCAAAAGGCAATTCCTAGTTGATGCCTGGTTGTGTTAGTACCTAGTTTCCATAGAAATGGCATAAGGGTGGTCATTTTCCCAGGATGGCACTGCCTAACCCTTAGGGGAACTATGTGCTGACCTTTAGCCTCAGGGTTTGAAAGCCACTGATTTCCAAATGCCTCTCTGTTTCAGCAGTTTCTGAATCTCATGGCGGCATGAGAGTCTGGGGTGATGAAGCATCCAGGAGGCTTGGTGGGGACTCTGATGGCACCAGTGGCAATTGTGACTGTAGATTGTTATTCAAAGGGGCAAGTATGGCAAATGATGGCTTAAAAAGGTGAGAAGGATGAACAGCTCTTTCACTCTGTCTACATGGATACACATATGTACATATATGTGCACATATATATGTCCATCCATACCCATAACAGACAGAGAAGAAAATATGTGTCTGGGAGTTCCCATTGTGGCTCAGTGGTTAACAAATCCGACTGGGAACCATGAGGTTGCCTGTTCAATCCCTGGCCTTGCTCAGTGGGTTAAGGATCCAGTGTTGCTGTGAGCTGTGGTGTAGGTTGCAGACGCAGCTCGGATCCCGTGTTGCTATGGCTCTGGCATAGGCTGGCAGCTGCAGCTCTGATTCAACCCCTAGCCTGGGAACCTCTATATGCTGTGGTAGCGGCCCTAGGAAAGGCAAAAAGACAATAAATAAATAAATAAATAAGTAAATAAAATCACCAGCTCAACCACGAAGACCACCCAACAGCAAAATACCCTCCAACTGCCCAACTGAAAAAGGGGTAAAAACACCTGAACAGAAATTTCCCTAAAACCGGCTCTACAGAGGGCAACAAGCACCGGGTAAAAATGATCACCACCAAAAAGAAAAGAAAAGAAAGAAAGAAAATGTGCATCTGCACCTGCTACACTAACTGAACAGGAGACCACAGTTGGTATTTCAACTTCCTTTTCACAATATGCATTTTTAGCTTTAAGCTCACCCTTGGCCGGTTGGGGTGCTTTATTTGATGGAGTATCTTAAACATTTCTTCCTGAAAAGGTCTGAATCGTCAATAGGGCTGCCTTTGTTAGGTTAACCATAGCAACATTGCAGGAAAGCAGCAAGGATGTGTGTGAAATTAATGGTCGTTAACTGAGGGTGGACCAGCCGGTGTAGCCGTGTGTGATGAGATTAACCAGATTTGGGTGTTTGCCTGGTGAGTATAAAAGAGAGGGAGGGGCTAGGTGAGGACAGGTCCAGGAACTTGTATGATGATGAACCATGTGCTCCTAGCTAGATGAGGACAGAAGGGGGCCGTGAAAGAGTGGGTAGTAGGTAAGACTGATGGACTCCAAGCCAAGAAAAGTGAGGTGACTTGACATGTGTCATTCTGGAAGTGACTTGCACTCATTATAAGTCAGTACTCAGGACTTGGAGACCACGTGACTTTCTTAGTCAGACTTCCTTAGGCAGACTTCCTTGAAGTGAGAGATGGTGTGATGTGTCAGAATGTGGGAATCAGGTTTGGTGTTTGTTTGTTTTGGCTAAGCCCATGGCATGCACAGGTTCCTGGGCCAAGGATTGAACCCGTGCCACAGCAGTGATAACGCCAGATCCCTAGCCCCCCTGAGCCACCAAGAAACTCCAGGAATCAGTTTTCTGATGGGCCACAGGTTGTCAGAAGTTGAGAAGGTCTTCTCTGGGGTTCAGCTGGAGTTCTGCCACTTACTCACTGGAGGAATTTGGCAGGTTGTTCAACCTCTGTAAACTTCAGTCTTCCTATCTGCGAAATGGGAGTAGCAGTAGTGTCTCTCATAGGAGTTAATGTGTGTAAAGCATTTAGAAATGTGCTTGTAGGGAGTTCCCTGGTGGCACAATGGGTTAAGGATCCAGCATTGTCACTGCTGGGGTGCAGGTTCGATCCCTGACCTGGGAACTTCTGTATGCTTCAGGCACAGACAAAAAGAAAGAAAAAAATGAGAAATGTGCTTGCCCATCATCATGCACACTTGGGGAGTATTAACTATTTCTCTTGAAATTGAAAGATCCTTTTATACCATGTACCTGGGGGGGAGGTGTGGGTTTAGACCTAATTCCATCTGACTTCTGCTTAGTCAACTCTTTTGCTGTGTTGTGTCTACTTAAGCAAGAAAACAAGTTTCTAGCCCAAACCAGGCTAGCATTGTGCACAGCACACAGCTCAAATAAATGAAAGCAGACCTTTGGCACCTTTTTTTCTTGCTACCACTATGTCCGATGTTCCAGGTATTCTGTAAATATTTCCTTTCCCCTTCTTAATGTTCCCTCCACTTCTCTTAGTAACTATGGGTTTTTCCTGAACTCGTTGGTCTCTCAAGGAATCAGAAAATCTTAGCAAAATGCCTGCCTCCCTTTCCCCTCCCCCGCGCCCTCTCCCCTCACCCCACCAACCTCACCCAGAAGGCGGCCAGTTCCTCCCTTAGTTTTATTGCAGATGAAGCAGCAGTTGTAAAGATCCACTTGGATATGATTCCATGAGAAAGCTTCCACCATGGCTGTGGTCCTCCTGTGGATGCACCTCCTCCTTTCTGTTCATTTCATTATCCATCCTTCCTCAGCCAGCTCTTTATTCCAGGGGAACCACAAAGCATATAGCCCCATATCTATTTTGATACTGTTGAATCTCTCCATATCAAAGGCCAGAATGTCTTTATTTGTGAGGTGTTCAAAGAACTACAAGTTGCTCTGCATGGTTGGAACAAAGGGCCCCCCGGGCAGTGGTGGGAAAGGGGACTGGAGAGGTCAGTGGAAGCCGATCCTGAGTCTGGAAACACGAGAGTCACTGGAGCATTTTATGCTGAGATGTAGTGTGCCTCAGCTCTGTACTGTGCAAAGGACAATCTCAGGGAGCCGGCGGTAGATGGAGTGAAGGTGTGAGCTTGAGTAGGGGCAGGGAGCCCAGGTACAAAGCTACTTCACTTATTACAGTGATGGAAACAACTTCTTCTCTGTACAAGCACTTTGTATACAACATGACCTTACAATAGCTGAGGACTGCAGGCATCACTGCCCATTTCATAGAGGAAGCACCTGAGCTCAGAGAAATGAAGACAGAGCAGAGGTAGAGCTGAGACTTGAGCCGGAGCCCCTTTTCCTCCCCCTTCCCCCACCGCCACTAATGCACACCACCTACCACAAATAGCTTCTCTGGTCTACATGGTAAAGGTGGAGTCTGATCTAGTCAGTGGTCATGGAAACTGAGAAGAGGAGGTAGACCTCAGAAGACTTGATGATTGGACTTGAGGAGGAAGAAGTGAAGGGAAAGAAGAAACCCAGGAGGACTCCCAGGGCTTGGCTTTGGTAAATGGTGATGCGATCTACAAATCAGGCTGCTGTAGAAAATATAATTTTGATGCAAGTGATGATTTTGAATCCATGATGGAGGTGATGAGACTAGTCACTGCCTGCACATTCAAGGCAGTGTCAAATGGGGGTGATGTGGTGATGGTGGTGGTGCAGGTGATATTATAAGGGTAGTGGCAGTGGTGGTGATGATGGTGAGGGCAGTAGTGAAGGTATAAGTGAAGACGGTTTTGGAAATGGTTGTGGTGGTAGGGGTGCTGTTATTAAGTAGTGATGGAGGTGGTGTTGATGGTGGAGGTGGTAGTGGTGGGGGAGGTGGTAGTGGTGATGGCAGGGGCGATATTATAAAGTAGTGATGAAGTTGGTGGTGATGATGGAGGTGGGGAGGTGATGGAGTTGATGATGACGGTGGGGGGATGAGATGGTGGAGGTAGAAGTGGAAGTGTTTTTGGAGGTGGCGATGGTAGTGCTCATGGGGGTGATGGTGGTGGAGATGATGGTGGTGATGGTGGAGATAAAAGTGGAGGTGATTTTAGAGGTGCTGGTGGTGGTGGTGGTAGAGGTGGGAGGAGGTGGTGGTGGTAATGGAGATGGTGAAGATGACAGTAGCATCTGTAGAGAAGCAACAACAATAGGAGTGGGAGATGAATTGTTGCCATCATCATCATCCTGTCATACTTTCCACTTTTTCTGGTTGAGAGGCAAGAAGTATGACCAGAGAAGGCAGAAATCACATCATGCAGCAATGATTGAATTATGAGTCTGTTATTGACAAGCAAAAATTGAGGCCACCAGAGTATACTTAGTGGTGGTTTCTGAGAAGCAATAAAGAGCAGATGTAATAATATTTAGTTGATAAGGGTTTATCTGTTCTAGACACAAACTTAGAGACACCTAAAAACCCAATCATAATTGGAGGCAAGTTTTGGCGAGAAGCACCTTGATTCCAAGACCAGTATGTTGAGAGCATGGTGTTGCATTCTTTCCCAACACACCTACTTCCACAAAGAGTGTCTTCTCCAGGCACCCTGAACAGCGTGTGGAACAAAGCTGATGCCCTGTACCACTGGATGAAAAAGGAAAGTAACAGAGAAGCATTGGAGTGGAATGTAAAATGGGAACGGTTTCCTCCATTGAGTTGACATCAGTTTGTATCACAAGCCTGATTTTAAAATATTCTCTAAGGCCGTCCTACATCCCGGCCAACAGAGTTAATAGAAAGTTCTTAAGAGAGTCTGTGGGCTTTGAATAACAATTGCTTCCTATACGCACATCAGTAGTAGGACATTAAGATCCTGTGTACTCTAAATGATCAGCTGTGTGAATCTTACTTCTTCATCAAGTAAATAGAAACTAGGTCTTGTGGTATTCGTAAGTAAATAACCCTCAAAAGAAAAGAAAAAAAAATGAAAACAAGCGGATACTATTATCACCATTGCATGCCTCATTTCCCTAAACAACAATTACCTTTGGGTCAAGATTTTGAAGAAAACCTTCGTGGGAAGAACCAGACCTTTTCAGATACTTGAATTCTTCCTGCAGCACCCCCAAAACAGCCCCTCGGTCTTTGCTGCAACATCTCCAGTACCAGCTGTAATGGATATTAGTCTGTATAGTGCCCTCTTATTGTCTGTATATTGTTCCTCAAGGGGTATTTTTCAGCAAAAACCACTCTGAAAAGTAAAAGTTTGCCCAGGAAGCTGGTGTCGCCCTGTAGACATATAACCAAAAGGAACTGGTGCCTTTTCCTCTATAGAGTCCCTGAGAGATTTGGATCAATTCTTCTGTTTTCCAAGGAAATGTGCAGAATCTTCTCAAATCTGTTTGTGGTTATAATGAATCCAAACAGTCCTGGAACAACTTGGTGCTCTAACTTGGAAATAAATAGAGTGGAAGTGTGGACACACATGTGCGAATTCTGCCCTGTGGGGAGGGAAACCAGAAGGAAGGGAGGGGGACCTCCTTCTGTCTCCTCCTAACACAAACTCAAGGTCAAATACAGTCTCCCCATGGAGCCAGAAATGGGTGCCTTGTACAGGGGTTGGATTATGGCTGTGTTTCTCTCTCCAGAATCTGTAACTTCTGCCAGAAAGAGCAGTGCCAGGATGGAGCAGGGACCTGAGCTAAGCCACTTTGTTGTTCATGCCCTTGGCTATGCATCCTCAGAGAGTTTTCTAGAGCTCTTCTTTGATGCCTGATCTGCTCAGCTTCTGTCTCATCCCTCTTCATTTCACCAATGACTTTTCAAACCCTTGGGTTTTCTTTCAGACCCTGGAACATGAGCGACTTCTAACCAGATGGCCTTCACCTCTGCTGGGAATGCTGTTTTTAGTCTAATCTTTCCATCCAAGGTGAACTAACTCCTCCCCCAGCTGCAGGTCTCAGAGAAGGCATCCATCCCTGAGCCACCAAAGCAGTTCAGGTTCCCTTTGGGACTGTCTCAGCCTCTGTGCTTTCCAGCATTCACTGCAACAGGCATTCACAGAGCAGTTGGGTCTGCCTTCCCTTTACATGCTCTGAGCTCCATATGGGCCAAGACCCTCCCTTTCTCACTCAGTAAATATCTTTATTCAGTTATTGCTTTGTATTGATTGGCTTTTCTACAAGAAACATGGCGTCATGGTCTTGGCCTCAATGCATCTGAGAACTGGTTGGAGTGTAGATGACAAGAGAACCTCACCGGACTGACGTCATCTCACCTGTTATGTCTGTAGTGAGTCTCCACAAATTAAGGTTAATATGGGAAGTTAGCAAACACATTCTGTTCTTAACAAAATGCCTCTGAGTTTATATAGGTGGTTGTAAGGATTGAGTAAGAAGATACACACTTAGAATGGTTCTTGCTAGAGGGGCCTCATCCTCACTAGACTTGATTTAGATGACAAAGTTGTCAACTTTAACCTTATCAAACATGGAAGATGACTAATTCATTTTATAATATTAAACCAACCTTGCATTCCCGAAAGCAAAACAAAACAAAAGAATGGTTCCTGGCATGCAGTAAGTACTCAGTTAATGTTGGTTCTTTTCCTAACCCAGGAAGATCCCTGTAGCACTCCTCCAGATCTTTTTGTGCCTAGGCATCTCAGGCATGATGGTTGAGGGTGGATGCACCATGATAAAATTGAGCAAACAAGTCAGAGCCTGTTCTCTTTCCACATCATTAGGACAGAAATGTATTGGAAGGCCTTCATCCTTAAAATCAGTTCACTGTGGGCAAAGCAGTTTATTTTTTTTTTTTTGTAGCAATATCTAGATAAACTTATAAATAGGCCAAATGCAATTTCTGCCTCAGATTCAAGAAGCCAAAAGTGTAGATTGGAGAGGACCCATTCTGTTCAGCAGAGAGGACAATGCCTCTTACTCACGCACCGCTTTTGCACTGGAGGAGCACAGGGCCACCCTCCACATGTAACTGCTGTGGAAGTTTCTGCATCCAGCTTCCAGCCCTTCAGAATGTACCGGTACCAATGGTTTTGTAGAACGAATTTACTCTTCCCTCTTCCACATGAGAGAAAAAGTGGAACCTCTTAGCTATCATTTCCTGGGACCTCTTCAGAAAAGAGATGCTCCATCTGTTGAATGAAAGCTTGAGTTTTAAAGCCAGATCTGCCATTGCATTTCTGAAGATTTGAGAACAGGCTCTCAGGCCGGATTCATATCTGGATCCATTTTGTTTTGGAGGATTTGATATTGTTTGGTTTGGTTTCTTTTTTTTTTTTTTTAATCTTGATTCCTTGTTTTGGAGAAGACAAAAAAGCAAGTTAGGAATGTGTCCTGGAGTGTCTGATCCAGGAAGGAGATAGAAGGCCTTTTCCAGAAGAGTCCAGCCTTGTGTAAGACCCAGGCTTTCAGCACCTGTGCTCATTTCTTAGTCTGAAAACTGTGAACCTTAATTTCCTTCCCAGGGAGAATAAAAGATGAGTGGGTGAGGGCCTGAGCTCTGACATGTTTCATTGTCTAGGTAGTGAGAGTCAAACTGAGGTGAAAAGTACAGAAACCCAAAATGTCACCCAACCCATGACTGGCTGCCTGTGACATGACATTTTCAGCTGTCTCCACGTCTCCTCTCATCCCTTCTGCAGTTACACAGCCCACTAAACACACCCAGGGCTTAAGCTACCCAAGCAGCTGTTGGCTTTCCACACGCAGATTCCAAAACCACAGCAGCTGAAGTCTCAACTTCTGAAGGAGTATTTGGCAGGAAACACACGCAGATGGCCGCACAAGCTCGTTTATCTGCTTGTAACTGAAACAGAAGCTAAACACATGGGAGGGAAGGAATCGTGAACAGGGCAGCTCCTGGGAAACTCACTCACATCCATGTGATCTGTCTGTATCGACCGTATGCAAAGTGATATGTCCCTCTGCACACACCTTCAAGTGCTCTGGGAAAAGAACCCAGAAAATATGTATGGAAGATGAGACCCACTCTAAGTAGATGGAAGTTGGTGGAGAAAGCAAAAAAGATGAATGTAGCTTTCTAGGCAACAGTTGAAACCCAGACCTCTGGTTGTTGCAGGAAGGAGAACGTAGCGAGCTAAGGTTCAGCCTGCCTGGCTAGGGCAAGGTGACTAAGAAGAGGATGGCATTTGTCTGCCTTGATGACTCCCCACCCACACTCCTTGGCAGTTTTCTTTCATTATTATTCATGAGAGAAATGCACTGCTTCTGAGCATCTGCCTCTGATCACAGCAACATCTGGCCTTCAAGGCCACCCTCAGAGGCCCAAGGATCACAGGGCATGTGGGAGGGGAGAGGTGACCAGTCCTTAGGGTTCTGCATATACAAAACTTCTCAAGGACCCTGTCTTCTGAATTCTGGGCCTCTCTGATGGTAACTCACATGTCCTCAGGCTGGGATGCCGTCACAGGTATGTAGGTATAACATGAGATGTCCAGCACAGAGCAGACTTCATGCTTCGGGGAGGTTTTAGTGATAGTTCTTCTAATGATTCATGTCCAAGCTGAAGTACCGAGTTCAGTTCTTTAGGCAGGAGCCTCTTATCTGGGGCAGTTTCTGCTTGCCCTCCCCAACAGCTGTTCCCTCTCTGTCAACAGAGAGACCCTGCTGAGAGGCATGATTGCTTCCCAGTATGCACTGCCCTTCCTTGGGAAAGACCACATACCGGCTTATGGCCGAGGACCTGCTCTGGCCAATGCAATGTGAGTGGAAGTGGTATGTGCCACGTCTGGGCAGCAGTGATGAAAGCATGCCTGTCTGTGGTCCACCATGTTCCTTTCAGCCACGAGATGAGCAGCATTCCTGGTAGAGATGTCCCATCAGCCAAAGTCACAGGATGAAATCAACATGGAGCCCTGTCACAGCTGACCCACACAAACATGTAAGGTAGCTTTTTTTAAGCCGCTGACATTTGGCTGTAACCTTGTTGATCCCCCACATTTGGCACCGGACCCTGTGCAACATTGGCTTTGGTTCTGGAAACAGGACAAAGAGGAAACTGAGAGGCTGGGAAGGATGACAACCAGTGTTGGAGAGTGGTGAAACATTAAGTAAAATTCTCACCTGAAATAATTTAGAAGGCAGAAAATGTCCCTCATATGTCTGTAACTTTAGGCCAAAAGGGGGGAAAACAATGTTCAAAGCAAAATTTCATTGGGTGCTGTTAGCAAAGCACAAGAAAGGGACGCTAGGAAAAAGAAGACCCGCTCTGTCTGCAAACAGGATTAAAAGGGAACAGAGTAGGAGTTCCTGTCGTGGCTCAGTGGTTAACAAATCCGACTAGGAGTCATGAGGTTGTGAGTTCAATCCCTGTCCTTGCTCAATGGGTTAAGGATCCGTCATTGCCATGAGCTGTGGTGTAGATCGCAGATGCAGCTCGGATCCTGCGTTGCTGTGGTTCCGGTGTAGGCTGGCGGCTACAGCTCCAATTAGACCCCTAGCCTGGGAACCTCCATATGCCTCGGGAGCAGCCCTAGAAAAAGCGAAAAGACAAAGAAAAAAAAAAAAAGAAACCCATAAAAGGAAATAGAGTGATGTTCAGGGACTTGTACAATCAAATGATGCAAAAGATAAAAGATCAGACTGAGTAGGCTTTCAAATGACAACATCTGGTTAATATTAAGCTTTGTTGCACAGCAAAGGAAACCATGGGGGGGGGGGGGGAGACAATCTATGGAGTGGGAGAAAAGTGTTGCAAACAATGCAACTCTTACTCTCCAAAATATACAAACAACTCATACAACTCGGCAGAAAAAAAAAAAAAAACTATTGAAAAATGGGCAGAAGGGAGTTCCTGTTGTGGCACAGCAGAAATGAATTCAACCAGTATCCATGAGTATGTGGGTTTGATCCCTGGCCTCACTCAGTGGGTTGGGGATCCAGCATTGCCATGAGCTATGGTGTAGGTCGCAGGCTTGGCTTGGTTCCCGAATTGCTGTAGCTGTGGCATAGGCCGGCAGCTCCAGCTCTGGTTTGACCCCTAGCCTGGAAACTCCCATAATGCCTCAGATGTGGCCCTAAAGAAAAAAAAGAAAGAAAAATGGGAAGAACACCTAAGTAGACATTTCTCCAAGAAGACATACAGATGGCCAACAGGCATGTGAAAAAATGTTCAACATCACTAGTTATTAGAGAAATGCAAATCAAAACTTCAGTGAGGTACCACCTCACACTGGTCAGAATGGCTGTAACTACAAATAGCAAATGCTGGAGAGGATGTGGAGAAAAGGGAACCCTCCTGCACTGTTGGTGGGAACATAAATTGGTACAACTACTATGGAAGACAGTATGGAGGTTCCTCAGAAAACTAAATATACAACTACCATATGATTCAACAGTCCCATTCCTGGGCATATATCCAGATAAAACTTTCATTTAAAAAGATATATACACCTCTATATTCATCGCAGCACTATTCGCAATAGCCAAGACATGGAAGCAACCTAAATGTCCATTGACAGATGAATGGATTAATAAGATGTGGTACATATGCACAATGGAATGTTACTCAGCCATAAAAAAGAACAAAATGATGCCATTTGCAGCAACATGGATGCAACTAGAGATTCTCATACTAAGTGAAGTAAGTCAGAGAAAGACAAATACCATATGATAACACTTATATGTAGAATCTAAAATATGGCACACATGAATCTGTCTACAGAAAAGAAAAGTAATGATAACTGGGTCACTTTGCTGTACAGCAGAAATTGACAGAACGTTAATAAAAATAATTTTTCAGATATGAAAAAAAGTCAGCCTTGGGCTGAGACCTGCATTGAAGACACAGTCTTGATGCCCTTGGTTAAAACACCTGGGTTCATCAGGATGACCTCTAGGAAGTACATTCCTTTGGGCAGAATGGATCAAGGGAATGAGACTAAGGGCATGGCAGTGCTGAGGATAAGCTTGGGGTACCTTCAGTTATATCTAGAGAGAGTGGTAGGTTTCGAATAAAATGTAGGCATGGTGAGCAGCACGTGGAACTGGCTAGAATCAAATTTGTTCAAATATGACTCTTTTTTTTTTTTTTTTGGCTGCACTTGCAGCATGTGGAAGCTCCCAGACTAGGGATCTCTCAGGTCACACCTGCGACCTGAGCCACAGTAGTGACAACACTGGATTCTTAACCCAATGCGCCACCAGGAAACTCCATATATGACCACATTTTGAGAAAGTGATGCTGACCAGTAAACCACCAGCTTGGATTCAGGAGTTCCTGTCATTCAAAATTGCAAGCAACCAAGAGGCAAGTGGCAATGTAAGCGTGACTGCAGCGTAAGACATCCCTAATCCCTCCGCTGCTTCAGCAACCCAAATTTGGCATCCATCCATGAACAGAAGGGCCTCTGTGAGAGTTATGGGACTCAGCATCATATACCAAGGGGCCCGGGAGGAGTCTGGCCCACTGGTGCCTCAGGTGAGGGGCAGAAGAACTTGGTACGGGCTGTGGACCCTACAGGGGACTGTGAACCAGTTCCCACCCCTCTCAGCTGTGGAGCAGGAGTGTCTCCAGAACACTGAACACTGTGAATGAATGAGCCTTTGTGGAAGCCCAGGATTCCAGGGAAGAAGTTCTAGCACCCCACTGGAGCAAAAGAAGAGGAAGAGGAAGGAGAAGAAGAAGGGGAGAGGCAGGAGGAGTTTGGACATATTGTGAATGTGCCAGCATCCCCTCTTCCCCAAAGCAGCACATTTGGGGCCAATCAAGACTGCCCATGAGATCTCCCTTGGGGGGGAAGGGAGGGCCAGTGACTAAGGCCCAGCTTCCCCAGCTGTGCAGGATATGGCCAAAGGGACTCATTTCTGTCTCTCACAATCCAGATTGTTGAATTGGGGACAGGTTGGGAGAACGGAATATAAGATCCCTGGAGGTCAGTAGAAGATATGGTTCTCACTGTGACAATATTCTGGATTCCATCAGGAAGCCCACGCAGAAGCTGTGGAGAAAATATCACCCACAGATTCCCCCCAGGTGTCCCACACACACAACACACACCCCAACAGACCAGGCACCAAACCCACACCTCCTCCATCCAACCTCGGCTCCCTGTGTGAGCTCCCCAGGGTGGCACTAAGACTGAACCAGGTAGAACTGTCTATTTAGATCTTTCGACAATTCTCTGATTGAGTTGTTTGTTTTTTATGATATAAAGATGTATGACGGGAGTTCCCGTCGTGGCGCAGTGGTTAATGAATCCGACTAGGAACCATGAGGTTGCGGGTTCGATCCCTGCGCTTGCTCAGTGGGTTAACGATCCGGCGTTGCCGCGAGCTGTGGTGTAGGTTGCAGACGCGGCTCGGATCCCGCGTTGCTGTGGCTCTGGTGTAGGCCGGTGGCTACAGCTCCGATTGGACCCCTAGCCTGGGAACCTCCATATGCCGCGGGAGCGGCCCAAAGAAATAGCAAAAAGACAAAAAAAAAAAAAAAAAAAAAAAAAAAAAAAGATGTATGACGGATGGCCAAAAAGCACATGAAAAGATATTCAACATCACTAATTATTAGAAAAATGCAAATAAAAACTGTAATGAGGAGTTCCTGTCATGGCTCAGTAGTTAACGAATCTGACTAGGAGCCATGATGTTGTGGGTTTGATCCCTGGCCTCGCTCTGTGGGTTAAGGATCAGGCATTGCCATGAGCTGTGATATAGGTCGCAGACAAGCAACTTTGATCCGGCGTTGCTGTGGCTGTGGTGTAGGCTGGCGGCAACAGCTCCTGTTAGACCCCTAGCCTGGGAACCTCCATATACTGTGGGTATGGCCCTAGAAAAGACAAAAAAAAAAAAAACAAAACTATAATGAGGTATATTGCCTCACACTATCAGAATGGCCATCATCAAAAAGTCTACAAACAATAAATGCTGCAGAGGGTGTGGAGAAAAGGGAACCCTCCTCCACTGTTAGTGGGAATGTAGATTGGTGCAACTTCTATGGGGAACAGTATGGAGGTTCCTTTAAAAACTATATAGAACTACCATATGATCCAGCAATCCCAATCCTGAGCATCTATCTGAAGAAAACCATAATTCAAAAAGATCCTTGCACCCCAATGTTTATTTCAGCACTATTCACAATAGCCAAGACATGGAAGCAACCTGAATGTCCATCAGCAGACGAGTGTATTAAGAAGATGCGGTACCTATGTGCAGTGGAATATTACCCAGCCATAAAAGAATGAAATAATGCCATTTGCTGCAACACACATCCAACTAGAGATTATCATACTAAGTGAAGAAAATCAGAGAAAGACAAATATCTTATGATATCACTAATATGTGGATTCTAGAAAAAATAATACTTATTCACAATACAGAAACAGACTCAAAGATTTTATAACAGACTTAAAGATAACCAAACTTACGGTTACCAAAGGGGAAACGTTGGAGGAAGGGATAAATTGGGAGTTTGGGGTTAACATATGCACACTGCTGTATATTAAATTGATAAGTAACAAAATCTGCTGTATAGCACAGGGAACTCTACTCAGTACTCCGTAGTGGCCTATGTGGGAAAAGAATCTGAAAAAAAATGAATATATGTATATATAACTGATTCACTTTGCTGTACACCTGAAACCAGCACAACAGTGTAAGTCACCTATACTCCAGTAAAATTTAAAAAAAAAAAAAAAAGTGAGCCCGGTAGACAGGGGGTACATGCAGAAGGCTGCCTGGTCCTCCCTGGAAGGAGAAACCACAAACCTCAGTTGCAGTGCCACCTTCAGGAAAACAAAAGCAAGACGCTCAGTAGTTCACCTGGTACATCTTAGCAGGGAGAGAAGACCCCGAAGTTTACGAATTCTGCCACAAGAGGGAGTAGGAAGCTCAGAGCAGGTGTATCCATCCATAGAAAGTCTGAAAAAGCCTCAGAATCTATAGCAGGGCTGACAAAGGGTGTTTCTATCCTAAAGGCAGTTAGTAAAAATTAGGGGACAAGGGTACTACTTCAGATACAAAAACAACAACACGAAACTCCAAGGACATGAAAAATCAAGGGACTGTGACATCACCACAAGATGACAATAATCTTTTGGTAACCTAACCCAGAGACATGGAAATCTGCCATTTACCTGCTAAAGAGTTCAAAAAACTCTTTTAAGGAAACTGAGTGAGCTACAAGAAAATACAGACAATTCAATGAAATCAGGAAAACAGTTCACAATCAAAATGAGACATTTAACAGATGGAAATCATGGAGAAGCAAACAAGTTCCAGAGCTGAAGAATTCAATGCATGAAATAAAAAATGCAATTAAATGAGTTCCCGTTGTGACACAGTGGTAATGAACCCGACTAGTTATCCTTGAGGATGTGGGTTCGATCCCTGGCCCCGATCAGTGGGTTAAGGATCCGGTGTTGCTGTGAGCTGCAGTTTAGGTCACACTCTCATCTCCAGTCTGGGATTGCTGTGGCTATGGCATAGGCTGGCAGCTGTAGCTCTGTTGACTCCTAGTCTGGGAACATCCATATGCCACAGGTGCAGCCCTAAAGAGAAAAGAAAAAGAAAAATGCAATACAAAGAATCAGCATTACAGTAGAATAAATAGAAAATAGCCAGTGAGATAGACCTTTTCTTTTTTGGCCACACCTGCCGCATTCAGAAATTCCTAGGCCAGGAGAACCTGTGCCACCACGCCAGATCCTTAGCCCACTGAGCGAGGCTAGTGAGTGAACCTGTGTCCTCATGGATACTAGTCAGATTCATTACTGCTGAGCCAGGGCAGAAACTCTGAGAAATGTTAAGAAAAGATTATAGAAGAGGAAGGAACTGGTATTTGTAGATAGTGTTGGAGGGTATAATTGGGATAAAGATATTGAACCATTTAATTATGAGATGCCTTTTTCTCTTTCCCTTGCCTTTCATTCTTGTCACATGGTGACATGTCAGATACTTGTCACCAAAGCACCAAGGCCTTACAAATGTTCTCTTATCACCCTTGTGCATCGACGTGCTGGGAAGTGTTTCACAACCAGATTTCCGGGAGGGGAGGGCCGCCCTGGTTAGTAGCATTTGCCAGTTTCCATAGTGTCAGTGCTGCCACCATAGCCGATTTCAAACTTCCAATGTGACATCACCAGATGTGTGTTTGGGAAAGGATGCACCCAGTGGTCTTATGAACCAGCACGAGTTAGCTTGAACTCACCACTGCACACCATTAATCCATTTCTACTGTTATTTTGGAAGGTTATATCCTCTGTATTCATTGCTGATGGAAATGTATTGAGTTTTTGCTTAAGTTTGGGGAAAAAATTGAACTTATGCACTTGAATTTCTTGGAAAGGCTTATAATTCTTTTTTTTTTAAGATCACTTATTTGCCACTTTAAATGTGAAGAAAGGAAAGTGAATAAAACTACCTATTCAGGGAGTTCTTGTTGTGGCTCAGTGGTCACAGACCCAACTAGTATCCATGAGGATGTGGGTTCAGTCCTTGGCCTCGATCAGTGGGTTAAGGATCTGGCATTGCTGTGAGCTGCAGTCTAAGTTGCAGACATGGCTCAGATCCCAAGTTGCTATGGCTGTGGTGTAGGCAGGCAGCTGCAGCTCTGATTCAACCCCTGGCCTGGGAATTTCCATATGGCATGGGTGTGGCCCTAAAAAGCAAAACAAACCAAAAAAACCCCCTACATATTCAACATGATTGATTCATCTTTGCTTATAAACTGACATATTTCTGAGAGGTTCCACTTTAGTGGAGGACTACTAGTTTAAGAGGAGAATTGCAAAATGGTATACAATACTTGTCAGTCATGACTGATTTGGTTTTGTTACTCTGCTGTGGACAGAACTATCAACCTCTCTTAGGTTCATGTACACTTGGCATTGAAAATGATGTCCTTGTTTGTTGAGAATATAGATCTGATTGTTTGTACTGTATTTTTGAAAAAAATCAGTCTCAGAACAAGAGATTTAAATACCTGGGTGAATTTTAGGTTGACCTGAAAAGGGATGTCTTTTCTTGGACATTGTGGGGAGAATTGGGAAGAGAAATTTCGCATCATGTAAATGTGCAGACACTAGATGGTGTTAAAGGGGTGTCTTTTAAGCAGGTTCCTTTCTTTTTATTTATTTATTTATTTATTTATTTTTTGTCTTTTGTCTTTTTGTTGTTGTTGTTGCTATTTCTTGGGCCGCTCCCACGGCATATGGAGGTTCCCAGGCCAGGGGTTGAATCGGAGCTATAGCCACCGGCCTACGCCAGAGCCACAGCAACACGGGATCCGAGCCGCGTCTGCAACCTACACCACAGCTCACAGCAACGCCGGATCGTTAACCCACTGAGCAAGGGCAGGGACCGAACCCGCAACCTCATGGTTCCTAGTCGGATTCGTTAACCACTGCGCCATGACGGGAACTCCAGGTTCCTTTCTTTTAAAGCAGTTTTTAGAAATGGGTAATTTTAGGATGTGATCTACATGTCAGTGTTTGGTTTTTTGTTTTGTTTTTTTTTAAGGATCTTTATAGGAGAGCTAGGTATTGAGTTCATATAAAAATGTGGTGGGAGGGAGTTCCCTTCGTGGCTCAGCAGTTAACAAACCCAGCTAGCATCCATGAGGATGTGGGTTCGATCCCTGGCCTCGCTCAGTGGGTTAGGGATCTGATGTTGCCATGAGCTGTGGTGTAGGTCCCAGACGCAGCTTGGGTCCAGCGTTGCTGTGGCTGTGGTGTCAGCTGACAGCTGTAACTACGATTTGACCCCTAGCCTGGAAACCTCCATATGCCGCAGGTACAGCCTTAAAAAGCAAAAAAGCAAAAAAAAAAAAAAATATATATATATATATATATATATATACACACACACACACATACACACACATACACACGTATATGTATATATATATATATAGTGGGAAAAGAATTTGTAAAGTCTGTAAGATCTGTGTAAGAAGGGCAAGGGGCTCTGCTTCTATCCCCGTGACTTGCCTTCTCTCCAAAGAAGCACATTCATCTTACCTGCTCGTGCTTGTGGTTGACTAAGAGCTCAGGTTGGTTTCTGCTCCAGGAAGGAAGCATGTCAGGATCTCCTGGAAGAACCTTGATGTGCACAGTTTCTCTCTGCCTTTGGGGGAGGGGGACTGAAGGGGCGGATGTTCCTGGCTTTGTGTAAAAGAGAAATTGTAGAACAAGGAGTTTTTTAAAAAAGTAAAATAATATCATAAATACATTGATTTAAAAGCCTCCTTGGGGGGCTGATCACTTAGGTGTTGCAGTATACAAGTATTACCATACTAAAAGCAGAGTTTTAAAAATATGATGCCCTAGATTTTCCTTGAAGGAAATAATTTGAACACAGGTTTACAGCAGAAGAGATTTGTAAGTGGCAGTGTTCCTTTTTCACCTAAATCTGGGGAGATTATGTGTTGCCTAAAAATGTGCTAGAAGCAGTTCCCGCTGTGACGCAGTGGAATCGAATCCGACTAGGAACCATGAGGATACAGGTTTGATCCCTGGCCTTGCTCAGTGTGTTAAGGATACGGCATGGCCGTGAGCTATGGTGTAGGTCGCAGACGAGGCTCAGATCTGGCGTTGCTGTGGTTGTGGTATAGGCCAACGGCTACAGCTCCGATTTGACCCCAAGCCTGGGAACCTCCATATGCCGCAGGTGCGGCCCTGGAAAAGACAAAAAAAAAAAAACAAAAAACAAACCTGAAAATAGCAAGATAAATATTGCTTACACACACATATGCATACATATCTTCCCCACACACATGTACACATTTAGGGCTAAGGTCCTCACATGGCATGAATCAGCTATACTTGGTGTTTTACAATGTACATTCAAGAATCATTTCTCTGGAGTTCCCATTGTGGCTCAGCAGAAATGAATATGACTGGTATCCATGACCTCAAAGGTTCAATCCCCAGACTCGCTCAGTGGGTTAAGGATCAGGCATTGACGTGAGCTGTGGTGTAGGTCGCAGATGCAGCTCAGATCCCTAGTTGCTGTGGCTCTGGTGTAGGCCAGCAGCTACAGCTCCGATTTGACCCCAAGCCTGGGAACCTCCATGTGCCGTGGGTTCGGCCCTAAAAAAAAGACAAAAAAATTAAAAAGAATCATCTCTCCATTGCTCTGTCTAGAGGACCAGGGCCTGTGTTTGCCAGGAGTCAGAAGAGCCTGATGCGTCCTCAAAGTGGCAAGAGCAAAACTAGAGAAAATACGCTGGCGTCAAGGCCATAAAGAAGAGGCGAATGGAGAAAGTCAGGAGCAGGGTGTATGCAGAAACACAGTCAGAGCCAGGAGGAAGCAGGAGGGTCCAAGACACTCACTCTTTCCGGTGCTGGACTGTCTGGGGTGTGTCTTGATCTCATTGCTAACTGTTTGATGCACATGTTTGGCAGGGCTGGGCTCTGCCCTTCCCTGTCTTTCATCACCTGCCTGAGGAGGGTGGAAGGTCCAGCCCTGACGTGCCCAGTTGTGGTGGGATGAGCTCTTTGGGATGAAGTAGTCACAGGAGAGGCACTTACCTCCTCCGGGTTCCTGGATGGAAGGCGCCCACTCCGAAATTCAGGACCTTGGACAGGGGGGCTGGGGTGGTGAGAGAGAGTGTGGTGGGCTTAGAGTGCTGGAGAAGAAACAGGGGCTGAACCAGAGCAGTGTCAGAGACACAGCTGAGGACTGACCAAAGTGAGAGAAATATATGAAGGGGAGGTGATATTTGAGCTCCATTTGGAAAGAGAAATGGGGAAGTGGAAAGGGCATTCTAGACAGAGAGGAAAGAGCTTCCCCAAAAAAAGCATGGAAAAGGCAGGTGATATTCAAGGAATTATCTTTGTTCCTTGGTGCTGTAATACGGGATCTGTTTCCTTACCTAAATTTTGAGTGTCTGGAGATCAAGGGCTGCACCTCACACCTTTTTTGGCTTTCTCATAAAGTCTGGAACACCTCAGTAGACTCATGACTTAGGGGATGGCTTTCCAGGCAGTGTGTAAGGGGAAACGTAGAGGTTAGAGTTGCTCTTCGAAAATCTCTGAAACTCTCCATAACGTGCAGTGAATAGCTATCCTGTCTAGCAGTGAATTCCACACAAACGTGTTTTCCTCCAGAATTGGAAGAGATTGATGTCTCCACAGCTGAACTCAGGGTGAACTGGTCAGTTTGTACTGATGCTCATCAGGAGAGTAAAGAGGTCAGCAACAGGGCAGAAGAAGATATTTCCAACATACCCACCCTGAAAATGGGCTGTATTCAGAATAGGTAAAGAATCCTTACAAATAAAGAAGGGAAAGGCAGACCATTTATGTTGATGTGACCTAAACACGTCAACAAGCACATTCCAAAAGAAAAGCTCCAAAGCATGTCAGGATGGCCAAGTGGTCTAAGGCGACAGACAAAAGAGAAGCTCCATTGGTTAATACACATGAAAAGATGCCCAACCTCACTGGTCATCAGGGAAATACAAATAGAAACCAAAACGAGACATCGGTACCTCCATCCAGTCGTCATGATTGTAAAGAAAATAATAATACAAGAGACCTCAAACCATGAAATACCTCGGCATAAATACAAGTATAAGGCTTTTTGATGAAAACTATAAGACGTTGCTGAGAAATACTAGAGAAGGCCCAAATAAATGGAAAGATATACCATGTTTATGTATTGACATCAATATTACGATGTAGATTTCCCCAAAATTGCTCCATAGAGATGGTGAAATCTCAGTCAGGATCCTTGAGAACTTTTTAGAAATTGACAGATTATAAAATTTATATCAGAAAACCTATACTAGCAAAGAACAAGTTTAGAAAACTAGACATCCGGATTCTAAAATTTATGATGGTGCAGCTGATTAGAAGAATGCAGAATTGAGAAGTTCCCATTGTGGCTCAGCAGAAATGAATCATGGCTCAGTAGAAACAAATCCGACTAGAATCCATGAGGATGCAGGTTCAATTCTTGGCCTCACTCTGTGGGTTAAGGATCTGACGTTGTAGTAAGCTGTGGTGAAGGACGAGGATGTGGCTCGGATGCTAAGTTGCTGTGGCTGTGGTGTAGGCCAGCATCCACAGCTCCGATTCAACCCCTAGCCCGGAACTTCCATATGCTTCAGGTGTGGCCCTAAAAAGACAAAAAAAAAAAAAAATGTAGAATTGGTATTGGGATAAACAAATAGATAAAGGAAAAGAACACAGAGGCCACAAAACCAGCAACTCCTAAAGCTGCTTGATCTTTCATGAAGACGCCAAGGGCACAATAATGTAGAAAGGAGGTCCTTTTCAATAAATGATAATGGAACAACTAAATTTCCATGTGAGGGAAAGATAAATTTTGGCCTGTACCTCTTACTATAAACAAAAATTAATTCTAGGTGAATCATAGACCTAAACAAAAATCCAAAACTATAAAACCTTCAGAAGAAAGGAAAGAAAAAATATCTTTATTACCTCGAGGTAGTATTTCTTAGAAAGGACACAAAAAGCACTAACAAGGAAAGGAAAAGTGATAAATTAAGTCACCAAACGTAAAAATATAAAGACTATTAAGCAAACCCAACCCCGAACTGCAAAAGAATATTTACAATGTGTACCCCTAAACATGAACTTACCCAGTATCTAAATAATTCTTTCCAATTATTATAAGAATTCAAACAACCTGACTTTTAAAAATGGACAAAAGACTTGAATAGGCATTTTAAAGTAAAGTACCTAAATGGACAATAAGCATATGAAAAGTTGTTCAGCATTACTGCTCTTATATAATTACATATTAAAATCATATTTCATACCATCCAATGATTCTGCACTTAAATCCGATGTGTTTTTCACACACACCACCAAGCAGGTAATTCTGACACTGTAACCTGGAGAAAGCATTGCACCCAGCAGGTTAAGAGCACAGTCCTATAAAACTACCCCCCAAGGCCCCCTCTAAGACTCCAGTCACAAGTCCAGGTTGTCACCCATGCTTCTGACCAACTGGCTGTTGATTGGCAGTTTCAAGGACCCCCTCTTGGGTTTGGTTAATTTGCTAGAGCCATTCACAGAACCCAGAAGAATATTTTGCTAACTAGATTATCCGTTCACATCACCACACACCCACTCAGTAATTCAAATTGTAAAAGAGTCTCAGTACCAGGTGTTGGCAAGGACAGATCGCAAGGGAAATTCATGCATGACTAGTGGGAGTGTCAAGTGATGCGATCACTTGGTAAAAAATGTGTGACAGGATCACAGAAGTTGAAGACACTCCTGCCAGATAACCTGGCAGTTCCGTTCTGCAACGTAATCCACCAGAAATGTAGGCACAAGGGAACAAAAAAAAAAAATACATAAAAGTCATTGCTCCTAACTGCTGAAACAAAGAAGGCACCCAAATGTTTAGTAAATAAATTGTGGTATATTCATATATTGGAATACCACACAGCATGAAAATGAAGAGACCCTGCAAAATGAAACAAGGAAAACAAATCTCACAGACAAATCATGTTGTTCAATTTTATGTTTATATAGTTCAAAAGGAGGCAGAATGAATCTCTGGTGTGAGAAGTCTGGGTATTGGTTAACTTCGGCAGGAAGTCCAGAACAGAGATAAGGAGGAGCAGGAAGGGAGTTTCTGGGAGTGCTGGCGATCTTCTACGTTTTTTGTTTTGTTTTGTTTTGTTGGCCACACCCAAGGTATGTGGAAGTTTCTGGGCCAGGGATTGAACCCGAGCCACAGCAGTGACAATACCAAATCCTTATTAACTGCTAGGCCACCAGGGAACTCCAGGGTCTTCCAGTTCTTGATGTGCACACTTAGGATTTGTCATCTTTCCCCATTTGTGTTAAGCTTGAATTAAAAGTTGATTAGGGAGTTCCTGTCGTGGCTCAGTGGTTAATGAATCCGACTAGGAACCATGTGGTTGCGACTTCAATCCCTGGCCTTGCTCAGTAGATTAAGGATGTGGCGTTGCCATCGCTGCAGTGTAGGTCTCAGATGTGGCTTGGATCTGGCATTGTGGTGGCTGTGGTATAGGCCGGCAGCTGCAGCTCCTATTCGACCCTTGGCTCGGGAATTTTGACATGCCACAGGTATGGCCATGAAAAAAAGAGGAAAAAAAATTGATGAAAATGTTATGATCTCTTGAAGAAATGTTTACGATTTTAGAAAATATGAGAAATAGTTAAGTAAATATTTGCATGTCTTCCTTGCATGTCTGTGTTTCCGGTTTTCCACTGTGAGGGGAAGCTTCACCCTGGAGCTGTAATCAGAAGGTCGGAAAAGCTGTTTGCTACTTCCCCCACCTATTGGGCTCCAAGCACATGGACATCCTCCCCTGCTCCCCACCTTGTCTCACCGGCAGCTCTTCCCTTGCTTGACATCCTCTTGCAGTGTCTCCATATACCATGTGACTGAATACCTTAAGCCAAGGCCACAAGTAAACCAGAGATGGAACTCTGGGGTTGATGTGACCGTCAAACATCCCTTCGGTCTAAGCTCGTGGTTGGGGAGGGAAAGGATCCAGCCCAACGTCTGTCAGCATCAGTGTTGGTGGGCTCGTCATTCATAGACTGGAGTCTGTAACTGATTCCACCATGCTCTCCATCCAGCATCTTCCTGCTGGTTGGAGAGACAAGTCTGGAGGGAAAGCACTTGTAATAGACTCCAAACTAGAAAGCATTTGGCAGGTGGCTGTGTTCCCGGCAGCCAGGCAGTTATTACTCAGCCTAATTTAGAACAGATCACGCGTCTCTTTTTATTAAGAATTGTTGATGCTCAGTAAACAGTAAGTAATAATAAGGTTCTCCTTTGCAAACAAAGTTTTTGTTTATTCTAGACTATGTGTAAGCTGGGGGTGTGGGGCGGAGGAGAGGCTGTGTATTCTTTTCTATAGGAGTAGCTGCAACAGGGAGCATCACAGACGTTGCCTAAACCCTGGGGTCAGAGAACCACCCGTGAGGGGGTTTGAGAGCATGAACTTCCTTCATCTAACTGGGTGGGAGCCAGAGGGGATTGCTGGCATGCTGTCCTCCTGCTTCTGTCTGACTATCTGTTTCTTTCCGCCTCTCAGTGGGTAGGGGGTGTGCTGCTACTTTTTGCTTATCACCAAATTAATTCATTTGCACTAGAGGACATTTAAGTAAGACAAACAAAAAGAAAGAAGGCACCATCTACTGTGTTGCTGAAAAAGAGCCACTGTTTGTTTTTCAAGCATTTCTTCCCGGTTGCATATGCCTTTTAAGAAAATGTTTCCATTGAAGTTCCTATTGTAGCTCAGTGCTAACCTGACTAGTATCCATGAGGACTAGGGTTCGATCCCTGGTCTCACTCAGTGGGTTAAGGATCTGCCATTGCCGTGAGCTGTGGTGTAGGTCACAGACTCTGCTGGGAACCTGCATTGCTGTGGCTGTGGTGTAGGCCAGCAGCTGCAGTTCTCAACTTCCATATGTCATGAGTGCAGCCCTAAAAAGCAAAAAAAATAAAAAAAAAATAAAAAAAAAAAATAAAAAAGAAGAAAAAGAGAAAGAAAAAAAAAGTTGCCATTGTACATCCTGTCTTTTAATGGCTTTCACCAAAAAAATACGAGTCTTGGACATGGGTCTTTCTTGGAGCTGGTCCTGTAGGTATCTGAAATCTGAGTCCCCAGATGCCAGCCTTTCCAAGGAGAGCAGTCTCTGGCTCTCTGTGTTAACCTTTTTTCCATACAGCACTGTATATCATGGGTCAGATGGCCTCTCTGTGTCTTATAATACCCTTAGGTCCTTCAAAAAATGACCATGTCTTGTAAGCTGTTTACTAAAATCTGTTACTGCATAGCTACATGTGGTTCTGAATTTTTCCTTCCTTATTAGGCTAGGTTTTGTTTTTCTTTTTCTTTTTAGGGCTCCACCCATGGCATGTGGGAGTTCCCAGGCTAGGGGTCCAATTGGAGCTGCAGCTACCACAGTCACAGCACCTCCAGATCCTTAACCCACTGAGCGAGGCCAGGGATCGAACCTGCATCCTCATGGATACTAGTCTGTTTCTTAACCTGCTGAGCCACAATGGGAACTCCAGGACAGTTTTTAAGAAATGACATTTTAAGAAATGATATTTTCTCCAGTTTAGGGTCCAACTTAGGTTCTTGAATAAGATATAGAGGCTCAAATGAACAGCAAACTGTGGTTATTCTTGAAACAGTGTTGTATATTCCCCCAAAGATAGGTACGTTACACTTTTAAAAAGAAAACCAACCCTCCAAGTAAGAGCACTCTGCAATATTCTATGCACATATCAGATAGGACATATGAATATAGGACATAGTACTTTTATACCATTCTTCTCTATAAATTTGTCCTTTTTTTCAATGGCTAAAGAATAGTGAGTTATGGCTCTCTGCTACTCCCACTGATCTGTTTCTCTGCATCCTTTCTAGACTTTTGGCTTTAGTAAATCATCCCAAAGTTCAAAAATGGCAAATGATCGTTCAGTAAGATGCTCATCATTAAAATCAGGAAGGAAAACAATTTGATGTGTTGGCTTACTCCTTCTTCCTTTGTACATCTCAAACTCAGGGGACAGTACTGAGGCTCCTGGTTTTATCTAAAAAATAAGAATAATCAGGAGTTCCCATCATGGCGCAGCGGAAACGAATCCGACTAGGAACCATGAGCTTTCGGGTTCAAGCCCTGGCCCTGCTCAGTTGGTTAAGGATCCAGCGTTGCCATGAGCTGTGGTGTAGGTCGAAGAAGCGGCTCGAATCCCACGTTGCTTTGGCTGTGGCGTAGGCTGGCAGCAAAAGCTCTGATTCGACCCCTAGCCTGGGAACCTCCATATGCCACGGGTGAGGCCCTAAAAAAAAAGGCAAAAGACAAAAAAAAAAAAAGAAGAAGAAGAATCAGATTGACCTTGTCTTTCTCACAGTCCTTCTCCAATAAGTTTTGCCCAGAGGCAATTTGATTATGCCTGGAGTTGCCAAGGAGTCACTGTTCCCCTGGGCTGACAAAACAATTTACAGCAAGGTAACCTCTTTAGAATCCTTGATGGGTAGACTGGACCCTTCAAAGGCTGACAAGGGATGTGTCCGCTATTAATTGAACTAGATTGAATTTATCACGGGGCATTTTGCACAGGGTGGCAATTCAATTACAGAAGCATCGTGTGGTGTAATGGAGACCATCTTTCAGAGCTGTCACAGAGGATGGGCCTGGCACAGTGAGAGTCCACGAGCTCCTGTTTGATATGCCAGTGGCATCCTCCCTGGTTTCTTCCCAGATAATATGTTCCCCAAAGAAGGCTTCTAATGGATGAAAAAAGTCAAACTCGAAATAATGGCCAGGTGTTATAAGCTGTTGAGGGATGTCCTTTCTAAAGCCTTTTGACGTTTTAGTTTGTGTCCTGCTGCATCTGTGCAGGTGGAGACCCAGGCCTTGGGCCCAGCATGGCCCCTCGCTGGCCCTGCGTGATACCACTCACCGCATCTCTGTGCCCGCCATACTTTTCAGATTAATTCCAAAGCAGTTTGCACAGGTGCAGCTCTTCTTTGAAGAAACTCCTCTTTGCATCTAAATTCCACCCACTGAGCCCCTTGCTAAATCCTCTGTAATTCCCAGACCATTCCCTGAGGTGAGGCTTTGCCTGTCTGCCTCCCCCGCCATGCTCTCAGCCCCGCTCTTTGGCCTCTGTAACACCTACACATCCTTTAGATGTGGGCTAAATGTCACTTCCTCCCAGTGCGCCCCCCTCCCGGATCCCCCCGCCGCCACCCCCACCCCCCCACCCCTGCTTGGGAGCCCCCGCCGCCACCCCCCCCCCCCCGCCTGTCTTCTCAGCCCCTCTCTAGCCTACATTATTTGCTTCTCTGCATTGTCATGATCTTTGCCCCCATCAGCCAGAAGCTGAGCCACATCAAAGACCACCTCTGCCCTCACCGCCTCCCACAGAGCCTGGCACACGGTAGCCTCTCAGCAAGTATGTAGGGAATGAAGGTAGATAATCCTAAGAATGCGCTCAACCTACGAGAAGGCAGACTAAAGAAATGCTCAGTCTATTTCATGGTTCTGAGTGCCTGAAGGGGACTTGGGGACATCAAAATTGACATAGCCCTTGCCAGGTCTGTTCTTGCAGGCTTCACCTGAGGGCATGAAGGGCTTGCTGGGAAAGATCGAAAAACACCTTTTAAAAAAAGGAGGATGCTTGAGTTGCCTGGTGATTCAGCAGGTTAAGGACCTGGCATTGTCACTGCAGTGGTTCACTGCCGTGGCATGGGTTCCATCCCTGGCCCAGGAACTTCCCCATTCCTCAGGCTCAGCCAAAAGAAAGGATGCATTTGGTGGAGGGAAGTGATGGACAGAATCTTGCCTTTGCATGTCTGAAGGAAGAGGTCTGGGTCCAGAGGCAGAGTGCAGGAATCAGAATGGTGGTTCCCCAGGAAGGGAATCCTGTTTTAGTCAAACGGGAGTGTTTCCTGCCCAAGGGCACATGGTGAAGAACCGTGTGGTCTTGGGAAGTGAATCCAGGCTCCTGAGCCTTTGGTTTAAAAATTGTTATGCCAGGAGTTCCCGTCGTGGCTCAGTGGTTAACGAATCCAACTAGTATCCATGAGGACTCGGGTTCAATCCCTGGCCTCACTTAGAGGGTTAAGGATCTGGTGTTGCCATGAGCTGTGGTGTGGGTTGCAGACTCGGCTTGGATCTGGCATTGCTGTGGCTCTGGTGTAGGCCGGCGGCTACAGCTCCGATTCGACCCCTAACCTGAGAATCTCCATCTCCATATGCTACAGGTGCAGCCCTAGACAAAAGACAAAACAAAAAACAAACAAAAAAAAATTATGTCAGCCTCAAAAAGAAAGCGTGAGGCTACCATACGGGGAGACCCTGTTGTTGGAAGTCTTACCAATAAGACATGGTCCCGCATATTAAACATGGTCCTTTTTCCCCTAAGCCAGTCTCCACAGTATTTACCAGAGTTTGGATTCTGAGTATCTGAGCCCATTGTGGTTGTGTGGACAGGAAAGGGGCGGGGGCCCAGGACCTGGTTCTGACGCTGTTTCCCTCTCTGCTCAGGTGTGAGCAGAGCTGGTTCACCACCGCCTGTTAAGATGCTGCAGATAAGATTCTAACCTGAAGTACAAAGTTGGACAAAGTGACTTTCAAGTCCTAAGCTCCTATGAGGTTTTTTTTTCCCCCCAAAGTCCAATCTGAATGCTTCATCTCTCTTTACAGCATTGACATTTTTAGTTGTCATGCGTCATTAAAGACTTAGTGATGGTTTCCAAGCCCGATCATGTGCTTACTGACTCTTAGGAGAGGTTCCAAGTGGCTGTGATTCTGTGACCTTGACATTGAGATGAATGGCTTCCATGCCGTAATTTAATCCCTAGAATGCCCTGACAGCTGTACTCCCTCCCGTCCGTCAGCTGGTCCCTGCTGACTTCCTCCCACAACCAGAAAAAGGCACCCCTGAGCCTGTAAATTCCAGGCCATGTATGCCACATGCTCTTTTCTTACTCCCCTTGAAAAGCACCCCTAAGAGCTGTGTTCTCATGATTGGCATTTTCAAAAGGAATGCGAGCCACCTCATGTCACTGGCCAGAATCAGGGGAGTCAGAAGCAGCATTTTTTTTTTTTTTTTTTTTTTTGGTGACTATGTATGGTTTTGAATTTTCCTATAGGAAGTAGCTTCAGTAAAGAGAGAAAGCCACTGACTTGTGGCTAACGAACCTGACTCATATCCATGAGGATGCAGGTTGATCCCTAGCCTCATGCAGTGGGTTAAGGATCCAGAATTGCCGTGAGCTGTGTGTGGCGTAGGCCGGCAGCTGGAGCTCCAATTCTCCCCTTAGACTGGGCACTTCCATATGCTGCACTTCCACATGGGCCTAAAAGCAAAAAGAGAGAGACCTGTACAAGGTAAATAAATATTTCGTTTTTGTCATGCAAAACTAACGGCCTGCAACAGTCCAGTCAGACCAAATGGTACCTAGAAATCAGATCCTTTTAGCAGGATTAAGGGTCTGCATGTGGTGCAGGTGGCCTTTCACACTTTTCTCCAGAGAGATACCGAGGGCTGGTTCCCTTTCAGGGAGAGGTTCCCAGGGCCACCAGGGGTTCCCAAACATCCTGACCCGGCCTGCTTTGACCTTCACACAGCCTATCTAACGGGAAGTGAGACCTCAGCTCACCCAAACCCAGCACTCCAAACCACAAAGCCATGGGGAACTAGATCTCTTCTTTACAGTTGCAGCTAGTTGTCAGCATTTCACATTTGCTCAAACATAAGGGGTAATATCTGTTCCTGGGGCCGAATATTATGAATGGAAACTCATTGTAAATAAAGGAATCGATTTTCTTTGAGTTTTCTTAAGGCCTAGCCAAGTTTGATGACCAGTTGGAGGGAAAGATGGTCTTGGCTTTCAGACTTCAGGGTAGGAAGGATGGGTGGCCGGGCCTTTCTCTGGGCTTCTCTTTACCTCCAGACTAGGTTATAGCATCAGCTCATTCATTTTTGTCAAGTCCATGAGTCTCTCCTTTATTTCTCTCTGTGCTAAGTGTACTTGAAGACCTCTATGTGATCCCAAGATTTCTTTTTTTTTGTCTTTTCTAGGGCCAGTTCCCACGGCATATGGAGGTTCCCAGGCTAAGGGTCCAATCAGAGCTGTAGCTGCCGGCTCACACCAGAGCTACAGCAATGCCAGATCTGAGCTGTGTCTGCAACCTACACCACAGCTCATGGCAACACTGGATCCTTAACCCACTGATCGAGGCCAGGGACTGAACCCGCAACCTCATGGTTCCTAGTCGGATTCTTTAACCACTGCGCCATGATGGGAACTCCCCAAGATTTTTTTCATCTCTCTTCCTTCCCATATCTCACCCCATTGGATGGTCTCATCAGAATGTATCCCACTGAAATCTGCTGGTTTCCAGGTCTGGAGAAGATTCCTGGAAGATGATCACCGGGATAGTATAGTTTTCCAGTCTATCTGTATCCCTATATTAAAATAAGGTAATTCGGAGAGACATGAACTCATGGACATTTGTAACAAAAGGAAATGTAACAAAATGGGATATCCCAGGATCCCGGAATACTGGCAAGTGGAGATGATCAACAAGCCACTGGTCATGCCTGGTCTTGGTGCCCGGCAGGGAAGAAGAAAGCAGTGAGCAGCCGCTGATGGAAATGAGAACAGGAGGACTGTGAATGGCCAGCCAGGGTCTCCAGGAGGAACAGGTCTTTTTAAGAACTTCCCCAAAACTGGATGGGGCTTTGTTGTCTCTGACATCAGGTCAGTGTGGGGGCGGGCAGATGCAGCATAAGAAGGACTGAGGGACCTGGAGGCAAAGCCCCTGCAGATGCTGGAGACAGACCCCCAGGGCTCCCGCCTGAGACGAAACTCAAAAGGAAAGATGGCTGGGATGGGTCAAGAATGGGGACACGCAGGGAGGAAAAGAGCACAGCCAGGGAGGGAGACAGAGCCTGGACATCCCAAAGACAAGTTGCCATTTGTGTAAACTCCACACCGAAGAGAAGCCTGCAGAGCTGGAGAACCTTCCTGAGTCCCATCTCATTTTTTTTTTTCCTGTCTTTCTAGGGCCACTCTCTTTCTAGGGAACACACCATGGCATATGGAAGTTCCCCAGCTAGGGGTCAAATCAGAGCTGCAACTGCCAGCCTACACCACAGCCACAGCAACGCCAGATCCTTTAACCCACCGAGCGAGGCCAGGGATCGAACCTGCATCCTCATAGATATTAGTTGGGGTCATTACTGCTGGACTACAAGGGAAACTTCCAATCTCAAAGTTCAGAAAAAAAACAAATTCGCATCAGCGTGAGCAACAGAAGAATATTATTGTCAAATCCCATGCAGAGTTATTATAAGAAGAAAAGAAATCAAGAAGCAGAATAAAAGTGTGATGGAAAGGCATGCCCACAAACCTAATGACACTGTCACCTAGAGTTTCAAAATAGTGGAAAATTATCTAAGAGAGGGAAGAAACAATGTCAGTCAGAATTAGCCAGACTCAGCAACGAAGGTGACGCAACCAGGAAAGAAATAGAAATAAAAGGAAAAGTCATTTCAGAGACTAAGATCAATCTAGAAGGAACAGGGGAACAAACAGACACAATGCCTTAAAATAAGTTAATAGAAGTTAAAAAAGAAAAATGCTACAGTCAAAAAGAAGTGAAGAGATGAAAATAATTTGAAAGTTGCAGATATTGAAGATGGACAAAAAAGATGAAACATACGGCTAATAGGAAAAAAACAAAGCAGTAGAACAGAACAAATACTGAAAACTGTAATTCAAGAAAATGCTTTCAAAATAAAGAAAAATTGAAACGTGAAAAAAAGCGTAATGAGTTTCTGAGAAGAATGACCCCAGAATAGCCAATACCAAGACATTGTCTCATGAAAAAACTGGATTTTAGAGACAAAGAAAACAAATCCTTTGGCCCTTAGAAAAAAAAAGAATACATAATTTAAAAGAAAAAGAAAAATTCGTTATCTTCAGTGTTTTGACAGCAATCCCAGAAGAAAATGGAGTACTGTATTTATCTACTCAAGTAAAAAAAAAAAAAAAAAGGTGTGACCCAAGGATATTGTATCAAGTATAAAGGACAGAAATTCTTATCAGCATGAAAGAACTCGGAGTTCCCATTGTAGCTCAGCTGTAACGAGTCCGACCAGTAGCCATGAGGACATGGGTTCGATCCCTGGCCTCGTTCAGCAGGTTAAGGATCCAGCATTGCCGGGAGCTGTGGTGTAGGTTGCAGACACGGCTTTGCTGTGTATGAGTCTGGCATTTGCTGGGTCTGGCATTGCTGTGACTGTGGCGTAAGCCGGCAGGTATAGCTCTGATTTGACCCCTAGGCTGGGAACTTGCATATGCTGCAGATGTGGCCCTAAAAGGGGGGGGGGGGCAGAGAAAGAACTCAGGGCATATTGTTTCCAGGAACACTTCCTGTGGAATCTTCTAGAACACTCGCTTGGTTGTCTGAAAATCAAATGGCAGTGACATAAGGACTGGCATGGAGAATTAAGCTAAGTTGGGGTGACCTCAGAGGGTACAGTAAATGGTCTGACAGTGTGGCTAGACCCCAACTGAGAAAAGGGGAGATGGGAGAAGAGAACGTTCAAAACCCACGTCTGTGTTTTCAGCAACCACATGGGCAGTGATATTGGACTATTATTCAGAGGTTGTGGTGTATGTAGTATTAGATAAAACAAATGAGTAAGTATGATAGACTGAATTTTAATTCTGCCTTCCCCTGTAGTCTTCGAAAGCCCCTATTCTGAGTGTGCAAGAAAGGAGATCAGGGGTTCCCTGGTCCTAACCAGCTGAGCCACCAGGGATCCAGTGTTGTCACTGCTGTGGCTTGGGTTTAACCTCTGGCTTGGGGAAAAGAAAAGAAAGGAGATCAGGAGTTCCCAGCATGGCTCAGTGGAAAAGAATCTGACTAATCCATGGGGATGTGGGTTCGATCCCTGGCCTCATTCAGTGGGTTGGGGATCTGCCATTGCCGTGAGCTGTGGTGTAGGTCGCAAATGTGGCTTGGATCCCGAGTTCTTGTGGTTGTGATGTAGGCCAGCAGCTACAGCTCTGATTTGACCCCTAGCCTGGGGACCTCCATGTGCCTTGGGTGAGGCCCTAAAAAGGAAAGAAAAAAAAAAAAAGATGAAGAAGAAAGGATATCGGATACATCAAATAAGAGCCCTAATGTCTTGGACTGGAGTTGGAAGTCTCAGGTGTTTCATGCATATGTCCAATATCTGTCATACAGATACTTACTAGTTCACTGGCCACCCCAAGAACCATGAGCTTTCCTCGCTCATTCAGAGAAACCAGAGCTGCTTGCAGGAATAGCTGATTCCAGGTCTGAGTAGGAAATTTTCAAAATGAATCCGGAATCTCTTGGAATGCCAGGTGGTGTGGAAGCTATGGGAAAGTGCGGGGTCATATTCCACTGTCATTAAGAGCATAAAAACTATCCATGAGAATGATTATGGGAGGCAATAAATGGATCTTATTTCATTTTCTTTACAATAAAAATTTCACTGGAAACACCTAAAACGAAGCAAAGCAAAAAGAAATCACAGGATCCTAGAGGAGCCCCAAAAACAGATTTAAGGCGAACGGATATCATGTTTGACATTGTCCTTCCCACCACCAAACTGAAGTATCCAGGAAAATTCAGATTTTAAAAATCAGATCTTTGTCAGATTTCTTACACTTACTTTCATTTTTTGTTTTTTTTTTTTGTTTGTTTGTTTGTTTTCTTTTCTTTTTAGGGCTGAACATGCAGCATATGGAGGTTCCCAGGCTAGGGGTTGAATCAGAGCTCCAGCTGCTGGCCTACAGCACAGCCACAGCAATGCAGGATCCAAGCCACGGCTGCGACTGACACCACAGCTCATGGCAACACCGGATCCTTAGCCAGGTATTGAATCGACATCCTCATAGATGCTGGTTGGGTTCATTACCGCTGAGCCACAATGGGAACTCCATCCTTACAGTTACTTTCATGTGAGTAAATCTTATTTAATACATGGGCATGGAATGCCATCATGAGCATTTTTAGTGTCTGATGTTCTAAAGGTTTAATCCAGCAGTCTTCATCCTACTCAAGAGCTCTTGCCTGCTGTAATGGCAAAAAAAAAATCCACTAGAGGGCAAAGTAAGCAAGTATAGGTAGAATTCCTTTCCCTATTCATTTTATTTTATTTTATCTCATTTCATTTCATTTTTATTTTATGGCCACACTGTGGCATATGGAAGTTCCCAGGCTAGGGGTTGAATCAGAGCTGCAGGTGCTACAGCCTCCGCCACAGCCACAGCAATGCCAGATCCGAGCCAAATCTGCAACCTACACCACAGATTGTGGCAGTGGATTCTTTCATAGCCTGAGAAGACCCCAGCAGACCAACTTATGTGATTTCTCAGAACTGGGTTGTCTGAGGAGTTTTCCTTTACCCCCTCAGCATCTGCACCCAAAACTCCATCCGTGACCTGTGGGGCCTTGGGCCTGCATGCCATTTGCTTTGTCTTAGGTACCAAGGGGTAAAGAGCACACCCTCCCATGACGTAAGGTTGTCATCCCCCTCTCTAGAGGAAGGCCTAAGATGACGTGTTTCAGGAAGTTCTCCAGGTGATGAATTTGAGGCTCAGCCAGGTTCACAGACCCCTGACCAGGCTCGGTGTCTGAGCGGGAGGATTCTGGGAACATCTGAATTGGCTGTAGCCTGTGCACACACAGCTTTTCAGGCAGCAGGGGCCATGGTTTCATCAGAATCTCAACAGAGGGCATTCCTGTTGTGGCTCAGCAGTAATGAACCCAACTAATATCCGTGAAGATGCAGGTTCAATCCCTGGCCTTGCTCAATGGGTTAAGTATCCGGTGTTGCTATGAGCTGTGGTGTAGGTTGAAACGTGGATAATGCGTTGCTGTGGCCGCGGTGTGGGCTTATAGCTGCAGCGCCAATTCAACCCCTAGCCTAGGAACTTCCATGTGCTTCAGGTTGGGCCCTAAAATACAAAGAAAGGAAGAAGGGAAGGAAGGAATGAAGGAAGGAAGAAAGGGAGGGAAGGGGAGGGAGGGAGAGAGAGAGAAAGGGAAGGAGAGAAGGGAGGAAGAAAGACAGAAATCTCAACAGAGCCTGTGGCCCACAAAGAGGCAAAGTACTGCTGTGTCAGGAGCGCCTCTATTGCGGACACCCCAGGCCCACCCCACGCCAGAGGCTTGGTCACCATGGCAACGACAAAGGGCTTTCCTCTCCAACTTAATCCTACCAATTAAAGTTTCAGTGTGTCACACAGGACCCTGAGTGAATGCAGGCTTCTGGTTAATGAAGACTGCAGGCAAAAGGGCACTTGATTGCAAAGAACCAGGAGGCGTGAAGAGGTTTGCGAGCCCCTTTAATGACCTGCTCTTAACGTGCTCTTTGGGGGTGGACTTGCCTGGCTCCAGAAGATGCTCAAAGAAAATATTGAACATTCTTATGTCTGCACTTGATATTTGTTCAGTTGAGCAGCTCGTGTCCTTTGAGGAGTCAACAGATTCTTGACTGTAACCAATCCTTGAATATAAATGAGGTACCCACCCTGAGCAGAGATGGGTAATGATTTTGACTGTGTCAGTAACTTCCAGAAAGGTGATGGTAAGTCATGGGACTCAAGGTGGCTCAGCAGTTAAGGATCTGACATTGTCACTGCTGTGGCTCAGGTAGCTTCTATGGCACTGGTTCTATTACTGGCCTGGGAACTGCTGTGGGCTTGATCAAAAAAAAAAAAAAAAAAGATCTTAAAATTCTTTGATGGGGACCAAGAGGTCTTCTTGCATCCAAATGAGCCACCAGGAAACTCCTTAAGGTCTTTTCTTTTTAACTTCTTTGTTTTTTGTTTTTGTTTTTGTTTTTTGTCTTTTTAGGGCTGCACCCATGGCACATGGAGCTTCCCAGGCTAGGGGTGCAGTCGGGGCTGTAGCCGCCGGCCTACACCACAACCACAGCAAAGGGGGATCCCAGCCACGTCTGCGACCCACACCACCACTCACAGCAATGCCGGATCCCTAATGCACTGAGTGAGACCAGGGATCGAACCCGCAACCTCATGGTTCCTAGTTGGATTAGTTTCCGCTGCACCACGGTGGGAACTCCTAACTTCTTATCTTAATTTTTTTTCATTTTTAAAGTTTTATTATAGTTGATTTACAATGTTGCAATAATTTCTGCTGTACAGAAAAGTGATTCAGTTATACATATACATACATCCATTCTTTTTCAGATTCTTTTCCCACATAGATTATCACAGGATATTGGGTAGAGTTCCCTTCACTATACAGCAGGTCCCTGTTGGCGAGTTATTCCATGTACCACAGTGTGCATATGCCAGTCTCAAACCCACAGTCCATCCCTCTCCCCGCACCTGTCCCCTCTGGTACCAGAAGTTTGTTTTCAAAGTCTGTGAGTCTGTCTTTGTTCTACAAACAAGTTCATTTGTATCCTTAGTTCAGGCTAGGGGCTGAATCAGAGCTGCAGCTGCCACCCTACACCACAACCACAGAAACTAGGGATCTGAGCTACATCTGTGACCTATGCCACAGCTTGTGGCAACGCTAGCTCCTTAACCCACTGATCAATGCCAGGGATCGAACCCGAGTCCTCACAGATACTAGTCAGATTTGTTACCCTTGAGCCACAATGGGAACTCCAATGTGTATCCTTTTTTTTTTTTTTTTTGATTCCACATATAAGTGATATCATATAATGTTTGTCTTTTACTGTGACTAACTTCATTTAGTGTGATAATCTCTAGGTCCATCCATGTTGCTACCGATGACATTGTTTCATTCTTTTTGATGGCTGAGGAATACTCCATTGTATATATGTACCACATCTTCTTTATCCATTCCTCTGTTGATAGACATTTAGGTTGCTTCCATGTGTTGGCTATTGTAAATAGCACAGTGGTGAACATTGGGATGCGTATATCTTTTCGAATTGTGGTTTTTCTCTGGATAAATACCCAGGATACCCAGGGATTCCCAGATTGTGTAGTAGTTCTATTTTTAGTTTTTTTAAGGAACCTCCATACTGTTTTCCAATGTGCATTCCCACCAGCTGTATAAAAGGGTTCCCTTTTCTCAACACTCTCTCCAGCATTTATTGTTTGTGGACTTTTTGATGATGGCTTTTCAAGCTAGTGTAAGGTGGTACCTTGTAGTAGTTTTAATTTCCATTTCTCTGATAATTAGAGATGTTGAGCATCTTCTCATGTGTTTTTTTGCCATCTGTCTGCCTTCTTCAGAGAAATGTCTATTTAATGTCTGTTTAGACCTTCTGCCCATTTTTTTTATTGGGATGCTTTTTTTTTAATATTGAGCTTCATAAGGTGCTTGTATATTTTGGAGATTAATCCATTTTCACTTGCATCATTTGCAAATATTTTCTCCCATTCTGTGGGTTTTCTTTTTGTCTTGTTTATGGTTTCCTTTGCTGTGCAAAAACTTTTAAGTTTAATTAGGTCCCATTTGGTTATTTTTGTTTTCATTTTCATTACTCTAGGAGGAGGATCTGAAAAAATATTGTTGCAGTTTATGTCAGAGAGTATTCTGCCTATGTTTTCCTCTAAGAGTTTTATAGTATCTGGCCTTATATTTAGGTATTTAACCCATTTGGAGTTTATTTTTTATGTATGTATGTATGTATGTATTTTGTGTATGATGTTAAGGAGTGTTCTAAAATAATTTCCTTCTTTTGCATGTAGTTGTCAATTTTTCCCAGCACCACTTATTGAAGAGACTTTTTCTCCATTGTATAGTCTTTCCTTCTTTGTTGTAGTTTGGTTGACTGTAGGTGCATGGGTTTATTTCTGGGCTTTCTGTACTCTTTCATTGATCTATATTTCTTTTTTTGCCAGTACTACACTGTTTTGATAACTGTAGCTTTGTAGTATAGTCTGAAATCAAAGCCTAATTCCTCCAGCTCTATTTTTTTTCCCTTAGGATTCCTTTGGCTATTCTAGGTCTTTTGTATTTCCATACAAATTTAAAATTTTTTTGTTCTAGTTCTGTGAAAAAAAATGCTATAAGTAATTTAATAGGGATTGCATGGAATCTGTAGATTGCCTTGGGTAGTATAGTCATTTTGACAATATTGATTCTTCCAATCCAAGACCATGGTACATCTTTCCAACTTTTGTGTCATCTTTGATTTTTTTTCATCAGCGTCTTACAGTTTTCAGAGTATAGGTCTTTTGTCAATTTAGGTAAGTTTATTCCTAGGTATTTTATTCTTTTTGATGTGATGATAAATGGGATTATTTCCCTAATTTATCTTTCTGATCTTTCATTGTTAGTATGTAGAAATGCAATAGATTTCTGTGTATTAATTTTGTATCCTGCAACTTTACTAAATTCATTGATGAGCTCTAACAGTTTTCTGGTAGCATCTTTAGGATTCTCTGTATATAGTATCATGTCATCTGAAAACAGTGATAGTTTTACTTCTTCCTTTCCAATTTGGATTCCTTTTATTTCTTTTTCTTCTCTAATTCCTGTGGTTAGGACTTCCAAAACTACATTGAATAAGACTAGCCAAAGTGGACATCCTTGTCTTGTTCCTGATCTTAGCGGAACTTCTTTCAGCTTTTCACCATGGAGGATGATGTTAGCTGCGGGTTTGTCATGTATGGCTTTTATTATGTTGAGGGAGGTTCCCTATATGCCCACTTTCTGGAGGTTTTTAGCATAAATGGGTATTAGAGTTTGTCAAAAATTTTTTCTGCATCTGTTGAAAAGATCATATTATTTTTATTCTTCAATTTGTTAACATGATATATCACACTGAGTTGTGGATATTGAAAAATCCTTACATCCCTGGAATAAGTCCCACTTGATCATGGTATATGATCCTTTTAATGTGTTGTTGGATTTGGTTTGCTAGTGTTTTGTTGAGGATTTGTGCATCTATATTCATCAGTGATACTGACCTGTAATTTTATTTTTGTGTGTATTGTATCTTTTTCTAGTTCTTGTGTCAGGGTGATGGTGGCCTCATAGAATGAGCTTGGGAGTATTCCTTCCTCTGCAATTTTTTGGAATGGTTTCAGAAGCATAGGTGAATGTTTGATAGAATTCACCTGTGAAGCCATCTGGTCCTGGACTTTTGTTTGTTGGAAGTTTTTAAATCACGGTTTCAATTTCAGTACTTGTGATTGATTCATTCATCTTTTTTTCTGTTTCTTCCTGGTTCAGTCCTGGAAGATTGCACCTTTCTAAGAACTTGTCCATTTCTTCTAGCTTGTCCATTTTATTGGTATAGAGTTGCTTATAGTAGTCTCTTATGATCCTTTGTATTTCTTTGGTGTCATTTGGGACTTCTTTTTCATTTCTAATTTTATTGATTTGAGCCCTCTCCCTTTTTTTTCTTGATGAGTTTGGCTAAGGGTTTATCAATTTTGTTGATCTTTTCAAAGAACCAGCTTTTCGTTTCAGTGATCGTTTCCATTGTTTTCTTTGTTTCTATTTCATTTATTTCTGCTCTGATCTTTGTGATTTTTTTTCCTTCAACTAACTTTGGGTTTTGTTTGTTCTTTCTCTAGTTACTTTAGGTATAAAGTTAGGTTATTTGATATTTTGCTTATTTCCTGAGATAGTATTGTTTTGCTATAAACTTCCCTCTTAGAATTGCTTTGCTGCCTCCATAGATTTTGGGTTGTGTGTTTTCATTTTCATTTTTCTCTGTGTATCATTTGATTTCCTCTTTGATTTTTTTCAGAGATCCATTGGTTCTTGAGTATTATATTGTTTAAGTCTTCATGTGTTTGTATTTTTTGTAGTTTTTTTCCTTGTAGTTGATTTCTAGCCTTATTGCATTGTGGTCAGAAAAGATGCTTGATAAGATTTCAGTTTTCTTAAATTTATTTAGGCTTGATTTGTGGCCCAGAATGTGATTTATCCTAGAGAATGTTCCATATGTGCTTGAGAAGAATGTGTTTTCTGCTGCTTTTGGATGGCATCTCTATAAATATTGATGAAATCCATCTCGTCTAATGCATCATTTAAGTCCTGTGTTTCCTTGTTGATTTTCTGTCTAGATGATCTCTCCATTGCTGTAAATGAGGTGTTAAAGTCCCCTATGATTATTATGTTATTGTCGATTTCTCCTTTCAACGCTGTTAATGAGGTACTCCTATGTTGGGTGCATATATATTTACAATTGTTTATGTCTTCTTCCTTTGATCTTTAGGTAATATTCTTCTTTGTCTCTTGTAACTGTATTTATTTTAAAGTCTATTTTATCTGTAGAATAGATGAAAGTGTTGCCATTTCACCTTTCTTTTGATTTCCATTTCCACGGAATATCTTCTATGATCTGTTCACTTTCAGTTTGTATGTGTCCCCAAAACTGTTGGTCCCTTGTAGACAGCATATATATGAGTCTTGTTTTTTAGCCATTTAGCCAGTTTGTCTTTTGGATGGAGCATGTAGCCCATTTATATTTAAGGTAATTATTGATATGCATGCTCTTATTGCCATTTTGTTAATTTGTTCTGTTGGTATTTTTCCCTTCTTTTGTTCTCTTCTCTTTTGGTTTGATGACTGTCTTTGGTGTTGTGTTTGGATTGCTTTTTCTTATTTGTGTGTGTATCATAGATTTTTAGTTGTTTGTGGTTACCATGAGATTTTTGACATAAGAACACACACACACACACACACACACACAATTATTTTAAGTTGCTGGTCTCTTAATAGCAAATGGCATTTCCATTATCCTGCATTTGTACCTTCTTTTCTCACGATTGCTGGATTTGATAGCATATTTGCGTATGGATGATTTCCTACCTTTACTATATGTCTGCCTTTACTGGTAAGCCTCTCATTTGTAATTTTTTTATTTCTAGTTGTGGCCTTTTCTTTTCTGACTTGAGATGTCCCTTTAGTATTTGTTGTAAAGCTGGCTTTGTAATACTGAATTCTCTTAGCTTTTGCTTGCCTGTAAAGCTTTTGATTTCTCCTTCCAATGTGAATGAGAGCCTTACTGGGTAGAGTATTCTTGGCTTTAGATTTTTTCCTTTCATCACTTTAAGTGTATTGTGCCGCTTCCTTCTGGCCTTCAGAGTTTCTGCTGAAAAGTAAGCCTGATATCCTTATTGGGGTTCCCTTGTATGGTATTTGTTGCTTTTCCCTAGCTGCTCTCAATATTTTCTCTTCGTCTGCAGTTTTGGTCAGTTTGATTAATATGTGTCTCAGGATGTTCCTCCTTGGGTTTATTCTATATGGTACTTGTTATGCTTCCTGGATTTGAGTTTGTGATTCCTTTCCCATGTTAGGGAAGTTTTTGGCTATTATCGCTTCAAATGTTTTCTCTGGCCCTTTCTCTCTTCTCCTTCTGACACCCCTATAATGTGAATGTTAGTGCATTTTTTCTTGTCCTACTAGAGTTCTCTTAGACTGTCCTCTTTTCTTTTCATTCTTTTTTCTTATTTTGTTCTGCATCATTGATTTCCACCTGTCTGTCTTCCACTTTGCTTATTCATTCTTCTGTGTTCTGTAATCTGCTATTGGTTCCTTCAAGTGAATTTTTCATTTTGGTTATTGTGTTGTTTATCTCTGCTTTTTTATTTTTTAAATCTTCTATTTCTTTGTTAAATGTTTCTTGTAATTTACTGATCTTAGCCTCCAGGTTTTTTTCTTTTTTCTGAGATCTTGGATCATCCTTACTATCTTTACTCAAGTCTTTTTCATGTAAGTTTCTTATCTTCACTCCATTTAGCTATTCTAGGGTTTTGTCTTGTTCCTTCATCTGGCTTATATTTCTCTGCTTTTTCATTTTTGTCTAGCTTTCTGGGTAGTCTCCTTTTTGCAGGCTACAGGATTTTAGTCTCTCTTGCTTCTGGTGTCTGCCTCCTTGTAGGTGAAGTTGATACAGGAGCTGTGGCAGGCTTCCTGATATAAGGTGCAGCTGAGTCTTGTCCCTCTGGTGGGTGGGGTTTTGTCACTGGGTAAGATTAGAGGTGGCTGTATACTTGGGAGGTCTTTAGGCAGCCTCTTTGCTGATGGATGGGGCTGTGTTCCCACCTTGTTTGTTGTTTGCCATGAGACTTCTCGGCCCTAATGGGTGGGACCAGATTGTCCAAAATGGCAGCCTCCAGGGGACCTCATGCTGATTATTACCAGGACCTCCACCTCCAATGACCCTCCCCCCTCAGTGAGACACAGCCAACCCCTGCTTTCCCAAGATCTGCAGATAGACCCAGATTCTTATGGAGTCCCTGCTTTTCCCTGGGACCCACTGCACATGGACTCCTAGATGCGCCCTCCAAGACTGGAGTCTCTGTTTCCCACAGACTTGTGGAGCTCCTGCTCTCAAGCCTTGCTGGCTTTCAATGACAAATGCTCTAGGGGGCTCTTCCTCCCAATGCCAGACCCCCAGCAGAAGAACATGACATGGGGCTCAGAACTGTCACTCCTGGGGGAGCCTCTGTGATATAATTATTTTCCAGCCTATGGTCACCCACCTGTTGTGCATGGGTCTGCTTACGTCCCAAAAGTGCCCCCCCACCACCATCTTAACATGGCTCCTTCTTTGTCTTCATCTGTATGATACATTTTTTGGTAGCTTCCAGCTCATTTACGTTGCTGGTTGTTCAGCAGTAGTTAGTTGTAATTTTGGTGTTTTCATGAGAGGAGGTGAGCTCAAGTCCTTCTACTCCACCATTTTGAGGATGATTCTCCCTAAGGTCTTTTTATAAAGCTGAAGATGCTCCCTCTTGAGGCACCCTTCTGAATTTCAGTTCTTCAGTGTTCATTTCATGGGGCTAAGGAATATTCCCAGACAACCAGCAAAAACCTAAAACCTTCCTGGGTTCCCACTCTAATTCCATGACCACAGGAGGGAAGATTGTAAAGGTGTTTTTACCTTCTCTTACTGGAATCCCTAGTGTGTTCCAGGATCACTCAGGGCTCCCTCCAGAGATAGAGAGAAAGCTCCTGCCCCAGGGGTTGAACCCATTTCTGGGGCCATCTCGGAAATCATGTACCATTGAATCCTCTTCATTGTCCTTTCCCCCCATCTCAGACCCTGTACAGCCACTCCCCTTCTGCCAGCTGTTTGCTGCTGCTCTAGTGAGAATTACAGTGAAAATAATAGCTAACATTTTACATCTTCCTGTCTTAAGCTCTTTATATGTCATGACATCTCATTATATACTCATAGCACTTCTCTGAGAAAAGTGTGATTGGCATTGCTGTTTTTCAAATAAGGAACTGAGGCTCAGAGAGGTAAAGGAAGTGCCTAAGGCTCCACAGCTCGCAAGGGCTGGAACCCTGATGGGAAGGCAGGCCACCTCCAGGAAGCCTATGAGGATGCAAGTGAGCAAGTATTACAAAGGGACATTGAGTCCACATCCATGACTGGGCAGGCTTCTCCATGACACATCCACTGACATAAAACTATTTTGATTCACCTTGACAGGAGGCTCCTGATTTCTCATCTCAAGAACAGTATTTAGGGATTTACCTTGTAGCACAGTAAGTTAAGGATGGGATGTTGTCACTGTAGTGGCTTGGGTTGCTACTGTGGCACAGGTTTGATCTCTGGCCTGGGAACTTCTACATGCTATGGGCACAGCCAAAAAAAACCCCACAATACTTGTAGTAGGGTCTTATGGCTACCAAACAGATTTCACTTCTCAGAGTGTTTTCTTCACATCCATGATGAACTAATAACCACCTTACAAGCAAAACAGGTTTCCCTGACCATCCCCCTTCCATAGCAGGCAGAAAGAAAGATGAAAGTTGAATATGCCCCACATGCCAGGAAATCACACCATTTAGTCTCTCCAACACACAGCTTGGTGAGGTGGATGTCAGTGACCCCATCATACAGATGAGAAAGTTTGGGAATGGTGAGACCAGTTTGCCTAAGGTTCCCGGCAGGGAGCTATCTTGCTGCCCAGCCCTTGTTTTGTCCCCTAGTCCCAAGAACAGCAGGCTTTTTCTGGAAAGGGTCAGATAGTAAGGATTTCTGGCTTTGTAGGCCATGTGGTTCAGTCACAGTAACTCAGGCTAGAGCAGCGTTGACCATACTTAAGGAAGAGGTGTTGGCTGTGTCTGACAAACTGTACTGACCGAAACAAATGGCAGGCTGAACTCTGGTCCGCACAGCTGTTCAGAGTCCAAAACCTCCAATGCAGCTGGCTGAACTGCCCTCGGGCTATGCTGAAGCCACAGTGCCAGCATTCAGGGCTGGAATATGACTCTCAGATGGATCTTAAGATTTGTTGCAGGAGTTCCTGTCATGGCCCAGTGGTGGTGAGCCCAAGTAGTATCCATGAGGATGCGGGTTCTATCCTTGGCCTCGCTCAGTGGGTTGAGGATCCAGCATTTCCATGAGCTGTGGTGTGTGTCAAAGATGCAGCTTGTGGGATGGAAATCCTGTGAAATCAGATTGTTATGATCATTATACAACTACTGATGTGATAAATTCATTTGAGTAATAAAAAATGAAAAAATAAATAAATTTTAAAAAGACGCAGCTTGGATCCTGCATTGCTGTGGCTGTGACGTAGGCTGGCAGCTGTAATTCCCATTAGACCCCTAGCCTGGGAATCTCCATATGCCGCAGGTTCGGCCCTAAAAAAAGCAAAGAAAAAGCGACAACAACAACAAAAAAGATTTGCTGCAACATCATGTCACAGAGCTTCTCAGAGAATGAGTGGTGGCCAGGATGTTCCCTAGGGGTCTCTCCAGATCCCTGCTGACCCGCTGGTCACTGCACACAACCCAGCCAGGCTGCAGTCACTTCTCCAGTAACCTCCAGAACCCTGTGTCCCCATTTCCCGTAATGAATGAGATGGAGGTGCCAGGCTGTGGCTCAGACCATCCTGGAAGTGTTTTTGCCATTCTGACCATCACACAGTGGCATTCCAAGTGGACAGGACAGGCCAGCTTGCCAGAGGGTCCCCGTTATTTACAACAGTGGCCATTAGTGGCTCTTGGCACGTGATTCTGCTGCTGACTACCTGCCAGGAAATGCAGAGTGAGGGTTCAGGGCTGTGATTTACCATTCCTTGTGAGTGGTGAGGCTGGGATGGCTGCAGAGGTGGGGGTGGGGGCTCTGGGGTTTCAGCCTGTGGGGACTCCTACCCTGTGGAGACTCCTCTGACCAGATGATTCCAGGCTGGAACAGATATGTGGCCAAACCCCCCACCCCTGCCTGCCGAGGTGCTTGAGGGTGGTCCACACAGAAGAGGGGCATGTCTGCCTACCTGCCTCCAGCGACCCAGGGTTGGGGGCTGCGTGCACCACACCTGCACCTACATGCACACGCACAGCAGCGAGACCTGGGACTGTCCCAGCCTTGAGCATAAAGGAGATTCTGTGAGGACTCTCTCGGAATCCACAGAACTATGGGACAGCCAGTCTAGAGAAGGGAGGGCAGGGTCACTGAGATGCATGCCCTTCAGCAGGATGCCATGGATGGCCTGGCACAGGAACCACCTTCAAGAACCCAGCCCCAAGACCCCCAGTCGCTATGTCTCAGCCCATGTTCCAGTTCCCAGGAGAAAGCATTCCAGTTGACTGGTAGGGACGCCAGTGTAGACAGTCCCCCAGGAGAGACCCTCCTCCAGGAGGCATGGCTGCCACTGGGGGGCATCTCACCTGCGGTTGCAGCTGGTGTGGGAGCTGCAGTCAGCGGGGCTGGGCTCTCACCCTACCTCTGTAGCCAGTTAGTGATGTCGCCTTGGAAAAGCCATCCCTTTTGCCCCCCCCCCACCAGGCCTCAGTTTCCACGCCAGGTCCTCTCTGTTCTGACATTCTCTGGTTCTGTAGCTTGGGCAGCCAAAAGGGCACTGACCTCTGCCTGGAAGCTCCAAGTGGTCCTGGCTGTGACTCTCTGAGACTGATGCCCTGGACAAGGGCATCCTTCCGGTTTCCAGATGCCTCATTAACCACAGGCCCACCTAGGAGAGACAGCCACCAGCCTGCTGAATGGGGGTTCCAGAGTCAGGCTGCCTGCCTCTGGTCCAACAGATGTATGCAGATGCCCCAATGCCCAGCAATGAAGGTGAAGCACGTTGTCCCTGAGTGAACATCACCTTCGGTCATCAGCCTTTATGTGTCTTCTCCAGACTTCTCTTTGCTTCTGTGATGGTTAATATATGCATCCACTTGGCCAGGCATCGTACACAGCTATTTCATCAAACACTAGTCTAGATGTTGCTGTGAAGGTCCTTTTTTAAAAAAAAAAAATTTATTGAAATATAGTTGATTTACAGTGTTGCGTTAGTTTCAGGTGTACAGTGAAAGATATAGATATACATTTAGATAGTCATATAGATAGTCTTTTTTTTTAGATTCTTTTCCGTGATAGCTTTTTACAAGATACTGAATAGAGTTTCCTGTGTTATATGGTAGGTCTTTGTTGTTTATCTATTTTATAGATACTAGTGGGCATATTTTAATCCCAAAGTCCTAATTATCCCTCCCCCCTTTTGTCTTTGGTAACCATACATTGTTTTCTATGTCTATGAATCCATTTCTGTTTTGAAAAAAAGTTCATGTCATAGTTTAGATTCTGCATATGTGGCATCATATGTATTTGTCTTCCTCTGTCTGGCTTTCTTAACTTAGTATGATAATCTCAAGGTCCATCTATATTGCTGCAAATGATATTATATCATTCTTTTTTATGGCTGAGTAATATTCCTGCGTGTGTGTGTGTGTGTGTGTGTGTGTGTGTGTGTGTGTGTGTACACCACATCTTCTTTATGCATTCCTCTGTCGATGCACCTTTAAGTTGTTTCCATGTCTTGGCTATTGTATATAGTACTGCAGTGAACATAGGTACAGGTATCTTTTCAAATTAGAGTTTTCTCTGGACAGATGCCCAGGAGTGGGATTGCTGGATCATATGCCAACTCTAATTTTAGTTTTTTAAGGAACCTCCATACAGTGAAGATTCTTTTCAGATGAGATTAGTCTTAAAATCAGAGTTGGAAAAAAACAGATGATCCTCCATAATGTGAGTGGGCCCCATCCAACCAATTGAAGATCCTAAGAGAAAAAAATTGACCTCCCCCAAGAAAGTGGGAATTCTGCCTCCAGGCTGCCTTTAGACTCAAACTGTAACATCAGGTCCTCCCTAAGCCCTCCATCTGTTGGCCTGGCCTGCAGATTTTGGATTGGCCAGCATATACAATCCCATGGGCCAGTTCCGTAAAATAGACACACACAAATAAACATACACGCACACACATATCCTAGTGCTGTTGGTTCTGTTTCTCTGGAGAACTCTGACTAATAAACACACCCTCCCACCCTGAAACAGGTGGAAAAACCAGAACAACAAGACTAGATAGGAGTTCCCGCTGGGGTGCAATGGGTTAAGAAACTGACTTCAGTGGCTTGGGTTGCTGTGGAAGTGTGGGTTAGATCCCCAGCCCGGCATAGTGGTTAAAGGATCCAGTGTGGCCACACCTGGGAGCTCCCATTAAAGAAAAAAAAAAAAAAAAAAGACCAGGTAGATGTTAAGCACCTGTATGTCAGGCCCTGCACTGGGACTCGTTCCCATCCCATCTCATTCTCACCAGCGCTTTATGAAGCAGGTGGCCTGCTCCTTTTACAGAGGGGGGACCCTGAGGCTCCCAGAGGTTCTGTCACTGCCTGGGAAAGGAAGTTGCTTGGGCTCAAGCTCGAGCTAACTGATGCCAAAACAAAGCCATTTCTCCCTCACCCTATTGCCTTCTGAGTAGGAGTGGAAGCCCAGGGACCAGCACAGAAGGGAGACTTCAGCCACTGCAGTGCAGCATTTAGGCCAGTGGTCTCAGAGGGACTCCGTGATGATGAGGCCACAGACTGGCAGACAGACCTCAAGGTGTAGAGCGCCCAGTCCAACTCAAGTCCAGCCCCGAGTGGATAGCGGGCCTTGCATGGGTGTCCACCCTTCCCTGGGCATCCACCCCTCCCTGGGCATAGAGGCCAAAGCTCCAGCTCCCATGGTGTCCCCCACTATCTCGCTGCAGCCCTGTGATGTCCAGCTCTGTAGGTGGGGGGCCCACAGCACACAGAGACCAGAAGCTGCCAAAGCATCTGGGGAGTGTTCAAGGCAGCGCATTACAGCAAGTACCTGCAATTGCAATGAAGCATCATTGCATTCCCCCACCCCTTCCCCTAGTCACTTTGACGTGGCCTGCCACGAGGACAGCCACCATCTCCAGATCTTGGCAGGTCAAACCAGTCCCTGTTGGGTCAAGCCAAGAGTACAATTAAGAAATTTAATTTGCAAATGCATGCTTAGCTGACTTCAGAGATGTTTCCAGCCACCCTGAGATAATATAAATAAGTTAAGTGTCTCATAGCTACGAGCCTTATTCTGCTAAGTGGTTCTCAAAGGGAAGGCCGGGAACCCGCAGCATCAGCATCTCCCAGGAGCTTGTTAGAAACAGCTGTTCCCAGGCCTCCCTCCAAATATCCCAAGTCAGAAGCCCCCGGGGGTGAAGCTTAGGAGTCTCAGTCATAGCCAGCCCCCCCAAGGACTCCAACGCATGCCTCCCTGATGTGGCTGCATGGCAGGGGCTCTGAAAACAAGTAATGTCCTCTCCCCAGCCTCAGAGTTTCTGCTTATTGGTCTCGGGGGGCTCTGGGCACAGCAGTCCTTCTCAGCCTATGATGTAGATAAAAATCACCTGGAAATCCTGTAATGCATGTCTGTTCCAGGGCTTCACCCTCATGGATTCCTTTTTTTTTTTTTTTTTCCCCTGTCTTTTTAGGGCTACACCCGAGGCATATGAAGGTTCCCAGGCTAGAGGTCCAATCGGAGCTGCAGCCGCCAGCCTTCACCACAGCCACAGCAACCCAGGACCCCAGCTCCGTCTGCGACCTACACCACAGCTCACAGCCATGCCAGATCCTTAACCCACTGAGCGAGGCCAGAGATCAAACCCACAACCTCATGGTTACTAGTCGGATTCGCTTCCATGTGCCATGATGGGCACTCCAAGGATTCTGATTCGTGCAGCAGGGCTGGCCCCAGGAGTCTGCATTCAGAATACAGTCTCTAGGTGATTTTGATGTTGGCAGTTGGCCAATCTTAGTCTGAGAAGCACAGGCTCAAAACGCTCAACTGCCCTTATGCCCACTTTCATTTCTAAACTACAAAACAGGGACAGAGTCACTTCCTAGGACTGTTGAGACAAGCACCACAAACTTGGTGGCTCAAACAATAGAAAAATTTTCTCTCACAATTCTTTTTGGTTTTTTTTTTAATCCTTTCTCTTCTTTTTCTTTTTCTTTTTTTTTTTTTTAGGGCTGAACCTGTGCATATGTAAATTCCCAGGCTAGGGGTCAAGTCAGAGCCACAGCTGCTGGCCTACACCACAGCCATGGCAGTGCCAGATCCTTAACCCACTGAGTGAGGCTAGGGAGCAAACCCTCATCCTCATGGATACTAGTCGGGCTTATAACCCACTGCTCCTCAATGGGAACTCTCCTTTCTTTCTTTTTATAATTTGGCCATGCCCACACTCAGAAGTTCCTGGGCCAGGGATCGAACCTGCACCACAATAGTGACCACACTGGATCCCTAACCATGAGGCGACCAGGGAACTCCTCTCACAATTCCTGAGGGCCTAAGACAGAATTCCAGGTGTTGTCAGGGCCAGGTCTCTTCAGAGTCTGTAGGGAAGGGTCCTCCCATGCCTCTTCCAGCTTTCATTGACTCCAGGAGATCCTTGACCTGTGGCCGTGATACTCTGGTCTTTCACTCCATCTTCACTTCCTCGTGGGTATGTCTCTGCGTCTCTCCTCTTCCTTTTATAAAGATGTCAATCATATTGGATTAGGGGCCTCCTGACCACAGCATGATCCCATCTCAACTAACTGCCTCTTACAGCCACTTTATTTCTAAACCAAGTCCCAGGTTGAGGTGCCCAGGGTTGGGACATCGACATCTCTTTGAGGGGGACACCATTGGACCCCAACCGTGGGTCAGGTTTGCAGGAATCTCAGATGTTGGTATGGGGAAGGCATGGGAGAGGTGAGCATGGGGGGTGTGGGGAGTCTGAGGTCCCCAGGATGAGAGTGGTCCATGCCCACCACCCATGGGCATCGGCTGGGTAGATGCTGGGTCCCCCTCCTTGGGCTCCTCCACCTGGTCTCCAACCCTGTTTGCTCTGTGGGAAATCTCTTGGCACTGACCTCTCATCTGCAGAGCAAACAGCCCTGCCAAGCCAGAGGACAAAGTGACACAGAGCTCCTGCTCGGTCTGTTTCTTTCTGAGCAAACCCAAGCCAAACCTGTTGTCATTTCATCCCATTTGGACAAAAGGACAGTAGGCACCGTTCCCTGCAAAGCTGGCCGCCAGCTCTGGCCCATGAGAAAGGCCTGAGCATCCCCTGACCTATGACCCTCCCTCCCCACTGCAGAGTGATCAGGAATGTCCAGGTTTGCATCTGACAGTTGCCTGCGTGGACTTCTGCGTCCTAACCTTTCCTGACCTCCAGCCTCCACACTAGCCCTGTGCTACCTTCTCGACTTTCAGATGCCCACCTGCCCTTCGAGCTAGCTCCTGAGCGGAACTGTCAGGATGTCTCGCAGCGCAGTCAGTGTTACAGCTCCAAGAACACACCTATCGTTTTTTAACTATTAATTTTGAAATCATCTAGACTCATAGATGTTGTGAAAATGGTATGAAGTGGTCCCATGTGCCCTTCCATCCAATGGTAACCTCTTACCTGCCCATAGTTAACTCCTCAGTTCATTACTGTTCACTAGATTCAGGACTTCCTCCATTTTCCTCGAGCAATTATTCCCTCATGCTTTTGTCATGTCTGTGTCCCATTAGCTAAGGGTTCTGATATCTAGCTTCCCAAGGAGTGGCCTTCCTTGTCCAGCATCAAGAGCTAGCGGAGGAGTGGAGGGGCTGAGAGAGAAACAGTGACCTTTCACTTCCCACTTGAAAGCTTGTGAGTGAGGACGAAGAAAATGGCAGAGTTCCTCAGGGGCTCAGTAGGCTAAGGATCTGATGTCACTGCTGTAATTCTGGTTACTGCTGAGGTGGGTTCGATTCCTGGCTCCAAAACTTCAGCATGCCACCAGCACGGCCAGGAAAGATAGCAAGGAGAGAAAGGGAGGGAAAGAGAGAGAGGGAGAGAAGGCAGGAGGGAGGGAGGGAGCGAGAGTGGGAGGAGAGAAGGGGGAGAGAGAGAAAGGAAGGAAGGAAGAAAGGGGAGTTCGTGGAAACGAATCTGAGTAGAAACCATGAGGTTGAAGGTTCGATCTCTGACTTTGCTCAGTGGGTTAAGGATCTGGCCTTGCCATGAGCTGTGGTGTAGGTCACAGAGGCGGCTTGGATTTGAAGTGGCTGTGGCAAAGGCCGGCAGCTACAGCTCCAATTCGACACCTAGCCTGGGAACCTCCATATGCCGCAGGTGTGGCCCTAAAAAGACAAAAGATGAAAAAAAAAAAAAAAAGGAAGAAGAAGAAGAAAAAGAATGCAAAATGCTTGGGAGATTTGAGGATAAAACATGGGATTTTAAATAAATTTTGCTTTGACCAAGGTCCATTCTGACCACAGCCCCTGAACTGAGGAGCTACACAGGCACCCGCTCGGCCATTAGGACTCTTTCCATCGGAAGCAAGATGCATCTTCTCCTGACAGATGCCTCAGATCTAAGAATGGGTGTTGAGTGATTTCTTCCCATGGACACTGGGCGAGGTGCCCGTGAATGCTGAGGGCTGTCTCGCCTGTTCTCACAGATGCTGCCACCATCTGGAATCTCCCCACCAAGTAGCAAAGGGTTTCCTGGAGGATGAGAACCAGCGGCCTCTTCAGGACCGGTGCAGGGGCACCTTGGCCAGCAGAGCCAGAGAGGATCACCCCCCTCCAGGCCCCGCCCCCTGCCGCCTCGCCTCTGCCCCCAGCATCCTCACCTAGTGCAGGTCCAGCCTGGCCACCGCGTGAAGGTCCGGGGCTGCTATTGCTATGGTGCCACCGGAGGATGCTTTATCCCTGTGCTGGCAGCCTCCATGTGGCCACCAGCTCTGCTGCTTCACCCCACGTCTCGGACAAGGATGTGGGACCGATAAAGGGAGGCTCCGGGGGCCCTTCCTCACCCCCGGCTCAGGCCAAGGGCAAACATACAAGACCTCTAAGAAGACCTGATGGAGATGGAGTGCCCAGCACTCCAGGTCCCCCCACCCTCTCCTTTGAGTTTATGACAGTGATCTTGCATCAGCGGATAACCCCGGTAGTTTTAGTCATTTGGGAAGTATGATGATTATAATAGCTGCTGTTTATTGAGCACCTACTCTGTACCAGGCGTTGTTTGAATTAGCACTTTATAGACACCACCTTATTTAATCGCTCCAGTGTCTCTAGGAGAGAGGTGGTTATGGTCCCCACTTTGCACACGAGGAATCTGAGTCAGAGAAGCAGCAACCCACCTGAGGCCAGGTACCAGGTGCTAGAACAGATTCCACTCCACCACGAGCATGTCCAGGAAGGCAGAAACTCACACCTCCCAGCCAGAGGTCCTGCAGAAACCCTATCCCTGGAGAAAACCCCAAATATATACAAGCAGGAGGCTGTAAGATCCCCTCTATGAATGAGCAGTCTTGGAAAATGTCTGTATGAAATGTCATCTGAGATGTCCCTGTCAGTCTGATTCGGGGGAACAGCCTCGGTGCTGCCCACCTGGAGCGAGGTTCTCACAGGGATCACAGGGAAGGTTTTCGCCGTCAGGATCAGGATGCCAGGTAGGGAATGAGAGAGGGAAGGCTGAGATCCTTGTCCAACAAATGAAATAAAAAACAAATCAAATCCCAGTGCAAAGTGAAAGGTCTGATTGTCTGATCCACCAGCAGACTTAGAGGTGGGCTTTACTGTGGCTCACCATCCTGGGTTTTTTGGATTTTATGTTGTGTGTGTGTGTGTGTGTGTGTGTGTGTGTGTGTGTGTGTGTTTTGAGACCTATGAATTTCAGAATTTTCTTAGGCTCAGAAACAGGCCTACAGTTTCTGTATCTCAAATGGAGACATCATCACCATAGTTACCCTATCCAGTAAACTTTTTCATTTCTATGCCTTTCACTTCCACTTATTCAAATTTCCATCTAATCAAGGAAGCTCTTGCAGTATCTACCCTGGAAAAATCCTCATCATTTTGATCAAAAAGAACAATCTTTATTAACTATTTTCTTCTCTCACCATATTTAAGAGAAGGAAAACAATTATTTTTCACTCTTAAAACCCACCTTAAGAGTTCCCTGGTGGCTCAGTGGGGTAAGGATCTGGCCTTGTCCTTGCTGTGGCTCAGGTTGCTGCTGTGACTCAGGTTCAGTTCCTGGCCCGGGAACTTCCATATGCCATGAGTGCAGCCAAAATGCACACATCCTAAAAGGAGAAAGACAAATACTATATGATATCACTTATATATAGAATCTAAAATATGATGCAAATGAACTCTTCTGTGAAACAGAAATAGAGGAAAGATTTGTGGTTGCCAGAGGGGCAGGGGGTTGGGAGAGGAGTGGACTGGGAGTTTGGGGTTAGTAGATGCAAACTATTATATAGAGAATGGATGAACAAGGTACTACTGTATAGCACAGGGAACTATATTCAGTATCCTGTGATAAACTGCAATGGAAAAGAATATGAAAAAGAATATATTTGAATCACTGTGCTCTATGACAGAAAATAGCATAACACTGTAAGTCAACTATACCTCAATTAAAAAAAAAAAAACTCTCTCCAGAGTCTGTTGAATTCATGTTGTCTGAATTCTGATAACTACTGTTCCGTGGGTTCCAAATAAGCTCTTCCTCACTCTAGAATGGCTCCGTAACTGGAATTCTGTCTTTGAAGAATTGGGGGGTCTTGGAATGTTCCATGCTTTCTTTGGCTTTTCTTGGTTTGGTATGATTTTTTTCTCCTGCAAGTTATAGTACAGATTTTCCAGTTATAGCTTCTCTTTCATTTCTCACAACCAAACCAGAAAATCAGTTCCTGGTTACTTTACAGCCCCCACCTCATTTGGGGCACACTTTATTCCTCAGACTTATCCCTTTCCAGAAACAAAGTCTATACCCTGAGAATACTAAAATAGGATACTGGGAGCTTGTTCCAAAAGAGGAATCCAAATGTGTTTGATTAGTGGTAGCAGCTTAGTAATAAGAGCACCGTCCCCCAAGACAGGTGGTGCTGAAGGACAGTGGTCATTTGGCTGTGCTGTGTCCAGTGGGTATAATGATAGTCCTACTGTATTTGGGATGTCCTGCTTATCACACAAAGTACCAAGTCTCAGGGGGAGAGACAACACCCAGCTCACACCCCTTCACAGTGGAAACTGACTGCAGGCATCAGAATCAAATCTTATGGGAATTGCAATCAGGACAGCAAATTGTATTATGACTTTTAATTATAGCCATACTGCACATGTTTATGTGGCTCTTTTCAACCAGCATATTGTTTCTCAGTGAACTTCACAGCAGTCCTTTAAGATGGGAGATCTACCATCTTTTTTTAAATAAACTTTTTAGAGCAGTTTTAGGTTCACAGCACAATCAAGCAAAAAAAAAAAAAAAAAAAGCATGGAGAAAGCATGAAGTTCTGGTATACTCCTGCCTCCCCCATGTCCTGTGACTCCCCCATGATCAACATCCCCTGCTAGAGTGGTACATTTGGTACAGTTGCTGGATCTACATTGATACATTATAGCCGCCCAAAGTCCATAGTTGACATTAGGTTTCACTCTTGGTGTTGGGCGTCTTATTTAGACATTTGGACAATGGATAGAGACATGTATTCATCACTATCCTATCAGACAGAATAGTTTCGCTGCCCTCAAAGCCCCCTGTCCTCCACCTGTTCATCCTTCCCTCCCACTAACCCAAGGCAATCACTGATTTTTTTTTTTTTAACTGAGCTCTGGTTTTGCGGTTTCTAGAATTCTGGGTAGACTACCATCTCCTTTCAATAGACATGAACACTGATGCCCAGAGAGGTGTGTGGTGACTCTGTGTGACAGGGTCAGAACCTGGATCTTGAGACTCCTGGTCCCACCCCCTCCCCCCACCAGACCACTGCTTCTGAATGGCCTCAGCTCTGATGATCTCAGGCTCAGGTAGGGTAGAACAAAGGCTGTGAATAGAAGAATATTAGAGCATGTTCTAGCTAGGCTGAAGGTCCATCCATATTCTTTTTAAAAAATTTTATTGGAGTGTGGTTGACTTACAATGTTTTGTTTCTGACATACATCAGAGTGAATCAGTTTTATGTATATACACTTTCCTTTCTGGATTCTTTTCCCATATAGGTTATTACACAGTATTGAGTAGATTTCCTGTATGCAGGTCCTTGCTACTAGTCTATTTTGTATATAGTAGCATGTGTGTCCCAACCTCCTAGTTTAGTTCTCCTCCCTCACGTTGTCCCTTTGGTAACCACAAGTTTGGTTTCAAAATCCTTGAGTCTGTGTCTGTCTTGCGAATAATTTTTTTTTTTTTTTTTTTGTCTTTTTGCCATTTCTTGGGCTGCTCCTGGGTTCCCAGGCTAGGGGTCGAATTAGAGCTGTAGCTGCCGGCCTACACCAGAGCCACAGCAACACAGGATCCGAGCCGTGTCTGCAACTTACACCATAGCTCACAGCAACGCCAGATCCTTAACCCACTGAGCAAGGCCAGGAATCGAACCCCCAACCTCATGGTTCTTAGTCGGATTCGTTAACCACTGTGCCACAACAGGAACTCCTTGAATAAATTCTTTTGTATAATTTTTTATCTCCTATGATACTTGTTTTTCTCTGTGTGGCTTACTTTGCTTAGTATAATTTCTAGGTCCATCTATGTTGCTGCAAATAACATTATTTCATTCTTTTTTATGGCTGACTAGTACCTTGTATATATGTATCACATCTTTTTTTTTTTTCTTTTTTTTTTGGCCACGCCTGCGGCATGTGGAAGTTTCTGGGCTAGGGATCAAACCCTTGCTGTAGTAGCAGCCTGAGCAGCTACAATGACAACGCCAGATCCATTGCCATCTTTGCCACAAGGGAACTCCTGTACCACATATTCTTTATCCATTCCTCTGTCGATGGACATTTAGGTTGCTTCCATGTCTTGGCTATTGTAAATAGTGCTGCAATGAACATTGGGGTGCATGAATCTTTTTGTATTGTGGTTTTCTCCAGATAGATGCCCAGGAGTGGGATTACTGGATCATGTAGTACTATTATATTTAATTTTTAAAGAAATCTCCACACTGTTCTCCCTTGTAGTTGTACCAATTTACATTCTCACCATCAGTGTAAGAGGGCTCCCTTTTCTCCACACCCTTGCTGGCACTTAATGTCTGTAGACTTTTTGATGATGGCCATTCCGACTGGTATGAGGTGATACCTCACTGTAGTTTTGACTTGCGTTTCTCTGATAATTAGTGATGTTGAGCATCTTTTCCTGTGCTTTTTGGCCATCTGTCTGTTGAAGCATGTATGTCCCATGCTTGAAGGTCCATGTTCTTGACTCCCCTCAGTGAAGCTGACAGATGGGAGCTTGAAAGCATCTTAAAGTGAAGGCCAAATAAAAGGATATTGTTTTAAAAAACAAACTTTTATTCTTGGGATAGACAGGCTTAACTCAAATGTTCGGTAATTCCTTCACTCATATCCATCTTGCTTATCAGCACTGACTTGAAGCCTATCCAGGGGAACATAAGTTTTTCTGAGCCCAGGGACATGGCATTCATTCTCTTCAGTTTTTACCAATTATGTTAAAAATAACTTTACAATTCAGGTCCAATTAAAGAAGAGAATAAAGAGGGGTGAGGGGCAGGAGCAGTGTGAGGCATGCTGGTTATCTGATTGCTGAAGTCTCGGACTTCAGTGCTGGAGTTCAGAAATGCTTCCTCAGAAGGAGCAAAAGATAAAACATTTCTTCCCCTGGGTCTCTTTTCTTCCTAAGCTCCATGACCTTGGCTTGTCACTGAGATTAAACTGCAAAAGGAAATTTCAGCATTTCAGCAGTAGTATAGATGCAGCTCTAGCCAAGAATTGTCTTTGGATTTGATTTCCCTATAAGTTTTTTTTTGTTTGTTTGTTTGTTTTGTCTTTTGTCTTTTTAGGGCCACACCCGCAGCATATGGAGGTTCCCAGGCTGGGGGTCAAATCAGAGCTACAGCTGCCAGCCTACACCACAGCCGCAGCCACACAAGATCCAAGACAGGTCTGAGACCTACACCACAGCTCACAGCAACACCAGATCCTTAACCCACTGAGCGAGGCCAGGGATCAAACCTGCAACTTCATGGTTCCTACTCGGATTCGTTTCTGCTGCGCCATGACAGGAACTCCTGATTTCCATATAATATTTTAAAATCCAGTCAACCTCTAGAAGATGGAGGTGAGGAAAGAGAGCATGTGGTATGGAAATGAGAGTCTGTATTTTCGGTACCTCTGTTGGTTCTATGTGTGACCACAGATGATCACTTCACCACTGTGGGTCTTTCTCTGACCACCCCCGACACACACACCTTTTTAAAAGGAGGTGGTTAAAGTGGTCCCTGATGGCTCAGCAGGTTAAGGATCTGATGTCGTCACTGCTGCACTTTGGGCCACTTCCGTAGCACAGGTTCAATCCCTGGCCCAGGAACTCCCCAGCCAAAAAAATAACCTTCTAATTTAAATCCAGAACATTGCATTGTTCACTCACAAAGTTGAGAGAGTGCCTTGCTGGTCTCCCCTCCATCCATTGGCTCATCCGTTGCTTAGCAACACTCCATCATGGAACACCTACTCTGCGCGGGGCACAAGCAAAGCAGTTTACAGTTTATTCTTTGGATTTTTCTGTTAGCCTACTTTCATTGATATACGACAAGAGATAGCAGCTCCAACAAAAAGCGGGTGTTCAGTTCGAATCGGTATTGGTTACTTTCTAGCCTAGGCGTTAGGTTATGTGAAAATATACTAGCTGTTTTTAAGGGCACCCAGTTTGGTAATTTGTTCTCTACCATCAGGGAACTTGGTTGTAGCAACTAAATGTACGGATCACCGGGTCATTTCTGAACCACCGTGGTCATTTTTATTGCTGCTGTTCAGTTTATGTATGTATTCTACTATCAGTGGAAAACAGGCTCTTATTGAATAAGTACTGTCTCATCGCAAAACATCCTTCCTCCATGTAAGACTGATGTTTTGCGTGTTCAAACCCTCTTACATGCTTTGTAAAGGCTATACAACACAGTGGCTTCTGTGATAGAGCGTTGCTTGTGTTTGCACAGGATCTCTGACTTATGGCTCTGGTTTTTAGCACTGTTGGAGAAAACAAACAGAAATGAATCTTTAATGGGCAAGAAATCTGTGGAGCCTGTAAAGCCCAGCATTTTGTCTTTTTTTCATCGAGGCATCACATAGTGCCCATTGCCTATTGTTTGGCAGATAGAGGGAGGCCCTTCATGGGGTCTGCAGGCTGGAGTGATGGGACCAGAGGCCCCTGAGGCCCATCCTGTCCCTGGATGTCCCCACACCTGGACCTGTGCTCATCTGTTCTTCAGAGGGACGCACAATACAACTCCTTGGCCAGGTGAAGAATTAGGACAATGGCACATGACAGATAACGATCTTTTCAGGCACTGCCTCAAAGATGACAGTCAGCCCTCAGAGTCTGGTCTTTGTGGACAAACAGCTTTGAGATCTGGGGGCTTATTAGAAATGCAGGGAGTTTTCCTATGGCATTAGTGGGCTAAGGATCCTGTGGTTTGGGTCACTGTAGGGGCCTGGGTTTGATCCCTGGCCTGGGAACATCTGTATGCCGTGGGTGTGGACCCCCCCCCAAAAAAAGAAAAAAAACTAGAAATGCAGCATCTCAGGACCCTTCTGAGACACCTGCTGAATCAAAATCTGCATTTTGACAAGCTCTCCAGAGGCTGGTCTGACACATGAAGTCTGAGAAGCCTTGTCTGGAGAACCAAGATGAGCATAACACAGTCTGAGCCTCAGAAGACCAGAAAAGCCACAGGAGGCAAGCTGTGTCATCATGTGACCACAAGACACAGGCACCATCATTTGACAAATAAGTACAGAAGAAGGAGGAGCTCTCCAGGCTCCAGTGTCAGGAAAGGCATTCTGAGGATCTGAAGCTGGTTCTGGAACCTTGGGTAGGATTTGAGCAAATAGGCGAGGGTGGGCAGTTCAGGGGACAAAACCATCACTGGAAGTGGGAAAGGAGCCCAGATGTGTCCCGGATTCCATGCATCTTCACTTCAAAGAACAGAGAGAGACAACCCTAAGGCAAAATGAAAATTTGGGGACCTAGCAAATGCATTTCATTGTGTAACTTTAAATAAGGCCATTCTAGGGAGTTCCCATTGTGGCGTAGTGGAAATGAATCAGACTAGTATCCATGAGAATGTGGGTTCAATCCCTGGCCTCACTCTGTGGATTGAGGCTTCGGCATTGCCATGAGCTATGGTGTAGGTCACTGATGCTGCTTGGATTCCATGTTGCTATGGCTGTGGTAGAGGCTGGCAGCTATAGCTCTTATTCGACCCCTAGCCTGAGAACTTCCATATGCCATAGTTTCGGCCCTTAAAAAAAAAAAAAGCAAACAAACAAAAAAAGAAATGAGGCCATTATAAAGAGGGTGTGGTACATGTATATAATGGAATACTACTCAGCCATGAAAAAGCATGAGATAATGCCATTTGCAGCAACATGAGTGGACCTAGAGAATCTCATACTCAAGTGAAGTCAGACAAAGACAAATACCATATGATGTCACTTATATGTAGAATCTAAAAAAAATTATACACATGAACCCATTTACAAAACAGAAACAGACTCACAGATATAGAGGACAGATTTGTGGTTGCCAAAGGGGAGGGGGTTGGGGAAGGATGGATTGGGAATTTGGGGTGAGTAAATCCATATAGAATGGGTAAACAAGGTCCTACTATAGACCCTAGGGAACTATATTCAATATCCTGAATATAATTCCATGATAAACTGTCATGGAAAAGAATATGAAAAAGAATGTATGTATGTATAACTGAATCACTTTGTTGTGCAGTAGAAATTAACACAACATTGTGGATCAACTCTACTTCAATAAAATAAATTTAAAACCAACTAAATAAATGAATGAGGCCATTCTCAAGGGTCTGTATATTATTCAGTTAGTTAGTAGCTTACATTGTACCTGAGACATGAGGACATCCCCTGAGGTGGGACCATTGGCTGGAACGTGCCCTCGGCTTGGCAGGTGTGTGTGGCCTGCCTGGGGGAGGAGGTCGCAGAAGGGATTGTGTCCTAGAGGCCCAGCGAGCTCCCACTGTGAAAAGCCCACCTGCTCTGCAGAACCCCCAGGAGTTCTGTCTGGGGCTTCGGAAGAGATACTTAAGGAACCCTCAGATGTGCACCCGAGCTGTTGATTCCAAAGATGCCAGGAGTTCCTGTCGTGGCTCAGTGGTTAACGAATCCAACTAGGAACCATGATGTTGTGGGTTCGATCCCTAGCCTTGCTCAGTGGGTTAAGGATCCGGCGTTGCCGTGAGTCGTGGTGTAGGTTGTAGATGCAACTCAGATCCTGCATTGCTGTGGCTCTGTCGTAGGCCAGTGTCTTCAGCTCCAATTTGGAAACCTCCATATGCCACAGGAGTGGCCCAAGAAATGGCAAAAAGACCAAAAAAAAAAAAAAGATGCCCATCATTTGGGTGTCGTTAACCTCTGCCTGCCAATTTCCAGGTCCTTGCTGATGGGTGTGATTTGATCATATGCCCCTTTGCACTTTCGCTGATTCTTTTATCCCTCTCCTGGCTTTTGTGCCGCTCATGGTGCCCTGCTGGTTTCCATTTCCACTGTCTGGAAAAAGAGAATTTTGAACAAAGCCTCCTATTTTATGTACTGAGTAACTAGGTTGGGGACTGTGCGACACTGTTTTCTCCATTGACAGAGATGAAAAGAAGCCCCAGGGCAGGGTCACAAGATGCACTCAGCTGCCCCAAAGGCCGATGCTCACGGAAGCTCTGAAGCTTCCATCCATCAAGCAGGCAACCGGCTCCCTATGGTGGCCAGAGTGGTCCCTGGACATGATTGACCAAGCCCTGGGTCTGGCTGTCACGATTAAGCAACTTTAAACTGACCAGCACTTCTTTTTATGACCTGGTCAGCCAGCTGAGGGTTGGAGGAGGCAAGGAAGTGAGTTACAAAATGCAGGAAAGGGGTGATGCGTAAGAAACCCACTTGGTGTTTATTGAAATCTGACTCTCTCCCCCCACAGAGATGGGGGAGGAGGGTGTATGCTCAGGTGTTGGCTGGAGCAAACAGTAAGTTCTTTTGACAGCTGGGAATTTTCTCAGACAGGGATCTCGCCAGGGCTGTGCCTTGAGCTGTTACGTCTGTATGAATGCACGTTAGTGTGTGTTCCAGTCTTCCCAAACCGATGGAGAAGTGGACTCAGAGGAGCTTGGCAAGGGTTCATTCGAAGACAGGGTCTTGTCCATCCCAACCGTCAGCACAGTGCCTGGTGTAGCACATGTATTGAATCAAGGACCAAGTGAGGGAATGGCTTACTGCCTGGTGTGGGTCTCAGCAGGTGGGCTCAGGGAGAAATGGAGGGCGTTTTCACACTCCTGGAGAGCCCCAGGGCAGAGGGTGACAGCTCAGCAGACCCGGGGCTGTGAAATCAGGCCACATGTGCCCCCCTAGAGAGCACCACAGCCCTTGAACACAAGACCCTTGCAGGCATCCTTCAGAATCTTCATTGACCTTTGCTCAAAATCATTGGTTCAAGGGAACAGTTTTTCAAAGAACCAGCATCAGGTTGTAATGTGAGCGTGTTTGCAGCAATAATACATTTGTTGTCATGGAAGAGACCAAGCACAAAAACAGAGGCAGCTGAACAACTCCTGCATTTTTTATTCTTCACAAGAGTAAACAGACTTATTCCTCTGATGTCCTGTACAAACTGTGATCATTATCAACACGGAGCTGCTAGAAATGCCCTCCGGGTCTTCCTGTCACCTGTGACAAGCTGTTAATGTCAACACAGGAAGCTGTGTGAACACAAGGAAAGCAGCTCACACCCCAGAGACCCTGGAAAGGTTTTTAGTAGATGGTTAACCTAGTGAGTATCAACTCTGACACACCTGAGCGATTTCAGAGGAAAAAGAATAGACGTGTCTTCAACAGCCACCAAGAGGTGTTCTCATGTATTGATGAATACCTTTTGCTCTAGGAAGAAATTAGTTCTTGTGAAAGCATTTTGCTCATTTTCCTGTTTATTACCTGGATGTGTATTTCTTTTTTTTTTTTTTTCTTTTTGCTTTTTAGGGCCGCACCCATGGCATATGGAGGTTCCCAGGCTAGGGGTCAAATTGGAGCTGCAGCTGCCAGCCTACACCACAGCCACAGCAATGCCAGATCTGAGCCTCGTCTGTGACCTACACCACAGTTGGTGGCAACGCCGGATCCTTAGCCCACTGAGCGAGGCCAGGATCGAACCCACAACCTCATGGATCCTAGTCGGGTTCGTTAACCACTGAGCCACAAAGGGAACTCCAGTGTTTTTTTTGTTTGTTTATTTTAACCAGAGTTGATTATTTTAATCAATAAAATTAAACTAACAAGTATTTGAGTTAATACATTATCTATTAAGTGTCTGTTTTTCACATGATATGTTGGGCATTGAGAATAGAAATATATGAAACATGGTTCCCAATTTCTGAGAACGCTCAGTCTAGTATCATAGAGAGAAAAACAAATAAATTGTAATCAAATTTATTACATGCTATTACAAAGGGATAAATGAGATGCCATAAAAAAAGATTTGAAACAAATAACTTTACTCTTGATTTCATGACATTCTCTTTTTAAAAAAATTTTTGGTGTATAGTTGACTTACAATGTTGTATTAGTTTTGTATATACATACAGCAAAGTGAAAAAAAATATGGAACACTTCACAAATTTGAGTGTCATTCTTATGCAGGGGCCATACTAATCTCCTCTGTATCTTTCCAATTTTAGTGTATCTGCTGCTAAAAGAGAGTACATGTATTTATTTTAAAAGATAAGATTGGAGTTGCCACTGTGGTGCAGTGGGTTAAGGATCTGGTGTTGTGTCTGCAGCGGCTCAGCTCACTGGTGTGGGTTTGATCCCTGGCCCAGTGCAGTGGGTTAAAGTATCCAATGCTGCCATTGCTGTGGCCAAGGTCACAGCTGCAGCTCGGAGTCAATCCCTAGCCCAGGAACTTCCACATGCCATGGGGAAACCAAAAAAAAAAAAAAAAGATGAAACTGTTCCTGGTAAACTGTGATGGATGAGACAATAAAACATTCGTGAGAGTCAGATGCTGCAAGCAAGAATATGCTCCAGTATGTAAATTGCCATGGAGTTGTGATCTTCGAAGGAATGGAGCAGAAGCTTGGCTTCCCTCTTGGGAGCAAATGCCAGAAATCCGGATAGTTGAAGTTTCCAGAGAAAAGTCACAAGAGGAAACAAAGTAACTACTCAGCAGTTTATTCAAGAAATGCATGCTATGCTCAAAGTTTGCCAGGTAGCAAAAATGGAAAGCTCCATAGTCATGATCCCTGACCTCCAGGAGCTCAGAGACTGGTCCCAAAGAGAATATATTTAAACAAATAATTACAGCAATCCCTGCAGAGTATTCCTAAATGCTGGGAAAATGGGTCTGTAATCAAATTAAGTTTAAGAGACCACAAGTCAGTCCATTTCGGTGGGTTTTTGTTTTGTGTGTTTTTAAAAAATTTTATTGGCCTGTGGTTGGCTTACAGTGTTGTGTTAGTTTCAGGTGTATAGCAGAGTCAATCATTTATATTTTTAGATATATATCTCCATTTTTTTTTCAGATTCTTTTCCCATATAGGCCATCACAGAGTATTGAGTAGATTTCCCTGTGCTATACAGTATGCCCTTGTGTTTGGTGTTCTTTTTATTGCAGGTCTTCTCAGTTCTCAGAGCCTTTACTAAGCTAATGTATATTGTGGATCTACAAGGGTGGGAGGTATGTACTGTGCGGCACTTCCCAGCTCCTGTAGCCCCCACCTTTAGTAGCTAGTGTTCCAAGGAACACACTTTGGGAACCGCACATACCACTCTGGGTCTGCGGGTACACAGTGTCTCTGGAATCAGATACGAGCGCAGCTCTGCCTGGAAGCATCAGGAAAGCCTTCTCAGAGATAGGAGCATCTGATCTGGGCCTTCAAAAGGACTTTCCCATCCAGAGGGAGGTAGAGGTGGAAGGAGGGCATCTGCAAAGTCAGACTGCTGGTTCTAGAAGACAGGGACGTGAGAGGTGAACACGGAGGAGTCTGTGGAAGATAAGGTGTGGGTGTATCCTCTAGGTGAGTGATGCTCCGCGCTCATCCTGCAGCAAAGTCACCTGGGATGTTCTTGAGGAATGCAGATGCGCAAGCATGCCTAGGTTGCCCCCGTCTGGAGATTGTTTGGTTGGTCTGAAGTGGGAGCCTCAGCTACATATTTGCAGTTTATCCACTGGGCAGCCAGAGTTGCAAACTCCTGCTGTAGATGATGGGGAGCAGTTGGTTCAGTGGACAAGTTCAGAGTCTTTTCTCCCTCCTTTTCTCAATGCCCTGCCCCCATCCTCAAGCCAACGTGCCCCACATCATCCAGGCCCTAGAGATGAGGCCAGAGAGCAGATCCCTGTCCTGCTGGAGCTCACTCACAGGAAGACCCGCAGCTCAGTGATCCATGCACAGCTGCCAGTCTGGAGAAAGGATGAGGGATGCTGCAGGAAGGGACCAACCACCATGCGTGTGTACAAGACACAGACCAGAGGGCTGAGGGCCAGCAGAGGCATCCTGATAGAAGTGACACTGCTGAGATCAAAGGAAAAGCAAAAGACAGGAAGCAAGCAAGAGATAAGAAGCAAAGGACGTTTCAGACAGAGACAAAGGTGGGAAGGGAAGATGGGCCTCTCTGAAGGGAGGAGGCTGGTAGGTGATGGCCAAGATGGATCAGCTGGGGCTGGAGGGCTACCATTTCCAAAAGACCCCTCTGGTGGCAGCCAGTGGCCAAGAGAGGCTAGGACTTAATGCTTAGTGATCAGTTTAAGAAACAGCAGTGGTGTCAGCCAGGGGGCGTTGGAAAATGAATGAGGAGTTCCCATAGTGGCTCAGCAGAAACGAAAGTGACTAGTATCCATGAGGTTGCCAGTTTGACCCCTAGCCTGGCTCAGAGGGTTAAGGATACTGCATTGCCATGAGCCATGATGTAGGTCACAGACATGGCTTGGATCTTGCATTGCTGTGGCTGTGATGTAGGCTAGCAGCTATAGCACCAATTTGATCCCTAGCCTGGGAACTTCATATGCTTCAGGTGCAACCCTAAAAAGCAAAAAAAGAAAGGAAGGAAGGAAGGAAGGAAGAAAGGAAGAAAGAAAGAAAGGAAAATGAATGAGAGTGGAGACAGAGAAAGAGACAAGACAGGTTAAAACATTTTCAGGAGAATCATCAGAAAAGCCACATCAGAAAGTAAGATCATTGAAGCTACGGTTTCAAAATAGGTGTCAAAATAGGTGTCAAAGAACTGGGCTTAACCTGTCTGGACCATGGCAGTCAGCCAGCCCAGGTGGTTAACAACTGATGAATGACTGGGGTGGTTTGGGCAGCAGAATCTGAGGACGACAACAGGCAGTTAAGAGGGAGGAAGTATCTTTTAGTTGATTCACCAGCCCCTTTACTGATACGTACTCAGATTGTGGTGCTGTAATCGCTGAACTGCATGGCGTAAAATTGTGTTATCATTCATGTGTCCTTAAATATATGCTGGTATGCTGAAGCTGGCTCATGCCAGCTTGCAAGAGACAGTGTTTCACCTCTTCTTCCTTTTTTTTTTTTTTTTTTTGTCATCCTTTTGCCTATTCTAGGGCCGCTGCAGCTCCAATTCGACCCCTTGCATAGAAACTTCCCTATACCTCAGGCACAGCCCTTAAAAAAAAAAGAAAAAAAGGCAAAAAGAAAGTAAGAAGGCATGAGTCCTGCTGCATAGGTTGATTGGCAGTTCTAGGAACCTTTGAGAAGGGGGAGACATTCAGATTTCCTAGAAAGAAAAAGAAGTGATTATGTCACGCAGTGTAGAAGAGGGAGAATGGGTCCCTGTTTTTGCCTTGTTTTCCTTATTTTGGCATTTAGGGAAAAACATACATAGAAAAGGGCTAAATTAGGTCTTGAATAAATGCTGACAAGAGAGGTTTTGCGGGAAATCTGCTGTAGCCCTTGGCATTCCTGGACTTAGGTCTTGCATTTTGGCCATCGTAAGCACCCTTGACACCCATGATATGGGCAGCTTGTACTTTGCTGAGGGGCAGAGCTGAAAGAGTCACATGGGCAGCCTCGTCCAGCCAAGGAACGGGCGGGTCAGTGGGCAATTCTGACTGTGTTCCACTCTGTCCCACTCCGTCTTCCCCCACCAACCATGCCAGGAAGATAGAGCCAGGCCTATGTCACAGGCAGGAGCTGAAATCGCTAGGTGCAGATGATAAACATCTTCACTGCTGTAATGGGCTCTGAGGACAAACACTTCAGAATGTCGAAGGCCTAGGCATGCATGTGGATGTATTGAGCATTTGGTCTGGAAGACTGTATGTAGTCATTTTTAAAACCTGGCCAAGGAGTTCCCTTGTGGTGCAGCAGATTAAGGATCTGGCATTTTCATTGCAGCAGCTCAGGTTGCTGCTCTGGTGCAGGTTCAATCCCTAACCTGGGAACTTCTGCATGCCATGTGCCTGTCAAAATAAAAAAAAAAAAAAAAAGCCAATTTTTTTTGGTTGTTTTTTATAACAGTATTTTTGGTACATATTTGCTTAAGAAAAATCAGTCCCAAAAATGGAACAATAGCAATAATTTTCAAAGTCACCTTGCAATGGCACCAGACACCAAAGACAATTGATATTTTTGTGGAAAACCTCCCAATTTAATAATAGATACCAGTAGATATGTGTGACCACAGTTCAGAATAAACTTTTATATTAAATTTTAGGAAGCATGTTTCAGGTTTTAAGAAGTTTTTTAAATAATGGTTTTATTGAGATGTAACTCACAAACCCCACAATTCACCTAAAGTGTGCCATTCAGTGTTTCTTAGCATATTCACATATAGTCATGCAACCATCACCATGATTAATTTTAGAACATTTTTATCACCCTAGGAAGAAACTTCTTACCCATCAGTCTTCACCCCCTAATCCTCCCCACACCCCACCCCCTAGGAGCCACTAAACTACTTCCTGACTCTGTAAAGTTGCCTATTCTGGAAGTCTCATATACATGGATCATACAGGATGTAACTTTTACTGAGTATGTTTTTAGGCTCAGCACTGTTATAGCATATATCAGTGCTTTATTCCTTTTTTATGGCTGAAAATTATTCCCTTCTGCAGAAACACCAAGTTTTCTGTATTTGTTCATCAGCTGATGGATATTTGGGATGTTTCCATTTGGGACTATTATGAATATGTCACTATGAACATGGTTTTTGTCAGGACTTGTGTTTTCATTTCTCCAGGTATACCTAGAGGTGAAATTTCTGGGTAACATTAATAACTCCACGTTTAACCTCTTGAGGAACTGACAGACGGTTGTCTTAAGGGGTTGCCCATCTTTACAATTCTACCAGCAGTGTCTGAGGTTTTCCTCTCAACTTGTCCACATCCTCTTCAGCCCTTGTCATTGCGTTTTGGTTTGGTTTTTTGTTTGTTTGCTTTTGCAAGTTCCCAGGCCGGGGGTTGAACGGGAGCTGCAGCTGCTGGCCTACGCCACAGCCACAGCAATGTGGGATCAGAACCAAGTTTATGACCTACACCACAGCCCGTGGCAACACCAGATCCTTAACCCACTGAGCAAAGCCAGGGATCAAAGCCAAATTCCCATGGATACTAGGCTTGTAACCGACTGAGCCACAACGGGAACTCCCCTTATTATTGCCTTTTTGGTTTGAGCCATCCTGATGGCGATGAAGTTGTGGTTCTGATTTGCATTCCCTGATGTCTGCTGGTGTTGTGCATCTTCTCATGTGCTTTTTTTGGCCACTTGTATATATCTTTTTCAGAGAAATGGGTATTCAGACCTTCCGCCTTTTCTTCTTTTTTAAAGATTTCATTGTTGTGGAGCAGTTGTAGGTTTATAACAGAGTTGAGAGGAAGGTACAGAGATTTCTCCCCCACCACACACACACACCCAACACATAACTAGCCTCCACCATTTATCAACATCACTTACCAAAGTGGTACGTGTATTACCAAGAATGAACCTACACTGACACATCGTACTCGCTCCAAGTTTATAGCTTGCCCTAGGGTTCACCCTTGGTGCTGTACACTCTGTGGCTTTAGACAAACGTGTCATGACATAGACCCATCATGACAGTATCATACAGGGTATTTTCCCTGCCCTAAAATTCCTCTGTACCTTGCCTGTTCATTTCTCCCCCTTTCCACTACAGCCCATCTCTGGCAACCACTGAGCTTTTTACTGTCTCCATAGTTTTCCTTTTCCATAATTTCATATAGTTGGAATCCTACAGTCTGTAACCTTTTCACATCAGGTACTTTTACTTGGTAATTTGCATTTAAGGTTTTTCTATGTCTTTTCATGGCCTGATAGCTTGTTTCTTTTATTTTTATTTATTTATTTATTTATTTTTGTCTTTTTGCTATTTCTTGGGCCGCTCGCGTGGCATATGGAGGTTCCCATGCTAGGGGTCCAATTGGAGCTGTAGCCACTGGCCTATGCTAGAGCGACAGCAACAAGGGATCCCAGCCGCATCTGCAACCTACACCACAGCTCACAGCAACACCGGATCATTAACCCACTGAGCAAGGGCAGGGACCGAACCCGCAACCTCATGGTTCCTAGTCGGATTTGTTAACCACTGTGCCATGACGGGAACTCCTCGTTTCTTTTAGTGCCGAATAACATTCCATTGTCTGGATGGACCACAGGTTTTGGACCCATTCACCTACTGAAGGACGTTTTGATTGGTTCCAAGTTTTGGCAGTTGTGAATACAGCTGCTGTAAAAGGCCATGTGTGGGTTTTTGCATGGGCACAAGTTTTCAGGTTCTCTCAGTTAACACCAGGGAGCATGATTTTTAGATCAGATGGTAAGAGTGTGTTTAGTTTGGAAAGAAACCACCAAACTGTCTGGCAAGGGGGTTGTACCCTTTTGCATTCTACCAACAATATAAGTTCCTGTTGCTCCACATTCTCACCAGCGTTCTATGTCAGTGGTCCAGATTTTGGCCAATCTAATGGATGTATAGGGATATTGTTGTTTTAATTTGTATTTCCCTGCTGGTGTCATTAGGGAAATACAAATTAAAACAACAACATCCCTATACATCCATTAGATCATACAGTGAACACCTTTTCATAGGCTTATTTGCCATCTGTATATCTTCTTTGGTGGGGTACCTGTAAGGTCTTTGGCCCCTTTTTAAAATCATCTCTGCCTATATTAAATTGGGTTATCTTTTTATTCTTGAGTCATCAGAGTTTCGTGTATTTTGGATACAAGACCCTAATCAGATATGTGGTCTAGGAGTATTTTCTTCCATTCTAATTTGTTGTCTTGGAGTTCCTGTTGTGGCGCAGCAGAAACGAATCCAACTAGGAACCATGAGGATGTGGGTTTGATCCCTGGCTTTGCTCAGTGGGTTAAGGATCTGGCGTTGCTGTGGCTCTGGTGTAGGCTGGCAGCTGTAGCTTCAATTAGACCCCTAGCCTGGGAACCTCCATATGCTGAGGATGTGGCCCTTAAAAGCAAACAAATAAGTAAAAATAAAAAACTAATTTCTTATCTTTTCACTTTCTAATGGTGAGGAGCCCAAAAGTTTGTTACTGTTCCTATGTCTTAGCTTTCTGAAAAAACCCCTCACCAGATGCCCTAACTCACATGCCATCTCCCTTACTAAAACCCCCAATTCCCAGGAAATGTCCCCGTGAAGCTAGGAAGCGCTCATTTTGTCTTTATCTATTTTTTTTATTAGAGTATAGTTGATTTATGATGTGCCAATTTGTGCTGTACAGCAAAGCAACCCAGTCACGCATTCCCTTTCTTCTATTCTCTTCCATCATGTCCTATCCCAGGAACATGGATAGAGTTCCCTGTGCTGTACAGCAGGACTTCATTGCTCATCCATTCTAAATGGAACAGGTTGCATCTACCAACCCCAAACTCCCCATCCATCCCACTGCCTCCCCCTCCCCCGAGCAACCACAAGTCTGTTCTCTGTGTCTCTGAGTCTGTTTCTGTTCTGTAGATGGGTTCGTCTGTGCCGTATTTTAGAGTCCACATATCAGTGTTATCATATGGTATTTGTTTCTCTCTTTCTGGTTTACTTCCCTTAGTATGATCACATTGTCTTTTTAAGGTTGAATTTTGTCTTTCCTAGAGGCACAGTTCCGTTTCCCCAAAACGAGTCACCTTAAAGGCATTGTAAGTTTCCTGAATCTTGTCCAGAGTTTAAAACTGAAGTCCAAGAAAGAGTCGCCTCTTTTTTTTTTTTTAACCTCTGAAAAAGTCTCTGAAGTGCAGGCAGGTCCCATCGATCTAAAATACTCTCGGCTTCCCAACAGCGGCAGCTGTGAGACAGGCCTCATCATGTTGGCTGTCCTGCACTTCTGGGAGTATATTTAGGCTGCTTCTATTTAGTGTTCCCAGAATAGCCATGGTCTTTTGTTTCTCTGCATTCCTCTGAATTTTATTCCTTCCTGGTCCAAATTAAGGGTGAGGTACTAGGTGATTTCCAAAACCCTTTCTCCTAAGAGGATCTGGGTTCTTAAACATTGTCCAGGCCCTCTTTGCAGGGGCCCAGGGCACCGTCTATCAGCCCTACCCAAATGCCCAGCAGGAGGGAACTGTCACCAAAATTCAGAAGAGGCCCCAGCTGTGAATTGGACAAGCCTCATGTACCCAGAATCCCAGGGTGAGTCTATCATGACCTTCACATCCATGGAGAAGTTTCCTACAGGTTAAGACAAGTTGTCTTACCTATATAATTTCTGGGAAGTGCTGTAGGTAAATATTTTGCAGTGAGAGTGACGACTTTTTTTTTTTTTTTTTTTTTTTTTTTTTTTTTTTTTTTTGCTTTTTATGGCCGCACCTGCAGCGTATGGAAGTTCCCAGGATAAGGGTCGAATCAGAGCTGCAGCTGCCGGCCTACACCACAGCCACAGCAACACCAGATCCTTAACCCAGTGAGGGAGGCCAGGGATGGAACCAGCATCCTCATGGATACTAGTTGGATTTGTTACCCCTGAGCCACAATGGGAACTCTGAGAGTGACTTTTTTTTTATTCCAGTTTATGCTAACACCTTAAATTTACATCTTTTCTTCTTGATGAGCTCCAAAGAGAGCTGAGTTGAATCCTTTGTGATTTCTTCTTCCCATCTCAGGAATGAATCAAATATTGCCTCAAGGGCCATGGATGAAGTGTGCCTTAACTCCTGAGAATACCACTGCTGGGGGGCAGACTTTTCAAGCTACAGTCAGCCTTCGTGTCTTAGATGTGTCAGGTTGCTACAAATCCCAAATTAGACTTCTGCTATCAATAGAGCATTTCATGCCAGCTGACTTTAAATGAGCAGTTCAAGGTTAAAACAGAAATCGATGAGCTTCTCATGGAAGCATTTCCCAGAAGCTGGGCCCCACACAGCATGGCACCAGGCTTGATTCTCACCACTGAAAGCGGGGAGTTCAAGGCTTGGAGTCGAGTGTGCGTGATGGTTTCCTTTTGATGCTCTATTTTTTTGTGTCCATTTCTATAGTTTTACCAGAAGAGTGGGTTTCAAGGAGGGATAAGGTACAGCTGGAAAGGGACATGTTTGAGTATCCAAGAGAGAAAGAAAGCTTGAGAGAAGGGGGAGGGATTAATTGGTGCCACATTTTGTTCATTTGAGCTTTCAGGAAGTAGAATGGATCAGACCAAATAAATCTGTGCTGAGAAGTATTTATGTTACTAACCGACATGTAGTGGGTATACACCAACCCTTTAAGAAAAACTAGGTCTGGGAGTTCCCGTCGTGGCTCGGTGGTTAACAAATCCGACTAGGAACCATGAGGTTGCAGGTTCAATCCCTGGCCTTGCTCAGTGGGTTAAGAATCCGGCGTTGCCGTGAGCTGTGGTGTAGGTCGCAGACGTGGCTTGTAACTGATGTTGCTGTGACTGTGGCAAAGGCTGGCAGCTACAGCTCCGATTGGACCCCAGCCTGGGAACTTCCATACGCTGCAGGAGTGGCACTAGAAAAGGCAAAAAAGAAGAAAAAAAAAGAAAAAAAGAAAGATAGAAAAACCAGGTCCTGAGTTCTCTTGTGGCACAGCAGGTTAAGGATTCAGTGTTGTCACTGCAGGGGCGTGGCAGGGGCGTGGGTTCAATATCCCAGGTCTGAAACTCCCACTTGCCGTGGGCGTGGTCAAAAACAAAACAAAACAAAAAACTATATCTCATAGTAATTTCTACCCTGTGCCCTGAAGCTGTGATGATGGGCCAGCAAGGCCCCCAGCTAGTTTGCAAGGAGATGGCTGTCCTCCTGCCTGAGACACCTACTGACTCAGTAGCCTTTCCACGCAGATACACTCAAGGGCGAAAGCTAAAAGTACGTTCAAGCAGGAATGGAAAGATGCAGGAGAGAGGAGACCAGGAAAGATGTCACTGAGATTGGAGCAAAGACAGATGATATCAGAAGGCAAAGAGAAAGATGCTGAGCGCAGGAGAGCTCCCCCAAGGGGGTGGGGACCCGTGCCTCTCCCCAGCTCAAGAGCGTTCAAGGTCTGCCTTTCCTCCCCCACTGCAGGAAGAAGCCAGAGCTCTTATTAAAGCACCTTTCTCATCCTCCTTTTAATCAGTCCTAGCTCCTTCTGAAAATTTACACAGCAAGGATATAAAAAGGATGTGAGAAAGCAAAATATTTAAAACACGGAAAGCGGAACTGTGTATTTATTTTTGATGTTATAATAGACACTTCTACCAAGACAGAGGAACAATGGCTTTCCAAGCATGGACCCAAAAGAGTTTTCTATAAAAGGAATAGAAATTGTCTAAATATTTTACAAGAGAAACCAGCCACACCATTATTTTATGCACTCCTGTGTGTGAAGACTTTTCCTGTTTTTATTAGCATTGGCGTCTATTTACAAGAGACACATTTTTAAACCCTTTAAACTGTTCTTAAGTATCAAGATTGGTCTCAACCCTATTCTCTGCTGAACTGAACTTCCAAAAGTAGACAACCTTCTCTCTTAGAGAAGCTTCAAGGAGAGAGTGAATGAATCACTGTTTTTATTTGTGGTGGGGTTTGAGAAAATGGGGGCCAGGGAGACTGGTAGCCTACTTAATTTTTTTAGCCTATTCAGTTTTTTTCTGCTTTTTTTTTTTTTTTTTTTTTTTTGGTGGGGGCCGTACCCTCGGCATATGGAGGTCCCAGGCTAGGGATCAAATTGGAGCTATAGCTGCCAGCCTACACCACAGCCACAGCAACGCCAGATCCAAGCCACATATGCGACCTACACCACAGCTCATGGCAACGCGGGATCCTTAAGCCACTGAGCGAGGCCAGGGATTGAACCCACAACCTCATGGTTCCTAGTCAGATTCTGTGGCACAGCAGGAACTCCTGGTTTTTTTCCCGAATATATACACACATGAGGGACATGATCTGCAAATGAAAGGAGTATGTAGTATATGGAAAGATCATTTTGGATAAAATGTGCACTTTATTTTTTCTCTAGCGCTTTCCCTGTGTTACTGACTAACTTGTTTTATCAGCTCTGTTATACGCTTCTGTGTAAATACACCCACTTTCTTTTTCATGTCCCTACTGTCAAATATTTAATTTCAATTGTTGAACAATTTCTTACTTATGAAGTAAGAATAAAACTTAGATGAACATCTTTGTAACAAATCTCTGTTCACATCAGAGGAGTTCTTAGGGAATATTCCTAAAAATAGAAAGAGTGAGTTCTAGGACCCAAACGTGTTTATTTAGTAGGAACTTCAGTAGCTACCTACCGCCAACGTTCAGAAAAGATAATATTTTTGCTCCCCTCCACAGAAACTTCCCAAGGTCACCATCCTAACATCAAAGTTAGGATTGACCAAAACCCAAGGACAAATGTGGGCGAGATAATTTCAAAAGGTTCCCATCGAACTAGGAGATCACAGTTGTGTTGGTGTGTTATGGAGAAGCTGGACCAGCACTATGGGCTAGACGCTAAGCCATCACCTCGGGTGTGCCCTTTGAAGCACAGAGAAGCTCACTTTTGTCAAAGTGACAAGGAAGTATTTGTTGGAACATAGTTTTGGAACCTACGAGATGGAGAGACTCTAATACAGCAAGATAATTTTAGGAACAAACCACACATGCATTTAACCCTCCACCGCCCCCCACCCCCCTGGGGGGGGGGGAACTCTAGGGAAAGCTTAGGGCTTGTCCCCTTGTTCTACATCCGCTGTCATCTGAGGGGAAGAGCTCAACAAACTGCCTTAATCAGGTGCTGACGTTCCCTCCAGACCTCTGGCCTCTTCACCTGTTCTTGCTTTTGTCCAAAAATTTATGGAACCTTCTGTTTCAGCCCCAAAGCAAAAGACAGACATGGCTTCAAGCAGGATTTTGGTTTGTTCACTTTTGTGAAAAAATTTTTTTTAAAACTGAGGTGTGCTCCTCATATCTGATTCAACACGGGACCATCTCTCTCCCTTTGTCCCGTACCCGGTCCTCTGGTGATCCCTGTAGCTTTGTCCCCACCAGCCCAGGCCAGGTCACCAGATATCTTATGCAAGGCAAGGGAGAAAATGGCAATTCTCAGTGCTTTTTGGGGGAAGACCCGATGATTTCTTTGAAGCACTTTGCACTTCTTGGCCAATGGATCAGTTGGTAGTAAGCTCTGACAGGCCCAGTTGTCCCTGTCATCCAGGGGTTTCCAGAGAGTTCCAGGGGACCTAGTCAGCTGTGCTCTGAGGTGGTAGTCTTCCTGTTATGCATGGAATGTCACTGGTCAGGACTCACCTTCATTGTCCCCCAGCAGGAAGCATGCCCCCCAGAACAGAATCCACACTGCTTCGAAGGCTTTCAGGGAAGTGATGGGTCAGGGCAAGTGGCCAAGAGCAGAAGCCCCAGGAATGCGGGAGCCACACTGCAGTCCCTCTCACACCAAGAACCTGGCCTCGCCACCTGCCACCAGGGTCCCACCTTTCTCAGGTGGCAGAAAACAGCCAGAAGCCAGGGCAGGGCCTGAGGGTTTCTGAAGAGAGCAGCTCTGCACAGAGAGAAACCCACTGGCATGAGCAGGTTGGCCTTTTCTTTGGGTGGGAGCCAAGGGCACCAAGAGCAGGAGAAAGTTCCTCCCCAGGGAAAAAGCCTGGGAGGACTGCAGGTGCAGGAATTCCAGGAGCAGGTCAGCAGAAGACACTTCCAGGAGCTTCCACGTGGCGAGGGGGACAATGGGCCTGGAGTCAGGCAGGCAGCAGCTGCTGGGATTGGGGAATGTACGGAAACAGGAAGTGTGGTATGTAGCCATCAGGCACCTGTGTGTGGCACTTGGTGGCACATCCCCCCCCCAGGCCACTCCTACCAGGAAACGCAGACTCCTTGATCCCCGGAAGCCTCTGGTGTTTTTAGGATGTGTGGGGGGCAGGGTTAGGCCAGCCACCCAGGCTGGGCTATTTCCTGGACCCACCAGCCTGAGCGAGGAGAAGAACCAGGACTTTGGGAGAAGAAAGAAGCCAGCAGGCATCAGGGATGGTGGGGAGCACACGGGGTTTGTGCTGCCTGCAGCGCCTTTGACACATGGGCAGGACTTTCTTGTTTCCTAAAGGGCCATTTCCAGGGCTGGTCCTGGAAGCCCATCCCGACAGAAGCCCAGCCCACCTCTGCCGTCCTGCTGAATCTGCCTCTCTGGAGGCAGCTTCTTGTCCACCTCAACCCCTGGCAAGTTCCATCTTCTTTCTCCCTGGTGACTTGTCATTGCTTCTGTCCACAGTGCTTTCTGAGACCCTGTCCCTGGGCAGGGTCCCCACCTCACAGTGCTTACAGCCTAGCAGGAACTGAAGAGAGTGTGCAGATAACCCCAGGGCAGGGCAGAGGTGATCCTTGCCTCGGACAGGCCCTGGCCTCAGCGATGTCCGCCCAACGGGGACCCTCTGACCTCCGCTGCCCTCCATAACTCAGGAGTGGAGCAGCTCCTTCCCAAACCCCTTCATCTCTCCCCTTTTCAAGCCGAGGCTGAAGGCCAGTCCCCTTGCCTCACCCTTGGAAAGCCACACCAGCCAAGGGAGTCGACCCCTGCTGCTGACGGGGATGTAGGTCAGTATTGCAGTTCCCAGCCTGTGGAGGAGGAAGAACAGAGGGATCAGACGGGAGGCCAGCTGTGGTGGATGAATCATCCGGAACCGGGCAGGCAGCTATTTCTGAACTAAGTGGCATCGGATCTGTCTCTTCACCTTGAGTCCAGTGTCCTGGTCTCCAAAGCACGTCCTCTGAGATGAAGCCAGTGAGGGGCAGAGAGCCCTGTGCAGGGCGAGTCGGCCAGCCCGGCTGTCCCCCGTTACCAGGCAGGCAGAAGGCACAGTCCAGGGCGGAGGGCGAAGCCCTAGAAAACTAAATTCTGGGTCCTGTGAATATCCCTTTTCCTCCTTCTTCTCCATTGCTCCCTCCTTCCCTTTCCCCCTTTCCTCCCTTCCTCCCTCTCCTCCTTCCTCCTTTCAGCACCAGCTGCATAAGCCTTGTGGTCAGCCCCGGAGATACAACAAACTAGACATGGCCCGGCCCCATGAAAGAACCTGGAGGGAGAGACTGCAAATAGTGCCTAACGTGTCCCTAGTGCTCACCATTCACCACAGAAATTACACTCCCTTCCCAGGTGGCAGCGGCCGCCTCTTCACAGCAATACCAGAAGCATCTGCTATTATTATCATCTCCATTTTAAGGATGAAATGGCTGAGCATGGAGCCATTGAGTAAGTTGCCCAAATGAAATCGTTTGTAAGCAGTCCCCCCTTTCCATACTGACTTGCAGTTTTGTTTTGTTTTTTGGATTTTTTTTTTATTTTTTTGTCTTTTTGTATTTTCTAGGGCCGCTCCCGCGGCATATGGGGGTTTCCAGACTAGGGGTCTAATCGGAGCTGTAGCCGCCAACCTACACCACAGCTCACAGCAACGCCAGATCCTTAATCCACTGAACAAAGCCAGGGATCGAACCCACAAACTCATGGTTTTGCTAGTCGGATTTGCTAACTACTAAGCCACAACAGGAACTCCTGACTCACAGTTTTGGAAGAGGTGTGTGGGAGCTGACAGGTCCGTTTCCCAAGACTGATCACTTTTTGAGTACCTGTTGGGGACCAGACATTGTGCCGTCCCTCTGCACCCCTCAACCATGTTGGCACCTAGCTAGGTCTCAGAAGCCCCAGGAGAGGGAGCCCCAGTCTACTCCAGCATCCACCTGGGACCTCCACCCACTGACCCCCTGCTGTGCTGCTCTCCCAGGGTGGCTGCCCCCTGGTGTCTGCCGCTGAGCATAGGACAGGCTCCTGACTAGGATCCCAGACACCCCTTTCCCGCCTCTGTGCCTCCCCCTTGTTCATTGTGATCCCGGCTCTGGGTCCGGCATGGCCAAGGGCCGGCTGCTGTCTGGTCACCATGGGGCAGTCATGGACGTGCCATCATGGGAAGTGTCTGGAATATGTCTAATGACATCCAGTAAGCTGCCTCTTGATGTCCTGCCCGGAGTTATCCAACCTTGACCTTCTTCCTTAGAGAAAGAGAAGTCTTCGTGGGACCCTAATGAGTCGGGATGTGTCCTGGTGATACATGTCGCTGAGGAAGAGAAGGGAGCTGTGAGGTGGGCAAGGCTGCCGTCTTGTTTCCTGCCCTGGCAGTTGAAGTGATTGAAAAAAGGTATTGATTATTCCCGCTGCATCAGCACGATGAGCTGCCTGATGCTTGAGGAGAGTCAACTTCTTCTTTTCACCATTAAACTTTCTTTCCTGTTGGAAATACCAAGGCTTGCTCCACTCCATCCAGCTTCTGAATGCCTGCAGACTGGCTTTTTTGGGTAAAACTCCATTTCTGGTTCCTGGAACTACTTTAAGCGGATATTTTTAAACCCCAGTAACCACAGAAATAATTTGTTACTCTTACTGCTTAATACTGTAAAGGACTCTGAAACAGTGAATTAAGTGGTCTGTTTTCTGACTATTGAATATCTTAGCTGGATTTTTAACTGTTATTTGAACAGATTAAGTAAAGCTCTTCACATAATTTACAAAGAATATAAGTGTTCACAGTATTTTTTCAGACCACATGGATTATGACCCAGGAGTGAGGTAGAATGAAACCAACTTAGCAGACCCCATTCAGCAGTTTTTTTGCAATGAAAGAACAGACTAGAATAAAAGGAAAAGAAGTGCTAACAAGTGGTAAAGGCATATTTTCTTAAAGTCAGTTATATATATGTGTATGTTCGTACACGTAAAATATATTTTCTTAATTTTTAAAATGATGTATTTTGGAGTTCCCATCGTAGCACAGCAGAGACAAATCTGACTAGGAACCATGAGGTTGAGGGTTCGATCCCTGGCCTCGCTCAGTGGGTTAAGGATCTGGCATTGCTCTGTACTGTGGTGTAGGTCGCAGACGTGGCTTGGGTCTGGCGTTGTGACTGTGGCAAAGGCTGGCAGCTACAGCTCCGATTCGACCCCTAGCCTTGGTCGAATTAATAGTGACAACTTTGTAATAAACCAAGTCTAACACGGAACCCCCAACAGATAAACATAGAGTTGTTTTGCCCAGAGACCAGAAACATAGTTTGAAAAACCTCTTCAGGGGCATCCTGTCATGGCTCAGTTGTTAACGAATCTGACTAGGAACCATGAGGTTGCGGGTTTGATCCCTGGCCTCGCTCAGTGGGTTAAGGATCCCGTGTTGCCGTGAGCCGTGGTGTAGGTTGCAGACACGGCTCAGATCTGGCGTTGCTGTGGCTGTGGTATAGGCGAGCAGCTACAGCTCCGATTCGACCCCTAGCCTTGGAACCTCCATATGCCGTGGGTGCAGCCCTAGAAAAGGCAAAAAGACAAAAACAAAAAAAGAAAAACCTTTTCAGGGAGTTCCCATTATGGCTCAGCAGGTTAAGAACCTGACATAGTCTCCATGAGGATTCGGGGTCGATCCCTGGCCTTGTTCAGTGGGTTAAGGATCCTGTGTTGCCGTGAGCTGTGGTGTAGGTTACAGATGTGACTCAGATATCGTGTTGCTGCCGCCATGGTATAGGCTTCGCTGAGGCTGTGGGCTGCAGCTCCGATTTGACCCCTAGCCCAGGAACTTCCATATGCCCCAGGTGCAACCCTAAAAAGGAAAAAAAAAAAAAAAAAAAACCCTCTCATGCCCTAATTAGGCAACCAAGGCCAAAATAGGCTGAGTGACCGCTCAAGGTTGGCCACTCTTCCTGGTGGGGCTGGATTTCAAATTCACACTGTTGGCTGATGTTCAGGCTTTTTCCATGCTGTCTTGGCCTCCAGAATCTCAGGTACCACTTAGGCCCACCCAAGGGATTGGATGCCTTCTTGGGACAAAACAGTAGGAGCACAGGTATGCACGTACCAGCACAGAGGAGAGAACAGGCCGGTGACCACCAGCCCCCCACAATGGACAGAAGACCTATGCGTCCGCTCAGGAAGGCAGAACAGACTGTTTGGGCAAAGCAGGTCATGTGGGGAGCCTGGAGCCAGAATGTAAGGCCAGCTGGGAGCCCAGGGCCAGAAGGAAAAGTGGTAAAAGCCTCCAGAATGTGAGGAATCAGCCAGGTGCTTCCCGATGATTCACCCCAGGCTTATCTGCCTTTTTCTTCCTAAAGGGCCATGGGTGGACCTCACGAGTTGCAGCGGAAATAGAGCCACTTGGTGGTTGGAGAAACTGGCTGTTTCTCCTTTCTTACCCGAGATCTCTTTCACTTCTTTCTCTTTGGTTTGCAAGTCGGGGGTTAGGGAGATGGCAGGGAGGCTGCTGGAGCCAGACTAGGGAGTCTGAAACTCAGGCTCCTGGTATGTAAGGTCTGTATCAGAGGCTTGTGGCCCGCCTATCTATTCAGTGAACCTATTGCAATGTTTGGGCTATAATACCAAAGACACCAAACCTATCTCTTCTTTATAAGCCTCCTGTACCACAAACTACCATTAAATATCTCACCTCCTCAACTGCGTCGATGAGGAAAACAAAGGAGAGAGTGGGGTTAGTGACAAAGATCAGGCTTCCATCAACACAGCAACCATTTCATAGAAAACTGAGGAAATGCTTGGCTTGGGTGGGTGAACCACTGTGCCGTGTATCTTCCGAAGATGACAAGGAAAGTCTGTGAGTGATTATGACCTGAAACAGTCACCCTACACCCCCTTTCAGATCAACTCCTGTGATACCAGATTTAAGATAGATGTCTGCCCAATGACATCCTGTAGTTATGAGTGCACACAAACACCTTCCAAAGAGAAACCGGGGTCGGAGGTCAAATGGCCCATCCTCTTGCCTGCATACTATTTATCCAGAGTTGCTTCCATAGGTATTTCAGGGATCATGTCGCTCTCTTTGTTGAAAAACTTGTTAGCACCTTTTTTTTTTTTTTTTGGTAATTTGAGATTTGGCTGTTGAGTGGGGAACTTGGTGATTTTCTAGGTATCCCTGAGATGTCACTATGCCTAACTTTCTTTCTTTTTAATTTGGTTTTTTTTTTTTTTTTTGGCGACACCCATCACATGTAGAATTCCCCAGCCTAGGAATCAACCTCACACTGCTGTGGTGACAATGCAGTGATCCTTAATCTGCTGAGCCACCAGGGAACTCCTTTTATATGCTAACTTTATCATAGAGTTTTAAATTGTTGGAATTCTCAAAATACCAGTATGTGCTCGTACACCAGCACACAGTTAACATTCTAGAATAACTTTGAGTTTTTAAACATGTATCCCCACCACCCCTACTCCCCAAAAATATGTGAACTGAGGAGCTTCCATATTCATATGGGAAGCAGTAGAGACTTAAAAGGAGTGTAGAAAGTCTGTTATTTCAGGAGGGAGGTAAGATTTTGTTTGTTTGTTTTGTTGAAATACAACGTGAGGGAACACACAAGGCTGATGGAGTCGAATATAGAGAAAAGAAAAAAAAAAGAAACAGCACTCAGTAATTAAAATTAAGGAGAAGAAGTTGAAAATCAGTAATGTCTCTTTTTTTTTAAACGGCCTCTCTCAAGGCATATGGAAGTTCCCTCGGGCCAGGGATTAAATCCCAGCCTCAGCTGCTGTGGCAATGCAAGATCTTTTACCCACGGTGCTGGGCCTAGGTTCAAACCTGCATCTCTGGAGGAGATGAGCAACTGCAGCTGGATTCTTAACCCACTGCTCCTCAGCAGGCACTCAGGTACCCCTTCTTTGATTAGCAGAAATTAACAGAAGGTGATGACCTTTCAGCTATCAGAAGGTTCTGGAGCATCCTGCAGGGGGCAAAAAAAAAAAAAATTAGGTGACAGTTAATTAATGACCGAAATGAATGGCAGGGGGTTTTAATTATACTTTAATCATCTGTCTGACTTGGACATTAACATTATTTTAAATAGAAAGTAGATACCTTCAGAAACAATCAGACACTTATTGGGCACTTTTGCTATGATCCGTGCAGATAGTAAGTGTGGATAGGCCAGTGTGCAGTGCTGGGAGGACCCAGGCAAGCACGACTGAGGTCTTCCAGGAGGTGTGCAAGCTCGTAGGATCTTTTAAAACCACTTTCAAATGAAAGGAAATGGATTACGGATGATGCATCTCCCACCTGAATTGGAAGAGTTATGTGAAATGTTTGCGTTTGATGTTTATAATGTAAGCGGACCACAGAGCAGTTGCAAGTGCAGGCTTTTGATTTGTTCAGACTTGGATTTAAATCCCTGCTCAGGCAGTTACTCTAAGACCTGGAACATTTTATTTAACCTCTCTTAGCCTCCATTTACCCATCTGTAAAACAAGGTAACAAGGATCTTACAGAGCTCCTGTGAGTAGAAAATGAAATGATTTATGTAAAGCACTTAACACAGAACTTGATACTTGCTCTAAAAATAGGTACCATTATGATGTGGTTGTTTATTGTGTAGATAGTAAATGTTGATTGAAGAACTTGAAACAATACACAGGAATATTATGTTGAAAAATCCTCTATAATAGAAGAGCTTTTTTTTTTTTCTTTCTTTCTTTAAGCTCATTTGTGCTTAATTTTCACAAAGAGAAGGAATGGTTGGTTAATGACTATGGTGTCATCTCAGGATCTTGGGACAAGCTCCCCGTGAGAGGCGCAGTGCGGAGGCTACCACTAGAGGGCGCTGAGGAGACCCTTCCTTGGCTGTAGTGATGGGGAAAGTGTTCTGAAAGCCCTGTTTTTTGGAGACTGGGGAGCCACTCTGTTCATCATGGCTGTTCAGGAGGGCAAATCATAACAAGAACCCTACAAGACCAACTGCTTCTACCACAGCCCTGGGCGTAAGCAGGTGGATGTTGCCAGAGGCATCTAGTAGGTGCCAGGCTAGGAAAGTTCATAGCTCTAAGGTCACTCTCTCCTCCCACTCTCCCCCTCCACCATGCAACTGAGGTACTCTCTTATAGGGGACAAGAATGACATCATACAGGAGAATATCAACACTGAGACAGGAAACCAGGTAGAGTGGGAAGTTCTGAAACTCTGGGTAAGGATTTAACAATAACAGCAAAACCCATCTTGAATCACCACTGAACCTTCAGATGCCCAGTGAGGACTAAGACCAAAACTAATAACTGATGGCTGGTCATGTGTGAATGCTGTGTCCATAAGGTCCTGTGCATCCTACCTGCAGGCACAGCAGGGCACCTTTGAAGATGCATGGTCCCGGGATAAAGGCTCCGGGGACTGGGTAGTCACTCAGAGATCTCCCAGGCAAGTGATGCAGTAGGTATGTCACTGCTTTTTAACAAGCATCATTGGCCAGTAACTTACAGGTGTGTCTGAGTGGGAGCAGTGAGACCAGTGCCTGCAGAGGCAAAAGCCAGAGCTGCTGTTGCAGTAAAAAAAACCTGGGAGCTGGTTTGAAGCTTTCTCCACTGCTTGGCTGTTTGGCGTCTCCCGACTGGGGCCCTGGAGCAGAAATCTCAGGCTTGCTTGGGACTGTTCAGCTTCTATGGACTCTTCATCTCCTCAAAAAAGAACTGTCCACCGGGATCAGACAGAATCAGGTGCCTCCAGACTCTTCCGGAGAAGTTAATGCAAGCCTTTTTCTGACTTTTCCTGTAAAGCAACACTTCAGGATTTTGTCCGAGGAGACAACCCTGTTTGAACTTGTGAACCGCTAAGACTATATTCGCGGGGCCTCCCCTGCCGCGCGCGGGTCGCTTCGGCCGGGGAGCTGCTCTGACCCGAGGCAACCGGGACCGGGCGCCCAGGGAGGAAGCCGGGCTGCGGGGCTGGGCGTCCCGGGGCGGGGGCGGAGCAGGTGAGCCCGCTGGGTGGGAGTGGGGAGTGCACTTGGACGTGACGTTGGAGTTTGCAGCAACCTCGGAGCGGGAGGCTGTGAGCGCGCTGTGTGCAGTGGTTGCGCTGCCGGGGACCATGCGCTCCGCCGGGCGGCCGCCGCAGTGAGTCGCGCGGGGACGGGAACCGGGCCGGCAGCCGGGGAGGCAGGGCCGGGGCGGCCAGTCGCTCGCGCTCCTCCTCGGGGGAGGCCACCCGGCCCGCGAGGCGCGCTCCTGCCGGCCCCAGGATGTAGGCGATCCGCGGCGGCGCTCCTGCAGGCGGACGGCTCATCATGAAGAAGCACTCGGCCCGGGTGGCCCCGCTCAGCGCCTGCAACAGTCCGGTCCTGACCCTCACCAAAGTGGAAGGTAACGGCCCGGGGCGGCGGGGCCCGGCGCGGGGTCCCCGCACCCCCTTACCTGCCCCCTCCCTGGGCAGTGCCGCCCGCAGTGCTGCGCTCCTGCCTCCTGCGGGGGTGGAGATTCGGCCGCCCCGCTGCCCGGAGCTGCTGCGGGGGCTGCGGGCTGCCCATCCGGCTGCCTCCTTCCCGGGCGGCCCCCGCGCAGCTGTCGGCAGCGCCTCAGCTCCTTCCAGGCCTGTCCCGAGTCCCCTGGATTTGGAACCCTTCCCCCTCACCCTGCCCCCAAGCAGACCAGAGGCGTTGCTCGGCTGCCGAGTCGGGAGAGGGCTGGTCGCCGCAGGCTGAGACGTCCCTGTGCCCAGAACCTTCCCCAGCCCACCAGCCAAGTGATGCTCCGCTCCGCGGCAGGGCCCGCAGGTGAGCGAAAAGCCACCAGTAGCCTAGAAATGTGTTCTGCCTCCCCCTCCTCCCCGCCCCATTCCCGGGACTTAAGGCAGACACCCTGAGAAGGTGCCCCCCCACCGCGCTCAGGGGACCGGGAGAGCTTGCCTCACTCTCACCCAGCGGCCATCCCGCTGGAGTAAAGAGGATCTTGCTTTCCATGGCGGGGAGGGGTTGAGGGGGAAGCAGAGAGGTGGTCTCGGTCCCCAACTCCTTCTCTCGGGAGACAGAAGCAGAGTGGCTGAGTCTCCCCTAGAACCGGCCAAGTTGGCCAGGTAGGGGCTGGGAAGGGACCATCAGCGGGGAGAGGAAGGCAGACGCCCCCAGTTCCAGCCAGGCCCTCACTTTACCTCAACCAAGGAGCCCAGTGCAAGCGGGAGTCCCAGGCCTGGGACAGCCAGCCCGCCTCTGCTGTGCCCCCCGGTTAGCGCTGGCTCCTGTGCCCCTCGCCAAACAAACCCAAACGTCAGAGTTTGGAGCAGAGAAAGATTTATTGTAGGCCATGCAAAGGGACAGGTAGCTTGCTTCCCACCAAAAAAGAAAAAAAAAAAAAAAAAAAAAAACAAAAAAAAAACAAAAACCCACCACCTGAAATCTCTGAACTGTTTTTGTAAAGCATTTTTAAAAGCCAGGTTGGGGGCAGGAGGTGGGGGGGTGTCTCAGGGTGAGAGATCAGCTTAGTGCACCATTCTCTGATTGGCTGATGGTGAGGTCACAGGGGTTCACATTACTGGTCCTTAGGTTCCAGGAGGCCTGGAGGCTCAGTGCTCATGGTCTTTAAGTAGTTAACTTCCATTAGTGGTGGTGGGGATTCAAAGGACTCAGGAAATGCACATCAGATACTGTTTTCTGGGTACTTCAGAGAGGAGCTAAGGTAGAGGATATGGAGGGGAGGGCCTGCTCTGGAAAGGTCCCATAGGATCAGTTACACTGGGCCTGCAGCCTGGCATTGGGACCTTTAGGTGATAGCTTCCACGGACCCTGTATCCTCTCGCAAGCTCTTGTTTGTTACAATGAGACTGAGAACCAGAGGAAGGAAGATGGCGGCCAGCAGGACCCCCATCCTACAGATAAGGACTGTGAGGCCTCAGAAAGGTGGGTGGACTTGTCCAGGACCTACAGCTACTAGGTGGGGAAGCAGGAATGGAATCCTGCTGTCGGATCCAAAAGACATTCTCTTTAGAATGTGGCTTTGCACTAATCTGCAACTCCTATTTCTCATCATTTTCTACCTTTAGGAGGTTGATTTTTTTTCCCCCTTCGCCTGGCTCTCTTCTCCCCTCCCCCACCCCAATCTTAGGAAGAAACTTAGTATCAGGGACCTACACCTGAATCTAGGGCCTGTGCTCCCTCTCCTGTGGGGAGGGGGGAGGTTGCAGTTCCAAGCCTTCTCAGAGACCTTGCTGGGTGTATGTACAGGCTGGAGGGGGGGAGATTGGAAGTTTGCCTCGTTTGCAGAGGCTGGAAGTGGCCGCTCATTCATGGGATCTTCATGGGAAGCTGCCCCGCCCTTACTGTTTAAGTCAGACAGGTTGGTTCTGCTCTCCAGCCACAGGGTACCCTCCTCAGACAGCCCCCTGCCCACCTGTGGCACTGGGAGTCAGGCTGGGCATGGATGGTGAAGCTTCCAAGGCTGGGTGCTATGACCTCAGCTGTGTTGCAGGAGGTGGAGGTGGGGGCAGGGGGGTGGGGAGGACATGCCAGGCAGCGTGCTCCCCTCCAGCCCCTTCATTCAGGGGATGAACGTGGGGACATCCTCCCCAAGTCCTTTATAGGGCTACTGCCAGCTGAGCGTTGAGCCTCCAGTTCACACGGACAACCATAGCAAGCCACAGGCTTAGTTTCTTAACCAACATTTGCACGTCTGTGGGTGATGGAGAGTGTATTAAACAGAGAATTGGGCAGACTGGGGAGCCAGTCTGTGTGCTTCCCCCCTGACAGTTTGACGTTTATAAATCATAAACCCTGAACCTCCATTTCTCCAACTGTAAAGTAAAACTAATAAGCGACTTTGGCCAATGCAGTGAGGTAGGTGGGTGACAGCACCTAGCCATATGCCAAGCATACAGTAGGTGCTTAATAATGTCTGACAGTCCTCTAGTCACAGACTGTCTTGCACCTTCGACGAACCTCCTTGCTATTCTCAAAGAATGTGTGTGGGGGGGGGACAGTATCTAGAAGCATCTGCTGAATTCCAGTGGTCCTAGAAGGCCTCCAGTGGCCTTCGTGTGTAGGGTACCCGTGTGTGTGTCAGCAAGTCCGCAGGGCAGAGCCTGATTAAACCTGCCTGGACTTCCATGTAGCTCGCTCGTTCTCTTTGCCTGTTTTTTTTTTTTTTTTTTTTTTTTCCCCTTTGGTATTTGTGTTCAGTTTGCCTTTGGATCTATTTTTTGAAGCCATTTGCATCTTGCGTGCCTGTTTTGGAAGTGTTGAATCACTGTTTTGCCTTGGGTGCACAGAATAAGGTGGTCCCCAGGCTGTGGCTGTTTCTGTGTGGATGGCAGACAGGCTACAGTGACAGAACGCAGCCAGCAAGGAATATTTATCAGCTTGTGCAGTGTGTCTTCTAAGGGGAGGCCAGAAGGCACCAGCATGTGGTCCATATAAAACCAAAATAGCAAATACAGTGCTTGGTTGAACTCAAACACGGGAAGGTGGACGAGATGACTTCATTCACTCAATGAATACCTCATCCGACCCTGCTCTGCGTCCTTTGTCTTCTTAGCAAAGCCCTGGAAATGCCAAGATGAGCCACTAGCTTCATTGTCTGAAGGAAGTTTCAGGCTAGTGGGAAGGAGACATCCAGGTGAATGAATTGTCCAGTACGAGGTAGGAAGTTCTGGTTCAGAGGTGAGGACAAAGTACTGTAGGGACACTGAGAACTGAGTAATCTGAGGGGGGTCTTCCTGAGGAGGGGGCCTTCCTGAGGAGGAGGTCTCCCTGAGGAGGGGGTCTCCCCAAAAAGAAGGGGGCTTCCCTGAGGAAGAGGGGGTCTTCCTGAGGAGAAAGGGTTCTCCCTGAGGAGGGGTCCTCCCTGAGGAGGAGGGAGCCTCCCTGAGGAGGAGGGAGCCTCCCTGAGGAGGAAGGGGGGGGTCTTCCTGAGGAGGAGGGGTTCTCCCTGAAGAGGGGATCTTTCTGAGGAGGAGGCCTAAGGCAGAGGCGTTACAACTGAAGTGAGAACACTTGTCAGGCAAGGAGAGGAGGGGAGGCTTTTCTGTGTACAAGTCTGGCCAGGAAGCTTGAGGAGACCACAGAGGGGCCTGGAATAGGAGTTGAAGCTCACAAGGGACTTCCAGCCCGGTGGATGGCACTGGTCCCCTCTGAGGGCATATCTTGTTTTCATAGTCCTTTCCTGGCGTTCTCATTGGACTCAGACACTGAATATTGACCAGTAACACATCTTTAGTAAAGACCTATTTACTCGGATCATCTATATTCATAACCAGCTAATTCACGTTCAATAAAATTACATTCGGTAGGAATTAATGGTTGAGAGCAGTGCAGTAAATTCAATCCCCAAGAGGCTGCCCATATGTAGTTAGTCCTGTGGAAAGAATGAGGACCCTGGAGTCAGATGGACAGGATTAGCGCCCACCCCTCTTTCTGACCCAAGTAACTAGCTTAATGAGTAAAGCTCTGGGAATCCATTCTTTTATCTGGAAATGAGTGTGACAATATACCCCTCTTTATAATATTGACAGTCGTTTTTGCCAAAGAGCCTTTGCACTTTGCTTGAGGAGGTGGCTACATTATTTGTCTTTCTCCCCAAGAAAGGGCAAGCACTGTCACTGCAGTTTACAGACAGGAAAACTGAGGCTCAGAGAGATCTTGCACTTAAGGTCATGCAGTAAGAAAAATGCAAGGCTTCACCTCTCTACCTGCAGGGCACTTTGTAAATGCTCAATAAATGTTTTCTCCAGAAGCTTCCATCACAGCGTGATGGAGGTCTGGATCACTGGGGGCTCACAGCGCCCTCTGCTGTTGGTATTTTTAATGCCTCTGCTCCATGGCGGTCAGCCAGTCACAGCCTCCCTCAACTAGGTGTGGCTCCTTTGTTTTGATTATGGGAATAAGACTGTCATTCTGGAAGCCTCAGTTATTATGTATGTGGGGACATAGCCCTGAAGGCCAACCTGAACGGCCTGCTTTCTTGAGAAGTATGCTGCCAAAGGGTTCCAGAGCCCCAAACCTTTCTCAGGTTGGACTGAAACCTCAATGACAAGAACCCCTGCTCTATTGATCCGATGTTACCCAATATGAGCAAGACAATGAAGATATTGTTAGGGAAACTAAGAGGAGTTAGTTATAGTCCTTGACCCAAACAAGTGCAATGTCATACATGCATGCAAAGAATGATTGTTTGTTGAAATGCAACTTTTTTTTGTTGTGTTTTGTTTTTGCCTTTTTAGAACCATACCCACGGCATATGGAGGTTCCCAGGCTAAGGATCTAATCAGAGCTGTAGCCGCCGGCCTACGCCTGAGCCACAGCATCTCGGAATCCAAGCCGAGTCTGCAACCTACACCACAACTCACAGCAACGCCAGATCCTTAACCCACTGAGCGAGGCCAGGGATCAAACCCAAAACCTCATGGTTCCTAGTCGGATTCGTTTCCACTGCGCCACAACCGGACCTCCAAAATGCAACGTTTTTAATGCCATGAAAGAAGTAGAAAAGAAATGGTGGGTTTCAGCTGAGGGCATGCTCACTGCTGGCAGGAATGCAGATGGCCGCTTTGTAGCATTCCTGTTACCATTATCCCCTGCTTGGCCAAAATGACATCATCTAACAGCACCCTCTTTCCCACTGAACCTGGATGTGGCCTTGGAACTGATTTCATCAGCCAACTCCAGGTGATGACTATGCAGTCATTGGTCTTCTGGGAACAAGATGGAGGCGCCAAGGTGGAGGCCATTCCTCTGCCCTCATAGGTGGGAGGTGAGAACGGGTTCCTGGCAGAGGCTAGGAATGAGTTGCCCTTGGCAGAGAGCTGTGGCTGGTCTGCTGGGGCCAGATATTAGGTTAACTAAAGAAGTCAGGGGAGGCAGGGGCCAAGGTCAAGGCTGACCATGGGCAAATTGGAGGCCTCCCAGACACTGGGCTCAGGAGAGTGGATTGAAACAGGAAGGAAAGGGAAGGTGGGATTGCAGGGAGGAGGAGACACCATCTGCATCTGTGATATTCAAAATGAGCATGAAGGTGAGTTTATCAGTCATAATAAATATTTCCCTTTAAGTAAAGGAATTAGGATAGAGTAAAAATACCAAAGTTTATCACAGAGTTTAAGGAGGAGGGCAGAAAAGGAGCCAAAGATGACTCTAAAGATTAAGACACCAGAGTTCCCTGGTGGCTCAGAGGGTTAAGGATCTGGCATTGTCACGGCAGCAGCTCAGGTCACTGCAGTGACTCGGTTGGATTTCTGGCCTGGGAACTTCCACATGCCTTGAATGTGGCCAAAATAATGGATAAAAAATGCATAAAAATAAAGATGAAGACACCATTGGCAGTCACAGCCAGGGTAGGAAAAGAAACTCATCTGTGAGGGAGATAAGGAATTTAGACAAGTTGAGGTTGAGGCCTTGGCAGTGTCTTCAAGTGCGGGGAAAGCGGTGAAAGCACAGTGACAAATCAGGTAAGAGGTGGCCCCATGGGGATGAAAGGCGGGGCACAGAAGCCTCCTGGCCACAGACATTGGGAGATAGAGGAGGCTGAAGAGGAGGCAGAACCTGGGTCATATGCCATCGTGGAAACCTCAGGAAGAAAACCGAGAAAGAGAAATGCGCTATCAAATACAGCCAAAGGAGGGAGTTCCCTTCGTGGCTCCATGGTTAAGGAACCCGACCAGGATCCATGAGGTTGTGGGTTCGATCCGTGGCCTCACCCAGTGGGTTAAGGATCCCGTGTTGCCGTGAGCTGTGGTGTAGTTCGCAGACCCGGCTGGATCTGGTGTTGCTGTGGCTGTGGTGTAGGCCGGCAGCTGTAGCTCTGATTCGATCCCTAACCTGGGAACTTCCATGTGCTGCGGGTACCGCCCTAATAAGCCAAAAAAAAAAAAAAAAAAAAAAGACCAAAGGAAATGGTTTTGTAGAAACGCTTTTAAATGGGTCGTAGTCTATAAGCCAGGTTGCAAGGGGTGAGTGTTTGTTGAGGAGGAAGAAAAGCAGTGGCAGGTAAAGGCGTTTGGTGAGGGGAGGTAGGCATGCTTCAGAGGAAACGGAGAGATTTGGGGAGAGCCCACGTTTCTGTAAACCGGAGGAAGGGGGCTGCTTCCAGGACAGGTCTGCAGTGGCCCCAGGAGAACGTGACGGTGGCCTGGGGAGGAAGAGGGGCCTGGAATGACAGCACAGATCAGAGAAGGTGTGATTAGCCTAGCAAAGGAAGAGGGAAGGGATGGGATGAGATACAGAGAAATGTGCAGCTGCAGGGGAGGGAAGCCTAGGGTCGGTCCCAAGCTGGTAACTTTCATCTCTGGCACGTTGGAAGTGGCATCATTTGCCAAAAATGATAGTTGGGGAGTGATGGCTTGAAGAAGTGGGAAAGGGTTCGGAGGAGCTATGTTGGAAAGCCAGGAAGAGATGTAATTTTTTTTTTTTTTTTTTTTGTCTTTTGTCCTTTTAGGGCCGCACCCGTGGCATATGGAGGTTCCCAGGCTGGGGGTCGAATTGGAGCTGTAGCCGCTGGCCTACACCACAGCCACAGCAACACCAGATCTGAGCCACGTCTGCAACCTACACCACAGCTCACGGCAACCCTGGAGCCTTAACCCACTGAGGGAGGCCAGGGATCAAACCTGCAACCTCATGTTTCCTAGTCAGATTTATTTCCGCTGCGCCATGACGGGAACGCCAAGACAGGAACTCCAAGATGTAATTCTTAAAAGCCTTTTTGGCGAGTGATTGGGTCTCACTGGTTAAGACACCTTGGAACCTGGGGGCAGAGTGTGCAGGGAGGAAGGCCAAGGGGAGGCCGGCATGGGGGTAGGATGCTGCCGGTTCACCTGCTGCCCCTCCCGCCCCCCACTCCAGCTCTAATGCCTGGATCCCACATGCCTCCGCCCCCACCTCCCCCCGGCCCCGAGCCTGGTCTTCTCAGTTCTGAAAAGAAAGGGGGTTAGAATGGATCTTCCATTAGCTCTTTCAGGCAGGAACATTCTCGAAGTCTATTAAGTAGTTTCCTCATTAGTAGAGATTGGTTTATCTGATTAAAACCCTTTACGAGCTCTAATCAGAGAGCAGAATTCTGAGGGCACAAGGCCCGAGACAACTAAGAGATTTGGCCAGAGAGTGCGCGCATGTGTACACATTTGTGAGTTCATGCAACAGCATGCGCTTTCAGGGGTGGGGTTTGGCAGTTGAGCAGGGGGAGGAGAGACCAGCTGGGTGAGCTCAAATTGTCCCAGGCATCTTCAGCAGCAGCACCTCCCGCCCCTGCTCCAATGGGTGCTACGAAAAGAAGGGTTTAGAAAGACCCCAAAGAGGAGAGTTGCAACTTCCCAGCTTTTCCTGACGCTGCCCTGGGTGTTTCTGTCAGAAGGAGCATCACCCTCGGGTGACAGGGAAAGGCCTGCCCCCTAGGAGGAGAGAATCCTAAAAAGGCTCCTGTGATTCCTTCAGCCCAACCCCACTTGGGTCCTTGGCCAAGCAAGTTTGGTCCTGTCTCAGAGATGTGCGCGCCATGCATGACTCTGCTCAGAACTGGCTGTTTCAGAAGCTGGTGCTTTGCTTCTCCAGAGGTTGTTATAAAACGACCCCCTCCCCGGCCGCCAGTGAAAATATCTCCCTGTTCCCTGCTCCCCTGCAGGGGGAAGGGCTCCAAACACCACTTTCTTCCTGGCGGGCCCTGCTACGCACAGTCCACCCTCCTGTAAACCCCCCTCTCCCCGTGGGATACCGCATCCTGAGTCCCACCACGTAGATGGGAAGAAATCCTCTGATAGAAGGAGAAACGTCAGAGTGGGGTGCATGCAGGTCATGAGAGGTATCGGATTATCCCAGGTCTGTACCTGGTGGGTGCCTGCTGTGCCTGGGCTCCAGGTGGAAGCTGCACAGGCCAGAACTGGCAGGCATGTGGATTAAAGTTGATCCACTCCAGCCCAGGTGTGTCTTCAGATCACAGATCAAAACAGGCCCTTGTTCCCTCCCAAGCAGCTTCTTCCTGCCCCCAGAATGCAAAGGCCATTATTTAAAGCTTATCCAGCTCCAGGCATGTGTACCTTGGGGGCTGTGAAGCATTCCAGGATTGTCTTTTTTTTTTTTTTTTTTTTGGCCGCATTTGTGGCATGTGGAAGTTCCAGGCCAGGGATGGAACCTGCGCTATAGCAGTGACCTGAGTCACAACAGTGACATCAGATCCTGAACCCACTGAGCCACCAGGGAACTCCCATCCAGGATTATCTTAAATCCCCTGCATGCGGCGCTGTGATGTGGACGTTGGGACCGCTAAGGATGTGAGGAATGGGGCAGAAAGTCCAGTCAAGGCGACTGTTTACTGAGTGGTTGTGATGGCAGGGGCGTGGCCAGATCCAGGCCTGACTCCAGGTGGAACTTCAGGGGAATCTCAGAGAAACTCCCACCACCCCACTCCCTCCCCCTCAGAAAAGCAGCCCTCATTTTTCTCCCAGTTCCATATCCACACCAGAGAAATAATTTTGGTTTTTATAAACAACTCTGCAGCCGCCGTGTTTCCTTCTATCGCTCTCCACACTGTCTCTGGGAATCAGAGCAAAGGCTTAGGCAATTCACAGGAAGAAGAGTATAAGATTGTGTCTAGTATTTCTTTTCTTTTTTAAAAAGTTTTTTATTAAAGTGTAGTTGTTACATTGTTCTGTCAATTCCTGCTGTACATCGCAGTTACCCAGTCATATATATATATGTATGTCATATATATATATATATATACACATTCTTTTTCTTCTCATATCATCTTCCATCATGTTCTATCCCAAGTGATTGGATATAGTTTATAATTTTTTTTTTTTTATTTCTTGGGCCAAACCCACAGCATATGGAGGTTCCCAGACTAGTGGTCGAACTGGAGCTGTAGCCACTGGCCTGCACCACAGCCACAGCAACACTGGATCCGAGACGTATCTGTGACCCACACCACAGCTCACGGCAACACCGGATCCTTAACCTACTGAGCGAGGCCAGGGGATCAAACCTGCAACCTCATGATTCCAAGTTGGATTCATTTCCACTGCGCCACAATGGGAACTTGTAGTTCTAATCCAGTAACCCAGGGCAGTTGTGTCTTCTCCTGAGAGATTATCAAAATAAACACTTATCTGCAGCTTGTCACCACGCCCTATCCTGCAGTGACAGCTGTTGGCTGCGCCTCACACCTTCACCAGCACAGTGCACACCCCCCTGTAACACGCTCAGGTCAGGCTGCTGCCAGGACAAAGTGCCACAGCCTGGATGACTTAACAGACATTTGTCTTCTCATGGTTCTGCAGGCCGGAAGTCCAAGATCAAGGTATTGGCAAATTTGGTTTCGGGTGAGGGCTCTCTTGCTGGCTTGTAGATACATTGTCACTGCTGTGGCATAAGTTTGAGCCCTGGTCTGAGAACTTTTATATGCCACAGGCACAGCCAAAAAATAAATAAATAAATAACCCAACAATGAAAAAACCCAGTCCCACATAAATTCACTGAGCAAGTATTTAACAAGTAGATGAGATAAGCAAAACCTGAACTGCATTTTGAGGAGGTGGATTACACTTGGAAATGACCATCAACAAAAGCTTTCTTCCAGGCACCTCATTTTATAAATGCTATTCATTGGGCGGCCAGGCCCTGAACTGCTATATGCATCAAGGATCAATACAGGAAAACTTGTGCATCAGGCCCTCTTCCCCTGGGCGGTCCAGAAAAGGCAAAGGGAGGGGCTCTGTTGCTAGAACATCTCTCAGCTGTGTCTTGTTTGGCTGGACTTGGAGCCATGGAACCCTGTACACCATGTGGACACTCTAAGCCTCACCCCTTGGACCAAGCAAGCTCTGCTAGAGAGGGTTGTGTCTGCCTTATTAGGCCCCACAGTAAGTGTCCATAAGTGTTTGTTGAATGAGTGGCCTCCATGACTAGTCCGCCCAAGAGAAACAAGAGCATGTCCCCACAAAGACTTACATAGGGGTGTTTGTGGCAGCATTATTCATGGTACCCCCCCAAAAAAAAACATCCGCAGGAACTATACACATGTCCATCAACTGATGACTGGTAGACAAAATATGATATGGGATATCCACATGGACTGCTAACCAGCCATGAAAAAGAATAAACTGGAGTTCCCATTGTGGTTCAGTGGTAATCAACGCGATTAGTATCCTTGAGGATGTGGGTTTGATCCCTGGCCTCACTTAGTGGGTTAAGGATCCGACATTGTGGTGTAGGTTGCAGACGTGGCTGGGATCCCGTGTTGCTGTGGCTGTGGTGTAGGCTGGCAGCTGCAGCTCTGATTTGACTCCTAGCCTGGGAACTTCCATATGCTGCTGGTGCAGCCCTAAAAAGACAAAATAAATAAATAAATAAATAAACTATTTAAACATGCTGTGCCATGGAGGAACCCTTCAGACACTGTGCTACTTGAAGTCAAATGCAGAAGTTTACAGATTGATAGGAAACAGCACACAGAGTAGGCAAATCTGTAGAGCAGGAAAGCAGCTTTGTGGTTGCCTGGGGTCGGGGGTGGAAATGGAGAGGGACTCCAGGTGGACGTGGGGACTCATTTTGAGGTGATGGCCATGTTCTAAGACTGGAGAGTGGTGATGGCTTCACGGCTCTGTAAATTTACTAAGACTCTTGAATTGTACTCCAGGAACAAGTGAATTTTATGGTTATGAAAATTAGGCCTCAAAAGAGCTTTAAAAAACTTAACCGCATAGATCTTCTTGACAGCGATGTCACTGGGAGGCATCTTCTGTTCTCTTCCTAATGACATTGCCTCTGCTCTCAGGAGGCTGGGACAGGCCAGCCAGGGGGTGGGCTTTGATCCCAGCTCTGGGTCCCTGTCTCTGAAACAAGACTTCTGAACTTTCTAAGGGCACCCCTTCTGGACCTTCCTCATAGAGTCAACCAGGGTCCACTTATTCTCAGGGGAACCTCAAAAAAGAAACATCTGTGGGGGTCTCTTGTGATGCAGCAGATTAAGGATCTGATGTCAGAGTTCCCATCGTGGCTCAGTAGTTAACGAACCCGACTAGTATCCATGAGCACGCAGGTTCGTTCCCTGGCCTTGCTCAATGGGTTAAGGATCCAGCGTTGCTGTGAGTTGTGGTGGAGGTCGAAGACACGGCTCAGATCCCGTGTGGCTGTGGCCGTGGCGTAGGGGGGCAGCTACAGCTTGGATTCGACCCCTAGCCTGGGAATCTCCATATGCCGTTGGTGAGGCCCTAAAAAGACAGACAAAAAAAAAAAAAAAAAAAAGGATCTGATGTCACTGCCTTGGCCCAGGTGGCTGCAGTGGTGTAGGTTTGATCCTTGATCCCTGGCCCCGGGAACGTCTATAGGCTGTGCGCGTGGCCAAAGACCCAACCAAACAAAAACATTTGTGTTCTCTTGGAACCTTGGGAGAGCCATCTCATGGGAACTTTGAGAGTGAGTGATTTTTCTGGGTTTTTCTTGCTTTCTTGTTGAAGAAAGGGCTTTCACTGCCTAAACATAAAAAGCACTTCATTCATCATCTTCTCAGCGGAAAGCAGTGGACAGCTCATGAGGCAGGACTTGCCTGGGTCCCAGAATGAATTAATTAGCAGCTAAATCAGACCTCCAGTTTACCCGAGAGGACCTTGAGTTTCCTTCTGCTGAGTAGACACGGCCTCTAGTATGGCTTCTGCTTGTCCAGAAAGTGTGGATGTTTTCTTAGTCCCTGGGGAGACACACCTCAAATGTGATTTGGCAGGTGGTAGGGCTAACGTGTGCTTTCAGTAAATTGCCTGACTCTGAACAGAGCTCAGGATTGAAGTCCACGCACAGGTATAGCCAAATCTTGGCATGCCATGGCATATGCACTGTGAATGGGGAGAACACTCCCCCCCCAACATACACACCCCTTTCTCCAGAAATGCTCAGTGGTAATGTAACACTGATAACAGACCTGGGCGTCGGAAGGGCTGCCCTGCCCCTACCCCTCCACACACACACTTCTGAGTGAATTAAGTGAATTAAGTGGCGGAAACAAAGCCTTAAGAGGCCACACTGCCAAAGGGAGAGGCATGACTCTACATCCATCCCCACAGCCCTAGGGCCAGAGTATATGATCTGCTTTGCATTTAGCCCGGAACTCCTGGCCAAAGTGCCAGGTTAGGATGGAAAATTCAAGACCAAAAATGGAGGGGCTGTTAGTGGAGAGGGGGTGATGGAGAGTGAGGGTGTGGGTGACGAATAGTATTTCTTGTGGAGTAATGGTCAAAGGAACTAGGAGAGGAAATAGCATGAGGCTCATTCAGCACCGATTTCCTCCAGGCAGTCTGGTCTGCCTCTTTGAGCTGTAATACAGGAGTGACAGCAAACACAGAAACCGCTGGACTTGTAATTTAGGAGGGGAGAGAAAGCAGACAAGAGTTTCCCGCAGTGGAAGCTTTGAGAGACTCAGTACAATGAAATGGAAAGTTTGCAATGATGGAGTTCCTATTGTGCTTCAGCAGGTCAAGAACCTGACTAGCATCCATGAGGATGTGGGTTCGATCCCTGGCCTCACTCAGTGAGTTAAGGATCTGGCGTTGCTACAAGCTGCAGCGTAGGTCACAGATGTGGCTCGGATCCTACGTTGCTGTGGCTGCAGCATAGGCTGGTAGCTGCAGCTCTGAATCGACCCTAAGCCTGGGACCTTCTGTATGCTACAGATGCAGCTGTAAAAAAAAAAAAAAAAAGCTTGCAATGAATCAAGTTTGGATGTCTATGATTCTTTGTGGGTCTATTCCAGTGTTTCCCCAGAGCATGTTCCAGTGGACCCCAGTTCTGCCTTTTGAGAAGGGAATACTGCCCTCCTTGGGGTGTAGCTCCCCCTCTCTGAAAACAGCATCAGTTGGAGGGCTCCTTGAAAATCACTTTGAGAATGTTAGTTCAGGATAGGATACATTTGTTGCTTTCGGATAGTGGCAAATCGGTGTGTCTGCCCACCAAATTCATTGCGTCGTTCAGCATACATTCATTTCTTTCAGATCTCACCATCTTCCTCACAGCTCCTGGGGCAGACCACATGTGTTCCTTACCCTGACCTTTGCTTCTCTTGGTACTCATACTGCTCTCCTTCAAGGCCTGGCTCAAGAAGCCCCGTCTGATTCTTCCCGCTGTGATCACAGCCTTCACTCGTTATGCTTTCTTAATGAGTTGCGTTACGGTCAGAATCTCTCCATTTGTCATTGTTCTTTCATTCTTTCAGAGATCCATCTTGTCACTCCCAGAGAGACTGTAAGTTCCTGAAGAGCAGGACATGGTCCTGTTTTCTGTTTATTTATTGACCACCCAAGTTCTTGGCATAGGGTAGATGGACGCTTCATGGTTATTTCCCAGCAGATTGAAAGCTCCCGGGATGTGTATACTCTACCAAGCCCTATGAGATTTAAAAAGTCCATGCTCTGATGCACTGGGTTAAATGACTGCTGGCTGAAAGTACGGGATGACCCCAGCACACACTGGTGCGTGAGTGTGTACGCGTGTGTGTGTTGTGCACAGATACGAAAGACTGGGGCATATGCAGCAAAATATCAGTGGTGTCTCTGGGAACTCAGATTAGTATACAGTGCATTGCTTTTTATTTTTGCCATGCAGTCCTTTTGTAAAGATTCTGTAAAGAGGAGTTCCCGTTGTGGCTCAGCAGGTTAAGAACCCAACTAGTATCCATAAGGACACAGGTTTGATCCCTGGCATCAGTCAGTGGGTTAAGGATCCAGCGTGGTGAGAGCTGTGGTGTAAGTCACAGATGCGGCTCGGATTGACCCCAGCCCGGAAACTTCCATATGCTTGCTGCACTTGCGGCCCTAAAAGGAAAAAAAAAAAGGAAAGCGTGATATACCAAACTTGGCTTAATGATATTAGAGCTACTTAAATTGCTGTTAAGTTTAAAAAAAATCCTTAGAGTATGTTTGACTCCAGTATATTGGGTACCCATCTCCTGTACCCCTAGAGTGGAGATGGCCTCTTAGCACTTGGGTGACCCCATTCAGCTAAGAGCCTGGCTGAACATATAAAAGGCAAGTAGGCTGTCTCCTAGAAATTTGCATCCAGCCACAATTACACCTTACACTAGTTACAGCTCTGTTTAAATTTCCAGCTGACTGATGTGCACGCAATCATGAATGAAAACCAAACAGTGAAGAAGATAACACCTTTTCCATCTTCTCACAGTCTGTGGAAACAAGGCTGCCACCTGGTTTCCACAAGTCACGTGGTTCTAGCATGGCCTGTCTGAGGCCTTTCTCAGCACTGGCTGCCAGAGGCTGTGGTTTCTTTCTTTTTGTTTGTTTGTTTGTTTTTGTCTTTTTGCCTTTTCTAGGGCCGCTTCCCGTGGCTTATGGAGATTCCCAGGCTAAGGGTCCAATCAGAGCTGTAGCCACCGGCCTACACCACAGCCACAGCAATGCGGGGTCTGAGCCATGTCTGCAACCTACACCACAGCTCACGGCAACACCGGATCCCTAACCCACTGAGCAAGGGCAGGGACCAAACCTGCAACCTCATGGTTCCTAGTCGGATTCATTAACCACTGTGCCACGACGGGAATTCTGAGGCTGTGGTTTCTAAGTAACACTTCAGAATGGGACTGACAGCCATCAGCAGGAAGTCAGGAAGAGCAAGGAAAGAAATAAGAGGAATGCATTGATTTTTGTTCTACATGCAAAATAAGAGGAGGCTCGGGGTTCCATGTCCTTAAGTGACAGGCCAGGAGGAGCTTGTGTCAGTGTCCTGGCAGCTTGTGGAGGTCAAGGCCTATGACCTCCTCAAGTGGGACTCCCCAGCCCCAAGCACTGCCAGCGTTCTGTAGAACATCATTGCTTGTGAGCTGACACACGGTGAACTAGTTCAGCCACTCTGTGTTCTAGAGAAAGATGTGCCCAGAGATCACCCGTTGTAGTACAGATTCTTTTTTTTTTTTTCTTATGACCACACCCATGGCATAGGAAATTCCCAGGTAGGGACTGAATTGGAGTTGCAGCTAGAGGCTACACCACAGCTATAGCAACACCGGATCCACGACCCACTGGGGAGGCCCAGACCCCAGCCCATCCTTCCAGCTAATGTCAAGCCATTTCTTTCTTTTTTTTTTTTCCCCCTCACTTTTTAGGGCTGCACATGCAGCATATGGAAGTTCCCAGGCTAGGGGTCCAATCAGACCTGCAGCTGCCAGCCTATGCCACAGCCACAGCAATGCCAGATCCAAGCCGCATCTGTGACCTGCACCACAGCTTGAGGCAACCCCCGATCCTAAACCCACTGATCGAGGCCAGGGATTGAACCCAAAACCTCATGGATACTAAATAGGTTCTTAACCCACTGAGTCACAAGGGGAAGTCTGAAGTACAAATTCTCATTCTAAGGTTCCTGGGAGTCTGCATTGCCAACAAGCTGGGGTGGTGTTGATGCTTGCAGCTCCTGAACCACACTTTCAGGGTCAAGTTTTGAGAGCATAAGAAAGCCAATGAAGAGGTCTTAAAGTTAGGTTTCAGGAAGCTGCCTCCATGCCCAGTAGTCCTATCCCCTCAACCCTGCCCCTTCTGTCTCCATGCCCTCAACCCCATTCGCCCTATCCCCACCCCATCCCCTCTCCAGGGTGGCTGGCTGTGACAATGGCAGTCAGGGATCCTTTGCCCTCTTGCTCCCGCTCATCCCTGGATCCTGGCGCAGTGAAGGTATGGAGGCCTTGGTTAACCATGCCCTTCTCTTCGTGCAGGGGAGGAGCGCCCCCGGGAGTCCCCGGGCCCGGCGGAGGCCCAGGCGCCGGCCGGGGCGGAGGCCAGCGGGAGAACGAGCCACCTCTGCTGGAGATGCTCCCAGGCGCAGCTCAAGAAGATCTTCTGGGGCGTAGCCGTGGTCCTGTGCGTGTGCTCCTCCTGGGCCGGTGCCACGCAGCTCGCCAAGCTGACCTTCAGGAAGTTCGATGCCCCCTTCACCCTCACATGGTTCGCCACCAACTGGAACTTTTTATTCTTTCCATTGTACTACGTGGGGCACGTCTGCAAGTCCGCAGAGAAGCAGTCGGTGAAGCAGAGGTACAGGTAGGGATGCTGGCCGGCTGGGATGCTGCTGGGCTATCCCGCGGCCAGTGGGCGCAGCGATGGGCGTCACCGCGTCACCGTGTCACCTTTTGGTGTAGTAAAGGCAGCATGTTCCAGAGGTGATGGCTGGTGGCAGATCCCCAGAAAGGGAAGACATGGGAAAACTGTAGAACTCTGTTGCTCTGTTACCCCTCCCAAGACTGGGCTCAAGACCGGTTCATGGAGCCAGGTAACTGGGCTGTTTCCTGTAGCTTACTTTCCTGCCCAGCCAAGTTCATTGCCAAGACTTGATTACTCATTCCCTCTCCAGCCCAAGACATTTCCTCCTTTGGTTGTGTGGTTGCAGGGGTCCGAATGTCTGGCAGTGCGGCTGTCAAGTCGAAACACCATCTGAGCTTTGTGTTTTCTCTTACGGGTCTGTGGGTATGACCTCCCTTTCAAAGAGGCCAGAAACCCCAATGCCAGCCCTCTGCCACAATGCACAGCAGGGCTCTGCTGGCCTCCTCAAGCATCATCAGATGGTCAGTGTTGGTCCTGGGGCCTCATGTGAGCCAACCCCTGGATCTCGTGGTTGCCCAAAGCCAAGGCCCTCTGTGGCTATGGCACTGGCCTACTGCTGTCCCAAGACAGCTCTAAACTCAGGAAAAAATGCTGGCCAAGGTGACCAGGTAGGCCCTGGGAGTTTATCTTTTGTCAGCCCCAGAGATGGAAGAAATTTGAAAGTTGAGGGCTCTTTACTCCCTCACCACTGCCTTCTTCCCCCTCCCCCGTACCCCGCCAGACACATCCCCCCCACCATACACTCACTATGTCCCATTTACCATCTGCTTCAAACTTCAGCCCTGTTCTGAAATTGTGCTTCAAAGTTGCAAGACTGCTAAAAACATCATTGGATCCAAGGAGCAAGGAGGGGTGGGATTGGAGGTCTACACTCCGATCAGAATTTTCTCTGAGATTCTACCATCATGTCACTGTAAAGTTATGGTTGGGGGTGTGAGGTGCCAGATTTTCTCATGTTTAGGGGAAACTTGGACTGGCTCCTTTAAAAGACCAAGGAGCAAATCAGAGCACTGAATCTAGAGGAAGCAGCGATGATGGAGCTTAGATTGAGTCACAAGGCCAGCTTCACAGGTCCCCTTAGTGGAAAGGTCTCAGCGGATTCTAGAGACAAGGCATGTGGGCCTGGGGCGTTCTCAGTGTAGACTTAAACAAGCGGATTCATGGACCAGCCAGAGAGCGCCCAAGAGGCACTTTAAATGCCTCTTGTAAACAGCAGCTAAAGGCAGACTGAAACAAATAGAAACTTTGTAGGGCCCCAGATTGTCCCACAGGCAAGAGAGAAATAATGGCCTGCCTTTAATCACAGAGAAAAGCAAATATTCAGTGAATGATGTATTTAACAGTAAGGTAGCCCTGAGTGTTTTCAGTTTGTCATTAGGAGTTTGCCTTTCTTTAAACTGCGTGGACTATCGTGGCACTGTTTCTAATGAAGGGTTAACAGTGGGCTTACTCACCCTTTCTTGATGGAGAATTACTAGAGGGCTGATGAAATGTTCTTTCCCTGCTTCCTTCAAACACTCGGGCTCAGAGAGGGGCCTCCCTTGGGGACAGGGCTAGCTGCTGCCTTAAACATGTGTCCCCAACATAACGCTTACCTTGGGACATGACTAGCACCTCTGGCCACTTAGGGCAGGCCCAGCACCATTAAACAATGGTGCTGAAAACAACGCAGAAGAAACCAAGCTCCACTGACTAGAAGGTCAAGGGAGGAAAAAAATGAAAGGTCATTGGAGCAGATTAAACATAGAAAGACATCGCACCTTGATTTCAGCTTACAGTTCTCTTGTAAAACTGTCTGGGAAGAGGAATTCCCTGGTGTCCTAGTGGTTGAGGATCCGGTGTTGTCCCTGCAGCAGCTCGGGTTGCTGCTGTGGTGCGGGTTTGATCCCTGGCCCGGAAACTTCCGCATGCCATGGGTGTGGCTCCCCCCACCAGAAAAATCTGAGAAGAAACATGAAAGAATTATGGTGACTGCTCTGTCCACTGGAGACCAGTGGAGGGCAGGGGGGAGAATCATAAACTTGATAAAGAAGCCAATTAAAACTTAGCCCAAGTTCTATCATAAAGCTTAGCTCGCCTCTTAAAAAGATCCTTCTAGAGTTCCTGCTATGGTGCAATGGGATCAGGGGCATCTTGAGAGCACTGGGATGCAGGTTCAATCCCCAGGCCAGCACAGTGGGTTAAAGATGGAGCATTGTCTAAGCTGCAGCTCAGGTTGCAACTTCATCTTGGATCTGATCTCTGGCCTGGGAACTCCACATGCCAAAAAAAAAAAAAAAAATTCTATCTGATTTGTAAACTGTGTTCTCCCTGTAGCTAAGCAGAGCTGTTAATTTACCAACCAATTATTGGGTATGTCACCTAAGCCATGCACACTTTCGGTAAAGGGACATTCTTCCTCAAAAAAGGGAGAGAAAAATGTTATCATAGACTTTACTTAGGAAGTCACGACTCTGTCATAACTCAAATTGGGAATTCTTTTTTTTGATTGGGGTCTTTTTAAAATTTGAAGTAGGGAGTTCCCATCATGGTGCAGCATGAGGTTGCAATCATGAGGTTGAGGGTTCCATCCCTGGCCTTGCTCAGTGGGTTAAGGATCCAGCGTGGCTGAGAATTGTGGTGTAGGTCAAAGATGAGGTTCAGATTCCTCGTTGCTGTGGCTGTGGTGTAGGCCGGCAGCTGTAGCTCCAATTCGACCCCTAGCCTGGGAACCTCCATATGCTTTGGGTGTGGCCCTAAAAAGCAAAAATAATAAAATAAAATAGAATAAAATTTGAAGTAGAGTTCATGTACAATATTATAAAAGTTACAGGTGTACAATATAGTGATTCACGATTTTTAAAGGTTACCATTGATGGTAAAATATTGGCTATATTCCCCATGTTATATTATATATCCTTACAGCTTACTTTATACTTAATGGTTCATACTTCTGATTCCCCTGCCGAATTGGGAGTTCTTTCAACAGACTTTTGGATTCCCAGAAATTGAAGCCAACTGGAATCACATCTTTCCTGTTTGTGCTTTTGTCAAAATGAATGCCAGAAAGGAGATCTGGAGTCAGCTGAGGAGATGTTTTCTTGGGTGATGGTGCTTTAGCGGGGAGCTGGGAGGAAAGGCAAAAGGTCGATACTGTTTTCGCAGAGGATAGTTGGACAGATAAGGTAGCTTGGCTTGTGGTTTTGGGGAAGCAATTAGGTGGCAGTTTTTTTTCTCCCCAGCCCTTCCCACTGAGGCTCTGTCCTAACACAAAGCTAAAAAAGTCATCCAAAGCACAGGAAGGAAAACATATATTGCCTTGCACGGAGCTCCTCAAACCTTACAAGTCTCTGGGATCTTGTTGAAGGGCCGATGCCAATTCCAAGGGTCTGGGTGGATCAGAGTCTCTGTTTTCCTAAAGAGCTCCCAGGCGAGACTGGTGCTGCTGGCCCATGGGCCACACTTGGACTGTCAAGGCCCTGGAGACATTGAGTCTGAGTGACATGGCTTTTTGTTTTTGTTTTTGTTTTTGTTTTTTTGTCCTTTTGCCCTTTCTAGGGCCTTTCCTGCGGCATATGGAGGTTCCCAGGCTAGGGGTCGAATCGGAGCTGTAGCCACCGGCTTACGCCAGAGCCACGGCAACGTGGGATCCGAGCCACGTCTTGGACCTACACCACAGCTCACAGCAACGCTGGATCGTCAACCCACTGAGCAAGGCCAGGGATCAAACCCGCAACCTCAGGGATCAAACCCGCAACCTCGTGGTTCCTAGTCGGATTCGTTAACCACTGCGCCACGACAGGAACTCCTGGGCGACATGGTTTTTAAAACACTATCCATCTGCCCAGACTAAGAACCAGAACTCACCATATGTACCACATGGAACTGGCGAGTGACTCACTTGGGGCCCTGAGGATGCTTGAGCACCAGTCCACTGCCACTGGAGAGGGAGAGGAGGCTCCATGGGCATGTCTTTTAAGCTCTGGGAGCCTCAGATACTTGTTTGTAAACAGAGGGCAGTGACACACACATGGTCTTGCACAAAAGCTGGTTGTCAGATCCCATGAGACACTGTACATGCAAGTGTCATAAAAACTATGAAATGCCGTAAATGTGCCAGGACCTGGAGTTCCTGTTGTGGCTCAGCAGTAATGAACCCAACTAGTATCCATGAGAATGCAGGTTCCATCCCTGGCCTCGCTCAGTGGGTTAAGGATCTGTCATTGCCGTGAGCTGTGGTGTAGGTCGCAGTCAAGGCTTGGATCCCAAGTCGCTGTGGCTGTGGTGTAGGCCAGCAGCTGCAGCTCCAATTCAACCCCTAGCCTGGGAACTTCCATGGATGCCACCCTAAAAAGAAAAAAAATTGCCAGGAACCATCACCATCTTATGATATCTTCTGAATTAGGATACAGCCCATGCTTCGTTCCTTGGCTGCCTCATGGTGGCCTATTTAACTGCAGGAGTGGGTCTTACAGGGAGTGCCAACCCCTGCAGTGTCACGCAGGTGCTATGCCTGGCAAAAATTAACTTGCAGGTCTGCTGGCTGCGCAGGGCAGCCTAGGATGATCAGGGCTTCCTGTGATCGGGCACTGTTGTCAGGAGTTAGCATGTGGATATGAAACCTCCCAGCCCAGCTGTCCCAGGTTTTCAGCCTCAAGCCTGTGGCCTCCCCAGTAACACCCCTAAACATTTGGGCATAAAGCGAGCTCCCCTCTTTCCCAGACTGTCAACACCCCCACCCTCCCCTTGCCTGTTTCTGGCTGACGGCTGAACGGCTGGCCCCAGGGAAGCAGTAGTGGCTGCAGGGAGGGCTCTGGCCACAGAGATGCTTGAGGGCGCTGCGGAAACTATGACCTGAAAGGGGGTTCGGCCCAGAGTTTCCAGCACAGCTGGGCTCCAGCGGGAGGTGCACGGAGGAGACTGTCGGGTCTGTAGCCCTGGAGAGACCGGCGAGGGCAGGTGTGAGGACACGCAGCCTCCCAGCCCCTCTGGCCCTGGCACAGAAAGGTGGCATGTCTATCAGAGGCTGCCTCAGCCAGCAGAAACCAGTCAGAGCAGAGCTGGGGCCCTTGCAGTCTTGTCAGATCTTCCAGGAATTCCTCCCAGGAGTGACCTCTTTTCATGAGCAAACACTGGAACCTTCTGCTCTCGGGTGGCTGCCAAAAAAGTGAATGAGACCGTGGTGACAGATGTTTCCCGCTGCCTTTCGTAGTTTGGCTTCTGGAAGCCAGCCAGTCAATGCTGCTTCAGAAACACCAGCAGACCTTCTGAGCCAAGAAAAGGGGAAAGGGCGGTTCGGGTACCTTCCGGCTCAAATCCCAAGGAGGCCAGGTGTGAGTTTGTGGCTGTGCCAGTGTACCCAGAATCCACAAGGGGTCTCAGACGCAGCTGGAATTTTCAGTCTAAGGAGCAGAGCAGTCACAGTCTGGAAGTTTGTTCCTTCTGGACATGGTTACAACACATCTTTTCAGGGAGACAGTCAAACATGGTCCCTGGCCCAGGAAGGGTCACATGGCCAAACAGGGTGAGGATGTGGGGGGCAGTGGGGGAACCCAGGGGAGAGGGCCAGGTGCTTGGTCCTGGGCCAGGGAGAAAGGTTTCTTGGAGGAAATGACTGAGGAGGAGCCTCTCGGAGGGTGAGCAGATGGTCCTGCAGGTGCTGAATCCTGGGCAGGCAGTAGCCTGGGGAAGGCTCAGAGGTGTGTGTGTCTGGGGGACGGAGCTCTGGTTCAATGTGGGAGGTGAGTGGGGGAGGCCACAGAGGAGCAGGAAGGTAGCCAGGAGTGAACCTGTGACTCCCACTCACAGAGAGGTTTGGATTCTGGTGTGAATGTTGGGAGGGGGTGGGGCAGAGAAGCCACCAGACTGGGTCTTTAGGGTACCGCTACAGCCCTTGGTTCAGGATGGAATGGGGCAAGTGGAGGCCAGGCCAGTGGAACAGTCACATGCTCCGTGTCTGTGTGTCGGCCGGGGTATTGCCTGAAAAAAAAAAAGCACAACCTAAAGGTTGAGAATTTTGTTTTATTCAGCGAACATCATGAGGACTTAAGCTCAGGAGGCAGCCTCTCCGATCGCTCTGATCGACGGCTCCAAAGAGGTCAGGGGGAGCCAGGATATACAAGAGATTTTGCCACAAAGACCAGGTAGTCCGAACTTCAAAAGATGACTGGGTTTTTTGGCGGGGGTTTTTTGTTATTGTTGTTTTGCTTTTTAGGGCCGCACCCATGGCATATGGAGCTTCCCGGGCTAGGGATCAAATCGAAACTACAGCTACCAGCCTACACCACAGCCACAGCAACACCAGATCCGAGCCACATCTTTGACCTACACCACAGCTCACGGCAACACAGGATCCTTAACCTACTGAGCGAGGCCAGGGATCGAACCCGCAACCTCATGGTTCCTTGTCGGATTCATTTCTGCTGCACCATGATGGGAACTCCAAGATGACTGTTAATTAAGGAAAACCAGACGTCTCAAGGTAAGGAACGTAGTGCTTTTCTTGGAAGATGCAAGAGTCTGGCTCACTGAAATCATTCCTTTGACATGCACCTCAGCCGCCTGGGGCCAGTGTCCTGTGCTTTCCTGTCCCAGGTCCCCTCTGGGAACACCCATGTGGGTGGCTGCAGTGGCTGATGGCTTGATGGCCGCAACATCCTTTGTTTGTCGATATAGCAGCTAGTGTTTCTCATGCACAGGGGCATGTAGGCACATGTGGGTACCACAAATGTTGTTTCCAACCTTAGGAGCTCACATCCAAGTGGGATAAAGACCCCTCCCCCAATATGAATATAGAATAGGGTGCAAGGAGGAGGTGGGCAAGTGTGGGGACAGACTGGCTGCAGCTTGGTTGCAAGGACAGGGCCGCGTAGATGTCCAGACCAAACGGTCAGGTGGAGGCCAGGATGGGGTCAAGGGTGCTGGGTCAAGGGGCTGAAACTTTATTCTCCAGGCAGTGGGAGCCTCGCAAAGTTTCTGAATCAAGGACCAGAATAATCAGAGCTGCTTTTAAAAGTAGGAGTCAGAGTGCTAATTACATCACTGGTTACAGGACTGTGTGCTTATTTCCCATCTGTGATAGACTGACTCAGGTATTTTGCTTTTTTGTTTGTTTCTTTGAGTGTGTAAACCTTGAAATAGGACAAGGCCAGGTCTCTTGTTCTGAATCATCAGTTGCTTCTCCAGCTGAAAGCAAACTCTTATGTTGGCGAAAAGCACTTCAATTTTTTTTTTTTTTTCTTTTTCCCTCACCGAACTTGGGCATTCAGGGAAATCTCCTTTCTGGGAAACACTGGTACACGGCTTTCAAGCCCAGTGTGAGGGCATCACCAAGGCCACCCTAACTGGTGATGCCCCTGCACACCTCTGCCCTCCTGGCACCATCAGGCCTCCTACTTGATGTGATCTGACAGGGATCCCTGCTTGCTTTTTCTTCCCTGAGCCCTGGACCTACTCTGGCCCACTGCTGCCATCAACAATTCTCCAGAGAGAGTTCCCGCTGTAGCGTAGTGGATTAAGAATCTGACTGCAGCACCTTGGGTTGCTACAGAGGCTTGGGTTCTATCCCCAGCCCAATACAGCGGGTTAAAGGATCCAGCATTGCCACAGCTGTGGTGTAGGTCATAGCTGTGGCTCAGATTCAATTCCTGGCCTGGGGACTTCCATATGCCGTGGGTGCTGCCATACAAAAAAAGAAAAAATTTCTCCAGAGGGTGAGGTTGCTCTGGAAACCAGGCCACAGGGACTCTCCACTGGAGGAACAGAGAGATAGCTCTTCACTCATTCCACAGAATCCACCAGGGATTTTCTGTGTGTTGGATGCAAGTGTTCCTGTTCTAGTACTTAAGGATGCAGCAGTGACCAAAACAAGTGAAAAGTCCTGCCTTCCTGGAGCTTACCTTTTAGTGGGAAAACAAAGAACAAACAAATAAGTCTCTGGACTTGGGTTATCTTGATGACCTCAGCCAGAGGTAAGGATTGCTGAGTGCTATGGAGAAAGGTGGACAAGCCTGGGTGCAGGGGTGTTGGGTGGGGAGGCATTTATGTCAGGTTGGGGACCTGTCCCTCTGTCTTTCCGAAGGGGCTTATGGTGATCCCAGCGTCTCCTTACCCAATCCAGACCCAAACGCCTGGGTTAGCCCTAGTTGCTCACTCATTCATTCATTCTTTATTCCTTCCTATAATAATGTACACTCATGACCATCAACTTCAGCCGTGCTCTTCAGGGCACTGGGAAAGGGAGGTTCTGAGCACATTTCTGCCCTCGAGATGTCCAGAGTGCAAGGGTTAAGGCCCCTCAGAGTCCAGGATACAGGAGATAAGTGGCAAAGGGGTCTGATCAGCTTGGCCTCCGTGGGGCCAAAGAGCCCTATGTGGCCACCAGCTCTTGGAGGAAAGAGCAGAATGTCCTGGGCTTGGCCATCCCTTTGCCTCCCCCCATCCTTCCTCATGACTTGAACAATCTCATTTCCCTTCTTATTTCCAAGAATCATCAACCCCCAAAGCAATAAGCTATATCCAGAGTCCTTACAGTTGATGATGTTCTTGTTGTTTTTGTCACTGGATTAGAAGAAATGGGCAAAATATTTGGGAATTGCAGTTTTTTATTTGGCTGGTATCTTCTGCTTGGTGGTAAATAATAGCAATGAGTAGCTGGCAAAGGTTTATACAGTCTCTGCCAGTCTTAAGACAACATCTCAAATACTCAAGGATGCATCAGTGGAGTAGTGGAACACATCATCCCTGGGCTCCAGGTTATGACACCAGTGACACACAATGATGCCAGGCCCCCAGGGCTCTGTCCTGTCATAATGGTATTTGTAATGTAGCTCACCTATTTTCCCTGGGATATGACCCCCACCCCACCCCTACATTTTAGTTAAACAGCCACTGGCCTCGTCCCAGGGAAATTCAGTGACAGCCAGACACCTGCAAGGACGAATCCAGAGCATTCCACAAGTGATTTTTCAGCTTTCACTCAGGCAAGTAGGAAGTATTACATTCACTGCCAATTTCTGTTCTCCTAGACTTCAGCCACTGTTCATATCCCACTTACCTAAGGTCCCTGTTCCTCCTTGAACAGGTATCAGGGATCTGTCTTCCATGGCGGCAGTATAAGGAGGCGCATATGTTTTACCTATACAATTTCAAAGTATGTCTCCCTTAGCTGACACTGTGTTGTTTCTCCATGCAGTTTCATGGAAATTTTGCCAGAGATTGGTTCCAATGCTCATATTTATGGCCTATAAAAATGCCATCCACTTAAATAATTGTTATAGCAATGTGATTATTGTTCGTGGAAGGTCAAGATAGCCTAGGCCGGACTTATTAACAAGAGAGTTTGTAAAAATTTCAGCATAAAGCACCAGAGTCCCTCTGAACATTTGCAAGATCAGGGTCACAGTGGCATAGAAGGCAGAGGGCAGGGCATCACTAGATCCCAGTTGGGGGCGGGGGTACTTCAGCCAGTGGGTCTCCAGGGGTAGTTAACATTGTCTAAGGTGATGGAGAAGGTTTTCTGTGCATGGCTGCAGGAAGGTACCGAGAGGCACATGCAGGTGTGTGGTGGCTGCAGGAAGAGGGGTCTCTTCCAGTGTGACTGGGAGGCCCAGATTCCATCCCATCCCACCAGCTATTGTCAAGCCATTTCTGATTTTCTATGTGCTTCCTAGTCATAGAGTCAAGACCGGCAAGCCAGTTCCCAGGCACGTTGGGATATTAAAATCTTACCATGTTGAGGAAAAAGGTATCTGCGTAGAGATCTCAAAGATGAGAAGAGAGCTTTGATGATTCTCTAATCCAAGTCATCCATCAAAGAGGCCACAGGTGCTCAGGGAAGGGGCATGAGGCCTTTGTTCACTTCCATCCCAGACCTCTTCAAAAATGCTAGCAGTGGGAAAATGGTAAACATTGTTTCCTCATAGGAAGGAGCAGGGAGGCAGTGCCTGGGCAGGATGGAAGATGGGGGAAGAGTACGACTAGCCCATGCTTGGGGCACTGGGATGAAATGAAAGGAATGCAGGCTTGCCATTCATCAGCCCATTTGCCATTTTTGGCCACATTGCCATAGATTAGTCACCAAAAATTCTAAGCCTTACCCTTTATTTATAAAATGAAGACCCTAATACCTGCCTCTCAGGGTTGCACTTGGCATTTCCCTTCTCCCAGGCTTTCACAGTTCCTGCAGAGAGACCTTGTGTTTGAACTAAACAGAATTATATGTGATAGTGTATAGAAAGCACCAAACCCTCACTTGGTCCAGAGGTTTTCCTGCCCATCTTTGGTTGACTCCAAAGGTGATTCCCCAAACTCACACACACCCTGGCTCCTGCTTTCTGTAGATCCTAAGATGATGATGATGGTGCTGATGATGGGGATAGTGATGATGATGGTGCTGATGATGGGGATAGTGATGATGGTGCTGATGATGGGGATAGTGATGATGGTGCTGATGATGGGGATAGTGATGATGGTGCTGATGATGGGGATAGTGATGATGGTGCTGATGATGGGGACAGTGATGATGATGGTGCTGAAGATGGGGATAGTGATGATGATGGTGCTGATGATGGGGATGGTAATGATGGCCATGTTAACGATGATGGTGGTGGTGATGAGGTAATGGTAACAGTGGTGGTGGTGGTGATGACGGTGCTGACGGGGCTATAGGGATGGTGAGGGTGATGGTAATAATCATGATGGTGGTGATGATGGTGATGGTAGGGATGATCACGGTGGTGATGATGGTGATAGTGACAACATTTAAACCACCTTGACGGAGTCTTTCTCCTCATGAAGATTCAGTTAAGTCATGTGGCCAATGTGGAGCCTGTAGTAGACAGGGTAGCTTCATGCCTTGTCATTATTTTGGGCTGTTGAGAAGGGGGGCTTTGAGACAAGTTTGACAGGAAAAGGGCAGAGAACTCATGTGGCACAGACCATCGTCATGTCATTCTAGAACATGAGCTGAAAGCGAGAAAGACATGCACGGTGATTCACATGTCTGGAAAGCAGTATTCTGTCTTGATGTTCTTTTGGTTTTTTTGAAAGCTGAAAAAGAAAAAGAGTGGAAATCCTCACACTGTGCAGAATGCTTAAGCTGATGCATCTTGTCATGTGTCGTGTCATAGTTTTTCCACAGGCACCATCCTTTTTTTTTTTTTTTTTTTTTTTTTTTTTTGTCTTTTTAGGGCCACACCCGAGGCATATGGAGGTTCCCTGGGCTAGCGGTCAAATCGGAGCTCTAGATGCTGGCCTACACCACAGCCACAGCCACACTGGATCCAAGCTGCATCTGTGACCTACACTGTAGCTCACAGCCATGCTGGATCCTTAACCCACTGATCAGGGCCAGGGATTGAACCCGAATCCTCATGGATACCGGTTGGGTTCCTTAGCACTGAGCTGCAACAGGAACTCCATCATCTTAGCTTTGATTGTATACAACTTAGAACTAAGTTAGAGTGGCTCCTCCATCCATGGGAACAGCTATGGATGGCTTCTGCAGCCCTCTCCCTGCTTCCTGTCCCCACACAGCATTTGTACACCTACTAGTTTCATGCCTGCACCAGGCAGATGATGCAGAGAGGAACAAGGCTACGTGGCAGAGGGGAGGCACCCCAGACAATGGAGTCAGGCTGGTTGGGGTTCTCAGGTCCATCACTTATAATCTGTGTGACTCTGAGCAAGTTATTTGCAAGCGTTCCTTTCTCTTCAGTAATCTCATACTTAACAATGGGACCAGTAATGTCTACTTCCACAGGCTGACTTCAGGGTTTGGGGTACTTATTTGAAATCTGGTCATGGATTGTCACTGAATTCACAGTGGTCACTGCTCCTCCTGTTGCTGGAACAACAATCCCTGTGGTGGTGGTTGTTAACTTACATCCTCTACCTTAACAGCCTTACTGCACAGACCATATTTCTCTGGATATTTCATTTCTAACTTAGCCATAGAAAAAAGGTACTTTTTTTGCACTTGAATTCTCTCTAACATTATTTCATTATATTACATTCCACATAGGCCCTCCTCAGCTAAGGAATTGATAGCATGTGGGGAAAGCAGTCACTGGAAATTATTATGCCTGTTTTTTTAAAAAAATTTATTTTATTGAAGTATAGTTAATTTACAATGTTGTGTTAACTTCTGCTCTACAGCAAAGTGATTCAGTTATATATACATAATACACACAGACACATATATATCTTTTTCATATTCTTTTTCATTATGGTTTATCACAAGATATTGAATATAGTTCCCTGTGCTGTACAGTGGGATCTTGTGTATCCATTCTATATATAATACTTTGCATCTGCTAATCCCAGATTTCCAATCCAACCCTCCCCCTTACCCTTTGGCAACCACACTGTTCTCTAGGTGTGTGCGTCTGTTTCTGCTTTATAGATAGGTTCAATTGTGCCACAATTTAGCTTCTGCATACAAGTGGTATCATATGGTACTTGTCTTTCTCTGTCTGGCTTACTTAGTATGATAATCTCTAGTTGCACCCATGTTACTGCAGATGGTATTATTTCATTCTTTTTTATGGCTGAGTAGTATTCCATTGTATGTACCACACCTTCTTCATCCATTCCTCTGTCAGTGGACATTTAGGTTGTTCCCATGTCTTGGCTATTGTGAATAGTGCTGCAATGAACATACAGGTGCGGGTATCTTTTTCAATTACGGTTTTTGCCAGATAGATGCCCAGGAGTGGGATTGCTGGATCATATTGTCATGTCTGATTTTTAAAACAAGGTCAAACCCAATGCCCTTATATAGTCAATGCCTGTGCTGTGTGCTTCAGAGAGTCAGCCCTCCCTTCACCAAAACACATTTTATCTGCTTCAAGCATGAATCAGAGAGGATCAGGTCCCTTCGGGCCAATCCTCTCCTCCACCTGCCACCCAGGTTTGGGCCTGAGAGGCGTGGGGGATCTGCAGCTGAGGGTCCCCAGAAAACTTCAGATGCATTTTCCAGCTTGGGCCATCATGTTCCAAGAGAAACCCCAGCTGTTAGTGGGTGCCCTGTGAACCTGACCCTGGCAAGCTCTCTGTCACTGAAAGTACATTCTGGTTTGATGGCCACACCCCACACCATCCAGTTGAGTTTATCACAAAATGACAAATCTGATTGTCTCTTTTTTTTTTTTTTTTTTTTGATGTTTGTACAAATCTTATTCTCGTGCTTCCTGGACCTTCTAAAATAGAATTAGAGTAATTGCATTTACCTCCTCAGCTGTTTTTCACTTGAAGTAGAGAGAAAACCAAGTGATTTATGTACTTAATGTAACATTTAGGAGCACATCAGGATCCTTTCATGTTTTTCTTATCTAAGTGCCAGATTTTAAGACACTTATGTTTAATGAGTCATTCTCCATCATAACATATATTATTAATTTACAGCATAAGTTAAAAATACCAGAAACTAAAACTCCCTCATTGCAGGAACATCTCATTAGAGCCATTCTATGGAATATTTTGTTGCCTGTTTCTCTAGGGGGTGGGGGTGGGATGGGAAATGGAAGCATTTCTTTTGTTTGTTTGTTTTTAGGGCTGCACCTGCGGCATATGAAGGTTCCCAGGCTAGGGGCTGAATCAGACCTATAGCTGCTGGCCTACACCACAGCAACGCTGGATCTGAGCCATGGCTGTGACCTACACCACAGCTCACAGCAACGCCGGATCCTTAACCCACTAAGCAAGGCCAAGGATGGAACCTGCATCCTCAGGGATACAGGTCGGATTCGTTACCGTGGAACCTCAACGGGAACTCCCTGGAAGCACATTTTTTAAATAACAGACTTTAGGTGCTCAATCTGCAGAAGGGAGAGCAGCTTGTTAATATTTTATTATTAATTAGTGTTGGGAGGATTGGGTTTTTTAAATGCGCTTTGGTTATTTTTCAGGCGTCTGGTTTTATTTCATCAATGTGTTTAAAGCCAGCTCAGAGCCCTTATTTCTTGGAGAAGATATTTAACTCCTGTGTAGGAGGCAGAGGGAACTGAGCGGGCAGACTGCATTTTACATGATCCTCTTAGGGGACTTTCGAGGCTTTACAGCTCTTCCCTGGGGCGGGGAGGGACTGCCTTGTTCCTGGCCACACCCCTAGCTCTCAGGGGGAGGCCCCCCCCCCCCACACACACACACGGCTCTCAGGAGTCAGACTGCTTTCATGATGGCTCAGAGGCCCAGCGGTGAGGGCCCCAGTGGAAAGCCACCTCATTCTTTTTCAGCCCTGGCCTCGGACATCCCCAGTGACATTTTCACTGTACTTCTGCTGTCCCAAGCCAGCCCAGTGTCGAGGGGAACAGAGACCCCACCCCTCCACTGGAGGATGGTGAGAATGGAAGGATTTGTCACCACATGTGGAAAATACACAACATCTAAAGCCAGTGTGGGGCTGGGTGATAGACTGACCTCTGTCAGAAAGGAGGTGTCTGGGCTGCAAGAGGCCAGCGGGAACGGCTGAGGAGGAGGCAGAGGAACGGCTCTGGAGGAGGAGTTTGTCTGGGAGGCAGCAGGCCCTCAAGGAACCTGTGCAATGTCAGACCCTGATTTCCTCCTCAGATTGGGGCGGGGGTGGGGGGTGGGGATCAGCTCTGCCCATCTGTACACCCATGGCATCTCCAGGTCACATTCCCCTCCAGCTCTGCCCCTGCCCAGACTTCTGCTTCTGCCTCTGTGGTCTCCTTTCTTTGAGAATCAGGGCCTTTATCAGTAAAACAGAAAATAATAGCAACCCAGGTAGAAAAGGCTAAGAAGAGTGTCAGTAACTGTCTCAGAGAGTGGAAAACTACCTTGAACTGCTGAATTGCAAGAACAGACCCCATGATGTGCTTATGGCCCTGGTAGCTCCTTGATACCTCTCTCCATCCTGAGTTTTCTCTGGCTAAACATGTGAATTATTTTTATGCAAATGATGTAAGGACTGCAGTATCAGAGGCCGCTGACGACACAGGAGTTTGTAACTCAAGTCACGTCCTTTTATGCACTGAACTGCCAGAAAACCTCACATTAACAAAAACCACACGTCAGACAAAAAGAGCTGTGTGATGGGTTAAAATGTGGGTAGGAATTTGCTCCCAGAAGCGGCCAGGATGGCAAAGCAGAGTGTCATTGTGGCTCTGGGAACTGAGAGCTCGAACAACTGGGAGCTTCATTGGCTGCCCTGTGTGTTCGAGTCGAGTGGTAGGGGGACAGGGGGGAGGTCAGACTGTGGTGCTGTCCCAGGAGCCAGAGGGTGGGGGCACAGGACAGGCCACCGACATGGCAGGCTGCGATGGCCGATGGTCTTGAAGGAGGGAGAAGCTCAGCCGAGGCCAAGACCTGGCAGAGTTCACAAGGCTGGAAACCAAGGTGTGGAACCAAATGGGGTAGAACACAGTTCCAAGGCCAAGGGCACAGGTGTGCTATGGGCTGGAGACCAGAAAGAGAAAGGGAAAAGGATGGGGGGGGAAATATAGAATGGTTTGGGGTTTTTATTGAAATATGGTTGATTTACGATGTCAGGTTAGTTTCAGGTATACAGCACAGTGATTCGATTTCATGTATACATAACATGTATTCTTTTTCAGATCCTTTTATATTACAGGTTATTACAAGGTCTTGAGTGTAGTTTCCTATACAATATACAGTAGGTTCTTGTTTACCTATTTTATATATACTAGTGTGTATCCCCCCTTTGGTAACCATTAAGTCTGGTATCTATGGGAGTCTATTTGTTTTGTAAATCAGTTCATTTGTGTCATATTTTAGATTCCACATATATGTGATATCATGTGATAATTTGTTTTTCTCTGACTTACTTCACTTAGTATGAGAAGTGGTTTTAAACTTTGTTGTTTGATAGGTTGGTTGGTTGGTTGATCACTTGGTCAGTTGACTGGTTTGGTTAATTGGTTGGCTGCTTAGCTTTTGTCTGGGAGTGTTTAGCAGAGAAATATTTTCTTCTAATTAAAAAAAATCACATAAGGCAATGCTGTATAGAAAATAAGATTCAAGAATTGCTACTTCTCAATAAGAGATTATCATACTAAGTGAAGTAAGCCAGACAGAGAAAGACAAATATCATGTGATATCACTTGCATGTGAAATCTAAAAAAAAAGATACAAAATGAACTTATTTATAAAACAGAAATAGACTCACAGACCCAGAAGACAAACCTATGGTTACCAAAGGAAAAGGGAAAGGAGAGAGAAATTAGGACTTTGGGATTAACATATATACACTACTATATATAAAATAGATAACCAATAAGGACCTACCTTATAGCACAGGGAACTGTATAGCACAGATAACCAACAAGGACCAACTGTATAGTATAACTTTACTCTAATTATAAGTAATAACATAATGGAAAAGAGTCAAAAAAGAATATATGTGGAGAGTTCCCTTCATGGCTCAGTGGTTAACGAACCCGACTAGGATCCATGAGGGTTGAGGATCTGGTGTTGCCGTGAGTTCTGGTGTAGGCTGGCAGCTGTAGCTCCAATTTGACCCCTAGCCTGGGAACTTACATATGCCGTGGGTGCGGCCCTAAAAAGCAAAAAAGCAAAAAAATAAATAAATAAATAAAAAAGAGAATATATGTGTATCTGAATCACTTTGCTATTTGCTATACACTTGAAACTAACACAACATTGTAAAGAAACTATGCTTCAATTTTTTTAAAAAAAGGAAAAAAAATCACTACTCTGGCTGCCTCTTGAAGACACTGATCTCTCTCAGTCATATTTCTGTTCTTGATCGGATGCTAAAGCCTGAGATGCAAGTGTGTTCATGCCAGAAGCATCACATCACTGCACAGAAACCACACACTCTGTTCTTTGCTGCCACTCGGGGAACAGGATGTCTTCCCCCACCCCTTGCCCTTCCAGCCTCATGGACCCCACCCCCACCCCCATCACAGTGCAGGCCAGGTGAAGCACCCCAGTGCAGCCAGTGTGGACTTTCTGATACACGGCGGGGTGGGCTCCAGGTTTATTCAAATTGAATCACTGGTTTGCACTTAGGAGGAGAGGAGAGTTGCTAGCTCTGTGGGTGAATCATAGGGAACTTACCCCAGGCAGCGAGCCATGGCTGGTGGGGGAAGTCACACACCCTACGTACCTGCTGGGAATTGCTGACGGCCCAGGGCGCTGTGCATCCTCTTGGAGTAGCTGAGACAGCGGGATGGGCAGGGCATCCAGGCCCACGCATGCGCATGCGCACGCACACGGATGCGCGCACTAGGGCCGGGGAGGGGGTCTCCTCCATCTGCTAACTCTGGCTGCTTCCAGTCCTAACAAGGTTCGTCCACCCCTTGCAGGCCATCTTGACCTTATGACCAGCTCCGGACAGGAAGACTCCTATTCTTCCACTCAGTTTCCTTCTTTTTATATAGTTGTAGGCTCTGTCCTGTTTTTCCCTCTATCCCACATAGAAGCTTCCATCCCTCTAAGGAGGAAGAGGAATCCCTGACATCCGTTTCCTCGTCCTCTAGCAGGGTAGCCAGCCAGTGTGTGTACCTTATGTTCGCAGGGACCCTTCAGGCAGCAGAAGTGCCCCCCTTGCCTTGTGGGCCTGAGCAGATTCCTCTAGTTCTCACCTTCAGTAGCCTATCCAGGTACCTTCTGGATATGCATCGTGGCCGGGACTTGCCATCCGTTGGAGTCACCTGTCTTGGGCTGTGGGTCTCTGGGGAAGGGGGATGGACTGCCCTGCCCCCAGCCAGAGCCCCATATTTTAATTTTACTGAAAATAAAAACGAGGCCCTGCAAAATAATGTAGTTGTCCTTAGGGTAGATGAGAATATTTTAATTTAAATCCTCTACTCATGGTCACAGTTCATAGGTGACATTGACACTTGAGCCAGGGTAGATAATTGGTATCACAGGTGTCCCCAGCAGAGTGACTCAGGCAGACCTGGGTGCTTATTTCTCAAGACCGCATCTTGCAAAATGTGTTCTACAAAATATGAGTAGTGCAGAGTGTTAATTAGGCTTCTCTAGTCAGATCCACTTGTGAAGTGCATAGTGTTTTACTCCAGAACTGATTTGTCTTTAAGGCGTTAACCTGCACGGAAACCTTTCAAGACCTATAACACGGGCTATCTCCCAACGTAGCTAATTATCAAGCCCTTTTTCTGCTGAATATAACACATGTACTAGCATTCTAAGAAGTGTATATTTGAAGATAATATTAAGATGATTATTACAAATGGAAGCAGAAAAAGTGGTTGGAACCCTAACCTAAAGAGATGTAGTTTGTGGTAATTGTTAGAAAAGAGTAGAGCATCTGGTTCAGCCAAAAGCAGAGGCTGAGAGAAGGGTGGCTGGACCGTGGTCCCCAGCACAGGGAGGCCAGGGATGGATCCTGCTTTGTAGAACTGATGATACCAGCACACTCTGGAGGGGAGGTGTAAGAACAATGGAATAATCTAGACCACCACTGGATGCCCCATAAGTGAAATTTTGGTCCTCTGATAAACCTTTGACCATCCTTTACAATAATTTCATTGCTCAAGAGGTAAATAGTATTATTTGACAAATAAGGAAAATCAGCTTAGTGAGTGAAGATTACAGGGATGCAAGGGAAAGTAACCATGTAATCATAAAGTTCATGAAAGAGAAGCACCAATGCGTGGACTTGGAGAGATCTTAAATTAAAAGATCGTTTGAGGAGTTCCCATCGTGGCTCAGTGGTTAACGAATCCGACTAGGAACCATGAGGTTGCAAGTTCAATCCCTGGCCTCACTCAGTGGGTTAAGGATCCGGCATTGCCATGAGCTGTGGTGTAGGTCGCAGATGCGGCTCGGATCCCGCATTGCTGTGGCTCTGGCGTAGGCCAGCGGCTACAGCTCCAATTCGACACCTAGCCTGGGAACCTCCATATGCCTCGGCCCAAGAAATTGGGAAAAAAAAAAAATCGTTTGAGCTTGACCCTTTGCCTTATAGGCTAATCATGGGAATAACAACCAGAGAGAAACTGCATGGATGAAAAGAAGCCATTTATAAGCTCGACCAAACCAATTTTGAAATCCCTAGTAATAAACATAACAAACTTTTATGGGATCTCTATGAAGAAGACTTCAAAACGAGACTCAGCAACATAAAAATGTCACTCCTCCCTGCATTCATTTATGAGTGTAATGGTATCCCAATTAAAATACCAAAAGGTTTGTTTTAGGAAATGGACAGGAAAGCCCTGAAAAAGCACAGCCGTACGAGGAACTAGTTGTTCTAGAGGTTAAAATATGGCGGGAGGCCTTGGGAATTAAAGCAGGGTGTACTGACACACGTTTAGACAGGAGATGGATCAAACATAACAGAACGTCTAAATACACAAAAAACTGTAGTATATAATAAATGTGGTGTGTCTTATAAGTGAAGGAAAGATGAACTATTTGGAGTTCCCATCGTGGCACAATGGAAACAATCCGACTAGGAACTATGAGGTTGCGGGTTTGATCCCTGGCCTTGCTCAGTGGGTCAAGGATCCTGCGTTGCTGTGAGCAGTGTAGGTTGCAGATGCGGCTCGGACCAGTCGTTGCTGTGGCTGTGGTGTAGGCCGGCAGCTGCAACTCTGATTCAACCCCTAGCCTGGGAACCACCACATGCCTCGGGTGGTGCGGCCCTAAAAGAACCAAAAAATAAATAAATAAATAAAGGAAAAAGAAAGATGAACTATTTAGTAAGTGATGTTAGGACAACTGGGAAGCCATCTGGGTAAAAAAAAATAATTTGACTAATATAAGCCTAGATAAACTCCAAATAGAATTTAATTGTGAAACCTAAATTTTTATGAGTGCTAGATAAAACATGAGATAATCCTTTTATTGTTTTTCTTTTCTTACCTTTATTATTGTGACTAAAAGTCTAGAAATCATCAAAAAATTAATAAATTATAAATTAAACTTGACACTTTAAAAAAAGTTTAAAGACTACTGCTTGGTAAAATAATAACCACCATAAGCAAAGTAGGAAAGAAACAAACTGGCAAACTGGGGGAAATGTTTGCAATTCACGTAACAGAGTTAAACTCCCTAATAAAGAGCTCTCACAAATCACTATTAAAATAACCAACAACGCAATAGGAAAATGTGAAGAGGATGTGACAAATAGTTCCTAAGAAAGGAAATGAAAATCATTTATAAGCGTATATGAAAAATTGCTTAATCTTACCCATTATGGGAGAAGTGCAAATTAAACCTGGTAATTTTTTTTTTTTTTTGTCTTTTTTTAAGGCCACACCTGCAGCATATGGAGGTTCCCAGACTATGGGTCAAATCAGAGCTACAGTTGCTGGCCTACACCTCAGCCACAGCAACGCCATATCTTAGCCGAGTCTGTGACCTACACCACAGCTCACGGCGCCAGATCCTTAACCCACTGAGCAAGGCCAGGGATCGAACCTACATCCTTGTGGATGCTAGTCAGATTCATTTCCCCTGAACCACGATGGGAACGCCAAAACTGGTAATTTTTTTTTTAAACGGTGATATGGATAAAAAAAAATAAAAAGAAAATTGGGTAATACGCTGTGTTGACAAAACTGAGAGAAACAAGTACTTTAGTACATTGATGGTGGGGTGCAAATTGGTAAACCTTATATAGGGCAGTTTGGGTAGTAGCACCTATCAAAATCACAAACACATATCTATTTTGACCAAGGAATTTAATTAAGTTACAGGATGTACAGCAAAGTATGAATCATGAAGAATAAACAAGGTACCATGGCAGCATTGTTTGTAACTAGCTAAAGATTAGCAACCACCTAAAATATTCAAAAGTGGGAAAGCGGTTAAGGAGATTATGGTACAGGTGTACAGCAGATGCTACTCAGCTGTGAATACAGAGGGGTGCTTCTTGCCAGTGTCTGCTGAAGCCACTTCTGATCCTGTTTTGACCCATCTCCCACCTTTCTGACCTCAGTTCCCATCCTCTACTCTTATACATTCCATAAAATACCATCACAAATGCTGAATGAACATGACACTTAACTTTAAAGTTATTGCAGAGAGTTCCCGTTGTGTGCAGCAGAAATTAATCCCACTAGGAACCATGAGCTTGCAGGTTCAATCCCTAGGCTCACTCAGTGGGTTAAGGATCCGGTGTTGCCTTGAGCTGTGGTGTAGGTCGCAGACGTGGCTCAGATCTGGCATTGCTGTGGCTCTGGCATAGGCTGGCAGCAACAGCTATGATTGGACCTGTAGCCTGGGAACCTCCATATGGCGCGGGTGTGTCCCTAAAAAGACAAAAAAAAAAAAAAGTTATTGCAGATATTAGCCCTACTTCTTTGTGCCACCGTGGTGAGAACAGCTATGACTCTTAGACTGCAAAGATCAAGCTAGTTTAATGACACCCAGTGTAAGGGAAGACAGGCAGAATATGCCATTCCTATGCTGCGGTGGGAGGTTTGAAAGACAGAAGACATGACTGCATTTGAGGTTAAGAGTTTTAAGGAGCTGTGGTGTAGATCACAGACGCGGCTCAGCTCCCACGTTGCTGTGGCTGTGGTGTAGGCCTGCAGCTGTAGCTTCGATTAGATCCTAAAAAAAATAAAAATAAATAGAAGTGGGCAAAATCCATGAGTAGATTCCTCACTAAAGAAGATATACAGATGGCACATAAGCACATGAAGAGATGCTCCATGTCACATCATCATGGAATTGCAAATCAGAGCAACAAGATACCACTACTCACCTATTAGTGTGGTGACAGTTTGGAACACCAACAATACCAGATGCTGATGAGGGAGTTCCCATCATGGCTTGGTGGTTAACGAACCCCACTAGTATCCATGAGGACACAGGTTCAATCCCTGGCCTCACTCAGTGGGTTAAGGATCCATCCTTGCCCTGAGCTGTGGTGTAGGTCACAGACACGGTTTGGATCTGGCGTGGCTGTGGCTATGGTGTAGGGCGGCAGCTACAGCTCCCATTGGACCCCTAGCCTGGGAACCTCCATATGCCGCAGGTCTAAAAAGACAAAAGACAAAAAGAAAATGCTGATGAGGACACAGAGGTGCAGGAACTTTCATTCATTGCTGTTGAAAATGCAAAGTCGTATAGCCACTCGGGAAGGCAGGGATGTGACTTCTTATAAAACTAAACATACTCTCACCATATGATCCCCCAGTCGCACTCTTTGATATTTACCCATAAGTTGAAAGCTTATGGCCGCACAACAACCTTCATAGGGATGTTTACAACATCTTTATTCATAATTGTCAAAATGTGGAAGCAACCAAGATGTCCTTGGAAGAATCTTAAATGCACACTGCTAAGTGAAGGAAACCCATCTGAAAAAGCAGTCTACCGTGATTCAACTATATGACTTTCCAGAAAAGGCAAAATTACAGGTACAGCGAAAAACAGATCAGTGATGGAGTAAGAGGGGAAGGGACAAATAGGTGGAGCATGCGGGAGTTTTAGAGCAGTGAAACTATTCTGTATGATACTGTAGTGGTGGGTACATGCCATTATGCATTTTTAAAAACCAAAACTAAAAACTGCACAACTGTACAAAGAATGAACCCTAATTCAAACTGTAGACTTTTAGTTAATAATAGTGTATGAGGAGGCGGAGTATATGGGAGCTCTCTGTACTCTCTGCTCAGTTTTTCTGTAAACCTAAAACTGCTCTAAAGAATAAGGTGTATCTATTTTTTAAATGTCAAACTGAAAAGCGGAAAAAATATTTGGGAAATTTTCTGAAAATGAAACTAAGAATTATAAAAGTAAGACTTTTTTCTTTATTTTTTAATAATGATTTTTATTATTTCCATTATAGCTAGTTTACAGTTTCCTGTCAATTTTTTACTACATAGCAAGGTGACCCAGTTACACATACGTGTATACATTCTTTTTTCTCACGTTATCATGCTCCATCATAAGTGACTAGACATAGTTCCCTGTGCTATTTAGCAGGATCTCATTGCTCATCCATTCCAAAGGCAATAATTTGCATCCATTAACCCCAAATTTCCCATCCGTCCCACTCCCTCCCCCTCCCCATCAACAACCACAGGTCTATTCTCCAAGTCCATGAGTTTCTTTTCTGTGGAAAGGTTCATTTCTGCCATATATTAGATTCCAGATATAAGTGATATCATATGGTATTTGTCTTTCTCTTTCTGACTTGCCTCACTCAGTATGAGAGTCTCTAGTTCCATCCATGTTGCTGCAAATGGCATTATTTGCTCTTTTTTATGGCTGAGTAGTATTTCATGATGTATGTATACCACATCTTCTTAATACAATCATCTGTCGATGGGCATTTAGATTGTTTCCATGTCTTGGCTTTTGTGAATAGTGCTGCAGTGAACATGCGGGTGCATGTGTCTTCTTCAAGGAAAGTTTTGTCCAGATATATGCCCACAAGAGTGGAATTGCTGGGTCATGTGGTAGTTCTGTGTATAGTTTTCTAAGGTACCCCCATACTGTTTTCCATAGTGGTTGTACCAATTCACATTCCCACCAACAGTGCAGGAAGGTTACCTTTTCTCCACACCCTCTCCAGCATTTGTTATTTGTGGACTTGTTAATTATGGCCATTCTGACAGGTGTGAGGTGGTACTGAATAGTAGTTTTGATTTGCATTTCTCTAATAATCAGTGATGTTAAGCATTTTTTCATATGCTTGTTGGCCATCTGTATATCTTCTTTGGAGAAACGTGTATTCAGGTCTTTTGCCCATTTTTCAACTGGGTTGTTGGGTTTTTTGCTGTTGAGTTGTATAAGTTGTTTGTGTATTTTAGAAATTAAGCCCTTGTCAGTTGCATCTTTTGAAACTATTTTCTCCCATTCTGTAAGTTATCTTTTTGGTTTTTTTATGGTTTCCTTTGCTATGCAAAAACTTGTCAGTTTGATTAGGTCCCATTGGTTTGTTTTTGCTTTTATTTCTGTTGCTTTGGGAGACTGAGAAAACATTTGTAAGGTTGATGTCAGAGCCATGTGGCTCAAAGCATAGCTACTCGGCTTTGCTTCTACAGTGGCTGTGGCTAGACTTTTTTTCTTTTTGGCCGCACCTGAGGCATATGGAAGTTCTCCAGGCCACCCAGGATCAAATCTGAGCCACAGCTGCAACCTACACCACAGTTGCAGCAACACCTGATCCTTAACCTGCTGCGTAGGGCTGGGGATCAAACCTATGCCACTGCAGAGACACCACCAAATCCTGTTCCCACTGTGGTTCAATGGATTGAAGATGTCTCTGGAGACCTGGGATGAAGGTTCGATCCCCAGCCCGGCACAGTGGATTAAGGATCCAGAGACAACTAAGGCTCAAATCTGTTCCCTGGCCTGGGAACTCCTCATGCGCCAGGCAGCCAAAAAAGGGGGGAAATTAGTGTATAAATGCAACAGTGAATTCTTAGAATGGATAAAAAGTGGGCCAAGTACCTTTTGGGTGTGATGGAAATGTTCTCTATCTTGACAGTAGTACTAGTATCATGGTTGTATAAATGTATCAAAACTCATGGATTTTTACACTTTTAAATGCATTTGTTATACATAAATTATACCTTAATGGAGAAATTTTTAAAGTGAGATGAGTGAGTTGGGAATGTAATTTTTATGCCAAAATTGTGTGAAAGCAAAAAATGCCATCGTTCACTGTGGGTTTGACTTTTACTGCATGGTTCTAAGAGAATTATTTTTACAAGAGCTTTTCCAGCTTTTTCCAAGTCTCCTTTAAATACTTTAATATTTAGACCATTCTCTTTTAAAACCTCTTTGAGGTCATCATCCCTGTCTTTAGTTGCTAACTCTTCTAAATCTGTTGACCTCGGTTGGTCAGTGGTTTTGTATAGGAGTTGATCCATTCCCCGACGTCATTGCCATTGGATTACTGGTTTGTTTTGGTTCTCTTTTTTGGCAAGATTTGCCGTATACTTTGCAACTCATTGCCCTGTATTTGCACTCAGCAAAAAGAAGATGGACAAATACCTTGAATCCAAGGATGAACTAGTATAGAATGGGGAAAGATATTTGAGTAGGAAATACTCTTACACTACATTAGAGTTGGCTCACTAGGGAATCATTTCATATTAGGATGATTTTTGCTTTCCCATCCAATTTTGTAGCTGCAGAGACTGCAATAAAAAGGTGTGAGAATCCCTTGGAGAAAGAGGATGCATTTCTCAAAATCACATTATGGATGAAACCGAGCTAAAAGAGCGGATGGTCCTATTGGGATTTGAAATGATATTGACAGGATGGAGAAGATCAGCCTACATCAGCAAGGGGAGATTGCACACACACTACCTTTAATACATCACCTATCTAAGTGTAAGAGGCTAATTTCAGATGTTCCCTGTAGATTGTGCCTGTGGTTTGTTGAACCTGTGCTTACAGGACAAGTCTTCGTTTTAGTTTATATCCAGATCAAGGCGCACCAACAGCATTAGATGGCTCTGTAAAAAAACTAATATCCTTCTTGTCTCAGTCAATTAAATGACATTGTCCTCATGGTGCAGATAAGAGTCGCTGAATTCTGTACTCATGGGACCAAATGGGGTAACATCCTCTTCTGGGCTCCACACTCTTAGAAGGGTTTGGATAAATTATTGTGTCCAGATAAGGTGTAGGGGATAATTGAGGTGAGGAGGGGACTAAATGCCATTTCATATGAAGAATGGGTGGGAATGTTTATCCCGGACAAAGTGAGACTTTAAGAGATCCTGATAACTGTCTTAAGACCTTCAACCTGGAAAGGAAAATGCTAGCATTTTTCTGTAGGACACAATGACCTCTAATAGTCCTTCCCCCCAGAGATCCTGATGCCTACTGTTAAATCTTTCCTTTAAAAGATCTCATCTCCTGCCTTCTGCTTCTTCCTCTGGTATGCTGCATAAGCCCTAAACAAAAGCATATCACTGCCTTTTAGTAGCAAGCTAATCGCTTCCCACCTCCCATTAGCTAATTGAAACCAACGATAATAAAAGAGAATGAAAGAGGGTTTTTATTCAATCCCAGCTGCCGCACCCATAACCAGGCTGCTAAGTACAGTTCCAGTGCTGTCTCCAGGTGCAGGCTGGGGCGCTTGGGCTCCTGGGGGGCGGGGCTTCGTCAGCATCAGGAAGCCTCTCCTGATGGATGCTCACACCCTTGTGTTTTTTTGTTTTGTTTTGTTTTGTTTGTCTTTTTGCCTTTTCTAGGGCCACTCCCAGGGCATACAGAGGTTCCCAGGCTAGGGGTCCAACCTGAGCTGTAGCCACCAGCCTACACCACAGCCACAGCAATGTGGGATCCAAGCCACGTCTGCGACCTACACCCCAGGTCATGGCAATGCCAGATCTTCAACCCACTGAACAAGGCCAGGGATCGAACCCACAACCCCATGGTTCCTAGTCAGATTCATTAACCAGTGCACCATGACGGGAACTCCCCCTTGTGTATTTTTATTCTTTGGTCATTGTATTTCTCTTCCTCAGACTGTTCTATTCAGTTCTGTCTTTTTTGGATGCTGGTACCCTTACTCAGTGAGATCACAGCTATAGTACAACTGCATCACATGAATTCAGTCCTCTTTAGTTGAGAGTGAAGGGGCTTTTTTTGTCCACGCCCAAAGCATATGGAAGTTCCTGGGCCAGGGATCAAATCAGAGCCACAGGCATAACCACCGGGCCAGAGCGGGACTCCGAGAGTGAATTTTAACAGTGACTGAACTGCAGTGTTTTGAGCTACTTTTTTTTTTTTTTTTGGTCTTTTTGCCTTTTCTAGGGCTGCACTGGTGGCATATGGAGGTTCCCAGGCTAGGGGTCGAATCAGAGCTACAGCTGCCAGCCTACGCCAGAGCCATAGCAACGCGGAATTGGAGCTGCTTCTGCGACCTACACCACAGCTCACGGCAACGCCTGATCCTTAACCCACTGAGCAAGGCCAGGGGTCAAACCTGCAACCTCATGATTCCTAGTCGGATTCCTTAACCACTGGGCCACAAGGGGAACTCCTTGAGCTACTCTTGAAGAAAAGTTTGCCAAGGAAATGGATAATGTAGGCAAGTGGGGAAGAAAGGCAGTGTTTTACTCTTATGGAGAAAATGAGCGAGTTTGTGCATCCCTTTGAAGCATTCATTTTTTAAAAATTTATTTTATTGAAATATAGTTGATTTACAATGTTGTGTTAGTTGGTATAGAGCAGAGTGATTCAATTTATACATACGTGTGTGTTTATATACATATATGTATAAATATATACATGTAAGTATATATATTCTTTTTTATGTTCTCTTGCATTATGATTTTGTCTTTTTCTTTTTTATGGCTGAGTAATATTCCAGTGTGTGTGTGTGTGTGTGTGTGTGTGTGTGTGTGTGTGTGTGTGTGTGTTACATCTTCTTTATCTAGTCATCTTTCAATAGACATTTAGGTAGCTTCCATGTCTTGGCTACTGTAATTGTGATGCAGTGAACATAGGAGTACATGTATCTTTTAAAATTATAGTTTTGTCCAGATATATGCCCAAGAGTGGGATTGCTGGACCATGTGGTAGTTCTTTTTTTAGATTTTTGAAGAACATCCATACTGTTTTCCATAGTGGCGGCACCAATTTACATTCCCACCAACAGTATAGGAGGGTTCCCTTTTCTCTACATCGTCTCCAGCATTTATTATGTGTAGACTTTTTGATGACAGCCATTCTGACCAGTGCAAGAGAAGCACTCATTTCTTGAAATTTGTTGGTGTAAGAATTGAATAATCTCTCTTCACATCAGGCTCTTTAGTCCTGGTTACTAGGTGTCAGCAATTCTCAAGAGTTTGGTGTGTTGAAGAAATCGCCCAGGGCACTGGTGAAAATGATGATTCCAAGGCTTTGTGTCTGCCCGTTCTCATTTCCTCTGCCAGAAGCAGACCCAGGGCACTGAATTTATAACAAGCCTGATTCTTCCCCGGGTGATTTTTACAAATTGTCAAAGGCCATGTGAATTCAAAAGTAGAAATCTGCCCCTCTATTCTTTAATATGGTCTCACTTAAACAAACAAAACCTACTGTTTTAGTCTGAAGGAATGATGTTTTCCTCTGTAAATCAGACATGAGTGCAGTGAACACCATCTGGGTTGAAGATCAAAGTCACTTGGGGAGTTTGAGGCTTGCACTACGTGAGTTTGCTAGGGGTCCCAGAGAGCCTACAGGAGGGATGTTTCAGTCTTTGATTCCGGTGTCCTTCTTAGGGGTTTGAATGGTAAAGACTGGAGTTCCCGCTATGGCACAACAGCATAGGTGGTATATTGGGAGCGCTGGGACGCAGATTCGATCCCTGGCTCAGCATAGTGGGTTGAGGATCCGGTATTGCAGCACCTGCAGCTTAGGTCGCAGCTATGGCTCGGATCTGATCTCTGGCCCAAGAACTCCATATGCCACGGGGTGGCCAAAAAAGAAATGAATGGTGAAGACTAACTCAAATAGGCTAATAAGAATAAAATTCTGGGGTTGGAGCTTGAGATGTGGAATTCAAATATCTGAGTACCATGGGCAATTCCCGTAACTTTAGGGGTCTCATCTTTTTCACCTGTTAAGATGAGAAATCACATGATCTTGACATTGAAAGGCTGATAGGAGGATTAAGAGAAAGGACTCAAGCGAGCACATGGCTCATGGGAGAATCTGGCAAATGTCCCTCCTTTCTCCTCTCTGGTCCACTAGGATTATTAATTATGTGGGAACAGGAACAAGACACTTGACAGGACTTCTCTGTCCTCACCTCCCTCCACTGTAGCCCAAGTGTACACAACATGGTGCCCATTAGAGGGAAGAAGTTAAAAATCAAAACATCAATATGGACAACTTTTCTTATTCCTTTACCTGAAGCCAGACCAGAAAAGCAGAACATTTCATGGACTGAAATTCTTCTCCTGAAAATGAAAATAGTTTTATTAAGTACAGTTTTGGATAAAATAATGCCAGCCAAGCCTTGCTGCTGGCAGACCGTCCAAGTTGCCTCCCAGATCCTCTTCTGGGCAGGAGAAGGGGGTGGGGCAGGCTTGGGATCCCCTTGGTGATCCTGCTGGGAGAAGTGAGTTGACATTGTTTGGGGACACTGTTGCACCTCTCCTGAAGGAGTCACATGGTTAAGGAACTCAAGAAAAGTTAAAGGACTAAACTAGTGCCCTATACCCAGCGGAGTGAAGACCCAAATCTGGGTTTGTAGCAAGAAATCCTATGCCCTTATAACCTCATGAAATTGACATCTCTGCACCCTCTAAGACTCCCCCAGGACTACTACCTGGCTAAGCAAGGAGGGGGTTCTTGGTGTTCAGTAGATATCTACTTAGCACTTAGTATGTGCCAAGCTCTGTGTTGAGTGCTGGAGGGCAAAATATGACTAAGACGTAACCACAACTCTCAAGGCACCATAATGAGCTAGTACAGGGACAGACCTGCTGTGGCACTGACTCAGTGTATATCTGTGCAAGGGATTTATTCTTCTGAGCCTTAGTTTTCTCACCTGTGAAATGGGGCTGGTAAGACTGACCTTGTAGGGTTGTTTGCTGTGACTCTAAGAAATAACTTGAGAATATATGTGTTAATAAAGAGTACATATCTATTCACAAATGTCCATGGCAGATGAATGGATTAAGAAGGTGTGGCATACACACACACACAATGGAATATTACTCAGGCATTAAAAATGAATGGAATAATGCTATTTGCAGCAACATGGATACAACTAGAGATTATCATACTGAATGAAGTTGGTTAAATAGAGAAAGATAAATATCATATGATACCACTTATATGTGGAGCCTAAAATAAAATACTGATGAACTTATGAAACAGAAATAGAGTCACAGACATAGAGAACAGACTTGTGGTTGTCAAAAGGAAGGCGAGGTGGGGAAGGGGTGGATTGAGAGTTTGAAATTAACAGGTGCAAACTATTATACATAGAATGAACATACAACAAGGACCTATTCTATAGCACAGGGAACTATATCCAATCTTCCGGGATAGACCATGATGGAAAACACTATTTTTAAAAAGAATGTATATATACATATCATATATATGACTGGGTCACTTTGCTGTACAGCAGAAACTGTCACTATATTGTAAATCAACTATGCTTTAATAAAAAAAAAAACTTTAATTAAAAAACGTGCATGTAAAAGTCCTAGCCCCAGGAGTTCCCGCCATGGCACAGTGGCTTAAGAATCTGACTGAAGTAGCTCGGGTTGCTACAGAGGTTCAGGTTCAATCCCTGGCCCAGCTCAGTGGGTTAAGGATCTGGTGTTGCCACAGCTGCAACGTAAGTCACAGCTGCGGCTGAGATTCAGTCCCTGGTCTGGGATCTTCCATGTATACCACAACTGTGGCCCTGAAAAGCAAAAAGCAAAGAAAAAATCCTAGCCCCGTGCCTGGCATGAGTTGGTGCTCAAAGTATGGTGGCAGCGGTTGTAGTGGCAGCTTTTGGGCCTGACTCTTATAGGAGAAGGAAGCAGCTCCACTTCTTCCAGGAGTGCTGTCCTTATCACTTCCCTTCCTGGTCCTCCAGAGGTCCTCTGGCATCTGATCTTGGCAGAATTAGGACCCAAGTGTGCCAAAGGCAGTCTCTCTGGTCCCCACCCCATCAGTGCATTTCTTGTGGGTAAACTGACTTGCCTCAGCTTCAGGATGACCTGCAGCTGGTTCCAGAATGAGGTTCCAGCTGTGACCTCAGGACAGGTGGGAAGATGCTCATGGTGCCAAGACCCAAAGCTCTGGTCCCCACCTCTCCTTCTCACTCTCTGCACCAGCCCCCACTTGGGGGTTACTGGAACTCCATCTGCTTTAGGGAAACAGGACTATTTGTGTGCTAACACTCAGCCAGATAGAGCTGAGTTTTTATTTGGCAAACAGCTCTTTGACTAATGGCTTTGGCCTTGGAACAAGTGCAAGCTGCTTATGTGTCCAGGTTGTCACAGTTCTGGGTTACGGTTTGTCTTTGGAGCAGGTGTGTCCATGTCATGGGACCTGGATTTGGTTACCTTGCTAATGGAAACACACACACACACACACACACACACACACACACACACACACACACAATTGATGATGAACGAAAAGAGTTGCTATGTACAATAACTCAAATAATTGATCCTGGTAACCCTGCTCACTGCTCAGGGTGCGATGAGGCAAGACCAGGAAAGCTGTGTCTGAAAAACAGACATACAGAGAAACAGAGGGGAAATCTGGGGCCAGAGACAAGGAGTCAGGGAATTTGGTCCTGTCTAGAGTGAGGAGCAGGAAACATTTTAAAGAAGAATGTCAGAGAGAACTGGAAGTATTTGACATTTCTAATAAGAATTTTAATTCTTATGAAGAGTAGTGTTTAGCATGCACAATAAACCCTCTCTCTCACCTCCCTTGGGAAATCTTAGGTAAAATATATCCTGGGAGTTCCTGCTGTGGCGCAAAAGGATCGGCGGCATCTCTGTGGTGCTTGCTTGCGGGTTCAATCCGCAGCCAGGCACAGTGGGTTAAGGGATCTGGTGTTGCCGCAGCAACAGCCTAGGTCACAGCTGCAAGCTGGGATCTGACCCCCTGGCCTTGGAACTCCATATGGCTCGGGGCAGCCACAAAAGAGGGAAAAAAGGATCCTTGTATCGTGTTTAAGTCTACGTTCTGGGCTCTGTCACTCAGGAATAGTAGGCAACAGTGTTCTGAGCCGCGGTTTAAGGTCAGGTGGTTTTCAAAGTGTGGTCCCTGAAGCGGCAGAGAACTTACGAGACATGCACATTCTCAGGCCCCACCCAGGCCCTACGGAATCAGAACCTCTGGGTCCAGTGCTTTCACACACTCTCTGGTTGATTCCAATGCGGCTTAAAATTTGAGAGCCACGAGTGGCTATGGAAGCAGCATTTAGAGATGGTCAACCTGCAAGGCACTGGTTGGCACTGGAGGCACCTACTGGCGCTCCCAGAGGCCTGGGACCAGGATGCTGAGCTTCGAATCACCTGGGGAGCTTGTAAGGGTCCAGGTGCTCCTTGGACCAATGAAACCAGGGTCTTTGGGGAGAGGACCCAGCAGCTCTCCAGGTGATTTGCTTGTGTCTTGATCTGGGGTCATGGAAAGCAGAGTTCCCAGATAAGGTTAGAAATGTCAGCCCAGAATTCAGGGCATGAATCTCAGAAAGGCTCTTAAGCAAGTGGTGGGCTGTGCAGCCAGGCTCCCAGGTATTTATGTGGAACCAAGCTGGAGATTCACTCTACACGGAATGTAGACTCTTGAACAGATTGTGTAGGATTTGGATTTGTGTTAAAAAAAAACAAAAAAACAACAAAACTAATAGGTGTGTTTTTGAATGATAGAGGCCTATTTCATTCCAAACAAGTTATAGACTTGGAGGTCCCTTGTGGTGCAGCAGGTTAGGGACCCAGCATTGTCACTGCAGCAACTCAGGTCACGGCTGCAGTGCAGGTTCAATTCCTGGTCCCAGAACAAAAACAAAAAAATAATAATGGACTTCAATAAAAGAAAAAAAAAAATCACCCCTAACTCAAACACAGCCATCCTCACCTTGATGAGTTACCTTACATGTCCTCATTTGCATACGTCAATATAGCTGAGAAGATAGACCTATAAAATTTTGTATGCTGATGTTTTCATTGAACAGTTTGTTTTGGTGGTGCCACAGTCTTCAGAACCATCATTTGAATGACTGTAGGATGTTGGTATACAGTTTCTAACTAATATATCCTGATGGTTTGAAAGACGGCTTCTTTCAGAGTGTGACAAAAGAACCCCACAGTAGGAAGTTCCTGTAGTGGTGCAGTGGAAAGGAATCTGACTACGAACCATGAGGTTGCGGGTTTGATCCCTAGCCTCAGTCGGTGGTTAGGATCCGGTGTTGTTGCGAGCTGTGGTAGAGGTCACAGATGCTGCTTGGATCCCATGTTGCTGTGGCTGTGTCTGTGGCATAGGCCGGCAGCTGTAGCTCTGATTCAGCCCCTAGCCTGGGAACCTCCTAATGCTGCAGATGTGGCCCTAAAAAGCAAAAAAAAAAGAACCCCAGAGTAGAGATGCATTTGGTCTTCCCAGTTCTTACTGGTTTTTCTGGGACCTGAGGGGAGGTGCCCCACCTCTCCATCCTCGCAGGAGGCTTTCCCAGGCTGGGATCATGAGCCCCTTTAATAAAGCCCCACAGAGTTCCCATTGTGGTGCAACAGGATTGGCAGTGGCATCTTGAGAGCTTTGGGATGCAGGTTCGGTCTCTGACCTGGCCCACCGGGTTAAGGATCTGGCGTTGCTGCAGTGCGGCTTAGGTGGCATCTGTGGCTCAGATCTGATCCCTGGCCATATGCCTTGGGGCAACCAAAAAAGAAAAAGAAATACACATTATTTAAATGTAAGGTCTACCTTTCCTGATGTCTGTGGCCAAAAGCCAGGTGTTTGGGTACGGAGGAAAATTTTAAACATTTTATTCTGAACAACTTCAAACATTTACAAAGCACACAGAATAGTCCAGTGACCTCCATGTATACATTTTTCCAACTTCAACAATTACCAACTTAGGGCCAATCGTATTTCACCTAATATGCATACCCTACTTGTTCCTGTGTTATTTTGAAACAAATCCCAGTCATTGTATCAATTCATGCATAAAGATTTCAGTATGTATCCCCAAAATGTAAGTCTTTTTCTTCTGAAGATAACCACAAGGAGTTCCCTGGTGGCTCGATGGTTTAAGGATCTGGCTTTCTCGCTGCTGTGGCTCAAGGTCAATCCCTGGCCTAGAACTTCTTCATGCTGTGGGCATGGCCAAAAAAAAAAAAAAAAAAAAAGATAACCACAATACCATGGCCATGGCCATACCTAAAATACTTAATAAAAATTCCTTAACAGTATAAAATATCCAAATCAGGGTTCAAATTTCCAGTTGTCTCCTGACTGTCACTGATAAGCCTTTTCAGTCTTTTAATCTGTAGTGGCCCCTTCAATTTATTGATTGAAAAAATAGTGTCATTCATTCTGCAGAGAATTTTTTCTTTTTTTTTTTTTTTTTTTTGTCTTTTGTCTTTTTTGTTGTTGTTGTTGCTATTTCTTGGGCCGCTCCTGCTGCATATGGAGGTTCCCAGGCTAGGGGTCGAATCGGAGCTGTAGCCACCGGCCTACGCCAGAGCCACAGCAACTCGGGATCCGAGCCGCGTCTGCAACCTACACCACAGCTCACGACAACGCCGGATCGTTAACCCACTGAGCATAGGGCAGGGATCGAACCTGCAACCTCATGGTTCCTAGTGGGATTCGTTAACCACTGCGCCACGACGGGAACTCCTGCAGAGAATTTTTTTACGTGATGACTATTTCAATGTGTACCACCACCACTTTTTGTTTTTATTGCTAATAAATGTGTGATGTCATGAATCTCTCACTCCCGCACTCTGCTCTTCCATTTTCATTTTTCTCCCTCTCATTCCTTCCCTGGCCCTGTCCCCCATCCCCTAACCCCCTTCCCTGAGCCTCACTTACCCTCTTCTTGCTCTCCCATCAGGACCATCTATGTAGTTTGCTGGGCCAAATGCAAAATGCAAATGCAGGGTCCCTGTTCAAAACATATGAAGAACTTTAAGCAGGAGTTCCTTGGTGGCTCAGTGGGTTAAGGATCCTGCATTGTCACTGCTGTGGCTCTGGTTACTGCTCTGGTGAGAGTTCCATCCCTGGCCCAGGAACTTTCACATGCTGGGGGCATGACCAAAAAACAAAAAACAAAAACAAAAACTAGGCAAAGCTTTAAACCAGCGTGTAGCCCTCCTGAGCCTGGGGTCTGTGCAAACATGGTTCCTTGGCTAAGAAGCCAGCCCTCTCTGCCCCCCTCCTCAGACCTTTCCTTTATCCCTTCCTACACCAATTCCCACGCCCTTCCCACTAGCTGTGAAGTAAAGCTCAGGAATTAGGTGGGACTTGGGCTGAGATAAAAAGGCCCTTCCCCTGGGGAACTAGACAAACTGCTAACGATCCAGGGATGTGGCATGGAAACAGATCACCCGCCCTGGGTCATAGCTTCAAAAAATAGGCACCCACCCAAAAAACTGGAAGCCCAATCTTGCACCATACTTAGTTGAGAAATCAAAGTCAAAATTTGGGAGTTAACCATCATGGCTGGAGTTCCCATCATGGCTCAGCAGTTAACGAACCTGACTAGCATCTATGAGGTTGTGGGTTAGATCCCCGGCCTTGCTCAGTGGGTTAAGGATCTGGAGTTGCTGTGAGCTGTGGTGTAGGTTGCAGACGCTGCTCAGATCTGGCGTTGCTGTAGCTGTTGCTCTGATTCAACCCCTAGCCTGGGAACCTCTCTATGCAGCAGGTGCAGCCCTAAAAAGACCAAAAAAAAATTGCAGTGCTAAAACCCAGAAACCTTTTTTTTTTTCAAGTGAAAACTTCCCTATAGGAATTTCACAGCTGAGAATGCTTTCCCATGACAGATAAGATCCATGAAGATAAGCTCACTGCTCTGAGAAAAAGGCAGAAGATGGGAATGGCTCCTAAGCCATGTGCTGCAGATAACTGAGCAGGGAGAAAGCCACCTGCACATAAGTATGTTTAAAATAAGCAAAGAGATAAAGGAAGAAATAGAGCCCCCACAACAAGAACAACAGAGGAGGTAAGCAGAGGAATGATAACCCCCCAGAGGTACTCATGTCCTGGCACCCAGAACCTGTGGATATGCTGATGGCAAGAGGGACTTTGCAAATGTTATTCGGGTTAAGAGCCTCGGGATGGGAAGAGCATCCTGGGTTATATTCGTTCTGGAAATAGGTCCAGTGTAATCACAAAGGTCCCAGAAGTAGGAAGAGGGAGGTGAGGAGAGAGAAGTAAGAGGGAAGAAGAAGAGGCAAGGAGAGATGGAAGGATGAAAAGGGCCTTTTTTTTCTTTTGACAGCCACACTTACAGTATAGAGAAGTTCTCAGGCTAGGGGTTGAATCAGAACCATAGCCGTCAGCCTGCGCCACAGTGACAACAATGCCAGATCCAAGCCACATCTGCGACCTACACCACAGCAAATGCCAGATCCTTAACCCACTGAGCAAGGCCGGGATTGAACCCTCATCCTCTCGGACACTGTGTCAGGTCCTTAACCTGCTGAGCCACAACAGGAACTCCTCCTTGACATACTTTTAATGGAAATGGATTAAGGATGCACGGAAGGAACAGGGCAACTTCTAGAAGCTGGGAACAGGCCTCCACTGACAGTCGGCAGGGAGTGGAAACCTCAGTCCTACAAACGTAAGGACTGCAAAAAACCTGAATGAGCAGAAAATGGGTTCTTCGCTAGAGCCTCCAGGAGGGAATCCAGACCTTAGGCACCTGTGTCAGACTTCAGAGCTGCAGAACTGGGAGAGAATTTCCATTGCTTTAAGCCTCTGTGTTTAGGGTAGTTTGTTACACTGGTAATAGGAAAATGATATAATTAAAAAAAAAAAAAAGACAGGCTTGGATAAGTGCCAATTAAAATCAATACATAAAAAATGTAGTAATAGGAACTCTCATTGTGGTTCAGCAGTTAAGAACCTAATATAGTGTCTGTGAGGATGCAGGTTCAATTCCTAGCTTTGCTCAGTGGGTGAAGGATCTGGTATTGCCATGAGCTACAGTGTAGGTCAAAGATCTGATGTTGCTGTGGCTATGGTGTAGGCCAGCAGCTGCAGCTCCGATTTCACCCCTAACATATGAGAGCTTCCTATAAAAGAATGTATACTTTTAAGAAAAAGATAGGGTTAAATTTTCATGCTAAAATTTTAAAGATAACTGCTTGTTAAAATATATATACATAGAAACTAGAGGAAATCAATTCATGGAAATAGGAAAGAAAAAAAGGGAGAGTTCCCTGAGGCCTAGTGGTTAAGACTCATTGTTGTCACTGCTATGGCAAGGGTTCCATCCCCAGCCCAGGAACTTCCACATGCTGAAGGTGAGGCTAAAGAGGGGGAGGGAGTTCCCTCTGTGGCACAGTGGGTTAAGAACCCAAGTGCAGCAGCTTGGGTTGTTGCAGAGGCACCAATTCTATTCCTGGTCTGGCCCAGTAGGTTAAAGGATCTGGCATTGCCGCAGCTGCAGCTCAGATTCAGTCCCTGGCCCAGGAGCTTCCATATGCCCTGGGTGTGGCATTAAACAAACAAAAAGAACATAGGAAAAGTGAAACAAACATAAGCAAATACCAAGCATGATACATAGAAGACACAAAATAACAGGGTAGAAGTTCAATCCAAACATATCATTGATCACAATAAAGACAATATATACAGAGATTCAGTTGGTTTCTTAGACCAAGCCAAGTCTGCAGCCTACACCACAGTTCACGGCAACTCCAGATCCTTACGTCACTGAGCAAGGCCAGGGATTGAACCTGCAACCTCATGGTTCCTAGTCAGATTTGTTTCTCCTGCGCCATGATGAGAACTCCAAACCTGTGTACTTTAATGGCAATGCTTCCTGCTTCGTTTTCAGCTGAAGGCTTCAAACGAGGGTGCCCACTGAATTCTTTGGGTCCCAAATGGACCTCCTTCTTGTTACCGTTCACCACCTACTTTCAGATGCCTGAGCACATTTGCAAGATGGAGGGGCTATCATTAGAGTCCTCATGCCTGTGTTTTCCCCCTTTCTACCGAGATTCATCATTAAATGCATTCACCCTGTAACTGGAACACTTTGCCGGTCCGTGTATTGGAAGCCAGTGGCGAGAAGAATAACAAGGGATGCTCTGAGACCAGACGTTGTGTTGATTCAGAAGTCAGTCAGCTTTCATTGAACCCTGCGCTTTCTCAGAGGAGAGTGGAGTGGAACAAGAAAGGGGTTGGATGGTGCTGGATTAAAAACCAACAGGAAGCAGGGGACCGGGCCCTGGGGCAGCCTACGTGACTCCCCCAATGCCAGGACCATCCCATGACTTTGCATGTCATTATCAGTAGTCCCATCTGGGCCCCCCAACCACAGGTACATGCTTTATCTCATATCTCTTGCAGTCATCCTACGGGGTAAGCCTGATGCCCATGTCCTCTGTAAAGATGGAGACACAGAGGCTCAGAGAGGTGGAATTTGTTCAGGATGTGAACCCAGAGGTGCCTCCAGGTGGTGCCTTGCTGGCCCTGTCCACCATCTTCACTCATCCTGTCTGCAGTGGCTGGGCCACTGGGACACCAATGTGAAGTGCCCACAGATTCTGTCCGGCAACTGTGGTCAGTGCCAATGGTCCTCCTAAAGGTGGCAGTCAGCAGAGGTCACGGCAGGGACGGCAAGATGCCTTCCCAGGCTACTGTGTCCTTACATGAGTTTAAGCACACAGTTTATGGGCTGTGTCATGTGCCCCCAAAACTCATATGCTGAAATCCTAACCCTCCCCTTCCTCAGAATATGATCGGTTTTTTTGGAGACATGGCCTTTAAAGAGATGATTAAGTTAAAACGGGGTCCTTAGGCTGGGCCCTCATCCAATCTGACATTCTCATAAGAAGACAAAAATCAAGAGTTCCTGTCATGACACAGTGGCAACAAATCCGACTAGGAACCCTGAGGTTGTGGGTTCAATCCTTGGTTGCTCAGTGGGTTAAGGATTTGTCACTGCTGTGAGCTGTGGCATAGGCTGGCAGCTGTAGCTCTGATTCGACCCCTAGCCTGGGAACCTCCATTTGCCGCAGGTGCAGCCCTAAAAAAAAAAAAAAAAAAAAAAAAAAAAAAAAAGAGAGAGAGAGAGAGAGATAGAAGAAGGCAAAAACCAGTACACAAACACAGAGGGAAGATCATGCAAAGACACAGGGCTGGGGGGTCTGCCGGCCCGGGAGGGGCCTCAGAGGAAACCACCCCTGCCGACACCTTGATCTTGGACTTCCAGCCCCTGAGCTGAGAGGACATAAATGTCTGTGGTCGATGCCCAGCCTGTGGTACTTTGTTACAGCGGCCCTTGCAGGCCAATACTCATGACCTGCAGCTCCTGTTTCCTCCTTGTCTCCAGTTGGCAGAGAAGAAAATGAACATAAAGTTGGAGTTCGGAGTTCCTGTCGTGGCTCAGCAGTACTGAACCTGACTAGTATCCATGAGGACATGAGTTTGATCCCTGGCCTTTCTCAGCAGGTTAAGGATCCAGCATTGCTGTGGTGTAGGTTGCAGATGCAGCTTGGATCCCGCATTGCTGTGGCTGTGGCTATGGTTAGGCTGGAGACTATAGCTCCGATTCAACCCCTAGCCTGGGAACTTCCATATGCCACAGGTGTGGCCCTACAAAAGACATAAAAAGAAAAAAGAAAAGAAAAGAAAGAAAGGAAATGGATATAAAGTCAATCTACATCACCTATGATACATCTCTGGAAAAACACATCTAGGAAGATGTTAAAACAGACTTTTTTAAAGCCTCAGCATGGCAACTGACCAAATAGCTGGTAGTTTAAAACAGAATCTTGAGACATGCATCCTAGAAGAAATAAATGTAAGCAGAAGAGGCAGCTCAGTTTTTATCTGGTAGTGGAAACAGGTCCATGACACATGGTCAAATCACCCACACCTCTGAGATCACATTGTGGGCCCCTGGGAATTGATCATCTCCAGCATGCGTGAAGACTTCTGTGTACTCTGTCTCAGAATTAGGGCTCATTGTGAAGGCCCAACCAACCACTTACTCCTCTATTGTGCATCACATCAAATTACTGTCAGAGCTGCGGCCCTGTCGGAGGAGCAGGGAGCAGGCTGGGACTTGCAGCTGCCGCTAAGCTTCAGCTCTCTGTCCTTTCCCAAACATTTCTCTGGTTGAGGGCGTGGAGGAGGATCCTGGCCCCACACCCCCGTGGAGTGAGCTGCCAGAGGACAGGGGCCCCTCCCAACACCTTTTGACATCCTTGTGCCCAGATCCATGCAGGCCACTCCTGGTCACTCACTGCAGGAAAGAGAGAGCCCTAAATCGTGCACCAGACAGTTTCTGCTGTGCTCAGTTCTGAAGGAAAAATAATATATTAGAGGATCCCCTCTTCCAGCCCCAACTAACACATCATCCCTGATGCTAGCCAGGACTGCAGTTTCAACTCCCCATCTGGTCCATGCTGACAGTGCACTGCAGGCCCTCCTGGGCCTTTAGCTTATGATCCAGGCTTGGACCTACCTGGTGGCTTGTCCCACCTCGCCCTTGACCTGGGTCTGACCTCGGAGGAGAGCCCCTCTCCAGGGTCTGGAACAGAGCCTTCCCTCAGGCCTTCCTGTTGGAGGACAGACTCCACGGCCCTCTCCCAGCAGGCTAGCCCACGCCCAATGCACATGACCACGAGCCAAGCCTTCACCTGGCAGGAACCCTTTGAACAAACTCTCTCACTTCCTTATGCTTTATCCAACAAATATTCTTCAAACACAAAGGACGGGTATTTTCTGCTAGTCATTGTCTCATAAATAACAAACACTAAATAATTATGCAAGTCATTGTTAATTAGTAGCCATGCGCTTAGGTCTATTTGAAGCTTCATTGAAAGCACTGAGGAATACAGAATAGCACTGTGGGTCAAGAAAAAATTGGATTGGTCCAGTTGTCCCTAAGGTAGATCCTAATCATGGTGAGAATGAATGGATTCCATAAGGGGGGCCACCACGGAAACACAGCCAAATTCTAAAATTCTGGAAAGGACAGAGATTTTTGAAGGCAGACCATTCCAGCCCACCAGGGAACACAGGCCTTATCACCAGCAGTGATGGGAAGGCTCCCTGCAGCAGAGATGTTGATGGTGGTGAAAAATGTGGTACTAGCCACGGCAGCAAGAGAATGGTCACCTTCAGAATCTGGACTTTTTTTTTTTTTTTTTTAATCTCACAGCCACACCCATGGCCTATGGAAGTTCCCAGGCTAGGGGGGTCCAATCAGAGCCACAGCTGCCTGCCTACGCCACAGCTTGTGGCAACACCAGATCCTTAACCACTGGAGCGAGGCCAGGGATCGAACCTGCATCGTCACAAAGACTAGATTGGGTCGTTAATCTGTTGAGCCACAACAGGAACTCCAGAACCTGGAATTTTCAAGAACTCACTAATTATTGGGATGATGATGGTGATTGAAATCAAGGGCACCTGTACAGATACCGCTTTTGGAGAATTTGTTGCATGTCAGGAACCTTTAGGCACAAATGAAAGAGTGATCATGACTTTTTTCATGACTTTTTTCAAGTGATCAAGACTTTTTTACCTCTTTTTCAAGAGGTATTGTTACCCCCATTTGATTTATGTACTTATTTTTGCCATGCGGAACTGCCTGGGCCAGGGATCAAACCCATGCCACAGCAGTGACCACACTGATCCTTAACCTGCTAAGCCACCAGGGAACTCCTGTTATCCCCATTTTATAGATGACGGATTTGAGTCTCAGAGAGGAACATTAACTTTTCTGAGATCGCACAGTAGGAAGTGATCAGGACAGAATTCATAGCCGGGTGTGTCTGACTTCTAAGGTTGTGCACAAGGCAACTGTTTGCTATGTGGCACACGTCCAGTCCCCTCACTGCTCCTATTAGGGTTCCACATAAATATTCAGCTCAGACTCTTTCCCACCACCCCCCTCCCCCGTGAGTTGTCACAGAAGCCATTGGTTCAGTTTCAAACAGGAGTCACACATCTAACCAATGTTAATTGAGCTCTTTCTGCGTGCCTGGCTCTGTTCTCACGGCTTGCTGAATGTGGGAAAATGTAGACGAGAAGGCAGAAAGCCCTTCATTGTAATTCTGTCTCCTGTGTTAAAGAATTCAAAAGAATCAGAGTTAAAATTAAAAGGCCACGGAAAGCCAAGAGTAGGGAAAAGGGGGGTGAGACGCCTGGCTTCTCAGAATGCAGGTTTCTAGGTCATTTGATCCAAATGGTGACATTCCCAGGTATCAGATGAGAACTCCCAGCTAGTGGTCTCTGATGTGCTCTGGGGAGAGAGGAGGGCAGAAGAATAGAGATGGGCCAGGGAAGAAGAAAGGCTCTACAAATTTCAATTTGCGAGCAGGATTTGATCCCAGACCAAGGACGAGGCTGGATTACTGACAAGATGGCTTGTGAGCCTGCAAGTTAACACAAGTGGTGTTCACAGCAGCAATATTACAACAGCCAAAGCATGGAAGCAACCTAAGTGTCCATCCATAGATGCATGGAGAAAGAAGGTGTGGTACATAGATATACAATGGAATACTACTCAGCCATAAAAAAGAATGAAATAATGCCATTTGCAGCAACATGGTGCCAAGGTATGGGTTCAATCCCTGGCCTGGTGCAGTGAGTTAAAGGATCTGGTGTTGCCACAGCCTCGGCTTGGGTTGCAGCTGCAGCTTGGATTCAGTCCTGGCCCAGGAACCTCCATATGCCGAGGGTAAAACCATATAAATAAATAAATAACAGGGTACTACTGTAGAGTACAGGGAATTATATTTAATATCCTGTGATAAACCATCACAGGAAAATATGAAAAAGAATGTGTATGTGTGTTTAACAGACTCACTTTACTGTACAGCAGAAATTAACACAACATTGTAAATCAACTATACTTCAATAAAATATTTTTAAAAATAAAAGAAGTAGAATTAGGACCACCATAGAATAGTTATATGAATCTAGATCATGCATCAGGATAAAAAGAAAGCATTTGCTCAGAGTTCCCCAGAGAGCTCTGGACTTCTGCAAAAGTCATGAATTTCACATTAACAGAAAAAGTAATTCATTTATGAAGTACCAGCCAGACACTGCACTTTCTTACGTAGTCTCTCCTCTATTTAAATTTCACCATTTTTTCCCACTAAAGTTTTTTTGTTTTGTTTTGCTTTTTAGGGCCATACCCACAGCATATGGAGGTTCCCAAGCTAGGGGTCGAATCAGAGCTGTAGCCTCTGGCCTACACCACAGCCACAGCCACAGCAAGGCGGGAGCCAAGCCCTATTTGCGACCTGCACAACAGCTCACGGCAACGCCAGATCCTTTACCCACTGAGCGAGGCCAGGGATCGAACCTGCAATCCCATGGTTCCTAGTCTGGTTTGCCTCCGCTTCACCACAGTGGGAGCTCCCTGAAGTTCTTTTTTCTGTATCTTTTTTTTTGCCATATCTTGGGCTGCTCCTGCGGCACATGCAGGTTCCCAGGCTAGGGGTCAAATCAGAGCTGCAGCCACCGGCCTATGCCAGAGCCACAGCAACATGGGATCCGAGCTGCATCTGTGACCTACACCACAGCTCACAGCAACACCGGATCCTTAACCCACTGGGCAAGGCCAGGGATTGAACCCACAACCTCATGGTTCCTAGTCGGATTCATTAACCACTGCGCCACAGTGGGAACTCCTGAAGTTCTTTCTAAAAAAATTTTTTATTATAGTTGATTTACAATGTTCTGTCAACTTCTGCTATGCAGCAGAGTTACTCAGTCATATATATACACATTGTTTTTCTCGTCTTCTATCATGTTCTATCACAAGTAATTGGATATAGTTCCCTGTACTATACAGCAGGGCCTCACTGCTTATCCATTCTAAATGTAATACTTTGCATCTACCGTATAATCCAGCAATCCCACTCCTGGGCATTTTTCCAGACAAAACTTTCATTCAAAAAGATACATGCACCCCTATGTTCATTGCAGCACTATTCTCAATAGCTAAGACATGGAAACAGCCTAAATGTCCACCTATAGATGAATGGATTAAGAAGATGTGGTATATATACACGATGAAATACTACTCTGTCATAATAAAAAGAACAAAATAATGCCATTTACAGCAACATGGATGGAACTAGAGATTCTCATACTAAGTAAAGTAAGTCAGAAAGAGAAAGACAAATGCTCTATGCTATCACTGTTATGTGGAATCTAAAACATGGCACAGATGAACCGATCTGCAGAACAGAAACAGACTCATAGACATAGAGAACAGACTTGTGGTTGCCAAGGTGCAGGGAGAGGGAGTGGGATGGATGGGGAGTTGGGGGTTAGGAGATCACATACTCTCTTATTCTGTCTGCACAATAATCCTGAAAGTTCTGCCTTCCAACCCATATCGGATGTACAGGAACAGATTCACGGAGGTGAATAACTTATACAAGGCACATAGCTAATAGAAGAATGAAGTTTCAGCCTCAGGTCTGCCAGCACCCAGATCCATGCTTTACTGGGGCATGTGGCTTAGTGAGCCTTCTGAAAGGAGGCTTGATGTGCCTAAAATCAAGAATCATCATCATCAAAATAATATAATGAGAGCTAATGTTTACAGAATGCTTACTTTGTACAGGCACTAATCAAAGCACCTTATACAAAGCGATTCATTTAACAGCCACGTGCCATGGGTATTATTATTATTCCCATTTTCCAGATGATGAGGCTGAGGCACAAAGAAGCTATGTAACTGGTCCAGGTAACTATCCTACCCAGTACATGGACTCAGGGAGTCTGGCTCTAGAGCCCATGCCTTCAACCTCATTTTTTAATTATTATTAGTGATTTTTATTTTTTCCATTGTAGTTGGTTTACAATGTTGTATCAATTTTATGCTGTACAGCAAAGTGACCCAGTCTCACACACACACACACACACACACACACACACACACACACACATTCTTTTTCTCACATTATCATCCATCATGTTCTATCATGAGTGACTAGATATAGTTCCCCATGCTATTCAGCAGGATCTCATTGCTTATCCACTCCAAATGCAATAGTTTGCATCTATTAACCCCAAGCTCCCAGTCCATCCCACTCCCTCCCCTAACCTCATTTTTTTTTTTTTTTTTTTTTTTTTTTTGCTGCATCTCTACATTACCAGCTTCAACAAAGGGCTGCTACTGTTTAGTGGAAACTTTTGCCCAAGGATGTGAAGCTTCAGTATCAGAATGGGATCATTTACTTTGACTCTAAGCTTCAGTCATCGGCATTGACTTTGGATCTGGAAAGGCAGTTCCCTCCCTTTTGAGGCTGGTGTAGGGCGAGTCTTCACCTTACCCAGATGTTGAAGGGCAGGGTCTGTACCACAGCGTAGACCCCTCCTCCCCCAAAGCCAGTGCCCTGCACCTGTGAAAACAAAGAAGGCAGTAAAAGAACATTAGGAAGCTGAGACGGTTGAATAGAATCTAGAATTTAATTAGATGCTGAGACTATAAATAAATCATGATATATTAGTACTTTTCAAAGAAAACCCTTTATGACCCTTGCAAGTATAGCAACTATTAATAAAAGCTTTTGAAAGGCCTCCAGACTGATCACTGTGTCTACTGTGATTTGGTACAGAATGCTAAGGAGATTTGAAATCTGTGTCTATTAGCAGCATGCGGGATTAGACTCAAGCCGCAAATGATTTTCCTTACATTGTAATCTGTCCTTTTTTTTTTTTTTTTTTTTTTACTTATTATCTTTTTAGGGCCACACCTGAGGCAACTCCCAGGCTAGGAGTCAAATCCGAGCTGTAGATGCCGGCCTAAGCCAGAGCCACAGCAATGCAGGATCTGAGCCACATCTGCAACCTACACAGCAGTTTGTGGCAACGCCGGATCCTTAACCGACTGAGTGAGGCCAGGGATTGAACCTGCATCCTCGTGGATATTAGTCGGGTTTTTAACCCATTGAGCCACAACAGGAACTCCAAAATCTGTCCCTTTAAATAGAAGGAATGGCAGCCACTTCGGTGGTTACATAACTCATTTTATCTCATTTAACCACCACCCTGGCCCTCGAAGGTTGCTGTTAAAATGCCCATTTTCCTGAGGAAGGAATTAAGGACCCCCAAGATTCCATATGTTGTCTGTGACCCCAGCAGCACAAGTAGGGAAGCAGTGTTTAATCTTTGCCTCTCTGTCCTCAAAAGCTATTGTTTTCTACACTGCCCTCCTGATCAAGGCAGTAGGAACCAAAAGTGGTAGATTACTATCTCTGCCATTGTTCCCTCTGGAGGTCAGTAGCAGCCTCTGGCTTTCCTGATTGTTTGGCCAGATAATTCTTTAATTCTTTTTTTTTTTTTTCCTTCCTTTTTCTAGGGCCGCACCCACAGCAGGTGGAGTTCGCAGATTAGGGGTCGAATCAGAGCTGCCACTGCAGGCAAATGCCACAGCCACAGCAACACCGGATCCTTAATACACTGTGTGAGGCCCGTGATTGAACCCGGATCCTCATGGATGCTTGTTGGGTTCTTAACATGCTGAACCACAGTAGGAACTCCAGGCAGAGAATTCTAAGCATCAGACTACAATAACTCAGAGGAAAAATGGAGGAAGAAAAAGTGTATTATGCTGAGCATAGTTCTGACATACTGTAACTCTGCTCTAGCAGACACGGGACGGTAAGCTTAGGGCAAATTCCTTGGCTCAAGGGAGGAATTAGCCTCTCACACTTGCAGGAGAGTCTGAAAGGGAAGTGATGCCTTCACTGCCCCAAGTCCAATGTCAAGGGTACAGACACTCATCAACAGAGGAGATGCTGAGGACCAGGCTCAGCTTCCTTCCTTTACCCTGGATGGACTGCAGAGACCCTGGCCTCTGATTTTGATGTATCTTTAAGGACCCTTTAGGGTGATACGTTAATCAACATACACATTAATCTCTGTGGCCAGGAAGGTGCCAGGCAGCATCTGCTATTCAGTCTCCATGGCCAGAGGCCCACTTCTCAAAAGCAGGTGTGTCTCTGTGTGCAGATCTCAGGAGAATTTGTTGAAATGCAAGTTCCAGAGTTCCCATTGAGGCTCAGTGGAAACAAATCTGACTAATAATCATGAGGACACAGGTTCTATCCCTGGCCTTGCTCCTGGGTTAAGGATCCAGCATTGCCGTGAGCTGTGGTGTAGGTAGCAGACTTAGCTCGGATCTGAAAAGAGAAAGAAGAAGGTGTGAGATGACGTCTGAGATTCTAGGTTCCTAACAAGTTCTTGGGCAATGTCGCTGCTGGTCTCTGGACCACACCACACTGCAGATCTTGGCTAGAGCTTGGGGGGGAGTTGGGGGCTCAAGGAGGAGTGGTTTCCCCAAATAACAGAGGCAGGTCGTAGGGTTTTTGTGATTAGAGAAACCAGCGTAGTGTGTGTTCGTCGCCGTCTGGCTCTTCTCAATCATGCATTTTCTCACCAGTTGGACGTGGTGCTTTCCAAATACATGTAAAGGCAAAAGGCAAAAAATATCAGGAGCTGGTGGAGGTCCTTGATGTGTGGAGGCTAGAATAGGAGCAGTGGACTCTGAGGAGGGATGAAAGGTACAGGGGAAGCTGAGGGGGACAGTGGCAGGGGTGACCCCCGGCTGTCCTGGCTCCAGGGAAACAGTGGCTCAGCATCTCAGATTGCACGTGTCTGGGCCTGGCTGCAGGTCTGCGGGCTTGTGCTTCGGTGTCTCAGGATGCAGCGGGCAGAGACCTGTGAGGCCTTGCTTTATCACATCCCTGAAATGTTACGATGCGCGTCCCGTCCCTGTTGTGCTGAGTTTTGACCATGTGGCACATTTTAGAACCGTGACGAGCATGGCAATGTTTGAGGCAACGGATTCCTTCCGAAGCCAGTGGAAGACAGCAGGGAAGCCATCTGGCTCAGATCAGTGGCCTCTGCCAGACCCGTGGGGGTCTCCATTCTGGGCTTTCATAGAGAATATGGTCAGGGAAGATCCTGGCTCCCTAAATCATCTACTTTCTGAACTGTTACCAAGAAATGATGGAAACATGGAGTTCCCATGCTGGCACAGCAGTAACTAACCCAACTAGGATCCACGAGGTTGCAGGTTGGATCTCTGGCCTCGCTCAGTGGGTTAAGGATCCAATGTTGCTGTGAGCTGTGCTGTAGGCCGGCAGCTGCAGCTCTGATTTGACCCCTAGCCTGGGAACCTCCATTATGCCATGGATGTGGCCCTAAACAAAAACAAAAGAGAAAAAGAAATAATGGAAACAATTGCAGTACAGGAGAATTCCAGGAGGCTGAAAAGAGAACCCTGACACTCCCCAGTACCCTGCCATAGATGGGAAAGAGCCCTGCAAAATTGCAGCGTGTTGCCCTGGCCCACACTGGGCTGGTTTTAATACACTCAGAGTGCAGTTCTTTGCTGGTGGAGTGGCCCCTGTGATAGAGAGGCAGAAGCAGGTCAGGCTTGATCTATCTCCCTGCAGCCTCACAGACCAGGGCCCTGGGCCTAGGCCTCTGCTCCAGGGCAATAGATGTTTAAGCTACTGGGATATGAGTCCCATAGTCATATATTATTGACTGTAAATGGGTGTTATAGGTCCCTTGAATGGGTTCTGCATTTCATAGGTGAAAACGCCGAGGCCTAGAGACCCCAACGAAGTCATTTTTAGACTTAGGACTCCAGTGGCTCATTACCAGGTTCCCAGAAAGGACACTCTGAGTAAGATCCTCCCTCCAGACACCTGTGCTGCCCTCAGGCAGATGGGGGTCACTTTCCTGTGAAAACCTGCCCTTTGCTAGAAAATGTAGACTGTCTCTCATCCCAAACAGAGCTGTCTGTACTGGGTGTTTATAGACTCTGGGTGAACAGAAGCAAACCATAAATAGGAATTGCGGTGAGATAAGAAACAGGAAAGCCCATCAGGAACCCCCTGGAGTAAACAGGACCCCAGAGAATGGTAGCTCCTGGGGTGAAGGTCAGAATCTAGGATGGGAGGATGTGACAGCAAGAACTCAGATGGTCCCTGCAGTTTTCTTTAAGCTGAGAGACACCCCAAAGCAAGGGCAGCTCTCTCTCAGCCATTTTTGAATCCTTAAATCTCAAGGGATCACCAGAGTCTGCTTCAAGGGCGTACCTTCCATGTCTGGGGTCAATAGGGCCAAGCAATATGTATTTAGACAGTTCCTAGGGTCCAGTCTCATTTATTTTTAAAAGGAGCTGCTGGCGTGTGCCACGGAAATCCATCCAATTCTAAAGAAGTCGATGCTGTTCCTTTGGATGGAGGCAGATCCGGCTGTGTGTGTGAGGGAGAGAGAGACACCGAGAGGAAAATTGTCTTCGAAACACAGCAGACACCTATCCACACGCCGGTCCCCTGGTGCTCTCCTTGAAAAGCTTTGCAGTTAATGTAAATCACTTCCATCCAAAAGAGCACATTTGGAATTGATCTTATCCATAAACATCTCTATCTTTGAAATACAGCAAAATTTCATTTCACCTCTTATAAAATTGCTCTCCTTAGTAACAACCCTGACTTTTCAGCCCCCCAGTTTGTGGCATCTGTGTTTCACTCCAGGTTCCAGATCAGACTGTTCATCTGATGCTGAATTACACAAATCTTTACATCTTTTCAGTTTGAAGGAAGCTGTCTCTTAAAAGCAAAAAAAATGCACTGATAATGCCAGAGGGAGAAACTTTAGGATAACTTCCCTGATTTTCTTCTTTCTGAAGACAAATTATGCCCATGATTTTAAATAGTTGGGGCACAGCTCCTGAAAATAGCAAAGCGCATTGCCCACACATTTGCATAATTAGTTGCAGGGAATATACCCTAAATCCACATGCCCATTCCTGCAAAATTCAGGGAAGCAGATTCCTTATGCTCAGCACTCCACACAGGCCCCTTCCACAATCCCTGAACATGAAGTGGCAGAGGAACCATTGCAACAACAGGCTGTGCTTGGTTTTCTCATCCTGTCCCGGCTGGCTGAGTGGGTGGCAAAGATATTTCCACTCTACCTGGCACATCAGCCACCACTAAGGTTTCGCCAAAATAAAAGTGAATTGGGAGTTCCCGTCATGGCTCAACGGTTAACAAACCCGACTAGTATCCACGAGGACATGGGTTCGATCCCTGGCCTCGCTTAGTGGGTTAAGGCTCCGGTGTTGCCGTGAGCTGTGGTGTAGGTCACAGACGCGGCTCGGATCCTGCGGTGCTGTGGCTGTGGCATAGGCCAGTGGCTACAGCTCCGATTCGACCCCTAGCCTGGGAACCTCCATATGACGTGAGTGTGGCCCTAAAAAATAACAAAATGAAGCAAAAAAAAGCTGAGTTATGGCTATTTATTCACCAGTATTTTTTAGAGTCAGGTGCTGTCCTAGGTCCTGATGGGTCCAAAGGGCACTAAGGCTCCTTCCAGGAAGGGACCAGTAATCAGTTGGAAGACACACTGGTGCAAACAGTAATTATAAAACTCCGAGGAGATGTGGGGGTGCTAGCTACAGAATGTTGTGGGGGCAGATTTGCATCGTGCTGGGCAGAGGTGGAAGTCAAAGAAGGAGCCCTGGAGAAGGAGGTGCCTGGGTAATTCTGTGAAGGGGAGGGGATGGAGAGGCATCTCTGAACTTCTGAAGCCCATGAGAACCAAGTTCAGCCCAGTGCAGAGAAACGCTTTGATTCCTAATGAGGCAGGACCCCACCCCTGTGTTCTGCTGTCTTAGCTGAGCCCTGTGACAGAAGCTCTGATTCCGTGTGGCCAGCTTTAGCAGACAGATCACCAGGACAAGCTATTGCTCATGCTGCTCCAGAAAAGCCCTAGGACCACAGAAGATACTAACAGGGCTCTGCCCAGGAGAGAAATCCCATCTTGCAACAGATGGTCCCTTGGTGTCTTTCTGCTACAGAAAACCTTATATCCAGTCTCACTGGGTTAAGTGGACTACCACAAGCCAAGATTCTGAGAGTGGCTTTAGTTTGTGCAGTGGATATTTGCATGAGTTCCTCAGGACAAACGGCATGGTGTCTGATATCCAGAGGCTCTTTCAGATTGAGCAGAAATGTACAGCCACCATGGGGGCCCATCTTTTCCCAGTGACCACTGTACTTCAGCTGGCATTTTAGTCTCCACCCACAAATGGAAGCTGTTCGTCATCCCTGTCTTGGCTGCTTCAGTCCTTACCTTTGGATGGAATCCAGAATTGCTTCACAGTGACCAGCAGGTCAGCTGGGCACCCTGTGGACAGAACAACACTGGAGGAGCAGACACGCTCTCTGTGCCCCTCAGACACTTGTGCTGTTTGATTGTGCGTGAAAAACCAGCTGAGCCCCAAAGAACAGATTCCTGTGGAGGAGGCTGTAAAATTCCTGGTTAGTGAGACATGTATACAATCTGTGCTTCTGAAATGTTCCCTCTTCAAGGCATGGTGAAGGCTGGACTGTTCGGGGGGAAATCTCAGAGAATGGATTTTTTTTTTTTTTTTTTTTTTTGTCTTTTGTCTTTTTAGGGCCACGGCCATGGCATATGGAGGTTCCCAGGCTAGGGGTTGAATCAGAGCTATGGTTGCTGGCTACACCACAGCCACAGCAATGCCAGATCTGAGCCACGTCTGCAACCTACACCACAGCTCATGGCAATGCTGGATCCTTAACCCACTGACCAAGGCCAGGGATGGAACCCGCATCCTCATGGTTCCTAGTCGGATTCGTTTCTGCTGCGCCACAACAGGAACTCCCTGGCATTCTTTATAGGCTGTGAATGTTCTCTTTTCCTCTCACATCCCTTTTCTTTTTGGTCATCACCACTAACATCATGGAAGACCTGTCTTTTTCCGCCCCTAAACGTCTCAGGCATGTGTTTTCGGAACTGACCAAACAGCAAGATAGACAGACAGATGCATGCAATTTCAGATTGATGCACAATTTCTGGACTCAAAGCTAATGAACACTCTACTAGTTGCTCAGAAAATCTACAATATAGGAAAACAAGCTATAAAATGATTCAGTATTTTTGTTGTGCTGTGAAATTTAATTTTCTAGATGATCTAAGCAAGTTTTTACAACTTGATTCTCACACACAGGGATACGTGGCTAAGCCTGGATGTGCTATGAAAGAGAAGATGTGTAACATTAAAATGTGCTTGTGGAAAATGCAAACACATTTCACCTCCTTAAGAGCAAGAGTGGCTCACATGGGAAAACCAATTTTACCTAAAACTCCCCCAAAGATGTCTTAAAATTTTCAAGATAAACAAAAGCCTAATTCATAACTCTGATCAGTTGGTCTCTGCTGCTTCTGTCAGCTTAATGTTCTAAATAAATGCAAATGCAAAAAAAAAGAAGGGGATACAAACATTTACCCAGTAGTTTGTTACTTGTAGCTGGATGCCACTCACACTTTTCCCTATTAGAAAGGTATTATCAAAGAAGACACAAACAAATGGAAAGACATCCAATGTTCATGGATGGGAAAACATAATATTGATAAGATATCAGTAATACATAAGGATATATGTACAGATTTAATGCAATCTCTATCAAAATCTCAAGAGCTTTTTTTTCAGAAACAGTAAAATCCATCCTAAAATTCATACTGAATCTCAAGGGGTACCAAATAGCAAAAAAAAATCTTGAAATAAAAGAACAAAATTGGAGATCACATATTTTCTTGTTACAAAACATAAGTTACAGTGATTAAAACTGGCATGAAATGTGGTATTGACATGAAGACACACATATACACCAATGGACTAGCATAGAGAGCCCAGAAATAAACCTCCCATATACAGTCAAATGATTTTGACAGGGGCGCCAAGACCGTTCAATGGGGAAGGGACATCTTTTCTACAAATAATGCTAGGAAAACTGGCTATCCATATGCAAAAGAAGGAAATTGGATCCTAACTTTATATCTTATACAAAAGTTAACTCAAAATGAATCAAATATCTCAATATAAGAGATAACACTATACAACTCTCAGAAGAAAGCATTAGGGTTTTATGACATTGTATTTGGAAGTGATTTCTTAGCTATGACACCAGAAGCACAGGCAACAAAAGTAAAACTAGATCAATCGGATTACTTCAAAATTTAAAACTCTTTTACATCAAAAAACACAATCAACAGAGTGAAAAGGCAGCCTATGGAATGGGAAAAACTATTTGCAAATCATATATCTGATTAGGGGTTAATATCCAGAATACATGAAGAACTCCTACAACTCAAACAACAACAGCAAAAAGAAACAATGAAAAAATAAGTAAAGAACTTGGATAGTCTCCAAAGATGATACGTAAATGGCCAAGAAGCTTATGAAAAGATGCTCAACATCACTAATGAGAGAAATACAAATCAAAACCACAACGAGATATCATCTTACAGTCATTACAGTAGCTAAACTAAAAACTAAAAAAAAATAATAATAAAATAACAAGTGTTGATGAGGATGTGAGTAAATTAGAACTTTTGTGCACTTTCAGTGGAATGTAAAATGGTACAGCCACTATTCAAAACAGTATGATGGGTCCTCAAAAAATTAAAGTAGAATTATCATATGATCCAGTAATTCCACTTCTGGGTGTTATGTACAAAAGAATTGAAATCAAGATCTCCAAGGCGTATTTGTACACCCCTGTCCATAGCAACATTATTCACAATAGCCAAGGGGTGGAAGCAACCTATATGTCCATCAGTGGTTGAATGGGTGTGCAGAACGTGATGCACACTTATAAAGGAATATTATTCAGCCTTAAAAGGCAGGAAGTTTTGACACATGACACAATATGGATGAGCCTTGAGGGCATTAAGCTGAATGAAATGTCAATCACAAAAGGATAAATACTGAATGATCCCTTTTGTATGAAGTACCTCCAGGAGACAAATTCATAAAGATAAAAGGTAGAATGGTGGCTGCCAGCAGCTGTAGGAAAGAGAAGTGGAGAGTTGTTTAATGAGTCTAGCCCTTCGGTTTTGCAAGATGAAAAGAATTCTAGAGTTTGGCTACCCAATAATATGAACATTCTTAACACCAGTGAACTGTATACTTAAAAATGGTTAAGGTGGTGACTTTTATGTTATATGGATTTTGCCATGATTTTAAAAATTCATAAAAAGAAATACAGCAAACAGGGAAAGAGAAAGAGAGACAGCATGAGCTTTTGGATCCAAACATAGCTGCACCTGAGAATCATTTGGAAATTTTTAAAAATATAATGCAATCACATTTTAATGCAAATGTGCAGTAGCAAAGTACAGGTGTGTGACTAATGTTTCAGCTATGCATAAAATTTCAAATAATGTGACTCCCTTGAGATTTTAAAAGTTAAACAAGGATCACAATGTCAGCTCTGGGGGGCCAAGTGAATTGTAAATGTCAGGTAGCCGTCTTAGCATTAGCTGGCAGACAGAAACACAGTGCTACTGTGGGAAAACAAATCAAGGTTTGTGAATTTTGAATCATGGAACGCAGTCAAGAATGTAATCTTTGTATAAACTGCACCATTCTCTACAGAATCCTAGGCCCCTTACGGGAAGATATGATTGAACGTGTCTAAAGATGAATTCAAGCAATTTGTATTTTAAACAATCCCTGGGATTTCTAAGACTGCTGGTCAGTGCATAGTTTGGAAATGAGTGTTCCTCCATAAAAAGGAACACATCCATTCGTTAAAAAATATTCCTGGAATTCCCGTTGTGGCGCAGTGGTTAACGAATCAGACTAGGAACCATGAGGTTGTGGGTTCGGTCCCTGCCCTTGCTCAGTGGGTTAACGATCTGGCGTTGCCTGCCGTGAGCTGTGGTGTATGTTGCAGATGCGGCTCAGATCCTGCGTTGCTGTGGCTCTGGTGTAGGCCGGTGGCTACAGCTTCGATTCGACCCCTAGCCTGGGAACCTCCATATGCTGCAGGTGTGGCCCCCCCAAAAAAAAACATGTTATGGGATAAACTCTGGGAATACAAAATGAAGCAAAAATGGAATGACCACATGGAACTTATGTTCTAGTGAAGAAGTCAGATGATAAAACAAGCAGTTATAATAAAGGGTTCTATGCATATAGTGAGGCATACAGAACATTTTGGGAACACAAATCAGGGCACTTCACTGAAGAGGTTCTATGAGCTGCTACCCAACGGATGGGAAGAAACCACCTAAAGGAGGAAGAGTGTTTCAGGGAATTGGAAAATCCATTGAGAATGAGAGCAGATAAAGAAAGAGCATTGAATTCAAGTGACTGAAATGAGTTCAAAGTGGCTTAAATTCAGAGTAGGGGTGGGGAAGTGGTGATGGATAATGCACTGTGGGCCAGGGCCAGGTCAGGGAGGCCCTGGTAAGCCTGTTGGGAACCTGGCCATCATCCTAAGGGAAAATGAGGCTAGAGGAGGATTTCCTTAATGATAGCATGGAGTATGGAATGGGTTGAATTGGAGGAGAGACAACTGTGCAGAGAAGCTCAGTAATTCTAGTGGCTGTGGTCCAAGTGAGGTGGACAGAGGCACAGGGCAGGTGCTGGTCACAACAAAGAGATACTTAGGAAAAATAACCTGTAAGCCTGGCGATGAATTAGATGTGAAGAGGAAAAAGGAGGTGTTAAGAGTGTTTCCCAAATATCTAGCCAGTAGAAATATGAATCATGGTACCTTAGGATGATTGAGGATTGAGGTGGAAGATGGTGGCGTTCATTAGGCAAGGCCAAATTTGAGGTGTCTGGGATGTCCAGGATGCAGATGGTACTGGACAGGAGGAGGGTTTTGACTAGACCACTGGTTGGGCTTTGAAGTCATAACAGTAGATGAGATTGCTCAGTGACTCTTTGCAGGCTAAAAAGAGGGGTAACTAGCAGCAAACCCCGGGAAAATACCAAAGAAGCCTTGGAAGGGTGTGGCAAGGCAGGAGGAAACCTGGGGGGGGCAGTGCTGAGTTGGAAGCTCAGAGGGTTGTTTCAGGACAGAACAGTTAGTGCTGTCAGAGGGTTCCAAGAGTGAGGTGAAGACCAGAAGTTGCCTGTAGGATTTAGCAACTAGAAGGTCATTGGCCATTGGTCTAAGGGTTTGGGTGAGTGATGGGAGCTGATTAGAGTGCGCAACGAGTGAGTGAGGCCGCCAAGGGACACGAGTGCAGATTACTCTTCTAAAAATTTCTGAAAGAAGGGAAAAGAGAGGAAAGGGGGCTGACGAGATGCTCGCTTTTGCCTTGGGGGTGGGTATTTTAAAGTTGGCGAAGCTTATGCATATTTAATGGAGGTGGAGAGGATCCAGGAGAGAAAGACGGGATCATGGCTGTTCCTTAAGGAGTGAGCAAAAGCTACAGGTCTGGCTCCACCACTCTCTGATTGAACTTGAACTTGAGCACATCGTTTCATCTGTCTGGGCTACAGCACCCTTATGACAGGGAACTGGCAGGGTTTCTCTGTATCTGTGGTTTTCAAACTGTACCCCTCCGAGCTGTCTCCCATTGGGAGTGAGGGCACTCCCATTTCAGTTGCAACCACAGCGACTTGACCTCTCCTGTGTTTTTAAACAATTTTTTATATTTAGCAATTTCATACTAAATGGACACACCTTGGAAAAACAAAATGGTAGTGAAAGACATCCCATTAAAACCCAGCAACTCCCGCTCCAACACAGCTTCTCACTCAGCCACTCCAGATTCTTGTGGATATTTTCCCCTGGTATTTATGCCATTTTACCTGAATTAAATTCTTTTCTCCATGTTTCTATTTTTTTGTTGTTGTTGTTGTTTTGTTTGTTTTTTCTTTTTCTTCTTCTTTTTTTTTTTTTTTTTTTTTGTCTTTTTAGGGCCACGCCCGCGGCATATGGAGGTTCCCAGGCTAGGGGTCGAATCAGAGCCACAGCAATGCCAGATCTGAGCCGCATCTGCGACTTACACCACAGCTCACGGTAATGTCGGATCCTTAACCCCACTGATCAAGGCCAGGGATCAAACCCGAAACCTCACGGTTCCTAGTTGGACTCATTTCCGCTGCACCACAACGAGAACTCCTTTCCCCCGTGTTTCGTAAATGTAAACATACATTGCTTCTTTTCCACCTCATCGCCACCTCACCTGAGTCTGTACCCTCCATCCTCACGCTGGGCCAGTTTGGAGTTCATTGTGTCTATGATCAGCATACAGATGTTACTCACCACCTCTGTCTCCTTTTGTGAACAGCCTGCATTTCTCCTGCCATCGATATTTGCCTCTTTTCTCTCTCATTTACCTTGATTTCCATTCTTGATTGCTGTTTTCCTCGAAATGTTCCTCCATCTCAAAAACCTGTCCACATGTGCCCTGTGCTTTCTTGATCAGGAGACACCCCCCACCTCACCCACCCCACTCCTGCCATTTCCAGAGCCTTTTGCAGCCCCCTGTCTGCCATCCTGAAGCAGTTTTTCACTCTTGCCCATGGTGGAGCCTGTCCCTGGCTGGCCTATCTTCCTCTTCCTTGGTCTACACCCTGGTTTTAGTGCAACCCATCCTTCAGTGGCTTTGGAGACAGTGTTTTGAGTATTGCCTCCCTAAGAGTATCTTTACCCTCCTATTGGCTGGATGGATGGTTGGCTGGCTTTCGAATTCTGCCTTGAAAAATATTGTTCCTTGGCAAATGTTAAGGTCATCACTGTCTAGCTTCCATTTTTGTGGTTGAGATGCCTGGTACTATTATGAGTTTCTATCCTTTGGCCTGTTTTGTTTTACTTCTATTGGGAGGTTTTTGGTTTGGGGTTTTTTTTTTTATATCATTTTTTTAGGGCTGCACCCACAGCATGTGGACGTTCCCAGGCTAGGGGTCCAGTCGGAGCTGCAGCTTCCGGCCTACACCACAGCCACTGACATTCGGGATCAGAGCTGTGTCTTCGACCTACCTCACAGCTCATGGCAATGCCGGATCCTTAACCCACTGAGCGAGGCCAGGGATCAAACCCCCGTCCTCGTGGATACTAGTCAGATTCATTAACTGCTGAGCCACAATGGGAACTCCTCTTTCTTATAGTTCAGTATGGGACTTTCTAGCCTGACCTTCCCTCTTTATCTTTTCTTTCCTTCTCTTTCCCTCTCGCTCTCACCCTCACCTCCTCCTCGAGGTTACCTTGACTTTATATTCTCACTCTTAATTTTTTTAATTCGACTATTCTATATTTAATTTGCAGTTTCAACTTCCATTGTTATAACTATTTTTTCTTGCATTGTGGGGACCATTTCTTCTCTCTCTAAGGATATCATCTCTTCCCCAACCCCAGCTATCTAAGTTCTACCTATCCTTCAAAGTTCAACTCAAAATCTTATCTTCTATGGGACTTTCTCCCCTCAGTCCAACTCTCTCTGCCGGACAGGAATTCCGTAGTGTTATTATAGGCCGCACCATCTAATAGGTGATTTTATTTAAACCTGCATTGCTTCCTTTGGCGGAATCAGTTTTATCTCCCCAGTTGTACCATAATCTTTTCAAGAGGAGGGACTGTTTACTTGGTCTGTATCAGCTGCAGTGCCTTGTCTAGACTATGACTATAACAGGTGATAAATGAACTTCCTGATTTGAATTCAATGACAGGAGTTCCCGTCGTGGCACAGTGGTTAACGAATCCGACTAGGAACCATGAGGTTGTGGGTTCGATCCCCGACCTTGTTCAGTGGGTTAAGGATCCAGCGTTGCTGTGAGCTGTGGTGTAGGTCGCAGACGCGGCTCAGATCCAGCCGCAGACGCGGCTCAGATCCAGCATTGCTGTGGCTGTGGGGTAGGCCGGCGGCAACAGCTCCAATTAGACCCCTAGCCTGGGAACCTCCTTATGCTGTGGGTGTGGCCCTAATAGAGCAAAAAAGGAAAAAGAAGAAGAGGAGGTCTCTGGCAGAGATGATGTCATCCCTCTTGTGTCCCCTTGCCATGGGGGGGGGGGTCATGTCCCCCAGCCAGCTGACATGGATTAGTGCACAGTCTTTGGTCTTAAAACATCAGGCGCTAGGCTCCCTGGGTTCTCATTAGAACTGAGATCCACCACCCGAGCTGTAATCCCCCGACCATGAGTCCTCACAGGCCAGCCACGCTCTGCTGGGCCCAGAAATCTATTTTGTCTCTAGGATGGACACCCTCCCTCCTCCCCACTTCCAGTCAGCACCTTGGGCTGTCACTACCCCACCGTGTCTGTATCCCACCCACCACTTCTACATCCATCACACTCAGGCCGAGGCAAACATAGATTATCGGTGAGGTGTCCAATTGACTTGGTGTGGCCCCTGACACAATGGGAATCCTTTTTTATAATAGTCAAGGGAGACTTGGAAATCCTCCCTGTGTTCTGTCCCTTTAAGAAGAGTAACCTCTAAGTTTAATTAAATTAGATCAATATCAGAGTTCCCATTGTCACTCAGTGGTAATCTGACTAGTATCCATGAGGATGCTGGTTCAATCCCCGGCCTTGCTCAGTGGGTTAAGCATCCGGCATTGTGGTGAGCTGCAGTGTAGGTCAAAGACATGGCTCAGATCTGACATTGCTGTGGCTGTGGTGTAGGCTGGCAGCTACAGCTCCCATTTGACCCCTAACCTGGGAATTTCCTGGGAGTTCCCATCATGGCACAGCAGAATCGAATCCGACTAGGAACCATGAGGTTGCGGGTTCGATCCCTGGCCTTGCTCAGCGGGTTAAGTGTTGCCGTGCGTTGTGGTGTAGGCCAGCAGCTGTAGCTCCGATTAGACCCCTATCTTGGGAACCTCCATATGCTTCAGGTGTGGCCCTAAAAAGCAAACAAAAAAGAAACTTCTGCAGTGTTTGTGCATCTCTTCCTCTCTGAAGATGCTAAGCTCTTGCACCTGTTTCTTCCTTCTGTGCCAGCCTCTCAGGTGGCATGGAGACAGGACCTTCCAGCCAGGGAAAGAACAAACTCTAAAAGTGGCTTCATGGGAGTTCCCGCTGTGGCGAAACAGGGTCAGCGGCATCGCTGGGACCCTAGGGCTCAGGTTCAGTCCTTGACCTGGCACAGTAGGTTAGGGATCCAGCACTGCCACAGCTGCAGCGTAGGTTGCAATTGCGGCTTAGATCTGATCCCCAGCCCAGGAACTCCACATGCCACGGGGATGCCAAAAAAGAAAGAAAGAAAGAAAGAAAATAAAGTGGTCTCATGGAGAAAATGGCTAGGCAGTTAACCCTACTGCTGTCATAGCCAGAATGTGTTCAGTATGCCCAAGACATGGCAGCTGCTGCCTGATCCCAAAAGATATTCCATTTGGGGGGCAGATTTTTAGAAAATACGATTCAGCGAGTGCTCTTCCAACATCTGCCCCCCTGGGAAAAAAAGACCTAGAGGCGTCTATGTCTTCTTAACCAAGTGCCAGAAGCCCTTGGGCAGTCACTTGGAACTGGGGCGTCTTCAGATCAGAGGGTCCCAACATTGCCTTCTGCCGGAACCATCCCTTCCAAATCCCAGATGGACAGCAAGACTAATCCACCACAGCCGAACCTCAAGCAGCGCTTTCTTCAGTGAACTAAAGCAGTCGATTGAAGGGCTGTAATAGAAAGATGCTGATACAAAATAATCATAGGGAGTTCCCATGTGGCTCAGTGGGTTAAGAACCTGACATAGTCTCCGTAAGGATGCGAGTTCTGTCCCTGGCTTCGCTCCGTGGGTTAAGGATCCACTGTTGCCATGAGCTATGGTGTCATCACAGATACAGCTCAGATCTGGCGTAGCTGTGACTGCGGTGTAGGCTGGCAGCCACAGCTCCGATTTGACCCCCCCCCCAGCCTAGGAATTTCCCTATGCCACACCAGTGGTCCTAAAAAGCAAAAATTATAAAATGGTAATAAAAGGGCCCCACCCTTTCCTACATCTGCTAAAAAGTAAACAAACTTGGGAGAGGGGGAGAAAACGATGCCTGGACCCAAGAATATAATAACACTGCTTCTCTTTCCTTGTTTTAGGGAATGCTGTCGATTTTTTGGAGACAATGGCTTGACTTTGAAGGTGTTTTTTACCAAGGCAGCACCCTTTGGTGTTCTTTGGACTCTCACAAACTACCTGTACTTACATGCAATAAAGAAAATAAACACTACGGATGTCTCCGTGTTGTTCTGCTGCAACAAAGCGTTTGTGTTCTTGCTCTCGTGGATCGTTCTCAGGGACAGGTTCATGGGAGTGAGGGTAAGTTCCTTATTCTCTGTCTTCCTCCCTCACTCGGTCATGCCAACCAAAACCCGCCCATCGGCTTGCTTAGCTCCATGTGCTGGGCTGTAAGCACCAGCCGCTGACCACTTCCCTTGTGATTTGCAGCAGAAAAGGAGCCCAGCCCAGGGCCCTGGCTCTTGCACACCTTCTTGCTTGCAACCCATTCTAGATAAGCATTCATTTAAAGCACCTTTCATTTCAAGCATTTCAACCAGGGTTCCCTGGTGCGTTCAGGTCGGGGGCCCACCTGGGAGGAGGGAGCTGGGCCCTGCAGCCCAGAGCGATTTGCTAACATGCAAATCACTACCCTCTACGCGTAGGAGTTATCCGCAAGCCAAAGGCGCTTCCGCATCCACACGGATGTGCAGTCTTGCTGGGCCCTTGGTCTGGACCGTGTGTTCAGTGCCGAAGCAGGCCGGACGCACTTCAGACTGTCCACACTGTGCAGGGACAGGAAGAATGGAATGCTATCCCTGAAGTACCCCCTTTTAAAACAACTGAGACTGTGTAAATTCCACTGAAGTCCAGTCACATTTAGCGAGTCACAAATGCGCTATCAAACAGCAACCGAGGAGTTCCTGTCGTGGCACAGCGGAAGCGAATCCATCTAGGATCCATGAGGTTGCTGGTTTGATCCCTGGCCTCCCTCAGTGGTATAGGTTGCAGAGGCAGCTTGGATCCCACATTGCTGTGGCTGTGGTGTAGGCCGGCAGCTGTAGCTCCAATTCGATCTTTAGCCTGGAAACCTCCACATGCCACGGTGTGGCCCTAAAACACACACACACACACACACACACACACACACACAAAACAGCAGCTGAAACAGAGGGACTAGCCCTGGATAAAAGGAATAGGTGACATTTTGCCTGGACACAGCATCCTGCCGGCTTCTGTTTGTCTCCCTCTGGTGGCCAGGAGCTGCCACTGCCCGTCATCACCTTGCCTCAAACAAGGACATAAAGGATTGGACCAAGCAGCTAGTGCTCTTAGTCAGAGCATCACTCACTCCGTCCTGTGCCCTCTGGTCATGCAGGCCAGCTTGGAGGCTAAAAGTCCCTTTGAAGGGTGGTCCAGCTAGAGTGAACCTTGCTGGCACCAGGCCCTCTGCTTAGTGTCCTCTGCTCACTGTCCTGGGAACAGTGACATCACCTTAACGGTGGATTCACGCCCACCTAGTTACTCAAACAGCAGTGGGACATGAGTCAACTGTTGGGTCGTATTTTTAGCTTTTGCAGCCGGGGGAAAATTTGTTTTGAGGCTTAGTGTTAATTTTGGAATAAGAACTCACCGTGCTCCGACCCAGAAAAGCTTTGAGCAGATAATCCAGGGAACACATCTCCACAAGAAATGCCATCTGGCCTGCGGCGATCTGTCCAACAGCCCACCTGACTGGACACTCCAGACTCAAATGTCCCAGGGCCCATGGTGCCTTTATTTTGATGCAAAGAGCCAGGAGAATGCATGGAGCTTTGATGGCATGATTCTGAGACCAAAGCCAATTCCAAGTGACGCCATTGCCAGGAAGCGATGCTTCAAGGTTAAGTCTGCATTGAAGCAGCAGAAGACACAATGTTTTCAAGGTTCAGAGAAAGAGAGGTGAAAATACTGAAACCATCCTGGACCCCTGGAGAGTAGAGGTGGCACACCCAGCTCTTTGCCTGGATGCTTTTTAAGAGGGCTTTCCCCCAGCATCCCTGAGCTGTGATTCAGTCTAGCATCCTGGCCACTTGATCCACTTGGCCCGTGCTGACCACTGTAGATGGAACAAGGCTGTATGTTGAAGCCTTCAGCACTAGGCCAGCACTGAAACCAAGGTCCAAGGAGCCGGTGTTGTTGGTGGGATTTTCTAACCTGTAAACACCAGGCAGTCATGGGTCTAATGATCGTCACTCTTCTCAGAAGTAAGTGGCCTGTCACCTAAGGTCACCCACTCCAAGTCAAGGTGGAGTGTCTTCTCTCCCTTAAGCGTCAGAGAACCAGCAAAATCAGTAAGACGCCAGCATGGCCAGAGTGACCAGACGGTCCCCCCCTTGGTAAAGAGATGGAGATTTGAGCCCAAGATCAGCTCGAACCCGAGTTCTTGGAGACTTTGTCTCAGACTGCTGGGTCAGCTGGCACCTACCACTGAGCCCTTTCCAGAGCTGGAAGGAAACTGACTCTATCCCCGAAGGCTGAGCACACACATATCAAGAACAAGACAGAGGCCCAGCACTGCGTGTGGAAGGGATGACGGCGAGGGCGTGCATTACCAAGGCAGTAACTTGGCTTACAAGGGTCACGGTTCCTGGAAAACATCAACAGGGCCAGGTCACGTGGACCAACCAGAAAGAAGCAAATGTTCAGCCTCGAGTGCTGCAGAGACTGAGGCCACTTACAGCATCGGATGTGGCTGAGAGGAGCCCAAGCTGGCCCCCTGGTCAACCTTGTTCTCAAGCTTAGGTGCACTTTTCACGCGTTTCCCGGCTCTCTAGGCTTGGGGGCCATAATGCAACAGGGAGGTGCTCCAGCCCAGAATGGCATGAGGAGGGTTGAGTCCACTCTTAGAGGTTCTTGGGCTTTGAACTAGTTATTTAACAACTCTGAGCCTTAATGACCTCATTTTAAAATGTTAGGGAGTTACCATTGTGGCAAAGGTAACGAACCCAATTAATATCCTTGAGGATGTAGGTTCGATCTCTAGCCTCACTCAGTGGGTTAAGGATCCATTGTTGCCGTGAGCTGGTATAGGTCACAGACACAGCTTGGATCCTGTGTTCCTATGGCTGTGGTGTAGGCTGGCAGCTGCAAGTCCAATTTGACCCCTAGCCTGGAAACCTCCGTATGCCATGGGTGCAGCCCTAAAAAGACAAAAAGTAAAAAAATAAAATAAAATAAAATTGTTAGTACTCATCTGATAGCATAGTTGTGAGAACAAAATAAGGTGATAGCTACACGTGAAAGCCAATTAATGTTCTCTTTTCTCAGTCTTGTTACTCTTCTAATTCCTTCTCCATTAGCAGGCTCTGATGGGTCAGTCCACTTCTCTGGTTGACAAAGTCAGAACCTGATGCTTAGATGGAATTCCCGTCGTGGCTCGGCGGAAACGAATCTGACTAGTATCCATGAGGTCGCGGGTTCAATCCCTGGCCTTGCTCAGTGGGTAAAGGATCTGGCATTGCCATGAGCTATGGTGTAGGTCATAGGCATGGCTCGGATCCCGCATTGCTGTGGCTGTGGTTGTGGCTGTGGCTGGCTCCAATTGGATCCCTAGCCTGGGAACCTTTGTATGCTGGGGGTGCAGCCCTAAAAAGACGAGAGAAAAAAAAAAAAAAGAAGCTGACACTTAGGGAGCCGTGTTTGTGTGGCAGAAGTCACAGTAGAATGAGAGCAGGTAGAATTTGGGGGGCATAAAGCATGCCCCCCCGGAAGCCAAAGTCTACCCAGCTGTGGTCAGCAGCTGGACAGTGAAAGGGCTGATGGGCTGCACCACCATCAGAGTCTCAGAGGTTCCAGCAGAGACTTCTAACTAGAAGGGACCAGCAAGGAGCAAGGGGGCCAGCTGTGACATGGCCCCCGTGGCCCGCTGGCGCCAACAGCACATTCCTAGGGGGCTGGACGTTTTCCAAGAGCAGGTCCCCTCTCCAGCAGACTCCAGCCGTGGTTTTCATAATTACATGCTTGCCGCCTTTCACAGGGGCCCTTCCTGAACGTCATTGATCTGACTCCAACTTCTCTGTCGGCGGCCGGCCCCCACCATCTGAGCCCAGCCGGGGGGAGGGCACGCAGAGCACACGGAGTGTGGGGGAGCACTGGTGGGGGGGAGGGCTCACGGCCCTGCAACCCCTTTCCAGTCTCTGAAACAAGAGGGGTGAACTAGAAGATGTCTGAATTCCCCCAGACTCTCGGAGTCGGTGAGAGTAGTCCAGGGCTCAGGAGGAGAAGTGTCAGAGGAAGTATATCTAAAAATTATTCTTGCTGTTCCCTAGTGACCTAGTGGTTAAGATCTAGCATTGTTGCTGCTATGCCACGGGTTCAACCCCTGGCCTGGGAATTTCCATGTACCAAGGGTTCAGCCAAAAAAAAACTTAAAAATTGATGGCTCGGGAGTTCCCCAGTGGCTCATTAGGTTAAGGATGCAGCATTGTCACTGCCGTGGCGAGGATTTGATTCCAGGCCCCAGAATTCCCACAGGCTCTGGGTAGAGCCCAAAAAGAAAAAGAAAACCTTAAAAAGTAGACTGTTCTTTACCTTTTTGGAACCGCCCCAAACTGTAAAATCTAAAATGCATCACAAACAGGGTTCCATTTAGCAGAGGACACACAGCAGGAGTGGGGAGCAGAGCTGGTCTGAGGGTGGCTCCCTCCTCAGTGCTCCCTTGGTGGCCCGTCCCTCTGGGCCTGACCACCGATGGGGAGCAGTGTGGCCGCAGGGGGTACGGGCATGTCAGTGAGCTGCTGGGGCTCAATGCAGTGTCCCGGGGGCCGGCCAGTGGTCACCGTGGATGACCTCACAGCAAAGCTATCGTTAAGAGGTTAAGCGGCAACACGCCGGCTTGGGCATCCCCCATGCCCACGTCTTCCTCCTCTCCAGCCAAGGGAGAGATTGTGGCTTTCCCCTACCTTGGTCCCAGGCCACGGTCACCCATCAGTCTGGATCACCAAGTCCTTGTTCAGCGGGACCCACAGGGGAGGTGGGGTGGGCAACAGGAAAGTGTGGGAAAGCAGGGGCGGGGCAAGTGGGGACATTCCGTCATCTTTACTCCATCCTGGACTCGGCCCCCTCCCCAGGGAGGCCCAGCTCTAGATGAGCACCCTCTGAGACCAGGACACACAGGACTGGCCCTCCTGAGAGGTCGACCCAGCATAGGAAGTAGATAGGGGGCATTTCCAAATAGGAACCCAGAAGCCCAGACATGTTAGGATGTGAAATACAAACTATGCACTTACTTTTTAAAAGAGTTCCTTGTGTGGCTCAGCATGTTAAGAACCCTACATAGTGTCTGTGAGGATGCGGGTTCCATCCCTGGCCTCATTCAGTGGGTTAAGGATCCAGGGTCACCACAAATTGCAGCGTAGGTCATAGATGCAGCTAGGATATGGCTTTGCTGTGGCTGTGGTGTAAGCTGGCAGCTGCAACTCTGATTCAGCCCCTAGCCTGGGAACTTCCAAATGCCACAGGTGTGGCCATAAAAAGAAAAGAGAGAACTGGAATCTTCAAAGGGACTTCAGGCTGGGGAAGGGGCATTGGAAGCGAGGTAAGCCACCAGCTTCCCCTCTAGTGTGTTGGTCAAGCGCCAGGCTCGGGGCTGGGAGTCCTAACAGGGCTGCTGGTGCCCAGAGAGTGTGCCCTGTGGCTGGGGCAGTCAATCCTGTGACTTGTGGGAATTTCCTGTTGTGGTGCAGCAGTAACAACCCAACTAGTATCTATGAGGACACAGGTTCGATCCCTGGCCTCACTCAGTGGGTTAGGTATCCAGTGTTGCCATGAGGTGTGGTGTAGGTCGCAGATGCGGCCCAGATCTGGCATAGGTTGCAGATGCGGTTCAGATCCTGCATTGCTGTGGCTGTGACGTAGGCTAGCAGCTGGAGCTCTAATTTGACCCCTGGTCTGGGAACTTCCATATGCCATGGGTATGGCCCTAAAAAGCTAAAAAAAAAAAAAAAAAAAAAAAAATCCTGTGCCCTGTGGCTGCTGGGACTGCCCCCTGCCCCCCAAAAGCAGAAGAAAACCTGGAGGTGTGAACTGGGAGAGAGGGGTGCTTGACCCCACCTCCACCTGGCAGAGACCCCACACCCCACTGGCCTGGGCGTCTCAAATGTTGGCTGGAAGACCAGTGGCCACCCACACCCTCTATGTCTCGCCTCTTCCCTCAGCTCTTGTGCACAGCACAGCTCAGACAGAAGCTTTTAGCTGTTGATGATTTAATCAATGGAGAAAAAAGAGGAAGAGATCCGCAATCTGCCTTGTCAATCTTCAGGTCACGATACCCCTTGTTCTCCTTTATTTCCTCCAATTTCATCTTTATGTTTGGAAAGTCTTGAGAACCTTTGGAAATGCGCTGCATCTTCTGCAAGGCAGCTGCCTTCCCCTCTGTCCTTCCTTCCTTTTCTGGTTGGTTCTGTTGACCTGGCTGCCCAGCCAGGTAGAAGGACCCAGCGTCCTTGTCCCCTGTGTGTCCTCTGAGCAGAACCCACACCTCCGTGACCTCCTGCTGCTTCTCCAGCCCTTTGTTCTGGGGAAAAGTCTGGTACCTGCTTCCTTTGCTTAGTGAAGAGTCATGGCACCACCTGTAGCATTTGAATATAAAATACATGCCTTGCGTGATGCAGAATGATGCGGCTAAGAGTGAACCATTAAACTAGGAACAGCAGGTAGACAGAGCAGGGCTGGCGCTTCTCTGGGAATTGACAGTCACCTGCTCTCCCCAGGGCCTCTGTGGTGTGGGTGGACAGAGCGTTATGTGAAAATACTGCAGGAGGAAAGCACCAGAAGTCTCTACCTCAAACTGAGGCTCAACCACATTATCTTTCACTCATCTAAACGTGTTGTTTCGAGCCTGCAGAAACTCTCCCTTCAGATCTCCGAGTTGAGTTAGCAGTGGTTTATTACGTGAGTCATGCTTTCTGTGTGTATATATAAACACTGACTTTGCAATGGGACATGAAGTGTGTGTCCTTGCTCTGCCACCCAGCAGCTCTGTGACTTTGGGCAAGTTACGGAACCTCTCTGAGCCTGAGTAGTCCTGTCTATAAAATGAAATGAATGATAATAGCCACGTATTTGGAAGGTAAAATGAGAAAATACACAGAAAACACTTATCCCATGACCCCTGGGTAGATGTTAGCTACTCAATATGGTTGATAGAGAGCAGAGGTCAGTTTTGAACAACCCATGAGAGAAAACTGGTAAATCCAAGAGTCAAAGCTTGTCCTGCACATGTGTGTTCTGCCCTCCCTGTGTTCTCCCTACAGTAGCCCCTCCTGCCCCTCAGCGACATTAAGGGAGCTCCCCAGCCAATTTGATTAGAACTTGTACTTGGAGTTCCCGCTATGGTAGAACAGGATTGGCAGTGCCTTGGGAGCCCTAGGGTGCAGGTTCGATCCCCGGCCCGGCACAGTGGGTTAAGGATCCGGCATTGCCTCAGCTTCAACTTAGGTCATGACTGCATCTCAAATCTGATCCCTAGCCTGGGAACTCCATATGCTGTGGGGCAGCCAAAATTGGGGGGGGGGGGAGGAACTTGTACTTATTCTGGATGTTAATGTGTTTCTCCTTTGCGAAATGCTTTCCCAAGTTAATGGCTCATGTGCTCCGACAGTTTGACTTTGCACATCAGGACTGTGTCTGAGTCCCTGGAGCATCATTCCATCTGAGAAGTTTGTATCTGGATGAGGACGGGATTGAGGGGGGCCGTGGGGGTCAGGCCAGCAGCAGCCCCCCCGAGAAACTGCACGCCGGGGTTAGGACAGGGTGTGTAGCGCTGATTGGTGAGTGACACGAGCTCTCTTAGATAATCCTACTGCTGGCATGTAAAATGGGCCGAGACATGTGACCGTCACAATGTCCTCGCTGTTGAGATGGGAAGTACTTGAAAGCGTGACCCCAGGAGGTGCTTTGGGAAGGTTGGGAAGGAGCGCAGTGGTGGTTTCCAGGTGTTGCCCACCAGGCGTGGTCATGACCAGATAACCTGTCTTTGGGATTATGGCCCCCTCCGCTCGGGTGCCCAGGATCATGGTGACTGGCCACCATGTGATACTGACCCACGGCACTCCTTCCTGCTGCCAGCCGTTTCCTGTTCCGGGGTCATGCTGGCCTTCACCGGGTGCTCCTTTCAAGCAGGGGCGGATATTTATTTAGACGGGAGAGCAGCCTCGCTGGGTTTCCAAAGGACTGAAAAGGACCACCCCTCCCGTCGTGGCCTTCTCGTGCCCTCCCCCCACCTCCTTGGCACTCAGGGAGCCCCTCTGGTTCCCTGCCACCCACCACCCTGACCACCGTGTCTTCCTCCCATCCAGATCGTGGCCGCCATCCTCGCCATTGCTGGGATCGTGATGATGACCTACGCCGATGGCTTCCACAGCCACTCGGTCATCGGCATCGCCCTGGTGGTGGGCTCCGCGTCCATGTCCGCCCTCTATAAGGTAGGCTCAGGGCGCCAGCCCACTGGGCTTGCCCTGGGTATGGCGGGGGGAGGCGGGACTCCAACTCTCACCTCTGCTCTCTATTAACCGTATCAAGTAGCTAACATGTACCCAGGGGTCACGGCATAAGTGTTTTCTGTGTATTTTCCCAGCACTGGGAAAAACACACTAGAAGCTTTTGGAAGGTGAAATAACTGTGCCTTCTCACCCTTCCTCAGCTCCCTGCCCTCACTGCCCACAGAGAGAGACACACAGGCCGTCTTCCTTCTCTGGGACACATTTTACCCAGAGGATGTGGAGTCTGTGACTGCAAAGCCACTGCCCACATGCAGAAAACAGTAAAAGGGCCACACTCTGCTGTCTTCAGTGAGCTGCATGCTAATGGGAAGCAGAGAGCACATAGAAACCCCATCCACGATGAACACAAATATTCTGATTGATTGATTGAGTGAGTGAGTGAGTGATTTTTATGGCCATACCCATGTCATACGGAGCTTCCGGGCCAGAGACTGGATCTGACCTGTGACCTATGCCACAGCTGCAGCAATGGCCACTGCACCAGGCTGGGGTCAAATCCACACTCCAAAGCGACCTGAGCTGCTACGGTCAGACTCTTAACCCACTGTGCCCCAGCGGGAACACCACATATTCTCATTTGGACTTGCATTTCCATCTCTTCCATCCCCTGATCTTTATCCAGAGAGGCCAGTAGGTGGAAGATTGAAAGCAATTTACCGTATGGCCCTTTCCATGCTTCCTGCCTAGAAATGCCCAGAAATACTCGAAAGAGATGTAAACTGGCTGGAAAATGAAGGAGGAAAGTCAGAGGGACATCACTGCAGAGATTAATATTGGTCCATCCACTCCTTAAACATGGTGAACTGGGGTCTTCTGCCTCTGTGAGCTCAGCTTCTGGCCACTCCAGTCACTTTTGTCCCTCCCCTCACTTTTTATGCCTCTGAAATATGTGCAAAAAAGAACAGGTGCAAGAAATCAAAGTTGGGTGGGTTCCACTAAAAGCCATGCCAGGTCTGGAATGGAGACGGTGGGACAGAGCAGAGATGGGCCCTGCGTGTTATAATCCCTCCCCCTTTGACGTACAGGAAATGGCTTTGCAGCCAAAGCCCTTTTTCTTGGGGGTGGTAGTTTTCAAACCGTGTGGTGCAAGGTCAGAGATCAACGGTAGGGGTCACCCAGAGGGATGTGTCATCATGGCAGATCCTTCTAATCAAGGTGGCTTCCCCGTCTTCAGTGCTCTGAAGCTGGGATGTGGTGTCGTGAATACAGAGCAGACTGATGTGAAAACCCATGATTCTGGAAGCTGCCCTCTCTGTGCTGGGAGAGTCATTCTCCGTGGTGATGTTGCTGAGTGTAGGGAAATCCCACTGCCCTTCGCTGAAGGCTGCATAGAAGGAATTTACCCATCACAGGGCTGTCCAGCCCCCGCTTATCGAGTGTACCCTCTTTGCCGTGGGGAGTTGGGGTCCCAGGCCCGCCGTCACCCCTCCCCCTCTGCTCTTTCCTGCAGGTTCTGTTCAAGCTCCTCCTGGGCAGTGCTAAGTTTGGAGAAGCTGCCTTATTTTTGTCCGTTCTGGGTGTTTTCAATATCGTCTTCATCACCTGTATTCCTATCATCCTCTACTTTACCAAAGTGGAACACTGGAGCTCTTTCGATGACATTCCATGGGGAAACCTTTGTGGATTTTCAGTCCTTTTATTGAGTAAGTGGCCATCCCCCTGTCAGAATCCCCAGCAAGCAGGGACTGACAGCAGAAGCCGCGCCGCTTGAGTGCAGTCTGGAAACCCATCTTCTGAAGGAGAAAAGCTAGTGTGTTTTCATCCTAAAGTTTCTGGGGCTTATCTAGGTCATTGTGTGGAAGCCTTTGTAGTGGTGACACTGGAGTCTAATCCAGAACCACTCGTGGTCCTGGCTGCTCTGAACAGTGAACTGGCAGCCCAGGGTGCCGTGTGTCATCTACTAGTCAAGGCACATTCTTTATGAGGCTGCTAGGAAGTTGGTAAATTAATGTATGTGGCGCTCCCAGAACACTGCCTGGTAATGGTCAGTGAATATTATCAATGATCCTAAGTATTCGTGTCCTCATCACTGTTACTTGATATAAGGCTGGTCCTAAGCAGAAAAGCAACCAAGGACACGCCTCATGCCTTTTCCTTCTAACAACGTCTGTCCCAAAGCTCCCTTTCATACGCAGCCCAGAAGCACTGCCAGCAACAGAGAAAAGTTGATGGGCTGAGTTAGGCTGGCCCCAGTCCTCTTTTCTGATGGTTCTCCCTGGTAACCGCCCTTTCTGAACTTCTTTCCCTTCTTCAGAGCTTAGGGAAGAGAGGAGAGCTGAAGAACCAGGATGTCTGACCCTAGTCCGCAGTCCTGGAACCCTTGCAGGAATCCCAGGTTCACTGAGTCAGAGTAAAGGGCAAAACGCCTCTGCCTCCCAGGGATAGTGGTGAATAACACCCACTTTTTTATTCTTTATTTCAGCATTCAATATTGTATTAAATTTTGGAATTGCTGTTACCTATCCCACTCTGATGTCTCTTGGAATCGTCCTCAGTGTACCTGTGAATGCAGGTAAACCTCCACGGCCTTCTGGATCTGCTCGTAAACACACACACACACACACACACACACACACATACACATACTCACACATACTCATATCTATTCTTGCTGTGCTAAGGCATGTTTATCCTTCTATAGAGAAAGAAAGCACTTAGGTGAAATGTTGATATTTGGGATACATGCGGTATTTTCTCCCTAATGGGCGGATTTTCACTTACCACACCAAGATTCAGAAAGTTGAAAGCCATCTCGATTCGAACTGGCACTGGGGGGGGTCAAGAGATGAATATCATTGCTATCATTAGAAAGTATACACAGGGAGTTCCCATCGTGGTTCAGCAGAAACGAATCTGAGAAGTATCCATGAGGACGAGGGTTCAACCCCTGGCCTCACTTAGTGGGTTAAGGATCTGGCATTGCCGTGAGCTGTGGTGTAAGTCACAGAGGCGGCTCAGATCTGATGTTGCTGTGGCTTAGGCCGGAAACTACAGCTCCAATTTAACCCCTAGACTGGGAGCCCCCATATGCCGCGGGTGTGGCCCTGAAAAAAAAAGAAAGAAAGAAAGAAAGGAAAAAAAATAAGTATACACAAATGTGCAGCAGGAAAAATTTTTAATTATTGTCAGTGGCTTTCTAGGAGAGAAAGTAAGCTCAGGGTATGGCAGGTGTGACGTAGGGGCGTGTCTGCAAACTGCAGGAGCATAAACATTGTTTCCTGCTTCCCAGAAGTTAGCCTTCTGCCCAGCTACTCAGTGTCTTGCTTTGTCTTTCACCAGGGACGTACCACATGCCCCGTGGCAGCTCTTTCAAAGCTTGTCATCACCTGCTCCCTCCCCCTTCCTTTTCCTGCCTCATTCTGCTGTGATTTGGGATTTGCTTCCTAGAATCCCCCTGCCTCACCCTCGGCATCCCTATAGGATCTATTTGTGAATCACATCACCCCTTGGTCTTGGCACAGCGCCCTCCAAAGCCATCTCCCACTTGCTCCCTTTCAGGCCATTAGAGGAATCCCCCCCCAGGGAAATGGCAACCTTTATCCTGTTCAGTCGGCTGGGGGTTTTTTGTTTGTTTTTTGTTTGTTTATTTGTTGTTGTTGTGGTTGTTTGCTTTTTAGGGCCACACCCGAAGCATGTGAAGGTTCCCAGGCTAGGGGTCCAATCGGAGCTACAGCTGCTGGCCTACACCGCAGCTGCAGCAATGCCAGATCCAAGCCCCGTCTGTGACCTACGCCACAGCTCATGGCAATGCCAGATCCTTTAACCCATTGATCGAGGTCAGGGATCACACCCAAAACGTCATGGGTACTAGTCGGAGTCATTTCCTCTGCGCCACAATGGGAATTCCCCAGTCTGGTTAATATGCCTGGAAGCCCAGGCGCAGCCGCTCTCAACTTCCTGAACCTCTTCCTGAGGTTTGGCTTCTCTCATGTGCCACCCCTCACGTTCTGTATAGGCCTCCCCTCTGCTGTCTGGAGGATGGCACTCCCCACGCTTCACCTCTCTGGGCCTCCGCCTGTCCCGTGGAAGTGAAGGGTGTCCCTGTGTCTGAGGACCACATGAAATGATCTGAGGCACTTCCCAAAGGCAGAAAGCCCAGAGCTCCCAGAGAGCTGATAAAAAGTGGTCCAGCCTGTCAGTCTCCACACCCCACAGGCTCCTGAAAAACAGCTCAGCAACCTAGTCCCCCTGCATCTCACTGCGCCTATAGAGTCACACGGTGTTCCTGTTTTGAGGAGGCACATTCCAGGGGGCCCTTGTACAGAATCTGCTTTGACCCTGTTGCACAGCCAGGTGTGCCAGAGACAAATCCAAATCCTCTTACGACTTACGACTTACCTGCAGTGTGAGAGGCTCAATAACACGCCCGAGGAAGCAATCACACTCAGAGCAAGAAGCAAAGGATCTGCTGCCTGACCTGTTGGGGCAAAGGGCTTACCCAGCTTCCTGACGTGCCCTGACGCCCTCTGTGGTGCAGCTCATGGGACTTGCTAATTAACTGTCCCCATTTGTGAATTAACAGGCTATTCTGCCAATATTAAAAAAAAAGGACTTCTGAATTCTAGTGAGACAAAGGAGACACTTTAACTCCAGAAAACGGCTACTAACTCCAGAAAACCACTACTAAGTGGTTTTTTTAGGTTTAACTTTTACCTCTCTGCCCACCAAGGGGAGAGTTGGGCGAGGGAGGATGAAGGAGCGGAGGGGGCAGGAGGACATGGCAGAACACGAAGGGGGACAACAGGGCAGCCCTCACTCGGCGAGATGGGGGACAGGGTCCAGCACGTCCAGTTTCAAAAGCTGCATTCAGAAAACCCTCTTCCACAAAATGAGATAAAAGCCAACTGGTTCTCCCTTGTGTGGAGACAGGCTTCAAATTTGCTTTTTTTGGTTTAGTTAAGAGAGAAAGAAAATGAAAAGAAAAGAAAACCAATATTTGAAAGATTTTCAATCTTTACTTATGAAAAGCACGACAATTTGGATTTGTATCAACTGGCACAAGTCCCACTCTCATTGTATTCCCTCACTTGATGTGAGTCAGGAAGGAGCTTCTTGGGCCTTTAATAAACTTTAATAGTCGGTGACAACACAGGTGGTGTTACCACTTCACATTAATAATACCCTGGGGTGAAACAAGAATTTATATTTATTATCTTAAAAGAACTAAGTCAGGTTTGGTCGTCAAACATATACTATATATGTACATTTATATTATATATATATTATGTATATTATATTATACATAATATATATTTAGCATCTTAAAACTTTATTAATTTGATAGGTAATTGATTTGATTTGTTTGTTTTTTCTTTTCTTTTTTTTTTCTTGTTGCTTTTTAGGGCGGCACTCGTGGCAAATGGAAGTTCCCAGGGTAGGGGTCGAATTGGAGCTGTAGCTGCCGGCCTATGCTATAGCCACAGCAACACGAGATCCAAGCTGCATCTGCAGCCTACACCACAGCTTACAGCAATGCCAGCCCTTTAACCCACTGAGCGAGGCCAGGGATTGAACCCACATCCTCATGGAGACTAGTCAGATTCGTTTCTGCTGAGCCACAAGGGGAACTCCCTGATTTGTTTTTCTTTGGTTTTTTTATGTTGGTAATTTTTTTTAATTAAAGTATGGTTGACTTACAATATTTCTTCAGTTTCTCTTATACAGCAAAGTGACCCAATCACACACAGTTCCCAGTGCTACACACCAGGACCCCATTGCCCATCCATTCCAAATATAACAGTTTGCAGCCACCAACCCCAAGCTCCCAGTCCAGCCCACTCCCTCTCCCCTTTGCCCTGGCAACCACAAGCCTGCTCTCCATGTCCCTGGTCTGCTTCTGTTTTGTAGGTAGGATGATCCTTTATTCATTATATATATAGTGCTTTTAAACTATAAAAGTATATCACTATAGAAAATGTGAAAAGTATCAAGAATATAAAGAAAGCAATAACGTTTTAATTATCCTGCCACCCCAGAGATGGGTACATTTAACTCTGGTGTATACACACACAGACACACACACACACACACCCCTCCAACTGCCCTCTGTTTCATTTTGTCTCTCACACAAATCAATGTCGGAACTAAGGTGCCAGGTCAGTTTGGGGAGGCGAAGCACCGTGCCGGGCCTCACACCAGGCAGGGTTTCCCAAGTTAAGGGTGATCCGCCCGAGGCAACGCCCGCCCGGCTGGTGGTCACCCACTGCCAGGGGCGCCCACGGCCCCGCCCTCTGGGGCCCCGCCCCCGCCCAGCCTGGGCCCCGCCTCCCGAGTGACCCGCCTTCTCCGTCTCCGCAGTGGTCGATCACTACACCAGTAAGATCGTCTTCAACGGGGTCCGGGTCATCGCCATCATCATCATCGGCCTGGGCTTCCTCCTCCTGCTCCTGCCGGAGGAGTGGGACGTCTGGCTGATCAAGCTGCTCACGCGCCTCAAAGTGAGGAAGAAGGAGGAGGCGGCCGAGGGCGGCGCGGACGTGGGCCTGGGGCCGCAGAGCAAGAGCAGAAGGGCCCGGCCCTCCTTCGCCCGCTGAGGCCCGGCTCTGGGACCCTGCGGGGCCGCTCACGGTGGTGATTGGGATCCGTGCCTGACAGGGGGAACCTCAGTTTGGCGAGGTGTACATACCTGTACAGTTTTGGTTAATCTGCGGTAAGTTCTACGGTATTTATTGGCATGTCCAAATTGCTTGCACTTTTTTCACATCAGACCTTTCCCTTAAGGGTACCAATTCAGTCCGAAAGCGAAAAGCGGCAGCTCTCCGCACTTTTTAAATGAATGTGAAGCGGGTTCAGCTGATCCTTGCCTAGACTGTTTCGGAGGACGGGCGTTCTTGACAAGGCAGGGCAAATGTTTTGCACCTTCGCAGCTGACTACGACATTGCACACTGTGATTATTTTTCAGCTATGGTAGGTCATATTTTGTCATATACCAGAGCTGTACTCTTAATTCTAAGGGATTTCAATGAACCAAAAGATAACTCTACGTTAATTTGGAGAGATGGATAGCTGGATGGATGGGTAGATGGGATGTGAGGGGGTGGAGCCGAAAAGGTTAAAGGCATCAAAACCCATGGACTGTGGCGAAGCTGGGGGTGGCAGTTGGAGGAGGACAGACCGAGCCAGGGAATGGGAAGGGAAGGTTAAGTCTCAGCCCCTGCTGGCTTGCTCTCACGTGTCTGTGTAAGATCGTGCAAGAGAAATTACAGTGCCTTCTACAGAATTTTCGTCTTTACCTATGTGAAGCGAGGTGACATTATAAGTCACCGGCGCCGTCTTATCATTTAGATGTAGAAATCTTTAGAAACAAATAAAACACTATATAAATGTGTGTGTGTGTACAAACACGGCAAAGCGGATGACCAGTGTAGTGGAAACACGGGTCACGGTGTGCATACGAGGTGGACTCCGCGGAAGATGAATTGCTGGTTGCTTTTACCATTTGACCAAGACCGAAAAATTACTTACCGAATCTGCAAACCTTTTTACGAAACTTTTAAGCACCAGGCTGTTTACTTATACAATTTAGGTCTGCCAGAAAATTCTATCTATGATAGATCTGTAAAGAGGGACAAGGGGGTTAGAGTTTACTATTTTTGAAGTTTACATTGTTACATCAGAAATGGAAACCTTATTTTGAAATGTTGTCATAACCCAATGGTGCACTCTGTAACCATGGAGTCTTTTGTTTCTTAGGGGAAAGGGGCATTCATGACCTGAACTTTTTAGCAAATTATTATTCTCAGTTTCCATTACCTGTTTGGCCAAACAGATTAATAAACTATTTAAAAAAGAAGCATTCTGTGCTGTCTTGGTGGCAACTGTGTTACTGTCCCGGGTGCTGCATCTGACTTTCCAGCTTCCTCACCATATAGTTTTCCCCCAGCAGGCCCCAGTCTCCTGCACCTTCCAGGAACATATGTCCCCCAACCACCTCAAGGGAAGGAGGTTTGTTTTGCAGTTTTTTTTTTTGTTTGTTTTGTTTTTTGTCTTTTTAGGGTGGCACCCGCGGCATATGGAGGTTCCCAGGCTAGGGGTCTTGTCAGAACTGTTGCCGCCGGCCTACGCCAGAGCCACAGCAATGCCAGATCCAAGCCAAGTCTGCAACCTACACCACAGCTCATGGCAATGCTGGATCCTTAACCCATTGAGTGAAGCCAGGGGTCGAACTGCATCGTCATGGTTACTAGTCAGATTCATTTCCGCTGAAGCACAGCGGGAACTCCTGCAGACAGAGTTAACTTTCACAAAAGCAAAATGCAGGACAAAGAGCTGACTGACCTTGAAGAAAATGAGTCTCGAGGAAGCATTCCCACCCCTTCCCACCCCCCAGTGCTCCTCTCCCTGTCCTCTCTCCCGTCCTCTCCTCTAGCGTCTGCCCTCACGCAGCTCTGGTCTTGCTTCTGTCGCCCTTCCCTATCCAGACTGGTTCCTCAGCTCCCTTACCCCAGCATCTCCAAGGGCAGCCTCAGCCTGATACTGACATGCTCTTCGAGCTCAGCTGCCATACCAGACTGCTGGCGTGGGTGTCCTGACCTCTGCTGGCTCCAGAGAGTGTTTGATTTCACATGTACCCCACTGTTCCAGGCAGCTGTGGCCAGGGGCGCTAGGGCCCAGTGTCTCCCACCCTGTGGCCACAGAAGGATGGGTTTTCTAAGAGGGCATGTGGAAAGAGAGGAGGTGACAGCTCTGTAGGACACTTTGGCCCACCACCTACACCCAGGGTGTCTACACACTAAGCGCCACTTGGTGGGGTCAGAATCTGGAGGGTGTGGCTGCCCAGATCACAGAATTCCCTGTCCATGTACCGAGTGTGGGCTCCCAACCCCTCGAGTTATCCCAAGGAGCCAAACAAATATTTCTTTGTAAGCCGTAACAAGGGCAATTGGGAAACCCTCCACTAGAGCAGATCTATATTCTCCCTGGGCCTGAAAGACCCGAAAGAATTGAGAGTAGGGACTCAGAGATACTTGCTCACCTATGGTCAGAGTGACATTATTCATAGTAGCTCAGGTGTCTATCACCTGATGAATGGATAAACAACCTGAGGTAAATATGCACAATGGAATATTAGTCAGCCTTAAAAAGGAATGAATTTCTGACACAGGCTACAACTTGGATGAACTTTGAAGATATTATGCTAAGTGAAATAAGCCAATCAGAGAGGACAAATATTAGCTGATTCCACTAATATAAGGTACCTAGAATAGTCAAACTCATAAAGACAGTAGAATGGTGGTTATTAGGGCCTGGGAAGGAGGAGTTACTGTTCAATGGGTACAGAGTTTCAGTTTTGTTAGCTACGAAAAGTTCTGGAGGTTGATGGTGGTGATGGTTGCACAACATTGTGAATGTACTTAATGCCACTGCACCGTACACTGGGAACTGGTCCAAATGGTAAATTTTATGTTGTGTATATTTTACACCAATAAAAAAGACTGAGAGTTCCCACTGTGGTGTAATGGGATTGATGGCATCTCTGTGGTGCCAGGGCTTGAGTTGGATCCCCAGCCCGGCACAGTGGGTTAAAGTATCCAACATCGCTGTGGCTGTGGTGTGGGTCGCAGTTGCAGCTTGGGTCTGATTCCTGGCCTAGGAACTCCATGTGCTGTGGGGTGGCCAAAAATAAAAAAAATAAAATTAAAAAAAAAAAAAGACTATGAAGGGTAAGTTATGTGAAATGGAAAGGATAAAAAGTTCAGAAGTTAATGCTCCTTTCAGGACATTGTAAATGAGTTGGGGTGGGGGCTGGGCTGTTTGAAATATTTCTTTCCAGAAAGAATACAGACCACAACTCCTCTCACCCGCTCCACTCCCACCAAGCAGATTTCAAGAACTGGGATGAACTGGGGCAAACCAGGAGGGGACCATAAAGAGAAAAATCTCAGAAAGGCGTTCCTCCTGACCGAACTGTGGGTGGCTTTTGGAAAGGGGGGGGGGGGGGGTGCGTTTTTGCTCTTGTCTGCCCTCTAGAGGCCAGTCTGGGAAGCAACTAAAGGATTTTTATACTTTTGCTCCTTTAAAGAATAAAAGTGAAAATGAGATAGAAGGTACCTGGACCTCTGCTGCTCCAGTCCGCCCCTCTCAGGATGTGGACATCTGGGGTTAGAGGGTGCAAAGTGACCCACCGGCCCCCTGGCTGCACTGATCAGAGCTGTCTAGGAACCCACCTGGGCAGACCCTGAGCTCTTCCTTTCTTGGGCTGTCAAAGATAAAGGGAATCCAGAGACAGGCAGTTGTGGTCAGAGACCTACCTCTCCTGTACAACTAAATCTAGCCAAGGATGCACAACATGGAGTTCTTTATTTTCAATTTTGAAAATAAATAATTTGTTCTAAGATTAGAATGTAGTGGTCGTGGCACAATTGTGCAAATATGCTGAAATTTGACAAATTGTACTTTTCAAACAGGTGAATTTTTTTTTCTTTTTTTTTTTTTTTTTTTTTTTTTTTTGTCTTTTTGCTATTTCTTTGGGCCGCTCCCGCGGCATATGGAGGTTCCCAGGCTAGGGGTCTTATCGGAGCTGTAGCCGCTGGCCTACGCCAGAGCCGCAGCAACGCGGGATCCGAGCCGCGTCTGCAACCTACACCGCAGCTCACGGCAACGCCGGATCCTTAACCCACTGAGCAAGGGCAGGGACCGAACCCGCAACCTCATGGTTCCTAGTCGGATTTGTTAACCACTGCGCCACGACGGGAATTCCTCAAACAGGTGAATTTTATGGTATGTGAATTATAGTTCAATCAAGTGGTTTAGTGAAAAAATTATTGCTTCACACAATGATTTGGAATTCCTTTTCTTGGTTTTGGCTGCCCAGCATCTGAGCCCTGCTGGAAATAGCACCTTGCTCCTGTAGCAGAAGCTGAAGGGAACAGATTCTCCATCTCAGACCCGCCTCCAGCCCCCAGGGGAGGAGGGGAAGATGTGAACTAGCCTTGGCCAGTGGGCTGCAGTCTCCCAGGACTTGGCCAGCTCTTGGGGAACATGATGGCTCTGCTGATCGGCCAGTCCCCAAGGTCCTGCCGTGGCTCCAGCCTCCTCCCCCAAAGATGTTCAAGCTTCCTCCCTTTTCCCAAAGATCTTTCAGATGCACACAGCCCCAAAGAGCCTTCCAGTAAATTCTCTTCTGTGTTAGACAGCAAGACGCCATTTCTGTTGCTTGAGTCCAAGAACTCTGAATGTTATGTGCAAGAAAATTGGAATGTTCAAAGAAAAGTTGGACTTTTGTTTAAAAGAGGTTTTGTGTGTTTGGTTTTTGGGGGTTTTTTTTGTCTTTTTTTTTTTTTTTTTTTTTTTGCCTTTTCTAGGGCGGCTCCCGCGGCACATGGAGGTTCCCAGGCTAGAGGTCTAATCGGAGCTGTAGCCTCCGGCCTACACCACAGCCACAGCAATGCCAGATCCGAGCCGCGTGTGCAACCTACACCACAGCTCACGGCAACGCCGGATCCCTCAACCCACTGAGCAAGGCCAGGGACTGAACCCGCAACCTCATGGTTCCTAGTCGGATTCGTTAACCACTGCGCCATGACGGGGACTCCTATATTTGTTTTTACTTTCCAGTACTCATACATCTTGAAACTGGGGCCTAGCAGGACTCCTTGGTCAAACTGCTGTATAGAATGGATGAGAATGATCTATAAGAAATACATCCATGATTTATAAATAAGGAAGGTTTTTAAATTCTTCACAGTGCTTAAAATATATTTTTTAAAGAATTTTAAACAGAACTCTGTTTGTCCAGCATTCCCTGGTGGCTCAGCAGGTTAAAGATCCAGCATTGTCACTGTTGTGGCACAGTTTTGATCCCTGGCCTGAGAACTTCTGCATGCCATAGGCATGACCAAAAAATAAATAATTAATTTTTTAAATAAAGAATATGGGAGTTCCCGTCGTGGCTCAGTGGTTAATGAATCCAACTAGGAACCATGAGGTTGTGGGTTCAATCCCTGGCCTTGCTCAGTGAGTTAAGGATCCAGTGTTGCCATGAGCTGTGGTGTAGATCGAAGAATCGGCTTGGATCTGGCATTGCCGTGGCTCTGGTGTAGGCCAGCGGTTACAGCTCCTATTAGGCCCCTAGCCTGGGAACCTCATATGCCGCAGGTGCAGCCCCAGAAAAGACAAAAAATAAAATAAAATAAAGAATACATTTTCCCTTACATATTTTTTTCATGTATTCAGCATTGTCAAAACCTTAAGAAAATCACTTTCTTGGATTAAAATAGTGGTAAACTTCAGCTAAAATAAATTTCTAACTTATCAAAAAAGGTGGCATTACTAGAATCAGAGCAAATGAGATTTCATGTAATGTGTTGCCATGCATTGTAAATTTTACTTCACAGCAAAAAAATGGTGAATTTTTTTTCTCTTATTGAGAAAATAATAGGTTTCCTGCAAAAAATGAAAAATACTCATCACGCCAAGCCATCAATATGTGCATTTGTACTAGCAGCAGCAGCAGTAGCGGTAAAAGCAGTGGCCTCTGCTACCTGAGAGGGAGCCCCAGGCCCTTCCTCTCTGAGGGTGACAAGTACCCCAAAGAAGGGTCTCTTTGCCAGAAGAAAAAAAAAATGAGAGGGACTTTAAAACCTCCAGATGGGAATTTCCCCACTGGAAACAGGAGATCGGCTGGCTCCCTATTGCACTCAGTTTATTAGGAATCTATGTGCGAACTACTGGGGACTCTCAGACAAGGGAGGGATAAGGGGTAAAGGGCCTCGCTTATGCCATGTACAGCGGAATGTAGAAGGGAAGTCTGGGCATAAATAAAGAAAAGCTGTTGGTATATCACTGTGGCATTCTTTGTCAACATACACTGAGGTATCAGGGATTAGACTTTGATGTTCTTTATGCCCCACCACCTTCTTGTGGCACCTCCATTTATGAGAACTGTAAACTCAATTACACCAAGTAGATGTACTTATTCACCCTGTTATCTGACTTCTGGTATCCTTGATATCTGATTTCATCTCCATCGTGAGAAAATTGCATGTATGATGTACCTTCCTTTATAATCTGGAGTGTACAGAGCAGGCAGCCTTGTGGGAATGCTGGTAGACTAGCACTTTTCTAGGATCTTGCAAATGTCTATATTTTGTAGGCGGCCCTGCTGAATGGTACTGTACCAGACATTGGAGTGCCTCAAGGACCCTGTGTGTGGGTATGTGTGCATGCATTTGCTGCATCTACTGTGGGCTTTTGATTTAGCACATCATTCCAACCAATTAGGCTATTTCTATGCTTTTTAAACTTGTTTAAATCATTTGTGAAAACTAATCATTTCATAATAATCACTAATTTTTTCTCAATGATACCAGTTAAATTGAGACACATACTTATCCAACAACAACCTTGTGACTTTCTTCAATCTTTTATTGCATGCAATCACTATTTAGGGCTGCCCTGGTGTTTTCCTCCAAAGCTTAATTTTTTTTAGAACCAAATTTTTACCAGCAATTTAAAGTCAAAAGCTACAGCAGAAAAGATCACAACCCTGTAAATCAACTATACTTCAGTAAAACTTTAAAAAGTGAAGTCTAAAATGAAGTTGAAAGCACCTTTGGACATTTAACTTCCCCCATATCTGGCTTACCCATGGGCATTATTGCATCAAAAGCTTTAACACATTATTTTTGTCTAGATTTTCTTGTATTTTTGATAGCATTTAATTTCCTGTCCATTGTTTTAATCAAAGAGAAGATGCTAAGTTATTAATTAACAATTTCAACTACCTTTCTGAATTTTCTGTTAGATCTTTTGCTCTCTCTTGCTAATGGCCATTTAGTAAGGTGAAATTCTAGTGAATTCTGTGTTATCTGTTGCAGAGTATTTTGCTTGGTGTTTCTAAGAAATTAAGAGAATAACTTATGTTCTACTCTCTTTTCCCATACAAGACAAATGCTGTTAGAATTTTAGATGCTAAGAGGTCACTTAAAAAAAGTCTGACCATGATTTCTGAACACAAGATGAATGAAAAGATTTTGAGACTATAGATAACAAGAGGGACAATCTGCTTCTTAAATGTCAGCTGCCAAAAACCATCAAAATACATAAAATGCAATGAGATCCGGTCCTCAGTGTTGTCAATGATGTGTTCGCGATAGTGGTTTACAACTGTAGAATGTTCTATGGCACTATTAAGTAATTTTTAAAGGACTTGCCCCAAGGCCATGTGGCTGGGGTAGACTGAGCAGATTGCCCTGCCCCCCCCCCCAGACCTGTTTGTGGGGAGACTGCACAAAGGGAAAGTCTCTTAGGACAAGCTTCTCTGCTGAATGATTCTGTCTGGGGCCTTCTGGAAGAAAAGTCTCCTGAGACTTTGAAAGATCTCAACTAGAGTGAAAGTTCTGTAGGCTGGAAGTTTTCTACAAATACCATTACGCCCATAAGTTCCTTTCTGGTATTGCTTTCTAATTAAAATCTGTGGTAAGTTTTCTGTCCTATCTCCAAATACAGTCACTCCACCTAACAATAGCAGAATATATGTTCTTCTCCAATGCACATGGTCCATTCTCCAGGATAGACCATATGCTAGGCCACAAAACAAGTCTCCATACGTTTAAAAGACTGAAATCATACAAACTATCCTTTCCAACCACAGTGGAATGAAACCAGAAGTCAAAAATGGAAGGAAACTGGAAACCCCACAGATTTTTGGAAGTTAAACAACATATTCCCAAACAACAAGTGGGTCAAAGAAGAAACACAAAGGAAATTAGCAAATACTTAGAGACAAATTAAAACAAAACACACTATACCAAAAACTTATGGGATGCAGCTCAGAGGGAAATTTATAGCTGTATATGCATACATTTAAAAAAGAAAAAAAGATCTCAAGTCAATAAGCTAAATTTACACCTTGGGGAACAATAGAAAGAAAGATAAACTAAACCTAAAGCTAATAGAAGGAAGGAATAATAAAGATTAGAATGAAAATAAAAGAGAGAATATAAAAACAATAGTATCAATAAAACAAAAAAAATTTAAGATCAATAATATTGACAAATTTTTAACTAGACTGACAAAGAAAAGAGAGAGAAGACTCAAATAACTAAAATCAGAAATGACAGTAGGGACATTACTACCAACTTTACAAAAATAAAAAAGGATTATAAAAAACACTATGAGCAATTGTGCACCAATAACTTAGATAACCAACCATGTGCAAAAGAATGAAGCTCAAATCCTACCTCATACCACATATAAATATTAACTCAAAATGGATTAGAAACCTAAATATAATAGCAAAAACCTTAGTACTCTTAGAAGAAAAGGCATATTCCTAGAAACATGTAATTATATACACTGACTCAAATAGAAAATCTCAGTAGACTTATAAGAAGCAAAGAGATTGAATCAGTAATCAAAAACCTCTCAACAAAGAAAAGTCCAGGACTAGATGGCTTCATAGTTGAATTCTACCAAATATTTAAAGAATATTGGAGTTCCTACTGTGCAATGGGATCAATAGGGCCTTGGGAGCACAGGGACACAGGTTTGATTCCCAGCCCAACACTGTGTGTTAAGAATCTGGCATTGCCTCAGCTGTGGTTTAGGTCACAGCTCAGATCTGATCCCTGGCTCAGGAACTCCATATGCCTTAGGGCAGCCAATAAGTAAATAAATAAAAATACTGTTCCCTCTCAAACTTTTCCTAAAAACAGAGGAGAACACATCCTAACTTTTTCTATGAGATCAGCATTACTCTGATACCAAAGCCAAATAAATATATCGCAAGACAGAAAACTACAGATCAATATCCCCTATGAATATTGATGCAAGAATTCTCACAAAAACAGAATCCAAGAACATATTAAAAGGATTGTAGGTGTTCCCATAGTGGCTCAGTGGGTTATGAACCTGATTGGTATCCATGAGGATGCAGGATTGATCCCCGACCTCTGTCAATGGATTAAGGATCCAGCATTGCCGGGAGCTTTGGTGTAGGTTGGAACTGCAGCTCAAATCCTGCATTGCTGTGGCTATGGCTGCAGCTCCAATTTGATCCCTAGCCTGGACCTTGCAGGTGCAGTCCTAAAAAAAGGGGGGCGGGGGACATTATACAACAGAACAAGTGGATCCCTGGAATACAGGGTATGTCAACAAAAGAAGAACAATGTATGGAGTTCCCATTGTGGCTCAGTGGTTAACAAATCTGACTAGGAACCAAGAGGTTGCGGGTGTGATCCCTGGCCTTGCTCAGTGGGTTAAGGATCTGGCATTGCCGTGAGCTCTTCTGTAAATTGCAGACGTGGCTCAGGTTCCAAGTTGCTGTGGCTGTGGTGTAGGCCGGCGGCTATAGCTCCGATCAGACTCCTGGCCTGGGAACCTCCATATGCCACAGGAGCAGCCCAAGAAATGGCAAAAAGACAAAAAAGAAAAAGAAAAACAATGTAATATACCACATTAATAGAACCAAGGAGAAAAACCCACATGATCATCCCAATTGACGGAGAAAAAGAAATTCATAAAATCCAAATCCTTTCATTATTAAAAAAAAAAAAACTAAGAAAACTAGGAATAGAAGGGAACTTCTTCAACATAATAAAGGGCACTTATTAAAAACTCATGGCTAACATACTACCCAATGATGAAAACTGAAAACTTTCTTCCTAGGATCAGAATAAGACAGGGATATGTGCTTTTACCACTGCTATTCAACAGTGTAATGGAATTTCAAGCCACAGCAATTAAACAAAAAAAAAGAAAATGCACCCAAATTGGAAAGGAAAATACTTTCAGATGACATGATCCTATATACAGAAAATCCTAAAGAATTCAAAGATAAGGAACTAGAGCTCATAAAATAATTCAACAAAGTTGCAGGATACAAGATCAACACACAAACATCAATTGTGTTCTGTATATATGTAATAATCCAAAAGAGAAATATAAAAAGCAATTCCATTTATATCAGCACCAAAAAGAATAAAATATCTAGGGGTAAATTTAACCAAGAAGGTGAAAGACTTGCACACTGAAAACTACAAAATTTCAAAAAAAAAAAAAAAAAAAAAAAAAGAAAAAGAAAACCTAAAGAGAACTAACTAAATGGAAAGTTATATCTTATGTTCATGGATTAGAAGACCTAACCTTAAGGTATCAGTACTATCCAAAGTGATATACAGATTCAAGCCAGTACATATAAAAATTCTAATAGGTTTTTTGCAGAATTGGGAAAACTGATCTTCAAAATTATTATAGAATTTTAAGAGACTACAATAGCTAAAACAGTCTTTAAAAAGAAGAACAAAGTCAGAGGAACCACATATCCTGATTTCAAAGCTTACTTCAAAGCTATAGTAGTTAAAACAATGCAGTAATGCCATGAGAACTGACATGGCCTAGAAATAAGATCCAGGAATAAACCCATGTATCTATGGTCAATTGATTTTTGACAAGTGTGTCAAGAACGTTCAAAGGGAAAGATCAGTCTCTTTAACACATAGCGCTGGGACAACTGGATCTTCACATTTAAAAGAATGAAGTTCAAACCTACCTTTTACCATATACAAAAATGAATCCGAAGCCTATGAGCAAAAAAACCTTTAAATCTCTTAGAAGATAAGATAGACATAAACCTTCATGACTCGAATTTGGCAATGATACCAAAAGCATAACAGACAAAAGAAAATACAGTAAGTTGAACATCAAAATTCAAAATTTTGTGCACCAAAGTACATTATCAAGAAAGGAAAAAAAATAGGAGTTCCCGTCATGGGAATGAATCAGACTAGCATCCTTGAGGCCACAGGTTTGATCTCTGGCCTTGCTCAGTGGGTTAAGGATCCGGTGTTGCCGTGAGCTGTGGTGCAGGTCGCAGATGCAGCTTGGATCCCGCGTTGCTGTGGCTCTGGTGTAGGCCTCTGATTCGACTCCTAGCCTGGGAACATCCATATGCCACGGGTTCAGCCCTAAAAAAACAAAAAAAGAAAAAAAAAAGTAAAAAAATAGGAGTTCCCTAGTGGCTCAGTGGATTAAGGATCCAATGTTATCACTGCTGTGTCTCTGGTCGCTGATGTGGAGTTGTGGGGCCAATCCCTGGCCCAGCAACTTCCCCACTTTTTAAAAGAAAGTAAAAAATACAACCTTCGGAATGGGAGAAAATATTTGAAGATCACATGTTTGATAAAGGCTTAATAATCAAAATGTATAAAGAATATATAAAGGTTTAATAATCAGAAAATACAAAGAACACTACTCAACTGTAAAAACAAAAAACCCACTAAAAATAAGCAAAGGACTTGAATAAACATTTCTCCAATGGAGATATGTAAATGGTCAATAAGCAAATGAGAAGATGTTCAACATCACTAATCATTAGGGAAAAGCAAGTCTAAACCCCAAAAAGATGCCATTTCATACCTCCTAGGATGGCTGTAATAATTATTCATATAAATATAGATTTTTAAAAGCAGAAAACAAAAAATGTTGGCGAGGATGTGAAGAAATTGGAACTCTTATACATTGCTAGTGGGAATGTAAAACGGTACAACTAACTGCTGCGGAAAAGTTTCCCAATTCCCCAGAAAAGCTAAACATAGAGTTACTATATGACCCAGCAATTCCATTCTTAGTACACAAAAGAACTGAAAACAGGAATTTGAGCAGATACTTGTACACCAATATTCACTAAATAATTCACAAGAGCCAAAAGGTAGAAATAATTCAAGCGTCCATCAAAAAATTAATGGATAAATAAAATAAAACATAGACATACATTGGAATGTTTTTCAGCCATAAAAATTGTGAAGTTCTGATGCATGCTCTAACGTGGAGGAATCTGGAAACTATTATTAAATGAAATAATCCAGTCACAAAAGGACAAATACTGTATGACTCCATTTTTATAAGGTACCTAGAATACCAGGTACCCCGTAGACTTATTGTCATAGACTTAGAAGGTGGATTAGAGGTTACCTGGGCCCAGGGGGATGAGGAGGAAATGGGGAGTTATCACTTAATGATTTGTGTGGTTAAAATTGCAAAGTTTTTTTTTTCTTTTTTGGCTGCACCCAAGGCATATGAGAGTTCCTAGGCCAGGGATCTGATCCAAGCCATAGCTGCAACCTACACCACAACTGCAGCAATGCTGGATTCTTAACCTACAGCAGGCACTCCCTAAAATTGAGAATTTTATGTTACATTTATTTTACCACACACACACACAAAAACAGGCTATGGATGGAGACAAAAATTAGAATGTGGTAAGTACTACAATGCTCATATATCCAAGGATAGAGGGGGTGGGGCTAGAACTAATGGGCTAGCAAAGAAAGAGCCCAGGAAGACTTTATAGATGAGATACCACTTAGGTGGGCATTTTCAAGGTAAATAAATCAGGAGAGGAGTACTCAAAAGGGCAATATTTATGGCAGAAGATAATGCTAGGGAGATAGGTGGGGCACAGATCATGGGTACTGATCCTTTCAAATTCCTACATTTCCTGACTGCTGCATAAACTGACTGTGACTAAACAGAGCTTATGCCACAAATACCATTGGGGAATTGTCCCTTCTTCCCAAAGCACTGTGACGGAACTCTAGGAGGAAGCAGGCAGTAGAGGTCTGTCTAAATGTTTACAAAGAGTACAGCCAGGGGCGATTACACAGTGTCAGGGCAGGTGGAGGCAGGCTGGTCCTAGAAGCCCATCTGGGACTGCGTATTGGCGCCATGCTCATAAAACGAGCTAATGGAATTGAGAGTGGCTGCTTTCCACACAGCGATGCGACCAGATCAATCAAGCAAACAACAACACAAATAGCAAAGAATCAATAAGAAGGGAACTTCAGTTTCCCCAGCAGAGGTCTGGCAGAGAGAGTTCTGTGTGGATTTCTGATGAAAAGTCAGCAAGTAGAAAAATCAACTAAAAATAGAAACTCTTTTAACTTTTATGGGAACTCGGAAGTGTAACATTAGAATTAATAATAGATGTTTGCAGGAAACCCTACATATTTCCAAACAACTCAACCATAGGGAACCCTAAGACTCGTTTAGGCTGTTGCCAGGTTATTTTTATACTTCACCTATGACAAAGAAATCAGTTCTAAAGATTGTGTATATGAATGAGCAGATTTACTCTCAACTGTACTAGTTTGTCACTCTCATATGTGAATCTGGGGATTGCTCTAAACATTTAACACTAAAAGCTAGACACTAAAGTGATTTCTTCAGCATCTATGATGTTGTGCTAGAATGCATTACTTTTGAGGTTCTAGTTAAATTCAAGATCCAACACAGTTCCAGCTTTACAACAATGATTAAAAAAAATAGCAATCACCATATTCAATGGCCTGCAGTTTTATCTAGACTTCACCAAGTGTCTGAGCACCCCCTTGAGTGGGGGAGCAGAAAAAATTCTTTAAATCTGCACCTATGTGTCTATAGCTATTAGCGCACTCTGTTTGGTCATTGAAAAACACTCTGGAGTCACTCTTATGAGGCAGAGCACATCATCTCCAGAAAGGCTTTTTTGAAATTCAAAATCGGAATCTGGAAAAAGCCATCCTCTGAGCTGATGGAGCCTATTAATTTATTTAATCAGAATTCAATTCAGTGACCAGCCAGTAAGTCACTCAATATATCCCTGAGAGAATGGGACATAGGCAGATAAGCTCTTTTTCTCAGATGTTGCCACAATAATGCTGCATTAAAAGTCCACCTAGCCCTTAACAGGTGTGTGCTCAGGCTTAGGGTCTGCAGGGGACTGTGCTGTGGCTGTCAGACCTGGCTCCGTGGAGCAGTCCTGCTGCAGGTGAGGGTCCATTTGGATTGGGACCGAGGCTGGTGTGGGGCTCAGCTGTCAGGGCACTCAGGTCTCTTCCATGATGGAGCTGCCCTTCTTCTTTGTCCCCTCGCCCCTTCCCAGCCACTTTTTTTTTTTTTTTTTTTTTTGCCACCCTGAAGCACATGCAAGTTCCTGGGCCAGGGATCAAACTTCAGTGACAATTCCAGATCCTTAACCTACTGAGCTACCAGGGAGTTCCCTCTTTGTTCCTATATTTGTCTTCCACTCTTGTTTTTGGTTTTGTTTTGTTTTGTTTTGTTTTGTTTTGCTTTATCTAGGGCCGCTCCCACGGCATGTGGAGGTTCCCAGGCTAGAGGTCGAATCGGAGCTGTAGCCACCGGCCTACACCAGAGACACAGCAACGTAGGATCCGAGCCATGTCTGCAGCCTACACCACAGCTCAGGGCAACGCCGGATCCTTTAACCCACTGAGCAAGGCCAGGGATCGAACCCGAAACCTCATGGTTCCTAGTCAGATTCGTTAACCACTGTGCCACGAAGGGAACTCCTGTCTTCCACTCTTAATCTGCCTTCTGTGGTTTTAATATGGGGCACTTTATTTTCTTTCCTTTCTTAGCATATCAGTTTTTTTTTTTTTAACTTTTGTTGGTGGTTGCCCTATACATTTGCAGCTAATCCAACCACTTTGAACTAACACTAGATAATGTCGTGTAGTATGAGTACCTTGTAACAAAATAATCCTAATTTCTTCCATTCCCTTGTTATCATTGTTGTCATTTTATTTATACATAAGCAGACATAAGCATAAGACTCACATATATAAATATGATACATAATCATATGTAATCATATACATTGTTGCTATTATTTTTAATAAACTGTTACCCATTAGATCAATTAGAAATGAGAAAAAATTAAAGTTTTCATTTTACCTTTATGTATTCCTTTTTTTTTTTTTGTCTTTTTAGGGCCATACCTGTGGCATATGGAAGTTCCCAGGCTAGGGGCTGAATCCGAGCTACAGCTGCCAGCCTACACCATAGCCACTAGGGATTGAACCCTTGTCGACATGAGTATTAGTTGGGTTTGTCACCACTGAGCCACAATGTGAACGCCTACTTAATCCTTTTTTGAACTGCTCCCTTTCTTTGTGTAGATCCAAGTTTCTGACTTATTTTATTTTCCTTCTCTCTAAAGAATTTCTTTAGGAGTTCCCATTGTGGCTCAGTGAGTTAAGAACCCAACTAGTATCCAAGAGGATACGGGTTTGACCCCTGGCCTTGCTCTGTGGGTTAAGGATCCAGTAATGCCACAAACTGTGGCGTAATTTACAGATGTGGCTCTGATCCAGCATTGTTGTGGCTGTGGTGTAGGCCTGTGGCTGCAGCTCCCATTCAACCCCTAGCCTGGGAACTTCCATATGCCACAAGTGCGGCCCTAAAAAGAAAAAAGAAAAGAAAAGAAAAGAAAGAAAGAAAGAGAGAGAGAGAGAGAGGGAGAGAGAGAAAGAGAGAAAGAAAGAAAGAGAGAGAGAGAGAGAGAGAGAAAGAGAGAAAGAGAGAAAGAAAGAAAGAAAGAAAGAAAGAAAGAAAGAAAGAAAGAAAGAAAGAAAGAAAGAAAGAAAGAAAGAAAGAAAGAAAAGAAAGAGAAAGAAAGAGAGAAAGAGAAAGAAAAAAAATTTCTTAAACCTTGCTTGCAAGGCAGGTCTACTAGCAACAAATTCCCTCAATTTTTGTTTATTTCTCCATTTTTGAAGAATAATTTTGTGGGATACAGAATTCTAGATTGGTGGGGTTTTTCTCTCAACCCTTGAAATGTTTCACTCCTCTTGCTTGCATGGTTTTTGAGCAGAAGCCGGGTGTAAGTCTTATCTTTGTTTCTCTATAAGTAAGGTGTTTTTTCTCTCTGGATTCTTTCAGGATTTTCTCTTTCTTGGATGGTTTGAAAATGATATGCCTAAGTCATTTTGTTTTGTTTTTGCATTTATTTATACTATCATGCTCTCCGAGCTTCCTGAAGTTGTGGTTTGGTGTCTGACATGAATTTGGTGGAAATTATCAGCCATTATTATTTCAAATATTTGTTTCTTTCTCACTTTCTTCTCCTTCTGCTATTCCCGTTAGAGGTAGCTTACACATCAGTTGTTGTCCCACAGTCCTTGCATATTACGGTCTGATTTTACAGTCATTATTCTCTTTGCTTTTCACTTTTGGAGGTTTTTATTCATACATCCTCCAGCTCAGAGATTCTTTACTTGACTGCATCTAGTCTACTAATAAGCCCATCAAAGTCCTTCTGCATTTCTAGAACAGTGTTTTTTTATCTCTAGCATTTCTTTTTGGATCTTTCTTAGGATTTCCGTCTCTCTGCTTACATCACCCATCTGTTCTTGCCTGCTGTCTACTCTACCCATTAGAGCTTTTAACACATTGATTATAGTTGTTATAAATTCTCGGTCTGAGAATTCCAATATCCCTGTCATGCCTGATTCCGTCTCTTCAAGTTATGCTTTTTGCCTTTTGGTATGTCATACGTTTTTTTTCTTGTGGCCACACATGATATACTAACTAAAAGGAACTGCTATAAATAGGTTTTTAGTAATGTGGTGAGATGTAAGGGAAGGGAAACCACTCTATGGCCCTATGTTAGGTCTCTGACTTTTAGTTTTTTTTTTTTTTTTTTTTTTTGTCTGTTGTTGTTGTTGCTGTTGTTGCTATTTCTTGGGCCGCTCCCGAGGCATATGGAGGTTCCCAGGCTAGGGGTTGAATCGGAGCTGTAGCCACCGGCCTACGCCAGAGCCACAGCAACGCGGGATCCGAGCCGCGTCTGCGACCTACACCACAGCTCACGGCAACGCCGGATCGTTAACCCACTGAGCAAGGGCAGGGACCGAACCCGCGACCTCATGGTTCCTAGTCGGATTCGTTAACCACTGCGCCACGACGGGAACTCCAGGTCTCTGACTTTTAGTGAGCCTATGCTCTGGACTGTAGACTTCCCAAATGCGTCTCATTTTTCTCCTCCTCTCAGGTGGGAGAGGATGGCAGAGTGGCCTAAAGTTGGATAGTTCCCTATCTCCATGTGGAAGGCTATGCTGAGTGGAGTTGGGTATTTCCCTGCTCCAGGTTAGTTAGGCTCTGATAATACCCCAGCAGGTTAGGCTCTGGTTAACTAGTTTCCCCTGAGGGCAGGTCTCATGAAGAACAGAATGCTCTGGCATATTTCAAAATGGTTCCTTTTCCCCTTCCTCTGCCAGAAGCATGAGGGGATTTTTCTCCAATATTTTCTATGGGAACTTGGCTGAGGTCCTGGAGGTAAATTTCACCATATTGTGGAGGGCCCTCCCTAGAGTTTTTAACTCTCAGACTTGTGCACATTAAGCCTCCAGAATCTGTCAGTCACAGTTCTGGTTTTCCTGCGTTGGTACTGGGTCCCACCTGGTTTTTGTTTGTCTCTGCTCTGGTAGGGTTTCATCTGTCTCTCCGGTCCTGGGGGGCAGTCTTTTGCCCTCTGTCCTTATATCTCTTACAAACCCTAAGAAGAGTTGATTTTTGTAGTCTATTGAGCTTTTTTCTTGTTAGGATGGAGTGGCAGTGTCTAAGCTCCTTACTTGTAGAACTGGAAACTGGAAGAGAATGGCCTACTCTTTCAAAAAACATTAAGAAATAATGAGGTGGAGCAAAACAGAAATGATTTCAGGAAGGCAAACTGCCCAGACCTAGATGTCTCTCCCAGTTGACCTTCTGACCCTCTGGTGACAGGGCTGCTGCACTCTGCAGGCTTCCAGCTGCTCCTCCTCTTCCTCCAGTAGTCACCTCCATCATGGCTCTTGGTTGACCCACAGGTGTTCAGCTTAACTCCCGTAGTGGCCATTCTTCTTGTGCTGCCATCCTGATTCATGGTTCTCATCCTGTCCCTTACAGCCACCAACATTTTTATTTCCTTTTTGGCCAGCATATCCCCTTTCCAGCCATGGCCAGAGACTTAGGATTCAAGCTTCTTAGTCTCTGTAGGTTTGAGAATGTGGAGAGATTTAACCATGTTCCAAGGTGAGGAATATTCAAGGTAGTGATAATTCACCACCCTGCAGGGGACACACCTTTCCACCATAAGCACACTTCGTAGCAATTCTTTAAGCCTTCAATAATCAGAGCCCATTTAGAATGATAATTGCCTCACATCCAGTAATATAAGAGCTGTTGTCTCATCTGGATAGTGTAGCCTATGTTTACACAGCTTTCACTGCCCACAGTATTCGTATTCATTTTACTTATAGTCAAGATTTAGTTAGGAGTTCACTCCAGCCTATTCTCCTGAGATTGTTCTGTTTTGGACACAAACAGGATTTCATACGTATCTCTTTTTTCGCTGTTGTTGTTCTATAAATACTTTAAAAATGGAGTCTGCATAACTGAACCAGCTCCTGACTTTAAGAAATTTAGAAATTAAAAAGAGGATGGATGAAGGTCACCAAGACCTCTAATAAAAGTCAGCTTGAGACGGTTGACTCTCAGGAGCAGACTTTGTGCTATTTCAATCTGGAGGGATTGGAAGCTACTTCATGATGGAAATAACTTTCTGAGTTGGACTTAATAGGAATGAGTAAGATTGTGAGGAACTGGTGGGTGACAGGGAAGTTCAAATAAATGGAAAAGCAGGAAGAGAGGCAGAATATCATGGGCAAGATCTGGGAAGAGCAAACAGCTCAGGTAAAGAGATAGCTGTAGGAGTGTGATAGGAAATAAATTCAGAAAACAGGCTAAGTCCTAATGCAAGGGTCTTCAATGCCATGCTGGGATATCATGGAATTTGGAGTCAGACAAATGCCCTGATAGATAGAAAGCCACTAGACCTGATCAATGCATGATTAAATCTTGTTTATGCCAGCCCACCATCCCAGCCTACTGATATCCTTGAGACTTTCATTAAAACTATGAGCTATCTCCTCCATCCCCAGACCCCATGTAGGTTTGATAAGCATCCTTGATTATGCTTTTCTAATCCAACTACAAAATGTGTAAAAGTCATGGCTATAGACATAACTCTAAAGTGACCTCCCACTAGATGGATCACTCAAATTCTTTGGGCTATGCTTATTCAACCATGTAATTCTCATGAAAAACAGCATCATCCATAGTTCTCAATAACAACAGATATTACTGATTTCTTATTTCAATACACATGAGTTACACTCACTATTACACTCTTATTTAAACCTTTCGCCAGTGCTCAAAGATGAAGCTATTGAAACTTACCGCGAATGCCTTTAAACTTCAGTGTCTCTCCTGTGACAGACAGGTTGAATCTCAACCTTGAATTGATTGGTCTTCATCAATCTCCAAAGAAAGTATGGATTTTACCAAATAGATTGATCCTTTCTAAAACGTTTGGGCAACACTTAACTCCTTTAATACCTATCTGGTTAATATAAAGAGCTGTTGAATTCACAAGACCAGTTGGAAAGTTCTTTTTTGTTTGTATTTATTGAGGCTAACTGGAAAGTTTCAAATCTGGCACAGGGGGATAATGAAATAGATTTCAACTTAGCCAAGAAGCATGATTTTCATCTAAGTAGACCTGAATTTCCTGAAAATTTAAAAAATAATCTAACAGTGCCAGCATGAGCCCTTAGTTGCCTAGGTAATAAAGCAGGTTTCCATGGAAACACATTGGTCTGTATCAAAGAAATGCTTTGAATTTTAATGGAATGAAAGATCACTGTCTAAGAAAGACCAAATAGTTATTGCTACCTGAACAGTTCTTGGTGGTGATGGTTAGCATTTTGTGTTCATATTGTTAACAATGGTGGTTGTTTTGCCAGGAAAACAAGCTTTAGATATGAAAATAATTGTAATAGCTAATACTCTGCCTCGTTTCCTCTGTATACCACAGAGTTTCAGTCCCCATGTGTATTCTTACATTTATTGTAGAAAATTTTTATTTCCTAATTTTGTTATACTTTTGCATTAAATGTGAGAAGTTAAGGTGTAGAACTTTTCTTCCCAATGAGGTTAGTAAATGGGCCCACATGCTATGATCGTTCTTCTAAGTACATGAGCCTCAGAGTGTAATGAAGTACTGGGCTCCATTTCAGAATATGCTTTCTGTTTTTGCAGACAAGCCCTCAGAGCACTCTGCTCCCTGCTCAGGGAATGTTCAGGGAACATCTGTTAACTGAAAGCTTGTCTGACTTGACGTTGATGACTATTCCTTAAAAGCGAATTCACAAAGGGGTAGAGCATCTGTAAAAGGCTTTCTCGCAGACTTGCTGCAATTCACAGCAACTAGGCATAGAGAGGTGAGTAAATCACATAGCTAGTAAATGGCAGATCCAGGGTTTGAACTCCTGAGGTCTATTACAGAAAGTGGGTGACACTAGCCTGTGTGAGACTTTGGCGGAAGGCCATTTGACTTGGTAGGAATCTTACCTCTCATGTCTGGCCTTCAATATGCTATCTAAACTAGCTGGGCTTTATGTGACAGGCCTTACAGTGAGCACAGATGACTAGGCTTAAGAGGAGAGAAGTGAGCTGGGAAGTAGATTGAACGTCATTACCCGAGGAGAGCAGGGACTGCTCAGCCAGAACTGCTCACTCAATGCATTTCCAATAGGCAGGAAGCTCTGGGAAGGACGCCACCTTGTTTGCAATTACATTTTCCTTTTATGATATTAGTCCGGGCACAAAGCTTTTTATTAAATCAAAGAGATTAAAAGTCTACAGTCCTTTGGTCTAACACTTACCCTTGTCTCTTCTGTTTCCCGTACCTTCATGTTTTATTTATTTATTTATTTATTTTTAAGGGCCACACCCATGGCATATGTAGGTTCCCAGGCTAAGGGGCGAATCGGAGCTGTAGCCGCCGGCCTACACCACAGCCACAGCAATGCAGGATCAGAGCCACATCTATGACCTACACCACAACTCACAGCAATGCCAGATCCTTAATCCACTGAGCGAGGCCAGGGATCGAACCCGGAAGGTCATGGTTCCTAGTGGAATTCGTTTCTGCTGTGCAACTATGGGAACTCCGATAATTAAGGCATCTTAGATTTGATGAAACCCAGTATTACTCTCTTTAAAGGACTTCTAAGTCCAAGGTCAAGTGGCTTCTAAAATACAGCAATACTAATAACTAACATTATCTTTTTCTTTTTTCTACAATGCTTACCTAACATATGTAATAGAATGTATTTTTTCGCATAATATCTCCCTGCTAGAATGCACATTCCATAGAGCAGGAATTTTCATCTTTATTGTTTTTTGATGTCTCCCAAGCCCCTACAACAGTGCCTGGCACATGAGGAATCCCATAGATATAAAAGTTCAGTAACCTGTCCAAGGTCACACAGCTTGACATCACTGGCAGGGGTGGGGAAGAGGATTCGAGCCCAGTCTGGTTCTGAACCTACACCCTTATCCATTGAACTCTGCTGCCTCTAACACTGCCTGTGTTCCCCTTCTTGATTTAACTCCTATTCTAGGCTCTCACTCTACTTGGTGCACGCCTCTCTCATAGCTCTTCTTACTCTTCATTAAAGGATAGTATGGCCTCTGTCCTCTGCAAGACTCAGCTTCTCAAGGGCCAAGGCCTATTCTTATTCATCTTTGCACCCCCAAGGCCCACCCCAGTGCCCCGCACTGTGCAGATGCTTAATGTCTGTGAAGTAAACTGGCTATGTACGTATTGAGCAAGAAGCATGAAAGAAAAGTCAAAGGTTCCAACTGGCAGCCAAAGGACTTGTAGAGCTGATGAAAAAGAACAGTTTAGAAAGAGAAGCTCTTCTGAAGAAAGAATACTGAGTTCCAGTTTGGAACTTACTGGAGTGATGGAGATCAGTGCCTTGGAAAGAAAACTGGCAATAAGGTTCTAAGACACAGATTTGCAAGTCTTTCTGACAGAAGTGCTAACTGAAGCTATGACAGTGAATCAGCTCACCATGGAAAAGAGAAGGCAAAGAGAGTGGGAGAGAGAGAGAGGGAAGGTAACATCTTTGAGCATACCTATAGTAAAGGCAAGAAAAAGACAAGGAGTCAGCAAAGAGACCTAAAAGAAATTCCGAAGGTTCTCTGCAGCAACACGAAAGTCAAAGGAATCTTTCTTCTGTTTGTGTCCCTGAGTAGGTGTCTGTGATGACTGCTTTGTTACACAGTACAGATTATAAATAAAAGTCTGTGGGCAGCAAGAGAAAAACAACACATACGTTTCAGTGCTACTGGGTCTGTCTGGCCCTGCCCACCATTAGTTTGGGATCTACTTAGTTCAGACCGGAGCACACCCACATGCAATTGCTGGCGACGGCAACCGCCAGCACAACACGCCTTCCGCCTCTTCGCACTGACTTCTCTTCGCCTCCTCTCTCCTCCAAACATAGGTTGGAGATTACACCCCCTCTGTGTCAAAACAGCACATCTGAAATCATCTCATGGCCCCCACATTCTTTCACTTGCCCTTGTCTTCAAGGTTTTGTAAGGTGAATTCGGCCTCTGCAATTTTTATCCTGCACTATTGTGGTTATTATTGTTCTTTTTAACCATATCAACACCTCGAAATTTCTCTCTTCTAGTTGTTTTTGCTGTTGGCTAATTGGTGAACCACAGAAGTCCTTGAGAGTAAGTTGGGGCAGGGGAAGGGGCACTAGTGCAATTCTTTGAATCTCTCTCTCTCTTTTTTTTTTTTTTTTTTTTGGTCACTTTTTGGGGGGCCACACCCCAAGCATATGGAAATTCCCAGGCTAGGGGTCGAATCAGAGCTGTAGCTGCCAGCCTATACCACAGGCACAGCAACAACAGACCCTAGTTGCATCTGTGACCTGTACCACAGCTTGCAGCAATGTCAGATCCTCAACCCCCTGATTGAGGCCAGGGATCGAACTCACATCCTCATGGATACTAAGTAAGATTCTTAACCGCCTCAGTAAATCTCTTTAGTAACACTTTCCTTGTTTGTGCCACAGGCCTCCCACTGACTGGTAGGAATTGCTTAGCTGTTCAAGTGGCAGTTAGCACTAGAGACAACTGACTTTTGAACTAGAAGAGCACATAAGATAGTAAATCCATTAAAAACTTAGTAATCACATTATAAACATTCTGAATGGACATTATTTTTACCATTCTGTAAGTCAAATGCAGACGACTTTTCTCAGGCCAATTACCCTATCTATCTATCTATCTATCATCTATCTACCTACTTACCTACCTACCTATTGCCACACCCATGGCATGTGGATGTTCCCCAGCTAGGGACTGAACTCAACTGAACACCACCACAACAGTGACCCAAGCCACAGCAGTAACAACACAGGATCCTTAACCTGCTGAGCCGCCAGGGAACTCCACTATACTTTATTTAAAAAATTATAACATATTCATATATGGGACATATGTTCATTCTTTTTCACAGGAGAGGAAGACATACTTGTACAGTTTACTTAAGTAATTAGAAAACAAATGGCAAGTTTCAGAAACAGAACACACTGTCAACTCTTCCGAAGCCCTCCCTGGTTACATCCCATATCCCTTTTCTTCATACTTTACTACTTATTGTATGTATCCTTAATAGTATAACTGGGTTTTGCATGTTTTTACCTTGTGTAGGTGGGAACATGTGGTATTTACTCTTTGGCTGACTTGTTTCTCTCACTCAGTATTGAGATTCACATTATTATAAATGGCTACAGTTTTTTCATTGTTTTTGGTGCATTATATTTCACCATATGGCCACATCATAATTCATCCATTCCTTTATTGATTTAAGTTTGGCTTATATGCTGTTTTTAGATATTACAAAAATGCTCATATACAAGAGATTCTATAGAACTGCTGAATCATAGCAATTGTATATCTTCAACTTTACTAGATTGTTTTGTTTTGTCTTTTTAGGGCTGCACCCATGGCATATGGAAGTTCCCAAGCTAGGAGTCAAATTAGAGCTGTAGCTGCCAGCCTACACCATAGCCACAGCAATGCCAGATCCAGGCTTTGTCTGAGACCTGCACCACAGCTACGGCAACACCAGATCCTTAACCCACTGAGAAAGGCCAGGGATCGAACCCGCATCCTCATGGTTCCTAGTCAGATTCATTTCCGCTGCACCACCACAGGAACTCCCAAATTTACTAGATTTTATTCTTTGGCCTGGTGGGTGTCTGATAGTTATGGCATTGTGATTTTCATGTTCATATCTGTGGTTACTAATAAGGATGCGCACACTTTCTGTTGCTTACTCTTTGGTGCTCTGCCTATTTAAGCCTTTTACCTTTTTGGGGGGGCTATACCCTTGGCTTATGGAAGTTCCCAGGCTAGGGGTTAAATCAGAGCTACAGTTGCCGGCTTATACCACAGCCATAGCAACATGGGATCTGAGCCACGTTTGCAACATACTCCACAGCTCAGGGCAACGCCAGATCCCTGATTCACTGAGCAAGGCCAGGGATCCAGCCTTCATCTTCATGGATGTTAGTCTGGTTCGTTTCTGCTGCGCCACAATAGGAACTCTCCCTTTTGCCTAATTTTTAATATTGTCATCTGTTTCTTATTGATTTGTATGTGCTCTTTATATATTCTGGATAGTAATTCCTGTTACATGCTTTGCAAACTTCTTCTCCCATATCGTGTCTTTTCCACTTTATGGTGTTATTTGGTAAACAAAAGTCCTTAATTTTAATGTAGCTGAATTTATGGATCTTTTCCTTTATGGCTAAAAAAAATTATTCTCAACCATAAAATCATAAAACCATTCTTCCATACAGGTCTGCATATCTGAAATCCTTTGGAGCCAGATGTGTTTTGGAATACAGACATTTTTGGATATTGCAAAGGTACCATGGGACATACAACATATACTATGTGACAAGTACTAGGACAGTAATTATAATAAAAAATATCAATGTTTCTACAGCAAAACATACAGTCAACTAAGTGATATATAATGACTATCTGTCACTAAATTACATTTTTCACCAAATGAGGGCCAAAGAATTTGATATTTCAAGGTTTGGGGATCTTATAACTAGTATAAAAGTTTTGGTAGCTTCATATAACAAAAATGGAATTATTTCAAAATTTGAAGGAACTTACTGGTAGAGCCATGGACCTGGAATTTGTGTGTGAACATTCTTTACTCCTTATTCAAATTATTTAATGGTTTAGGACTATTCATATTTCGACTCTTGAGTCAGCTAGTTGTTTCTCTTGAGATTGTATAATCATCTAAATTTTATTTGCATTAAATTGTTCATAAGATGTTCTATTTTGATTTCTAAAATATAGTTTTCATTATTGTTATAACATCTCTCCTTTTATTGCTCTATACTGTTAAACATTTGTCAATTTTTATTAGTCTTTTCTCCCCCAAAAAATCAATTCTTGGAAGTTTAACATCTACTATATACAGTTCTGTGCTAGTGAATTGCTTCTGAACATAACAAAACAAAAACTCTACCTTGTTTGCTGATTTTCATTGTGTAAAGATCCCCATGAGGGAAATTTCAAGCTACCAGTTTGATGTTATTGACCATGGAGTTAGCAAGAGGTGTATACAGTTGGTTCTCCTGAGCCAGTACAGGCAGTGTCTAGCGTACCACTATTTTCCATTGCATTCATATCTGCTCTTAGCATTCTTTCCCTCCTACTTTCCTTAATTTTGCTCTTCTTTTTCTACTGTCTTGAAAGGGGATGTTTAGCCAAAGACCTTTCAGCTCCTTTTCTAATACACATATTTAAGGCTACAAACTACCCTTTAAACACTGCATTAGTTTGTTTTTTTAATATTATTTATTTATTTATTTATTTTGCCTTTTTGCCTTTCCTAGAGCCGCTCCTGCGGCACATGGAGGTTCCCAGGCCAGGGGTCTAATTGGAGCTACAGCTGTGGGCCTATGACACAGCCACAGCAACGCAGGATCCAATGCATCTGCAACCTACACCACAACTCATGGCAATGCTGGATCCTTAACCCACTGAGCAAGGCCAGGGATAGAACCTGAAACCTCATGGTTCCTAGTCCGATTCGTTAACCACTTGCACCACGACAGGAACTCCTACATTAGTTTTATTCCTCAGGTGTTACTACTGTATTTTATTGTTCAGCTCAAGATATTTTCTCATTACCATTATAACTCTGGCTACAGTTATAAAATAAAGACTTGCCTCTATAGTTCTTTATTGCTTTCTAGTTTAATCGCATTGTGCTCAAAAAACATGTGCTGAATGATTTCAATCTTTAAAATTTGTTGAGAGTTACTTTACAGCTAACTGTGACTAATTTTGGTAATATGTCATGTTTGCTTTCCAAAAAACATATGTTCTGATTTTGGTGGTGTTTTTCTGTGTATATTCATTAGGTCAAGTCTGTACATCATGTTATTCAAATTTTCTATACACTTATTGATTTTTTAAAATTTTTTATTTCATTTTTCCCGCTGTACAGCATGGGGATCAAGTTATTCTTACATGTATACATTTTTTTTTCCACCCTTTGTTCTGTTGCAATATGAGTATCTAGACATAGTTCTCAATGCTACTCAGCAGGATCTCCTTGTAAATCTATTGTAAGTTGTATCTGATAACCCCAAGCTCCCGATTCCTCCCACTCCCTCCCTCTCCCGTCCGGCAGCCACAAGTCTATTCTCCAAGTCCATGATGATTTTTTTTTTTTTTTTGCTTGTCTTAATCACTGGGAAAGGCTTGTTAAAATCACCTAATATGGCCACATACATTTTTCTTTATAATCTTATCAAGTTTCACTTTATACATTTTACATATATTTATCACTATCCACATAAAAATTTAAAATTTGGAGAGTTCCCTGGCAGCCTAGTAGGTTAAGGATCTTGCAGTCACTGCTGTGGCTCCAGGCCTGTGAACTTCTGTATGCTGCAAGCATGGCCAAATAAATAAATAAATAAATAAGACTTAAACTTTTAAATATATATGTATTTTCAACTCAGAAATAATTCAAGGAGTTCCCGTCGTGGCTCAGTGGTTAACGAATCCAACTAGGAACCATGAGGTTGCAGTTCGATTCCTGGCCTTGCTCAGTGAGTTAAGGATCCAGTGTTGCCATGAGCTGTGGTGTAGGTTGCAGATGCGGCTTGGATCTGGCGTTGCTGTGGCTCTGGTGTAGGCCAGCGGCTACAGCTCAGATTAGACCCCTAGCCTGGAAACCTCCATATGCCGAGGGAGCGGCCCTAGAAATGGCAAAAAGACAAAAAAAAAAAAAAGAAAAAAGAAATCATTCAGGAGTTCCAGTCGTGGCGCAGTGGTTAACGAATCCGACTAGGAACCATGGGGTTGCGGGTTCGGTCCCTGCCCTTGCTCAGTGGGTTAACGATCCGGCGTTGCCGTGAGCTGTGGTGTAGGTTGCAGACACGGCTCGGATCCCGCGTTGCTGTGGCTCTAGCATAGGCCAGTGGCTACAGCTCTGATTTGACCCCTAGCCTGGGAACCTCCATATGCCGCGAGAGCGGCCCAAAGAAATGAAAAAAGACCAAAAAAAAAAAAAAAAGAAATCATTCAAGATTCCTCCATTCTTTCTATATCTCATTGGTCATACTTAAAAGATACTTTTTTTTTTAGGGCCACACCTGTGGCATATGGAGGTTCCCAGGCTAGGGGTCAAATCGAAGCTGTAGCCACTGGCCTATGCCACTGCCACAGCAACTCAGGATGTGAGTGCCAATGCTGGATCCTCAACCCACTGAGCAAGGCCAGGGATCCTGAGTCTTCATGGATGCTAGTCAGATTCATTCCTGGAGCCACTATGGGAACTCCAAGATACTATTTTTATATAAACCGCCCTTCATAGTGGAAAAGAAATGGTGGCTCTGGGAAAACTAAAGCAACCCACTTAATAAAGTCCATTAACTATTACAGAAATACTTCCCATGTTGTAGAACATTATGTTTGGTGGTACTTAGCTTCACATAGCCAACCTGAAAATCTGCATATGTTGAATTTGGAAAAGATCGAACAGCTGCAAAGTGCAGAGCTGTAAACTGCTTATGAGTTTTTTAAGCACTTAGAACTTAAGCAAGACTAGGTAATGGAGCAGATGGAATCAGTAAGTGAACTAAAGACTAACCTTTATCCATAAGCGTGCTTTCAAATAAAGATTCTGCTGCACGGAATGTATTAACTCATATACTGAAATAACATCCTTTCAAAATATCTAAAGGCGCATTTTTTCATTCCTTAAAAAAAAATGTCAGCGTTTAGAGTAAAAAGAGCTACAAATAATTAAAACAATAATGCAAGTATTAATTTTACCCACTCTCCTGATCAAATTGTAGCACCTTCGCAAATTTCAGATCCAAGTCCAAGGATTTTTAGCTGTAAACTCTAATCATGCTCACTTTTTAATTCCACGAACTACCAGAACTTGCGGACTCGACCTTTGCTTTCATATTCTTTCACTAGATGTCTCCAAATACCAACTAAAAGAATCTTTTCCATCTACAAAAAAAAAGTCGCAAGGGTTCAAAGCAAGAACAAGGTGATGCCGGGAAATGTAACAGGATGAAATCTCAATGGGGAAACTGGGAGATTGGTGCCCTGAGTTCTCAGTTTAGTCACTTTTTTGCCATGTAACCTGGGGTGTCATCCGCCTCTTTCTGGAGCCGTTTCTTTCTCTCTCTCTCTTTTTTAACCTCAGAAGCGTAGAGTTAAGCCTTCAGGGCTCTTTAACGTTCCGTCCAGCTCTCACCTCCCAGGTGCAAACTTCCACACAAAGCCGCCTTTTCCAGTAGGGCTCGCTCCTGAATTAACCCTTCCGAGCGGCGCTTGGCGAAACAGATATAGAAACTGAGACACGAAAGGAGCATAGTTCGTTAAAGTTACGAAAAGCTGCAAGGAGAGACACTGAAACGTAGTAAGTACAAGGCTGCTCTGAAGAGTGACCGGACGCTAACCACGCAGTACTTCTACTTCTCCAGGAACTTCCTCCCTTGACTGAGCAGGCCCGGAAGTCACTCTAGCAGGTAGGAGTGTGGGACCGGAAGTCCCGCCGTTTTTGACCGGCAAACGGTAGCCCGTAAGGGTCACAAGGCCAGCGAATCCGCCGCGCGAATTGTTTTCCTCAGGTGGTGGGTTTATGTCGCAGGAGCCCAAGTCGGCGAGACGACTGTGCGGCACTGGGACTCGGCCCCGCACCCTTCTTCCCCTGTTGTTGGGCTGTGTGACTTTTTCCTTCCGTTGGCGCCGAAGGGAACTTGCTGCTGGGCGGGCGGAGAGGTCAGCCTGCTGGCGGGGCCGGGGAGTGCGAGGCGCTCCCGAGAGGGTAGGAACCCAGGAGGTCGCCGACTCTCCTCGAGCGTCGGGTTTCTCCTCTGCCAACAGAGGAGTACTCCTCGTTTTGCCTACTTGTTGTGCTCTCGTGCAGTTAATTGTACAGTACTTCGGTTCGAACAGCAGCTTTGTTAAATGGGCAATGCTCCTACCCTGAGCGTCACCTGCCGATGGGGAAACAGGCTCGGGAGAATAAATGAACCGTCTTAAATGACAAACTGTGTGAAAGTCAGAATTCTAACTCCGGCTTTCTGAGATCACGCTGCCACCCCAGCAGAGGAGCAAATTACAGTGTAAAGGATAAGTTTCAAAAGCGAATGCTCTTACAATACCATTCCTGTGGGACTGATTAGTTTCAGTCGCGCCATTAAAATCCAGAGGCATAACTTTAAAAAGAGGGGATTGGAGGGAAAGACGGTATTTTTCCTTTGGTTTGCCTCCTCTCGAATTACAAGTTCTTTGTTAATATCACGTGTTTTGGTTGACAGCTCGAGCCCACCAGGAATGGCAGCCCCATCTATGAAAGAAAGGCAGGCTTGCTGGGGAGCCCGGGATGCATACTGGAAGTGCTTAGATGAGAACACAGAGGACGCTTCTCAGTGCAAGAAGTTGAGAAGCTCATTTGAATCAAGTTGTCCCCAGCAGTGGGTAAGTCACACTTGGACATGTTTCTGTTCGCTGTTAAAATACATAGCACTTACAGTGAGTGGTGGACTATGAAATGAAGCACAGTTTGAGGCTTCTCAAGTCAGCAGTTTCTGTTAGCAGCAAAGAAAACCTTGTCTGGTAATCCAGGCTTGTTTTTGTTACAGATAGGGCAAACGTTTGGAAAAGGTCATCTGACTCTTTAAAGATCATTGAAAAACAAAATAAACATAAGAACAATAACTAAAAAATTCCAACCCCCTAAACTGATAAGACTTCTCTAGGTTCTTCTGAAGAGATAATATTTAATCTTGAGAAAGAGTTAGCAAATTCACTGTCCTAGAGCTACTATCAGAAATAAAAGCATTCCCATTTGTCACCCAAAGCCATATAATTAAAATACAGAGAAAGGAGTTTAGAAAGTAGAAGAAATAAAATATCCAATGGGAGTTCCTTTGGTGGCTCAGCAGGTTAAGAACCCAACCTAGTGGGCTGTAAGGATATTGGTTCAATCTCTGGCCTCGCTCAGTTTGTTGGTTAAGGATCCAGCATTTCTGCAAGCTGCGGTGTAGGTCATAGATGTGGCTTGGTTCTGGCCTTGCTGTGGGTGGCTCTGTTGTAGGCATGCAGCTGCAACTCTGATTCGACCCCTAGCCTGGGAACTTAGATATTCTGCAGAAGTGGCTGTAAAAAGAAAATAAATAAATAAATAAATATTCAGTGGTAGATTCTGCCACCAGCTGCTCCAAATGCCTCCCTGACATGTGTCCATGCTCTCTGTTGCCTGGCCTTAGAATGGGAGGGTTTGAAAAAGGGAACTGACATTGCTGGGCTCCTTAAATGATCCTGTATAAGTGCTTGGTACTCCTTCAGTAATACTCTTTAAGATGGGTTGTTACTTTCAATTTCCAGAGGAGGTGAGTGAAACCCAAAGCATTGAAATAACTTGCTCAGTGTTGGTTAGTAATTGGGAGAACTATAGGTCTAAGTCAGGCCTAGTGGCTGATGTGAAGCTGTGTGCTTTTTCCTCTCATGCTGCTCCAAATTGTACCTAGTAGTTTGAGTACAGATGGTTTTAGAGATGAAGTGGATTTAGGATCTTCTCCCTCTCACACCTCAGATTTTTAGATGAGGCACCTAAGGCTGAAGACCTCAAGAAGGGTGTGATGGAGGGCGGGGATGAATGCAATGCATAGACAGTTGCTTTAGATGAGCCCTTCATCTGTAAAAGCAGCATGATGTAACCTAGCTCATGGAATTACTATGCAGAGCAAATGTCTAACTTGACATACAGACTGAAAACTGATAAATGAGGGGCTTTATGATGGAATTAGATAATGATTTAGCCCCCAAATATAATACATCTTTGGTATTCCCATCAAGTAGATTCATTGAGAATCAGCTCCTGTTTGAAGAATTTGGTAGAAAGTGTGGGAGTTTGGGCTGACATCACTCTCCTTTATGGCCTGGATGCTGCACCGCCTGTGCTGTCCTCTTCTCACCCTGCTGTCTGACCCCAGGGTCACTGAGGAACAGGGACATGGGTGGGAACAGGGATGGACTTGGGGGCCTGGGGTCGGAGTGATGAAGCTCATCGAGGTAAGTCATGACCAAGGTGTTGGTGGGTCCCAACCCCTCCCACCCCTACCTTTTCCCTGCAGAACCTCTTCACTATGAGACCTGTCTTTAGACAGCTTAGCCATGATCTTTCCCTCAGGGTTGCACATCAGAATCGTGTGGAAATTTTTTTCTTTTTAGGGCCACACCTGCAGCATGGAAGTTCCCAGGCTAGGGGTCAAATCGGAGCTACGGCTGCCGGCCTACGCCGAAACCACAGCAACGCCAGATCAGAGCTGCATCTGTGACCTACACCACAGCTCATGGCAGCGCCAAATCCTTAACCCACTGAGTGAGGCCAGGGATCAAACCTGCGTCCTCATGGATGCTAGTTAGGTTGGTTACTGCTGAACCACAATGGGAACTCCCATGTGGAAATTTTAATAAAAATAGCCATGTCCCAGACCTCACCTTAGATCTATGAATTTCTGGAAGCTTTTTAAAAAAGGGTTCTGGCTCTGTAGGTGACTGTCGTGGATAACCATGCCTGGGAATCACTGTCTTCACCCCTTTGATAAGTTACACTTCAGTCCTATTTTTTTTTTATCCCTTCTCTCTCTAGCAAAACTCACTGCTTTTTCTTCAACCCAGTGGCTAATTGACCCTCCCATCTCTCTGATTTCAGGGCAACTTGTGTTCTCAGCATCATAAAGGGTTTTTAAAGCCAGTCAGGTGCTTCTTTACTGTAAGTCTCTTCCACTCACACACTGAGTGAGTGGCTGAGCACCATGCCATGCAGGCTCATCCTCTCTCCATCCAGGTCACTGCATCCTTATCAGAGCTCACAGCACAACAGATGTATAATTTATCCCTCACAATAACTCTGTTCCCAGTTTTACATGTGAGCACATGGGCACACAGAAATGTGGTCACTTGGAAGTGCAGAGCCTGGATTTGAGCTCAGCCGTCTGAGTCCAGACCCCATATGCTTCCCTGATCCACATCCTTCTTTCTGTGCCAGTCATGCAAGAAAGGAGCCCAGGAATTAGGCTGCACAAGTCTCACATTGTCCTAGAAACTTAGTCATCATGCAAATCTATTTAAATACAAAAGTGCTAGCTCCTTGGTCCCTTCACAGTTAACTCCCCAGGTTCCCCTCCTCGGGCCTAGCAGCCATTGCCATGCTAATTGCCATCCTCTTTAGAGTTCCCTTCCAGGCCACTCCCTTTCCCAAGGCGGGCTTCTCTACAACCATGGCTGAAGTACCACTTTCATGGTGATGCCCAAATCTGCATCCTCACCATGGCCCTTTCTCCAAGTCTAGAAGAACCTTTTGGGCTTTTAAGTGAGATGTTCAGAAGAGCCAACCTTGATCTCTCCCTCGTCTTGTAGCCAACCAGCCTCTCCTCCCACACTCCCAACCTCAGTGAAAGATGCTAACAACACAGTTCCAATTCACTGTGGGAACTGTTAAAGGACAGTTCTTCGGAGGGAAGCAGGAGAACACAAGCAATGGCCCTGCAGTGGGAACAGGTCCAGGGTGTTTCAGGAACAGCAAGGAGAGAGCTGAAGTTAGGGTCTTGGGTGATGGAGGCCGGTGACGCTGGAAGTTCTGAGTGATATGGAGACTCATTGGAGAGCTGTGGGTTCAGGGGTAAGGAGGCAAGTGAGGGCATAAGAGGGATGAGAGTTAGCAAAAAGATGGTGGGCCATTGGGTTGTTGGCATCAGGGTCCTAGAGTGAAGGGGGTGGTTGGAGGAAGGGAGGCTCAGAGTTGGCGTTATGGAAGGGCTGTGTTTGTTGGTATGGTCCAGGACTAGGCTTTGATCCTGGGAGTAAGGTGGGGTGGAGGACTGGGTCATAGACGAGGTCAAGGAGCCAAGAGGCCAGGGTGTTGGATCAACCACATGGACAGTGACTGGCCAAGAGGTGGGACAGAAAATGGCAGCAACCTGTGAAGTTGTAGATGATGCAACAAAGAAGCCGATGGGAGTGGAATAGAGGATTCAGAGTAGCTTCTGAGTGCCTTCTTTGTGGGACATTGTGTTTTCATCAGCTTTAATTTTCATTCAGTCTAATAAGGTACTCGTTATCTCATTTACATAGTAGGAACTAAAGCTCAGAAAGGTGAGACGCTTTGTTCAAGATCAGCTAACCAGTGAAGTAGTAGAAAGGGGATTTGAATGTAGGTCTCTGATTCCAAAGTTTGTTTTCTTTTTCTAAGCTGAAGTCACAGCCAGAGAACAGAGATAAAAATAAAACCACCAACTAGAGATGTACAATGAAAACTTCTATCATAAAAGACTAAAAATACAATTTGTTACGTGATAAATATGCCACACAACTACTAGGCTGTGACAAAACCAGATTAGTCTTCTCTGCCCCTTTGCTTATCTAGTCAGTCTGTATTGTATAATGAATGGTCTTACCTAAAGGCTCCTGTTGGTTCATAACTAGGAGCGAGCAGGGATCAGGTCTAGGTCATTCTAGCATCATCCAGCACAGTCTCCCACAGAGAGCAACTAGACATCCAAGATAGTTGATCCCAGAAACAATTTCAGATATTGTCTTTTCCCTGTGAACCTCTGAAATGTCTCAGAAATTCCAGTGCTTGGGCATTCATGCCACTGTCCTGTGTCTCGGTTGGTGGTTTAGAGGACATTAGCATCATATGTACACAGTGCTTCTCAGTAAATCCTTGTTTAGACATTAATCTCTTCGAGGTGCCACTAGTTGAGGGTCCTCAACTGTTCACCAAACCAGGTGGTACAGACTACGGAAAAGAGCTTTTCAAGCAGAGAGTGTGGTGTATGCAAAAGCGTGGAAACAAGATGCACAGGAGAGAAGCACCTTCAGGAACTGGGGCGGCTCTGGATGGCTCAAGTTGCGGGGCTGGTGGTAAGCTCAGGGGACAGACAGAGACAGAAACTAAGCCATGAATGACCTTGTTTGTCTGACTGAGCTGTTTGGATGTTGACCTTGAAGGCCATAGGGATACCCTGAAAGATCTTGATCTAATTGGGATTTCAAGAAGATTCTACTTGGCAGAGGTGCAACAGATGGGAAGTAGAGAAAACCAGTCAAACAGCTCTTACAGCAGCGCAGGTGAGAAATGATATGGGCCTGTACCTGGCCATCATGGGGGGAAAGAGATGGAAGCATTTGGGTGGACAGTGATGCAGTCACTGGAACAGATACCAGAGGAGGAGGGATGTTTGGAGAGGAGTAAGTTCTGGACAGGATGGGGCTGAAATGTAAGTAGGACAACTAAGCGAAATTGTCCTTTAGGCAGTTGGAGATGTGACAAGAAATGCAAAATTCTGTTGATTTGTCACAGAAATATTAAGGACATTGTCCACCTCTTCATCTAGTGTCCTTTATTTTATTTTTTATTTTTTTGCTTTTTAGAGCTGCACCTGTGGCATATGGAAGTTCCCAGGCTAGGGGTTGAATCAGAGCTACAGTTGCCAGCCTACACCACAGCCACAGCAAAGTGGGATCCAAGCCACATCTGCGACCTACACCACAGCTCATGGCAACACTGGCTCCTTAACCCACTAAGCGAGGCCAGGGATGAAACCCGCATCCTCATGGATACTAGTCAGGTTCATTACCCACTAAGTCACAACAGGAACTCCCCCTTCATCTGGTATCCTTTAATCTATAACCCCCATCCCAGCTCAGTCAGCCTGTGGCCACCAGGGGTACGTGGTGTGACAGTGAGATTCACTAACCTGCTGTAACCAGGGAGCCCGTGCACCGAAGTTGCTGTGGGCCTCTCACCAACTGAAGGAAAGGAGTTACGAGGTGTGGGGAAGGGAGAAGGTAAAACTGAAATGAAGCAGTACTTGGACAGGCTCAGAGCAAAGCAGGGCTGCATAGAAGGAGGTTGTCCACTCTGGACAGAGAGGTGGACCCAGGGCCCTTTATCCTACAGAGGTAAATGCTGAATGTTGTCATGCTGAGAAACCTCTTATTTGAAGTCCTGCATCCGAGTTGGAAGCCAAGGCTGCTGCTTTGTGTCAAAGTGCCTCCCAGATCCTCCAGATAAAATAGGGTGTTTCATTCTTACTGAAATAACCTCAAAGGACAAATTTCTGATAGTTTGATTTTTAAAGAACAGAGTTTCTTGCTGAGTAAGAAAGCAGCAATCACGCAAAGGGGCCTGTCAGGACAGTCTGTGGCTGCAGTGTGTCCACGGAGAAAGTTGACTTTGTAGCTGGCTTTATATCAGTCTCTTTATCCAGCTAAAGACAGGGTAGGGCAGATTTTTATATTCTTAGTCTAAGCTAATTTTTACTCCCTCGGGCTCAACTGAAATATTTAAGGATTAAATCCTAAGAAAAGCTTTGCTATTCCGACAGTGAAAATGTACTGTTGCCTTGTTTGCAAAGCAGCTCACATACAGACACTGGTGATTTTGTGGTTGCCTTGATTTTCCACGTAAGAATTTACTGTTTCAGGATATGGGTTTCAAGATACTCCAAATTCCCTATGGCAAGAGGAGGATGTAACTTAAAGTCTTACCATCAGTTTACTTGCTTATAGTTCATAATTTTTAACTATGTGTTTATGTCCTTAAATGTATGTTTTCAGATAAGATAAACTTAATAAAAATATCATGGCTAATGAATTAAAAAAATGTTCTAAACTTACAGTTGATAGGAAACAACTTGTATGATGTCTTTAAATCATGAAGTCATGACTTGAGAGTTCTGTAGACTCTGACCTTGCATGGGAGTTTTCACATCTAAGCACAGATGTTCTTGAGAAGGTGCACAGGGTACTCAAATTCTCAACAGGGCTTTTTACCCAGAAAGGGTTTGGACTCACTCTCTCTCTTTAGAGACTCATATATCAGATGCACTGATTCAAACTGGTTCTAGAATATAAATTACTTATGCTATTTATATAATTTATATTGAATAATTAGCTACATTTAAATCTGTGCTTTTGTTTAAGCCACATAACTTGCCCTTATTTCAAATCCTTTTTTCTCAACAGATAAAATATTTTGATAAAAGAAGGGACTACTTAAAATTCAAAGAAAAATTTGAAGCAGGAGAGTTCCAGCCTTCAAGAACAACTGAAAAGTCTTAAGCTATTCCTGAACGTTTCAGAAAGGTTGAATTAATTTTTTTGGACATTGAGAAATGCTCTATGGGACAATAGTAATTTGAATTATGGTAAACACCAGTGCTTGTTCCATCTATACAGCTCTTAATTAAAGTGATCAAGTAACAAGATTCCATTATTCAAAGTATGAAGAATTGAAATAAAATGATATGAAATATGCTAAGTATAGTAAAAAATATTTTGAGAAAAATTAAAGCTTATAAAAACATGTGTACTTTTGTTGTTGTTGGAGGATGGGCAGTAGGCAAATACTGTCTAGATACAGATATACACTGGAAAAGTAGGCTTGCCATTGTCCTGGGAGTTAGTATTTTAATACAGGCACAAAAAGATGAGGAATGGAAGAAGGTTCAACTTCAACAGGTAAAATAACAAAGACCATATACAAAAAACCCTACAACTGATATAGTTAATGATAAGACAGTGACTCCTTTTCCCCTAAAATCAGTAACAAGGTAAGGATGTCCTCATCTCCATTCAACACTGTGCTGGATTCCTAACTACTTCAACAAGACAAAAAAAGAAAAAAGTGTAGGATTGCAAACAAATGGAACCGGCTCTATTCACGGATGATATTATTATCTCTGTAGAAAATCCCAAAGATTTGACAAAAAACCACCCAGAATTAATAAGTGAATCTTAGATGGTGGCAGGAAACAAGCTCAGTATATAAAAGAATATCATTTTTGTGTATACCAGCAATGAACAACCAGAATTTAAAATATACCGGTTACAATAGCACTTAAAAAAAAAAAAGAAGAAAAAGGAATGCTTAGTTATAAATCTAACAAGATGTTAGGACTATATATCCTGAGAACGACAGAACACTTTAAATCAGTGAAGAACAACTTAATTGGGAGAGGTATTGTGTTCATGGGTAAGACTCTGTTGTTAAGACATTCTCCCTGTTTTTCTTTTTTTGTTTTTTTTTCTCCCTGGTTTTTTCTATGAATTCAAAACAACCTATAATCAAAATCTCAACAAGATTTTTGCTAGATATTGACAGGCTGATTCTGAAATCTGTATGGAAAGGCATATGGTCTAAGCCAAAACTATTCTGGAAAAAAAAAAAAGGCGCCAAAATTGGAAGAGTCATATGATTTCAAAGCCTATTATAAAGCTACAGTAATTGACAGTACTGTATTGGCAGAATAGACACAGCTCAAAACAACATAACAGAGCAGTACACCCACACAGGTAGAGTTCTTGAACTAAGTTTGGCCAAGTTGCAAAGGTGAATCAATGGAGAAGTGTACACCATGTTTAAAAAATGGAAAATATAAAACTAAGACTTCTAGAAGAAAATATAGAGAAATTCTACATGATTTGGGGTTTGTAAATGACTTTAGATGATGACATCAAAAGCACTATAACAGAAAAAAAAAGCGAAGGTGGACTTTTTCAACAGTAAAAATTAATGCTCTATGAAAGATACTACTGAGGGAAAGAAGATATAAACTGGGAGAAAATATTTGCAAATCACATATCTCAAAGAAGTTGCAGGGGGGATGGATGGACTGGGGGTTTGGGATTGGTATATGCACACTGGTATATGAAATGACTGGCCAACAGGGACCTGCTGAACAAGGCCAGGGACCGAACCCACAACCTCATGGTTCCTAGTCGGATTTGTTTCTGCCATGCCACAACGGGAACTCCTAGAATAAAGAACTCTTATTAAAAAAATCACCTGTTTAAAAAAATAGGCAAATTATGTGAATAGTATTTTCACAAATCTTTTCATAGGGTTATAAATAACATTGTATTATGAAAAGATGCTCCATATTATTTACAGAGTAATGTAAATTACAACCATGTTGACCTGTCGCTACACACCTATTAGAATGGCTTAAATTGGAGTTCCCGTCGTGGCCCAGTGGTTAACAAATCCGACTAGGAACCATAAGGTTGCAGGTTCAATCCCTGGCCTTGCTCAGTGGGTTAAGGATCCGGCGTTGCTGTGAGCTGTGGTGTGGGCCGGCAGCTACAGCTCTGATTCGATCCCTAGCCTGGGAACCTCCCTCCATGTGCTGTGGGAGTGGCCCAAGAAATGGCAAAAAGACCAAAAAAAAAGGCTTAAATTAAAAAGAGTTGGAGTTCCTATTGTGGCTCAGTGGGTTACAAACCAGACTATTATCCATGAGGATGTGGGTCTGATCCCTGGCCTTGTTCAGTGGGTTAAGGATCTGGCATTGCTGTGAGCTGCAGTGTAGGTTGCAGATGTGGCTCAGATCCTCCATTGATGTGGCTGTGGTGTATACTGGCAGCTGTAGCTCCAATTGGACCCCTAGCCTGAGAACTTTCATATGCTACAGGTGCAGCCCTAAAAAGAAAAAAAGGTGACAGTCCCTGCTGGTGGGGGAGGGGGTTGACTGAAGGGGTTACACAAAGGAAACTGTAGGTGTTGAAACTGTTTTTCTATGGCACTGGTGGTGAATCCATGTGTGCATTTGTCAAAACCACAGAACTGTACATTGTAGGGAGTGCGTGCACATCAAAATAAAATCAACCAGGGCTTTGGAGGGATCCTCATTTGGAATGAAGACTGATAAATGAGTCTATTATAAGTATATGACATTAACTCACTGAAAGCAGAGGCTAAGAAAGGGGTTCACCCACATAACTGAAAAATGGTGTTCTGACTGGATTCTGTAAGGTTAAAGACAAAAGGAACTACCCAAATTGTTAAATTTCATAGGGGTATAGTTCAGCAATTCAGAAACTACAATGAGAACCAGGTTTGTGTTAGGAAAAGCAGTTAGAAATAAGCATGAGGTGAATATTCTATTAGGAGTCTTGGGTTGGTGTCAGAGGGTATTGGTGAGAATTCCTATTTATATGAACATACATGGATGTTGTACACACATGGGCTGGCAGACACCCAGGTCCCCAAGTTCTGTCCACGAGAGGGCCTGCAATGACACCCCAGGAGCAACAAGCACATCCAGCACCCATAACTAGGTTACTAATGGTATTTGCCAGTAAACAGAGACAATGATCCTCGGTGGAATGTCTGACTCTAGAGCTGGGATAGAGAAAATTAAAGATGGGCCTGGAGCATTGTGTAGTACTGGAATGTAAAGGAGTACTTTTAAAAAAACAAACAAGCAAAAGAATGGGAGCACATAGAGGACACAAGAGCCATCCATGTTGACATAAACAGATGCCTGAGGGCCAAGACTGCCTTCCAAAATTCCAGGTAATGAAGGATGCCCACTAATGGGTGATCAGGTCAGTGGGCAAAAAGTTCAAGAGAAACAGCTTATTAGCGTGGCCTCCATGAATCTCTCCCCAAAGATTTATTAAAAACTGCGGTTACTTTTAACAGTTGCCTCCGAATCCTCTGAAACTCCTCCTGCAGGAGGGGAAGCTCACTTTTCCTGTCCTTGAGCATGGGTGAGGCTGGGTGACGGCTTCTTTCTAACAGACCATTGAAAGTGAAAAGTGGTCACTTTCCAGAGGAGAACATGTCAAATACACCCCTAAACAAAAGGTCAAAGTAGTAGGTCAGAGAGATGTGATGAGAAGGGCACTTAATCACTGCAGTTTCCTTCCTGAAAACCCATGACCTCAGTCTGCTATGAGAAAACACCAGATAAGCCCAAATGATGAGACATTTGCTAAGTACCTGATGGATACTCTTCAAAAATGTCAAGATCGTGAAAGACAATGACAGACTGAATCTGTCAGAGACTGGAGAAGGGTAATGGGCAGGGTCAATGCAGTGTTCCTGTCCTGGATGCCAAAGCCAGGGCTTCTGGGACAGAAAAAGTGCATTTGTGGGGAAATGGGTAATATGGGCATAGATCAGGCTTGTAGTCTGTCGGTGAGCAGCACCATTATCGATGCTAATTTCCTAGTTTCGATAAATGTCCATGGTTATGGCAAGATCCTATTAGAGGTTTCTGGGTGAGGGACATATGGAAAGGTTGCAATATCTTTGCAGCTATTCTGCAAAACAAAAATTATTTTAATACAGCTATGGAAGAAAGCTGTAATGGACTCTGAAGTTTAAATACTGTTAACAAAGACCCACACGTGATTGAAGTTCATTGCTGGATGGTGAGGGTTACCAGTAAATAATAATCCTAGAATAGCAAACAAAAAACCTCAGAAGAACAAACACAGTAAAGCAACACTTGTAGGTTCCATCCTCACTAGTGGTAATGACATGTTAAGAGTAAGTCACCTTCTTTGGGTCCAGACTGACAACTGTCAGCGTATAAACTATTTCTAACCATTAGATGGCATCTGGGCAAAAGTGGAATATGAAAAGTTCCTGAAAACTTCATATGAATGATTATGGCCTAGTTCATAGCTTTAAAAATAAATTATGAACTTTATAGGGAAGCTGGCTGGTATCTTGCCAAGCATGTTTCTTCCCCGAGTAAAAGTAGTTACAGAGCAGCAGAAAGAGGCTAATGACTCAGCCCCATGAGAACCCTTTGCTTCCCGCACTCGTGCCCCTATGTTCCTTTGACGAGAGGGTGGTATTAATAACCAGAGCTGCCTTAAATCTGCCTTACTCCTACCATAATCCACATTTCTGACAATACCAGTTTCTAGGAAAGAAATGCTCTCACGGGTTCAATCTCTGGCCTTGCTCAGTGGGTTGGGGATTTGGTATTGCCATGAGCTGTGGTGTAGGTCCCAGATGAGGCTCGGATCTCCTGTGGCTGTGGCTGTGGTGTAGGCCGGCAGCTACAGCTCCAATTCTACCTCTAGCCTGGGAACCTTCATACCCCACGGGTGCAGCCCTAAAAAAAAAAAAAAAAAAAAAAGACGAAAATAAAAAGCACTGTTTCATTTTCACAATTGCTTAAAATATTTTATTAAAGAAGCCATACGACTTAGCTAAAAATGTTTATTAAAGGGGACAACATATAGTAAAATATTTAAGGCACATGACAGAGTTTTGGCATTAAATTGAAAGAGGAAATGCAAATTAGCCCAGTGGATTTTAGAATCTATTTCTTCATAGATTGAAAACAGTGTTTGAATAGCACCGCTAACTCATGTCAGGGAAGGCACGCGCTTCAGGACCCAGTGTCCCCGGGCCTCAGGAGCTGCTGTCTGGTGTATTCCCAGATCAGCAGAGCTCCGCTCACGTGGACGTTGAGGGAGCGGATGATTCCCTGCTGAGGAATCTCCACACACACGTCCAGCTGCTGAATCAGATTTGCCGGGATTCCTTCACGTTCATTGCTGATGAAGAGAAACCGGAGAAGGGAAGTTAGTTTCCTTGTAATAATCAATTTTCTTCTCAGATATTCCAGTAACATTCCAGATAATGTTACTGGAAGAGAGAGCTTAACCAAATGAAACACGTCTATGGTACCAGGAAAACAAAGAGTGTAGCAAAAACATTTATGGGTCAATTCTGTGTTCGCCTGACCATCTCAAATGGGAGAAATAAAACAAAAACCAGGGGGGGTGTTCCATAAACCTTGTAAGTCAAAACTCAGGTGTGTGTGTAGTGTCAGGAGTCCAGGTAAAATTGAAAACCTTATGAAATATTTTCTAGACAGAGACTCGAGACAGTGTTCTTACCCCAACAAGAGGAGGGACTTCTCAGGAAAGCAGAACTGGGTTAGGTCTACACTTCTGGCAGTTTGTTCCACACCCACTATGGTGTAACCTTCTGCTTTTTTCTCTTGCAGATAATCGATTAGCTGAGGTGGTTTGACCTTAATATTAGTTTAAAAAGAGCAGAATATTAAATCATTTATAGCCCTGCTGAAAGAAAAATCAGTTTCTAAAAAAACTTTTAAGAAACTGAAATTTGTTAAAAGGAAAAGGACAGAATTACACACTATAAAAAAGACCCTCCCCCAAAAGAACTCCTCCAACATCACATAAATTTATAAAACAAAAGTTTTATAACAGGACATATTTTACCAGCCACAGGACACATTTTACTGAAAAATTGATGACTTCTAAAAATACAAACTTTAAACTATTGAAGGCTAGACTACTGGAAAAGGATCTGGGAAGATGGTATACTACAAAAGATTCTAGCATGTGAGAATTTTAATAACAAATGACTTTCTACCCACCTCCACTAAAGGAAGCCACTGCTCTGCTGAAACACTGAGGTGCTGAAACTGCTTGTCTCTGATGCACTGAAGGCTGCTGACAACAAGGGCCGAGGCGCCAAACACCTCGCAGGTCCGGCAAAGCCCTAAACACGAAAGGCCTTGGTTACTGCTGTAGTCTAGGGCCAAGTTCCCTATGTCCCTGACATTCCTCTCAAGCTCCCAGAGAGGGTTAAATGTGGAAAAGGGAGCCAGAAATGGCACTGGGTTGATTAAAAATTTTCAGCACCAAAGGATTTTCAGCAAGCCTCCTGGAAAACTATAATTGTACCTCCTAAATTGGTTGGCTTATCAATGAGTGAGGCCACTACAACCAGCCTACTGATTGATTTTCCGAGTCTAGCAGCACGATCCTGAAACACCAGCTCCAGGTCTAAGTCTGGAACATTATTTTTCCATGGGATAATCTTCTTCTGAACATCAGCCCACTCTGACTGGTTATCTGCTTCACCTGAGTGAGGACCTGGGAAGGAAAAAGAAAATATAACTCTATTTATTTACATACATAAACATTTTTAATAGCTTAAAATGATAGTGTACAATGAGATTCATTACAGAACTTTTGGATTCAGATACAACTGGCATTTTCAATAATAGCTTAAAATTTTCAAATTCTACTTTACTAACCAACATACCATATTTTGTAAATATATAAGATGCATATTTTTTTCATATTTTAGCATACCCCAAATTGGAAAGTATCTTAGAATCCATAACGGTATCATAGTTTGAGAGCATTTTTTCTTTTCTTTTCTTTTTTTCTTTTCACCAGCACCCTCGGCATGTGAAAGTTCCCAGGCTAGGGGTCCAATCGGAGCTGCAGCTGCTAACCTACACAACAGCTTCAACAATGTGGGATCCAAGCTGCATCTGCAACCAACACCGCAGCTTGCCGCAATGCTGGATCCTTAACCCACTGAGCGAGACCAGGGATTGAACCCACATCCTCAGGAGCACTATGTCAGGTTCTTAACCTGTTGAGCTACTAATACTCAGAGAGAGCATTTTTCCTTAGAAGTACATAAAATAATGGTATCTCTGAGAAACATGGTGTATTAGATTGGAATAATCTGTAGCAATAATATATTCCTGAAAATAACATAGTCTTTACCTTAAATTATTTAACAAGCACTTGGGAGGCTTTTCTACAATGAGGCCTGTCTTCAGGAACAACGATCTCCTAACTAACTCTATGACTGCACAGAACCTCAATGACCCCACCAACTATAAACTGAGATCTCTGGCTCACGACTGAAGCTCCTTCCAGGCTCCTCCTCCACCATGTCCCACTGCAAACCTGGCTGAGCAAACGAGGGGCACGCTTACTGGGATGAAGAGACAGGCCAACGCTGTGCTGAGGGTGAGCTCCCAGAGAGGAGGTACCCACACCTGGGGGGTGGAGTGACAAGGAGTGGGCCCGGGAGGGCTCAAGGGAAGGGAGCTAGCTAAGTCTGCCAAGCCAAGCCCCTGGGCAGGGAGGGCAAAGGTACGCAGGGCACATGCGTAGAGCGCAGATGCCCGAGGCCTCCGGTGGTGCTTTGGGGTCGCCCACAGCAGGCAACGGATGTATGAATGTTAACTCACACTAGATCCTGAGAACTCTGTATATAACAATAAAGAATTTCTTCTACAGGAAGGAGTCATGACAGCGCTTTAAGAAGTGGAGATAATAGTACTCATTTTGTGTTTTAGAAAATCTCTCTTATAAGCAATGTGGAGGATAAGATGGGGCTGGAAAACCACTGAGCAGCTTTTGTACTAGTCCAAGCACAGGCGAAAAGTCTAAATTAAGTTGATGCAAGGGGGGCTGAAGAGGAAAAGCAGATCTGCCAAGACCTGATAACGGATGGCTGTGATGAGAGAGAAGCATGACTTCTGTGTGTCAGCCAGAGCTGCACCACCAGGAGCACAGACAGGGCGGGTCTGCGCGGAAAGGTACAGGCATTTGGAGGTGGAGTGTAAAGAGCTCGTGGATGCTGGATGCGCGTGGGTCCTGCAGGCCCAGCAGAGAGACTGCGCAGAGACAACCATTTGCAAATTGCAGCTGCATAGGGTGGTGGTTCCCAACTGCCGAAGTTAATACAAATGTGCAGGGAGAGCAAACAATGAGTCTCAGCATAAAAACCGAGCTGTGATTTCCTTCTCTGTCAAAAACCAAACAGAAAGACCTCTGTAGCTTTATCCCCTTCTAGCAACTCCTCACTCCTCGGCTCAGCTCTGAGCAAAACTCAGACCGGACGTGCACACAGGCTGGATGCCCTGACTTCCCCTCCCAGCGAGGCTGTGCCCTCCCCGGTCACCATCTTTTGGCCCCAAATCCACATTTGCTGTTCTGTTTTGAGAGTTCTTCATCCAGACTCTGCTTGACTTGCTCTCACTTCATGTACGCCTCTGCTCAATGCTAACTCCTCAAAAAGGTCTTTTTTTTTTTAAATCTTTTAATTTTTTGTCTTTTTGCCTTTTCTAGGGCCTCTCCCACGACATATGGAGATTCCCAGACTAGGGGTCTAATCGGAGCCAAAGCCACTGGCCTACACCACAGCCACAGCAATGCCAGATCCAAGCCTCGACTGCAACCTACACCACAGCTCACGGTAATGCCAGATCCTCAACCCACTGAGCAAGGCCAGGGATCGAACCCGCAACCTCATGGTTCCTAGTCAGATATGTTAACCACTGAGCCACGACAGGAACTCCAAAAAAGGTCTTTTTAAATCTTCTGTCACACTATCTCTTTACCCTGCTTTCTGTTCTCCATTGTGCTTTCTACAACCTAATGTCTTATCTATCTATTTAGGGTTGTCCCCCTGGAGGAATGTAAGCGCCATGAGGGCAAGGCCTTTGTCTTAAACCAGCACACAGGAGTCAATCAATAAATCTTTGTTGACTGAGTAAATAAGTTAAAGGTGGTACTTTTTTTTTTTTTTTTGCTATTTCTTGGGCTGCTCTGGCGGCATATGGAGGTTCCCAGGCTAGGGGTCGAATCGGAGCTATAGCCACCGGCCTAAGCCAGAGTCACAGCAACGCGAGATCCGAGCCGCGTCTGCAACCTACACCACAGCTCACAGCAACGCCGGATCGTTAACCCACTGAGCAAGGGCAGGGACCGAACCCGCAACCTCATGGTTCCTAGTCGGATTCGTTAACCACTGCGCCATGATGGGAACTTAAAGGTGGTACATTTTAAAATGCATTCCTGAACCATCTAGGGTGTTTGATTAAAAAAAAAAAAATGCAGTTTCCTAGAACTCTCCTCCAGATATACTGGGTTAAAATCTAAGGGTCAGACCCAAGAATCTGCACTTTTAACAATTTGTCCGAGGGATTCTTAAAAAACACTAAAATTTTAGAGAACTATAAATATAAGGGACATGTGGGGGAACTCCTAAGTTGAGTGAGAAACTGAAAAGTCAGACGGGAGGAAAATCAGGATAGCAGGAAAAAAAGACGTGCACCCCCAGGAGCACAGATAAAGGTCAGGTACAGCGAGAGACGAGCGTTTATTTGGATTTTGTCAAGAAGAAGACAGAGACAGTGTCTGATTTTCTGAAAGTCTCAATGATGGACATGGGTTAGAGAAGCCAGAATCAGGACAAAATGTAAGGGACAGAAAAGATGAGAATACAGATCTCTACTACACATCGCTTAAGGTTACCTGTGATTTTTAAAACGGTGAGGACTTGGGGACAGCTTGACTGTGAAGAGAAGGAGAGAAAGCTGAAGGGAGGGAGGCATGAAAGGAAGGGTAAGACGTAGGAGGAAGAAGAGGTGCGCGGTGGCCAAGGCAGACCCAGCAGGGATGGGAGTGGAAACCTCTGCCTATTCCTAAATGGGACAAGGGAAGAGATTTCTTGATTTGGCACTTAGAAGAAAAAAGAAATCCCTATGTTTTCAGAAATATACTGTAGAAGAGCAATGGCTATTAATTAACAACATTTCTAAGAAAAGAGAAGCCTTTAGTTTCATATAGTAAAGCAGATCAGGCTCTCTTTGGCTTTTACGACAAAGCTAATGTCCACTAAAAAGCACTCGTCAAAGGGACACCACACTTCCTGCCTTTTCTCCAAGGCAAGGAGCGGGGTTCATCACATCAACAAAAAAAATGATACTACCAACTAACTACCTGTTATAAGGAACGTGAATCAGTGAGCCTGACAAAGGCAACGAGGGGGAAAATAAAACAAAAATTCCTTTTACCTATGTCCTGCTGAGACCAGTCACTTGGTGTCAGTTCACAGAGCTGAGTTGGAGAAAGGTACCACTGAAATCCTGTATCTAAAGGAATGTCAGTGAACCTGGTAAATTTATCAATGGCGATCCATTCATCTTCGACAAGGCCGGAGAGGCGCGGAAGGACGTAAAATATGGTCTGCAAGGAGAATTGTAAAATCTAAATGTTTTCCCTTAAAAATAACAAAGAGATGCGTGATAATATGTTTAAAGTACAACTTAATATGATATATCCTCCCTATCACACCTGACCACATTACATACTTTCATTTGTATCTTAATGCAATGTTCATCTATATTTCTTATCTTCTCTAAGAATTTAGGGGATTAATTAAAACAAAATCCTTGAGAGAAGACAGACCCTCTCCTCCAATAGTTCTAATCGTGTACAATACACATTGCGCTCTTGATAAGAGCAAAAAATATTTTTAATCAGCACTAATGTTAGACAACTTCTGGATAAATGCTATTTATTGATAACCAAACACCTCCAACAAGTAGTCAAGTTCAAGCTCTTTTTTTTGTTTGTTTTTTTGTTTTTTTGCCATTTCTTGGGCCGCTCCCGTGGCATGTGGAGGTTCCCAGGCTAGGGGTCAAATCGGAGCTGTAGCCACCAGCCTACGCCGGAGCCATAGCAACATGGGATCCGAGCTGCATCTGCAACCTACACCACAGCTCACGGCAACGCTGGATCCTTAACCCACTGAGCAAGGTCAGGGATCGAACCCCCAACCTCATGGTTCCTAGTCAGATTCGTTAACCAATGAGCCATGACGGGAACTCCAAGTTCAAGCTCTTGAGATGCCACATCTTCACTCTCGCCGCCATTATACAAGTTAAGAATCTAAATTTTGCCTGGACTGTATCTTAGCTGGGTGATGTTAGACAAGCCATTAGCCTTTCTCAGCTTCAACTTCCTCATAAGTAAAATTTTAGAGGATAAAATCAGGATAAAACAGCATATAAAAGTGATCAGTAAACTGCACAGTGTGACTCCACCGTAAATAGCAGTTATTTCATTATATAACAATCCTTCTTCCCTCTTGTACCTACTACAAGAAGACTGAAATCCAGATCATCCTCAAAGGTGAAAAGGCACATAAGAAGCAGAAACACAACTGGCAATTTACAAATGAAATTACAGGAGTGCCCATCATGGCACAGTGGAAATGAATCTGACTAGGAACCATGAGGTTGCAGGTTTTATCCCTGGCCTTGCTCAGTGGGTTAAGGATCCGGCATTGCTGTGAGCTGTGGTGTAGGTCGAAGACACAGCTCGGATCCTCATTGCTGTGGCTGTGGTGTAGGCTGACAGTTGTAGCTCTGATTGGCCCCCTAGCTTGGGAACCTCCATATGCCATGGGTGGGGCCCTAAAAAGTAAAATAAATAAATAAACAAATTAATTAGTTAATAAAAATGAAATAATAAATTTATAACAATGTGCAAGGCTTCATAGAAGTGTTTAGAATAAATACAGTTTTCTTTTTGTGAGCAATATTCATGCAAATTTAAACTGGCATAATGAATGCAACTGTTTATGAAGTAGGTACTAAGTTTACCTCTACATGTTTTAAAAGAGTTCTTGTAAGCCGTTATTTTATTTACACATACAGTTATGGTTCATATAATTAATGGAGAATGAAATATATAAAATATATGAGAGTGAGGCAGTCAAAGTCAGGATGAAGGAAAAGCGGAGGCAAGGGACTTACTCCTGCTGGAGAACTGAATAGAAAAGGCTGACTTAGCACTAGAGAGTTATTAAGAGTCCTTCAGAAAGATGTCAAACAAAGCATTCTGGGCGCTAAAGGACACAGAACAGAGCATGTTAAAATATTTGAAAAATCCTAAATAACTTTTGCAATGAAGCAACAGAAAGTACACAGTAATGTTCTATGATGGATACCTCACAATACATAGATTTGTATTTGTTTAAAAAGGCCAGCTAATTAGTAATCCACATACCAGAAAAAAAAAAAAAATCCCCCCAAACTGCTTATGAACAGTAGCTAAAACTATTGATACCCTCAAGCGCTTCAGAGGAAAAGTCCTAGGTTTTAAATTCAAAGGCAAAACATTATAGTTACAGTTGAAAAAGGGAGAAAGTAGGAGTTCCCATCATGGCTCAGTGGTTACAAACCCGACAAGTACCCATGAAGACATGGGTTCATTCCCTGGCCTCGCTCCGTGGGTGAAGGATCTGGCATTGCCATGAGCTGTGGTGTAGGCTGGCAGCTGTAGCTCCGATTCGACTCTTAGCCTGGGAACTTCCATATGCCGTGGCTGTGGCCCTAAAAAAAAAAAAAAAAAGAAAAAAGAAAAGAAAAAGGGAGAAAGTAATTTATACCAAATTTTATAATCTATATATTAACTAATCCACATGCTAATTATAATAAACAAGTCTATGGCTCTTAAAATTACATAAGCACATTCTGTTACAATCAATGAGGTGGGGCATCATTTGCTACACAGTCAATCATCCAGAACCTAAATATGCAGTTAACAAGAGTTATCTTTTGCTTCTTTCATAACAATGGGCTTCATTACAACAAATCTCACCTGCACAAATGTTCTCACTCATTTCCTTTTAATGTCAGAACAGATTTCTGTTCAGAGTTAAATATTCCCCCTTCCAGTGTTTACAAGCCAGACACTGCCTGAGAAACAGAAAGTGAAAATGACTAGCTGCTTTTCACTGCCAAAGAGTGGCAAGCAGGCTATCTGCATGAGGTGACAAACTGAAAGTGAGACCTTCAGGATGTGAAGGGGATGTTGTCAAGGGGGAAGTTACCCTCATTAACCTTTAACAACTGTGGCTGGAAGGAAGCCTTAGGACTAGAAATGTGATGGAGAATTCACAAACGGTATTCTCCGCTCACCTCGAGACAGTAATCCTTAAGTGGGTGAAATGTTGCAAAGAAGAAATGTTCTTGGATGCGCTGCCAATTCTTCTTGGCGTTCCTGAGAATTAAAAATATGTATGAGGCACAGACTAGGGCACTTCCTCTGGTGAGGGGGAAAATCAGATCTCTGAAAGAGGTACCGCAGAACTTAGGATGAATGGAAAATCGTGTGAACTTTATCCTAAGATTTACACACCCTTGTCTCTAAGATCGACATGCTTTAGACACTGACTGACATCCTTTAGAAACTGACCCTAAATTTGACATTTGGAAATGATACTCAAAGACAGGGAGTTCCCGTCATGGCTCAGTGGTGAACGAATCCGACTAAGAACCATGAGCCTGTGTGTTTGATCCCTGGCCTAGCTCAGTGGGTTAAGGATCCGGCATTGCTGTGAGCTGTGGTGTAGGTTGCAGACGTGGCTCGTGGCTCGGATCCCACGTTGCTGTGGCTCTGGTGCAGGCTGGTAGCTACAGCTCCGATTCGACCCCTAGCCTGGGAACCTCCATATGCCGCGGGAAGCAGCCCTTGCAAAGGCAAAAAAAAAAAAAAAAAGAAAAAAAGAAAAAAAGAAATGATACTCAAAGACAAAGAAATTGAGTAACTCTCACAGTCAAACAATAAACAGTGATGCAATAAAGGCTCCCGAATTCCAAGTGTGGGGATCAATCCAGCAGTGTGTACAGAGGCTGGGGCTGCATCAAGGTGACGGGGAACAGGGATGGTTGTCACTGGACAGTGATAGGAAAGTCTCGTAGGGCAGCTGCCACGTGTACAACTCACATGCTTGAGGGAAAAGGATTCTACACGGGAATTGGGTAAGAAATCATGACTGGGATCACTGAGTCTCTCCGGCCATAAATCCTTTTTTTTTTTTAAGGACAGAATATCATCACATAAGTCACTTATGAAAAATACTTGTGAAGATTCACAACATGCAGCCAAACTATCAACTTGCAGAGGCCAAACAAAAGTCATATGAAATTAAAAATTTTTAACTTTAACAAATGCAAACAACAAAAAGCAAAAAATTCATTGTTTTAAAAGGCAGAAGAGGTAGAAATAAAAATTATACAATAAACCATTACCCTCAGTTTAAACTCATGACCAACAAACCCAGAAGGTAGCAATTTCCAGAGGCCTTCCGGGCAAGATCGATCGCTGCCATGGCCCTCGGACCTTCTTCACCAGCCGCCCCCTTTCCCCCCAGTTCCTAGTCCCTAGGGTGCTGCTCCGAGTCAGGCACCCTCCCTACTCCATCCACAGCAGTGGTGTTTTATCTGATACTAGGCATCCGAGTAGGATTTTGTTTGAGGAATACAGAAGTTCTCTTAGAAAAGAAAAAGGGAAAAGCCTCTAGCTTTAACTGGGACATCCGAGGGGCTAAAGGTATGGCTTTAAAGTCAGACCATGCTGCTTCTCAGCAGTTCTCTGACAGCAGAGGATGATAACATCTGGCTACACTGAAGAGAAACATCTAAAGGTACATAAATTAAACATCAAGGATAAAAAAAGAAAAAATAAAATAAAACAAAAAAGGCCAGTGATGGAGCCGACAACACTTAGACTTATAACTAAACTGTACATCAGGGAGTTCCCATCATGGCTCAGCAGTTAACAAACCCAACTAGCATCCATGAGGACACAGGTTCGATTCATGGCTTCGCTCAGTAGGTGAAGGATCCAGTGCTACCGTGAGCTGTGGTATAGGTCGTAGATGCGGCTGGGATCCTGTATTGCTGTGGCTGTGGTGTAGGCCGGTGGCTACAGCTCCAATTCGACCCCTGGGCCTGGGAACTTCCATATGTCATGGGTGCAGCCCTAAAAAGCAAAAAAATTAAAATAAATAAACTGTACATCAAATCACAACCCAGTGAAGCCTGCAAACTCGAGCGTGGTATGCTGCCAAGATGGGTGGAAGGGGAGCTGAACACATGCTTTCTTTGTGCCCTGTGGGACCATGTGCAGGGGATAGGTCCACTCACCCTGCTCCATGCATGTTCTCCACCTGGTCAAGACTGGACTCAATAACAGAAGTCAGAGCGTCAAGTTCTTCAATGTGCAATGATTTACACATGCTCCAGATTTTCTTAAGAGCAACCATGGCGTACAGTCGAATGCTGAAGTTATGATTAAAACACCAGTGCAGTACGATAATAAGGGCTTGCTTCAGAATCAGTTTCTGAAAAGAAAGCAGAAAAATCTTCAAATGTAAACATGGACCATTTTACTCTTGACTGTATAACCAAGAACAAGGTGTACAGGTAATAAAAATGATACACCATAAATCTCATTTCACTGGTTTTGCATTGTCATTCTAAGACAGATTAGATACACTGGCCCGAGAAATTTCCTCAAGAAACAAAGTGTCCTCCCAGCTCTTTAGTTTTTATTTATGATGCTGCTGCACATTTTTCCTGCGAAGAACAAACAGCGCAGGAGCTACACCACCTCTCTCCTAGCTCAGAAAGTACTGCCAGCTCCTACGCCAGGCCGTGCCTGCAGCAGGCCACACAAGCAAAGCACTGAGCTGTACCCGGTGACTCAGCATTCATGAAGCCAGGTCACTGGGACCTCTGGTAACACCGCCTGCGAAAAAAAACAACCCCCCTATGACTTGGCTTATCAGCAGGGGCTCATGCCCACCATCCTAATCCCAGACATGTGCACTTTACCTGAAGCCCTGGTTGCACGGTGTGTGATAAAGAGAGGTTTCTGTTCTCATCAGTCTCTCTGTCACACACAGCCCTCCACACCCTCCTGGTCACACTGACTGGTGGCCCTCGTGGACAGCACATTCCAGGTCCCCCCAAGGTGTCTGCACTGTGACCCTACGATGATGACAACTCCAGGGCAGTGTTTCCTATCCAGACCTCTTTGCTGAGCTCCAGTCCCCTATGGAAGGACCCCTGATGGGTGCCTGTGGATGTCACACAGGGGACAACTCCAACTCCTAGCCACAGGCATTACCTGCCCACCTGGTCCTCCTCCTGCTTCCCCGGCTCAGTGAAAGGCAACCCAGCGCATCTCCCCGTTTTCCATCTGCGCCATCAAATCCATCACCAAAGTCTGGTGTTTCTCACTGCCAACACCTGTCCTATCCATCTACTGCTACCCCTATACCACCACCCAGCACAGGTCACACAGAGGCACTGTGAGGTCACAGCAGCCGCTCCCTGACTGCTTGTCTGTTTCCAGTTCTGACCCCACATGACTAATCCCACACCTGCACTCACAGCACACAGATCTGATCTAAATCCTGCAGCATTTCCCTGGGGCCCCTGGGGAGGTTCCAGACTCCTCCTGCCCTGAGTACTCAAGGCGTGGTGCATAGCACTGCTGAGCTGGGGAGGCGAGAGCTCTCAGCTGCTCTCTCAGCACCATGCTCACCTCACTGACCCCCTCACAAAGGCCTTCTGTGGGCTGGACCCTGCTTGCTCTCTAGCCTCATCCTATGTCTCTACCTCCAAGCAAACCACCATCTTCCCGCCCTCGGCTGTGCCAGCCTCCCCACCTGACCTGTGCACGGTTCCCTGCCTGCAGGACCCGAGACATGGAGGTCTACGCCAGATGTTCCCCAGGCATCCTGTCCTTGGCGCACACACACACCACACAGCATGGCACACACACAGCACTGCACACTTCACACAACATGGCACACACAGCACACAGCACACATTGGTCTGCAGGCTCTCTAGACCCTTACCCCAGTATCTCCATAGTCTAGTTCAGGGCTAGTAACTATAAGCACTAAAAACATTCTGAATGAATGAATCAATGAAATGAAGCCTTGATCCCGAACTCCACCAGGAATAAAGCAGGCCTGCCAGGTATAAAGAAGGATTAGAGATGATTCAGATAGCACAGAAACTAAGATTCATTGAGCTCATGGAACTTCCTTGTTATTTAAACCTCATACTACTCTTCGGAGGTAGGTAGCTTTATGTCCACTTTACAAAAACAGGAAAACTGCAGAAATAAAGACTGAGTGCCTCTCCCTGGGCTGCCAGGCCCAGCCTCCCCTTGCAGTTGCTCCCCATGCTTCTAACGTGGATTCACTTCCAGAGCTGGTCTGCGCTCTCTGAGCTGTCAACCACCTGTAACAGTGCAGTCCCTGGTCTGCCTGGCTTCTCTCAACAGAATGGAAGTCAATCTCCTTCCTGCACTTACTGAAAATAGAACGAGCACACCTGCCATTGGAGGCCAGCGCTCTCCTACCCTTAGCAAGTGTTAACAAGAGCTTTCACGTAACTCTAACCAGCACACTGCCATCTGGCGGACAGATACCGTAACACACCATCAATTTTAAGATAGCATCATGGTTTTGGGGTTAAAGTATGGTGGGTAGAAAGGTCTATCTTAGGATAAATGAAACAAGTTAACAATGAAATCTGGTTGTTACTGTGTTTAAAAGACAGCAACTCTTTGAAAAATCCTAGGAAACCGCCCTCCTCCGCCCCCCGCCCCGGTCCAATATTTTTACTTCACTTCAACACTAAACAAGACTTATTTCATTCGGTAGACTTGAGTTTGAACTGCGCAGGTTCACTCATACAAGGTATTTTTCACTAGGTATGTACTACGGAGCTGCACCATCGGCACTTGGTTGAATTGTGGATACAGATGAGGAACCTTGTACTATGGGGGTGGCTGCAGAGCCATACAGGGGATTTTCCGTCAGGGCCCGAACTCTGGAGTTGATTGAAGTTGATCACCGGTCCATGTATTAATTTTCTCCTAGAGCTGACAACATATCAGTGCCTTCTCTGTAGATTCATGAATGCAGCATCTTACTTTGAATCTTACCAGCAGGTTTTCCTAAATTCTTGGCAGCTGCCACAGAGATTAACCAGAATTAGCTAATATCTCTACGGCTCTGCGTGGAAAACCCCTAGGGAGGGTACTCTGAACCTGAGAAAGACAAAGAACTGGCCTACATGCTCCAAATAATGACTGACAGTCATTTCATATAAACCTTCAATTCCACAATGGCTTTTAATACACTGACCATAAATTTCTTCATACAAACATCTAATAAATAACTCTGTCTGCCAAGGAACAGTCAAGTGCAATAATGGAAGGCCTACTTAAATAATCTTATGTAAGCACTTGTCTAAAACTAAGAACCCTGGAGTTCCCGTCGTGGCTCAGTGGTTAACGAATCCAACTAGGAGCCATGAGGTTGTGGGTTCGATCCCTGGCCTTGCTCAGTGGGTTAAGGATCCGGCATTGCCGTGAGCTGTGGTGTAGGTTGCAGACGCGGCTCAGATCCCGTGTTGCTGTGGCTCTGGCATAGGCCGGTGGCTACAGCTCTGATTTGACCCCTAGCCTGGGAAGCTCCATATGCTACGGGAGCAGCCCAAGAAATGGCAAAAAGACAAAAAAATAAATAATTAAATAAAAATAAAAAAATTAAATTAAGAACCCTATCACTAAAAACTGCCCGTTACGTTGTCTAGAAACCGACCATGTGCTCAGGTGCCTCAGGGTGTGTGCACGTGAGTAAACTCTCCTGTGCGTTCGTGTCTAAGCGCGTGTGCCATCAGAGGGGAGTGGAAGGGAAGGGGAGAACGCACCAGGGATCCCCTACGAAAACATTAGGACAAATACACAAATTCTATTTTGAGAGTCTAGTTTGAACTCTTCTTATAAATGATTTAAACTCACCTTTTCTGGAATGTTTTCAGTAATGATGTCCAAATGTGACAAAACTGATAAAAAGGTACAAATGCTTGTTTTAAGGTTTTCTTCGCCCTGAAACAAAAAACCAGATAAACGAAACAGTCAAGGCTCCTGTGAGCCTGCATACCTCAAGGCGCCACACAGGAGGACGCCACGGGGCCCAAGACATGAGGCTGTCTCTTCCCCAGTGCAGCCATGTCTAGGTGGGGACAGGGGACCAGAAGCAAAGAAAAGGAAGGGAATGTCCTAGAACCAAACACCCTCAATAAGCATGCGGCAGCTTTTTTTTTTTTTAATGGCCACAGCAATGGCGTAGGCAAGGTCCTGGGCCAGGAAGTGAAACTGAGCTGCAGCTGCTGACCTATGCCACACTCACAGCAACGATGCCAGGTCCTTTAACCCACTGCGCCGCATTGGGGATCAAACCGACGCCTCCACAGCAACACAAGCCGATCTAGTCAGATTCTTAACCCACTGCACCACAGCAGGAACTCTGAGAGCAGCATTGTAAGCAAGTGGAAAACTTGATCAAATTTTCATGTTGGAGAACCTGCTCTGGTTTGGGTGTGGGGAGCAGATGAAAGGGAGGGAAGAGAGGACACAGGTGGTCCAGTGATGGGGAGGAGCGCAGAGGATGATGCAGCCTGGACCAAGACAGAAGATAGAGACAGGAGACTGATAACCCAGAAACATTCAGGAGGGGAGGTCAGCAGGATCTGGTCCTGAATCAGACATGCAGCATGAGATGCACTGAGTTTTCTGATTTATGCAACTGTGGTGCTGTTTACAACAGTAGAAAAAAGATGAGGTCTGGGGAAAAAAATCAGGCTCTTGGTGTTAGACATTCAAGTTTTAGGTGGTTTATAAACATTCATGAAGAATGTCTATAGCAGGAGTCGGCAAAGTTTTCTGTAAAGGACCAAATGGTAAATAAAAATGCGGCTGTGAGGTCCATGCAGTCTTTGCTGCAGCACTCGGCTCTGTCACTTCAGTGCACACACTCACAGAACATAAGCCAATGAGTGGGCGCAGCCTGTGCCAGTGACCCTTGGCCAGGCCAGCTCACCCCCCGATTTAGCACTTCAGGGAAGGTGTCTGGAATAGAAATATCCATCAGTGAATCTTTTGCGTCAGTTAAGTGAATCCATGAATTAGACAAAACTGACTATAAACCAAGGAGAAATTCAGGAAAGAAGGTCCAACCTTGAGAAGCACTGACACTTAACAGCTGGGGAGGGAAGGAAAAGCCTGCAAAGAACACAGAACAGAGGGAACAGAGGGGTGGCAGGAACCGGAAAGTGTGTCACTGAATGAGAACAAGGGAGTGGCAGCCCCAGGATGGGCCTGGGGAGGCAGGAGGAGGCCCTAGGGATCGTGCAGCAGGGCCCTCTGAGAAGGAAGAGCCAGGAGGCGGGTCTACTGCAGTGAACGGTGGGTGAGGAGAACACAAAGCCTCAAATTGGGGACCACAGACCGCTCTTTCTGGAAGTCTGTGACAGAGCAGGGAGATGTGCTTACAGGAGAGGAAGGAGCAGGCAGTATAAACACCCATCACAATGGATGGGAAGCATTTGGGTAAGAAGCAGCAACAGCCCAGAAGAGAGCCTGAGGGCTGGAGGTTCCGAGAAAGCAGAAGGGACAAGCAGAGGACCTCGGCAGCAGGTTCAGGGCCTCGGCGGCAAGGCAGGAAGCAGGCCTGGGTGGATGTGGACCAGCTATGCTTGCTGGTACGGTTGCTTTTGAGAAGGCAGAGGACTTCCTGCATGATGACTCCTATTTTCTCTAAAACATGAAAGTTAAGATCATCTGCTTAAAATAAAGGAGGAAAAGAGGAGTTCCCGTTGTGGCTCAATGGTTAATGAATCTGACTAGGAACCGTGAAGTTGCGGGTTCGATCCTTGACCTCAGTCAGTGGGTTAAGGATCCAGCATTGCTGTGGCGTGGGCCAGCAGCTATAGCTCCAACTGGACCCCTGGCCTGGGACGCTCCACATGCCGTGGGTGCGGCCCTAAAAAGACAGAAATAAATATATAAAAAATAAAAGAGGAAAAGGGTGTAGAGGACACTGCCCTTTTTTGGATATCTATTCTGAACCCCTTTCCACCCCACAGGTCTTATGAGAAGCTGAAGATGCCAGATAATCATTTTCCCAGCCTCTTTGCCACTGAAGAAAAAGCACCTGACCAGGACCCAGAGAGGCCTGTGCCCATGCTGGGTGAGGACTCATGGCCTGAGAGGCAGAGCCCAGAGAAGCCCCTCGTCGCAGGTGGTAGAGGCAGCGGGCGGGCAGCTGGCCAGGTTGCAGCTCTGCAGTGATGGCTCCACGCGTCTGGGGGTGATGCGGTGCCCCTAATGGACCTGCGCTAGGGCACACCTGTGGGTGCAGCCTCACCTTGTTTCTGCCTATTTTCCAAGCAGAATTCTGCAGCTTTCCAGGTGTTGTGTAAACTACCTACCCTCTTCCTCCTCTGCTGTTTTAATCCCCTTTGATTCAATCAGCAAATGCTGTTTTACCTGCTTACAGTGAGAAATCCTAACTGATGTCCACAGGGAAAGGTTTGAAGGGACTATACTGGATCTGAAAGCTTTTTACGGAAAGTGGGAGGCGGAGCTAAGTGGAAAGACTTGGCAGAACTGCAATGTCACTGGGGAGACACAGGGGACAAGAGAGTCAGGAAGGCTGGGGCCATACCAGAGCCAAGCTGCCTTTCGTGAGCACTGCTGAAGCAGCGTTCACCAACTTGAGAGCAGACAGAACAAACTAGATTAATAAAGCAACAGATCTGAGACACTCTCAAGGGAGAAAAAAAAAAAATCACAAAATGTTTTCCTTAATTCCATGGCCATGAAGAAGAGAGGGAGTGGAAAAAAAAAAAAAATACAGCTTTTGAACTAAACAGGCATGCGAATCAGAACTTTGTCTCTTCTCAGTGGTGTGACAAGTTACTTCATCTCTCTGGACTTTTTTCATTAAGTAAAGTATAAAATTTCCAGCCTGCCTTTCAGGATTATTATGAGGATGATTTGCTTTGCTTGTGATTTGCTCATGACTCCCAGGTTTCAGGTGGGAGCTGGGGACAGCGAAGGACCGCAGAGGGGGAAAGACAGCACATCAGTTTCTGTTCTACAGGATGAAGCCTGCAGCAAGCGTGTGAGAGGGCCCAGGAGGCAGCTGGAGAGGCAGGGAACTGTAGAGATGGGTGTGCAGGAAGAGAAGAACCTGCCACCTAAGTCATCATCTCCGTATACAACCAGCTAGAGAAAAGGCACCTGTCCATGTGAAAGGCTGTGTGGTGGGCAGAAAGGAGATGAGAAAGAAAGGGCTGCCTGCAGCTGCATGCGCAGCCCTCGTGTGCAATTTCTGAAGATGGTGCAGAGCTCGGGGATTAAGAAGAGCAGCAGAGAAAGGCCAAGATGCTCACTCTCCAAGTTTAACAGAAAAGAAAAGACCACTGGGACGATGGCCAGATGGAAGAAATGCCACTTGGGTAAGAGTGAAGAACTCGGGGTGAAGGCCCAGAAGAAAGCACAAATGAAGACACGGGGACAGATGGGGAAAACAGGACACTTCTCCCCCAGAAACAGAGAGAAGGAAACAGAGACTGAGGGAGGCACCTCGGTTTCATATGACGTGGAGGGCAAGTCATTTACGGAGAAAGGGACGGGTGGATTTGGAAACCAGCAGAGAACACTCAAGGCAAGTGCTAAGAACTGCTGTTTCGAAACAACCTGCTATTTGTCAGGAAGCCTGCACTGCAAGCTCTATCACGAATCTGGGTATTGATTCCTTAAAAACAATTTTCGAAATATAAGAATCTTGGGGGAGTTCCCACTGTGGCTCAGAAGTAATGAACCTGACTAGCATCCACGAGAAAGTGTGTTCGATCCCTGGCCTCACTCAGTGGGTTAAGGATCCGGTGTTGCCATGAGCTGTGGTGTAGGTCGCAGACGCAGCTCAGATCCAGTGTTGCTGTGGCTGTGGTGTAGGCTGGCAGCTACAGCATAACTAAAACCTTTTTTTCATTTAAAAAAACCATGAAAAATCTCTTTTACTTACATAAGAAAAACAGTCCCAGAACTTTGGAAGAAACTGAGGGAATTTATGAAGAATCAGTATAATAATCCATTCTATAAAATACTTTATGGATGCTTGATTATTGATGAAACCAGCCTGGAAAATCTTGTCAATAATTCTGTTTAAGAAATTCTGAGAAAAATAAAGTTCACAAATTAAGCTGTTGTGATTACTGTTTTTAAACATTTACATTCCTTGAGCTATAATTAACATAACGTGTAAGGTTAAGGTACACATGTTGACGATACACTGATATATCTTTTCGCAGGATGACCACCACCAGAGCAGCACTAGTAATGTCTGTACCACATCACATAATCACTCCTTCTTTGTGATGAAAACAATGAAAATCTAGTCTCTTACCAACTTTGAAGATGGTTATTCATTTTCATTAAGAAATAGTCACTATTGAGGAGTTCTCGTCACGGCTCAGCAGTTAACAAACCGACTGGTATCCACGCGGACTCAGGTTTGACCCCTGGCCACACTCAGTGGGTTAAGGATCCGGCCAGGATCCTCTGTGGGTTGCCATGAGCTGTGGTGTAAGTTGCAGACACGCTCAGATCCCAAGTTGCTGTGGCTGTGTTACAGGCTGGCGGCTCTGGGCTCTAGCTCCAATTCGACCCCTGGCTTGGGAACCTCCATATGCCACCAGTGTGGCCCTAAACAGACAAAAAAAAAACAAACAAACAAACAAAAAAAAAAAACAAAACCAGTCACTATTGAAAAAACAGCTTCAAGTTTTATTGTGGCAAATGAGACTTTCAACAGTTAAAATACTGAGGGGAAAAACATTAAATGGGGACGTATAAATCTGTTTCCAGTTTATTGCTACAATACCTACCTAAGTGCCATAGTATTCTTTATATTTAAGAAAAAAAAAAAATCTTTTGCGTCATAAGTTCAATTTTAAGAACTGAAGTATAAATTTTGGAGTTCCCGTCGTGGTGCAGTGGTTAACGAATCCGACTAGGAACCACGAGAATGCAGGTTCGATCCCTGACCTCACTCAGTGGGTTAAGGACCTGGCATTGCCATGAGCTGTGGTGTGGGTCACAGAGGTGGCTCAGATCCCGCATTGCTGTGGCTGTGGCATAGGCCGGTGGCTACAGCTCCAATTAGATGCCTAGCCTGGGAACCTCCATATGCCACAGGGTGGCTCAAAAAAAGGCAAAAAGACAAAAAAATAAAATTAAATTAATAAATAAGAACTGAAGTATAAATTTTAAGCAGATTCCTCCCTCAATTTTAAAGTAGTAAGTGACAGTTTCTACTACACAGTCTATTCACATGAAAACATTATGCTTAAAGGTACAAACGTAATAAACATCATACCTGATCGAATCTGGGGAAAAGTACCAGCAGAGTCTGCCATATCCGGTTTTTCACTCTGTGTTGGTGAGAATTCACATAGTATCGAGTCTTAGACTTGGACACCAACTCGTCCTGAGGGGATGGGATCAACATTAAATTACCTACTGAATTTGTGACTAATGAAAACAAGGTCAACGATGACTTTAAGTTAAAAAGGTCTGAACTGGGCATAGGAGCCTATTTATCTTCCAAAAGGCAGAAGGATAACATTGTGGCTCTGCAGAAACGAACCCAAGGATGCGGGTTCAGTCCTTGGCCTCGAACAGTGGGTTAAGGATCCTGTGCTGCTGGAAGTTATGACATAGGTCTCAGATGTAGCTTGGATCCTGGGTTGCTGTGGCTGTGGTGTAGGCTGGCAACTGAAGCTCTGATTCGGCTCCTAGCCCAGGAACTTCCACATGCCGCAGGTGCAATCTTAAAAAGACAAAAAAAAGAAAAGAAACACTTTCTTATGATCTATTTTTTCTTTTTTTCTTTAGTTTCCTTTCTAAGCAATGAATTTAGCTGCTTTTGTTTAACTTACCTGCTTTTAAAATTAGAAAAGGAATCAGAAAACTGTACTTAGTATAGGAGGTACTTGGAAGCACAGTTTTCTTTGCTTCTGCCCCTTAGCGGAGGAGGGGTGGGGGCCAGATGAGTGGCCCCAGGTTGAGAAGACACTGAGATATATGACAGGGTACCCTCCCGGGCTCTGAAATTCAATGTAAACTCCATAAGACGGGAGTACCAAGTAAGTGGACAGAGCCAGGCCATCACCAGAGCCCAAAGAACTGCAGCACCAGGGCTTTCTGCGTGAGTAGAGCTCTCCCTTGTTTTCAGGTCTGTGCCAACCAATTTCAGCCAACTGCCAGGCTTATTTCTGTTACCAAACTACTGGTGCTTTGGCTGCTAAGTTAAGACTCCAGTAAAGAGACTATGAACAATTTCAAATGTGTTAAAGATGAAAAAGCTATTTTCATCCAATGTAGGCAACTCCTCATCTGACTTGGCAAATCCTGTGATCTTTTTTCTTCTGTCTGCATTCTGCATTTGAATGCATGTAAAACTGTGTGACATGACAGCTGAGTGAACACAGATTTCAATGACCTCTGACAATGTAATCATAACCTCCCTTACTATTATTTCTTTGGGGAAAGTTTCTTTCTTTTCTTTTTTTTTTCTTTTGTCTTTTTAGGGCCTCACCCGTGGTATAGAGAGTTTCCCAGGCTAGGGGTCTAATCCACAGCAGGATCCAAGCCATGTCTGCAGCCTACACCACAGCTCATGGCAACACCAGCTCTTTAATCTGGGCAAGGCCAGGGATTGAACCTGCAACCTCATGGTTCCTAGTTGGATTTGTTAACCACTGAGCAATGATGGGAACTCTGGGGGAAAGTTTCTTTTGATCTAGGTGGTTGTAGGTGTCATGTACTGCTTGGTCTCAGGGCAGCTGTGAAGGGACCCACTCGGGCAGATCCCACGGGTCTTCGGGAGCAGCACCTTTGATAGGGATGGCGTAGGCACAGGTATTTATGAAGTCCCGATAAAGGACCATATTTAAAGAGGGAAACTTAGGGGACACTGGGAGATCTCTGTAAGTAAACAAATTGCTCAAGAAAGCCATCAGCACAAGGCAGGTTTGCTTCTTTACTGGAGCCTTGAGAATTGCCTCAGGTCGTTGGGGGGGGGGATGGGATGAGGCCTGAAATCAGATGCAGACCAAGGGCAGGAGCTGGAGGACCACCCTTCGGAGGATCTGAATACACACCTTAGGGGATACTAAGGAGGAGCTACTACTCCCAGAAAGGAAGAGGCGGGCCTTCCCAATCCCCACTCCCCTTGGATGATAAAACTGTAGCCCTCCGATCCTCGGTCCTCAGGGCAGAACCTCCTTGCCTGCCTGCTTGCATCTCTCACAAGAATCCTTTCCTAATAAATCTGTTTCTTGCCTATCACTTTGTCTCTCGCTGAATTCCTTCTGTGTGGAGGCATAAAGAACCTGAACCTCAGTAAGTCCAGACATCGGGTGAGTGAAAACGTGGGGTCAAGTCGCAATCTGGGTTCTGGCTAGGTTCAGGCTGATAATACGTCAGTTTCGCCTTTGCTCCCTGAACCTGCCAGCAGGGCCTCACCTGGAAGTGCTAAAACTCCCTTTTCAGCTCCAAACCTCTGTCCTTTATCTGCTCCACTCAATGAGCTCTTTTATTCAGAAAGATCTTCCTTTTCGCTACTAGCCTGCCGACATTCTCTAGGTTCATGAGCCTCCGACCTGACCTAACCCCAAGAATGATGTCTGCAGGATCTCCAAGAGCACATCCAATTCCTTTCACGACCTCAAACCCATTTGCAAATCCCCCACCCTTGAATGAACCCAGTGGTCTTAAATTCTCTGACCCTACTTTCAAGTTGCCAGGCACCCCAGAAGAGAAGAAAAACCATGCACCCTGACTTTATTAATGTGTGTTCTAGCTTTAGCTGCCTGACCAGTGGTTCTCAAATGCAACAGTACTTCGAATCACCCTGAGGACTTGTTAAAACAGACCGCTGGGCCCCACCCCCGTTTCTGGCTTAGCAAATTGGGATGGGGTTTAGAAACCTGCACATCCAACAAGTTCTCTGGTCCAAGGAAGACCCTTTAGGGATCACTGCGCTAGGCAATCATTTTGCTAATTTCAAGTCTCTGCCAGACTTATTTCCACAAGGGGAATTTGAATTTTTAGGACTTTCCTCAAGGCTTTAACCCAACCCCTTTTCTTCCTTTGACCATAAGATCCTTCTTACTACCTCAACAATCTTCCTTCAACCTTCCTAACTCAACCTCCTCTGTCTTCAACCTCCTCTTCTTCTTGTATCAAAGGAAGAAAGGTCCTCATATTCCTTTCAGAGAATTATCAACTCTATTTTCAAGTACAATTTTTGCCTGTATTTGCACATTGGCTCACCCTTCAATCGACTGCAAGCTGGCCCTACCTCTACGTGCTTCTGGCAACACCCAGAAATTCCCAGCATCCTCTTCTCCACTGGCTTCCCATCTGCTCTGGGCCAATGTTCTTGGCCTGGGCAAGTTTCTAATACATAAATTTTCTTTGCTTTTCCATCCTCCATAAAGCTTATGCTTCTATCAGACATTAGAGCTAATCTAGGCTCTCCAAGGATTTTTGAAAAAATACATAACATTTAAAAAAAAAAAAACCATTTGAAAGTGTCCAACTCAGTGGGTTTTAGTATATTTACAGAGTTATACAACCATCACCACTAATCCCAGAACATTTTCATCACCCCAAAAAGAAATCCTGTGTCCACTGGCAATCACTTCCCAATATCTCCTGTCCTCACCACTCTCCCTGAACCACTACCTTCTGTCTTATACATGTGCCTCCTCTGGACATTTCATGTAAATGGAGTCATACATGAGTTGCCACCTATCACTCAGCCCAACGTTTCCTAGGTTCACTGATACTTATTCTCAGTTTGTTTTTTGTAGCGTCTGAGGGGATGTGAAGTGGCCGGCTGGCCTCTCCACAGCCGTGACTCACTCTGCTGGCCTGGACCACTTCCTCAGCACACAGCAAGCTCTGATTCTCTCCCATCACCCAAGCCCACACCCCTCCAGCCCCTCCCATTCCTTCGTCTCTTCTGAACACACACCTCACTGTCTCCACCTGCTCAACCACCATTGGCTTCTCGGCTCCTGTTTGGACCCTCATTCCCACATCACCAACAGGCCTTTGGGAGAGGTGACTAACAGAGCTGTGTCGCCAAACCCAGTGGCCAACCATCAACCTCATTTTCCTCCCTGCCTCCCAGCAGCACTATCCCCATCTGACCCTTGGATCCATCCCTCCTGGCGTCCTTCTGCTTCATGGACAGAGTTCAGCCCCATGTCACCTACTAGAGAGGCTCTCTCTGACCCGCTATCTAAACAGTTACCTCCCCTCCTTGTTCTGCTTTACTTTTCTACCAAACATTCATACAGTTTCTATTACAGAGCAACATGCATTATAACACGTATGTGTGTTCCAGCTGATGGAGTACTCTGCTCCTTTAAATTTTACTCATCCTTCAGGAAACCAGGAAATCACTATTTCCTCTGAGATTTCCCCTGACTCCAACAGTGTGAAGGAGAGAATTTTTGCATAAGAAGTACTTCCTAGGTTTTATGCAACTAGAACCAACTGCTGCCTGCACAAACAAGTGTATAAGGGACACTGCTGTGTCAACCCAGGGGACTCAAGTGGTTCTGTGGCCACCAGTTACATCCCAGCATTTAAGCAGAGGCTAGAAAGCAGACCAAGCAGGACATCTGCCTCAGCCTCAAATCCAAATGAGCACCATGTCTGAACTGGCCCTTTCCCCTTCTCCCCAAACGTATTACCCCAGTCCTCAGACAGTGGGATATTCACTTATAAATGCTTCTGCAGACTCAACAAAATCAATTCTTCCCATTATGCCACTTCCTAAATTTTTACCCTTTCATTCCATTTCTTACATAAAATAATGTATGGCTGTATCACCCTAAATATCACTGGTTTTGACTGTACTGGAAAATACCCAGAGTAACATGTAGATAAAATGTTTGTTCTCCAAAACAAAACCTGAGTTGGACAATTACTAAGCAAGATTTAACTAAAAATAAAGAACATAAACCTTATGATATTTCATGATGGAAAATACTTAAAAATACATATTGTGTCAACATAAAGAGCATAAAGGATTTTAACTTGTCAACTATACAAAAAACAAGATACTTTAATGTAAAATAAAGCACATTTACCTTATCTAATAGTTTGACTGCAAGATCTTCTATGAACAACTTATGAGACATATTTGAGCCATCTAATAAACACAGGAATTTGACAGCACAAATTCTCACATAATGGTCCTCTCTTTTAGTACTAAAAATAGAAAGTGACAAATTACATTAATACATTTTTCAAATAAAAAATTATGTTAAATATTCATTTCAGGAGTTCCTGTCGTGGCGAGGTAGTTAACGAATCCGACTAGGAACCATGAGGTTGCAGGTTCGATCCCTGGCCTTGCTCAGTGGGTTAAGGATCTGGTGTTGCTTTGAGCTGCAGTGTAGGTCACAGACGTGGCTTGGATCCCAAGTTGCTGTGGCTGTGGTGTAGGCAGGTGGCTACAGCTCTCAATGGACCCCTAGCCTGGGAACCTCCACATGCTGTGGGAGCAGCTCAAGAAAAGGCAAAAAGACAAAAAAAAAAAAAAAAAAAAAAAAAAAAATCATTTCAAAATATCAAAACTTTTCAAAGTTTTCTAAACTTAAGTAACTTTCTATTTAAAGACAATGCTTTTATTTTTTTATTTTTTTTTTTTTTATCTTTTTAGGGCCACACCTGAGGCATACGAAGATTCCCAGGATAGAGGCTGAATTGGAGCTGTAGCCGCTGGCCTATACCACAGCCACAGCAATGCCAGATCCTTAACCCACTGAGTGAGGCCAGGGATCAAACCTGCGTCCTCATGGTTACTAGTGAGGTTCATTTCTGCTGAGCCATGACAGGAACTCCAAGACAATGCTTTTAAATTTAGGACAGATGGTGGAATATAACAAGTGATTATATCAGCAGGAGGGTCTGTACAGAAAGCTGGAATAAGCACAAATTCACCCAGACTTCTGGAAAGACAAGGCACACACACTACTGCTTCTGGGTCAGTGATATCTGTGGACGGAACAGATCAGAGCTCATGAGGCTGCTCCTGGAAGAGAACCAGACACCCCCTGCTCAGGGCAAGGATGGACTTCACTGTGCAGTTAAGCGCACATCTCTGGGGCCGACTAGGAAAGCAGTGAGCTCTGAGAACCCCAGTGTTTTTTCAGTACCCAAGTGTGGAAAGACAAATTAAGTGAAGTTGTTGATAAGCATTTCCAAAGTTCCTTGTAAGTGTTAGAATGTGAATGAATGTCATCTTAACTGAACAGACAAAACATCTGTCAAGTTGAAATCAAAATATTTTGCAATCATCAACTGAAAAATTTCACTTACTGCTATACTAAACCAGTCAAGAAGGCAAAAAATCAATTAAAGCAATTAACAATGAAAACTGTATATATTTAATGAAGAGTGGCAGATGATTTAAAACACAGCTATGACTCTAGGGATAATAAACTTCGTTGGTAACCAGATACAAATATCATTTGCTGTCCTAAATTCTAAAATCAAAGAAAATCCTGTAACAGTATTTATTATCCTTTTCACAAACACTACACACACAAATATTTGAAAATTATGTGAGAAAACAAAACTTTCTTAAAATGCTCTCCAAAAATTAATTTCAGTGGTTAGATAAGAATAGGCGGGAGTTCCCACTGTAGCTCAGCAGTAACGATCCCAACTAGTATCCATGAGGATGTGGGTTTGAGCCCTGGCCTCACTCAGTGGGTTGAAGATCTGGTGTTGCCATGAGCTATGGTGTAGGCTGCAGACATGGCTCAGATCTGATGTGGCTGTGGCTGTGGCATAGGCTGGCAGCTGCAGATCTGATGCCACCCCTAACCTAGGAACTTCCATGTGCTGCAAGTGTGGCACTAAAAAGACACACACACAAAGAATCGGCCTACTCCAGAAATTAAAACTTTAGGGCCTATCCCCAAAATTATTTTTGCATGAGCATAGTGAGTTGTTAAATAGTGAATTTTAGCCAAAAAAGAATAAGCTACGTGTGCTGATGATCACCCCGCCCTCAACAAAAAGAAGAGGGTTAGGGATTTTATGTTCCCCATAGTTAATCCTTTCCTTTTCACTTCTCTTTTTTGGGCTGCACCTGTGGCATATGGAAGTTCCCAGCCTAGGGGTCAAAATGGAGCTGCAGCTGCCAGCCTATGCCACAGCCACAGCAACTCGGGATCCAAGCTGAGTCTGCCACCTACACCACAGCTCACGGCAATGCCGGATCTTTGACCCATTGAGCGAGGCCAGGGATCGAACCCGCATCCTCATGGATACTAGTCAGATTTGTTTCTGCGGCACCACAGGGGGAACTGCTCCCCATAGTTATTTCATTATTTCTTTATGCTGGACTTTGCCCTAAAATCTTTTTTTAAGTTTATCAAATGTTAGTGAATAGTGACAGATCTGAAGAAAATACTGTATCAAATTTCTAATGCACCTTTGAAGGCTAATGTAATACCTTATACAGAAGCTCTCTCATACGATGTTAATATACTGAGTATTCCCTTCACATCAAGACATGGAAGACCCACCACACTTACTTTTCAATAACAACATTCGCTGCACAATCATGTCCGAGATTTTCTACAAAGGTCTGTATATCCTGGATAAGCCTTTCCATAAAACACATGCAACAAAGAACAACAGGGGTTAGACAGGAAAATTAAAGCCCTAAATTAAAAGTTATTTAATATTCATTCAACAAAAGCCTTAAAAAAGACACACAATTCTACCTAAGTACACATGTACTTTAAATTATGAGAAGTTGAAACAACAGCATCTTTTACCTCTGATCACGCCGAAACACTGTCCCAAATACACACGCCTCCAGGACAAGTTCACTGTAATTGTTAGCACTTGATAAAGATCCTTGGGACACATTTGAAGCAGAAACTATCCAAGATTGGCAGCAATAACTTATCAATATATTGAAGACTCCAGTTTTCATAGCCGACATTTCAATTATCTTGTACATAATCTGGAATGAAATACAATAGTTGTTTTATCCTTTGATCAGCTTACTCTTGTCAGAAAAAAAAAACTCTCTGTCGCTAAAAATTGTGACTTGCATGGCATCAAATGATAGTGTCAATGCAACCACAGAGTCTAAAAAATTAAAAATTCTTTATTGTTAGAATTTTGCAAGATGATCAACAATCGCAGAATGCTCACTTAGAATGCGTAATACTAAAAATAAATAACGTTTTACGGACAGTGATATTCACCCAGGACTCTCCCAGAGAAACAACTGCCCAAAGCAATAGAATAAAAGGGGGCGGAAAACACCTTACCCTTGACATTCTGTTTTCTTCGCATTTGCCAGGGCCCACCCCTCCCCCAAAGCAGCCAAGACCACAGTGTCTGTGTCCCCAGGAAAGGACAGAGGCAGTGCAGGGACAGCAGGGTAGTAAGTGGGTTTCTTTTCCATCCTCCCCTTAGGAAAAGGGGCGTATGTGAATCCAGAGGCATGATATAATTCCTCTATGTGGTGTTCCCTACCACATAGGAGTGATTTGTAAACACAAATGCCTCCAGAAACCAGAACGACCTTTTGATGAGGTTATATTCCTTTTGATGAGGTTATATTCAAAGAAAGATTGCTTTGTACCAGAAAAGCAATAGCACAAATACACTGACACAGGGCACCTGACTTTGCCCTCAGGAGAGGTCAAGCCACAGTCTGGAGTGGAGAGGGAGAAGGGGTGTGCCTCACCTGGACGGGCCAGTGACTGGACAACACCAGGCGCTGCTGTCATAGAGGAATGACCAGTGTAGCCACAATATCCAATTTTCCAAGAGAAAGGGAAATACAGATTTCCATGCAAATTTCCCCAATTTTTTTGGGGGGGGGGGTGCACCTGCAGCATGCAGAAGTTCCTGGGCCAGGGATCACATCAACGCTATTGAACCCATGCCACAGCAGTAACCAGAGCCACAGAAGTGACAACACTGCATCCTTAATCTGTTGAGCCACCAGAGAACTCTGCAAATTTCCCAATTCTTAAAAGCTAAGAATTCAAGATTCCTATGTGAAAAGCAACGAATTCAAAACTTGTATTCATGATTATATGAAGCAAATATGTTTGTAAGGTAGATGTGGTTCATCGGGTACTGTTTTGCACCTACCCTTTTATAGTTAACAGATTTTCTGCTTCTTACTCATGACACCCAAGAAGGTTTAAAATATTTATTGAATGAACAAATAAATAACAAATCTACTGTGTAGTTACAAATATAACTCACTTCTTCCTCATGTGCTACAGGTAACACAAATTAAAATGAAAAAAAGACTTATCCTTTTTTTCTAAAGTAATCAAATTCATAGAAACAACAGAATGATGCTTGCCAGGGGCTGCAGGGCTGGGGTAAAGGGGAATTGTTTAGGGGATTATAAAGGGGATACAGAGTTTCAGTTTTACAACATAAAAATGTTCTGGAGACCTGTCATAACAAGGTGAAATCTAGTTAACACTACTGAACAATACATTTGAAGATGCTAAATCTTAGCTTACATATTTTTAATCCCAATTTTTAAAAAGTTACCTCTTTTATTTTGAAATACGTCTGGCCCTTGGTTTTTGCAGCAACGGTCAGAACTATGGGATCAAAAACAAATTGAACAAAAGCTCTTAAATTAGGCCAGAATACCAGTTGAGTGTTGCTTAAAGAAGCTATGATTTTCCAGGCCATGTCAAAAGACTCTATGCAGAGTGATTCACAGGAGGTCAGAAGCTGGTAGAAAAGAAAAAAAGAAATACATAATTATCACAATTTCAGACACGGATGTCTGTTCTTACGATTATTCTTTAACTCATGTCTCACTATAACCTACCTTGGGAACCAAAATCTTCATGCAATGGAACACAGGTAAAACTTGATCGGAAGGAAGAATTGTGAGGGCCTCTAGCGCAGACTGCAGAGTCCTTACTGGCATTTGAACAGCAGGGAGAACGGGTTCCAGAATTTCACCCTCTGAGGTTGGTATAAGGGTGTGATATTTTTTCAACAAGAAAGAGAGGCAGACCCACTGGTCATGAATATATTGTGCAACTATTTTCCCCCATCCTTGGGAAGATGATGATTCCTCGGAAAAACTGAGACAAAAAACAAAGTCACTAGCCCATCTTTCCTTAAGGCTGTCTCAATTTCCTTTGCACATAGAACACTATCCTTACAAGGGGAGAAATTACACAGTCATCATTGAATATCCTAAACCAAGGAAACCACATAAACCTCAATTTCCTAACTACCCTGAAATCCCCTGGTATTTTCTCTCACTTTAAATGATTCCGTGAAAACAAAAAGCAGAGAAGTTAATGGGTTTCCAGGAGCAGAGATGAGAACGTGGTAAGATAGTATCATCCTAGATGCAGCTCAGCTCTAAGCTCCCATAACCCTCTGAGTGAGGATGGGCAATCACTCACTATCTCATGACTGAAACATGAGCACAAAGATGCCTTCCTGTGCACACTACACTCCAGGGCTGAACGTACCTGCCGTCCTCCTCGGTGAGGGGCTTCTGCAGCGTCTGGTTGAGCTGAAGGGAGGAGAGGAACCTTTCCATGGGGCCTGCATCCAGGGAGTCTGGCTGCAGCTCTGACTTCTGGTCGATGGCCTCGCAGACCTTGGCCAAGGCAGCCATGCTGACGGCTCTCTGAATCTGTGTGCCCAGCGTCGGCTCCTGAGGGGAACCAGGCCGATCTTTTATTTAATGTAAGCAAATCCTAACCAGCAAGAACCTGCACATCTACGAGAATCTCATGCCCTCCCTTCCCTTTTCCTGCTGCTACTGAACATCACAGGAAAGAAGAGGAAATCCAATCCCCGTCATGCAGTTTTACCATTTCTGTGCGGATCGGTGGCAAACAAACTTCAAGTGGCAATAAAAATTCAGACTAACAGACAATCTGGATGCATCGCTCCCAGGGGTGAGCCTTGCTTTAATTGTTTGGCTGAAGTGAACTAAAAAAAAAGACTCCTGGCATGTACACAAGTAACCCCTTCAGCCAGCTGGGTGCTGCCTTCACAGAGGTGATGGAGCAGCTAAGAGCTGGACTCAGGAACCATAGGGCCCAGGTCTGAATACTGACTCTGCACTTGCCACCAGGTGACTGTGGATAGCCCCACGCCTTAGTTTTACTCATCTGTAAAATGGGGACAGGACTAGAATCTACTTCAAAGGATTACTTTAAGATTAAGAAAATGGGTTACTTCCGGTGAAGCACCTGAAACTCTACACGTAGGAGCACAGAGGAAGGAAACCATGGCAGCCTGGCTTTGTACTCACAGAGAGAAAATCAGTAACCTCTAACCAAGAAGCTGAGTGTACAGGCAAGAACCCACACAGGGCAACAGCTTCCCCAGTTCAGGCAAGAACCCAGACAGGGCCACCAGGAACATCTCCACAGAACATTTCACCATGCCTTGCCTTACCACCCCCAAATAAACCGAGTAACTCTAAGGATAAATTTCCCTTAGCAACACTGCCAACATGGGAGATAATACACGGAGGGTTACTTTTGAGCTCGTATGGTCTCTATTAACCTTAATGGATTTCAGTGAATTACTAAAGAAAACAAGCCAATTCTGAAGAATTACTGTGGATTTGATAGGGATGGCATAGACACAGGTATTTATGAAGTCCTGATAAAGGACCATATTTAAAGAGGGAAACTTAGGGGACACTGGGAGATCTCTGTAAGTAAACAAATTGCTCAAGAAAGCCATCAGCACAAGGCAGGTTTGCTTCTTTACTGGAGCCTTGAGAATTGCCTCAGGTCGTTGGGGGGTGGGGGGAATGGGATGAGGCCTGAAATCAGATGCAGACCAAGGGCAGGAGCTGGAGGACCACCCTTCGGAGGATCTGAATACACACCTTAGGGGATACTAAGGAGGAGCTACTACTCCCAGAAAGGAAGAGGCGGGCCTTCCCAACCCCCACTCCCCTTGGATGATAAAACTGTAGCCCTCCGATCCTCGGTCCTCAGGGCAGAACCTCCTTGCCTGCCTGCTTGCATCTCTCACAAGAATCCTTTCCTAATAAATCTGTTTCTTGCCTATCACTTTGTCTCTCGCTGAATTCCTTCTGTGTGGAGGCATAAAGAACCTGAACCTCAGTAAGTCCAGACATCGGGTGAGTGAAAACGTGGGGTCAAGTCCCAATCTGGGTTTAGGTTCAGGCCCTTAATATTGTCCGATTCAGTTCGGTTTATATTCTGGTCTACATTCAAAACTCATGGTGTCCTTCCCCAACACTAATACACTAATATACAGTAGAGAGGATGCTGAAGTCTTAATCAGGCCTCCTTATAATTTTATTTTAGGACATTTCTTGAAAACTACTTTGAAAATTAGATGACGATGATATTATTACTTTGGCAGGACTCACAACCAGGGTCTAACTCCAAAGCCCAGGCTCATAGCCACTATGTCTTATTTTACCATGTTTAAGAAATACCTCTGGGTACCAAAATCTAGTGGAGAAGACATATACACATACATTATTTCAAAAACAAGTAAGTTGGAAATAAACACAAAAATGGAGGCTTAAGGAGCGACAGGTAAATGAAGGTCCAAGAAGGCCTTTAAGAGAAAATGTAGTTTGAGTTGGACATAAAGGATGGACCAGATCCTGTCAACGGTCCCCGGAGGGCAGGGCATTCATTCTCAGTGGAGGACCAGGAACGAGAGGAAGGACGGGCATGTGCCTCTGAGCCGTGAAACTCCAGGGGGTGGCCTGGAGCAACTGCAGCGGGAAGGAAGGGGCCAGCTGTGGACGGCCGGGCATGACAGTGAGGTAGGAAGCTGAGGATGGAGGGCTCTGCAAGCAGACTGGGTGAATCTGAACACCTTCACATGCCCCTTACTGCTACCTGGGCCAAGGACCTAGTGGACATCCCCTATCCATATTTAAATGATTTTAAGACTGAAGTTACCACACCTTTTGTTACATACCTAAGATCATAATAGGAGTGCCAATGCTCATCAAATATTATGAGCAAAGGCTTATCATTTTCAAAATTAAATTTCAGTAGATGCTTTTTATGATATCAAACTATTGTCTAATAGTCAAGGATGTATTCCATGTATGCTTTGTTCAACATAACCAAAAGCCTTGAAGCAAAGAGGATTACCTGTCCACTTCCCGTCTCCTGAAGATGCCGGATGGATGCATTTATCAAAGGAGAAATAACTCTCCAAATAGGGTTACCTCTTTTCCACCCAGTCTTCAAATGGAGATTTATAAGCTCAGTTAATACCATCAGATATAAATGGCAACGATCCAGATCTGAAACCTAAGAGAAACAATAAAACACCTAATGAGCAGGGTCCATGACTTTCACAAAACCAAGAGAGTTCAGACAAGAAATAATTATTTTATTTCAAAGTAATGAGGAGTTCTTGTTTTGGCACAGCAGAAACGAATCCAACTAGGAACCATGAGGTTGTGGGTACGATCCCTGGGCTTGCTTAGTGGGTTAAAGATCCAGCATTGCCATTAGCTGTGGTCAAAAATGCGGCTCGGATCCCACGTTGCTGTGGCTCTGGTGTAGGCTGGCGGCAACAGCTCCGATTAGACCCCTAGCCTGGGAACCTCCATATGCCTCGGGTGTGGCCCAGAAGGACAGAAAAGACAAAAAAAAAATTAAAAAAATTAAATAATAAAAGTAACAAAAGATGACACTGAAGAGAGGAAAAGTTGTGGGCATAATGGCCAGAGAGATGGAAACGACAGGAGAGGATGATGTCATCAGCGCTAGCATTTCAGGAGGGAAGTGTCAGCAGTGCCAAGAAAACATGGTCCAGGTGTAGACAAAGATCACAGACAGTTTCAGAGTGACCCATTTCCGAACGGAGCGGAGGATTACAAATGAGCTCATGAGGAGGAGGAGCAGGAATTGAGAGGGTTCCTGTAAAATGAGGGGCCCGAGGCTGTTCAATGCTCAGGACAAAAATCCCGGAGGAAGGGAGAGGGTGAAAACACAGGAAAAAGAGAGGCTGATCAATGTGCGAAATCGCTGAGAAGATGGAAGAAAAGGAACTCCAGTCTGCCTTCCTCTGCCATAACCCGGGAGCGGGGAGGACGACTGGGGCCTACGGGACAGACGGCTGACAGTCTGGAGGAAGGCACTCCGCCTGGTGCTGCTGTTTCCCCGTGAAGTGAGGGGAGCCACAGCCCTGCACCATGAGGGGGACGGTTCATCTCTCGCTATCTCGTCATAGCCTTGTGTTGGTACCTGGAAATCAGCCATGGAAACTGGCAAATGCTACAAATCAGGGCTCTGTCCCCCTGAGAGCCTGTTAGACACTGACCATCATGCTGCTAAGGGGAGGGAAAGTGGGGGAACAGATTTTCATTAAACTCTAATAAGCTACCAAATAAATGTACTTAATTGGAAATTCTAATACCTATTATATTAAAGAGTAAATTTTTCAAAATAATTTTAAACTATCATACACTCCATTTACTTTTTAAAATCTTTGCCTCTAAAAGAAAAAATTCCCATCAGTCTTTCCCTTTTTAAAGCTATTTTTAGCTTCAAATTTCAAACAAACAAAAACACTTAAGTTATATAATGTGTACATGAAAGTCCACTATACTTCTTTTGGGTATATGTCTGAAAATTTCCATAACAAAAAGGTAAAGTAATACTAAAAGTGATAAAGTGATACTGGAACAAAACAAGAAAAGTTCCTTCTGTATTAATGCCTTCTTGGAAATGTAGGTGGAGCAAAACTGCTATTAACAACTGTTTTTTGTTTTTTGTTTTTTGTTTTTGCCTTTTCCCACAGCATATGGTGGTTCCCAGGCTAGGGGTCCAATCAGAGCTACAGCTGCTGGCCTACGCCATAGCCACAGCAGTGCCAGATCCAAGCCATGTCTGAGACCTACACCACAGTTCATGGCAACGCCAGATCCTCAACACATTAAGCGAGGCCAGGGATCGAACCCACAATCCCATGGTTCCTAGTCGGGTTCGTTTCTGCTGAGCCATGATGAGAACTCCTGTCCCTAGAGATTTCAACACCCCCCCCCAAAAAAATGAAGGATAATAGGCATTTCTATAAAATTGGTATTTTCAAAATATTCTTGAAGAAAGGGGAAAAAAAAAAACCATTAACTTTTCCAGTGTCCTAGAAAGAACAAACTGTGTGGAGAGCAGAGACAGGGACAACAGCTACCTTCACAGAGGGTCCCCTTTACTTCAGACCAATGGTCCCAACTCTCATTGCATTGAACACAGTAAATACTTCAAATATGTTACACCATTTGAAGGAGAAGCCCTGGGAAGCAGAGGTACTACCTCCACTTTGTGGCTGAAGAAACTGAGGCTCAGAAAAGCTGCAGAACTTTCCCAAGGTCACAGTTATGACAGATCAAACTGGTACCAGTGATGTTTGTTCTGCTAAGGTCACTTAGCGAGAAACTATCACATTCATTTTCTTTTCAACTTAATACAGGGCCTGCTAGTCAGGAATCATTCAAACAGTGAGGAAAATACTGAGAAGTTATTCTAATAAATACTTACACTACTTAGTTCATTCATGGTAAGTCTTCTAAGAATAAATTCAGAAATGCTCTCCGTAGTGGACATAACAAAGTTTTGAAGAAGAGTCGACACCTCATCTGTATGGGGAAAAAAAGACTGTGCAACTAAAATGATAGAAAAAGGTTATTTAGTACAAAGTACACCAGATATTCTAGTAAAAGTTCAACTATGTTAAGCATATGCATAAATCACCAAAAAAATGAATTCTAACAATGTAATGGTCATTAATACTATGGGGAAATCTATAATTAATTTTAAAAATCATTTAGGAGTTTCAGCTGTGGATAAGACGGAACAGAGACACACCCTTTCTCACTGAATCCAGCTATAAACCGAGATGGAGAATTTCCAACAGTCACCTGAAGACTCTGAAAGGCAAAGAGCAGGAGAAGGACTGAGAGAGAGGCTACCCTGAACAGCAGCGAGTTGACTCTGGTCCTGCAGGCCGGCCCCAGATGGAGGAGCAGTCAGGAAAGTGAGTGGCAGGATGGGCCCCAGCTCTCTGGCCAGGGAATGAAAAGAGGATCCCGGAGAACCAGCCTGTGAGTACCTAGGAGATTTCAGAGAGGGAAAATGGCCCCAGCAAGTGGTTTACGGGGTGCTGGGCTCATCCTTGGGCTGCTGGGCCTGGATATAATACCACGCAGCACAGCTAAGACTTTTAGAACTGAACCGACACGCGTGCAGCTCCTAGACCAGCCACTGGGTGGAACACATAGGTTGCAGGTCAGACAGGGTGGCGAAGGGCTTGAAAACAAAAGTGACAGCAGAACCAGCATGCACAGAAGCTGGGGTACCAGGAACTGAGCCCTAAACCAAGCCAGGCTGACTGTTTGCTACACTGTCCACAGGACCTAAATAAAATCCAGAGTCTCATAACACAATATTCAACATATCTAGGATACCATCCAATAAACTGGGTATAGGAAGCATGAGGAATTCCTAGCTCATGTGGATTAGAAAAATTTACAAATGATGACACAAGGTGATGGTGATGTTGGAGCAATCTGATAAAGACTTTAAAAGAGCTATTAAAAAGTGCTTCAGGAGTTCCTGCTGTAGTGCAGTGGGTTAAGACTCTGACTGCAGCAGCTTGGGTCACTGCAGAGGCTCGGGTTTAATCCCCAGCCTGATACAGTGGGTTAAAGAATCCAGTATTGCTGCAGCTGTACCGTAGGTTGCAATGCAGCTCGGATTCGATCCCTGGCCTGGAAACTTCCATATGCCATGGGTATGGCCATTTAAAAAAAAAAAAAAAAAAAAGCTTCAAAAATCAATCAACACATACTTTGAAATAAATGGAAATACAGAAAGTCAGCAAACAGAAGATATACACAAAAACCAAAAAAAAATTTATAATTGAATGTATAACAACTGAAAAATTTAAAACTCACTGGATGGGATTAATAACAGAAAGGAGATGGAAGAGAAAAGAATCAGTGAATCTGCAAACAGATCAATAAAATATGCAATCTGGGGCTACGGATTGGGGAAAAGTATTTGTAAATCACATATCCAACAAAGGACTTGTATCCAGAACACCTAACAAACCCTCATTAATTACATACATTTCATACAAGTCTGGAAACCAAAGACTCAATTTAAAAGTAGGCAAAAGATTTGAAAAGGTACTTCATAAAATGCTACATCTATCTCTCTCAGATATATTTTTTTAAAATGATGACTGCATTAGAAAAAAAAAGTAAAGCATTACTTTTAAATGTTCCTGTTACTTATTATATAGAAAACAACACTATATGGTCTCTGAAGTGTCTTGGGGATGAGTCACTGGCCAATTCAAGAAGCCACCAGCAGATGGCTGGAAAGCAAAGCTTTTCAGGTGCTAAAAAAGAACTAATACCAATGAACATGGTAAGAACAGAATATTCCCCTCTTCTATCATCTCTGCCTTTTCTTTCTCCTCAACTCACATCTGAAACTTACATGGATAGCATAAAGAAGTATTTCCTTTCCACAGATACAGCCAAACCTTTTATTTTAATCAAAAGTTAATTTGAGATTACAAGGGAAAGCTTAGGGTTTGAAGAAGAGAGAACAAAGTGACATGAAGAAAAAGTCGATGCTGTTAATGTTTCCAATATTATCATCACTACTACCCCATGGTGTTTCCTAGCAATCACCACAGTACAGAAGACCCTCTTTCACTCAAAACCCCTGTCCACCGTCACATCTCTAAATTTAACAGTCCATATGACTGTACACGAACTGTGTGCAAAGGCTCAGCAAAGGTTCAGAAGGTGTTTAGGGGTTTGTTTCCTATTCTGTACCTCATATAACTGATAGTGGTAACCTGAATCCCCCAAAATGATGTCTGTATTGGTCAAAAAGCTACTCAGGGAGTTTCCTTTGTGGCTCAGTGGTTAATGAACCGGACTAGGAACAATGAGGATTCGGGTTGGATCCCTGGCCTTGCTCAGTGGGTTAAGGATCTGGCATTGCCATGAGCTGTGGTGTAGGTCACAGATGCGGCTTGGATCCTGCATTGCTGTGGCTGTGGTGTAGGCTGGCGGCTGTAGCTCTGATTGGACCCCTAGCCTGGGAACCTCCATATGCTGCGGGTACAGCCCTAAAAAGCAAAAACAAAAAAACAAAAAAAAAACAAAAACAGCAACAAAAAAAACCCCTACTCAATCAAAATCACCATGAGATATCACTTCATAACCCATTAGGATAGTTATTATTGAAACAAAAAGAAAAGCAAAAGCTAAGTGTGTCAGCGAGCCCGTGGAGAAACTAGAGCCCTGTGCACTGCTGACTAAACTGTTAAAACAGTACAGCTGCTATGGAAAACAGTGCTATGGAAAACAGATGGTTCCTCAAAAAATTAAACAGAATTACCATATGATCCAGCAATTCCACTTCTGGGCATATATCCCAAAGACCTGAAAGCAAGGACTTGAATAGATATTTGTATGCCAATGTTCACAGCAGCATTATTTGCACAGCCAAAAAATGGAAACAACCCAAGTGTACTTCAACAGATAAATGGATAAACAAAATATGGCATACACGTACAACGAACTATTACTCAGCCTTACGAGGGAATGACTTTTTTTCTTTTTTTTAGGGCCACACCTGTGGCATATGGAAATTCCCAGGCTAGGGGTTCAATCCTATGCCATGGCCACAGCAACTGGGGATCCGAGCTGTATCTGCGACCTGAACCACAGCTCAGGGAAACATCAGATTCTTAACCCACTGAGCAAGGCCAGGGATGGAACCCTCATCCTCATGGACCCTAGTCAGTTTCATTAACCACTGGGCCATGAAGGGAACTCCTGGGAATGATGTTCTGATACAGGCTACAACAAGGATGAAGCTTTTGAAGACACTGTGTTAAGTGAAATAAGCCTGACATAAAAGGACAAATATTGCATGATTCCATTTCTAAGAGTCAAATTTTCAGAGGTAGAAAGTAGAATGGTGGATGCCAGAGTGTGGGGAGGAAAGGGGTGAGAGGGGTCACTGTCTAGCAGGTACAGATTTTCAGTTTGGGGGGGTGAAAATCTTCTGGAGACAGATGGTAGGGATGGTTATGAATTATGAATATACTTACTGTCATTAACTGTACACTTAAAAATGGCTTAAGTGTAAATTTCATTATGTGTATTTTACCACAATTTTTTTTTTTAAGCTACCTCAAGAACTGTTCACATAGAAGAGATAAAAGCCAGAAAACTAAAGCAACTCAGGAAAAAAGGGACACTCCTAGAAAATGATGGTATGCACTATGGTTACAAATTCAGCACGTAGTAAGACCAAAGTGTGATCAGGCAGTTACTCTCACTCACATAATCCAGGGTGAAAAGGGGGTACAGTTACAATGTAACTAAAGTACATTTCCTCAAGTACACAAATAAACATTGTAGAGTTATTTCTACTGGAACATCGTTTTACAAAAAGTCTTCCTTTATGTATATATGGATATATCAGAAGTCAGCTCACAGTCCCTGAATCAGATCTGACAGTACATACCGCAGCCTGGGGCAAAACACAGCCCTGTGGGCTGCTTCCACTGCAAGTTCACAATCACAGGCGTTAAGAGCATCCAATGCCTCCCAGCAAGCCTACAATATTGCCCTATCCATTTCCCACCCTCTTCCCCAGGCAAAGGCACCCCAACTTCCTGCACCCCCTTCTCCATCCTCACTGCTTCGTCTTGCGCTTAAAAAAAAAGAGAATAAATCAGGAAAGAGCCTCTCTGGCCTCCTCTGCCTCCCTACCCACCTGTACCGCTCCCTGTCAGGGCTCCAGGCTAAGGCCAGCCCCTCCCCCTTAAGCCCTGGATCCTAGGCAACTTCCCCTCCCTCTAGACACCAGCAGGCCATCACTAGCCCCGCATCCCCCACCTTCAAATTCTCCCTCCCGGATCATCTTCACTAGCACATAAACACTGCTATTTTCTCCATCTTAAGGAAATAAAACTTCTCTCATCTCACCATAAACTGCCCCATTTCTCTGCTCACCTATTCACAAGACCCCCTGCAAGAGCTCTTTATACTCAACAGCTCCGTTTCTCTCTATGAGCTGCACCTCACCGTCCCAAATTGTTCCCATCCATGTCATCACTCCATGTGGCTAAAACCAATGGTCAATCCTCAGTCTTTTTTTCTAGTTCGGCAGCAGCATTTGATACAGTTATCACTCCTTTCTTCTGGAGACACGTTCTTCGCTAGTTTCCTGGATATCATATTCTCCTGGTTTTTCTCTCCTCTTGCTACAGTAAATTCCCAAGTATCCATCCTGTGCTGGTTCCTCTCCATCTCCTCAACTTCTCGACGCTGGTGTCCCCCAGTGCTTGGACCTCTTCTCTGTCTATACCCACTCCCTCAGTGTTCTTATCTGGTCTCCTGGCTTTAAATACATGCGTATGCTAATGACTCCCAAATTTACATCTCTGACCCAGACTTCTCCCTGAATTCCAAAGCCAAATCCCATATCAACAATTCCACTATGAGAGCAAAACGGTATCTCACACTTCAACCATCCAAAAACGGAACTTCTTATCTTTACTCCACAACCTTCTCTAAAGCCAGTCTTTCTAATCTCAGGGAAAGGCAACTCCAACATCTTTGGAGTTTATTGACTGATCCTCACAGCCTACATCCAACCCATCAGCAAGTCCTGTTGGCACAACCGAGATCTTAACAAGACTCCCTGCATGCAGGGCAGTACCTGGTGTAAGCCTAGTGATTCGTCCTGGCTCTTGCCCTTGACCCTCTGTGCTGTATTCTCAACACTACAGCAAGGTGAGTTTTTAAACCCTGGGTCAGATCTCATCACTCCTCAGCTCAAAAACCCTCTCATAAAAGCCAGTCCTTAACATGGTCCACGGAGGCTTCAGAACAGTCACCACCCCCCTTTACCTCTCAAAGCTCCTGTTGCCCTACCTATCTTGTCATCTGCTCCCTGGACAGGCTGCCCGCACTCCCCACTCCCTCCACTCTTGGAGGTCTTTGCTTGAATGGGACTCTCACAGTGAGGCCTTCCCCCCAACCCAACTGAACCTGAGCGCTGGACCTCCAGGCCCCAGCAGGCCCTGCCCACTTGCGGTTGTTCTTCCCCCTCACACTGCCATATGTTTTATGGAGTTTCTGTTCACCATCCTTCTTCCCACCCCACCCTAGTCCCCACGATAAAGCGTAATCCTGACAAGGGCAGGGACTTTTCTCTCCTTTTCCGGGGCTGCGTGCTGCGCTCAGAAGGTACTAGGCGTTTAGGAGACAATCAACAGCCGGGCTGCACGAATGAGTTCTCCTACACAGGTCAAAGGTCGACCACAGTCTCCCTCCACCAAGACCCTCACAACTTCGGAGCTCCCCAGTGTTGCAGTAGGCTAAGGACCTGGTGTTGTCATTGCTGTGGCTCAGGCTCAGGTCACTGCTATAGAGAGGGTTCAATCCCTGGCCCAGGAAATCCCACATGCTGTGGGTAAGGCCAAAAAAAAGGATTGTCATGTCTTCGAAACTTGAACATCAGCTCAGTAATTGCCACAGGTTTTTTTGGTTTTGGTTTTGGGTTTTATTTTTATTTTTATTTTTTTTGTCTTTTTGCCTTTTCTAGGGCCGCTCCTGCGGCATATGGAGGTTCCCAGGCTAGGGGTTGAATCGGAGCTGTAGCCACCGGCCTATACCACAGCCACAGCAATGCCAGATCCGAGATGCATCTGCGACCTACACCACAGCTCACGGCAATGCCGGATCCTTAACCCACTGAGAAAGGCCAGGGATTGAACCCACAACCTCATGGTTCCTAGTCAGATTCGTTAACCACTGAGCCATGACAGGAACCCTGGTTTTGGTTTTTAAATACGGCATATGGAGCAGAGGAAAAAGTATCTAAGCACATACTCTCCACACCTAGTTTCTTCACTTCTTTTCTCCCCACATGTCATTCTAGCTTTAATAGATTAAAAAGAAAATAGAAGGAAAAAATGATAAAACACAGGAAAAGAACCAAGAGAGGTCAAAGAGGGAAACCAGTCATTTGTACTCTCTCAGGAAGATGGGGAATGACAGAATGAGGAAGCTGGCTGACATGTACATGGGGATTTATCACAGTGTCTCTAATTTTTTTGTATATTTAGAGATTTCCATAATAAAACACTGACAATTTTAGAAAATGTTTAAACACAGTAAATCTAGGTTGTCCAAAGCAGCAGCACACTGCCTGACCTCCGTCTCACCTGCTCACACATGTACACAGTCATGCCTGGGAGCTGGGGAGGCTGTTTCCAGGACCCCTCCCCCCAGTACTAAAATCCAAGGACACCCAAGTCCTTCATATAAAATGGTGCAGTCCTTGTATATCACCTACACATCTCCCCCATACGCTTAAAATCATCTCTGGAATACTTATAATACCTAATACAATGTATATACTATACAAATAGTTATAAATACAAAGTAAATAATTGCTGGTGCACAGCAAATTCAAGTTTTGCTTTTTTGGGAACTTTCTGGAATTCCAACCCCCGCCCAAAATATTCTCAGCCTATGGCTGGTTGAATTCATAGATACAGAAGGCCCACTGTACCTAGTTATTTCTGACCCTGCCACTGTGTGTTCGTTGACCTTCGTACTAATTGGTTCCTAGATTATTTACTCATTAATAAAATGGAAATAACTATTTTCTTTTGCCCCCATCGAAGAAATCCTTTCAAGATTTAACTGTATTTAAAGTTAATGGTTTACCAGTTATCTGAAAGTCAATGACTATCCAAGTTACACAGGAATTTCTTTGGCTCTTACTTGTAGTGTAGGAAAGATGCAGGAGGAGCAATGGGGACTCTTATTCTGCAGGTACGGACATAAAAGGTGTACACAGCTACTTAGCAGGACAATTTTGCATATCTTAAAAGCTGAATATGCACATACCCTAAGAACCAGTCATTTTGGTCCTGGGAATACATACACTGGAAAGACACACACAGGCCTGGAGGAGACGTGCAGACAAGTGTTGAAGGCAGCACCTCACATGGTAATAAAGAATAAACTACATGCAATCCAATGTCCACCAACAGGAGATACCGTAACTGTGGAGCCATCGTACAATGGAAGATAACACAGCAGGGAAATAAAGAGGTGTAAGGAAGGACATGGCTAGATCCAAGAAACATGCTAAGTGGAAAAAGTTATAGAGCACTTCTTACAGGAAAGTAACATTTCTATAAAGCTCAAAAGCAGGAAATGAGATAGTATATTGTTGAGGAATATACCTATTTATGAGGTAAAACCATTTTTTAAGTGCATGGAAGTGATAGAGATAAAAGTCAAAATAAGAAGGCAAAAGGCAGGGGTTGAGGAGGAACAGGTAAGCTCATTCTTCAGTTGTGTGGTACATTCACAGGTATTTAATTATTTTTGCACCACAGTTTACATATAACCATCACATAGTCCTGTGTGTATCAAACATCACAACCATTTTCCAAAAGGCATCCATGACCAGTCTGCACCTGAACACACTGAGTCTGGTACTTTCAACAATCAAGACAAGTCAAATGAACCCAAATTTATGCCCTTAACGAAGTTAAAAGTCTTATAAAACCTACTGTTATGTTGATGACATGCGGTTCTGCTCTCATCATCAAAAATATCAGACCATGGAAACTAGCTTTTGAGTGTTTCACAAGTCTGTGTTACAGTCCAGCCTTCCAATAGCATCCTGAGGTCTCACTTAAAACCAGTGCTTCTCCAGCATAGTCTTTTCTAAATAGAAAATTTCTAAAATTCCAAATGAAACAGGTCAGAAAGATTGGGAATCAGGCTTACCCATCAGTAGTCTCACCTCTGATGTCCGTGGGTTTTCAACTACTGTTTGATATAAACCTTAGTTTAAGGTGTGAAGAAAGAGCTCAATGCTTCTACCTATTACCATTGTACTCCCTGGAAGAAGTATTTTTCTTTTCTTCTTGTTCCTTTTTTGGCCACAATCGCAGCATGTAGAAGTTCCCAGGCCAGGGACTGAACACTGAATTGACACCACAGTGGTAAGCAGAGCCACAGCAGTGACAATGCCCGAGTCCTTACTCCTAGACCAGGGAACTCCTCAAGTATTTTCTACTTGAAGGTGCTTCCTTAAAAACAAGAATTATGGAATCCCCATTGTGGCTCAGCTGACTAAGAATCCAACTAATATCCATGAGGATGAGGGTTCAATCCCTGGCCTCACTCAGTAAGTTAAGGATCTGGCATTGCTGTATGAGGCATAAGGTGCAGCTGCAGCTCAGACTCAACCCCTAGCCTGGGAACGTCTATATGCTGCAGATGTGGCCCCTACAAAGAAAAAAAAAATTGTAACATGACTGCTATTCTGATGCATTAGCTTACTTTCTATAACATCTAGCATAATGGCAATTCGAAGTAGATCTTGCTTAAGACAATACACAAAATTAAAGGGCATGCATAAATTTTTTGAAAAAAGCAAATGAAATTGCTTTCTAAAATCAATGGTGACCCACAAACGTGAACACTAAAATGTCAGCTCCATGAGGGCATCTCGCTCCTTCACCTCTTGTATCCCCAGTACCACCAGGAGACACTCAGTAAATACGTGCTGAATTTAACAGTTCAGGAATTTCCTCTCATTCTGAGTACCAACCACATACCAAGCAAAACACCAACAGAAACTATTGATCCTCACCATCTTGGGTACCGGAACCTTTCAACAAGCAAGTGTGCAGTAACTTCAACAGCAACTGCAGGCATCTGTCAGTTTTCAGCAAAGGCATGTAGGCATTGGTACCAAACTTCACAAGGGCATCCAGAAGAGGATCTAAGAATATCCTTAATACATTCTGTGTTCTCCGCTTTTCACTAGACATTAAAAGACATGCCCAAATCAAGCATTTCAAAAGCATACAGCAATTACTGCCCACCTACAGTTTGTGGAATTGGTTAGCTAAGATTCCACTAGACAGCATTACTCTTGTGGATGACCCCACCACCTGGAACCTACCAGGATGGACCGTTGCATCTGTGCTTTCTCAGCGAGAGGGTGACTCACTGGAGAAGACAGCACGGGCAACATCTGTCCTCAACTCTAGGCATGAGTAGGAAGGAAATCCTACACCCAATTTACTTGCCAATAAAAGTGCTGAGACCCTGCTTCCGTATTTCAAAAAAACAAAAGCCCAACATATGCTAGTCAAGGAAATGAGACATGTTAACAAAAAATAAATAAATATTAAAAAATTAAAGAGCTGTGAAAAACTGTTATAATCAACTATAGTACTAAAACTGTCTAGAACAGAGATTTGATGTTAATCAAATTAACTGCATTATCACGCAAATACACTACCTAATAAAGCTGCTTTTTGCAACAATTATAATCTGGTGACCATCTGCACACATTTCTCAAAATATAAATGAGACTGTATTACTTTTATTACCTTTTCAAATATTACACATTTTACAAAGAAGGGTAAAAATCCAGTAAATGTCTTCACCTAATCTTATGCTAGGACCTTACAATCCATTCTTCTAATATTATTATATAAAACCAGTTTGGGGTTTTTTTTTGTTTGTTTGTTTTTGTTTTTTTTTTTGTCTTTTTGCCTTCTCTAGGGCCACTCCTGCAGCATATGGAGGTTCCCAGGCTAGAGGTCGAATCGGAGCTGTAGCCACCAGCCTACGCCAGAGCCACAGCAATGGAGGATCCGAGCCACGTCTGTGACCTACACCACAGCTCACGGCAACCCTGGATCCTTAACCCACTGAGCAAGGCCAGGGATTGAACCCGCAACCTCATGGTTCCTAGTCGCATTTGTTAACCACTGAGCCATGACAGGAACTCTGAGGGGTTTTTTTTAACTTTCTCTACTTTAAATGTCTAATCCTATTAATTTCTTGTTAGTTTTAAACATTTTTTTTAGTATACTACCAATGTTCTAGCTCCTTCCTTTAATACACTGTTATCAATTCCATACCAATCATTGAAATGTCTGAATGTATACCATAGTCCTGATCAGCTTTTTTTTTTCAAGTTTAGAAACACTTACCTATATTGACTCTTCATTCCTTCCACATCCACGGCCAGCAAGACCATCATAGCAACAAGCTTGGCTTCAAACCAGTCAGGCATACAGCAGTTTTCGCCTCCTTAAATAACAATAGTTAAGGGTTGCAAAGCATTAACAAAATCCTTCCAAGCTGATGTTTCAAAAATAAAACAGCTAAATGATTATGTGTTATCAATATTCGATTAGAGGAATACAGGTGAGCTTAAATAAAGTAGAACACCCTATAGTATAGCTAGCTCACTGTTACACATTAAAATACGAACACAGCACATCTCTGCAGGCCAATTGCATGCCATGCACTGGCATCAGTGCTGCAGATACCATGGTTCCCGTGCTCATGAAAGTTATGGTGCAGTTGTGAAAAGCCTGCATCCAAGAATATACAGAGAAGTGGCACTGGTGGTACAGTGGTGAGCATAGCTGCCTTCCAAGAATATACAGAGGAATGCAAAATGATAGCTGCAATGAGTGCTCTAAATGGTGCAAGCAGAGTCCACTGGGAAGGACAAAGTCATCCTGAAGAAAGGACACCTGGGTTGGGTATATACCTGGGAAAGAAAGAGCCAGGGGAAGGGAAACAAGACCTTTCCAGGCAAAAGGAAGAGCATGACAGCCCTCCAGTAGGAGAGAGCATGCTGGGATACAGGGTGAAAGAGAGTACCAAGATGAGGCTGTAGAAAGAGGTCGGGAGACTACGGACTTTGCAGGCATGTAATGGATTCCTATGTTTACCCCCAAAGGCAAGAGGAGGCCAGTAAAGGTCAAAGTGAATGTGTACAAGAATCTGTAAGATCCTAGTTTGTATTTTAAAAAGAGGAGTTCCCACTATGGTGCAGTGGGTTAAGGATCTGGCATTGCCACAGCTGCTATGTAGGTTGCAGCTGTGGCTCAGATTTGATCCCTGACCTGGGAACTTTATGTGTGCGTGTGTGTGTGTGTGTGTGTGTGTGTCTTTTTTGTCTTTTCTAGGGCTGCACCTGCGGCATATGGAGGTTTCCAGACTAGGGGTCTAATCGGAGCTGCAGCCGTTGGCCTACGCCACAGCCATAGCAACACCAGATCCGAGCAGTGTCTGCAACCTACACCACAGCTCATGGCAACTCCAGCTCCTTCACCCACTGAGCAAGGCCAGGGATCGAACCTGCAACCTCATGGTTCCTAGTCAGATTCATTAACCACTAAGCCACGATGGGAACTCCCAGGCCTGGGAACTTTCATACATCACCAGTGTGGCTGAAAAAAAAAAAATAAGATTTCCCTGGGTACAATGTGGAAAAGAGACTGCAGGAGAGGCAAGAGTAGATGCAAAGTGACCAGTTAAAAGGCAATTCTGGCATCTCAGGTGAGAAGTGAGAGTCCCCCAAAATGTAACCAGAAAGGGGATGGAATGGATACAGACACAAAGGCTGTGGCATCTCAGACCTGTGTTTGAACCTCAGTCCTACTGTTTATTAGCTATGGGACCCTGGGACCCTGTCCTCACAGAAAGTTTAGGTCATCTTCTATGAAATCAAACTAAATAAACCTATAACTTTCTTCAGAGTTTTTATAAAAATTAAATAATATATGCAAAGTTCCTAGAACAACTTTTGGAAGAAAGAACTTGGTTAACTCATAAAATTATTATTTTCCTATCCTTGAAAGCCAATTAAAGTAAAACTAAATCACGGATAGAATTCTTTTTCATTCTATCATAAGAGTATACTCTTCATCTCAGCTCCCAAGAAAAATTTAGTTAAGGGACCTAGTTTTCCAGCCCAGTGGTTCAGATACTAAAAACATATTTTAAAATATTCTGGAGTTCCCATCATGGCTCAGTGGTTAACAAACTCAACTAGCATCCATGAAGACCTGGGTTCGATCCCTGGCCTTGCTCAGTGGGTTAAGGATCCAGTACTGCCGTGAGCTGTGGTGTAGGTGGCAGACACGACTTGGATCCCACATTGCTGTGGCTGTGGTGTAGGCTGGTGGCTACAGCTCTGATTGGACCTCTAGCCTGGGAACCTCCATATACCGTGAGTGCAGCCCTAAAAAGACCAAAAAAAAAGAGGATATTCTAATATATTTTGATACAAATTTGTTAGAATAGTACAGAGGACAGACAATACTAAAAATATAACTTGCATGGAAAATAACTTGGTTTTAAAGATGCAACAAAAGGATAAACTTTATCATATATTATTCTTTAAAATGTTATAAATACCATTTTATTATCAGTAAAAAATATGTATTCTTTAGAAAATGTAAATGTTGGGCTCTCCAAAATAATTTAGTAGGTTAAATGTATAAATGTTTATAAAGGTGGATTGTTGAAACTTGTTCTCTGAAACATTTTTACTCACACGGATGCTTTATATTCCATATTCACATATAAATACTCATCCATTAATGAAGACTAAAATGAAATCAGATGCCAACACACTTTTCAGTTCCCTGTATATCTGAGCAATCAGATACCTTCTGACCTCACTGGAGGTGGGGTGGAGGTGCTATTTGAGAATGAAATGTTTCCAACCACGAGGGCACTTAGGCCTCTCAGCCACTTATATGCCACCGAGCTGGAAGCCTCTGGGTGTAAACAGTACACATATTGGTATGGAGAGCACATGTGCTGGGGCATCAAAGCGGCTAACCAGCAAGTTCTCACTTTCCTCCAGCCAAGCGCCAGTAGCTGAGTTCTAGCAGCACATACCCTTGTTGAAGTCATAACAATTTTTCACCTTGGAGACTGAGAGTGAACGTTCTCAGTCAGAAGTTTAGTGGGTTTTTAATGATTTCTGATTTCAAGGAGAGCCACAGGACCAGCCTGATGACAACAGAGTGCTTTTCCTGTCCAGTGGAGGACTCACTCTCACAGTGATTTTTGCTGTAGGTTGCTTCCTGAGTCCTCCACTACCATACCAAGGAAATCATGCTACGGAGCCGTGGTTTGCAAACCTCAGCATCTGTCAGAGTCCCTCAGAGGGCTTGTCAAAACACAGAAGGTAAGTCCCAACCCAGAGTTTCTGATTCAACAGGTGTGCGACAGAATTTAAGAATTTGCATTTCTAAAAGATTTCCAGGTCATGCTGATGTTGCTGGTCTGGAAACCATTCTCTGAGAACCCCTGGCAGAGAATTCTTTATATATTCTTCCTATTTTCTCACTGAGACTAAAAAAAGTGTAGGCCACAATAGTTTTAAAGAAACAAAGTATTACTGGCTATCTTTTAATCATCTTAATGCATTTTAACCCTGAATTATCAGCCAAATCTTAGGACACAAATTCTAGAACTGAGTATAATTTTAGAAAATGCAAACTAATCCATAGGGTCAGGAAGCACATCAGGGTTGTCTGGGAACGGGAGAGGGACAGTAGAAATGGGAAGTAAGGATTACAAAGAGGCGTGAAAACACCTTGGGAGTGATGGATATGTTCACTATCTTGTGATGCTGATGGTTTCCTGAGCATACAGAGGTTAACGCCACGATACCGTACAGTCTAAATATGTGCAATTGAATGTATGGCAATCATACCTCAATAAAGCTGTTTTCCACATTTGTTGTGCAGCGACATTACACATACTACACCTTGGGATTATTCTGTCTCTTCAAGTACCTTGGTTATTACATTTTTTAAGTAGGCAAATTATTCAACTACAAAATCTTTACATAAAATATCCTCTCTGATGGACTAAGTATGAATTTGTTCAAACATATTTCACTCTTCGGTTGATCTTAACCTTTCCAAGTTCTGACAAGCTGTTACTACTATTTCCAAAGTATGTCTCACTTTCTCTAATTTAGAAAGTCTGCTATGAAAGCTTTCCAACAGTTTTGCTTTTTTATGATACTGGTTTTATGTGGTTTTCATTGTTGCTTTTTGTTATATACCATATATATGATATGGTATATAATATATATATCTAAATATATTATATATATCATATGATATCATATATATATCTACCTAACACACATCCATCCTGCTCTCTTAACCATTCCAACCTGGGCTCCATGCTATAGACAGGCAGACAAAGATGGACGCCAGCCTACTTTCAATTCCCTGGACACAAGTTCATCCAAGCTTTGTGAGATACTCCTCCCTACTTTCCTTCTTAATTTCTACTTACACATCAGGTACTACCTCATCTGGTGACCTCTCCTGACCCCCACCAGTCTACCTGCTCTGGATCAGTACCACTTACCTAATTTCCCCATCTCAGTGCTTGCATCTTTCAAGGCATTGCACTAAGGTCATCTGCTTACTTATCCACTCCCTTGCTGCATTATGCTCTCTCTGAGGGGAGGGGATACATCTTTCATCTCTGTAACTCCAAAGTCTGGCACTCAGAAAATACTTGATATACGTTTGCTGAATAAGAGGGTAAAATCTTATCTGTAATGACCATGTCAGACCGAAAGAAAAAAGCTATTTGAGGTATAGAACCTAATTAAAAACTTTTGAGTTGATGAGTCTTTACAGAAAAACAAATTTGATCTTTGTTTTTTAATGTACCCACAGCACATGGAAGTTTCCGGGTCAGGGATCGAACCTGAACCAAAGCAGTGACCTGAGCCTCAGGATCCTTAACCTGTTAGGTCACCAGGGAACTCCCAAATTAAATATTACATATAGTTTATGCTCAAAAACTAAAGCTAAAAATGTTTGCTAATAATGATTTTATTAAATTGTTCTGAAAACTGCCCAATAATTGATAACTAAAATTTTATAAAGGTACTTAGCCAAGGGTATTAAGAGTCAAACAAAAATATTACACACAAACGCCTCCTTTGACTTGAGATCAGTTTTTTAAAAACTTATATGACCATATTATACTAAATAGTATCCTTCAAGTCCTATAAATGTTAGGTGAGAAACTTTTAAAATCTTATTTTATCCAATTTTGAATTATTTAATCAGATCTGATGCTGCTATATACTTTCTTTTCTTTTTTTTTTTTTTTTTTTTTTGGTCTTTTGTCCTCTCAGGGCCGCACCTGCGGTATGCAGAGGTTCCCAGACTAGGGGATGAACTGGAGCTGTTGCTGCCAGCCACAGCCACAGCCACAGCAATGCCAGATCCAAGCCTCGGCTGTGACCCACATCACAGCTCACGGCAACGCCAAATCCCCAACCCACTGAGTGAGGTCAGGGATCAAACTTGCAACTCCTTGGTTTCCAGTTGGATTCATTTCCGCTGCACCAAAACGGGAACGCCTATACTTTGAATTATAAGACAAGTTCTGTAGATATTTTAGGGAGTTTAATCTGTGCTAACTCTAATAAGGACTGAAATGTATTTATTTTTATGGGCCTAACAAAAGAATCTTCCCAGCAATAGTACAGAAAATTTACTAGACAACAGAGAGAATAAAACACAAAAGAAAAATGCTCTAAGAAGGACAAACAGATAAACTCATGTATTGTGGAAGGACAATTAACCAATCATTTAAGACCTATTTCATGATCAGATTAAAGAAACCAAGAAATGAAAATGATGGTCTGAGACAAAGCTAGGAAATTTAAGACATGTTAAATGCAAAGAGGCAATTTACCCAAATAATCACTAATAGCTTTAATAATGAGGAAGCATTAGAGATGTAAAAAGAATGCTAATTAATGAATCTGCTGATAGTTCTTCCTTCACACAGACTTACACATTTCCCCAGAGAGGATGCCAAATTGATCTTTGCTAAGTATCTGGTAACAAGAAAAAACTAATAAAACCATCCTTTCAACCAGAATTTTTCTCTAAAATTACTTTTCATAATCAGTTCACACTAAATGTAACAAACATTTACGAACATTTTGCTTGCTTTGAAAACAAACAAAAGATGAACAGATTTATCTACAAATATTTCCACTATGGACACTCCAAAACACATCTCCAAGATTTAGCCGACAAAGATTCAGTATTGCAGAATTAGATTATGAATTTATTTATGTTCAATTCCTACTCAGGCAGCTTAGCTCATTTCTTAAAACAGTTAAAACAGCTTAAAAATCTCAAATCCTAGAACAGATAAAGAACAAGTAAGGAAGCAGTTTTACATGCTGGTTAGTCACATTATTTGGCTGAAATACAGGTTTGACATGAGTAAAACAGCACACCTTTGGTTAAGCCTGTATCTCAATCTGAAAAACTAGTATAAAGTTCTTCAGAGAGGTTTTGGTTACATCAATCCAGAAAAAATGATTTCAGACTTACTTTCCCAGGCAGGCGACTTAATATATTCATGGATGAGGTTCTTTACATAAGCATTTAAAGAGGATGTCTCAGCAAGCCCAACGGAGCTACTAGGCGAGTTTCGCCTAAAACAGCTCTCATGAACACACAGCCAATCACAGAGCTAGAAAAGAAAACAGTTAGCACTTATTGTAAAAGCCTAACTCAACAGAGGGTTTCTAATTTCCCTGAGCCAATTTCCTTTCTTCTACAATAAACTGAATTTAAGTGACTGAACACAACAAAGTAACAGAACGCCCATTGTCATGATTGAGTTCCACAGTGCAGACAACAAAAAATGTTTATATGCATGGATGTGCGTATATATACGTACATGTGCATATATGTTTTTTTAATCTCCTCAAGAATTTAGAAACTTCATTAACAGGCGAGAATTTTTAAAGTACCTGATATAAAATGCATGTTTTGATAAGATGTTCTAAAGAACATGTCTTTGAAACATATCACATATGGAAAGCAAATTACCACCTTAAGTTAAAATTCATTCTGGTTTCATATACTAAAACAAAGATTTATTTTTGAGAGAATGTAGAATTTGAAATGTAAGTTATAATTAAAGTCCCTACCCTCCTCGCGAGTTTATTTTCTATCATACATGCATTTTAAAATACAGTTGATCTTTGAACAACTCACGTCCACACTGTGTGGATTTTTTTTCAACAGTAAATACTACAGTACTTCAGGACCCACAGTTGTGTGAATCCTCAGATGTGGAGGAGCCCTGGATACCTTACGAGGGCAGTTTCTTCATAAACTAAACATACTCTCACCACATAGTCTGGCAACCGTGTTCCTTGGCATTTACTCAGTTGAGCTGAAAAGTTATATCCACGCAAAAATCCAAATGTAAATGTTTACAGCAACTTTATTCATAATTGCCAGGACGTAAAAGCAACCCAGATATCCTTTGGTTGGTAAGGGATAAGTAATATTATTCAGTGATACAAAAAAGGGAGTTATCAAGCCATGAAGCAGCATATTACATAGTGAACAGAAGCTGGTCTGAAAAGGCTTCATAATGTAGGATTCCAACCAAACGACATTCTGGAAAAGGCAGTAAAGTACCAACACTAGGGGAGCGAGTGAACACAGGATTTTTCCAGCATGGAAACTGTTGTGTATGATACTGTAGTGGCGAATGTCTGTCAAAGCCCAGAACGTACAACACAAAGAGTGAACCCTAATGCAAACCATCCACATTAGTTAATCATAAATAAGGCATCAATATTGGCTCATCATTGGTAACAAAAGCGCATGCTTAATGCCAGAGCTAATGATAACAGCAACTGTGGGGGATGGGAGGGTGCAGAGGGGCTATATGAGAACTCTGTACTTTCTGTTTGTGTTTTCTGTAAATCTAAAACTGCTCTAAAAAAAGACAAGTGGCTGTCTCATCAAACCAAGGGAAAAAGACAAGAGAAGCAGGAGGTATTTACATGTAGCATGGTCTAAGCAGGGAAAACATGTTTATGTGCATTTTTTCATTTAAACTTCCCAGCTCCTATCAGATAGCAAAATAAATTCCAGATGGATTAACCGCCATTTACAAACATATTATACATATCAATCCAATGAACAGACTTTATTTGGATACCTGAGCAAAACTGAACATGTGAACAAACAAAATGCAAAAAACAAACAGAAAATCACATTTATTGAACATCTGGAGAAATGCAAACACCAAATATTTGAAATCAAGAAATTAACTACATTTTCAGGGGTGCTAAGGGCCTATTTCTTAGCAGTATCTTATCCTTCAGCAGTATATATTTCTAGATGAAATGGTAAGACGTGAAATAAAAGTCCAACAAGGGAGTTCCCGTCGTGGCGCAGTGGTTAATGAATCCGACTAGGAACCATGAGGTTGCGGGTTCGATCCCTGCCCTTGCTCAGTGGGTTAACGATCCGGCGTTGCCGTGAGCTGTGGTGTAGGTTGCAGACGCGGCTCGGACCCGCGTTGCTGTGGCTCTGGTGTAGGCCGGTGGCTACAGCTCCGATTCAACCCCTAGCCTGGGAACCTCCATATGCCGCGGGAGCGGCCCAAGAAAGAGCAAAAAGACCAAAAAAAAAAAAAAGTCCAACAAAATACAAAATTTCCCATTGTGGTTCAAAGGGTTAAGAACCCAACGTAGTATCTGTGAGGATGCGGGTTTGATTCCTGGCCTCCTTCAGTGGATTAAGGATCTGGTGTTGCTACAAGTGGCCGTTTAGGTTACGATGTGGCTCGGCTCTCGTGCTGCCATGGCTGTGGAGCAGGCCTGCAGCTATACCAGTATAGTGGTCCAATTCGACCCCTAGCCTTGGAAGTTCCATATGCCCCAGGTCTGGCAGTTAAAAAAAAGTAATAATACAATAAATAAAGAAATAAATTCTAAAATATTTAATCAACTGAATTTTTAAATATCACATGTTGAGTTATTTAGCAACATGCTATAAAATATGCAAATGTATGAGACAATGAAAAATAAAATTCAAAACAGTAAAATCTTAATTTGCTTAGAAATATATCATTTAAAACAAACATATAGTGAGAAAGCAAGAGTGAGAATACACATATTAAAAAAATTAAGACTTAAACCAAAAAATATGGATTTGATGGCTGGCATTACAGGTGATTTTTATTTGCTTTCCATGGTTCTGTATTTTCCAGACTTCACATAATCCAATGTATTTATTTTAACATATTCTAGGCTGATTTCTCTTGTTTCTCTCTGCATACATAGCTGGAATCGCTTCCAAAAGGAAATAATCACATCTCTAGCCTCAGTGATCTCTTAGGCACGGGAGAAATAAAAAATTAAAAAAAAAAAAAAAGGTTCCTGTGCTCAAAAAATATAACTTATAGAGGACACTGACTAGGACTATGGATAAGGCTAATAAAGTCATTAGCAGGAATTGAGTGCTACAGATGGAAACAAAACAAAAAAGAGGACGTGGAGATGGAGGAACCCACAAGGAGGAGCAGCACCATCAATGCCACGGCCGGACCTCGGGCCCCTGCACGTGGGTTCCCGCTGAGCCACTGCAGGAGAAAAGGCAGACACTTGGGATTTTAGGATGAAATAGATGCAAAAAGTCAGGAAGATTATGGATTACCCAAACGTCAGGCTTGGGCACCTGACTAGATGAAAGTGCCACGAACGGACAGAAAAAGACAAGGAGGAGGTTTGTGTTTACTCACTGCTTTTGAGTCTAACAACGTCCTGACTCCTAACACACCTCATCCAGAATCTAGATCTGCCCGCTAACACTGTCTTCTTTTCTAAATGGTCTATCTCCGTTCCAAACGCTTCCTGCCTCCCACCTCTCCACAGGAATCTTAGCAGCATGATTACTTAGATCCACTCAAAACAAACAACTTTTGAAACTTTTGAAAAAAAATCTCTGTTGATAGATAACAAAGCAATCATAGTCTACATAAAAGGCTAGTAATGAATTCAGTTAGAAACAATTTTTCATAAGGTTTTCAAAGACCTCGTTAAATATTTTCAACCTCACCTCTGTCCACAACGAGGTTCCGCGTCCTAAGGACTCCTCTTGTCTCACAGACATGAGAAAAGTCGCCATGTCAGAAAGGGACACTTTCTCCTAGGGGCAGGGCAGTTTTTTAGAAAAAAAGCACTCATTTAAAAATTGTAACGGAACTAAAATCTCTGTAAAAGCAATCTAGCATACTATTTTACGTAGAATTCTATTAGTTAAATCAAAAGCGATTTCTGAAAAAGTGTCGAACTTTTAAAATGAAGATACTGATTACAAACAACCATTACATAAAACGAAAGATTACTTTATAAACCTATTTTCCTTAAAATCAAGGTTACTTTCTGAGATGGGAGGTGGTCACAATCTAAAAGCCAAACCAAAAATATTCTATTAAAAATTTATGTATTACTTAAATCAGAAGTGAATCTTACTTTTCAAAGGCAAAAGAAGGACCCCTGCCTTAAGAACACCACCCAGACCTTTTCCCCTGAAGGTCGCATGTCTTCCATTAAGGTATTTTGCTCTAAGCCAGGTGTCAGCACAGCTACTCAGGAGCCTGTTTTGTAAACAGTTTTACAGGAACACAGCCACGCCTGTTCATTTATCGATGGTCTATGGCTGCTTCTGAGTAGTTGTGGCGGCAAAGACTCCACATGACTCAAAACATCTAAAATATGCACTTGCCCAGCCCTTCACAAAAAAAGCTTGCTGACCCTTGTTCTCAGCAACAGTGTTACTGGAGCTCTGTGAAAAACAGAGAATAAAGATACATTCCCTGAATGTCAATTCACTGGAGGATGTGCAGGAAAAATACAGAGGAAACCAGGTGAGAGGCTCCAAGAGTCTCTCCCTGCTACAGTCACACAGTTACCTGCCCCTCCCAACCCCCTTCCCCCACCCCACCACCGCCCCGACCCCAACATGCATGATGTCTACCAGGGGGACTCCGGGGAGACCCAGCACTGGGGGTTTTTACTGGAAGCCAGTCACACAGACCCTCTGCACAGCACTTACACAAAGATCCCAGGCCCCAGAAGGAAAGCAGGTGTCCCTACAAGTACTGCAGGCCCAGTGAGCTCTTGGGTAGTGGGATGGCAGGAATCCTCCCAAAATCCATGTTCCCAGCTGCCAGCTAAGGGCCAACCTCATAAGCAGGGCTTTCTGACACCAGCATCACAGGCCTGCTGTGTTAACTCTTCGATGGACACCCACTTGCTAAGAAGATTCCTACCCTGGAATTAACACGAGTGAAAGAGACACACTCACCACATCTACCAGGTTGATAGCCGCCCGAAGGAGATAGCACTGGGCCGCCCCTCTCAGCAGGATCTGGTGTGTGATCATGGTGCACTGCAGGACGTCCCTGACATCAGAAACACACATGTCCTTCCACAGTCCCAAGCACTGTTCTGATAACTGTGATTACTGACAACTTGATGACAGCATCTACACTTTCTAATGCAGAAAAGTCACTGCCAGTAGAATTGCAAAGCTCTTAAATCTCTGGTAACACTCAATTTTGTGAGCCACATGGGAAGTCCATCTGGTAGAGCTCAATTTTATCCTTATTTTGTTGTCTTTTTAAGGCCACATGTGTGGCATCTGGGGGTTCCCAGGGCTGAATCGGAGCTGTGGCTGCTAGCCTGTACCGCAGCCACAGCTATGCCAGATCTGAGCCATATCTGCGACCTACACCAAGCTCATGGCAATGCCAGATCTTAACCCACTGAGTGAGGCCAGGGATCTGTGTCCTCATGGATGCTAGTCAGATTCGTTTCCACTGAGTCATGACAGGAACTCCTTATTTTTAGTTATTTATTTTTTTGACCACACCTGAGGCATGTGGAAGTTCCCAGGCCAGGGGCAAACCCACAGCACAGCAGCGAGGTGACAAAGCTTGATCCTTAATCCGATAAACAACAAAGGGACTCCCTAGAACTCAATTTTATTTTATTTTTTTTTTTGTCTTTTGTCTTTTTGTTGTTGTTGTTGTTGCTATTTCTTGGGCCGCTCCCACGGCATATGGAGGTTCCCAGTCTAGGGGTTGAATCGGAGCTGTAGCCACCGGCCTACGCCAGAGCCACAGCAACGCGGGATCCGAGCCGTGTCTGCGACCTACACCACAGCTCACGGCAACGCCGGATCGTTAACCCACTGAGCAAGGGCAGGGACCGAACCTGCAACCTCATGGTTCCTAGTCGGATTCGTTAACCACTGCGCCACGACGGGAACTCCTTTTTTATTTTTTATTTATTTATTTATTTTTTTTTTGTCTTTTGTCTTTTTGTTGTTGTTGTTGTTGCTATTTCTTGGGCTAGAGCTCAATTTTAATATGAAATAGATCTTCTTTTAAAAATAACAAAACTGGAGTTCCCTTTGTGGCGCAGTGGTTAACGAATCCAACTAGGAACCCTGACGTTGCGGGTTCGATCCCTGGCCTCGCTCAGTGGGTTAACAATCCGGCGTTGCCATGAGCTGTGGTGTAGGTCGCAGACACAGCTCGGATCCAGCGTTGCTGTGGCTCTGGTGTAGGCCGGTGGTTACAGCTCCGATTAGACCCCTAGCCTGGGAACTCCATATGCCTAAGGAGCGGCCCTAGAAAAGGCAAAAAGACAAAAATAAATAAATAAATAAATAAAAATAACAAAACTATAAATAAAGATGTTTTCAAAGTAAGAAATTTACATTTTTTGAAATACTTTTATTTATTTATTTATTTAGTCTTTTTGCCTTTTCTTGGGCCGCTCCCGCGGCATATGGAGGTTCCCAGGCTAGGGGTCTAATCAGAGCTGTAGCTGCCAGCCTATGCCAGAGCCACAGCAACACAGGATCCAAGGCGCATCTGCAACCTACACCTCAGCTCACGGCAACGCCGGATCGTCAACCCACTGAGCAAGGCCAGGGATCGAACCTGCAACCTCATGGTTCTTAGTTAGATTCGTTAACCACTGCGCCACGACAGGAACTCCAATTCTTTTAAATTAATATTTATATTTCATGTTTGATCTCTTGTTTCCTACATATCAATGTAATAACAACAACTTACTGGCCTTATTTTAAAGTGGGCAAAAATCCACTAGTATGTATTATGGCATATATTTTAATTCATAAGACAAAATAAATTCAATCATATGAATAATAGATTTATTTCTTTTTTTTTTAATTTTTATTTTTTTGGCTGTAGCCATGGCATGTGGAAATTCCCAGGCCAGGGATCAAACCCAAGCCATAGCTGTGACAACACCCCATCCTTAACCACTAGGCCACCAGGGTTATGAATAATAACCAGGGAACTATGAATAATAGATTTTTAAAATTTACCCTTTTTTATATAAAATGAAGAGTGAAAAAAATCCCAATGCCAATGCTGACTAAACCACTCACTATGGATTAGAACAGAAGGGAAGACAAATTTACTAATGGAAAGTTACTACAAATAACCATACATGAACATACACAGAGTAAATTACCTGAGGGCAAGAAGGCCTTCTACACCCAGAGCTTTACATCTCGGAACACTGGCCAGAGCCTTAGAGAGAAACAAAATGGGAATAGCACACCAATGTCTACTTGTCATCTTCTGAATAAATTTTAACAGGAAACTACCTGAAAGAAAAGAGGCTTAAGATATCATGCTTGTCAATAAGCACATGAAAAGATGCTCGACATCATCAGACATGAAATAGGGAAATGCAAATCAAAGACCATAATGACCTATACCTCCACACCCACTAGGATGGCTATAATCAGAAGGACAGACAGACAATAACAAGTGTTGACAAGGATGTGACAAGGATGTGTTGACAAGCATATGACACCGAACCCATATGCTCCTGATCCTGATGAGGATGCAAAGTGGTGCGGCCAGTGTGGAAAATAGTCTGGTAGCTTCTCTGAAAGTCAAACACAGAGTTTTACTCCTAGGAATAAAAATGAGAAGTGACAGCTGGGAGTTCCTGCTGTGGAACAATAGGTTAAGGATCCAGTGCTGCTGCAGCTGAGGCACAGGTCATAGCTGCAGCTCCCGTTCAATCCCTGGCCCAGGATCATCCAAACAAAAAAAGAGAAAAAGCGAGAGAGAGAGAGAGAGAGAAGTGAAAAATTATGTTCCCATAAAAGTTTCTATATGAGAAGTTATTCATAATAGTTAAAAGTGGAAACAACCTGGAGTTTCCCCTCATGGCTCAGTTGTTAACGAGCCGGACTATTATCCATGAAGATGTGGGTTCAATCCCTGGCCTTGCTCAGTGGGTTAAGGATTGGGCATTGCCGTGAGCTGTGGTATGGGTCACAGATGCTGCTTGGATCCGCACTGCTGTGGCTGTGATGTAGGCTGGCAGCTGTAGCTCTGATTCGACTGCTAGCCTGGGAACCTCCATATGCCTTGAGTGAGGCCCTAAAAAACACAAAAGATAAAAGTGGAAACAACCCAAACATCTTCCAACTGATGAGTGGATAAACGGAATGTGAATCTGTATAGTATCTATACAGTGGAATATACACCCAGCCATAGAAAGGAACCAAATAGTGATACATGTTAAAACAAAGGTGAATCTTAAAAAACATTATGCTAAGTGAAAGAAGCCAGACATAAAAGGCCACATATTCCATGATTCCTTTTCTTTAAAATGTTTAGAATAAGCAAATCTATAAAGACAGAAAGTAAATTAGTGGCTGACAGGAGCTAAGGGAAAGGGAAAATGAGACATGAGTACTTATGGGCATGGAGTTTCTTCTGGGTATGATGAAAATATTCTGCAATTAGTAGTGATGGTTATACAACTTTGTGAATATAGTAAAAACCATTGAACTGAACAATTCAAAGGGGTGAATCTCACGATGTGGGAATTATACCTCAATGAAGCTGGTGGAAAAAAATCAATGTTATTTCAATTTCATTCTTTTTAGTACAGTATTCTACTATACTGTAGAGATTCTGATAACCATGCAGCTATATTTGTTTTTGAAAGTTAAGGCGAAAGATACATTTTTCATTGTTGGAGATGTTAAAGCAAGGATAAGAATTACCAATGGTAACTGCCCCTGGAATCTGCAAACAATAATTAGATCTTTCTCACAGGCTATTTCTTAACCTACCCTGAATCTAATTACTATAATTAATTTAACTATTTTGAGATATAAAGACACGGTGCTCTATTCTGCTTTCTCTTAACGTGTGATGTCTTAAGGATCTTCAAGTCATGTAGTTTATGAGAATGTTTCCCTAGATCATCACTGTAGAATGACTTTTAAGAAATCACTGGATGCTCCTGAAAGGATATTATGTGTATTTTATTTCTCCCAAAGTGCTAACCCGAAATTAGATACGCTTAAAATATTCACTGGAAATTGCTGACAGAAAAAACTACAAAGTAAAAACTGTAAGTAAACATGCTACTTGTCCTCCCCCACCGACCTTGGACTAATTAAGTTTCCATCTTTTGCCCAACCCCTTCCTCACGAGAAGGATGGCAATGGCCAAGCTTGCACTTCACATTCATTCACCACGTTGACAAGGGTGAATGTCAATGCCTGGCACTGCCACAAACACCAGACACTCAAATTCTAGGGGGTGCTGATTACACCTCACTCACACTGCCCGATGGATGCAGATGTGCCAATGCGGTTGGCAAATTAACCTCAAGACTAAACCTCCAAATTCTAGCACACTGAAGAATGGCTCTGAGTTATCTTTTCCACTTTAATTGTTAAAAATTAAATCCAGAGGAGTTCCCGTTGTGGCGCAGCGGAAACGAATCTGACTAGGAACCATGAGGTTGCGGGTTCGATCCCTGGCCTTGCTCAGTGGGTTAAGGATCCAGCGTTGCCGTGAGCTATGGTGTAGGTCGCAGACGCATCTCGGATCTGGAGTTGCTGAGGCTCTGGCATAGGCCAGCAGCTGTAGCTCCAATTCGACCCCTAGCCTGGGAACCTCCACATGCCGCTGGTGTGGCTCTAAAAAAAGCAAAAAAAAATTAAATCTAGAAATCTAAAGTTGTGATGTACAGACGACCATCTTTTCCCTTTTGCTGCTGACTTCTGCACAGATGTTACCATTGGTATTGTTCACCTTATTTGCAGGTTAAATACAAAAGAGAAAAATATATATTTCATAGCCAGGGTCACTTTCTAAGTCTCAAAGCTCAGAATGAGAAAAAGACTTACTTAGAAAGCAGAGTAAGTCCTGCTGCTCAGCAAGCAAAATAACACTGGTTTTGTGCTTTGCTCACCAACATCTCTCATCAGAAAGAAAAATACACCTCTAATCTGAAGAAGTGGGACATTTCTAGGACACAAGGTATTATACAAACTAAGTTTTTTTTTTTTTTTCCTTTTTGATCTAAGTCAATATCTATAAAGAGACAACTTTGCTAAAATGGACATTCTGTTTGTAACTTTTTCCTAAGCCCAGGTTCTTTTTTCCTTCGATTTATTTTGCTAATTTTTGAAACTGAATAGAGACAACTAGAAAGAATGGCAGAACTGCAGCCCACATTCCAAAATCACTTTCATGCTACTCACGCTGTTACTGGTCCTATGTTAGTTATATACACAAGTAAAAGTGTGTACTCAATTTCAATGGACACCAGTATAATTCTGGCAAAATATGCATATCCTGGAAAAGGGAACTATTTTGATAACACTGATTATAAGAGTCATAGCATGGTGCTTAAAACCAACACACAAAAAATGTTCTAAAATTTGAAGCTAATAAGTTGAAGCTCTTTACTGACACGTACTCTTTATTTCTTCTGGAAGAAGGGAAATGTAAGTGACTAAAAACTTCTGTAATTTCAATCCCAATGGAGAGCCACTTCCTATCAGCTGGCCTGGGGACCTATAGACAAAGAGGAAAAAACCAAATATTTAAAATCTATTTACAAATAATACACTGAAACGAAATGGAATATGGCCCAAATGTCTTTCAATAATAAAACAATAAAACTATCTCCTTCTGAACCTGCACGTTATTTTTCAGTAAAATCTTGAGTATCCTTCTGATTATAAATAAAAACATTCAGATCTTCTAGGAAGACAGACATGAGTTAGTAACACGCTATCCTAAGCAGGCATGGACTCCCTTTTTACGACACTTTCTCTGACATGTATACATGAATCTTGCCAAACAGTATCATTTAAAAAAACAAAGTCTAGGAGTTCCCACTGTGGCGCAATGAGTTGAAGGGTTCCGGTCCCACTACAATGGCCTGGGTTACTGTGGAGGTGCAGGTTCCATCTTCCGCCCAAAGGAGTGGGTTAAAGGATTTAGTGTTGCAGCAGCTGCAGCATAGGTCGCAGCTGCAGCTCAGATTCAAACCCTGGCCTGAGAACATCCATATGCCATGGGTGCAGCCATAAAAAATTAGTTAAGTAAAAGTCTAAATGATAATTCAAAAATATATTTTACTGTTTCCAACACATAGCCCAATGATTTTAAATCTTTACGTAGTAAATAAAAGAAATAACATTAATAGAAAGACAAATATTAGTAATAAATCACTTTTGCAAGAGCATTGAATTGTGAACATCTACTAAAGTCACGTGGGGTTTTTTTTGCTATGTGCTTCTGCAAAGAACATTATCTGTTAATTGAATACATTGCAGAGCTAGGAAACAGAAGGCATTCATAATAAATGTGTTTGTCAACTCTCAGAAAGCATCAAGTTGGTTTTACTGCTCTCTAGCTGTCTAATTGCTTCAGAAAACTATTCAATAGTAATGAGTTATTTGAAAACTAAAAATAACTGGCAAATCAAGCATTGCTATGCTCTTTTGATATTTATTAAATAGGACTAAACATTAGTATAACTTAGCACAGACTAATTTAAAAAATTTAAAGAAGTTGGTGGTGAGGGGTTTTCTTTTAGAGATATACCAAAGACTTGTTAAGTATAAATTTAGCTGTCACAATTACAAAGACAATCTAATTTCAAAAGCAAGTGAAATTTTTGAAGATATAATTCAAGAGTACAGGTAATGCTCAAAAAAATGAGGATAAGGCAGAATACTGACAAATTCTTCTGACTATCAACCTCAACAAAGGGTAGAGGTGGCAGATAAGTAATACGTCATTGAGAATGGCCACCACTGTCAGATATGGACAGTGCAAAGCTAGAATAGGCCCTGAGGTCACCAACCAGAAACAGATGTATTGGTGTGAACTGATGTTTTTTAACATGGATAGATGGACAGATAGGCAGATACTGAAACATAGGTAAGTTGATCAACAGACAGAGCCAAGAAACAAATGTAAGAACCCCTACACACAGATGTCAATTAAACAAACACAGTAAAAGAAAACTTATCATTTAGAGACTGTGGTTAAAAGATAAATAAAAATTATTTGTATTATTCTCACAATTTTTCCGCAAGTCAAAACTAAAAGAAGAAAAAGGGGGAAAAAAGTATAAACTATTATCCAAAGCCAGTACAATTTCCAAAAGGGTAGAAATCAGGAATAAGGGAAAGAAAGTAAGCTGTGAAAAGTATCCTTTCCAAAAGCCCAAGAATGGAAGGGTTCAAAGTAAGAAAGAAAAGAAAAAAGGAGTACTTCATACAACTCCTAAAAGGCAAGAAGAGGAGTTCCTGTCGTGGTGCAGCAGAAACGAATCCGACTAGGAACCATGAAGTTGCAGGTTCAATCCCTGGCCTCGCTCAGCGGGTTAAGGATCCAGCGTTGCCGTGAGCTGTGGTGTAGGTCGCAGATGTGGCTCGGATCTGGCGTTGCTGTGGCTGTGGCTGTGGCTAGCAGCAACAGCTCCAATTCGACCCCTAGCCTGGGAACCTCCATATACCATGGGTGCGGCCCTAAAAAGACAAAAAAAAAATTTTTTTTTTTTAAAAAAGGCAAGAGGAGTTCCCATCGTGGCTCAGTGGCTAAGGAATCCCACTAGGAACCATAAGGTTGCAGGTTCGATCCCTGGCCTTGCTCAGTGGGTTAAGGATCCAGCGTTGCCATGAGCTGTGGTGTAGGTCACACATGTGGCTTGGATCCTGCATTGCTGTGGCTCTGGTGTAGGCCCGTGGCTATAGCTCCAATTAGACCCCTAGCCTGGATACCTCCATATGCCGCGGGAGCGGCCCTAGAAAAGGCAAAAAGACACACACACACACACACAAACGGCAAGAATAACAAACATAGAAGGGACAACATAGAAAAAGCTGAATGTCTATAAGGCAACATATATATGTACCAAATGCATCAAACAATCTGGTCCTATGTCATAACCATGTTAACTTATATATCAAATACATATTACTGCATTGCTGCTAAATAACAATGTTGATTTACCTGCTATACAGAGAGCTCTCTGAAAGTGCATCCATTAATGGTCCAATAATAAACTAAAAAAAAAAAAAGGAAAAAAATATTTGATGTTAGGTTGTACCTGTAATTTTGTAAAGTCAGCTTGCCCTAAATGCAGATCCTATACACAGAGCTACAGATGAGCTGTGACAAGCAGAGCTGATCTCTTATGCTGAAGGTTAATTTATGACAAGTCTTGGAGGATACATATGTTAATTCCACCAGAACAGAAAAACAAATATTGAATTTTCCCACCTGATAAAAACATGGAATACCAAGAAGAGGGTATATGTTGTGTTCATAAGGAAGAAAGGAACCCAAAGAAGGAACACATGGTGGAAAAGAAAGGCAGTTAACAAAGGAAAAACAGAAAGATACTAAAGAGAAAATTTAAGCCCTTATGCCTGGAAGATAAAGGGGTGAAAATACATCCTCAAAAATATTACTAGACAAAAGCAAGCTTATAGGAAGTACACAGCTAGGAGAATGTAGAAAAATGATGCATATTAAATGTAGCTGGACAATTAGGAAAGTATACTTAGGCTTCCTCTAAATGAGAAGTAAATTACTATACCCAGTCAGAGATCACGTGACTCACAGGGCATCATAACATGAAACTTAAAACTGTCATTCTCTTGGAGAACAGACTTGTGGTTGCCGAGGGGGAGGGAGTGGGACAGACTGGGGGTTTGGGGTTAAGAGATGCAAACTATTGCTTTGGGAATAGATAAGCAATGAGATCCTGCTGTATAGCATAGGGAACTATATCTACTCACTTGTGATGGAACAGGATGGAGGATAGTGTGATAAAAAGAATATATATACATGTGTGACTGGGTCACTTTGATGTATAGTAGAAATTGATAGATCACTGTAAATCAACTATAACGGATAAAATAAAAATCATAAAAAGTAATAAAACTGTCATTCTCACAGTCTCTTTGCTTTGTGTGATTTCCAACAAATGGAAGTATAAACACTAATAACAGAACTCAAAGGTAACCTCTACTCAGTACAGGAGAGACTAACTCACTGACTCAGGTTGAGGGAATAGCATCACTCAATAGCGGTAATACAGTGACTGAGAATTGTGCAAAGAGTATTACTAAGAAGTTTCTACACCAGTTTTCATGCTGCTGACTTTTGTTCAAAATACTGATACCAAAGAACTACTTTTTCATAATGGTAATGATGCAAGCAGCTTGTCAACACACTACATTACAGTAAGCCTTTCCCAAGTACAGTAGCTAAGTTCAAAGAAACAGGATGTGCTGCATGCATATCTCTAAAATGTTACTTGAGATTTTATTTTTATTGTTTATTTTTTGTCTTTTTAGAGCTGTAGCTGTGGCACATGGAGGTTCCCATGCTTGGAGTCGAATCAAGAGCTGTAGCTGCTGGCCACAGCCACAGCCACAGCAACACAGGGTCCGAGTTGCATCTGCGACCTACACCACAGCTCACGGCAATCCTGGATCCTTAACCCACTGAGCAAGGCCAGGGATAGAACTTGCATCCTCATGGATACTAGTCAGATTTACTTCTGCTGAGCCACAATGGGAACTCCCTACTTGAGATTTTTGAGCCTGTGCATGTGTATATATATATGTATATATATACACACATATACACACACTCACATACATATATATTGTTTGTTTGTTTGTTGGCTGGCCCTGCGACATGTGAAGTTCTAGGCCAGGGATTGAACCCACGCCACATCAGTGACCTGAGCCACTGAAGTGATACGGTGACAATACTGGATCCTTAACCTCCTGCACCACAAGAGAATTACAACAGGTTATGTCTTACTGCCATTTTTTTTTATTTTTTTTATTTTTTTGGCTGTGCCTGCAGCATGTGGAGGTTTCCCCTGCCAGGGATTGAACCCGCAACCCGCACCACCACAGTGACCCAAGCCACTGCAATGACAATGCTGGATCCTTAACCCATTGAGCCACCAGGGAATTCCCCCAGTATACACCTTTGAAGACCACACAGAATACAACAAATGCCTTCGCCTCCCATCTTTTGACAAAGGTAACAAAGGAAAGGAAAGGTTGTCCTTACCTCAGAAAATTCTGGTGAAAACGGAAGAACCCTGGTTTCATACAGCTCCAAAAAGTGAGTAACACCTTCTTTGGTCAGGATTTTATTTTCACTTTCAAACATTCTTTTATAAATACACAGATGCCAAGATGGGTGAAAGAGCCAACATCCTGTGGGAATAAATATCCAATGCTGACGCTTTATTCTCACGTTACATTGTTGCACATAAACTATATATTCATAAATAAATACATAAACAAACACATTCCCTTTATTGTATGTAACACTACAAAAGTGAGTTTGTTTTTAATCACATCCAAGGGTGTTCACTGAATAATAAAAATGACTTCAGTATTCAGTATTCCATTTTCAGATAGTTTCATCGAAAAAGACTACAAGCAAATGTTATAGTGGCTACTGTGTACAAAAACTAAATATTACCCCATGCAGGCAGGTTAGAAGTTCAGATTTGGAGTGATTTCTTCTCTCACCTTACTTCAATCCATGTTTCATACAGAAATCTGAAACTGTCCCTCCTCTGCTTAAAACCCTTGAGTGGCTTCTCAACACTCAGAATAAAATGCAGACAGGGCATGAACGGCGCCTTGACCACTACTCCCTCCTTTCCCCGCCTCCCACTCCCTCCCCTGGCCCAGGTCACTACCCCACTGAGCTGGTTCACATCCCAAGGCTTTTGCACCCAGAGCATCTCCTCAACTCCCATGTCCTTCCTGAGGCTGGCCTTCAGACTGCCCTCTCCAAGGTATGGCCTCACCTGCCAGATACTGCTCTTCAACCACTAGTTTGTCGCTTGTATAGAACTTATAATCAAAACTATCTTTTCATGGAAAACAGGCAAAAATCAAATGAGTACACCTGTCTCACCACTTTATACCAGAGCTTAGCATGTATTGGACAATAAGTAAACTTCTATTAAGTAAATATATATATATATATGAATGAGAAGCAAAAAAATAAACATATACCTTAGAGATTAACTCTTTTGAAATATCCTTTAATTCTATTAGAAAAAATTCAGCATTTTTAACTCATGTCATCCTATAAATACTTTTTTTTTTTTTTGTAATTTACACCAAGATGCTTGTTCGATTCCTTGGCAATGGTAATTTTTCAAAATCTGTCGCTGCTATTTGGTGTGGTTTGCCAAGAGCTGTGGGCAAAATGTGGTAATGAGAGAATGATTTTCATAGGAAATGCATAAGTGAAGTCACGACAGGATTCGATTAAATTCTAGCCCCAGGTGGGACTATAGATTCTTATGGTCTGTGAAAAATCTCAGGGTATCAGAAAACAACCATACCCATCAGCTGAATAAAGCTCAATTCTTAAAGGGTCAAACTATTAAAGTTGTAATTATCTAAAGAAGGCACTAAAACCCATTTTCCTAGGTTAATTCTCATGTGTAAACACAATAATGCAGCATTTTATCATTCACATGAATAAAAAACACTGTGAGCTGCATTTAGGAAGCTGCATTTAGGAAGCTCCAGCTTCATTTTTTTTTTTTTCTCTTAAAAGGCTCTCACAATACAGTGCTCGTAAAGGACTTAAAAAACATATTCAAGGAGTTCCTGTTGTGGCTCAGCAGGTTAAGGACCCAACGCTGTCTCTGTGAGGATGCTGGTTTGATCCCTGGCCTCACTCAGTGCATTAAGGATCCGGCGCTGCCACAAGATGTGGCATAGGCCACAGGTGCAGCTCGGATCCTATGTTGTGGCTGTGGCTTGTGTGCGGCCTTTGCTGCAGCTCCAATTTGACCCCTAGCCTGAGAACTTCCATTTGCCACACATGCAGCCAAAAAAACCCCAAAAACATATTCAAAATAATATCTTGGTATTTTCTCTTCCTAAGAAGAACAATCTACAGAACAATAACTGAAAGCCCAAGACAGTAACTCTGACAATAAAATATATTAAGAGAATAAGAATAGAAAGCAGGAGTTCCCGTCGTGGCGCAGTGGTTAACGAATCCGACTAGGAACCATGACGTTGCGGGTTCGATCCCTGCCCTTGCTCAGTGGGTTAACGATCCTGCGTTGCGTGAGCTGTGGTGTAGGTTGCAGATGCGGCTCGGATCCCGCGTTGCTGTGACTCTGGCGTAGGCCAGTGGCTACAGCTCCGATTAGACCCCTAGCCTGGGAACCTCCATATGCCGTGGGAGTGGCCCAAGAAATAGCAAAAAAAAAAAAAAGACAAAAAAAGAATAGAAAGCAGTTAAAATATATAATCCCAAAGAGCCTTTATTAAAAATGAATGAGACACCATCATTAAAACATTATCAAAGAGTCCTTAAGGGTATATAATGAAATAATTACATATGAAATTATATGCTGTCTAGAAACATGCTTCAAGTTCACTTGGTGGGAGAGGGCGGGGGTGTGTGAGGTCACACATAATATAAAGTGGAGGCCAGCCCTGAGCTGATCATTGCTGAAGCTGGGCGATGGAGCTCCCCACAGAAACTGTTCTCCTTCTGTTAACTACCTCACGTTTTCCATCATCAGAAGTTTATAAAATTACCATACGTCTAAACTATAGGAAACTCTGCATCTATTTAAAATTAAATTTTCAGGAGTTCCCGTCGTGGCGCAGTGGTTAACGAATCCGACTAGGAACCTTGAGGCTGCGGGTTCGGTCCCTGCCCTTGCTCAGTGGGTTAACGATCCGGCGTTGCCGTGAGCTGTGGTGTAGGTTCCAGACGCGACTCGGATCCCGCGTTGCTGTGGCTCTGGCGTAGGCCGGTGGCTACAGCTCTGATTCGACCCCTAGCCTGGGAACCTCCATATGCCGCGGGAGCGGCCCAAGAAATAGCAATAACAACAACAACAAAAGACAAAAGACAAAAAAAAAAAAAAAAAAAAAAAAAATTAAAAAAAAAAAAAATTAAATTAAATTAAATTTTCAAAGAGTCTTTAAGGACAGCGGTAAATGCAACTGGATATACTGCTGAGTGAGAAAAAAACACTATGGACAATCAATCCACAAGGTATGTATCTAGAATGTCAGCAGCTGTCTCTGGGTGGCATGTATGCGCATGACATTCTCTATAATAAATGAGAGTTAGTGACACAATCAAGGGGAAAACCACAAACGTTATAAAAAAATCAAAATAAAAGTAACTATTACCATTTTCCTCTGACACTGCATATTCGAACAGATTGTTTAGCTTTGGTAAAACTGGCTTTATAACATGTATCTGAAAACAAAAGCAAAAAGCCACAGGAAATGAAAATTCACCTTTAACGACGCAAAAGAACTTTCACCTATTTATATAAAGGAGCTCTTCTGTCACCCCCCCAAACCCTGCCATCATCCCCCTGTAAAAAATATGCAAAAGGTGCCTGATTTCTTCAGCTCTTAAATCATGTAAATTCAGGTAAGACTGAATGTGGCAAATAATAAATATAACCTAGAAGACAGTTATGGTAATGCTATCTTTCTAGAGTGAGTATCATAAATTATGTCACACAGTCCTCAACCATCCTGGGAAATAGGTAGGGAGGATAATACAATATTTACAAAGAGGAAAAAATACTGAGATACCTTCTCCAGTAACTCGAGTTGTTCGAGGCCACACATTGAGAAGCAGAGCCAGTTCAGGGCTCAGTGCTCTTCATTCTCCTTAGACTCTGCTGCAGATACCAGAGTCCAACTTATGTATCCTTCAAACTAAAGGCAAGTCAGTTTCTAAATAGTGAGGGTATTAATCTACTGATTAAGGAAAACCATGTAAGTTTATGAGTTGAGAAACACTTTTTCTTTCTTCCTCATCCTCACATCGATATACATTGAGCACCAAGGAGTCATTCTTTATTTCAGTTCCCAAACAGGGCTCGGTGCGCATCTGGACCTACACTGCACAGTGACTCCATGATCGTTGGCCCCGAGGTGGCCTGCTGCTTACACACTGGGAACCCTGCACCAGGGATTCTCCAAGGCTGGTCCCCAGAAACGAGGCATAGGCATCTCCTGGGAGCAGGTGAAATGGTCGAATTCTCAGGCACCACCCAGACCTACTAAATCAGAAATTCTGAGGACCAGACCCAGCAACTGGTACTTTAACAAGCCATCTGGGTAATTCTGATGCATGTTAAAGTTTGAGAACCACTGCACGAGACTAGGTAATCTTAAAATCTTGAGTCCTCTCAACTTAAAAATTTCATGATCCTACAAAAGCTAATTCCAAGTCCACTGAAGACAATTTTTCCAGTTTCCATTCCCAGGACCAGGTAGGCAAAGATGCAAGAAAAGAAAGGAAGAGAGGGAGAGAAGGAGGAAGGAAAGAAAGAAAGAAAACCTATGAAATCCAAAGGCTATTGTTTACTTAATAACAATTTACCTCAGACTTTAAGTAACATTTTCCCAAATGCGTATTTCTTTGGAGAGTATTCATAACATGGAGAAACTAAAAACTAACAAATACTTTAGAAGTAAATGTCAAGGGAAGATCAAATAAGACTAAATTCTTTGAATGATAATTTAAGTCAGCTGAAAGTAGTACACTTGTATTCCATTATGTTACATCTAGGTTGCCCTTTTTATTTCTTTTACAGAGCATTTGGAAAAAAAGAAAAACAACTAGATCTACTTAGAATTTGTTAAAAGATGAAAACACTTACCTGATTTCCTTCAAGAGTTTCCATAATTAAAATATAGTTTTCCCAAAACTTTAGAAGCTCATCTTTTTTCTTCTCAGACCACCAAAATAGACTTGGGCCTGAAATGGTTTAAAAAAGAAAATTAGTTCCTAGATTTAGTTCCCAAATTAGAATATTTCACAAGTTTCTAAATGACAGTAATTCTTAAAATTATGCCACTACTATGAAATGCTGTTTTCTCGAACAATAGAGGATGCCTCTGCATCAAGGCCTAGGTAAGAGGCTTGGACTAACAGGAATCTCTCTCTCGCTTCTTTTTTTAAAATGATTTTTATTTTTTCCATTGTAGTTGGTTTACTACAGTGTTCTGTCAATTTTCTACTGTACAGCAAAGTACAAATATATATTCTTTTTCTCACACTATCCTCCATCATGCTCCATCATAGCTGACTATATATAGTTCCCAGTGCTATACAGCAGATCTCATTACCTATCCATTCCAAAAGCAATAGTCTGCATCTATTAACCCCAGATTCCCAGTCCACCCCACTCCTTCCCCCTTCCCCTTGGCAATCACACAAGTCTGTTCTCCAAGTCCATGAGTTTCTTTTCCTAACAGGAATCTCAAAAGGAGATTTCTTTTTTAAATGAAGGTTACTATTTTGGAATTCCGGGTAGGAATGACAGATTTGAACACATGAACTGAACTTTCTCTCCCCAATAATCTCACTGTAACAATAAAAGATTTTTCAACGGCAAAAAAAAAACAAGAATGGAGAAAACAGCACAGCAGATAACAGCAATGAAATCTGTAATCAAAATCAGTTGAAAACCAAGCAGACTCAAAAAAAAAAAAAAAGTTATTAAGTTGGCATAAGGAAAACAAAGAAAAATCTGATTCACACTACAAAATACCCCCAACCCTAAGGAACCGGCAGCAAAAATGACTTGTATAAGCAGAGGTGAAAAATCAAGGCTAAGAGTTCCCACTGCGGCACAGCAGAAATGAATCCGACTAGGAACCATGAGGTTGCAGGTTCAATCCCTGGCCTCACTCAGTGGGTTAAGGATCTGGCGTTGCCGTGAGCTGTGTTGTAGGTTGCAGATGCCGCTCAGACCCTGCATTGCTGTGGCTGCGGTATAGGCTGGCAACTGTTGCTGCTATTGGACCCCTAGCCTGGGAATCTCCATATGCCATGGGTGTGGCCCTAAAAAGCAAAACAAAAAACAAACAAAAAAAAGGCTAAATTAAAAAGGATTTGTTTGATGTGTTTAAGAAACAGCTCCCAGATCCTCCCTCCTGCATTCTGAATGGGGAAAAGGCTGGAATTTGTTCTCTGGGGAAGGTAAAACAGTGGGTCCCCAGACTGAGGTGTACTGGACACAGCTGAGGTCTGGGTGCTGCCACATGAAGAGGGGAAATGGACATGTCTGCACCCTGGACACGGAGGCCCCCTTCACCTGGCCCCATCACCATCTTTGCCCCTCAGGTCCGAGAACACCGACCAGCCTTCACTATCCAGCAGATGACTGGAAGACCATCTCCATGGAATGTGGCCACCCCAAGAGGAAAGACCCAAAAATACTTTCATTAGAGATTACTCAACAAAATGCCTTGGCTGGATCCCCCCACAGAGAAGGTCGTGGTCAACGAGCACCACTTATGCTCTTAGAGCTTTAAACATGACTTTTGGTTTCATGTTCTTACATATATGCAGGGATCTAAGAACCAACAGACAGTTAGGGAAACCTCTACACTAACGATCAAGACCCAAACAACCTAACACAGAAACCTGGAGAAAACCTAAAAAAGAAAAAAACTTCCACTAATATGTCAAAGGGAGATAAAAGAAGATAGTGCAGTTATTGATATAAGAACAGGATACTATTAAAAAGGGGACATTCCCAGAAAAAAAAGATCTCATGAGAATAAAAATTGGACAGCAAATATAAGAAACTCAAACAAAGGACCGAGGAGTTCCCGTAGTGGCACGGTGGTTAACAAATCCGACTAGGAAACACGAGGTTGCGGGTTTGATCCCCGGCGTTGCCGTGAGCTGTGGTGTAAGCCGCAGACGCAGCTCGGATGCCACGTTGCTGTGGCTGTGGGGTAGGCCAGTGGCTACAGCTCTGATTTGACCCCTAGCCTGGGAACCTCCATATGCGCAGGAGCGGCCCTAGAAAAGACAAAAAGACAAAAAAAAAAAAAAAAAAAAAAAAAAAAAAAAAGAAAGAAACAAAGAAAGGACTGAAAATAAAGTTGAGGAAATCACTCAGGAAGTGGAGAAAAAAGACAAAACCATAGAAAACAAGAGAGAAAAGATACCCTGGATCAGGAGGTCCAATATCCAAGGAGAACAGAAAGCAAAGGGAGGAAATCAGAGTAATTCAAGAAAAATTTCCAGAATAGAAGGACACGATGTCCAGACTGAGCTGGTCCACTGAGTACCCGGCACCCCCAAAACTGCACAATGCAAACAGGCTCCCCAAACTGAAACTGCAAACACGGCCTCTACAATCGCCCTTGGAGAAGAGACAGCACACACAAATAAACGGGATTCAGAATGGCTTCAGATCTCTGGATAGTAACAATGGGGGTTCATGCTTCTATGAAAACAGATCAACACACTTAAAATTGTGAATGGAAATATTCTCCAAGTCAGAATTCTTCCCCAATCAAACCATCCATCAAACATGAGGGCAAAATAAAGGCGTCTAGACATACTTGGTCTTGGCTTCCAAGAGAGCTGCAAGAAAACATTACTGCCACACCAACAAAGAGGATCGGCTGAAAAAAATCTACAAAATCCTAACTTCTAGGGGGTGTGGGGGAGCATCAGAGAGGTTGCAGCATGACCAGATGATCTGAATTCCAAAGGGCAGAAAGCCTTTCCAAGAACAGACAGGACACACAAACTGCTTCACCTCTGGTCAAGCACAAGAGGAAGAGGTGGTCACTAGAAAAAGCAGTTAAAAAACAAAATAAAATGTTTAAATAAATAAAAATTTTAAAGGCCAACTGTGGCCTAGATTAGAAACTCTTGAGAACTCCAAGGAGACCATGCCCACCCACCCATCCCTTTTTCCTGCCCCTCCCCGAAGTGTTTCATGAAGGACTGTGTGCAGGAGACCCTGGGGGCCCAGGCATGCTGGGCAAAGGGCAGACCATCCATGCCCCACAGGGGTTCAAGGTGGTGGACAATCAAGAAAGCCTGCCAGTTTTACGGTCCCTATGACAGGAGACCAAAGCTGTTGGCCCCTGGAGAAAACCCTCCCACACCCCCATCCTTGCCCCTGACACCAGGCAAAGTTGGCTGCCCCTGGGAATGGATAAAAACTCTCTCCCCTCAACCCTGCGCTGACATGAAGAAACTCTTTTGCGTCTGCCACTCATACAAAGCACATCTGCTGCTGTGGAGGAAGGGCAGGAAACTAGCACCCAAGACCTACCACAGATACAAGCAGAATGCAGCCACCACAGGAGAGGGTAAGGAAACTCTTAACCCTTCAGTAAGAGGAGGCAGAGGTTATCTGCCAATGGAGAGGGAACGGAGATGGCTAAAAGCTTGAACCCTAAGGTCTGGGCATATGGGGCCTAAGAGAAGGCTAGTGCAGAAGAAATGAAAAGTTCCCTCCTTTCTCATTTTAAGCTTTGCACCAAGTAACATACATCAGCAGTCTACCCTTGCAGGAAGGACAAAGGCATAGAAGAAGCTCTCCATCTGTGCAACCGGCATCATGGGCTTGAGAAAAACTAGAACACTGAGGAGAACCTTTTGGTAAACTAGGCTTCAACACTAAAACATAAGGTAGTAACAATCCACAACTGTAGCAATAACAAAATCCAAAACCAGCTCAACTAGAGTTACTCAACACCCAACAGCCTAACAGAGAGGAGTGCCTATCTCTAAGGCACAAATATTTCATTCTCTACCAAAAAAAGGTGGTTCCATTGCCAAGAGATAAAACAGAAAACAAAACCCAACTTAGAGATCGTCCAGGTACAGAACTTACACATAACTATGATTAGTATACTAAAGGATTTGGTGGAAAAGGCAGACAACATGCACAGATGGGGTTTTTCAGGAGAGGAAAACTATAAAAACGTGTCAGATGGAAGTGACAGAAATAAAAACATATCTGGGAGTTCCTGTAGTGGCTCAGTGGAAATGAATCCAACTAGCATGCATGAGGATGTAGGTTCGATCCCTGGCCTCGCTTAGTGGGTCGGGGAGCCCTTGACGTTATTAGCTGTGGTATAGACTGCAGTAGCGGCTTATCTTCAAAACCGCAGAATGTCTGACTCTTTGAATGTTTTATTTTGGTAATTTTAAATGTTTTTCCAGTGACACCTCTTATCGGATGACCATCACCTTGTGGACTGTTAAAATATTTACTGTCAGATGTTTTCAACTGTAAAAAAAAAATCTAATTAAAAAAATTAAAACTGGAGTTCCCATCGTGGCACAGCAGAAACAAATTCGACTAGGAACCATGAGGTTGAAGGTTGGATCCCTGGTCTCATTCAGTGGGTTAAGGATCCAGTGTTACCTTGAGCTGTGATGTAGGTCGCAGACGTGGCTTGGCTCTGGCATTGCCGTGGTTGTGGCGTAGGCCAGTGGCTACAGCTTAGATGTGACCCCTAGCCTGGGAACTGCCATATGTCTCGGGTGTGGCCCTAAAAAGACAAAAAAAACATTTTTTTTTAATTAAAACCTCATTCTATTAGATCAATTGCAAAAGTACCCTCAAAAGGTCGACTTAAGGCTTATATGCTTAACAAATAGTAATAAATCCTACTAAGAGAATTACTAAGGAAATTTCAAAAGAATGTGATGGTTTCCACAATCAAATTCTAACCCAAGACTCAATTCATCAGTCAGTATATGTACATAATTTTCCTTAGTGGGCGCTAATCCTTTTCTATTAGAACGGACCTACCACGATATAGTGCAAATTTGGTCTGTAAAGTCCCTCCTGGGCTCAGTCACATTCCTAAATTATTCCACGGATGCACAGTATTCCACCTGCTCTGGGTCAGAAGGGTGAGAACGTGCAGACTGTTCTGTATGTAGCGATTTGTGTCACTTCGGAGTACACCCTGGAGATGAGGTTTCCAAGGTTTTTCAGGCTCTATGGGGACCATGAGAATAACCAAATTCTCTACTGATCACGGAGACGACCCCAGGAGCTGGCTGTCGGAAGCGGGGGACCTCCCTACCAGGAAACCAAGTAGGGATGGTAAGAGGGTGGGACGGGGGTGGCTCAGTACCGGTTTCTTCTCCCGGGGCGCACGCGTAATCGGCCCCCTGTTCCGCCGACACTTCCACAGCCCGCTGCAGCAGGTAGCGCGCCCGCTTGCGCGTCAGGGCATCCTCGGCCCAGGCCAGCCCAGCCTGCACTGTCCTCCAAAACCGCCAGCAGCGCCGGGCGTCTGGGCCCGCCTCGCGTGCCGCCGGGGCACAGTCCACGCCGGGCTCGGGCAGCAGCTTCTCGGCCAAGGCGCTCAGCACCAAGAGCTGTGGCCCTACTAGGCCCGGCCCCAAGGGGGGCCCGGGCGCGACCAGCCCTCCCCACACGGCCCGCAGCGCCGCCCCGCCGCACTGGCCCAGTGCTGGCAACAGTCGCCCGGCCACCAGTGCCACCGCGTCCTCGGAGGGCCCCGCCTCGTCCCCGCCCAGCGCCAGGGCCAGGGCGGCCTGCGCCACCCGCTCCAGCAGCGGCGCGTCCTCGAGGGGCCGCAGGCAGGGCCCCACGGCCGCCAGCACCTCCACGGCGGCCTCGCAGGCCCCCTCGAGGCCGGGTGCAGGTCTCGCGGCGAGCAGGTCACGCAGCGCCTCCTCTGCCAGAGCGGCCGCCAGCTGCGGGCCCCCGGCGAGGCGGGCGCACGAGCGCAGGGCCGCGCCCGCCGCCCTCAGCACGCGCCGGCGCTGGCGGGCCGGGGGGCCGGTGTCCGCGCCGCCCATGAGGCGCCCCGGCAGGCCCCGCAGCAGCGGCACCAGATACCCGGCGGCCACCTCATGCGCCGCCTCCGGGAGCGCGCCCGCGCCGCCGCCGCGTGCTTCCTCGTCCTCGAGCCGCTGCAGAAGAAAGCGCAGCGTCTCCACGCGCTCCGCGGACGCCTCCCCGCGGCACAGCGCCCCAAGCAGAACCCGTGGGTCCCGGCTCTGCGACAGCAACGCATCCGCCAGCACCCACTCCATCTGCCCCGCGCGCCACCAACCCCAGGCGCCGGGAGGAAGGCGCCGGCGTGCGCGAGTGCGTGCGCGTGCGCGGCTGGCCGTGGCGCGCGCCTGCAGGCTGGGAGCTTGAGGCCCAGCCTTGGCCCTCCGGGAGCGCTTTGACAGGTTCCACCCATGCCGCCTGAAATCTGATCCTCTTGCCCCCGCCCCTTACTCTTTTCAGAAGCAAAGAGGCTCGGTAAGCGTTAACGTCGTGGCTATATCAACTACATCGATTCCTAATTGGAAGTTGGCCTACATGAGGGCCCTAAATCGGTCAAGCGTGCCTGAGAAATGGGCGGAGGTACATCTGGAAGGTGTGCTCACGATCGCCTAGGAGCTTATTTTCAAAAAGCTGTAGGTGGCCCCACGCACAAAGGGATTGACACGGTGGGTCTGAAATGTGTTCCCGATACCTGCATAAAAAAATAAATAACAGAAACACAAGAATGATTTAGAGGCCCTGATAGGTACTATAGCTATGAGCCAGGATGGGGCAGAAAACAAGATGCCCACACTGGTGCTTGCAGTCAAATGCCCTAGCTGACTAGCACACAGATCTTCACACATGATGCTAGTGCTCCCATTTGCATTCCTCCAAATAGCCCACGTGTCTGTATTTCTGACAGCATCTATTGCTAAATAAAGAAACCAAAAACCTGGTTAGGTTTCTGGTTCAATCCTAGGTGAACTGATGTGGGTGTACTTTGCCTTCCAGCCATATAGATTTCTCCCTTAGTCAATGGAGGAGCTGCAGCCCCAACTTCAAAGAGCTTGATGTGCAACAAATATAATAGACAAGGTGTGATTAAAGTTACTTAAATTTAAGGTTATTTTATGCAATATAAAGTTTTATTTAATTTTTATGTTTTTGACTTTATAATTTAAAGTTATTTAAAGTTATCTAATATCACATATGAAAGTTTTTTCCCATATTTCAATAATTCAGTTTTTCATTGATAGAATATATAAAAGTTTCCATTGTAGGCCAGTTTAGGTTGTGTCAGTAAATATCAGCTGCCTTCAGCATTTAATGTGCCAATAAATATCAGTTTCTTTCAACATATATTCTTCATAAATCTATCAAACAAAAATGGGGAAAATCTTGAGTAGACACTTAACAAATGAAGATACGCAAATATAAGCATCTGAAAAGGTGTTGAGTATAATTAGTCACTAGAGAAATGCAAATTAAGCCCTCAAAGAGATATTGCTTCACACCCATTAGAATGGTTAAAATTTAAAAGATTGTGCAATTAGATTTTGGAGGTTCCTCAAAAAACTAAAAATAGAACTACCATAGATCCAGCAGTCCCACTCCTGGGCATCTATCCAGAGAAAACCATAAATCAAAAAGACACATACACCCCAATGTTCATTGCAGCACTGTTTAAAATAACCAAGACGTGGAAGCAACCTAAATGTCCATCAACAGAAGAATGGATAAAGAAGATGTGGTGCATATATACAATGGGATATTACTCAGCCATAAAAAAGAATGAAATGGTACCATTTGTAGCAACGGAGATGGACCTATAAGCTATCATACTAAGTGAAGTTAGTGAAAGACAAAACATCATATGATATCACTTATATGTTGAATCTAAAAAAAAAGGATACAAATGAACTTTTTTTGCAGGACAGAAACTGGCTCACAGACTTTGAAAAACTTATGGTTACCAAAGGGGACAGGCAGGGGGGAGGGATGGACTGGGGGGTTGGGACTGGCATCTCCACATTGAGGTATATAGAGTGATTGGCCAACCGGGACCTGCTGTACAGCACAGAGAAGTCTACCCAATATTCTGTGATAATCTATGTGGGAAAAGATTCTGAGAGAGAATGGATATGTGCATATATATGACTGGGTCACTTTATTGTACAGCAGAAATTATCACAACCTTGTAAATTAACCATAAAAAGAAAAGATCAAATGGCAAGGACTAAGCAAGTGGAATAATAGGAACTCCCAGACATTACTGGTGGGTGTGTAGATAACATAACCATTTTGGAAAATCTTTTAACAAATTTAAAATATATCTACTTTATGATTCAGCAATTCTATCCCTAATTATTTGCCTAATTATTTTAACATATTCCAACAAAAATGCTTGCACGAGATCGTTTTTGGCAACATTAGTCATTTTAACCAAAAACTTCCTAAAACCTAAATGACCATCAAGAGAAGAATTGATAAACAAATTGTGATCAATTACTATATTGATGCTATTCATCAGTAGGAGAGAATGGATTACTAACCCATGCAACCACTCAGATAAATCTCAAAAATATTTGGTTGAACAAAAGAAGCCAGAGACAGAAAGTTAACATGAGGCAGAATAATAACTCAGGTAGTTAGTGTAGGAGCATGGGCTTCCATGCGTTCTTTGACATGGGTGTTGATTAACATTCGTGGCCTAAGGGCTCCAAGAAGTAACACCCCCACAGGCCTTGTTTACTATAGAGACTGTACCTATGCCCAGATGGACATTAATCCCTAACCCCCTGTGACTCAGTTTACTGGAAGAGAAGGGAAAATAAACCATGAAACTTATAGGACATTTCTACCCCTAAGACCCCTATTGGACAAAGACTGCTATAGGTAATTGAACAAGGCCAGTGGGAGAAAACCACATCTTTCTGGACCCCACATTGGTACCCCCGCCCCATCTTTAAGGGATAAAAACCCCTATAGGACTATAGGGAGCAGGGGCTCTTCTCCCACCTCCCAGTAGCCCTGGAAGCTATTTCCTTTCCTGTAATAATGACTTGGCTTGCTTGCTTGCTGCCTGTGTGTTCGAGAAGTTCATTCTTCAGCTTCGTGAATAAGAACCTGGATTCCGGTAACATCCTTCTGGCATCAAACATACGGAATAATTTCATTTGTGAAATTCAAGAATGGGCAATAGTAGTTTTTGGATAGAAAGGAGAACAATTGTTGTTATGGTGAGTGGAGGTTGACTAAAACATGACACAAGGGAACTATCAGAGGTGATGGAAATATTCTATTTTGTTCGGTTTTTGTTTTGGGTCACACCTGTGACATGAGGAAGTTCTGAGGCCAGGGATGGAACCCACACCACAGCAGTGACACCAGATCCTTAACCCACTAAGCCACCAGGGAATTCCTGGAAATAATTTTATTTCCATTAGGGTGCTGGTTACACCCTTGAATTGAATTGAACAAACACTCAAGATCTAAGTTTTACCTCAATTAAAAAAAAAATTACATTAAAGGGGTTCCCTGGTGGCTCAGTGAGTTAAGGGTCTGATATTGTCACTACTGAGGCTCAGGTCATTGCTGTGGCACAGATTTGATCCCTGGCCCAAGAAATTCGTCATGTTTCTATCAGGATGAGTCCCTGGCTACCCATCGCCCTCAGAATAACGTTTTAGTCTCTTAGCCTGACACCCAGGATGCCTCTCGATGTGGCCCTGCCCGCTTCCCCAGCCCTGTTGCCCTCATGTCCCATAGACACTTGCATGTCAAAGTCCTTAAACATGCCCTGTGCTTTCACTTTGTCTTTTCAAAAGCCCTTCCAAGCTCTTCATTTAGTCCACTTGACTAGTTCTTTTCTTATCAAGACACAGTTCAAATGCCAGTCTCTCCAGAAAGTCTTTCCTCAATACCTCACTCCCTGCACCACCACCCAGTCCACCTAAGTGAGGGCATCTTCTTCTAAATTCCCCAGACATCCTCGCAGGTCCTAACACAGGATGTGTCACGCTGTGTTGTGGCTGCAGGTTTACTTCTCTGCCCCTCCCCTCGCAAGGGCAATGGGAGAGCTGCACAGGATTATGGAATTATACATTTTATCACACTAATCCCAGTACCTTCACCTCTGGCTATAGCATGTTCATGAAATGCTTATCTCCCACTCCTCAGTGAAGACCCAAAGTACAAGGCATATCCAAACAGCCCCTCACAAATGCTGCTAACAATACTTCTCCTGGCTTCCCACAAGTTTCAGCTGTGGTAATAATAATGGCTAATAGTTACTTATCACACTTATAAATAAGTGTGGTAAAAACACACTTATATATATAAAGATATTGATATATACAAATATATTTGTTAATATCTAAAGATATTAACAGATACTACATAGATATATATATTAATACATATAAAGGTAGTAACATGGTAATATCTTTATATATCTATTTTTGCTTTTAATCCTCAAACCAACATAAATGAAGTACTATTATTTTTCTCATTTTACAGATGAGGACACTAAGAACCAGAGAGGGTGATTAACTTGCCTCGGTATCACACAACAAAAAGCAGCAGAGCTGTCTGCTCTAAGCTGTGCACTCTTGGGAGTTCCTGATGTGGAACACTGGGTTAAGAAGCCAACTACAGCGGCTCAGGTCGCCATGGAGTTGCAGGCTTGATCCCCAGCCTGGCACAGTGGATTAGGGGTCCAGCATTGCCACAGCTTTGGCATAGGTCACAGCTGCAGCTCTGATTTGATCTCTGGCCTAGGAACTTCCATATGCCGTGGGTAAGGTCATAAAAAATAATAAAATAAAATAAAAAAGCTGTGCTGCACTCTGCTACATTTCCTCCAAAACGTCAGAAAAGAAAAGTATACAGGAGTTCCCGTTGTGGTTCAGTGGTTAACGAATCCGACTAGGAACCATGAGGTTGCGGGTTTGATCCCTGGCCTTGCTCAGTGGGTTAAGGATCCAGCGTTGCCGTGAGCTGTAGTGTGGGTTGCAGATGCGGCTTGGATCCCACGTTGCTGTGGCTCTGGCGTAGGCTGGTGGCTACAGTTCCAATTCGACCTCTAGCTTGGGAATCTCCATATGCCTCGGGAGCGGCCCAAGAAATGGCAAAAAGACAAAAAAAAAAAAAAAAAAAAAGAAAGAAAAGATAAAGAAAAGTGTACAATTACCTGTGTCAAGCTTCCCTCACTGCATAGTCTGCACTGCCAGGATCTAGCACACACAGAGTAAATATTTGTTGTATGAATGCATGAATGAAAATGTGTGTTTCTGCCACATCTTATGAGCTCCTTGAGAATTAGGATTTGGCTTTTAATTCATTTTGTAGCCTAGACACCAAACATAGCACCAGAAACATGGTAGCTACTTAAAAAGTGCTCAAAGGGAGTTTCCCATTGTGGCTCAGCAGTAATGAACCTGACTAATATCCATGAGGACACGGGTTTGATCCCTGGCCTCGCTCAGTGGATTAAGGATCTGGCGTTGCTGTGAGCTGTGGTGTAGTTCACAGATGCAGCTCAGATCCTCCATTGCTGTGGCTGTGGTGTAGGCTGGCAGCCATAGCTCTGATTTGACTCCTACCCTGGGAGCTTCCATATGCCATGGGTGCAGCCTCAAAAAGACAAAAAAAAAAATTTTTAAGTGCTTGAATCAGAATTTAGTATTTTAGGAATTCCCATTGTGGCTCAGCTGGTTGAGAACCCAACATTGTGTCCATGAGGATGTGGGTTTGATCCCTGGCCTTGACCAGTACGTTAAGGATCCAGTGTTGCTTTGAGCTGCAGTGTAGGTTGCAAATGTGGCTTGGATCCAGTGTTGCTGTGGCTGCGGCATAGACCTCACATGCAGCTCTGATTTGACACTTAGCCTGGGAACTTCCATATGCCGCAGATGTGGCCATAAAAAGGAAAAAACAAAGAATTTAGTATTTTATAGTGAGAGTGCTATAAATTGATCAGTCAGAAATTTTTCAGTGACATAATAATTCTTGGAACATCAACATGTAAAAGCTGAGGTCCTTGTTGCCTGGTTCAACACATAACAACATACTGCTTTGACAAACGACCCCGGTGTGAGGACAATTGGCTACCCCTGCTCATTCCATGGAGACGAAGGGTTACTTGGAAGTGATATGTGAATAGGCTTTAGAGGAGTTTTGCTTCCCCTACTCCTCGCAAGTTTCCCATTTCATTTGTATATGACTAGTTGTTATTTTAATTGAAGTATCATTGGATTTATAATGTTGTGTCAACAATGTTGTGTTAGTTTCGGGTGCACAGCAAAGTGATTCAGTTACACACACACACACAGACACACATATCCTTTTTCTGATTATTTTCTTTTATGAGTTACTAGAAAATACGGAGTAGAGTCCCCTGTGTTACACAGCAGGCCATTGCCATTTACAGATTGTATATATAATAATGTATATCTGTTAATCCCAAACTCCTAATTTATCCCTCCCCCTTTTCCCCTTTGGTAACCATAAGTTTGTTGTCTATGTCTGTGGTTCAATTTCTGTTTTGTTTATAAGTTCATTTGTATCCTTTTTTTTTTAAAGATTCCACATATAATTGATAGCATATGATATTTGTCTTTCTCTTTCTGACTAACTTCACTTGATATGATAATCTCTAGGTCCATCCGTATTGCTGTAAATGGCCTTATTTCATTCTTTTTGATGGCTAATATTCCACTGTGTATATTTACCACATCTTCTTTACCCAGTCCTCTGTCGATGGACATTTAGGTTGCTTCCATATCTTGGCTATTGTAAATTGTACTGCAATGAATATTGGGGTGTGTATATCTTTTCTTTATTTGTTTTTATTTTTTTAGGGCCACGCCCATAGCATATGGAGGTTCCCAGGCTAGGGTTGCAATCAGAGCTATAGCTGCCGGTCTGTGCCACAGCAATGCAGGATCCAAACTGCATCTGTGCCCTACACCACAGCTCACAGCAACGCCAGATCCTTAACCTGCTGATCGAGGCCAGGGATCAAACCCACATCCTCATGGATGCTAGTCAGGTTTGTTAACCACAAGGGCAACTCCCCATGTATGTTTTTGAATTGTGGTTTTCTCCAGATAGATGCCCAGGAGTGGGGTTGCTGGATCATAACATATGTAACCCTATTTTCAGTTTTCTAAGGGACTGCCATACTGTTTTCCATGATGGCTACACCACACTTGTTATTTTAACATCAAGAACAGGTGTCAGTGTAACAAGTGTCATGTCAGAGTTGCCCTACCCCCAGTTGAGCTGGTTTAGCTGTATCTTCGTGTATCTATTCAACACTCTCTCTGGCATCCCTTACACCCAAAGCACTATGCTATTTCCTCAGGCCACACATGTGTGGTTCTGAGAAAGAAAGTCCTGTGCTTTGTCTTGTGGGTGTGAGTGTCCAGCAGTGGCCTCTAAAGACGCACCTCCTGGGACGTGTTCCATCCTCCGCCTCCGACTCTCAAGCTGACTGACCATCCAGGCGCTTGGTCTCTCACAGCACTGTTTCCAACCTTTGAGTAATTCATAGGTGTGGGTGTGGGTTGTCTACACCACACATGTTACCTCTTCCCAGGAGGTCTCTGAGGATGGAGATCCTTGACTGTCTTCCCATCTGAAACAGAACTCCCATAAATGTGATTGCTGGCAAGCTCCTCTGAACTTTAAGCCCTTCCCACTTGCCCAGCTTGAAATGGATACTGCTTCCCTCTCCGGAAGGTGAATGGAGAGGAGGGCAGAGCAGATGGAGGAGTGGAGGTGGAAGTGAGGAGTACTGACCCTGCTCAATGTTCCCCCCATCTCTTTCCCCCAGGGGTGTCTGCATGAGCTCAGGGATGGCTCCTGCGGTGGGCTCTGCAGGAGTTTAATTTGGTTTTTCACGATGCTGCCGAGGAAGCAGTGGAAAAGAGCTGCTTGAAAGTGTGAATGGATACCCACGGGAAATCATACATGATGACCACGCTGACTCAAGGTAGGTAGACAGGGCCCAGAACCGGCTGAAAGAGCTCTTGAAGGCAGGCGTCTGTGATGCCCACGTGCTCTGGGATAACAGTGACCCCTGGTCAAACCCCAAACTCTCATGTGTTTAGAAGCTGACGTTTCTCTGGACAGAAGATGGTGCTGTTGTCAATGCAGTGTGCTTTTTCCGTCCTTCCAACATAGCCTCTCGGTTGCAAAGTGGAAGCCGTCTGCAGAAAGAAAGGAAATAGCAATTACAGAGCAGGATTTCAGCTGGAGTCTTTCCTTGAACCTCTGAGGGTCTAAGAAGGAGGCGGAGATGCTTGATAAGCTCTGTCTGAGATTCTCGCCTTGTGATGTCTCCCACGAAAGCCCTCAGAGAATCTTCACGGAGAAAATTGCTGTCGCCGTTTCGGTAATAGGTTTATGTGAAGGGTAGCAGCTAGAGAACGCAAATTCCCTGTGGGGACTCAGTGTCAGATACCATTAGTTAGTAACCCAGTATCTGTCCGCTCTTCTCCCTGGCTCACAAAAGCTTGGTTTTTCTTCAGGATGGCAATACGTTAACCCCTGGGGCAACGTCTCATGCTCAGACAACCTCCTGGACCCAACCTTCCTTCCACTTAGGGGATGGGGCTGGCCCTGAGTCCCAGCCCTGGCCAAGGAGGCTTAAGCAGAAGCCGGCAAGGGTGTGTCTGGGAAAGCTTTTGCTTTCTGATGAAAGGAGAGAGAACATCACTTCCTCAGCCTCCTCTGCTTCTTCCCACCCAAATGCAGTATGATCTACAGACCCACAGCAGCCGTCTCCAGCCCATGAGGACACAAGCACCACAGACTAACTCTGCATTAAAAGAAACAGAGATGAAGACAGAGGAGCCTGGGTTTCTTGGAGCTTCTCAACCGATGCTATCAATTATCCATTTCTGGATTTGCTGTTCTAGGAGTAAAATTGGCCCCTCTCTGCTTAAGCTTTTTGCTGAGTTTTCTGTAACCTGCCATCAAGTGTTCTTCTCCAGTAAGAACTCCTACCCACCAGTTGTCTATTATTTAATTTTGTTTTGTTTTGTTTTGTTTTTTAAGGCTGCACCTGCAGTGTATGAGGGTTCCCAGGCTAGGGGTCCAATCCAGGCTACAACTTCCAGCCTACGCTACAGCCACAGCAACGCCAGATCCGAGCTGCATCTGAGACCTACACCAGAGTTCACAGCAATGCTGGATCCTTAACCCACTGAGTGAGGCCAGGGATCGAATCAGCAATCTCGTGGTTCCTAGTCAGATTTGTTTCTCCTGCACCATGACGGGAACTCCTATTTAGTATTTTTTGGCTGCACCTGTATCATATGGAAGTTCCCCGGGCCAGGGATGGCACCTGTGCCACTGCAGTGACAACACCTGATCCTTAACCCACTGTGCCACCAGGGAGCTCCTGTATTATTTACTATCATTAGCTTGGTTCGTTTTGAGCATCTCACTCTTTCCAAGCTGAGGAGCCTTCTTTTGACCAATTGCCATCATTATCCCCGCCTTGAAAGGCAGGGATTCATACTGGGCGGTACCGTGTTCATCCCGGCTGGGCTGGCCCAAAACAGGAGGAGGCCACACAACTGGTCTCTTCACCCACTTCCCCTTTCTCTTTTCCTCCACTTGTACTCAAGGGACTGACCAAAGTCAGGTTGGTTAGGACCATCAGTAGCATCTAATGGATCCGTGCATTTTCACTGGGACTTTCTGGGAAATAAGATTTTTTTTTTTTTTTTTCTTTTTAGAGCCGCACCCACAGCACATGGAGGTTCCCAGGCTAGGGGTCAAATCGGAGCTAAAGCTGCCAGCCTAACCCACAGCCACAACCACACAGGATCTGAGCCGTGTCTGTGACCTACACCACAGCTCACGGCAACACCAGATCCTTAACCCTCTGAGCGAGGCCAGGGAGCGAATCTGCCACCTCACGGTTACTAGTTGGATTCATTTCTGCTGCGCCACAAGGGGAACTCCTCTAGGAAATAAGATCTTTACTTGAGTTGGCCTCACCCAGTTGTTCTCATCTTGGTACCCAGTAGAAGTCCTGGGAATCTTTAATCCCCCGGAGCAGGGTGTTCACACAGAACATCTGGGCCTCACCCTAGACCAATGAAACCAGAAACTCTGAGTGTGGGGAGAAGCATCTGTGTTTTTTTTAAAAGCTCCACAATGGAGTTCCTGTCGTGGCTCAGTGGTTAACGAATCCAACTAGGAACCATGAGGTTGCAGGTTCAATCCCTGGCCTCACTCAGTAGGTTAAGGATCTGGCATTGCCGTGAGCTGTGGTGTAGGTTGCAGACGCGGCTCCGATCCCGCATTGCTGTGGCTCTGGTGTAGGCCTGTGGCTACGGCTCCAATTGGACCCCTAGCCTGGGAACCTCCATATGCCGAGGGAGCGGCCCTAGAAATGGCAATAAATAAATAAAAAGCTCCACAAGAGGGTTGAGAGTGGCTGGCCTTGTTCTCGCATCGCCATTCTCATTAGAGATGTTCACAGTAATTAGGGGAGGAGGGGGGAAACTACCTGGGGACAAGCCATCCTCTCAGCACTCAGCAAATATCTCTGTTATACACAGACACTGTCTCGTCTCCCCTCAGGGTGGCTGTGCCCATTTGGAGAGGCGCAGAAAGATGAGGGTGCTGAGCCATTCACCAGCCTAACTCCCGTGAAGGAAGGGGTGTGGCTGCACCCCCAGGAAGGGCTCTCCTAAGATCCCAAGGAAACTGCCATGAAAGACAACAAAATTTCCACCCAAAGTTTTAAGACAGTCTAGGAGTTCCCTGGTGGTTCAGTAGGTTAAGGATCTGGCATTGTCACCACAGTGGCTCAGGTGGCTGGTGTGGCATAGGTTCGATCCCTGGCCTGGAAACTTCCGCATGTCCCAAGCGTGGCCAAAAAATGTAAAAAAAAATTTTTTTTAATTAAAACAAACTAAGAGCTATTAAAAAGAAAAAAAAAATCACCCATACTCCCCCCACCCCCTACTAGCTCCTCTCCTTTTCTCTTTGATTTTCTGCAAACTTCAGGGGTCCTGCATGAGCCCCCAGCACAGTGATTGCAGGATGGCTCACGAGAGGCTTCAACCTGTGGGACGGGGTCCTGAGGTCCTGAAACAGATCCCTGAGAGCTTGGCAGTCAGGGAAGGCAGGACGAAGTCGGCTCATTCAATCTGTTTCAGAGGCAAAAATCAGAATTCTCAGGCTTTCTGTCGCTGTCAGAATCCCCTACTCTGCTGCTGCTGGTCCAGGCAGGAGACGGCAGTATGTTCAGTCACAGGAGGATTCCTGTTAAATGATGAATTGTGATTCTATAGCAAGCAGCACATCAGCGCAGGAGAAGCTGAAGCCCGGGGAGTTCTTGCCTGCGTGGGAGTGCTGGAGGGGCCTTTAACGGCTGCATTTGCAATAAAGAAGGAGGTGAAATCCATTACCGACAGTCTTTATTTTGCAAGCCCGCTGATAAGCGATGGCACTCTCTAGAAACTCTTCCAATCATATTTTGCCTGCTGCTTTTAGCCAGACTTGGACATAGCAGGCCAATCAAATTCTCACCAATACTCAGGGAGCTTCTCCTGGAATACTGGGAATTTCCTTTCCCTGCTGCGTAAGTGGGTGTCCTTAAAGAGGGTGTGGCTTTTGGATTTAAATGTTTGTCCTTGGGCTCAGAGCCAGGGGGCAGTGAGTAGCTACTGGTGATTCCTCCTTTGGGGGTGTGACAAAGATCTTAAGGTGAGCAATTAAGACAGTCTTTAAGGTTTCGTGCAGAGGTATTGTGTGCTTTCTATCCCTCCTGCTTAGTTAAGGAAGAAGTGGTTTATACCCCAGAGAGCAGATGCCATTGGGGTATAAACCTCTGCCATGCAGCTTTCAAGCTTAAACTAGTTTTCTATTTCTTGGGCAGGGTGGCACCTACATTCCCCCCCCCACCTCACATGAATGTCTTCTCTACTGGGTTTTCTTTCTTTGCAAATCTTTACATACAAGAGGTGATGATTCATTTTACATTTCAACTTAGAGGGTGTTTTTGGTTGAGATTAATGTTACAGTGATGAACTCTGAGTAAAGCAGAGGGTCCTTTTCTAATGTGGGTGGGGCACATCCAATCAGTTGATGGACTAACTAGAACAACAGCCAAAAAAAAAAAAAAACCCCAGCCTCACTAAGCAAAAGAGGAAACACAGCAGCAGACAGCCTTCAGATTTCATCTGCCCCACTGGCTGTCTTGCAGACTTGGCATTGTCAGCCTCCATAAGTGCATGAGCCAATCCCATAAAATAAACCTCTTTCTCTCTACAGCTACACACATATCCAATTGGTTCTATTTCTCTGGGGAATCCTGACTAATATACATAAGTTCCCAAACCCATAAGTATGTCTGAAAACATTTTTTTTGATAGCTGCACCTGTGGCATATGAAAGTTTCTGAGCTAGGGGTTGAATTGGAGCTGCAGCTGCAGGCCAGTGCCACAGCCATAGCAACAGCAGATCTGAGCCACATCTGCAACCTATGCTGCAACTTGCCGCAATGCCAGATCCTTAACATACTAACCAAGGCCTGGGATCAAACCCACATCCTCATGGACATTATATCATTTTCTTAACCGGCTGAGCCACAGTGGGAACTCCTAAAAGCACTATTGATTAAATGCAATGTTAAATAAAGTAAAAAGGAAAAGATATATTATTTGCTGACTGTTTCAAGTTTATTTTAAATATTGTTGTCCTTTTAAGTTGGTGATCTCTTGTCTTTCTTTTTTTCTTTTTTTAGAGCCACACTCACAGCATATGGAGGTTCCCAGGCTAGAGGTGGAATCAGAGCTACAGCTGCCAGCCAACACCACGGCCACAGCAACTTGGGATCTGAGCCACATCTGCGACCTACACCACAGCTCACCGCAATGCTAGACCTCGACCCACTGAGCGAGTTCAGGAATCAAACCCGCATCTTCACGGATACTAGTCGGATTCGTTTCCGCTGCACCACAGCGGGAACTCTGATCGCATGTCTTTCTAATGCTGGGTAGTTTTAATTTTTAAGTTCAGTGTTTTCCTCATTGGCCAATAAACTTTTCATTGTTTCTGAGTTTGCAGGAAATATGTAGTCCTTTTTTTTTTTTTTTTTTTTTTTTTTTTTTTTTTAGCATATGTGCTGCTGAAGCGAGCACAAGGAAATATGTAGTCTTTAATTTTTTTTGCAATCAAGTAATCAATCAGTCAAGATGAATTTATTCAGCCTCCATCTACTATATGCTCTCTAAACTGTATAGCTTATAACAATCAGCCTTATAAGGCAGGTTTATCTTCCTCCCTAGGCTAAGGTGAAAGAAGGGAATGGAAGGAGTCTGACAGCCACGCAGCATAAGAACACACAGGAGAGAGGCCAGGAGGAGGCTGATCCTTTCAGTGGGAAATGCTGAATTGGTCTTTAAGGTACGCTACCCAGAGAACAGATGAAAAGACTTTGCAAAAGACTTCTTCTTGCACCCCCCCATTCCACCCCTTATCCAGCAGCAGAGGCTGAGAACAGAAAACATCTAAATAGTCTAACTTCAAGAGGCCAGACCCAAGAGGAAGAAGGCTTCTGGGGTAGGTAGCATGATGAAGGGCAGGGAATAGAGGTGGGAGCCCAAATGTTAAAAGGGCAAAGAAACAGTGGGAGAATGACAACAGTAAGTTCTTGCAAAATGTACCCCCCCAACATGCAATACCCCTCCCCCACCCCAACACACACTCAATTCCTTTTACAATGAAGAGAGACAGGCTCCTGCTTCCTGCAAAGGAGACAAAAGAAATAGTCCTTGAACTTGTTTGTGGTCAATTTGAAAATCCACATATTGGTAAACTAGCATTAAATCTAGCGTTTGGGGAGTTCCCGCTGTGGCACAACAGGTTAAGAACTTGACATAGTGTCCGTGTGGATGTGGGTTTGATCCCTGGCCTTGCTGAGTCGGTTAAGGATCCAGTGCTGCTGCACATCTTGGAGAAGGTCACAGATGCAGCTTGGATCTGGTGTTGCTGTGGCTGTGATGTAGGCCTGCCGCTGCAGCTCTGATTCGATGCCTGGCCATATGTCACAGTTATAGCCCCCAAAAGATTAAAAAATGTACATAGTATTTGGGCAATGTCTTTTTGAATCTAGAGCTGAACTTATGGAAACTTAGTGCCCTTGAGAATGGGCTGAACCATGAGTTTAGCACCTGTCCACATTTCTCGGTAAATATGGATTCTCACTGGTTTGGGGCTATGGTTGAGCTTGGTATTGCTTATATTATGGGACTGCAAATGGCTGTACGCAAATGAATTTACATTGCCTGCAGTCTTAGCACCTGTCACACCCTGTAGATGGCAGAAGGAGTCCACATCAGCAAGGATGACATGAAATGGACTTGTTCATCCGGCAGATAACTTGAGTACTTGTGATGTGCAGAGTGCTGTGTCTGGAGCAGTGAGTGGCCCTGTTCTCAGGGAGATTACAGTCCAAAATTGTTTATAAATAACTGATAACTGTTATGCTAAGTACTGCGAAAGAGAAACAGGAGCATGCTGAGAGCCTGCAACCAGAGGCCGCAATCTGGTCTGGGCTAGGACTGACTTTCCTGATTAAAAGGATGTCAGCAAACTAAAGAATGAGGGGAGGCGTTCCTGTCGTGGTGCAGTGGATTAGTATCCATGAAGATGCGGGTTCCATCCCTGGCCTCGTTCAGTGGGTTAACGATCTGGCATTGCCGTGAGCTGTGGTGTAGGTCACAGACTTGGCTCAGATACCGCATTGCTGTGCCTGTGGTGTAGGCTGGCAACTGCAGCCCTAAGAAAAAGCAAAAAAAAAAAAAAAAAAAAAAAAAAAGAATGAGGGGAATTAACCAGTTCCCCAGGGGAAACTACTTGGAGACACTGAGACAGGAGGGAGCATGAAAAAGGCGGGTGGAAGAGCAAAAGAATGGGGTTGGGTGGGGGTGGGGAGAGATGGGCAGGCTAGGTGGCCAATGGTTAAGAATTTCTGACTTGATTTTTTTTTTCTTTCTTTTTTTTTTGCTTTTTAGGGCCATAAGCATGGCATATGGAAGTTCCCAGGCTAAGGGTCCCAGGCCTATGCCATAATCACAGCAACACAGAGGTCCGAGCTGCATCTGCGACCTACACCACAGCTCACGGCAATGGATCCTTAATCCACGGAGTGAGGCCAGGGTTTGAACCTGCATCCTCATGGGTGCTATTTGGGTTGTTATCACTGAGCCACGATGGTAAATCCCAGACTTGGTTCTTGGTGGGAAACCATGGCAGGGCTTTTTGAAGGGACAAAGGACTGTTGAATGACATGATTTTTGTTTTCAAAGTATAACCATTATGTTGAAAGAGCAGGACTGCAAGATAGAGTCATTCACAAACTCCTTAATTCAGCATTCAAGGCCTATTTCTTTCTTTCTTAAAATTGTGGTGGAATTCCCATCGTGGCTCAGCGGTAACAAACCTGACTAGTATCCATGAGGATGCAGGTTCGATTCTTGACCTCCCTCAGTGGGTTAAGGATCCGGCATTGCCGTGAGCTGTGGCATAGGTCAGCAGCTGCAGCTTTGATTTGAGCCCTAGCCTGGGAACTCCTATATGCTGAGGGTGTGGCCCTAAAAAGACAAAAATCAGACAAGACTCATAAATGTCAATAAAGAGAAACCACAGGTTATTTCATTCATAAACAGATACAAAAACCTAAATAAAGTATTTTAAAAATTGTGGTTAAGGAGTTCCCATCGTGGCTCAGTGGTTAACAAATCCAACTAAGAACCATGAGGTTGTGGGTTCGATCCCTGGCCTTGCTCAGTGGGTTAAGGATCCGGCGTTACCGTGAGCTGTGGTGTAGGTCACAGACGTGGCTCAGATTCCACGTTGCTGTGGCTCTGGCATAGGCCAGGGGCCACAGCTCTGATTAGACCCCTAGCCTGGGAACCTCCATATGCCGAGGGAGCGGCCCTAGAGAAGGCAAAAAGACAAAAAAAAAAAAAAAATTGTGGTTGAAATACACATAACATAAAATGGACCATCTTAGGAGTTCCCCTTGTGTTGCAGTGGTTAACAAGTCCGACTGGGAACCATGGGGTTGCGGGTTTGATCCCTGGCCTTGCTCAATGGGTTAAGGACCCAGTGTTACCGTGAGCTGTGATGAATTTTACAGACACAGCTCAGATCCTGCGTTGCTGTGGCTCTGGTGTAGGCCGGTGGCTATAGCTCCGATTAGACCCCTGGCCTGGGAACCTCCATATGCCTTGGGAGCGGCCCTAGAAAAGGCAAAAAGACAAAAAAAAAAAAAAAAGGACCATCTTAGCCCTTTGTTTATACGGTTCAGTGGCATTAAGTACATTCACACAGTTGTGCAACCATCTTGCAAAACTGAAACTCTCTCCCCACAAAACAACTCCCAGACCTGCTCCTCCAGCCCCTGGGACCCAGCATTCCACTTCTGTCTCTGAATTTGACCTTTCTAGATATCCCATATAAGTGGCATCTTATAGTGTTTGTCCTTTTCCAATTGGCTTATTTCACTTTGCACAATGTCCTCAAGCTTCCATGTTGTAATGTGTGAGAATCCCCTTCTTTTTTTATAGCTGAATAATACTTCTTTGTCAGGATATAACACACATTGTATATCTATTTGTCCATTGAAGGAAAGTTGGGTTGCTTCCTCTGCTTGGCTATTGGGAAAAATGCTGCCACGAACATGGGTTTACAAATGTCTCTCTCTATTTTTTTGACCATACCTGCAGGATATGGAAGTTCCCAGGCCAGGGATTGAATCCAAGTCACAGCTGCGACCGATGCTGCAGCTGCAGCAATGCTGGGTCCTTTAACCCACTGTGCCAGGCCAGGGAACAAACCTGCGCCTCAGCAGTGACCCAAGCCGCAGCAGCTGGATTCATAAACCATTGTGCCACAGCGGGAACTCCTACAAATGTCCCCTTTGAGTCTGTACTTTCAATTCTTTTGCGTGCATACCTTCAAAGGCTATTTCTTGAACCCCCTTTTCAGGAATGATGCCACACTAAATTCTATGGGGATTTAGAAAAATGAATATGACACAACCACCACCATCCCAATGAAGACAGCAAAATGCTTCCTCTCTCTGCTGATTTTGGGAGAGTAGATAAAGAAGAGGTGGCTGGATAGTTAGAGAGGCAGGACGGGGAGTTCCCCACGTGGCTCAGCTGAAAAGAACCCAACTAGTATCCATGAGGACGCGGTTTGATCCCCAACCTCGCTTAGTGGGTTAAGGATCTGACATTGCCTGAAGCTTTGGCAGAAGTCACAGATGTGGCTTAGATCCTGCATTGCTGTGGTTGTGGTGAGGGCTGGCAGCTGCAGCTCTGATTCGACCCCTGGCCTGGGAACTTCCATATGCAGCGGGTGCAGCCCTGAGGAAAAAAAAAAAAAAATCAAATTAAAAATAGACAGAACAACCTGAACTGAATTGTGTTACAGAAACATGATTTTGGAGTCCATAAGTAGAAAGAATTGGAGTGGGCAAAACTGGAGATAGAGGGCTTAGATACAGGTAAGAAAAAAATCAGGGCCAGAAGGAGCCTGATATCAGCAGGGATGGAAACAAGGCATTTTCCTTTGGAGTTTGTGTCAGTCATGGTTAAGCTCATTTGTTTCTTGGTTGATTTCAGAATGTTCTGGTCTCCACCCACAGGATCCCTCTCTCTGAGGATCCAGCAGCCTGTCAGAGGGAGAGAGTCTCTTCCTCCAGGGTTTCCTTCGGTGACAGAGCCCCTGGTTCCTTGGGACCGGATGAAAGGCAGCCCAGGAGCGCCCAGCGTGCACCATCTTTCAGGGCCATTTGGAGCAGCAGTTTTGAAGGACACGTTCTCAGAGCAGGAACTCCCACTGGGCAACTCAAGAAGCCTCGGGGCCGCTCAGTCCCTTTAGCTATTTTTAGTGTGCTTTTAGATTTAGAAACAGCAGCATTCTGTAAAAACTCATTTTTTCTGCTTCCCTCAGGCAGAAAATTTCAATCTCAAACCTTCACACTAAATGACACAGCGTTGGAGCGTTCAGCTTGCTTTCTTCCTTCACTGTTACCTTGTCATCACCCCTTGAAGGATGCTATAAACTCAAAATCTTACCGTCCCAACTCAAGCAGCAGACAACGACAATTCGTGGGGTCTCTAACTATATTAAGACCGTGATGTCAAGCTAGGGGAAGGGTCACCATAACCAAACCGTGACTGAGAGATACAAACCTCAATGCCCACCCCTAGAGTAACCAAGCTTGAACATGAATATGCACTAAGTGGTCCTCAGATTTTGGGTTCATCTTAAAAGCTTCATTTATTTTAAAAGCACTCTTTGGGAGTATAAGAAATCTGTTTGGTTTTTTTTTTTTAATTTGGCCTTTCCGTCATGGCACACTGGAAACAAATCCAACGAGGAAGCCTGAGGTCGTGGGTTTGATCCCTGGCCTCACTCAGTGGGTCAGGGATCCGGCATTGCCGTGAGCTGTGGTGTAGGTTGCAGATGAAACTTGGATCTGGCATTGCTGTGGCTGTGGTGTAGGCTGGCAGCTGTAGCTGCAACTAGACCCCTAGCCTGGGAACCTCCGTATGCCATGGGTGTGGCCCTAAAAAGCATAAAAAAAAAAAAAAATTCTACCTGGAGTTCCTGTTGTGGCTCAGTGGGTTAAGAAGCTGACTAGTATCCATGAGGATGCAGATTTGATCCCTGGCCTTGCTCAGCGGGTTAAGGATCCAGCATTGCCATAAGATGTAGTATCTGTCGAAGCTGGGGCTTGGATCCTGTGTTGCTGTGGCTATGGCCAGAGGCTGCACCTCTGATTGACCTGTAGCCAGGGAACTTCCATGTGTTGCAGGTGTGGCCCTAAAAACAACAACAACAACAAAAAAGCAAAAAATTCTACCTTATCTTCTTCACCTGTTACCATTAAGAGCTCTAAAGAAAAGGAAGAAAAAATAAAGGGCGGGGGGATTCTCCCTGGGGCTCAGCAGGTTATAAACTCAAAAAGGATTCAAGAGGATGTAGTTCAATCCCTGGTCTCACTCAGTGGGTTAAGGATCCTGTGTTGCTGTGGCTGTGGCATTGCAGCTCTGATTCGACCCCTAGCCTGGGAATTTCCATGTACGGCATGTGTGGCTGTAAAAAGCCAAAAAAAAAAAAAAAAAAAAAAAAAAAAGAAAACGACAAAAAAAAAAAAAAAAAAAAGACAATAGAAACATCAGTATATCAGTGTTTCATTTACTTCTTCTTTTTTGTGGGACCCATTGCCAAGAGTGAGATGCCAAGTTGTCTGTAGTTGGCTGCTCTCTGAAGTGCTGAGAAACATCCAGATGTACAGGACACCCACCAGCTACAGGCTTAGCTGGGAATGTGACATAAATTTATCTTTCCATTTTTTTAATTTTGAAAGTTGTCGAGGCTATAGAAAAGTTGAATGAATACTATACCATTCAAGGACATCTTATGACTTTCACCTAGATTCTCTGATTGTTAATGTTTTACTATATATACTTTCTCTCTCTATGTATATGTGTGTGTGTGTGTGTGTGTGTAATATCTGTGAGAATGTACACACACATGTCAAACATGTGAAAGTCAAGTGTAGACCTCATAACCCCCCACCCTAAATGCTTCAGTATGTATCTTTTAAGAACAAAAACATTGTCCTTTATAATCCCAATGCTATGATCCCACCCAATAATAAGAACATTGATATGTTAAAGGAAAATTTTCACAAAGGTAAAAGGATTACGCTTATCCAAATACAAAATGAACATATGCTTAAGATTTCACTTAAGTCATGCTCAGCAAGGGAGCGGTTAAGCGGTCACAACCTGTTCAAAAGGGAATCCAGAGAAGATCTGTAGATGAGCAAGGCTGAAAGGAATGAGCAAATGGAGGCAAAGCTGGCATCTTCACATTTCTGGGCAAGGATTATTTCCCCTTGCTCTCCATTATCTCCATTATCAATGGCTGTGAAATAACTCAGAAGCAATGAAAACCACAGAGCCCCTATCTCGTCAGAATTAGATGACCCTGAGGGTTGTGCTCCAGACCAAAGTGGGCCAACTTTTTCTCTCAAGGGCCAAACAGTAAATATTTTAGGTTGCAAGCCATGTGGCCTTTGTTACAACTCCTCAGCTCTACTGTTGAACAAGAAAGTAACCCTAGAGAATGAATGAGGGTGGCTTTGTGCTAATAAAACTTTATCTATAAAGCCAAGTGGCGGGCCTGTTCTAAAGAAAGCAGTTTCCCCTTGAAGCACAAATTTCTCTAACAGATTTACAAATAAGATACTCTTATGAGTTGAATTGTTTCTCCTCAAGATTCCCATGTCAGAATGGGACTGTATTTGGAGATGGAGTTTTTAAAGAGCAGATTAAAATGAGGTCATTAGGATGGACCTTCGTCCAATACAATGGTGGCCCCATAAGAAAAGGAGATTTGGGAGTTCCCATGGTGGCTCAGTGGTAACGAATCTGGCTAGTATCTGTGAGGATGCAGGTTGGATCCCTGGCCTCTCTCAGTGGGTTATGGATTCATTCAGCATTGTTGTGAGCTGTGGTGTAGGTTGCGGACTCGGCTTGGATCCTGCGTTGCTATGGCTGTGGTGTAGCCTGCAGCTTCAGCTCCAATTTGACCCTTAGCTTGGGAACCTCCGTATGCCCTAAAAAGCCAAAAATAAAATAAATAAAAAATTTTAAAAAAAGAAAGAAACGGGGATTTGAACACAGACACACAAAGAGGAAGGACCACGTGAACATATAGGGAGAAGAGAAGCCAGGGAGAGGAGCCTCCGAAGAAATTGTGAGAAAATACATCCTGGCTGTTTATGTCACCGGTGTGTGATGCTTTGTTATGGCAGCCAAAACACAATCACCACAAATGTCTTTCACTTTTGAAAAGATGGCTATTTAATCATGGGTCAAGGGAGTACGATAGATCAATATCTCACTAAAGTCACTTTGTCAAGTGTGCTTACTTCAAGAAGCACTTGAAAGTGGGGGTGGAGGAAAGGTTTCGACGTCAAACGACTTTGGAAACTATAACAAACCCTCGTTCCTTCTTAATACCCTCTATAATCTCGGTATGTCAAAGCGCTTGAGAGGTCCCACAGTAACACCTGTCTTAACTGGCTGGGTGTGACTCGGTTTCGAAAACTTGGAGCGACTTTTTTTTTTTTTTAAGATAGAATTCTGAATAGGTAAGCCAGTATTCTTGGAATATGCTTTGGGAACACTCGTGTGAGCCGAAAATGAAGCAGCCGTTCTGAGAATGTGCAGATGCCATGAAGCGAACCTTGAAAGAGTGTAGGATTCAGAAGGCTGGAGAAGAGAACCTAAGAGGTTTCCAGGCTCTCATGCCCAAACCTGTGCCATCATGACCTGGACAGGAGGACATAGGAGGCTGGTTGGGGCTGGAGCTAAGGGCTCCTGGTGCTGTCCCAGAGGACCATCATTACCTCCGAGGAGAGCCCGAGTCCTCGAATTTCCTATTGCAGAATAAGGAGCGGAATTTAGAAAAGCTGGCTCTTGGTGTCTTCCTTTCAGACCCCCCGGTGATCAGTCCCCTCCTCAGCAGAACAGAAAGCTCACAATAGAATGTAAAATGGTGCAGCCACTATGGAAAACCGTGTGGAGGTTCCCCAAAAAACCAAACATAGAGTCGCTGTATGATCCAGTAATCCCACTCCTGGGCATCTATCTGGACAAAACTATGATTTGAAAAGATAATGCACCCCTATATTCATAGCAGCGCTATTCTCAGTAGCCAAGACTTGGAAGCAACCTAAATGTCCATCAGCAGAGGACACATATCTACAATGGAATATGACTCAGCCATAAAAAAGAAGGAAATAATGCCTTTTGTAGCAACATGGATGGATATAAAGATTATCATACTTTGTGAAGTTAGACAGTGAAAAAACAAATATCATATAATATAACTTTTATGTGGAATATAAAATATCACACAAATGAATTTATCTATGAAACAGAAACCGACCCACAGACATAGAGAATCAACTTGTGGTTGCCAAGGGGAAGGAGGGCTGAGGGAGGGATGGAGTAGGAGAGTGGGGTTAGCAGATGCAAACTATTCTAGATAGAATGGATAAACAAGGTCCTGCTGTACAGCGTGGGGAACTAGGTTCAATATCCTGTGATCAAACACAATGAAAAAGAATATATATGTATAACTGAATCACTGTGCTGAACAGCAGAAATTAACACAACATTGTGAATCATCTACACTCCAATAAAATAAATTAAGCAATGAGATCCTGCTGTATAGCATAGGGAACTATACATAGTCACTTATGATGGAACATCATGGAGGATAATATGAGAAAAAGAATATATATATATGGATGACTGGATCTCTTTGTTGTACAATAGAAATTGACAGAACACTGTAAACCAATCATAATGGAAAAAATAAAAATCATTAAAAAGTAAATAAAAAGATTAAAAAAAAAAAAAAAAGCAGCTCCAGAATACTAGCCTATTAAATTCTGCAAATCAATGGAGTCAAAGGCCGGAGAGAGCGCGCAATATCAGCTTCAGGCCACCAGATGGCGCGCGGCATCCACAGTGCTTCTGCGCCGGCCTCTGGTTGGTCCCCGCGCTGGCCCAGGGCCCAGAGAAAACGTGTTGTGCGGCTCCTCTTAGGGGAGCGCCCTGTACGGGTTTTTTTCCCCTTACACTTTAGAAAACCTGTGTATAGAAGAGCATGTGAAACACCACACTGCACAGCTGTGCTCTTCCTGTGCTGTCCTTCCAGGGGACACGTCAGCAGCATTTTCCCCTTGTCTGGAGAGTTTCAAAGCCCAGTTTCTTCTTGCATTTTTGTTCTCCCTGGATCTTGAAGTCTGTAGGACTTAGCTTCCATTTTGAAACCCACAATCCTGCTGAAATAGAATCGCTTGGAAAAAAATATCCCAAGGATTGTTTATTAGGTCAGGCAACCACATTTCTGGCACGGAAAGGAACTCTGCAGACACTTTGTTACTCTGGTATTCTGACAGCTAACACAGTGGGGTGTAAAATTTTTACGTAATCCCAAACCTCAGCCCTGAAGAGTTAATGATGTTACTCATGCCACTGGGGCATGAAAGAAAGACTCGCATTTTTGGGCGGTTACTGCTTGCCCAGCGTGGTGCAGTGAGCCATGAGGCTGAAGGCCAAGGGACTCTGGCCACCCAGGCAGTGAAATAATTCCCCAGAAATGCACTGCCTGGAGTGGAAATGCTAGGAAAGGGAACATTCATTCCAGGGCATTATGGACGGTCATTCAGTCTGAAGTTTGCTCGCCTCTCAACATGGCCAATCTCACACTTGGGACATATTACATAGATACCAGGAAATGATGGAAATCAAGCAGTGGTCAAGGCTGGGTTGTAAGCAGTGAACTCTTTCCTTCTTTTCAGTTCCAATAAGATGAATAATGAATAACCTAGTTTTTGAATGGAAAGCACATTTCAATAGATGGGTGATGCTTTCAGAAAGGCCTTTGAGAGTTTCCGTTTATTTCCTTCTTTCTTTCTCTTTCAGAAGTAGGGCCCTGGAGTGGAAGACAGAAGCGATATTCCAATAGTTGAGGGCCTACATTTTTTACCCATTCAGAGACTTGTGTGAATAAAGAAAAGCAGACTCTAATATCTACCTTGGCACCTACTATTTGCTAGGCCTTCTGTTGTATGTTTTAAAAGTACTTTATTATTTCATCTTCCTAACAATTTAGTGGTTGGCACTGGCCCAGGTTTTCAGATGAGAAACCTCAGTTCAGAGAGGTTAAGGAGCTTGCCTGAAGTCACACAGCCAGTAAATGTGAGAACTAGGAGACAGACCCAGTTATGCCTGACTTCAAAGCCTGGTTTGTTCTCTTTCACCAAGGCATGTCATAGACTCACAGAACCTTCGAGACGAGAGGGATTTGGGAATTTATTTATTTATTTATTTATTTTTGGCCGCCACCCCCCCCGCCCCCGCATGTGAAAGCTCCCTGGCCAGGGATTGAACCCACATCACAGCAGCAACCCAAGCAGCTGCAGTGACAATGCCAGGTCCTTAACCCACTGAGCCATAGAGGAACTCCTAGGAGGTCATTTAGATAAACCGTCTAAATAAGGCAGGAATTCCTTTTCCAGCATTCTCCATAAGTTGTAAGTCTATGTGTGTCTGAAATCAAAAGCTGAAGCCTAGAGAGAAATAAGAGCAAGACTTCAGAAGACAGATGGAGGGCCTAGATAAATATCCTAGATTTTGTTTCAATTTTATTTAAAAATTCAACAACACACACACACACAAGATGGCTGTAATAGTCTCAGGTGTGAGTGCTATAATTAAAAGAGATTCAGAGGAATTCAAAACACCTTCCCATACCAGAAATGTACATTCTGGTAAAAAGCCCCCTCTCAGTGCTGGGGAAAGTGAACCACAGGGAGGGAGGGTAGGTGACGGGCCTCAGGCCACACAACAAGTCGGTGGCCAGGCTAGAAATAGCCCTGAACGCTGTGTGTCCCGGCTGTCCCTGGGTGCTGCTCTCCTTGCCACCTCACACTTAGTCCCTTGTCATGACTAGCTGTGTGTGAATTTGGTAAGGAAACCCAAAACCGGGTTTCAGTTTTCATTACATACCGGAAACTTGGCCTCAGATCACTAAAAAGCTCACCGTGGTTTGTGAGCCTCGCAAGCAGATGGAGCCAGGTTCCTGCCATGCGCCTGCCCTGCCGAGGCCAGCAGGGATTTGTGGGTCTGAGCGGGAACCACGTACAATTCCGTAGCCTCGGCAGGGCCGGGTCCCAGGTGCAGGCCGGCCTGGGGTGACACTGGGAGGATAGGAGCCTGGGCAGATCTCAGCAACTGTGGGGGACAGAGCAGAAGGGGACAGATGATATAGGAGGTGGGCATATTCATTTGCAAAAGAAGTTATGGAAGTTGCTGGTGAGACTTATCTTGGTAATTAAGTGATAACGGCTGTATAAAGCTGCTTGAGATGGAATCCCTGTAAAATACTGACGGGATGGAGGTCCTTTTGAGAAATTGTCTTATTGTTTTCAGAAGCAATTTGGGTTTCTACAGTACTATATACCCGCTAACTAGGAACGCCTCAAAGAGTCCTCGTTAGGCAGGACCCCGGGCCGGCCCATCAGTGCAGATCCCAAAGATCGACCATCTCTAAGTCACCTGTATTAGCTCACTCCACTATTCCTGCCCCCGGCCCTCAGAGGAAGGACACAAAGTTGTGGGGGTTTTTTTGTTTGTTTATTTGTTTTTGTTTTTTTTTTTAGGGCTGCACTTGCAGCATATGGAGGTTCCCAGGCTAGGGGTCACATTGGAGCTACAGCTGCCAGCCTACACCACAGCCACAGCAATGCCAGATCCAAGCCGTGTCTTCAATCTACACCACAGGTCATGGCACCACCAGATCCTTAACCCATTGAGCCAGGCCAGGGATCGAACCTGTGTCTTCATGGATCCTAGTCAGATTTGTTAACCACTGAGCCACAGAGAGAACTCCCAATGAAAATGTTCTTTTAATGGCATGGAAAAGTAGGGAGTGTTTTGTTTTGTCTTAAACCATTAAGATCCTCTTTACAACCAGCTTGAAATAACCAGTTTAATGAAGGGGAATTAGGGGAATTTTGAAGTGACCAGGCTCAAGGAGCATCCAAAGATCTTGCAAGAATTCAAGTTCAAACTACTCTGTAAAACGGAGGTGGCTCTCTCCCCTTGCCGGCTGGCAATGGTGGCCCAAATATCCATCAGGCTGGGGAAAAGGAATAAGGGAGAAAAATATTCTCTAAATATTCTCTGGAGTTCCCATTGTGGCTCAGTGGGTTAAGGACATGACATTGTCTCTGTGAGGATTCAGGTTCAATCCCTGGCCTCGCTCAGTGGGTTAAGGATCAGGTGTTGCCTCAAGCTGCCATGTAGGTCACAGATGCAGTTGGATCCGATGTTGCCTTGGCTGTGGTGTAGGCTGGCAGCTGCAGCTCCGATTCGACTCCTGGCCTAGGAACGTCCATATGTCGCAGGTGTCGCTGTAAAATAAGTGCATGAATGAATAAATAAATAAATAATCTCTAAAATATTAACTATATATACATATATAATATATACTTTAATATGTTATAGCTGTATTTTAATTATATATATAAGTTTCTCTTTCCCTAAATGGTGGAAGTCTAAATAAATAGCTGGTCCTTGGAAAGAGAGTGTAGGAAACAGTCCCTCCCTTACAATGCTTTGACTTAATGAGTTCTGACTTCATGATGGTTTGAAAGCGATATGCATTCAGTAGAAACCATTCTTCGAATTTTGAATTGTGACCTTTCTCCAGGCCAGGGATATGTGGCACCATCCTCCATCCTCTGGGCCAGGCTGGGACCTGGGACCTTGGACCCTTTCCTGCAGTGGCTGCAATGCTTGCCCCTTGGAGTTCCCTTCGTGGCTCAGTGGAAACAATCCGTTTAGTATCCATAAGGATGCAGGTTTGATCCCTGGCCTTGCTCAGTGGGTTAAGGATCTGGCGGTGCCGTGAGCTGTGGTGTAGGTCACAGACATGTCTCAGAGCTGACATTGCTGTGGCTGTGGTATAGGCCGGCAGCTGCAGCTCCGATTCAAGCCCTGGCCTGGGAACCTCATGCCACAGGTTGGCCCTAAAAAGCAAAAAAAAAAAAAAAAAAAAGCTTGCACCAGCACAAACACCTCCTGGAGCAACAAAATACAAAGAAACTATAAGGAGCTAAAAATAACTATGTGCATGCGCAGTTGCACAAATTATAAACAATGAGATACAAAAAAAAAACCCTAAACTCCCACAGCCACTTAGGCCACTTAGTAAAAGCAGGGTAGGCACATGCCTCTGGCACACAACACCACCAAAGGTGGGCAGACCTCCTGAGCCACCCCTTTAGCAGGAGGCCTGGACCCATGCCTATCCTCTTCTCATATAAGGAACCAGCTCGCCCCCCTCAGCAAGCGAGCAAGCAAGGGAACCTGTTGTTTGTTTTCCCTCCCTGTCTGCTGCTGCTGCTGCAGGGGCCCCAGTAAAGCCTTGCCTGAATTTCTTTCCTGGCCTCTTATCAATTTCTATTGATTGAGGAGGCCAAGAACCCACATCAGTAACAGTGCTGGGCAGTGAATTGCAGCTTCTGGTCAGCAGATCATGAGGGTAAGCACCGGATACAGCTACCACCGGTCTGTACCCAGACGGCCACTCTGTTTTTCATTTCAGTACAGCATTCAGTAAATTGCATGAGAGGTTGAACACTTTGTCGTGAAATAAGCTTCGTGTTAAGTGACTTTGCCCAACTGCAGGCTAATGAAGGTGTTCATACATTTTCTACTTACAATATTTTCAACTCACAATGTGTTTATTGGGATAGAGCCCCATCATAAGTTGAGAAAGTTCTGTATTTTGAACGTTCAAGGTGCAGCTTGCTTATGGGAAGTAGGAACCAGCTCCGCTTCCCACACTCGTCCACTTTCAGGGTCTCTCTCTTTCTCTTTTTTTTTTTTTTTTTTTGGTCTTTTCTAGGGCTACTCCCGTGGCATATGGAGGTTCCCAGGCTAGGGGTCGAATCGGAGCTACAGCTGCCGGCCTACACCACAGCTCATGGCAACGCCCGATCCTTAACCCACTGAGCGAGGCCAGGGATCAAACCCGCAACTAGCAACACCAGATCCTTTCACCCACTGTGCTGGGATTGAACCCACACCTCTGCGGTGACCTGAGCCACTATAGTCAGATTCTTAACCCACTGCACCACAGGAAGAACTCCCCCTTTCAGGGTCTTAAATGCTCTTTCAATGCTTGCTGTGAGAAGGCTTGTGGCTGTGTGTCTGGATGCTGAGGACAAGGACTACCCAGGACTGGTTTTGAGATGATAGTGCCACTTGGGTTCAGTGAGGGAGGGCGAGGGCCGGCTTTTCCGTTGGCTTTTGGGCTTGGTATCTGCTGCCAACATCTCTGAACAAAAGCCGCAGAGCAGCCTTGCTGTCTCTGTAGTTATGAGAGGAACCAGGGGGACAAATAAGAGGAAGGATTGGGACTCGAGGGGCTCTTTGGGAGGCTGCAGCAAACTGAGGAGAGTTCAGGGGGAAGCGGAGGTGGTCCTGCTGGGTCCTGGGGCACACCTAGGACTGAGGTCCTGGGAGGGAGGGGAAGGGAATCTAGGAATCAGAGCTCAGCACATGCTCCATTCCTGAGGTCATCTGGGAGAGGGGAACTGAGGGATGAATGGCAAGGAGCTCGAGAGGATGTACTATTATTCTCAAAATACGAAGAGAAAATAACCTAAATGAACAACGGTCTCATCACATGTCTGAAGGTGCAACATGCTAACAAACCAACCATGTCTGAACTCAGCTCTTGTGTAATCCTCCATGGCGTGGAGAGTGGGAGCCCTTGCCATGAACATGGGTGGTGTGGCAGGGAGGGGGTCCAGAGGGAGCAAAGCAGCCCCGGGTCCCTGGTGGGGATGGGGGGATGACCGAGGCGATGACATTAGGGTCAGAGATGTAAAGGGAGAAAAAATTGGGGAACTGGGAAGCCTTTTTTTTTTTTTTTTTTTTTGTCTTTTTAAGGCTGTACCTGCAGCATGTGAAGGTTCCCAGGCTAGGGGTCGAATCAGAGCTATAGCTGCCAGCCTACCCCACAGCCACAGCAACACGGGATCTGAGCTGCGTCTGCGACCTACGCCGTGGCCCACGGCAACACTGAATCCTTAACCCACTGAGGGAGGCCTGAGTTCAAACCTGCATCCACTTGGGTGCCAGTCAGATTTGTTTCCGCTGAGCCACGATGGGAACTCCAGGAGAGACATTTAAAAAAAATCTTTATGGCCACACCCACGGCATATGGAAGTTCCCCGGCCAGGGCTGGAACCCAAGCCACAGCTGCAACCTACCCCAGAGCTGCAGCAATGCTGGATTCTTTAACTTACTGCCGGGCCAGGGGTCAAACCCGAGCTTCTGGAGTACCTGAGCTGCTGCAGTCAGATTCTTAACCCACTGCGCCATAGCAGGAACGCCAACATTTTGTTTTAAGGGAGTAATTGCTAAAGATCTGTGCTCAATTCAGAATGTAACAGCAATGCACACCTTCTCTTTCTGGGGTCCTTAGATTGTGTCCCCTACAAACAGAGGTCTCCAACACCCAGAGGTCTCAACAGTCCATACGCCCACGGATTTCACTCTGACACTTCCTAGTTGTCCAGTTGTTTTCTTGAGACTAAGTGACACTAAGGAGCTTAAAGGTGAAATTGGATATTTAACCAAGACTAGTTATTTAGACTATGAAATATGTTTTGGAGATGGTATAATTAGTTACATTTTTGCTCTATATTTTTCCTTCCCTTGCTTAGCTCATGCTGGTTCTTCCCAAAGGAGGTTAGTCTAAAACGTCGACTACTTGGAGTTCCCGTTGTGGCTCAGCAGAAACGAGTCTAACTAGCATCTACAAGGATGCAGGTTCAATCTCTGGCCTCACTCAGTGGGTTAAGGATCCAGCATTGCCTTGAGTTGTGGTGGAGGTTGCAAATGCGCCTTGGATCTGGTGTGGCTGTAGCTGTGGTGTAGGCTGGAGGCTACGGCTCCAATTATACCCCTAGCCTGGGAACCTCCATATGCCGCAAGTGTGGCCCTAAAGAAACAGAAGAAAAAAGAAAGAAAGATAAAAAAGAATTGACTACTCATGTCTGAAAGAAGCAGGCCAAAATCTTGGTTCTTGGAAGACTATAAAGCAAAGTTGTCTTTTAGGATTATCTGAAGGCATATAATAAGACAGGAGGGAAAAATGTCAACTGGGCATCTGAACACACAAATGCACACAGATAATGGCAGCCACTCACTGGAAATGTACCAAGTGGCTGACACTTTGTTGTGTGTCTTGCACATGTGAACGTTTTTAATAACAGAATGAATGAACAACCGCCCAGGTGGATGGTAGCAATGTGACTGCTGGCTCCTCTTCCCCTCACCCCTGACACCCACTGACCTTTTCACTGCTTTATGCTCTATTTTAGCAAAGGTATCCAAGATTTAAATATCAGCTTTCTCCAGCCCCTCCCAAATGACATTATTGCCTGTGTGCTGTGTTCTCTGCTACGAGAGAGCTTTACCTGATGTTAACATGAAAGGAGAGTGGGCTCCAATCGCCAGCTTCCCCCCAGAGGGTCCACAGCCTGCCTCCATCACCACATCTCCTGCCCTGGCTTCCTTCCTCAATTAGATTTCAGCCTCTGGAGGAGAGTCGTGGGTTGAATTGTGAGAAGACATGTTGAGTTCCCAACCCCTAGTACCTGCGGCCATGGCCTTATTTGGAAATAGGGTCTACGCAGATGGCATCGAGCTAAGTTGAGGTCGAGCTGTCACAGGTGTGCCCTTGATGCAGCTTGACGAGTGTCCTTAAAAGGGAGAAGAAACACTGAGGTGGACACAGCAGGCTAGAGACCATATGATGACACAGAAAGAGGTGAGAGGCTGCAGCTTCAAGGTGATGGTCCCTTGCCTCACCAGCAGCTAGAAGAGGCAAGGAAGAATTTGCTTCTGGCCTTGGCCACGCCTTGACCTTGGGTTTGGGGTTTCCAGAAATGTGAGACAATAAATTTCTGTTGTCTAAGCCAATCCAAGGTGAGGTTCTTTGTTATGCCAGCCCTGGCAGACGAATGGGGGGGAGTTGTGGGGGGCAAGGGCTATGGGAGAAGAGTTGAAGATCCTGCAGTTTGAAATCAGATCTGAACTTGAGTCAAGTTGAAGTTACTTACTGGCTGATGGTTTGGGGCAACTTTCTCAATGAGCCTCATCCCTTCCTGAGAACTAAGTGGACTAAGAAAAGGGAATAACAAGACTAATTTTGCAGGACAGTTGTGATAATTAAATGGGATACATATGTATAACAGCAAAGTTTTTTTAAAAATGTATTTTTATTGAAGTGTAGCTGATTTACAAGATTGTGTTAGTTTCTGCTTTTCAACAAAACGATGCAGTTATACACGCACACACACCTTTTTTTCATATTCTTTTCCATTATAGTTGATCACAGGATATTGAATTTGTTCCCCATTCTATACATTAGGACCTTGTTGTTTATCCATCCTATCTATGGTCGTTTGCACCTATTAACCCCAAAGTTTCAGTCCTTCCCTTTCTCCCCCCCTTGTAATCCCCCTTGGCAACTACAAGTCTGTTCTTCATGTCTGTGAGTCTGTTTCTGCTTCATAGAAAAGTTCATTTGAGTCCTAGTTTAGAGTCCACATAGAAGTGATATCATATGGTCTTTGTGTTTCTCTTTCTGACTTGGACTTTACTTAGTCTGAGAATCTCTAGGTCCATCCATGTTGCTGCAAATGGCATGACTTCATTCTTTTTTATGACTGAGTAGTAGTCTCTACCTATATATGCACCACATCTTCTTTATCCATCCCTCTGTGGATGGACATTTAGGTCGTTTCCATGTCTTGGCTATTGGGAATAGTGCTGCAATGAACATAGGGGTGCATGTATCTCTTTGAATTATAGTCTTGTTCAGATATATGCCCAGAAGTGGGATTGCTGGATCATATGATAGTTCTATATTTAGTTTTCTGAGGTGCCTCCATACTGTTTTCCATAGTGGCTGCACCAATTTACATTCTCACCAACAGTATAGGAAGGTTCCATTAAGAAAGTTTGTTTGTTTGTTTTGTCTTTTCTAGAGCTGCAGCAGCAGCATATGGAGGTTCCCAAGCTAGGGGTCTAATCAGAGCTGTAGCAACCAGCCTACGCTACAGACACAGCAACGCTGGATCTGAGCCAAGTCTGAGACCTAAACCACAGCTCACGGCAACACCGGACCCTTTTTTTTTTTTTTTTTTTTTGTCTTTCTGTTTTTTCTAGGGCCACACCCACAGCATGTGGAGGTTCCCAGGCTGGGGGTCTAATCGGAGCTGTTGCCACCAGCCTACACCACAGCCACAGCAACGCCAGATCTTTAATCCACTGAGCAGGACCAGGGATCAAACCCGAAACCTCATGGTTCCTAGTCAGATTTGTTAACCACTGAGCCACGACAGGAACTCCCCCATTAAGAAAGTTTTAATTGAGAGGCATGAAGACTGGTATGAGAATTATGGGACCTGAGTGTGGGAAGGTAGCTGGGCCTTAGGTGTGAACACTGACCAGCTATTCTCCATCCATCATCCCTGCCCTGCCCTCATCCATGCACACCTGCCTCTTCCTCCTTCCTTTTCTCATCCTCCCTTTAGATCAGTGGCTCCTCCTTTTCTAGTCTTCCAAACTTGTCCTCTTCCAGCTTCAGCCACCAGGAAGAAACTCATCTGAACTACCCTTGCTTTCCAAACCCAAGTCCAATGGAAGGAACTTCATGGCCCACCAGGGGTCAGATGCCCCCCAACCGCACTTTGATCAGCTCTCCCCAGGGGACCGTCGTGTCTTCCTAAACGTGTCAGTTATGAGTTGTGGTGAAAAATCACAGGAGACAATGTATAGAATTACTTAGAGACCTGAGGCAAATGTAAAGAAACATCCTTTCAATTATTAGAGAAATGCAAATCAAAACAACTATGAGGTACCACCTCTCACAAGTCAGAATGGCCATCATTAAGCCCACAATAACAAATGCTGGAGAGGGCATGGTGAAAAGGGAATGCTCCTACACTCTTGGTGGGAATGTAAATTGGTACAACTACTATGGAAAACAGTATGGAGGTACCTTAGAAAACTAAATATAGAACTATCATGTGACCCAGCAACCCCACTCTTGGGCATATATCCAGACAAAACTTTCCTTGAAAAAGACACAAGCACCTGTATGTTCACTGCAGCACTAGTCACAATAGCTAAGACATGGAAACTACCCAAATGTCCATCAACAGATGAATGGATGAAGAGATCTGGCATACATACACAAAGGAATACTACTCAACCACAAAAAAGAACAAAATAATGCCATTTGCAGCAACATGGATGGAATTAGAGACTCTCATACTATGTGAAGTAAGTCAGAAAGAGAAAGACAAATACCATATGATATCATTTATATCTGGAATCTAATATACGGCACAAATGAACCTTTCCACAGAAAAGAAAATCATGGACTTAGAGAACAGACTTGTGGTTGCCAAGGGAGAGGGGGAGGGAGTGGGATGGACTGGGAATTTGGGGTTAGTAGAGGCGAACTATTGCCTTTGGAATGGATAAGCAATGAGGTCCTGCTGTATAGCACTGGGAACTATATCTAGTCACTTACAATGGAGGATAATGTGAGAAAAAGAATGTATATATTTATGTGTGACTGGGTCACCTTCCTATACACTAGAAAATTGACAGAACACTGTAAACCAGCTATAATGGAAAAAAAAAAAAAGCATAAGGAACGCATACAAAAAAAAAAAGACGTCCTTTCAAAACTTTCTGCCTCCCTCACTCTCAACTCTTCCCCATATCTCACCAGTGTCTTTCCCACCTTTGCACTCTCCACCCACATCCATTCCAAGTTCAAGTTCTTATGCATATCTCTCCTCCCAGAAGCTCCCTCCAACTCCATGCACCCACACAAGTTTCTTCCCCTTTTTATTCATTTATTAAAGTTTTAAGTAGAGTTGATTTACAAGGATGTGATCATTTCTGCTGTACAACAAAGTGATTCAGTGATACATGTACACACATCCATTCTCTTTCAGATTCTTTCCCCAAATAGATTATGATAGGATATCGGGTAGAGTTCCCTGTGCTATACAGCAGGTCCCCACTGGCCAGTCATTCCATATACCTCAGTGTGCATATGCAAATCCCAAACCCCCAGTCTATCCCTCCCCATCACCAACCTGTCCCCTTCGGTAACCATACATTTTTCAAAGTCCGTGAATCTGTTTCTGTTCTTCAAACAAGTTCATTTGTATCTTTTTTTTTTTATTCCACACGTAAGTGACATCATATATTTTTTGCACTATTTACAATAGCCAAGACATGGAAGCATCCTAAATGTCCACTGACAGAGGAATGGATAAAAAAGATGTGGTACATTATGTGCCATGGGGTATTACTCAGCCATAAAAAAGAATGAAATAATTCCATTTGCAGCAACATGGAGGGACCTAGATATGATCATACTAAGCGAAGAGAGTCAGAGAGTGAAGCCAAGTTTCTCCTTTTTTAAATCCCTGTTGCCCTTACAGTATGTTCACATACCTCAGCCCTAATTCTTCTGATGGGACCTGAGTTGACTCTAAGCCACCTGAGGGAAGGAGGCTGCTTCACTGGGCTCCTAAGTCCTCCTAGCATATCTCCCACCACTAGGAGGTGCTGTGCAGCAACCCCAAACCTGCCCCCACTTTGCCGGCTCTTTGGAAGGCAGCAATGCTGCCTGCAGGCTGCCCCTCCCCCAATCTGGAAGTCAGAGAGGCTCCACCCTGAGCAGGAGGAAGGTCCTTATTTCCACAAAGCAGGAGATTTGGACAGAGGTGCTGCTTTTCTAGGTCTGAGCGCTGTTTTGCCCCAAATAGCTCAGGGAGTAACCCAGTCGTCCCTTTGCACCCACTTCCACCCCAGGCTGTTGGAGTTTCTGTCTCCCAGAGGTCTCGGACCTACCAGCCCTTCTCCAAGCCGGCTCAGGGAAGGAGGCAGGGGCGCGGCCTCTTTTCTACCTTCTCACTGGCTTAGTCTCGCTCTGGAAGCCTGGGCGGGCCAGATGGGTACCCACCTGAGCTAATACTGGCATTGGGTCAAGCCATGGGGTGTGATGAAAAAGCTTTGTTATGAGCACAGCAAAGGAGGATCTTTAACAAGAGGCCAAGTCTTACCCTGGGGAGGAAAGAACACATCTTAGAGGAGAGAGGCCAAGACCCAACCTAGCAGACCCGGGCCTCTGAGATGTTCAACCCTGAGAAAGCAATAAGGCCCATTCCCCCATGTAACTCCATATGAGAACAATGCTAAACTGAAAATACAAGGGGTTCTGGTGTGCTGAAATCAAATAGATCCTTGCTAGATTTTCCTATCAATAAAATTCTATTTATGTTCATCAGTACTGAACTTTTGTTTTCTCCCTTCCTTCCTCTTTTTTTCATTTCTTCCATCTTTCCTCCTGCCCTTCCTCTTTCTGTGTTTGTCTGCTATTTCCCTAAGCAAAAGCACAAGCAACTTATGGAGAAGGTTGGAAAAGGATTTCTGCATTTTTCAGAGGATTCCTCTATGTGACCTCTCAGATCCCTCCCAGCTTGGAGATGCCACGAGTCTATGAATTGCTTTGGTGAGGAGAGCAAATCCAGGCTTACCTGGTCCCCACACCTAGCTCGCACCTTTACAGGCGGTGTGACTTCAGGCAAGCTACTTAACCTCTCTGAGCCTCAGTGCCTCATCTGAAAACCTGGGCCAATGCCAACCACCTAATCATGGCTCTAAGGATTAAATGAAAAATGATTTATACCCCATAGCAAGGATGGGAATGGAAGGGTGAGTCAGAAAATCTGCTGCTGGGGAGGCTGGGACGGGCCAGCCTGAGCAGAGAATGAATGCAGACCCACAGTTTGAAGGGCAAGTTCCCTTTGGTGGTGCCCAGCGGGGTCAGAGGAGCCTTGAGTCCCAGAGCCCGGCCCTCTCCTGTCTTCCCTCACCTTCCCTCCCCAGATTCTTGTGAACAACCCAGCTCTGTACCTGGGACTTTGGCCACCACTGCGCGGTCCCCCTGAGGCCTCACAGCGCTAGCGCGCAGTGATTTCTCCCAGGCTCCTCCAGCGCCGCTGGATTCCCACCCCTAGTCGGACTTCCTTTCTTTCCCCGTCCATTTATTCTGCAGACATTGTGGGGGCTCTACGGGGTGCCAGGTCCTGCTCCGGAGATCTGAGAATCCCTGGCCCTTGTGCCCATCTCTCTGCACGGATTCTGTCGCTTCCCACCAGCTCGGGAAAACCCCCCCACCCTTGGAGTTGACCACCTTCCCGGGGAGGCTGATGCTGCCCCCCCACCTCCGACCCCCCCCCACACACACACACCTCCGACCCCTCCCCCGACTCCCTGCCGGGAGACAATCCTGACACTTCGTCCATATTTGTGGATTACATGAGCAGATAGAAAAGGATTTTTTTTTTTTTTTAATTATCACCCTTCCAGATCCCCGCCCCCCTTTCAAACTGATGAAAACCAAATCGTTCTGTGCGTTGAGGAGTTCAGGGCTGGCGGCTCGTGATTGTGCCAAGTGAGGGTCCCAGCTCCCAGGCACCCGTCATCAGCAGCAGCATCTCCTCTGTGAGTTTCTGATTTTCAAGTATCAACAGGGCTGAGCAATACTAACGGTGGCTCTTTTCCTATTACTGTAACAACACTTAACACTCATGTCCACCTACAGGAAATCCGTTCAAGGGTGCCCGCGTCCCCTGGAGGGATGGGTTCCTTGTTCGCACAGTGTTGTAAATGAGTAGCTGGGGGTGATGGGTTTTGGCTAAGGCACAGGGCTTTCATCTTAAATGGCCTTCGCAGCGCCCCCCCCCCCCAGGTGTATGCTGTCCCCTCAGAGGGCAAACAGGCCCACAGCAGTCTGGCAGGAGGTAGCTGGGCCACTTACTGCCTTAAGGCAAAAACAAAATCCCTACATAGAAGAGACAGAGCTGTCAATTGCACCTGAAATTAGCCCTGTACATTATGAATCACTCCATTCCAATTCTATTGACTGTCAAAAATGAGCAAATTTTAGGAGTTCCCATTGTGGCTCAGCCAGTTATCTGACTAGTATCCATGAGGATGTGGATTCCCTCCCTGGCCTCTCTCAGTGGGTTAAGGATCTGGTGTTGCTGTGGCTGCGATGTAGGCTGCCAGCTGCAGCTCTGATTCGACCCCTAGCCTGGGAACCTCCATATGCTGCAGGTATGGCCCTAAAAAGCAAAAGAAACAAAACAAAGCAAAACAAACAAACAAACAAAACCCACCACCACCAACAAATAACCAGTAGTGTGTGGACACTGAAGGAACTAAAAATATTCTAGCCAAATCTTCTCCTTTTACAGATGAGGTAACTGAATTTCAAAGAATTTATTTATTTATTTATTTATTGTTGGCCTTTTCTAGGGCCGCTTCCCATGGCATATAGAGGTTCCCAGGCTAGGGGTCTAATCTGAGCTGTAGCCGCTGCCCTACGCCAGAGCCACAGCAACGCCAGATCCAAGCCGCGTCTGCGACCTACACCACAGTTCATGGCAACGCTGGATCGCCAACCCACTGAGCAAGGCCAGAGATCGAACCCGCAAACTCATGGTTCCTAGTCAGATTCGTTTATCACTGCACCACGACAGGAACTCCCGAAGTTCAAAGAATGTAAATGACTTGCTGACTTGCAGGAGGTGATACATCTAATTAGTGCCCAACTTGTAGTTTTATTATTAATACTAAAATACATATATATATATTTTTAGGATCTCACTTGTGGCTTATGGAAGTTCCCAGGCTAGGGGTCGAACTGGAGCTGCAGCTGCCAGCCTACACCACAGCCAGGGCAATACAGGATCTGAGCTGCATATTTGACCTATGCTGCAGCTTGTGGCAATGCTGGATCCTTAAATCTACTGAGTGAGTCCAGGGATTGAACCCCCATTCTCATGGATACCATGTCAGGTCCTTAACCTGCTGAGCCACAAAGGGAATTCCAATATTAATACTATAATCGAGACTATTAATGAAGTTGCAACAGATATCAGCATGACAGTTGACTCAGCAAATATTGTTCTGCTGAAGTATAACAGATATGTAAGTATAATTGCAAGAAGGAACAAAATTAGTGTAAAAGCTGAAACAAGAAAATCACAGTAAAGAAAAAGAGGGGCAGCATTTTGACCCAAAAAGCACATGTGTTTCTTGTCCCCACATGCATTTGCAGGGTTCCAGGTCCTTGGATGTGGTGTGAGCTCTGAGTGTTTTTTGACCAAATGAAACTTAGGATTCCTGGTCTCTGAAAACTTTCTGTACCATCTTATGTAAACCCCCCTCCCCCCAAAAAACCAAAAATCAACCCCTTACGTCACTTGAATTTGTACTGCCTGACTTATTTGCCTGGAAACTGGAAACTTCATGTCATTATAAAGATGCAAGTGAGAATCACAAAGTGCTGAAACCAGGATGCTGAACCAGCCATTCCGGGGAGGGGTCAGGTAGGGCTCTTCCCAAGGTCACGGCCTATTTGCAGGTGTTTATGGTGAGAGGATGGGGGCGCAGTTTCAGTAATATGCACGCCCTGTTCTAACTAGAAGCAGTTCCAGTTGCTCTAAGGCTGCCTTGGTCTCTATTAAAAATCCTCAAATGGCAAAAACTAGGTGCACCATTTGACTGAAGTGTGAGCAAAATAAAAGTTCCCATTCTGAAACTGCCTGCTAATTATTCCAGGGGCATTCTTCCTGTCAATCTTGTATTAATTATTCAGGGGAAGTGATCCTGTAAAGCAGCACACAGTGAAATGATTCATCTGACATAACTTCCTCCGCTTTCCATCCAACTGAAACAATTCCAAAAGCCTCGACTAGCAATAAAGTTGGGAGAAAACTAAACTGAATGTCCTCCAAACACGCAGCCACATCCTGAGTTGAGTCCCCAGCAGAAGCACTGGCCTGAGCACAGGCACCAAGTCAATTTTCTATCCCTTACCCTCCCCGGGTGTTTAAAATGAAGACTGGATTCTATGAATAAAAACCATAGCCAAAGGAGTTCCCGTTGTGGCACAGTGGAAATGAATCCGACTAGTATCCGTGAGGATGTGGGTTTGGTCCCTGGCCTCACTCGATGGGTTGAAGATCTGGCATTGTCTCGAACTGCAGTGTAGGTTGCAGCCACAGCTCGGATCCCAAGTTGCTATGGTTGTGGTGTAGGCCGGCAGCTGTGGCTCCAATTCAACCCCTAGCCTGGGAACCTCCATATGCCGCAGGTGCAGCCCTTTAAAAAAAAAAAAAATCATACCCAAGACTGATGTCAAGGAGCTTTTCCCTCTATATCTTCTTCTAGGAGTTGTATGGTTTGAGGTCCTATAGTTAAGTCTTTTATCCATTTTGAGCTCATTCCTGTGCATGATGTCAGATGGGGGTCCAGGGTCATCCTTTTGCATGATGATGTCCAGTTTTCACAGCATCATTTCTTGAAGAGGCTATCTTTCCCCACTGTATATTCCTGGCTCCTTTCTCAGAAATTAATTGGCCATATATGCATGGGTTTCTTTTTGTGCTGCCTCCTCTGTTCCATTGATCTATGTATCTGTTTTTAATGCCAATACCATACTCTTTTGGTTATTATAGCTTTGTAATATACTGTTGACCCTTGAACAACATGGTTCTGAATTGCATGGGTCTACGTATATACAGATTTTTAAAACAGATATGTATTTCAGTACTATATAATCTGGTCCCTGGTTGGTAGAATTTGATAATGTTAAACTGTGGATATAGAGGAAGGCCAAGTGTAGAGTTCTATACAGATTTTCTGCGTGGAAAAGTTGGCAGCCTTCACCCTTGTGTGTTGTTCAAGGGTCAACTGTGGTTTAAAATCAGAAAGTGTGAAGCCTCCAGCTTTGTTCTTCTTTCTCAAGATGGCTTTGGCTATTCAGGGTCTCTAGTGGTTCCACACAAACTTTAGGATTGTTTGTTCTATTCCAGTGAAAAATGCCATCGGAATTTTTACAGGAATTGCACAGAGTCTGTGGATTGCTTGAGTAGTAGGGATACTTTAACAATATTAATTCTTCCAATCCATTTATTTGCTTCTTCCTCAATTTATTTCATTAATGTTTTATAGTTTTCAGTGTACAGACCTTACACGTCCTAGGTTAGATGGATTCTTAGGTATTTTATCCTTTGGATGCTGTTATAAATGGGACTGTTTTCTTAATTTCCCTTCCTAGAGAGAGTTGTTACTGTGTAGGAGTGGGGCTGAATTTTGTATGTTGATTTCCCATCCTGCATTTACTGAATTCTTTTATTAGTTCTAACAATTTTTTGGCAGAGTCTTTAAGGTTTTCTATATGTAATGTCATGTCATCTGCAAACAGAGACAATTTTACTTCTTCCTCTCTGACAAAATTATTCATTCTTCTTCTTTTTTGGCAATGCTGTGGCATGTGGAAGTTCCAGGGCCAGGGATCAACCCCCCCGTCACAGCTGTAACCAGAGTCATGGCAGAGATAACACTGGATCTGTAACCCACTGAGCTGCGAGGGAACTCCCAAAAGTGTTCTTTTAGATGCACAGGCTGAATTCAAGGAAAGAATGTGGGTGAAAGAGCACAAGGCTGTGCCCACACTACAAGACTGAAAACTTACTGCCCCTTCTCCATGTTCTGTTACTGGGTGCACTGAGTTTCAGGAGCATTTAAAAGAGATTTCATCAGTCATTCAAAGGCATGGATTTTAAATGCAATTACAGTATATAATTAGTTGTTTCATCTTCAGTGCCAGAGAATTTGGAATTTAATCTCTGATTGCACAAAATGGAATACTAAGCAGCTTACTGCATTGAAGGGCTGGCTGGAGGAGTTCTTAATTGGTGGATGGATAACGTGGCTAAATTCCTTACAGCCAACATAGACAAACGTCAGAGAGAAAAGAATGGAGAAAAGACACTGGCTCTTATGAGATACTTAGGTATCTTTTTTTTTTTTTTTTTTTTTTTGGTCTTTTTAGAGCCACACTTGAGGCATATGGAGGTTCCCGGGCTAGGGGTTAAATTGGAGCTACAGCTGCCAGCCTGCATCATAGCCACAGCAATGCAGGATCTAGCCACATCTGTGACCTACACCGCAGCTCATGGCAATGCTGTATCCTTAACCCAATGAGTGAGGCCAGGATCTAAGCTGGGTCTTCATGGATCCTAGTCAGGTTTGTTAACTGCTGAGCCACAATGGGAACTCTCTCTACTTAGGTATCTTTAAACTCCTACTGAAGACACAGTTCAGGGGTCCTGTTTGGAAGACACTTCCTCTGCCTTGCTCAAGCTGGAGGGACCCTATCACCACCCTCACCTCAATAGGGCACCTATTTCAGCTCCCTGCTGTCTCCAGGTCTGCTTTTCTTACAGGATTATAAGCTCCATGAGGGCAGGGGCTATGTCTTACTAAGTTTGTGTTTTTATCACAGAGCTCAGTGCCTGTTATTCAATGAATGAATAATGAACAAACTACCAATTAAAATCAGCCAAGGCCAGCTTGAAAAAATAAGCAGTTTACTTACATAGTTGTTTTTTATGTCTCTAAAGAAAAAGGAACCATTTAAATTAAATTTATTTATTAGTCCTTTTCCAAGATGGGTTTCAACAAAACCCAACTTTTTCATAGCTTGGGTGGTCCCTTTCCAGCCCTCTAGCCAAACCCTTATAATCATCATTGGAGAACTCACAGAGTCCTAGATGTGCTGGGCCATAGCCCTCCTTTGCAGGCATTGTCCTCCTTTGTGGACATCTGTCTATAGCAAAGATCAGTGAAGTCAAGAGATGAGCTTGAGGTTTCTGGGGGAAAAGAATGCAGCCCCAATCCTCAAAATCAGATCACCAAATAAATGACTTGATAACAGTATTTTAAAATATATGAATAAAGGTAGGCCATGAAGTTCAAGTGAGGCTTCACGTAGTGACCTTAATTTTATTTTTGGTTTGTAGCATACCTATGAACTTCCTTAGTCATTACTGGGATATAAGCTTCCTGAAGGCAAGCAGTGCATCTGCATTGTTCAAAACTATTCTCAACAACCTCAACAGTACCTGGATTGAAGAGGTTGCTTTGCTCAAAAATACTTCCTGAGTGACTGAATTCATATGTGGTAGCCACTGGGTTAGAAATTGGCTGTTAAAAAATCAAGAGCTAGAGGGAGCTCCTGTTGTGGCTCAGTGGTAACAAACCCAACTAGGATCCATGAAGATGTGGGTTTGATCCCTGGCCTTGCTCAGTGGGTTAAGGATATGGCATTGCTGTGAGCTATGGTGTAGGTTACAGACTCGGCTCAGATCTGGCATTACTGTGACTGAGGTGTAGGTCAGAAGCTGCAGTTCTGATTTAACCCCTAGCCTGGGAACTTCCATGTGTCTTCCCTAAAAAGACAAAAAAGTAAAACTAAATAAATAAATCATAGGCTAGGGAGGGGGGAGAGGGTGCGATGGACTGCACTTTGGGGTTAGTAGATGCAAACTATGACATTTAGAATGGATAAGCAATGAAGTCCTACTGTACAGCACAGGAAATTCTATCCAATTTCCTGAGATAGACCGTGATAGAAAAGAATATTAAGAAAGAATCTATACATATGTATGACTGGGTCACTTTGCTGTACAGCAGAAATTGACACAACACTGCAAATCCATGACAGTTTAATAAAAAGAAATCATGAGCTACTTTCTTGTTTTTAAGAATAAATTTCAATGGACCAACCCATGGAAGGAGATAGCATAGGTATAAAAATTTGGTGGTTTTATTGCGATTATTTTTATCCCCCAAGGAGTAAAAGAAACCCCCCAAATCTGTAGGGAACACAAAACAAGAAAATTCCCCTTCAAAACATGTCCCAACTAAAGTGTTTTCTTTGGCCCCATGAATGGGTGCCTCTCAGAGGACCCTGGCAGCTCAGCTCCCCTTGGGACAGAGGCCCAAAAGGCAAGGCCGGAGAGAAATGGGGATGACAAGTGGAAAGAAGCCACCCAGGGCCCTCCCGGGCAAAGGACACGTATCCATCTGCATGCGCAGTGGGTATGCGCAGCCAGTGTATGGTGATTTCCCTGTATCTCTTCTGCTGCGAAAGCGAGGAGAATGACAAAAACAGAACGAAAACAAACAGAAACCTCGCTGTGGTTTCTGAAGACTGGGGTTTCCATAGGTGACATGAGAGGTTTGTAATTTCCGCGTGAAGCTGTCTGCCAAATGACTCATTCCCATGCTGGAGAGAGAAAGACGGATTCCCAAACCAGTCCCCTCTCCCTTGTCATCATGACAGCCAGAGACATGTTGGGGAACAAAAAAGGGGACATCCAGTTTTTCCTGTGTCCGGTCTCAGCCCAGGTCCCTCTGGGGAAAATGAAAGTTCGGGGTCAAGGGCCAGTTTATCTGATCCTCGGTGCAGAGAGGGCCAGACCTCACCTCTGCAGTCACCTCTCGGGACACTGAAGACACCCCCCATCCCCAGGGCCAGCAAAGCATAGACCTGCCACTGCCGGGGCAATTGCCGCACCTCTGGCCCTACATCTTGCCCATTGCTGTGTACACACTGTGTGCGTGTGTGTGTGTGTGTGTGTGTGTGTGTGCTTGCACGTGCAGTGAGGGAGGGACCCTTGGAGGGTGGAGAGGCAAGTCTAGGCCTCTCAAGGGTTATTCACTCTTCAATCTGAGACAAGTCTTCAGCCTGCCTAAGAAAGTGTTTTCATCTAGAATGAGGAGATGGGGTAAAACCTGACCTCCTCTGCTCCTCGGAGATCAGTCACACCCTCTCCACGCTGCAGCGTGTGGCAGATGCTCACCCTTCTGACTTTCCTGCTTCTCTTCCTTTCCTTGCAGCTGTGTCCATGACTGGACTGACTTGGGGCTGGGAACCCCCCACCCTTCCCCCACTAGGGCTGTAGGCCCTTGAAAGCAAAAGCCAGATAGGACAGGCTGGCTTCGCCCTTTGCATGGCATTTCTGTTGACACGCAGCCCCAGGAAAGTGGAGGGAAGCTGTGCTGTTTCCACCAGCCCTTCCCCTTGTCTGCAGCTGCCCTTCCTGTCCCGCAAGCCTGGACCGTGATGACCGATGCATTCCCACCTGATACCCGGAAAGCTTTGTGCTCATCGACTGTCTCCTGAAATCTTGCCGGAAGTTCTCTGAGTGATGATAACAACAGTGACTGAGGTGTCTCCAAGTGGTTTCATGTCAGGCATTTGGCCAAATAGCCTGCAGACTTCCTCTTATTTAATCCTTACGATATTCCCTAAACTAACGGGTATGATGTCCATTTTCCAGATGAGGAAACTGAGGCTTAGAGAGGGTAAAGTCCTGCCCAGGATCACATAGCTCTCGAGTGGCAGAGCCTGGATTGCAGGAGGCTGGAACCTAACGTCCTGGCTTGGAACCAGAGTTGCTAAACTCAGCCAGCTTTGCACCATCTCAGCCGTCAGCTGATATACAGAGCTTGCAGGGAGGGAAGAGGTGAAGGATGAGGAAAACTTATTCTGGATGTAAAAGCCTGCGTGCAGGTTAACAGGCTCCTTTCCACTTCCTTATACGTGTCTATGTTATTTTCCCTCTTGGTTCCCAAGGCTAAAGGAGCAAGAGTCTAGTTCAAGGCTGCCCCAGAGCTGTTCAGGTTCTCTGCCTTTGGCCCCGCAGTGACCGCTGGGCTTCCTGTGCTGCCTCTCCAGTCCTGCCAGGGGATAAGTGCAGTCTGGGTCTTGCGTGCCGGGCCAGTCCAGGTGGAGGGCAGACAGGCTCTCCTGTGGGCACCCAGCAAAGCCAAGAGAAGTGAGATGTGTCCAGGTGCCCCTCCCCCTCCTCTCCTGAGTTGAACTTCATCCTTATGCTCAGAACCAGGCTGCCCACAGTCTCAGTGGTCCTCGAGCATCACACTCCACTGGAAAGTGCACTGACTGCACAAAGAAGACCAGCTTCTGCCCCACCTGGCCCTTCCCCTGAAGGAGAGCAGGCAGCTATGCTGAGATAGGCTCAGGCCAGGGAGAGAGACCTATTCTCCTCCTAGGCCTGACACCAGCTTGGCCACACCAGCAAACTCATTCAGCTTCTCTGGGCCTCGGATTTCTCATTCTTAAAACGAATGATGATCTTGGGTTTCACTAAGTCTCTAAAAATTCTTTTCAGTTCTAAAACCCAGGGATTCTACACCTCTCCCCTTCTGGGCAGCCCCGATTCCCTTCTCCTCCGGTGAACCAGCGGGGACCTTCTTCAGTGGGGATGATGGCGGGGCTCCCAGGAGGCCGGACACCAAGGGAACAGGAACGGCAGGACAGAAGGGGGATTGTTCCGTCAGCTGGCAGAGGAGGAAGCAGAGCTCTCAGCAGCCCCCGCCCAGAGGCAGAGCCCGGGGCAGCAGACTCTCAGTGCTCTTGGCGTATTTCCGCCGGAAAAAACCCGCGACCCCCCACCAGCTGGTGGTGAAAGGCGCCCCTCTGCATTGGGTCTGATGCTCAGGCAGGCAGAAGTGGCTTCCCCCCCAAATCCTCCCTCAAAGTCACTTGCGATTAATTTAATTTCATAACCTACCTCCCACCCTACCCCCCAACCCCACACCAAATGACTTCTCTCCAAATTTACGATGTTCGAACTATTGACGGAGATTAACTGCTATAGCAACTGCACAACAGTCTGGAAGGTTATTGTGCAGTGGGAAGTCACTCAACTTCAAGGAGCTATGTTTACTTTCGGAAAGAGAAGGAAGGGATGTTAGCTTTGGCTATGGGACTCTTCAAAGTAAAAGATTTCAAGATGAAAGTGGAGATCAAGTTACCAGAACAGCAAATAAAGACCTCGGGAAAATGAGGAAATAGCTATCACGTGGGTAACGGGTGACAAATCTTTCTTATCTGTGGCTGGGGGTAAGGAGGGAACAACACTCAAGGTCACTGCCCACGTGTTCTTCCGTCTCACCCGCAGACTTTCTCAGAGCAAGGTCAGAGGGCGAATCATACATGGGGGCAAATTCCAGCCGGGTCTTTCAACCAGCCACTGTGCCCTGTGAAATGTCACACTGGAACAGGATAATTGGATGGTTTGGAGAAGCTGCAAAGGGAATCAGGGCTTTTCCCAAAGAAGATAAAAGCAGAGAAGCAGCGCCCAGCCTGAAACCAGCTGCCCCGTTTGTTCAAAAAACAGGTCTTCTAACACCGAGAAGCAGAAATCGAAACCTCTTTAAATCCCCTAGAATGTTTCGAACAAAACACCTATTTCATGAAAGAAATTGCATTTTAAAAGATCACGCCAATAGAATGTCCCAGCTGCTTGGTCACCTAAGTGTTTTTGGAAAAGGAAAAGAGCTATTCAGCATTAAAGATTCAGGAATGTCTGTTGACATATTAAGGAAACAACCTCAGGGGACAGCTGACAAGGCTCCAAGAAGCATTACCAAGGGAACGGTGACGCAAACGTGTTCCGTTTTTACAGGCTGGCGCTCCGCCAGGCTCCCTCGCCTGACGGCTGATGTCATGCTAATCCCTATCTGGGTTAGCGTCGCTTGGATATCAACTCAAGCGGCACAGTCAGCTGCAATCAATAGCAGGCTCCTTTTATAGAAGATAGTAAAGGAAAAAATACGTATACACAGAAAGAGAACTCCGGATTCCAGTGTGCTCAAACCTATACATTGTGCCAAAAATGGGGAAGGAAAAGAAATGAAGGTCCAATACAAATCTGGCAGTTCCTGTTGTGGCTCGGTGGAACCGAATCTGACTAGCATCCATGAGGACACATGTTCGATCCCTGGCCTCTCTCAGTGGGTTAAGGATCCGGCGTTGCCATGAGCTGTGGTGTAGGTTGCAGACGTGGCTCCGATCTGGGGTTGCTGTGGCTGTGGTGTAGGCCGGCAGCTACAGCTCAGATTAGACCCCTGGCCTGGGGACCTCCATGTGCTGCAAGTGCAGCCCCAAACAAACAAACAAAAAACAAATCTAAGCCACACCTGACATAGTCAGGGTCTTTTCTGTAGAGTAAGTCCTATTGTTGATGAAAGATACTACTATTTCATGATATTAGTTTTTTGTGTGTTTTTTTAGCATAACTAAGATGTGCCTAATTCCCAGTTGAGCTAAATGAGGATGGAAGAAAACAGAAGACATTAGGTGGGAATGTGAAAATAATGATTTTTTTCATTATTGAACAAATGGGCTGATTCCTTTTAAACCTATGCGTGAAATATTGCTTTTCAAAAATTTCTGTCTTCAAGACCACTGCTTTTCAATTATTTTAGAATAAATAAGGAGAAGAAGAATTATGCAAATTTTCATCAGGCTTGGATTGAATGCGTATGTCAAGTGTCCTCCGTAATGCGCTGTGGGGCCACTTTGCATTTTCTTCCTCAAGCATGGCAATTTTAACTGTCCAAGAGTGATAAAGAAGAATCCATTTTAAAAACTCACTTCAATTATGCATATTCTCTTTCTTTACTAGGTTATACTCCGAGGGAAGGGAACTCTGTCATCTTTCAGAGCAGACCAACAACAAAAGCATTTTTGATTCCCAGATTTTCAGAGTATAAATAATAACGATCATAAAATTGGGTTGGGAGTGAGAGGGAAGGATGAACACCAGTGGAGATAGCGGCGTTATTTTTTGTTTGAGTTTATTTTAAAGCTTTGTTGAAGTAGAGTGGATTTACAAGTTTGTGATCATTTCTGCTGTACAGCAAAGTGATTCAGTGATACATGTACACCCCTCCATTCTCTTTCAGATACTTTCCCCACATAGACGATCACAGTGTATTGGTTAGAGTTCTCTGTGCTATACAGCAGGTCCTCGTTGGCCAATCATTCCATATACCACAGGGTGCCTATGCCAATCCCAAATCCCCAGTCCACCCCTTCCTCCCCTCCCCTGTCTGCTTTGATAACCACTGTTCGTTGCAGCACTAGCCACAATCGCCAAGACATGGAAGCAACCTAAATGTCCAGTGACAGAGGAATGGATAAAGAAGATGTGGTGCATATATGCACTGGGATCTTCCTCAGCCATAGAAAGAATGAAGTAATGCATTTCAGCAACAAGGCTGAACCTAGAGATTATCATGCTAAGTGAAGTTAGTCAGACCATGCAAGACAAACATCATATGATATTGTTTATAGGTGGAACCTTAAGGAAGGATACCAATGAACTTATTTGCAGAACAGAAACAGACTCACTGGCTTTGAAAAACTTGCAGTAAGCAGAATTACCTTTAATAATAACGAGAAGGGATAATGACGATGACATAGCACATTGGATGCATGAATAAATGAAGTCCATAAAGCTGTCAGTGAGGTGATAAAAATGACACATTATTCATCTCTTACATGTTTGTAACACTTTCCTTCTAAGGTAGTGGGTTTGTTTTTTTTCCCCCCACCCTAAGGGATGTTTAAGCTTTGGGGAGTCTATAGACCGTATGAACTTATATGAAAAGTTGGTAGGTATATACCTATTTTTCTGGGAGGTAGGTTCTCACCTTTCATTGAATGCTCAAAAGGATCCAAAGGCCCCTCAATGTTTAAAACTGATGAATTCTCAGGAGTTAAAAATCCTTCAGAAGTTTGATCTCAATTATCCTTCACCTCCCAGTGTGATAATTTATTTACAGGTAGAGAAAGTAAGAAATGGAGAGGCTAAGTTGCTTGCCCAATGTCAGTGAAGCAGCCCGGTCTATTATTATCTGTGACACCAGATCAGATGGCCCCCTTAAATGAGCTTCTGTGGCATGTTCATTGGTCAAGAATGTTCCTGCTGAGCACTACTTACAAGGGAGGGACCAGAGGAAGCTTAGAATGCCTGCTGATGAGGTCAGTGTCAACTCAACTGATGTAACCCCCCCCATGATCTTCCGTGCCCGCCCACTCTTCCTTCCCCCTTACCCACAACCCCACTGCCCAAAGTCTCCTTTCAGCCAGGCCAAGGCTAAGCAGAAGATTCAACTGCGGTATGTCAACCTTTTAAGTCTCCCACAAGAATGTAATTTTAGTATCACCTTTCTCTGATAAAGGCAACGTTTTCTTCAGAATCTTGAAACACTTTACATTGAGCAGAAAGGATACAGGACAGGAAGCTAGGGCTCGCAGGTAAGAGGGAAGTTCCCATCACTGTAGCATGCAAATGTAGTTCTCCAACGCACAGCCTGGTCTGTTCTATGTTGACCTACACCAGCTCAGCCTAGGAATGGAATCCCTCATTCTCTGAGTCCAATTCTTCCTGCCTAGGGGGAGAGGCCAGACATGGATGGACCAGGAAAACCATTCAAGCCACCAGTAGGGAGCTGGGAAAAGAGTGCACTGAAAGTGGGGATTTTAATATTAATATTAAAAATTTTGATATTTAATGTCATTTACCATTATAAAAGGATATTTCCTTATCATACAATAGCTGAGAAAAAAACAAAAGGAAAAAGAAGAGGAAGGAAAAAGGATCTTGTAAACCCATCTCTCCCAGCTATGATCCTAAATGCAAAAATATCCTGGTTATTAGGGCTGCTGGCCCCTCCTCTTGCTGACTGTGACCTTGAAGTCACAAACTCTTGGTTCCTTTGGGAGGAAAATGCAGAGATGATAAAGCCTTCCACGCATGCCTCCCACAGTTGTTACACAGCTCAAATAAGATTATGGATTTGACAATGAGATATTTATTAAGTATCTTTATTATCGATATTAGAAATTCACACTGTCATTCTTAGAGGTTGCTTTGCCACCACTGGAGTCACAGCTACGAAAACTATTGCCTTAAAAACACTGCTTCTCATGCTAATTCCTTGCTCGAGAATTTACCTTGGGTCACTTTGGCCTGTTATTCAAATCCAAGAGTGACCTATCAGAATGTTTTCAATCTTTAACACCAATTCAAATCTTTTTTTTCTTTTTCTTTTTAAATGGCTTACACCTGCGGCATATGGACATTCCTGGGCCAAGGCTCGAACTTGAGCCTCCACAGTCACTTGAGCCACTGCAGTCGGATTCTTAGCCCACAGCACCACAGGGAGAACTCCATCCAGATAAATCTTAACATCACTGGCCCACAAATTATTTTATATTGTGAAACTTTCCATACACTTTCCCTCATATATGACATTTTAGCGCACCTTAAAATGCAGATCATTGTTAATGCTTCATTTAATATCATTTCCATCAAAAGAAGTCAGGCTGAGGGAAATGGGGTTGCCTACTCAGAGCCAGTTTTATACATGGTAATTACATGACATGTCACTTACATTTACATCCATCTTGGGATTTTTTTTTTCTTTTCCAAACTTTCATTTTCATTCTCTACACCCTTCTCTAAAATGCTTAAAAAATAGATTTTACAAAACATGGGATATGAATGTCGTTTGTTGTGTATGAATTTGCTAAGAAATAGGGTATACCACAGCTGTTATTTTTTTCCACGAATACCACTCAATCTGTCATGCATTTACTATGTTTTATAAATATGTGACATATTTGGAAATATATTGTTCACATATCTCACATGTTTTCCATTCAAGACATGCTAAAAATATAGTATCGGTTTGTCAACATGGCTTTCGAAGGCGAGGAAATCTCTTCATTGGAAAATTCCAAGAAAGTTCAGAGTCCAGAGCAGGCGGTTATTCCAGGAGATCTCACTTCCTCTTTTTTCTTGGCCACATTCACGTATAAGTCTGTGCCTGTGTCTTGTAGAAGCTGTGCTTTAAGCATCTTGGATAGAAAAATATCTGAAATGTATACCTTAAAAGCAAGGTGGTTTAGGAATTCCCATTGTGGCGCAGTGGTTAACAAATCTGACTAGGAACCATGAGGTTTCAGGTTCGATCCCTTTCTCAGCGGGTTAGGGATCCGGCGTTGCTGTGAGCTGTGGTGTAGGTTGCAGGCGTGGCTGGGCTCTGGTGTAGGCCGGTGGCTACAGCTCTCATTAGACTCCGAGCCTGGAAACCTCCATATGCCGGAGAGTGGCCCAAGAAATGGCAAAAAGACAAAAAGACAAAAAAAAAAAAAAAAAAAAAAAAAAAAAAGCAAGGTGGTTTATGCAAACTGCTTCACGTCCTAGACTGCGGGTTCAACTTGATACACAAGAGAACACAAAAGAAGTAACAGTCTGGGGCCCCTCGTGTTCTTCCCGAGCTTCACAGAGAGACAGTGCTCCTGGGACGTTTCCATTAACTGAATGCAACTGAATGCTCTGAGGTGTGCCAGCCATCAATGAAGCTGGCTCCCAGAACATTAAAAATGCTTGGATTTTTCCATGTAAACGACCACAGCCCTGGATGGAAGTTAAGCCGCATAGCTTCCTGGAGAGTTTAGGACCCCGACATGGACTTGAGTGTCTATAACGCTTGGCTTGGGGGAGCTAAGAGGACAGTGGGAGATGAAAAGGGTAGAATCGAAATGTCACTTCTTTAAAAAAACAAAAACAATGGAGCATGATAATGTGAGAAAATAGATGTGTAACTGGGTCATTATGCTGTACAGTAGAAAACAAAATTGTATTGGGGAAATACCTATGAAAAAAAAAACAGAAAATAAAAAATAAAACAAATAAAAAAACCCAAAAACAAATGTACTTGTCCTTTCTCTGTCCAAAGAATGAGGCCATGGTTCAACAAGGAAAATGACAGTTTTTTTTCTTTTTTAAAAACTATATGAGATGGTGGATGTGAACTAAATTTACATGGTAATCATTTTGCACTATGTGTTAAGTCATCATTATGCATACATTTTGATTTTTTTTTTCTTTTTATGGCTGTATTCTTGGCATATGGAAGATTCCAGGCTAGGGGTGGAAATGGAACTGTAGCTGCAGGCCTACAGCACAGTCATGGCAACACCAGATTTGAGCTGTATCTTGGACCTACCCCACAGCTTGATGCAACGCAGCATCCTTAACTCACTTAGTGAGGTCAGGGATTGAACCTGTATTCTCACAGAGACTATGTACACTTTAAATTTATAAAGAGCTATATGTCAATTACATCTCAATAAAACTGAAAAGAACAAAAGCCAAACTTATACTCACTAACAGCATAGCTATTGGTTGAAAAAAAAAAAGTAAACAAAGAAAATGAGTCAGTGTTCTTTGATTCTTTTAAAATTATAATTTTATAAAGTACATCTGTCAGTTTCTTTTAAATAAGGGCAAAATTAGCCTAAGAAACCCATCCTCTAGATCTCATATTTTCAACTGATAGAACCATTGCAGTGACAACCACTGTTCTTACACAATTACTATTTATTACATGTTTATTTCCTACATTAATCTGATCTTAACACACGAGCAGCCAATCTTTCCTTGCAGGCGGGAAGCCTGCTCAGCAGGCAGTTGCGTTGCAAAGTTGTCCCCACAGCCTGGACTGCATCCTGAGTTAGTTCTGTGCAGCTGCAGAGCTCACAGAGTGTGTCTGGTAGAGATACGCAGGGCACGGTGGAAGCTGGCAGTGGAAGCTGGCTGTGGAGGCTGCAGAAGGGGTCGCTGATCTAGAACTCAACCTCAGGGTGAAACTTTGAAGGAAGTTCAGAAGCGGCTCTGCCACTTGCATAGGAAAGGCACCCCCCGTTTATGGGAGAAGCTTGGGATGTCTCTCAAGAATGCCTCGCCGTTGATCCCTGGGGAAAAAAAAAAAAGCCCTTTGGGTTTTGTACTCACATATCACCTTTTGAGACAGCAGCATATGACTAACCACCAGCTCCTTCACAATCTGTGTCAGAACAACGTGAGCTTTGGATCTGCGGTCTGTTCCTTCCAAACCCTCTCAACTGGTCCTCTCATTTTGCTAGTTCAGCAACCCCCACAAGTACTTTTCCCCCCACCTTCCAGGCAGGGTAAGCCCACACAGCTTTTAGAGGAGGAACTGGAATGGAATGGAACCTAGATTTCCCAGCTCATTTTTCCTTCTCCTAACCCCTAGACTCTTTGAACTTTATCTTTTAATTTTTATTTTACAGCCACACCTGCAGCATATGAAAGTTCCTGGGTAGGAGTTGAATCAGAGCTGCAGCTGCTGGCCTAGGCCACAGCCACAGCAGCACCAGATCTGAGCCACATCTGTGACCTACACCACAGCCCACAGCAACGCCAGATCCTTAACCCACTAAGCGAGGCCATGGATCGAACCTGCATCCTCATGGACACTATATCGGGTTCTTAACTCACTGAGCCACATCGAGAACTCCTTATTTTTTAAAATGCATTTTTTTTAAGCCACACCTTCAGCATACAGAAGTTCCCAGGCCAGAGACTGACCCTTTGCCACTACAATGACAACCCAGGATCCTTAACCACTAGACCACCAGGGAACTCCTTCCCCAGACTCTTTGGATTGTTTTCTAGCCACGCTACCCTCCACTCCAGCCTACGACCTGTTGAGGGGGGAAAAAAAATGACCTTTTTCACAGAATGCTCTGGAAGAAACTTTGTGTCTTAAAAATATTAATATTGGCAATCATGAAATCCTCAGTGTCCAAGAATTGTTTTTCTATTGCATGCCAATTGCCCTGCTAAGCATAATGGCAGATCGAAAACTATATAAATCAACCTCCCTGTTCTCAAGGAGCTTATTGTGACAGGCAGATTCTAAGATGACCTCCAAGGCCCTTTGCTCTTGTATATCCTGCCCCTCCTGACAGGGAACAGGGCTTTCATTTGCTTCTGCCAATAGAATCAGGCAAAGGTGAAAAGATATCATTTCTGGGCTTTCATTACGTTATGAGGCAAAGGTGAAGGGGTTTTGCAGATGTAATTAAGGTGGCTAATCAGTTGCTTTAAGTTAATCAAAGAGAGATTATCTTGGGCAGGTCTGACCTAATCAGATGAGCCCTTTAGAGGAAGGTCTGGAGGTCAGAGACTCCAAGCTGCAGGTTCTCTCTTGCCTCGAAGAAGTAAAGTGCCAGGCAACCTAGAGCTTCACAGACATGAACATTGCCCTGTGAGTCTGATGGAGGCCCCTGAGCACCCCTGAGCCTAGCTGAGACCCTGGTTCACACTTGCATAATGGGGGCAGTCTCATGAGATCCCAGGCAAAGGCTGACTTGTGGACATTGTGAGGTCATAAAAGCATGCTTTTTTTTTTCCCCCCCTTTTTTAGGGCTGCGCCTGCAGCATATGGAAATTCCCAGGCTAGGGGTCAAATCTGAGCTGGAGCTGCAGCTGCGGGCCTACACCACAGCCACAGCGACAACAGAGTTGAGCCCTATCTGCGACTCACACCGAAACTCACAGCAATGCCGGATCCTTAACCCACTGAGAGAAGAGTTGCATCCTCATGGATACTTGTTAGCTTCGTTACTGTTGAGCTACAACAGGAACTGAATGTATGTGGTTTTAAGCTGCTCTGTTTGTTGTAACTTTTTATGTAGCAATAAAAACAAATGCACTTATGATCTAAGAAGGAGCTCTACAGAATTTAGTAAGTATTGGTAAAACCTAAGATTTGTTCTTTTGTTTTTGCTTTTTAGGGCTGCTCCTGCGGTACATGGAGGTTCCTAAGCTAGGGGTCAAATCAGTGCTACAGTTGCCGGGCTACACCACAGCCACAGCAACACCAGATCTGAGCCGCATCAGCTACCTACACCACAGCTCAGGGCAACAGCGGATCCTTAACCCATAGAGCAAGGCCAGGGATTGTTCCTAGTTGCTTTCGTTTCCGCTGCCCCACTACAGGAACTCCAACTTAAGATTTGTTAAAAAAAATTTTTTTTTAAACTTCTCAGAGTATTACATAAATAAGATGGAGAGGTGATATGTAACACTAATAATTACACCCTAGTAATAAAACCAGTCTTGTAGTTTAGAAACAATAGTGGCATTTTTTCCCCTTGGTTCCCTCTTGTCTCAAACACACTGTGGCTCAGACAACTGCTTATAGGAAGGTCCTCTGAGTAACATTAGCAGTCACATTTAGAAATGTCAGATAACTGCTCCAAGAAGGCGTTTTAAATTTCTCTCACAGCCCGAGCTGTCACCTTGGAGAGGAAGAGGTGGGTTCTGGGCCAAATCACAGGAAAAGATCTCTCTGGAATGCTAGGACTTCAAGAGTTACCTATTCCCACTCTAAGCAGGTAGATGGTTTGAGGCAGTGCCAAAAACAAGGCCTGGATTAATAGGAACATAGTAAGCACACAGTAGGTCCTCAGCAAATATCAAATATAGGAAAGCGGCATCAGCTCCAGAAAAAAATCCTCCCTTTGAAAATGTTGGATGGGAGTACCCATTGTGGCTCAGCAGGTTAAGAACCCAATATAGTCTCTGTGAGGATGCAGGTTCGATCCCTGGCCTCAATGAGTGGGTTACGTATCCAGCATTGCCGCAAGTTGTGCAATAGGTCAGCAGCTGCAGCTCTGATGCGACCCCTGGCCTGGAAACTTCTTATGCTGCAGGGATGGGCCTAAAAAGAAACAAAACAAAACCAATCAAAAACATGTTGGATGGAATGGTTTGTCTATTAAGCACTTATTAGTGTGGATTTGACTTGAAAGGTTAAATTTTAGTGACCCTTTCTGGTATTAACGTCACTAGCAAAAGTGTGGAATTTTCTGGCCATTCTGATGACGGCCAGTGAGTGGAATGAGGTGGGGGAGTGAGAGGAGAGAGTAGGAGCAGAGATGGGAAGCCTGGCCAGTGGAGGCATCCCAGGCCTGCTCTGAGGAGGTGCCATAGCCCTGAGAGACCGAGGTCAGTGACCTAACACAGCAGACAGCTGAGCTCACAGGTAAGAGGGACCAAGCCCATGTGTCTCTGTGGGGACCCGGTGGGGAGCCCATTTGGACATCAAATGCAATTAATGAAACAGGAGGGGGTGAGACGTGAACAGGGCAAAGCCCGAGAGGTGGTCGTGTGGTGACTGGACAGGATGACCCTCTTGCTACAGCTTGCGAGCTTGGTCAGGCCACTCCACGCCCCCTCCCCAAGCTTTGGTCCCCGTGGTGGAAAAATAGGGATAATTCTAGCACCCACCTCACAGTGAAACTGGGCTCCTGTGAAAATGAAATGAGATACTTCACACGGATGTGCCGAGAGATGAAGGGTGCGCCATAAATATTTATGATTATGACTCACAGAGGTGAACCTAAAGGTAAATGACAGGAGTGACTGGCTGGATGTTACAATGTCTGGGGAATGCTTCACAGTCTGAGTCTCATTCCAGAAAATTCCATGCTCATCCTGGTGACCCCACTAACATCGGCGCCTGCTGGTTTGCTCAGGGACAGTACCCAGCCTCTGGCAGGCCAGGCAGGCAAAGATGCCTTGTGCTACGTGGGAGCGGGGTGCCTGCCTGTTGTCGCTGGGGTGGCGGTGGCAGTGGCTGGTGTGGCTGGCCTTCTTCCCCTCCACCCCCTGCTCCCCGCCAGCCTCCTTCCTCTCCCTCTGCAGGGGCCCAACAGTGGCCTTCTGTGCTCCTTTCTCTCTCTGCTTCCGCTGTGGCTGAACTCACCCTGATTCACAAGCTCCAGCTCTGCCCTGGGCGGCCTCAGGGCACAGGGACCAGGCAGTGGGGAGGGTGGCTGTCTCCACACCCAGAAGGGAAAAAGCCCTTATACTAATCAGGGTTGAAAACCCCCAAATTATGGCCATCAAGCAGAAAAGAACAACAAGAACGGGGCAGAGGAGGCCGGCCGCTGTGGGAACGCGGGCAGCGCACACACGTGGTGTCTGAGGCGGCCCCAGACCTTCCTGGGAAGGGAACAATCTTTCTGGCTGATTCCTCTGACTCTGTGTTTCCTACAATTCTACGACAAACATCCAGGAACATGAGAAAAGGAAACCGAGAAAAAATGTGTCCTGTGATCCAAATTTAAGCAAGAACAGGACAGACAATGTGAGCCAAATAGAAATGAGGCCAAGAGTGCTTTCTTGGGGCCCCAGCATTTTTTTTCTAAATGCCCAAACCTGTTTAACTGCTTCTTGTGAACATAGTCCTGGGATACAGCTCACAATGGGAAAGGAAATCTAATTAGCACTGGCAACTTCACCTTCTCTCTTAGGTCAATCTAGTCAAACAGCACATTAACAGTGATTGCTACCCCATTGATTACTGACTGAAAGGAAAGAGAGAGGAAGTGGGGGGGGGGGAGGTGACACACTTTAATTAAGGTTATGGAGTTCCCTTTGTGTCTCAGCAATAACGAAGTCCAATGGTGTCCATGAGGACAAGGGTTCAATCCTTGGCCTCGCTCAGTGGGTTACTGATCCAGCGTTGCTGTGAGCTGCTGTGTCTCTTGCAGGCGCAGCTTGGATACCACGTTGATGTGGCTGTGGCGTAGGCCAGCAGCTGCAGCTCCGATTCAGTCAACAGCCTGGAAACTTCCATATGTGGCGAGTGTGGCCCTAAAAAGCAAAAAAAAAAAAAAAGTCTACAGTTAGGCCCTGAAAGGTGTTATTCACAACTCACATTTGGATATTGCTCTACAGTTGGCAAAGAAGTTGAGTAATTTTTATTACATTTGGTCCTATTACCGACCTGGGCGCTTGGCCTCCCTTAACCAATAGAAATTGATAAGAGGCCGGGCAAGAGATTCAGGCAAGGCTTTATTGGGGCCCCTGCTGCAGCAGGAGAAGGCAAAAGCAACTAACAGGTTCCCATGCTTGCTTCCAAAAAGGTTAAAACAGTGACCTGGTTCCTTATATGGGGCGAGTGTAGGGGCGGGTCCAGGGGTCAGGTCAGAGGCGTGGCTTGGATGGTCGGCCCACCCCTTAGCGGTGTTGTGTGCAGAGGGCATGCGCAGTACCCCGCCTTTGCTCCTAACACCCTGCTTTTGCTCTGGGCTCTTAGATGTGGCAACTGGGTTTTTAGTCTTTTTGTAACTTTTTGCCATTTTATTTGCCCCTAATTTGTCCCAACTGCGCATGTACACAGTTATTTTTAGTCCCTTAGAGTTTCTTTGTATTTTGCTGCTCTAGATGTTTGTCCAGGTACGAGCACTGCAGCCACTGCAGCAAAGGGTCTCAGGTCCCAGGTGCTGTCTCACTCCTTCACTACCTGGCTCTGAGGACGATGGTACTGGCCCCCTGTCACAAGTGAGGATGCCCTGCTGAGACTTACGAGATTGCTGCTTGAAGGAGGTCGCAGAGTGCCAAGAGTCCAAGGAGGCCTGATTCCAAACCTCCAGATCTTTCCCTTGCCCTGGGAGAACGGCCACAAGCAGGCCCAGAGAGGAAACTGAGGCACAGACTAGCAGAGCGACTCAGTTAAACGTTCACCATGTAAATGATACAATGGAGGACAGCCGCTGTGTTACAATATCTTGGAGTTTCACTATTATCTAAGTCAAAAACGACATCCAGCCGTGAGCTGTGGTGTAGGTCGCAGATACAGCTCGGATCTGGTGTTGCTGTGGCTGTGGTATAGACCAGAAGCTACAGCTCCGATTCAGCCCCTAGCCTGGGAACCTCCATATGCCGAGGGCGTAACCCTAGAAGACAAGAAATGAAAATAAAACTGAAAAAAAGACATCCAGGGACCTTCGATTTCTCATGGAAGGAGCTGTGTATCAAGAAAGCATCAGGCCAGTGGGAATGGGAAGGATTTAGCTATACTTTCTGTCTCATAATGTGCTAATCTGATTATCTCATAGTAGCTATTATCTGAGTCCTATGAATAATGTCATTCCAGTGTTTCTGGAGAATAGGAGTGGAGCTCCAGGCCCTTAAAAACAATCCTGGGCAGAGTCTGAGTAATCTAGTACATCTGAATCACAAGAAAGAGGCAAGTCTCGATTTGGAATCAGAAAAGAAATGATGCAAAGCTTTCTAAGCCCTGGAAGGGAGGGAAGCCCGGGCAGACCCAGGATCTGACTGCAAGGGGTTGGCTGCTTCTCTCCTGCCTATTCCACCACCAGCCGCCCCCGCTTCCCCAGCGCCCGCTGTGGCCTGCCCTCCTGGGCCCACCCTCCGCTCAAATCCTGCCCTTGTGATTGACAGGCCTCCGCGACCCGGAGGAGGAACCTCAAGGAGGAACCGGACCCCTCCTCGCAGGGCTGCTACCGCCACACAGAAGGGGCCCATTCTGCTTACAGGTTTGCTTCCCAGCCTGCTTCAAATCCCATTGAGGCCCAAAGCCCCCTCACTGGACCTGCCGGTTTTAGGATGCATATGTTTTTCCCCTTCCAAGCTCTTTTGTTGCATTGTGTATCACTTTCCTTACCTAGATACAAGGCTGTCTCCATGATGGGAGACCTTCCTTTCTAGAATTTCCAGGAAGTTCGGTTGCCTCCCACATGTTCAATTTCATGTAATTCAAACTGAAGTCTGAGACTCTTTTTCCTAATTCAGGAAAAGTTGTGAGCTTGGCAACCCAAATGGAAAGACTTTTTTTTTTAATGGTAGTGGATTTGGGGGGTGTTTTTCTCATTTTGGTTGTGTGCGTATGTTTCATAAAGTGCATCGGAGAATTAAACTCAAAAAGCAACTGCTTGGAGAGATAGAAACTCTTGTAATTCATGTTGTGCATAATGGATCTGGCAGGCCCAAGCATAGAAATTTCCAGAAGTGTTTGCGTGGCAGCAGTTCTTAGCCAATTCACATTTTTTAGCTGTCCTGGCCGGCTGCCCAGCCTACAGAAAAAGTCTTGTATCTCCACAAGTTTGGCTGGCCTCTCTGACGAGTTTCCAAACTGCATGGCAACATTGGATGAGCTTATTTTCAAGTGCCAAAAAACTCCTGCTACTTATATCGTTACTAAATACCAGATGTGTTTAATACAGAGCAGGCAGAGCCAAACCTAGGGTAATCAAATAACCTATCATTAACATTTTCTAAAAACAAAAAATGCAATTGGAACACCAGATTACTGTTTTTCTTTGTTTGCTTTACGCCCTATTACTGGAACCCCTAGGGTGATGGGAACAGGACTCGGGGTGGAGAGGCCGGCTCTGGCAGCGGCCAAGACGCTGTTTACAATCACACCCCTGCACATCTGAAACATGTGTGAGAAAGTCAAGGCCCCAGCAGATTTCCTCTGCCCCGCTGCTCACATCCCTACCCCTGCACTCCCCACCCCAGGGGGTTCTGTGCAGGCGGTGGCTCTCACCACGCGGGAAAGGCACGGAAAAGCTGAGGTGCCCTGGGATTTGACCTTGAAGGAGAGAACTGTAGAGGGAGACGGGTAGGTAGGGTTGGGAGTTGGCAAATGAGAAGCTATGCAAGAGTGGGAAGCTGCTACTGCTGGAAAAGTGCAGAGACATTCTGAAAGGCTTGAAGAGGCAAGAGGATGCTGTGTGTCTTTGTCAGAGGCCCTGGCGGGGCTTCAGCTGGTAGCCCTTGCAGTGATTCTTCAGGCACAAATCCCCAGTTCCAACCCCGCCCCATCCCCACCCTGCCCATTGTTGTAATTTCTCTTCCTTGCTTCCCCTCCCTCTCTTCTTCCCTCCCTCCCTCCCGCCCTTCCTTCCTTCCTTCCTTCCTTCCTCTCCCTCCTTCCTTTCCTCCTGTCCTTTCCCAGGCTTGAGTTGCCTGGGCATCCAGGGCGAGGGAAGCATGGTGCCTCTCTCTCTATTCCAGGCCATTCCTGCCACCAGTTTCCCTCCGCCCGACCTCCATTGCCTGGGTGCTCAATCCTCCGAAACTCTATGCCATCCCCTTTTTAGTCCTGCCTCCCAACGTTCTGAAAAGATGAAGAAGGCATCCTTGTCACCTCGAGGTTGGTGACCCCGGTAGATCAAATGGCAAGCATGAGTGTCAGGGGTGATTTGAGAAGAAAGATGGAAGTTTGCAAAATGAGATTTTATAGATGGAATCTCACCATAAGAAATTTGAGAGTTCATAACTATTCTGAAAATAGTTGTTATCTGCATTAAGACAACTGTATAAATAAAGGAATCAGTGATGCAGCCGGTTGGAGAGTTGTTTTAAGAAACCTGTCACTAAAAATGCAGTATAATCCAACGGTGCCTCGCCTGCCCTTTTGCCAAGGCAAACTCAGCTGGGAGGCTGCGGGGTTTCTCCACTGCGTGGAGTCATTAGGGGGATAAACCATCAGCCTGGTCTAATTAGCATTGAAACACTTCGCAAATATTTGACTTAAGGGGTTGCAAATAGTAAAATAATGTGGAGCTGATGTCTGCAATACCTTTCGAACTCGCCTCCTAACTATAGTCACATGTGTTTTACACATCAGAGGTGTTCCTGAAAAGTCAGGTGTGAATCCATATGCGACACGGAATTATGTTTCAGACATTCTAGGGATACTTCTTTTCTTTTCTTTTTTTTTTTTTAGCTTTTTGGCTTTTTGGCTTTTAGGACTGTGGCATATGGAGGTTCCCAGGCTAGGGGTCTGATCGGAGCTGCAGCTGCTGGCCTTCACCACAGCCAGAGCGACGTGGGATCCGAGCCGTGTCTGCAACCTACACTACAGCTCACGGCAGCGCCAGATCCTTAACCCATTGAGCAAGGCCAAGGATCGAATCCACATCCTCATGGATGCTAGTCGGGTTTGTTAACCGCTGAGCCATGATGGGAACACCAAGGGATACTTCTGACTTGGAGGAACTAGGTATCAGTGAAGAAGCTACAGAGAAAGCTTAATGCCCAAGACAGCTCATTCTGATGCCCCCTCCACCTCCAGCCTAGGCTGAGCCTTTGAGGACACTGTCAGCCTCAGCAGCGTCTCTGTTTCGTTGCTGGGTCTGAGAAGGAAAGGGCTAGTCCTAGAGAAGGGTCAACGGCAGGCTGTTGTGTTCCCCAGCAGCAAAACAGAGGAGGCTGGAGGAAACCACCCAAGCGCCAAGCTCTGCAGAGGGCAAGTGAAGTCGGAGTCTAAAAACAAAAAGTGGCGGAGCCCATCTCCTTGGAGCTGTTTATATTACATAACTCAAATAAACACAGCAGTGCAGGAATGGTTCCCTTGGCGGGGGCCGGTACCGCAGGGCCCAGAGGCGAACAAAAGGCATCTCCCCAGCCCCTGGTCAGAAATGGCTTCTTTAAAACAACAACAGCAACAGCAGCAGTAATAGTAACAATACTCAAGGACACACCAGGCCAATTCAGGAGGCTATCCTGAATAAATTAAGTAGAGGAATCATTCTAATTAGGACTCAAGAGGTGACTTTTTTTCCTTTTGGCTTCGGAGATAAATCCTCATCAGCAAAGTTGATGCCATAATGGCTATTTTCCTTTGCAAAGGAGGGAAGTGAGGCCCTTGGCCCTGCTGTGAAATCCAGCAGGAGCACAGAGGCCGCTTTCTCAGGCACTGGACAGGCGTCTGACTTTCCGACTTCAATCCCCTTGTCAGCCTGGGGCACTGCTGGGGGCGGGCGGTGGGGGTCCCCAGCCTTCTGGGAAACATCAGGCTATTCCATGGAATCTGCAAGAAGAATACAAAAAAATCCAAGTTACCAACTGGGTAAAGGGACACAGGTCCACAGGTCCCGCGTTTGAACGAAATCAGAGAGTCTGGAAATTGAGAGCAGGCCAGAACCGACTGCAAGCTTTTCCGTCAGTAGCCTGCAGTCTCCCGGGACAGCAACCCCTATCATATGCCAGGGGACAAGAATAGAAAGAAAAATTGAGAACACAGCCCTGAGCACGGGCTGGTGGTATTGGTTGCCAACAGTTGCCCCATTAGTAGGCTATGGGGACATGCGAGGGAACATTTTCTGTACGAGGCTTGTGTTTAAAAATACATCTTGCTTCAAAGCTGGCTCGGGAGTGGCTGGAGAGTGAGAGTTTGCTTTTTTTGTGCTCAGTAGGTGAGCATCTTTCGGTGACTTACTGCACAGCACCCACATGCTAGGTGACAGTGACCGAGACCTCAGCCTCGCTCCCAGCAAGCTAACATCTTAGACAATTCCTGGGTGAAAGCCGCACTCCAGAAACATCCTCGGCATTGGCTTGCTGGAGGCACATGGGGCTGGGGGCAGGAGTGGAGGTTAGCTGAGGGGAACACCTCCCCACCGAGGCCTCTGACCCTTCTTATTCCATGGATGTGTCCTTGGGGGTATTTCCCTCTCCTTGTCCTTATTCTCAAAAGGAGGACACCAGCCTCTACCCACCTCCTAAGGGTGTCTGGGAGGAAGCGCTAGCAGCAATGACTTAAAAACTTTTGGCGGGTAAAGGAGTTCCCGTCGTGGCTCAGTGGTTAACGAATCCGACTAGGAACCGTGAGGTTGTGGGTTCGATCCCTGGCCTTGCTCAGTGGGTTAGGGATCCGGCATTGTCCTGAGCTGTGGTGTAGGTCACAGATGCGGCTCGGATTCCCTCGGTGGCTACAGCTCCGATTAGACCCCTAGCCTGGGAACCTTCATAAGCGGCGGGAGTGGCCCTAGAAATGGCAAAAAGACAAAAAAAAACCCCAAAAAACAAAAGACACCTTTGGCGGATATGAAGTTCATGATCAAGTGCTGGATGATGGCTTCCCTCACCTACCCTCCCTCATGTGTTACCTAAGCACGCATCCCCTTAAATGCTTTGCTGACAGACTGCCCTGTGGGGTGTGAAGCTGGTCTGCCAAGAAGACATCTCTGGTTCCTCCAGAGAGGTTTGCCTTTGCAGGAACCGCTGAAATCCTTCCATGTCCAAACGCATATTCTGGATAGAAAACAACAGGTGATGCACTGCAGAGGCCAAGAGGCTGTTAGGACCCGCCCATGGGTGCCTGGGTTGGGTCCCCCTTTCCCGGGGGGGTGGGGCGGGGAGATGAGAGGGGACAAATCCACATGGCAGGGTCAAGTTCAGGTCTGCCTTGAAGAAACCCTGGGGACCTCCTTCTTGAAAAACAAGTGGGACAGTGTGACAGCTGCGTAAGGAAGCCAGAGAAAAGGGTCCCCGGGGAAACCTCCCCAGGGAATGCTCTGCTTGCGGGAGGCAGTCAGGAGTGACACAGAAGACAGACAGCAGGAGGGGGGACAGCCAGGCCCCACAAGCTCTCCAAGGAATCCAGAATTAGGAGCGCCCCCCAGATGTGGAGTCTGATGGTGCCAGGGCGACAGCAGCGCTAACAGTGATGATGGTAGATATTCTTGGGGCCTGTTTGCAACAGACTGTCCTGAAGCCACGGCCCTGGAGGGGCCCTTTCTGGAAAACATCTCCCACTCTGGACTCCTCACAGCTCCTGTGGTCGTTTCCTTTGGGGGGTTTTTATCAACAAAACACACCCCAGGTTTTACGGTTGCCAGATATTGATGGCTACTTTCAACTCCGGTCAGTGGTTCCTTAGGGCACACGGGCAGTGGGACATCAGGACAGGAAGATGGGGACCAAGTGTCTATTGGGAGACACGATGCCCTGGAGGTGAAGGCAGACTGCATGACTGTCCCCATCTGTGGGCAGAGGCCCCCTCTGAAGCAGGCCAGTGGACCCTCCTACGGAAGCAACTGCCGCTGGACTTGTAGCCCAAAGGCCTGGATCTGACTGACTCCCAGGATCGACCGTGTCCAAGGCGAGACCTGGGCACATTATTAGTGAACCTTTCTGAGATTCAGTGGCCCCACCTGTGAGCTGGAGCGGAGGCAACCTCCCTGTCAGGGCAGCTAGGGAGTTCCAAGGAAGCACCTGACTCCCGGACCCGAGGAAGGCTGGCTGGATCAGCAACATCTGTACAGGGTGTGCCCTCCCTAGTCACCTAGCAGGTGGGGTGTCTTCTGGTCCCCTTCCCTGGGGGGAAGGGGCGCAGAACCCAGAAGTCAGCCTGCCACCTCGCCAGTGGTCCCTTCCATTGCCACCCCTGTAGCTCCTGGTTACAGAGGGGGGAGTCTCCCTCTTTCAGGCCCCTAGGGTACCACCTGGAGAACTACAGGCCCAGAAAGAGTAGAAAAAGACGGAAGCTCAGTGTTATATTCTTTCTAGATGAATCTCCAGGCTGCAGCCACCGCCCCAGGCGAGTCCCGGGCCCGCAGCAAACCTGTCTGCTGTGGGTCTGTCTCAACATGCTGCTTGGAAAGTCCAGATTTTCAGTGTAAACTTTGTTCTCCCTGCCCTTTCTTCCGGGATTCACAGAGGCAGCTCTCTCTGCAGCCCGATCTGTCCCCATCTCCTTGGTGCTGAAAGCCGAGGTCACACATGTCCCCGTCAGAACAAGTCCTCAGTGCTGCTGTCCTTTGGGAGAGCGTAGAGCCTGGCCGGCCTTGGCCCCTGAGTTCGCCCGGGTGTCAGTTTCTCAGTGGCACTATTTTTGGCAGACTTTTTTTTTTTTTTTATCCTTGTTCTTTATCACAGCCCCGTCGGGCAAATGACAGCGGAATTGCAAGCTTGAATGGGCTTGTCTGACAGGCCAACTTTTATCCTGGGCTCCGCTGCCTGACTTTTAGAAAGGAACTCCGAGCAGAGGATGGTAATTTCACACCGATTCTTTGCTGTAATTTGCTTTGGGGTTTAAAATGTCGCGTTTCAATCACTCTGGCTGCGTGGTGTAAGGGAGACGAGGAGCCACGCGTGTGGCTAATGTGTTTGTAATAGGCACACACAAAAGCGCTGCCTTGCTCTGAAGCAGCAGCACTGGAAACACTGACCAGCAGGCCAAGGCACTCTGTGGCAGGTATAAACAAGTGCATTAAAAAGGAACTCATGATAGATTCCCCGCTCTGGCAGAAAAAGGGCTGCTTGTGACAGAAGCCTCACGGAGAACATCTCCATTCTTTCTAATAATTTATTTTTATTTTTGAAAATTCTTTCGGCTGCTTCACAGAATATGGAGTTCCCCGGGGCCAGGGATCAGACCCATCTGAGCTGCCACTGCAACCAATGCCATAGCTGTGGCAAGCTAGACCCTCAACTCACTCTACTGGGCTGGGAATCGAACCTGCGTCCTAGTGCTCCAGGGACATGGCCTATCCCATTGCGCTGCAGTAGACACTCCAACATCTCCATTTTGCAAGCATGTACTAGAATATCTTTATGCCCCAGGCTGCATTCAGCAGAGGAGCGGGGTGGTTTTAGGCAAACCCCCAAAGTAGGAGGGTCTGAAACCCGAGATAGATCTAAAGTCAGTGAGGCACAGAGATGAGATGCAGCTGAGGATGCAACACTCAGCTTGGATAAAGGGAAGCTGACAGGTTTAGACCAGAAGGGAAGGGAGTCTCCACACTGATGAGAGCTGGTTAGGCTGTGTTTGGAGCGTCCTCTAAGGAAAAGGACCGATGCTCCTAGAAAGGTCAGCAGACATGGCTCTCCCCAGCCTAGAATAGGAAGTGATGGCTTTTCCTGATTGATAACCTGCCTGTGGAAGCATCTGGCCTGTTCCTTCACTACTCTCACCACCCTCACGATGGAGGCCACACTGCCTGATGTTTGATTATTCTTCTTGGCCTCTACTGTTTCACGTTCCTTGCTCCCCACCTGGCCTATATGGGCCTTGAAGTCAGGAACCAATATCTAGCCATCTCTGTGTGCCCCAAGGCTCCTTTCTGGGGCTCAGCACAAACTAAGACTCAGTAACTACCTGGAGGATATCAGAGCCCTTCATGCATGGCCCCCAAAGTTTCAGAAGTACCAGTGAGACTGCACCAGGGCCAGGTAGGTGATTTTGAGGACAGCAAATCCCAGCTCATTCTTGGAGGCCTGTCAGGCTCCTGACAATCTCTCCCACTCACCTTTTGTGCCTTCTTGGCCTCAGCACCATCTGCTGTATATGCCAGCTGAGCAGCATGGAATGCTCCCAGGCCTCTGTGCCTTTGCACATGCTGCTCCCTCTGCCTGGCTGCCCTTCCCTCATTCTCCCATCCATGGACTTGTCTACTCAGCTCATGGTCAGCCCTTCCTGCCTGACAGAGCTGTCCTGGGGGCAGAGCTGGTGATGCCTCACTCTCTGGGTCCAGGGTACTTTCTGGAGGCCTGATGTGGTAGCTGGACCAATGGCCCTGCCATCAGGCTGGCAGGTCTTCCTCTTCTGTTGGGCTGTGAGTGCCTTGTGGGTGGGACCCACCTTCCTCACCTCTCAGCTCTTGGCCCTCAGCACAGAGGTACCCAGTACAGGTTCATCAAGTGACTGTGTTTCCCACATTTGGCAGATTGTGATGCAGCAAGTAATGTGGGGATGGAGCAAAGGGGATCCCACTGTGAGACCAAGTAAATGCTGCAGGGAGAGGCAAGGCCCAGGGCTTACCAGCCTCCAGTAGTGCATGAACTGCTTCCTTAAAGTCAATCTCTCTCTGTCTCTATACACACACACACACACCACACACACACACACCACACACACACACACACACACACACACACACACACACACACACACACACACACACACAGTCAGAGTTGGTGCTCTTTCCTTGAAGAATGCTAATACACCCATAAACATTTGGAGTCCTCAGATCATCTTAAATTATAGACTCTAACAGTCACAGGGAACATGAATTTCACAGAGTGCCACTTTCACACACAGCTAGACAAATCTAAGCTTGACTGCCCTGCCTTACCCGTTCCTTCTCATGGAAACCACATAAGACTCTCACCCACAGGGCCTCCCATCTCTCTATGCCTCTTGATGGACCCTGGTGCTTCCCCATGTGGCCCTGCTTGGTATGTTGCATTCTCTCCAAGGAAGCATAAGGATGTCTTTAAATTTTCTCCATCCCTCTCTGCCTTGACTTGCATCTGGTCTTACCAGACCCAATCCGAGGTAATATGACAACATAGATTCGCTGAAGCCCAGTGCTCAGAAAACCCTGGGCCAGGCTTCAGAGATGGGCCAATGGGTGATTGCTGCTGTTGCGTGTCACTCTGGCAGAGGCCACAGCACTCTCCTCTGGGAGATCTGGGGCTGATGGAAATCATGGCCAGCTTCTCAAGAAGCTTGGGCCAAAAGAACTCTTCCTTGCATAAAACTGGGCTCATCATCATCAGTATAAACATGACATGGCCTTAACAGAGAGCCCAAGTGAACAGTGTTCTCAGTGAGAGCACATGCTCACCCAGAGGAAGGGTGTTTATTGGCTCCTTCAGGGCCCAGGGAAGGGGCACTCACCTTGTAGGGAATGCCTATGTCTGAGACAGAGCTCACCTTGGGGGAGAAGAGAACAACAACCTCTCGGAAGAGGGTTAATTCACTCTTGGTGACTTGTGAAGTTGCAGAATCACACAATTATAGAATCTTAAAAGGTCAGAGGCTGGAAGGGAGATAAGAAGCCATCTGGGCTCAAAACCTCTTGTTTTAAGAATAAAAAAATAACAGGTGGGGTGGGCAAGGAAGGGTAGACAGGGGTGGGGTGGGGGGTTGGGATGGAAATGTTCTAAAATCAGAACATTTTGTGATGATGGCTGCACAACTATAAAAATAATGAAATTCACTGAAAGAAAAAAAAAAGAAAAAAGAATTCCAATTAAAAGAAAGACTTTCCCTCACCTGCATTTCCTGTTATGGAGCCCCAAATGAATGCTAATTTGAGTGCCAAGTCGAAAACAATTTCAACCTACCACCAGTGTTCATTTTGTGGGATTTTCTTACTGATGGAGGAATTGATGTATGTGCCCATCCATTCGTCTGTCCATCTGTTTATCTATCTATTCATCTCCCCATCCATCTCATCTTCTCCCTAGTAAGACATTTAGGCGGCTACACAAAGAGCATGGATTTTTGCTTGCTCTCCCTCCATCCCTCTTTCTCTTTCTCTCTCCCCCTTTCCTTCTTTCTTTCTTTCTTTGCCACACCTGTGACATGCAGAAGTTTCTGGGCCAGGGATTAAACCTGTGCCACAGCTGTAATCTGAGCCACAGCAGTGAAAACACTGGATCCTTAACCCTCTGAGCAACAAGGGAACTCTGCTTCCTCCTCTTTCCATCTTGTTTTTCTCTCCCACCTGAGATGGAGATGAGCGTAGCGAGGGGCTTGGCCCAGGTGCCGGTGTAGGAGAAAGGCCATTGGCACCAGTGTCACGGTGGGGTATTTGAAACCTTCCAAGTCCCTCCATCCATGGTGGATATCAACGAGGCAGGATTGCTTGACAGAGCGTGTGATAGAGGGAGGAGCTTAATGAAGGTATCTGAGATGCTGATGGGCTGAAAGGAGCCCTTTTCTTGTCTTTGCAGTAACTTCCAGCGTCAGAACAGGGGGCCACTGGAGGGAACGAAGGACAAGGACATGTAAATAAACCACCATCAGAGCTGCTGCTTCCCAGGCTCTCACAGCTGGGAAGACAACCCACCTGGCTTCAGCCCGGGGTCCCCAAGTTAAATGTTACAGCTGAATGTGGAAGGGGCTGGGTGAATCCATGATCAAGAGTGATGCTGGCTTTTATAGGAGCCAAGATAAGGGTAATTAAATCTTGTGCTTCAGGCCATATAAACTGATCTCTGCAGGAGGGCAGGAATTAACTTAATTCCACAGGCACAACCCCACCCGACCCTCCAATAGCTTCATATGATAGACCCAGTGCATGACGGGGAAGGTAGCAGGAAAGAAGAAAGATTTGTTCTAAGCACCAGGTATTAACCAGCACACAAATCAGGAGCTTGAACTTGATGGGCCCCAAGGCTGATCCAGTGTGGCAAATCCAGAGCTTCTTACAGCTTCTCCCTGCACTTGGTTTATTACACACAATCTGTACAGGGGCTGTTTTCACACTTAATGGCAATCCTGAATCACTATCTATTTCCCATCTTCGCCTGCAAAACAGCAACCCAGAGCTAGTGCTCTGCCATAAATACTGGGCCCCATAAAGCCACGGCTGTATAGATTTGCCTTTTTGTGCGTGGATGTCTGATTCACTGGCGCTTTGGCAGCCTTCCAGGATCTAGGAGAGGAAAAAAACCATCCTGAGAATCCCAACAGCCTCATTTTGATCTGTGATACTGAGCAACTCATTTCCACTTCACAGGCTCCGCTGAGCTGTGCCACAGAAAGACAAATCCCAGACGAGGAAAGGGCAGGCGGTAGGAGGAAGGATGGTGGAGGAGACGGGGGGAGGAGGGGGGAGCAGAAAAGGGCCGCATCTATTAAGCTGTTTTTCTTTTGGTGAAAAGAAGCATTTATCAGTGATTTCATATATCATGTGAGAGGTGGCTTCCTGCCAATTTCCAAGAATCCAAACAACCCGCTGACATCATATGCTAAATATAACTCAGCCTTTGCTTTAGGTGAATAAATAATGCCGCTGGAAAGGAATAGGTTCCCTTCAGTTACGTGTTTATTATGATCGGGCTGTCAGGCTTGTGTAATCAAAAGAATAATGTCCAGTACCAAGGAGGAATGGTGGGCAAAGAATTTTCAAACCATTTCGGGAGGTCACCTTTGAAGTCCTGTTCCTCTTGCCCTTCCCGATGGGAGGGAAGTGGGGGATTCATTTGCTGGGGGGGTCTTCGACGCCCTGATAGGTATGTGTGGGCATGTGTTGTATTTTGCACCTCTGCCCTGCCCTCCACACCAATGGCTGGTCTCTCCGGGGCAAATGCACAGAAGGAAGACATTCAAATGCACAGAGATGGTCCTGAGGCCGAGGTGGAGGTGGGTGGGGCCTGGGTGGGGTTCAGCAAAGAGGGCCAAGGAGGTCTCTGTTTTTGGCAGACCTTCAGGTGAGATGCTTGTCCAACAGCGAATGGCGACCCTAACGCCCCTTCCTCCATGTCCAGGATGTCACCCCCAAGAGCTTTTGCATTTAGCATGTTGTGCCAAAGAAGCCACAGGAAGAATTCGGGTTTCTAATGAGACCTAAAGATTTCTGCCTCCTCTCCAGCTCCACCCCCCCACTCCACCCCCGCGGCTCCCCCCCCCCCCACCGTCCCCAAACTCACACGGCGGGGGAGGGGGAGCCAGCCTCAAGGGCCTGTAGGAAGGGGCAGCTGGAAGGAGAAGAAAAGCAAGAAAATTAGTGCCAGGAGATAAGGAGACAGCGAGTCAAAATAGCTCCTGGAAAGGTGTTGGATCCCAAATAACATCTGCAAGATTTCTCTTCACACTCAGGGATACAATAGAGGTGGTTACTATGGAAACGGGTGTAAAAGCAGCGCAGAGAAAGGAGAGGGCCGGATATAAAGACGAGAGAGGAAAAGGCACACAACACTTTTAAAGCATCAAAGGGGAATACTACAGCACTTTCCATCTCTGAGAGAAGAAAAAAAAGTTATTGAGCCTAGAGATTGTTGAATGCTCTGAGCAGGGGAGGGGTCGGGGCTCTCAGACACCATAATCCCTTTCCCCACAAGCCTGGGTACTGAGCCTGCCTTCCCACAGTTAAGCTCATCAACCGGAAAAGCATCTCCAGGCGGCTCAGGTGGTAAACTCCGAGCTAGACAGCCTGCTCCGCTGGGTTTGGCCTTGGCCTTCGGTAACGACCTTGGAGAGATCAGGTCATTTTTCTGTGTCACAGATTCATCACTTGCCTTCCTCCCAGGGAGGCCTATGACGAAGCACTTTTCTCAAAGAAGGAGTAATGGTGCTGTTTAAGGCAGAGACAGTATAGGTGTCAAGAGCTCTGGGTGCACCTGGGCTGCATGTTTTGTGAGCTGCCCCAGCCAGTGCCCCGAGTGTATTCCAGGGGCCAGGGAGGCAGAGGCCCAAGCCGTGTTTATACCCCACCCACTTTGTTTCAGTGTGGGCTAATGAGTTTGAAAGCGTCTTCTCAAGCCGAGGAGGATTTGCACAAGTCATCCATCTTTTATCCCAGGATCGCAGACTTTGGTCCTCTCGGATAGAAATAAGATGTGAGCCAATGATAAGGTCCTACCGTAGCACACAGGGAGCTGTCTTCAATACCCTGTGATGAACCATCATGCAAAAGAATCTGAAAAAGAATACAGACATGTATAACTGAGTCACTTTGCTGTACTGCCAAAATTACCATAACAGGGTAAATCAACTCTACTGTGATAAAATAAAAAAAAAAAATGAAAAAAGAAAGGTGTGGGCCATATGTAACTTGAAGTTTTCTAGTAGCCACATTAAACAGGTAAAAAGAAACAGATAAAATAAATTCTAATCTAATTTGTTGAATTCCAATATATCCGAACTATGATCATGTCAATAAAATCAATACAGAAATTATTGATGAGATTTTTTTAGGTTCTTTTTTCATACTAAGTCTTAGAAATGTGGTGTGTGTTTTACACAGAAAATGCATCTCGATGAGCCACCTTTCAAGGTCTCAATAGCCACATGTGGCTAATGGCTACCTTATTGGACAGCAAGGCTCTAGACTTTTCCATTATAGAGATGACAAACATGAAGACAGAACACAGAGAAGTAAAAATAGGAAATAGGTGAATTTGGCTCAGGCGATGATTCCAACCACTTGCTTTGTCTCACTGTGGGAGCAATAATTATTACATACACACCCACTGTGGAAGCAATAATCACACACACATACACACACACCCCCACACACCTTGAACAGATTGTCACCCTCAAATACCTCTCTCTGCCATTGAACAATGGCCATCCTGTGGTTAGGACAAAGGAGAGGGTCCATGTAATAACTTCAGTCTCTGGGCCACTGAAATCAGACAGACCCGGTCCCAGGCACGTTTCTATTCCTTCCTGAGTGTTACCTTCAGAGACAGTTTCTTAACCTTTTTGAGTCTGCCTCAATTGTGAAGGGGGGATACTATTAGGGAGGTCACACAATTGCTTTTAGGGTTGAAGGTAAAGCCCCACAGCAAGTGTGATATAGAACAGATGTCCATGGGGGTAGCTCCTTCTTGCTACTGCCCCAGCCCTGGTCTGTCAGTCTGCCCTTGAGGAGCTCGTCTTTCCAAGGCCTCTGGGAATGAAGAAATGAGAATCGTACACATCTTCACATGGTTGGGGGGGGGGGGAGTCACTTGCGTAGAAACAAGACTTGAAGTACTGGGATCCTTCTTCTTTCACTAACTCCCTTCAGGCTAAGAGCTGAGTATTTTCCCAGGACAGAAAGATACTAAGACTCAATCAGAAAGAGTCCTTTGGATGGTCATGGCCACATGGACAGATGTTTAAAAAGGGTTATTTAAATGTGTACTTCATCACAGTAGCCAAGACATGGAAGCAACCTAAATGTCCATCGACAGAGGAGTGGATCAAGAAGATGTGGTAAATATACACAGGGGAATATTACTCAGCCATCAAAAAGAATGAAATCATGCCATTTGCAGCAACATGGATGCACTTAGAGATTATCACACCAAGTGAAGTAAGTCAGACAGAGAAAGACAAATATGACATGACCACTTCTATGTGGAATCTGAAAAAAATGATACAAATGAACTTATATACAAAATAGAAACAGGCTTATAGACATAGAAAACAAACCTATGGTTATCAAAGGGGAAAGGGGGGAGGGAGGGAGGGATCAATTAGGAGTTTGGGGTTAATATATACACACTACTATATATCAAATAGATAACCACCAAACACCTACTGCTATATAGCACAGGGAGCTCTACTCAATATTCTGTAATTATATATATATATATATATACACACACACACACATATAAAACTGAATTACTTTTCTGTACATTGGAACTGGTACAACATAGTAAATCAACTATACTTCAATAAAGAAGACAATAAATGTGTGCTTTATCTTCTGGAGTTGTGCTATCTGGTTGAGTAGCCCTTAGTCGCATGTGGCTATTTACATTTCTGTTAATTAAAATTTTTAGGAGTTCCTGTCATGGCTCAGTGGTAATGAATCCGACGAGTAACCATGAGGATGTGGGTTTGATCCCTGGCCTTGCTCAGTGGGTTAAGGATCCAGCGTGGCCATGAGCTGTCGTTTAGGTCACAGACACAGCTCGGATTCCATGTTGCTATGGCTGTGGTGTAGGCCGGAAGCTGCATCTCCAATTTGACCTCTAGCCTGGGAACTTCCATATGCCCTGGGTGTAGCCCTAAAAAGCTAAAAAAAAAAAAAAAATTTTTTTTCAAGTTTCTTTTTCCCTCACACTAGCCTCATTTCCAGAACTCAGTAGCCACGTGTAGCCAGAGGCTGCTGACTAGACAGGGCAGATGTAGGATATTTCATCATTACAGAAATTCCATCAGACAGTGTCACTCCAGAGCTTCTAGTCCTTCATTCAAGATGAGTCAGTCAGGAGGGGCAGGTTGGATCCTGACTTCACATTTGAGATGTATCAACTTAAGCAAGTTTCTCTCTCTGTACCTCAATTTCACCATCTGGAAAGTGGGGATGATGATAACAGAACCAAAATCACCATGTCATTGTGAGAATTAAGGAAGGGAACGCAGGCCGAGTGCTTACCACAGTGCCTGATACTGTAAGTGCATAATGCATATTAGATACTATGATTAATTATGTCACATTGACCAGCTCTGAAAAACAAGAGGGGACTGGGATCCTCCTGAAAAGTGGGGGTGCCCTTGGTTAACCCAAAAAAGCTTCCTGAGAGAGTTAATCCCTTGAGTTGTGATTCAGGGGAAAATAGAGGGTCCTCCATTCATTCAAAGCACTTGACGGCATTTATTGAGCATTTACTATGTACAGAGTACTGTTATAGATGCAAAAACAGGGACAAAAGATCCCTTCCATCTAGAAGGCCCATGTCTAGAGGAGGAGAGAGAAAGAGAGACTACACACGTATGAGAAAAGGCAATGAAAGATTTGTGCCCAGCGGGCCAGGGGCCCCAGAGAAGGCGGCCAGGCTCCAGTGTAGAGAAGCAGTGCCTGAGCAGACACTTAGGAGGAAGGAAACGCCAGGCAGCATGGAGGAGTGATCTGGCCTCAAGTGGCAGCGGCAGTCACAGGTCTCAGCCTCTGTATCTCCAGGGACAGTTTGTTAGCTTCTTGCTGGTTGGCAAGACGGGCTCCAGTCTGTGCCTGAGCCCCCTTCACCTGCATGGGCAGAGCCCCTCCGGAATGTGGAGGGCCCCCCAGCACTATCACTAAACCAGCAGCCCTGGGGTCACCTGACACCCCACCTCCCAGCAGAGGCAGGAAAAGAGGGAGATCACGGAAAATGGCTCCATTCCAAGACTAGTTTAAGTGTGAGGAGTTCTGGAGACACACCCCATCATTATTCTGGTCCTTGTTCCTTCTTTGAAAGTGGCAAGTTGGAGTTCCTGTCGTGGCTCAGTGGGTTATGAAACTGACTAGTATCCATGAGGATGCAGGTTTGTTCCCTGGCCTCGCTCAGTGGGTTATGAATGCGGTGTTGCCGTGAGCTGTGGTGTAGGTCACAAACATGGCTCGGATCCTCCATTGCTGTGGCTGTGGTGTAGACCGGCAGCTGCATGGCTGTGGTGTAGATCGGCAGCTGCAGCTCCAATTTGATCCCTAGTCTGGGAGCTTCCATACACCTCAGCTGCGGCCCTAAAAAAGAGAAAAAAAGAGAGTGGTGCGTTGGGCCTCTACCTGGACCTTTCATCTGAGCAGGGCCAGCATATCTGGGGAAGGAAGTGAAGGCCCAGGCAGCTGCGAGGGCCTTGCCAGCCTGCTGCCCCCCATCCATACGTGAGTCAGGCTCTGCCAGCTAGGTTGGGAAGGAAAACCCAGAAGAGTGTGTTTCCGGTGGCTGGGAAATCTTCCAAGGCCTTCCAGGCCTGGAGTCACCGTGAGCCAGCCCAGGCCTGCCAGTCAGGGGGGAGGAGGCCTAGCAGCATCTGCACAGGCGTCTCCCAGTGTCTGGGGGCCCAGGCCTGCCCCAGGCCCGGAGGTAAGTGGGTTCCTAAGTGGATCAGAGACTGAGCTCCAGACCCTCACGGATGCCCAAGGACAGAAACACTGGATCTCTCCTGGGGACTTCTGGTTTCTTCTCTGCTCTTCCTATGCTTGCCAGCTGTTGTCAGAGGAGGAAGAGGCCTTTCCAAACACACATCTGTCTTCCAGTTGATCTGCTGCTCTGCTCCAGACTTCACCAGGGGCTGTTCTGAGACTCACTGAGAATAATGCTAGGAGATGCTCTGAGGGGAACCCATCACCCAAGGTGGCCTGGGACTGCCCTGAATTTTAGCACCAAATGTCCCTCTCTCCTGGGAAAGTCCTCATTTGGACCCAACTGGGATGGCTGGTCACTGGCCCCCGCCCTATCCAACTTCCTTCTCCTCCCTCAGAGCCCAGGTCGGGAGGCTGGCTGGGCAGCGTGGGCATCGGGTGACGTGCAGGAGAGGAGGGGCCCTTCTCACCCCGCAAAGAGCTCTTTATATTCTGGCAGCAAAGGAGAAGCTGGGCATGGACCTTGATGCACTGCATCGGCTGCCTGACTAGGAGTGGGACCTGCTTGGGGGCGGCAGATGCAATGGTGGGGGTTGGGGGTACCTCAGCTGCCCCATTGCATGGAGATGCTCATAGCCAAGGTGGATCCTTGGCAACTGGCTTGCTGGCACCCCTAGAGCATCTGTTCTCTTCCCACAGGGCTTTGCATCATCAGGGCCCAGGTACTGGAGGGGCAGGAGGAGGTGGTGGGAGCCAAGTGGCTGTCATGTCCCGACCCATGTAAGAGCAGGCAGTGGTGTGCTGAGGTTCTGGGCGGGGGGCGGGGGGGGGGGAGAAGAAGGGGCAGAGCCCTAGTTTGCATCATTTGCCAGTGTCTGGTGTAGATGCTTCAGAGCAGATTTCCAGCTACTGCCATGATGTCCTGGATGAAGAGTGGAGACAGGCGCACACCATGGGCTCCTGTGAGCTGGGCAGGCTGTGTCCCTGTGCTGTGTGTGTGTGTGCCCACTGAGGGATCCAGCTAAGTCCTGCTCAGGCCCTGGGGACGTATGAGGCTCTGATGGCGTGGGAAGGTGAGGCCTGGAGTTTTGAGGGCCATTCAGCAATCTCAGGAAATGAATTTACTCACTGTGACCTTGAACCTGTGAGATGAGATTTATCCAGAAGCAGGAATTATAAGCAATGAGATCAACTCTCAGGAAGTGGTCTAATTGTGAATGGTGTCGGACTTAACTCTACAGAAAGCAAGGGCAGAATGAGGTCTACGTTCTCCGACACAAACAGGAGGAAATGTGGGACGCTGTGTGATACTAAAAAAAAAAAAAAAAATGTCAAAGGAAAGCAATGATTTTTCTTCACTGTTAGAAAATATTACTTTTGTGGTTATAACCTAGAATCAATTATTAAACCCCTTTTGGAGAAAACATAACATGTAGGAGGAAACTGCAAGGAGGATTGCTCATTTCATTTGATGATAAATAAAATGATGTTTGACCAAGATGATGAAGACAGTAAGTCAAACTTAAATGCTCTGGCACTTGATGTTGCTGAAACGACAAATCTTATTAAAAAGCTTTTTACGTTTAAAATATGCAAAATGCAAACAAAATTTAGTCGCGAAAGTAAAATTAAATATTTAATGGCATAATTAAGTCTTATTAATGGTATGTTCTTTATTTTGCAAATTAAATATTCACAACGATTATCATCTCTTTCATCTTTATTACTTAAGCAATGTGTTTTTCATAATTATTTGTTAGGTATTTTCATTAACATTTGATGAATATTAATAGTTAAAATAAAAAACAGTCTTTATTTCTGTGGTAATGACTTTACGGCGATAACAATATATAACTAAGTGTTTATAATGTGTTCTACTTGTTAATATTTAGATCATTGATTTTGTTGCCACAGAGTGGAAACGTGGATCTTTGTGGGTGATAAATGGCAATCGTCACATTCTGCCATTATTCTCTATTTATTTATTTAATCTACTATTCTTAATGTAGCTTCACTGTGGGAGAAATATGAATCGCAAATTCACAACTAAAACTAATAAGTCGTGGTTTAGGTTTAATCCTATCATGGTGTTAATAACGGCTGGCTTTCTAGACATCCTAATATGTTTCCCATTTTTACCTCATTTATCTCTCCGTTTTGGTCCATCAGTGCTCATGTGGCTCTGGGACATTCTCTCTCCACGCCATTTAAGGCTTAGTATCAGATGGCCTCCCAGATATCTTCCTTCTGGGACACAGGATCAAGGTTTTCCATTCTGGACAAAATATGAAGCAAATGCAGATGGATATCCTAATTTTCCATTCAGACAGTGATTCCAGAGAGCACAGGGCATAAAATGCATATGGTGGCCATCCCCCCCTGCACCAAATGTGGCAGCCACCTTACCATCAGCTGAAAGACTGCCACCTCCAGGGCAGCCCATGAACTGCATCTTTCCCATCCCCCATCTCTGACTCCCACTCCTCAGCTGCTGAACACCACCCTGGCTTCTTTGGAAACCTTCAGTGCACTTTCCCTAAGGTGGACTGGCAGACGCATTATGGTGACACCTCCTAGGCTGGCATCTTCCAGCAGTTCTGTGCTGCGAGGACAGGCATTAGAGTGCAGACAGAGTCGTGCTAATCAGGACAGGATGCCCTTTGGCTTTCCTCCGAAAGGTTTTTCTCTGCTGCAGAAGGCAGCTGCGTTCTTAAAGTCACAGCTTGTTCGAAAGAGCCCTGAACCACACACACACACACACACACACACACACACACAAAATGTACAGGAGCAGGATAGTTTCTAGCCATTAACAACCTATGGGTAATTAATTGATCATTTAAGTTTATAAGAACTCATAAGCGTTTCAGTACCAACTACAGTTCATGGTGAACCAATCTTCTGGAGCGCTATTTCGGACCCTCTCGACAACCCTGCACAGTGAGAGAAACCACCCTGTTTTATGGAAAATGGCAGCTCGGTGTGCAGGCTGGACACTCAAAGGTCTCAGGGGTGGTGAGAGGGCACAGCTGGGATTTAAAGCCAGGTCTTACTGGTTCTGTGATCTCACTGCAGCTGGATCTCACCTCCCTCATCAGCTATTCCTTTATGTGAGCATATAAGACACAAACTCCAGGTTAATCTCCTTATTAGGAAAAGCTAAACACACACACACACACACACACACACAGGCAGAGGCAAAAGGACTAGGTCCCCCTTGTTCACGAAGCTGATGCTCAAACCTGTTGTGCAGAAAGATGTCCCAGCCCCCTGCCCTTGACATGGGCGCTGACTGCTTGGCCCTGGATGGGAAACAGGTGCACTGCTCTCAGATCTTTATGTGGGAGCGTTTGCATCTCTGGGCCAAGCTGTCCTCACATGCGAGGGGCCAGCCCCCCTCCAACAGCTGTCCTGGAATCTCTAAAACTCAACATTTGTATAATATGTGCTTCTACCCTTCATTTTGAAAACTTGAGTTCTGGTTGTTTCCAGGAATGACCTCTGCTCTTTTGTCACTAAGAGCCGGGTGGTGGGTGGACAAGGCTGTCAAAAGCCAGCTGAGATTGTGCGACAGGGGCTCAATCCATACCACGCCCCCGGAAAGCCTGCGAGGACCCAGAGAGCAGCGCCAAGAACACATCTCCGTATGGCACACGGCCTCGGTTTCCCGCTTCTCGCTTTGAGCACGTCCATCAAGAACAAAGCACATGTGGCCTCGATCAGGACAAATATGGGATTCTTGCATCCTGGGGCGAGCTGGCCTGCACATCCAGGACCGCACACGGTGACGTCAGGCCTGCCCCTCGATCTCCTCTGTAATGTCTCTCCTTGTCGAGCCTGCAATGTAACCATTGTTTATTACCTCTGGAGCCCCAGCACCATATTTGGCGCTGCATGCAAGATTGATAGATTCTTCCTGTCACCGACCTCACTCGGGTGGCAGTGCTCCAGGCCTCCTCCTGCCCCCCTCGCCTCCTCCTGCTACCTTCCAACAACCCTGGAGCCGGCTACCCCACTGTGGACGGCTGCAGACCTTTTTGAAGAAGCCGTTTCCGGGAGGGGAGGGAGCAGATGACAGATGCCCAGTTGGCCTCCGTGATTAGGAACCGGCCGAGCCCCCGTGAATCATCTCGGCCGTGGAAGCTGCTGACAGCGGTGGAGTCTTTCTGGAATCATCTCCCTCCCAACTGCCCTGAGCTCTTGCTCCTTCAGAGGAGAGACGCTCTCGGACGGAGAGGCCCAGGAGTCACGAGGTTCGGTGGGTGGGAAAGAATTGAAATCTTAGGGTCAACACACCACCAATTTGGAGTGTGGGTTGGGGGTGACACAGAGCAGGGAAACCATGTTCATTGCATCCCAGAGCTGCTCTGGGATGCAATTTTGCATTGGTCTTTTGGAATTGTCCTGGCGTAGAATGAGGAAGGACGCTTGGGAGAGTTGAAAAACAGTGAGGTGGAGGGACAGTGTCCCAGGCATGAGACTGGGGTGCCCGATCCTTGCTCTGTCACCGAAGATCAATGTGACCTTTGGCATTGTGTCCTGAAACTTACTAACACCGGTCCTGTGAAGCCAAGCTCGCTGTAATGGACTCAGTGAATGTCAGTCTCACAAACTAAGTGAAGATCAAAAGAGGTTTCAGGAGCTGCACCTGGAGGGCAAGAGCTGGAAGTTGCAGACTAAGGGGTGAAAGTACCCAGCACATGCGGCGAGCCAGGCTCTATGCTGTCGCATCCTTCCCAGACCTAGAAGCTCATGGGTTAGATGGGTGGTTCGATGGTTTTTCCAACATCAACCAGTGGGTTCTTCAATTCTCTGACACCAACTGGGTGTCCTACAATTCAATCCAACTCTGACACTAACTGCCCAGAATCTGTGCAGACTCTATACAATTCAAGGGCTCAGGGCCATAGATGGCCCCCCACCCACTTCTGACACCTACTACAAATGGGGCCCCTGGGCTACCTGCTCGTCCGTCCAGCTGACTACAAACTCAGTGGTTCCCATGACCTGCCTTCAGCTTCAACAAATACTACAAGGGCTCACAGCACTCAGGAAGAGGCAAGGAGCTGCTTAGAACAAGATTGAGAAGGGTCCCCAGCCCAGGAGCCTCTGTCCCCATTGAGTTGGAAATGTGGTCCCAGTTCAGAAGTGCCTCAACCCTGTAGGTCAGATATTTTTTATGGAGGTGTCATTCAGTTTCAGTGACTGATTAAATTACCAGCCATTCAGGGATGAACTCAATCCCAGTCCCTCTCCCCTCCCCGGAGGGGACAGAGAGGTGGGTGGGGCTGAATGTCCAACCCTCAAACCAGAGTTTGGTTCCCCTGGGAACTCCCAGGAGCCACCCCACTGGCATAAACTCAGGTGTGCATAACCCTTCCTATCGGGAAATTCCAAGGGTTTTAAGAACGCTGCCAGGAACTGGGGACGAAGAGTAAATATGTATATAATATATATATACGTATTATATATATAGTTTGTGATACCACAGGTACACAGATATGCAGACCCATGTGGTGGTTGCTACAGTGGGCTGAGGAAAGGTAATACCGAGCACCCTCGTGTACTGATGGGGAGGCCACAAACAGCAAGTAGTCGTGGCATTGTCACCGCTGTGACTCAGGTCACTGCTGCAGCTTGGGTTCAATCCCTGACCCAGGAACTTCTGCATGCCCCTGGCACAGAAAAAAAGAAAGGAAGAAATCCATGAGGGAACCGTATAGGCCAGGTTCACTATGGCCACAGTGCGATGTGCATCTAAATCCTAATATCTCTATGACCTTGGACAGGTGACCTGTACCTCTGAGCCTCCATCGCTCCATCCCTAAATGGGGCTAGTGACTGCAACATTTCAGGATTGTTATGGGATAGAATGAGACTCTTAAGGAAAACATTCATGCAGTGCCTTGCACATATGAAGCACTTGATCAGTCTAAGCTGTTAATCCTGGGTGATGAGGATGACGATTAAGGAAAGTTTCAGGGGAAGAGTGAGAAGCTGTATGTGGCTCAAGCTCTCGACATAGAAGTGGCCCCAGTTTCCTTGCGATCTGGGAGACATCTGCTTATTCAGGCAGCCCCACACAGACCCTTGGACAGCAGGCTCCTAGGCAATTGCTGATGGTCCGTGGGGTGGGCGGTGGGGGGCTTTCTTCCTGCTGCATCGAGCACCGCAGGGCACCCCTCTCTAACAGCTTCCTCAAGGCCTAGAAACTTGTCCTGGTTTGGCTGGCACGGGATCCCAATGTGATAATGCTCCTAGTTAGAAAGAGCCACTCTTTGAAACAACAGCATACGAGAAACCAGGAATATTTGTTAAACAAAGCAAAAACACTTCGTATCTAATCAAAACAGGAGAGGGAGGGCCAAGCTGCAGTGAGGCGGCCTTCCAGCTCGGGGTAGATATGCCTCAAATAGGGCCGTGAGAGGCTGGAGCTCAGAGGATGAGGGGGCAACAAGAAGCTGCAGCTCTGAGGGCCATGGGGGGCACCTGGGGCTGCAGATGGCCAGCTCAGTGATGTAGGATGACCCTGGGGTGGTCTGGGAGTATGGCCCCCTGAGACCTTTGGACTGAGCAGAGGGTGAGCCCAGCGTGGAGGGCACACCACTGTTCCCTGGGCTGTACCCGCCACTTTGTCCATCCCATCCCTGTCCATGTATGGTTGCTTCCTGGGCAGAGCCACCCATCACCCACAGTGGCATCTTCCCTTCCCTGCTTTGGGCCTGGGGCTGGAGCGGGCCCATCACCCATGCCTTTGCAGCATCACAGGGCCAGGGTGCAGGTTGGGGGGTGGAGGACAGGAGCTCTGTTGGGCCTCGGGCACCGCTCCCTGGGCTTCTGTGACCAACACTCCGGATGCCGGGACTGGGACTGGGGTCAAGCAGCCATGGCCAAACTCAAGCTGTCCTTTGCTTTGGGCCTGCCACAAGCCAGTGCCAGGCCCCAGGGTGGCTAGCTTGTTCCCTGTCGCCTCTCTGTTAGAGGAGGAGGAGGAAACCCAGAAGAAAATGCTGGAAATTCCAGGCCTTGCAGCCTCCTTGGCCTGCAGCTGCCTGGGGTCTCCCAGAGGGGTCACAACCAGAGAAAACGGGACTCTGTCACGTGGGTCTGTGGTGAGAACACCTCTCCCCATTGTGGAGCCCCTCTGGAGGCCAGGGAACACCCTTAGGTGCCAGGCTCTGTGCCAGGTGGTAAGGAAACAGAGGAACCATACACGCACCCTGGAGAGGGGAGTGGGCCAGGGCGTTAGTTCTCAAACTTTAGCGAGGGGCGTCAGACCTACCTGTGAGCTTCTCGCATCCCCAGCCCCCTACCCCGAGCTTCCGATTCACTGTCTCAACTGCCCCAGGTGCTCAGCCAGTAGGTGGTGGGGGCCCATCCTTGGGGAATCATCACCTAAAAGGTGCTTGGAGGAGAAAGACCCACCTCGGCTTGAGGACCTGGGGTTGTGCAGAGGGATGTTTGGACAGATTTCTTGGTGCGGATAAGAAAGCCAAGTGAGTCTAGGAGAGCAAGGGGGATGATGGTCATGGAAGCAGAGAAGGGGCAGGAAGTTCCCGGCCAAGTACCCCCAGAAAATTGCCATGAAAACACCCTGGGGCCACCTGCTAGGCAGGGCCAGTCTCGCAGGCATGTGACCTGAATGGTCACATGAGCCTTGGGCTTGGAGGTTAAGACCCTGCTGTCAACATTTTAAAAATCTTAACTTTTTTTTTCTTTTTTTTGTCTCTTGTCTTTTTAGGGCTGCACCCACAGCATATGGAGGATCCCAGGCTAGGGGTCGAATCAGAGCTGCAGCTGAGGGCTATGCCACAGCCACAGCGAAAATGGATCCGAGCCACATCTGTGACCTATGCTGCAGCTCCAGGCGACACCGATACTTAACCCACTGAGCAAGGCCAGGGATTGAACCCACATCCTCACAGGCACTATGTTGGGTTCTTAACCTGCTGAGCCACCATGGGAATTCCTAAAAACTCTTAATTTTATTTTTGAACTTGTGTTGTGATAGAGGGGCCCTGCTCTCACTAAGTGCAGGTGGGTGTCAGGAAACTCAGGTTTGAGGGGGGAGGGGTGAAGCTGGCTAAAGTGACAAGGTCCCTAAGGAGCTTGGGCGGCCACCCTGAAGGAAGAGCTTTGAAGAGGGAATGGAGTAGTTAGGTTTACCTGCCACGAGGGCTGCTCTGGGGGCTGGGCCCAGGTGAGCCTGCACACGGATCCAGGGGCCCCCAGGAGACCAGGTCGGGACACGAGCAGCATCTTGGGTAGGTCGGGAGAAGTGGGTGGTAAGGATTTGGGAGTGAAAAAGGGGGTGAAGGAGAGAAAGAAGGCAAGAGTGACTCCCAGATTTCTGGCCTGAGCCACCGCATTGCTTGGGGTGCCGCTCATGGAAAGAAGTGCATTGCTCTTTTTGGTTTCATTGCTCATTTTGTCTTCCCAGGTGGCCTTTATGCAAAGAATGCATCAACACTGTTCACATTTGTCAGTAAGAGCTGTTTTCTGACATACAAATAACTCTTATTCTTTAAACGAAAAAAAGATGGGGAACATGTGGTCTGGTCCCAAATTCATCCATCAGTATGTGGCCTGGGTAAGACGCAATTTGCTGTTGTCGGTTTGGTCGCGTGTGTGTGTGCACGCGCACGTGTGTGCACTGAAGCAGGGTGGGAGAGGCATCCTTAAAATTGTTTGCTGGGCAGAGAGCTTTAACAACAGACTGACTTGATTTGCTTTCCCCCCTGTTTTCTATCCTGAATATCAATTATTTTTTTCTTTTGCTAGAAACCCAGCATTGGCCTTGAAAACATTACTCATGTTGGTAAACACACTTTGGTGGTTTGACCAGACACAGAAATCGGTGCTTCAGATGTGACCTCAAGACACCCTTGCTCCCAAAACAGCCACCCATGGGCTGCATCCCAGACGGGCGAGTGTCCAGTGGCTCTGAGGCCCGGGGATCGGAGGGAATCTAAAGTTAATGCATTTATCCAAGACCCTTTGATCTGGAATCAGGCTGCCAATCCTGTGAGGCCAGAATCGCCCAGAAGATTTTCAGGCTTTCCTCAGATTCAGCCATCTCCTCTAGCATCTTAGAACTTGACTTTGAATAACTTGAGATTTCAAATTAAAATGACCCTGAAAGATGAATGAAAGATTCTAAAAGGAAAGAAATTAGATTTTGTTCAAATCAGACATCGTGAAACTGAGCCCTACTGGCTTCGTCTGAGCCAGTTTATTTACTGCAAGATAAACTGAATTCAGCAAAAAAAAGAAGTCCCCATTAGCCAGCTATCATAGGAGGTAGAGAGAAAACACTTTTTTTTTTTGTCTTTTTGCTATTTCTTTGGGGCCGCTCCCACGGGATATGGAGGTTCCCAGGCTAGGGGTCGAATCGGAGTTGTAGCCACTAGCCTACACCAGAGCCACAGCAACGCGGGATCCGAGCCACATCTGCAACCTACACCACAGCTCACGGCAACACCGGATCGTTAACCCACTGAGCAAGGGCAGGGACCGAACCCGCAACCTCATGGTTCCTAGTCGGATTCGTTAACCACTGCGCCACGACGGGAACTCCAACACTTCTTTTAATAAATAAAAATTACTCAGCAGATCTTTTAATCACATTTTCCTGTTTCTAAAAGTAATACATGCAGATTGCAGATATTTTGAAAATACACAAAAGTATATAAGGTGACATATAAAATCACCCATAAACTACCACACAGAGCTAACATTGGTCACATTTTAATGTAGTTCCTCTCAGCCTTGTTCCTACGTACACATTGACAAGTTCTTTTCTAAGTCATTCTAAAGCATTTTAAAGGTACAGATCATGGAATAAACAACAGTGCTCCCTTGAAAACCAGATTCTTTTAGTAACCATTGAAACCATTTTTTTTTTATAATTAAAGAAATAAGGTATACTCAGTAAAGAAGACTTGTAAAGCCCAGAAAAGCTCAAAGACAACAAAAACCACTTGGATTCCAACGAAAGAAAACCACAATGAATGTTTTGCTATATACCTTATAGTGTTTATTTTCCATGGGTACCCGTGCCTTTCTGATTTATGAAAAAGCATCAAACAGCATATCCTGTTTTACTGTTTGCATTTTTCACTTAGTGATACCACATGAAGAGTTCCCCAAAGAATAAGTGTTCTTCTACAACATAATTTTTAATGGCTGCCTAGATGGTGTTCCTCTTCATAGAGTTACAGTAATTTACCTCCCGAGCCTCCTGTGGTGGGATTTGTAGGTTGTTGGTAATTTCTGTCTTTGATAGATAAGGCTAAATTGCCTCCAGAAAAGTTGTAGTCATTTATACTTTATTAGTTCAAGCTTTTGAAAACATGATTCTGTGGCGACCATCTAAGAGTCTGTTTTGTCGTTTGGGACAATTAAGTATCGTGGGGAGGGCTAGACCGCAGGTCCATGGGAAGAGTTGCCTTCGCATAGATCAGACATATATATGTGTTTTACGCATTTGCTCGTTGAATTTCCATAAAACCCCGAAAGGAGTTATTTTTTGATCCCCATTTCCGGATAAGAAGAATGGAGCTCAGAAACCTCACACGCTTGCCTTTTCCATTCATCACGCCACGGTGTCTCCATGACCACAGACTTGCCCGTCTACATCCGGCTATGCTGCAGGCACAGAGTATGCAAGTGTAACCCAGTTCCGCAAGCCCCAGACACATCAGACCTTGCAGAAACCTATATGCGATTTTAAATAAGTCAAAGAGCTAAATATTCTTTTTGACAAATGCACCATAAAAGATCTTGCCCCTGGATTTATTTTTCAGCTAAAAATAGCTCCCAGGTTATGACCTCTTTCCTTGGGGGTGGGGGTGAGGCTAAGAGTGAGGGAAGGGACGGAGTTGAGGATGAGAAAAACAACTTACCCAGAGGACTGAGCAAGGTGTCAGAGCCTGTCTCCAGTCTAGACTGGCAGACTGCCCGCTTTGACTCAGAAGGAGGGAATTTGGTTTCCTGATTGGGTTGCCTTGTTTATCAGCCACAGGGCAAGAAACATGCTACAGCAACAAAATAAAGTCGACATGTCACATGGGGGAAAAGGGGGTTATTCAATAGGCTGAGTCACAGCTGGGGTTCAGGTAAGGGGGAGACACCCCACAGAGACTCAGAGCAGACTGTTGGGCTTCGGCTTTGGGTGAGTAACAAAGAGAAACAGGTCTACCGAGGACCTAACACCTCCTTAGTATTTTGAAATTCCTGGATTGTAAAAGTGAGAATGAAAAGGTTTTGAGCGGATCTACATTGACTTTTCCTTTGTAACAACTCCTGGGCAGCTATATGGAGAAAACTACAATTAGAAAAGATACATGCACCCCTATATCATTGCAGAACTATTTACAATAGCCAAGACATGAAAGCAACCTAAATGTTCATCAAAAGAGGACTGGATAGGTGGTACATATATACAATGGAATAGTACTCAGCCACGAAAAGAATGAAATAATGCCATCTGCAGCAACGTGGTTGGACCTAGAGAGTCTCATACCAAGTGAAGTAAGTCAGACAGAGAAAGATAAATACCATGATATTACTCCTGTGTGGAATCTAAAAAATGTGATATAAAAGAACTCGTTTACAAAGCAGAAAAAGACTCACAGACATAAAAAACAAATTTATGGTTACCAAAGGGGAAAGGGGGTGGAGGAGGGATAAATTAGGAGTTTGGGATCAGTAGATACACATTTCTATGTACAAAATAGATAAACCACCAAGACCTACCGTAGAGCACAGGGAACTAGATTCAACAGCCTATACTAAACCATAATGGGAAAAGAATATGTATATGTATAATTGAATCACTTTGCTGTACACCAGAACCTAGCACACACTGTAAATCGATTTCAATGAAAAATTTTATAAAAAAGGAAGTTCCCATTGTGGCTCAGTGGTAACGAGCCTGGCTAATAACTGTGAGGATGTGGATTCGAGCCTGGGAACTTCCATATGCCACGGGTATAGCCCAAAAAAGCACAACAGACAACGAAAATCCCAAAAAACTAGACCAAAATAATGATGATGATACGTGTTGCTCATAAAAGAAAGCGTGATAAATTAAAATTCATTAAACCCTCACATTCCTATTCATCAGAAGACCTGGTGCTCCAACTCCAATTTAAGCGAGATGTTGAACGTGTGTTGCTGTGTGTCACATTTGGGTATCACCAGGCCAGAAGTGAGGTGTTCACCCAAAGGTTGCTCCACACCCAGCATGGCAATAACTCAGGATGACACACACCTGGCAAGATCTTCATGTTCCCATGAGGGCTTTATGCAGGTGATTCAGGGACGAGGATGGAGTGTGGGAGAATGTGTGCAGATCCTATGCTACCAATGGAAAAAGAATTTAATAGACATGACCAACTGATGCCTCCGACAACTTGAAGGAACAGAGCATAACTTATATCTCCCTAGGTCTCCAGGGCCCTGGAAAGGGTGTGGCACACAAAAAGGGCTCTTACTACACAAAGGGACAAAAGTGAGTATCATCCTCACTGGGATGCATTATTTGCATCAGGGATTTCTCACTCTTTCAAGTTCATGAACCTGCAGCCATCCTCTCCAGCCTCTCTTGGCTATGACCATCATATCCAAAGAGAAAAAAAAAAAAAAAAAAAGCAATCAGCAGAACAGTCCTCTCATCAGTGATATAATATTTCACTGTATTGTGTTTTGCAGGTTCCAAACTACAAACCAAATATAATATCTTATCTGAATATCACAACACGGGAGAACAGGTATTATTCTTCTTAGTTCCTAGATGAGGAAACTGAAGTTCAGAGAGGTTGTGTGAATTTTGCAAGGCCATATGGGAGGCGGACAAGTCAAATTCAAGGTAAAGGGAATATAGTGGGAAGGATTTGTTTGTCATGTAACTGAAGGCATCGGCTAAAATGAAGAAGACTGCAACTTTCACCCCAGAAATGTGTTCTGTTTTAATCATGGCCTTTTGATAGGGTTGGTTCTGCCATACACCCTGTAGTGGAGAACACATAACAATCAAGGGGCAGTAGCCCTCTCTTGGGGACTTGTTGGGACTCCCCATGCTTCATGAACACGTACCTTTAGCTTCTGTGGGCTTTTTATTTTTTTTCATTTTTTTGGTCGTGCCCACAGTATGCAGAAGTTCCCGGGCCAGGAATTGAACCTGTGCCATAGCTGTCACCTAAGCAACAGCAGTGACAAGGCCAGATCCTTAAACTGCTGAGTCAACAGCGAATTCCTCCCTTCTGTATTTGATCTGATCTCCCAAAATCTTAGACCTCTTAGGCTGGGACTTTGGTTTTCAGTATTTGTCTAAGGCCTTTCTTCTATTTTGGTGAAATTACCAACAATAAGGACACCAGCAGCCCCCTCTATGGAGCCCTACTTATTATGGACCAGCACCTAGTGCTCTGCATGCATTATCTCATCGAGCCCCGCCACCGCCCTATGAGGTGAGTACTATTTTGGTCCTGATTTGAGACATGAACAAATAGAGGGGCAAAGAGATGAAGTAATGGCCCCAAGGTCACACTGCTGGCAAGTGACGGCCTGAAGACACAGGTGCCTGACTCCAGACCCCTCACCATTACCACTACACTCGCCTACTTCTCAGCGGTCAGGTGGTACCCCTGTCCCTCTTGGATTCACTGGCTTTGTCACACTGTGGCCCCTCTGCTGATGCCTTTGCACCACCTCTCCGCTGTGATGGGCTTGGAGCTCTCGGTGATAATATTGTCTCTGCTCCAAGAGTCTCAAAGGCGACAGGGCGAATCCCGGCAGCAGATCTGTGGCACACCTCTCAGAAGCCCTCACTCCCCCAGCTTCCAGAACGGTGGTTTTGGAGGACTCCCAGTTGAGGCTCTGGGAACTGCGCTGCCTGCTGTGAGCCACAAGCCACGCCCCCGCCCCCGCCCCGCCCACTTCCCTGGGCTGCAGTGCCCGGGGCCAATGATGGGTCATGTGGCACACAAAAAGGCCCAGCCTTCAAACCTCCGCGAAGGGCCATCCCAGCTCCTGAGCGCCCTCAGGGCTGTACCTGCATTCCCAGTTCAACTCCTGTTTCCCCAGTTCTGCCGCCTTGATTCCCACAGAAGGTGGTCCAAGGAGCACGGCCCAATAATCGTCCCGCATGCGCACAGCAGCTTTGGACCCAGAAGCCCAAGAGACACACACGCTGACCAACCATCTCTGCTCAGGGCCTCACCCCCGAGTGGCAGAGCGAGGTCTCCCGCCAGCCAGGCGCTCAGACCTGTCCCACTGTTTCCATTGTCCATTGGGCACTGCCACATTCATATTGGCTTTTTTCCTTTTATTCTTTGGTCCACTAGAATTTTCCAGTGTTCGTCTAGGGGTTGATAACATTCATCTATGCCTTCATCAGAGCTGTGTTTTTCCTGCAACTCTTCCAACACCCCTGCGATGTCCTGACCTGGGACCAAGTTCTGCTGACTATGCCCACAGAGCCTACACCTTTGGGCAGTGGATGTGCTTAGAAATTATGTACCTCAAACATAAAATAAACACCCAGGGAGAAGACACTCACGGGGTTTTGAGGGTGGTGTGGATCCCTACAAGTGGTCCAGGAGTCCCTGGCCAGGTCCCCATTTTTCCTCTGAGCTCAGATTGTCACTCCTTCCAGGCCAAGATGCTGCCATCATTCCACTTCTTTATCTCCTTCCTTTCGACTTGAATCTGTCATGCACGCTGCTACCAGATTTATCTTCCCAAATGAAGCTGGCATCTGATGCCCTCTCTGCCCCCAAACCCCTCTCTTCCTGCTGCCCACGTGCCACCCAGCAAGACAGAGAGCAATAGCATGGCCCATTCATTCTCGGGGGTGGGGGGAGGGCAGGGGGCAGCCAATGTTTTCAGGCCTTTGTGAAGCTGCTTGTTCTCTTTGCTTTAAACCATTAACAAGAAACTTTTCCTGATGCGAACGAGGGGCGGCAGACAGTCTGCACTGTTCTTCTCTCATGTCTGTCCCTTAATCTCCCATGATTTCTCTTCTTTCCCGGATCACAAGCAGCCCAGGAGAAGGCTTCCAACCTCAGCAGCAGGACAGTGTCAGACCGGGGGTGGGCTCGAAGGAGAGATTTGCTGACGTGATTTACTGTTTCCCAGGGGGAACACAGATTTATTCTTCTCCCCTTCTCCCTGCCCCCCGACCAGCCTTCAAATTCCCAAAATAAAGATATATCTATAAATACTACCCCAAAAAATAGCTTGGAAGAAGGATGGTTTAAAATCTAAGGTAGAGTTAGGAGAGAAAAGGAGGTCACTGCTGTCGCCGAACAAGAAAAAATTCTAGGGAGTTACCCTTGTGGCTCAGGGGTAATGAACCCGACTAATATCCACGAGGATTTGGGTTTGATCCATGGCCTCGCTCAGTGGGTTAAGGTTCCGGCGTTGCTGTGAGCTGTGGTGTAGGTCGCAGACGCAGCTCAGATCCCCTGTTGCTGTGTCTGTGGTGTAGGCCGGCAGCTATAGCTTTGATTCGACTCCTAGCCTGGGAACTTCCATATGTGGGTGTGGCCCTAAAGAGAAAATAGACAAAACAAAACTTCTCCCTTATTTCCTTAGAATCTTGTTCCCTTGACAAACAGTAAGAAGTAAAGCTCTCCTGAGCTTTAGAGAACATGAAAATAGGGGTGAGATTCAAAGAGTTTTTAAGGAACACAGTGGTGGCTCTGGGTTGCATCTGGACCAGCTGACCTGTCCCCCTCCTCTGGGCTTTGGTCCCTCTGCTCCATGTCCTAGGGCCTCTAGGTTTCAGGGCTGACAGTGCAGCTCTGGAACTGGCCCTGGTGGGAAGAAAGGAAGGGTTTCTCTCCTCTACTTTCTCCAGCGAATTGATGTCCCAACAGACACAGGTCCAGTCTTTAAAACTCAAGCCATCCAGGATGGGTGAGGTATTGAGAAATGCTCTGGAATAGATTCAAAGTCAGTGTGGGAAGGAATGCGTTCCCATTGTGGCTCAGCAGGTTAAGAACCCAACTAGCATCCATGAGGATGCAGGTTCGATCCCAGGCCTCTTTCAGTTGGTTAAGGATCTGGCGTTGCCACAAACTGTGGCATAGGTCGCAGATGTGGCTTGGATCCCTCCTGGCTGTGGTGTAGGCTCGCAGCTGCAGATTCAGTTTGACCCCTAGGCTGGGAACTTCCATATGCAGCGGGAGCAGCCTTAAAAAGAAAAAAAAAAGTCAATGTGGGAAGGAATGTGGATAATGTTATTTGCAAGAAGGATTTGCACACTGTGGAAAATTTATCCCAGTAGATGTTTGTCTGTAATATTGCTCGTTTCTTTCTCTCTCTCTTTTCCCTTTTGGCCATGCCCACGGCACGCAGGAGTTTCCAGGCCAGCAATCAAACCCATGGCACAGCAGTGACAACACTGGATCCTTAACCCACTGAGCCACCAGGGAACTCCAATAACATTGTTTCTTTGTTGCCAACTTGCCTTTATTGATGGTCAAGAGAGAACCCAGTCTTTAAAGGGCCCCTGGGATACACACACACACACACACACACACACATTAAAATACACACGTTACTCCATCTCCTGAGCTCTAGTGCTCAGGGCAGGCACAGCAACCTATAATCCTAAACATCCACTCTTGTGACCAACCCTGCTCAGGCCACAGGGACATCTATCTCTTTCATAATTCTTGTCCTTGAAATGAAAGGCCCTGCATCTGAGTACTGGGGGGCTGTGTGTGCACCACTGCTGACCTCAGATATGACCACCACCTGGAGTGTAGAGAGGATCTGAGCAGAAGCGCTGAGATAACAGTAAAGACAAATTCATTACCTTGTTAAGTTCTTCCTCGCATATAGCAAGGATGTAATAAATTCTTGCGTAATGAAGAATTATATTCCATTAGTGCCAAGAGTCCATTTTCTTGTTTCCCTTCACATTCCAAGTCAGGGATCCAGATGGTACTAAAAAATGACACAGCATGTGTGTTAAAGTTGGGCATATAGTTTGGCGAACATTTTGCAACATTACGTACCTCCTATTTCTCTTTCTCTGTACATAAATACTGTTCTAGCTGTAACGTAGGTGATATATGAGAGTACTTCAGGTTAGCAACCAAATGGACTTTGCTAGAGTTGCGAGTAGTTTCATTTTTGTGTAAATATGCATTAGATGTAGTTAAATCTTTAAAATATTTAAAAATCTTCAGATCTATTTAAATAATTTTATTTTAACTGTTGCTCTTTACTCATCAATATGTATTCTTGCATTTTGGTTAAAATGGATAATTTTGAATGTTTTGGAGGAAAGGTAATTTTTTTGAAAACAGCCACGATAAATTGATAGCTTCTATTAACATTCATTTACATATTGATTGAAATTTATTCAAATTTTGTTTAATATAATTACATTTATTTTTAATCTGTTAGATTATTGCTATCAGTGGAACACAGATTATGTGAAAATCCTGATTATGAGAATATAATGAATGATTTTGCTGAAACGAAGTCAAGAAAATGAATGTTATTAAATATACGTATAATGGCTTATGAATTTGTACGTGTTTATTCTTTTTTTTTTTTTTTTTGGTCTTTTTTCCTTTTTCTAGGGCCGCTTCCTGCGGCATATGGAGATTCCCAGGCTAGGGGTCTAATCGAAGCTGTAGCTGACGGCCTACATACACCAGAGCCACAGCAACTCAGGATCCGAGCCACGTCTGCACCCTACACCACAGCTCACAGCAATGCCAGATCCTTAACCCACTGAGCAAGGCCAGGGATCGAACCTGCAACCTCATGGTTCCTAGTTGGATTCGTTAACCACCTCGCCACGACAGGAACTCCTGTACGTGTTTATCTTTATTACTCATCCAAACATTGCTAGCCAAACAACGTCCTGGACAGGCTTCCGCTTGACCAGATAATATTTCAGTAATTTTAAGTCATAGAAAAACCCACAGCTTTACATATAGTTTTCCATTTTTTGTGTGTGAAGGCATATTAAAGTTAAAGAATAAAAAAAAAAATGTTTAACAGCCTGTTAGCTTGATTTACAGCCTTTAAATACTTAAACACATGGCGTATAAGCCCCAGGCCCAGCAGACGGTAGAACAGCACAGTTCTGCAACCTCTACGACTGCTGACGCTGTAGTGGTTTTATTTTTATTTTTTGCATTTTAGGGCTGCACATGCGGCATATGGAAGTTCCCAGGCTAGGGGTCGAATCAGAGCTACAGCTGCTGGCCTACACCACAGCCACAGCAACACCAGATCTGAGCTGCATCTGTGACCTATACTACAGCTCATGGCAAGGCCAGATCCTTAACCCACTGAGAGAGGCCAGGGATCAAATCCTCATCCTCACAGATACTGGTTGGGTTCATTACTGAAGAGCCACAAAGGGAACTCCTGATTTTTTTTTTCTTTTCATTTTTTTCTATTTTTAAAGTGGTTGGGGACTTGGTTAATTTCATATTTTGAAATATTGATTTAGACTGCATTTTGTCTAAAAACAATAATGATGAATTTTGGCAGAATTTCCCATGATTTGTGACAGACCTACCACCTCCTTATCAGCAGGCCATGCCTATCTCCCTGGTTCCCTCCACAAAATTTTTTGGCCACAACTGCACCATGGCTGAGGAGGCCCCCAACGAGTCTGCTTGCTGTAGGCAAGATGCAGTTTAGAGGTTAAGCATTTTAGATTTTGTCTTATAAATTAGGAGGAGCAAGTGATGACGTAAACCAAGGGTTTCAGGGCTTTAATACAAACTCTGCAAACTGAAAGTTCTATCCCTTTCCAAAGGAAATGCTGTCCATCAAAGGCTCTCCAGGGACATGGAGCCACACCACTTGGTCCTCGAGCTTGAGATAAGAGCACCTGACCAGAACGCCTCCTTTCTTCAGTGACCACGCCTCGCCAGCACGGTGATGTCCTGGTTCCCATCTCATGGGATGTGCTGAACGGGAGGCAAGCCTTGAGGACCACGAGACCATCTGGGAACAGCCAGGAGGGAACTCGCAGGAGAGGCTGGGATTTAAAAAGACTCATTAGCCTTTGTTCACATCTGCCTCACCTGAGCTGTCGTGGTGTTTACTACCAAGGTCTTACCCGATGTTGTCAAGAACAGGAAAAACCTACCCAAAGGAAAACTCCTAATCTCCCCTCTGTCTCTCCCCTCCCTTCCTCCCTTCCGGCAAAAACCCACCGAGTGCCAGCAACCTTGCCACATGCTGAATCAGATCAGACATGGCTTGAGCCCTCTACCTTCCCAGTGAAAGGGTTGTCCCCTGGATTGCTCAGAAGCTTGTGGGAAATGCAGGTTCTCAGGCCATGGAGGTGACTTACAGACTCAGAATGTGGATTTCAGCAGGTTCCCCAGGCAAGTCATAGGCACTGAAGATTGAGAAGCACTGGCCTCCAGGACTCTAGGAGGGTAAGCCCAATTTTTTTTACAAGTGTCGTTACCATAAGATTAAGGGGTATAGCCACTGTGGAGAACAGTATGGAGGTTCTTTATAAAACTAAAAATAGAACTACCAGAGTTCCCATCCTGTCGCAGTGGAAATGAATCCGACTAGGAACCATGAGGTTGCAGGTTTGATCCCTGGCTTCGCTCAGTGAGTTAAGGATCAGCATTGCCGTGAGCTGTGGTGTAGGTTGCAGACATGGCTTGGATCTGGCGTTGTTGTGGCTGTGGGTCAGCAGCTATAGCTCTTATTCAATCCCTAGCCTGGGAATCTCCATATGCCATGGGAGTGGCCCTAAAAAGCAAAAAAAAAAAAAAAAAAAAAAAAAAGGAACTACCAAATGATCCAGCAATCCCACTTCTGAGCATATATCCAGAGAAAAGTCATAATTCAAAAAGATACATGCACCCCAATGTTCATTGCAGCACTATTTATAATAGCTTAGACAAGGAAGCAACCTAAATGTCCACTGACAGATGAATGGACAAAGAAGATGTGGTGCACAATGGAATATTACTCAGCCATAAAAAAGAATGAAATAATGCCATTTGCAGTAATATGGATAGACCTAGAGATTATCATACTAAGTGAAGTGAGACAATGACAAATACCATATGACATCACTTATATGTGGAATCTAAATTTTAAAAAATACGTATACAAATGAACTTATAAAACATAAAGAGACTCAGAGACACAAGAAACAAACTTAGAGTCACCAAAGGGGAATGGGGGGAGGGACCGATAAATTAGGAGTTTGGGATTAACATATACACACTACTATATATAAAATAGAACAAGGATCTGTTGTATAGCACCAGGAAGTTTACTCAATATTTTGTAATAACCTATAAGGGAAAAGAATCTGAAAAAGTACAGATATATGTATGTATAACCAAATCACTGTGCTGTATGCCTGAAGCTAAGACAGCACTGGAAATCAACTATAGTTCAATAAAAAAATAAAAGGATTGAGAGTTAGGCGGTCACTATTTAGCTTTCAGGAACTACTGCAGCTTAATATCCCCTGGAAGTCTATGTGACTGGCAGGAGCCTGGGTCATGAGACAGTGATGCCTGTGGGAGTGGAAAGTCCCTCCTGAGAGGCTTTGTAGAGGGGACGGAAAGGGAAGGAGAGGGGACAGAAGAGGAAGTGGAGGTGAGCTTCTGCGGAGGAGCAGTCAGGAGATTAGGAGCATGGGAACGTTCCCATCACGTGGACATCCTGGGCCCAACCCAGCGAGTTTGAGTTTCGAAAGGCTGCCTTCCCAGTGGGGGAGATTCCCCTCAGGCTCAGAAAACCAAACCTCTTCCTGTGCTTTCCCTCCTAAATCTGCAGTTGGCTCCCTCAGCCGCTGAACAGAGGAAGGCCTCCCAGGGGCCGGAAGTCCAGGGACCTCCACCTCCCTCTTCTAATGAAACTGAAAGAAGGATTCTTAGGGATTGCAGGGAGATGGTGGGTTTTGTTGTTTTTTGAGAGGGAGGTTTTCTTTTTGCTCAGGTCAGCCAGCGTTCCCTAAGTAAAGTAAATCTGCGACGATGCACATACTTCAGGATATTAAGCTTCGACCAACTCTTGGCATTCGAAGTTATGAGATTGGAGAGGCAGAGCTGAAGATCTATGTCTTCCTTTTGTAGGAAATGACACATAATCACAGATATTTTATAGGTTACCACCATACCTCGGTATCTGTGGGAGACTGGTTCCTGGATCCGTGGTCGATTCCAAAGTCCACGAGGTACTCAAGTCTCATAGTTGGCCCTCCGAATTTGCAGGTTCCACATCCACGTATTCAACCAGTTAAGGTTCATGATCCACAGTTGGTTGAATCCACAGATGAGGAACCCTGTGTCTAACATGCTTTATATTTTTTTGGCAGGTGCAGATAAGAGTTCAAGTACAAACAATGAGTTTCTCTTTCCTATCGTCTAGGAAGAAACAATTTATAAGGTATCAAGCTCTTATATCTCAGACCGAAGATACCTGCTCTCCACGCTATACACAGACCCTTAAGAATCAGTCAAAAGAGCCAGGTCCAAAACAAAATTCCTAAGGAAATTGAACAACCAAGCATGGGGCGGGGGGAATATCTGGGGCAGAGAGATAAAATCTCCTGAAAATTGTGTTGACAAAGAATTGTGGTATACATAGCCCCACTAACGAAGCACAAAACCACACTGCTCTCTGAAGGACTATGGCTTAGTCAACCTACGTTACACATGTGAACCAAAGCGACAGTAAGTTGAAGCCCTTCAAAACCTATACTCTGTTTTAAGAAAGAAGCAAAGCATATTACTTGCTGAAAATTGTGGATTAAATTCACGTTAATTCATCTTGAGCCGCACCACATCCTTTCTAGGATGTACTTAAAACTCTGATTGTTCTGCACCAATGACTGTAGATTCATTGAAAGTTCTGGGAGGCTGACCAAAAAAGCCCAATCTATTAAACAGAGATGAGAATAATCCTTTTCAGGAGAATGAGCAGCACACAGGTCTTCGGGTCTGTACCTAAGCATACTGTGCCTATTTTGATGAAGAATTAAGTTCTCGATAGAAAAATCACTTTTACTTAAACTAACACATTTTGGATGGCTTCTGTATCAGTCTGCCCAGGCAGCTATAACAAAATACCACAGAATGGGGCAGAGATTTCTTTCTTAGCGTTCTGGAGGCTGGAAGTAACAGATCAAGGTGCCAGCAGATTTGGTTCCTGGCTTGCAGATGGTCACCTTCTCATTGTGTCTTCACATGGCACAGAGAGAGAGGGGGAGAGAGGGGAGAGAGAGAAGAGAGGGAGAGAGAAAGAGAGAGAAAAGGAGAGAGGGAGGGACGGAGAGGCACTTTTGGGTTCCTCTTCCTCCGTCTTATAACACTAATCCTATCCTTGGGTCCTGACCCTCATGATCCCATCTAAACTAATCACCCCGCAACTGCATCACTTTGAGGGTTAGGGCTTGAACAGGTGAATGAGGAGGGGGTACACATTCAGTGCACAACTTCCAAACAGAATAGTATGTAACATGAACCAACACTGGGACAGGCATTATCAGCACCCTCGGCCATGGTCATGATAAATATTCATTTACCACACTCGTGCGCCAGAACGTCAGTTCTGTTACTTTGGACACGAGCAACCGAGACTCACCTTTCTACTGAAAATCATGGCCTCCCGTTGTATTTAAATTAAAATAGAACCCGCTAACTTGGCTTCCAAGAACATGGGAAATGTAGGTTTATGACTTTTCCAACCCATCTCTCACCACTTTCCCATCTTTTCTCCCATGCGGTCTCATACTTTTTTCCCTTTTTAGAAGGTGCTCTATCTGGCTTGTAGCAATTGTTTCCTCTACCTGCACTCACACCCCAACTACCTTGTTACCCGCTAAGCCCTCCTCACCCATCCAATCCCAACTCAAGCATTGAACGTTCAGAGTTGGGACAGTGAGTGTCTTTACTGCGTGTGAAGAAATTGGTATTTGAGTTAGATGAAGGGACAAGCAGAACTTTACTGGATGGGCCAGTCGGTGGGTGCACAGAAGCAGCCTTAGAGACATGAAAAAATGACCCTTATGGCCCAAAGAGACAATTTTATATTTTAAAGGGTTCATAGGCAGTTAAACATTGGTTTTCTTACAAAGAGGAATCAAGTTAAAATATTTTAAAGACCTTTTCTGAGAAGGTAACTCCGAGGGCTTGTAAATAATGCAGGAATGGGGTTGAGACCTCCTGCCTCTCACTCCAGTAGAAGCTCAGGAAGCAGTTCATGTGATGCCTTTCTTAGCTATTTTCGCAGAGGAGTATCACACACAGGTCCCTCCCGCTCCCTCAGAATAATTTTTGACTATGTACTAAGTGTCCACAACACGGGCAGATGGCCATCTGGCGCCTAAGTTGGATGCACGTGTGCGTGCATGCGTGTGCGTGCACGCGTGCGTGTATGCGTACTTGCATGGATGGATATATTGTTCATTATGCGTGTACGTTCTTGCACAGGTGTGCATGTGCGCAGGCGTGTACGTGTGCTTGCATGGGCACGCGTGAATTGGAAGGGAGACCTGGCGGACACGGCAAGTGAGTGGTGTTCCCAAACATAGGCAATGCCTCAGCTCTGACGTTGACTCTGCCCCGCGGGGCTGGAGGGCATGACTGGTGCTATCTTAAGCCAGGATTCCCTTTCACCCACTGCAGACAGAGCATAAAAATATCTCCTGTGGGCATCTCTCCCCAAAGGGGGAGGCAGTTCCCTTTCAGGGGAAACAGTGTATTTAAATAAAAAGAAATCCCCTGGAGGAGGGGGTGGGGGTTAGACATCACCAAGCTTCCTTTCCCAGGGTATTTGGGCGGAAGAGCGCGCCAGGCTGCCTTTGGGAAACCAGGAGGGAGATGTGGCCATCACGCCTCCCTCTGCCTGGAGGGAGGGTGACAGGAGAGCCCGTGATATTCTGCTCTGGCCAAGTTGCCCATTCCTCTTGTGGGGCCAGCCCAGCACCGGGCTGCCCCTGGCTGAGGCCCCCCCACCCCGGCTCCGCTCTGCTTCCTGTCACAGCCACTGGGGCACCTTGTCCATTCCTCAAGCAGCCTTATTTTCAAGCCACCCAAAAATAACAACATTTGATACCAAGGCCTCTGAAGGCTTTGACTGGGGTCATGTTTCCAAATTCTTGACTCAAGTATTGTAAATGAAAGCTCTTTTTTTTTTTTTTTTTTTTTCCAGTCAGGCTATTTTTTCCTTTTTTTTTTTCTCAAGATGTTGGGAGAACCCCAACCAAGGAATCAGTGCTTAATGGGTCACAGGGTATAAATAGTAGTGTTGAGAACGTAACACAAGGCTCTTTGTGCTATCATGGAACCGAACCTTTAAAAAAAAAAAAAAAGAGGAAAAAAGAAAAGAAAAAAAATCTTCCAAACAGACCAGTTAACATACCAGCCCAGGGCTCTGTGGGGGGGCGGGGGGGGGGCCGCGCAACAAATTGCTGAGCACAAGCTGCGTTCTATATTTGTCCAGCCCAGCATTCCACCACTGACATCTATTTACAGCTTTGCCATGTACACAGGATCCCCTATTCATTAAACATGTGCTAAAAAAAAAAAAAAAAAAAAAAGATTCTGTATGTATTTTTGTGCTGCTGATAGTTCATAGACATAAATTAAGGAAATAAAGTCAGCAGTGAAGTGTGAATGGGGAGACTAGGTTCACATCCCTAGCCCCTAACTCTGTAATGGTCATTTTACATGTTACTGTGCAGCAGTGTGCAAGCTCTTTTCATCCACAAAATGGGGACAAACATGCCTCTTCTCTAAGAGTTGGCTCTGAGTGACGGGCAGTGCGGCTTTGAAAATAAAGGGATAGCAGTTCCTGTCATGGCACAGTGGAAACAAATCTGACTAGGAACAGTGAGGTTGCAGGTTCGATCCCTGGCTTCACTCAGTGGGTTAAGGATCCAGCATTGCGGTGAGCTGTGGTGTAGGTTGAAGATGCGGCTCGGATCCCCCTTTGCTGTGGCTGTGGCCAGCAGCTGCAGATCCGACTAGACAGACCCCTAGCCTGGGAACCTCCATATGCTGAGGGTGCAGCCCTAAAAAAGCAAAAAAAGAAAAAAAAAAAAAAGAAAGAAAATGAAGAGATAAGATCTCCGGGCTTCTTGGCTTGGAGGCACTCTTTAAATATGAAATATTATCCTAATTAAACGAAATTTTCATCCTGGGGGTCAGTTCTTTGATGAAGTTAAATGGGAAGATCCAAAGTATCTATTAATTTGCTATCAGTCATTGTATTTGGAGATCCTGAGGGATCCTAAAAATGGATGAATTATGACAGCCCCGACGGTATAGTTCTGGGTGATTATGGCAAGCCTTGGGTGGTATTAAAAGAGTTGCCAATTTTTATGTGACAGTGAAATTCATAGGCTCTAACAGAAGTACTATTATACCAGGAGCAGGGAGCAGACTGAAGGGCATGTGACTTAGCAGCTGACAAGGGCAATAATTCTCAGAATTTTGTGGCTCAAAATGTGTGCTGGCTACTGAGAACTGGGATTTTAGAAATAGAAAGTTCAGGTTACAAGCCTACTGGGCAGAAACTTGAACTCCTGGTGCTGGCAACCTGCCCCGGGTACTCAGGGGTGGGCTAAGGTTCTGGCCATTCAGTGTCCTATGTTTAAATTCCGAGCCTATAAGCAAACAAAAAAAAAAAAGTTGGAAGTGTTCCCTTACCTTTTGGAAACTGCAAAATAAAATCTCCTTTGGCTAAGAGCCTCTTTCTTTTGTGGGCTCTCCTACAGGGTTTCTTGGGCAAGATTTACCTCTGTGCTGCCATGACCCTAGCTCCCCACCAGTTGCTGGCATGTCTGTCTTCCGGTGGGAGATGGGGGGGTGGGGGTGGGGGGCAGGGATAACACTCTTGTTCAAATTGTTGGATTAACCAGAAAATTAGCAGGAAAACATGGCAGTGGAGGTCAAAGTGGGGTCCATGCTGCACTGTGGAGGTGTCTCAGAGATGAAGCTGCCTATTAACGGGGTTTAGTATTTCAGTAGCTAGTGTTTGAGTTGGGGTTGCTAGGAGAGAGAAGCAAAGAAGGGCACAGACAGCACTGTTTAGTCCTAGTGTTGGCTCAGGACATGGGTACAGGCACATTCTGATACCCAGGACCACATGCTGAGCACGTACTAAGGAGAGCAGGCGCACTAAACATTTTAAGTAGAGTATTTCATTCAATATGCAAAACTCCAAAAGCCCTTCAAGACCAGTGCTAGTCTTTTTTCTTTTTCTTCTTTTTTCTTTTTCTTTCTTTCTTTCTTTTTTTTTTTTTTTTTTTTTTAGGGCTGCACCCGAGGCATATGGAAGTTCCCAGGCTAGGAGGTCTAATATCTAATTGGAGATGCAGCCGCTGACCTACACCACAGGCACAGCAACACAGATCCTAGCCGCATCTGTGGCCTATGCTGTGCAGGGTCCTTAACCCACTGAGCGAGACCAGGGATGGAACCTGCATCCTCATGAATACTAGTCGGGTTCTTAACCCCCTGAGCCACAACAGGAACTCCAACTAATGCTAGTCTTTTGCAAGCGTAAAAATTCTGCTTAAAAAGAAGAAAATGACTTATTTGTGATTCGCAACTAATTGCATTGTGGAGACTGAATTTGAACACAGACTTTTTGATGCCCAAACCTGGGCGGTTAATAACTTTGCTATACTTCTTTCCTATTTTGCATGCCTCTCACCCTCAGCCGAGCCTCCAGGCTTCTGCAATGCATCTGGGACTCAGGGATGGCGAGAGTGGCGTGCATGGGGGAAGTTAGGGGGAGTCAGAGAAGCTCAGGGATGAGAGATCACAATGTGTGCAGATCTAAGAACTGATCCTGGAGGACAGAGCTCCTGTCTCTCAACTCCACTCCCTGCGGTGATTGCCTTGCAGCCCCGTTGGACCTAAATCGGGAACATCTGAATGGCAGATGGAAGCCCCCGCCTCTGCCCCGAGCCTGTCTCTCCTCCATGCCTGGTGGATGGAGAAATGCTGCCTGGGCGCAGAGCTGTGACCTTGCACGTGAGATTTGAGTTTACTCTCCCTATATGCCATTTGCTCATGAACAGAAAAACTGCATTTCATGACATTTGGATACATGGAATAGCATTCAATGTCTCCTAATCAGTTAAGAGAAAAACTAGCCTATTTTCTTCTGTTCAGTTTGGTCCTGCAATTTAAAAGGCAAGTTCCCTGCATCTTAGCCTCCCGGAGCCTGCACTGCTTAGCATCCCCAGGCCGCTGTGACAACAGCCCTCGCCTCTTATATGTTGTACTTTGAGACAAACTTCTCACCCTGAGTCATGCCACTCTCTGCTCCTGCCAAGAATTCCTGGAGTCTTCTAAGGATCTCTGGAATTTTACTCTCTTTAATCCCAATTTAACACAGCATCTGTGAGTAAATACTCCATAGGGCTATTTTAAATGCTTTCATCAGATGTCTGGCTCACATTCTCTGTTTCTCATGCCTTCCCTGTAAACGAAGAGCTTTCCCAGGGCCCGGACTCCATCTCACCTCTTTCTGCCGAGACACCCAGCACCATACCTGGTGCACGTGAGTGTTCAAATAGCACACGTTGAATGAGGGCTTCAGTGGAGGAAGGAATGAACACATGGTGCTTGTGAAGCACAAATATACTCAGAGATCCTTGGAGTAAGGGGTAGCATCCTGAGCCCCCAGCGCTCCCAGCTTCAGTTCTGCTCTGCCCTGCCTGGCCCCCAGGGTGGCCTGGCCATTTCCTGTCGGATGTGCTTAGTGTCACCTGTTACCATCCTTGCCTAACTCTGGGAGCTGGGAGGAGGGGGTCTTCTCTTTGCCCCGAGGTTGCCCCTTAACAGCAAGTCATTTTTATTCATTTCTCTGGGTATTTGTCATTTTCTCCCAGGAGGAGTCCTGCTCCCATTCATGTCCATGGGCTATATTCGCAGGTTGGGCATCCTCTTCCGTGCCCTCTCCTCGTCCATGTCCTAAATCAGACTAGTCTCCAAGCCTTATCTTCGTTGAGATAGTTCACCTACTAGCCTGTCTGTGCTGCCATCCTGGGCCAGTTTCTCAGAATCTAATGGCCCGTCAGCCCCATCCTTGACAAACATCTCTGCCAGGGCCGGCTCCCCACCCACCACTGTCATCATCAGCCATCCTGGAACCCCCAATGCCACTGTGCGTGTGAGTTTCCGAGCCCTTGGAATTCCCATATTATACTCACTCTTTAGTCAAATTTCAGGAGTTCCCTTTGTGGCTCAGCAGGTTAAGAATCCATGAGGTTGCGGGTTGGATCCCTGGCCTTGCTCAGTGGGTTAAGGATCCAGCGGTGCCATGAGCTGTAGAGGAGGTTGCAGACTCATCTAGGATTGGCATTGCTGTGGCTGTGGCATAGGCCGGCTGCTGCAGCTCTGATTCGATCCTTAGCTTGGGAACTTCTGAGTGCTGAGGGTGTGGCTCTAAAAATAAATAAATAAATAAATAAACTTCATGTTCCATTACCTCCCAGTAATTACCCTTCAGTAGCAGGAGTCATAGATTCTTCTTGGTCTCCAAGAATATGACCCCCATTTCTGCTCTGCCTGATGTTGTCCCCTGGTCTCCCCTCTGGTGAGCCTCCTCTCGGGCCTCACTGGAATCCATCCTTTCCATGAAGCTTACCTTTCCCCCACTGCTCCTGCTCAGCCCTCTCCCTTCTTCGAACCTGGAGTGTGCATCCGGCCAGCTAGCTCCTGCTTGAATGCCATCTGAGATCGGATCCATGATTTAGCATGCAATACCTTGAAATTTCCAAATAGAGTCCAAGTTCTTTGAGAACAGGGTCTGAATCTTGTCCATCTCCTGTTCCTCTCAGCACCTGCTGGAGGGAAGGACTTGCAGAAGTTGTGTAATATGCTTGTGTCCAGGACAGCCAGACTTTGCTGAGGGGAAAATTAGGGAAGGGTTTAAGAAATGTCACACACATTTTATGAGAAAAATCAGGGCTTGCCATGAGGGTTTTGTTTGCATTGGCTACTGTTGTTGTCTTCTTCCATCTCTGCGTTTTCTTTCTACCTCTCTCTCTTCTCCTTTTAGGTTTGTCACCTCTCTCTTTCTCATGGTTCAGTCCTTTTTCTGTAGGCTACAAGACTACTAGATCTCTATAAAAAATTATAGCAATCTTGGGAGTTCCCATCATGGCTCAGCAGTTAACAGCCAGACTAGTATCCATGAGGACTCGGGTTCAATCCCTGGCCTTGCTCAGTGGGTTAAGGATCCAGCATTGCCATGAGCTTCCGTGTAGGTCACAGATGTAGCTCTGATCCCGCATTGCTGTGGCTATGGCGTAGGCTGGTAGCTACAGCTCCGATTCTACCCCTGGCCTGGGAACCTCCATATGCCACAGGTGTGGCCCTAAAAAGACAAAAAGATGTTATAGCAATCGAAAATCCTCAGTCTCCTAACATATAGTATGCATATAATAAATGTTTGTGGAATCAATTTATGAAACTTCCAGTCTCTAGAATCCACAGAATCCCATAGGATTTAAGCCAAATGCCTCATTCTTTGTTCTGAAAGCCTGAACTCCAGCCTTTCAACATTTCTGTCCCCTGAGCCCTTCACTCATCGCTGTGTTTTTCTATGTTTTCTCCTCTTCTTTTTATCCTTATTCTGCCCTCTTCAATCTTCCAGTGTCCTCTTAAATGTGATTACTTAGCTTTTAAAACATCCTCTTATGGAATAAAGTTCCATGATTGTTAATTACAATTGTTAGACATTATCATATTTGCTATAGCAAGAGGCAATCCACGGAGATTAATCAGTGTGAAATGTGCAATTTATGAAATGACCTTTGTATACCCAGCGAAAAGGATGTAACACATTAATGAGAGATGAGATTGTTGGTCCATTTGTTAGTGGAATCTCCAAAGGTGATTGTATATATTTCTAAATATTGTCTTGTCTTCAGGGTTGGAGCTGCAGAAGGAAAGTGTGTGTGGCAGAGGAATTACCCCTAAAATGCTCTGTGTTGACTTTGGACCCTACCCTGCATCTACAAATGAGGCTTTCAAGGGATGTTAAATAATGTCACAGGCCAGGGCACCCTATGTTGCCGGACACACTGTTATATCCACACCAGAGGTAAGGAATCTGTAAGCACAGCCCTGGAGAAAAACCTAGAGAGAAATCAGGAAGAGGAAGTAAGAAATATTCCATAGGATATGTAGCTGTGGGCATAGACAGAATGTATTTTAAAGCTAATAATATGTGTTTTCTTTGTGATAGCAATTCTACATTTTATTCAGCATGGCAATCACCACAATTGATTCATAAAAGCAAAATTGGCTAATCAATGGACTAGAAATACAGTCACTGTGAATATAAATTCTTTCCTCTTCTAATGATCTCAAGCTAATCATTGCAGCTCTTCTGGCTCGTTTTCCTGATTAAACCAGGAGAATAAAGACAACAGGAGCATGTGACTCTTGCATTAGCAAACTAAGCATGAAGCATGAGAATAAACCAATGGGTAAAAAGGGGTTGGGGGAGCTTGTATAATCCATTCTGTGGTGCATCTTGACTAAAATTCCCTATACTGATAGGGCCCCCAAAAGTGCTACTCTTTTTTTTTAATTTTTATTTTATATTGGAGTGCAGTTGATTTACAATGTCATGTGAGTTTCAGGTGTACAGCAAAGTGATTCAGTTATACATATACATATGTTCATTCTTTTTCAGATCCTCTTTTCCCATATAGGTTATTACAGAATATCAAGTAGATTTCCCTGTGCTATACAGTGGGTTCTTGCTGGTTATCTATTCTTTATGTAGTAGTGTGTATCTGTTAATCCCAAACTCCTAATTTATCCACCCCTTCCCCAAAAGTGTTACTCTTAAATACTGAAAAAAACATGGTGAGGATTTAGAATCAGGAGCTCTGGATCTAAGTAGAGACTTCACTTAGTAACTATATAACTTGAAACAAGTCTCTGGACTTCTCTGCCTGCTTTCTGTTCTGTAAGAGGGTGCTTTTGTTTTCTAGGCTGTTAGGAGGATTCAAAGACCTGAAACCAGCAAAAGGCTTTGTCAATCAGAAAGCATTGTGTTTGTATTTAGTAGAATGCTTTTTTTCCCCCCTGCACAACTCAGAATGATGTGTCTCTTTATGTGACAGCATCTTTGTTTCATTCCAGTGGTGTTTTGCCCCAGATGCCTCTCTCCCCAGCCTGGAATTATATTCTGACAGTAGGAAAACTCTGCTGATTTTCCTTCTGTAATGCCAGGTCCGGCGTTCGGTCCCTTCAGCACAATGTTGACACGTGTCCCGGTGACTAGTGGAAGATCCTCGCCTTTTGGTAGGTGGCTGGTGGGAAGGTTAAGGCTCAGGTTAAGACAACTTTGTGCACAAAGAACCATGTGCTTTTCCATAAAGTGCAGCATCCCCCAGTGGGATGACAGGTGACAGGCAGATGCCAGTAACTGCAGTGGCAGCATGGTGGCAAGGACAGGGCCACAGACGGGGCTAGGGGTGAAAGAGGCATTTACCGCTGGTTAAGATGTAAGTCCTGCCACCTTCACTTTTTAAAATAAAAAAACAAATTTCAGATTTGAATCTCAGAAACAACCCTCTCACCTGCGCTGCCCCAACATGTCTTCCGGCCACCTTCCGCTGCTCTCTTTGTCCCTGCCAAGCCATCCCAGCTAGACCGGGATCACTTCCCTCAGTGGCATCCCACAGCTCTGCCCAGGCCCTGCCTGCTGTGAAGCTGGCTGCTCAGGGTGCTCAGTCCTGTGATCACCCCCTCAACGACGGGGAGGCAGTTTAGGTACAAGGACGTCTGAAGGGAGTGCACATCTGCCAGACTCTCGGCCACCATGCTCCATGCTGGACTAACTCTGCCCTGACATCCAAGAGGGGAGCACCCCTCCTTCTGCACAGCTGTTCTCTCTTGGGATCAGGGCTGCTGCCTGTGACCCCACAGCTTGAAACTGCTCAGCCCCAGTGGGCATCACTCCCATAAGCTGCAGTGTTGCACGTGCTTTGGATTTGGGCTGATTTGGAGAACTAAGATTATCTTCCAGCATCCAGTTCACCCCTTGGTCACTGTGACGCCACTCGTTTTGCCAGGATTGATCCTATTCCTGGCTCCAGGGAAGACCCCTAACTAGGTGCCAGTCAGGGCAATCCCATTCCCTGGCTTTGGTATTGGTTACGGTGTGGGTAGACCTAAGCCAATCAGAGCAGGCTCCTCCCTTGATTCCGTGATGATATCACACGAGCCAATCAGAAAGAAGCTTGGTGCTCTCCTCCCCCAGTTCCAGGAGAGATGCCCCTCTGTCTTTTCCTCTCAGATGTGAATAAGAAAGCCATCTTCTGTAAAGAAATGGAAAGATATTCCATGTTCCTGGATTGGAAAAATCAATATTGTGAAAATGGCCATCCTACCCAAAGCAATCTACAGATTCAATGCAATCCCTATCAAACTACCCATGACATTGTTCACAGAACTAGAACAAACAATCCAAACATTTATATGGAACCACAAAAGACCCAGAATCGCCAAAGCAATCCTGAGAAACAAAAACCAAGCAGGAGGCATAACTCTCCCAGACTTCAAGAAATACTACAAAGCCACAGTCATCAAAACAGTGTGGTACTGGTACCAAAACAGACAGACAGACCAATGGAACAGAATCGAGAATCCGGAAATAAACCCTGACACCTATGGTCAATTAATCTTTGACAAGGGAGGCAAGAACATCAAATGGGAAAAGTAAAGTCTATTCAGCAAGCATTGCTGGGAAACCTGGACAGCTGCATGCAAAGCAATGAAACTAGAACACACCCTCACACCATGCACAAAAATAAACTCCAAATGGCTGAAAGACTTACATATACGACAGGACACCATCAAACTCTTAGAAGAAAACATAGGCAAAACACTCTCTGACATCAACATCATGAATATTTTCTCAGGGCAGTCTCCCAAAGCAATAGAAATTAGAGCAAAAATAAACCCATGGGACCTCATCAAACTGAAAAGCTTTTGCACAGCAAAGGAAACCAAAAAGAAAACAAAAAGACAACTTACAGAATGGGAGAAAATAGTTTCAAATGATGCAACTGACAAGGGCTTAATCTCTAGAATATACAAGCAACTTATACAACTCAACAGCAAAAAAGCCAATCAATCAATGGAAAAATGGGCAAAAGACCTGAATAGACATTTCTCCAAGGAAGATATACAGATGGCCAGCAAACACATGAAAAAATGCTCCACATCGCTGATTATAAGAGAAATGCAAATCAAAACTACCATGAGATACCACCTCACACCAGTCAGAATGGCCATCATTAATAAGTCCACAAATAACAAGTGCTGGAGGGGCTGTGGAGAAAAGGGAACCCTCCTGCACTGCTGGTGGGAATGTAAACTGGTACAGCCACTATGGAGAACAGTTTGGAGATACCTTAGAAATCTATACATAGAACTTCCATATGACCCTGCAATCCCACTCTTGGGCATCTATCTGGACAAAGCTCTACTTAAAAGAGACACATGCACCCGCATGTTCATTGCAGCACTATTCACAATAGCCAGGACATGGAAACAATCCAAATGTCCATCGACAGATGATTGGATTTGGAAGAGGTGGTATATATACACAATGGAATACTACTCAGCCATAAAAAAGGATGACATAATGCCATTTTTAGCAACATGGATGGAACTAGAGAATCTCATGCTGAGTGAAATGAGCCAGAAAGACAAAGACAAATACCATATGATATCACTTATAACTGGAATCTAATATCCAGCACAAATGAACATCTCCTCAGAAAAGAAAATCATGGACTTGGAGAAGAGACTTGTGGTTGCCTGATGGGAGGGGGAGGGAGTGGGAGGGATCGGGAGCTTGGGCTTATCAGACACAACCTAGAATAGATTTATAAGGAGATCCTGCTGAATAGCATTGAGAACTATGTCTAGATACTCATGTCGCAACAGAAGAAAGGGTGGGGGAAAAAACTGTAACTGCAATGTATACATCTAAGGATGACCTGACCCCCTTGCTGTACAGTGGGAAAATAATAAAAAAAAAAAAAAAAAAAAAAAGAAAGCCATCTTCTAATTTCGAGGGAAGTCTGCCTGAAGCTAAATCACCAGAGAAGATGGAGCCAAGAGAACCAGGGAGAGATGAGAGGCAACCTGAAGCGAGTCACAAGCCGGCCTGCCTGTGGATTTTTCAGTTCCAAGAGCCAATAAGTTCTTTATAGTTCTTTATAGTTGAAGCCTATGTGAATAGTTTGTTTGTTTGTTTGTTTGCGTTTGAAAATATTGTAACTGATGGAAACATCATGGCCTGGGGCAGCCAGAGGAGAAGAAGAAACCCGAGAAAGTGGCCGTGATGATTATGTGTCAACTTGGCTAGGCCATTGAGCTTGGTAATTTGGTCCAGTGAAGGGCAGCTCACACAGGGCAATCTCAGTCTAGACGTCGCTGTGAAGATTGTTTTTTTGTCTCCCCCAGGAGATGCGGGGAAGGAAACCCGGCAAGCAGTGGAGTCCTTACCACTGCACTGGGTGGAGGGGTCAGGACAACCAAAGGGAACTTGACCTCTCTCAGGGTCAAGGGTGGGTGGGGCTGGCAGACTCTGGGCACAAGAAGGATAAAAGGTAGGAAATCTATTCCTGTGGGAGGGGGGATGGGAGCGGGTTCCATGGAGTGGGGGCTTGGATAGAGGACTTTGGGGGGTGGTTTCAATAGCCATGTATAGGGGGATTCCATCCACAGAGGACCCACAGGGAAGACCTGAGTGGTGAGGTCTCAGGTGTGTGAGGGAAGAGGAGATGAGGTGGTCACCCTCCGAGGCTTCCTGTTTGGGGACAGGTAGACTCTATGTTTATTATGTGACCATCTGAAGGAGACCTCACATATCCCTTCATCTAGCCCTCACAGGGAAATTAAGAAATAGGTGCCATCATTCTTGCCATTCTTCAGATGAGGAGACTTAGGTGTAAAGACATCTAGGAGTTTTTCAGGGATCACAGCGAGGCTGGGGTAGAGCCAGGCTCAGATTGAAGACAGTTGTACTCTTAAACCCTTCAACACATTCTTGGCAGAATCTTTCCGTAAAAGAACTACCGTTGGAGTTCCCGTCATGGCTCATTGGAAATGAATATGACTAGTATGCATGAGGACACAGGTTCGATCCCTGGCCTCACTCTGGGTTAAGGATCTGGTGTTGCCGTGAGCTGTGGTGTAGGTCACAGACATGGCTTGGATCCTGTGCTGCTGTGGCTGTGGTGTAGGCCGGCAGCTACAGCTCCCCTTTCACCCCTAGCCTGGGAACCTCCATATGTTATGGGTGTGGTCCTAAAAAGACAAAAAAAAAAAAAAAAAAGCCAGCTTCTAAGACCACCTGGGAGGGATTAGGTGATCAAGCCACTGCCCTTCCCCCACCCCTAGGGAAGGATAGAGGGAGCCCCCACTTCTGGTTCAGTGATCAGAACCCCTTCCAACCACTGCTGTGAGCCAACAACCCCACCCCTCAGGAGAGCCTCCTTCTTCCTGCTTTACTGAAACCACACTCCAGACCCTGCAAAACCATCTCAGCACACACCACCTTTCTGATTCCCACTCTAGTGTGGTTAGTTGGTACATGCCCTTGACCCCTTCTTCCTGGCTTTTCTGATCTAAGTCTGTCTGTGAGGCCCTGCCTGCCTGTCTCCACAGTGTCTGTAGGATCCCTGTGCTTGCTCCTTGCCCCAATCCCTGCTGGCAAGTGCTGCCCTGTGACTGGCCTCCTTCAAGTTTCCTCCTCCGTGCAGCCCTCCTGGGTGGGTTCTCTCCAGGTAGACTGACTGTTTCCACTGTCATCTTATAAATATATATTTTTGGCTCTTTTCTTATTATTTATTATTTTTCACCACATTAAGATTAGAGACTAAACTTATTCCTTTAACAACTATTTACTGAGATCTTTCAATATGGCACACAATGACACAGGGGATGCTTTGTCTTGCTTCATAGCGTTTACTCTCTACATGCAGGCATTGGGGTGGGAGGCAGAAAAAAGTTATAAACCAGTAAATAATATGATGTCTGATAGGGAAAAGTGCTGGGAGGAAAAATAAAACAGGGATGGGGACTGTAGAATGGGGGGTAGGTTGTGGTGGTTATTTTATAGATGGCATGTGATAAACTGAATAATGGCCCCCCAAAGACATCCATGATTTAATACCCCAGACCTGTATATGTGATATTATTACCTGATAAAGGGACTGATTACGTTAAGCATCTTATAGATGATGAGATGATTCTGAACTGCTCGGCTGGGCCCAATATAACCACAAAAGTCCGTATAAGAGGGAGGCAGGATCAGATGTGGTGATGGAAGCGAGAGGTTGGAGGGATGCAAGGAAGGGGCCATAAGCCAAGGAATGTGGGCAGCTTCCAGAAAAGGCCAAGCAAGAGATTCTCCCCGACTCCTCCAAAAAAAACCAGCCATATCGATATCTTGATTTGGGATTTCTGACATCCAGAACTTGTAAGCTAATGATGTTTTGTTTTGTTTTGGGTTTTTCTGAGTGGTGATTTGTTACAGCAGCAATAGGAAATGATACAGTGTTGTCAGGGAAGACCTCACTGCAGACACTGGAGCAGAGACCAGAGGGAAATGAGGGAGGGAGCTGGGCATACACCTCGGAAGAGTATTCTAAGCAGAGAAGAGCAAATATAAAGGCCTTGTGGCAGAAGCATGCTTTGCAAGGCCAAGGACTAGCAGGGAAACTGAGTTTGAGAGGCAGCACAGCCTGGCAGGCCATTTTCAGGACTTTGCATTTGATTTTAATTGAGCTAAAAAAAAAATCAGAGGGGTCTACGTAAACGGGAAGCAAGATGAGACTAATACGTTTAAAGATTTATTCTGGCTGTTGAATCGAGATCGAGCAGAAGCTTGAACAGTGGGGAAGCATCTGTGATACTTTAGATAAGAGATGATGGTGGCTTCGACCAGACAGTAAGAGGTGAGCAGATTTTGAATATGTTTTGAAGGTAGAGACGAGAGGATTTGCTGACAGGTTGGGTGGAAGGTATGTGAGAAAAGCCAAAGCCAAAGAGCACTCCGAGGTCTATGGCCAAATTAGAAGACGGGGTTGCCATTTGTAAGACGAGAAAGATAAAGGTTTGGGAGGGCTGGTTACAAGGCTGGCTGGCACTCAGGGGAGGAGATCCAGGCTAGAGGTACTTGGAGTTAGCATACAAATATTATTTATTTATTATTGGAGTATAGTTGATTTACAGTGTTGTATCAATTTCTGCTGTACAGCCTAGTAACCCAGTCATACATCTACATACATTCTTTTTCTCATATAATCTTCCATCGTATTCTTCCCCAAGAGATTGGATATAGTTCCCTGTGCTGTACAGTAGGACCTCATTGCTTATCCATTCAAAATGTAATAGTGTATATCTACCAACCCCAAACTCCCCATCCATCCACACAAATATTATATATATATATTTTTTGTCTTTTGCCTTTTTAGGACTGTACCGGGAGCATATGGAGGTTCCCAGGCTAGGGGTCTAATTGGAGCTGTTGCTGCCAGCCTACAGCTCAGCCACAGCAATGCCAGATCTGAGCCGCGTCTGCGACTTACACACCACAGCTCACGGCAACGCCAGGTCCTTAACCCACTGCGTGAAGCCAGGGATTGAACTCGTCACTTCATGGTTCCTAGTCGGATTTGTTTCTGCTGCACCACAATGGGAACTCCAACACAAATATTATTTTAAAACCACAGTTCGGTATGAGATTACTAGAGAGGAAGTAGACAGAGAAAAACTGAGGACTGAACACGGGGTGCTCCAACAGGTGAGATGAAAAAGCAGCAGAGGAGACTGAGAAAGGGGTGCCAGGGAGGGAGCATGAAGAAAGGGGTTTCTGGAAGGTAACTGCAGGTGCTACTTACTTTTTCATAAATATCTCATTCTAGCCCTCAGCCCAGTTCTGCAGGCTATGTACCCTAATTTAGCAGGTACTTATCACATGCCAGACATCATGATATTCATGTTATTTACCCCTGTCAATTTATCCCCTCAACAACTCTATGAGGAAGGAATACCCTTAACTCATGTCACAGATAATTAAATTGAGACTAGAGGGTTAAACAGTATTGTTAAAAAGAGTTGGAGGAGTTCCCGTCGTGGCGCAGTGGTTAACGAACCCGACTAGGAACCATGAGGTTGCGGGTTCGGTCCCTGCCCTTGCTCAGTGGGTTAACGATCCGGCGTTGCCGTGAGCTGTGGTGTAGGTTGCAGACGCGGCTCGGATCCTGCGTTGCTGTGGCTCTGACGTAGGCCGGTGGCTACAGCTCCGATTAGACCCCTAGCCTGGGAACCTCCATATGCTGCGGAAGCGGCCCAAAGAAATAGCAAAAAAAAAGACAAAAAAAAAAAAAAAAAAAAAAAAGAGTTGGAGCTGGAATTTCAGCTGAAGCAGTCTGATTCCAGATCCCATGTTCTTCACCCTGATTTCTGGAGAGAAAGAAAAAGTGAACCAAGTGTGAATGCATGAATGACTCTGACCCATGTTGGTTCTTAGATAATTCTTTTCCTCCAAGTGCTCAACTCTTGCACACGGCATCTCTTTTCCTTCTTAACTGCTTGCAATTTGTGTTGTCTGTGAAGAGTTTCGACCCAATTCCACTGAAGTCCTTAACACCCTCAGCAAACGCACAGACCATGGATGCTCAGCTCAGCCTGGTCACTCAGCTCAGGCAATGTTGGTCACCGAGACCTTGAACTAGTTCCTGCCAGGGCTACAAAGTTCATGACCGCTGAAGGCTTACTTATGGATCTAAAGGCCCATGTGCAGAAGAGTGTGAGTTACAAGGACCTGAAATGACATTTTTTTTTTTTAACAAATCCGACATTTTTACTGAGCTCAAAATTCAATGAAGACGTGTTCTTTTATTTTTCATCATACACTCATTTTTATTGATTGACTCTTTTAAAAGACCCCAATAGGCAAAATCATATCCTCACTCCCTCATCCCTCTCCTCACCTCCCCACCCATCCCAATGCCCACTCACCTGCCACCAGCCGCACAAATACCATCCCCGCTTTTAAAGCCAAGAAGGGACTGAGGTAAACCATTCTGGTGGTGTTTAGGTAGGTGGACCTTTCAGTAAATGAATCTGAGTGTAGAACCGTTTAAGGGAAATACTCATTTCCATTATTTGTGGTCTATTATTTTATTTTCAATAGAACGGTATATCCCCCAAGATGATGAATAACTTCACAGATCACCAGACACTAAGCTTTACCCGCAGTGGGCGTCCCAGGTACAGGACTCTGGCCTGGTACATGATCAATCTTCTCTGGTGACAGCAGGGGGAGCCCCTTCAAAGCTGTTTTCTATGACCCCCTTTCACCTACCAACCCAGAGACTGCATTTTTAGTGGAAATGCATGCATTCACAGTGCCCAAGAGCCTAATGTGTATCACATGGGTCAGGGCTGTCTCATGTCTGGCTGATAGATGAAAAACCAAAACACTGTCACAGAGATTGTCCAGCTTGATTCCTTAGCCTCTTCTGAGGTAAGTCCATGGTCGTTTAAAATAATAATAATAATTGCAAAACTGAGACACACGATCAATTGAATTACCTAAAATGACCACACATAGCCCAAGAATATCTGGAGATTCCCTAACCTTTATTCCAGTGTTTTTGTGTATGTGGGACAAAACTGGATCATTCTGAAGTGTGTTTTCATAAAACCTTGAATTTGCATCCCTCAGCATGGTTTCCTCTTTGTGAAGGAGCAGAGCTGGCTGTATCAAGACAAACAGGCTGGAGCAAGGATAACTTCCCAGGAATCGAATTTCAACCTGGAAAGCCTTCCAGGTTCCTCGTGAAAATATCTAAGGAGTGGACTGTTTTGCATGATTTCCATCTCAAGCTTCTAAAATGGTTTTTGTGCCTGTTATCTGGAAAGAAAAATATGTTGGTGAAGGAAGTCTTTCAGTATGGTTGTGTCTAGGTATTCTTAACCCTGGAGCACAGATTTATTTTTTCAGCTTCCCATCCATCTACCGCAATCACTTTTTAAGCAATGACTAAAACTATTACACATGCAGCACAGACCACAGTGAAATTACTAGTCCACCCTCACGCCCCACTGCCACTCCAAGGCTGGTAATGAATGTCATTTTGTTAAAAGGACAGAGGTCATGCCTATTATTATTATCTTGGGAGAGCTATTACTACAGAGCATTAAATTTGATAATTAACAAAAATTAGAAGTTAATTAATTGGGTGGCACCTCAAGTGCCCGATAGTATTATGACTTGTTTTCTTCTAACTTAAAAAGTTTCTCTCTCATCAGGCAACTCCTTCTCAGGCAGTCAGTTGTTAAGAGTACTCTGATTTGGTAGTACCCACATAGGCACGTCCTGGGGTTTGCTTAATAAATACATTTAATTAACATGCACCGTGCATCAGAGTGATTTCTGTTAAGACAGATGCCCCTTAAACATGTTGAGTGTTTACTCCACCAGCATGGAACATTTGCCTTATTATAGCCACAGTCTTTAAAAAAAACAAAACAAAACAGCCCCATGATTTCCAAAAAGGGAGTGACATTTGGGGCAGCTCTTGTCATGCTCTGTCTCCAACTCAGACAATCCAGCCAGCACAGCCTGGCCCGCGTCACGGACCCTTGCAGGCGGCAGCCACGGCTGCTGCTGACGCGTGTTTGATCTTTTCTGGGCAGCCTAGGGCTCGCCACACCCCTAGAGCTGGCTCCCAGGTCGCGCGCTCAGCCTCGCCCAGCAGGAGCCAGACCTTTTACTTTATTTGGTCCACCACGCGGTGACCGTCTAGGGAGCGCGGTGGCGGCGACGCACAGGGCCCTCGCGCCCGCACATTCCTCCCGGGAACGCCAGCAGGGGCGCGGGGGATTAGGCTCCGCCCGGCCGCGGATCCCCTCTAATTATAGCCACGGCAGCTGGCGCGCTGGCGGGCTAGCGTTTGCGGCCGAGATGGGCCGGGATGGGCCTGGATAGGCCTTGATGGGCCGGCCGAGCGGAGCGGGCGCGCCGCCGCCGTTTCCGGCACCCGCTCCGCCCCAGCCCCACCCCCGGCCCCGCCCCACCGCCGGGTCCCGCCGCGGGGTCGCGCGGCTCCACATGCGCACGTAGGGGCGCGGGGAGGTGGCACGGCGCCGGCCCCTAAGACCCCGGGAAAAGTTCTAGAATAAGTACTGGCGCGGCGTGAGTTAGGGGGCCGTGCTGGAAACCACACCAAGGGCCCCTCGTGGGTGCAGGCCTTTACCCCGCGGCTGGGGAGTCAGGGAGCCTCCTCCCCTTTCCTTCCCCTTGAGTAAACAGGGTTGCAGAGCTGGCGGCTGTTTTCTTCCTTTTAAAAAACGCCATTCTGAGCAACAATAAAAAGTAAAAAGAAAAAGCTGCAATTTGACAGTTCCGACCTAGCCTCGAGGTTTTCAACCAGCCTCTGGATTTGTATGAAGATAATGGGGCCCAGCGGCCCCTTTCGTGCTTGATGGCTGCTTGCTGGGCGCAATGAAGCATTTTGAAAATAGGACTGTGTTCCTATGTCAGAATCCCACTGAAGTTCCGATGTAAGTTCTAGAAGAGACTCAATTCTCTGCGAGAATTTAGCTCTAAGTACACTTTCCAAACTCCTGCAAAGAAACCAGCTCGTGGTTAACCCATGTCAGTACGTGCCCTTCATCAAGCGACCTGATGTTCCCTACCTGTGGTGGAAAGCTGGGGCCGATGGCCTCTCAGCTGTTCAAAGCTTAGAATGATGTGCCTAGTTAATAGGTGTTAAATAATAACAGCAACAGCCCATATGGTGCTTATTAAGAGAATAGTATTCCAAAACTTCCCTAATAACTGTGACCCTCCTGTGAAATTCTGATTTCAGTTGTATATGGGGTACCATAAATCTTTATCACCAAAAGAAAAACTAATCGATTTGGTGTTTGGAGGCAGGAAAAACAACGTGGGATAGGAGGCTGGAGCCAGAGTTAAGGCGCTCAGCAGCGGGTTTCTGCTTTGCAGCTTTCTCAGGCTGTGGAGAACGTGAAAGGCCCAAGGCTGTGTGTAAAGAAATGTTGATTTATTTAGTCCTAGAAAATCCCTGCTCCGACGTTTCAGTCCTCTGCACAACTCTTACTAGTACGGTTAATATTTTAAAATTGTGGGATAAGAGAAAATCTCAGTAATTTTGAGCTTAAAAATAATAAAAGTAATTTGAGTTACCAAAAAAAAAAAAAAATCCTTCCATGCATTAAAATAAGTTTAGGCCCTTAGCTCTGGGGGAAGTGTTGTTTGAGGATTTTTGTTTTTCCTGGCAATATAGCCACGTTTACAGTGTAAAATACTCGATTTGCACTGGCGTAGGAAAGCTGTTTCCTAAATGGCAGAGAAACATACAGTGACCTAAATATTTATTTGCTGAAGTTGCTACCTGAGTACCTACATAACAAAACATGACTCACTTGTGGTGAAAGATGCCTCATGGGCCTCCAAACGTTAAAGGAAGGTAATGATACAAAGAATGAAATAGCAATCGCTAGGTAAAAGTGGTAAATGATGGGATCTACAGATTATATAACAATTCATTTCCCCCCAAATCTAAACTATATTTAGAAATATTGAAATGTGACCCATTACTCTATACAGGATGTCTTATCTCAGCACAAGGGCTGCTGCTGAATCGCTGGAGGAGGTTCCTTAGATTATGCAACCTAACTTACAAAGTCCATTCAAAGAATGAGATCAACCAGGGCACTGATGCCTGCAATTCAAAGTAGGAATCCCAGAGTCCAGTCTCCAGACCTTGTCCAACCTAGAAGAAAAATCATCTCCTGGAGGACTCTCAAGGCTGATTTGCTGATAAATTTTATGTACACTGAAGACTTGTTACACTATGATTTAGAATTTTAAAGAACTAGTTTACATTTTTTTTCGGAGCAATATTTAAGATTGTATTAGAGACTTTTTCTACCAGTTCTAATAGCATTTTTCTATTAGGCTGATTTTACCCCATTGTTCTTCAAAGAACAACTTTAAGACCCAGTGTCTAAATGATTTGCCTACGGTATACATTTCACCCTAAAATACTTTTCCTGTGGCTTTGCATGGATTGTTTTAAGCTGCTCAGCCCCATACAGAAGCATACAATATGCTGTGATATTCTGTGACCCGGGCAGATGTAGGTTTCATGTTCTATAGTTTTTAAAAAAGTATTAAGTTCTACTGCAAATTAAGTTATTTTAAATCAACCATTTTAAGTTGTATTGACATGGGGAAGAAACAAGTAGCAGACTGATGAGTAAAAACAAAGTTCAGTTAAATTGGGTACAAATTATTTTGTTAATAATAAATTGGGATGTTGTGGGTATCCCTAATTATGGATTTATCTGGGGATTAATAGAGAAATCCAGATAATCCACAAATTCAGTCATTTTCTATATTCCAACCTCAAGTAATTTACAGAGTGAACTTTTGAATATTTTTGTGCCTTTTAAACTACTATGAGGGCTTGCTAACTTTTGAGGAAAATGCAGGCTGTCAACAGAAACAGCAACAAAGGATCTGGATAGTTGACAACCTGGGAAGTCACACCCAGAATTTTCATTTAATTGTGACCAGTTGTATTGTCATCAGTAATATTGGTGTCAGAAGCCTAACCAGCGGCACTGAAGGAGTTAAATAGCATCCTTATCCCACTCCACCCCCCATTTCTAGAACCCCAGATGATGAAGTAGGTAAATCTGTATTCTTTTCATTGGTGCCTCTGCCCTTGGTCTGTGACCGAGGAAAGGCGTGTCTTCTCGCTGTTCCCAATGAAGAAAAGGCAAGCAAATGAGGGTGACTCAGTACTTCCAGTGGCCTACACACCACTGAACATTTTTCTGAATGATTCCACGTATACACTTTGGAATCAGGAAGAGAAACATTTTACTCTTCACTAACCAAATAAAACCATCTATAAATCATATGCAAAACAACTTTGAGTAACGAGGGACTTAAGTCTAGGAATTAAAAGGAGTGCCATGTTTTCCCTTCAACTTTTCCCCTGCTTTGGGGAATAAACAAAGACATCTGCTACATCAAGGGTCTGTTTTTTTTTTTTTTTAACTGAAAACTGAATGCAATTATTAAAGTTTACTTTGGGAGGTGCTTTTGAAATTTTAAAAATGACTTCCGCAAGCTGCACTCTTAAATTTCGCTAAACATAAAATTTAGCATCTCTAAGTTAAAAAACTAACAGTTTAACATTTCTTTGAACCTAATTGTTAAACATCATTTGTGTATTATAATCTATTATTAAGAATACTGTTTCTTGAAAACTGCCTTAAGGAGGCTAATTAAAAAATCATTAAAATACATATAGAGATGGGTTCTCCATGTTACTAGACCACCTCTAATGAACATATATTCAACTATGTATTAGCTGTTGCTATTGAATTCAAAACATAGTAAGTCTATATGTACCTAATCTCAGAACTCTTTAAGTTTCACAATTCCTTTCATAGAGAAATCTGCCAAGCCATTGATCCATAAAAAGAGTAAGAGCTGCAAACATCTAGGAAATTTCTTACTGTGTAATAGTAGACAGTAGCTTGTAAAGGATCTCAGTCCTTCCCCACCTTTTATCTCTATTTATAAATTCAGGTTTCAGGGCATTGGTTAAGCTCACACATGGCTCTGGCTCTGACTTTATTCCAAAGATTTCCAAAAGGTAGTCCTTTTTCTCTTTTGTCTTCAGTGCATGTCATCTGGCCCAACACGGCTGGTTATTTTCCCAAAGCTTTCCAGAGAGCAGCTCCATGTCTTGACAGTCTTTTCAATGCCATCACTAGCTTCTCCTTCCACTCTACTATTGTAGAATGGCTGGCTCTGTTGCAAGCTGAAAAGTAAACAAGTGCTTTCTGGCTGTACTCTGATCGGGCTCCTCTCTTTATCTGTTCCCCCTATCCAGTTGGCCTTTCCTCAGTCCCTAGCCCTTTTTTTCCCCCTTCCATCAGTTGCCTTTTTGTTCCATGTCTTTTATCTCCTGTTACTCTCCTGCAGTTCCAGTCAAACCCCAGCCCCAAACCCACACATCCTTCAGTGGCACTGCCACTAGTGATGAAAACAATAGCATTCTAAGCTTACTTTAAATTAAAAAAGGCCTCAGAAAATGTTCAGTGCTCCCAACTTTATTTTTATTTAATGCTAAAAGTTAAAAGAAAAAAAAAAGGTACTGTAAATCTGACAAATGACAGAATGCAGGTGATATTTCCATAGCGTGATTTTAAAATAGGATAATGTTGATATCTGAGATTACACTCACTTCAGTTGACATGAGTTTCATCATATATAGAAAAAGTATCACCTTCAACTTAAAAAAAGTAAAGGTTAAAAGGTGGCACACTTTTAAAATACTTGGTGGCCAAGGAAAGGTATATAGTAAAAGTTGTAAACCATGTGTACGTTCTCATAACTTTTAATGTGAGGCCACATGAAAGACAGTACATCTGTTAAATTCTATAAATTGTTAAAGCAAAAAAGGGAAAGCTTCAACACCCCATCCCCTAACATTTTGAGTATTAAAAGCACAGCTGAAATATTAGGATTTGAAGTCTGATACTGCCCATGTACAGTAAGTAGCTTTCTGACATCTTTATCCAGCTGTGCACAATCTCTGCACTGTCATCAGGTACAAAAGGATCAAACCCATGTCCCAGTGTTAACTTTTTAACTTAAGAGAATGCCAGAAAAATAACCCAGATCAACACTCTCTCCAGCTGCAAGCCTTCTGCAAAGGCCACCCAAGGGCCAGGCGGACTCTTACTTTTAAAAAAGAGTAACCTCAACACACAGCCCTTTAAAGCAGTTCGTATTCTCCCTACTAAACGCCAGCACAGAGAAATCTGAGGTTGTCTTTTCCATAGCTGGACAGACTTATACAAAACAGCAGGATGGTTCTTTACTAATCTTTTTGGAAAGCTTGTCTGTATTAAGATTGCCAAACATACAGATAGCTACCACAAATTAGGTCAAATGACTGATCAACTTATATCTATGAGGTCAAATTCCAGTTTATAATAAAGTGCCTAGATACACATTTATACAACAGACCATAATATGTCTTTACAGATGTCTTTATGGGCATGTAAAATTGACTGTTTCTGCATGTGTGCATTGACATAAGAGAAACCAGTCTGATCTGAGTCAGAGATACTCCAATTAAAAAAAAAAAGTGTAACAACAAACTGGTTAATCATGCAAGTCTGTTTGTAATATAACAATGACTGGTAACATGAATTTGCACAGCATTAATAATAGGTGCACTCATTAAAAACACCATGAAAAATACTGTATATGGTGCAGTATCTGATTTTCAAGTGTTAATAACTCGACCATTAAAAAACATTTGAGCAATTTAAAAAAGACAAACGTAACTGAAAAAGAATCCAAAGTGGGTAACAATTTATATCTTCAAATTAAAATAGAATCTCAGGTTGTGAACGATACACATGTTGTAGTAGACCTTGAAGCCATGATTCAGCCTAATTATAGGGCCAAGTTACAAACACCTGAACATAAAAAGATTTAAAGTAGTGCTCCTGTCAATGTTAAATCATAACAGCACAAAAGAAAAACCAGTATCACTGTGAGACAACTATTTCTAATAACCGATGATTTATTGGTTTAAAAATCATTTTACTGATGCAAAATAGTGATCAAAAGAAATTAGTTTACAAAAGGCTTCTAAAAATAGTTTGAGAGGTGGGGCCTATTATGTAAAACCCTTTCTTTAATTTTCACTAGTTTATCATTTTTGTCCAGAAGAACAGTATTATTCACTTGGTATTTCAAACACATATAAGAAGGAAATTACAGGTTTCCTCCACCCCCATTTGGGCTGTCACTGCTGTGCCCAAGGCAGTGCTGGCAGCACCACGCGCTGTTACTGACATGGTACCATACTGTATTTAGCATTCACTAGAAAACAGGGTGGAGGTTAGAGTATCAACGGCAATAACACTAAATGATTTAAAAAAAAAACAAAAAAAAAAACAAAACACAAAACAGAAATGAAACCAATCCCACAATCTCCAAGTTCACCTGGACTGTAACTTCTCTTCAGACTCTTTTCAAAGGAAACAGTAACAGCAACAACAGACAGAGCTCCAGGGTGTTTCAAAAGATCAAGTGGCGCTGCAGAGCCAGGCTCTGTTCAAAGATGGCAGTGCCATCTTGTACACACCACCAGTCATTATCACTGCCTTGAGTCACTGGATTGTGTATTATGTAACCAACTAGCATGCAGCATTGTAATCTTACAACTGATCACGTGGGCAGTGAACAGTGGTCAACTTTGCCTTAAAAAAAAAAGTCCCCCCAAAACCACACAGTCCTGAAAATCTCTCAGCAGCAACTCTCAGGCAGTCCTCAACAGCCCAACAACTGAACTTTAAGAACAAAATCGAGAAAGATTCGAAATCCATGTCCTATTACTCTTAGGAGAATGTTTGAGGGGAAACATGGTGACATTTCCCAGTGGCATGTCCACTTCACAACAGTACCCCTTCCGCTCATTTCCTTTCCTTCTCCACCAATTGGCCTCCAGCCTGAGAAAGGGGCCAGCAATAAGGAATAACAGACGGTAAGGCAATCTTACAATGTCAGAAAATGTATTTGGCTTTTTTTTTTCTTTTTAAAATAAGTGCATACAAATACAGCTAGAAGCAGTTCTGATTTGCCAAGTGCCCTAAAAAAGCAGCGCAAGTCACAGCCTACATTGAAAGGTAACCAGGATAAAGCACAAAGATATGCTAATAACGTTAACAAAAGAAGAAAATGCCTTTATAAGTACATACCTTTTGTCGTCAAAAAAAAAATAGAAACACAATGTATTCAAAAAAAATCAAAATTATACAGCCATGTTTATGAAGTCTACATTTCCCTTGTCTTGGATATATATATATATATGTGTGTATATATATATATATATTTATATATATGGAGATATATACAATTCAAGCAGTTTTAGTTAAGGGTAATCATTGGGTTTTTCTCAAACCGGAAAGTCAAGAGTCTCTCTCTTTTTTCACTTTCACATCTCCAGCAAGGATGGTTGCAATTTCCCCTTGCATGAAGGCCCAGGGGACATTGGAGCCCACAAGAGGGCATTTTTCCCCACTGGGACAATAGACCTCTCCACTAGCTCCCTGCTGTTTGATGCTTTGTCTGGAGCAAGGGAAGCAGAACTTGTGCGAAGGAACGGACGGGCACTGCACAAAGTGGGTGTCCTCCAGCCGCTCGTGGCAGAGGGTGCAGCACAGCGGGGCACTGGCTGCCAGAGAGGAGTCCGGGAGGCTGGCGGGGTGCACTGGCTCCAGTCCTCCTGTGCTGCCTGCCCCCTGGCCCCCTACCTCTCTGGGGCCCAGCCTTCTTTGGTTCATAGAGGACGGAGAGGGTGGACTGCTGCTGTTCCTCCTCGTGGTGGAGTGCACCTGATTGGCATCTTTAGAGGCATGACTGCCCCCAGCATTGTCTGCAACTAAGATCAGGGCTGCCATGGGGGACTGGCCGTTCTGGGCCGCTTCAGGCGGTGTGGTCCGGTTGGAATGAGGTGAGGCAGTGGGTGGTGGTGGAGACACAAAAGAGGATGTAGGCGTAATGGGGATCTTGAGCCCTTCAGTGGATGTGGACAGCCAGGGCTGTGCCTCTCCATTGATCTTAGGGGGCCCGACTTCACCTTCTGGTTCTGGTGAAGGCTTCCTTTTCCTTGCAGTTCTTGCAACTGGAAAAAGAGAAATAAAAGGGAAAAGAGAAAATAAATAAAGGTGCACCGGAAAGGCCTTTTACTAACATGAAACAAAATTCGCTAAAGCATTTTTATTCTCTGAAAGCTGGTAGATAAAAACTCACGTGAGCTTTCAAGAGCACGTGTAACTTAAAACACTTAACTTACAGGGCTGAGGCAGTATGCCACTCAAAAACACAAAAGCCACAGAAAACGATTCCTACACAACGGCCTGTTCTGACACACGCAAGCATGTAGCCCGGCTAAACCGGGCATACGACTGCTAACGTCCCCCAGCAGGTTAAAAGGTGACTGGTGCTCTCCTGCTCTCCTCCAAGAATGTGCTGGGAAAGGAAAACCCGGTGTCAGTGCCTATCAGCCCGGTCTGACTCATCTCTGTTGTGCTACTTCAGCACAGGAACACGTTGCCACTAAGCACTGGTTCCGCCTCGGGCAAATCAGGAAGTTGGGTGTTTGTTGTTTCTGGGCCGGCCGGGGGAGAAATGGTGAATGGGAAGGGCACCCCCTCCTCTGCTCTCCGTCCCCTCTTCGCCCCGAGATCACCTCACTCCACAGCCGCCCCTACCTGCTTTAGACCCGTTGGCCCCGTTGGCCTCGAAACCCAACAACCTGCCTGCAGTCAGGGCCGGCTCCTTCTTAAACTTGCTCTCGAAGGGCCCCGAGTGGCCGTGCTGGTGCAGCGCCAGCAGCGTGTCTCGAACCGTCTTGGGCCTGTTGACCCAGTCCTGATCGCCGGGCCCGCGGCCCTTGCCCGCGCCCTCCGTGCCCAGCTCGGCCGCCCCGGCCGCGGTGGTCAAGCTGTCTGCCGGGCCGCGGTGCGAGGTCGGCGGCGGCTGCTTCTCCTTGGCTGCCGCCTCGCGCTGCTCGTGCTCCGCCGACGCGCTGCTCGTCACGGACGCCGGCCGCTTGTGGGCGCCCAGTTCGGCCGGCTGCGCCGAGCCCAGCCCGGCAGCCGCGGCCCCGGACACGGCGGCCAGTGAGGCGGCGGCGCGACCGCCCAGGCCAAGAGCGGCGGGCAGCGGCGTGGTCGAGCCGTTCATGAGCGGCACCAGGGTGGGAGGCACGGCGTGGCCGCGCCGCGGGTTAGGGCTCTGGCGGTTCAGCTCCGGCGGCTCCTCCAGCTTGGAGAAGCCGTTGGGCACCAGGATGCCGTTCACGGGCGGCGGCTGCGGCGTTGGCGGCTGGGCCAGACCGGCGGCCGGGCGGCTACCGCTGAAATCGGAGCCGAGGCGCGGGGGCCGCTCGGCTGCGGCGGCTGCCAGAGGGTAGCGCTCCAGGGCCTGCGGGGCGCGCGCGGTGGCCTCGGGGCCGCCGTGGCCGAGCTGCTGCTGCTGCTGCAGGAGAAGGTCCTTGGCGGAGAGCGGCGGCGGCTTAGCGGCGGCCGGAGCCGCGGCGCCGGGCGGGGAGCGGCCCTCCGGGAAGCAGCCGTGCGCCCGCTTGAGCTGCCGCGCCGTCTCGATGACGAACTCGACGCGGTCGGCGCCCTCGTAGTTGACGCAGCCGCGGCACACGGGCTCCGTGAAGTCCCAGATCATGGCCCAGGGCATGCGGGGCAGGTCACACAGGTAGCACGACTGCCGCCGGGACGCGGCCGCCACCGCCACCGCCGCGGCCATGTCCGAGGAGCCCGCGGCGCCGGAGGAGGAGGAGGGGGCGCCGCCGCTCCCCGCCGGCACCACGCGCGCCCTCCTCCCCCCCCAACCCCGCGTCTCCCCCACCAGCGGCGGCGGCGGCCGCAAAGGCGGCGGCGGCGGCAAAGCCCGCGAAGGATCGGCGCCCGCGCAGCGCCCCCGGTGCACGAGGGGCGGCGGGCGCGGGGCGAGGGGTTGCAGCCGCGGCAGCACGTCCCCCCGGCCGGCGCGGGCGCGGGTGGGCGGCGGGGCGGCGCGGCGCGGCGGGCGCGGCGGCGGCGGCGGCGGCGGCGGCGGCGGCGGGGGCTCGGCCGGGGCCGCGGCGGGCCTCCAGACCGGGGCGAAGACGGGCCGCGCGGGCGCGGGGGAGCGCAGCAGGTCGCGGCGGCGGCCGGCGCGGAGTGCGGGGCGGGGGGCGGGGAGGCCGGGGGGGCGGGGGGCGGGGGGCGGCCGCCGGGGCAGGCTCAGCCCGAGCGGCGGGGCATGCCGCGCCGGGGCGGCGGCGGCGGCGGCCGTGCGGCGTGGAGCTCGGGCGCGGCACGGGCCCCGGGTCGCTCCGCTGCTCTCTCACAGCTCCTGGCGTCGCCGCTCTCCAGCGCCCGCCTCAGCGCCCAGCCCGCCTCAGCTCCGCCGCCGCCGTCGCTGCTGCTGCTGCCGCCGCGGCCGCTCCACTTCTACAGACTTGATTCTTCGACAGCCTCGCAAGGCGCCTGCGCGGGCCCCCTCCCCTCGCGCGCGCGCGCCCGCCCTCCCCCGCTCCCTCCCCCTCCCCCCGCCAGAGAACGAGCGCTGCCGGGAGAGCCGGCTCCGCGGCGCCCGCCCGCGGGTCAGCACCACCCGCCTGCGCCGCGGCTCGTGTCCCCGACGTGAAGCCGTCGCTGGTGTGGCTTGCTTTCCTCCACCCGCTCGGCTCCCTCGACTGCTCAGGCAGTTCCTTCTCGTCTAGGGCTGTTTGAGCCAAACCGTGCTAGAACTCATGTTTTGAAAAGCCAGGCCACTCTGTAACCTGGTTCTGTTAGTAGCATCTTGAGGATGGGGATTTTCAGTCAAGTGCTGTTCACAGTTTTGTAAGGAGCTTTATTTGAACTCCTCGGTGAGTGCTTTTACACCCGCATGTCTTGGGAAGGACACACGCGCCGCCGGTCCCCTAAACTTTTACAACAGGAGGGTGCGCGCCCAAGCCTAGGGCCGCGTCCACCCGCCCTTCTACGGAGCCCTTCCGGGAGCGAGCGGGTACGCTGCCCGAGGAGGTTCCGATCCCCCTCTTCCCCAGTCCGCAGCCCGCCGGGCCACGCGGGGATCCCGGTCGCCTGCTGCAGGCCCGCGCGGCGGGCGCGTGACGTGGGCGCGGGGCCGCGTGCGCCGCCACCGAGTGCGCACGCTCCGCGCGGACGTGACTCGGCGCCGCTGGCACTGGCGGCCCCATTGAACGAATGCACATTCCAGGGATCCGGGGTCAGCGGCCAACGCGGCCGCGTCACCGCGCAGGCTCCGCCCCCGCCGCGACTCTGCTCCAGACCCCGCCTCTCGGAGCCAAACTTGGACTCCAGGTGGCGCGCGGCGCGGGCACGAGCGGCAGCGGGGCCTTGGCCCGCGCCCGCCGTGGGGGCGAGCGACCGGCTACCCCGCTGGCTGCTCTGGCGTCCCCGGCGCCGCGGTGGGGCAGTGGCAGCCTTGCGCCCCTGGCAAGGCCCGGGTTGGGCTTAACCCCGGTGGGTGCGAACCCGCCTGGCGCGAAGGCGAGATGTGGCCGCAGAGCCTGGCCGCGCTCTGCCACTGTAGGCCGCCACAGACTCTGCCCAGACTGAAATGAGCACTTGAGTTTCACACTTTTATCGGGAGGAGGAGCTGGCGTGTGTTATGGTAAATTACTTTTGGCTGGTCGTTAGTCTTAACTGACTAATAGACGCGGGCTTAGTCACTCGCAGTTGGGACTTTTACACTTCAAGTCTGTAAGGGCGGCCTTGGGAGCTTCCTTTGTTGGAAAACAGGCCCACATCTCTCCCTGAGACTGGAATGAGCTGGTTAAGTGTGGGAAGAACAGGGTACTAATTATATTATCTTCCCTACAACTGGATTGGTAGGTGGAGAGAGAAGAAAAATCCTGCTGACGTTTCTTTTCTAGTTGTTGCTATTGAAAATGCCAGGTTGCTTCAAAGGATTAACCACAAGGAAGAGGAAAAACACCCTTAGAGAAACAGTGGAGGGAGCTGCTTAAAGCACAAGAAAAAACCTGTCTGAAAATGGCACAGAAAACGTAATGCCAGACTTAAATGTTTTTATAGGCGAACCCTGAATGTCTTCTCTTGGGGATTTCCAGAGAGGGTGCGCCTGCCATAAAGGTCTCCCCATCTGTTCCCGGATCTTGCCCTGCAATTATAGTCCTGCCTCACCCTCTCCTGCTTGGAAAAATAGGACCCTGATTTTTTTTCTCCCAAGCAGCTGGTGCCAGCGGATTGGGTCATTCCTGGTCCCTGGTGTCCCACACCTCTTTCAAGACCTGCCACTCTCCTGGGAGACCCTGTGCCACTCATTCTAGCACGTGACTTGATCCCACTAGGCCACTGCCATAGGGGATGAGGCCCAGTCTCTGTGCTGCAGAGAGATGAGCCATCTCACCCCTAAGAAATGGCCCCACTAGGAGTGACTGAAAGATTAAAAGAAAACAACTTGGGGTTAGAGTCATGGCCTAATTATACTCATGTACCTGCCAGGGCACTGTAATATCCTCATGGGCAGGCCTGTGGCTCCATCCCAAAATAGAAATACCGAGATCCAAATTCTGCCCTGAGAGGTATTCAGTGAGGATTTTTGTAGAACAGAGCTTTTCTTCTCCAGATGGAGAGTGTTTCCTTTTTATTTTACACTGCCAGTTTAATGTTGAAACTGAGTTGTTGTAACTTCCCTTAATGAAATGCCCGCTGGAAAATGGAAAGCCTATTTTAGTTCTGGTTTCTCTTGCCATAAAAGGATCCAGGATCAGGAGGGTTAAGGCTGGCCCTGGATCCAGGGCAGCAATTCCTTATATTGTATCTGAAGTCTTTCATGCTGCCTGGCCTTTCATGTAGCTCTGAAGCAGCTTTATCGATGTATGCTAAGTAAACATAGCTTTGTTTTCGTCTTCCACCCACCGCCCTCCCTCCCGGCACAGACTGGAGCTGGATCCCTTCCAAAGCGGCTGCTGCAGCAGTTAGAGCCGCCTCCTCCACACACAGGAGCAGGGTTTCTAGGGTGAGGCAATGCGTCTGCAATTCGCAGAGACAAGGCAGGAATTGTAATTGTAGTTCATCATGTGATGACTTATGAAAGAGGAAGTTGGTATGTTTTAGTCACGTAGACTCTGCCCTTCTGCTTAAAAGGCTCTCCCGGTCCTCTCAAAAGAGAATTATGATCATCTTGGCCACTTGGAGTCAAGGTTACAGGGTTGGCTGCAGTCTGCTCCTACACAACCGCATGTGGACAGGCAGGCGGATGCTGGCTAAAGTGTTGGTGGGGCAGTGGGTTGAGGCTGGCTTTTAACCAGAACGCTCAAATGCTGCAGTTTGTCTTAAGAACCAAAAGAGATATCCTATGGGGAAGCAACAATCTTTTCCAGCTCTAATTGCTGAGATTAAAAAAAGAAAAGAAAAGTAAACCCCAGTGCAGGAGCAAAAGGAAAGCCATTCAATGTGACACTGTCAAAAGCTGGAGTAAGAGAAGTGATTGGAAGGTGAACCAAAAGGAGCAGTTCTAAACAGTAGCTCAATGGGTAGAACAATTCTGCCCCCGACACTGAGATTTACATGAGTCTCTGCTGTGTGAGCCTTAAACATCTAAAATCTGAATCTGGTCCCTGGAGCTCATTCCAGAGGAGATGCTTGTTAACACGCCACAGCCCTGTCCTGGCAGTCCCTAGAGCAGTGTAAGGAAATGGTTCCTGCCAGAGGATCCTGTTGGAACCCCACCTGCAGCTGAGGGAGGGCTGCAACCCCATGCCCCCAGCAACGTGTGGGTGCCCTCTAGGAGGTGGTGTTCCTGGGGACTGCTGAGTTCATGCATGTCACCCTATAGCCCCACTTGGAATCGCAGCCTTCATTCTTTAGAGCGCATTTTCTATTAATAGCATGATGTTGCAGCCATACTACTGCTTCTTAAATTCTGACCCTGGCATATTTGAAGGAGAAAAAACTACAGCCACATGTCATCTGAATTTCTGTGGCTACCATCCTGGGCTCCTTGTACTTGGGCAGAAGTATCATGAGACTAGACAAGCATGTATGATATTCAGGGCTTTCCACTTTGAAAAGTTATAAATATATATTTGAACATATTTATTTATGTGAATATATCTCCACGTACTATGGAGAGTCGTGACATAAAGGAAGCTTCTGTAATAGATGTCAGAGCCTCTCTTTTGTTATAGTATTTTACGAGACAGTTCTACTGTTTTCCAAAATGCAGATATGCTATTTTAGAAATACTTTCCCTCTCTTTGACCTCTCCCTGTGACCTGCCTCCCCTGTGCACAGAAAACATTAGGATATTAAAGAGATTTTTGCCCGTGGAGGAGATAAACTCTCTGTGGAGGGTCTAAGAATCAGGCCAAGTAAATCACAGGGGCTCTTAATCATGCACGTATTCTACACGGAAGCTGCTAGTTACCGGCCTACGTGTAAACATGTGCAGGTCCCCCTTTAGAGTAAATTTTGGGGTCTTGATGTAGGTTAGCGCCTGACTATGTCAGATGTAAAGAGCTAAGTGAAAGTTACAGACAAAGGAGAGATTGAGGTCACACACTCACTCAGTCTGCAAGGAAATTTGTAGGAGCACTGGAAGGAATTCAACAGCCATTTGATGCCAGAACCCTCCTATTGACTTTTTGGAAAGAGCATGATGAAGTGTACTTTTCTGGAATAATACCTGGATGCAAGTTTCACTTATGTTTAAGACACTCGCCAAAATCCTTTAAAAGATATCAGTAGGAAAATGCTGACAAAAGAGCAAACTAACCTCATGGATAATGTTTGAAAATAATAAAATGGTAACTTTTCTTTCTTTCTACTTAAGAAGGCAACTTTCCTATATATGCACTCAGTAGTAAGGGAACTGAAAAAATAGAAGAGGTTACAATTCTAAAAAGGATGTGATAGCTTTGTGTTTATTATATCTTTCATATGGACCATCAAAGAGTTATTTCGAGCATCCCATTTGATTCTTGTCAAACTTTTTTCAGAAACTAAACACCTGAGACGGTGAAAGTTTAAGTGATTTGCCTGCGGTAGCATTAAAGGTGAGTGCCGGAACTGAAATCCAGGTATGAGTGTTTTTATATATGTATATATATTGCGTTTAAAAAAAAAAAAAATCATGTAAGCACAGTTTAGAGGCCTGGAAGAAAAGTGTTCACATTTGTGAGTGTTAATAAGAGTGTTAAGATTTGCCTATCTATACCTGTATTTCTAAGAAAAAAGAAAATTCTAGTATAGTTCATAGAATGGGCGTTCCAAAGGAAAATAAACAATGACAACAGATAGAGGGATGTGGTAGAGAGGCAGTTGCCACCAGGCCATGCCTAGTATGGGACTCAAATGGCAGATCATTTTGGGTTGATGAAACTTAGATATAATTTATGAACCATAGGTAGAAATTAATGTTGGTGTTTGGATAAAAAACTCAATTCTGGGATTTAGTTGTATGAGGAACTGGTTTGTCACTCACCAGATTGGAATACTGCACCTCCAACTCCTACCTATTTCCTTAAAAACAGAGGAAAATCTCATGAAATCCTGTTGCAGGACCCCAGTACTGGCTACTTTGCACTCAGACAAGTAAATTCAGTGTGCATTTATTTGGCATTGGAGAGGAAAAGCCATGAAGTCAGATATTTCATAGAATTTCATGGTTGTAGAGGGGCTATAGGAAGCAAAATGATCATAACTTATTCCAATAAACTTTTATTGTTCTTTGTACTTCTGAAATAGAAGTTAGCTGATATGAACGAGATTGACTTTCTCTTGATAAGATGCAAATATATTTTGCAAAAGAATGCCGATCAGCAGGAGATTTTGGCATTTACCAATGAAGTTTCAAGAATCTGTTCTCATAACTTACTTGCTCTGGTCTAATGTCTTTAGCACACAAACACACACACAGAGCTATGTTTTTTAAAACAATATTTTGTAGATGATAGCCCAGTGATATCCAAAGATCTAAACATTAACAATAAACTTTTCCCCAAACCTTTTTTTTGCTTTGGTCAGTTTTCTGTGTAAAGGAGACACAGAGAACTTCTTGCAAAAGGAGAAAAAGAAGGGAAAATTTAAAAGACGATCAGTGACCCGGAATGTATTAATTGAGTGATTGTCAGTATGCTTCGGCGCATCCGCTCCTGTGCCCACGTGGTAATACCTCTTTGCCAAGGGGAGGGCACAATCACTGAGAGCATTAAAATTCACAGTCGGGGAGTTCCCGTCATGGTGCAGTGGAAACGAATCCGACTAGGAACCATGAGGTTGCAGGTTCGATCCCTGGACTCACTCAGTGGGTTAAGGATCTGGCATTGCCGTGAGCTGTGGTGTGGGTCACGGACACGGCTCGGATCTGGCGTTGCTGTGGCTATGGTGTAGGTCGGCAGCAACAGCTCTGATTAGACCCCTAGCCTGGGAACTCCATATGCTGCAGGTGCGGCCCTCAAAAGACCAAAACAACAACAACAACAGCAACAAACAAACAAAATTCACAGTCAGAGCTGAAGTGCACACAGGGAAGAGGAAAACTAAATACACGGGAGCAGATAGCCTGGGTTTGAGCCCTAGCAAAAGAGCCCTGGTGGACAGAAAAAGAGAAGTAGATTTCTTAAAATGATTACCTAAATATAGCGTCTTTACTAAAAAGCTTGTCCCAGACAGCTAAGATGCAAATACGAATGAACTTTGATGGACTTGTTGGCAAGCCTCCTCAGCCCTTCCAGCAAATTCCTGAGTGATAAAGTTGGTTCTGAAACATGCCTGGAAACTAGCATGTGTGAACTTCCTAGGGGCTGTTATCTCTTAGCATCTAAGAAGTAGCTAGATTGGGAACATTTTTCAGGCTGCTTTTATACTTTCTATCTGTCTATCTATCTATCTTTGCATTATTGGACCAACTCATTATTCTTAATAATGACTAAAACATCGGTGTTTGTTCACTTTATTAATTTGGTAAACTGAGATACCAGCACAGTAAGGAACTTGCCTAGAGACAAAGAAAATGTGCAGCTGAACAACAGCTAGAATTTAGGTTCCCCAAACTGCAGTTCTTTCTTTAGCCCACTGGTGGGCTACCTCCTATTTCTAGTTTCCTCACAGGTTCTTTTTTACATATATGTACATATCTGCACAGGAGACAGCTGTGGGACCATAGGTTCTCTTTGCGCAGCTGGTGAATGACCTGAAGGGGATCCCTGGGCCACTGGGCCTGGGTTTTTCTTGAGCCGAAGCGGGGACATTGAGCCTGATGCCATTTTTGTTGTGACCCTTCATTTGGTGGGTGGGGGTAGTGGGAGCAAGGGGTGCATGTCAAACTCAGGCCCAGCATTCTTCTGACACATATGGTATCACAAAACAATGCAGAAATGTGACTGTAAGTGCCAGCCCATTATTTGGGGGCATTGTGCCATCAAATAAAGTTGTGAGGTTAAATGGCTACCAGATCATCACATCATATGAGAACATTATGTCTGCTTGGTTTGGGCTCAGATCCCAGGCTGGGAGTGTCTAAACCACAGTCTATACTTGGTTTAAGTTAGCCAGGGCAAAAGCATCTGTGTCAGCATTAATATGTCCAACTAAAGTGTCTCAAAGCTCATGGAAAAATATTTCTTTCCCCAAGTGACTGCCATATATATATAAAATAGGCAAAGACTCAATATACTATCCATAGGCCTTTCAGATTATTCAAGAGGGCCACACCTGAGGAAAAGAGAAGGAAATCCGCCCCCCCCCCTCCCGCCGCCAAAAAAAATAGTTCCATACCCTGGAAAGCATTTGGCCAAATAGGTCAGCAGGATGTGGAAACTCGTTTTGAAGGGTTTTGTATTCTTACCCAGGATTGCATGGCTTAATACCTCTGTGGCTTCTTTGCTGCCTATATACTGAGTTTGTAAAGAATGTTAGGAGAGTAAGTTCTAGGAATTCCGATGTTTTGAAATTTGTTGTTACTTTGTTAACTGTAGTAAAATGTTATATTCAGGATTTTGGTTTGATTATGAAAAAAATTAATGAAGCTTCTTCACTTCTATGTATTTCAAAAATGGTGGTGGAAAGCATTTGTGTGTAGATATTTCAACTATTCTTCAAAAATCAGAAAAAAGAAAGAGCCATGTTCTTTGCTTTTCATATAGAGATGACTCAATATATTTTAGAATGAGTGTTCTAGAATCAGACCTCCAGATTCTGTGAATTCAGAGTGTGGAAAAGGATAAGCAGCTCCTTTTAGCTGTAACAGGAGACATTCTTTTAAAAGCCTGGAATGCTGAAGCCCTCTTATACTGAAAACATGTTAGGACATGCTTTTTTGGGATGCTGTCAAGTGGTTTAGGCTCAGAATTCTACATTCCTCGTACTTTTGAAGTTGTTTTCTGTTGGCAGATGACCTCTTGATTATTTTCATGTGGTGGCTGTTCAGGCCAACCTCTCCCATTCCAAGTAATTAAAAAAAAAAAACCAAAAAAAAACCTCTGGGAAGTGTCCATACTTTAGCATAAAGTTATGAGTTGTGTGAGTGCTGGACTTATAATGATCAGACCTATAAACCTTGGCATGGTTCATAACAAAAGTCAATTCAGAAATCCAGAGTTCTCATTGTGGCTTAGTGGTAACGGACCTGTCCAGTATCCATGAGGATGCAGGTTCGATCCCTGGCCTCGCTCAGTAGGTTAAGGATCCATCACCACCGAGAGCTGTGTTGTAGACTGGCAGCTGCAGCTCCAGTTTGACCCCTGGCCTGCAAATATCCATATGCCAAGGGTACAGCCCTAAAAAGACAGACAGACAGACAGACAGACAGACAGAAAGAAAAGGAATCAGTCATATACCACCTAGAATGCTTCATGCTCCAGAGCTTACTCCTGTTCTTTAAAAGATCGCCATGTAGAGGAATGAAAAATTACAGTGACTGTGAAAAAGTTTTCACTTTGAAGGAGCTGTCATTTCCCTGGTAAAATTAACCAATATTTTCCATCCATCTCAGCTCCTTTTTGGACAAAGCCTGGGAATGGATAAAGGGGCAAATAAATTAATGAACAAGTAAATGGTGTTTCTGTGGACTCACAAAGTTGTAGCCTTCCCCTCAGGCAGGAGATAGAAGTTAAGATGCAAGCCAGTTCTCCCACTCCATAGAGCCTCTGTTTTAGGAAGTTCCGATTCATGGATTGGAGACTTGCACTAAATTCATATCCTGTACATCACACTCTGAACACCAAGAGTTCATTTCACAGGCACTGCTGCCTGTGAATCCCAAACAAAGGGAGCCCACTTAAAACCCCTTCAACATTTACCTTATCCTAGACCACATGTTAGTAGATGTGAGTCCCAGGCTGGGACCTGGGGCTCTTGCTGCAGTGGCTGCAGTGCTTGCCCCTTGACAAACAACTCCTTAAGCAATAAAATAAAAAGAAACTGTAAGGAACTAAAAATACATACATGTGCTGTTGGGGCAAATTATAGGCAAGAAGATACAAAAAACTAAAAACCCAACTGCTGCTTCTAAAGAGCTGAGAGCAAAAGCAGGGTGTCAGGAGGAAAAGCAGGGTTATGCGTATGCCCCCTGCACATAACACCACTAAGGGGATGGGCCGGCTGTCCAAGCCACGCCTCTGACCTGACCCCTGGACCCGCCCCTACCCTTGCCCCATATAAGTAGCCAGTTCTGCTCCTCCTCAGGGAGTGAGGGAGCAAAGGGACCTGTTGTTTGTTTTCGCTCCGCCTTGCTGCCACAGGGGCCCCAATAAAGCCTTGGCTGAATTTTCCTGCCTCGCCTCTTATCAATTTCTATTGATTAAGGAAGCCAAGAGCCATAGACGGTAACAGATGTTTTGCTATTTCTTGAACCCCAGCAGGAGTCTTAACATGCCCCAGAACAGAGAGGCATGATCTTAGGTGATGGTTTAAAAAAAAAAAAATGGGAGTTCCTGTCATGGCTCAGCAGTAACAAACCTGACCAGTATCCATGAGGATGCAGGTTTGATCCCTGGGCTCGCTCAGTGGGTTAAGGATCCGGCATTCCTGTGAGCTGCGGTGTAGGTCGCAGATGTGGTTCCGATCCTGCCTAGCTCTGCCTCTGGTGTAGGCCGGCAGCTACAGCTCTGATTAGACCACTAGCCTGGAACTTCCATAGGCCGTGGGTGCGGCCCTAAAAAGACAACAACAACAACAACAAAAAAATCTCATTTCACTTTGTGGGAATTATTTTTTAATTGTCTGTTTTATTGGGAAATTTCCCAGAGATATGCAATGAGAAACCAGTCTGGAAGAAGACAAGCAGGACAGGTATAACACCCAGGGTTCTTTTAAAATACTTCGTTTTGCAGACCAAGAATACAACTTGTAAATCTTTTTTATGCTTTTATTGTGGCATATAAATTATGACATTTTAGGTGAAGCCAATAAAGCCAGCATAGGCAAGAAAGCCAGTTTCTTTTTTAAAGCTTTCCATAGGTAGTATAATTTAAATAATTCTATGGTAGAGTTTCAACACCTCCGATTGAGCACTGTTGTTTACGAAGTAAGAACAGTAATCCTCATGTAAAAAGGTAGTATTGCTACCCTAGACAGCAGATGGTGTTATTAAATACACAGGCAAAGTCTAAGGTCATAAGGAACTAACAATTAACCAGAAATACGATCTGTCACAGCCGTTTAATGGGTAACCTACCAGATATATGCCACTTGTATTTTTGTGAGTGTTGGGAGGTATATTGTCAAGCTTCAGAGCAGTTACACAATCAGTTTAGAAATATTGTAATTATATTCTTGTTTAAGCATTTAGTGAAACCAGCAAACCAGAAAGAAAGTGAAAATCAGTGTGATTTCCTCATAATATTGCTTTCTGTTGCCTGCTTTGAAAAATACTTTATTGATTCCGGTTGCACAATTTCATAACTATTCCCGAATATAATTGGTCTTCCCCAACTAATACTGTCAGAATTTTGGATTCTGTACTGCTTGTGTGGGTTGTCCTAGGTATCATTTTTGCCCCTGCAGATTTTGTAGCGTGAAGGTGATGAGAAAAAATTCCAGCCTGTGTAAATGCGAGCAGGGGGATGGTTGGTGAAAAAAAAAAAAAAGAGAATGGTAGTGGGGCAAAGGGGTGATGTGTTGGGGGCTGAGAGGACACTAGTAAAATATGGAAGTGGGCTCAGTTTTTATTGTAAATCAAATATAAATACATCAGTGAAGTAAGAGCTTTCTACATACAGCCCAGTTCCTTGTGAGGGTTTTCCAAGGAGCGTTTGCCACCGAGAATGTGTGACTGGTCTTGTTTCAGTTAGGGCTTTTGAGGATGAGGAACTGAATTCTCAAATTCACTCAAAGGAAAAATGACCACGAGGACAGCAACCAACTCTAAATCATAAAAAACACAAACGACTTGGTTAGAATTTGGACGAGTGAATGAACCTTGGCCCATGGGCCAGAATTCCAAAGTGTATCAGAGTTGTCGCTCCAGCTGTTGTCTCAACCAGTCTGAAAAACGGCATCTGGGGGAGCGAAAACACCCCCAGTACCCCAGGTGAATAGCGGATGAACAATGAAAAACAAGGTCTGGAGGTCACTGGCTAATCAGAGTAAATAAGTGGGTGGATTCCAGTCTTCGGACACAAACTGTTCTTAAATCTCCCTGCTGTGGGGTTTGGTGAGGAAGTTCGACTCCACGGAAAATGCACGCTCTTAAGAAAGTTCTTATACAGTTTCACTTATTTAAATGTGTTTATTTACATTTCTCCAAATTTAAATTGAATAAGGAAAGTGCAGCACTCTATAAGCTGCAGACTCCCAGTGTGAGACCATCTATGAGCTCAGGTAGCTAGATTTTTCCATGAGGCCAGGACTCCTGCTGACACTTCCAGCCATTCTCCGAAAGGCCATTGAGGTACCCTTGGGTTGAATGAATGAGAACTTTCTGGAGAGCAGAAGACTGGCAGCGGTCCAGCTGGAAAAACCATATGGCAGCAGAGGCGGAAAGAGTGCTTCATGACCAGGAGCTTTATAAAAAAACGTCTGGAGGCTTGAGGCAGCCGTTACAACCCAAGATCTTACTAAGCATGATGGATGTTCTTACTTCTAGGACGGCCTCCAATTTACCTGGCCTGCAGCCAGCGCTGCATCCTCAGGCGCCCCTTGGGATGGGGCTTGCAGCACAGCACCACCTCACAGCCCACCTCCAAGGCTAGGATTCCAGCCAGCCCCCTCCTTCTCCCTTCCTACCCTGATGGAGCATAGGAGATGGCACCTGAGATAAACAAATTCTGCAAATCACTGTGGACAGTTTGTTTTATAATGGGTACGTCAGGAGAGAAAATGACTATGGTAAATTCTCGTCTTAGCCACGCAGGAACTCAGTGCCTTTTCGAGCTGCCCAGTGACTTATGAGCACCAGGATCAAAACCAGGCCATCTGAGTTTTAGACCAGGATGCTAAGAGGAGATGCTTTCCACAGGCAAAGGCATAGCCTTGAGGTTTTCCATCAGACCCTCCCTGCCCAGTGTCATTTCCAAAACAATGGAAAGGAATACTTGATTTTTCCATGTTAATTCTCCATGATAATCATCTCTTATTACTAATAAGCATTTGTGCCTGTTACTGAGCTTTAAAAACTTTCTATATGGAATGCTGTATCCCTTAGGAAAGAGGTAAACTAGGAGGCAATCACGCAGAATTATTTAGAAAAAAGAAAAAAAAACACGTTATAAAGCATGTAATTTACAAGATTGTAAAGAAATAATAATTTCCTCTAGAATGCTTATGAGTTTATATCTTTAAAAATGTGGAGTTCCCGTCGTGGTGCAGTGGTTAACGAATCCGACTAAGAACCATGAGGTTGCGGGTCCGGTCCCTGCCCTTGCTCAGTGGGTTAATGATCCGGCGTTGCCATGAGCTGTGGTGTAGGTTGCAGACGCGGCTCGGATCCCGCGTTGCTGTGGCTCTGGCGTGGGCCGGTGGCTACAGCTCTGATTCGACCCCTATCCTGGGAACCTCCATGTGCCGCAGGAGCGGCCCAAGAAATAGCAAAAAAATGTAACCAATACATACTTTTTAAGATGCACACAGATTGCATTGGAAAGGTGCATGTATACCACTTTTTATTCTCATCTCTGGCATCCATAGTGTAGGCAAAAGCTGGCACTATGATTTTTTTTCAGCAGGTAATAATTGTCTCCCTTCCAACTTTTCTGATGGATGTTTTACCACCATTTTCCTTAAGCTTAGAAGCAATAATTACTGTAGTCACGAAAATCGGGGCCTAACTTTATTACCCAATCATTATAACAATTATCTTTCTAGTTTTCTCTTTGTCTATGTACACACATTTCCAAGCACGTATTTTCATTACTGGACAGAGAAAGGCCAATAGGTCAGTTACACACACTCCATGCTGATAAAGCAATGTCATTAACTTATGATAAAAAAGAAGCCAATTACAAATTACAGCCCTTTATGCTTAGGTTGTGTTTTTCCTCTTAGGAACTCAAAGCAAAAACCAAGATGACCGTTTATGTATGTATGTCTCTGTATACATATATTATTAGTATAATACCGTATCATTATATATAATTATTATTCAAGTATATATTTTTTAATAATGTTAGGTGGTATGTTATTGATTCAGAATGAGCTTCCCATCCATCTGGACAAAGAGGGGAGTCTACTGGGCCTAATGGGAAAAGGCTTTCAGACCACAGCACTTGCTGAACTTCCAGAGGGAGAAAAAGTCATTTCTTCTCAAGTAAAGCTTTCCTCTCTGGGTGGCATCGGGGATGCAGAGACAGATATGGGCTGGAGACAAGCCAAATGCTTATTCTTTTTAATGGATGCAGAGTCCCCGCTCCCCCAACCCCTTCCCCCAGCCACCTGGCTCTATTTCACATGATGCTCAGAGCTCCCCATTCCTGACTACAGCCCCTGAAGTCGTGGGAGAGTAACTCATGCTCTGCAACGGGTGCAGGTTCTGCCTCTGCTGCCGTATCACTGTGTGAACACAGGCAAGTTGCTCTTCTGTACCCCGCTTGCTTCTATAAATGGATACAATGGCAAGTGACAGATAAATGTGAGCTTTACTGACATGCCCAGAGACCACTCACTGTGGGTAAATATCACCCAGCAATATAAGAGCGCAGGGCTGGAGTCAGAGAGCCGGGGCTCTCATTCTGGTTCTGCCACTTTTAGGAGCTGTGTGATCCTGGACAAGTTACTTAAACTTTCTGTGCCTCAATTTCCTTACCTGAGAGGTGGGTTTAAAAACGGTGCTTCCTGCAGAGGTTCTAAGAGGATTAAATGGAACATGTCAAGTACCTTGAACAGTGTAAGGCCCAGAGGAAAGCCCTCCATCAACACTGGCTTTTGTTATGTTAGGTGTTTCCACACTAGGCTGAAGCAGCAGGAGCTCCTTTTGAAACCAAACAGTCCTACCTCCTGTGGCCAGACTTCAGGATCCTACTTCAGGAACAACCCCAGCTACTTGCATCCCTTCACACCCACCACTCCGGGAAGTAGTTATCAACCAAAGCTGCCAGTGACCTCATTTTGACCAAGTCTAAGAGAGTCTTATCGCTAATCCTTTCTGAGTCATCTACCACTATCACTCCTTAAATTTTTCCTCACTTTGGCTCTTAAAGTAATATCCTGGACCTGCTGCATTTAAAGAGGTTAAGAACTTAAGAAGCCCCTATGCGTGTGTTTTATCTGCCCTCTGCCCACTCTCCACCCCCTGCTGGACTCCAGGCTGAAGTTTTCAGTGCTCAGTACACAGTATATGCTCAATAAACTGCCTTGAACTTTGGCATTCAAGTGCTTCCTCATCTCTGTCCCTTTGTGTTATTTTCCTGATATTTGACCCCTTGCTCTTCCTGGAATCTCTGCTACAGTGAAATAAACCCTTCAAGATCACCAGACGTATCCATCCTTTTCTTTATTTGAGGCTTGGAAATTCTTCATAGTTAAGTTGAACCTGTTTTATGTTTCCAATTTTTTTTTTTTGATGGACATTTTTAAGGTCTAAATTTTTTATTCAGAAAACAGACTTAAGAATTAAGCCCCCCAAATATAAAACCCACACACAATTCTTTTGAAAACAACTCTTTTTGGGTTGTACCAGATGCATTTTAACAAAGGAATCATATTCTCTGAGAGGTGGAACCCCAGAATCTGAAAAAAGGACAGACTGAACTTCTTTGCAGAGCAGATACTGACTCACAGACTTTGAAAAACTTAGGGTCTCCAAAGGAGACAGTTTGGGGGGTGAGAGGATGCGCTGGGGTTGTAGGATGGAAATCCTATAAAATTGGATTGTGATGATCATTGTACAACTACAAATGTAATAAATAAAAAAAAAGTTAAAAAAAGAACCCCAGAATAGGCATTTAAAAGATAGTTTCTGGGAGTTCCCTGGTGGCCTAGCAGTTAAGGATCAAGTGTTGGGAATCAAGGGCTCTCACTGCTGTGATTCAGGTTGTTGCTGTGGCATGGGTTTGATCCCTGGCCTGGGAACTTCCACATGCCATAGGCATGGCCAAAAATAAATAAATCAAGTTTCTGTCTCAAATACAGTAAAATACGATAAACATTGGTCCAGTTTCCCCCTGACTCTCCCCAGTCACACACCTCAGTTCAGGGTCACTTCAAGGGAACACAGTTTATATACCTATGGGAATCAAGGTTGATTGAACTGTTTCCTTATAACTTTAAAATTAGAGGCTGACCTTCCTTTAGCAACACACACACATACATTTTCTGAAGTCAACTGTACATGATTTTTAAAAATTTTCCCGTTATTTCAGATTATTCACATGGTTAGGCACAGTAGGTTTCATGATGCTTTTAGGGACCCACGAAAACATTTTAATCTTAATTTCTTTTAAAGTCAGAAGGGAGAAAATAATGGAATAGTTAATTCAGTGTAGGTTGTATTTGTGTTTATGCCATTGCAGTTGTAGGATATAATTTTTACATGTTTTTTCCTTAATGCCCACAGCATTTCCAGGAACCACGGAAGTCATAACGCAGCCCTTGTAATGACAATGGATTTTGTTTAGGTTTATATGTTCATTATAAGTATTCTGGGAATACTTTCATATTTTAAATTTATACACTGTCTAAGACTTAGTCCTTGGTGTTCTGGTTCTCTCTATGTGCACTGACCCCTCAGAGGCCCCATCCACTTCATTGCTTGTGGTCACTGTCTGTATACGACTTTCAAATCACTTCCCCTCTATCCTCCTGTCCAGCTCTAACTTTGAACTGTCCACTAGGCCTTTCCACTTGTGTGTTTCATCACTGGCTCGGAACAAACCAGCACATCTTCCCCTGAGCTCATGCTCCCCGGCTCATCAGCTCCCACCCTGCTTTCCCAACTATTACCACTACTGCCAGTTTGTAGTCATTCAAGAGCCAGTCTCCAGCTCATCCCCTCTTTCGCACCCTGGTCTGAAGAACTGGTTGAGCCAGAGGTCCCCCACCCTCTGCTGCACACCCCTGCAGCTCAGCTCTTCTTGCCTCTCGTCGGAGTTCCTGGCACAGACCCTTGCCCGACTTCTTTGCAGCCCAGCTTCCTCCTCTGATTCCTAACCTCCCCAGTCGACCTGAGCACTGCTTTTATTGCTGACTTTCTCTGTCCCACCACTTCAGCCCGGGCTCCTTCCCTACTTTTTAAGGCCCCGCTCAGGTGGACTCCTCCATTTTGGCCAATGTGTCTCCCTAGGCATTAGTGCATTAACCTACCAGAGGTGACAGTGAATACTTCCTCCCCCCTCCCATGAACTGGGTTTGCTGTCTTTGTCTTTTGTCCACGTGCTTCCATTCATTCAGTACTTTGGGGAACTAGTCTTGATCTGGGCACAGTCGCCTTAAATATCCCTTTTCAGAATTCAAGTCACATCCCCATTCACGTAGCCCTGGGTCCACCCGAAAGAACTGGTCTTTTTCCTCCGCTCCCAGGGATCTTGTAAACAGAGCCCCTGGATCTAGCTCTTAGTTACATATGTGGCATGGATTTCTTAACTATGTTGTGTGTGCTGTTTGTCTGAGTTTTGTGAAAGCAATGATCATTATGGATGATCTCCCATCTTATTTTATTTTATTTTATTTTTTTTTTTTACTTTTTAGGGCCACAACTGAGGCATATGGAGGTTCCCAGGCCAGGGGTCCAGTTGGAGCTACAGCTGCCGGCCTACACCACAGCCACAGCAACTCGGGGTCCAAGCCGTGTCTGCAACCAACAACACAGCTCACAGCAATGCCGGATCCCTAGCCCACTGAGTGAGGCCAGGGATCAGACGTGTGTCCTCATGAATAGTAGTTGGGTTCGTTAACCACTGAGCCATGACGGTTACTCCTGATATCCCTTTTTAATCACCCAGTTGCACCTGACATCAAGCATAAGGCTGGGCTAGTGGTGCTAACCCTTTGATTATTAATAGTAACCACTATATTTCAATGCTTTCTATACTCTGACTCAGGTACTCTGCTAGGTATTCATATACACTTATCTCTGTAAGGTTATTATCATCTTTTTTTACAGATGGGGAAACTGAGGCTCAGAGAAATTAAGTGACTTGGTGGAGCTTACGTGATTGTTAAATAGCTACATGGGAACTTAAGTCTAGGCATGACCTAATCAAAAACAGTGCCCTCAGGCTCTCTGTAAAATTAACATTACTTTTGGTCGATTTGTAAATATTCAAATCTACTTGTTCCCAGTATCAATTATGTTTGTTTGTTTGTTTTCTCTCTCTTTGTATTTAATTTAATTAATTATTTTTTTCTTTTTTTGTCTTTCTAGGGCCGCACCTGTGGCACATAGAGGCCCCCAGGCCAGAGGTCCAATCCGAGCTGGCCTACACCACAGCCACAGCAACACCAGGTCTGAGCCACACCTGCGACCTACACCATAGCTCATGGCAACGCTGGATCCTCAACCCACTGAGCGAGGCCAGGGATCGAACCTGCAACCTCATGGTTCCTAGTCGGATTCATTTCCACTGCGCCATGATGGGAACTCCATCTCTTTATATTTTAAAAGATGCTACCAGGTCTTTACATTTATATCAGAACCACTGAACCCTTCTAGAATCTCATTATAAATGTCCACCGGATAATGGTTATTTGGTGATACATAGATAATAGTCATAAGCATTGAGCTCACAGAGGATTCCTCCACCTTTTTCTCTCTTGCAATGTAGTATGTTCTATACATTGAACAAAGCTCAGGATTAAAAACAAAGAAATTAGTAAGCATACAATGGAAACAGAGACTGAGTACATAACGTAGTATCTCAAAATGAACACAGTATATGTTCACAACCTAGAATTCTTCAGTTGGGTTTGCAGTAGTGTTAAGTCATTGCTCATTTGTTTCTCTGTTGTTTTCTATACACCCTGATCTGGTTAAGTTCCTGTAAATCCTTAACATCAGATTGTGGAGCACCTCTAGACCATTAAAAAGTCTTCTATAAACATTAAGAAAATAAAATAACAAATTAAAATTAAATTGCTTGGTTACAGTATAGTAACTTTATTTTAAGAACACTTTAGGGGCTGAAAACACCTTGAGATATTTGTGGCAAGGCATCACAAAACAAAATCAGTAGTAAGACTATGCCAGCTTGTGGCTCTAGGGCATCCCATCTCATTGCTGGAAGTATTTGCTTCCTTGCTCTTCAGGACAACTGATCTTGTTCCCACTCTTGCATCCTGTCTCCCAGCGTTGGCCTCTTTTCTTTCTTTGTAACAGAACCCTCATTTTTAGCTGGGCTCATTGCCCTAGTCACTGGTCACCAACCCATGCTTTCTTCTTGGGCACCACTTCCCAGCCTCCCTAGCTGTTATTTGCACACAGCCATGTGCTCGAATCTGGCCATAGTGAGTGGAAGTGGTGTGTGTTACTTCTGGCTCTGGCCCACAGAAATTTCCCTTTCAAGATCTCCATGCTCTTTCCCCTTCTACAGCTTGATGCAGACAAATAAGAATACCTTGGAAGATGAGGGTAGAAGATGGCAGAGGCCCAAGATGAAAGAAACTTGGGTCCCTCAATCACTGGGGAAGAACCCCTACCGATTGAGAACATCGTTTTGGACTTTCTATGAATGAGAAATAAACTATATCATGGCATGTTTATATCATATCATGTTTGAGCCATTAATCATTTGAGGTTTCCAATAATAAACCTAAAGTATCTTACAGACACAGACATCAGAAGGAGAAGACCATATTTCCTAATTTCACATTCTAAGTAAGTGTAGCCAGGTAACCAAGTCCTGACCAGTTAGATGTAAGCAGAAATGTTTTGTGTGACTTTGTAGGAGGTAGCTCAAAGGAAGCTGATTTGGATGGATGGGGAGCATTTTGTCTTCCTTTGTTTCCCTGCTATTGCTGTCTAGAACTCAGGCACAATGGCAGAAATTCCACTGGCCATCTTACCACCTTGCAGATGGAAATCATTTGCCAACACAATGGAACAGAGAGACTAGGTTTCTAATGAGCGTGGAGCTGCTGGACCAGTCTTGGACCCCTAACCCCTCTTACAACACTTTGGTGTTAGTGAACTCTCTTATTTAAACCACTCATTTTTATCTTTTTTTTAGGGCTGTGCCTGAAGCATATGGAAGTTCCCAGGCTGGGGGTCTAATTGGAGCTGCAGCTGCCAGCCTATACCACAGCCATAGCCACACCAGATCTGAGCCGCATCTGTACCCTACACCACAGCTCAGGGCAATGCCAGATCCTTAACCCACTGAGTGAGGCCAGTCCGCATTTTCACGAACACTGTATCGGGTCCTTAACCTGCTGAACCACAACGGGAACTCCTAAACCACTGTTTTATTTGAGGTCCAATGTATCAACTTTTCTTTTTATGGACCATGCTTTTGGTGTCAAATCTAAGAACTCTTTGCCTGGCTTTAGCCTTCAAAATTACTTTCCTAGGTTTTTTTCTGAAAGTCTTAAAGATTTATGTTTCACATTTAAGTTCATCATCCAAAATTGAGTCAGTTTGTGCATAAGGTGTGAGGCTAAGGTTGAGATTCAGGTTTTTTTTGCCTATGGCTATCCAGTTGTTCCAGCATTTTTTTTTTTTTTCTTTAGGATCCCACCTGTGGTACATGGAAGTTCCCAGCCTAGGGGTCATATTGGAGTTGTAGCTGCTGGCCTATGCCACAGCCAAAGCAGCTGAAGATCCGAGCTGCATCTACGACCTACACCACAACTCATGACAACGAAAACCCACTGAGTGAGGCCAGAGGTCAAACCTGCGTCCTTACGGATACTAGTCGGGTTTATTACCATTGAGCCACAAAGGCAACTCCCTCCAGCTCCATTTGTTGAAAAGTTTATTATATCCCTTTATTGAATTGCTTTTGCATCTTTGTTGAAAATCAGTTGGCCATGTTTGTGTGGTTTCACTTTCTGTTTTACTGATCTTTCTTTCCACTAATGCCACACTGATGTATAGTGGACATTAATATCAGGTAAAGTGACGCTTCACCCTTTATTCTTCTTTTTCAAGATTGTTTTAGCTGTTCTAGGTTCTGTGCCTTTCCCTTTAAATTCAAGAATAAGCTTGTCTATGTCTAAAAATAACCTCACTGTGATTTTGATAGAGACTGCATTAACCCTGTAGATCAATTTAGGGAGAACTGACATCATTACTATCTTGAGTTTTCCAATCCATGAGCACAGTATATCTGTTACTTTATTTAGTTCTTCTCTGATTTCTTCTTCAGCTCTTTGTAACCTGTAGCATATAGGTTCTGTACGTATTTTGTTAGATTTCTATCTAAGTATTTCATTTTCTTGGGGATGATTGTAAATGGTATGTTACTGGTTCCTGGATGTTTATTGTTAATGTGTAGAAAGGTGATTGATTTTTTTGTGTGTTGATTTTGTATCCTGCAAGCGTATGAAATTCACTTACAAGTTCTATGAGTTTTCTTTGAACACTCCTTGTGATTTTCTACGTAGACATTCATACCATCTCCAATAGGGACAGTTCTGTTTCTTCCTTTTCAGTCCACTCTCTGTGCAAAAATAACCCAGCCAAATAGGTTTTCCTACTGAAGCTATGTGAAAATAGAAAATTTTTACTCTAACATCTTTCTTTTCTTTTCTTTTTTTAAATCTACATCTGTTTGTCACCTTTATTCTTGAAAGAAGAATAACATAATATTCTAAAACAGAGATTAACAGGAGTTTTTGCCATGGTGCAGTGGGTTAAGAATCCAACTGCAGTGGTTGAGGTTGTGGCGGAGTTGTGTGTTTGTTCCTCAGCCCAGCACAGTGGGTTAAAGGGGGTTAAATCCATCGTTGCTACAGCTGCAGCTCGGATTCAGTCCCTGGCCTGGGAACTTCCATATGCTATGGCTGCGGCAAAAAAAAAAAAAAGAGTAAGATAAAATAGAGATTAACAGGAAATGTTACTGGACAACTTTGATTTGCAAGAGAAACAGAATTTATTGCTGAGTTGGGTACCAGTGGCCAAGTAATTAGAACTTCTATGAAAGAAACTGCAAGTTGACCTCTTTTAAAAGCTGAGGTTGATTTTGCAGTTCTTGGTCAGAATTTCACAACAATTTATATTATTTTGATACAGTGTCATGGGCATCTGTTGCTTTTGCCTGCCCAACATCCATTTGTTCCTGTGATACTGGAACCCTAGTTTTCTTTTCGGGAAATACCCCTCCCTGTCTCTCAGTCCTGTGGTCATGATGGGGCTTCCTCTTGCCCGCGGCACCCCAGGGTGGGCGTGTGGTCTAAGTCTGGCCAATGGGAATGTTAACTGTGCTGTGTGCTTCAGGAACGAGCCTATCAGAGCCAAGATTGTCAACCCCTGGAGCTGTGCTAGAAGTTTGGAGAAAGACAAACTCGCTGCTTGGGTAGTTAAAGCAGTAGCAAGTTAGCCTAAAGCTTCTGGTATGTCAGAAACAAGGAATGAGAATGAAAGCAAGACAGGGAAAGAAAAGCTGAGGGCTCAAGACACATTGTTGAAAGCACTGTGTGAAGGTCTGGGGCCATTTAGACCTGAAAGCCTACTCCTGAATCTTCCTGTGCACGGGAGCATATACTTTGGCTTTTATTTGACTTGTATTTCTGTCACTTTCCACTGAGGGTCTTGGTCTACACTTAATTTGTTACTAAACTTATTAGGATATAGAGAGTTTTAAAAATTTCTTCATGTAACTTTTTCTAATTGAAGCAGTGTGGTTATTCCTCCCCAGAGGATCTCTTAGGACTTATGTTCATTTCCTTTTGCCTATACACAATCTAAAGTTTTTTCTTTCTTTTCTTTTTTTTTTTTTTGTCTTTTTACCATTTCTAAGGCCGCTCCCGTGGCATACGGAGGTTCCCAGGCTAGGGGTCTAATGGGAGCTGTAGCCACTGGCCTATACCACAGCCACAGCAATGTGGGATCCGAGCCACATCTGCAACCTACACCACAGCTCACGGCAATGCTGCATCCTTAACCCACTGAGTAAGGCCAGGGATCGAACCCGAAACCTCATGGTTCCTAGTTGGATTCATTAACCACTGAGCCACGATGGGAACTCCCACAATCTAAAGATTTTTAAATGTACTTCTTTAGTTGCCTGAATGTTCTTACACACTTGTCCTATCCTTTCAATTCATATCAGGTAGCAGGGACTGCGATGAACATGTTTTTATAATACCCAGCAAAGTGCTGCTTGCTGTAAGAAGCTAAGAAATGATTTCCAACGGCAAGAAAAGACAGTCATTCTTCCTATAGTTTTGTGCAAAAGCCTTCTTGCCTCTTCCTCAGAGCTGTCCTTTTTTTTTTTTTTTTTTTTTTTTAATGGCCATACCTGTGCCATATGGAAGTTCCCAGGCTAGGGGTCGAATCAGAGCTACAGCTGCCAGCCTACACCACAGCCATGGCAATGCTGGACCTGACGCTGCAGCTTGTAGACATACAGGATCCTTAACCCACTGAACAAGGCCAGGGATTGAATCCGCATCCCGATGGACACCATGTTGGGTTCTTAACCTGCTGAGCCACAATGGGAGCTCTGAGCTGTCCTTTTCTAGGAAGACATGAGTTCCTGTTGGTGCTAGTACCTTTGGCCTGGGAAAGAAAGTGCTTTTCTTCTCCCATCCTCTTTGAAGGGGTTTCCCCACTACTGTCCATTCATGATGTGGGGTCCATCAGAGCATCATACAGCATCAGCAGAAAAGCCCTAGTGTGAGGGAAGAGCAGGCACTGCTCACCTCTGGGAAGGGCTGTGGCACAAGTGAGCATCATAGAAGGCTGACAGCTTTGGGCTCTGCCAGCTGGGATTATTTGCCAACCTTCCAAGGGATGTGAGTGGGAACAGTGCCACAGGCCAGACTGGATTCTTTACGACTGTGTGTTCACTGGTGGAAAACACTTCTGAGGCAGACGATTGAATTGGAGACTAGATGTGCCTGTGCCGCCCAAATAAAAGCCTTCCCAGGTAGGCCATTCAAACTCAATTAAGAGCAGCAAACAGGATCCATCAGAGCCGTGGCTACAACCCCTGTCACAGAGAATGAACGGTGAGTGGTCCAAATGGATGGGGGCGCCAAGTGGCACCTCATTTACAGTGGGAGCTCAGCCGTTTACACTCTTTGCTGCTTCGCTGGAACAAGGAGAGAAAGACATTAGGATGAAGGATAATGTGCTGTGGATACATAAAGATGAAAGAGAGGGGGATGGAGGAAATGTCACTTATTTGAAGGTCTCCTTTAGGCTGCTCCATCCTCTCTTACCCCTGCAAGCACACTTCACAGCGTTCGAACCTTCATGGCCTACTCCGGAGCTCAAGGTACTCAGGCTTTTCTGGTTTCTTGTCGAGCCCAGACACGTGAAACCAGCACTTCCATCTGAAAGGGCATAACTGGTGCATTTTACTGTCTCTACTGAGAAAAGAGGATGGATGTATCAAACCTCTGCATTATGGGTAGAACTGTGTCCCTTTAAAAGACACATTGAAGTCTTAAACCCCGGGACCATGAATGTGACCTTATTGGAAATGGAGTCCCTGTAGAGGCAGTCAGGAGAAACTGAGGTGACACAGAGTTCGGCTGGGCCTAATCCAGAGTGGTGGTGTCTGTATGGGAGAGGAAGACACAGGGAGAGCATGTGACATCAGAGCAGACTGGGGTGATGTGTCTACAGGCCAAAAACCACCAAGAGTTGCCGCCACCCTGGAGGGTAAGAGAAAGGTGTGGGCAGGTTCTGCCCCGCAACCTTCAGAGAGAGGGTAGCCCTGCTGACACCTTGATGTTGAAGTTCTAGAGCAAATTCCTCTTGCACTGAGCTATCAGGTGGCAGTAATTTGATGACAGCAGCCCTGGGAACCTAATACACCCTGGTGAAAAGTAAGTGCACAACACTGTGAAATCCGCCCCACAGATAACAAGGTCGCCGAGAGCCGTCCCAAATAGTCAGAGTCAACGATGCCATCTTCCCTAGAGGAGGTTCAGCTCGCCTAGATGTGGCTGCAAGTTGTGCCCCAAGATGTTGGGGTAGGGGCGAGGCTGCTTTGAGGCCAGGAGCCACACCCATTCTCCTCCGCATCCCTCCTCTGTACCTGACCCCAGAAGGGCCTGATAAAGGTTGGACGTGTGAATGAATTAACAGGAGAATGTGTATCAGATGAGAGATTGGCATTATTTTATGACATCTTTAAGTGAGTACCATCATCTTCCATTAATACAGAACAGACCAGGTGTCCTCACTGGAGAAATCCACTCTTAGGCATTGAAAGACATAACCTTAGGGCTTTTTTGAGATCGAATTTGGTCCCTGGAGCCCAGTGTGGCGGAAATGGCAGATGTGACTAGTAACACCTTTTTATTTTATTATTTTTTTAAATATCCAGCTGATATTGCAATTCTGCAACTCAGATGTGACCACAGTTTCTTAACTTTCAGGGCAAGGTGTATTACTCTCCATTTAAAATCAGCCCATCCAAAATGATAGCTTGCTGTTTTGAGCATGAGTTCATCTTAAATACCTTTTGGAGACGCTAGGTAAAGGGTGCCATTACCAGCAACAACCACTAAATGAAACAACACCAGATGAAAAATCAGTCACACTGGTCTCCTAGAAGTCAATAGAACACATGAGGGGTGTCATTTGCCGAAACCCCAGAATTGAAGTACCTTTTAATGTTGAATGTGAAAGTCTTTTATAAACTACAAAGGGCTGTAAAGTAGATATTATGTTTATTATTTTCCTGTTCTATATCCTTGATTAAATGACAAACCCATGGAGTTCCCTGTAAGCTCAGCGGGTTAAAAATCTGGTGTTTTCACTGCTATGACACAGGTTCAATACCGGGCCTGGGAATTTCTGCATGCCTTGGGCATGGCCAAAAAAAAAAAAAAAAAAGAAAAGAAAAGAAAAAAGACAAACCCAAAGACTCAGTAACCAACCTTTTACTTTTCTGAACCACAATTTCCTTATCCAAATGAGGGAATTAGTTACTATCCCAGGGTCCCAGCTAAATCCATTTGTTTTCCTTTGACTCTGATTTGTTAGCAAGGGTGTATATATATATGTGTTCCTAAAATATGGGGATATATTTGGTGACTCTTCTGGTATATAATATTAAATTATTTTGCATAAGTTTTTCAGAATAGATTTTGTATAATATAGAAGAACAAAGTTTTTTTGAGAAGTAAAATAAGGGGGAAAGTAGGACATGAGAAAATATAACAAGAAGCACTTAGGAGAATATATCCATCATAATAATTAAAATCCAATTTACCTGGAAACGAGAGGAAGAGTGTGTTTATGATTAATATATTTTGTGCTTATTGCAAAGAAAATCTTAAAAAAACAGAGAAGCAAAAGCTGCCTTTAAATGCAGTTAGAAACCCTAGCTGCCTTTTATTTTTTTATCTTTTGTCTTTTTAGGGCCGCACCTGGGGCATATGGAGATTCCCAGGCTAGGGGTCCAATCGGAGCTGTAGCTGCCAGCCTACACCACAGCCACAGCAAAGGGGGATCCGAGCTGTGTCTGCAACCTACACCACAGCTCATGGCAACGCCAGATCCTTAACCCGCTGAGCAGGGCTAGGGATCGAACCCTTGTCCTCATGGATACTCATCAGGTTCTGGTTTGTTAACCACAGAGCAGCAGAGGGAACTCCCCTAGGTGCCTTTTAAATGTAAATGGCAACCTTAATTTTTTGCTGTGTAAAATAACAGCTTTTTCTTCAAGTTATAATTGTATAAAGCAAACATCATAGGAAAAAAATGACCATTGTTTTTTTTTTTTTTTTTTGGAAGCAACAGCTTTGACTAAAATGCCCCCTTGAAATTCCGGAAACCTGCCAGAATGCTGGGAAGAACGGGTAGAAAGAAATACAAAAGTCAGGAAATAATCTAGTTTTTAATTCAACAGAATCAATGTTTCTTGTGTATTTTTATTTGCTTTTTTTAAGACAGTTGGCTTTTGGTTTTAGTGTGTGTCTAGCCTTGAAATCAGCTCTGCAGAGAAATTCCTGGTTCTGCGGAGGGTCCACCAGGGTGACCTTGAACCATAGGTCCCAGGCCCCCAAATGTGGGCAAGACAACACAGCCCCTAGGCAACAGAGGAACCTCTCGGGCGAGTGGTCTTGAGACACAGGGGGAAACTTGATGAGCAGCAGGGATTCTCAACTCTAAAGATGACAAATCCCTACCCTGGCCTGAGCTAACGGAAATGAGGCAAACACAAGCAAACTAAAAACCAAAAACCTGTCATATTTCCCCATAACTTCCTTTAGATCTTAGTCCTTACATGTGGTAAAAAGAGTTTTAAAAAATATTTTAAGTAGTTCCCGTCATGGCTCAATGGTTAACGAACCTGACTAGTATCCATGAGGACATGGGTTCGATCCCTGGCCTCGCTGAGTGGTTTAAGGATCTGGCGTTGCTGTGAGCTGTGGTGTAGGTTGCAGATGCCGCTTGGATTCTGCATTGCTGTGGCTGTTGTGAGGGTACAGCTCCGATTCAAGTCCTGGCCTGGAAACCTCCATATGCCACAGATATGGCCTTAAAAAAACAAAAGACAAAAAAAAATTTTTTTTTTTAAGAACTGTGTCAAAAGAGCTGTGAAAGTACTTATATCCCTTGCTCTCGAAATTCTGCTTCTAGATAGCTGTCTTAGGAAAATAATCATAAGTATATTATCAAAAGTGATTTATAAATAAGTATGTTGGCTGAAGCATTATTTATAATATAGAAAAAGTTGGAAACAAAATCCATGTACAAAAATAAGAAAATGGTTAAATAAATCATAGTCCATCTATGTGACGAATGCTGTATACATATTTACAAATCATATTTTCAGAGATAGTTGTTGATAAAGGAAAATGCCCAGCATTGAAAAAGGCAGATTCACAATGAAATAGTCCACATAGTTATAATTTTAAATGTGTAAGTTTGTCTATGTATATGTATAGAAAATGGTTGAAAAGAACTACACCAAAATGTTAACTCATTATCTCTCGTGGCAGGATTATGAGGTTACAAGCGATTGTTTCTGGTTATTTACATTTTCTAGTATTTTAAGATTTTCCTACAGTGAGCCTGTATTACTTTTTAATGTCAGAAATATTAATTTTAAGGTTCTTATATTTATGTATATTCCTTTAAAATGATAGACTCTTTCTCCATAAGTCAGAAACCTGGACACCGAGGAGTTCTTACTATGGTGCAGTGGATTAGGAACCTGAGTGCAGTGGCTTGGGTCACTTCGAAGGCTCGGGTTCTATCCCTGGCCTGCTACATTTGGTTAAAAGAATCCAGCATTGCTGCAGCTTGGATTCAGTCACTGGCCTGGGAACTTCCATATGCCATGGGTGCAGCCATTGAAAAAAGAAGAAAAAGAAACGTGGACACCAAGTTTTGGCTTTAATGTAGTGAGCTGGAGAATTATGATTAAATACTATTTCATTGATGACTCAGTCAATGAACGAATATTTACAGAGCCCGTGTGAGTCACTCGACCAATGCTTATCTACCCCCTTTTATGTGCTGGCCATTGAATGCATGCCCAAAATGAAATCATGCCCATCTTGTCTGGACAATGATGGCAAGAAGATCCTGTTATGGGTACTCGTGAATGTCACATATCACTGAGGAATGAGACATGCCTAAAGGTTGGGCACATTTGCCCAAGCAAACTGCCAAGGAATCTAAGCCTTGCCCAAGTGTGTAAGACCCAGGCTCACCTGCTCGCCCAGCCTCACTGAAGCATGGGGCAAAGTTTTTGCAAGTTCCCATCATGATCTCCTGGATGCCTCATTTTCTGTTGTTTTGTCTCGGAAGGAAGTTCGGTTAGTCCAAGAGGCTTGGTTTGTTATACAGCTGTACAGCTCTGGACTTTCATAGCCTTCTCTTTAAGCGCTGACAACTTGATACTTTGATCAATGGTTGTTATATTTCTCTGTATGTTAGTTGGACAGGCTGATGATTTCCAAAGTCAATCCCTTCTCCTCTCCCTTTCTCTCTCCAGTTTACACATTTCTGTTTTCCAGTTGCTTTATCTACGTCTTCTAAGTATCTCAAAGTAGGAAAAAGCAGGGGCCCTGGAATTCTCCTGCCCAGTCCCTGAACAGTCGTCAGGGCTGGCTGTGCCCTTGCGTCACAGAGGACTGCTGTATGACGCCGGTGGCCTGTGTTCAGGACGTGTTGCCAAGGTCACTATAGTTTGTTAACGGGCAGCTGCCACTGGAAAGCATGCGCCTGACTGGCAACATTTCCCCACTGTTGCAGAGAGCCTCTGAGTGGCAGGGAGGCATCTAAGCAGGTGGTTTCTGCTGCAAAAGCCACCCGCCCTGGATGTGCCTTCTTCCCACTGTGGCCTTTCCCAGGCCTGGCATGTGGCTTTCCCAGACACTCAGAGAGGCCACGTGCCCATTCACATGGCAGCAGCGTGCCTGGTGATCACACTGCACATCCCAGGTCTTTACCTGTAAAGTGGCTGTTTTCCCAACCCTCCCTGCTCTTGGGAAAATGAGAGTCATTGGCAGAGATAAACATTTAAGCCTCGCTGGGAGATTTCCTGGCCCAGTGGGTTAAGAAGTGACTTTGGGATGGGGTGAAGGGGGAAGGAGTTCCCGTTGTGGCTCAGCTAGTTATGAAGCTGACTAGTACCCATAAGGATGCAGATTTGATCCCTGGCCTCACTCAGTGGGCTAAGGATGCCACATTGCTGTAGCCGAGGTGTAGGCTGGCAGCTGCAGCTCAGATTTGACCCCTAGCCTGGGCACTTCTATATGCTGCAGGTGCAGCCCTAAAAAGCAAAAATAAATAAATAAATAAAATGCCATCTCTATTTTTTGTGAGCTTCATGTTTTTAAAAACATGTGCTTAAACTTCTCAAGCCTCAGTTTCCTCACGGGAGGCAGGGGGCATGTTGCCCTCTGACCCCCTGCCTGGCTCATAGGAATCGCTCATTAAAGGGCAGCGCTGACAGATATTACACGTTCCATACATGACGAGGTTCCCACGTAAGGAGTGTGGGTGCGCGCAGGAGTCTGCCGTGTGCGAAAGGAGGGTGCAGTTGATGAGACTGACTTCCAGAGTTGCCGCAGTTCAACTTGTTTTTCCTTATGAAAATGCGAATGTGCCAACATCTCTTCTATATCACATGGGGAGGAGACTTAGCTTTTTCTTTCAGTTTTTCATCAGTTGAAAGAAAAGCTCTGGTGGCAGTGAGCCGTTGTGGAGGTCTGTCTGTGAGCTGGGCTGAAAGTACAAACCAGCGAGACAGTGAAATTTTGTGTGTTCCTTAAGTAAGCCCTCCTCCCGCTGCACTAGTAAGGTGATGTTCATTCCAACCTAGCCCCTCCATTCGTGTTTTGCTTTGTTTCTTCTCTTTCCAAGTAAAAGTATCTTTAACAATGGTTCAACTGTTCAGAAATAGAACAACTATGAGACGACTTTTAAAGGATATGAACTAATACTAATCACACAATATGTAATAATCACACATCTATATATGGCACCTATTAGCATGGCCACCGTGAAATCCCATCTCTCTTTGAGAAAGTAACCGTTCTAGAGAGTGGGGTTCTGGGCCATTGAGAGCTTGACGTTCAAAGCAAAAGAATGAGGAGTGAAGGAAGAAAAGGAAGGGAAAAGAAAGGAAAGGAAAGACATTTTGAGCAGAAAACTTTCTAACGTGTAATTCAGGAGTTCCCGTCGTGGCGCAGTGGAAACGAACGCGACTAGGAACCATGAGGTTGCAGGTTCCATCCCTAGCCTCGCTTGGTGGGTTAAGGATCTGGTGTTGCCCTGAGCTGTGGTGTAGGTCGCAGATCCCGCATTGCTGTAACTGTGGTGTAAGCTCGTCGCAACAGCTCCCATTAGACCCCTAGCCTGGGAACCTCCATATGATGCAGGTGCTGCCCCCCAAAAAGGCAATTCAACCTCTCCAGCTTTCTGAAAGAGTCTGGAGGCTTTATTTAACATCTTTTTTTCTTTTCTTGGTCCTGACATTGTCATAATGAGAACCCGTTCTGATATTATTGTATAATAAAGTCGTGTGCTTAGGCAGTGGAGGTAGATGGGTATATATGCAGACATACTAGGAGGCCCTACGTTACTGGGCCTTCTAGAATTCTTCTGTCTGCTTTTTACACTTTTCTATTTCCTCCCTTCTTTAGGGTGTCAGCAGTTACTTCTTGCTAATATGCCTGTCTATAGGAAACCCTCTCCCTACTTCTCATTTTCTATTTCTAAAGTACTCTGGGCATGAACTTGAGAAAATCACAATGATTAGGGCTGTGTGTACAATAAACATGACTACTTTTTGAGTCTGGGCCTAAGGGCCATTTCTCCTACGAGAAAAGTATATGTGTAAGAAAATTATTTCTCAAGTTTTGTTTTAATTTTTAGAATGTCTTGTTTCTAAACTGTTTTCTGGATAAGTGAGGTGATGCAAAAACTCAGTTCTGTGTAAATAGAAAACATAGAAAGTGTTAGCAACCTACCCACTAACCAGTTGTACCAGGTTGGTTATCAGTTAACCAAATGCTTATATTCAGATAATATATGTCTTCAGTGCCCTGAAGTTCTGAAAATTTTAATAGCTCTGTGGATTGAACTGACATGAGAGAAAAATATTTCAAGTCTCCTTCAGTCATTTTTATGCTCATAAAAGTATTCTCAATATATCCAAGGCAATTTTTGATCACAGAGAAATAATATCCTCAGAAATCTCAGGTGCCATCTCCCTACTGGAGACACTTTCTTCCTTTCCCGATTGGTTTACAAGATGCATTTCCATGGCTGGCCATTTCTGTTTAGGATTCTGTTGGTCAAAAACATAATCTAGACAGTGGCCATGGCTTCAGGCTTTCCTGGCAGAAAGTGTAGTGAGTACTCAAAGTCAGGGGTTAGGAGCAGTTAGTCACCAAACACCATCACATTCAACCGTGCGAAGCTCCTACTTTACCCCCCTGGCCTGTTCCTTCCTGTGTGGATTGGGACCCAGAGCAGATTGTGGCTGGCTGGCCTTCCAGAAAGATCCACGCACTGGTCCCTGGACCCCAGGAGGCCTCTGGTACCCTGACTGTTTATATTAGCTATCATGCACACAGCAGTCATGTGGTACCCTTTGCAGTCAGCAAGTTTATCTTGTGTTAAAATTTTACCAATAGAAACGAAGCAGTGTTTACCCCCGTTTGATGGCAAGTCATGTGCAAATAGCACCTGTGAACATTTTCAGCACACATGCTGGACCACCCCCCCTTTCCTATTTCCTGTTGCGACGCCTGTCGGTGGGAAAGCCAGAAATGGTCAAATCTTTGGCAAGTGTTAAAATATTCACCAGAAATGGTTCACAGTCACTGCTGTCAAGGTGCCTGGGAGTTCTCCTTGTCACCATCAGAGCACGTTCATCCATTGACTGTAGACATTCATCTGAACATCCACCGAAACTCAGCACCTAGCTGGAAACCCCGAATGCTGTTAACAGGTATTTCTGCCCAGTAACAAGAAGCCTCTATATTTAGAATTTTTTTTTTAATGTGTTAGAATTTAAAAGGATTTTAAAAATTGGAGTTCATCATACTTTCCAACCTCTTTATTTCATATTTGTGGATCAGTCACAGTGTGCTAAGCACTCTTCTAAGTGCTTTGAAACATGAACTCATTTAATTCTCATAATCACTTAGTAAGATAAGTACCATCACCCTAGTTTGCATTTATGTAAATGGAGGCACAAAGAGATGAAGTCGTGTGTCCAAGGCCACACTACTAGTAAGTGATGGAGCAAGCGAGTTGAACCCAGGACCCAAGTGGGGCAAGTGCAGAAACACCACACCATGCAGCCTACCCTGCTGACGCTGTCCTAGTGTGTAAACAAACTGAACCAAAGTGGATTTTAAAAAATATCTGCTGTATTAGCTTGTTAGGGCTGTCACAAAAAGGTACCACAGACTAAGCAACTTAAACAACAGAAATTTACTTACAATTCTGGAGGCTAGAAGTTTAAGATCAGGGTGTCAGCAGGGCTGGTTCCTTCAAGGCCGCCCTCCTTGGTCTGTAGATGGCCGCCTCCTCCCTGTGTCCTTACATGGTCTCCCTCTGAGTCTGTGTCCTCATTTCCTCTTCTTGGGAGGATTCTAGTCGTATTGGATCTGGGCCCACCCTAATGACCTCATTTTAACTTAATTACCTCTTTTAAAACCTCATCTCCAAATACAGTTCCACTCTGAGGTCCTGAAGGTTAGGACTTCAGTATATAAATATGGGGTGGGGGGACACAGCTTAGCCTGTAGCATCTACAAAATGGCCAAAATATTTTAGCCATTATGCAAAATGTCAAAATGAGCTCTGTGTTCTTTAAAAAGAGACAATACTCAAATGGACATTTATTTGAATGACAAAATTGAGACGGCACTTTTTTTTTTTTTTCTGGATGATTGGTTTGACAAGTCTCTCCAATTTGAAGTGGATACTATGATGATGAGACATAGTGCCGAAACCACTATTTAGTCTGACTTCTTCCCTATCTCTTCTTATACCAAGTATGAGAATGTGGGGAACTATTCACCTATCTTTTATATCCATCCATCCATCCATCCATCCATCCATCATCTATGCATCATCTATTCATCTATCATCTATTCACCCATCCATCCATCCATCCTTCATCTATTCATTGATCCATCCATCCATCCATCTATGATCTATCTATCCATCCATCCATCATCTATTCACCCATCCATGCATCCATTTACCCGTCTATCTATCATCTCAGTGGACCATAGATTGAGGAGTGAAGTAGTCATCTTGTTAGTTAACTGCATTTAGGGCAGGTCTTTAAAAAGACTTCATTTTAGCTTTCTCATCATAAAATGTGACTTTTAAGTTAATTATAGAACACATGAAATCATGTAGAGGGAAGGAGCTTTATGACAAGAAATGTAAGGTAAGCCATTTTTTACGACTAGACGTAAATTCCTGGCTATAGTGAAAAATCACAAATATGTGGAAAGAATAGGTACACGTACATGTAAATGTGAGATATTCATCTTACAGTGTCCAGCATGTAACGGATGGTTAAAAATATTAAGAAAAGGAAGGAAGGAGTTCCTTAGTGGTTCAGTAGGTTAAGGATACAGTGTTGTCACTGCTGTGGCTCTGGTTACTGCTGTGGCATGGGTTCCATCCCTGGCCTGGGAATTTCTGCATGCTGTGGGTGCAGCCAAAAATAAAAAAATAAAAAAGGGAAGGCAGGAAGAAAGGAAAGAAGGAGGGGAGGAAGGAAGGAGGGAGGGAGGAGAGTGGGGGAAGGAAGGCATCAGGTCGCAGCTTTTCCTAACAGATGGCATAAATGGATACCAGCAATGATGTAAGTCTCTGCAGTGATTAATCACATGAACACTATAATTTTACTTCTCATACAAGAGCAATATTATCCAGCCTCTCCTAGTTCCAGTTCTAATTCTTCAAGTAGAGCACGTCTGTCTTAGCTGTGTTCATCATTTCTGCAACTACTATTCATAGCAGCGGAAGTGCTGTCTAAACAAAGTCTGAAGTGCTCACAAGTATTAGCGTCGGCGCTGGCCATTCCTTTCCCTTCTTTTGTTTTACATCCCAGAAAGCTAAAAACAAACTGGGCACCAGTGAAGTGAAGTTGCCAGCATAACGTCGAATAAACTACAGCAATCCTTTGACAAACCCGATGTTGTGAAAATGTGGCTTTGTCTTTGTGTATTAAAATTCAAAATACATGACCTTTTAGCAAATGCTGGACTTGGTTCAGCCCCCTTGGCAATGATGACTTTCCTTTTCCTTGGGTTATGTGTGTCAAGATTGGGGAACTTCTCCCTTCAATGAATGGACAGAAATGTGCTCTTAAGTTTCTCAGTATTTTGAGGAATGGGTTGGTGGTCACAGGGATGGATTATATAGTATTGTTCACAATTATTCCTTTTTTCTTCTTGAAAGGATTATACATTTTTACCCATGCCAGGCCTCCTTTACCGGTAGAGTATTCTTCCCTGCCTTGTTGTCAGGCTTGGTTCTGTGATTCACTTGGAATGACATGTAAGTAGACATAATGTATGTTATTATGAGCAGATGCATTAAATGTGATTGTGTGGTTCACTTTGATCTCTTGCCTTTCTGTCCATTTCCAAGAGAGCAGCATATTCCACATAGGGACCAGTTCTTCAGCTGCCTTCTAGGGTGAGAAAACACAAGGGATGGAGCCACAGCTAACCCATAGCCTCCATATATCATGAGTGAGAAATAAATCATTGACAGAAGCTACTGAGATCTGGCGTTGGTTGTTATGTACTGATGCTGGCTAATACCGTTGCATGAGATTTTGTGGAGATTTGCACAAATAAAACAGGGAAGAATATGAATGCAAGAAGATATTACATTTCAAATCAGTAAGGACTAGTTTATAAACATTAAAGGACGTATAGTTTACATTGCGTAACATTTGTTGAAGAATCTTAGAAAATCAGGAGGTCCCATTGTGGCTCAGCAGTTAAGAACCCCACTGGTATCCATGAGGCTGTGGGTTTGATCCCTGGCCTTGCTCAGTGGGTCAAGGATCCGACATTGCCTCAGGCTGCAGTGTGGGTCACAGATGCGGCTTGGATCCCGAGTTTCTATAGCTGTGGCATAGGTCGGAAGCGCAGCTGCAGGTCTGATTTGACCCCTAACCTGGGAACTTCCATATGCCACAGGCGTGGCCCTAAAAAAAGGAAAATAAAAATGTCAAGAAGGTTTGCAGACCTCTTGCATTTTGTAATTAACATTCTCTTGCCTTTCTGCTCTGCCTATTGAGTGTTTTGGGCTTATTGTCCTTGAGATTGATTCAGACCCACTCCGATCACCTCCTTTTCTGCTCTGCCCCCCATGCCTGTGCACAGAAGATCTTGATGCTTGTTCTTGAAAGACGGTCATTGGAGGACAGTGACTCTAGAGAACATGCTGTTTGAAATCTAGAAATGGGTGGATCCAGATAGTGTTTCATACACGATCAGTGTTCCCTGAAAGTAAGCTCAGAACTTAATTCATATAGTGTAAGGTAGAAAAGAGGATTCACTGCTGCATACTCGTCCCTTCCCCGCTGACTTTCTCTCCTACCAGAATCCCGCATCTCGAAGGTGACCTGTCATACAGTTCCTGGTGCCAGCCACGCAGCTGCTCATGGAGACTGGTTCCTTTGCCTCTCTAGGCAGCTGTGAAAGACTCCTGATGCCAGGAGCTGGCACAGCCATCTTGTGAGTGCGAGGAGACAAGACTGAAGACAAAAGCCAATGATGCTGAGGCTGGAGATGCAGAAAGGTGGCGAGAACCCGGCTCCTCAGTATCAGCGTTAAACCTCTATGCTAATTGAGCCTTGAACCGCTTGGCCTCCAAACCTCCTGTTCTACGAGATAATAGACACCTTTTTGTTTAGGCCCCTTGGCCAGGTTTTCTGTTCACTAAGGCTGTGGACACCCAGAAGGATACTTTGACCTTTTGCCCTTTTACAAATTGATTCCATGCTGGTCTGGATCTCACAGAAGACAAAGATGGACTCTCTGCTGTAGGCATCTGTGGTCTCTATGAAGAAATAATGAACTACATGAGGGCAGGATCCACACTTTCTGTTACTTTGCTTTGTCTATAACATGCAGGCCCTCACGGGCACCCGAGAGTAGCAGTTGCTTACTTGTCATAAAATAGTTGTTCAACGCATGAATATTTACCGTTGAGACTGTAAAAATGCTCCTACAAAGAAGCAGCCTAACCCCCTTGGAGGGTGACAGTACTCACGGGAGTCCTAATTCTGCCCTCCCTGACCCAGGCTGAATCTCCTAGGGAACCAGGCTGTCACCAGCCTTGTGAAGCCAGTCCTACCTGGGTGGCAAGAAGTTTACTTTCTTGCCCTCCCCTGGTGTCAGTAAATTTCATAAATATAACATAGTAAATGTGTTTCAATTCAATAAATTAAATATTTGGTAAATTAAATATAATAAGTAATGACCAATGTCCCACTTATCCCCAATAATCATTTTAGGTTTATACCTTCACTGTTACAGGTATTAAAAGAATCCAGGGATGTCTGAAGCTGCCTTTTCCCTGCTAATCTGTATGCTTTGTGAAGGCAACACCCACATCTGCCTGGTTCACTGTTGGGTCCCTGAGTTCCTGTCCTGTTGTGGGTGCTAAACACATACGTAGGGTTGAATAAATGCCCAGCCGTAGTATAGTGAGGGGCCCAAAGCTATGAGCAGGTCAGCCCATATCAGGGCCTGGCAGGGACTCCCTAAGTGAACGCTCTGGGGTTCCAAGAAGACCTCACTATGGATGAGTTAGTGCATTGTTGGCAAAAGGCCCTCACTGAAATCTCCCCATAAATTTGTTGTAGAAAAGGACACGTGGACAGTTAATGTTAACAAGGACAGGAATCCATTACATGAATAAGACCTTTCAGACATTAATTGATTGAATCCTCCCAACCGCCCTGTAGGTTCCATGGCTGACAGCCTCTAAGATGTTCCCTGGTGGTCCTCACCTGCTGGCATCCACTCCCTTGTGTAATCCTGCCCCTAAGTGTGGGTGAGACTCATAGACTCACCTGCAGTGGATAGAGTGTGGCCGAAGTAATGGCATGTCACCTGCAGGATGACATTATAAAACTGGCTTCCATCCTGGGAGCTTCAGCTGCCATGCTATGAACTGCCCTGTCAGGAGGCCTGTGTGGCAAAGGACTGAGGGGGCCCCCTCGCCAATAGCCAGTCCAGGAATTGGGACCCTTAGCCTGCAAGAAATGGCATCCTGCCAATAGCCGCATGCATGGATTTGGAAGAGGAGCCTCCCCCAGTCAAACCTGCAGATGGGACTGCAGCCCCAGATGATAGTTGCCTGCAATCTCCTAGACACCTCCAGCCGGAAGCTCCCAACAAAGTCATGCCTGGATTCGTAACCCACAGACACCGCAAGATAATGAACGATGATTGTTTTAAGCTTCTAGGTTTTGGGGTACTTTCTTATGCAGCATAGATAAGTAATAGTAGTACTAGGTACTAGTATAATTTGCATTTTATGGAAGAGGAGACTGAGGTTCAGAGAGGATGGGAAGTGATAGAGCCAGGCTGTGGGCGAACATAGTCTGACCTCAGAGGCTACATGATTAATGACTGAGGTCAGTTTCACATGGCATTAAACACATCACTACTGTTCAGCCAGACTGTGCAGAATCTTAATGTCCCCAGACTTTGGAAAAGCTAGAACACATTTCCTCCCAAGTCAGGTAACATTTTTGGAAAGATACCAAGGGGAAAAATTATAGATCAGGCAAGCAATGATAGAGCATTATCATTCCATTTCTAACAAAGATGTCTCCTGGTCCACCTCTTCAAAAGGGATCACTCTCAGCAGTTATTGTTGTTGTTGTTTTTTCTTTTCTTTCCTCTTTATTGTAATTAATTAATGAATTAATTAATTTGCTTCTTAGGGCCACACCTGAGGCATATGGATATTCCCAGGCTAGGGGTCAAATCGAAGCTGTAGCTACTGGCCTACACCACAGCCACAGCAACACAGGATCTGAGCCAGGTCTGTGACCTACACCTTGGCTCATGGCAACTCTGGATCCTTAACCCACTAAGCAAGTCCAGGGATCGAACCTGCAACCTCATGGTTACTAGTCAGATTCATTTCCACTGCGCTGCAGTGGGAACTCCCTCTTTTCTTTTTACAGCCGCACCTGCAGCATATGAAGTTCCTGAGCTAGGGGTTGGATCAGAGCTGTAGCTGCTGACCACAGCCACAGCCACAGCCACAGCAATGCCAGATCTGAGCCACATCTGCGACGCACACTGCAACTCAAGGCATTGCTGGATTCTTAACCCAGTGGCAGGGCCAGAATCAAACCTGAATCCTCACAGAGACAATGTTCGGTTCTTAACCTGCTGAGCCACAATGGGGCCTCCTCGGCAGTTTCTTCTGTCCTTTAACCCCCTCAGAATTATACAAAGTACAGCAAATGTGCGTATACAATTGACTTTATGGGAATATAATTTGTAGTATATACATGCACATCCATATATGAACATTTGGGATCATGATCTGCTCCTCCTAGCTGTTGCTGTGTAACAATTCACTCCAGAATGTAGAGATTTCCAGCAACAACGGTGTTGTCTTATCTCCTGTGCTTTCTGTGGGTTAGTAGGTGGGAAGGGCTCAGCTCAGCGGTCTAGCTTGTCACTGCCTGTGCAGCTGCCATGAGACGTGGACAGGGCCACTAGGGACTGACCAGGCATCCATCTCTCTCTGTTTGATCTTTCCATGTGTGCTAGTGTGGGCTCCCTCACAGCATGGTAACCTCAGGGCAGTCCAACTGCCCTCAGAGCTGTGAAATCTCTCAGATCATGTGTTCTAGAGACGAGATAGAAGCAGCACCCCCTGTCATCATCTAGACTCAGATCACTCATTGTCATTTTTGCTCTTTCTTGGTGGCTTGTCTGGTTTGCAGGGAACAAGGCATGGACCACACCTCCCAATGGAAAGAGTGTCACCAATTTTTCAATATACTTTAAAATATACTCACTCTAATGTGTCCTAAGTACATGCACTGAAGGGGAGCTTTAAAACACTGGGGGAAAAGAGAAGAAAAAAATATGAGAGCTGGTATTTCTTTGCTTTAATCTACTCCTTTTGTGCTGTTTTTGTACATATTCGTATACGTATCAATCAATCAATTAATATATAGGGGCATTTGTTCAAAAGTTTTTTTACTAACAAGGTGCACAATTTAAAAACGTAGATATTCCTAAGTACCTTGTTCAGAGCCTTGCTTTCTTTCCCTAACTTATTGAAAAAAATCAAAGGTCCTCTATATCAAGATCTACCAATCAACTTTTAACCTTTTTAAAAACTACTTCTTCGAGTTCTACTTTCTAGCCAGTCTCAATAATAGACCTTCAGGTGGAGTCCAGCTTTTCTGCTATTAGCAAGGCTGTCATGGACATGCTTGTGCAGTATGTCTTGGCATAATTTTGCAACTGCAGTCATAGGCTAAATTCAGGCAGTGAAATTCCTGGATCAGAGGTTGTAGACATTTAAAATTATGATTGATATTGCTAAATTGCTTTCAGAAGAATCTTAATATTAGCAAAATGACCACCAATTAACAGATCCCATATCAATATCTGCAGACACCTGTTTCTCTATATTTCTTCTTGACAGGCACTAATTATTATCCAAGTTAACAATTTTTGACAATTAGGTGAAAAATGGTATCCTATTATCACTTGGGTCTGTGTCTTTTAATTTCCAGTGAAAGTGCTTATTGGACATTTGTGTTATTTTTTCTACAAACTGTCCATTCTTATTCTTTGCCTAATTTTTTATTGTGTTAGTCTGCTTTTTCTTTATAGATGTGTACTAGGTCTTTGTAATTTAATGAGATTATGTTTTCATGTGTGTCGCAAGTATTTTCTCTGGTTTGTCTTTTTTTTTTTAATGTACTTTTACTACACAAAACTATGTCTTCTTTTATGGTATGAAATTTATGATTTTTAAATCTATGGCTTCTTTGCTAAAAAGGACTTCCCCAGGCAGAGGTGATCAATAAACACACTCATGATTTTTAAATCTTATGGTTAAGGGTTTTGTTTTGTTTTGTTTTTCCGGGCTGCACCCATGGCACATGGAAGTTCTCAAGCTAGGGATCGAATTGGAGCTATAGCTGCAGGCCTACGCCACAGCCACAGCAACACAGGATCCAAGCCGCATCTGCGACCTACACCACAGCTCATGGCAATGCCGGATCCTTAACCCACTGAGTGACGCCAGGGATCCAACTCGAATCCACATGGATACTAGTCAGATTTGGGAACTATCTATCTTTAAGGCTTTTATCCACGTGGAATTTATTGGGAGTAAAGAGTAAAATAAGGATCAACTTTAATTTATTTTTCCAAATGGCTCGCCAGTGGCTCTAGAACCATTTGTTAAGTAATTCCTCTTTTTACTACTTTCAAGCAACTCTTACTCCGTTAACCTGACCCCCTCTCTCTGAGTGTCTTAATTCTGGCCACTCTAGTAGATGATGACTGTGACCTTGGTTTAGGGTAGAAGCTACTGTTTGGCTTTGGAGGAAGGAGAGACAGGTGAGAGCGCCCATGATACAAACTCTCACTACAAGCAGTTACATGCCCCCCACTCCTGGCCCCCAGCTCTGCTACCTGCACGCCCCATGCCTCTCAGAATGTTTCTTCTCTGTCTTTTTGACAGTTCTTACCCATATGATCATCTTTGGGATCAATGCGACCGTGACGTTGATTTCACCGAGCACTTTAGGAGACTGCTCAGGAAAAGCTACCAATGAACAAAATGGAATTTGAAGCTGAAACACCTGGAAGACTTGGTATGGACTTGGCCCTGGTCTTGAAGAAGGTACAAGGCACTTTGTCCTGCGTCATGAATTCATTTGCCTTGGTGGGGTGGTGCGGTGTGGGGTGTGGGGCAGTGGGAGGAATCCTCAGGTGAGATGTCACTCCTGGCCTCTGTTGACAGAAGTTACAATTGAGCTGAAGGGATCTTCACCTCACCTTTTTTTCTTTCTCTCTCCTATTTTTTAGGGGGGCATATGGAAGGTCCCAGGTAGAGGTTGAATCAGAACTGCAGCTGCTGGTCTACGCCACAGCCACAGCAACACCAGATCCTTAACCCACTGAATGAGGCCAGGGACCGAACCTGCATTCTCAGGGATACTAGTCAGGTTCTTAACCCGCTGAGCCACCAAGGGAACTCTTACCTTTTTTTCAATTGCCTCACCTAGACTGCTTGGAAAATGTTATGCTGGCTCTGGGATTCAGTTCCAACCAGCAGACAGCTGCTGGTGTCACTAGCATAGATATCTGTACTGGGACTGCCCAGGTCAGGACCCAAGCCAGCAGCCTGGGAGCCTCCTTGCCACACTTGAAAGGTGCAAGCCGAGTAGACCAGCCCCTGCCTCTTGCAGGACAGTGAAGCCCTCCCACTGAGCACAGGAGCCAGCCCAGCAAGCACATGCAGCAGAAATGGGATCTGGGTTCTGAACCCAGATTCTCTGCCCCAGGCTTCCTTGCTCAGTGCCCAGTGTGTCCTAGGAGAGAGGGAAGAGCCCCAGGGGAAACCCCACCCTTGGGGCCTCCGCTCCACAGATAGGAAACAGAAGCAAGGCCACCCAGTTTAAAACCAATGCAAGATATCATACTGGCGTTCCCGTTGTGGTTCAGCAGGTTATGAATCAGAGTAGTATCCATGAGGCCTCGGGTTTGATCCCTGGCCTCACTCAGTGGGTTAAAGAATTTGGTGTTGCTGTGAGCTATGGTTGTAGGTTGAAGACACAGCTCAGATCTGGTGTTGCTGTGGCTGTGGTGTAGGCCGGCAGCTTCAGCTCTGATTCTATTCCTAGCCCGGGAACTTCCATATGCCATGGGTGCGGCCCTAAAAAAAAAAAAAGATATCATGTTAATTAAAGGGGTCTGTAGACCCAAGACCTGGCTAGATTCAGATCCAGCAGTTAACCTAAATCAGATGGTGGAGAGCAAGAATTTCATGTAAGTAAAGATATGACCCCGCAACGTGCAATTGAGCCGTTGCAGTGAATTTTTTTTCTAGGCTGCAGATATTTCCCGTCATAGATAACATGGTTTCTGACAGAGGAGCATGTGGGTGGGGCTGCCGACTTTTTTTTTATTCACTTCAAAATCACTGCAATTTGCTGAAGAAGTTTGAATGATTCCAACTTTTTTTTTTTTTAAGAAAAGCAGCTCTGAAATGAATGGCTTCATTGAGTCAAATTGCAGTAGAGCTCATGCCAGAAAGATCCCACTGCACCCCCAGGCGCCCAGCACCAGTTTTCCTCCTGGGTCACCTTGAAGACAGAGTTTGGTCCTTTCATTAGGGGATCCCTTTATTTCTTCATAGATACTCTAGCCCTGTCTTGCCAGGGAAATCACCTTTAGTTCACACAGCAGCCACAGAGCCAAGTGTTAAATGCAGGGCACCACGCTGCTGTCACCTCACGACTCTCAGGAGGAGGCGGATCCCTGGGCAGGTGGCTGGGGAGGGGCGCCCACTCACCTGTGTTGCTGAGGCCACAAAATGTGCCACCACAAAGGACTCCAGTACCATTATAGGAGGTGACAGAAACTGTTTTGCAAAAAGAGAACCGTAACTGTTTGGACCTTGAAAAGTTGAAGCGTCCCCTTTCCTCCTCAGGAGGCCACGCGAGTCTGAGGCAGGCGCCGGCGGGTCAGGGCAGCACCGAGCCACCAGGTCCCCAAGGTACCATGTTGCATTTCTCAATTTAACTTTGTTTAGTTTGGGGAAAACATTTTTTCGGTCCAGAAAGAAAAAAAAAAATCACTGTGGTTTCTCTCTCTTACCCCCACCCTCTATAATCGCCACTTGTAAGAAAGAGTTTCACCATGTTTCCCATAAAACCAAAAAAATGAGGATGCTGGGCAGACATTCTTTGTTTCTTTTATTCCCTGTCTCTCACCCACCCCCTCCCCAGCCCCTCTGCCCCAGGCAGGCCTGTCTGCCCACTGTCCCCACATACCCCTCATACAAGCTGGGCCCCAGCCAGGCCTTGCCTGGCCTTTCTCCTGGTCAGACTTCTTGTTCAGGAGGCCATCTCAGCACCACCTTGCTAAGTAACCCTCTGCTAGGGCAGGAGGCGGCCTGGGCCCTGAGTCTCCTGCCAGCCAGGGGAGCTCGCTGCTGGCCTCCTGGGCACCCTGATGAACCTGCCATCCCTTCCTCGAGAGTCCCTTCTCCCCGTGGTGCTCCTAACTCGTCACCACCATCACCTGGCTGCTACCCACTCCCCGGGGCCAGGAGCACAGCACAGTGTTACTCTGCCCCAGCCCCTTTGTAACTCGTCTGACGCCCCTTTGCGTGCGGGCACGCGGGCCAGCGCGCCTCAGCTGCTGCTCTAAGGGATTTCTTGTGTCTTCCGGTTGCTTCCTGGTCGCCAGTCTTCTCCCCGTGGTTTGTTCTCGTCCTGGCACCCAAGTGCTGTTGGCCGACCCGTTCCCTCCTTTCTACTCCCTTCAACAGGGCAGGGCAGGGTGACTAGCTTGTTAGTCAAAGCCCCTGGATTCTCTGAGTGGTCCTGCTGCTGACTCACCAGGGGAGCGCGGATAAGCCACTTCCCTTTCTTACCCCCAGCCACGCCAGCCTCCCCAGGCTCTCTGCACATCCTGAAACCACACGGCCAGACTGACCGTCATGGCCTTTGTACAAGGGGTGACTGCTTGCTTGTCTGGCTGTCCCTCGGGAGAGCCACAGGGGGTGCTGCTCGTTGTTCTGGGTTTGCCCCTAGCAGATTCTAGAATCCCAGGTGAAACCTGGGACAGGTGCAGGCTTTCCTTAGCCTATCGCCTTGTGGCTTGTGGAGACAGAATAACAGCAGCTTGGCTCAGCCTCTGCTGTTAGCTGTGCTTAGAGAGGGGGGCGGGAAAGTCAGGCAGTCTCTCCTACATTTCTAACCCACGGGCAAAAATGATCGGGCAGAGCACTCAAGGGCCATCTGAGAAGTGGTAGGTGAAGCTGGGCAAAGCTGTCAGGGTGACAAGGAAGGCTCCTGTCTGCTTATTGTAAGTCCCAGCCTCAGACCTGTACGTAGCCCACCCCGTTATCAAGCACTTGGCTGTTTGAAGTCTCTAAAACAACACCTGGCCAAGCCGATTAGGCTGGGCCCAGATGAAAGGCTAACAGAACTTGGTTTGGCTCCAGAGGGCCTTAGCATCTTCTGAGAATGCAGTTGGTGGGGGCATTTGTGTATAAGGCCTGCACCTGGGCCTGCCTCTTCCAGCCCTCTTGACTGAGATCCTTCTTCTGGGAAGGAATATCCAGGTAGGCACAGAGCACCAGTGTGCAGTCTGCAACCACAATCAGGAATCAGCAGAAACAGAGCCACCCATGTTTGGCTCAGAAACCAGATACCAGGCGCTGGACAGGAATCTGCCCTTGGGAAGCTGTTGCTTAACCCTCCAGTTCCTCAGCTCCCTGCCTCCTTGACAGAGGCCAAGCCCAAGAGGGATCCAGGGCGAGGCTGGTGCCAGCTCATTCAGGGTTAGAGTAGGCTGGGAGGCCCGGGCAGACCTGTGGGGTGCCAGGCACTGGGTGGCAGCCCAGGCGTAGGCAGGTTCCTGCAGCTCCCATTTCCCGTTTCCCGTGGAGAAGTGCAGGCTTCCATAAGGCTCTTGAGCGAAAGACTCCAGTTGTCGTTATCTTGGGTCTGATGTAGCTAGAACCACTGGGGATCCCTGGTGAAGACGGATCTGGATCCTGTTACAGGCCTAGCCTGGAAGCAAAGAGAGGTTTGGCAACAGTAGGATCTCCAATTAACACCGTTTCAAGGATGAGCCCAGCCTTATAGTGTAGAGTTGGGATCTGTGGCCTTTGACTCCAAATGGCCCCCTGACATCTTGAAGGGAAGGGTTGGTTCCATTATCAAAGAGAAAGAACGGGAGATGATTGTCTAGGAATATTTATTTTCCTTTAAAGTATGAAGGGAATTGGAAATGTCCCCAGGGGCCACCCACAGCGTTTGGATTGTCAGTCCTTTGAGTGGGCAGTACATCTAACCTCTGTTCTGCCCCGTGTTCTATTGGCACTTGACAGATGGGTGACCTCCTTCATAGTGGCCACCTTTGCAGGAGTACCCACGTGGCACAGGAGGGCTTCATAGCCTTCATTGGCTTTCCTCTCATTCCCAGTGGACAGCTGCAGAATTCTGGATGGGTCCCAGATAGATTAACTCAAAGTTGCAAACATTTCTTCCTTCTCCAGGAACCCAGACACAGCACAGGTGTGGGGGAATGTGAAGACAGTGGGCCTCAAGGGCTGGCCCCAGATGACGAGTCTCTGATGCCGGAAGTCCTAGCAAGTGCATTTCCTGCAGGACTGATACTGAGCTTATCTGTTTTCATGGTGAGTCCCACTCCCATACACACGGACACCCTGTCTCTACCCAGGTATGGAAGGCTGAGTGGCTATTCCTTTTAGCCCCTTTGGTTTCCTCTCACTCAGCTCCCAGTGCAGAAGCTCGGCGCTCAAGCTGCTCCTGGGCGTGGCAGGCAGCTTGGACATTTCCAGAAGATGGAAGTTGGCGGGTGGGGGGTGGGGGTGGGGGACAGGTGGTGGGGGCCGGAGCCGAAGAGCTGCAGCTTCTCAAATGAGTTAGAATGAGTCACCGCCCAGGCCTGTTTCTAGTTAAGCACAGGCCCTGCCCCGGTTTTGTAACCCTGGCAGGTGGAGGGCGAGGAGCCCGCCCTGATCTGCATACAATGGGGACAGGGCAGTCTAGCTTCTAGATCTGAGGACCCAGCCCCTGCCTGGCAGCCCAGAGGCTCCAGGTCCTTGCCCCACACTCCCATCCTGCTTCCCTGACCTCTGAGCCCTGCAAGTTCAGCTTCCCTCAGTCCAGACAGTCTAAGTTACCTGGCTTCAGCCAGCCACACATGGCCAGTCCCACCTTCAGGGCTGGGAAGGGCCTCTGTGGACGTCACATCCAGGTTGGGAGGAGAAACACCGAGAAGAGGTGAGTCAGGGGTGTCGCCATGTGCTCCTACAGCTGGAGGAGGCTTGTTCTCTGGCCAGGGCTGCTGCATTCCTTGGTGCCTGCTCAAGCCAGAGCCCCCAGTTTGCTGAGCAGGGTGGGGTAAAGTCACACCTGGGACCTCACTTATTAGCAAATGCAAAGGACGTATGAGATGAAATGTCCAGCCATCATAAGTGCATGAATTAATTTATTCATGCCTTTAGTGAGGCATTTTTCACTTCTTTCCAAATGAGTGAAAGATACAGGCTAGATTTGGATGGTATTTGATTAATGAAGGGCAGATTTGTTTTTGTTTGTTTAGGTAACTGTTTTTTCTGCAAAAATCTTTTACATTTTTTGATAATAGCAATCGATTTTAAACATATAACCAGAGTGCATTCCAAAATGCATATTAGAAACTGCAGGTACACAAGAAAAATAAAACTAAAAAGGAGTACACTGAAACTTAAAATGGGGTTTTTGCTATTGTTGTTTTGTTTTATCCTTTTTAGGGCTGCACCCGCGGCATGTGGAAATTCCCAGGGGAGAGGTTAAATTGGAGCTGCAGCTGCCAGCCTACATCACAGCCACAGCAACTGGGGTTCCGAGCTGCATCTGCAACCTATCCCGAGGCTTGCAGCCACTCCAGATCCTTAACCCACTGAGCAAGACCAGGGATTGAACCCACATCCTCATGGATAAGAGTTGGGTTAGTAATCCACTGAGCCACACCGAGAACTCCTAAAATGTTTTAATGAGAGGCAGATTTTGATAAAAACACTGTAAGGTCTTAAATGCCTCAGACGGTATTCAGAGTGGAGTCATTGGAATTTTATATTAAAAGGAGAACAAACACCATCTTCTCATTCCTAATGCTTTCTGGCTGATGTTAAGGGTTTGCCTACAGTCTCAGCAAACAGTGGACAGTCTCTGATGTGGCTGATGAGCGATTCTGAGAATGGGATGCTGGCTGAGGGGTGGGTCTTTTGTTGTTGGGCTCATCCTGGGCCTTCATCGAGGTGTGGCAGGGCCTCTGGCTGTCTACCCTATCTGTGTCCTGTGACAGGAAATAAGGGTATAAGGACGTGGGGACAGGGCAGCTGGGGGAGGGCTGTGGTGACCTGCCCTCTGATTTTAGGTTCAGGGGCCTCCCTCAGGGCAGCCTGTGTGAGACATGGACCCACAGCTCAGGACCCCACAGGGGCACCCAGCACAGTCACTTCCACCCCAGCCAGTGGCTAGCATCTCAGTCAGCTGTGTTCACTGACGGGTTCCGTGTGCAGGACACTGGGGAGTTGAGGGCCTGCCCACCATGGCTTGGGGCTGGTGTGAGTTGAAGGAAGGAATCGAGGCACAGAACTTCCAGAAACATGGAAGGGTTTGGCCCTCAGTGGGGGTGGTGTAGGGTGGGCTCTGAGAGGAGCTGGGGCTGAATGGGAACAAGAACTAAATTAGGACTCAGAAGGTGCAAGGGTATGCTGGGCATGGCTGGAAAGGGAGCAGAAAGACCACGTGCAGAGGTCACTTGCAGGCAGACAGGGCAGGGGGCGGGGAACAAGGTGGCCAAGGCAAGCAGCCTTCGGATGTTCTCTAAGGTCAGGTGAGGGGGTTGGCCTGGTCTCAGAGGGGAGCCAGGACAGAGTTTTGTAAGGAGGTGTGTTCAATGAGGCAGTGTTTATTGAGGCTTACCCTGTTCTGGGGATCATGGTGGGTCCTGGGAGTTCAGGCATGAACAAGACATGGTCCTTGCCCTTAGAGGTGTCCTAGTTTTGGGGGACATGACAGATAAGAAACAGATACTTTCAGTTAAACGTGCCCCGTGAGGTGGTAGAGCAGGGGTGCTGTGGGCCAGAGCTTAAGGACGTGGCTGGAAGCCTGTCATGTGGAGAGCGGGAGGCCAGGGATGGGAGGGTAGGCAGCAGCAAGAGCTTGTGCTTTTTCCTGAGGGCAGTGGAGGGAGGCACGGGAGCCAGGGTGGACCTGGGACGGGGCAGGGCAGGCGGGATGGGAGGAACAGAGGAGGCAGATGGACAGTGGGGGTGGAAAAGGAAGGGGTTGTTAGCTGGGGTAGAAGCGGCTGGCTACACTCAGGAACCACAGGGTAGGAGATGCTCAGAGGTCTCAAGGTCTACCTGGAAACTCTTGAACTTGGTGAGAGGCGATAGAAGCTGGTGCTGGGAAGGAACTAGAAGAGGAGATGGGCCCCCAGCTCTTGGGGTGGCGCGCCCTGGCTCTTCCTGGTGGAAAGGCAGTCGGTGCAGCCAGAGGCCTCTCTCTTTGAAATCAGTCTATTGATTCTTTGCGTTTACATAAAAAGAGAATGCAATTCCCCAAGCCTCCCAAAGATCCCTGCAGCTAACACTTTGGAAGTAGTTGTCAAGTCGTTTTTCCTGCCTTGCTGTAACCACACCTTGTTTGCTGTCAGTGCTGCAGTGAGCATCTGCTGTGTCTCTTTTTCTTTCTATTAAATTTATCCTGGTTCTTACAAATGTTCATGTTTTTACATATATTTCATGAAAAGGCCCACTTCCTTGCTTTTTTTCCTCCTTAATAGCAAACTTTGAAAACGTAGATAGCTTCTCTTTTTCCTCTTTCTCCTTCCTCTCCTGTTTTCCTTCCTTCCTTTCTTTTCCTAATACTTTCTAGCTTCTTCCAGCTTACCTTCATTTCAAGCCTCCTTTTCCCAAGGCAGGAAGGGACATCTCTTTCAAATCTGCCAGTATCTTTGTAAGACCTACAGCAGAGGATTTCTCAAAGCCAAACTCTGAGAAGTTCTGAGGTTCCTACTGGCCAGAGGGAAGATTTCTGGTCGCTGGTGGCAAGTCTCAGTGGCAAGGGCTGGGGCTGATGGCTGATAACTCCAAACCAGGGACAGCTGTCAGGATTGAAAGGAGAGGAAGGTGAGATAGCCAAGGCATGGAAAGCCATTTCCTGGATTTTTCAAGACCATAGAGTCTCAGAGAGGGGGGAATATGACATATTCTATTTTTAAAAAGTTTTATTGCAGTGTAGTTGATTTGCAGTGTGGTGTTAGTTTCAGGTATGTGGCAGAGTGATTCATTTCTACACATATATCTATTCTTTTTAGATTCTTTTCCATGATAGGTTATTATAAGATATTGAGTCTAGTTCCCTGTGTTCCACAGTAGGTCCTTGTTAGTGACATATTCTGTTTCAAGACAGACATGTTGTCTGTCAGCTATGCCATGGGCCCACACTTAGAAAGAGATGTTTTAATATTATATAGTGTTTACAGCAGTGTTTCATAAGAACTGGTTTGCCTTTGCTTTGCTCGGTCCCATTCACAGGTAGGTGTACACAGCCTCGCTCTCTCTCTCTCCCCTAACCCAGTGAAATTTCCAAAAGAACCTTTGTTCAGTCATCATGATCACAAGCTCTCTTTGTCCTGTGTGCCTTTCACTGACCCCAGCCCTTGTATGTTTCTCACCACACTGCCAGGAGGTACCTGCTGTCATCACTCACAGACAGGTTACCTCACCTGTCCAAGGTCACACCACCAGTGTGTGTCAGAGCCTGGACTTAAACCCAGGTCACCTGATCCAAACCCATCCTTTGCGCCAGAAGACCATTCTAACGATTTCTCTGTTACACATTTTTCACTTTGTAGTTTTTCAAATAGAGGCTAGGCTTCCAGTGGGATGTTATTACAGGAAAACATGTGATGTGCAAAGCTCTTTCAACTGGAACACAGATTATGTACTAAGACTCTAAATTTTTTGCCGTTCAAGTTGTGGGTGACTGCTTTTTCCGGCCAGGTGTGGAGCAACTTGGGAAAGCTCCTTGCCTTTTCCTGACCCATCCAGAGATCTGCTTAGAGCTTTGCCTGAGTAGGACAGTCTGGCCTCAGGGATGTCAAGGCCTTGGGTCCATCTCACATCATGACCCAGGGCCGCAGAGCCCAGGGCAGTGTGTCTCCTGTACCCAGAAGGCTGCCCAGCCCTCTGCGTCTGTCTCCATGTGTCAGTCACGCTCCCAGCCCCCGCACCGCTGTTCCTATCTCTTCATTGACCGGCAGATGAAGGTGTATATAGAACAGGGAACTTTGTTGGGAAGAAGAAGTCACCTGTGTTGATTCCTAAAGATCCCTCTGTGTGCCTCCCTCCTGTGAGACCCTGGAAGGACTTTCATGTGGTGTCACAGCCCTGCCTGAAGTCCACCCCCACCACCAGCTCCACCACCCCGCACCATCCTGCCGCTGGCCACACGCTTCCTGCCCCAAATACCAAGGTTTTCATTTGACCATGATATAACGAGCTGCATAAAATTAAAAACAGGCAAATACCCTCTTATTTACAGTCACTCTATTTTTTGAAGTCATCACGAAAACCTGTCCTTAACAATGTCAAGCTCCAGATCGCCCAGGAGTCACTCCAGGCACCAAGCACAACATAAATCAGCTCGCAGTCCCAGAGCTCGCTTGCCCTCACGCTGTCCCCAGCCCAGATGGGTTTTTCCATCACATGCTTTTTCTGCAACAGGGTGCTGGGGCAGAGGAAAGGCTCACTTCCCTTTCCCCAAATTGGTATATTTACCAATACCTCCAAGTAAGCAACCAGGCTTCAGAGGAATGCTTGTTTGCAGTAGCAGGAGCCAGGCGCTGGGATTCAGACTCCTGAGTGCCCTTGGCCCTGAGCTTGGGCTGTGGCCGAGGCTCAGTGTGTGAATACACTAACAGATCCTTCCTGCCCCACTCTCATATCCCCGTCTGGGTGGACAACCCTGGCTCTTATGGGCTGAATCGTGCACACCCCATCATTCACCTTGAAGTCCTAATCCCCAGCACCTCAGACTGTGACTGTGCTTGGAGATGGGGCCTTTAAGGAGGTGATTAAGGCTAAATGAGGTCTTAAGGGTAGGGATCTCATAAGATAAGAAGAGGAAGAGAGAGACACCAGGAGCGTATAGGACTGGAGGAAAAGCCACATGAGGTCACAGCGAGACGGCGGCCATCTGCAAGCTGAGGTGAGAGGCCTTGGGAGAAATCAAACCTGCTGATACCCTGATCTTGGAATTTTAACCTGTTTTTTGAAAATACAATTCATTTCATAATTTGGGTACTTACTAGTTTTTTTTTTTTTTCTTAAATATATACCACAATCCATATCTCAGGAGATTATGGATAACAAACCTCAGTATGATTTCCTAACATGTTTCAGATTGGTTTTTTTTTGTTGTTGTTGTTCTAAATTACCTATCCCTACAGTCACTCTTTTGTACTTGTTGAGTATAGATTTAATTATTGTCATATGCAGTGGGTCTCTGCTTTTTATCAAGTTTTATTCAAGGAAAGTTTATGACAAAGTGAATTGCCTTGAAATAGATTATATTTTACCATAGGAACAGCGATGTAATTAAAAGTTTTATTCTTGATTTAACATCACATGAATTCTAGATATGACCATAATATGTCAGAAAAGTAAAAACACAGCTGTTTTAAACCTTTTTAGTTGATTGCAAGAGTCAAAATAATGCCCAAGCCCTTTAAAGTGGGGTTAAGTAGACTATATATGTTTTGTAATAAAAAGGGCTGTGTGTGTATAAAATGTAAAAATTCAGGGAGTTCCCACTGAGGCTCAGCCAGTTAAGAATGTGACTAATAGCCATGAAGATGTGGGTTCGATTCCTGGCCCCACTCAGTGGGTTAAGTAGCCAGTGTTGCTGCACACTATAGTGTAGGTCTCAAATGCGACATAGATCCACTGTTGCTCTGGCTGTGGTGTAGGCCTCAGCCGCAGCTCTAATTCAACCCCTAACCTGGGAACTGCCATACGCCGCAGATGTGGCCCTAAAAAGATCAAGTAAATAAATAAAAATAAAATAATAAAAATTCCCTGTTTTTTCACCTTTTCCTTGACAGTCCAGTTTACACACTGGCATAAATTAATTTTAATAATGGATACTCCAAGTTGACAGGCCTTTACGAGTAACCCTTCTCTTATAGGAATGGGTTGAAATCCTTGAGTGGAAGTTGCCCACTGGGAGCCTCCGCCACCTCCGACTTCCCTCTCCTCCCCTTCCCAGCCTTAGCTCACTGTTCAGCCTGCTGGTCAGGAGCCCCCCTGGGTCCTTCACAAACACTCCCCTCCCTCCGCCCCATCTTCCTGCTTCAGTGCCTTGTTCTCTGCCTGCTCAACCCTTGCCCATCTCTCCACCCACATAAACCCCTTTCCTCCTTAGGGGCTCTGCCCCAGTTCCTGTGCCTCCCAGACCCACACAGCAAGCCCCTACTGAGCCTGAGTACCCATATAGGACTCCAGAGGGCAGCTGGCAGGCCATCTTGCACCTCACTGGGGCATCACTCTGCTGTTGCTGCTGTGTTGTGCCACCCTGGCTGGATAGTCTGCTCCCTTCACCACTGTGCATCAGTAAAGGAGAGACACCAGCTTTTGCTGAGGGCCTACTATGTGCCAGGCACCATGGCTGGCATTCTTACATATGTCCCCTCATTGAATCCCTACAACCATGTTATGTGGCAGAAATTAGTATTTCCATTAACAACAGACAATTACAGAGGCTAAATAACTTCTTCAACTAACTCAGCTAAGAAGGGATGGGACCAGAATTTAAACACAGAAAGTGCACAGGAAGGATCTAAGACTAGAAATCGGGAGATCTCCAGTTCAATTAACCTCTCTGAATCTCATTTTTTTCCCATTAACAAAGAGGGCTAACAACACCCACCTCTTGGAAATGTGTGAATTAACAGGAGACATACTTTTTTTTAATCAACTGTGGTGACTATGGCTCCTGATGCTTAGTGCACTCTGAGGCTCAGTAAATAGGCGTTCCTAGATTGAATTCTATTTCTTCTCATACAAATTGCAGAATCTCTTAGTCTCGCCTGCCGTGCCTGCTGTCTCCTGTTCTGAGTTGGTTACAGTTATATTCACATTTTCAATTTGGAAAAAGAAAATCATGCCGTGATGGGCTGAGAAGCATTTCCCGGTCCAGAGGATCAGACAGTCAACACGGACCTGCACACATTTGCAAACATTACTCAATGTCCTCGGGAGAATTCCTCCCAGTATTTTGTAATCGGCGTTGAAGAGTCCTAACGAACTCCCCTGTGTCCTGTCTGTTGGTTTCCACTCCTTGAACGATAACAGTGGTTCACCCTCATGGTTGGGTTTTGCACTTATTAGGGCTCACTTAAATGGACTGAGAACCCTTGATAGGAGTGATTTTCTCTGCAGGCCAAGCTACCTAAGAAAGGCAGTATTAGTCACATGCAGAGTAATTTTTTTGTTTCTTTTTAAAAATCTATTTTATTGAAGTATAGTTGATTTACAACCATGTGTTAATTTCTGCTGTACAGAAAAGTGACTCAGTTTTATATATATATGATCTATGCCAGGAGATTGGAGCGAGTTCCCTGTGCTGTACGGTAGGACCTCATTGCTTATCCATTCTAAATGTAATAGTTTGCATTTACTAACCCCAAACTCTCAGTCCATCCCTCTCCCTCCCCTTAAACCCCTCCGCCTTGGCAACCACAAGTCTATTCTCTTGTCTGTGAGTCTCTCTGCAAAGTCATTTATTTTTGCTAAGAGTTCTGTTGTTCCTTTTCACGATAGCGGTAACTGAGTTTTGGCTTCTGACTTATCTTTCCGCACCTTCTGAATATTTGTGCACTATACTCAGCATCTTTTTTGGGGTGAGGTTCTGTTATTTACTTGGGGCTTCAGGTTTCCTTCTTGGTACTTGTCATTCCTTTTGTGACTACCCAGCTTAGCTCCTTGCAAACGCATTTTCTCTATTCTCATCACAGTATGATTTTGACCCTCAGCCTTCCTATTTAACCTTTCAGAAATTTCCTGAAGCAGACTCTTCTCGCCCTGCTGTAATTAGAGTTCCTGTCTCAGAACTTGCCTCATCTATAATTTCTCTCCTGCTTGTAGATTTCCTTTCATTTAAATAAGTAAAAGCAGTAACTTTTTACATTTTGTTTTACTTATGTATTATTTTTCGTCTTTTGTCTTTTTAGGGCCGCTCCCGCGGCATATAGAGGTTCCCAGGCTAGGGGTCAAATTGGAGCTGTAGCTGTCGGCCTACACCACAGCCACAGCAATGCCAGATCTGAGCTGTGTCTGCAACCACACTACAGCTCACAGCACGCTGGATCCTTAACCCACTGAGCAAGACCAGGGATCAAACCTGTGTCCTCACGGATACTAGTTGGGTTCATTAATCACCGAGCCACGACAGGAAAGCCTACATTTCTTTCTTTCTTTCTTTCTTTTCTTTTCTTTTCTTTTTTTTTTTTTTTTTTTTTTTTTGTCTTTTTGCCTTTTCTAAGGCCACTTCAGTGACATATGGAGGCTCCCAGGCTAGGGGTCAAATCAGAGCTGCAGCCGCCAGCCTATGCCAGAGCCACAGCAACGTGGGATCCGAGCCACGTCTGCAGCCTACAGCACAGCTCACAGCAACGCTGGATCCTTAACCCGCTGAGCAAGGCCAGGGACCAAACCTGAAACCTCATGATTCCTAGTCAGATTCGTTAAGCACTGCGCCACGACGGGAACTCCAAGGAACTCCTACATTTCTTAATTGTAGTTTTAATAGCTTGGATTTTTCTGGTAGGAAACTTGCTTACCCTTTGTATTTCCTTTTCCACCACAACTAGCTATACAAAATCATACTTTTTTGGCCACACCTTCAGCCCTGCAGAAGTGCCCATGCCAGGGGTCTAACCCACAGCAGTGACCTGAGCCTAATCCTTAACCCACTGAGCCACCAGGGAACTCCAAAATCATACTTATTTTTAAGATGAAACAGTCCACAAAAATAGGCCCCAGTAGCACTTTTGTGCTTAAAGTTAATAACTTCTAGATATAAATTTTGTTTTCTATCCTGCATTCTTGATCTATAAGATTGCTCAGTGATCAAAACAGAAAACTTATCCAAACAAATCCATTCTGTAGTATCTATAATATGAGATCTTTTCCTCTTCTTTTCCAATATATAAGCCTTTTTCACTCTGCCTAGTTCAGCTATTCATAAATATGAATCAGTCCCATTGATTTATCAATTCCATTTTACATCTGTTAATAGGCACGTCTCTGGATAGGCATCAAATGGTTAATCCACTTTAACTAGTTTCATCAATTCTCTTCTGAAGAACGTTTGCTTTAGCAAAGTCAAAGGGAATGTATTTCTTCCTTTTTTTCTTAGGGCCTCATCTTTGGCATATGGGAGTGCTGGGCTAGGGGTTGAAGTGAAGCTACAGCTGCTGGCCTACGCCACAGCCATGGTAACCCTGAATCCAAGCCACATCTGTGACCTGTGCCACAGCTTGAGAGCATAACCCACTGAGCAAGGCCAGGGATTAAACCTGCATCTTCATGGTTACTAGTCGGGTTTGTAACCTGCTGAGCCACAATGGGCACTCCCCATATTTGCCTTTAAAAAGCTATCTTAGGTTCATTAGTTCCAGAATCATGGATATGATCCTAGTTATAGGAGCTCTGAGAATAGAAACCTGTACTTATCAGACTCAGAGAAATAAAAGCTTGCAGAGTAAGTATAGGAGTAGCAGGCATCCTGGGAAAGCCAACCCACCTGGAGACTGACGACAGGTGAGCTGAGGAAGTGGCCCATCTACCTGGGCAGGTGCCAGGCATCACTGATCCTGGGGAGCTCCCTTGTGTTGCATGGGCATCCAGGGTGGTTTTGCAGGCCCCCCGATACAGACACATGTCACGGGCATGTGCTTCAGCCTCTGGGAGCTCCCACCCAGGCGTCCTGGCTCACCTGACACTGTCCCACTAATTCCCAAGCAGGTGTTAGAGACAGACCCCCATGCGAGCTGGGACAGCACCCTCCTGTGCCTTCACTAGTTCCGGGCAGACCACCTGCAGTGCTGAGCATAGCCCACAGATCTGCCAAACTTTTCATCTTAATATTGGTACTTTAATTAAAGGATCCCAGAAAGCCAATTCCTGAAGGAGGCTGGTATGGGGCCAGGCCCTCATGTAACATACCTACTTGCCATAAACAAGAGAACCAGAGAAAGGTTTTCTACTGGATTGAAATTGCTCCCCTCTTTTCCTGCATCTTGGACATCAGCCTTGAAACAGTTGGCTAGAAGGATGACACCATCCCGAGTTAATTGTACTTACACGCTCTCCCCCTTTCTGTTCTCCCCCTCCTTACTCCAGCTTGACCTCCACATCTTGGAAGGGAGGAGAGTTTGTTCTCAGCAACCTCCTCCTGTGCAGAGCGCTAGGCTCTCCCAGTAGTAGCAGCCTTGGCCGATGCTGAAGCTTTGGGGAACCTGGAAAGGGGTGGATGACAGCAAAGGAGAAGGTCCTTGATACCCTTCTTATCCTTGCACTGCTCTTCCCACGCCCTCACTGCTTTGTCAGAGGGGCTGTTATCTTGTAGGTTTGCGTCACTGTCTTCATCTCGCTCCAGAGCACCATTGGGGAAATTGGGAGGAATTTCCATTAAAAATGAGATAGAGTTGATTTTGAAAAGAGAAGAGCCTACCCTCTCTCATTTCCTGACACTGAGTCAAGTGACTTCCAGTAAAGGTAGGAAGATGATTGACATTCGTCTCCTTCTCTCTTTCTGCTCTGGTTCAGTGACCCCAAAACTGTATCAGTCAGAAAAACAGGGCCTCTCACCCTCTAGGAGTGGGTTTCGTTTCTATGAGGAGCTTCCATGTTAACCTTCCAGCTCTGTGTCTTCCTAGCTCTCTCCCTGATGTTGAGACATTTCTGTTACCAGATAAACAGATGGAGGCTGATGGTAACAGAGGACTCTGGGTGGGGTCCAGGAAGGAAGCCACCTGATAGCAGTGCTAGGGGTGTCATTCTCATGTACTCCATGGGGTCACCAAGCTGGAGAGGCAGAGGAGCCACATTGTACATCTGAGCTGTGTTGGGTGGATGCTTGCTAGACCCTGAGATCTAGGACAGGAGACAGGACAGCTTGGCTAGTCTACTCTTCACCTGAAGGCATGAGAAATGTGTTCAACCTCCTTAACCTTATTTCTGTTTTGCCACCTGATCTGTTAAGAAGTGAGTTGAAAGTTTTAAAATTTCCTATTGCTTTTTTCCTGTCAATTAATACTTCTACTTTAAGCGAGTTTTATTTTATATATGTAATGGCTATGTTACTTAGGACTTAGAATGTATGCCTGTTAACTGTTGCATCCTGGAAGATGATGTTCTTCATCAAAATATCACCTTCTGGAGTTCCCATCGTGGCGCAGTGGTTAACGAATCCGACTAGGAACCATGAGGTTTCGGGTTCGATCCCTGGCCTTGCTCAGTGGGTTAAGGATGTGGCGTTGCCATGAGCTGTGGTCAAAAATGCGGGTGCTGTGGCTCTGGCGTAGGCTGGCAGCAACAGCTCCAATTAGACCCCTAGCCTGGGAACCTCCATATGCTGTGGGTGCGGCCCTAGAAAAGGCAGAAAGACAAAACAAAACAAAACAAAACAAATCACCTTCTGTGGCCCAGGAATTCTTCCAGCCTTGAATTTTAATTTGGCTGATATTAATTTTGTGATATTTATTTTCTAAATAAATAATTGCCAAACACAGCAAAATGTATAAAGCTTCCCGAATCAATTTATAAATTTATGTAATCTTATTACCAAACCTGGGGAACCTAGAACAAAAAAAGCAACTACACACCCATCTCATTTATAAATATACAGATTTAAAAGACTAAAATGTTTCAACAAATGAAATCTAGTAATATGTTAGAAGAATAACATATCACACTGAAAAGATTTTACTCCAGGAATGCAGGGATGGTTCAGTATGAAGATCTAATAATACAGTTTATCACACAGACAGATTTGAAAAAAAGCTAATCTCAACAGATATTTAAATGGCATTTGGTAAAATTCAACATTCATTCCCAGTAAAACCAATTAATAAACACATACTAACATCACAGCTCACAATAAAATAGTAAAGATATTACTGTTAGAGTAAAAAAGCCAGTAAGTATGTTTATTACCATAGCCATTTTAAATGTTTTCCTAGAAATTTCCATTATAAGGTGCTCTGAGAAAATAATAAATAAAAATAACTTCTCTTCTGGGAAATTATGGTAAAGATATAATCAAACTTGTTGACAAAGATACAAGTATAGAGTGCATACTGTGACTTTATTAATATACCAAAATAAATCTTAAAAATTTAGGATTTATAAATCAGGCAACAAGGGACTTGCCTGATAAAGTATGACACATCTATACTTGGGAATTACATGAAGACTTTCTAAAATCATGATTTGCAAGAATGGCAGGGAAATGCTTGCTCTATAATACTAATAAAAAAGCATGGTCTAAAAATTAGATATATAATTTTATTTTATATCTATTTTATTAAATGAAACATTAATATTTAATATTATTTGTATTTAATATTGTATTTATAATAAATTTATTTAATATTCAATAATAATTCAATAAAATATAATTAAATGTATTATATTTATTTTACATTAAATATTAAATATTATTAATATTAAATATTATTTAATATATAAATTTATTAAATTTATATATAGAATAAAATCCAAGTTTTGAAGTGAAAGAAAATAGACACAGAAAATAATGGGAGGATATACACTTAAAATTAATAAACTTTTTTTGATATGGTAGAATATGAGTAGATTTTGTTTCTTTATATTTTTGTGTACTTTCTTTTTTTTGACAATAGCCTATATTTTACTTTCTAATGATAAAAGTAAAGACTTTTTGAAGTATTGGGTAAGACATTAAAAGAAATGTGCTTTAAAATTATAAACATGTGCAAATAAAAAATTACACTTGATTATTCTACTAAATCAGGACTAAACTGGAATTTAAATCAGAGAGTCTAAAAGGCAAAGAATAACAATGGTGAACTGCAAGAAAAATATCTCAAATTATTTGCAAGTCAGAGGTCAGTGTTCCCTTCTGCCTCTGCTTCGGGAAGAGTGCCCAAAGTCTTTAGGGGAGGCAGCATTTCATGCCCTGTCCTCTTCCCGTTCCCACCCTGAATAGCTTTTTTCCCAAAAAAGAATAAAGAATACTCAATGAAAACTATTAAAATGCTTGGCAAAACTACACAGGCAGACACAGAGGCCAATTAAATATAAATAGTTCATACCAAAACTATCTTTTTGACCCAGCCACTAATATCTACCCGGCCCCAGATTTAACTGTTTGGATGAAAATGACAAAGAGGACAAAAGCCTGCCAGCCAGCCACAGCGGAGCACCCATTAGAAGTGTTCACATTTGTCTGAAGATTGTGTGTGCAGTATGTTTCCCTAAGACACGGGAGGGATGCGGATATCTGACTACCTCCCTAAACCTGGGAAGGTGACTTTTTCCTTTCAAATGTAATCTTTCCATCACCTACTGTTACTTTTTTGGGGTCTCAAACAGAGGGCCCATTCCCTTTGGATTTTGAAGCTATCAATACTTTTTCTTTTTTTTTTTTTTTTTTCTTTTAAGGCGTAGCTGCTTTAGACCTTAAAAACGAATACAATAATAACCATTGTGAAAAAAAACAGCTTTGATTTTTGGAGGACAATTGCTATGGGGTGGTGTGTTTCCAAGGGCTTAAGTCCGGTCCTGGCCCTGACACTTGGTGTGTAAGACTTGCTATGTTCCTTCATTGCCTTGGCTATCAGTTTCTCCATCTGTAAATGCAGGATGGTGGTACCTGCTATATTGTGTGGTTGCTGTGAGGGTTAAATGAGATAATGCTGTGTAACCTCTTAGACTCTATGCACTTTAAGATACCCCTCCATACTTAGCTAAGTACTGTACACTCACTGCTCTTGAGGTAAAATTGAGCAAAATATTTTGTAGTGCCAAAATAAAATCACTGTTAGCTTGTTTACACAAAGATTATTAAAGTAGGAAATATGTTTTGATTTTTTTTTTTCTACGAGTGAGGATAGGAGTTACCATCATTCATTTATATTGTTTGGGCACCAATAATATGTATTTGTAATATAATATTTGATACAGAGATAGTCACTTAATAGACTGCCTCCATGTTTATTAAAAATCAATTAAAACTATTTCAGAAGCACATCTGAAAACCTCCATTTCTAAAAATAGGATGGATTAGGTTACCTGAAATCTCTCCTACTACAGAATGCCTAGAAATGCTGAAAACCTATGACATCCTTTTAAATTCATCATTTGAATTCCAAGAAGGTATGAGAAATCCCTGGGGTGAAAAAGGAAGATGACTATGAATAGCAAAATGGTAAAGCACAGCTACTGTTGCAACTGCCTGGAAAGAGAACGAGGGGTCAGAGGATGAAAAATTTCACACACACATTCACATGGAAGAGTGAGTCCTCCATATACCTATTGCCCAAATTCAACAGAGCTGATCAGAATTTTGCAAAATTACATTTATCTTTCCTTGTTTTTATCCTTGCTGAAGTATTTTACATCATCTCAGTCATCATGTCAATTCACTCTATGTGTGTATCTAAAAAATACAGATTTTTTAAACCGCATAATAAAATAAGTCTGAGAGTTCCCATCATGGCTCAGCTGGTTAAAAGCCTGACCAATATCCATGAGGATATGGCACAGTGGCCTCGTTCAGTGGGTTAAGGATTCTGCGTTGCTTTGAGCTGCAGTGTAGGTTGCAGTTGTGGCTTGGATTTGGCATTGCCGTAGCTGTGTGTAGGCCAGGAGCTGCAGCTCCAATTCAACCCCTAGCCCTGGAACTTTCATATGCTGTAGGTGCAGCCCTAAAAAGGAAAAAAGAAAAGAAAAAAGAGGTGTAAACATAAAATCGAGGAATTTAAATAAAAGTTCTATAATGTTAAACTTGGATTTGAATTATTAGCATGAACTCCTGATTTGCTTTTATCTCTTAGGAGAAAAGGCCTAGCAAAAATAAAAAGTCAGTAGCAATGGATATTTGATTACTTCTTTTTTTCCCCTGGCACTAGAAGATGTTCCACAGCCATCTTGGACATTTCTTGTCCCGTACTTGTAATAGGCTGTTTCTTCCAAGGAGCTTTGATTCTGGTGAGTGAGAAATGATATTTGGTAACCACCTAGAACTAACACAGATACTAAAATAAACAGACAAGATTACAGAAGCAATTATTATAACTGTGTTCCTTAATATACTCAAAACATTAAGGAAGATATAGAATATATATATATATATATATATATTTTTTTTTTTTTTTTGTCTTTTGTCTTTTTAGGGCCACACCCACGGCATAAGGTGGTTCCCAGGCTAGGGGTCTAATCGGAGCTGTTGCCACAAGTCTACGCCAGCGCCACAGCAATACCAGATCCAAGCCGAATCTGCAACCTACACCACAGCTCACGGCAACACCAGATCCTTAACCCACTGAGTGAGGCCAAGGATCAAACCTGCAACCTCATGGTTCCTAGTTGGATTCGTTTCCGCTGCACCACGATGGGAATTCCTATAGAATATATTTTTAAAATTAAATTTCTAGAGACAGAAACCAGAGCCCAGCTCAGAGCAGGACCCCCCCCCCCCACCCGCCGCCAGTGCTTGTTGACTGACTCTGTGTGAGCCAAGGGCAGAGGAGGAGGATGCCACTTAGTAAGCTGGCCACCTAAAAGGCAGCAGCAAGGCCTGGTGGTGGAGCTGGGCAGCCAGGGCTAAAGGAAGGACGGAGAGACAGTAAGGGTTCTGTTCTGAGGGCGCAGGACAAGTGACCTTTGTAGTCCCATTTCTAGAAATAGAAATAAAGAAAACAAGAACAGAATCCATCTATACTGGTCTCAGTTAGAAGTGTTCCACCCAAGAGCTTCTTTTCCTCATCGTTCTATGGGTTCGTGCTAAGTTCAGCCTAAGACTTCCATGTACTGTGGCCAGTGACCGTCTTAGACAGTCTTACTCGGAGTCCTTTTCTGGATGATGAGAGTGATAATGTCATTTCTTAAAAACAGCAGGCAGTGTGGAGAGCTGGGAAGAAGCTGTCCTTGCTTGGCATCTGTCACCCAGATTGTATGCTGACTTTTCTGGAGCACTGGTTTTTTTTTCTCCCTATGGCTTTTTTTTTTTTTTTTTTTTGGCCACGCCTGCAGCATGTAGAAATTCCCACTCCAGGGATTGAACCTATACCACCACAGTGACCCAAGCCACTGACAATGCCAGATCCTTAACCACTAGACCACCAGGGAACTCTGAGCTCTATCTTTTTTAAAAAAAATTATTTTATTTACGTATACTTGGTTTACAATGTTGGGTTGATTTTTTTTCTGCACAGCAAATGATTCAGTTATAAATGTGTACACATTCTTTTTCATATTCTTTTCCATGATGGTTTATCACAGGATGTTGAATATAGTTCCCTGTGCTCTTCAGTAGGACCTTATTGTTTTTCCGTGGAGCTGTCTTATTCTGCATGTTGATTAATTGGTCTCAGCATCATAAATTATAGACAACATCAAAGTTTCTATAGTTAAGTGCTTTAGAGAGGCGGGGATTCTCAGTGCTCAATAGAGACACTGGATTGTGCTTAGCACCAGTTGAATAAGTTGGACCTGGTTCCTTTCAGCAGGAGACTGGTTAAAACCCACATAGATCTGAGATAATAGGAATTACCTTAAATTGTACTTATTTGCTTAAGGGTGCATGTCTTGGTTTCCCAGATAGACTGCAAGCTGCCTGAGGATAGAAACCATAGATTATACCTATTTGTTTCTAGTAGACAGCTCTGTGCATAATTAAGCCCTCAATAATTATTTGTTACATGCATTAATGAGTGAGTTAATTTGAATGAGTAACCAAAGTTGGATATTCAGTCTCCTTGCCTAAACTCTTTGGAACACGTATCTGGCCTACCAGGCCTACTTTGGGGGGCATTGTTGAATCAATGGGGAGCCATAGAAGTTTGTAGCATGCATAGGAAGGCACAGTGGAGGAAGAAGAATGGAGTTAAATCTGTAAAACTATAAAAAACCCCAGATTAATATGGATTGGTTGATGGCACATTGTGTGGGATTGCTCGGAACCCTTGGTAATCTCTATATCGGATGATTTGCTTCGTTTTCCCAAGCTCAGTTTCATTCTAGCTTAACTTGCTCTAATCACAGCCCCTTGATAATCAGGCTCCACGGTCTATAGCCTATTAGTCTGGTGATGGTTAGAGACTTGACCAGACAGATTATCAGCTGGTCAGCAATCAGTGGCCTCAGAGGGAAGTCACAGGGGAAGAATTGCCCCACTGCCTCCAAGTCCTGCCCTGCATTGCTCCTGGCGTTCACCTTTATTTTTTTTTTTCTTCCTTCTTTTTTAGGGCCGATCCGGAGGCGTATGGAAGTTCTCAGCCTAGGAATCAAATTGGAGCTACAGCTGCAGGCCTACACCACCGCCACAGCAATGCAGGATCCTAGCTGCGTCTTTGACCTACACCACAAGTCATGGCAGCATCAGATCCTGGTCCCACTGAACAAGGCCAGGGATTGATCTGCATCCTCATGGATACTAGTCAGGTTCTTTACCACTGAGCCGCAACGGAAACTCCCCTGGTGTTCAACTTTTCCTGCTTTTCTACAGAAACCTATTTCTATCCTTAAAATGCATGCCTTTACATCTTTCTCTTATTCTTTGTAAAACCCGAGCTCCTTTGAACAGGTTGCTGATCTCTTCCATCAGGTGAGCTATATCTAAAGTACCTTATCAATGCCAATTTCGTATCATGGGGGTTCAGTGGGCAAACCGCCGCCTCACTGGCCACTCCTGCAGAGGGTAGGGACGGTTGAATTATCCAGAGCATCTTAGGCAAAGGAGGCTTGTCTGAACCAGGCCTGAGCAGGCCCAGGATAGAAGGGGTCCAGCCTGAGGTCAAGGCAACCTGCTGATTCCCGGTGGGGAGCCACCTGGCCTCTGCTGATGCCTCTAATTGAGTTGACCACACACAGGGGCCCTCGATCCTGTGACAGCAATCATCGCAGCCAACCAGATGTACCTGCCACAGGGTTGTGGAATTCCAGAACTGGAATAGACTTTAAGAAGTGAAATCTCTTAATTCACATGTCAGCTCTACTGCTTTCCTAACAGATGATCACCACATCTGCGTTTTTGTTGTTGTTGTTGTTTGTTTGCTTGCTTTTTTAGGGTCTAATGTGCAGCATGTGGAAGTTCTCAGGCTAGGGGTTGAATCCGAGCTACAGCTGCCGGCCTATGCCACAGCCACAGCCACTCAAGATCCAAGCCATGTCTATGACCTAAACCACAGCCCACGGCAAGCTGGATCCTTAACCCACTGAGTGAGTGCAGCGATTGAACCTGCATCTCCATGGCTACTTGAGTTCATTACCCCAGAGCCCCAACGGGAACAGCCTCACCTCATCTGTTCTTGAATGAGACAGCCTTATTTCTAGATAACTCTTTTGGAAAGAATGTTAACCCTAATTTTAAGCCAGAGTTCCACCTCCTCTTAGATTTTTCCCATTGGCTGTAGTTCTGAACCTCTGTAGACATATTCGGACGTAGGATTTCTTAAAGAAGGAAGCCAGTCCTTCAAATATTTGGACAAAAGAATTACATCTCTCTTAAATCTCTTTCTCCAGGCTAAATATGCCAAAGCCTCTAATCATGTCTTTTGTAACATAATTTTGAATCTCTTCACCATCCTTGTCACTTTTTTTTTTTCCCCCTGGATGTGCTCTAAATTGTCTCTAGGCTATTCTTTTTTTTTATACTCACACCCATAACATATGGAAGTTCCTGGGCCAGGAATTGAATCTGAGCTCAAGCTGTGACCTAGGCTGCAGTTGTGGCCGTGCCCGAACCTTTAACCCACTGCACTGGGCCAGGGATTGAACCTGTGCCTCCACAGTGAACCAAACCGAGCCGCTGCAGTCAGATTTTTTTTTTTTTTTAAACAGCCGCACCTGCCGCATATGAAAGTTCCCAAGCTAGGGGTTGAATCTGAGCTGCAGCTTCAGGCCTATACCACAGCCACAGCAACAAAGGATCTGAGCCACATCTGCAATCTATACCACAGCTCATGGCAACGCCGGATCCTTAACCCAGTGAGCAAGGCCAGTGATCCTCATGGATACTAGTTGGGTTCTAAACCCACTGAGCCATAATGGGAACTCCCTATTGCCTTCTATTTTTGCTTATGATTCCTTCAGCTTCAGAGCCCTTCCCACTTTTATACTCAATCCTTCTGGTCATGGACAGAATGCTGGCCTGGAGTCAGACTGCCAGGCTCTGATCTGCCTGTGCCATCCTGGGGGCACTAGAGTGGCTGGTTTTGCCCTCCCAACCTTACCCCTCCTTAGACTATCAGTCTCTGCCAGCACCACCCTCTACCACTGTCCTGGGCCACAAACTGGGTGGGCCAAGGAGACCCTTCCCAGGTCAGTTAGCTCTGAGGAGCCTTGGAAGATCATGGAGATGTGGAAATGAACCTGCTTCTCTGGATGGCTAAGAGCCAGCAGGGAAGACAGGCTGCAGAGGGCCTGGTGGACGCTCCTGGAAGCGGGGGGTGGAAATAGAGTCAGAGAAGGTAACCAAAGACTTGCCAGTTGCCACAAGGTCCCCCTAAATCTCTTGCAACTAGCTTCTGCAAGGTTTCTCTGTTTTTAATATTAAACTATTTAAATTTGAGAGTCTTCAAATGGATTTTGGTTCCAAACAAACAATCTTTGCTAAGATTTCAGGCAAGTCTTTGAACCTCACTGGGCTTAATTTTCCTTATGGATAAATTGCATTGGTTGTACGAGAGTCTGCTTCTACCTTGTGATTCCACTTCTCATTATTCTCATTCTCTCCTTCTGTACTCAGGAGGGTGTTAACCATCAAAACTGAGGTGCATAACTTTGTGTATAATCCCTGGTAAATTTCATTTTCATTTTAGTTCATCTTACAAAATGTCTTACCTATGGGAATCTGTTCAGGTCTTTTTTTTTTTTTTTCCCTTTTTCTTTTTCGGGCCACCCTCATGGCATATGGAAGTTCCCAGGCTAGGGGTTGAATCAGAGCTACAGCTGCCAGTCTATTGGTCTATACCACAGCCATAGCAAAGCCAGATCTGAGCTGCATCTGCCACCTATACCACAGAGATTTTTTAACCCACTGAGCAAGGTCTCATCCTGCCTTGCCTCCTGACTCTACCCTCTCAAGTTCAAAATCTCAGTGTGACTCTCAAGGCTTTCTCTCTCTCTCTCTACTCAACAGGTGACCAGGCGTAGTCGATTCTGCAGACTTAAAGCCAGTCTTCCCACCGTCTCTGACCAGGACCTTCACGACTTATCTCCCTGCCCAGGCCTGGCCTCCCTGATCCACCCCTCTTGCCAGCTCCACTTGAACACCTTCAATGACTTTGTGGTGTCTTGGACACATCCGGCTGCCTTAGCAGGCACATGGGACCTCCCGTGGCCTCAGACATCCCCACTGGTGGCCAGGCCCATCATAGTTGGGCTGGACACAGGGGCCTCCCCTCCATGCTCTGCACACATCAGAGCCCCCCAGGGCCCCTCAGGGCTCTTGCACTTCTGGCTGGACCACCCTGGCCCCCTCACTGTCAAACTCCTCATCCCGCCTTTAAACTCACAGCAAATGTCACTGCATTTGTGGAGACCCTCCCACACCCTCCCTAGGGGCCCACAGCTCCCTGCCCACACCCCACAACTTCCCCTCAGGTATAGAAGGCCCAGTGACCATGATCTCAACCCTGTGGGAGCCTCAGCACCCGCATGGGCCGGGTTCACGCTGGGTGACCAAATGCCGTGTGGTACACAATTCATAAAATGAGAGAAGAAATGCTTTGGGGGCCTCTGAGCCCAGAGGCTGAGGAACCACATGAGAAGTGAGTGGCACTCTGCAGACGTGGCCCCTCCTTCCCTGTTTATGCTTCAAGATGGCCGAGAACCAGAGCAAGACCAGAAGCTGCAGGATGAAATGATGCTCTGGACCAGACTGGTGGTTTTGACCAGAGGCTGCAAATGAGGCCTGCGTTTGGCTTGATGTGCTCAGCTCACTAAAATGCAAGGCCTCCCGGAGAGGAAGACCTTGCCACCATTTGTAGGTGAGTTGCTGATGTGTGTTCATTACCAAGGCTGTTCTGGTCCAGGCCCTAGAGAGAGAAGAACGTCCCGATAAGCCTTGAGAGTCAAGCTAAGCAAGAGCAAAGCCAGGTGGGAAAAGGGAGGCACGGGCCCATTGGGTTCTGCAGCAACGCCCCTGGTGGGCGGAGCCCCATGGCCCTGGTGGGTGGAGGTTTCTCAAGACACACCCCACCCAGAGACTTTGGAAAAATCCAGGGCACAGAAGTCTCCTAAGGCAGGCTAGCAAAGCAGCGCATCATCAAGCAGGGAACACTGTGGTTTGCAGGCAAGACCGGAGGGGAACAGAGGATATGGAAACTTTCATGGACATGGAAGTGAGAATCAGGTGGGCCCAGCTCAGAGCAGTCATGAAAGAAACAGGCCCGGCCCGGCAGAAGAGGACAGATGGGCAGGGAGGAGAGGCTGCTCAGCGCTGCTGGGGAGGGAACATGCCAAAGCTTGTCTGGCCTAGTCAGGGATTCTGGGTGACACTGTTAGCAAATGACAGCTGACATGGAGGCGGCATCGCAGAGGTTAATGGATGACTCAGAGGCATTATTTATTATTGTTATTTTTGCCCCCGCTCATGTGGCTTATAGAAAGTGCTTTGTCAAGATTTGCAGGCCCAGCCATGTATAGATGATCTAAGACTGGTTCTTGGGGGGAACCCCTGTTGATGCAGCTGGAAAGCAGCCTGGGAGCAGGGGGGACTGAAAGATGGCTGAGGGGCACAGAACCAGGACGAAGAACGAGGCTCTGGACCCCTCCATACTAGGCGGGCAGCTCCAAGTCCACAGGCTTGAAGAAGACGGGTCAGGACAGGCTCTGCTGCCAGACTGCGGAAAAGCCATGAAAATTCTTCAAGGTGACCTGGCCCGGGTTGGCTTAACATAGCAGCCGGCCCAGTGGCACATTAATGAATTGCATTATCCCCGGAACATTTGCCAAGGGACTGATGTCTCCAGGATTCACTCAGGGTGATTGGTGACTGTATCAACTGAGAGGGTACAAATTCCAAGCCATCACCTAGCAAGTTCAGTATATGTGAAAAAGCTGGGCTGTTCTCCATAACGTGATGAACTACTCTAAGGAGAGCAAGACTGCGATTTTTTTTTTTTTTCCCTTTGGATCTCTCTCTCCATCTAATCTGTCTATTGCTGAAGACAAGGTTGGGTCAGGCAAGGAAAGAAAGCACTTACCTGGATATGCATTGAATATAGACACAGAAGCTTTTGAGAATCTTAGAATGTTTTCTGTTATTTATGTGTTTGTCTCATTGTTTTTTTTTTTCTTTCTTCCTTTTTATTTATTTGTTGGTTGGTTTTTTGGTCTGGCCCATGGCATGCAGAAGTTTCCTGGCCAGGGATCGAACCTGAGCCACAGCAGTGACAACTCTACATCCTTAACCACTAGGCTGCTAGGGAACTCCCTCTTTCTTTCTTTTTAAAGAGCCTTCTTTTAGGTTTGGAAATCCCAAAGTGTGAGCAACCCTATTACGACTTGGATTTTGGCTTCTGAACACGCACGTTAATATGCGACTATATGCTCAAATGATTTTTGCGTGAAATTCACCCAGGCTTTCCAGGAACCAAGGAATCCAGCAGAGGGTTTCGTGAGAGCTTGCATGCAGGCCATGAATAAGACCATTGAGCAACTTTCTTGGGCTATAAATACCTCTGCGGCAAGCTTAAGAATTCAGTGAAATCCAGGGGGCACACGCATCTTTGAGGGGACAGACCCATGTGGAAGAGGGCCAAAGTCAAGACATGCTTTCCCTTGGGCACCATTTTTTTAGACTGCTTGTGGTGGGATTGGCCCGTGTCTCTCTGCCCACACAAACTCTCAGCTCCTAGCAGCTCTTCTGGAACATCTGGGACTTGCAGCAGCTGGGCGAGTGGAGTGGTCCAAAGGAAGAAGGGACTGGTGATGAAGAAGGGCCAGGCTGCCAAAACTCAACTGAGAAGATGGCCAGCATGACCCCCCCTCCTTCTTAAGGGCCGGAGTTCCTTCAGAATGAGCCAGATCCAAACAGGGCCCTCCCCGACCTGTAATGCACAGCTTAGCAGAGGGTCTTAGGGAAAACCGCAGTCCAGGCTGATGCTGCAGGGAAGTCCAGGGATCTTTCAGCCAAAGGGATTGGCTAGGGGTGAGGTAGGCGGGAGCAGAGCTTGAGCTCATGGTACCAAAGGGACACAGCCTTAAGGACAGCACTTCCAATCACATGATAGCATGACAGGAAACAGTAAATGGAGAAACCAATGAGAAGGCCCAGGACACTTCTTTGGAAAAACCCAAGAAGGCCTTGAGCACCAGCCAGGATTCTACAAGGGCTATTCACATTTGGCTGGAGGCCGGCTCTAGGGAGAAGTCACAATCAAACACTCCCTGGATGTGTCTTCAGAGGAGTGATGCACACTTCTGAGCTCCTCTGGGGCCAAGCGAAGCCCCAAGGTCCCAAGGTCCCCAAGTAAACAGAAGACGGCCTCCCACACTCCTGGCGCTAACACGCAGGAAGCTGCTGGCCTCTGGCCCCTTATTGGCTGGGCCACACCTCTCATGACAGCCTTCTTGGCCTTACAGGCCCTAGTCATCCCAGCTGGGTTAAGAAAAGGTAACAGAGTAAGTGGAGAATTCAGGGCACTGGGCGGAGTTCAAAGATAGACTTCATCAGCGTAAGCAGCACTTTCCTGTTTTTAGGGCATATAATTACAATGTCTGCATTCAGCTTGGGATCCAGCTTCCTAGACTGACTCAGTCCACAGCAGCCCCTCCCTCCCTGTCCTTCTCCAGGACATGGATTGCCTTGAATCATTCTTAAATGTTTCCTGTATATACCACATTCTTTCCATTTTCCTAATCCTACGCTGTGCCTGGAACGAAACTCAGAGGCAAGGAAATAATGGCCCCTTCTTGTCCTCAAGGGGACTTACAGTCCAGTGAAAGAACAGGCATGCAGAGAATAACGTTACTGTGACAGCACAGAGGTGAGAGACCCAAGGCCGGCTTGGCTGGTAGGCTCCACAGGAGGAGAAATGGACCAAGATGTTACCCAGGCGACAGTAGGTGTGACTTGATACCTCACACCAGAAGTAGAAGCCAGGTGGAGAGTCACTGTGGAAAAGCACCTGGAAATCTAAAACCAGGGGAGCCTGAGTGGCCAGAAATGGAAAACTCAAGTGGGGGCGGCAGGGGCTGGTGTTGGTGGGGGGGTACACAAAGCAGAAATCAGGAAGCAGAGAGCTGAGACCAGTGAAGCGGAAGCTGGGGCTCTTGCCTAAAATTGCTACTACTCACAGCTTGGGGGGGGCGGGGGTGAGGCCAGGACTAAGCTTGTAGATGGGTCAGCTAGACTGCAAAGATCAGGGGCAGGATGACAAGAGATAGCAGATTTAGGAGATGATTAGGAGGCAACTGATTATGAGGCAGGAAGGAGAAGGAAGCATCTAAAATAATCCTGAGGTTCTAGCCTGGAGGCGGCCTGGCAAGGCGCCTGGTAACATAAACCAGCAGACTAGGGGAGGGGCAGGCTGGAGAAGGAAGGGGCTGGTCCCTCTGGGGCAAGTTGAGTGTCAAGGTTTTCACGGGGTGACCCAATAGACTGGTTAGGGAGTCACTGGAAATACAGCCTCTGTACCCCAGGATCCGGATCAAGACTGGAGACTGCATCTGGGGGTCATCCGCCAGGAGTGTAGACGGTCACCACAGAAGGTGATTGGCAGGTCCCAAGGCCAAAACATAGGGATCCTGCATGTCCCAAGAGCGGCCCTGAGTATGAGAGAGCCATGTATTGGGGAGGCGGGGTGGGTGCAGACGCTGAATCTCAGAGGCAGGGAAACAGGTGGAGGAGGGGACCTTGAGGCCATGAAGGTACCCTTCTTCAAAAACGAGCTTGATGGTGAAGGGAAGGCATGACATGGAGCAGTCATTTGAGAGGGGTTTTGTAGAGCAGGATGTCCTTGGCATGTTCCAAGGACATGGGAAAGGAGCCAACAAGTAGACAGCATTGAAAGTTCAAAATAGTGGAAATGATGGCAGGGAGCAGGAGGTCTGGGGGAGGGGCTGGCGAGGGGTCAGGTGGCAGAGCATCCTTTAAAGGGCCGCAACCCTTCATTTTCAGAGGCTGAGGGAGGGCTTGCAGGATGGATGAGAAGCTGGGCAAGGTGGTGGTGCCATCAAGCAATAAACACACCACTGCTCCTAGGACCGTGTGTGTGTGTGTGTGTGTGTGTGAGAGGGGCGTGAGAGAGAGAGAAAGAGAGATCTCAGATTATCAAGGCAAGGAGTTCCCACTGTGGCACAGTGGGTTAAAGGATCCAACATTGCTGAAGCTGTAGCGTAAGTTGCAGCTGCAGCTCAGATTCAGTCCCTGGCCTGGGAACTTCCATATACTGAGACGTGACCATAAAAACAACAAAAAAGATTATCCAAGCAAGTCTTTACAAAGCGCTGAGTACCAGTCACTCTTCATCTCTTGAGAGCTGGGCTGTGCCTTTAAAGGTTATTTGTATTGACCTGGCACACTTTGCCAGAGTGAATTTAATAGGAATAAGATGAGGAGAAGAACTCAACTTACAGTTGAAAAATAATAATTACTCAGTGAAAAGAAAGGATATTAAAAGAAAGAAAGCGTTTCCTCTCTTTTAAGTTGCTATCTTGTTTATATGCCTTTTTTTTAATTATAGTTTATTTACTGGAGTTCTCCTGTGACACAGAGGGCTAGGGAACTGCATTTGTCACTTTGGTGGCTTGGGTCACTGCTGTAGCACAGGTTCAATTCCTGGCCTGTGAACATCCACATGCTGTAGGCACAGCCAAAAAATATAGTCAATTTACAATGTTGTGTTAGTTTCAGTATATGGCAAAGGAATTCAGTTACATATTCTTTTTCACTTTCTCTTCCATTATGGTTGATAACAGGATACTGAATCTAGTTCCCTGTGCTATACAATAAGACCTTCTTGTTTATTTATTTTATATGTAGTAAAAGAACCCCAAACTCCAAATCTAGCTCTCTCCCCCATCACACACACCTTTCCCTTTGTAACCATAAGTTTGTCTTCTATGTCTGTGAGTTTGTTTCTGTTTTGTAGATAGGTTAATTTGTGTCATATTTTTATTTTTTATTTTTTATTTTTTGTCTTTTTGTCTTTTGTTGTTGTTGTTGTTGCTATTTCTTGGGCCGCTCCCGCAGCATATGGAGATTCCCAGGCTAGGGGTCGAATCGGAGCTGTAGCCACCGGCCTACGCCACAGCCACAGCAACGCAGGATCCGAGCCGCGTCTGCAACCTACACCACAGCTCATGGCAACGCCGGATCGTTAACCCACTGAGCAAGGGCAGGGACCGAACCCGCAACCTCGTGGTTCCTAGTCGGATTCGTTAACCACTGCGCCACGACGGGAACTCCATATTTTTATTTTTTAAGTTTCATTGAAGTATAGTTAATTTACAAGGCTGTGATCATTTCTGCTGTACCGCAAAGTAACTCAGTCATGCATATATACATATCCATTCTCTCTCGGATTCTTTTCCCACATAGGCTGTCACAGAATACTTGGTCCATTGGCTCTACTGGGTAGAGTTCTCTTTGCTGTACAGCAGGTCCCTGTTGGCCAGTCATTCCATACATCTCCGTGTGCAGATGCCAGTCCCAAACCCCCAGTCCATCCCTCCCCCTGACCTGTCCCCTTTGGTAACCATAAGTTTTTCAAAGTTTATGAGTCTGTTCTGCAAATAAGTTCATTTGTGTCCTTTTTTTTTTTTTTTTTTTGGCTTTGTTTTTAGGGCTGTACCTTCAGCATATTGAAGTTCCCAGGCTAGGGGTCAAAGTGGAGCTGCAGCTGCCAGCCTACACCACAGCTCATGGCAATGTTAGATTCTTAACCCACTTAGCAAGGCCAGGGATCAAACCCACACCCTCATGGATTCTAGTCGGGTTCTTAATCCATTGAGCCACCGTGGGAACTCCCATCCGTATCTTTTAGATACAAATTTTAGATTCCACATATAAGTGATATCATATAGTCTCTCTGTCTTTCTTTTTCTGATTTACTTCACTTAGTACGATAATCTCTAGGTCCCTCCATGTTGCTGCAAATAGCATTATTTCACTCTTTTATGATTGAGTGATATTCCATTTTATATATATGTACCACATCTTCTTTATCCATTCCTCTATTGATGGACATTCAGGTTGCTTCCATGTCTTGGCTATTGTACATAGGACTGCAGTGAACATTGAGGTGCGTGTATCTTTTCAAATTTTAGTTTTCTTTGGATAGGTGCCCAGGAGAGGAATTGCTGGATCATACAGCATTAAGTTACTATCTTGTTTAGAGTTTAGAGTCAGGCTGAGCTGGGTGGACCTAAGGTGTCAGTTTGGCCCATTGGCTCTTTTAGCTTCCCTCCATGTCTCTTTATTAGTCTTGTTAGGGCACACAGTATACTTCCCATAAACATTCAGCTAAAGTGAGTCTGTGAGCTTTCGCCAGCTAAGCAAAGAGCAGGGTGTTGTTTGGCTTCATCCCGTGGCTTTGGCTCGATATTTAACACAGATCTGCTAGGAAGTTTCCTCTTTGTAGCCACCTGGGCTCAGCTTTTCCCTTCCTGCCCACTCACAACATTTAAAATGCACCTCTTCATTGTTTGCACCTGATTATAGTCCATTTTGCACCTTAATAGTGCTTATAGCTTCCCGTCTCATAGTGTAGTCATTGATGTTCATTCTTATCTTATCTCCTTTACACATTAAACCCAAGTTCCTGGAGAACAAGGTCCATAACTGATTCATCTTTATGTTCCTATCACAGCAACTGGATTAGACACTGAATGCGTATTTGTTCTTGGAGGAGTAAATGGTCCACTGTCTCATGTGTTCATGCTTTTCTGGACTTGGCTTTCTCACTTACAGGATGAGGCAGCTGAATTAGATTCTGTAAGGTCCTCCCCACTCAAACTTTCAAGTATTTAATGGGTCTTGGTCCCTTCCTGACCATGCACATTAGAGAATCATTCCTAGGAGTGAACCACTGTTTTAGCCCTGAGCTAAGACATAGTAGATTTAGAATTTAAAATCTATTGAGAGAGACAGAAATAACCCATATGAAAATAGCCCAAAAGATGAGAATTGCTTATGTTGAAGTCTGAATTGTGTGCCAAACCCTGGAGATGAGAAAACAAACAGATAATCAACGCCGGGGTCCAGATGTGGGCAGTGTCACTTTAGAAATTCTCTGCTGTCACTCAATACACCAATATGGCAGATGGCACTTTCAGTTGTGTTGGTCCTTATCTGATCATCCTTTAGAAAAGGAATCGGAAGTGGAATCAGTGACCTAATTCAACAGAGAGCAGAAATAGGGCTGGGACTGTTGTGTTTGAATGAAGGGTTGCCAAAGGGCTGGTCTGCAGAGGGTCTGGATACACAGTTGGGTGTCAGTAGGCCATGAAGAGCCTGAGTTGCGAGAGAACCCTGGGCCCTCAAGGGAGAGAGCATATACAGAGTCAGATGAGGGGGAGAAAAGGGAAGAGGATGCCTCCGAGGGCTGGCATCATTCATTCCACTCTTGTGTCTAGGGCTGACTGGCTCCTCTACGGAGAAGGCATCAACAAAGCTGGAACAGAACAGAGAATTCACCTTAGGATGTGGAGCCTAGAAGTGGGGGTGACCCGCTGGACACAACATGTGAGTACTTCCTGTGTGGCTGGTCAGTGGAATGGATGTACAGGGGGTGGGGCATAGGGTTCCACCTCCCAAAAGTGGACCTGAGTGAACCCCCAGGAAATCATTAGGGGACAGTGTGGTGTCATTGCTGACCCCGTGCCTTCTGGATCCTGGAACATTGAGAGTAAATCTGCTTTCCTGTCAGTGTGACAGCATTATATCCGACCCAGCCCCCTTCGGCACCTTGGCGAGAGACTGAACTGTTGGCACCTCCATGAAAGTGCCCTATGAGGGTATGCGTGAGGGCAGGGGCTTCTGGTTTCCAAGAAGACCTTCTCTGGGGCTTTAGCTCTTCATGAACAGGAGGCACTCATTTCAGTGTCTCCCAATCTTGGAGCATGTGTGCAAAGGGCATGAGGCTGTTCTCAGGTTGTACAGAGCTTAAACATGGTGCTCGTTAGGCCTGGTCATGGGAAAGAGGCCTGGGGGCCAGTTCTTCACACCATGAGACCTCCTCAGAGGCTGAGCTGAGCCTGTGATCCTGACCCCCCAGCACGCCATCTCTGTTTGGGGGAAAACTTCTGTCTCTTCTGTCTTATGTGGGTTTTTTGTTTGGTTGTTTGTTTTGCTTTTTAGGACCGCATGTGCAGCATAGGGAAGTTTCCAGGCTAGGGGTTGAATCGGAGCTGCAGCTGCTGGCCTATACCGCAGCCACAGCAACGCCCAATCCAGGCTATGTCTGTGACCTACACCACAGCTCATGGCGATGCTGGATCCTTAACCCACTGAGGAAGGCCAGGGATCAAACCTGCATCCTCATGGATACTAGTCAGGCTCGTTACCCCTGAGCCACAATGGGAACTTCCTTGTTTGTCTGTTTTAATCACCCGTTTGGAGTGTCCTCCTGATTCCTGGCCACCTTCGCTTTGCTGGCAAGGATTCACCGGAAACAATGCAGAAGGAGGGAACAAACTCCACGAAACCAGGACTTCCTACCAGAGCTGGGCTGTGGGTTGGTGGAAGGCATGGAGGCCCTGTACTGGCCCCATGGGCTGCCCTGGCTTTGAAGAAGGGGCATCAGAGGTGAGGAACTCCAGAGGCGAGGCAGGAGCTGTCCCAGGCCCAGTCTGTCCCCTCAGCTCTGCTCAGGGTGGTTACAGCTGCCTTCAGTCACTTGCAACATCCAGGAAGTGCCCCGGACCCTTGGCCCAGGGCTTGCTTTGGGTTTACTCCAGAGGCTTAGTTAAAAGGGCTCAAGCACTGAGGGCTTCCTCTGCAGTTCATTCCAAAAATGAGTCACGTTCTCTTCAAATATTTGGTAAATATCTGGACTTGGGGCCCAGCCACAATATGTATGTACTTGGAAGTCACAAAGATTCCTAATGCAGGGTCTCAGGTCCAAGGGATTTGCAGTGCAGTTGGGGAAACACGCTCCTTATGGCATCAGTGACTATGTAACTAATGCTTCACACATTTGGTACACTTCTGCTGTGATACAGACGGTCCTGTCCTCGCTGTGCCCAGTCTCATAAGGGGGGGTGGGAAGAATTAAGGTACACAAAGGAGGAAATAGATGAGGACTAGGGGTGCCGAGTGCAGCACTGAAACCACGGGGGAAGCCTCCCATAGACAGAGAGGCATGAAGGAAGCTGAGACCTGGATGCCAGGAGTGAGAACAGAATACCAGGAAAGGAGAAGGGAGCCTGTGCAAAGGACCTGGGGCGAGAGGGAAGACCCAGAACCAGCAGCAGGCAATGGTGCTAGACAGAAGAGGGGGGATACAGAGGGGGCGGGGATGGGAGGATGCAGGACCATGGCCATGGGTTATGTGGCTTTATGCAGACGCATTGGGAAGGGAGATGATGACACCCGAATGTGGTTTCTGATGGCTCCGGTCCTGCATGGAGAGGGGGCTAAAGGGAACCTGCAGAAGCAGCCGCACAGATGGGATGTGTGTCAGGGAAGTTCACAAGCCAGAGGACGGTTCCTCTCAGTGTCAAGGACGGTGAGGAGTCTACCCCATGCAAGGAAATACAATAAACAAAGCCAGGAAGACTGCAGCACACAAAGTCAGGCGGAGGAGGCGTGGTCAGGAGGGGAAAGCCTGGAGGGGAGAGCCTGGATGGGGACATGGAGTTGGGGGGAGTGGGGGCTGGCTGCCTGCACCCGAGGGGCCAGCTGAGGACTGGGTCCTGGTCCTGTGGGCAGTGGGGATCACAGGGGCCCCGTCCAGCTGCTCCTTTCTGGCCTCTGAGTTGTGCCCGGGGCTTCCTGCGCTGAGATGGGTGTTATGGGTCCAAGGGCAAAGGGTTACTGGGTAGGGTCACCCTGAGGGTGAGAGAGACTGAACCAAAGGGGTGGAAGTTAGTGTCCCAGCTCCCTGCACTGGGTCAGGATGAGAAGGGCTCCAGCCTCAGGCTGAAGGCCCAAGGCGGGCTTCTCTCCATGCCCCGCCCCTCCCATAACTGCGCCTCTCGACGCTGAGGCAGGTCAGGGTCAAGGAGAGTCTCTGCTTGTTATCGTCACCCGGCCCAGCACTGGTTGTTCCCCAGTCAGCCTCAGCCTCAGCCTGAGCCTCATTGGGGTGTTTGCACTCGATGACTGTGTGAAGGGGGACAGGCAGCTGCAGGAAGGCTCCCGGGGTGTAGGGAGGTGCAGGGGCCTGTAGGGGTACCCCAGAGCAGGCCCTGTGGAGGGGCGCATGGAGGGCAGAGGCCGAAGCCACGGCTCTTCCACAAGGCATGAGCCTTGGTTGGGGTTCAAGTGACGAGTGTGGGCTGGAAAGAGGAGCAGCCTCCTGAACCTGTGCAGGACCCAGCAGATTTCCAGGCCAGGGACTGACCAGGGAGGAGGGCACAAAGCATTCTTGAGGGGGCACGAAGCATTCATGGGGGAGCACAAGGCATTCATAGGGGGCGCCCAGAGTATTCACCAGGGGCTCTGGTGTTGGGCACTGCCCTCAGGTGGTTTTGCCACCAAGCAGCAAGGCCAAGAGGGCTACAAGAGGACTCACAGACACGTGTTCAAAACCCCCACCAGGCCTCCCAAGGCCAGGGGGTGGGGGGCAAGGGGGCCTACTTGAGGTAATGCCAGGGGCCCTGCAGCCAGGGGGCAGGGAGGCTGCAGTTATTCCTCTAACGGTGGGGCAGTCTGAGCGAAATATGCCCTCCCAGGGGGCAGGGATCACTCACCTTGTACCTGTGGCTGCCTTACCTCCAGAGTGCCCAGGACGGCTCTCAGCCCAAGCATCACAGCTGCCAGAGCTCCTGGGCATGCACTCATAGTTGTCAGAAGTCAGGCTCTGCTTTTATTTTTCACTCCACCATGTCTCCCACACTCCAGTTTTCTGTTATGGTCATTTATAGCACAGGGGCTTGCACAGAAAAGGCAAATAATAATCTCCGAGTGATTGATAAATTGAATTGTAGAAATGCTTTGGCAAGGAACAGTTGAAGCCTAAATTTGATTTTGTTTTGCTTTATTATTTTATTTTATTCAGAGGCTTTTATTTATTTATTTATTTTGGCCATGTTCGTGGCATGCAGAAGTTCCTGGGCCAGGGATCAAACCTGAGCCATAGCAGTGACCCAAGCTTCATCAGTGACAACGCCTCATCCTTAACCCACTGAGCCACCAGGAAACTCCCAGAAGCTTTTATTTTAACAGTAACTTTGTGCTGCATTTGGTTCTTGGTCACAGCATGGTCTTGGCTCAGCAGTGGGGTGAGAGCCCCTTGACAATGTACAAGATGCTCTTGTTTACCTGGAAACCCAGTGACCACACAGCTGTCTTGGGAGCAGGTCCTTGGGGCCAGATTGTAGCACAGCTGGTATCCTGGGCTGAGCACACCCTGGGCTTCACAGATTTTTCTCCTTGCATTTCTGAGGCTGAGTTAAAGACTGACACTAATGAACCATAGTCATGGTGAAAAACTAGAATAAGAATGAAGTTGAGATAATCCATTTTTCAGAGTCCGTGTCAAAATTTTATCTCTTTGGCTGGGTTTAATTTAATCGATAGTTAATACTTCGGTTAATTACTGATGGATGATTTATAAGTGGATGTAGGAAATGTAGTATGAGAGAAATGGGAGTTGAAGGAATAAGTATGGAAGGTCAAAGACTGTGAAGTTACTAACAAGGCTTAAAGCTGGTCCCCTGTGCTCCCAGCTCTGGTAGCAGCTCTCCATAGATGGAAGGAGAGCTTGGGAGTCCTCCTGGACCCTGCTCTTCCTCTCTCCTCCCTCCACCCAGCTTTTCATCAATTTAGACTGCTTTCGCCATGTATTCCCCTGGTCTTGCTCCTCCTCTTGGTAAGACTGAGGAAAGAACAGTGCCTACCTCACTGGGTGGAGGTGAGGATGAAATGCCTCGATAACATGACCAGGGCCCTCCGTAAGTATTAGTGCATAATGTTAGTAAAAGCCTGGAACTCACCTCTGGACCATGAAAGACCGAACACTCCTAGCCCCAGAAAAGGTAGACTGTGAACCACCCAGGCTTCCAAATTAGCCATGGAATTCCAGTGGGAAAATGGCTTGTGCTGTTTGTTTGGGTTTGGTGGGTGGGTTGGGGGTAGGGGACGAGGTGGGGGCAGACAGACTGGGAAGAGGGCCAGGGAGTTGCAACTCTGCAGGTAACAGAGATATATGACTTAGAACATTCAGGACCCAGTGTGGGCGAGGGATCTGTGAATTCCGAGGGAGACCGGATCCTCAGAACCTTGGTCTTGGGGTTCTGTGGGGAGCTTTGCAGAGAGGTTAGAAGATGACCATGAGGGACAGACGTTTCTGGGAACCTCCAGGAGATGGGTCCAGGCTGGACCACACAACCTGGAGTTCTTTACAAGTTCTAAACCAGACAAGTGACTGAGAAAGACAGTCTCAGAATTCCTGTTGTGGCTCAGAGGAAAACGAATCTGACTAGTGTCCATGAGGACACAGGTCTGATCATTGGCCTCGCTCAGCAGGTTAAGGATCTGGCATTGCTGTGAGCTGTCATGTAGGTTGCAGACACACCTCAGATCCAGTGTTGCTGTAGCTATGGTATAGGCCGGCAGCCACAGGTCCAATTCGAACTCTAGCCTGGGAACCTCCATATGCTGCAGGTGCAGCCCTAAAAAAGACAAAAGACAAAAAGAAAAAAGAAAAAAAAAAAGAAAGACATTCTCATCTACTTTTGTTAGAAGGAGCTCAAATGGTCATGATTCGCTTTAGAAAAATAAAGGTAAAACATTCCTTACCCTTCAGTGCTGAGAAGTATATTACTTGTATGTTTCTGCTGTGATCACAAATAAAATTCACTTTTAAAAAAAAAATCACAAAATTTGCAGTAATTTTTTAGTCTAGATGCATTTTCCCAATCAGTGTCACTAAAAGTACTACTTTGACTATGGGAGGGTCTGAGAGGATGTTTTTCCTTGCTCGGTTTGGGTCCTCACTGTGGAACCCGCTGAGAAGGACTGGCTTCTGGGTAAAGTCTAATTAACGTGGTGCAGGATTCCTCAGTGGGAATCCTTCTGGTCTTCCAGCTTCATCTCCCAGCATCCCATACACGCTCAGGAAGGTCAGGTGCATGTGTTCATTCATTCATTCAGTCCACTAATATTTGTTATGTACCGGATGGTGTCCAGCTCAGGTCAAGGCTCTTGGGAAAGAGCAGAGAGGACCCAGAAAGCCAGCTCTCCAGGCGCTGCCATCCTAGTCCCCTGACAAATGGTGCTGCTTCACCCCCACACACCGTCCTTTCCGCTGGCAGGTTCCCTCTGCCAGACCCCCACTCGTAATACAAGCTGTTCTGGCTTCCACCTTGGCAGGGAACTTTTCACTTCTCTCTGGGATGGCAGAGTCCCTGCACCTACCTGATCATGCTCCCTGAATGTGGCTCAGAGCCTGCCCTGCCCGTATGGAACCAGCCTTTATCTCTGAATCCCTCATGAACATGCCAAGGTGCCATGCAGGCTGCACTGATGTATTGCCGGAGGAGCCCAAGCATGGAAGCTGTGCAGAGTAGGGCTCCTTAATGTTGTGAAAACTTGCTCAAACCTTGGCAGGGGCCTATTCCTGGGATTATGGCCACCAATCAGGAGTTCTCAGTGATTCTCAACCCAGACTGCACGTTAAAATCATCTGATGAGCTTCTTAAGAGGCCCCATTGCCAGCGAATCTGACTTAATTGGCCAGGAAAGGTGTGCCCAGGCATGGGTATTATTTCCAGGCTCCCTAGGAAATTCCTCTCTGCAGTCAGTGTTGAGAACAACCTAGATAGAGGTACAGAAAATTTGCTTTTTTTTTTTTTTTTTTTTAGGGCTGCACTGCAGCTTATGGAAGTTCCCCGGCTAGAGGTCGAATCACAGCTGTAGCTGCCAGTCTACACCGTAGCTTCAGCAATGCCAGATCCGAGCCTCGTCTGTGACCTACACCATAGCTCATGGCAACAACAGATCCTTAACCCACTGAGCAGGGTCAGGGGTCCAGCCTGCATCCTCGTGGGTACTAGTCAGGTTCATAACCCGCTGGCCCGTAATGGGAATTCCATGGCACAGAAGATTTGGCTGCTCAGAAGGTAGCTGCCACTTTCATGTGCATATGGAGGTTGTGAAATTAGCTACCAGCTCAACACAGACTCTATACATGCCTGGCTGGTGTTGCCATCACTCACTGCCAGTTAGCAGATACCCAGGCATGGGTAGAGGCCACAAGGGTTTGGGGGTGGAGAGACCAGTCCTTTCCAAGGGGGCAGAGGTTGGTGGTTGGCAGCAGGGCATGAGCAAATATCCACATTGGCCTTCTTGCTGGGAGTTGTGCCAACACCTGCCAGCTTGGTTCATACTTCTAGAACCTTACAAGATGTGTTCATAGACCGTTGCCCCATCTCAGAGTAGAGCACCCCCCAGGACCCCCTCAATGAAGAGTGTGATGCATGTAGGGGGGTGACAGCCCCCCAACTGTTCTGCTTCTCCCTAGGCCCCCCCCCCCATAGTGGTAAGGTGGTGACACTCACTCCTTCCCAGAGCATGAGTCGGGTCCTCTGAAGGAAAAGAATACAAAGAAGAAAGGTGTGTGTTTTCAACACATCAGGGCCCCAACCAGCATCATCTTCTCTTGGAAAGGGGATACATAGTGGAATCATCCATCATGGCTTAATTTCTACTGGTGTCTTCAGGGTGCAGACCAGGAAATTAGATTGTGAGCCTTCTGAGCCAATCAGAAACCTACATCAGGCTCTGTAGCCACGGGCAGAGCAGAGCAGCATCTTAAAAGAAGCAAATAACAGGACACTTCCCAAGACCACAGTCTGAGAGCTTGTGCCCTGTAGTATAGCCTCTACCCTGTGGTACAGCCTCTACGCTTCCAGTGAACAACCACAAGGGAGTTTCCAATCTATTTATTTTTCCCTCAGATTTTTTCCTACTTCCCCCCCCAAAAATCTTTGAAAATCCACTAAGCATTAGATATTTTAGGATTTTTGCTCTTTTATTATCTAACCTACATGCTTCCTGCACACTTTAAGTCTATTTTAATTTTGTGTACTATTAGTGGTAAAGAATGGTAGGTAACCCCAACAGAATGCTTTATACTTGCAGACCAATTATTCAGTCAGCCCTTAATTATTCAGACAAAGCAATGACATCAGTTTGCGTGTGTTCCCTGGGATATTACAGCAACAACAGCCCTGTTTCAGAACATTCGAAGGATAGAAAACTGATGGTTTAAAATCGCAGTCAATTGCCTAGCTTTTCACCCGAAATAAAATTCAGGTACTGGAATTCCCACTGTGGTGCAGTGGGTTAAGAATCCAATTGCAGTGGCTGGGGTTGCTACGGAGGTGCAGGTTCAATCCCCAGCATGGCACAGTGGGCTAAAGGGCCCAGCATTGCCACAGCTGGGACTCAGATTCAGTACTGGGTCCAGAACTTCCATATGCCATGGGCATGGCCATTTAAAAAAATGCAGGTACCATTTAGTTCACAAAGATAATTTTACTTCAAGAGTTATAGCAGTGCCACTCATCTGAAGTAATCTTCCTCACCATCCCCCAACCCTATGTCTTTCTTCTCAGCCCTTAAACCTACAAGGCTGCCTTTGAAAATGATGAATCAAGAATACAGTATAATGGAAATAGCTGCTGTATTAGAAAAATGCACTGGGGAATCTTTGAAAGCCAGGGAGAATGTATTCAATACTTCTTTGATAAAACCCAAAAAGGGCAGGTTCTACCTCAGCGTAAGGCCGAGGTGGTATCTTCCCAGGCCTCCACTGGATTCTTTGTCCCGTCTCAACCCTCATCATTAATCACAGCAGGTGCAGCACTCCTGGATAGTGAAGCCATGTGGAGCCACTGCCCAGGATCAGGAAAGGCCCAGCACATGCTGCTGACCTCTTCATTGTATGCACGCCAGGACTCAGCAGGATGGCCTGAGACAACCCTAAGGTAGGACACAAAACTCAGGCTTTGTTGGTGACCTGCTGGTTCTTCACTTCCTCTGCTTCCCTTGAGGACTGTCGTTGTCTTGCTTCTGCCTGGTCACTTCTAGGTTGCATGTGTGTAAAAGGGAGACCCTCATGCTTGCTCCCCCTTGGTGACAGGAGTAAAACAGAAAACACAGATGGAGTTCTAGGAATTCTCAGGTAGGGGACGTGGGCAGATTCACAGCTTTGGCCACTGTCAGCCTGAGAAACATGGCAAGATCATGGGGAGGAACCATGCCTAGGGTGAGTTTGTAGGTGGGCCCTTAAAGATTTGGATGTAGAGCTCAGTAGGTGTGAATAAATACACTGAAGGCACTGGGAGGAGATGATTTTCTGGGTTCTTCATCTCTGGCCTCCAATTCAGCATGAAGCAAGGATAAAGGAGATTCCAGCCTAATAATTGGGAGGATTTCTTAAAGCACATTCCACAGAAGACTGCATTTTTCTTGTCAAGCTACTCCAAAATCAACAGCAAGGGAGCCTGTGATGAATTCAGCTGAATTTGGTTTCTCACTCCAGTGAACCAAGTAACAGCAAAGAGGATCCAGAGAAACAGGGTCCCGGGGTTCTGGACATTCCTCTTCTCTTTGGCCATGTGTCCCCGATTGTTAAGGAGAGAAGAGTAAAAGATGGTAACTCTTAAAATGGAGACCGAAGGGGACTGTGCCTTTGAGGGCCCATAGCCTAGGTGAGAAGAAGGATCAGGAACCAAACTTGCAAAACAATGTAAGATGCATTTAGGAGGTGCAGTTTTTGGAGCAAGAGCAGTTATAATGAAGCAGTTACAGGTAAGGGAGAAGCCAGATTTCAGTGAGTTAAAAAGGAGGGGAATGAGTGGAAACAGCAAGGAAGGTGTGTGTATGAGAGGCAGTGTCAAGAAAGCTGTGTGGACTATGGGGCGCTCCTGTCTGCGGGGCGGACTGCTTCAATCATACCGTGGGCTTTAGGGCACCTTCAGTGTGACAATCTGTTCAGCCACGGGGATATCAAGATAAATAAGACAAAGTCCACATGCCCAAAGAGCATTCCATCTGTGGTTCCAGAGAGACATATGAGCAGACATATCAAAATGCAAAGTCATACATTCTGGACAGAGGCGGATGGAGCACAGGATTAGGAGGGAAAAAACACAAACCTGTTCTCAAGGAGTTTATGGCCATTTTTTTTCTCATCTTTTTAGGGCCCATGCCCATGGCATATGGAGGTTCTTAGGCTAGGGTTCGAATCGGAGTTACAGCTGCTGGCCTACACCACAGCCACAGCAACGCCAGATCCAAGCTGTGTCTGCAACCTACACCACAGCTCATGGCAATGCCAGATTCTGAGTGAAGCCAGGGATTGAACCTGTGTCCTCATGGATGCTAGTCAGATTCCACTGAGCCAGTACGGGAACTCCCTTACAGCCATTTAGTGTGTCCACAGTTATAATGTGTCTGCAGTTATAGTTAGTATAACCCTAACCTTAACCCTAACCTTAACCCCCAACACAGGGGACAACGCTTTAGGAGAGGAGCATTGTACTTTGGGTACCTAGAAAAAAAAATCAAATACCTTTTAAGTGAAGCTTGAGGAAGGTCTGCCTGAGAAGGTGGCATTTGATTCAAACCTTGAACAATGGGAATGAAGGCTAGTGGGATAGCAGAGAGGGTCACTTCAGGCAGAGGATGTGATGTTTTAGGAGAAGGTTTAGGAGAAACTTTTGGTCACACTGTCTTTACTTACAGGAGTAGGAATCAAGGATGAATCTAGAACACAGAGACAGGCTTCTTGGAAAATTTCCTAGAATTGAGCCTTTTATGTCTTCTTGGGTCACCAAGATTCAGGCTCCTTAAATGCTCTTAGACCAAAGGCTGGCTCCACACCCAGGAGACTTCATTAACATTTCATCCTCCCATGGCTCTGTGATGAAGGCAGTAGAACAAGCCTGCCCTTTGTTGTGAGGGGCGCTTGTGTGTGTGTCTTTTCCACGAATCTCCCCTAGTGCATCCTTGGGCAAAATGTCCTGTTGGCCTCAAGGACAGTAAACATGTCAGCCTACACTGATGAGAGGTAATTAAGCAACCCTATGATATACTCATGTTGCAGGGTCCTGCTTGGAGTTCCATCACAAAGACCCTATCGTCTCTCTTTTAGAAAGACCTCACGTCTCGATTTAAGGGTTTTTTGAAACTATTGGATTATATTGAAAATTTCGTAGAAAGACAGGGCCTCGGTAAAAAAAAAAAAAGAGGAATGTGAACTTTAAATATAGGTGGATGAGGGAGTTCCCGTTGTGGCTCAGTGGAAACGAATCCAACTAGTATCCATGAGGATGCAGGTTCAATCCCTGGCTTCGCTCAGTGGGTTGGTGAGCCATCAGCTTCAGTGTAGGTGGAAGATGTGGCTCAGATCCCCTTTTGCTGTGGCTGTGGGGTAGACTGGCAGCTGCAGCTCTGATTTGACCCCTAGTCTGGGAATGTCCGTATGCTGCAGGTGCGGCCCTAAAAAGCAAAAAAAAAAAAAAAAAAAAAAAGAGTTGGGTGATTTTTTATAATCCCAACTTTGAATGAAGGCAAAGGAGCTTAATTTAAACAAATGAATGATTAGAGTTGCCTACCAATATATAAACATCATAATTTAAAATGTAATCATCATTCTTCTCCATTCAGCCATTATCCTGGTCTGATTTCTAGCCCTGTTCTTTCTACACAAGAGCTAAGGATTTGGCCTGTTTTAACAGCCACTTTTTTTTTTTTTTTTTCTTTTTTTTTTTTTGGCAAACAGCAGGACAGAACACACTGCAATCAAATCAGCCTCTAAGTTGGCCCCAAACATCAAATGGGCCTGGGCATGATGGCGTATTTTCAGGCACATATAAACTTGGCCTGTATTCCTCAGGGCGTGAGTCTGGCACCTCTCTGGATCAGTAAATAGGCTTTTTGAAAAGCCCAAACAAACCATAAGGAAATCCTGCATTCTGAAACAAAAGGTATAAAAGCTAAGTAAAGACACACACTGCCATTGTCTGCTTTGCCAGGATGTGAGCTGTTGCCTTGGGAGAAAGATAACATGAAAGAGGCCATAATTGCAGGGCCAAGACTGCAGGCCCCACAAAAACAGGACGAAACATAGCAAAAGCGGGGGAAAAAAAAAAAAAAAAAAGAGAGCTCCATGTGCTCTCAGCTGAGCCAGGAGAGAAAAAAAAAAAATCAAAAGAGCAACTCCTTCTTTAGCGTGTTCAAGAAATGGAGACAGAGGGCGAGGAAAATGAGGAAGATCACCAGGATTAAGTTAAAGTTTTCAGGAAAAACACAGGGCAGGAGAAAGAAAGAAAGAGAAAAAAACAAAACAAACAAACAAACAAAAAAAAACACCAGGCAGAACAGCTAAAGGAAGTAAGGGGAAGAGGACATGTTTTTTTAAACACATTTGCTTTTTTTTTTCTTTTCTTTTTTTGTTCAAGGGGAGGAGTGTGGAAAAAGAAAAAATAGGGCCATTTCATGAATGAGGAGAGGGTTGAAAGCTAGACAGACGGTTCCACATTAGCTGAGCTTCTAGATGGCTCTTTAAAAAGTATCTTAAACCAGGAACATGAAGATAAGGGCTAAGGACAATTGGGAAATAATGAAGATGTTGTCAATAAACTATTGATAAGGAGGGGTTAAAGGAGTATTTAGAGAAATTGAAGATATGCAAATGAGAGGCTGAAATAACACATGCATCCCAGGGTATTTAGTGGAACAGGCTCAAGAATTTGCGACACTATGAGGCAATTACTATTATTTTTTTAGTTGAAGTGTAGTTGATTTACAATGTTATGTTAGTTTCTGGAGTGCAGCAAAGTGATTCCTATATATATATATATATATTTTACACATATCTTTTATATTTATATAGATATATCTTTCTATATATATCTTTTTCAGATGATTTTCCATTATAGGTTATTACAAGATATAATGCCCTATGCTATATTGTAAATCTTTGTTGGTTATCTATTTTATATATAGTGGTGTGTATCTGTTAATCCTAAACTCCTAATGTAACCCTTCCCCCATCCTTTCCCCTTTAGTAACTGTGAGATTGTTTTCTAGAGGCAATTATTTTTAATGCCATCCTGTGCAAAGGGGGTACTAAACACAGGTGTCTTAACACGACATTGCATCTCACGTTGCTGTGATGCATGATAAATGCATTTGCTGTTCTCAGAGTCACACATATTAGTCTGGGTCTTATCCTTACCTCCTCTCTCAGTAACAATATGAGAGGCTTAACTAAAGCAAAAGGAGTTTAAAAATGCTGTTTGGTATTAAATAGAACCTGCCCTCCCCCCCAAAAAAAAGGAAACTGAGGCATTGGGTAATCAAGGGAATGGTTGAAAGATCCAAGACTGAGTCAACGACTGAGTTATGACCCATTTTCCAGAATTCAGACATCTTCCAAAAGAAGAAAGCGCACAGAGGTAAGCTGGGTCTCAGGTGCGAATACAGATGGGTTCACTACTGGAAGCCACCAGCGCAGGGAGCCAGCCTGGAAGCGGACCTTGGTCTGCATCCACGACTCGGCCACCGCCAGAGCTGGTTTTTCCAGCCCCTTTCCTGCTCCCAGGTGGCAGAGCTAAAAATCAGGACACCAGCTCATTCTTTCAGTCCCCATTCCAAGCAAATCTCAGGTGGACTCTAGCTATGCTTTGTGAATTGCACCTGCCAGAGCTGCACAGCCAAGCAAGAGGAGGGAAATGCCTTAGTGGTTTCTGCACATAGACCAGACCAAGGGAGAAATTAACCTTAAGCTAGTGAACAACAAAAGTGTGCTTTGAGAAGTCAAATGAAGGAGGTGATGGTGGTTAGCGGACGGCCCTACACACCTTGTGTGTGTGTCTTGCTGAATCACTCTGTCCAAAGCTGGCAGGTGACAGACACAGGGTTACCTCCTGGATCGGTCTCTGGGGGTCCCTCCAGTTTCTGCGTCTCCAGACTGGGCAGTGCATGCAAGGTCTCCCCTGCTCACACCTGTTACTCATCCCAGCCACCTGATCTGAAGCGTCCTTGGGGACAGTGTTTTCACTCTGCCTGCTCTCTTGTGCTGGTGGATCGATGACAGTCAGCAAAGAACAAGCTGTGCCAGAGAAGAACGTCCTCTTCCTCTGGGCTGACTCAGCTTGGGACAGGAAGACCGGGGCATCTGGCATTTGGTGAAGCCCTTGATTGTCCCTTACGAAATATTAACCGAAATGGATTGGTGTTGGCCTCGTTCTGAGAAGGTCACCCAGGATGCGTTTGAAAGGAAGAGGCCCTGTGTCAACAAAGAGGAGTGATAAGCAGCCCGCCATTTCTCTGAACTGATGCGCCCGATGATCGTGTACCGCAGGCTCGGTTTTATATCTCTCCACAGATCAGTGTGCTTTTATGACAACCATCTCCATAGCAACCAGGTGTCCAGACACTAAATGGATCATGGGGATATGAAATCTCAGCCTGGGAAGGAAAGCCCACCCCGCCGCCCGACTGCCATTTCCGAGGCGCTGTTTTAGGATGAGGGCTGTTGGGTGGGTCCAGGGGACATGGGTGGCCTTCCCTAGGGCCCTGCTTAGCACAGGGACAGCCGGATGGCGGAGGAGCATTTTTTTGATTATGTTTACTAATGACCCAGAAGAAAGGGTAAATAACAGGTCATTGAGACACTGATGAAACCAAATGGGAAAGAGCTGCAAACACCAGAGAGACCAGAGAAATTATGTCAGTGGCAGTGGAGGAAAGAACCTGGGGAGGGTTATCCTGGGAACCCCGGAGTTAGTACTTCTGGGGGCCCGAGAGTCCCAAATGAGAAGGTGAACAATGCAGGGATTGTTTGGTGGGATCTGGGAGAGAAAGATGACAAGTAAGCTTAACACAGGGAAACATACCAGAACGGATAGTGAGGAGCTCAGGGAAGGGGCCATCAGCCCAGGCTCCCCTGAGTGGTTGAGATGAATCCAGACAGCTGACCCTGGGAGGCTCAGAGGGAGGTGGTGGGGATGCAGCCCAGGATGCAGGGTGTCCACAGAGCAGCATCCTCAGGGCTGGAGGCAGCTGTGCCATGAGTCACACTGACTTCTCCCCAAAGGTGAGTCTCAACAGTCCTGCCATACCTGGAGCTTCTTTTGTTCAGCAATGATGTCCACATGCTGACAGTGCATGGAGGGCAGAGCGGGAAGGAAGGCACGGACAGATACAGTGGAACAAAAGGAGATGTAGTTGGGACCTCCGGGAAGAATTTTCCCGAGTGACATCTAAATAGGCTGCAAATGGCCCTTTGGAGGGAACTCCCATCCCTTGTCATAATCTAAACCAGGACCGGACTGGGAGGGGTGGCAACACATGGATGTCAGGGGGAGGGCGGGGCCACCCCGCTTCTTTGTCTCGTCAGCCCATGACCCACGGGGTTGAGGCTTAAATGTGCCATTCGTCTACTGCACGAGGATCCTTGAATCCCCACACTAGGTGTGTCCATTGAAGAGAGTTCTGCCCTCTCCCAGGGGAAAGCTGGGGGTTAAATCTGTAACTGTCAGCCTGCCTGGCAACAAAATAAAAGGAAACCACATTCTTCATGAATGAAGGAAGGAGCAGGAGGAAGGTAGTCCCCCCCCACCTTCTCTTTTTTTTTTTAAACATGAGTAAGATCCTCAATATGTTTGAGATTATTTAGCAAATTCTCTGCAAGGGACCACAGGTCACTAGCCAACAGATCATGGATGTAGAGACCGCAGGCTTCTTCCGACCCTACCTCCCACCGTTGCCCCAGAGGTAGCAGGCTGGGCATCATGGGGGTCTCTGTTTAGTGAACCATTAATGATTTATCAAAGTCCAGACCCCTGCACCATCCGTCCAGTGCTCAGAATGTTATTAGAAAATCCTATTTCTGGTCTGTTATGAAACAGAGGTTTTGATGTGCTGCCAGGTTTATGGGGAATTCTGGAAACAGAACACTTGCTGCTCTGAGGAGCCGAGGCCAGTGGGTGTTACATAAAGCTTTCCTAGCAACTCAAGTTTATCAGAGAATGTGAGGCTGCAGTGGAAAAAAAGCCAACGAGTTAATGCAAAACATGAGCCAACCCACTATCCCCGCTTGCTCTGAGGCCAGCCAGCACACTCATGGGAGTGATTTTAACCCGCAGTGTCCCGGCAGGCCTGAGACTCCAGTTAGCTGCAGGTTCAGCACAAGAAAGCTGGGGCTGCTCAGAGCTGAAAGGCACCTTCTCACGGACCTCATGAAATGCCAAGCCGCCCTTGCCACCTCTGCACCCACAGCTTATTGAAATTCATACAAATGCATCTTCTTCGGCCTTCTCGGGGCTGCTCCCGCTTTCTCTGGGCACTGCAGAAATAAATGAGGGCAAGGTCACAACGCAGAATCCCTGCCAAGTTAAATGCATTGGATGGCGCGACTGTCCATCTGAAGTCAATGGGCGAGAATCTAATTTCCAAACCCCTGATCCAAAATGATGCAGCTCAGGATCGAATCCTTTTCTGGTGGTTGGCTGCCAACATTTGTTCAGTTTCTGAAAAGTCTATGTCCAATTGGTTGTTTTAAATCTCCCAGAGCTGGGAGGGTGGGGGTGGTTGGAGAGACCTGGGAACAGAAAACCACACAAAATCCCATTTCAAAGCTGCAAATCAGAGCCAATCGCCATCATGATCTGCTTACCCATGACAGTCTCAACTGCAGCGTTTTAGAGAGGAAAGGAAGCTTTCCCCACCCCTGAAGGTGAGTCCAACAAGCTGAGCAGGACTGGGCTGAGGGGCATGTGTCAAGAGAGAAAGTGGTTGAGTTGAAACTCAAGGGGCCCAACGAAAGTATTTGGAAAGCAGTGTCCCCTTTCACAAACCTGCCAGGGACTGGAGGGCCCTGTCTGTGATGCCACCAGACCCCAGCTCAGTGCCCACCTCCCCAAGTCAGTCCAGAGCACCATCACTCCATTTGGGCAGGAAAAGAATGATTTTGTGAAATCCCGGAGCCCCATCTGTATGATGACACTCGTCCAGTGGGAGGATGGCCTTTCCTGACATAAATGGGATCACTCCAAATCTAGAGAGTCTGTATCCCCAGGGCTTCTCTGCTGAAGAACGTGCAAGGGGCTGAAAAGTGTCAAAGCTACCTCTTTGCCTTAAAGCTGCAAAAGAAGCAAACCCCAAGACATCCTAGTTGAACTTGAACTTAAATTCACCTAGTAGAAGGTGAATTTCTATTTTAGGTAGTCCTTGAGAAGTCACCAGAAATCCAGAAAAGAATTTGCTCTGAGATGCCTCTTAAAAGATTTCATTCAAAGTGGACCAAAAAAAAAGGAAAAAAGGTGGCAAATACTCAAAAGAGGGCCACTGACCGACCCAAGGAGAACAGAGGCGTCTAGCCACAGTCCATGTCCCAGTAGGTCTCTCTATGTCCATTAAACAATCAGAGGAGGGGAGCCTCCTCAGAAGCCCTCAAGCATCCCTGCCCCCTCCAGGTGGAGGCACCTCCTGCAGCCCTTGGACGCTGACGAGTGTCTGCTGGTGGAAAGCTGTCCGCACCCAGCACGGCCATAAATGAGTCCATTTCCATCGCCATGAGATCAATACTACTCATTTTTCTCTTGCTGGCTCCCGAGTGATTCATGAATCTGAAAACTAGTTCATGAATCAGAGTGAGGTGGGGGGGCGGGGGCCCATTTGTGCAGTCGGAGAACCTCCATTCCTTTCATGAACCCAGCCGTTAGTTGCATAATGCTTGCCTGCCTGCTGGTTGAAACCAGCCTTGGGGGAGGGGCGGGGGAGACGCTCTTGGCTTCTACTTACTCACCTGGTCTCCTGCTTGCAAGGAAAAGAGTGACCCTGGGTGCTGATTGCGTGTCCGTCTGTCTCAGTGGGTATCTCTGTACCCTTTGTTTGCGTGGCTGTGGGTGTGTGTGCAGGTGCTCGCACGTGTGCAATGGTCTTTGTGCACACATTTTGTGTGTGTGTGTGTGTGTGTGTGTGTGTGTGTGTGAACGAGCAACATATGACCGGCCTCGGGCCCTTTAAACCTGAATGGGAGCCAAATTCATTTCTCAGCGGAGCTTCATAAGGAAGCACAAGACGAGGCAGTTGGAAACCACAGCCCTGCGAGTGCTGATTACAGCCTGCTAAGGAAAATGAGATTTTTATCTCACAGGAATTCAGTTATAAAAATAAAATACAACGTCTGGCTTGATTCAGCGAAATGTACGAGCACCAGGGCATTTTTAATTTTGCAGGGATGCCGGACAAGGGGAATGACCTAAAACATTGCGTTTAAAGCGAGGCAGAGGCGCGGGGAGCGGCCACAGGAAGGAAGTGGGAGTGGAGGTGTGTGTGAGAGAGAGATGGAGGGAGCGAGGGAGGGCGGGAGGTGGAGAGAGAGGGAGAAAAACCACCCTGCTGGCAAATGAATGCAGCGGGGATGATGTCATTGGAACAGTTGGAGGAGAGGGAGAAAAACAACTCGGCGCTGGGCTAATCCTGTTTGCTGCCCTGAAGGGAATGGATGGCGGCCAAGGCAGGGGGTTCTGGGAAACCATATAAGGGTGCCAAGCAGGCTTTGCCGTCAACATTAGGAACTGACAGCTTTGTTCTTTGTAACTTGGCTGCCCGCCAGAGGCCTCATTTCAGCTCTGCGGCATGATTACCCTGGACGGCCGCCAGCCCCGCGCTGAGAGCTCCTTTTCTTCTCTCCCAGCTTTTTTTTTTTTTTTTTTTTTTTTCTTTCCTCTTTCCCTTTGCCAAACATGCAGCAGTTACCATGGCAGTCGAAAGTAAAGTTTCAAAAAAAAAAAAAAAGCCACACACAACAAAGTCGAGAGGCATGCCTGGGCCCAGAGGTGCCACGGGAGCAGAGGAGCAGATAGAAAAGGCAGGTCACCTATTCATCAGTCCTCCGACGGAAGGAGCAAACACGGAGCGCTGGCTGTCAAGCTCCGGGAGGTGACTCCAGGATAAACAGAGAGGGCCTGGCCCGGCTGTTGACAGAGAGGGGCTGGCTCCCAGGCCTTGTTTTCCTTCTCTTTCTCTCTCTCTTTTCCTGAGGCATTGTGGAGTGCGTAATGTGAAACGGAAAATGTCATGATTTCCACTGGGAATGCATCCACAGTTCTGAGAAAGCTCCAGAAAGCCTGGCCCGCCAAACACTAAAGGGAGCAGGAAGGCAGGGAGAGGGTGTGGACCGTCCCAGCGGCCCCCGGTCACCGAGGTGAACCCAGGGAGCAAAAGCTGCTCAGTGGCCACAGCCCAAGGGCCCTGTGGGCGGCTGGGACACAGACAAGCGGTGACTCCTGGCTGGACTGTGCTGGGGTGCCACACCAGAGCGTACTGGCAGGGGGAGGTGGTGGTGGTGATGGTTCAGTGCAGCGGGAACCAGGCCCACCCAGTCCCAGAGGGAACCTGAGGCCAGGGACGGAGGAGCGCCAGTGGTTTTGCTTTATAAGGGGGACTCTGTGAAGAGTCCAGCCAGCTATTTTTAACAGGGTTCCTGTCTCACCTGCTTGGAAAGTGGAACATCTCCTGGGAGGTGACACATGGTGACCACAGGCAAGTCTCCAGACCGAGAGCTGGCAGGTGACGTAGAAGCGGGGTCTGGGTTGCTGGCTCCCCTCACTGTATAAATTGACACTCCCAGCCCTGGGTGCAGCAGGATGCTGGGAAGGGCCTCTTCTCGTTCTAGAAGTTTCTGCAGCAGGGGCGAACCGGGCCGTTTTGTTGGAGGAAGGCCAGGCTCTGGCAGGGACTGCTCTCCCAGGCCCGCAGCGGCCTCACTGTGAAACGTTTCCTTCTGATGGACCACGCGGGCCCTCTGAGAGGGGTCATGGCCCCTCAGGAGTGTGCGTGCTCACTGCCCCGTCCTGGGCTGGAAGTGGTGGTGTCAGGGAGGAAAGAGCCAAGGGTGCATCAGGGGAGAAGTCAGCAGGAGGACCGCAGCAGCCCCCCTCTCCCTTTATTTTTCAGGGCTGCACATGCAGCATATGGAAGTTCCCAGGCTAGGGGTCGAATCGGAGCTCCATCCGCCGACCCACAGCACCATGCAGCAATGCCAGATCCGAGCTGCATCTGCAACCTACATCGCCCCTCACGGCAACACCAGAGATTCTCCACCTGCTGAACATGGCCGGGGATCAAACTTGTGCCCTCATGGATACTAGTCAGATTCTTAATCTGCTGAGCCACAAGGGCAACTCCTGTCCCCTAGCGTTAACTGGTGACTCAGAATCAGGAGAGTGGCCCTGATGGGGGCCAGGGTGCCATGGATTTTGCAGTTGCCACCCCATGCAGGACCTGGCTGGGCCACGTCCCTGTGTTCTGAGCTGACTTGAAGGAAAATGCTCCCTGGCGAGTTTCTAGAAACAGCACTGAGTCAGACGGCTCCCTGTCCATTTTGGCATAAGAGAGACTGAGGTCACAGTAATGGTGTGTCTGAGCCTATGAAACCTCACAGCCTTCTGACCCTGGGCGCTCAGCTTCCTTCCTGGAGGGGCAGCCTGCAAAGCCACTTCTGGCCAGGATGTCTGAAGCTGCCATGGCACTTTGGATAAGGGTGGAAATCTGACTCTCTGGGCCTTTGTTTTCAGAGATCCAGCCTTGTCTTCTGCAGTCTTGAAGTGGAGAAGGGCGAGTGGTGGGGGGAACAGTCTCTTCCCTCCTGGGGTGGGGGAACCAGAGGGCTCCTGGACATCCCTCCAGCATTGCGGGTTGGCGGGTAACCATGAAATGGAGGATTTGCCCTCCCAGGGCCTCCTCTTGCCTCTGGATCCATGAATTTGACATTGCATGTATGAAACAGCAGAAAAACCATTACCTTCACTTATAGATTAATGTAGCTTGCCTATTGGGTTTGTCAGGCAGACAGAAAAGGAGGATCCTAGGGGATTTTTCTTTCCTGAGAAACCAAGAGAAAGCAAAAACAGCGCTGCATGTGTGCACTTGTGCGTGTGTGTTGGGGAGAGGAGGGGGATGGAGAAATGGTAAATGCCTTTTTAGCAGCCACAGAGACCCAAAGCAAGAACAGTATTTGCAAACAGGTTACCTGCTCAGGTTCTCCTGTGATCTTTCATTTCTGGTGCTAGTTTTTCCCCCTCATTAAAGAAACCCAATTTAATTTCTTGCTTCACTTGCATGGTAAAAATAATTACCTACAGACACGAAGCCTGCACTAAAAATCAATGTACAGAGAGAGTCCACCTTCGCCTTGGGTCATCACAAGACTTCACAGCCATAAATAGAAAGCATTTGAAATATTTCTCTTGGTAAACAGATGAGTGAAACTTGTCACCAGCCTTCTAGCTCTTGGAGAGAAGCCTTTGTGTGTTAAGGCAAGTCAGGGATCAGAAAGTCCCATCAGGCTGACATAGAGTCCAGGGCCTGTGTGCTCACCAAGAGAAGGGTGCTAGGATGATGACCAGGATAAAACACTCGAATGTGAGGTGCCAGCTCCAAGGTGCTGCTGCTGCTTTAATGGGCGCAGGATTCCTTACCTGGAGCCTAAGCCTGAAGTAGGGACATAAATGGACACTGGTGAGGCCCTGGGGGCCCCAGCGCCCTTCACCCCCACTGACACAGCCCCCCCATGCAGGCAGCTCTCCCCAGGGGGTTAGGGTGGGCTGTGTGCATGGGGCGGGAAGGACAGTGGCCATGTTCACTAAAGGTCTTTTTAGTTCCACCCAGGTAGGCTTGGAGAATTTGAAGACTAATTCAGGTGGCGGCAGTTCTGTGCAGTATCAGTGTGGAGCTTGCAGAATTGGCTGGGCCCTAAGAAGCCTGCTCCAGCTATTTCTAGCAGGAGGGGTTAGAAAAACAGCCCTTTTGGAGTTCCCAGTGTGGCTCAGCAGGTTAAGAACTTGTCTAGTCTAGTATCCATGAGGATGGAAGTTCAATCCCTTGCTTCGCTCCATGGGTTAAAGACCCAGCGTTGCTGTGAGCTGTGGTGTAGGTCGCAGACACAGCTTGGATCCAGTGTTGCTATGGCTGTGGTGTAGGCTGGAAGCTGCAGCTACGATTCGACTCCTACCCTGGAAACTTCCATATGGCGTGGATGCAGTCCTAAAAAGAAAACAAATCCATTTTTAGGAGGTTAGGATTAATAGATACACACTGTTGGTTATAAAGTAGATAACCAGCAAGGATTGATTGTATAACACAGGGAATGCTACTCAGTAGCTTGTAATAACCTATAAGGGGAAAGAATCTGAAAAAAGAATACATATGTATATATGTGTATGTATGTATATGAATCCCTTTGCCGTACACCTGAAACTAATACAACATTGTAAGTCAACTTTACTTCAATTTCAAAAAAAAAAAAAAGGAGAAAAAAAAAAAAACAACCCTGCCATTTGGGAAACAAGTATTGAGGATTTTTAGAAACTTGGAGGTTTGCACTAACATGTGGAGGTTCATGAGATTTCTGTGTTCTGATATGGACGTCTCGCGGTGGGTGAGGTGATGCCTACATGCATGGACCCCTGGGCAGTCATGTTAAAATCATGCTACCCGGACACATCTAGGATTCGTCAACAGGTCCATCGTTTTATCTCTACGGCTTTTTCTTTTTTTTTTTTAATTTTATTATTATTTTTTTTTATTTTCCCACTGTACAGCAAGGGGGTCAGGTTATCCTTACATGTATACATTACAATTACAGTTTTTCCCCCATCCTTTCTTCTGTTGCAACATGAGTATCTAGACATGCTATTCAGCAGGATCTCCTTGTAAATCTATTCTAAGTTGTGTCTGATAAGCCCAAGCTCCCGATCCCTCCCACTCCCTCTCCCTCCCATCAGGCAACTACAAGTCTCTTCTCCAAGTCCATGATTTTCTTTTCTGAGGAGATGTTCATTTGTGCTGGATATTAGATTCCGGTTATAAGTGATGTCATATGGTATTTGCCTTTGTCTTTCTGGCTTATTTCACTCAGTATGAGATTCTCTAGTTCCATCCATGTTGCTGCAAATGGCATTATGTCATCCTTTTTTGTGGCTGAGTAGTATTCCATTGTGTATATATACCACATCTTCTGAATCCAGTCATCTGTCGATGGACATTTGGATTGTTTCCATGTCCTGGCTATTGTGAATAGTGCTGCAATGAACATGCGGGTGCACGTGTCTCTTTTAAGTAGAGCTTTGTCCGGATAGATGCCCAAGAGTGGGATTGCAGGGTCATATGGAAGTTCTATGTATAGATTTCTAAGGTATCTCCAAACTGTTCTCCATAGTGGCTGTACCAGTTTACATTCCCACCAGCAGTGCAGGAGGGTTCCCTTTTCTCCACAGCCCCTCCAGCACTTGTTATTTGTGGATTTATTAATGATGGCCATTCTGACTGGTGTGAGGTGATATCTCATGATAGTTTTGATTTGCATTTCTCTTATAATCAGCAATGTTGAGCATTTTTTCATGTGTTTGTTGGCTCTACGGCTTTTTCTACCGGTGTGTCGAGGCCTCCCAGTGCAGGATGGAGAGTGGAAGAGCCCCACCAGCCTTGTGTGTCAGGGACAGTCGCCTGTGTGTGTGACCCTCCCAACGTCACAGAGGCCATGGGGGCAGCTGCTGTCACTCCCACCAGTTCAGGTTGACTGGCCAAGGCCATGGAGCTGGAGTGGCAGTGGTGGGCTTTGGACCCAAGTCTCCGGGCGTCCTGTGCAGGCCCGGGGGCCATTTCCAAGGTGGGCCCGAGCGACACTGAAAACCCTTTCAGGCCCCAGCTCTTTCCCTCAGAAAGCCCAGCTCAGAGGCTAGCAGGAGTGTCTTGTGACTGCAATCGTGGCACTGATTCTTCGACTGCTTCCTGGTCCTTTGCTATTTATTCAAGAAGGCGTCTCTTAAAACCAGGAATGTTCTTTCTTGCCACAGAACGAGTCCTGGGGCATAAATCTGTGCTGATGTCACACACACTTGCACTGGCCTGTTGGTGATCAACTCAGGACAGGACCTAAAGGGAAAGAGGCCGTTTTCTCTCACTTGTCTGCAGAGAGGGGCTGGGGGCTCTAGAGGCTCAGCTGAAGGGGTCACTTGGCCCCTTTCCAGAGATGGCAGGGCCCCTGCTGAGACACCACAGTCTGACTGCTCCTCCTCCAGCCCAGCCCCTAGACGAAGGGAGAACTGGTGGCCTTGGGGGTATCACGGGCCTCTCCAGTTGTCTCAACGTCCCCATTTTGGTGTGTGACGTCTCCAAAGCATGTGACGATTCCACTGTCAGATGACTGAGGTGGCAGAGAAACTTAAAAATCACAAATTGGGAGTTTCCATGGTGGCTCAGCAGTAGCGAACCCGAGTAGTATCCATGGGGATGCGAGTTGGATCCCTGGCCTCACTAAGTGAGTTAAGGATCGTTCGTTGTGTTGCCCTGAGCTGTAGTGCAGATTGCAAACCTGACTCGGATCCCGTGTTGCTCTGGCTATCATGCAGGCTGGCAGCTTCTGCTCCGATTTGGCCCCAAGCTTGGGAACTTCCAAATGTTGTGGGTGTGGCCCTAAAATGACTAAATAAATAAATAATATATATTTTTTAAATCACAAATCACCCATGGCAACGTGGCAGAGTTAGACCAGTAGTGGGGGCCATCAGCGTTCCCAGGACAGAAAGCTCTTCCCAATCCCGCTGGTTCCAGGGCTGCCCTCCCCAGCTCTGCACCACTGGGGCGAGGGTGCCGTTCCTGAACATTCTACCTACGCACGTGCAGATGCACCATCAAGCCACACAGGTGCAGAGTCACACCGGAGCAGTTATCCAAGCGCTACTTGTCTAATGCTTCCTGGCTTCCAACCCCATCCGTGTCTGAGCTCTTGCGGGGCCAAAGCTGCATAGCACCTGGCAGGACCCAGGGTCTCACTGGAAACTCCAGAAATCTCTTCCTGGTAGACTGAACCCTGAGAGACGAGACATATCCCCTATGAGATACACATGATCTTCAGCACATAGTCTAGACTTGAGGAAGTCCTCACGCTGGGCTCAGCATGCCAGCGTCTCAGAAAAATCAAGCTTAGCTGTACAGGTGCCCGAAAATGCAAATGGCCTCAGGGCGATGTGGAACCACCTGACAGTTGCCATTGCAGGGGTCAACCAGCCATCCATTGCCCCATTGAGGCCTGGGCATGCAAGCACACCAGAAAACCACCCATTCTGGGATGCTGTTTAGCCCTGGCCCCCTTCTGGAGCATTTAATTCTGCTAACTGTGGCTTTTAGGGCAGTGGCTGGCACATTCAGGTCACTTGATGTGTCATCACAGTAGAGAGGCTGGGGTTTTTTATTTTTGTGTGTTTAAAGGTAATGAGAAAAGTCTGTCATATTTCATCGAGAATGTATCCTTATGGCCGGTGTGGACGTTCAGCCAAGTGATTCTGTTGGTAATCAGGAAAAGGCAAACACGTATGTTTATCTTCATCCCTTTCAAACGGCATGAGATAACGTCAAACTGCAGGAAGTATCCCGCAAAAAGGATAAACGCAGGCTCTTCAGCCCCTGGCATGCCCGCCCCTGCCTGCTCTAGGAATATCCTAGGGCAGATGAGGGTGAGCAGCTGGGAGACACAGACACACCCAGCCCCCAGCTCATCACGCTGGGCTGGGCTCCGGTTTCCCAAGTTAAAAATCACCTCTGTGCCTGGGTCGATTCTGCTGCAGTTTAGTTCCGGTGAGTAAAGAGGCTCCAGCAAAAGTTTCAGAATTGGCTTTGCCTGGATTTTGCCCAGTTTGTATGCATTTATTACACACCCCTATGTGCAAAGCCACCCGGCAGGGAATGTGACCTGAGGAAGGTCACAGGTGAGTAGGGGGGCAAGGAAAGTGAGGGAAGATTCCTGTGTTGGCTCAACAGTAATGAATCTGACTAGTATCCATGAGGATGCGGGTTTGATCCCTGGCCTTGCTCAGTGGGTTAAGGATCTGGTGTTGTGGTGGACTGTGGTGTAGGTTGCAGAGATGGCTCGGATCTGGCATTGCTGTGGCCGTGGTGTGGGCCAGTGGCTACAGCTCTGATTCAACCCCTAGCCTGGGAACTTCCCTATGCTTCAGGTGTGGCCATAAAAAGAAAAAGAAAAGAAAAAGAAAAAGGAAAGTGATGAAGACAGCCTGCCTTGATTCTTGGGGAGGATGCTGATATGAAAGTGTGAGAAAGGAGAACGGGGACTGGTCTCCAGGTGCTGATTCCTGCCTAGACCCCGTCAGGTGTGGTAGAACAGGGTTATCATCCCTGTTGGTGGCGCCCCCACCCACCCCTGCCCCAAGATATTTAGTGCACACCCTGCACAACAGTCCACGGCCCCCCTGCCTTGCCTGGCCCTGGGGCAAACTTCACTCTCCTGAGGCAGCAGTGGGTGGGGGAGAAGACACCCATCACACACCCCAAGCTGGAGATGGTTAGCCCACCTCTCAGGGGACATGCCACAGCTCTGCATTAGGCCATCCAGGCTTGAGGCTACTTTTGGAGATGTTGCAGGGAGCCGAGGAGCCTGAGTGGTAGGGAAGCCCATCTAGTGTTGGGAGCCTGCAGACCAGAGATGGCAGTTTCTGAGCCGATGACTGGTTACTCGGGATACAAGGAGGCATGTCTCCTTCCTCCAGGACATCTTCCCCCTGGGGACAGGCTCACCCAACCACAGCCCCCCTCCCAAGAGCTCTGTGCACCGCCTCAGGGTGCTCACAGGCTTCCTTCCAGTGAGAGCCGTGGAAGCCCCAGGATGCTTCTCCTGGAGATGCAGGCCCCAGAGCAGACAGGCACTCAAATCAGGGGTCCTTACAACGCAGAGAAGAACGGGTCGAGCTGGACCAGACAATGGCCAGAGGGAAGGGACCTTCTCCAACCAAACTCCAGCAATGCACTCGCGTCACCATCTCCCAAAGCTCTAGGAGCTGCGAGCTCAGTCACGGGAGGACGTGTCCCTGCCACACACCATTCCTGCTGCTCAAAACCAGACTGCTGGGAATGTGAATATAAAACCCAAGGAAGCGCCAGAAACAAAGGAGGCTTCAGTCACCCCCCAGCTCTTCACATCAGACACACATCAGCTGTGACAAAGGCAGTGACGAAGGCCCCCTCCAGACAAATCCGCTGATGCCTGCATTGATCTGATTCTTTTACCATCAAAGGGGAATGCAGTAAGACCAGCAGGAGGAGAAAAAATGAAAAGAATTAGAGCCACCAGGAGAGACTAGTAGTGTTTTCCTGGTGCTGAGTCATGCTTTTACAATGACCTGGGCCTGCGGCTTTAACTGGTGACAGATAATGAAAATCTGACTGACATTCTCTCTGATGTCCTCCCTTGGGAATAAACATAAGAAAGGGTCCATTTGTATATATTCACATCTATGGGATCCATTAGAACTCACAGAAGTATTTAAACACTGGATTGTAATTAGAATCAATAATCTCAAAGTTGGAAGAACAATGCCAAGGACAGGAATTTCAAATTTTCATTGCCAAAGCATGTTCTGTATGCGTGTTGACAAGGGGGAGAAGGTACCTGTGTGTCGAAGGTGTTTGGGAAGGAGGGGGTCCTGACACGGACATGAAGCCCCCAGCCCAGCCAGTCCTGTGCAAGGCTCAGGACCTGGTCAGGGGTGGCCCTCTTGCTCTGCCTCCTCTCCATCTGCCCAGTTCCTACCTGCACCTGTGTTCCCAAAACTTCCCATTTCCTGATTGCGCAGGCTTTCGCTCCCACTTCCAGGCCTCCTTACGGAAACCCAGCTTCTTGGCCTGGGCCCTCAGAGGCTTCCCAGGACACAGTGGATGCCATGCTGTCCCTGTTCCAGGCTACTTAAGATACCCCCCGGGACCCTCACTCTCTCCCTCCGTCCAGAGCACCTGGGGCCATGGCTCCTCAGGTAGGGAGGCCTCTTTTATTTAGCACCCACTGCCCCAGGGCTTGGAGAGACAGCACAGAGCACCAAGTGTCTGCTTCCAGGGGGCTCCCCCTCTAGCAGGTGGACTCCGAGAACAAATAACTAACCACACCTGGCAGCTTGGGAAGAGCACCCAATGCTGACGGCCTTGCAGAGAACCAGGTGGGTAGGAGAAGGCATCGGGCAGTCGATGAAGGCTCCCTGGACAGGTGACCATTAGGCCTGGGTGGAGAAGGAGCCAGCTCTGGGAGCCAAATCCAGAGGGGGGAGGGACCGGGGGGAAGGCTGGTCCACTGCCTTGAGGCAAGAATGAGTCTGGTGTGTACGAGAAAGACCCTGGATGTGGGAGGCTGGTGGGAGCTGGTAGGACTCTCAGTATACGTTCTGAACAGGCTGGGAACCCAGTTGTTACAGGGCTTTAGAGAAGCAGTGAGGGTTTGGTTTACAAGGGCGAGATGTCACTTTGCTACGTGGAAGTGTCCAAGGGGAAGCCCACATGTGGGCAGGAAGCCCGGTAGGAGGTTCCTCCTGGGGTCCCAGTGAGGGAGAGGATACTGGCAGGGTCACAGCAGCGGCTGCTGCAGGGGCTCTCACATGACCTTGGCGATACCTCAATGGGCTTGGAGTGTGTTCAGCGGGGCCCTCATCACCTGATGCAGGTGGCGCCTACCCATGTGACATCCTCTCTGGCCCTCCTGCCACAGAGATGCTCTACCTGGAGGGACAGGGACCCTGACACCTGGCCGAACTGGCTTCAGGGCCTGTCTTAGCCACTTCCCAGCTCAGTGGTCCTGATCAAGAGGCTGATCTTCCTGGAGCCTCAGTTTCCTCCTGTTTAAAGTGAAGACAGTTAGGACGTTCTCGCTGTGGCTCAGCAGTACCGAACCTAGCTAGTACCCATGAGGATGCGTGTTCGACCTCTGGTCTTGCTCAGTGGGTTAAGGATCTGGTGTTGCTGTGAGCTGTGGTGTAGGTCTCAGACGCAGCTCACATCCTGCTTTGCTGTGGCTGTGGTGTAGGCCAGCAGCTGAAGCTCCAATTCGACCCCTAGCCTGAGTACTTCCATGTGCCACAGGCGTGGCCCTAAAAAAATAAAATAAAATAAAATAGGCTAAAATAAAAATGAGGACAATCATTGCCTCATAGAATTGAGTGTGAACTATTATGTTAAAGTGCCCAGCACAGAGCCTGGCAAATCAAAATAAGTCTCAGTGGTAGTGCCAAAAGTAGTAGAAATAAAATAATATTCATTCAACAAATATTTATCAAGCTTCTTATGTGCCAAGTTCTAGATGCCTGGGACACATCAGGGAACAAAATAAACCCAATCCTTGACCTCTGGGGCTTATTGTCTAGAACGGAGGACACACAAAGGAGTAACTTTTTTTTTTTTTAAGAGTTAATAAAATCATTTGTTAAGAGGTGATGAGAAAAATGGAGCAGGATAAAGGGAATGGGCATTCAGGGATGGGGTGGGAGAAGCCCGGCTCTAGGCAGGGGGTCAGACCCTGGCTGCCTCCATCTCCTGGCTTCCTTCTCAGCTCAGCTCTCTCCCTCAGCCCAGTGGCTTTGAGGACAGTGATGTCAGGACCCTCCTGCTTGACTTGGCCTGATGGTGCCAATGCTGGGCCCTGTCCAAACAGGCAGGGCTCACCTGAACTGGCCTAGCTGGTGGGCATCCCTGCTGAGGCGGCAATAAGAAGAAGGCAAGAAACACACTCGCTAAAAGGGGGTAAGAGAGGAGAGAGAGGCTTTTCCATGTGGATATCTAGTGGGTGTGATTCTAGAACAGTCGCCAGAATAATGATGAGCGTGGCCAGTCCCTGAGTGCCCATCCTAGGCTAGCCTGGGCAAGCACTGGGCATCCTCAGATCTCACCACAGCTGTAAGGTGAGGACTTGCCCCCCAGTTCTGACTGGGGAGAGAGATCTCAGATAGCTTTAGAAGAAAATCAAGAGAGCACAACTAGTGGTACAGAGAGCAATTCATCCCAGGGCCGTTTCCGCAAAGCCTGAACCTTCCTCCTTACAGCAGCTCCATCAGTGACTGCCTACACCGCTCTGACATGGGAATGTGGCAGAGCATCTTTGCTCCCTGCTCCCTAAGAAATTCCACAGAAGGAAGATCATCACAGGCCCAGCCTGGACCCCAGGCTGGCCCCACTCCTCTGTGTTCATTTTTCCTGGTTACTGTGTTTGTGTTGAGGGCTTTTGGATCCCTTCTCCAGGCTGCCCTTTCTGCTTCCCTCAGCTTCTCAGCTCTTTGGGGGAGGGACTGAACCATAGATTTCTTGTTTCTGGTTCCACACTCGGTGCTCTTTACCGGGGAACGCGCGGTGGATGTTATCGACTGGCTGACTCAGGCCCTGTCTGCCCACATGAACCATTTTGAGCAGCTTTGACTGAAATACGAACAAAGTCCGCTGAAGGAGATTAAGCAGTCTGGTCGATTCTCTCCTTCCTCCCCACCCCCGTTCCCAGTGCAGCCGGGGATTCTTTCTCCTGTGGGATCTTTCCTTCACAATGGAAGGCAAGGCTGCAAAGGCCCCAGCTCTTCCCAGAAAGGAGCCAACGCTCTCTCTGGAATTTGCCAGATGGATCCTGATTCTCCAAACTGAGCTGGCTCAAGGCTTCCGATGGCTGTTTTCACACCATCCCGCCCCTCCACCTGACAAGAGTCCTGCACACCTGTTCCTCACCTGGCAGAAAGGAAGAAACACGACCTGGCTCTCTGAGCCTCTTTTCTGTCATCCTGGGAGGGAGGTGATTCTTAACATTTAAAAAAGGAGAGCGATCTGGGATTACCCAAGAATTTACTTACTTAATCCTTAAACAGATACCTGAACAAGTAGAGACTTCATCGGGGAGGTAAATTAGATATAAACAGGTCAAGGTATGCTCACCAGGTAGGACCTTCTAAATCCTAAGACCCTCCTTTCTAGGAACCCATATTAAAAGGAAAAAAGAAAATGAAATATACAAATGCATTCACTTGTGAACACAGTAAGTACCTCTGGTACAAACTGGTCACGCTGGTTGACTCTTGGAAGGGGAACTGGTGTCTGGGGGCATGAGTTGGAGGGAGACTTTTCACAATCAAGTCTTTGGAATATTTTAAATCTTGCTCACATGACTAAGCAGTTTATTTAGGAAGAAAAGATGGGATTTTTTTTAAAACAAAAACAGAGATGTGAAATCATCCAAGTTGTAGACCACACCAGTGCATGATTTTCCTAAAACACAGGCCATCACAATGACGACCCCATCAGACTCAGATTTGGAGGGCATATTCAAATACTTTTCTATAGTGACCACCTCGGAGTTCCTGTCGTGGCGCAGTGGTTAACGAATCCGACTAGGAACCATGAGGTTGCAGATTCGATCCCTGGCCTTGCTCAGTGGGTAAAGGATCTGACGTTGCTGAGAGCTGTGGTGTAGGTTGCAGATGCGCCTCGGATCCTGTGTTGCTATGGCTGTGGCGTAGGCCAGCAGCAACAGCCCCGATTGAACCCCTAGCCTGGGAACCTCCATGTACTGTGGGAAGTGGCCCTAGAAAAGACAAAATGACAAATAAATAAATAAATAGATAGATATAGGGACCCCCTCTTTCAGAGTTGCTGGGTGGCCTTTATCCTGATCCATCGGGCACAGACCAGAATTAATGGAAGGAAAAGTGGTGAAGAAGAGGTGGGTAGGTTGACCCTGAACTGTTGCCTGTGACCTCACAGAATTCAGTGAAAACAGAGGGGCGGTGGGAGCAAGGGCTGAACAATTGCTGCCCAGTTGGCATCCCCCCAAGTCAGCCTTGAATGGCTCCATCCCGGACCCAGCCTGCTCAGTCGTCCATTGCTTTGGGCCTTGGTATGGAGGTCAGGAAGAGAATTTAAAAACAAGGAAGGAAAGAAGAAGATCAAGATGAGAGGCAAGAGCAAGCAGTCAAGGCCATCAAGTCAAGGTCGTGGACATAGCCGGTGGGGGGAGGGGGTAAAAGTTCTCTATCTCAGCTCCATGTGCGTGACCCCACCTGAAGCCAAAGGAGCTTGTAAAAGCCTGCCGGCCAATTCCTTAGCCTTCTGAGGCGAGCCTCCTGCAGCAAAGGTCAGATGCCATGGCAGGTTCCCAGCTGTCCCTGGGGGCCTGCACACCCCCCACAGCTTCGGGCCTCTCCGAGGCAGCTCCTCCACCCCCGGTGTGGGCGTGCAACCCAGGGAGAGGGAAGAGGGAAAAAGAACTCTCTTGGGGGGGTGGGATATCCCCCTCCAAGAAAGTCGTCTCTTTTTCTAGGAACTGTCGGCTTCGAGGTGGCATCACTCATGAGCTGCTTTCCATTTACAGATAAAAAGAGAGGGGAGAGAGGAGAGAGGGGGAGAGACATAAGCACAGATGTGAATTACTGGGTACTGCTGAGCGGCTCCCCTACTGTGCCTGTTGCTATGGCAACACACTCTGGTTATGGACCACTTTTGGGAGGCGGATGGTGCAAAGAATCACAGGGATGCATCAGGAAAACAGCAGTGTGAGTTTGGGCCGAGTCTTTCTGTATTTCTGGAAGCATTCTTGGTACAGATGCATTTCTTACCCCTGCATATTCAGCAGTCATGAAACATGTCCAAAACTCTCACACTTTCCCAAATGGAAGGCATGTTCCCAGTCTTTTTTCCCATGCTCACAACTTTCCATTATGCAGCGTGGCTCTCTAGGTCTGTCTTTCCTAAGTAAAGCAGGAGGCTGTTGCATGTTTCCTCCAAACATGCTTTAATTACACTTACGTATTTGATATTGCTGTACTCAACCTTGCATCTATAATAGGGAATTACTAAACTTCCTGGGTCCATCACATTTAAACTTTGAGCAACTGTCTTTGTTCTGTGCCTTCATCTCACGAGAGAAACCATGAGAGGGCAGAGCTGTCTCCGCAATGCCAAGAGCTTGGTCAAGTTTACAGTAGGGGTGGTTGTTGAAGAGGGCAACCTCATGGCTGTCACAGACCTTAGACAGACAGAGGCCTAAGTAAGAGCCTGGCCATTCAGTCTACACTTGATCTTAGCCAAAAGAAGTGATGGCCATTCAATCTAGTAAGTAGTGGTCCAATTTCTCCTTGAATACCTCACCACTTCTGGACAAGGCCTGTTCAATTACTTGGCAATTTCCTTCTGAAAAATCCTCAGCGTGCTGGTTCTCTTGTGGGTGGGACTGGCCTGTCACGCTTTCAGGCTCTCCTATGACACCCTGAACTCCTAGGGAGTGTCAGGTGCCCTGCACTTTCTTTCATTCTCACATGACTTCTGTGGAGAAGGGCATTGTTATCCCCACTTTCCAGATGGGAAAAGTGAGGTTCAAAGAGGAGCACACCCAAAGCCACTTGCTGAGCAAACAGTAGAGCTGAGATTGGACCCCCACTGTGTCTGATTCGCTGTCTCCTACGGGGATGATGACAAAGCTGGTTTGGACCAGCTGGAGAGGGACAGAGAGGTGGGATCCCAACCTCTAACTTTTTAATGTATCTTTTATATCTCTTTTATAGGCAGCCACTGACCTGCTGTCAGAGCTGCAGTCTAAGCGATACAGGTCGGAGCTCAATGTCACCGAGCAGATTATTGCCATGGCAGTTACATTCCTTCTCACCACCACCCTCTTACTAAACACAGGGGACAACAGGGCAAGAGGGAGGCTGGCAGGTGCCAAGCCCATTCGCCCAGTCCTAGTTTATGGTCCTATTTGGAAGGGGGGGAGCTTAAATAGCTTGTTCCCTGAGGTGACGGCTGTGTCACAGCAGGTATTGGCATTTACAACAGTAATAATCCCTTAACTGCCATTTATGGAGTGTTTATATACATTGCACTATCTTAGATGCTTTATAGTCATGATTTTATATAACTGGCTCAAAAAGTAAAAGTGATTTGCCCAAGGTCCCATTGATAGTGAGTGGCAGGATGTCCACCTGGCCCACCTGGTTGCAAACCCGTGCTCTTTCCAACACTGTTCACCAAGGCCCTGAGCCACGGATTCAGTCGGCAAGTGTTTATTGAGGCCCTCCCATGACAGGCCCTGCTCCCGGCCTGGGGATATGTCAGTAAATAAAATCAAGATCCTGGACCTCGTGGGAGCTGAAGGGGAATGCTATGGGAAAAATGCCTGGAAGAACAAAAATAAAAAACAGAGAGGGAGGGAGTTCCTGTCGTGGCTCAGTGGTAATGAACCCAACTTGTATCCATGAGGATGTGGGTTTGAAACCTGGCCCTGCTCAGTGGGTTAAGGATCCAATGTTGCCATGAGCTTCGGTGTAAGTTGCAGACATCGTTTGGATCCCATGTTGCTGTGGCTGTGGCATAGGATGGCAGCTGCAGCTCCAATTCCACCCCTAGCCTGGGAACTTCCATATGCCAAGGATACAGCCAAAAAAAAAAAAAAAAAAAAAAAAAAGCAGAATGGGAAAAGAGGAAGCAGGGATGCTGGCATGAGCTGGGGGCCAGGGATGCAGGCAAGTTCAGTGGAGGGGGGATAAGAGCCAGTGCTCAGTGAAGGACTCAGCCAGAGCCCCAGCAGGGGAGAGTTCCAGACAGAAAGAATGGGCAGGGCAAAGGCCCTGCGGCAGGAGTGTGCCTGGCTTGCTGGAGGAACGGCAAGGAGGCCAGGCTGGCTAATGTGGAGTGAGGTCAGAGGCAGGTTGGCAGAGACGATGGAGGCAGGTGTGATGATGTTGGCTGTTCCCTGTGTGCACTGGAAGCTCTGAGTGGGTGTCACACCACCTGCCCTTCATTTTCAAAGAGTCACTCTGGCTAGTGTGTTGAGAGTGGCATGTAGGGGTCAAGGATAATCCAGGGTGAAAGAGTGGTGGCTCAGGGTGACAGCAGTGGAGGTGATGAGGGCTGGCCAGACCCTGGAGATATATATATTACATATTTTTATAATTAATATTTTTCTTTTTTTAATTGAAGTGGTTAATTTACAATGTTGTGTTAGTTTACAATGTTGTGTTAGTTTCAAGTGTACAAAAATGATTCGGTGTATATATACACATACACTCACACACTCTTTTTCATATTATTTTCCATTACAGATTATTACAAGAAATATCTGGTACAATACCTTATTAAATATACTTCCCTGTGCTGTACAGTAGGTCCTTGTTGATTATGTATTTTCTATATAGTAGTGTGTGTCTGTTAATCCCAAACTCCTAATGTACACCCCCCATCGTCACTAGCCCCTTTGTTACCCATAAAATTGTTTTCTGTGACTATGAGTCTATTTTGTAAATAAGTTCATTTGTCTCATTTTTTTTATATTCTTCATATAAGTGATATTATATGATATTTGTCTTTGTCTGATTTACTTCACTTAGTGTGTTCATCTCTAGGTCCATCCATGTTGCTGGCTGCAAATCACATCATTTCTTTCTTTTTTATGGCTGAGTAGTATTCCATTGCATATATGTACCACATCTTCTTATCCATTCCTCTGCCAATGGACATTTGTATTGCTTCCAGACCCTGGATATATTTTGAGGAGGTAAATGGGATCTCCTAACAGGAGGGTAAAAGGGAAAGAGAGGTCAAGAGTGGTTCTAAGGTTTGAGTCCTGAAGAATTAGAAGCAAAGAATTCCCCCCCGCCCCCGCGCCACAGATGAGATGGGGAGGCTGTGGGTAGAGCAGGTGTTGGGTGAAGGGGGTCTGGGAGGAGCTGGGTTTCAGACATGTTGAGTTGGGGGCATCTGTTAACCTTGAAGAGATGTCAAGGAGACCTTTGATGTATTTTGAATGTGAAAAGTATTTTAGGACATTTATTAATAAGTATGACTTTTAAGATTTCAGATGTAAGCTTTGTTAATCAGGAAACGAAAAAGAAACACCAAACTTCTTATTCCCATAAGATGCCTCACGGGTTAAGCCCCATGATAGTTAGTACAGTAGAAATTCTGGGGCTGGGTGGGCAGGAGAAACGGAGGGAAGTAACCCAGGAGCATGTTTCAGATAATCAAGAACAGGCTGAATGCAATCAAGGAAAACTTAGGTTTGAGAAATCTGATGAATTTGAAACAAGGTACTTTATCTGAAGGGAGACTCCAAATCTTGTGTACAGATCTGGCAGTAAAAGTCCTGGTTAATTTCACATCAGGTTCACCAAACTCCTGAGAACTAACTCTTAACCAGCAGTTAACCAGAGGGCACCAAGGTGCGTTACTGGTAATTTTCCCCTGACTGCAGAAGGAAGGAGCAGCGTAATTGCTCTATCTGCCCTGACACCAAATCTACTTTCAAGTGTTACCACATTTCTTGGCTGATGACTACAAACCCCAGGAAAAGGACCTGGCTGCCAGGAAAGGGTTGGAACTCTGATTTTAGATAAGTCACTGCCTTTCCTCCCAGAGTCCAAGTGGCTCTGTGTGCCTTCTGATATTTCTACTTTCTGATGCATGGAAATGAATCTCATCAATGCAGATCTTGGGAAATTACCAGCCAGGACTGTGAAGTTTTGAGTACAAAACAATCATGAAGGGAGTTCCCGTTGTGGCTCAGTGGTAATGAATCTGACTCGTATCCATGAGGATGCCAGTTTGATCTCTGGCCTCACTCATTGGGTTAAGGATCCAGCATTGCCCTCAGCTGTGGTGTAGGTTGCACATACAGCTCAAATCTGGTGTTGCTGTGGCTGTGGTGTAGGCCAGCAGCTGTAGCTCCGATTTAACCCCTAGCCTAAGACCTTCATGTGCCGCGGGTACGGCCATAAAAAACAAAAAAAAAAAAACCCAAACAAACAAACAAAAAAAAGTGAAATAATCGTGGAGATGTTGAGAATAAGCCTTACCATCCCAGTCTGAGCAAAGTTCAGCGATTTCCTGTACAGTCCCAAATGGGTCCTTCTCAGCAAGACAGAGCTGAGACTTTTTTTTTTTTTTTTTTTTTTTTCTTTTTATGGCTGCAGCATATGAAAGTTTCCAGGCTAGGCATGGTATCAGAGCTGCAGCTGGGGTCTATGCCACAACCACAGAACACTGGATCCAAACTGCATCTGTGACCTACACCACAGCTTGCGGCAACACCGGATCCTTGACTTGCTCATCGAGGACAGGGATTGAACCCACATCCTCACAGACACTATGTCGTGTTCTTAACCCACTGAGCCACGACGGGACCTCCTAGAGCTGAGACTTTAATGTGACAAGGAATATGTTAAGTCTTGTTGGAGAAAACTAGGCACCATGTCATGGAAGCCACTTACAGACACCTCGACCCTCTCACCAGTTTCTCTGTCTTGGGCTGTGGATTCTGTCTACAGAACCTCCCATCATGATCACCAGCAGCGTGCATGATTGAACAAAGAGCGTCTGGGCCCTCGTGAACACTGGCGATCTCTGTTGGATGAAGAGTGGCAAGGAAGCCCCTCTATTTCCTCATCTTAGCCCTTCACACTTCATCCCAGAAGCTCCACGGGACTTCCAGAGGGCAGCTCCCATCATCAGAAGCCTGCTGAGAGCAGGGAAGTGGGCTTGCAGGCTCCTAAAGAACCAGGGGCACTGCCTACAGAGGGTGATGGACATCTGGCCACACACACACACACACACACACACACACACACACACACGCAACTCACACTCACACACAACACGGTTTGAGTGTCAAATGTCCACGGGCATCATCCCCATTACAGCTGTATTTGGGAAACATCAATATTAAATATTAGCTATATATGCTTCACATATTACAAGGATAACAATCTGTTCGCACATCTGTTCTCTCTACCAGACTGTACGTCCCTTAAAGACAAAGATGGGGGTCTATCAACTTTATATCCGCAGCAGGAGACCCTCAGCCCCAGCACACAGTGGGCGCCGGATAAATATTAATTGACTGAATCAGGAAACTGAAGCACGTCCTCAAGGCCAGCCTGAAACCCAAGCCTGGACACAGCCTCCAAATTTCCATTTGCAGTCTAGTGCTTTGGCCAGGGGTAGATGAAAGCATGTGTTCCAAGCTTTGCATGATCCACAAAGAATTTTTTCTAAGCTCATTTCTAAGAAGGGGCCAAGGAGCTGTGCGTCTTTTCCTCTGGACGCAGGCTTTCATGCCTCTGCCCGATGAGTGCAGCCCGACTGCCATGCAGAAGACAGCAACCTGTGGTCTCTCTGAATGTCACAGCTGCTCCCCGCCCCCCACAAGCTGCAGGATAAACATCAGCCAGGAGGGGAGATGCTGCTGCAACGGCAGGCTGCTCTCTGCTCATCCTGCCCAGGGTCACGCTTTGAAAAATATCTCTGATTTTGTTTTCCTAGCTTGTTAACCTTTTCCTTCCCAAAACAATGCCAGTATTTGTTTTGGCTGCTTCTGCGCACGGAGGACGGGTCTGAGTTGGAGGCACAAGAGCATTTTTCCCTTAATCTCATTACAAGGGCTCCTCACTCTTGAATTCTTCCCAGGGCTCACTTGCTGTGAAGTGATTTCCTCTTGGAGTCGTTTTTTTTTTTTTCCTCTTTGTGAAGCTGGGAGAACAAGTAGCTTTGGTTTTGTGGGGAAACAGGGAGAGACGGCAAAGACAAAGGCGGAGAAAGCCAAGCCCAGCCACCCAGGCACACACACGGGGCAGTTCTAAAGTAAAATGGACCCAACTTAAAATCTCTGCCACTCAGATTTGCCTGGGGGGACCACACTGAGGATGCACCTCTCACTGCTGCCTCTCTTTTACCTGAAGTTTATAAAATCTGGAGTGAAAAGGGCCAGTGCTCTCCCAGCTGCCATTGCTCATGTGCTCAGAATATCTTATTTCATCCTTTCCAGCCCTTGAATGTTATCCGCCTGCCTGACTTGGTTCTCACAAGCGTGTGACTTTCCCACACTGTTCCTTCTTAGCCCAATGGACAAACTCACCTTGACTTTCTCGTCTTAGGTTTGAATGTTCATCCTCAAGCCTTAGAGGAATTTTCAGCCTAACCCATTTTTTGGTTAATTTTTCTACCTTTCACCAAAGTATTTCTTTCCCCCTTTGAATTGTTTCATAGATTGTGTCCACAAATACAGAACTGAAACTGCAAATACAGAACAGAGGGTTCTGGAAAATGAATGGTGGAGCCGGGGGGTGGGTGGGTAGAGGGAATCTGACAAAGTACACTGGCAATCAGTCTGTCGGCCGTGGCCTGAACCAGTCAAGTGACCAAGGAAAGGGGCCAGGCACATTTTGCCTGTTGTATATTGTATCAACTATTGTGTATTGTATGACCTGTAGATGGTATGTAGATTGCATGCACCCTGTTGCATGGAACGGAAACATGCCTTCACCTTTCCCAGGCCCACATTTTACTTTACAGGTTAACTAGAGAATGGTGCTTCCTACCCTTTGGGAGGCAGTGTGGGCCAGTGGTTAGAGCAGGTGTTTTCAGCAGCTTTCCTGGAACTGAGCCCTGGCCCTTTCTCTCATTAGCAACTTGCTTCTCCTCACCTATAGGATGGGTATGGAGTTCCAGAGATCATTTTTTTCCTCCCCTTAAGCATTTGGACATGAACTGAGAGAGGGGAATATAAAACACAGTCCCAGGAGTTCCCATTGTGGCACAATGAGATTGGTGGTGTCTTGGGAGTGCTGGGAGGCAGTTTGATCCCTGGCTTGGCACAGTGGGTTAAGGGTCCAGTGTCACTGTACCTGTGGCTAAGGTGGCAGCTGTGGCTCGGATCTGATCCCTGGCCTGGGAGCTCCATATGCTGCAGGGTAGCCAAAAAAAGAGCAAAAAGAAATTTAAAAATAAATAAAACACACTCTCTGCTCTTTGCAAGCTGAAAAGCCAGTGAAACTCACAAGCAGAAAAGACGGGGATAGGAGCAAATTCTTGACAGCACCTCCCATGTACTCAACGCGTTCTTTGCTGCTATTCATGCAAAAGCGTGTGTGGGTGAGGCGAGGATTCTGGGAGGCTGCAAGCCCTGGTCCTCCAGCACTTATCAATCACCATTAATCCTGGGGGCTCCTAGCCCCCGCGCTGAAGAGGCGTGACTCATCCTGACTCAAATAGCAGTGCTGACACTTAATTGAATTCCAGAGCTAACGTTGCTTCCTACCTACGGTGGCAATGCTTCACAGCTCAGAACCCAAGACTGCTCTAAGCCAGGCTCTGTGTTTGGGAGAGAGAGGGTGCCTTTTTCAAGTGATTGAAAGGTCGTGTGGATGTGTATGATTCTATTTCTCTTTGACTTTCAGGCTTAAAACTTATGCAAATGTGGTCCAGGAGATAATGGACCAGACAGCAATTAGAGCTGAAGATTGCTTCCTAGGAGGCGGAGGGCAATGGCAGAACGGCCTCTTGGCACTCCCTGCCTCGCCAGTGCAATCGGCAAGCAGCTGGTCCCTCCTTTAATAATCCTTTATCTTCCCAGCAGTGACCAAGGGTGGTCGCTATTTGCTGGCTGCCCAGCTGCTGTTTAGAAGGAGAGAAATTAATGCAAGTGCAGAGAATTTTATTGAGGAAAGATTTATTTCTAGAGTCCCAATTCCAGAGGAGAGAGATGATGCTGAGTGAGGAAAAGATAATTGTTTTCCTTGGGAGCATCATGTGTTGGGCAGTTGGGTGCACGGGTCTCATGGAAGTCAGTGTGTCATGGACTCAGGCCGAGGCAGGCGGTGAAGCCTGCAAGAAGCAGTGGATGTTTCCTTCACGTGGTTTAGCACACTGTCTCAGTGATCGTGTGCACCCAAAGCCAACCCTAGGCCATGGAGTCTGGGAAAGTGATCCCCAGCACCAGCCCTGAGCCCCCCAGAAGCTCTGTGGGCAGTGATGGTTTCTCAGAGTTGGTCCAGGTTCCTGGTTATTCAGGGTTTACTAGAGGCTAAGTGACGACTTAGGTGAACTCCTGCGGGCCACCTCCTCTTGAGTTCCTCTCTGTTCCCAGGCAGGGCCAGGCCACAATACTCAGCCTGACCAGGCCTGTCTGCCCAGGACACAGCCAAGGTTGGGAAGCTGCCCAGCAGGTGCAGAGAGAAGCTTTAGGCCTGGGGAAGCGAGGGGGCAGAGGGGAGGCCGGTGTGGAGGGACAGTCCAGAGCCTCAGGCCCCACACCCATATGGCAACGACCTCAGGGTCCCTTCCAGTTCGTAGTGTGAACAACTCACTTTCTGACCATGGTCCTAAGGATCAGAGAAATGTCTACACAGGCAGCTTAGTGAACCACACCTTCAGCTGTCACTTGTTACAGAAGAAAGATGTGACTCCCACATGTTCATGGTAGAAAGTTGGAATCAGGAATTCAGGTCATGGCTCAGTGCAAACGAATCTGACTAGTATCCATGAGCAGATAGGTTCGATCCCTGGCCTTGCTCAGTGGGTTAAGGGTCTGGCATTGCCCTGAGCTGTGGTGTAGGTTGCAGATGCAGCTCTCATCCTGCTGTGGCTGTGGCTGTGGTGTAGGCCAGCAGCTGTAGCTCCGATTGGACCCCTAGCCTGGGAACCTCCATATGCAGCAGGCGCGGCCCTAAAAAAAAAAGGTCTGAATCAGACCCCCCCCCCATACTGACTTATTCTAAGTCCCCTCTCAGACCCTGCAGAAGCCAGCCGTGTATTGGCGGGGGGTGGGGCGGGTGGGGGGGTGGGGGGGTGGCGTGGGAGGGGGCTTTAGACCAGCTGATTTGGTTTGGAAACACTGGTCCTCAAAACGCTTCTATCCTATAGACTCTTTCCTCCTCATTTTCCAATAAAGGTTGTAGAAATTCATTCAAGACATGACGACCTGAGTCACGGCTAATTAGCTGAAGTGACCTTGGAGACCTTCTTAACTTCTTTGGGTCTTGGTTTCTTCCCCTGAAAAATCTAGAATAATAGTGGTAATGATAATACCTTACTTGCTGAACTGTCTGGATTAGCATGAGGGTCTGATGAATAATGGCTATGAAATCAGCTGAAAAGGATAAAGTTCTTCAAGCATCATGTATTATTATTATTTTGGGGGGCCGCACCTGTGGCACATGGAAATTCCCGGGCTAGGGGTCAAATTGGAGCTGCAGCTGCCAGCCTGCACCGCAGCCAGAGCAACTTGGGATCAGAGCCACGTCTGTGACACCTCAGCTTGTGGCAATGCCAGATCTTTAACCCTCTAAGTGAGGCCAGGGATGGAATCTGCATTCTCACACACACTATGTTGGGTTCTTAACCCACTGGCTCACAGTGGGAACTCTATCATATAGTATTATTGATAACAATAATTTCACTGCATTGCCATGCCTTTATAAAAAATAATTGCACTGTATTTCTTTGACTTCTACCCCAAAAGGCTCTCTCTGACCTTCACCCTTTGGGCTGGCCACCTGCCGTGTGGGGTTGGATCCTGACACTGATATTCACCTTTGGTGTGATCTAGTCAAGTGACTTAGCACTTTTTGTGTCTGTTGCTCCCCTGTAACATGATGTAATCATTCAGATATGGCGTGGTGGGGGTGGGATGGGGTCCTGCTTTGCTGAGAAAGATGCTGCATCATAGCAATGGCAGCCCTGTCATCATGTAGGCGTTTGATGGGGTTGGAACTTGCTCATGGGCTTCCAAGCTTGACATTCAAGGCCCTCAGTAGCTCAGGCCTGTCCCAGCCCACTTCCCAGCCCCTTTCCTTCCACAACTGGGAATGCCTTCTCTTTTCTCTCCCGAGTTTCTGCCAGGTCCATCACAGCCTCCCCGTGCCCAGTCTTCTGAGTCTGGGCACCTGCTCCTCCTCCTCGAGGGTTTCTCTGAGCATCTCAGCAAAAGGCACTACTTGGCTCTCAGAGTTTCCGTGGCTCCTCTGCCGAATTTCTCTTGTGCCCCCTTCACATCCCACCCTACGTCTTAGACACTCACTGGCGTGTCCCCTGCCTCCTCTGAAATAAATGCTTGCTGAAGGAAGGGCTAAATGTGTTGCCTCGGAATAATTGATTTATGGTAGAAGTGACCTCCATAATTAAATTACAAGGTCTTAACAGGCAGGGACCACATCTTAGCCACAAATATAAATTCAATTAATCAGCACCTTGGAGGTGCCCGTCTGACGTGGCCCCAAATGAGGTGCTTTTGGGGTGGGGGCAGAGACGTGAGACACATCTCTGCCCTTAAACTCACAATCTAGCTGGAAAGGAAAGACCAGAAAATATACAGAGAAAACAACGCAAATGTACAGCAATAGGGGAAGGGATGAGGAGTTCCCTGGTGGCTCAGTGGGTTAAGGATCTGGTATTGTCACTGCCGTGGCTCAGGTTCTATCACTGGCCCAGGAACTTCCTCAGGCCACAGGTGTGGACACACACACACACACACACACACACACACGGGAAGGTATGAACAAGAGAAATAATTGTATTACTGTGATAGACTACTCTTCAGCCCCCCAAATAAGCCAACTACCAATACACTCAGCATTGATGAATCTCAAAAAAGTCATGTTGAGCAAAAGGAGCCAGACACTAAAAACTGTCTACTATTTGATTTCATTTATAGCATGTTCTAGAAGAGGAAAAACGAAGCTGTGATAATAGAAATTAGATCAGTGGTTGGCTGAGCTGTTTGGGTAGGTGGTGGGAGACAGAGAAGGAAGAGGGGCACATGGGAACTTTCTGTGAGGGAGCATCTTTTATCCCTTTGGGGTCCTGGTATTCACATGTCATCAAACTGTATACACTTCAATTCTGTGCGTCTTATTGTGTGTAAATTATATGCCAATTAAATCAACTTAAAATTGAGTTGAGAACTAAGTAGTACTTTTTTTTGAAGTGTTCTTTTTAAATTTTTTATGTTTATTGAAGTATAGTTGATTTATATGTTGTGTTAGTGGTGTATAACAAAGCAATTCCATTTTACGTGTGTTCTTTTTTAATATTCTTTTCCATGATAGTTTATTACAGGATATTGAATATAGTTCCCTGTGCTCTACAGTAGGACCTTGTTGTTTATCTATTTTATGCATAGTAGTTTATATCTGCTAATCCCAAACTCTCAATCCATCCATCCTGCCCCCTCCCTCCCCCTTGACAACCACAAGTCTCTAGAGCTGTCAGTCTGTTACTGTTTTATAAATAAGTTCTTTTGTGTCATATTTTTTCCTTCGTCTTTTGTCTTTTTTTAAGGGACTCACCTGCGGCTTATGGAGGTTCCCAGGCTAGGGGTCAAATTGGAGCTACAGCTGCCGGCCTATACCACAGCCACAGCAGGATCCGAACTGCATCTTTGACCTACACCACAGCTCACGGCAATGCCAGATACTTAACCCACTAAGCGAGGCCAGGGATCAAACCTGCAACCTCATGGTTCCTAGTCAGTTTCGCTTCCGCTGTACCACGACGGGAACCCCCCTTCTGTGTCATATTTTAGATACAAAAGTGGTATCATGTAAGTGATATCCCAGGGTACTTGTCTTTCCCTTTCTGATTTACCTCACTTAGTGTGAGAATCTCAACAACAACAGCAAAGAGTTCCCATTGTGGCCTAGCGGTTAACGAACATGACTAGAACCTATGAGAACACAGGTTCGATCCTTGGCTTCGCTCAGTGGGTTAAGGATCCCGTGTTGTGTGAGCTGTGGTGTAGGTTGCAGACGAGGCTCGGATCCCGAGTTGCTGTGGCTGTGGTGTAGGCTGGTGGCTACAGCTCTGATTGTACCCCCAGCCTGGGAACCTCCATATGCCACCTGTACAGCCCTATAAAGAAAAAAAAAAAAAAAAAGACAGAGAGAGAGAGAGAATCTCTAGGTCCATTCATGTTGCTGCAAATGGCATTTTTTCATTCTTTTTTTCTGACTAATAATTCCAATGTGTGTGTCTGTATGTGTGTGTGTACGCTACTAAATAACACTTTGTAATGTAAGAAACAGTCTAAGACAACACTGGAAGAGACACGGCAAGTAGGGATTAAGAGTAAAGCTTAATTATACAGACAACATTTGCATTGAGGGCTCTAGGGGGCAGGGGGCTCTCCCATCAGGGTGGGTGGTGGTATTTTAAAGCAGGGATTCTTGCAGGACCTCAAGGATGACCAAAGGGAGGAAGAGTTGCCCTAGGTGGGGGCATCTTATGCTCCTCGTGTGTTGACCATAGCCCTCATCATAGACCTAAAATCCCAGAAAGCACTTAACAAATCATTTTTTGATAAAATGATGAGCTCAGAAGAATGAGGTCTTTCACCCTCCATCCAGGGAGTGTGGGCACACTAGTCTGTGGGCACCTCATGTCTCTGACCCTTTGCCCAAGCTGTTCCCTCTGCCAGGCACTCCCTCCCTCTCCCTCCACCTTCTCTCCCTGGAGAAACCTTGTTTCTTGCCCAGGACTCGGCTCCTCTTGCTTGGGGGCTGTCCCTGCAGGCAGGGTCCTCTCGCTGAGTCAGGCTCTCGAGGGGCCTCATTCCCTGTGCTTCCCGGTCCCCTCCCCCCCGCCCCGCCCCGTCTTGTATCCAGGCCAGAGGTCTCCCATGCACCCACGAATAATTCCTAACCAAGAGCTTGCCACGTAAGCAGTTACTCTTTTTTTTTTTTAAATAAATTTTATTGGCTTATTGTTGACTTACAAAGTTGTGTTAGTTTCAGGTGCACAGCAAAGTAAATCAGTTATACATGTACTTACAATACTCTTCTAAAGGGAGTGTATTTTTTTTTTTTTTTAATCTATGTGAGACACAATGCTGCACATTCAGAGCTGGCTAAGGGCCAGTCTGGTTTCATTTTCATTCCAATCCCTGCTACCTGGTGGGATACTCAGCCCCTCCAAACTATCCACCTGGGCAGGGTGGCTGCCTCCTGGACATGCCTGACCCACAGCCAGCCAATGACCCGCAGGAGCTGTTCTCCTGAAGGTTCTGAGTGCTCAGCATCTAGAACCCAGAAGGCTGTGAGCCATCTGTCACCTTGCATGTCTCCATGCAATAAATTGCACGCAGAGAGAATTTCCACGTGGTAAATCCTCCTGCCAGTCAGCCCTGCTGCCTGGGGGCTGGGGACATGATAAGGGGCAACGGCTGACAGAGTCATGGGGCACCTAATGGTAGACGCAGCCAGAATGATCGTCTAATCTAGCCCGTGGGGAGACTGAATTTTCAAAGGTGAAATGATAGTCTCACTGTGGGGACCTTAAAAAGCCAGCAGAGAACAAAAGAAAATCTTTTTGTCCTCCTCTAAACACAAGGGGTGGCATGGGGAGGAAAAAAAAAATCAATCAGAGTTACCTGGAACAGAACCCATCCCTAAGGAAAGACATGCTATTTTCACGTTTCTAAAAGGACATTAGTAACAGTGGGGGGGTGGGGGGGACACACATAAAAACTGCACTTGATAAAGGCCTTTTGGAAGCAGATAAAAGGTGTGTTTGGCTGCCTGGCGGCCTTGAACCTTTCACTCTGCTTTGTCCAGCTGGGTTTGGAGATTGAGGTCTGGGAGTGTGATTGTGTATTTGTTCCAACTGATACTGGAGTTGTTTGCTTTGAACAATGTGACTTTGTTCCTTTGTTGGATGGGGCCCTGCAGCAGAGCTGTTGCTTAGGAAAGGAAAGGAAAAAAAAAAAAACCACACATCGGGAACTTGTTACAAGTAGAAGGGTTTTATGGGTCATATGTTGGTGCGAGAGTCCAGGCAGGTTAGTGGGGCGATAGAGACAGAGACTCAGCTGTCCTGGTGTCTGGAGGGACAGCCTCAATGGACTTCCTTTCCATGGCTGCCCTGAGGCAGAGGCACAGGCCCTGGGCTATTTCCAAGAAGGTGCTCCCAGCAGTTTACCAGGAGCCAGGAAAGAAAGCTTCATTTTATTTAAAAATCATTGGCGGAGTTCCCATCATGGCGCAATGGAAACGAATCCAAGTAGGAACCATGAGGTTGAGGGTTCGATCCCTGGCCTCGCTCAGTGGGTTAAGGATTTGACATTGCTGTGGCTGTGGTGTAGGCCAGCAGATTTGACCCCTAGCCTGGGAACCTCCATATGCTGTGGGTGTGGCCCTAAAAAGAAAAAAAAAAATCATTGGCAATTTGCTTCCCCCAGAAGAGGGGACTCTTTAATTGTACCCTGTAGGGCAAGGCAGCCACAAGCTGAGAGCCCTGCTGGTGTGAACTGAAACTGTAAGCACACCTACTGTGTGCCAGGCAGCGGACCCAACACTGCTAAACACTTGTCTACGCCTCATCTCGTTAAAGCAGCTGATGACCTCATGGGACAGGTCCAAAGCTGTGGACTGCAGGCAACTCACAGAGCCCTTCCCAGCCCCACATCCAGAGACCTTAGAGCACTAGGTCGAAAAGTTGGCCCTGATGGAAGTGTTTACACCATGGAGATTGGCAAATGCTAGGAGTTCAGAAGGTTTTTTTTTTTTTTTTTTTGGTTTTTGGGGAACTAGTTGTTCAACACACCATTGGATAGACATGAGAATATCCCCAGTTTACAGAGGAGAAACTGAAATCTTAAAAAAAATGTTTTACTTTACTGAAGTATAGTTGATTAGCCATGTTGTAATTTCTGCTGTACAGCAAAGCAATTCAGTTATACATTCTTTTTCATATTCTTTTCTATTATGGTTGATGACAGGATATTGAATATAATTCCCTGTGCTGTACAGTAGGACCTTGTTGTTTATTCATTCTATATATAATAGTTTATATCTGCTAACCCCAAACTCCCAATCCTTCCCTCCCCCACCTCCTCCCCCTTGGCAACCACAAGTCTGTTCTCTATGTCTGTGAGTCTGTTTCATAAATAAGTTCATTGGTATCTTATTTTAGACTCCACATAAAAGTGGTTTCATATGACAGTTGTCTTTCTCTGTCTGACTTACTTCACTTAGTATGATAATCTCTAGGTCCATCCATATGGCTGCAAATGGCATTATTTCATTCTTTCTTTTGTGGCTGAGTAGTATCCCATTGTATATACGTACCATGTCTTTTTTAGCCGTTTCTCTGTCAGTGTGCATTTAGGTTGCTTCCATGTCTTGGCTATTGTGAATAGTGCTGCGATGAACATAAGGTACATTTATCTTTTTGAATTGTGGTTTTCTCCAGATAGATGCCCAGAAATGGTATTGCTGGATCATATGGTAGCTCTACTTTTAATTTTTCAAGGAAACTCCATACTGTTTTCCACAGTGGTTGTACCAATTTACATTCCCACCAACAGTGTAGGAGGGTTCCTTTTTCTCCATACCCTCTCCAGCATCTGTTATTCGTAGATTTTTTTAAATGATGACCATTCTGACCGGTGCGAGATTTTACCTCATTATAGTTTTAATTTGCAGGAAATCAGGTCTTAAGAAACTTGTCGGGGGGTCACACAGTTTCAAATCCAAGTCCTCCAAAAAAAAGGCCTTCCGCTGAGACCTCCTGTGGTGTGCATTTAGGAGAAAGCTAGAAGAGGCCAGGGAGCCTAGAGGGAAGGGGTAGAAAAAGCAACTTTTGGAGCTAAACTGTCAGGAAGAGCGAGGGGCAGTGATTTCGTTGGATTGCCACCTGCCACATGTCTGAAGGACCCAAACAATAGGATTTTGCTGCAAGATTTCCTGCAGCCTCAGGAGCTACTAGGAGAAAGAGCCAAAAGGAACCTTCCTGAAATGAGGGTCTTGGGGACACTGGGATCCTGGGGGCTGCTCTGAGGCCTTCCCAGATTACTGGGGCAGGGCAGGAGGCCCAGAGGATTTCTGCAGAGCCGAGCCCTGCAAGCTGCTTGGAAGCACCCCCGAAGAGCCCAGAGGCTATGCTCAGGGCCTGGCAGACGCAAGCACGACCTCACCCAGCACACAGACCCTCACCACCTGCCCTGGGACCAGCCCTCCTCACTTCCTCTTTGGGACAAGAAACCCATATTCCATCCCAACAACCCTGGAAGTGCTCTGGCCATTTCCAGGGTCACCAGACTCTCAGGAGCAAGGAGGTGAAGGTGGGTGTGCTGGGAGTATCTCCTCTGGGTGTCCACCACCCCGGTTTGCAAACCTCATACCGTGCTGGCCAGGGCAACACTGGGGCAGCCAGGTTGTCAGGAAACTGCCCCCATAGAAGGTTGGACACCTGCAGACCATGTGGGTGTGATGTCTGGGTCACCCATGTGCCCTTGTGATGTGGGGCGGGGAGGCAGGGAGTAGAGTTGGGAGGAACAAGGGACCTCAGGAGAACCCATGGGTTCTCAGAGAAGGAATGGGGCAGGAAAGATGCACAGGGATTCTCGAGTTTAGCTGCTCAGGTGAGAAGGAAGAGCTGCCCTCCCCACCTCTACGTCTGTACCACCCTCCACCTGCTACTGATGAGATTCTGTTCTCTCTCCCTTCCTGCTGGGTCATGGCTCCGGGATGGATGGTGGCTGCCCAAGCTGGCTGGTACATTTCTATTCCTTTTCTGCCATGGAGACCTCGAGTCAGCTCAGGGGCCACCTGGGACACCCACAGTCCAGGTGTGTGATATTTGCATTCCCCTCCAAACTGGGTGCTAGGAAACCCAGCTTTGGGTCATGGAGAGAGATCACATTTCCCATAAAGCCCATAACAAATGCAGAATGCGATTGAAACAGTGTCTAGCACCATTTTGCCCTTAGTGGAACACCATTATAAATTGCCTCTTGTTGTGCATTGGTAAACTTTACAAGATAATGGAGCTGGAGTGAGTGGTGATGTTGTTGGAGGTTTCTCCTCCCTCCTTAACTTTCTAAATCTTTCCTGGCTTTGTGGAATTGCTGCCTAGTGCAGTAGTAAATGATGTATGAAATGAAGTATTGCTTCCCCCCAGCCAAGCAATGGCTTTGCCATCGTTGCTCCTATATGTATTATTTGGAGTTATGTTTGGGCTGGCTGCCATCAGAGAAGCCCAATGTTTAAGCAAGCAAACAAACAAAAAGACCAAGAAGGAAGGTGAGGAAGAAAGAGGAAAATAAGAAAAATTTGTATGATAAGCAAAATAGCCTGGGGAGTTCCTGTCGTGGTGCAGTGGTTAACAAATCCGACTAGGAACCATGAGGTTTCGGGTTTGATCCCTGCCCTTGCTCAGTGGATTCAGGAGCTGGCGTTGCCGTGAACTGTGGTGTAGGTTGCAGACACGGCTCAGATCCTGCGTTGCTGTGGCTCTGGCATAGGCCGGCGGCTACAGCTCCAGTTAGACCCCTAGCCTGGGAACCTCCAATTGCCACGGGAGTGGCCCTAGAAAAGGCAAAAAGCCAAAAAAAAAAAAAAAAAAAGAAAAAAAAAAAAAGAAAAATAGCCTGGGTCTGTAACACCAAAATATTGGTTTGACTGGCTTCTCTCTAATAGTTTAGGATTATCCAAGCAAAGGAAAAGCCTTCTCCATCACTGCTCTGCACCCTCTTATGTGGGGCTCACCCCTTCCATCTCAGTCATGGCAATTTCACCACATGGTTTGTTGCATTTGGGGCAAACATATGTAGATTTGGTTGTGCTCATTGTTTAGCAAAATAGCGCAACAAGGTGCAACTCTCTGTCAACTTGTATAAGTCCCATTTTCCATGGACATTCTCCGTGAATGGTTAGCACATGTGAGTCCTGCCTCCTTTCAATTGTTCAGATCTTGCATTTGTTCTCCATGACCAAATAATTAGCTCCTTATTATAGTCTGTCCATTCTCTAATTATCTCTGTGCCAAATGGGGCCTGTTTTTATTTTGGCACATAACGACACTTGTTCCTTAATTATTCCTGGAAAGAGGCTTGGATCTACTGTCTGAGTTCAGATCCTAGCTTTATTTCTAGCTTTATTTCTTACTAATTCTGTAACCTGAGAAAAATTGACTTTATTTCCCTGTACCTGAATTTCTCCTATAGGTGGTGGCATATTGTGGCATATAGTGTGTTTGCAAAAGTTACTCATTTTTTTATATCACTTCAAATATGGGTGCTTTCTCCCTCTATACCCCATGCAGACTGTGGGCTCCATGAAGTCAAGAATCATTTTGCACATTTCTTGTATCAGTTGTAGTATTAAGCACAATATTGGATGTTTGTTGATTGACAAGCTGTTTCTCCAGCTTGCAAACAATGAAAACCATTTCCCAAACTCTTTTTTTTTCTCCTGTTAATTTGGGTGTTAGCTAGCATCATCTTATAAGCCAAACAATTATTAGAGTTACTAGAAGCAACACAAAATATGCTCCCAAGTTCAATAAGCAAAAGCAATTGATCTAAATGACAAGCTCCATGTACTGAAAGAGGCCATGCATTCATCTTTCTGTGGGATCAATTTGGGGCAGATGCCATATCACTTTTCTTGTAAAACAAGCAGTGATTTTGTGTTCACTATAATGGATGTATTCTATTTCTACATCTTGAATCAACATGGCTTTTACCTGAGTTTACTAATAATAGCTACATTTATTGAGTGCCTACTATGCAGAGGTGTGCTGATAAATAGGCTCTCGAGGGAAAAAAAATCCCTGCTTTGTAGCATCTCCTGATATCCATGGAGGAAACACTCTAGCCACAGCTAATTTCAAGCTCCCAACATGACATAATTGACCGCACGGACAGCCCCACCTCCTCTACTATGGCTGGTGCTATACATGTATTAGCAATAATTTTCACAGTGTCCCTGCAAAGAAGACATTATTCTTCCCATCCTGCTGATGAGAGAACAGGCTTGGAAAACACTTTGCCCCAAATCGCACAGCTAGGAAGAGGTGACCTAGGGTTTAAACCAAGGTCCACATGATTCCCAAACCTCTCGTCTTTCCAGGACACCACATTTCCTTGCCATGCCACTGGGAATGAATGGATGGGTGTGGTGGCCCGCTAGTCACAAATCCTGGCAGGACTGGGTGAGTGGCATGGTGTCCAGAGACCCAAGAGTACCCAAGTACTATGGACCCAACCTGAAGAGACATGGACTTTCTCACAGCTTACAAGATGCCGCCCATCGGGCTAGTCGGGCAGTTGTTACCTTGTTTGGTTCTGGCACGTTTCCATGTGATGTCATTAACCCGGCCATGTGGTACTTACCACATGTCCAGCAGCACCATGTGTTGTCACCGTGTCCAGGGGAGACTGTGGAAGGAGGGGAGCCCCTCACAGGAGGGGGTGGAAAGGACACAGCCATGCCTGTCCCTCCAACATTTTGCTGGCCACCCAAGTGCGTCAACTTCAGCAATGCTGTCGTGTGAGCAGAAAGGGGATTTTCAGCACAGCCCAAAGGTAGTTTCAAATGACTTCTGCTGGTTAGGTTTCTTTCTTCTGGTACCTCCAGGTCTGCCAACTTCTCCCTGCCTTTAAAACTGGGTACAATGGTGTTCCTTTCTTTATATCCCCAGAGGATTAATGCATTAATGTCTGTGAAGGCTGTAAAACCCTCAGATGACAGGAAGCGTACAAATACATAATGCTTTTTTATTGTGCATGTTAAATGTACGTAGGTCTTTTGGTGGTATTTTCCTCCTGTGACTTGGTTTTCTGGATGTGACAGCTTGCTATCATAAGACTCAGATGTAACCAGAGCAAACAAAATAATTCCTTTCCATATTCATTGCTGTTGTAAAAGGGTCTTGTGTTATGAAAGGATGATAATGACAAAAATAATAATACCTATGTCTAGGTAACACCTTTCTTCTGAGGAGCTCAAAGCACTTTACAGACACAAGAAGAGTCATCAACAGACAATTTATAGGGAAAAAAAATTGACTCATGTTTTAAGAAGTTACTCTGTGGGGGATAATGGTTCTGTTATTTTCACAAATTGACTGGCAAACACAATATCTATTTCTGGTCTAAACCAGGAATAAAAGTGCCATGTAGGAGGGAAGCAGGGGGACTTGGGGTGAGCAAAGGGATCAAGAGAGCTCTTCTTCTGGTCATTTACCTGAACACAGTCTAGACGTAGTCTGGAACAATCCTGACCCTAAGTGACCCGGTGACAAAAGGCTGCTCATTGGCCTGGAAGTTACTATGAAGACACAACTGCCTGGGAGACCTTCCTGGGGGTCCAGATGGAGCTTGTTGGATCACCCCAGCAGATGCTCAGGATGTTGAAGCTGGGAACTTGCCCACAGAGCATCTCTCCTAAATGAATTGTAGGCCCCACCTGCTTCTTAAATATTTCCCTCCTGCATTTCCCTAAGACTTCTTGGTTTACCTCCTGATATTCACCCCAAATCCTCAAGCCACACACCACCAGCTGCAGATCTCAGAGGTGACTTGGATCAGATTGTAGAAAATCTGATCATGTACAGAGCAGCCACTCTGTAAAGCACAGCCCTGGGCACCTCGGGGAAGAGGGGGGAGGATGGAAAGGGGGAAAATATTGATGAAGTAACATAGTAGGTATTGTACCAGGTTTATTACAAATACTGTCTCATTTGATCCTCATCAAAAGACCCAGTGGGAGTTTCTGTTGTGGCTCAGCAGGTTAAGGACTCAATGTTGTCTCTGTGAGGATGTGGGTTCAATCCCTGGCTTCACTCGGTAGGTCAAGGATCTTGTGTTGCTGAAAGCTGCAGCATAGGTCATAGATGCAGCTAAGATCTGGCATTGCTGTGGCTGTGGCATAGGCCCCAGCTGCAGTTCCCATTCAGCCTCTAGCATGGGAACTTCTATAGGCTGCAGGTGCAGCCATAAAAAGAAAAAAAATAAAAAAGACCCAGTGATGGGAACATGTTATTCCCATTTTCAGATGAGGGAATCAAGGCTTAGAGAGGTTAAATCATTTTTCAAAGGCCACACAGCTATCAAGAGGCAGAATCAGGACAAAAAATTCAGGACAACCTGGTCTTTCCTCTTTAGTAGGAACTTTGGGAGAGGACCTGAGGGGAAGTTGATTGCTACTCGCTAGAGAAGGCATTGCCTTAAAGATTATGGTTAAGAGATGGAAACTGAGAAATTGCCACAAACCCAGGGTATATGGAGACCAACATTCCAGCAGTTATGAACAGAATAAACTGCAGATGAGAGAGAGACTGAGAGAAGGGAAGTTGGCAGGATGTCTCTGGATAAGAGATGATGGAGCAGGCATCACCCAGATGAGGAAGGCAGAGTCTGCAGAACACTGTAGAGAAAGTACTTTGAGGGTGGATTATCTGTGGGATAAAAGAGTCAAAGATGTCACTGGTGTCAAAGATGACACAGGGTGGTGGATCTTAATGTACGTTGAGTCAAGACCCTTTTGATATTCAAATAAAAGCAGTGCCAACCCAGTCTGGCCCAGTGTCTCCAGGAAAACCCCAGGCCACACCTGCACCATCTCCAGCTGTTCCTGCCAAGGCAGCCCTGGCCCCAACCTGCCCCTCTCCAGCTCAGCTGACCTGCCCAAACCACTGGTACACACAGTCTATGTATGACACGGTCCTGCACAAGGTGACACTTTCAAGACAAGGAGAGGAAGCTGTTTCACTTAATTCATAGAAACAAATACAGGGAGTCAAAAAAATGGAGAGACAGAGAAAAATATTCCAAATGAAAGAATAAGGTAAACCACAGGGGGACAAAAGACCTCTAATGAAATGGAGATAAGTAATTTACCTAATAAAGACTTCAAAGATTATGATCATAAAAATGCTCACTGAGCTCAGAAGATTGGAGGAATGCAATGAGAACTTCAACAAACTGTCATATATATGTTTATATTAATATCATATTTAATATTAATCATCCTAAAATGGGTATAGAGCCACAAAAGACACCAATCCCAAAAACAATCTTGAGAAAGAAGAACAGAACTGAAGGAATCACGTTCCCTGATTTCAGAAGTATACTAGAAAGGTACAGTAATCAAAACAGTATGGTAATGGCACAAAAACAGACACATAGATCAATGGAACAGAATAGAGATCCCAGAAATAAACCCACACTTCTATGGTTAATTAATCTATGACAAAGGAGGCAAGAATGTACAGTGGAGAAAAGACAGTCTCTTCAATAAGTGGTGTTGGGAAAATTAGACACATACATGTGAAAGAATGAAGCCAGACCACTTTCTTACACCATGCACAAAAATAAACTCTACATGGATTAAAGACTTGTAAGACCTGAAACCATAAAATTCCTAGAAGAAAACACAGGCAGTACACTCTTCGACACTAGTCTTAGCAATGTTTTTTTGGATCTGTCTCCTTGAGCAAGGGCAATAAAAGCAAAAATAAACAAATGAGACTACATCAAACTAAAAGGCTTTTGTCCAGTGAAGGAAACCAACAATAAAAAGAAAATGCAACCTACTGAATGGAAGATGGTATTTTCAAAAGATATATCCATTAAGAGGTGAGTACTCAAAATATATAAAGAATTCATACAACCTAATATTAAAAAATCTGACTAAAAAATGAGCCGAGGACCTGAACAGGCATTTTCCAAAGAAAAAACTAGAGATGGCCAACAGGTACATGGAAAGATGCCAAGCATCGCTAATCATCAGGGAAATGCAAAACAAAACCATGATGAGATATCAGCTCACACCTGTTAGACTGGTCATTTCAAAATGATAAGAAATAACAAGTGTTGGTAAGGATGTGTGGAAAGGGGAACATTTGTGCACTGCTGGTGGGAAGGTAAATTGGTGCAACCACCATGGAAAACAGTACGGGGGTTCCTCAAACAACTAATAGAATTAGCATGCAATCCAGAATTCAACTTGTGGGTATTTATCCAAAGAAAATGAAAACACCCATTCAAAAAGATATACACCCCCCCCAATGTCCATAGCCACATTATCTATAATAGCCAAGATACAAAAGCAGCCTCAGTGTCCATCAACACGTGAATGAATGAATGAACAGCAGCAGGGAGTGAGGATGGGCAAAATAGGTGAAGGGGATTAAGAGGTACAAACTTCCAGTTATAAAATAAATAAACCCCGGGATGTAATGTACAGCATAGGGAATGCGGTCAATGATACTGTAATACGTTGGTACAGTGACAGATGGTAACTAGACTTCCAGTGGTGGTGTTTTCATAATATAGTACAATACCAAATCACCATGTTGTCTGCCTGAAAGGAATATAATATCGTATGATTCAATTATTTGAAATTATTCTAAATAATTTGGAAGGTCCCATATTTTACTGCCTTGTGAAATAAAACTTCTTCACTATGAACAAAAATGAAGGCAGTGGATCCTTCTACAAAATGCACACAGCCCACTCAAACACAGACATTTTTTCGAAGAGTTTCTGGTTCTAGGTCAGGGACCCTAGCTCTGGGAGGAGCCGACCAGAGCGGGAACATCAGTACCATGTATTTTGGGCTTGGAAGTTTGTCTTTCTGCAAAGAAAGGTGGGAAAGACAAAGCAAAGTCAGGAAGGCTCAGGGCACCTGGAGAAGAAAGCAAGAAAGGTCCTCAGCAGTGGTTTCTCTCTGTGTAGAGGAGAAATAAGAAGCCCTCAGATCCAACTCAGAACCCACTTGGCTTCCCCCAATTTAATGTTGACGCTGCCAGTGTGAGAGCAGCCCGCTACCGCCACCCTGCCCCCAACCCAGGGGCCTCAAAACCTACCCTCATGAAGGCACTGGGGGAAGATGTAGCTAGTGGTGTTTACTTCATCCTGTCCACGCTACATTGGTGGAGATGGTTATTTCACTCTTTAATTACTGTTCTGTTTTAGCCCTTGTATCTGAAATACCTTGATTTTCTTTAATATCCATTGTCTAGAGCTTTGCTTTTTCCTAAGAACCTGATAATTATTCGCATTTCCATGTATCGGGAGGGTTTAGTACATTTTATTTGTAGGAAACTGATCTCCAAGGATTTCTTTTTGAAAACGCCTTCCCCTCTCAATATACATTCCTTCCCTACTCATTTGACTAAATTTTTATGTTCCCTATTTACTTATTTTACTAAATATTAGTTGTTCTTTGACAATCTGGATGCGACCGCAAAGGATAGACTCCTCCAGCCCAATCTCCTGGTCCTTTCATCCCTTTCGTTCAAAAACCCTCCTTTCCCAGGGCTTCCCAAGGGATTTGCTACCTCAACTACGGGCAGAAACCCACATATAACCCTCCGCTGATTTCTCAAGCATGTTGCCCATGTAAACGGGTCTTAGTGAGAGAAGGTTTGCTGGGCTTGGGGTTGGAGAGCTGATCAATGATTTGCAACATCTTTTCTAGCTCCATGCTCCAGGCAGCCGTGTGTGTGTGTGTGTGTGTGTGTGTGCACGCGCGCACGCGCGTGCACAGGCAATCAGAGGGTTGGGGTGGAGGGGAGGCTTTCATCACTGAAACGCAGAGTTCCTATTTATAAACATTCGCTCACTGTTTACCTACTCGAGGGGAATTAACCACAAAACATGACCCACAACTTCAGACCCTCTGTTTTCACATCCTCCACACCACATGCACTTTCTCTACCTGAAAGCCACTGAGGAGAAAATAATTTCTCTACAGCAGAACCATAACCAACAGGAAGAGCACACGATGGGCTAGAGAGGGGGTGGGGGAGGGGGGCTAACTGGAAAACGTTATCAAATAGGCACCATGGGGTCCCTATTGGTTAAATAGACCCTATCTCCAATCCTCTCCTGCCCCCCAGCTTCGGTGTGAACTCGAAGTCAGGTGTGACCAGAAGTCAGTGTGAACGGGAGGGCACCTCAGCTCTCCCTTGGAGGTGACAATGGCTTAAGGCGTTACTCTCTCTGGACCTCTTTGAAGCCCCCAAAGACTAGGAGATCCCAAACAGATGTGTCTCTATAGGATCTGAGGTGCCCTCATGGGCAGGGAGACAAAGCACCCATTTGTAGGGAGAGCCGAGCTCCAAGGGAGGCTGCCCAGGATCTATTTGTGGCCTCAGCATTGCCAGATGGTGCATTTTAAATACAGCTCCCTTCCTCTCACACCAGCCTTTCTGGGTCTCCCAGAGCTGCTCTTACCCCACCCCCACCCCCACCCCCACACGGGTTATGGGGAGACTGTTCACGGACAGGGCCTCATACCCACCTCAGCAGATCCGGGGACATGTGACCAAACAATCCCAAGCCAGGGCTGCTCTTATAGAACCTTTATTGATGTGGCATTCTTCAGATCAAGGCCATTTAATCGGGACATACTGAAAATAGTAAAAGCCAATGGGCATTGAGGGTTTAATATATGCCAGATTTGGTGTTAAGTGTTTTATTTTGTCCTTGAAACAGCGCTGTGAGGGAGGTAAATACTATTATCACCCTCCTTTTATGACTGAGAAAACTGCAGGCTTGGAGAGATTGAGTCACTTGACCTCCATGTCACAGAGTCAGCAGCAAGGCCAGGACCTGAGTTGGTCTAATTCCAAAGCTTCTCCTGCTAGGCTCTCCAGTGTACCCCAAAGATCTTTTTCTGGAAGGTTCTAAACCTCCCTTGCATTCAGTCCGAGGTAAAATAGCAGAAAAGCTTTGCCCATGGCAGAGGGAAGCTGGAAGGCACAGCAGCGGGAAACGCCCAGCAAACGGAAGATGGCTGCTGTGGGGAATGGTCCAGAACTTCAAAACTTTCAGCAGACCCTGCCCTTCATGCATAGTCTTGACCCCGAGCAGCATCCCCTCTAGGCTGTGGATCCAATGGCGGGCCTCCCGTGGGAGCGGGAGCGCGATTGCCTCCCTCAAAGATTTCCAGCCACGTGTCCAGCCTGTCCTCTCCCTTCATCTTTCCGGTGGGCCCCCTTCCTTCCTCCCCTCTGCTAGTCCTGAAGGACAGGGCTCTGCTCCGTGACACCCCTCTGCATCTATTCCTTCATCTGGTTTGTAAAACCAGCAGAGTCCTCCCACCCCAGACAGTAGCAGTGTGAATTAAACACAGTACGAAAAGGAGTGACCCGCCCTAGCACAGAGCAGGTGATCAGAAAATGTTGGTGAACTTGTCCCACTCACTTTCTTTCCTTCTTTTGGTGGTGGACCACACTGGCACTTTGTTTGTTTTTTTGTTTTGTTTTGTTTTTTAGGGCTGTATGCAAGGCATAGAGAAGTTCCCAGACTAGGGGTTGAATTGGACCTGCAGCTGCCAGCCTACACCACAGCCACAGCAAAGCTGGATCCTTAGCCCACTGAGCGAGGCCAGGGATCAAACCTGCATCCTCATGGATGCTAGTTGGGTTCATTACTGCTGAGCCACAATGGGAACTCCCACACTGGTAGTTAGTTATTCACCCCCAGGCTTCCCCAGTCAGTCCTGCCATGTGTGAGTCATGGACAAAGCGATTAACCACGACCAACTTCCTTTTGTAACTGATGAGCCATGCCATCTGGGGGCTAAACTGTTGGAACACACATGCTGTAAATAGGTAAACATTTTAACTATCTTCTGAAATAATTTCAGATTTTGGAAGGTAACCCCTAAGGCTCCAACTTCCTCAGACACCGCTGGGAAGGGCGATGACCTAATTCAGCCTTGCCAGGAGCTGCCTCAGAGCTGCAGTCTGCATGTCCAGAAAGGGTCCTTCTGGGCTAGGTGGGACCAGCTCTCATGCCTCCCTGCTGCATCCTCAGGTGTCAGGCGGGCCTGCCGTCCATCTCCCCCAGAGACTTCTCAGCCTCTTCGTCGTTGTCACTGGTGGCAAGAAACTGGGTATCCCAAAGGTGATGGCCCTGGTGTTGGGCCAGTCTCTGGAGACTGAGATGACCCAGAAGAAGGGGACTTGCCATGTCAACCACACAGAGCAGAAGGAGGCTGAGACCTGGGGGTGGGCCAGGGGAGGGACTTCCATGTGCCCAGCTGGGGAGGGTTCTGGCCGGCTGAGAACGAACTCAAGGAGAAAGCTCTGCAAAGGAGGTGGCGCTGATTTTGTTTGTTTGGATCATCTGCACGAGTCAGATGTCTGTTTCTGATGAGGGACTGAGCTTTCGGCTGGCTTGGAGGGCACGCCAACAACAGGGATGCAAGCGTTTTGCAAACTGTGCTCCAAAGAGCACATCTACCCACAATTCTGAGTTCCCCTGCAGCAATGCCCCCATCACTAATTTTCAGCTCTTGCTAGCATGGCTGAGGGGTGGGGGCTGGGGGGCGGTGCAGGAGTGACCCACTTTGGGTTCTAATCTACCGAGGCTAAAGCTCGCCAAGGACAGAGCTAGAGCTAAGAGAAGAAAGTTGTCCAGGCTCAGATTAGGAATCCCAATTCCAGGGTGAGACTGCTTCAGGACACAAAGCCTGCAGAGGGCCGTCCAGGGCATGGGACCCCTCATCTTGCATCCTGAGCTCTGCCCTGAGTCCTGTCCAGAGCCGTATGCATTAGCATAACCTGAAACACAACTGCACCCGCTCTGTGCCTGGGGCTGGACAGAGCAGCACAGAGAGAGAGGTCACTGACCCTGAAAGGCAATCCCCCCTAAAACAAATGCCTCTCACTGTCCAGGGCCTGCAGCTCTCCAGGACCCCCAGAGATCACCCCTAGCCACTCAGCAACACCCCCCCCAAATGCTTTCCCTCTCCCTGCCACATCCGTGTCACTCCTTTGAAGCTCTGCTCCTATTCCACGATCATCCCAGATCTCAATAGGCTTTCCTCCCATGTCCTTCCTTCCTTCCAAATGAGAAGCAGGTATAAATGCTGGGTACTCATTTTTCAAAGCCAGCAGGAAGGTGGGGTGCGGGCCTGAGAGGATTGGTGAGAGAGAGAGATGGCATGACAGGGCTGGAACTTGATGTTCTAACTCGGGGGGCAGGGGAGGGAGGAGGAGTCCTGGGCTATAAGGTTGAGGCAATGGAGATGTGGGGCTGGGGTCTCTGCATGTTCCCCAGGGCAGGGCACTGCCCTGCAGGCTACTCGGAAGCTCCATGCCTGGAGTGCAGTTACCAGCTTGCTCTCCTTGACACTTAGCACCAACTTGGGAATGTCTTTCATCTTTCTCATTACACTTCATGGCAAATATGTGTGTATGTTGTATTATGCGTGCATTTGTGTGTGTGTGTGTGTGTGTGTGTATCCGTTCAATGAAAACTTATCCTCCGTAATAAAAAAAAAAACCAGTATTAATTATATTTTGGATTGACTTCACAGAGATCCAGAAACATAATTTAAGTAAAAACTATGCTTATGATTCCAAGGCTCTTATTCTTATTTGAATTTTAACCCTGAGAATTTTCCAGCCTGTCAGCCAAACCAACCCTGGCCCAGATTGGCAGTTTGCAAGAAGGAAAATCATTCCAGGCTTCCCCTCCATGCCAGGAGAGGTTTGGGGGTTCTGGAGCCCAGGTGTGCCTGTGTCCCTGTGTCCTGGCTCCTGTATCCCCATTTCCTGTGGCTTCTTGGCTCACTTTAGCCCTCAGGTGGGTGAGAGGCTCTTGAATGAGCCAGAAGATTGGACTTCAAGTGTGTTGGGATGCTGTCTGCTCCTGGCTCCTTTCAGTGCGCCACGGTCCATGACCCCTTCACAGACTGATGAGCAAACCCCTCCCCTCCTCCCACCCTCCTTGCTCCCCAGACCTTTCTGGGGCAGGTGAGGGCGGGGCGGTCGCCAGGAGTGACCCCCTGCTGCCCTCACTTGTCCGTCCCTGGCTGACACTGAGGGAAGGTAGAAGGTGCCTGAAGCCTGCATCGGGGGCCTGGAAAACCCTGCCTGCCCAAGGATTGAACCAAGAATCCCCAATCCTACAACTTCTGTGACCATCAGAAACCTTCGGTGTGGAGGAGAATTCATTATACATACATTAGCTGTGCACATCCCAATATATACATATGGCCAACATATGTGTATATATTGTATAACGCACACGCTTATGCATATACACTGAGCGTGGATGTACGATCCAACTCAGAGACCCACACGCTCACACCCACCACACCACCACAGTCCCCTTGAGGGGCAGAGCCACCTGGGTCTCCATCAGCCACAGGCTCCCTGAGGTCCTCCCGACCTCCTAACTCAGCTTGGGGCCCTTATCGCTGTATTTGCTGCATTACTGGGCTTATTCCTGACTTGGTGTTGGTGGGGGGGGGGGGCTTCCAGCATTTTCTCCTTAGGATTTTACTCATCTGACAACTGAAAGAACTCTCCACAGACCAGATGCTGGCTCCACATACTGCAGGTTCTCTTCTGCTTCCCTGTGGACTTGGTTGTCCTGCACGCAGATGCCACGGGATGGATTGATGCTGTGATGTGACCCCAGGCCCTGTGCCTCCACGTGATGATGTGACGTGAGCCAGTCTGGGGGCCAAGAGGAGTGAGTAACCCTGGAAGCCACTTCCACGCCAGAACAGCAATGATCACTAGATGTATACCAAAGAGACTGCACACTGCCTGAATGGCCCACCACATCCACATTTGGTATCTCCCCAACTTAATTTTGCCAGATCCCCAAAAGGTTCAAAGCCAGTTCACCAGCATAAGAAACCAGTGAAGCGTATGGAGGCAAAGTTGGGTTGGAAAGAGACAAAAGTCTTAACCTACTTATCTTGCTTCTGCAAATTTTGCAAAGCTCACGGCCATGCGAACTGGCTATTTTGGCACCTCTAGGTCCATAAGCGGAATGGTGCGAGTGAGGAGCCCTGAGGTTAAACTCTATTAACTTTCTGGTAAATCCACCTCTGAGAATTGGGTCTGGCAAATGTTAGGAAAAGGATAAAGGAAGTCAAGTGTTCCCGTTGAAAGGCAGAGCTTTAGTAAAGACGTGGAGCACTCGGGACTGTGTGGGGAGCAGAAGTTTGTTCCGGGGGAACAGTTGCGGGCCAGAAGCTGGGAGAGGATGTAGATCTAAAAGGCAGGCCAAGAGCACAGCACTGAGGGCAGGGAATGCCTGGCTAAGACATCCTGATGTCAACTCTACAGCTGGAAGCTTTGAAGATTCGCACGCCCAAGGCCCAAGGCAAGGCCGCCCATCTCAGAGCCAAGTTTTGGAAACATGAACTTGGGATGGGGGGATGGGAGGCGGGGAGACCAGCTCAGAGGCATTGGCTGCCCCGTCTGGAGTTTTTTCAGAGTATGGATGAGTGGCTGTAAGTACATTCATATTGTTGTGCAACCATCGCCACCATCCCTTTCCAGATCTTTTTCATCTTCCCAAACTGAAGCTCTGTGCCCTCTAAATATTAACTCCTCATTTCCTTTCTCAGCCCCTGGCAACCACCACTACTTTCTGTCTCTATAAATCTGAGTCCTCTAGGTGCCCCCATAAGTGAAATCATGCAGTATCAGTCCTTTTGTGACCGGCTTGTTTCACGGAGCATATTGTCCTCAAGGTCCATCCTCATTGTAGCCGGTGTCAGAATTGGCTTCCTTTTTTCTGGATGAATGATATTCCACTGTATGGCTATAACACACTGTGTAATCCATTCATCCATCAGTGGACATTTGGCTTGCTTCCACCCCTCGGCTGTTGTGAAGAATGCTGCTGTGAACGTGGGGACACACATAGCTGTTTGAGACTCTGCTTTGAGTTCTTTGGAGTAAAGGCCCAGAATTATAGTTGCTGGATCATACGGTAATTCTATGTTTAATTTTTTGGGGGGAATTGTTGACTATTTTAAAAAGCACACCTGTTATAGGATATATATATATATATATATATATATATATATATATATATACATACACTGCTCATCACCTCCATTTGGGTGTCTAGTTACCATCTCAAAGTCAAAATATCCAAAGCCAAAGTCTTAATTTCCCTCAAGCCTATTCCTCTGCAACCCACTCCGCCTCCAGTGATGAAACGTTTGGCATCCTCACTGACTCCCCTCTTTCTCTCTCTCCACATCATCACAAGTCCTTATAAGCTCTCCTCTCAAAGTAGAGCAGAACCAAACCCCTTCTCACCAGCTTTGCTGTGACTCCTGGGCCCTGCCCACCACTGCCTCTCACCGTGACCATCACAAGAGCGTACTGAAACGTTTTCACTCTTGAACTTCTACCATCCAGACTTCAGACAGCTGCGAGAAAGATCCATTGTAAATGTTGATCAGGGAGTTGCCTCTGTGGCTCAGCGTTTGACAAACCCAACTAGGATCCAGAACCCAACTAGGATCCATGAGGAGGTGGGTTCAATCCCTGGCCTTGCTAAATGGGTTAAGGATCCAGTGTTGCCATGAGCTGCAGTGTAGGTCACAGACACAGCTCAGATCCCGAGTTGCTGTGGCTCTGGTGTAGGCCTGCACCTGCAGTTCTGATTCAACCCCTAGCCTGGGAACTTCCATATGCAGCAGGTTCAGCCCTAAAAAGCAAAAGAAAAAATGTCAATCATATTGCATCACTGCTCTGGTCACAATGTCTGAAGATTTCTCATCCTCATCATAATTAGAAGAAACCTACCACCCACCCCCACCTAGTTGTTACCCTGGCGTAGGAGACAGTGCATCGCTGGAGACAGTGCGTCCACCCATCTCGTCCCACCTGTGGATTCGGTTCCCAGTCGGGGAACATCTGCATGCCACAGGCATAGCCAAAAAAAAAAAAAAAAAGTAGAAATGCAGAATTTCAGGCCCTTTCCAGATAGACCCACTGAATCAGAATCTGCATTTCAGAGTGTTCCTACTGTGGCTCAGCAGGAATGCAACTAGTTATGAACCTGACTAGGCCATGAGGACACAAGTTCAATCCCTGGCCTCGCTCAGTGGGTTAAGGATCCAGTGTTGCCGCAAGGTGCAGCCTAGGTCACAGATCTTGCATTGCTGTGGCCGTGGCATAGGCCTCAACTGTAGCTCCGATTTGACCCTTAGCCTGGGAACTTCTATATGCCTTGGATACATCCCTAGAAAGCAAAAAAAAAAAAAAAAAAAAAAAAAGTGACCCTATAATATTCAAACAAATATCCTTTGAGAAGAAACAGGGGAATGATTCATAGTTATTCTGGGACAAAGGTGGGGTTCAGTTCGGGCCATCCAAGCTAACGGGATACATACCTAGCTGGCTCTTCTAACCATAAAGAACTGAGTTAAGATCTAGCCTTTTCATGCACCAAATAAGGAAGTGAAATCCCCAGCCCCTCCCACTCGGGTCTAATCAGAGCCTTTCCCTAAAGGTCTAAATTGTCCTTTGAGTCTCTTGCATCAAACATCAGCAGAGGAACTCAGCTTTCAATCACTCTCTCCCCACCCCATTGGGTTTTCCGAGTGCCCCCTTGGAAGTGGCTCTTCTGGGTGCTGTTCTTCCCACAGTGAGCTGGCTGTCTGGTGGGGGAGCAGGCCCTCCTGGTGTTGTCCCAGGTGCCCGACCACAGGCTTTGGAAACACACCTCTTCAACAGGTCCCTGTGTACACTGGTCTGTTTAAAAGTCTGTTCCCATGCCCTGCGGAGGAGCAGAGAGCACTTGAGCTGCAGAATGCAGCTCTGCTAAGATCAAAGGGCATCCTTTTGTGCTCCCTTGGTGGTGGTGGCAGAAGCCGTGGCCGGCCAGGGTGCAGAGAACAGCCAGGCCTGAGCCCACAGAAGAGAGCTTTCTGCATGCAGTATGATTGCTAGAGCCTCTGTCAGTGGTGCTTCCACACCCCTGCAGCCCATATCACAGTAGGTGCTCAGGAAATAGCAGCTGAGTCATTGAACCACATCTCCATGGACTGCGCTGGGCCTGATGGGGTTGAGTCAATGCGGTGGGCCAGGGTGGAGGGCTTCACAGCGAATTCTGGAATGTTAGCGCTAAAAGAAATCTTAGAAATCATCTAATCCACATGCTCGTGGGCACACACACACACACACACACACACACACACACACTCTGCCCCAGTTTCAGACGAGAAACTTAGGTGATGGCTCTGAGAGGTGAGATGACCTGCCCAAATTTTGCTAATGTCAGGGGCCACACTAGGCTTGGCTCTCCTGACGGCTAACCCTGTGCTGTTCTGTCTATACTGGGTGCCCCAGGCCAACTGGCCCTTTTTTTTTTTTTTTTTTTTTTTTTTTTAATGGCCAACCTGAGGCATATGGAAGTTCCTGGGCTAGGAGTCTAATTGGAGCTGCAGCTGAGGCCTACACCACAGCCACAGCAACATGGGATCCAAGCCAAAACTACAACCTACCTACGCTGCAACTTTTGACAAAGCCAGATCCTTAACCCACTGAGTGAGGCCAGAGACCAAACCCGCATCCTCACGGACACAATGCCATGTTCTTAACCTGTTGAGCCACAACGGGAATCCCCCCAGCTGGCCCTTTGACCACCACAATGTGCCTAATATCCCTGATTGAGACACTTAACCTCAATACCACAAACCCCCACTTAGCCTGTCACCCTAGTGTGATGTCTGAACTCACTCCTGTGCCATCCACCCAGCAGAATGACTCTCTGCCTCCTCTGAGTGTGATTTATGCCTTTCTGGCGCCATATCCTGCCCCTTTTCCTGCTGTATTCCTGTTGGATCCAGAGGTATCTCCCTTCCTTACAATCTTACAGGAACAATATCTTTTTCATCTTTGTTTCTCTAATGCTTCCATGGCGTGTAACACTCATGTATTATGGGAATGAGTGACTTGCCATGTGCCAGTTGCTCACCATCTCTGAGCCTTCTATAGAATAAATACAATACCGCTGATCTGTACACAGCATGGCTGTGTACCCGCGTATGCATAACTGCGCGAAGATCTCGGAAATGCAGGCTCCAGCAACCATGTTCTGCAGTAAATGCCTTGTGCTCAGAGTGTTTCTTAGAAAAATTGAAAGGAGACTTTTCTGTCTGCAACAAAGGATACGGAAGATGGCTCAGAGAGGCTCTGAAGCTTGTGACAAATGCTATATATCTGAGCACCCAGCCCAGAGCCCAGCATGGGCTTTGATGCAGGTGGGAGGAATGTGATGGGGTGCAGACAGCTCGGGAGAGGACCTGACAAAACCCTGACTCTCCTCTTCCAGGGCCCCGAGTGCTCCCCTGTAGGGTCTATTCAGGCCCCCAGCCCACAGTGCCAGCGAGGGAACAGCCCCTCTCAGCCAGGCTCCCAGTGCTGCAGATGGAGCAGAGAGCTGGCTGCTTTTAATTAGAGGCGCTCCTTTCCTGTTTTCCATTGGCGGCCAGTTTCTGAGTTTCCTGTACCCTCTGCTGCTTCCCCAAAGCAATTTTTTTTTTTTTTTAAGGATCCAAACTGTCTGGAAGAAGAAGGGAGAAAGCTATCATTATGTGAGCTGCGTAGTGGTTTCTGCTGGCTTCGAAGTCCTTTGGAGGTTGGCAAAGGCAGGCCTCCAGCATCCAGGCGTGGCCCACAGGCCTGGTGTGGGTCATCTTCCCACTCTGTTGGCTCTGCTTGTGCATCCTGAGCACCTGCGGGGAGAACACAGCCCCATCGGGCTCTGATCCCGATCAGAACCCACTCCCTCCTGTGACTTGCAGAGCCCATGTCGATTTAGAACACAGGGGCCTCTGGGAGGGTGCCGGATTTAGCAAATAACACAGGACACCTAGTTAAATGTGATCCTCAGATACACAGAGCATAACTTGAGTGTAAAATGTCCTACATATTGCATGGGCCGTACTTTTAAAGAAAATAACGTGTAGGACATATTGGCATTCCAAGAGTGATTTTTTTTTTTTGGTGGATCTGAAATTCACATCTAACTCCATGTCCCGTATTTTATCTGGCAGCTCTTCTGAGGTCCCCAGAGAGTCCCAGACCACAAACCCCAAAGTCCACTCTCCCCACGAGTGGGTTGTGTGGAATGTGTCCCATTCGGGAGAGATCAGCAAAACCAGGGGGGAGCGAGGGAAGACCGCCCTTGTGTCACAGAATAAAGAAGAGAGCGTTCTCAAATCTAAAGGCCTCCGCCGTATAGCCCTGGGAACTCTATCTAGTCACTTATGATAGAGCATGATAATGTGAGAAAAAGAATGTATACATGTATGTGTGATGGGGTCACCTTGCTGTGCAGTAGAAAACTGACAGAACGCTGTAAACCAGCTATGATGGAAAAAATAAGAATCCTTAAACATCCTAAAGGCCTCCACATCATATGTACCTAGGCTTGTTTGAGCCACCAAGGGAAAAAGGACAGAGATGAGTCTTGAGGACAAGCCTGGTCTTCGAAGAGGCCAGTGACTTGACCAAAGAAGAAGGAAGGATGCTGGCCAACTTTGGGAACCCAAGTCTTGGGCCAGTCGTCCCCAGCCCTTTGGTACCTCCGCTTTGAGGGTCCGCGTGGACGCCTGCGCTCTCCGTAAGCCCCGCTTGCCTCACATGGCTCATAGCCCTCCTCCTCACTTAGCTCCCCGTTAACTTTGAGAATGGTTTCCAAAGAGAACTCACAGACATCACAAGCAGAAAAGTCCGAATCTCTGCACTGGAGACTAGAAAGTTCTAGAAGATCAGCGGAGGAGAGTGGGCTCAGTCTCCACCCTCCCAGGTCCTCTTCTGGAGGAAGTAAGCAGCATCTGGAAGAAGGGAAATGACCAGAAAACCAGGCAGATAGGAGGGGTCAGCACAGAACAGAGCAGCCCCCAGGCGACCCTCAGGCCCGAGGGCCGGGCAGGAGGAAGAAGGTTCTCAGGAGGAAGAGCTGCTGATGTTTCTAATCGGTCGCCAGGACTCTGAGGCTCCCTATCGGGCTTCCCCTTATGGAAGTGATCACTAAGAGCGTGCTGGGCCTCGGGGTCCAGAAACCAGGCCTGACATTTTAAACCCTCCCCTTTAGGGTATTTTGGGCTTCCCCTTTTGTTCTCCTCTCCGATGTCCCACTTCAGGAGCCGAGGTCTAGGATTGCACGTGGTCGACAGGGAAGTGCAGCAGCGGGGGCTTTTCTGAGTGGTCCCCCACCGCACAGCTCCGGTTTCCTCTGGACATCAATTATGGGCTTTTACATAAGACGGCTAATGCGTTTTCAAAGCAGGCACATGTTTTGACAGTTTGGCTTTAGTTGAAATATAATTAAACTTTTCAAAAACAAGGGCTTTGAAACTCAATCTCCACACTGTTTACACGTGGGTTGTTTTTTCTCTCTCTCTCTTTTTTTTTTTTTTTTTTTTTCTTTTTTTCCTTTTTTCTTTCTTCCCCTGAAGAGTTGGGTTTTGACTTGCTGCAGTACAATGAAATCGTCCTTCACTTTCTGCACTCAAAACAAACCCCGGTCTCGGGCATTCAGCTTTTCTAGCGCTGCATAGCTGAGAGTGGAAAAAATAACATCTGAAACAGGATGGGCTTTTGATGCTGCGTCCTTATGACAGACACATTTGAAAACCACCGCTGGTGAGTCACGAGCATTCTATGCATACCCTCTCTGAGGAGCAGGAAGTGTGGGTATTTTAAACCCTGAGGCGGGGAGGAGTGTTCAGATGCATCTTCAGGCCCTTGGCCTGCAGTAGCCTGGCCAAGTGTAGCCCAGCCTTCTGCCAGCGTCTCTTTGTTCTTTTTGCCCTGGTTTTGCTTTTCTGCTAGCAAGCCAAGTCTGAGGAGCAGAGAGCTAGCGATTTCACAAAACCAACCAAAATTAAAAAAAAAAAAAAAAAGCAGCCACAACCATCAGGGCCCGGTGGTGGGTAGGGGTGGTGGGGGCAGGCAGATGGGGCCCTGAGATGTCCTCAGGCGGCTTGCTGGGGACCCAGCCCTGCGGCTCCGTGGACAACAAAGAAATAAAGAAGTACGCTCCCCGCCAGCACGACTTCTAACCCAAGTCTTTAGCTGCGGGCAGTGTTCTGACTCCTTTACTCCAAAGGCCAAAAGAACAAGGAAGAGGGAAAAATAAAGACACGGAATTGAACTGAAATGACTTTGGGTGAAAGATTTTTTTAGGAAAGAAGGACTTGGTGGAAATGAGCCAAGAGGCTGCCATGAAAGAAGTTATAAATCCTAACCCTGTTTGGTAACGGAGCCCCAGAAAGGGGCACTCAGAGCTTTTGAGGATGGGGGGTGGTGGGAGGGAGTAGCCAAAGCGGGAGACTTCCGCTTCCTCTGAGAGGGAAGTCTTTTCCAGAACAGCAGCCTCTGAGACCGCTGGCGGGTGATAGGCAGTAGATTCCTGCAAGAATCCATTTTGCTCTGATGTTTTTGTTGTTCTTGACAGTTTTCTTAAAGAGGTGGAGTCATTCGGGAAGTGCAAGCCCAGCCTTTGGCCTCTTTAGTCCACAAAAGCATCCCAACCATGACATAGTATTTCTCTTGTCACAGAGGCCAGCCGCCTCCTGATCCTAAGGGAACCTCAGGATTTTGCCAGTGGAAGAAGATCCCCAAGTTGTAACAAGCAGCTCCAGAAGAGGTCAGACTGCTGGGAGCATCACGGAATCTTGGGGGTGGGGGTGGTTTATCAGGACGTGCATGCTCAGAATGGCAGCCTGAGAGGACTGGGAGTGTGTGCGTGTGTGTGGGGGGTGTCCAGGCCAAGCGCAGGCAATTTGAAGCATCTGGGATCTGTCACAGAGGCAATGCATGGGACACAAAAAGGACAAGCCCGTGGATTTGTCTCCTGCCACTGCTGTAACAAATTACCAAAAACTCAGCCACTTCAACACCTTTTTTTTTTTTTTTTTTTTGGCTGCACTCATGGCATGCAGAAGTTCCCAGGCAGGGATGGAATCTGAGCTACAGCTGCAACCCAAGCCACAGCAGTGACAACGCCAGATCCTTAACCCTCTGAGCCACAGCAGGAACTCCCAAACAACACACTTTCATCACTTTACTACTCTGTAGGATAGATGTCTGATCAGGCCTCTCTTGGCTAAAATCCAGAGATGACAGGCTCCATCTCTCTGGGAGCCCTAGGGGAGAATCTGTGTCCTTCCCCTTCCAGCTTTTAGAGGCCACCTCTGTCCCTGGCTTTCGGCCTCCTTTCTCTTGGTACCTTTCTTCTGGTCTCTCATGTCTCCTTCGACCCTCCTCTTTTCCCCCCATCTTTCAATTTCAAGGACCCTTGCGATGATGTTGGGTCCACTTGGGAGAAGCCAGGAGGAGTCCCCTTCTTGAAGTCAGCTGATCGCAGCCTCACTCAACCTCAGCAACCCTTACCCTTCTTTGCCATGGAGCCTAGCATCTTCCCAGGTTTGGGGAGTGAGAATGGGGACATCTTTGGGGGCTGTTATTCTGGGATGGTCTGTGGGAACTTTGTGAGTCTCCCCTGGCAGGGGACCATTTCTCACTCCTAACAATGTAATTGATGGACGCACATTTACTATCTGCCTGGAGTGGTCCTGAGTACATGGTGTATATTTAACCTTCATGACAGTTCTGCGAGGAAGATGCTATTTCTCCCTCCACCCTACCAAGGAGGCAACTGTATAGTGAATGTCCATGGCATCCAGCCTCTGGCCCAGACTCCAGGGGCTCTAGATAAATACAGGGGCGTCACCTTCGGGATCCCCAGCACAAGCCAGCCTGACCTCTTGTTCCCCATAAGTCCTCCCGCAGATAGAAGGGGGGCTTCCTGTTATGGCAGAGGTCCTGCCCAGCAGGGAAGGGTGAGTTACAAAGTTCTGTTCATCTTGCTGGCCTCACACCATCCTCGTCCTGACCACGTGACGCTGAGTTTCCAGCGAAGACTATGGAAGAGCCAGAAACACCTGCACCCTTGTGTGCTTGGCTTTGGCCGTGACCATGGAAGCTGGTGACAGCCAATGCAAGGAAATCCCCCTGCTGCTGTTTGCCCCGAGTGGATAGGACCTTCAGTGGAGGAGAGGAAGCTGTCCTAAACTGGAATGTGGTAACATGGTCCCACCCTTCAGGGGACCCTGGAGTCATTTGGCCGAAGAGGGGGGTGTGTACGCTTACATGGAGAGGTTGCCCCCTCATTCATGTCCCCTCCTCAGCGTGGCCCTGTGACCCCCCTCTGCAGATGGCCCCTCTGCCCACCAACATCTGATGGATCTGCCCCAAATGACAGAAGGACAGTAGGGCTGGACACCCAGCTCCTTGACCTTTTTAGAACTTGGTCCAAGATGTAACGGCCGAGCCCCTGTTGGCAAGATGGACCCTAAACAGGAGAGAATTACAAGCCCACATGAAGGGCCCCGGGGAAGTCGGATGAGAGAACCTCCACCACCAAGTTCCGCCGATTTCACAAGTTTGTTACCAACCCCACAAGTGTTCAGTTGCTTAAAAACGATTTAATTTTTGCAATCTCCCAGAGAGAGGGTGCCCCAAATGAAAACTGATGTTTGAAAAATAGAAGCAATGGGAGATGAAAGAAGGTTCTTCTCCAAGGAGGAAAACAAGCTGGGGGGTGGGGAGGCAGCGGGGGAAGGCATGCAGTCCAGTGTCCAAACAAAGAGAGCCCTTAGCACTAGCTCTTAAGCCATGAGCTGCTTGGGCGATGGAGGCAAGAACCCATTAAATTGCTAGCAGGGCCACCTTCTTGCAGCTCACCTGGGACTCTGTCATCAGAACTGGGGGTGGGAGTGGGGAGGGGGAGGCCCCCGTTGTGGGGGAGAAGGCAGGGAGCTTCGACCTCAGACAGGCCTGGGTTTGGGTGGGAGCTCAGTTGCTCACTTACCTCGTGGCTCTGACTCGACTGTGAAGGGAAGAAGATTGGCTGGGACTGGGCACCGTGGGGAGGCTGCGGTGAAACGGCTGTGCCGATCACAGCCAGGGCCCCTGGGACTTCCATCATGGCCCTTACGCTTCCCGTCATCTTTCACGTCAGTACTGCTGGCCTCAATCTTGTCATCAAGACAGCCTTCTTAAGGAAGAGGTCCTCTACAGGCCAGGACCCCATGACCTCATCCAGTTCTCACGAGGCCAGAGGGCAAAGGGACCGCCTGCATGAAGGTTTGGGTGCAAACACTCTGCCCAGCCCAGGAGCGGATTCAGCACCAGCATCCCCGGACACACGGCCCCAACTGAGGGCACAGCTGCGGTGTCTGTGTGACCTTGAGCCTGTCCCTCCCCTGCACCTTTCACACCACTGGACAAGCAGTGAGCAGGATGCAAGGGTTCATGTTTATCGCTGGGACCAGAGTGCCCAGAGGGGAGGTGCCCGCATCCTGGTGAGAAGGTCAGCACTGGTAGCCACGGAGAGGCCGCCATTGATGCACAGGTGCCGGGAGGTTTGTGCCAGGGCCACTCCTTTCCAACTGCTTTGCTTCTTTGAAACGCTGAGGGCACATAACCTGGCCCCACTTTTTTTTTTTTTTAAAACCTGGCTCCACATTTTGCAGCTGGGCACCAGCAGGCTGTGTTCACAGAGTCACTTTTGACATCTTCCAGTTGCCTGGCTGCCTGACATCATGCCAGTCACCCGGGCTTCCCCAGCACCAGCCCAACACCCAGGCAGTTCTGGTTGTTTTCCAAAGGGATGTCCCCACCCTGTAGGGGTGGCCACAGTCAGCTGAGCCGTGGGCTCCGGGGGGCGGGCTCGGCAGCGGTGGCTGCACATGGTTCCTAAAGGGTAGGGAAACCAGGGGGCTCCGGGTCTCTGGAGAGGAACCGAGGCACTTCCCAGGTGGAGCGCTAGGCATGCTGACTTTCCATTCAGGCAGCAGTAAGATGGCTGCAGGGAGGCACGATTTAGGCTGTGGTCAATAACACGGAGCATCACCCAATTCTTCAAGCAGTTGCAAACCATATGTGGCTGTAAGGGTCTCAGGAATCTGTTTCTGTTTACTAAGTGCTCTCCCCAGGGTGGAGGGGCAGGGGCGTGGGTTAAGATGCTACATTCACCCCCAGGTATGGGGGGTACATAAACTTGGGTGATGCCCCTCAGTTCCAGAAAAGGAAGAGAGCACGGTACACACACCCTGTAGGCCAATCAGCCTGCCTGGCCATTGAGAATCTGATGACTTCAAATATCAAACCGTTTTGTGCAGAGTGGAGACCAAGAGAAAGAGGAGCCACCTGGACAGTGGCGAGAGCAAGCATGGTACCCAGATTTGTTTTAAGAGCTTGATGTGTGTTAACTTGTCTTATCTTCATAACAACACTCCAAGGTAAGTGCTATCTTTTCTTCTTTTTTTGTTTTTTGGGCCACACGTACAGCATGCAGAAGTTCCCAGGCTAGGGTTCAAATTGGAAGTGCACCTGCCTGCTTACACCACAGCCGCAGCAACCCAGGATTTGAGTATGTCTGCGACCTACACCACAGCTCACAGCAATGCTGGATCCTTAACCCACTGAGTGAGGCCAGGGATCGAACCCCTATCCTCATGGATACTAGTCGATTCGTTTCCACTGAGCCACAGTGGGAACTTCGGTAAGTGCTATCTGACCTCTGCTTTATAATGAGGAAACTGAGGCTGGTTAGAGAACACACCCAAGGTGACACAGCTCATGAGTGATGCCGCTGGGTTGGGAACACTTAAGGTGGTCCATAGTGGGAACACTTCTGACTTCGGGGACGATGTGTGTGATCTGGACACCAATTTGGATAAATACAGGACATCTTGCAAAGCCAAGAAGGAGGAATCTAAAGATGTCAGAAGCTGCCCTTCAGCTGAGGGAAAGGGAAATGCGGATGAATGAGATGTGCCAGGTTTCGAAGCTGCTTATCTCCCAGGAATCCTCTCTCCAGGTCTGAGTGGATGCTCTGAGATCTTCTTACGCCACCAGAATGAAGCTCACAAGTGCTGCAAAGATACAGCCACCCCCGAGCACTGTCCCTAGCCCCGTTGTGCAAGGGCCTCTTCCAGTGTACTGTGGCGGTCACTTTTGTGGTCACAGTTTCCAACTGCAAACAGAAGAGGAAACCACGTCAGGAAGAAGCACATTTTACAACCCCATGTTCAAGGGCGTAGGGGACCCTGATGCAGACAGAGCCTCGGAAGGCCTGGAAGGCTAGGGTGGGGCTGTTTCCGCAAAGGATGCGGTGTGTTGTGGGTGGGGGTGGCTCTGGGAGAACTAGGGGGAGGGCTGGCAAGGAGCAAAAGAGCGAGGGGGTGCCGAGGGGTGGGGGTGCCCTAGAAGCTGAACCCCGCTCTGAAGAGTCAGGCGCTTCCTTCCTCAGAGCCGGCCTCGAACCTGTGGAGTAATTCTGGAAAACTCCCAGGGCCATTTCCCAGGCCCTCTCTCTGGGCCTCCGCCAGCCTGAGGCCAGTGCCGAAGCATGTCGCCCCTTCAGCAGGTGACCCTCTGTCCCCCTGATGAAGTGGGCCAGGCTTTATCCCCGCAGGGCACAACAGGAGCCTTCTGTGGGATTCCTGCCTCTGCTGGGGCTGGTTCACCAAGGAATCTGCTGTGTATCTTGACTTGAGGCAGCAGGCATGTCAGGGGCAGATGGACAGGGATGCATCTGGGCCCTCGTGGAGCCAACAATGCTCTGAGATGATACCTGGTAGATTTGGGGGGTGGAGGGAGGCACTCTGATTAGAAGGCAGAAGTCTTAGTTTGGTCCCCAGCTCTGCAACTTGCAAGCTGAGACCAGGAGCACTCTGTCCTCAGAAAAACGAGGAAGATCGTGCCCATTCCACAGGAGTGTGTGGGTGTGACACGCACAGTTGATTCATTGATTCACCAAGTGTTTGAGCACCCTCTGTACCTGGAGCTCTGGCAGTGAAAGGGTTTGGGAATCAGAAGAGCACCCCACTGGCTGGAAGGGGGAAGGGGTGCTTGTCTCAGGAGCAGGGCTCCTGGGGTGACAGTGGGCAGAGGAGATGGCCTCCAGGGACATCTGCCTTAGCAGTGAGATGTGCACTCATTGGGGGCCTCCCACATCCAGGAAGTGCCAGGGAGTGTCCACACCTGGAGCCACCGCTCACCTGGCCATCAGGTGGCTCCCTGCTACCAGCTCCTGTGATGGCAGATGGTACCCTGTCTCTCAGCCTGGGCAGAAGGAGAGGCGAAAAACCCTGCCTGATCCAGCTCTTGTCCCAGAAGCCAGAGCCCCCAGCCCCGGTGAGGCCCCTGCCAGCAGTGGGTCCACTGTGCCAGCCCACCAGTTGGCTCAGAAGCAACCTGGCTGCATCAGTGTGCCTCACAGTGCTGATACGATGCTACAGGAAACCCACAGCTGCGGTTCAAGACAACCTCAGCAGAAAGCTGCCTGGTCTGGGAACTTACTGCTGGCCTGGATGCCACCTCAGAGACTGCCACCTTCTCAGGCTCCCGGTGGACCAGTGGGTGCTTGAGGATATGCTGGTAATTCAGAAACTGATGGAGATCTTCACTCTGGCCAGCACTGGCTCTCTCTCTCCCCCCTGTCTCGCTCGGCCCTATGGCATGGCTGACCAGGCACCTTCAGATGACCTGGCCTGCGACTCCTCAGAGGCCACCTCTTCTCTTGAGGCTACACCCACACCTGGAACGAGTGGTTTCACCTGAGTGCCAAGCTAAGCTCTGAAGCACCTGTCCAGGTAGGCAAAGGCAACTTTCCAGGACCATGAAACTAATGAGGCTCCTCAAAATTCACACCCACCCTTCGTCCTTTTTTTTTTTTTCATTTTTTAAAGCTGTATTGAAGTGGAGCTGATTTACAAGGTGGTGATCATTTCAGCTGCACCGCAAAGTAATTCAGTTATATTTGTACCTACGTCCATTCTCTTTCAGAGTTTTGCCCACATAGGTTATCACAGAATATTGGCTAGAGTTCCCTGCACTATACAGCAGGTCCTGGTTGGCCGGTCATTCCATATACCTCAGTGTGCACATGCCAATCCCAAACCCTCGATCCATCCCTCCTCCCCACACATACCTGTCGCCTTTGGTAACCATAAGTTTGTTTTCAAAGTCTGTGAGTCTGTTTCTGTTCTGCAAAAAGGTTCCTATTTTTAGACTCCACATATAAGTGATATCATATGATGTTTGTCTTGCTCTGTCTGACTAACCTCACTGAGTATGAGAATCTCTACGTCCATCCATGTTGCTGCAAAAGGCATTATTTCATTCTTTTTTTATGGCAGAATAATATTCCATGGTATACATGTACCACATCTTCTTTATCCATTCCTCTGTCGATGGGGACCTGGGTAGTAAAAGAAGCAACTTCAGATGCGATGGAAAGAGCGCTGGGTGTGAAATCTACAGATGTGAGCTCATCACGTCCATGACGTACTGGCCCTTAACTTCCTGGGCCCTCCAGTTCCTCATCTATAAAATGAAACAATAATACTTGTGGGAAGGCAGGGAGGTTGATGACTCGGAAATTTTGGAACTGTAGCTTTCTGTATTTTCCAGCTAGTCCGTGGTGAGATGTTCACTGCTGAACATTTAGCCTCCAAAAACTATTTTCCTTCTGATCAAGCCCGGGTCCCTTTCACACAGTGGAGTGGGGTGGGGGCAGGGGTGGTTGGAGTGGCCTGCGTCAGGACAGCCATGTTAAACACCGCTGGTCTCTACATGTAGAGGCTGAAAAAAATTAGTTGGAACTGAAAAATCAACTGGACCTTGGCCGGTAGATGTTTCAAAGTAACTTGAGATTCTAGTCCACACTGCTGGCCCCGTGCTTCTTCAAGCCAGGGGTGCTTACCAGCCAGGATGCAGTGTGTCAAGCCCCCGGGGGAGTGTGGAGCATTTGATGGCCTGGCAAGATGGTGGTAGCAGGCACCATTAGGAAAATCCGACGCTGATTGGTTGGCTCTTCTGGGTCAAGCTTTCAAGAAAACAAAGGTCTTTTTGGTAGGAAGCTAAGAGAAGAGGCATCCTGGTTGTGTTGGGAAGAAGATGGTTTTGGAGCCAGACAGGTCTTGATTCAGGGTGGACTCCAGAACGTCTGTGTAGATGGGATCTGGGGAACCATCTCATTGAAAGTGAGATGACAGGCAGGGCACCACGTATCAAAACTTCATTTTGCTCCCCTGTGTGGTCTTCTACTTAGATTGTGTGTTTACTGGGGAGGGGGTTGGGGTGAACAGCTGCTGGAGATGATGGAAAGCCTCTCAAACCACCCCTTGATGATGTCACTGTCTTCACTCAGATTCAGGAACTACCGCGTCCCACTGATGTGACCTTGGGCAAGTAAGTCAACCTCTCTGAGCTTCTGTTTTTTCATTTGTATAATGGAAATAGTAATCCCATTCTGGTGGGGTTGGGGGGAGGGGAGTTCTCTAAGATAACATATGGGAAAGGGCTTAGCACAATGCAGGCGTGTGGTAGGCACTCAGCATAAGGAAGTCTCTTCCATTTCTGGTCCCCAGATGTCTTAGGATCCTAATGAAGGAACCACATGGATACTCAGATCTGGAAATCTGGGGGAAAAAAAAACAGAAGTTGGTTAGATTTGGGGGGGGGTGCCTTTGGATTTTGTGGCCCACTGACAAGCATGTTCCAAGAAGAAGCCGCATCTGCCCTCCGCGTTGTGAGCCTGGAACGCCGAGCAGTTGGCTTACTTGAAAGGGAGCCTTTGCAGACCAAGCTACCCGGCAGCGTCAGTCCCGCGGATGAAATAGTCACCATGGCAAATGAATTAGGCCATCGGTTTTTCCTCATGTCTGGAGGCGGCAGAATCTTCTTAAAGTGGGTTTTTTTTTTTTTTTTTTTCCTGAGGGTTTGTTTTTTTTCTTTTTTCTTTCTCTCCCCCCCTCCCCAATTCCTCCCAGAACTCCTGGAGTCTGGACAGGACAGAGGACGATTGAGGAAAACATTATAAGCATATGTCCAGCACCCGTTGCTTTGCAAGGCATCTCCAGAGGCTCCTTGTGGAAGTAGCAGGGCTGGCGGGAAACTACTGAATTTGCTAAGAGCCAATATCAAGAGCCCATTCATTCATTCACTCATTCACTCATTCACTCAAGCAGCGCTTACAGATGTTAAGATAATATGTGTCACAATCCCAGGTCCAGCACTTTAATGACTTGTCCCAAGTCACAAACAGTACTGGCTCAAGTAGGACTAGAAAGTTGCAAGCTAGGAGTTCCCATTGTGGCTCAGCCAGTTGAGAACCTGACACTGTCTCCATGAGGATGCGGGTCCCATCCCTGGCCTCACTTAGTGGGTTAAGGACCTGGCGTTGCCCCAAGCTGTGGCATAGGTTGAAGATGTGGCTCAGATCCAGTGTCGCATGGCTGTGGTGGAGGCCAGCAGCTGCAGCTCCAATTTGACCCCTAGCCCGAGAACTTCCATATGTCAAAGGTGCAGCCCTAAAAAGAAAAAAAAAAAAATTGCAAAATTGCCTTCCTTGAGACTCAGGCCAGTGGATTGCAGAGCCACCTACCTGCATGGTGTGACTCTTTGTAGGGACTCAGACGTCCGACTTCTGGTCTACCACCTCCCTGGCGGCATGGCAGCCCCGTCCATGTCTGGCTCACCACACACTTGTGAGTGTATCACAAGGAACCCTCTTTATTGCCTGCACGTTATAGCTGCCTATGGATTAGGAGTCAGAGGAATATTCCATTTAAACCAAATTGCTTTTGAAACACAGATGAGTTTGAAATCTAGAAGAAAGGTGCTTCGGCAAGAGACGCTTGGGCCTTGGATTCTGCAGCTCATATTGCTGAGTGCTTCCATCAACCAGCTGCTTCCACCCTTCCCTAAACATCAGCTCCCTAGGGAGCTAGTCAGCCCAGGGCTCTCTGGGCAACAGCGGTTCTCTGAATAACACGCAGCCTCTTCTGGAGGCCCATCCAATCAGCACAGAGAACGCAGACGCCAAGGGAGTGCAGCTCCCATCCAGAGCGGTTTGCTTCCTCTCCATGGTTTCCATGACAACAGATCTCTCTCACACACACACACACACACACACACACACACAGAGTGTCAGTTCAACTAAGCATGTTTCCTAGCACTTGACACAATAGATTCCTCACCAGGAAGCAGAGTTGTTTTTTTACCTGGAATCTTTGGGAACCCCTGCATCTCAGGGTTCATCAGAGGGTGTGGCACCAGCAGCCAGACCCATGGCCCTTCCCTCTTCTCTTACTGAGGACAGGTCTTCAGCAACTTCTTCCCCAGCCTGTTCTCTCCAAGCACACCCTACCTGCCTTGAGGTGCCTGCAGAAGCCCAGGCCAAGAAGAGCAACTTGTCCCCACCCCTCCAATTCCAGGGTCCCTTACCACCCCTCCCCCAACCCACCCCCAGCTCACAACAAGTTCAAGGAAAAACAACCATGACTCTATCTTTGCCCACCAGCAATATGGCAGCCAGATAAGTGAACTCACTGGGATTGGGTTTCACAAGTCAAAGCGGGATCAGGGGTTCCCACTGTGCCTCAGTGGTAACAAACCCAACTAGTATCCATGAGGATGTGGGTTCAATCCCTGCCCTCGCTCAGTGGGTTAAGGATCTGGCATTGCCGTGAGTTGTGGTGTAAGTTGCAGGTACAGCTCGTATCCTGAGTTGCTGTGGCTGTGGTCTAGGCCAGCAGCTGCAGCTCTGATTTGACCTCTAGCCTGGGATTTCCATATCCTGTGGATGTGGCCCTAAAAATTAAAAAAAAAAAAAATGGGATCAGAGAGTTCTGGGTGAAAGTTGGGCTTGACTTTCACCCAGAACCAAGGCCACATGTGGAGGGAAAGTGCGTCTAGCTGCTGGCCGTTTCTGGAGGTCTGGATCAGAATGAGAAAAGTAGGCCTCCCCTTTGCAGCTTGCAGCCCCAAGCTGTGTGGTCTTAAAGCCTCAGGATCAGTGAGTAGGCCTCAGGCCAAAATTTCAGGCTTAGGTTTGTGGGCCCAAATGGGTAGGCTGTCATCATGAGGAAGCATGTATAAAGTTTAGTGGTGGTTTTTGGTTTGTTTTGTCTTTAGACTATTAAGAGTGTGGAATACAGCCGTCTGACTTTAGCATAAAGTCACCCCCAGCATAGTCCTTGACACCTGGTAGGAATTCCATGTATGGGAGCTATGGGCTTCTCCCGCCTCTGCACAGAGAAAGGCCCAGCCCTGCCTGGTCCAGCCTGACTGCTGGGAGCAGCCGCCTTTTGCAAAGAACGATGCCCTTCCCCCAGCTCAGGGGGCTGGTTGTGTGGGTTCAGCTCCTTCCACCTGTAACTGGGTCACGTCTTACTTACACGCCTTGTACCCGGCCAAAGAACTCAAAGGAGAGTTGTTCATTAGGACTGGGTTAGGCAACCCCGCTGCTCTTTTCTGGTGTGCTGTGTGAGACTGTAAGGCAATCCCAGCTTACGGCGGGGTTTCGGTGTCACCGAGAGTTCCCAGCGCTTTGTGGCAGCTCCCATTCATTCCAGACAAAGCCGAATGAGCAGTGGCTCATGTTTCCTAATCACAGGGCCCCGCAGCGCCCCATCCCAAGGCCACGCTGGACACTTCCGGGGTGCGCTCATTGAAGGAGCGCAAAGGGCTTAAAGAAAACCCTTTCTTTATTTGGGAGGTATTATTATCTGGGTTTTACTGACAGAGGTACCGACAGGTGAGGTGACCTGCTTTGGAACCACACAGTAAGAAGGGGCTGGGCTGAGGTGGGGGCTGGGGCAGCTGCCTGGAGCTCCTTGGCCGGGAGATGACCGCATAGAAAGCAGCTTGCACAGAGCCTGTCCTGGCCAGGCCCCGGGGGGACTCATGAGCAGACTAACCTCAATAACAGAGGCCGGTGCAGATGAAATTGAAAAGCTCCAGCCTGAGGAAATGTGGGCAGAGACCTGCCTTATCCTTGAGAAAGCAGGATGTAGGACATTACAAGGACAGAGCACCTAGACGCCAGAAATTGGAGCTCCCTGATGGCTCACGGGGTTAAAAAGCTGGCGGTGTCACCGAGGCCGCTCAGGGGCCAAAAAAAAGAAGAAAAGGCACTAGCACTCAGATGAGCAGCTCCTTTTTCAGCCCCTAGTGCTGCCCAGCAGCAGGCCTCCCAGACTGAGTCCCAGAGAGGACATGTCACCACCCCGACTCCTCTGTGACAATGTTATTCTTCATAATAATCCTAAATGCTACAAGAGTAACAGCTAGAAAAGAAGAGCAGAGAGTCTTTTTCAGACCCAACAGAAAAATTAAAAATACAATATATATTTCAGTACCAAACGGATGTCATGGATTAGTACCTATAATTGCATGAATTACATTTCAGTTATGTTCATGTATTTGGGGGGGAGGGGGAGGGAAAACACATGGAACGTATATATTGGTCTATTGCAAAAAATGAGTAATAACATTAGAGTTTCTGTTTTTGATGTTTAGGTTCATTTGTCCATGAACTGGAAAAACTGATCTTCAAATTTTCATGCAAAATGGACAGTGCAGCCAGGTTCGTCCATCTACCTTTACTCCTGGTTAATCAAAGAATGACCTTTGTAACAATTTTGGAAAATAGCTTTCCCATAAAGCAATACATATATAGTTATGAAAACTTGTAAAATACTTATAGCAAAGGGTCACAAAAATTCAGTTTCACAATAAATTCTAGAAATTGCAGTACTGACCACAGTTTTATTTCTCCAGGATCCAGCCCACTGTCTTTCAAATGTATCCATATTGAGAAACTTTAACCCCCCCAAAAGTTCCAAGTTTGACAGAATTGAAGTAACTCAAGGTTCATATAAAGATGCACAGAGAGAAACAATAGCATGATAAATATATAGAAATAAAGAAAATCCAGAGCAAGGGAAGAAAAGTAAGAGGGAAAAGTCACGTTTAGTCTCAATGCAATGACATAGTTGCTAGCATTGAACAGTAAATTTTAGTCTACACTCTGAGCTTCCTGGCAGCCAATGGAAAAAGGGAGCCATGGTCATATATGAGATTTACATTGACAGAAAAGAAATTGCTATGGCAAAGGCTTAAGAAAACCTCTTTCTTGGAGTTTCTATCATGGCGCAGTGGAAACGAATCCGACTAGGAACCATGAGGTTTCGGGTTTGATCTTTGGCCTCGCTCAGTGGGTTAAGGATCCAGCGTTGTTGTGAGCTGTGGTGTAGGTCGAAGATGCAGCTCAGATCTGGCATTGCTGTGGCTGTGGCGTAGGCTGGCAGCTACAGCTCTGATTTGACCCCTAGCCTGGGAACCTCCATATGCTATGGGTTCGGCCCTAAAAAAGGACAAAAAAGACAAAAAAAAAAAGAAGAAGAAGAAGAGGAAGAAGAGATCCTTGTAAACACCCGCAGAGGATTCCAGTCCGGGGCTGGCTGAGTCCACTGTGGGAGACAAAGAGTTACAGGGCAATTTGATTCGGCTTCTGTTTCCCTCACATATTGGATTCAGACCAAGAAAGGATGAACTTGGGAAAGAGGTAGCAGGGGCCCCAGAGGTCCTGTGAACAAACATCAGAAAGTGAGTCACAAAAAAAATTAAGACATTAGAAAACTTGTGTTTAGCACATTTTAAAACCGAGGTTAGATGAATAGCAATGCTGAATCCGACAGACAAGATCAATAATAACAAGGAAGATAAAGGAGAGAGCCGGGCAGCAGGGATGGATTAACATTCCTTTTGAACTTCACATTTGCCCCCTCCCCCAGTGGCTCCACCTGCCAGGACGCAGCTTCAGCTCTGGGTCCAGGCGTGCAGGGACCTGTACCCAAATCCTCCCTCCAAAGCATCTTCCCTGGTGGTAATGGCAGACTGGTTCATCATGGACTGCCTTCCTGCCGAAAACACTGGGAAACGTGGGCAAGATACTTTTTTTTTTTTTTTTCAATCTAGTTGAAGCCATCAAAAAATCACTGGGGCAGTGAGAAACTAAGGAGTTAAGATCTCAGAGAAAAGGCTTGAGCAGAAAGAGGAGTCTTAACCACTTTTCTCTTTGGCACTTGCAAGTTTCCAAGCAGCGGCTGAGAAGTCGAGGCCTCTTATAGGGCTGGGGTGGCAAAAAAGGAATTCGGAGTCCAGCAAGGAGGGAGAGTCAGTTTAAATACCTCAGACTTTCAGGTGAGACTCCCCACAAAGGGATGATCCAGAAAGAGATCAGCCTGTAGAAAGCCAGAATCATCTTGAAAGAGCTCAGTCCTTGACTGGATTAATGTGATATAAAATAAAGCAATACATTTCTAAACAAATCACAAGTCAATGTAGAAATCACAGTAGAAATTAGAAAACATTTTTAATGAAAAGATAATAAAACTAAAATATAATAAAACGTATGGGATGCACCCAAAGCATGCTTAAGAGCAATGTGTAGCCTTAAATGCATCATTAGAAAAGAAGAAAAGGATGAAGAAACAATGAATCAGGTTTTTATCTTGAGATTTTTAGTAAACGAAACAGCGAATTAAACCCTAACATAATACAAGGATGGAAATAGTAAACGCTAGGAATTAATGAAATAGAAAACAATAGCACAGAGTTCTCTAGTAACTCAGCAGGTTTAAGGATCTGGTGTTGTCACTACTGAGGCATGGGTTCGATCCCTAGCTCGAAGAACTTCTGCATGTGGGGGCACAGCCAAAAAAGAAAAGAAAGAAAGAAAGGAAGGAAGAAGCAATCATACAACAAAGAAAACCAACAAAGCCAAAAATTGTCTTTTAAAAAGACTAAGAAATTTGATAAGCTCCTGAAAAACTGACTTCCTTAAAAAAGGATGAGGCGCAAATAATCAATACCAGGAATGAAAAAATAAGACTTAACAATATAGCCTACAGCTATTAATAAGATAAGAGGCTGGTCTGAAACAATTTATAGTCTTATATCTATTAAATAAATAAAATCCATAAAGAAAAATCTTTCCACAAAGAAAACTCCAGGACCAGATGGCTTCACCAGTGAATTCTTCCAAATACTTGAGGACCAAATAGCATTAATCTTACCCAAACTCTCTGGCAAAGAATAGAAAATGAGCGTTCTTTCAACTCATTTGAGAGCAGTATCACCTTAATACCAAAATTTGACTGGGAAAGAAAATTACAGGGCATTTCTTTCTCCTGAACATGTTGTTAATCCTAAACAAAATATTATCAAACTGGATCCAACCATATATGAAAAAGATAATACATCACAACCAGGATAGGTTTAATTTTAGGAACGCAAGATTGTCTCAGTGTTCAAAAATCAATTCATATAACTTACCATAGTAACAGAATAAAGATCATCGATCCACTCAACAGATTTGGCGGGGGGTGAGGGGTGGGGGGGTGGAAAAATCATTTGATATAATTCAACCCCTAGTGGAGTTCCCGTCGTGGCGCAGTGGTTAACGAATCCGACTAGGAACCATGAGGTTGCGGGTTCGATCCCTGGCCTTGCTCAGTGGGTTAAGGATCTGGCATTGCCGTGAGCTGTGGTGTAGGTCGAAGATGCTGCTCGGGTCTGGTGTTGCTATGGCTCTGGCGTAGGCCAGCTGCTACAGCTCCAATTCGACCCCTAGCCTGGGGACCTCCATATGCCGCGGGAGTGGCCCAAGAAATGGCAAAAAGACAAAAAAAAAAAAAAAAAAAAAATTCAACCCCTAGTGCTAATAAAGGAGAAAGGAACTCTCTTAGGAAACTAGGACTAGAAGAGCAGTAACTTAATATGATAGAGTAGCTACAAAAAAATCCCTAGTAAATATTATACTTAATGTTCACATATTGATATATTTCCCCAATACTGAGATTAAAAGAATGAAGATCCTGGTCTTCACCTCTATTCGTTATGATACTGGAGGTCCTAGCCTTTGCAATCAAGCAAGACAAAGAAAAAAATTTTAAGAATTGGAAAGAAAAAAATATAAGACTGACACTATTTATAGATGACATGATTACATATGTAGAAAATACAAAATAATTTGTAGCAAAAGCAGTGAGAATTAATAAGTCAAGCAAGGTTGTTGGATAAAAAATGTCAACCTTGCTTGATTTATTAATTCTGGCTGTTTTTCTACAAATTATTTTGTATTTTCTACATATATGATCATGTAGTCTGTATTTTATATAACAAAAACAAAAAGAAGAATCCAAAAAGAACACACTAATAAATTAGATTACTTTAGAATTTGAATCTTCTTTTCATCAAAAAAATTAAGAGCGAGAAAAGAAACCACAGAGGAGAAGATATTTGCAATTCATGCAACTGACAAAGGATTCACATGTAGAAAATACCAAAAAAAAAAAAACCCCAAAACAAAAACCCTCCTACATATCACCAAGACAGCCCAATTGAAAAATGGGCAAAAAACCCGAACAAGCTAATTGATATCCAAATGAGCAATAGTATTTGAAAATGTGTTCAATTTTATTAGTCATCGGGGAAATGCAACTAAAATACGTTCACCAGAATAGCAAGAATGAGAAAGACCGGCAATATCAGGTGTTGGTGAGAATGTGGGTCTCCCCCGCCACCGCACCGCACCAAACTCTCAAAACTTTGTTAGGTGCATGAACTGGTACAGCCATATTGCAAAACTATTTACTAGTATCTGCTAAAGCTGAACATATGCACACACTATGACCCAACAATTCCTTTCCTTGGTACATACCACACAGAAATATATACCCCAGAAGATATACACAAGAATGTTCCAAGCAGCATGATTTGTAACAAGCCCAAATTAAAATCTACCCAATGACCAGCAGCAGATGAATGTGTAAATAAATTGTGGTAGATTTATACTAAGGAAATTTTTACAGCATTTAAAATGAGAAAACTCCTTGTATCTTTAACAACATTAGATCAAATTTACAGATGTAATACTGAGTGGGGGAAAAAAGCCAGATAAAAAAGAATGCATGATGTGGAGTTCCCTTGTGGCTCGGCGGGTTAAGGATCTGGTGGTGTTACTAGGTTAAGGTTCGGTTGCTGGTATGGCATGGGTTCTGTCCCTGGCCTGGGAAAATCCGCATGCCTTGGGCAAGGCCAAAAAAAAAGGCAAAACTAACATAAGCAATCCAAGCCATAACCCAGTAACACCATGAGCCATGCTGCAAAATTGCTACAAACTTCCAAAGCAGTATTTCCAGAGTTACAGACACTCCCACTAACTTTGCCCCACAATAACATAATATTCTGGTAAGAGCACTTTTTCTACTCAGTATTTCTCAGTATGCCTTTGTCCAGGAGCTACTGCTCAGAAGGAAGAGTTAACCCTCTGAGTCCTAGTCCAAGTTCTGATTTTGAGGAACTGTGGGAGATGGCTCTGTCTAATTGGGTTTCTTCCTCTTTCCTATGCAGAGGTGAGAATGCTTTATGTGCATTTCCAAGTTCTTATCATCAAATGGGGCCAGAGAAAGGGCCCAGCACAAAGATGACAAAGGTTTAATCGAGCAAAGGAAGAAATGGATGGATGAGTAAGTGAAGGAGTGAAGAACTGGTGCCACAGTAAGAAAGAGTTTTATTAAGAATAACTAAGACCAAATGTTAGATCTTTTAAAAAATAAATCCCATAAGGTGGGAGGCTGAGATTCTCTGAAGTGGTGCCTAATTTGGAGATGGAGTCTTGCCAGAAGAATGTTCTCTGCCGGGGTCTGTGCTGACCCTCTGTGCAATCTGCTGCTTGCCCGAATAGACACATTGGTGAAATTCACTTGGGTTTCTGCGTCTTTTGTCTCTCAGTGCATTGTTGCATCGGGGCTGCCAGGGAGCAGAATTGGGTGACAGCTTTCAGGTTTGATTTGCCAATGAGAATGTTTGGCTGAGTGTGGGGTTTCCGTGGTGGAGCTGGCCCATGGCCTTGAATTTCTTCCGGTTTCACTGGGCCCACTGCGTTACCCAAATGGCCTCTTGCAAATGGTGTCTCCTAAATGGGAATGCACGGATATGTGAGTGTGGAAGTGTGTACGCCTGCACACACAGAAAGACTGACCTCTTGGATGCCTGGCCTTGAAAATGATATTAGCTCACGCTCATCATTTCTGCAAGCATGCCTTGTCATTATTTGCAAAGCATCATTTTGTGGGACAGTGAAATATGGTACCCAGGGCCTTCAGAAGTTTACAGTCTAAGTCAGGCAGATGAAATAGAGTTACATGGTTTATCAAACCTATCCAAATTTCTCTCTCTCAGGTTTCTTGGTTACATGGCTTGGAAACCCACTCTGGATAACTTCAGCAGAAACTGGGAGGTTAAAGGACCAGGCTTAGTAAGTGATCTGACGCCAAGGGATCCAGGAAGTAGAAACAACCTTATGCCATCAATGGACATAACTGAACCTGCATCTCTGGTCTGTTACCACTGAGCCACAACGGGAATTCCACCACTCTCATTTCTAACTTCATCAGCTTTGCATCCTTAGTTTCTTCACTGTTCAGTGATTATTTGTTCAAATAATCTAGCAGAAAGCTGGCCCTGTTCTAGAACTGAGGATTCCAGCCTGAACCCAAAAGACAAAACTCCCTGCCTTTGTGGAGCTTGCCTCCTAATGGGATCATCTCTCACTCAGGTTGGGCTGAGCTTGGTCCTGGGCTTTTGCCCAGGCTGCTCTGTACCCCTCAGTGAATTTTTCAACCCAGGAAGAGGAGGGAGATATTGGGCGGCTTAAAATGACAGTTTTCCAGCCTACCATAAGTTCCCATCAAAGTCTAGATAACGGGATTTCCTGCTGTGGCTCAGTGGTAGCAAACCTGACTCCTACCCATGAGGATGCAGGTTCAATCCCTGGCCTCACTCAGTGGGTTAAGGATCCAGTGTTGCTGTGGGCTGTGGTGTATGTCACAGACATGGCTCAGATCCCATGTGGCTATGGCTATGGTATAGGCCAGCAGCTGCAGCTCCAATTTGACCCCTAACCTGGGAACTTCCTGCTGCCCTATAAAGACAAAAAGAGAGTCTAGATAATAAATGTAGAGGAGTTCTGAAGAGGCCAAACTTTCTTCTGGGTTGGAGGTTGGGAGGTGGGTGGGTGGGGGGGTGGCCATGCATCCAGAACAGGCCTGGGAAAACTTAGTCACTGGGGGGAAGCAGTGTGTCTCAGAGCCCAAGTGGGAAAGTGTGCTCCAAGCTTATTGCCTTAGAGGAATTTCATAGAATGCGATAAAAAGATCTAAAACAAAATGCTTGTCCTTGAAGGACTGGGAAGGAGGCTGTTTTGCCAGCAACTGCTTGAGATTATGGAGTTGAAAGAGCAGTTTTAAGTAGATGCAAAGGCACTGTTCAGTCGCTTCCTCCTCCCAACCCAACAGTAGCCAGTGTCAGCCTAGAGCTTACATTGGAGCCAAATGACCATCATGACAGTGATGGTGACCATGGAGATTCTGGACTCTGAGAGCAGAAATTCATCTGCAGAAAAACTCCTTGCCCTTCAATGAGAAAGGCACATGATGCCATCAAAAAAAAAAAAAAAAAAAAAAAAAAAGAGGCAGGAGCCCAAAAACTTAATTACATCTTTGTGTCAATTTGTTCTTCTGCAAAATGGAGATACTTATAGACCCTTTCCTGCCAAAAGCAAATGGATGTTGATGATAAACTGAGATAAGAGTCATATAGTGAAAAAGACACAGGATATGAGAAGCCACGGGAGCCAGTGTTGCATCCAAGATTTACTAGCTCTGTGACCTTGGGGGGAGTCACTTTTTCTGAATGTTTGCGCATCAATAAAATGAGGAGAGTAATTCTTGACAAGTGTGTAAAGCACAAATAAGATAATGTATATGAAAATCCTTTATAAGTTATAAAGCACTCAACCAGTATGAGCAGCCATAATGATTATCCTTTAATAAATGTGTATGGGAGTTCTCTGGTGGTTCAGCGTGTTAAAGATCTGGCGTTGTCACTACTATGGCTCTGGTTACAGTTGTGGTGTGGCTTTGATCCCATGCCGTGGGTGCAGCCCCCCAAAATGCATATGGCTTTATCAGTAAAGTACAATGAAGAGTTTTGAAGAGATTCATTAAATAACTGACTCCCCACTGTTCCTTCCTTTGCATTACACTTAGGCTGCCAGGCTGTCCTCCAAAAGGCCTCCTGAGACCATTCTCAACTCCAAAATAAACCAGTGGCCAGAAGGCACTGGAACCCTTCAAGCTGCACACTCCCAGGGCAGGAGTGGAGGTGATAAATCTTGTGTATTGACTCAGGAAAAAGGCCCGATAACAAAGCCCGATTTATTATCTTAATAAATCACGAGTTGTTTCTGCAGCAAATTCTCAAGACTATGCAAAGCATCACATCCTTAGGAAGAGAAAGGGGGGGCCTGGCTGGACCAGAGCTGAGCTGTGCCCCTGGAGCCTGGGCAAAGTCAGAGTGTACCCAGCTGACCTCAAGAAACAGTTCCTAAGAAATGCAGATGTTTGGTGGCATGGGGCTGTTTTCCCCCATAATTTTAAAGCCTTCCATGCCTTCTGCTAACATCCAGGCTCTTTCCTCCCCATACTGGCTCAGTGGGTTAGAGAGGGCTTTTTAGGCTGTTTCAGCCAGCCCATCATGGTATCTTAATCTTTCAACAGCAGCCATTCTCCTGCACTCCTGCGAAGTACTGCCTGCATAGCCCATATTTAAGGTTCAAAGCGAATTAAAATTAATCTTGTTTGGGGAATTCCACAGCTCCCTCTTGAGCTAAGTGGAAACACCCTGGGGTGACATAAAATTGAGGTTGGGAATTGCAGTGTTGGAGTGCTGTGCTAATGAGGTGAAGGTCAGGGGTTCAATCCCCATGTGAAGGGAGCAGTTAATTGCACTCCGCCTCATGGCCTCAGATTCCACCCTTAACCCTGGCCATCTGCCTCAAAGATGAGCCGCTGGTCACCAGCAGGACAGAAGGAGCTAGAAGGGCCGGGTCCATGCAAATCCATCAACACCGTGGAAAGACAACCCAAAGCATGACCCATGGGTAATGTGGCAGGATCTTTAAGTTTGCAGATGAGAGCACCATTCCATTATTACTTCATGTTGGCGTAAACACATAAAAATATGGAAGGGTCCAGTGAATCGGATGTCATGGGGTCCATGATCTCTGAGGCCCGACTCTTCATTCCCAAGAGTTTAGCTAACTTGTTAAAGAGACAGCTTAATAAATGTGATGTCTATGTCATGGTCACACAGCTGAGTTTTGTTTAGCCTTAAGATGGGGAATAGTGGTGTAGAGATCTACAAACAAAGGTAATACCAAAAAAGGAGTTCCCATGTGGCTCAGGAGGTTAAGAACCTGACTCATATCCATGAGGATGCGGGTTCGATCCTGGCCCCACTCAGTGGGTTAAGGATCCGGTGATGCCGTGAGCTGTGGTGTAGTTCGCAGACATGGCTTGGATCCCATGTTGCTGTGACTGTGGTGTAGGCCAGTGGCTGCAGCTCTAATTCAACCCCTCGCCTGGGAACCTCCATATGCCGTGGGTGCAGCCCTAAAAAAAAGATAAAAAAATAAAACAAATAGTATGAGTAGCACTCATATTTGGTTTGGGATAGACAATCCTGTTTAGGGACAATAGGTTGCCCTTCTCAATTATGTTCTCCTTTAGCTAATTATTCTGCATTCCCTGAACAGGTTGACCAATGGCAAAAAAGAAAAAAAAAAAAAAAAAAGCCCAAATGCTCCGCTGGATGAGGAAAGGACATTTAGCACAGAGAAATGAAAACTAACCTTCACAAAGAAGTCTGGACATGAATGTCTTTAGCAGCTTTATTTGTAATCATCCCAAACTGGGAAAGACCAGATATCCTTCAGCAGGTGACTGACTAAACAAACTGTGGTGTATCCATCTCATGGTATACTACCCAGTAATAAAAAAGAACAAACCATTGATCCATGGAGCAACTTGGTGGGATCTCCAGACATTTATGCCGAGTGAAAAAGTGAAGGTTTGGGGTTCCCAGTGTGGCTCAGCGGGTTAAGAACCCAACATAGTGTTTGTGAGGATGCAGGTTTGATCCCCCGCCTCTCTCAGTGAGTTAAGGACCTGGCCTTGCTGAAAGCTACGGCAGGGGTCGTGGATGATGTTCAGATCTAGCGTGGCTGTGGCTGTGGTGTAGGCCTCAGTTGCAGCTCTGATTCAGCCCCTAGCCTAGAAACTTCCGTATGCCACAGGTGTAGCCCTAAAAAGAAAAAAAAAGTCAAGGTTGGAGTTCCTGCTGTGGTGCAGTGGGTTAAGGTGCCAGTGTTGCCTCAGCTGTGGTATAGGTTGCAGCTATGGCTCGGATTTGATCCCTGGCCCAGGAACTTTCATGTGTCTCAGGTGTGGCTGAAAAGGGGGGGCGGGGGAAGTGTTAAGGTTACATGCTTGTATGATTCCTTTTTTGTAAGATTCTTGAAATGACAAAATCGTAAACAAGGAGAGCAGGTCAGCAGTTGTTGGAAGTTAAGAATGGGGGATGTCGATGGATGCGTAAAAGGAATATTGCATATACGCAGAATTTAAAAGGAAAAAAGGATACAAATGAACTTATATACAAAACAGAAATAGACCCACAGACATAGAAAACTAACTTAGACTTACCAAAGGCTGAGGGGAGGGACAAATTAGGAGTTTGAGATTAACACATACACACTGCTAATTATGAAACAGGTAACCAACAAGGACCTACTGAATAGCACAAGGAACTAAACTTAATATCTTGCAATAACCTATAATGGAAAAAATCTGAAAAAGCACACACATATATATACATATATATAATCTATAATATAATAATATAATATAATATAATATAATATAATATAATATAATATAATATAATATATATACCTGAATCACTTTGCTGTGGCTCGAGTTGCCACTGTGGCGTGGGTTCCAATCTTGGCCCTGGAACTTCTGCAATGCCTCGGGCGCAGCCAAAAATAAATAAATAAAAACAAAAAAAGGACTGTCACTTAAGGTGGGGTCAGTCTGCAGAGGCTGACAAGTTTATTCCTGGTCCCTCCAATCCAGGAATTAGGATACATGGATGCACTTCATGGGCGGCCCCAGTCAGAGGTAAAGACCCCAGGTAGGAAAATCCTGTGAGCAGGCAATCGGTGGCCTCTCTTATTCAGTGGATTGAAAAGAACTGTGGGCCGCGACAGACCAGAACTCTGGACAGCCGTTGCCTCGGAGAATCAAAGCTCCGAACACTCTATCAAGCCCTCGTGAGACCTTTGATCCCCACAGCCCAGGCCTATCTGATGCGCCCCCCACCTTTGCTGGGAACTCCCTGACAGTCAAATGGGCCCCCCGTGTGGATAGAGCTTCACCCCCATGGACCTGAGAAGTCCTGTGAACCCCCAGGAGGGGGGTCAGGTGACCCTTTCTTCGACCAGAGGCAAGTGACATCTTGCAGCTTGATTAACGCTCACGCTCCCAAAGAGTCCTTCAGCTGGATAAGGACTCTTCCTCTGACTTTTCATTTGCTGGGGACATCCCACACTTGGCCCGAGACAGAGGCCACTGCAGTCCCAAGGAGCAGAGGGTCTGGATCCTCGCACCGTTTGGGAAGCAGACGTCAGAAATGCAGAGAAGAACAGTAACTGCTTCAAACTTTCCACAAGTATTTATCAGGCATGGACTCTGGGCCAGTCCTGATGACCCAACGAGGAGCAACTCATGTCCTCTGTCCCCAGGGAACCTACAGAGAAGGTCACTCCCAGAGAAGTTGTGTTCCTCAGCTCTAACAGAACCCCAGCACCACAGGATTGAAGTAAGATAGAACTTCATGTCTCTCACACGTATCCGTGTAAATGCGAGCAGTCCAGAGCTCTTGAGGCAAGACCCGGCTGCCTTCCATCTCATTGTTCTGTCCTCTCACATATGTCACCCTCATCCATTTAGGCCAAGACGGTTCATCACTAGATCCACCTTCTTCATTCTTTTTTTTTTTTTTTTGTCTTTTTAGGGCCACACCCACAGCATATGCAGGTTCCCAGGCTACAGGTCAAATCAGAGCTGTAGCCTCCAGCCTACACCACAGCCACAGCAACGCCAGATCCGAGCTGTATCTGCAACCTGCGCTACAGCTCATGGCAATGCCAGATCCTTAACCCACTGAGCGAGGCCAGGGATCAAACCTGCGTCCTCATGGATACTAGTTGGGTTCGATAACCACTGAGCCATGACAGGAACTCCAGGATCCACATTCTGACAAGCAGGAAGGAGGAGGAGGGTGGAAGAACGGTAGGCACACATCTCCCTCCCACCCCCCTAACCCCCACCCCAGAAAGGCCCAGGAATGGCACACGCCACTTTAGCACAAAGTCATTTTACAAAAGGGACTCACTGGACCCTATCATGATGCAAGGGCTCCTAGGACACTGTCTTTCGAGACGAGAGCTATGTGCCCAGCCCGCTCTCAGCTATCAGGGAAGCAGGTGAGAGAGGATGTGGGAGGCGCGCCCACGTCTCTAATCAAGGAGGGAGGCAAGTGGCTGGAAGACATACCTCTCCGGGAACAAAAGCAAATGAATGGTCCAAAGCTGAGTGGGAGAGGAAAAATCTACAAACACACAGGACCTAAAGGGCAGGGAGAAAAGGCAATAATGGAAAACAGAGGTAAGGTGGCTGTGCAGACAAGCCTTCGGAAGACCCAGTAACTTCATCGGTCTCTCCTTCAGAAGAAGGCATCACACTCAAGTGGCGGGTGGGAACACGGAGGAAGGGGGTGCCTGAGGCAGATCGAATGAAGTGAGCCCCTCAGTGGTGGATGCTTTTAGAACTGTCCATCATGAAAAGGCATCAAGAAGACTAATGGCACTGCCCCTTAGTAGTGCCAAGCCATTGCCTTGCCAACCATCCTGATGGCCTCAGTGATGCTAGTGGGGGTGGCAAGGCTGATGCAGGATGAACTCTTTGTCTCACTGGAGCAGCGGTGAATTCCCTCTGCATCTCTGGATGAAAGGGGCAGTGAGGTAGAAACCTTAACTGGAGCCATGCTGGTAGGCAAGGGAGAAATTCGCATTTGGGAGCACGGTCCACAGCAAACCAAAGCCCTTTCTCTGTAGAACAGGAGCTGGAGCAGTAGCAAGTCTCCCAGCCGTGGACAAGCCTGGACTCTGGGATGTGCTCACCACCCCTCACTCAGTCCCTGGCGTGTTTCAGACTTATCTTGCTTTTCAGAGTTTCATGCAAAATGCACAAGAAAAGCTGAGAACAGCTTCCAAGGATGGCACCTTACTATGTGCCCAGCACAGGGCTGAGCGCTTGACAGCATATACTCATGAGTTTTCTGCTTTACCAAAGGCTTTCACAGTAGCTTAACTGGGTCCTTTCTCTGTGAGGTAAGTGTAGTAGGAATCTATTATTTCCAAGTACTCGACTAAGAAAATGTGACCCGTGATTTACAAGATCATGTAGCCCATCCAGAGCCAAGGCTGACCCAGACTCCTTCCCTTCCAGTGGTCACTTCCGCTGAAGCCACCTCCTGCTGCGGCCCCCTTGTTTGGGGATTTCTCCTCAAGGAACACATACTGGGCTGCACAGCCATTTCCTAATGGAGGTCAAATCTCAGGGCAGGTAAATGCCATTCATCATCTGTAAACCCTAAATGATAAAATAAAATAGAGACACTAGAGGATGACAACTCTCTTTTTAAAGGGGAGGGTTTGTGAAAGTCTTCCTTTAAGGTCCTCCGGGGCAATTATAGCATGATATCCTATAGAATAACTCCTTTCTCATTCTGTTTTCCAGAAGGCACCTGCCACCAGACAGGAAGCGAGTCCCTTCCAGAATTTGAAGGACGCCATGCAGTGCCTGGGGAGCATGGCAGTGCTTCAGAGAAACTGAATGTTAAGTTAGCCTGGGGACGGGAGCTTAAGAATTTTTTGGTTTCAGTTTTCAGCCTCTGCCATCAGTACTGAGGGACCAAGCTGAGCAAAGGATTTGGGGGCTGCATGGAGCATGACTGAAATTCTGTCCTTACCTTATGTGGCTGGGCATCCTTGATCCAGCTGATTATTTCCTCCTCCTGAAACAGCTCCTCCCCTCCCTCCCTCCTCCTACTCCCTCCTCCCTTTTTCCCCCCTCTTTCCCTCCCCTATCCCTCCTCTCCTTCCCCACTTCTTCCTCCTCCTACTCACTCCTCCCCCCTCCCTCCTCCCTCCCCCCCTTTCACCCCTATTCTCCCTCCTCCCCTCTTCCTCTCCTCCTTTCACCTGGCTGCAACACACCCGTCTGGTTTTCCTCCTGCCTCCATGACCTCCCCCAGAGTCCTGACTATAGATGCCTTTCTCAACACCGATGGCACCAAAGTCCTAGCTCCAGCCCAGATTTCTCCCCTCTGTTCTAGACACAAGAGAGCCAACCATCTTGAACATCTGATTGGCGTCTCCAATGCGCCATGTCCAAAAGAGAGCTCCTGGAGTTCCCATCGTGGCTCAGTGGAAACAAATCTGACTAGTGTCCATGAGGACACAGGTTCAATCCCTGGCCTTGCTCAGTGGGTTAAGGATCTGGCGTTACTGTGACCTGGTGGTGTAGGTCGAAGATTTGGCTCGGATCTGGCATTGCTGTGGCTGTGGTGTAAGTCAATGACTACAGCTCCAATTTGACCCCTATCCTGGGAACCTCCATATGCCATGGGTTTGGCCCTAACAAGAAAAAAGAGAGAGAGAGAACTCCTGATTTTCTCTACCAGATAGTTACCCCAATCACCCCATCTCAGGGAACTGGTAGCTTCCTTGTACCAGTTGTCCCAGAGCCAGCTCTTTCTCTGACACCTCACGCTCCATCTGTCAAGAGATCCTATTTCAAAGCAGATCCAGGACCTGACCCTGCTTCAGCCCCAATTTAAGCCACCATCCCCTTCCCTTAGATTATGTCCACAGCCTCCTAATTAGTCTCCCTACCCCAGTCTTGTCCCCTCAGTCTGTTCTCAGACCAGCAGCCAGAAGGACACTGTTAAAACCCCAACTAGGACCTACCTGGTGGCTCAGCAGGTTAAGGATTTGGCATTGTCACTGCCGTGGTTTGGGTTGCTGCTGTTGCGTGGGTTTGATCCCTGGCTCTGGAACTTCCACATGCCGAGGTGAAACCAAAAATAAGTAAGTAAGTAAACCAACAAAAACCTAACTGGATCAGGTCCCTTCTCTGCTCCAAACCCCGTTGTGGGTCCCGCCTCCCTCAGAGAACTAAAGATTGTGGGGACAGCCAACAGGCCACACTGGGACCTGTCCCCCATGCAGCGAGCCCTGCTGTCATTTCATCTCTTCTCCTCCTGAAGCCCCCCAGCCACGCCCCAGCCCTGGCCTTGCCATGCCTGGAACACGCTGTGATTCACAACCTTGGAATTCACTGTTCTTCCCTCTGCCTGGAACCTTGTGCCTTTGACTGGTTCCCCCATCCTTCAGGGTTGTACTACATGTCACCCTCTGGGGGTGGCTTCCTCGGCCACACCCTCTAAAGCTGCAACAGCACCCCCTCTCCCCATCAGCCCTGCCCTTCCACCTTCTCTATTTTATTTTTCTCCTTGGCATTTATCAACCTGATGTACCACATCTTTTGTAGGTTTTTTTGTTTGTTTTCTTCTTTTTGAGGCCACACCCTCGGCACATGGAAGATCCCAGGCTAGGGGTCCAGTTGGAGCTGCAGCTGCCAGCCTACACCACCACCATAGCCACAGCAACACCAGATTCAAGCCACATCTGTGACCTACATAACAGCTCACGGTAATGCTGGATCCTTAACCCAATGAGCGAGGCCAAGTATCCCCATGCCCTCATAGATACTAAGGTGCTCCTTGGAGCCTTGAGAGATCCCCAAGAGTTTATGTTGCTGCTGCTGCTACAGGTTTAGCGTCTCTGCCATCAGGATGTGCCACCTTTGCTCAGTTTTGTGTGTGATTGTCTGGAACCTTGAGCATAATGTGCGTGTGTGAGGGGATGGATGGGATGGGATGGGGTGAGAGGTACCAGGTAGGTAAGAGACTGGCCCCAGAACTTCCTAAAACTTACCAGACTCTCTGACCTCATTTGTTCATCCTTGTAAAGAATGAGCCCCATGAGGAGAAGGGCGAAGTCTGACTTTTCTTTGGGTCCCCGGCTTCTGTAATTTCCCAAGTATCTGTAAATATTGTTGACTACACAATGGATGGTTTGCCATGAACTTGTGAACCGAGGGGTGCTGGGGGCTCCCCACTAGCTTGGATTCCCCACAAGGAGAGTTTAGTAGTGATGGTAACCAGTATGGAGGTCAACCGGATCAAGAGGGTGTTGAGTCTACAGGGTCAAGCTTGTGTGTTTCAGGAGGCTCCGTTTTCCTGAGATAGCAACAGTAAAAGCAGTCATTTACTCCACGCCTGGCCCTGCACCTGCTTTTTGCACATGCTCTTTCTAATCCTCATAAAGACATTGTTGCAGGGTAGGTGTCATCATCTTTAGCTTACAGATATGGAAATGAACAGTCAGCGAGATTAAGTATCCTGCTCAAGGCTAAAAAGTGCAAGGCCATCTGCTCAATTCATTTACTCAACTCCCCCTCAGGACATGCCACCTCCACCTCAGTCAAGCCTCAAGCACCTCTGGGAGACGAGCAGTGGCCGAACAGACACAAATCCCTGCTCTCCTGGAGCTTCAATTCTAGCGGAGAGAAATGCAATGGTAGGGAGATCATTAACAAAAGATGCGGGAGTTCCCGTTGTGGCTCAGCGATAATGAACCCAACTAGTATCTGGCCCTGAGCAGGTCCACAGTGGAATGAAGGGCCGTCTGGGCCTCTTGGGGCCCAACCCAGAAACCAAAGGGGGCTGCAGCAAAGGCCAGGGCAGCTCCCGGCCGGGCCTCGCCTTCCCAGTTGAGGGGGAAGAGACCCATGCATTCTGGCCCTTCCTGAACACAACCTCCTTCCCCTCAGGCCCCCTCGGGGGAACTTCCTGCCTGGTGGCAGAAGAAGGCTGTTCAGGATGATGAAGTGTGGGCTGTGGGTGGGGCGGGGCCCACCCCACATTCCTCAGCTCTGCTCCAAAAGCTACCTCCACCCTTCACTTCTCAGCTGCCATTTCCCCTTGGGGCCAAGGCTTCCCTCAAATGGGTGCCAGGAGTGGGGGTGGGGAGAGGACGATTCACCAGAAGGGTGAGGGGCGCCCTGCGGTGGGAGGGCACTTGGCTCCCCCGGAAATGCTTGAGCAAGAAGCGCTGTCACCAGGCTAACTAGCCAGTGGCTAACGCTTCCCAGAGCCTTTGTTTGACTGAGTTGTTTTCCCCTCACCGCAGTTGCTGAGGTGCCAACCGTTCCTACAAGATTCCACTTGATCAGGCGGGACTGGGAGGGCAGGAGAAGGGGAGCTTGGGGTTTCTGGTTGGCAGGGGGCAAGCGGCAGCCTGCAGAATTTTCTGGCACCCCAGGCCCTTCTACAGCCCTGCTCAAGTGGCTTTGCTCCCAAAGGAGGCTTCCAGAGCGCATGCATCTGGCCCCGAGGCAGCGGAAAGGGGAGGGCTCCCTGGCTGAACCTCAGAGATGTTCCTGGGTGCCCCCCAAAATGGTGAGCCATCCCAGGCTGCACAGTGTACATCCTGTGACACCGCCCTCCCCGTGCCCCAGATCACACTCAGAGCCAGTTCTGAAGTCGCCAAGACTTAGCTGCCTCCTGAGCCTCCAGAAAACAGTAGGTGTGGACGTGCTGGGAGGCTGGGCAGGAGGAGGAACCCCGGATCACTACCTTACCCACAAACCCACCCTCGACATCCCAGTTGGAGAACAAGGCAAATTACGTAGATGGCGCTCGGATCTTGGTAACTGTTGGGGTTGGAGGAGCAGTTACTGCACTTCTGAGGCTCATCAGAACAGAGTGGGTGAGGACAGTGATGGGACAGTGTGGTTGCAAGGATGGAGAAGATGTGTGTGTTCAGCTTCTAACCAGTGCTGGCCACATAGGAAATATTCATGGTAGCCACTGCCCTTGCTGGTGGGAGGAGGAGAGGGAGGAGGCAGGAAGCTTCATCCCCAAATGTCAGGAACCCTGAAGTTGGGCGGAAGGGGCTCTGCTCTCGCTGCCCCGCCCCTGCATCTCCTTCTCCTTCACTCACCAGACTCTGATTCCCTTGTAGACCCCCTCTGGATCCCCCTGAGCTCCTCCAGCACTCCTGGGTTTCTATTCTGTGTACTTGTGTTCACCTCTCCCTCACGTCACCAGCCTTGGGTGTAGGGACTCTGTTCAGTGTCCTCTCCCCAGCTCTGTCCCCTCCCCTTCTACCCCTGGGCTCCAGCTCCACTTCAGAAAGTGCTTATGGAAGACGTGTGATCCTGTGACACACTGTTTTCAGACTTTCAGCCTCTAGAAAGGTGAGAGAATACATTTCTACTTTTGGGTTTTTTTTCTTTTTTTCTTTTCTTTTTTGGCTCCTCCCAAGGCAAGCAAAATTCCTGGGCTAAGGATTGAATCCAGTCATGACTCGAGCCACAAGTGTGGAACATGAGATCCTTAACCCAATAAGCCACCAGGGAGCTCCCACATTTCTGTTATTTTAAGTCACCCAGTTTGTGGTACTTGGTTACGACCACCCCAGGAAAACAAATGCACCCTCTCTCCCTAGCCCCTACCCCAAGGGCTCCAGAAATGCTGCCTGAAGATGTTGTCAGAGCCACTGCAAAGCACGCCCACTTCCCAGGCTCCTTCTCAAGCTGTAGCCCGTTTCCCTCTGTTGCATACACTGGGCAAGCAGGCAAGGCTCTGCCATGAGGGATGAGCCACTGACCACCCTCCTCCGCTCAGACCGCCTTCTTCAGACAAAGTCACCTCTGTGAATTCAGTTTTTTCTCCTATTTCTTGGAAAGCACCTCTCAGGATCATTTCAAGAAAAACAAATTGCGAGCTTTGCTTAGGATCTATTTAAAGGGAATCATCAGAGCCACTTTCAATAACAAGCCAGGGGCCAGTTGGAGTTTTAGCCCAAGACTAGAGCCACCGTGAGTGTGTGTGTGTGCTGCTGGCCAATCTCGGGCCAGGCTCCTGCACACCCATCACCTGGCACACCCATCGCCTGGCATGGTCCCCCTCCCCTACCTCCTACCCCTGGGGCACCAGCAGCATTCCCAGCCCTCTGCCCAAATGGACACAAAATTGCATGGTCACCAAGAAAGAACTGCCAAGCGGTATTGCTGTAAGGTTTCCCACCTTGGCAAGCTTAACAGGAACATTTTGAACCCACAGGGCCCCTTTCACCCAGAAATCCCAAACAGCTTGGTTATAACCGGTTCTGTGTGTACAAAGCCTCTTGCCAGCCCTCCAGGGCCTCCACAAGGTGAGCAGCAACTGTTCCCCGAGAAAGGTACACTCCAGCTGAGACCTCAAGGAAGTGAAGGTGCCCTGGGAAGATTCAGAAAACAGTATCCCGAGCAGCAGGAAGAGTGTGTGCAAAGGTCCTGGGCAGCAAAGAGATTGGGCAGCACTCAAAGAATTGAACACAGCGCAGCAGGAGTGGTGTGAAGGCCAGAAAGCGGGGGCCAGGGCAACTACTCCAGCTGTGGATTTTACTCAGCGCGGCAGGGAATGCTATTGAAGGGTTTCAATGAGGTATGGGGGAAGGGGAGGCATAATCTTCTCCTCCCCCCCCCTCCTCTTCTCCTCCTCCCTCTGTCTCCTTCTCTCCTTCCCCTCTTCTTTTTCCTTTTCTAAGATCATCTTTTTTTTTTTTCCTTGCAGCATAAGGAAAATTCTCAGGCAAGGGATCAAATTGGAGCTGCAGCAGCTGGCCTATGCCACAGCCACAGCAATGCCAGATCCCAGCCACATCTACGACCTATGCCACAGCTCACAGCAACACTGGATCCTTAACCCACTGAGCAAGACCAGGGATCGAACTCGCATCCTCATGGATACTATGTTGGGTTCTTAACCCATTGAGCCACAATGGGAATGAAGAGTAGATTGGAGGTGGTCCGGAGTGCAGGGAACAAGGCATTGCAGCAGAGATGTCGTGGGAAGCTGTCCTTGGGAGATGGCAGATGTAAGGAGGCGATAGGACCATCAGATGTGCGCTGGAGGTGATGTGATGGGGTTTGCTGATATATGGGGGGTGGCTGTGCCCACCCATCACTGCACTTTATGCCCCACTGTACATGGCACAGCTGCCTCATGGGCTCCGGAGGGCCCCTAGGGAAGCCCCCCACCTTGGGAACACACCCTGTGACTTCTCGTACCAGGGCACTTTCTCTCCACTACTGAGGGAGGGTGGCCTGGTAGGACATACCCTAGGGGGAGGTTTGGGGGAAGGCACAGGGAGTCAGAAAATCTGCTGCCAGCCCTGGCTCTGCTGCCAACTGGCTCAACGACTTCAGAGGGGTCACCTAGCCTCTCTGCATCTCAGCCTCGGTGGCTGCAGAATGAAGGCAGGTGATCTCTCAGTTTCCACTACTGAGCATGTTCCCAGGCCTACGGACTCAGCACATCACCAGGTTTCCCGGCCAATCTGCATCTGACCTGAGCACCCGTGTGGAGAAGAGGCAGGAAGATATTGTGGACCAGAGATCTGGGCCGGCCGCCACATGGTGCTAAGTGAGAGGCAGTTCCTACAGTGGGGCCTTTCTTCTTACACACCATATCCTGAACGTGGGGAAGAGTCATGGGAATGGAAAGGGAGAGTAGATAGAGACAGCTTGGGGAGGAGTGATGAGATCTGGCGGCTGGATGCGTAGGGAAAGGCGGACAAACATGGGCTCCAAGATGGCACCCAAGGCTGAGCCCATACGGGTTTCCAAATGCCGCATTTTTTGGATTTTCTGTGTTCAATGACTGTAGAGTCTGCACCTTCCAAAGTTGGTGAAGAACTTCCAAGAATGTCCCCCAGTGTCCCTTCTATGAGATGGTAGCAGCACAGATCTGTGACCTTGCCTAGGGGCTGTTTGTAGCCATGACCAGCTACTGCATGAGCTGTAGGAGGCTGCAAAGGGATGCAGGTGGACTCCATCATCCAAGATTGCTGGACCCTCCCGGTCCCCGACAAGCTCTCTGTTCCCCATTTATTCCACGTCCTCTCCAGGTCCATCCTGAAATGCCTGCCTCATCCCAGAATCAACATGCCTAATCGCCTCCTCTTCTCCAGCCTGACTTCTGTCTCTGCAGAGCCCTGGAAGTGAAAGTCATCCCGAGAGGTCAGAAGACGGAGCTGGGAAGGGGTTTAAACTGCTCAAGAGCGAGAACAGAGCCTTTTCCATCCTTTCATGTTCTCAAACTTGTCTGCACCCACTGGGAGGGCTGGCTGTTGACACATGAAATATTGAGGCAACCTTGTTTATGCGCTTGGCACCTTATTTGAATGTGGCTTTTCAAAATCAAGATGTTCCGGGCTTGTTTTTTGCAATTAAAAAAAATATATATATAGGAAAATATCCCCAAACAGAAAGGAGTACTGAGGGTTTCCATATAAAAACAATTTAAGCTGAGGAAAATAACCTGGTCCCACCAAGTCCCCAAGAGAACCTTGGTTCGCAGGGGATGGTCACAAAGCAGAGTTGCTAGCAGTGGGTGGGATAGGACGCTTGCTTTCAATCCAAATAAGCAAACATCCTCCCCAGAATCCAGCCTCCTTGCCCCACAGGCTGTGGTTCCAATTTGCTTCCTGTTTTCAGCCCTCCCAAAAATACATCTCACAGACTTTTTTTATTTTCATCTCCTCACCTTGAAAAGCACAGATTTGCAAGTGCGAGTTTCTTCACAGGGAGACAAATCCAGCCTGCATTCGAGACACTCAGGCGCAAAGCAATGCATCGCATCGGAAAATTTCCATCGCCAGCACTTTTTTTTTTTTAAATATTCTCAAGATAAATGGATTTTTACTTATAGGACTAAGGGCTCCATTATTTTTCAACTACTTTGCTGCTTCCAGGAAGCCAAGAAAATTGGTCATGCACCTGGCCAGCTGATCCAGCTTCAAAACTCTTCTGACCTTAATGAAAAGGGCCTCATTTTTCCTCCCCTTTAATAAATGTGTCTGCTCTCCTTCCCATCTGTATGCAGCGTGTGGGGTGGGCAGGCAAGGTGCCCAGTTTATGCAAATGAGCAGAAACACCTGATTTACTGGGATTCTTCGCACCGCCTTCAATGCAGGGGTCTCTGCTCCAGAGGGTGGAGGAGGGGAGAAATGAGTCACAGATCCAGTCTCCAGGGACTTAAAGAGCAAGTACCTTCTGATGTGGTTTTTTAATGTTTACACTCACCTGTGTGAAGGTATGTGTGTGTATGTTTATGTGTGTACATAAGAGAGAGAAAGAGACAGGAGAGTGAGGAGGGGTTAAAAACCAAAATCTTAGCGACTGCTTGAAGGTGTCTTAAAAGCTAATTCGAGTGGAAAACTTTCCCTGGGGAAAAAAAAAAAACGAAACAACGTCCCTGTTCTATAGATGCCGTTATGCTGTCTTCCAGAACCTGGAAGAGAGTGGCAAGGATTTGGACCATGGCCTGGAGGCAGAATCTGGAGCTCTCTTTCCCAAGGAATGAATCACAGCCCCTCTGGCTGGTATAGCAGGTGCTGTGAAATCTGGCTGACAGGTCAACTTCAAGGTGTTCTGCTTGCTGAGGCGTCTCTCTGTTCAGCTAATCTCCCATCACACCCCTGGTGCCTGGTAAAGGTAAGTCATTATGACTAAGTATATAAAGCAGGAGGGTCTCTGCACACCTGTAATTATTACCTGGCAAGTCTCTGCGGAACCTGGGAGTTTCCCAGAGGGCCGATGGGGCCATTTCTGCAGAGGCTAAGTCAGGCTGGGGCCTTCCAGGCAACATCTGGCAGGAGGAACCAGAAATCAGACTTAAAGAACTGAATGCCTGTTTTGTGGTATCAGTGGAAGACTGGGGTCAAAGTTCCCAGGCCCCTAAGCTGTGATGAACCTGGTTGAGATGCTCCCATGCACCTGTAAGTGTCTCAGCGTAAACAAAGCAGAATTCTCTTCCAGCTTCACGGTCCCGGAGAAACATAATGGAAGCCACAGTGGTCATTTTTCATTTCCAGTAGCCACGTTTAAAAAAAGAAACAGGAGGGAGTTGCCATTGTGGCTCAGCAGGTTAAGAACTGAACTAGTATCCCTCAGGATGCAGGCTTGTTCCCTGGCCTCGCTCAGTAAGTCAAGGATCCGGCATTGCCACAAGCTGCAACATAGGTCACAGATGTGGCTCAGATCTGGCGTTGCTGTGGCTGTGGCAGAGGCCAGCAGCTGCAGCTCCGATTCTACCCCTAGCCTGGCAATGTCATATGCCACAGGGGCGACCCTGAAAAGAAAAGAAAAAAAAAAGGAAGAAACAGGTAAAATTCATCTTGATAATAGAAATTGGTGGATCAAAAGTATGTCTTCATCATTAAATATAAAAATTTCATAAAAATAAAAAATTATTAGTGAGAACTCCTTTTTTCACACTAAGTCTCAAAACTATGGCATATCTGAATACGGACCAGCCATGTCTCAAGTTCCCATGTACCATATGAGACAGGACAGTCTCAGAAGGTGCTATTTCCCCTCTCAACATTTTGACTCCCCATAAACATTTCATGTAAAATAAATGAAATTGTGATGTGTGATTTTTACTTGATTTTAAATGCTCACACTCTCAATAAAATAAGAATTTCTAAAAATGCCTTTCAAAGAGTACCCGGCAGGTCTAAAGGCCAGCCTTAGTTGGCCTTTCCTTCATGTGCTGATAACTGACACCAAAGCATTGTGACTTAGACTGATCAGTTTCTGCCCCTCACAATGGAAAAATAAAAAAAAAACAGATTTTGAGTTTGGCTCAGCCGGTTAAGAACTTGATACAGTGTCCATAATGATGCAGGTTCAATCCCTGGCCTCAGTCAGTGCGTTAAGGATCCGGTGTTGCCATGGGTTGTGGTGATGGTTGCAGATGCGGTTTGGATCTGGCATTGCTGTGGCTCTGGCGTAGGCCGGCAGCTACAGCTCCGATTAGACCCCTAGCCTGGGAACCTCCATATGCCGAGGGTGTGACCCTAAAAAAATAAAAGAAAAAAGAAAACTGGATTCTTGCCTGCTCCTCCCTTCAGGGCAGCTCACCAACCTCAGGCTGAGCACACACACGTTCACATGCTGTCTGCCAGGGACACTGGGCACAGAGACCAGAGGAGAGCAGGGCTCAGGGACAGCCGAGCAGGCTGAGAACACCCATGAGGCAAGGATGGCTGTGTAGCCAGGGGCCTTCCTGTGGGGATGCCGCCAGGATAGGAGGTCCCAGGCCTGGATCCAGGACTGTGGCTAGAAGTTCTGAGGGCAGGAAGGGAGCTGTAGGTACAGAGCCTGCAACCACCCGCTGTCAGGGACCCCCAGAATATTAGGAAGCACGGAAGGAACCGTCCCCAGTGGAACAGGCAAGAGCGTAGCAGTCCAACCCCAATACAATGCGAACTAATGTGCTGCATCTTTCAGTAGCCGCATTAAAGGAAGTGGACAGAAAGGTAACATTCTTCTTAATAGCATATTTTACTTAATCCACTCTTCCTTAAATATGAGCATTTCAACATGTGTGATACTTCCCGTTCTTTTTTTTTAACAAAGTCCTCGAAATCCAGTGTGACTTACCCCCACCCAGCATGTCTCAGTTTGAAGCAGTCCCATTTTCACCACTCCTGAGCCACATGCCCGGGTGGCTACCATATATGGCTGCACAAATCTAGGGGTGGGTGTGTGTGTAGAAGGAATCGTAACTTCTGCTCTGACTCTCTGAGTCCAAAAGACAAGTCAGACCTGCTTAAAGGGGGAGGGCGGGGGATGAAGAGGGAGAGAGGGTCATCCAGCATCTTGGTGAGGCCAGCGCGGCATGCCAGGCACTAAGTGCATGAAGGAGAGGCACCAGCTCCTCTCCCGCATCCCCAAGGGTGTCTGCGCAAACAGTGTCAAGACGACACAGAGCACCGAGGAAGGTTTGCTAAATGTTGCCAAGCACCTGGACACCAGATCACAAGGGCGACCCAGAAAACAGGCAAGTGCACCTGTGGTGGAGCGCTTGGCATCGAGCCCGGGACGGAGGTCACCCCAGGTCACGGCTGGAGGCGGGGAGCCAGGCAGCAAGGCTGCCTAATGTGGAAATGTTTGGATCGGAGCAGGGCAGGCGCTGCGGGCAGCGGGGAGGAGGCCAGGGCGGCGGGGTCCAGAGCGCAGCGCTGACAGTAACCAGGCGCGCAGAGGACCATGTGGTCCACAGCGCCAGCGCTGGCCAAAACCCGGGCTGCCTCTTTCCTAATAAGTCTGGCAGCGCCTGCGTCCTCTCAGCAGACCAGACTCTCCCTTGCTGCCGGGTCTTATTTAAGAAGAAGGAGCGGGGTGCCACCAGGGAGAAAAGCAAGCCAAACCCAGCAAGGATGGAGGGGAGCCCTCCTTTCTCCCGGCCTCCCCACTCCACAGCAGATCAGCTTTGCAAATGAACGAAGGGGTTGCTTTCTCCACGAGGACTGACTCTCTAGCCCTGGGGCACACATCGCATCCCAGATGGTGAGCCACAGGTCTCCAGCCCTTCCCTCTGGGGTGAGGAGGGGGCCCCCTAAAGCATCCCGCCCCATCCCTTCCCCTCCTCCTCCAGCTCCTTCCAGGAAAGAAAGGCACCGCCCACCTAACTTCAGAAGAAGGTTCCCCCCTTCCAGCCTCTGGGTCTGGCTGGGGCTGCACACTTGCTAGTTGTCTGCCGGCCCCACACAAGGGAGGGCAGGATTACAACACGTGTGTGTTTGGGTCAGGAGCACTTTTGAACTATGGCTCCGAGAAAGAACAGCCTGTACAGCCATTGAGTCTCCCAGCAACAAAGAATGTACAACAGAGAATGATTAGCCCTCACTGGCAAAACAATTTTTTTTTTTTTTAAAAAAAGAGGTGCCGCTTGGTCTCTTTATAGGGTCCTGGAGTTAGGGTGTCTGGACTGAAGAGTGCTCTCCCTGCCTGGCTGGGAGAACCAGCGTCACTCGCTCCTCAGGGGTTTATGACCTTGGCTTACTAATAAGCCCTTGTAACACGATTACAGTCGGGGTTTTGCAAGCTTCGGGACCCAGGTGTGGTTGAAGGTCAGCTGCCTCGGGACAGGGGGCTCTCCTGCCGTTGGGAAAAGGTTACAAAGAATGATTTTCCTGCTCGAGGGCTTGTAGATGATTAACAGGTTTCTTTCTGTTAACCAGAGAGTTAATCGTTAGTCAAAGCACACTTTGATAATGGGGGCGGAGGGGAGAAAATGAATACGTCAACCATTAATCGAGGGACATGCCATAAAAGTTAGGATGGAAAACACACCGTTTGGGAGAGGAATTCATGCACTGGCCTGCTGGAGAAGAAGGAGGTAAAGGATCAAGTGAGGCCATGAAGTTCATGCATACTTAGAGCAGGGAGTTTTTTTTTTTTTTAAATCCTTTTCCTTGTTACATTGCTTGGAGGAAGCAGGGTAGGGATAACGAAATAACAAACACGGGAACATTACAAATAAAGCCAGTTTTATTGGCTTTTTGCTCCAGCCTCCCACAGTTGAGCCTGTCCTCTGTATGATTCTTTCCTTGGGCATTTTGCGGGGAGGAGAGGAGCCCAGGGACTCACGATCAGAAAAGCCAAGGGGGTCCAAGGAACTCAGGCTGAGAGGCATGAGGCCACACCAGCCCCTCCCCCGGGGTCACCCTGGCCAGTGCCCCCGTCCCTGACCCCAATCGTCCTGCTGGGGCCCAGGGTGGCCTTGCTGGGCAGAGAGGTTGCCTGTTCGCTGCCCTGGAAAAAAGCAGCATTAGCCTCAGTTTCTTATGGCCTGATTGTGACACCAGGTCCTGGTGCCCAGGAGAGCTTTCCCCCAAGGCCCAGCCCAGGAAACAAGAGGATGCAGGGGGCAAAATTCCTGTTTTGCGCAGACAACTCCCAGATACACCACCTCCACCACTAGAAACATTTCTGGGTGCAGGACACAAGCATGTGTATTTTTTTTTTTTCTTTTTGCTTCTCAGGACCACACCCTTGGCATATAGAGGTTCCCAGGCTCTCCCAGGCTAGGGTCGAATCAGAACTACAACTGCCGGCCTACGCCACAGCCATAGCAATGCAGAATCTGAGCTGCATCTGCAACCTACACCACAACTCCTGGCAACGCTGGATCCTTAAACAGGAATCGAACCCACAACCTCATGGTTCCTAGTCAGATTTGTTAACCACTGAGCCACAGTGGGAACTCCAACATGTGTATTTTTTTTTTTTTAAGGCTAATTCTCTCGAGTAGCCAGGGATGAATTGCCGCCACCAAGAAAACTAGCTGGGGAAACGTGAGCTGGGGGGCAGAACGCTCTGGGAAAGGTGCGCTCAGACTTGGTGGCCCAAGAGGATGACGGCAAAGATGAAGAGTGTGTGATAAACATGGATGGTCAAGAGGTTATGGACAACGTTGGAGCAATGCTGTGGGGGCCACACTAGAGAGACCCTCCTGCTCCCTGACACTTAGAAAGACCCAGGAGACAGTATAGATGCCTTTGGACCTGTTGTGGTCTGTGCACACGGGTCACAAAATAATTTCTGGACTCGTATCGGGGTGAAAAGAAAGAAGAGTTTATTGAGCATGGCGAGGGGAGAGAAAGTAGAGTTTATTGAGATAAGAGATGCTGCAAGCAAAGCAGGCTGACTTGCTGATGATCGGGGAGAACCAATCCTTGAACGTGTGGTCATGTCTGTTTTAATAGCCCAGGGAGAGGAGATGTCTCAGGATATATCTGCTGACCTGCTGATTGGTTGGGGAAAGAGGGGAGTCTTAGGATACGCTTGCTGGTTGGTTGGGAGCATGTAAGGTCCTATAGGGGTGGGGCGAGGAGTGGGCCATATACCTTTCCTAGTAGGGGCAAGAAGGAGTAGACCTGGTTGCTCAAGGTGGGGGAGGGAGCACTACAATGAGACAGGAGGGGTGATGATAAGGGTCTGGCAATTCCTGTCTTGGCCAGACGCTTGGAGTTCTATCTCCCTAAAGGGAACTTGAAGCCCAACAGGATCCACCCCCTCCATCTGGCTTGAGGAGGGACACTGACCAGGGAAAGCTGACCTCAGAAAGGCATGTCCCAAGAGCATGTGACTGTGGCCATTTGTATGGTAACTCGCTGACTTATACGGGCAGAGAGAGATGGCTTCTCTCCTGAGCCGTGTTCTCAACTTGTTCTGAACCCCTCCAATTTTCCATCTGTTAAATGGAATGATAACTCTTGACGTCTGCTTGCCTCACTTGGACACTATGAATAGAAAAATTTTCCCCAAGTGCTTTGGGCTCACACGAAAAGGAACTAGCTAAGCATCTCTGCACTCGCCAGATTTTCCTGGACACCAATCAACTTAAATGGATAATAATAAATTCCTCTGCCTGTCTTTGTTGAGAGAGTAAAAGAGAAAGAATCCCTCAAGACCTCGGGTCTCGAATATTCTGCTCTCTAAAACCTCTTTCAAGAAAAGGGTCTGAGGACCAGGTCTGAGAGATGGCAAGAGCTGTCTCTAGAATATTTTGGTTTTAAAAATCACCTTCCCTGGAGTTCCCATTGTGGTTCAGCAGAAACAAATCCGACGTAGCCATGAGGATATGGGTTCAATCCCTGGCTTTGTTCAGTGGGTTAAGGATCTGACGTTGCCATGAGCTGTGGTGTAGGTTGCAGATGTGGCTTGGATCTGGCGTTGCTACGGCTATAGCATAGGCCAGCAGCTGCAGCTCCGAATCGACTCCTAGACTAGAAACTTCCATATGCTGCAGGTGCAGCCCTAAAAAGAAAAAAAAGAAAAGAAAAATCCCCTTTCCTGAACCACGTAGACGGAAGCATTCTGCATGGAAAGGTGAGAATGGGTTATGACTCAGCCTTGGGACCGTGTATAGACATGGGGAGGCTTCCAGATGCTTTTATGTCTTCACTTATTCATGTATTCCACAGCGCTTTCCAGAGCAATTATCCCAGGTTCCCTAAAAGCATCTGACCACCAAGTCCAGGGTTTGGTTACCACTGTCTGACCCCAAACCAGCTCTCTCAGGCTGGACCTCCAGCTGAATCAGGTTGCCTATCTTGCAACCCAACACCTGCTCCCATCTCCCCTCACCTTCTATGTCCCTGGGGTGAGGGGGCTACCAAGCAAAAGGAAGTTGGTTTCTACTCTGTGGTGTGTGTGTGTGTGTGTGTGTGTGTGTGTGTGTGTGTGTGTGTGTGTGAGATACCCAAAGACCAAAGGAGAGAGGAAGAATAGAGAACCAACGCTGTTTTTCTCCAAAACCCTGAGATGAGACTTCAATGAGATGAGTCAAGGGTATAACAATCTTGTCCAGGTAAAATTTCCTCTCTCCTTAAGCAGTTTGTAAGTTTCTCAAACATAAGGATCTGAATTCCCTTCTCCTGCAGGGCCGTTTACACAATGGAGTTTTGTTGAATGGCAACCGAATAAATGATTTACTCAGTGGCTTTGAGAACAAGACCATTCACTTTCAAAGCCCTGCTGAGGTAGACAGATGCTGAAGAGTCTTCCCCTGTGCTTGCAGAATGTGGGGGCTTGCACTTCCCGATCTAGACTAAGAGCAGTAGGTGCAGATTGGATCCCTGTCAATTAAGCCTAAGTGTCGACTCATATAACAGGGCTGCCACTTGCTATGGTTTGTAAAGCTGAGTCCAGGCAAAACCTGATGGGAGATGCCCCTTGCGTTCTGTGCTTCTTTCATTCCTGCCCAGGGGCTTCAAAGACCTTGGGCCACCAGGGCTTTCTCAGCCTTCCCGTAATTTCCATGGCCAGATGGGAAAGCAACGCATCCTGGGACCCACCTGAGCACAGCCCACGTGTCTGTTTGCCGTGAAGAAGAGCATTTTACAACCGGATCCATCCAACGATAGAATGGGATGTCTCCCCAAACCGAGAGAGTGGGTTCCATGTTTGCCAGCAAAGATGGTGCTACAACCTGCCTGGGAGGCTTCGGAAAGGCCCCTACCCAGTGGGGCGGGGGAGGTTAACACCAACTTCTAGGGTCTTTTCCAACGTGAAGATCCTCTAATCCTGTGGTTTCGGGTCACGGGACTCTAGAACCAAGGGTGGTGACAGATAGACTCTGACCTCACCAGAAAGAGCAATGGGTTGAGAAACACGATTGATCTGGCGCTGGGCCATCCTAACGAATGGATCCAACATGTGCTGAGTTAATCCACTCCCTGGGGCAGGAGGAAAGGGAGCCCAACCACCGGTGGTCTCCGGGACCGTGTGGAGTAATGGCCCTTCCGCATTACCTGAAGCGTGCAGTTGGTACACCGTGTGTGTGAAAGGCGCTCGCATAAAAGTGATTTTATGGCTCTGGCTTGGGTTTGTCAGCCAAGTAAACAGACAAATCTCAGTTATAAAAGGGGCAATAAAATCAGTACATGACGCTTTGAACTCGTACTAAATGCCATCTTTATTTCAAGGTTCTCAACGTGTTTTTACCAACAAGTTCAGAACTGTCTCCGTTGTCCCCCCTTAAGATGGGGAAACTGAGTCACAGCTTGGCAAGGGCTGGAACCAGCCGGGTTTGTTTCAAGGGAGATGCCTCTGCAGTGGGCCTGTGGGTGCCCCCCACCCCAACCCCCAACCCAGCCACACCTTTGTTCCGAGTGTAAATGCACAGATTCAGAGCCACTGGTGTAAATTCTACCCAGGTGGCCCGAGCACAGCTGAGATCCAGCGAGTTGACAATAGCAATGGCACAGACCAGTTCTCGTGCTTCCTGTGCATCAGGCACCACCACCCCTACTTCTCGCCACAGTCCTGGGAGGTGGGTGTTTTTATCCTCCTGTGTAAACTGGGACAATGAGGTATAAGGAGGTGAATGCATTTGGAAGGACCCCTCCCACCCCCCCGCTGGAGGGCGCCTTGCTGTCGGTTCCCAGAGTCTGTGCTTTAGTGACCAGGGACTCTTATTTCTGAGGAAAAGGACCCAAGCCACCCTATTTGCTCAGAGGTGGGGAATTTTAATTCATCCCCTTCCAGTCTTCATTTCCAAATACGAATAAAGTCAAGGACAAATTCGCACAGGTTTCCCTTAGGGGCGCAGGGAGCAGTTTGGGAGACAAACAACTCATGAACAAAACCATTTCGGGTGAGCCAGACCAGCAGTTCGGAAATCATAAATAGAAAGAACTCCAAAAAATTACAAGAGACTGTTAAGACGATGGAGAAAATTCTAAAGTACTCGTTCTTGTTATTTTACTATTTTAAGTTGAAAACTGCCCTGTCAAATGTATTTGAATTGTCCAACATGGGAACAATGCAGGAGTTTCAAGATGAGATACCACTGGCCCAAGCACACCATCTCCCCCGCAATGCTGGATGCCGTGGTGCTCAGTGGCTCCCTCCTGGGGGCACCCTCAGCCCCTCCTGGTCACAAGGGGATTCTGACAACCTGCTCATTAAGCCCATCTTCCCTTCCTCCTGGGCAAGCTGGCCTCGATTTCCCAGCATCCCTTGTGGTGAAGTAAAGTCATACGACTGGGTTCCGGCCAATGGAATGTATTCTGGCCAAAATGAGTTCTGACCAATGGGCGTTTCTCCCCTGTTTTGTCTTTTACTGTCCATCCCCTGGATGTGAACACCCGGGTAATTGATCTTGGAAGCTCCCTGTTGAGGATGGCTGGGGCTCTACCAGCCCAGATTCTAAAGGACTGAAACAGAACAGAACCCCTGCCTCGTGCCCCATTGCTGATCAGACTGATTTGGTGTTTAGACCCAACATGTGCAAGCTATTCCAATTGATGGGGCAGAAGCAGGCCATGTGGATGGCCTAAAAAAAAAAGATAAAAGAAAAAATTGAACTCGGAACAGTTTCAGTGACAGCTATAATATGTTCTAAAATGTCACAAAATGTTAAAATAGCTAGCATTTCTTTAACTAATAGAGCAATTTGATGATAAGAATCCACCCTCTCCAGGCTAAAAATGAAAAATTCTGTAACCATCACCCCCTGGCATGGCAGAAAGGAACCTGGGGCATAGAAACACCCCGTTACTTTCTTTCTTCATTGAGTTAGTGGCCTGTGATAAAACTCAACTTCTTCAATTGCCTTTCCACATACTCTAGGCTGAAGGTGACAAATTGGGTTTGTCTTGAAGCCACCTTGAAATGATCGATGGTCACTACCTGAGCTGAGAAGTCTCTTGGAACCAAGTCAGGAAAGAGTGCAGTGATCAGAAGGCCTCCTTTGCCAAGCGCAATGGTGGCGGCGGGGGGCGGGGGGAATAGTGCCAGCCAGTGGCTCCCAAATACCTGTTCATGGACAGATGCCTTCAGAATCACGTGGGATGTTTGTTTGCAATTCAGTCTCCAAGCTCCCATGCTCACCCTCCCAAGATTTACTGAATTAAAATCTCCAGGTGTGTGGCGTTCCCACTGTGGCTTGGTGGGTTAAGAATCCTACTGCAGGGGAGTTCCCATCATGGCTCAGCAGAAATGAATCCGACTAACATCCATGAGGATGAAGGTTCGATCCCTGGCCTTGCTCAGTGGGTTAAGGATCCGGCATTGCTTTGAGCTGTGGTGGAGGCCAGCAGCTGCAGCTCCAATTTGATCCCTAGCCTGGGAACCTCCCTATGCCTCAGGTGTGGCTCTAAGGAAAGGATAAAAAAATAAAAAATAAAAAAGCATCCCACTGTAAAGGCTCAGGTCACTGTGGATGTTTGATCCCCAGCCTGGCACAGTGGGTTCAAGGATCTTCTTCATCACCTGAGCTGATTGACCCTGGGAGAGTGACTTCACCTCTCTGTGCCTCCACTGCCTCATATTTAAATTAAGGATAATAATAACACCTTCCTCCTAAGGGCATCAGGAAGATGAAATAAGATTTTACATAATAAACACTCAGCAAGTACTAGCTTTTATCATATTTTCTTCTTCCAAGTCTCCAAGAGGTATTCTGCCCACTGGCACCAGCACAGGGAAAAGCATTGTTTTCCTAGATTTCCAGATGCCCTGGAGAGCACCACTATCTGCAAATAGTGTGAAGGACAAGGACACAGGGCTTGAGTCTCCTCTGCTTTGCATCTGAGCTGGACAAGGACCTTGGATGGGAAACCACCTGTTGAGAAGAGCTTAGAGGGAGAAGGGCAGTGTGTACACATTGATGCTGAGGTGGTGATGGTTATGATACCGGCGACAGTGATGTACGTGACAATGCTGGTCTTGGTGATGATGGGAAGCCTGGTCACCATGGGATGTGATGGCACTGTGCCAACTGATGGTGGTGTGGGGGGTTTGGGGCTGTCAGAGGACAATGTGCTCCATCGTCCTTCACCGTGAAGGCTTCACACTCAACAGCAATCTGGTCACAACGGTGCCTCCTCAGGACCCTGACCATCCCGTTGGCACCAGCGCCCCTGCTGACAAATGCCAGAGCCTGGGACCCCCCAGCCATCTTCGGTCAAGTCTGCGTAGTCCCTGTGTTTCTCCCCAGACCTCACGGAGAGCCTGGGCCCATGCTTCTCACTGGCTAGGATGGGGTCCTACACCCAGATCTGCTGCCAGACGTCTGGGAGAGCAAGCAGCCAGTATTTGCTGGCTGGTGGTGGAGCTCAAAGGTAAGAAGTAGATTCCAAAGCGAGGCAGCCAAAACCCAGTAAATATTTACCACACTCAGCTAATCCTGGCTCTTTTTAGCTGATCAACACACAGAAAAACGGAAAACCAACACCTTACTGCTCTGTCTCCCTCTCCATCTGTGGGCCCCGTCTAAGCTGGACTGGAGCGGAGGCAAAGCCAGACTGCTGGGGAGGCAGGGACATGGGTGCTGTTGGGTACATGGTTTGATGGCCTGTCCAAAATGAAGCCTTTGCCCTTGGACCTCGGTGTCCCAGGAACCTCGGACACCTCAGCCCATCCCAGGAAATGGGCTTGGGTGAAGAGTTGCCAACAGGGGGCAGCCAGAGGCACTTCGGGACCCCAGTGATTAGGAGCCAATACAAGCCGAGGAACCGCTCACCCAACGAGGAGCCAGGAAGTCTGAGTTCCCGCCCAGCCCTGCCTTGGCTCCCGGCACAGCCCAGAGCCAATCTTTCAACTTTCGTGACTCAGTTTACTCCACTGCCAAATGGAGATAATCACGAGGAGCTCAAAGCCCTTTTGTAACACTCTAATGAGTGTTTATGAAGCACTTTGTAGGAGTTTATAGTTATTCGAGCTGGGAAAGGAATTACAAATTATTCCGGAGTAAACAGTATTTAGAATCTGGGTTTTCACCAGACAACAGGTTTGACTGGATGTTTACAAGACCATTGTAACAGGACACCCCGAGGTCCCATCGATGCAAATTGGCTTCATTTGAAGCACCTCTCCTCCCTGAAAAGCATATTATGTCCTGTGAGTAGGGGGTCCTTTGTGAAGGCATCATGCATTTCATGATTCATGAGCGAACTGAACAACTGGATTCAGAAATGGAAGCCAGATGCTCATCTTTTTTTTGTTGTTTTTTTTTCCTCAGGGATTGGGGGTGAAGACACAATGGAGAACTGTTTGAAAAACCAGATAAACCTGATTTCTCCCCAACTACATCTTCCAAAGAGCTCCATGCTCCTGTGGAAATTTGCCCCCCATATGCTATGGATCGATAATCATTCCCCAAGAATTATAAATGTATTTCCTTCAGAAGTTTGGAATAAAAAAAAAATAGAATCCTGAGATGTAGCAGGGAGGCAAAGGATAAAATATAGTGAGTCCCTGTGCCAAGCTCTGTGCTTCTCCTGGCTCTGTCGCTCCCTCATTTGCACACCTATGAGTGTAGATAGGATCAGAGAAGGGGAGCTGCCTGGTAACAAAGTCAGCCATGGACAGGGTGCCACGGAGCTCCCGTTCACACCCAGCTGGGTCCATCTCCACGTCTGTGTTATTATTTCTGCTGCACCGTTATCATCTGTACTTAGTTCCGAAGAACACAAGGGCCGCACGAGTCTCCTGAACTCGGTCCTGTCCCGTCACCTAACGATCAGTATCTTCAGCCAACATTGGAGGAAACGGGATGCTGAGGGCATGTGAGACAGTGCGTGTTTTGGGCAGGACCTGGGCTCTCTGGCTTATCTGGGGTTGGCCAGAGGAGAAGGGGGCAGGGGAACAGAAGGAGAGTGACTCTCTGAACTTGTATGATAGAGAGAAGAGCCAAACCCAATTCTCATTTTGCCCTCTGTTTCAAAGACCAGCCTGATTCTACAGGGCCAGTTACTGTCTGCTTCCCCTGTGGACATGAGCAGGGAAGCCAGAAGCATCTGAGATGTTCCCCCAGATCGTTGCCATGAAGTGAGGCTGGGCTTCCTACCCCCCATCACAGTTAAGAGGAGGATGGGACAATGGGGCCCATCATCTCAGGAGACAGTGTCCTTGTCCATAAAGCAATTTTTTTTTCCTTTTTAGGGTCACACCCTAAAAAGGCATGTGGAAATTCCCAGGCTAGGCGTTGAATCAGAGCTGCAGCTGCCAGTCTACACCACAGCCACGGCAACCCCAGATCCGAGCCAAGTCTGTGACCTATGCTGCAGCTTGCAGCAATGCTGGGTCCTTAACCCACTGGGCAAAGACAGGGATGGAACCCGCATCCTCATAGACACTATGTCGGGTTCCTGAGCCACAATGGGAACTCCCACAAGGCATTTCTATGTCTACAATTCCATTTAAGCCTCAAAAAGGCAGAGCACATCAAAGAACGGGTCAGGCCCAAAGCATTTCCCACAAGCCACCCAGCCTGGTCCTCAAGACCTGCCACCGTCTAACAGGGAATTTCCATTCCCATCAGAGATCATTCATTTGGATCCGCTCAACAAACTTTCATTGGAATCCCTACCCTGTGCTACGTGTGATGTTTATAAAAGGATGTGAAGGAACCAACCCTGGCCTCAGGAATTCATCATCTGGAAGGGAAACAGAAAAATGATCTTCAATCCAGAAAACTGCTTTAAAGGGGAGTTGAGTAAAATGCCCTGGAAGAGCATTCCATTCTGCTCAGCTCAATCGGACTCCTCGTTGCTCCAAAAGCTGCAAGTTCTCAGCTCCAAGCACTGGCTCTTGCTGCCCTCTCTGCCCTAGATGTCTGCCAGGCTCCCAGCTCCCTGTGGTTTAAGTCCTAGATGCTGCCTCCTCCAGGAAGCCTTCCCCACATTCTGTTGCCTTTGAACTCTTCCTTTTTTGGCCACGCCCATGACTCTTGGACATTCCTGGGCCAGGGATCGAACCCACGCCACAGCAGTGACAAAGCCAGATCCCTTACTGCTAGGCCAGTAGGGAACTCCTCCTTTGAATGTTTATAGCTCTTTGTTGGTACCTCCTTTATGACACCTCTTATTTTCTGGCCAGTTTTTTCCACATTTGTCCTAAGGCCCACTTAGCACTGTACCCAAGCAAGGGCAGGGACTGGATCTGGCACAGGGTAGGCACTCAATACATCTTTGGGGGCCTCAGTTAAACCTACTGAAAATTTTATCAAGTAAAATAATGAGGAAGTGTAATTATAATCACCAGTGTTAAAAGATTCCTTTTGCTTTCTTTTAAATTCGAAAAGCAGGCAATGGGAGTTCCTATTGTGGCTCAGCAGATTATGAACCTAGCTAGTATCCATGAGGACGCAGGTTCAATCCCTGGCCTCGCTCAGTGGGTTAAGGATCCGGCGTTGCCTTGAGCTGCAGTGTCGTTCTCAGATGCTGCTCGGATCTGGTGTGGCCGTGGCTGTGGTGTAGGCCAGCAGCTGCAGTTATGATTCGACCCCTAGCCTGGGAACTTCCATATGCCTTGGGTGCTGCCCTAAAAATAAAAAATAAAAAAATCCAAAAACAAACGAAACAGGTGATAAGACAGAATGGATGGTTGGGCGCCGTTTCTATAAATATAGGTGTGTGTTGTTTCAGTCAGGATCCTGGCAGGAAGCAGAATCCATCCCATGTGGTTCCTATCAAGGAGCTTGAGTGAAGGTTCCACTTCGAGAGCTAAGTGAGCAGAAGGGAGGGTGACACCCAGACTAGCCCTTGTGGGAAGCTGTTATGGCCCCAAGTGCATGAAGAATGAGGGGGAGGATGACGTATCCCTCACCTGGTTAGGACTGGACCAAAGTCGGCAAAGATGGAAGTCCCTGGGATATCGTAGGGTAGGAGCAGTGTCTGTCTGGCTGAATATAACTCAATGCTGGGGTGGGGTGGAGGGACGAGCTGCAAAGGAGCCTGGATCACGCCATGATGGGCCAGCCTCCTGGGCACAGAACAGGGCAGAGAAGGGCAGAGAAGGTCTGTGGGGTCCTTGGAGACTGCTCGGCACACACCCAGGACAGTGTGGAAACTCACCCTAGGAGGTGTGATTAGAAGCACAGCCAGCTTTTCCCTTCTCCCTTTTATTCAATTAAGGTTTTACAATGAGCATGTGTTGTCTCTATTATCAAGGGGAAAAAAGGATCTTTCATTTAACAGTCTGACCTTCTAGAAATCCATGCAGACCAAAAAAAAAAAAGGAGCAGGAAATGAAAGGCATGTTTCATAAATAATGATCTGGACTTTGAAAATCTCTTTCAAATGTTTTCAATCTCCAACTTGTAAAGTTGAAGTCACACCATCCATTCATGTATTTGTTCCTCCACTTACTGATTTATTCATTCAACAAATATGTCCCGAGCTGGACCCAGGCGGACATGGCCTTGGATGCACAAAACAAGCAGACAAAACAAGCCTGGAACATGAAACTTTGTGCCATAGGGGGAGGGTCCAAGGTGACAGGTTAGAGGTTACAGTGAGGGCCCCACCCCACTGGGAAACAGGTAGGGGTGCCTAGACACCCAACAAGGCCTCTTCCTTGGCCCAGAGAAGGACCATGGGGAACTTCTTTCTCCATCACACTAGGTAACGTCACTCTTTCTCCCAAGAGGCCAGAAGCACAATGTTAGTCAGTGCCTCCACTTCTACTGGGCTAACTGTCCACATTTAGACTGGGTGTCTGCAACACAACAATGAATTTAGGTTAAAAACTAATTTTAAGAATTCCCATCATGAAGTTCCTGTCATGGCTCAGTGGTTAACGAATCCACCTAGGAACCATGAGGTTGCAGGTTTGATCCCTGGCCTCGCTCAGTGGGTTAAGGATCTGGCATTGCCGTGAGCTGTGCTGTAGGCCACAGACATGGCTCAGATCCTGTGTTGCTGTGGCTGTGGCGTAGGCCAAGCGATTACAGCTCCAACGAGACCCCTAACCTGGGAACTTCCATATGCCACAGGTGTGGCCCGAGAAAAGACAAAAAAAAAAGAGTTCCTTTCATGGCTCAGTCATTAGCGAACCCAACTGGTATCCATGAGGACCTGGGTTCAATCCCTGGCCTTGCTCAGTGGGTTAAGGATCCAGCCTTGCCATGAGCTGTGATGTAGGTCGCAGATGTGGCCTAGATCTTGCAGTGCTGTGGCTGTGGAGTAGGCCAGCAGCTGTAGCTCCAATTATACCCCTAGCCTGGGAATTCCACATACCCTCAGGTGCAGCCCTAAAAAGCAAAGCAAAAAACAAAAACAAAAACAAAAATACTCATTTTAAAAATCAACAAAGTGGAGTTACTTGGTGGCCTAGTGACATTCCAGTCACCACTGTGGTTCCAGTCACTGCTGTGGCTTGGGTTGGATCCCTGTCCCAGGAACTTCTAGGTGCTGTTGACTTGGCAAAAAAAATCAACAAAGTGAGAATTTCATAAACATGACGCCAAGCTACATATCTCAATAGATGGGCTGTTTCCAGGTCTCATTAGATGTAATTTCATCCTTATCCCCATCCTTTTTTTCTGTAACCCCACTCAGGATGCAGGCCTCTCCTCTGCTGGGCCCGATGTTCCAAGGGCTTGTCACCATCTTGGCCTTGATTCTCTTCTTTATTAGCAGCCCCTACATTAAAAAATATGGGGACCCCTTTTAAACCCCCAAATTTGACAGACTCATGTATAATGGTGGTTTTTGTTTGATATTTCTTGATCAAGAAAATGCATGACGAGGAGTTCCCGCTGAGGCGCACACAGCAGGTTAAGGATCTGTGTGGTTCCTATGGTGGCTCTGGTCACTGCTGAGGTGTGGGTTGGATCCCTAGCCCAACACAATGGGTTAAAGGATCCAGCATTGCTGCAGCTGTGGGGTAGATCAAAGCTGCAGCTCGGATTCAATCCCTGGCCCAGAAACTTCCATATGCCTTGGGTACAGCAACAACAAAAAAAGAGAGTAAAGAAAAAATTACGACAAAAGTCTATAATGAATTTAGGTATGCTTTCAATAAGTAAATGTGCATTTTATTAATTATAACCATCTACATATATTTGAAAAATAATAGCTCACATGGGTGGAAAGTGTTAGTTATTCAGTCACTTACCCTCATCTGCAAAGCTCCTTCTGCTGGGTCTTCAAAGGGAAGAGTCTACAACTCGGAGGCCTTGGGCATTGCCCTGCACCATTCTTTAGCTTCTTTATCCCCACAGGGCAAAGGAAACATCCTGAGAGACAGTGAGTTTTCCCTGGGGGTGAAAGATCCCTGGTCAGCATGAGACTTTGGGCTGCACCCACGGCATACAGAGGTTCCCAGGCTAGGGGTAGAATCAGAGCTGTAGCCACTGGTCAACATCACAGCCACAGCAACACCATATCTGAGCTACATCTGCAGCCTACACCACAGCTCATGGCAATGCCGAATCCTTAACCCACTGAGAGAGGCCAGGGATCGAACCAGCATCCTCATAGATACTAGTCAGATTCGTTTCTGCTGAGCCATGGCAGGAACTCCAGCATGAGACATTCTTTAACCAAACTTTGACGTCATGAGGGGTGCACCACTAAGTCCCCTCATTGGTTAAGAACTTTAACTCCAACAGCAAATGGAATGGAGAATGGGTGTGGAAGAGAGAGGGACACTCTTTCCGTTTCAAATAAATGGAAGCCAATGGTTAGTTTTTAAGCACGTTTTAAGGATAATTGGTAGGAATCAAGCCTATCATTCAGTATGTATAAGGCAGTGATTAAACTCCATTCCCACTATCCCTTCCCCTCTTTCCTCCTAACCAGTGTCTACCCAGGTCAACCATAATTCTCAAGCCAGTAAATGCTCAAAATCATGTCCAAGAAAAAGAATAAACCCGCTTATCAGCAGAGATTGGAAATCTAACTAGACCAATCTACAAAATATTAGCCCATTAGAGATGAGGAGAGCTTGAGTGACTGCCTAGAGTCTTGTAAGACTTCAGAGACGTTAGTGCCTGGAGTGAACTAAGGATTTTCTTTTTCTTTTTTTTTTAATTTTTTTTATTTTCCCACTGTACAGCAAGGGGGTCAAGTTATCCTTAGATGTATACATTGCAGTTACAGTTTTTTCCCCCACCCTTTCTTCTGTTGCGACATGAGTATCTAGACATAGTTCTCAATGCTATTCAGCAGGATCTCCTTGTAAATCTATTCTAGGTTGTGTCTGATAAGCCCAAGCTCCCGATCCCTCCCACTCCCTCCCCCTCCCATCAGGCAACCACAAGTCTCTTCTCCAAGTCCATGATTTTCTTTTCTGAGGAGATGTTCATTTGTGCTGGATATTTTCTGATGGCCATCTGTCCAAAAGTCACTTGAGTGTTGGGCACCCCAATTATTTAATTCAGGATGAATGAACACCACTATTTGTTTCTTCGTATGGACCCTGCCTTTCCTTAGGGAAACGACGCTATAATAGTCAAGACCATCAGAAGTGGGCTTGAAAGTCACAGGAAGAAGAAGGGAGAGTGGCTGGCTTTTCTATGCATGTTGTCTACACCATCTCCAGAGAGCCAGGCTGAACTGTCCCCCAGACCAGAACAACATCTGATGCCATTGCCTGCTTATCCTTTCATCTCAAAGCCAGCAAGACTCATTACTAATATGCTCTGTCCAATCCGTCAGTTTGGAGATGTTGTAAGAGACCCATTGAACATATTTGGGCAACATGAGTTCTTAGCTCCAAAAGTTAACATTACCTGAGTTTGATATTGCTGTTGAACACCACACAGAGATAATAACAGTAACTCTTGGGTGAAGGGAATTAAAAGATACAAACTTCTGATTATGAAATAAATTTCTGGGCATGTAACGTATGGCATGGCAACCATAGTTAATAATACTATATTATTAACTATTGAATATTTGGAAGCTGCAAAGAGGGTAGAACTTAAAAGTTCTCATCACAAAACAAAAATGTGTGTTGATGGATGTTAACTAGACTTTTTGTGGTGATCATTTCACAATACATACAAATGCCAAATCATTATATATTCCAACGAACTACATAATGAACAAAACCCGAATCATTTATGTATTATATCAGAAATGAATATAATGTTGTGTGTCAATTATACCTTAACTTTTTCTTTAAAAAAAGGTAACTCTGTTATCTCATTGATGAATAGAAGCTCGCATAACCCAAAGGGCAGGTAATAGTAGTAAAATTGGTCTGACCTGAAAATGAGGTTATAATATTTTATACAGAAGCTTCAACTTTCAAATCACACTTTGAGCTGGATAAACACATATATTAAGTTGTGTCCTCATACAAAGCCTCCAATGTGGAAAGGATGTGGCCATATGCATCCTGAGTGATGGTGAGACTCTCCAGAGGGGGAAAAAGCCTGGCTCCCTGGATAATGCACGGAATTGGAGAGAATAGGGATAAATCCCAGCTGTCTGATTGGCAAGATTTAGATTTCCTCCACTTGAGTAAGTGAGTAGCTCGCTGGGAAGTGGGCAGATGTTCGTTTGGAGTATGAACACAGCTAAAGTTTTGTCTTTTTTTTTTTTTTTTTTTTGTCTTTTTGCCATTTCTTGGGCCGCTCCTGCGGCATATGGGAGGTTCCCAGGCTAGGGGTCTAATCGGAGCTGTAGCCGCCAGTCTACGCCAGAGCCACAGCAATGCGGGATCCGAGCCGCGTCTGTGACCTACACCACAGCTCACGGCAACGCCGGATCCTTAACCCACTGAGCAAGGGCAGGGATCGAACCTGCAACCTCATGGTTCCTAGTCGGATTCGTTAACCACTGCGCCACGACGGGAACTCCAAGTTTTGTCTTCTTTTTCCACCGCTCTGTTGGCTTTCCTGCATCAGATAAGGGAGTAAATGCCCGCTGACTGGATCACTTTCTCCGCAATGCAAGGACGGCAACGGTTCTTTAGAAGGATGTCGGGATCACCTGGGGCTCCCTGAGGTCAGGATGGACAGGGACATGCATGGTCGTGAATGCAAACCTGTCCCCATTGTTTTATATGAATGCCCACCCCCACTAATGCTTGTCACACTGAGGAAACTGGTTCCAGATTTCACATAAGGCCAAAGGGGGAAGTGAGAGCCTCTTAAGGGAAAGTCTGTGAAACATAAAATTAAAAGGCCTTTGGAGTCCCGGACATATGGCAATACTTCAAGGTGTGGCCAAGAGAGCGGGGGAGGGTGGGGTAGACCCTGGAACAACAGAGCTTGTGAGTATGTTACTACGTGGGGGAAATGTTTCTAAATATCATCCAGTAATGCAGCCTTTGCCTCCAACCACCAAGATAATAAGTATCAGCATCTCCATGTAACTGAACGCAGAGCCACCAAGGTCTCTGAATTCTCAATGCAACTGCCAAGGACGCTGAGTGTGCGTCCAAGCGCTGCAGTAAATCCTTCTAGAACAGCATTCTTCTATCCTCTGATGTCCAAGCCAAAGAGAAAACCTGTTCCCAGACCTCACAGAAGTTTTAGAAACTATAGAACTATTCACCAAGGAGACATTGAGTGCATTTGCCTGCATGTGGAATCACTGTGATAGAAAGGAATCAATTAGGGACCCATCTGCAGTTCATTAATATGATCTGTTGAAAAGGAGGCCAAAGTCACCAAGTCAACCCGAAAGTCTAAAAATAGGACGAATGTGAGCCTGGCCCAGTGCACGCGAAGCAATAAAAACCCCTCCATCTGCTAGAGCGAGTCCCCGGTGCTTCCTCCCTCTTTACCACTCATCCTCAGCAGTCGTGGAAAATGAAGGCATTTATTTTCTTTCCAGAAAAAGAGAATAGCATTCTGTAAGGATCACTGTGGCCAAAAATATCATCCTGTGCTGGTACAGGAGAATAAACAGGGGTTGTTGTCCTGTAACACAAATCCTATGTGTTTCAAAGAGCTTTAAAGGGGCGCCTTGTCTGCAGTTGTTCAAAGGAATTTCCCTTGAAGAGATGTGGAAGTTGGCATTCCCATTGTGGCTCAGTGGGTTAAGGACCCGACTTAGTTTTCATGAGATTCGGCTTTGATCCTTGGCCTCACTCAGTGGGTTAAGAATCTGGTGTTGCTGTGAGCTGCAGTGTAGGTCGCAGATGCGGCTCAGATCCCCCACTGCTGTGGCTGTGGCATAAGCCTGCAGCTGCAGCTCTGATTCAACCCTTAGCCCAGGAACTTCCATATGCTGCAAGTGGGACTGTAAAAAGGAAAAAAAAAATCAAAAAAAGAGAGAGGGATGTGGAAGTTACTAGGGCAGCAGTTGCCCTAGTGCAGCAGAGGCAATGTACCCCCTAAAGCTCTGGGTACATCAACTGTGGCGAAGCTGGAGTATCACATGGCTGTTCAAAGGGAGGAGTTCCGGCAGAGTTGCAGCTTGCTTTTGCTTTTGTGTAAAAAGAAAGGATTGATACATGCTTGTTCGTAAACATAGAATATTTCTGAACAGATTTACCCACACTGTCAATGACCTTGCTTATCCATGCTGGGCTGGTAGGGGTGGGGGCACCCAGCTTAGGGGGAGGCTTTGAAGTGCCACTTCCTAGCTGTCTCTGGGTTGGCAATGTTTGCAGTCACCTAACTGCTTTGATAACCAGAGCTTTTTGAATACTAGAAGACAATGGGAAAATATTTGAAAACCTGTGTCAGGGCCCCAGGAATATTAGTTCATGAGACATATGTTGGAGTGAGAGGTTCATTTGCATTTACATAATAATCACGATACATAATACTATTACATAATAATCATTACGACATATAGTTGTATTTACATAATAATGATCATACAGAAGGCGTATTGCATAATAAGCATTATGAAAGCCTGGGCAGCAGCACTGGCACGGACCCAGCATTCCCAGTAGCTGGGCAGGGTCGAGACTGGACAGCCCTCACCCCCACCTCCGAGGAAAAAGAGCCCCTCCCTCTCCTGATGGCTGCAGGGGTTGTGTCAAGGGTTGAATTGCTCACATGCCAGCTCTGATCCCCACAAGAACTCTTGAAGGTAGGTTCTGTCTCTGTTTAACAGATAAGGAAACTGAGGCTGTAGCAGCTTAGCCCATTATCACGCTAGAGACACTGTCCAGCCACACGCTCCCTTTCCCACTATAGGGAGTTCCATACCCCAGGTCTCCAGGGCAAAAAACCTTGAATGGAAGCGATTTCAGGCTGATGTAGTAAGATATAGCCTGTCACCTTCTCCTTCTGTGCAGGGGTCCCCAAGGCTCCAGGGGGTAACAAAGCCATAAGCTGGAAGGAGCTTAGCTTCCCTAATCAGCCCTGAACTGGCCAGAACCATCAGTCCTTTTTTTGTGCTTTTTAGGGCCACACTCGAGGTGCATGGAGGTTCCCATCCTAGGGGTCCAATGGGAGCTCCAGCTACCAGCCACAGCAACTGGGGATCTGAGCCACATCTGCAACCTACACCACAGTTCATGATAATGCCCAATCCTTAACCCACTGAGGCCAGGGATCAAACCCACAACTTCATGGTTCCTAGTCGGATTCGTTTCCGCTGTTCCATGACAGGAACTCCAGAACTATCCATCTTAAGGCTCTGAAATCATAGGGTTTATTTGTTCCCTAAGTAATGCAATCACTAAAAGATAGCATTGGACACCTTTGGGTTACAAAGGATGAAAGGTAGGGCTAGGATACTGGGGCCATAAGCCTACAAATCTGTGCCCTGATTCCACACAGACATGCCCTCCAAACCAAACTGTATATCCACTAGGGCCTGACCCAGCCTCCAGCCCAGAGCAGGCCGTGGAGGAAGCCAATGGAGAAACTAGAGTTGTCAGAGCAGTTAGCTCCCTGGGCCATGTAACACCTCCTCAGAAGATGCTCTGAGGGTAAAAGTGGCCTTGCAGACAGACTGTCATGGCCAGCAGTTCCCCAGCAGCATCACCAGGAATCTCTGTGCTGGGGAGGGTCCCGATCCTAGCTTCACCTCAGTCCCCCTCCAGCACCCAGCTCAGAGGTGCTCAGTGGAACCCAACACGAGCCCCCACCGAGGGGTGGGCCTGGTGGGAGGGGCTGCCTTCTTGCGCAGCCCTGTGGCTGAGCGCAGTGGGGTGTGCACTGATAACCCTCCAAAGAAGGGGAAAGGAGCAAGGAGAGAGGGTTTGAGTGGTCCCCAGTGACACTGGGAGAGAAACGTGTGGAAAGGAAGATCCATCTTTGAGCAGTTCATTAACCCCTGCTCTGCCGGACCACACAGCTTCCAAGGCCCCATCTGTGAGGAGGGTGCTGGAGACGGACTTCGCATCAGGGTGAGGGCCACAGGAGTGAGCGAGGACCCTGTCACCTCCCACTGCCTGACTTCCACGAAGACAACAGGGCTGTCCAGTGGTCAGAAAACAGAAGTGAGGCCCCGAACCTCAGGGACAAATGAGGAAGTGCCCAGTCAAAACCAATCAGAGTCCACTGGGGAATGAAAGCTGTGTGCTTATATGGTAAGCAGCAGAGAGGCACTTTTCTAATATTTTCCAAGACCTAAGCTTTTTTTTTTTTTTTTTTTTTTTTTCAAAATCCTATACAAGGAAATGTTACACAGAGGCGCTGTTACAGCAATTGCTTCACCAAAGTTGCATCAATTTTCCGTGGCAATATTAGCATTTAACTACACCAGAGAACCAATAGAGATAAACATCCTGAAAACTCAAGCAATTAAGTACCTTTTTTGATTCTATGTTTCATTGACACATCCGTAAGATTGTGTTAAGAAATGAAATGAAATGTGTTAAGAAGAAAGGTAATTAGTAATATCATTTTAGGATAAAGTAACTCATTAAATTTTTTAAAGAGAATGAGTTTTTTTTTCCTTCTATTTTAGTTTTTGAAAGAGTTAGAATAGGCAGGAATATTTCCTTTTTAAAGTTATGTATCTTTTTTTTTTTTATTCTTTATTTATTTGTCTTTCTAGGGCCACACCTGAGGCATTTGGAAGTTCCCAGGCTAGGGGTCAAATTGGAGCTAGAGCTGCCTGTCACAGCCACAGCCACAGCAATGCCAGATCCAAGCCATGTCTGCAACCTACACCACAGCTTATGGCAACGCCATATCCTTAACCCACTGAGCAAAGCCAGGGATTGAACCCCTGTCCTTATAGTTACTAGTCGGGTTCGTACCACTGATCCATGAAGGGAACTCCGGTGTCTTTATTTTTTATGTATTTTTTTATTAAAGTATAGTTGGTTTACAATGTTGTGCCATTTTCGGCTGTACAGCAAAGTCATCCAGTAATACATATATATACACTCATTTTCTCATATTACCTTCCATCATGATCCAGCCCAAGAGATTGGACATGGTTTCCTGTTCTGTACAGTAGGTCCTCATTGCTTACCAATTCTAAATGTAATAGTTTGCATCTGCTAACCCCAAACTCTCAGTCCATCCCTCTCCCTCCCCCTCCCTTGGCAACCACAAGTCTATTCTCTATGTCCGTGAGTCTGTTTCTGTTTTCTATATGGGTTCGTTTGTGCCATATTTTATATCCCACATATAAGTGCTACTTAGCCATGAAAAAGAAGGAAATACTGGCATTTGCAGCAACATGGATGCAACTAGAGATTCTCAGACCAAAGGAAGTCAGTCAGAGAGAGATAGGTGGGAATATTTCTTGATTAAGTAGCATGAGTGAATTTATTAATGGTCTCATATTCTGGTTTCTAATAACACTGTTTTCTGTGTATTGCTTGATGTAGCAAATATCCTGACAACGGGATGTTTCCTCCCACTTGGAGGAGATATTCATGCTTGGTTCCAGGCTGTCTTCTGGGCTAAGGATACAACAGTGATCAGACCAGCCTGTGTAGATCTTATATTCTGGTGGAATAAGAAGCAGACCCGGAGTTCCCGTCGTGGCGCAGTGGTTAACGAATCCGACTAGGAACCATGAGGTTGTGGGTTCGGTCCCTGCCCTTGCTCAGTGGGTTAAGGATCCGGTGTTGCCGTGAGCTGTGGTGTAGGTTGCAGACGCGGCTCGGATCCCGCGTTGCTGTGGCTCTGGCGTAGGCCAGTGGCTACAGCTCTGATTCGACCCCTAGCCTGGAAACCTCCATATGCCGCGGGAGCAGCCCAAATAAATAGCAAAAAGACAAAAAAAAAAAAAAAAAAATAGCAGACCCCATTGCGGGAGGGGTGGAGCAGGAGGTTGGGATGAGCAGATGCAAACTATTATATAGAGAACGGATAGACCACAAAATCCTACTGCAGAGCACAGGGAACTATATTCAATATCCTGGGATGAACCATCGTGGAAAAGAATATGCAAAAAAAGTAGACCCCAAGAAAATGGCATCAAACCATGCCCACTGTAAATTACACATGTCACTTCACATCCAACTGCCCCAGAAATACAATTGGAAACTTGACCCAGTCCTCCTCCTGACTTCAGGTCTTTCTCTAACCCCACTGAGGACTCCCAATGCATGAAAGATCTCAAATATAGCAAGGGACACAAAAGATGGCGCTCTTTGGCAGGTGTCTGATTGGCTCCAGAGGAAAGATGCTAAACAGCCCGGCTCAGAGTTCATGTCAATGACGGGGAGGAGGGCAGGGCGGGGACATCCGCAGGGCCTGGGTTTCTGGCAGGCAGCTGGGCTTTGGGAACAGTGGGGCTCTCTACTCAAAGCCCTGGGAAACGTGCAGCCTATGGAAGCAGCAGGCTTTCTGCAAAGCCAAGGTGCTGGCCCACCTGTGAGCTTCTGACCTCACTGTGCCGCCACCCACGGAGGGATGCTGTGTGGAGTCTCCAGGGAGCAGCAGCCTCCTAAGCACTATAAAAATGTCAGCAGACATGAACTGATTAATATCACGCACTGGGATGGACTTTTCCAAAAAAAAAGATTATAAAGCAGTTGAGCTATTGTAGAACTGAGGGCATTAGGAAAAGTTGACTGTCTTACCCTGGGCCCAGTCAAGTGGTGAATCAGTCAGGGACAAGGCTGAGGTTTTTGTTTCTGTAAAGTCTGTTTCCTTCGATTAAAAAAGTTATGGATGCACCAGGCACAAAAGGACCCATGTGGCATGATTCCACTTGTAGGGGTAACTCGAGGAGTCCAGCTCAGAGAGACAGAAAGCAGCATGGTGGTTGCCAGGATGAGAAGGGAGAGCTGGTGTCTCATGGGGACAGAGTTTCAGTTTGGGAAGATGACAAAGTTCTAGAGATGGATGGTGATGGTAGTTGCACAATAACGTGAATGAAAACGTCCCTGAAAAATGGCTAAAATGGTTGTTATGTTATGTCTCCTTTATCACCATAATAATAATAATAATAATAAAAGCTATGGAACTATTCGTTGTGAATCTCTGCTTAGATTATTTGAAGAGTAATTTGGTCTCATTTAGCATTTTCTGTGCATGCACAGGAATGCAGGATCCAAGCTGCATCTGTGACCTACACAAAACGCTGGATACTTAACCCACTGAGTGAGGCCGAAGATCAAACCCACAACTTCATGGATACAAGTCAACCTGCTGAGGAACAAAGGGAACTCCCTGGCCTCTTTTCAAGGCATTAGACTTTGAGATTCCCAAGGGCAGGGACCATTTATAATTTGCCTTTTTAGACCAAAAGCACTAGTACAAAGCCTTACATAGCATAATGCTGGATAAATACTATTTGAATGGAAAAAAATGAATGAACGAATAGGCCCAGAATTCCCTCATTGGCAAAGGCCATGCCACTGAACCATCTTTTTTTCTAAAAAACACATTCACAGAATAGTAACAACAAAACCACTGAGCATCATTAAGTGTTTTGCCTTCAGAGCAAATAAGGTTTTCAAACCAAAAAGCAACAATAAAAAAATTAACTGTACTTCGATAAATGTTTCTAAAAATAGTAAAAGCAAAACACGCAACAACAACAACAAAAGTTAAGTGCATATATCTATTCATATTGAAAGTTTCCTGCCTAAATTCCCCAGACACCCCCCTCACTTTAATAGGAAGTAAGAGTGATGAATGAATGAACAAATGAATGAATTTCCTTCCTGGTCCGCAGGGCTATATTTTTCCTGTCTGGCTATCAGAACAGTCCATGCAGTGAGCCTTGCAGGTCCCTGGAGAGGTTCAGGAACCAACTAGAGTCCTTCCAGCTCAGACATCCCTTTCCTGGGTAGCGCCCTTCTCCAGGCTGAGACAGGAAATGATCTCCAGCTGCCCTCCCTGCTGACTCAGCCGCAAAGCCTTTTACAGTAATCTGACTTCACTTCTCTGGAGCTTCTTTGGGCAAAGACTTTCTCATTTTCTGTAAAGCAGATCATTAAGGGGCAGAAAATTCAATGACAAAAGGAAGGAAGCACAGAGAGAAATCCTTGCATTTTTTGAAGCTAGAGCACAAGCGTGGCCCAGGGATGTGAAATGCCTTTCTCCCTCTGTTTTCCCTTCAGTGCTGAGCAACCCTCCCAGCGTCCTCAAATTCCCAAGATCTGTTTAAACATCTCACATGTTCCTTCTAAATAAATCCAGCCATTTGTGCACGCCAGTCATTTTTAGCAAAGAGTACATTAGCTGTTTTCTTTTGCAGAACAAAATCAAAGTCTCATCTAACTAACAGCCATATATAAAAAGGAGGAGTACTTTCTGATCAGCACAACAGAACTGCCATGAATTTAGTCAGGGCTCCTGGCCTCCTCCAAAAGATGTTTCTAACATCGAAAGAGATCTCAAAATATGTAATCCATAGTGAGAAGGCTTTTTCTGAGCTCAGAAATGCAGAATGACAGGAACTATCATTTGTAGCAATATCATAAAGGAGAATCTGAAAAACCTCCGGCCACAAAATACCTAGATATGCCTACAAAAATAACAAACACAGTTTTAATAGCACAGCTGAGATCAGCAAAGGAAATCCCTGAGACCAGAGCAGGCTGAACAGCAGGGCAGGTGCTGACACTTTGGCTGTCTGGGCACTTGGAGCTCTGGCAGGGAAAAAAAGTCACCTTGAGTTTCATAACCACAGGCCACACTTCACACAGGTTTGAATTTAAATGTATTCACCTGCATGGTCTAGAAATCAATTAAGTAACATAAAAAGAGTTCTAATCTCATAATATCATAGGGGAAGTTGCTAAAGAAATTGAAAAACTTCTCTATAGAAACAGATCCTCAACCTCGGCCACACAAGATCCTGAGAGTGAGCATTTTTTAAAATTAGGAGCTCACAGTCAAAAACTATAAAATGCTTTAAAATGCTTTAGGAGACAAGAGCAAGAGTCCACACAGAACCAAAGTAACACACACAATAGGCGACATGGATATTGAACCACAGGCTCCCCAAGAACATCAGATAATGAAACTATCAAGAAAAAAAAATATGGTCAAGATAATTAAAATGCAAAAGGAGAAGTCAAAATTATGAATAATACTATCAGACTCTTTTTCAAAGACCAAATATATTTGAAAAAAAGACTAAATATAAGTCTAGAAATGAAATGTGTATCATTAAAAGAAAAAGCTCAGCCAGTGGGTTTAAAGATCAGATGAGACAGCTGAAGAGAGAATTGGAGATCCAGAAAATTATTTGGAAGGAGATTACCTAGAGTGCAGCACCCAAAGATAAAGTGGTTTTAAAAATGAAAAGAAGACATGAAAAGTTCTAGCATCTACCACACTGGACCTCCAGAGAGAAAAAAAAACAGGGCAAGAGGTAATATTTTAAAAGGTAGTGGCTGGGAATTTTCTAAAATGGGATGAAAATCAGATCCAGGAAGCAAAATTAGGTCAAAACAAGATACATAAAAATAGATACATTGTAAGAAAAAACTGCCAAAAGGCAAAATAAATCAGTGGGGAAAATAGTTTGACAACAGAAACAAGAGTTAACCTGACAGGAGACTTTCGGGGGGGGCTGTACCCATGGCATGGGGAAGTTCCAGGGCCAGGGATGGAACCCACACCACAGCAGTGACAAAGATCCTTAACCCACTGAGCCACCAGGAAGCTCTGACAGCAGACTTTTTGATAGCAACAACAGAAACCAGAGGTCAGTGGAAGATTTCAAAGCACTGAGAGAGATAGAATAATCTTGGTTTGCAAGTTAAAAATAGCTAAGAAACAAATGAAGGCTAAGTCACAGATCATGCCTAGGCTTAGTCGTAAGAATTTATTTATGTAGAAATAACAGATTTCATGGAGGCAAGCTCTTGGTCCAATGCTCTGCTGTCACTCACTTGAAAATTTTAATAACTATTGAGCAAGGATCCCTGCAGTTCTATTTTTCACTAGATTCTATGAATTATGTTGTTGGTTATGTATGCAGGCCCTGAGGACCCAGTACCACTCAGAAGCAAGCAAGCAAGCAGCATTCTATAAACATGTGATCAAGCCCATTAAGACAAAGCAAAATCTAGGTCTTGTAGCTTGAAAGACAAAAAGAAGAATTTATGCAAATATATTTGACAGGGTTTATCAACTTCAAGGCCTCGAGTCTCTTGCAGGTGGGGAGGGGAGGGAGGACCTGTACCAGGAAGAAGTGAGAGAGCCGCCAAAAAGCAAACACCTGTTAAGCCAGGGAACTTGCACAATGCACCAAGGAACTGAACAAAAGAAGAGGAGTGGGGGAGTTCCCGTCGTGGCGCAGTGGTTAACGAATCCGACTAGGAACCATGAGGTTGCGGGTTCGGTCCCTGCCCTTGCTCAGTGGGTTAATGATCCGGTGTTGCCATGAGCTGTGGTGTAGGTTGCAGACGCGGCTTGGATCCCGAGTTGCTGTGGCTCTGGCGTAGGCCAGTGGCTACAGCTCTGATTCGACCCCTAGCCTGGGAACCTCCATATGCCGCGGGAGCGGCCCAAAGAAATAGCAAAAAGACAAAAAAAAAAAAAAAAAGAGGAGTGGATAGGGTTAGAGCTGGTGTTGGTGCTAAAGCAATTATCCTTTTCAATTGGAAACACCTGTCAGCATCATTGGTGAAGTACTGGTACAAATCAGACACTAGAAAACCAATAATGAAAATGATCTAGAGGACGTCACTCCTCTAGTCCTTCAACTTAGAGGAGGGCTTTGCAACAGGTGGTAATGAAGACAAGCTGCCATAAAAGCTATCACGATGAGCTTCATTGTTTAATTCTTTCGTTCTCAGAAGATTCTCATAATATTAGAAGATGCCTAAGAAAAGTAGCAGTGCTAGTATGAAACTCTCTGACTCATTATTTTTTCAAAGATGTAAGTTTATGGCCTTAAATGATAATGGGTTCTGTCCATTAAAATAGTTTTTCACTATATCCTGACTTTTGAAGGGATGCAGAGTTAATTGGTCTATTTGTACTATATTTGCAGCCATCTTGGTTCATTAGACACAAAAATATCAAGCATCTACGAGAAAGTACCATTTTTAGGACCAAAAATTCAGAGTTGCAAAATAGACAGACTTGTACTATCAGAATTAAAATGGAAACTTTTCATCTGCAGTTTCTGAGGTTATGTGGGGTAGGATGGAATTAGATGGTGAGCCAAAGTGAAGTGGAAGATGACAGAGAGCAAAAGAGACAGAGGGAAGAGAGACAGACAGAAAGAGAAGAGGCAGAGGCAGAAAGAGAATGATGGTTTCAGGTTTACACTGGGTCATGGAGACAAATTTGTAGTGGATTCCTTAAAAAGGAATTATCTATGACTGTTCTGGTTGAGACAGAAAGTGAAGATTTCCTAGGAAATGAAATTAATGAGCATTTGTAAAGAAACTAATTGGATATAAGTCATGATTTCCTTCAGTGAGTCACTCTCATACCCGGAGAGTATGGAGTCTCCTTTGGAAGTCTTTCAAAATAATTTAACTCTTAAGGATCCTGAGACACTACTGCCAAACTGGGATTTCTCTAGCACGTGGCACAGTCTAGGGAGAGGAAATTGTGGGCAGGAGGAATGAATTCTGAGATGGTGCTCCAACCTGGCTGCATAGGAATATCCCCTGAATCTATACATAGCATGTCTGCTTTTCTCCTTCCTTCCATTCACTCTTTCCCTCCCTTCCCCAGAGAACTCCCTGCAGATGGCTCTCTTAGCTAGTTCCTTTCCCTCCCAGGAGAAGCTATGGCAGGAGGTGGAGAAGATTTGTGCATGGCAGTCTTCAACAGGAAGTGTTAAGGATGAGAATTTTCCTAAAGACACACATACAAAATGAGCTTCTCACTCTGGCCTCCACCCAAATTCTTAGACTCTTCCTCCTTCGAAGATTCCTCCAGATGGGCTTTGATGATCAAATGCCCTCTCCTTCCTCTTTCAGACTTTGTGGGGCATCTTAGTAAACAATGACGCTTCTATTCAGTGTGTGCTTCTCTGTGTGCTTTGGGTGATGTCCATTTTGTGGAAATAAAAAAAGAGAACATGTTTCTGCCGCCTTCCCACGCAAGGAAGGATAAAGTTTGGCAGTGGTTTGCTTCTGGTTTTCAGCCAGATGCCCTGGATAAACCACACAGGTGGGAGATCTTTCTTTAAAACAAGCATATCACCATGGCCAGAACGATGACTCACACCTAACTAAAATGCAAGATAAGCACACTGAGACATGCTCAAGGAAAAGGAAGAGTGCAAGGTGAGGTAGTTATGGGTCATGACAGTGAAGACAAAAGGAAGAAAGGATACCAATTTCAGACTATTGGTGGTGCATCCTAGAAGAGTCACTGGCTAACATCCTTCTCCCATACAGGTAGTTGGTGAGGATAGCAACCCAGGACATGGCAGCCAAACTTTCAAAGTCAAGATCTTTTAAAAACTCCTGGGAGCTGCTGCCCACAGAGAGAGGGGCATTTTTCAGTTGTGGTACGGGAATATAGGAAATGTTTGAACGCTTCCAGAATGTTGCAAGTAGCACCAATCAGAAAGCAATTGATCCCTCAAGTAAATTTCTTATTTAGTGTATTTACTGGATATGTGTGTGCATGCCAGCCCATGAGCATGTTTGTAGGAGGAATGACATTTTAAGAAAAGGGAAGTCTCTGCTATTAGGACTTAGAATCCATCATCTGAAAAGGCATGTCAATGCAAGCTACTTCAGGGGGTCATTCCATATGCCTGACTGCTTTTCCTCCCATCAAAGTTTCTGGTAAAGGCTGCATGAATGTGTCATTTCAAAGAGATTCTTCGGTCAGGGTTTCCACCAGCTAACACAGGATGGTAAACCTTGGGTGGACAGTAAAACCAATCACATTTGGGCAAATCTCCACTCTACAGAGAGGAGGTATCTACATAGCCAGAGACATAGCCACCCAAAGGACAAACATGTTGTAAACATTATTTTTTAAGAAAAGCTCTTTAAAACACACAATTTGAGGAACTTAGTACAAAGATTCAAAGGCATAAGAGTTAAAGTTTTCTTAAGAAGTGCATAGGAGATGACAAATTAGAAAATATACATATATTCAGTGTTCTGTTGGAAAATATTTGAAGACACCTGAAGGGAAAGCCGATTGGTGTGAAACAGGGGAGGAGGACCCCAGGACCTGGGGCTCCAGGAGGCTGAGCCACCATGTGACCTCTCCAAGGAAGAGGCTGGCCTCCCAGTGGCTGAGCCACCACGTGACCTCACCAAAGAAGGGGCATAAAGAACTGTGGCCCTGACTTTGGATCCTGCCACGCCTTCAGGATGCTGGCACTTCCAATGGCCACCACCTGCTGCTCTTTTTCAGAAGAGGAGAAAGAGTGTTGGTTGGAGAAGTCCTTTGTTGTGGTGTGAGGACAGAGGACGTGGGAAGGGGGTGGCTGGCAGCGATTCCCCCCATTCCAGCACTTGAGGAAAACATCAGGTCTACTCTGGCTGCAGGGCCATCCAGCCAGAAGCTGGTGGTGGCAGTGGGTTGAGGAGTCCCAGAGCTGGGTTGAGGAGTCCCAGAGCTGGGTTGAGCAGGTTGAGGCGTCATCTTCCACAGCTGCCATGGTTCTCTCCCAGCCATGAGCCCCCTCTGAACATTCAACCCCTGGTAATGACCCTCCATGGGCTGGGAACCCTCAGAGGTACTAGGCAAAGGGTGGGTGGTGACTGTCCTGGGCATGCAAGTAGCAGGGGAGTGGAGTTGCCCATCCAAAACACACTGCTGAGGATGAGAAACATTTAAAAATGGCCCTGTCTGGAGAGCACAGTCTAGTTAGCAGTAGACACATTCTTCAAACCAAAGCTTAATGGGAAATCCATAAGCAAACCAGGTAAAGGCAGAGCTACTTTCATGAAGGAAGGGGAGAGGGTGGTTCCAGAGCTCTACTCCTCCATCCTCCTCCCTGGACCCCGCATCAGCTACTTACTGAGTGGCATCAAGCAGGGTAATTGCCTCTCTCAGCCCTGATCACTTTACCCACAAAAGCAGAGGGAATGCTTTGGAGGACTGTTTAGAAGATGGAATAAAATGACATGCAAATGAAACCAGGCATGATGCATAGTGAGCAATAACAGCTTCTTCCCTGCTTCTTATTTGTAGTAGGCAAATGTGACGAAGAAATGAAACGTTGTTCCCTCTAAGTCCCAGATGAAGCCCTAAGTCCAGGGTTGAATAAATTCTAAAGGACTTGGGGTGCTGGGGCCGGGCCTGCTCACTCAGCCTCAGACCTCAGTGGAGACTGAGCCGACGGCAGTGACTGTCTCACTGGGTGTTCACTGGTCACCTGCCCATTCCATGTTTCCTTCTGTCTCCAAGGGGACAGAAGAGTGATGGAATTCCATCCCTTTCTCCAAGACCACTCCACGGATGGGCTCTGAGGGGCAGTTCTGAAGCTCAGGACCCCTGAACCTGGGTGGCTGGTGTCTCTGCATTTCCCCTTTCTGGAGCCATGGATTTTTTAAGCCTATAAGAACCATGCTTCCCATTGTAGCCAATCTTGGGCGTTTCCCTTCTGAGCTTTGAGATATGAAAGAATACACCACACACAAACTGGCCACAATTTTTTCCCCCAAGAAACTGCTTGTGCTTTTATACCTTTTTAATCTTGGTCCATAAAAAGAGGAAAAAAAAAAAAAAGGGAGTTGAGTTCCCATTATGGCTCAGTGGGTTAAGCACCCAGTGTTGCCACAAGCTTCCTTGTAATTTACAGATGTGGCTCAGATTGGGTGTTGCCATGACTGTGGCATAAGCCCCAGCTGTGACTCTGACTCAACCCCATTCCAGGAAATCCCATATGCCACACGTGCAGCCATAGAAAGGAAAAAAAAATCTTGGTCCAAAATGATACTTATATACAATGGACTATTACTCAGCCATGAAAAGAATGTAATAATGCCATTTGCAGCAACATGAGTGAGTGGGCCTAGAGATTATCATAGTAAGTGAAGTAACTCAAAGACAAATATATGTTATCACTTATTATGTGGAATCGAAAAATGATACAAATGAACTTATTTACAGAGCAGAAAGACAGACTTCAAAAACAAACTTACGGTTGCCAAAGGGAAATATGTGGGGAAGGGATAAATTAGGAGTTTGGGATTAACACTGCTGTATATAAAGTAGATAAGTAACAAGGACCTACTGTATAGCACAGGGAAACACTCAATATTCTGTAATAAGCTATTTGGGAAAAGAATCTGAAGAAGAATGGATGGATGTATATGTATAACTGAATCACTTTGCTGTATACCTGAAACTAAAACAACATTGTAAATCAACTATACTCCAGCATAAAACTAAAAAATATTAAATAAATAAATAAACAAATCTTGGTCCAAAATGGATCTTATGAAATTAGGTTACATTCCCTCATTCTGCCTTACTGAAGGACCCACAATTCTCAAGAGACACAGTCTTTCTTTTTACTGAGTTATGGGTGGTGTACAACATACTGATTCACAATTTCTAAAGGTTGTATTCCATTTATAGTTGCTGTACTGTATACCCTGGGCTTATTTATTTAATACATAAGAGTTTGTACCTCTTAATCCCCTACCTTTATCTTGGCCCCACTCCCTTTCCTTGCCCCGCTAGTAACCATGAGTTTGTTCTCTATATCTGTGAGTCTGTTTCTTTTTTTTTTGTTATTTTCACTGGTTTGTTTTATTTTCTAGATTCCACATATAAGGGATATCATACAGTACTTGTTTTTCTCTAACTTATTTCACTTGACGTAATACCCTCCAAGACCATCCATGTTGTTACAGATGGCAAAATTCCATTCTTTTTATGAAAATTGGCTGAGTAGTATTCCATCGTGTGTGTGTGTGTATCTATATATCTATATATAGATATATATATACACAATATGTGTTATATATGTGTGTATATATACACACACACATATATTGTGTATATATCTAGATAGATAGATAGATAGATAGATACACTATACACTTTCCTAACCGTTCATCTGTTGATAGATGATTCCTTCTATATCTCGGCCATTGTAAATATTTCTGCTATGAATATTGTGGTGTATGTATCCTTTTGAATTAGTATTTTCATTCTTTTCCAGATAACTACCCAGGAGAAGAGTTGTTGGGTCATATGGTAGTTCTACTTTCAGTTTTCTGAGAAAGTTCCACACTGTTTTCCACAGTGGCTACACCAATTTACATTCCCATCAACAGTGCACGAGGGTTCCCCTTTCTCCACGTAAGAGGCACACTCTTTAGCATCTCTACCCCAACTATGGTTTCCCCAATATCATATTTGTGCTTCCTTCCTATTTGTGGCTGCCTTCTTCTAATTGCCGAAATACCCATTTTGGATACTTTCCTAAATATTCTTTAAATTAAAGAGTTTCTGAAAATAACTACAAACAATGAGTTCATTCATATAGCGTGATACCCAACTAACATACTGGAAAACAACTGCATTTATAAATGCAAATAGCAACCAGGTAGAGGATATGGTGATAAAAATGCCATCCCCATCAAGGGATTTTTTACAATGGCAACGCAATAAAACACCTGCAAATAAAATGAAGATTTGTGCAAAATGCCTAAGGGAAATACCTTCTAAAAATGCAATAGAAGAGTAGAACCAATGGAAACATGAACTACTTTCTGAGAAAGGAAGCTTCATGCTCACATTGATTCTCCTTGATTTATAAATTTAGTGTCATCTCAGTAGAAATGTCAACTTTTTAAACCAAGTAATCTGATTCTAAAGTTCAGATGTCAAATGAAGCAAGCAAGAATACCTAGAAAAAGAAAAAGAGAAGCAAGGACCGTGGGGGAAAACAAGAAGAAATGGGTGAGAGGAGGCAGCTAAGCTACATAGCAAAGCATATCAGGAAGTCTTGGTAATGACAACGTAGTGCTGGCTGAGGGACCGGCAGCGCAACCAGTGGGATAAGCTAGAAAATACAGAAATAGACCCAATTCTAATCAGAAATGGAATAAATTACAAAGATGATGTATCTATTCATTGGGGAATGGGTCAGTAAATATCAGAACATTGCAAAAGAGTAAGTTTGATTTGTATTTCATCACAGCGTCAACTCCTCATGGATCAAAGATAGAAATATTTAAAAAATGAAACCATAAAAGTAGTAGAAGAAAATTTACTCTTGGAGTATGGAAAGCCTTTCTTTTTCCCAGAATTCATACTGCCAAAAAGAGATTACTGTATTCTATCACCTAAAAAATTTATTTTCACTTAGACACACACACACACCCCATAGGCAAAATCAAAAGACAGTTGTGGGGTAAATAGCTGCAACTCCTATCACAGAGAGCCAGTCTTCCCTTAACATAGAAAGAGCTCTCAGGAGTTCCTACAGTGGCTCAGGGGTTAACGAACCTCACTAGTAACCATGAGGTTGCAGGTTTGATCCCTGGCTTCGCTCAGTGGGTTAAGGATCCAGCTTGCCATGAACTATGGTGTAGGTTGCAGACGTGCCTCGGGTCCCATGTTGCTGTGGCTGCGGCATAGGTCCAATTGGACCCCTAGCCTGGGAACCCCCATGTGCCGAGGGTGCGGCCCTAAAAAGACAAAAGACAAAAATAAATAAATAAACTAATAGAAAAAGCTTTCAGATATCACTAAGGAAAAAGGATCAAGCCAATAATACAATTTTTGTTCCTATGGGCAAAGGATATGCAGAAGCAAGACATAAAAAGGGAAATGCAAATGGCGCTGTAAAGAACTGAATGACAGGACCTGCTATATAGCAAAGGAACTCGACCTAATATTCTCTAATAATCTATGTGGGAAAAGACTCTGAAAGAGAGTGGATGTGGGTACGTGTACAACTAAATCATTTTGTTGTACAGCAGAAATGATCACAAGCTTGTACATCAACTACACCTCAATAAAACTTTAAAAAAATGAAAAAACAAACCAAAAAATTTTTAAAGACTGTATCTTCTACAATTTGCTTAATTAATGAAACTCAACATGGATAAAATAAACTACATGGATTTTTGGGGGTTTTTAAAAAAGAGAACTGAATGAGGCTCATTCTCACTTTGAAATAAGAGACATGCAAGTTAAAACTGCAATGAAATGCCTACGTGGCAAGGCTGTGGAGAAGGAGGGTCTTTAATTGACTGCTAGCGGTTGTGTATGTTGCATCATCCCATTGAGGATAACTGGAAAACCTTATAAATATTATAAACACACTTACCATTTGACCCAGCAATCATCCTTGCCAGGATTTCTCCTACAGATGTACCAGACTTAACAGGAAGTGTTCTGGGTGGCACTGTTTGTAGCAGGAAAAGATTCAAAGCAACCTTAGGGTCCATGGATAGGAGACTAGTTAAAGAAATTTATGGTATGTCCATAAGTAGGATACTATAAAGCTGTAAAAATGAGTAAAGACACATTTTACGCCCCAATTTGAAAGATCTCCAAGATATACAACTAGGTAAGAAAAGCAAAGTCCAAAACAGTTTGTATAGAATGCTAACTTTTGTCAGTCTTGCCAACAATGATCCTATTTCATGGTCATTTCAATTTGCATTTCTCCTAACAGAAGTGAGATTGAGGGAGACTTCGTTGTGGCACAGTGGTTAATGAATCCGACTAGGAACCATGAGGTTGCGGGTTTGATCCTTGGCCTTGCTCAGTGCATTACGGATCTGGTGTGGCCGTGAGCTGTGGTGTAGGTCATCCACTCGGCTGGGATCCCGTGTTGCTGTGGTTGTGATGTAGGCTGGCGGCTATAGCTCTGATTAGCCTAGGAACCTCCATATGCCGTGGGTGCAGCCCTCAAAAAAAAGACAAGGACAAAAAAAAAGTGAGATTGAACATCCATTCTTTTATGAACCATGTGCATTTTATTTTCTGTGAAAGAAAAAGGAAAAAATATTTTTTTAATATATAAATACACACATCTGCTCATGTTTGTTAAAGAGGCTCAAGAAACCAATATAAGGGTTCACTTGGGTTGGGATTGATGGGAGCAAGGGTAGAAGCCAGACTTTTTTTTATAGGTTTTGTTTATGAACTAAGAAAATGAATCATCTGTCCCCAAACAAAAGTAAACTACATTCAGCTTTCCCCACCAATGCCTCAGGCTCCTGTGGAACCTATTGTTTTTTGCCCTTGCCAAGTATTTTTCAAAGGCAATATTTGACTTTGGAGGGATGAGACAAGGTCAAGTATGAACAGTGGAGGAGGCTGGATGGACTCTCCTGTCTCTTTGTAAACTGAAGTCAGCAGAAGAGCTGCTATTTTTTCAACAAGAGCAGCCCGTGCCTGCTGTGGCGCTGACATGGCCACTGAATCAGAGCATTGAGACTCGGCTTCGAGACCAGGCAGTTCCTGCAAGCAGCTGAAGGAGAAGGCTCCCAAGCACAGAATGTTCCCTGTCTAGCCTTCAAGGCCACAGCTGGGCCCAGACCCAGCCCGACTTACATCATATCATGATGACATGTGCGACTGCGCTCATGTTTGATTTGGTTATTGGCACTTCTCTCGGAGCGCCTGTCACCCCATTTACAGCATCCTCCCAGCCCAAGGGGCACCCCACCACAGCTCTGCTTTCCCTTCCCTGGCGGAAGAGCCAGTACGGGCCAGGGCTCTGAGATGACACATCTGACACACGTGGAAAGAAAAAAGCCAACTGGAGTCTCTGAAGCCTCCTGTCCCCGTGGGCTGAGCACTCGCAGCTTCTTCTCCCTTTGATGCATCTGATTTTATGAACTCAGAGCACAACATGTTGGAAGCTAGCGGAGCAGCTGCCCCAGAAAAGAAGGTGCTTTTTCTGCTCCAGTGGACTTTAAGGAAAAGACTGAGCAGGGTGGGGTCCCAGGAGGGGACAGATGTCAGTCTTTCCACCGAGAGTCCAGTTCCCACCAGCCTGAACTCTGTCCATATAAACCCGCTGATCTGGTTTAGGGAGGCTCCTGTTCCTGAGCTGGGGAAGGTGCAGCTGTTCTGTTACTGATGGATGTTGGAACAGACTTATCTTCTGCCTGGGGCTGCCAGGACCCAGTGATGCACTGGCCAGAAGCAGGGGGCACCGAGGGGTTCTGGAGGCAGGGGCCACAGTCAACTTCCATTGGCCTGGGCGCCAAGCCGAGCCCTGGCCCTCTGGCCCCCTCCCTGACCCTGCTGCCCGAGACCAAGTCCAGGATCCCTCTGGGTCCAGAACCACAGCCAGTTTCTACCAGGCCACTCTCCCCCCTCCCCCTAATTAAAAACTGCAGAAGGAAGGATGCATCAGGCCTGGTTCATGAGCTCCAGTGACTGAGCAAAGGATGTTGGGTGCCCTGGAGCAAAGACTTGTCCACTCCTCAGAGGGGCGTGTTTTTTTGTTTTTTGTTTGTTTTTCTGTTTTGTTTGCTTTTTAGGGCCACACCTGCAGCATATGGAGATTCCCAGATTAGGGGTCAAACTGGAGCTGCAGCTGCCAGACTACACCACAGCCACAGCAATGCAGGATCCTAGCCACGTCTGTGACCTACACCACATCTTAGGGCAACACCGGATCCTTAATGCACTGAGCGAGGCCAGGGATCGACTTCATAGATACTAGTCAGGTGTGCTACTGCTGAGCCACAATGGGAATTCCCATGGTGTTTTTTTTTTCTACTCCCCACAAAAGTGATCTGGGTACAAAGCACCCCATTAGTCAAGGCCAGTACGCCATTGCTGTCCAGAAAGGCCAGACCACATACCAGAGGTCGAAGGAAAGCCAGCCAAGGACAGAGCCTTCCTCCACCCAGCCCAGGCAGGGCAATAGCAGAATGGCAGCCTCCAAAGGACTTCTCCAAGCCTGGACCAGGGACCAAAGAGCTGCACCTCTCCAGGGGAGCTCCTCGACTCCCACCCCCACCTCTACCTGGCCCCCAGGACAAGCAGTTCATCTCTGCCCCAGGCACCAGGATGGGCCTTGAGCCACAGTGACATCCTTCTTCATAACTAGACATCCCTCCCACTACTGCAGACCCTCCACCCCTAGGGGGTCTGGATCCCTCTGGCACAAGAAGGATCACTGCAGATTTGTAGACGTCTGATGAGCCTGTGAGCCCCGTCCTGCAGAGCAATAGTCCAAAAGCTCCTCCGGCCTGTCCTCCTTCGTCATGATGTAAAACCTTCCACCAGGAGTTCCCGCTGTGGCCCAGCAGCTTCAGAACAGGACCTAGTTTCCATGAGGATGCAGGTTCAATCCCTGGCCTCACCAGTGGGGTTAAGGATCTGGTGTTACCACGAGCTTCGGCATAAGTGGCAGACGAGGCTTGGATCTGGCGTTGCTGTGGCTGTGGTATAGACCAGCAGCTGCAGCTCCGATTCAACCCCTAGCCTGGGAACTTTCATATGCCGAAGGCGTGGCCCTGAAAAGATAAAGAAAAAAAGAAAGAAAGAATGAAAGAAAGAAAGAAAGAAAGAAAGAAAGAAAGAAAGAAAGAAAGAAAGAAAGAAAGAAGGAAGGAAGGAAGGAAGGAAGGAAGGAAGGAAGGAAGGAAGGAAGGAAGAAAAGAAAGAAAGAAAGAAAGAAAGAAAGAAAGAAAGAAAGAAAGAAAGAAAGAAAGCCCTCCATGCACTTTGTCACTCCCATGTTCCCACCCGGGTTTGCCTGGATCCCTCTGAAAGAGTGAGCCCCGACGTGTGACCCCCTCCCCGGGCTTCTCAGAACAGAGCAGAAGACAAGGAACCATGGCCTCTCAGTCATTCATTTACTCAACCCCTATCCTTCCAAATGCTAGGTCACGGGGCTCTTCCCTTAGTGTAGTCGGCAATGGTTGGGCCAGGGGTGGCAGGGTGGGGGAGTCTTATCAGAAGGAAGTTCCAGAGTTACAGTTGGCATTTGCTTCAATAAAACCCATGTGGCCTCTAGAACTCTCTACTCCCTCTTCCCTATGGAATTGTTTCGTCAACAGTACCCTGGGTATGCAAGCCTGGTCAGAAGTGCGGTGGGGACTTCTGCCTCATCCCTGAATAACAGTGCCAATGCTCAATTCTGCAGTAAAGCAAAGCACACCACAAAGGGGTGCCAAGGCCACGCCCAACCTACCTTCGCCCCCATTTCCCCATCTATTGCAGTGCCTGAGCTGAATAAAAAGACAGTGGCCAATTGTCAGGGGAGAGGCAAAATTTGGGTGCTATGCTGGCTGCATTCATAGGTATTATCTTTCAGTACAACCCCTGGGAGTCTGTCCTAAGTTCCTGGGGTGCAGAGGGCATTGAAAGAAATGGAATAAGTGGAACTTGGGCTTGTCATCCTTTAAGAATAAGAATGGCCTGCATTTGGCAGCTGGGTCCCAGCTGTTAGATGTGGGGAGGGGCTGCCCCCTTTCCCATCAGGAGGAGAGGAGGTCGACTCCAGGAAGATAGACCTCAGTGTGGCTAATCTCAGGTCATGTCAAAGCCAATCCACTTCAGCAGGAGCCCAACAGGCACAGCAGAGGCCCAGCCAGAATGGCAAAGGAGACCAGAGTGGCAGCTGCCAGGCAAAACTATGTCCTGCCAAGGAGAATCTCTGAGTCCTCTCCACACCCTTACCATCCAGAGGAAGGGAGGCATTGGGCTCTGAAAGTTATGCTGATGGGGCTCCAACCAACTCCTTCTGCCATCTGAAAACCCCTATGTCCGCCTCCCTCCAAATCAGCTCCTTCTGTACTGGCTACAACACCACTCTCCAGCAGTCACCCTGCTTGGCACCTCAAAGTCATCCTAGACCTGTCCTACCTCCAAACCACACACCCAACGAGCCTCAGATTCCTGCAGGGCCTTCCTTCATAACAGCCTTCATAGATACTTATTTCTTTCCATTTCCACCATCAATAAAGAGCCTCTCAGAATACTTCCTTCCCATTGTCTTTCCCTCTTGGGAAACATTCATATCATTTAGATTGTGGGTTCGATCCCTGGCCTCACTCAGTGGGTTAAGGATCTGGTGTTGCCGTGGGCTGTGGTGTAGGCTGCAGACATGGCTTGGATCCTGTGTGGCTGTGGCTGTGGTGTAGGCCGGCAGCTGGAGCTCCAATTAGACCCCTAGCCTGGGAACCTCCATATGCAGGCAGTGCGGCCCTAAAAAGACAAAAGACAAAAGACAAAAAAAAAAAAAAAAAAAAAAGAATGCTGTTTAAGCCCATGAACCTGCCCTTCCGAGCCCTTTCCGATCAGCCTCAATCGATTTTTCCATGCTCACCTACTCCCCCTGAACCCCCTCACATCTGCTCAACTGTCTGCTCAGTGTATGTTTGAACATGTTTTATCAATGGCTATTTATTCTATTCCTTTCCCCAGAGACAACAGGTGCTGATGTCTCCTTAGCAACTTCCACGTTGGAGGCACAGTTTTAACCACTGTACGCCCACCTAACAATGTCAGCCTCACAACAACCCTCAGCAGCATGTACAATTATCACCCAACTTTACAGATGGGGTAACTGAGACACAGAGAGGATAAGTAAGTGGCCCAAGGCCACACATCCAGAGAGTGGTAGAGTCAATGTTCAGCCCGTGCCCTCTGGCTCCAAGTTCACTGACCTGAGAGGCCCATGTTGACAAACAAACCTGTTTGTGCAGAAGGGTGCCAGGACAGCTCAGTCCTTTAGCCTTAACCAAGATTGGCAGCGTGTTACAGGGGGTTTGGCATGTGATTCTTGGAGGAAAGAAAGTGTTCCTGCTGACCTTCAGGGCTGGGAGAGGATGATGAAACACTAAGTCATCCTGCCATTAAAATTAAGTTCAATCACCCCTAATGGAATGTCACCTCCGAGATAACCATTAAAGCCACCCGCCTCACAGGCTGCTAGGGTTCCCCATAAATCACCCGCACCTTGTTCCTCTCACTGCCATTGTGCTGGAGGAGGGGGAAGCCTGGGGGAAATGCTGGGGGACCTCAGATCGGCCCTGAGGGTGTCGCACGGAGGACGGAGGTCTGCTGCCTGATCCCGCGATGGAGACAATTGTATTTCAGCACAGTGGGGATGTGGACTTGGCAGAAGGTGAAAGCCTCCACGATGCATGAAGACCCTGAGCTGCACGCTGCTGGCTTGCGTTCTCTCTGCCAACCAAGTGAAATCGGGCTGCGGCATGGAGCAGCCTTGCCTGGTCCCCTAACCCCCACCCTCGGCCCCAGGATCCCAGACCCTGCCACTCACAGCTATGAGGCTCCAGGAGCGCTCACGCTGTCTCAGACTCAAGGCATCTAGCGTCTGGGGCACCAAAACCCTTCACCCACACAATGAGATGAGACGGTTGTTTTTACAGATGAAAACAAGGCAAGAGGAGGAGAAATGAGTTGGTAGGAATAATGAGTGCAGGGCTGGGCCCTCATGCTCCGCCATCCTGTTCCTTGAGCACCTACACAGGCATTGTTTCTTTCTTCCTTTCTCTCTTTCTTTCTTCCTTCCCTCCTTCCTTTCTTTCTTTCCTTTTTTGGCCGCCCCCTCCCCGGCATTTGGAGCTGCCAGCCCAGGGATCAGATCTGAGCCGTAGTTGCAACCTATGCCACAGCTGCAGCAAAACCGGACCCTGAAGTCACTGTGCTGGGCCAGGGATCAAAAGTGCATCCCAGCGCTCCAGAGATGCTGCCAAAACGATTGCACCACAGCGGGAACTCCCAGGCATCACCTCTCCTGTATGAAACATGCTCCTGCACTGACAACCCCAGATCTTTAACCCACTGAGCCACAAAGGAAGTCCTCTCAGAGATTTTTAAAAAGCATCTGATGAGGAGAAGGGAAGGAAAAATCTTGGCCTTCCTCAAGATTGTGGTGGGCTTAAGCCTATGTAATCACATTTCATGTATATATCATAAACCGTGGTTTTCATATAATATGTAAACCATGAAATAATTTTATTTGGTCAGTAGTCTGACATGGAGTCAGTAGTTTCTAGCTTGTAAGCCAACATAAAACAGTCTGTGTCCACTTCAGGAAGAGAAACTTTTCCATCCTCTGAGACAGGGGTTCCCGTCTCCAGGAACCCACAGGGATGCTTTGAAGGGGCCCTTAATGGTTCTGCCCACACGTAGACCTGGCCCAACGTTTCTTCTCCAAAGACAGCAGCTGTGTACTCCCTGAACCCCCAGGCCCAAACCTTCCACAGCTGGCACAAATGAGAAATTTTTTACTAACTTAATAGAGGGGTGGGTGTGACATGGCATGGAATAAAGTCAGGATGCTGAACTGCTGCTCTGAGAATCTGTGACCATAATTCTAACCCCTCTCCCCACCACCAACAAATCACTTAACTCCTCTCCCCACCCAGACAAATCATTTACTCTCCCTGAAGCCCTTTTTTTTTTTTACTGTAAAATTTTCATTGATTTAACTTCAAAACGAAACAAAACGAATCTGTGTGTTAGATGTCAGAAAAGTAGTTACCTTTGAGCTGGGTGGCATGTCACTGGAATGGGACATGAATGGAACAATGAGGGGCCCTGAAGCCTTTTTGAAAAAGTTATTTGAGAAATGTGAATTACAAGCGTCTCTGAAAATACACAGTACATGCATGTCCTGTTCCACAGGCTATTCACTCTCCTTGGAATATACCTGCAATGTTCTTCCCTCTTCCCCTTCCCCTTCTTCCAGGAAATCCCTCTGTGTCTTTCAAGACTTAGCTTGGAAGTCACCTCCTCCAGGAAGCCCTGCCATACCCCCAGAAGTCTGAGATGGGTGTCTTTCTCTGTCTGCCATGCGCCTGGGCTCCCTCCCACCATGACACTGGTGGTCTCTCTCTTTCATTCAACGGTGAACTCCTTGCCAGCAAAGGGGGTCTTGACCACCACTGGATCCCCAGAACCTAGGCAGGCAGAACCTGGCCCATAGTGATTCTCAAAAAGATCTGGTTGAACAAATGAATCATAAAGCTAAAGTCCATACTCCAAGCCATATTTTCTCATTTGCTTGCAAGATGACATAGAGATTACACCTCTGGAAATAAACAAGTCAGAGGTTGTGAGATCAGAAAGTTGGGTCAGAAAGCAGAGCAAGGGGCAGGAGGTGCCACCACCCTGACACACCAGGCCCCTGGCTCCAACTAACCCCACTAAATGACACAGCAACACAGGGAGAGAGGGCAACCTTTCTGCCCCTGGTCAGGCTGTAAAAAGTGGTGGCAAGAAAGCATGTCCTAGTTTGCCTCCTCAGATGATGCCAGCCTGGGGAATTTAACCACGAGAATATTGATAAATCCCAGAACAAAGTTAGAGGCCAAAGTCAATATGTGGCAGCAGCCAGAATTATAGTCATCCTGGGTCCCAAAGGTCATCTGGTCAACCCTCTGCTCTGCCTACAAATACCTGTGGATCCAACCCATCACTCCCAGTCATGGGGGCGGGGGAGGTTTCAAAATCTCAAGACTCCAAGTTTTAAGTGGTAAAGAAAAAAAAAAATTCAGTCCCTGATTCCTCCAATACAGTGATGTTTTTGAGAGTCAATAGGCCACTTAAAATACACACTGTGCTACGATGGGACCCACCACAAGGAACACCAAGATGAGAAGACATGTCATACCTGCCCTCAGAAAGCTCATGATGGAAACGGGGCAAAGAGCCTGGTTCAGCTGTGGGCACAGGTGGGGTCACCCATACTAAGAGCTGTAAGGGGAGCGTGAGTGGACGAGAGGAGGCAGAAGCCATGCCCAGGAAGCTCTGCTGAACAACTGGCTCCATTCCTTCAAAAACTCCACCAACTCAAAGAGTAGACTTGACTCAAAAGAATCTACACTTAGAAAAAGTTGGGACAATTGGAGAAATTTCCATCTGAATTGGGTGTTGAGTGAGAGCAAGGAGTTATTGGTAATTCTTAGGTCTATAACGGTGATATCATTACATCTGAAAGGCCCATCTTTTTTAGAGGTGTCCAATCCAGCATGTAGAGGGAAATGACACGAGGCTTTTAAAAAAATCAGAGTGAGGGGAGTTCTGGTCATGGTTCAGTGGAAATGAATCTGACCAGCTTCTATGAGGACACAGGTTCAATCCCTGGCCTCGCTCGGTGGGTTAAGGATCCGGCATTGCCATGAGCTGTGGTGTAGGTCATAGATGCGGCTCGGATCTGGTGTTGCTCAGGCTGTGGTGTAGGCCCCTAGCCTGGGAACCTCCATATGCCACGTGTGAAGCCCTAAAAAGACAAAAAAATAAAATAAAATAAAATATTAAAAAATCAGAGAGAGAAAGGTAATCGCACTCTGCTCTGGGGAGTTTTGAAATGTTCATCATTTAGAAAGGTTAAAAATGAAAATAAGGGAGCATGTGGCAAGAGAGGCACTTTCAGCTGAGCCGAGACTGGCGAGCAGGATGTCACAGATAGAAATGGACAGGAGTGTCATTTCTGGGACGGGGGGGGGGGGGGGGGCGGGTGGCACCCAGCAGCGATCCTGAAGGAAGAGGGTCTGGGGGGATCTCAGGAACCGGATTCAGATTAGAGCTCCAAACATCAGCCTGGTGTGGGTGAAGAGACCCACCTATGTTGGCCTCTTCCTCAAGCTAGGCCAAGAAATAAAGGGCAAAAGACTCCACAAATACTTGGCCCTGAATGCAGACCAAGGGGGAGGGCCCACACTGAGTGTGCTGACCCTTGCCTCAAGGACAGTCCCCTGCACCTGTCACTGCTTGTACAATTGCTTGTCCTGGTGGACCCAGGCTCTATCACATGAGATACAGTTGTTTCCCTTTGGGGGACCCCTTGGTCTTCTTGGAAATATAGCTCCCATTGCTCCCCCTCCTCTGGATTTTCCAGCATCTCCAGAGAAAGCAGATCAGAGGTGATCACACAAGAGGGAGACTTGAGGTCATCCGCTCAGTGGCACATCCACCTGCCTTGTCCCCACCACTCCTCCCACCCCAGAGCTGGATCCCACCCTGCCTGACTCTGTCTCTGGAGGGAAGTGTGGCTAAATCTGGCTCTGCTGTCCTATCCATGCAACCCCGCCCCAGCCAGGGGGCCTCTGCTGGGGTGGTGTGGGCTCTCAGGATTGGGGCCAACCTGGTTTTTCTGAGATCGCTGAACAAGGAAGCCTGGCCATCTCCCCAGAGTAGCCTGAGTTTTCACCTCTGGGGGTAATGGCACTTGACAGCCTGAGAGTCTTTCAGAAACTGCCAGGGTTCACGTGGGCAAGGCGGGAGGTTCCTCACTTCCAAGCTTATCTTTGCTCTGCAGCCCTGGTATGTAACTGCTGAGGGTTGCAAAATGAAAGAGAAAATATTTACAGTGAGAGTTGACCTAAAAAGAATCCTAGACGGGGTGGTGGTGGGGTGGTCAGGGTACCTTCAGCTTGGCCTGACCTCTTCCAGACAGAGGGCTTCAGGGGAAGGCCCAGCCACATGGTACAAAGAGCACGGCTGTCAGGCTGTGCCTGAGTTCAAATCCTGCCTCCCCACTTGCTAGTCTGGGCGACAGAGCTCACCACAGCTAACGTTCCCCATCTCAGAGGTCTTTGCAGATTAACGGAGATGTGAGTAAGTCAGACACTGGGCATGAAGGAGGCACAGTTGGCCTCCGCCTCCTCCAGATGCCCCTTTCCTCGCCTTTCAGATAAGGGAGTTGGAGGCTGTAGTCTTTAAGACCCCTGTCTGCTCTGATCGACTACTCTTCCCGGGACCGGCTGGGTTTGCAGGTCCGTCTTCTCAAGGGGCTCTGTAATTTGATGCATCCTTCATCTAGCTGCCACCACTCACTGGGCTCTTCCTGGTGACAGGCCCACGAGGACATCAAGAGGCCTGGCCCGTGGAGGCCACATCCAGAAGCTTCCACCTGCCTTCTTCCCACAGGAGGGGCTCCTCTGCTCCACACATAGCAGGGAGCTGTGTGCTGATTTTCTGCACTCTCTTAAAGTTTATCAGCCCAAGGCAAATGCATCATAAGACACTCAGACCTTGGCCACCATGGGGTGGGCAGCGTCAGGGAGAGACTGGGAAATGATTTCATTCCTGACAGGCCAATAGCTCTGCGTCCACCTGCTCCTTAAGTCCCACCCCACATCCCACCCCGGGCTAAGCCACCCAGCCACCCAGCCACCTTTGCACGGTGGGGTGGGCTTTTCCCATCAAATTGTGGATCTTGTGAAAATGTTTTTGAAAGTAGGAACTCCTGGGCAAAAGTGAGGTATTATGATGGGGTCTCCAAACCAGATGTTCAGGAAGGGCCACCCTCATGGGGTGAGTCACCTTCTGTTGTTCTTTTCGCAGGACACCCCCGCTGGCCAGCCTGTCCTCAGGCAGAAACATGGCGGCTCTTCCTCTAACCCTTGGGGCGTTAGTGGCGGGCCGCCTTTCCATGGGAAAGCCCACGGGGTCAGGACCTCTAGGTGGGTGACCACGTGTCCCTTTATCCAGAGGGTTTCTCTTTGTTCCTGGTACTCAGAGTCATTATTAGTAGCACCTCCTTTCTTTGCGTGCAAGAAATACGTGGTCACCGTACCTCCAGGCCAAGTGATGCTTCCACGGACCTGCCATCCAGCCCCCTGGATTTCCTCGGCGCTGAGGTCATTTCCAGGTGGTCCAGCCCCTTGAGACATCCCATAGTGCAGACATCATCCCCCTTCCCTGCCGCACCAGGGGACATGGCTTTCAGGATAACGGAAGGAAGAGCAGAGGGCTCTGGGCCCAGGTGGGCTCAGCAGCCTCCCCAGGACGGAGACACGACCCTGTTTTGTGGCCCTTGTGGAATCCTCTCCTCCCCCTCCTCAGTCCCTCCCTGTCCAGCTCCATCCACCCACCCCCCACCCCCCAGAGCGGTCCTGGCTGTGGCTCCCCAGGCCTCAAAGCAGCTTGGGTGGGAGGAGGGGCACAGGAGGGCCAAGGTCACTCTGCGCCCAGCAGGTGGAGACTCCTCCTTCTCGGCTGTTATCACACCACGACAGGAGAATCTTGAAAGATGGCTTGGGACGCCCCAGGTAGTTGAATTGCTGGGGTTCTGACTTTTCTTTTCCCTCCTCAGCCAGGAATTCTGTGGCTTTTCTTATGGGGTTGGAAAGGGAACACTTGCCTTCCAGAGCACTTCACGTTGACAGCGGTTTATAATTATGTGACTTCCACCCATAGGTGCCCAAGAGATGGAAACGAGCACTGGTCCCAACTTACAGATGGTGAGACTAAGTTCAGAGAGGGCAAGAAATGCTGCTCTTTCACTTGGCCTAATCGATCATACTTCCTGCTAGAAGGACACACAGAAGACATACTCACAGACACACACACAGACAGACACACTCACACACATGCTCACACATGCAGACACACACTCACAGTCACACATGGACACACACACTCACGCACATACATGCACACACACAGACACACATGCTACACACACGCAGACACACACGCTCACACAAATTGGCCCATTCCCCAGGGGAAGTCGTCTGGTTTCCCTGCTCTGGTTTCACTCTCAATACTTTCCTACATCCTGGCTATAAATACACCAAGGTCAAACACGTCTCTTAGTTTCACTCTATCAGCCAAAGCAAGTTACTCAGAAGCAGAGAGGAGGGAGCAGCCTGAGGGGAGAGGCGGCATATGTGCTCCGTCCAGGACAGATGGGGGCATTTCCTTTGTGTCTTGCTTTTCAGATGCAGCCTGGCTGGGAAGGCCGAGCCGTCACGCACTCTTGCTCCTCGAAGGCTTGGCCAGGCAAGCAAGGGTGGAAAAATCACTCTCATTTTGAATCCCGCCTAAACCGAGACTGGCTGAGGCGAGGCCCCCTCCTTGCTAACCACTGGCCCAGCTGCGAAAACCCACCTCCAGCCTCTTCAGAGGGCGGCTCAAGGCCACACCCCGGAGGAGCCATTTCTTCTAACTACCACCATCTTCATCTTACCGCACTTTCGGGGTAAATTCTTCCCCCATGTCTCAGAGACGTTGAGTCCATGTTTCTTTTATTTTTTACTGACTAGATTTATTATTTATTTATATGTATAACAATTACTATTTATATGTTTATATTATTTACCTCTAGTTCTGACACATTTTGGCTTCAGGAACTCTTTACACCCTCAAAAATCTCTATGATCAAGCTCCCTAAAAAAAGAGCTTTTGTTTTTGTACGTTACGTCTTTCAACATTTCTTATCTAAGAAACTAAACGGAAAAATGTTCACTAGGTATTAATTTATTTAAGAATAACCGTAATAAACATACGACATGCTTACATAAATACCATATTTTTATAAAAGATGACTAGTTCCTTGGGAAAAAAAGTCAGGAGGGTGGCATTGTTTTGCATTCTTCTCTGTCTTCTTAGCTTTAATCTGTGCTTTGGAGCTAAATGCTTAGTTCTGCTTCTGAATTCAATCTGTGGCACTGTCACGAAGCCCACAGGAAACCCCACTGTACACTCGTGAGAAAGTGAGAATTTGAAAAAGCAAGTGATGCTTATAGTGCTTTGAAAATAGCCCCGGTCACCCAGAGGTCACCCTGAGAAGCAGGTTTGCCTTGGTGTGGTCAGAAACCCTGGAAAGGGTTAGGTGGAGACAGACAGGTTCTGAGTTAGACAGATGTTCCTCTGGGTGCTGCATGGAGGAGGAACAGAGGAAGGGCCAACACGGGAGCAGGAGGCTCTTGCCATGGTTAGGACAAAGGTGCGGTGCCTGGACAAGGAAGCCACAGGGCAAACACTGAGTTGCTAGAAGGCTGAGGGGGCGTGCGGAGGAGAGGGCAGCATCAACGTTCAAAAGGAGCCTGATGCTGGCAAAGGACCTGGCTCCCTGATTGCATGGCCAGCCTGGTCCTGCCAGGTCCTGGGCAGTGCCCAAGGCTTAGATGGCAGACAGGACGGGGTCAGGGAAAAGGAAAGGGCAAAGCAGGCCCAGTCAGGGCCTCACTGCTCCCCTCGAGGCAGCACGCCACGGCCCTGAGGAGTATGGCCCCTCCAGATGCTGGAGTTAGCACAGCCATCAACACACAGAGCCATGGAGCCCGGAACCAGGACCTACCCAGAGCCTGCAGAGAGAGCCTGCTTTCCCCAGCCCCAGAAACTAATGTAGTTAATGCCTGCACTGACCGGTGGCTTCCTTGCCCTGTCCCAGTGCCCCAACCACTGCCACACACTCCTAGTTCCCTTCATGATCCCACAGTGGTCTGCCCCTGTGGTCCTGGCCCACGTGGCTGAGGATTGCATTATCAGCTTGTTCTCCCCTCCCTGAGCCCCTAGCCCAGCCCTGGAAGAGTGTTCTCCCCACCCCTTGGCTTTGGGCTTGGCTCTGTGACTTGCACTGACCATGAGTGTGTGGACAGAAGGGCCTGTGCCACAGTCCCAGGTCTGGGCCTCGGGAGTCTTGCATGTTTCCAGTCATTTGTAAACATCATCAAAAGAGTGTCAAAAGAGTCAACTGCTAGGTCATTGCTAAACTATAGCTTGGGACCCAGGATGAACAACCATGGTATGGGATCCACCCAGTCAATGCCCAGTCAATGCTCACAGGACCATATCCTGAAACTGAGCCACCCTAGATGCTCCTCAAATCCAGGAATATAAATGTTGATTGCTGTGGGCTGCTGGGATTTTCGCACTTATTTGTTACACAGCAAGAGCTAGCCAATACACAGTTTTCCTTGCCTCTAGTCTCTTTAAGACTGTGAGTTAACTAGATGTAAAAGAGGTAAGTAACAAGGACCTACTATATAGCACAGGGGAACCTACTCAATACTGTGTAATAACCTATATTGGAAAAGAATCTGAAAAAGAATGGGTGTGTGTATATGTATACCTGAATCACTTTGATGAACACCTGAAACTAACACAACATTGTAAGCCAACTATATTCCAATAAATTTTTTTAAAAAAATAAAAGTGAACAGCGAAAGGAAAAAAAGACTGTGAGCTATGTGAAGGCTGCCACCAAGTTGATTTTTATCATGTTTTCCAAGAGCCTAGCACACAGCAATTATGTAATAAATGTCTCTCTTTTTTTTTTTTTTTTTTTTTTTTTTTTTTTTTGTCTTTTTGCCTTTTCTAGGGCCGCTCCCATGGCATATGGAGTTCCCAGGCTAGGGGTCTAATCGAAGCTGTAGCCACCGACCTATGCCAGAGCCACAGCAACTTGGGATCCGAGCCGTGTCTGCAACCTACACCACAGCTCATGGCAACACTGGATCGTTAACCCACTGAGCAAGGCCAGGGATCGAACCCGCAACCTCATGGTTCCTAGTCGGATTCGTTAACCACTGAGCCATGATGGGAACTCCTAATAAATGTCTTTTGCACATGTGAATGAATGCACAAATAAACACCTACTCTGTGCCAGTCGCCAGACCAGCCTTTCCCAGAATCCTCTGACCCAATGATGGTCATGGAACAAAATAAGACCACCCACTAGGTACCCCAGAGACAGACACCCACACCAGGGCTGGGCTGGCATTAAGTCAGCCCTCCAAACAAGCAAGGGGACAGGCAGCACCCTTGGGGATTGTATTTAGCTATCCCTTGACTGAAGTGGTCATACCTCCACTTTCTCGTGCTTCGAAGACAACAGCCTCTCTTAGAGGCAGTACCTGGTGATCTGCTAGCCATTCCATGCCCCAAATTGCCCTCGCTCTTTCACAAAGGACATCACACCCAAGCACCTGCCCCAGGATGTTAGGAACTGTGTTTGCATCCTCCCCAGCAACCAAATGTTGAAACTCTAACCCCCAATGTGACAGAATCAGGAGGCAGGGTCTTTGGGGTGATTAGATCATGAGGGTGGACCCCTCGTCAGTGGGACTAGCGCCCTTGTTAAAGAGACACAGACCATGCTTCCTCTCTCTGTCATAGGAGAAAACTGCTGGGAGACAGTTACCTGGGGACCAGCAAACACGTCCTCATCAAACACCGAACACGCTGACATCTTGAACTTGACTTTCCCAGCTTCCAGAACTATGCGATATGAGTTTCTGTGGTTTAAACCACCCAGTCTACTGAAATTTGTTTCAGCTGCCCAAACGGACTAAGACCACGGATGGCAAGCGTTCCAAGAGGTTCACATGGGTCAAAACAGAGGGAGGCAAGGAAACTAAGTGAAGCCCTGCCAGGAAGCAGAGTGAGGCTAGACCACAGCTGGTCCAGCATCCTCAGCTCTGCTGGACTTGACGGCTCTAGGGAGGGGGAGGGGCATCCTCGATGCTCAGGGGCTTGACAAGCGACCCACAGACCAAGGGATCTGGGATGTGGGACACGGGGCCCCTGAAAGGGGCAGGCTGAGTGGGGTGTAGGCAGGAAGGTGGAGCCTGCAGATGACAAGCTCCACGGCACAGGGGTCCCAAGGCCACACACCTCTGTGAGTGCAAGGAGCCCTCTGCAGAGGGTCAGGGGCCCAGACCCAGGTGGGATGGGTGGACCTTGACTGACACAAAGGCTCCTTTCTCTCTCCACTGCCTGTGGCCTGCCATGTGTCCACTTATGAAGAGAAGCACAGGGGAGGTGGAGAGCCAGCTTTACCTGGAATGTTCCATGTTGCTGGTGCTCATGGAAACAAGGCCCATTCCAGTCTAGGTCCTGCCACAGCCTGGGAGGCCCCCAGAAAGCCACCAAAGTCATAAGATCCCACCTCTGCAGGGGAAGGCCCTGAACCTCTGTGGACCTTGGTGGTGAGACAACCCTGACCGTGAAATAGCCCCACTATTTTTGGAAACTAGTTTGGGGGGAACCCTTATAAATTACATCTCTATCCCTCGAAAGACAACTCCAGATCTTTTAAAGGAGGTTGTGAAATAACCCTTGGCAGCTTCCTCCGTGTTTAGAGCTTCTATCTCTATTTTAAGCAATGGACAGCCCCAGGTTTAACTGGATCTATAAAGACGGAGTTGACTGGTCTCGAGTTATGAGCAAGTCCAGGGGTTTAGTGCAACACGGCTTCCCAGTAGTGCTGGGGACTGGGGCACCCAGGGCCCCATCTTCTGAGCAACCCAGAGAGCAGTTGACCTGAGCTGATCATCTCACAGATACACAGGAGAAAAGCAGACACCACCCCACAATGGAAATAGAGTCCCTTTGCCTTCAGTGTTGCTGAAAAAAGGATGCCACCCAGAGCCTTAGTGCTCTGCAGAAATGCTCTTGGTTTCAGCTTCAGCTAATCCCTCGGCACAGGGAGTGTCCAGGGCACCGGGCTCGACACAATCACCAAGAACCCGGAGGTTATTCTAAACTCAGAAAATGTTCCCGTGTGCTTTGGTTATGTTTTAATGCTGAGTGTCAGAGGCTGGGAAGCAAAGGACATCACCGAATGATAAGATGCAAGCCCATGTTATCTGTGAGCCGGTCATGCGTAACGGATGCTACGCAGATAAAGTCACACAGAGAAGACGTGCTGGGGAGAATGTCACCCACGGTAAAAGTGGCACATTCCATCCCCAGGGCACCAGCACAGTAAGTGGGAATGAGGAGCGGTTGACATTTTGATTTAAAGCTCCAGTGACTTGCAGGTATCATTTCGGAGCACGGGAGGCAAACAAAGAAGCCTGCGGATAGAGATGAATCCCTTTGCCTTCTCTGTACTTTTGGCCTTGACCTTCTCTGCTATACTGGACCTCAGAAGGTACTACCAAAAAGTGGGAGTGGTAGGTAGAGGGGTCCATGCCCTGCGGCCACAGGCCAGGCCCGGTCCCAAGTCATCTATGTTCTAGACCTTGTTCCCTGATGCATCTATTTTTTCAGACATCCATTAAACGACACAAATATTTATCAACTGTTTGATCTGATCCAAAAGATTGAGTTCCTGTGTGAGGTTTAGTCCAGATTCTCAAAGAGTTTAAAACAAGATGAGTGTGGAGAAATCAGAGACGACGGGCTTAAAGAGCCAATGCAGAGGTGGCTGGGAGACACGCTATCAGGGACTGCGGCAGGTGGCACAGCCTGTCTGGGCCTCAGCGTTAAGAAATCGAAGGCCAGGAGGGCTGAGAGGGTTAAGGATCCAGCGTTGTCCCCTCGGTGGCTCAGGTCGCTGCTGTGGCATGGGTTTGATCCCTGGACTGGGAACTTTCACATGCCATGTGTGGCAGGAAGGAAGGAAGGAGAAAGAAAGAAAAAGAGAGAAAGAGAGAAAGAAAGCTAGATAGAAAGAAAGAGAGAGAGAGAGAGAAAGAAAGAAAGAAAGAAAGAAAGAAAGAAAGAGAGAGAGAAAAGAAAGTAAGAGAGAAAGAAAGAGAGAAATGGAGAAAGAAAGCCCCATCTAGCTGTCATATAGAAGGCTCTGAACATCCCAGGCCAAGCAGGAGTGACTTAGCCCAGGCACAGCCCTGGCCTCTGGGGCAGCCCCACACTGGCACCGAAAGACAGGGCCAAGGTCAGATGTCTGGGCTGGACCAGAGGGGATTTCCTTCAAGGAGCTGTGGGTGCAGGAGGGCAGAGAGGGACACTTCTTAGTCAGAAGGCGCCCACCCCCCACCCTCTGCCCCAGCAGCAGGGGTGAGAGAGAGGGAAGGTGTTCAGAAGAAAAGAAGAGCAGAGAAAAAGAAAAGCTGAGGGAGGCCAGCTGCAGTGAGGAACTGAAAGAACCGTCTAAAAGGGCTGGGCTCTGGGACATTCCGTTGTGGTTCAGCGGAAACAAATCCAACTAGCATCCATGGGGATGCAGATTCGATCCCTGGCCTCACTCAGTGGGGCAGGGATCTGGCATTGCCATGAGCTGCAGTGTAGGTCATAGATGCGGCTTGGACCCCGTGTTGCTGTGGTGTAGGCCAGCAGCTGCAGCTCCAGTTTGACCCCTAGCCCTAGAATGTCCATATACCACCAGTGTGGCCCTACATACATGTATATATATTTATAATATATACATATGTGTATGTGTATATATATGTGTGTGTGTGTATATATATATATATATATATATATATATATATATATATATATATTAGCACTGGGCTCTGATCAAAGCACAAGAAATAAAAACCAGGATGAATTCACCACCAGGCTGAACCTTTAACCAAACCCAAGGTTTACTCAGCTATACCAGATTCATTGTAACGATGCCAGTTCTCTGGCCGCGTTTTATCTGATGATCAGGACAACCAGGTAAGATAAAGCAGGGACTATTCCTTTGTCTCATAAACAGGAGACTCGGAGCCATGGAACTAAGCGCTGGCCACAAGGGAAGCATTGTCATCATCCAGCCTGCCTCATTGTTAGGAGGCCCTAGGCCCCATTTCGAATGAAATCCAAAAATACAGATTTTTCAGAGTCTAAAGATTTTCTAAAACGACTGAACCAAGACACATCAAAATACTCTTCAAACAGGATTGTCCTTTCATCCATTTCTGGAAACTTCTGTAGTGAGGACCACCAGATAGCCCTTTGCCTGTGGGTAGGAGAAAGCACCTGAGGTCTGCTGGGCTTTAAAACGCCCCTTGTCAACCAATGCCAGGAGGTCAGCCCTCAGGTATGAAACCCCACAGTTGAGACATCTTTTCGCAAACCCAGGGTAGAAAAAATAAAATAGTTCTGCAGGAATGTCGAGCTTCGAGGGGGGATAAATACACAGACACCCTCAGCGAGACTTTCCACTTGGAAACTATGTCTGAGATGAGGCTATGTCCATGGTTCCAAACAGAGAGGACTCCAGGCTCCAGACTGTGGATCAAAAAGAGCCTTAAAAAGCACCCAGTCCAGGAGTTCCCATCGTGGCTCAGTGGTTAACAAATCCGACTAGAAACCATGAGGTTGCAGGTTCGATCCCTGGCCTTGCTCAGTGGGTTAAGGATCGGCATTGCCGTGAGCTGTGGTGTGGGTCGGAGACTCGGCTCCAATCCTGCATTGCTGTGGCTGACGTAGGCCAGTGCTACAGCTCTGATTAGACCCTTAGCCTGGGAATCTCCATATGCTGAGGGAAGTGGCCCTAGAAAAGGCAGAAAAGGCGAAAGAAAAAAAAAAAAAAAAAAAAAAGCACTCAGTCCAAACAACCCCTTTATTCTGGGAAGGAGGAAATTCAGGCCCAGGAAGGTCAATGACCTTCTCAAGGTCATAGAGCTGGTATTCAAGTTTATCGCCTCTCTCCTCTTCCAAACTCCAGGCCATGGCCTTCCTCCTCTGGGAGTAAGAAAAGCCAGCTCTTCTTGTCTTGACATGTCCTCTGAGGATAGAAGCAGACACGCTCGGCCAGGGAGTCCTGTGGCCCTGGCTGCCAGGTTCTACCCTTGGAGGACCAGGACCGAAGGGGTGGGACAGCAGTGAGAAGCAGGGTGGGGAAGGGGTGTCGGGGGGGCTCCCTGGGAAGTGGTTTCAGATGGGGGTGGTCCATGCTGGAGGAGGCTTAATACAACGAAGAGTCACACACCCAGAGCAGAGGCTGCCACTGATCACAAACAGGTGACAATGGCACCGTTCCATTTATACGGATGTCACAAACAGGCAAATCTGACTGGGGGGATCATCAGCAGAAACATGGCTGCCTTAGGGTGAGTCGAGGCACTGTTCCCTGGAAAGGAGTATGACGAAGCCTCCTAGGATGAGGAAAATCTTCCCCGTCTTGATCTGGGAGGTGGTTACATGGTGGAGGCAAATGTCAGGCCACTTGAAAGGGAGCTAGGGCATCGGCGAGGGCCAGGGCTCATGATTTTCAAGGATCCTGCAGGACACTCTCACTCCACTCCGATGACCTCTGCCCATGCTGGCCTCTCCCTGTGGTTCTCTGGGGACTCTGGTTCTGCTGCTCCCCTGGGGAGAAGCCTCTCTCTGCCCCCCTCAGAGCCCACACACATGTGGCCCCAGGCGACACCTCCAGATCCCTCCCCTCCCCTCGTTCTGTCCCTTCCCCAAACCTTCCCTGGAGCCACAGTCTGCCCCCTCTTGGGTCTCCTCTCAGCGTTTTGGAGTTTCCCCAGCTCTGCATCCTTCTCTGTTCCCAGCTTTGGACTCCACACCACAGACGAGCCCACCCTGCAGCAACCCAGATCCCTTATATGCCCTGGGCTCCTAAGCCCCAGCTCTGACCTGAGGGCCCAAGGTGAGGCTCCTCCAGGCTGGCCCGGCACTTTCTCCCAGGGATCCTCGGGGGTGTCCCTAGGAGAGCTTGTATACCCAGTGCCAGAGCTACACACAAAGCCCCTGTGTAGACACATTTACTCAAACTTAAAATTACATGCCATTCTCACTTCCCAAATTCTGCATCGAAACCAGTTGGTCAAATGTCATTGTCCTCAAGGGAAAGCCATGAATGCTCTGGCTCAATAGGCTGACACAAGTGAACACAGATTCAAAGAATTCAGCCTGAAGGTTGCTTGGTTTGGGCACCTGACTATGATCAAGGGTCCATCTGTGAAGAAGTGGAAATGGAAGGGTTTTCGAAGAACAAATATGGCGGCAGTAGTACATCCAGATTCCAAGAAGGAGCACCAGCCCAGTGACAGCAGTCCCTCCAGGTTGGCTGCCCCCAGGACCTCACGGGGTGAGACAGGCCCCTTCTCTGAGCACCCCGCAGGCAGTGCGCCTCTATCCACGGGCTCCATCCGTCCTCACTCGAACCTCATGAGGGCGACTTAAATTCCCATTCACCAGATAGGAAAACTGAGGTCACACAGCTAGTGAGGGGTTGAGAACTGTGTTCTAGGAACAGGTGATGCAGCGGAGATTGGTGGAATGTATGGTCCTGCCCTCGTGGAATGCAGGGGAGACAATTAGATAAGCAATTCCAATGCAGTGTGGTCAGACCCAGGAGCCTGGAGCTAAGGGAAGACTTCCTGGAGGAAGCAACATTTAAGCCAGGATGACTAGAGTGAGGGTCATCTCAGCTCCTCTTATAGCGCCTCCCCGCCAGGCCTCCCAAACTGCACTTTCCCCAGTCATTTTTGTCATCTGTCACAGAGAAATGATAATATGCATCAGAGATGAGTCACAGGCAGGGGGTTGAGGAGTTCGACACACCCGGGCTCACCTCTGGGTCCCCCCTTCCAGAGTGGGTGGGCAGGAGGCTCACCCCAAGGCTCGTGGCTTGCTTTTCACTTGGAAAGTGCTTTATGATTTCTAATCACTTTCGCATATGTTTTTTTCATTGGAGTCTCACAAACTGGGGGCAGGTGTTATTAACCCCATTATTGGTGGGAAAAACGAGACATGAAATGACCTCAGCAGGGCACAGGGTGAGTCAGCTTCAAGGCTGGGTGTGCAGGTCCGTGACACGACATCGAGAGCTCAAAATAGGCCAGTTGCATGTTGCCCGGTTTTAGAAGAAAACTGATGATAGAGAAGAATACTCCTTCCTGGAAGAGGAATTCTTCAATTTCTCTTAAATGCCTCCAGATTCCTGCTAGCTTCCTATTTCCCTGGTTCACTAAAATCTATCTGCTGGCCACACCTACCGCTCTGATTCTGAGAAACCTCGAGAAGCTTCTCCACAGTGAAAAGATTGCTTTTCCCCAACACAGCGAAAACCCTGGAAATGGTGCAGGCAGCACTTCAGGAAGACACAGTGACAGACCCTGGAAACATTTGACTCCCATCGAAGGAAGCAATTGCAGATTCAGGATACACACCAGACTCTTCCACAGCTGCATCAACAAGCACCATCGGGGAAAAAGTCAAAACAGCCCAGAAGGCTCTGGCTGCGGATCCCAGGTACCTACATCAGCCAAGCCCTGGAAGGAAGCCACTTCCAATGTTCGTGTTAAAACAATGCTGCAATATTTTTTGGTTTCCACTGAATAATAGCTGTCAACAACTCAGGAAGGCTGTGGTTTGTTCCAGGTCTTTCTTCTTTGCAAATGTTCTTTTCTAAACATGATATTGCTCTTTTCAGCAAGGCCAAAATAAAGGCACGCACAATTACTCCAAAGGGGTAAATATTTCCGCGTTATGTTCGAGCCTTTGTTCTGTTTCTACATCTGAGAGGTCAAAGGTCCTGTATGGAGCAGACACAGTCCTTAAGTGCATGGTGGAAGGAGGGGCTTATAGGCTTCTATGATCTTCTAGAAGCCTCCATGGGTCTTTACAAAAGTCTTGGGTGGAGTTCCCATTGTGGCTCAGGGGTAATGAACCCAACTAGTATCCATGAGGCCTCCAGGTGATCCCTGGCCTCACTCAGTGGGTTAAGGATCCGGCGTTGTCGTGAGCTGTGGTGTAGGTCGCAGACATGGCTCGGATCCCATGTTGCTGTGGCTCTGGTGTAGGCCGGTGGCTACAGCTCCGATTCCACCCCCAGCCTGGGAACCTCCATATGCTGCAGGTACAGCCCTAAAAAGACAAGAAAAATAAATAAATCAAAGGTTTGACAAGTTTATTGGGCTGTTCTGTTAATATTTAAGAGTCGCCCATTCCATTCTTTTTGCCTAATTCCCATCTCCGCGTTCAAAGCGCCTGATTTGCTGAGGGCCCTCAGGAATTACAAACAGTCCCCCTCGGCCAGGCCTGGGTCTGAGCCGTCAGCCTCGGCAGAGTCGCTCTGCACCAACGCCTTTCTGTTGCAGAGCCCGTGAAACTCTCTGGACATTGTCTCTCACGTCCTTTCATCTGGACAACACGCTCCACCCCAAAGTGACCTGACCTATGAGATCACAGTAAAAAGTCAAGAAGTAGTTCTTAGAACTCTTTGCTCAGCGGGCCAAAGCTCCCAGCGGTGTCAGTCAGTGATCCAGACAAACATGTCACAGAGGAAACGGCGGCCAGGCTCGGCGCCTTGAGTCAGCTCCTCGGCTGGCTGACAGGCTGGACGATGGTTCAAGGGTCCAGCTGTGGGCACATGTCCCTCACCTGGGGTCCAGAAGGACTGCCGTATGGAAATCACCATGGGGTATGTTGTGAGATACGGTGAAACCAGAAACCCAAACATTGCTGGAAGGATTTCTCCTTTCTAGTCGTGAAAACTTTTTCATCTTTCATCCATTAACATTTTGAAACACTTACGTCAAAGTTCTTTTTCCATGAATGAGATATATTATCTTTCCAATGCTTTGCCCAGAGGCAAACCCCAAAATAACAACTTCAGCTCAGGGACCATGTGCCAGACATGGTGGATCTCTTGTCATCTCCCCAGTAGCTCTGCAAGGACTCTTATCGCCACTGAAGACATAAGGGAACTGAGGCTCAGGGAGGTTCCCTAAGTCACAGAGCTAATGAGTGGCAGAGCCAAAAGCAAAGCCAGATTGGCCTCACTCTGAAATCACGGTACCTTCAAAAAGAGAGGTGAAATGTCAAAGACTCACACTGATGCCAAGTTCATTTAAAACGCCAAGTACCTGGATATTTGCAAAATTCTGGGCAGTTGTTTGAAGTGTTTTGCTCTCAGAACAGAGGCCATTCCAGTCTCTAAACACTTCATGCTTCTTGTGGAGTGACTGGCACCCAGTAGGCCCTCAGGAAGGGCAGCTGCTCATAGACCTCAAAGTCAAGTGCCATGTGTTGCCTGGATGCGCCCTCCTTCAATAATTCTGTGAGCAGGCTGACAACAAACCACATGAAAGCAAGCTCACATTCTTTGGAAGACGGCTGGTCAGAACACGGCTGGTCAGAACACGGCAACACCAAGGCATCAGGTTTCCCCACCATCACAGCCTCCATATGGTACTCAGAACGCTGTCTGGGCTCAGGCGCAGTGCTGGTCTGGCTGCCCTGGTGGCACGGTACGCGGAATTCATTCCTGGAGCATATCTGGTCATCAGGGAGCCCCTCTTCACCAGGCTCTGGCTGGATCTTCCACAAGATCCAAGATGAGAGAAGCTTTACTTGGCCTGGCAGGGAATAGAAAGGCTCAGGGTCCGTCTGCACTCTTCCGATGCCCAGGGAATGGAGAACAGCCCTCCTTGGGGTGGGAGGCGTGTGTGTGTGTGTGTGTGTGTGTGTGTGTGTGTGTGTGTGTGTGTGTGTGTGTGTGTGTGTGTTTGGGGATGAAAAGCAAGGCCCAGAAGCTTGATCTGTGGATCAAAGACCCTCATCTACACGAGGAGGAGGATGGCACTCCCCTGGCCCTTTCTCGCATCCCAACTCACAGGTGTCAGCCAAGCCTCGACGGTCCTTGAGAGTAATCTCTCCCAAATCACAAGCAAGCGTATCAAACAGGCCAAAGAAATGACCTTGAAACACAAGCGGTTCTGAAAGATACTCTAATTCAGAGGATCTCCAGCTCTACTGTGCATCAGAATTCCCTCGGGGAAGTGGGGGGCAGGGGGCTTGTGAGAACAGATCATGAGCCCCACCCCACCCCTGACCCCTCAACTGCAGGGCCTGAGAATGTGCATCTCTGACAAATTCCAGGTGATTTTGTTTTTGTCTTTTGTTTGTTTGTTTTTTGTTTTTTGAGGGCTGCACCTGTGGCATATGGAGGTTCCCAGGCTAGGGGTGGAATCAGAGCTGTAGCCGCTGGCCTATACCACAGCCACAGCAACGCGGGATCTGAGCCACGTCTGTGACCTACAGCACAGCTCACGGCAACGCCGGATCCTTAACCCACTGAGCAAGGCCGGGGATCGAACCTGCAACCTCATGGTTCCTAGTCAGATTCGTTAACCACTGCGCCACGACGGGAACTCTAGTTCCAGGTGATGTTGATGCTACTGGTCCAGAGGCCAGAGTTTGAGAACCATTGTTCAAATTATTTAAGGAAAACAATATAAGGGCATGAGAACACTGCTCTGAATAAGAAGGATATTATTATCAAATTCCTCGCCTGTGTCAAACCCTTCACTGCCTTTGATATTTACAACACATCCTGCCAAGGAAGAATGAAGATCCCTGCTTTACAGACTAGGAAGCTCAGACACACCTACCACTGCACAGCTAGTAACTGGCGGAGCTGAGATTTTTAGCTAAGATCGGGGAGACAGGAAGTTCTCCTTCCCACCTCCTTTTCCATCTCCTCTGGGGACCCCGAGCAGGCACAGGGTTTGGGGGCGGGGCTGGAGGAAGATGCACGCAAAGCAGGGGCATCAGGCAAGCTGTGTACCGACAAAGCCAAATGTGTGCAGACGGACAGAAAGTTCAGCTCTGCTGCCCATGGATGAGCCGGCCCCCTGGGAGCATCTGAGGTCACAGGCACTCCAGGTCTCCAAGCACTGACAGAGGCCACGGACTCTGAGCTGGCCTGGCAGAGAGAGAATCAGGTGACAAGTGGACTCTTGAGTCAACCCTGTCCACAAAGAGAGACAGTGTTGTCCACATAAATTACACTGCAGCTCAGGATCCTCCCCTCCTGCTGTGGGAAACTTGGGTCTGTGCAGACAAGCATGCACTTGAAAGGTGGAGGGATGGTGTTGCCCGGGGGCATTTGCCAACTCAAAGGAGGACCAGGAGGGACAGGAACCAGCATTTACTCAGCTCCTACTATGAGCACATTATTTTTTTTTCCTTTTAGGGCCATACCTGCAGTACACGGAAGTTTCCAGGCCAAGGGTCCAATGGGAGCTGCAGCTGCCAGCCTATGCCACAGCCCCAGCAACGTCGGATGCGAGCTGCACCTGTGACCTGCACCGCAGCTCGCAGCAATGCTGGATCCTTAACCCGCTGAGCGAAGTCAGGGATGGAACCTGCAACCTCACGGACACTATGTCAGGTCCTTAACCCACTGGGCCACAACGGGAACTCCCTAGACTACTTCTTATACCAGCTGACCATTTTAGGGATAAGGAAAGAGAGGTTCAGAAGATTAAGCAATCTGCCCCAGGCTGCACAGCAAGCAAAAAACAGGGACATGGGACTTCAACTCAGGTCTCTCAAAAGACCAAGATTGTACTCACTCTCTGACTGACTGTATAGAATCTCATGCCCAGAGTAGATCCTAAAACCCTCTCATCCAGCATCCTCACTAGACACTTGAATTCAATACATTAGACCTCGACCATGTCTCAGCTGGGAATAACCAGCCTGAATGTGAAATTCCATTCTTTGAGGATTTCCAGGAGAGTCCTTTATGGGGTCTCTGGCTTGAAGTTTTACCTTTGCCTCCTTCCTTTAAGCATTCGCTCTTAACGTGCAAGAATCTTTTAACCCCCAACCCCTTCCTGCTCATGGGGAGTTTAGCAAGAGCGGAGCTACTGCGGAATCCATGGGATTTTGAGGTGGGTATAACCAGGCCACAGGCCAAAGGTGTCCACATAAACACACACACATGCCTCCTCCTCTCCTGCTTCCCAGGCTTGGCCTGCACCACACTGTAACCTGAACTAGAACTTTAGCTGAACGGAACTTATAACAGGAGAGAGCCCCCCCCTCCCGAGTCGCCCAGATGGTGATTCAGGCAGAGCAGTGATGCTCATTGACACCCACTCCCCTCCATCAAGAGGACGGTGCCTTGGGCTGCCGGGACCCTGTTGGACACCCACCCGCTCAGGAACATGGGCCTCCCTCATCCCTGGGCTCCAGGTCAGCCTATGCTACACAGCCACAGTCACATCCTTTCACAGCTGGGTCTCAAAGCTGCCTCCCAGGATTTGTAGCATCCTAAGACCCTTAGTTAGAGAAGACTTTGGTTATAAATTGGGCTTGGCCTGAGGGCTTTCACCAGTCCCTGGAGGAATAATCTAGCCAGGCTGCAAAGTCCGAGTATTTTTCTTTTTTAGGGTGCAAAGAGACTCTCCTTACATTCTGAAACAGCCCGTCGGTGCAGAACATAAGACACGTCACGTTTCCCTGAAATGACTTTCTGGTCTGCGTTTCTGCCAGACTAAACACCCAGCCACCAGCAGGTGGATGTGGAAGAAACGCTGACACTCACCGGGGTGGCCGTCTCCCACCAGCCAATGTTGCGTCTTGCCCTCTTTGATGACAAGATGCTGTGTCTCACAAGGCAAGTTCAGTCTGAGGCAGCATATGGCTGGCAAAGCACTATTTACAGCCTTTCGGGGGCACCAGCTTTCCACTCCACAGGGCTCGTGGGGGTCTTCCTTCCCTTTGGCCTCAGTCTGTCTGCCGTGGCTCCCCTGGAAGTGTGTGGGTCCCCAGGAGACCGAGTTCTAGCACTGGGCACTAAACAGAGTCAAGCAATGGGTCAAAGTGAAACAGTGAATTGAAATGAACCTGCTGTTTCTGCAAGAAGACGTTTTGGGCTAAGCCAGTTTAAAAATAAAATCCAGGAGCTGCCGATGTGGTGCAACAGGATCAGCAGCCTCTTTGAAGCACTGGGATGCAGGTTCAATCCCCAGCCCGACATGGTGGGTTAAGGATCCGGCTTTGCCACAGCTGTGGCTCAGGTCGCAACTATGGCTCCGTGTGCCAGGGGATGGCCAAGAAAAAGAAAAAAAGAAAAAAAAAGAAAAAAAAACTATATCTAATCACTTGTGATGGAACATGATGGAGGATAATTTGAGAAAAAGAATGTATGCAGATGTATGACTGGGTCACTTTGCTGTACAGCAGAAATTGATAGAACATTGTAAGTCAACTCTAATAAAAACATGGGTTTAATGCTTTTAAAAAATAATAATGCTAAAATAAAATAAAATAAAAATAAAAATCCAATAGAAATATCAATGAAACCAGAGAAATGAGGTGTCCCTGAGAACAATTCTATTCAGGAGTCTCACTCAAGTTAGAGTCTGACTGTCTCGTTGGACATACCGCATTTCACCAGGCACAAAGCTCAATCAATGGAGGAGAGAGATACATAGCAGGAGGTATTGGTCACATGGTTTCGTTATGCGAGCCTTGGCACCTTTTCAAAGTGTAAGACTTTGCCAAAGTGATGAGAAAGGGACTAGGGCCAGCCCTCACCCTGAAGGACTGGTCATGGACTTCTAGGATATTTAGTGACATGATCATACCTCCAAAATATTGTGTGGGCCTTGCCACATACTCGTGCGTTGATTTGGGGGTATTTTGTTGGTTTTTTGGCTGTGCCCATGGCATGTGGAAGTTCCTGGGCCAGGGATTGAACCCAAGCCATAGCAGTGACCCAAACCACAGCAAAGACAATGCTGTGTTCTTGACTGCTAGGCCACCAAAGAACTCCCCGTTTTGTTTTTAAATTTTGCTTGTATATTCATTCTAGGTGGGAAGGTCTGTCTCAATCTGTCAGACCCTCAGGAAGGCATTCAAACCTCTTCTCCATACCTTGTGCCTTATGTCCTTGGGGGATGGGAGCGGGGGAAGCTACTGGGATAACCATGGTCAGTCAGAGGAGGAATCAGGAGTCCAGGTGAAGTTATCAGATGGGGAATGCAATAACAGAGTTCAAGTTCTGGGGAAAAGAAGACATAGCAACAGGGAAATGAGGTCTGGAGCATAGAGGGCAAAGGCAAGGTCAGACAAGGCTCAGATGGAGTCAGGATGAAACACCACTGAGCAGTTTTCTTGGGCAGGGGCAGGGGGCAGAGGGCAGGCAGAGAGTAGGAAAGGAGGGCCTGGTGGTTTTAAATCTACCCGGGCTGTCATCATCTCACTGTAGACCTGGCTGATGGCTTAACCTGCCTGTCAACCTGCCCCTGTCTCTGCAGGACCTACAGCAGAGACGCCTGATAAATGCTGTCGGTTACAACTGTGATTCCCGTTATTGCTTCCCTGCCTTTCAATGAAACACCCCTTCTTTTTCATGAGCAACACAGAATATTCCAGTTCAGCTTTGAAATCTGCAGCAAGACAAACGAAAACACAGTACCACAATCATATCTGTAAATTTCACCACCCAAGCATCGTTGGGAGTCATGATCCTGCAACCTCACTCCTACCAGAAGTCAGTGCCAGCCTCATCAGGGTCTAAATTAGGGTGGGAATAGATATTCTGCCGCAGCCTAGATGCCCACGTGGTGCAGCCCTGCCTTAGCTTCCTATAAGAGTGCCTCTGTACAAGGCCTGCGCATAGTGCAACTGTCTGCAAACTAACGAAAGGGGCCCTTCTTTTTTTTTTTTCCTGCCTCTTAGGGCCTCACCCAAGGCATATGGAAGTTCCCAGGCTAGGGGTCCAATAGGAGCTAAGCTGCCAGCCTTCGCCACAGCCACAGAAACACCAGATCCGAGCCACGTCTGCGACCTACAGCTCGGATCACAGCTCACAACAACACTGGATCCTTAACCCACTGAGCGAGGCCAGGGCTCGAACTAGTATCCTCATGGATACTAGTCGGGTTTATAACCCACTAAGCATCAACGGGAACTCCCCACATTTTCCTTTAAATAACCACCTTCAGATAACTTCAAAACACCTTCAGCTTTTGTTTACAGGAATTTCCTTTGGCCTCTGGAATAGCTTCTCTTACCATCTTGCCAAGGAAAGCATGCCCAGCCCATATACAGCCCAGTGCCTGAGACAGAAGACATTCCATAAATATTGTTTGCCTGAACAGACTTCATTTGTTACGCGTGGAAAGAGAATATGAAACCTCAACTTGTGTGCCACCCAGATGCGTTCTGCACGTGTGCTGTCTTGTGCGAATGGTCGAGAAGCTCTGCCTCGGGGGTGAAGACAGTGCTATTCCTGGCTGTTTGGGGAGAATGTGAAACCTCAACCAATTGAGAATGAAGTCTGGATGGTTCGATCAACAGCTGCAAATACCCCAAAAGGAATTGTTGACTCATGTTTCACTCATGTGTCACAATTCGACCAATTCTGTAAACTGCTGTCCTCACCCTCAGGCACTGGCAGTGCCCTCTTTCCAGGAACCAGGTCCAGGCCATCTTATTATGATATTGCTTAGGTGGCATGCATCACAAAGCACCAAAACCCTAGGGCCTTCCCTTTGTGTGGGGAAGAAAAGGAGCTGCCATGTGTACAGCCCCGCTGTCTCTCTGAGCACTTCACAAGGGAGTCTTGAGAGGCTGTGGGTGGAAACAGAAAAAAAGGAAAAAAAAATACAACAACCCAAGCTAGAGAATAATTGCCGAGCTTCCCAACACAAGGGGGACGCATTTTCAGTGAGCCACACTTTCCCCACAAGACACTGAATTGCAAACCACTCAGATTAATCTGGAAGCAATGGCACCACTGGGTAATTTTCACCAGGTAATGAAACAGGTCAAACCACCTTTTTCTTATCTGCACGTAACAGATCCATTTCTCCCCCCCACAGCCAGGAATACAGCGCTGTCTTCTCCCCGGAGGCAGTGCTTCTCCACCTTTCACACAAGACAGCACACATGCCAAATGCAACGGGGCAGCACACGGGAAACTGCTGCTCTGACTTGGGCCCAAAGCCTAGGACCCTGGGGTTGCATCAGGCCCCTTCCTGAGCCTCAAGGAGGGGAGTGAGTGGCTCAGCTGAAATCTGTTTGGTATATGGCTCTGTCCACCAGCCGGGAAGCTTTGCTGCAAGGCAATGCCTCCACTGAGGAAGTCCCAGGTAGAGGAGGGGAAAGCCCTTTATAATTCTCTTGCTGTCTTTTTTTTCTTTTTTTTTTTTTTTTTTTTTTTTTTTGTCTTTTCTAGGGCTGCACCCACGGCATATGGAGGTTCCCAGGCTAGAGGTCTAATCAGAGCTTTTGCTGCCGGCCTACACCACAGCCACAGCAACGTGGGATCTGAGCTGCGTCTGTGACCTACGCCACAGCTCATGGCAAAGCCAGATCCTTAATCCACTGAGCAAGGTCAGGGATCGAACCTGCAACCTCATGGTTCCTAGTCAGATTCGTTTCTGCTGTACCACGAGGGGAACTCTTAGCTCTTTTATAATTCTAAGATGCACAGGGGGTGGGGGGACCTGCCATGAGCTGCCTTCTTGTGCAACAGTGTAATCCAGCACAGCCCTGCCCGCTTGCAGGAACACAGGATCCATCACCGGAAAACCCGAGAGAGGGCCTCAGAGGTTTTATTCCCAGTGTCCTCTTTTGACTCCCTTTTCCCACCAAGAAGGCATTGCATGTCCAACTTCAGGGTCTCAAATCTCCTGCCAAGCTCTTCAAATTCTCCCTTCACCGAAACAGCAAGTCCTCCCCATCACTAGCCTGAGACGCTGCCTCAACCACACATGATGTTTATCCTTTCATCGCTAGAATAAAAGGATTTTTTAAATGAGGTCAGGAGTTCCCATCATGGTACAGCAGAAACAAATCTGACTAGGAACCATGAGGTTTCAGGTTCGATCCCTGGCCTCGCTCATTGGGTTAAGGATCAGGCCTTGCTGTGGCTGTGGTGTAGGCCAGCAGCTACATCTCCAATACAACTCCTAGCCGGGGCACCTCCATATGCCCCGGGTGTGGTCCTAAAAAAAAAAAAAGGACAAAAGACAAAAAAAAAATTAAATATAAAAAAATAATAAAAATTAGAACTCAAATTAAGTAGGAAGCTTGTTGTTAAGAAAGGGAATCACAGAGTTCCCATCGTGGCTCAGTGGAAACGAATGTGACTAGCATCCATGAGGACTCAGGTTCAATCCCTGGCCTTGCTCAGTGAGTTAAGGATCCAGCATTGCCGTGAACTATGATGTAAGTCAAAGATGGGGCTCAGAACCCGAGTTGTTACGGCTGTGGTATAGGCCAGCAGCTGCACCTCCAATTCAATCCCTAGCCTGGGAACCTCCATATGCCACAGATGTGGTCCTAAAAAGACCAAAAAAAAAAGAAAAAAAAAAAAGAGAGAAGAAAGAAAGAAAAAGAAAGAGAATCAGTAGGTCGGTCAGATTAATAAAGTGTGTGCTCCTGTTAAAATGGCCTTAAAGGTCACTAATCTACCAAAGTTGATTAAATTGCTCCTCTGAGCAAATCTTGTAAGGATGAAAGAAAAATAATGCTGAAAAAACTTTTTTTGTGTGTGTGCTTTTTAGGGCCACACACGTGGCATATGGAGGTTCAGAGGCTAGGGGTCGAATCAGAGCTACAGCTGCCAGCCTACACCACAGCCATGGCAATGCCAGATCCAAGCCTCATCTGCGACTTACATCACAGCTCACAGCAATGCCAGATCCTTAACCCACTAATTGAGGCCAGGGATCAAACCTGCAACCTCTCGGATGCTAGTCCGATTCGTTTCTGCTGAGCCGTGACAGGAACTCCCTTGAAAAGCATTTTTAAGCTCTGATTAAAAGTCACTGGTGAGGAGTTCCCATTGTGGTTCAGTGGGTTAACAATCTGACTAGCATCCATGAGGATGCAGGTTCAACCCCTGACCTTGCTCAGTAGGTTAAGGATCCAGCGTTGGCATGAACTGTGTGTAGGTTGCACATGAGGCTCAGATCTGGCATGGCTGTGGCTGTGGTGTAGGCTGGCAGTAATAGCTCCAATTCCACCCCTACCCTGGGAACTTCCATATGCGGTGGGTATGGCCTTAAAAAGATACACACACACACACACACACACACACACACAAATGTTAGTGGCACACAATGTATCAAAACCCAGAGCAAATCCTTTTTTAGCTCCCCCTTCTCTATGCCACACAATCATTCATCTAAGAATCACATAATAATCAGCAGTAGCCATTACCCTCTTGATGCGTTCTTTAGCTATAAAATGAACAACACGATTTGGAAAGAAAAACAAATGCCAGTGTTCAAAATATTATTCAGACTCAGCAAAATGTTTCACGTATGAACTGAAATTTGCGCTTACCAAACAAAAATATCACACCTCACAATTCACACTCTGCTTCACTGTGTTCAGTTTTTAACATAAACAAAATCTTTAAGCAATCACACAGAAAGACAGAATTGAAGCAGTTCTAGCATATGTCCTTATCTTGACAATCGCTGTGCTCTCATTCTTTGCACACACAGCATACACACCACTTCTTAAAAACAGTTTTAAGTGCTGTATTGTTTACTTCATTTAACACTATGTATCAGAGATGTTTTATACATGTATAGATTAGATGGACAGATGATCGATAGATAGACTGATCTACTTTATTCTTGTTGATAATGGCACAATATTCCATTAAATTGATATATCAGGGGTTTTGGGGTTTGGTTTTGTTCTGTTTTGTTTTGTCTTTTTAGGGCCCTACTCATGGCATATGGAGGTTCCCAGGCTAGGAGTCCAATCAGAGCTGTAGCCACCAGCCTACACCACAGCCACAGCAATGTAGGAACCGAGCTGCATCTGTAACCTACACCACAGTTCACGGCAATGCCGGGTCCTTAACCCACTGAGCGAGGCCTGGGATCAAACCTGCGTCCTCATGGATGCTAGTCGGGTTCACTAACCATGGAGCCACGACAGGAACTCCCCAATATATCAGGGTTTTTTGTTTGTTTGTTTGTTTTTAAAGGAATATCTTGCATCATAGGGATTGGAGACATGAACTACACTGGAAGAGAGCGTGATGGTTCCAGATCGTGATGTATTTACTCTTGAACTGTGTAGCATATATTGAGGTGGAGGAGGACTAACACGTACTTAGGAGGACCATCAAATTACTTTCCACAGAGAATACAATGCTCCTTAAAGGATAAGAATGTTTTAAAAATGCTGAAAAATCAACATGCCCTTTATTAAAACTCAACAGTTACCGACCTGATTGTTTAGAACTTAGAAAAACAAAATAATTTTTTGTGGGGCGGACCAGTTTAGCAGATATAGTTTAAAATTGCCCATCACCATAAAAAAATAGACTCAGTTGGGGTTCATTTTATTCTTGTTTTAAAATTCTCTGCAGACAAGGCAGCCTGTTTGGTGCTAGAGGAAAGCAGGATCCCTGTACCGCCACCACTCTGCCCCTGAACAGCCCCACCGAAGGCTACTGTGTTCCTGGAACAGATTCTCCTTCTCCTCTTCTTTTTCTTTCCTTTTTTTTTTTTTTTTTTTTTTTTTAGTGGCTGTGACCATAGCAAGCAGAAGTTCCCAGGCCAAGGATCAAACCTACAACACAGCAGTGACCTGAGCTGCAGCCATGACAACGCAGGGTCCTTCACTCTCTGAGCCACCAGGGGACTTCGCCTTCCCCCTCTTATCTAAGACACACGTGCTGGCCCTGCCTTCATGGAAGCTGCCCAGTCAACTCCCTATTTAGAAGTGTGGCCACCAACACGAATGGTGGACGGCTTCTCAGTGGCAAATCCCAGCGCCTCTCCCCCCGACCCCACACTTCCTCTGCTCCAACGGCAGCCAATTAACAGAAACGTTATATATTCTGGAAGGCAAAAGAGAATGTTATGTCTACACGTTTCAAGAACCTGCCCCAGTATCCAGCACTGGGGTGTTTGCAGGGGGCCTAACACAGGGCTAAGAGCTTGTGTTCCTTGTTTCCTTTACTCCTACCACCCCTGGGAAGTCGCTATAAAAATCATTAGCATTTCTCTCATTCAGACGAAAAACACCAAGGCTCAGAGAGACAAAGTGCATTGCTCCTGGCTTCACAGCTAGTAAAGGGAAGAATCTCGATTTGGGCCCAGCTGGTTAAGCTCTGAAGCTTCAGCCAGGACGCTCAGGGCCAGGTTGAAGCCATAAATCCCTAACGCTCCAGAGTGAATGTGTTGATCGGGTCTGTTGGATCATCTCTCTTATGTGAGAAAAACAGGACTAAGCAAAACAGTCCTAAGCCTCGGGACTAAGCAAGCAGTACTAAGACTCCAGCAAAAAAAGGCAGGCTTCCAGGATCCTCTGGGCCTCCAGGTGCATTGAGTGACTGCAGGAGGAAGTGGGAGGGGCCAAGTTCATCTTTCCCCTAATTGCTCAGAGGCACGCATCACGAAGTCTCCTTTTTTTTTTTGGTCTTTTTGCCTTTTCTGGGGCTGCTCCCACAGCCTATGGAGGTTCCCAGGCTAGGGGTCTAATCAGAGCTGTAGCTGTCGGCCTCCACCACAGCCACAGCAACAGCAACGCATGATCTGAGCCGAATCTTCGACCTACACCACAGCTCACGGGCAATACCGGATCCTTAACCCACTGAGCAAGGTCAGGGATCGAACCCGAAACCTCATGGTTCCTAGACGGATTCGCTAAACACCGAACCACCACGGGAACTCCACGAAGCCTCCTCTTCTCAGACATTTGTGGAGCACCTTGCTTGTAGCAAAAGCCACTCCAGGTGCACAGCAGAAACGTTCTCCTGCATCCCAGATGGGGCCACCCAAAGAAAGCATCCCCACCAGGACACACCAGGACACACATGGCTGAGACTGGGTCTTAAAGGACCAGTGTTCTACATGGAAAATTTTTAAAAGTCCAGCTGTTTCTACAAGCTGGGGAGATGAGAAGGAACTTCATCCAATTGCACACTTCCTCCGGGAGAGTTCATTAGTTTTCCATCAAGGATACACTCAGCCTTGGGGTGGGCCAACCTCTTTACAACACTGGCCTGGTGATTTTGCATCAGACTGCTTGGTCCTGCCCAAACACCTTTATTTCCTCAGCTCCTCTCACCTCAAAGCAAAGCAACATCCAGAAAGACTGGCATCATCCCAAGGACAAAGTCATTATGTTTCTGAGATTCTTGGGTGCATCGGACACACAGATTTTCTCAGACCATCACCGTGACCACAGATTCCATTATTCCCTGGATATGCATACATTCCGGCAGCTGGGAGTCTGCACTTTGGGACACCAACCCTGCTCCCCACCTAAAATCAACTCTAAATTGCCCTCCGGCACTGCATCCTTTCACAGTGGTCTTGGCGGGAATGGGCTACAGCCTTTATGACCAGATGTATACCGTGCGGAAAGATATACAGAAAGCTGGGGCCATTACCTGGATAGATGAAGGCCAAGAGACGGGAAAGCTGAGAACTTAAGGGGGTTCTTGGGGATGTCTTCCACCCAAATGATCCATGTGAGGGCCATGATTCTCCATTTCTCCCCTGCATGGGCCCAGCCTGGGCTGCTAAGGTATTTCATGCCCCATCTACTCAGAATTCCTCCTAGCCCCCAAAGCTCCATGAAGGAAATTCCAGGAGAAGGAGGAAAGGCAACATCCCTCCCCTGCCTTCTCTCCCACCACTGCCCTTCCCTTGTTCAACTTCTGAGTTTTCACTTTCTGCAGAATCAATCCTCCCTTGGCTGGATCCCTCGGTAGGAAACCACTTGTTGCTTCAAAGACCCAAGAAAAAAATTCCTTCTGACAGGGCATCCATGGAGCCCGCCGGGTCTGGTGGCCCTAGGGGGTCAGAGCCCATCCCTGGAGCCTCTCCCTGTCATGCTACTGGGAACCCAGCTCCTTTGAAGAGATCGCTCTGTGTCCACAGACTGCTGCCTCTGGTGGGCTTGCTGAGGAAACTGAGACTCAGAGAGTTGAGATGGCCTGGCCAGGGTCACTCAGGCAGCAGTGGTGGAAAACCCGGCCCCGTGTCATAGGTCTCTTGGCCAAGGCTGGTCCTCATTTGAATACATCATTAGGAGTTCCCGTAGTGGTGCAGTGGAAACGAATCCAACTAGGAACCATGAGGTTTCATGTTCGATCCCTGGCCTCCCTCAGTGGGTTAAGGATCCGGCATTGCTGTGAGCTGTGGTGTAGGTCGCAGACGTGGCTCGGATCTGGCGTTGCTGTGGCTATGGCATAGGCTGGTGGCGACAGCTCCGATTAGATCCCTAGCCTGGGAACCTCCATAACAGCCCTAGAAGAGACAAAAGACAAAAAAAAAAAAAAATCGTTAGATATGGCAGAGTCTGGCTTCGACCCAAAGCCTTTTTTGGCCCCCAGAGCTCCTCTCAAAGTCTCCCAACTCCTGACTCTGTCTTGTCTTTCATTTTGTCAGTGGTTCTTTCTCTTCTCACAATAGTCTTTCTACACTGAAGTCACCCAAGAGTTACTAGGACTCACTGAGTTTCAGTGTACCACAGAGCCCGGTGCCAAGCAAGTTCTCTGAAGCCTCCTGGCAGAATGCTCGTCCTATGCTCTTCCAGGCCATCTAAGTCTTCTCCCTGCCCCACCCCCGGCCTCCCAGGGAGGCTCAGGGGCCCCCAGAGCTGTGACATCCAGGACAGTGGCCACTCACCACGCTGGTCCAAACTGAGATGGTCTAAACATATAAAATACACCAGTTTCCAAAGGCTTACCATAAAAAAATAATAGTAATAATGCAAAACATTCTTGCTAATAGGTTTTCTATGGATTCCTCATGAAAATGACAACATAGAAATATATCAGGTTAAATGAAACCTAGAATGAAACTTAATTTCTCCGGTTTGCTTGTGCATTTTTTAAAAAAATGTGGCTACTAGGAAATTTGAAATTACATATTACATTATATTTCTATTGCACAGAGATCCTTTAGAGAAAGTGTAGTTTTAGTCCAGGAGAAACAGGGGATCATTCTTCATTCACCAAAAATTCACCAAGCCGACCACTTAAGCACATAAAGAATAAAGGCAAAGTGCTGTGGGGATTAAAGGCGGTACACATTTAATGAGACTGGATTCCTGCTCCCCCGGGGCTCACATTGTCAAGGAGGCATAAGCTTCTACAAATTGCTGGGTTCCAAAACAGAGCCAAAGTTGGCTCAAATTGAGGCACCATCACACACATATAGGAAGAGGTGGGTTGGGACGACATCACAGAGGAGGATGAGTTTTTAGGATATTGGATGGAGTTCTCTAAAAAACCAAAATAACTAGCCTTTTAAAAAGGAAAGAGAGAACTTTAGTTTTCTCTCAGATTATTGCTTCAACATCAATATCCCAGAGTTGAAGCGGGCAGCTGCACCATGTCAAGGACCCAGGCATCTTCCATCTTGTTGCTCTGCCAAGACACTGAGTCCTAACACCAAGTTCACATTCCTGCCAGCAGGAAGGGTGGGAAGGAGCCTATTCCTGGTCTCATAACTACACTTAGCTTCTGGAAGCCTGGGAAGCATTGCTCTTTTAGCCGTGTTCCCAGTTCAACCTCAGCATCACCAGAACCCAAGGAGAGTGGATATTAGGGCATAGTTCACATTCTCTGCAACAGAGGGGTCATCTGAGCGGAACTTGAGAAACAGAACTCTCCAGAATGTTCTTCTCACAGCCAGAACCACTCTTTTTCTTTTCCCAGCTTATTTTCCAAGAGAAGCTGAATGTTCCTAGAACAGTTCCAGGAGTGTCCTTCACCTGGGAGGGGAGCAAAGCAGAAGTTGGGGAGTCACGAATCGGCAGAGCTGGCTGAGCCTGAAGGGCAAGGACCCAAAGGGACACATAGGACCGGAGGAAGGACCTCAAGGTTGAGGATCACTAGCCACCTGCATAGGTATTCTTACGCTCCATGTGTTTGTATTTATGGAACTGTCCTCTGGCTAGAATATGATATCGTAAGATGAGAGCTTTGTTTGCCAACGGCGGTACTTCTAGCACATAGAACATAGCAGGTACTAACAAACTCCTTAGGCAAATGAACCAATGAATGAATGAATGATGGGTCAGCACCTACGGTAATGCAATTTTGTGACAAGAAGATACCTGAGATGGTGATGCTCCCGACGACTTGTTACAGAAGCAAGGGAGGTCACAATAACAGTGATAATTCCCACCTGACTCGTGCTCTTTTTTTTTTTTTTTTAACAAGTGGCTGCACCTGCGGCACATGAAAGTTCCCAAGCCAGGGGTTGAGCCACAGCCACTGCAGAAGCGACACGGAGTAGTTCTGTTGTGAGCCACATGGGAGGTCCTGATTCATGCTCTTCTTCGCCCTTCCCAGCAGCCCTCTGAGAAAGACATTCCTCCCACTTACTAATGAAAACACTGAGACTCAGCAGAGCTCGGGGGTGAAGAAGCAAAGCTAGGATTCCAACTCAGGTCTTTCTGCTCCTCCGCTGCTGTTCCTCCTACCCATTTCTTTTCTTACGGAGCATCCTTGAAACCATCAATTTCTCAGCTACCGACAAAGCCACACCAGAGGCCACAGCTGTTGGGAAAATCTGTGGGGAATGACACAGCCTCCTAAGGGGAAGAAGTGACTTTGACTGAGCCCTCCCCAAGTGCCAGGCCCTGTACGTGACTAGGTGCTTCCCACATCATCCCTTGTCACCTTCACGACCAACCCCATGAGGGCAGGACCATCGTTCCATTCCATTAGGGGAGTTAGCAGAATTTTGAAATGGCCTTTGCTTTTTTTCTCTGGGAGCCAAATCACGGAACCGCTCCACGGGAACAGGGTGATTCTGGAATTTGGAGCTAGTGAGTAACTTTGCCAAAGTATGTTTGAGCAGCTGGAAAAAGTGCTAAGAGAAACACATGCCCCAGCCAAGGAAAAACTCCTGTGGTTGGTAAATAATGCAGGATCTTCATGGTGGCTTCCAGACAGAGAGGGAGATTTAATTTCACCTTGCGTGTTTTGCGTATTAAAAAAAAAAAGTTCAGCACAGAGTGCTCCAATCACAGCCTCATGGCATATGTGTTGCACTGACATCTGGAAATATTTAGCTATAGTGCAAACAAATAGTTAAGGAGTTCGCCCACATTTGACTCTAACCCAGATTCCTAGCAGCACCCATCAAGAGGGAACAGGCCTGAAGTTCCTGGCAGCATTATCTTCCGCTGTGGCAGAAACAAACACGATGGTTCTGGTACCCAGGCCTGAAGGAGACTTGGGGATCCTGGTCTCTGGCAACGTTTGCCCCTGGCAGGCTCAATGGAATCCAGCAGAAACCAGACCACAGAACTGCTGGATGAGTCAGGGCAGTGGTCCAGAAAGGCTGGCCGAAGCTCAGTCCAGGGTTCAAGGGCAAAGGGTGGATGAATGAGGTGGAGGTGAGCAGAGGTCAGAACTGAGAGGGCAGCAGCAAGCACTAGGGTTCAGTGCCAGGCCGTGAACAGGACCCAGCAGAAGCTCAGGGGTCTGGGAGGTCAGAAGTAGGCCGGGGGCACAGAGAAAGAGCCTCAGAACACAGGCTGGGAATGCAGTGTCTGGTTGGGGACTTCTTCCTCACGGGTGCTAATGGAGTTGGGCTGGGCGGACCAGACCCATCAACTTAAGTTCCAGCTGAGGCTAGACATTGACACACACGCACACACACACACACACACTTGCCACAGCCTGCGAGGCCTTCTTCCCTCCTAGGCTGGACCAACCCCTTGCCCTATATTTCCAAAACCAATCTCCTGGCACAGCCCCTTGCCTGCAGAGGTCCAAGCACTCCAAGCGCCATTTTGCTCCCCCCTCCAAGTCACCCAATGAGCCACTCTTGCAATTTCCCTTGTAAGTAGGGATTTCAGAGTCCTTAGAGCACTCTGTTGCCCCAGGATGGCCAAAGTGTTCCACCAAGGAACCCACCTACCCAAATGAAGTCTGAGGCCCCCTCCTCTTCCAGCTCTGCCCCCGATCCAGCCCCACCCCGACTCGGTCCTCATTGGCACTTGCTCTTTAGTTCCATAGAGAGAATGTTGAGGTCCCTGGGATAGATACCCGTACATGTCTCATAACCACAAAACAACTCATCTTCTTCCCCAGACTTACTTTTCTTTCCCTATGCACTCCTGGCTCAGTGATGAGCATTGCTGTCCACTTAAAACTCGAAGCCCAGGGGCCACCCTAGACTCTTTCTTCTCCCTCATTGGGTGTCTCCGTATCCAATCAGACACCCCGTCCAGTGATTGTTTTTATCCAAAAACACTTCTCAAACGATGCTTTTCTACCCATCTGCCTCTACCAGTCCCCAAGTGATGGTTACAAAGCCACGTTGGACTTCTGGCCTCTACAGCTTCCAGAAGAATCTTCCTAAAGTAACAGTCGGATTGTGAGCTGCGTCTCCTTGGAAACTTTGGCTGACTTCCCATGAGGGACGGATGATCTTCTCTCTTGATCGGAAATGCAAGGCCCTGGGAGATGTGGAGCCCACGGTGTCCCCTGAACCTTCTCCCCTCCCTCCCTCCTGGCTTAAATCTCCAGATCAAAGGGATCTAAGCAAGGACTAGGGATGGTTTGTAAAGCCCATGAACACTGAGACCGCAGGTGAAACGTCGACCATACACACCTTCTCTAGAGGGACTTGCAGTTGTTTTCAAATAGCCTCAAGGGTCCATGACTCAAACCCAAGTTCAGAACGACTGCCCCTCATGCAGCATTCCTTCTCACCCCAGCCCCCTCATCTCACACACAGCTTGTCACAAGTGTTCAAACACATGTGACCAGGACCTGTGGTGAGAAGCAGTATATTTGCATGTAAAACAGAACCAAATCCGAAACACAACAATCTGTACTCTTGCTATGTCATAGACCCCCTAATCTCTATCATTTTCATTATTTTCTTTTTTAAAAATGCTGATTGTGGAGTTCCTATCGTGGCTCAGTGATTAACAAATCTGACTAGGAACCATGAGGTGGCAGGTTCAATCCCTGGTCTCGCTCAGTGGGTTAAGGATCCAATGTTGCCGTGAGCTGTGGTGCAGGTCGCAGACGTGGCTCAGATCCTGCGTTGCTGTGGCTGTGGCGTAGGCCGGTGGCTACGTCTCCGATTAGACCCCTAGCCTGGGGACCTCCATATGCTGCAGGAGCGGCCCTAGAAAAGCCAAAAAGACAAAAAAATAAAATAATAAAATAAAATAAATAATAAAAATGCTGATTGTGACCTTTTAAATGAATTTTACAGCCCACCAACGAATGGATTCCAACCCATGGTCTGAAACTGAAGTCTTGAGGCTGTGCTTTCTTTGTGGTCCTCTGTTCTTTTTAGCGTCTCGACACCCAGATATCTTGTAAGCTCCTTGAGGGCAGGGATCATGACTTACTTCAGTGTCGCCCACCACCCAGAGCCCCTGCCTTGGGAATGTAAGAAAACAGCTGGAAGACGTGGGAAAGCCCTGAAACAAAGGACCCCTGGGTATAAAAATGACCCACTCCCTCGTGCCTAGGGGTGTGAAAATAATGAATTGATGGAAGAGAATCCTCTAGAGAGTATTTCAGAGAAGGGTGGGGTCTCCGTGGTGCTGCCATATTTGTCTGCTTGAGTCTATCCCATAGGATGGGAAATGCACGGAAATGCATTAGCCCACGCACAACAATAAACCCTAAACACTTTGAGATCTCTCTCCCACCAGATGTAGGAGAAAAAACGAATTATTAAGGGAGTCAAAACACTGCTTTGCAAAAGACATCGACACAGTGAGGAAGTAAGTTTTTATTATTAAATCTATCTATCAGTTGAATTTGTGGTTCTTCACTACATTAGCACTGAGCCAGGCAGAGGTGTTTTGTTTGTTTGTTTGTTTTTTGGGGGGGTTGCTTTTTAAGGCTGCACCCACAGCATATGGAATTTCCCAGGCTAAGGGTAGAAAGGGAGCTGCCTACACCACAGCCACAGAAACGCAGGATCTGAGCCGCCGCATCTGTGATCGACACCCCAGTTCATGGCAATGCCAGATCCTTAACCCACTGAGCAAGGTCAGGAATTGAACTAGCGTTCTTATGGATACTAGTCGGGTTTGTTACCACTAACCTACAACAGGAACTCCCAGGCAGAGGATTTTAAATACACGGTGCCTCCTCTCCAGTGCTTGATAAACCAGCAGATGTATGGAAGTCAACAGATGGTAAAGATTAAGAGTTAAACTGCTGGTGTGGACTCAGAGGGGAAAGTTTCGGAGGGGCGATCTCGGACTTGAAGGAGGTGAATTCTTCATCCTTAGCTAAAGCTAAAGTGCCATATTGTCTTGGCATAAACTTTCATGTCATAGGAAACCGGGGGCCAGATAAGCCGAAGACTTTTGTCCACCACAGAGGCTGCTGCTAATGGCATAGAGGCCACCCCCAGCTGGTCTGTTTGTGGGGGAGGGGGCGACCCCTTGTGGGATGTCATCCTGCATCACAGCCCAAGCAGCCCCCACCCTGAGAGAGCCCTTCTCTCCTTCACAGATGCTCCCAGGCAGCATTAAAGGGCAGGGCTGTCCTCCGCCTCAGTGTCCCACCACGAGCCCCAAACCCCATCACCCACAGACCTGGAGTCAAGTTCCTCAGGTGCTTCACCCTCATTCTCCACTGCTCCAAAGTGAGAAAACAATCCCGGATGCCCTGAGATGCTGGGCACATTGGACCCAGCGCATAGTAGGTGCTCCGTAAACACAGCCGCCCCTGCTTTGCATCTCGGCACCTTGGATGGACACATTCACATCCTGGCCTGGCAAACCGTGTAAGGGCTTAGAGGAATGCTGGTACAGCTAATAAACCCCAGCCCACGGATGGAGCCCACCCGGTGCAGGCCAGATCCCACGGACCAGAGTGATGCTTAAAATAGGAATGGTCCAGCTCCCGAGACGGAGGATGTGGACAAGTGTGCTTGAATAAACACCAGCAGTCTGTGTTCAAGGGCAGCCTGGCTGAGACAAGCACACACTGTGCTTCTTTGACCAGAAGGACTTACCTCTCTCCCGGGCCCCCACCCCTACCCCACACTGAGCACCAGAATTGGGGTGATTCACCCTCTGAACACAGCAAGGGGGCATCCCTGGTCCAGAGGCCAATTTGCTCTCCACATTCCAAGTCCCAAAGCATGAGAGCAGGAGGCAATGTTCAGCTGGGCATAGTTTCATAAAACAAAATAAACTCAGCTACACAGAGTTATGAAACGGCTCTCTGGAGAGCAGTTCCCTGCCTCGGACACGCTCCCATGAGAATCATGCTTTTAAAAGGAGATTTAAAATTCCCACCCTACGGTAAACACACTCTTTCAATCACACGGCAGCCGAAATGGCCAGTGCCCCACTGTAAGAAAACAGCGCCTCGCCATGAACACTCACCCTCCTTCTCCCTTCTCCAACTGCCCTTGGGCTTTGGGTGGGTTTTTTGTTGTGGTTTTGTTGGGGGGGGGCATTTCCCAACGCATTTAAGTGCACATTTGTATTTGTATCATGGACAACCTCATGCCATTCCACATAAGCAATCCAGTCACAAGCCACTGGCGCCAGCTCGCCCCATTCCCAGGAGAAGAGAAAGAGGATCAGTCCCCACCGCCTGGCGAAGATGGGGTCTGGGGCCTCCTGACCCCGTCCCATCCCGCACGTGAAGCAGAGTGAAAAACAAGACACGAGGCCCTTCCCAAAACACACACAAAACCACTGTGGCAGAGAGGGCAGCAGCATTCAAATCTGGGCACACAGCTGAAAATATCACGGTCCAGGGAGTCCCGTCGTGGCACAGTGGTTAACTAATCCCACTAGAAACCATGAGGTTGCGGGTTCAATCCCTGGCCTTGCTCAGTGGGTTAAGGATCTGGCGTTGCCATGAGCTGTGGTGTAGGTTGCAGACGCGGCTCGGATCCCGCGTTGCTGTGGCTCTGCCGTAGGCCGGTGGCTACAGCTCCGATTCAACCCCTAGCCTGGGAACCTCCATATGCAGGTCTTGCTGGGGCCTCTAGGAAGCAGCCCTAGAAAAGGAAAAAAGGGACAAAAAAAAAAAAAAAAAAATCATGGTCCAGCATCCTTTGCAGCCAGGCAGCCACGTGAGTAAGTGCTAGGTAACGGGGTGTGAGCCGAGGAGCCTGTGGCTGCACTTTCGGTCTATTCTCTGTCCCATCATCCTCCTGCTGCCTGAAAGTGGGTGCAGTCATCAGAGACCAAGAGGAAGAGGGCCCCTCCATGGGGAGCGCCCAGTGCGGAGCTGGAAGAGCTTAGATCCCTGGGGTCTCCATGGTCACTTCCCGCTGGACACAGCTGATGTGAGAGAGAAACTCCTACCTGGTATAAGCCAGAGAGTTACATTGAATTTTCCGGACCTTGGAATTGAATCCTGCCCTAATTATAACAGTTCTGTCCCCGGGCAAGGTCACCCCTGAAGATGGCAGGCAGGTCACCTCCGCTGGGTTCCAATCATCAGGCCACTGCTCATAGCAAGAACCTGAATGTAGACGTCATCACCTGGGATGCATGGTCTCCAGAAAAGCAGAGCCACCAGTTCATCTTTGCACTGGTCCAGCTGTTTCGTGAGCCAAGACTCTGTGCTGGACTCAGGGCTGGATGCTAGAGGCAGAGCTGTGACCAGAACAGGTGGGCCTCATCCTCCTGGGGAGCCCCCACCCCCCGACCCCGCAACCTCTCAAGGAAGGAACTGGGATGGGCAGGTAAATAGGAAAAGGGCAGCAGACGGGGGCACAGGGTGGGGACTCAGCCTGGGAAGGGGGCTGACATGGAGGGACAGTGGACAGGCACACTCACCTGCCGGCATTTAGCAGACACAGGAGGAGAGAGGAGTCTGTGCAGAGGACAGGTGACTAGGGACTAGAGAGCAGAGGTGGAGTAGCCCAGCCAACGTGCATGGGGGGCCCACGGAGGTGCCCCCCGATCTGTCTCCTCACCCACCTCCACGCCATGGGTGACAGCAGAATCTCCCTCTTTCCATTTCTCCAAGTCTGGGCTGGGCATGGGCACAGCTCCGTGGGGAAGGTGAAGCCTTCTCAGGTAGGGGCAGCAGGGATGGGGCACTTTGGCCTTGTTCTGCCCCTGCTCCAGGTCCACGTCCTTGTCCAGCTGCCTGCCCTGATCACCTACAGAGACCTCATGCCCAAAAGCCCAGCAGATGACAGCCCTCCATACGCCCTGCCAGCTCCCTGAAGGGGTCCCAAGTTAGCACTTCCTCTGACCCCTCCCCCCCAAATATCCCCTTCCAGGGCTTTACCTCCCAGCTTTTCCAATGATGGAGGAAGTAAGAAACCAATAAAGCACTATTCTTTTGCACTTGTCCTCATTCTGCTTTCCTTCTCAGATCCTAACTGACCAAATATCAATGCTGTGAAATTCAAAGAAAGGTTATAGAATCCTTGAGGATGAATGGAGACTTGGAGTTTCCTGGTGGCTCCATGGGTTAAGGATCCGGCATTGTTATTGCTGTGGCACAGGTTAATGGTGTGGAGCAGGTTCAATCCCTGTCCCAGGAACTTCTGCATGCTGCAGGTAGGGTGCAAGCAAAAGAAAAGAGGGAAGGAAGGAAATAGAGAGGAGAGGGGAGGGAGGGAGGAAGAAAGGAAAAGAGAAGAGTTCCTTTCGTGGTTCGTGGAAACGAATCTGACTAGTATCCATGAGGATGCAGGTTCAATCCCTGGCCTCGTTCAGTGCGTTAAGGATCTGGCGTGCCGTGAGCTATGGTGTAGTCACAGACTCGGCTCAGATCTGGCGTTGCCGTGGCTGTGGCATAGGCCAGCGGCTACAGCTCCGATTAGACCCCTAGCCTGGGAACTTCCATATGCTGTGGGTGTGACCCTAAAAAAAATACAAGAAAGAAAACAAAAGAGAGGAAGGAAGGGAGGGAGGAAGGGAGGAAGGAAAGGAGAGAGGAAGAGACAGGACAAATAAATGCATGAAAAGGGCAGCGGGCGGGGGCAGAGGGTGGGGACTCAGCCTGGGAAGGGGGCTGACATGGAGGGACAGTGGACAGGCACGCTCACCTGCCGGCATTTAGCAGACACAGGAGGAGAGAGGAGTCTGGACAGGGTCGTGGATGTGGGGAAGGGGGATGTTGTAACAACATTGGGGGGACTATGGGTAACGTGAGCTTCCCTTAGATCATGGTATGGAAATTGACCATCATGTCAGGGTTACATAAGAGAAAATCCTTTCTCTTAAGAGACACCGGCTTCTGTACGGAAGTCTGAAGAGCCTTGTCTGCAACGTCATTCCAAATGGCTTGGCCAAAAATATGAATAATATGTATTCATAGAGACAGAGGAAGCAGAATATGAACTTGCAAATGGAGATGAAAGATACACAGGTGTTGCTTGTACTATTCTTGCAGCTTTTCTGAGGGATGGATTTCTTTCAAAATACCAAGTAAAGGAAAACATTTTAAAAGGGAAAAAAAGAAGAAGGAGGAGAACCCAAGGGGCAGGCATGGAGGCATTGTCAAAAGAAGAAGGGTTTGGAATTCTTGCAGAAAGATCTGCAAGAAGGGAGGTGGTCCAGCCTGAGAAGCCCCCGAGTGCCGGGCGACAGGCCCAGAACCACCCCCACTACCACGCAGACACCCCCTCCCCAATGTGCTTGCCCCTCTATTTATAGAGTCATGACTTTCCTACATAAAGCCCTGAAATAGAAATGTTAAAAGAGCAGCTGGTGCCTCACGGGGGCCTAATAAAACGTCTGTTTCCAAACAGTCCTCCTCCTCTGTCATAAATACCCTGTAGTTCCAGCTCTTTCGCTCTTTATCAGCAGGTGATTTGCATAAAAACGGGACTCGGTTGATTATGAATTTCCTTCTCCCTGCTGTTCACCGCCTGCCTGAAGATTCACCATGATCACACTAGCCTTTAGCCCGAAGATAAGAGGTACACACCCAACAGACTCAGTGAAGACAGAAAGAAGGGTCTGTGCTTCTTGGGGTCCTGCTTCTCTGTTTCAGTGAAGGAAACAAAACCAGACAGACACAGGCACAGGGACAAGTACAATGGCCTGGTCCCTGGAGGAAGGCTCGGTGGGCTCCCAGAGGCCAGCCCTCCTTAGCTGGTCGGGCAGATGCCCAAGATGGCCTTTAGGGTCTGTTTGCCCCCAGACTTCCTAGTCCCTTTTGTCTTTCAGGTTTGTCAATGGATGACACCTTAGTCCAGCCAGTGTGGGTGTCATAACAAAATATCACGCACCAGGTGGTTTCAACAACAGACACTTATTTATTACAGTTCTGGAGGCTGGAGGCCAAGCTCAGGTTCCTGGGGAGGGCTCAGGGTCTGGCTTGCAGACAGCCACCTTCCCACTGTGTCTTCACAGCACAGGGAAAGCTCTCTGCCGTCTCTTCTCTAAGGCCACTAATCCTATGGGATCAGGGCCCCACCCTTAATGACCTCCATGAAAGCACTGTTTCCAAACACAGTCACACTAGGGGTCAGGGTTTCAGAATATGAATTTGAAGGTACACAACTCAGTGTAGAACAGATCAGGAGATTGCTGTCATTCAGGTCCCCCAAACCCTTTTTTTGGTGACAAGTTAAGACTCCCCCCCCCCCAGCTCCCTTTGGCCCCTAAAGACCATCTCCTCCTTGTTGCCAGGGGGAGTCCTCCATGCCACCAACCATGGTTGGCAAAGGGCCTGCCTCCCACTGAGGGGATGGAGAACTGGGCCCAGAGGCAGACACGGCCGGAGATGTCCAAGCTGCTGTGTGCAGGCAGCACTTGCCTGTGCTAAGCGCCAAGTCCCTGTCAGGTTCCATCCCTTCTGGATACAATGTGGGGGAGGAACCACCTCCTAGGGGCCAGGTGACCCCCACACTGGGTACCGGAGCACCCTGCAGAGCTTGCCCCAAGCACAGCAGTCCTCATGTGGAAATGCCATTCAGGCTTTTTGTCCATTGTTGCGTGTCTAACAATTGGGAATGTTTTCCTTGGAACCCGTCTGTAATCCCGTCATGCTGTACTTCCTTTGTACTGAACAAGTGTTATTTAATGGGGCAGTTTGGATTGTTTTGGAGATAGGCACATATTTGGAGAGAGGAGGGGTTTGGGTGAGTTGACTATATTGGCCAGCTTCCTTTATTTTTTCTGGGAACTCCTTCTTCCCCGGGTAGAGATGGGAGTCTCACAGACCTGCACAATCGGCGTGTGAGACCCCTTGCCCTGGGTGTCTTCTCAGTGACCCCCCTGAGCCCATGGCTCCAGGTCCCAGGAGGTCTCGGAGCGGGGGCAGGAACTGGGTCAGTAGCACCTCATAAAGTTGTAAAGTCACACTCAGGTAAAGCCATCAGCAGGAGCTGGCGGGAGATGAGGCCCATCAAATTCCTAGTCAGTTCCAGAGGTCAGCGTGAGCCTCTGGGGCCCCCTTCTTCCTTCCCTTTAGCCGCCCCCTCCCCTCCCCCAGGAGGCCCCTCCTGCCCTAGGGAATGTCACCTCCAGTGGCAGGATGAGGATTGTTCCTTCTCTGGGGAAAAGAACCACCATCACCACCACCATCATCCCACAACCCCGACCCCTCTGTCCTTTCTTGCCCCCTGCGGCTGGCTCCTAAGCCCCACTGTTGGGTGGCTGAAGCTTCCCCCCAACCAGGAAGCCTGCCTGCCCGTCCCAATTACCCCCTGCACACCCCTACTCTCTCCAGCTCCCCAGAAGCCGGCTGGCTCTGGCCTCCCTCCTCTCCTGCTTCTTCAGCCCACCATCTGACACAACCTCCCTCTGGTTTCCCTGGGCAGCTCTGCCTTCTCTCTCCCACCTTCACACCTTGTCGGTCATAGGACATACTGGCTCAAGACCCAGCATGAAAAGACACACTGCGAATTCCCTTGCCTGCATCCTTCTGGCTCCTCGGCGGCATCAACTGGGAGGTGGGCGGCAAAGAACTTGCTGACTCGCCTTCAAGCAAGATGACTTTCTCCCAACCCTTCATGGTTAAGCGGGGTCTCACAGACTCCTGCACTCACCTTCTTGCTCAGCAGCCTCCTTCCTGAGGAGCCATGTCTTTCAGCTGGTGAACACCTAGGCACTGGCCCAAGGGACACCTCGGATGCATCCTGCCCACCTTCAAGTCCCGACAGGAGGCAGGGCTGGCTGGCTCAGAAGCTGGAATTCAGAGCATCCTTCCTCCTTTGGCAGCCACATTTTCTGTTCATCACCTGGAAACTCAGTTCCTTCTGATCCCTAAGAAAATCTGACACGATCATTTCGTCACATAGGAAGGTGTATAAACGTGGGAGCTGATCCCAAGAACGAAAAATGTGGAAACCAGAAGATGACCCTGAGGACACAGCCCTCGCTTCCCTGACCCCACGCTTGTCCAGCTCTCTTCCTTTGGGGCCGAGTGAGGTCAGGAGGGATGTTTTTAGCACAGTGGTCCTCCTCTTCTCTGCCTATCTTATCCACCTCATCTTTGCCAGGAGAGAGAGAGAAATGTGCTTCAAGATCTTGTAATTGAGTTTTCCTGGGGCCAGGAAATATCCTAATAAACCTACACTTTACCCAACTTCAAGGGGAAGTTTGTTGTAGCATTTCTGTACCGGGGTGCTAAGCGTATCTGTGTGGGTGGCAGGCGGTCCCCCTAGTCAGGGTCCCCCTAGTCAGGGTCCCCACAAACCACAGCTGCCTCCTTTCTCTCTGGGCCTGGCCAGACTGGGCTCACTCCCCAGCTGTTCTACTCTTTGCTGGGCTCTGCCCAGGCTCATGCTCCCAGTGGGTTCCTCTCCTGACACCTGAAGCTCTTTCCTGCTTAGACCTCACCCTGGTAGCTTGATGCTATCACTGTCACCACTCCTCCCAGCTCCCCCAACCATCCAGAGCTCACCCAGGACCAATGAACATTAGGGACTTAAGCCAGAACCTACACAGCATGGTGAGCCCACACCAATAAATTGATGTTCACCATTGCTTTTATCCAGCCTCCAGTATAACCACAGCCTCTGCCTCTCAGGGCTGTTGTGAGGATGAAATGAGGTGACGCACAGAACATGCTAGAAGGGAGCCCGGCACACTCTGAGTGCTGGAAAGTGCTTAGTAACTGTGATCTCCCTGCTCGCCCTCCAGGGCATTGTACGGACGGATCTTAGGTCTGAACACAACAATGCATGGAAACCCTAAGTGCCACGTAAATGCTTGCTATTATCATCATGGAGCTGTGACCAGCCGCAGAGCTGGCCAAGGTGACCTTGAATGGTTCAACCGGACCTGGACTCTGAACAAATGTCCTCATCTTGCTGAGTTCCTGAATCTACCTAAGGAGGTGAAAGAGCAAAGTCCGAAGTTGAATGGTGTTGGCATATCTGTGTGAGGTCTGTTGCTATGAATGACGTAAGCCTTTTGTGTGTTGACTATCAGTCTGTCAAAGCATTGAAGAGCTAACCGCTCAGCTCTTCCTCCAGATCTGGGCCCCTGGAGCCCCCACTCCCCACCCACCTCTATCCTCTTTCACTTCACCCAAGGAAGCACTGGATGTGGAACCTGGAGCCCCGAGGTGACCCAGCACCCACACACATGCAGACCACGCACATGCTCTGTGGTTCTTTCCTCCCAAAGCCCAGAGCCAACTGCCCCCTTCAGATATAGGAGGTCCAGTGGGCTCAAGCCAGAAGCCTTGGTACCTAGCCCAGATAGAAAACTACATGGGCTGGAATATTTCTTGGAAACAAAAGAGCCAGTGGCCTCTCTGTGATGTTCGGGTGGGACAGGAGCAGCCATCAGATGAACAAGCTGAGGGTCAGGTCTCCCAGATTGAGAGATGGAAGTGACCAGAGACACTGTCCCATGGGTGCTGGGAAAAGTCAGCAGGACAGACACAGACCACGGCCACCCACTAGCCATCATCCAAAGATGAAGCCTGGGGAGCAGAGGGTGTTGGGGGTTGGGAACAGGGGGTGGAAGACCTACTGGGTGGGCTTCAGGGTCCTGAGCAGCTCAGCACTGACCTGTTTTAATTATTATGTTACTCAGAAGAACTTATTTTGAAAAGGTCACCCCCCCCAACCCCATCTCCTAATCTCCACTGACACTAAATTCCTATCCTTTCCAAACGCATCTTGTGCAAGTACGGCCCTAAAAAGCAAAAAAAAAAAAATTAAAAAATTAAACAAATAGTGCTGCTGTAATTCTTTTTCTTTTCTTTTTTTTTGGGCAGTGGGGGCACACCAGCAGTATCCAGAAGTTCCTAGGCCAGGGACCAAATCATCACCATAGTCATGACCAGAGCCAGAGCTGTGACAACACTAGATCCTTAACCTGCTGAGCCACCAGGGAACTCCTCTAATCATTCTTATACATATGCCCAGTGCATGTGTGTAGGCATTTCTAAGAGTATTATTTCCAATTCCAGGGTTTTCTTCGTGGGAAGTTTTTTGTTTTGTTTTTCGTTGTTGTTGTTGTTGTTGTTTGTTTTTGCATTTTAAGGCTGAACCTGCAGCATAAGGAGGTTCCCAGGCTAGGGGTCAAGTTGGAGTTACAGCTGCCAGCCTACGCCACAGCCACAGCAATGTAGGATCAGAGCCGAGTCGGTGACCTACACCACAGCTCATGGCAACACAGGATCCTTAACCCACTGAACTAGACCAGGGATCGAACCCTCAACTTCATGGTTCTTAGTCAGATTTGTTTCCACTGTGCCATGGTGGGAACTCCCCATGGAAAGTTTTTAAATTAAGGATTCAATCTATTTAATAGTTATTGGACTAGTTAAAAATCCATATTTTTTTATTTTGTCAGTTTTCTTATGGAAGTATAGCTGATTTACAATATTGTATTAGTTTCAGCTATATGGCACAGTGATTCAGTTATATATATATATATATTTTATACATACACTCTTTTTTAGATAATTTTCCCTTATAGGTTATTGCTTCAGTATAATTCCCTGTGCTATATAGTATATCAGTTTTGATAAATTGCATTTTTTGGGGAATTTACCCATTTGTCTAAATGTTCAAATATATGGGCATAAAAATGTTCATAATATCATCTTACAATCTTTAAGAAGGTAGTCTCTGTTGTGATGTCTCCTTATCATGCCTGCCATTGATTATTTTTACATTTTTTTTTCCTCTTGCTCAATCTTCTAAAATTTTTGGTTTTTTAAATCAACTTTATGACTTTTCCAAAGAATCCAACTTTGGGTTTATGGATATTTCCTATTTTATGTTTGTGTTTTTGTTCATTAAATTCTGTCTTTTTTTCTTTCTTTGGATTCAGCTAGTGGGCTATAATTTCCCTGCAGGCAAATGTTATGTCTTGTTTGCTATATGTCATCTAGGGCCTAGTATAGTTCCTGGCACATAGAAGATGCATAATAAATATTTAGGGAAAGAGCTGAGAGAAGGGAGTGAAGAAAAACAGGGAGAAAGAGAGAGACATAAGGAAGGGAAGGAGTTGAAAGGACAACAGAATTGGAATATAAGCTGCCCATGTACCTGGGAGGTTAGTTGCGAGATACTTCCGTGTGTGCGCACACACGTGCGCGTGTGCACACTCGGGCCTTTTATTTTAAACAATGTAGTGTCATGACTCCAAGTTCAGCTCAAAATGGGAATTATAAATATATCTAGAAACTCACAGTATTTTCCTTGAAAGAATTTCACGGCGTGTTACTCAGCACACACTCCTGAGGTCCCACCATGGATCAGGCCCCACACTAGACACTAGACACCAGGGAGGAAACATGACTAAGAACTTGTTCCTGCCCTTCATAAGCTCAGAGGAAAAATCTGGGCAGTTAACAGATGGGCCAGATCCAAGCAGCACCTATTGCATAAATAAAGTTTTATTGGAACACGGCCCCACCATTCATCTGTGGTTACCTTCCCACCACAATGACCAGGGGAAGTCATTGTGACAAAGACACATAGCTCCCAAAGAAGGAAACATTTACTATCTGGCCCTTTGCAGAAAGCATCGGCAGCCCTGGCCCAGGAAGTAGGCCCCTGGAAGGCAGGCCCTGGCCTTGTCCACCAGGGACAGCAGAGTGCCTGGTCCACTGGTGAGTGCTCAGCTTCTCAAGGTCCAGAAGTTCCCTGGAGCTGGCCTCACGGCTGAGTAAGAATCACTCCTCGTTATCTAACAAGGGTAAACACAGCACAATATCCAATGGGTGCCAGTGACTCTATATAAACCCCAGCTCCTCCTAGGATGAGCCCCTACACAAGATCTCATCCAGAGCCTGCAAGGTATGTGGTGCTAGTTGAGCAAATCCTGAAGCCCCAGAAGCAGAAACCATAGTTCCTGCGAAGAAGTGAGGCTGGTTGTGTGGGGTCCCCATCTCATGGCCAACTTGGGGCTCCACTGCCTTATCTTAAATCAAATGTTCCAGCAGGAGAAACGTCACCCTTCTGCCAAGACAGTATTAACAAATTTGTATGCAAGACAACATCAAAAAAGTTGTGTTCTTTTGCTCTGGACAAGGAGTCACCATCAGAGTGGACAGAAAGGCGAACACAAAGAGGCCAGGACAGCACTAGCTGACCCCTCCTGCCTGTAGGCCCACACATGCCTTTCCAGAGCCGGGCAGGGTGCCTGGATAAGTATTGCCTGATTTGGACACCAATCCACTCGGCCACTTGACTTGTCTTTCCCACAACAAAAATGTTTGCTTTTCTCTAAAACAGAGATGGTGTGTCTTGATGAAAGAACCATGCAAGGTTTTCATCCTCTAGACAACAATGTGCTAATGGAGAATTTTTGTCATGGCCCTGGCTCTTGGAGGACCAGCCTTAGTGCTTAGTTTTTTCTTTCTTTCTTTCTTTCTTTCTTTCTTTCTTTCTTTCTTTCTTTCTTTCTTTCTTTCTTTCTTTCTTTCTTTCTTTCTTTCTTTCTTTCTTTCTTTTTTCTTTCTTTCTTTCTTTCTTTCCTTTCTTTCTTTTTTCTTTCTTTCTTCCTTCCTTCTTTCTTTCTTTCTTTCTTCCTTTTTTCTTTCTTTTTTCCTTCCTTCTTTCTTTCCTTCTCTCTCTCTCTCTTTCTTTCTTTCTTTTTCTTTCTTCTTTCTTTCCTTTTTTGTCTTTTTAGGGCCACGCTCACAGCATACAGAGGCTCCCAGGCTAAGGGTTGAATGGGAGCTGCAGCTGCCCTCCTACACCACAGCCATGGCAACTCTGGATCTGAACCTCATCTGCAACCTATACCACAGTTCACAGCAAAGCCAGATCCTTAACCCACTGAGCGAGGCCAGGGATCAAACCCAAGTCTTCATGGATAGTAGTTGGGTTCATTACCACTGAGCCACAACAGGAACTCCTTAGTCAGCTCTTAAACAGGGTTTTTTGTTTTGTATGTTTTTCCCCCCCGTGAGTATGTGTGTGTGTGTGGCTTTTTAAAACTGTGGTTTAAAAAAAAAAAAAAAGTTGATCTGTAAGTCACAGTGTCAGAACGGTCAGGGTGAGAGTAGGCACTAACAGGAAAGCAGGAAGCACAGTCTAAGTTGACGGGGTTAGGGAGGACTTCAGAATTTCCATTCAACACCCCAGCAGCAGTAGCACACAGACAGGACAGCCCAGACAGAGCCAAATGTCATTTTCTCTATCCTAACTTATTGATTTCTGGGGTACTTCGGAAGAACTCAGGGGAGGGTGTGGGGTGTCCACGGCTGATGATTTTCATTGTTCTCACAATTATCGTGTGTTGGGGGGGTGGAGGAGAAGGCTGCTGAGGGGAACCAGAGAGCACATGAAAACGATGGCTGGATGCAGAGAAACCCCAGCACCCAGAGCAAACCCGCCTGCACCCGTTCCTCCCACGGCGGTGTTTTCAAAAGTAGCCTCTTCATTTACTTGGAAGAGACTTCATACCAAAAATATAAAAAGACACCATCCCATCCGCCACCAGCCCAGTCATCTTGACTCATCAGCCCAGAAACACAGCTGTGGCCAGGGGGCTGCACCCCCAAAATCACCGTCCCAGAGCCTGTGACAAGTCTGTGATGACAGAAGTGTAAATCACCGGAGCTGCGTGGAACCTCTCCACGCAGATGTGCAGCCCTGCTAGATGTCAGGGCAGGTGGGGGACATGCGGAGTTCAAGGTCCCTCCACAACCCTGAGAGAGAGACTTGGCCCCCCCGGGGATGTAAAGGAAGCCGCTGCTTCTTCAGAGTTCTATTTTCCATTCTGCTACTTCAAAAGGGCTTTGGGTGTTCATTGTGCTAGTTGTTGTTTTTTTTTTTTTCTTTTTTTTTTTTTCTTTTTTTTCAGGAACACTCATTACAAAACTGAAACCAACATCACAGAACAATGAGAAATCACCACCCCCTTCCACAAGGTCAGAGTTGTGCACACACTTCAAATCTGAAAAATGTTTTGTGTGCGTGTGAAGTGACCTACGGTGGGCTTTCCCCGGCTGCCCCTCCCCAGGGGCCTTCCTTGCCAGTCTTGCCCTGGAGCAGGGTGCCCCCTGGACACCCCCCACTCATGGCCCTGACTGCTCAGCTGTCCTCCAAGGGCCTGACACCCGCTGTCTACTGGGTGTCATCACCCAAGGTCCCCCCACCTCCAACAGCTCCCCTCTGCGCCCCCCCAATTCCAGCCCCAGTCTGACCAGCCTCCAGCCCCAGACTCCTGCTGGGTCTCCCCCAGAGAACCTCCTCCATCAGATGCCCTCCCTCTCATGCCCACTGTCACCTGCCTGCCAGGCCCGTGTTGAAGTGGGATCATCCCAGAATGGCACCCCCCTTTCGAAGCTGCCCTCTGCCAGCACCCAACACCCAGCGACCTCGGCTCAAGCTGGCCTTCAGGGACTCCCCACCTGGCCCCAACCACTAAGATTCTCCAACCCAAAGTTGGGGACATCCTCATACACTCCGTGGGTAGCTCTTCCCTCACCCCTTCATCTGTGTCTTAACCCCGCCTGGACCTTCCTCTCCCTCTAATCTGCTCACCCAGCTGCTCTTCAAAACCCAGTTCAAGTGCACCCCTCCCCCGTAACCGTCCCCCACACCCCGGCCACAATCTCTCCCCTCCCCAAAGCCCCACGTCCCTCACTGCCTGTGCCTCTTCTCCCTTTACAGGGCGACAAAGGGTCAGGATTCTAAGGCATTGAGGTGACTCTTTCCTGTCCTCCCTCAAGGCCCCTCTCCAGCTCATTTTCAAATACAGAAAAAGTTTCCCCTTCCTCAAAACACTACCGTTCAGATATTTGTCACAGGAGACCCAACACGTCTGCGAATCTGCGATGCGTGGGGGCCCCTAGGACTGTGGTGCCAACCTTCCCCGCCCACAAGTGGTGGCCTGCCTGCCCCTCCCCCAGCCCCAAGGGGCAGGGTGGCTTTCCCCAGGGTGTGTTGAACTCCAAGTTCAAGTTCTTGTTTCCTCAGATCTCAAGGAAACTTGCAAACAGGGAACTAAATCTTCAGCAGGCCCTGCATGTTGGTGCAGGGTCTGGGCAGCGGGGGACACTGGCCGGTGGGTCTATGGCCCATGTGCCCTCACAGTCTGACCCACCAGCTCTGCCCCACAGCCCACAGGTGGGACTGCAGCCATCCTGGCCTGGCTGGTGCCCACCCAGCACCTACCTAGCTCATCCATGCTGCAGAGGCCAACCAGGGCCATCCTGGCTCACACCCTCCACATCACAGGTTCGATGCCCCCAGAGGGCATCAGCCCCCAACACACATACACCACCTTCCTTTGCCTGACCAGGTTCTGCTGACAAGGCTTCTTCCCAGGCTGGGAGATGCCAGTGTCGCCGGCCCTCACAGTGAAGATGTTTACGACAGCAGGCACTGGGGCGCTGGGCTCCCAGCCAGGCTGGGTCACCTGCCCCTATTTGGGATGACTTTCACATCATCCGGGGACCAGTCTGTGGCATGATGACTCTGCCATATTTTGGCTTCTCTGGAGGCTTCACCACTGGGAGTTGAGTGGGTTTGGGTTTCCATTCCCTGGAGGTCTACTTGGCATCCCCAGTGCAGGTCCCTGACGGTAAGGAGATTTGGCCTGGGGTGGGATGGGGGGTCTGGCCTGGCTCAGCAGCTGAGCTGGGCATTTTACCCCAGTGTCTGGCCAACCAAGCCTCCAGGAGGCAAGCCCCCAAGCTTTGGAAATGTAGGATCTGCTCTTGGGACCAACATGACTACAGAAAAGCTCTTCTTAGCCCCTCAGCCGGGCTTTCACTGCCCGTTCCTACTGATGGTAGTAGATAAGATATTCCCCCACACAGACACTGGGGCCTTCCCACCAGCACGGCGGCCTTTTCATGCTTGCTGACAGCTGACTACCATTCCGACAAACCAGAAAGAAACATGATGAGATGAGAAGAAAAGGAGAGTGAAAAGGTTGTGGGAGTTCCCGTCATGAATCAGCAGAAACGAACCTGACTAGTGTCCATGAGGACGCAGGTTTGATCCCTGGCCTCGCTCTGTGGGTTAAAGATCCAGCATTGCCATGAGCTGTGGCGTAGGTCACAGACAAGGCTCAGATCCCAAGTTGCTGTGGCTGTGGTGTAGCCGGGCAGCTACAGCTCCCATTTGACCCCTAGCCTGGGAAGCTCCATATGCCTTGGCTGTGACCCTACAAAGACAAAAAAAAAAAAAAAAAAGAAAAGAAAAAGAAAGAGGAGAGTGGTAGGGTTGTAATAGTTCTTTCTAGAAATCTGTATGCCATTGGAAGGTGGAAGCTCCCCATCTGCCTCTGCAGAGCTGACTTCTAGTCACAGTGCTCTTTCATGGGCTTCGGTCCCCATAGCATAAATACTCAGCATATTCTCAATTGATATTTCATCCTTATGCTGCCTAGGTTTTTTTTTTTAATTTTTTTTATTTTTTTGCTTTTCAGGGCCACACCTATGGCATATGGAAATTCCCAGGCTAGAGATTTTTTTTTTTTTTTTTTTGGCTTCTTAGGGCTGCCCCCATGGCATATGGAGGCTCCCAGGCTAGGGATCAAATCAGAGCTGCAGTTGCCAGCCTACACCACAGCCACAGCAATGCCAGGTCCAAGCCACATCTGAAAACTACACCACTGCTCGAAGTAGTGTCAGATCCCTAACACACTGAGTGAGGCCAGGGATCAAATACACATCCTCATGGATACTAGTGGGGTTCATTATTGCTGAGCCACAATGAGAACTCCTTCATTCTGCCTAATATTTATTGTCCAAGATATAGAAAGAGGCTAACACTAATCTTCACTGTATGGTTTGTTGTGTTTTTTCTTTCCGTTTCATTCTCCATCATAGTTGACCTCTCCTAATTTTCTTTTTTTTTATTTTCTCTTTTCTCCTCTGCTCTCTCTTAAGGCCCCTGGACTCACGGTAAAGAGGCTGCTGATCCTGGGAAACCATGTTCATATCTGAGATATTGTCCAAAGGCAGGGAGTAGAGACGTGTCTGTCTGCTGGACGACAGGAGTCCCAAGCAAGCCCCTTGGCCACGGACGGGAACTGCCGAGGGCAGGAAGCACAGCTCCAAAGAATAGGCTGCAGATGTGTCCCCCAAGGCCTGGGGGATCCACCTGACAAGAAAACAAGGTGTGTGCCAACCAGCCCAGAGGAACACCCGTGAGAGGTGGCCTTGCGTCAACACCTGCCACCACACTTTCTCCATGGAAGCCCGGAGTGTACGTGACATTGGCTGCCCCTGAAGTACCTCTCTCCTGACTAGCAGGAGCTCAAGCCCAGAAGGCTGCCATGCCCACAGAGGACGCAGCTCCAAGAAATTGTGGGTGAGGAGTGAAGCTGGCAGCCTCTGGAATCAAAGCCAATAAGAGTCAGCAGGCCATCAGAACAATGGCTTGGGCAGAGGGATGGCCATTTGAAGCAATTTCCTAGGAATGTGCTGCTGACCATGTTAGATGATCCCAGACTTCAATACAATAATTTTTTTAAAAAGAGAATATCTGGGGGAGTTCCCATCGTGGCGCAGTGGTTAACGAATCCGATTAAGAACCATGAGGTTGCGGGTTCGGTCCCTGCCCTTGCTCAGTGGGTTAACGATCTGGCGTTGCTGTAAGCTGTGGTGTAGGTTGCAGACGCGGCTCGGATCCCGCGTTGCTGTGGCTCTGGCGTAGGCCAGGGGCTACAGCTCTGATTAGACCCCTAGCCTGGGAACCTCCATATACCACAGGAGCGGCCCAAAGAAATAGCAAAAAGACAAAAAAAAAAAAAAAAAAAAAAAGAGAGAGAGAATATCTGGGGAGTTCCCGTCATGGCGCAGCAGAAATGAATCCAACTAGGTACCATGAGGTTGCAAGTTCAATCCCTGGCCTCGCTCAGTGAGTTAAGGACCCAGCGTTGCCCTGAGCTGTGGTGTGGGTCGCAGATGCAGCTTGGATGTGGAGTTGCTGTGGCTGTGGCATAGGCCAGTGGCTTCAGCTCCGATTGGACCCCTAGCCTGGAAACCTCCACATGCCTCAAGTGTGGCCCTAAAAATACAAAAGATGAAAAGAGAGAGAGAAATAGAGAGAATATCTGGGAGTTTCCACTGTGGTGCGATGGGTTAAGAATCCAACTATAGTGGCTCAGGTTGCTGTGGAGGTGAGGGTTGGATCCTCAGCCCATGCAGTGGGTTAGAGGATCCAACATTGTTGCAGCTGTGACATATGTCGCCAGCTGCAGCTTGGAACGTCCATATGCCGAGGTACAGTCATTAAAAAGATAAAATAAAAAAGAATATCCCATACGAAATGTAAGAGCATTCGAATTGAGGTAAAACCTTGGAAATTGAAATCTGTTTCAGACAACAGATGATGAAAAGATGCTGATGTGCAAGAAGTCTGTTCAAGGGAATCTCAAAGGGGAAAGACTGAGCCTGAGCCTGGTCTCTCCCATACACAGGGTGGGGCAGTGGAGGGGGCACCCACATGGGAGGGGGAGGGGCTGAGTTAGACCCAAGTTGCAAAGCTCTCTTCTCCAAAGGTACCTGAGGATTCAAATCATTAAAAAAAAAAAAAAAACAGCTAAAAGCATTTTGTGGTCGTTTTTATTTTGTAACTCAATAAATTATTTAAAATGTCCTGCTTTGAGAGAGAAATGTTAAAAAATGAGTGAGTCTGCTGGCACCCCATATCCTCACCCCCAGGGACCTTCAGCCGACTTGGCCACATACGGTCTTTAACTGCTTTTGTTTTGTTTTGTTTTGTCTTGTTTTCCTTGAGGGTGGAACCCGCAGCAGACAGAGGTTCCCAGACTAGGAGTCTAACGGAGCTGTAGCTGCCAGCCTACACCACAGTCAAGGCAACACCAGATCCAAGCGGCACCTGCAACCCACACTGCAGCTTGTGGCAATGCCAGATCCTTAACCCACTGAGCAAGGCCAGGTATTGAACCCACATCCTCATGGATATTAGTCAGGTTCTTAACCTACTGAACCACAAAAGGAACCCCTGTTTTGTTTGTTTTCTTTTAATTATACTCACAATGTTGTGCAACTATCACTACTATCTTTTTTTTTTTTTTTTTTTTTTGGCCACACCCAGAGCACGCAAAAGTTCCCAGGCCAGGAAGGGAACCCTCCCCACAGCAGTTGACAGTGCCAGATTCTTAACTACTAGGCCTCCAGGGAACTCCTAACTACCTTTAGTTTTTGTCATGTACTATTTCTTTTACGTCCATGGTGAAGCACTGGCCCCAGAAGAGAAGCATAAGAAACACTGAGCATATATTACCAAAAGCACAAAATGGTAGTTATTTTGCAACTGATCTCCAAGTTATCTTCACCAGATCCACATTTCCCACAGTTTAAAAATATAAGTTGAGGAGTTCCTGTCGTGGTACAGTGGAAATGAATCTGACCAGGAACCATGAGGTTGCAGGTTTGATCTCTGGCCTCCCTCAGTGGGTTAAGGATCCGGTGTTGCCGTGAGTTGTGGTGTAGGTCACAGACTCAGCTTGGACCCTGCGTTGCTATAGCTGTGGTATAGGCCCAGCAGCTGTAGCTCTGATTCAGCCCCTAGCCTGGGAACCTCCATATGCCTCGGGTGCAGTCCTCAAAAGCAAATAAATAAATAAATAAATAAGCTGAGGAGTTCCCTTGTGGCTCAGTGGGTTAAAGATCCAGCGTTTTCACTGTTGTGGCTCTGGTTACAGCTATGGATGGGGTTTGATTCCTGGCCCAAGAATTTCCACATACCAAGGTCACGGTCAAAAAGAGGGGAGGAAAAATGTAAGTTGAAAAGAAAAAATATGGGAGTTCCTGTCATGGCGCAGTGGTTAATGAATCCGACTAGGAACCATGAGGTTGCGGGTTCGATCCCTGGCCTTGCTCAGTGGGTTAACTATCCGGCGTTGCCGTGAGCTGTGGTGTAGGTTGCAGACGCGGCTCGGATCCCGCGTTGCTGTGGCTCTGGCGTAGGCCGGGGGCTACAGCTCTGATTAGACCCCTAGCCTGGGAACCTCCATATGCCACAGGAGCGGCCCAAGAAATAGCAAAAAGACAAAAAAAAAAAAAAAAAAGAAAAGAAAAGAAAAGAAAAAATATGTATAGGTGATTATATTCAATTTGGCTTTTTATTTATTTGTGGGGCTATAATGTATTAGTTGAAAGGAGCAGTGAAATGGTATCTCTTATCTTTTCAGTTAGAAATAAAATATCAGGGAGTTCCCATAGTGGCACAGTGGTTAACGAATCCGACTAGGAACCATGAGGTTGTGGGTTCGATCCCTGCCCTTGCTCAGTGGGTTAAGGATCCAATGTTGCCGTGAGCTGTGGTGTAGGTCGCAGACGCGGCTCAGATCCTGCATTGCTGTGGCTCTGGCGTAGGCCAGTGGCTACAGCTCCGATTAGACCCCTAGCCTGGGAACCTCCATATGCCGCAGAAGCGGCCCAAGAAAATGCAAAAAAAATAAAACAAAATAAAATATCAAAAATTATAAAAATAGACAAGTTTAAGTATAAAATATAAGCTTTCCAGACATCAGGAAAATAAAACAATTTTTGCCTATTTTTATATCATTATAAAATATATATATAGAGAGAGAGGAACTAAACTCAAAACAGAATATGCCTTTTCTACGTTATTCACTATGAATCACAGATTTCTTGATTCATCTCAAATAATCTAAGTAGTACATGTCACAGAAGTGGAGAAAGAACAAATATCATGAATATTTTAAAGATTATATGAAAATAAAATTTCAAGAATTCCTGCTGTGGTAATCATGAGGATGCGGGTTCGATCCCTGGACTCGTTCAGTAGGTTAAGGATCCGGTGTTGCTGTGACTGTGGTGCAGGCCAGTACCTGCAGCTCCTATTGGACTGCTACCCAGGGAACTTCCATATGCTGCAGGTGTAGTCCTAAAAAGGAAAAAAGGAAGGAAGGAAGGAAAAGATCAATGCAAAAACTAAGGCCACACTAATCCACCAAGGACCTGTTGTATAGCACAGGGTAATCTACTCAAAACAGTGTAATAACCTAGATGGGAAAGGAATCGGAAAAGGAATGGGTACACATATATGTATAACTGAGTCACTTTGCTGTACACCTGAAACTAACACAACTTGTTAAGTCAACTATTCTTCAATGAAGTATTTTTGAAAAACTGTGCTGTTCAATACAATATACTAACTATTGGCCACATGTGGCTGTTTAAGTCTAAAATAATGAAAAATTAGTACAAACTTTAAAAATTCAAAAAAAAGAATATACTAAGTTAGTAAAGCCAAAATATGTTTTACTCAAAATCACATCTTTACCACATACCAACTAAAGTGGAAACAAGTTTCCACTCATAGGAAGTTTGATGAGCTTATGCATCAAAATAGAGGAGAAAATGAACTCTCATCAGGATCTGTTGGATCCAATTTTTATCTCTTTTTTTTTTTTTTTTTTTTTGGCTGTGCCCACAGCATGTGGAAGTTCCTGGGCCAAAGAATGAACCCGAGCCACAGCCGTGACCTAAATCACTGCAGTGACAATGACAGATCCTTAACCCACTGCACCACAGAACTCCCGAGTTTTAATTTTTGAGTTTCTTTTTTGAGCAGTTCTATTTTTTGTAAGGATTAGTTATCACTTAATTTTTATTCTTTATTATAAGTTTTCCAAAGGAAAAAAAATTACTTATTTTTCTTAAAGAAATAAGATTAATTCTATATTACCATAGCATCCATTGGACCCTGTTGTACATCTAAGTGACTTAGGGTGCTTATTTTTCCCATGTCATTGAATAACATTTGCTACTTCATCATTACTCATGAGTTTTTCTGACCAATATGAAAGAAGAAGAAGAATTGTGGAATGACCTGGATTCAGAGGATAATGCAATAATGAGATAAATCAACACAACTGCATCATTCAAGGCTTTCCCATTGCATTGCCAAAAGTATGGCATCATCTTTAAGAAGGAATAAGAGAAGACTGGACACACCATCTTTGTAGCCTGCATCAAACATAGTAGAAGACAGTGAATTCCTTTGCTCTCCATTTATCATGGCAAAGAGGAAAAAATAAAGGAAGATGTTTCACAATCCTTCAATGAATCAGAAGATGAAGGCAGAGGCGGCCAGACTTGGGCTCCAAGGACAATGACGAATTTGATAGTATGAGGGAAACTCCAGACAATGAGTCTTCAGATGACAATAGCCTCCTCAACGAATTTTCTCCAACTCAAAATTTGATGGGCAAAGTTTATATATTTTAAGGACCAAAATGAAATACAGTCAATTATTCCAATGGAAAGACTTCACCGTGCAATATTTTGTCACAAGTACCTGGACCATTCCATTCGCTAAAAGGACATCATGAACTGGGAATTGACCTGCGTGGACACAGGTTGAAGGCAGCTGTGTATATGAAGACGGCTGGAAGGAAACAGAGAAACTGGTTGGATTGATCGATCTTAATTGGTTTATAAATCTAAAAATGAAAATTCTGCACAACTATGAAGCAAAAAGATGACTATCCTCTCTTCCTCAAAAATCTTGTGCCATCGAAGGTTTCCATTTTTCTTTGTACTTCAGCGTGGCGATGCAAGTGCAAGAAGATGCAGAAGCAATGACAAGCTAGACCTTACCAGACCTCACTGAGGGAAGTCTGAGTCAGTACCTACAGGACAATGTTCCAGAGTCACACACAGCAGCTGAGAGGCTATTAATTCCATTCAACTGGTATTACTCACTTCAGGTGTGAATATGTTCAAAATTAGGGAAATACAGAAGGAAAACTTGGAACTTGTGTGTCCAGTTCTTGTGTCGAAATTTCTAGTAGAGTTGTTTTTTCACTCTTACTTTTACAAATTATTTATACAATGACGGAAAAATATTTTTTTAAAAATTCCACTGTGAGTTCCCATGGGGCTCAGTGGCTTATGAACCCAACTAGTATCATGAGGATTTGGTTTGATCCCTGGCCTCACTCAGCGGGTTAAGGATTTGGTGTTGCCATGAGCTGTGGTGTAGGCCGGCAGCTGCAGCTCTGATTTGACCCCTCGCCTGGGAACTTCCATATGCCTCAGGTGAGGCCCTAAAAAGTGAAAAAAAAAAAAAAATCAATAAAATGATAGGAGTTCCCAACATGGCACAGTAGAAATGAATTCGACTAGGAACCATGAGGTTGCAGGTTCTATCCCTGTCCTTGCTCAGTGGGTTAAGGATCTGGCGTTGCCATGAGCTGTGGTGTAGGTCGAAGACATGGCTTGGATCTGGTGTTGCTGTGGCTGTGGCACAGGCCGGTGGGTTCAGCTCTGATTGGACCCCTAGCCTGGGAACCTCCACATGCAGTGGGTGTGGCCCTCGAAAAGACAAAAAAAAATTAATAAAACAATAAATAAAATTTCCACCAGATCCAGATGTTAAGCAGGGGTGACTATCTTCTCTGGTACATTGAAGTTTGCATGGGGTACAAATTTCCCAAAATAGACCCTGCACAACACTGTTTTTTAGTCAAATATGTTTGAGAAATTTTAGCTAAAAGAGAGTTGTGTCAATTTTTAACTGAAGGATTTCTCTGAACCTTCAATATGCAAGATGTCCAAACTGGTCTGACCATGAAACTCTTGGGCTGGGGCAGAGTATTTCATGGGACTAGTGGTCGATGGAAGAGTCTTAAAAAACTGCCCAAGCAGATAAAAGGACAGCAAACCAAATCATATTATTCGTTAAAGTTAAATTTATGGAGGCTTCCCCCTGCCCTTTATAGGGAAAAATTGAAGTATCAGAAACCCAGCTCCATAGGAGAACCCCAAAGGAAGGCTGGGGCAAGAGAGAAGGAATGGGCTGCTCAGAGGTCAGAGGGAGTTCTACTGAATAGACAGGTGCAGAGTGAGGTCGCCATGGTCTTGGACAAAGAGGACTCAAAGGGAATTGCTTCCTTACCTTTATTTTGAAAAGGAAGGGCAAGATTATTCTAGAGACAGGGAATATGATTAGACTCTTGGGAGAGCAAAACCCTGTGCCCGATGCAGAATTCCTAAGGGTGGGTGGGAGGGAAGAAAGGAAGGCAGTGGTTCTGGAGCCTCAAGGGAGAGGGGACATCTTTTTAAAAATATTCCTGACACAGAGTCCTGGGTTCCTGCCCCCTGGACATTGCTGTGAACTGGAGCAACCACCTCTGAGACCACAAGGGTCCTGCTGTAGGGCTCCAGCCCTCACCACTGGATTCTGTGTCCAGGAAGACCCTCACTGTCGTTGCAGAGTTAGTGGCAAAGTGGAGCCACATGTCAGAGGGGCAGCTGCCTCTCAGTCCCCGAGTGAGCAGAGATCCAGGACAGCCAGCTCTCCCACTTTTCAAGATGGGCGAAAAGGGAGTTTCCGTTGTGGCTCAGGAGTATCGAACCTGACTGGTATATATGAGGCAGGTTTGATCCCTGGCCTCGCTCAGTGGGTTAAGGACTTAGCATGTAGGTTGCCAGCTGCAGCTCTGATTTGACCCCTAGCCCGGGAACTTCCATTTGCTACAGGTGCAGACCTAAAAAAAAAAAAAAAAAAAAAAAAAAAATTTAATTTAATTTAAAAAAAAAAAAAGATGGGTGGGTGAAACATCTGGATTTTCCTGTGATCCTGTTTCTTCATTGTTGATCACTAAATCAAATTATTTCATCTGCCAGTCGAGTCAAACAGCACCCGTTTCCTGTTCCAGACAAGGTCCGTAGGGTTTGAGACCTCTGGGTGGGGCACTCAGAATTCGGCGGGGTGGGGTGCATGGCTTTCTCCAGCCACATTCAGTAGCCACCTGACTATTCAGCCTTTAGCAGGCTTGGGGAGTGAGAATGCTGGAAGATGGGGAACTCCCTGTCGGCTCAGCAAGTTAAGGATCGGGCATTGTGGCTGCTGGGGCTGGGGTCATGGCTGTGCCACAGGTTCAATCCCTGGCCACAGAACTTCCAAATGCTGTGGGAGTGGCCCCAAAAAAGTGAGTGAGAATGCTGGAAGGCAGAACAAGAGGGATAGGAAGTCAATGGAGGGACCTCAATGCAAGGGTTAGGTTCAAGATCCAGAGCACAGAAGGGTCTCTGCAGCCGGGGCCCAGGGAGAGATCAGACTTCAGTCCCCAGGAGAACAAAGAACTGAGTGAGAAGAAATGAGAGAGACAGTGTTGGAAGTCAAGAGCTCCAAAAATAAACCTTTGCCTTTTATCACTTTTTTACTTCAGTTGCTCTCAACTCGCCTTTTTTTTTTTTTTTTTTTTTGTAATTCTAACAATTCCACAGACAACCAGAAGTGTGAAGAAAAGCAAGCAACACTAGGTTTCCACGGATCTGCTCTGCGCTGATCCTGCCCTCAGCCCGCTGGTTCCCAAGGTGGGCACACACCCTCTCTTTCAAAAGGCCCAGTCCTAGAGTCAGACCACAAGCCAAGGCCACAGGCAACGGTGCAGGGCTGCCTCTGCCTTGGTCCCAGTGGCTGTCTTCCAAGAAGTGCTGGAACAGCCCAAGCAGCAAGCAAGCAGTGCCCTAAGAAGTGGTCAGCAGTTGGAAACAGCTGGAGGAAGGAGGGCCGGCGAGCAAATATCAGAGTTTGGGAGATAAGGCTTTGGCTGAACAAAGTTCACTTGTTTTCCAAGAAAGCAGGACCTGGGTGGAGGGTGGGGGGACGCCCCAGAGAACAGAGCAAGGAGCAATGAAATGCACACTGGCTTTCAACTTCTGAGGCCTGGGACACTTGGCCACCCAACAGTGACCAGGGCCATTGTTGTTCCCCTTGGGGCAAAGGGCAGGCGGCAGCTCCGTGTGAGAGGGCAAAGATGGACAGGCAGTCAAAACAAGACTAAGTGACAGAGATGGAGGGCAAGATAAAAGGAAAAACACCTGAAAGGCCATTGGTGCTTTCCTGGGCTATGCAAATTCACTTAACTCATCTCCCTCTCATTCATTAGTTCATCTGGATCATTTAGAGCTGTTCAGTCCTGCAGGTGCCGACCTTTTGCAGTGAGTGCTCTATCCCTAGCAGAGTTGGAGCCGAAGCTCAACTATTATCTATCAGAAATTCTGCTAAAAGGAGGAGAGGTTGGGTCAGCTACCTTCTAATTCTTAAAACTGTATCTTAGCAGGAGCTCCTGCAGTGACGCAAGCTCTTTGTAAATTAGTGAACTGTTCTTGGGAGTCGTTATTATTTTTCTAACTCAAAAAAGTCATTTTATTTATCTCATACCAGGAATTCTTATGCTTTACATGTTTGTATCCCTACGACACCCCCAGCCCTGAACCTGAAACATAACAAGTGCCCAACAGATGTTTGTTGAATAAATTAGTTATAAAGATAGAGCACATAGGAGTTCCCATCCTGGCTCAGCGGAAGCAAATCTGACTAGCATCCAAGAGGATGCAGGTTTCGATCCCTGGCCTTGCTCAGTGGGTTAAGGATCCGGCATTGCCTGAACTGTGGTGTAGGTCATAGACGCGGCTCGGATCCAGCATTGCCGTGGCTGTGGCATAGACCAGCAGCTACAGCTCCAATTCTACCCCTAGCCTGGGAACTTCCATACCCTGCAGGTGTGGCCCTCAAAGGACAAAAGACAAAAAAAAAAAAAAAAAAAAAAGTGAATCTCAATCCTCTGCTCCATGGTGTAGTTTTAAGTGCCTCGAGCGGTGTGTTCAGCAAATGGAAACTACAGCATCGCCCACGGAGATGGACCACACGGCTGAGAAGGCCGACTCCCCCTCGGTGGGCACACAACCACGACCCCAACCCCCAGCCCCCAGCAGCTTCTGCTACGGGCCATGCAGCCTCCCCTCCCCCAGGCCCTAAATCACTCCCAGGCCCTTTGTTCTTCCCACAGCTGCTCAGCAAATTCCTTGATTTAAAATTATGATCACAGGTTGGAGTGCTACTTAAAATAATTTTGCCAAATGTTCCATCTCTCTGCGTTGATGAATATAATGGATGAAAATTGAAAGAGCAAAAAAAAAAAAAAAAAAAATAAAGAATTCGCTTTGTTGAAGACAAGAAAAAAATCAGGGGCTGCCTCCTTGGCATGTGTTTGGACCTGAAGGATTCTCTCCCACAGGAAGCTGCTCAGATGCTGGGCTTTCAAGGGCCCTCGACTGGTGGGGAGAGTGGGCGGCTGGCAGGTCGGGCCTGCCCCAGGCGGAGGGAGCAAAGGTCGGGGCGGGGGTTGGGTTTGTTTAAGCGTGAGTCAGAGGAGGGGAGGGGGCAGACCCTTGGTTTCCAATTTCCAATTTCCTGTGCGAGTCACTGATCGTACCCCTCCCTGGCCTGGCCCTCCTTTCCCGCACACCACTCTGCACAACAAAGGCGGATCCAGGGACACATAAATAACCCAGACTGGCGAGGTCTTCCTTCTCTAACTCCAGATTTCTCTCTCGAATTAGGAAGAGTTCGAACGCCAAGGGAGGCAGGGCTGGAAGGCTGACCATGGCATCCATCATAGGAGCCTCAGGCCTAGGGCCCTGGCTTCTCCCCCTGGACCCGTCGTGAGCTCTGGTGAAGCCTTGGGCTGGCCCCTCCTTCAGGCTGGCCCACTGCCCAGGGTCCCCGGAGCAGGGTGGCTCCTGGGGTGCCTGTGGCTCCGGAGACCCCCGTGGATGGGCCATGCTGACTCCAGACAAGGAGTCCTCTTGCACCAACTTTTGCCACATCAGCGGGACTCCACTTAAGATGTCCCCCCACCCACCCACCACCCCTTTCCAGAGGCTTCGTCTTTGGAGCTGGAGAAGCTGGTGGGCAGAGATGAGCCTGACCTCAGCTTTGGGTTGGAAGTGGGCGTCCATCAAATTCTCGAGGATACGCCTCAGCAGGTCCCCGAGGTCAGGCCTGCCTGGGAGCCAGGGTTCCAGGGATCCAACAGAGACCATGTACCTCCAGGGCCACCTTCCAAACAAACTGCTCTCTAAAAATCACACGTCCAGCCATCCACAGAAAACCAGCCAGTCTGGAAACAGCTCCTGTGCCCTTCAAGGCCCCTCCAAAGTGACGCCTTTCCGTTTTGCTGCATGGCACTAAGTTTGACCCACTGAGCTTAAGGGGAGCGCCGTGTATGCACCCCAGAACGACCTTGCACACCACGCAAAGCCCTGGGAAGAAGGGATTCCTCTTAGCCTTTGGGAGGCAGATCCTGTGCAAACCACCCCCAGACCCACTGTTTCCTCCAGGAGGTTCCTGTCCCTTTCTGAGTCTCAATTTCCTCATCTGTTAAATGGGCACAATTCCATGCATCTCACCGGCTTCTCATGGTGTGAATGAACGCACCCTGCTGGGTGTCAGCAAGGATCTTTAGAGCTCTTTGCATCAGATGGCTGCACAGCCTGGGCAGGAGGAGGCCCGTGTTCAGGTGGGGATGGGGGGGGGCGGTGTAAAGATGCAGGAATGTTGTCCTTCTTTGCCACTCCCTCATCCTCCAAGGCTGTCTGCTTTGCCAGGAAGTCCATTACCATAGTCCATAGAAAAAACCACTCCTCCCCACCCCAAGCCCAGCGTGGCCCGTCGGTGGATGCCACTCCCAGGCCCTGCCTTGTAGACCAGTCAGAGAGAGAGAGAACCAGAGGGGCCCGTGTCCGGGCTGTGGACACCTCTGTCCCCCTCTCTTGTCACTCTTTTGACGCCCCAAGGACCCCCGAGCACCTAGCTCCTCCCTTTCAGAGGAAAGAAATGTCTCCGTTCCTTTAAGTCCGGGGCCCACCATCTGCTTTCTAGCCTGCTACCCAGCTCACGCCGAAAGCCGAAAGAAAGGCGTACCACTGTGTAGGAGGACTGGGGCCCAGCAGCTAACAATTGTGCAAGCAGTAAACCCCAGAAATAGGGCACCCCTCAAGACATACCTGAGGCCCGCCCACCTTTGCACCCTCACCTCCTGGGGGAACCCCCTTCTCTCCTTTTCTCTTGAGGCTCTTATCCCAAAAGGTGACCTGCACCCTCTTGAGTCTCTACTACAGGAGCCACCGGGAGAGGCCTGTTGGAACTCCAGAGAAGTTACACTTGGGCCCTTTGTGCAAAGAAATAACTCATCCCCAAAGACCATCGGAGACATCTGAGAAGGGTCCTTGGTGCCTTTCTCTTCTTGAGTTTTTTTTTTTTTTTTTTTTTTTTTTTCTTTCCTTTCTGCAGATGGCTGCATTTAATGAGGAAGTGCTGTCAGCAAAAAGGAGAGGAAACCTTCACCCCTGGCCACTCCCAGGATCTGGGTCCCTAGCAGCAGTGAGGCAAGAATGTCCTTTTGCTCTAGAGGGCGGCTCTATCCGTGCATGTAGAAGCCAGCAGGAAAAGCAGAGAGGAGTGGGAGTTCCTGTTGTGGCTCGCCTGTAACAAACCTGACTGGTAACTATGAAGACACAAGTTCGATCCTGGCCTCGCTCAGTGGATTAGGAATCTGGTGTTGCCATGAGCTGTTGCACAGGTTGCAGACATAGCTCTGATCTGGCATTGCTGTGCCTGTGGTGTAGGCTGGCAGCTGTAGCTCCCATTCAACCCCTAGCCTGGGAACCTCCATACATCATGGATGCGGCCCTTAAAAAAAAAAAAAAAAAAAAAAAATTTAAAGCGCAGAGGATGAAATCATGTTTTTTAATCTCATACAGGTAGGTGCCTTCCTGCAGAAACTTTGGGCAAGAGAAAAGAAACGTTTCAGTCCACACAATAAAGCAACTTAACACCTAACCATGACTTCTTAGAGGCTAAGTGTCTATACCACCTTCCATTCTCCCAACCGGCCCTTTTTGAATCCTGGAATGATCTTCCAACAGAGATTATTGTCCCCGCAATTTTTCCAGATGAGGAGATGGAGGCCAAAGAAAGAAAGGGATTTCCCCTGGTGGCAGAGTAAATAGCAGAGCGGAGACTTAAACCTATCTGAAGTCAAGGTCAGTCTGAATTGGTCACACAGCCCCTCCAAGGTTTGCACAGTGCCCTGGGCTACCCCAGGCAGCACTTCTTTCAGCTAAGGATAGCAAGATCCCTCATCAGGAGAGAATTATCACCTTCTTGAAAACTTGGAAACCGACACTTCCAAAAGCAAATATATTTCTAAACTTTGGGTTAATGATAAAGCTGGGGAAACGCAAAAGGCTCACTGTTCCCTCTCTCCCTTTATCAATATGTGACTTAGATTTGGGTGCCAAGTCAAATTTCTCCCGCACTAGATCCTTCATGGTAACTTATTAAAGAGTAAATCAAAGTTTGCTTTAACAGAAAAGTAAATACACCCAACTTTCCATCCCACGCCGGACCCTGAGTCCATTTCCTGGTTCCACTGCTGACTCAGGCTGTAATCGGAGATAAGCGCCCGCACAGCTGTCCGGGGTGTGAGTCCCCCGCATCCACACGCCCCTCCTCCCTTGGGATGCTGGAGATGGAACTGCCATCCCCAGGGGAGGCTGCGGGCTTAGCAGGGAAAGGGAGACCAAAGGCGATGCAAAGAAGCTCCGCGCACAAGTAACGGCCACTGGTGTCTCGAGCCTCCCAGGGTGAGGAAAGGGGCCGCTCGCTCCTTTGTCACATGGCCAATAAAATCCTGCCGTTCTTTGACTCTGAACTCACCCATAATTATTGGGAGTGAGGTGGGAAGGGCTGCACTTTGGGACTCAGATGGCAGGAGGATAAGAAGAAAGTTGACAAAGAGTCAACTCTAATCACACCGTGAGCGTGTTCAAGGAAACAAATAAAAATAGCCAGAAGTGGGTCAGCAACTGACACCAAGGTTAGAGACAGGAAATTGGGGCAGAGTCTTGGGTAGATGGATAAAAAGTTCTACTTTACGAATACAAATTCAGACTCTCTTTCCCATCTGATTCCCCATTTTCCCCTTTTTTCTTCTCCTGGCTTTTGGATACACAGGAAACATACACGCAGACACACACTGAAAAGGAACAGCATGATATTAAACCCTTGATCCATCAATTCCCAAAAGTCTCTCCTTTTTCCTGAGGCTGGAGAAAAAAAGATACTTAAAAAGAACTTACTGGAGAGGCAGGCAGGAAGGAGAAATATTACAGATCTTTTACTTGTCTTTCAGGTTTTCAACATTTTGGTGCATGTTGCTGACAGGGGAAAGAGCAGCAAACCAGAAGAAAAGCATTTCTGTACTGAAGTGATGGACCTGCTTCCAAGCAGGTGCACATACAACAGCATCCTTGCCACCACTGTCCCCAGGGGTCTGTGTCATTCCGTAGGTCACACACACGGTAGACAGGTGTGTGTGTGCTCATACACACAGAGACGAGGCACAGGCACACTCACACATCTGCCCAGGTTCATGGACACACACAGCACATAAATACACACACAGCACACACACACACACACACACAATGACCCAGAAAGTAGTTCTTGCTCTCACTGTAACCTTTAGACTTTGGCAGTTCCTAGCAGGATCACATTTCCCTGTGGCCTGAGTGACATGACTGGGGCAGATTTATTGGGCTTACCAGAGAGAGAGAGACAGAAAGCAGAAAGTCTGATTGATGTGCCATGATCCCAGGCAGATCATCAGGGCCAAGACAGAAGAATCAGCAAGATGGGTTCATTTGGTGGGAAGGGGACCCATAATTTGCTGCAGCACTGAAACAGACACTTCTTCCAAATGTTATCTCCTTTGAATTCATCGAAAAATAAAAAGGAATTTGAGGCTGAGCCCCCAAACATGGATGACACACCAATATGCATGCATGCTTGCAGACATATATACCTACAAACATGCATGACCAGAACCCACAGGGACCCTGGGAGGAATCCAGGTGCGGAGGTGGATTCCCTTGGTCTGCCCTCTCTCTCCGCGCAGAGCCCAAGAAGCAGCCCCCTAAAGGCAGGTTCGAGCCTCCAGGCCATCACACTCAAAGCCTCTGCAAGGTAGCCAGGACAGCAGAAGCCCCACTGTGAAGTCTAGTCCTCATGTAGATTGTTTTCAAGGCCAAAACAGCCCCCACACCCAGTCTACAGAACTTTCTGTGCAGTGGTCAGTTAGATGTGTCACACCAGAATGGCATCTGTTTTCATTTATTTCAGAACATGCGCCTGGGTCCTGGGAACACTTGTCCAACTGAGCCTCCCGGTGGCTGTGAGGGAGAGGGTTATGTTTCCAGACCCAAGTCCAATCTACCTGGCCTTTCAATTCCCCCAAAGGCCCAGGAGATGGAGAGGTTCCAGAATGGGTTTTCCAAATCATGCAGCTTTTAAAGATCTGCTTATTATGGATCTGGTGGGAATGAGCAGATGGATCAAACACTGATCAAACATAGACCCACCGAAAAATCTGCAAGTCTAGACGATTTTTTTTTTTTAGCTTGGGGTTTTCAGGGTGGGATTTTTGGGGAGTGGGAGGGAAGCTATCCAGTTAAGATAAGTTCCTTAAGAGCATGGGCAAAATTCCCTTTTCAATTAGCAGTTTTGTGTGTGTGTGTGTTTTTTAAATGACAAAGTCACACAAGAGAGGAAATGAAAAGGGAAATTTTTAGACTTCTCATCCGTCCAGAAAGCCCCGGGGCCTGTTTCAGAACCTGTCGGGGTAACAGGGTAGCTGTGGCCTGTGGTCAGGGCACTGCAATCCCAGGAGGCCTTGCGTCACCGGCCATTATATCAATAAGGAAGTACAATCACCAAACCACAAGCGAGCTTCTTTTCTGAGCCCACGTGTTGCTTGAGAGGGTTTCTGAACAAGAGACTTTCCTGTTTTTGAAACCCGTGAATCCACAGGTCTTACAGGTTACTCAAATTATCTTATCACTTGCAGCAACCACTGGCCTGGATTTCAAAACTGCTTACTCCAGCCCTCCCCTCCCCGGGCTCCACAGACAGCCATTTACTCACCAGAATCCTTATTTACAGGATCGTGTTGCCAACTGCTGACACAGAAGAAAAACATACTAGTTATACATTAAGCTGTACGGTTAAAGTATCTGTGCCAGACCCTATCCAAATGCCATTTATCTACTGACCGGAAGGCAGGCGAACCCCGCCTCTCTTCTCCCCTGCCCCCCCCCCCCCCCCGCAAGAAAACCCAACAGAAACCGTTTTGCGGTCAGATCAGTGCTTCTTCGGCCAGCCATGCCATTATTCATGCAAACACATACACACAGGGGGAAGTGTCATGTAAGAAATGGTCACAATTCATGGGAAGGTATCATAATCATCACTGGATGTGCGAGCCCATCTCTTGGAAAATATCAAGTCCATCCCAAGCCACCTCAAGGGGCTGCTTTGAGGAAAGCGCGGGGGCTCCACGGGGCATACGTGAGACATGAACCCCACCCTGTAAATCTTCCATCGTAGGCAACTCCGATTTGTTTTTCTCTTGAGCAAATAGAAAGACTCCGATTACAGAGTGCACTCTAGAGCCATGAGCTAAATCCACAAATAAACGTCCCTCTTTCCTGCTCAGCACAGCAGCTCAAGGGAGATACGCCAAACCTAACAAGCACACTCGATAGCCATCTCCTGGTGTAACTTCTACCCTGGCGGGGGGCCACTTGGCGTTGCTCAAGCGTTGTTTGGAGAATCCATCCTGAGCTCTCTCGTGCTAGAAGCGTCGACCCTCAGAGCAGGGAGGCAAGGCGGGTGGGGTGGGGAGATCTGAAGTTACCGGAGGGCTTCTGGAAGGTGCAAGTTTTGCCTTCAGTTAACCCAATCAGAACAAGGATGAACAATAAAAAATAATTCTGCAGCCCCAACCGGTGACCTCTAAGCTGACTTCACAGAACCCACAGGACAATAATGAATCTAGCAGACACTTACCTAACCTGACACTTCTCGGTCTTCTTGGGTTAGAATCAACACTTAGCTCATCACACACACACACACACACACCCCCTTCCAAAAAGAACCTGCTTTGGGTTTGAGCATGCTGGCATTTTTGCTGATCTTATTTTGTTTTTCTGCATATTCCAATAAATGTGCTAGCACTGAAATGCTGGGATGGGCTGTGATTTTCACGTTGGAGAGAGGATTTTTCAAAATATTCAAAATCCTCTCCTTTATGAAATGTTGAGTGTGAATGAGGCGACACTGAAAAGTGTCAGAAGTAAATTTCTTGATCATTAGGACCAGTCTGCTGTGGTCTAGCACAGTGTGTCCTCAGGGGGAAAGACAATAAAAATAAAAAGAATTCCGGAGAATTCTAGACTTCCCACACAGACCTGAGGAGATCGTTTTTACTGTAATGTGCTTCAGCAAATAGTCTACTACGTTTCATGGAAACCATCCTCTTCTTCAAACATGTTTTTAAAATAGCAGCTCTTTCTTTCTCCCCTGGAAAAGCCATTGCTACATGACTAACATCAAGGCTGAACAGTTTTCCGATCCCTTCAAACTGCGGTAATTTAGGGTCCTTAGACCCAAAGAGTCTTGCCTGACTTAGAGCATGCTGGACAATTAGCCAACCTCTCTCTCTTTTGGCTGGGTGGACCAGAGCTCTGTGCCCTCTCTCTAGGGGATAAACATTGCCCAGTAAGGAAGATGTTGCCTCTCCCCCTTGACATCACCACTGACATCCCATCCCCAGGCTGGTGCCACCAGGCCTGTCTCCAGGACTGTATGTTCCCTACTATCCTGGGCCTTCCAGCTCAGATGCCAAGGAGGGCACTAGGTAATGGGGATTTTTGACAAAGGACACTGCAGGAGGTCTTCCTATTATTTATGGGAGTTCTTCGTCTAGAGCCATTAGCATATGGAGATTCCCAGGCTAGGGGTCCAATCAGAGCTACAGATGCCCGCCTACACCACAGCCACAGCAACACGGGATCCAAGCCAAATCTGCGACCTACACCACAGCTCACGGCAATGCCAGATCCTTAACCCACTGAGCGAGGCCAGAGATCAAATCCACAACCTCATGGTTCCTAGTCAGATTCGTTTCCACAGCACAACTCCTGGTTGTTTTTTTTTAATCAAAGAAACGTAAAAGTTTTTATAGTTATTCTCAAGGGTGTGACCTCTAACTGAAAGTATTAGATAGTATAAGCGAGTCTTTTAAAGCCTATTTTTAAAATGTGTATTATGAAAAATTTTAATATTTCAAAAGAAGAGCATAGAGTAAAATGAAGTTCCATATACCCATCACTCAAATTCTTAGTTGCCCCGGTTTTTCCACATTTGCTTTTTGCTTCACTGGTCCTTATTTTTGTCTTTTGTCTTTTTCTCTTTGCTGAACTATCCCAAAGAAAATCCCAGACCCCATGTCATTTTATCCCTTCATACTGAAGTGTGGGTCTTTAAAATGCATGAATATTACCTTTCCTAGCCACAACCACATAGATTCCTTTTAAAAGCAGTACAAGAAGTTAGCCTTATGGACATCACATACAGTGCGTGGATACTGAGCTTGAGATAACATTTCTGGTGACCGAGACATACAGACTCAAAAATACTTGGGCAGAAGCAACGCAGTGTGTTCTGGAAGATGAAGTGAGATCACTTAAAAGTGGGCTCGAGTGATGATAAAGAGTCTGAATAACAGGTTAAGAAAAAGGCAGCATTCTAAATAAGCCTATTGACACATATTTTAAATGTGATTAAATCAATAAATTTTATAACTAGAAATCTGACTGTTCCACTTGCATCATTAAAAGTGTACATATTCAAGCCAGCTAAGAAAAACACACACACACCAGACTTTTGTAACTTGCTCATTGGGAAATAGGGCATTGCCTCATATCTGGAGTTGCATATATTATATCTTCAACCCATCGCCTGCCCAGGTCTGCCAAGACCACTCTCCTTAATGAGAGCATTTCTACTAGTGTCCATTAGATGCCAAGCACCAGGCCCAGCCCTGAATACATATGTCCTTTACGTGCGTGCCAGCCCTCCGGGGCATCCTGCTGGTCCCTCACTTTCACAGGGAAGAAAACTGAGGCTTCCAGAAAGTGAGGTATTCTCTCCAGGAGAAAAAGATGGAACGTAGGCCTGACGCAGTCCGTTTTACGCCCTTGCCTCTGCCAGCTCTTTCTTCTCTCCCTCTCCCACTTTAGATCCACTCTGAACCATGTGGCAATATCAAGATTTCTATCATGTATTCAAATGAAGGGGAACTAGGAGGTTCGGATGAGGGTCAGAGCCAGCATGATTCAGTTTAGCCAGCGCTCCATTTCGTTGCCGCTGAATCACCCTTTCTGGCTATAAGTCTGGTGACACCACCAAATGGTCTTGCTAATTCCCCTAAGACAGTAATACCAGCCGAGGCATCTGCAGAAAGGCTTGGCTGGATGGGCAGCTGGATGTTCTCAAGCTTCCATCATCCTCTTCCTGTGCTTTCCTTGCTTTTCCCATTTGCTAAGACATCTTCCCATCCAGAGGATCCTGGCGTAGCATCATTGTTTAACTGTGGGGTGATCCCTAGCAAGTCATTTAACCTTTCTTTACTGCAGTTTCTTTATCATTAAAATGTGATATTTGAGGACCATAGCTGAAATGGCCAAATATTATTCAATTAAGATGAAAAGCACCGTAGAAAGGCTACAGAGGCTAGGACTTAAATAGTCACATATGGTTTCATGAAAAGCACTCCAGTGCATCAGCTAACAGTAAAAACGTGCAGGAGTGAAATGATCTGGCTGGAAATGAACTGCAAATTGATAAACATTTAGTTGCTAATGCCGTGTTTATTATTTTTTACTAGGATAAAAATTAACTTGTGCGGCCTTGGCCAGAAAACAGATTGAACTCTACCATCTGGGTAGCGGAAATGGTATTTCTTTAGCCTCAAGTTACATACAGGTTACCTCTGCCAGCTCCGATTTTATTTGTAAATAGGCCCTGGCTGTCCAGACAACAGAACTGTGGGAGGCTTCTGGGAAGCACAATCAACCCAGCCAACGTACTAAAAAGGGTGACTCTCTGGAGGGAGCTTAGGAAACAGGGCCGCCCCCATCATCCTGGTGTTGTGCATTTCCCAAGAAAGAGGTTGCCACAGGGGCCGGGGAATTGCCTTCACCCTCAGAAGCCAGCGCGCGGTGCAAGGCGGTGGCCTGCGGGCAGAGCAGGCGGCACACGTGGGGCGCGGGCGCCCGGGGGCGGGGGGGGGCGGTTCCGGGGGCGGGGCGGGCGGGGCCACGTGACTGCGCCCGCCGCGGGCCCCAGCTGCAGCTGCGGTCCCCTCCCGCGGGCACTTTTCCATCAGCCTGCAAGCAGCTGGATCAATTTACTCGGGCCCCAGCGCCCTGCTCCAGCGCGGGCTGAATTATTACTCATGGAAATCCCCTCTGTTTCAGGAAATCAGGTAGCTTTCAAACTGCCAGCAATTAATGGCCTTCTTGGTCCAGGGAGAATAGCAAAACAAAACAAAACAAAATAACAGACTGCAGGCTACAGGTTTCCAAACAGGCCGTTTGGTTTCTAGTAAATTAGAGGGAGTGGGCGGTCGAGGTACTAAGTAATGTTATCCTGTGGAGTGTGGTCTTCTTTGACGTCAGCAAGATGTTTCTCTCCCCCACTCTCCCCCTCCTTTCCTTCCTCTGTCTCCTTTGCCCGTCCACCCCCTCGCCTTTTTCCTCCCTCCGCCTTCCCTCTTTATGTCAAGGAGACAGATGACAGAGGGTAGCTCTGGAAAATCGCTCAGTGTTGTGCAACAGAGCTCCGAAAATTCCTACATTTTCAAAAATGAAGGCTATGGCGTGGGGTGGGGGGTGGAGACTCAGCCACCGTCTCAATTAGCCAGCCAAAACTCCATGTGACTCGGGAAAGGAGGGGAAAGGCTGCTGGAAAGGCAGCGGTCACCACCGCCGGCTGTACATTCCTCTTTTCATCTCGCCCGATTAGCAGTTCTGTCTGAGGGAACATTCTTCCTGTGGCAAAGAACACATTCTTGCCTCCAGTCCGCCTGAAATAGAATCCTGGAGAGCAGGCTGCGGCGCCCTGTTCCTGCATCCGGGGGCCCTGCCCGGGCTGCTGTGCCATGATTCCCCCCCACCCCCAGACCTCTGCCCACCCAGTTGTTTCTCCTCTCCTCACCGAAGGCAGCAACAGCTGCCCCGATGTTGACACAGAACTCTCTTGAAAAAGCATCCCAAGGCTAGGTAAGCAGCTGTAGCCTGATCCTGCTATCTTTCTATTGCCCCTTTAAATTGCTTTCGTGGGCCCCATTGTTTCAACAGGGGCTGCGGTGGACACTCCATGCCGGGTGCTGCCCGCAGTCACGTGGTGAGTGTTGGTTAGAGCAGGCGGTTCCCTACGTGGCTCTTAATTGTCATGTAGCCTCAGCGAGACTGCTTGGTTTCTAGAGTAACCCGACTCGCCTTCTTTGTCCAGGCAGCTCTTTAAAAGCAGAAATCTGTCCCAGATTTCACATCAGGAAGCAGGCAGGATGGGGTAGGGAGCAGACCCGGGGTGCGCGGGGAAGGTGGGGCCGCTGGTTTTCTACCTCTGGCACGTGGTGGCTCCTCCTTCATACCTTCTCAGATCTGCACAGCCAGGGCCTCAGAGGACCTCAGAACAGGGAGTGCTTTCTAAACAGAGCCTCCGAACTGCTCTCTGCAGGCATTGAGTTCCTATGAAGAATGTATTGGCGTTGAAAAAATACATGCACACAAAAAAAGCGGAGGTCATCTGAATCTATTCAGAAATTAAGACGTGGAAACTGAAAGACTAAAGAAACCTTCCTGTGTGTAATTGGGGGGGGGGGTGCATGGGAGTGTCATAAGCAGGTGACAGCACTTTGGTAAGGGCACAGGCCCAGCACACAGATCTCTTTAGTGTAAGTTTTGAGAGGAGGGGTGAATGAGCAAGGGAATGAGTAAGAGGCATGAATTTGTTTGGAACACAAAGCAAAAAAGAGCCCAGACTTCCTGGGAGGTGAGGAGGATAGGGTGGGGCAGGTCTGCCAGAAAGAACCATTTGGTTTGAAGGAGAATGGACTTCTAAAGTGTAAACTAGGAGCCCGACATAATGACAGGTGACACTAACGACATTAGTTGATGGATTAAACAGATCCGTGAAGCGGATATGGCAAGTGCATAAAGCAGCACTGCCTAGTCCTCGCGGCACCCTCCCTAGGTGGGAACCATCTGGAGAGTCTGTCAGCTCCTTGGGGCATAAGGAAGAGACTCCTGGACCCCCGGGTTTCAGGCAGACTTGAAGCAGATACAGCCCACACAGATCTTCAAGGGCGGTCCATCCACGTGGGCTCTTTGGCGGCCCTGCCAGTCTGGTCTCACCTCCACTGTAGTTTCTGCCACTGCCGAGAGAGAGGGCACCTGCTCTCCTGCTGACTTGACCATGGAGACCCTCAAGGGAGGACTGAGATCTGATCTCCAGGCAGCAAAGTCCTGCCTGCCTCTGATGGCTCGGCTGCTGCTTCTTGCCAGCAGAAGCATAGCTTCCAAGGAAGTCTCTGAGACACGATGGCACTCCCCCTGGGAACACTTCTGGCCCTAACCTTGCTGGGTGACCTCTGGGCTCTCAGGGAAGCATCCTCCCGCCTCCTGGGATATTAAGGGATCCAGGTAGGCAGAAGTGATGCCCAGGGGCCTCTCTCCCCAGGTCTCTCTCAGCTTTGAGAGAGGAGCAAGGAACAGAGGTTTCTCCCAATCGGCGTGATTATCCTAGACATTCTAGTTGATGACGCACAAGCAAGTTCTCCATTCAGCGACGTCACAAGGGTCCTTTTCTCCACTTCACGTTTCCACTCTGGGAACCACACCTTCACTTTGGGCCACTTCAGGGGAAGTTTCCCTCCTTCACGATCTCCACATGGGCCTACAGGTTGCTTCTTTTTTCTTCCAGACAGGCCTTAGAGTCCTGGAGTCACAGGCACTTGATAATGCCGTCCTGCGAGGGCAAATTTGAAATCTCGGGGACAGTATTCTGAGGGAGGTGAGTTGGAGCTGCTGGGAGGGCCCTTGGAGGAGGAACTTTTGGTCACCAAGACAGAGCAAAGTGACTGTCCACTTGAGTGTCCTTCTCACTCCTCAGGCACCCTAGCCCCCACCCCCCACCCCAACAGATTGGATTCCTGCCACCCACCCATTGACATTCCATTAAAAAATTTGGACTATCAACAGGTTCCGGAACATTGCTCCCTAACTTGGCAGATGTGTAATCTACCTGAACAAAAGGACAGAACACTTAGCCACTGCCAGGTGGTTAAGCAAGGGCTTGGCGAAGCTCTTTGGCTAATAGCACACAGACCAGTCTGTGCTTGTGTAATGGGGCAAAGGTGAAGTAGATGCCCCAGTGTCCTTCTGACACAGCAAGTTGCCAGCCTCCACTGAACACACACACACAAAAAACCCCCAGTGTGCCTGAAAGATGGCACAGGGTGTGCTTCCCACAGCCAGAGCCACTGGTTCCACTTCCAGCTAGCTGCCTTCCTGGGCCTTGGGCTCCTCTTCTATAAAATGAGGGGCTAATTCCATGTATATAAAACTTTAGACTTAGAGTAAACCCTTAATAACCTGAATCCAGAACAATCCAAAATTGTCAGTAGCAAGTGTTTGCCGTGGCTTGGTGCTAAAGACCAGAAGAGCTACAGATGACTGCGCAGGTTTTGAGCCATAAAATGTATGTTAAACACAGTATCTCCTCTCAATTCACACTAGCCTTGCCAAGTAGGTATTGTCATCCTCATTTTACAAATAAGGAATCTGAGGCTCAGAGAAGTGAAGTAACATGTGCAGAGTCACACAGCCAGTTAGTGGCAAAGAGATGACTTACGTCAAGGTAATGCACGCTTCAGTGCATGCCAGCCCTAAGGCGTGCTCCCTTCACAGGGCCGCGAGGCCTCTTGATGCAGTCAGAGCTCTGCCATCTTTATAGGGCAACACAGAGTAAATGTCAAGTGATTATGCAGAGGGCTGCAGCCTTGTGTGGTGGGTGTGTGTGTGTGTATGCGCGCGCGCGCACACACATGGCCTCGGCCAGTGGCCCCACTGTCAGCCAGAATACCCAGTGTGCCAAAGGCCCATGTTCAAGTCCCGCCTATTGAAAAGCTCATCTCTGATTTGGCAGGAGGGCGCCTCAGCCCCGAGCAAACATGGGAAATAAACAAGGGCCATTTCAAAGGACTGTGATTCAAGTAAAACTCAATAAAGGAAACAGCAGCCGAGGCCTGCAGAGAGCAGCAGTAGACAATCTGGTAATGATACATTTATCTTAAGTGGTTAGAAAGGGAGAGCGAGAGGGAAATCAGTTTCTGTGTGGGCAGAGATTCACGCTGTCCCCTCTCTGCAGGCAGTGCCGACAAGCCCACAAGGGTTTACTTGAACAGGGAGATCACCCCCTGGAGAGCCGCAGGCACCCATAGATGAACTGCACCGGAAATGCGCCCGCAAGACAAGCAGGTTTTAACACACAGGCTCTGAAGGGCGCTCCCTGCTGCTCTTTTTCCCTCCACACCCGTTTCAGCTTCCCAAAGATGGAGACGCCTTTTGAGCTTTTCCTTTCTCAGCAGAGCCACGCTTGTCGTCAAGCCAGTATCCTAGAAACTGAAGTGGCCTTGGGTGTCATTCTCTGTTTCAGCAGACCAAACTTCCCTTGCTGAATCAGACCCCATAATGTATCAACCATGAGTCACACACAAGCAAATGAGCCACTATTAGGAAGAGAGAGAATGCGGTGATATTTATCAGTGGCTGAATCTTAGCAAATGCCAAGCGTTGCCTAATCATTGGGCATAGTCATATACATTACCTTCCAGATCATTGCTTGGTAGCTCTCAGGCTGGTTTCTAACTGCCAATATTTACAGAACCAGGCACTCAACAACACAGGCCAAGGGGATGGATGTCTCCAAGGCTGAGTCATGCCAAATGAAGCCTTCTATCTCAGGGTCCCTGCTCCATCTTCATTGGCTAGAGCGGCCTGGAAGTCATCCACTTGTTGAAAAGCACCTGCAGGGTCGCAGGTTCTGTTCAGTTCTCTGGAGGAACCAACATTTATGAAACTGAAGCATGAGAGGAGAGGCGGGTGAGTTTGAAAACATGTAGAGCTGTCTTTTTTTTTTTTTAATTTGCTAGCTAAGAAATACAGCTCTGGGGCTAGGGGGAAGTAGCAGAGAGATGGCCTAAGTCCATCTCCACTTACAGCAAGACAAAGGATAAATACCAGTGAGTGACATTGTGGCCTTGGCTGGTGAAGGAAAAGCTACTTGCTTCCCGCCCAACACACACCAAGGAAGAGGGTGCCACCAGGCTTAGATCCAGACTGACCACTGGTCTGGTTTTTTCAATAAGCAAGGTAGGAGTTCCCACTGTGGCGAAACAGAATTGGGGGATGTCTTGGGAGTGCTGGGGCGCAGGTTCAATCCCTGACCCAGCATAATGGGTTAAGGATCCAGCGTTGCCACAGCTGTGGCTTAGGTCACTACTGTGACTCAGATCTGATCCCCAGCCCGGGAACTACGTATGCGGCCAATGAATGAATGAATGAATGAATGAATGAATAAATAAATAAATAAATAAATAAATAAATAAATAAGCAAAGTAGACCCATCTGCCCAACCAGTCCACATAGAAACCCTTGGCTCCACTAAAGCAGTGGAAGCTCATTTCTTTGGGGTTTGAAAGCTTAGGGGTTCAGGAGTGACTCGGTAAAAATGCGGGTAATCTCTGGAGTTGCACACACCAGAGATCTCCTCCGTCAAGGGTTACTGTGCTTGGTGAGAAGCAGGAAGCAAGAGGAAGAGGGCAGGAATGGAGGGCCAGCCACGGACAGTTGTGCAGGAGGAAGTGGGGTGGGGAAGCACCCTTGCTGGGCCCGTGCCCAGACTACCCTGGGATCTCTTCCTTTATCTGTATGTGGAAAAGAAAGGAAGCTTGTTTTCACATCAACATGAAGTAAAGAAATGGCACCACACTTCAGAAACCCACAAGCAGGAGTTCCCGTGGTGGCTTAATGGTAATGAACACAACTAGTATCCATTAGGATGTGGGTTCGATCCCTGGCCTCTCTCACTGGGTTGGGGATCCAGCATTGCCGTGAGCTGTGGTGTAGGTTGCAGACACGGCTAAGATCCCACACTGCTGTAGCTGTGGTATAGACCGGCACCTGCAGCTCCAGTTCAACCCATAGACTGAAAACCTCCCTGTGCCGCAGGTACAGCCCTAAAAAGCAAAAAAAAAAAAAAAAAAAAGAGGAAAAAAGAAACCCCCAAGCAGCGCAAATGACCATGATGTGCAAACTTCCCTCCCCAGCATGCACCCAGAAGCTGATTACAACCACATGGACAGTAATATCTTTGCCAAACTCCCCCAAGGACCCAGAACTACGCAACATGGGACCCGTTGGTCAACACTGAGCTCCTGGAATCCCAGTTCCCTTTAAAATCAATGAGCTGAGCCAGGATTGCGAAAGGGTCCCATCAGGGGAACAGGATGGTTACTGAACTATATGGGGCAAGATGTCTTTGATCCAAAATGGTAGACACCACGGAAGATGAGAAAGAGCAAGGCTTCCTGGACACACTGTCATAGGAGCCCGATAGCGTCTCAGTAGGCCCGGCAAGATTGAAGGCTCAGCACTGTTCACAGAGATCCCACGATTATTCCATGAGGACCTGAACTCCTGGTTCCTGCAGACAAAGAGATCACAGCCCCACAGCCACTGGCAGGGGCTATAAACCAAAGAACAGTCCTTCTGTAGCAGTTGTGTGAAAACGTGACACTGGTCTCATCTTTAGTCACCAAGGGCAACAGGGACTGTCATTCCTGGCCCACAGAAAGGTTTGACTGTGGCCCTTTGCAGCCACCATGGGCCTTAAAGCTGAGGCTGCCGAGCACCCTGGGGAAGGCAGTAGCAACGGCACGTTCACTGGGTGTCCACAACCACTGCAGGCCCTGTCCCCACCTTCCACACACACACACACACACACACACACACACACACACACACACGCACACACACACACACACACGCTGGCCATGTACATTCATACACATGCGCCAAAGAAGAACTGAGTGCCAGAAAACAAAAACAAACAAACTCAGAACACTTCTGGTTCTATGTTAAAGGGTTTCTTTCTATTCCAGAGCTGCCGTAAGATGGCATCGGCTCGGGGGGCCCTCTGGTTCAATTCCCCCTTCTGCTTTTCCACTTTCTGGTGGGGGTCGACGTAAGGAGGGGCTGAGCAGAGGGGGGTGGGTTAGTGGGGAGAAAGATGCAGAGAGGACAGACCCCTGGCTCTTCCTCTTTCCCTGTATGCCCTTCTCCGCTTTGGCGCCACACCTCCTGGAACATCTTGCCCCTGGTCCGTGCTCAGTGACTACATCTCGAGGCTGCATCCCTTTGCTGGGGCTGCCATAACAAAGCACCAGCCCTGCAGCTTAAACAACAGGCATTTATTTCCTCAATTTGGAGGCTGGGACAGGGATCAAGGCAGGGGCAGGGCTGGTTCCTTCAGAGGGCCGTGAGGGAAGAAGCAGTTGCAGGCCTCTCTCCTTGGCTTACAGACAGCCATCTTCTCCCTGTGTCTTCACATGGTCTTCCCATTGTGTGCGTCTGGCTCTTAATACCCACCCCCTTTCTTTCTTTCTTTTTTTTTCTGTCTTTTTAGGGCTGCACCTTCGGCATATGAGAGTTCCTGGGCTAGGAGTCCATTCGGCGCTGCAGCTGCAGGCCTACACCACAGTCACAGCAACTCAAGATCTGAGCCGAATCTGTGACCTACATTGCAGCTCACAGCAATGCCAGATCCTTAACCCACTGAGCAAGGCCAGGGATTGAACCCTCATATTCAAGGATACTAGTTGGGTTCTTAAACCCCACTGAGCCACAAGGGGAGCTCTTTATCTCCTCTTCTGATATGGACACCCATCAGACTGGATTAGAGCCTCATTTTAACTGAAAATGACCTCGTTTTAACTTCATTCCCTCTTGAGGGCCCCTGCATCCAAATGCAGTCACAGTCTGAGGCCCCCAGGGGTTAGGATTTCCACCAGTTTGAGGCAGGAGAGGAAGTCAGCCAACGTGTGCAGCCCTACCGTGGGCTTGGCACCGAGCCAGATGGCAGGGACAAAAGAAGAGTCGCTCTCATTGTGGATGAGGGACTAAATGACAGCCCCAGTAGTGAGCAAGTTGATGGATCAATGCCGAGTGAATGGAATGCACAAACATCAAAACTGCTCGCAGAGCCCAGAGGGCCGATCAGACATAACCATACTGAGTCCAGAGCCCGCAGCCCACTCCCACCTCCATCTACAAAGGGGTCTCAGGGATAATTAGGGATGTCAGGCAACAAAGGGGCCACCCTTCCCTGCCCAGGGGAGCCTGGCCAGCTCTGAAAACTGAACAGAACCAGCGTGCACAGAGATGGTCCTGGATGAAAACCCAGACTTTTCTTCATGCTCAGCCTGTGCCTGGGAGACCTAGGGAGACACCCACGCTGTGGGTCCCAGGGGCCCCACAAGTCAGACGGAAAGCCCCCACGCCACCGCCCCCCTGCCCCTGCCCCACCCTGAGCGGCATCTCAGATTAGCCGGGCCGGGAGGGAGGGCCACCTGCAAGGGGCCGCACCAGCTGTTGTGGGATGACGGGTGGTGCACCATCCCTGAGATGTTGTCACACCCGTGAAATGAGAGTGAAAGTCGCCACATCCTCAATGCCATCCCCTGAAAACGCGCTCTGTGCCCCAAACGGCGCACATCAGTGAGGAAGCCAAGTTAGAGGAACAGAAAAGGCACCATTCCTGTCCCCGTCCTGCCCAGCTCCCTGCTCTCCCCACTGCAAGCATGCCAGCATCGTCACTCGGTTATTATTATCCGTGCTGCAGCTGTTTACTTCATCGGACTTCAAAGAGATTTCCAAATGGGAATGTTTGTGACCCCGTGAGGTCAGAGTTCCCTGGACCATCAATCAGAGCCAGCAGGGGGCAGGCCAGCTGCCCGTCATCCGATGGCGGCCGCTGTGCACAGACTTTGAACCAGTTCCTGTGGCCTGTCTCTGCCCGGCTCCCTGTGAACCATGGTCGCCGGTCAGTTTCTGAATTGCAGCAACGCACCACGCGAACACACACCCCAACCGCCCTCCTCTCCCTGCTCAGATGACCCCCTTATGTTGTTTTCCAGCAGGTTCTCCCTCCAGCCCAGATGGGATCACGTCAGAAGGGCAGGTCCACACATCTCTCCTTTATTACTGAATCTGCAGCTCAGAAGCCTCAAGCTGGTATTTCCTCTGCCCTACTAGGGATTTTTATGGGGTTTTTATTTGGTTTCATTTTTGCCATGCTTCTGAGAATGGTTCCTTTGTTCTGCCTCACTCGCTGCTTTGAGCCTCCAAGGCCCCAGAAGATCACACAGCCGTACCCTCAGACATGACCTGCACCCCCCCACACACCAGTGTAGTTTGAGGAAACCCTCATCTTTTATGGATTTTCAAGCAATACAGTGATGGGCTCCGGGGGCTGTAGAGGCAGCTCCCACAGGCCGGGCCCCTCACTGCAGCCCCGGGAAGCAGAGATGAGGCAGCCAAGGGTCCCAGCCTTCGGTGTCCAGGGTTAGTGGGCCTAGTGCCTGTCCACTGAGGACAAGCGCCCCGTCTTTAGAAAACACTGCCTCCTCTGCACTAATCATGGCATCCAAATGCAAGCAGCCACCTGCTCAGAGCCCCCCCCCCCACTCTGCGCACCGACACTGAGCCAGGGGTGGTCACCTGACCCCAGCCAAGGCCCTCAAGGCCTCTCTGGGACTTTTGAACTCTTGGTCCCTCTCTAGCGGTGAACCTGGTAGGCGTGATAAGCAGAAGCTGTCATCCTGTGCCTCCCCTGCAGGGCTGAGAAAGCTTATCAGTGGGATTGGAGTCGAGATTGGGTGGGAGATGATGCAGGGGGTCAGGTCCCGTGGCAGGCATTTTCAGAGCCCCTTTTTGGAAGCCCCAGGGGGTCTGAGTTGCATTTCTTCTGCATGTGACTGATAATAGAGTCCCCATGGGACTCACCAGGGGTTGGATTCTGGCCATTCAGCCTAAGCCAGACTGGCTGGCCTCTGCTTTGGCCATGGGAACAGGAGAGGGTGGAGGGGGAGAAAGAGACCCTTATCCAAGGTTGTTTAGGATGTGAAAATACAGAACCCCCGTGGCCACTTTGAGAGGACTTCAAAATCTTTATCAAGTCAATACTTTCAGGATTATATGCTCTCAGGCAGAGGGAATTATCTGGATCATCGAAGTGATCTTAGAAAAAGTGACAGCGTTTAGTCAGCACACTAAGGACAGGTCCTTGGGAAAATTGTGCACTGGGATAAATGGCCAGTTTTGACTCTTCTCCTAGAAGGGAGCTGCTGAGCTCCTGGCCCTCTCCTGTGTGTCTGTGGCTAGATGGACAGATGGACTCCAGGAGGCATAGTTCAACTGCCACCTCCATCAGTCGAACCCCCGCCAAGGCCGAGGCCCACAGAACCCAGCTGCTCCCCCAAACATGACTCCCAGATCCAAGGAGGCCGCTGAGAGGGGCACAGGCTCCCCACCTCCCTGGTCTCCCTGCGGAACCCACAGGACGGCCTCAGTCACAAGGAGGGAGGGAGGCAGAGTCCAGCCTAATCCCCTTACTCATCCAGAGGGTCGAAGGAGGGCCAGCAACCACAGGGGTCACAGCCTCCGTTTTGACTCCAAGTTCAAAGACTCTAGCTGAAGCAGCACAGGGCCCCCTGGCACCAGCCTACAAAACGGATCCAGCCCTGAGTCAGAGAGGAAGCCGACACTCACTGAATCACCCGTCCACTTCCTTCTGCCCAAAGCCGCCTCGGCCAAAACCAGCAGCCGCTTCCGAGGGGCAGCTCGGCGACCGACGCTCAGAAAAGCTGAGGCCCTGAAGGAGGGCCAGCAGGGCTGCACTCATGCGGCCCAAACCATCGAAACAGTGTCAAGGTGGCGCCCCCGCCCCCTGCATTTTCCAAAGCAAAGCTTCGCATCATGTGACAGCGTGTCCTGCACTGTCCTTGGCAGGGTTCTTTTTCACTTCCCTATTCGGAACACAGCCACACTTTCCAAATGCCATGAATCATCACCACCGAGCAACGGCCATTCAGCAAGACAGGAAACCACTGAGCGGCAGGCCGGCAAGGAACAGCTCTCTCTGGCCCCGGCTGGGCCTGAGGCCACAGCAGCAGCTGCCACTCCAGGCACCCCTTCCCCACTGTCATCCCCGGTGGCTGTCCTCTGCCCTCTGATCCACCCTTGCACCGGGTCCCAGGCGGCAGTAGGGTTTCTGACTTGGTTCTAACAGCTCTCTCGTTGCATTGGCTAAAGCGAAGCTGTCATCTGCCAATCCTGGGAGGGAGAGAAGTGGGCAGATCCAGCCAAGACCCAGGGAGCTGAGCTCAGGGGGACGCAGTGCAGAGCAGACCCACCAACAGAATATGGGGCATTGGCTCCCTGCCTGCAGGTGGCCTTGCAAGGATGGTTCACATGCCCTCCTTGTCATCCAGGCCTCTTTGTGACCAGAACCACGTGGCCTTGTAGATGCCTTTCAGCAAGTGCCTGAATCCAGTCACCAGTGAGTCGCTGAAAAAATATCAATGAAAGAGTCTCATCTGCAGCGAGTATCAGACTCTCCTGTGCTGAGTTCCTGGCTCCCCTGATAATATGTCTGCCTTCACGCCCGTCTTAGGTTTTCCTGGAGTAGGGGAACCTCATACAAATCATTGCGTTTGCCTCTATTTAATCATAGACAGTGCCATTCAAAAGGAAAGCAATCTAGGAGTTCCCTGGTGGCTCAGCAGGTTATGGATCCCTCATCATCATTGCTGTGGCACGGGTCACTGCTGTGGCAGGGATTCGATCCCTGGCCTGGAAATTTCCACATGCCATGGGCACAGCCAAAGAAAAAAATGGCAACAGCTAGTGTTGGCCAGGGGGTGGGAAATAAGCGCACTTTCTCTACTGTTGGTGGACATGGAGTGTTACATGTTTCCTGGAGGCAGTTTGATCCTGTTAACGATAATTATTAATGAGTAACTTTGACTCCTTGGCTTCAAGACTAGGGATGTATGGTCAACTGAACAACCAGGAAAATGCACCAAAATGTAAGTATGAAGAAAGTCATCACAGTGTGAGAAAGAGAGAAGGCAGGGAAGGAAGAGGGGAGGGAGACAGGAAGGAAGGAAGAAAGAAATTGGAGTTCCCGTGTGGCTCAGCGGGTTAAGAACGCAACACAGTATCCACGAGGATACAGGTTCAATCCCTGGCCTTGTTCGGTAGGTTAAGGATCTGGTGTTGCCACGAGCTGCAACGTAGGTTGAAGATGTAGCTCAGCTCTCACCTTGCTCTGGCTGTGGTGTTGGCCTCAGCTGCAGCTTTGATTCAACCCCTAGCCGGCGAACCTCCATATGCCATGGGTGTGACCCTAAAAAGAAAATAAATAAATAAACGACAACCTGGATGTGATTGGGCCAGTACGTTTAATGAAAAACTCTGCAACCGTTGAAAATAATGTTGGAAATCTACATCCAAAGCCCTCAAACAATATTCACCTGGATCATTTTGATAAAAAGTAGGAGACAAAACATGTGGCCCCCGTGCGTGGAAGTGTTGATGGTGCCTGGACCCAAAAGAGACGCTTGCAAGATGTATCAAGTTGTGAGCAGCGCTCATATCTGCGGAGGTGGATTTCAAGGTGATTTTCATCATCTCCATATTTTCTGCATTTCTTAAAATTTCTTATAAGAAACGGTGAAGCATTTTTATGCCTAGAGAAAAGTATATATCTGTTTTCCTTTTTAAGCCAAAAGTAACACAAATGCAAAAGTTGTATGAGTGCCTGACAGACTGTGTCTGTGCAAGATAAATTGCGTGTCCTCGTTCTGATAGAAGGTGTTACTGGACCATTCTGCCAGGAGGCCTTGTGCCCTGAGTTGTTTCTCTTGAGGTGTTTGTTTGTTTGTTTCTTTATTTGTCTTTTTGCCATTTCTAGGGCCGCTCCTGCAGCATATGGAGGTTCCCAGGCTAGGGGTCCAATTGGAGCAATAGCCACCAGCCTATACCAGAGCCACAGCAACACAGGATCCAAGACTCGTCTACAACCTACACCACAGCTCATGGCAACGCCGGATCCTTAACCCATGGAGCAAGGCCAGAGATTGAACCCGCAGCCTCATGGTTCCTAGTTGGATTGGTTAACCACTGTGCCACGACGGGAACTCCTGTTTGTTGTTTGTTTTAATGGTCACGTGCACAGCATGTGTAATATGGAAGTTCCCAGGCTAGGAGCCACATCTGCGACCTTGGCCGCAGCTGAGGCAATGCCAGATCCTTAACCCACTGCACCAGTCCGGGGGTCCAACCCACATCTCCACAGCAACCCAGGCCACTGAAGTCAGAGTCTTAACTCACTGTGCCACAGTGGAAACGCCACATTTCTGATGGATTCAACTGATTTTCCCCTGCTCTCTTAAGCAGCCCCTGTGTGCACCTCCGTTTATCAGGATGGCTGACCCGGGTCGGGGTAGAGACTGAAATATGGCCAAGTTTTCTCCCATAGATGCCACATATGCTATACAGTCGTCAATCCCAGGTTTCAGTGCTTGGAATTAACCAAATTAATAAACGCAGACCTATCTGGGTGGCCAAGCAGATTCAGATGTTTTGAAAAATATATGCATCACAACACCCAGAAATAAATTCCAGACTCTTGAAGATCATAGACTCTAAAGCCAGACAGATCTTTTAGAAATAATCTCTTCTGGACCTCTCATCTGACAGAGGGAATCAAGACACAGAGAAGTCAAGTGACTTGCTTAAAGTCACACACTTTATGGGTGACAGAGCCCAGAATACAACTGGTGTCTCCTGACCTGCAATTTGAGGTTCTTTCTGCTTTATCACAACTGGGACCTGTGCAGTGGGTAGAGGTGGGAGCCATGGCAGAAAATGTCCTTCCAACCCTCAGGAAACTTCTCCTGTGAGAGGTCCAGAATATATTACAATGGCCCCAGCCTTTGTAGGGGGGTCTAGTAGAGTTTCAGGTAAGCATATTCTTGACCAAGAGCTCATCTGTTTTTCCGAAAGGGGATTACAGAGCTTTCATCATATTTCCAAAGGGATCCCATGGCAGAAAAAAAACTAAGAACCAATGAACTGGAACAAAAGAAAAAAGAGAAAAGAAAAGGAAGGAAGGAAGGATGGAAGGGAGGGAGGGAGGAAGGAAGGAATCAATGAACTAGCGCATGAGTTGTAAACTTGCTTTATAGAAAATAAATATTTTGGCTTTGCAGACCATATGGTCTCTGTCCAAACTGACTCAACTCTACCCTTGAACTGTGAAAGCCAGCATAGATATTCCACCAACAAATGGGCATGGCTGAGTTCCAATAAAACTTTATTTACAAAAAGAGGCTGTGGGCCGGATCTGGCCCCAGGCAGTGGTGTGCCAAACCCCTGGACTTCAAACCACCTTTTCCCTCACTTCAGTTCCTGCTTCCAGTTGTGAACCAAATGACAGCCCGGTTCCTGCCTAGGGACCCAGTTCTTCGCCAGGGACCACCAAAGAAGTGGGGAAACACATGAAAGGAATTTGTTGCACTTTTTCATTAAACAACAACTTCTTTGAATTCCTAATTGGAAACTTTCACACATGAATTGAGGTTGCTGCAACTCATTTCCTGTAGTCCTGCTCGCTGTCCCGCTGTCCCGTTTATTTTGAGCAACGTAATTGTTGAACGGGAAGAGCGACCTCTGACCTCTGGTGGCCGCCTGCAGTATACTTGACCGGCTCATTTGCATATAGGGTGTCAGAAACACGTTGGCACATTCTTCCCTTTTCGCATAAAATTCTGTCTCCCTCGATCAGCTAGAGACTCAAACAAGATCTCAAGACAACACGGGGCCAGGCAGGATCTAGAGTTTTTCGTTGTATATTTTCTTTTTTTTTCTTCTCCCGTTGTTGGCAAAAAAACCTCTTCGGCTCAACTCAAGAAGCATAAATCCTACGTAGCACTAAGTCGAGCCCTTCGAGGGCCACTGCCCAGAGTGTGGGATCAGGATCTGAGGCCTCCTCTGCTCTTGCACAAAAGATGAGATTTACAAACAACAAGGAATCTTTCCCCCATTGGACCCTCACCCAGGACCTGTCCCTCCCCCACCCCACAGACCCTCACTCATCCACTCCTTAGAAGGCAGAGCTGGATGGAGAAGGCAAGGTGCTACTCTAGGGGAGTCTACTTCTGCCCAGGGTTGGGACAGGGAGGAAGGGGCAGAATTAAAGCTGAAAAAGGACAGCAGACAGCTCTCCCCAGCCTCACACAGCCCCTTCCAAATTCTGGTAGCAAACTGAGTCATTTAGTCTTAAAAGTGAGAGGCAGGTAACACATGGGTTTTTCCGTCATAAGGTAACCAAGCAGGGCCTTGTGGGGCTCCTGGGCACACAAGCTTTCTGTCTCCCCCATTTCTTGTTTTTAGGGAATAAGCTTCAGCCTCCATGACCTTCCCTGAGTCCCAAAGGGCAGGTTCAAACAGTGGCGGGTCCGGGAAGGGAGAGGATGCAGAGACCAGGGAGGAGCAGTCAAGAGACCACAGTGCAGCCTTGGGGCAGGGTCCTGGTCCTTCTTCAAGAACTATAGATAACTATATCTTTGAGCCCTTCTGCAGAACTCAAACCCCCAACAAATGGAAGATGTTAACTCCCTGATGGAGCCGCCTTCTTTCCACTGGACCACTGGAACCAGTCCTGGGGCCACTAAACACCAGCTTGGAAAAAGAATGCAAGCTTGCCTTTGTCCTGATTCTTATCTGTGGCCCTATTTTCCACTCCCCCAACTATAAAACTACCTCCTAACCTCTCTCAAAGGAAGGCACAGTCTTTAAGGCCTTAGCCTGCTGTGGCTTCCTTTGCCTGGCAAAGCAGTAAAGCTATCTTTTTCTCCTTCACCTAAGACTCTGTCTCCACGTTTTCTATTTGGCACCAGTGGACAGAGGCCGAGTTTTGGCAACAATATGACAGCTGAGCTAAGCACCAGGTGTCCACATACTCAGAATTATCCTTTGGGGGGGTCCTTGCTTAGAGGCGGGGAGGGGTTTCTGGATTCTTTCAGGCCCTTTTCCCACTTCAGCATTAGGACCCACAAGACAACTTTAAGGGGCACAAGAGGTGATGAAGTCTCTTTAGCAGAGAACAGAAGGCAGCATGAGACCTGGGGACGGGCCAAGGATGAGCCAGTGCTGAGTCTAGGGCCTTGGCTTCCTATCTGGCTGTCTTCCAATGAACTGGCTCCCCTGAGAACTCAATTTCTCACCACCTCAAGCAGCTTCCAGAAGTTTCAGAGGTGCCCCTTTTCTTCCTTTTTCTCTTTAATGATCCGGACAGGCTTCCCCGCCTTCCCATGGAAAATCCCTGAGCCCCTAGCCGGCCACTTCCTGTTTTTGTTTTGTTCTCCTCTCCCTCCCCCCACCACGTCCCCTTCGACCTTTTGTCCTTTGTCTCAAACGGGGAAAGAATCCCCGGCTCCAAGCAGTTTGCTGGCGACTGGAGATTTCTATCTCTCTCAGCTCTGCTCACTCCCTGCATGGGTTTAAATAAATCCTCACTCTTAATGGTCCTCTGAGCGGCTTCCTCGCTCCAAAAAAAGGATGCTCCGGAGATGAAGAGGTTTGTTTGGGGAGCTGTTTGCCCAATAATAAATGCAAATTTTTATAGCAATTGTTTTTCAGTTCTGATCCACTTTTATGTGGGGCAAGGAGTCTCCTTTTGCTTTGTTTTGACGACGAGACTGGCTGGGAGGGTGCCCTAGTGACAGGCCATGCTCTTTCCTTCTTTCCGCTGTTTTGTCCCCTTCCTCTGAGCCCTGCATTCCTGGCATATTTGGAGAGAGTAGGAGCTGGCCTGAGGCCACTTTTCTAAGTATCTTCTCAGCACTGCAGTCCTGTTTGCAACAGTCTCTGTGCTTTGTTTATTCTCTGTGTCCGACTGCGGGGCAAGTACCAGATGTGAACAGGCCCAGGAAAGAGGCCTCCCCAACACCAGCCAGTGGCTCCAGATCAGGCTGGCTGGAAACTCCCGGGGCCCCACCATCTCCAGGGGGAAACGTGTGAAACGGTCTAAGGAGGTGTTAACCATGCGCCAGTCTTGGGGGGAATTTCCCCAAACACATCTGACACATACAAAGAAAAAAGGAAGAAAGAGCCAAACAGTAAACCACCACCACCTTTGAGAGTTTGCTCATGGAGCAGGTGTTTGCGATAGTCCTGAAGGCTCTAGGCTGAGATGGCTCCGGGCCTTGGCTTTCCTCTCCCTGGAGATGCTGCAAGAGGCTGTACAAGCGCATGAGAGCTGGGCGCTTCCAGCTGGAACAAGTGATGTAATCAGAGGGTGAAATCCGGTGATACTAGTGGCTCCATCATTGTCTGTGGAGCCCAGCTAAGGCTCCTTTAAATCTTACCTCAAGGCAAGTTCAACCCAATTCATAGCACGGGAAAATTTCAGGTTTATACTAGTCTCCAAATTGTTTTCAATTTCCCATGAGAGAAAGAGATTGATTCATTCTGTTAATAAGCAAAGGTCTTATTTTTCCACCTTCGGTCATATAAACGTCAAAGGGGTGGGGGGAAGGGCTTCATGTTCAATCAAAAACATAGTTTCAGCATTTGAAAAAAGTCAAGTGGAGATTAAACAGATGACCCTCCAGGAGAAAAAAAAAAAGTTAACCTTAACTCCCAAACCATAAAACTTTAAATATCTAATGTTTAACTCCTTCAATGAAAGCCTCATGGAAATGGGAAAGAATAGTTCAAAGCCTAGACTGTGTGGGAGGAACAGCCTAGATGATTCCTGCTTTCTTGTACCCTTAGTTGAATCAAACCACTGGACTAAGAAAGCAGAAGATGATGAGGGAATGTGTGAGTCAAGCCATAATATAAAATATTCTGAGTACTGATTGCATACTTGTGTTCTTAGCAGCATCATTCACATTACCCAGGGGTCCATCAGTGGATGAATGGATAAAATGACTGTGGTAAGTCCATTCAGTGGAATATTATACAGCCTTTAAAAGGAGGGAAAATTCTGACATAGGCTACGACATGGATGAACCTTGAGGAGATGATGTTACATGAACAAAGCCAGTCTCAGGAGAACAACTACTATATGAGTCCGCTTCTGTGAGGTCCATAGAGGAGTCAGATTCATAGAAACAGAAAGTGGAATGGTGGACACCAGGGGCTGAGGCAGGGAGGGGGAGGAATAAGGAGTTTAATGGGGATAAAGTTTCAGTTGGGGATGATGAAGAAGTTCTGGAGATGGATGGGGATGGTGGTTGCCCCCCAACATGAATTTACTCAGAGCCACTTGACCTGTAAACTTAGAAATGGCTAAGACGGTAAGTTTTGTGTTATGTGCTTTTTGCGACAACTTAAAAATATCTTTCATTAAAAATTGTTTAAATTCAGGGAGTTCCCATTGTGGCTCAGCAGTAACAAACCCAACTAGTATCCCTGAGGACACAGGTTTGATCCCTGGCCTTGCTCAGTGTTAAGGATCTGGCATTGTCATGAGCTATGGTGTAGGTGGCAGATGCAACTTGGATCTGGTGTTGCTGTGGCTGTGGTGTAGGCCAGCAGCTGCAGCTCCAACTCAACCCCTAGCCTGGGAACTTCCGTATGTAGCAGGTATGGCCATAAAAAATTTTTTTTGTTCAAGTTCAGAGTTCTGCATAGTCTTGAGTGACAAAATCTGCCCCCCTTTACATGCACCCATACCAGCTCTTCTCAGAGAAACACACTGATTGTACCTCTAATTTGGAACCCATGCAGAGTCATGAATGCACTCACCCATGTTTCTGCCTCAGAACCAAGCTGGAGCTGCCACATCCACATCCAGGGGCCAGAGAAAGGGCAGCTCTTTGAGTAATGGAAAAACCAAGGGTAGTGGAGGTTCCATAACTAGCTCAAGGTCACACAGATCACAGCCTTTGCCTCTGTTAAAAGCTCCTGGTGAGGAGCAGCAGAAATGAATCCGACTAGGAACCATGAGGTTGCGGGTTCGATCCCTGGCCTTGCTCAGGGGGTTAAGGATCCGGTGTTGCCATGAGCTGTGGTATAGTTTGCAGACGCAGCTCGGATCTCACATTGCTGTGGCTGTGGCATGGTGTAGGCTGGTGGCAACAGCTCCATTAGACCCCTAGCCTGGGAACCTCCATATACCGCAGGTGCGGCCCCATAAAGACAAAAGACAAAAAACAAAAAAAAACAGCTCCTGATGAAGAAGTTTCCTTGTGGTGCAATGGGTTAAGGATCCAGAGTTGTCACTGCAGCAGCTCAGGTCACTGTTGTGTGTGTGTGGCGGCAGCGGGGGGGGGGGGGGGGGGGGCGGGGGGGAGCCGGGGGAGCTATCCCTGGCCTGGGAACTTCCATATGCCACAGGTGGGGCCAAAAAAAATTTCCTGGTGGCACTGCTTCCAGACTTATAGCCCCCAAAGTATTGAGAAAACAAGAGACAAAACCACCCTTGGTTTGTGGAGACATAGGAACCTGCCAGGACCATTTTCCAAAATGGGTTCTAAAACCAGTGCCATGTGCACAAAAGCAATCCAGAGGACTTGGCATTCAAAGCGTGCTCATGGAGCCCCTCCATGGCTGGGCTCTCTGCTAGAGGCTCAGCATCCTGAGCCTCCCAGGGCCCTGGGCAGTGGAGGATGCAGGATGCAAGCCTCCCAAGAGCAATCATGAAACAGGGTGGGAAGTGCAGAGATGGGAAAATTGGTGAGTATAGCTGAAACATGAAGGAGAGTCCCAGGACCCTCAGAGCAACCATGCATCCAGCTGAGGCCTGGGCAAGTGGACAGGCCCTGGAGGGAAAGCATTTTAATTTATTTTTATTTTTAAGTTATTTATTCTATTTAGGGCCACACCTGTGGCATATGGAAGTTCCCAGGCTAGAGGAACTCAGTGGGAGATGCAGCTGCCATCCTACATTACAGCCATAGCAACACCAGATCAGAGCCTCATCTGTGACCTACCCCACAGCTGACGGCAATGCCGGACCCTGTAACCCACTGAACGAGGCCAGGGATTGAATCTACATCCTCATGGATCCTGGTAGATTTGTTTCTGCTGAAATCCCAATCCTGCCTAGTTGATTTACAATACCGTATTAGTTTTGGATTACAACACAATGATTCAATATTTTTATAGATCATATTCCATTTATCAGCTATTACAAACCAATGGCTATATTTCCCTGTGCTGTACAATATATTCTTGCCACTTATTTTTTTCTATTTGAACATAATAGTTTGTATCTCTTAACCCTTTACCTCGTATATCCCTCGCCCCTCCCTCTCCCCACTGGTAACCAATAGTTTTTTTCTCTATGTCTGTGAGTCTGCTTCTGTTTTGTTACATTCATTCATTCGTTTTATTTTTTCTACTTTTTTCAAATTAAAGTATAGGTGATTTACAATGTTGTGCCAATTTCTGCTGTACAGAAAAGTGACCCAGTCATTCATATACATATATACACATACATACATTTATTTTCTCATATTATCTTCCCATTTGTTTTATTTTTTAGATTCCATGTATAAGTGATAACATAGAGTATTCATCTTTCTCTGTCTGAATTATTACACCAAGTATAATATTCTCTAGATCCATCAAAGTTGCCACAAATGGCAGTATTTCATTCTTTTTAAGGCTGAATAATATTCCATTGCATGTGTGTGTATCACATCTTCTTTATCCATTCATCTGTTGATGGACACTTTGGGTGTTTCCATTTCTTGGCTATCGTAGATAATGCTGCCATGAACACTGGGGTGCCCATATCTTTTGGAATTAGTTTTTTCATTTTCCTTGGATATATACCCAGCGGTGAGCTTGCTGGATCATATGGTGGTTCTTTTTATAGTTTTTTGCAGAAACTCTATATTGTTTTCCATCGCTGTTTTGCTGTACCAACTTACATCCCCACCAACAGGGTAGGAGGGTTCCCTTTTTTCCACACCCTCTCCAACATTTGTTTTTGGTAGACTCTTTAACCATGGCCATTCTGACCAGTGAGAGGTGATGTCTCACTGTGGTTTTGATTTGCATTTCTCTGATGAATAGTGACATTGAATCTGCTTTCCTTTGTAGTACAAGCTCTCAAAAGTCATCTAGACTCAGGGTGCCAAACTTGGGGCCAAATGCTCTCATTCTGTAGTCTGAAATGTCATCTCTTCCGGCAGTTCCCTGGTGGTCTAGCAGTTAGGATTCAATATCGTCTCTGTCTGATGATCCTCAAATTTGGATCTCCAGCCTAAACCTCACCCCAGAACTTCATACGCAGACGCCCCAATCCCCACTTCAGTCAATGACTCTCTTATTCAGGGCAAAGCCCATCGTCATCCTTAACCAGCCCCTTCCCCCTCACGCTTGCCATCACCCAGGATGGCTTCAGCTTCAGCTTCTGATACCTCTCCTGTCCCCCTCCTCACCATCACCTCTCCTCTGGAGCACTAACTGCTCTCTCTCCTGCACCCAGGTGCTCAGTCCCCACACAGCAGCCTGGGATCACAGGAATGGATTCTGAATCCACCCACAGAAGTTATCCGTGATGTGAGCAAGAGGGCCCCATTCCAACAAGCCCAGCCTCAGCATCCCTTGCATCCCAGACAGCCCCTGAGGACGCCGGGATTAGCTCCAGACCAAGTCACTGCCTCTGGGTCTTACTGCCTCATTCTGGGGCTCCTCTGGAGCTGCACCACTGGCCTGTCTCTGGAGCACAGTGGCCCTTCCATAGGCCCAGAAAACAGACTCCAATGTGGGTTTTTTTTGTTTGTTTTTTTGGTTTTTTGGGGGTTTTTTTGGTCTTTTTAGAGCCACACCTACAGCATATGGAGGTTCCCAGGCTAGGGTCGAATCGGAGCTATAGCTACCACCCTAGGCAAGAGCCACAGCATAACCAGATCTGAGCAGCATCTGTGACCTACACCACAACTCACAGCAATGTCAGATCCTTAACCCACTGAGTGAGGCCAGGGATCGAACCCATGTCCTCATGGATGCTAGTCAGGTTCGTTAACCACTGAGCCACAACGGGAACTCCTCAGACGCGTTCTTCATCAAAATTCACATCTTCCAAGACATGAGCCCACTGTGTTGTTCCTGCCTCTCTGTAACCTCCTGCCCATTCCACCCCCGCCCCCAACACACACCTCCCATGGGAGCACATGAGACATGGGACCGGGCCACGGCTACCCTCGCCTCTCACTGCATGGCCGTCCCTGATCTGCCACAAGGTCTATCTTCAATGTTCCCCAGAGGCCTTCAAATCTGGGCCTGCCGGTTCCCAAGGCGAACTGACTACAAGCCCCACATCCTCTTGTCTGGTCTCCACCCCAGCTGCTAGTAATGGTTTCAAACACTAAAGAAAAACTTTTTTCTTTTTTTTTTTTTTTTTTTTTTTTTTTTGTCTTTTTGCCATTTCTTGGGCCGCTCTTGCAGCATATGGAGGTTCTCAGGCTAGGGGTTGAATCGGAGCTGTAGCTGCCAGCCCATGCCAGAGCAACAGCGACTAGGGATCTGAGCTGCGACCTACACCACAACTCACAGTAACGCTACATCCTTGACCCACTGAGCAAGGCCAGGGATCGAACCCTCAACCTCATCATTCCTCGTCAGATTCGTTAACCACTGCCCCATGCTGGGAACTCCCAAAACACACTTTCTATCAAGACCTGGTCAGATGCATTCATTAGAGAAATCAGATGGAAGCATAGAAGGGCAAACACAGAGGCCACAGCTGGTTTACAACTTTCCCTCTGAAACCCCAGCAAAAATTCATCCTATAATTTATCCCAGGCCTGCCATCAGACAAGGAGATATATAGATGATACAGACATAGATAAAGATATATATGTATAGATATAGACACAGATATAGACATATAGATGGATTCTCTGTGCGTGTACCAAAACCACCCAGGACTTTATTTTGTAAATAAAGTTTTATTGGAACACAGCCACACCTGTTCATTTACACATTCTACATATTGCCTTTGACCTCTTTGGAGCCCTAACTGCCAAGCTGAGTAGCTGTAACAGAGACCATCTGGCCCACAAAACCAAAAACAGCTACTATCCAGTCCTTTTCAGAAAGTTTACTGACCCCTAGGTTAAATTATGACTCTTCTATACGCAGCTATTACAATGACTATGTAAGGAGTTCCCATTGTGGACTCAGCTGGTTAAGAATCCAACTAGGGTGTGGGTCCAATCCCTGGCCTCACTCAGTGGGTTCAAGTATCCAGCACTGCTGTGAGCTGTGGTGTAGGTCGCAGACAAGGCTTGGATCTGGTGCTGCTGCTTCTATTCAACCCCAGCCTGGGAACTTTCATATGCCACAGGTGCAGCTGTAAAAAAGGCAAAAAATTAAAATTAAAATTAAATTACAATAAAATGATGGTGTAAGCCTGTAACTATGGCTCAGAAAATTGTTGTGCTATATGACTAAGTAGGGAAATCAGTTGGAAAATGTTGATTTCATCCCATTCTTACTAAAGGAAAATGTATTCAACTAAATGTGCACATTTTCGTAGAAAAATACATCCATTTCCTCTAGAACATTAGGGAAGGAGGGAGATAGGCGATTGCTTAATTACTTATTTGTACTTTTCTTTTTATGTTTGATTTTTTAAAAATAATAAGTACATCTTACTTTTTCATTTAAAAACTAAGTTTTTTTCATCTTGGGTAAAACAGCTCACATGCCCCACCCCCCTGATAGCTGATGAGAAGTGTCAGCATTCAGGGGGGCTGGGCCTGGGTCGTTCTGGCTTTTGGGAGCAGGGAGAGCCAGCAAAGGGCCTAGAGAGATGCCCCTCAGAAAGTGGACCCCACTGACACCCTTGGGGTCAGGTCAGCTGCAGGCCTGAGCAGCTCCTGCTTCCAGGCTCCTTCCTCTGCTACAACCCCCAGCCTTTGGCCAAGGTCCAGGGCTGCGATGGGGAGACGCATCCCCAAGAAGACATATCCCCAAGCACCAGCTCCATTGCACCCGACCTGGGAGAAAAAGAGGCAAGAGAGGAGTTCCCGTTGTAGCTCATCTGCTTAAGAACCCGACTAGTATCCATAAGGATGCAGGTTCCATCCCTGGCCTCGCTCAGTGAGTTAAGGATTAAGGACCCAGCATTGCCTTAGCTGTGGCATAGACCAGCAGCTGCAGCTCCAATTCAACCCCTAGCCTGGGACTTTCCATATTCCTCGAGTGCAGCCCTAAAAAGAAAAAAGAAAAAAAATTAAAGAGGCAAGAGAGACTTCTTCCCACAAAGGGCACCAATGGAGTTGGCTTGGCGCAAAGTGCCAGGTCTCTATGGTGTCCAAACATGAATGGCTTATTTTTAGAAAAGTCCTCGTGGGTCCCCCACCCCCGCCTGTCCTGGTCCTATTCCAGGGTGAGCAGTGCCATTCCCTCTGACTCAACTCCCCAAACTGACCAGTTCAGAGAATCAAGGGAGCCCCCCCCCAACCCCTCCTGGTGGGAGCTGCAGGTGGTCCTTGGGGAAAAGCTCTCAGGTCCAAATCCTCACATGCCTGTGTGCAGTCTGCTTCTAGAAAGAGCACAACCATCCCCTTAACAGTCTGCGTTTTGGAAGATGGCAGAACCCTAAGCACTGAATCTCCTGGATCCCCACATTCCCAGCAAATACGTGAGTGACCATCAGCCCTCCTCTGTGGGTCCTCAGCCCTTCCACCCCCCAACCCCCGCCCCCCGGGCTCCATCAGATGCAAGTCCAGAACTCGAGGGCTGCGCACACCACTTCCTCCTCGCCTGGGGTCTGTTTCACAGGCATTTCTCCATCTCTTTCAACAGCCCCCACACTACATCTAGTGAACTAAAGAAAGGAAGGGAGACATTAACAGGAGAACCCATGCTTTGCTGTCATTCCTTAGGTAGGTTTCAGTATCATCAATGTCAAGGAAAATAGTCCCAGCACAGAGTTCTTACCAAGGAGGATCATGGGCCTGGAAAGTTTGGGGGTCAGGGGAGGTGGAGAATAAATTATTTCCCTTGCCAGGCAGGGAAATGTTGATTTCATCCCATTCTTATTAAAGGAAAGTATTTAATAAGAAAATGTCCGAGGCAGTGTTTGCAACATTCCAGAGTAGCAAGGACACAGCTGTCCCTCCCCTGTTGTCCCTGCACGATCCGAGTTGCGGACATTAGTCGTCTCAAAGCAGAGAGAGCACAGGGCCTGTATGTCTGCAAACCCATGGGAAGAAGAGGACTCAGTTCTCCTGGGCTGGTGCCTGGGTTTCTCCTTTGCTGCCGTCTCCTTCATTCTGCCTCCTCCATCCTGAGCCAATGAGCAGCCCTGGCCCCGCCTCTCTGGGTGAGGTCCAGAGCGTGCACTGCCCCTTATTTTGTTAGCAAGCATCAGGCATCAACCTTTATTCGCTCCCTATAAAGCCACAGCCTTTAACTGTAGTCTTGGCCACACCCAGGGCTGTCCACCAGAGTGCGCTGTTGTGGAGAAGGAGCCCTCCAGCAGGCAGCAGCCGCGAGTCACGTGTTCTTTGTGGGCCCGCCCACCCAGGAGGGGTCTGTGTCCTGTGTTTCTCGTGGCCCCGCCAACCCAGGAAGAGTGGTCTTTAAGAGCGTGTTGGATTCTGTGGGACTCGGAAGAGGTGCCTGAACTTCCCTGTGCTTTTGAAGTCAAGGGACTCCTCCCAGTGATTAGGAGCAGTGGAACCGTCCGGATCCTGCCCTTGGTCCATGCCTTTGGCCTTTGGTCATGTAGTGGCGGCCCTTTGGGCTCTGCCATTTGTGTTTCAGATCATCAGTTCTGCTATGTGAATGGGCAGGACTCTCCATCGCCTTGGCAAGACAAGGTGCTCCTCGTCCAGGAAGTGTTAGGAGTCCTAGGAGCCAGCTCCTCCCATGGGATGTGGGCTCCCGATGGAGGACAGAGTCTCTTCAGGGCCCTCCTGGGCTGCTGAAATGGTCCAAGAAAACCCTTCAAGTTGACTTCCCTTCTCTAATATTCAATTTTCTTGTCCATCCAGTGGAAGAGTTGGAGTTGATACTTGATCCATTTCAGCTCTAACTTACTAAAGTCTGTGATGGCTCTGGACCTTCATGTTTCAGGACCAGGCCTGGTCCTTCTCAGCTCTCACACTGAAGCCTCAGAACCAGCCTCACTTGGAGGGTGGTCTTCAGCTCCCAGCCAAAAGCCTCGCTTGAACCTCCTCACACTTCAAAGACAAGGATGGTACCCGCATGCCACTCAGCCCTTGGAAGGGAGAAACAGTTTGGCAAAGGCCACAGAATGGACCTCGTCTCCTTACACCGAGCCCAGGGCTCCATTTAGCAGCCACCTTTCCACCCCCACCCCCATCTCCTCCCCTCACCCCGATATGCATCTACATGGCTGCAAACAAGAGCAGCCAAGTGTAGGACCTCCACCCACTGCCATCAGCAGACACTCAAGTGGACAGGCTGGACTGGAGAACAAGAACAAGAAAGGTAAGAAGCCATCTTTTTTTCTTTTTCTTTTCGTTTTTTCTTCTTTTTTTTTTTTTTTTGTGGTTGTTGTTGTCTTTTGTCTTTTTTTTTTTTTTTTTTTTGTCTTTTGTCTTTTTTTGTTGTTGTTGTTGTTGTTGTTGCTTTTTCTTGGGCCGCTCCCGCGGCATATGGAGGTTCCCAGGCTAGGGGTTGAATCGGAGCGGTAGCCACCGGCCTACGCCAGAGCCACAGCAACTCAGGATCCGAGCCGCGTCTGCAACCTACGCCACAGCTCACGGCAACGCCGGATCGTTAACCCACGGAGCAAGGGCAGGGACCGAACCCACAACCTCATGGTTCCTAGTCGGATTCGTTAACCACTGCGCCACGACGGGAACTCCGTCTTTTGTCTTTTTAGGGCCACATCTGAGGCATATGGAGGTTCCCAGGCCAGGGGTCAAATCAGAGGTATAGCTGTTGGCCTACACCACAGCTCATGGCAACGCGGGATCCTTAACTCACTGATCGAGGCCAGGGATCAAACCTGCGTCCTCATAGATGCTAGTCAGATTGTTTCCGCTGAGCCATGATGGGAACTCCCTTTTTTTTAAATTGAAGTATAGTTGATTTACAATGCTGTATGAGTTTCAGGCGTATAGCAGAGTGATTCAGTTATAAGGAAGGCCTGTATCTCCTCCATTTTGGTGAACAGGGGTTCAGACAGGTTGCATTCATACCCAACACCTGACAATCCCAATGACCCTAAGTTCTCTCCATTCTTATCCTCCTTTTCAGGCATCCAGTGGCCACAGGGCTCTGTTCTGAGGATGCTTCCAGGCTGTCCATTTGGGTCAGACATGCAGAGTTTAAAATTCACAAAGCAGCCTGAGGTCAGCCCCATCCCCACCTGAAAAGGCCAAAGGAACAGTCATGGTATAAATCATTGTTTGGGTTTCAACTGGGCATCTCCTCTAGCCCCCTGTGCCGTGTTAGCTCGGGCCAGAATCAGGGAGAAAGGAGCCAGAAGCTGAGTGTCTATTGAAGGTGCCAGGAGATGTGGGGCCTGAGGAGGGAGAGGGGTATCTGTGTCTTGTCAGAGTTAGAAATTGCCCAGAACATCAGCCTGCATCATCCATCCTTTATCCACAGATCCCTCGGTGTCTGCAATGGCTCAAACTTGAAAAGACAGAGCCTTCTCCAAACATTTACATTTCTGCCAGGCGAAGATTCATGGGACTCTGAATCCCAAAATATACAGGTTTTCATGGGAAGATTCAAAGGGGATCCTGCTCATTTTGTGACAATTTAATCAGTCTTGCCAATGTCACTGAAGAACAAGAGAATAAAGTGCCTGTTGTGGCTCAGCAGAAACAAACCCAACTGGTATCCATGAGGACGCAGGTTCAATCTCTGGGCTTGTTCAGTGGGTTAAGGATCCACCGTTGCCATGAGGTGTGGTGTAGGTCACAGACCTGGCTTGGATCTGGTGTGGCTGTGGCTGTGATGGAAGCTGGCAGCTGCAGCTCTGATTCAGCCCCTACCCTGGGCACTTCCATATGCCACAGGTGAGGCCCTAAAAAGCAAAAAAAGAAAAAAGTAAAAAGCATCTTTGCCAGACCCACGTGGGTTTTATTTCTGGGATCCTACATGTATCAGTTTAATAAATTCACGAACAACGTTTGGTTGGAGTTGAATTAAAAGGAATGAGAGCCATGTTGACCTTAGTCCCCATTTCTGCAGAGAGTTCAGAAGAAGGTCACCAGAGGCTTGAAACGGATTGACCAAACTTGACAGTGGGACCACGACTCATAAAAGGGTGTTGTGAAGCCAGATCAACTCAATGACCCCCAAAGAAACTGCGGACTTCAAGAAACTTGCATGACTTCAGCTTCAGAAATACTCTTCCATGGTGTAGAAAACACACCGCCCCCAATACCCTGCCCACAGTGGGATTCCTTATTCTGTCCTTCTCGTGCCAGAAGAATGACCTCCAGTGCTTCTACCCTTTAAACACTTTTGCCAGAAACCCGAATTCATGAAAAGCGTGTTTATCGCTTCACAGTTTTACGCATTTTGTTAAATGTGAAAGTCAGAACAAAGCATCAAAATACGTCTATAGAGCTCCTGTCGTGGCTCAGGGGTTAATGAATCCACCTAGGAACCATGAGGTTGCAGGTTCGATCCCTGGCCTCGCTCAGTGGGTTAAGGATCCAGTGTTGCCGTGAGCTGTGGTGTAGGTCCCAGATGCGGCTCAGATCTGGCGTTGCTGTGGCTCTGATGTAGACCGGTGGCTACAGCTCCGATTCAACCCCTAGCCAGGGAACCTCCATATGCCACAGGTGCTGCTGCCCTAGAAAGACCAAAAAAAAAAAAAGTGTATAACATTAATGAATACTTTTGTACTATTAGCCCTCACCTTGAAACATCGTTAGAAATTTTCGTCTTTGTTTTTAACCAGAAAGAAGAGCTGAGAGATTCTGTTTGGGTTCTGATTACTGTTCATCACAAATGTGATAATGAGGATGACCTCCGTTAAGATGGGTCTCGTCTGACTGATGGGTGAGGGATGTTGAGAGGAGGCTGGACCTGGAGCAGAAGAAGATGGGGGGTGGGGAGAAGGGCATAAGATGCGAGCCAGCCACATCGCATGGCTACTCAACCAGCCCCTCTGCCTCCCAACAGCTGGAGTTAATATTTAATGAAGATTTTTATATGATAACATGTAAATTCAGAGTTGCAAAATTTTCTTTAACCCTGAATTAGAATATGCTACTGGTATTTCTCAAGACCTGCCAGGAACAGGCATTCCACCTGTTAATGTGAATTACGACCATCTGAGTTGTCCCTGTGTATAGGAGAGTAGGGTCTCTAAATAGAGCTGAGAGGGCCTAAGACACAGCCCACGCTGCTATCCCACTCCACCAATGCAGCCCTTGCCTCAGCTGCCTCAAGGGCTTTTTTTTGTTTGTTTGTTTGTTCGTTTTTTGGTTTTTTTGCTTTTTAGGGCTGCACCTGTGGCATATGGAGGCTCCCAGGCTAGGGGGTCAAACTGGAACTACAGCTGCAGGCCTACACCACAGCCATAGCAACGCAGGATCCGAGCTGCATCTGCGACCTATACTGCAGCTCATGGCAGCACAAGATCCTTAACCCACTGAGCAAGGCCAGGGATCGAACCTGCAATCTCATGGTTCCTAGTTGGATACATTTCCACTGCACCATGATGGGAACTCCTTTAATGGCATTTTGAGGACGTGTTTTTAAATATCCTCAATAATGGACTAAAGAATTGGTGGCCCAGCAGTTAAGGGATCTGTCATTGTCACTGCTGTGGCTCGGGTTTGATCCCTGGCCTGGGAACTTCCACTTGCCCACAATGTGGCCAAGATAAAGGAAGAAATACTTATTTTTTAATGGTGGCCATGATGTGGCGAGGCAACCAGCAAGAGTTTTCTTTTTAGGGCTGCACCTGCAGCATATGGAAGTTCCCAGGCTAGGGGTCGAATTGGAGCTGTAGCTGCCAGCCTACGCCTCAGCCACAGCAACGCCACATCCAAGCCATGTCTTCAACCTACACGACAACTCACAGAAATGCTGGATCTTTAACCCACTGACGGGGGCCAGGGATCGAACCACATCCTCATGGATATTAGTTGGCTTCGTTACTGCTGAGCCACAGTGGGAACTCACAGCCAGAGCTCTTTCTGAGTAGTGGTCAGCGTCACTGGAATAAATCAAAACCTGCACATGGCAGGTTCAGTCCCTCCCTGTGATGGAGGGACTGGCCGTGTGCCAGAGAAGAGGAGGAGCACAGATACGCAAGCACAACCAAAGGAGGGGGCCACCCTGCCCTGGCCAGACCCATGCCCCAAATGGGACCAAGAGGCAGGGAAGCCCATGACACTTCTAAAGCCATATGTCGGCTTTGACAACTGCTTGACAACCCAGTACCCAGATGCCTCAAATATGCACGCTTGGGGGTGGGTGTACGTATTTTTCCTAAAACCCCACTCATCATCTTCACCCCTTCTTTTGAGTTTGCCCAGAGTTCTACTCAAGGTCTCCTTTCCGGGCCCTGGGGCACCCACCCCCCCAGGCAGTGCTGTGGCCCCACCTTGGTGATGGCTGTAATGCAAACCCCTTTTCTTCCCGGTATGAGCAGTCTCCGTTGTTCTTCTGTGACCCAAATCATGCAAAGAACCAGGTGGTTGCTTTACATTACATCTCGGGAGCTCAGCTGGCGTGAAGCACACCTATCTGAATTTTCCCTCTATGTGTACTTTCCGTTCTGGTTTTTTGGTGCCAACTAGTTATTACTTTTATATGTCATGCTCACTTGACCCCTCATCAATTTGCTATATTATGGGTATAAAAGATCTCTGAATATGTATCCAAGAAACACAGGGGTGGCCTCTGGGGAATGGAACCAGGTGGCTGTGGGCCGGTCTGGGAAGGAGACTTTTGGCGGGTTTAATGTTGAACCACGTGAGCAAATACCTAATCAAAAAGCCCTTTTTCACATAGGAATTTACGGCAGTGAAAATACTCTGCATGATATTGTAATGATGATATGTGTCATTTTGTATTTGTCCAAACCCACAGAATATACAACACCTTGACTGAATCCCACAGTGTAAACTGTGGATTTTGGGGGATGGTGGCGAGTCACTGTAAGTTCATCACTTGTAATAAATGTACCCCCTGGTAGGGAGTATTGATAATGGGGCAGGCTGTGTATGGGGGCCAGGGGCAGCGGATCTCTGTACATTCTTCACAATTTTGCTGTGAACCTAAAACTCTTAAAGAAGAAAGTTTTTTTTATGACTCAATGAATTTATGACATTTATAGTTGTATAATGATCTTCACAATCCAGACAGTCTATTTTTTTTTTTTTTTGTCTTTTGTCTTTTGTCTTTTTGTTGTTGTTGTTGTTGTTGCTATTTCTTGGGCCGCTCCCGTGGCATATGGAGGTTCCCAGGCTAGGGGTTGAATCGGAGCTGTAGCCACCGGCCTACGCCAGAGCCACAGCAACTCGGGATCCGAGCCGCGTCTGTAACCTACACCACAGCTCACGGCAACGCCGGATCCTTAACCCACTGAGCAAGGGCAGGGACCGAACCTACAACCTCATGGTTCCTAGTCGGATTCGTTAACCACTGCGCCATGACGGGAACTCCAGACAGTCTATTTTTAAGCCAGGAAAAAAAAAAAAAATACTTGCAACAATAAATAATGAAAAGGATGAGAAGACGAGCAGGGAGCTCTCTTGGTGAGGAAGAGAGCACTGGAAGAGGAGCCACCTGCCACCAGAAGTGGAAGGAGAGATGCTCAAAGAACATTTTTAGAAATATTTGTGGTATAATATGGAATGGAATCACCTCCCTCCAACCTCCACCAAGGAATGGGCAGTAAAAGTCTACAAAACCTATCCAAATGTGAGGAAATTGGAACCCTGTTCACCTTTGCTGGGAGTGTCCAATGGTATAGCTGTTCCAGAAACCAGTATGACAACTTCTCCAAAAAATGAACACAGAATTACCAAATGATCCAGAAATTCCTCTGGTACATACCAAAAAGAATTGGGAGCAGAGGCATTCCCGCTGTGCCTCAGCCCATTAAGAACCTGACTAGCATCCACAAAGATGCAGGTTTGACTCTGGCCTTGCTCAGTGCACTGAGCACTCATAGCACGGTATTCATGATAGCCAAAAGGTAGAAGAAACGCAAGTGTCTATCCATCATGCACGGATAAGCCACATACGATCTCTCCGTACAATGGAATGTTATTTGGTTCTAAAAAAGAAAGGAATTGGGAACAGACCATTCCATGGATGAAGTTTAAGGACATTGATATTGTATGATTCCACTTAGATGAGGTACCTAGGCTATTCGCATCCATGGAGACCGAGAGTAGAATGGTGGTTGCCAAGGGTGAAGGCAAGGGTGGGGAGGAGTGGGGAGTCATTGTTTGACAGGCATACAGAGTTTCAGTTTTGCAGGATAAGAAAGAGTTCTGGAGATGGAGGGTGAAGATGGTTGCATAGCAACGCGAGTGTACTTAACACTGTGGAACTGCCTACTTAAACATGATCCTGCCAAGTTTTACATTATGTGTACTTTACCACTATTAAAGGTTTTACGTTTCTTTCGAAATACTTTGTCAGTCAGTGTTGTGTGTTTCAGTGCTGGGTCACATGGAGAATGGCGGAGGCAAGACCATGGGCTAAACCTAGATTCAAGGCCAGGGCAAGATGGACCAGCATCTTTTGTGGGACATCTCTAGGGTGGGCCCCTGGCCAGTGATGAGCAACGCTCAGGTGATATGGCTCCAGATGTATCCCAGCCTCCTCCAACAGTGGTGTCAACTCCTGGCGTCCGTGGACAACATGTGACAAGACTTCCAACCTTTTCCTTCTTTACCTGGAGTGAAGTTTTCCTCACTTCCTTTTCCACGTCTGCTCAGCCATTTAGCCAGCAAATATGCACTGCCGCATACCAGGGGCCAAGCTCTGTGCCACATGGTAGAGACCAAGAGGTGAGCCAGCAGAGGCAGTGCCTAGAGGAGACTCCCACTCCACCGGGGAAGACAGACCAGCAGACGAGCCCCTGCGAGGAAGCTTGAGGTGAGATGATGGGCAGGCACTGGGAATGAGGGGACCACATAGCCTTGAGTGGCCAACCTCCTGGAGGTCCTGTAGAGCATCCTCAGAGACAGTGACATTTGCACTCCAGCCGAGATCCCAGATCCAACAGAAAATCGGGAGTTATCCTCGCAGGAGTTTGTGAGGGGTGGGCTATGAGAAATGAAGATGGGGCTATGCAGATGGAGAAAAATACTTTGAAGCAAGAGAAGGCATATGGTGTGTTTGAGGAACCAAGAGGAATGAATGTGCAGAAGCTGAGAGCACAAGGAGAAGTTGAGAGGAGGCCTCCAGAGAGGTAGGCAGGGGCTGAGAGTCACCTTAGCCTGATTGGAGCTCTTGGTCACCGTGCCAGGGACAATGGGGCACAACTGAAAGTACCCAAACAAGAGGGCACGATCCAATTTGCATGTTTATTTTGGTTTGGTTTGTTGTTTGTTTTTGTCTTTTTGTCTTTTTGCCTTTTCTAGGGCCACACCCGCAGCACATGGAGGTTCCCAGGCTAGGGGTCGAATCGGAGCTGTAGCCACCAGCCTACGCCACAGCTCACGGTAACGCCAGATCCTTAACCCACTGAGCAAGACCAGGGATCGAACCTGCAACCTCATGGTTCCTAGTCAGATTTGTTAACCACTGAGCCACGACGGGAACTCCCCATTTTGCATGTTTAAAACACACTGGAACTGTATTGAGGGAAAGGAGTGAAAGGCTGGATGTACAGAGACCAGGGTGTTTATTTCCTATGGCTTCTGTAGCAAGTTACTGCAAATCCCATAGCTTGAAACAAATGAAAAGTTAATTATTTTACAGTTCTGTAGGATGGAAGTTTGAAATCAGTTTCACGGGCTGAAATCAAGATGTCAGGAGTTCCCGTCGTGGTGCAGTGGTTAACGAATCTGACTAGGAACCATGAGGTTGCGGGTTCGGTCCCTGCCCTTGCTCAGTGGGTTAAGGATCCGGCGTTGCTGTGAGCTGTGGTGTGGGTCGCAGACGCGGCTCAGATCCTGCGTTGCTGAGCTCTGGTGTAGGCTGGTGGCTACAGCTCCGATTCGACCCCTAGCCTGGGAACCTCCACATGCTGCAGGAGCGGCCCTAGAAAAGGTAAAAAGACAAAAAAAAAAAATATGTCAGGAGGCTGTGGTCTCTCCAGAGGCTCTCGAGGAGAAGCGACTCCTGAACTCCTCCAGTTTCTGGTGGCTTCCAGCTCATCAGCTTACAGCCCCATCACTCCAGCCTCCACCTTTATCCTCCCATCACCATCACTGTGTCTAAACGACCTCTGCCTTTTTCCTACAAGGACATTTTTGAAGGCACTTAGAACCTAGACTAATCTGGGATCTTCTCATCATAAAATTCTTAAACTCTTACTGTTGATGAGAGGGTAAAATGGTGCCATCGCTATGGAAAACAGTATGGAGAGTTCTCAAAAAATTAGGCAGAGAGTTCCTTTTTGGTCCAGGAATTTCACTTCTGGGTGTATACCCAAAAGAATTGAAAACAGGGACTCAAACGCTCATGGTCACGACAGCATGATTCACAATGGCCAAGGGGTGGAAGCAGCCCAAGTGTCCAGCAGTGGATGAATGGATAAATGAAATGTGGTCTGGCTGTACAACGAAATATCCTTCAGCCTTAAAAAGGAAGGAAATTCTAACACAGGTTACAATGTAAATGAACCTCGAGGACATTATGTTAAGTGACATAAACCACTCACAGAAGGACAAATACTAAAACGATTCCACTTATATGAGATACCTGGAATGGTCACATTTATAGAGACAGAAGTAGAATGGCCATGACCGGGGGTTGGAGTGGGGACTGGGGGACACGGGGAGTTTAATGGTTCAGGGTTTCAGTTCTGCAAGATGAAAAGAGTTCCATGGATAGGTGGTGGTGCTGGTTGCACAACAATACGAATGTCCTTAATGCCACCAAACTGGACAGTTGTAAATGATTAAAATGGTACATTTCCTTCTCTTTCTTTTTTTGTCTCTCTCTCTCTCTTTTTTTTTTTTTTTTTTTGTCTTTTTTAGGGCTGCACCCATGGCATATGGAGGTTCCCAGGCCATGGGTTGAATCGGAGTTGTAGCTGTTGGCCTATGTCACAGCCACGGCAACACAGGATCCAAGCCACATCTGTGACCTAAACCACAGCTTGTGGCAACGCCGGATCCTTAACCCATTGAGCAAGGCCAGGGATTGAACCTGCATCCTCATGGATGCTAGTCAGATTGTTTTTGCTGAGCCATGACAGGAACTTCCCTGAAATGGTAAATTTTGTATTGTGTATTTTACCATAATTTACATTTTTAAAAATCTTTATCACAGCTTCAAACATGTTCCCACCCATTGTAGAAGACAAGAGCACAGATCCCAGGAGCTGGGACCTGATAATTATGGGGCCACCATTCAGGCCACTACCTCCAGTTAGGAAACTACTGCAGTTGTGGTACGAAGATGATATGCTATGGCCTGGACTGGACTACAGGCCATGGGGATCAAACCTAGAGCTGCTTGGAGGCACTGTCACTGGGACTTGGGGCCAGCGTCGGGGGTATTCAAGCTGGCCCCCTGTGTTCCCAGGTGGGCAACTCACAGCCAGCTGTTCAGAGTGTGGAGAGCTGAGTTTTAGACACATTTGCAAATATTGACCAAAATCTGGGCCACTGGTCAAAGACCTGCCAAAATCTTTTTCTTTTTTTTTTTTTTTTTTTTTTCTTTTGCTTTTTAGGGCTGCACCTGCAGCATGTGGAAATTCCCAGGCTAGGGATCGAACTGGAGTCGCAGCTGCAGGTCTATGCCACAGCCACAGCAAGACCAGATCTGAGCTGTATATGCAACCTATGCTGCAGCTTACAGCAACACGGGATCCTTAACCTAATGAGCAAGGCCATGGATCAAACCTGCATCCTCATGGATACTAGTCAGGTTTGTAACCCAATGAGCCACAATGGGAACTCCAACCTGCCCAAATCTTAACATCCCACACAAAAGTCTTTGCTCCAAATGGATAGAAGAGAGCCTGGGTCACGCTCTACATCACTGGCATCAAGGGCCCCACAGAAGCGTGACTGGAGAACCCCCCCCCCAGGCAAGTACTGGGCCTGCCACTCACTCACTCCTCCTCCTTGGCTATGTTTGCTCCTCTGTAAAAGTGAAGGAAAGAAATTGAACAAATCCACACAGCACTGATTATGTGCCCAGTGCTGTTCTTTGTGCTTCACAAAGAGTAACGACTTTAATGCCCAGAAAACTCTGAGATAGCATTTGTACTGTCATCCCCATTTTAGGGAGGAGACAACCAAAGCACAGAGAGGTTAGGTCACTTGCCCAAGGTCACACAGCCCCATAAAAGCAGAACCTGGATCTGACTCTGACCTCAGATTCTGCACTCTTAGCCAATACCTCATGCTGCCTCCCCAGATCGACCCCAAAGCCAACAGCAAAGACCCCGATGATTAACTCAGCTGAAGTAAATTACCCGAACATGGGCCAGGCGATGCTTCTGCTAAGCACTGAGATACAGACTCCCAGGGATCAAGACCCTCTTCCTGCCTGTGGCCATTTGCCTCCAGGTGCACCTAAGGAGGAGAGGTGAGCAAGGACCAGGAAAGAGCAGGTTATTGATCAGATCCCTTCCTCCAACCCCAAAGTCCAGTCCAACAGCCTAGACACCTTCCAGGGAGAAGGGGGAAAGCTATCAGGAATGATGGCCACGGGGACAATGCTGGGGAAGCTTCCTGGAAAGTCCCTTGGTGTGGAAGCCGATGGAAGCAACTAGAAGTGGGTTGAGCCACAGCAGAGGAAGGTAGCCAGGGAGGAGTGAGCTGTGGCCTCAGCCCAGAGCAGGCCTGGGGAGCCACGGACAGAGGGCTCGGCCATGGGGCAGAGAGGGAGAGAAGTTGAGGCAAAGAGGTGAGGACCATGGTGATGCCGCAGGAAGGGGCTGGGCAGTTGCATCACTGAGACTGGGAGGACCAGGATCGTGGGCAGGAGGACCAGGCCTAACCGTAGATCCCAAAAGACCTTTCCCCCAGACAGCCAGGCCATCTGGGATGAAACATCCGTGCGCTGAGCCACTCTGAGCCTCACTCCCAATCTCATGCCTATTTCCCATGTGACCAGAGCCTGGGTACCAGAAGCCTCTGGAGAGAAGACCCATCAGAGGAGCGAGGGATGGGAATGGGACCCAAATGGTCAGGTCACACGTCCCCTGGCTTCGGATGGGAAGAGCCTCCATGAAACTTCAGGACGACAACCCCCAAAATTGGCGAAGACAGTTCCAAATGGCTGCAACGAAATGGTGGTTTCCCACAAGCAGCTGAGACCTCCGGTGGGGGGTTCATCCAGGTCAGATGCAACTGTACCTTGTCAGGGTCTTTCCACTGAAGTTTCCAGCATAACTTAACCGTTTGGGGGTTTTATTTTATTTTATTTTTTTTCTTTCACCAAGGAAATAGGGGATGCCCAAGTTCAGGTCCCCAAACCAGAAAGACTGTGGGTGCCTCAAATAAAGCAGGGGGTTTTAGTGCAGTCCCCGAGGGGGACTCACTTCACCCTTGGTGCTGCCCCCCACCCCCACCCCACCCCCGCCCTGGCCTCTTCCTCTCTCCTTACGCTCCCATTCACAGAGAGGGCCGCCCACAATTCTCATCTCTCTCCTGCCCAAAGTCAGGGCTCTCAGCTTTACTGTGTCTAAAAATCTCCAGAGCAACCTGTCAAAGCCCCACCCTCCAATGTGTGGGATGAGGCCCAGGAATCTGCATTTTGCACCAGCATCTCAGCTGGTCCTCATACGCTGGAGTAGAATCTCCCAGAAGGCAGACACCCTGTCTTTCATGGATCACCTGTGTGCCCAGCAAACGCTCACGCTGGCTCATTCTGACACGCACACACTCACACCCAGAAGGCTGCAGGATGCACAGCAAGTATCCGAGCCTCTGTGGGTCAAGTTCTGAAGCACTGGGAGCCGGGGAAGGCATGTGTCACTGTGTTCCAGTCTCTCTGAAGCCCTCACCTGCTCTCTGACAGCTTCCCATCCTGAAACCACACGGTACAGTAAAAAACAGAAAAAAGAAAGCCGTTAGACCCCAGTGAATGTTATTTTTAATGAAAGTGGTGCGTTTTGACTCACAATATTGAAACCAGATTATAAATGAGTCATCCGTGAATCAACCACAAAGAGCCAGTGTGAAGGTGATTTACAGGCGGGCGCTGACGTCTGCCGTCCCTTCACCCACTTCGTGGAGAGTCTGTCAGGCTTGGAGTGGGTCTGGGGCATCTGTTGCCACGTCAGCTCAAAAGGATGCTGTGTTGTCACCAATGGGATTCCCCAGCCTGGCGGCATCGCGGTCCCACCCACAGAGCAAAGGCAGCCTTCACCGGACAAGGTGGTTACATCATAGCTGCTAGCTTCCAGGTAGTGACTGGTATGTACTGGAGAGAGACCTGTGCCATCTGTTCCTCCCATGCTCCCAGTCGCCTCCGTAAGGCCCACATCCTCCCACCTGGTCTTCGAGAGGCAGCCTACGAGAGGGCAGAAACGTGGGACTTAAAAGTGGGCTTGAGGAGTTCCCACTGTGGCTCAGCAGTAACAAACCCGACTAGTATCCATGAGGATGCAGGTTTAATCCCTGGCCTCGCTCAGTGGGTCAAGGATCCAGCATTGCCATGAGCTGTGGTGTAGGTCAAAGACATGACTTGGATTCCACATTGCTGTGGCTGTGACGTAGGCCAGCAGCTGCAGCTCCAATTGGACCCCTACCCTGGGAACTTCATATGCTGCAAGAGCAGCCCTAAAAAGAAAAAAAAAAGAAAAGTGTGCTTGAGGAGTTCCCATTGTGGTGCAACAGTATCAGCACCATCTCTGCAGTGCCAGAATGCAGGTTTGATCCCCTGTCTGGTGCAGTTAGGTTAAGGATCTTGTGTTGCCGCAGTCAACACAACTGCAGCTTGGAACTGATCCCTGGCCAGGGAGCTCCATATGCCCCCAGGAAGGAAGGAAGGGAGAGAGAGAGAGAGGGAGGGAGGAAGGGAGGGAGAGGGAGAAAGAAAAAGAAAGAGAAAGAAAGGAAGAAAGGAAAAAGAAAAGTGGGCTTGAGTCCCAGCTCTAGCAGGGCAGCTGCAGAGAGTCAGGCAACAGCCTCCTGTTTCTCATGGCCTGAAATGTCAACATTATCACCTGCCCATCTCCCTTGCAGAAATGTTGCAAGGTTATCCTGGCCCATTCCAGGATAAGTAGTCGGTAGAGGACTGAAAACCTACTGTCTGAATGTGTCCTGCTGCTAAGCCACAGCCCCAAGCTCTCCGGGACTCTCCAGGACATCTGGAGAATGCAGCTGGGCTCCCAGCTTCCAAATGCCTTCTCAAAGTGGCCTCCATCAGGGCAGGAATCTACAGCAAAGAAACCCCTCTGACAACACCAGAGACAACAGGGTCAGTCTGGTAGGACAATGAACCATTGACCAATCCAGCAGGTCAGCTGGGAACACTGTGTCTACAAATCAGGATACACCATGAGCAAAACTATGGTCCACGTACAGTAACTACTCAGTAAATGCTATTAAACATGTGACCAAGAAAACATCCACAAAGAAGGTGAGAAATTCATTAAATCTGCATAAGAGAGAGAGAGGGCAGGGGAGAAGGAAAAAACTGTTCGGCAGAGGGAGTTCCCTCTGTGGCTCAGCAGGTTAAGAACTCAACTATTATCCATGAGATGGGGGTTCGATCCCTAGTCTCGCTGAGTGGGTTAAGGATCTGGTGTTGCCATGAGCTGTGGTTTAGGTTGCAGACGCAGCTTGGATCCTGAGTTGCTGTGGCTGTGTTGTAGGCTGGAAGCTGCAGCTCAGATTTGACCACTAGCCTGGGAACTTCCATATGCTGTGGGTATGGCCCTAAAAAGATAAAAATAAATGAATGAATAAATAAAACTGTTTGGCAGAGCCACCTGAAGTCCTCTTCTATACACTGCAGATGCACAACAGAATCAGCATTAAAGAGGAAGAGGGCACAGGCAAGGCTTTTAGGGTCAGGCGAATCTCAACTTGCATGCCAGCCTCTTCTCCCTGGTCCTGGGTCCTTGGGGAGGGTGTATATTGTCATGGGGACTCCATTTTTCCAGTGGCCTTCCTCCCAGGCTCGTGTGAGGATTAAGCAGCATCGTGTGTGTGTCATACTTAGGCAGTGCCTGGAACATAGGTAACACTCAATGAATGTTGGTTTCTTCCTGTGGAAGATGGCAAAATATGACCACAAATTTCTTCCTATCTTGGCAAGCATGCCCCCTTGACAATGACTTAGCTGCTCTCCCATCAAGAGTTAGTCTGGGGAGTTCCCTGGTGGTCTAATAGTTAGGATTCAGCGTTTTCACCACTGTGGCCCAGGTTCAATTCCTGGTCTGAGAACTGAGATTCCACATCAAGCTAATGCATGCTATGACAAAAAAAAAAAAAAAAAGGAGTTCCCGTCGTGGCGCAGTGGTTAACGAATCCGACTAGGAACCATGAGGTTGCGGGTTCGGTCCCTGCGCTTGCTCAGTGGGTTAAAGATCTGGCGTTGCCCTGAGCTGTGGTGTAGGTTGCAGACGCGGCTCAGATCCTGCGTTGCTGTGGCTCTGGCGTAGGCCGGTGGCTACAGCTCCGATTAGACCCCTAGCCTGGGAACCTCCATATGCCGCGGAAGCGGCCCAAAGAAATAGCAAAAAGACAAAAAAAAAAAAAAAAAAAAAAAAAGTTAAAGTCTGTTTCCCTTCTCCCTTGAATCTGTGACTTGCTTTAGCCAATAGAATTTAGCAGAAGTAACAGTGTGTGACTTACATGGCTAGCCATTTCAGCTTCCTCATTTGCCCTCTTGAAATGCTGCCATGGCCTTGGGACCCCTATGGAAGGAAGCTGGTCTAGCCTGCTAAAAAGGACAGGCCATGGGAGAAGTGAGGTCCCCAACTTGCCTGCCAGCACCAGCTGCCAGACATGTGACCCTCCTGAAGTGACCTTTTAGCCTTTGGCTGAATGAAGCCACATGAGTGAGCCCAGGCAAAATCAGCAGAGAAACTGCCTCCCTCACCCCTAAAATCAGGAAAAATAATAAATCTCTGCTGTGTGAAGTCACTGAGCCTTAGGCCAATCTATTATGCAGCAAATTTTACTGACACACCCTTCTCATCCACTACCTCCAACAAATCTTCTCCCTTGGGTAACCTTGAATTTCCCCTAGCTACACCTGGCAGATTATTCAGTGAAATACTAACTGAGAATTTATTGGGACCAGGAGCTGTGATCGGCCTGTCATGAAGTCATTTTCATGTACACATGTTATAATAGTTCATCAATCAAACAATTAAATAGCACCTACCAACCTAAGCTGATAGTTAGCAAGTAGGCTTGTTCAACATTTAAAGTAGATCATGGAGAGCTCCCGCTGTGGTGCAGTGGGTTAAGAATCTCACAGCAGCAGCTTGGGTTGCTGTGAAAGTGAAGATTCGATCCCCAGCCCAGCACAGTGGTATAGAGGATCCACCATTGCCAAAGCTACGGCATTGCCGTAGGTTGCACCTGTGGCTTGCATTTAGTCCCTGGCCTGGAAACTTCCATGGGTGCAGCCAAAAAAGGGAAAAATACAGATCACAAATTCAGCTATTTATCCCCAGTTCCACTACATTCTCTTGCCTGGATCACAGTAATATCCTTCTCATCTGTCTCTCCCTTTGAATTCTGTCACCCTACACATTGCCTTTCTCCACAGAGGGATTTTTGAAATATAGTCACTCGTTCTGCAAAAATTTAGTTTTGAGCAGAAATATCTACCTCCACAGAATTTACATTCTAGTTGACATTTTTAAAATGAATAGGTAAATTAATAAATAAAATATGTGGTGATAAGTGTTAAGAAAAAGAGTTCCATCATGGCACAGCAGAAACGAATCTGACTAGCACCCATAAGGACGCAGTTTCGATCCCTGGCCTCGCTTAGTGGGTTAAGGATCCAGCGTTGCCGTGAGCTGTGGTGTAGGTCGCAGATGTAGCTTGGATCCCACATTGCTGTGGCTGTGGCATAGGATGGCAGCTGTAGCTCCAATTTGACCCCTAGTCTGGGAACCTCCATATGCCTAGAGTGTGGCCCTAAAAAGCAAAAAAATAAAAAAAAAACCAAAAAACAAAAAACAAAAAGAAAAACAAACAAAAAAACAGGTGTTAAGAAAAAAATAAAGTAGAAAAGGTGAAGGGGAATAAGCAATATTGGGAGGGGTTACAATTTTTTCTTCTTTTTTGGTCCCCCAGCAGCTTGTGGAATTTCCCAAGCCAGGGATCAAATCTGAGCCGGAGCTGTGACCTACGCCACAGCGGCTGCAACACTGGATCCTTAACCCTCCGTGCAGGGCCGGGGATGGAACTGGCACCTCCACAGAGACAAGCTGGAGCACTGACCCTCCACACCACAGCAGGAACTCCAGGGACTGGAATTTTAGATAGGATAATCTCTCCGACCAGGAGAGATTTCAATGAGAGACGGTGACATTGAATAAAGTTCCCACTATTTCACAGTGGGTTAAGAATCCAACTACCATAGCTCGGGTTGCTGAGGAGACACGGGTTCAATCCCTGGCCTGGCACAGTGGGTTAAAGGATCCAGCATTGCCCGATTCAGTCCCTGGCCCGAGAACTTCCATATGCCAAGGAAGAAAAAAGACCAATGGGAACACCAAGAATAAAGACCCCAAAGCAGAGCCCTTCCTGACAAACATAAGAAATAGTAAGGAGGCGAGTGTGGCTGTAGTTTAATAAGCAAGGAAGTGAGTAATGTGAGATGAGTTCAGAGAGGTAACAGGGAGGTAGAGAAAAATCAGACTCCATAGCACCTTATAAGTCATATACGGACTTAGCCTTTTCCTCTAAAGACATAGAAAGAAACAGAAGCTTTTTTTTTTTTTTAAACAGCTGCAACCTGCGGCATATGGAAGTTCCCAGGCTAGGTGTCGAATAGGAACTACAACTGCCAGCCTACACCACAGCCACAGCAACACCGGATCCAATCCTTGTCTGCAAACAATGCCACAGCTTGCAGCAATGTCAGATCCTTAACCCACTGAGGGAGGCCAGGGATCAAACCCGCATCCTCATGGATACAAGTCAGGTTCTAAACCCGCTGAGCCACAACAGGCTGAGCCACAACAGGAACTCCCAGGAGCATTTTTTTTTTTTTGTCTTTTTGCCTTTTCTAGGGCCGCTCCCAAGGTATATGGAGGTTTCCAGGCTAGGGGTCTTATCTGAGCTGTAGCCACCAGCCTATGCCAGAGCCACAGCAACGCGGGATCCGAGCCGCGTCTGCAACCTACACCACAGCTCAGGGCAACGCCAGATCTTTAACCCACTGAGCAAGGGCAGGGATCAAACCCACAATCTCATGGTTCCTAGTCGGATTCATTAACCACTGCGCCACAACAGGAACTCCCTCCCAAAAGCATTTTTATCAAAGAACATAGTGACACGTTCTGATATATACCTTCATATTACCTTCTGAATAGTGTATTGAACAGAGGCTGAAGAAGGGCATCTTTTTTTTTTTTTTTTTTTTTTTTGGCTGCACCTGTGGCATGTGGAAGTTCCTAGGCCAGGGATCAAACCCATGCCGTAGCAGTGACCCAAACCACAGTGGTGACAATGCCAGATCCTTAACCCTCTGCACCACCCAGGGAACTCCAACATAGCATAGTTTTTGAATCTTCCTAAATTCTGCCATGAAAAAGATAGTAAAAGTAGTACAAAATAGCAAAAACAAAAACTCATGGATAATGTGTACCCTCAAACTAACCCATGATCCCCAAAATATAAGTGGGTAAGGACAAACTACCACAGCTGCAAGACCTGAGTAGGGTTTTCATCTGCACGAGAGGCAACAGAGAGAAGAAGGGATCTAACAAAGCTGGAAATCCCAAAATACCCAGCAGACGCTTAATGGGAAGCTGAGAGAGCCAATCTGAGAACAGAGGCTAAAACTGGAAGGGTTTTCCCCACTCAAGAAATGGGTGAGCCCAAGGGATAAAGGTCTGAAAGGGCTAGAGGTGTCTGGGACAAAGGGGACAAGTGAAAAGGCTATTTAAAAAGGGTGAGGGGCACCCCAGAAAGTAAGCCAACATATTCTTTTTTTTTTTCCTTTTTTGGGGCCGAACCTGCCACATATGAAAGTTCCCAGGCTAGGAGTCAAATAAGAGCTGCAGCTGCCAGCCACAGCCACAGCCACAGCCACACCAGGTCTGAGGTCTGTCTAAAATTACACCACAGCTCATGGCAACACTGGATACTTAACCTACTGAGTGAGGCCAGGGATTGAACTCACGTCCTCATGGATACTAGTCAGGTTGGTTACCACTGAGCCACGATGGGAACGCCCAGCCAACATATTCTTGAGCACTACAGGCAGACAGCAGAAGAGGAAAATTTAGAGCAATGAAGTGAGAGAAGCCAAGTGGAATATGTCAACCAGAGAGTCAGAAAAAAATGATTTCATATACAGATGTTCAACAATGACAAACAAAAAAAAAAAACATAAAAGTTATTTAGGAAAAATGGTAACAGCTACAGAATCATACCCTTATTAGATTATTAGACATGCCAGAGAGACACATCCACAAAACGGGTGGAATCTACAACTTATTTCCCAAAAAGCTAAAAGAGGAGTTTCCTGATGACCTAGTGGTTATAGATCCGGTGTTGTCGCTGCTGTGGTCTGAGTCACTGCTATGGCACCAGTTTGATCCCTAGTCCGGGAACTTTCACATGCCACAGGTGTGGCCCCCCCCAAAAAAAAAGAAGCAGAAGAAGAAAGAAAGAAATTAGATTAAATTTAGAAGACAAGTGTAATGACGTTGTGATATAATTATATTTGTTTGGTCTTCATCTTCTTCTTGGCACAGAGCTTCTAAAACCTTTGTAATTTCCTGAGTGACAGGGGTGAGAGGGAATGTCATTCATCTCAAGACCCTTTCAACCATACTCAAATTTATGCTAATGAGGTGACTCCTGGAGGACTTCAGATAACTTCAGGCTGGGGGCTGGCAGCCAGAGGAAACAACCATAGGGTAAGAGAGTTGAAATTTTCAACCCCACTCCTCAACTTCCTGGGAGGGGAAAAGGACTGGGGGCTGAGTGAATCACCAACAGCTGATGATTTCATTGCTTCTGCTTATGCACTGGAACCTCCATAAAAACCTAAACCAAAGTGTTCAAAGAGCTCTGGGTTGGAGTACCCTGGTGGTACAGCCAGTTGAGGATCTGACATTATCACTGCTGTAGCTTGGGTTCCATCCCTGGCCTGGGAACTTCGATGTGTTGCATGTGTGGCCAAAATAAATAAATAAAACATTAAAAAAAAAAAAAAAAGAGCTTCCAGGTTATTGAAAACATCCGTGTACGGAGAGAGTGGTGCACTGCAAACTTCTCAAAGACAGGCTCCTGTGCTTGAGACCTTTCCAGACCTTGTCCTGTGCACCCTTCACCTGGCTGTTCAGTGTCTCCCTTGGTTCCACAAACCATTACAACAAACGTTAAATATGAGGAGAGGCTCATGCAAATCCCCACCTTGTCGCCAAATCAGACAGAAGGGTGGGTGGGCGGGACCCACTACTTGTGATTGACATCTGAAGTGGGAAGCAGTCTTGTGGGACTAAGCCCTTAACCTGTGGGATCCGTACTAACTCCAGGTGGTTAGTGTCGGAAGGAATTAAATTGCAAGACACTTGATTGATGTCCAGAGAGAACTGGAGAATTGTTTGGTGTGGAAAACTCACACATGTGGTCAGAAGTGTTGTGAGAAGAAACAGATTATTTTGTAAAGAGTACATGCATCCAGCAGGTCATGCCTTAAGAGAAACAAAATGTAAAGGAAAAAATTTAAATCAAAAGCAGTGAAGAAAGAATGAAAAGAGGAGTTCCCATTGTGGCACAGTGGAAACGAATCTGACTACTATCCATGAGGATTCGGGTTCAATCCCTGGCCTCACTCAGTGGCTTGGGGAGCTGGCATTGCTGTGAGCTGTGGTGTAGTTTACAGATAAGGCTCAGATCTGGTGTTGCTATGGCTGTGACTGTAGCTTCAATTAAACCCTTAGCCTGTGAACCTTCATATGCCACAGGTACAGCCCTAAAAGAGCAAAAAAAAAAATAATAATGAAAAGGGATTTTAGAGAAAGTAACAAATATAGAAAGTAGACAAAGAAGATCCTACATTGTATAATGGGAATCCCTAAATCAGACTGCCCAAGCAAGGAGCAGAACCAAAACTAAAAATTGTAAGTCAAGAAAACTTTTCTGAAATAAATATCAAAAATTTGAAATTAGGAGTTTCTGTTGTGGCTCAGCAGGTTAAGAACCCGACTAGAATCTATGAGGATGTGGGTTCAATCCCTGGCCTCGCTCAGTGGGTTGGGAATCCAGTGTTGCAGTGAACTGTGGTGTAGGTTGCTGATGTGGCTCAGATCCTGCATTGCTATGACTGTGGTTTAGGCCAGCAGCAGCAGCTCCAACTTGACCCCTAGCCTGGGAACTTCTGTATGCCACAGGTGCAGCCCTAAAAGGAAAAAAAATAAAAATAGAAATTAAAGTGAAAATCAACCCAGGACAAGCAATACCAAAATATATTCTGATAAAGTTTCTAGACTTAAAAATATAAATATGTAAAATCCCGTATGACTGGGTCACTGAGTCACATACAGCAGAAATTGACAGAACATTGTAAATCAACTATAATTTAAAAAAAAAAAAAGTTTAAAGACAAAAAAATATGAGAAATCCCTTGGACCTCTGGGCAAAAAGAGCAAGCTACTAATAAGGGACAGAAAATCAGATTGTCATCAGAATTTTCAACAGCCACACCTTGAACCAGGCGCCTAGATGGAAAGAAGGTGAGGATGGAAGCAGGGAGAACAGATAGGAAGTAGAACCACCAGGATTTAGTGATGGATCAGACAGGAAGGTGAAGGATAGAACAGAGTGGAGGATGACCTGACCCACTGGAAGGATGGCGTTGCCATTTGATGATGCTGAGGAGACTGTGGGAGGAGGAGGTTTGGAGCAGTAAACAAGCTAATAGTTTGTACATATACTAAATATGGAGAGTTCCTGTCGTGGCTCAGTGGTGAACGAATCCAACTAGGAACCATGAGGTTGAAGGTTTGATCCCTGGCCTTGCTCAGTGGGTTAAGGATCTGGCACTGCCGTGAGCTGTGGTGTAGGTTGCAGATGCAGCTCGGATCCAGCGTGGCTGTGGCTGTGGTGTAGGCCGGTGGCTGACGCTTGGATTGAACCCCTAGCCTGGGAACCTTCATAGCTGTGGATGCGGCCCTAAAAAGACAAAAAAAAAAAAAAATTAGCATACTAAATATGTGATGAATATGTTACCAGTAAATATGTTATTTATAGAAGGTGTATAATGTTTATTATATGTTATTACTAAATATTTATATTATGTTTACTATATATGTTATATTAAATAATATATTATTAATAAATGTTACTTATGCTTATTGTATGTTATGTCGATATATATGTTATGAATACATTATGAATCATCCATGTGGAGATCTGAGCAAGCAGCTGTATAAAGAATCCGGAATTCAGAACTGAGGTCTGGGTTAGAAACATATATTTAGAAAGCATTAGCATAGAGAAGCTATTTGGAGTCAGGAGACTGGATAAAATCAATGAGGAAGGAGTTCCCGCTGTGGCTCAGTGGGTTAGGAGTGGGTGGGGAGGAAGGTTGGATCCCTGGCCTGCTCAGTGAGGTAAGCCTGGAAACGTCCATGTGTCGCACCTGTGGCCCTAAAAAATAAAAAAAAGAATAATAATTTTGAGGCTGTGGAGCCACACTGGCAGGCTCTTCTCCCCAAGCCTTCTCCCAGCTGCCTGTTGAAAGAATTGTCTCCTCAATGTTCCTCTGTTGACCTGTGAATATCTTGCTCCGCCTCCCTCTACCCCTAGCCGTCTGAATTCTCAGCTGCTCCACCATCTATCAAGAAGTCTTCATTGGATAGAAGACCCTGATTCCACTGGACGGAATGCACAGTGTCTCCCCTGTCACAGCAAGGCTTCTAAATCTGTCAACAGCCCCTCCTCCGTGATGGATGGTCCATCTCCAATTTACAACCTGGTCCCTGTTAATCCTCTGAAAATTCTTGTCCAAACTCCTTAAAGGAATGAAACACTCCTCTGAACAATGGGAAAAAACAAACAAACAAAACAGAAGGGTTATTAAACAAGCTCGCAGGGGCTTCTTCACAATGCCATTTGGCTGAAAAGAATTGGGCAGAAAAAAATTAATTCCAGACTGAACTGAGGAGTTATTTTCCTAAATGGAAAGACATGCTTTTCCTTCCACCATCAAAGCCTCTAAAAAAATGCCACCAAGATGGTTGAACAACACTAACTTGAGACAGGAAACCAAAGGACTGGAAATCCAGCTGCCCCTGGTTTATTCATGTTTATGCCTAAAGAGTTACCCTTTGGCTTCAGCACACTTCACTCACAGAAGGCTGCCATGTGCCTGAACACCTAGCCCTGGATGTGAGAAGCTTCCCATGGCGCTGACCAGCGAGGGTTTCTCCAGGAGGACACCTGAGGCTGGTCTCGGAGTTGTGGGAAACGATGGGATGGAAAGAGAGGCAGGGACCGCATCCCAGAGGGAGACGGGATGAAACAGAACAAAGGAAGAGAAGCACCAGACCCAAACCCAGACCCCACACACAGGCCAGGACACGGCTTGGGTCGTCTGGGAAGCAGTTCCCAGACAGAAACCTCAGTGCGATGAATCAGTTTCCTTGGACGCCGAGAGGATAAAGAGTCCGCTGTAGAGACAGCGTATTTATCCAAGGAAAGGCTGTGAGAACTGGCCCTGGGGGACGGGGGAGACGTGGAGTATGTGGTGGGGAAAAGCCACCAGGAATCCCCAGTCTAGACACTGAGCCCATAACGTCCAGGGAGGAGCAAACTATCCAAAAGAAAGGGCATATTTGAGAGAAGCCAGTTGAACCTGGCTCCAAAGTGGCTGGTTGTGATACCAGAGTCAGACTTTGCAGGCAAGTGTTTAAAAATCATAGAGAGGGGAAAAATAGAGATGAATTCAAGACAGATATGAATAGGAGCAGATATTAATAGGAGTCTTTTTTCCATCCTGTAAATCAAATTCCATTGCAAACAGTGCCATAAAAAATTGTCTGCAGGAGTTCCTGTTGTGGCTCTGAGAGTTAAGAAACCAACGAGTATCCATGAGGAAGTGGGTTGGATCCCTGGCCTCACTCAGTGGGTTAAGGATCCAGCATTGCCATGACCTGTGGTGTAGGCAAGAAACATGTTTTTGTTTGGGTTTTTTTTTTTTTTTTTTTTTTATCTTTTTAGGGCCGAACCCGCAGTATATGGAGATTCACAGGCTAAGGGTCTAATTAGAGCTACAGCTGCCAGCCTGCACCCCAGCCACAGCAACACAGGATCTGCGCTGCACCTGCGTCCTACACCTCATGGTTCCTAGTTGGATGCATTTTCTCTGAGCCACAACACAGATTTATTAGGATAGGACGCTTGTGAGAGATGCAAGTGGGCAGGCAAGGAAGCTCTGTCGAAGGATCTGGTGGGCCACAGTTTTATCATCCAAGAGATGTGGGAGTTAGAAAGGCCCGATTTCTTCCTTTCTTTTCTTTTGTCTTTTTGCCTTTTCTGGGGCTGCTCCTGTGGCATATGGAGGTTCCCAGGCTAGAGGTGTAATCGGAGCTGTAGCCTCCAGCCTACACCACAGCCACAGCAACGCAGGATCTGAGCCACATCTGCGACCTACACCACAGCTCACGGAAACGCCGGATCCTTAACCCACTGAGCAAGGGCAGGGCTCGAATCCGCAACCTCATGTTTCCTAGTCGGATTCGTTAACCACTGAGCCATGACGGGAACTCCCCTTTCTAGGAGTAGTAGCTCCTCCTTGGTATTCAGTAAGGTGTGTATTCAAATCAGCTGAAAGGCAGTCTTCAAACTCTTGCCTTTGGTCTGAATCTCAGTGCCGGCCTCATCCCATCCCCCATGCAATGACCTGAGGCAATTCTCCTCTTGCACCTCCACTAGTTAAGCAAGCCTGTCTTATTCTGAAGCCTTTCTTGAACTTATAGTGGTCTCCCAACATCCCCCAGGTTTCCCTCCTTATCTATGATCCTGTATTGGGACTTCTACAACCACCTATGCCTACTCTAGCCCTATCAGGACTGGGGACCCCCAAGCAAGGGTGGGAGGAGGTGTCCTCACTCCTGTTCTTGGGGGCCAGACAGGCACCCTGGAGACCCGCCCCAAGCCAGGGACAGATGGGAGTGGACGCCACCATCGCCATCATTGTTATCCCGTTTTTTACTGGTAAGTCATTAAGGTTCAAAGAACTTAAAGGATTGCCAGGATCTCACAGCTGGTGAGGGAAAACGCCACTTACGCTGACTCTAGGGCCCTGATTATTTTATTGTACCATTGTCCTGCTCCAAGGATAAATAGCCCCAACCACTGCGTCCACTCGTCCCATGAGGGAGGCCCTGTGTACTTATGCCCCATGCCCCACCGCCCCGGCCCCTCAGATCTGCCTGGGGGACCTGCCTTGGAACAGGTCAGCTTGCTCCCCGCATCGCTCCAGCAGAACAAGCAGCATCCCTTTGAATGCCCTTGGCCTCTTCTCAACACTGTTTCCTCTATCCCTGTCCCAGGCCCGCTTTATAAGGTGAGAGACCTCTTTTGCATAATGCAGTCCTTTTAATACTAAAAAAAAAAAAAAAAATCAACCCTTTACTTGGAAAGGGTCCCAAACAGACACAGCTTATACAGAGTTCCCCGGAAGCCGGGAGTGTTTCCGCTCAGCCCCAGCTGCAGTCACCCGAGGACGTGCTTTGGCCGAGAGGGGCTATTTTGTGACCAGAGAGAAGAGGCCTCTTCTGTCCGATGCCTGGGAAAGTAGCAGCTGGGCTGTGCTCCTCTGTCCAGGAAACCAGCGAACAACTCAGAGAAAATTCCTGAGAAAAGCCGCAAAGATGATTAATGAGCTAGAAAAGAGAGCGATGGCCTTGGGGGGGCACCCCAAGGGGGCAGAGCTGGATGCATCCTGGGCATGTGACAGGGAGCGGGGTCCCCAAAGAGAAAGGAATATTCAGCTGGGCTGCAGGGAGTGATGGAAATGAGATGGAGAGAAGAGGAAGATGTCAGCGGAATATCAGGGACAAATGCCTCACGCAGGGCACGCGGTCGGGAGGGAAAGTGATTACTTTGGCTGCATCGGGGAAGGTCAGGAAGGAAAGTCAGTCAGGCTGGCAAAGCCCCACAGAGCTGGTGAGCCCAGGGCCCCTAAGAGGTACAGCAGGGTATGGCAGCCCCCATGGGGAATCCTTCGAAGCTCTGGGCAGAAAGGCTGGTCAGGAGGCCCCACAGCAGCTCCCACACCACCCGTCCCCCGGACATGCCTGGAGCCAGCTTCCCTCCAAGGCCCAGTGCTCCTGCAGCCCCCACCCTAAGTGTCATTGCTATTTCAGGGCTCACCGCCCTCCCCAGCCAGGAGACCAGAAAAGTCTCCTTTCTTGGGTTGCTGAAGTCACTGGAACCCATTAGTGACTAGTGAAGTTTCAGCCTTCATCGTGCTGCGTTAGGGTTAGGGTTAACCCAAACAAGTGAGGAGGTTTGTTTTGAATCTCCTTAGAGGAAGAAGGCAGAGATGCAAACACAGCCTTTGCGCCTATTGTCCCAGGGTTCGCACCAGCCCTGGCCTCTGTTCTTCTGTGGAAACGGCCAAGGCCAGAGGGCTCTTTGGGGCCTTGCAGCAAAAGGGCAGGAGGGGTGGCCCAGAGGCTGCAGTCACAGAGGGAGGCTGCTGTTAAATCAGGCAGACTGACTTGTGGCCACCCGCTGGATCCGGGTGCAGGGTCAAATTTGCAGAAGCCTCTGACCCCAGACACCCTGCTCTCTCCTCCGCAACCATTCTCTGGAATTACCTGCCCTGGACAGAACCCCAGCTCTGGCCCTCTCATTCCCCACTGCACCCTCTTTCCCTCTGTGCCACTCTCTCCCCTCTCTCTTCCCCTCCCCTTCCCCCTCCCCTCCCCCTCCTCCTTTTTCCTCCTCCCCCACCCTTCTCCATCACTTCCCCTCCCCTCTGCCACCCCATTCCCCTCTCCTTCTCCCTCACTTCTGAAAGCCAGTAGGCAACAGCAGGAAGGGATTTTTATTTCTACCCACACCAAACTTTCACACTTAACAGTATCCTTACATCAAGAAATCCTTCCTGGAACTCCCATCAGAAACCTTAGTGCTGGCCTCTCAGGGATTCTGTTGCCATCCCTCTGTCCCTCTGGGGAGATGTGCTTGGTCCCAGTGATGATGCCCAAAGCTGCGGGACCCCCTCACACCACCGCCTCCACCTGGCTCTTTAGAAGCCACTTCAGGAGTTCCTGTTGTGGCTCAGCGGAAACGAATACGACCCGTATCCATGAGGATGTGGGTTCGACCCCTGTCCTCTCTCAGTGGGTTAAGGATCTGGCATTGCTATGAGCTGTGGTGTAGGTCGCTGTGGTGTAGGACAGCGGCTACAGCTCCATTTCAACCCTTAGCCCAGGAACTTCTGTATGCCACAGGTGCAGCTGTAAAAAGAAAAAAAGAAATAAAAATGGAAATAAATACAAATACTGGACCCATGGCCAGCCCAGCCCACCCCTCCTGCCTTCTCCTTAGCCTCCTCCCTGCAAACCATACCCCTCCCAAATTGCCCTCCAGCCCCACCTGTCCTTCTCCATCAGGGCTCCACTGACCTCCCCCTGCTGAGAGAAGGGGTCAGACACCTTTGCATTCTCGCCATGTCCTGGACTGGCCATGGCCATAGCCCATGTCACAGTGGGTCATGTCACCAGCTTACATGCCTGTCTTCCCCATGAGGTCTTGGGGTTAAGACCAAGTACTTAGCACATAGTAGGTGCTCAATACATATCTATAAGGAAAAACAAGCTTTTGGGGAGATCAAAGAAATCATTTTGTATAATGCCCATTGATTATTTTATATGAATTGCAGGAAAATGAATCCACTAATGACTAACTTGAATTTCAAAATACATTTTTTCAGGGGAGATCTATTTGTTATAACCAACTCCAAAAAAAGGGCTATTCCAAAGTCTATTTGATTGCAGCCCTGATATACTATTCCTCTAATTTCTTATTCAACTGATACAGCTTAAAAATAATACTAATAGGGAGTTCCCATCGTGGCTCAGAGGAAACATATCCGACTAGTATCCATGAAGACGCGGATTCCATCCCTGGCCTCACTCAGTGGGATAAGGATCCAGCGTTGCTGTGAGCTGTGGTGTAGGTCGCAGACATGGCTCGGATTCCACGTTGCTGTGGCTCTGGCTTAGGCCGGTGGCTACAGCTCTGATTAGACCCCTAGCCTGGGAACTTCTGTATGCTACAGGTGTGGCCCTAAAAAGCAAACATACATACATACATATATACATAAATAATCGTTTGTGATGGGTGTACTAAAAATTAAATTGATCACATTAGATTTTACCCTATTTTGTTACTAATATTCTCAGCAATTATTTTAAAAGGAAATAGTAAGCATGTGACAAACATCATATGATATTACTCATCCGTAGAATCTTTTAAAAAATGATACAAATGAACTTATTTACAAAACAGAAACAGACTCACAGATTTCAAAAACCAACCAGGGATTTCCCGTTGTGGCACTGTGGAAAATGAACCCGGCTAGTATCCATGAGGATGCAAGTTCAATCCCTGGCCTTGCTCATTGCGGTGAGCTGTGGTATAGGTCAAAGCTGCTGCTCGCAGCAGTGGCTGTGGCTGGCAGCTATAGCTCCAATTCGACCCCTAGCCCAGGAACTTCCATATGCTGCTAGTGCAGCCCTAAAAAGCAAATTAAAAAAAAAAAAAAAAAAAAAAAACCAACCAATGGTGACTAAAGGGGAAAGATAAAGGGAGGGATAAACTAGGAGTTTGGGATGAACAGATACACACCACTATGTATAAAATAATCAACAAAGACCTACTATATAGTACAGGGAACGCCACTTAATATTCCGTAATAACCTATCTGGAAAAAAAATGGATATATGTATATGTATAACTGATTGACTTTGCTATACACTTGAAACTAATGCAACTTGGTAAATCAAGCATATTCAAATATAAAATAAAAATTAAAGGATTTCCCACTGTGGCACAGAGGGTTAAGGATCTGCATTTTTTCCATCTTCCCCACGAGGGGCAGGTTCAATCCCCAGGCCAGCACAGAGGGTTAAGAATTCAGCTGTGGAGTTCCCGTCGTGGCGCAGTGGTTAACGTATCCGACTAGGAACCATGAGGTTGCGGGTTCGGTCCCTGCCCTTGCTCAGTGGGTTAACGATCTGGCGTTACCGTGAGCTGTGGTGTAGGCTGCAGACGCGGCTTGGATCCTGCGATGCTGTGGCTCTGGCGTAGGCCGGTGGCTACAGCTCCGATTCAACCCCTAGCCTGGGAACCTCCATATGCCGTGGGAGCGGCCCAAGAAATAGCAGCAACAACAACAAAAAGACAAAAGACAAAAAAAAAAAAAAAAAAAAGAATTCAGCTGTGACCACGACATAGGTCACAACTGTGGCTCAGATTCAATTCCTGGCCGGGGAACTTCCAAATGCCTCAGGTGCAGCCAAAAAAATAATAAAATTAAATTAAAATTCAATAAAAAATAGTAAAAAGGGGGGAAAATAAAAATAAAATGTTTCCAAGCAGACCTCAGGGAAGTCTCCCACATGCTGGGCGTGAAGTTAATTCTACCTTATTGGTTAGGAGAGAAGCCCCCTACACACACACACAAACACACCCCTTACCCAATCTACCACCATTCCTTATTCTCATGCTTTCAATCCGACAAACTTTGTTTACAAGCTTCTTAGATAGCAAGCCCTGTGCCTCCATCTCTCCGTTCAGCATTTAAGGAAATTGTTTGGGGCTAAGACATCTTCCCTCAAACATCATGTGTTGAAATCCTAGCCCTGAGCACCTCAGAATATGACTGTCTTTGGCGCTGCAGTCTTGAAAGACATAATGAAGTGAAAATAAGGTCCCTGATGTGTTCTGGGCAGTGTCCTTATAAGAAGAGGCGATCAGGACACAGGCACCACAGAGGGACAAGCCAGGGATGGAGGCCCCAAAAGAAACCAACCCCCACACCTTGATCTCAGGCTTCTGGCCTCCTGAGCTATGAGAAAATTCGTTTCTGTTGTAGAACCCCCAACCCTCTGTCCACCGCAGCACTTCGTTAATGCAGTCAGCAACTCACATGATGTACTTTCTGAGACAAGGATAAGCCTGTGTGTGCCTGAGGTTAATGGCAACAGCAAAGCCCTCCTCTGGCTCAAAATGCCTGCCCACCTGTCTCAGTCAGCATGGCCGAGGGGCTTACACAACAGGTATTTATTTCTCACAGTACTGGAGGCTGGAAGTCCATGACCAAGTTGCCAGCATGGTCTGGACCTGGAAAGGGCTCCCTTCCTGGCTCGCAGACGGCTGCCTTCTCCCTGTGCCTTTATGCTGCGGAGTGAGAGGCTGCTCCGGTGAGGTAAGAACCCTTCTTATAAGGATGCTAATCCCATGCTGGGCACTCCAGCCACATGATGAAGTCACCTCCCCAAAGCTCCACTTCCCGATACCATCTTATTGGGGGTTAGGGTTTCAGTATGTGATTTTGGGGGACACAAGCCTACAGTCCCTCGCACCAGCTGACTTGAAACTCTTTTAAAGAGAAGCCAGCCTCTTATTCCACGGATAACATCAAGCTGAAATGCAAATGAACCTACGCAAGATAGTGACCATCCCTGAACAGCAAGGAGCAAAAGTCCATTGGGAGGGCTTGCCTGTGAAGAAAGGACAGCATAAGGGCAGCTTTGCAGGGGCTGAAGGTTCTGGGGCTACACACGGCAGAATGGCAGGGCCTCTGGGGCCGAGCAAAGCTCTGCCTGCTTCCCTGATGTACTTCCTTCAACAGCCTCTAAGGATGGGGACCCAGTGACAAGGAGACACACCTGCTCCTTGCACCCTTCACAAGAGCTGTCTGCTCAGCCACTCTTGAATGTGGGCAGTAGAGCCCACCTGCGGTGCTTGACTTCTTGGGGGAGCTCGTTGTCATCAGCTGAACAGGAGCAGCAAGGGTGGCACCTCTACCCCAGGGGAGAAGAGCACCAGCAGGCCTGGAAGCAACAGGGGACCGGTCAGGACATCAGGACAGGGTGATGTCATGGGCACCCATACCACTGGGGTCCTTCCAGACAATGCTGCTCAAAGCAGAAGGAGAGTCTCGTCCCTCTGGGGCTAATGGTTAAATGGCCATTTTCAGAAAGAAGCGAAAGGACAAAACTCGGGCCTGTGAAAGCCAAATTAGTGGCCCGTCTAACAGGTTCATGGTCCTGGGGAGCAATGGCCATGAGGCTTCCAGAAGAGCAGCAGGTCGGCACAAGGCCCATGAGAACACCGCTCCACCTAAAGCCAGCCTCAGCAGGGACGATGAGCAGTTATTGGGCACCACTGTGTACCTCTTTGGAACACAGTCCCTTCCAGCCTCAAACCTTCACTCCTTCTACCCAGGTTTTCATCTGCCCTCAAGTCCCCACAAGCCCTGTCCATTTTACCCACTGGACGGCCCTCACTTCTAACCCCTCGTCTACACACCAGCCTCTAGACCTTGCAACCACCCTTCTCTTCCAATTCCCCTCCCACACTGAAGCCTGAGTTACCCCTAGTCACATGACCCCTGGTCCCCCCACACACATCTCTTGCCTCACCTCCTCACCCTCTTCCTGCCCTGCAGCCTCCATGGCCTTTCTCTGCTTCCTCCAGTCACCCGTGAACCCCTGGCACCTCAGGGCCTTTGCACACACTGGGCTTTCCCCTGTCCCAGCCTCTGTATGCAGCTCAGCTCTGGGGACTCCCAGGTGCCAAAAAAAAGTGCTACCCTAAATATAGAGTGAGGATTGGGAGGGTTTCCAATGTGCCAATCACTGAATTAAGCACTCTATGACTTTTTATTTTGGACACGCCCATAACATGTAAAAGCTCATGGACCTGGAATCCAACTCAGACCGCAGGGCAACCAAAGCCACAGCAGCGACATCAGATCCCCAACCCGCTGAGCCACCAGGGAGCTCCTATATGGCTTTTTCATTATAGTGTCACCAAAGATATAGGAATGAGGATAATTATCTCCATTTTTTTTTTCATATTTCTCCAAGGTTTATATGGGTGAATATTTACAAGACCCTCTCCCACAAACATATGCATATCCGGCAAGCCCATAGGTGTATACTACATCAAATTTCCAAAAAAGCAAAAATATAATATAAATGTAATTAAATAAATATATATATATATATATATACACACACACACACACATACATACACATGCACAGTATATGCAGCATCTGCACTGCACATATTATCTGTCCTGGGCTTTGCCAACTAATCTGGTCTCCACCTGCTTTTGTAAATAAAGGGATTTTTCTTTCTTTCTTTTTTTTCTTTTTAGGGCTGTGGCCGCAGCATGTGGAAGTTCCCAGGCTAGGGGTCTAATCGGAGCTGTAGCCGCCAGCCTACACCACAGCCACAGCCACGCGGGATCCGAGCCACGTCTGCGACCTACACCACAGCTCATGGCTACGCCAGATCCTCAGTCCACTGAGCCAGGCCAGGAATCAAACCCACAACCTTATGGATCCTGGTTGGATTGGTTTCCGCTGTGTCATGACGGGAACTCCTTCTTTTCTTTTCTTTTTTTTTTGTTTTTGTTTTTTTTGTTTTTTTCTTTTTTATTTGGCCACGGCACGCAACAGCTTGCCCAGGCCACAGTGGGGAAAGCACCAAGTCCTCACCCCTGGGCCACCAGGGAACCCCCATAAGTAAAGATTTATGGGTAATTCTCTCCATTTTACAGGTGAGGAGGACCAGTTCAAGAAGGGGAGGGAACTCTCCCAGAGTCACAGAGCTCAGGTGGCAGAGCCAGAGCTGGTCCCCAGGGGCATTGACCTCCAAGCCCACATTCCTAACCATCCTAAGCCATGTGCTCTCCCTGGGTTTGGGTAAAGCACACAGGGTGTGGCACCCTTCACTACCACGGCACATGCAAAGTATGGATGCGCCACCCCAAAGGAGCCGGTGAGGAAAAGAGCCTCAAGTATAGAGACACCCACTTTGTTGCCTATGGCAGGCCCTGCAAATACCACAAATAACACATCAACGTGTTCTTCCATCATTACCAACAAATTCTGAAATGCCGTCTACCCAGACCAGAGTCATGACTTTACAGAAGTCGGTTTGTGATGAACTTCCCAAGGGATGCATTGCTTAACAAATTCCTTCTGCTTGCTTTATAAGAAAATCGGGTTCCAGTTCATATGCAGAAGTTTCTGAAACCTATAGCTGACAGGCGCTGGGTGTCAAGCACACAGCTGGTGCTCATCAGAGCTAGGCTTCCACTCAGGCATTTGTTATGAATTTTCTTTTTAATTGAGTCCTCCCGAGTCATCAATGCCCTGGTTAGATATAAAGAGATTTTAAGTTATTTAGATAATAACAGCTTACATTTATATAGTGCTTTGCCATTTTCAAAGTCTTTCCATATATCTTTTTCACCAGGATATCAGGAATTAAATATGGGTTAAATATTTACAGGTAAATATCTTGACTGCTTAAGGTCTAAAAAAATATATTGTTTATTTCATTATCACCTACAAACACTGTTTTAAATAATACAAATTAAATAAATTGAAAGAGAAGTTCCCATCATGGTTCGGCTGTTAACAAACCCAACTAGTATCCATGAGGATGCAGGTTCAATCTCTGGCCTCTCTCAGTGGGTTAAGGATCCATTGTTGCCATGAGCTGTGGTGTGGGCCAGCAGCTACAGCTCCAATTCGACCCTTAGCCTGGGAACTTCCATATACTGCAGGTACGGCCCTCAAAATAAACAAATGAACAAACCAGTTGCAGAAGTTCCTTTGTGGTGCAGCAGGCTAAGGATCCAGCATTGTCCCTGTAGCAGCCCCAGTCACTGTTGTGGCTCGCAGGTTGGATCCCTGACATGGGAACTTCCAAGTGCAGCAGGTATGGCCAAAAAAAAATTAAGACCAGTTGCATTTTTATACACCAGCAACAAAAAGAAAATGTAGTTTTTAAAAATCCCCAAAGTATGAAAAAAATACAAGGCTTAGAACTACCAAATAACAAAAATGGACAAGTCTTTATGGAAGAAAATGATGAGCCTCTATTGAAAGATATTAACTAAACAAATGAAGAGAGAGGTCATGTCCATGGCTGAGGAGACCCAATATTGCAAAGCTTTTCCCTAAATTAGCACACGGGGACCCCAGGTTCAGAGAACTCTGGGGAGAGCAGTTCAGCAGGGAACTTCTGAAAGACCCAAGAAAGTGACCACAACTGATAGTCAGGTTTCATCTTTTTCCAAGGTGCTGATTTCTTAAGTGATTTTTTTTTTTTTTGGCAGGGGGCTGCACCCGAGGCATATGGAGGTTCCCAGGCTAGGGGTGGAATAGGAGCTACAGCTGTCACCCTACACCACAGCCACAGCAACACAGGATCCTTAACCCACTGATCGAGGGCAGGGATCAAACCCACAACCTCACGGTTCCAGTCGGATTCGTTTCTGCTGCGCCATGATGGGAAATCCTTTTAGGTGATTTTTTAAGGTGCTTTTGGTTTAAGGTGCCACATGTGTTTCTAAGATGGCCCTTGGCTCCCCCTTGGTTGGGGTCTTTCATTCTCTGTCGAGCCTTTGTCCGCGTGTATCCTATCTTCAGTTTGCAGAGGCACAGGCAGAGCAGAGAGGACTAGCCCGAGGCCATTCCAGCTGCAGGCAGTAGGGACCTGAAGCCGGAAGGAAAGGAAGACAATGGTTTATATACCTGATGTATTCATCTGCTAGGGCTGCAATAACAATGTACACAGACTCAGGGGCTTAAACAATAGACATTATTTTCTCCCGGTTCTGGAGGCTACGAGTCTGAGGTCAGGGTTTCAGCAGGACTGGTTCCTTCTGGGGCCTCCCTCCTTGGCCTATTGATGGCCATCTTCCCCCTGCATCCTCACATGCGCAACCCTCTGTGTGTGTGTGTCCTGATCTCCTCCTCTAGTAAGGACACCACTCCCACTGTATTAGGAACCACCCTGATGACCTCGTCTTACTTTAAGCACCTCTTTAAAGGCCCCATCTCCATGGGGTGTGAGGGAGGGAGGGACTGAGAGTTTGGGGGTTAGCAGATGCAATCTAGTATATAGAGGATGGATAAACACCAGGACCTACTGTAGAGCACAGTGAACTATAGTCAATATCCTGTGATAAACTATCATGGAAGAGAATATGAAGAAGAATATATATATGTGTGTGTGTGTGTATGAATATAGAATATATATAGAATATAATATATAGAGTATAGAATATAGAATATAAAAATAATATATAATATATCATATATTGTTAAGATATATGTATAATATAATATATAGAATATGGAATATAATATATATATGATGCTTTGTTGTACAGCAGAAATTAACACAACATTGTAAATCAACTATATATCTATACACAGAGTTTTTATTTTTTGCTTTTTTTTTTCCTATTTAGGGTGCATCTGCGGCATATGGAGGTTCCCAGGCTAGGGGTCGAATGGGAGCTGCAGCTGTCAGCCTACACCACGGCCACAGCTACGCCAGATCTGAGCCTCATCTGTGACCTACACCACAACTCGTGGCAACCTCAGATCCTTAAGCCACTCGACTATATTTTAATAAACTTAAAAAATAAATTAGTAAATAAACAACATAAAGGCCTCACCTCCAAATATAGTCCCATTCAGAGGTTCTGGGGTTAGGGCTTCAACACAGGAATTTGGGGGGGACACAATTCAGTGCATAATAGCAGGTTTCAGGCCCTTTATATGCATCATTTCAAGTAACTTTCCCAGAAACACTAGGAGGCAAACATTCCTTCCTCACTCATATATGATGAAACTGAGGCCCAAGAAGATTTGGTAACCTGGCCAAGGCCACACGACTAATAAATGATGGAGACATGAGTCAAACCAGGTCCGTCTGCCCCCAGGCCTGTGGCCATGACACCACCCCGTCTGCTGGGACCAGGTGGCTACACGTCACGAGGGCTAGGAAGCAAAAGCGCGGTGTGTGGGAAGCTGGCACTAAAAATACTACAGAGGGTCACATGTCCAAGTGTCATCAGCCCCAAATGTTCCTACTCACCCACTGTCCAGTGCCCTTCTGTGTCCCCTCTTCTCCTAGGTCAGCCTTTGTAGTCATGTTTAATTTTTTTTTTCTTTTTTGGCCACCCTGCAGCATATGAAGGTTCCAAGCCAGGGATCAGATCTGAGCCACATCTGTGACCTACAAGGGATCCATTAACCCACTGTGCAGGGCCAGGGAGCAAACCTGAGTCCCGCTTGCAGAAACGCTGATGATCCCATCAGAAACTCCTTACCTCTTTTGGCTTTTTTTGGCCTAACCCACAACATGCAGAAGTTCCCGGGCCAGGGATCAAACCCATGCCACAGCAGTAACAACACCCAGTCCTTAACCCACTGAGCCACCAGGGAACGCCTCTTCATGCTTAACTTGATTGTGATTATTGGCAGGAATTGGAGAGATCCTCCCTTCCTGGGAAGGAGGGGATCTGTGGAAAAGGTGGGTCTAAAAGGAGCAGGGAGGAGTTCCCATTGTGGCTCAGCGGGTTAAGAACCCAACCAGTATCCACGAGGATGCAGGTTCAATCCCTGGCCCCACTCAGTGGGTTAAGGATCCCGCTTTGCCATGAGCTGTGGTGTAGGTCACAGATGCGGCCCACATCTGGTGTTGCTGTGGTGTAGGCCGGCAGCTGCGGCTTCAATTAGACCCCTAGCCTGAGAACTTCAATATGCCACAGGAGGAGTCCTAAAAATTAATTAATTAATTAATTAATTAAGCAGGGAAGGATGCTCAGAACCATGGAGAGGCCAATCCCTGACTGAGAGCTGATTTGGGAAATAGCTTGGAGACTCGGGCAGGAATCAGGAAGAAGCCTGTGGGATTCTTCTGTGAGCAGGCAAGCGTGGCCCTACCCACCTCTTCCCCAGGGAATTCAATTCTGATCTGGTCCAGAGTGGCTGAGTTCAGATCAAGGTTCCCAAGTGTGACAAGCTGAACCGTATCCCCAAAATTGATATGTCAAAGTCCTGACCCCCCAGAAGGTCAGAAAATGAAGGTATTTGGAAAGACGGTTTTTAAAGAGGTCATTTAGGTCGAGTGAGCTCATGAAGGTGGGCCCTATTCCAACATGAATGGTGAACTGATAGAGTTCCTGTCGTAGCACAGTGGTTAATGAATCTGACTAGGAACTACTAGGTTGCAGGTTCGATCCTACCCTTGCTCAGTGGGTTAAGGATCCGGCATTGCCTTGAGCTGTGGTGTAGGTCGCAGACGCGGCTCGGATCCCGCGTTTCTGTAGCTCTGGTGCAGGCCAGTGGCTACAGCTCCGATTGGACCCCTAGCCTGGAAACCTCCAGGGAGTGGCCCTAGAAAAGGCAAAAAGACAAAAAATTTTAAAAATAATGAATGGTGAACTGATAAGGCAAGATTAGGATGCAGACACACACAGAGGGAAGGTCGCATGAGGACAAGGAAAGAGCCTCCATCTACAAGCCAAGGAGCGAGGCCTCAGAGGCCCAGCCCCACCCCTGAGCTCAGACTCCAGCCTCCAGAACTATCTGCTGGTTAAACCACCCAGCTGTTGGTGCCTTGTTCTGGCTTCCCGAGCAGACTAAGGTACCAGGTAAACGGGTTCAGGCTGATCCCCCTGGAGAGAGCCTGGTTCCCTAGGCTGTCTTCACCCCCTCCTCCGTTTCCCCCCAGGACTGTCCAAATAAGAGAGCTGAGCCCACTCAGAACAGACCCCTCTCTGAGCCTCTGAGAATCAAGAAGAAGAGCTGAGGACAAATATGAGAAGATTCAGATTTTCTACTGAAAAATCTAAGGGGGTTATGGGGTGGTTAAAGGAGAGAAGGAAGAAAAAGAAATATTCATTAATGAAAATTTTTTTTAAAAAGGCACACTGATAGAGCCCTCGGCTTTTGATGATTTTGTCATTTTGAATAGCATCTTCAGTGATATCTGTCAACTTCTCCTCCAAGCTGCAATTTTCAATGTCATTCCAGGAGCCAGTGGGTTTCATGTTAAGCAGCCAACCCACCCACGTCTTTAGGAATTTAGCCCAGGTCTTTTCTGATTTTCCATTCCCTGTTCTAACAGCCAAGAGACAGGCTACTTTTACTCACTGCTTAGGTGGAAGAAGGCAATAAAAGGAGGTATCCTAGGAACATTCCAGAATCTTCCAAACAAATCTGTTCCATTGTCTTCCCTAAAAGCTGGACCCACTTTCTGAGAGCTGGGGAACACATTTTCTTGCCAGGCCAGCTTGTCCATCTCAGCTGAGTTCACACGTGCATTTGAACCTTATCAAATGACAATCTGCTAACCTGCAGAATAGGAAATTCCTAGATCAGCAAAACAGTTGCAAACTGGAAACACCAAGATGGAAGCAGCCTGTGTCGCTTGCCACCAGAGTTCCACGGCCACGTTGCAGCCCCGGTGTCCCTGCGCCTCCCACTGGCCAGTCCTTGGACTGTTCCAGAACTGGACACGGCCAGCACTGCAATGTGAACTGGCAAAGGGGCCCCATGTGCCCCTCAACCCCAGGTGGAGGCATCCATGACAGACTCGCCAGGCAGATTCCAGCCCCTGCAGCCCCTCCTGCAGCCACAACCTCGAAGGCCACAGATCGTCCTCACGAAGGTAACAGAGTGTTAAAAGTGACACTCTGGAGGCCAAGCTGCTTTCACTATGAAATCCCAAAGCAAGAAGTAGTCAGGGGAGATGGTCAAAGTCCTGCTGCCCTTGGCCTCCTCACCCCCCTGGAGAATATAACAAGTCAGCTCCTTGAGAGACAGGCTTCTGAAGAGAGGATTTTCTGAGAAGGGTATCTTTGGAGAAAGCTGTGCTTCCTGAAGGGCAGGTGGGGGCCGGCCTCTCACCTCAATCGCGTTGGGGGTTTCCCCAAAGTTGCTTGGAGAACTTTTCATGTGACTCCTTTTAGCTGAAAGGCAGAAAAGTCTGGGGCCTTTTCCCATCAAGGAAATAGGGGTGGGGGTCAGTGGGCTGAATAAAGGCCCAACTGAGGTCAAGTCTAATTCCTGGAACTTGTAAATGTGACTTTATTGGCAAGAGTCTTTGCAGGTGGGATTAAGCACCTTATTTGGAAAAAGAGTCTCTTATTTGGAAACAGAGATGGGTTTAAACGAAGACACTTGAGATGGGGAGTTATCCTGGATTTCCAGAGCCCTACATGCAATTGCACATATGCCCACTAGAGGGAGGCAGAGGGAGGTTTAACCACACAAGGAGGCGACGTCAAATGTCACCAGAGGGGATGGGGCCACAACCCAAGAAATGCTGGCAGCCACCAGAAGCGGGAGAGGCAACAAGATGAATCCCTCTAGAGCCTGTAGAGTGAGCTCAGCCCTCCTGACACTGGATTTCCGCCCAGTAAACTGATTTCAGCCTCCTGTCCTCCAAGGTGTGGAAGGGTACATTCTTTTCCTTTCAAGCTGTCACGTCTGTGGTCATTTGTAACAGCATCCACAGGGAACTAATTCATCTGCAGCATTCTGCTTGGGGGGTGGGGCCAGGAGCAAGCTGGGGTTGGGGTCACCCTGCATCCCGGAGTTTGTCAGGCAGAGTGATGTGTGAAGGTCAGAGCCAGATGTGGACCTCATGGAAGGGAGCCAGGATGACCTCGTCCCTATTTCTCATCTCTGCCTGGAGGGGCAGAGACTCCCCGCAGCAAGAAGAGGAGGGAAAAGCTGCAAGTGACCACCCAGAAGAGGGACACCTCAGGAGAAAGGTCAGCTTCAACCGCAGCAGGGTCCCACCGCACCCACTCAAGTAAGAGCTATGCTCTGCCTTCCTCTCACCCTGAACCCCAGCTCCCCACTCGGGGAGGAGTGGGAGGGGCCATCGGAGTCCAGCAGAGAAGCCCCCTTTCCCACGGAGGCTTCCAGCCCTAAGCAAGCTAAGCTGGAGCTGGGGTGAAGAATGGGATGTCAAATTTGAGGGTTTTGACTAATATCTTGGCCTGGATATTCAAATTCCAAATTGAGACTGTTTTCCATTTAAAGCGACCTTAGGACAGACTATTTCCTAAGAGGAGCAAAAAAGGCAGCGCCTGCCAGCGTTTTCATCCCAGGCCAGGAAACATTCATCTCGCTGAATCCATTTTAAAGGGGCAGCAGAAAAAAAAAAAAAAAAAAAAAAACCTGAAGCTGCATTCCCCTGAGACCACGAGCCCGGCTTATTCAACACACTAGTTGCAAACGCTGGTGAAAACATCTCGGTGAAACGGAGAGTCGCCGAGTTCCTGTGAAAGGAAAAAATGCAAATTTGTTTTCAGTATCACTTTTAAGCTTCCTGAGTGGAGTCTTTGGCCCGGACTGACTCGCATTGACGTCATTCCCGAGTTGGCCATATCGGAGCAGCTGTTCGCTTCCTCCCTCGGCCTCAGCCCCTGGTGCAGAAAACACGCTGGTTTTGTTTCATGGAAGATTAAAAACATTTGCTGCTGCGTCCATAATTCACAACCCCTGCTATCACTGGGACCGGGAAGACTGGACAAGAGATGCTAGGTCCCCTTCTCCAAACCCAGGAGAAACCGACAGAGGGCCAGACACAGGATTACGCATCCGCAGGCACCCAGCCCAGACTCCAGCCCCCACACCCTTTCCCTTTCTCTTGGAACAGGAGGCAATGGATCTAACCACCGTTCAACACATGGTCATGTGAACGAAGCTGCTTTGCCCTCACAGCTTCAAGGGAGACGGGACCAGGCTGCACAGCCCTGGATAAACGCCCCTTGCCTCTGGCCTCACAGCAAAGGCTCAGCAAAGCCAAGGTGAAAAGCAAGCTCCCCAGCTCCTCGAAAGATTGTTGCGGGGGTGGGGTGCGGGTGTTGATGGTGGCAATGCTGACTGACATACGGCCTGCCCTGAACCTGAGGTGGGGATCCTGACTCTGCCTGGGACCTTCTGGTTCCTTCCTTCCGATGCCCAGGAAGGGACTCTGGGCAGGCAAAGTCCAGCTGACACATCTCCTGCTGTGCGGTTGGTTCTTCTCCAGAAATCCCTGGAGTCGGATCATTTGTCAAAGCTGGTAGATAATTCCACATCTTTTTTTTTTTTTTTTTTTTTTTTGTCCTTTTAGAGCTGCACCTAGAGCATATGGAAGTTCCCAGGCTAGGGGTCAAATTAGAGCTGCAGCTGCCGGCCTACACCACAGCCACAGCAACACAGGATCCGAGCCACCTCTGCGACCTACACCACAGCTCATGGCAATGCCGGATCCTTAACCCACTGAGCAAGGCTAGGGATTGAACTGGCATCCTCATGGATACTAGTTGTGTTCATTACCACTGAGCCGCAATGGGAACTCTATAATTCCGCATCTTTTTTTAAATTTGTTTTCCCTTTTTACAGCTGCACCTATGGCATATGGAAGTTCCTGGACCAGGGGTCGCATTGGAACTGCAGCTGCCAGCCTATGCCACAGCCATAACAGATCTGAGACGCATCTGTGACCTAAGCCACAGCTTGCAGCAATGATGGATCCCTAACCCACTGAGCAAGGTGATTGTTTGAACCCACATCCTTAAAGAGACAACATTTGGTCCTTAATCCACTGAGGCACAACAGGAACTCCAATAATTCCACATCTTTCCATCGCGCTGCTCAGACACATCCCTTAAGTTACTGTTGTTTGGAGCCTCCATGAAAATGCAACAGAAGCAAGTAGATTCTTTACCCCTTTCATTTGTTGAGAGTGACCTTCCCTAACTAAGCCAGTGAGTTGGGCAAAGAGAAAAGATGTGAGAGAAAGAAGACCGGGTGCTGGGGGAGCGCTGGAGTGCCCATCACACCTCCCTGTGCTGTTCCAGTGCCCTCAGCAGAGACCTCAAAGGACACGGGTGTGCCCCAGAGGTAACCCCAGCTCCACAGTCCCTCTGGATGCAGAGCCAGCAAAGACCTGAGTTTGAATCCTCTGCCTCCATCACTTGTTCTGGACTCAGCGGTGTCTGTCTGAGCACTGCACCAAGCTCCACTTAACGCTTGTGGTCCAGGTGCTGCCACCACCCCACTCCCCGCTCCCAGGGGTCTTCCCTGCCCCTCCCACCCTGAGGCTGTGTGAGACCCCTCATCTAAGGTCACCTCCCTCCCTAGTCACAGTTGGCTGCCGTGGAGTGTGGCATTTCCCAGTTGGCTGTGAGTCACAGGAGGGCGGGGGCTCTACCCTGTCTAAACCCAGCATCTGGGAGTTCCCGTTGTGGCTCAGTGGGTTAAGAACCTGACTAGTAACGGGGATTCGGGTTCAATCCCTGGCCACACTCAGTGGGTTAAGGATCCAGCATTGCCGTGAGCTGCAGCGTAGGTCACAGCGCAGCTCAGGTCCAGCATGGCTGTGGCTGTGGCGTAGGCCAGTGGCTGCCACTCCGACTCAACCCCTAGCCCTGGAACCTCCATATGCTGCAGGTGCAACCCTAAAAAGAAAAAGGAAAGGAAAAGAAACCTAGCACCTAACACATAAAACGCCACCTGAAGCATGCTGGCCGCAGAAAAAAAGCATCAAGATGTTATTACTGTTGTGTTGCTGCCAATGTTATTTATCCACGAGTAATGATGGTTCACCCCACTTCCCTTTCTGGAACCTGAGCAGACCCACAGGGTGCTGCAGATTCCCATCACGGACTGTCTGGCTGCTCAGAGCTGCGGGACTTTTCTGGAAGAAGGCAGACTCTGAAAGAAGGAGTGGTTTTGCTGTTGTTGCTTTTAGTCAATCTTTTATTCACAGCTGCAAACCTTTGCTCCATTATGGATGAAATATAAGAACCTTTTTGAAATGCTAATAACAGAGTGGGTACCAAGTGACCAAAGTAAGAACCTAAACGCCAAGTGGGGAACAGCCTGGGGTTGTCCACTACACGCAATCCACACAGAAGCAGCGAGATGGTGGCACCAATGGAAAGGAATTTGGGAACCGCTTGCCTCCCCCAGTTGCTCAATGCTATTGACCTTTTTTTTTTTTTTTGTCTTTTCTAGGGCCGCACCCATGGCATATGGAGGTTCCCAGGCTAGCAGTCTAATCGGAGCTACAGCTGTCACCCTACACCACAGCCACAGCAATACCAGGTCCAAGCCACATCTGCGACCTACACCACAGCTCACGGCAATACCGGATCCTTAACCCACTGAGCAAGGTCGTGGATCGAACCCGCAACCTCATTTTTCCTAGTCGGATTCGTTAACCACTGAGCCACGATGGGAACTCCCTAAATGCTATCGAAATACTATGGGCAAAGCAAGGAAATGAGGTTCAAGGTTGGTGTGATAAAGTCCGAATGCCCTCATCCCCTAAGCAAACTCTTACTGAGTCACTTCAAATGTCAGATCCCAAATGTAAGGGGATAGGCTCCTTGTTCCCGGGAGCTCTCAGCCTCCAGGAGGCAGACACTGTCACACCTGGCTGAGCCAATGCTATCCAGCCAGGTCTGTCTGGAGGAGCAGCACCTGCAAAAAGGGGATGCAGCATGGAGCCTCGGGGTAAAGGCTCAGCTCAAACACCAAGCAGACCTGGGCCAAGCCCTGGGTCCAAACCCTCTTAAATCTGGGAGCATGGCCAAGTTCCTTAATCTCTCTCAATCTGTTCATGCCCCTTCAAAAGAACCTGTTCAGTGCCTACCTCAGAGGGCTGTTATAAAGTGATTAAATAAAAACATAGAGCAAAGTGGCCAAACTAGTCCATAGCTCAAAGAAAACACTCAGAGGTCTTGTTGTGGCTCAGCAGGTTAAGAACCCAAATAGTATCCATGAGGATGCAGGTTCGATCCCTGGACACACTCAGTGGGTTAAGGATCCAGTGGCTACAAGCTGTGGTGTAGGTCGAAGATGCGGCTCGGATCCTGTGTTGCTGTGGCTGTGACAAAGGCCAGCAGCTGCAGCTCCAATTCGACCCCTAGCCTGGGAACTTCCACATGCCACAGATGTGGCCCTTATAAAGAAAAAAAGAAAATACTCAGTGACTTTGGCTTTCATTGACTCGTCTGATAAAGTCAGAGAAACTTCCACAGAGGAAGTAAAATTTTAGATGCATCAGGAAGGACTTATGAAGGAGGACACAGGCTTTGGTGAAAAGAAAACATAATTCACAAAGACACCAACCCATATGTAAAGTTGTATGGTGTGTTTGGAAACCAGCAAGGGGTTCAAAGTCGTTGGCCTGAGGGAATGCCCAGGAGGGAAGAGCTGGCCAAGTCGGTTTTATCCATGTTAGGGAATTTGGACTTGGTCTTGTGGGCATTTGGTCAAAGGATGATGGGTTTTGGAATCGAACAGTTCTGTTCCATCCCTCCCACACTGTGGGTGGTGAGATCAGGGGCGAGCACATGGAGATAACAACATCTAGTTCAGGAGTTCCCTGGTGGCTCAGCAGGTTAAGGACCCGGCATTGACACTGCAGCAGCTCGGTCACTGCTGTGGCGTGAGTTTGATCTTTGGCCTGGGAAACTTTCACAAGCTGCTGGTGCAACCAAAAAAAAAAAGAGAGAGAGAGAGAGAGAGAAAGTGAAGGAAAAGAGATAAAGAGAGAGGAAGAGAGAAAGTGAAGGAAGGGAGGAAGAAGGAAAGAAAGAAAACCTGAAATCCCCCAACATGGTGCCTCCCCTCCTTTCCATGTGCCAACAGTGGGCACTTTTCCTAGATCCTTAATCTCATGACCAGTGGCTCCAAGACATTGCTAAATGATCTGAAGATTATATTGAGCTCCCCTAATCTAAGCTCTAGAGACTGCCTTGCATAAAAATAATTTGCTCAACAGAGGGAGAACTGCTTTGCCAGGAGCTCGGGGTGTTTTAGTAATCAATCAATCAATCAGTCAGAGAAAACTCATTAAGCACATGGTGCTGGAGATGTTGAGAGCACTGCAGCTACATCCAAAGGAAGAGCACGTGTTTAGGTGAAAAGTCTAAGATCTTTCCAGTTGCCTGAGATCTGCTCACTGTTTTACCGTTTTAGTTGTGGGCAACCCCTGAGAGTCATATTTTCCATTTCTTAATCTGTACAATGAAGAAATTCAGCCAAATGAGGGTGCAAAGGAAAGGGAACCCTCCTACACGGTAGGAATATAAATTGGTACAACCACTACAGAAAACAGTATGGAGGTTCCTTAAAAAACTAAATATAAAACTACCATATAATCCTGCAACCCCATTCCTAGGCATATATCTGGACACAACTAAAATTTGAAAATGTACATGCACCCTTATGTTCATAGCACTATTCATAATAGCCAAGACATGGGAACAATCTAAATGTCCATTGATGGATGAATGGATTAAGAAGATGTGGTACATTTACACAATGGAATACTACTCAGCCATGAAAAGAACAAAATAATGCCATTCACAGCAACATGGATGGACCTAGAGTTTATCATACTAAGTGAAGTTAGAAAGAGAAAGACAAAATACCATATGATATCACTTATATGTGGAATCTAAAATACAATACAAATCTACTTACCTATGAAACAGAAACAGATTCACAGACCTAGAGAACAGACTGTGGTTGCCAATGGAGAGGGAGGAGCGGGTGGATAGATTGGGAGTTTGGGGTTAGTAGGTGCAAACTATTATATATAGGATGGATAAACAACAAGTTCCTACTGTAGAGCACAGGGAATTATATTCAATATCCTGCCATAAATGATAACAGAAAGCGGGGGGAGGAATTCAGCCCAATGGCAATGGATTTTGAGTGTGCTTCAGAGGACTTCAGTGGTGGCAAGGACTTCATGGTGCCATCATCTTGAAGGAAGATGGGCTTTCAAGATCTTCCTTCCCTGATGAGTGGGCCATAAGGGTCAGGCTGGAATTCCTTGGGAGTGGGAGTAGGGGCACAGCATGAGCTGTGGGGAGAGGAGGAAACCCATGCATGAGCATCAGCTCATTGAGGAAGGGTCCGGGAAGGGAGATGCAATAAAATGGGAGAAAAGGCTGGAACCGGCACACTGAAGACTCTTGCTATTTTTGTTGTAACTACAAGGATACTTTCTGGTATATGATATAGATCAGGAATTAAAACTCAATGCAATAGATACACACACAAATAAGAAGAAACAATTCAAGCACAACATTAAAGATAGTCATCAAACCACAAGATTAGAGAACAAAAGGGAAGAAAAAAGGCCAAGAAATAAAGGCCAGAGAAAATCAACAAAAACAAATACAAAGCAATTAACAAAAGGGCAATAAGAACATACATATCAATAATTACCTTAAATGTAAATGGACTAAATGCTCCAACCAAAAGACACATACTGGCTGAATGGATACAAAAACAAGACCCATATATATGCTGTATAAAGAAGATGTGGTATACATATACAATGGAATATTACTCAGCCATAAAAAAGAATAAAATAATGCCATTTGCAGCAACATGATGGGATCTAGAGATTATTATACTAAGTGAATTTAGACAATGAAAAACAAACATCATATGATATCACTTATATGTGGACTCTAAAAAAGATGTATAAATGAACTTACTGCAGAACAGAAACAGACTCACAGACTTTGTTAACAAACATATGGCTACCAAAGGAGGCAGGTGGGGTCGAGGGAGGGATGAACTGGGGATTTGAGATTGGCACATGCACTCTATGGTATACTGAATGAGTGGCCAATGGGGACCTGCTGTGCAGCACAGGGAACTCTACCCAATCAATATTCTGTGTTCATCTATATGGGAAAAGAATCTGAAAAAGAACGGATATATGCATGCACATAACCGAATCACTTTGTTGTATAGCAGAAATTATCACAATTTGTAAATCAACTATACTTCAATAAAATTTTTTAAAACCAAACCTGCAGGGTCTGGATGGGACACACTGGAGATGCACACCTTGCCTAAGAGAGGGCCTGATCCTTAGCTCTGCATGACTGATTCCCTGTGATCTTAATGATGCAACATGGCCGATCTGATTTCTTTGTTGTTTGATCTTTGGCTGCCCAGTGATATGTGGAGTTCCCAGGCCAGGGATCAGATCTGAGCTGCAGTTGTGACCTAAGCCAAAGCTGTGGCAACACTGGATCCTTAATCCACTGTGCCGAGAGAGGAATCGAACCTGTGTCCCAGCACTCCCAAGATGCTGTTGATCCCGCTGCACCACAGCAGGAACTCCCTGATTTTTTGAAAGAATGATGGAGGGCCTGATTTTTTTTTTTTTTTAATGGTCTCACCCATGGCAAATGGAAGTTCCTGGGCCAGTGGAGTTCCCATCACGGCTCAGCGAAAACGAATCCCACTAGGAACCATGAGGTTGCAGGTTCAATCCCTGGCCTTGCTCAGTGGGTTAAGGATCTGGTGTCGCCCTGAGCTCTGGTGTAGGTCACAGACATGGCTCAGATCTGGCATTGTTGTGGCTGTGGTATAGGCCGGCAGCTACAGCTGATTCGACTCCCAGCCTGGGAACTTCCATATGCCACAGGCGGGGCCCTAAAAAGACAAAGACAAAAAATTGACTAAGTTGGTTTTCTTAACATCATGGCTGTTTAGATTCTTCCCAAGTTGCTAATTTGAAACTTCAGCTGTAGCTAGTGAGGCTGACTTAAGAAAGCACTTTGAAGAGCCAGCAAAGTCGATGAGCAAAGCTGAATCGGGTCCCAGCCTCTGCACTTGGAGGCCTCCTTCAGCATGAGATCAGCTATGAGCTCCGCCTGGAACCAGCGTCACCTAGTTACAGTTCCAAGGTCCCCCCAGCTAGGTTTGAATTTTAGATAAACAAAGAATTCTTTTTTTTTTTTTTTTATTACTTTTTAGGGCCACATGCCAGCATATGGAAGTTCTCAGGCTAGGGGTCGAATTAGAGCTGCAGCTACCAGCCTGCACCACAGCCACAGCAACACCAGATCCCCTGACCTGAGCAAGACCAGGGATCGAATCCACATCCTCGTGGATATTAGTCAGATTCACTTCCACTGAGCCACAAGGGGAACTCCCATCAAAGAATACTTTTTTAGCCTAAGTAAATCCCAAATATTGCAGGGGATCTACTTAGACTAAAAAAATACGCATTGTTTATCTGAAATTCAGTTGAAATTTATCTAAGCATCTTGCATTTTCATTTTCAAAGCCCTGCAGCTCTCTCCGGAACCTCAGCCCTTTGCTCCAATGGGCTCAGACTCCCCCACTTCCTCTCAGAGCGGCGGGCTCCGCCCTCGAGGGCCCAGGGACATGGTCCATGATGCAGATTTCAGAGGGAAGGGAAGCAAGTCGCGTTTGAGGGCCTGAACCTTGCAGTAACATTTGGTGATCTGCACCCACTACCTTTGACGCGGGATAGATAATCTAGAGCCGTCTCAGCCCCTCTCTGGTTGTGTGTTCTTTGTCCCTCTGAGCCTCAGTTTCCTCATCTCTCTCTCTCTCTCTCTCTTTTTTTTTTTTTTCTTTGTCTTTTTAGGGCCGCACCCATGGCATATGGAGGTTCCCAGGCCAGGGGTCCAATAGGAGCTACAGCTGCCAGCCTATGCCACAGCCACGGCAACTCAGGATCCAAGCCATGTCTGCGACCTACACCACAGCTCACAGCAACGCAGGATTCTTAACCCACTGAGCAAGGCCAGGGATCGAACCTGCAACCTCATGGTTCCTACTCAGATTCGTTTCCACTGTGCCACAATGGGAACTCCAGTTTCCTCATCTCTTAACGGAGACAGGATTGTCAGAAGAATTAAATGAGAGAGATCTCAAAGCAGATAACACCAGGTCTGGCGCCGGGCAAACATGGAGCAAATTTCTGTGTGTTCAACTAAATTCTCCCAGCTTAGAATGGTGCTCCTATCACCAAGGCCAGACCTTGGGTCCCAGAGGGCCAACATGGGAAGCTGCCCCCCATCCATGGCAAGTGACGGCTCTGGGGGAGGGTGTTGGGGTTGGGTGAGCTCTTGGTGAACACCAGGATCCCAGTTCAGGGAGAGAATAAGACCCTGGCTTTCTACACTTTCAGGGCTGGAAGCCAAGTGTGCAGAAGCCTCCTTTTATTTATTCCTTTGGCTGAAATGTATTTGACATATAACATTATATAAGTGTGTGTACAACTTATTGATTTGACATTTATGAACTGTAATATGATTGCCATTGCACCTCTATCGTGTCCTATAATTATCATCTCTTTTGTGGTGGGAATAATTCCGATCTAGCCTGGTAGCAAGTTTGTTGAATATAATACCTTATTAATGCCCATATGTCATTATTCACTAGGCTGTGCATTCCACCTCCCCAGACTTCTTATCTATTAGTTGCAAGTTCGTATCCTTAAATAACTCTCCCAGTTCCCCACACCCCCACCCCTGGAAAGCACCCTTTCACTCTCTATTTGTATGTGTTGGGCTTTTTTAGATTCCACCTGTAAATGATACATACCATTTGTCTCTGCCTGACTTTATGTCCTCAAGGTCCAACCATGTCCCCAATGGCAGGATGTCCTTCTTTCTCATGGCTGAAGACTATCCCATTGTGCATCTATACCACGTCTTCTTATCCATCATCTGCTGGCGTGTGACACTTAGGCTGTTTCCACACCTTAGCTGTTGTGAAGGGTGATGCAGTACCCATGCGAGTCCACATAGGTCTTCAGCATCCTCTCTTCATTTCATTTCCCTTGTGTATATACCCAGAAATGAATTTTCTGGGTCATATGATATTTCTATTTTCATTTTTTTGAGGAACCTCAGTATTGTTTTCCGTTGTGGCCAAAGCAATTTACATCCCCACCAACGGTGCACAGGGGTTCCCTTTTCTCCACAGCCTCCCCAGCACTTGTCATCTCTCATCTTCTTGATGATGGTCCTTCTAACAGGTGTAAGGTGACATCTCATTGCGGTTTTGATTTGCATTTTCCCTGATGACTAGTGATGCTGAGCATCTTTTCAGATACCCATTGACCATTTGGGTATCTTTTTTAGAAAAATGTCTATTTCGTTCCTCTGCCCATTTTTTTCATCGAATTGTTGGGAGGGAGGGTGTTACTTTGGATATTAACTTTTCATCACACACACGGTTTGCAAATATTTCTCCCATTCTATATGTTGCCTTTTCATTTTTATTTTGTTGATTTTTGTTTGCTTCTGCTGTGCAGAGGCTTTTAAGTTTGGCGGGCTCCCACTTGTTGATTTTTGCTTTTGTTTTTTTTGTGCTTCTGGTGTCATATCCAAAAAAAGTCATTGCCAATATCCAGTTCGAGGAACTTCTTCATATGGTTCCTCCTGGGAGGTTTACGGTTTCAAGTCTTACATTTAAGTCTTTGATCTATTTTGAGGTCATTTTTGTGAGTGGTATAGGAGAGCATCCAATTTCATTTTTCTGTATGTGTTTGTCCTGTTTTCTCAGCATCAGTGTTGAAGAGACTCTCCTTTCTCCATTGGGTGTTCTTGGCTTTCTGGCAAATATTAGTATATGCCAGTTGAGAGGGTGGTGGTTAATTCTGAGCTCAGAATCCTCCCCTTTTTTTTTTTTTTTTTTTTTTTTGTCTTTTTGCTATTTCTTGGGCCGCTCCCGCGGCATATGGAGGTTCCCAGGCTAGGGGTTGAATCAGAGCTGTAGCCATTGGCCTACGCCAGAGCCACAGCAACGTGGGATCCGAGCCGCGTCTGCAACCTACACCACAGCTCACGGCAACGCCGGATCGTCAACCCACTGAGCAAGGGCAGGGACTGAACCCGCAACCTCATGGTTCCTAGTCGGATTCGTTAACCACTGCACCAGGACGGGAACTCCAGAATCCTCCTTTTTAGTTCATGCTTTGCCACTGTTCTTCCTCAGGGCTACTGCTGCAGGTAGCACAAAGACGGTTTCTTAGTCACTCAGAATGTTCTTTGAGGGGCTCAGAGAAGCCCAGAACTAGCTCCAGCCCCTCTTCCCACCCTCCATGTTCAGGACTGAAAGTCAAACCTGAGCACAGAACAGCTGGAAAGAACCTTGAGTCTTCCAAGGCAAGAAACAGAACCAGCAGCTTGACGGTCTTTATTTTATTTTATCCTTCCCCTAGACTGTTTAGAGGATGACAAAGATCAAACACAGAGTGCAAGAGTTCCCACTGTGGTTCAGTGGGTTAAGAACCCAACTAGTATCCATGAGGATGCAGGTTCAATCCCTAGCCTCGATCAGAAGGTAAAGATCTGTCATTGCCATGAGCTGTGGCGTAGGTCACAGACACAACTCAGAGCCTGTGTGGCTGTGGCGTAGACCAGCAGCTGCAGCTCCAATTTGACCCCTAGCCTGGGAACTTCCATATGCCACAGGTGCGCCCCTAAAAAGACAAAAAAAATGCAGAGTACACACACACACACACACACACACACACACACATATTAAAGTTCTCAGTGAGAATATATTTAAATCTATGTCCCTTGGAAATACTGTATCAGTTTGGCAGGGCTGTGCCTTGGTCCATTCCCATTACTATACCAAAAGTACCATCAATGTTGCGGTTTATTAACAGCAAACATCTATTTCTCACAGTATCAGAAGGTGGAAGTCCAAGATCAGGGCACCCTAGGCTTCCTAGTTCACAGACAGCCCCTTCTCACTGTGTCCTCACGGGGCAGAAGGGGTGAGGGAGCTCTCTGGGGTCTCCTCTATAAGGGTACTAGTAGCATTCGGGAGGGCTCCACCCTCTTGACCTAATCACCCCTGAAAGGCCTCACTTTCTTTTTTTTTTTTTTTTTAAATGGCCAAACCCATTGCATATGGAAATTCCCAAGCTAGGGGTCCAATTGGAACTGCGGCCACTGGCCTATGCCACAGCTACAGTGATGCCAGATCCCAGCCACATCTGTGGCTTATGCTGTGGTTTTTGGCAAATGCCAGATCCTTAACCCAGTGAGCAAGGCCAGGGATTGAACATGCATCCTCAGGAATACTATTGGGTTCTTAACCCACTGAACCACAATGGGAACTCCCCCCAAGGCCCCAGCTTCTGAGGCTTAGGTTTCAACATATGGGTTTGGGGGGGACACACACATGTAGTCCGCAGCACCAGCTGACCTCTGAGAGTTGAAATTCCTATCAAGGGAAGCCAGCCCTCCATTCCATGATTAAACATAGGCTGAAATGCAAATGAAATATTTTGATACTCTTTCTTTCTTTTCTTTTTTTTTCTTTTTTTTCTTGGTCTTTTTAGGGCTGCATCTGCAGCATATGGAAGTTCCCAGGCTAGGGGTCGAATCAAAGCTGCAGCTGCTGGCCTACACCACAGCCACAGAAACGTGGGATCCAAGCCACGTCTGCACCCTACATCACGCAGCTCACAGCAATGCCGGATCCTGAACCCACTGAGTGAGGCCAGGGATCAAACCCACGTCCTCATGGATCCTAGTCAGGTTTGTTACCCCTACGCCACAACAGAACTCCCTATACGCTTTTCTTTTCCTGGGAAACTCAACTCCAAAAGTTAATAATTATATGTGGCATCTGTCTTTGTGGGGTTTTTTAAGGCACCTTGAGGTATACTCCCCACACCCACACTGAGAGGACTCCCAGTGGAATCAGCCTCCTTGCACCTCATTCTGCAAACCAAAGTCAATGCTAGATTTCTAGCAGCCTGACGAGGGACTCTAGGCGCCTCAGGACTGGCCTCACTGACCCCTCCAAGCACACCCGCCAGGAAGGGAAAGGGCACAGGTGCTGGAGAGGCACGTGGGTAGGTGTTATTCAGACACAACTGCCCCGAGAGACAAGCCGTCCCTGCTCTGTGCCTGGACAACCTAATCAATGAAACCGACTTGATTTCTCTCATTGATATTCTTGAAAAGTGTTAAGAACCCATTAAAGATGTGTCTGTGCTTGATGGAAAATCAGAGTAAGCTCCAGAGGACGTGACGAGCTGAGAGCAGGAGGATTTGGTTCCAATGCGAAAAAGGATTTCTGGGGAAACTTTCTTCCCTCTGTTCTTTCCTCCCTCTTTTCTCAAATGGTTCTTGGGTCTTGAGTACCTTGTGTTCGATGCTGGGATCCAAATGACAAAAACAGGGAGTCCCCGCCGTGGTGCAGGGGGTTAAGAATCTGACTGACTGCAGTGGCTCAGGTCACTGCAGAGGTGCGGGTTTGATACCCGGCCTGGCACAGTGGGTTAAGAATCCACCTAGGTCACAACTGCAGCTCACATTTGATCCCTGGCCCAGAAACTTCCATATACTGCCAGTGTAGTCATTAAAAAAAAAAAAAAAAAGCAGAGGATGCACTCTCTGCCAGAACTCGGTTCACTGGGCCATACAACACCCCCCCCCCCCCAAATAATCCCACACCTGCAGTCTCGGAGCAGCTACCCACATGCAGAGGGCCTAGGGCACAATCGAGTCCTCCAGGCACTGGAAATTGAAGCTCGGGTATTAGCCATTGGCTACAGCTCAGGCTTCCTCCGGCCCTGGGCAGGCCTCTGATTCACTGCAGTGAAGAGAATCATAGGTCCCCTGGCTTGATGAATTCTAGACGTCAGTGAGGCCAAAGCTCACCCCTGACAGATGAGGAAACTGAGGACACCCTAGTGGAGGCCAAGCTTCCCACAGTCCCTCAAAGCAGACCAGCAGGCGTTCCCATTGTGGCTCAGTGGTAACGAACCCGACTAGTATCCACAAGGACACAGGTTCAATCCCTGACCTCGCTCAGTAGGTTAAGGATCTTGCATTGCCATGAGCTGTGGTGTAGGTCACAGACGAGGCTCAGATCTGGTGTTGCTGTGGCTGTGGTGTAGGCTGGCAGCTACAGCTCCGACTCGACCCCTAGCCTGGGAATTTCCATATGCTGCAAGTACAGCCAAAAAATCAGCAGCCCAGCAGCCCAGGCCCTCTGTCTGAACCAAGTCTATTTTCCCTGCCTGGCAATTTAATTTATGAGGGTTTTTTTCATGGTAATGAGTTGGAACCGCACGTACAGACACAAATGTAGCGCAAATCACTGTGAGAGCTGAAAAATGCTAATTTCCCTCCAACATCTCGGCACCGTCCTCCTGAAACTACCTGCTCCAGTGAGGTTCCTGCGGGTTAATTATCGTTGCAGAGGAAATGGCACTGATTTGCATCAACTTTCAATGACTGGAAACAGCCATTGTCAGTCCTGCAGGAACAGACTTGGGTTAACAAGACAGCCCCACCGCTCACAGGTGAGAGGGACAAGGCTTTGCCCCTGCAACCCTGCTTCTCTTGATGCATCACACAGGTGACCCTGCCGCCTAGGGGTCCCTGAGGCGATCCGGTTACCTGTTCACCTGTACTTCGAACATCTGATAGCCCCGGAAACTTCCCACCTGCCCCTCACGGCAGCAGCAGCAGCAGCAGCGGCGGCATGAGGCCCCAAGCTCAGGGCCTGGTGTTTAATCGGATCTCCTTGGAAAGTTCCACTTGGATCCGGTGAGCTCATCAATAACCATCAAAGCCACCTTTCTTCCCCTTCAAGTTCCAGGTTTTTTTCCTAATGACTGGCTCCAAATGCAATTTCAAATTTTGGCTGGTGCCTGCAGAAGCCAACACAGCCTCTTAGACTGAAGGCCGGGCCCACTTCCCAAGGCAGGGCCAGGTACAAAACAGAATCCCAGGCATTAAAGGAAAGTGGGAAGTAGTCGATATACAGGATCAGCCTCTGCAGCTCTGAAGGCCTGAGTTCCCTGATCTCAGGTTACAGGGAATTTGAAAGCTGGCTGGCCGTTCTTCCGCCTGCCTGCGTGTGTAACAGGGCACCTACCAGTTCTGAGAAAAGGAAATTTCTCTAATCCATACATTGATATGCAAATGTGTGTTTGCCCAGGTGAGGCAGATGTGAGAGACGTGCCTGGAGTAGGTTCCCATTCTACCCTTCGCCTTTATCCCAGGGTCCCTGTTTCACTTGGCAACCCAAAGAGGGTTTAGAAGGAGTTCCCAGGTGGTTCCACCAGTTAAGGATCTGGCATCATCACTGATGTGGCTCAGGTCACCACGGTGGCGCTGGTTCAATCCCTGGCCCAGGAACTTCCTCGTGCTGAGGGCCCATCTCCCTCACCCCGACCCCAGACAAAACAAGGAGGGTTTAGGAAGAAAGTTCTTCTGTGTACACCCAGCTCGTCCACAAAAATCTTCCACTGAGCCATGGTTTAACCAAAACACCTAATGTTTGGGTTAATATGTGTGGACTCTCATTAGGTGCTTTGATTGTAATCAGGGCACCAGGAGTTTCACATCTAAACAGCACCTGTCTGGAAGGTCCTCCGTGGCGCTAAGTCTATTCATAAGATTTTCATATTTACGGATGCACTGCATTTTCTCCCTGAAAGGCACTGGGCAGCTCTGTATTGATCATGGTGCTAAGGGCCCCAGGATTTGTCCTCCCAGCACTTGGCTCCCTCCCAGCGGTAGGGGCTCCAGGGCGGGGACCCAACCGTCCTGTATCCTATACCTGGACTGAGCAGGGTGGCCAGCCCCACAGGTGCGCAGTGGCACTGGGACAGGAGTGAGGAAGGTTTGCAAGGATGGGCCAAAAGGCGAAGTCTAGGAGTTCCCGTCATGGCACAGTGGTTAATGAATCCGACTAGGAACCATGAGGTTTCAGGTTTGATCTCTGGCCTCACTCAGTCGGTTAGGGATCCTGCATTGCTGTGGCTGTGGTGTAGGCTGGCGGCTACAGCTCCGATTGGACCCCTAGCCTGGGAACCTCCATATGCTACAGGAGCGGCCCTAGAAAAGGCAAAAAGACAAAAAAAAAAAAAAAAAAATCAAAGTCTAGCCTGGAGGGAGAGCCGGTCTGGAACCAAATAACCACAGGGCAGTTGGAAAAGGTGGCCACTGCCTTTAGCTGCCTGAACACACAGGAGGTAAATATCCACAGAGGAATTCGGCAGGAAACACAAGGCAAGTTGTAGGACCAGTTCATAGGGATCTTCCTGGAGGAAAAAATTGAGGACTCAGAGAAAGTGTCAGCAACGACTGACCCACTAGCTAATGATGGGAGTCACACACACACACACACACACGCACACGCACACGCACACGCGCGCACACACACTCCAGGATCAAATGCACCAGGTGTTAGTCGGGAATGGCCCCCCAACAGGTACCATGGAGGCCAGCAGCAGGGCTGGGCTCAAGTCCCCTCACCACTAGACATGTCCTTCAAATGCTGCCCAAGACTGGGTCGCTTTGCTGTACAGCAGAAATTGTCAGGACAATGTAAATTAACTATAATAGAAAAAATAAGAAACCTAAAAAAAAATGCTGCCCGGCTGCATGCTGGGCTTCACACCTGGGTGCCATCTCAGGGTGCCATCTTGTGGGCTTGTGCCATGCAGATAGCCATGACCCTGACTGGGCCTCCCCACGTGTGTGATCACTGCCTGCACCTGCAATGGCAGGAGGGGAGACCTGTCTACTCCACAGGGGCCCCACCCAACCCCCACCTCTCCCTCCCACTCCCATCACCACCACACCGCCCCCACTCCCATCCAACCCCCACCTCCCACTCCCACTCACACCCACCACCACCCAACCACCACCTTCCACTCTCCCCCAGGAGCTGCTGACAAAAGCACTAAGTCAGAACAGTGTTCCAACAGCCTCTACTTTGTGGCTCCATTGCACATCCAACCTCAGACCTCCCCAAAAAACGCCACTACCTTCCTCAGCCATCACCCCAACAAAGAAATATGTCTGCTGGTGTCCTTCACCATTGCCAGCCAAAGCCACCCCCTGGCCAACGCACTGGCCTTTGCAGACAGCTCTGTGCACAGGCCAGGGCACACATCACACTCGTGCCAGCCACTGAGAGAACCCTTAGCGGCCCCCAGGTTTATAGCCCACTCTCATCCGTGTTATCCTATCAAATCCTTGTTTCCTTCAGCACACAGATGCTCAGAGAGGTTCAGAGCCAGTAAATGACAAAGCCGAATCAAGCTCGGTCTTCTAACCAAAAAAGGAAATGTGAGCACAGTCAGCCACTGCAGAAAGGAGACGAGCTCTGTAATGTCTCTTGGGGCTCTGCCAGGTGTTTCTTTTTGAACATTATTAGGTGTAAAGAGGCTTATGGACCAGGGGCAAGGACTGCTGCTTCTTTGTACTTTCTTAGAATACTTGAGGTCTCAATTCAACACATTTATTGACAATTTACATGCTATGTATTGTACTAGAAACTAGGTTGCACAAAAACTGTTTCTGGAGTGTCTGTTGTGGCTCAGTGGGTTAAGAATCTAACTAGTGTCCATGAGGATGCTGGTTTGATCCCTGGCCTCATTCAGTGGGTTAAGGATCCGGCATTGCTGCAAACTGTGGTGTAGGTCGCAGATGCGGCTCCAATTCGGCCCCCAGCCTGGGAACTTCCATATGCCGCAGGAGCAGCCCTTTAAAAAATAATAATAACAAATTAATTAAAAAAAAAAAAAAAACAGTTCCTACCCTTAGGATAGTTAAGGTCCCCTAGATGAGAGCAGCAGGAAGGCAAATAATGACAATAGAGTCACCGAGAAAATGAGAGGTCTCTGCACAGATCAGAGGAATGTGACCAATTCTGCCTAAGGGAGAAGGCTGTCTTTGGAGGTAACTGTGGTGAGACTGAGGGTTTTGCAGGTAAATAGAAGTTTGTCAGGCAGTTGAGAAATTGGCAGTTATCCCTGGCAAAGGGAACCAGATCTATCAAGGACATGGGCATGACTGGCTTGCAGATGCTGGAGAATACACATTGCTCAGTACTTCTAGATCCCAGAGTGATAGAAAATGAGGCCAGAGATATAAACAGAGTCCAGGTCATGAAACCAGCTTTTCATGCCATGCTAAGGGCTTGGATATGACCCACAACTAATCAGCTGTCATAGAAGCATTTCAACAGGAATGCATGCAGAGGAATAGATAAAGTAGATGTGGTATATATATATACAGTGGAATATTACTTAGCCAGAAAAAAGAATGACATAATACCATTTGCAACAATATGGATAGACCGAGATATTCTCACACTAAGTGAAGTGAGTCAGAAAGAGAAAGACAAATATCATATGATATCACTTATATGTGGGGAATCTAAAATAGGACATAGAAGAACTTATCTACAAAATAGGGACAGACTCAGAGACCCAGAGCACATACATGTGGCTGCCAAGGGGGAAGGGGTGGGGGGAAGACCTGGGAGTTTGGGATTAGCAGATGCAAACTAGTGTATATAGGGTGGATAAACAACAAGGACCTACTGTAGAGCACAGGGAACTCTAGTCAATATCCTGTGATGAACCATAATGGAAAAGAAAAAAGAAAAAAGAAAAAAGAAAAAAAAACAGGAGTGCATGGTCCAGTTTCCACTGTCATTCTACTCCGTCTGGAGAGAGTTTCAGAGGAGAAGCAAGGAGACTAATAGATCAGCAATTGCCATAGTCCAGGCCAGAGAGATGTGGGCACCGAGCTGCTGAAGGGAGGACTGCCCCAGGGGACAGGCCAGACAGAAAGAAAATTCAACCTGGGTGGGGAGAGAATGGGGAGGTGAGGCAGAGTGAGGATGACACCCAGGTTTCCTGTCTCGCACACCTGGATGAGTTGCCACATCCCCGGCGGACGTGGGAAATCCCGGGAGGTAAGCCGACGTACAGAGGAGGACAGTGAGTTCATGCCCCGCCATCCTGAGTTTAAGATGTCTGTGGGCCTGTCCTGTGGAGGTGCCCCTTGTGCACCTGGAAAGGTGAGTATGGAAAAGAGTGTAGGCCAGTAACCTCAGCAAGTGCATTTTCCATGGGCCTGGCAGAGGAGTCATGAAAAAGTGGAGAGGAGATGCAGACCAGCCCTGAGTGAGCAAAGCTAACAGTGAAGAGGAGGAGCAGCAAAATTCTGCAGAGTCAAAGAATAGACTTCCTTAGGATGCAAGAGACCCAGGGGGAGGGGGACCAGGATGCAGGCAGTTGCGGGGGGGGCAGGATGCTGTGGGGGGCAGGATGCAAGCAGATGTGCAGTCGGGCAGCTGGGAATACGAAAGGGCAGCTCGTTCCTGATTTCTGGAAAGAACAAGTGATAGATGCCTGAGGGCAGATGTAACTTGGTACGTTGGGACAAAGACAAGAAATCAAGAACTGTATTTGTTCTCCTTTATAAAAAAATGGGCTTAATGAAAAAGTTGTCTAGGTAACTGGATTACATTTGCAAATGACCAGGTAAGCAGTTCCTCAGTGGTAATGAACCCAGCTAGCATCCATGAGGACACAGGTTCAATCCCTGGCCTTGCTCAGTGGGTTAAGGATACAGCGTCGCCATGAGCTGTGATGCACCATGTGTCACAGACATGGCTCAGATCCCGCACTACTGTGGCTGTGAGCCGGCAGCTGCAGCTCTGACTCTACCCCTAGCCTGGGAACTTCCATAAGCCACAGGCATGGCCCTAAAAAGACCAAAAAAAAAAAAAAAAGACCAGGTAAGAGAATCATTAGAAAGATAAACTAATTTGTTTTTGTTTTTGTTTTTTGTCACGCCCATGGCATGTGGAATTTTCCAGGCCAGGGATCAAACCCATGCCATAGCAGTTATCCAAGTCATAGCTGTGACATCACTGGATCCTTAACCCAATGCACCACCAGGGAATTCCAAGATAAATTCATTTTAAGGGCAACATGGCCATATCTCTCCTTAGGTGTGCACACACATTCATATTACAACAACTACCATCAAGGGAAAATCCTTTTGGATCCAGCCACAGTGAATTATCTTACTAAGATTCCTTAAAACCATCAAAACAATAGATTCCAGCAGATAAAACCACCATGCATCAAACACCATGTAAACTTCAGGCACCCCTCCTTAGAATAATCAAAATCTACAAAACATAATATAAATTTCTGCTCATCTGAGAAAAAGGCTCTCTGTGTTGATCTCTGTTCTTCCAAACACCCACCAAACTCAAGTACAGAAGACAGTCTTCAACTCCCCAAAGGAGAAGCTTCGCCCATGGTACAGAGCCAAGTGAAAACGCCTTTGGAGACAAGTTTGAGGGCATCTTGAGGACTTTGATGTGCGGAGAAATTTCAAGCTGGAAAGAACAAGAGACAAGGAGAAATAAACATTTCCAGTATCTTAAAGAGCCAAGGCATCAAAGTGCTCATTTGACCATCGGGAGACTTAGAAAAGCATTGGTATGTAAGCTAAATTGCAAGTGGATTTTCATGGCTCCAGGATTTTAGAGCATCACTCGCTGTAAACAAGATTCCTACAGAAGATGTCAGGTGTGTGAGTGGGTGTTCACTCCACATTTGGACCACCACCCTCTGCAGAGCAGGGGGCGTGTGCTCAGACAGGGGGCGTGTGCTCAGACACGGGTCTCCCCATCCTGGGGTCACATCCGGGACAAATTACAAAGTAATTGCAGCGTTTGCCACACAAGGGCTCTCTGATGGATCAAGGACACGGTCAGAGTGGAGCAAGGTCCTCACCCGCTCCCCACCAGCAGCACTTGGGCAAAAGTTCGAACTCAAGGGGAATGGGTCAAGCATGTCCCCTGGCACCAGGCAAACTCCTCCTCCCATCCTCCCACCCCCTGCCCAGGAGCGAAACCTAGCCCTGTGAGCTAGCAGTCATTGAATGGCTGTACTGCTCAGCAGTCCTGCCTTTTTACTTTATATTATTTCTTTTCTTTTCTTTTTTGGCCGCCCAGAGGTATATGGAGTTCCCAGAGCAGGGATCAGATCCAAGCCGCAGTTGCACCTAAGTCGAAGCTGCAGCAATGCCTGATCCTTAACCCAAGTGCTGGGGGCTGGGATCGAACCTTTACCCCATGCTTCCAGCGGGAACTCCAGGAGTCCTTCTTTCTGTGCCTCAAGAGTTTTACGGGACCAAATCAGGGTCTGGGTCAGGTGTTGACTCTGGGCTCCAAAGTTCAACAGCCACATCCTCTTAGCAGGATCCCGGGGGGCAGAGATGGGGGCTGGAAGTAGGAAACGAAAACAATTGAGGGAATGTGGCTGACTCCTGGGAAGTCACACCAGGCTGGAGCCCAAAGGCCAGGTGTGCAGTGGGCACCAGAGGAACTGCTGTTGGAAAGGCTCAGGGCAGAGCTGAGAACTTGAGGGACCACATGCAATGCTGGCTCTTCTCCCTGATCCCATTATTTTCCTCTTCAGAAGGTTTTTTTTGCTTTTGATTTTGTTTTTTGGGCCGCCCCTCGGCATATGGAGTTCCCAGGCCAGGGATCAGATTCCAACCACAGTGGCAACCTAAGCCAAAGCTGTGGCAACTGCAGGCTCCTTAATCCACTATGCCCGGCCAGGGATCGGAACCTGCGTCCCAGCGCTCCCAAGACAATACTGATCCCATTGCGCCACAGCAGGGAATGCCTTCAGAAGGTGTTTTGCACATCTTGAATTCAAAGGAAGGCTTTGGACAAGAGAGAGGCAGTTCTATCCCCAAACCCAGAACCTGTGAGAACACATGATCTGCTGAGTGCTGCAGGGCGAGGGCAAGGTGCCCGGGACAATGTCCCCTCGGTCCTTAGGCACTAGCAGGACACCACTCTGAGTCAGAGGAAGGGCATGCCTCTGCTCCTACCAGCTCCCCTGCCACCCTCTAAACAAGCCTTGCCTTTCTCTTTCCCACGGCCCTGGGTCGAGAAGCAGGTGTGGTCCGTGGCAGCAGGTTTACAGCAACGAAAAACACATTCCTAGGCGCCTCCGTTCTATTGACACGTGTAGTTTCTGAGGCTGAATTACCCCTGACCTCCGGCCAGCCCCTGTTTACTCATCCACACAACCCACTCGTCCATCAGAAGGTGACTGTGACCTTGGGATGCGCCTCCCCCTCAGCCCCAGGGGGAGCCTCCACAGGGGTCCAGGAGCACACAGGCTGCCCCTTGATTCCTCGTGCATCCTGGGGTCAGGGGGCTTGCTGGGCATTTGCTGGCATGAAGCTGCCCTTCCTGGCACCCACCTCCTGTCAGTTACCTGGCTTCATTCATTCATTCATTCATTCATTCAGAGCATAAGTATTGTATGTGCTAGGCTCCTCCGCCAGGTGTTGAGGGTGTGATGGGAGATCAACCAGGTACAGTCCTGTCCCTCATGGAGCTTACCTTTCAGTGAGAAGAGATGCCAGAAGCAAACAAAGAAACCACTTTCTTTTTTTTAAATTTTTTATTTATGTATGTATGTATTTATTTCTTTTGCTTTTTAGGACGGCACCCGTGGCATATGGAGGTTCCCAGGCTAGGGGTCGAATCAGAGCTGTAGCTGCCGGCCCACGCCACAGCCTCAGCAACACGGGATCCGAGCTGCGTCTGCAATCTACACCACAGCTCACAGCAACACCAGATCCTTAACCCACTGAGTGAGGCCAGACATCGAACCCACAACCTCATGCCTCCTAGTCGGATTCGTTTCCGCTGCACCACAACAGGAACTCCAAGAAACCAGTTTCTGGCAATGATAAGTGCCATGGAGAGCATCAAGATGGGGGCTGGGTGTTATATATGAAGGAGGCCTCTCTAAAGAAGGGACACCGAGCAGAGACCTGAGTAGTGACCTGCAAGGACATTGCAGCCCTGGTCCCCAAGCAGGAGAGTCCAAGAGGAGACCGTGATGGAGGGCCATGTCACAAGGGTGAAGTGAAAGTTCCAGGCACTCTTCCAGCTCATCCAACATGGACACACGCTGCCAGAGCCTGGGCCAAATTGTCCAGGCGTCCGCTCCCACCCCCAGCACAGCCCTTTCATGGACCACAGGGAGATGGGGCACTCTGGACTCCCTCACAAAAGGAAAGCAAGCACAGGGAGCTCCCGTCGTGGCTCAGCAGAAATGAATCTGACTAGTATCCATGAGGATGAAGGTTCGACCCCTGGCCTCACTCAGTGCGTTAAGGATCCAGGGTTGCTGTGAACTGTGGTGTTGATTGCAGACACAGCTCAGATCTGATGCTGCTGTGGCTGTGGTGTGAGACGGCAGCTGCAGCTCTGACTCAACTCCTAACCTGGGAACTTCCATATGCCGTAGATTTGGCCCTAAAAAGACAAAAAAAAAAAAAAAGGACAGCAAGCACAGTCTGCTCAACCAGGAAAAGAGGCCATCTCTGCCGAGGACTCTGGTAGCTCAGAGTTGGCCCATTTTTCCAGGTGACAGCAGAGCATCAGGAGCTGCTACCCCTCCAGTCATGCCCGTCCCTCCAAAAGGCTTCAGCCAGTCATGGCAGCCAGCCAGCCAGCTCCTGTGACCTGGCATCCTCTCCTCAGCTTCAGGTACAGGGTCCCCAGGGCTCCAGGCTCCTAAGCCTGGCTGCCTGGCCCATCCTCCCTCCCAGAAGCTCCCCTTCTCCCTGCCACATGGAAAGGCGCCAGGCCACACCGCGGCTCCGCTCCGGGGCAGCGCACCGCCCTCCCGAATGTCACAGTGGTGACGGGTGACCTTGATTCACTCTGGTGAAGTAATGGCTTTCAGTCTCAACCTTCTCATCCATTGCTCACGATGCAACCCAGCCCTCAGCTGAGAAGAACTAGTTCCCAGGTGCCAGCTCAGGGAATTTCAAACACCTCCCAGGCTGGGCTTGCCAAGCTTACTGTCACACGGTCGGTCTAGGTGCCAGGGCCGCCTGGCCCATTGCCACCAAAGGTGCAACAGCAAGGGCCTCAGGGAGGTAGAGGCCAGAAGTCGGGGGCTGATTCCCTACTCATCCTTTGCTGTGTGACTTTCAGCATATGACTCAACCTCTCTTAGCTGCTGCATGTGCATCCACATGTAAGTTGTGGGGAGAATCGAATGAGAAGGCGCCCATGAAAGCACTTTGTGTGCTTTTTTATTTTTCTTTTTCATATTCTTTTCCATGATGGCTTGTCACCGGATATTGAATACAACTCCTTGTGCTCTACGGTAAGCCCTTCTTTTTCATCACTTCTATGTGTAAGAGTTTGCATCTGCTAACCCCAAATGCCCAATTCACCCCCCCACCCCCCTCCCCCTTGGCAATCCCAAGTCTGTTCTCTATGTCTGTGAGTCTGTTTCTGTTCCATAGACATGTTGATTTGAGTCATAATTCCCCATATAAGTGACACCATGTAGTATTTGATTTACTTCACTTTGTATGAGAATCTCTAGGTGCATCCATGTTGCTGCAAATGGCATTATTTCATTCTTTTTTACGGCTGAGCAATATTCCATTTTTTATATATGTGCTACATGTTCTTAATCCATTCATCCATTGATGGACATTTAGGCCATTAGCACTATATGAGCTTAAAATAAAATGCAAGTGATAGTGGTTCTGTCCTATTGAAAATGTGATCCTGATGGTGAACTTCTGAGATTTTATCCAAGGAATTCCTGGGATATGAGAACCAATTTCCCTGAATCCACTTCAATGTTTTTATTTTTTTATTTTTTATTTTTGGCCATGTCTGTGGCATGCCAAAGTTCACGGGTTTAGTCCAAGGATCAAACCCAAGCCACAGCAGTAACAATGCCAGATCCTTAACCACTAGGCCACTAGGGAACTCCTGACTTCAATGCTTTTAGAATATCAGCAAGTAAACTTCCGGTGTAAAATCCAAAATAGAAACCCCATGCCACATTGTAAAGCTTTTTGAAAAATGTCAGGAAATTCCTATAGATATAAATATTATACATCCTTTGCTCCAAAACAATTCCTTGAAGACCCAGAATTGGAACTTCTACTGCCAACATGGCTGCGAGCTGACCCACAATGAGATGCAGTAGGCGGGCCCAAGAGGGGCTTGGGCTCTTTTCTCTGAAGAAAAACTTTTTTTGCTTCCAAGTTATACTACGGGAGAGAAACAACAAGTTCTTTGAAGCTGTGGCCAAGTCAGTGGCACAAAGAATCCCAGCCCTTCTGCCCAATGACCCCTTCCTGGCCAGTGACCCTTGCTGCTCACATGGACTCAAGCTCTTCAAATGCCTCTCCTTAGAAGAAATTGCTAAACTTTTGCCATTCCGTTTTATCAATCAAAAGACAAGCAAGACTCTGGTCCTTCCTCATCCACAGGTATAAGATCAGCCTAATCATGAGGCCCAAGGACAAATGAGCAAAGATTTGGCTATGAACAGAGGTGGGCTGGGCAGGAAGAGACAAGAAGGCTGGGTACACTGTTCTCCACATCACAATACCCCCATCTTGGCTGATCTCCTTCTGCATGTAAATCGATGGTAACAGAGACCTCCCCCAGCTCAGGATGCAAGAGTCTGACCCTCCTTGAAAAATATGGGACATGGCGTTCCCATTGTGGCACAGTGGTTAACGAATCCAACTAGGAACCATGAGGTTGCGGGTTCAGCCCCTGGCCTAGATCAGTGGGTTAAGGATCCAGTGTTGCTGTGAGCTGTAGTGTATGTTGCAGACACGGCTCAGATCCCGTGTTGCTGTGGCTCTGGCAGAGGCCAGCGGCTACAGCTCCGATTAGACCCCTAGCCTGGGAACCTCCATATGCCATGGGATCGGCCCAAGAAATGGCAAAAAGACAAAAAAAAAAAAAAAAAAATTGTAGGTATGTATGTGGTATGAGCAGTGGAAGGCTCCAGTGAATTCAAAACCAATTGCAGTGGATCCCTCCATCTTCTCTCCATGATCTCAGGGGGAGAATCTAAGAAACGCCAATACCCAAGCCCCACTTGCAGCCAGCCAGGCAGCATCTCACGAATACATGTCCAACACTGTGCTCTTCTTAAGCCCTCCCCATCTTGATCCACAGCTCCATCCCCAGTTCAAGCTGACACCCGAAGTCATCCTTAACCCCTCCCTCCTATAGGCGCTGCATCCAGCCCACCGCCTCTCCCAGAAACCCCGGATCACTTACAGGCCTCCTTGCCTGGCCCTATGGCCAATGACCAGGGCCAGGCCACTGAGGGCAGGCGCCTGCTTGCCCTCAATGCTGTCTCTCCCAGGATCCTTTGCCTAACCATTCAACAGGCCACCCTCATTCCCCTTGGGGAGCCTCTGCATAGCTGCTACCCACTCTGAAAGGCCCAAGTCTGGTTCCTCCACATCATTTGGGGTTTGATCATTAGACTCCTGTTCTATGTCCTGCCCCTGCCCTCCCCTATAGCCAGCCTCTGTTACATGGTGCTTTTTTTTGGGGGGGGGGGGTGCACCTGCGGCATATGGACATTCCCAGGCTAAGGGTCTAATCAGAGCTGCAGTTGCCAGGCTATGCCATAGCCACACCAGATCCAAGCCGCATCTGTGACCTACACTACACTGGATCCTTAATCCACTGAGCAAGGCCAGGGATTGAACCCACATCTTCATGGATATTAGTTGGGTTCTTAATCCACTGAGCCACAACAGAACTCCATATGGTGCATGTTTATTTTCCTCTTCATTTGATGTATGGATGATCACCTCCTACGAGCCCCACAAACCATGGGTCACGTTTGCCTCCTTCACCACCAATTCCCTGGCTCCTGGAGTCATTCCTGGGCCAGCACAGGCTGTTCAAAATATATTTATTGACCACGTCCCCGAGTCCAGAAACTTCCAGCAGACTAAGTTCAGTACAGTGCACTGACACTTTCTGGGGTCACCAACGGCCAGTGTCAACACCTCAGACCACAGAGTAATGACCAAGTTCCTGGTGTGGCTGCAGAGGAGAATCGCTGAGCCTCCTTCTCTGGGGACTGCTCCCTCCCCCAGGAGTCGGTGAGGGCTGAGCCCATGGCTCCAGCCCAAGAGCCTGGCGGAGGCCCCGGGAAGACCCAGACCCCTGTGCTCCTATCCCCCAGTGGGAGGGCAGCCTTATGCCTTTCTTGGCCTCACCACCTGGCCCGGCAGGCTTCACCATTTCCCCATCTCTAAGACAGGGACAAAGAATGCTTTGTCACCCCACCTACTTCTCACGGGTGTTATGAAACAACTGTTTGCTTGGAAAACACTTTGAGAAACGTGGGTAAAGGTGCCTGTGGCTCAGATGACGCCTGCTGTACTTGATCCAGGCCAGCGAGGGCCCCGCCAACTTGCCATCCGGTCCCCGCCTTGCCTGCCCGAGGGCTGGGAGGCGGGAGGTGGGAGCCTCTCCGGTGTCACCAGGCCTGTGTCACCAAGCCTGCTGGCTGCACTGTGGTCCCAGAATATGGCCACGAGGTGTGTGTGTGCATTCCTGGGGCCGCCAGACCCACTGATTTCAGCAGAAGATGAGCTCTACTTGGGCCTGGATGGTGGCCACCACGCACGCCCGGCCTGCCCTTTAGTCAGGAGGGCCAGCTAAGGGTTACCTGGGGACAACCTGCCTGAGCTCATGCCACGCGGGGCGGGGCCTAGGCCTTGGTGCCAGCCTCGCCGGCGGGGAGCTGAGAACAAAGGAACGCAGTCTTGGCCCCTGGCCTAGGGAGGACAGATCTCCACCTGCAGGTGCTCAGGTGGCCTTCATCGGCAGCAGGAGCAGCAGCCACCTCGTTGCCATGACAACCGTACTTGGCAACCATGTCTCTGCCCCGGGGAGGGGTCCAGCCCCCAGCACTGGCCAGGCATTTCCCAGAGCAGCTTGAGGTCGATGATGAGGAAAGGCTGCGGGGCGGGCAGTGCAAAGGGGACACTGCACCTGCCACCAGCCAGCAGTTTCGCCTTCACCTCCGACTGGACGCTGGACTTGGCCCCATGAGGTCTCACTCCCTGCATCCGCCCAGGGCTGCTTCCCTAAAGCGGGTGGCATTTAGCAGACAGTGAACAGCAGACAGCATGTACATTTAATTATAACTCTCCCGGATAGGAAGGGCTGGCTATATACAGTATGTCTGCCTGTTACTAATTATATTTATTTTCAAACGGCGGTGGGGGGGGAGGGGAATCTTCTGAAGATGAGTCAGAAAAAAAATCCTTCGCTGTTATGAAAGCAGAGGACGTCTCCCGAGGGTGTCTGTACCGCACGGCTGTCACTGCCCGAGATGGAAGACCTGAGCTGAGCCCGCCACACCGGTGACCACCTCCAGGTGGCTCTCTGGACCCGAGCGCCTTCCTGTCCACACCTGAGCAGCTGAAAGGCTTTCTCCCCCCACCCCACCCCCTACCCCGCCACCTCTCCCCAGCCAGCCTGGAGAACGAAGCCTCTTCTTCCTGCAAAGACAGAGCCTTTCAGCATCTGCTGTCACCTTAATTGGGAGGCAGCGTTCCAGCTGAAACACAGCACAGGTTTTTCTCTCATCCAAGGAAAAGCATCCTGCCCAGATGGCCGGAATGCACGGGCTCCGCCTTCAATCTCCATACAGCCCACGATGTTATTTATACCACCACCAGCAACACCTAGAAACCCAAAACAGTGATCTCTGTGCCCGGCAGAAGCCGTGCACACTTTGGGAGCGGGCAGACCATGGTGGACATGGGTCTCACACGCGTGTGCCCTCAGCTTGGCGTCCGCACATGTGAGGTGCACACGGGTGTTTAGGGGGACAGTTCACAGGGCGTCGCCAGCTCCTCTTTCAAGGAGACGGACTGCCCCCCCCACCCCGCCCTCCCCACATTCACACCATGAGCTGGGGAGAGAAGGAAACTCAAGGCGACACATCCGCCCAAGAGAGCTGTTCAAAGCCACAATGTTCAGAATGGGTTTTCCAATAATTTTTCAAATAGTCACACTTGTTTTGTTTGCTTTCTTCCAGGAAGGCTGCAGTGTTTTGGAAAAGGAGGGGGAGGGGAAAAAATGTGAGTTCATTTCCTGAGTCTTAACTATTTCTCCGTAGACAGAGCATTGAGAGGCTGGGGCTGGGCGGGAGGGAGCGTGCTCAGGGCCACAGGACACGTGGGGCGCAGAGCAGAGGGAGCTTGGCCCCCACCCAGGCTCTTTATAGGCCATCGGTGGGGAAACCGGATTCAGCAACGAGGCGGTGTTGAAAGAGCTGAGAGCAGGTCCCCAGAATTGTCTTGCAGGCCGGTGGTTTGCAAAGTTGAACGATTAAATCAGTTCATCCAAAGAAGAAGGCAGAAAATGGATCTGGTGACTGATAATTAGGGACCCAGGAGAGAGTTATGGGAACAGCCAATACTTATCCAAGTGCTTTTCACAAGGATTATTCCACCTGCGTCTCCTGGCAACCCCACGCAGCAGAGGCGCTGTGCCCGTCCCACGGGGAAGGTTCTGGAAGGGTAACAGCAAGTCCAAGGGCCTCCCACCCTCTGCCCCAGACTAAGCATCTTCCCCTGGGTGTCTCTTCAGGGCTGTAGTCAGCATCCTGTGCAAAAGGCCCAAGTCCGTCTGTCCATCTGCCCCACTTGGATGGAAACTCCATGAGGACAGGGACTGACTTCACCAGTGTCTGCAGGGCCAGCACAGAGCTGTGAACACGGTCGCTCTGGCCTGTGTATTTGCCAGAGGAGTGAAGGAATGAATGGGTGAACCCAAAACTCCAACCCTAAAGGAGGAAAGAAGGCGCAAGAGATGCGCAGCCACCCCAGCATCCCGGCTCCGCCCTTGCTCCAAGGTTCTGTGCCACCCGGGCAGGGCGTGGGCCCCTGGGGAGCAGATGGGGGCCGGCACTCTTGTTCGCTTGTGATAGATGGACACAAGGAGAACTGTGCTTTATCCCGAAGGCAGCCTGGCATCAGACCCGGTGGTCCAACCCATAACGTCCCTGCTGGGCTCCAGGCTTAAATCAGTGATCTGGTTTTTCAGAGCAATGGTCCCGATCCTGGTGTCCTCACGAGGGGTTTAGGGGCCTCAGGCTCAAGGTTTAGTGGCCAGGCTGCTGAGAAAGCCCCCCCCCACCGCACACACACACACACGTCCTGGCTTCCCCTGCTCTGAGACCACAAGGTGGCTTCTGTGACAGAGGGACTGAGGAAAAGCAAGAGGGGCAGAAGGAGACACAAAAGATGGGGACCGTGTGAAGCTGGAGCCCTTCCCGCTGCCTCACCTCACTGAAGGCTCATCTGGGGTTTTGTCTTTTATTCCACTTTTACGCACAAGTCTCTGTAAGCGCTATTGCCTCCCTGGCCTTGCCTTCACTGCCAGCACTGCTGGGGAAGCTCAGGGTCCTGCCCTCGAAGGCTCCCAGCCCGGCACAGTCCAGCTGCCTATGGCACAGAGGTACCCACCCCAGACTCTGCAGCTCCTCCAAGGAGATGTGAGGGCACTGGGCAGTCCTGGCCTCAGCCAACCAGGCCCTTCTCTTTGCCTCCTTATTTCTTCTTTCTTTTTTTTTTCTCTTTAGAACTGCACCCATGGCATATGGAGGTTCCCAGGCTAGGGGTCGAATCGGAGCTGTAGCCACCAGCCTACGCCACAGCCACAGCAACATGGGATCTGAGCCACGTCTGCAACCTACACCGCAGTTCAGGGCAATGCCGGATCCTTAACCCACTGAGCGAGGCCAGGGATCAAACCCACATTCTCATGGATCCTAGTCGGGTTCATTACCACTGAGCCACAACAGGAACTCCCTGCCTCCTGATTTCTGGTTCTGCTGGGTGGACGTGTATGAGAAAAGTGACTCCAGTCCCTTCTAAGAGAAAGAAAAGCGGTGCACTGGTGTGGGGGCATTGTGTCCCTGAGTCACACAGAGCCAACGCTGAAAAGCCTCATTTCCTCTGATAGGTGGCCCTTGGGAGCGGTGACAGAACTTGGGCCCAAGGGGGCCAGGACTGCCTTATGGGCACGACTGTTAACACACAGCACGAAGACCTGAGAAGCGGAGACAGGCTGCCTCCCACCAGCCCTGCTCTCCAAAAAGCCACTTGGCTCCAACGTCTCATGACTTGTTCTTAGAGTTACATTTTAACTGACAAAGTTTAACAACAACTGTGACTTATGGCCTTCTAAAATTGGCAGCAGAAAAATGAACTGAGGAAGTAATGGAAAAAAACCACAAGTGAAGCCACTCTGTATTATGCACAATTTCTGTTATGGTTTTTTTTCCTTTCCAGGCGTGTGTGTGTGTGTGTGTGTGTGTGTGTGTGTGTTTTCGAATGGTAGAAAATATTTTCCAGATACGCCGCCCTGGCGTTCCCAAGCACATATTTATGCCAAATTTATAAGAAGCAGCTGCAGACAAGGTTGACTGAGAGGATTGCTCTGCTGTCTGGCTTCCAGAAGGTGCTTCTGCTCCTCATTCTGTCACCAGGGCACAGACTTACCTCCTAAAACTCTCTAACCTTCTGCATCGTTCCCCCAGCAGGAAGACAAACCCACGGCACAGCGTGACCTGGAGGGATGTGGGGCCTCGCCCTTCTCAGCATCCACATCACGCTTTTGATCTGCAAGGTGCTTTAGTGACCAGTACTTTATCATTTTTATTCATTGGAACTCCTCCTGCAGACGCAGGAAGTGTTCCAAGGCGCCTTTCTCGAATCCCTGGATGGCTTGGAAGGTAGGGTTGTTGGAGTCCCATCAACATCATCGGGTTCTGAATTGCTTGGAGCAGATGGTGGAGCCGCAGTGGGTGAGCCTGTGTCAAAGTGCCTGCATCTCCGAGACTCTCCAACCTCCTCCCCTCGCCCCTCCATGGCTCTGCCTGCTGCTGCCTGGTCAGGAGCTCCAGCCTCCTGACCGAGCAGAGACGTCGCCCAGGGACGCTGCCCCCCTGCACCCAACGCCAAGCTCTCCCTGGCCTGGGGCGGGGCCTCACGCCTCCCCCCACCCCACCACGGCCTTAATGAGGATGAGAATAACCTGCTCCGTGGCTTTCCTGGGGGTGACTAATGGGTTAATCCGGGGAAGGCCCTTTGAAGATGAAAAGCCTGATGTAACTCAAGGGTTGAAGGCAGGCACCTGCCCCAGCCTGGGCCTGAGTCAGCAGAGTGACCTCCTGCCTGCAGGCGGGCTGGGCGAGCTGGCCCAGTCCCCATTCAAAGTCAGGGTTGGCCAACCCCGTGCGTGTGTGGTGTGTGTGTGTGTGTGTGTGTGTGTGTGTGTGTGTGTGTGTGTGTTGTGTGGGCCTCTGGGAGGTTGGGAACTGTGTCTCCTGGGCGTTTGAGTGGTTGAATAAACCTTCAAATGGCTCTGCCAAGAGGGCAGCACACATCCTCATCCTAGAGAATATCAGTTAAGACAGTATTTCCTGGCCATTGTTAGGGGAAAATGCTTTCCTTTTTATTTTCTTTTTCTTTTTTTCTTTTTTCGGACCACACCTGCAGCACATGGAAGTTTCTGGGCTAGGGGTTGAATCAGAGCTGCGGCGGCCGGCCTATGCCACAGCTACAACAACTCAGGATTGGAGCCACATCTGTGACCTACACCACAGCTCACAGCAATGCCAGATCTTTAACCCACTGATGGAGGCCAAGGATTGAACCTGCATTCTCATGGATACTAATCCGGTTCTTAACCCACTGAGCCACAATGGGAGCTCCCAGGAAAATGCTTTTCTCACAGGGCATTCCTCCCAAGAGGTGCTGTTTTTCTCCTGCCTTTGGAAGAAGGAGCTGCGGCAGTGGTGGGCAGCCTGGGGAATCTGAGGTCGGGGTGTAAGGGGGGCGGGCGGCTGTGCTTTCAGCTCTCCAGCTCCTGATGTTCTAGTCTGCCCTGCATTCACATCTCCCAAGCAGAGAAAGAGGCAGCCAGAGCTGAAAACCAGAGGCCAAAAGCAGCGGATGAAGCGAGTGTCGTCCAGGACCACGCCCCCTCCCACCCTTGACCCGGTACAGGGGGATTTGACGCAGCGGCAGCTGGGAAGCCAAGAACAGAAAGCCTTTAAGCCACGCAAACTGATGCCAAGATTCCGCCACCCGGGAGCCCGTTTCCTGCGCTCTGCACATTCCTCCCTTCCCCCCCCGCCCCCACCTCCAGTGACCCCTCTCCACGCAGCCTCCTTGCACGCAGCACTGGTTTCTTCTTTCTTCTGGAACACAAGTCATGCGGCCAGAAGGAATGCAGGCACTTCTGCTTTCTCTCTTAGGTCCCCAGTTTCCTTAGAAGTTTTTCACTGCCCTTTCTCCTCCCATAATTTGCCCCGAACCCTAGAGGCCCCCACAACACACAGAATGATAAAGATACGAAAATAGGATGCAAGGATTGGCAGCATGAAGGCAGGAAAGAGGGCAGAGGGGGCCACTAATCTTTTTGCACGCAGCCAGGAATGGACGGGGTGGGGGGCATAGCCCCTGGAACAGGCTATGAAAGGATTCCGTTCTGTTCTGTTTGGAAGGAGATGGGTGGAAATGACAGTTTGGAGAGGATTAGAACGGGGAAAACGGTTTCAGGGGAAGCAGCCTCTTTTCTCCAGTTCTAACAGTGCCATCTAGTGGCCATGCGAGCAGGTGCAAGGCAGAGTCTCTGGACAGCCCCAGCTGACCCCGCGAGGGGAGGCATCCTGGCTTTGCAAAGGGCGCCCTGTTGATTGACAGCGGCCGGCCTCTCCCGGCAGCCAAATACGTCTCCCTGGAAGGGTCTACAAAAAACTGGGGAAGATAGTGCCTCAAGTAAACCCATAATAATGCCAACGGAGGAGTTTACACTGTTGCACAACTGAATTGGCGGCGTCTTGGGGGCGTTGGGACGCAGGTTCCATCCCCGGCCCGGCACAGTGGGTTAGAGATCTGACAGTGTCTCAGCTGCGGCTTAGGTTGAAACTGTGGCTCAGATGTGATCCCTGGCCCAGGAACTCCATATGCCACAGGAGGGCCAAAAGGAAAAAAAAAAGAAAAAGAAATGTATTTTGGAGTTCCCATTGTGGCTCGACAGATTAAGAACGCAACACACAGTGTCCATGAGGATGCGAGTTCAATCCCTAGGCTCGCTCAGTGGGTTAAGGATCCACGTTGTGGTGAGCTGTGATGTAGGTGGCAGATGTGGCTTGGACGCCATGTTGCTGTGGCTGTGGCATAGGTTGGTGGCTACAGCTCCTGTTCAACCCCTAGCCTGGGACCTTTCACGTGCTGCAGGTGTGGCCCTAAAAAGAAAAAGAAAAGAAATCATTTCACCTTGGAACTCCACAAGTGGTTCTTTTTTTTTTTTTTTTTTTTTTTGCTTTTTGCTTTTTTAGGGATACACATGTGGTATATAGAAGTTCCCAGGCTAGGGTTCAAATCGGAGCTGCAAAAATCCCTTCAGTACGAACTTACAGCTCGTAGAATTTGAAGAAATCATAATTTTAAGTGGGTATTTCCTAAATTAAACCTTACATTAGAGAAGTTCTGTGCCTTACTCCACAACAGACCAAGAAGTCACAGGTTGTCTTTGAGAAAAGGCTTTCAAGGCATATGTGCATTTGTCAAACTCAGGGTTGCAACCTAATGGGGGACCCTGAAATCAATTCAGTGGATGGAAAACCACATTTTAGATTTTTTCTTTTGTTTTTTACATATTTTTATTTATTTATTTATTTAATTTGCTTTTTAGGGCCGCACCTGTGCAATATGGAGGTTCCCAGGCTAGGGGTCCAATTGGAGCTGCAGCTGCCATCCTACACCACAGCTCACAGCAATGCCAGATCCTTAACCCACTGAGCAAGACCAGGAATTGAACCTACATCCTCGTGGTTCCTAGTCAGCTTTATTTCCACTGTGCCACGACAAGAACTCCTAGATTTTTTAAAAATCATTATTGAAATATAGTTGATTTACAATGTTATGTTAGTTTCAGGTGTACAGCAGTGATTCAGACTATACATATATTCTTTTTCAGATTCTTTTCCATCGTAGGTTATTATAGAATATTGAATATATTTCCCTGTGCTACACAGTGGGTCCTTGTTGTTTATGTACTTTATGTGCAGTAATGTGTATCTGTTCATCCCAAACTCCTAATTTACCCCTCCCCCCACCTTCCCCTTTAGTAACCATAAGTTTGTTTTCTATGTCTAGGAGTCCATTTTTGTCCTGTAAATAAGTTCATTTGCATCACTTTTTAGATTCCACATGTAAGTGATTAGATTTTTTTTTTTTTCAGTGTGTCACATACAACAAGGCCAAGCTTTGTTCAGTCCTATAACTGTGCATGCAGAGTGACCATGTCAAATGCAGGTCTCACTGTGGGTCTCAATCAAAGCCTCTGTCAGGGCTCCAGCCCAACCAGCCACTACTGGCAGGGGTGCACATGCACCACGGGGCACCTCCACATCATTTGCCCCCCCAACCACGCTGGCAAGATCACAGGAATTTCCAAGACTGACCCAGTCATGGCTTCCACTCCTCAAAGTGCCACCTTCGCCTTGGCCAGGACTGCATTTGACTCCGGCACACACCTGTTTGGCATTCATCTTTGGTTTTCTTTTTGGCTTGGACAGGTGAAGGGAGGGCGAGGGACAGGGGGCTGGTGGGATCAGCAGAGTCCAGGGAGCCAGGCTTGGAACCCCTGATCACTTTTGGTCCAGCTTGTGCTGGTCTGGACAATGGAAGCCACCCAGTAACCATTATTTGTACAGGTACACAGGGTTTCAAACGGCCCTCACCCATCATTGCACTAAAGCCGTCCCTGGCAGTACAGCAGTTGGTGGTCTTGGACAACCATGGCCATGTCCATGCAATAGCAGAAAATATAGTTGAAAAGAGATTGGTTTTTTTTTTTTCTTTTTAGTGCTGTGCCCGTGGCATATGGAGGTTCCCAGGCTAGGGGTCCAATCGGAGCTACAGCTACTAGCCTACGCCACAGCCACAGCAACGCCAGATCCGAGCTAAATCTTCGACCTACACCACAGCTCACAGCACACTGGATCCTTAACCCACTGAGCAAGGCCAGGGATCAAACCCACATCCTCATGGATCTTAACTGCTGAGCCATAATGGGAACTCCCAATGATTTTTTTTTTTTTAATGTGACACAAAACAACCATTTTACCTAACTTTTTCTTCAGTGGCTTGACTGTACCTCAGGATTGTTTTGGGCACTCACTCGAAGCAAGGAGCTGGGGGAGTTCCCATTGTGACTTAGCAGGTTAAGAACCAGTATCCATGAGGATGAGGGTTCCATCCCTGGCCTTGCTCAGTGGGTTAAGGATCCCACATTGCTGTGAGCTATGGTGTAGCTTACAGACACAGCTTGGATCCCGTGTTGCTGTGGCCATGGTGTAGGCCAGCAGCTGTAGCTCCGATTCTACCCCATATGCCTCCGGTGCGCCCCTAAATAAATAAATAAACAAACAAATAAATAAATAAATAAATAAATAAATAAACATCAAGAATCTGACTGCAGCGGTTCCTGTGCAGATTCCATCCCCAGCTGGGGCCATGGGTTAAAGGATCCGGAGTTGCCTCAGCTGTGGCAGAGATTCATTCCCTAGCCTGGGAACCTCCATAAGCTCTGGATGTGGACCAAAAAGAGAGAGAGAAGAAATAGGCCCAGTAAGGCAGCCGGCCGGCCTGCACATGGCCTCCCAGATGGCAGATCCCAGCAGCCCCAATGCCAGCCCAGGCTCTCACCCACCCGCCCCTGCACCCCTGGGCACATACCCGCCCCCCACAACCCCGCACAGCGCCAGACCAGCAGATTGCTATAAGAGGTCATGTGCTTGCAAAATTAGCCCCTTTGGCCAAAGCAAACTGGACGTGAGGTCTTGTGAAAATGGCCCTGGCATTGAGACCCACTTAAGAACTCTCGGAAGACACCCGCATGGCTGGAGACGCAAACATGCCCCCAGGTGTTTTCTCTGACATCTTCTTCTGAAAACTCGAGGGCCTGTTAGGAGCAGAAACCAGGCAGGAGGTGAAGAAATTGTGCCCCGCAGGGTGACTTCCCTGAAGAAACGGACCCTGGGAGGGACGCTGGGATCCGGGGATGAACAAAGGCGGGCCAGGCATGGAGAGAAGGAAAGCCAGCCTGCCCGACCCTGCAGGGCGGGAGCAGCCACACCCCGCCCCACATTCTCGAAGCCCACCTCCCCGCCCAGGCCCCGGGCCCTCAGCATCCAGACCGAGCAGGCAGGCCAGCCCTCCCCGTCCCGGATTCTCAGCATTCCAGAGCCCAGCAAATAACAAAGGCAGTGTTTGTGGCATTTCAGAACAAGCTCGGAAACTTTTAAATGTCAGAATGAATGATGTGGAAAGACTTGTGGGAGAAGCAAAGAGGCAAAAGCTGAGCCAGGAAAACAGAGAGGCGGTGGGCGCAGGGGGGAACGCTGGTTAGCAGCGCCTTTTTTTTAATTTTTATTTTTTGTCTTTCTTAGGGCCGCACCTGCAGCATATGGAGGCTCCCAGGCTAGGGGGTGGAATTGGAGCTACAAGCTGCCAGTTTACACCACAGCCACGGCCACGCAGGATCCGAACCGTGTCTGTGACCTACACCACGGCTCACAGCAACACCGGATCCTTACCCCGCCGAATGAAGCCAGGGATCGAACCCTCATCCTCATGGATAATGATCAGGTTCTTAACCCACTGAGCCACAATGGGCACTCCCCCAAACGTTTTAATAAACAGGATCCTCAGAAGCAGAAAAACATCTTGAGTTGTCACGCGAGCCAATGATGTGGCAAAAATGAGATTAATGTGATCCTCCCAAGAGAAGCTGGGCTCATGGTCTTGATTGACAGACCATCTCTCTGAGGTGGAGGCTCTGACTTGCAGAGGATGCAGCAGAGCAGGGAACCCTGTCACCCCAGCCCACTCAGACCCAGGCCAGGGATCTGAGCACACATGCAGTCTTGCTAAGAGAAGGGGTTCCGTGACTCGGAAGTTTTCTGCACTGCAGTCCAGATTTGTCATTTGGTTCTGATAGGGATGGCGTAGGACAGTTACACAGGTCCCAGGAGAAGTCTCAGTAGAAGACCATAGACAGAGAGGGAAAGCTAGGGCACTTTAGGAGACCACTGTAAGCTAAGGATCACTCAGAAGAGCCATCAGAATGCCATGGAACTAAGCGGGCTTGCTTAACTATAAAACTATAAATAAAAACATGAGGGAGCGCTCATCATGGCTCAGCAGTAATGAACCCAAATAGCATCCATGAGGATTCTGGTTCGATCCCTGCAGCTCCTGGTTAAGGATCCAGCTTTGCCATGAGCTGTGGTGTAGGTTGCAGTTGTGGCTCGGATCCCGCATTGCTGTGGCTCTGGCATAGGCCAGCAGCTACAGCTCTGATTAGACCCCTAGCCTGGGAACCTCCATATGCCGTGGGCCCTAGAGAAGACAAAAAAATAAAAGGATAACCAGACCCTTATCATCACCCCTCCTGTCTCATTGTAATACCCCTCCCCCACCCAAGCATCCAGGCCTACTCCTTCCCGCCCCTACTAGGAAAGGTATGTGGCCCACTCCTCACACCCCCATAGCGCCTTATATGCCCCCAACCAACCAGCAAGCATATCCTAAGGCCCCTCATTCCCTAACCAATAAGCAGGTCAGCAGGTGTATGCTGAGACCTCTCCTCTCCCTGGGCTATAAAAACAGACCTTGGAGTTCCTGCTGTGGCTCAGCAGTAACAAATCCGACTAGTATGCATGAAGACATGGATTCAATCCCTGGCCCTGCTCAGTGGGTTAAGGATCTGCTGTTGATGTGGGCTGCGTGCGGTGTAGGTCAAGGACTTGGCTCAGATCCTGCATTGCTGTGGCTGTGATTCAACCTCTAGCCTGGAAACCACCATATGCCGTGGGTGCAGCCCTAAAAAGACTCCCCCCCCAAAAAAAACCCAAAAAAAGACTTATCAGGAAGTCATCCCGCTGTGTTAACAGCAGCGTCTCTTGTCTCCATAAATTTGTCTTTTCCTCACCTTGCTTGGATCCAGGAATTCTTCTGACCTGCGTGCATAGACTGAGAAAGTGGGCATCTGGCCACTTTCCTATGGGATAGCTCTCGCACAAATCTGAGCTCAGCTATGCTCCCCTGCAAAAGTTCCACTTTGCCCTGCCATCTGGGAATGGCCCCCAGCTTCCCTGACCTGTGAGGTCCACCAGGAGAGGAAGTGGTTTAGGTGCTGGGTAAAGATCTGGAACTGACCACACCCCCTTCCCTATGTTTTGGGCCTGGCCCTTCCCTCAGGACCCCTGTCTTTTTTTTTTTTTAGGGCCACACTCGCCACATATGGAGATTCGCAGGCTAGGGGGTCTAATTAGAACTACAGCTGCCAGCCTACACCACAGCCACAGCAACACCAGATCCGAGCCATATCTACAACCTACTCTGTAGCTCACGGCACTGCCAGGGATCGAACCCGCAATCTCATGGTTCCTAGTCGAATTCGTTTCCTCCGCGCCACGACAGGAACTCCAGGATCCCTGTCTTTATTCCTGCCATTCTCTGCCAGGACCCAGCTCATTCCCACACTGGCTCCAGAGCTGGTGACCTGTTGGGACTGGGACTGATTACCTACCCACCTCACCCAGAGCCCTGGAGCCTGCCTTGATGACCACACGGAGGAGGATGAAAGATAGATCCTGGGGCCCCCTGGCCTCTATCACGTGTGACCAAAACACAGCCAGGCTCCCAGGTTAAGAATGGGGACCAGCTCCAAAGCAGCTGCCATGGAGACCAGGGCCTAGGTCCCTGATGGCCTCGCTCTCACTCACACTCACCACTCACAACAAGGAACAGTGGTTAAGCTCCGAGAATTCACCCCAAGGCCTCCACCCTTCCACCCACCCCAGGTTGACCCAGCCTCTCAGCAGGAAAGCATCTTAGCTTGGTCATCTGCCATTAAAAAATAGATATTAGGAATTCCCTGGTGGTGCAGTGGGTTAAGGATCTGTCACTGCAGCAGATCAGGTCACTGCTGTGGCATGGGCTCTATCACTGGCCCAGGAATTTCCGCATGTTGAGGGAACAGCCAAAAGAAATAGATTTTTTAAAAATCTGGGAGTTCCCATAGTGGCTCAGTGGAAACGAATCTAACTAGTATCCATGAGGACGCAGGTTTGATCCCAGGCCTCGCTCAGGGAGGGTTAAGGATCCGATGCTGCGGTGAGCTGTGGTGTAGGTCGCAGATGCAGCTCAGATCTGGCATTGCTGTGGCTGTGGCATAGGCTGGCGGCTCCACCTGCACCTGGACCCCTAGCCTGGGAACCTCTATATGCTGCAGGTGTGGCCCTATAAAGACAAATAAATAAATAAATTTTTAAAATAAAAAAATAAAATAAAATAAATTTTTTTTAAAAAATCTGGAGTTCTCATTGTGTTCAGTGGGTTAAGAACCCAACTAGTATCCATGAGGATGTGGGTTTAATCCCAGGCCTTGCTCAGTGGGTTAAGGATCTGGCATTGCCCTGAGCTATGGCATAGGCCCGCAGCTGCAGCTCCAATTCAACCCCTAGCCTGGGAACTTCTGTATGCAGCGGGTGCCACCCTAAAAAGAAAAAAAAAGCAAAGGGGAACATAGCCCTGGGAGCCCCTGCTTCCCCCACCTATCATAACCCCCTGCCCAGAGGCCTCCAGTGATGCCTGTGTTTGTCTGGGATTCTTCCAGCAGCAGGTAGAGCGGTCGGCCGCTCTGGCAACATAAACGACATGGAAAGCACCAGGCGGTATCTAGCACACAGTAGATGCTCAATACGTGGTCATTACCCTGGGCTTGAGGTGGCTTTTCCAATACAGCCTGGCAACATCTCTGGCTTGAAGGAGTACCCTCTAGTCTCTGGGACACTCAATCAGCACAGGCAAGTTCAGCCAGGGCCATGAGAGGGGGAGAGGGTGGCGTTGGGTGGCCTGAGTAGAGGCAGGAGGCAGCAGCCCCTGAAGGCTTCCTCTGGCTTCTCAATTGCCCATCCTGCCCCAAGCAGATGTGGAGAGGAGGGAGGGGTCACCCACCCCTGGTCCAGCCCCCACTCCATGCCACTTCACACCCTGGTTTCTTAGAGACATCACCCCCTTCCAGAGAGCTCCTGCGCAGGTATTGCTGGGCGCCTAGAAGTGCCAGGGCCCCATCTGTAAAGAACCACTGCCACACTCTGGCCAATGCAAGGAAATCAGTTGGGCTCTGTGCCTGGAGCACAGCCTCCAAGGGTCCTTTGTTTATGAGATGCTGAGGCCAGGCCTGGCTGTAACAAGACTCATACATCAGCAGGGCAGTCAAGGGTTGGGGAGGGGAGGCAGAGCTGCTCCCATGGGGGACCAGGGCTCTGAGGTCCTGGGCTGCGGAAGAAGACACAGGGGCAGGGCTGTGTGGCTGGGTGGGGGGAAGGTTCTGATGTGCAAAGGAAGGACAGAGGTGCTGACGGCCACTGGGGCTTCCAGGAAGACTGGGGTCCATGGATTCCCCACCGCCCACCTCGGGAAGTTCAGTGGTCCTTCCATGAACTTGGCATTGACCTGCTGTCCTTCCTCCTTGGAGACTGGGGACAGTCTTTCTGTAGAGAGAGGTTTCTGCAGAACAAAGCTGGTGCAAGCATAACAGTAGAGAGACTAGAAATTAATAGAAACACTCCTAGGAGTTCCCATTGTGGCTCAGTGGGTTAAGAACCACTGAGGATGAGGGTTCGATCCCTGGCCTCCCTCAGTGGGTTAAGGATCCAGCATTGCAGCTGTGGCATAGGTCACAGATTCAGCTCGGATTCAATGGGGCTGTGGCGTGGGCTGGCAACTGCAGCTCTGATTCAACCCCTAGCCGTAGGTGTAGCCCTAAAAAGAAAAGAAAAAAAAAAAAAAAGAAACACTTCTAAATCTTCCCTCCTTCTGAGCTATCTGACCTTTTCCCAAGAAACCCTTTTTTCTACTTGTTAGGCAGGTTTAATTCATAGTGTTTGCCATGAAAAACCCAGACTGGTCACTAATGTTATCACACTGAATTTCCCTAACAACCTACAAGGCAATTCTCTTGTTTGCATTTAACACACAAGGAAATGAAGGTGAGCTCTCCAGAGCTTGGATCTGCTCCTGGACAGTCTACCTGCAAGGCCGCTATCCGCACTGGGGGGTTCCACTCTCTGCGGCCACCCCTCCTCCAGCATAAAGTGAGGAGATTGGAGGAGACAGTGTCTTGAGATCTTAGTTCCTGCCATCAGCCAGTGCGGCTACGCCCACTGTAGGATGCACACTGGCCCCCACTGAGAGGGAAGCAAGCAGGCCCCAAGCTGCTGGACGGAAGTAGTTTGTGACGCCTCCCTGCCCGGAGGCAACACAGTGCCCGGAACACGGGAGAACACTCCATCATACCGTCAGATCTCCCTGCTTCATCCCTTAGCTCCTTGTTCATATTTCTCACTTGGCCCTGAGCACATGTGTCTATAATTAACTGCTTTTATTACTCGACTCCAGCTGGACTCTGAGCTCTGTGAAGGAGAGACGGCTTGCTGTGTCTGCTGCAGTGCCTTGTGCACAAGCAAGTCTTCAGTGTTTGTTGAGTGAATAAAAGAGTGAAGGATGTACAAGAGTATGGAGGCCTACAAATACATGCTCGGAAAATTAAGTCCGTGATGATAATGACGGGAAACAATGAGTAGAGGGAGGGCAAGGACTTTGCAGTACCTAGATTTGGCACTAGATGGCACCCAAGCACACTCAGAAGATGCTTCTGAGACACGCAGGTGGGTGCTTTTTTGCGGAGGGGTCTTGAAGATTGTAACAATTGATCTTTAAGGGCCCCTTGACTGAAAGTCGGCCATCTTGCACACGAGCAGATCTCAGCCGGACACGCTGTATTAATCAGGGTTCTCCAGAGAAACAGAACCCATCGGCTATGTATAGAAATAACTTTATTATAAGAAATTGGGGAGTTCCCGTGGTGGTTCAGTGGTTAACGAATCCCACTAGGAACCATGAGGTTGCAGGTTCGATCCCTGGCCTTGCTCAGTGGGTTAAGGATCCAGTGTTGCTGTGAGCTGTAGGTCACAGACGCAGCTTGGATCTCGCATTGCTGTGGCAAAGGCCTGCGGCTACAGCTCTGATTGGACCTCTAGTCTGGAAACCTCCATATGCCTTGGGTGAGGGCCTCAAAAAGACAAAAAAAAAAAGAAGAAGAAGAAGAAATTGGTTCACGCAATTAAAGAGGCCGGCAAGTTCAAAATCTGCAGTGTGGGCTGGCAGGCTGGAGACTCAGTCTCCTGCTGCCTCTGAGTGGAGAGAAGGGGTCCGGATCAGTCTCTTTTCCCAGAGCAACAGCAGTGTTTGTCAGTGGGGCTCCCTGGGGCCAGCCCCTCCCCACATCTGCAGCTGCTGGCGCTTGGGCTCCTCTCCCGCTTCATTCCCAAACGAGCCCAGGAGGACAGCCACCACGCCCACACACAAACAGATGTGCTTCCTCCTGCTGTCAACACAGGAAAAGGAATGGAGTGTGAACCGCTCAGAATCTGGGGGAAACAATGAGGTCTGGGAAGAAAATCTTTGAAAACTGTTTTGATGCAAAAGACATTGTGAAATGGGATTTAGTGAGGAAAAGGCTCCATTCCCACCGGGTCAAGCACTTTCTGCAGAGTCAGCCATGGGGGAATGTTGGCCTCTGATCCAGTTCATCCCCTTCCAGGAGTCCAGGGAGAGTAGGTCACTCAGAAAGAGAAAGTGGACTAAACCCAGGTCTCTCGACCCTTTGCTTCTGGCTAATCCTCTGAGGGCGGTGGACTTTTTAGCCTTTAGTTTTCAGGTTAACTGCCTCCCTCCAGGAGCCAAATGAAATGTTATCATAGCACTATTCTAAAGCCCCTGGATATCCTGATGGTTTCCAACTCAGCAGAGGTATGAAGAAAGGTCAACAGACCACATGGAGGCAGAGACAGCAGACAAGGACTCATCCAAGGAACATGAGAAAAAAAATGAAAATTGCCCAAGAAAGACAAGTGAGATAATAAAAATTGCTAGAGGAGTTCCCGTCGTGGCTCAGTGGTTAACGAATCCGAATAGGAACCATGAGGTTGCGGGATCGATACCTGGCCTTGCTCAGTGGGTTAAGGATCTGATGTTGCTGTGAGCTGTGGTGTAGGTCGCAGACACGGCTCGAATCTGGTGTTGCTGTGGCTCTGTCATAGGCTGGCAGCTACAGCCCCAATTCCACCCCTAGCCTGGGAACCTCCATATGCCATGGGATTGGCCCAAGAAATGGCAAAAAGGCAAAAAAAAAAAAAATTGCTGGAGATGGAGAGAGAAAAGAGCAGAAGAGCACAATTTAAAGAGTTGTTGATCCTAATTTACTACGTAATCCTAATGAGTTAGCATCCTGCAAACTACCTTTTCCCTTTCACCTTGGCTGCCAGGGGGCTCAGAGCTAAATTCTGTGTTCAATTAGAGCAGATTTCCTTAGCCTAAGCACTCTACTTCCTGCGTTACTGCACATCCTCTCTGGGAGTAGATAAGAAGACAGAGCGTGTGTGACTTTCTGGTTGTCTCTATCATCTATTCCCCTCTTTTGTTAACTGAGCACCAAATTACCTCTAGGAAATGACCTTTCCTTCTCCTCTCTGGCTTCCTTGGGGGGAAGGTCCCACTGCCATCTCAAGGAACACAGACTGACTAGTTTTGCTGTAGCTTTCTTGCCCCAGTGTTGGGTTTTATGTGGGTGTATGAGAAACCAAAAACATTTGCCAGGGGAGTTCCCGTCGTGGCTCAGTGGTTAAAGAATCCAACTAGGAACGATGAGGTTGCAGGTTCCATCCCTGGCCTCGCTCAGTGGGTTAAGGATCCGGCGTTGCCTAGGAACTTCCATATGCCATGAGAGCAGCCCTAGAAAGGGCAAAAAAAAAAAAAAAAAAAAAAAATTTGCCAGGAATCACAGACTAGAAATTGTTCCCAGCTGACTTGACATTGGAAAGATACAGGTCTAAAGCTGCTATAGGAGTTCCCATCATGGCTTAGTGGTTAACGAATCTGACTAGGAACCATGAGGTTTCGAGTTTAATCCCTGGCCTGTGGTGTAGGCTGCAGACGTGGCTCAGATCCCGAGTTGCTGTGGCTCTGGTGTAGGCCAGCGGCTACAGCTCCGATTAGACCCCTAGCCTGGGAACCTCCATATGCCACGGGTGCAGCCCTAAAAAGACAAAAAGACAAAAAAAAAAGACAAGTTTATTGAGGCAAGCAATGCTATTAACAGAGGGGGCTGACTTCCTGATAATCAGGGAGAGCCGAGCCCCAAAGAGAAAAAGAATTTACAACGAGAGACATCACGAGTGCAGCGGGACAGCTTCCTGATGATGAGGGAGAGATGACCTCAAGTGTGTGGTCATGTCTGTCAGTATAGTCCAGGGAGAGGAGAGGTCTCGCCATGCCTGAACTCACCTGCTGATTGGTTGGGTGGGGAAGAGGGGTCTTCAGATACACTTGCTGGTTGGTTGGGGGCGAATAAGGCCCCAGAGGTGTGGGATGAGGAGTGGGCCACATACCTCTCCTGGTAGAGGCAGGAAGGAGTAGGCCTGGTTACTAAGGTCAGGGAGGGGGCATTACAATGGGACAGGTGGGTGACGATAAGGGTTTGGTCATTCTTGGCCGGAGGCTTTGAGTTCTCTCTCTTGAAGAAGACTGGAAGCCCAATATTCTGAAACTAAGCAAGGCCCTGTGGGGCTCCTGGTTACAAGCCTTTCTGTGTCCTTCATTTCTTATTTTTAGGGAATAAGTTTCAGCCTCCATGACTTTCCCTGAGTCCCAAAGGGCAGTTTCAAACAGTTGCTGGTCAGGGAAGGGAGGGGATGCAGAGACCAGGGAGGAGCAGTCAAGAGACCGCAGTGCAGCCTTGGAGTCCTGGTTCCTCCTAAAGGAACACACATGACAATATCTTTGAGTTCTTCTGCAGAACCAGAACCGTCAACAAATGAAAATCAGAGAGGAGGATCCCCAGAACCAGTCCCAAGGCTACTAAACACCCCCTTTGAAGAAGAATGAAAGCTCATATCTACCCTGATCCTTATCTGTGGCCCTATTTATTTTCTACTCCCAAACTATAAAACTACCTCCTAACCTCTCTCAAAGGAAGGCACAGTCCTTAGGCCATTAGCCTGCTGTAGCCTCCTTTGCTGGCAATAAAGCTATTTTTTTCTCCTTCACCCAAAACTCTGTCTTCAAGTTTCTATTTGGCACAGTGGACAGAGGCCAAGTTTAGGCAACAATTCCTCGCATGCTTCGGTGTGATCTGGATTTGTTATTAGTCATAGTGGAGAGAGCCCCGGCTGATGCAACAGGGAGAGGCAAAAAGCCACACTTTGGTCTCCCATATGGGGAGAAGAGTATATGGTGATGCCAGACATTTTGAAAAATACAGCAAAGTGTAAATAAGAAAAAAAAAATCACCTCCACATCCCATAAACCAGAGATGATGAGGAAATGGACTACTGCCCAGATTTACCTTGAAGACAGAGAGAACCATTGGCGCTGAGTTCCTCCCAAGGTGTGATCACACAGGACCTGACACCTGACACCTGAATAACCTTGGGTTATTCCACTTGAGCTGCACAGAGGGCAAGGTTTCCACCCATTTTATTTAGCTCTGGAGGGAGGTACCTGCAGGCTTTTGACTTGGATTTAAGGAATTATTTCCCCTTTTCAAATCCAAAAGTCATAAAGCTGTACTCCTAGGACCAGAGGCACAGTGTCTGAGATGCTCCTGGCTTTGGCATCAAAGGCCTTTTGCTAAAACTGCTGAGCTGAGAGCTGCCTGCCCCTCAACAACACCTGGCTTTGCGGGGTGGCCCTTGGTCTCTCGAAGCCTCGTGGAGGGGGCGCTGAACCTGCTTCGCTGCTGCAATGCGCCTTTGCACAGCCCTGGGAGATAAGCTGCAATCTGAGCTGCAGGCCCTCGCCAGCAGTCCCCAGCCACAGGTCACTTTGCATCCACAACACTATGAACATTCTGCTGATGCTCACAGCATGTTTTCTCTAACTTTTCAAATATTTTTAGGGCCATGGGAGTTCCCATTGTGGCACAACGGAAATGAATCCAACTAGGAACCATGAGCTTGTGGGTTCGATCCCTGGCCTCGCTCAGTGGATTAAGGATCTGGTGTTGTCGTGAGCTGTGGTGTAGGTCGCAGACTCGGCTCAGGTCCTGAGTTGCTGAGGCTGTGATGTAGGCCAGCAGCCATAGCTCCGATTCGACCCCTAGCCTGGACAAACCTCCATATGCCGAGGGTACAGCCCTAAAAACTAAAAAAAAAAAAATCTTTTTAGTGCTGCACTCACGGCATATGGAGGTTCCCAGGCTAGGGGTGGAATCAGAGCTGTAGCCACCAGCCTACACCACAGCCACAGCCACGCCAGATCCAGGCCACATCTGTGACCTACACTGCAGTTCACGGCCGTGCTGGATCCTGAATCCAGGCCAGGGATAGAAACCGCATCCTTATGGATATTAGTCAGGTTCTTAATCTGCTGAGCCACAACAGGAGCTCCCCATGTTTGTTTTTGGCACAGTGATTATACAGAATTAGGAGGTTATGGAGTTAAAAAAACCCTCTGCTTCATTTTCTTCTTTGCCTTTAGTGTAAAAGATCCATGTGTTGCTTTGAAGCACTCTGAAGATCAGCTTGGAATCATGCCTCTTCTTCAACAAGTCAGCAGTCCTTCCAACTATTTCTCTGAATTACGTTCTCTCATTTGGGATGTTCCCATATACAATTTTAATTTATGTGAACCTGAAACAAGACATGACAAAATGTCATCCCAGTACATTTTCCAGGATGAACATTTTTTCCCCCAAATGTCCTAGCATTTTCGTTTTGCTATTAGTGATCGCTATACGTTACAGAATCACATTTCCGTGCAAGGGGACACCAGGGCCTGGAGGCTCCAGGGAGGTGTGTTCCAGGTCTCAGGCTAGCTCGTGGCACCCAGGGACAGGGCGCTGGCCGGGCATTCGAGCCGCCGCCGCCAGAGGGCGCCAGAGCTCGCCTTGGCTTCGGCTCTCAAGTGCTGGCATTCTTCCCCGGCTGCCGCCGGACCAGCACAGCTCAGCCCTGGAACATCGTTCAGCACCACGCAGCCCTCTGCTCAGAATGCGTCCTATCACGTGTCTATCACGTGTCCAATGCGCACCCACCCCCACCCCACCCCCTGCCCGGCATGGAATTAGAGGAGACGGTGGTCCTCTCCGTCTACCCTCTGAGTTGCTAAGGCTGGCGTCCTCTCCTCGGTAGGTGAACGGTGAGCGTCAGAATCATGCGCACTTGGCCAATGGCCATGCAGAACTCGATAGGTGTTGGGAGAAAGCAAGAAGATGTTTTTGTAAAAGTACTACTGACCACGTGCTTTGCTGATATATTTGAAGGTACCACTGGACGCATACTTTGCTGCTATTTGCCTGGTCCAGTGCCCACTAACTCAGCTGCCTTGAGCCCTATGCATCGGAGACCCAACTGCCCTGTGGACCAGCTGGCGGCGTTAAATCATCTTCAGAGGAGGCATGCGTATAGACGTAGCTCATCTGCCACTGCTTTTGTTCCCTGGTGACACCAGCGCAGCACGAAAATGACCAGCAGCTGTCTGAAATGGCAGTTTGTGGTTGACAGATCTATCCTTGAAAAACTCGTGCGCCTCCGGGGTAGCAAGTCAGCGCAGTCGCTCTGTGTATCTATAATTGAACCAACCCAGACCCCTGCGACAGCTGGTTGGGAGAGATGCTCTTTCTGGACTTGAGAGTTTATTCTTTTAACTGCAGGGTATCTGTCAAATGCTTTTCAGCATGGACTAAACTAAAAAAAAAAAAAAAAAAAAAAAAAAAAATTTAATGATAAACTATTTTAAACAAGTCAGAGTTAAGTGTTATTTATGATAGGATTCTTCTCAGCATAGAGCTAGCTTTGATATTGCCTGGAATCATTTTTATCACATATCCTAAGTCACTCTGAGGAAGAAGTTAATTTATGTTTGCTTTCGGAGGTGATAGTTAAGAGAAAAGAGTAAAGTATAAGTGAGATGTAACCTTTGCTATGAAAAGCATTGCATGTGGGCTAATACCTAGGAACCTATGTCTTTTTTTTTAGATGGGGCAGTCTGACAGGTTTTACTAATAACATCCTTTTCTGTCAAACTCCATAAATTTGTGTGTGTGTGGAACCTATGTCTTTTTTTTAATGTCTGCACCCACAAGCATATGGAATTCCCGGGCCAGGGATTGAATCCAAGCTTCAGCTGAGACCTGCATTGTTGATTGTTGGGCAACAGCAATGCTGGATCCTTTTGTTGTTGTTGTTGCTTTTTAGGGCTGCCCCTGTGGCACTTGGGGGCTCCCAGGCTAGGGGTCTAATCCGAGTGGCAGCCGCCGACCTACGCCACAGCCACAGCAATGGGGGAATCCAAGCTGGGATCTACACCACAGCTCACAGCAACACCAGAGCCTTAACCCACTGAGCAAGGCCAGGGATCGAACCCAAATCCTCAAGGATACCAGGCAGATTTCCCATGAGTCACAACAGGAACTCCCAACGCTCAATCCTCTAACCCCCTGGGCAGGTCTGGGGATCCAATCTGCACCTCTGCAGGAAAAGGAGCCACTACAGTCAGATTTTTTTTTTTTTTTTTGTCTTTTTAGGGCCACACCCATGATATATGGAGGGTCCCAGGCTAATGGGTCAAATCAAGGCTGTAGCCACTGGCCTACGCCACAGCCATAGCAACGCCCAGTCCAAGTCACATCTGTGACCTACACCACAGCTCACAGCAAAGCTGTATCCTTAACCCACTGAGCAAGGCCAGGGATCAAACCTGTGTCCTCATGGATATTAGTCAGATTTGTTTCCATTGAACCACAATGGGAACTCCTGCAGTCGAATTCTTAACCTCCTGTGCCACAGTGGGAATTCCCCTTATGTCTTTTTAATTAATTCATTCATTTAGCTTTTATTGAAGTGCCCATCTTGTGCCAGAAACCGGGATACAGCAAAGAAAAAATTGTCGAAAGGTGCTGCTGTCCTAAAGCTTACCTCCTACCAGAGGAAACCACCAAGCAAGTTTCTAAATGTGCATCCTATTAAGATAGGATATTTATTACTTTATTGTCTTTGAAGTATCATGATGTAGCATGACCTGGGGTTAAGATGGGTCGGTGGGTACAAACCAGGAAGATGAGCCTGAATTCATTTTAACCACTAATTCAGTGATTCCGAACAACTCCCTTCACAGTCCCATCCTACCTCCCTCAGGGCTTTAAGTCAATGATAAAACATCTAGAGCCGTAAAAACATTACACAGATGCAGGGCTATGTCTTTTATGTTACAGCACAGTATTTAAAGAGAGCATAAAAGGGAGTTCCCGTCGTGGCGCAGTGGTTAACAAATCCGACTAGGAACCATGAGGTTGCAGGTTCGGTCCCTGCCCTTGCTCAGTGGGTTAAGGATCCGGCGTTGCCGTGAGCTGTGGTGTAGGTTACAGATGCGGCTCGGATCCTGCGTTGCTGTGGCTCTGGCGTAGGCTGGCAGCTACAGTTCCGATTAGACCCCTAGCCTGGGAACCTCCATATGCCGCGGGAGCGGCCCAAGAAATGGCAAAAAGACAAAAAAATAAAAAAATAAAGAGAGCATAAGATAAACTAAAATAAGGGAACACTTGATTCCTGGTGATTTTTTTTTTTTTTTTTTTTGTCTTTTGAGGGCCACACCCGAGGCATATGGAGGTTCCCAGGCTAGAGGTTTAATTGGAGCTGTAGCCGCCGGCCTATGCCAGAGCCACAGCAACTCGGGATCCAAGCCACGTCTGCAACCTACACCATAGCTCATGGGAACGCCAGATCCTTAACCCACCGAGTAAGGCCAGGGATCGAACTTGAGTCTTCATGGATACTAGTCGGGTTCATTAACTGCTGAGCCAGGAATGGGAACTCCCATTCCTGGTGATTCTTAAAATTGGCATCAAAAGACTTAAGATCAGGCTAGAATTCTAGAATTCTAACAGAAGCTATCATTTACTTTCAGCTGTTATTTCTCTGAAGCAGTCTTAGGAATGCAGGACATTCTAAATATCTCTTAAAGGGATCGCCGCTGAAGCATGCCTTCAGCCCTGAAAAAGAACTCATGAGTTTTAAGCATCTTCCTAACAGAAGGACTGAATGGCCAAACGTGTTGAATGAAAACCAGCCTTTCCAGCCCAAGCAGCATGGATCTGGCCAAGCTCAGGGCCACCGTGGATGAGGTCACTGGCCTCTGAGGTGTCTTTGTGTGTGACTCTCTGTACAGACCACTCCAGAACCTCTCTGAGGACATATGAAGGTGAGATGCACAGAGAAGACAAGATACTAGGCGTATCCTAAAGGAAGATGTGTTGTCTGGGCTGACCAGCCTGTGGGGCAGCCCAGATGAGGAGGGAATCAATGGAACTGAGTGACAGCCCCACCCCGCCCCAAGATGACCCAGTGCTTCCAGCTTCCCAGCTTCCCATGCAGCCTGAGTTAACCCTGTCACCTGGAGGCATTGCATGGAATGATTCTTTTTTTTTTTTTTTTTTTTTTTTTGTAGGGAACAGGTAGAATATTAATAGTGTCTGTTTTTCTAAAGCAAATACACCAAGATCTGCATGTCCTTCTGCAGGAGAGAAGTTACATGTGGACCAAGAAAATCCACATGTAATTTGGACTGCAAATTTCCAGTCCAAAGTCCATCTTTATTTAGAAAGCATGCTGACTGGCCCTTTTGCATTTCTACTGAAAATCAAGAGAAATACTCCCCGTCCGAGGCCCAAATGAAATGAAAGGATTACAGGCCATCAGTTTCTCCACAAGGAAATCAAGTGTGAGACCCCTCCCTAGCCCAACCTCCCTCTACTCCATGACAGTTTGGTGTGAGCCTCAGATAAACACCTATGTCTGCTCTCAAAATCGAGGAATCCCTGGGTCCAACAGCATTAGGAAGAAATCTCAGGTTTAGCTGAGGTCCAAAAGCATTAACAGAAATATCTGCATTTGTCTTGGCATTGTCTTTGATAAAACAAAGAGGTAGTAAAGAGAGTTCCCATCGTGGCTCAGCAGGTTACTAACCCGACTAGGATCTGAGGATGTAGGTTCGATGCCTGGCCTTGCTCAGGGGGTTAAGGATCCCACATTGCTGCAAGCTATGGCACAGACGCAGCTTGGATCTGGCATTGCTGTGGTTGTGTAAGCCAGCAGCTGCAGCTCCACTCTGATTCAACCCCTAGCTTAGGAACCTCTATTCGCTCTAGTACACCACAGGTGTGGCCCTAAAAAGCAAACAAATAACCCCCCCAAAAAAACAAAGGGGTAGTAAAAACATTCTGGCCGACTTCTGAAACTTGTCTCTCTTTAATTAAAAGAAAGAGTGCAAGGTCCAGCCCAGAAAAGAAAGTCATCTCTAATTTTGTGAGGTGCTAGAATATTTTAATTCAGGTCCAATTAACAAGTCTATTCTCCTTGATTTCAATTCAGTTAACTATTTACCATCTGCCTATTGACAAGCCAGAGGAGATATTCAGGATCTAAAAAAAGTGAGAAAATTTCTGGTCTATCAGGGAAGAAAGCAAATGACTGCAATACATCATTCCACTTTTTCTCCATTTTACTGATGAGGACCCAAGGCTGAGAAAGCATTTCTAAGTAATAAAGTATCCAAGAAATTAAATCACCTAAGATCAGACAAGACAAACCAGAATATCTACGACCTAGACTAGTCACTCCTATATTACAATTAGTAATACTGTTTAAATTGCACTGGCTAGAGTTCCCGTCGTGGCACAGTGGAAATGAATTCAACTAGGAACCATGAAGTTGTGGGTGTGATCCCTGGCCTCGCTCAGTGGGTTAAGGATCCGGAGTTGCCGTGAGCTGTGGTGTAGGTTGCAGATGCAGCTCAGAATCCTCTGTGGCTGTGGCTGTGGAGAGCAGCTGTAGCTCTGATTGGACCCCTAGCCTGGGAACTTCCATATGCTGCCTGTGTGGCCCTAAAAAAAGCAAAAAAAAAAAAAAAAAAAAAAAGCTCAATAAAATACATTGAGCTTGTTGAATGTCTAGTACAATACCTAGAAAGTTAAAGAATATTTGCAAAGTCTTGTCTTTCACCACCAAGTATTTAGTGTGGGCATGTTCGTTTCAGCTGGCCTCTTTTCCTAAATATGATGTAAATTTCAAAATGAGTCATCTGTGAAAGATTCCAAGTCTTCGAAGTTCTCTACGCGAGATGCAACCTTGATGACTGGACTGCGTAAAGGTTCTTCTTGCTCAAGGGCAAGGTGACAAACTGGAAAACAATCCTGTCCTTTCAAAGCAGTTGGGCAGAGTATGGACTATCCACAGAATAGCAGATTTAAATGGTAACTACACATAATTTGCCATTTGACAACATTTCAACAACAGGATGAATGGTTTAGAATGACTCTAAGCTGCTTTTTTAATCTTATAAATGCTACTTCAATGGCTGCCAGATTTGCTTTTAAAACTGTTTTGGGGTTTTTTTTGTTTTGTTTTGTTTGCTTTTTGTTAAGCCAGGAGCCTGTCAAGAAATATGAGGAAAATCAAACCAGTATGTTCCTTTCTATTCTCAAACCCTGTGTATTTCTAACTCAGGGACTTGGCAGCTTTTAAAATAGACCTCATCACTCCTCACAGTCACATACTTTTTTCTCCCACCTACCTTGCCTGTGTAATGTCAAAGAATCTTTTATATGAATTTCATTGCAAAAAATTCCCAACCTACTTCTGTCCATTTTAATTTTCATTAATGTATTATTATTATTTTTGTCTTTTTGCCTTTTCTAGGACCACTCCTGAGGCATATGGAGGTTCCCAGGCCAGGGGTCCAGTCAGAGCTGTGGCCACCGGCCTACACCAGAGCCACAGCATCACCAGATCCGAGCCACATCTGCGACCTACACCACAGCTCACGGCAATGCTGGATCCTCAACCCACTAAGCGAGGCCAGGGATTGAACCCACAACCTCATGGTTCCTATTTGGATTTGTTAACCACTGAGCCACAACAGGAACGCCAATGTATTAAATATTTACTAAGCATTTAATGATGCTTTATGCTGGGAAATCTAAGGACCAATAAGACACGTCTTTAGGAATAGTCTAGTGGGAAAGAAGGACAAGTTACCAAGAAATTATGGTAAACTGGCTAAGTGCCATGGCTACAATATCCCAGGGTTCCACAGAATCTCCAATAAATGGCACCTAACCCTGTACCTAGGAAGGCTTCACTCTTCTCTCCCAATCTGATGGTAAAACCAGAGGGGACCTGGACAGTTTCATCCACCTAGAGATTCTTGGCCCATAGCATAGGGCACATAGCATGTGCAAAGGCCCTGAGCCAATAGACAGGATGAGGAAGGCACTTATGGGGGAAGTTGGTTTGGTTTGACCAGAGCTTGTTTGTGTGTCTGGGAGGGGAGGAGGTCATCTGAAGGATGTTAGAGTTCATTAGTCAGGATTATAAGGGCCTTGGATGCTACACAAGGGACAAAATGCTTCAGAGTAAGTGCTTGGGCAGCAGAATGGCTGAGGGGATGTGGCCAGGCCATAACTCTATAAATGACCTAGTGAATGGATTAGAGTAAGAATGAGGGATGGGGGTGAGGCTCCTCACTGAGGGAATTGAGGTGAGTAGGTAACAGCCAGGCAGAGGACAGTGCAGAAGCAGCAGGTTCAGGGGAATGAATTCAACTCTGACACGTCACCTGAGGTGCCTATGGATGCCCACATGATGCCAACAAGCAGTGAGCCTTACCCACCTGGGCTCAGGAGGGGTCATCAAATACAGGTGCCACTGAGGCCAGAGATGAGGAAACCACCCAGGAAGAGTGGAGACTCTGGAAACACTCTCTAGAGTAGCAAGTTCTAGCAGAGGTTCACTCTCCACTCCCCACAGCCTCTGGATCTCACCCAGCTTGATTCCAGCCCCGAGGTGACCTGCTCTCCAACCCCTGGTCCTGACTGCTTCTTAAGAAATGAGCATAGAGGGAGTTCCCGTTGTGATTTAGCATTAATGGACCAGACTAGTATCCGTAAGAATGAGGTTTCGATCCTTGGTCTTGCTCAGTGGGTTAAAGATGCAGTGTTGCCATGACCTTCGGTGTGGGTGGCAGAAGAGGCTCGGATCTGACATCATTGTGGCTGTGGTGTAGGCCGGCAGAACTGCCATATGCTGTGGGTGTGGCCCTAAAGAGACCAAAAAAAAGGAGCGAGGGGGAGAAATGAGCATCCATTCTATGTGCAGTTTGCCTTATAGAGTGGCCGCTTTGTTCATCATCTCTCATCTGTGGTGAAAAGTACTCCCCATTGTTTAAAATAAAACAAAAAGCAGTCCTAACTCCTTTATCCTATCAAATAGGTAAGGCAGCCAAATAGTGTGTCAGGTCCCCTTCTTTTTTTAAAAAAACTTTTTTAAGGGCCACACTGCAGCATATGGAAGTTCCCAGGCCAGGGGTCAAATCAGTGCTGCCGACCTACACCACAGCCACAGCCAAGATCTAAGCCAGATCTGAGCTAAGTCTGCAACCAGCACAGCTCATGGCAAGGCCAGATCCTTAACCCACTGAGTGAGGTCAGGTGTCAAACCCGCATCCAGGTTACTAGTCAGGTTCGTTACCGCTGAGCCACAATGGGAACTCCTCTTTTTGTTTTTTATAGGGACACACCTGCAGCATATGAGGTTCCCAGGCTAGGGGTTGAGTCAGAGCTGTTGCTGCTGGCCTATACCATAGCCACAGCACCACAGGATCCAAGCCTCAGGGGTGATGTACACCGCAGTTCACAGCAACCGCGGATCCTTAACCCACTGAGCAGGGTCAGGGATCGAACCCATATCCTCACAAATGCTGTTCAGGTTCATTACCGCTGAGGCACAACGGGAACTACGAGGTCCCCTTCTTAAAGAAATTCAAATCCTGACTCTTCAATAATTGGTGTTAGGAAAACTGGATGTCTACATGTCAAGGAATGAAATTGGATTCTTACCTAGTACTATATGCAAAAATCAATTCAAAATGGATGAGACTTAATTGTGGAGCTGAAACTACAAAACTCCTGGAAGCAAATAGGACTCAGTATCAGACTTGATGATTTTTTCTATTTGACACCAAGTGTTTTTTTTTTTTGTCTTTTCTTGGGCTGCTCTCGTGGCATATGGAGATTCCCAGGCTAGGGGTCTAATTGGAGCCGTAGCCACCAGTCTACGCCAGAGCTACAGCAACGCAGGATCCGAGCCGCGTCTGCGACCTACACCACAGCTCACGGCAATGCCGGATCATTAACCCACTGAGCAAGGGCAGGGATCGAACCCGCAACCTCGTGGTTCCTAGTCAGATTCGTTAACCACTGCACCACGACGGGAACTCCGACACCAAATGTTTAGGCAGCAAAACAAATGGGACTACATCCAGCTAAAAAGCTCCTGCACAGTAAAGGAAACTATCAACAAAGCGAAAAGGCGACCAAGGCAATGGGAGAAAATATTTGCAAACTATTTATCTGAAAAGGGGTTAATATCCCCCCAATATATGGAATTCATTCAACTCAATAGCAAAATAATACTAATAATAAAATGGGCAAAGGGTTTACTTAAATAGACATTTTTCCAAAGACATCCAAATGACCAAGTATATGAAAAAGGTACTCTCCGTCACTAGTCATTTGGGAAATGTGACTCAAGGCCACACCCGTTAGAATGGCCATCATCAAGACAAGAGATGGCTGTTTTCAAGGAGATGGAGAAAGGGGAACCCTTGTGCACCACTGGTGGGAAACTAGTGCAGTCACTATGGCAAACCGTATGGAGAGGTCTCAAAAAATGTAAAACAGTACTACGTCACCAAGTAACCCACTTCTAGGTTTGTATCTGAAGGAAATGAAATTGCTCTCCTAAAAAGGCATCTGCACCCTCACGTGCCTTACAGCACTATTCGCAAGAACTGAGAATAGGCAATTCTGCCATTTCCAACAACATGGGTGAACTCGTTGCAGAAAAAAGCCAGACAGACAAATACTGCTTGATCTCACTTACATGTGTAATCTAAAAACAAAATAAAACAAAAAACTTAAACACATGAAAGGAAACTGTGAGGTGATGGATATGTTAACTAGCTTGATGGTAATTATTGCACAATGCCTACATACATCAGGCATCACACTGCACATCTTAAATACATACAATTTTTATTTGTAAATCGTATCTCAATAAAGCCAAGACAGGTGGACAATTTCTGAACCTTCCACTTAGCAGGCAGCAAGGGCTCCTTACACTGTACGGAGTCAGTGGGTTTACAGTATAGTCTAGAGCTCAGGACTTGTGACTGTCATCACACGTGCCTGGGTGGCCAGTGCCCGCCCAGAGCTCCAGCCTCTTCCTTAAGTGTGTGTGAGACAAGGAGAGTGAGAAGCAGGGACAGAAGCTGTCCTCGTGTGGAGACTCTGGTTCTAATCTTAAAGATTTTACTGAGGAGCTAACACATGCCACTACTTCTTAAGCAAATTCAAGTTAGATTTCTATATGGGTGTCCTAATTAATGCAGGGAACTGCAAAGGATGCTTTCGAAAACCGCTGCAGTGCTCTACAGGAATGGGGCATTGAAAAAGATTGGTCTATAAAAAAACCAGTCTCTGCTGACAACCACAAAGTTGTCCTCTTCCTGTGAACACTGTCCAGAGGTCACTGAGTGTTTGGTCTCTCTGGGAACTAGTCTTATGCGTTACTCTGGGTACACTAAGACAGGTTCCTGGTTTTAGAACTTCAAAGAATCAGGGAACAAAACTCAAAGGCCAGCTCAGTTCAGTCTGTCTCCTTTCTTACCAACAAACAGAAGGCAGGGCTCCCTGGATTTGGGATCTCTGTGAGGCTCCGGTGGGATCTACTTGTTCTCTCTCAACATACAGCTCACACGCTGGCACAGATGCAGGAAGTGCTGAAACCCAGGCACCACTACCTTTTCCAGATCAAGCTCCAGTTCAATCATAGCCTCTCCTCCCCACATCCCCCACCCCACCACTTCCCTCCTCTAGCTTCTCTGTCAGTGTTATGTCAAGGTACCTGACTCCCTTATCAGTATTATTGGACATTAAGAATTTAGTGCCTCCAAAATGAGGGAGTTCCCGTCGTGGCGCAGTGGTTAACGAATCCGACTAGGAACCATGAGGTTGCGAGTTCGGTCCCTGCCCTTGCTCAGTGGGTTAACGATCCGGCGTTGCCGTGAGCTGGGGTGTAGGTTGCAGACACGGCTCGGATCCCACGTTGCTGTGGCTCTGGCGTAGGCCAGTGGCTACAGCTCCGATTCGACCCCTAGCCTGGGAACCTCCATATGCCGCGGGAGCGGCCCAAAGAAATAGCAAAAAGACAAAAAAAAAAAAAAAAAAAATTAAAAAAATAAAGAATTTAGTGCCTCCAAAATGATGTGATTTAAATATATAATTGTATATTCTAAAAATTATGTTCCCCAAAACTTGAATCTAAAAAGGGAAAAAACCCAGTTGATTCACCAGATGACACAAACATGGAATAAAAAATGTAAAAACTCAGGGAGTTCCCGTCGTGGCGCAGTGGTTAACGAATCCAACTAGGAACCATGAGGTTGCGGGTTCAATCCCTGCCCTTGCTCAGTGGGTTAAGGATCCGGCGTTGCCGTGAGCTGTGGTGTAGGTTGCAGACGCGGCTCGGATCCTGCGTTGCTGTGGCTCTGGCATAGGCCAGTGGCTATAGCTCCGATTGGACCCCTAGCCTGGGAACCTCCATATACCGCGGGAGTGGCCCAAGAAACAGCAAAAAGACAAAAAAAAAAAAAAAAAAAATGTAAAAACTCACAACTAAAATGGTTAGGGAATGTAACTTCTGCTTAACTGACCCATCTAGTTAAGGGGGCTATCTTCTTTTTTTTGGCCACGCTGCAGCACATGGAAGTTCTTGGGCCAGGAATCAAACCCATGCCACAGCAGTCACAGCACTGAGCACCTGAGTCACAGTAGTGACAATGCTACAACTTTAACCCCCATTGAGCCACCAGGGAACTTAACAGGCTACTTTCTGGGAGTGGGGTGGGGGGAGTCCTAAAATACAGTTTAAATGACCTGGCCTCTCAAACATAAAGTCTGGTAATGGTCTTCATGCCTCAGATCATCATCAAGAGTACCAGGGGCTGCTAAATAACCATATCCAACTACAGTCAGCAGGCTTTTCAAGCGCATTTCATTTTCAGAGTGCTATAGTACATCGTGTGTGACCTTCACACAGTTGGTGTTCTCTAATGAGGATTCCCTGCTCACATTTTCCACTGAGCGTCACCATGTGTCACATTCATGGCCCGAGCAGCAACACCACCAAAACCTGGGAACTTGCTAGAAATGCTGACTGACTCATGTTCCTGGCCCAGACTTGCTGCCCAGCAATGTGCTTTAACGGGGCTTTCAGGTGGTTCTGATACATCTGAAGTTGGAAAAACATGACTACAGAGAATCCTCACCTGCTGACATTAAAGCAGGAGTTTTAAGCTGGGATCTGTGAACCCCCTGAAATGAAAGGCAAATGTGCATGTTACTGGGGAGAAGCTACATAGCTGTCGACATTCTCAAAGGGACATTAACTGAGAAACAGGACCTCTACTTTGGAGTCATCCAACTCAGCAGTATTCACTTCTGCAAATATACACCAAGCCAAAATTTTCTCCAAGCCCTTTAATATCACTTAAACAGCTGAGGCGCAAGCAATAATAAAACTGCATTTTTCATTACATCTGCATGATATACTAATTTTTCTCAAAAAACCTCTTCTGCAGTGACATTTCATTAACACACACTCTGCTCCATAGGTTGATTCAACAAGATGAGCAAGGCAGGCATGATGATAAGCTATTAAACTTACTGAGGAGTAAGAGGACAAGTGGTTACTGACTGCCCATACACACACTGTCCCAGGTTTTACACTCTTGACCTTTAAGTTCGATGTGAACCTAAGTTCTATCATCTGTCAACAGAACAGCACCGATACACCCAGGTTTTAAATGGTTTTTCTTTCGTACCCGCACCCTCATGGATCCTAGTTAGGTTCGTTAACCACTGAGCCACCTAGGGAACTTCCTAAATGCTCTTTCATATCATGTAACCAAACAACAGATCTACGTCCAAGGAAGCATGCCAATGTGCACAAACATTTCGTTTCCAAAGATTTAAGTGCACACCATTACTACACAGGAACATCCAGCTATTATCACTCTACGCAGATCTTGGGTTGAGCAGCATTTGGGCAACAGCCCCACTACTACCTGGTTCCATCACTGTGCAAAACGTTAGTGTTCAGCAATTACGTGTCTGAGGGGAATATGGGGAAAACATTTTTGGTGCTGGTTGTCTTAACACAACACAGCTAGCTTTCAAAAGTGGTACCTAATTTTAAAGCAGCGAAGCTGTTATTTAAATAAAGCATACTTGGCACAATCAGCTCTGAAGTAAGGACATCACTACCTCTTCAATAAGCATTAAAGCAAAGCTGATTATTTCTCAGAAAGCTAAGTGATACTCAGAGTGGGCTGCACTACAGTTTGTAAGAACACACAGTCTTCATTCCCTCCTAAGTTGACACCTCATACTCCTCCAGCTGGCCCTTAGTTTGTCTGGCTCCCTTCCTCTCTTGCCAAGCTCTCTGCCCCAACACGTTTGTACTGGTCACCCACCCCACCCCTCAAAAAGCATGTGGGGTTGTCACTAAAAAAAAGCAGTTTAAGGGTTCAGGATCACAAACCTGAAGAAGAGTCCTTAAATGTATGAGTGACCTAGTCTGATAATCTAATTTTATAGATGAGAATAGTGGGAATAAGAGCAGAGAAGTAATGTGGATTTGCCCAAGGTTGTGTAGCTATGCAAAGACAGAAAATAGAACCAAGCTCCAAATTTTTCCCACCATATCACAACCACCACAAAACCCCTGTGGTTAAGAAATGTTTCAAAGAAAAACAAAACACCCAGTATATCTAAAAAATCCTGAGGGTCTCTCCACAGGCTTTTAGACAGAATAAAGGCAATCTGTACAATTAGAAATGCAGCTCACTTCAAATGTTACCACTAAGTACCAAGAATCTTTATTCTCAAGTCTGATAGTGAATCTGTGGCTGCAGATAGTATTTCACTGTTTTGAGAATAGAAGGTCCCACTATCTTTACTCTTTGCAAGTCTTTAGCCACAAGGTTATACCTTATTCTCACAACAAGATAAATCATACTGGAAAGGGATTAAGGAGGTACACTTAATATAAAAGCAAAGGCAAACAAATCCTTTTACAAGCATATCATCCCAGTTACCTTGAAGGTTAAGTTTCAGATTAATTTACAAAAGTAGTGACAGAACCATGATTTCAGTGAAAATCAACATAAGTTATACCATAAAAAGAAGGAAAAAAAATCAATTCAGAAATACTAAGCCAGGCAGGCATGCAAAATTCAAGAGTATATAAAAAAAAATGCAAGGGCTGGCTGCCCAAACAAGTATGTCTCCCCCAAAAATGGGATTTGATCTGAAGTGTTGAACAGAAGCAAAGGAATTAGAAGCTCAATCAGCAGACCAATCCCCTCATTTCATGTATGAGGCAGGCAGTAGGCAGACTAACGGCAAAGCTCACCAGGTAGGTGAAGGGCTGAAGGGGTACACAGACCTAGCTGCCGGCTGCTGATACACACATCTAAAACACAGGCAGGAAAACATCTGAATACATTAAGCCCACTGATTGAACAAAGTATTTAAAAGCTAATACATATGGAGGGGTGAAGTTGTTACATCACAGCAGCCTATCACACATTTAAGAGATTAAATGAAAATAAATAATCTCTCAAAGACTTTAATGCTCAGTTTTGATAAACAATCAAGTTTTCATCCAATTTTCTGATGTGCAGCAAAAGTGTATTGGACCTTTTTAAAAAATAAGTTCATTCTTCAGCTTTCTACACCACTTATGGTCTCTCTTTCAAAGCTGAACATTGGGTTTTTTAATCTGAACCCGTGGCATGTGGAAGTTCCCAAGCCAGGGATCAAACCCATTTATGGCAGCAACCCAAGCCACTGCAGTGACAATGTTGCAGTGACAACGCTGGATCCTTAACCTGCTACACTACAAGGGAACTCCAGGACTAGGCATTTTTAATGTAAGCAGTGTAATGTTCCATATACATTTTAAATGCATATCTCAGGAATAAACAAAATCCATGTTTCAGTAACTCATAGTGTATTTATAAAAGGGAAAGGCTCTCTATCAAAATACACTTTTCACTGGGAAAAATAAATAAAACAGACAAACAGATCTACACAAAGTAAAAATTAACTTTGGTAGATTTCAGTGTAGGACAGTCCATAACAAGCATTATTTGCCCTTACTCCCCCAGAGCTGCTCATCTTCCAAGTTAAGATTTAAAAATATTTTTAATTATGTTGACATTTGTTTCTCACTCCACATCATCTTCAGCCAAGCTCTGAGCACTTACAATTCTCTGAAAGAGAAAAAATTTTAATTTTAAAAAGTATTATGCACATTTAATCAGGATTCTAAGTTCAACATAAAATGCTCTTTGTATTAAATCCTGCTGAAATTACCCATACTGAGATTTCAGCCTTTAAGACTTCATACATTGTTTTTTCATCTAAGAAAATAATGTTCATACATATATAATCAGTCCCACCACAAAATTCAATTTTTTTTTTTTTTTTTTTTTTGTCTTTTGTCTTTTTGTCTTTTGTTGTTGTTGTTGCTATTTCTTGGGCCGCTCCCGCGGCATATGGAGGTTCCCAGGCTAGGGGTTGAATCGGAGCTGTAGCTGCCAGCCTACGCCAGAGCCACAGCAACGCAGGATCCGAGCCGCGTCTGCAACCTACACCACAGCTGACGGCAACGCCGGATCGTTAACCCACTGAGCAAGGGCAGGGACCGAACCCGCAACCTCATGGTTCCTAGTCGGATTTGTTAAGCACTGCGCCACGACGGGAACTCCCTCAAGTCAATGTTAATCAATTTTTATAACTGAAACCAAAGAGAATTTAAAATCTCTTTTCACTCCCACATGAACTAAGACTATGGATTGGTGCTTTAGTGATCCTTCTATTTATTCTTCAAGCTTCATTCTGAACTCATCCATATTTCAAGAGACATCATTCTCAGGTCAGTTTTCCAAAAGCACTGTGTTATGGCCACTTTTCTAAAAAGCAGAAAATTGGAGTTCCCAGCACAGCACAACAGGATCAGCGGTGTCACTGTTCTGCTGGGACCCAGGTTTGATCCCTGGCCTGACACAGGGGGTTAAGGATCTGGCATAGGTCAAAACTGCAGCTTAGATCTGATCCCTGGCCCAAGAACTCCAGATGCTGCAGGGTAGCCAAAAAAGGGCAAGAGTTCCCATTGTGGCTCAGCAGTCATGAACCCCAACTAGTACCCATGAGGATGAGGGTTTGAACCCTGGCCACACTCAGTAGGTTAAGGATTCTGGTGTTGCTGTGAGCTGTGGTGTAGGTCACAGACACAGCTCGGGGATCTGGCATTGCCGTGGCTCTGGTGTAGGCTGCAGCTTAGACTGGCAACTTCCATGTCACAGATGCAGCCCTAAAACTCTAAATAAAACATTAAAAAACATTTTAATTAACTCTTAATTTATGTTTAATCTCTTACAGAAATGGGTATGCAGTCAAATAGCTCCAAAGCCAAAGTACCTCAGCATAGGAAGACACCCTGGGGCCTTTGGACAAGTGAGGCAGAGTGAACCCACAGGCCGGTATGATCTGCCTTCCAAGCTATGCCATGTTGGCTCCTCCGTCCACTGAACTGATGGGTCTCACAAGAGCAGTAGGCAGAAAGCTGGCTTCTACAGAGTAGCTTGGAGTGGCCTGAATTTTGGGATTTGACTACTAAGGCCTGAGATTTAAAACTAAGAGACACACTTCCTGATCAACCTCTTGGGCACAATCACTAAATTTTATGCCCCCCTCATCTGGCCAGGGATTGAACCCAAGCCCCAAAAGTGACAATGCTGAACCCTTAACCAACAGGCTACCAGGGAACTCCTAGATGTTTCTCTATTTGGGCTGATATCTCCAGTACTCTTCATTTCATGGAGGAGAGTTTCAAGATGTCATCATGTCCACTAAGGTCCTTTTAAAATGCCAATGTCCTAAAAACTTAACTTTCAGATTCTATTCACTTATTTCATAGCACTTTAAATCTTTACCTGACTAATTGTTGGGAGCTTAGTCAGAAGCATCTGGAACACTGGTGGTGGAAGAGTTTGCTGTAACACTTGCAGTAACTGCTGTGGCTGTCCACACACAGCAATGGCATTTGTCAGATGGTCTACACCCTTCTCATATTCACCTGGAAGATTTATGTAAGAATAACACACAACTCAAATTGGCACAATATTGTAAATCAACTATAGTTCAATTAAAAACAAAACACAAGGTAACTATAAAAACTCTTGCCTTTGTCCAAAATTCAACATAACATTTTCACTTCAGAAAAATCTCATGATTAAAAGTATTAAAATTGAAGAAAGCACGACTCTACCAAGAAGCATTAAAAATGGAAAATATAAAAGATTTTGGTCTACCATAGGGGACAGGATTTCCATCACGGGATGCAATGGCTCCACTGACTTGGAAATTAAGATGCCACATGGCCACTGAATTTACAGGCCACAGAGGAGGTCACATTGTTGTCTGAGAATATTAATTCTGATTATTTAATGTGAATAGAGCTGCTACCAAAAAGGTATGTATAGAACAAGGGATCCTGAGACAACTGCCTAAAACTTCTAAACAGACAGAACAACTACAACAACTCAGCCTAAGTGAAATCATTTCCCCTCCTGGCACTTGCAGCTTTGATCCATTCACATATCCTCAGTTAACAGAATATGTTCATAGAAGCTCTTTGGATGAAGAAGACCTTGCTAAGCAATGAGGTTCACCACTTACATGCTTATGCTTTCTCCTGGCTCACTTTGATACTGAGCTTCTCCTAAGCCTAACCACCCGAGTCCTCTACCTGGGGTCTGGTTGGCAGACATCACCAGAAGAAAGGCAGCCTGGCAGCTGAGTTAAGTAATCCTCTGGGTGTGTTGGGCTGAAGCATGGAACATAAGCTTGGGAAAAAGAGTAATACTTCCTCATCCTCCCCAACTCACTTCAACGCCATGAGTAACTGTTGTTTACAACCTGGATCTAACAGCTCAGGTCAAACAGGCAGATGGCCACAGTATTCCATCCCCATAATAATCCCAACATAGAATAATTAGAAGAGCGCTATGTTCTGATACGTAAAATCATCTTAATTGTTTGTATTTTAGGGACTAGGAGAGAAATTGATACTATCATTATAGTCTCTCAAATGATCTTTTAAGAGGATTTAAGTGCTTTACTATTGCCCTTTATTAAACTATTTTTCTTATATTGTGAAACAGTCATTTCCAATTTAAATTTTTTGATCATTTAAATTTCATAATAGTAATATATTAACAAGAACTTAATCCTATTGATGGAATATATAAAGGACAGCTTAAACTCCAGATCAGATTTAGAGCACTGGTTTTGAAATCACTACTATGAACTCACTGTGTGATCTTGATCAAGTAAATTAACCTTCTCTGGGACTTATAACACTATGACCTTATTCTCTAATCTACTTAAAAATTAATCTCATTTATCTAGATTACTCATTATCTCATATTATTAAATGCCTAAAAACTCATCTAGAAATATTTAGAATATCTTTAAAAAAAAAAAAAAAGAGCCATATACACAAAAGAAGCCCTTAATAACACCATAAGTTTTTATGAGTGTGAAAAATTTAAGCTAGTTTCCTAGTCTCTTAATGATTATTCATTACCTTGAGCTAGTAACTCTTCGCCAAGCTGAATTTCTTCGAGGAAGAATTTCTGAACAGCCTCAGCATCTTTAAGATCAGGTAACTGTTTGGTAATAGATTATTTAGTAACTGATACTGAAGTTATGCCAGAGATAACAACCAATATACCGAAAAAAATCATGCCACAAAAAATTTAAAAACTAACCAAAAAAAGCAATTTAATTACTCTTCAACACTCACAAGAATTAGTTTAGTATCTATATTCAAATAAATGCAAGAAAAACACTTATCAAATTGGTATTTCAACGGTTTTTAGAAAGCTGTAAATTAAACTTAAAAGTAAAAACTGAAGAGTACAAAAATCTTTATCATAAGATAAGCACCTTATAATTAACACTACTTTTGATGGCCATTATTATAATTTTTTTTATAACTATATTCAATTTGTTCCCCTCATCCAATACTGTTTTGTACAGATCTTAATACAACTATAAGATTAGCTATTTTTATTTTTTACTTATTTTCTTCTTTTGCTGTGCCTGTGCCATGTGGAAGTTCCCAGGTTGGGATTGAACCCATTGCCACTGCAATGACAACACTGGGATCTTTAACCTGCTGAGCCACACAGGAGCTCCAAGATTAGCTATTTTTAGACAGCAATAGAACACGACCATCAGTGAATATGTGACTGTATAATCATTGTCTATTTGTTGGGCATTTTGAGCTGCTTCTAATTTTTGCTACTACAAACAGCTTTTTACACTTTACCAGATATAGCCTTCAGCTATATGCACTATCTTTTTTAAAAATTTACTTTTTTTTCTTTGGCTGCTCTGAAGCATATGCAGTTCCCAGGCCAGGGATCGAACCTACGTCCCAGCACTTCCAACACACAACTGATCCTGCTGAACCACGGCAGGAACTCCTTTATTTTTAAAAAATGTGAACCAAGTTTTTAAAAAGTCTTTCTCTTGGGGGGGTCTTTTTAGGGCTGCACCCACAGCACATGGAGGTTCCCAGGCTAGGGGTGGAATCAGAGCCACAGCAATGCCAGATTCAAGCCGCATCTGTGACCTACACCACAGTTCACTGCAGCACTGGATCCTTAATGAGTGAGGCCAGGGACAGAACCCACAACCTCATGGTTCCTAGTCGGATTCATCTCTGCTGCGCCATGATGGGAACTCCTAAAAAGTCTTTTTACCTAGGCTTCTATTAATGGAAGCTTTTGGTTCTTGAGTATTATTACTTTTTAATTAATTTATATTCATTTTTTAGACAATGCTATGCACACTTAATAGAGTACAGTGTAAACAAAAATTTTATATGCACCAGGAAACAAAAAAATTCACATGATTCACTTTATTGAGAAAGTCCCTTTACTGCAGTGGTCTGGAACCAGACCTTCAATTTCTCTGAGCGTCTGCCTCTAATACATCCGTTTTCTTATGTCTTTAGAGAGAAAAGGGTACTGAAAACATAAGGGACATATTACATATTTCAGAAAGGTAGTTTGGACATAATAAGAAAACAAAGTGGTTGTCTTCCCGTTTCACCTCACTATTATGTCTGTGTTGATTATTCAACTGTAACATTTATTAATTTCACTTTTCATTGCCTCAATTTTCTTTAAAAAGAATCACTACTGATCCAATAGGTCCAAGTCCTGGGAATCCAGATAATGGAATTAGTTTCAATAAAAAAGAGAAGCTATGTGCACAATGACTGACATTTACTTACTTAATTTACTTACACGTCACATAACATTTTTAAATCAAGTAGAGAAACCTAGGTAGTCATTAAAAATAATCATGAACATAGGATCTATGAAAAGAAAAAAAATGAATAAAAAGATTTATGGCTACATTTACATATTACAAGGTAAAAATCAGTCAGGTGTTGGGATTCTGGATCAGTGGGTGTGAATAATCTTATGTAACTTTTCAAAATGAATAACAAGTAGCTCTTTTAAAGAAAACTTGGAGAGTTCCCACTGTTGTATAGCGAGTCAAGGCACAGGTTGCAGCTTTGGCTCAAATTCTATCCCTAGCTTGGGAACTTCCATACGTTGTGGGTGCAGCCAAAAAAAAAGAAGGAAAGGTTGGAGGGAAAATTTCAATCATTTGGCATAAATGTCTACCAGAGCCTATCTTACCACCCCTTAAATCCTATTCATATAGTAGACTGTCTGTTGTGATGGCCATCAAGGGGGAAATAACCAAGGAATGGATAATCTGCAGCTGAATACAGTTAACAACTATGCCTCAAATTGCATTTTGAAACAAAAAGTCCAATGTCTGACATCAGCTTTCTCAAAAAAAAAAAAAAAAAAAAAAAAAAAAGGATTTAAAATGGAATTTAATAAAATTGTTTCTCTAAACTGTGTAACATGATCTAAACAAACAAACAAAGCCAGATTGAGTTATTACCTTGGAAAGTCCAGCTCTCTCCTTAGCAAGCTTTTGTTTCTTTCTTCCTGCAAGAAAAGGAATATTTTGTTTTATCACTATTAAAATGGGAATCAAAAGAAGTCTAATTGCTGACAGTCATGCATTCTATCTGCAAAATACGTCTGACTTAGGCTTTCTTCTGTCTCCTTGTGATTTGTCAGGGTCATAAAAATAGTTCTGGTCAATGAGCTGTGAGCAACAGGACATTTCTGTGCAGGAGCCTTTTCCTTCCCTCTGGGGCACCAGGATCAGCAGTTTTAAGAGCTGGGTCTCCTCAAAAAAAAAAAAAAAAAGGAGTTCCCGTCGTGGCGCAGTGGTTAACGAATCCGACTAGGAACCATGAGGTCGCAGGTTCGGTCCCTGGCCTTGCTCAGTGGGTTAACGATCCGGCGTTGCCGTGGCTCTGGCGTAGGCTGGCAGCTACAGCTCCGATTAGACCCCTAGCCTGGGAACCTCCATATGCCGAGGGAGCGGCCCAAAGAAATAGCAAAAAGACAAAAAAAAAAAAAAAAAAAAAAAAAAAAGAGCTGGGTCTCCTGAGAAATTTCCATAAGCACAGTAACCCTCTCCGCCTCTACCTCCAACCTACACAGGACATGAAACACCACAAGGGAAGAATCAAGCCACTGTTGTTTTATTAACAGATTCTCTCTGCTGAATTTTGAAAACTATCTGGCATGCTTAAATGGGGTGGGGGGAGGCGGAGCCAGAAATCAGATTTGAGAAAGTTTTCTTAAAAAAAAAAAAAAAAAAAAAAAAAAAGCGCATAGTATTTCCACATTTGGGAAAAATAAGGAGCAAGTAGCACTCAGAAATGCAATGCCTAATTTTTTTTTTTTTTTTTTTTTTGTCTTTTTGGTTGTTGTTGCTATCTCTTGGGCCGCTTCCACAGCATATGGAGGTTCCCAGGCTAGGGGTTGAATCGGAGCTGTAGCCACCGGCCTACGCCAGAGCCACAGCAACGCGGGATCCGAGCCGCGTCTGCAACCTACACCACAGCTCATGGCAACGCCGGATCGTTAACCCACTGAGCAAGGGCAGGGACCGAACCTGCGACCTCATGGTTCCTAGTCGAATTCGTTAACCACTGCGCCACGACGGGAACTCCCGCAATGCCTAATTCTTAAATCAACTACTGCTGGCTAGTTAAGAACCCTCTGCCTATGGTTCTAGTTGTTTTGTTTTTGATTATGAATGCACTTCTACAAATCTTAGGAGTCAGCGATGTTGCTTAGCCAACCCTCAACACGAAATCAGCTGTCAATGGTATTCTAAGTTGCTGTTTAACTGTATGCTGGTGTGAAGGGTGCCAGCAGAGGGAGAGGAAACGCAGACTCTGGTATACCCACCTCTTCCTGGACTGTGTCCCCAGTGTGACCCTTGGCAAGTTACAGTTAACCTGAGCCTCTTTCTCCATATGTAAAACTGGTTTAAGAACAATATCTGCTTCATAGAGTTAACATGAGGATTAAATGAGTCAATGTAAAGCATCTTTTAAGAGCCTGGTTGATATCGCGGCCATAGAAGCATTTGGTATTGAGATAGTTCAACACCAACTCCTCCTCAGCCAAGGAGTTCCGTTATGTCTAAGAAGTTAGTTTCATTAGTCACTAAAAACTACCAACGACACGGAGAATATCAGTGTAGCATAGCTAAGAAAAGTAAATTTATTATTACCTGGGTGATCCTCAGAAAATAATTGCCTTAACTCTCAAAAGATAAGGCATATTTAAATTTATACATGAGAAATAAAAGCCAAAAACAGGCAAACATTCTCTTAAAACCTTAAAGTATTCTATAAATCCAAACTTCAATGACTGACTCAAGAGGCAGTGACCTGTTTGCCTAAATGCAGACAGATGGTTATTTTAGGGAAACTTCTCTTATCTACCCTTACAAACTGAATTTAATCAGACCAGTATCTTTAGCCAACTCTAGCCCTCAGATTACATAAAGTGCCACAACCCCAAGACTTAAAAAAGTCTTAGCAATCGCAACAGAAAAATACAGGTTAAAGCTGATTTTACGTATCAATCTGAAGACTATTTTTCCCTCATACCTTTCCTAGGTGTTCATCACTGGGCAACAGAATATGTAACATTCTACTCTTATTATGCTTAATTAAGGGTTTTATGGAGTTCCCTTGTGGCGCAGCAGGTTGAGGAGCTGTGTCAATACAGCAGTTCTGGCCGTTGCTGTGGCACTGTGGTTCAATTTATGACCCAGGAACTTTCACATACCACAGGTGCAGGCCAAACAAATAAATTTAAAAAATTAAAAATTAAGAATTTTAGGAGTTCCCCATGTGGGCAGGCGAGGGTTCGATCCCCAGCCTCTCAGCCTGGTGCCGTAGGTTAAAGGATCCGGTGTTGATCCCCGGCCCAGGAACCTCCACATGCCACAGGTAAGGCCATTAAAAAAAAAAGTTTTGTTAAGCCCTCTTTAGGCAGAAAATAATGAATACTAGACTATACTAATTACTAAATACCAGGGTACAGGCCAGTGCGGGGAGAGTACCAAGACTGGAAGAGAAGTGGAAGACTAACAGAGGAACTGGTCAAGGAGACAAGAAACACCTGGATGTTAAGGGTAAGCACTTGCACCACATTTGAAATGTTGTTAATTAGCTTATTTTATCCTCACAGTAACACTAGGACAGGTACTATTATCACCAAGGTCACAACTAGTGAATGGTGGAGTGGCAGTGGTACCTCAGAGCACGTGTACTCCAACAGTGCTCTATGCTGCCTCTACACACTGTAGAGAAGTGAAGACATTCCCATCAAAATGAATGGCACCTCAGAAATAAAAATGGCAAGTTTGCAAAATAGAGAAATATAATTTGCTAAGCCAGAATTTATGGAAAATGACAAAAATGATCATAAACCCAGGTGAAACTTAGTTTCCATTCTTAGTGTTTTTTAAATGGGAGTGGAGAACATGTGATTGTTGCAGAATATATTTGATGCAGTTGCCAAATTTTTAAAGATCTCTTAGCTACTTGAAATCTATAGCAGTAAGATTAAAAATCTGGCTTTACTTTCATAAAACAATTAACTTGTTATGTTAACTTATTTTCAGAGACAGTTTCAAATAGTTATCTCTGTGATAAATGGACAGATGACGATAGACTGAAAAACCAAGGAGTTATACATTCATATCAGCAAATCAACTTAGCATTTACTAGGTATCAGTCCCAGTGCTACCCTTAAACCTAACAAGTTAAAACAACCTAACAAGTCAAAAAATACACATGAAACACAGGCTTACAAAAAGTCCCAAATCTAAATGATTCTGAAAGCACTTAAGATTACTCACTATATTTTAACACAATTAATCATGTAATACAGTGCTGTATCATGAAAAACATCTGTAGTTGGCACTATAACTTGTAGGTTAATTTTCATTTGTTAGCTATTATTTAGATACAAATTATGCTGGGGGAGTCCTGCTAATTTGCTGTTACTAATGAAAGGTGAAAAATCTGAATAAACTAGAATACCAAATCTAACCTCAAACCTTTTTTAAACAACTTAAGTCCCTTTTCCTTAAAATAAAAATTTTTTAAAAATCAGGTAAAAAGAAAAAAACATGGCATTTTTATTACACATGTAAGTATTCTATTAGAATTTAGGCAGGAAAAACCCAAAATTAGGAATTCTCTTGGGATGCAAGTTCGATCCCTGGCTAGAGAATTTCCACATGCTACAGGTGCGACCAAAAGAAAAAAGGAAAACCCTCAAAGTTAACTAAACTCAAATGAATTTCATTCCACAAATACAAAACACCCTCAAGTTCCTAAATATCAATCATACAAAAACCTTTAAGCAGATTGCAAAATACTCGTAAGTTTTATTTGCTAAAGGAAATATAAAAAAAAATTATATTCATAAACAACCTTTAGCATTCATCAATTACCATGTACCAGGTACAGTACTAAACTACAATTAAAGCTTGGAGCCGGTTGCCCAAGGTTACTCAGCTACTAATTCAAGCCTGACCACTTAAATCATTAGGCTACTGTCAAACCTAGAAGAAAAACTGATGGGTTGAAGACGATAGAACATAATCCCTGAAAATAAGATTTCTCAATTTTAGAAATGATTTCTTCAATCAAAAATCAGTTTTCTCAAAATTGTCAACAGCAGGATTGCAGTGTTTCCATTCTTCAAAGAGCTCTACATCCAAGCCACCCCCACCTAATCCTTGAAGGTACAGGAAAACGATCTAAGTTCTAATAAGTACACATACAGCCAGCATTTATAGGGCCTCTCTTACGTCAGGAATGGTGGTGGGAACCTAAAACATCTTAATCTTCACAAAACCAACTGGAGACATTACCTGACTTTGCAAACTAAGAAAATTAAGACTCAGCCCAAGATCACACTGCTAATTTGTGACTAACCTGGGCCTGGAAACTCAGTGTCTGAATCCACAACAGCATTATTTCCATTAGTCTACCTAGCCATACCTCTATGCCGCTTTCTTCCTGAGACACAAAGGGAGCTAAAATCAGATACATTGTAAATGGTGTAAGATCAGTACTTTCCAGTACGGTAGTCACTAGCCACGTGACACTCTATAATTCGTGAAATGACTTACTATAGCTTAATTGCTATCACTTAAATAGGATAATCACATCTTTACACTTTCTGGGCTTCAATAACTTAATCATAATTTCAGAAAATATTTTGAATGAGCAACCTAGTTAAAAATGTATTTCTTGGGAGTTGCCATTGTGGCGCAGCAGAAACGAATCCGACTAATATTCATGAGGATGGGGTTCGATTCCTGGCCTCGCTCAGTGGGTTAAGGACCCGGAGTTGCCCTTAGCTGCGGTGTAGGTCGCAGACGCGGCTCGGATCCCACGTTGCCGAGGCGTAGGATGGCAGCCGTAGCTCCAATTCAACGCTTAGCCTGGGAGCTTCCATATGCTACCAGTACGGCGCTAAAAGGCAACAACAAAAACGAACAAAGTATTTCTTATTGCAACAAATGTGCTCTTCTATTGTTGCAAACGAGTATACCCCAGAAGTTAAAGACCATAAAGGTTTTGGTGACAAGGTTTCCATCCAGCAAACCTCTTAAAACATGTCGCAGGTATGAAATAGGACTGAGCCACGTGAGAAGCGCAGGCCTTTGGACTCCCCTGCAATTTCTGTAGCATTCACTCATATCTTGGAAGCCTTTAGAGCGAAGCTACCAAGAGGGTTTAAGAATGCAATCTTATCGTTGAGAACAATACTGTTCTAGCTATGCGGATTTCGTCTCAAGCCACGAATTCGCAAAATGCAAAAAAATACTTTCGAGGGAGAAATAAAGGTTTATAAAAATAAATGGCAAAACGAGCCCCAACCTCCACGCTATATTATACAATCGCGTTTGCACTTACACAGAGAAAGTGGGGAAAACGAAATGGGAAAAATCGTCCCTCCAAAATGGAGGGAATCGTACAGCGAGGAGCCGGGGGCAGCCCTGGGAGGACGCAGACAGCGCCATCACCTTCTGGCTCGTTTGCCCGCGGTCCTAGGCCGGGCCGCACCACGCGGCTGCCCAGCACGCGGCGACCCGACGCGCCCAGGCGGCCCGGCGAGGGTGCAGGAGGGTTGGGCCACGCCAGGGTCCAAGGGAGGCGGAGGGAGGCCGCAGGCCCCGGGGACAGGGCAGCCACTCACGTTCTCGCAGCCTGTTCTTGAAGTTGGGGTCACTTCGTCTCTTGCGGTCGAAGTAAATGCAGTACCCGATGAAAAGGGCCCCGCACACGCCGGCGGCAATAGCGCTGTTCCGGCCCACCATCTTCTCCCCACGGACCAGCGGCGGCTGCGGCGGGAGAACTGCGAAGTACCCGTTGGCCGCAAAACCTTAGAGCAGACTCCGCTGACCGGGCCTGACGCCCGCCGCAAGGGACGCGGAAAGGCGGGGCTTATGTCACTTCCGGCCCCTGTCGCCGAGACCCTCGGGTCTGTCCAAGGCAGTGCCTGAGCCGAGGCGCCCGCGCCGCCTCTGCGCTTGCGCAGAGGTTTGAGCACAATGGCCGAGACAGCTACCACCGCTGTTCGCGTAGGTGTTGGGATTTTGCTGGAGACCATGCTTTTCCTTAACAGCCGCCTGAGCATGATGTAAGGGTGTTGGCACGTGGCCGTCGTGCGCACACTACAGAGACTTTTTATAGGCTATCACATTCTTTCTTGAATTTAACTGAATTTGCTTTTCAAGTTCAGTCACAATCCGTTGTGCGCCAAGCACCGTAAGTGATTCGATTTAACAAGAATGTTACAGTCTCAAGAGTGAAAGAAAACTAAACGGAGCAATTCCTGGAAAAAATGTTACGGGGAAAAAGAGTTTGAAGGAAAAAGAAAACGTATAGTTGTCATAGCCACTGAAAACACTGTGTATCTGTGTTTTAAGTTTCAAAAGACACCCTTGGAGTGGTAGGAATGTTTGTTACTCATAGTGGGTCCTGACCATTTATGCTGAGGAGATGGTTCGTAATGGGAGCTGGCCAGATCAGACAGATCAACTATTTGGCTAGAGGACTTTGATCCAAGTGATATCAGCCCTACCTAAGGGGAGAAGAGGGGAAGGAAGCTGGAGATTGGGTTCAACTTCATGCACGTGAGCTTCCCAGTTTGGCAATGCTCTGTGCAAGTTACGCATCAGTGTGCCATATGCCAGGAGGTGAGGTGTTCTGTCTCGATGGGGAGGGAATAGAAGCTTTGCACGTGGGATCCTCCCAGACCTTTTCCCATGTCTCATCTTCCCATTTGTCCGGTTTGATTCGTATACTTTTGCTGTCATTAAAGTGTAATGATAAGAATAGAATGTTTTTGTTGTTTTTTTGGCCGCTCCGCGGCATATACTGTTCCCAGTCCAGGAATCAGATCCCAGCTGTAGTTGTAGTTGTAGCTGTAGCTGCAGCAATATGGGACCCTTAACCCACTGTGCCAGGCGGTGGCTCCAACCTGTGTCTCAGTACTCCCAAGATGCCACTGATCCTGTTGAGCCACATTGGAAGCTCCAAGAATAGTATGTTCTTGAGTTCTGTGACTCCTTACAGTGAATTATTGAAACTGAGGGGCTGGTAGAAACCTCCAAATTAGTAGCAACTGGTCAGAAGAGTGACCTGAAGACAACACCCTCCTCCCTCCCCAAGTTAGTGTTGGCGTATGAGCATAGTCTTGTAGGGGACTGTCCCCTTAACCTAATAAGTTTGGCTCGACTCAGGTGGCTGGTATCAGAAGTTATTGCAAGGGTACTTATGGAAACATTTAGCTTGAGGTCCTAACCTAGTCCAAGAGCCTGGGAAAGCCCTTCTGCCTGAGTGGTATGGAACCTGAGATCCCATGGAAACAGAAAATTAGATCAAAGATTCATGAGCATTGCTTGGACTGGGATGAGATGTGAAGGTGCATATGCGTCGTGAGAAAATGATTGAGAAGGTTTCAAACAACAGCACAAAAAGCTTTTCCTTATGTCCTGCACACACATGTTGATTCTTCCTACCCTAAAAAGTGAAGCTCAGGAAGGTATGTCCTGAGCCTCTGCTGTGTTGGAACAGAAGACCTGCAAGGTCACACAGATGCCATGAGGCTTAGAACTCAACTCCTAGAAATTTGAGTAGATCATGAAGCTATTAGATTATTTGTCTGAATAAACAACATGCTACTTATCTCTATTCCTGTGTTGTGCAGAAGAAATGCCATGTAAATGCTGAGGTCACTGTGATGAGACACAACAGACCAGAAAACATGTTTCTACAAGGCACAGTTAGAGCAACACCTGTACCTTTGAATCTCAGCCATTCTGCATTTTTTAATAATTTTTTTTTACACTTGTGAAATACCTATAGATTCCTGAAAGAAAAACAGCTCGGAAATCCCTGAGGCATGTTGTTTGTGAGTGGAATTTGTGGGCTGAGGAATGAAATTAGTGGTTCATCACCAGAGTTTTAAAATAGAATAAAAAGTATCAGCCAGCAACACGTCTAGTAAGGACCAGTACTGACGTGGGAAACTTGTGTGTCAGTTAAATACACCCATGTCTGCACTGGTCCCAGTGTAAAATTAAAACTGTTGCAGATTATCATCAAAAAAGTGTGAAACTACTTATCTAGTCCAAGGCCCTTATTTAACCAAGCAAGATATTTAGATAAAGAGACAGAGAGTCTTGTCCAAAATCATGCATGCACAGCCACACAGCTGGGTCAACAATCAGATATCCTAACACCCCAGTCCAGGGCTCTTTACGTGAAAACCTAAACACCAAAACCCTATGTTAAGGACTTTAAAATTACATAAATTTTATGTGTTATAAAGCATACACAATAAAATATAATATGCACTATAAATATACGGTAAAATTATAGTCCATGTTTATAGAGGTAATCTATAGTAAGGCATCCTTATGTAAATTTAACTGGAAATACATGCAAAAATATTCAAGAACTATCAAGTGTTAAATATTTACTGAATCCTATAATGAAAAACAAGGTTCTAAGCACCTTAGAGGATACTAAGCATAAAATATCCAGTCCTTGGATAAAGGACAATGCAGTACTTTCTGCAGAGCAACATTTTAAAAACCCATTAGGTTTTCCTTGTGCTATGCCCAAAAGACAGGATTTTCAAAATAATCAGTAGTAACCCACTGTCCCCCAATTTCCCTACTCACTTAGGTAATATGATGCATGTATCACAGATTCTGGGTGCCTCAGATCAACTCCCCTGGTTTATGCTCACCCCTCCCTCCTGGATACAGACCAAGCTTGGCAAGATTTGTGGGAAGGATTCCAGCCATAATACAAGGTTAAGTCCCAAGAGAATGTAATGGTATTTTTCCCCCTTGTGGAACTTTATATTTTATGACTGAATTATATTTTATCAGAAAAATGTTCTTTATTTTTTTATTTTTCATTTGTTTTTGTCTTTTCTAGGGCTGCACCTGCAGCATATGGAGGTACCCAGGCTAGGGGTCTAACTGGAGCTGTAGCCACTGGCCTATGCCACAGCCACGGCAATGTGGGACCTGAGCCACGTCTGCGACCTACACCACAGCTCACAGCATCACCGGATCCTTAACCCACTGAGTGAGGCCAGGGATTGAACCTGCAACCTCATGTTTCCTAGTTGGATTCGTCAACCATTGAGCCATAACAGGAACTCCATATTCCCTTTAAATATGATTTTTAAAAAATTATTTCATTATACTGGGTGATATAAACTTAAGAATCACAAGTGTTCCTGGGAAAACATTTTTCAAAAATAGAAATAAGGAGTTCCTGTAGCGGCACAGCAGAAATGAATCTGGCTAGTATTGATGAGGATGCCAGTTCGATACCCAGCCTCGCTCAGTGGGTCAGGGATCCAGAGTTGCCGGGACCTGTATTGTAGGTCACAGACATGGCTCGGATCCTGAGTTGCTGTGGCTGTGGTGTACACTGGCAGCTGTAGCTCTGATTCAACCCCTAGCCTAAGAACTTCCATATGCAGCGGGGGAGGCCCTAAAAAGCAAAAAAAAAAAAAAAAAAAAGTTTTTAATAAAAAAAAAACACTAAAAATCTGTTTTATGGCCACTTTACCAAGGACTTCAATAACCATTCTAATCACCAGTTAAGAATAAGAAATTGGAGTTCCTGTCATGGCTCAGTGTTTAATAAATCAGACTAGGAACCATGAGGCTGCAGGTTTGATTCCTGGCCTCGCTCAGTGGGTTAATGATCCGGCGTTGCCATGAGCTGTGGTACAGGTCGCAGACGTGGCTTTGATCTGGCATTGCTGTGGCTGTGGCGTAGGCCGGCAGCTACAGCTTCGATTAGACCCCTAGCCTGGGAACCTCCATATGCCGAGGGTGGGGCCCTAGAAAAAAAACAAAAAACAAAAAACGAGAATAAGAAGTTAAAGCAACATTTGATATAAAATCCCTGTTGGTTAGTTGTTAGGTTGATGAAATCAAATTAAAACCCAGAACTCTATTTATTCCAACTGTAAGAGAAAGGATGAAAAAGGAATGGCTATTATATAACAGCCCTCAAAATCTTACTTTTTAGGAATTATGATTTGACCTTAGATCAATCAGTATTCCCAATTATTTAGATGATTTGTCTAGGTATAATCAATATTAAGTTGGTTTTATTTTTCTTTAAATTTACTCACTTTTATTTTTAATGTTTTGGGAGTTCCCATCATGGCGCAGTGGTTAACAAATCCAACTAGGAACCATGAGTTTTCAGGTTCGATCCTTCCCCCCGCTCAGTGGGTTAAGGATATGGTGTTGCTGTGAGCTGTGGTGTAGGTCACAGACGAGGCTTGGATCTGGTGTTGCTGTGGCTGTGGTGTAGGCTGGCGGCTATAGCTCTGATTAGACCCCTAGCCTGGGAGCCTCCATATGCCATGGGTGTGGCCCAAGTAAAGAACAAAACAAAACAAAACAAAACAAAATTAAAAGTATTTTCAATTTTTTTTTTTTTTTTGGCTGCCCCACAGCATATGGAGTTCCTGGGCCAGGGACCACATCTGAGCCACAGTTGGGACCTAAGCCCCAGGTGCAACAATGATGGATCCTTAACCCGCTGTGCCTGGCAGGGGATTGAACCTGCATCCCAGTGCTCCCAAGACACTGCGGATCTGCTGCGCCACAGTGGGAACTGCTCTTTTAAATTTAGTCTCATCCCAGGTAATTCTTAAAATAACTGTCTGGTGTTAATTATATATTTCTAACATGCTAAAATAATGCACAATCATTAACATTCTAAATGTTCACCTTGAATCTAAATCTCTCATACCATCAGCAGTATTTCACGATGACTAACCTGCCCACATCTTAAACAAATTCTTCAAAGGTACTATTAACAATGTGAATAACTGAAAAAGTGTCCATGTTGCCTACACACCATGCATAAAAAACCCTGAAATGTGATACATTGATTTATCCACACTTTTTTATTATCCAATAGTCAGTGGAAAAAAAAAAGCTTCACATTGCTACTTCTGATTTTTCTGTCTCTTAAATCGTCCACTTTTCTTCTGTCCTTTCTTTTTCTTCTTAATAAGAACAGCTTTTTCTCCAACATATAAACTTTTAGAACGTTGCACATTTTTTGAAGGAAAATTAAGTCCATCCTTAGATTTATTGACATTCTTCAAACCAGGATTTGAATTTTGTTTTAATTTTTCTTTATGAATGGAACGCATGACTCTCAGTTTTCTTCCCATCAGTTCAGAATTATTTAATTTCAGAGCAAGATGAACAGCATCTGTATTCTGCAATAAAAATCAATATATTAAATTTTCACCAGAAAGGCATCTGCAAAGAACTAGTAAAATTGCATATTGCAACTTTCATGGATTAGAACAACTTTCAAGGCTGCATATAGAAACCCCTCTCATTTCCACAGCCAAGAAGCCCAATCCCAAGTATTTAGCACGTGTGCTTGCAGGGTTTTTTTTGTGGAGGGGGGTGCTGCACCCACGGCATACAGAAGTTCCCAGGCCAGGGATGAAACCCACACCACAGCAACCACCAAAGCCACTGCTGTGACAATACCATATCCTTAACCTGCTAGACCACCAGAGAACTCCTGTGCTTGTAGTTTTAATCATGCTCATCAGTTTTTCCTCAGGACAGCATTCAAGCTGCCTTGCCAAATAATCAGATAAGCCACAAGAGGCTTCGTTTTTCTCAATGTAAAGGGAAGTTTCAACTAAAGAGACTAGTCTTGTGCAATCTTTCAAACAATGAACTGCCTCCTCACAGGCATTTCCTGCAAAAGCCCCTGCTATATTAGTTAATTCGAGAGCATGGAACTCTACTACATTTCTTGCGATGTTGGGCTAGGTGCCTTATAGGGTTCTATTTAGATCCAAAATTCTATTATTCTTTATTCTAATGATGAACCACTAAAATGCTAACAGCCTGAATATTCATGACATGTTTGTTAAAGGATTTGATAAACTTCAAAAGTCAGAAGAAAGAGAGCAGAGAAAACAGTCAAAGGCAGTAATATAATTACAGTAAGGATGAAAGCATCAGGCTGTGACCCCTTTTTCAAAAGCCATCTGGTAATTCATACCAAGAGCCTTAAATTATGACCACATAGTAATAACCCACGGGGGAGCTTTACGGAAGAAGTAATCAAAAAATCTAGGCGAACATTTGTAGGAAGAAACATAACCACTCCAATTTCATTATTACAGGGAAAAAGGGAATGCTGCAAATGTGCAACATTTGGGAAACATTTGGGAAAAGACGATATAAATTATGTTACATTGCTCTGTGGAAAATGCTTCATTACAGAAAACAACATAAAGCAGATTGCAGAATTTCAAGTTCACAAATAAGCTCAACTAGGAGTTCCCATCGTGGCTCAGGGGTTAACGAGCCCAACTAGTATCCATGAGGACTCGGGTTCGATCAGGGTTGGGCATCAGGCATTGCCTCGAGCTGTGGTGTATGTCACAGATGTGCCTTAGTCTGGCGTTGCTGTGGCTGTAGTGTAGGCCAGCAGCTATAGCTCTAATTAGGCCCCTACCCTGGGAACCTCTATATGCCTTGGGTGCCCCCCGCCAAAAAAAACCCAAAGAAACAAAACATTTAAGTTCAACTATAAGAAAGGCAGCCTAGGTAAAATCTGAAAGGAAATGCATCAATGGGTTGTGTGGGAAGAAAAACCTCAGTGGCATCAGGTAGTATGTGTATCCCGATAATGTTAGGCATGAGACACTGATTAACACTTAGTGAATTCAATTTTGTACAGAGACTGAGTGAACAGTCAATTCTTTTCTCCATTTTGTAGAGGTGGAGATTCAGAGATTTTTTTTTTTCCTCTTTCTTGGCCGCTCCACAGTATATGGAGTTCCCAGTCAGGGATCGGATCTGAGCCACAGCTTGACTATACTGCAGCTGTGGCAGCGCCAGATCCTTAACCCACTGTGCCGGGCCAGGGATTGAACCTGCCCTGTTCGATCCTGGCCCTGTAAAGATGCCACTGATCCAGCTGCGCCACAGCAGGGACTCCGAGATTCAGATATTTCATGCCTTTAATACCCAGTATCTAAAACATTCTTTAATAACAATATGGAGAAAGAGAGAATTAGAACATTCTGGTTGGATGCAGTTACAGGTATGGTACTCTATTTTGGCAGGTTATGAATTCAGTTGCCTTAGGGTGGAATTTGAGGGCAACAGTGATAGTTACATCTGCAAAACAGGACAGAACTGACAGCCTCTCCCAGCATATTTCAAAGGACAGTGACGATGCATTCACCTCCGTACCTCAAAGAGCACGTAGCCAAACCCTCTGCCAACTCCTGTCACTGGATCTCGCACGATCCTTACAGCCACAACGCTCCCACAGTCCAGAAAGTGTTTCTCAACAGCAGATTCTTCAACTTCTAGAAGCAAATTCAACCAAAGTGGAGGTGAGGACTTGGCATCACCTTAGAAAGCTGGAGACGTCTGATAACACAGCAAGGGTAGCACAACCTCGTGATATTAGTCAAGTGACACACTACGTTTTTTCAGGTTAGAGTTAAGGCAAAACATTAGGTTCCTACTCCGATGTTATGTGCATTACTTTAACGACAAACATTGGTACTTTGTTTTGACAAACTTACTGTATGGGAGATTCCCCACGAACACTGATCTCTTGTCCCTCTGAAACACAAATTAAATTAAAAAAATTAAACAAGCCAAATTAATAAAAATCACTATGGAACAGAAAATAGAGGTCATCCTAAAGTCACACCTTCTCTCATTCCAAGTATTTGACTGGTCTCTGTCCTGATTTCACCACACACTAAGCCCGTTTGACTCCATTTCTTCCATCCTCTCAATGGAATGGGAGTGAGCCCAGGGGGTTGTGGTTTTTGGCTCACAGCTGGCACAGACATGTGGCAGTGCTCAAGAAATGCATGCTAGGGGTTCCCATCATGGTGCAGCAGAAATGAATCCAACTACTATCCATGAGGATGCCGGTTCAATCCCTGGCCTTGGTCAATGGGTCAGGAACCCAGCATTGCATGAGCTGTGCCGTAGGTCACAGACGCAGCTTGGATCCCACGTTGCTATGGCTGTGGCATAGGGCAGCAGCTGCAGCTCCAATTTGACCCCTAGCCTGGGAACTTCCATATGCTGTGGGGTTCGGACCCAAAAAGCAAAAAAAAAAAAAAAAAAAAAAAAAGAAAAAGCTATACTGGGGGTGGGCAAACTTTTTCTGTAAAAGGCCAGAAAGCAAATACTTTAGGCTTTGTGGGCCATATGGTCTCTGTGGTACCTATCTGCTTCTGCTGTGACAGCACAGTAACACGTAACTAATGGGTGCAGTTGGGTGGCGATAAGACTTTAGTGATAGAAGCAAGCAGCAAACAGATTTGGCTCTCAGGCCAGTCTGCTGACCCTGTGCAAGCCCCACGTCAAAGCCAGGGCTGTCTGCCAGGCCCTGGTTAACTAGTTGCCTGGAAACCAACAGCTATGCACTTGGTTTCAGTAGTGAGCTCCTACAACTCATACCTTTTCCTGCTTCTCCAACAGCAGCTCTTACTGCAGCCCTGCCTCACCCCCTACCCACTAATAACTCTTTCAAGCTCATGCCAACACTCTGGCAAATCAGACTCTGGTCTCCACCACGTATTTGGTTCAAAGTTCTTTGTCAGGATAACATGACTCACCTTGCAAGACTGGAAGAACCCCTGTTCTCTCAGAAACCCTCTGTCCCTTCTTGCTGGCAACCCCAAGTCAAGTGCCCCATTCCTGAGCTGACAAAGTATCCTGTGCTTAACATAGAACAGTGCCAGGACCAGCCCATCTGCTCATGTTTATCTTTACACCGAGAGCTCCTAGGGAACTGAGACTATGTCTCATCACTAACTGCCTGACACTGAGTAGGGACTCAGAAACTGCTGAATAAATAATTTAACTTGGTTATTACATTATTTTCTTTTTAGGGCTGCACCTGCGGCATATGGAAGTTCCCAGGCTAGGGGTAGAATCAGAGCTGCAGCTGCTGGCCTGTGCCACAGCCACAGCAACACTGGATCTGAGCCACCTCTGTGACCTACACCACAGCTTGTGGCAACACCAGATCCTTAACCCACTGATCAAGGCCAGGGATTGAACCCGCATCCTCATGGATCCTAGTCAAGTTTGTTAACCGCTTCATGGATCCTAGTGGGGTTCGTTAACTGCTGAGTCACGAAGATAACTCCTAGTTGTGCTTCTTTGATGTCAAAATTCCTGATCTATAATCCTAGGATCAATTTTACTCAAGCAGTTCATTTTAGGTAGGGTCATGTTTAGGGTCATGAGAGATGGATCTGCCTGGTTCTGAATTTTAGACACCCTCTAAATATGCATTAAGTTCAAATCATATTCACTCTTAAACTTATCACACCCTAGAACAGTATAGATCCTTGGGATATGCCAATACCTAAGACAAAAAAGCCTTCCCTGTTAGGTTTTTTTTAAGCAGCTGTCTTGTAGCTCTTCTCCACAGATCCAACATGTAATTGTAAGAGTAAAGGAAACCACATAGTTATTCTATGAGGCATTTCCAATGATGTAGGCTTACAGAAAAAGCCCCATCGGGATAGATCTCAACTCCCACTTTTATTATTCCTTGGCCGTGCCCGTAGCATGTGGAAGTTCCCAGGCTAAGGAATGAACCGGCACTATAGCTGACCCGAGGTGATGCAGTGACAATGCTGGATCCTTAACCCGCCGAGCCACAAGAGACCTCCCAGATGATCTCTAATGTACTTCAGGCCTTACTTTCTACAATTATGATTATTTGGACTAATATAGGGTGAAAACCACTTTCCCCCCCATTTCCTTCTTCGGCCACCCTGAGGCACATGGAGTTGCTGGGCCAGAGATGAGATCCGAGCAGCAGTTGTGACCTGTGCCGCAGCTGCAGCAACCCCAGATTCTTAATCCACTGCGTTAGGCAGGGAGGGAACCTATGTCCTAGCACTGCAGACTCCGCTGATCCCGCAGTGCCAGAGTAGGAACTCTGGAAACCACATTCTTGATGCTAATGCTGACTTAAACCCTTGGCCACCCTAAGGAATCAACACTGGGACCACAGAAGGCAAAGGCAGTTTCCTCTGTGCCTCCCACATGCTCCCCGCCGACCCCAATTCTCTACTCAGTGCAAGGTCAGAAGAAAACCTTTCTCTCTACACGATTCCAGCTAAGTTTTTTAGACAACTCAATAACAACTTACAGATGAGGTCTCAGATGCAAGATCCACTCTAATACGAAATCCATCTGCAATTTGGGCCCCATTTCTGTTACAAATAGGAAGGGAAAATAGCTGTGAAAAGTGAGCACTGAGTTACTGGGATATTTGCTCTCAAGTGAAACCAAATAATAAAGCATGGACTCAAACACACTTAAAGACAATAATTCTGTTCAAACCTCAGAGATGAAATTACCTTTCCAATGCTTTTGCAGCAGCACTCTCATCCTTAAACACAACGTAAGCATTAATATTTTTCTGATCTGGATGAATTTTACGTCTATGCCAAAAAAAAAAAAAAAAAAAGAAGAAGAAGAAGAAAAAAAAAGACAATGTAAAATTTGTTCATCTCAAAGTCACTCAAATAAATATACTTTTTTTTTCACTCTCAATCAACACATATGACAGGAATACTGGGGGGAGTTTCTATAACCACTATGGAAAATAGTATGGAGGGTCCTCAAAAAACTAAAAATAGGTCTACCATAGATCCAGCAATCCCACTCCTGGGTATCTATCCAGATAAAATCATAATTCAAAAAGATACATGCACCCCAATGTTCACTGCAGCACTATTCACAATAGTCAAGATATGGAAGCAAACTAAATGTCCATTAACAGAGGAATGGATATAGAAGATGTGGTCCATATATATAATGGAATAATACTCAGCCATAAAAAGAAGGAAATAATGCCATTTGTAGCAACATGGATGGACTTAGAAATTATCATACTAAGTGAAGTTAGACAGGGAAAGACTAATTGCTTATCGTATGATATCATTTACATGTGGAATCTAAAAAAAGGAGACAAATGAACTTAATTGCAGAACAAAGACAGACTCACAGACTTTGAAAAATTTATGGCTACCATGGGGACAGATGGGTGGGGGAGGGATGAACTACGAGTTTGGGACACTGAGTTTGCACACTGAGGTATACGGAATAAGTGGCCAACAAGGACCTGTGTATAGCACAGAGAACTGTGCCCAATATTCTATGATAATCTACGTGGGGAAAGAATCTGAAAGAGAATGGATGTGTTTACATGTATAACTGAATCACTTTGTTGTATAGCAGAAATTACTACAGCTTGTCAGTCAACTATACTTCAATAAAACTTAAAAGAATGAATTCCTAGGGAGAGTTTCATCTCTTTTAACCCAGGAGTTCCTGTTGTGGCTCAGTGGTTAGCAAATCCGACTAGGAACCACGAGGTTGCAGGTTTGATCCCTGGCCTTGCTCAGTGGGTTAAGGATCCAGCATTGCCGTGAGCTGTGGTGTAGGCTGCAGACATGGCTCGGATCTTGTGTTGCTGTGGCTCTGGCGTAGGCCAGCGGCTACAGCTCCGATTGGATCCCTAGCCTGGGAACCGCCATATGCCACGGGAACAGCCCAAGAAATGGCAAAAAGACAAAAAAAACCCTGTGCCAGAGCAGGAGGCCCACCTGTGCAACCCCACAATGCTGTAAATTATCACCTCAGTTGCAACTCTATGTCACACACACACATACACAAATGTACTTGAAATTTCTCACAGCACATTTCCTATTCAGTTATTTTTTAATTCTTTCTGTGACTCTACAATTTATGTTAAGGCTTGAAGACAAACATCTGACAAATTTACATTATTACAGATACAAGAAAACAATAAAGCATAATGTTTTCTCCAAATATAAAAACCTATAAGGTTAAGAAAAGATCTTGGTACAAAAAAAAAAAAGAAAAGATCTTGGAGTTCCCACTGTGGCACAATGGGATTGGCAACATCTCTGCAGTGCCAGGATGCAGGTTTGATCCCCAGCCCAGCACAGTGGGTTAAAAGATCTGGCATTGCAGCAGCTGTGGTGTTAAGTTGCAACTGTGACTTGGATCTGATCCCTGGCCAGGAACTCCACATGCCGCAGGGTGGCCAAAAAAAGGGTGGGGGGGGATGATCTCAATTTTAACCAAAATGGAAGAGTTTAAGACTACTCCCTTCCTCCTTTTTTGTTTTTTTTGTTTGTTTGTTTTTGCTTTTTAGGGCCATACTCGTGGCATATGGAGGTTCCCAGGCTAGGGGTCGAATCAGAGCTACAGCTGTTGGCCTATACCACAGCTCACGGCAACACCGGATCCTTAACCCACAGAGCGAGACCAGGGATCAAACCCACAACCTCATGGTTCCTAGTCGGATTCGTTTCTGCTGGGCTGCAACAGTAACTCCCCTTCCTCTAATTATAAACTTACTTTATTGCTGCCAGCTTTTTGGATAAAGTTCCTTCTGCTGGAATCTTTTAAGAGAAAAAAAAAAGGTATTAAAAAAATTCATTATTTGAATTATTTCAAATTAATTATATTTTAACTAATCAAATTCTAAATCTCTAACTATGCTATGTGATTAAAAACATTCTAAGGAAAGACTGAATAAGAAACAACTGTCCTAATGTTACACGAACAGGACCTGGTGGCTCAGGACAGATGTTTCCAATGACAGTGCCATATTCAGATTTAACATGCAGTGACTCTCAATCTAGGCAAAAGCAACAGATGACTCAAAGAGGTCTCTGGTCATGAGGAGACAATGATATTGAAGACACACATGAAACATGTTAGGGAAAATTGTTTCATAAAACGAGCAAGAAAAAAAGTATTTTATATTGTATAGCTATATGAATTTAAATATATCTAAATTTTAAATAATATAAGATGTATTACTTCACCCATATCTATAAGAGTTTATAATATGCCAGTTAGTAAACACGAAAACAAAAACAAAACACCCTTCAGTATCTATAATTGGACAAATAAGAGAATCCCCTTTATCCTCAAGGTCATTTATTTTTGGTCACATATAGTATCTAAGAGCGAAGGGGGCAGGAAGGGAAAGCTTTATGGAGAAGGTGTAAATTCAGGTCATCAACTGTGACTGTCAACAACGTGTGCTAATACACCAGGTACTGGGAACACAAAGGTGAAAAGATTCAGACTCTGCTAGTTCACAGCCCAGGGGTGCCGACAAGCCAATGTCATTTAGGGCAGTTATAATAAACCTCTGGAAAGCTTACCTCTTTCTTAGTCATTTGATAGTTTATATAGTAAAACTAAGAAATTTGAGCTATTCTCATTCTCTTGCTCAAACTAACATACTGTTAAGCTTTCAAAATGTACAATGTGCATCAAAATGTACAAAATGTGCAAATGACTGAGAAAACATTAGGTGTGAGAAATGCCCAGGTGAATAATCAACATGTGAATGCCTGTCATCAAAACACATCAATTGGGTACCTTCTAGAAGCTCTCAAGGACCTGTGTCCTGCTGTTGAAGATATGAATAAGTAAGAATAACAGAAGGCGATAAAACACAGAAAGAATTCAGAGGAAAAAAATACCACTTAATGGTATGAAGTATCAGAAAGGCTTGAATAAGTGACATTTTAACTGCCTAATGAAAAATACATATGATCTTGACATCTTAAAAATGAGACTTTAAGAAGGATTTCCAGAATATATATACAATGAAATATTACTGTAAAAAAAAAAAAGGAAATCTTGCCATTTGCAATAACATGGATGGACACTGAGAATATTACACTAAGTGAAATAAGTCAAAGACAGATGCTGTATGATGTCACTTACATATGGGATTTAAAAAACAAATAAAACTCAGAGATACAGAGGACAGACTGGTGGTTACCAGAGGAGAAAAGACTTGAGAGGGGTGAAGTGGGTAAAGGGGTCACTTGTATGGGGACAGATAGACCGATCATGGTGACTACTTTGTAATGTATGCAAAGACTGAACTGTTATGCTGAACACTTGAAACTAATATAATGTTATATGCCAACTTTACCTCAGTTAAAAAAAAAAAAAAAATGAACTGAGCAAAAGGACAGGGGTGAGAAAGCACAAGCCTACAACTGGCAAAGAGGGCAACTCCCAGGCTGCAGGACAGGCACATGTGGACGAATGCAGGGCCTCAGGGCCACTCTGTGTAGACTGTCAGGCACAGACCTAAGGACACTGGCAACTAGGAAAACAAAAAGCTTTCAGGCAACTCCATACATGTTTGATGTGCAGATGTTGGTGACCCAGGACAAACATGGTATCTGTGATTCCAGATTCTAGTCTGGTGGGGCAGACGAACGGGGTGACATCCACAGAGCAGTGTCATAAAGACTGTCAATGACAAATGGGGGTGCTGTGGGGTGAATCAGGGCAGGCCCCCCAAAGGCAACACCAGGCCGAAATAGAAGTGTGTGTGATGTTCATGGGAACGGAGAGGGAGGGAGGAATTTCGGGCAGGAGTTCCAGGAAGAAGTACTGTAGGTAGATGAAACTGACAGCAGTATGTTGGATGAATTTGAGGCAGACTGAAAGCAGGAACTGTAATAGGCCTCTGCAACTATTCTGACAAGAGGTAGGGGAAACTCAGGTGGAAAGAAAGAAAAAGGAATGACTCATCTTGGGAAGAAACCACGGTTGAAAAATGGGCAGGGATGACAAACAACAGGTTGGGTGGGCTAAGGGAAAGATTCAAGGGTCTGCAGTCTGAGTGGCACTAAATAATACAGAAAATCAGCATGCAGCACAGCCTGGGGAGGGGGGAACTGATGGGCTGAAAATGGGTGCTGGGAGGACATCCAAGTGGATGTGTCAGGCAAGGATCTGATAAGAGGAAATGGAACTCAGAAGGGCAGACAAAATATACATGTGAGAAACAGGAGTTCCCGTTGCGGCTCAGCAGTCACGAACCCGCTAGTAACCATGAGGATGTAGGCTTGATCCCTGGCCTTACTCAGTGGGTTAGGGATCCAGCATTGCCATGAGCCACAGTGCAGACTGCATATGTGGCTTGGATGCCACATTACTGTGGCTGTGGCGTATGGTGGCAGCTGCAGCTTCGATTCAACCCCTAGCCTGGGAACTTCCAAATGCCACGAGTGTGTCCCCCCCACCCCAAAAAAGAAAAAGTTAGAAACGAACACCATGATGAAAATTATGGAGACTGTGTCAAAACCTCAGGAAATGTCTACTTTTAGAGAACTGGGCAGTTTTGCCCTCTGAGGACACTTGGCAATGCCTGGAGATATTTTTGGTTGCTATAACTGGGCAAGGAAGATGTTACCAGCATCTCGAAGGCAGACGGCAAGGACGCTCTCCAACATACTATATTGCGAGGGGCAGCCTCTAACAACAGGGAATTATCCAGTACAAAACGTCAATAGTATCAAGGTTGAGGAACCCATTTTTTTTTTAATTTTTAATTTTTGGCCATGTCCATGGCACGTGGAAGTTCTTGGGCCAGGGATGGAACCCAAGCCACTGAAGTGATAACATGGGATCCTTACCTGCTGAGCTACCAGGGAACTCCTGAGAAACCCCATTTTAGAGAATCACATTGAGAAAGAGCAGTTTGAAACAAGGAAGAAACATTTCCTATATTCTAACACATATTGATTACATTTAAAAAATATATGAATGATGCTTATTCATGCTCTAATTTACATGGCTATAAATGCCTTACAGAGTGCTCAGCTGGTAAAATTAGATACTATTTACTTTCATAAAGTTTTAACATTAAATTAAAAAATACCTTGTCTTTCTACGTCAGAGCATAAGTACTGCTCTGCAGAGTCATGCAACGCCCCCATATGAACATTTATGATTCCAGAAAACTACTCAATAGGTATTAATGTTTCCAGCTACTCAACTGACATAGCAAACAAATGTCACCCATCCACCTTCCAAATTACATTTAATAAGGATATCATTTTACTATGTGAACTCATTAAATTATTTAACAAAGTCCGAGTCAGCAATTGATACTAAGCATGATTCTTCTTTGGGGCTAGATAGAAGCCTCTTCATTCCAAAAGATAAAGCAAGGGTTCTTCCATCTCACTAACGCCAACACATAAGTGTGATTTAAAAGGCACACATTTTAAGATTATGCAATTTTAAGGGGGGGGTGGGGTGACATACCAGAGAACGAAATCGTACAGATTCTATTTGTCCATACTCTTTAAAAAATGACTTCAGTTTCTAAAATAGAAGATAATAATTTTAAAATGTATATATCTTTATCTATATACATACACACATACATACATACACACATTTTAGTCCACTTTCAGAACATGAAATAAGTGCCACAAAAAAATTAAGTTAATCTGATAACCTTTTCCTGCTATGTTTGAAGAATATTTCTGGGGAAGTATGACTATTCAGTTGGAAGACAAAAAAATTTTACTGAAACTTATTTAAAAAGAAAGCAATTCAGGGAGTTCCCATCATGGTGCAGTGGTTAACAAATCCAACTAGGAACCATGAGGTTGTGGGTTCGATCCCTGGCCTTGCTCAGTGGGTTAAGGATCCAGTGTTGCTGTGAGCTGTGGTGTAGGCCGGCAGCTGCAGCTCTAATTAGACCCCTAGCCTGGGAACCTCCATATTTCCATATGCTTCAGTGCAGCCCTAGAAAAGACAAAAAGACAACAACAACAAAAAAGCAATTCAAGTTCATGTTAGTATTCATGAGGTACACATTTTTGTCTTTCACATTTTTATAATCTTTATCACATGTAAACTAAGACTGTATGTTCTATAGATTCTCTCATATTTTCACATTGGCTTATTTAAACCAGACATGGATTTTAAGGATGCTTAAGTCACTATGAGAAATTACCCAGTCGTCTGAAACTAAGACCAATGGACTAAAGAAAAAAATCTGAGGATGATTTTTATATATTATTCTTAGGTCTGGTTCAGGATGTAAAAAATATATATGTTTTACAGTTTGCACAGTAATTTCTATTAGCAATTTTAATTCAAAAATAATTTATTCAATGTGTAAAGCACCACAAACACTCCTGTCATTTGAGTCCTTAAAATCTAATAGGAAGATAAGTAACCAAAACCATGCTACAAAGTAAAATGGATTGTGTTTTATAAAATAGTCAGAAATCAGGAGTTCCTGTTGTGGGGCAGGGAAATGAATCTGACTAGGATCCATGAGGATGCAGGTTCGATCCCTGGCCTCAGTCAGTGGGTTAAGGATCCGCCATTGCCATGAGCTGTGGTGTAGCCACAGATGAGGCTCCCGTTGCTGTGGCTGTGGTGTAGGCCAGCAGCTACAGCTCTGATTCGACCCCTAGCCTGGGAGCCTCCATATGCCATGGGTGCAGCCCTAAAAAAAAAAAAAAAAAGAAAAAAAGAAAAAAAGAAAAAAAAAAATCAAATGGTAGGAGACTAAAGGGCAAAAGCAAAAGGAAGAAAGTTTCTTGTACTGTTTTGTTTTTAAGAAAGTGGAATTTAAATTGTTCTTCAAAAGATGAGCAGGATTTTGACCCAAGGGACTGCCACCAAGGTGACTAACATATGAACACACAGAAAGCAAAGGGTGTGTTTTGGTTTGGTGAACCCCACATAACGGAGGAAGCCTAACACATATTTATTCATTTACACAATAAATATTCATCAAGCCTCTACTATGCACCAGGTACTACTTCAAGGGCTAGGGATAGAGCAGTGAAGAAAAGAAATAAATACCCCTGTGCATGTGGAGTTTCTGTTCTCCACAGAGCATATGGCATAGAGAGTGGCGTACAGCAGAAGATAAGGCTGGAAAAAAACCCACAGGGAGGCCACTGCAATAGTTCAAGTAAGATTTGTGAAAGCCTGAATTAGGGCAGTGACACAGGAATGGAAAGAGTGCAGTCCTAGAACCAATCTACAGAATGTTTTATGTAGACATTTATAAAGAAGTTATACATTAACGACTTGTTATGTACTTATTCAATAAAGTGACAATAAACAGAATTACGCATCATTAATTTCTCAGAATACTTACAACGGACAGACTACACACTCACTTTCTTATTACAGGTGACTGGCAAATTCCCAACAAACACAGTTCTCTCATTCTTTAATCTCTCTTCTTCTTTGTTGGTTTGGATTTTCCTTCTTGGATTTACAACTGTCTGATCTACATCATCAAGTGCTATTGTAACACCAGATTGAGAATTTTTCCTTTTCTGTCCTTGTTTCTGGCGAATTTCTTCTTCTAAATCAGCACTTGCTAAAGCATTTTCTCTTTTTAAGTCAAAAAAAGAGAGAAAAGAGTCATGAAAGTCAGGTCAGCATGTGACAAAGCATGGTGACTAGAAATACTTCCACTTACTTCTGGCTTTCCTCAATATAAACTTAACCATTCACATATATATCTACATGTAAACAGCACTATCAAAAAGTAATTGGGGAGTTCCCGTCGTGGCGCAGTGGTTAGCAAATCCAACTACGAACCATGAGGCTGTGGGTTCGATCCTTGGCCTCACCCAGTGGGTTAAGGATCTGGTGTTGCCATGAGCTGCAGTGTAGGCTGAAGACGTGGCTCAGATCCTGAGTGGCTGTGGTTGTGGCATACGCCGGTGGCTACAGCTTCGACTGGACCTCTAGCTTGGGAACCTCCATATGCTGTGGGTGCAGCCCTAAAAAGACAAATAGACCAAAAAAAAAAAAAGTAACTGGTATCTTTAGGAAACTCAAGAGTTAGAAAAAAAGGTCAATTTTTAAAAATACGTTAAACCTGCCAGGTAATAACAGAGCAACAAAAACTCATCTAAACAGAAATTGGTTCATTTAAAGCTTTTGGAGGCTTAGTTTACATTCTACCAATGCTCAATTTCATTCTCTGCTCTAGAATTCTCAGGTTACTGCTGCAACTCCAGGAAGTCTATAAAGGTTAATATGCTGGAAAAATATTTAACTTTGTAAAAGCAACCTAGCAATAGGAGAAACCAGATTTCCTACTTCGCATTGTTCTGCTGTATTTAAAGGACTGCTTGTCAGAAATAAATTCTGAAATGCCAATATAGAAAGTACTGGTGGAGTTCCCATCGTGGCTCAGCAGAAATGAATCTGATTAGCATCCATGAAGACGCAGGTTCAATTTCTGGCCTCGTTCAGTGGGTTAAGCATCCAGTGTTGCAGTGAGCTGGGTGTAGGTCACAGATCAGGCTCAGATCTGGCATTGTTGTGGCTGTGGTGTAGGCCAGCAGCTACAGCTCCAATTCGACCCCTGGGCTGGGAACCTCCATATGCCATGGGTGCAGGCCTAAAAAAAAAAAAAAAAGAAAAAAAGAAAAAAAAATCAAATGGTAGGAGACTAAAGGGCAAAAGCAAAAAGAAGAAAGTTTCTTGTATTGTACTGTTTCTTGTACTGGGTGCGGCCCTAAAAAGACAGACAGACAGACAGAAAGAAAGGATAGGTGCACAAAGACGAAAAGAGAACTGGACCAAGAACTTAAGGTGTGAGGGGAGAAAATGGACAGTATGAGTCTTAAAACTATCTATTCTTTCATTCAATAAATATTTACCATTCAGTTTCTACTCAGTTCTAGCCTCTGGGGATACAAAGATAGATACTGTTAAAAGCCTTCCAACAGTGTAGTCTCTGAAGAGATAGGCAAGGCTTACCATAAAATAGTAACATTTATAATACATGCATGGTATAGAAACATAAAAGAAACAAGAAAGGCTCTCAGAGGAAGAAAGGCAGTATATGGCACATGGTCAGTCCTCAGTAATTGTTGACCAGGATCACCCCTCTACTAAACCCGAAGCTCCACTAAGGACAGGGTCCACAGCCAAGAGGTTCACTATGGTATGTAAAGTACCTAGCAGGATTGAAAGGAAATGAGACTGTACAGTAAGGTGGGAATCAGGTCAAGAAGGACCGTGCCTGTTTTGCCAAAGCGCTTAGACTTTGTGTTCTTTTTATGGCTGCCCTTGTGGTACATGGAAGTTCCCAGGCTAGGGGTTGAATGGGAGACGCAGCTGCCGGCCTACATCACAACGACAGCAACACAGGATTCGAGCAGTGTCTGTGACCTACATCATAGCTCATGGCAAAGCCAGCTCCTTAACCCACTGAGTGAGGCCAGGAATCAAACCAGCATCCTCATGGATACTAGTTGGATTCTTAATCCAGTGAGTCACAACAGAAACTCCTTCTTTCATTGGCTGCACCCACAACACATGGAAGTTTCCTGGGCCAGAGACTGAATCTAAGCCACAGCTGAGCCCTACGCCACAGCTGCAGTCAACACTGGATCCTTTAACCCACTGGGCTGGGCTGGGGATCAAATCCCTGCCTCTGCAGTTGGATTCTTAACCCACTGCATCATAGCAGGAACTCCTTTTTTTTTTTTTTTTTTTTTTTTAATCGAATAGTGCTTAGATTTTTATCCCACAGAAGATGGGAAGCCCCTGAAAATTCTGAGAGTGCCTAAAGAAGGTCACGTGGGCGGCAGAGCAAAAGATACTTATGAAAGGGACAAGACTGGATAGGGAAGACCAGTAAGTAGACAGTTGCAACTGCAAGGATCTCAGAAGACAACCTACTAACCAGAGCAAGGGAGAGGTGGAAAGGGGAAGCAGATTAAAGAGAGAATGAAAAGAGAGCATCATCAGGACTTGCCAATGATTAGATATGCAGGGGAAACAGTGAGTCTAAGATGACTCCAGTCACAGGCTCAGGCAACTGGAAGGCTGATAGTACCATTCATGCAGAGGATCAGGTCTGGTGAGGACAATGAGCTCAGTTTGAAGCATCCCAAATTTGTCATGTATATGAATATATAAGTGCAGATGCCATCAGACAAACAGATATACAAGTCTGGAGACCAGAAGAGAGATCAGAGTGTTGGAGTCACAGGGACACCCCAGAATGAAGGGTGCAAAAAAAAAAACGCCATGAGAATATGACCAAGAACAGAATCCTGAGGGAAATCAACAATTAAGGAGTGATCAGAAGGAAAGGTGCAAGAGGAGAATTGGAAGAGACTAAGAATCTAATAGCTTCGAGAAGAAAAGCACCCATGTGAAATGTAACAGAGAGAACTCATACACAAAGGCTACACTGTATGCCATGTACTAGATATGGCATGTAGGTCAGGATAGTTTCCCTAAGCACTGTTTCAGAAGTTTTTTTTTTTTGTCTTTTTGCCTTTTCTTGAACTGCTCCTGCGGCATATGGAGGTTCCCAGGCTAGGGGTCTAATCGGAGCTGTAGCCACTGGCCTACACCAGAGCCACAGCAACACAGGATCAGAGCCTCGTCTGCAACCTACATCACAGCTCACTGCAACGCCGGATCCTTTAACCCACTGAGCAAGGCCAGGGATCGAACGTCATGGTTCCTAGTCGGATTCGATAACCACTGAGCCACGACGGGAACTCCTGTTTCAGAAGTTTGATCAGATCAAGTAGAAACAGACATAACAAGGCAAAAGATTCTCTGACATCAATCATATAAATGTTTTCTTAGGTCACCCAAGGCAATAGAAATAAAAACAAAAATAAACCAATGGGACCTAATTAAGCTTAAAAGCTTTTGCACAGCAAAGGAAACCATTATTAAAAAAAAAAAAAAAAAAAAAAAAAGGAGTTCCCATCGTGGCGCAGTGGTTAACGAATCCGACTAGGAACCATGAGGTTGCGGGTTCAGTCCCTGCCCTTGCTCAGTGGGTTAACGATCCGGCGTTGCCGTGAGCTGTGGTGTAGGTTGCAGACGCGGCTCGGATCCCGCGTTGCTGTGGCTCTGGCGTAGGCTGGTGGCTACAGCTCCGATTCGACCCCTAGCCTGGGAACCTCCATATGCCGAGGGAGCGGCCCAAGAAAAAGCAACAACAACAACAACAAAACAACAACAAAAAAGACAAAAAGGCAAAAAAAAAAAAAAAAAAAAAAAAAAAAAAAAAAAAAAGGACAACCTACTATGGGAGAAAATAAATAGTTTCAAACGATGCAACTGACAAGGGCAGGTATCACCTCCAAAATATACAAACAACTCACACAACTCAACAGCAAAAAAAACAAACAACTCAATTGAAAAATGGGCAGGAGACCTAAACAGACATTCCTCCAAAGAAGATATATGGAGGGCCAACAGGCACATGAAAAAATGCTCAACATTGCAATAATTATTAGAGAAATGCAAACCAAAAATACAATGAGGTACCATTTCACACCAGTCAGAATGGCCATCATTGGTAAGTCTACAAATAACAACTGCTGGAGAGGGTGTGGAGAAAAGGGAACCCTCCTACCTTGGTGGGAATGTAGACTGGTACAACCACTATGGAAATGAGTATGGAAGTATCTCAGAAAACTAAATATAGAACTACCATATGACCCAGCAATCCCACTCCTGGGCATATATCCAGACAGAACTTTCATTGAAAAAGGTACATGTACCCCTATGTTCATTGCAGCACTATTCGCAATAGCCAAGACATGGAAACAACCTAAATGTCCAATGAGAGATGAATGGATAAGAAGGTGTGGTACATAAACACAATGGAATACTATTGAGCCACAAAAAATAATAATGTCATTTGCAGCAACATGGATGGAACTAGAGACTCACATACTAAGTGAAGAAAGTCAGAAAGAGAAACACAAATGCCATATGACATCACTTATACCTGGAATCTAATATGTGGCACAAATGAACCTTTCCAGAGAAAAGAAACAAACTCATGGACATGGAGAACAGACTGGTGGTTGCCAAGAGGGACGGAGTGGGAGGGACTGGGAGCTTGGGGTTTGTAGATGCAAACGATTGCACCTGCAGTAAATAAGCAATGAGATCCTGCAAAAAGTGTGTGTGTGTGTGTGTGTGTAACTGTGTCACTTTGCTGTACAGCAGAAAATGACAGACCATTGTAAATCAATTATAATAAAATTTTAGGAAAAAAAAACCAAACACAACAAACAACCAGAATGCAAGTAAACGCAAGGAAGAGAAAAATTGATCAAAAAAGGAAGCGAGCATCAAGCATAGACACTACTGTGAACAGTGTTTTGTTCTGTTGAATTTCCTTTTTTTTTTTTTTTTTCCTCTTTTTCAGGGCCACACCACCCACAGCATATGGAATTTCTCAGGATAGAAGCTGAATCAGAGCTGTATCTGCCAGCCTACACCACTGCCACAGCAGCTCAGGATCCAAGCCTCATCTGTGACTGACTACAGTTCAAGGCAACACCAGATCCCTAACCCACTGAGTGAGGCCAGGGATCGAACCCACATCCTCATGGATACTAGTCCAGTTCATTAATGCTGAGCCACGACGGGAACTCCGAATTTCTTTTTTAAAGGTGAGAATCTTGAGGAGTTCCTTGGTGGTTTAAGTGGGTCAAGGATTCCATGTTGTGGCTTGGGTCACTGCTGTAGCGCCGAGGGCTCGATTCCTGGCCCGGGAACTTCCACATGCCATGCTACAGGTGTAGCCTAAATAAATAAATTAATTAATTAATTAAAGATGAAAATCCTGGGCAGACAGATCAAATATACAAAAGAAACAAATATATATCCATGGATATGGATATACATATATATATATATCTATATCTGAGGGCATAATCCCTAGAGTCAGAAGAGGTATGTGGTATATACAAACAGCACAGGAGACTAATCTTGGATGAGGAGGAAGACATCCTTTTCTGAAAGGAAATTGAGGATGTGCACAGCTGCATTAACTAAGAGGATCAAAAATAGTAGTTTGCAACTATTAGGGGTTAATAGGAAACAAGATCACCTGCCAAGAGAGAGCAGAAATATAAGGGGCTTGAAGAGCAGTGGCCAGATAGACTGAAGAAAGTTAACTAGGAACCTGTAATGGTACTGCTATTTGGATCTCAATTTAAATAAACTGTTAAAAAAAAAAAAAGTTAAGCTAAAAGGGGAAATTTAATCTTTGATTAAGTTTAAGAAAATCAAACTCATTTTTTATATACATGCTGAAATGTTCACAGATGAAACATAAGTCTTAGGTTTGCTTCCAAATAATGAAGGGGATATAAAAAGGGTAAAGAAAAAACAAGATTGGGCAAATATTAACTGCTGATGCTGGGTACATGAGGTTGTTTATCCTTTTCAACTTTTCTTTTTTTTTTTTTTTTTCCTTTTAGGGCCGTACCCACAGCATACAGAAGTTCACAGGCTAGGGCTCTAATCCCAGCGGTAGCCGCCGGCCTACGCCACAGCCACAGCCACGCCAGATCCGAGCCGTGCCTGCGACCTACACCACAGCTCACAGCAACGCCGGATCCTTAACTCACTGAGCAAGGCCAGGGATTGAACCCTCAACCTCATAGTTCCTAGTTAGATTCGTTAACCACTGCGCCACAACAGGAACTCCTGGGAACTCCCTCCTTTTCAACTTTTAAATATGTATGAGACTTTTTATAATAGAAAAAAATTTAAATTAGAACTATGAAGTGACCAAAAAAAATGAATATTGCAGGTGTAAGAATCTCAGTATCTTCACCATCTAATTTCTTTAGCATCAACTAAGAATTTTACCAACCTGTTTGCCAACTTTTTGTCTGCATCAGAAAGTTTCTTCTTCACTTTCACTGTTTTTGCAGGTTCTTGTAAAAGTGGTCTTTGAATTTGGGATGAACGTGCTTCCTCCTCATCCTGTTTCCTTTTTTTGGTGGTCTCCTTTCAAAAGGTTGAAGTTACGTTTCAGACCTCATCCTTTAATAATTCAGTGGTCTTTCTAAATCAGTATTTTTTTTCTCTCCCACAATAAAAGGTTACTTAATTCTCTCTTCCCCATTTTAGAAAGCATGCTCAGTAAGGTAGCTGCTTGCTTTAAAGTTGTTCTAATGGCCTTTCCGAGTGGAACCCAGTGACTTACTTTAGGCAGAGGCACGTACAGGGGTTGAAGCTGAGGCTCCAAAGAGCTGAAGAGGGAAGCCAGCCGGCCGGCGCTGCCTCCGGAGGGCCTCTTGCCTTGGGATAAACTGTTGGCGACTTGTCCAATCAGATAGCCTCCGGCCAGATTCCCACGACTGCCGCCGTCCACGTTCTCTCTAGACACGGACGCCAGAGACTCAGCGACCCTACGCCACGCCCCACTGCCTCGCGCCCCGACTCCCGAACGCACGCTCCTGCCTAGGCAGACTAGCCACGCGCCACTCACCCCTCCTGCGCGCTCTGCTTTTTCTTCCGCTTGTTCTTCCCTTCCGGCGCCATTCTTACCCGAAAGCTCCCAGACCGCTGCAACAGGCTAGGCCGCACTTCCGGGTCCCTGCCCCTGCGCACTTGGAGCCACGCCCCTTCCGCCCCGGAGTCTCTGTGCGGGCGCTGGGGCGGAGACAGTGGGTGAGGGGGCGGAGATAATGCGTGGGGGCGGAGATAGCGGGAGGACTGGGGCGTGGCTTCTGCCTAACCCTAACTCAAGGGTTAGGGTTAGGGTAGTTTGTACCTCGCTGATTGAGGGGGACCTAGTCTTAGGAGGTTAGGAAGACTTCCCAGAGTAGTTGGGGCTTGAAGTATGACAATCATTCATGTTGGGAGTGGGGTGTCAACCCAAGCCGAGGGAGAAAACATGAAAAATCTGAGTTAAGAGGAGGGAGAGAAGTTTGTCAGGAAATGAGGTTACAGCGAAGTATGTCACACACCATCAACTGGTGAATCCACGTGAAGATACATGGGACTCCTTCATACTACTCTTGCAGCCCTTCTAAAATTTGACATGATTTTGGAGTTTCGGTTGTGGCTCAGAAGATTAAGAATCAGACTAGTATCCATGAGGATGCAGGTTTGATCCCTGGCCTTGCTCAGTGAGTTAAGGATCCATCATTACTCTGAGCTGTAGTGTAGGTTGCAGATGCGGTTCAGATCCGCCTTGCTATGGCAGTAGGCCGGCAGCTGCAGCTCGGAGTTGACCCCTAGCCTGGGAACTTACGTATGCCTCAGGTTCGGCCCTGAGGGTCAAAATAAATGAATAAATAAATTTTGACATTATTTCAAATAAAGTTAAAAACAAATCTTCGGAGAGCACAGCTCTAACTGCTCTGTGCTTATTTTACCTAGAAAAGAAGATGGATGGCTTTTAAAACTGTTTTTTCAGCCTATCTTCCCAGACTCTTCTCCCTCCAAGGCCCCAAAGCCTGCCTTTACCAGTCTCGTTGTTCCTTCACCTTGCCATTCCTTCTTATTCTTGCTATTCTTTTCCCCCACAATCATCCTCCTCTTTACCCCTCGTTTTCACCTGCAAAACTGTACCCATCCTTCAAGGCCCAGCTCACAGGAAAATTTCTCTTTTTAACACTAGAGCTGTAATGGTCTCTCTAGATGTAAATGGATGTCTAATTCATCCTGTATTCTGTATCCCTATTCACCGTACTTAGCGAATATGTGGTAAATTGACTTTTTTGGCTGCACCCCAGGGCACCTGGAAGTTCCTGTGCCAGGGATTGAACTCTTGCCACAGCACCTACCAGAGCCAATAGCAGTGATGCCGGATTCTTAACCTACTGAGCCCAAGAATACTCCCAACTCTGACTTTTAAGTAAAAAAGGTAAATATTAGATTTTCATTAGATAAATCATTGAGTAGTTTTGGTGGTAAGATAGGATTTGACTTTGAATCCTTGGGAGCAGACTTGTTATTTTTGGAGAGCTGCTTAACAGAAGTCACTGGGAATATATGTGACATTTTAGGGTCCACATCAGACACCGTGATGAGGAAAAAAAAAAAAAAAAAAAAGAAGCAGTTTATTCAATTGCTTGGCCCTGGGTTTGAGTGCCTTATTTTGGATTTCTATAACTGTGACCATGTGGTATCTCACAAACATGAGAAAAACGCAACAGTCCCTATCTGCATGTATCCTATACTGTCCAATGAAGACAGTCTTTCAGAATGTCTTATCCCATTCCTTCCGGACTCTCCCTAACTTTAATCCAAGAATCACTTCCTCTCTGGACCACTGCCACCTCATTGAATCTGGCCCTCCAGACTCTGGGCAAACTAGCCTACCCATTCCATTTCCAAATGAATCTCACTTAAGTGCTAATTTAAGGTTTGCATCTCCTCTATGTCACCATCACATCAGAATTCATGTTTCTTGTACCCTCTACACTGCCCTCTTTTTTTTTGTCTGTCTTTTCTAGGGCCACACTTACAGCATATGGAGTTTCCCAGGCTAGGGGTCGAATTGGAGCTGTAGCCACTGGCCTACACCAAAGCCACAGCAACCCAAGATCTGAGCCGCGTCTGCAACCTACACCACAGCTCAAAACAACGCCGGATCGTTAACCCACTGAGCAAGGCCAGGGATCGAACCTGAAACCTCACCGATTCGTCAACCACCGAGCCACGACAGGAACTCCCTACACTGCCCTCTTTAAACTCTTATGCACGTGTTTTCTTCAACAAATTTACTGATTAATTTTATCATGTCTTATATATATTACTTCCACAACCAAACCATGAAACTATTTCTCTGGAAGAATACACCTCGTACAAACGAACCCCAACATATGGTGTTAGACAAAAACCCCTAATGAGAGTTCCCTGGTGGTCTAGTGGTTAAGATTTGGTGCTTTTCCTCTGGGAACTGAGATCCCACATCAAGCTGCTGCACTCTGCAGCTAAAAAAAAAAAAAAAAAAAAAAAAAAAAAAAAAAAAAATCCCTAAACATCTAAATGAAAGATGGAGAAATGGACCTACAAAGAATGAAAGACAACACACACCTCTCGAGAAAAATAATAAGTGTGAAAGAGGCCGTGCTTGGAGTTAGCTAAAAAATAATCCCCACCGCTATTAGGAACTTATTTTTTTTTTTTTTTTAACAATTTAGAGATCACTAACCCTTCCAAAGCATTTCTTAATTAATTAATTAGTTTTTTGCTTTTTAGGACTGCACCTGAGGCATATGGAGGTTCCCAGGCTAAGGGTCAAATTGGAGCTGTAGCTGCAGGCCTATGCCACAGCTCACATGCTGGATCCTTAACCCACTGATCGAGGCCAGGGATCAAACCTGCATCCTCATGGACGCTAGTCAGACTTGTTAACCACTGAGCAATGACGGGAACTCCAAGTTTCTTAAATTTATAAGGGCTCTTTTCATAGAAAAATACTTTTTGTAAAAAAATATTAGGGGTTTCATGAAATCTCTTCCACCTTCTCCAATCTCCCCAAGTTTGTTTTTCTTCTTTTTTCAAAGCCACACCCAGCATATGGAAGTTCCCAGGCTAGGGGTCAAATTGGAGCTGCGCCCGCCAGCCTATGCCACAGCCACAGCAATACAGAATCTGAGCTGAGATGAGACCTACACTATAGCTGGTGGGAAAGCCAGATTCTTAACCCACTGATTGAGGCCAGGGATTGAACCCATATCCTCATGGATGCTTGTTGGGTTCATTAACTGCTAAGCCACGATGGAACTCCTCCTCAAGTTATTAAAATTAACAGGACCTCAACCCTCAGGTTATTTCAGTAGGAAAAAAAAGGCTTTAAAGAACACTGAAAAAAAAAAAAAGATACCATCTTAATTTTATCATAGGTTGTAAACTATCTTGTTTGACAAACTAGTTTGATAAAATGTAGTTTAAGTGACCAGGGGAAGACTTAAATCAAATTCCAGTAATCTCACAAAATTCTCAAACTTTCTGGACAAGCTGGGAAAAAGGGAGAAATAGGCAGGAAAGAGGGCAGAAAAGCCCACAGTATAAACCTTAATTCTAACAAAGTTTGGGATCACTCTCCTTTGGAGCACTGTTTCTGTAACACACCAAGTCGGTAACCAAGTCGGGAGTTCCTTCAAAAACTGTTTCATGATCAGGTAACAGCAGGCTAAAGGACGCTGATATTTCTCCATAGGTTTTCTTAAGAGTTTTTAATATGCTAACAGACTGAAGCTCTGAGAAAGTAATGCACTATAAACAGCATTTCCAGAAAATATAATAAATTCTCAGAGTATTTCTTTTCTTTTTTTTTTCTTTTGGTCTTTGTAGGGCCACACCTGCAGCATATGGAGGTTCCCAAGCTAGGGGCTGAATTGGAGCTGTAGCCACTGGCCTACACCAAAGCCACAGCAACACCAGATCTGAGCCACGCCTGTGACCTACACCATAGCTCACAGTAACTCGAGATCCATAACCCACTGAATGAGGCCAGGGATCGAATCTGTGTCCTCATGGATACTAGTCAGATTTGTTTCTAATGAGTCACGGGAACTCCTCCCAGAGCATTTCTAGGGACTAGTATTCTAGTACCTCATTTTAAGAAGCACTGTTCTACAGCTTTTAAAGCTCATCTCTTAAATATTAAACTGATTTCTGTGAAAATAAAGGGTCATCACAAAGATCCGCCAAAAATATACATTTGAGCTTTTTAGGCCTTAAGAAAGCTTCCTCATTGTTTTAAAGAAAGGATTTTCTCTTGGTGGAGAGTTCATTAAATGAGGCAAAAGACCTAATTATTGATTTTAAAGATCTGGAGTAATGCAGTGGTTCTCAACCCAGATGCATATTAAAAACACTGGCTACCTTTAAGAAAAGACCAACATGCAGGTACCATCCCAGACCAATTAAGTATGACTTTTGGGGAGTTTCCGTTGTGGCTCAGCTGGTTACAAACCCGACTAGTATCCATGAGGATTTGGGTTCGATCCCTGGCCTGGCTCAGTGGGTTAAGGATCTGGCGTTGCCGTGAGCTGTGGTGTAGGTCACAGATACAGCTCAGATTCTGCATTGCTGTGGCTGTGGTGTAGGCCAACAGCTGTAGCTCCAATTCCACCCATAGCCTGGGAATTTCCATATGCCACAGGTGCAGTCCTTTAAAAAAAAAGCAAAAAAACAAAATACTTTTGCAGGGTAGGGTTTGAGTACTGCTTATTGTTTTAACAATGCCCAGAGGATTCCAGTGTGGTATGGGGTAGAGGGCACTAAAAGTGTAAGAGACCCACAAAGGTCCAATTACATCAAAAGACCCCCCCGAAGGGGGCTGGAGGTGGAAGCTGCTAGTAATGGTTTCAAACGCTAAAGAAAAATGTTTTTCTTTTTGTCTTTTTGCCATTTCTTGGGCCGCTCTCTCGGCATATGGAGGTTCCCAGGCTAGGGGTCTAATCGGAGCTGTAGCCACCAGCCTATGCCACAGCCACAGCAAATCAGGATCCGAGCCCCGTCTGCAACCTATACCACAGCTCACGGTAACGTCAAATCCTTAACCCACTGAGCAAGGCCAGGGATCAAACCAGCAACCTCATGGTTCCTAGTCGGATTTGTTAACCACTGCGCCTCGACGGGAACTCTAAGAAAAACTTTTTTTGTTTTACGGCCACACCTGAGGCATGTGGAGGTTCCTAGGCTAGGGGCAAATCAGAGCTGTAGCCATTGGTCTACACCACAGCCACAGCAACGCCAGATCCGAGCTGTATCTGCAATCTACATCAAAGTTCACGGCAACGCCAGATCCTTAACCCACTGAGCAAGGCCAGAGATTGAACCTGTGTCCTCATGGACACTAGTCAGATTCGTTTCCACTGCAGCACGATGAGAACTCCAGAAAAACATTTTTTGATTTTCTTCTTTAAACAAACCTCCAAGTCTTAAGTATTTAAGTTCAGCCTCAAGCTAAATAGTGTATGTAAAGATATAAGAATGCCCAATAAATACTGCTCATAAATCTGGTTAATGGACTTTTAACTCCTATAGGTAGAATACTCCTTTTCTGTATGTCAATTAACCCTTTCTAAAAATACATGCTGGAGACAGATGTTTCAGTCAGTCATCACATAACAGAAGTGAACTAGAATTACTTAATCTTTTAGAAACAAAATCAAGGATTCACAAACTATGGCGTTTTATTTCAGAGCCTTTTGCTTACATTTGTACAATATATTACATAATTCTTCATTGTTTGCAGATCCTAATATATACTTTATAGCTTTTATTCTATAAGCTTTTCTTCAATGTTTTGCTGTCAACAAATCTTTACAAGTCCTGTACAAATTTGAATAACTTGAAACCATTTTCAACAAAATTAGTTACTGTAAGCACACACTACAAGACTGAAAATGCTTTTCTTAGAAAAGTTGAATGTAAAGGATTCTGACACGTTAGCATCTACAACAAAACGCTTCAAAATTCTCACATGTCGTATTGCCAGAAAACAAATAAAACATGCCAGCCCCATCCAAAAAAAGTACACAGAACTACAATTAAAACAGTAAAACAGTCTGTACAGTAAAGTACTGTGTATTAACAGTGCCAGGTATTAAATAGCTTGAATGAACACATCCGCAATATACAAATGTCTTACAAAGGTGTAGAATTAAATACAAGTGCCAAACAGAACAAAGATTGGAATCGTACAACATAAAGTCAATACAAGTGAAAACAAGTTTGCGTTCATTTTGGATTTTATACAAGGCATTTAATTTTATAGGCCTACCACCCCGATTAGCTATTTATACTTAAAATAACCATCCTTTTGAGATAGTTCATAGCAACAGCCTTGAACCATATTAATAAAGTTTACTTGTTCCTGAAGTCCTCTTGTAGCTCATAATAAAATAAGCAATACAAATGAATTATCTGTATTTAAGGAAAAAGAAACATTTACAAGAAAACACAAAAATATAACTGTTATAATTCATTATGAATAAATATACACTTTGAACTGGCTAAGTACAATCTTTATACATTGTTTAAGATTTAATACAGTTTATTAGCCATTTTCTTTTTTCACACAATGTATTATATCAAAATTAAAAAAAAATACTGATTTATAGAAAAATGGCAAAGTACAGTAGTTCCATTCCAATTTGAAGGGGCATGAAAAGCCACTGCAAGACCTTTTAGCCTAATTCAAACCTGTAAACATGTGCAGTCTTTTTTTAAAGAGAATCTTCAATATTTGGTTATCAGGATTGATGTCTAATATCCTGTTAACTGCAGGTTTTGAATTTATTACATGTGCTTGACTTATACAATTAAAGCCACCCTAAGGTGACTTGCTTTAAAAAACAATTAGCTTGTACAAATGAAAATAGGTTCATATTTTTTCATAAATAAATGGAAAAATATCAAATGTTCCAGCTTTAACAAAATACAAGGGAATACATATACAGTAAGTTATCTTAACATGTTCTGGCCACCCAATGACTATGCTTACTGTATTGTCTCTACAGGCAGTGAAAAGCCTCCATTTGCCACAGTGGAAGGCCTTCAAGTTACCAGACACACAATTCCCAGACAAGTTGGAAACAATTATTGCTTGAGGAAAAGCAGTTCATTGTACTTTTTCTTCATAAAAAAAGTGCACTTAAGTGCCAAGTCAGCTTGTCAAGAAACAATTTTTAAATATAAAATAGTGCTTGTCTGATTTTTTTGTGCCACTGTGCAGTATAAAAAAAGACGTGGCCCTCAACAGCCATTAAGTGCAAAGTGCTTTAGCAAGTCCTGCTGTCACCTGCACTCAACTGACATTCCATTCTGTGATGCGCTGGACATTGAGGGTTCAGCTAAAGTTAACATAACAGCAGCTGTTATGGAGCTGGATGAAGGGGAAGAAGAGGAGGAGGATGTAGCAGCACCTAAGGAAAAGGAAACCAACAACTTAATAAAATGTTTATGAAACAACAGAAAGGAGGCACTCGTCCTCTAAACTAAATTCTGTTGTCTTCTCCAAAATCACTTAGCTTATAAGAGCTGTCAATTCTTACATTACCATAATGTAAAGGAAGGAAAACCTACTGCATCTCAAGTTAATGAGACAATGCAAGACTACAGGAGAAGTACTGAAAAAGGACAGACCAGGGCATGGATCAAAGAGGAAAATAAACCATTTTCTCAGTCTATTGAGAGATGGACATAAAATACAGAACAGACTTTCTGTAATAAAGGAACAAATGTCAAAAAAGTTCTTTGAATTCAATATGAAAAATCCATAATCCATCCCCAAATCTATAATTATCCCGCTCTAAATTCCTCTCTTTCCTTTTTAAAAAAGTATATTAATATCTCATTTATATTTTTATTTATGACTATTTTTTAATGGCCACATCCATTGTATATGGAAGCTCCCAGGCCAGGGACTGAATGTGAGTCCCAGCTATGACCTACACTACAGCCGCAGCAACATTAGATCCTTTATTTATTTTTTGGTTTTTTTTGTCTTTTTACTATTTCTTGGGCTGCTCCCACAGCATATGGAGGTTCCCAGGCTAGGGGTCGAATTGGAGCCTACACCAGAGCCATAGCAACACGGGATCCGAGCTGCGTCTGCAACCTACACCACAGCTCACAGCAACGCCGGATCCTTAACCCACTGAATGAGGTCAGGGATCGAACCCACAACCTCATGGTTCCTAGTCGGATTCGTTAACCACTGCACCACGATGGGAATTCCTTTAACCCACCACGACAGGCTGGGGATCAAACCCATGCCTTCGCAGCAACCTGAGCCACTGCCATCAGATTCTTAACCCACTGCCCCAGGGCAGGAAATCCTGTATTCCTATATCTTTCTGTTTCTGGGGTTTCTTACAAAATCAAATGGTGGTTATAATGGAAAGTTAACTGCTTCTGAGAGCTGGGACAAGAGTTCTCTTTGTGGTGCAGCTAGAGTTAAGAAACCAATTGCAGCAGCCAGAGTCACTGTGGAGGCATAGGTTCAATCCTCATCCTAGGGCAGTGGGTTAAAAAGGATCTGGATAAAATGCTTTCAGGGAGTTCCTTAATGGCTAAGCAGTTAAGGACCCAGCGTTGTCACTGCTGTGGCCTGGGTTAATCCCTGCCCTGAAAACCTAAGCATGTTGTGTGTATGGCCAAAAAAATTTCTTTTTACATGCTTTCAAACAGTGTTGCAGAAAAATTGTTCATAAAGGGTCAACTGATGTGCCAAACTTCCTTGTTGTCTTATTGTAAGAAATTGACACAGTCACCCCAAACTTCAGCAACCAGCAGCCAAAAACTTAAAGGTCAAGACCATCCACTAGCAAAAAGACTATGACTTGCTGAAGGCTCAGACGATGGTTAGCATTTTTAGCAATAAAGAATTTTTTAATTGAGCTACATACATTGTTCGTTTTCCTGTTTTTTGTTTTGGCCCTGTCCAGGGCATGTGAAATTCTGGGGCCAGGGATTCACTCTCACTACAGCTGTGACCCTCACCCCAGCAGTGACAATACCTGATCCTTAACCAGCTGTGCCACAGAACTCCCTATACATTGTTTTTCAGACATAATGCTGCTGCACACTTAATGGACTATGGTATAGTGTAAAAATAACTTTCATATGTACTGTGAAACCAAAAAATTCTTGTGACTCACATTATTGTGATATCTGCTTTACTGTGGTAGTCTGGAAAGGAACCCAAGACATCTCTGAGTTACGCCTGTGTTCCATTACAGCAGCCACAGAGACTAAGAAAACCCTCTTCCCTCAGATTTTTTTTTTGCTATTTTTAGGGCCGTACCCATGGCATATGGAAGTTCCCAGGCTAGGGGTCGAATTGGAGCCACACCTGGCAGCCTACACCACAGCCACAGAAACGTGGGATCCGAATTGCATCTGTGGCCTACACCACAGCTCACAGGAACACCAGACCATTAACCCACGGAATGGGGCCAGGGATCGAACCCACATCCTCATGGATACTAACCAGATTTGTTTCTACCGCGCCAAGCACAATGGGAACTCTGCCTCTTCCCTCAGCTTTTAACTTGCTCACTTTCTCTGGTCATTCAGATCTCGGAGAAAACGTCCCAACCACTAGTAATCTAACACAACCCATTCATTCTCTTCATGCTGCTTTTCGCTACTTGAAATAATATCAGTTTGGGGAAGGTGGGGGCAGCAGACTGTAAGCCACATGAAAGTGAATATTATCATTTGAGATCACTGTTTCTTTCTTTCTTTCTTTTTCTGGCCACGCCTAAGTCCCAGGCTAGGGATTGAACCCGCACCACAGCTGTAACCAGAGCCACAGCAGTGACAACCCCAGATCCTTAAACCACTGAACCACAAGGGAACTCCGAGATCACTGTTTCTTTAGATAATTGTTTCCACTTTATAGACGAGGAAAATGAGCCGAGACATGAAAGAACTTGCCTGAAGTTACAGACACAAGTCATATGAGCCCAACTGCAGAGTCACAAGGTGAAAACTTACTTTCTCTCTCTTTCTTCTTTAAACGCTTTCTCCTCCGATCAATGGAAGCTACTTCAGATTTTAATGACAGATAATGCTTTCTGATTTCTTGTAGTTTTTCTTGAAGAATTGTGATACGTTCAGCACTTGTCATATTTTCCAGATCCGCTGTGAATTTAAAACTTTCATTAACATGCATTTTTGAATAAAATTTTAATATGTAAGAGAACCTACAGTGTGGTTGTGGATTGAGGTCAAGATAAACTAAAAAAAAAAAAAAAAACTTATAAATATCTGTTTGCCTAAGATTTTTTTTCCCTAGGCTAGAACAATGTTCAGCACTAATCTATGCATAGTATTTTTTTAATGAATGAATGTGTAGAATTAAAGATCTTATGACCTAAACGTGTATGTTAAAAATTCCACATTTGCAAAACAAACAAAACACCACATTCATGTAGATTAATCAAGTATCGCCACAGTACATCATTAAAAATCGTACTTAGAAATAAGACTGGAAAGACCAAAATGTTAAAATTGCATATATTTTTGAATGTTAGGACTATGGATAAATTTTTCTCTTTTGTTTTCTTTTTGTTCTTTTTTAGATTTTTTTAATAAGCATGTGTAACTTTTATAACTTTTAAATTAGAGGAAAATTTTCAAATGCTCTAAAGCAATTTGCAATCTCCTAAGAATATTTCTTTGCATGAGAAACTCAGGGGTTGTCTCTTTTTCAAAAAAAATGTTTTATGGATATTACTCATGTGTAGAAAAGTACAGAGAGTAGTATAATGGAGCCATGTATACCCATCATCCAGCTTCAGTAATTAGCAATTCATGTCAAATTTTGTCTCATTTATACCCCTATCCACTCCCCACCCCCAACACGAGATTTTTTTTAGAGCAAATTGCTAATATCATAAATACCTAGTCAATGTTATGTTCCTCAAATGCCTCCTTAAAATTATTCCTTAAAATTTATCTTTTAGTAATTTTTTATTCAAAACCAAGACCCAAATAAGGTTTCTATATTGCAATGGTTATCACATTTCTACATTTCATTTGTAGCCATTTTCCCAGAATTATTAGCATCAAGAATTACCAGAATGAAGGTTCTACTGCATAACTATCCATTTAATGTATGTCACTTACACATCTGAAAACTCCATTTGTAAACTTTGGGTAACCGATTACTGGGCTCCTTGAGGTCAGGATCCTTATCGCCATTCTTTCCACATTTTCCTGGAGACTGAGTCCTTGCAGGAGATTTGGTACCATGAGCCTTTATTCCAGTGGAAACTGATTTGACAGGCTGAGTCTTAGTTATACTTTCACCAGCAGAAAGTTCTTCACTATCACTACTATTTGCTGAAAGAAAAATAAAAAGAAGAGCATTAACAAACAGAAAAGTAACAAAGATTTTACTGGACAATTTTAAATTAACCATTGGAATGTATTACTACAGTAAACATCTAGCCTTAGAGACCCTGCCTAAAAAACGTGGAAACCGTCAAGTGCAAACACAGTAATATCTCAGTTAAGGAAAATACACACAGAAAAATTCTTCTTACCTGAATTACCAATAATTATACGTTTTAAAAACACTCAAACTAATCTTCCATTATACCTGGTAGACTACCAAATATGCAGTAATTATTTAAATGGACTTTAATTCTATTACATTAATATATGTAAGTAGAATATAGCACCTTTTAAAATGACTCGTAATGGGAGTTCCCGTCGTGGCACAGTGGTTAACGAATCCGACTGGGAACCATGAGGTTGCGGGTTCGGTCCCTGCCCTTGCTCAGTGGGTTGATGATCCGGCGTTGCCGTGAGCTGTGGTGTAGGTTGCAGACACGGCTCAGATCCTGCGTTGCTGTGGCTCTGGTGTAGGCTGGCGGCTATGGCTCCGATTTGACCCCTAGCCTGGGAACCTCCATATGCCACGGGAGCGGCCCAAGAAATAGCAAAAAGACAAAAAAAAAAAAAAAAAAAAAAAAGACTCGTAATGGCAACTTCTTGACTTATATATTTTAAATTGTGTACAAACTGTGTACGTGTGACACTTTCCTACTCCTCTGGCCACAATGATGCATAATCATCATATTTAATAAATAATTCTTTGGGAATAAACTCTAATCTTTGATAGATAGATGAATGTCTAAGAAACTCCTACATCATAGCCTCCTGACTAAAATAAACCATTGGATTTACCCTGGTAAATATATTTAGTAATTTATGAAGAATTCAGAAGTCTATGTAATAACTATGTCACATCTGCCTTTGCTGATTAAAGCCTCAGTATGAGAACGGTAATGCTTAACACCTTGACAGTCTGTGAACAAGTGATGAGATTGATATTTCCATAAATTACCTCTTCCTGGATATAAAACATTATTTTAAATTTTATGAGAGTTAATTCACTTTACTAAATTATTCTCTGAGAACTGTTTCCTCATTCTGATTTTACCAAGGTTTAAGCCCAATAATGAAGATGGGTAAATATATGATCAACTGCTAAATCTCTAAATTATATGAATATGTCAATCTTGCTGAAGATGAGTCCTCTCAGACAATGTCATTTAAGTGGTGAAGTTGTAAAAATAAAAATATCAGAGTGTAATAAAAAACACTTTGAATACCCTGTTAGTTATTCCAAATAAGTAACCAATTTGGCATCAAATTTATCAATTTTCATTTATCAATTCTTCTTTAACAATAGCTAGCAAAAAAAAAAGTATAGTTAGGCTCTGAAAGCCTGCAAAGTGTTCTAGATAGGAAAGATACACAGCAACTCCTCCCATTGTCATGTTTTCATAATAAAGGAACTCCACCACTCTTTTATACACCTCCTAAAAGAATCCCTTCCCGATCCCCCCACTGCTGCTCTGGAACCCCTGGCAACTCCTAGCTAAGCCACCCAAGGCTTGGCCCCACTCTGATGCAGTGGTCTGCCTCAGCTTGGCTTTCATGGCCTTGCTGAACACAGCCGCCCGGGGCCCCAAAGGATGCCATATTCACCGCCTGGAAGTCATATGGGCTCAGCAGAACCTCGGGGAGCTGGCCGCATAACCCTTTTCTGCACTGAAGTGCAGCCAAGCCGGCCGATAGCAAAGGTCAGGCAGTGGAGGTGGCAGGATCTCCTGGAAGAGCAGCAGGAGGTCAGTGTGGGGCACCTGAAAAAAAATTCTTTACATATTTTCTGCTTCTTACTTTGTCTACAAAAGAGAAATAAAACGTGCAGCTCTCAGGAGAAATACAGTATATATATTCCTGTAGGTTGATGAACACAGAATCATTACTAAAGTTAAGTCATTAGTTAGAACATACTTAACCAAAGTATTCTTATAGCTACTCTTGGGTGCACAGTTTACGAAACTAAAGATAAAGGTAGTAGACTAGAGTTATTGGAATTATAGCTCTAAAGCTATCTCGACTGTTCTCTTCTAGGCTAATTTCGCCTGGAAGAATTACAAAGCAATCAACTTCATTGTAATAAAAATAATATATAACTGAAACATTTTATAATATGTAATACATATAAAATGGCAAAAGAACTGCTGAACATAAAACTAACAAAGATGGTGATGTTTATATTATATTGCTATTATTTTTAAAGGATTACCTGATCATTCATCAGCAATCAATACCACTGCTGTATAATACAAAATTGCTTAATCCTAGAATTTACCTAGGACCAAGACTTCTGTGTGATTTTTGGGGGGGTGGGGGAGACAAAATCAGATACTGAACTATCCCATATCCTGAATACCCTTTTCTTTGTTGGAAAAAAACATATCTACTATCATCTTTATATTTAAAAACAGAGATTTCACACTTACTGCCTTTTCCCTTCTTTTTGTTGTTGACCACTGTCGCTTTATGGCTTCGTTTCTGCTTTTTTGATGAACTTCCTCCTCCCTGAGTTTCTTTTACTCTTTTCTGACCTGTACAGGCTTTGATGGGAAAGAAATTAAGTAAAAAAATAAAATCAAGCTTTTCCCAGGTATAAATTATTTCTACATTTAAGAACAGACCAGTTCTGAAACTATACATGTTCCTTATGTGATTTGTAAATTACTATAGAAATTATTACAATTTAAGAAATAAATCTGTCGCAGTTCCTGTCCTGGCACAGTGGTTAATGAATCCGACTAGGAACCATGAGGTTGCGGGTTCGATCCCTGGCCTTGCTCAGTGGGTTAGGGATCCGGCGTTGCTGTGAGCTGTGGTGTAGGTTGCAGACGTGGCTCGGATCCCGGAGTTGCTGTGGCTGTGGTGTAGGCCGGTGGCTACAGCTCCGATTCGACCCCTAGCCTGGGAACCTCCATATGCCGTGGGAGCGGCTCAAGAAAAGGCAAAAAAAAAAAAAAAAAAAACCAAAAAAAAAAAAGAGAAAGAAAGAAAGAAATCTGTCAGAGTTGCCATCATGGCTCAGCGGTTACCGAACTGACTAGCATCCATGAGGACTCGGGCTGGATCCCAGGGCCTCGCTCAGTGGGTTAAGGATCTGGTGTTGCTGTGAGCTGTGGTGTATGTCACAGTCACAGGCTCTAGTCCCAAGGTGCTGTGGCTGTGGTGTAGGCCAGCAACTATAGCTCCAATTTGACCCCTAGCCTTGGAACCTCCATATGCTAGGGATGTGGCCGTAAAAAGCCAAAAAAGACCAAGAATAAATAAATAAATAAATAAATAAATAAATTTGTCATTAATGAGCTGAATTATTACACATTGGAAAATCAGTTTTTTTAAAAAAAGCGGATAGGAGTTCCTGTTGTGACTCAGCAGAAAAAACCTGACTAGTATCCATGAGGACACAAGTTCAATTCCTGGCCTCGCTCAGTGGGTTGAGGATCCAGTGTTGTCGTGAACTGTGGTGTAGGTCACAGACAAGGCTCAGATGTGGCTTTGCTGTGGCTGTGGTGCGTAGACCTGCAGCTGCAGCTCTGTTTCAACCTCTAGCCTGGGAACTTACATATGTCACAGGTGCGGCCCTAAAAAACCAAAAATAAATAAATAAATAAATTAAATAAAAAGCAACTAAAGTACCCACATCCTTCTTAGAAAAATCAGATATAAACTGAAAGTAGTTCTGAATATAGTACTGGGGATTTATAAGTCCAGTAATTCAAAAACAGGTATATGCTGAAAATAAAAGCCGAAATTTCTTAAAATTCAATAAAACCAAAACATTATAATTTAATTACAGGTTAAAGTACTAATGATATATAGTTCATAATGATATTAATGAAATTCTAAATTATACATTATTAATGGAATACAATTTATTCACATATAAGTCACAGTTATATTACAAATTTATTATAAAAACAATTTATTATAAATTTATAACAACAACTTAGCTCCCAGGGCAATGGTTAACATGTATATCATTTACAAATCCAGCATAGTAATTGTAAGAAATGTTTCATCTTCTTGGTAAGAAGTTATCCCAAAACATTATAAATGTCTCCCTTTTCTTGAAGGACTAGCCTAAGTCCTACCTTCTCTGATGCCCAGGCTTCAGTGATTAATCACTAGTATAGTTTCTATACTATTAATTTGATCCTCAGCATCTGCTGCATTTCTGTACCTTTCTAATTATTGTCTCTCTGACTAACTTCCCTGAGATTAATAAGGTCTTATCTCTATTAAGTTCCAATGCCAAATACTATAATGATACAATGGAACTAATACTATGATAGAATTATGCCATTTTTTTAATAAAAAAAGTTTCTAGTCCTATTACAATGGTAAAACCAACCAAGAGATGGCTCTGTTGGTAAAAAAATGGAATAGGCTATTTTAACTGTTTTGCTTGTAACTTCTTAGTTTTCTTTTTTTTATGGGTTACATCTAATTGATAACTTTTCATAATGCTATTTTAATATAACAAAGTGAAACATAAAGTGATTTAGATATTGTCTATATTAAATTACAGAATCTTAAAAATAATCGTGAGGTTTCTGTCCAAGAGAATTCTGAAACTTTCAGCTACAAGAAATAAAAAGCTTAATGTAGACTAAACTGGAAAGCAATCTTATATCTAAACTGTAAAACTTATTTTTACTTTTTTTCTTTTTTTTTGCTGTTAGGCATAAAAACCTGAGGCAGAGGGAGGTTCTCAGGCTAGGGGTCTAATCGGAGATATAGCTGCCGTCCTACTCTACAGCCACAGCAACCCCAGATCCAAGCCAAGGCTACGACCTACACCACAGCTCACGGCAATGCCAGATCCTTAACCCACTGAGCGAAGCCAGGGGTCGAACCCGAAACTTAATGGTTCCTAGTTGGATTCATTTCCGCTGTGCCAGGATGGGAACTCCAACTTATTTTTACTCTTAATATAAAGCGAATTCTCCAATATCAGAAGACAAATTTATTACAAGGCCATGTAAAATACGTGCTTAAGAATTATTTTTTTTGTCTTTTTACCTTTTCTAGGGCCGCTGCAGCGGCTTATGGAGGTTCCTAGGCTTAGGGGTCTAATTGGAGCTGTAGCTGCCAGCCTACACCATAACCACAGCAATGTAGGATCCAAGCTGTGTTTTCGACCTACACCATAGCTCACAGCAACGCGGGGTCCTTAGCCTACTGAGCGAGGCCAGGGATTGAACCTGCAACCTCATGGTTCCTAGTCAGATTTGTTAACCACTGAGCCACAACGAGAACTCCATGAATTTATTTTTAAAGAGTTATATTCTAAAAAATACTGGAGTTCCCATTGCGGTACACCAGAAAAGAATCTGACTAGTTAGTATCCATGAGGACACAGTATCCATGCCTGGCCTCACTCAGTGGGTTAAGGATCCAGCACTGCCGTGAACTGTGGTGTAGGTTGCAGACGCGGCTCAGATATGGCACTGCTGTGGCTGTGGTGTAGGTCAGCAGCAACAGCTCTGCTTAGACCTCTAACCTGGGGACCTTCATTTGCCAGGGGTGTGGCCTTAAAAGACCAAAAAAAACCTCTCAAAAATAGTATAATACTCTTTGATTTGACAAGGCAGATATACCCTAAATTTAGGAGTAGTTCTCAAACTGTTTTCTATTTCACCTAGTCCAGATTAAGATGCAAAAGGGGTAGTTCCCATCGTGGCTCGGTGGTTAACGAACCCGACTAGGAACCATGATACTGCAGGTTCGATCCCTGGCCTCGCTCAGTGGGTTAAGGATCTGGTGCTGCTGTGAGCTGTGGTGTAGGTCACATCCCACATTGCTGTGGCTGTGGCGTAGGCCAGCGGCTACAGCTCCTAGACCCCTAGCCTGGGAACCTCCATATGCCTCCAGAGTAGCCCTAAAAAAGACAAAAAAAAGAAATAAAAACCTTTATCATGTTATTGTTGAAAGCCTTTCTCATCATCTGTGATAAAGGTTCTTTAATTTGGAGGATCACTCTTTTTAATGCCTGGATAATTCAGTTTCATGAGATAGTATGACACACAAACATAATCATAGTAGTTAGGTGTGTTAATATAAAAACAAACAAAAAAACCCCACTGAAATTTAATTGCAGCTATATTTTTTATTTAATATTTATTTTTTTTTGGCCTCCCTGTGGCATATGGGGTTCCTGGGCCAGGGATCAGATCTGAGCTGCAGTTGCAACCTAAGCCACAACTGCAGCAACACCACATCCTTAACTCACTATGCCAGGACAGGGACTGAACCTGCATCCCAAAGCTCCCAAGATGCTACTGATTCTGTGGCAGCCCAGCTGCAACTCCTCCCTAATATTTATTTTTCAAAAATGTTTTAAGTTAATATTTGTGTGATAGCAGTATCCATCAAAGCTCAGCAGAAACAGATCCGACTGGGATCCATGAAGAAGCAGGTTCAATCCCTTGCCTCGCTCAGTGGGTCAGGGATCTGGTGTTGCTGTGAGTTGTGGTGTAGGTGGCAGACACAGCTCATATCCTGAGTTGCTGTGGCTGTGGTGTAGGCTGGTAGCTCTAGCTCCGATTTGACCTATAGCCTGGGAACTTCCATAAGCCATGGGTGTGGCCCTTAAAAAAAAAAAAAAAGCCAAAAAAATTTTTGTGTGATAATGTTATGTCAATTATATCTTAAGAAAACTGGAAAGAGGAAAAAATGAAGAAAAAAGTTTACGCTGGAGTTCCCCTTGTGGTGTGGCGCAGTGGAAACAAATCCGAATAGGAACCATGAGGTTGTGGGTTCGATCCCTGACCTTGCTCAGTGGGTCAGGGATCTGGCGTTGCCATGAGCTGTGGTGTAGGTCGCAGATGCGGCTCAGAACTGGCGTTGCTGTGGCTGTGGCGTAGGCCGGCAGCTACAGCTCCGATTAGACCCCTAGGCTGGGAACCTCCATTAAGCTGCGGGTGTGGCCCTAAAAAGGACAAGACAAAAAAATTTCACATGAGACGGCTGAAATTAATTACTCCAATGTAGATCATATCTCTGTAAGTTTAGCTAAAAACCTAAAGTTAGCATACTAAAATATAGTAAGTTATATAAAATACATACCCTAGCGCTCTACATTTACACTGGGAAAGTGTACTTCAAAGTCAAGTGTCAGCCTAGAGTATAATGGTTTAAAGACACCTGAAGGAAGTGGTTTATAAGAAAAATGATAAAAGTATAACTACAGCACCATCAAAAAGGCACTAATACTTTTGGAAAGTACTAGTTTAAATTTCCAATTTTAACAACTTCATGGAAAATCAGAAAAGTATTACTGTAGGTTATTAACACATATATTGGTCCTACAGTTTAGTAGCTATGCATCTAAGAAAGCAACAAATTCCTTTACAAACACACGCATGTCACTCAGGCTTGAAAATCATTTTGACACGGTTGTCTGAGGAAAGCAGTGCTTGGAGAGATGGTTGCTCCAAACCCTTACACACAGAATTTGGTTAAGGGTGGAGGGGTCTGTCAATAAATCAAAATGTTTGTAAGAAACTGTACATGACAATTGCAAAAACAATGTTACAGAAATATATTTAAGTTGCTCCTGCCATACAGTCAACCAGTGTACAATGAATTTTCAGGTAGGTTTGGATTTGAGCCCAAGTGCAGTATCTACATGTGTTCGGGTCCACTGCGAAAGATTACGGATGGCTGAAGCAAAGGATAGTAAATTCTTCTCAAGCTTTTAAATATATTCCACCATGCATTACACAAATTACCTTTCAAATTTCCATTTCTACCATATTCACACAAATACTCCACTTCAATACCTCACATTGTAACAAGAGATACTATGAAAGTGTTGAACCTGCAAGGGGGGAAATCCTAAAATAAGGCAACACAGATGCTGTGCTCCTTACCTTTCTCTGGATGCTCCGCCTCGGGCTGATGACTGCTGCTGGAGCTCACACTGGCATCAAAGCCCACAGGCGAGCTGTTGCCTTCAGACTGGAGGTCCTGGAGCTCCCCAGCAACGCTATCCACCTCAATGGTGCTGTCAGTTTCACTCTTGATACTTCGAACTTCCTCCTGGTTGGGAGCCAGAGGCTCAGATACTGTTACAGAAGACTGCTGCCGACTGGCTTCCGTCACAGTGACTGAGGAAGGCGACTCAGGTGTGGTAGGAGGGGTATTTAGCACTGAATTACTACCGCTACTTGGAAATTCAGACTTTTTGTCGCTGACTTCTGCCGGCTTCTCCTCAGCAGGTTTGCTGTCGCCACTGGCCGGCGCCAGGTCAGCACTGGGGGAGCAGCTCTCCTCCTCGGCCACAGTCTGTAGGGACCCCTCTGCCAGGCCATCCTCTGGGGCAGGATGGGGTGGGGAGGCTGCAGCCTCAGTGTCAGAGTCTGAAAAAAGTTCCTTGAGCGTTTTTTTAGGCCACTGTCCCTGAATACTTGACCAGACATCTTTTCGATCTTTAGCTCTGCTGTTCTGAAGTCTTTCATCAGAGTTATTTAAAAGTTTTATCCTTTTTTCAGCAACTTCTGAAAATCCTGAATAGAAACCAGTTGTCCGTAGAGACTTTCTTTTTTCTTCCAAACCGTTGTATTTCTTAGTTGGTGTCATCTTTGCTTTGGATTTTTCATCTTCATCATCATCTGAAGAGCTGTTGCTACTGTTCTCTATGCAAAGGGATTCTTTGTTCTTGACCTTCTCTTCCTTTTTGCCAGGTGATACAGTTTTTAAACACTCCTCGGTATTGCCATACCTTCTCTTACCACGTTTCACTGGAGGCTTTGAAGATTTATCTGTGCTGTCCTTCTTGACATCCTTTCTCTTTTTTGTGACCTCATCTTCTTCTTCATAATCAGTATCTTCAGATAATCCTTCTATATCTTTTCTTAATCTTTCTGGAGATTTTGACACAGGTTTGGCTATTACCAAATCTGCATGGGTTTTGTTTTCTTCTAGCAAAGATGAACTGTTCTGTTCCTCTTTTGAAATAAGATCATTTCTGTTGAGGGTCAAGTGATCAATCGTAGATTCTTCTTTGCCATTATTATCTATGTCTTGAACACTTGTCTCATCCTCTTGCTCACTGTCTTCAGCAGAACTTTCAGAAGCTAGAAAACAAAGAAAAAACAAAGAGTATAATGAGAATACCAGCAATGTCTTCTCTGTGCCAGCTAAGAGAAACATGAATTAGTTCCTATGTTTATAACCACCCAAGTTGCTAAGTTTTAACTTCATTTTACAAGCAAGGAAACCAAGCATCAGAGAGTGAAGACATTCACTCTATGATGGAAATGCGCATGATACTTTTGCCAAAACTCACCAAATTGTGAACATAAAAGTCGTAACTTACTTTGTTTATAGATTATACCTTAATCAAGCTGATTATAAAAAGAAAGAAACTTCTCCAAATTTACAAGCAGAAAATAGTGGACTCAGGATGTAGTCCTGGGTTGCTCTAACTCCAAAGTCTATATTCTTATAAAAGTATAGTATATATGGTATAATCTCAATGTATCAATGACCAAAGATTTTGGGGACAAAGTAGTTTCACGATAGATGCTTTAAAAAAAACAACATAGTTAACTTAAGTGGCCTTATATAAACATATCTACAGAATTTCTTAAATGTTCATTTTAGTCAATACATTCAGATAAGTATAAAAAATAGCTTTTACTATGAATTTAACATAATTTATTGAGAAACTCTACATGCCAGGTACTTTGAAATGTTTTGCACATATCACTGTATTCAATCTCACAATAACCCTATGAGGCGTATGTTGTTATTAGCCCCATTTTATAGTTTAGGAGAGTGGGATTTAGAGAGGTTAGGTAAACTACTCCAAGAGCTATACTAAGTCAAGATCAAATCTAAACTAAGTAATTTGACTCGAGAATTTAGAATCTTAACTATACTATGCTCTACTGAGAAATCCATGCATGTTCTTTAGCTAAGTTTATTAAAAGTAAAAAATAACTGATACAATTAAAATGGTTAAAAACATTTAAGATGTGTTCCTAAATAACTGAATGTTTTAAATTGTCAAAGCAATACAGACATAATTAAAACAAATTTAGATTCATAATAAAAAAACAACAGCTCCTCTTTTCTCCCCTTCCCAGCCTCCAAAATCTTATTATTATTTCTTCTGATAGTTACTATCATCGTCTCCTAAAAATACACTATCTGTTGATTTATGAAGTTTAGTCTGCTATAAGTCCTTAGTCTGCTATAAGCAGTGAGGATTTTTCTCTTATTAATAACTCTACTCCCTTCTGCCACATTTTCTATATATAGTTATTTTTAATTAGAGTATAACATATATAAATGTGATTTGCTGCAGAAATAAATAGTACACCTGATCCTCCCTTCTTATATAGCCCTTTGATTTTCCGAGTTTCCGAAAGTCCTTTTCTACATATTATGTCTTTCTTTTTTATGTCTTTCACATTTATTTCAATGGATCCATTAAATCAAGCATTCTACCCAGTTTCCTTGTTCACCAAATCTCTCTATCCTAGAGACCCAGTTTCTCTTCCATCCAGCTGGTTGCTCTCTGGGTCTGCTATAATGGCTATTATCCTTGGAATCCCTTCCACCGCTTTCTCCCTCTCTTTTTTCTTTTTTTTTTTTTTAGGGCTTCACCTGAAGCATATGGAAGTTCCCAGGATAGGTCAAAGCCACAGCTGCCAGCCTACACCACAGCTATAGCAATGCAGGATCCAAGTTGCATTTGCGACCTACACTGCAATTTGCAGCAATGCCAGATCCTTAACTCACTGAGTGGGTGCCAGTTGGGTTCTTAACCCACTGAGCCACAATAGGAACTCTCCACTGCTTTCTCTTGACCTGGACCCACTGTTAAATTTCACATCTCCTCTTTCTCAGTTTGTTCCCACATTCTGTTGGAGCGGCATATCTTTGTGTAGTTTCCAAAAAATAGCCACATGGGAGGTAAACATTCTTTACCCTTAAATGTCTGAATACATCCTTATCCTCAAATTTCTTTGCTCAATATCTTAATCAGGTACAGAATTCTAAGTTGAAGATTATTTTCCTTCAAAATGTTAAAGGTACCGCTCCTTTGTCAAAAATACTACTTTCATTTGCCTTCTCATTCCTTTACTTTGTCAAAAATACTACTTTCATTTGCCTTCTCATTCCTTTATGGTGATTTTTCCCACATTATTTATTTTGTGGCCACACCTACAGCATATGAAAGGTTAGGGGCCCCAGGCTAGGGGCTGAAATGAAGCTGCAGCTGCCTGCCTACGCCACAGCCATGGCAACACTGATCTGAGCTGAATCTGCAACTGATGCTACAGCTTGCAGCAATACCCGATCCATAAATAACTGAGCAAGGGCAGGGATCAAAGCTGCATCCTCCTGGAGACAACACTGAGCCACAACAGGAACTCCTATGGTAATTTTTAATTCCTGGTATTATACAATTTCATAATACTATGGCATCATGCTCTCCTCATAAATTAATTAATTAATTAACTTTTGTCTTTTTGCCACTTCTTGGGCCACTCCCGTGGCATATGGAGGTTCCCAGGCTAGGGGTCTAATCGGAGCTGTAGCCACCAGCCTACGCCAGAGCCACAGCAACGTGGGATCCGAGCCGCATCTGTGACCTGCACCACAGCTCATGGCAACGCTGGATCGTTAACCCACTGAGCAAGGGCAGGGATCGAACCTGCAACCTCATGGTTCCTAGTCGGATTTGTTAACCACTGCGCCACGATGGGAACTCCCTCCTCATTAATTTATCAGGTTACTTGGTGAGCTCTTTCAATTTAAAAATTCCTATCTGTCAGTTCTGAAAAGATTTCCTCTTTTACATTTCCACTCAAGGTTTATTTGACCACAGTGACATATATATATATGGAGAGAGCAATAAAGCAAGAGAGCATACTATATATAATACTCACTAAGGAATGATCAACACTTAATAACAGAGCCTAAACAGTTCAAAGAAAACCAGTTTTTTTTTTTCTTCTGTTGTTTAGTTTTTAAAAATCCAATTGTCTTCTATGGTTACATATAATCAGACAGACGGTTTCCATGGTTTCTCTATTTCTCATGCTATTAGCTATCACTCCAGAAGCAATGCTAGTATCTCTCTCCCCATTAAAAAACACAAAAAAATGATATAAACATGAGTATATTCAAGTACATTCAAACAACGGTAAGGTGTGTTTGTGTGTGTATGGTTACTTGCTAATTATTCCCCTCTGTTTTCACTGTTCCTAGATAGATACTCTATGTCACTTATCTTTTCTCTAAAATTTCCAATGCTGCTTTCTTACAATTTCATATTCTAATTGCTCTACAGAATTCTTAACTTCAATATTTATTTATTTATGCATTTTAGGGCCGCACCCACAGCATATGGAGGTTCCCAGGCTAGGGGTCTAATTGGAGCTGTTGCTACCGGCCTACAGTAGAGCCACAGCAGCACCAGATCCAAGCTGCATCTGTGACTTACACCACAGCTCACGGTAATGCCAGATCCTTAACCCACTGAGCGAGGCCAGGGATCCAACCCACGACCTCATGTTTCCTAATCGGATTCGTTTCTGCTGTGCCATGATGGGAACTCCATTACTTTCAATATTTAATTTCAAGTTTTTCTTGTTCTTTTTTCATCGCATCCTGATAGATTCCCTGAAATTGTTACTAATCAGAAAGATTTACTTTTGTTATCTTCATTATCTCTCTTCAAAGCTCACTTCTTCTGTTTGTTTTAGTTACCTTCTTTCATGTTGGAGCTTTCCTTGATTATTCACATTTAAGGATGACCTATTAAAACCTAACTGGCACCACTGTGCTGTTAGGGTTAACCAATGTATAAGCTTTCCAACCGATAATTCATCTCAGATTTACTTGAGGGATCTCTAGTGTCAGAATGTGTTAAGACTGTTCTCTAGAGATATTCAATTTCTTCATAAAATCCCAACCACCACCCCCCTTCTCATTCTGTTCTCAGTCCATATCACACCAAGGGGATAAACTCCTAGCTATCTATGATCTACTCTGACAGGTGAGATCAATACATATATATACACATACGCTTTCTTTCTTTTTATATTTTGCTGCACCTGCAGCATTTGGAAGTTCCTAGGCCAGAGATTGAACCTCTGCCACAGCAGTAACCACAGCCACAACAGTGACAATGCCAGATCCTTAACCTGCTGAGTCACTAGGGAACTTGACATACGCATTCTTGATAACAGTCATTTTCTAACTGGAAATACCTAAAGTGTCTTGAATTTGATCTATGGCCAAAACTAAAATAAAATTCTCCGAGGAAAAGAGAAAATATGAAGAAGCGAATTTGAAATGTTAAACATATGCCAATATGATACTCATCACTGTTAAATTGTTTGCAATAAGAAAAATAATAGAAATAATCTAAATGTCTTTTTATCATGAACTAATTAAATAAATTATGCTATAACTTATGTATACGTTACTACTTAGTAGTAAGGATGTGCTGATATGAAAATATTTATGAGTTATATTACACCAAGATCTCCCCCCAAAAAGGGGGAAGGTTTGTAATGTGGTAATGATCCCATTTATAAAAATATCATGTATGTGTCCTTATGTATATGTAACATATATGCTATTTGGAATGTTTATTAATATATTAATATTATATATTACAAACATATATATTGTACATATGGTATATTAACACAATTTCCAAAATAATATACAGTGACAAAAATGGGTAAAAATAGGAAAGAACCACAACAGAATATGTAAGAAAGAAAGTGGATTGGATGAGTAAAAAAGACCCAAGAAAGCCAAACCTTTCCTCAAGCATGCAGTGAGGGAAGCTGAGAACCAAGCAAGTTTACCCTAGACTCCTCTTGGCTGTACCAAGAACCTGTGAAAATGAAAGGTGGAGGAGGGAACCTAATATAAGGAACAGTAAATGAACACTGCTTGAAAAGTACTTATATTCCTAGGTCCTCTTTCCCCACTCCAGGTTGCTGGTGACTGCCCTTCTAGAGGGTTAGCTTTGAAGATGGTTAAGAAAAGGGTTTTGGCCTGGATGATGCTAAAAATCAAGAAGATCACTGAACATATACATTCTTAAAAACACTGAGACTCTCTGCTTCCCCATTCCCCATTTATTAATTGGATCCTAGAACAAAGGGAGCCATTCTCTTGCTCTTCAGTCAAGAGACTGGAAGATTCTTCTCTCTGGAATACAGCTAGTCTAAAGATCTTGAAAGTAGGGCTCCCCAAGACATGATCAACCCAAATTACCCTACAGTGAAGCTCAAAATTGGTAAGTCTCAAACATGTGCTCAAGATTTCAAGTCAGTCTTCATCATCATGAGAAAAAAACAAGAAAGAAGTCCTTCATAGGGAAGAGATCATAACAATTAAACAGGGGAAAGGAAACTGGAGGTAACTAACCACACACACACAAAACCCCAAAAATGAATATATCCTTAGGAAGAATTAAAACAAAACAAAACAAAACAAAAAACCCCCAATCATACAAAATCTATGTGATGCGGCAAAAACAGTTCTTAGAGGGAAGTTCACAGAGATACAGGCCTTCCTCAAAAAACAAGAAAAATCCCAAATAACTTAACATACCACCTAAAAGAATTAGAAAAATAAGAACAACCAAAACCAGTTAGAGTCAGTAGAAGGAAATAATAAAGATCAGAGAGAAAATAAAACAGATCAATAAAAACAAGAGCTGGTTCCTTGAAAGGAAAATCAACAAACTTCTAGCCATGCTCACAAAACAGAAAAGAGAGAGGACCCAAATAAACAAAATAAAAAATAGGAGAAATCACAACTAATGTCACAGAAATACAAAAAAAATATATATATATATGTACATAAGAGAATACTATGAATAGTTATATGCCAACAAATGGGCAACCTAGAAGAAAAGGACAAGTTTCTGAAAACATACAGACCACCAAAACTGAATCAAGAAGAAATAGAAAATTTCAACAGACTGATCACTAAAAGTGAAATAGAATCTGTAATTTAAAAAACCTCTCTGCAGAGTTCCCGTTGCGGCCCAGTGGTTAATGAATCCGATTAGGAACCATGAGGTTGTGGGTTCAGTCCCTGGCCTTGCTCAGTGGGTTAAAGACCTGGCGTTGCCATGAGCTGTGGTGTGGGTTGCAGATGCAGCTCGGATCCCGAGTTGCTGTGGCTCCAGTGTAGGCTGGCAGCTACAGCTCCGATTAGACCCCTAGCCTGGGAACATCCATGTGCTGCGGGAGCAGCCCTGGAAAAGGCAAAAAGCCAATCAATCAATCAATAAACCTCTCTGCAAACCAAAGTCCAGGACCAGATGGCTTCACAGGCAAATTCTACCAAATACACAAAGAAGAACTTATACTGATCCTTCTCAGACTCTTCCAAGAGACTGAAGCGAAGGGAACACTCTCAAAGACATTCTATGAAACCACCATCACCCTGATGCCAAAACCAGAAAAAGATACCACCAAAAAAGAAAATTAGGAGTTCCCATCGTGGCACAGTGGTTAACGAATCCGACTAGGAACCATGAGGTTGCGGGTTCGGTCCCTGCCCTTGCTCAGTGGGTTAACGATCCGGCGTTGCCGTGAGCTGTGGTGTAGGTTGCAGACGCGGCTTGGATCCCGCGTTGCTGTGGCTCTGGCATAGGCCGGTGGCTACAGCTCCGATTAGACCCCTAGCCTGGGAACCTCCATATGCCGCAGAAGTGGCCCAAAGAAATAGCAAAAAGACAAAAAAATTTAAAAAAAAAAGAAAAGAAAATTACCAGCCAATATCTTTAACATAGATGCAAAAATTCCCAACTAAATATCACAAACCGAATCCAACAACACATGTAAAAGATCATACACCACAACCAAGTGGCATTCATCACAGGGTCACAAGGATGTTGAACCATACATAAATCAATGTGATATACCACATCAACAAAAGAATGGACAAAAACCACATGATCATCTCAAAGATGCAGAAAAATAATTTGATAAAATTCAACATCCATTCATGATAAAACACTCTTACCAAAGTGGGAATACATTTAAACATAATAAAAGCTATTTATGACAAACCCACAGCCGATATAATACTCAACAGTGAAAAGCTGAAAGCTTTCCTATTAAAATCTGGAACAAGACAAGAATGCCCACTCTCACCACTTCTATTCAACATGGTATTGGAAATCCTAGCAACAGCAATCACACAATAAAATAAAATAAAAGATATCCAAATTGGAAGGCAAAAGGTAAAACTATCATTTATATGCAGATGACATGATACTATATAAAGAAAACCCTAAAGACTCCGCTAAAAACTACCAGAACTGATGAACGAATACAGCAAGGTAGCAGGATACAAGATTAACATTCAGAAATCTCTTGCATTTCTTTACACTAACAATGAAATATCAAAAAGGGAAAGTTAAGAAAAAAATCCCTTTTAAAACTGCATCAAAAAACAAAACAAAACAAAACAAAAAAACTGAAAAATAAACCTGACCAAGGAGGTGAAAGACAAATACCAAGAACTACAAAACACTGATACAGGAAATTGAAGATGATTCAAAGAAATGGAAAGATATCCTGTGCTCTTGGATTGGAAGACTTAAAATGACCATACTATCCAAAGCAATCTACAGATTTAATGTGATCCCTTATCAAATCACCCATGACATTTTTCACTGAACCAGAACAAATAATCCAAAAATATATATGGAAACATAAAAGACCTAGACTTGTTTCCCCTACCCCTACCTGAGAAATACTACTCCTAAACTTGCTCTGTGTTAAGGAAACTGGCTTTTTAGTTTCCTCACACATAACTCTTCCAGTAGCTTAGAGCAATGCTTAACATAGAGCAACATCCATATTTTCCAATAAAGACCAAGAGTGTCCTGAATTATAACTGTGTTGCTATTCCAAAACTTTAAAAATATGGACCCAATTTCACAGTGAGCAAAGAATAATCACTTCAGGGGAAAACTTTCAACTCAACACCTTGAGTGCCATTACCTGGGTCATACAACAACACCATTTTAGTCATCAGAAACATTCTGTTTTAACCTACACCCGAAAGCTAGCAGTGTATTTGGTAAGCACCTTATTACTCCCATGGAGCATATTCCTATAGGTCATTCACTGAGACTATGCTAGAGTGTGGTGAGACCAGCTATTTCCCAGAACGGCCTCATAATTTTGCCCCACTCAATTCCCTTAGAGCGGCTTTTGTAGACTTACAAAGAAGCTGAATATGAAATAAGAATATAACCTAGAGATTCTATTCAGATACCATTCTCAGGGAGCCTTCACCTATGTGGAAATACTCTTTTTTTAACATAGCTAGGTTTATGTTTGCTACTTGATTTTTAAAAGATTAAATGGTATTCTCCTTTAGGAATATACAGGTTTAATACAATTCTGAAGAAAAGTAAAAGAATGATTAAGGTATAATATTAATTACTTTTCAGGGAAACAAAGCTATTTTAAGTAAATATTGACTTGTTCACCACTGCGATAGACAATAATATTCATAGTTATTAGTTAAATTAAATATTTTTTCAAAATACTGTTCTATGTGTCTGATAATTAGAAAATTATGAAAATTAAACGTTAAGAGTACTTAGGTATTTACAAATAATTGAAGTAAATATCCATATGGAATGAGACAAAAGTAATTTCCATTATATTCAGAAGCAATAAAAATCCAAACTCTTTTAGGTTTTAAGAAATGTAAAATATTTTCATGGAGATATAATCTTTTGCTTCATTTGATAGATTATTTCCTCTCTTTTCCTGCCAGTCAGACTTACTAAATCTTCCCTTCCAACATTCATACCTTTTGTTATTTATTAAACTTCATTCTGCCTTAAACATTAAGCAATAACCACATCAAAAAGAGTTCATAATAAATGTAATCAAGATAAACAAAAGTTTGGTATTCTTTACAAAAAATTCAGTATAATTTTATAGTTTGATGTGTGTAACACAAATGAGGCTTTACATGGCAACAGAAATGGTGGTACTGAAAACCGCACAGTTCAACTTCAACTAAAATCTAAATGGTGTCTTTAGATCTAACAATAACAGAAGTATTTCCAAGCCTCAATCAGTGGCTGATTTCAGTAATAAAAAAGTCAACAAAATTTTGGTTCAATTTAAGAATGTCAATATCACTGAATTACCTCTATAGAGTTTGACTTACAAATTAAGTTTTATAAATTAAAACAAATACTTGCATGCAACAGGATGCTTGTTATGTTTACCTTCAAGTCCATTAAGGATAGAAGTGATTTCTATGGATTTAATATGACCTGTATCAGAGTTTTTGGCATCAGTAAGATCCAATTTGGATACCACTTCAGGAGATGAATTTGTCTGAAATGGTGGTTTTGACAAGCGCCGAAGTTTACAGTTTTTAGGAGAATACTTTTCATCTTTGTCTTTTTCTTTATCTAATTTATTCTAGGTTAAGAAAAAAAAAGTATCCCATGTTAGCCATAATTTATCATGAAGCATTTATTAGTAACAATGTTAAAAGTCATTTTTAACTCAAAGTTATAGACTATATTATTAAATAGCATAAAAAGAAAGAATATATAAAGTCCATCAAAACAGCCAGAGATGTTTTTCTCAAGGTTATTAACAAATACTACAGGATGAGAAACAAGTTTCTGTCTAATGTTTTTATTTAATAGTTGAAATAAATTAGCAATCAGGTAGGCAATTATGAGTAGCAAACTTCCATACTGCTACTAATTGGTGTTACAAATTCTCTAAAAGTTAAATCACAATAGCTTTAAATTAAATACTCATTTTAAAAAAGAAACATTATTTCAACCTGGTAGTACTAAAAACTGTATGATTCTCAATATAAAAATGAGGGTTGGGAATGACAAAATTTCAAATATCTTCATTTGGTTGACAGCTAGGAATAATTCTAAACAAATGGCTTGCTGTAAAGTCAAGCCAGAGGGCAACCTTCCTGTAATTATTCATAATGTTTCAGAAAAAAAGAGAAAATTTCTCAAATTCTCCATTTATGCATAGATAAGCAGTAGTTAACTAATATATTTTCTGGAAACTATCTTTTAAATTTCTTTTTAGGGAGTTCCTGGTGGCTCAGCAAGTTAAGGGTCTGGCGTTGTCACTGACGTGGCTTGGGTCACTGCTGCAATGCAGGTTTGATTCCTGGCCCAGGAACTCCTGCATGCCTAGGATGTGGCCCCCCAAAATTTATTTTTAAAATAATTTGTAGGAAAAATAATTTAGACAAGCTTCTAAATGATCATGTAGAGCATGATGTAGTAGTAAACAATTCTGAAGTCCTGTTATATTGTCAGACTATAGAATGTGAGAGACTATTTCACAGTTCTTCCAAAGATGGTACATAGTTACTATTATTCTGGGTACAGAGAAGAGAGGCTAATCCTGTATAGGATAGTGGTTCTCCTAGTGTGAACCCCGGCCTGGCGACACTAGCATTTCTGGGAATTTATTAGAAGTGAAAACTCCTAGAACCAGACAATCTAGTGAATCAGAAACACTGGGGATGGGACCAAGCAATCTGAGTTTCAACAAGTCCTCCAGGTGATGGTGACACAAGCTCAAGTGTGAGATTCACAAGCTCAAGTGTGAGATTAGAGCACTGGGGCTGAGTTCTCTGAAGGCACTGAGAAGGCTTATGTGTAGGTATACCCCCAAAGCCTACCACAATTAGTGCTGTTTAAAAATTTTCCTGTTTTTGCCAACTCTTTCCAACTCTTTCCACCAGAGAACATAATATACCATACATTCTGAAGGCAGAAATAGTCCACCCCATGCAAAGTTCAAATATGGCTTTTAATGGCTGTCACAGGACAGCCTTGGAAACAGTGGTTCTCAGAGTCAAATGAGATCAAAGGATGGGTATACAATATTTAAAATTTTCTAGGAAGCTTTTTCAAAATTCACATGCCTCTTCCCTTATGACCAGGAATGTTAAATGCCTGGGAGAGGCAAAGAACTAAATTGAGAAATAAAAAAAAAAAGTACTTAGGAAAAAACTGCCTAAGCAATCTTATAATATTGCTTCCTCTGGAGTTCCTGTTTTGGCTTAGCGGGTTAAGAATCCGACCAGTGGAGTTCCCGTCGTGGCGTAGTGGTTAACAAATCCGACTAGGAACCATGACATTGCGGGTTCGATCCCTGGCCTTGCTCAGTGGGTTAACGGTCCGGCGTTGCCGTGAGCTGTGATGTAGGTCGCAGATGTGGCTCGGATCCCACGTTGCTGTGGCTCTGGCATAGGCCAGTGGATACAGCTCCGATTAGACCCCTAGCCCGGGAACCTCCATATGCCATGGGAGCAGCCCTAGAAAAGGCAAATAGACCAAAAAAAAAAAAAAAAAAAAAAAAGAATCTGACCAGTATCCATGAAGATTCTGGTTCCATTCCTGGCCTTGCTCAGTGGGGTAGGATCCAGCATTGCCACGAGCTGTGGTGTAGGTCACAGATGAGGCTCAGATCTGGAGTTGCTGCAGCTTTGGTATAGGCTACTGCTACTCTGATTCCACCCCTAGCCTGGCAACTTCCATATGCCTTGGGTGCAGCTCTCAAAAGACAGAAAAAAAAATTGTTTCCCCTACCCCTACCTCTGCCTGAGAAATACTACTCCTAAACTTGCTCTGTGTTAAGGAAACTGGCTTTTTAGTTTCCTCACACATAACTCTTCCAGTAGCTTAAAGCAATGCTTAACATAGCTCAACGTCCATATTTTCCAATAAAGACCAAGAGTGTCCTGAATTGTAACTGAGTTGTTATTCCAAAACTTTAAAAATATGGACCCAATTTCACAGTGAGCAAAGAATAATCACTTTAAGGGAAAACTTTCAGTACTGAGGGCCACTAGGGGATCATTTAGCTTGAAAATAAATAGCTTCTCACTTTTAACATTAATTTCTGGAATTAATAAAAAATTTCTCACTTTTAATATGAATTTCTGGAGAACTATTAAAAACCTCAACTATATATACCATTCAAAGTATTAAAAAGCCATTAAAAAGATAAAAAAATCCTACAACCTGGTAAATGGTCTAATTTCTAATAAAACATTAAAAAGATTTAGTCTTAGAATGAATAAGAGTAATTCTATCATACATAAAAGTAACATTAACTTCCATACAAGCTCATTAATAGATTCCCCACAGTATCTATGTAGTGTGTGTGTAACAGGGTCTTGTGAACATATTCTAAGCCACTACATATACTGTCAGAGAAAGATGGAAAAAAAAAAATGAGTTGCAGACAGGTTCTCCTCTGCCTTCAGACACCTCTTTTTCTTCCTCTGAGTGGTTTACAGCTATTACAGGAACCCCAGAGCTCCCAGCCAAACCACTTCATGGGTCCTAGTTGGAGATCAGAGGTGCAGGAAATGGCTGGAAAGGGTAAGTGAAACCTCACTGAGTGGTCTTATACAATGTTGGGACTGAAAAAGCCTCAAAGATAATTTAGTGCTCTTTTCAAAATGCTTTTCCATAAGATGACAATGTTAACTGCACCTCAATATAGCATTTGCTATTTCAAGAGAATTTCCATTCTACTGACACTAACACACATACACTTAATACTCATTGGAGAAAAAGTTCTTTTTTTTGTTGTTTTATTTTATGTTTTTTAGGCCTGCGCCTGTGGCATACGAAAGCTCCCAGGCTAGGGATTGAATGGGAGCTGCAGGGGCCAACCTATGCCACAGCCACATCAACACAGGATCTGGGCCACATCTTCCACCTACACCAAAGCTTGAAGCAATGCTGGATCCTTAAGCCACTGAGAAAGGCCAGGGATTGAATCTGCATCCGCATGAATACTAGTCAGATTAATTTCTGCTGAGCCACAACAGGAACTCTGGAAAGTTCTTTAATTAAGAACTATGATGAGTTCTCTGGTGGTCCAGTGGTTAGGATTTGGCACTTTCACCACTGTAGACTGAGATCCCACATAAAGCTGCTGCATGCTGTGGCTTAAAAAATAAATAAATAAACGCTTACCTTTATTTTCTTGCGATGTTTTATCTTAGGCACATTTTTATCAGCAGGTCTTACTATTTTATCTGCTTTAATCCATTCATCGTATCTAAAATTAAAAGAAAATAACATAAATATACAAAACACATACCACAAAAGTATCTGTGCCATATTAAAGAGAAACTAATAAATAGAATCTTAAAATTTTAGAACTGGAAAGGACCTTCAACATCATTTAGTTCAACTTCCTGGTTCAAGGACTAAAGCTACAAAGGCCCAAAGAGAGAGATGAAGTGACCTGTCCAAGGACACAATGTCAGCTACTGGCTGAGCCAAGACTCAGCAAGGTCTCTATAACCCTACACCAGCACTCCTTACTCTGCTACACCAAAGAGAAACCAAATCTGTGCAATAACTATTCAGAGAAATCCCAGTATTTCTGATACTTTTGTTTACTTTGTTTAGTTTTTAAGCAGCAAGCAGTCCTTTTCTTTTTTCCTAAACATATCAGGAAGCTAAAAAATGGCTCTGCCCAGCTTTCCGTGTTCTGAGAGGCTTCCTTCAGGTACAGACTGCTGAGGTCAACAGCTGGGATGGCCTCCCCACTCAGTGCTGATATTCTGCACAGTTTTACAGGGTGTAAGTTACTGCAAAAAATCTATTTGTTTAAAGCAGAAAAAAAAGTTTATTTTTGCAAAAACTCAGCTAGAAAGAAGAAACATTAAAAAACAAACAAACTTCTTTTTACATTCAGAAGTTACATCCATTTAGTCTGGGAAATGGAAAACTTAACTGACATTTTAAACTCAAGAATATGAATAACTGAAAATGAGCTTTTAAATTAAAATGTCTTCATTATTAGAGGTATTAAATGAAGTAATAAAGACCTTAAGCCTGGGAATAACTATCTTGGGTCATTACCTTACTAATAAATTATATCTTTGCTCTAGAGTAGACCTAGAAAGTATCTGTTAACAACTCCCAGGTGGAGTTACATTGCTGGTGCAAACTATAGGCTGCAGCAAAACTGAGGGCTCAACCCCACACAAAGGGTTATGCCAGTAACTGCTGGACGCTGTTGAGGGCCACAATGATAGAGAATGAGAACAAATGGAATGATTCTAGAAAAGTCTTTACCTATTCCTTGCTAACTAGTTATGTGGCCCTGTTCAAGACATTCTCAACTTCAGACTTAGTTTATTCTGTATAAAGTAAAATCTCATTAAAAAAATTAAAAAAAAAAGACTACATATCCACATATGGCTTTTTGAGGATCAAACATATAAGTACTTTGAAATGGTCTAAGGCAAATATTCTTCTACTAAACACACTCTTATGGTATTTATACTGGCATACTAACTAGCACCTGCCTGTATATTTATAGTACTTTTAATTTTCCCATTAATACTGAAAATTGCATTATGCTTCAGAAGAAAGCAATTTAGTTTCTCCTAAAATTAGAGTGATGGTGAAGAATGAACTGACTATATCTCTGCCCTCCGCAAAGGTGAATGAAAATTTCTAAAAGCTGCTCTTATTTGAATATATAGTTATAGAAATCAATGCTATGTACTTTGTTTAAAAGAAAACAAAACAGGATTTCATTTTTTTATGAGATAAAATAAAAAGTTTATGATGGTTTACACATAACATCAACATAAGTTAACCAAAGGTATAATAGTTTTTTACCTTTCTTTTTTTAAAATTTTTTTTGTCTTCTTAGGGCCACACTCTTAGCATATGGAAGTTCCGAGGCTAAAGGTCAAATTGAAGCTGCAGCTGCTGGCCTACACCACAGCCACAGCAACTTGGGATCCAAGCCGCACCTGGGACCTACACTACAGCTCTCAGCAATGGTGGATCAACCCACTGAGCGAGGCAAGGGATCGAACCTGCAACCTCATGGATACCAGCTGGGTTTGTTACCACTGAGTCACAATAGGAACTCCCGTTTGTATATTTTACAAGGAACACTAAACACATCAAATAAGCAAAAAACAGTTACTGTCTCCATAGTTACAATGCTCACTGTGACAGAAAAAGATTTGTGACTTAGAGATAAGTCATATGTTGCTTTTCTTAAGAAGGTAGAAGGAATATATACATAAGTAAAATAATGGTACAGGCTGATGATCACTGTCTAAGCTCCACTAGAGTACAGAGGCTATATGGTAATCATTTTCTCCTCCACCTAAATATAAATTAAGGATAGTACAAGAGGACTGCTTATCAGAAGAGCTTGGTTAGTGAGTTTGGGGGTGGGTGGAAAGAGTGCTGAAAACAGGCAAGAAACAAAAAAGATTCTGCAGTTAGGGGAAATTAGCTATATTCACTTATAAAATATTTGAATAGTTGTAATTAAACACTATGCTCTTACTGTTCTGCTTAACAATTGTGTTTTAAATTACTGAATATTCTATATGGTTTTAGGGATTCCTTGGAAAATTTTTTTAGATAGATATGTTTCCTACTGGAGTAATTACTGGTAATTTATGGTTCTATTAAGTATTAGCCAGTATTATATTAATGACTCCTTTATTATTTGCCTCTTTCTAGTCTAGAGTCTTAGTGCTTTCTGTTTGTTTGTTCAGGTATTCCCTACTTCTAACATTATTCTTCTAGATTTCTTCTTTTCTCAGCCCGGATTTATGCTCTTTTCATAAAATGCAGTAACACAATGTTATTGTTATTATAATTAACATCCTTTAGAATTAGAATATGCCTTAAAAATCTATCAATGAATTTTTTCACAGATTAAGAAACTCAAACCATGGAACAAATTGCCCTTGCAATCTATAAGCTTGCCAAAAAGCACCATGTGGAGATTTAGAAAAGAATGAGAGGAGTTCCTATTGTGGCGCAGTGGTTAACAAATCCGACTAGGAACCATGAGGTTGAAGGTTCGATCCCTGGTCTCACTCAGTGGGTTGAGGATCCGGCACTGCCCTGAGCTGCAGTGTAGGTCACAGACATGGCTCGGATCCTGCATTGCTGTGGCTCTGGCATAGGTCCGCGGCTATAGCTCCGATTAGACCCCTAGCCTGGGACCCTCCATATGCCGCAGGTACGGCCCTAGAAAAGACAAATAAAAATAAATAAATAAATAAATAGGAAAGAATGGGAAATGGACTGCCTGTTGAAACAGTATAATACTAGAATGATGGGAGAAGACAGGCCAGGTCCTATTCAGAGTAAGCATATTCAGGGTCCAGAGAAGGAACTGAAAAATCTTCTTTAAGAATGTACACACAGGGAGGAGTGCCCACTGTGGCTCAGTGGAAACAAACCCGAATAGTATCCATGAGGACATGGGTTCAATCTCTGGCCTTGCTCAGTGGGTTAAGGATCCAGCATTGCTATGAGCTGTGGTGTAGGTCACAGATGCAGCTCGGATCTGGCATTGCCACGGCTGTGGCGTAGGCCGGCAGCTATAGCTCTGATTAGACCCCTAGCCTGGGAACCTCCATATGCCCTGGGTGTGGCCCTAAAAAGACAAAAAAAAAAAAAAAAGAGAGAGATCCCTAATGTAAACATTAACAAACATTTCTAAATGTAATGAGGTTCTAAATAGCACTTTAGTTGCCTAATTAATCTTACAAGGAAAAAAAAGATGATCAGAAAATAAACTGACAGCTGTAACTGATAACTGTATTTTGAAAATAGGAAACACTCTTTCCCTTTATGTAATTACTCATTACAGTATTATTCAAGAGTTCTATTTTCTTTACACAATACTTTCAACGAATAGCAAAGAAACAAATTCATGTGGGAAAAAAACAGACATACTTCAAAATTCAACATTTCCTATAGACACTATACAAGAAAGAGCTAGATCAATTTAATTTTTATTTTACCAGTGTTCATTAATTTAAATAAAGGAGGTAATATTACTGGATCAAATCTGATTCCCTACCAAATACCAAGAATAAAGACTTGAATGAAGGGAATTTAGTTCAGAACTACAGAAAAAGTTGCTTACTTCAGACATAAGAAAGTAGTCAAAGAAGAAAGAAAATGGGAAAATTTAGTTCAAATTCAAGTATCTTGAATTACATAAAAACTGAAATTACAAGGAAGTAGCAAAAGAGCAGATAATTGCAGCTAAGAAATAGAAGACCAGGAGTTCCCATTGTGGCTCAGTGGGTTAAGAACTTAACATAGTCTTCATGAGAATATGGGTTCAATCCCTTGCCTTGTGCAGTAGGTTAAGGATCAGCGTTGCCACAAGCTGCGGTGTAGGCTGTAGGTGCACCTTGGATCCAGTATTGCTGTGGCTGTGGTATAGGCCTGCAGCTGCAGCTCTGATAGCTCCCCTAGCCTGGGAACTTCCACATGCCAAAGATGTGGCCCTAAAAAGCAAAAAAGAAGATCATAAAATATTTCTCAATTTCCTCTGAGGGCACCATACCAAGTAAGATATCCATTCATCCCGCAAAAAGGCACTCTTTTTTTTTTTTTTTTGTCTTTTTGCCATTTCTTGGGCCGCTCCCGCGGCATATGGAGGTTCCCAGGCTAGGGGTTGAATCGGAGCTGTAGCCGCCGGCCTACACCAGAGCCACAGCAACGCGGGATCTGAGCCACATCTGCAACCTACACCACAGTTCATGGCAACACTGGATCGTTAACCTACTGAGCAAGGGCAGGGACCGAACCTGCAACCTCATGGTTCCTAGTCAGATTCATTAACCACTGCGCCTCGACAGGAACTCCAAAAAGGCACTCTTAAAGAATATAAGAATTTTCATGACTAAGTCAAACATAAATTTTTTAGTTTTAAAATGCCTCCACCCTTTTCTCAAACATCCCAAAATATATGTACATGCTGTCCTCCCCTCAGCTATAAAGGTCATCCTGGCACAGGGGCACTCCAATATTCTTGATTCTGCTTTAAGTACCACAGGGAGAATCTAGACATTAGAAAGCACATTTTGATGGGGTCTCTACTGGGTAAGAACACTATTTAACAGCTATTTGGGACAACAGGAATTCAAAGGAACCACTGTATTGTTAAATACCTAAATTTCTCCCTAAAGATAGCAGGTCTGTGGCTGTCAGCTATCATGTTTCGTGATAATGTAGCTCGAAAACTAGAAGAGAAATTTAAGCTAAGTAGTTAGCTTACAAACAAAATGATTTGCAACTTTAATCCAAGCAAAAGAGTTGTATGAGAATGTCTGAGGAAAACCAGGTAGTATAGATTATCAATAGAAACTATACTGCCTTCAGCTGGACTTTAAATTTAGACTTTTTTTTTTTTTTTTTTTTGCCTTTTTGCCACTTCTTGGGTCGCTTCCGCGGCATATGGAGGTTCCCGGCTAGGGGTCCAATCAGAGCTGTAGCCGCCAGCCTACACCAGAGCCACAGCAATGCCGGATCTGAGCCGCGTCTGCAACCTACACCACAGCTCACGGCAATGCCGGATCCTTAACCCACTGAGCAAGGCCAGGGACCGAACCCGCAACCTCATGGTTCTTAGATTCATTAACTACTGAGCCACAACGGGAACTCCAAATTTAGACATTTTGATCAGAAAAGAGTAATTGGCCTCTTTGTCACAAAAGGAAATGTAGTTTGCCACAGTACAAGAAGAGGATTACTAAATGCTTCCATTTAAAAATAAATATTAAAAAATAAATATTGAAACAAATATTAACAAATATTGAGGTAGAAAATTAAGATCAAGTCTGTGAGTGATTAGACTACTTTTTCAATTTAGTTATCAATAAATTCATTGTAATTAATGCATGGAGTCTAGACAAACATCTGAAATTGAAAGTACTATGGAAAATATCTGCAAAGTGTATAAATGACTTATTTGAGGATATTCTACTGAGATCATCTAACATTCAACTAATGGAACAAACATGAAAGAACTGATGCGTGGGGAACTCATTTAGCTTCTAACTGTCTGCTCCCTGACCTACATAAAATGCAGAAAGTGGAACAGATGATCCCGAAAACTAAACAGTTACACAAAATTCCCAGACAAAAAGTCTGCACCAATGCTTAATCATTGGACAAATACTTCTTAGGTACCTATCCCATGGCAAGTTCTGCACTAGGCACTGGGTATTCAGCAATGCATGTACCATGGCTCCTTCTAAAGGAGCTTACAATTCAACAGAGAAGACGACACTAATCAGTAATTGGAAAAGTAACAATACAAACCTTCTGAACCTTTTGAAAAAAGGAGCTACATAAATATTTGCATTTTTTTTAATGAGTTGAATTAAAACATTTATACAAAGGTAATAGGAACCCTTCAGAGACCATAGCATACTTGCTCTCACCAGAGAAAAACAGAGTTCTAAAAAGAAAACTTTACGACTTTTCTTTGCATGTGTTGGCAAATCATCTAAGAAATCATTTAACAACAATAAAAATGGAAAAGAACATTAATCAACAAGACATAAGATACCAAAATGTTTACCATGTCCACATCAATCCAGATTTTGGTGCTGTTTAAACTCAACTAAACCACTTTCAAAGAAATATTATCAGCCATGTATTAATATAAACTCAAAAAACATAATCTTAGAGGTTAAAAAATAATAATTACAGGCAGAATAAATATACTGTACAAAAAACTTCATAAGAAAAATCAAACTGACAAAATATTTAAAACTCATTACCTAAAATATGCATACACATTATAAAAATAAAATCCATTAATATAAGTGAAATATTAAAGTAATTTGTACTTTGTTTCCTGTAATGGAGAGATTCATATAGTAATTGCTAAACAATATGTATTTAATACTTACCTATCTATAAGCAAAAGAGTTAATGTATGTCATAAAACTAACTTAGGTTTTAAAAACCCTACAACTGAAGTAGGCAATTAGGCCCTCTTAGCATGGAAAGGAATTTTTCCCTCTTAATTAAGAAAATGTAGGGGGAGGAATATGACGCATAATAGAAAAATAGGTCAAGTCATGATGAAAAGCAGTACTTGTTATCATCAATTATAAACTTGTAAGTAATTTAATCAATATTTACCTACATTATGAACTTTCTATAATAATCTCAGTTTATATATTTTTTGGGCCATGTCTGTGGCATGTGGAAATTTCCAGGCCAGGAACTGAACCCACACCACAGCAGTGACCTGAGCCACTGCAGTGACAACACCAGATCCTTAACCCCCTGCACTGCAGCAGGAACTCCTACACATTTATTTATTTTTATTTGTTTTGCTTTTTAGAGCCGAATCTGTGACATATGGAGGTTCCCAGGCTAAGGGTCAAATAGGAGCTGTAGCCATTGTCCCACGCCACAGCCACAGCAACACCGGATCTGAGATGCGTCTGTGAGCTCATAGCAACACTGGATCCTTAACCCACTGAGCAAGTCCAGGGCTCAAACCTGTGTCTTCATGGATGCTACTCAGATTTGTTTCCACTGAGCCGTCATGGGAACTCCTCCTACACATTTTATTTATTTATTTATTTTTTGTCCTCTGTCCTTTAAGGGCCGCACCCGCGGCATATGGAGGTTCCCGGCTAGGGGTCTAATCGGAGCTGTAGCTGCTGGCCTACGCCAGAGACACAGCAACGCCAGATCCGAGCCGCGTCTGCGACCTACACCACCGCTCAGGGCAACGCCAGATCCTCAACCCACTGAGTGAGGCCAGGGATCGAACCTGCAACCTCATGGTTCCTAGTAGGATTCATTAACCACTAAGCCACAATGGGAACTCCTACACATTTATTTTTAATGTAAGTGAATATCTGAAGCAAAATTTACAGAGACCTACTAAATAGAACTTAATGCTTTTAGTCATGTACTTAAGATAAAACAAAAGTAAAAGTATCATATTATTGAAAAAATAAAATTCTTAGCATATTATTAACATTTCATATTTCCACTCCATATAAATCCACATCAAAGAAACAGGAATGATGTTCATTGCAATAAAGAATATAACAGTAGAATGACAGAAACATGATATAGCATCTCCATATTAAAAATTTGACACAAACAGCTCAAGAGACTGGTATTGTAATTATACTGATCTATTTTCCTAGAGAATTTAATTCTGTAAAATGAAACAAAAGTAAAGGTCTTTAGGCAGAGGTAGTATATATCATGTTAAGAACATATCACAGAGCGCCAAAACAGACTTATAAAGACCACTACAAATGGTTAACAACTCTGGCACTCATTGTATTTTATGATGCAGATACTGAATTCTAAAAATATCCCAAAAGTTTATAAGTGTTTGATAAGCTTAAGAGATTAGTATTTTTGTGCACATTTAGACAAACGTCCTGAAGTATTTGCCCATCTAAAAAAACTATGAAATGTAAGAGGTCCAAGTTTATGCTTTACCTTAAATATACCTGCCAATCTACAAAAAAATACTGAATGGAACAGGCCCAGTTTAGGAATACTCTAAGATGTATACACAAAGCTCATTTGAGTACAAAAACACCTGGGTTATTAATCTTTTTCACAAAGGAAATGTTTGTTTTCATTTGCACTGAAAAACTAATCAACTCAAAAGTAATTTTTAAGTAAAAATTATTGTTATGTTCACATTGTTCACTGCTTTTAAGCTCTCATTTAAATTTCTTTAAGTGCAGGACTATCTGATACAAAACATGTGCATGCTGTAAAAGAATTTACAGTAACATATAGCCCTCTGACTTCCACAGTAGTTCTTAATTTTATTGCTTAATATCATATCATAAACATAAGTGAATAGGCTAGAAGACTGTGACAAAAGGGTTTGTGGAGGTGACAGTTTGGAGATGGCAGTGAGGTATCAACAAAAGAAGAATAATACACAGGAAGAGAAGTATGCAAAGGGACTAGAAAGACTTGGTGAAAAAGATACAAGCCAATTCTCTTTCTCGCTAAAACAAGCTGACAGGTATTTACGCGGAATCCACTATCAAATGGTCTTCATGTATACTTCGACTTTCAAACTATAGAAATAAAGAGATAATTTCCTAGAGTACCTTGCTTTCCTTTCTACCATTACCTGAATAATTACTTCAAAACATCAGAGTAAAATAACTTTGTATTCTTATCAATATGCCCAAGTCCAAAGGCATATATGCAATTTAGGTATGGCAGGGAAGGAACAGGAAAATTAAGCTGAAAAAGCGACAAAAATTTTCAAAGGAACAAAAGAAGACACCAAGTAGAACTGTCATTGGTGACAGTTTTGGAGGTGTGTATTTGCGGGGGGGGGCAGCAAAAGTCTTACTGGCTTGGATTTACACAAAACAATAGGAGACAAACTGGATAAGTGTAGATTACTCAATTCACTGCTGCTAGACGGAAACTGAGCAAAGATAAAGCACAGCAGGGAAAATAGGAGAAAGCTAAAATGAGTTTTCTTTGAGATGAGAGGAATTACTACAGGTCTATATGTGGATGGGAATGGTTTAGAGCAAGAAACTGACAACAGAGAAAAAAGGGGAGAATTTCAGGGTCCATATCTCTGACGTAGGCAAGAAGGTATGGCAGTTAGAATAGGTTTTTTTTTTTTTAATTTTTAGGGCCACACCTGTGGCATATTGAATCAGAGCTGCAGCTGCCAGCCTACACCACAGCCACAGCAACTTGGGATCCAAGCAGTGCCTGCAACCTATACCACAACTTACCGCAATGCCAGACCCCCAACCCACTGAGCAAGGCCAGGGATTGAACCTGCATCCTCATGGATACCAGTCAGATTTGTTTGATGTGCCACAGTGGGCACTCCTCATGAATGCTGTTCTTAACCTGCTGAGCCTTAAAGAGAATGCCTAGAAAAATGGGTTTTAGATAGTAGGGAGCTTGTTCACCCATGGCTAAAGATGAGAAGGCAGAGAACATGGCAGCAGATGTTGATAAAAGGGTGATGTAGTGGCTTTCTGTAGAAATTCTCTTCTCATTTCAATTTTTCAATGAGGTCAACAGCCAAAATAAATAAATAAGACTAGTCATTGTGGTTATTTGCTTTCCTCCAGCCAGGACCAGCTGCACAGGTGCAGGCGAGGGGTAAGAGGAGCGTTAGATTTAATCAGCACTCTTGTGGTTTTTGTCAAGTACTGCTAACCAACACAAGAACAAGAGAAGAGTGTGGGGTTTAAAAAAAAAAAAAGATTACAACAAGTGACTGAAAAATGTAAGCAAAATGAGGAAAGGTTGAGGGCATTAGAGGCGAAAGGTGGGCTGTAAATCTTGGTGGGGTTCTAGCTGTTATTGAACAAGGATAAATCCAAAACATTTAAGTTTATGGCCTTTGAATTTCAAATTTTATTTTCAAACATCAGTCCATGTTTATGGCATGATTTAGAAATTTGAGAGTTGAAAGGATCAATTAGCTAATGATACTAAAAACATCTATAAAATATTAACATCACTAGGAGAAATTAAAATAAATATAACAGAAATCTGACTATTAAAAATTACTGGGAGTTCCCACTGTGGTACAGCAGGATCAGCTGTGTCTCAGGAGCACTGGGACACAGGTTCGATCCCCAGCCTGGCAATGGGTTAAGGATCCAGCACTGCTGCAGCTATGGTTAGGTTGTGACTATGGCTCGTATCTGATCCTTGGCTCAGGAACTCCCACATGCTGTGTGTGGGGTGGCCAAAAATGGAAAAAAAAATTACTCAAGCATGATTACAATTTTTTAATGTATGGCAGTATATTTTTAAAAAAACTAAAAGAAAACACTACAATATTAATAGTGACCTTTCTTCCCGCTTTTTCTATATTGAATGTTATTTTTTATTTTTTCTAATTTTATGGCTTCACCCACAGCATACGGAAGTTCCTGGGCCTGGGACTGAATCTGAGCTGCAGCTGTGGCAATGCTGGAGCCTTTAACACACTGTGCCAGGCCAAGGATTGAACCTGCACCTCTGCAGCAACCCAAACCACTGCAGACCAATTCTTAAGCCACTATGTCACAGCAAGATCTCCTTCAATGCTATTTTTAGATAAGTTTTTAAAAATTCTATAAAATGCATGTGGTGACCTAGTAAATGCTATCAGCATTGGAAAATAGTTCTATATATTGTCACCTTATCTGAAAAATTCTGTAACAATATTATACCATTTATAAGCCATTATGTGGTTTAGGATCCAGAGTTGTGGCTATTTCCTATAAGTTTGATGTAGACATGTAAAAATGTCTCTCTTGTTTACTGAAGAGGTAAAAAATCAAACTGGCTCCCAAGTTTGCAAAAAATTCAAATTTTAAGTTATGAAATAGATGCATAAATTAAAATTAATGTAATGGTTTATAAAACCCTTTAGAAAAAAAAGAAAAATGTAGGAATTACAAAAAAACAGTACTTTTCTATCTAAGGAAGATCTTATTTTCTTTAAGAAAAATCTGCTTGCTGGAAAATGTTTCCAATGAAACAAAACTCACACAAATAGCTCCATACAAAATTTCCTAAAGTGCTATTATAATGCTGACTGCCAAAGAAGATAAAATAAAATGATTTTCATGAAATTTCATGCATAAATCTTCACTTCTAATCACATATCTCTTAAGTATAAATTCAGGGATCAAGGTGAAGATCTAAATAATAGGAAAACAGATGAAGAGCTGATAAGGATTTGTTGAGGTTCATGCTCATTAGATTAGCTTCAGACATGAAGGTGTAGCAAAAATCATAATTATTGCTTATTCATCACTAAGACAGACTCTTTTGGTTATCATTCCAGAGATAAATAGGAATATTGTTATACTGTCTATAAGAAAATTAACTGCTTAACCTACTGAAGTACAACTGTTTTCATGTATGTTTCATCACCGTTGGCATCTGTAGTGATCCACCCTACAGGTCTTCATTCAAGATGGCAGGTTTTCTTCGTTTGAATTTTCGTATCATACAATTGCTTGAATTTTCAGGAGTAGTGGCATCCTTCTCATTAACACAAGCATATCTTGTTGAACTACGTCTCATTTTTCTTTTCTCTTTATCTATATTCTTGGTTGAACCCATGGCACAAGGAAATTCCCAGGTCAGGAACTGAATCCAAGCCACAGCTGTGACCTATGCCACAGGCCAGATCCTTAACCCACCATTTGAGGTCAGGAATCAAACCAATGCTGCCACAGAAACAATGACAAGATCCTTAACCCACTGCACCACAGCAGGAACTCCTTTTTTTCTGTTATTATTAACTCAAATGCCTTAATTTAAAATCTGTACTCTACCCAAGCCCCTATCAAACTCAAAGCTAGAGTATGAAAATTCTTTTTTTCCTTAGGGCTGCACCCACAGCACATGGAGGTTCCCATGCTAGAGGGCCAATTGGAGCTGTAGCCGCTGGCCTATGCCACAGCTTACAGCAATTCCGGATCCTTAACCCACTGAATGAGGCCAGGAATCAAAACCTGCATCCTCTTGGATGCTAGCTGGGTTCACTAACTTCTGAGCCATGACAGGAACTCCCTATGAAAATTCTTTCTACCCTCTAAAGTCCAAGTGTTCCCAGGATAGAATTACTTTTCCCTTTAGTCAATATTTTCTTAACAAAACAAAGTTGCATCTTAACTGCAGACTATTTTTATGTCTCAATTCTTACACTACAAAACCTCTTCTTACTTTTTGATAATTAACAGAAAATAATCAAGCCTTGATTACAGTAAAAGCTGGAGAATGCCTAAATTCTGTCACAGAATTTAAAGCAATTTATAAAGATCACTTGGAAAACTGCCTTATTATATAGACCAAGAAAATAACTAGAAGAACTGAAAAAAGAGGTTAAAGATGATGTGACTCAGATTATCTATCTCACAAGAATACTTAGTAATTATTATTTCTTACTGATTTTTTTCATCCTAATTATTACTATTATTATTTTCTTTTTAGGGCCACACCTGGGGCATATAGAAGTTTCTGGGCTAGAAGTCAAATTGGAGCTACAGCTGCCAGCTTACGGCACAGCCACAGCCACACAGGATCCAAGCCAAGTCTGGGACCTACATGAAAGCTCATGGCAACATAGGGTCCCTAACCCACTGGGGGAAGCCAGGGATTGAACCCACATTCTCATGGATCCTCGTCAGGTTTGTAACCCACTGAGCCACAGCGGGAACTTCCTCTGTCCTAATTTTAAACTAACATAAACAAAATCTACGGTTATATCCTAGGCCAAAGTGGAACTCCTTCTACATTTATACTTAATAAAATCATTCAGTAAATAAAATAAAAATTATTAACTATCAAAGGTGGCAAAATATTCTAATAGCAGCTATATCTGAGGTCTCAAGTATCTTCCTTTGAACATTATCATTAATAGCCAGCGCTTCAGGTGAGGAAAATCAGACACTGCAGAGGCAGCATAAGAACTAACAGCCAAGAGGATAAATGACACACGATGTTAAAAGTGGCATCCGGAAAAGTTTGTTTCATCAGGACAATGCTGATGATACATATTCTTAAAATCTTTTTGGTTCGAAATAAAACTCTTAAGCATTTCCTTATGACTTAAGCTGCTATTTTCTCACAAGCTTCAGAATGGATCAGATTTGCACTCTCCTCAAAGTAAGAAAGGTAGTCAGATTAGACATGCTTCTAGAGCTTCCTATTACTACAAAAGGACAACACCAACTACACTTTTAAGAAACAGTGTATTATTTTTTAAGAAACAGAATTTGAGATGTTTTCTTAATAACTTCCCAAACCACAGAATACATTAAATATAAAGCATGAGAACTGTATTTCTCCTCAAAAACACTAGGCTCCCCAGGAAACCACCACTGAAAACTTCAATGGTTAACTTTTCAAGGGCTACAACTCTATCACAGGCTACATTTCAGATACAACCTCAAACATTCCAAAATAAACAAGGTTTTCCTTTCTTTCTTTCTTTTTTTTTTTTTTTGGTCTTTTTAGGGCTGAACCCACAGTATATGGAAGTTCCTGGGCTACAGGTCAAATCAGAGCTGTAGCTGCTAGCAACAGCCACGGCAATGTGGGATCTAAGCCACATCTGCAACTACACCACAGCTCACGGCAACACCAGATCCTTAACCCACTAAGCAAGGCCAGGGATCGAACCCAAGTCCTCATGGATGCTAGTCGGGTTCATTACTGCTGAGCCACGTAAGACACGAACTCCAACAAAGCTAAGCACTCAAATTCCAAAACTGGCTTGCCAACTTTGGATAAAGGTCAAATATAAAATTTCTTTGGATAAACCAAAGGAAATTTGTATAAGAAAAAAACTCAGTCTCGCCGTTCAGTCCCCGAGGTAAGTGGTGGTCGGACTGTGCATTATATTTTAATCAAGCAGGCTTGCCCATAACATTTCAACCACATTATTTCAAATACAAAAATTAATTGCTGAGGTTTCTGAACAAAGCTGTAATGCAAAAGCTGTTAATGAGAAGATAAGGCTTTCTTGAAATAGCTAAAACTTCTTAAGAAATCACAACTTTAAAATCCCTGCCTAGTAAAGGAAAAAATTTATGATAGTTTAAGAAGACTACAAAGAAGAGGTTACTGGGGGCAAGGCAGCTGAAAACACAAGAGAGCAAGAAGCCTGATAATTGGCTTGTAAATACCAAGAAACTCAAATTCCTTTCAGTATTCTGAGAAATTTTTCACCAACAATGTTCCCTCTGTTAATCTACATACATAACATAAAAATCAACTACATAGACTTCAGTTTCTAGACACTATGGATATCTTCAAAATAATCAAAACAGTCAAGTAGGAAGTCACTAAGCGAGGCATTTATATGCTAAAACTACATGTCTTTTATATGGTATACTATGACCTCAATTAGAATACTAATAAATCTGTAATTTGTTAAGTTTTAAAATAGAAAATTATTTTATAAGTGTTCTTAGGTAGTAATCACTAGCTAAAACTCAAGTTACCTCACATTCCATCCGCAGTAATGCACCAAGTAAAGGACCTCTCCACCTTCGACATCAGAATCTTTAATACTAGCTTCATACATTTTTTGATTTTTCCCTCGTCCATACCGCACTTGGACTTTCATGCCTGGTGGATAGCACTCAAACTCCTCTTCCTCATTGTTGTCATCATCATCTTCGTCCTCTTCCTCCTCCTCCTCCTCCTCTTCTGCTTCTTCATCATCTTCATCTTCCTCTTTATTCGTTTCATCTCTTGAAAGGTTTAAAAAATTGCAGTTAATAAAAGATACTTCATAAGCTTTTCAGTTCCAAACCACATAAATTGATAAAAATCGTGGCTGTGATTGTTCCGGGAATAGCAGGTTCCAAGTGTATGAAATTCTCTGAGTTTCAAATTTAATATTAAAAACTAAAACTGTATAAGATGACCATGGTTACAGAAAGATATATTCAGAGAAAATGAAAACTGAAAAGTAAGTGCATTAAAAGGAATCTTCCAACAGCCAGAAGAACAGAAGTTGTGCTGAACAGCAAGAAACTAGTAAAGTCGACTTTAACACTTTTCTCTTGTTTTATTGCAAAAATGTTTTACATCTCAGTTGACAAAAACAAAAATAGCCATTTTCTGACTAAAAATTATTTTTCATCCAAACATTTCCAGCCTCAGGATGTTTAAACAAAACATTTTACTAGCCAATGGCTAATCTCAATAATCTTAAAATAATTCCAACCAAGTTTTTAAAAGTTATACTAAATATTATTTTACCTTTCACAGGAATCCTACTAACTTCACATCAAGTTTTTTCTTTCTATTCTTCACCACAAGTTTTGCTTTCTTTACCACATATTTACTTAAAGTCCTCTTCTACTAATTCTCTCAACTTTAAAGTTCTGAAGAAATGGGTATATGAGAGGCCAATTCCAAATAATATGAAACTAAAAGTCATTTGTATCCTAGAAACAGCAATGCAACCATTCTGGTCTTCTCAGTATCACGTACTTTCTAAAACCAAGCATTCGTATTCATTTTATATGTCAGCCACAAATCTGTATTCAACAAACTGGAGAAAATCTTAAATTATAAATCCTCCCAACAGAGTTCCCTTATGGCTCAGTGGGTTAAGGATCTGGTGTTGTCACTGCTGTGGCTTTGGTTACAGCTGTGAACTTACATATGATGCGTGGGTACAACCAAAAAAAGAGAAAAATCCTTCCAAGCACTAGTTTTATTTTAAAAAATAAACTTCAATAAAGAATTCTCAAGTATATAGTATTTATCTGCTCTATGTTTATACTTATTACAACAATTTTCTCTCAAAAAAACCATCACTTTATAGCTGACAAATGAATAAATGTCATAAAACAGAACCACGAAAAAGCTAAATAATTAAGCTTTAAAAGTTAATGGAGGAGTTCCTGTTGTGGCACAGCAGAAACGAATCCTACCAGTAACCATGAGGTTGCAGGTTCAATCCCTGGCCTTGCAAAGTGGGTTAAGGATCCGGCGTTGCTGTGAGCTCTGATGTAGGTCACAGACAAGGCTCAGATCCTGTGTTGCTGTGGCTGAGGCACAGGCCAGCAGCTGTAGCTCTGATTCGACCCCTAGCCTGGGAACCTTCACATGCTGTGGGTGTGGCCCTAAAAAAAAAAAAAAAAAAAAAAAGCAATAAATAAATAAATAAAAGTTAATGGATATAGCAGTTACATAATAAGTCTTCCCCCATTGACGATTTCAATTTTACTTTCTTATATGCAAACTTTTCAGCAGTAACATATCCACCTATCATTACTAATTATTATATAGGCAACAAAAACAATCTACAAATAGTGATATGAGCAGAGCTGTAATCCTTTTTTATTCTTCTACTGCTTTCCTTTTATACAGTGAGGCAGGAGAGATGAAATGAAGCTTAAAACACTTATGAAATTAAGCCTGAGTTCACAAAAGTATCAAATGTGCCAATTTTCTCTGAAATACATGACAAAGTCTTCAAAGATTCTCAAAAATTATTCCTATTTTATCTATCTATCTATCTATCTATCTTTTGCTTTTTAGGGCCACACTCATGGCGTATGGAAGTTCCCAGACTAGGAGTTGAATAGGAGCTATAGCTGCCACCCTACGCCACAGCTACAGCAACGTGGGATCCCAGCAGAGTCTTCAACCTACAATATAGCTCAAGGCAATGCCGGATCCTTAACCTACTAAGCAAGTACAGGGATCAAACCTACGTCCTCAAGGATACTAGTCAGATTCCTTTCCTCTGAGCAACGATGGGAACTTCAAGAATTATTCCTATTTTAAAGTCTCATTTATAGTCAAATAAATAAACTTAAAAATTAAAAAACAACTTAAAAAACAACTCTAAACTGTAATATGAGATAAAAATATGAACACTCTTTTTGAAAATACATTAACATTTCTACAATGAAGAAAAAATTATAAGTAAGGCTAAAATATCTAAAAAATTATCAGAAAGGGTGTTACAGATAATAAATTATAATTAACAACTTTAAATGATTTATATATCTGTAATATACATATATAAAATTACAACAGTTAAGACTTTTTTTTAAGGAATATTACTTGTTTAAATCATATTCCCTGCACATCAGGGAGAAAAGGAAGTATATTCTAGTGGCTTCTATATAGATTTATTATGCACCAAAGAGATTTATCACACACTTCAGACTCATCATAGAAGAGCAAGAAATACAGAATAAGGAGTTCCCTGGTGGCTCAGCAGGTTAAGGACCCAGCATTGTCATTGTTGTGGTGTGGGTTTGATCCATGGCCTGGGAAGTTCTGCACACCTGAGAACATGCCCCCCCCCCCCAAAAAAAAAGAGAGAGAGAGAGATACAGAATAAAAAGTCTAAAATTTTAAAAATGAAAACTAAATCTAAACTATATATTACATTATATACTGCACTGAGCACAACTGGTAAAAGCCAGTAACAGCGAGCACAATCCTTTTTTTTTTTGGCAGCGCCCATAGCACATGAAAATTCCCAGGCCAGAAACCTGTAACACAGCAGCAACCTAAATGCTGTAGTGACAACATTATTGGATCCTTAACCCACTGCACCACAAAGGAACTCCCCAGTCCTACTTTTATGTGATAGTCAAGGCAATCTTTTATTTAATCTGGAATAAAAACCTAGGAGCTCCCACTGTGGTACAATGGGATCAGCGGTGTCTTGGGAGCACCAGGACTCAGATTCAATCCTTGGCCCAACACAGTGGGTTAAGGATCTGACACTGCTGCAGCTGTAGCTTTAGTCATGACTGAGGCTCAGATCTGATCTCTGGCCCAGGAGCTCCCTATGCCACGGGGGAGCCAAAAATGGAAAAATAAAAAGTGGAATAAAAATCTAATGTTCTGTATTAAAAAAAGCAATCAATATTTAAAATTTCTCATTTAATGTCAGTCTCAGACAAAAACCAAATGAGAGTCAGTCAAATAATACACTGAAGTATAAAGAAGCAAAGAACACAATTATGGACTATCAGCCAAAACAAATATTCTATTCCTCCTCCTCCTTTCAGTGGCAAAACCAGATGTAAACGCACTGAACCAAATAGAACACAGAATGCCAAGAAAGACAGCCTTTGAAAGCATAAAATGCAGTCAGCCTATAGGTTAAAAAAATTAAATTGATATATGTACTACACAAACATACATACTCAAACCCAAAACACACACAACACATATTCTGTTAGTCATCTTTCAGAGAACTACATTTTGGGAAATCAAATTTATCAACAAGGAATATGTCATCTGAACTCAAAAAGAAATATCAAACTTTCCAAGTTTGATGTCTTACTCCTTACTTACTATGGAATAACTTAAAAACAAGAAAACAACTACAGTTTATTTATACTTACTATGGGCCGGGCCAGGTACTGAACTAGATATTATACATAAATTAAATTATTTGATCTCTCATACCTGGACTATGAAAGTTCTTGGCATAGTAGCTAATTATGCAGGGAAAGTTTACATGCTAGAAAAATACTTATATATTAATTATTTGTAATTATGAAATTTTCCATTGCATTTGTCTAATAAATTCAGAAATTAGTATGGACATTCCTAACCCACAATGCTTCCAAAGGACCCACAATTCTTCCCAAGTAGTCACAACAGGAAAATTTCAGTTTGTGATATGATACATTTATAATTATCTGTGATAAATAAAAAATCCATGTTGTTGTAGAATTTTTAAAAAATCTACAAGATATAGCTTCTATCATAAAATAAGCTGAAGTGTCAACTTGAAAAACGAAGATAATTATCAGCAGAGTCCCTATTGTAGCTCAATGGATTAAAAGCTTGACATAGTATCCATGAGGATGCAGGTTTGATCCCTGGCCTTGTTCAGTGGGTTAAGGATCCAGTGTTGCTGCAAGCTACCGTGTAGGTCAGATGCGGCTCAGATCCCATGTTGTTGTGGCTGTGGCACAGGCCTGCAGCTGAAGCTCCAATTCGACCCGCAGCTTGGGAACTTCCATATGCCACAGGTGTGGCCACGTAAAAAAAGAAAGAAAATTATTCATAACAAAGAGAAAATATAAGCTTATCACAGAGCTTTCCACACAGTAGATGCTCCAGAAATATCTGCAGATTAAAAATCAGATTTTTAGGCAAGAGGCGGAATCCTTACTAAATTTCTTAATATTGAAATAGTCTCCAAGTAGCAGCAAGAATGCTTTAAATGTACATTTTACACACAGAAATATAACCAAGTGTAATGAACAAACACACTATATATCGCTAAACCCAGTTTTGTTTTTCCATGTTTATTTGCATGCTATGGCCAAAATTTTAGAACACTAAAATAAGCAAGAGGTTTTAGGCAAAAAGCTGAATATTTACTAAGTTTCTTAAGAGTTTAAATAAGTTTCAATATCAGTAAGGAGTGCTTGAAACACACATTTGTGTGTTTGTTTATTACATCAAGATATAATAAACACTTTTTACTATATTCATTTAAGCATGTTTTTTTCTCTGTCCTGCTTGTCTGCATCCTGTGGCAAAATTCTAGAAAAATACGAAAATGATAAAAATAATATTTCGTTGTACTTATTTAAAATAATCACTAATAATGGGGATGTTTGGGTTTTTTAAACCTCGGAAATAAGATGAGATGCCAAAGGTCACCTATAAATCCAGGGTTTACTGTTAGTACATAAATTACATTGCTAAATAATTCATTATTCCAAACGGACCAAAACAAGTTAATGTTACTATCATATAAAATACAACATTTTCGCTTTTTTATTATTAGTACTAATTATTAGCACTTTTCCACTCTTATTTTTTGCCTTAGAAATGCCAACAACTCTCAGAATCTACAGCCAACATACCATCTATAAACATTGGAGAAAGTCATATTCCCAAATTTATATTATCTCATTATCCAGCAGGTTAATGCATTCAGAAGTGTTTCTTCCTAGCTCAAAATTTTATAAATTTCCATGATGAGAGCAAGAATAATGAATCAAAAATATGATCTTTGGCTATAAATTTGCATTAGTAGGGTCTCTGAGGGAGGCGAATACTATTTACATAATAAATGAAAATTAAAATTACTCAATTACTTATTTTGTCAATCAAATTTACTCATTCACACACACAAAGAGCAAATTATAAGAATTCATTCAGCCAAAATGCATCTTAACCAAAAACAAATTTCTTACCCAGATTTTGCTTTTTCTTCTTCAGCTTCTACCTTTATGCTGAGGGATTCATCTATCCCAGTTGTCTCATCATCTTTATCTTCCAGATTTTCATTTTCTTCTGTTTTCTTCATGTTAATCTCTTTTTCCTGATCAGACTGTGTAGGTATAGAGTCTAATAAATTCTTTTTACCTCCCTAGAAAAAGATCAGAGGAACTAACCAATAAAGATAAAAATTGTCGACCTAATTCCATTATTTGTTAGCAAAAGGAGGTACTAACCAATACTAATACTGAGAAAGTTATTATTTTAAGAAACTCCTGCTATTCCTAAAACAGTAGGCAAAAATAGCTAACAACTATTTTAAATACAAAAATAGCACTTAATGAAGAAAATTCTTGAACAGCAAAGGATGAAATTATATAATAAATTAACTAGAAAACTTCACAGAGAATGTAGAAAATGTACCAAAGAAGGCAAAGGACTATTAACAGTATCCTATTTACCAGAGAGGGGTGAATATTTTCCTTTCTTTCAATACCCTCTTCAGTAGGCTTTTCTTCTTTCGGTATTACATTCTCCTCCTCTTCAATCTTTATTTCTTTGATTTCTGGTTCATTTTCTTCCTTAACTTTTATTTCTTTTACATTTTCACACTCCTTACATGGCTTGTTAACAACTTTCTCTGGCAAAGCCATCTGAAATTCAATATTGGCCGACCTACAGTACTCCTCAAAACCATATAAGTATCTAGAAACATGAAAAGCAGTTATATTTGGGAAAACATTTGGAAATGTTACTGTAGAGTTGTGGTTTTTAAAATATGTGTTCATTTCTTCTGTTTAAGTTCTCAGCTATTGAGCCATCTTAATATTCTGATTTATTCTAGTTTGGTTCTTCTCACTTTTTTTTCCTCAAACAGGAACATTTTTCAAAGAAAAAGAAATTTGCTAAAAAAACTATGCTAAAGAGTTCCTGCTGTGGCACAGTGGGTTAAGAATCCAAATGCAGTGGATCAGGCCACTGCAGAGGTGCAGGTTCAATCTACAGCCTGGCACAGTGGGTTAAAGGATCCACACTGCTGTAGCTGTGGCGTAGGTCACAGCTGCAGCTGGGATTCAGTCCCTGGCCCAGGAACTTCCACATGCCACGAGTGCGACCATTAGAAAAAAAAAAAAAGCTATGCTAAAAGTGAAAAGACAGTCATAGTCTTAAATGCAGTAACTGTAACAACAGTAGCTATCAGAAGTTTTAGTAAATGACATCTATTTGTTGAGCATTTCTTCTATGCCAGGCACTGGACCTCTTAGTACAGCTAAAATTTCACTCAATCATCCTGTGAGGCAAACAGTATTGTCCCATCTTACAAATGAGGAAACCCAGGTTGGAGAGAATAAATAAATGGTCCGAGGACACAAAGAGCAAACAACTGGCAGAACTTTGGCATTTTAACTTTGACACGGTACTTTCCAAACATACTTGGTCACAAAAACTTTCTTCACAGACTATCCCATAGATCCAGTATTCATGAATACACTCTAGGAAACACTATTTATTATAGAGTAGCTGCTCTAAGTAAAATTTAACTGATTTCTTCTTAAAAGAAATTATTAGCCTCAGTTAAATTCCAACCAGCTTTCTAGGTAAAATATTGAATATAGCTATATCAAGTACAGGGACTTACTTTTTATAAGCACATTTAACATTGTATCCTGCAGCTGAATTTAAGACAGGGATTCCAAGATCTTGGTAGACTTGTTTCCAAACAGCTCCACTTTCAATCTAAAGGACAAAGTGAAATGAAAACTCCCAAACTAAAATGTGGGAATATAATAAAATTTTGATAAATAACATATACATAAATACAAACATATGTTTTAATTTTTATTTATTTTACTTTAGTCTTCTTAGGGCCACACCAGCAGCATATGAAAGTTCCCAAGCCAGGGGTTGATCGGAGTTGTGGCTGCCAGCCTACACCCCAGCCATGGGGGGTCCAAGCCATGTCTGGGACCTGCACCACAGTTCACAGCAACACTTAGCTCACTGAGTGAGGCCAGGGATCAAACCTGCATCCTCATGGATAATAGTCAGGTGCATTACCGCTGAGCCATGAAGAGAACTCCCATATATGTTTTTATATTTGTTGGTTCAAGTCTCAAAAGATGAAAAATATCAATCTTGATAAATTCTAAATCAAAAATTTGATTTATAATAATGGTTTTAAAGTAAGTTTTGGTATTCTGACAAATCTGAGAGAATTACAAATGTTAAAATACTAGGCCACTTAACTTTTAAATAAACCCTGCTACAGTAAAGAAAACATCCACATTCCTTAATCAAAATCTTAATGAAAAGACACAGATAAAAATTTTTTAATGACATATGATTTCCCATAAAACTTAAAAGCTAATAAATCAATAATTTCTTCAGTTCAACAAAGATTTTCTGCATATATATTTATGTGTATATATACACACATGTTTTATATATATATATATATGTAAAGAGTGCATTATATATATATTATATAAATAATGCATTATATATATGTATCTACTGCACAGTGGTAGAGATTAAGGATAAAAAGACCAGGTGCAGTGATGCGCACCTGGAGTCCCAGTTACTCAGGAGGCTGAGGCTGAGGATCGCTTGAGCCCAGGAGTTCTAGGCTGCAGTTCGCTAAGCCCATAAGGTGTCCACACTAAGTTCGGAATCAATATGGTCACCTCCCAGGAACAGGGGACCACAAGATTGCCTAAGGAGGGGTGAAGTGGCCCAGGTCAGAAAAGGATAAAAAGAATGTTAAAAGAATGAAAAACCAACCTCTGGCTAGTTCCCTTCATGTGGAGCAGAAAAGAATCCAACTAGTATCAATGAGGAGGCAGGTTCGATCCCTGGCCTTGCTCAGTGGGTGAGGGATCCAGCACTGCTGTGGCTGTGGTGTAGACCAGCAGGCATAGCTCTGACTGGACCCCTAGGCTGGGAACTTCCAGATGCCTCGGGTACAGCCCTAAAAAGCAAAAAATCAAAAACAAAAACAAAAACTCTGTTCTCAAGGACCTTACAGTCTAATAGAAAAGAGACACGAAAGAAATAATTTCCACCAACATGGTTGTGCTATGACTCAAGTAGTTTATGGTCGTTTGACAAAAATTTAACAGTAAATCAGAAAGCTCATTTTTAAAAATATTTAACTAAATTTAAATTTGGTCTAAGGAAGCTAGTTCTGTTTCTTTTCCTTTTCTTAGGTTTTTATTAGTGGATAATTTCAGATAATTTTTAGATGAGAAAACATGTTACATGAAAAACATGTTTCACTTCTGACAGTAATACTTACATTATCAAATCCTCCAAGTTTGTGTACAAGTCTGAATAACTTAAAGAGATTCAAATTTCGATATCCAAGTACTGGTCGTTTGTTAATAGGTGTCCCTGTTAAAGAAAACAGAAAATATATTCGAACCATGGTACATTTTATTTATTTATTTATTTATTCATTCATTCACTCATTCATTCTTGGCCGCCCCAAGGCATATAGAGTTCCCAGGCCAGAGATCAGATCTGAGCCATAGTTGTGACCGAAGACGCAGCTATGGCAACACCAGATCCTTAACACACTATGCTGGGCTGGGGATTGAACCTGCATCCCAGTGCTCCCCAGACACTGCCAATCCTGTTGCACAACAGCGGGAACTACTAGAACCATGCTACATTTTAAATTTAAATTTTGAAAAGATTCATATATTTCCAGCAAATATACATAGTGCAAAGTATGCATATGAAAAAAAAATCCCTTGTTAATCAAAAACATGTCTACTACTTAAACCCATTTTATTAAAAAATTTTTTCTTGGAGTTCCTGCTGTGGTATGATGGGATTGGCGTTGTCTTGGGAGTGCTGGGATGCAGGTTCAATCCCCAGCCCAGCACAGAGGGTTAAGGATCTGAGCCACAGTTGCAGCTTTGGATCTGATCCTTGGCATGGGAACTCCACATGCCATGAGGTGGCCAAAAAAAGACAAAAAAATTTTTTTTTCCTTATACTAGATTGTTTTGTTTTGTTTTGTTTTAGGGCTGCACCCACGGCACAGAAAGTTCCCAGGCAAAGGGCTGAGGTGGAGCTGCAGCTGCCAGCCTACTCCACATCAACACGGATCTAAGCTGCATCTGTGACCCACACCACAGCCCATGATAACAAGGGATCCTTAAGGCACTGAGTGAGGCCAGGGACTGAACCAACATCTTCATGGATACTAGTCAAGTTCATTACTGCTAAGCCACAACGGAACTCCCACCAGATTTTTGAAACCTTATTTATATGATTTTATTCCACTTTCAAACTCCTGATGAGAAAAAGAATAAATATTAAATGAAACAAAATAAAATACCAACAAAACATTTTTAAAAATTAGGGTAACAAAGTTGACAGAACTGAAGAAAGTGTCAAGATATTTGATGGGCAACTACTTCACAATGACAATTATTTTATGCTACTTTCATTGTATTTTACTAATTTACTACTGCTCTAAACAATGACTCTAGAGTAAAGCTATAGTGTTGTTTCATTATAACATATGAAAATGTAGGAGAAAGACACTATAAACTATCAAATGATTAGAATATGGTAGAGGAAATAATAGGATAAAGATATATAACCTATGGCCCTTCCTAAGAAATATATGATTGGCATAACTGTATTTTTCGCTCTTTTCTAATATTAGATCTTACTCATAAAAAAAATAAAAAAGCTTAACACATAGCCTTAAGCCTTACCTTCTTGGGCTAAGCTTCCATTCATACAAATAAATAAAAGAGTAATCAAGGACATTTCATATCAAAGAATAAAGAGATACCTACACTGTATTAGCCACTATCATTTATGAGAGCAAAAGAAGACTGAGCCAGCTACAACTCATCAACAATACAAAACTGGATTATAAAAGCATGAATTCACAGAGGGTAGTAGCATTTCCAAGTATTATTCATTCATTTTGTCCTCGTTAAGCTAGAAAGCTGTCTGCCTCTCGCCACTCCCTTTCCAGCATCTTCCCAGGAAAGGAAAAACTACCCTCCGAACAGCAGATAAGCAAGAAAGTAACAGGGTCAAAGTTACTGGAGGACTAGGTCATCACTGTTATAAATTAAAATTTATTTTAACTACAAATTAAAAGTTATTGTTATACTCATTCCTCCTCCCCTCAATGCTTACATTTCTTAAACCACAAAAGGAGACTCAATAAACTAAGGCAAGGCTCATCTTAAGACTCTGTCTCCTTTCTCTATGGATAGTTTAATGGTGTCCTTAGTTCTAATGTGACTGGGTCATAAGACCTATGGGCCATCTAGAGTATGGTGTCTGTCTGTCTGTCTCTCTCTCCCTCACTTACATACCAAACACACACACATCCTGAATAGAGCAAACAGTGATTTTAGAGAAAGAGGCTTTTCTACAGGCATCTACAGGCTCAAATAAAATGGTACTCTGATTCCCATTCTGCTATTGTTCTGCTATGAGTTCTTTGGGATCCCATGGATGGGTAGGGGTATAGATAGGACAAAACACAGGCATGTGTGGGTCCATGGCCATAATATCCATCAAAATACTGTAAAATTCCACATTCTACTTACTATGTGACAGACACTAATATTAGGGTGCTGGTGATATTGGTAATCAAAAAGATGGCCATGATTACTAGTGACATGAAACTTAACAGAATTCTTATTTTTATTTTTTTGTCTTTTTAGGGCCGCACCCGTGGCATATGAAGGTTCCTAGGATAAGGGTCGAATAGGAGCTGTAGCCGCTGGCCTACGCCACAGCCATAACACCACCAGATCTGAGCTGTGTCTGCAACCTACAGCGCAGGTCACGGGCAATGCTGGATCCTTAACCTACTGAGTGAGGCCATGGGTCAAACTTGAGTCCTCATGGTTACTAGTCACATTTGTTTCTGCTGAGCCACATGGGAATTCCAGAATCCTTATTTGTAAAATATTAATTAAAATATTCATTATCTGATATCTACATTAGTGATGAATAAAAGAAAAAACACTCACCTCTATCTTCCATAAATTTGTACAACTGCTGAAGAAAGTTCTCCCTTTCCTCTGGAAATGGTTCTATTTCTTCCTAATTTTAATTACAGAAGAATAGAATATTATTTCCCTCAGTTAAGTATTTTAATAGAACATGCAGATTTCCTACCAACAGCAAAGACTAATACTCGCTACAATATTTCAAAGGATTTTTACCACATAAAAAATATTCAATATTAAGCCATTCAAAGCCAGAAAGTCTAGACATTTTATGCTTTACAGAGAAATATGTCCTAAAAGGTATCTCAATAGTGACAATCCCAAATGTAAATGTTCATATAAGAAATGAGACCAGCAAGACAGTTAATGAACTTTTTACCATATCAGAGATCTATTATTTAAAAGAGGGTCACAGGCTCAAAGAAGACCTATTCTCACTTACATTAAACTGGGTCAGGGTTTACCATCAAAACTGACTCTATTATTGCTCCTCAAGCTATAACTACAAATATCCTTCATTACAGACAGCCCCACTGTATAGTACTTCGAGCTTATAAAGTCAGTAAAGTGGGGAACAAACTTGATCTACAATACCTGAAGATTCAGACTTAGGGAAATCTTCAAGTAATAAAATAGTTCCCCGTTTTATCAATTACAAGGGAGGGACTAGCTTCTTGCTGCTGTGGCCAGGGGCTGTGGCAGTAGGGAGCTGGTCCTGAAGCAACCTGCAAGGAGCAGGGTAGTAGGTGAGATTGAGGAACTCGTCAATTCAGTGACTATCATCCATTCAACAAACATTTAATGAGCACCATTAGTGCAGGCACTATGCACTATGCAAGGTGCTGAATCAAATCAAAGAAAAATAAGTGATGGTGCTGCCATTATAGAACAGGATCAGGAGTAACTGCAGAGGAAGTGATTCCAAATATACACCTAGGCTTTACAGTTACTCTGGTTGAAACAAATGTTTTTCTAAATAGTAAAACTTAGGAGCATACTTTTCAACTGAGAGCCTAAATATATCATTTTTAATTTTAAAATTCATGTGCCGTGCCACTGTTTAAGATTTGCCTCTATTTTAAAACCTAGTAGAGAAAAGGAAGGAAATTAAAATCAACAAAATCTCATGTTGATAAGGTATTATGTTTACAAGTTGGGCTGAGAAGAACAAATGGTAATTATTAATTTGCTTATGATAAATCTATATTTCTCAATTTAAATGTATGCTGGGTTTTAGTAAGTAGTCAGATCTAAGTTCTAAGGAAATATGTTTTCTAGATATTATCTTAAATGCCCCCATGGTACAATCTTTGACTTTCATAAAACTGCCAACTTATTCCTGTTACAAAAACTTTTAAGTGAAGTTTGTATTTAACATTAAAAAATGTTTAGATTGCCAATCTAATTCCTATTGCAAAAAATTTCAAGTAAAGTTTGTATTTAAAAAATTGTTGAAACAGAAAACCAAATTGTTGAAACCATAAACTATAAACCATAAATCTAAGCAACAAAAGATTTGGTAACTAATAATTACTGATCATCTGTTACATGTTGCACACTATGATAGATACTACGAGAATAAGTACCAGTAAGACAGAGTTCCTACCCTTGAGGAGTTTATAGATTAGAAGGGGAGAAAATAAATAGAAAATACATGTATGTATGTGTGTATACACACACACACACACACACACACACACACACAATCACAAAAAAAATCTCTATAAGGTAGTAGTTCAGACTAGCAAACTGAGTGGTCAACTTTTCCTGAGGTGAAGAAGATGATGGTTCACAGAAAGTTTCACTTTACAGAAGGGGTATGTAAGTTGGGTTTAAAAAACTGAACAGAGAGTGCCCTGGTGGCTCAGTGGGTTAGGGATCCAGTGTTGTCACTGCTCTGACTTGGCTAACTGCTGTGGCACGGGTTTGATCCTTGGCCTGGAAACTTCGGCACGCCGAGGGTGCAGCGTACACCCCCTCCCCAAAGCAAACCAAAAAACCCCAATTGAACAGGAGTGTGTCAGGCTTACTAGGGGGAAGGGAAGGGCACTGTAGGCAGAGGTATTGTCTGTGCAAAGTTGAGTAGAAACAAGGTATGTAATTTGATGTTTCTACAGTATAAAGTTCAAAGTAGGAGGATATACCAAGAGAACTGATGAAAGAAAGGGCAGGGGTTGGACTATAAAGGGAGGGTCTAACAGTGACGCTTAAATTTCAGAATGATGAGAAGCCACTGAGGAAACGTTAAGAAAGAGGGCTGATTGCTTATTTTAGCATTTTAAATAGAAACTTGTAGGGGAAAAGACTGAAGCCTGGGAAACTTTTACACTACGTGCTATCATTATAGATCACTCTAACTTCTTTTTCTCCCCACTTGTTAGGGCTGTACCCAGGGCATATGGACATTCCCCAGCTAGGGATCAAATCGGAGCTGCAGCTGCTGGCCTATATCACAGCCCCAGCAATTCGAGATCTGAGCTGCAACTGCACCCTACACCACAGCTCGCAGCAACACCGGATCCTTAACCTACTGAGCGAGGCCAGGGACTGAACCCACATCCTCATGGATACTAGTTGGGTGCTTAACCCACTGAGCCACAAAAGGAACTCACTAGATCACTATATTATAAAACATAAACTCTAAAACAATCCTGTTTCATTATTAGTTGTTCACTACAGTTAGAGGGCAGAATTTTATAACTTACCTAAAATATTACATATTGACATTAACTTATCTCAGTTTCCTAAAAACATTAAATACAATTCACTACATGTCACGTATAGTAGCTTTCACTATGTGTACAATTCTTCCAATAACTTCCATAAAGTAGTTCCACCAGCCATTGTGGTACAAGAGGTACAGAGGTACAGTGTCACTAGTAATACTAAGGACATCCTTTCTCAGTACTTGTCGTTGCTAAACCTCAAGTACCAGCTACAATAAATTCTAATTTAGCTCCCTGATCCATTAAGTTCACAGGTAGGTCTTACTTATCTAATTAGAACTACCTATTTCTATTAAAGTCATTTAAGATTCTCTGAGTCAAAGATATATTAATCTTTAGGTGTTTGATTATTCCTTTAATACTAGATGGAAGATGCAATTTAAGAAAATATGCAAATGTAAACATTGTATGAGGTGACAATTGTCTTCATGATGGTAAAAAGCAAACAAAAAGTAGAGTTCTGCTGTATTTGGTGGGTATAACGTTAATCCTCTGATAAACCAAAAGCACAGCAAGATGAAGAAACATTTTTTCTTTCTTTTTTTTTTTAAGCTTTTTTAGGGCCGCACCCATGGCATGTGGAGGTTCCCAGGCTGGGGGTCGAATAGGAACTATAGCCGCTGGCCAACACCACAGCCACAGTAATGTCAGATCAGAGCCAGTCTGTGACCTACACCACAGCTCACGGCAATGCCAGATCCTTAACCCACTGAGCAAGGTCAGGGATTGAACCTGCATCCTTCATGGATACTAGTAGGATTCATTTCCGCTGTGCCACAACGGGAACTCCTCTTTTTATTTTTTTAAATTGAAGTACAGATGACATATAATATTCCATTAATTTCAGGTGTACAACATATTGATTTGACATTTATATATATTATAAAGACTAAGAAATATTTTTGAGGTTATTGGGATAATTATACTTAATATTTTTAATTTCTCAAGATCACATTTCTAAGGTAAGCAAGCAAACAGCTTGATTATGATGAATAGCACAAGTACAATTGTATAATGAAATACTTCTCATACTAAAAATATTTTAAATGATTAATGATTTATGCCATATCCTAACTCACAGAGGAAACCCAACTGTGCTTCATTTTAGAAGGCATTTACTATTTTTACTCACCTCTTCTTCACTGCTGTTATCCTCCTTTTCTTTTTCATCATCTTCCTCTTCCTCTTCTTCCTCTGCTTCACTGCTAGAACTATCTTCTTTCAATTCAGTCTTCCAGTTAGCAGGAATAGTTCTACTTTTGTGAAATTCAAGTGCCTGATCAAAGGCTGGAAAGAGACCATAAACTGTATCAAGTGGAGAAATTAAGACAACTGATTTGTCTAACAATAATAACAAGATAAATAAAACCTACTGTGCTGCCACCAGTGACATTTATGAAGTGTATGCTATGTGCCAGGCACCGTGCTAACTTGCTTTCCATTTAGCAACTCATTTAACCTTAACAGTCTTAGCATTAGGCACCCATTTTATAGATGGCAAAACTGCTACCATTTGAAGGTGACTTAGGTTCAAACAAGACAAGAGAAAGGGTCAATTTTCTTGCTTTTTAAACAAAAATTAAAGAGTGCCTAGTAAAAAACACTTTTAGGTAAATCGTTAATCATTTTACCAAAAAAAAGATTAGTGGATTTCCCATCATGGCTCAGTGGAAATGAATCTAACTAGCATCCATGAGGAGGCAGGTTCGATCCCTGGCCTCACTCAGTGGGTTAAGGATCTGGCACCACCCTGAGCTGTGGTGTAGGTCACAGATACGACTTGGATCTGGCATTGCTGTGGCTGTGGTGTAGGTCAATGGCTACAGCTCTGATTCAACCCCTAGCCTGGGAACCTCCACATGCTGCAGGTGTGGTCCTAAAACCACACACACACACAAAAGCATTATTAAACAGTATTATATGCCAGGAATAGAGTAATAAACATACAATACCTGAAAATATGCCATAAATATGTCCTCTACATTTCTAGTTAAACATGAATTAAAATTATGCTCTAACAATTAGCTTAAATTAAAATTAGCTACACAGTTATTCTCACTTTACAACACATGGAAATAAATTCTAAACCATAAATTCCTGATAATTTTTTAATCAGTCTACATAGCATATTATTTGATCTGATGAACATGGGCAAAGAAAAAATAAACAGCTATTTACAATGCCAAAAATCAAGTCAGAAATGCAACTATAGCATATACCTCCATAAATATAACTATTATTATATTATAAAAAATGTCAAATCAAAATTACTTTGATTCCTGTTTCTACCATCTTCAAGAACTAATATTTTAGTTACTAGGCAAAAGCCAGACTATAGGAAAAGGTCGATGATATCTTGTTCTTTCTTTCTTTTATTCATTTATCTACCTATCTATTCATTTATTTATATCTTTTTAGGGCCACACCATAAAAGTGGCATATGTAAGGTCACAGGCTTGCTGTAGCTGCCTGCCTATGCCATAGCCATAGCAACGCAGGATCTGAGCTACATCTGAGACTTAAACCACTGCTCAGGGCAATGCCGGATCCTTAACCCACTGAGCGAGGCCAGGCGTGGAACCTGTGTCCTCACGGTTACTAGTTGGGTTTGTTACCACTGAACCACGACAGGAACTTCTATTCTTTCCCATTTTTAGATTACTGTACCAATTATAAGCTGAAAAAAAAAAGAATACCTATAATAACAAGATGCATGGGTTTACAAAAGTATAAGTCACATAGAACCAAATGTAACTTCAAAGAGTTAAAAACAACTTAGGAGCAAAAGAATATTTAATCTTCAGAAATATTTCATTACTTTTTAAATTAAGTGTAATTTGTTCCAAGATCATCCTTACCTTGTTTTAATACAGCATCAGGCTTTGGTGCAGTGTCACTAGTAATTTCATGAACATCCTTTCTTGGTACTGAAGTACTATATGTATTTTTTTAATTTTAAAGGAAAAAAATGCACAAAAACATAACAGAGATTAATTGAGTCCTTTACCTACCACAGAAAGATATTGAAAACATGGGAATACTGACATTTATAATGAAAATGATGGCACACATAGTTGCAAGTCCCAAATAAAATGCTAGGCAGGGTGTTAAAATACTTAATCATCTACTGAAGGCCCCTGCCTTAAGAGATATTTTATAAACAAGGTATTCGGAAATATCCAATAATCCCCAGGTTAAATGCAATACTAAAAATACTAAAATGCTGAAAATAATAAATTAAAATGTGTGGATAGCAGAATGCATTAATCCAATAAAAAGTATGTCCAATAGTAAGAATTTGCTATCATTATCTTTCTTGAGATAATCACAAGAAATTACCAAATTAAAGATTGGAAGAAAATGTACTATATATAATGTAAAATGTTCTTTTAACAATTTTTTTAAAACTGAATTCCAGGTTAACAAGCAAACTTCTGGTATGTAATTTAGGGTCTTTCACAGAATTTAGCAACCATTAGGAAGGGTCAGATGCAAGCAACTATGAGAAGTTCTATCATATGTTACATTTATTTCCTGTTTTACACTAATAAATCATCATTCAGCTTTTCTGCATTTGATTTGTGTCAACAGATCTACAAAAGCCTAGACATTATTCCAAATACATTTTTCAAGACCTACCTTTTAAAAAAAAACTTTTTATTTAAAAGTGTCAAATACATGGAGTTCCCATCGTGGTGCAGTGGAAATGAATCTGACTAGCATCCATGAGGACGCAGGTTCGATACTGGCCTTGCTCAGTGGGTTAAGGATCCGGCATTGCCATGAGCTGTGGTGTATGTCGCAGACTCAGCTTGGATTGGACATATCTGTGGCTGTGGAGTAGGCCAGCAGCTACAGCTCCGATTAGACCCCTAGCCTGGGAACCTCCATATACCTCGGGTGTGGGCCTAAAAAGACAAAAAACAAAAACAAAAACGAAAAAGTTTCATATATATACAAAAGTAGATAGTGTTAACAGTACAATGAACTCCCACACATCCACCACTCACCTACAATAAGCATTTACTCAGAGCCATTTATACCTCTAGTTGTTACCTCCCACCCCACCTGGATTATTCTGAAGCAAATCCCAGGTATTACACAATTTGATTTATAATATTTCCTTATGGAGCTTTAAAAGAAAATTCTTTTAAAAATATAGCCATAACATTATCACATATTTTAAAATTTACAATAATTTCTTAATGTCACCAAATCAGTATTCAATTTCAGTGTTCAAATTTCTGACTATCTCCATTTTGTGGAAGTAGGTTTCATAGGTTGTTTTCAAAAATCACTTTTCAGAACTTGAAAGCACAAACAGCAAAATATAGTCTCCCAATAAGGAAAAATATAAAATAAATGGATTTTCTAAACTCAAAATGGCTTAAAGATTTAACCATAAGACAAAACACCATAAAACTCCTAGAAGAGAACATAGGCAAAACATCCTCTGACATTGACCATATAAATGTTTTCTTAGGTCAGTCTCCCAAAGCAATAGAAATAAACACAAAAATAAACCAAATGGGGGAGTTCCCGTCGTGGTGCAGTGGTTAACGAATCCGACTAGGAACCATGAGGTTGCGGGTTCGATCCCTGCCCTTGCTCAGTGGGTTAACGATCCGGCGATCCGGCGTTGCCGTGAGCTGTGGTGTAGGTTGCAGACATGGCTCGGATCCCTCGTTGCTGTGGCTCTGGCGTAGGCCGGTGGCTACAGCTCCGATTCGACCCCTAGCCTGCGAACCTCCATATGCCGCGGGAGCGGCCCAAGAAATAGCAACAATAACAACAACAACAACAACAAAAAGAAAAGACAAAAGACAAAAAAAAAAAAAAAAAAAAAAAAAAAAACCAAATGGGACTGAATCAAACTCAAAAGTTTTTGCACAGCAAAGGGAACCATAAAAAAAAAATATTAAGAAAAAAAAGGACAACCTATGGAATGGGAGAAAATAGTTTCAAAATGCAACAAGGGCTTAATCTCTAAAATATACAAACAATTTATACAACTCAACAGCAAAAAAACCCCCAACAACCCAATCGAAAAAGGAACAGAAGACCTGAAAAGACATTTTTCTAAAGAAGATACATATAGATGGCCAAAAGTCACATGAAAAAATGCTTAACAACACTAATTATAGAAAAATGCAAATCAGAATGTCCATCATTAACAAGTCAACAAATAACAAATGTTGGAGATGATGTGGAGAAAAAGGAACCCTCCTACACTGTTGGTGGGAATGTAAAATGGTACAACCGCTATGGAAAACAGTATGGAGGTACCTCAGAAAAGTAAATATAGAACTACCATATTACCCAGCAATCTCACTCCTGGGCATCTATCTGGACAAAACGTTCACTGAAAAAGATACATGTACCCCTATGTTCATTCCAGCTCTATTCACAACAGCCAAGACATGGAAACAACCTAAATGTCCAACAAGAGATGAATGGATTAAGAAGGTGTGGTACATACACACAATGGAATACTACTCAACTACTAAAAAGAACAAAATAATGCCATTTGCAGCAACATGGATGAACCAGAGGCTCATACTAAGTGAATTAAGTCAGAAAAAGACAAATACCACATGATATCATTTACATCTGGAATCTAATACATGGCACAAATGAAACTACCTACAGAAAAGAAACAAACTCATGGACGTGGAGAACAGATTTGTGGTTGCCAAGGGGGAAGGGGAGCCAGTGGGATGGAGTGGAATTTGGGGGTTAGTATATGCAAACTATTGCATTTGGAGTGGATAAGCAATGAGATCCTGCTGTAGAGCACAGGGAACTATATTCAGTCACTTGTGATGGAACATGATGGGGGATAATGTGAGAAGAAGAATGTGTATGTATCTATGTGTGCGTGTATATATGTATAACTGAGTCATTATGCTGTACAGCAGAAATTGACAGAACATTGTAAATCAACTATAATGGAAAAAATAAAAATCTTCAAAAAATAAAGGATTATAAAAAGGCCACAGAAATTGATAATTCAGCTCTAAAAAAGTTCTAAAAAATAATAAAGTTCTACATGAAAAATCACTTTCTTAATTCTTAGCAAACATTTGTAGTAACGCCTTTTAACCCTCAGACTACCGCAGAAGTCAATTTATACACAGCTATCACTACGCCCATTTAGACATAATTTAAAATGTTTAGAAAAGCCCTATTAGACATTCAAAAACAATAAATATATCAATTAATATACCAATCAAGTATTAGATATGGTATAGAGACTGAATTTTCCTCAAGTCATCAGCTATTACACAGGTAAATACTAACAAATTAGCACTGAATGTCTAGTTTAGAAAAGACTAAAATGAACAAGAGAAGACCTATTATAAGACTACTAACTTGATAACATGAAATATGATCATACACTAAAATATTCTTTATGATGAAAAGGAAAAAGCATAAGTCATTGGAAATATCTAATTTATAATTTACCATCCCAATTTGGAAAAAAACTGCCTACTTTTCACAACAAATGAATTATACTTACAATTTGCCATCTTTAAAAGATCGAACAAGAATATTGTCTTTTTTCACAGCAATTTCATCACTACAATCAGGACAAACCACCTTTGAAAAAAAGTGTGAAATGATGATAACTAAAAGCATGTTTATATATAGTTACATAAGTATCAACTATTTAAATCATTTAAAAAATAGTTTCAGCTTAAAATTTAAAAACAAATTTTAGTTTGAGGGTAAACAGTTATACACACACATGTGGGAACACACAGATAATTTTACATTTATATCCCATATCCTTCCAGCTCTCTAGATTACCCATACTGTTTTTAGACACAGGCATGTGCAGAAAGTAGAATCGTAGCTATGACTAGCCTGAAGCTGTGGACCAAGTCCCAGGCTGAAATAGAAAGTAAGAATGAAAGTGGATCAGTGTAGAAAAAGATGGAGAGCTAGTCTTACTAACAAAGGGTCTGCAGCATGGCCAGGATAACAGAGGCCAAAACAGGATCAGGTATCAGAACCTTAACAGAGATGATTCTCTACTTACAGTTTACATTTAAATACATACTTTAACACACACTAAAGTTTCTCCCTAATACTACCCACTCTTAAGAAGTAAAGCATTTTAAAGTGGACCCCTTCCTGGAGTCTATATAAGATTTATTTTATTTGCAGTCACCTCAGCTGTTATTTAATGTAAGGATAAGGCAAGCCTTTCCAAAGGCAATACTAATGTAAGACACCTATGAATTTTTATTACTTTAATCCCAAGGTGGCCCACTACATACACTGAGAACAATAGTTATGTTTTTAAATGAAAAGCGGGCTAAATGAACATAAGACTTGTTTTAAAGACTATATCATTAGCTCTCTGAAAATTGACATGATGGTACATAAAGGCATGTTTTCTCACCACAGGTTTAGGAGGAGCTGAGCTGGAAACAGGTAAGTTCTAATTCAGTCTTTAAAAGGTTGACAATTTCCATAATTGTAGCTGCACTGCTCAAATGTTGATGACATTACGAAATAATTCACTGACGAAGGCCTTTTAAATGCATTAGCATCCAGAGAAACTTTCTTGTCATTTCAATAACTCAAGTAAATACTTAATATTTGTTCATTCATTCATCCAGTCACTCTACAACTATTAACTATTTCATCAAGGTTCTGTACTAGAGCACAGAGGTGGAGATAATGAGCCTGTATTCCAGTTGTGAAGACAAGAAAGTGCACAAACAATTTGTTATTGAGATAAGTCCTTATCTAGGTGGTCAGGGACCGCTTGCTTGAGGACATAACATTTAAGTTCAGCTTTGAAAACTGAGTAGGAATTGGCTTGACAAAGGATGTATGTGTATCATGTGTATGGCATGGGCTGTACTACAAGCAGAGGAAAACAGATCATGGGAAGGGTCCGAGACAGCAAGCAGCAGAACCCACTCCAGGAAGTAAAAGAAGGTCAGCGTGGCCACCTTTCTACCTGGGCTGAGTGAGAGAGATAAGCAGAGTTCAGATTTGTCAGTCTTGTAGGCCATGTTAATTCTTGAGATAAAATCTAAAATCTTTAAGGGAAGAATCTGCAACAAGATAATGTCATAACAGAACTTCATTTTTACAAATTACTTTTGCTGTCATAAAGAAAATTGACAGAGAAGGGCAAGAATTTCAAGAGATGAAGCTACTGCAAATTTCCCAGGTGGGAGAGAGTGACCTGGACATAAAGTGCTGGCAATGGCAAATTAAAGAAATGAGAATACTAGAGGTAATCGGGGAAGTAGAGAGATGAGAGAGAATAGGATGCTTATGTTACTGCCGCATACAAATGGTGTCATTCACAGGGAGAGGAAACAATGGAGAAGGGTCAAGTTCTGGAATAAGGGAGGAAAGAATAAATTTAGTTTTGAGCTTATTAAATTTTGGGGTGACTAAAGGACAGCCAAAGGGAGATGCTGAAAAGACAAACTTCTGTCTAAAATTGTGAGGCAAAATCACCCATTTTTTTCTTTCTCATGAGCTTAGAGTTTTGAAAACCACACATATGATAGCTCTGGCCAGTGCTGAGGATGGTGTGTGAATAAGTGGGTTCACTCTTCTGTCTGTTATAGGAACTAAATATTTTATCCCATTTACCCACGTGATTTTCTTGATCCCTCAGACATTTCAGTTTATTATCTTAGCAACCAGTGCTACAAATGGGATGAGATCACCCTAAAGAGATACAGAGTGATATATTCCGAACCTTGAAAAACAACATTTAAAGATTAGTAAGATGAGAAATGGCAAAGGAAAGTGAAAAAGAGGACTGCATGAGTCAAGGAAGCTAAGATTTCCTCCCCTTAAAATGATGGTAAATACCACCTATGTTCAGCCTCAATTACAATTAAATGAGACTATGTACTTTTGTTAATAAGGTAGCACAGTGCCTGGCCAGGGTAAATGCTCAAAACATGGTCGCTATTTACAGTTCCTAGGAGTATGAAGTTGTTCTCTAACATGAGGATGTTATCGAACACTTGTTAAAATTTACTCAGTTTATAAACACTAATTTTAAAACAGAAATGCAAGTATTATTAATATGAGTATGTCAAGACTTATTTAGAACACAATTTCGCACTCTAGTTGACAGAAATTATTCATCACTGTCCAAAAGATCTCAAATTTGTGGTGAGGATCATATATATCAATAATGCTAAGATTTAAAAAATAACAATGTAATGGCTGACAGAGCAGATTACTGACTTTTCCATACTGTAAATCTTTATAGCTTTCTCATCATCAAGGAAACTATTTAAAAATTATGGTGAGAGGAGTTTCCATTGTGGCTCAGCAATAATAAACCCAACTGGTATCCATGAGGATGTGGGTTCAACCCCCGGCCCCACACAGTGGGTTAAGGATCCAGTGTTGCCATGAGCCTTGCAGATGAGGCTGTGGCTGTGGTGTAGGCCAGCAGCTGCAGCTCCCATTGGACCCCTATCCTGGGAACTTCTATATGCTGCAGATGTAGCCCTAAAAAGACAAAAAATAAAAAGTTATGATGAGAGAATCTTTAAAACTGAAAATACCAAAGTGAACAATTTAATGTTTCTATTGTTTTAGAAAAAGACACACAAAACTTTTAAAATAAGTTTTCAAAAGAAATTTTTACAAATAATCTTAGTGCTTTAGGAAAAAAGAAATGATCACATACACTGACATTTAAGTTTTCAGGTTACCATTAACCCAAAGCTTGACAAGTTACTTAACTCTTCTAACACTCAGTTTTCTTATTTCTAAAAGAGGGTAAGTAGGAGTTCCCGTCGTGGCTCAGTGGTTAACGAATCCGACTAGGAACCATGAGGCTGTGCGTTTGATCCCTGGCCTAGCTCAGTGGGTTAAGGATCCAGCATTGCCGTGAGCTGTGGTGTACGTCACAGATGTGGCTCGGATCCTGCGTTGCTGTGGCTGTGGTATAGGCTGGCAGCTATAGCTCCAATTAGACCCCTAGCCTGGGAACCTCCACATGCCTCAAGAGCAGTCCTAGAAAAAGCAAAAAGACAAAAAATAAAAGAGGATAAGTAATACCTACCTCATAATCTTTATAAAGATCTTAGCATAATCCTTGCACATAACAGGTATCCAATAAATGTGGAATGGATAGAAGGATATATGCAGAGGTATAAAGAGAGCATAAAGTATTTATATTTATTAAAATAATTGCCCTCATTAGTTTTAATTATAAGAATTTACTAGGCACTTACTTTGTGCATAACACTTAACTAAGCATTCAAGATAAAGAACAAAAAATGTACACTGCACGGGATGACAAATAGACATCACTTGTGGACAACAGCAGAAAACAAGATTCTATACTTCTTTTGCAATCTATTGCACGGTAGATTTAGAATTTTTTAAAAGTTTGCATGAGGAATTTTTATCCAAAATTGAGCAGTGTAACATATCTAGCCTCTAAAATTATCAAGACTTTTCCTCTCTTGGATGACTTCAAGAGTTCTTTGCACTCAGAAACACTTTTCAAAGTAATTCTGTGTGAACTGAATGATGCTAAAATCATTTTCCCATTTTGTATCTATGAAAAACACTAGTAAGAAAATCAAGTGTTAGGAAAAAAAAGGAAGAAGAAAAAAATAAGAAAATCAGCTGTTTTCTTGATGAATTTTATATAGTTGAAAATTACATTCTTTTATACTGAAGTTACTCACCAATGCAGGAAACCATAGTGCTTTCTTTTTATCCAAACTAACATAATCTACACAGACAACTTTTCCTAGCAGCTCATCAATCTGTTTCCTATCATCCTCATCTTCATCACTGGAGGATGAAGAAGACTCTTCCTCTGGTCTAGGGAAAGAAAAAAGGGAGATATTTCCATTTATCTTCACAAAGAAAAAGCATACCAAGTTGATGAATACAGATATCTAGAAATCTTACCCCGTTTCCTAAAACCTACAGAATGGCTAATTTAAATTTTAAAATTGTTTTCTAAATTTCTAAAGAAGAATAAAAAGGGATACCATTAGAGGAAAGCACACCATTTTCCTAAAAATCTTTTGGCTTTATTTAGGGCTATTTTGAAAGATTAAGGGCAAGATCAGAAGAGACTAACACTGGTCCCAAATTTTCAAAAAACTGAAGTCCCCTTATAATAAGTATCCTAGTACTACACTAAACTATACTAGATCCCACTCTCAGGTTGAAGGAATTCTAGAGATGATAACTTTACACTCCCAGTGCAAAGCTAATTTTAAAAAGGGGAAGGCAGGAGTTCCTGTTGTGGCCTAGCAGAAATGAATCTGACTAGCATCCACGAGGATGTAGGTTCGACTCCTGACCTTGCTCAGTGGGTTAAGGATCTGGCGTTGCAGTGAGCTGCAGGTTTTAGACATGGCTTGGATACCACGTTGCTGTGGTTGTAGCGTAGGCCAGCAGCTACAGCTCTGATGCAACCCCTAGCCCAGGAAGCTCCATATGCCATGGGTGCAGCCCTTAAAAAGAAAAAAAAAAGTACAGCTATAAATGTAATAAATTCATGGAGTAATATAAAAAATAAATAAATTTCACCTGCAAAAAAGAAAAAAAATAGTGGGAAGGCAGATCTTTATTAATGGGGGAATCAGTGGGGGGGGGAGCCAATGTGATAAGAGATCATGGTTGTTGTCCTTGATATCAAATATACACAAACTAAGTATTCATCAGATGTACAATATGGTCCTTCTGCATTATGTTAACAAACTCCTTTCAGTTACACTGTATACTGGACTAGTAAATTATAAAGATATTAGAGCAGAAACTACTCAAAAACATACAACTGATGTTAAAGTATAGCAAAAGGTTAAACTAAAGAAGAAAAAAAAAAACCATACAAAACAAAAATTCTGAATCTGGTTCTGAGAAAGCCCACAATCAGTGGTAAAGAAAAGAGATTCTAACGACTTGACTGTTCAAAATGCCCAGAATAAGTAAAGATATTAAAAATTGTTAAATAAATAGACTGCAATGTATTTTCTTTTTATAAAATAAAACAGAATGACAAATATAAAAAATAAAACAAAAATAAAACAAAATGACAAATATACTAAAATGAAATATATTCATCCCTTCCCTTTATACTCATTCCAATGTATTTCAATTCATATTTATATATTCCAACATAAATATAAAGAAAGCAAAAACTACTATAATACTATTAAAAATTTTAGAATAATGGGGGAATATCAGTGTTTTATTTTAATGAGCACTCAATCTAAAAATTGTCCCCTGGTAAAAAACAAAACAAATCTTCAAAGTTTGCTACTGAGTAGAACTACTTTACTTCAAATGGCACTTACAGTGGTTTCACCCCTGTTTAGAAAGTAGGTAATAGATAAGGAAAAACCAATACGCCTTCATACTAGCAGGGCGTAAAACTTTACAAATAGGCATATAGCTTGGGATAGTAATGACAAACTTCACAAGTCTGATTTCTAATTGATTAGAAGAGCTTCTAAAGGGCAAGGACTATTCTCTCTTCAATTTCTTTTTTCTTTCTTTTTGTTTCTTTAGGGCCTCACCTGCTGCACATGGAAGTTTCCAGGCTAGGAGTCGAGTCGGAACTGCAGCTGACAGCCTATGCCACAGCCACAGCAATGCAGGATCCAAGCTGCGTCTGTGACTTACACCATAGCTCACAGCAACTCCAGATCCTTAACCCACTGAGCAAGGCCAGGGATCGAACCCCCATCCTCATGAATACTAATCACTACCTCTGAGCCACAATGGGAACTCCTCGTGCCACTTTCTAATGACTGGTAGTCCACCCCCAATCTTAAAACCATAATTACTGCTTTTGCAAAGAAGTTATATAAGACTCATTCAGCTACATTTTTATGGATGCCCTTTATGGCATTATCATTTGCAAGAGAGAAAGTCACAATGTCACAAATAGCATTAACCTGCAAAACACAGAGAGAGAAAACTGGGCTTTACTTGGCTAACAAAATCGTCTATAACACTATAAAAATTCTAATTCCTTTCATAAGACTTAACAAATGTGAAGACTTCAGACATGACAAAGTTACATACACAAACAAATGGACTGGCTATAAAAACCATCCATCCACCTCACACACTGTCTAGGTCCCTCCCTACAACCATTCCCCACTCATGGACTAGCTTTCCTTCCCTGCTCTCAGCTCCTCAAGTCTGTGTTCCAGTGATGCTTGTGTCTCTCTGCTGTATCAATTGTTCCATCTCTACTAGACTGAGTCCTACCAGCATACTGTTATTTCTAACAAAATGCTGTTACTTCTCCACTTAAAAAACACAAAAACAAAAAAATCCCCTGACTTCACTCTTTCCACCAGCTACCACTACCTAATTTCTCGACTCTCGTTTGCAGAAAAAGAGGCTGGAATGCTTTATTCTGACATCTGGAAAGTCTTTCACCTCCTCTAAGTCTCTGTTTCAAATGTCACCTCAATTAGATTACCTGATCACCTTATTCAAATTTACAACCTGCTCATCCCAATTTCCCCTAACCTTACTCTTATTATTTCCCCAGCACTTACAAATATATCATACTACACAATTTACTTACTTACGTCTTTTTCTTTATCATCCATCTCCCCCCATATGAGAGAATGTAAGCTCCAAAGGCAGAGATTTTATAAATGTCTGTTTTGTTCACTGATATATCCCAAGTACTTGAACAGTGCTTGGCACAGCCTAGATGCTCAAAAAACATTTGTTGACTAAACAAATGAATTAAATAGATTCTTTCTACTGTGGTACTTCTGATTTTTATTTCTTCTGAAATCATAAAATGTAAACGGTCAGTATAATGTATATAACCAGTATAAATCATACCATTATGCCTAAGATTCCTTTAACTTTTCCTTTTAGAGGAAGTTAGCCAGCAAATTGTTTACATAAAAGGTAAGTGCTCAATAAACTAATATACTAAAATAAATGAGCATCAAAAACATTTTATGAGATCAAAGACAGAAATTGATGGTAAACTCAGATTCATTTGTCTGTAAATTACTTAATTTTACCCTTGCATCACAATGAATGTCTTTATTTCACCCATGTTTTTCACTGAGTTTGAGTATGTTTTAACTGACTTTTCTGAAGCATCTTAAAAACTTTTTCCCCTATCTTGTGTTTTCTGCTTTTATTAAGAAGTCTGCATCAGTATGCACCCTGAATCAGACTGCTATAACTCAAACTAGACCTTTAAGGCCTTACTACGCTTTCACATTGCATGAGCCCTTTTTATTTTCCATTTCCTACATTTTGGGTTGTACCTTCAGATTCACATTTCCATGTCATTAATTCTATCTTCAGTGGTGTCAAGTATGCAGTTTAACTGGTCCTTGGAGTTTTATTTTAATGACTGCATTTGTTTCATTAAATATATCCTAATTTCCTTTAATACCTGCCTAGATTTTAAAAATCATATCCTATAGAAGGAACCAAGCAGTGCCTGTGGGTGTGCATTAAGTTTTAAATAAATGTTAATTGAACAGCATATTCTATGTAAGTAGAGCCACAAAAGTACTTGCACAGCTGCTGAAAATGGAATTATCATCTACTGTCCTGCTGGTCTACATGATGCCCTATGTAGTTTCTGGACTATATCGACAAATATAATCCTCACAACAAGTCAAAAAAAAAAGGTAAAACTAGGAGTTCCCTTGTGGCACAGTGGTTAAGGATCTGGCATGTTACTGCTGTGGCCCAGGTAGCTGCTGTGGCCCAGGTGGCTGCTGTGGCCCAGGTGGCTGCTGTGGTTTAGGTTTGATTCCTGGCCCAGGAACTTCCAAATGCGACGGGTACAGCCCTCCCAAAAATGTAAAACCATTCCTAGCTTATGAAGCAGAGAATCTGCTTGTCCCCACCACCCCCTCTGGCTATACCCCAGCATGCAAAAGTTCCCAGGTCAGGGATCAAACCACAGCAGTGACCTGAGCCATAGCAGTGACAATGCCAGATTGTTAACTGCTAGATTGTCAAAGAACTCCCGAATCTGCTTGGTTTTTATTTCCCTCTGACACTTGTGCCTCTGCTACAAGATATATGTTTATATAGCCACAACAAATAAAGCACTGTCTGTGAAACAACATTTGATGATGCCTCTAGAAACAAAGCTAATTACATGGGAATGTTTACCAAACAAAGAGCCAGTCACTTAAAGCTGAACACACATCGCTATTAATTGTAAATTAATTGTAAATCAAGTAAAAAGAACTTTAGATAAGATGTGCCAAAGAATATCAAATGATGGGATATAAACAGAAAACCAAGGAGTTCCCTTGTGGCACAGTAGGTCAAGGCTACTGTGTCACTGAAGTACCTTGGATTGCTGCTATGGCTCAGGTTCAATCTCCGGCCTAGGAACTTCCAGATGCCACTGGCATAGACAAGCAACAACAACGACAAAGAAAACTGAGCCAGGAACTTTAGAGGCTCAATCTTTGATCCTTATTCTTGCAAACAACTAATTAATCCAGTTTCAAATTTTAAACAGTAAGTTAAAAATCTGTATTAATATCAGGAAGACTGATAATGTACAGCTTCTGAGAAGTTAAAATAAATAAACATATGAATGTATATAAACTTAGCAATAAAAGGGTTTTAATTTTTTCACAATTTTGGTCAAGAAGGAAACTAGAATCAAATTCTCATATCAAAATAGTGAATTATAAAAAAAACTTTTGGACTTAGTAGGGCTTTTTGTAAAATTTTATGAATACACTAAAAACACTGAATACTTTAAAAGGATTTATTTTTTTTCTGACCATACCCACGGCATGTGCAAGTTCCCAGGCTAGGGACAGAACCTGAGCCACAGTAGTAGCCCAAGCTACAGCAGTGACAATGCCGAGTCCTTAAACATTAGACCATGAGGGAACTCCTAAAAAGGCAAATTTTATATGTGAATTACATGTCATTTAAAATTTTTTTTATAAACATCTGCAGACTTGTAAAAAACAGGTACAAATCATTAGTTATTAGAAAAATCATAGCACCATCACTGAGTAGAACCTGTACCTACAAATAATCTCTACCAAAAACCATTATAAGCCTTATTATGCTTCATGCTTTTTCTGAAGGGGAAAAAAAATAACAGCAAGTAGACTGCCTTCCTACTATAGCAGTTGCATATATACTTTTGCCAGATTACTAGAATAAACTTTTGGGGAGAGGGGACACAAATGTTTTCTATAATTTTGGGCATTCTATTCTTTAAGTAGATGAAAATGTCTGCATACAAAGTAAGTTATAAGAGCAAAATTCACTCAAGTTATAAACTGATCAAAAGGATCAATAATTTGCTTTAAAAAATTAAGATAGGAGTTCCCACTGTGACACAACAGGATCCGCAGCATCTCTTTAGGACCAGGATGCAGGTTCAATCCCTGGTCTGGCCCAGTGGGTTAAAGGATCCAGTGTTGCCACACTTGTGGTGAAGGTTGTAACTGCAGCTTGGATCTGATTCCTGGCCTGGGAACTCTATTGTGGGGCGGCCAAAAAAGAAAGAAAAAAAATTAAGCTAGAAAATGATAGTCTTTTAAAAAGAAAATATCTTAGTATATGAGGATTAATATTATATTAGGATTAAAAGCAGAATATAAAAAAAACAATTGAAGGAAGGTGTCAAAAATAATCAATTTGGGGCCAACTAGTTTATGGATTAAGAGTTGCTAACAGAGGCATTCGGTTGTGGCTCAGAGAAAATGAATCTGACTAGCATCCATGAGGATGCAGGTTCAATCCCCGGCCTCACTCAGTGGGTTAAGGATCTGGTGTTGCCATGAGCTGTGGTGTAGGTCATAGATGCAGCTTAGATACTGCGTTGTTGTGGCTGTGGTGTAGGCCAGTGGCTACAGTTCTGATTTGACCCCTAGCCTGGGAACCTCCATATGCTGTGGGTGGGGCCCTAAAAAGACATTAAAAAGAGTTTCTAAAAGAAAACAAAGGTAGTTATATATCAGTGTAACAGTGGCACCCAGGGAATCCTGGGAGGAGATAATCTTATTTTTTTTGGCCATGCCCATAGCATACAGAAGTTCCCACCCAGGTCAGGGATCAAACCCACAACACAGCAGTCATCCAAGCCACAGCACTGATGATGCCAGGTCCCTAACCGCTAGCCTACCAGAAAACTCCAGAGATAACCTCATTTATCTTTGTACAAATTTTAAATGGCAACCAGAGAACCATTATGAAGACATTTTTGAGCTGAGTAATGGAAAAGGAAATGAAAGTCAGATAAATGACCTTAAGATCCAGGTCCTAGATTTTGTTGTAGAAAATCACTCTGAAGAAAGGAGAGAAAGAACTTTGAGGGAGTGTAATTTAAGGAGTTAGGCGTTTTAAACTGTGGTACTTGCCTGTGGTGCTTACACACCAAGGCTTAAAGCACTAAGCAAGACAATTACGATGTCTCTTGGCAGTGAGACTGACTGCAACAGTTAGGGGGAAGGAAGAGCAAGGAAAGTAAGATTACAGACAAGCAGAGCTTCATTTCCTATACTAGTAATTCTCAACCTTTCGTCTGCCTTCATACTTCACTCATGTAAAAACAACATCCCAAAAGCAGATCTTTCATTACACACGGAGATTCTCAATAGGAAAATCACTAACTCAGAATATTTGCTAGAGCCTTCAGAAAGCAAAGATCAACTTGCTTAGTGACAAAAAGCACACTTTTTCCTCATATTCAGGAAAGGGAAACCTCAGCTAAGAAACATAACAGACATTTTAATAGACCATAACTTTTGGTCATTTTTTAGATCAATCTATGAGATATTAAATTTGTTTTTACACTTCCACATGACATTTATAGAAAGGTAAAATATGTCTTAATATCATATACAATTTGTTTCAAAATTGTGGGAATATTGTTTTAAAATTCATATAATATAGCCAAAAACAATACTTCCTGTCAGAAATAAATACAAGTAGGCAGAATTTTTACAAATACATAAACTCATTTTTATATGTAAATGAAATCATGTTATGTACTGGTATTTCATGAAAGTTTAATTTAACATACAATGATGATATCTAGTACTTACATAATAATTACTACATTAAACCCTTTAAAGATATGAATTCATTTTATCTTTGCAACAACTGTAAGAGACAGGTAATACTACTGTCTCAATTTTATAGATGAGAAAATTGAGGCATGAAAAGACTAAGGATCCTGCCCAAGGTCACACAGTAAAGAAGAGGCAGAAGCAAGACTAAACCTGTGTCATCTTGTTCCACAGTTCACATGCTTAACTAAGCCACCCTGCCTCTCTCAAGAGCTAGAGGAGTGGAAAATCCTCACTAATGAAATAATTTTACATTAAATACACCTCACCTTACTGTACTGACATCATCAATCATAGTTAATTAAGAGTTGACTACAGAGCTATGGGAAGGGTCTAATGATCAATGGTAGATAGAATTTTAACTCAACTGAAATCATTAATTTTCAGATATCAAAAGATTCAAGTTATAACTGTTTCAGTGAATATTTGATGACAATGTAACAGCCCTCTGAAAAACCCAAAAAATATTAGATCACAATATCATCTAGTAATCACAATAAGACTCTTTCTTTCATACTAATAATGCCACTGGACATTTTTCACTTATTTGCCTTTCTGGCTAGAACACTCAAAAAAAAATTTTTTTTTTTTTTTTGGCCACACCTCTGGCATGTTCCTAGGCCAGGGACTGAACCCATGCTGCAGTTGTGGTCTGCACCATAGCTGGGGTAACGCCAGATCCATAACCTGCTGTACCATAAGGCAACTTCCAGAACACTCAAATTTTAAATATAATACAAAGTAAATAATAGTTACAACCTGAGTATCCTAAAAATAATCAAGTCACCAGAAAGCTATACAACAAGTGAGAGAAATTACTCACCCAGGAATAGCTAAAACATTTTCTAAAAGATTCAGAGAGTTAGGAAAGAAAAAAAATGCATGCCCCAAATCACTAGCAGGAAAATAAGCAATATTAAATATTTTTTCAATGCAAGAAGTAGTCTTTTAATTTCCTCCCTCAAATGAGTCATTATTTATTTATTGTTAAAACTAATTTGGAAAGTAACCATGGCACTCTAAACGAAAAAAGAATCAATCAATTGAATGGGAAAAGACCTATGGAACACATGTGACTTCAAGTCCTGGTCCTTTCCTTCCTGTGTTCCTTGGATTATCTACTGTCTCTGAGGCCAATTTTTGAAAAAATTTAGTTTTAATGGGTTTTTTTTTGGGGGGGGGGTTGTTTTTTTCTTTTCTCTTTAAGGGCCGCACCCGTGGCATGTGGAGGTTCCCAGGCTATGGGTCCAATCAGAGCCACAGCTGCTGGCCTACGTCACAGCCACAGCAACATCAGATTCAAGCCGCCGTCTGCAACCTACACCACAGCTCATAGCAACACTGGATCCTTAACCAACTGAGTGAGGCCAGGGATCGAACCCACAACCGCATGGTTCCTAGTCAGCTTCGTTTCCACTACGCCACGACAGGAGCACCTAAAAATTTAATTTTAATGAAGTATAGTTAATTTACAATGTTGTGTTTCCCCAATTATTTTCCTCCTTTTTACGCCCCTACCTGTAGCATATGGAAGTTCCCCAGTTAGGGATGGAATCAGAGCTGTACCTGTGGCCTATGCCATAGCCACCGCAACAGCAACAGCAACATTGGATCTGAACAGCCTCTGCCACCTATGCCACAGTTTACAGCAATGCCGGATCCTTAACCCACTGAGCCAGGCCAAGGATCGAACCCACATCCTCACAGAGACAACATCAGGTTCTTAACCCACAGAACCACAATGGGAACTGTTCCTACTATTTTTAATAGGGGTAAAAATAATACCTTCTTAAGTTTGCTTTAAAGCTAAAATTAAGCAATATGAGAGATAGTGCTTACCCAATTTTTAATCTCCAAAGCTTAACCATTATTAGATTTAATATCTGATTATATATTTTTAATTTTTTTAATTTAATTTTTTTTTTGCTTTTTAGGGCACACTTGTGGCATATGGAGGTTCTCAGGCTAGGGGTTGAATGAGAGCTATAGCCGCCGGCCTATGCCACAGCCACAGCAAGGTCAGATCTGAGCTGTGTCTGCGACCTATACCACAACTCAGGACAATGCCGCCAGATCCCTGGCCCACTGAGCTAAGCCAAGGATCGAACTTGGGTCCTCATGGATACCAGTCAGGTTTGTTTCTACTGAGCCATGACGGGAAATCCTGATTCTATATTTTGAAAGATAGTATTTACCTACAGTAAGAATTTCAATAATTCAACTCTATATTCTTAACAACTACTCTGACTTAGGCACATTAAAATTTATAAAAATTTTATCCAAGTGAAATATTCAAAATTGTTTTTAAACAATTTTTTTTGTCTTTAAACAATTTAAGATCCAAAAAATTAATTAAAAATAATATTCTCCTGCCCCATCCTTTCCAATTTTCTTCTATTCCATGGAGGCAACTACTTTTAACTGAGAGTTAATACTTAATCTCTAAGAAATATTCTTTTTTTTTCTTCTTTTGTCTGTTTGCCATTTCTTGGGCCGCTCCCGCGGCATATGGAGGTTCCCAGGCTAGGGGTCGAACTGGAGCTGTAGCCGCCGGCCTACACCAGAGCCACAGCAACGAGGATCTAAGCTGCAGCTGCAGCCTACACCACAGCTCACAGCAACGCTGGATCGTCAACCCACTAAGCAAGGGCAGGGACAGAACCCACAACCCCACAGTTCCTAGTTGGATTCATTAACCACTGCGCCACGATGGGAACTCCTCTAAGAAATATTCTTATACTGCTATTTCTTTATACATTTTACACATTATTCTATCATTATGAGGACTTAACTTTTATATTTAAGCCACCTCCCAACCTATATTCTCTCTCTCTCTCTTTTTTTTTTTTGTCTTTTTGCCTTTTCTAGGGCTGCTCCCTCGGCATATGGAGGTTCCCAGACTAGGGGTCTAATCAGAGCTGTAGCCACCGGGCTATGCCAGAGCTGCAGCAATGCCAGATCTGAGCCGCGTCTGCAACCCACACCACAGCTCACAGCAACACTGGATCGTTTAATCCACTGAGGGAGGCCAGGGATCGAACCTGAAACCTCATGGTTCCTAGTCGGATTCGTTAACCACTGCGCCACAACGGGAACTCTGCAACCTATATTCTACAAATAGTTTTCCTTTCTTATATTCTTTTTCAGGGAGTAACTACCTGCCTTTTGTTATTTTTTTCTCTATTTGTTATCATCAGAGTTTAATTCCCTCCCAATGTTCCATTATATTAGATAATCAAGTCCTCCTTTTAACAGAAATTTCCATTCCTCTATTTTGCATTCTACTGACTACTAGTATCTAGTGCTGCTATTGAAAAAGACTAATGCTATTCTGTTTCTCACTCCTTTGCAATAAATTATTTTTCTTTCTGCAACTGTCTAAATACTGTTCCCTTATTTTTTTTTTTTTTTGCTTTTTTAGGGCCACACCTGCTATATATGGAAGTTCCCAGGCTAGGGGTCCAATCAGAGCTGCAGCTGCTGGCCCACACCACAGCCACAGCAACACAATCCAACCCATGTCTTCGACCTACACCACAGCTCACGGCAACATCTGATCCTTAACCCGCTGAGTGAGGCCAGGGATTGAACCCACATCCTCATGGATACTAGTAGGGTTGGTTACCACTGAGCCACAATGGGAACGCCCATGTTCCTTAAGTTCTGATGACCTGAAACTTCATGACTCTTTGATCCTGTGATCCTTTTTAATTTAAAGCCTTTTGGAGCCTAGGCACATTTCACTAAACGTAATTTGTTAAATATGTAGAAATGTGTGTCACACCTACAAGAAGATGAAAAAATAATTAAGACAGTTTCGCTGTCAGGAAGATTAAAATTATTAGGAAGGGAAAACAAACACTACAATGATAATAACAGATGAAATACTGTCTATGACATTACATAAATGTAAAGAATTTAGAGGATTCAAAGAGAAAATCATGTCTGTTTTTAAGGAAAGAGTAGGGAGGCACAAAATGGTTCACATAAAGGTGGGAGCATTTCTGGTGGAGAACTGAAAAATTAGTGAGACAGTAGAATGGAAGGGTGACATTCAAGACAGAAAAACACCAGCATGATTAAAAAGCATGATATCAGGAAAGTAAAGGATGTACTACTCAAGAAATAGTGACTAATTCTATATTGACAATTAGCATCAAGAAACATGTAAGAAGAGGGAGTTCCTGTCGTGGTGCAGTGGAAAGGAATCCCACTAGGAACCATGAGGTTTCAGGTTTGACCCCTGGCCTCGTTCAGTGGGTTAAGGATCTGGCATTGCTGTGAGCTGTGGTGTAGGTCGCAGATGCGGCTCGGATCTGGTGTCGCTGTGGCTCTGCTGTAGGCTGGTGGCTGTAGCTCCGATTGGACCTCTAGCCTGGGAACCTCCACATGCCATGGATGCAGCCCTAAAAGGACAAAAGACAAAAAAGAAAGAAAGAAAGAAAAAGAAACAGGTAAGAAGAAATGGGAGGCAGATAAATAACACAGCTGTAAAGGTTGGCTGAGCATGGAGAATGTCAAGCACCCATTACAAGAAGTCTGAAATTACTCCGTTATTCCATTAGCACTTTTGCAAATTACAATTTAAAATTAATAACTATTAAAACAATACCAGAAGGAGAAATGAATTCAGGTTGAACTAACAGTTATGAAAATGGACTTACATATGATTAGATCTTCTTCCTCTATTTGTTTTCTTTCCTATGACTGGAGTGCCAAAATGTTCAGGGTTGGTGAGTGGGAGCTGGTCTAATGTCTGTGGGTAGGAACATAAACCCATCAAAAGTTATTAGGTTGCACGTTCTTTTTTTATTTTTAAATCAAATCAGTTAAAGAATATGCTTAGATTTTTGAGATTTAAAACTTCCCCGAGGGGGGAGACTTCCAAGGAAGATTAAAATATAATTTCCCTAAGGATAGAAAAATTTTGTTTCAAAGATTTAGAATAAAGATGAATGAGTCCATTGCTAGAAGGGAAAAAAAAGTGAAAAGAAATTTATTATCTATTTGAAGGCTGATAGACTTCTAAGAACGATTAAAATACAAAACAAAATAAATACAACTCAGTGGAAACAGAGATTTGAGAGATAAGAAACCTATAGTTAAGTACTTAACCCCTAGATTGGGACCAGCAGTAGTTTAAGGTTTTTTTTGCATATAGGGAATCATAATCTATAAAATAGAATTCTTAGTAAGTAAGAGTAACAAAATTATCAGGAAAAGCATCAGCTGCTTGAAAAAAAGGCTTCAGAGAAGCTACGTTATTACTTTGCAAACATTTTCTGCGACAAAACTTTTTTTAAAGAAAATGTAAAAATTAGTTTTTCTACATTTAATATTTTATTTTCTGTACATTTTTAATCTGCAACATCTAATATTGTGCTTGGTATGAAGACAATAATCAACAAATTAACATTTCTTTCTTATTATCAACTGACAGCTCATGTCAATCTTGTCCCTCACCACATTCGAAAATAATGATTTTTGAGGAAAAACTGGTTGTTGGTTACAAGCAGAAAGAAAAAGAGATTTTAGAATCTCTTTCTCAGTATCAGAGACTTCTTGGATTTTTCTTATGATTATTTCCTGGAAAGGTTTTATTTTCTAAAAAGTTAAGGTATCAATCTGAAAATGTTATCCCAATTAACCTAATTCTCTGAATATCAATTTTGATAATATACTCACTTTTTCTGCACCTTAAAGATTTACCACAGTTGCTATTCCTTTTATCCATCCAATAGAACTTTTGCTATTACAGATACTTTTATGAATACAAGAGGAACTAAAGATGCCAGTAAAACTGTCACAATGAGAGTAAGGAACTACTCAGGATAAAGACTTCTGAAACTTACAAACAAGACTATTATATGAAAGGGTGTCTGTCAGCTTAAAGATGAGATATCTAAATACAAACTAAACACTAATATTTAAAAGAAAAATTTTGACTTTTATTTTTTAAACAGATAATTTTGTTAAAACAATAATGAACTAAAACATGAAAGAGGGAAGCATATTAACAATATATTTTGCATAATTTGTTAGAATATATGTAAACACATTTAAGGTATATAGATACATATTTATCCAACAACAAAGAATACAGTATAGGAAAAAGGTATGAGCCATAAAGCATTAATTAAAAATTTATTCCTTGAAATGATAGACAAAAATCTTAACTTACATAGGGCTAAAAACTTAATCTTTCAAATTCAGCTTATAAGTCAGGCATTAAAAATATGTGGAGGCAAAAATTGGCCCAAATACAGTACATGCCAGACAAAAACTCTTCAGAAGTCATTTGTCATTACACCTAATATGCTTCCCAAAGAGCAAGAATTTCAAAGTATTATAGTTGGTAAACAGGGCAAATAAATTAATTTGGCTTTACTTTCTGTCACGCTAACAAAACAATTAAATGTCCCTCCTCCTTCCCTAAAATTAAGGCTACTCTCTTGAAAGCAGAGATTTCTATTAAGTATTGTGATTTCTATTTTAAGCAACTGACATTTCACTTGTTAAAGAATATATCAAGGGAGTTGCCATTGTGGCTGAGCAGTAATGAACCCAACTAGGCTATATGAGGATGCAGGTTGCTCAGCGAGTTAAGGATCCACCACTGCCATGATGTGTAGGTCACAGACTTGGCTCAAATCCCTTGTTGCTACAGCTGTGGTATAGGCGGGCGGCTACAGCTCTGATTCAATCCTTACCCTGGGAACTTCCATATGCTGTGGGTGGGGCCCTAAAAAAATGGGAAAAAGAAAGAAAGAAAGAAAATATCCAGGACTTCTGAAGAGTCATCTAGGAATCACATACAGGCATTCTCAAACAATAATCGCTCCCTTGTATAATAAAAAAATAGAAAAATAAGGAGTTCCTGTCATGGCGCAGTGCAAAGGAAACCGACTAGGAACCATGAGGTTGCAGGTTTGATCCCTGGCCTTGCTCAGTGGGTTAAGGATCCAGTGTTGCCATGAGCTGTGGTAGAGGTTGCACACACAGCTCGGATCCTGCGTTGCTGTGGCTATGCTGTGGCATAGGCTGGCAGCTGTAGCTCCCATTAGACCCCTGGCTTGTGAACCTCCATATGCCTTGGGTGTGGCGCTAAAAACAAAAAGCAAAAAAATCATAAAAATAAAAATAAGAACTAGAAAAATAAGAATATCTCTGTCCTTGGCCTCAACCCTGGAAAGCAGGAGTACCTTTATTTCATGTGACAGGTAAGAGTAAGGGAAGGGTAGAATCTGTCTTGTCTTAAAGAGCAAAACTAGAGACTCCTGGATATATTAAAGACTCAAAGAAAATTCCAGAGGCCTGGGGGAAACATGCCCAAAGAACTGTTACCTAAAATGGGCTGCAGGTAACATGGAGGAAACATGGAGCAGGGATTTTATCTAACTTTCTTTAGTTCTCTTTCTTTTTTTCTTTTTTCTTTTCAGGGCTGTACATGTGGCATATGGAAGTTCCCAGGCAAGGGGTCGAATGGAAGCTACAGCTGCCAGCCTGTGCCACACCCACCACAATGCAGGAACCAAGCCATGTCTGCAACCTACACCACAGCTCACAGCAATGTCAGATCCTCAACTCACTGAGTGAGGCCAGGGACTGAACTCACATCCTCATGGATACTAGTCAGGTTCCTAACCCGATGCGCAACAACGGACACTCCTAAACTTTCTTTAGTTTTCAACTGCACATAGTAAATGCACCGAAAGGATACCAGATGATTAGGCAATTTTCGGATAATATTCAAATTAGGAATGCACTATAGTCATCCTTAAGAGTATCTACAGTCTATAGATTCTATAAAATAGAACAGTCTAACAGATAGCAGGAAATAGGCAACATCATAAGTTGGTTATGGCTAGAACCAGTGATTTTGGTGTCTGAATTCAAACTGATAGAAGTGTTTATTGTGATATCATACAAAAAGCTTGAATTTAACTCTTATTAATGGAATTAGTGACCCAAAATACTGCCAGTATCATGTGGCTTTTCTCTCGCAGACCGAAGATTCTAGTAATAACAATAATGCTCAGAGCAAACTTCTAAAAAGTTAAAACTTTTTTGAAAATATCAGAGACACCAAATACAGGAAAAAAATATATAGATGGTAGATTAAATAAACTCTTGGCCATATCTTCATAAAGCTTAACCCACTTAAAATGTTTAAATATTTTTGAATAATTAATGCTTTTTCTTCTCCAAAAGACAATAAGTTACCCAGTGATAAATTCTATGTCTACTTAGCTTACCCTTTTGCCCCTAGTTCCTAGCATAGGACCTGGCATATGAGGTAAGGAGTAACACACCAGTATTCTGATACATTTTAGCAAAACATGAAATTTAACATGTACAGATACACACAGTAAAATCAATCCTTCTTAAAGTTAAAAAGGATACAATGAGCTATCTGCTCTTATTACTTCGGCCTTTATACAACTATCTTATGAATTTATTCCAACTTAAAATTCTACCAAAAACAAAACTAGTATCTTACATGTTTCTCTAGATTACATAAATAAAACATATGCTTTCACTTAGGTAAGAAAATCAACTTCAAGCCCCCACATTCATTAACCTACTATAATTATCACATGTTCTAACTAAGGGGAATGAAATTATTTCTAAGAATTACATAAACTCAGAAAGAATTCTATTATTTCATCAGTCTAAGAAGCCAAATACACTGTTAAGTGCCCCAAAGCTATATGTACATTCTATATTTAAACCTTCACAATTAATTCATTAACTATTCCCTGAAGGAGTTTGTGTAGAAAACACTACTGGGAAAAGGAGAGCCTATCAAAATGACAAAAACATGGCTATTCTCCCCAAAACAGCTTACAATTTTACAGAAAAAATAATAAAAGTAACCAAAAAACACAAAATGAAAACAAACAAACTGCAAAAGGATCAAAGGATAAAGAAATCAAATTTGGTTAGAGAGCTCATGAAAGACATCATGAAGGGAAGAAGCATATCCCGTGGGCTTTAGAGGCACAGAGCTCAGCAGAAATCAAGAAAAGAAAGCATGAACCCAAACTCACAGACATAGAGAACAGACTTGTGTTTGCCAAGGGGAAGAGAGGAGGGAGAGGAATGGACTGGGAGTTTGGGGTTAGTAGATGCAAACTATTACATTTAGAATGGATAGGCAATGAGGACCTACTGTACAGCACAGTGAACTATATCCAATCTCTTGGGATGGACTATGATGAAAGATAAAATACATATAAAATAAAAAGAATGACCATGTATGACTGGTCATTCTGCTGTAAAACAGACATTGGCACCTTGTAAACCAACTATACTGTAATAAAAATGTTTTTAAAAGATTAAAAAAAGAAGAAAACATGAACCGTAATCTGGAAATACCAAGTAGTCTTATGAGGCAGAAATACAGGGAACTGGTAGATTATGAGACTTAAAAGATAGGCCAGAATCATAATACAGAGAATCTGTCCCAAGTTCTTAATTAAAATGGGATTTCAATCATTCAAGGGAAGGGAAAATAACCAAAAAAAACAGAAAATAAAGTCTAATAAGAGATATTAAAATGTCTCCTCAGAAACACTGTTGTAAAGAGTTACTAGAAAAAAGAAATCTTGGTTTGGCCACACTGCACATTAATTAATATTTATAGGCTGAACTGGAGAATATGACACTGTTGTTAACAATATGTCTATTTAAAAATTCTAACTTCCAACTTTCTGATTTACAAAACTTTGTGAACCCTCCACTCTTAGCATTTTTTTTTTTTTTTTTTTTTTTGTCTTTTGTCTTTTTTTGTTGTTGTTGTTGCTATTTCTTGGGCCGCTCCCGCGGCATATGGAGGTTCCCAGGCTAGGGGTTGAATCGGAGCTGCAGCCACCGGCCTACGCCAGAGCCACAGCAACGCGGGATCCGAGCCGCGTCTGCAACCTACACCACAGCTCACGGCAACGCCGGATCGTTAACCCACCGAGTAAGGCCAGGGACCGAACCCGCAACCTCATGGTTCCTAGTCGGATTCGTTAACCACTGCGCCACGACGGGAACTCCTTAGCATTTTTTTGAGCTTGATTTTGGTGCTAGAAAGTGCTGGTTTGAGAACCAGTTCTGACCATCACTTTCTTTTTCTTTTTTTTTTTTTTTGCTTTTTAGGGCTGCACCTGTGGCATATGGAAGTTCCCAGGCTAGGGGTCAAATTGAAACTACAGCTGCCAGCCTACACCATTGCCACAGCCACACGGGGTCCGAGTCACGTCTGCAACCTACACCACAGCTTATGGAACGCTGGATCCTTAACCTTCTGAGGAGGCCTGGGATCGAACCCACATCCTCATGGATGCTAGTCAGGTGTGTTAATCACTGAGCCACGAGGGAAATCCCTGACCATCACTTTTTATTATCTGTGAGTAGAAGAAAGGAATTGTATCTCCCTCACAATGCTATAAATATGATAATGTGTGGAAAGCACTAAAAAAAGTCCCTGACAAACATAAGCACCTCATTTATTCATCCAACTAACATTTATTCAGTTTCTACTCTGTGCCAGGCACTGTTCTAGGAACTCGGATCAAAGTGCTGAAGAAGACATACACAATCTCTGCCATCACAACACATTCTAGTGAAGAAAGCAGATAATAAATAATTAAGCACATACACATATTTTTAGTGGTAAGAACAATACATGCTATAAAGAAAACTAATTCAACCTAAAAGGATCATGAGGAATGGAAGGGACTGTTTTAGAAAGGGCAGTCAGGCAAACCTTCTTGAGGAGAGGCTGCAATAAATTATGTCAGCTCTTAGTAGCAACTGTAGTTAGGGATTGCTTGTAGTATCCACATATCCTTTAATGCTGACAGGGTTCAAATGAATTACAAGTCAGACATCTCTTTTCTACAATTAAGTTAAAGGAGTCTATAATAAAAGCTGCCTAATGATAATAGTTAAACAATCCCATTATATTTTCTTCATGGACAAATGTTACAAATGCTTTCAGACAAAAAAGAATACAGAACCTGGTATTTAAACATAAAGCCTTAAACAGATTTCAGAGATTATACTTTAATGGTTTTATGCAATAATGCATTTTCCTGATTAACAAGTTGCTTGAGTTGAGAAAGCAAAAATGTGCTGCTCAATATATGATATTAAGATATGTTCACTCATTAAGTGATTACTTACTTCACTTTCAGCAAAATGCCTCTCCCCTTTCAGGCACAGTGAAGAGCGTCTCAGTGTCTTTTCATCTCCATCGTCAAAAACTGTGAGGGGGTAGAAATGGAAACTACTGAAGAGTTTTTCGAAGATCAACAAAGTGACATAAATCATCAATTAATTTTAGTGCAAAAAGAGCTATTGTTAACGATCAGATCTGAAATTCAGTGGATATTTTAAGTTTTCTAATGAGTAACTTCAAATGTAGAGCAACTTTTCCAATTTCTAGGGAAACAGAAATAATATACCTGTAATGAAAATACCATCCCTGGAACAGAAAATACCAAATAAAAGGAAGAAGTTAGCATTTCAGGAAGAAACCTTTTAAATGTCAATTAATCTTCAATACTGTAACAAAGAAGCAAGTTTTCCTACTGGTAAATACTGACAGATTCATCTAAGAAACAGAAAATAAGATTGAAGTTTTATAAATTCAGACTGCTCCTAAGAATTACTCTATTTTTATCATTCAAAGCAGTATTTCTCAACTTTAGCACTACTAATATTGTGGACCAGATAACTGTCACGGGACCTTATACACTGTGAGATATTCAACAGCATCCCTGGCCTCCAGCCACTAGATGCCAGTAACACCCCCTTTCCAGTTGTGACAACCAAAAAACATCTCCACATATTGTCGAATGTTCCCTGGTTGGCTAATTTGCCTCCATTCGAAAACTACTTAAAAGTACCAAAATGTCCCAGCAAATTTATAAGTTTATATATACACAGATGTATACTTTATGATATAATTTTAGAATATACTATATTCCTCACGACTCAGAAAGCACCTATTATTATTATTATTATTTTGTCTTTTTGTCTTTTTTAGGCCCTCACCCAAGGCTTATGGAGGTTTCCAGACTAGAGGTCCAATCAGAGCTGTAGCCGCTGGCCTTCGCCACAGCAACGGCCAGATTCAAGCCGCGTCTGTGACCTACACACAGCTCCCAGCAACGCCAGACCCTTAGCCCACTGAGCAAGGCCAGGGATTGAACCCAAAACCTCATGGTTCCTAGTTGGATTCGTTTCTGTTGTGCCATAAGGGGAACTCCAGTACCTCTATTTTAAATAAAGTTACCAGGCCTTAGTTTTTGCCAAAATACAAAAATTAGATTCTTATATATTATGTGAGGCTTGACATTATGTGAGACTGGATAAATAAGTTTCAGTGCATTTTTTTAATGCTGTAACAAAAATATTCAATAATAAAAGTGCCACATTTATGAGCTCACTATACCTAATTATCAGGCAGATTTACTATATAGAATTGCTCCAGGTCTTATAACCAACATAAATTCAAATCTTTCCTTATGTTTCAAAATCAAATTTTTCCTCTCTCGTCACCAGATTTTTTTTTCTTAAGCCACAAAAATATAAGCAAAACTCATGTATACTATTTCAGAGCTCCATCAAATTTTGACATCAAGGCATTTTACTAGATTTTACTCTCATCTCTGAGGTCATTAAAGAGTAAAAATAATTACCATTCAATAAATAATACTGGAATAATTACTCTTATCTCTGCTATCAATTTGGGAAAAAATTTTAACATGTTTTAAATGTTCAAAAAAACTGTGGCTAAAATAAAAAGCTCTTTGTAAAACTAAGAATACACTGAAAAACAATTTTACAACACTGATAGAGAGAAGGAAGGCCTTCTTAAACAAGATTCAAAACTAAAGTTAGAAAGGAAAAGGTGACTAGAGGGAAACTATCATATGAAAATTGATAGCAGAGATAAGAATAAAACAATAGAAGAATACTTGCAACTAAAGTGGCAAAGGTTAACGTTCTCGATGTGTGTGTGTGTGTGCGTATATATAAAAATGTATAAACTAAAATCATGAAAATAAGGAAAAGACAACCATTCCAAGATGAAAAAGAAGGAAACTGAGAAAACATTATAAGCTGGAAATCCAAAAGAAAGATGTGAAGTGAAATAATGTTTGTTCAAGAAACATGAAAATATGTTCAATCTCACTAGTAATCATGGAAGGAGCATACGAAAGACAAAACTAAGGAGTTCCCTGGTGGTGCAGCAGATTAAGTATCTGGCATTGTCAGGGCTCTGTTCAATCCCTGGCCCAGGAACTTCTGTATGTCATGGGTGTAGCCAAAAACAAACAAACAAACAAAAACAAAACAACAAAGAAAAAAGAACCTTTAAAAAAATATTAAAACTGAGATACTATTTTGTGGGACAAAAAATTTTAAATATCATTAACATCAAATTTGACAAAGGCTGGGAAAACAACTACACTCATACATATACTGTTCGTGAGTGTGTAAATTAACATAGTCTTCTAGGAAAGCATTTTTTTTTAACCTTCTGAAGTTTTAAAAGTACATTTCCCTTCAATCTATGCTTAGTTCTAAATGTATACATTAGAGAAATACTAGAATAATGCCCATGTACAAAAGACATTCAATCTAGCATTTAACAGCAAGAAAACTGACAACATTATCAGTAAGAGAAAAATAAACTATAGTACATCAAATATTATGAAACATATTACACTCAAAAAATTTATCTACTGCATGACAATAAGAATGTACTGAAATGCACACTTAAAAATGGTTAAGATAAATAAAGCTTCTCTAAGATATACTCTGAAGTGAAAAGAAGCTAGAAATCCAATCGTATAATATATACACTAGTTTCAAATTCGATGTTATGTACATATTTATGAAATAAAAATTTTAAAGATGTAAAAATAAAAACCATTAATAATAACAACATCTATGGCAATTAGGAAGGAAGTAAATCAAGAAAATCCACTTTATTTGTATTATCATTGAAATTTTATATATATATTTGGGGGGTGCTGTATCTGTGTCATGTGAAAGTTCCTAGGCCAGGGATCAAATCTGCACCACCCCAGTGACCCAGGCTACAGCAGTATCAACATCAGACCTCAATCCACTGAGCCACTAGAAAACTCCCGAAAATATTTTTTTCTTTTTATGGCCACACCTGCAGCATATGGAAGTTCCTGGGCTAGGGGCTGAATCAGAGCTGCAGTTGTAGGCCTATACCACAGCCATGGCAAAACTGGACCTGAGCTGCATCTGCCACTCACACCACAGCTTGAGGCAATGCCAGATCCTTAACCCACTGAGCAAGGCCAGGGATGGAACTTGCATCTCCACAGAGACAACACTGGGTCCTTAACACACTAAGCCACAACAGGAACTCCCCAAAAATGTATTATTATTTTTTTTTTTTGTCTTTCTGCCATTTCTTGGGCCACTGCCGTGGCATATGGAGGTTCCCAGGCTAGGGGTCGAACTGGAGCTGTAGCTGCTGGCCTACACCAAAGCTACAGCAACTCGGGATCCGAGCCGCGTCTGTGACCTACACCACAGCTCACGGCAACGCCAGATCCTTAACCCACTGAGCAAGGTCAGGGATCGAACCCGCTACCTCATGGTTCCTAGTCAGATTCGTTAACCACTGCGCCACGACAGGAACTCCCCCAAAAATGTATTTTTAAAGAAGATATATTCCCTTACCTACAGTATACCAACTTGCATCTGTTAATTTATTGATTACAGCTTCCTGATAGGCACCATCAAGATTCTTCACTTCCACAAGAGCTCCAACCTAAAGTATTGTTTTAAAAAGTTAGACAAACTTTTAGAAGATAAGAACAAACTAAAAACTGGCCTTTTAAAAAAAACTGAGTGCATGATAGTGAAAAATAAAACAACTTCTGATTTGATTTGTGTTGTGCTGGCAATTTTACTCACCGTTTCTGTACCATCAGTGAAAATGTCAACATAATGCAAATGGCAAATAATATTTACACATTATTATGAAAATGGTTTTGCCCTTACAACCTCCCTGAAAGGGTACAGGGAAACCTATCTGTGAAACTGACTGTCTCTGTCCTATGTTACCATTCCCCTTTGAAGGAGGCTGGGGGAAAATTAAGAAATACCTTTGAAGTTCTCCTTATAAGTTATGAATGAACCAATAATGAAAATCATTTAAAATACTTTCACCTAATTAAGAAAACCCCCATAATTACATTTATATGGTCTTTATAAGTACATCAAACTAAAACACTTCACAGCAAAGCATAACATCAACATATGAACAGACAACCTACTGAATGGGAGAAAACATTTGCAAATCACGTATCTGATAAGGGGTTAAAAACCTAAATATATAAAGAACTCATACAATTCAATGGCAAAAAAAAAAAAAATCAAAGAAGCCAACTGAAAAATGGGCAAAGGTTCTCACACTGCATATAAAAAATAAACTAAAAATGGGATTAAAGTCTTAAAGACCAGAAACCATAAAATTCCTAGAAAAAAACAGAATACTCTTTGACATAAATTGTAGCAGTACTTTTTTTGCATGTCTTCTAAGGCAAAGGAAACCAAAGCAAAAGCAAACAAATGAGAACTAATTAAACTCCAAAGCTTTTCCACAGCAAAGGAAACCATCAACAAAATAAAAAGAGAACCTACTGAACTGTAGAAAATATCAGCAAATGAGGCGGCTAACAAGGGGTTAATATTCAAAATATATAAACAGCTCACAAACTCAATTATCAAAAAAACAAAAAACCTAATTAAAAAACAACCAGAAAATCTGAATAGGCATATTTTCAAAAAAGACATACAGATAATAAACAGGTACATGGAAAGATGCTCAGTATCATGAGGGAAATGCAAATCAAATTCACAATGAGCTATTTCCTGACACCTATTAGAATGGCTTATTATCAAAAAGATAAGAAACAGGAGTTCTTGCTCTGGTGCAATGGTATGGGCAGTGTCTTGGGAGCGCTAGGACGGAGGTTCTATTCCCAGCCCCGCACAGCGGGTTAAGGATCTGGGGTTGCTGCAGCCTCAGCTTAGATCTCAACTGCAGCCTGGATCTGATCCCTGGCCCAGGAACTCTATATGCTGTGGGGCGGCAAAAAAAAGGACAAGAAATAAAATTGTTGGCCAGGATGTGGAATAAAGGAAACCCTCGTGCAACGTTGGTGGGAACGTAAATTGATACAGACACTATAGAAAACAGTACAGAGGGGGCTTCAAAAAATTAAAAACAGAACTACCATATGATCCAGCAATTTCACTTCTGGGTATTTATCTGAAGGAAATGAAAACACTAATTTAAAAGGATATATGCACCTCCAAGTTGGCTGCATGACTATTTACAATAGTGAAGATATGAAAATGATCTGAATATCCATTGATGAATGAATGCATAAAGATACATGTGTGCATGCATATAATCCAGCCATAAAAAAAATAAAATCTTGCCATTTGCAACAACATAGATAGACCTGGGGAGCATTAAGCTAAGTGAAATAAGTGAAACAGAAAAAGACAAATACCATATGATACAACTTATACATGGTGTCTAAAAAACAAACAAAAAACCAAGCTCACAGGCACAAAGAACAGACTGGTTATTGCCAGAGTGGGGAAAGAAGTGGAAGTGGACAAAACGGATAAAGGGGGTCAAGAGGTACAAACTTCTAGTTATAAAATAAATAAATCATGGGTATGTAATGTACAGCAGCGTGACCTTATTGTATTCCAGTCAATAATAATGTACTGAATATTTGAAAATTGGTAAGAGGGTAAATCTTTTTTTGTAATTTTTTTTCTTTTTTCTTTTTGTCTTTTTGGGGCCACACCTGCAGCATATAGAGGTTCCCAGGCTAAGGGTTGAATCGGAGCTGTAGCTGCTGGCCTATGCCACAGCCACAGCAACATGGAATCTGAGCCAAGTCTGCAACCTACACCACAGCTCACAGAAACACCGGATCCTTAACCCACTGAGAGAGGCCAGGGATTGAACCCTCAACCTCATAGTTCCTATTTGGATTCATTTCCACTGTGCCACGACGGGAACTCCAAAAAGGGTAAATCTTAAATGTCCTCATCACAAGAAAAAAAAAATTTGCAACCATATATGGTAATGGATGTTAACTAACTTAACATGGTAATCCTTTTGCAATGTGTACAAATGTTGAATCATTATGCTGAACACCTGACACTAATAATAATATTATAGGTCAATTACATATCAATAAAAATAAAATATATTGGCCTTTATAGTGATAAAAAAAAAACCTGTTCAGAGAAGAGACTGTCAGTCCTACACATGCCCAAAAGAGGGAAAGAAATTCTGAAGAACTGAAAGAACTTTCATTGAGTGTCTACAATCAAATACACAGTCCAATTTTTTAGATTGAATACTTAACTGGTCTAGTATTATTTTCATGTGAACTCACTAAAATTACATTGAGATCAAATGACCACCACTTTGGGAAGGAAGTTAATCTCCTCAAGGAGAAACATTTATCCAAATGATGATACATCTATCCAAATATCAGCTGACAGAAAGCTACTAAGTATATTAGGGAACAATTCAAAATCTATATCCAAAAAAAAAAAAAAATCTATAGACAAGAGAAATACTTTAACAATGTTGAGACCAAAATTTAATATACTTGCCTGTGTCAAAAGCAAAATAGCCTTAAGCCCTAATATATCATTTTAATAAAATAAAAACCAAACAAGCAAAATAAACCAACTCTGCCAAAACCAAAGAGGCTGGAGAAACAGAAGAGAAGAACGGCTTGAGGATACAAAGTAACTATCTTTCCTATCCCTTTCAAAGCTGAACATTTTTTGTACTTGGTATCAGCTAGCCTGTGCCAGGTAAATAGGGTGGTAGGGCACTGAAGAGCTATGTTAGCTTGCGTATAAGGCAAAAACACAAATAAGGCATGAAGACGTGTGTTCTTATCATCCAAAGGGTACAATGCTTTAATTACAGGCTGTGAGTCCATCAGAATTTTGATTCTGCCATTACTGGCTATAAGACCTTAGCCAGATTACTTTAAGTCCCACCTCCCTTCAGTTTCCTCTTCTGTAAATTATAGAAGATAATATGTGCAGAGGACTTTGCACAGTACTAGCATATACTAAGTGCTAAATTATACATGTGCATGTTTTTGTCCTTTTGTCCTTACAAGTGGTATACACGTACAAGTAACATTAAAGATGGCATCTACCAAGCAGAAAGAATGGAAAATAATTTTTACAAGGCAAGATTAAAAAACATAAGTTTTAGTCCTTCATAGTACCTATTATATATTCAAGGTACTAACGTCCTAAGGATCCAATTAAAAGTTTTCAAATCAACCATAAACACAACTGGCAGATACATACATCTAACTAATTACCTGAAAAGTACAGCTTCATTAGGAAAGGATTTTTCTCTTGCATCTATAAACATCTCTTCAGATCTGTTAGCATTTCTTAAAATTAATCCAGCCAGGCCAATGTACATTTCAGACATTCAAAAGGGACAAACAGCACACAGTGGCTGACTACCCACACATTCCTATCAGCTTGCTCACTAGTGGAAAGTAAAGCTGCATTTAATTCACTGGCCAATGAAGAAAAAACTCATGCGAAGAAATAAAATCATCCGTATGTAAGAACGTGTGTATCACTTATAACTGCCTGGTGACTCTTTAAAAAGTTTTCATAGGCTAGCAGATGCTTCAAAGAATTAAAAACTGAGGATTTGTTGTGTTCATTTGTTGTTGTTGTTTTTCACTTTTCACATCATCATGGAATTTATACCACTTGATCCCTAATTCACTTCATCATCTATTAATTCTGGAAATTCTACCCTTTCAGTAAGTGAAAAAAAGATGGGACCCAATCAGATGAGTAAATAATAAGCAATCAATGGTCCCCTGATGTTTATTTCGTTTCTGGACAGTTAGGTTTTGCTGTCATATCAGGTTTTATTAAACATAAAGTCTACTTTTTCTATTAGTATACTTAGAGAGAATTACATATTCATCAACTCAAAAGCAAAGTAACCAGTGAGTTTTTTAAAAGACCAAGCACAACCAGTGTTTCCCACTGAAGCATTAGAATTGATAATGAATAAACAAATGAATTACCTTTAGTGGACCCTTAATGTGGTCATCCTGAACTTCCACTGTTGAAGAATCATGCCTAAATGTTACCTAGAGATTATAAATTTAATTAGCCACCAAAAATAAATAAATAAATAAATAAAGTAACACAAGCTCATTAATGCATGAATTCATTTTTATTACAAATAATCTAAACAAACAGCTGCTTAGTTTATACAAAAATCTCAATCCCTAAGTAGATTAACTGAAAATTTTATTATTTAACAGACAACTTTCCAGACTAACTTACTTGATGTTTTACATATCATATTTTATTCAAAGCTACTGGTTATTAGTTTAATTGTAAAATTTATTTTCCTAAAACATGAGGAAAAAAGAGGTGGCAATCTTAGGCTATTAGGTATTCTACCACCCTGTGAAAGCCTGGCTTAATAATAAGCAGTGGCAACAAACATTTACTGAGAGCCAAGCATCAACTATATGATCTTCGCAACAACCTTATTAGGCAGGTATGACTATTCCCATTTGTTAACAAAGAAAACTGAGGAACAGAAAGTGCAAGTAACTGGTTCATAATCATAGAACTAATATGCGGTTGAGCTGAGATGCAAACTCAGGCCATCTAGATCCAGAACTTTACTCTTTGTATCAATATAGAAATCAGAGAATAAGAAACCAGATGTAAGGTAAGTTAAAATAAAAGAATCAAGTTTAAACGTTTAATTGGTTGGTTTAAAAAAAAAAAAAGATAGCTTCGGTAGTCAGTACAAAAAAGGATGTTTTCCCAATACAAAGCAAGAGTTCCTACCATAGTTTTATCAGATATGTGAGGTAATCAGCTTAGGTAATAGGTTCACAAACCAGCTACGACATAAGTCTTCTACTCAAGAGCATCCCAGACATTTCTGTCTCATACAAAAGCACTACTATACTTTATTTAAATTATGTGCTCAGATATGTCTTTCACTTAAACCGTAAGCCATAAGAATGGAGACTAGTGGGTTTGATTCCTGGTCTGGAAACTTCCACATGTCACAGGTGCCACTCCCCCACACACAAAAAAACAGAGATCAGACCTTAACTAGAGTTTCAATACCTGATATAGTGCTTAGCACAAAGTAAATGCTCAATAAATGAAAACTGACAGGGAAGAAGTGTATCACCAAATTATTGAAAATTATGTTTATTCTGAATCGTAAACAAATTAAACTGGTACAAAAATACACTACCGTATCTGTTGACAAAATCATTAGCTTGGAATGATAAGCAGATTTTTGGAGCAGCAAAAGAAACTGGCAAGAAATTTTAGGTAGCCACTAGTTATAAGACACAAGGTACCAGGTGGTAGTCTGTGCTATCAGCAGAAGCAGTAGAGACTAACAGTTTTCTTCCTCTCATTGATAGCAAGAAATGTCAGGACTGCTATGTATCATTGAGCTGGTTCATTCAAGATACAGGGACATCCAGCTGAGATCACAAATCGGGATAAAATCCAAGGAAGCATGGATATGTAACACTGCTCCTGCCCAAAGGAACACCTTTCTAACCAGCACAAATGTGCTTATCTGCAGTTCAAGCTCTGCCAAGAAGGGTCTCCACCATAAGGGAGGGATTTTGTCTTAATTCACACTAAGCTGTTACATATGTTAGCAGTAGCTCTGTCTCAAAGAGTGAGAAAACTGATTAAAAGCTTCCTCTTCATCTCTAAGATAGTAATGGCAAAAAAAAAAAAAAAAAAAAAAAAAAAAAAGGTGCTCGGGGAACACCAGTGTGTTAAATCTGAACAGGAAATGCCACTATAGGAGCACTGTAAGATAATCACATCACAAGACTTCACGGCACTCAGCATGCGAAAACTGAAGGTAGGATATGGTGGCAGGGAAGGAAGGCAGGCAGGACTAGCATCCTACAGGCTTAGAGTTAATTTAAAGGGCTCATCACAATGGTTCTTAACTAGCAGTCTAAATTAGAATCATCCAGGAAGCTTTCTTCATTATCCGTGAATAAGGAAGGAATCTGGGCATACAAGCATAAGAAAAGCTCCAGAAGGACACTGATACACTCCTTTGGAAGTACAAAACCTCTATGGCCTATTTAACTGGTGATGTTCAAACCAATGTTTTACAGGGTATCTGGATTATAAATCCCTTGAAAACAGATATCAGGTTATTCTCATATCGCCATCCTTTTCGCCTGAGTACCCTGTACAGTTTGCCACTCAATAAATAATTAACAAATGAATAAAGATCTACCTTAAAATATCTCACTTGTCCAATATTTTTCAACACTAATAATTTACTAAAACGTAAGCAACTACCTTTCTTTTCCTGCATTATCTGGACAAAACACAGATTTTTAGAAAGATTTTTCAAGAAAAGTAGAGGATAAGGAATGAACACTCAGATCTACTATCATCAATTATAAATCACATCTTTCATGGTTAAAATGGGGAGGGGGGCTTAAAATTGATGTACTACAGTAATTCCCATTCTGCCACTAATTTGTTATAATGGCCTTGGAAGAAATCACTAACCCTTTATTGAGCCTCATTTTTCTTAAAATTAAGGAATTAAACTATATGACTTCTAAGGGCTCTTCCATATCTAAAAGGCTAACAACATAAATAATACCAAGTCTGTAGTAAAATGGTATTCAAATACCAACTATGATCATCTAATTTCATTCTAATTAGAATACCTCAAAATCACAAGTAATGCTTTGTTTTTAGGTATCTTTATAATCATCACTCCTAGAAACTACAATCATCTTGCAGAAGAAAAAAATTCTTAAGTATATTCACCCAGAAAAGTTAAAATATCAGGTACTAAACATGTAACCTATACAATCTACATATACTATACCTTGACTTTGACTAGTCGTTTTGCCGTCTTGATCTTGGCTTCACAAAAGGCTCCTCTGTATTTAGCACTCACATCAGTGCCCACTGTCAAATAGGGAGGTTCATCAAGGGCCTAAAAATGCAAACAAATATAATTAGATTTAAACTCTCTAATTCTTTCCCACAATCACACCTCAGAATGGCAGTTCTAATCCTGTTATAGCTAGAAAAGTTATAATAGATGAAAGTATTATTAATAAGAACAATCTATAAAATAATCTAACTTAAAAATAAGTAAAATACAAACAACAAGGTCCTAATGTATTCATCCTGTGATAAGCCATGGTGGACAAGAATAGAAAAAATGCCTACTTAAATGTTCTAAACTGAACACTATATAAAATGCAAAGGCATCTTTTTTCTCTATATAAAATACATATGGTCCAAGATATGAATTAGCTCAATCACCAGTCTATCAATTCATCCACCCCTCCATCCACCCATTCAAATATTTTTTTTTACTAAATGACCCACTGAAAGAAAAGGCAGGTCCTTAAAGCTCAGCTAAGAAATTTTCTTTTAACATTGAGGCTTTATCTTGGCAGCCACCCAAATTCAGAACACCTTTGTTATATCCCTTTCTAAACAATTCTAAGGTATAACAGCATAAAAGGGGGTGGGAAAACTACATGTAGTCAGATTACTGGTGAAAACTACATGAAAAAATTCAATTTGTTGCAGAAAAAGCCTTTGACAAAATCCAACACGCATTTCTGATAAATACCCTTCAGAAAGTGGACATAGAAGGAACCTGCCTCAATACAATTAAGGCCATATATGACAAACCCAGAGCTGACATCATTCTCAATAGTGAAAAGCTGAAAGAATTCCCACTGAAATCAAGAACAAGACAAGGATGTCTGCTCTCACCACTATCATTCAACATAGTTTTGGAAGTTCTAGCCACAGCAATCAGAGAAGAAAAAGAAATAAAAGGAACCCAAATTGGAAAGGAAGAAGTAAAACTATCACTATTTGCAGATGACATGATACTACCTAGAGAATCCTAAAGACTCTAACAGAAAACTGTTACAGCTCATCCAGAAATTTGTCAAAGTCGCAGGATACAAAATTAATACACAAAAATTGACTGCATTTCTATATACTAACCATGAAAGATCAGAAAGTGAAATTAGGGAAACAATCCCGTTTACCACTGCATCCAAAAGAATAAAATACTTAGGAATAAACCTACCTAAATAGACAAAAGACCTGTACTCTGAAAACTATAAGACACTGATGAAACAAATCAAAGATGACACAAATAGATGGAAACACATACCATGCTCTTGGATTGGAAGAGTTAATATTATCAAAATGACTATACTACCCAAGGCAATCTACAGATTCAATGCAATTCCTATCAAATTACCAAGGACATTTTTCACAGAACTCGAACAAAATATTTCAAAGTTTGTTTGGATGCACAAAAGACCCAGAATAGCCAAAGACATCCTGAAAAAGAAAAATGGAGCTGGAGGAATCAGGCTCCCGGACTTCAGACTATACTACAAAGCTATAGTCATCAAAACTGTATGGTACTGGCACAAAGACAGAAATATAGATCAGTGCAACAGGATAGAAAGCCCAGAAATAAACCCACACACCTACAGGGAACTAATCTATGACAAAGGAGGCAAGAATATACAACGGAGAAAAAACAGCCTGTTCAATAAGTGGTACTGGGAAAACTGGACAGACACATATAAAAGAATGAAATTAGAACACTCCCTAACACCATACACAAAAATAAACTCAAAATGGATTAAAGACCTAGATATAAGACCAGACACTATAAAACTCTTAGAGGAAAACATAGGCCAAACACTCTCTGACATAAACGACAGACAGCAACATCTTCTCAGATCCACCTCTTAATGACAACAAAAACAAAAATAAACAAATGGGACTTAATTAAACTTAAAAGTTTCTGCACAGCCAAGGAAACCCTAAACAAAATGAAAAGACAACCCACAGAATGGGAGAAAATATTTGCAAATGAATCGACTGACAAGGGATTCACCTCCAAAATTTATAAATACCTTCTGCAGCTCAGTACCAAAAAACACAAACAACCCCATCAAAAAATGGGCAGATCTAAACAGACAATGCTCCAAAGAAGACATACAGATGGTCAAAAAACACGTGAAAAGATGTTCAACATCACTCATCATTAGAGAAATGCAAATCAAAACCACTATGAGGAACCACCTTACACCAGCCAGAATGGCCATTGTCAAAAAGTCTACAAACATAAGTGCTGGAGAGGGTGCGGAGAAAAGGGAACCCTATTACACTGTTGGTGGGAATGTAATTTGGTGCAACCACTATGGAAAACAGTGTGGAGATTCCTCAGAAAAAAAAAAAAAAAAAATAGAATTACCATTTGATCCAACAATCCCACTCCTGGGCATCTATCCAGAGAAAACCATGACTCAAAAAGACACATGTACTCCAATGCTCACTGAAGCACTATATACAAGAGCCAAAACCTGGAAACAACCTAAATGCCCATCAAAAGACGAGTGGATCAAGAAGATGTGGTACATATACACAATGGAATATTACTCAGCCATTAAAAGAAACGAAATACTGGCATTCTTAGCAACATAGATGGACCTAGAAATTATCATGCTAAGTGAAGTCACTCAGACAATGACACCAACATTAAATGCTATCTCTTACATGTGGAATCTAAAAAAAGACACAATGAACTTTGCAGAAGAGATACTGATCACAGACTTTGAAAAACTTATGGTTTCCAAAGGAGACAAGTTGGGGGGTGGGGGGGAAGCACTGAGGGTTTGGGATGGAAATGCTATAAAATTTGGTTGTGATGATTGTTGTACAACTATAAGTGTAATTAAATTCATTGAGTAATAACAAAAAGAAATTCAATTTGAAAAAAATCTCAAGTACAAATAAGCCAAAATGTCCAAAATGCTGTTTATTTCCCATCTACAATAAATATTATTTTAAGTTTCCTCACCTGTGATTTAATTTTTTTTTTTTTTTTTTTTTGGTCTTTTTAGGGCCGAACCTGTGGCTTATAGAAGTTGCCAGGCTAGGGGTTGAATTGGAGCCACAGCTGCCGACCTACACCACAGCCACAGCAGCGCTAGATCTGAGCCACATCTGTGACGTACACTGCAGCTCACAGCAACACTGGATCCATAACCCACTGAGTGGGGCCAGGGATCGAACTTGCTCCTCATGGATACCAGTAGGGTTTGTTACCACTGAGCCACAACAGGAACTCCTAATTTTTTAATAGTCCTAAACTAGCTGTTCTTTTTAGAATCAGGTGCTTTTTGCCACAGGATCTATTTCTGTTCCACAGGAATTCTACTTACATTAATCAACTCCAAAGCCAAAGAAAGATTATATAAGTAACTTTTCCCAAAGTGTTTTACAAGAAATACTAATATCTCAAGATGCTCTACCAGGAGTTCCTGCTATGGTACAATGGGATCAGTGGCGTCTCTGCAGCGCCAGGATGCAGGCTCAGTGGGTTAAAGGTTCTGACATGTTCACAGCTACAGCTCGGATTCAAACCCTGGCCCAGGAATGCCCATATGCCACCCGTGCAGCCATTAAGAAAAAAAAAAAAAAAATCAAGATGCTCTACCAGGAAAAAAAGGAGTTGGAGGTTTGGGAAAATCAGTTTACCGAATGAATTCCTACTCTGCTTCATCATTTCCCAGTCTATTTGTCCAAAGAACCCTTTTTAAAAAAATGAACATCTATTAACATCCTGTAGAAATTAAATGGACCGTAAGGTAGAAAATGCTATTACACAGCAATAAATAACGAAAATATCAATCTCATTTGGATTTTGAAATAAATTCACCTCTACTAGATGAGACCTCTAAAAAAAAAAAAAAATTCCAAAGCCAGAACAAAAGTAACCGTAAGTATATCAAATAATTTTAATAACACTTTTAAAGGTGGGAAGGTATCACAAACCAAAACAAGGATGCTACAACTACAAATATCTGAACACTCTCCTCAATGGCCATTTGCCTCACATTCTATGTATTTCATGAAAAGTATTTTTAAAAAAACCCTCAAAACATATCAAGTATATTATTTCCTAAAACTATTTAGGAAAATACCTATATTTCAATTCATTTACATCATAACAGACGTGTATCTTCATAGAAAGATAATCATTTCTGGACTGCTGTTTTAAAACTTGGTATCATTAATCAACTATAATTTGATAACTCTATACTGTTCCTGCACTTAAAGTTAATAAATGCACTTCTACTTTATGCCTTGTCCCTCTTAAAATGTCATTTTCCTTGGTCAAAATTCTGATTAAATTCTAGAAAACCTAGTGGTCTATTTTAGCAATACTATGAAAGGGACTTAATGTACTTCACCTAGGAATTTTAGGAAAATTTCAAAAAGACATTATTCCACCTTGTTCAATTGGTTATTATGTGTTAGGGCTAGAAAAGCCCAAATGGTGGGGCACTTTTCATGACCATAAAGCTCATGACTCTTCAAAACTTGCAACTTCTCCCACTAACACTTCCTGCCTTGTTAGTAAAATTTTATTTTTATAGACAAATAGCATAGTCAAATAAATTAAAACTAATGAGGAACCAGAAATTGTGAAATGTAGAAGAGATAAGAGAGCATCTAAAAGTTGCCTACTCAGGAACAAATAATTATTTAAGAAGTGACAAGCTTTTTAGACATTTTTATTATAAAGAGTTCTGAACAAAAAAAGGGGGGGAAGAGAATAGTGATATATTTAGACTACTAGTATACAGAAACCCATTTACATATTCTTTTCATTAATATTCATGTCAAACACTGGCAACATTCCAACCACAGCAAACTATATTATTGAGCAGATTTATTCAACTTGAATTTGAGAAAGGGGATCCCCACCCCAAAGAAGTCCATCCCACATCCTTACTGACATGAAAATCCATGTTGACAGAAAAGAATAATAATTACCTCAAATATAGTGAGGGCAAATTATTATTTTGAAGGGTAATATTTTCCTTCCTTCAAGTGGAAACACATGAAAAGCAATTAGCCAAGTATATAAAGAAAATATCTATTAGAAAAATACTTTAAAATGAAAGCCAAAGTCTAAAGAAAACCTGCTAAATACATTGTTAGAGCAGTGTTCATTTGTTTAAAACAGCACAGGAAAAGCAAAGATCTACGTTTTGGCCTCCCCCCCCCTTTTTTAAATCATCCTAGTTAAGTTATTATTCCAAAATTCTCATCATTAGATAAGTAAAATAATGTGGATTCTACATACATTTAACAAACCTATGTCAAAGGATTAGGGTTATAAAAATGGTCAGAATGGGATACTCTGAGACATAACTGTGTAGAAGTGAAACTATGCTAACCAAAGTTTGAATGAGAATTTCTACAGAAAAACAAATGAAACGCACAAGCTACACAATCAGATTTGTATATGTAATTTTAGTAGGCCATAAAATTATCGCTCTATCATTACTAGAATGTGAGACTAATAGCAAAGGCTTTCAAAGCAGAAAGACTAGGTCTTAATCCTAGCTCTATTCCTTATGCTAACTAGATGAATTTTTTTTTTTTTTTTTTTTTGGCTTTTTGCCTTTTCTAGGGCTGCTTCCTGCAGCATATGGAGGTTTGGAGGTTCCCAGACTAGGGGTTGAATAGGAGCTATAGCCGCCGGCCTACACCAGAGCCACAGCAACTCGGGATTGGAGCTGCACGTCTGCAACCTACACCAGAGCTCACAGCCACGCCAGATTCTTAACCCACTGAGCAAGGCCAGGGATCAAACCCGCAATCTCTCGGTTCCTAGTCGGATTCGTTAACCACTGTGCCACGATGGGAACTCCCACTAGATGAATTTTTATAGGCCACGGAACCACTCTAAACTTCAGTTTCCACATCAAGAAAATAGGGTGGGTCCATATTAGAAAGTACTCAATTATGATGCCAGAGGTATTTAGCTATTCACAATTATAATTACGAAACACTCAGTGTGGGCAAACAAGTCATTACAGCAATGTAAATTCAGATGTCACATCTTCCTTTTTTCTTTTTAAAATGGGAGAGGCAAAACTTCATTTTAAATTATCGCATCATAAGTGCAAAGTGAAAGTCAAACCACTTTTCTCACTTTTTCAACCAATATCAATATTTCTCAGAACATAATATTTCTCAGCATTAAAGCTAATGAGAACATATTATAGGATAATTGGTAATACGTCTTTATGTCTTTACTTTTTCTACTTCTAGAAATGGAGAAATATTCAAAGATATATGTTTTATAAACACACACACACACATACACACACACACAGAAGAAGCATGCATATTAAAGATAAAAAACAACTGTTTTATTAACCTATGAGAAAGAGGGTGAAATGGAGGGGTATGTATACGTAAATATCTTATTCAAATTACGTCTTCCTGTTTTTGTGTTTTGTTTTGTTTTCGCTTTTTAGGGCCACACCTGCTGCACATGGAAGTTCCCAAGCTAGGGGGTCATTTCAGAGCTGGAGCTGCCAGCCCATGCCACAGCCACAGCAAAGCAGCATCCAAGTCCCATCTGCGACCTACACCACAGCTCATGGCAACGCCAGACCCCCCTGACCCACTGAACAAGGCCAGGGATCAAACCTGTATCTTCTTGGATAATAGATTCATTTCTGCTTAGCCACAATGTGAACTCCATGTCTTCCTGTTCTGTTTTTTTTTTAAAGGTTCTTTTTCTTTTCTTTTTTTTTTTTTTTTACAATTGGCATGTATTATTTGCCATTCCTTTTATTTTCCTTCTTTTAAAAATGCATACTAAGGAACATTTCAAAGTCAGTCATTAAATGCAAGTCTGAAAGGGGAAGAAAGCACCAAGCCCAATGTCAACGAGACACTTCTGACTGAAGGAGCTGGGGTGCTGGGGTGCTGCTGGGGGAGGGGTCAATGGGTTGGTAAGACATCCCCAACTCCTGAGTGCAGGAGACACCAGCCACAGGCTCTTGATTTAGATTCTTAGGTTCAAATCTACCACTTAGTAGTCAGAAGATCTTGCCTCTAGATATAATAAAAACATTGACTATCTCAGGGGGAAGACCGAAATGCTACATGTAAAGTATTTATTAGAATAGGACCCAGCATGTAATACCAAATGAAACAATAGTAACAATAAATGGCTGTTATTATTACTCAATAATCTGGGGCACAACTGTGAGTTTAAAAAAATTTTAGGTCCTATACTAAAGATATCCCACATAAACAGAACAGATGCCACTATAATGGTGTATATGGGGGTGGAGGGGTGTTAATATTATCCCCCTTATTCAGGAGTTCCCTTCATGGCTCATCGCTTAATGAACCCTACTAGAAACCATGAGGATGCACGTTCAATTCCTGGCTTGCTCAGTGGGTTAAGGATCCAGTGTTGCCATGAGCTGTGGTGCAGATCACAGACGCAGCTTGGATCCCACGTTGCTGTGGCTGTGGTGTAGGCCAGCAGCTGTAGCTCTGATTTGACCCCTAGCCTGGGAACTTCCATATGCCGTGGGTGTGGCCCAGGAAAAAAAAAAAAGCAAAAAAAAAAAAAATTATCCCCTTATTCAATTCAGAAATACAGTAATCATGATTTTTTCATTTTTTAAAGTTTTACTGAAATACAGCAGACATACACTGCTGTGATAATTTCTGCTGTGTAATAATAATGATGATTCAGTTATACATATACACACATCCATTTTTTTTTTAATGGCCACACCTGCAGCATATGAAACCTGGGGCCTGCGATCAAATCGGAGCTGCAGCTGAGGCAACACCAGATCGTTTAACCCACTGTGCCAGGCTAGAGATCGAACCCGCAGCCTCCACAGTGTCCTGGGCTGCTGCAGTCAGATTCTTAACCCACTGTGTCACAGGGGACACTCCACACACTTCCATTCTTTTTCATATTCTTTTCCCATGTAGATCATCACAGAATAATGGGTAGAGTTCCCTGTCCCATACAGCAGGTACCCACTGGCCAGTTATTTTAATCATGTTGAATTCTAGTAGCAAGAGAAGTTAAGTACTTGTGGAGATACTCTATAAAGTCTACCACAGTCCTTTAGCGTGGCAGAAGAACAACCAAGATTACACACCTATTTTGAAGCTACTGTACTTTTTTTTGGGGGGGGGGGGTCTTTAGCAACACTGGATCCCAGCCACATCTATGACCTACACCACAGCTCACAGCAACATGAGGCTACTGAACTTTGATCCAATGCAGAGATATACAAAGAATCATGTCAGCACATCTACTAAGATTCCTCTGACTAATACCAACCCTGTTAGGTGTACATGTATATCACCAGAAAAAAACTCTTACCACCTTCTTCTGTTTTTGTTCTGCTTCTCTGATTTTGGTCAAAAATACAGACCATCTCAGAGGCTAAAATAAAATGTTTTTACATAGCACCTCCACGCCAAAAAGGAAATTAAACTACTAAGTTACCATCCCTTTGTTTAGCAAACAGAACAGTTTTCCAGTTGTCAAGGCAACAGCTACCTCACAGTTAGTTATCTGAACAATGCTGAAACAATTATTTTTCTAGTCAATCTACCAAATGTCCTAGCTGGCACCTAAAAATCACAAAATTTCATGGGAACACTAAAAAGCATAAGCAATTTTTAAATTAGCTACTGCTGAAAAATAATCCTTGAAGAAGCCAAAATATCATGGAAATAAATAAGTATCCAAATGAATCAACAGTAATCTCTAACGTGCCTTGGGCTACAATACACCAAATCTATGTTTTAGAAAGACAGCAGCTGAATCCATTCTCCAAATGACTAATGTCGACACTGCCTAGGAAATATTCAGTTATTCAAGATCAATTTTTTAAAAAGCAAAACATGCAAGATGACATTTTATTGAGGTAGATTTTTAAAGAGTAAGCATTCAAAGTGGTTACTAAGGCAGTGCCCAAAGCAGGCAAGGAACAAAAAAAAACAAGACATTGAGCTGAATGCTAAAACTCTCAGTAAATAAATGTATTTAAACACAATGTGACAATAAATCTATGAAAACAAGCTTTTCATATATAGAGACATTAAAATAATAACAGAAATAACTGCAGTAGACAAATGAATGAAAAAACACATCTATACATCAAAGAGTATATAATCTTAAAGCAAAATTTAAAAATAAAAGGCATAATTTTTTAGGACATACCAAATAATGAGTACACTGAAGAAATAAATAAAACTATGAAATCTAACTTTAAAATCTGCTATGGAGCCATTTCCTCTCCTCCTCTTCATGTGGTTCTAAGGATATGGAGTAGCAGCAGGTCAGGGCTGGGGACAGGAAGTATGGGACAGATGCTGAGAGTGCAAGGTGGCGAGGAGGAGGCTGGAGCCATGTGGAAGCACAGGCAAGTTCTGTGGCTGAGGATGTGGTGGGAGCTAAGCAGAGACAGAGGAAATGGGCAGTGTGGTTGGAAGATGTGTTATAGTGACCAAACAAGTAAACTGAATGATCAAATAATTCAATATGCCAAGGATAGCAGGGACCATGTTTCTCACTGATGAAGAAATTTAAAGGGAAGGAAGGGGAAAGGCTAAAAAGAAATCTATGGTATTGGACTGGAATTAGAAATATGGTGTATATATACATACATATATACCCACAAATGAACAAGTAGTTGTAGATATATATGTGCATACAGTGTACACGCATACATATTTTTTGTGTACATCACTGTGTGTGTTCATATATACATCCATATATTTTCCTAATTCTGTCCACTAAAAACAACTAACAGCCCAGTAACAAAAAGCATACCAGGAGTTCTCGTCGTGGCGCAGTGGTTAACGAATCCGACTAGGAACCATGAGGTTGCGGGTTCGATCCCTGCCCTTGCTCAGTGGGTTAACGATCCAGCACTGCCGTGAGCTGTGGTGTGAGTTGCAGGCACGGCTCAGATCCCGTGTTGCTGTGGCTCTGGCATAGGCTGGCAGCTACAGTTCCGATTCAACCCCTAGCCTGGGAACCTCCATATGCCGCGGGAGCGGCCGAAGAAATGGCAAAAAAAAAAGACCAAAAAAAAAAAAAAAAAAAAGGCATACCAGCGGCTTGATTTCTAAAACCCATCCAACATTAAAAGGAATCAGGGATCCTTGGAGAAATGGCTAATTTCAAAATTGGCAGGGAAAATACAGGTAGAATCTAAAACATCTTGTGCCAGAAGTAAGGAAATGCTCAATGAATGATGGGACATTTCAAAGGGACATAGGAGCCACCTTGAAGGGCTCCTTCTGGCCATATGGGGGAAATTTTCAGCATCAAAATAAATACTGGTTGTCCTATTATCTTGTTGGGATGTACACATATGTCAAAACTGAATGACTTAAGATGTGTATATTCCACTATAAATTATACCCAGTTTTAAAAATTTATGATAGTAATAAATCATAACCTACTCAAGTAAAACTTATTTCCATGAGTCCATAATGATAAATAAATGATGAATAAATAAATGGAGAAAAATGAAAAAGTAGGAGAAAAGCTCTTCCATATAGTAAAATGTTAATAAATGTAGCGGGAATGACGGAAACAAAAAAATCATCTTTTGGCAACCGTCATGAAAGTGACTGATTCTATACAGTCAATATACAGTCAATAAACTGAAAGTAAAGATTTGAAGAACAGGACCCTGCCACATTCCTGAATACTAGTCATCTATCAGTGGTGGAATGATGCAATACTCTGAAAACAAAAGTGCATCTTTTCTGTGGTATACCTACCAAGAATGACAACGACAATGAGAAAAATTAGATTTACAGAATGTAAGGTTTGTATTCCTTAAAACTCTAAAGGATGTAAAACAAGGAAAACTGGAAAAGAGTTTCAAACTGAAGCAGTCTGAAAAGACGTGATAATCAGATGCTACATGTATTTTTGAACTGTGCATGGACCAGAAAGTAAAGAGACCTTATTAGGAGGGCTGGTAAAATGTGAAAGGAGTCTGAGAAGAGGATGGTAGTATCATACCAATGCTGACTTCCTGATTTAGAGGGTTGAATGCAGGATAAGTAGAAGAGTGAGTGTCCTTTCTTTTGGGAATTACACTGGGGAGTATTTAGGGGCGACAGGACATCATGTCTGCAGCTCATTCTTAATGTTTGAAGGTAATGAGAACCGCTATGTGTTTAGAGAGATTACATGAATTCTTTATGCTATAAATTTCAAATTCATGAAAATAAATTATTTTTATAGTAGTATATATTTATTGGGCATTTGCATATCTTTCACCTGTCTTTCTATTTTTTTTAAAAAACTGGATTGTAAAAATTCTTGCATATTAAAAAAAAAAAAAAAGGGAGTTCCCATTGTGGTGCAGCAGAAACGGATCCAACTAGGAACAATGAGGTTGCAGGTTCGATCCCTGGCCTTGCTCAGCAGGTCAAGGATCTGGCATTGCCATGAGCTGTGGTGTAGGTCACAAACATAGCTTGGATCTAGCGTTGCTGTGGTTGTGGTGTAAACCAACGGTTACAGCTCCGATTAGACCCCTAGCCTGGGAACCTCCACATACCTCGGGTGTAGCCCTAAAAAGACAAAAAAAAAAAAAGAAAGAACCCCTTCCCCCCAATACAAAAATATTCTCTGGATGCTACCCATATTTCTTTCCCTTCTTTTTTAAAATTATATTTTATTTACAATGTTGTGCCAATTTTCTGCTCTACAACAAAGGGACTTAGTCATACATATATATATGTATATATAATATATATATATATATATTTTCTTTTTTTTGTCTTTTTAGGGCTGCACCCACGGCATATGGAAGCTCCTAAGCTAGGGGTCAAACTGGAGCTACAGCTGCCAGCCTGACCATAGCCACACCAGATATGAGCCACATCTGCAACCTACACCACAGCACACAGCAAAGCAGGATCCTTAACCCACGGAGTGAGGCTGGGGATCAAACCCACATCTTCATGGATACTAGTCAAGTTTGTTACTGTTGAGCCATGATGGGAACTCCAACAACTTATAAATTTATAAGTAAATTTTAGAACCACATTTATTAACCAGAGAGAGACCTACATATTCAGAAAGATCAAGAGAGGAGTGTGTTCATGATATCAGCAAAGAGGTAAGTGAGAAATATATTGGGGAGGGCAATTTAAGTGCCTCCTGTAAGACATTATTCTGTGTGTCAAAAAAGCAAAGGCACTATCCTCATATAACACAAAGGTAGCCAATTTATTTTGCCCTGAGAAGAGGCAAAATATTATTTGTTATCTTGCTAGTGAGGTCAAAGCCTCATTCAAATGGATGTGCTTTGGCGTAACATCACTCTCAGAACGTACTGTGCTTATTTATAATATTTAAACTTTAATACTCAAAATTAGTGGTACAGACAGTTCAAAAACCAGAAACAAGAAAACCCTCATAAACTGGCATTGTTATGGAGGCACGAGAGTAATATCTACTCACATGAATTAGAAGCAATAAGTAGGACATTTTGAAATGTCACAAAGTCCTTACAATGCATCTAGAGAACATTTTCTAAGAGTTTGCTTGATTACCAAAAATAATAATCCTTAAAACTCCCCATCAACCAAATTTTTTAGATGACAAAAATAACAATATTACAGGAGCCTTCTTGTGGTGCAGTGGGTTAAGAATCCAGCATTGTCACTGCAGCGACTTGGGTCACTGTGGTGGCGCAGGTTCGACCCCTAGGCTGGGAACTTTCATACGCCATAAGCACAGGCAAAAAAAATTTACAACGTTGTTTTATTACTAATAAAACTAATAGTAGGAAACATCAAATTAGTAGAAGCATCTTTCTTCTGAGAGATGAATATTAGAATACCATTCCAGATATTTTCCCCTGGCAAAACAACCAACCAGATACATGACAGAGAGTTTTAGCAACTACTCTTCATTGAAAACTTTTATTTTTTACTTAACGAAGTCTGAATTTTCTTTCATATCTTAAATGTGATTCTATAAAGTAATCCCTAATTGCTATATAGTTTTACCTGTGCTGAACCAACTTTTATATACCTATTTCTTCAGGACTGTGGAAAGAGGGCAATAAAGGTAGAGAAGAAATGAGAGAAGAGAGGTGGATAAAACAGAGGATGACAAGATTGTAAGAGTAAAGACAAGAAGAGAAGAAGCAGAGAGAACAAGGAAGCAAATTCTGTGGACTTGGGGTTTGAACCTTATTTCAGCAGCTCTCTGGAGGCAAGTCATCTCCTAATTGTTACCTGATTTCAGAGTGTTGTCTATTTGAATTGCTCAATGTATAGATTAAGACGGGCAAATGTGAAAGTTCTCTGGCTTTGTGACTGCTATTCATTCACTTAGTAACTTTCTGTCTTAGGGTATGTCACCCCACCACTTTGATTTTTCACTTTCTCTCTGAAAACTGATCTTCTGGGGTGCTTGCAAGTTTTAAATTAAATTAGGTGGCATATTTAGAGTCTTTAGGAGACTAACAGGTCCTGGGTAAACACTCAGAAAGTATTAGATTAAACCATATGAGACTGCCATTTTTCATAAACCAGAAAAGGTCAATTATTGGAAATTTTATATTTCGTTCAACCTAATACTGATTTTTCCCATTTCTTTTAAGCAGCTGGGAAACCACAGACCAACCTTCCAAGACACATTAACAGTTCTGTCCCACAATCTGCTTGGATCCTGCTCCTGCTCCTGCTCTATTGCCCATGAGCAAAACAGAGCTTTGCACTACTAAACACTCTGGAGCTCATGGGACTCCACTTATGTATATTTCCTCCTGTTGCCAGATGACTGGGCCTCACACAGAACTCTGGGTTCTGGGCAACCAACACTAGACTCATACTAAGGAGCTACTGCTATTTTTTCCCCATTCAATGGCTGTCTGGCCCACCAATCAAGTTTTTGTCCTGTTTTATATACTCAAGAATATAACTTCAAAGAAGTCATCAAAAAGAAACAGTAATCTCTGTGATCACTTGAGACTCTATCCATTATTTATGCACTGACCAAAAGAAACTGGAACACATAGTACATAATAAATATTCTAAGTCACAGGATTCACTCTAAGTTCAGAGCCCTAATGTATTAACTCTTTTGGTAATCAATGCTACAGTATTCATCTCTGTCCCAAATACTGGCTTTGCTTGTCCCAAATGGGTACAAACATTCTGTAAAGGTGAAAGTTTCACACTGTATTTTAATGATTTGTACCTTCGACTTAAGGCAGAAATAGCATCTTATTTATCTTTGGATACCCTACATATAGGAGGAATTCAGGAACCACTTATTGAAACAAAGAAGTCAGACATTAGGTAAACTCTGCTAAATGAGATTTCTCTTAAGGTTACAAATTATTGGCGTTCTCTTGTGGCCTAGTAGGATAAGGACCCAGTGTTGTCACTGCACTGGCTTGGGTCACTGCTGTCACATGGGTTCAATCCCTGGCCCGGGAATTTCCATATGCCATGGGTATGCCAAAAAATTTTATTTATATTTCAAAATATAAAACAAAAAAAAATCTAAGACAAAACAAAATCGTAAAATATGCACACATAAAAATAAGATTTTTAAAAAGTCTCATTTATGTTATGTTTACTATCATTCTTTATCTTGTGTTGTAGACTGATAACTTATAACATAAAAAGAGAATTATTTGATGAGACATACTGGAAAGTTCTTTTAATACAAATTTCAGGATAGGTGTAGAGAAATATACTTAGGTCAAAACTCTTATATCTTAACTCTCCATATGCACCTAGATTACATTGGCAGTTTCTGGGTCACCAGAAATTACTGTTACACTAGAGCCAATATCCAGTATTTCCTCCCACATTTTTAGGACGGGGTATTTCCCTTTCCTCACTGCACAGCTATGTAAGTAAATGAACACAAGGTACCATTAGTGAAGGCAGGTAGGAGAGGATCACACTATATAAAGGGATATATAACCAGTCCTCCAGGGTACTCAATCCTGCCTTCTTTTTGAGATTAAACAGACTCATTCTCAAGGCATTCTAACAGGATAGCTTACATTATATTTTCATTATTAAACTTTGATTTAAAAAAAATTATACCGAAGTTCCCATCGTGGCTCAGTGGTTAATGAATCCGACTAGAAACCATGAGGTTGTGGGTTCGATCCCTGGCCTTGCTCAGTGGGTTAAGGACCCGGCATTGCTATGAGCTGTGGTGCAGGATGCAGACGAGGCTAGAATCCCGAGTTGCTGTGGCTCTGGCGTGGGCTGGCGGCTATAGCTCTGACTAGACCCCTAGCCTGGGAACCTCCATATGCTGTGGGAGCAGCCCTAGAAAACGCAAAAAAAAAAAAATATATATATATATATATATATATATATATATACCAAACGAGTTACTAGGTTACTTATCAACCGAGAGATCCCATGTGAATCAGAACATTCACAAAATTTCATTATCAAAACTGCCTTGCCTTCTTTTTTTTTTTTTTTTGTCTTTTTGCCTTTTCTTGAGCTGCTCCCGCAGCATATGGAGGTTCCCAGGCTAGGGGTCTAAACAGAGCTGTAGCCACCGGCCTACACCAACGCCAGATCTGAGCTGCGTCTGAGACCTACACCACAGCTCACAGCAACGCCAGATCCTTAACCCACTGAGCAAGGTCAAGGATCGAACCCACAACCTCATGGTTCCTAGTCAGATTCGTTAACCACTGCACCACGACGGGAACTCCTGCCTTGCCTTCTATTATGATGACCATGCCCACCTTGCCACCAGCTACTCTGCCACCTTATGATTCTCTGACTCCACTGAACTCATAAAAAATATTTCAATGGCACTCCCTTCCATAAAGCATTCCCAGCTGGAGAGAAAAGCCAATAAAGGATATAAATTCTAGGCTTTCCCTTGCTAATCCATTTTCCCCAAGAAAATATTGGAGAATCCACTATACTATGATTACCCAGGTGACATGATAAATTCCAAGTGGTGTAGGGAAGATTCACTGAGCACACAGAAAATAAGGAATCTTTTATTTACTTTAAAAATAGATAAGTTTTTCTAATAAGTATTTATTATGTTGCTATACATAAGCCCATGTGTCCTACGAACATCCTGAGTGAAAAGCAGCAGATACACAACACACAGAAGGTGACAATGCTGCCTTCAACCATTCAGTCCCTTTCAGCATGTTGTGTTAGATATGCTCATATCCATAAATTCTACAGATTACATTATTCTCATTTACAAGAATTTGTGGATTATACTATAAACTAGAAAAGAGGTTTTTAAAGTGTGCCCCCAGGACCAACAGCATCAATACCACCTGGAAACTTGTTAACAAATGCAAATTCTTGGAGTTCCCGCTGGGGCTTAGCAGTTAACAAACCCGACTAGTATCCATGAGGATGTGGGTTCAATCTCTGGCCTCACTCAGTGGGTTAATGATCCGGCCTTGCCATGAGCTGTGGTGCACCTGACAGCTACAGCTCTGATTCAACCCCCAGCCTAGGAACTTCCATTTGCCACGGGTGCGGCCCTATAAAAAAAAAAAGATCCCCCCCAAAAAAGAAATGCAAATTCTCAGGCCCTACTCCAGGCATCCTGATTTAGAAACTCTAGGGAATGGAATGAGCAATCTGTTTTAACAACTCTTCCAGAAAACTCTGATGTACCCCACAGCTTGAAAACCAATGACCTAGAGGTTATTTCTTTAAGTTCTCAATGGGAACTTGTAATATATTCAGCAACTAGCTGAATGTGGCTCTCTTTTTGGTTTCCTGACTAATACAGTATGAGGTATTATGGTAAGAATGGACAAAGTGAAAGCCATTTGGGGAATTATGGCTACTATTTAAAGACTTGAGAGATGCTAGGATGGTGATAATGAAAAAAATAATTAACATACACACACAATGAAGTAAGGCAACAAAATATAGAAAACTGGCTTAAGATGATTCTAGCAAAGAAATCAGAAACTGAGATAAAACTATCAATGCAAACAGTAAAAACTAAGAAAAGTGAAAGTGAAAACTTCTCTCCAGAAAAGAGTTAACACAGCACGCCTGACTGCTATTTTTGGCCTACTTGCAAGGCTGGCCCTTGGATGGCATCTGGGAACTTCAGAGATCCTGAATTTCAGGAGGATTCCCACAATTAACTGATAAGAGTGGCTCACTGTGCCTAAATTGTATGTACAAATAAGATAGTTTATGCTGAACACACACTTTCATTTCCAGAGTTGAGAATTTAGGCACTTGTCAGGTATGGGGTTTCTGTGACTAGCCCCCAGTAAAAACCCTGGGTGCTGTGTCTCTAACAAGCATTCCTGTTGGTTAACAGTTTAGATATGCTGTCACAATTTATTGCTAGAGGAATTAAGTGTGTCCTGTGTGAGTGCTGGGAGAAGACTTTGGAAGCTAGCATCTGGTTTCCCCAAGACTTCACCCCAAACATCTTTTCCTTTTGCTGATTATGCTTGGTATCCTTTCACTGTAATAAATCATAGCCTACATACTACTCTACACTGAGCCCTGTGAGTTCTCTCAGCCAATTACCAACCCTCATGGTGGTCTTGAGGACTCCTGCAGCATTTAGTTATGAGCTCTCTGACAATCACATAGCAGGGTTAAAAACACTTGACAAGACCACCAAATCTGACATGTCCATATTATTCTTACATGACCCATTAATAAAATAAAAGATTTTAATATTATTTTATTTCCTTTTTTAAATTCTTTTTAACATATTCAATTAAGTGTAACCTGAATTACACTCTCAGTCCTTGGTCAGTGAAGGGCAGGGCATCTACACTGACAGTCCATTAAGGGAAACTGGTGTGCTGTTAGCAAATGAAGGATGACTACACGCTCTTTGGCAAACACAAAATTTACTTCCAGGAAAATGGGAAGCAGCTTAAAGAGGACCTCTGACACTACAAACTAAGCAACAAAGAGTCCTGAGTAACTTCTATTTGTTAGTTTATATGTTAAGACAAAAAAAAAACAAAACAAAAAAAAAACAGTGATTTCAAATGTGAGCCCAAAATAAAAAGTCACATACGCTTCAGACTGAAGGGATTTCTGGTGTGCTGTTAGCAAATGAAGGATGACTACACGCTCTTTGGCAAACACAAAATTTACTTCCAGGATAATGGGAAGCAGCTTAAAGAGGACCTCTGACACTACAAACTAAGCAACAAAGAGTCCTGAGTAACTTCTATTTGTTAGTTTATATGTTAAGACAAAAAACAAACAAACAAAAAAAAAAAAACAGTGATTTCAAATGTGAGCCCAAAATAAAAAGTCACATACGCTTCAGACTGAAGGGATTTCTTGCCATCAGACTACTTCTCACCAAGGCAGCTCTATACAGCATAACTCAAGGTGAGCAGGAATTATTATTTAACTCAGTGGTCAGGAACTCTTAAGGAGGCTGGGTAATATCTAACAAAAATCTACTCTATATCAGAGTATACATGAATGAAGACAAAGTAATATATTACTAATTGTATTAGCAGGTACCAATATTATTAATAATGGAATAATTTTCAGGCACAAAATGGTCCTTAAAACTTTTCCATTTGGAGCAAAATATTGACCTAGGATTACATACCATGATTCAGGAGAAGAGGGATCTAGTATGAAATAAAGGCAAACACTGAAATAACTAGAATTTACTGGCATATTTGGAGGAATTAAAGTCATCAAAAACACAATCACTACATAAAGCATAAAGGCGCCTAACAATGGTCTTCCCTTAACACCATGACATCATATGAAGATGTTTACAGCCTTGATTTTGCTTACTCATATGCTCAACAAAGTTTTTTACATGGTCTAGTAAACCCAAGACCTTACTTGAGCACTGCATTGATTTTACCCCTCACTGTTGCCTCTAATGCACAGTAGGTAATATTCTGCTCTAGATTACTCCAGAGGATACAATCAACTAAAGACAACCTTCTGTTTGGTAGATTTTGAGATAATAGTATGTAAATTTAGTCAATGCAAAAATTAATCCATGTCTGTGTCAGATTTTAGAAGCACCAGTTGGTAAACCAAGGTGCTGCGAACAATGGATGAAGACAAGACTACTACACAGGCAGAGTTACCTTGGAAACCAAAAAAGTGTTTCTGTAGGTCTCTGAAGCCCCAGCAATTAAAGATAGAAATTTGAGAGATAATATGTACATAGATATATATATATATGCAATAAAGTTTGTGTTTCCAAAAGACCAAAAAAAGTCTAAGAAACTACTACAACATGACTTTTCAAAAAGGTTACCTAATTAAAGTGGGAGAGAGGAAGAGAACAAGAAAATTTTGAAGTTAATCAGATTTAAGCAGACATGGAAATATTTACTACCATAGATATTATTTAATATTTATTTATTTATTTGCTTTTTAGGGCCATACCCATGGCATATGGAGTCCCCAGGCCAGGGGTTTTATCAGAGCTGTAGCTACCAGTCTACATCACAGCCCCAGCAATGCTAGATCCAAGCCATGTCTGCAAACTACACTGCAGCTCACCACAACACCAGATTCTTAACCCACTGAGCAAGGCCAGGAATCAAACTCGCATCCTCATGGATACAAGTTGGTTCGTTACCACTGAGCCACAACAAGAACTCTCTTATTTAACAATAAAACAAAAATAATACATTTGACACCACACCTTTCAAAGCACCACATTTCTATCAAAAAATAAAAACACAACTTCTGCAGGTAAATAGGAAAAGTACTATTACCCACTGGTTAGTATAATAAAGCAAAAAGAGGCAGAACCTTAAGTGGTTTTAAGGATACAACTAGAGGCAGGAAAAGAGCTCAAGCCCAGATTTCTACTCAGTGTCAGTCCATGATGCCTATCAGGTAGTAACAACCTATCATCATTCAAAAAAATCTATCCACAACTAATATATAAATTAAACCAATCTACCCATTTAGGAGCCAATGTTAAAAATGGTTTAAAAGAGGAGTTCCTGTCGTGGTGCAGTGGTTAATGAATCTGACTAGGAACCATGAGGTTGCGGGTTCAATACCTGGCCTTGCTCAGTGGGTTAAGGATCCGGTGTTGCCGTGAGCTGTGGTGTAGGTTGCAGACACAGCTCAGATCCCGAGTTGCTGTGGCTCTGGTGTAGGCCGGTGGCTACAGCTCCGATTAGACCCATAGCCTGGGAATCTCCCTATGCCACAGGAGTGACCCTAGAAAAGGCAAAAAGACCAAAAAAAAAAAAAAAAAAAAAAAAAAAAAAAAAAAAAAGGTTTAAAAGAAAAACTATTACTATAAACTATACTAAAAATATACATATATATATATATATATATGAGTGAAGACTTAAAAGGATATACTAAACATCAAGAGCAGTTATCTCTACAATGTCTGAATTAGGGGTAATGTTTTTCCTGTCTACTTTTCTAGATTATCCATATTTTCTATAATGAGTTTTTAAGAATACCAGAAACCAAATAAAATGTTTGTTTTTATTACAAAGTTATAAATATTAAACATTAGTATTTAATATTTACTTAAAGATTGTCAATTCTGAGATTTCTTGCCAAGGCTGTACTTCTCTTTCTAAAAAAAAAGGTTAACTTAAACTCTCTCTAAGGAAATGAAATTCATCCTATATTTTATTTTATTATTATTATTTTTGTTTATGGCTGCACCCATGGCATATGGAAGTTTCCAGGCCAGAGACTGAATCCAAGAAGCAACTGCAACCTACACAGTGGCTGTGGCAACGCTAGACCCTTTAACCCACTACACTGGGTGGGAATCGAACCCGTGCCTCTGCAGTGACCCAAGCCACTGCGATCGGATTCTTAACCCACTGTGCCCCAGCAGGAACTCTCACCCTATATTTTAAATGAATCTCCATTAATTCTATAAGGCCTAACACTGCCTGCTCTCCAAGTACACTACAAAATCATCTTAAGATGCAATGTGATAAACTGAGCAGGTAGATAAATTTTATTACATTTATTTCACTGGCTTTCATTTGTTTACACTTATATGACAAGCATGTCTAAAACTATAATGTGTCTATGGCCTATTGATTCAACTAAATATTAAGTAATTTAATTCTAAATGATACACATTTTCACCTCAACTTGGTATATAGAAGTGACTCACTTTTCTCAAAGGTTCCCCAAAACCTAAGTTTTATAGCATCCTCAAGCAATATAACTATTCAAGTATCACCCAAAAATAGGAGTTCCTGTCATGGCTCAGCAGTAATGAACCCAACTAGTATCCATGAGGACACGGGTTCAATCCCTGACCTTGCTCAGTGGGTTAAGGATCCAGCATTGTAGTGAGCTGTGGTGTAGGTCACAGATGTGGCCCAGATCTGGCATTGCTGTGGCTGTGGTGTAGGCCAACAGCTGCAGCTCCAATTAGATCCCTAGCCTGGAAATTTCCATATGCCACAGGTGCATCCCTAAAAAAAATAAATAAATAAATAATAATAATATAATCAGTATGAAATCCTAAAATAACACTTATGACACTAACCAAAATGTTTTCAATCTCAATGAGATCGTGTAAAAGAAGGTACAAAAGGTACAAGTAAATAGAGGAGTAAGTAGACTGATAAAGGAATGCAACTTCTTTTTAAATTGAAGTACAGTGATTTACAAGGGATGAAACTCTTAACAACAATATAACCTTTGTCTAATTCACAAACTTAAATATCATAAGCCCCAATCCCATGAATATAGTGAACTAAATTGATCATTTCTTCAATAGGCACTAGGCATAAATTTTGATGCATTATTTGTGTTCCTAGAATCTTGACCTATAATTTCTTTAAAAGAAAATACCTCACACATGAAAAAAATCAGTACATCTCCTCTTTCAGCCAAGATAGAGTAACAAGCAACCAGACTCACTATCTAGCCTAAAACAAACAAAAAAACCCAAAAAACAAACAAACAAAAAATTCTTTTTTTTTTGGCTTTTTTTTTTTTTTTTTTTGGTCTTCTTGCCTTTTCTAGGGCCGCTTCCTGCGGCATATGGAGGTTCCCAGATTAGGGGTCAAATTGGAGCTGTAGCCACCAGCCTACGCCAGAGCCACAGCAACTCAGGATCTGAGCCACGTCTGCGACCTACACCACAGCTCACGGCAACACCGGATCCTTAACCCATTGAGCAAGGTCAGGGATGGAACCCTCAACCTCATGGTTCCTAGTCGGATTCGTTAACCACTGCGCCACCACGGGAACTCCGAAAATCATTCTTTAAAGAATTTTTTTTGGAGTTCCTGTCGTGGCACAGTGGTTAACGAATCCGACTAGGAACCATGAGGTTGCGGGTTCGATCCCTGCCCTTGCTCAGTGGGTTAATGATCCGGCGTTGCCGTGAGCTGTGGTGTAGGTTGCAGACGCGGCTCGGATCCCGCGTTGCTGTGGCTCTGGCGTAGGCTGGTGGCTATAGCTCCGATTCAACCCCTAGCCTGGGAACCTCCATATGCCGCGGGAGCGGCCCAAGAAATAGCAACAATAACAACAACAACAACAACAACAAAAAAAAAAAGACAAAAAAAAAAAAAAAAAAAAAGAATGATTTTCAAGTCACTGAACATCAGGCAAAAAAGGACAGAGATTCCTCAAAAGACAGAAAACAAATGAGGTGAGCCCTGTAAATGCTCCAGTTCACTGCCTTCAGAGTGATCAGACCATGGCACAATAAGAGGGAACTAAGGCAAAAGCCATGTGACTCCTCTGAAGAAGATAAAATAGGGAGGCCAAAGCAGCCAGATTTAATACCACAGACTACCAGGGAGGGGAAGGCTGAACAGAAAGAGAACCCGGCAAAGGGCCACCCTCAAGAATTCAGTAGAGGAGTTCCCATTGTGGCAAAAGTACAATATATTGGAATGTGTAAGTAAAGTTCCCCTGTGGTGCACTGGGTTAAGGATCTGGCACTGCCACAGCTGTGGCACAGGTTGCAACTGTGGCACAGGTTTGATTCCCGGCCCAGGAACTCCCACATGCTGCAGGTATGGCCAAAAACAAAAAAACAAAAACAAAACAACATGTTGGAATGTGTGGGATGTTGCTAAAGCAATACTTAGGTGTATATTTATAGCAATAAGCACATATTTAAAAAAGAAAGTTCTCAAATCAATGACTTCAACTTTCACCTTAAACTAAGAAGAGCAGAGCAAATTAAACCTGAAATAAATAGAAGACAGCAAATAATAAAAATTAACATGATTATCAATGAAAGAGAAAACAGAAAAATAGGGAAAAATCAATAAAAACAAAATCTGCTTTGTTGAGATCAATAAAACTGCTAATCTAGCCAGAAGAAAAGGAGAAAAACTACAAGTTACCATTATTAGGAATGAAGGAAGTGGTATCACTGCAGAGTCTACAAATATTTAAAGGATAATGAGGGCATATTATGAACAACTCCATGCTAATACATCCAAAAACTTATATAAAATGGACATATCTCTTGAAAGACACAAATAACAGCACACTCATAAGAAATAACTAGAACAGACTTCTATCTCTCTCTCTTTTTTTTTTTGCTTTTTAGGGCCACACCCACGGCATGTGGAGGTTCCCGGGCCAGGGGTCCAATTTGAGCTACAGCTGCCAGCCTACACTACAGCCACAGCAACACCAGATCTGTGCCGTATCTGCGACCTCTACCACAGCTCCTGGCAGTGCTGGATCCTTAACCCACTGAGCAAGGCCAGGGATTGAACCCACAACCTCATGGTTTCTAGTTGGATTCGTTTCTGCTGCGCCACGATGGAAACTATCTCTTTTTAAAATCAAATCTTCCCAAAGAAAAACAAGGTCAAAATACTTTCACCAAAATACCTTCACTGGTGAATTCTATGAAAGCTTTGAAGCCAAAATAACAATCTACAAAAAAACTTCTGGAAGTAATAATAAGTGGTTTTAGCAAGATCTCAGGATACATAATATAGATAAATCAACTGTATTCCTATATACAAAATGACCAGACATTGAAATTTTAAAACAATACTTACAACAGAATAAAAAATTACTACGTACTTGGGGATAATTCTGGCAGAAGATAATAGTTCTCACTCTGAGAGTACTAACTGATATATCAGGATTCCCTTACACATGTGGTTTTCAAACTGTGAGTCACAACCTATTATTGGATTGTGAATGTAAATTTGGTGGGTCCTGACTAGCATTTCAAAAAACTGAAGTAGAAAAGATCAGAAAATATGAAGATTAAAATGAATAAGGTAAAATTATTTTATGAAATTTGTGTTTCCAGTGTTTGTTATATAAAATAGATGCTTGGAGTTCCCGTCATGGCGCAGCAGAAACAAATCCGACTAGGAACCATGAGGTTTCGGGTTTGATCCCTGGCCTCACTCAGTGGGTTAAGGATCTAGTGTTGCCATAAGCTGTGGTGTAGGTCGCAGATTCAGCTCAGATCCCAAGTTGCTGTGGCTGTGGTATAGGCCAGCAGCTATAGCTTGGATTAGACCCCTAGCCTGGGAACCTACCTATCCTGTGGGTACAGCACTGAAAAGCAAAAAAAAAAAAAAAAAAAAAAAAAAAAGCTCAAAAAAAGTCTAAAAGACTTTTATACTATATTGTATTATACTCTCCCTGGAGCTTTTTTTTTTTTTTTTTTCTTTTTCTTTTTTCTTTAAATGAAAAACCCACCAAAATACATGGCCAAGGGTTAAGGCCAAAGTAAAGAATGAGAGCTCCAATGCTAAGTACTGGCCCTGAAGCAAGAAACTAGACGTATGGATATTGGAAAATGGAATTCTAAAAACATTTTCAGAGGTAAGAATTAGGAATAGACTCTGTGCTCCAGTGCTGCTAGGCTTTCACCACTTTTCTTCCAGCCCAGGGGACCTCTAGCCAAAGTACTATCTGTCCCTGGAGCATCCCTACTCCTAGTTTCCATCTGAACATTCCTATTCATTTGCCAAAGTTTTGCTAATATAAAGCTTTTTCTGAGTTTTCCAAACACTGTCTCTGTATTCTTATGTTCTGCTGGTTAGAGCAGACAGATTCTATCATCAATGTTTTATTCTACTTACTTCATGGCATATTTTTCCACCACCCCTCTATCTATCTGAGAACCATTTAGATTTCAAGTAAATGGCAGGAGAGAGTTTCCCATCTAGGCTGTAAGGAGAAGTCATCACTCCCATTCCCACAACAAGAAAAAAACAAACCGAATTATCAACAATCCTTCTTAAATCCATTAGAGAGCTAAAGTTACAGAACAAACCACTCCCCCTAAAATTGGAGATGAACAAGAAAATACAGGAAATGACAATTTTTCAGAAAAACAGTAGTACAGGAGTAGAAGCTTCTGCTGGAGCAAGTAACGTGTAGGTGATGAACTGCTGGAGGCTCCATGTGGACAGCTTAAGAGTTCAAAACTCCAAGGAGGCTCAGTGTTAAGGGAGCCCCCATACTTTCACACACTCATGAAATAAGAAGACAGGTTCTCACACAAAAGATCAGAGGAAAATCTCCCTCATGCTCTGACTGGGAGAGGGAATTTTTTCAACATTGTGAAAAATGTTCAGAGCATTCTGTTTTCCTAACAAGGCTTGCCCTCAAGAGAAACTCTTACCAGAGCCTAAACTGGTGGGGCTTTACCAGAGCCTCACTGACTTGGGGGAAGTAAAATACCCAACTCCAGCCTCCACAAACTTTCCTGTCTCATCTATAAAGGAGAAGCACCTACTAAGGTCACAGCCCAGGGACACCAGCTCACTGAAGGAATAAGACGTAATCATAGGACTACAGAATGCTTTCCCCTCCCCCACACCTTTACATCATACCCAAAGAACTCTTGCACAATAACAGGGAATTATAAATGAAAGAACTGCATATATCAGACCATATTTAAGAAACCTTGGAGTTCCCGTCGTGGCGCAGTGGTTAACGAATCCGACTAGGAACCATGAGGTGGCAGGTTCCATCCCTGGCCTTGCTCAGTGGGTTAAGGATCTGGCGTTGCCATGAGCTGTGGTGTAGGTCGCAGACACGTGGCTCAGATCCCGAGTTGCTGTGGCTGTGGTGTAGGCCAGCGGCTACTGCTCCAGTTGGACCCCTAGCCTGGGAACCTCCATATGCTGTGGGAGTGGCTCAAGAAAACACAAAAAGACAGACAGACAGACAGACAGAAAGAAAGAAACCTCATTGCAGCAGCTCAGGTCGCTGCTATGGTACAGGTTCAATCCCTGGCCCAGAAATTTCCACATGCTGCAGTCATGGCCCCAAAAAAGAGAGAGAGAAAAAAGAAATCTCTAGGAAAACCTGAAGACAAAAACAAGGACACCAAGGAAATTTTAGCCTCTGACATCTACAGCTATGACAAACAGTAAACATGGCCTAACTCCCAGGCAATAAACATAAGCCCTCATATTAAAGTTCCTTTCACCTATACATCATGTCTAGCCTTCAACAAAAAAACTACAAGGCATACTAACAAGCTTTGAGGAAAGACGCCATGTATCAGAACCAGACTCAGCTTCGGCAGATGCTAGAATTATCAGACAGGGAATTTAAAGTAAATGGCAGGAGTTCCCGTCCTGGCTCAGCGGAAATGAATCCTACTGGGAACCATGAGGTTGCAGGTTCAATCCCTGGCCTCGCTCAGTGGGTTAAGGATCCAGCGTTGCTGTGAGTTGTGGTGTAGGTCGCAGACGCTGCTCGGATCTGGCATTGCTGTGGCTGTGGCATAGGCCGGCAGCAACAACTCTGATTAGACCCCTAGCCTGGTCTCCTCCATATGCCATGGGGCCAGCCCTCAAAAGACAAAAAGACAAAAAGACAAAAAAAAAAAAAAAGTAAATGGCAGACATTGGTACACTTTCCCCTAAATACTTCAGCATATATATGACCTTTTTAGGTTTTGTTTGTTTTGTTTCACCTTTTTTTTTAGGGCTGCATCTGCAGTATATGGAAGTTCCCGGGCTTGAATGGGAGCTGTGGCTATGGCATAGGCTGCTTGCCACAGCCACAGCAACACTGGATCCAAGCCACATCTGCAATCTATTGCCACAGCTCTTTGCAACACTGGATCCTTAACTTACCGAGTGAAGCTAAGCATCAAACCCGCAGCCTCATGGTTACTAGTTGGGTTTTTTACCCAATGACCCATAAACCCGACCATTTTAGTTCTTGAACTAAAAACCATATAACTTGCGCAGAAACCTGCAACTGAAATAGCAAATGTCCATTCTTTGTGATAATAATAAATTCTTTTATCCTTGGATTGTGATGGGGGGATAAAAAAGAATTAGGCATAGAATACTAAGAACCCAGCAGCAAACTTTCCTTCCATTCTTCCTCAGTTTCCTCTTTCTTTTGCTCTGTTCCATATTTCTTCACTCCTCTTACCACTAGGTAGGGAAAGAACAATAGAAAGAAGGTAAGAGAGGAAAAAGAGTCAAGACACATAACAACCTGAAATGAGAAATATAGTCTGGAGAACTGGAATGTAAGGGGAAAGGTGGCACTACAAGAGGCTAGAATCATTAATGAGCCTATCACGATGCATAGCTAAGGGAGAAGCATAGCCTGATAGCAAGAGGAGAACCATTACAAATTTTTTACAGAGGAGTGACGTAATCATATATATGTCTTAGATCACTATGCCTGCCATGTGGAAAATGGACTCCAAGAATACAAAGCCGAGTCAGAAAAACAGAAATCTCTTGCCATATTCTAGAACAAGATATAAGGTAGAGAAAGAAAGAGAAGGACTGACTGCAAACATCTTTATATGCAATGACGAACTGAACAAGAAATGAAGAATTTTTTATTTTTTTCTCTCACTGCTGATGTCCATTTCCTAAGAAGAGATCTGATCCTGGACCAGGAAACTAAGAAAACTGAACAAGAGAGGTATTCAGATTGTAGCAGAGGTTGTAGAAGCAAAGGGGAGAAGGAGAGAAAATTCCAGATGAGAATATAGGGGAAGAGAAGAACAGCTCTGTTTACTATCTTGCATGTTTTAGAAAAGACTAGCATTCATGATAGTATATGGGAAAAGGGCTACTGATTTTTATTCTTATACTAGCCCTAAAGTGATGAACACACATCATATCAAGTGAACTAATGCCTATTTACTAGCAAATTAGTAAAACTTTTACCTGGTGATTCAATTAGTATCTAGTATCTTCATTAAGAACCATTAAATAAGCCTGACAAAATGATATCAGTCTCATAATGAATTCTTGGTTCCAAAGAATTTCGTTTTTCATCATACACATTAATACATGAATTAATTTGCTTTATGAAAATAAATACCGAAGTATGTGTAAGTACATGATGTCTCTCTTCATCTTCTCATCTCTCATTCCTCATCAACAAAACTACTGTCACCTACTTAGACTACCCTTCCATCTACAGGTATCTAGGTACAAAATAACTTATTTTACTATCAATGTTATGTGTAAAACTAGCTTTTAAGGTTACACAATTTATGAATATCTTATCTTTGTATAAATAAAAAAACACTAAGGTAAAATTCAAATTACCATACCCAATCCCAACTTCTTACCTTTGGTAATCATTTTTATCATTTTGGGATACGTCCTTTCAGATTTTTTTCCAGATTTCTCCACTTACATACATGTATATATAGCCATACATAGTATTCTGTGGATTTATTTTTCATAATTGGTGCTATATTTAATTCATGTCTTTCAGCTTTGCTTTTTCATGGAAAAAAAATGTTTTGGAGGAGTTCCCGTCATGGCACACCGGAAACAAATATGATTAGGAACCATGAGGTTTCAGGTTTGATCCCTGGCCTTGCTCAGTGGGTTAAGGATCCAGTGTTGCCGTGAGCTGTGGTGTAGGTCGCAGACGTGGTTCAGATCTGGCATTGCTGTGGCTCTGACATAGGTTGGCAGCAACAGCTCTGATTAGACCCCTAGCCTGGGAACCTTCATATGCTGCAGGTGTGGCCCTAAAAAGTACAGAAGACAAAGAAAAAATATATGTTTCAGAGATCTTTCCATTCAGTAAACACTATCAAATTACTTTCCTGGTATAACCATTATAGGAATTTACCATGGTTTAACTTCTCCTCTACTAATGATATTAAATGGTATCCAGTTTTTCACTAGCACAAACAGGCTGCAATAAACATTATCCATGCTTTCTTGTGCATGTGTACAAGAGCTGCTCTAGGGCAGATGTCAAGAAGGAAAACACAGAACAGACACTTTTTTAATTTTAAGAGAGAATGCAAAATTTTCAAGCATTTCTAAAATATTATTTGGTGCCTTGAAAACCAATACATAATGAAAAAAGATTCTTTTTTCTTACAGCCACACCTGTGGCATATGGAAGTTCTCAGGCTAGGGGTCGAATCAGGGCTACAGATGCCAGCCTACAGCACAGCCACAGCAATGCAGGATCACAGCCACATCTGTGACCTACACCATAGCTCAATGACAAAGCCAAGGATTGAATCCGCATCCTCAACGGATACTAGTTGGGCTCATAACCTGCTGAAACACAACGGGAATTTCCAAAGATTTTTATTTACAGCAAAGTATTCTATTTTTGACCACAGTTTTTCTTGTACTGGAGGAGTTTAACAATCTGGCATCTTGAACACAAAGCACAATTTCTTTACCAGTTATTAGCAATGCAATACCTTAATGGTCTTAGAAAAAAACATGTATTCAGTATGATGATAACTGTCAAAAGTTTAAAAAATACATATATCCACAGCCCTGGGAATATACATCAAAATTTATCCAACAAATATATTTGTATATACATGAGATTAACACATGTTCAAAGGTATTTGTCATAGACGCAAGTTAGTAGATCTGGCTAAATCTCTAACTTAATTCAAAGCGATGAGAGTTAATGACCTTGGAAGTATAGTCAATATAGGCGTCACTTTAAATAGTAAATTAACTCAAAGTTCAGAAGCTATAAGTGGAAATATTGATAAATTTCGCAATTAAAAAACTCTAGAAGACAGTTCCTGCTGTGGCACAATGGGTTAAGCATCCAAATATAGTGGTTCAGGTTGCTGCAGATTTGTGGGTTCAATCCCCAGCCCACCAGAGTGAATTAAAGGATCAATCACTGCCATAGCTGCAGCTCAGATCCAAGCCCTGGTCCAGAAACTTCCATATACCAGTGGTGCAACCATAAAAAAACAGAAACAAAATAACCTCTATATGGCAAATAAAACAAAAACTACACAAAGCAAGCAAATTAAAACACAAATGACAAACTCTAAAAGGATTATTTATAATCCCTATCACTACAAAGAGCCAATCTCCCATATATAAAGAACACCCAGAAATTAATAATTAAAAAAAAGACCAATTGCTCAACAGAAAAATTCGACATATTCTAATAAGAGGTAGTTGACATAAAAAGAAATACAAGTGTCTCAAACATATAAAAAGATGTCCAAACTCATTCATAAGAGAAATGCAAATAAAACTACTCCGAGATACTATTTTCCACTAGCATACTGGCAGAAGTTCAGAAATCTGGTAACATACTTGGCTGGTAAGTTTTGGAAAAACAAGTAATCATGCTGCTAGGGAGAAATGTAAATGTGTATAACCTATATGGGGAGAAACGGGCAATAATTATCAAAATCAAAAATTCAATTGGCATAACACTGTAAATCAACTATAATAAAGAAGTTTTTAAATTATATACCTTTTAAAACAATAAATGCTGGAGAGGGTGTGGAGAAAAGGGAAACCTACTACATTGTTGGTGGGAATGTAATTTGGTACAACCACCATGGAAAACAGTACGGAGATTCCTCAGAAAACTAAAAAGAGAATTACCATTTGATCCAGCAATCCCACTCCTGGGCATCTATCCAGAGAAAACCATGACTCAAAAAGACTTATGTACTCCAGTGTTCATTGCAGCACTATATACAATAGCCAAGGCATGGAAACAACCTAAATGCCCATCGAAAGACAAGTGGATCAAGAAGATGTGGTACATATTCACAATGGATTACTCCAGGCACTAAAAGGAAAGAAATGACGTCATTTGCAGCAACACAGATTGACCTAGAAATTATCATGCTAAGTGAAGTCAGTCAATGACACCAAAATCAAATGCCATCTCTCATATGTAGAATCTAAAAAAAGGACACAATGAACTTCTCTGCAAAACAGATACTGACTCACAGACTTTGAAAAACTTACAGTTTCCAAAGGAGATAGGTTTGGGGCTGGGGGGGATGCACTGAGGGTTTTGGATGGAAATGCTATAAAATTTGGTAATGATGACTGTACAACTATAAATGTAATAAAATTCATTGAGAAAAAAAGTTATATGCCCTTTAAACTAGTAACCCTACTCTTGGAAACTTATCCTATGGATACTCTTGCAAAGGCATGAAATAATATATGTACAAAGTTACCTCATCTCAGAACTGTTTATAAAATCAAAAAGTCAAAAACATCCAAAAAAGGGGGGGAGTGGTTAAATAAATGACATTACATCCATAAAAACAACTAGCACAGGACTGTAAAAACAAATGAGGAGATCCAGGTTTGCTTGGGGCTAGAGATGAGAGCGAGCACTGACAGCAGATGGGCAGGAGGTAACTTTTTAGGAGAGACACAAATGTTCTAAAATTGGATTGTGGTGATGAATGCACAACCCTATACATTTATTTTAAAATACTAGCTTTTACACTTAAAATGGTTTATTTATTTATTTATTTATTTGGTCTTTTTTTTGCCTTTTCTAGGGCCACTCCTGTGGCATATGGAGGTTCCCAGGCTAGGGGTCTAATCAAGCTGTAGCTGCCGGCCTACACCACAGCCACAGCAATGCAGGACCCATGTCGTCGTGTCTGCGACCACACCACAGCTCACGGCAATGCCAGATCCTTAACCCACTGAGCAAGGGCAGGGATCAAACCCGCAACCTCATGGTTCCTAGTCAGATTCGTTAACCACCGCACCACAACAGGAATTCCAAAATGGTTTAATTTTTGGTGTAAAAATTATACATTAATTTTTTTTTTTTTTTGCTCTTTTAGTGCCACACCCAGGCTAGGAGTTGAACCGAAGCTGCAGCTGCTGGCCTATGCCACAGCCACAGCAATGCCAGATCCAAGCCGTGTCTGTGACCTACACCACAGCTCACGGCAACATCGGATCCTTAACCCATTGAGCCAGGCCAGGGATTGAACCTGTAACCTCATGGATCCTAGTCGGGTTTGTTTCTGCTGCACCATGATGGGAACTCCCCCCCTTTTTTTTTTTAATAAAATTGTTAAAAGAACACAGAAATGAGAGCATTCTCTATGCACTGGTATAGAAACATCTCCCAGATGTGCTAAGTAACAAAATTGAGAAGTATAGAATAGTATGCATACTTAAAAAATGGAAGGTAGGAGTTCCCTGGTGGCTCAGGGGGTTAAGGATCCAGTGTTGTCACTGCTGTGGCTGGGGGTTGCTGCTGTGGGGCAGGTTCAATCCCTGGCCCCAGAACTTCTGCATGCCATGGGCATGGTCAAAAATAAAATAAAATAAAAATTGATGGTAAAATAGAGAGGAATAAGAAGGCAAATTTGTGTTTGCTTTCCTATGCATAAGTAACATTGGACTGATACACAAGACACAGTGGCTATCTGTGCAGAAAGGAGAAATTCAAAAAATGAAGGGGAAAGTTGGGATGAAAGGTTTTTTTTACTTACTTTATGCATTTTTAAAAATTTTTCAGCCACATAAGTGTTTTAACTATTTGAAAAACTAAATTAAAAAACTGATATCTGGACTTCAACAACACGGATATATCCTAATATAAGTTGTATGCTTCTGCATTTCATTACATATTATATGTGATATAATTCTGCAATCATCCTGATTGTCCCCAAGAGTCTGCTTTTGTGAAGTGTTGCATATGCCTACAGAAACCTTGCATCCTGAATATTCTGGGAACAGTTCCAGTTTCAAACATTCATTTCCAATGCTGTTGATTTATATATCAATAAGGGCTCTTGGAAAATTCCAAATTTTTCAGGTTATATCTATAGCCTGGATATAGGACATCTGGAAGAAACACACAAAAGATCCTTTTTAAAAATCACATGACCCAGATTGAAGAAGTAGATTCACTAAGGATATAGATAAAAGTTGAAATGTTGACTTTTTAAATTTTTACTGAGCAAGATAAATTAATATACCTATTTGCAGGTAACAGTAACAAAACAGGTACAAAGTCACCCCAAAGTCTCTGCCAGGCTCACAAAATGGAAATGAGTTCTTGGGAATATACTTATAGGGAAGAAAAGTTGAAGCTGAACTAAACAGGAAGAAAGCTCCCAGGGAAGGCTGTAAGCTCCAATGAAGACAAAGCCCTTTTAAGAGACAACAATACACTTCCTCATAGCTATATAGCTATACTACCCTCTCTTCAAACCTACAGGGTAGCAAACCTAGGATCTACAAAAACCAGCGTTCCCACTCCACTTAAATCACTCACCACATGCCAAGCATTATGCTTTAGTAGTATTATCCTATTTAATCTCATAAAAACACTATGAACACTATGACATAGGTATGTTAGCCTCAGTATCTAAGTACAGTAACTAAGAAACAACATCACAAAATTAAATATCAGAGTCAAGGCCAAAAATATATATGCAATAACAGAGGGTTTCCACTTTTCCTCCCTTAGACTTTTCTACATTTGAATAATTAATGACTAATAAATTTTTAAAAGTGGAAAAGTTATATATTAAGTTAATAAAACAGTACATGCTAATAAAAAATCAAGTATCATAACAGCACCAAGTATAAACAGTTTCTATACTCCCACCCTCTAAAGAAAATCAACTTGATATAGGTCCTTCCAGATCTTTCCTAAGAAGCATTAGCAATCAATGTGCCTACCTTAATAAAGCTGTTTTAAAGAGAAGAGAAAAAGACCATCACCTATACCCTTACATTAAACCAGTAAGAACTGATTTAAAAAAAAATAAAACAAGCCAATTCAGTAATTCATGAGGTAAAACATCCTACTTATCTAAATAGTACAAATGTAAGCATAAGCAAACCATTACCCAAACTTAGCTAAGTCACCACGTAGAATATTCTAAAAAGCACATACACTGAAAAAACAAACAAGAGGAAAGATGGGAGGAAAAGAAAAACAAAGTCCAGTAACCCCTCTATCTACTCAAGAGCTTATTTTTAATATCTATTTCAATGGTATCTAGGCATTAAGCAAAACCACACATTCAAAAAACTTTTAGGAAAAGATTACTGCTTTTTTCTCCACTAGAAAAGTGCTAGTCTGGCAATATTTGAGCCACATAATCTGGAAGTTTGACTTTATGTCATAATTTCAATACATCAGCCTGCAGAACATCTTTAAATAGTCATTTAACTGATGGAGGGGGTAATTATTGATTATCTGCAGATACCACAATCACAACTTTTAAGCAATCCATCTGCCTTATGATGACATGTAATATTTTCAAAATACAGTAAAATGCCTGGAATTCTTTTTTTTCTTTTTTCTTTTTTTTTTGTCTTTTTGCCATTTCTTGGGCCGCTCCCGCAGCATATGGAGATTCCCAGGCTAGGGGTCGAATTGGAGCCGTAGCTCCCTGCCTACGCCAGAGCCACAGCAACGCGGGATCCGAGCCGTGTCTGAGAACTGCACCACAGCTCACGGCAACACCGGATCCTTAACCCACTGAGCAAGGTCAGGGATCGAACCCTCAACCTCATGGTTCCTAGTTGGATTCATTAACCACTGCGCAATGACAGGATCTCCTGAAATTCTTAAAAGCAGTATATATATAAGAACTATTTACTGCCATCTAGCAACCATCCAGTGACTTGGAAAATTTATACTGGACTTTTAATTTTTTTTTCTTTTTACAGCCTCACCTGCAGCATATGGAAGTTCCCGGGCTAGGCCTCAAATGAGAGCTGCAGCTGCCAGCCTACACCATAGCCATAGTCACACTGGATCCGAGCCAGATCCTTACCTGAGCAAGGCCCAGGTTCGAACCCTCATCCTTATGGAAGCTATGTCAAGTTCTTAACCTGGTAAGCCACAACAAGAACTCCTGGACCTTTAAATTTTAACCTTAAAAACTCATAAAAGTATAATTAAGTTTTAAAACATCTGATAAAATAACACTTCATTTCTTTAGTTAGTGATAGAATATAGGGAGAATAACGATTTGATAACCAATGGCATCTTTTAAAAATACACCCAGCTTTTTAAAAAAATGTAAATATTTTACATCAAAAAATTAAAAAGGAAAAAGCAGAGTAATCTCTAAAAATGAAAAGTAAACTGAAGTGGAGTTCCCGTCGTGGCTCAGTGGTTAACGAATCCGACTAGGAACCATGAGGTTGTGCCTTCGATCCCTGGTCTTGCTCAGTGGATTAAGAATCTGGCGTTGCCATGAGCTGTGGTGTAGGTCGCAGACGCAGCTCGGATCCCGAGTTGCTGTGGCTCTGGTGTAAGCCGGTGGCTACAGCTCCGATTAGACCCCTAGCCTTGGAACCTCCATATGCCGCGGGCACAGCCCTAAAAAGAAAAAAGACAAAAAAAAAAAAAAAAAAAAAGAAAAAAGTAAACTGAAGTAAATGACCTGTTTATCAAGTTGGTAGGATGAGCACATAGGAACAATTATTTCGAGCCAAATTAAAGTAAGTATTCTGTTCTTGTATCCCTAGTGGAATATAGCCTAAGAACAAAAAGAAACACAAAAGAATCTTAAATTGCATTAATTAGTCTTATTATGACTAATAAGACTGGTATTATTTCAAAGTATATATAAGTAATATATGCTAATATTGTCAGGAACATTTTTAACAAAAAAGATCTTTGGCATAAAATTTAAAATATACAACTATAAAATAAAACTACATTTTCATAGGAACTGGAAATAATATAAAGTTATCGTTTACTTTTCTCTTTAAAAACTAACAAGCAAGGAGTTCCTATTGTGGCTCAGTGGGTTAAGAACCTGATCAGTATTCATGAGGACACAGGTTCAATCCCTGGCCTGGCTCAGTGGATTAAGGATCAAGCACTGCCAAAAGCTACAGTGTAGGTGGCAGATGCGGCTTGGATCCCTTGTTGCGTGGCTGTAGTGCAGGCTGGAAGGTGAAGTTCTGATTCAACCCCTAGCCTAGGAACTTCCACATGCCATGGGTGCGGCCCTAAAAAAAAAAAAGAACAAAAATTAACAAGCGGAAAAAAAGGAAAAAACTTTATTTCCTGGGTCTAAACACTAAAAAAATCCTAGAAGCAATAACAAAACCAGTGGTTAACTAATACCCTTAACACCTGATTGTGATTAAAACCATTTCCTACTTGAGGAAACCAGGGCTCCTTAAAGAAATACCTGATTCCAGGTCTGGGGCAAGAAATATACAAGATGAACCTGAGGTTTCTTGCGCCTTCTCAGAAAGTAAGGAAGTTATCAAAAACTAATGGAATCCTATTCAAAAGAACACAGGAATCCATTTGAAGGGACTCCAAATGGTCAAAAATGAGACATACTGAAATACCAAAACAGCAACCACAAGGGATTAAAACACAAAGAATACATAAAAATCCATGATACTAAAAACCTAAAATAAAAGCAAAAAGATTTCATGGGTTTTAAATGAAGTTTTAAAACTTCATTTTAAGAGGTTCCCAGAGCACCAATCCATTATTCTAAAAACCAGCAAAATGAGGGGGAAAATAATTAATCATTTATCCTGCATTTTGCAGAGGCACTAAGTATACAGAATTTCAACTAATAAATGTTATAGGGGTAATGTAATTACAAAATCATTCCGCAATCCTTACATAATGGGTCAGGCAGCAATCGTTAGCATCTGCTAAAAGCTGATAAAAACTTCATAATAGATAAGTAAGGCTGAAAACACCTAAAACCACTGACCAGTTGTAGCAATACTAAAAGTGAATCAACCTAACATTTGTGCCTCCTGATAAGATGTAGCAGGAAAAAAAATGTAGTACCTCCTATGAGTTATGCTCACTTAAAAAACCTCTAGAACTACCAGTTTACAGGAAATGCAGGGGTTAAACAAAACTAAAAAGATGGAGTTCCTGTCATGGCTCAGCGGAAACGAATCTGACTAGTATCCATGAGGTTACAGGTTCAATGCCTAGCCTCGCTCAGTGGGTTAAGGATCCAATGTTGCTGTGAACTTCGGTGTAAGAGGCTGAGTCTCGAATTTCCAGGTGGCCTATCAGGTTAAGGACCTGGTATTGTCACTGCTATGGCTTGGGGTTGTTATGGTGTGGGTTCACTCTCTGGCCTGTGCACAGCCAAAAAAAAACCCACAAAAACCAGGAGTTCCCATTGTGGCCCAGCAGAAACGAATCCTGGCCTCACTCAGTGGGTTAAGGATCTGGCGCTGCCATGACCTGTGGTGTAGGTCGCAGATAAGGCTCGGATCTGGCGTTGCTGTGGCTCTGGCATAGGCCAGCAGCAACAGCTCCGACTGGACCCCTAGCCTGAAAACCTACATATGCTGCGGGTGTGGCCCTAAAAACCTGGGCCTAAGAGACATAATCTTTGAATTGCAAAATGATATTTGGACCCTAATGTAAAATAATCCAATTGTAAAAAACATGCCTGAGACATTATTATTAGTTGTGACAACAGCATTGTGCTTACGTTTTAGATAAAGATATCAGTGAAAGGATATTTGGAATTTGCTTCAAAATGCTACATGTTGGGGGAGATGAAGGAGCAGCAGAATGAAACAAAACAAGAATGGCAAAATGTGGACAACTGCTAAAGCTTGGTGATAGGTATGTGAAAATTCACTGAACTTTATGTTTAAAAACTTCCATAATGAAGTTTTAAAGCTGTGAATCACTAGCATGTTTGTTACCCTCCAATGTATTCATCCTAATCATGTGTTTTTACTACTTTGAGTCCCCAGATTGAATATCATTGAATTTTCCCAAAATTAAAAAAACTATAGGAGTTCCTTAGTGGCTCAGTGGGTTAAGGATCTGGAGTTGTCACTGCTGTGGCTCAGGTCACTGCTGTGGCAGGGTTTTGATTGATTCCTGGCCTGGGAACTTTTGCATGACATAAGCATGGCCAAAAAAAATCTTTATGTTTCAAATAATACATTTATATTAATTTAAAAACCAATAACCACATCACATTAAACATATTACTACCTGCATTAGAAAAAGTTACTGTGCCTATCCACTAGACTGGTCAAATTATTTCCTTAGCAGATTGGTACTTAGATAATACACTGCTTCATTTTATTTGAGATCTTCATTGTACTTAATTAGACCCTATGTCTGTTTCATTAACACTTAATCAGAACTAATATGCAATTGGGACAATTTAAGTTATAACTGGAGGGGCATGGAGATGGGGAACTAAACCACATTGTAATGCTTGCCATAAAAGCTGGCTTCAATCCATACAAATAGGCATTTCATTCATTAAAAACTGCAGTCTTTTAAGTCTCTCATGTATTTTCTAGAGCCATCTTAAAGTCCCAACCTAATCCAAACTCATATACATAAGAAACTTTCAGTGTTTTTCTAGGGGATAAGCTGTGTTTTTAAAATTACCTAAAGGTTTAATACGCTAATAACAACAAATGCTGAGAGTTCAGCCTTGTCAAAAATTAACACAACAACAATACATCAAGGAGTAATTTACTTATACAAAAAAAAATAATAATAACACTTCTTGATGATCACTATTCAACCTTGGCCATTAGAGGGGATTTGAATCCTGGTGCTGGTTTAGAAGGAGAGCAGTTTGCTGGGACATAATGGAAAGAAACACTGGATTATGAGTCAAGAGATCCATGGGAGGAGGCTGGTCTGTACCAGTTTGAATTCATAATTCTCATCCACGGGTGGTAGCTGCCTAATTACTTTGCAAAGGATTCTAAGGCTTCTTTTAGGACCAACAGAAAGTCTTCAGAGCCCCTAATAGTTTTTAAATGTCTGATATAAAGCATCCAGGAGCAAAAAAAGTCTGTGGGCCTTATTAAGCATCTTTTTACTATCTAAGAAGGAATTTAAATATTTAGTCCTGCTTTTTTGTTTTCTTTCTTTCTTTTTTTTTTTTTTTGTCTTTCATCTTTTGTCTTTTTAGGCACACACCCTTAGCATATGGAGGTTCCCAGGTTAGGGGTCTAATCGGAACTGTTGCCACCGGCCTATGCCAGAGCCACAGCAATGTCAGATCTGAGCCGCATCTGGGACCTACACCAAAGCTCATGGCAACGCCAGATCCTTAACCCACTGAGCTAGGCCAGGGATCGATCGAACCCATAACCTCATGGTTCCTGGTGGGATTCATTTCTGCTGCGCCATGACGGTAACTCCTATTTTCATTTTTTTAAGGTATATGGAAGTTCCCAGGTCAGGGATCAAACCCCCTCCACAGCAGCTACTCAAGCTTCTAAGCAGTGATAACATGGGATCCTTAACCTGCTGCACCACAAGCAAACTCCTTTAGTCCTGTTCTTACATATCCAAATGAATGGCTGAAACACTGTCCATCTCCTCCTCCATTATTCCACTCCAGCTCCTCCATAAAAGAAATCCATAATAGGATTCTTCCCTGTGCTTTTTCACTCAATCTAGCAACTAATATGTGGTGCAGCTGTTAAGAAGACAAATTCTGGACTTGGACTAAGTTCAAATCCATGTTTTACTATTTTCTCTCAGCCTCATATTCCTTGCCTATAAATAAGAATTATAAAAGTATCTCATAGTGTTGGCATGAAGAGTAAATAAAATATCTGTGCTTAGAAGACATAACACATAAAGTATTCAATAAATACTGGCTATGATTTTTTTTTTACTATTATTATTACTACAGTTTGTTCTACATTAAAGATGCCTTGCAGGAGAAAGAAAAGATAGCCACAATATATTTTTATTTTTTATTTTTTTGTCTTTTCTTGGGCCACTCCCGCGGCATATGGAGGTTCCCAGGCTAGGGGTCGAATCGGAGTTGTAGCCACCAGCCTACGCCAGAGCCATAGCAATGGCTGGATCCGACTGCAACCTACACCACAGCTCAGGGCAATGCCGGATCCTTAACCCACTAAGCAAGGGCGGGAATCGAACCCGCAACCTCATGGTTCCTAGTCGGATTCGTTAACCACTGAGCCACAACAGGAACTCCCACAATATATTTTAAATAAGTGTTATTTTTCAGTGATAGATGTTCTTCACCCTTCAATTCATATACTTATTTTAAATATTTTTAAAGGCAAACTAATCTCTAGGGCTTTGGTTTAAGTTATTTATCTATCAGTTTCACTTGTGATATTTTCTTAAATATGTATAGACCACCTAGAATATACTGTGGTCTCCAAGATTTTGTTTCAGTTTAAATATAAATACTATGCATCTAAAGAAATAAACCCAAAAATCTAAAATAAAACCAGGAGTTCCCATCGTGGCTGAGCGGCTAACGAACCCGACTAGCATCCATGAGGTTATGGGTTTGATCCCTGACCTTGCTCAGTGGGTTAAGGATCCGGCATTGCCCTGATCTGTGGTGTGGGTTGCAGACATGGCTCAGATTCTGTGTTGCTGTGGCTGTGGCGTAGGCCAGCAGCTGTAGCTCTGATTCGACCCCTAGCCTGGAAACCTCCAAGCACTGCAGGTGCCACCCTAAAAAAACCAAAAAAATAAATAAATAAAACCAGAAGTTTTATCATTTTAAATCACTAAAATGTTAGGTTTCCCTTTTAAAAGTAGCCCCCAAAAGGACCCAAATGTAAAAGTAAGTTATATATCAACAATCAAGTCAAATAATTCATTATCTAAGTCAAATGCAATAAAAGATAAGTAGACTACATATATGAAGTTTAGTATCCTAATGTAATTTTAACAACAACACAAAAGGTACCTGACATAATAGATAATGTTTATGGGATATTTAGATGTATTTTTAAACAAAAACTTTTTTAATTAGTGGAAAAACTTTTAAAATACAAAACACCATCAAAGAAAAATACCTAAAGATACACAGGAAGCTAAATGAAAAAAAAATTTATTCTCTGTATGCACAGCAAGAAAATGCCAGAATTCAGAAGTTCCCATGGTGGCTCGGCGATAACAAGCCTGTCTAGTATCCATGAGGATGCAGGTTTAATCCCTGGCCTAGCTCAGTGGGTTAAAGAATCTGGCCTTGTCTAGAGCTGTAGTGTAGGTCACAGGCGCTCAGATCCCATGTTGCTGTGGCTGTGGTGCAGGCCAGCAGCTGTAGCTCCGATTGGACCCCTAGCCTGGGAACCTCCATGTGCTGTGGGTGTGGCCCTAAAAAGCAAAATAAATAAATAATTAAATAATAATTTTTTAAAAACTATATGAATTCAGCTTCCAATAATTAGGTGCACAGGTAATAAGCACTCTTTTATCATAATTCAATGCACAATGACCATAAGCACATGTTTTAAACTATTAGCAGTGGTAATTTCAAGACATGTAGCAAAAGTGGCCTCCCTTTACTCTACAAAATATTACAGTTATTATTTTTTGGCACTGAAAAACTAAACATGTGATAAGTATTTTGCATGTATATCTTATTTAATTCATAACAAAACGAACTAAATTTTCTCATTTTTCATATGGTGAAAACAAGGCTCAAAGAATAAACTGCCTAAGGTCTTGCAACTAGTTAAGGGGTAGAGCAGGGTTTAAACCTAACAACTCCATTCCACTATTTCTCTGTAATAAGGTGATGAGGCAAGCACATCCTGAAATGCATGTTCTTTTGTTTCTGATACACCTGAGATAAAGTCTGACAATGAAGAGCGGTGCTTGAATGTATCACCTCCATTAAAATGAGGTACTGATATTTAACTTTTTTTTCCCTAGAGCCACACCCCTGTGGCATATGGAAGTTCCAAGGCTAGGGGTTGAATCAGAGCTGCAGCTGCTGGTCTAATGCCACAGCCACAGCAACACAGGATCTGAGCCATGTCTGGGACTTATACCACAGCTCACAGTGACACCAGATACTTAACCCACTGAGCTAGGCCAGAGATTGAACCCACACCCTCATGGATACTAGCTGGGTTCGCTACTACTGAGCCACAATGGCAACTCCCATGATACTCAATTTTTAAAGTTAGATAATTTGAAGACAGTACCACATGTACTATCAAACTCGAATCATTCATAAATCTATATTCTAAGAAACAGTAGACAAAATATTTAATATAAGTAAAACAAACTTTGAGAGCATAAATTGATAACTCAAGGCTGACAGAACTTTGTGAAATTTATTTTGTACTGATACACGTATGCAAATAAATAGTTGTCCAGTATTTACCACTTGCATTAGAATATTACGGGGGCACTGCTAGAATATGTAGAGGACAGTGATAAGACAACAAGCGAGAAAGGTTCCAGTCAGGAAAGCTATCCAAAAGTCAGAGGATCCTGTCCTGACCAAATCATGACAGGACCAAATCACTGGTTACAACTCAATCTTTAGACACATTCTAACTTAAACCATATTCAATCAACAGTTACATATGCAAAGAAATACATGATAACCCAATGTATGAAAAAAAACAATTTTTTTCAACCACAGAATTGAGAAAATTTCAATCATTTAACTTACTTGAAACAGGTTTGTAATAAGATAGAATTCGTGGAACTCTATTTTGTCTACAAGATAATATAGTGAATGTTCATATAGAAATGTTTTCCTAAATTTATTCTAGAACAACATAACTCAAATTTTAACCTGGAGATAGAAATAATAAAGACATATATCTATCCCTAAAACTCCTTCTGGCAAAGGTTTTCTAATAGCCATTTCTACTAACTACTACTTCACTCTGTGAATCCTGCCTCACAGCACTACAGTTTTGAGAGTTGAAAGACGCAAAGAAAAATTAGGAAACGACAACAGTAAAAATAGCAATTCTCCAAGTTTAACTTCAAAAAAGAATACCAACTTGGCACATTCAAAATAATCAATCATAAGAATTGAGACATAAAACTCCAATTACCCAAGGCCCCTCCCTTAATTATTGTCATAGCTGTTCTTTAAAAAATTATAGTAAATAGAAAAGCCTACTGCTTTAAAAATGTGTTGTGTGGAGTTCCCCTTGTGGCTCAGTTGGTAACAGCCTGGCTAGTATCCATGAGGATGTGGGTTCGATCCCTGACCCCACTCAGTGGGTTAAGGATCCAGCATTGCTGTGAGCTGCAGTGTAGGGTGCAGACACAGCTCGGAAATCTGGTGTGACTGTGGTATAGACCAGCTGAATCTCCAATTTGACCCCTAGCCTGGGAACTTCCACATGTAGGTGTGGCCTGAAAAAAAAAAAAAGTGTTATAGAGAGTTCCCATTGTGGCTCAGGGAGTTAAGAACTTGACAGTGTCTGAGGAGATAGAAGGTTAGATCCCTGGCCTTGTTCAGTGGGTTAAGGATCCAGTGTTGCCACAGCTGCAGGCTAGGTTGTAGATGCAGCTAGAATCCAGTGTGGCTGTGGCATAGGCTGGTAGCTGCAGTTCTGATTCAACCCCTGGCCCATGAACTTTCATATACAGCAGGTGCGGCTGTTAAAAAAAAAAAAAAATGTATCTTTGGAACTAAAAACAGAATCAAACCAAATTAGAGTTAAGCACTGTATTTTTTTCAACATCATGCTATAAATTATCACTATCCTCAACAAGCAAAAGTCTGGAAACGACGAATTTTAAAACAAAAAATTGCCTTTATTAGAGTTAAAAAAAAAGTAAACAACAATAGTGAAGCCTCACTCTCTGGAAAGCATGTGAGTCACTGACATCATATTCTGCTTCCAGAGGCCAAGCTTAACTCCAGATATTCAGTCTGGAGTTTACCAAGCCCATTCACTGGTTACCTTGGAGACTACAGATCCCCAAGCATCTACCTAACAGATAAGATCAACCAGAAAGCATCAGTTAAAATTTCTGAATATAGTCTATGCATGATCTGTCTTCACTGGCATGTAATTTCCATTTTCATAAAATTCCTTTGTAGTAAACAGTAAACATTATTTCATTTTACAGAAAAGCCTAAAAGGTTAGATAATTCTGCTGACCTAAACAGTCTGTGGTAGGCAGCATAATGGCTTCCCCAGAGATGTCTGTATCTTAATCCTCAAAATCTGTGAAATTGTTGTTAAACAGCAAGGGGGAAGATTATCCTGGATTATTTGGATGTGCCCAATGAAATCACAAGGGTCCTAATATAAGTGAAAGAGAGAAACAGAAGAGGTGTCAAAGCCAGCGAGATCTGAAGATACTAAACTGCTGACTTTGAAGATGGAAGAGACCACAGCAATGGAACATGTACAGCCTCTAGAGGCTGGAAAGGGCAAGGAATATTTTCCTCTAGAGCCCACAGAAGGAATTCGGTTCACTGAGACTCACTTCAGACTTCTGACATCCAAAACTGTAAAATAGTAAGTTCATGTTGTTTTAAGTCACTAAATTTGTAGCAACTTGTTATAGCAGCAATATGAAACAAATACATAGCCTAAATCCGTTACCATTCTGCTAAAATTTTGTGAAGAACATAGGTAGCAAGTAATAAAATTTAGCCATTATTCGCTCATAAAAACCTCTGTCCCATTCAATGCCTCAAAATTCAACTTGTATATGTAATAGTTTCTTGACTCCTAAAAAAAAATTACATAGGAATTACTCCTGAATTTTAAAATATTTTTAAAAATATGACAGCAATTTATGGGCTAACAGAATCAACTCTCAATAAGCAAACAGAGAATGTTGGAGTTAAGTAAACCTGTAATTTAACCCAGATTACAAACACTGTTTTAGTCTAAATAATCTTCTATGTTATTTTTTGGCAGAGTAGTTAGGGTCTAAAAGCACAGGTCCAGGCGTTCCCGTTGTGGCTCAGTGGTTCATGAATCTGACTGGGAACCATGAGGTTGCGGGTTCAATCCCTGGCCTTGCTCAGTGGGTTAAGGACCCAGCGTTGCCGTGAGCTGTGGTGTAGGTCGCAGACACGGTTCGGATCCCATGTTGCTGTGGCAGCTGCAGCTCCGATGAGACCCCTAGCCTGGGAACCTCCATATGCCGTGGGAGCAGCCCAAGACATGGCAAAAAGACAAAAGACAAAAAAATAAAAATAAAAAAAATAAATGCACAGGTCCAAATGATCTTTGAAAGTCTTTTCTGGCTCTGTGATCCACAGTCTTTCAACTTAAATTATGTGTGGAAATATAACCTGATGATTCATTTTTTTCCTCCTACTTTAAAATATCTTCAAAGCCTTGTACTGTTTTCCGCTAATTATTTTTTCTTTTTTTGGCCATGCCCACATCATGAAGTTCCTGGGTCAGGGTTGGAACACCTATGCCACAGCAGCAACCCAAGCCACAGTAGTGACAAAGCTGGATTCCTAACCTGCTGAGCCACCAGGGAACCCTTATTTTCCTCTAATTTACAATACTAATTTTCAAGCTAGTAAAGGTTCTCCCAGAAAAACTAAGTCCACTAGTTTGTTTTAATATATTTTCATATAATTTCTATCTTTAAGAAAATAGGATGACTTCCCCCAAAATATTTATTCCATGATGCAAATAAATTCTAACTTTAAATCTTTTTTTTTTTTCAGGCCACACCTGAGGCATATAAAAGTTCCCCGGCTAGGGGTCAAATCTGAGCTGCAGGAGGGAGGCTAGGGATCAAACCCTAATCCTCAGAGACACTATATCAGATTTTTAACCTGCTGAGCCATGATGGGAACTCCTAAAACTGCTCCTTTCAATAAAAGTAGGTATGGAGTTCCCTTCGTGTTTCAGCGGAAACAAATCTGACTAGCATCCAGATGCTGGTTCGATTCCTGGCCTCGCTTAGCAGGTTAAGGAACCGGTGTTGCCATGAGCTATGGTGTAGCTTACAGACATGGCTTGGATCTGGCGTTGCTGTGGCTGTGGTGTAGGCCAACAGCTACAGCTCTGATTCGACCTCTAGCCTTCGAACCTCCATATGCCGAAAGTATGGCCCCAAAAAGACAATAAATAAATCAATAAATAAAAGTAGGTAAAAGGTTTCTAAACTATACTCACTATTCCAAAAAAGCCATCAAAAGACCACTAAATGGCAACAACTTTATTACTCACTTATAACTAGCAGAAATGCAGCATGGTTCAGTTTACTAACAGGAGAAGAGATTCTGCCATCAGTTTAATGTGTGCCTGTGGGCAAATCACTCAACATCTTTGCATCTGCTTTTTCAACCATAAAAAAGGGAAAATGCTGCTGACATAACTAATGATTATGAAACTTTAAAGACATAATGTGCCACTTAAAAACCTAACTATAGTATTAAAAAAATCCTTTATAAAACACATATTCTGACCCTAAGCATCTGCTAGGGTCACTGCCTACAGTGGTCTGTCCCAAATTAACATTTATAATAAATACTACTAGGAATTCCAATAACAACATTAGCTTCTTTAGAAGCAGCCATATAGCACTGGCTGTACTCTCACTACCTCCCACAGGTTACCTTTTAAAAGCAACCTCATGCAATCAGATTTCATTAACAGTAGCTATAATAATAATCTATAGGGTTACGAGAGACTACTGTAAATATTACAGATGACTGGGACTATTCACCACTGAGTAGTACTAGATATTCAAATAAATGAATAATACTTGGGAGTTCCCGTCGTGGAGCAGTGGTTAACGAATCCGACTAGGAACCACGAGGTTGCGGGTTCGATTCCTGCCCTTGCTTAGTGGGTTAAGGATCCGGCGTTGCCGTGAGCTGTGGTGTAGGTTGCAAACGCAGCGCGGATCCCGCATTGCTGTGGCTCTGGTGTAGGCCAGTAGCTACAGCTCCGATTGGACCCCTAGCCTGGGAACCTCAAATGCCGCAAGAGCGGCCCTAGGAAAGGCAAAAAGACAAAAAAAAAAAAGAAGAATACTTACTGAATATCTATCTACGTTCAACACTGCTAAGAGAGGCCTTTACATATCTGCTATAACTTTAAGCTAAAGAAACATAGTGGTGCCCTAAATAAATCATTTGGTGGTAGAGAAAATAGCATGCTGATTACAAATAAAATCTTGTTAAAGGCATCAAAAAAGAATGACAGATTTGTTATACACTAATATAAAAAATGTAAAAAAACAACTAACAATATGTATAAGCCCATTTTTGCAAAACCAAACATACCAAAACATACTCATACATAAATTTATATGTACAAGGAAAAAGGTATACTGCAAACTGTTAAATCAAGTTGCTAATAGGAAGTGAGACTGGGGAAGGTAATGACTTTTACTATTCACTGTATATATTACATTTCTGTAATTTTTAATATTTATATAAAACTGCATTGCTTTTATAATTTTTAAAAAAACTTGTTTAATTTTTCTAGGAATAGAACTAGTTTAGAAAAATATTTCTCTAAGGTGGGGCAAAGCAAACTAGATGACTTATTAAGTGTCAAAAGCTCTCTGACACTAAATTTTTTTTAAAAAAATCACTCGGAGTTCCCATCGTGGCGCAGTGGTTAACGAATCCGACTAGGAACCATGAGGTTGCGGGTTTGGTCCCTGCCCTTGCTCAGAGGGTTAAGGATCCGGCGTTGCCGTGAGCTGTGGTGTAGGTTGCAGACGCGGCTCGGATCCCGCGTTGCTGTGGCTCTGGCGTAGGCCGGTGGCTACAGCTCCAATTCAACCCCTGGCCTGGGAACCTCCATATGCCGCGGGAGCGGCCCAAGAAATAGCAACAACAACAACAACAACAACAAAAGACAAAAGACAAAAAGACAAAAAAAAAAAAAAAATCACTGGACAACTTTCAATAACAATATTCAAATTTAAAAAAAAACTGAAAGGGGACCTTGGATGAGATATATTTACCAAGATAAAATTGAAAATATAAAAAGCTGGAGTTCCCGATGTGGCTCAGTGAAAATGAATCTGACTAGCATCCATAAGGATGCAGGTTCGATCCCTGCCCTTGCTCAGTGTGTTAAGAATCCAGCGTTACCATGAGCTGTGGTATAGGTCACAGACGCAACTCGGATCCCATGTTGCTGTGGCTGTGGTGTAGGCCGGCAGCTACAGTTCTCATTCGACCCCTAGCCTGGGAACTTCCATATGCCATGGGTGTGGCCCTAACAGACAAAAAAAAAAGAAAGAAAATATAAAAAGCTAATTAAAAAAAAAAACTCCCAAATAAACATAAGCCAAGCTGCCTCACGTTGAAAATTTTTTTAATTAAAGTATAGTTGATTTACAGTGTTGTGCTAATTTCTGTTGTACAGCAAAGTGACCCAGTCACACAAACACATACAGTCCCCTTCTTATATTATCCTCCATCATGGTCTAGTCCAAGAGACTGGATATAGTTCCCTGTGGTATACTGGAGGACCTCATTCAAGCTGTCTCATTTAAACTTTGAAAGCAATACTAGCTCTCTGTCATTAAGACTGTTCAGTTTTCCTTTTACTCCTCTTTGGAGTAAAGACTTGGGTTTGGCAGGGTCCCAGCACCCATTTGCCCCACCCCCATAGCCTCACCAAGCAGCTGCAGGTGACAATATCAGAACAGTGATCTGATCATGAAAAGAAAAAAGAATTTTCCCTACATAAGCAAAGCTAGAGATAGATGCCTACTTAGTAAATTAATATCTCCAGTGGTTCGCCTAATCAACAACCCTCTAGGTTTGAAATTAAGATTTACTTTTCCCTTGAAAGAATCCCATCTGGGCAAGCTGACAGCAAATTAGAAGAGAGGACAAGTATTGTATTTACTAAGAGAAGCTTCTGCACCAGGAAGGGCTAAGATAAATAAAGGTTTGAAATGGGAGCAAAGAGTTCTTAGAATAAAGAAATCCGGTTTTCACCTTCCACTGAACATTCTGTTTCAAGAATTTAATAAAGACAACAACAGTCTTTAATCTTAATCACAAAATTGCAACTTTTTCCCCCAACTTCTGTATCAACCTTTAAGTTAAAAGAGACTCAAGAGTTCCTTGGTGGCTCAAGAGGTTAAGGATCCAGCATTGTCACTGCTGTGGCGTGGGTTCTATCTCTGGCTTGAGAATTTCCAAATGACATGGGTACAGCCCCCTCAAAAAAGGTGGGGGAGAACTAAAAGAGCCTTGAGTGACTATATCACCAGAAAGCCTACTTAAATTCACAAGTTTGCACATTCTTTCCGTAGAATAATAATAGCTACAATTTAGTGAGAACTTAACTATGGAGGAAATCCTGTTATCACACCTAGTCACACTAAGAGTCCCAAGAAGTAAGTACTACCACCATTCATTTTAGACAAGGACACCAGCCTTCCTAGAAAGTTTAAGAAAACTGCCTAAAACTTGGTAAGCAGGAGAGTCCCAAATCAATTCCAAGCAGTCTTTTTTTTTTTTTTTTTTTAAATGGCCACACCCTTGGCTAGGGACAGAATCTGAGCCTCAGGTACAATAACGCTGGATCCTTTAATTCACTGAGCCCGGCTGGGAGTCGATCCTGCACCTCTGCAGTAACCCAACCTGCTGCAATTGGAGTCCCACTGTCGATCCTGCACCTCTGCAGTAACCCAACCTGCTGCAATTGGAGTCCCACTGTGCCACAGTGGGAACTCCTCAATCCCAAGTAGTCCTGATGGGAGAATCCTCACTCTATCCATTTACAAAAGAAGTGACAGGCTTTTACCAGAATAACTCAGCACTGACTGCTCAGAACAATGCCAAGCATGACAAAAAACATGTTAAATGTTATTTCATTTGTACTTACACAACCTTGTAAGGTAACTATTATTAGCCCCATTTTGCAAAAACTGAAACTGATATTTACTTTAATTTCAAAAATAAAAAACTTTAAACTTCACCAGCCAAATAAAAGTAAAGAACACAGAAAGACAGGACTGGAACAAGACCTCTCTCTTTCCAAGACATACGCTCTTAATCACTAAGTCACACTGATTACTGTGCACTTTAAACAAAGATGGTTTGTTTTTATAGTCATATTTGCAAGTATAACTTTTACTATCAGTACAAGGTGAGCCCTTTCTTTAAACGCTATTTGCGGGAGTTCCCTTCACGGCTCAGTGGTTAATAAACCCAACTAGGATCCAGAGGATGCAGGTTCAATCCCTGGCCTCGCTCAGTGGGTTATAGATCCAGCGTTGCCATGAGCTGTGGTATAGGTCGCAGATGAGGCTCAAATGCCATGTTGCTGTGGCTGTGGTGTAGGCCGGCAGCTGTAGCTCTGATTCTACCCGTAGCCTGGGAACTTCCATATGCCACAGATACGGCCCTAAAAAGCAAAAAAAGCAAAACTGACAAACAAAACACCACGCCATTTGCTCAGGAGTTCTCTTGTGGCGCAGCAGTTTAAAGATCTGGCATTGTCACTGCAGCAGCTTGGCATCGCTGCTATGGAGCAGGTAAGATCCCTGGCCCAGGAACTTCTGCATGCCATTGGCATGGCCAAAAAAAAATTTTTTTTTAATTAAATACTATTTACTCTAAGCCTTGATAGTTTACAATCTTCCTTTCTGCTATTAAAGAAAATGATAAAAAAATTAGTGTGACTTTCAATGAAACTTATTAAACAGTTATCAGTGAATATGCTCTCAAAGCAATTATGTCCTGCAAGCTTATGAAATTAGGAGATGGCAGGGAGTTCCTGATGTGGTGCAGTGAGTTAAGGATCTGACATTATCTCTGAGGCAGCAGAGGTACAATCCCTAGCCCAGTGCTATAAGTTAAAGGATCTGGAGTTACTGCAGCTGTGACAGAGGTGGCAGCATCCAGCTCAGATTCTATCCTTGGCCTGAGAACTTCAACATGCTGCAGGTGTGGCACCCCCCCAAAAAAATTAGGAGATGGCAGCCTATTACTTTTGAAAACCCTGACACAGAACTTTAAATACCCTAGAGTTAAGCATACTGTCAAAAATTCACCTATAAATTAGAAAAAAAAGGCTTAAATGAGAAAAGTCTACATAAAGTATCGGTTCCACTATTCCACACATAAACATATATGACGTACACCTGACATATCTGACACACTTTAACAGTAAAAAACTACAGGCAGAATTATTATTCTCTTAATTGATAGGTAAATTTATAACTTAAAAGTTGCAGATATATTATATTCCATAAAGATTTTTTTCCTTCGAATCATAATAATGACCTAGAGACTCAGCTTCTCAACCACCTTACTGCCAACACCAATGTCAAGCTGGAAAGACACATGAGGCAGAATACTGTAGAACTGTATACGTATTGCCAACTGTCCTAAAGCTCAGTGCATCTAATTACAGTTAAATATTATCCTCACAGTAAAACAAGTGTTGTTTTAAAACTTACTTTTCCGTCTCTTTTATTTTGTCCCCTAACCCTATTACCCAGCCTAAAACATAACCGTGGGAGTTCCCTGGTGGCTCAGCAGGTTAAGGATCTGGTATTGTCACTGCTATGGCTCTGGTCACTGCTGTACTGCAAGTTCAAACCCTGGCCCAGGTATGTCTGCCTGCCATGGGCAAAGCCAAAAAAAGTATTTAAAAAAAAAAAAAGAAAAAAAAAAAAAGACCATTAGCACAGTACATAAGGTACACATGAAATCTGGTTTCTCTGTCTCTGTAAACTGACCCTAACAGATCTGTCTTTTCTGGTAAACTGTTTATACCCTTTCTAAAATTCATTTTTCTTTCTTTCCTTTTTTTTTTTTTTTTTAAGGCTGCACCTTGGCATATGGAAGTTCCTGGGCCAAGGACTGAATCCAAGCCACAACTGCAACCTATGCCCCAGCTGCAGCAACGCTGGATCCTTTAACGCAATGCATTGGGCCAGGGATCGAACCCACACCTTCGAAGCCACTTAAGATGCTGCAGTAAGGTTCTTAACCCACTGTACCACAGCTGGAACTCCTAAACTCATTTTTCCTCCTCAAACTTGAATGCTGTCTCCAATCTTAGTGTGAAAACTATCAAAGGCGTTCCCGTCGTGGCTCAGCTGAAACAAATCTGACTAGTATCCATAAGGACACATGACCGATCCCTGGCCTCGCTTAGTGGGTTAAAGATCCGGTGTTGCCATGAGCTGAGGTGTAGGTCACAGATGCGACCTGGATCTGGTGTTGCTGTGACTGTGGTGTAGGCCAGCAGCTACAGCTCTGATTAGACCCCCCCTTGCCTGGGAACTGCAGGTTTGGCCCTATTAAAAAAAAAAAGAAAAAAGAAAAAAGAAAACTATCAGATTTCTAGAAACACATTATCTTCCATGGAAAACTAGAATGTCAAGATTTCCTGCACTTCTGGAGTTCCCATCATGGCTCAGTGGTTAACGAATCCAACGAGGAACCATGAGGTTGCGGGTTTGATCCCTGGCCTCACTCAGTGGGTTAAGGATATGGTGTTGCCACGAGCTATGGTATAGGTCGCAGACATGGCTCGGATCCCAAGTTGCTGTGGCTCTGGCATAGGCCGGTGATTAGACTCCTAGCCTGGGAACCTCCATATGCTGCTGGTGTGGCCCTAGAAAAGACAAAAAAAAAAAAAAAAAAAAAAAGATTTCCTGCACTTCTGAAAGAGCAAAACTAATTTTTTTTGTTTGTTTGTTTGTTTGGCTTAGCCAGTAGCCTGTGGAAGTTCCCAGGCGAGAGACTGATCCCAAGCCACAGTGGTGACAATGCAGGATCCTTAACCACTAGGCCACCAGGGAACTTCATGAAATGAAATGATTTTTATCACAAAAGCTCTCTTAAAATTAAGTTAAAGATACTGATTAGTAGCTTAAGAGAGAACAAATATACCATCTTATTTTGATGTAAAGTAATTAACTGAAAATATTTCAAGAGTTCCTATTATGGCTCAGCAGGTTAAGGACCCAACGTTGTCTCTGTGAGGATATAGGTTCCACCTCTGGCCTCATTCAGTGAGTTAAGGATCCGGTGTTGCTGCAAGCTGTGGCACAGACTGCAGATGCAGCTCTGATTTGACCCTTAGCCCACATGCCGCAGGTGCAGCTGTAAAAGAAAGAAAGAAAGAAAAAAGGAAGAAAATGTCAATCATTTTAGGAACAAAAGTTCATTATTTATAGCTCATGTTTCATTCAATGTCCATTAGGTTTAAAGAAAGCCCAACTGCAATAAATAAACGATGACACTTTTTTAATATTTCCTTTTGTTTTTTATGTTCAGATTAATTTACAAGCTAAAAGTGACATTTTGCATTTACATAATCGATACAAATTTTAAATAATTCTACTTACAGTATATGCCTTATCAAAATCCACACCTTCTATCCAACTTCACTGGCTCAGGTCGCTGGGGAGGTGCAAATTCACTGGCACCCCCTAGCCAGATGCAGTGGGTTAAAGCATCCAGCATTGCCACAGCTGTGATGTAGATGGCAGCTGCAGCTTGGATTCAATCCCCGGCTGGGGAACTTTCATATGCTGCAGGTGCAGCCATTTTAAAAAACAAATAACAAAAACAACCAACCAAACAACCAAAAAATACCTTCTAGAATCTGCAAATTTGGTGGGGCGGGGGGAATGGACTGTGGCATACAGAAGTTCCTGGGCCAGAGACCCAGGAATCAAACCAGAGCTGCAGCAGTAACAACACTGAGTCCTTAACCACTAGGAACCAGGGAACTCCTAGACCCTGCAACATTTAAATATCAAAAAAGATTTTGATTCTATTTTTTTTTTTTTGGCCACACCCATGGCACATAGAAGTGCCTGGGCCAGAAACTGAACTCACACCGTAGCTGCAGCATGCACCACAGCTGTGGCAATGCCAGGTCCTTAACCTACCGTGCCACAATTGAATTTCCAAGATTTTGAACCTTCTTGACCCACAGATGACTGTGGGTACCATGTTACAAAGGGTATTAGTGCATGTTTCTCATGACTGTAGAAACATCTTTGTTCTATGACACCAAAGGGAAGGCAGCAGCAGTCCTTTTTGTAAATAATTCATCAAGAATGAAAGTTTGCAACTCTTCTAAACGTCTATAATTAATAAACGAATACCATACCACCAGGGTTAGGGGCACAGCTGAAAATCCCAGTCAAACTTTACAGTCAGCCATCCATGTCTTTGGTTCCACATTCTCCAATCTAGCCAACCACAGATTGTGTAGTATGACTGCAATACTCATGAAAAAAATTCTTGTGAACGCGGATCCAAGTGATTCAAACCCATGTTATTTAAGGGTCCACTATATAGCATGTCTGTATTTTGTTTACATTTCACAGAGTAATACACCAGTCGGCAATTTTCACAAATATATTTTATAAATATAATGTATTAAATAGAAAAGCTTATTTTCAAAAATTATACAGTCTTAACTTCATCATAAATTATAGTTTTCCAGTTATTCAGTCAAAACATCTTGGTATGCTCCTTAACTTTGCTGAGGAACAAAACAAAGGAACTGACAGGAACTTCTTTCAGCTCCACCTTCAAAATGACATCTAGAGTCTGACCCTTCTGCACCTCCCTCACTGTGGCAGCCACCATCCCTTTATTACTATAGCTTCTGACCTGTTCAGCTACTACCCTGTAGACTTGCCTACCGCCAATTTTTAATGCAGCATCACTGATCCCTTAAAAATATAATGAGGAGTTCCCATTGTGGCTCAGTGCTTAACCAATCTGAGTAGGAAGCACGAGGTTGCGGGTTCAATCCCTGGCCTTACTCAGTGGGTTAAGGATCCGGGCGGCGTTGCCGTGAGCTGTGGTGTAGGTTGCAAATGCTGTTTGGGTCCTGCGTTGTTGTGGCTCTGGTGTAGGCCGGTGGCTATGGCTCTGATTTGACCCCTAGCCTGGGAACCTCCATATGCTGAGAGAGCGGCCCTAGAAAAGGCAAAAAGACAAAAAAAAAAAAAAAAGAAGAAAGAAAGAAAGAAAATGTGCCACTCTAACAAGACTGTATCACTCCTCTGTTTAAAACCCATAGCTGCTGCTGCCTATTTCTATCAGACTGAAAGTCAAAATCCTCACAAAGGCCTTCTAGGTTCTAGGCGATCTGGTGTGATTCACCCTCAAGCTCCATCCCCACACCTGTGTGACCCCCATCCACTGCGGTTCTCTCCTCTCCTTACTCCACTCTGGCACGTTGGCCTCTGTGCAGTTCACTGAACATGTCCAGCTGCCTCTGAAGCCACAAGACTAACTCTCTTACATCCTTCCGTCAAGTATTTACACAAATGTCTTCTCAATAGAGCCTACTTGATCCCTTGCTTAGTCCTACAAACTGCCCCACCCCACATTCTCTATCTTCCTTACCAAGCTCCCCTCTTACTTCCTTACTACTGACCACCTAACAAATTAAATAATCTATTAATTGTGTTTATTCTTGTCTGCCCCCCATCTCACCTTAAAGGTAAGATCCACAGGGCCAGGACTCTCAACCTGATTTATTCACTGATATATCCTAAATAGCAAGATGGGAGACTAGCACATAAGTGTTCAATAAATGTTGAATGGAATTTTTTAAATGTCCAACTTCTTGGTAGCCAAATGCCACAACACAAAACATCTGAAGTCAAACACTCAGCTCTCAACGGGATTACCACAGGTAGTATTACCATCCTGAAAACTGAAAGGTCCACTCCTAGGACCCCCTCCCCCAACTGATTATAATTGTGACTATATTATATAGCCATGCAAAAGCTTGTAAACAAATATTCATTGGCACATTATTCAATACAGGTAGGAAGCAGAATAATCCAACAACTAATACGTGGATTAACAAAATGTGGTATATCTATAAAAGAGAATATTATTCAGCAACAAAAATGAATGGAGTACTGACATTTACTACAAAAAGAATGAACCTTGAAAATATGACTCTAACTGAAAGTAATCAGACACAAAAAGCCACATATTGTATGATTCCATTGCTAAGAAATGTCCAGAACAGGCAAATCCTTAGAGACATAAAGTACATTAGTGATTGCTAGGGGGAGGGATGGAGGGAAGGGAGAACAGGGAGTGACTACTAATGGATAACAGGGTTTCTTCTGAGAAAAAGGAACATGTCCTAGAGGCAGACAATGGTTGTGGATACACAATCTTGTGAAAATACTAAGAAGCACTGAGTTGTGAAAGGGTGAGTTTTACCTCATTTCCTAAAATTCAGAAACAAAGCAAAAACAAAAACAGAGAGGACCACTCAGCTCAATGTCCACTGCTCATGAGCAAGGGAAAGCGGAGTTGGGGATGACTTCCTGACTCCAAGATTCTTGGCTTCAGTTCCAAGAATCCCATTTCACCAACTTAGCAAAGCAAAGATTTTTTTAGAAGGGGCAGGGGGTGGGAAGGCTAGTCATCTCTAAGCAGTAGCAAGCAGAACCTTTCCCTCACACCAATCCATTAAAATTCTCTATCCTTACCTTCAGTATGATCATCTCTCACACCTGGTCCACCACCAGCTCTGACCAGAACTGACTTGCAATTGATCTCCCTGTGTCCACTCTTGTTCTCCTGCAGTCTATGCTCTACATAGTCACTTCACTCTCTTGCTCAAGACTTTCAATGACTTCCTAGCACACTCAGGTTTTACTCTAAGTCCTTAGCATGGCCTACAAGGTCCTACATTGTGGGGGCCCTTGTGACCTCTCAAGCTCCATCTCCTACCACTCCAGCCCTAACAGTCACCCTCCTGTTCCTTAAACTCACCAAGGTCAAACAGGTCATTCTAATCTGAAGTAACACTCTCTGTCACTCTACCTTCTTATCCTCATTCTGCTTCATTTTCCTTCATAGCACTTACCACATTTTTTGTGTGTGTGCCTGTCCACCCTAATACAAACAACCCAAGGATTAAGGGTGCTGACTACCCCATGCAGTGTAAAATCCATATATAACTTTGACTCCCCCCAAACTTAACTACTAATAGCCCAATGTTGACCAAAAGCCTTACTGGTAATATAAAAAGTCACTTAACCCACATTCTGTATGTTACAGTATTATATACTATGTTCTCACAATAAAGTAGGCTAGAGAAAAAGTAAGCTGATTTATTAAAATCATAAGAAAGAAAAAATACATTTACATCATACATACGTATTTATTTTTTAAAATACACATACAAGTGCAGTTCAAGGGTCAACTATAGACAGTAAACTCCACAAAGCTAAGAACTCTCGTTTACTGCTGTACATATCTACGACCATGTCTGGTACAGAAAAAGCACATAATATCTCTTCAATGACTGAATTTGCAAACTGAGTTAGCAAAATCATATTCTTCCATGAAATATGTACTCATCCACCATACAATAAGCAAAGGATTAGAAACAGGGATAGGAAACAAGTCAGTATTATACTAAATTACCTGTTCATCAAAAAGATCACAAATTTACAACACAAAATATATTTGCCACATTATGGGTCTAAATCCCTTGGAGTACTATAACTATGAGGTTAACATTCATACTGGATTAACCAAGCCTCTTATTTGTCCTCATTCTACCTGCTTTCTTAATCATTAGATCTTAAGGGATCCTACAGATTTCTTAATACTCAAAACCTCATTCATGTTTACTCCAATGACAGTAACACTGATCTTCTGCCCCAAGATGGAAACCTCCATCTTCCTCTACGCCAGGATGAGTTACCAGTCCTGAGTTCTACTTCCTAGATACTTCAGATCTATTTCCCTTGTTCTACTCCCATCACATTAACTGAGGTCCTTATTCACTTCTCACTTTGACTTATCACCTGGAATCTTGAGACTTTCCATTCAGATCTCCCTTCTGATTGTACTCACTACAATACCACCAAAGAGATCTCACTACAGTACAAAACTCAGTATCTTCAGCGGTTTCATGTAGCTTCCCAGAAAATTTTCAACTCCCTAACTTAACTTCATCTACCATCACTGCCAAATACATCAGGCTTTAAGTTAATGCAGTCACAGTGAACTACTACAGTTTCCAGATACATGATCTGGGCTTTTTTCTTTATTTTCCCATATGTTACTCCCTTTCTGAAACGTTCTTTTCTACTCTTCTTGCCTAGCAAAAGTTTTAACTCTCAGCTTAGATGCCAATTCCACCAGAGAACTTTCCATGGCTCTCTGCTTTAGATGTCCTCTCAGTCCTCCCTCTACACTTGTCACAAGTGCTGCAAAAATTGCTCTTATAATTGAATATGTACTGTTTGCTTTATTTTCCTGTGTCTTCAACTAAATTGTGAGCTCCTTGAAAGCAGGTCTAATAATATATTTACCTTCGTGTCACACTGCCTGATGCATGGAAGCGGTTATTGTTAAAAAGATGATTTATAAAAGGGGCAGGGAGGAAAGAAGGGAGATGGAGAGAGGGAGGAAGAAAAGGGAGGAAGAAAGGAAGGAAAGGTAGAAGAGAAAGAGGGAGGGAAAGGAAGCCAAAGAGAAAGGGAGAAGGAAGGCAAGAGTGAGTGAGGACATGCATGTAAGCAAAGGACATTTAAAAAGGCACCTGTAATCAATCCATTGTTTTTTCATGTGGTCTTGGTGATTACTGAAGAGAGAATGGTACATCTGAAAAGGCCCATCTCCCCAGATCCTAAGTACAACCATCTAAATCACTTATCCTCTAAAGATTCTGAAATGTCCAGTCTATCCAGCCCATTTCCACTTAAAAATTTACTGTCGTGTAATGAGAGATGTTAATAACATGTATGATATAAAAGCAAAAAAGTTTTAGGAAAAAAAGGAGGAAATGAATTTTAGCATAATTAAGTCAGAATTTTTTGTAACTTTAATAATCTGTCATTTCCTGACACTGTGCTATCACTGATATTGAAAGATTTATCGAAAGTATGAAAAATAACCCAAGCATAACACCAACACCATGATCTATGTCAAAGCACAAAATTGCTTTTTATGTCACAGTCATATTCTTCAAAAACGCACTGGGTAAAAATACCACAAGATAGAGTATATGAGTTAGCAAAGGGGCTTTATTTATTTAAATAAATTCTTGAAGATAGTACTTCAGGAAAACTGCTTCTAAAACATACAGCACTTAAAATGATACATACATTTTCCTTCGGGGACTTTAAAGCAACAACCAAAAAAGTGTATTTCTACATACTTTTTCATTACCTCAATACACTGTCACTTAATAAAATTTAAATTTGTGGCTAATAAGACAAATAACACAAACTTAAAAGCTAGCTACCAAGTACAAATCTGTTTGGTAACATCCAATAATTGGCAAAAATCCCTCTATAGCTCAGTTGTCATTATAATATAGAAAGTGGGAACACACAAAAAAAGAAAACCTAAGCCTAATAAAATCAATATTACACTTTTTGAATTGCAATTTTATTAAAGCAAAATACCAATAATGGGCAGCCTCTCAACTCTTGCCACATAAAAATTAAGTTGAAAGAATAAGCTGTTTTTAGTACTTCTTTAGTACTTCTGATTTCCAAAGAGAGGACTTACTACAGGAAGTTCTTCTTGTATAAAGTTAGATTATTTTAATAATTCTTTCCTTTTAACATTACTGGTAACTTTCTTGAAAGAAAGTAATAATGGAAATGCTGAGCCCTTAAAATTAGTGCTAAAATGATATCAAATACTATGAAACTTTCAAGGCTGAAGTTTCCTGTGTACTTTCATTTTTGTAAACAGATAAGTTGGAAAAAAATAACAAAAGGAAGAAAGAAACAGAAAGAAAATCTAAAAGACCTTCAACTTACTACATTTCTTTTAACCAAATATTAACAGAGTACCCAAGATATGCCAGGCACTACACTGGGAATTGAGACAGATTACAATATTTACCCCCAACTAAACCCTTTATTATTCAGCCTCTGAACTTACTATATATTATTCAACCCAACACTCTTCTTAAGAAACTGTCATCCAACAAAGAAGATACGCAGTCTATCTTAATACATTTACTTGTCACCATTTCACATGTAACTAGCATTTGTGATTAACAAAAGAGATTCATTTCTGAAATGTGACTGATTATTTTTTCATTTACATGAAGGGGAAACAGTAATTCAGCAGATATAAACTGCTTCAGATAGGAGTTTATAGGACCCCAAACTCAAGAAAAAAAAAAAAAAAACTACCAAAAAAAAAAAAAAAAAACAACAAAAAAAAACCCCAAACCCTGGACTAAACCTAATTACTCTGTACAGCTGATAAATATTTAAGTAGCCACAGCTTTCACTTTCTACCACAAACACAAGTATTACGATCTTAATTTGGACACAGTATTATAAAAGCAGTCCTGATGCTGAAAAGAATAAATTTTTTAAAAAACAGTTCAAAGGAACTGTCAAAAGTAGATGACATTTACATTTTAACTTACTAGCTGTTGCATTTCTATCCTTGTGAACACACTCTACCCTTTTCAAGCACTTCTGAATTTGTAATGGATGAAAAATATCTGCCGGTCTCTACGTTCCACTAGTTGAACCTAGACATTTCGGCTATCTAAGGCTTTTCATCCTAGAATGTGGTAAAAAACACGACAGCATTCAATTACACATTCTCTAAATTGAAAAAACAACCTGTACTTTTATTACTGTAATTTCTCCCACCATTCAAGCAAATTGTACTTTTTAGACAATATCCACCATTTAATTAACATGTTTATATTGAAGAGGAACCTGGCCATCGGTTCTTTCACAATGCATCATACAGCATCTGATCACTTACAGACCAAATGCATCAGTAAAGGAAAATAAACCAGATAATCCTAAATCTCTGGAAACAGAAGAAACAAAAGCTCTCTCCGAGTTGTGTAAAGGTCACCAAAATTCTCATTAAAAACCTTTCGATTAAGATTATATTTGATTTCCCCAATCAAAAACGTCTCCTAAAAATTCATGGTACTGTTCACACAATAAATTAGACGTTCTTTCATCAGTGTAACCGATAGAACAGTTCAGTTTCTAGAGTCAGATTACTTGACCTGCTTTTAAAAAACACTTAAATGCATGCAGTTATTCCTACGATTCCCTGCCAAAGAGACGTTCTATATGCGAAAAATCATCCTCGGTGAGACAGCCTATATAACTAGCTCCAACTCCACAGCAAAGCCCACAGATATCCCCACCAGCTGACTCCCACCGTCTCCGGGGACAGCTTGGGGCCCCCAGCCGCCACACACACACACCTTCCTCGGCAGGACTCTGAGGCCCCACATACGACCTCGACCAAGCCCCCCACTTCCTGAATTCTCTAACCCCTGAGGTTCGTTTTCCGGAGGCAACCTTACCTTCATGATGACTCTGGGGCCGCGATCCCCTCGAAAACACCAGATTCACCTACACCTGGAGAAGAAACAAAAGACACCCAGTCAGCACCATGGGCACCCCCCTGCACTGGCGGAGGCGGAGGGAACCGAGCGAAGCCCGCACCCCGAAAAAGAGCCGAAAGAGGCGTCAGTCCCCGAACCGCAAATAGCCGAACCGGGGTTCCCTCTGGCCTCGCCATCCCGGCAAACCCGGCCACCTTTACAGTTCGACAGCTTCCCGTCCCCATTGTCGGGACCCGACGGAGTTTCCCGTCTCCGACAATGACGCCATTTCTGTCAGAGAAGAAACTCACAACAAGCCCGGGGTCCGGCGCGGGGCCGGCCGTCCTCCTCCCCTCCGGCCTCCGCGCCGGGCCCGGCCGGCCCCCCTCCGAAGGGCCGCACACCCCTCGTCCGAGCCGGAGCCAGCCGAGCCTCAAGGGGCTCGGCGGGGGCCGCGGAGGGCCCGGCGGGCCGCGGGCGGGACCGATCCTGTACAGCCTCAGCCCCCGTCCCGCTCCGAGGCGGACACCCCGACAAGTGGGAGCGGGATCCACGTCCGCCTGCCGCGGGCACGGCGAGAGCGCCGAGGGACCAAGAGGCGGCAGCCCCCCCCCCACCCGGCCCGGGCCCCCCACCGCGGCTGGGAGACGTGAAAGCGCTGAGTGTGCGGCCGCCAGGCTGGGGAGCGACTCGACTCGGCAACTGCAGGGACGGGTGGGAGCTCTCAGGAGGCCGAGGCCCCGAATTCGGGCGCCTGGGGAGCCCACCACAGCGATCTTGTCTTCTCCTCGATTGGGCCCAGTGACTCCCCAAAAGACCCCCTTAATAGGACCGCCAAAGCCTCAGAAAACGTCCCTACCTTCCTCGGAGGCGAGCTCTGACCCTGGCACGTCCAGAGTCCCCTTCCCTGCTCCCCCCCAAAACCAGCAGGCCCGGGGGAGAGATGGGGGAAGAAGGGCGGCGGGTCCAGCGGTTGCTGAGGCTGAAGCTCCGGCTCCTCCTCCTCCCGCGGCGGCGACTGGTACCTTTGTTTGGCGGCCGCTCGGGCTCCCTCGCTGGGGGGAGGGGGGACGACGAAAAATCCCTCCCGGACTGGAGGTCCGGGCCCCCAGTTGCGCTGCCCTCCAGAGGACGGCGGCGACAGACCCTCTGCGGCTCCCTCCGGGCAAAGGTCCAGGCGGTGGCCGTGGCGGCGGCAAGCTTAAGCTCAAGAGTCTCCCTCCGCTCCGGCGCCCGAGCTCCTCACTCCGGACTCGACTGACGGGCAAACATCGCTTCCCCCCCCCACCCCAAGTCCCCCCCTTCCCTCCTTTCTCCCCTCCCCTAGACTTTCTTTCCCCTCCCCTACCTCTTTCCCGGATGGCCTCTTAGACGACCTCGGATTGGTTAGACTTCTTTAGAACCCCCCTATGCCCTGTTCCTATTGGTCCCTGGGATACAAACAACGACGCCATTTTCCCACCAGTTCTATGGAAACAGAAAGTTACGCCTCAAAGCTCCCCGGGAAATGTAGTTCAGCCTCTGGGCCAACGCGCTAGGCCTTGCCGGTGAGAACTGCAAGATCCGCAAAGCCCCGCGGCTACGTGAGACGGGAGGGGGGAGGGAAAGGGGGCGGAGCGACAAAGCAAAGGGGAGGTGGCAACGACGCCTGCGCAGTGTGACCGGGATGGCGCATTTTCTTGCACCGAGTAATGCGGCGTCGCTGGTGGCTGAGGAGGGCGGAGAGTTCTTTGGTGAAATAGAGGGAGGGATTCATGGAAGCCTCAGGAGGAGCCTTGTCCTGAACTATAAGGTGGGAAGTTGATACAGGATACTGCTACTCCTGGGCCCGCGGCGTGAAAGTTGTGATATCATCCTCGAACCGTGAGTGGCTGTGCCGGCGGCTGGGGGGGAACCCGGATGGGGAGGAGGGTTGGGGAGGAGGGTTGGGGAGTCTGGGAGGCGGAGCCGAGAGGAAAGAAAGAAAAGAGGGTGAGGACCCGGATGCTGAACCGGCTTGTGTATGAATTTTCCATCCTCTCGCTGGAGGAGGGGAGGAGCGGTAGCGGACCGAGCGGGGCGGAAGGGGGCCTCAGAGCCGAGAGAAAGCAGAGCCGACATTTGAAGCCCTTCTTCCAAGTCTCTGTTGAAAATCTGCCCCGGAGTTAATTAAATTCCCTCCCTGTATCTCTCCGGTAGTTTTTTTCAGACCCACCCACATCTCCCGGAGTTTGAGTGGAAGGGCTCACTCTGCGCTTCACAGCTACGTTTGTATTTGCGTGTTCCTTTAGCTCTTTAGAAACCAGACTCTTCCCTTTTAAAAAATTGCATGATATTTCCACTTGTGCCTGCAAATGTGTGCCCTGACTTCATCCTCTAACGCGTTAGAAGGCACTTTCCGTTGTCCTTCACATATTTGAGCGCCTACCGTGTGGAAGAAACTTGTACGGCCCCTGCTTCGTAAACCAGAGCCCAGTGAGACAGGCAGATATTAAATTGAACACACACGAGTGTAAAATTGCGTCAGGTGCTGTAAGTGGTGCATAGAAGAGTTTCATGGTGATAGGAGAATTGGAAATTGGGAAATTGCCTTAGGGAGTTGAAAGCATTCCCGAGCATGTGAGGATCCAGCCGAGAGCGGAAGGGTTAGTAAGAGTTAATTAAGGAACATTCCAGATCGAAAGAATATCGTGTTGGAAAGGCTTGTGCCACAAGGGAGCTTTTTAAAGTATGAGAAACTGAGGCTGGGGTGTGGGCAGGGGATTGACTCTCCGAACTTGATAAGCTTTCATGGAGACTTTATTGAGCAGTCTGCTAACTGGAAGAGTTCTCAATCAGAAGGGAGATAGGACCGCATTTGAATTTTGAAAAGATCTCTGGCTGAAGAGTAGGAGCGAGTACAGGAAGCCCAAACACTAAGTTACTGCTCTAGTAGTCCAAAGGGAGGAGAGACTGTGGCTTGTATTAATATTCAACAACCATTGTTTGAACAAATTTAGGGCAGTTTCCCACTTTTGAAAATGAGTAGGTTCAGACTCTCACCGAGGCATTCTGTGGGTTGCTTTTCACTCCACAAGCAAATTAGTAGCACCCTAATGCCTCTTTCCATTCAGGTCTAGTGTGTGATGGCTGAAATTTCTAGGTGCGATAAATTGGAGCCTTTGGGGTTACAAAGGAAGAAAGAAGGAGTTCCCGTCATGGCGCAGTAGTTAATGAATCCGACTAGGAACCATGAGGTTGCAGGTTTGATCTCTGGCCTCGCTCAGTGGGTTAAGGATCCCGGTGAGCTGTGGTGTAGGTCTCAGATCCCGCGTTGCTTTGCCTGTGGTCGGCGGCGACAGCTCCGATTAAACCTCCATAGGCTTCGGGAAGCGGCCCTAGAAAAGGCAAAAAGACAAAAAAAAAAAAAAAAAAAGAGGAAGAAAAAGGCAAGTGAGAGTAGATGCCAGTGTAATGTGAAACACTTCTTACAGAACACTGTAAAAAGACACAAAACAGATTGGGTTTTGACACCTAGAAAAACTGAGGTTTCTATGTTTTCCCACTGTTCAGAACACTTGCCCATAAACATTCTCTGGGAAAGGAACATTAATTGACTTATTTGTTAAATGAGTATTCTTAAATTTACCTGAGTGAGCAAAAGAAAAATTTTTTTAATTCATAAGTAATATTTTAAGTTGGAAAAAAATCAACCAAAGCCATTAGATTTGAAACAGATGAACTCTGATCTCTGTACAACAGGTGTACTTATTGCGGAGCCAGAGACAAAAGTTCATTATTGAATTATTGAAAGTTCATCTTTCTGATTTTTAAATTAAGTCAGATGTGTTCTGGAGGCTGAGAAAAGATAAACATGATTTTTGTACTCAACCCAGTTGAGAAGAGTTGGCTAAATAGAGTAGTATAAGGAGTTCCCTTTGTGGCGCAGCAGAAACGAATCTGACTATGATGATGAGGATTCAGGTTCAATCCCTGGTGTCACTCATTGGGTTGGAGATTTGGAGTTGCAGTGGGCTGTGGTGTAGGTTGCAGATGCGGCTCGGCTCCTGAGTTGCTGTGGCATATGTAGACCAGCAGCTACACTCTAATTCAACCCCTAGCCTGGGAACCTCCATATGCTGCAGGTGTGGCCCTAGAAAGCTAAAAAATAAATAAATAGAGTAAAATAGAAGAGATGCTTTTTAAAAATTCTACTTTTAACTCTGTTCAATAATCTTTTACCTAAGTGATTACTCTTCCTGCACCTTTTCTTTCTGTCATTCTCTTAAAAATAAGGTAATTTATGTCCAGATTTAAACAGTATAGGTTACTAGACTGGTATTGGATTATTTCAAAATATTTTCTGGCCCTGGAACTCCAAATGCCATGAGATGGCCAAAAAAGAAAAAAAAGAAAAGAAAGAAATGAAGACTCCTAACAGGAAAAGAAAGAAAAATAGCAATAGATATTTATGAAAAAGTAATAGAGATTCAATAGTAAAGGAGGATTATAGGAAAACTGAGTGATGTTCTGGGAAACATTGAAGTAAATGTAAAATTTAAATAATAATCACTGCAAAGAAATTTTTAACAGTATAATTGCTTTCAAATTAATGAATATCTAATCAGGACGTCTGAAATGGATTGATTATGAAGAGGAGTTTTACCCTTTTTAATTTTTTTAAATTATAGTTGATTTACCATGCTGTGCCAATTTCTGCTGCACAGCAAAGTGACCCAGTCATACATATGTATACATTCCCTTTCTTATATTATCCTCCATCGTGGTCTACCCCAGGTGATTGGATATAGTTCCCTGTGCTATACAGTAGGACCTCATTGCTTATCTTTTTTTTTTTTTTGTCTTTTTAGGGCCGTACCTGAGGCATATGGAAGTTCCCAGGCTGGGAGTCAAATCGGAGCAGCAGCTTTTGACCTGCACCACACCCACAGCAACGCAGGATTGGAGCCTCATCTGTAACCTACACCACAGCTCATGGCAACACCGGATCCTTAACACACTGAGCAAGGCCAGGAATCAAACCTGCATCCTCATGGATACTGGTCAGATTCATTTCCTCTGAGCCACAATGGGAACTCCTGCTTATCCATTCTAAATGTAATAATTTGCATCTGCTAACCCCAAACTGCTAGTCCATTCTTCTTCCACCCCCTACACTTTATTTAAATATACTGTTGACCCTTGAACAACAGGACTTTGAACTGCAAGGGTCCACTTATACCCGGACTTATTTAAATAAGTGCATACTACAATACTACACAATTTGCGGTTGGTTGAATCTGTGGATGCAGAATTAGGGATATTCACATTTTCAGCTGCAGGGTGGGATGTGTGGTAGTTCTATCCCCTGTGTTGTTCAAACACATAAAACATAGTCATTTTAATGCACATGTAGGGGGAGGTATGTTTACTAACATATAATTATTCAAATATAGAGGTATCTAATTTTGTGGATTTGTTTTGACATTGATATCAACAATTTAAGCCTTTTATGGTTGATTAAAATAGGAAAGATTTTTTTTAAATAAAGGCTTTTAATATAAGTTTTGTAACATATTTTGTAACTTACGGAAACCACTTAAAATCTAATATAATGAAGACTTTCTTTTTTTAAAATTATATATAATTTACATATCGTATAGTTTACCCATTCAAAGTATACTATTCAGGAGTTCCCATGTGGCTCGGTGGGGTTAAGGACCTGGTATTGACACTGCAGTGGCTTGGATTGCTGCTATGGCGAGAGTTCATTTCCTGGCCTGGGAACTTCCGCAAGCCACAGGTGTAGCCAAGAAAAAAAAAGTGGGTTTTACTATATTCACAAGGTCAGGCAAACATCTCCACAACCAAATTTTGGAGTATTTTGATCCCCCCCGCCCCCGAAAAGAAACCCATTAGCAGTCACTCCCTATTTCCCCCCATTCCAGCCCTATATAACCATTAATTTACTTTCTGTCTCCATAGATGTTCCTGTTGTGAACTTTTCATATAAATGGAAGCATACAATATGTAATCTTTTATCACTGTCTTTCTTTCATGTAGCATGTTTTCAGGATTCATAGGTATAAAATTTTCTTTTAAAACCAAATGAAAGTTTACCTTTATAAAAACACAAATTCCTTGAAATATCAATTTTTTTGCATGTTGATACTCAGTTTAATTATATCATCTTTTGTGTTTCTCCTTTTTTACAGATCAACTTTGAAATTTAAAAACGATGGAGAAGACTCAAGAAACAGTCCAAAGAATTCTTCTAGAACCCTACAAGTACTTACTTCAGTTACCAGGTAACAGTTTAGTTATAACATGTGTAGAGTTGTTTTTATACAGTAGTGTTCGTTTAAATTTTAGCATACAGAGAAGGTTAGACTTGCCAGCTCTTGAGACTCTCTATTTAAGGTGATACATATGAGGTAAATAATGCTGTACTTTAAAATTTTTTTGTTCCTAAAATGGACTTTTTTGAGGCACTCCTTTAAAAAAAATCTGCTTATGTGACAGATTTAAAAAAATAAAAATTCTTAAAACATTTGAGTATTTCACTAGAGATTTTATTATTCATGGATGCCTTATATTCCTGTTCCCTCTGTTTGATATTAGGGGATGTTTATGCCAATTTTTATAACAACAAAAAGGTACTTGGAGTTTCACTGTGGTGCAACAGGATCAGTGGCATTGGCAGCGTTAGGACGAAGGTTCAGTCCCCAGCCCAGCGCAGTGGGTTAAAGGATATGGCATGCCTAGGTTGTAACTGGGACTCTGATCTGATTCCTGGCCTGTGAACTCCGTAACTTCAGGGCAGCCAAAAAAGAGAAGAAAGAAAAGGCTTCGCTTAACTTCCCTATTCAAATTTTCAACTATCACTTGGAAGCACAGCCTAATTATTCCCATGAAAGATGAGTCCCTTGGATATGGCTTCCTAAAGAAACACCTGGCCAATCATTGTGCTTGTTTTATTTTGCTATTTTTTTTTTCTTTTGGCCATGCCCGAGGCATGTGGAAGTTTCTGGGCTAGAGATTAAACCTGTGCCATAGCGATGCAGTGACAACACCAGATCCTTAACCTGCTGTGCCACAAGAGAACTCTTTGTTTTACTGTTTTGTTTTGTCTGCCATTTCTTAGGCCACTCCTGTGACATATGGAGGATCCCAGGCTAGGGGCTGAATCTGAGCTGTAGCCACCGGCCTACTCCAGAGCCGCATCTGCAACCTACACCACAGCTCATGGCAACACCGGATCCTTAACCCACTGAGCAAGGCCAGGGATTGAACCCACAACCTCATTGTTCCTAGTCAGATTCGCTAACCACTGAGCCACGACAGGAACTCCTGTTTTACTGTTTTTAACTGTCTTGAAAATGGCAATAGCAACTACAAACCCATGCATATGATAAGGGTGGGGTCTTATAATAAAAATTCAGGTATAAACCAGTGACTTGGAATTTGGATTGTTCTTTTGCATAGAAATAATATAAAAGGTAGTAAGTTGACAACCATAAAAGCACCACCTGTTTAGCTCCTAGTGTGGCTAAACTTTAGTCTAATGATGATCTCAGCACAATCACAATAAAAAATTTTTAATTTCTGTTCTAAAATGCACACCTTCCTCAATGTGCACACCTCAGTGGTAATAAGGCGTTCATGTTCTTCATGAGCCTGAGGAAAGAAAATCTGGGTGTCAAAAGCCAGAAGAGTGGTGGCTCCCTCGCTATGCCTTGGAAACCATCATGTTTAGTGTTATTTCTGTTGATAACCCTAATGAAGACATACGTGCTAATGTCAGTGCTTCAGTGCTTTAAAAGAATGGAGGAAAGACAGGTGGAGAATGCAAGGGGAAAGTTTCCTGCTATTTAAGAAAAGGCCAAGAGGGAATTCCTGTTGTGTCTCAATGGTGATGAACCTGATGAGTATCCCTGAGGATGTAGATTCCATCCCTGGCCCCACTCAGTGGGTTAAGGATCCAAGAGCTACAGTATAGGTTGCAGACGTGGCTCAGATCTGCCGTTACTGTGGCTGTGGTGTAGGCCGGCAGCTTCAGCTCCAATGCAATCCCTAGCCTGAGAATGTCCATTTGCCAAGGGTGCACCCTAAAAGAAAGAAAAAGAAAAAGCCAAGAGACTGCTTTTGAGTGAAATTTATTCAGCATCCAGTAACTTTACTTATTTGAGGGTCTCCCATTGAGAAAGGTGGCACTGTTTCTCCTGCATTCTTCCTGCCTATTGCTTTTTTTGTAACAAGTTGGCAGACACTAACTGGAACTGGGCTACCATAAAACATGCCGGTTATCAGTGATGACAAGAGTAACCAGTGTCATCCTGTGTCTCGCCCTCAACCACTGTGCTAAGCGAGGACTACCTGTAGTTACATTTTTTTTTTTTTTTTTTTTTTTTTGTCTTTTTGCTATTTCTTTGGGCCACTCCCCTGGCATATGGAGGTTCCCAGGCTAGGGGTCGAATTGGAGCTGTAGCCACTGGCCAACACCAGAGCCACAGCAACGCGGGATCCGAGCCGCGTCTGCAACCTACACCACAGCTCATGGCAATGCCGGATCGTCAACCCACTGAGCAAGGGCAGGGCCCGAACCCGCAACCTCATGGTTCCTAGTCGGATTCGTTAACCACTGCGCCACGACGGGAACTCCTGTAGTTACATTTTAAGTATAATGCTTATGGACATGATGAACTACTTCTGTAACATTTTTTTTTAATTCTCATCATTTGTAAGTAATACCTTAGGGCCATTAGATAACATATTTAAGACTCTCATTAGGTATCCCTTCAAAATTCCCAGCCCAGGTGTTGAACCCACACCACAGCAGAAACCTGAGCTGCTGCAATGACAACACTGGATCCTTAACCTGCTGTGCCACAGGAGAACGGCATATCCCATATGTTTTAATCTAATATACTCTTGCATCCATGATAGAAAATAACTTCAAAAGAGTTTTCTAAAGAAAGAGGAAATTGTGCTATGTATAAACTACTTTTCACACAATAGCTTCAGTTACTAGGTGACTTAAAGGTGGACAAGACATTTATTCTATTGTAAAGTTACTCTTGCTAATAAAAGATTATGATTAATAATTGCTAATGTCTGGATTTTCTGAAATTAGTAAAGTAGAATGACTTTTTTTTTTTTTGTTTTTTTTTGTTTTGGTCTTTTTGCCTTTTCTGGGGCCGCTCCCACAGCATATGGAGGTTCCCAGGCTAGGGGTCCAATCAGAGCTGTAGCCACCAGCCGATGCCAGAGCCACAGCAGTGCAGGATCTGAGCCGAGTCTGCAACCTACACCACAGCTCATGGCAACGCCGGATCCTTAACCCACTGAGCAAGGCCAGGGATTGAACCCACAACCTCATGGTTCCTAGTCAGATTCATTAACCACTGTGCCACCTAGGGAACTCCTAGAATGACTTTTATTTATGTTGTTTATTTGCCCTAGTGTAGAAGTATAGGACCCCAGGCCTTTACAGTGGGAGGCAGGAGGTCTGGTTGGAAGTGGAGGAAAAAGAGGACCTGCAGAAAAGGAGTTAGTAATGTTAAGCTCTTAAAGAGAAGACAGTAATTATTGTTTGTTTTCGTCTTGCAAGATCTCTCTGACTTACTTCTGTTAGAAATAATTTGGGGAACTAAAAGTATCCAACCAGACCCTAGACTTTGGTCAAATGAAAAAATATTAAAACTGCAGTACATGTAAGTTAAGCCATTTATTGTACTGTTTTCTACATGTATTCTAAAGTAAAGGGGGAAATGTGGCTATACATTAATTCTGTTTTTCATCTAAATTTGTTTTTTAAAATTAAAGGATTATTTTTGCATAATTGTTCATACTCAGTATAGTCCAGATTCACCTTTGTTAAACTGGGAAGTAGATCAGAAGTAAAAAGGATATAATTGCTACTCAGACTGTGTTCACCTTAAGGGTTAGTAGACAGAGGATACTGCTTCCAGAACTCTAAGAAATCCTTCCGTTTTAGATTTCCCATAGGAAGTGAAACTTTGTTCTCTTTGGGTATGAGGGTATGTGTATGCATTTGTTTGGAAGATTGGTACAGAGAAAACACAGATAGGACTCAGAAAATACTGGTTTTGTTTACTGAAACTTTGTATGTAACTATTTTCCTAAAGCCTAATCTGAAATTAGGATGTTATTATGCATTCACGTTAGCAGGAAGCTTGAAGAAAGAACTTTTTTTTTTTTCCTGCTTTTTAGGTCCGTACCCGAAGCATATGGAGGTTCCCAGGCTAGGGGTCCAATTGGAGCTACAGCTGCCGGCCAACGCCACAGCCACAGCAACATGAGATCCGAGCTGTATCTTCAACCTACACCTCAGCTCACAGCAACACTGGATCCTTAACCCACTGAGTGAGGCCAGAGAGCAAACCCGAAACCTCAGGTTCCTAGTCAGATTCGTTTCCACTGCACTATGGTGGGAACTCCAGAAAGAACATTTTTATTAAATGAATTGATTGTGGTTTTTATCTACCATTCCTTTATATTTGGGGTAAAATGATTTATAGTGGTGACTACTACCCAGAGACCTCTCTTGAGTTTTCTGTGTAAGAAAAACATAATGAAAAGCTAATCGCCCTTGGAATTCCCATTGTGGCACAGTAGTTAACGAATCCAACTAGGAACCATGAGGTTGCGGGTTCAATCCCTGGCCTTGCTCAGTGGGTTAAGGATCTGGCTTTGCCGTGAGTTGTGGTGTAGGTTGCAGACTCGGCTCAGATCCTGCACTGCTGTGGCTCTGGCATAGACTCGTGGTTACAGCTCCAATTGGACCCCTAGCCTGGGAACCTCCATATGCTGCGGGAGTGGCCCCAGAAAAGGCAAAAAGACCAAAAAAAAAAAAAAAGCTAATGGCCCTAATCAAAATAAAGAGATTAACTTTTGACTAAATTTAGGGCATTTAAAAGTCACTGCTTCCTGGGGTGGTAATGTCACTTTTTTTTTTTTTTTAAACTCAGTGAATTTTCTTTTGTGTGTGTGTGTTGTGTATGGGTCTTTTACAGCTGCACCCACAGCTTATGGAAGTTCCCAGGCTAGGGGTCAAATCAGAGCTGTAGCCTACACCACAGCCGCAGAAACACTTAGGATCCAAGCTGTGTATACGACCTATACCTCAGCAACGTCTGCGACCTAAACCACAGCAACACAAGATCCTTAACCCACTGAGCAAGGCCAGGGATTGAACCCACATCTTCATGGATAATTTATAGTTGTACAGCCATCATCAGATATTAGCAGTTTTTGATAGGAAAGAAGCAGAGTTGTCCAGTCTCTAAAATCAATTTAAAGGAATTTTAAGAGAAAATTTTTTATAAGGTAATTCAATAGTAAAGTACATTTAGGGGTTGCCACTGTGGCGCAGTGGAAACAAATCTGACTAGGAACCATGAGGTTGTAGGTTCGATCCCTGGCCTCACTCAGTGGGTTAAGAATCTGGCATTGCCATGAGCTGTGGTGTAGGTTGCAGACACCACTCAGATCCTGCGTTGGTGTGGCTGTGGTGTAGGCCGGCAGCTGCAGCTCCAATTCAACCCCCAGCCTGGGAACCTCCCTATGCCGCTGGTGCAGCCCTAAAAAGCAAAAAAAAAAAAAAAAAAAGTACGGAAGTACATTTATTTAAAAATACTATAGCCTCGAGGTGTTCCTTTCATGGCTCAGCAGAAACAAATCTGACTAGCATCCATGAGGGTACAGGTTCAATTCCTGGTCTTGCTCAGTGGGTTAAGGATCTGGTGTTGCTGTGAGCTGTGGTATAGGCCGCAGACACAGCTTAGATCCCGTGTTGCTGTAGCTGTGGTGTAGGCTGGCAGCTACAGCTCTGATTCGACCCCTAGCCTGAGAACCTCTATATGCCGGGGGTGTGGCTCTAAAAAAAAAATATTAAATAAATAAAATAAAAATACCTATAGTCTCTGAAATGGACAGTGCTAATTAACTGACATTAACTAGACTGGCTACCTTCTCAAAAAAGGAATGAATTAGATCATAATTCCTTAAAAGTGCATTCCATTCCAAAACTATTGATAGAAGTTAAAAATGGAAGGAGTAAGCTTACTAATAGGCCACTGGAGTACTTTGGCATCTCTCTTGCTTGTCCTAATTTTAAAAGGTGCATTTCAGGATGAATTTTGGCAGGGGGTGCCAGTGGGGGCCCAACAGTGGAAGGCAAGCTCTGCAGTAGGTAATGGATTGATGAGGCTCAATTTATCAAGTCTGATCAGTTTTAGGGGAAGTTTCTGAATACATTTCTTGTAATCAAAATGTTAATCTATTGCCAAATTTTATTCTTTGCATGCAGGTAAACAAGTAAGAACCAAACTTTCACAGGCATTTAATCATTGGCTAAAAGTTCCAGAAGACAAGCTACAGGTATTTAGACAATTCTAACCTCATTCTTAATCTCTGATAAATGAATAGATGTCATGTAAAAATACTCCTAGATTTTAATTCAGTTTAATGCTAATGCAATATATTATATTGAGGTTGGTAGGTAATTACTAGTTGTGAAAACCAAGACACTTGACACTTTGATAACCTGTAAATTTACAGTATTTATGAGTTCTTAGATTGTTCAAATGAAATTTTTCCATTGTTTTTCTTATTAGATTATCATTGAAGTGACGGAAATGTTACATAATGCCAGTTTACTCATCGATGATATCGAAGACAACTCAAAACTCCGACGTGGCTTTCCAGTGGCACACAGCATCTATGGAATTCCATCTGTCATCAATTCTGCCAATTATGTATATTTTCTTGGCCTAGAGAAAGTCTTAACCCTTGATCACCCAGATGCAGTAAAGCTTTTTACCCGTCAGCTTTTAGAACTACATCAGGGCCAAGGCCTAGATATCTATTGGAGGGATAATTACACTTGTCCCACTGAAGAGGAATATAAAGCTATGGTGCTGCAAAAGACAGGTGGACTGTTTGGATTAGCAGTAGGCCTCATGCAGTTGTTCTCTGATTACAAAGAAGATTTAAAGCCACTACTTAACACACTTGGGCTCTTTTTCCAAATTAGGGATGATTATGCTAATCTACACTCCAAAGAATATAGTGAAAACAAAAGCTTTTGTGAAGATCTAACAGAGGGAAAGTTCTCATTCCCTACTATTCATGCTATTTGGTCCAGGCCTGAAAGCACTCAGGTGCAGAATATCTTGCGCCAGAGAACTGAAAACATAGATATTAAAAAATACTGTGTACATTATCTTGAGAATGTAGGTTCTTTTGAATACACTAGGAATACTCTTAAAGAGCTTGAATCTAAAGCCTATAAACAAATTGATGCACGCGGTGGGAACCCTGAGCTAGTAGCTCTAATAAAACACTTAAGTAAAATGTTCAAAGAAGAGAATGAATAGTATTAAGCCAGTCTTGATTAGGCCTGAAAAAATTAGACTTTTATTTCTTTTTTTTTTTTTTTTTTTTTTTTCTGTTTTTTAGCCTATTACTTTTTTAAAAATTTGGACCAAGCTGTTAGGCTCCAAAAAATGAGTGGAGCGGTAATGATGTGAGTGATGTTGTATCAATTCAGAATCCTTGTGTACAGATAATCATCATATTGCAAAGTTGAAGGAATCAAAAGGAGCCACATTTAAATAGGTCTAATTTGACTGTCAGAATGTGCTATGTTAGGACCTTGTGGCCAACTCAGACATGAATGTTCTATCAATTCTATCAATAAAGACTTCAGCTTCCAGGAACTTTTATCCACATACTTCCTAAATGAGCTGTACAGGCAGTTCCCAGTTCATCTACCCCAGTTCCAAGCCAGTGACTACTTGGGACCAGTTTCTGTGGCTAGCTGGCCCAAAGACCACAGGAACTCCTCTTTCTTCCTAAATGTTGCTTAGAATAGCTCATTCTTGGAGTTCCCATTGTCGTGCAGTGGGTTAAGAATCTGACGGCAACACCTTGGGTGCTCAGGTACAGGTTCAGTCCCCATCCCAGTGCAGTGGGTTAAAGGATCTGGTGTTGCCACACCTGCAACATAGGTTGTAGCTGCAGTGCAGATTCAGTCCCTGGCCTGGTAACTTCCGTATGCCCTGCATGCAGCTGTTCAAGAAAAAAAGCTAGCCCATTCTCTCCCCCCACCCACAGGAAACTTGTATACTGAAGGCTTTCAGGAAAAAGCTGTAAGTGACAAGCCTGGTCCTTTTTTTCAACTCCGTTTTCCCCTTCCTCCCTACCCAGCAAACTGCTCTTTAACCAAGGAGTTGCCTCTGAATGAAATTTACACACTAGCCCAAATTCTTTGTTCCTTTTAATGTAACTAGTGCCTCAAAACTAATGTGGGTATAGCAGTATCTTTCCAATTGGGAAGAAAAAAGTTACATAAGTCAATTTTAAGAAGGAGCCTTTAAACCTTTTTATATTTTCTCATAATTAATAGTTTAAAAAAATCATCAAAGACCTGTTTGCTTACCTCCAGTACAAAAGCAGGGAGAACTGCCCTTTTCCTTCCCACCCACATCATTAACCCCCTGAAGGCAGTTGGTGCTTGAGTAGAAAGAGAAGTAGGAGACTTTAATCTCTATGATTAAAGGAAAGAAATGTGTTAACCTGGGAGCTCGTGTCTGACTGAAAAGTAGCCGAAGGCTACACTCTTGGACACAATTAGCTTTATAGTGCCTTGACCCTGACTCTCTAATCCTTTTGTTTCATTTCAAGCCCTAAGCCCCTGGAGCCATCTGTGACCTAAGAAGTAAGAAAAAAAAAGAGCCCCTGATTTCTGTATTAAAAGTGTTGCTGACATCACAAAATGAAAGTATGTATTTCTCAGTAGCATTGCATTTTACCTGATTGGTTCTGCACTATGTTATTGAAGATCAAATCACCATATACTTGTATGAAAAAATTCTAATCAAAGCACTTAAATCTTTTTTGAAAAGTTGGGTATTGCCTTTACTAACTTTTAAAATAGTTTGAATATTCCTTTTTAATTGAACCAGTGAAACCTCTTCTGAATGTCATTTGTGCTACACTGTGGATATTTGAACTGTTTTTATGATCTATAACTTAAAAATTCATTATTTGAAAAGATCTAATGCTAACTATATAGACAAATTAAATTATTTACCTTTAAGTATAAAGACTGCTCAAGTAGATTATTCCTTCCCTAATCAAGTTAGTTTTGGCCTGGTGCTACTCATGATTCTTTTGTGATTTTTGTCTTGCCTTTCAATGACAGAAATACCTGGCACTGAATATGAACTTATAATAAGGGAATATTATCTGTTAAATAATCAAAAATCCTTTTTTAGGAGTTCCTATTGTGGCGCAGTGGTAATAAATCCGACTAGCATCCGTAAAGATACAGGTTCAATCGCTGGCCTTGCTCCATGGATTAAACATCCAGCGTTGCTGTGAGCTGTGGTGTAGGTCACAGACATGGCTTGGCTCCTACCTTGCGGTGGTTGCAGTTTAGGCCAGCAGCTACAGCTCTGGTTTGACCCCTAGCTTGGGAACTTCCATATGCAGCAGATGTGGCCCTAAAAAGGCAAAAAGACAAAAAAAAAAAAAAGAATTCTTTTTCACTTAAATTATAGTCACAGTGACTAATACAGAAGAAAACCAAGTTGATTTTATTTGTTGGCAAAATCAAAAGAATGAAGGCCAGTTATGTGGCCATAAATCACTTTCTGACCTCAGCAAGATTTTAAATACATCAGATCTCTGTTCCACTCTGTTAACTTCCTGACTTGACTTCCTTCCCTTCCTATCCTATATCCTATAGTCATTACCTTCAGGGAGCCTTCAAGAGCTTTCTCAGACCACTTTCCTCTTTTCCTTAGGCCTCCTCTCATCCTGCCAGTTCCCAATCCTGGATGAATCCAAACTCGCACAGGCTTTGCCTTCCCATGTTGCTGAGTGCTACAGGGATCCATTTCAGAACTGCTGTTGTAGCCATTGCAAGTTAATTTATTAAAGCCACGACAGCCCGTTTATTTTTTATCTAATTCTTTCTCAATCTAGCATCCCCTGCTCCTCCTCTCTCCCGTTAAATATAAACTTTTCTCAGAGTTCCCATTGTGGCTCAGCGGAAACAAATCTGAGTAGTATCCCTGAGGATACAGATTCAATCCCTGGCCTCACTCAGTGGGTTAGAGGTCTGGCGTTGCCGTGAGCTGTGATGTAGGTTGGCGGCTACAGCTCTGATTCAGCTCCTAGCTGGGAACCTCCATATGCCGAGGGTGCAGCCCTTAAAAGACTATATATCCTCTGACTTGCCTCAACTGTACTTTAGGTCTGTCTTCAGATGGTCTGCCTTTAATTTCAAGAAAAGTTGTCCTCCTGCCCTGGGCCAAACAAGGTCTTCTGTCCTTGATTCCTTTCTTTTCTGTCTCTTGAAGGCCATATTTCTTTCCCTGCCTTACATCCTCAAGATGTATTCATTGGCTTTTTTTTTTTTTTTTTTAATGGCTGCTAGGCAGGGATCAAACCCAAGCCTCTGCAGCCTCCTGAGCTGCTACAGTCAGATTCTTAACCCACTGTACCACAGCAGGAACTCCTTCCACTGGCTCTTTTTTAATCAGTATATTGTACTGAGAGGAAAGAAAAAGTGAAGAAAATGTAATTTGGCGAGTATCTATTGGGTGCCAACTGTTTTATGGGTTTTTTTTGTTTTGTTTTTCTTCAAGCACTTAGCAGAGCCAGGGCCTCGAATACAGGTCAGAGCACTTTGCTCTTCTGTACTGTTGGCCTCTCATTGTGTATGCACACTTAAATATGTTTAAAAGTCTGGAAAGCACTGGTCTATTATACTAAAAGGTTTCAAACCTTCCTATAATGTCTACCCACTTCAGTCTATGCTCACACCAACCAGAGGTGTCTTTCCAGGGAGTTCCCTTGTGGTACAGTAGGTTAAGGATCCAGAGTTGTCATTGCAGCCGCTCTGGTTGCTGTGAAGGTGAGTTCGACCCCTGGCCTGGGAACTTTCACATGCCGTGAATGCAGCCAAAAAAAAAAAAAAAAAAAAAAAAAAAAAAAAAAGTTGTCTTTCCAAGGCGCAAATCTTATTATGTGATTCCTATGTTTTAAATTTTCTGAATCCCGGAGTTCCCGTTGTGGCGCAATGGTTACCGAATCTGACTAGGAACCATGAGGTTGCGGGTTCAACCCCTGGCCTTCCTCAGTGGGTTAAGGATCCATGAGCTGTGGTGTAGGTCAAAGACGTGGCTCGGATCCCGAGTTGCCATGGCTCTGGTGTTTGCCGGGGGCTACAGCTCCAATTAGACCCCTAGCCTGGGAACCTCCATATGCCACAGGTGCAACCCTAGAAAAGACAAAAAAAATAGAAACAATAAATTTTCTGAATCCTCAATACTGCCACGTATAAATTCCTTGATATAATATATTAGGCTTTCAAAAATCTGATCTCCAACTTAACCTTAAGTATCCATGTTTACTAATATTTTACTCTTCCCGAACACCTTACACTCTGCCAGAAAGTAATGCTGATCATTGCTGAAACACTCTTGTGTGCCTATGAGCTAGATGCTTTGCTAGGCTTTGAAGAAAGAAAAATGAGATGCTATCCTTTACCCCGTGTGATGTTTCTATAAAGGAGACTGGGAAGTTGACAGGCAGTTATTACACAGTATTGTTAGTACTAGAATCAGGGCCCCTAATTTCTTGTGTACCTGTCTGCTTCTCCCATTGGATTGGAAACTCATTAAGGGCAAGGACTGTGACTTATTTAACTTCCTGTTCTGAATAGCACTTAATATGTATTTATGAATGAATAAATCTACTTGAAATTAATCTCCCACTTCTCAAGGGTTCCATTAAGTATAATGTACATGAAAGGTATCATAAACTTCAAATGTTAGCTTTTATGTTAATGTGGTTTTTCCACTTCTAGTTCTTTTTCTAGTGTGTGTATGTGTGTGTGGCCACACCCACAGCATGCGAAATTTCCCAGGCCAGAGATCAAACCCACACCACAGCAGTGACTGAAGCCACTATGGTGACAATGCTGGATCCTTAACCCACTGAGCCTCTCTAATGATTCTTCTTCAGCGTTCTATTTATTCCTTTCTGAAAACATTCTTAGAGTTTACTTTCAGTTTTGTCCATCATTACCACTGTATCAAAACTCTGACCTCTCATACTCAAGTCCTCTATTTTAACTATCTATTCATCTTGAGTTTTCTGTTATTAGCTTGAAAGCAACATATTTAAAACCTACTTATATCTCCATTCCTATCCCTTTACCAGTCCAAATAATAGAATGAAACCATTTCTACCCTTGTCTTTTCTATCACCATCGTCATTCCTCAAGAAGCATGTCCTTGATTTATTTCTTATCCTTGCCTCCTATCCAGTCTTCCCAAGTCCTATAGACCTGTCCTTTGAGATGTGTTTTATCTATCCCTTGCTTTCCATTTTCACTTCCTTTCCATTTTCTTTTCTTTGTTTTTTTTTTTTTTTTTTTTTAGGGCCACACTGGCAGCATATGGAGATTCTCAGGCAAGGGGTTGAATTGGAGCTGTAGCCGCTGGCCTACAGCACAGCCCAGCCACAGCAATACCAGATCAGAGCCATGTCTGCAACCTACACCACAGCTCACGGCAACTCGGATCCTTAACCCAATGACTGAGGCCAGGGATCAAACCTGCATCTTCATGGATACTAGTCAGATTTGTTTTTGATGAACCAAAGACGGGAACTCTTTCCTTTCCATTTTCATTTAGAACTGCTTTTTCTAAATGCCATTTTCATTTAGAACAGCCATATATGCAGGGCTGATATATGATGATTTAAATATAGAAAAGAGGAGTTCTTGTTGTGACTCAGTGGTTAACGAACCTGACTAGTAACCATGAGGTTGCAGGCTTGATCCCTGGCCTCGCTGAGTAGGTTAAGGATCTGACATTGCCATGAGCTGTGGTGGAGGTCGCAGATGCTGGTCCAATCATGCGTTGCTGTGGCTGTGGTGTAGGCCAGCAGCAAGAGCTTCAATTGGACCCCTAGCCTGGGAGCCTCCATAGGCCTCGGGTGTGGCCCTAAAAAGAAAAAAAAAGAAAAAAAGAAAAAGAAATATGGAAAAGAACTCATGATAAGGAACCCCACAATAATGTGAATTCAGATATAATGCAATTGGCATTTGGCTCCCCAGCCTCTCACCACCTCCAGTTGGCTAACTGCAGACTTGCTCTGGTTATTTCATTAAATCTTGTAATAATGCAACCTCACATTTTATGTGATTGAATTTATTGGACCTTACAAGTTGTATGGCATAATGTTACTGTACTCTCAGTAAAGATTATAATAGTGTAATAAGCAAAAATATTAGTAATACAATTTCAGTATTACTGCATTAGTTCAAGTTAATTGTGTAGAATGTTTCATTGTATAGAATGTTAATGAGCATCTTGATAACTGGAAAACATTTGCAGCACCACCTGCCATGTTATACACATTCTTTATAAAGCACTTTATGCTTTAGGAGAATGACTAATTATCTGTGAATTATATTTGTTACTGTACATAAAGAAAAATATATCTTTATTCGAAAACTGTTATAATGGATAGTGCAAGATATTTAGACCTCAATGGGAAAAACAGTACTAATGGTAAGCTATAAAAGTAATTTGTTGATGTCACCAAAACTTAAGTCACTTAATAGAAATTGTGAAATGAGAATAAATATTTGCAAAGTCAAAAATTTAAAGATACTTGGCTTTAGTAAATTATATTCTAACAGCTGTCCATATTTTACAAGAAGGAAATGATTTATTAAAGTTGACATTAAGTCAATTAACCATAAAGAATTGGATGTGTAAAACTAAAGGAAAATGAAAATGAAGAAGAAAGTTACAGAAATAAATGATAAGCCCTTTGAAACAAAGCAATGTAGCTATTCCTAGAGACTAATAGATTTTCTAATAATTTTATGAAAATGCATTTCTGGCTTGATAACAGACATGAAGTCATAACTTTTTAAAATTTGTTCAATTTATCAATTTATTGAATCCCAAAACCTGGCCAATTTAAGGCTGCAAAAGTCTGGATTGAAGATGAACAAAAATAAAATTGCAGCATTCACTAAATGATTTTGCATTAAGGATAAAAAAAAATGTAATTTTAGACACTATTGTAAGGCTTAGAAAAAAACTGAATATAGTTGCTGGGTAGTTCAGAGGAAACCAAGAGGGGATTCAGCACCACCAAGAATATCATTAATATTAGAAGAAATTGGGAGTTCCCGTTGTGGCTCAGCGGCAGGGAACCCAGCTAGTATCGTGAGAATAAGGTTTGATCCCTGGCCTCACTCACTAGATTGACATTGCCATGAGCTATGGTGTAGGTTGCAGATGAGGCTCGGATCCTGCCGTTGCTGTGGCTGTGGTGTTGGCTGCAGCTGTGAGTTGACCCTTAGCCTAGGAACTTCCATACATTGCACGTGCGGACCTAAAAAGAAAAAAAATTAGGAGAAATTCTTGATTTATTGAGACCACAAGTCACCTATGACTATCAATTTAATGAGGAATTTGTTGGGAAAATGTATTGCAGTTTACCATGTTACATCATGGCTCAGACAGGAGTATCATTTAGCTAGTGAGTGCTGCAACAAACAAAAGATCAATAATTTCCTCCTGCCTGGGAGTATCATCATAGTATATATGGATAATTAATATCACCTACCTTGTTTTACTGGAGTCCCTTGTCACAGCCCATGTTGCACACAACTGCCAAACTAATCCTCATTATTTGCTTTCATTGTGTGCCTCTATTCAAAAATCACTGAGAGTTCCCTGCCAGCCTACCAGTTAAGAATCTGGCGTTGTCACCAATATGGCTCAGTTATGATTCCTTCTCCATGCTTAGGTGCAGCCAAAAAATAGTCATTTTCTTATTGGACAAACACTTTAGTTTTAGCTTCATGGTCAAGCTCTGTAGAATCTGATTCTCATCTTATCTCCCCCATCCCCTTACTTCACCTAAGTCCGACCAGTTAGTCTCGCCTATAGACATTACATACATTCCCATTTTCATGGCTGTAGTCATATATTTATTTCTGAAATGTTCCCCTGCCACCCATTAAATTTTCCTCTGTCTCTAACATCTAACTTGAAATTGTATTTCCTTGTTGAAGACTTTTGTTCCAAATCAAAATGTCATAGGAGTTCCTGCTGTGGGGCAACGGGATCAGCCACGTCTCTGGAGCACTGAGACACCCGTTCGATTTCCCCCAGCACAGTGGGTTAAGAATCTGGTGTTGCCACAGCTGTGGCATGAGTTGCAACTGCAGCTGGGATCTGATCCCTGGCCCAGGAACTCCGTATGCTGCAGGGTGACCAAAAAAGGAAAAAAAGAAGTCTTTATAACAATTTAAAACGACAATGTAAATAGGCGAAACAAACCACTCCCTCCATCAGATAAAACAATGAGTAAGAGGGTGACCTTTAGCTAAGTATTTAGTAGAGAACTTCCAAAGCTTAAATATGGGTTTTAGTTAACTAAGGTAATAAATAGCTATTAAAAGACATGACTGAATCAAAAAACAGTCTTTTTGCTATTCTCAGCAGACTCATTGTTCCATGTAAGGCAGCTGGAAAGACATTTCTGATAGGGATATGTAACAGTGTTTGAATAATGTACCATGTCCTTTAAAAGAAAAATAATCCTGGGCCTCTAATGTTGATCTAGGTTATTTTTGTTACACTGTTGTGCATATAAAATAAGGCATAAGCTCTTAGAGGAGGACACTTTGTTGTTTATTAGCCATTCTGTCCTCAAAATTCCTGCTCACATTCCTGTTTCCTTTTGCTGAAGTACCTCTCCCCAGTTTGTACAGCCAAGGTGCCTTGCCTTCTCATACAGAATCCAAAAAATCTTAGGCGGTTGCTGTACCCTTCTTCTTCCTCATCTTCTGTTTTTTGTTTTTGTTTTTGTTTTGCTTCTTAGGGCCACACTCAGAGCAGATGGAGGTTCCCAGGCTAGGGGGTTGAATCACAGCTACAGCTGCCGGCCTCCGCCACAGCCACAGCAACGTAGGATCCAAGCCACATCTGCGACCTACACCACAGCTCACGGCAATGCCATTTCCTTAACCCACTGAGCAAGGCCAGGGATCGAACCCACAACCTCATGGTTCCTAGTGGGATTTGTTTCTGCTGCGCCACAATAGGAACTCCTGTACTCTTCTTCTCACTGCCCTGCTCCTGTCAAAGGGTACACATGACCTAATCTTAACCAATTAGATTCTGGCTTCAGGGGGATTCTTGAGTAAAGAAAACTGTTGGAGCCAACTCACCTGGTAGGAAATTGACCAAATGACTAAGAGGTACTTGCTGTTTTGGTTCTTTTCTGGTTCTTGTTCTGTCTTGGACCTAAACCTGATGCTTCAACCCCCCTATTATGCTGTAAGCTATCCAGTATCCTTCCAATATATTCCCTTTGTTCTCCAAGACAAAGAAAGAGAAAAACCAGAAAACACAAGGTTAAGAGACTGTATAGAAGTTACCATTTGTGTGAAAAAGAACGGAATAAAAGAAAAATAGTTCCTGTCATGGCGCTGTGGAAATGAAATTGTGGGTTCGATCCCTGGCCTCTCAGTGAGTTAAGGATCCGACGTTGCCGCGAGCTGTGGTGTAGGTCGCAGACGCAGCTTGGATATGCAATTGGTGTGTCTAGGCCAGCAACTGTAGCTCTCATTTGACCCCTAGTCTGGGAACCTCCATTTGCCATGGGTGCCGCCCTAAAAAGCAAAAAAGAAAAAAAAAGAAAGAAAAATACTTGCTTACCTTATCTCTAGGCAGGGAACTGAGGGACAGAGACTGGAAAATAGAACCAGCAAGAGGGGCTTTTCACTGCACACCCATTTACTACTTTTGACTTCTGAAGCCTGGGAATATATTATCTTTTCAAATATGGAAAAATTTTAAAGTCATAAAAGCAATGAACAGAAAATACCAATAAGTGCTAAACAGATAAAGGATGGCTACTTAACATTCAGTGTGCAGGAAAGACCTCTCTGAGGAAGTAGCATTTAAGCTAAGCTCTGAGCAACAAGAAAAGCCATACCAAAATCATGGTGAAGAGCCATCAAAGCAAAAGGAATCCAAAGGTCTTAAGACAGGAAAGCACTTCACCATTGTGTACAAGATATATAGGGACCAGGTCATGTTGGACTTTGTAAAACCGAGTAAGAACCTAATGTTGCAATCTAAGTGCAGTTGAAAAGCCAATAGAAGTTTCAAAGAAAGGGAGTAACTAGATTTAATTTACCTTTATAAAAGACCATTCTGGCATCTGAGTAGTGGATGGGTTTGTAGACCACAGGAGAGGAGGTCTGGAGGCCCATGAGGAGGGTGTTCGAGTATCCCATGAGAGGTGATGGTAGCTACATCACCATGATTTAATTTTAGAACATTTTTGCTTCCTCTAAGAGAAACTCCCATCACTTTAAGCATTCACTCCCCAATTCCCCCATTTTACCCCTGACACTCACCCTAGGCAGCCACAAATCTACTGTCTCTATAGATTGTCTATTTGGGATGTTTCATACAAATGGAATCATACATTCTGTGGCCTTTTGTAACTGGCTCCTTTCCGTAGCATATTATTTTGAAAGTTCATCTATACTGTGTCAGAATTTCAGTTTTTTTAGTCTGAATAATGTCCACTGTATGAAAATACCACATTTTGTTTATCCATTCATTAGTTCATAGTCATTAGGGTTATTCCTACTTTTTTTGGCTATTATGAATAATGTTGCAAATTTTTGTGGTATATGTATTTCCATATCTCTTGAGTAATACTGGGACTGGATGTTTGTGTCCCCCTAAAATGTGTATGTTGAAGCTTCAACCTCTAGGATTTCTGTGTTTGGAGATAGGATCTTTACGGAAGTTATTAAGGTTAAACGAGGACTTAACGGTTGGGAACCTAATCCAATCCTTATAATAGGAGACTCAAGGAGTTGCCTTGTGGCCTAGCAATTAAGGATCCAGCATTGTCACTGCTGTGGCTCAGTTTCAATCCCTGGCCCAGGAGTTCTGCATGCTGTGGGCATGTTCCCTTCCCCACCCCCCAGTCGTGTCTGCGACCTATTACTGCATTTATTTTCATTCTGCCTTATGTTCAGCTAGTAAAAAATTTTTCCTCTAGTGTTTGAGGAATCAACACTACATTATTCTCTGTGACCACCACGTGCTTCTTATGTGGTAGATTCTCAAGAAACATAACGGAATCTCACACAGGACTTGTAATTCGCTTCCGTGATAACAAGTGGAAAATGAGCATTCCTATGGTCGTTCTATCCGCCCGAGTTCCAGGGGAATAGCTCGAGCATCAAGGACCAGAGTTCGAGGAGCGGGCTGACCAAACCTCTAGCTGCGGAAGTTCTAGCAATTATTTATAGCTGAGCTCTGCGGGTCACTGCTAATACCCCCCACCACCCCCGGGAACTTCCTGGGGGCGGGACTTCCCGTTTCCCTGAAGAAGCACTTCCGGCCAGAGCCGGAAGCTGTCTGGGGCCGGACGCGTGAGAGGGGCAGTAGCTCGGACGCTCTGGCCAGCTGCGGGCAGGTGAGTTTCGAAGCGTCTGGGGAGCCGAGGGGTTCGAGCGTTCTTAGCTGGCTGGTGACTGGCGCATGAGCCTGTAGTGCTCTTGGTCTTTTCCCCCCTTTTTTTAGAAACTTCCCGGGGGCGTTGCCTGCTCCCTGGGGCTTTGACGGAGCCCAGCCTCGCAGGGGTATATCCGTCGGGGCGAGAGGAATGGGTAGCGCCGCACTGCGCGTCACGAAAAAGCGTTATTGGCTTGTCACTCCGAAAGAGATGAAATTGGTACAGGCTACCTATAACTTGGTGTCTTGTTAGTGCAACAGTCCCGACCTTCCAAACCGTCTAACATTTGAGATGAAAGAGAAATAATGTTAAGTAGCTGGAGAACGGGCTGTCGAAGGGGGTGCTGTAGATTGTGGGTGGATCCAAATGAGGGTGTGACATCCCCTTCCACAAAGAAACGGCAGTCCCCTTGGGAACGTAGGGCTCACAAATGCCAAACTTAGAGAAAGGCAGAACAGAGCTCTCTTTTGTCTGACATTACTATAGTCATGGCCACTATCATTTGATATTTGTCTCAACTTTTTTCATCTTTTTAGTTTTAACCTTTTTGTATGCTTTTATGTATATAGCATATTGCTGGGAATTTTTTTTTTTTTAAATCCACGTGCACAGTCTCTGCCTTTGGACTATAAGGCTTATTGTATTTATATTCACTGTTGTTACTGAGATATTTGTTCAGACCAGAACCTTTGGAGTCATCCTTGACGCATAGCTTTCACATCGCAGGTGTAATCTATCAGCAAATCTAAGGACTCTGCCTTCACTTTTTATCCAGACTCCCAATCCCTTCTCACCACTTTCACTTATCCACATCACAGCCATCTCTGACCTGGATTTCTGCAATAGCTACCTAACTAGTCTTTTTTCAGTCTTTCCATCCCATCTAGAGTGATTCGCCTTAAAAAGAATTAGATTATCTCCCTACTCTCAACAAAATCCTCCAAGTACTACCCCCATTTCACTCAAATTAAAAGCCAAATTCTAGGGCGTCCCTATTGTTGCTCAGTGGGTTATGAACCCGACTAGTATCCATGAGGATGCAGATTTGATCCCTGGCATTGCTCATTGGGTTAAAGGGCATACGTGGCTTGGATCCCAAGTGGCTGTGGCCATTAGCTGCAGCTTGGATTAGACCTCTAGCAGGTGTGGCCCTAAAAAAAAAAAAAAAAAAAAAAAAAAAAAGGCCAAATTCTAGGAGTGCCTGTTGTGGTGCAGTAGGTTAAGAACCTGACTGCTCGGGTCCACCCTGAGCCCAGTGGTTCAAGGATTCAGTGTTGTCACAGCTGCAGCTCGAGTTCATTCTCTGGCCCAGGAAATTTCACGTGCCACAGGCTCAGCCAAAAAAAAAAAAAAAGCCAAATTCATTAAGAGTGTCCCTCAGGATTCTGTGGTGTGATCCAGCTCTTGCTTTACCTCCGATCTCCTTTCTGGCTCTTCTTCTCGTTGCTCTACTCTGTTGCCCCAGTCACATCCTAACCACAGGATATTTATTCTTGTGGTTCCTTTGTGGAAATGCTCTTCCCCTATATGTCTACATGGTTTAATCCCTGACCTCCCTCTTTTTTTTTTTTTTTTCTTTTTTCTTTTTAGGGCCAAACCTGTGGCATGTGGAAGTTCCCAGGCCAGGGAGTTGAATCAGAGCTGCAGCTGCCGGCCTATGTGACAGCTGCAGCAACACCAAATCTGAGCTGCAGTTCAAAGCAACACTGGATCCTTAAACCACTGAACGAGGCCAGGGATCGGACCTGTGTCCTCTAGGAGACTATGTTGGGTCCTTAACCTGCTGAGCCGCAATGGGAACTCCTCCCTCATTTTTTTTCTTTTTTGAATATTACCTTTTCAGTGAGGCCTTTCCTGACATTTCCATTGTATTCACTACCCTTGTGCTTATTACCATATGACCTGCCATGTGATTTCATTTCTCTGGTTTATTAATGTTTACCCCATTAGGATAGAAGCATTGGAGTTCCCATTGTGGCACAGTGGAAACAAAGCCAACTGGGAACCATGAAGTTGTGGGTTCAATCCCTGGCCTCGATCAGTGGGTTAAGGATACAGTGTTGCTGTGAGCTGTGGTGTAGGTTGCAGATGTGACTCAGATCTGATGTTGCTGTGGTGTAACCCGGCAGCTGTGGCTCCAATTGGGCCCCAAGCCTGGAAACTGCCATATGCTGCAGGTGCAGCCCTGAAAAGCCAAAAAAAAAAAAAAAAAAAAGGATAGAAGTGTCATGAGGGGCTGATATTTCTCTGTTTTGTTTATAGCTGTATCCTTAGTGCCTAAAACAGGATCTGGTTTTTAGTAGGCGCTCCGTAATATAATTGTTGAATACATGGATTTGGCCTTCTTTGCACCGTCTTATGCTTTTACTTTCTGTGCTTTTTCTTTTTTTTGCCTTTTTTGAATTGAGGTTTTGGTTTTGTTTTCTCTTTTTACTTTTTCCCTTCTATTTGTTTGGAAGATATGTTACTCTATATACTTCGTTTCTGTTCTCATGGTTAACATTTTAATTTCTAATTTTAACTGCATATTTAATTGAATCAGAATCTTAAAAAAAATAAAGAATCTTAACCTTGTAGAACAGTATAGTTCTTACCTTTACGCTTCTCATTTTTTTTTTTTTTTTTTTGGTCTATTTAGGGTCACACCCACGGCATATAGAAATTCCCAGGCTAGGGGTCAAATCGGAGCTATAGCTGCCGGCCTACACCACAGCTATAGCAATGCCAGATCCAAGCTTCGTCTGAGACCTGCACCACAGCTCATGGCAATGCCAGATCCAAGCTTCGTCTGAGACCTGCACCACAGCTCATGGCAATGCCAGATCCTTAACCCGCTGAGTGAGGACAGGGATCAAACCTGTGTCCTCATGGATACTAATTGGGTTCATTACTGCTGAGCCACAACAGGAACTCTCAAGCTTCTGATTTTAGCAGGCTTCCTAAATCATCTCAGTTCTTATTTTTGTCAGATGTAAATGTTTGACAATAAAACTAGTAGTATTTACTATTTTATGGTGGTTTTGCTTTTTTTTCTTTGGGATTATTAAAGTAAATTTATCATACATCTTAATAGAATACTTATTGTGTGCTTAGCATTTCAGAGTTTTAAGATAATGATACTTCCTCTACTGTAGCGTTTTGCTGGGGAACGTGCAAATGTAATAAGAGTTTACATTGTGGCTTAGCAGTAAAGAACCCGACTAGTATCCATGAGGACATGGGTTCGATCCCTGGACTCGATCAATGAGTTAAGGATCAGGCATTGTCTTGAGCTGTGGTGTAGGTCACAGATGTGGCTCGGATATGGTGTTGCTATGGCACCGGTATAGGCTGGCAGCTACAGCTCTGATTTGTTCCCTAGCTTGGGGACTTCCATATGCCACAGGCGAGGTCCTAAAAAGACAAAAAAAGAAGAGAAAAGAAAACAGTATGATAGACATTATTAAGTGTGAAAGGTATATTGCCCAGAAAGTAGGTAGGCCTATCAGAAGGGAGGAACTTAACAATTTGCTGTTTTTTAAGAGTAGCTGGAATGAATTTGCAGAGGAATGCTATGGGAAGATTTGGTGGTACTTGAGACTGTGTAGAGAAAAGTCACTGATTGTTTTGTTAATTTTTTTTTTTTTTTTTGTCTTTTTGCCTTTTCTAGGGCTGCTTCCCACGGCATATGGAGGTTCCCAGGCTAGGGGTCGAATCGGAGCTGTAGCTGCCAGCCTACGCCAGAGCCACAGCAATGAGGGATCTGAGCCGCATCTGCGACCTACATCACAGCTCACGGTAACGCTGGATCCTTAACCCACTGAGCAAGGCCAGGGATTGAACCCGCAACCTCATGGTTCCTAGTCGGATTCGTTAACCACCGCGCCACAATGGAACTCCTGTTTCCTTAATTTTATTAGTTTCCTTTCATGTAATTGTATCATAAAAATTGTGGATTTGGTGTGGCTTTAAGTTACTGGTGCTTTAGAGAGAAGACATGTCTACACTCTCTTCAGAAATATCTGAAGGACCTACTTAAAATGACATGGGATAGTGCACTATGTGAGGGCTGAGGAGACTGTGAGGTTGCAGTGCAGCTTGGATCCAGGCTTTTACATTAGGTGGAAAGTACATAGAGGACAGTAGGGCATTATGCTGAGTGAGATATGCCGGTCACTAAAAGACTTACTGTGTGCTTCCCCTTCTGTGAGACACTGAGGGTTGTCACATGAACAGAGACGGAAGGTAGGGGCTTTGGAGAGGAGTCTTGGGAGTTGTTTAATGGATACAGACTTACAGTTTTGCAAGAAGGAAAAGTTTTGGTCATGGGTGCACAACAATGGAAATGTAACTAATGTCACTGAACTGCACACTTAAAAATGGTTAAGATGATGGATTTTATGGTCTATGTGTTTTACCACAGTTAAATTTTTTTTTTCCTTTTCTTTTTGGTCACCCCACAGCAAATGGAGTTCCTGGGCTAGGGATCAGATCCAAACCACAGTTGTGACCTAAGCCATGGCTGCATCAAAGCCAGATCCTTAACTCACTCTGCCAGGCCTGGGATTGAACCTGTGTCTCAGTGCTCCAAAGACGCTGCAGTCTAGTTGTGCCACAGCAGGAACTCTGTACAGTTAAATTTCTTTTTATTTATTTTATTTTTGTCTTTTTAGGGCCCACCTGTGGCATAGGGGGTTCCCAAGCTAGGGGTTGAATCTGAGCTGCAGCTGCTGGCCTACACCACAGCCACAGCAACACTGGATCCTTAACCCAATAAACGAGGCCAGGGATTGAACCTGTGTCCTCATGGATACTAGTCAGGTTTGTTAACCACAGAGCCACAACAGGAACTCCTTAAATTTCTTTTCAAAAAGGACAGCAGATGGATTTGTTTAAAATTGGGCTATTAAATACTTGGAAGTTGTTACATTTTATGTGGTCATTTAAAAGCAAGCGAGTTCCCTGGTGGCACAGCAGGTTAAGGTTCCAGTGTGGTCAGTACTGAGGCTTGGGTTGCTGCTGTGGCTTGAGTTCAGTCCCTGGCCTGGGAACATCTCCCTGCCATGGGTGCAGCCAAAAAAAAAAAGTAATGACATTTTGGCCCTCAAATGTTCAAAGGTATTCCCACATTCTTTAGTCTTCCAACATGAACTTCTAATCAGTGAAACCCTCTTAGATTTCCCTACCTGAAAAGCTTGTACTTTTAATTTCTGCTGCCTGTTATCATCAGCTTAACCTGGATATGGTTTCCACATGGTGTCTTCCTCACTCTTGACCCATCTGGCTATTCTCCATCACTGAATTTGATCCTAGCATTGCTCATTTTAGGTCTTAATTGTTTGCTGTTAGTTATCTCTCCTAATTAAACTAAGTTCTTTATAGGAGCATGCCTTCTATTTCAGAAAGGTTAACGAATGTCGGGACTCACAACTTTAAGCACCTGAACCAGGGGTACTACAGAGGGCTTCTAAGTCTCTGTGAAGTGTGTGTCCCACTGATACTGAGTTTTCTACTTGACTGTGTCAGTGTGTGAATGAGACTTCAGACCTCAGGTCAATTATTTTGGTACACTTTTAAACAAGTATCAGGCAAGATTAAGCAAAATCCACTTAGATAATAGAATTTATATTGAAAAACTTTTTTTCTCATGTTAATTCACAAAGTGCCAGTGTTCTTACCTTTTCTTTTGTGCATCAGACATTGTTTTGGATCTCTTGGCAGTGAAACAAGATAGGAAAGCTGGGAATTGAACCCTCCTACTGTAGCGGTAGGGTCACTGTGATTCAGCTTCCCCATATCAGCTACTGTTATTCTGAACTTGTGATGTATTTCGTTGGATTTGTGGAAGTTTTTTCTTTTATCTAAATATAGACTTTAGGAGTTCCCATCGTGGCTCAGTGGTTAATGAATCTGACTAGGAACCATGAGGTTGTGGGTTCGATCCCTGGCCTCGATCAGTGGGGTAAGGATCCGGTGTTGCGGTGGCTGTGGTGTAGGCCAGCGGCTACAGCTCCAATTTGACCCCTAGCCTGGGAACCTCCATATGCCTCGGGAGTGGCCCAAGAAATGGCAAAAAGACTAAATAAATAAATAAATAAATAAAAGCAAAAAAAAAAAGACCTAAATAAATAAATACATATAGACTCTAATTTATGATCTTAATGGCTAACAAGTTTTCTATACATTGAACACATAGTAACTCATTTAATTCCTACAACAGCTCTGTGAAGTAGGTCCTGATATTATTCAGTTAGGGAAACCGAGACACAGGATAAGTCATCCAGTGTCCCATAACTAGCATGTACAAGGAGAGGTAGAATTTCTGTACAGCTGGCTGGCTTTGTATAATGTCCATATAACATTAAATAGCAAAAGATATGACCCGAGTTCTTATTTATTTTTCAGGGTTCTTTCAGTTGCAGGAGAAAGAAACCCAGTTCAAACTGATGGAAACACAGGTTTGGTGAATTTAGTGGTTCATTTCCCTGGACTAAAGAAAGGCTTTAGGGACAGCTGGATCAATTCTGTTTTCCCATTTGGCTTTATTTTCAGACAAATTTTTTTCTGCATTGTGGCAATGGTGTTCCTCAGCTATTCCAGGTTTAAGTGGTCCTATTGTTTTAAGGTTTTGGGAAAGAGAAAGATGAATCCTCTCTTCAAGGGACCAGGTTGTTGACCTAAAGCAAGGAGATAGCCAGCTATTTCCCCAGCAAAGTTGGATTTATTTGAAATCAGCAGAGAATTGCAGTTTGGTGTCTGCATCTATGGCAGGCCAAGTGCTAGCCAGGGAAGGAGAATGCTTTTATAGAAACGAGAAAATTAGAAGGGCTAAGGAAACGGAGCGTCTGTGGCTTTTTTTTTTTTTTTTTTTTTTTTGTCTTTTTGCCATTTCTTGGGCCGCTCTCGCGGCATATGGAGGTTCCCAGGCTAGGGGTCGAATCGGAGCTATAGCCACTGGCCTACGCCACAGCCACAGCAACACGGGATCCGAGCCTCGTCTGCAACCTACACCACAGTTCATGACAACGCTGGATCGTTAACCCACTGAACAAGGGCAGGGACCGAACCTTCAACCTCATGGGTTCTAGTAGGATTTGTTAACCACTGCGCCACGACGAGAACTCCTTTTTTTTTTTTTTTTTTTTTTCCTGTCTGTGGCTTTGCATTGGCTGAGGACTTGCAGGGTAACGAGTCTTTCTTCTTTGGTGAGTCTCCTGCACCAACAACAAACCATATGACTAAAAACAAATTATGCATTTTACAAAGTGCTTTCATTTTCCTTATCTTTTTTTAATTTAATTTCTTGTATTTTTAGGGCCACACCTGTGGTGTATGGACTTCCCTGGCTAGGGGTCGAATTGGAACTGCAGATGATGGCCTACACCACAGCAAAAGCAACACCGGATCCTTAACCTACCACTGTGCCGGCCAGAGGTCAACTCTGTGTCCTGGTGCTGCAAAGATGCCACCTATCCCATTGTGCCACAGTGAGAACTCCTCGTCTTTGTTTTCTTTGAATCCAGTGATGCCACATATTAACCTTGATCTCTTTCCAGTCTTAATTTCTGGTGGTCACAATTTACCCACTGAGATATATTCCCTGCTATCTTTTATTCCTAATAAACATATATAGTAACTCAGATCCTGGCTTCTATCCTCCTTTCTTGTCTTCCTAGATAAAGATCAGCTTCATTCTAATGTATTCTGCCTGTCATAGGAATTGGGAAGAATAGTTTTCAGTAAGAAAGAAGAAAATGTGATTGAGAAGAATGGATGCTAAAATTTTATGGAGAGGGAAAATATTGCCTGTGAACCATTGAACTGGATGATGCTGGGAAGAGTGTGATAAGTAACTAAAGAAGTGGAGGAAGTAGCCAAAACTTCTATGAGGAAGAAGAGATACCATAGCCAAAGGACAGTAACTGAACTTAGAGTCTTAAGGATTCTTTCTAGGAAAACATATGCAATACTGTGAATATCACTTAAATTTGCTGGGATAGGCTCACTATTTGAATGGAAATATATGTCTTTGTTCAGAACAGTCCAATATAAGATTTGTGAGATGGATTGTGTCTATCAGGACTATATTATATATATACACATTTGTTTGGAGCCAAGAGCATTGGCATTAGAGTGGAAAGCCTAAATGACAAAAGCAGTAAGAAGTGGAAGAGAATTATAGATCATGCTATAGATCATTAGGTAAGAAGGAGAATAAGGGAGTTCCCACTGTGGTGCAGTGGGATCAGCAGCGTCTTGGGGGTGCTGGGATGCAGGTTTGATCCCCAGGCTGGCACAGTAGGTTAAGGATCTGGTGTTGCTGTAGCTGCCACTTAGGTCACAGCTGTGGCTTGGATCTGATCACTGGTCTGGGAACTCCATATACTGTGGGGCGGCCAAAGAAGAAAAGAAAAAAATAAGAATAAGATTATTGCTCTCCTAATACAGATTATAAAAGTGGCACAAAAATAATACAGAGTTGTGAAAGAAGATTTCAACCAACTTTAATTATGTTAGAGGCCCATTCTTTTCTAGGGGCAAGACCTGACTTTTTTTTTTTTTTTTTTTTTTAACCATTTAAGTTTCTTGGAAGAGACAAAAATGTAAGATTACTTTGGGGTTTTTTTGTGTGTTTTGGGACGGCACCTGTGGCATATGGCTAGGGGTCAAATCAGAGCCACAGCTGCCAGCCTATGACACAGCCACAACAACATGGGATTCAAGCCGTGTCTGTGACCTACACCACAGCTCGAGGCAATGCTGGATGGATCCTTAACCCACTGACAAGGCCAGGGATCAAACCCACATTCTTGTGATACTAGTCGAGTTCGGTTCCCCTGAGCCACAGGGTAATTCCCACAAGATTCCTTTGGTTTGAAATCTCATTAACAAGACAGAAGAAATGGGCTAAGTAGAGGACCCTGACATACTGTGGGAAAAGAAACTCTTATTTTTGATAGGCTTCCCAAACAAAATGTTGAATGTACTCAAACTGCTTCCTTGGATATCAGGAAAGCATACTTTGAAAAAAATGAATTACCATACTCTTAAGATTCAATGTCCCAGTTAAAACTTTGGGAATTAAATGTCTTTTGTTTTTTGTTTTTTGCTTTAAGGAGGTTCCCAGGCTAGGGGTCGAATCAGAGCTGCAGCTGCCAGCCTACACCACAGCCACAACAACGGGGGATCTGAGCCTCATCTGAGACCTACACCACAGCTCATGACAACGCCAGATCCTTAACCTACTGAGCAAGGCCAGGGATCAAACCCACAACCTCATAGTTCCTAGTTGGATTTGTTTTCACTGCGCTGACGCAGGAACTTCTGACGTGTGTGTGTATTTCCTTTTTTTTTTTTGTCTTTTTAGGGCCATACCCACGGCACATGGAGGTTCCCAGGCTAGGGGTCAAATTGGAGCTATAGCCACCAGCGTACACCAGAGCCACAGCAATGCAGGATCCAAGCTGTGTCTGCAACCTACACCACAGCTCACAGAAATGCCGGATCCTTAACCTACTAAGCGAGGCCAGGGATCGAACCGTGTCCTCGTGAATCTTAGTCGGGTTCCTTAACTTCTGAGCCATGATGGGAACTCCCTCCTGACCTATACTTTTTAATTGTAGTAAAGTATGTAAAATTTTCCATCCTAACCATTTTTTTTGGCTGTTCCAGCACCCATGCCATGCAAAAGTTCCCAGGCCAGGACTGGAATCTGCAGCACAGCAGTGACGATGCTGGATCCTTAATCTGCTGAGCCGCCAGGAAACTCAATCTTCACCTCCCCTCCCCCCATTTTTGTGGCTCCATGGCTTATGAAATTTATAAAAAAATCAGATCCAGGCCGCAGTTGGGACCACTCCACAGCTTCGGCAACACTGTGCTGAGCCAGAGATGGAACCTGCACCCTGGTGCTGCAGAGGCACCACCTATCCCATTGTGCCCCAGTGGGAACTCTTATCTTGACCATTTTTAATTAATTAATTTATTTATTTTTAGGGCCACATTCCTAGGCTAGGAGTTGAATCAGAGCTACAGCCACAACAACGTGGGATCTGAGCGGCATCTGTGTCCCACACCACAGCTCATGGCAACACTAGATCATTAACACACAGAGCGAGGCCAAGGATTGAACCCGAATCCTCATAGATACTAGTCAAATTTGTAACCTGCTGAGTCACTGCGGAAACTACAACCATTTTTAAATGTACAGTTTAGTAGTGTTTAGTACATTCATATTATGGCTCAACCACCAGCACCATCCATCTTCAGAACTCTCTTTATTTTGCAGAACTGAAACTCTGTTGCCATTTAGCCAGTTCCCTATTTCCCCCTCCCTGCAGCCATTGGCCATCACCATTCTGACTTTCTCTATGAAGTTGACTACTATAGGTATGTCTGTTTTTTTTTTTAACTCCATAAATTTTATTATATTTATAGTTTTATGTCAGTCATCACAACCCAATTATACAGCATTTGCATCCAAACCCCTAGCCCTTCCCTTCCTGCTCAACCTGTGTCTTTTGGTAACCATGAGTTTTTCAAAGTCTGTGAGTCAGTTTCTGTTCTGCAAAGGAGTTTGTTGTATCCTTTTTTTAGATTCCACATATAAGTGATAGCATATGTTTGTGTCTTACTGTCTAACTTCACTTAGCATGATTATTTCTAGGTTCATCCACGTTGCTAAAAATGCCATTATTTCATTCCTTTTTGTGGCTGACTAATATTCCATTGTGTACATGTTCCACATCTTCTTTATCCACCCCTGTCAGTGGACATTTAGGTTGCTTCCATGTCTTGGCTATTGTATATACTGCTGCAATAGACATTGGGTACATACATCTTATCAAGTCATGGTTTTCTCTGGATAGATGCTCAGGAGTGGGATTGCTGAATCAAATGGTAATTCTATTTTTAGTGTTCTGAGGAATCTCCATACTGTTTTTCATAGTGGTTGCACCAGTTTACATTCCCACCAATAGTGTAAGAGGATTCCCTTTTCTCCACACCCTCGCTAGCATTTATTGTTTATAGACTTTTTTTTGTTTTTTTTTTAAATTTAATTTAATTTATTTATTATTATTTTTATTTTTTTCCCACTGTACAGCAAGGGGATCAAGTTATCCTTACATGTATACATTTTTCCCCCCACCCTTTGTTCTGTTGCAATACGAGTATCTAGACATAGTTCTCAATGCTATTCAGCAGGATCTCCTTGTAAATCTATTCTAAGTTGTATCTGATAAGCCCAAGCTTCCAATCCCTCCCACTCCCTCCCTCTCCCATCAGGCAGCCACAAGTCTTTTCTCCAAGTCCATGATTTTCTTTTCTGAGGAGATGTTCATTTGTGCTGGATATTAGATTCCAGTTGTAAGTGATGTCATATGGTATTTGTCTTTGTCTTTCTGGCTCATTTCACTCAGTATGAGATTCTCTAGTTCCATCCATGTTGCTGCAGATGGCATTATGTCATTCTTTTTTATGGCTGAGTAGTATTCTATTGCGTATATATACCACATCTTCCGAATCCAATCATCTGTCGATGGACATTTGGATTGTTTCCATGTCCTGGCTATTGTGAATAGGGCTGCAATGAACATGCAGGTGCATGTGTCTCTTTTTAGTAGAGTTTTGTCCGGATATATGCTCAAGAGTGGGATTGCGGGGTCATATGGAAGTTCTCTGTATAGATTTCTAAGGTATCTCCAAACGGTTCTCCATAGTGGCTATACCAGTTTACATTCCCACCAACAGTGCAGGGGTTCCCTTTTCTCCACAGCCCCTCCAGCACTTGTTATTTGTGGACTTATTAATGATGGCCATTCTGACTGGTGTGAGGTGGTATCTCATGGTAGTTTTGATTTGCATTTCTCTTATAATCAGCAATGTTGAGCATTTTTTCATGTGTTTGCTGGCCATCTGTATATCTTCCTTGGAGAACAGTCTATTCAGGTCTTTTGCCCATTTTTCCATTGGTTGATTGGCTTTTTTGCTGTTGAGTTGTATAAGTTGCTTATATATTCTAGAGATTAAGCCCTTGTCCGTTGCATCATTTGAAACTGTTTTCTCCCATTCTGTAAGTTGTCTTTTTGGTTTCTTTTTGATTTCCTTTTCTGTGCAAAAGCTTTTCAGTTTGATTAGGTCCCACTGGTTTATTTTTGCTCTTATTTCGATTGCTTTGGGAGACTGCCCTGAGAACATATTCATGATGTTGATGTCAGAGAGTGTTTTGCCTATGTTTTTTTCTAGGAGTTTGATGGTGTCCTGTCTTATATTTAAGTCTTTCAGCCATTTTGAGTTTATTTTTGTGCATGGTGTGAGAGTATGTTCTAATTTCATTGCCTTGCATGCAGCTGTCCAGGTTTCCCAGCAATACTTGCTGAATAGACTTTCTTTTTCCCATTTTATATTCTTACCTGAAAACTATCAGCCAATATCTTTTTTTGCTTTTTAGTGCTGCAGCATATGGAGGTCCCAGGCTAGGGGGTCCAATCAGAGCTACAGCTGTTGGCCTATGCCACAGCCACAACAATGCCATTATTCATAGGAAAAAGTAAAAATTACTTATTCCGAAAATATTCATACAACTCAGGTATATACGTTAATAAGTGAAAGTATTCTTTCTCTTATCCCATTCCTCCTCTATCTGAATGACAGGAATACATACCCTGACTGACAGTGTATTTTGATTTCAGTGAAACATTTCACAAAGTTGATGACATTCTTGAATGTGAGCTGGATGGTTAGGAAGGCTTTTAACTAAAAAGTTTTACCCATGGGCTTCTGTCTTTGACCAGAATCTTATATTCTTTTTTGTCTTTGTTTTTAGAAAAATTGAACAGGACAGAGCTAGGAGAAATGGTTAATATATTGAGTTATCGGATGTTTAATATATATGAATGTAAAGTCCTGCATTTATAATATTATAATGTGTTAACTTTTACCTCAAAATTTAGTTATACAAGTCCTGGATAGAGAAGAGCAATTTGAAAGCTCTTGATGAGAAATAGGTAAACAAGTAGATTTTCCTTTCGTGCCAGTGTCAACAGTTACCCTTTTTTTGATGGATAGTTTGGCAATGCCTTTCTGGAATCTTAAACATATTTATTTACTTGGAATTGTTTCAAGACTTTTTCCCGAGGAACTATTTCAAAGGACAGTAGAAATTTAGAAATGAAAGATGTTTTATTTTTTATTTTTATTTTTGTCTTTTTAGGGCTGCACCTGTGGCATACTGAAGTTCCCAGGGTAACAAAAAGACAAAAAAAAAAAAAAAAAGAGAGACTGTGTTTAATAGATATTAAAACAAAACAAAACAAAAAACACCTTTATTCTGGAGTTCCCGTTGTGGCTCAGTGGTTAACGAATCTGACTAAGAACCATGAGGTTGAGGTTCGATCCCTGGCCTCACTCAGTGGGTCAAGGTTCTGGCGTTGCCATGAGCTGTAGTGTGGTTTGGATCCTGCGTTGCTGTGGCTGTGGCGTAGGCCGGCAGCTGCAGTTCCAGTAGACCCCTATCCTGGGAACCTCCACATGCTGCGGGTGCAGCCCTAGAAAAGACAAAAAAAAAAAAAAAGAAAAAAAAAAGTTCCCAGGCTAGGGGTTGAATCGGAGCTGCAGCTGATGGCCTACACCACAGCCAGCAGCTGCAGTGTGGTTTGGATCCTGCGTTGCTGTGGCTGTGGCGTAGGCCGGCGGCTGCAGTTCCAGTAGACCCCTAGCCTGGGAACCTCCATATGCTGCGGGTGCAGCCCTAGAAAAGACAAAAAAAAAAAAAAAAGAAAAAAAAAGTTCCCAGGCTAGGGGTTGAATCGGAGCTGCAGCTGCTGGCCTACACCACAGCCATAACAACACAGGATCCGAGCCACATCTGTGACCTACACCAAACTCATGGCAATGCCGGATTCTTATTAACCCACTGAGTGAGGCCACGGATTGAATCTGCCTTCTCATGGATACTGGTTGGGTTCATTACCACTGACCCAAGACAGGAACTCCTGAAAGATGTCTTTAGTTGTTTTCCTTGGCGTAGTAAACAATGAAAATACTACAATAGAGAAATGATTAATTATTGATGTCTAGCTTTGAAGTGATTAATATGATTCTGTGGCTGTATAAAAAGTTTATAGAATGCTAAAAGAAGAACAGAAATTATATAGCTAATTTCTATTGTGATAAAATTCTACTTATGTATTAATGAAAATTGAGAGGATGTTTAGGACTATTAAAAACTTTTAGGGTGTTGTAATTATAGTAAAATTTAAGCATTTTAATTTGATGATCAGAAAGTGATAGTAACTCAGGAATGTCTATGTAGTTTATTTATTTATTTATTTATTTATTTTTGGTCTTTTTGCTATTTCTTTGGGCCGCTCCCACGGCATATGGAGGTTCCCAGGCTAGGGGTCGAATCGGAGCTGTAGCCACTGGCCTACGCCACAGCCACAGCAACGTGGGATCCGAGCCGCGTCTGCAACCTACACCACAGCTCACGGCAACGCCGGATCGTTAACCCACTGAGCAAGGGCAGGGACCGAACCCTCATCCTCATGGTTCCTAGTCGGATTCGTTAACCACTGCGCCACGACGGGAACTCCTATTTTTTGTCTTTTTGTCTTTTCTCAGGCCACACCCTTAGCATATGGACATTCCCAGGCTAGGGGTCGAATCGGAGCTACAGCTGCTGGCCTACACCACAGCCACAGCCACGCCAGATCCAAGCTGCTTCTGTGACCTACACCACAGCTCACAGCAATGCTGGATCCTTAACTGACTGAGCGAGGCCAGGGATCGAACCCACAACCTCATGGTTTGTAGTCAGATTCGTTAACCACTGAGCCACAATGGGAACTCCTATTTAGTTGATTTCATTGAAATCTTAATAGCAAGCAACAGTCTTTCCTGTGAAAAGGGGGAAAAGTGAATGCAATATTGGGCTAATTATTAGATGTATGACCTTCAGACCATTGAACCACACACAGGACAAGTCACATTTGGACTATGTTTTTCAGTTTTAGGTGTTGTACTTTAAGAAAAGAAACAATAAGTGAATTATGGAGAAGACCTTGGAATTCACATGAGGATGATTTAAGGAGCTGGGATGTTTACCATGGTAAAGAGTTTAAGAGGTGGCAACAGGAAGAGGAGAGAGGAGAAATAATGATGACATGCAAGTATTTAAATGTCAGCTGGGGGAGTTCCTGCTGTGGTGCAGTGGGTTAATGATCTGGCTTGTCTCTGTGGTGGTACTGGTTAGATCACTGGCTTGATTCAGTGGGTTAAAGGAGCTGGCGTTTGGCGTTGCCACAACTGCAGAGTAGGTCTCAGATTCAGTCTCTGCTCTGGGAACTTCCATGTGCTGAGGGTGCAGCTGTATTTAAAGAAAAAGAAGAAAAGCCTGCGGTCAATGGGGAAGAGAGACTTTTATCCGCCAAATAGTTTATTGAATTCTCACAAGAACTGGCTTTTCTCATAACAAGTATTAGGAAAGAAGTAATGAAAAAATAAATGTCATCTGGGAAAGGGGAATGGTTTGACTATAGCTGCAGAGGGAGTACTAAAATCAGTTTGTGGAAATGATAGGGTGGCATATTTCATCTCTTTTTAAAGATCATGTAACAAGTGGAGTCACCCAAAAATTAATTGGGCTATCGCAGAGTTCCTGTCGTGGCTCAGCAGTTAACGAATCTGACTAGCATCCTTGAGGACACAGGTTCGATCCCTGGCCTTGCTCAGGTTAAGGATCCAGTGTTGCCGTGAGCTGTGGTGTAGGCTGCAGATGCACCTCGGATCCTGCATTACTGTGGCTGTGGTGTAGGTCAGCAGCTACAGCTTGGATTTGACCCCTAGTCTGGGAACCTCCATATGCTGAGAGTGTGGCCCTAAAAAGCCAAAAAAAAAAAAAAAAAAAAAAAAAAAATTGGCTATCTTAGTTAGTGAACATGTAATATTTTACTTATTTTGTTTTTTATTTTTGTTTTTTGTATTTATGACTCAATGAATTTATTACATTTATAGTTGTGCAATGATCATCACAATCCAATTTTATAGGATTTCCAACCCACAACCCCAGCGTATCCCCCCACCCCCCAAACTGTCTCCTTTGGAGACCCTAAGTTTTTCAAAGTCTGTGAGTCAGTATCCGTTCTGCAAAGAAGTTCATTCTGTCCTTTTTTCAGATTCTACATGTCAGTGAAAGCATTTGATGTTGGTGTCTCATTGTCTGACTGACTTCACTTAGCGTGGTAATTTCTAGGTCCATCCATGTTGCTAAGAATGCCAGTATTTTGTTCTTTTTAATGGCTGAGTTATATTCCATTGTGTATATGTACCACATCTTCTTGATCCACTCCTCTGTCGATGGACATTTAGGTTGTTTCCATGTCTTGGCTATTGAAAATAGTGCTGCAATGAACATCGGAGTACAAGTGTCTTTGCGAGTCATGGTTTTCTCTGGATAGATGCCCAGGAGTGGAATTGCTGGATCAAATGGTAGTTCTATTTTTAGTTTTCTGAGGAATCTCCACGCTGTTTTCCATAGTAGTTGCACCAATTTACATTCCCACCAACAGAGTACTAGGATTCCTTTTTCTTCACACCCTCTCCAGCACTTACTGTTTGTAGACTTTTTGATGATGGCCATTCTGGCTGGTGTAAGGTGGTTTTGATTTGCATTTCTCTAATGATGAGTGATGTTGAACATCTTTTCACGTGTTTTTTGGCCATCTGCATGTCTTCTTTGGAGCATTGTCTGTTTAGATCTGCCCATTTTTTTGATGGGGTTGTTTGTTTTTTTGGTACTGAGCTGCAGAAGGTATTTATAAATTTTGGAGGTGAATCCCTTGTCAGTCGATTCATTTGCAAATATTTCTCCCATTCTGTGGGTTGTCTTTTCATTTTGTTTAGGGTTTCTTTGGCTGTGCAGAAACTTTTAAGTTTAATTAAGTCCCATTTGTTTATTTTTGTTTTTGTTGTCATTACTCTAAGAGGTGGATCTGAGAAGATGTTGCTGTCTGTCGTTTATGTCAGAGAGTGTTTGGCCTATGTTTTCCTCTAAGAGTTTTATAGTGTCTGGTCTTTTATCTAGGTCTTTAATCCATTTTGAGTTTATTTTTGTGTATGGTGTTAGGGAGTGTTCTAATTTCATTCTTCTACATGTGGCTGTCCGGTAATATTTAAATAAAAGGCTTAAAACCAAGGCTGGCACCCAGATGAACCTAACCAGGAACAGTGACATGCAGCACGTTTAGGCATTAGGAGCAGGCCCAGTGCAGGCAACTAGAGAAAATCTAACTAGTTGAGCAACTGACTTCAGGATGGTATGACTAGCCACTAACATGGGGGTATCAAAGTGATGGTGTTAGAAACAGGCCATGGAAGTGGAGCAATAACTGGCATCAAGTAGGTCTAAGTACAGGATACAGTGACTCTTGGGTGACTGCCCATAGGGAGAGGGAACCGAGGAATAGGTTACCAAGACGAGGGTCCAGTTTCTAGACCTCACAGAAGGTCACAGTATCAAGAAACAAGTATTAGAAGTGTTAAGAGACTAGACAGGATCATCAAAAAATACTGACATCTGAGTTTGCTGGTGGGTCAGCAGGTTAAGGATCTGGCATTGCCACTGCTGTGGCTCTGGTTACTGCTGTTGTAGCACAGGTTCAGTCCCTGGCTTGGGAACTTCCACACACCATGTGGGAAAAAAAAAAAAAAAAAAAAAAAAAACATGATGCAGAGGTAATTACTAACCTTAGACACCACATACCTAATTATCTCAGGCCTGTGGGCATGACACGCAGGTAGGAAAGAAGAGAATTGTTACTAGACACCAAATAGGATCGAGCATGTGAAGGAACTAATTCAGAAGTTACTTATATATGTTAAAGGAAAATGAGAATGCTTCGTAATGTCTTTTCTCTTCACTTCTAGTATTATACTGCTTGGTTTCCTGCTCACCAAGCTGACCACTGCCTAGGTCTTCTCACCAAGCCATTGATCTCCAAGGTGGTCCCCTTACACTGAGCCCTGGCCAGAGCTGCAGACTAATTGTAGGGAGTGGTTACAAGTTTCTGGGTTTGGATAACTCCAGGCACTCTGGTTTGTGGAACCAAGATTCAGCCTGCTACTTTAACTGTTTGTAGGAATGGTGCTCAACTGTGATCTTAATAGTTTTTCTCCTCAGGGACCAGAACTTCGCATCTGAACATGGGCTTGTGAGTAGGGCCCTACATGTTGACCAGACCTCTTAGCTGCTGACTCTGTGTCTGGACTTACCAAAACATGGCTTCCCCACACCTGCCCTGACCCTCCTGTTGACTTCATCATCAAATTATCTGAACTGTTTTGACTTTTCCCACCAAGTTGAGGCTCCTGGAGGAGTTCCCTTTTGCTTTTCAACCCTGCTGGGCAAGTTTAGGTCTAGATGTTGGCTCCTTCCTGACTCATATTTAAACCGTCAAAATTCAGCCCCTTTTTGAAATAAGAATTAGGGAAAATGTTTTTATGAGAAATCAGAGCATCTAATTGAGAGAACCCATTATGAAACTTGGTAAGAGATAAAAATGCTCTTATTTTGTTTTACGGGGATAGCAGGTCAAATGTGACACAGACAGCTCTAATAATACAGGAAATGTCTACTGTTTCTTTCAAAAAGGGGAGTTCCCATTGTGGCCTGGTGGGGTAAGAATCCAGCATAGTGTCCATGAGGTTGCAGTTTTGATCCCTGGCCTTCCTCAGGTGTTGACACAAGCTGTGGCATAGGTCGTAGATGTGGCTGGGATCTGGTGTTTTTGTTGCTGTGGTGTAGGTCTCAGCTGCAGGTCTGATTCAACTACTAGCCCAGGAATTTCCGTATGACACAGGTGTGGCTGTAAAACGAAAAAACAAAACAAACAAACAAAAAACCAAAAGTGTGATTTTAGGATTTCCTTGGTGGCTCAGCAGGTTAAGGATCTGGCGTTATCACTGCCGTGGCTCGTGTTACTGTTCTAGCATGGATTCAGTCCCTGGCATTGGAGCTTCTGTGTGCTGCAAATGCAGCCAAAAAATTTATTTTGATTTTTTATCCTAAGAAGATGTGATTAGCAGTGTATATTTTTCTAATTTTGTGCAATATGGTAATATTGTTACTGGAGAAAAGTACTTTCTCCTGTAACTTATGGTCTTTTCAAAATCCTTGCACTGCAACATTGCTAACTTTTTATAATGGAAGCTAGGTTTCATTTTGACAAAGATGAGGTACAGTGGAGATCTGTATTTGTGTTAGCAGAAAGAACACAAAGGTTTTAAGCCCTAGTCTCATAGCATCTGATGCTGTTGCTCCTTTATTCCTACTGACCTTGGATTCCAAGACACTAGGAGTCTGGTTTTCACTTTATCTTTTCTGGCTTTTCCTCCTAACTCTTTTGTAGGGTTTTTTTCTCCTCTCCCTTTTGAGTATTTTCTCAGAGTTCTCTCAGTGATTCAGTGATCCTTTTTTTTTTCTTTTCTTTTTTCTTTTTGCCGTTCCCTTGGCATGCAGAAGTTCCCAAGCCAGGTATTGAACCTGTGTCATAGCAGCGACCTGAGCCACAGCAGTGACAACACCAGATCCTTAACCCACTGAGCCACCAAGGAACTCCAGTGGTTTTTCTTTTTTCTTTTCCTTTCCTTTTCTTTTGGCTGTGCCCTTAGAAGTTTCTGGGCCAGGGATTGAACCTGTGCCACAGCAGTGACAACACCAGGTCCTTAACCTACTGAGCCACCAGGGGACTCTAAAAAATGTATTTGATTTTCAAACATAGACAGACAGTAAAATAAGAATCAGTTATGAGAGTCTAGTACATAAACCTTTAGGTTCTAATGTTCACCAAAATATAAAAACTAAATTGGTCAGAAGCGTTGACTTCATGAATACCTAAATGAAGTTTTTGTTTTTGGCTGTGTCACAGCAGTAAGTAGAGCCACAGCAGTGACAATGCAATTTAAAATATATATATATATTTTTATTTATTTCTTTATTTTTATCATTTATTGATATATTTTTCTACTGTACAGCATAGTGACCCAGTTACACATACATGTATACATTCTTTTTTCTCACATTAAGTGTTCCATCATAAGTGACTAGACAGAGTTTTGTATTTTTTTAAAGAATATTGCTGAAATCTTGTCATTGTTGTGTTTTCTTCCTAGATCTCCTCATATTTTGGATTCTGGCTATGTTATAATGAATGACACTTTGACATCAGATGTCACTGGTCGGAGAGTTGAAGTTAATGGAGAACATGCAACTGTGCGTTTTTCTGGCATTGTCCCTCCTGTGGCAGGTAATTTATGGCCGTGTGTGTGTGTGTGTGTGTATTTTCCAGTTGTTTCTGGGTCACCTTCCCAATAGCGCTTTATACCACCAATTTTGAGGAAACTAATAGCTAAGTTATATTAGCCTCTGATATATAGTTGTTTAATTTTGGTTACAATACACTGTGGTATCTATAGTTTTATTTGAGTATACACTTATCTAATTATTTAGTGTTGCTATTTTATATTTAGTCAATCTTAAAGTATCTTCTGAGTAAACTTTAAACAATAATAAAAAATCTGGGAGTTTCTGTCATGGCGCAGCAGAAATGAATCCAACTAGGAACCATGAGGTTCTGGGTTCCATCCCTGGCCTTGTTCAGTGGGTTAAGGATCTGGCATTGCCGTGAGCTGTGGTGTAGGTTGCAGACGTGGCTTGTATCTGCCATTGCTGTGGCTGTGGCATAGGCCAGCAGCTGTAACTCCGATTCGACACCTAGCCTGGAAACCTCCATATGATGCAGGTGCAGCCCTAAAAGAAAAACAAAAAAAAAGGAAGAAAAAAATCTAGAATTCCCATAATCCTAAACTCAAAAATGAAGTAATTTTTTGCAGTTTCTTGTCATAAATCCATGTGTATTTAATTAGTTTAAATTGATATAAATACAGGAGTTCCTGTCATGGTGCAGTAGAAGTGAATCCGACTAGGAACCATGAGGTTTCGGGTTTGATCCCTGGCCTTGATCAGTGGGTTAAAGATCTGGCGTTGCCATGAGCTGTGGTGTAGATCGCAGACTCAGCTCAGATCTGGTGTGGTTGTGGCTGTGGTGTTGGCTGGCGGCTATAGCTCTGACTAGACCCCTAGCCCAGGAACCTCCATATGCTGCGGGTGCGGCCCTAAAAAAAGGCAAAAATAAAATAAATTGATATAAATACAATTTTGTGTTACCATTTTTCACTTATGATTTGGTATATATTTATGTGCATTTCTATAGCATTATTTTACTTGTATTTCCATTTTTATTGATATATAATTGACATTAGTATCAGGTTTATAACATAACGATTCAATATTTTTATTTATTTATTTATTTATTTATTTATTTATTTATTTTTGTCTTTTGTCTTTGTTGTTGTTGTTGTTGTTGTTGTTGCTATTTCTTGGGCCGCTCCCACGGCATATGGAGGTTCCCAGGCTAGGGGTTGAATCGGAGCTGTAGCCACCAGCCTACGCCAGAGCCACAGCAACGCGGGATCCGAGCCACGTCTGCGACCTACACCACAGCTCACGGCAACGCCGGATCGTTAACCCACTGAGCAAGGGCAGGGACCGAACCCGCAACCTCATGGTTCCTAGTCGGATTCGTTAACCACTGCGCCACGACGGGAACTCCAATATTTTTAATTATTGCAAAATGATAACCACAGAAAGTCTGTCCAACATCCATCACCACACATATTTACACATTTTTTTCTTTTGATGAGATTTTAAGATCTGTTCTCTTGGAGTTCTCATTGTGGCTCAGTGGTAATGAACTCGACGAGTATCAGTGAGGACAAGGGTTTGATCCCTAGCTTTGCTCAGTGAGTTAAGGATTTGTCGTTGCTGTGAGCTGTAGTGTAGGTCACAGATGTGGCTTGGATCTCTCATTGCTATGGTTGTGTTATAGACCAGCAGCAACGGCTCCAATTCCACCCCTAGCCTGGGAACTTCCATGTGCCTTGGGTGTGGCCCTAAAAAGACAAAAAAAAAAAAAAAAAAAAAAAAAAAAATCTACTCTCTTAGCAATTTTTAAATACACAATGCTCTATTCACCATACTATACTGTAATAGTATACTATATGTATAGTGTGTGTGTGTATATATATGTATGATAAAGAACTATAGTTCCCATGCTGTATGTTACATCTCTAGGATTTATTTTATTGCTAGAAGTTTATACCTTTTGACCCCTTTTACCCATTTTACCCACCCCTCTATCTTGTACCTCTGCTACCACTAGTCTGATCTTTTCTTTGTATCCTTGTATTTTTTCCCCCCTTTCTTTCCTTTTCTTTTTTTAAAGATTCCACATACAGGAGTTAACCTTTGTGGCTTAATGGAAACCAGTCTGACTAGTATCCATGAGCATGTAGGTTCGATCCCTGGCTTCACTCGGTGGGTTTAAGGATCCAGCATTGCTCTAAGTTGTAGTGTAGGTCGCAGGTGCAGCTCAGATCTGGGGTTGCTGTGGCTTTGGCCAGCAGCTACAGCTCCAATTTGACCTGTAGCCTGGGAACCTCCATATGCTGCAAGTGCAGCCCTTAAAAAAAAAAAAGATTCCACATACAAGCGATACAAGTGAGATCATACAGTATTTGTCTTTCTCTGACTTATTTCACAGTATAACACAGTATAATGCTCTCAAGGTCCACCCAGGTTAAGATTTCCTTCCTGTTTATGGCTGAATGCAACTCCATTGTATATATGTATGACATCTTCTTTATCCATTCATCTATCCATGGACACTTTAGTTGCTTTCATGTCTTGGCTCTGTAAGTAATGCTGCAGTAAACATGGGGTGCAGCTATCTTTTCAAGTTAGTGGTTTTGTTTCCTTTGGATAATAATTCAGAAGTGTAGCTGTGGGTCCTATGATACTTTTTCTCCCCCCCATGGTACTTTTAATTTTTTTGAGAAATCTCCATACTGTTTTCCATAATGGCTGCACCAATTTACATTCCTACCAACAGTGTGCAAGGGTTCCCGTTTCTCCATAGCCCCGTCATCACTTGTTATTTCTTGTCTTTTTGATAATAGCATTTCTAACATATGTGAGGTAACAGCTAATTGTGGTTTTGATTTGCATTTACCTGATGATTAGTGAATGTTGAGCATCTTTTCATGTACCTGCTGGCCAATCTGTATGTCTCCTTTGGAAAAAGGTCTCTTTAGAGCTTCTGCACAATTTTAAATCAGATTTTGTTTTTCTATTGAGTTGTGTGAATTCTTTATATGTTTTGGATATTAACCCCTTGTCAGATATATGATTTGCAGATATTTCTCCCATCTGATTCGTTGCCTTTTCATTTTGTTGGTTTCCCTTGTATTTCTTAATGGTTACATTTAGAATAGTACATATGTTGTTTAATCATTCCTCCTTTTTAGACAATAATCTAGTTTTTTACTTTTGTAAATAAATAACAGTATAGTAGACTTACTTATTATATGTCTTAGTCAAGCAACAAATATTTAAATATCTTCCGTGTATTAGGAATGGGCCTGAATTAATACAGGGGGATTCAGGGAGTTCCCGTCGTGGCGCAGTGGTTAACGAATGCTATTAGGAATCATGAGGTTGCGGGTTCGGTCCCTGCCCTTGCTCAGTGGGTTAAGGATCCGGCGTTGCCGTGAGCTATGGTGTAGGTTGCAGACTCGGCTTGGATCCCGCGTTGCTGTGGCTCTGGTGTAGGCCGGTGGCTATAGCTCCAATTGGACCCCTAGCCTGGGAACCTCCATATGCTGAGGGAGCGGCCCAAGAAATAGCAAAAAGACAAAAAAAAAAAAAAACAAAAACAGGGGAATTCAGTGATAAACTTACACCACAGGGTCTCAAAGTGTGGTCCCTGATCAGTGTCAGCATCACTTGGTTACTTGTTAGAAATGCTGATTCTTGGGCCTTATCCCAGAACTACTGAATCAGAGACTCTGGAGGTGGGGCCCAGCGATCTAGGTTTTTAAGAAGCCCTCCAGGGTATTTTAGCAAGTTCACTATAGTTTAAGAACCACTGAACTAGATAGGTACAGACTCCATCTTCATGGGCCCATGATTTACCAGGATGTTTAGTATGGAGAGGGTTTCCTCCCTTTTTTGACTTGGATTATTGGTAAATTGGAAGAGAAAGTAACATTTAAAGTCAGATGATAAGCAGTGTTAATTGCTGATTAAGCAAGCCTTGTGTACCAGGTGCTTTTACAGATGCCCTCCACTTTGAACAGGAACATTATTACAACTCTAAAGTTAAAATAGCAATTCTAAATGTAGATATTATTTGTCCCACTTTTATAGATGAGAAGACCAAGACTCAGGTCTCAAAGCTTTCTTACAGAGAGCAGGGATTTGAATCTGTGCTTTAGAGCCCAGACACTTTCTATTCTCTTGCTTCTCAAGAATATGAATATTTTAGATTCTTGATATGTATATTGCAAAGTTGCTATCTGAAAGTATTGCATCAGTGTCCAGGTCTTGGAAATGTTTAATGCCCCAGTTCTCTGGGTAACAGACTGTGATGGAGTTTCACTGTTTGGAAGTGTATTGCTCAGAAAGTGTGTTAGGCAGTTGAGATTCCCATACAAGGGAAGGGAAGGGGAGGGAGCTGGATTGGGCAGAGGGGGATGTTGGGCTGTAATGTAGTCTAAACAAAGGTTTCAGCTGACCCTGTAGAGTAACTGAAAATAGGATGGCCCTTCAGAGTCTTTCCTAGTTGAGGTGTGATGATCTGTCATTGGGTTCTGGTTGCCCTAGGAAGGAGGTTTGAACAGGAGCAAGGTGGTTTTTTCAATGGAGACAATTCTAAAAGCTGGCCCACAGTTGAGTGCTAACTGCCAAAAGCCAGTACTCCCAGCAGCTGGGGCGGAATACGATCCAATTTCTAAAGGCAAATTGGAGTGGCCCATCGCAAATAGAATAATTTAGATGGGAGCTATTTAATGGTAGTTTAGCAAATACGATACATATTTGCTGTTAGAAATTATTTATTAAATTGCCTGTGAGTTTGACACTTTCTTCAGGTATGTATTATCAGGCAGTTCTTCTTCCCTGAAAGTTATAATTCTGTAAAGCAGGAGCTACTGTGCACTTTCAATTTTAATTTAAATTGTGTATAATTTATTAGTTATAGCATTGTGTGGGGGCATTCTGTTACTTCAGTTGGTGCTACTTTTGTTTTTCTTTTAGAGATCGATCATCTGTGGGGTTGATACAAAGATGCAGAGAAATTGAGCACAGATTTAGTATTTACTCTTGGGGTTACTGCAGTGGATGTTGTTATTGAGCTGTTGTGACAACTAAATGAGTTAAAGGATTAAATGCGCTTAGACCAGTTACTGGTGCATGCTGAGCACATAGAATGGTGGCATCTAGAACTGCGAGTGCCTAGTAGGTGCTCACTATGTTTGTTGAGTGACTGAATGATGTCACACATCCAGTGAGATAGACAGCATTATTCCTGTTTTCTGGATAAGGAAACTGAAAGGTTAAGTTGACTTGGGATCACCTGCTTAGGAATCTGTGAGGCAGGATTTAACCCAGGTGCTCTGATGCTCAAGCCCTGTGATGAGTAAATTGTAGAAGAATCACGAAACTAAGTAAGGGCAGATTCTGAGCTGTAGAGGGTTAGCAGTGCTCAAGGAGGTATCAGTTCAGGGGAAGAAAAGACTGGGTAGGGAGGTTGATCTGCTGCTGGATCTGCTGCTGTGCGTTACAGATTGCTGGGCTCTGTATTTTCTCTGCTTTAGGGCTGTAGGGAGCAGGGCTATGAGCACAGATTCCCAATACCCTACAGCTGGTTCCCCAGGTGCTCAGAGGGCTGGGAACTCTCGCACTTCCACAGAGCAACTGTGCTGGACCTCCAGAGCAGGCTGGGCTTTAGCAAACTAAAGCGGCTTAGTCCAGTCTGTCTCTGCTGACCTTTGGTTCCTTCCTAGCCCCTCCTCCAGGCTATGGTGCTGCTGAGACCCAGGCCTGCGTGAATCCTCTTAATGCCGAGTCCAATTAAGTGGCTCCCCTGGTATCTGTAGGCTCCAGGTAAGATATCTGGGTGGCCCTGTCCTCATCTGGCTGTCATTTGGGGAATGTTCACTGTTCACAAGAAAGAGCTTCACTCCTTTGCTTTGGTTCCTCGCCGACTAAACTCGCTGATTCTGAACATTTGATAAATGATGGCTTGTAATTTGGAGGAAGGTCCCAGGAGCTGCCCAGACCCATGGAGAGAGCAACGTGGCTCAGTCCATCCATGGCCTCCCTGTCTGCCTGGCCAGGCCATGTTGTTTGGGGAAACTGGTTTTGTTCTGCTTTCCATTGAAACAGGAGCTGAGGGAAATCGGTTGTCTGCTGCTGGGAAATGCAGACTTCTTTGCTTTTCTTCCTGGCAGAGCCCAGCTTGAGTGCCAGGCAGACGAGGAGGGACAAGGGTGGGTTCTCAGGGGCCTGGGCTGTGCTCTCCCCCAAGTTCTGGAACTCAGATGAGTAAGGGTGACCTTGGAAGACCCTGAAGGGCCTTGGGCCACATTCAGCCTATGGTGGTGGCAAGTAGCCCTACATAGGGGCATGGAGGCCTACTTCCTCCTGCTCCTTACTGCCGCTCGACTTGGAGTCAGTCCCTTAACCCTTTCTTTCACCTCCACATGAACAGCCCTCTGTATCCACTTAGGCCAGCGGCCATCTCCCCTCCCTGACCACCCCCTGGGGCCAGGGATCACCACAGCTGCTCTGCGTGCTCCCTAGGATGGTCCTGATGCTCAGAGGGCCACCTAGTGGACAAGTTATTACACTGTGAAACTGCAAATTCTCTTCACCCCAGGAAAGTCGGAGCTGACACTTTGGGCTTCCCAAAGCCCACAGATCCCTGGCTGAGTGGGGTGAGGTATGTGGGCCCAGTGTATGGGGGTGTTGGATCTTATGGGACATTTTGGGAGCCTTGCTGCTTTTTTTTTCTTTTCACAGCTGCACCTGCAGCACATGTAAGTTCCCAAGTCAGTGGTGGAATCAGAGCTGCATCTGCAACCTACACTACAGCTCACGGAAATGCCACACCTTAACTCACTGAGCGAGGCCAGGGATGGAACTGCATCCTCACAGAGACAATACCGTGTCCTTAACCCACTGAGCCACAACAGGAACTCCTCTTTTTCTTTTGTTAGTATTTATTAACATAATACATGAACATGGTAAAAATACAGTACAGAGAGGAGTTCTAGATAGCTTAGCAGTTAGGAACTCGATGTTGTCACTGCTGTGGCTCAGGTTCAATCCCTGGGGCGGAAACTCTGACATGCCCCCCCAAGAAAAAAAAAAAAAATAGTACAGAAGGGCTTATGGTGAAAGCAACTGTGTCCAGCCGTGGGTGTTTTTTCACTCATTGTTTTTGATGTTTTCTTGGCTACGTATTCTGAGGTCATAGCGTCTCTTCGGTTATGAGATGTTTTCTTCTAAAATGACTTTGATAATTTTACCTGCTTTTTCTTTCTTTCTCCTGTTGGTTGGGTATGGGATCTCCTGGATTGATTCTCTGTTTTGTTTGTTTCTTCCTCCTTATAGTTAGTTGAAAAAAATTACTGTTTGTCTTGTAAAATTCTGGATTTTTCTCATTGCATCCTCATGATTTCATTAATGTGTTTTCTGTCCTCTGCATTCCTTGTTAATTGGTGGTTACATAGAGCCTTTTCAGATATTTTGGGTTTTATACAAATACTTCATAGGTGATTATATTTGTCAGGAAGCAGATAATGTCTGGTTGTATCTCTCTCTCTCTTTTTTTTTTGGTTTTTTTTTTTTTTATTAAAGATTTTTGTTATTCTTTCTCTCCCACTCTACCTTTTTTTTATTATTATTTTTTAAATTTTTTGTCTTTTTGCTATTTCTTGGGCCGCTCCTGCGGCATATGGAGGTTCCCGGGCTAGGGGTTGAATTGGAGCTGCAGCCACCGGCCTGGGATCGGAGCCGCGTCTGCAACCTACACCACACTCACGGCATCGCCAGATCGTTAACCCACTGAGCAAGGGCAGGGACCGAACCCGAAACCTCATGGTTCCTAGTCGGATTCGTTAACCACTGCGCCACGACGGGAACTCCTTTTTTTGGTTTTTTTAGGACTACATCTGAGATATAGAAATTCCCAGGCTAGGGGCTGAATGGGAGCTACTAGTGCCAGCCTGTGCCACAGCAATGCCAGATCTGAGCCACATCTGGGACCTATACCACAGCTCATGGTAACACCAGATTGTTTAACCTACTGAATGAGGCCAGGGATGGAACCCTCATCCTCATGGTTACTGGCTGGGTTTGTTACCACCAAGCCACAGTGGGAACTCCCAGTTTACCTCTTTTTGCTATGGTAGCTGTTGTTGGTGTATATTGCTAATGTCCATTATCTGATTTGAGCTTGTAAAAGGGTGACATTCTGATGGTTTTCTTTCTTTTGTCATCATTCTTCTTCTAGGTGAGATAAGCAGCTGGACAAATTGTATCATGGAAAATGTCCCTGTGGTAGTTACTTGCTTTCCGAAATAATTGGATGACTGAAATGCGGGATAAATGTTCGCTTCTCTCCTTTTATTTATCAGGCTTCATAATAATGAATTGATTCACTAGAAGACCAATGAACTTAAACGTCTTTAAAAAGTCACAGGTTTAAACATTTTGATATGTTTCAGTTCATTGCTGTTATTATTGATGCTCGAATTATCCCATCTATGCCAAGTAGGAACCTTTCAGATTGGTGCCTTAGTACTTTTGGTGTGACCCCATGGTTTTTGATAGTTTCCTTATCCTATCAGGTATAGGAAACTATCAAATGTGTAGGGTTCATCATACACGTTTTTTTCCCAATATCACAATTAGCCATTTCCTCAAGAGCCCGTTTTTTTTTTAATGGCAAATAGCTTTTGAAGGCCTCAATCTGGGCTCTAAGTGATTTTGGGGAAACAGCAGTGAGTGATGGCTTGAAGTGAGATCTTAATTTCTTGCTCAGGAATTGAATATGGACCTCCTGGGTGAAAACCAGGAATCCTGGCTACTAGACCAGCTAGAAAAGCAGAGTTGCCCTGATTCTTTCCCTCTTTTGAAGGCAAGAATGTTTCAAGTAGGCATGTGGGGGAGCACACAGATGAGTAGTTTATTTAGGACAGAGCAAGGCAGAAATACACACCCAAAAGAGGGGTGTAAGTGCTGGTGTCTTCCTGAATGAGGAGTGCACCAGGGAGGTGATTTAAATTACTTATATGGGGCAGTTCTTCTGGGTCTTTGTTTTCATTTGGCCAATTATCTTGTTTTATTTCTCACACCTGACCAGACCCAGGGCCCTCCCCATATGCGTGTGCATTTTTGGCCAAGATGAATACCTGAGCAGTGGCTTATGGGAAGGTTAACAGGACTTATTATGGCCTGGCACTCCTTTCCTTTTGACCCCTAGCAATCTTTTCTGTGCATGTGTAATTGGGGAGGTTTCCTTGACTCCAGGAGTGATTGAAGTGGTCATCTTATCTCTCTACTCCAACAGAGCTCAGCTCCTGCCATTAACTTTCCCTTTCATGTGTCAAAGAGAAGCAAGGCCCAATTTATTCAGCCTGACAAGTCCCAGCTGTTCTCAGCCCAGGGGCCCATCTACCTCCTGTTACTGGTAATTGTTTTTAGGCCTTTTTTAGTGGACAGAGTTATATTTGTAGAATTAATTCCTAGAAGTAGAATAGATTTAAGGAGGATATGTGTATTTTTTGGTACTTATTATAAAAAGTTTCACACGTGCAGAAAAGTAGAGACTAGGGAGTTCCCGTTGTGGCGCAGTGGTTAACGAATCTGACTAGGAGCCATGAGGTTTCGGGTTTGATCCCTGCCCTTGCTTAGTGGGTTAACGATCCGGCATTGCTGAGAGCTGTGGTGTAGATTGCAGACACGGCTCAGATCCCGAGTTGCTGTGGTTCTGGCGTAGGCTGGCAGCTACAGCTCCGATTAGACCCCTAGCCTGGGAACCTCTGGGAGCAGCCCAAGAAATGGCAAAAAGACAAAAAAAAAAAAAAAAAAAAAAGGAAAAGTGGAGACTAGTATAAGAAACACTTGTATAAGTATGCTTGTAACGTCAATTTAATGAGTTTTTTTGGGTTTTTTTTTTTTTTTGGTTGCTTTTTTGTCTTTTTACCTTTTCTAGGGCTGCTTCCGCAGCATATGGAAGTTCCCAGGCTAGGAGTCTAATCAGAGCTGTAACTGCCGGCCTATGCCACAGCCACAGCAACTTGGGATCTGAGCCGCGTCTGCAACCTACACCACAGCTCGTGGCAACACCGGATCCTTAACCTACCGAGCAAGGCCAGGGGTCAAACCCGAAACCTCATGGTTCCTAGTTGGATTCGTTAACCACTGAGCCACAATGGGAACTCCTAACAGTTGTTAATGGTTTGCCATATTTGCTTCATTTCTTTTATTTTTCACTTAAGCATTTTTTTTCATATTTTATTTTTTATGTATGCATATTTTTTATTGTAATTCTATTTTTTAATGATTTTTATTTTTTCCATTATAGTTGGTTTACAGTGTTCTGTCAGTTTTCTACTGTTCAGCACCGTGACCCAGTCACACATATATGTACATTCTTTTTCTCACATGATCCTCCATCCTATTCCATCACAAGTGACTATATATAGTTCCCTTTGCTTTCCCACAGGATCTCATTGCTTATCCACTCCAAATGTAGTAGTTTGCATCTAATAACCCCATGCTTAAGCATTTAAAATAAGTGATATACATAGTGGCATTTCATTCCTAAAAACTTCACTATGCTTCTCTTAAAAGAAATACATGTTCTTACAAAATAGTATGTATACTTTAAACTTAAAATTTTAAGAATTTTTGCAAATTTAAAATTTTTTATTGAAATATGGTTGATTTACAGTATTGATTTCTGCTCTATAGCAGAGTGATTCAGTTATTTTTTATTTATTTTTTGTCGTTTTGCCTTTTTCTAGGGCCGCTCCTGCGGCATATGGAGGATCCCAGTCTAGGGGTCTAATCGGAGCTGTAGCTGCCGGCCTACACCAGACCCACAGCAATGGGGGATCCGAGCCGCGTCTGCAACCCACACCACAGCTCATGGCAATGCCAGATCCTTAACCCACTGAGCAAGGCCAGTGATCGAACCCTCAACCTCATGGTTCCTAGTTGGATTCGTTAACAACTGTGACATGATGGGAACTCCTGATTCAGTTATATACATTCTTTTTCATTTTCTTTTCCATTATGAGTTTTTCGCAGGATATTGAATATAGTTCCCAGTGCTATACAGTAGAGGCTTGTCGTTTATCCATTCTATATATTGTGGTTTGTATCTGCTGACCCCAAACTCCCACTTCATCCCTCTCTCCCTGCCCCTTGGGAACCATAAGTCTGTTCTCTATGTCTGTGAATCTTTTTCTGTTTCATTTGTGGCATAATTTAGATAGGCCCATTTGTGCCATAATTTAGATTCCACATTTAAGTGATAATCATATGGTATTTGTCTTTCTCTTTCTCACTTTACTTAGTATGATAATCTCTAGGTGCATTCATGTTGATACAAATGGCATTATTATTATTATTATTATTATTAGTCTTTTTAGGGCCACACCCGCAGCCTATGGAGGTTCCCAGGCTAGGGTTCTAATTAGAGCTGTAGCCGCTGGCCTTCACCACAGTAATGCCAGATCCGAGCCTCATCTGTGACCTACACCACAGTTCATGGCAATGCCGGATCCTTAACCCACTGAGCATGGCCAGGATGAAACCCTTGTCCTCATGGATACTAATCAGATTTGTTTCCTCTGAGCCATGACTGGAACTCCACAAATGGCATAATTTCATTCTTTTTTATGGCTGTGTAGTATTCCATAGTATATATGTACCACATTTTCTTTATCCATTCATCTGTTTGGTTGTTTAGGTTGTTTCCATGTCTCGGCTATTGTGAGTAGTGCTGTTGTGAACATAACGGTGCATGTCTTTTTGAATGTAGTTTTGTCCAGGTATATGCCCAGGAGTGGGATTGCTGGATCATATGGCAGCTCTATTTTTTAGTTTTTTTTAAATGGCTGCACTGACAGCATGTGGAAGTTCCTGGGCCAAGTTCTGAGCTGCAACTGTGACCTGTGCTGCAGCTGCAGCAATACCAGATCCTTTAACCCATTGTACCACAGCACACAGCACACACATTGTGCCACCACACACATGCCTCAAACCCATGCCTCCACAGTGACCTGAGCCAGTGAGGTCGGATTCTTAACCCATTGTGCCACAGCAGGTACTCCTATTTTTTAGTTTTACGAGGAACCTTCATACTGTTTTCCATAGTGGCTGCACCAGCTTACATTCCCACCATCAGTGTAGGAAGGTTCTCTTTTCTCACTACCCTCCTAGCACTTGTTATTTGTAGACTTTTTGAGGATGACCATTTTGACCAATGTGAGGTGGTACTTCATTATAGTTTTGATTTGCATTTCTAGAATAATTAGCACCATTGAACAGCTTTTCATGAGCCTGATGGCCATTTGTATGTATTCTTTTGCTAAATGTCTATCTAGGTCTTCTGTCCATTTTTTGATTGGGTTGTGTGTTGTTTTTTTTTTTTTTTTCCCCCTTTGATTTTTTAGGGCCACCCAAGGCATATGAAGGTTCCCATATTAGGGGTCAAATCAGAGTTACAGCCACCGGCCTACACCATAGCCACAGCAACGCAGGATCCGAGCCTTGTCTGCAACCTACACCACAGCTCATGGCAACGCCGGATCCTTAACCCACTAAGCAAGGCCAGGGACTGAACCCACAACCTCATGGTTTCTAGTCGGATTCATTTCCTCTGCACCACGATGGGAACTCCTGGGTCATTTGTTTTTTTGTTGTTGAGTTGTAAGAGCTGTTTGTATATTTTAGAAAATAAGCCCTTGTCCAGTGCATCATTTGCGACTATTTTCTCCCATTTTGAAGGTTGTCTTTTTATTTTGTTTATGGTTTCCTTTGCTGTACAGAGCTTGAGAAAACTTAAATTTTGATTCCTATTGTCATATTGGTGAATGGAGTTTTTTAAACCAATAACTAAACCAGATTATTGAAAAACTGTGTCCTTATTAACATCTTTGTTTACAGTCCTTGAAGATTAGTCTCAAGGTGGGATAGGTACATACTTTAATATGGATAATCACATGGTCCTTCATCATTAAAGGCCTTTTAGTCTACATTTTATGCCATCGAAATTCTATACTAGCCTTTTTCTTGATTAATGTTAGACACGAATTTCTTGGACTCTCATATAAAGAAAATTTGTATCTAATCATCATCGTTATGCTCTTTTTCCTCCAACAAGAAGGCTGTTTATTTAACATTTTAAGGTTTATAACATTTTGACATTACTGTAGGCTGTTGACATTATTTATGAGCTGAGTTATATTGCTCAGGGTATTTTTAAAAATAACATCCTACTTTATTGTTGTTTCATTGTTGCTGTTATTCCAAAATTTTTAATGTTCTTTTTTCATAGCCTTTATTGACATAATACCATTGAGAATCAGTCTACACAAATTATCTGATAGTAAAACTACATGAAGTGTGTATAAAGTACTCTTTTTTTTTTTTTTTTTTTAATGGCCACCCCTTCAGCACATGAAGTTCCCAGGCTAGGGTTCGAATCAGAGCAGCAGCTTATGGCAGCACCAGATCCTTAACTCACTGAGCGAGGCCAAGGATTGAACCTGCATCCTCATGGACGCTGAGCCACAGATGGAACTGCTAAAGCACTCTTTTTGGAGTGTTTTGGTACAGCCTTCAGATGAATCATGCTTTTGTCCTCCTACAAAAGCAAGTAGAAAGGCGTATATATGTTTAAATGTGATAATGTGATACGTTTTCATGTTCTAGGAGTAGATGGAAGAAATAAGTAAACCTATAAGACTAACTGTTGTCTAGGAGAACATGTCAGCATTATGTCAGCATTGTTTTCAATAGACACATGATGGCATTAAAACAACTGTTATCTATAAGACAAGTAATTATGTAATACAGTTAATTATTTCAGGATGCATTTTATTTTACTTATTTATTTATTTATTTGTCTTTTGCCTTTTCTAAGGCTGCTCCCACGGCATATGGATGTTCCCAGGCTAGGGGTCTAATCGGAGCTGTAGCCGCTGGCCTACACCAGAGCCACAGCAACACCAGATCCAAGCCGTGTCTGTGACCTACACCTCAGCTCACAGCAACGCCGGATCCTTAACCCACTGAGCAAGGCCAGGGATCGAACCCGCAACCTCATGGTTCTTAGTCAGATTCGTTAACCACTGCGCCACGACAGGAACTCCTCAGAATGCATTTTATAACACAACTAATTACGGAGATGTAGACCCACTTAAAATTTGTAGCAGATTTTATTATGGGAGAAATAGGCATTTGGGAATTTCTTATTTAAAGTGTTTTAGGCCCCAGTCACCTCTTCCATACCCTCCAGATGCAGAAATTTGGACTCAGGTGTGTGTATGTGTTTGAGGCTTTGAACAGATGTTGGATTGCTTCCTGAGAGAGAATTCTTGCTCTTTTAAGTACTGCTGTGTGTGTAGTCTTCTGCCTCAAAGGGTTGTTAGGAGGAATCAGTGAATTAATATAAATATAAAGCATTTAGAACTGTACCTGATAGGGAGTAAGAACCTTTTAAATGTAGAGATTATTATTATTATTATTTGTCTTTTTTAGGGCCGCAGCCATGGCACATGGGGGTTTCCAGGCTAGGGCTCAAATTGGAGCTATAGCTGCTGGTCCACACCACAGCCACAGCAACTTGGGATCCGAGCCGCTTCTGCGACCTACACCACAGCTCATGGCAACGCTGGATCCTTAACCCACTGATCAAGTCCAGGGATCAAACCTGCGTCCTCTTGGCTGCTAGTCACATTAGTTTCTGCTGAGCCACAATGGGAACTCCTAAGTGTTAGAGATTAATATTGTTTTTGCTGTTATTGTTGTTAATATGGTGAATTAGAAAAAAGTACTCTTTTCTTAGAACACTTAATTTCTGTCTATACGAAAATCATCGTAATTGATTTTTGTTAGAGCGTGATACTTTATTGTCATTGCCAGAAAAAAAAAACAATGTAATAAATATAAAAATCTCTAATTTATGGCCCTCAAGGCCAGAAAATGTGGTCTTTGATGTTCAGATTAAACTATTACCCTTATTAACCACGTGCCTTATAACTAGGAATAGCCAGATAGAATTCCTGTTCTTCAGTTTATTAAAAGTGACTTCAGTTTGGAATCACTGTCATTTAGCTATGGAAAGGAGCCTAGCTGAGAGGGCATGTCTGGGGAGGGAAGTCTGATGCAGCATGCCTGGTTGCTTGTTAGAAATGCGAGTTTACAGGTTATGTACTCAGAGATTCTTTTTCTTTTTCTTTTTTTTTTTTTTTTTGCTTTTTAGAGCCACAGTCACAGCATATGGAGGTTCCCAGGCTAGGGGTTGAATCAGAACTGTAGCCAGTAGCCTATGCCAGAGCCACGCAGTGCAGGATCCGAGCCTCATTGTGACCTACACCATAGCTCATGGCAACACCAGATCCATAACCCACTAAGCAAGGCAAGGGATCAAACCTGCATCCTCATTAACCACTGAGCATGGGTTTATTAACCACTGAGCACGACAGGAACTCTCCCATTAAATATTCCATTCATCACACTCCTCTGATTTGTATTTCATGCTCACCAAGCAATCTCCTGATTATGGTGTGGCTTCTTATGTTACTCTCTTTACAGGAGTAGAATGATGTATGGAATCATTATTTTTTATAAATAGAGCATTTCTTAAAAGAATTTTAGATTCACAGCAGAATTGAGCAGAAAATACAGGAAGTCCCTTTTATTATTCCCTCTCCCCACTTCAGCACAGCCTCCCCCACTGTCAATGCCCTGCACCAGAGGGGTGCATCTCTTACAGTTGATGAACCTACACTGACTCGTCATCCTCACTCAAAGTCCTTCATTTACATTAGGGTTCACTCCTGGTGTTGGACATTCTTTGGGTTTTGACACATGTACACTGACATGTATGCACTATTAGAACATCACACAGAATAGTTTCACTGGGGTAAAAATCATCTTTGCTCTGTCTACTCATTCCTCTCTCCCTCCTAAGCTCTGGTAGCCATGGATCTTGTTACCGTCTGTGTAGTTTTAGCTTTTCCAGAAAGTCATATAGCTGGAATGCTTTGTATGTAGCCTTTCAGGTTGCCTTTTTTTCATGTAGTAGTATGCATTTAAGTTTCCTCTGTGTCTTTTCAGGTCTAGATACCTCATTTCTTTTTTTTTAAGTATCTTTAATCCTTAAAAAATTTTTTTATTGGAGTAAAGTTGATTTACAATGTTGTGTTAGTGTCAGGTGTACAGCAAAGTGAGTCAGTCATACATATAAATATATTCATCCCCCCCATAAGTTGTTACAAACTTGAGCAGATTTGCCTGTGCTATATAGTAGCTTTTTGTTAATCTGCCTTTTTATAAAGTAGTGTGTATCTTGTTTCCACCCTCTCAACTCCTCCCTCCCTCCAACAGTTTCACCTATAGTGATTGTAGTTTAGTTTGAAATCTGTGCATTTTTTCTGTTAATAAGTTCGTTTATATCACTTTAATTAGATACCACATATAAGTGATATTATATGATACTTGTCTTTGTCTGACTTACTTCACTCAGTATATAATCTCTAGGTCCACCCATGTTGCTGCAAATGGTATGCTTTCATTCTTTTTCATGGCAGAGTAATGTTCCATCTTCTTTATCTATTCCTCTGTTGTTGGACATTTAGGTTGTTTCTATGTCTTGGCTATTGTAAATAGTGCTGCTGTGAACATTAGAGTGCATGTATTTTTTTGAATTATGGTTTTCTCTGGATATATGCCCAGGAGTGGGATTGCTGGATCATATGATAATTCTATATTGAGCTTTTTAAGGAATCTCCATACTGTCCTCCATACATTCCCACCAGCAGTGAAGGAGGGTTCCCTTTTCTCTGCATCCTCTCCAACACATACTGTTTGTAGACTTTTCGATGATGGCCAATATCTCGTTTCTTTTTAGTGCTAAATAATAGCCCATTGTCTGTGTCTATGTTTTGGCACTTAGGGAATAAAGCCTCTGTAAACATCCACAGGCAGGCTTTTGTATAGACATAACTTTTCATCTCATTTAGGTAAGTACCAAGGAGTATGACAGCTCGAATGTTGGAGTCATTATTTTTAATTCTTATGTTTGCAATGAAGTTGGGTGTATTTACAACTGGCTTTTCATGTGTCTTGATGTCCAGGAAGAGAATGGAGTACTCCTGTTAGCCAGAAGACTTACGTTTGTGTGACAGTTTTGTTTATCATTGTAAGCCTATGCTCTAGTGCCTGCTTCAGTCTTTTCTGAATTTGAGTTTGCTCAACTTAGGCTAATACGGGTCTTGTCACTCTGACATGGGAGAAGGCAGAAGTCCAGAGCTGGCAGTGTTGGGATCAGACTGATGAGATAGTTCTGCCCAGTCCCCACTCTTCTCTGACCTCTCACCAGGGAGTTCCCTGGTACCCTAGCAGTTCAGAACTCAGCATTGTCACTGTGTGGCTTGGGTCACTGCTGTGGTGAGGGATGGATCTCTGGCCTGGGAAATTATGCATGTTGCAGGCTCGGTCAAAAAAAAAAATGTACTAAAATAAATGACTTCTGCACTTACAGACACACTGCTCTAAATAGGTCACGAGATCGCACACTATGACTTCAGCAGGCAATTTTCCTTTCTTTTTTTTTGCCTTTTTCTAGGGCCACTCCCGTGGCATATGGAGGTTCCCAGGCTAGGGATCCAATCGGAGCTGCAGCTGCAGGCCTACACCACAGCCACAGCAACGCAGGATCCGAGCTGCGTCTGCGACCTATACCACAGCTCATGGCAACTTCAGATCCTTAACCCACTGAGCAAGGCCAGGGACCGAACCCGCAACCTCATGGTTCCTATTGCTAGTCGGATTCGTTAACCACTGAGCCACGACAGGAACTCCAGCAATTTTCCTTTCATTGCTTACCTCAAATCTTACTACTTCTATATGTCTTACCCATAGTTCCCAGGCCAGGAATCTAACCCATGCCACGTTAGTGACCCGAGCCATAGCAGTGACAACACCAAATCCTTAACCTCTAGGCCTCCAGGTGTGTAGACTTTTTTTTTTTTTTTTTTTTTTTTGGCCCCACCCATGGCATCTGGAAGTTCCTAAGCCAGGGATCAAACCCACACCACAGCAGTGAGAATGCTGGATCCATAACCTGCTGAGCTGCAAAAGAACTCCTATTTGTAGACCTTTTTTTTTCCTTCTTCTTTTTATGGCCGCAGTGACATACGGAAGTTCACAGGTGAGGGTCAAACTGGAGCTGCAGCTGCTGGCCCACACCACAGCCACACCATATCCAAGCTCACAGCAACACTGGATCCTTAACCAACTGAGCAAGGCCAGAGATTGAATCTGCATCTTTATGGGTTCTAGTTGGGTGCATTATTAATGAGCCACAATGAATACTCCCCTTATTTGTAGACTTTTTAATGATGGCCATTCTAACCAGTGAATAGTCAAAACGACATTGTAGTTTTGATTTGCTTTTCTCTTATAATTGGCGATGATAAGCATCTTTTCATTTGCCTATTGGTCATCTGTATGTCTTCTTTGGAGAAATGTATTTAGGTCTTCTTTCCATTTCTCTTAAAACAATTTTTTTTTTTGTCTTTTTAGGGCCACACCTGTGGCATATGGAGGTTCCCAGGCGAGGGGTCTAATTGGAGCTGTTGCTGCCAGCCTGCACCAGAGCCACAGCAGCACCAGATCTGAGCCATGTCTGTGACCTAAACCACAGCTCATGGCAACGCCAGATCTGTAACCCACTGAGTGAGGCCAGGGATCGAACCCTCCACCTCATGGTTCCTAGTTGGATTTGTTTCCACTGTGCCATCATGGGAACTCCAATTTTTTTTTTTTTAAATTATAGTTGATTTACAATATTCTGTCAATTTCTCCTGTGCAGCATAGTGACTTGGTTATATATATGTATACATTCTTTTTCTCCCATCATCCTCCATCATGTTCCATCACAAGTGATTAGATATATTTCCTGGGCTGTACAGCAGGATTTCATTGCTTATACATTCCAAATGCAATAGTTTGCATTTACTAATCCCAAACTCCCAGTCCACCCCACTTCCTCTCCCTCCCCCTCAGCAACCACAAGTCTGTTCTCCATGTCTGTGAGTTTGTTTCTTTTCTGTAGATAGGTTCATTTGGGTCATATATTAGATTCCAGATAAGTGATATCATATGGTATTTGTCTTTCTTTTTCTGACTTACTTCTCTTATTAGTATGAGAGTCTCTAGTTCCATCCATGTTGCTCCAAATGACATTATTTTATTCTTTTTTAATGGCTGAGTAGTATTCCATTGTGTTATGTGTACCACAGATTCTTAATCCATTCATCTGTTTTTTTTTGTTTTGTTTTGTTTTTTTGTCTTTTGCTTTTTCTAGGGCCGCACCCGTGGCATATGGAGGTTCCCAGGCTAGGTATCAAATCGGAGCTGTAGCCACTGGCTCGCGGGATCCGAGCTGCGTCTGCAACCTACACCACAGCTCATGGCAACGCCAGATCCTTAACCCACTGAGCAAGGCCAGGAATTGAACCCGCAACCTCATGGTTCCTAGTCAGATTCGTTAAACACTGAGCCACGTCGGGAACTCCAATCCATTCATCTGTTGATGGGCATTTAGATTGTGTCCATGTCTTGGCTGTTGTGTATAGTGCTGCAATGAACATAGGGGCGCATGTATCTTCTTTTTCCTTTTTTTAAATTTTGCTTTTTAGGGCTGCACCCACAACATTTAGAAGTTCCTAGGCTAGGGATCAAATTGAAGCTTCAGCTGCTGGCCACAGCCACAGTAACGTGGGATCCGAGCTGCGTCTGTGATCTATACCACAGCTCACAGCAATGCCAGAGATTGAACCCACATTCTCATGGATACTAGTCAGGTTTGTTAACTGCTGAGCCATGATGGGAACTCTGATATTCTTTTTCTTAGAGATATTTACTACTTTTCTATTTAGGGAAGACTTTTCAATATTTCTTTTAGGATGGGCTTGGTATTGCTCTGTTCTGTTAGCTTTTCCTTGTCAGGGAAATTCTTTATCTACTTCTATTCTAAATGATAATCCTGATTTGCAGATTTTCTTCCTCTTAGCACTTTGAATATATCTTGCCACTCCCTTCTGGTGTACAGCATATCTGTAGTGAAATCAGTGAATAATCTTATGGGGATTTCCTTGTAACTATTTATTTTCCTCTTGCTGCCTTCAGAATCCTCTCTTAAACTTTTGCCATTTTTTGGTGTAGGTCTATTTGGATTTATCTTCTTTGAGACCTTCTGTGCTTCCTGTATCTGGATATCCGTTTCCTTTTTTAGGTTTGAGAAGTTTTCAGCCATAATTTATTCAAATACTTTTTCAATCCCCTTTTCTCTCTCTTCTCCTTCTGGGAAACGTATTATGCATAGGTGGCATGCTTTATTGTATCCTATAAGTCTCTTATATTGCTTTTATTTATTTATTTTTTCATTTCACTTTCTTTTTTTCTTTTATTTGTATCTCATTCTTTTTATTTATTTTAATGTTTTTATTTTTTCCATTATAGTTGGTTTACACTGTTCTGTCAATTTTCTATTGTACAGCAAAGTGACCCAATCACACATACATATATACATACTTTGTCTCACATTATCCTCCATCTCCTGTCCTGACTGGAGATTTGCACTGTTCTAACTTGCAGATCACTTATTCATTTTTCTGCATTATTGACTATGTTATTCATTGCTTTCATATTTTTAATTTTTTTTTAATTATTAATTTATAAGCTGCATCTGCAGCATATGGAAGTTCACAGGCTATGGGTCGAATTGGTGCTACAGCTGCTGGCCTTCACCACAGCCATAGCAACGCAGGATTCAAGCCTCTTTTTCGACCTCCACTGCACCTCATGGCAATGCCAGATCCTTAACCCACTGAATGGGGCCAGGGATCGAACCTGAATCCTCATGGGTACTAACTGGATTGGTTTGGTTTTTTTTTTTGTTTGTTTTTGTTTTTTGTTTTTTTTTAATCTTTTTAGGGCTGAGCCTGCGTCATATGGAGGTTCCCAGGTTAGGGGTTCAGTTGGAGCCTAACTGCTGGCCTACACCACAGCCACAGCAGCGCGGGATCCGAGCTGCATCTGCAACCTACACCACAGCTTATGGCAACACTGGATCCTTAACCCACTGAGTAAGGCCAGGGATTGAACCCACATTCCCATGGATACTAGTCAGGTTTGTTAACCACTGAGCCACAATGGGAACTCCAATTTTTTTTTTAAATAATTTTTATTTTTTCCATTATAGTTGGTTTACAGTGTTCCATCAATTTCCTACTGTATAGCAAAGTGACCCAGTCACACATACATATATACATTCTTTTTCTCACATTATCCTCTATCATGCTCCATCATAAGTATCTAGGTATAGTTCCTAGTGCTCTACAGCAGGATCTCATTGCTTATCCATTCCAAAGGCAGTAGTTTGCATCTATTAACCCCAGATTCCCAGTCCTTCCCACTCCTTTCCCCTTCCCCTTGGCAACCACAAATCTGTTCTCTAAGTCCATGAGTTTCTTTTCTGTGGAAAGTTTTGTTTGTGCTGTATATTAGATTCCAGATGTAAGCGATATATGGTATTTGCCTTTCTCTTTCTGACTTAGTTAATTTAGTATGAAAGTCTCTAGTTCTGTCCATTTTTCTGCAAATGGCATTATTTTGTTCTTTTTTATGGCTGAGTAGTATTCCATTGTGTATGTGTACCACAAATTCTTAATCCATTCATCTATTGATGGACACATAGATTGTTTCCGTGTCTTGGCTATTGTGAATAGGGCTGCAATGAACATATGGGTGTATGTGTCTATTTCAAGGAAAGTTTTGTTTGGATATATGCCAAAGAGTGGGATTGCTGGGTCCTATGGTAGTTCTATATTTAGTTTTCTAAGGTACCTCCATACTGTTTTCCATAGTGATTGTACCAATTTACATTCCCACCAGCAGTGTAGGAGGGTTCCCTTTTCTCCACACCCTCTCCAGCAGTTGTTATTTGTGGACTTATTAATGATGGTCATTATGACAGGTGTGAGGTGGTACCTCATAGTAGTTTTGATTTGTGTTTCTCTAATAATCAGTGATGTTGAGCATTTTTTCATGTGCTTGTTGGCCATCTGTATATTTTCTTTGGAGAAATGTCTATTCAGGTCTTTTGCTCATTTTTCCATTGGGTTGTTGGTATTTTTGCTGTTGAGTTGTATAAGTTATTTGTATATTTTAGAGAGTAAGTCCATGTCAGTTGCATCATTTGAAATTATTTTCTCCCATTCTGTAGGTTGTCTTTTTGATTTTTTTTTTTTAATGGTTTCCTTTGCTGTGCAAAATCTTGTCAGTTTGATTAGGTCCCATTGGTTTATTTTTGCTTTTATTTCTGTTACCTTGGGAGACCTGAGAAAACATTTGTGTGGTTGATGTCAGAGAATGTTTTGCCTACATTCTCTTCTAGGAGTTTGATGGTGTCTTGTCTTAGGTTTAAGTCATTAAGCCATTTTGAGTTTATTTTTGTGCATGGTGTGATGGTGTGTTCCAGTTTCATTGATGTACATGTGGCTGTCTAGTTGGATTTGTTACTGCTGAGCCATAGTGGGAACGCCCTCATTGCTCTTAGAAGTGTGACTGTTGTGAATCTGACTAGCAGCTTGGTCTGCTGTGAAGGCACAAGATTGTGCCCCAGTCCGGTACAGTTGGTAAAAGGATCTGGCATTTCTGTAGCTGTGACATAGGTTGCAGTTGTGGGTCCATTTTGATCCACAACTGGATCGTGAATAAGAACTTCCATATTCTGCAAGGTGTGGCCATTAAAAAAAAAAAAAGAAGACGTATAACTGTTGTGGTAGCCAAAGCTCTCACTGAAAGTTGAGTGGGGCCTCGTTTTTACTCTGCGGTTGTTACTTCCATGTCAGAGGCCAGGAGTTTCTCCTAGTTGTTGGAGTAGAAGCCCCTAGATCCATTTTTCAGCTGTGTTTCTGAGCTGCGGTGTGAGGTAGGCAGGAGCAGAGCACTCCCAATAGGAGAGGAGTCACTGAATATTCCTCTGCCAGAGTTGTTCATCAGTGAGTATGCTCTTTTGGGTCACCTTTTACCTGTTGTGTGAGGTTACAAAGTACTCTATTGTTGGCCAGATCCTTAACCTACTGAGTGGGGCCTGGGATCAAACCTACATGCTCACGGATACTAGTCAGTTTCATAACCTGCTGAGCCATAACTGAAACTCTCAATTACATACCATTTTAATATTTTATTTTATTTCTTAATTAATTTTTAATTTTTGTTTGTTTTTAGGGCCACACCTGCAGCATATGGAGGTTCCCAAGCTAGGGGTCCAATCAGAGCCATAGCTGCCAGCCTACGCCACAGCCACAGCAACGCCAGATCCAAGCCACGTCTGGGAGCTACACCACAGCTCATGGCAACGCCAGATCCTTAACCCACTGAGCAAGGCCAGGGATTGAACCTGCAACTTCATGGTTCCCAGTCGGATTTGTTTCCACTGTGCCACAACAGGAACTCATTTTTTTTTTTTTAATTTTATGTGAGAATTGCAGCAATTTAACATATTTATTTATATATTTTGTTTTTTAGGGCTGCACCCATGGCATATGGAGGTTCCCAGGCTAGGGGTCTAATCAGAGCTACAGCTGCCGGCCTACACCACAGCCACAGCAAGGCAGGATCCGAGCCGCGTCTGTGACCTACACCATAGCTCACAGCAACGCTGGATCCTTAACCCTCTGAGGAGGCCTGGGATTGAACCCTCAACCTCATGGTTCCTAGTTGGATTCATTTCTGCTGCTCCAAGTCAGGAACTCTTTAATCTTTTTAAAATAGACTTTATTGTTTTACAATAGTTTCAGCTTCACAGTAAAATTGACTGGAAGATACAGAGATTTCCCACATAACCTCCTGTCCTCACACATGCATAACCTCTATTGTTATCTCCTCTCCCCTACCTAATGGAGTATTTGTTACAACTCCTGAACCTACATTGATACAACATTACCATTCCAAGTCCATAGTTTCTGTTAGATGACACCAAAAGCAAAGCAACAAAAGCAAAAATAAACAAATGGGACTACATCAAACCTTTAACAAAATAGACACTTTTCCAGAGAAGATATGCAGATGGCCAAAAGATACATTAAAATATATTCATCGTTGGTAATAATTAGGTAAATGCAAATCAAAACCTTACTGATACTACCTCACACCTGTTAAGAGTGGCTAGTATTAGAAAGACGAGGGAAAACAAATGTTGGTGAGGATGTGGACAAAAGAGAACTCTTGTGCACTGTTATTGATGGGAATGTAAATTGTTGCAGCCACCATGGAAACCAGTGTGGAGGTTCCTCAAAAAATTTCAAAATAGAGCCAGCATAAGATCCAGCAATTCCAGTTCTGCATATTTATCCAAAGAAAATGAAAACACTAGCTCAAAAACATATTCCTTTATGTTCATTATAGCATTGTTTACAATAGCCAAGAAATGGAAACAACTTTAGTATCTATTGATGGGGGATTAGATTTCACTCTTGGTGCTGTGTATTCTATGGGTTTGGACAAATTTTTTCTTTTTTTTTTTTTTTTGGCTTTTCAGGGCTGTACCTGTGGCATATGGCGTTCCCAGGCTAGGGGTGTACTCTAAGCTGTAGCCACTGGCCTATACCACAGCCACAGCAACATGGGATCTGAGCTGCATTTGTGACTTACACCACAGCTCATGGCAGCCCCAGATCCTCAACCCACTGAGCAAGGCCAGGGTTCAAACCTGTGACCTCATGGATACTAGTCACATACGTTTTTGCTGAGCCATGATGGGAACTCCTAAACTTTAAAAATGTTTTTCCTTTTTATGGTTTCACCTGTGGCTTATAGAAGTTCTTGGGCTAGGGGTTGAATTGGAGCAGTAGCTACTGGCCTACACCACAGCCACAGCCGCATCTATGACCTATCCTGCAACTTGTGGCAATGCTGCACTTTTAACCCACTGAGCAAGGGCAGGGATCAGACCTGCATCCTTACAGGCACTATGTTGTGTTCTTAACCTGCTGAGCCACAGCAGGAATACCCATCTTTTCACATTTTTGATAATGGTCTTTGATGTATAAAAGTGTTTAAATTTTCCTTAATTTTTTAAAGTGTTATTAAAATGTAGTTGATTTATACAAGTGTTGAAGTTTTATAAAGTCCAGTTTATCTGTTTTTTCTTATATTTTTTTTGGTGCCATATCTAAAAATCCATTGCCAAATCCATGGTCATGAGGATTTACCTCTAAGTTTTCTTCCAAGAGTTTTATGTTATTAGCTCTTGTATTTAGGTTTTTTTAATCTATGTTGAGTGTTTTTTTGTTTGTTTGGGTTTTTTTTTTTTTGTCTTTTTGTCTCTTTAGGGCCATACCCACGGCATATGGAAGATCCCAGGCTAGGGGTCAAATCCGAGCTGTAGCTGGTGGTCTATGCCATAGCCACAGCAACGCACGATCTGAGCCGTGTCTGCAACTTACATCACAGCTCACGGCAATGCCAGATCCTTAATCCGCTGAGCAAGACCAGGGATCGAACCCACAACCCCATGGTTCCTAGTCAGGTTCGTTAACCACTGAGCCATAATGGGAACTCCTGTTGAGTGTTTTTTAATCTGTGGTGTGAGTTGCGTATCCAAATTTGTGTTTTTGCATGTGGATATCTAGTTGTGCCAGCACCATGTGGTAAAAAGACTGCCCTTTCCTACTGAGTGGACTGGACACTTTTGTCAAAGACCAACTAACCATTGTATGGGCTTATTTCTGAACTCTCAGTTCTAGTCCTTTGGTCTGATCCTTATGACAGCATCAAACTTTCTTATTAACAGTAGCTTTGTAACAAGTTTTGAAGTTGGAAACTGTGAGCCCTCTGTCTTTGTTGTTCTTTTTCATGATCATTTTGGCTATTCAGGGCCTCTTGCTTGCTTTGCTTTTTTGAAGGATATTGTCACAAATTTCAGTGTTCCAGATTACCAGGCTTCTGTGGGTTTTTTTTTTTTTGTTTTTTTGTGGTCCCCCCAGCATTTTGAAGATGTCATTCATTTATCTTCTTGCTTTTATTGTTTCTGTGGAGAAGTCAGCTATTTTTGATTGTTCTCCTTTGAAGATAATCTGTTTTCTCTTCCTCACCCCGAGCTGTTTTAAGGTTTTTCTTTGCCTTTGTTATATGGTCACTGGTGGGTTTTGTTTGTTTTGGTTTTGGTTTTTCTGGTTTTTGTTCTTCTGTATTTACGCTGTATGTTGTTGCTAGAGCTTCTTAAATTTATAGCTTGCTGGCTTTCTTTAGTTATGTGATATTCTCAGTCATTATTTCTTCAAAGATTGCTTCTTCCACAATCTCTTCCTACTGTCTTTTTGGGACTCCAGTTATATACATGGTAGACCTTTCCATTGTATTCTCTGTCTCTCTTATACACTAGTCTGTTTCTCATCACTTGTTAACTGTGCTTCATTCTCTCTATATTTTTTCTGGCCTGTTTTTAAAAAAATTATGTATTATCTGTAGCAAAACTGTATCCATTGAATTATAATTTGAATTATTATAGTTTAAGTTTCAGAATGTCCATTTAGGGTTTTAAAAAAGTTAAAAATTTTTTGCTGAAATTCTCAAACTCACTTTTTATTTTCTGACTTTTTTTTTTTTTTTTTCATCTTTTTAGGGCCACACCAACAGCACATGGACATTCCCAGGCTAGGGGTCCACTTGGAGCTGCAGCTGCCAGCCTACACCACAGCCACAGCCACAGGAGATTTGAGCCTTGTCTGGGACCTACGCCACAGCTCATGGCAATGCCAGATCTGAGCCATGTCTGTGACCTACACCACAGCTCACAACAACACTGGATCCTTAACCCACTGGGCTAGGCCAGGGATTGAACCTGCAACCTCATGGTTCCTACTCGGATTCATTTCCACCATGCCACTATAGGAACTACATATTTTCCTGAAAATATTAAAAATAGTTAAAACTCCATAATACAGATAGATACCTGATGGATCTATTTTGTTTTACTTAAAAAAAATTTTTTTTTGGCTATGCCCATGGCATGTGGAAGGTCCTGAGCCAGGGATCAAACCCACACCACAGCAGCCACCTGAGCTTTTGCAGTGACAATGCCAAATCCTTAACCCACTGTGCCACAAGGAACTTCCTGATGGATCTGTTTCTGTTGGCTGTTGTTTCTCTTGGTTTTTAGTCATAGACTCCTCTTTTTCTTTGCTTGATTCTTTTTGTTTGACTGCCAGGTATTGATTATGAAGAATTATAATTTGAGTTTTGCAATGGTGTTATCTTCCTCCAGAGAGGACTGGGTTAATTCTGGCAAATGGTGAGTCAGTAGCAATCCCATATCACTCTAAACAAGTTTGGGAATGAGATTATTTGAAGTTGGCTTTAATCCCTGCAAGGGCTAGTCTATTTAGAATTGGTTCCTTCTTACTAGGATGAAGATTTTTCAAGCCCCAGTACAAAACCTAAAGAGTTTCTCACAATCTCTACCTTCCTTGGGAGGCTATGATTTTCAGTATTAATCTCTTAGCCACTCAGATCTGTCCAAAGCTCTGTTCAGCTTTTTAATTTTTCAGCCTTTTCAATCAGAGTCAGCAGTTGTCTTGAGTGGGAAAAGTTGCTCTGAAGGCTTCATTTAACTCTGGTGTTCCCTCTTCTCTCAGATACTGGCTTTGTAACTCTTCAGTGCCTTGTTAGCTCTCTGGTTCTTTCAAAGAGATATTTTATATATATACTTTTAAAAGAAATTGTGGGAGTTCCCATTGTGGCACAGTGGAGATGAATCCAACTAGGAACCAAGAGGTTGTGGGTTTGATCCCTGGCCTTGCTCTGTGGGTTAAGGATCCAGCATTGCCGTGAGCTGTAGTGTAGGTCACAGACATGGCTCGGATCCCACATTGCTGTAGCTGTGGCATAGGCTGGTGGCTACAGCTCTGATTTGACCCCTACCCTGGGAATTTGCACATGCTGTGGGCGCAGCCCTAAAAAAAAAAAAAAAAAAAAAAAAAGGGAATTGTAAGTTATACATTACTAAACTATTTTAATCACTTTTAAGTGATTTTAAGTGATCTGTCTCTAGGACTGTTTTCATTTTGCAAAACTGAAACTCTCTTTCTTTTAAACACTTAACTCCCCATTCTCCCCTTCCCTCAGTTCACATAACCACCATTCTACTTTCTGTCCCTCTTTAAGTGGAATCATGTATTGTTTGTTTTTGTGTCTCTAGTTTATTTCACTTAGTATAAAATCTTCAGGATTCATCCATCTTATAGCATGTGTCGTAATGTCATTCATTTTTTCAGGCTGAATAATATTCCATTGTATGGATAGACCACATTTTGTTTATCCATTGATCCATCATTGGGCACTTTCTTTTTTTTAAAGACACAGTGCAAATAGCTTTTATTTGTATTCATTGATTGATTGGTTGATTGATCTTTGCTCTTTAGAGCTGCACCCATGGCATATGGATGTTCCCAGGCTGGGGGTGGAATTGAAGCTACAGCTGTCAGCCTGCATCACAGCTCATGGTAAGGCCAGGGATCGAACCCACATCCTCATGTACTTGTTTCCACTGCACCACAACCGGAACTCCAATCATTGGGCACTTTATGCATGCATCCATCCACCTTGTAGCTCTTATGAATAATGCTGCTGTGAACACTAGTATGCTGACATTTATTTGAGTCTTTTGATGTCAGTTCTTTGGGGTATATGCCCAGAAGTAGAATTGCTGGATTATGTGGTAATTCTGTCTTTAGTTTTCTGAAGAACCACTATACTGTTTTCCATAGCAGCTGCACCATTTTACGTTCCCCCTAGGAATGCTAAGAGTTGCGATTTCTCCACAACCTTACCAATGCTTGTTGTTTTCTGTTTTGTTGACATTAGCCATCCTAATTTGTGTAAAGTGATTAAAAAAAAAAGCTTATTGGCAGAGCCGCCTTGCCTGCCTCATGCATCTCTCACAAGCATCCTATCTTAATAAATCTATTTCTTGCCTATCACTTTGTAAAAAAAAAGGGGGGGGGGTTATCTAGATTTTCTAGTTTTCAGTAGGAGGCTAGATCCAGAAATGAAACTCTTTGTCTTACTTTTGTGCCTAACACAGTGCTATATACATAGTGTGTACTTAATAAGTATGGGTAGAAGAGAGGATAAAGGTAAACTGTAGGATGGTTAGCAAATATAAGGTATGAGTTATAGATGGCATAGTATGATGGGTAAGTATTGACATCTGAAGTTAGAATGATCTGGACTTGAAATGTGTGACTTTGGGTGTTACTTTAACCTATATCAAATAACAATACTAATTATATATAGAATTTTATGAACAGCAGATTACTAAGCTAGGACTCAAGAAAGTATATGTTTGTCCAGGAACTGTTAAAAAGAGGATAATAATAATATCTCCTATGTAAAGATGAAATATCTGATATGAGAATTATATGAGATAAAGCGAAGTTTCTGGTATTTTAGTAAGTGCTCAGTAAAGTTTAGCTGCTTTTCTTTTTCTCCTGTGGTTGGGTTTTTTTTGGGGGGGGCCCTGCCCACAGCATGTGTAAGTTCCCAGGCCAGGAATCAAATCCGTGCTGCAGTAGCAGCCCAAGCCATTGCTCTGACAATGCCATATCCTTGACGCAATGCCACCACCTGAGAACTCTTGCTGTTGTGTTTATTCGTTGGCTTTTTGAACCAAACGTGCTATATATATAGCATTTGCTTATTAACTTGTCTTTTCCTGAAACCCTTTCTTTCTCCCCCAGTGGTGTCTGTGTATTATGGTTTCCATTGCAAACTGTACTTGCTTGCAGAAAAACGGAGCATCACCTCTGTCATAATTTATTGCTCATTTGGTTTTTCTTGTTCTGCCAGGTCTCTGGTTAGGAGTAGAATGGGACAATCCTGAAAGGGGAAAGCATGATGGAAGCCACGAAGGGACTGTGTATTTTAAATGCAGGTAATTTTCCATTATGAATTGACATGGTTATTTAGGAGAATATTTAATAGTTGAATAAAGGGAGAGGGAGAAGAAGACATGGTTGGCTTTTGAGGTAGTTATAATGTAGAATTGGGTGTTTTCTAAAATGGCAAGTCCATTTGTAGAGGTTTTTTTTTTTTTTTCCTTGTTCTAAATATTCTGAGCCTTAACCTTATGAATGGGGTTGCTTTCTTTGGCCTTCTTTTGTTTTGTGACAGTTTATTTTATTGGATGGATATAAACATTTCACTGATTCATTTACAATTTACCGTCCATTAAGTGAAAAATAGAAACAACCTAGATACCCAATAAGAAGCAGTTGAATAAACAAAATACAGAATGTTCAAATAGTGAAACGTGAGGCCACTGTTTAAAAAAAGCTCCTGTCATGAAAAGAATTGCACATTACTCCATAAATCTACTAATGTTTTTACCTGCTTGATTTCAGAGAATCTGCATAAAGGTCTGAAAAGGATGGTGGGGGATTTCAGGCAGAGACTGTCTTTAAATTTAAAAATAAATAAATAATATGGGAGTTCCCGTTGTGGCACAATGGAAATGAATCTGACTGGGAACCATGAGGTTGCAGGTTTGATCCCTGGCCTCGCTCAGGTTAAGGATCCAGTGTTGCCGTGAGCTGTGGTGTAGGTCACAGACATGGCTCGGATCTGGCGTTGCTGTGGCGCTAGCGTAGGTCAGCACCAACAGCTCCAATTAGACCCCTAGCCTGGGAACCTTCATATGCCACAGGTGTGGCCCTAAAAAGGACAAAAAGACAAAAATAAATAAATAAATAAAATTAACCCACTGCAGCACAGCAGGAACTCCACTTTTCACAATCTTTGTGACCCTAAATAAGATAGATTTACTAACCTCTCAAATGAAGGTCAGAATTAGGTAATAGCAAAATATGTTTCCCTAGGCCAGCATTCATTAATTTGGGAAGTTGGATTGAAGAATTGGCACGTTCCTTGAGGCCAGCTGGCATGACAGACATGGCATGGAACCAATTCAGAATCTGTCAAGAGTTTATGGAGGAGGAAGGGAGCAATTTATGTATTAGAGAGGTGTGGTAGTAGTTTCTTAGCCTGGCCTGTTGATCCCTACTACCCGGCCCATGACCTCTCAGACCTCCAGTACAGGAGTGTTCCCAGTGGAGCCTGCCCCAGCACTTCCCACATCGCCCACGGCTGCATGTCCTTAATGGCCTCTGGATATGATGATATTTTCAGTCTTGGTCACTCTGAGTAGGAAAATGAAAACTTGTGTCAGTCCTGGCAGATCTACGATTGGCCCTAAAGTGCTAATGGGCACATACTTAGTGTTTGGGTTCATATCCTTGGAATAAGCATTTGTTTGCTTCATTATCTCTCCCAGTATAGTCTTGCCTGAGCATTTACATATTGCAGTACATAATTATCTTGCTATAGATTTCTCTTGTTTCAGTGAAGTTGACATTTTGTTGACTTTGAAATCCTATATGGGTAGGTAATTCTGTGTCAGGTTATTTTGGGGAACCATTCTAAAAGGGAGCTTCGGGACTTCCCTTCGTGGCTCAGTGGTTAACGAACCCAGCTAGGAACCATGAGGACGTGGGTTTGGTCCCTAGCCTTACTCAGTGTGTTGAGGATCTGGCTTCCAACCCAGCTGAAACCACATGTACTTATTATTCAATTAATTCACATCTCTACTAACATGTCATTACACCTCTTTTAAGAAATTCATTGGAGGAGTTCCTGCTGTGGCGCAACAGCAATAAATCTGACTAGTATCCAGGAGGATGCGGGTTTGATCCCTGGCCTTGTTCAGTAGGTTAAGAATCTGACCTCTGTCTTGAGCTGTGGTATGGATCTTAGATGTGGCTTGGATCCCACGTTGCTATGGCCATGGTATAGGCCTGCAGCTATATAGCTCCAATTTGACCCCTAGTCTGGAAACGTCCTTATACTGAAGGTGTGGCAAAAAAAAAAAAAAAAAAAAAAAGAAAGAAAGAAAGAAAGAAATTCATTGGGGTCTTTTTTTTTTTTTTTTTCAAATTTTACTTAGAAAGTCATAATGAGACAAGTATTTTACCACAGTAAGCATTTTTTAAAAAATGTTTAGATGCTATTTTTGTGAGGCCAAAGCAATTTAAAGTTGTCAGATCAAATTTTCTCATCTTACACTTGTGAAATAGGTAAAAGGCAAAATGGTGGCATATCAATTTTAAAGGAGGAAAATGAGTCAGAATTGTCATATTTATAGCAGAACTCAGATCCTTGTCCTCAGAATGTGTTCATGCCAAGTGGCTGATGGTGTGTTAGACACAGTATAACAATGTACTTATTAAGCAGGATGTGGGATATACTGAGTGGCGTGTTTGGTGAGCTCCCTTCTTGGGTCCCCTGGGCATCTCAGGTTGCTGGGGTGATACCCTGCTGCTCAGGTTTGGTCCTGTTGCTCTAGGGCAGAACTTGAGAACAGACAGGGTGGTTTTCAAGGCCCAACTCACAGCATACATTCTTCCCTATGTATTTTCCCCCAGCTAGTTCAGCTCATGTTGATCTCATGAGACTCCAGTTTATTTATTTTTATTTTTTGCTTTTTAGGACTGCACCTGTGATATATGAAAAGTTCCCAGGCTAGGGGTCGAATTTGAGCTGTGGCCATGTACCTATGCTGCAGCCACAGCAACGCCAGATCCTTAACTCACTGAGCAGGGCCAGAGATCAAACCCATATCCTCACAGATACTAGTCTTGTTCATAACCTGCTGAGCCACAATGGGAACTCCAGGACTCCAGTTTAGAATAGAATAACATCTGCAGGAGTTTCCATTGTAGCTCAGCAGTAATGAACCTGACTAGTAACCATGAGAATGCGAGTTCAATTCCCAGTGCCACTCTGGGTTAAGGACCTGGCATTGCTGTGAGCTGTGGTGTAGGTTGCAGATGTGGCTTAGATCCTGCATTGCTGTGGCTGCAGTATAGGCCAGCAACCGCAGCTCTGATTTGACTCCTAGTCTGGGAACTTCCATGTGCCACATGTGAATATGGGTGCTGATAATTTCATGTAGCTTTTTAGTTTCAGTCTGGTCTCTTCTCTTACATAACTGGAGGTAAATGCAGCTGTCGCCTGAGCTAGGCTTACCCTCTTTGACATCTGTGACACTATCAGTTAACAGTAGTAGTGTACAGTTTTATCCAGCATTTATGGCTATGAACCATCATTAGTGTCTCTTCCAGGGGCTTCAGTTCCCATCTCTTGTCTTTTGGGGAGTTGAGAGGTTCAGTCAGTTAAGGTGAGTAACCTTCAACTCCTCTCTTCCTTGTCCCTAGATTCCCAGTGTTTTTCTTTCAACCTGAACTAAAGCAAATACTCTATAAATTCTCAGAACTGCATAGGTCAGTATTTTACACTCAGCTTTTCTTTTCACTAAGGAATTATATGATTTCTCTTTTCCAGTGAGCAAAAAATCTTAAAATCTTACTTTTCTTCAGTACCCTGAGTGGAATTTAATTCTAATACTTGGTGTCAGAGGGAACATGCCATTCCAGACAGTGTCCACAACACAGTGAATAACTTGAAAAATGAAAGCCCCAATTTACCTATTTGTGTGTATCATAAAATTATTGTTAAGTGTCTTGAAATTGCATTAATGTTGAATGAGCATTAATGCAGTCAGTTTAAAATATTCTCCTGGTATGGTATCAAGTGTTAGAAGAATTTTTTTTTTTTCTTAAATCACTACGTGTTCCGATAGATGCAGACAGGGCACATCTCTGTAGAAGGGCAATTATGTGGAGAAACTTCCCATGAATCAGGGCAAAATAGAAATCGTGATGTTCAGAAGCAGTGTGCAAAAAGGTGCCTATCTACTGGGATTTTATATTTTTTATTTTTCTGTTGGGAAAATGAGTTCACCAAGTCATTTCTTTAGGCATTCCAGCCATGTACATTAAATGAAAGTGAATTTTTCTCCTGTCAGGGTGAATGGTTAGTTATACAGTCTTCTGAAAAGGCTCTACTCAGGCATATAATAATATTTATCAGAAACTCCCCAGAGTCCCAGTCTTTCCCAGCATCTAAAGGATCTCCAATAGGAAATATGCTTACTGTGGGAATTTTGAGGTTCCTTGGGGAACCTTTGAGTAGTAGTGCCAGATTTAGCAAATAAAAACACAGAGTGCGCCATGAAACTTGGATTTCAGGTAAGCAGTAAATCATTTTTTGGTGTAAGTATGGAACATGCATCGTACATACCTATCTTGCAAAGTGATTGTTTATCTGAAATCTTGATTTCATTGAGCATCCTGAATTTTATCTGACAGCTCTGTCAGGCAGATTGAATCCAGTAGCAGGGCTTTGTGAAAACCTTCCATCTCTGAACAGCTGGTCTTGCTTGGGGTGTGGGTTTTGCTAGCTTCTTCTGTAATTGATGGGTGGGGAGGCAGGAACCCCCTCCCTCTGCTTCCCCAGTTTTTCTCTTTACACAAGATTTGGTATTTCAAATCCAAATTTTGAGCAGCATCTGGATCATAGTCAAGGGTCTCAGAGGGTCTGTGTGAATGACTAGTTTATCTTTGGGGATTGACTGTTATTGATGGGCACCCCTTCAGCCAGCATCTTATTATTTGCTGGGCTGTTCTGTTTTCTGAGTAACTTGCCAGGAATGTTTCAGGGGAGACTGATCTTTGATGTTCTCCTTTGATTTGTAAAGGGCCCAGCATCCGCTTTGCCACCGCCTCATACCATTCCCAACTCTTTTCATCTGCTTATAGCCAAACTACAGGGTGATAAAGGTCTCTTCTTGAATTGTGTATCACCATCATTTAAAAAGTATTAACTTAGGACAGAAATGAAAACCATGGTATTTGTTTTGCTTTGTTGTTTTCTCGTTTTATTATAAATGTGCTGGTTTTAAAATATGTGCCCTCATACTTATTTTTACATGTAAATCACATAATATTTGAACAATAAATTTTCCGATTTGTTTCCATCCCCATGTAACTCCTTTCAGGAAAACCCAACACTATTTCACAAATTTCATAATTTCATTTCATTAGATTTTCCAGTTTCACTGTTGTATAAACCAAAACCTGTTTCGTAAATGTCAGATTGGGAGTAGTCTCTCCGATGTGGAACTTGTTCGTTGGTATACACTGAGATAGATTGAGGTCCATAAACTCGTGTTCTAAATTGTTTGGAATTACTTTTCCAACACCCAGCAACATAGCATGAGATTTTGTTCAACCTCGTACATGTAAAGTGTTTAACATCCATAACGTTTAGTTGTCAGTGCTGTTATGAAGGAAAATTAAACGAGATAGCCTAAAAGTGATCTTTGTCATTTACTTCATACAAAGCACCTTGTAAAAAAACCTATTTAAAATGTTACGGTTCTATAAATATTTTATTTTCAGTAGTACTGCTTTTGCTGTGCTTTTTTTATTCTCCTAGGTACTTACATATAGGTCCTGTTTGATGCCTATTCTAGGACAAAAATACCATCACTTTGTCATCAAACTCCTACTCATGTTTCAAGGTTCAATTCAGATTCTACTTCTTTATGGAATACACACTAGACCAGGGCTCTTTTTGTGGTGTGTATTCTTTGGGGAGGTGTAAAGAATATTTTTAAAAACAGGAAAAATAATACATTGCATTACAGAGGAAACTTAGTCACCTCGAAATAATAAAAAATATCTTAGGAGTTCATGTTTAGCTCAGCGGGCTAAGAACCCGACATAGTCCCCATAAGGATGTGGGTTTGATCCCTGGCCTTGCTCAGTGGGTTATGGATCTGGCGTTGCCTTAAGATGCACTGTAGGTCACAGATAATGGCTCGGATCTTGTGTGGCCATGGCTGTGGTGTAGGCCAGCAGCAGCTGTGATTTGACCCTAGGGAACTTCCTTCCATATGCTGCAGGTGCAGCTAAAAAAAATTTTTTTTTAATTACAATGTAGTTTTATATATGTTTACTAAATAACGCCACATAACAACATCTACCAATGGATTTAGTATCTATGAAAATTTGTGGTAGTGGTGAGAATAAAGATAGAAACTCAGGAAAGGCTAGTACACTGATAGTCAAGAATTCCAGATTTTTGGTCTTGGCTGTGCTGCCTATGTAACAGTGACCCCAGAATCCCCAACTGAAATGGGGTTGGATTAGATCAGAGTTTCTTAAAGTGGGACACAAGCCCCCCTGCACCAGAATAACCAGCATGTTGTTTTAGACAAGCAGGATCCTGGGCCCCAGCCCAATCCTACTGAGTGGACCTTGTGGGGTAGGTTCCAGTTAGCTTTCCAGGTTCCTGACTGCTTTTCAGGTTAAGTTCGAGAAGTCCTAGACTAGGTAAATTCTTACATATATCTCTTTGAACTCTTAAAAAAAAATTAGGCTGCTCTATTCAATCTCTTCAGCTGAGTGATAGAAATGGGTGAAAACAGAATTGTGTTCTTCACACTTTGAGCCTTTCCAAGGGTTAAAATGAAATATTTTCTAGGCAGTTTCTGGTAGCCGGTGATCCTCTGCTGTCACAACAGCCTACACAAACTCGAACTTGATTTTGCTGCAACAGAGAGTTGAATTTCCTGCATCCACCCTTTCCCCCTCTCTCTTGGGTTATTTGCATCAACATGCAAGTTTGGTATTTTCTCCCATCTTAAAACATATCCTCTCTCCATCCTGTTTCTCCCCTTTCCTATTAGTCTCCTTGGGACAAGAGGGCAGCCCACTGCCCTCTCACTCTGGAACTCGCCCCAGCAGACTCTTGCCCGGCTGCCCCCGCCCCCTGGCTGCTTCTGCCGGGGTCGCTTTCTGGTTGCTAGATTCAGTGGCCAACTCAGCTGTGACCTCTGGGCTTTCACAGAAAGTTGTGTATTGTCCACACTCTTTGCTGCCTCCCAGGACGCCACACCCTCAGGCTTATGCCAAGCTCTGGGTCACTTCCTTTTGCCCATGGCATCACTCCTAAATTTCTGAGATCACAACTTTCTTTTACAGTCTGGTAATCTATCTAGATCCACTTCCCAGGAAAAGAAATGTATATATATGGACAAAATTTATCATCAGTGTTATTTTCATCCTCTTTAATTACAATGACTTCTAGGAACGTTTGATTTCTTCTAGGAAAATTAAAGGTGTAAGCCAAAATAGTGTTTATCGGAGTTCCCATTGTGGCTCAGCAGTTAATGAACCCAACTAGTATCCATGAGCATTCGGCCTTGCTCAGTGGGTTAAGGATCTGGCATTGCCTTGAGCTGTGGTGTAGGTCAAAGATATGGCTCAGATCCTGCATTGCTGTGGCTCTGGTGTAGGCCATCAGCTACAGCTCTGATTGGACCCCTAGCCTGTGAATCTCCATATGCTGTGGGTGCAGCCCTAAAAAGACAAAATAGTGTTTATCATACAATTTTTAGCAGTTCATGTATTTTCATCATTTATTTTCTGAAGTGATAAAGTGATAACATTAACGTTTACAACTGTTTTATAGGCATGTATTGAGTTCTCTGAAAGTAAGGTACTGTTGCCATGATGTAATGCTGAATGCTGAAATTTAATGTCTCTAAATACCTGTTTTGGATCTCTTGGAAAGCCTGACAACAGTCATTACACACAGCAATATGATTAATATTTTTATTAAAATTTGCTAGAGATTATTATCAACACCACTCATTGAAGAAACTTTCTTTTTTCCATTGTATATTCTTGCCTCATTTGTTGTAGATGAGTTGACCATAGTTGCATTGGTTTATTGCTGGGCTTTCTCTGATATGTATTTCTGCTTTTGTTTCAGCACCATACTTTTTTTTTTGGCTTTTTAGGGTTACACCCTCAGCATATGGAAGTTCCCAGGCTAGAGGTCAAATCAGAGCCAGGGCTGGCCTGCGTCACAGCCACTGCAACGCAAGATCTGAATGTCATCTGCAACCTACACCACAGCTCACGTCAACGCCGGATTCTTAACTCACTGAGCGAGGCCAGGGATCAAATCCGCATACTCATGGATCCTAGTCTGGTTCATTACCTCTAAGCCACAATGGGACGGGCACTCCCCCATTCTGTTTTGATGACTTCGTAGAATAGTTTGAAACCAGGGAGCCTTATTCCTCCGGCTCCATTTTTCTTTCTCAGGATGTCTTTGGCTTTTCAGGGTCTCTTGTGTATCCATACAAATTAAATTTTGTTGTTGTTCTAGTTCTGTGAAAAATGCCATTGGTACTTTGATAGGGTTTGCTGAATCTGTAGATTGCCTGGGGTAATATAGTCATTTTGACAGTATTAATTCTTGCAGTCCAAGAGCATGATATATCTTTCTGTTTGCTTTTTATACTTCTTTGTTTCTTTCATTAGCATCTTATAGTTTTCAGAGTACAGGTCTTTTGTCTCTGTAGGTAGATTTATTCCTAGGTGTTTTATTCTTTTTGATGTGATGGTAAATGGTATTGTTTTCCTGATTTCTCTTTCTGATCTTCCATTTTTAGTAATAGAAATGTATTCGATTTCTGTGTATTAATTTTGTATCCTGCAACTTTACTGAATTTATTGATGAGCACTAACAGTTTTCTGGCAGCGTATTTAGGATTTTCTACATATAGTATCATGTCATTTGCAAACAGCGATAGTTTTACTTCTCCCTTTCTAATTTGGATTCCTTTTATTTCCTTTTCTTCTCTGATTGCCATGGCTAGGACTTCCTAAACTATTTTGAATCAAAATGATGAGACTGGCCATCTTTGTCTTGTTCCTGATCTTAGTGGTAATTCTTTCAGCTTTTCACTATTGAGAATGATGTTAAGTACGGGTTTGTTATATATGGCTGTTATCATGTCAAGGTAGGTTCCCTCTATGCCCACTTTCTGGAGGTTGTTTTTTGTTTTTTTGTTTGTTTTTTAAATCAGAAATGGGTATTGGATTTGTCAGAAGCTTTTCTGCATCTATTGAGATGATCATGTGGTTTTTACTCTTCTGTTTATTAATGTGTATCACACTGATTGATTTGCAGATATTAAAGAATCCTTGCATCCTGGGAACAGTCTCAGTTGACCATGGTGTATGACCCTTTTAGTGTATTGTTGATTAGGTTTGTTAGTATCTTGCTGAGGATTTTTGCATCTATATTCTTCAATGATATAGGCCTGTAATTTTCTTTTTTTGTGTGCTGTCTTTGTCCAGGTTTGGTGTCAGGGTGGTTGTGGCCTCATAGAATGTGTTTGAGAGTGTTCCTTCCTCTGCATTTGTTGGAAGAGTTTCAAGATAGGTGTTAACTCTTCTCTAAATGTTTGATAGAATTCACCTGTGAAGCCATCTGGTCCTGGGCTTTTGCTTGTTGGATTTTTTTTTTTTTTTTTCTGCTTTTTATGGCTGTACCTGTGGCATATGTAAGTTCCCAGGCTAGGGGTCTGATAGGAGCTGCAGCTGCTGGCCTATGCCACAGCCACTGCAACGCAAGATCTGAGCCTCCTCTGCAAACCTATTGTTTAGTTTCCATGCGTTTGCGGTTTTTGCAGTTTTTTTCCCTTGTTGATTTCTAGCCTTATAGTTTTGTGGTCAGAAAAGATACTGGACATGATTTCAGTTTTCTTAAATTTACCAAGTCTTGATTTGTGGCCCAGAATGTGACCTGTCATAGAGGATGCTCCATGTGTGCTTGAGAAGAGTGTGTATTCTGCTGCTTTCTGATGAAATGTTCTATAAACATCAAAGTCCATCTAGTCCAAAGCATCATCTAAGGCTTGTGTTTCCTTGTTGATTTTCTGTCTGGATGTTACTGTTAAACTCCCGCACTATTATTTTCATTGTCAATTTCTCCTTTTACGGCTGTTAGCAGTTGCCTTATTTATGGAGGTGCTCCTATGTTGGGTGCATATATATGTTGTCTTTTTAGGGGTGCACCCAGAGCATATGGAAGTTCCTAGGCTAGGGGTCAAATTGGAGCTATAGCTGCTGGCCTATGTCACAGCCACAGTAATGCCAGATCTGAGCCGCCTCTGCAACCTATACCACAGCTTATGGCAATTCTGGATCCTTAACTACTGAGTGAGGCCAGGGATCGAACCCATGTCCTCATGGTTACTAGTCAGGTTTGTTACTGCTGAGCCACAATGGGAGCTCCTGGGTACATATATATTTACAGTTGTCACAGTTTCCTCTTGGGTTGATCCTTTGATCATTACATAATGTCCTTTTTTGTCTCTTGTAACTGACTTTATTGTAAAGTCTGTTTTGTCTGATATAGTGATACTCTTTTGATTTTCTTTTTTTTTTTTTTGCCATTTCTTGGGGTGCTCTTGTGGCATATGGAGGTTCCCAGGCTAGGGGTTGAATTGGAGCTGTAGCCGCTGGCTGACACCAGAGCCACAGCAACATGGGATCCGAACCGCGGCTGCAACCTACACCACAGCTCACGGCAACGCCTGATCCTTAACCCCACTGAGCAAGGCCAGGGATCGAACCCGCAACCCATGGTTCCTAGTCGGATTCGTTAACCACCGAGCCACAACAGGAACTCCTCTTTTGATTTTCATTTGCATGGAATATCTTCTTCATTCCTTTCACTTTTCAGTTTGTATCTGTCCTTAGAACTGAAGTGGGTCTCTTATAGACAGCATATACATTGGTCTTGCTTTTGTATCCATTCAGCCAGTCTGTCTTTTGGTTGGAGCATTTAATCCATTTACATTTATTATTCATATTGTGTTCTTATTGCCATTTTGTTAATTGTTTTCTGTGGGTTTTGTTGGTCTTTTTCTTCCCCTCTTCTTTTGTTCTCTTGTGGTTTAATGACTATTTTTTTTTTTCCTCTTTTATGCTGTGGCTGCGGCCCTAAAAAAAGACAGCAGCATCATGAAATGGGAGCCTGGATCCTGGGTCAAAAGACAGAGAAGACACCTGCCAGGCCACATCAGAAACTGTATAAAGAAAAAAGAACATAGGAGCTGAGCCACTGAGATTTGGGGGTTGTTACTGCAGTACAGCCCAGTCTGTTCTAACTATTACAGCAAGTTTGAAGATCAGATAAAAAAAGAAAGGCAGGTGGCATGAAGCATAGTCAATACTGGAAAGAAGAGATAGGTAGGGAATATGGTCTGAAATAACATTGAAGATATTAATATGAGAAGTTTTCATTATTTTATTCTAGTTATGATGAAAAGGCATTGGAAGTTTTAAGCAGAAATAGACATAGCCAAACAATGGTGCAGATTACCTTTCCTACAGCTTATAGGAATGAGGAACAGAGATTCCCATCGTGGCACAGTGGAAACGAATCTGACTAGGAAACATGAGGTTGCAGGTTCGATTCCTGGCCTTGCTCAGTGGGTTAAGGCTCTGGCATTGCCGTGAGCCATAGTGTAGGTCACAGACATGGCTCAGATCTGGCATTGGTGTGGTTCTGGCGTAGGCCGGCAGCTGTAGCTCTGATTAGACCCCTAGCCTGGGAACCTCCATATGTCGCAGGTGCAGCCCTAAAAAGACAAAAAAAAAAAAAAAGGAATGAGGAGCTTGAGGGGGGGATCTCAAAAGACATCTAATTAACTCTCAGGTACTGTCACACACTCCTTCACTTGATGCTTTGACACTAAGCTGACCTCTTCTTGTGTATTTCCACTGAGAAGTTTCTAGGCTAGGGGTCAAACTGAAGCTGTGGCTGCATGCCTGAGCCATAGCCACAGCAACTCAGTATCTAATCCACATCTGCAACCTATACTACAGCTCATGGCAACAGGGATCGAACCATGATGGGAACTCCCTTGATGGCTATCTTTAATGTTGTGTTTGGATTGCTTTTTCTTAACTCTGTGTGTATTATGTTCTAGATTTTTTTTTTCTTTTTGGCTACCCTAAGTCATATGGAGTTCCCAGGCCAGGGATCAGATCTAAGCCACTGATGCAACCTATACCACAGCTACAGCAGTGGCAAATCCTTAACCCACTGTGCTGGGCTGTGGATCAAACCTGTGTCCCAGTGTTCCAGAGATGCTGCCAATCCTATTGCACCACAGTGGGAACTGCTGTGCTAGAGTTTTGGTGTGCAGTTACCATGAGGTTTTGGTATAGGATTCTATAGGATTCTATATACATACAAGATTATTTTAACTTGCTGGTATCTTAATTGCAAATGCATGTATAGTTTTCTGTATATGTACCCTCTTCTTGAGTCCTGCCTTTTGTTTTTTTGTTTTTTGTTTTTGTTTTTGTTTTTTTTTTTTTTTTGGTCTTTTTGTCTTTTTTTAGGGCCACACCTGTGGCATGTGGAGATTCCCAGGGTAAGGGTCAAATCTGGCTTACGCCATAGCTACAGCAACGCAGGATTCGAGCCACATCTGCGACCTACACCACAGCTCATGGCAATGCTGGATCCTTAACCCACTGAGCGAGGCCAGGGATTGAACCCATGTCCCCATGGATGCTAGTCGGGTTTGTTAATCACTGAGCCACAATGGGAACTCCTGATTCCTGGTTTTGATATAGTTGTGTGTTGGTGATTTCCTACCCATTCTGTGTATTTGCCTTTACCACTGAGCCTTCTCATTTGTCATTTTCTTGTTTCTTAGTGTAGTCTTTTGTTTTCAGCCTAAAGAAGTTTCTGTAGTATTTCTTGTAAGGCTGGTTTTGTGGTGCTGAATTCTCTTAGCTTTTGATTGTCTGTAAAGCTTTTGATTTCTCTTTCCAGTCTGAATGAGAGCTTTGCTGGGTAGTCTTCTTGTTGTAGGTTTTCCTCTTTCATCACTTTATTTTTTTAGTTGTTTTATTTTTTAGTCTTTTCTAGGGCCACTCACACAGCATATGGAGGTTCCCAGGTTAGGGGTCTAATAGGAGCTGTAGCCGCTGGCCTACACCACAGCCACAGCAACGCCGGATGCTTAACCCACTGAGCAAGGCCATGGATCGAACCCACAACCTCATGAGCTGTGGTGTAGGTCGCAGATGCGGTTTGGATCTGGCATTGCTGTGGCTCTGGTGTAGGCCGGCAGCTGTAGCTCCAATTAGACCCCTAGCCTGGGAACCTCCGTATGTTGCAGGTGTGACTCTAAAAAGACAAAATTTAAAAAAAGAGAAAGAAAGAAAGAAAAAAGAAAAGTTTTTGGCTATTATCTCTTCAATATTTTCTCTGGCCTTTTCTCTCTCCTCCTTCTGTGACCCCTCTAATGCGAATGTTTATGTTTAAGGATGCCCCCAAGGTCTTGACGAGTCTCCTTATTTTTTTTTTTCATTCTTTCTTGTTCTGTTCAGCAGCAGTGACTTCCACCACTCTGTCTTCCAGCTCACTTATTCTTTCTTCTGTGTCAGTTATTCTGCTATTGATTTCTTTTTTGGGGGGCACACCCGCAGCATATGGAAGTTTGTAGACTAGGGGTCTAATTAGAGCTACAAATGCTGGCCTACACCACAGCCACAGCAATGCCAGATCCAAACCGCATCTGCAACCTACACCACAGCTCACAGCAACATCAGATCCTCAACCCACTGAGTGAGGCCAGTGATTGAGCTCACCATCTTATGTTTCCTAGTCGGATTCATTTCCACTGTGCCACAATGGGAACTTCTGATTTCTTCTAGTATATTTTTATTTCAGTTATTGTATTGTTCTATTCTGTTTGTTTTTCAAACCTTTTAGCTCTGTATCCTCTCAGTCTGTGCCTTCATTCTGTGGCATCGCAGCACTAGAGTGTGCAGGCTGTTGGGTGGGGCCAGGTCTTATTACCAAAATGGCAACCCCCAGCTTCAGAACATTGCTTTATGGCCATTATTGCTGGATGATATTTTTTTCTTTTTTTTCAAATTATTTAATTGCTTTTATTTGCTTATATATTTGTAAACACAGACATTTTATACTTGTGGCAGGCTAACGGTTTATAAATGATTTTTGTGTGTGTGATCTTATTTAAATGTCCCCATGGATGATATTTTCTCTGTTCCATTACTTTCCTTTTCCAGGCATCCAACAGGAGGATCTTTTATTCGTCCAAACAAAGTAAATTTTGGAGTAGACTTTCTCACTGCAATTAAGAATCGCTATGTGTTAGAAGATGAACCAGAGGAAGAAGAAAAAGAGCAAACTGTTATAATTGGAAATAAACCTGTAGAAACCATTGGTTTTGACTCTGTTGTAAAACAACAAAGGTAAGTGGAACTGATAATGGTAGTGGTGGCTTTGACAGTTTCATCAAGGTTCAGGATTTAGGTTCACTTGACTGTATATTGTACATCATTGCTCAGAACTTTGCTCTCAGACTAGTTTGTTTTTTCTGCAAAACCGCAAATTGAAATCTGAAGAATCCAAGGATTAAATATTTAGGAAAATTAAAATCCTTATTTTAAGACAGGGTTGTTGGACTTTTCTAGATCATTAATAAAGCATTGATTTGCCTGTTATTATGGCCATACCTACATCACATGGAAGTTCCTGGGCTAGGGATTGAATTGGAGCTGCAGCTGCTGGCTCTACACCACAGCCACAGCAACACCAGATGTGAGCTGCATCTGTGGCCCACTTCACAGCTTGTGGCAATGCTGAATCCTCAATGCACTGAGCGAGGCCAGGGATCGAATCTGCATCCTCACAGAGACAACATCTGGTCCTTAATCTGCTGAGCCACAATGAGAACGCCTGGTTATTAACATTTAAACCATGCTGTATTGTATTGACTAATTATTAAGTAACCAAGGTTGATATCTGGATAAGTCAGAGATGGAGACAGACGTCCACTTTATTACCCGAACCGTTTAGCATGCCAGCACCTTCTCGTACCCAGTAGTTCCCATCTCTGAGTGTGCATCCTCACCCCTTGGGGTGCTTTTGAAATATGCAGGATCCAGGGCCCATCCCAGACCTACTGGATCGTCCCACCAAGGGCTCTTGCTTTTAAGAAGTACCCACAAGTGAGCCTCTAGCAGTCTAAAGGGCACTAAATAATGCATTTTGCAACTGCTGAGCCTGAACATTCTCTATCTCTGAACCCTGTGAACACAGTGGTTTCTCTCAGAGGCCCACTGCTCATTCCGATGCACTCTGTGACCCAGGGTGGAAGCTGATAGTCACACAGAAACGTGAACAGTCCCAGTTCATGCAGGTTTAATGATGATCCGCCCGTGGTGTGTGACAGTGACCTGCATGAAGTGTCCTATTAGTGACCCCTGGTGGCCACTGCAGAGAGTCGATTTGCCGCTACTTGGCATAGGCCTGCAATTTTTTACTTTTAGTCTCTAAAGTAAAAGGATTAAACTGTTTTTGTTGGAAGAAAATTTTCTTGCTGTCTTTTTGTTGTTCTTGTTGTTAGATTTAACCTAACACATGGGAACAGTGTTGAAGAGTAAATTAATTTCTTGATACCTCTGCAGAGATGACCAGCATTTAAAAAAAAAAAACAAAAAACAAAAACCAAAAGCTCAGAATAAATCAAAATTTCTTTCTTCTTTATGTTTTTGATGACTGTAATTACATCAATGCTCATCATTATAAATTAATCACATACGGCATATTTACTATATTCCCAGTATTTTTTTTCTTTTCTTTTTCTCTTTTTTTTTTTAGGGCTGCACCCACGGCATATCAAAGTTCCAGGCTAGGGGTTGAATTGGAGCTGCAACTGCTGGCCTGTGCCACAGCAATGCCAGATCTGAGATGAATCTGTGACCTAAACCGTAGCTCCTGGCAATGCTGGATCCTTAACCCACTGCACAAGGCGAGGAATTGAACCTGTGTCTTCATAGATACTAGTCGGGTTTGTCACCACTGAGCCACAAAGAGAACACCTATTCCTAGTATTTTAATATCCTGCTTGGCACAGTGCATAAATCATCACTCTCTTTTCTTTTTATGGTCGTATCAGCTGCATATGGAAGTTCCTGGGCTAGAGATTGAATTGGAGCTGCAGCTGAGGCCTCCACCACAGCCACAGGAACACCAAATCTTGAGCCACATCTGTGACCTACACCACAGCTTGTGGCAACACTGGATCCTTAACCCACTGCTCAAGTCCACTTAGCACCTATGAAAAAACAACTGTATATACTTCTTTTTTTTTCTCTTTTTTTGGCCTCCCTTGGCATATGGAATTCCTGGGCCAGGGATCAGATCCAAGCTGCACTTGTAACCTGTGCTGAAGCTGTGACAACATCTGAGCCTTTGATCTGCTGTGCTGAGCCAAGGATCAAACCTGTATTCTGGTGCTCCACAGACACCGATGATTCCGTTGCAGCACAGCAAGAACATCTTTATTTTTCTTCCTCACTTGGAGTGTAGTTGCTTTACAATGTTGTGTTAGTTTCAGGGGTACAGCAAAGGATTTCATTTACACATATACGTATATCCATTCTTTTACAGATTCTTTTCCCATACAGGTTAAGATTTCTTAAAAAGCAGTAGCTTGACTGTTTTTGTTTGTTTTTTCTGTTTGTTAATTACAAACAATATCATTCATTTTTGAGAATTTTTAAAACAAAAATTAAACAAAAAAGGGTCATGGCTGCTATACCACTGAGAGGTAACTAATGTGAATGGTTTTTGCGATTGATTTATAGAACTCTGTGTTTCATAGGGCTAGAGTTCTTTTTTTCCCATATAAAAAGCAAATCTTTCAATATCTTTTACCCTAAAGGGGCACTTTTCCCCCCTGTTGGTTAATCTTTTTCAGAGAACACCGTGGATGGGCTCTGTGAATATTAACAAATGGCAAACAAACTTTCTGCCCCTAGTTTGTGAACAGTTGTATAGCTCATTAAGTTTTCTGGTGAATGACTACTGCTTGATATCATTGCACTCAATAATTAGCCAGTGTCTTTCCTGGAAAGGACCCATTGTTAGAATCAGTTAGGCTGGGTTTAGATGTCAGCTAAGCCACATTCCAGCCCGGACACCAGTTAGAGCTGGTTACTTCTGGTTTCTAAGCCTCAGTTTCCTCATTTACAAAATAATCCTAAGCTGTTAGAGCTGTTGGGAGTAAGAGTGGTTGGTGTCAGTCATTGGTGGGGATGGAAACCTCTGTGTTAAGCCACTGTGTTATCTCCTCACTGATACCTATGTCCAGCTTTGAGTTTGCAGCACTAAGACTTAGAGGCATCAAAACCAAATAAAAGCCATCATGTGTGATTTCTCTTTGGAGCTGGCTGCGGCTCTGGGGTGATGTCTGCATGGAGACCTGGATCCCTAAGCTCTGTCCCAGGGTTTCCCTAGTACTGCAGGGAACTCACTGGGGCGCTGCAGGAGAGTCTTAATTTTGGAGGGAAACAGTGACATCTCTTGGACATAGCACAAACTACTAGTTGGAGGTTGTTCACAGTCTCATCATGTTCCTTTTGAAGGGATCATATCCCTGCAAAGCTGAGTTTTTGGCTATTTGGCTATTGCTGTTAAAAAAAGAAAAAAACCAAGTATTTCTTGAAAATCATTGTGGAATTTTGAGAGCGGAGGTGGCGGGGTCCAGTCTGTCTCCTGGGTTTGGGAGGTTGCGCAGTATCCATCAGACTAGGTTTATGGGACATAAATAATTATTAAATTGTTTGGCCCTAATTATGTACTAAATGGAACTGTGCAGCGATATTTTGGCCCAGGGGCACCATGAAAAAATTATTGAAACACGAAGGCCCCGTGAACTGAGGCAGGTTGGGAGCCTCTGCTCTGGAACTTTGCTGCTGCCTTTGCCCTCTCGTTTCTCGTGATTGTAATAGCTCGTGCCTTGCAGAATGGTCTTAGTATTTCCCCTAAAAGCTGTCGGTTTTAGTTTATTTTTATAAGTACTTAGAAAATGACTTACTCTATGTCAGGCGGTACATTGAGAGGTTCACCAATATTCCCTAAGTTATCATAGCATTTAAAAATTGTAAAATATGCATAACACAAAATTTACCATCTTAACCGTTTTTATTGAACTGTAGTTGATTTGCACTGTTGTGTTAGTTTCAGGTGTAAAGCAAAGTGATGCAGTTTTACATATATATCTGTTCTCTTTTAGATTCTTTTCCATTATGGGTTATTACAAAATTATCAAGTCTAGTTCCCTGTGCTGTACAGCAGGTCCTTGTTGATGATCTTTTTTATGTAACCTCTTTTGAGTGTATTGTTCAGTACATTGTCATGACATTGACATTGTCATGCAGCCGTCATCACTGCCCATCTTCAGATCCTTTTCATCTTCCCAAACCGAAACCTGGCAGTCATTAATCAACAACCCCGCATCTACCCCCCTCCACCATTCTACTTCTGTCTCTGCAAAGTTGACGCACACCTCGGTACCTCATGTAAATGCAACATACAGCATTTGTCCTTTTGTGACTGCTCATTTCACTCAGCACAATGTCCTCCCAAGTTCTCAAATGTTGGAGCGAGTGTCAGAATTTCCCTCCTTTTTAAGGCTGAGTAGTATTCCATTGTATGGACTTACCACACTTTATTCATCCATCAGTGGAATCACTTGGGTGTGACCATTGTGAAATAATGCTGCTGCGATATGAACTCTGAGACACAGATACATTAACTCACATAGGAGAGTGGAGTGAGATTTGAACCCAGGCAGTCTGGCTCCAGATTCTGTGTCCTAAACACTCTTATAGTGAATAGAAAACATGGATTCTCTACATTTAAAACCGCACACTCTCTAGGATGTATCTCTTGAGAGACTCCCCACCTAAGTGCAGAAAGTATACGGTAGTGTGTCCTTCAGCACTGTTGGGGATAATCTAAATGTCACCAGAGGAGGAATACATCAATTGCAGTCACTTTGTACAGTAACAAACAATGGGGCATGGAGATGAGTGCTCCGGGCGCGTCCATAGCACTGCATCTCATGCTACCTTGTCCTGCTGAGGACAAATCAATTGCAAGGACAAGATAAACAGTAGGCCACCATTATGTCAAGTTCATAATACACAAAAATATGCTAATTGTTTAAGGACATGGAAATATGTAGTAAACTATTAAGAAATGCTTAAGATTAAATAAACACTGAATGTACTGCACTGGTTCCCAACCTGCAGGGTGGGTGGGGGGAGTATGATAGAAAGGAATTCAAAGAACTTTGGTTATATTTGTCATGTAGCACTTTCTTTTTCTTTTCCTCAGTAATGCTTTATTTCTTAAGTTGGGTGGTGGGCCCTGGGATTTGTGTGGTTTTTTTTGTTTTTTTTTTTTTTGGTGTCTTTTCTATGTCCGGAACACTTTTGAATTTTTTAAAGGGCTGATGGGTTGCGTCCATGTTTATGTTTACCTGTGAACTGTGTTTTTCCTGCAGTCAGTTGAGCAAGCTGCAGGAAGTTTCTCTGAGGAACTGCGCAGTAAACGGTGCTGGTGACAAACGAGGAATTGCCCAAGCGTGTCCTAGTATCCTTTCCAATGATAACTCATCACTAGGATCTGACTGGATTTGACACTTGAGCCAGCCACCCCTGGCCGCCTAGCCATTGCCTGTTCTCCTTTCTTCCTAATAGCCACTTGGTTTCCCCTGGGGTTGTCGCCACCCAGGTAAATGGTTACCTTCCTAGACCCTTTGCTTTCAGGTGAGGCAGTGTGACGTGGCCTGGCCAGTGAGATGTGCAGTGGGAGTTTCTGGACCAGGCTCCTTCAGAGGGTGCAGACTTGGCTGGCATCTGCTTCTGGCCACTGCCCTTGCACCCACTGGCCTTGGGCACAGACAGGAGGCCTGTGGCTTGGTAGCTGACCTGTGGGAAGAAAGCCATCCAGGGTGGCCTAGGAGCAAAGGGTGGACGGTACCCAGGGCCACTGTGCCAGCCCCTGCTGCCTTCCTGTGAGTGAGGAAAATGAACACTTTCCTTTATTAAAATTCCTCTTCATGCAGCAATGCAGGCTCAAAGCCTCAAAACAGGCTTTCCCAAAGTTTGTCATCCCTTACCTCTACCTTCTCTTATAAGTGTGTTTTCTTGTTTGTTTTTTGCCCTGTATTACTGTCCACAACTAAAAATGTAGGAGGTAATTTTTAAAAAATGCCCAACAATCTGGCCCCATTCTTTTGTCTCGTGACACAATTCAAGTACTATTTGGATCTGTGTCCCCTGCACTGCAGTCCTAACAAACCTCAAATAAAGAAATGCAGTTTTTGACCTCAAAAAAAGAAAAAAAATTGCACTGTCAAATCAAATAGATTTTCTTTGACTTAAAAAGATCTCCTAGTTCCTTAAGTCTGCCTAGTTTCTGCCTAATAGTTTATGCGAGAGATAGCAGCTTGTAATCAGCTTTCTCGCATGAAGAGATGGCAAATGAGTAGCTTTAACAAAATATGTCTGACTACCCTGGCAGTACCTGCTTTGTGGTGATGGGAGTTAGAGCAGACCTCCCCAGCCGGTGTCCCCTCTGCCTTGTGGGGGTCTTTTGGGGCCTGGGGTCACTGGTCATTTCTGCTGGAGAGCAGCCCCCCCCCGCTCCTGGCCCCAGATGTGGTTGTTGCCTCTTCAGGTCAGGCCCCTGCCCAGTTGGGCATTGAAGTGGGTAATGGACTGAAGCTTGGGAAGGAGCAAAATGCCTCAGAGGTGCCTAGTGCATCCTGTAACCTGCCTGGCCTCCCCCTAAATGCTGAGAATTGGGAAGTTTGAGGCTTATTTTGAACACACAGAGGAGGTCTGGTCAGCAGAGGGGTCTGGGATGTAGACTGTTTGGTTGATCAGAATTGTCAGCAGTGCGCTGGGTGGTCAGCATCTTGCTCATTTAGCCTGCTCTTTCCTGGGGACGCGTGTCCCCCAAGACCTGAAGAAATGAGATTGAGTGAGTTAATCAAGTCCTGGCTAATCTTTGCAGATCCAGTGATGAATGCCCTGCACTTACTAATTGAATTCTTGCCCGAAGTTGAAGTATTGCCTGATGTGTTTAATCCAGTCATCATTTTTAGGCTGATTCCTTTTTGAGGTTGTTCGCTTAGCTGGGACTGAAGGCAGTGGGAGTGGGTCAGGTGGGAGGACTCTGCTAGGGACGAGATGCATCACCAGCTGGCTCTGAACTTGGGGAGGAACTCCTGCCCACAGGAACAAGGCCTGCAGAGCAGCAGGAGCTTTCTGGCCTCTGTGTGTAGGTGTGTGTGTGTGTGTATACACACGGGTACACAGGTATCTATGGTGGGAGCACTACATTCCCAGCTCTTGGACTCAGGATGTACACAGTCCCTGCACTCTGTACAGACTGTAGAAATGTGTGTAATTCTAGCACATGTGATGGAAAGCATGAGAGAGTGAAGAATTACTGGACTTGAACCCTTTCTAACAACCTCCTGGACCAGAGTTATTGGGATGCATGAAAAGGAAGGGCAGCTGGGGTTTGACTTTGAGAAATGGAAAGTGCTCTGCTCAGCCATTGTGGGAGGGTTGGAGTCCAGGATGGGGACACAGGGCAGCCACAGTAGCTGCACTACAGGGATGGGAGAAAGGGCCTGGGTTGGAATCTAGCCCCAGTGCTCTTGCAGTGGCTTTGCACCCATCTGAAAGCTAGGTTGCTAGGGGAGGAGCTCTGGGGGATCGGGGACACTAGCTGGAACCCAGCTGGCCCCTGCTTGTAGCTCCAGTCAGTATTTGCAGGATAGAGGTTTGAACTGAATGGTTCATACAGAGTAATGAGCCAGCTTCTTTGGTGGGTGGTCCAGCCCTGCCCCAGGCTTCTCTCTGCTCCCTGCCTGTGGTTGCCAGGCTGGGCACCTCCAGCATCAGCTCAGAGCTTTTCTTTTTCTGTCCTATTGGTTCCTCCTGTGGGTTCCTGTGCCAGTGGTCATGGGTGTCAGACTGACTTCAGTCTACAGGAGATGCTCTGAATTCCAGACCATTCTTAGCATTTTTGAACCTGTGTCCAGCTAACCCTGATTGTCCCCCTGGAGGTGCTTGTCCTCACATGGGGATCCCATGGTGCAGGGGACAGCTGTGCCCCACAGGAGAAGACATGTGCTTGATGCGAGGCTGCAGGAGCTCTGTGGTCCAGGGGCAGGGCCTCTGGGTGCCCCTGAGGTGCTGAACAAATCAAAACAAATCACTCTGGGGTTTTGTCCCTCTTTGTTGGATCATGCTAGAATGGTTTATGTTATGATATTTGGTTCTTACTAATTTGATTGTCGATGTCTGTCTTGGGTTTGCAGTATGTGACAATGAAGTTTTTAGTTTCTAGATGAATTGTTAGTGACTTAAAAGGGTAGAAGTAATAATGTGCTTATGAAAAAATTTCAAGCGAAATGGAGGTTATCAAGTGAAAAGTTAAAAATCCCATGTTCCAGGGAGTTCCTGTAGTGGCTCAGTGGTAAAGAACCTGACTAGGATCCATGAGGATGCTGGTTTGATCCCTGGCCTCACTCAGTGGGTTAAGGATCTGGTGTTGTCACGAGCTGTGGTATAGGTTGCAGATGTGGCTGGGATTGTGCATTGCTGTGGCTGTGGCAGAGGCCAGCAGCCAGCTGCAGCTTCAGTTTGAACCCTACCCTGGAAACCTCCATATGCCATACCTATAGCCCTAAAAAGCATAAAAAAAAAAAAAAATCCCATGCTCCAGAATTAGGAGGTAACTACCATAATGTCTTTTATGAATCTTTCTATGTTGTTTCTTAACATGTGCATTTAGATATTAGAAGCATAGATTTGTCAAAAAACCTGTTGTCATCATGGGATGATGTCATAGCTATTGCTGATCAGCTCAAACACCTGGAAGTTCTGAATCTCAGGTATGAACCTAATTGTCATTTGATGGGAAGTCCTAATCTATCCTGCTCCTTCAGGGCACCTCTGTGGGAACGAGGTGGGGAGGGTGGCTTAGTTGAATTTATCTAAGTTTAATATTCGTTGATTATCAGTTTTTCAAATGGTCACGTGAGGCGACTCATTGATGGCGGAGTGCTTTACTTTTGATTGGGGTGGGAGTGGGGTGGCCATATTGAGCTGGAAGGTCTTCATATTGTTTACAAGCCTGACGGTCAAGGATGGGGCATCTGGTGACCTTGCTCTTCAACTGGGGAGCAGGAGGTGTGATTAAAAGTGCTTGTTCACTCTGAGGTGCCCAGCATTTAACTGCTTTTGGAATGGTCATTTCACTGGGATGCTGTTTAATTTAGTTCTGTTAAGGACTTTTCGCTAAGATCTGTATTTTACTAATGTCACAGTTTTCCAGGCTTTCTTGAATATCTGATTAGTTTTTAATCTCAGAACCTAACTTTCCAAGGGACCAACTAGCCTCCCACCCCTTTTCATACCTGAGCCAAATTTACATGTACAGGTGAGTGGTCCTTGCTCAGGGAGATTCAGTGAGTGGAGCAGATAGACAGGCCTAAGTTAGTTATCCTTCCAAAAAGAAAAATATCCTTTGACCCGTGGTGTCACCTCTTCTGGAAAAGGGGCTGATGTGCTTTTATGGCATCTTTCAAAATGACTGTCAGGACAGGGGTACCCTCTAAGATCACGCTCTTGAGAGAGCACTTCAGGGGCAGTGGTTTATTTCATTGTCCTGATGGCAGAAGGGCAGACTGTTGAGAAGCAAGATTCTTGCCCACAATCTAGTGCATCAGTAAGACCCTCAAGAGGGGGGCTGAATTCTGCAGTGCCAGAGCCGCAGCTTGTGAAGCCAGCAGCTGACCTCAAAAGTTGATGCCTGGGCCTTTGTTTCAGGATATCTGTGGCCTCACTCCGGGAACGCACCCTTGCCTGTCAGACTCTAACAAGTCGTATGTTGTAGATATTAAAAATGAGCTAGTCTGGACTCACTTTGTTTTTGATATGATTGAATTTTAAGGTTGAAACAAACCAGTCCTTATTAAATCCTAAAACGTTGCTTTCAGTTACTGTTTCAGTTGGGTTTACTCTGTCACAATAAGCACCCCGTGTCTCTTTTTCTGCACAGTGAAAATAAACTAAGATTTCCTTCTGGTCTACCATCTCCAACCGGAACATTTTCTATGCTGAAGGTTTTAGTGCTTAACCGGACAGGAGTAACATGGGCAGAGGTAATCATATTTCTTTGGTTTATTACCCAGTGATAAGCAGTTTTAAGTTCTTGGTTTAATGGGGGATTGAAGCCTGAGCATGGCTTCATTTTAATCATCCTATTATCCAGATAATAGGGTTCTTCAAACAGCATTTCAGAAGGGTATTCCAAAACCCTTGTGGTGAGTAGAGTTTTGTATCTGGGAATCCATTCTCTCTCTGCTCCTCCGGTTGGTTCTGGTGTCCCCTAGGCCGTGGCACGCATCGTGGCCTGCAAGTACGCGCTGAGCTTTTGAAAGCCTTGACTTAGCTCTTAATGGAGCTTTCCGCTGCCTGAGTTTCCCCTCAAGTGTTCTTAGGCAGAGGCTGAGCCACCGAAAGCTTTTCACATCCTTTTCTTGTTTGCAGTTCAGCCTCTCGAAGCCACTGTTTACATACACAGCTGGGTTTGAAAGTGGACTCGTGGATCCTGGGCCCGGCAGCCTTTGGATCTGGTGCCACTCTGTTCTGTCAGAGGCTGACTGACCTCACACACCCAGAACATTCCACTTTCAAACCAAGCGTAAAGCAGGATATCCCAGCGGGGTCGTTTATCTGGGAAGTGCCGCCAGGGCACCTCCCGAGAGATACATGGCCTTCACTTGGGCTGTTGGTGGCCATGGCCATGCCACTTTCTTCCTTGGGCTCCTCCCCTGAGGGCTGTTCCTTCTCAGAACAGGAGGAAGGGCACAGAGGAACCTATGGGGGAGACAGCGGTGAAGTCCAAGTGAGGAAACTGAGAAGCAGTTGAGAAATTTTGTCCTATTAGTACATTCTTTATAAACCCAGATTGGCATCGAGAAGTGAGGGAAAGTGTTTAACATCAGTTTCCTAATGCTGGTTAAACAACCTGTATCACATACTAAAAACATGCCAAGTCACCACATCCAGTTCCACTTTGGCGGGTCAGGGGACACCTGACCAATGGGCCGATACCCACCTTGCTTGGTTCCGAGCCGGGAGTACGTGCTTCCGTGTCATCAAAGCTCAGCCCTTAACACTGTCGTTTCATCAGCTGTCCTCCAGCACTCCTGGCCTGAGACAGTGTGGGTTACAGAATGTCCAGAGGCGCTTTACTTTTGAAACAGGAGCTAAACTGAATCCGTGTGGAGGTTTGGAGTCACAAACACATGGGAAAAACGACCAACGAGGCTGCTTCACCCTGACTTGAGTTTCCCCCCAGGTGCTCCGCTGTGCCTCTGGGTGGCCAGTCCTTGAGAAACTGTACCTTGAGTCTAACAATATCATCATTTCAGAAAGGTAACCAGGGTTTACTTCAATGCATCTATTACCACAAATAAATGGTCTCAGTTATAGCTAATACAGTTTTTAGAAGGATTTGCACATACGAATTAGAAAAATGCTTATTATTTATTGCCTTCACAAATTAGAATATCAACTAAGATTTCACCAAGAGGGTTTTTTTTTTTTTTTTGTGGTTTTCTTATGGCTGCACTCGTGGCATATGGAAGTTCCCAGACCAGAGACTGAATCTGAGCTGGATCCTTTAACCCACTGTGCAGAGCCTGTATTGAACTCGCATCCTCCACAGCAACCCATGCTGCTGTAGTCAGATTCTTAACCTACTGGGCCACAGCAGGAACTCCCAAGAGGTTCTAACAGGAAGTTCTATCAGAGTGAAAGCCTTAAATGAAATATTATTGGCCCTATGAAAAAAACCTAAATTTTTAATTTTGAGGTAATTTTAGATTTACATGCAGTTATAAGAAATAATACCCAGAGGTCACCTCTACCCCACCTCTACCCCAGTTTTGACCCTTGTGTTACATCTTGCAGAGCTGTGGTCAGTATCACAACCAGGACACTGGTCCAGTCCAGACCTGAGGGTTCCCCTCCCACTGGGGTCCTTCATGGTCTCTTTCATAGTCATGTACTACACTTGTCCCCGCCCTCTGCTTACCACCAAATGCAGGTGTTTTGAGGCCGAATCTTTGAAAACAATTGAGATTAAATTTACATTGAAAACCTTTTTTTTTTCCATACAGGCCAGCTGACGTTCTACAGACGGTCAAGTTACTAGACCTTTCCTCTAATCAGTTGATTGATGAAAACCAGCTGTTTCTAATAGCTTATCTGCCCAGGTAACCTGCTCCTAAAAATGCCTGTTACAGTTGTGTTCAGTACATTTTTAGTGAATGGAGCATGTGCTGTGTCTACTTTGTCAGTGGAAATATGATGGGATTCCCAAATCAAGTAACTGATTCCCTTTGGGAAATTTTCTTTGAAATTCCTCTAGAGAATGGCCTGGTGAACCCCATCCAGTGTGTTCTGTGTCTGTACTGGATAATTGAGTGAATAATTCAGCCCTGGTGCTAATCCCCAAAGTCTTTCATTAAACTGAGGCCCATTGAGCACCTAGCACAGCAGGAGGCACCAGGAACTGTCTGATGATTGCAGAATCTTCACAATGTAGCTCAGAGCCCACTCTGCACACCCTAAATTGGACTCTGTGGTTTCTAAGCCTTTCACATGGGATGAAGAGCTAGGGCAGAAGGAAAAATGTACACATCTAGTCTGGTTAATAACCCATAGCATTTTAGGAGTTCCCGTCATGGCTCAATGGTTAACGAATCCGACTAGGAACCATGAGGTTGCAGGTTCGATCCCTGACCTTGCTCAGTGGGTTAAGGATCTGGCGTTGCCGTGGGCTGTGGTGTAGGTCGAAGACGTGGCTCAGATCCTGCGTTGCTGTGGCTCTGGCGTAGGCCGGCGGCTACAGCTCCGATTGGACCCCTAGCCTGGGAACCTCCATATGCCACAGGAGCCGCCCACGAAGTGGCAAAAAGACTAAAATAAAATAAAATAACCCATAGCATTTTATATTGTTCTGAGTAATCAAAAAACATTTTTACATTTCAGATTAGAGCAACTAATCCTTTCTGACATTGGAATTTCCTCTCTACATTTTCCGGATGCTGGAATTGGTATATAAGATTATTCAGTAACCCCTCCCCCGGCTCCCCGCTACTTGAGCTCTCTTTCACTTCTGTGTAATTTAATTCTCCTTTTATTCTAGGGTGCAAAACAGCCATGTTTCCTTCCCTACAGTACCTTGTGCTCAATGACAATCAGATATCACAAGTAAGAGCTTCTTCAGAACATATGTGCTACACAATCACTTATATCTACTCTCATGATGGACTTGGTAGTTTCCTTCTATTAAAGAATATTGTAGGAGTTCCCGTAGTGGCACAGTGGTTAATGAATCCAACTAGGAACCATGAGGTTGCGGGTTTGATCCCCGGCCTTGCTCAGTGGGTTAAGGATCCAGCGTTGTCGTGAGCTGTGGTGTAGGTTGCAGACGTGGCTCGGATCCCGCATTGCTGTGGCTGTGGTGTAGGCCAGCGGCTACAGCTCCGATTCAACTCCTAGCCTGGGAACCTCCATATGCCACGGGAGTGGCCCCAGAAAAAGGCAAAAAAAAAAAAAAAAAAAAAAGAATATCGTAAATTGAAAGAGAAACTGCTTCCTCGGAGTGAAACTCCTCATACAAAGCCAGAAATCTTAAGAAAGAAATTAGTGTAATTCACACTCAAGCAGCCTGTCAGTTCACACAGCACAGTTGTAAAGTCCGCGCTCCTGGTGGGGTCTCATTGCCTGAGGAGATTTGGGCTTTTCTGCTGCTAGTCCAAATAATCTGACCGCTGAGCCTGAAACATGTTTCTTTTCATGTATTTTCTTTTGCTGGGTCTCAGTGGTCCTTTATCAATGAGCTGGATAAGTTACAGAGTCTGCACGCTCTGTCCTGTGCCAGAAACCCGCTGACTGAAGAAGGCAGCAAAGACGCGCAGACCACTCGTCAGTTCATCATCGCCAAGATCGGCCAGCTGCGGACCCTCAACAAGTGTGTGGTGAGTGCTGGTGTGGCGAGGCGTTTCCTAAATTGGAAACCAAGTGATTGCTGTAAAAAGCAGTTACGGTTGAAGATGGAAAAGTGCATCGGAGTTGTTTTCCTCCAAATGGTAAATGGCACCCCTGTGTGTTTCAGTCGGGAGGGGGTGTTACACTCAGACGTGGGCCCGGGGATGGGGTGGGGAATCCTTGGCTCAGTTTATTGTCATTTGAGGCGGGGTAGGAACACCCAGTCCTTTCTCAGTAAGTCAGCTCCTCTAAGCCGATGACCGTGACTGGGCCCCTGGCAATAATCCAGAAACTGGCAGACACTCTCATGAAGAAAAGTATAAAACTGAAACCCGCTTTTCTTTTTGAATAAACTCCTGGATTCTGTTAATGTTAAAAAGGAAAGGTAAAAATGCCAGGTCCCATCCCCCTCCACTGGATTGTTCTCTGTGGGTAGGCGGTGGAGAGAGGACGGGGCAAGATACCCTTGTTAGAAAAATGCTTTGTAATAGACTTGTTTCACACCCGTACAGATTCAGCCTGAGGAACGGCGCGGGGCTGAGCTTGACTACCGAAAAGCATTTGGAAACGAATGGAAAAAGGCCGGTGGACATCAGGATCCAGACAAAGACAGACCCAACGAGGAATTTCTTGCAGCGCATCCTAGATACCAGTCACTTTGCCTCAGTTCGTATACTTGTGCCCGTGCCCTGGCCTGCGGGGCTTTCCTCTGGGGCAGTTTCCCTTGGGTGTCAAAGGAGACCCTCAGTGTTGTTGCTTTTCTGCTTTGGGGATTTTTATGCTCATCTAAGTGGACAGCCGGGGCACCTGTGGCCCGCTGGAAGCAGATCATTAATCTCTCAGCAGAAGGAAGCTGGGAAGTCTCTGGGGCTTTCTGGAAGGGAGAGCCTGGTATTTGAGGAGGGGAAAGCTGCTCTTAAAATGGCAGTTCTCATCTTGGTGCAAACTCACCAGACTCTCGTTCTCAGGAGGTGTGGGGCACCATTCCCACTTTAGGAAGAGCAGGAAGTGCCCCACTTCATCCCAACCCTGGCTGTGCCCACGCGAGTTTTTAAATGAAGGGCTTTTATTTATTTATTGTCTTTTTGCCTTTTCTAGGGCCACTCCTGGGGCATATGGAGGTTCCCAGGCTAGGGGTCTAATCGGAGCTATAGCCACCGGGCTACGCCAGAGCCACAGCAACGCAGGATCCAAGCTGCGTCTTCGACCTACACCACAGCTCACGGCAACGCTGGATCCTTAACCCACTGAGCAAGGCCAGGAATCGAACCCACAATCTCATGGTTCCTAGTCGGATTCATTAACCACTGAGCCACGACGGGAACTCCTAAATGAAGGGCTTTTAAAGTGTAACCCAGGCCTTGGCATTCTTCATGCTCCTCGGGTAATTTTACCATTCCTGGAAGTTGAGTGCAATTTCTCCTGAGTGCTCTGTTCTGAGGGCTCCCCAGGCCTGGCTACTTGGCCCTGAAGCTCCACCTTCAGGACCCTTTGTTTTGACTTCCATTTTGTTTTGACTTATTATTCCAAATTTCACTTCTATGTGATTTTCTTTTTTATGTATTTCCTAATGTGAGCAGCTTACTGCAAATGCTTCAGGCTGGAGCATTATCTTTGAGGGAGAAAAGTTGCCTGTGGGAATTGCTTTCAAATTATTCCATTAGCTGGCCCAATTTCCTGGCCACTTTACATGAATTCTGAATCACTTGGGGGTTGGGGTAGGGGTGGGGGGAGGTTCCCGAAGGTCTGGCTCAATATCTCCCCGCTAAGAAGGTAGAAGACAAAGCCGACACTTGGGGGGAATTTAGACATTGTGTCCCAGGGGCCCAGCAGGAGTCAGAGCAAAGGGGCTGCTTTCCTCATGCCTCCCATAGAGGCTGCTTTTCCTGGCAGCACCCAGACCACCACTGGCCAAGTGACTAAAAGCTGGTGAAGGTGCCTGAGTCATGTTTCTCTCAGGACCCAGAAAGGGGGAACTGTTACCAAAAGGCGAGACTGATTCAGCATTTTAAGATTTGAGAAGAGAGCCTGTTTGTCAGGATGCTGTCTCTGAGGATCAGTGGTCACAGATGACAGGGGGATTCTGGGCTTAGAAGCGGCTACTGTCCATTCCTGCAGGAATACACTAGACAAGTAACTGAATTAAATGAAGCAGGGCCCAGGTTAGCGCCCGGCTGCTGCTGGCTTCATCCTGGGAAGGGAAAAGGCTATGTGGATACTTAACTCACCTTTCTCCCTGACAGTGGCCTTTTGGGCTATCATTCATCCTTTTGTATTTCTTCTTCAACAGAATATGGTGCACCTGAAGATGGGGAACTCAAAACACCACAACCATTTTTGCTCAGAAATCAGCTACTAAGTAAGAACCTCACATTCCAGCTTATTTGGATTTGAGTCCTTAGGTGGGGAGACATAATGGTGATAGGAAGTGTTTCTTTCAAGTAAGCACCTTGATAAGTATTTTAAAACAAATGATGACTCTCAAACATCTGAATTCTGCTGTCAAACATCTTAGCAATTGTCGTGCTTTAAACTCATTTAATTGCCTTCTACGTGGGGGGAGTATTTGGTGAACCGAATCGTGATTTGGAAATCTGTGACTTTTCTTACACTTGAAAACCTAGGTAAAGAAAGTACTAAAGGGAAGAGGGAAAGCAGTAGAATGTTGGTCCAGCTCTGTTTGTCACTGTCAGTAATTCAGTGACGTATTAAGAGAAGGAATCTTATGCATCACTGGGTCCTATTCCTTTACTGGGATTAGAGCCAAGTTGTGCTGAAGGGCTGCATCCTGGGGTGGCTACTGTTAACGTGTGCAGTTTAAATCTCTACTCACCAGGGCTCGATTCTTCTCTTTTTTCTTTCAAGCACTGAAGATAAAATATCCTAATCAACTTGGTCAGAGAGTCATAGAGAAACAACTGCCAGGTAAGAACAAGTCTCTTGGAGTTCCTGTTGTGGCTCAGTGGTAACCAACCTATCTAGTAACCATAAGGATGCAGGTTCGATCCCTGACCTCGCTTAGTGGGTTAAGGATCCTGCATTGCCATGAAGCTGTGGTGTAGGTCACAGATGTGGCTCGGATCCCACGTTGCTGTGGCTGTGCTGTAGGCCGGAGGCTAGAGCTCCAATTTGACCCCTAGCCTGGGAACCTCCATATGCCGCAGGTACAACCCTAAAAAGGAAGAAAAAAAAAAAAGTCTTCCCTCCTTATATTTCTTCAGCTGTGGACTTCGCCAACTTCCAGGTTCTCATTAGGTTTTTATATTCTAAACTCCAGTCGATCATGCCAATAACTTCACTCCCCCAGGAAGTTCAAGTTCAGCTCATCTAGGAAGGAGTTTTGTTGGAACTGGAAGCCTCTTGTGTGGAGACCCCTTTAGGCAGAGGCAGGTGCGTGGGCGGGCTTGGCCCTTTGGAGTCCCCACCTCATCCTACCCTAGCCCGCCGCTGGTTAGTTCTCACAGTGCTGTTCCCGGGGCCTTTCTTGGCCAGAGACACTGTGGCACCAGGCTCGAGGTCTGCTTACCATCCCTTCATGCAACAGGGGCCCTGTGCCAGGGAGCTGAACCGTGACGTACCAGGACACTGATGGCTTTCTTACATCCTACTCCTTATGTCAGCAGCCCCCCAGAGATAGCTCTCAGATGCTCCTCTGAGGGACACACAAATGGGTTTCTTTGGGAGAAAAAAAAACAAAACAAAAAACTTCAGACCTTTAAACCTTAATGCTGCTGGAACTAAATTCATTTTATTTGGAAAATAAGTATTTTATGTCAACAAATTAGATCAATGTAACTTACCTTAAGGTTTTGCGCAAAAGAAAAATTAAATTACAGTCTGAATCTGAAGCTGAAACTTGATTCACGGTTAAATACTAAAATATAGACAGCTTAAATTTAGCATAGGGAGGATTTGCAGAAGAAATAAAATATCTGTCATCATAAATGACTCTAGTGAAATACCTTTCTCTTTGACTGTCAGTGCAGTGAATTCATATTCATTTTTTGGGTTTTTTTTTTTTTTTTTTTTTTCTGTCTTTCTAGGGCTACACGTGTGGCATATGGAAGTTCCCAGGCTAGGGGTCAAATTAGAGCTGCTGCTGCTGACTTACACCACAGCCACACCAGAGCCTTAACCCACTGAGCAAGGCCAGGGATAGAACCTGCACTGCCATGTATACTAGTCGGATTCTTTACCACAGAGCCACGACAGGAACTCCAAATTCACATTGATTTTTAAATTCATTTTTTATCCAACAAAATGAGCTTATCACAGTATTGCTTATGGAAGGCTTTGTTTGTACCCCAAAAAGTACTTCTTCATGAATGAAAACCATCACCTAGTAGCAGCTGACCAGTACTATTCCATTTTTAGTTACTGACAAACCAATTTCTATTCCTCTGCTGTGTCGTTTGGTCCTGTTACATAATGACAAATTGAAATTAGTGGCTTCCTGGGAGTTCCCGTCGTGGCTCAGTGGTTAACAAATCCAACTAGGAACCATGAGGTTGCAGGTTTGATCCCTGGCCTTGCTCAGTGGGTTAAGGATCCGGCGTTGCCGTGAGCTGTGGTGTAGGTTGCAGATGCAGCTTGGATCCCGCTTTGCTGTGGCTCTGGCGTAGGCCGGTGGCTAGAGCTCTGATTCGACCCCTAGCCTGGGAACCTCCATATGCCGCGGGAGCGGCCCAAGAAATGGCAAAAAGATAAAAAAAAAAAAAAAAAGAAAGAAAAAAGAAATTAGTGGCTTCCCCTTCATTATTCTGTTTGCAAACTTAAATCCTGTTAGCAAGGGCAGTGAGGGTGTTCATGGGGGTGGACAAGGGAAGGAGGACCAGAACTTTCTGTTACTATGATTGGCTTTGGATGCGTTTGCATTTCCCGTCTCCCTTCCAGGTACGAGCTCCACAATGTCCCCACTAGATGGGTGTTAGGCTTCCTTTTCAAGGCTTGCTCTGGGAAGGGACTAGTGGGTGTGTGAGCAAAGGCTTGGGCTCCTCTCCCCCCCCACAGTGCACATCTGGCTGAGTCCCCTTCTTCCCTGTTCACGCTCTGAGTGTTATTAATCTTCAGGTAGAACTAGCAGAGATTCAGAAAAACCAGAGGAACTATGTAATAATTATGCTTTAAGCTATTCAGGATCTGAGTCCTATATTCTGTAAACTCAGCAGTCAGAGTTAACCCATCACTAACCACCGTCTGAACAGTGAAAGCCAGACCACCTAAATCTTTTGAAAGGACAAAAGGGCAAATTATGTTAACTGAAATGATAAATGTCTATTTAGTGTCTATATTCAATGCATAAGAAAAGGGTCATTTTTCATTCTAAAATAAAGATAACATTTATTATCACAATTGCATAAAAACACAGACAGCTTTTACAAAAATGATTTTTGATAGAAAAATAGTTGTTTGAATACATGTGATTTTTGTAGGAACACCACACTATTGCTGTACTTCCAGCTAAAGCTTCAAAGAAACTAAATTTCTTATAATCAAAATAATCCAGCATTTACCACAACCCATCTTTGGAAAGAAGTTCATAGTGTTTTCTGAACAAATCAAAGCATTACTCACTAAGTTATACTCCCGTGCCTGACAGTCCCTGTGTGTGTGTGTCGCACACAGTCACACACTGATGACAGACTGGGAGCGCTGGAAGGGGGCTCGGAGCCCGTTCTTCTGCCCCTCACTTTTCAGAGGAGGAACTAAGGCTGGAGAGAGTGAGCCACATCCTCACGGTGCCTGAGCCCCTCACCAGCGTCCTTTCAGTATTTCATAGGTAAGTAATCAAAAGGTCTAAAAAGTTAATGACTTCACTGACGCTTATTCTCTGTGCTGAGAACATGATTTCTGGTTTATTCAGGTTAGGAGGACACAGTAACACCTCTGAAATGGTGTGAAAACTCATTGTCAAAGGGCACTTAGGTCAGACAAGGGCTCCCTTTCCCGTCACCTCCCAAACGCCCCCCCTTCGGGGGCGGGGAGGCACCATTCACTTGGGAGAACTGCTGCTGTGAAACAACAGTGACGGCTGTGGTGCAACTGTGGTCTTGTGACATGAGCCAGGTAACCAGGTAACTGTCATTTGAGAGAACTAATGGTTTTTTCTTTTCCTGGATAGAATCCATGACAGTTCAAAAGGTGAAAGGCTTCCTGTCGCGTCTCCTCAAAGTGTCTGTGTCAGAACTTCTCTTGTCCTATGAAAGTCCCAAAGTAAGTTGACCAGCAAAACACAAAGTTGACCTGAGTTCCCCATGGAGCTAAGTCTATGTAACACGCTTGATTCTCAACAGAGACCACACGTCTTTGTTTGGCGGGGAGGAGTGGGCATATGTGTTTGTCAGATGTTTTCATCACTCCCACCCCTTTGTTCTAATTTTAGATGCCGGGCAGAGAGATTGAACTAGAAAATGATCAGCAGTCATTACAGTTTTATTCTATAGAAAATGGAGACTGTCTATTAGTGAGATGGTAGCAGCCAACTAAGAAAATCCAGAGATTAGAAAATTCATTTATCATGACTGGACGTAAATGACTTCTTGGGACAGTTATGTCCAAAAAAAAGGTTTCACCACTTATCCTAAATAGAAAACAGCTGTTATTTTTCATAGGGCAAAGACCAAGGCTTGTATATATAATAGCAATAATAAAAGCTTTGCATCTACTAATGATTTTTTGATTTTATTTCATATAGTATTTTAGTTTATAACTATTTCGTTATGTGAAGTTTAAATGCTAAATAGAACCTCACTAGTCTAATAAACCTGAACACAGTTAATGTCTGTCACAAAGACCAGTTTTTTGTTTTTGTCTTTCTAGGGCCGCACCTGCAGCATATGGAAGTTCGTTCCCATGTAGGGGTCAAATCAGAGCTGTAGCTGGTGGCCTACACCATAGCCATGGCAATACCAGATCTGGGCCATGTCTGCAATCTACACCACAGCAATGCTGGGTCCTTAACCCACGAAGCGAGGCCAGAGCTTGAACCCACATCCTCCATGGATACTAGCTGGTATCGTTACCACTGAGCCACAATGGGAACTCCAAGACCAATTTTAATGGAATCCTCTATTGATGCTACTGGTGGAAAAAGTTACTAAAATTAATGGAGACGGTCATTTTGGAAACGTCCTTTAAACTCAAGGAAACATCCTCCATGTAACATAAATGCTGTGATCTCTCCTCTCAGAGGCATTGTTAGAGTACCTACAAAAATGACATGCTTTTCCCTACAGTTACCCTAAGCTGAGCACATATTCTACAGAGGATCCCCAGCTCTGATTGAAATTACATCAGGCAATGGAAGGAAGAAAGCAAAATTATTTCAGCGCCAACTATTTAGAAACCTCCTTCCCTATGGTACTAAAACCCTGAGAGGAATTTAACATTTTTAAAAAATAGGAGTACTACCCTGTGATCTTCAGGATGGATGTTAAATGGCAAAACACAAACTTGAGTGGAATTAGTCCACTTAATAAATGAACTTTAAAACCAAAGTCCAGAACTGGGAATCACACTGGTTCCTTTTCAAGTTCAAGTTGCCCACTTCATTCAGAGATCCACAAAGTCCGACATGACCCCCAGAAACCCCCCACTTTGGTATAAGTGACCACTGCTCACGAGTGACCATACAGCATCTTGTGAGTTCTTTTTTGGCCCTTAATTATCCTAATCATGCTATACAGAGCTATTCTCCGATCCAGATTGAAATTCAAACTTTCAGTTACTAAAGATTTCTGAATGAGGCCAAGTTTTAACCAAAAATGATTGATAGGTAATAAATTACTAACTAGAAATAACGCACCAGGATTTAGAAATATTTTTTGTTTTATAAGCAATTTGGTACTTGTCAAGTCCTCTTCCAATATATAGGTAAAATTTTTCTTATGCCACAGGATCTGTTGATTTTTTAAAAAGGAAATTTTGTGCAAACATTAAGAAACACCACACTGAGTGACAGGTCAAAGTGCCAGCCAAGAACTGTCCTGAAAGGCAATACAGTCTGAGGCCAAACATTGGGCTTTCCTCAGACAGGCTCCGGGCCACCCTGACCTTTAACACCGAGGATGCACAGCGTCATCTTGCGTCACACTGACAAGGGTCCCCGCACAGCTCCTTCAGCTTCCACAGCTGTTTCAGCTCCTGGGGCGAGTACTGAGGCGAGGACAGCATCCCTGTCTCACAGGTCTTCTCACACAGCCACAGCCCGTCCTGTTGGAAGACAGAGCGGAGGCTGACTGGGGGAAGCTGGGACCTCAGAGACAAGTGTGTGAGAGCCACTGGGTCACTGGGGTGAAGGGAAAGCACGCACCGGTGACCCTGAGGCCATGGAATAAGGCAACAATGCAGCATGTGCCTCAGGGCTTCGCAAAGGGAGTTCCATGAAAAGGAAGTGCGGAAACCACAAATGGAGAGGTTCACATTTGCTCCTGCAGATGAGGTGGCCAAACAGCAGTAGGAACAATAGCAAGAATTCTGAGGGAATGAATGCCCATGGTATTCTGGAGACGACACCAAGCGCTCTATAAATATTTTCCAGTGTAATTCTCACAATAACCTCAAGAGGTAAGAATGACTTCCTTTCTACAAATGAGAAACAAAAGAGAAGAACCTTGCTCCAGGTCATAGCAAAGTCCGTGCTGGGAAACTCAGTAGGAGGGATGAAGACGGAGTCTTGTCAGTTCCACGGACTGGCTTCTGAACTAGCAATATGGCAGAATACAGATCCCATTCAATTTGAGCACATAAAAATGTGGGATACGATACAAAAAGTCTTTCTAAAGCATGGCTCAACTGGTGGCAAAGGAGAGGACAGTGGAGAGTAGAAGGTCCTGGAGTCAGCGTGTGCCTTGAAGGCCCTGCTGGGTGTCAACAGGCCACATCCAGGGACAGGAGCCGGGCCAGATCTCTCCTTGCAGGGAGCTGTGCCTCAAGGGGCCAGTCTTGGGGTATTAAAACTGTTAGGAGTTCCTGTCGGGGCTCGGCGGAAACAAACACAACTGGTATCCATTTGGATACGGGTTCCATCCCTCGCCTCACTCAGTGGGTCAGGGAATCTCGCATTGCTGTGAGCTGTGGTGTAGGTTGCAGACATGGCTCAGATCTGGCATTGCTGTGGCCCCAGGTCGGCAGCTGTAGCTTCAATTCAACCCCTAGCCTGGGAACTTCCATGTGCCACAGGTATGGCCCTAAACAAAAAAAAACAAAAGACAGCTGCTCAGAGGAGGCTTGTCTGTCTCGGCTCTGACCTTGGGCAGGTGGGATGGAACCCTGAGCATCCGGAAACACAGCCCGCACTTAGGCAGGTGTGTCTGGAGTCACATTCTGTGGAGCCTCAAAAGTACGGAGACAGGTCAAGACGGCAATGCCCTTGGGTACATGGCACCAAAATGGAAATCCTCTCTGGGATAAACCTCAGCTTCCAAGGAACAAAAGGTCACAATAAAAACAACTTTTATGGAAATGTTGTAAGGTTAGGTTGTGATGATGGTTGTACAACTATAAATAAAACTATAAATAAAATAAAATTCACTGAATTAAAAAACTATAAATAAAATTCACTGAATTAAAAAAAAGCTTCTAAACATATCCAGAAACAGGTTCCACAAGCAATAGGCTGCAGAAAGAACAAACTACAGAATCGGAAATGCAAACACTATAGATAGACGTCAGAAAGATCACATGCAGAAAATAATTATATGTAACATTAAATAAATCAAAAGATGAGACCGAAGCATGACAAAGGAGCAGGCCTAAGAGAGCTGACGGAGCCGGTCTGGGTTTGCTCCTGTGCACCTGAGGCTGCACTGCACCTCAGGCTCCAGGTGCTGAGAGTCCCTACTGCAGCAGGCACCGTGCCTTCCTTCTGTCCCTTGCGTCTTCTGTGGCTAAAGTGGGAGCTGCCAGAATCAGCAGAAGTCTCTGAGTTAAAGGCCAGCTTTGTGCTTTTTTCCTCAAGCCTCCTACTTTCCATTTCTGGTCTCTGCAGATGTTTATTTATTTATTTTTTTTCCTGGCTCAGTTATCAATGTATTTTCAAAGATGGCTCATAACATTTTATCTGGTTGTTTTATTTGCATCAGTCAGACGGGCTGAGACCTTGGACCATCCCATTGCCAGAATCTTAAGTCAGCTGATGCTTTAAATTTTAAAGCTGCAAAGAATTTCTGATCAAACATATAAAATAAAAACCTCATTCTTCTTTGTGGGCAGGAGAACTTCCATTCAGAACATTTCCTTTTGGTTTAAACTCAGAAAAATATTGTATGAGACCGAAGTGGATTACAGTGAATTAAGTCAAGAGCACAGTGAGGATGCTAGACCACCTTCACACCATTGTTTCTACCCCAGGTCTGACAGAGAAACTGCACTTCTTTTTTTTGTTGTCTTTTTGCCTTTTCAAGGGCCGCTCCCGCGGCATATGGAGGTTCCCAGGCTAGGGGTCGAATTGGAGCAGTAGCCGCAGCCTACACCACAGCCACAGCAACGCCAGTTCCGAGCCCCGTCTGCAACCTGCACCACAGCTCATGGCAACATCGGATCCTTAACCCACTGAGCGAGGCTAGGGATCGAACCCATAACCTCATGGTTCCTAGTCGGATTCATTAACCACTGAGCCACGATGGGAACTCCGAGAAACTGCAGTTCTTGACACCACAGAACCCTGAGGCCAGACCCGCTCAGATGTGCTTACCTGGTATCGCTTCGGTCCTATGGCTGCCATCCAGATGCCCATGCTCACATCTTCACCCTGTACAAGCCCCGTGAAGTTTAAATGCAAACATTAAAGGCCATTTCATCTGTAAAGACAAGGCCACACCCATTTGCATAAGTAATCTTTCTACCTTGTTCTATAATTATTCTAACATGAAATGCCAAGCCTGCATTCACACTGATATGCGAAGCAAAAGCTACTGGCCGGGAACATGAAGCACGTGTACCCACTACAGCGAGCAGGTGCCCCTCTTCTCCTGGACTTTCCAGTTCCAGCACTAACAGTATGGAAGACAGAGTGGATCTAAAACTAGGCAGAGCTGTTTTAGTGACACTGTTCCCAGAATCAGCAAAAGAAGGCTTAGTATTAAGCTTAATCTTTCTTCTTATGAATATATATATATATTTTGTCTTTTTAGGGCTGCACCTGTGGCATATGGAGGTTCCCAGGCTAAAGGTCTAATCAGAGCTGTAGTCGCCGGCCTACACCACAGCCACAGCAATGTGGAATCCGAGCCGCATCTGTGACCTACACCACAGCTCAAGGCAACGCCGGGTCCTTAACCCACTGAGCGAGGCCAGGGCTCAAACCCGAGTCCTCATGGATGCTAGTCGGGTTCGCCAACTACTGAGCCATGACGGGAACTCCATGAATATAAATCTTTACATGCCTCCAGGGACTACACCTTTAAATAGAGGCTGAAAACATAATAAGTAGGCTCCAGGAAGACCAAGGAGCAGAATTTAGAGCCAATATTTGAGGCTGATGATACACAAAGAGTAACTCGCTTTCCCTGAGGAAGGCTGGCTCTGCTTCCAGTGATGAGCTGCTGGGCAGATGAAACTGATGTGACGAGTGTGCCAGAAACCTCAGTTACCTGGTATGTCTTCAGTCTGCCCGAGTTACTGGCCAGCCAGCGGACGATGTCGCTGGAGATCATGTACCCTGACCCACAGGCAAAGGCGGGGTAGGCTGGCCCAGGGTACTCCAGCTCCTGCCACTTCCCCGTCCGGTCAACGGCCCAATTCAACCTGAAACTGAGATGCAAAATGAGCTGGCTGCTTCGTGTTCTTAAGTCCTTAATGACCCCTGCACAGAGGTAAGCTACAGAAGCAAGGAAAGCATGAGAGGTTTCTGGGTTTTTTGGTTTTTGTTTTTTTTTTTTAGTTTAAGGAAAGGAATTCTTTATCCAGTAGTGTCTTATATAAAAGACTGGTATGTTGGAGTTCCTGCTGTGGCACAGAGGGTTAAGAACCCAACTGCAGTGGCCTCAGGTAGCTACGGAAGTGCAGGTTCCATCTCTGGCCCAGTGCAGTGGGTTCAAAGATCCGGCATTACTGCAACTGTGGTGCAGGTTGCAGCTGCCGCTCAAATCTGATCCCTGGCCTGGGAATTCCATGTGCCACAGGGCAACCAAAATGGGGGAAAAAAAAACAACCACCGATCCATACTGCGTTCCTAAAAAGACACAGAAAATGGTTTCAGAAATGTGTCACACATTTATTCTAATGTACAGCAGCTTCTAATTTGAGCAGCACTTAATCTGTAGGGCCTGAGGATAAAAGCCACATCGTTTCCACTCCTTCATTATAGTAGCCTGAGGTTTTCCATTTCAAAGAGCTCTTCTCCCTCCCACTGTAGATTATTAAAATATCGTCACCCAAGAAGAGCCTCATAGGGAAATTTGCTATCTCAACCACATTTTTCTTATGAAAACTGACTTGTATATTTCATTTTAAATGATCTACTTTGCTCAGGTACATGTAGTGATCACTGCTGGGCTAATAACAATACTTACTTTCCCCACCAAAAATTAGGCCCGTCCAGCTTCTTGAGGGCAATTCTATTAAAAACAGCTTCCAAGTCTATGTAACAGTCGTCATCTGTCTTTAGCAACAGATCAAAGCTGGTTGTCTCCACAGTCCTGTTGGTGAGAAGGGGGACTCAAAGTTAGGGCGTCCAAACAAGGAAACGGAGAGACACCAATGTGGCGACAGTGCTATAGCGACGGAGTTACCGAACCGGCCCGGTGCTCTCGGTACACGTCTCCAGTTTCTCCAATGCTGGGAGCACTTGCTCCAGTAGAACTGTTTCTGCCAAATACTGTCCTCACTCGATATTAACTGAGTGGCATAACACAGAGCTGCCAAGCCAATTTTTAAAAGGTATAAAGGAAAAAGAACACAATGAAAAGAGATCTGGACAAGGGGGATGTAATCAAACAAATGCTTCTTAGGCACCATGCGGTCAGGCCAGCAGGGCTATTAAACATCTGACCCTCGCCCCTGGTGTTTTGTTTTCTTCTTTTTAATTTTATCGAAGTAGAGCTGATTTACAATGCTGTGCGAATTTCTGCTGCACAGCAAAGTGACTCCGTTACACATAGATGTATTCTTTTCCATTACGGCTCATCACAGGTTACTGAATGCAGCGCCCTGTGCTCTGCAGTAGGACCTTGTTGTTTATTTCTTTTATGTATTACAGTTTGCATCTGCTAACCCCAAACTCCCACTCCATCCTCCCTCAGCCCCTCTCCCCCTTGGCAACCACACATTGGTTCTCTATGTTTAGGAGTCTTTCTTTTTCACAGATATGTTGATTTGTGTCCTATTTTAGATTCCCCACAAATAAGTGCTATCATATGGTCTTTGTCTGACTTACTTCACTTCGTATGAGAATCTCTAGGTCTATCCATGTGCTGAAGATTTGCCCCCGTTTTTTCTTTTTCATGGCTGCACCCCCACCATCATGGAGACTACATTGGGTCCTTAACCCGCTAAACCACAATGGGAACTGACCTTCTTATGTTCTTAATAAGAGGCCCAGGATGAGGGGACAGGTGTCCCTCTTGGCCTTTCACACAGAACACTGCTGTACAGCAGAATCTGTTCTTCGCTATTTCTATTAGCTATCAATATATCAGATATTTTATGGTTTTTAAATAGCTGAGTTATATTACTGAAATGCATTTTCCCTTGTAAATGATTTGCAGCAATCCAACTATTACAAATAACCTTCTGGAAGGCACAAGAGGGTGATTTCACTTATCTAGACATTTAAAAAATATAATGGCGGGAGTTCCCGTTGTGGCGCAGTGGTTAGCGAATCTGACTAGGAACCATGAGGTTGCGGGTTCGGTCCCTGCCCTTGCTCAGTGGGTTAACGATCCGGCGTTGCCGTGAGCTGTGGTGTAGGTTGCAGACGCGGCTTGGATCCCCCATTGCTGTGGCTCTGGCGTAGGCCGGTGGCTACAGTTCCAATTCGACCCCTAGCCTGGGAACCTCCATATGCCGCGGGAGCGGCCCAAGAAATACCAACAACAACAACAACAGCAACAACAACAACAACAACAAAAAAATATAATGGCAACTAGAGACAAAATTGATTTCACATTGCCAATCTCTGTACGTCTTTTTTAAAAACCCAGAGTCCTGGAGATGGGATTAAGATGGCAGAATAGAAGGACTGGAGCTCAACTTCCCTTCAACCAAATGGACTGGAAATGTTCAAACAGGTATCTTATTCCAGAGGACAAAGAAGAGACCACATCAATAGATGCACTGGTTAATAAAAGTGTATTTGAATTACCCCCCCCCCCAAAAAAACCAAACAAACCCAGAGTCTTGCTAGGGAATCAGTCTGATGACATACATTTGAATGAAAGAAATCTGGAGAAAGTTTCATCAGATCACAAAATGGTGAATTTAACAACGGGTCCACCACAAAAAGTATAACCCTAAATTTTTATTTCTAGTGAGGCCATACAAAATATTTATTTGCTAATTAGAAATAAACTTGTGATAAAGACACTGAAGTCACTGAAGAATCAACTGAAATGAAGCTATCTGAATAAGGAGGATGTCTTTGCCATGTGGAGGGCAGGTGGGGGATGGGCTACTGGGAAGCGGGTCCCCACCCACAGCCCTGCTAGGTCACTGCAGGGTTCCAGGTGGGGGTGATGGCAACTTGGACTCACACGGTAGTAGTGAAGTTGAAATAAAGTGTAAAGAATAAAAATTCACAACGGATACTAAAACAACAACAACAAAGGCCACAAAGAAGGACACTAATGATAAAAGGATCAATTCAAGAAGAAGATATTATACTCATCAATATATATGTCCCTAATATAGGAACACCCAGACACATACAATAAATACTAACAGACCTAAAAGGAGAAACTGAGGGGAATACAATAGTAGTGGGAGGCTAACATCCCACTCACATCAATGGACAGATCCTCTAGAGAGAAAACCAGAAAGGCATCAGGGATCCCAAATAAGACAATACAACAGCTGGACTTAATTGATATTTCCAGGACATGACATCCAAACCTCAGAATATGCATTCTTTCCAAACGCACATGGCTTAGGACTGACCACATCCTGGAGAACAAAACTAACCTCAACAAATAGGTTTTAGTTCTAAAGTCAGGACAGAGAGTATCAAGGGGCTCGACAACAAATTATGGGACCCTAGAGAAGCTTAATAATATTAATGAGTATATGTATTCAATTAATAGCAGTTACTATTATATATTGTTATTGTTGGTTTTACTATAAAAGTAAGAGTTGCAACCAAGACCCAAGAAATACTGGAGGGCCTGGGAAGTAGTAATATGGTAGATTCTAAGGGTTATTGACTTTCGCCTTATATAATGTTTTGGGGGGAGGAGAGAATGGAAATATAACACAGATGTTCAGCAGAACAGAATTCAGATGAGTAGCCTGGGTGTGAGTGAATAAATAAGTGGGGGATGGAGGTGAGTGGGTATGAAAATGACTGAAAAAGGACCATTTTCAAACTCACCGATGTCTATCTAATGTTGGCTTGAGACAACAACTGTGGCACGTGGCAATGACTCAAAGGCAGTCAATTTTTGCCTTGTTTTTGAGAGATTAGCATCGTTCACATTATGGATTTGCTAATCAAAATAACAAAGCGGCAGTATTTTAGAAGATCCGTCCTCACAAAGAACTAGGATACAATCAATCACATCCCAGGTCTCCTAGGCTCATGGGTTTAAAAAAAAAAAAAAAAAAAAATCAAACAAACTCACTGGTCTGATGTTGATAAATTGTTTTATACCAAAAGAAAAACAAAACAATACCTACCCGACATTTTTATGACCTACCATTTATAGAAGTTCAGTAACTTTGCAGGAACATTTCGGTAAGTGTCGACAACGTCCACGAACACAATGTCGTCGTAGAGGCTGCTCTCCTCCTTCAGTAAGGCATCTTCCTCCTGGAGACTGCTTATGTGATCAATAAGTCTTCGAGGGCGAGAATGAAGGTTTTTTAAGAGAGCATCACCTTCTGAAAGGAAAAGGGGGATGGAGAAAAATGCTATCACAAACTTTAGACCCAGAATTTGTAACACGGCACCAGTGCTCTTCCCATAGTAACCTAACAAACACAGCTGTCAGGACTGCCGAGGGCGAACGAGGGCACTCCAGACACTGTCGCTGGGAGGGTCAGCAGATGTGCCCACTTTGGAGAGCTGTTCAGCAACACCTAGTCAGGCTACAGGCGTGCCTCATCATGACTCCTGAAGTCCACTTGGAGACAGGTCCCTAGAGACGGTATTTCATACATTCGCAAGGATATTTATCACAGCCTGGGTTGTGACAGCGAAAAGAATGGAACCAGCCTCAACGCCAACCAATGAAGAAAGCTAAACTGTAGTACATTCACACAACGGAATAGAGCAGTTAAAAAAATTAGCCTGATCTTGGATGTTAAGAAGAATAGCACTGAAATATAATGCCCAGTGAGAAAAAGCATCTTGCCAATTGACATATACAATATGATTCTATGGGTATAAATTATAAAATACTTTAATCAAAACTATATGTTATTAAAAGTTATGTACATATGGAGTAGAAAAACAAGAATGGAAAATATGAAAAGAAGCAAGTATGACAAAATGGAAACATTTGTCAATTCTAAGCAACAAGTACATGGATGTTTCTTACAGCACCTGTTTCTGGTTTACTGATGATATTTCATAAAGAAAATTATTACCAATATACTTAAAAAGACTCTTTTTTTTTGCTTTTTTAGGGCCGCACCTGCAGCATAGGGAAATTCCCAGGCTAGGGGTCAAATCGGAGCTGCAGCTGCCCGCCTACACCACAGCCATAGCAACAAAGGATCCGAGCTGCGCCTGCGACCTACACCACAGCTCACAGCAACACCAGAACCTTAACCCACTGAATGAGGCCAGGGATCGAACCCACATCCTCCTGGATACTAGTCGGATTCATTTCCGCTGTGCCATGATGCGAACTCCCTAAAAGACATGTTAATGATCAGCTCACAACTAATGAGTCACTTGTCACATCTGTGCAGGGACTGTCCTCAAGGCAGCAATCCTTTCACTAGGGCAGGATTTTCTCAACTGTCTCCAGTTATTACAAAATTTCTGAAAAATAAAAAAGTGAGTGGCCGAGGCCTGGGAAAGGGAAAGTGAGAGTGTAGCACTCCACTCTCAGGAACTGCAAACAGAAAGCCTGGAGGATGGAGTCAAGGACTCTATTTGAGTTCCACCTCTGCTACTATCTGTGATCCGGGACAAGTTACACAGCTCCGGGCCTCAGTAGCTCTTCTGTAAAAGGAGTTGGACTAATCAGTGGTTTTCAAGAATGTTTACTGGAATACGGATTCCTAGACCCCCAGACTGAAGAGCCAGCCCGTCTGGGGTGGGCCCAGGAATCTGTATTTCTAACCTGTGACTCCTGCCACTTTGATGCAAGTGGACCACAAACGACCCCTTGAGAAACAGGCCTAAATGACTTCCAGTCCCTTTCAACTCTTAGATTCTACTGTAACATCCTTTTAGTTTAAAGATAAGCAAAAATATACACAATTTAACACCTGAAGCAAAGTGAAAGTGTTATAAAATTATGGTAATAGGAAAATGGTTGATAACAAGAGCAGAAATTAAACACAGGCTCTTTTGGAGTTCCCGTCGTGGCTCAGCAGGTAACAAACCTGACTAGCATCCATGAGGACATGGGTTTGACCCCTGGCCTCACTCAGTGCGTTAAGGATTCTGGCATTGCCATGAGCTGGGGTGTAGGTCACAGTTGCAGGTTGGGTCCTGCATTGCTGTGGCTGTGTATAGGCCAGGAGCTGTGGCTCTGATCCTAGCCCTGGTCTGGAACTTCCATATACCGCAGGTGTGGCCCTAAAAAGACAATAAAATAAAGTCTCTTTCATGAACAAACTGTACATCTTGTTCTATGCTGCATATACCTGAAAAATAAATCTGTGTTTTAAATCTGATCATCTGTGTGCAATTTACAAGAATCGTGTGGTTTACAGCCTTTCAACCTTGGAGGCATTAAATCCACCTTGTTAAAACACAGATATCTGAGCTCCAATCCAGAAGATTTTTAACCCTATACCTTAGAGTCCAGCCAGACACACTAATGTCCCACAAAATCTGAGAACCCGAGTACCACAACATGACTCTTCTAAATAAAACATAGAGCCTCAGATTTTATCTCACCCTAACCTTAATTCTTTTTTTTTTTTTTTTATTACTTTCCCACTGTACAGCAAGGGGGTCAGGTCATCCTTAGATGTATACATTGCAGTTACAGTTTTTTCCCCCACCCTTTCTTCTGTTGCGACATGAGTATCTAGACATAGTTCTCAATGCTATTCAGCAGGATCTCCTTATAAATCTATTCTAGGTTGTGTCTGATAAGCCCAAGCTCCCGATCCCTCCCACTCCCTCCCCCTCCCATCAGGCAACCACACGTCTCTTCTCCAAGTCCATGATTTTCTTTTCTGAGGAGATGTTCATTTGTGCTGGATATTAGATTCCAGTTATAAGTGACATCATATGGTATTTGTCTTTGTCTTTCTGGCTCATTTCACTCAGGATGAGAGTCTCTAGTTCCATCCATGTTGCTGCAAATGGCATTATGTCATCCTTTTTTATGGCTGAGTAGTATTCCATTGTGTATATATACCACATCTTCCGAATCCAATCATCTGTCGATGGACATTTGGATTGTTTCCATGTCCTGGCTATTGTGAATAGGGCTGCAATGAACATGCGGGTGCATGTGTCTCTTTTAAGTAGAGTTTTGTCCGGATAGATGCCCAAGAGTGGGATTGCAGGGTCATATGGAAGTTCTATGTACCCTAACCTTAATTCTTTAGCCTCAGTGAGAGAAAATTTAAGACAGTTGTTCAGGGTACAAAGGCTGCTCCCTATACAACAGTCTAGTGCCAGAAGTCTCAAGGGCCTCTCAGGTTTTTAAACACCCCGATGGTACATACTTGATTAACTGGCAAAAGAAAGGAAGGTGCTAGACATCAAGGCAATGGTGTGTTACACCTGTACCCAGCCCCCAAGTGCCAGATTCCTTTATCAGAGTCTCCCCCAGGGCTGAGCCCCCTCAGCCAGCCTTTGGTGGGCTAAATCAGTCCCTTGTTGGCAGAGTGGACTCGGTTTTATGAAAAACCTCTGGACGAAAATCAAAGATCCCTAAATTATAAATCGATTTCTAATGGCAAGTTTGTGGGCAAAACCTATATATCTGTTCCAGCCTATCCTTAGGGGTGATGTAAAAACAGAAATACTGCTATGAGGAGACACTGTATATAAGGAAGCTAGAAATAAAAAGCCAAGCCCATTCATATCTTCAAACCACATGCAGTGGCCTCAAACAGAGGGGTACACCTTGTCCTCAACACTGCACTATTAAGGGGTCCCCTGAAGCCCTGCCTTTTTTTTTTTTTTTTTTTTTTTTTTTTGTCTTTTTGCCTTTTCTAGGGCCACTCCCACAGCATATGGAGGTTCCCAGGCTAGGGGTTGAATCAGAGCTGTAGCTGCCGGCCTACGCCACAGCTACGGCAACACGGGATCCGAGCCGCGTCTGCAACCTACACCACAGCTCACGGCAATGCCGGATCCTTAACCCACTGAGCAAGGGCAGGGATCAAACCTGCAACCTAGTGGTTCCTAGTCGGATTCATTAACCACTGCACCACGACGGGAACTCCAAGCCCTGCCTCTTAGAATGTGACTTCTGTTGTCCCCAGTCATCATGAGCCTTCGGGGAAGCTGGGTCTTAATTCTTTTACAGGAACTCATGATGTGCAGAGCTTTGAGAAGCCACATAGAAGCCCTGCTGGGCACCTTTGTTCTGTAAGTGATGATAAGGACAAGTGACCAACAGCAATGGCATCAACAATAGTTTATTGTTTCCTTTTCAGTCACACCCACGGGATATCAAAGTTCCGAGGCCAGGAATGGAATTCCAGCCAGAGCTGTGACCTACACCACAGCTATAGCAACACTGGATCCTTAACCCACTGTGCCAGGCCAAGGATTGAACCAGTGCCTCCTCAGCGACAAACCAGATCATTAACCCACCATGCCACAGCAGGAACTCCAGCAATAGTTGTTTGGTTCTTTTTAAAGATCACTGATATAAATTCTCAGAAATTCGTACATGTGGATATTTTTAGGAACATCACTCAAAAAGAAAAACACAGATACTTCTTTTGGGGGTGATGGAAATGGTCTGGAATTAGCGGGGATGATTCCAGGACTCTGAATACGCTAAAAACCACTGAATCAAACACTTAAAAAAGGTAAAGCCTGTGTTATACAAATTATAAAAACTATTATTTTTAATTACCAAAAAAAGGAGAGAATACTTTTCATGTCAAAAGTATGAAGATTAGGTGGGTGGGATTCACTGTGCTTTTCAGCTTTCAACCAGCTGACTTACCCTGAATGGTGTAAATAAAACCACCAGCAACTCCCTCCACGCCTTCCATGAATTCATGAGGCAACGCACCCTCCCCAGCCTGAAAGAACAAGAACAGAAGTGCTTGCTGTTTCATGACTAGAAATACATTTCTTCCTTTTGGAAACTGATTTGGCAAAATTCATCACGGGATTCCGCAGCACATGAATCCATCTAAGATGCTGATGCACTAGACCTAATGCTCTCAGGACACTGTCAGCATTCTCCTACTCTTGCTGTCTCAGTACAAGGCCCAAGGTCAGGTACACACAATCTACACAGTGCTCAGAATTCCAGCTTACACAGAATCACGTCTTCTTGAACTTAATCCCAATACTATTACAAAAACCAACATTATTTTACATCCTAGCCCCACCAGTTTAAAAAAAAAAAAAAAAAAAGATTAACCACCTTTGATTTCTTAAAGATTGAGATGCCCGTGAGTTCAAATATACCCAGGCACACTTTAAGGTCACTGCTACCTTGCAGAGAAAAATCCCTGTAAGCAAACAGTTCAGACAGAGCCCCCCTGATAACTGATGTTGAAGGTGCCTAGAGGCTACTGTGGCAATAGCCAACAGTCCTTTCTACATCTTAGGGCTGGAGGATCTTTTGCTATCAGAAATATACCTCTGTGGAGTTCCTATCGTGGCTCAGTGGTTAACGAATCTGATTAGGAACTATGAGGTTGCAGGTTTTGATCCCTGGCCAGTGGGTTAAAGGTCCCACGTTGCTGTGGCTGTGGCTGTAGCGTAGGCTTGTGGCTACAGCTCCAATTCGACCCCTAGCCTGGGAACCTCCATATGCTGTGAGTGTGGCCCTAGAAAAGACAAAAAACAAAAAACAAAAAAAGAAAGAAAGAAAAGAAAAAGAAAGAAATATACTTCTTTTCACATCACAGGTTAGCCAATGTCTGACTCCAAGTGAGGGGCCTCGCCTCTGTGCTGCCTCTCCAACCACCGTGGGCTGGACAGAATGGTCACAGTCTGCCCTCGGCTTGTTTTACAGCATTTCTTCTACACACACACACACTCAAGAGGGTTTACTGTGTGGCTAGTCCTCTCTTAAACAGATTCTTCTAGCAGAGCTGTACCATACACGGCATTTTTTTGTTTTTTGCTTTTTAGAGCCACACCTGTGGCACATGGAGGTTTCCAGGCTAGGGGTCCAACTGGAGCTAGAGCTGCTGACCTACGCCACAGCCACAGCCACGCCGGATCTGAGCCATGTCTGCAACCTACACCACAGCTCACAACAACACCGGATCCTTTAATCCACTGAGTGAGGCCTGGGATTGAACCCACATCCTCATGGATACTAGAAGGGTTCGTTATCACTGAGCCACAACAGGAACTCCCAAAGCAATGTTTTAAGGCTACTAGGGAGACAAGCATTCTGAGGTGATTGCGGTAAACTGCCATTTAATTCAGAATACGGTTTGTAGCTAAATGTGGAGGAAATTTCTTTCTTTTTTTTGAATGGAGGAAATTTCTAAAGATGAATGCTATGCATTCCAACTTTCTAGTGCCAGAGAAGAATGCACACTTAAAAAAAATTGTACACTCTATATTGTTTTGGCTTGTTTTAGACAATATTACTTTTTGTCTATGAATAACTTCTATCTAAAGGTCACAGCTTGGCTTTTATCTTTAAAATTTTTCTGACATTAATACTTGCTGCCAAGGGAGTAAGACAGGAAAGTTTTCAGCTCTATGCATTTATGATAAAAATCTTTATCTACACATGGGTTTCTTAGAATAGGTTACTAAGTTATCTGACTTTTTTTAAGTTTAGCTGAGAATTTAAGGTATCGTTTAGACTCTCCACAACCAGAATCCCCCCCAAAGCAGATCAGCAGAGTCTTTACATTTAAGCTTAGCTCTCAATTCAGAAGTAAACTGATTTCCTTTTGTGCAACCATCTGAATACTATAGAATTTTGGCATTTTTTGAATGTTGTTAAGTTTCATAAACAGAAAAGGAGGCAAGAAATTAAAGGCACTTGCTTTGAAAATAAGGAAAGAAAAAAAAACAGTAACTTCACAAAACATTCTATCTTAAATAAAGGACTTATAATCAAGGATAAAACCCTAAACACAGTCATCAAGGCTAAGGTTATAATTGCCAATGAACTTGTAGGTCCATTTGTCTAATGTCTTTTTTCCCTCACTGGACTGTCTGTTCTGCTGTGGGCATAATGGGACTATTTTGCCCATGACTGTGCCTGGCTTACAAACACAAGTGTGTAGTAAAAATTTTCTGAATATGTAATAACAAGCCACGTGATTTTCATTTCAAATTCAGGGGTTAATTTATGCAAATAAGGTTAATATTTAATGAAAATATATTCAGCTTGTGAATTTGAATGCCAAGTGCTTTCCTACTCATTAGACCAGAGCATTGAGAAGAATAAGTCTGTCTAGACATCAGCACACATCACTTATTTATTTAAAGTTCATCATTTTGAGTTTGCCTATAGGTTATCGTCCTACATTTACTTTGATAGAGATTTACCTGGCAAACAATTTTAAATTTTAAGCAAATTTGGTAAATGAAAAATGTGAGAAATCCCAGCAATGCAATATAAACGAAAATGAATACACAATCTTCCTTTTTTTCTTTTCTTCATCTTTTCCAGGGCCGCACCTGAGGCATATAGAGGTTCCTAGGCTAGCGGTCCAATTGGAGCTGTAGCTGCCAGCCTACACCACAGCCACAGCAATGCAGGATCCAAGCCGCGTCTGTGACCTACACCACAACTCACGGCAACGCTGGATCCTGAGGCCAGGGATCGAACCCACAACCTCATGGTTCCTAGTTGGATTCGTTTCTGCTGCGCCACGACAGAACTCCAAACACTGCACTTTCTAAAAGGTACTAATCTTATGGCAAAATTACATTTACTAAGGTTGAAGCTACAAAATCAGAGAACGTTTGTCTGTTTCATCTTTACGATGGTGATGCACATTTCCAGCATATCAGTTCTAAAACACATAAGGGCCATTGTTTATGAGCTGGTGTGAAAGTGAACTAAGAAACATTTTTACATATTAAAAAAGCTAAGGAATGCCAAACAACCTTAATAAAAGGAACAACTTACTGTAATGACCCTGAGAACCCCTCCTCCATCGTTGACTGTCACTTTGTGGAGATTTCGTGACACGAGGCCTTGGAGGTCTTGACTCTCCCACACGATTGTACCTTCAAAGCTCTATTGTGGAAAGATGAACAGTGAGTCAGTTTCTTTGTTTTTTTTTTTTTTTTTTTTAGGGCTGCACACGCAGCACAGGGAAGTTCCCTGGCTAGGGGTTGAATTGGAGCTGCAGCCACTGGCTAACACCAAAGCCACAGCAACACAGAATCCGAGCCAAGTGTCTGTGACCTACACCACAGCTCATGGCAACACTGGATCCTTAACCCACTGAGCGAGGCCATGGATCGCACCTACAACCTCATAGTTCCTAGTCGGATTCACTTCAGCTGTGCCACAATGAGAACTCTGTGAGTGGATTTCTTTATTGCTGACATTTAGATTGGTTCTAAGTATGTTTCTGGAGAAGAGTTTATTTTTTTCTGAGACACCGGTTAAAACTTTTATTGCATGCTCTAACACATAACGCAAACATTTGGTGTATGTCTTAGTCTTTTCTTTTTTTCCATGAGCATCTAAACACTTACAAAGACCATAAGACTGTTTTACGTGCTGCTCTCATTCTCCACTGCATCAAAGGCATTTCCTTATGTGACTGCAGCTGTTGCAACCACTCTTTTTCAAGTGCTTATATCAATGTCACTGAGCAGATGCATCTAGAGGCCCTCAAACCTCTCCCCACCTCAGACATTTGGATGCTACCAAATAGCTATTAAAATAATGAGGCATGTTTTGGTGTAAATGTTTATTTCCCCCCAATACTTTTTTATTTAAAAAAAAAATTCCCAGAGGAGAAATTACTAGGACAGGAATAGAGCTATTTTATGTGGATTTTAGTATATACTGCCAAACTGCTTTTCAAAACCAAATTATATTTGTAGGATCAACAGCAAATTATGAGAATGCCAGTTGCATCCTCCTCTTCCCAGTATGAGATATTAGTAAAAGAAAAGACATTTAAGCTAATTTAGTGGATTTAAAGACATGGTTCCTCATTTAATTCCTGTTTAATTTCTTTTTTTTTTTTTTTTTGCTTTTTAGGGCTGCACCCACAGCACATGGAGGTTCCCAGGCTAGGGGTCGAATTGGAGCTGTAGCCACCAGCCTACACCACAGCCACAGCAACTCCAGATTTGAGCTGCACCTTCGACCTACCCTTATAGTTCACAGCAACCTGGATCCTTAACCCACTGATTGAGGCCAGGGATCGAACCCACATCCTCATGGATACTAATCGGGTTCATTAACCAGTGAGCCACTATGAGAACTCCTGTTTCTTTTGATTTCTAATGGTATTTATGAATTATATAGTCTGGGAATTGCCTTGTCATGCTTCTTTGCCATTTAGCTGATGAATTTCATATTTTGCTTACTAACCTGTGTGAGCGTTCAATAAATTATTTTAATGGTGTATACCTCATATCTAAGAATATTTTCAGAATTGTTGGCCACTTAATATTATACTTTTTTTTAAATTCAAAAGACCATACATTCTATCTTGTCAAATCTGACAAGCTTTTCCTTGAGATTACTACTACTAAAGTTGGATCTTAGAAAGTTACACTTTCATTCCCATTTGAATCCTAATTTCTTTCCTTTTCTTTTTTTTCCTGCTTTTTAGGGCCACACCTGAGGCACATGGAGGTTCCCAGGCTAGGGGTCCAATCAGAGCTACAGCTGCCAGCCTACGCCACAGCCACAGCAACTTGGGATCCGACCTGCATCTGCGACCTACACCACAGCTCACGGCAACGCTAGATCCTTAACCCACTGAGCGAGGCCAGGGATAAAACCTGCAACCTCATGGTTCCCAGTTGGATTCGTTTCTGCTGTGCCACGACGGGAACTCCTGAACCCTAATTTCTTTCTGGTTCCCAGTTTTAGTATCTGCACTCAGATGGCTCCTCTGTGAGGCCCAGGCCTCAGCTCCACAGTCCCTTCCTCTGGAAGGCTTTCTCCAGAGACCCTACAGAAGGCAGCCAACTCCCAATTTCTATCACATCAGCCTGTCTTCTTCTCCTAAAACCACTTGCCACTCATAATATTTGTTTATTTTTCTATTGTCAAACTACCTGCTCTCACTAGACTGCAAGCACCACTGGAACAGTGATCTTGTCTCTCAGCAGCCACTATTATCTCCAGTGCCTGGAATGCCTGATTTAACAGGCACTTGAATAATTTAATAAATAACACTGAACTCAAGATCAAGAAGAAAAAAAAAAAAAAAAAAAAAGGAGTTCCCGTCGTGGCGCAGTGGTTAACGAATCCGACTAGGAACCATGAGGTTGCGGGTTCGATCCCCGGCCTTGCTCAGTGGGTTAACGATCCGGCGTTGCCGTGAGCTGTGGTGTAGGCTGCAGACGCGGCTCGGATCCTGCGTTGCTGTGGCTCTGGCGTAGGCCGGTGGCTACAGCTCTGATTCGACCCCTAGCCTGGGAACCTCCATATGCCGCGGGAGCGGCCCAAGAAATAGCAACAACAACAACAAAAAAAGACAAAAGACAAAAAAAAAAAAAAAAAAAAAAAAAAAGATCAAGAAGAATTGGGAGTTCCCACTGTGGCTCAGTGGTAATGAACCCAAATAGTACCCACAAGAATGAGGGTTCAATCCCTGCCTCCACTCCATGGGTTAAGGATCCAGCATTGCCGTGAGCTGTGGTGTAGGTTGCAGATGCAGCCTGGATCCCTCATTGCTATGACTGTGGTGTAGGCTGGCAGCTGTAGCTCTGATTCTACCCCAAGTCTGGGAACTTCCATATGCTGTGGGTGCAGCCCTAAAAAAACAAAAACAAACAAAAAGATCACATAGAATCAGTACTGGTATACAGCAGGAGATAAGAGACAGCTTTAATAGTCTAAAAACACTTCATGTGTTAAAATGAAAAGATAATTCTTTACAGAAAGGTCTCATTTAGCCAGAATTTTAAGGAGACCATACAAAACTGAATTTGTCCAATAAGCTAGGTCAGTGGTTTGTAAGCATTAAAAACAAAAAAACTTCTCTACCCAAAAAGCTAACAACAATGACAGAATCTGGCTTCCTCAGGCAGTGTGTCTTTTTATATTGAGCTAATGTATCCTTACACGTCATTATCTGTGAAAATTGTGATGCACTCCGCAGAGCCCTAGGGTCCCTCAGAGCAGATCTTGCAGACATAGCCGTGTTATCATTTCCTAACCTTTAAAACAGAGGAAATGACATCTACCTCAAGGGGTTTGAGGACGAGTGATTAATGTAAGTAGCACTCAGCAAGCACAGCTTTAGCACCACTTGAAGGAACAGAAGGTGAGGTGCCCCTTTAAAGGATTCCATCGTTGGGAGTTCCTGTTGTGGTGCAGCAGAAACAAACCCGACTAGTATCCATGAGGATTTGGGTTTGATCCCTGGCCTCGCTCAGTGGCTTAAGGATCTGGCATTGCCGTGCGCTGCAGTGTAGGTCGAAGACAGTATCGAGTCCTGCATTGCTGTGGCTGTGGTACAGATCAGCAGCTGCAGCTCCGCTTTGACCCCTAGCCTGGGAACTTCCATACGCAGCAAGTGCAGCCCTAAAAAGAAAAAAAAAAGGATTCCATTGTCTTATCTTTGAAACAGTGCTGCTTATTTCTATACTTTCTCTGAGCGACCTTAGCTCTTCATTGAACATGATCTTCGCTGACTCAGTTCTTCTTGTAAAAATAAAAAAAACCTATTCTCACAAATAGATATATACCCAGAAGAATTTTAAAGACTAGGAAGAAACACATCAGAGAAGGTGGACAAGAGGTGGGTGACATATTTTTTTAACTTTTCTATATTTTCATCAAGTTTTTAACAGCGAATATGTATTACTTTCATATTTTTATAATTAGGAAAAAAATTTGAAACTAACCATCTGCACACAAAGTAAATTTGGGGGGGGTCAATCTTCTTTCAGACAAGAGCCATTATGTAAACTTTTGAGGGTCTGCCATGTACCGGACTGTGGGCTCTGTGCTTGAAGATGAAGAGGAAAAAAACAACAACAAAAAACAGCCACCATATCTTTAAGTAATAAGCATAATATGTCATAACAGGCTCAATAAGTCATTCTGCTTGGAGAGGTCAGAATTTCAAAGATTATGATAGCTGAGCTTCATCTTATAGGAGTTTGAGTCAGAAAAATAGGAAGGAGGCAGATAAAGTAACACGTGAAAAGGCAGACGTGAAACAGCGCTGCATATTCAGAAAAACATTAAGGAGTTCCCGTCATGGCGCAGTGGTTAACGAACCCGACTAGGAACCATGAGGTTGCGGGTTCGGTCCCTGCCCCCCCTCAGTGGGTTAACAATCCAGCATTGCCGTGAGCTGTGGTGTAGGTCGCAGTTGCGGCTCGGATCCCACGTTGCTGTGGCTCTGGCGTAGGCCGGTGGCTACATCTCCGATTGGACCCCTACCCAGGAACCTCCATATGCTGCGGGAGCAGCCCAAAAAATAGCAAAAAGACAAAAAAAAAAAAAAGAAAAGAAAAACATTAAGCAGTGTATTACTGCCAAAGCACAAGGCTGAGGAAATGGGGTGGGGACAGGGCAGGGTGAAAGGACAGCTGGGGTCAGCCCTGTTCCTTACAGAGAGTCTGTTCCTTACTCTGAAGGCAATGCGAAGCACCAAAGGTTACAAGCACATGAGTGACACAACCATATTTGCAAATCCAGAACGGTCACTCCAACACGAGGGTGGCAACAGAGGGGAGGCTGGTATGGAGAGTGGTAACCGGGCTATTTCAAAATTCCAGGTAAGAAGAAGTAAACAGCTATCTTAGGAATTAAGACTGCTCTCTGAACAACTGATGAAGACAGAAATAAATGGAAAGATATTCCATGGTCATGGATTGGAAGAATTAAATATTGTTAAAATGACCACACTACACAAGGCAGTCTACAGAGTCAGCACAGTCCCTATCAAAATCCCAAAGGCATTTCTCACAGAAACAGAACAAACCATCCTAAAATTTGTATGGAATCATGAAAGACCCTGAATAGCCAAAGCAATCTAGAGAAAATCTAGAGAAAGAAGAACAAAGTCAGAGCATCATGGTTCCTGATTTCCAACTATATTACAAAGCTCTAGTAACCCAAACAGACATATAGATCAATGCAACAGAATAGAGCCTGGAAAAAAACCCACGCATGGTCAATTAATTGGCCCCAAATAAACTCATATATGGTCAATGATGGACCAGAAATAAAACCATATATGGTCAATTAATTCACACCAAAGGGGCTAAGAACATACATGCGGACAGGAGAGGCTCTGCCATAAATGATGTTGGGAAAACTGGACGCCATATACTGATCATGAATGAAACTGGACCACTGACTTATGCCACACACAAAAATCAACTCAAAATGGATTAGAAACATGAACATATAATCTGACACCAAGAAATTCCTATAAGAAAACAGAGGAGGAGTTCCCATTGTGGCTCAGTGGTTAGCGAATCTGACTAAGAACTATGAGGTTGCGGGTTCGGTCCCTGCCCTTGCTCAGTGGGTTAAGGATCCGGCGTTGCCGTGAGCTGTGGTATAGGTTGCAGACGCGGCTCGGATCCCGCGTTGCTGTGGCTCTGGCGTAGGCCAGAAGCTATAGCTCCGATTCGACCCCTAGCCTGGGAACCTCCATATGCCGGCAGGAGAGGCCCAAAGAAATAGCAAAAAGACAAAAAAAAAAAAAAAAAAAAAAAAAAAAAAAAAAAAAAAACAACAGGGGAAGCTACTTAACATCAGTCTTGGGTATGATTTCTTTTCCTTTTTTGCTTTTTAGGGCCACACCAGTGGCATATGGAAGTTCCCAGGCTAGGGGTAAAATTGGAACTGTAGCCACTAGCCTAAGTAATAGGCACAGCAACAACAGATCCAAATTGCATCTGTGATCTACACCACAGCTCATGGCAACACCAGATCCCCAACCGACTGAGTGAGGGCAGGGATCAAACCTGCATCCTCATGGATACTAGTTGGATTTGTTTCCACTGAGCCACTATAGGAACTCCATGGTTTGTTCTTTTTTCTTTTAATTTGACACTAAAAGCAAAGGTAACAAGAGCAAAAATAAGTAGGACTACAACAAACTAAAAAGCTCTGCACCCAAGGAAAACTATCAACAAAACGAAAAGGCAGGGAGTTGCATGGTGGCTCAGCTGTAATGAACCCCATGAGGATCCATGAGGATGTGGGTTTAATCCCTGGCCTTGCTCAGTGGGCTAAGGATCCAGCGTTGCTGTGAGCTGTGGTGTAGGTCGCAGACGTGGCTTGGATCTGGCATTGCTGTGGTATAAGTCAGCAGCTACAACTGACTCGACCGCCAGCCTGGGAACCTCCATATGCTGCAGATGTGGCCGTAAAAAGACAGAAAAAAAAAAAAAAAAAAAAAAAAACAAGCCCACCTACCAAATGGGAGAAAATATTTGCAAAATCATGTATCTGATAAAGGATTAATATCCAAAATAAATAACTCACATAATAGCAAAAAGCCCATCCAGTTTGTAAAAATGGGCAGAGTATCTGAATAGACATTTTTCCAAAGAAGACATACAGACCACTGACAGGTACATGAAAAGGTGCTCAACATCAGTCATCATAAGAGAAATGTAAGTCAAATACACAATGAAAGATCAACTCCTACCTTTTAGAACAGCAAGTATCAAAGTCACAAGAAGTAACAAGCATTGGCAAAGACATGTGGAAAAGGAAACCCTTGTGCACTGTTGATGGGAATGTAAATTGATGCAGCCACCATGGAAAAGTTCGGAGGTTCTTCAAAAAATTTAAAAAAACCCAAGTAGCCTAAGATGCAGTAGCTCAAGTTCTGGGTAGTCATCCAAAAAGAAATGAAAACATTAACTTGAAAAGACATATGCAACCTCATGTTCACTGCAGCTTTATTTATAATAGCCAAGGCAACCTAAGTGTCATCAGTGGGTGAGCAGATAAGGAAAACGTGGTATCTGTACACAGTAGAGTCACTCAGCCATAAAAGGAATGAACTCTGGCCATTTGCGACATGGATGGACTCCAAGGGCATTACGCTAAGAAAGGTCAGTCAGACAGAAAAAGACAAATACTGTAATGATCTCACTGATCTAAAACAAAAACAACTGAATTCACAGATTCAATTCAAACAGATGGGTGGTTACTAGAGGTGGAGATGGGGAGGTGGGAGGTGGCTAAAATGGGTAAAGTCAGTCAAAAGGGTCAAACTTCCAGTTACAAAAGTCCTGACTATAGGTAACAGCACTGCTGTGTATATTTGAAAGTTGCTAAGAGAGTAGATCTTAAAAGTTCTCATCACAAGAAAAACTTATAACTTTGTCTGGTGATGGATATTAACTCGACCTGTGTTTATCATTTTGCAACATATACAGACATTATATACTTGAAACTAATATAATGTTGTAGGTCAATTACATCTCAATTAAAATAAATAAATCAGGGAGTTCCTGTCTTGGTTCAGCGGAAACCAATCTGACTAGGAACCATGAGGTTGCAGGTTCGATCCCTGGCCTCACTCAGTGGGTTAAGGATCTGGCGTTGCCGTGAGCTGTGGCGTAGGTCGCAGATGTGGCTCAGATCTGGCATTGCTGTGGCTCTGGTGTAGGCCAGCAGCAACAGCTCTGATTAGACTCCTAGCTTGGGAACCTCCATATGCCATGAGTATGGCCCTAAAAATACAAAAGAACAAAGAAAAAATAAATAAATAAATGAATCAAAGACTGACCTTATAGTAAAAGAAACAAGGTTTCCAGTAACTGGGAAGAGCTCAAAAGTTGAAGCTTAATTAGTAAAATCAATACCTTAAAACAACATGTCAAGTGGCTACCATAGGAAAGCTGGGCTAAGAGAGAAACTGTGGCAATTGAGCAATGTGCAAGGGGAGAAAAACACAGTAACCGGAAAATATAAAGCATTCTGGTCACATCCTACAAGACAGCTCTCTAAAGCACCCACCTCCCACTGCTGTAATCAAATTCAATGCCCAAACCCAGTACTGTTGAGACTGGTTTTTAGGTGTTCTGACATCCCGAGATGTGGGCTCTAACCCTGGCCTCACCGAGGGGGTTAAGGATCTGGCATTGCCATGAGCTGTGATGTAAGTCGCATGGCGCGGATCGTGTTGCTGTGGCTATGGTGTAGACCGGCACAACACAGCCCTTGAAGAACAGGAACCCCCAAATACAGACAAGGACCAGCAGTAACAAGGGCAGCCCACATTTATGTACTAAAGGCTTACACATAGCAGCACCTTTTAAATACTCTACATCTATTAAATCATTTACTCCCTAGAATAACTCTCCGAGCTAGGTCTCTGAGCAGTCTGATTGGACTCCTAGCCAGGGAACTTCCATATGCCACAAGTACAGCCCTAAAAAGCAAATAAATAAATAAATAAATAAAACAAAAAACTGAGATCTAACATTTGGCCAATATTACTTGGTTGAGCCACTTTCTTTTTTTTTCCCAGGCTAGGGGTCTAATCGGAACTGTAGCTGCCAGCCTACACCAGAGCCACAGCAACGCAGGATCCGAGCCGCGTCTGCAACCTACACCACAGCTCACGGCAACGCCGGATCTTTAACCCACTGAGCAAGGGCAGGGACCGAACCCGCAACCTCATGGTTCCTAGTCGGACTCGTTAACCACTGCGCCACGACGGGAACTCCTGAGCCACTTTCTTAATTGAAAGTAAGTGATACCTTTGACGGCACACTCTTCATTTAATAAGGAAAAAATTCATACATGAAATTTTACTTTATTTTTATTTTTTGCTTTTTAGGGCAACACCTGCAACATATGGAGGGTCCCCCAGCTAGGGGTCTAATCAGAGCTACAGTTGCCGGCCTAGGCCACAGCCATGCTGGTTCCTTAACCCACTGAGTGAGGCCAGGGATTGAACCCACAACCTCATGGTTCCTAGTCAGATTCGTTTCCACTGCGCCACGACAGGAACTCCCATATATGAAATTTTAAAAGCACATACAGGTAAATACGCATTCTCATACAATGCTGATGATTATTCAAATTGATACAAAATGCTAAACTGCCCTCCAGAAAGAAATCGTATGCCTAAAAAAATGGGTATAAATTTGAGCTAACAATTCATCCTAAGAAAATAATCACTTAGAAAAGAGAGTTTAAGGTATTCACTATTATCTTTTTTATAACATTGAGAAAAATCTTCCCAGTATGTTTTAGTTTCACTTTTATTTAAAACATTTTAAGCACAAGTTCATATACAGGTGAAATAACGGAGATTCCTTTGACAATCACATAATTAACATATATAGTTTAGCCACCTGTACTCAACTCCAAACATCTGCAGCCTATTATAAAATGTGTGATTTTGTTATTGTGTAAATGTGAACAGCACACCACATGACTGGTGGTAGGAAAATGTTTACTGGTTAGTCAGCAGGGCTGGTCAATTATCCAGGTTCCACATCTTAACTCAAACTTGACATCTCTGGATGACCTCTACAGCCGATCTAAAGTGACTGCCAGAGATGGCTGGGAAACTGAGCCCTAACTGTGGTTCCAAAGCACTCTGGTCAGAAAGGCACTAGACTAGACCGAAACAGACTGGAAAGGCTGAGGGTGACGGATGAACGATCTGTTCGCGTCCACCCGTGTAATACACAGTGCAATGCAAACACACTTCGGTTTAACTCTAGGACTGATGCGGGCACTTGGCGGCCGAGGCGGTCTCCAGCACACACCTATTAATTAAGGCGGGACCTAGAGGAACAGTTATGTCTTCAAACACCTTGCACAACTTGGAGAAGTTTTATTTATCTTGGAAATGGGACCAATCTCTTTGCCATTCCCCTGTCTGTACTTCCTGCCACTCCTCCACCCCCTTCTTAGGTAAGCAAACTATCTGATTTATAATTTACTCAAATGGTACCTATGTCTGGTCTTTCTGTCAACCATACCTATTACTATCTTCTGTTACTAAAATAGTCATGCAGTTCTCTACTCTGCTAAATGAACCATGGTAACATGCAATGCCTTTCAGAAAGTGTGGTTTAGACTTGCTGGGGCAACAAAGCTCTCTGAAGGTGTGAAGGGGCTGTATTTTAGTGCGTCCCAGCAGGCGGTCTCATCTACAGCTCTGGAGAGCTGTTCTGGTGCAGGACAGTATCAAGGGCCTGCCTTTGAAAGCACACACCCAGGCCGACAGACACCTGCATTGGTACTAGAGTGCTTTCACTACAGCTGTACCTCTGGTAAGATGAACTGCTCCACAGGCTTGTACCATAGCTTGTTCACCTGAACACCACAGCTCGGAGGACTAAAGCGAGCAACGAAGAGGGCCTCCTATAGATTGGGGGGGGAAAAAGACAAGAAGAAATACTTCAGATCAGACATGGCACATGCAACAAGTTTTCAAACAGTTTGCATCTTGGTCAGCTAAATTCTCAGTGGCTCCAATCATGGTTACCAGCATTGTTCAACGGTGCTTCAGGGCTTATTTGGGTTTTCTTGTGAGATCATGGATAGTAAAGAAAGATATTTAAGATAACCAAAGATGTCATGAAGTTCTAAAACACTAAATATAATCCACATAAGCTTAATAAAAGGACACCTTGACAAACTGTTATCTATAGGATGAATAAACATCAAGGTCCTACTGATGTTTGTCAGGGAACTATATCCTATGATAAACCATAACAGAAAAGAATATGAAAAAGAATATATATATATATATGAATCACTCTGCTGTACACCAGAAATTAACTCAACATGATAAGTCAACTATACTTTGGACTACCCACCGTGGCTCAGTGGGTTAAGAACCCGACTAGTGTGCATGAAGATGCAGATTTGATCCCTGGCCTCACTCAACGGGTTAAGGATCCAGCACTGCTGGGAGCTGTGGTGTAGGCTGCAAATGCAGCTCGGATCTGGTGTTGCTGTGGCTATGGTGTAGGCCTGTAGCTGCAGCTTGGATTCAACCCCCAGCCTGAGAACTTCCATATGCCGTAGGTGAGGCCCTAAAAAGAAGAGAGAAATAAATAAATCAATCAACTATACTTCAATTAAAAAAAAAAAAAAGGATATCTTGAAATAAGGAGCATTATGGGAAGAGTAAAATGTTGTTAAACTAAGCCAATTTATTAGGCTTAACCCCCAAGGGTTAAGAATAAACTGAAGATGACAGATTTCTACATAGAACAAAGGAATTCAGGAATCTCCCTTCAAAAAGAACCTTCAGAAGAAAAAACAAAAATGCAAAGGGGAACACAGAAGAGGACTGATGCTCATTCTGTTTATCATTTCCTTTGGGACATTTCTTTACTCTGCTACCTATTTGTAGATAGCAAATTTACCACAGGAGATGCTTTGTTAAAGCTATCGAGATCATGTACAGGTTCAGAATGAAAGTTTTCATGAATTATGTATGTTTCTTTCATTAACATCAGTGCTGGGCAATGCTGCGCTAATACTTTTCACATTGTGACTACCTGGGAACCCATTAGGGTCCCCCTGAGATTAGGCCTCCCCTGAGGACAAAGATTAACCTCTCCTTGGCAAAAAAGTTTCAAAAGTTAAATCAACATGACCAAAACACTGTACATCTGAATCAAAGTATTTGGCCGGCAACTCAAACATTATGAATAGTTTTTTTTAAAAAAAAGACTACATATCGCTTCTCGGCCTTTTGGCTAAGATCAAGTGTAAAAAAAGACTACATAATACTAAGACAATATCAAAAAAATCCAAGATTGATCCTAATTTCAAAACAAGGTTGACAATGGAATTCAGAATACTGCTCTTCCAATTACCTCCTGGAGCTTCTGTATCAACAAAACCTTTAACCACAATAATACACGAACTCCTGTACTTGAGTAACATGACAAAGTCTTCTCACTGGAATTATTGCTAGGAAGATAAGATTTTTTTTTGTTCTCTTATATTCATATCATTGAGCACATTTACATACTATATATATTCTTTAGAAGATGAGGAAGCAGGACAACTGCAAATAAGAAATTTAATCTTAAACTGATTTGTGTGTTTATTGGTAACACACTAACTGAATGTTAGTAACAATCAACATTAACAGTAATACAAAAGCGGTTGGTTTTTTTTTGTTTGTTTTTTTGTCTTTTGTCCTTTTTTTAGGGCTGCACCTGTAGCATATGGAGGTTCCCAGACTAGGGGTCGGAGCTGCAGCTGCTGGCCTAGGCCACAGCCACGCCAGATCTGAGCCGTGTCTGCGACCTACACCACAGCTCATGGGAACACTGGATCCTTAACCCGCTGAGCCAGGCCAGGGATCAAACCCACAACCTCACGGTTCCTAGTTGGATTTGTTTCCACTGTGCCACGACAGGAACTCCACAAAAGCATTTTTAAAGATGCCTAAAAAACCTGAACAGAATTCTGTTTCCAGTGATATCAGACTAATTCTCCTATAGAAAACAATTATGAAGAGTACACAAAACATTAAAAAAATGATCTGAAGGCACTGGAATGCACACAAAACAGGCAGAAACTAGAGCAAAATCAACACCAAGAAAATGAGAAGGATACTAGATTTGCTTCCTCCACTTTTTTTTTTTTTTTAAATGGCTCTTTGTCTGAGGCAGACCTTGAGGGTGGGGTGGGGGGAACTACAATTTTGGGGGAAAAAAAATCTGCAGTCTTTCTGGCTGCAAATCAGAAGATAGATTTAAGACACACACACCAGCTAACAAGCGAGGAAGAAAATCCCAGAGAGGAAAGGGTCGCAGAGAGAGTTCTCAACCCTTCATATAAATTCTTTCCTGATCTGTGTCTGACTTGCAAAACACATTCAGAGCAGAATCCACACAGCCCATCTAAGACCCAGAGAAAAGAACAGAAATTTAAGCTGCTGCCCCCTGCAAGGGAGGCAAGATTTAGAGTTTGTGCCCAGCTAATTTAACTAACTGCTAGAAGAAACAAACAAACAAACAAAAAATCAATACTCTTCAAAGAATATAACAGGAACCAGAAATTCTACAATTCATGACATCAAGGATACAATCCAAAGGTATGCAATATAAGATAAAACAAGAAAATGCTACTATAATCAAGAGAAAAGATGATAATAAAGACAGGCCAAGACAATTCAAGTTTAGAAATAGTAGATAGGATTTTAAAGCCATTATTACAATTAAAGTCAAGGCCATAGAAAAAACATGCCCCAAATGATTTTAGAAAAACACGAAGTTCAGGAGTTCCATCATGGCTCAGCGGAAATGAATCTGACTAGTATCCATGAGGACGCAGGTTTGATCCCTGGCCTCACTCAGTGGGTTAAGGATCCAGCGCTGCCGTGAGCTGTGGTGAGGGTTACAGATGCGGCTCGGATCTGGTGCTGCTGTGACTGTGGCCGACAAGTACAGCTCCGATTCAACCCCTAGCCTGGGAACCTCCATATGCTGTGTGTGAGGCCCTAACAAGTCAAAAACAAACAAACAAAAAAAAAAACAATGAAATTTAGGAGTTCCTGTTGTGGCTCGGGGGGTTAAGGACCCAATGTTGTCTCTGTGAGGATGTTGTCTCACTCAGTGGGTTAAAGATTTGGTGTTGCTGCAAGCTGTGGTGTATGTAGGTTGCACATGCAGCTGAGATCAGTGTAGCTGTGACTGCAGTGTAGGCCTCAGCTGCAGCTCCAGTTCAACCACTAGCCTGGGGACTTCTCTATGCAGCAGGTGGAGCCATAATACATACACACATACATAAAAAATTAAAAAAAAAAGGAAATTTAGAAAAACAAGAAATTTTAGAGAAATAGAAACTATAAAAGATAATTAAATGGAAAATCTAGATGCAGAAAGTACAATATATTAAAAAACTCATTGGCTCGGCTTAACAATGGGAATAGGTGTTCCCATTGTGGCTCAGCAGAAATGAACCTGACTAGTATCCATGAGGATGTGGGTTCAATCCCTGGCCTCGCTCAGTGGATTAAGGATCTGGCATTGCCATGAGCTGTGGTGTAGGTCGAAGACACAGCTCAGATCTGGCTTTCGCTGTGATTGTGGTGTAGGCCAGCAGCTGCAGCTCTGATTTGACCCCTAGCCTGGAACTCCATAAGCCGCAAGTGCGGCCTTGAAAAAAAAAAATTAAAGCTTTCTAAAATACAGAATAATAATCTTAAAAGAGGTATAGACACCTTATTTCTATCTTAACCTAAATAAATATACTGTAGATAAAAATGATTTGTTGATCTTTTGGGGGAAAAAAGTAGAACAGTTAAAAACAAACTATTTCTTTTGAAATAGCAAAATGAAAATCTTTAAAAACTGCATTAAATATAAATGGAATTAAACGCTCCATGTAAAAGGAAGAGATTCTCAGACTGGATAAAAAACTATATGCTGTCCACAAGAAACAATTTCCAGCAATACATAGAAAGAATAATATTAAAAAAAAGAAAAAAGAATAATATGATGTAGTCAAGTGGAACTGGAAGTTGGTTTAGCACCCCAAAGTTAAGGAATGTAATTCATCACAGTGACAGAATAAAGGAGAAAAACCTTGGAAACATTCCAGATGCCCATCAGTAGACTATGCATTATATATTGCTGGAATACAACTTAGTAATTAAAAGAAGAAAAGGAAAAATTCACTGGTACATACAATAACATGAATGAGTTTCAAAACATCATGTTGAGTAAAAGAAGCCCTACACAGAAGAGGGCTTAGGATATGACTCTATTTATATGTGAAGTCCTACAACAGGCAACACTAGACTAGGATTTAAAAAGAGAGAGAAAGAGAGAAGCGCTGCCTCTAGGGAATGGGATAGCGTGACAGGAGTTTGGTTACACAGGTTTATGCAGTTTAAAAACCTGAATGAAAGGTGGCTGAAAAAGCTCAGTTGGGACAATATTAGACGGAAGAAGAAAAACTGAACGCACATTACAGTGTCTGAAAAATTTTTAAAACCATAAACAAATATTAAAGTCTAGTTAATGATCTGTACACTAAAGTGTTCAGGGTTGAAGTGTACTCACACTTACAACTCCCTCTGAAGTGCAATTTTAAAAAAAGATAGATTGATGAAAGACTACGGATGTCATAAAGAAAATACAACAAAATGTTAACTACTGGACAATTTAGTTGGTGGCTATGTGGGTCTTCACTGTAACTTCCAAGATTTCTGTAGTTTAAAATCCAGAGACAGGGAGTTCCCATAGTGGCTCAGCAGAAAAGAACCCGACTAGGATCCATGAGGATGCTGGTTTCATCCCTGGCCTTGCTCAGTGGGTTAAGGATCCAGCATTGTCATGAGCTGTGCTGTAGGTAGCAGACTCAGCTCGGATCTGGCATTGCTGTGGCTGTAGTATAGGCTGGCAGCGACAGCTCCGATTAGACTCCTAGCCTGGGAACCTCCATGTGCCTCGGGTGTGGCCCTAAAAAGCAAAAAACAAATACAAAACCCCAGGGACAGGTCTTTTCAGATACAATTCCTTGCTATATTCCTTCATATAACTCTGAACAAATCAGGTTTCTCTGAATATCAGAAAGAATAATAACCCCAGTTGTTTTAAACTTTTATTCCCTATACACCCTTATTACAAAAAAATATGCGAAGTGGTGGTCATTAAGCCTGTATTACAGTGACAGACTTTAAGGGTGGGAAGAAAGAGGCAACAACACTTGCTTACACATACGAATCCCCAACTTTTAACATTCATTATCAACTTTTGAAATTCCTTAGGCTTTACTGGATTTTACGTTGGGAATTTCTAATCTGGTCCAATTCCTCCTTTCCTAGATATAACATGTTTATTCATTGGAACTCTCTCCCCAAACCAGCATTTTAACATGTTACACTGTAATGTGTCTAATCACTAAGAGAAGAAAGATGGAAGGCTCCCAACAGACTAATTGCCTTGGGGAAAAAACTTTTTTGAAAAAAAAAAAAATGGAGGGAATGTGTACAAAACAGTGCATACCTCCTGTTCTGCCTGGTAAAGCTTGACGGTGATGTTCCTCTGGAAACCCACATCGCTGGCATCATAAAACACCCCGAGACTGGTGATAACGATTGGATAGAGCACTCGGAAGCTCACGCTGACAACTCGGTCCTCAGAGAGCCCAGGTGAGGTGTCTTCAGACAGACTGAATGCCTCAATCTCCTGACTCAAAACTAAGGAAGTAATGAGGAGGTTTTGCATAATCAAACAAATATAATCTTTTATTATACTAATATGAAGTAATGGAGTATGCTTGATAGCAAAATCTAGATAATTACTTGTTACATAATTCCTTCACAAATGGCTACATATATATATTTTGTGTGTGTGTGTCTTTTTGCCATTTCTTGGGCTGCTCCCACGGCATATGGAGGTTCCCAGGCTAGGGGTCGAATCGGAGCTGTAGCCACCGGCCTACGCCACAGCCACAGCAACACGGGATCCAAGCCATGTCTGCAACCTACACCACAGCTCACGGCAACGCCGGATCCTTAATCCACTGAGCAAGGCCAGGGATCAAACCCGCAACCTCATGGTTCCTAGTCGGATTCATTAACCACTGAGCCACAACAGGAACTCCACAAATGGCAATATATTTTTAAAAGTGTTTCAGAAATATAGCTGCTTCCAGGAAAAAAGAGAACAAACTTATTTTGAAAGTCAAGAACCAAGTTTTCAGCCACTTATAAGTAAAATAGTTATCAGGAACTACTTTAATAAATTTCTGCATATACATATGTGTATCTGAATTATAAACACTATAGGGGAATATTAAATTTAAAGACATCTATTAGGACAGGTTGGATAAATGGGGATACTTAAAACATTACTGACTGCAGTTATAAATAATAAGTAAATGTAGTCTTGCCCTGAAAATTGCAAATATCCTACTTCTTATTGAGCAATTTTTGTGATATTGGCCAACTATCACAGTACAAAAGTAACCAAAATCACTTCAAAACACTGAAAAACTCTTCCTATACAGTATTGATAAAAGATAAGCACATCAAACACAGTAAGCGTTTCTGACCACCTACTATATGTTATGGCCTACCACAGTTAATCTTTACAACCACCCTGTGTGGTTGTGACATTACCTTCCATTTACAGTTTAAGAAAATGAGGCCCGGAGATGTATTTGATAAAGGTCACAGAAAGTGGCAGAGGCAGGAATCAAACCCAGATTTACTGACTTCAAATTCTATTCTATCCCCAGAGCTGTCTAATCAAAGCCAAAAAGAGTCCCTTTCTAAATACTTTTTCAATTATCATAAATGAATCAGGATAGAGTACATGAAACAGTTAATATGGCTGAGAGTATCAGCACCACCATGAGAAATACTAAAACTTCCTTTATTTTTTTAACTGATTAATTATTGTTTTGCTTTTTAGGGCCACACCTGTGGCCTATGGAAGTTCCCGGGCTGGGGGTCCAATAGGAACAGCAGCTGCCGGCCTACGCCACAGCAGCAGAGGATCTGAGCTGTGTCTGTGAGCTCCCTCCATCACAGCTCACAGCAATGCTGGATTCTGACCCACTCAGTGAGACCAGGGATCGTACCCGCATCCTCATGGATACTAGTGGGATGCGTTTCCACGTTTCCACTGCGCCACAATGGAAACTCTTAAAACTGACTTCAAAAGATTATTATATCAAAGTTCTTTGTTTTTGTTTTTTGTGTTTTTTTTTTTTTTGTCTTTTTGCCTTTTCTAGGGCTGCTCCCGCAGCATATGGAGGTTCCCAGGCTAGGGGTCGAATCGGAGCTGTAGCCACCGGCCTACTCCAGAGCCACAGCAATGCCAGATCCAAGCCACATCTGCAACCTACACCACAGCTCACGGCAATGCCGGATCCTTAACCCACTGGGCAAGGCCAGGGAACGAACCCGCAACCTCATGGTTCCTAATCGGATTCGTTAACCACTGCTCCACAATGGGAACTCCAAAGTTCTTTGTATTTTTTAGAGCTGTGGCTTTCCAACGTTGCAGATCATGCAACCCCATCAGTTAACATCATTTGTACATACTCATTTACTTACAAAACATACACATTATTATTGTCAGTCCATATAGTTGATATTAATAAAGATTACATTTTCTTTGCAGATAAACAGGGATTCTGTTTTCTTCCCACACTCAGGCAGATCATTTGGATCCCTTCCTTAGAGCTCCAAGATTGCTATTTTATACTTAGTAGATGCTCAATAAAAAGTGACTAAACTGGAATTGATAGTTCCTACCCAACTATATACAGGAGCAGGAGGGAGATAAGAAGGATACAGATTCTGTCATGGGCTCTGCAAGCACTGGCTAGAGAGTCTAGACTCAAATATATTGCACAGTAACACAAGTTTTTCTCTTTAATATACTCAGCAAATAGGATATCTAAAGTGAAACATGTCTATAACATTATAACATAACTACCTATTTTCTATCTAAAACAGTGTTCTTGAATTTCAAGTTACCTTAACACAGGATGGCCTGTGGCTTTGATAATGCCACTAATCAAAACTTCTAAACATCCAAAGTATCATGATTTTTTTTTTTTTTTTTTTTGGTCTTTTAAGGGCCACATTCAAGGCAAATAGAGGTCCCAGGCTAGGGGTCAAATCGGAGCTGTAGCTGCTGCCCTAAGCCACAACCACAGCAACGCCAGATATAAGCCTCATCTGCAATCTACACCACAGCTCACGGCAATGCCAGATCCTTAACCCACTGAGCAAGGCCAGGGATCGAACCTGTGTCCTCATGGATACTAGTCAGATTCATTTCCACTGAGCCACGACAGGAACTCCTATCATGATGATTAATGCTCACGATGAACTTAAGGTACTGAAATGAATCTAAATGTCGTTTAAATCACCAAAAAGACAAAATCAGATTCAATATTAACTTAGTTCTACCTTTTTTTTTTTTTTGCCATTTCTTGGGCTGCTCCTGCGGCATATGGAGGTTCCCAGGCTAGGGGTCGAATCGGAGCTGTAGCCACTGGCCTACGCCAGAGCCACAGCAATGTTGGATCGGAGCCGCATCTGCAACCTACACCACAGCTCACGGCAACGCCAGATCCTTAACCCACTGAGCAAGTCCAGGGATTGAACCCGCAACTTCATGGTTCCTAGTCAGATTCGTTTACCACTGAGCCACGACGGGAACTCCTCTTCTTTTTCGTTTTTTTTAGGACTGCACCTGTGGTATATGGACGTTCCCAGGCCGGTGGCTGAAAACAAGCTGCAGCTGCCGGACTAAACCACAGCCACGGCAACATCAGATGGGAGCTGCATCTTGCAGGAATAACAGATCCTTAACACGCTGAGCAAGTCCACGGATTGAACCTGCATCCTCAGGGACACTATGTCAGGTTCTGAACCTGCTGAGCTACAATGGGAACTCCTGAAAATTTTCTATTAATGAATAGCTCCACTTCTTTACTATTAATGAACAATAGCACTTAAAATAGTCAAGATCTGATTAGTTTAAAAGCAAGGTTTCTTTAAAACTGGTTTAACTTGGTTTTGGATTTCAAACACAATTTGTTCTAGGCTACCCTTACATCATCAGTAATACAACATTTTACTAGGTTCATGGTCCCTTTGGGACCCTGGTCAAAGCTAAAGGACCCTAGCCCCAGAAAACACACAGTTATACACAAAATTTTAGTTAACTAAATTCATAGACATCCCAAGTAAGAAACCTCTACGATATAGACCTGAAAATGTGGTATAATTTATTTAAAAAGCTGAGTGGTAAAAAGCTGACCAATTTTATAAAAAGGACCACATTTCTTCATCTGAATCAGAACTCCCACAATTCCCTTGTTCTTTTTCAGCTGCATCTGTGGCAGATGGAAGTTCCTCGCCAGGGAGCCAATCCAGCCTTGGCAATGCTGGATCCTTAATCCACTGCACCAGGCCAGGGATCGAACCTGAGCTGCCACAGAGACAACACCAGATCATTAGCCCACTGCGCAACAATGGCAGCTCCATAAATCCCACAAATTTTTAATTATGAGGAATAAAAAATATTATTTCTGTTTTCAATTTTTTCTTTCTTTTTTGGCTGTACCCTTGGCTCATGGAAATTCCTGGGCCAGGGATTAAATACATGCTGCAGCTGTGAGCTACATCACAGATGCACACACACCAGATCTTCAACCCACTGCACTGGCCCAGGGATTGAACCCACACTGCCACAGAGACAAGGTCAGATCCTCTGTGCCACAGTAGGAACTCCTGTTTTTAATTTTTTTACTATTTGTTTATTTTGCAAAAGCTTAGGCAATAATTCTTTGAGAAAGCTGATTCACAATACAATATTTGTATCAAGCCTATTACAAATCAACAGGCTGATGAAATCAGGTTTTCATAAGTTTAAAATTCAGAAAGTCATGGAGTTCCCACTGTATCACAGCAGGTTAAGGCTCTAGCATTGTCACAGCTGTGGCATAAGCTGCAGCTGTGGCTCAGATTCGATCCCTGGCCTGGGTATGGAAAAAAAAAAAAAAAAAAAGAAAAAAAGAAAAAAAATTCAGTAAATCAGGATTTATCTATACATAAGCAATTTCCAGATGCATTTCAATCATACTGAAAAATAAACTCTCCTGCATCCTGAAACTATGCATATCTATAAAGAATCTTCATAAATACCCAGATGATTAGTTTATATGTCCAAAAGATAATTTTTTTTTAGGGCCACACCCACAGCATATGGAGGTTCCCAGGCTGGGGGTCTAATCGGAGCTAGAGCTGCCGGCCTACGCCATAGCCACAGCAATGCCGGATCCTTAACCCACTGGGCGAGGCCAGGGATCGAACCCACAACCTCATGGTTCCTAGACAGATTTGATTCCGCTGTGCTATGACAGGAACTCCCAAAAGATAAATTTTGATGAAAGTTTGATATTAATCTGCTAAAAACAGACCAACATGCTATTCAGCGCAACAACTTTTCCTCAACGTCAAACTTGTACAGTTGTCCCCTCCTCATCAGCGGTTTCCCTTTCTAAGGTTTTAGTTACTCATGATCAACTGAGGTCCAAAAATATTAAACAAAACATTCCAGAAGTAATTCGTAAGTTTTAAATTGCGGCCGTTCTGGAGTTCCCATCATGGCACAGTGAGTTAAGAACGCAACAAGTGTCCGTAAGGATGCGGTTTGATCCTTGGCCTCCCTCAGTGGGTAAGGATTGGGCGTTGCTGCAAGCTGAAGCATACATCACAGATGTGGCTCAGATCTGGTGCTGGTGGTATATAGGCTGACAGCTGTGGCTCTGATTCGACCCATAGCCCAGGAACTTCCATGTGACAAAGGTTATTCTTTTATTTATTTAAAAGAAAATAAATAAATAAATAGGAGCCATTCTGAGTTGCATGATGAAATTTCGTATGGTCCAGCTCCCTCTCGCTCAGGATGGGAATCATCCCTCTATATAGCATGTCCCACCTATTAATCACTTAGGAGCTATCTCAGTTATCAGATCAACCATGGAGGCACCTCAGGGTTTGTGTTCGACTTTATTTTACTCTAGTGAGGCCCCGAAGGATAAGAGTAGTGATGCTGGCAATTTGAATGTGCCAAAGAGAAGCCATAAAGAAATTCCTTTAAGTGAAAGGTGAACATTTCCCATTTAACAAGAATAAAATCCTATGCTGAGGTTGCTAAGATGTACTCTAAGAACAAATACTCTGTCCATGAAATTCTGAAGGAGGAAAAAGAATGTGTGCTAATTTTGCTGTCATACTTCAAACTGCCAAAGTTATGGCCACATGCCTGGTAAGTGCCTGGTTAAAAGAAAAGGTATTAAATTTGTACAGTAAGATATTTTCAGAGAGAGAGAGAAACCGTATTCGCATAACTTTTATTATAATGTGTTCTTATAATTGTTGTAATTATTATTTATTGTTAATCTCTTACTGTGCCTAATTGAGAAATTAAACTTTATCCTAGGTAAGTACGTACCAGAAAAAAAACAGTATACACAGGGTCTGGTGCTGGGCAGGATTTCAGGCACCCGGGGTAGGTGGGCAGGAGGTATGTGTGTGTCTTGGAACGTATTCCCAGTAGGTCAGGGAGGACACTGTTCATAGTGCTCTTAGGGCAGAAGGAAAAGAAGACTTACCTGGATTCGTGATGTTGAGCAGTTTGCAGGAATAAGGGTCTTCCCTGTCTTCCACAGGCACCTCACAGCCATGGGCACCTATTATGAACTTCACAAGCACACTGAGAGATGGGATGGCATGAACGTCAGTTACTGATCTTCACCTTGCATGTGCATGTTTCCCATTTCAGAGCTTTTACTCTGAGACACAAGTATCTAACTTTATTCTTCTAGTCCAGCAAAAAGGGGGCCCAGTCAAACCAAGAAGTTGTTAACTGCCAAAGTGACTGATGTGTAAGCCCTCTAATGTGCAGGACCACATTAAAGCAAACACATGTTCGGCCTGGCTATCAGCAAATGCTCCTGACATTTAAAAGCAAACTACAGTATGGAGTTCCAGTTGTGGCTCAGTGGTAACGAACCCAACTAGTAACCATGAGGATGAGGGTTCAATCCCTGGAATCACTCAGTGGGTTAAGGATCCAGCATTGCTGTGAGCTGCAGTGTAGGTCACAGATGTAGCCGGGATCTGGTGTTTCTGCGGCTACGATGTAGGCCGGCAGCTGCAGCTCTGTTCTGACCCCTAGACTGGGAACTTCCATGTGCCTCGGGTGTCTCCCTAGAAAGACAGAGAAAAAAAAAAAAAAGAAAGAAAAGCAAACTACAATAAAGTCAACTTCTCATGCCCACACCTGAAAACATATCTACATCTATAGTCTTCACCGGCTTTCTTCTATTTCAGAAAGTGTTCTTTTGCTCAGTCTTTCTATCCAAGAGAGGGTCCTTGCTTCACCAGCTACCTGTAACCCACGGCTCCTTGCCTACACCTTACAAATGCAACCAAGTTCTGACGTCATTTTCCGTTTGCCTAACATCCTTCCCCGTCCCCATCCTTTCCTTTACAGGAAAGTCCTGCAAAGGAATAACTAAAAGTGCAGCCTCTGCAGTTGCGGCACAGGTTGCAGCTCCAGTTTGGATTTGATCCCTAGCTCAGGAACTTCCATATACTGTGGGTGCAGCCAAAAAAGAAAAAAAAAAAAGCCATTAAATAATAATAATAATAAATACAATTGCAGCCTCTAGTTTCTCATTTCACGCTCATCTTATAAAATGGAAATTTTAGCTTCAGTATTACCATTTCCACCGATATGTCTACGCCACTATAATAATCAGGGCTCTGCTGCTCAATCAAGAGACTCTTCTGCCGTGACCTACGTGGCTTCTCTGTGGTTTCACAGTGCAGGTCTCCGGAAAGAGCTCTCCTCCTTCCTCATGTGGCCCTGCCTGGTGGGCTCCCTGGGCTTCTTGCCCATTTGGACCATTGAGAGAGGACACTCCCCCCAGGGCTTTGCTCTTGGATTTATTATCATTCTACTTACTCTTCACTTGCTCTCCCTGGACAACTTTTATTCCCAAGGCTTCGACTGGCCAGGGAATGACTCCTGAATTCACATCTCTAGTTTGGACCCATGTTCTAAGTAAAAGATCCATAGATTCATCCTACATCTTCAGCTAGGTTGCCCATAGACAGCTGCGTGGACAGCCTGCTTCTACTGCATCATGATGGCCAACTGCAAAATTTTAAAGAATTTTGTGAGCTGGTTCTTAAGTACAGCCTTTATTAAAAATTCAATTATATAAATCAGAGTTCCCATTGTGGCTCAGTGGAAACGAATCCGACTAGTATCCTTGAGGATGTGAGTTTGATCCACGGCCTCCTCGATCAGTGGGTTGGGGATCCGGTGTTGCTGTGAGCTGTGGTGTAGGTTGCAGATGTGGCTCGGATCCTGCGTTGCTGTGGCTGTGGTGTAGGCTGGCAGCTGTAGCTCCAATTCGACCCCTAGCCTGGGAACTTCCATATGCCTCAGGTGCAGCCCTAAAAAGAAAATAAATAAATAACATAAAATTAAAAACATTCTATTAAACACAAAGGAAATAAATGCTCAGATTCATCATTTATTATCTATCATCATTTCTTATTATTCCACTCTTATGTATGCTTTTGAGATTTTTTATAAGTATTACATACACATGGTGGAAACATTGTAAATATTACAATGGCATGCTACTGCCTATCTTCCCAACTCTGTGTTCAGAGATGTCACATTAGTTGTTTGAAACTGGCCACCGCGGGAATACTTCCATTATAGGAACTGGCAAATACTACAAATGTGGGTTTGATTTATTGTTCTTTTGGCCATCTAGACTTAGTGATGGAGAAAATACTAGTAATGCAGAGTAAACTTTAAAATGTGGGATGTTTGTGGCCAATCCATTGCTAATAGTACAAAAAACTGAGGAAATACTCTTCCATTGTTCAAACCCTATTATCTGATCCAGCACAGAAGTCACTCACTTCATTGACGAAGAGCAAAGTTCTGCACATACTTTAGAGGTCCCTTTAGTCTTACCCTTTAGCTTAGAGGAAACAGTCATGTCAGAACTACACTCCTGTCAACTGCAGCCATAAGCTGGTTATGGACACAAGAGTCTGGCAAACAGTGAATGCATTCTAAGAATCAACTGGTTCCTGGGAAGTTAGAGAGTATTATTTATGTTATTATCTGTCAATCATGTGCTACACAGCCTTTACATCAATAAAATTTATAACTAACCTGTACCTACATTTAAGCATACTTTTCTTCAGAGAACCAGTTTTTTTTTCTTTTTTAGAGAACCAGCTGACAGACCAGCACACCACTGGCTGCAGGTCCCTCAAACTCAACATACCTACAACAGAGTTCTCATCCCATGAAACCTGATCTTCTCACCTACACCTTTTTGTCTTGAATAATTTTCATTCTTCTCCAAGGTAAAAAGATAGCAATCATCCTAGAGTCCTCTTCCTCTTTCTCCATTCAATTGCCTCCTTCTTCTTTTTTTTTTGGCCACACCCACAGCAAGCACAAGTTCCCCAGCCAGCAATCAATTGAACCTGCACCAGGATAGCAACCAGAGCCACAGCAGTGACAACACCAGATCCTTAACCCACTGCACCACCAGGGAGCTCTAATTACCTTATTTTCCTTTTCTTTTTTTTTTTGGCTGGGCCCATGGCATGTGGAAGTTCCAGGGCCAGGAATCAAACCCACAGCACAGCAGAGACCTGAGTGGCTGTAGTGACAAAGCTGGATCCTTAATCTGCTGTGCCACAAGAGAAGGCCTAATTACCTTATTTTCTTAAAGGTCACCACTCTAGCTCACCCCCTTAGCTGTCGTTGTCTAAAAAGGTCTCACCTGCCCCCCTGTACTCCACATGCTGTCTGCACGACCTGGTCACTGCCTACCTCTCACAGTTAGGAGCCCTCCCTCCTTTCCCCCTCATAAGATAACTTCTCTCTGCCCCTGTCTCTTCCCTAGGGCTCTCTCTTACACTCTCCCCCACACACATACACCTCCTTTCCCTTCATCTCTGCACTCCAGCTACAGAGAATTGTATGAAGTTTCCCAAACACTCCAGGCTATTTTATATCTATTTATACCACAACACACATAACATTTTATTACACTATTACATCTATTTCCTTCTACTCAACTCCAAGGCCCTATAAAGACTCAACCTCTACTGTAGCTATCTAAATAGTCTACTATACATAGTATGCTACCTGTATACAGAGAATACTTAATAAATACTTGTGCAGTAGACAACATATGGCTTCATTACAAAGGCTTTTAATTAAATTAGGTCCCTGAAAAATATGTGGAGTCTGGCTCCTTCACTGAAATGCAAGATTTGAAAGTAAGCCAGAATCAAGGAAATGCAACGTTTCTTTTACTAATGGCCAATTAAAGCAGAATACCTTTGATAAATAACCAGCATTTAGAATAAAAGTACAAACAGAAATGGACAAATGTGTTAAATTATTGTACATATTTACTAAAGTTTTTTTTTTTTTTTTTAAGCTACCTTAAATAGTCTTACTAGAGCCATAAAATTACTCTGCCCCAGGAAGAAGTCTTTGGCTAGTATATATTTTTATATAGATATCTCATTATTTTTATAAAACAAATCACCAAGCTTACTAAATTTAAAGCAAGAATGCTATGATAGGAGTTCCCGTCATGGCTCAGTGGTTAACAAATCTGACTAGCATTCATGAGGATGCAGGTTCGATCCCTGGCCTTGCTCAGTGGGTTAAGGATCCGGCGTTGCTGTGAGCTGTGGTGTAGGTTGCAGATGTGGCTCAGATCCTGCACTGCTGTGGCTCTGGCGTAGGCCGGTGGCTACAGCTCCGATTCGACCCCTAGCCTGGGAACCTCCATATGCCAAGGGAGCGGCCCTAGAAATGGCAAAAAAAAAACAAACAAAAAAACAAACAAAAAAACAAATAAATTACTCATGCATGCCTAAATGTTATTTTTACTCATTCTATTTAGCTCTGAGTCATTCCCAAGAGTTGTTGAAAGTCTTACTCTGTGCTAAGTTAGTTTCTAGGTGCTGGAAATACATGAGTGAAAAAAGCTGAAGCCCCTATGCTCATAAAACATATTCCAATGGGCAAAGACAAGCAATTCATAAACATACAACTAAATATAAGCTATACTGTAGCTATCTATTCTACTATACACAGTATACTACCTGTACACAGAGGATGCTGGTTGGTGATATGTATTATAAAGAAAAAGTCCAATGGGGAAAACAGAGTCAGAATAGTGCTATTATTAACATGGCACTGCCTGAGAAGGTGTATCTAAGTAGAGATCTGAGGAAAGTGAGAAAGTGAGCCTTATGAAGGGGAAGAGTAGTAGATGCAGGGGTAACAGTTAATTCAAAGGTCCTGAGGCAGGAGTATGTTTAATGTACTGAAGCGGAGTAAGGCGGTCAGTGCAGGGGAAGTCAATGAAGATAAGGTCAAAGACCACATTAAAGACCTTGGATTCCACTCTGAGCAAGAAGAGAAGTCAGTGGAGGGGTATAAGCAGAGAACTGACATAATTTGGCTAATTTTCAAAGGATCACTCTGGCTACCCTATGGATAATAAAACACAGGGAAATCAAAGTTGGAAGCAGGAAATTCAGATAAGGAGGCTTCTGCAATAACCTAGGTGACAAGGTCATGGTGGCTCAGGGCAGGTTGGTGGTTCTGATAGTAGCAGTAAAGGTGGAGAGAAGTTGGATTCTGGATATTCTCTAAAGGCAGCACCAAGATACACTAATGATTAGATGTGACATATGAGACAAAGAATCAAAATAACACTCTACAGTCAACTTTTTGTTGTTGTTGTTGCCTTTTAGGGCTGCACCTGCAGCATATGGCAGTTCCCAGCCTAGGGGTCAAATTGGAGCTGTAGCCACCAGCCTACACCACAGCCACAGCCATGCAGGATTGAGTCGTGTCTGAGACCCACACCACAGTTCACAGCAACACCAGATCCATAACCCACTGAGAGAGGCCAGGAATCGAACCCACATCCTCATGGATACTAGTCGGATTCGTTTCGGCTGAGCCGTGATGGGAACTCCCTACAGTCAATTTTAAAAACCTTCTACCTTCCTGACACTCAGCACCCCCAGGAACAGGCATGAACATTCCGCCCAGATGACCAGGAGCTTAGGGTGACAAGGCTGGTCCCTGCCACAAGTTCCCCTTTTTGCCCTCCCCTGACAGTGACCTAGTGACATTCAAACGCATCAGTGAAGTGCCCTCGCATCTTCTGCTTGCACTCTCCACCCTGACCCCAATAAAAGGCACGTGCCCATGGTCCTCACGCCCCCTGGGCTCCCCACTTGCTTGGCAGAGCCTGCTCTATGGCTGCTCCTCCCCTCTGGCCTGGTGTGCTGTGCCTCCCTCTCTAGCACCTGTTGAGTATAATAAAGCCTTAACTTCATCTATCTCTCCCAGTGTAATTGCCACTGACACGCTGGAATAATCCTTCAAGACCCTACCAGCAGGACTTACTCCTCCAATCACAACACAAACACCAAGGTTTTAGTCTGAGCCACTGAGATGGGAAAGACTACAAGAAGGGCAGGTTTTTGAGGTGGTTCTGACAGCAGTGGTGAGTCTGAGGCCTTTCACTTGCTGGGTAATAGGTTCTATTATCACCGAGATCAGACACCTGTCTTGGAAAGGAATGAAAGCGGCTATGAGCAAGAGATCTGTCACTACTAGTGACAAGAATATTCACAACTACAATTTCCTCATAGAGCCACTCAGTCCCAAGCCTGCCAGCTTCCTGCAATCCCGAGAGCCTTCTCTGCTTATCAGTGACTCCACGTAAGCTGCTAAGTATCTTCACATAACTTCAAGTCCAAACTTCCACACTTTTCAGAGGCTGGTTTCCCCAAGACGACTCGTGCCTTGGGCTGCTGACCAACAACTGAGCCACCCAATGTCCACACATGATGGGCTCCCCAAGCTCAGGCCTGGAAGGGTTGCCAGGAGAAAGAAGAGGGTACACCATCCAAACCACAGACCACAGACCACACCACTAAACCACAGCACAGAACTGGAAACAATGAACTACATCTGTGAAGTGAGTCAAAAACACATTCAGACATGAAGGTGTCTAAAAGAACTACTCCAGAACAGAACTTTTCAAGAACTCTTATTCTTTTTTTTCTCTCATTTTAGGGCTGCACCTGCAGCATATGGAAGTTCTCAGGCTAGGGGTTGAATCAGAGCTGCAGCCGCCAGCCTACGCTACAGTCACAGCAATGTAGGATCTGAGCTGTGTCTGTGACCTACACCACAGCTCATGGCAATGTGGGACCCCCGACCCACTGAGCGGGGCCAAGAATCAAACCCGCATCCTCACGGATACCAGTCAGGTTCGTTACCACTGAGCCACAACAGGAACTCTAAGAACTGTTACTCAAAATTAAAGTAAAAAACCCCCAAAGCCGAAAAACAAAAGCAAGCAAACAAACCAAATTAGGTATCTCTAAAGACTACGTATGTTAACCAATGAAAATATTCTTCTCCAACTATCTTTCTACTTAAACCTTTACTTTGGGGGCCCAACTATATGGAGGAAAAGCAAAATAAAGTAGCCATTTCTCCCAGAAAAGGAGGCCCCATATCTGAACTAACATGACTATCCACAAAGAGGTTTCTCACAACAATTATTCCATACATCAAGCAAGGCATGAACTCAGGAAACCTACCGTTGACTTAATGCTGGATGTTGTAATAAATGCTTCAGCCAGGTGCCCCTTATCACATTGCGAAGTTCATGGTTATTGCGAGCTGACAGCACGCCAACTACCACATCATAGTGACTAGATTTCCATGGAGGAAATAAGGCCGATTGATCTAGAAACAAGCAACAATAAATTGGAATTGTCATGTCTCAGTTACTTTTAAGTTCAATAGGTAACACAAAAATGTTTAGTACAATATAAATGTTTATAGAAAATACACATAAATACAAAGAAAAAATTTTTAAAGCACTCAAACACTCACCAACCAGAAATAACAACTACTAACGTTTTGGTGTAGAGTCTCTTTGCTTCCACTCTTATGTACATATTCATGTTCACCTATGTACATAAATCCTTGAAAACAAATAAGATGTCTCTGATAATCAATTTGGAGGAGTTCCCATCATGGCGCAGTGGTTAACGAATCCAACTAGGAACCATGAGGTTGTGGGTTCGTTCCCTGGCCTTGCTCAGTGGGTTAAGGATCCAGCGTTGCCGTGAGCTGTGGTGTAGATCGCAGACGCAGCTCTGATCTGGTGTTGCTGTGGTGTAGGCTGGGCTACATCTCTGATTAGACCCCTAGCCTGTGAACCTCCATATGCCACAGGAGTGGCCCAAGAAATGGCAAAAAGACAAAAAAAAAAAAAAAAAAAAAAAATCAAGTTGGAAAGTCAATGTGAGAGGTCCTTTCGTGGCTCCAGTGGTTAACGAACCCAACTAGTATCCATGAGGAAGTGGGTTTGATCCCTGGCCTCGCTCAGCAGGATATGGATCAGGTGTTGCAGGTGTGGTGTAGGTAGGCTGGCAGCTGCAGCTCAGATAAGACCCCTAGCCTGGGAACTTTCATATGCTGCAGGTGTGGCCCTAAAAAAAAAAAAAGTCAATGTGGCATAAACCACACAGTAATAGGCAGTGAGAGGCAATTAGGCTGGAGTCAGAATGCTGGCTCTTTATATTAACTACAAAAGTTATTTAACTTCTTGAACCTCAGTTTCCTTAAGTAGAAATGTGTGTAATAATAGTTCTCAGAGAGTTGCTGTAAAAATTAAATAAGACAATGTGTATGCAGGTCCTGGTTTGGTCCTGGGCCAAAAAGTAGGCATTCAATGGCAACAAATGTGCTTTCAAACGTGAAGACCTACATTAATATTAGCCATGAAGTTTGGGACATGAAGCTGAAGAAAAACCATGCTGGAAAGAATCAGAACCCTTATCTATGCCAATAAATTCTATATCCAGCAAACATTTATCACTTAAATAGTCCAAAGAATGAAGGAGAGAAATATTCCTAGTGAAAAATAAATGGAGTCATTTTCTACTGTCATATTAAGTGGGCAGGATTACATTTTAAAATCTGTCATTAGAAAAAGGCAGAGGGAAAGATATTTTGTCCCTGTTTTTCGCCATCAGTTTCAAAGCTTGAGAGCCATGAGCTTATATACAGCTCTGATTAAGGGATCTCATTTCATCTTGTTTTCCAGTGGTGGAAACTGATCTAAAATGTTTCCAAAAATAAATTACTAAAGGCCAGGGATCTTTACTACATTAAACGCATATTTTTAGATGCCATAGGTTCTATGTGGCCAATCAAAACAACAACGAAAATATGATATTTCTTTAAGGGAGTATAATTTAATTGCTTATGTAAAATTCTCAAAGACAACCCACTCCCCTCCTTTCTTTTCCCCGGAGAAATACTAGTAGTCGGTACATTTTACTGACAGGAGTGAGGCAAGTGCAGTAACCAGACATATGTGAAACTGACTCACTAGCCAACATGCTGCAAAATATCAGTAAGAAGTTACTGAAAATCCTTGTACCTCAGTTTCCTAAAATCAGAGAAAAGTGATATAAAAAAAAAAAGTCTCTAGACACTGTTTCAAAATTTCTTCTCAAAGAGTACCAAGCTTTAAAAGATTAATAGAGCAAGAGAGGACAAGATGGCGGAGGAGTTGGGGGACACGCTCGCCCTCTCCCACAAACACAACACAAAAAGCACATCTACAGAATAAATGACTCGTACAGAACAGCAACAAATCGCTGGCAGAAGAACCTAAACTCCAATAACGGCAAGAAGTTCGTGACATTACTGGGCAGAACGGGAGAAAATAGGAGAGTGAGAGAAGGTGAATCCGAGCGGGACGGGCACTCCCGAAAGGGAACTGCGGAGGAGAAAGGGATCCCGCACCCTGGAAAGTCACCTACACGGGGGAAAGACCAAACGAACCGGAGGAATCTCCAGATGCAGAGAAGAGTGTAGCAGTAAGTTGGAGTAGGAAAAAGCCGATCAAGAACCAAACGGACCATCTGAACTAGGGGCACAGTCACCAAAAATTGAGACGCCTGGGTGGGGGCTGGGCACCGAATCCTCGGCTCCAGAGGTTAGTCCCCGGGAAAGGGCCGGGGGACGCCTGGGTGGGGGCTGGGCACCGAGGCCTAGGGTCCAGAGGTTAGTCCCCGGGCTGGGGGGGCGGGGCGGAGGGGAAACTGCTTGGGAGGTCTAGAAACCATTTGACCGGGCAGAGACTGCCTGGGAGACTAGAAAACAAAGCTGTCGCAGAGGAAGGGAGCAATACTCTAGGGGCGGGGAAGTGGAAAGCCGAATCAGAGGGAACCTGGGAGAAGAGCCTGGTCTGCACCCATGCTGGGGAGGGGAGAGAAGAAGGGGTGGGTCCCCATAGAATACCCCCCACGCCACAGCAAGCTTACAGGCCCGCTAGCTAGCTGAAAGCTGTGCTTCCCAGTGCATCCCCTCCCCCCACCCCCGCCACCCCCTACGCTCTCACAGAACCTGGGGCTGCCTGCCATCCGGGAGGGCTGGCCTCAACAATTGCCTGAAGCCTACCACCGCAGGGGCTGTCCATGCACAGGCCTGCCTGCCCTTTGGAGGGGCTACACTTCCGCAGAGCAGCACCAAACACCACCAGCCCCTGAGAAAAGGCCTGCAGCCCAGAAAAGCTAGAACAAGCCTAGCCAGGCAGTGAATAGATCTGCCTAATTCTCGGATGGTTTTTCTGAGTCGGGCTGCCCCGGGGAGGAGCCTCTTCAGTTTCCAACGGCCCTGCTACCCGCCCAAGCCCCCAGGGGGTGCCCTAGTGGATCAGCTGCATAGGACTGCCAGCTCCAGGCAGGACCCCCTGCAGCCCAGAAAAGCTGCAACAAGCTCGGCCGAGTTGGGAAAAGATCTCAGACGGTCTTTCTGAGTCGGGCTGCCCTGGAGAGGAGCCTCTTGGGTTTCCAGTGGCCCTGCTACCCACCCAAGCCCCTAGGGGGTGCCCCACTCCCATGGAATAGCTGCTCAGCACCACCAGCCCCCTAGAAGAGCCCCTGCAGCCCAGAAAAGCTGCAACAAGCTCGGCCAGACTGTGAAAAGATCCACCTACATTCTCAGGCTGTCCTTCTGAGTTGGGCTGCCCTAGGGAAGAGCCTCTTAGGTTCTCAGTGACCCAGATAGCTGCTCCAGCCCCCAGGGGGTGCTGCACTCCTGAGGAACAGCTGCCCAACACCGCCAACCCCCTGCAAGAACCCCACAGCCTAAAAACACCAGAGTAAGCTCTGCATGACCAAGTGAAATCTGCTACCATCGTGGTGTGGACCTCCCAGTCCTGTCTGCCCTCAAGAAGTCCTCCTTTGCTTCAAAGAAACACTGTTAGCCCCATCAACACTCCAGAAAAGCCACACTGCCTCAAAAAAGATTGACCAACAACGCCAGCCCTCAGGAAATATTCCACGGCAGTGACAAGGCAAACACTGCCCGATCACGGAGAGTACAACTCCCTCAGGAGAAAGAAAACAACAAGCAAGATGCAGAAGCTGAGAAACCACCCCCAGTCAAACCAACAGGAGAACTCACCTAAAACAGTCAACAATGAAACAGATCTCTGCAGTCTGACAGACCTGGAGTTCAAAAGAGAAATAGTGAAAATACTGAAGGAATTAAGAGAAGATATGAACAGTAATGCAGATACCCTCAGAAAGGAACTAGAAAATATAAGGAGGAGCCAAGAAAAACTAGAACATTCATTTGCAGAGATGCAAACTGAACTAAGGGCAGTAAAAACCAGAATGAATAATGCAGAAGAACGAATCAGTGATATGGAAGATAGAATAATGGAAATCACCCAATCCGGTCAGCAGACAGAAAACCGAATCAAAAAACTGGAAAGCAATATAAGAGACCTATGGGATAATATAAAGCGGGCCAATCTACGCATAATAGGAATTCCAGAAGGAGTAGAAAAAGATAAGGGGATGGAAAATATATTTGAAGAAATTATCGATGGAAACTTCCCAAATCTAAAGGATACTGGATTCAAGATACAAGAAGCACAGAGGGCCCCAAACAAACTGAACCCACAGCAAGACACATCATAATAAAAATGGCAAAAGTTAGTGATAAAGAGAGGATCCTAAAGGCAGCAAGAGAAAAACAGAATATTACCTACAAGGGAACCCCCATAAGAATATCAGCTGATTTCTCTACAGAAACACTACAGGCCAGGAGGGAATGGCAAGAGATATTTAAAGTGCTAAAAGGAAAAAATATGCAACCTAGAATACTCTATCCAGCAAGAATATCATTTAAAATAGAAGGGGAAATAAAAATTTTTCCCAACAAACAAAAACTTAAAGAATACAGCAACACAAAACCCAGGTTAAAGGAAATATTGAAAGGGCTTCTCTAAACCAAAAAGAAAGGAAGGAAAGGGAAGAAAAAAGAAAAAAAAAAAAAAAAAAAAAAAAGAAGAAGAGGAAGAACTAGGACTGAGGAAACCGCAATCAGAGAGCAGTCACTCAAATAAGCCAGCATACAGATTTAATCATGAACATGCTTCAAACAAAATAAAATTAAAAAGAAAAAAGAGTCATCAAAACCATAAAATGTGCGCAAGGGATGTTAGGAAGTAAATAACCCTTTTTGTTTGTTTGTATGTTTCTCTTCTTAATTTTAATATAGCAATGAAGTGTTTGAACTTACAGGACCATCAGGCTAAAACACACAATTATGGGAAGGGGTTAGCATACTTAAAAAACAGGGCAACCACAAGCCAAAACCAAATATTGCATTTGCAAAAAATGAAAAAAAAATACACTCAAGCAGATAATAACAGGAGACCATCCAACCAAAAAAAAAAAAAAAAAAAAAAAAAAAAAAGAAAGGAAGAATGGAGAACCATAGAATCAACTGGAACACGAGGTTCAAATGGCAATAAATAATCATCTATCAATTATCACCTTAAATGTCAATGGACTGAACGCCCCAATCAAAAGACACAGAGTGGCTGAGTGGATAAAAAGGCAAAAACCTTCAATATGCTGCCTACAAGAAACTCACCTTAGGACAAAAGATACATATAGATTGAAAGTGAAAGGGTGGGGAAAAATATTTCACGCCAATAGACATGACAGAAAAGCAGGAGTCGCAACACTCATATCAGACAAAATAGACTTTAAAACAAAAGACATAAAGAAAGACAAAGAAGGACACTACTTAATGATTAAGGGATCCATCCAAGGAGAGGATGTTACTATTGTCAACATATATGCCCCAAATACAGGAGCACCCAGACACATACAACAAATATTAACAGACATAAAGGGAGATATTGATGAGAATACAATCATAGTAGGAGACCTTAATACCCCCCTCACATCAATGGACAGATCCTCTAGACAGAAAACCAATAAAGCAACAGAGATCCTAAAGGAAACAATAGAAAAGTTAGACTTAATTGATATCTTCAGGACACTACATCCAAAAAAATTCAGAATACACATTCTTCTCAAATGCTCATGGAACATTCTCAAGAATCGACCACATATTGGGACACAAAGCTAACCTCAATAAATTTAGGAGCATAGAAATTATCTCAAGTATCTTCTCTGACCACAATGCCATGAAATTAGAAATCAACCATGGGAAAAGGAAAGAGAAAAAACCTACTACATGGAGACTAAACAACATGCTACTAAAAAACCAATGGGTCAATGAGGAAATCAAGAAGGAAATTAAAAACTACCTTGAAACAAATGATAATGAAGACACAACCTCTCAAAATCTATGGGATGCTGCGAAAGCAGTGCTCAGAGGGAAATTTATAGCAATCCAGGCCTTTCTCCAAAAAGAAGAAAGATCCCAAATTGACAACTTAACCCTCCACCTAAATGAATTAGAAAAAGAAGAACAAAAAAGTCCTAAAGTCAGCAGAAGGAAAGAAATTATAAAGATCAAAGACGAAATCAATAAAATAGAGACTCAAAAAACAATAGAGAAAATTAATAAAACCAAGAGCTGGTTCTTTGAAAAGGTAAACAAAATTGACAAACCCCTGGCCAGACTCACTAAAAAGAGGAGAGAAAGAACCCAAATAACCAAAATTATAAATGAAAAAGGAGAAATCACAACGGATACAGCATAAATACAAAAAACCATAGGAGAATACTATGAACAACTATATGGCAACAAGTTTGACAATCTGGAAGAAATGGACAATTTTCTAGAATCTTACAGCTTGCCAAAACTGAATCAAGTAGAAACAGACCAACTGAACAGACCCATCACTAGAAATGAAATTGAAGAGGTCATAAAATCACTCCCTACAAATAAAAGTCCAGGACCAGATGGCTTCACAGGTGAATTCTATCAAACATATAAAGAGGAATTGGTGCCCATCCTCCTTAAACTCTTTCAAAAGGTTGAAGAAGAAGGAATACTCCCAAAGACATTCTATGATGCCACCATCACCCTCATTCCAAAACCAGAGAGAGATACCACCAAAAAAGAAAACTATCGCCCAATATCATTGATGAATATAGATGCAAAAATTCTCAACAAAATCTTAGCTAACCGAATCCAACAACATATCAAAAAAATTATACACCATGACCAGGTTGGGTTCATCTCAGGTTCACAAGGATGGTTCAACATACGCAAATCAATCAGCATCATACACCACATTAACAAAAAAAAAGTTGATCATCTCAATAGACGCAGAAAAAGCATTTGACAAAGTTCAACATCCATTCATGATCAAGACCCTCACCAAACTGGGTATAGAGGGAACATTCCTGAATATAATCAAAGCCATTTATGATAAACCCACAGCAAATATAATACTCAATGGGGAAAAACTGAAAGCCTTCTCACTCAAATCTGGAACAAGACAGGGATGCCCACTCTCACCACTGCTCTTCAACATAGTTTTGGAAGTCCTAGCCACAGCAATTAGACAAACAAAAGAAATAAAAGGCATCCATATAGGAAGAGAAGAGATCAAACTGTCACTGTATGCAGATGACATGATACTATACATAGAAAACCCTAAGGACTCAACCCCAAAACTCCTTGAACTGATTAATCAATTCAGCAAAGTAGCAGGATATAAGATTAACATTCAGAAGTCAGTTGCATTTCTGTATACCAGCAATGAAATATTAGAAAAGGAATACAAAAATATAATACCTTTTAAAATTGCACCTCACAAAATCAAATACCTCGAAATACACCTGACCAAGGAGGTAAAGGACCTATATGCCGAGAACTATAAAACTTTAATCAAAGAAATCAAAGAAGATGTAAAGAAATGGAAAGATAGTCCATGTTCCTGGATTGGGAAAATCAATATTGTAAAAATGGCCATACTACCCAAAGCAATCTACAGATTCAATGCAATCCCTATCAAATTACCCATGACATTTTTCACAGAACTAGAACAAACAATCCAAACATTTATATGGAACCACAAAAGACCCAGAATCGCCAAAGCAATCCTGAGAAACAAAAACCATGCAGGGGGCATGACTCTCCCAGACTTCAAGAAATACTACAAAGCCACAGTCATCAAAACAGTGTGGTTCTGGTATCAAAACAGACAGACAGACCAATGGAACAGAATAGAGAATCCGGAAATAAACCCTGACACCTATGGTCAATTAATCTTTGACAAGGGAGGCAAGAACATAGAATGGGAAAAAGAAAGTCTATTCAGCAAGCATTGCTGGGAAACCTGGACAGCTGCATGCAAAGCAATGAAACTAGAACACACCCTCACACCATGAACAAAAATAAACTCCAAATGGCTGAAAGACTTAAATATACGACAGGACACCATCAAACTCCTAGAAAAAAACATAGGCAAAATACTCTCTGACATCAACATCATGAATATTTTCCCAGGGCAGTCTCCCAAAGCAATAGAAATTAGAGCAAAAATAAACCCATGGGACCTCATCAAACTGAAAAGCTTTTGCACAGCAAAGGAAACCAAAAAGAAAACAAAAAGACAACTTACAGAATGGGAGAAAATAGTTTCAAATGATGCAACCGACAAGGGCTTAATCTCTAGAATATATAAAGAACTTATACAACCCAACAGCAAAAAAGCCAATCAATCAATGGAAAAATGGGCAAAAGACCTGAATAGACATTTCTCCAAAGAAGATATACAGATGGCCAGCAAACACATGAAAAAATGCTCAACATCGCTGATTATAAGAGAAATGCAAATCAAAACTACCATGAGATACCACCTCACACCAGTCAGAATGGCCATCATTAATAAATCCACAAATAACAAGTGCTGGAGGGGCTGTGGAGAAAAGGGAACCCTCCTGCACTGTTGGTGGGAATGTCAACTGGTACAGCCGCTATGGAGAACAGTTTGGAGATACCTTAGAAATCTATACATAGAACTTCCATATGACCCTGCAATCCCACTCTTGGGCATATATCCGGACAAAACTCTACTTAAAAGAGACACATGCACCCGCATGTTCACTGCAGCACTATTCACAATAGCCAGGACATGGAAACAACCCAAATGTCCATCGACAGATGATTGGATTCGGAAGATGTGGTATATATACACAATGGAATACTACTCAGCCATAAAAAAGAATGACATAATGCCATTTGCAGCATCATGGATGGAACTAGAGAATCTCATACTGAGTGAACTGAGCCAGAAAGACAAAGACAAATACCATATGATATCACTTATAACTGGAATCTAACATCCAGCACAAATGAACATCTCCTTAGAAAAGAAAATCATGGACTTGGAGAAGAGACTTGTGGCTGCCTGATGGGAGGGGGAGGGAGTGGGAGGGATCGGGAGCTTGGGCTTATCAGACACAACTTAGAATAGATTTACAAGGAGATCCTGCTGAATAGCATTGAGAACTTTGTCTAGATACTCATATTGCAACAGAAGAAAGGGTGGGGGAAAAATGTAATTGTAATGTATACATGTAAGGATAACCTGACCCCCTTGCTGTACAGTGGGAAAAAAAAAAAAAGATTAGTAGAGCAAAAAATTTTATGTACCCTAAATGCCTCATTTATCTGACATCATGAGAAAACAAGGCTGCTGCACAAAAGTAACATTTCAAAATAAGTGAAACATCCCTTTAAATGCCAAACATCACCACCCTGTTTTTGATGGGTAAGCAAAAGAAATCTCTTAGAGGTGGATTACAAGACATAATTTAACCTTTTCTTGATGACAAAATCTTCTTAAAACTTTTCTCAAATCTATCTCTGTCATCATTAATTCTAGCCACAGCTTCAATTCAGATTCTTATCTTTCACCTGATCCTACAAGTGTATCCTAATGGTTTCTCCGTAAGGTTTTTCTAAAAATAAATAAATAGACAGGAAGATAACCATGTGGTATGTGAAAATCTCATGGATTATCACTGTAAAGTACTTTTTGATCTTATTCCACCTCTCTCTGCCAGAGCCAGTCCTCTCTGCTTCTAATCCATGTCTAAGCTGCTTCTACTGAACTGCTTTACTTTACATGCATTTCTCTTTTTCTTGCAGAAGAGAAGTGCACGGCAGATCTTGGCCTTTTCGAGAACTTCTATTACTTCCAGATATATAGTGGAAAACAGGCTTCTAAAAACGCGACCGAAAAACTCTTAGAACTAATAAACAAATTTAGTAAAGTTATAGGATACATAATCAATATTTTAAAAAAGCTGTATTTATATATAATAACAAACTATCAGAAAGAAAAATTAGGAGTTCCTGTTGTGGTTCAGCGGAAACAAGTCTGACTAGCATCCATGAGGATGCAGTTCAATCCCTGGCCTTGCTCAGTGGGTTGAGGATCTGGCATTGCTGTGAGCTGTGGTGTAGGTTGCAGACATGGCTCAGATCTGGTGTTTCTGTGGCTGTGCCACAGGCTGGCAGCTATAGGTCTGATTTGACCCCTAGCTTGCGAACCTCCACATGCCGTGGGTGTGGCTCTAAAAAGATAAAAAAAAAAAAAATTAAGAAACAACCCCAGTTTTAATTGCATCAAAAAGAATAAAATACCTAGGAGTAAATTTAACCAAGGTGGTAAAAGACCTGTACACTGAAAAGGACAAGACACTGATGAGATAAACTGAAGAATACACAAACAAAAGACATTCCATGCTCATGGGTCAGAAGAATTAACATTATTAAAACGGCCCTATGACCTAAAGCAATCTACAGATTCAGTGACAGCTCCATCAAAATTCTAACGGCATTTTTCATAGAAAAATCCTAAAATTTGTAGGCAACTACAAAGAATAGCCAAAGCAATCTGGAGAAAGAACAATAAAGCAGGAAGCACCAACCACACCAACAAACTATATTAAGGAGTTCCTGCTGTGGCACAACAGGATTGGCAGCGTCTCTTGAGCACTGGGACACAGGTTCAAAGCCTGGCCTGGCACAGTGGGTTAAGGATCCAGTGCTGCCACAGCTGCAGCTTGGATCTGATCCCTAGCTAGGGAGCTCCATAGGCTGTGGGGTGGCCAAAAAAGAAAAACAAAAACACAAAAACAAACTATGATTAAGAAGCTACAATAATCAAAACAGCACAGTTTTGGCATTAAAACAGACATCCAGATCAATGGAACAGAATAGAAAGCCCAGAAACATACCCATGCATATATGGTCAATTCATTTACAACAAAGAAGCCAAGAATATACAACAGGGAAAGGAGAGTCTCTTAAATAAGTGATGCTGGGAACACTAGGCAACTACATGTAAAAGAATGAAAACTGGACCACTAACTTATGCCACACACAAAAATCAACTCAAAATGGACTGAAAACTCAAACATAAGACATGACACCATAAATCTCCTATAAGGAAACAGACAGTGAGCTCCTTGATGTTGGTCTTGGTAATGATTTTTTTAAGATTTGACATTAGAAACAAAGGAGTAAAAAACAAAAATAAATAAGTGGAACTACATCAAACTAAAAAGCTTCCTGCACAACAAAGGAAATCATCAACAAAATAAAAAGACAACCTACCAAACAGGAGAAAATACTTATAAATCATATATCTGAATAATATCCAAAAATATATTAAAAAAACTCTTCCAACTCCATAGCAAAAACCCAAAGAATCTCATTTTAAAACTGGGCAGAGGACTTCCCCTGTGGCTCACAACATAAAATTGGGCAGAGGGCTGTACACTAAAACTAACACAACACTGTCAATCAACTATATCCCAATAAAATTTAATTTTAAAAAACTGGGCAGAGGATCTAAATGGACGTTTTTCCAAAGACATACAGACTGTCACCAGGTACGGGAAAAGGTGCTCAGCATACTTAGCATCAGGGAAATGCAAATCAAAACCACTAAAAACCTCACCACACCTCACAGAATGGCAATTAGCAACAAGGCAAAAAATAGCAAGTGTCGGTGAGGAGGCAGAGAAAAGGTAGCTCCTGCGCACTGCTGGTGGGAATGTATGCTGATACAGCCACTATGAGAAACAGTATGGGGAATCTTTAAAAAATTAAAAACAGAACCACCTTACAATCTAGCAAAACCACTTCTGGGTATTCACCCGAAAGAAAAGAAAACATTCACTAGAAAATATGTATGAACGGGGATGATATATGCATGATAGTGAACATGGAGATGTTTATTGCAGCATTTTTTTTTTTTTTGGCTGCGCCTATGGCATACAAAAGTTCCTAGGCTGGGGATCGGACCCATGCCACAGCAGTGACAATGCCAGATCCTTAACAACTAGGCCACCAGGGAATTCCTACTGCAGCCTTATTATATTCAATAGCCAAGACAAGGACTTAGGTGGCTAAACGTCCATTGATGGATGAATGAATAAAGAAAATGTGTTTTCTTTCTTTCTCTTCCTTTTTAGGGCCGCACTCGCAGCATGTCCAATTGGACTGTAGCCGCCGTCCTACGCCACAGCCACAGCCACACCACACGGGATCCGAGTTGCGTCTGCGACCTACACCACAGCTCACAGCAACACTGGATCCTTAACCCACTGAACGAGGCCAGGGATTGAACCCGCGTCCTCATGGATACTATGAAGATTTGTTTCTAGTGGGCCACAATGGGAACTCCAAGAAAATGCGTTTTATATGCACAATGAAATCTTTCTTTAAAAAAGGAAACTTTGCCATTTGCAACAACATGGACAGACCCTGAGAGCATTGCACTAAGTGAAATAAGCTAGATACAGACAGACAAATAATGTAAGATCTCATTTTTACATAGAATCTTAACACGAGACAAATACAAATCTGGTGTTTTCCAGAGGCTGGACGGAGGGTGGGCATAATGGGTAAAAGGGGTCAAAAGTTACAAACTTCCAGTTATAAAATAAATAAGTCATGGGGATATAATGTACAGCATGGTGACTATCCTAATATTGTTCTGTATTATAATATTGTTAGAGTAGATCTTAATTCTCATCCCAGAAAAAAAATGTATTACTATGTGTGGTGACAGATGTTAACTATACATATTGTGGTGATCGTTTCAGAATATATACATACAATGAATCATTATACTCCATACCTAAAACCAATGTAACTTGTCAATTATCTCTCAACTTAAATACTGGTTTGGGAAGTTCCTGTCATGGCTCAGCAGAAAGGAATCTGAGCAGCATCCAAGAGGATGAAGGTTTGATCCCTGGCCTTGCTCAGTGGATTAAGGACCTGGCATTGCTGTGAGCTGTGGTACAGGTCGCAGAGGCGGCTTGGATCTGACGTGGCTGTGGCTGTGGCACAGGCCAGTGTCTACAGCTCAGATTTGACCCTTAGCCTGGGACTCTCCATAAGCCACGGGTACAGCCCTAAAAAGACACACACACACACACAAAAAAAACAAAAAAACCCCGAAAAACTGGTTTCATCTACTACATATCATCACACACCCTGTGGGTACTGCATCACCCAGTATAAAGCTCAAAGTGAATGCTGTGTAAGAATGCTACCTGCTTCCTAGTTCTCTTCACGTGCTGGGCTCTACACCTTCACCCCCTCTGCTCAGTGTTGCAAGTATAGGGTACCTAGTTTGAGTCTAATGTCTGGAAACAGGGAAAAAAACAAAAAGCTCAGAAGTAAACCTGGGACATAAAGAAAGGTAACTCACAGAAGAAATACAAAGAGCCAACCAGCCTATGAAAAACAATTCAGTCTCACTAGGAATCAAGCTTGAATTTCTTCTGCATTCAAACTGACAAATATCTTCCTAAATGATAATACCCAAATGATGGATGTTTTGAAAGTTATTTCAAGGAAATGGCCACTCTCCTATGCTGCTGGTAGGAATGTAATTTGGTATAGTATTCTGCAGGAAAATTTGCCAGTACACATCAAATATCTCAGAACTGTACAAGTTGTGTCCAGCAATTCCTTGGCTAAGAATATATTCTCAATAATCAGTGATGCACTAAAAGATCTCTATTCATAAGTGTCATTTCTTAATAGTGAAAAACTGCAAACCTCATCAATGCATCAATAAGGCATCAGTTAAATAAATTATGGCATATCTATGTGCTAGACTACTATGCAGCCATTAAAATTAATTTTAAACATATCATTAAATATGGTTCTACATCATATTAAGATAAGCAGGCTATAAGAACTATGTACATACTATGAAGTTCCATTTACATGAAGTACAAAAGCAGGCAAACCTCTGCCATTAAAGATCAAGATAGTGGTTACCACTCCTGGCAGTGATAAGCAGGGAGCATAACAGAAGCGCCCAAGGTGTTGGTAGTTTTGTTTTTAATTTGGGTGCTGATTAGTTGGGTGTATTCAGTTTGTGAAACTACATCAAGCTCACATTTACATGCACTTTTTTGAATGCATATTACACATAAAAAAAAATTTTTAGGAGTTCTCACTGTGGCTCAGTGGGTTAAGGATCTGGCATTGCCACAAGCTGTAGCGTAGGTCTCAGATGAGGCCTGGATCTGACATTGCTGTGGCTGTAATGTAGGCTGGCAGCTGCAGCCTGGATTCGACCCCTAGCCTGGGAACTTCCATGAGCTTCAGGCGCAGCCCTAAAAAAAAATTTTTTTTTTTTTTAAATACTAAATAATTCCCCCAAACATGTTTTATATGTATGTACATTCAAAAACTGCCCAGTATAGATCATTTTCTTACCTCTTGAAAAAAAAAATTTCAAATTTTTCTATAAAGAACTTGTTTTACTTTTATAAGAAAAACATTTAAACCATAAGGTCATCATGGAATGTAACCAGACGATCTACAGGTGACACAGTCATTCTTCCAGTTTTAGTCTCGATTCATTTCTTCAAATTACTGAGCAACTCCGAGATGGCAAATACATAGCAATAAATAAACCTTCATAATGTCAAGAATAATTAAAACCCCACACGAGTTCCCTGAACGCAACCAACATTTCTCTTCTTTAATGTGTAGTGTATCCTGAGAGTCTGGCAACTGGCTAGGCTCTGCACTGAAAGTGGATATCCAAAAGTTTATCAAGGACCATTGGACGCTGACTTCAAAACTGTTAAAAATAAGCCCAAAGCATCTTAAAAATCAGACCAGAATTTCCATTCTCACTCAGATGACATCAACCTCAAATCGGTGGAAATCTTGAAAATGATGAAAACATGCAAGTTTATCACAGATCGACTGATAAGGACAATCATACAACCAGCGTGCTCTTGCCAAGGTCAGATTCCTCCCCAATCATTTCATTAGCCTGGGTATCAGCCACCACACTATACTCCCCTCCAAAATTCACCACGTGATCACCATGAAACAGACACTGTTCTGTGTGTTTCATTAACAGAATCTTCACAATAACCCTATGAGGTCATCATTTTATAAATAAGGAAACTGAAGCACAGAGACAAGATTAGCCTATAGAGGTCATTTGAGATGAACCAGCCTGAGGTGAAACTGCAAAGCAATCTCAATTTGTTTTTGACCTTCTGCTTGCCCCTTGTCAGTTTCCATTCCACAAACCACCTTGGAATGGAGTACCCTGAGAACAGGGACCAAATACCTGGGGCTCCAAGCATCTCTTGAATGGATATGCTTCTTCCCAAGTATCCTAGAAAGAAACCTTCTTTTGTCACATCATTTTTCTAAATTAATTGTTAAATAATTTCTGTTAATTCATTACCACAAACCAATGTTAGAATCAAGATATACTGGATGTGGGAGTTCCCATTGTGGCTCAGTGGTAACGAATTCGACCAGTACCCAAAAGGATGCAGGTTTAATCCCTGGCCTCGTTCAATGGGTTAAGGATCAGGCACTTCGGTGAGCTGTAGTGAAAGTCGCAGTCATGGCTCAGATCCTGTGTGGCTGTGGCTGCAGTGTAGGCTGGCAGCTGCAGCTCCGATTCAAACCCTAGTCCAGGAACTTCCATACGCCTCGGGTAAGGCCCTACAAAGCAAGCAAACAAACAAAAAAGATATGCTGGATCTGTATTTCCCAGTCCAATGGCTGTCTCTGCCTTCACTGTCCTCTGCTCAGCCCAGGCGTGCTGGGTTTCAAAGCAGGATCTCTGCTCCCTCTTCACCAGGTGGTCTCTCCGTGTTTCACCTGTTGAAGCCACTACATTACACCAAATCAGGTTAACCAAACTTGACTCACTTCTTTCAGTTTCTGCCCAACCACCACCTCTTCAGAGGGGTCCTGCCTGACCTCCTCTGTTTAAAACAGCAGCACATCATCTCCACCCTCTCAAGTTGCTTTATTTTTGTTGCTCTCCTCTATGATATTTAATAATTCTTATGTTCTGCTTCCTTTCTAAATTGAAAACTGCACGAGGGCAGGGACTTTATCTTGCTTATTGCTGTAATTCCACCCCTGCAACAGGAGCTGGCACAGAGGAGGTTCTCAAATATTTGCTGAATCAACTGAAAGTCAGAGAGCCATTTTTAACATGCAGGGAAGGTAAATCTCCTTTTCAAAAAATACTGCCGTGGCTTAATGAGACAGAAGACAGACAAAGAGGCAGAACAGAGAACAAAAACCAAACTGAAAATGGAAATTCAAGGGAAAAGTACTTAAAATCTTGGGTTTTCTCTCTCCGTTTAGGCCTAGGGGATAAGGGCTGAAATGTGAAGATGTTGGAGTGTTTTATTCTGAACTGGGGTCAACACAGTGAGAAAAGGATTTGTGGGAAATTTTAGCAGTCAGGATGCTTCTACTGATTTTAAGTTTCAAAGGACCAAAGTGAAAAAGGAAAGTTAAGGCAGTTCCCGTCACGGCTCAGTGGTTAATGAACCGGACTAGTATCCATAAGGACTCAGCTTGATCCTTGGCCTCGCTCAGTGGGGTTAAGGATCCAATGTTGCTGTGAGCTGTGTTGTAGGTTAAAGATTTGGCTTGGAGCCTGAGTGGCTGTGGCTATGGTGAAGGCAGGTGGCTATAGCTCTGATTCGACCCCTAGCCTGGGAACCTCCATATGCCATGGGTGGCCCTCAAAAGACAAAAGACCAAAAAAAAAAAAAAGAAAAAAAGAAAATTAGGAGTCTGTAAGGTTTCATTTCTATTAAAATACTCTACCTAAAGTCAAAGTTAATTTGTATAACTAGCACTGATCTCATCACCAATAGCCCATCCCTTTCCAAGTGCTACTTCCTGTTTCCTCAATCTAGCCTGGTCTCACTGGATGGCCCAAACACTGAGAGACTGGGAAAAACTTACCTCAAAAACCCGGGGGGGGGGGGGTTCTTTTTCTTTTTTTACAAAGTTACTTTTAACACTTCGAGGTGAGCTCCACAGGAATAAAAAACACTGGGAAGGGGTAATCCTCTCACCCTCGGGAGTGGCCCAGGGGGGACAGAGGCTACCTGAGAGGAAGGAAGCACAAAAGGGGCCCACTGCAGACTCAGGGCAAAGGCAATGCCATGGGTGCCGGGACCTGTGAGCACTGCAGGAGGAAACTTGACTGTGGTGGGACTGGCTCCAGGGGCACAGGCACAGGCGAAGAGCAAGAGGGTGAGACTCGGAGCTACAATGTTTCCAGAACTAGAACAAATAACTTTAAAATGTGTATGGAAACTCAAAAGATCTCCAATAGCCAAAATAATCTTGAGAAAGAATAACAGAGCTGGAGCAATCATGCTGATCTCAGGCTGTACTATGAAGCTACAGTCATCAAAATAATATGGTACTGGCACAAAAACAGATACAGAGATCAACGGAACAGGACAGAGAGCCCAAAAATAGACCCATGTACATATACGGTCGATTAATCCATGACGAAGGAGATAAGAAATACACAATGTGGAAACGATGGTCTTTTAATAAGTGGTACTGGGGAAACTAGACAGCTATATGTAAAACAATGAAATCAGAACATTCTCTAACACCACATACAAAAATAAACTCAAAATGGAGTAAAGAACTAAATTTAAGACTGGATATTATAAAACTTGACAAAAAAGTAGGTAGAACACACTTTGAAATAAACCACAGCAATATTTTTTTGGATCCATCTCCTAAAGTAAAGGGGCCTTAATTAAACTTAGTAGCTTTTGCACAGCTAAAAAAAACAAACCAAAAAAAACCCATCAACAAGACAAAAAGACAGCATACCAAAAGGGAGAAAATATTTGCAAATGACATGACCAATAAGTGATTAATATCCAACATATATAAGCATCTCATACAACTCGACATCCAAAAACCCCAAAGAACTCAATTAATACATGGGCAGAAGAAATGAATAGACATTTTTTCCAAAGAGGAAATGCAGATGGACAACTGGCACAGGAAAAGATGCTCAACATTATTAATTACGAGGGAAATGCAAATCAAAACCACAATGGGGTATTACTTCACACCTGTCAAGATGACTATCATCAAAAAGAACACAAAAAACAAATGCTGGTGAGGATGTGGAGAAAAAGGAACCCTTGCACACTGTAGGAATATTACTTGGTGCAGCCACTGTAGAAAACAGTATCGAGGTTCCTCAGAAAACAAAAAGAACTACTACATGATCCAGCAATTCTACTCCTGGGAATTTATCTGAAAAACACAAAAACATGAATTTGAAAAGATATTTGCACCCCAATGTTGACAGCACCATTATTTACAATTATCAATATATGGAAACAATGAAATTGTCCACCAAAAGATGAATGGATAAAGAAGTGGTATATACATATAATGGAGGAGTGCCTGAGCGGAAACAAATCTGACTAGGAACCATGAGGTTGCGGGTTCAATCCCTAGCCTTCCTCAGCGGGTTAAGGATCCAGCATTGCCATGAGCTGTGGTGCAGGTCGAAGAGGCAGCTTGGATCTGCTGTTGCTGTGGCTGTGGTGTAGGCCGGTAGCTAGAGCTCCGATTTGATCCCTAGCCTGGGAACTTCCACATGCTGCAGGTGTAGCCCTAAAAAAAAAAAAAAAAGCAAAGCAAAACAAAACAAACAAACAAAAAATATATATAATGGAGTATCACTCAGCCTTAAGAAAGAACAAAATTTTGCCATTTGCAGCGACATTGATGGACTTGGAGGACATTATGCTAAGGGAAATAAATTAGACAAATATTGCATGATATCACTTATATGTGGAATCTAAAAGTTACAACAGACTACTGAACATAACAAATAAGAAGCAGACCCACAGATAAAGAGAACAAATTAGTGCTTACCAGTGGGGGGGGGGGGCGTATAGGGGTAGGGAATGGGAGGTACTAACTACTGCGTATAAGATGGGCTCAAGGATGTATTTATTGCACAACACAGGGAACATAGCAATATTTTGTAATAACTGTTAATGGAAAGTAACCTTTCAAATTGTCTAAAACATAAAAATTAAATTAAAAAAAAATTAAATTAAAAAACATAAAAACTTAAGGAGTTCCTGCCATGGCAGCTGATAGGTGGCAGCTGCAGCTCGGATTCAATCCCTGGGCCAAGGAACTTCCATATGCCGTGGGTGTGACCATTATAAAAAATAAAAAATCTTAAGAAATTTCCAGGCAGGCCTACTAAGTTTTAAGCTTCAATGTAGGGTTTTGGCTTGTTTATGGACCCTAAAAGATATTTAGGTCATAAATATCCTAAGAATACTCTACAATTAAACTCCAGTGGAGCTCACTCATCATACATAACTGAAAGAAACTAAAGGCGAATCCAACAGATGCTACAGAACATTTTATGGATATGGCACTCTTTCCTCAGCTCCATTTACAAAACCCTATAAACAAAACAAAAAAAATCCTCATCTGTTAACAGGTTAAATGCCCTGTAACACCGCACTTTCATTAAATCATTTAAATAGGGTCTCGATTCTATTCAGGTCACACGAAGAGCCTTTTTTAAAGAGCTCGTGGCTTCTCTAACACAAAGGGATTTTAAGAGATTGTTACCAGAATAAAGAACTCTAATTATAACAATGAGATTGCTTTGAGGACTGCCCGAATTAGTTTCCATACTTCCTAGGCACAGAGCCATCTCAGAATTCAGATATTCAATTCTAATCCTTGAAAATATTGGATAAGAAAGCTTTCTAGGGGAGAAGTGGTAAGAACAAATTCCCAAGGTAGTTAAAAAACAAAACGACTATTTCCCCATCTTTAAAACAGCCGTCTAGGCTTTATTATACCTCCTAGGGCAAGCCCTTAAAAAGACAGAAAAGGGAAACCTTCAATGTTCAGAGCGGTGGAATTAGTTAACAGAAAATCCACTGGGCTGTGGGGCAGAGCATTCTATTTATCAGGCTGGGAAGTGAATATGAACAAAGAGTTCTTTCCCATGAGAAACTAACTTTTGGAGCAAATGGATACAATCGTAGAGGAACTTGCTATTTTCGTGTATAATTCATTAGAAGGCTTTGCAAACCAAACTCTCAGGAATAACTCCATCCGCAGCCATGCCCTATTTCATGGCTAGATTTGTTTAACCGACTTACAACCACAGTTTTCAAAGAATACAAAGCAGAGTACGTTCTTAAAGCAAAGTTGTTCCTTAAAAGCAAACCCCAGCCACCTCTTTAAAAAGGCACAAAAACGTAATCCACGGACCCTAAGACCTCAAAGTCCTGATCCAATAAGACCAACAGCTGCGGGAGGAGCAGAGCCACCTGGGAGCCCGGCCCCGGGCGTTAACAGCTGCCCCTCGGGTTGAAGGACACATGGGGCTCAGCTCCCCGGGCAGGCGGGAAAGGCCTGGGGACAGCCGAAGGACTTGCAGTCGTCCGCACCGGTTTTGTGGTCATCAAGAAAAGCCGGGAGGTGAGAAACGGCGGAGACACGAAGAGAGAAAAGCGCCCTCCAGTTTGCCCGATGTTAACGCCGGGGAGATGAAAAGGGCCATTTGTTTCATCTGGGGACCGCCGGGTCGGCCCGTCCCCCAACCCAGACTCTCGGCCAGGCTCCGTGGAAGAAGCCGGCCGCTCGCCCGCCCGCCCGGCCCCAGGACCTCACCTGCGGGGCCGGCCCCCGAGGCGCGGGCGGGCGGCGGGGAGCGCAGCCGCAGCCAGAGGTGCAGCGCGGCCCCGAGCACACACGGGCACAGCAGCACCAGCCAGTTTCGCATTGGCCGCCCCCGCCGGCTCCACCTCGCGCCCCCACCGCGCGCCGGGCTCTCCCGCGTCCCGGCGGACAGGGAGGGGCCCTGAAAGTAAGGAGGCCGGGGGCAGTGGCCGACTCCCGCGCGACTACTCCGGGAACGCCCGCCCTCGTGCCCGCCGCCGTCTAGGTCTCTCTCGGCTTAGGCTCCTCCGACCGCTGGCGGCTGCGCCTCCGCCGGCCAGAGCCCCGCCCCCTTTCCTGGGCCTTCCCCGGCCCCGCCCACCTTTTCTCTCACTCGCCCCGCCCTCTTCTAGCTTGTCCCCTCCCACTTCCCCTAGCCGGCCGGGAGCTGAAGTCCCGCTCTGAGCTTAAGGAGGAAGTGCCCCCGTGATCCGATGGCTGGGAAACCACATTTCCCACAACCCCACGCACTCGCTTCCGTCACTCGGCGATCGCGTAAGCAAAGCGCGAGGCCTCACACAGAGCATGCGCAGCCCTGCTCCACGTTTACTGCCCCCCGGTGGCGGAGGAGAGGTAGTGCCGGACAACCCAGCGCTCAGGGGCCGCCCCAACCCCGGGAGAGAAATAATAGCTGGGGTGAAGGGCGCCGGTTGCCTAAGATTTAAAGGAGATCTTGAGACAAGACAGTTTTAAATCACGCAGAGCTTCCTTAGGCCGAATGCTAGCCTCGTGTAAGAGATGGGATCTTGCTGGCATCTACTGGGCGCGGAGATCGGGGCGGGGCAGCCCAAATGCCCGTGTCTTCAGCGGTGAATCATCAAGTATTAGTTCTGGTGCTTCGGTACCCGGCTCTAAGAACTCAGGATGAGTAAGACCAAGCCCAAGGGATCAAGCTGTGCAGTACGACAGCGATGGCCGAGTGGAAGGTACATTACACGTGCTCAGATTTCAAACTGGCGCTGGAAAGTTGCGAGAAGAACCGGGTGCACTCACACCTGCTATTGGACGTGAGCCGCTAGAAAATGCGGGCTCCGAGGCACCTGTGGGAAGGACCTGCTGCGACCCTCCGGGATACAGTCCTGCCCTGGGCCCCGAGGGCGTCACCCGTTCCGGCCTGCCTGCGGCCAAACGCAAAAGTGTCCTAGTTGAGGAGCCTGAAGATCAGGGTACCGATGTTCAGAAGATGGTGCAGAGGATGAACATGAGGATGAACTATATTGTTGGAAAAACCCTTGGTTGAAAGCCCCAGGAAATCCACTTCAAACAGGCTTAAGGAAAAAAGGGTAATTTATTCAAGTCACTGAACAGTCCAGGAGATGTCTTAGGCACTGTCAGTACCATAGTCTCACTGAGGGGCAATTTAATTTCCTCTATTAAAATTATTTTTGGAGTTCCCTTCAGTGCCTCAGGGAAAGGAATCTGACTAGTATGCATGAGGACGCAGGTTGGATCCTTAGCCTTACTCAGTGGGTTAAGGATCCTGCCTTGCCATGAGCTATGCTGTAGGTCCCAGACTCGGCTTGGAGCTGACGTTGCTGTGGCTATGGCCTAGGCTGGCAGCTACAGCTTCAATTCACCCCTAGGTGGGGAACCTCCATATGCTGCTGCTGTGGCCCTAATAAATAAATAAATAAAATTATTTTTTATTGTTTTGTAATATGGTCTGCACTGTAATTTTAAAATGTTTTAATTGCTGTACAAAAGCTATAAGCGTAAGGATTTTATACTGTTTGTACTATTTAAATAAAATAATAAACAATTTAATATGGTGTCAGAAGTAAATTTTTCCCTTTAAAGGAATTTGTATGTTCATTAGTTATCTATTGCTACCCAACAAATTACTCCAAAACTCTTAAAACAACAAGAATCACTTATTGTGCCTCACAATTTCTGAGTCAGGAATTGGGGAGCTACATTCAGGTTCAGGATCTCCCATATAGTTGGAGGCAGATGTCCACTGGGGCTGTGGTCATCAGAAGGCAGGACTAGGCGTCCTCAGTGCCTCACTTCCCCGGCTGGCAAGTTGGGGTTCTCTTTCCGCCTCTCTGAGTTGGTCTCTAAGTGGGTCTCTCCAACAAGCTGCATTAGAGTCCCCACACCATGGTGGCTTGCTTCCCCAGGAACTGGAGACCCAAGAGACTGCTGAGCATAGTGCAAGACCTTTGAGGATGAATCCTTGGAAGACACGCTGTCACTTCAGAGGTGTTCTATTGGTCACACAGACCAGCCCTGATTGACTGTGGTAGGGGCCACACCAGGGCATGAGCACCAGGAGGCAAGGATGGTTGTGGGGTCAATTTGGAAGCTGGCTGCCAGAGTATATCATGCAAATCTGAGAAACACTACTATGTCTAAACAGCTTGGGGGAGTCTTTAGAGCTCCTACACATTCTCCATGGCCCCTGAATACCCTGAAGACAAGAAAAAACAAGTTATCATTTTTGTGAGAAATGTGGGATTAGTAGGTTGTTATCATTGTGGCTCCTGGGCAAATGTCACCAAGATCTGTGTGCCCCTTTCTCAGAATATTGTTTACATATTGCAACAGGAAGGAGAATACCTAATGTCTACACATTTCTTGTGAGACATTCTTCTTTGTTTAGAAACTGCTCACCTGCTTTCTGTGTGTCAAAGAAACTCTCAAGAAATTAATAATTGGTTGTCATGAAGGATGTCCTTTGTTTGTTTTGTTTAGTTGGTTTTTATTGTTTTGCTTTATAAGGGCTGCACCTGCAGCATATGGAAATTCCCAGGCTAGGGGTTGAATCAGAGCTGCAGCTGCCAGCCTATACCACAGCCACAGCAACACCAGATCTGATCCGTGTCTGCGACCCACACCACAGCTCACAGCAACGCTGGATTCTTAACCCATTGAGTGAGGCCAGGGATTGAACCCACATCCTCATGGATACAAGTCAGGTTCGTAACCCGCTGAGACACAATGGAAATTCCCGGGATGTCCTGGGTTTTTTTATCCTCAAGAAAGGCAATAAAATCTCTCTTGACATCCTGAAATTTTCTTTTTGTGATTAGAGAATTATAATGAGTTAATCCCCAAGAGGAATAATCCATAATTTAGGCAGATCTATTAATTCAGATACTCATTGAGCACCTATTATGAGCTAGGTATTTTTGTAGGCTCTTGGGATAAACTGATGAACGAGATAAAGACCCCTGTGGTGTGGTGATGGGGGCAGGGACAGACTATAGACTCTATATATAATAAGTACATTTTATCAGCATGTGGAAGATGATAAGTGCTATAGAAAATGACAAAAAAATAGAGCAGGGTAGGAGAATTGGGAATGTGTGACTGAAATGTGCAGACTGCAGTATTTTTTTCTTTTAAATCCCACCTTTTATTTATTTAAAAAAATTTTTTTTCATTTTTGGCCACCCCTCAGCATATGGAGTTCCTGGGCCAGGGATCAGATCCAAGCCACAGTCATGACCTAAGCCGCAGCTGTGCCAAGCTGGGGAGTGAACCTGCGACCCAGTGCTCCCAAGATGCCACCGATCCCTTTTCACCACAGTGGGAACTCCAGATTGCAGTATTAAATAACAATATTTGAACAAGTGTTCAGAATTACAATGGGCACTAAAGTGAGGAATGAACAAAACTATCCTAAAATATTTACTAATCAAGATGCTCCTTCCAGGAGTTCCTTTTTCATGGCTCAGTGGTTAACAAACCTGACTAGTATCCATGAGGATTCGGGTTTGATTCTTGGCCTTGCTCAGTGGGTTAAGGATCCAGCATTGCCGTGAGCTGTGGTGTAGGTCGAAGATGCAGCTTGGATCTGGTGTAGCTGTGGCTCCAATTTAACCTCTAGCCTGGGAACTCCATATGCCACAGGTGTGGCCCTAAAAATAAAAAAAATTTTTAAAAAAGATGTTCCTTCCAGAGTTCTCGTTGAGGCTCAGCAGACTAAGAACTTGACATAGTGTCCGTGAAGATTCAGGTTCAATCCCTGCCCTCGCTCAGTGGGTTAAGGACCCAGCAACGCTGTGAGCTGTGGTGTAGGTCATAGACATGGCTTGGGTCACACACTGCTGTGGCTGTGGCACAGGTGGGCAGCTGCAGCTTTGATTCATCTCCTAGCCTGGGAGCTTCCATATGCTGCAGGTGCGGCCCTAAAAAAAATAAAAAGATTTTCCTTCCCATTATCAAGATGCTTAACCTATAGAGGAAACGTCATGGCATCCGACAGGTCTATAATGGAGAGTTATGAGTAACTTTTTAGCATCTTCAGCTCTCATCACAGTGGGCGCTGCCTCTATCATGTGTTGATAGGACCAGTTGCCCTTCCCCCACTTGTTATCTATTATCACCTGATAAACTTAAGACTAAAGTGGGTAAAGATGATAAAAGAGACTATATGCATAAGGGAAAGATAAACATTTTTAAACTTAGAGATAATGTAAACAGTCTGTGGGGTGAAGGTGTGCATAGGTGGCTGCATCAATTTTACATTCTCACCCACAGGGCACAAAGGTTCCTTTTCTCCACATCCTCACCAACACTTGCCTTTTCTCTCTCTCTCTCTCTCTTTTAGGGCTTCTCTCTCTCTCTCTTTTTTTAGGGCTGCATATGTGGCATATGGAAGTTCCCAGGCTCGGGGTCAAATCAAAGCTACAGCTGCCAGCCTGCACCACAGGCACAGCAACACAGAATCCAAGCCACATCTATGACCTATACCATAGCCCACGGCAATGCCAGATCCTTAACCCACTGAGTAAGGCCAGGGATCAAACCCATGTCCTCATGGTCATTAGTCGGGTTCATTACTGATGAGCCACAAAGGGAACTCCCAACACTTGTCTTTTTGATGAGAGCCATTCAGGTATGAGGTGACATCTCACTGTGGTTTTGATTTGCATTTCCCTGGTCATTACTTTTTAATTTTTTTTTGTCTTTTCTAGGGCCGCACCGTGGCATATGGAGATTCCCAGGCTCGGGGTCTAATCAGAGCTGTAGCCGCTGGCCTACACCACAGCCATGGCAACAGGGGATCGATCGGAGCTGCATCTGCAACCTACACCATAGCTCATGGCAATGCTGGGTGCCCAACCCACTGATGAAGGCCAGGGATCGAACCCGCAACCTCATGGTTCCTAGTTGCATTCGTTAACCACTGCACCACGATGGGAACTCCTCCCTGATCATTACTAATAATGATCATCTTTCCATGTACCTGGTGACCATCTATATGTCTTCTTTGGAAAAATGTCTATTCAGAGCTTCTGCCCATTTTTTTAACAGGGCCCAATTCCTATTTTCCAACCAATGGAGTAAAGATTACCCTTGAAAACCTCTTAAATAGCCAAAAAAAAAAGTGCAGTAGGTTTGGTTCTGTGTACACAAAAATCGGTGGCATTTTTCCTTCTAATTCTTTATCATTAATGTTTCTCTGCAGCTCTTCAATCATTCACTTTCTTCCACAAGGAAACCATCTGGCTTAGTCACTCAAACAATAAAGTTCACTTTTGGGGGTGGGGTGCACAGTCTTTAAGGCATTACCTACCGTGCTGTGGCTCTCTTTGCCTGGCAAAGCAATAAAGTTATCTTTTTCTCCTTTAAAAAAAAAAAGTTCACTTTGGGGGCTAACAGTTGGGAAACTTTTAAAACCAAGTAGACTTCTTTTTTTCAAGGATTTCAAGACTGTGGCACACACTGCCCAAGTAATGCATACTTTTTAAATGATTACTTCTCTTTTTTTTCAGCCAAAAGTTGAATTCTTTCAAGTGAAGAACTGACTTAAATGATATGGCTATCAGAAATCTTTGCAGAAGACAACCTTTTTTTTATACCACCAGATGGAACTCTTAACATCTCAGTCTGAAGCGTTTTGACTCATATTTTGATGATCCTACTTGTTCAGGGCTTCTTCAAGAAGAGAAGGAAAAATAGATAACCGCCAAATTGTCTTACAAAAATGTATTCAAGGAAGAGGAATAAGGCTAGAGAAATGGGAGCAGAATGACTATGAAGGAGAATCAGAGGAGGGGAGGTTAGAGATGTAGTCTCGAGCAAGAATACAGTATACAGAGTTCCCGCTATGGTACAGTGAGTTAAGGATCTGGCGTTGCCACAGCAATGGCATAGGTCACAGCTGTGGCTAGACTTTGATCTCTGGTCTGGGCCTTCCATAATGCAGTGGGTGTGGCCTCTCCAAAAAGAATATAATATAAATCATGAAAAAAACTTTTACTCTGACATGGTAGTGACTTGATAGTTTTGAGCAGAGGAGTAACAGGATCTGACTTTTTTTTTTTTTTTTTTTTTTTGTCTTTTTGTCTTTTTGCCATTTCTAGGGCCATTCCTGTGGCATATGTACGTTCCCAGGCTAGGGGTCGAATCGGAGCTGTAGCCACCGGCCTACGCCAGAGCCACAGCAACGCGGGATCCGAGCCGCGTCTGCGAACTACACCACAGCTCACCGCAATGCCGGATCCTTAACCCACTGAGCAAGGGCAGGGATGGAACCCACAACCTCATGGTTCCTAGTTGGATTCGTTAACCACTGAGCCACGATGGGAACTCCAGGATCTGACATGTTTTAGCAGCATCGCTAACAGTGCCTTGTTGAGCTGGACAGGCTGGGGGGTGAGGGATATCTGAGGGGTGGGGGAGGAAGAAGATGACAGTGTCATTTGCCCTTTGAGACAAGGTGCAGCAGCGAGGGCCCAGCAGAAGGTGGAGGAATGTTTCCAGGAAACTAAATGGACTCGGTCTAGCGGGGGGGGGGGCTGAGAGGTGGCCACAGTGCACCACCCAGACCCCCTTTCTGGATGGAGAGTAGGCTGCTGAGGCCTCTCCAATGAATCTCCTTTTGGGAACCGCTCTTAGCTGAAGGGTGCTGCCTTGTCCAAGGGTACAGCTCTCTCAACTGAGGCAACTCCAATGACTAGTTAATTGGGGGTAAAAAGATTTGGGATAATGGCTGAAGAGTGATCCCACAGCCTCTGTTGCCACTGCATCCCAGTTCAGCGTCTTCCTCTGACTGTAAAAAAAATTAAAATTTAGAAAACTTTGTAAGAGGAAAAGCAGAATTAGAATATTCTCTGCAGGCCCATCAAACAAAGCTGAATTCAAAACCCAGATCTGCATGTATGAGTTATTTGACCTCAAGCAAGGAAAGTATTTAACCTCTTTAGTTCTCAAACTCCTAATCTGTGAAATGAGACTCACAAGGCCTACTTCAGTGAGTTGTTTTGAACATTAAACAAAAAAATATGTGGGTAAAGTCCAGCTCTCTTCTAAACATGAAGGCAGCTGGACTAAAACGAAGCTTATGCAACTTTAACCTCTGGAAAATATATCACTGAGATGAAGAAAAGGAAATTAATTCTAACAGTTGCTTTAAAATAAGCAAATAAACAATGGCAACAAAACCCCCAAATAATTAATTCAATATTTTTTCACCTTTACAGCTCAGATCCCAACTACCCGTACACCTTTTTAAATTTGTGTGTGTGTGTGTGTGTGTGTGTGTCTTTTTAGGGCCACATCCACAGCCTATGGAGGTTCCCAGGCTAGGGGTCTAATTGGAGCTGTAGCCACTGGCCTACGCCACAGCCACAACAATGCCAGATCCGAGCTGCATCTGCAGCCTACACCACAGCTTGTGGCAATGCCAGATCCTTAACCCACTGAGCGATACCAGGGATCGAACCTGCAACCTCATTGTTCCTAGTCAGATTGATTTCTGCTGTGCCACGATGGGAAATCTCTCCAGTACATCTTGATACAGATGTTTCCCTATAAGGGAATTTCAGAACAAAAAAATGGCAACATTTGGATTAGGGCTAGAATTCAAACACCTAGTGATGTGTCTTTGGCTTTTTTTTTTTTTTTTCCGCCCACACCTGCAGTATATGGATGTTCCCAGGCTGGGCTCAAATCAGAGCCGGCCTGCACCACAGCCACAGCAATGCCAGATTCAAGCCTTGTCTGCAACCTACACCACAGCTTATGGCAATGACCAAGGGGTGCCATGGATTGAACCCACATCCTCATGGATACTAGTCAGGTTCATTACCACTGAGCCCCAGTGGGAACTCCATCTTCTGCCTTTTTAAAATTTAATAAATTGTACTACTCTGGTACTTCCTTCATCCCTTTTTTTTTTTTTTCTTTTTCTTTTTAGAGCCGTACCTGAGGCATATGGAAGTTCCTGGGCTAAGAAATGAATCAGAGCTGCAGCTGAGGCCTAAGACACACAACAACATGAGATCCCAGCCCCCATCTGGGGCCTACACTGCAGCTTGTGTAGTGTAGATCCCAAACCCACTGAGCCCAGCTAGGGATTGAACCTGCATGCTTACAGAGAAAATGTTGGATCCTTAACCTGCTGAACCACAACAGGAACTCCCCCATTTCCTCTTCAGCTTAATGGAAATGCTAACAGCAATTCACAATATCAACTACTGTGCGTGGTGGTCTCAGTCCTGGGGGAATCTACCCCACTTCAGTGTCCTACTACATTGCAGAAGCCCTGGCTGTTGAGAAGTATCCTTCAGCCAGTCTGGAATTGGCAAAGCTAGAGTCCCTAATGGCTTTGACAACAAACAAGAAGTGTTGTGTAAGACTCCCTAAAGTGCCCTGTATTCTAGGAAATCTATTGGCTTACCTCATCTCCTCATTTAGGCATTTTATCATCTCACATCACAAGCAGAAGAATGGTGAGCCAGTTCTGTAAGATATTTTGAGAGAAACAGACCACACTCACATAACTTTTTTTTTCTTTTTTGGCTGCCTGGCAGCATATGGAGTTCCTGGGCCAGGGATCAGGTCTGAGCCACAGTTGTGATCTACGCTGCAGCTGCAGCAATGCTGAATCCTTAACCCACTGTGCCAGGCCCGGGACTGAAGCTGTGTCTCAGTGTTCCAGGGGCCTGTTGTGCCACAGCGGGAACTCCTCACATGATTTTATGATAGTATATTGTTATAATTGTTCTATTTTATATTGGTTATTGTGGTTAATCTCTTACTGTGCCTAATTTATGAATTAAACTTTATCATAAGCATATGTATAGGAAAGAACATAGCATAAATAGGGTTCGGTACTAGCTGTGGTTTTAAGCTGCTAAAACTGGGGGTCTTGGAACATAATCCCCTGGGGATAAGGGGGGGGATTCCTGTATATATTCCTCAAATTATAAAATTCCCTAACGTAATACTCTTAAAGTGACTGGGATTTATATGCGCACAGGGAGAAATTTATTTGTACTTTTTTCTGCCCTAAGTTTTTCTTCTTGTTTCTCCTTTTTCATTCGATATCTTGAAATATGTTAGGAATCTTGGTTTTAGGAGCTCAAAGGAATACAAGTTTTTCTTCCCCACTTTTGTTTAGGTTAAAAATCAACACTGCCCGTTGTGGCTCAGTGGTAATGAAACTGACTAGGATCCATGAGGATGCAGGTTCAATCCCTGGCCTTGATCAGTGGGTTAAGGATATGGCATTGCTATGAGCTTCGGTGTAGATTGCACATGTGGCTCAGATCTGGCGTTGCTGTGTCTGTGGCATAGGCAGGCAGCTACAGCTCTGATTCGACCCCTAGCCTTGGAACTTCCATATCCCTCAGGTGCAGCCGTAAAAAAGTAAAAGAAAAGAAAACAAAAAAACCTATTGTTTTTATTTTTGCCCAAGATACACCATTAAAATCACTTCAAAGCTTTTTAACCAAAATCTGTACAAAGAATCCTTGAAGTGGTGAACTGCAGAATCATAATTTTTATAAGAAATGTATTTCAAATGCTAGCAGGGAGGATGGGACTAGGTTTCCAAAATGACATGACATTAATTCAGCAAGCATATCTTAGAGCTATTCTGAGTCAGAGGACAGGATGATATTTTGATCTTAAAAGATAAAAAGGTAATTCCAAATAGCTAATCATGCATGGGGTTTATTATCCACTTAGGCATAAGCCTCAGAGTAAGTTTCCTCCATGACAGCGACGCCAGGTTCCATCTTACAACACCATTAAACTGTCTTTCCTTCTGGTTTATCCAGTCAGATGACTATCTCTTTATCCCAAGGAACTAATGTTGGGATACAAGACCTATAATTACCTTCCATGGAGATGGCAATAAGCAGCTCCAGCGACTGCTTCATCTGATCTCTGTCAAGCATTCAGTGGTGCAAGTGGTATTTCTCATGAGGCGAGCGGACCTGATTTGGAATCCTAGTTCTGTCACTTACGAAAATTATAACTTCGGATAAATTACTTAATTTCTCTGAGGTTCAGTTGCTTTGTCTGTTGAATGTGAGAATGAATGCCTACCTCCTAAGATTTTTGAAAAATTAAATATAATACTGGATGCAAAAGCTCTTGGCACTGGCTGTGCTTGGAATGTCAGTTTCCTTTCTTCTACGAGGCTGAAAGAAAGGAAGAGGATAGAGGGCTGTCTTAGCTGGTGACTGACACCTAGGAAACCACCCCAAAGCCCAGTGTTCATGCTTGTTCATGTCCCTTCAGGTCAGCTGGGGCGACAGCTGTAGATGGTACGTTGCTGGGGGTGGGGGTGGGGGACTATGCCTTGGTTCTTCTGGGGCCCATGCTGAAGGGACAGCCATTCCCTGCCTTTTTTTTTTTTTTAGGGCCATACTGGTGGCTTATGGAGGTTCCCAGGCTAGGGGTCGAATCAGAGCTGTAGCCGCCAGCCTACACCACAGCCACAGCAACGCCGTATCCTTAACCCACTGAGCGAGGCCAGGGATTGAACCTGCATCCTCGTGGATACTTGTCAGATTCATTTCCACTGAGCCACGATGGGAATTCCACCCTGCCCTTTTTATTTTTATTTTTTTTAATTTTTAATTTTTTTCCCACTGTACAGCATGGGGATCAAGTTATCCTTACATGTATACAATTTTCCCCCACCCTTTGTTTTGCTGCAATATGAGTATCTAGACATAGTTCTCAATGCTACTCAGCAGGATCTCCTTGTAAATCTATTCTAAGTTGTGTCTGATAACCCCAAGCTCCCGATCCCTCCCACTCCCTTCCTCTCGGGCAGCCACAAGTCTATTTTCCAAGTCCATGATTTTCACCCTGCCCTTTTTATAGCAGGGTCAGAAGTCTAGGCTGGAAACAGGTATGAGGTCACTTCCTCCCACAGGCCACACCCAGTGTCTGTTGGGGTGAAATACACACCACCTCCAGCAGGGGGAGCTGTGAAGGCACATGCAAAGGATATGGATGCCAGGAGGGTGAGAACAGGGACAAAAAACCCAAAAACCAAACAAGCGATCTCTTGGAGAAGCAAGAACAGCCCCCAGAACTCAAGGTAAGGAGGCTGGGACAGTCAAGGTCAGGCTACTAAAGTGCCCTCGTATGCCATGAGCAAAGAGACCAGGAGGGATGCGCCTTTGGTCCAAAGAGACAGCGTGGTATGAAAATGTTAGGTGGTTCACGTTCACAAAGCTGTGAACAAAGTGGGAGAGTGAGGTGGACACAGTACAGAGGGCCCTGAAATGTCAGAGTTGCTCCTGGGTCTCCCAAAACAACAACAACAACAACAACAACAAAAACAAATAATGATGGTGAAAATAACTTCTCTGCCATCACACCCACTTAGCAAGTTTAGAAAGAGGTCGATGGTGAACATCTGCTTCCTGAATTAATGGACACACCCAGATTCTCTTTTTTTTTTGTCTTTTTGCTATTTCTTGGGCCACTCCCGCAGCATATGGAGGCTCCCAGGCTAGGGGTCCAATTGGAGCTGTAGCCACCGGCGTATGCCAGAGCCACAGCAATGTGGGATCCGAGCTGCATCTGCAACCTACACCACAGCTCATGGCAACGCTGGATCGTTAACCCACTGAGCAAGGGCAGGGACCGAACCCACAACCTCATGGTTCCTAGTCGGATTCGTTAACCACTGCGCCACGACGGGAACTCCAGATTCTCTTCTTTTTGATCTGGCCTCTCCTTGCCCCCTCATTTTACTCTCTAGGAGGAACTCTGACATAATTCAAGGGAAACAGGAGCCTCTGCAGGACACAGGCAGGGGTGTTTGGGGGTGGGGCCAGGTGTTAGGCAGGAGGAGGGAAATGCCCACTGTTCTCTTCTTCTACCTGGGCTTATCTCGAACTGCCCACGAGTTCAGAGGGACAAGGCTGGGCTGGAGCATCTTCTGTTCAGGAGAGGCTGGACCTCTGAAGGCAGACAGGATCCCTGGTGAAGCCCCAGAGAAAGAAGGCTTGATGCCCAGGCCCGCCTCCTCCACTCTTTCTTCCACAAATGCTGACTGGAGCTTCTACTATGCATGCAGCAGGCACTGAGTTGAAAGATTAGCAAGGCAAAGCCTAGTGGAGATTGGACTAATTGGACTAATAGCAATCACAAAATAATGTGATCAGCATGATGATAGGAGGAAACCCAATTGCTATTGGAATACACCAACCCCGGAAGGGGAAGGCAGGCTTCCGAGAGGTGTGACTCCAAGGGTTGGTACAAGAGTTGAGTACAAGTTCTAGGTCATAAGAGGAAAAGGGGAAATATTTTATATTCTTTTTTTTTTTTTTGCTTTTTTGGGGCCACACTCATGGCATGTGGAGGTTCACAGGCTAGGGGTCAAATTGGAGCTACAGCTGCCGACCTGCATCACAGCCATGGCAAGGCCAGATCCGAGCTTCATCTGCAACCTACACCACAGCTCACAGCAAGGCTGGATCCTTAACTGAGCAAGGCCAGGGATTGAACCCATAACCTCATGGTTCCTAGTTGGATTTGTTTCCACCGTACCATGACGGGAACTCCTTATGGAGTTTTCAAGAAGCAGAGTTCACGCACACCAGAAATGAGAAAGTGATAGGACAGAAACTCTAACAGGGGAAGAAAACAGGGACTCACTTGTAAGACTGCCTGTTTGTATATTTGGTCACTTCTTGTTGATTCAACTTCATTTCTTTTTCTTTCTTTTCTTTTTGTTCTCCTTTTTTTTTTTTTTTTTTAACCATGATTTTGGCATGTGGAAGTTCCTGGACCAGGGATCAAACCCATGCCACAGCAGCAACCATGCTGGATCCTTAACCTTTGAAGCCACCAGGGAACTCCTAACTCTTTTTCAATTGAAAAAGAAAATATTGAACAGATATTATGTGCCTGGATCCAGCAAAATGTAAGACAGACATGCTCTTGCCTTCACAGAGCTTGGTCAGCACAGAAGGACAAGGTACTGTGAGCCTCCGGTGAGAGGGTGTGGCTGTGTGTAGAGTATGAGGGAAGGCTGGCAGAGGAAGGAGGAGCTAGCTCGGTGAAGGCAGGGCAAAGAGCATTCCAGAAATAGGGATGTGGGAAGTATCACAAAAAGAAATTCAATTCTTCTATAGAAGAAGCAAGAAAAGTAATGGGGGTAGATAGCAAGCAATTAGCTGGTGAGGCAGAGGCAGAAGTCATAGGATGTTTTCAGTAATCAATCTGTAAGACATGTTAGCGATAGAATAAGTGAAGCATGTATGTGCTAAACACAGATTAAAAGGATGGAGCAAATGAAGAGTGCTAGTGACACCCACAAGGGTTGGAAGCACCAGAATAGACCTGACATAGAAATAAGACATGAGCCCTGCCACCTTCCCTGCTCCATCTATGCTCTGCCCCGAAAATGCAGGTAAAAGTCCTGGAGGATGGTCAGTCAGGCTCTTGGTGAGCTCCACTGGCTGGGTGTGATGCCCCTAAGGCTCTGGTAGGGAAGGGGGTGTTGGCTCCAGGCCCCTTTCATCTGCTGACTCTTCTTGTCCAACCCCTACCCTGGCCCTCATAACCACATCATCAGTGAGGACGGCTGGTGTGGCAGAGAGAGAAGCAAGACAGCCAAAGAAGCAGAACACCAAGTTCAGGTCATGTGCTCCTCCTGCCCTGCCTGCACCCCATTCTAAGTGGGCTAACCTGCACTGTATCTCTCCCCTTGCTTCTTTTTCTTTTTTCTTTTCACGGCTGCATCCACGGCATGTGGAAGTTCCCAGGCTAGGAGTCGAACGGGAGCTGCAGCTGCTGGCCTCTACCACAGCCACAGCAATGCTGGGTCCGATCCACATCTGCGTCAGAGTTATCCAGCACAGTGAACGTCGTGACTAACCTCCATCACAACATGGGTATTGTTTTGCTTTTCAATGTACCAAAACAGCATTTAAATTTTTTTCTTTTTTTGTCTTTTTGCCTCTTCTTGAGCCACTCCCACGGCATATGGAAGTTCCCAGGCTAGGGGTCCAATTGGAGCTGTAGTCGCCGGCCTACACCACAGCCACAGCAATGCCATATCCTTAACCCACTGAGCAAGGCCAGGGATCGAACCCACAACCTCATGGTTCCTAGTCGGATTCGTTAACCACTGAGCCACAATGGGAACTCCTTAAAATTTTTCATATGTTCTTTTCCATTATGGTTTATCACAGGATATTGACCATAGTTCCCTGTGCTTTATAGTAGGAATTCACTGTCTATCCATTCTATATATAATAGTTCGCATCTGCTAACCTCGATCTCCAAATTCATCCCTCTCTGACCCCCCTCCTTGGCAACCACAAGTCCGAAACAGCCTATTTTAATTGTTCTATAACTTGTTCTTGTCGCTCAATGCTCTTTTCAATACCTGTCTTATTTGATACATGTGGACCTAATCTATTCATTTTGGATGCTGTTTACTATGAGATGGCACCATTGGATGACAATGCCAGAGTCTACTTTGGCATTTCTCCCATGAGATGGACACGTGTATAATATTTACAAACTTCTAGGCACAGATAGTAAATTATAAAGTGCTTTAGAAACTCTTGTTCATGTATCCTTATAGTAGGTAGTATCATTATCATAATTATTTTACAGATGAGGAAACTGAGACACAGAGAGGCTAAGTAACTCATTCACGGCCACACAGCTGATAAATGGTGGAACCAAGATTCAAACCCAGATGATCCGTCACATTAGGGTCTTCATTCTAAGGCCTGAGCTGTTCTGCCTCTTTAAGGTGTTTCCCTATGAAAGTATTGCTGTACTTACTTTTTTTTTTTCCCGGTCTTTTTGGGGCCACACTTGCAGCACACAGAGGTTCCCAGGCTAGGGGTCAAAAATTGGAGCTGCATCTGCTGGCCTACACCAAAGCCACAGCAATGCCAGATCTGAGTCTCCTCTGCGAACTATATCACAGCTCAGGGCAACACCGGATCCTTAACCCACTGAGCGAGGCCAGGGATCAAACCCAAAACCTCATGGTTCCTAGTCAAATTCATTTCCACTGAGCCACAATGGGAACTCCTTGCTGTACTTATATCTGCTGTCTTATGTACATGAGCAGAATTTTTTTTTCCCCTAGAACTGAAACTGCTGGGTCCAGATGAGATCTCTTATGATGAGTCTTTATAATGTTAACCAGACCGAGGAGTGAAGTGTCAGAGAAATAATTCTGAAGCTTTGAAGGAATTCAGAGCAGTTAGTTCTTCGATGTTTTATCCAGCTCGTAAAGAAAGGCTCTTTTCTGTCACCATAATTGTCTGAAAGGAGAATAATAGATGACAAAAATACTTGGAGCAAAGACAGAAGGCAGAATGGCCTGTGGCAAATAAGCAACTCTTCTGAATTGCTTCCCTCTCATCACAAAAGCACTTTCACATAACTGTGTGTTGCTGAGTGCTCTATCCAGGAATTGGACATTTCCTCTATAATTCCAGCCCATAAATTTCACCCATTAGGCTGCTAAACCACTTAAGGCTTTCTGTACATGGGCCGAAACCAACCAGTATAATGTTCTGATTATAAGAGGAACACATTCTCATCGATGCCTAGAGTGTCTTGACACCCTTGCCATTGCAGCATTATTCACAATTGCCAAAGGACAGAAGTAACTTCATGTCCGTGGAGGGAAGAAGGGATAAACACACTGAGGTACATCCACATGATGGAATATTATTCAGCCTTAAACCAGAGGGAAATCCTGCCCTACACTGCAACGTGGATGAACTTGGAGGCCATGATGTTAACTGAAATAAGCCGGTCACAATGGGACTGTCTGATTCCACGTGTGCAATGCATCTAAACGAATCACATTCTCAGAAACGGAAAGTGACACAGGGGGTTGCCGGAGGCTAGGGCCAGGGGGAAACGGAGGACAGAATTTCAGTCATGCAGGATGAAAACGTTCTGTTGGGTCTGGGTACAACAATGTGCATATTGCTAACATACTGTACTGTGCACTTAAAAATCGAGAGGGTAAATTTATGAGTTTTTTTACCCTCCCCTCCCCCCACCAAGGAGTTTTGGCTCAAAGGTCCCCTATGTTGGGCACAATTAGTTTCCTACCTCCAAGTCCCTCCACGTGTCTCTTTCAAGGTCCTTTGGATCTTTCTTGTAGCTCTGCTGAGCCCTTTCATATAACCCTCCTTGGCGGAGTCCACGTTGCTCCTGGGTTTTTCTTTGATTTTCGGAAACTCCACTCCACCCGGAGGCCGGGTCTGCCTCCCAGGCCCAGGAAACCGGCAAGCTAGGCAGGTGCGCAAGGGCATTGCGGAGGTCCTGCGCATGCGCATCCCCCACCTGCTCGCATCACTTACTCTACGGTATCCTGCTGCGGCCCTCCGGAACCCCCTCCCCAAACGTTGGAAACACCTGAAGAGCGTCCTGCCCTTTGCTTCTTTCCCGCTCCGCTTTCTACTCTTCTCCTTCCTCTCGTTTAGAGGATTCCCAGCTCCTTGTGAGCACAGGGCCACCTGTTTACTTTTTTGTTCGATACATTTCACTGGGCTAGCTGTTAGAGTTTCATCTTTGGAATTTCAATTTTTTTTCTTCTCCCAATTAAAGCAAAGACTATTAAGACAGTTAGTTTATTGCAGCATTTGGTAGTTCAGTAAACAAATATGTTCTAAAAAATTGTTGAAGTAAAACGTGCTGATAATTCACATTAATTATATACAAGTTAAGACGAGCAAATAGACTCTTGGTAGTGTATTGCTGATATCAGAGTGCGAAAAACAGAATGTATATTATAAATATCTGATTCATTCTGATCACTAATGAATTAATCACATGTGTATTGAAATATAGTCTAATGGCAAAGCTTAAGTTCAGTATTTTCTTTTTTTGTCTTTTTGTGTGTGTGTGTCTTTTTGTCCTTTTGGGGGTCATACCTGCAGCATATGGAGATTCCAAGGCTAGGGGTGTAATCGGAGCTGTAGCCACCAGCCTATGCCACAGCCACAGCAACGACAGATCCAAACCGCATCTGTGACCTACATCTCAGCTCACGGCAATGCCGGATCCTTAACCCACTGAGCAAGGCCAGGGATCGAACCTGCAACCTCATGGTTCCTAGTCGGATTCGTTTCCGCTGCGCCATGACAGGAACTCCAAGTTCAGTATTTTCTTAAATGAGTCCTTCATTTATCCTCAGTAGATTGGGGGGGGGTGTATTTTCTCTTAGTCTTTATGATTAGTGGAATATGTATATCTTAAATTTATCAGCATTTACATTATTGGAAGAAAAGCATTATAAATGCATCTTTGACCATCACAAAGTCATTCTAGATTCTTCACCCGGAATACTTTGTGTTGAAGGAGTGTTCAGCCAAGAGGCTTAGAAATTCATCTCTTCGAATAATTCCCCTCTTCACACAAAAAGTCTAGCCTGGGAGTTCCCATTGTGGCTTAACCGTAGCGAACCCAACTAGTATCCACAAGGATGCAGGTTCAATCCCTGGCCTTGCTCAGTGAATTAAGAATCTGGCATTGCCATGAACTGTGGTGTAGGTTTCAGACACAGCTCAGACCCTGCATTGCTGTGGCTGTGGTGTAGGCTGGCAGCTGTAGCTTTAATTTTGACACCTAGCCTAGGAACTTCGATATGGCCCTAAAAAGACAAAACAAACAAACAAAACAAACAAACAACAACAACAAAACCCAAAAAAAACTCTAGCCTGCTTGTATAATGTTTACAAAATGCCAGATGTCAACACATGAGACAATAACGGCCTTTGAAGGACATGGAATCCTGTTTCCCTCTCTTTCAAGATGCTCTGATGTCAGCTTTCCTTCTGGGAATCTTCTCTCTTGCAGCAGTAAATCTTTGGCAAGCCTTTCTAGTCTAGTCTAAGAACCTGACTAGAAGAGTTCCCATTGTGGCTCAGTGGTTAACGAATCCGATTAGGAACCATGAGGTTGCGGGTATCAACTCCTGGCCTCGATCAGAGGGTTAAGGATCCGGTGTTGCCGTGAGCTGTGGTGTAGGTACCAGACGCAGCTCAGATCTGGCGTTGCTGTGGCTCTGGTGTAGGCCAGCGGCTACAGCTCCGATTAGATCTCCATGTGCCACGGGTGTGGCCCTAGAAAAAGGCCCTAGAAAAAGGCCAAAAAAAAAAAAAAAAGAACCTGACTAGAATCCATGAGGATGCAGGTCCAATCCCCAGTCTCACGCAGGGGGTTAAGGATCCAGTGTTACCCTAGGCTATGGCAGAGGTCACAGATGCTGCTTAGATCCCCCACTGGTGTGGCTGTGGTTTAGGCCAGCAGCTGCAGCTCTGATTTGACTCCTAGCCTGGGAACATCTGTATGCTACAGGTGCGGCCCCAAAAAATAAAAAATGAAAAATAAAATGGGCGTAATTAGAGCACTGTAAGTATTGCTAGGAAAAGCTGCAAAGTATTTGCAAAGTTCTTAGAAGGTGGATTGGCACCAGGTAAGCTCTGTGTAAAGACTGGAAAATTGCATTAGTTTGCTGAGGCTGCTGTTACAAAGGTTCACAGACTGGGTGGCTTAAACAGACATTTCTTTTCTTTCTTTCTTTCTTTTTTTTTTTTTTTTTTTTTTTTTTTTTGTCTTTTGTCTTTTTACAGCTACTCCCGAGGCATATGGAGGTTCCCAGGCTGGGGGGTCAAATCGGAGCTGTAGCTGCAGGCCTACACCACAGCCACAGCAACTCGGGATCCAAACCTCGTCTTTGACATACACCACAGCTCACGGCAACGCCGGATCGTTAACCCACTGAGCAAGGCTGGGGATCGATCCCGCAACCTCATGGTTCCTAGCCGGATTTGTTTCTGCCGCACCACGACAGGAACTCCAACAATAGACATTTCTTTTCTCATGGTTGTGCAGGATACAAGTCCAAGATCAAGGTGTCAGCAGAAATGATTCCATCTAAGGCGTCTCTGCCTGGCTGGTAAGTGGCTGACCAATGGGGCGCCTCCTTTCCTCTTGCATTTTCTTGTTCCCATGAAAATTACTACCACGAGCTGTGCCAAGGCCGATCTGTGCTTCTGAGTATTTGAACCCAGGCAGGGCTAAGACGAAATAATAAATTATTTTATTAGAAAACAGCTGTTACACTAGTGGCATCTGCTACAAAGCAATGAATTCGTTGCGGGAAATGGTTTCCTTTATTTTGCCTGAGGAGTAGTTTATACTTAACAATGAGTAAAATGAGTTAAATTTAACTTAGAAACAAACAAACCAAAAAATAGAATACAATAAAAATGTAAAAGCTCCAAGCAAGTGATAAGAATTTTCCAAATGCTTTGAAGGAAAAACCAGAGGATTAGTGCTTTTACACACACCTGGCCATAGTAATAAGAGGTCACTTTTTTCTCGGAATCATGTCAATACCCCCCACTCTAAACTCACTCATGTTTCCTTCATGCTCCGTGGAATGAGGTTTCTTTCCTCTTCAAGCTGTTCTTTCGCTTGCCCAGAAGCCACCCTCCCCTGGTCTGAATTACTGCAGGAATTAAACCAGCATTCAGGCTGACAGTGTGAAGGGGGGTTTATAGCATGCAAGGGCTTTATGGTTTTTAAATGGCCAGAAAGCACAACCCTACGGAAACCGAAACACCTCCAACTTGAATCCAGCCAGAACCCAGATTGGGACTTGATTCCACATTTTTTTTTTTTTTTTTTTGGCTTTTTAGGGCTGTGCCTGGAATATGAAAGTTCCCAGGCTAGGTGTTGAATCTGAGCTGCATCTGGGACCTACACCACAGCCATGCCAGATCCTTAACCCACTGAGTGGGGCCAGGGATCGAACCTGCAACCTCATGGTTCCTAGTCTGATTCGTTTTTGCTGCGCCACGGTGGGAAATCCATTGATGAAGCATTCTTCATTCCAGAGAGAAGGAGGACCACCAGAACCAGTCCCAGGGCCACTAAACACCAGCTTTGAAGAATTCAAGGTTGCATCTGATCCTTATCTGCAGCTCTATTTTCCACTCCCAAACTGTAAATCAATCTACTAATCTCTCCCAAAGGAGGGCACAGTCTTCAAGGCATTAGCCTGTGGTGGCCTCCTTTGCCTGGCAAAGCAATAAAAGCTATTTTTTTTCTACTTCACCCAAAACTCTGGCTCCGCATTTCTATTTGCCTCTGGTGGACAGAGGCTGAGTATTGGCGATACTCAGGGTCACAACAGGACCGGTTGTGACTTTTCACGCCTCCATTGGGATAATACTTACTGGGTGCCTATTGTGTGCCAGGGGACATGTTAGGTGCTAGGGATAAAACCCCTGCCCTCACGCAGCGTAGTGGGGGAAGCAAATGGGCAGTGAGCGATCATGTGTACAAATGTAAAACTGCAGCAGTGGCAAGTGCCATAAGGGTTGTGTAACTGTGTGTGCAGTAAGAACCTATCAACAGATTGCACTTGGTCAAAGATGAGGGAAGGTTTGCCCTTTTAGGGTTGAGATCTGAAAAGAGTTAAGTCAACCTGGCCAAGAGAGAAATGAGGAATGCGTGAGGCAGAGGAAGCAGCAGGTGCAAATACCCTGTGGCAGCCAGGGACAAGTTAGCCAGTGAGGTGGGCTTGTGTAATGGTCAGTGTGGATGGAGTACAAGGTTTTGAAGGGGGTGAGGTGTGAAAGTGACTCTGGAGAGTCAGTAGGGCCAGAGTAGTCAGAACCTCGGAGGCCACTCTGTGTCACTGGGGAATCTTTTTTTTTTTTTTTTTTTTAGGGCCACACCCTTGACATACGGAAGTTCCCAGGCTAGGGGATGAATCAGAGCTACAGCTGCCAGCCTACACCACAGCCACAGCCATGAGGGATCCGAGCCACATCTGTGACGTTACTGCAGTTCACAGCAATGCCAGATCCCTGACCCACTGAGTGAGGCCTGGGATTGAGCCTGCATCTTCATGGATACTAGTCCAATTTGTTTCCACTGTGCTATGACGGGAACTCCTGGGGAATCTTTTTTTAAAAATTTGTTTTATTGAAGTAGAGTTGATGCACATTGTTGTGTTAATTTCTACTGCACAGCAAAGTGATTCAGTTGTACATATATACATTCTTTTTCATATTCTTTTTCATGACGGTTCATCACAGAATATTGAATACAGTTCCCTGTGCTCTACAGTAGTGAAACTGACAGCACTAATGGCCTGAATGGCCTGAACCTAACCCTGAACACAGACTGGGCCTTGAACCCACATGCTGGGACTCAAACCCAGCCTAAACCCAGATTGGGACTTGAATCCATGGTTTTAAATTAGAATCACTCAAACCCCCTCCCCCCCCCGCCCCAGTAACTGGACTCACTGAAGTTCAGGTTCTTCATGCCTCCGCACAGAAGGAATTCAGCCAGAGACAAAGTGATAGGCAAGAAATAGATTTATTAAGATAGAACACTGGTAAGAGATGCAAGTGGGTTGGCACAGAAGCTCTGCCCCAGGATCTGGTGGGCCACAATTGTATCATCCAAGGGGAGTGGGTGTCAGAAAACACCACCTCTTCCTTTCTGGGAGTAGCAGCGCCTCCTTGGTATCCAGTAAGATGTGTATTCAGATCCGCAGAAGGTTGGTCCTCAAACTCCTGCCCTTGGTCCGAGTCTGAATGCAGGCTGCATCCCATCCCCCACCCCAACGACCTGAGGCAATTCTCACACCTGCACTAGTCCAGCAAGCCTGCCTGGTTGGGATGGCTTTTTTTTTTTTTTTTGTCTTTTTGCCATTTCTTGGGCCGATCCCGCAGCATATGGAGGTTCCCAGGCTAGGGGTCTAATCGGAGCTGTAGCCACCGGCCTACACCACAGCCACAGCAACGCTGGATCATTAACCCACCGAGCAAGGGCAGGGATCGAACCCACAACCTCATGGTTCCTAGTCGGATTTGTTAACCACTGCGCCACAACGGGAACTCCCCGATGGCTTTTTTTAAGCAATTTATTAGCTTACAGTGATCCCCCAACGTCTCCTAGATTGCCCTCTTTATCTATAATCCTTTACTGGGACTTCAGCAACTACCTGTGCCTACTCCATCCCTATCAGTAGGACCTTGTTATTTATCCATTCCATACATAATACTGGGGAATCTTTGAAGCTAAGTGGTCATCATAACTCATTTGGTTAACTACCATGCACAAGCCTGAACATTTTACAAGTCAGTAACTTATTTATAGCTAATACAGAATCAAGTGTAAGAGTTTTCCCCTTCCTTCTTCTTTTCCTTCCTTCCTGCCTTTTTTTTTTTTTTTTCCCACCCCACAGCATATGGAGCTCCTGGGCCAGGGATCAGATCCAACTAACCCACAGTTTTGACCTATACCCCAGCTGTGGCAACACCCAATCTTTTAACCCACGGTGCCGGGCTGGGGATCAAACCCGTGTCCTGGTGCTGCAGAGATGCCACCGATCCTTTGTTCCAAGTGTAAGGGTTTTATTAGAAACGGGAGTTCCTGTTGTTATGCAGCGGGTTACAAACTGGACTGGTATCCTTGAGGATGTGGGTTCGATTCCTGGCCTCGATCGGTGGGTTAAGGATCTGGCATTACCATGAGCTGTGGTGTAGGTTGCATATGCAGCTTAGATCCTGCGTTGTTGTGGCTGTGGTGTAGGCTGGCAGTTGTAACTCCTAGACTGTTGGCCCCTAGACTGGAGCCTCCATATGCTGCAGCTTGGGCCCTAAAAAGCAAAAAAAAAAAAAAAAAAAAAAAAAAAGTAAAGAAAGAAACAGGATGGGATGTCAGGTTCTGACCAGTGTGAGTTGACATAGGCTCATCCACATTTATCTTCAGGAATGCTGAAGCTGGGCAGACACCCATCTTGTCCCCTACCGTTGCTACTCTGGCTGTGCACCCTGGGCACAGTGATGTGCCACCCAGGAGATGGAGCTGAAACTTGGGGCGGGTGGACAGCATCATCGTTCTGTCCCCCATAAAAACTGCCCATGACCTGGTGTCTTGTCACCTCCCTGAAGGGCTGCAGGAGATGGAAGTGTAGGTCAATTCGGTCTAATCCATGAGCACAGCTCATCCTCTCAGGTCAAAACATTAGTTGCTATCTTTTTTTTTTTTCTTTTCTCTTTTGGCCACCCCATGGCATATGGAGTTCCCAGGCCAGGGATGAGAGTGGAGCTATAGTTGTGACCTAAGCCTCAGTTTGGCAACCCACTGTGATCCCCACTCAGATCCTCAACCTACTGTGCCCGCCCGGGGATCAAACCTGCGTCCCAGTGCTCCCAAGGTGCCACAGATCCTGTTGTGCCACAGCGGGAACCCCTGTTACTGTTATCTTCATCTCAGCTTTGAACAGTCATCAGAACAAAATTCCTGCTGACCTTTGGTCTGCTTGCCTCCCACAGCTCCCTCAGAGGGAGGCTGCTGACAATTCCTGGGCTCCTTGTTGAGTCTTGTGGGGCCTGGAGCTCAGAATCAAAGGTAAGACCCATTGACTCATGGAGCAGGGGACCCAGTGTGGAGCTGGGCTGTGATCACTTGGGGGTGCAATGTGTCAGAGCTGCAAGAAGGAAGATGGCGAGGCCACGTGGGAGCTGAAAGCAAAGAAGACAGCCCGGAGGCTGGCGGTAGGGGGTGGGGTGGGAGGGTGCTCCAAAGCAATGGGGGGTTTGGGAGGGGGCCAAGCACACTCAAGGCTGGGGGCAGAGTCTGGGAGCATCTCCAGCTTTGGTGGCCCGAGAGATTCAACATCGCAGAGCCAGCTAGTCCCTGAGCTGCAGCTCCTCCCCAGAGGCAACGTTTGATCACAGGGTTTGTGGCCCGCCATCCCCTCCATTCAATCCAGTTGCCAGAAGGCAGGAGAGACTGGGAGGATGTCACCTGCTGCCGTGACAGGGAGGACAATCCAAGTGGGAAATCTCAGGAGGATTCCTCACTGTTCTCCTGAGAGACACAGAGTCCACGCACGCATTCATGTGGCCCATTCCCAGGCATTCCCTGCCTCGTGCTGAGAGCTAGTGCACTGGCCAGAGAGCTGTGGATCAGATTTTGTACTTCAGCATGTTGTCAAATACATTTAAATGCTCCACTAATGATGTTACACCTAAAGAGGAGTAAAAAGTTGAGCCAAGTGCCAAAAATCTGTAGGATCCTTTTTTTTTTGTCCTTTGTCTTTATAGGGCCGCACCCTTGGCATATGTAGTTTCCCAGGCTAGGGGTCGAATTGGAGCTGTTGCTACTGGCCTATAGCAGAGCCACAGCAACACCAGATCCAAGCCGAATCTGTGACCTACACCACAGCTCATGGCAACGCTGGATCCTTAACCCACTGAGCGAGGCCAGGGATTGAACCTGCAACCTCATGGCTCCTAGTGGGATTCGTTATCACTGCGCCACAACGGGAACTCCAAAAATTGTACAATTCTTGATTACTAGCCCATAACCAACTTTTTATTGAAGTACAACATACACACAGAAAAGGGTGCAAACCCAAACGGTATGGCTTGGAGAACGTTTATACCCTGCACACTCTCGGGTAACCAGCCACCAGATCAGGAATCAGAACGAATATTTACACACTGGATACGCTCGGGTAACCAGCCACCAGCACCAGAATATCCAAGAAACGGCCTTGTGCCCTTCTGCTTCCCATCCACCCAGGAGTAACTCACGTCCCTGTTGCAATAGCACAGGTGAGTTCTGTGGGTTTCATACTTGATATAAATGGAGCCGTATAGTGTGAACTTGCCTTCTCTCGTGAGGCTCACACAGGGCTGCGCCTGGCCACGGGAACATCCCTTCTTGCTGCAGAGAACCTCACTGTGCCAATGTGCTGTGGTTTGTCTATCCATTCAACATGGGCATCAGGGTGCTTTCCAGTTCGGGGCTACTGTGAACAGCGCTTCTATGAACAATCTTGCACCTTTCTTTTGGTGAATGTACACACACATTTCTTTGGGGTAGACACCGAGGAATGAAGATTTTAGGTCATATGATATGTACATTCAACCCAGGCTATTTCATGAAAGAATGAGAAATTTACTGGAGGGAGGCTCACAGAATTGACAGAAAGCTAGAAAGGAGAGCTGAAAAGATGGGAGGGGACCGAGACAGCTCAGTGGGGCGGGCCAAGGCTCAGAGCAGAAACACTCTTCCCAGGAATCTGCCATCCTTGGACCTTACTAGCAGTGGACACACCATCCCTGCAGCCTGCCAGTCCTAGACACATCCCCTGCTGGACCACCGCAGCTTCTCTGAAAGGAAGCTCAGCATCCCTTCATTTCTGCATCGCTTGCTCTGAGCTCACAGTCCCAAGCAGGGGAGTCCCAGGAGTTCACCCTGGGTCACTGGCCACTCCCTGGCCTGGCTGGTGCTGGAAAAGGGGGTACATCTGAGAGACAAGGAAGATTTCCCCACTTCAGCATCCACAGTGGGAGTGGATACTGCACCCCACTACACTTGTACATAAGGGGTGATTTCTCCCTTTAGAAAAGCGGTCAGGGGCTACACAGCCAAGCTGGAAACACCAAATGATAACTCCCCACTCCAGGGCCACCCCCACTTCATCAGCTCCCAGTGACTGTTGCAGGGAGGCTCATCGACACGTTAGCATACCTCGCTACCCGTGTGCATGACCTTGCCTTTAAGAGCGGCACTGAGTTCTGGGACCCGTGGAAGGTGCAAGTCACACAAAACACCACAGGTTTGGGAGGAAAAGGAGAAATCAAAGGACAAAAAGCATCTGAGGGAGGGATGCAAGGATGAGCGGAAGAAAGGAAAAAGAGGGCAAAAGGGGAGGTGGAATATGGAGGGACGCTGAAAGTGAAAACAAAGTGGGGGGAGTTTGGCTAAGCGGAGGGGCATATTTTGTCCTTGACCTGATTTAGCTGGTTTCCATGCTGTCCCACTTCTTCAGCTTCTCGGATGTGCTTTTAGGGATTGTGCTTTGCCTTATCAGGTTAATGATGCTGACACGGATCACAAAATAAAAGATCTTGGTCATAAACCCAAACAGAGGAGGATCTGAAGTCGTATTGTCACAGACAGCATAGACTTCTGCTACAGTTTGAGCACACAGCTTCCTGACAACCCTGGGCTTATCAGGGAGCTTTCATGAAATGAAGAATGGGTTTCAACAAAAGCAGCCAAGAATACAAATGTCCTAAAACCATTTACAAGGGTAGCCAGTCAATAATTTAATCTGAAAATTATACTTGCCTCTTTGCAGGCAATTTTTACAGGATTCCTCCAACGGAACCGTGGCTCTCTTCCCTACGCTATGTCCTAGCATTTGGTATATGGATTTGTTTTAAATGGTAATCAGAGCTTTCATTTATGTATCATCTCCCTCTGTCCTAGACAGACAGGCAGGAGGAGTCGTTACCATGATCCGCAATTTGCAGGTTGGAATGTTTCAGGGATACGATGACTTGCCCTGCTGCACATGGTGAAGTCGCTGCCGGAGCCAGGAGGGAGGCAGTGTCCAACAAATAGAATAGAACAAACTTGGACAGAGCGCTCTCTGCCCCTATGGTTTATTCCCTTCATCAGGGGTGGGAGGGGTTTGTTTTTTGTGGACTTGCAAGTTTGTCTCAGAAAAATCAAACTCTATCCAGCCTCCCACAGGGGCAGTCACACATCACCTTCCACAAGCTGCCAGAATACCGGTCGACATGCCTACTCCTGGCAAAGACTGGAAGAGAAGTGTGCCACGGAGCAGACCCCAGCGATGGGGTGTCATGGCACATGGCTCAGGTTGTTTGTGGGTTTACCTGCCTACCTGCAAACAGGTACGCCTGGAAGGCAGTGGAGCTCAAGGCTGGGAACTGGTGTCTGCAGTCAGGTCCCAGTCTTCCTGCTTACTATCTACAACCTCGGGGAAACTACACTGTCATTCTGTGCCTCAGTTTCCCTCTCTTAAGACCAGACATAGTCTCACAGTATTTATTTATTCATGGGGATTTAAAGAAGTGGATGGGTGTGAATGCTCCAATCTGTGGATGGTACAGGCTGAGCTGCTGCCCTTGACTCACGCCTCTGGGGGAGGGGGACATACTACCGAGCCCCAAACAGGCCCCCATCAATTCGGCTCATGTCAGTCCCACAGAGGAGGAGCCAACACAGGAGGGAGCAGGGCAGGGTGGCATACAGAGAGGAGAGGTGGTGCCCCCGGCCAGCCTGGATGGAACACGTAAACAGTGTCATGGTTGTGACGTTTACAGCTAAGCTCCCTCCAATATCCCCTCTACACCTCCACTCGTGGAAGGACCACCTCCAAAGGGATCAGTGATAATCGTGGGAAACAGGGTGCCCTCTGTCAAGGTCTGAGCTGCAGGGTCCCAGGAAGACCCATGTTTGGAAAATTGTCTGATGATGGGGGTTATTTCTTCTTTAACGGGAAAAGCAGGAAATAGAGAACTTATAAAACTGCTTTCTCCAGCAAGAGCGATGGAAACTACCAATAGATGCTCTAATTTGACAAAGCGATTGCAAATGGGGGCTTGTTGAATATATTTTCCCTTCTCAGTAAATAATCCACTGAAATGTATAAACTCGATGTATGTACACTGGGGAACTGATGTTTAAAAAATTTAAGCCCTTAAGCCCATACTTATTTATACTTGGCACACTTGTTATCCGGCTACAAACATGTCTGTTTGCTTTTCTAATAATGAAAATAAAATGAAAATGAAAAGAAAAAGTGAGATGGAGCGCAATGAGGAAAACCAATGAAAAGACGGGACAGGACGGTCAGTCCTGGTTGGGCGGGGCTGGGTGTGGGCGGGGCTCCCTAAAGCTAAGAGCATGCGCAGTCTCTACCAGGGGTTTTATGGACAGAAAAGGAGACATTTCCACAACAAACGGAGAGTCAGAGGATGGTACAGAAGAACTTCTTCTCTCGGAAAGGGTTTTCTGACGCAGGCACCGGGATGATGAGAGGGTCCTCCCGCACGTGGGCTTCACAGTAGGCCAGGAGGTCTGCTGCCGCCTGGGACACCTGGGGTGGGGGGAACACAGAACACAGCACAGGCGGGGGTTAGAGGTGGACTCACAGCTGGTCTGAGGCAGGGGTGTCCACGTGGAGAGGGGACAAGCCCGAGGACAGGCTGTGTGGCTGCACAGCCGACATGGCCATTCCCAGGCCTGGAGAGAGGGCTTGTGCAAACGGAGGAGACAGGTTTTGACACGTCTCCAAGGAAATGTAACAGAGAAGAAAAACTTGACTCCACATTTGATCTGTTCCTTTGGGGCTAACCCTTGTGCTCTCTTGCTTGTGCTTCATCATGCTGGCTCTGCACCTTTTGTAAAAGAATGTTGCCTATGGCCTGAAATATACAGGAGAGCCTATTCTCAAGGCTCTGGCCTATAACGATTTAACACGTTTCCATTCATGTAGAGATAAAAAGTTGCAGAACAGAGAATAACATTTGTCTTGGAGGTTTATAGGAACATTGTGACCAGACCTAGGGGGACAACTGCCAGAACTAAGGATTCTAACACCAAGAAGTTTGCAAAAACCAGCACCCTCCCCTCCACCCTTAGTATAAAAGAAGCCCGAATTCTACCTCGGGAAAGATTGTTCTTTGGGACACTAGTCTGCCATCGTCTCAATTTGCTGGCTTTCTGAATAAAGTCGCCAATCCTTGCCCCAACAACTTGTCTCTCAATTTATTGTCCTGTTGTGCAGCAAGCAGTATGAGCTTGGACTTGGTAACAGAAAGGGATGTGGCCCCTGTGCTAGGGTAGATCAGGAGCGAGAGAGGAGTGAGGAGCCAGCGGGAAGGTCCAGACGTCTTCATCCTACTCTCAAGTGAGTGATGAGTGGAGGCTCCAGGCCAGGATTCTCACAGCGACTCTGCTAAACCATTTCTAGATTGATAAAGCTGAGTGCTGGCCCTGGACACGGCAGCGTGATTGAATTTATTATTACTGTTACTGATATATTGCCATCCATACAGACATTTATCGTCCTCAACAGAACACAGATCAGAAGCACGTTATATAGAACACACATATAAGCCACATGCGATAAGCACGCAGTAAACGTAGAGTGGCCACTCCTCTGAGGAGAGAGATGTGCTCTTGGGGCCAGAACCCTCTTTCCATTTTCCTTCAGGCTTATCTGAAGCCTGCAGACACATGGCAATTATGGATCAAATTATCCTCTGGCTCAACTCCAGGAGTTCCAGGGGAGGAGCAGGCGGGAGAGGTCATTCACTAAGACGAAGAGGAAGTGGCCAGCTCATCTCACTGTGGTCTGTGGCAGGTATCTAGCAAATGCGTGGCCTCTGTGTTCACTCATCCTGCCAATCAGCTTGTTCTGCATATAAGTGCTGTTTGAGGCTGCGGGTAGGGGTAAGTGCATAGCAGTCAAAGGAAATTCTCTTCGTACATTCAAGGTCTAAACCTCCAAAATGATAAAAAACATTTTTTTTTTCAGGTGGATGAAAAAATATTTGAAAGCCCCCAGCACATACAAGCCATATACATGCTCTCCAGGTTTTTTGTTTGTTTGTTTTTGTCTTTTTAGGGACATACCTGAGGCATATGAAAGTTCCCAGCCTATGCCAGAGCCACTGCAACACAGGATTCGAACCTATATTGCAGTTCGCAGCAAGGCCGGATCCTTTAATCCACTGAGCAAGGCCAGGGATTGAACCTTTATCCTCATGGACACTAGTCAGATTCTTAACCCACTGAGCCACAATGGGAACTCCCCTATCCAGGTTTTAAAATCTGGCCCAGCTTGGATTTCCTGTCGTGGCACAGTGGTTAACGAATCTGACTAGGAACCATGAGGTTGCAGGTTCGATCCCTGGCCTTGCTCAGTGGGTTAAGGATCCCGCGCTGCCGTGAGCAGGTCGAATATCCGGCTTGGATGCTGAGTTGTTGTGGCTGTGGCCGGCAGCTGTAGCTCTGATTAGACCCCTAGCCTGGGAACCTCCATATGCCTCGGGAGGAGCCCTAGAAAAGACAAGAAGACAAAAAAAAAAAAAAAAAAAGAAGAAATTCTTCTTCTGGTTTCCTGCCCAGACCTACCTATTTTAGCAGTGGCTGAAATTCTATAGACAATTCCAGGAGAGAGATGTAATGAAATTTTCCTTTCAATGAAACAACTAAAATTTGAGCTGATGAGTAAGCCTAAATCCTGACAAAGTCTACATTGGTCAGGATTGTGGAATGGAGAAAGGGTACCAGTGAGCATCAGGCTTCCAGGTCCCTCTCTGCCCCCAAGATGGCTGTGTGACTATGGGTAAGTAATTCAAACTCTCTGAGCTTTAGTTTCTCATTTGTAAAATCATGAGCGTCAGATACCCCCAAGGTTCCTCCTACTCCAAACAGTCTATGATTCTAGCTCTAATGGCACCATTGCAGCATTTTATTTTACTTTATTTTTGTCTTTTTAGGGTTGCACCCATAGCATACAGAAGTTCCCAGGCTAGCGGTTGAATAGGAGCTACAGCTGCCGGCCTACACCACAGCCACAGCAATGCCAGATCTGAGTTGCATCTGTGACCTACACCACAGCTCAGGACAACGCTGTATCCTAAACCCATTGAGTAAGGCCAGGGATTGAACCTGCGTCCTCATGGATGCTAGTCAGATCTGTTAACCGCTGAGCCACAATGGTAATTCCCCTAAATACTATTCTTTTTTTTTTTTTTTTTTTGTCTTTTGTCTTTTTGTTGTTGTTATTGTTGCTATTTCTTGGGCCGCTCCCACGGCATATGGAGGTTCCCAGGCTAGGGGTCGAATCGGAGCTGTAGCCACGGGCCTACGCCAGAGCCACAGCAATGCGGGATCCGAGCCGCGTCTGCAATCTACACCACAGCTCACAGCAACGCCGGATCGTTAACCCACTGAGCAAGGGCAGGGACCGAACCTGCAACCTCATGGTTCCTAGTCGGATTCGTTAACCACTGCGCCACGACAGGAACTCCTAAATACTATTCTTAAAGTCACTTAATAGATGAAGAAACTGAGGCACGAAAGTTAAGAAACTTGCCCCAGGTTTTTTTTTTTCTTTTTTCTTTTTTTGGCTATTTAGGGCCACACCCTCAGCATATGGAGGTTCCCAGGCTAGGGGTCGAATCAGAGCTATAGCTACCACCCTATGCCAGAGCCACAGCAACACCAGATCTGAGCCGCATCTGTGACCTACACCACAGCTTACAGAAATGCTAGATCCTTAACCCACTGAGCAAGGCCAGGGACCGAACCCGAAACCTTAAGGATTCGTTTTCACTGTGCCACAACGAGAACTCCTGCCCCAGGTCTTATATCTAGTAAGAGTGAAGGCTAGAAACTGAAGCTCAGCGGTCTGGACTCAGAAGCTGCCTGATCAACTTTTACTAATGAAAACAACAACTAAAGTGGTCCGGAAAGTTCTTGTCTGCTGGGCCAGCATACTTTTGTTAGAGACCAGCCATCTGGGAATTCCTAAGACCAGAAGGAGAAGAGTCTTGCACCTAAAGTTTCTCAGGTCACTTCATCTCATCCCAGGATAGTCTTGCCAAGAAAACCCTCACAGGTCAGTGTCCTCAGCTGGGACTGGCTTCCGTTCCCCATGCCCTGGGAAGTGCTGGGACAGATGCTGTCAGTGTCGCCCCTGAGACTGTCCTCCCCCTTGGCTGTGACCTGTTAAAGAATTAAACAAGGAGATGATTACAGCGAGTTGGCTCTAATTCCTTGGTAGCCTCTGTAAGCGAACCAAAACCAAAGCCAGAGCCAACGTGCTCCAATCTGAGAAAGTAAAACTTGAGACCAACCAATCACAAACAATCCCGCTAGGCCCAATTTAGGGATTTTTCTAGCACCTCCAAAGGTGATACTGCCAAAATTCTCCTTTCAAGAAAACAAGCTGTTCTTAGACTGCCTCCTTTTGTTGTTGCTGTTGTTTTAGGATCACAGATGTGTTGGCTTTGTTATAATGACACTCCTGGATCGTGGCCTTCCGTCTGTGCACCTGTACCACAGGAAGGAAACCGTAATTCACTCAGGATTAGCGCCAAGTAATTAGCACCCAGTTTAAGACCAAATGTGTGGGTCCGGGTTGGCTCCATGCCATATTAATTTCCTAGATGCACGCAGATTATTGAGAACACGGTAAAGCCTGATATAGGAGCGTGTAAGTCATCTTACAACAGAAGGGAGTTTTCCACCTCTTCCCACATTAGCCATCAGCCTTACTGCAGGACATGTCCAAGGCCCCTTTATTTCTGTATAACCAAACTGTCTGGGAGAACCCCTGAAAAGGTATCTGAAAACATGAATACATGTAATGAACATCTTAATGAACTTTTCACATGAAAGGTGAGATCCTAACACACAGCTTAGTATCGAAGCATCAATTAACCTAAACCTGCTCCTTAGATTGAATAGGAGCGTTTCCTTAATCAGCTCTAGACTGACTTCTTTTTTTTGGCCATGTCCTTGGCCTGTGGAAGTTTCCGGGCCTGGGGTCAAACTCAAGTCACAGCAATGACAAGACCAGGTCCTTAACCTGCTGAACCACCAGGGAACTCCTAGATTGATTTTTATGGTTGAAAGTCTCCTTCAATGTATATGAAACTGACTTACAGACTTTGCCATATTCCATAAACATCTGCCATCTTTGAAATATAAAGCAGACAATTTTCTTTCAAAGAGAACATTTTATTCTGGTTGGAAATGTAAACCTCCCTTACTGTTTAAGCTTTCTCATCAAGCCTGAAGTCTGCTGTGCTTGAAGTCCTGTTTGGAAGTGCCTGGGTCATCTCTGCCTCCTCTCTAGTATGGAACCGTTTAAAGTTACAAGAGAACAGATGTTGAAAAAACTCCACAGCTTGGGAACAACTGCGGAATTTTACCACTACATTTCAGAGTAAAAGGGGTGATTAAAACAGCCCGAGTTAGCACATAATCCTGTTAGTTGCACAATAATTACAAGCTGCAATGATGGGAGAAAATGTTGCAATTACTAAGTCACATTCCAAGACAAGACAGATGACATAATTACTATTCTGGCTGTGACACCCACTGCATTTATCCTTTGCATCTAAAGTAGCACGACACACCTATTTCTCAGCAATTCCTGTCTATTGAACAATACTACTTGGAATCAATTACAAGCATTTTTGACAGCTCTGTGTGTTCCTCTCTCTACCCCAAGAAAATAAGGCAGGATTATAGTCAAGACCACAGCCACGCTGCAGCCCTCATTGTACAGTGGTATCTTCTACAAGGTCAGACTCGGTACACACTCCAACAGAAGAAATCATATGCCTTTTATCCCTGGTAAAATCCTCAGGATATTACAGTTCTATGCTTTATCTCTAAATTCTGAGATAACACTGCAGGATGAATCCTTGTGAGTTTTTTCTTTCTTCTAACGTTGGATAGTGTTTGAAATCAACATACCAGGTTTTTTCAGTTTTGTTTTTTGTTTTTGAATCCGTGCGTCCACAAGTGACCTGAGTTGCTGTAGTCAGGTTCCTAAACCATTGTGCCATAGTGGGAACACCGCATCATTGTTTTTAATGATGCTATAGTATAACATGGTCTGTATATAATTTATGTGAAATAAAAGTCATATTTTATGGCAATACAAGAACAATTTCAACATAAAAATTCTTCTGTCCTTTGGCCTCCTCTCTCCCTGCACTATGCATTGTGTATCTGCCTTTGGCCAGATAAACATGCATTGAGCAGACCTCCCCCATTAGCAGAAACACCTGCTCCACCATAAAGAGAAGCATTCTCCCAGCACCAACAGGACAGCTTGTTAAAGATAACATTCCTTCCCCATTTAATAAGTAGTCATACAGCCCACCATGATGACACTGAGATCTGGATGTGTAAACTGTCAGTGATACATCATTTAACATAGAGCTCTCTGTCTCAAAAACACTTAAATAAACTGTGCTTATTCTACTGAGACTAGTTCTCAGAGCTTTCGGAGATGCTTTTCCCAGGTTATAACCCTCAATTTGGCTCAAAGGAAATTTTCCATTTCCTTCTTAGATCTGACTGATGAATTTTTTAAAATGATTTTTATTTTTTCCATTATAGTTGGTTTACAGTGTTCCATCAACTTTCCATTGTACAGCAAGGTGGCCCGGTCACATACATATATACATTATCTTCCATCACGCTCCATTTTAAGTGACTAGATATAGTTCTTAGTGCTATAGAACAGGATCTCATTGCTTATCCATTCCAAAGGCAATAGTTTGCATCTATTAACCCCAGACTCCAAGTCCATCCCACTCCCTCCCCGTCCCCCTTGGCAACCACAAGTCTGTTCTCCAAGTCCATGCATTTCTTTTCTATGGAAAAGTTCATTTGTGCCATATATTAGATGCCAGATGTAAGTGACACCATATGGTATTTGTCTTTCTCTTTCTGACTTAGTTCACTTAGTATGAGAGTCTCTAGTTCCATCCATGTTGCTGCAAATGACATTATTTTGTTCCTTTTTATGGCTGAGTAGTATTCCATTGTGTGTATATACCACATCTTTTTAATCCATTCCTCTGTTGATGGACATTTAGGTTGTTTCCATGTCTTGGCTATTGTGTATAGTGCTGCAGTGAACATACAGGTGCATGTGTCTTTTTCAAGGAAAGTTTTTGTCTGGATATAGGCCTGAGAGTGGGATTGCTGGGTCATAGGGTAGTTCTATATTTAGTTTTCTTTTTTTTTTTTCTTTCTTTTTTTTTTTTTTTGTCTTTTGTTGTTGTTGTTGCTATTTCTTGGGCCGCTCCCGTGGCATATGGAGGTTCCCAGGCTAGGGGTCGAATCGGAGCTGTAGCCACCGGCCTACGCCAGAGCCACAGCAACGCGGGATCCGAGCCGCGTCTGCAACCTACACCACAGCTCACAGCAACGCCGGATCCTTAACCCACTGAGCAAGGGCAGGGACCGAACCCGCAACCTCATGGTTCCTAGTCGGATTCGTTAACCACTGCGCCACGACGGGAACTCCTCTATATTTAGTTTTCTGAGGTACCTCCATACTGTTTTCCATGGTGGTTGTACCAATTTACATTCCCACCAACAGTGTAGGAGGGTTCCCTTTTCCAAAAATATGGAACGCTTCAAGAATTTGCGTGTCATCTTTGCGCACGGGGGGGCCATGCTAATCTTCTCTGTATGACTGATGAATTTTTTTATTGACACTATTTAACCTATCCCTATTGACTGACAGTCAAAAATATAGTTTTTTATTTTTCATTTTTTGGTTGCTCCGTTGCATATGGAGCTCCTGGGCCAGGCATCAGATCTGAGATGCAATCTCAGTCTAAACTACAGCTGCAGCAATGCCGGATCCTTAACCCACTGAGTGGGGCCAGGGATCAAACCTACATCCTCATGAATACTCTTTGGGTTCATAACCTGCTGAGCTACAGTGGCAACTCCCAGGAATTCTTTTTAAGGCAGTCAAAACTTTGACTTAAAACTTTAACTATGGATTTTATAATATGCCTGGCCTTCCCCAAAACATTTGTTCCTATTTTCCTACTTTTATTTGTTATATTTAAATCTTTGATTGAAATTATGGATTGAAATGCGTCCCCCCAGACTCATGTTGAAGCCATAACCCTGTGAAAATTAAGAGAAACCTCACTAAAATGGAATGGTGAGGCCAGCAGGGGGAGCTCTCATGCAATACTACTCAAGTCAATCACAGGAAGCACTGTCAATTACAAACCCCAAAAGTAGAATCATCAAGAAAGAATCACCAATTATAAGCTCCAACAGGTAAAGATGGCATCTCCTACAAGAAATATACCACCCCAGCAACTCTGCCAATGAGAAATTATCATTACCGTGAACTCTCGCTTTTCTCCAATGGACTTTCATTCAAAACAACTCCTCCCAGCTTCCTCCTTTTTCTCTATAAAACAACATTCCTTCTCCAAAGGCAGCAGCAATAAAAGCAAAAATAAACCAATGGGACATAGTCAAACTGACAAGCTTCTGCATAGTAAAGGAAACCATAAAAAAACCAAAAAGACAATCCATGGAATGGCAGAAAATAGTTTCAAACGATGCAACTGGCAAGGGCTTAATCTCTAAAATATACAAACAACTTACACAACTCAACAGCAAAAATACCAACAACCCAATAGAAAAATGGGCAAAAGACCTGAACAGACATTTTTCCAAAGAAGATAAACAGATGGCTGACAAGAACATAAAAAAAATGCTTAAATATCACTGATTATTAGAGAAATGCAAATCAAAACTCTAATGAGGTACCACCTCACACCTGTCAGAATGACCATCATTAATAAGTCCACAAATAACAAATGCCGGAGAGGGTGTGAAGAAAAGGGAACCCGCCTACACTGTTGGTGGGAATGTAAATTTGTACAACCACCATGGAAAACAGTATGGAGGTACCTCAGAAAACTAAATATAGAACTACCCTATGACCCAGCAATCCCACTCTCAGGCCTATATCCAGACAAAAACTTTCCTTGAAAAAGACACATGCACCTGTATGTTCACTGCAGCACTATACACAACAGCCAAGACATGGAAACAACCTAAATGTCCATCAACAGAGGAATGGGTTAAAAACATGTGGTATATACACACAATGGAATACTACTCAGCCATAAAAAGGAACAAAATAATGTCATTTGCAGCAACATGGATGGAACTAGAGACTCTCATACTAAGTGAACTAAGTCAGAAAGAGAAAGACAAATACCATATGGTGTCACTTACATCTGGCATCTAATATATGGCACAAATGAACTTTTCCATAGAAAAGAAATGCATGGACTTGGAGAACAGACTTGTGGTTGCCAAGGGGGACGGGGAGGGAGTGGGATGGACTTGGAGTCTGGGGTTAATAGATGCAAACTATTGCCTTTGGAATGGATAAGCAATGAGATCCTGTTCTATAGCACTAAGAACTATATCTAGTCACTTAAAATGGAGCGTGATGGAAGATAATGTATATATGTATGTGACCGGGCCACCTTGCTGTACAATGGAAAGTTGATGGAACACTGTAAACCAACTATAATGGAAAAAATAAAAATCATTAAAAAATAAGTTAAAAAATTTGAAAAACAACACTCCTCTCCTTTGTTATACTCGACTATAGTTTTTGCTGTAGCATGCTTGTCCTGAATGGCAATTCTGTTATTCCCAAATAAATCCACTTTTGCTGATAAAACAGCTGACATTTTTTAAGGTCAATGCCCCCAATATAGCCGTATTTGGAGATAGAGCCTTCACAAAGGTATCCATAGGTTCTGAATCTGTGGATTCAATCAACTATGGACTGAAAAGATTTGAAAAAAATCCCAGAAAGTTCCAAAAAGCAAAACTGGAATTTGCTGTACCCCAGCACCTATTTACATAGCATTTACACTGTATTCATTTTTTATTCTAAGTATTAAGTATTCTAAGTAATCCAGAGATGATTTAAAGTATATGGTATCTGTGTAGGTTATATGCAAACACAACACCACTTTGTAGAAGGAACTTGAGCATCCTTGGATTAGGTGTGGGGTGGTTCTAGAACCAGTCCCTATGGACCAGGAGATGACTATAATTCAGGCTAGATGAAGTCATGAGGGTGGGGCCCTAATTCCATAGGATTGGGTATGTTTATAAGAAGAGAAAGACTCCAGAAGGCTCTCTTTTCACTCAGGCACAGAGGAAAGGCCATGTGAGGACACAGCGAGAAGGCAGCTGTCTGTAACCAAAGGAGAGAGGCCTCACCACACAACCTAGAGGACACCTTAATCAAGCCCCAGAACTGGGTGAAAATAAACTTCTGTTGTTGTTTTCTTTTTTTGGCGTTTTGTTTTTTAGGGCCGCACCTGTAGCATATGGAGGTTCCCAGGCTAGGGATTGAATGGGAGCTATAGCTGCCGGCCACAGCCACAGCCACTTCAATAGCAGATCCTTAACCCATTGAGTGAGGCCAGGGATCGAACCCGCAACCTCATGGCTCCTAGTTGGATTCGTTTCCGCTGCGCCACGACAGGAACTCCTCTGTTGTTTTCTGTCTTTTTTTTGCGGAGGGGCGGAGGTTGTACGCTCAGCATATGGAGATTCCCAGGCTAGGGCTTGAATCAGAGCTGTTGCCACTGGCCTACACCACAGCCACAGCAACTCGACAGATCTGAGCTGTGTCTGCTCACAGCAACGCGAGATCCTTAACCCACTGAGCGAGGTCAGGGATTGAACCTACAACCTCATGGCTCCTAGTCAGATTCATTTCTGCTGCACCATGACCGGAACTCCTGTTTTTAGTATTCTTAAAATCAATTTTATTGTTCGTGGGACAGTGGTTAATGAATCTGACTAGGAACCATGAGGTTGCAGGTTCGGTCCCTGCCCTTGCTTAGTGGGTTAAGGATCCGGCGTTGCCATGAGCTGTGGTGGAGGTTGCAGACACAGCTCAGATTTGGCATTGCTGTGGCTGTGGTGTAGGCCGGCGGCTGCAGCTCCGATTAGACCGCTGAGGTGGGAAGCTCCATATGCCGTGAGTGCGGCCCTAGAAAAGACAAAAAGACAAAAAAATATTTTTCAAGAGATAGTTTTAAAAGGTTCCTTAGGCTGGCATTTATTCCCTACCATTGCTACCATTAATCTTAGACCATTACTGTCAGAGACTGTGATGTGAATCATTTCTGCTTTTTATAATGTACTGAAGTGTTCCATGAGTGGTGCTTACAGAAAAGTGTTCCTGGTATTTTCTGGATACAGAATTATACATACAAATCAGGTTGTATGTATCAGACCAACCTTATTTATTTTACTATTAATATGTTTATTTCTCTATTTATTTGCCAAAGACTGGGAAAGACATACTAGATTCCTATATAACTTGTCCATATTTCCTGATATTTCCTCATATTTATCTTTGTGTATGTAAAAAAAAAATTTTTTTTGGCTGCACCCGCAGCATAGAAAAGTTCCCTGGCCAGAAATCAAACTTGTGCCATGGCAGTGACCTGAGCCATATCAGTGACAATGTTGGATTCTTAACCTGCTGAGCCAATAGGGAATTCCTGCTTTGTGTATTTTGGGTATAACTGGATCATATGGTCAGACTATATTTATTGTAAGAAACTGCCAAATTGTTTTCCCAAGTGGCTGTACCATTTTGCATTCTCACCCAAAATGAATGTGAGCCCCTGTGGCTTTACATCCTCATAAAAATTTGATACTGTCAGCTTTAAAAATTATAGCCATTCTAAGAGGTGTGTACTGGTATCTCATTGTTGTTTTAATGTATAATTCTTTAGTGACATATGAAGTTTAATATGCTTCTTTGCCATCTGTCTCCTTTGGGGAGGTGTCTGTTCACATATCTTGCCTACTTTTAATGGGTTTTTTTTCTCCTTGTTGAGTTTTAACAGTTCTTTGTCTATCGTGGATACTAGTCCTTTATCAAATATGTGTTTCACAAAGATTTTCACCCACTCTGTGGTTTGTCCTTTCATCCCCTTAACAGTGTCTTTCACAGAGAAATTTTTTTTTTTTTTTTTTTTAAACAAGTGGCCGCACCTGTGGCATATGGAAGTTCCCAGGCCAGGGGTTGAGCCACAGCCACTGTAGAAGCAATGCCGAGTAGTTATGTTGTGAGCCACATGGGAAGTCCAGAAAATTTTAATTTGAGTGAAGACCAGCTCACCATCATTTTCTTTCAAAGGTTGTGCTTTTGGTATTATATCTAAAAACTCATCACTAAAAGCAAGATCACCTAGATTTTTTCCTGTGTTGTTGTCTAGACGTTTTGTGGGTTTGCCTGTTACATTTAGGTCTATGATTCATTCTGAGTTAATTTTTATGAAAATTCTAAGTTCTGTATCTAGTTTTATTGTCTTGCATGGGGACGTATGGTTGTTTCAGCACTGTTTGTTGAAAAGACTCATTTCTCCATTGTATTGCCTTTGCTCTTTGTTAAAGACAAGTTGACTGTATCTATGTGGGTCTATTTCTGGGCTCTAATGTGTTCCAATGATCTATTTGTCTATTCTTTTGCCAGTATCCCATTGTCTTGATTACTGTAGCTTTAAAGGAAGTCTTGAAGTCAGTATTCAGCTTTGTATTCTCCTTTAATACTGTGTTGGCTATTCTGGTTTTTTAGTTTTGCTTCTCCATGGAAACCTTAGGATCACATTGTTGATATTTATAAGATAATTTGCTGGGATTTGGTTGGTATTGTGTTGAATCTATAGATCCAGTTGGGAATAACTGATCTTATCAATATTGAGTCCTCCTATCCATGAACATGGAATCTCTCTTCATTTAGTTAGATCTTCTTTGATTTCTTTCAAGGATTTTGTAGTTTTTCCCAAATAAATTTAATATATATTGTATACTGGTAAATTTTTGCATATCCTTTTATTGTCAGCCTAAGTCATTTTATTTTAGGTATATGTCTAATGCAAAATACATCCTGTTTTTAAAATTAAATCTGAGAATCTAAATTAGTTTTTTCACTTCACACACTTATTGTTAAGATAGGTATTTTTGGTATTGCTTCCATCATCTTATTTTTTTCTTTTTCTTTTTTCAGCCACACCTGTAGAATGTGAAAGTTCTTAGGCCAAGGACAAAACCCATGCCATAGCAGTGACCCAAGTTGCTGCAGTGACAATGCTGGATCCTTAACCCACTAGACCACAAGAGAACTTCTTATTTTGCTTTTTAAATTTTTAAAGGGGTGGGGGGATGTGCTGGGGGTTTGGGAGAGAAATGCTGTGATGATCATTGTACAACTATAAATGTACTACATTCATTGAGTAATAAAAAAATGAAAAAAAATTTAATAATATCTTATGTTTTCTAGTTTATGTTCTATGGCCTTTATTTCTTGTCCTCCAGTAATTTAGAGGTGCTTATAGCCTTACAATATTTAAAATATATAAATCAGTTTCTGATATAAAGTTGTATTTTTTTTTCTTTTTGGCTGCACCTGTGGCATATGGAAGTTCCCAGGCCAAGGATTGAATCTGGACTGCAGTTGCAGCAACATTGATACTTAACCCACTGCACTGGGGTGGGGATCAGACCCATGCCTCTTCAGCAACCTGAGCTGCTGCATTCAGATGCTTAACCCACTGTACCACTGCAGGAACTCCTTAAGGGAACTCCTAAAGTAGTTGTCTTCATGTCTTCCTTCCTTCCTCTCCCTTTTCTTTTCTTTTCTTTTCTTTTCTTTTCTTTTCTTTTCTTTTCTTTTCTTTTCTTTCTTTCTTTCTTTCTTTCTTTCTTTTTCTTTCTTTTTCTTTCTTTCCCTCCTTCTCCTTGTCTTTTGAGGGCCACACATGCAGCATATGGAGGTTTCCAGGCTAGGGGTTGAATCGGAGCTGTAGCTGCCTGCCTACACCACAGCCACAGCAATGCCAGATGTGAGCCGCACCTGTGACTTACACCACAGCTCATGGCAACACTGGATCCTTAACCCACTGCATTGTCATGGATACTAGTCAGATTCATTTTCACTGAGCCATGACAGGAACTCCCTAAAGTTGTATTTCTTGATTCACATTTACAAAATATAAGGAAATTGGCTATAGCGGACAGTTACATGCATCTTGCCTCTCAGCAACTGAACTGTATCTCTTTTTGGAAGAATTATCTACTTTATGAATCCCAGTGTGAGGAAAAGATTATTTCTCTTAATAGGATCTAAAAATGTTATATACTTATTTTCTCATAATCCCTTGCAACTTAGGTATAACTTGGTTCTGTCTATGAGGCATGTATGTGTCAGACTTTGACTAAGGACCTAAGATGGAGGGGACTGGGAGCTCCTGCTCTGGTGGCAATGGCAGGAGCCCTGGCTACAAAGCTGAGCTCCTGGCTCAGAGTGTCCATAGTTCAAACTGTACATGTAGTGCTTGGTTATGCTGGAATGGTTCCCTCATCAGACTCAGCACCACGATTGTGAGTGTTACTCCCAGAAGCTGAGTCTTATGCATGGTTCTCTAGCTCTTCCAAAAATTCTACAAGTAATCTAAAATCCCTTTAATAAACCCCTTGCATATATGCACAGCTGGGGTTGGCTTCTGTTATGTGCAACAAAGATTCTCAGACTGACAAGTTGGTATACTTACACTACCCACTCTTCTCCTTCCTCCACTTTTAGGTATGTGTTTTCTGGGATTGTCACAGTCTATTATTGAAAAATGTTTATTTTTACAGCTTACACATTTCCAAAGAGGAATAAAATGAACTATGTAAAATTTTTTGCAGTTATTCTTGCTTTTTTTTTTTTTTTTTTTTTGGTCTTTTCTAGGGCTGCACCTGTGGCATATGGAGGTTTCCAGGCTAGGGGTCTAATTGGAGCTACAGCCACCAGCCTACACCAGAGCCACAGCAATGCCAGATCAGAGCCACGTCTGCAACCTACACCATAGCTCACGGCAATGCCAGATCCTTAACCCACTGAGCAAGGCCAGGGATCAAACCCACAATCTCACGGTTCCTAGTTGGATTTGTTAACCACTGAGCCACAACGGGAACTCCTTTTTGCAGTTATTCTTAAGTCTAAGTATACTTTGATTCAACCACCATGGCCACTTCTTTTATACCATACCATTCCCCAAGTGAAAGTTATTTTGATCCAGCTTTCATCTGGCCAGATCACATGCCACATACAAAAATGCAAGGAGTCCAGAGGAGGCAGGAGACTACTGGGACCATGGCACTGGCAGGGATCCTGGTTGGGAAGGTAGTCTCTAACAAGTCAGGGAGAGACTGAAAAGCCAAGCCAAGACACTGAGATTAGAAAGCAAGCATCCAGTTTCTCATCAGTTCTCACAATTTTACAAAATAGTAAGAAGGATGATTCAAATCTTTACATAAATGGAAAGCTGAAGGATACTAAGGAGGTAAGAATCATTGGCCATTTGTACTAAGGACAACACCAGAAGTGGAGGTGTTAAATACATCCTCAAGATCTGGGATCAAGATGGCAGCGGAGTAAGATGTGGAGCTCATCTTCTCCCCTAAATACATTAAAAAAAATTCTCACAGAACATCTACAGGATTCTGGCAGAAGACCTCAGACTTCCAAAAAGGGCAAGAAAACCCCCACAAAACTGGATGAAACAAAAGTAAGAGCGGGGAGAGAGAGAGAGGAAAGGAATCAGGGCAGAACCAGCACTCCTGAGAGGGAGCTGTGAAAGAGGAAAGGAATCCACACTCTATGAGGCCACCTAATTGGCAGGGAGATCAGCTGGGACAGAGGGAGAGCCTCAAAGCCTCAGAGAAAATCATAGCAGCCAGTCTGAGGAAGTCAAAACAGAGAGAAGAGCTGTGCAGAAGATTGGTACTACTGTCTGGTGCACCTCAGCCAGAGATACTCAGGTAGGGGCTGGGTGCTGAGGCTTGGGCTTCAAAGAATAAGAAAAAGATAAGCAAAATGAAGACTCACAGGAATCATTCCCAGTTAAAAGAGCAGAAGGAGTGTCCTGAAGGAGCAAAGAAGGAAACAGACCTCTGCAGTATAACTGACACTGAGGTAAAAAAAGGAGATATTGAAAATGCTGAAGGAATTAAGAACAGCTATCAACAGTAATGCAGAATGCCTTAAAAAGGAACTAGAAACTATAAGGAAGGACCAAGAAAAATAAGAAAATTCATTTGGTGACATAATGCTGAGCTAAAGGAATTGGACAGCAGAACAAATGCAGAGGAATGAATAGATGACTTGGAAGATAGAATAACATAAATCACCCAATCAGGACAGCTGACAGAAAATCAAGTTTAATAAAATGAGAGCAATGTAAGAAATCTATGGGATAATACAAAGTATGCAAATCTATACATATAGGGATCCTAGTAGGAGAAGAAAGAGAAAAGGGGGTTGAAAATATATTTGAAGAAATTATGGCAGAAAACTTTCTAAATCTAAAGAAGGAGACAGATATCCAGATACAGGAAGCATAGAGGGTCCCAAATAAGAAGAAACCAAACAAACTATATCAAAATATATTATAATAAAAGTGGCAAAAGTTAAAGATGAGGAGAGGATTCTAAAGGCAGCAAGATAAAAACAAGGAGTTAATTTCAAGGGAACCCCTATAAGGCTATCAGCTAATTTCTCCACAGAAATGCTACAGACCAGAAGAGAGTGGCAATATATATTCAAAGTTCTAAAAGGAAAAAGGCGCAGCCTAGAATTCTCACTCAGCAAGATAAACATTTAAAATAGAAGGAGAAATAAAGAATTTCTCAGACAAGCAAAAACTAAATGAATATAGCAATATTAAACCTGTCCTAAAATAAATTTTGAAAGGTCTCACCTAAATAGGAAAGAAGTAAGAAGATACAGGATGGAGGAAATCACAACTGGAAAGTAATCACATAAGTAAGCCACTATACAGATAAAAAGAAAAAAAAAAACAACCCAAAACCTATTTGTGAAAGTGATGATAAACACAAGGAACAGCAAAACGATAAACATGAAGAGGTAAAAACAGACATCAAAATCATAAAATATGGGGAAGGAGAGTAAGAAAATCTAGATTCTTTTCTTAAGAATGTGTTTGAGGCCATATGACTATCAGTCTTAAGCAAGCCGATGTAGGAAAAGGTTAACATACTTGAAAAAAGGGGCAACTACAAGTCAAAAACAAATAATACATTCACAAATACTAAAAAGAAGAAGAAGAACAAGCCTAAAATAAAAGGAAATCATCAAATCACAAAAAGAAAAATAAAGGAACAAAGGAGAAACATAGGATTAATTGGAAAACAAGGTTTAAAAGGGCAATAAATACATATTTATCAATAATTACCTTAAATCAATGGATCGAATGCTCCAGTCAGAAGACACAGAGTGGTAGACTGGATAAAAAAACAAGAGCCTACAAGAGACCCATATAAGGGCAAAGGCACACACACAAATTGAAAGTGAGGGGATGGAAAAAGATATTTCATGCAAATGGAAATGATAGGAAAGCAGGAGTTGCAATTCTCAAATCAGACAAATAGACTTTTAAAACAAAGGCCATAAAGAAAGATAAAGAAGGACACTATATAATGATAAAAGGATCAAGAAGAGGAGTTCCTCCTCAGCAATTATAGTTGAAGATACTGTGTTGCGAGTTTCAAGTCTGTCCCAGCATTCCTAGCTAATCAATTATGTTTCTGTAATTTCTCAATGCAGTGGATGTTATAATGCTAGAGACCTAAGACCTGGGTCTCCTGCTATGGTTTATCATAGTATTCAGGGCTTTTGTAGGGTCAGAGTGAAATACTAACTATAAACAGGCATAAGGGATCTTATTAAGGTGATGGAGATGTTCTAAATTACGTACATGTGTATTTGTTTCTATTTGTAAAAACTGTATAAAAAAGCACTAAAAACTAAAAAGAAGAGGATTTCCTGTTGTGGCACAGCAGAAATGAATCCAACTAGTATCCATGAGGATGTTGGCTCAATCCCTGGCCTCACTCAGTGGGTTAGGGATCTGGTGTTGCTGTGAACTGTGGTGTAGGTCTCAGATGCGGCTTGAATCTGGCATTGCTGTGGCTGTGGTGTAAGCCAGCAGCTGTAGCTCCAATTTGACCCCTGGCCTGGGAACTTCCTTATGCTATGGGTGTGTCCAAAAATCAAACAAACAAATAAACAAAACATTAATAAAGGAAAATTAAAGAGGATTCAAAGAAATGAAAAACTATTCCATTCTCCTGGATTGGAAGATTAATATTGTTAAGATGGCCATACTACCCAAAGCAATCTACAGATTTAATGTGATTCCTGTAAATTATATATGACATTTTCCACAGATAATCCAAAATTATTTCATAAATAATCCAAAAATTTATATGGATTAAAATAAAAGACACAGAATTGCCACAGCAATCCTAAGGGGGGAAAAAAAACCAGGCAGATGGCATGATTCTCCCAGATGTCAGACAATATTACAAAGCTACAATAATCAAAATAATGTGGTATTGGTACAAAAACAGGCATATGGATCAATGGACCATAATAGAAAGCCCAGAAGTAAACCCTTTCACCTATGGTAAATTAATCTTTGACAAAGGAAGCAAGAATATAAAATGGGGAAAAGACAGTTTCTTCAGCAAGTGGTACTGGGAAAACTAGACAGTTGCATGTAAATCAATGAAATTGGAACACACCCTCACACCATGCACAAAAATAAACTCAAAACGGCTCAAAGATTTAAACATAAGAAATGACGCCCTACGACTCCTAGAAGAGAAGGCAAAACATTATCTGACATATTCCATATAAATGTTTTCTTAGGTCAGTCATCCAAGGCCATAGAAACTTAAACAAAAATAAACCAGTGGGACCTAATCAAACTTACAAGCTTTTGCAAAGCAAAGGAAACCATTAAAAGAAAGAAAGAAAATAGTTGCAAATGCTGCAACTGACAAGGACTTGATCTCCAAAATATACAAAAAACTCATACGACTCAAAACCAAAAACAAACCACCCAGACATCTCTTCAAAGAAAACATCTGGTGACCAGTAGGCACATGAAAAGATGCTCAACATACAGAAATACAAATCAAAACTACAATGAGGTACCACCTCACACCAGTGAGAATGGCCATCGTTAAGTCCACAAATAACAAATGCTGGAGAGGGTGTGGAGAAAGGGAACCCCCCTACACTGTTGGTGGGAATGTAAATTGGTACAACCACTATGGAAAACAGTATGGAGGTTTCTCAGAAACCTATATATAGAAGCACCATATGGGAGTTCCCATCGTGGTTCAGCAGAAACGAATCTGACTACTATCCAGGAGTATGCAGGTTTGATCCCTGGCCTTGCTCAGTGGATTAAGGATTTGGCATTACCGTGAGCTGTGGTGTAGGTCGTAGATGCGGCTGGGATCTGGCATGGCTGTGGCTGTGGCCAGTGGCTACAGCTCTGATTGGACCCCTAGCCTGGGAACCTCCATATGCCGAGGGTGAAGCCCTAAAAAAAAAAGAGAGAACTACCATATGATTCAGCAATCCCACTTGTGGGCATATAACCAGACAAAACTTTCATTCAAAAAGGTACATGCACCCTTATGTTCACTGCAGCACTACTCACAATAGCTAAGACATGGAAACAACCTAAATGTCCATCAACAGATGAATGTATTAAGATGTGGTACATACACACTGGAATACTACTCAGCCATAATAAGAACAAAATAATGCCATTTGCAGCAACATGAATGGAACTAGAGATTCTCATACCAAGTGAAGTCAGGAAGAGAAAGACAAATACCATATGATATCACTTATACGTAAAATCTAAAATATGGCACAAATGAACCTATCTATAGAACAGAAACAAACTCATGGACAAAGAGAACAGACCTGTGGTTGCTGAGGCGGAGGGGGAAGAGGAAGGGGAGGGAGTGGGATGGACTAGGAGTTTAGGGTTATTAGATGCAAACTATTACATTTGTTTATTTATTTATTTATTTATTTTCTAGGGCCTCACTCACAGCATATGGAGGTTCCCAGGCAAGGGGTCTTATTGGAGCTGCAGCTGCCGGCCTACACCACAGTAACATCAGATCTGAGCCTACACCACAGCTCAGGGCAACGCTGGATCCTTAACCCACTGAGCGAGGCCAGGGATTGAACCCGCAACCTCATGGTTCCTAGTGGGGATTCGTTAGTCACTGAGCCATGACGGGAACTCTGCAAACTATTACAATTAGAATGGATAAGCCATGAGGTCCTGCTCTATAGCACAGGGAACTATATCCAGTAACTTGCGATAGAACATGATGGACGATACTATGAGAAAAAGAACGTATATATATGCATAACTGGGTCACTCTGCTGTACAGCGGAAATTGACAGAATACTGTAAATCAGCTATAATTATTTTTTAAAAAAGAATGAAACAATCTTGCTAGAGAAAGGATGCACATTTAGATTTAACTTTCTGCATAACTGAAAATACGTTTATGTTGCCTAGGACATAAATGACCAACTTGGCTAGGGAGCAAATTCTTGGTAGAATTTGAGAATTTTTGAAGAATTTTAGGCTGACATCTTCTGAACGGAGATGCGAATCTGTCTAGACTATTTCTGCCTTCTGTAGGTGGGGTGCTGTGTTTATCAGACCCAGGATTTGGGTTGGTATCCCCAGTTCCTCACATGGCAACTGTGGTCCTTGGTTTTCCTGTCTGAAGCCTGGGGTTCCAGTAGCACCAATGCCTGAGGCCTGGCGTGAGGACTCAAGCATCTGACACGTGTTAAGTGAGGTGTGCTTGTCCTAAATGATCCCTCCCCTGCCTCTATACTTAATGGATTCTTTCTTTGAGGTCATATAACCTCAGCTGTGTATGTTTTTCCGGGTTGATCATTTTCTAGTCCATTCTTTCCTGGGATATGCTGAGCTGTTTGGATCAGCAGACTCAAATCTTTTGTCCTGAAATCTTTTAATATTCTATCCTTCAGAATACTTTTTATTCCATTTGTTCTCTCTGGTGGGAACATGAGCATCTAAATGTTGGGATGTTGTAGTCAGTCTTCCTTTCTCTTACCCTCTCTCTGTTTTAATATACTTGTCTTTTTCTTTTGCTTACTGTCTCAGTTTCTTTCTTTTTCTTTTTTGTCTTTTTGCCTTTTCTAGGGCTGCTCCCGTGGCATATGGAGGTTCCCAGGCTAGGGGTCCAATCAGAGCTGTAGTTGCTGGCCTACACCAGAGCCACAGCAACACAGGATCCGAGCTGCGTCTGCAACCTACACCACAGCTCATGGCAACGCCGGATCCTTAACCCACTGAGCGAGGCCAGGGATCGAACCCACAACCTCATGGTTCCTAGTTGGATTCGTTAACCACTGAGCCACAACGGGAAATCCTGTCTCAGTTTCTTAAGCCTGTCCTCCGTGGCATTAATTTGGTTTTCTCTACATGTGTTATACTCTTTGCTTCTTCTTTCTTTCCTCCTTCCTCCCTCCCTTTCTTCCTTTCATTATAATTGATTTACAATGTTGTGTCAGTTTCAGGTGTACAGCAAAGTGATTCAATTATCACACATACATACACATCCATTTTTTTCAGATTCTTTTCCTTTACAGTTTATTACGAAATGTTTAGCTCCTGTACTATACAGTAGGTATTTGTCATCTATTTTTCTTTCTTTTTATGGCCATACCTGCAGCATATGGAAGTTCCCAGCATAGGGGTTGAATCCAAGTGGCAACTGCAGGCCTACATCACAGCCACAGCAATGCCAGATCCGAGCCACAACTGTGACCTACGCCATAGCTTGTGGCAATGCCTGATTCTTAACACACTGAGCAAGGGGCCAGGGATCAATCTGCATCCTCATGGAGACAATGTCTGGTTCTTAACCATCTGAACCACAAAGAGAACTTCTCTAATTTACCTATAGTAGCATGTATGTGTTAATCCCAAATGCATAATTTATCCCTCCCCTACCTTTCAATGACCACAATTTTTTTCTATGTCTGTGGGCCTATTTCTGTTTTGTATATAAGTTCATTTATACCATTTTTTAGATACCACATATAAGCAATATCATAATTTAAAAAGATATATGCACCCCGATATTCATTGCAGCACTATTTGCAATAGCCAAAACAAGGAAACAACCTCACTGTCCATCGACAGATGAATGGATAAAGAAGATGTGGTACAAACAGCAGAAATTGGCACAACATTGTAAATCAACCACATCTTAATCCATTATACTTTAATGACTTTTTTTTTTTTTTTTTTTTTTTTTTTTTTGCTTTTTAGGGCTGCACTCAAGGCACATGGAGATTCCCAGGCTAGGGGTCTAATAGAAGCTGTAGCTGCCGGCCTCTACCACAGCCACAGCAATGCCAGATCTGAGCTGTATCTGTGACCTGCACCACAGGTCACAGCAACGCCGGATTCTTAACCCACTGTATGAGGCCATGGATTGAACCCTCAACCTCATGGTTTCTAGTTGGATTTGTTTCTGCTGTGCCACGATAGGAATTCCTAATGAAACAACTCTGAAAATTTAAAAAAGATATAGTACATATATACAACAGAGTATTATTCAACTATAAACAAGAATGAAATCATGCCTTTTGCAGCAACATGGATGGACCTAGAGATGATCACACTAAGTGAAGTGAGTCAGACAGAAAAAGACTCTGCTCCGTCTCATGGTTTTCCCCGTCCCTTTTCAAATTCTTTCCTTAGTTTTTTTCTACCTGCCTTTCAACTCATTATTTTATTTCTCCTTTGAGCTCTTGTCTCATAGATTCTATGTTTGCTGTATATTTTTTAAGACTATAAAGGAGTTACCTAAAGTTTTCTTTGGTTCTTTGGAAGAAGATTCCTCCCTAAGTGAATGTTTTATTAGTCTTTTGTATGATAGAGTTTGGTCCTTGATTTTCTTTTTTTTTGAGAGAATATTTACCTCCATCCAACGTTTCTTTCTTTTTCTTTTTTTAATTCTTAGAAAGGGGGAAGTTCTAATCCAAGTCTGCTCTTTTTGCAAGAACAGTAGGAGAGATTCTCCTTGACCCCTTCATTGTTTGATGAAACAATGTTTTAATATTCTCTTTACAGTGTGGCTGATACATCCTCATTCAGTTCTTTGAGTGGGTGATGTGAGCTGAGGCAGTGGAAAGTCCCAGTTCAGGTAAATTATTCTTTAGTGCTTTCCCTCTAAGGATGTTTCATACTTGCCCCAGTTTGTCCAATCCTGGGGTGGAGTTCTTGGAATTTTGGCCAATTCCCACTTTAAGGCAAGCAGACTATCTTTTTGAAAAGCCAGGGGATGGAATGCCAGGGCTCACAGACCAGTGTCTATATTCCTCTCTAAACTGGCATTTGATGAATGAAGAGATACTGTCCAGGCAGAAGAGAAAAAAAATCTTCCAGATGGAGGAGCATGTCATAGCAGGGCATGGTTAAGAAATTTCTGGAGAATCCCACTCCTGGGCATATATCTAGACAAAACTACAATTCAAAAAGACACATGAGGAGTTCCCGTCATGGCTCAGTGGTTAACAAATCTGACTAGGAACCATGAGGTTGGGGGTTTGATCCCTGGCCTTGCTCAGTGGGTTAAGGATCCGGCATTGCTGTGAGCTGTGGTGTAGGTCGCAGATGCGGCTTGGATCCTGTGTTGCTGTGGCTGTGGCTACAGCTCCGATTAGACCCCTAGCCTGGGAACCTCCATATGCCGCAGGAGCAGCCCAAGAAATGGCAAAAAAAGACAAAAAAAAAAAAAAAAAAAAAAGACACGTGAACTCTATGTTCACTGCAGCACTATTCACAATGGCCAAGACGTGGAAAGTACCTGAATATCTATCAACAAATGAATGGATTAAGAAGATGCGGTATGTATACACAATGGAATACTACTCAGCCATTAAAAAAGAACAAAATAATGCCATTTTCAGTAACATGGGTACAACTAGAGACTGTCATACTAAGTGAAGCAAGTCAGAAAGAGAAAGACAAATACCATATGCTATCACCTATATCTGGAATCTAACACGTGGCACAAATGAACCTATCTACCAAACAGAAACAGACTCACAGATATAAAGAACAGACTTGTGGTTGCCAAGGGGGAGGGGGAAGGAGTTGGATGGACTGGGAGTTTGGGGTTAGTAGATACAAATTATTACATTTAGAGTGAATAAACAATAAGGTCCTACTGTATAGTACAGGAAACTATATCCAATCTTGTGATAGAACATGATGGAAGATAATATGAGAAAAAGAATATATATAGGTAGACTGGGTCACTTTGCTGTACAGCAGAAATAGACACAATATTGTAAATCAACAATACTTTAATTAAAACAAAGAAAACAGGAAGAAATGCTGGAGAAAGTATATGTGTAGACATGTGGGAGGGGGTACAAAGAGATGAGGCTAGAGGAGTACAAATAGTCCCTAGGACACAATGAGTGGGTTGAATCAAGAGCCTTGGAGGTCATGTAAGGAGCTCTTTGTTTTTGGCCATGACCATGGCATGCAGAAGTTCTGGGGCCAAGGATCTAACCCATGCCATAGTAGTGACAACACCTGGTTAAGGAGCTCCTATTTTATGTACTGCAGTTTGAAGTAGAGTAAGTCACAGTTAGATTTTTTTTTTATCCTAGGCTAAATGAGAGAAGGGGGAAGGGCAGATCTATGCAGGGAAACCACCTATAGCGGCTGCAGTTGCCAGGCAACACATGTGACCGAGAGGATGGAGGAGAGGGGGACAGATCTCAGAAATGTTCAGGGAGCTAAAATGGTGGGATGTGGAAATAATTAACTACGGGGGATGAAAGAGTGTTTCCAGTTTGAGAGACCAGGTGGATGGTGGTCTAAGGAAATGAGAGAGAGAATACACAAAAAGAACATGAAGTAAAAAAGGTCAGTTTTGGATGTGCTGATTTTAAGGCTTTGGGAGATTGACCAGTGGGCACCCTGGTATATAGAACAAGAGCTCAGGGGGTTGGGCTAGAGATACAGATACATTAAAAAGTCACAGGAGTAGATGAGTTTACCCAAGAAGATTTTCAAGGTTTAAAAGAGAAGTGGGCTAGGGATAAAACTAGAGACCATGAGCGTTAATATGGTAGACAGAGATCTGGTAATAGAGATGGGGTGGCTGACCAGGGGTAGGGAAAGAAATACCCTGGAGAGTTAGTATCTGCTCAAAAGTGGCTAGCTCAGTAGGTTAAGGATCTGGCATTGTCATTGCAGGGGCTTGGGTCGCTGCTGTTTCATAGGAACTTCCCAGGAACTTCCACATGGAGCAGGTGTGGCCAAAAAAAAAAAAAAAAAAAAAAAGTGGGAGAGCAGAATGAGTTACCACATTTCCACATTTCAGACTAAGGGGGGAATTACAGGCTGTTAATTATGAACTGGTTTAAATTTTGAAAAAATAAACTTTGAAAAACATCTTATCTGGATCCTTAACTAAATGACATAATGAGTTTGATGGATGAGATAGTTAAACATCAAGAATGAAATAATAAAAGAACTAGAAAAAGTATAGGTGCATATTTATCTAGTTTTAGCATGGAAAGCCTTATGTATAAAGCAAAGGAGTCTACAAGGAAATATTGCTTGTTTTGATATTTTAATTCTAAAAAATTGGTACATCAAAAATAATTAAAGACGGAATTAAAGACTGCTAAAAGACAAACAACAAACTGGGAAATCTCTCTGTAACATGTAATATACAAGAAACCCTTGGGAGTTTCTGTTGTGGCTCAGTGGAAACGAATCTGACTAGTATCCATGAGGATGCAGGTTTGATCCCTGGCCTCACTCAGTGGGTTAAGGATCCAGCACTGCCGTGAGCTGTGTTGTAGGTCGCAGATGTGGTGTGGATCCTGAGTTGCAATGGTTGTGGTGTAGGCCAGTGGCTACAGCTCTGATTTGACTCCTAGCCTGGGAACCTCCACATGCCATGGATGAGGCCCTAAAAAGAAAAAAAAAATGTTGAATGTAGAATTGACCCAGCAATTCCACTTCTGGGTATAGACCCAAAAGAAGTGAGAGGACGGATCTGCACACTCATATTCATATCAGCATTCTGCACAACAGTCCAAAGGTGGAAACAACCCAAATGTTCACCAACAGATGAATGGATAAATAAAATGAGGTATGTACATACAAGGAAATACTCTTCTGTTTTATAAAGGAAAGAAATTCTCACACACCTTGAAGGCATATGCCAAGTGAGGTAAGCCACATGCAAAATTCAGACAAACATTGTATGATTCCACTTATATAAATGAGGTACCTTGAAGAGTCAAATTCATAGAGACAGAAAGTTGTCGAGAGGTCACCAGAGGCTGAGGAGTTAGAGTTTGACGAGGAGAGTTTCTGTTTGGAATAATGAAAAAGTTCTGAAAATGGATGGTGATGATGACCACACAGTATGGTGGGTATACTTTATGTTATTGAATTATACACTTAAAAATGGTTAAAATGGAAGTTCCCTTTGTGGCTCAGCAAGTTAAAAACCAGACCAGTATCCATGAGGATGCAGGTTTGATCCCTGGACTCGCTCAGTGGGTTAAGGATCTGGTGTTGCTGCGGCTGTGGTGTAGGCTGGAAGTTGCAGCTCTGATTGTACCCCTAGCCAGGGAACTTCCATATGCTGCAGGTGCAGCCCTAAAAACAAACAAACACACAAAAATGGTTAAAATGGTAAATTATATGTGATGCGTATCCTACCACACACACACACACAAAATGGTCAAGGTTGTGTGAGCAAAAACAAAACTAATAAACCACAGTGACTGTGCAACTCGGGCCAGGATGTGGTTCCTCAGGGCCACCTCTGTCCTCAGGCAAGCCCTGGGCCACCTCCTCAGGGACAAAACTCTGCCGGCTCTGAACAAAATCTGACACAGCAGTCACTGGACCTGGAATTACCGCAGAGTCGGCAGACACCTCGAGAGGCCTCTCCTGGGATCGAGAAGCTGCTTTTCTGACCTCTCCTTGGTCACTGCAAGAACAGGGCTGCCCATCCCTGGAATACCAACTGGGTAAAGAGCTGGACTTTGAGTTGCCTTATGAACTCCTCTTTCTTTTGCAGCCTGTGCATGTGCCCTTAGTGACCCTTGAAGGGCCCTCATGGGGACACGGGGTGCCCACCTCGACTTCTGTGGAGGCGATGGTCATAGGTAATGATGTGTTGTTATCATGAAGAGTCTTCTTGCCAAAACAGAACTCCCGGCGTGGCAGCGGTGGCACCACCAAAGACAGTGCCCATGGTGTTTCCAGTTCTCTGGCCATGGGCTTGACAGCTGGGGGCTAACTTCTCTTTCCCTGGCAACTCCCACACTTCCCCTCTAATTCTGCTGAGGTTCTCATGCTGGCCTCTCCATCCTGCCTCCACTCTCTGCTCGGCGCTCCCCGGGTCCCTGACACCTCTCCGGGTTTCCTGTGCAGCCTTTGCTGCCTCCTGGTCTCTGACGGCTCTATCTTCTGCACCATCCCTTGCTATGCTCTGTTATTGTCATGCCCTGCACCTGAGGATGCAGCACCCCTGGCTGGCTTCCTAGCACAACCCGAGGCCCCTCTGTCAAGTCCAAGGGCACGTGATGAGCCAGGGTTGCTTCTCCTAGCCTTCCCTTCTCCTAGTTCCACTTCCCAACCAGCTTCTAGCTCTGACTCCTGGGCGTCTTCTCTGAGCGACAGGACAGGGACATTCCAGTCGTGTTTACAGCCCAACACCACGCAGAGGGCAGAGCAGGGGCTCAGGGATGCTCGTGCTACGAGTGGATCTCACCACAGTCCTCATCCTCTCAGTCAATGTCTGTCCTATCAGGGACCACAAGAGCGGTGACTGTCGTCTTAGGGTGCTGCTGGGGTGCCCCCTCTGCTAGATTGTTTTGTTTTTTGCTCCCTCCTCTAGCATCAAGGTCAAGGGTGGACATCTGACTTGTAGTTGGTACTAGTATGTGCCCAGTATGCTGACCCATGTAGACCAAGCTGTACCATCTTGCACCCCTTCTTGCCTTGTATACATCCTGTCACTCACTGCCTCCCTGAGTGCTGGTGCCTGCAAGCCCTGATGGAGGCAGGAGGTGGTGCTACTAGCCCGATCTCTCAGTGATGGGAACCTTACGAGGGCAGGGGACAGACTGCTGGCGCTGCCATCAGAAGGCATTAGGAGGTGCCCACTGTCTCGTGGATTGCCTCATTTGAATCCCAGAAGCGTGGGCGAGGCTCCTGGTTCTGTGTCCCCAAGGACCACAGCCACACTGGACACGTGCTTCCTGGTGTCAAAATCCTGATAAGGTTCAGCTCTATTACAGTCCATGAGCCAGGGCTGCATCTCAGGAATGCGTGCGTCTCAAGGATCGAAAGTCCTTCACCCCGCCTCCTCCTCCTCGCTTCTAAGCGGCATCTGGAGAAGGGTGGCTTTCTGTGCTTCAGCTCTCCCAGTGTGAAGATCTCCGTGCCCCGCGGTGGCAGCTTTCCTCCCCTTCCCCAAAGGAGCATCTGACAAACGCATGCATGATTCCACAACACGCTCTCAACAGCACCCCTGTCCAAATACCTGATGCTGTCTAACCTCCAAGTCACTGGATCAGACAGGAAAACTGGCATCGATCTCACAGTTAAACCCTCTGTCGCCTATTGGCATGACAACAGAGCTCAATAGGGCTATTTTTGGCAACTCCTCACGGAATTCACGCATGCTGTGTATTTTGCATGCCTTTGATCCTCTAGACACTTGGAACACCGGAGCAAACCCTGGTCTGTAAATGTTACAGCTGCCAGTGTTGGCTGGATGCACATAGGGTGACGTATTAATCCTCATGAGGCTTCTATAAACGGGGGGGAGGGGGACGGTTGTTTGTTTTTGGGCTACACCTGCAGCACATGGAAGTTCCTGGGCCAGGGATTGAACCTGAGCTGCAGCTGCAACCCATGCCACAGCTGCAGCAACACTGGATCCCTAACCCACTGTGCCACAGTGGGAACTCCACAGCGGGGAGTGCTTTGAGCTGAGTGTTGGTCTGAGGGTCAGGCTGACTCGTGTGCGTGCTTACCTTCACCCTGTCCATACAGGCCTCCATCTTCAGCTGCTCCACAGCCTTCCGGGCCTGGGAAATGCTGGCGGTGCTGTTATTGGACATGCCTTCTTTCATTCTGCTGCCCCTGAAACAACCAAAGTTAAGGGGTTGGGAGACCTGCTTTTCCAAAGGCCCGGGCAGAGCGCCCCTCAGCGTCCTCAGCACCGCCCCTGCCCCCGCCTCCGGCAGCTTCTCTGTCCAGCCAGAAAGCCGGGGGAACAGACCCTCACCGGGTCTGAAGAGGAGTGCTCTCTGGTCCATCACCTGGGTAGACACCAGGCTCCTGTTTGTAAAACCTTCCCAGCCCCAGTGAGAGGGAGCAGATGACAGAGTTATTTATTTATTTATTTTTTGTCTTTTTAGGGCCACACCCACAGCACATGGAGGTTCCCAGGCTAGGGGTCAAATCAGAGCTGTAGCCGCCGGCCTACACCAAAGCCACAGCCATGCAGGATCCGAGCCATATCTGCAACCTACACCACAGGTCACGGCAACACCAGATCCTTAACCCACTGAGCATGGCCAGGGATCAAACCTGCAACCTCATGGTTTCTAGTCAGATTCGTTAACCACTGAGCCATGACGGGAACTCCAAGTCCCAGAATTATCGTATCACCCCCGTGACCATAAATAATACCTTGACATTCGTACAGTGCTTTGTTAGTAATATATCACTGCCATGCCCATTTTGTTTATGTATTCCTCTACTAGCCCTTAAAGTTGGCAAAATAGACTGACTTTTGTTTTGTACAGAAAAAAAGGTACAGAGAATTCCCTGGTGGCTCAGTGGCTTAAGGATCCGGCATTGTCATTGCTGTGGCTCAGGTCACTGCTGTGGCTCAGGTCACTGCTGTGCTGCCTGTTTGAGCCCTGGCTGAGGAACTTCCACATGCTGCAGGCATGGCAAAAAAAGGTAAAAAAGTAAAATAAATAAATAAATAATAATAATAATTATATATATATATATAAAGAGAGAAAGTACAAAACTCAGGAATTAAGCCAAGAGGCAAAGGTCCTGCAGCCAAAATCTGTGGACCCAGAGCCCAAACTCAAAGTGTTGAAGGCTAGCTGAGGGTTCTTTCCACTGTCTCACATGGCACCCCCTAGCAATCCACAGCACAAAATGCAAGTTTCCCATGAACGAGCTTGCTTTATTCATCATTTAAATTTGCTGTCATTCCAAAAAGTTCACAGACTTTATGGGGGAAGTTTGTTTTTATACTAGAAAACACACACACACATGCATATACACACATATAACACACCTATCCCAAGCACGGACTGGCTTTTCTAGAAGGGGAAAGAAATTCTCTCTGACCCAACATGTAATTATGCCGGAAGACCACTGTGACGCTAACTGTTCCACGGAAAGCACGTGCCCTAGCTGACAGTGACCCCATTGAAAGAGAAACTACCGGAGGAGGCCTGATGGGTCCAGCCCGAAAGCTGGGGACAGGTCGCACAGGGACAATGGCTCCAACAGCACACAGGGAGGCGTCAGGAGGCTGGGCCAGTCTTGTGGTGTGCAGGCCACATTCCGGGTTTTTCTTATTCACACATTAACTCTCTGGCCCAGATGAGGCATGACAGCAATTTCACTGGTCCACAGGCCATGTTTGAAAAACCAAACTTTCTTGCTATAAATAGACATAGCACAGGCACTGAAATCAGGGTTTAGCAGGCATGTGTTCCTATCTTGGTTGGAAACTTTCATTCAATGAGAATAGTTCTGAGAAGCATCAGCAGTTGGGGATTTTGAAGCCCAGGGGAATGGCCACCCACCCCTCACTGTACAGAGATGTGTGTGCATTTCTGCTTGTGCGTTCGGGGCTGTGTGCCTGTGTGTGCCCACGGGCCTGATGTGCATGCCCTCTGCCAGTCTGCGTGTATGTGGTAGTGCCCCTGTAGATGTGATCAGCCGTGCACAAGTTGATCACACACCCTACGAGGCCCCCTCACCTGGCCTTTAAAAATGCGTTCCTGAAATGCATCAGAGCGCTCCAGTGTTCAGAGCACTAGCTGTCCTGGACTCCCCGTTTGCTCCTGCAATAAACACTGTACTTTCCTTCATCAATAAACCTGGTGTCATTAGATCAGCTTTGCCGCGTATGGGCGAGTGGACGCAAGCCTGCTTTGGCAACAAGACTCTCCAGACACCTTAGCTCTACATGGACAAGTGAGTGTCTCTCTCCATATACATAAGTGTGCTTGTACCCCCACCCCACCCAAGCAAGAAGAAAAGCAGAAGTGGGGGAGAGTAGAGATGGAATGAAGCTGAACATGAACCTGGGATTTTCAGCGGACAAAGCAGACAGGAAAACGAGCCAGCTACTCAGGGGACGGGCTCTGTCACTGCGTGGCCAAACATCTTTCTCCTCGGGCACAGAGGATATGCATGGACAGCTTTCTTGGGGGGGGTGGTGCAGTGGCAGTGGTGGGGGGGGGCTTCATCCTGTGATGTGTAACTTGGTAAACTCGGAGTTGGGGGCAGGGCAGGGCAAAGTGCTACATTCCCAGTGCTGCTGATCCGACTCGACTCGGGACACAGTGTCTAGAATCTCTGGATGAGTGGAAGTCATTGTGCCTTTTCAGCCAGCCTCCCTGACATGGCTGATCTCTACAAGCCCTCGATAAGCATCAGGTGGCAGAGCGTGGCAGCCTGTCTCCCTGGGAAATGCCTGAAAGGCAGCTTTTGCTGGTGGGCACAGCCCCCTGGGCCTGAAGGGACCAAGGAGCTTAGATTGCAAGGTGTGGGATGGGTAGGAGTGTTGGTTTACCTACCCCCGCCCGTCGCATTTGCCACAGTGAGCTGCTGAATAAGGGTGATGGCCTAAGCAGCAGCTCTTTTCCTGGGGTTGAGGGGGGAGCACATAGCTTGATTTCCAAGGCAAGGCCAACAACCCATGGAGACAGCTTGTTTTCTTCCGCTGCTCCCCACGAGGGGGCATGTCCACATGAGCGGTAATGTGAGGGGGGGTAACCTATAGAGTAGCCTTCATGAGGGCCCTACCTTTAGGAGAATGAGAAGGCATGTGATGATGTGAGGGCCAGGCCACCCACCGAGGATCCTACAGCCTAGCCTCACCCCAGGCCCACATATGCGTGGCTGGCAGAGACACCTGCTCCCCAGAGACAACCTGGTCTAGGACACGGTACCTTATTGCCTCACCTGCTGAGAGATGACACGGTGACAGGCCTGGGCAGGGGACAGACTGGCAGCAGTAGCTGATGGTCGTCAGATGGTAGCCTGGTTCAGCGCTCCTGCTTTGAGGCTCACCTAGAAGTACAACCAGAGGTGGGTCACCAGGTGTGGTGGAAGCCAGGTGTCCCCAGACCACCCTGCCTCCCTCGGTGCCCTGGTCTCATGCTTGGCAGCTGACCTCCTTGGATCAGGCCACACGGGAGATGGTGAGCTAAGGGGGTGGAAAGAGAAGCCTCTGAGCTGACAAAGAGCAGAAGGAGGACATCTGGCCAGACAGGCTATCCCTCCCCTGCTTGCTACCCTCACTGGCCCTGCTCCAGCCAGACCTCTGCCAAACAGAAACAGTTTAGATGTCTTTTCTTATTATGAAAAGATATATCCGTTGGAGAAAAATGTGAAGATAGAGAAAATCACAGCAAAGAAAATAGATTCTAATGCATTTCCCCAGAGATAACTGTGGTTAACATATTGATGCATGTTATTCTTAGACATATGAGGATAATCTGATTCCAACCAAGAGGACATTTAGAAGCGATGATGTGATTAGATGGTTTTAAAGCAGGGGACCCTCCCTAGAGAGACAATTAGCCTTGCCTCCTCCCTCTTCCAGAAAGACCCATTCTGGGAGCATGGGCTCCCTCTCCCGAGGTCTCTAGCGTCCTGCCCAACAGCATCCATCTCCTGGGATCTCAGGGACCTTGGAGCAAAGACATAGGCCAGACAGGAATGGGCTGACAGTGCTGTTTGGTCTCCTGGCTAGAAAGGCACCCAACTGCGTTTTGGTTTGAGGTCGTTCAGCCTCTTGTGCATTTTCGCAAACATCTGCCTGCTGTTTCCAATGCTATTGTTTCTTCCTGTCAGACTAATTTGTTGCATCTGGACGCGTCCCATCCTCCCGAAGTTGCTAGGCTTTTTGTGTAGCTTTACCCCCATCTCCTTCCCTGTGCTGTTTTCTCAGCCTCTGCTATTAGAAAACCCTTTTTAGTCAATTCATTTGCTTCTTTTCACTTTGTTAATAATACTCTCAAAAACCACTTCATTCTCTGAAAAGCAAATCAAGATACAATGAGGTATCATCTCACTGTGGTCAGAATGGCCATGATTAAAAAGTCTACAAAGGAGCTCCCTGATGGCTCAGTGGGTTAAGGATCTGGCATTGTCATGACTGTGGCTGGGGTCACTGCTGCGGCATGGGTTCAGTCCCTGGCCCAGGAACTTCTGCATGCCACCATCCAAAAAAAAAAAAAAAACAAAAAACTACAAATAACAAATGCTTGAGAGGGTGTGGAAAAAAGGGAATCCTCCTACAATCTTGGTGGGAATGTAAATTTGGTGTAGCCACTATGGAAAACAGTATGGAGGTTCCTTAAAAAACTAAAATTAGAGTTGCCATATGATCCAGAAATCCCACTCCTAGCCATACATCTGGACAAAAGTACAATTCAAAAAGATACATGCACCCCTACGTTCATAGCAGCACTATTCACAATAGGCCAAGACACGGCAACAACCTAAATGTCCGTCAACAGATGAATAGATTAAGAAGATGTGGTACATATATGTAATAGAATACTCCTCAGCCATAAAAAATGAAATAATGCCACTTGTAGCAACATGGATGGACCTAGAGGTTATCATACTAAGTGAAGTAAGTCAGAAAAGACAAATACCATATGATATCACTTATATGTGGAATCTAAAATACAATACTAATGAACATATCTGTGAAACAAACAGACTCACAGACATAGAGAACAGACTTGTGGTTGCCAAGGGGGACCAGGGAGGGGCAGGGAATGATTGAGAGTTTGAGAATAGCATATGCAAACTATTACATTTAAAATGGATAAACAGGAGTTCCCATCGTGGCTCGGTGGTTAATGAATCCGACTAGGAACCATGAGGTTGTGGGTTCGATCCCTGGCCTCACGCAGTGGGTTAAGGATCCGGCATTGATGTGAGCTGTGGTGTAGGTCACAGACGTGGCTCGGATTGGCATTGCTGTGGCTGTGGTGTAGGCTGGCGGCTACAGCTCCGATTCAGCCCCTAGCCTGGGAACCCTCTATATGCTGCAGGTGCAGCCCTGAAAAGACAAAAAAAAGGCAAATAAAAAAATTAAAACGGATAAACAAAAAGGTCCTACTGTATGGCACAGGAAACTATATTTATTATCTTGTGATAAACCATAATAGAAAAGAATTTTAAAAAGAATACATATGATGTATAACTGAGTCATTTTGCTGTATAGCCCTAATTAATATGACATTATAAATCAACCATACCTCAATTTAAAAAAAGGCAGCGTAAGAAGAAAAAAATTAGCATCAGATGGCATGAGATCTCGATTGCTGGTTGGTCTTAGCAACCATGGGGTCCCAGAAGGATCCTAACTGGAGAAGCTGAGGAGGGTCCAGCAGGTCCCCCACTGTGAGTGTCCCCCGCCCCCACCATCTTCCAAAGGGAGTCAGACAGACAGACAAGCCCCAGGAGGAAGGTTGATAAAGGGGGTGAGGACAGTCTTGCAGGGGCAGACAGAGCCTAAAGCCTACCAATCGAAGGTGACCTTAAAGTCTAGCTCCAGGGAAGATGCAGACCCCTGGGTGGGGGTGGGGGAACAAAGCAGCTCCAGGGCCCCCCCCTCCCCACTAGAAACAGCCTCTGTCACCTGCCAGAAGAACAGCCAGACCGACTCACATCCCTGTTCACACCCTGACCTCTGCTGGGGTTACCTAAGCTTTGCTCTAAAATCAGATGTGCCCAGCAAACGTTCTCCACTCTCCTTCCTTAAAAGATAGGCAGACGTCCCCCTGGGTGGGTATCCACATCACAGCTCCCAGCAAAGGCCCTGCAAGGAGTGCCACCAAGGAGGAGAGGAGCGCTGGCAGAGAGGCAGGGAAAGATGGACGTGATGCAGGGATGTTTGCTTACCAAGTAGACTAGGTTTCCTGTGTCCAGACATGCCCCATCTTAGAAAGAGGTTTTCTGCAACAAATCCTTTCAACCAGCCCCAAGAGAAAGGTTCCCTGGTCATGGAAGTCTTGAGAAATGGCCATGATTTGGCTACTCTTCTGGAGGGGTCAAGGGACACAGCAACCCAATAAAGACTCTGAGGAGTCCTGTTTAATTAACTGGGCACTTCTTGGAATGACTGATCCAGGAACACTCCACGTTCTTGATTGATTGATTGATTTGCTTTTTAGGGCCACACCCATGGCATATGGAGGTTCCCAGGCTAGGGGTTGGATCAGAGCTGTAGTGCCAGCCTACACCACAGCAACATCAGATCTGAGTGTCTGCGACCTACACCACAGCGCATGGCAACACCAGATCCTAAACCCACTGAGCCAGGCCAGGGATCGAACCTGCAACCTCATGGTTCCTAGTCGGATTCATTTCCACTGAGCCACAGTGGGAGCTCCTGGGTTTTTAATGTAAACATGCTGCTCACACTTTTTCATCACACACTGGGGTGGACAACTGGCTGCCTAGGGCCCCACTCAGGGTGTGAGGGGACGAAGAAGGGCCTGCACCTGCTGCCCCCTGACCCACCATGGGCTGGCCCACCTCTACCAGCTTTGCATCAGAGCCCCTGGGGAACTTGACCTTGCCTGGCTCCACCCCATCTCAGTGAGCAGGGCCTCTCTTAGCTCAGCAGGGGCATCCGGCTACCCCAAGTTTTCCAACAGCCGCTTGAGCCCAGGGATTCTCAGACTTTGTTGTGCATGAATCAGCTGGGGTCACAGCCCTCGGTTAAGGCACACCCACTGCCAGAGGCTCAGATGTCCAGGGAGCTGGAGAGGAACTGACAGCTGCACGCTTGTGAGCTTTTTAGCAGAATCTCGCCCCACCCAAGTCTGCAAGGAATCCACATTAACCTGAGTCATTTGAGTTATTCATGAATGCCCTAGCGTTGGAGACAGTCTGTGCTTGTCCCTTTACGAGCCCAGCATGACCAGACTTTCCCCAAGACACCCATTGGTAGTGAAGGGGGTACTGGTGGGGTCACTGCCCTACTGACCCCCCACACACACTTCCAACCAGCTTTGGGGGATCCCTTTTGATTTTTTTTTTAATTTTTTTTTTTTTTTTTTTTTTTTTTTTTTGCTTTTTAGGGCTGCACCTGCAGCATATAGAAGTTCCCAGGCTAGGGATCACATTGGAGTTGCAGCTGCCAACCTACACCACAGTCACAGCAACGTCAGATCTGAGCTGTGTCTGCAAGCTACATCACAGCGCATGGCAACACTGGATCCTTAACCCACTGAACGAGGCCAGGGATCAAACCCGCATCCTCATGGACACTAGTCGGGTTCGTTAACTGCTGAGCCATGACAGGAATTCCGGGGGCTCCCCTTTCCCATGATTTAATTAATTCTGCTGGTTATGCGACCATACAACAGGAAAAAACTATTGATTTGTCTCCATCCACTTGGCATGTGCACAGCCTCTTTCATCCAACGCTAGGGCATCTTTCCAAGACCAGTGCTCCGGCCGCCCTCCTTCCGCCCCCTTGAGATGCTTCCCTGGATCATCGCTGCTTCTAAAGTAGGACAAGGTGCTGCCGGGAACTCAGCTCCCCACTGGCTTCCTTGATTTGGAAGGCTGAAAAACACCGCTTTTTAACAGCACTGAATTTTACTATGATATTTTCAAAAGTGTCCCCCCTCACCCCCAAAGAGAAAATATACCCTTCTCTAAGCAAAATGCTGTGGTCTCACTGTGAGGGCCTGGGAGGCTCCAGGGCTGGCAGGAGCCCCTGGAGGGGAGCTGTGTCCCCGGTGCCAATACCATTCATGTCTCTATGGATGTGACTCATGTATGGGAAAGAACAAACGTGGGCTTCAGAGCAGTGATGCTCATTTTCCACAGTTGTCTCAAGTCTCTCTCTCTCTTTTTTTTGCTTTTTAGGGCCAAGGCATATCGAGGTCCCCAGGCTAGGGGTGGAACTGGAGCTACAGCTGCCGGCCTACACTATAGCCATAGACACACCAGATCCGAGCTGCGTCTTCGACCTACACCACAGCTCATGGCAACGCCGATCCTTAACCTACTGAGCAAGGCCAGGGATCGAACCCTCATCCTCATGGATACTAGTCGCATTTGTTTCTGCTGTGCCACAATGAGAACTCCCTGTCTCAAGTCTTAAGTGGAGCTAATGTAGCTCCCTGATGTGAAGTCAAGTGAACTAATGTCACACACATTTGTGATGGTGTGGTGCTGGGCTTTGAGGAACAGGAGCCATAGTCTCTGTTACTGGGGGGGTCACACATTATTCCAATAGGATCCATGGATGGATCCTTGCAAACACTGACACATGGTTCTAAATGGGGGTAGAACCACGGGACCTGACCTGGACTGGAGCATCTGTGAGAGACTCTGAGGCTGTTGGGAAGCAGAATCAGCTCCCTGGAGGGACAGCCCAACGTTCACCCTGGATTCACAGCCACACCCTGGGCTGGAGCCACAATTTCCATCGTGAGTGGTATTTTCACATAGATTTGTTCTCTGGTCCAATCCCCACGGGCTAAGGTGGCTACACATAGAATGTAAGGAAGCCGCTTTGTCACCCTGACATCCTGTTCAATGCCTGACTCACAGGTGACACTGCTTCTGGCGTGAAAACTGGGGAGAGGTCCTCCTGGCATTCAGAGCCAGCATCAGGACCTCTCCCTCCCTGCCCCACCCCAGCACTGGGAGATATGGGTTTGGAATCATCACAAAGAGTTCTCCCATTGAGTCCACATTTTGGAGTGTTTTGCCCCAATAATGCAGGTCACATTAGCTTCAAAAAAAGGCTCTAAAAGGGAGGGAGACCCTGGTGCACCTGCAGAGTCATAATGGCTGCAGAAGCAAAGGGTTCAGACTCTCCATATGCGCACAAGGAAGCACGAAAAGGTATCTGAACCTCACGTGACAAATTTGGGTCTTTCTTGCTCATCCCAGGTTGGAGACGAATGTCCCCACCCCTGAGGGGAGTGGCAGAGAATCAGATGCTGGCACACCTACCAGACTATTCAGGCCCTGTTTCTACAGTCCCCTTGGTGCCCTGAGCAGGGGCATGGACACCCCCACTCCTGCTTGAACCACTTTGCCAATGACATACACTGATGCGTTTTACAATCTGGGTCGCAATTACTCAATTTATATCTTGATTGCCTGATGGCATCTGCTTGAGCTAGTAACATCTAATCACACGGATGCTAACCAGGCACAGGGGTAAGAAGCTTTCAGCATGGCATGTACTGCAATGAACTTGGGACACAAAGGGTCCTTCAGAACAGCACGCTGGGTCTGAATGATGTTGGAGCCTGCTGGTCACCAATCATCCAACGACCATGTTGCTTATCTGGTCCCTGCTAAGGTGAGGGAAATCAGAGAAGGTTGACAGATCAGCAGTGATATTTAAGGACATTTGCAAGTTGGTGTAGAATAAACAAGAGATCCATCTTCCATGTAATCCTCCACCCCATGCACTCCCTAAGTATTTCTTTGGCCTTGTGGATGGAGTCCAAAAACCTCAATCAATAGGCACCAGCATTTAAAAAGTCTAATAAATCTCTGTTGCTTTTATATCAGCCTCTCTAGAGTAGGAAGTTAACTCTATTTCTGCCTGCTGGGTTACATTTTCAAGTTGTTCAAACTGGACCATGATGTTGGGGGAAGCAAGAGAGTCAGGGTCACAGCAAGAGATCCAAAGATGCCACACTTCTGGCTTTGAAGGTGGCAAGGGGCCACGCCTCAAGGAATGCCTAAAGCCTGCAGAGGCAGCAAAAGGCTGGAAAATGGGTTTTCCCTTAGCACCTCCAGAAAGAAACAAAATCCCACCTTAATTTGAGCCCAGTGAGACCCATTTCAGCCTTCTGACTCCTAAAATGGTAATATAATAAGCTTGTGCTGTTTTCAGCCCCTAAGTTTGTGATACTCTGTTATAGCTACGGACAGGGTCACAGATCTGGGGGGTTAACAGGCTCAGGTGTTCATGAAGCAGGGGAAGAGGGGCTGTGAACGTTACACCCACTCCTGTTACAGGGCTGGCCATCTCCTCCAGCTTCCTCTCTGGCCCGCTCCAACTGCATCTGTTTGCTGGGCCTGCCAGAACAGAAATGTACACCCTCACAGTTCTGGAGGCTGGAAGTCCAAGATCAAGGTATAGGCAGGGTTGGTTTCTTCCAAGGCTCTTCTTCTTGGCTTGCAGACAACCCCCTTCTCACTGTGTCCTCAAATGGACAACCACCTTCTTGAGGTGTCTTTTTGTGAGTGGCAGTGTCCTAACTTCTTTTTATAAAGCTACCAGTCACACTGGATTGAGAGCCCATCCACATGACCCCATTAATGACCTCTTTAAAAGCCTATTGCCAATAGTCATTCTGAATTTGGTGGGGGACACAATTCAGTCCATAACACTCTACCCTCTGGGTCCCTCAAACTTTATGTTCTTCCTACATGAAAAATAAATTCACCCCATCCCAACAGGTCAAAAGTCTTAATCTACTCTTGCATTAACTCAAGTCCAAAATCTCATCTAAATATCATCCAAATCAAGTATGGGTACCATCTGAAGCATGATTCATCCTGAGGCAAAAATTCCTCTCCAGCTGTGAACCAGTGAAGCTAGACAAGTTACATGCTTCCAAGACACAATGATGAGACAGGTATAGGACAGACGCTCTCATTCGAAAAGGGAGAAATTGGAAAGAAGAAAGGGTCACAGGGCCCAGGCAAGTCCTTTGAATGATCATGTAGGACTTTAGACTATGCCGAATCCCATTTTGACATGATATTATTTCAACAGAAAAGCTATTTCTACAAAGTGGCAGGTGAATGTCAGAAAAAGACATTACTTCTGAGTTTTCTCCATAATTTTTGATTGAGAAAAGGATCAATGCTAGCATTATTCTAACTGAATCATTTTGTTGTACAGCAGAAATTATCACATTGTAAATCAACTATACTTCAATAAAACTTTAAAAAATGAAATTAAATGCTAGCATGATTCAGGAAGAATGAATTTTCTTTAAGCATCCTTAGGGCAAACCCTTTATTTTCACATTCCTGGAAAATATTTTTTTTTTTTAGAAGATGGTTTTGTTACGAAGTATAGGATTTTACTTTACTCTGTGTGTGTGTATAAATTATTTCCCATATTGCTTTCTGTGAGATTTTTAGGAGTAAGACAGATCAAATAAGATTTCTTTGTTGTCTTTGGCTTTGTGGCCATTTCCTCTCATCTCTAGCAACCTGTAATTTGTCTTGGTCAAGGGTGGTATTTACAAACAGGGCCCTGAAACACGGGAAGAGGAGGACTATGAGTAAACTGCAGCTCTTGGGAAAATCTGTGACACATCACTGACTTTCTTGAACCCAGGAAGGAACTGATCTTGAAAGTAGCTCCCAGGAGGGTTTGGACAAATGTATGACATCCATCTACCATCACAGTATCACACAGAACAGTCTCACTGTTCCAAAAGTCTTCTGAGGATTTGGCCAACCTGGAGAATGTACAACACCAAGAATGAACCCAAATGAAAACTGTTGGCTTTGGGTGATGATGATGTGTCAAGGTAGGTTCATAGATGGCGACAATTGTGCCTATTTTTTGGGGGGGAAGCTGACGGTGGGGGTGGGGCTATGTATACATGGGGACAGGAAGTATGTGGGAACTCTGTACTTTTTTTTTTTTTTTTTGTCTTTTTAGGGCCGCACCAGCGGTATATGGAGGTTCCCAGGCTAAGGGTCTAATCAGAGCTGTAGCCGCCAGCCTATATCACAGCCACAGCAATGTGGGATCCGAGCTGTGTCTGCAACCTACACCACAGCTAATGGCAACACCTGATCCTTAATCCACTGAGCGAGGCCAGGGATCAAACCCACAACCTGGATTCATTTCCACTGCACCACAACAGGAACTCTGGAACTCTGTAGCTTGTGCCCGATTTTGCTGTGAACCTAAAACTGTTCTCAAAAATAGTCTGTTTAAAAAGAAATCCTCAGTGCTGTGCCTAATTTCTGGCAACCACTTTTTACTGTCCCCATAACTTTGCCTTTTTTGGAATGTCACATAGTTGGAATCATATAGTATATGACCTTTCCAGATTGGCTTCTTTTACTTAGTGCTATTCATTTAAAATTCCTCCATGTCTTTTCATGGTTTGATACCTCATTTATTTTTAGTGCTGAAAAATATACCATTTTATGGATGTACCACATTTTATACATTTACCAACTGAAGGACATTGGATTGCTTCAAAGTTTTGGAGGTATGAATAAAGCTGCTATAAATATCTTTGTGCAGGTTTTGGGGTGGATATATTTTCATCTTCTTTGGGTAAATATTAAGGAGCATAATTGCTGGATGGTATGGTAAGAATATGTTTAGTTTGGTTTGGATTCTCTTCTGGTGCAGTGGGTTAAGGATCTGGTGTTGTCACTGCAGTGGCTTGGGTAGCTGTTGTGGCAAGGGTCCAGCTCCTGGCCCAGGAACGTCCATATGTTTCAGGCATAGCAAAATAACAACAAAGAACAACAACAACAAAACCTTGACAAACTGTCTCCCAGGATGTCTGTTCCATTTTGCAATCCTACTAGCAATGATGACAGTTTCTGTTGTTCCAGATTCTCACCAGCATTTGGTGTTTTCAGTGTTTTGGATTTTGGCCATTCTCATAGGTGTGTAGTGGTATCTCGTTTTAATTTTCTTTTCTTTTCTTTCTTTCTTTTTCTTTTTTCTTTTTTTTTGAGCTGCTCCCACAGCATATGGAGGTTCCCGGGCTAGAGGTCTAATCGGAGCTGTAGCCGCTGGCCTATGCCAGAGCCACAGCAATGTGGGATCTGAGCCACGTCTGCGACCTACACCACAGCTCATGGCAATGCCAGATCCTTAACCCACTGAGCAAGGCCAGAGATCGAACCCGCAACCTCATGGTTCCTAGTCTGATTCGTTAACCACTGAGCCACGATGGGAACTCCTCTTTTCTTTTTTTTTGAACAATCTGCTTTAAATATTTCTTTGGAGGAGGAGACACCACACTTCCATTCAATTAAGAAAAAAATTTCTACAGTCTAGGTCTTTAATTTTCTTTACACTTATCATGCCGTGAATTCATAAGGAATGGGTTCCAACCATTCAGGCTCCTTTCCATTGGTTCTCATGAAGTGAGCTTCTCTGGGTGGAGCAGGCTGACACTTCAGCTGGATGCAAGTCCCTTTCTTTTTGGCTTCCTTCCTTTTCTGGTCGTTTTCCTTCACACGTTTTAGGAAGCTGTCTTAGAGTGCTTAATAGGTTTGATACGCACATTATTCCTCTTGGCAAGAATCTTGCCCTTAACTTGTTTACAATGATGCCAACAGCATGCTGGGTTACACTGTAGACTCTTCCAGTTTTGCCATGGTAACATTTGTGGCATTCCTTTTTGAACAGTGCTCATTCCCTTGATGTCTTCAATATCACATTTCTTGTAGATTTGCATGTATGTGGCCAAAGGAACAACCCATGTTTTCTAAAAGGCCTAGAGAACATATAGCAGGTGGCCTCCTCTTTGCCTTTGTGTTGGTCATTTTGGCGAATTACTAGAAGATTGTGGTGTCGGCTGAAAAGAAATCTTGTTTGTTTTTTTTGTCTTTTTAGGGCCACACCTGTGGCACATGGAGGTTCCCAAGCTGGGGTCCAATCGGAGCTGTAGCTGCTGGCCTACACCACAGCCACAGCAACCTGCAGCTAGAATCCGAGCCACGTCTGCAACCTACACCACAGCTTTCGGCAATGCCAGATCCTTAACCCACTGAGCGAGGCCACAACCTCATGGTTCCTAGTTGGATTCGTTAACTACTGAGCCATGACAGGAACTCCAAGAAATCTTAATTTCCATTTCCCTGCTGGCATATGATGTGAAGCATCTTCTCAAGTGTTTATTTGCCATCTGTGTATCTTTTTTTGGTGAGGCATCTGTTCAGAACTCTTGCCCATTTTTAAAAGGGTTGTTTGTTTTCTTGTTGAGTTTTAAGAGTTCTTTACATATTTTAGATACCAGTCTTTTATCAGATATATTTTTGCAAATATTTTCTCCCAGTCTGTGGCTTTTCTTCTCATTCTTTTGACCTTCCCTTCCTTTTCAAAGCATGAGTGTGGGCCTGGACAAGCGAGATACCAGTGAGGCACCTGGGGTGCAGAATTTAAGGAGGTGCTCCATCTCAGGATTGCACAGGGGTGACACTGTACTTCCACAACCCTGAGATCCAGCATCTCCTTAAACTTCCACTGCAAACCTTCCACGTGTTAACATCATCAGGGGAAATCTAGAGCACCTGGAGTAGAGTGACATCTGAAAGAAAACCCAAATCCCTTACCTTCAATCACGTGCGATTGGAAGGCATTCTGAGACATTATCCTACATCTCCCCTTTCACGGAGGACGGGTGTGGCAGGTTAAAAAGCAGATATACCTGCTGAAAGTCTTTTTGGCTTTGGCATCCAAAAACCTATGCCTCCGAGGTGGGAAAAAAGGAACTCAGCATACAGGGGACGATGTCTTGGCCAGAAGCAAAAGGAAGAATGGAGTTGCCCCCGGGGCCAGGGGGGCTGAGGGGCTGCAAAGCCTTTTTAGTGGGGGGCATGCAGGATTGGTAAGACCCCAGAGCACAATGGCTGCCTGATCCCCTAGGCAGAGAGGGTCCCAGACAGGCTTGAGGAGGGTCGGACATGAGACCATCGAGACCCTCAAGGGCTCAAAGCCGGCTGCTATGTCTCATCAGTCACCCGGTGAGCAGACGCCTTAAGGACTGGAGGGGCACCTCTCCCAACACCCTGGCCCCACATAAATTCTGAGGGAGCCCTGAGGCAACCCCAGGGAGGCTGAGACTAAAGTTCCTTGCCAGCCATGGGACCAACATGCTTCAGTAGAAGTTGAGTTATAGGAAAATTGAAAGAATCACCTTTTCCCCCGCCGCACAGCAGAGTTTGCGGATTAAGACTGACCCCAGCGCAATGCATCCTGACTCACCAGCACTAGATGGGGCTCTTGTTAGTGACAGGGCTCTTGTTAATGAGGGGGCTCTTGTTAATGAGGGGGCTCTTGTTAATGAGGGGGGTCTTGTTAATGAGGGGGGTCTTGTTAATGACAGGGCTCTTCCTAACGAGGGCTCCTTTGCTGCAAGCCCAGCCTCCTCTTCCATTGCTTCTCTGCACTTCTGTGTTCTGAACCCTCAGCCTCCTCTGCTTTGGGGATTTCTGCACAAGTTCCCCTCACACACCCCTGCCCTGAGCTATGGGTCAAAGGCTCCTGGCTCCGCATCCCATCCAGCCTCTGTAGCTCACGGGCTGCCTCCTTGAAGGCTTATTTCCTTGGAATCTTTGTGCCAGATCCTCCAGCAGCTGGAGGTCCTGAGTGCTTTCCTCCACGGAGCCCACAGCGCTGAGCAGGACCAGAGGCTGCCATGGGACCTCTGTGAACTCCATCAGCACCTGCTCTACGTAGAGGTGATGAAATCAAACACCCACTTGCTTTTTCATGCAGGGAGTAAATCAGACAACAGGTGAGGCCAACGTTGAGGCAAGGAAACAGGGGAGGTGAGGACAAGCAGAGGCCCAGATAAAGCCAGAACATTTATATTTTCAGCCACATTCAATGGCTTGGTTGTTTCTTCTGAGCTGTCAAATACAAGAGACTTCAACAAAATTGATGCCAAACTTCCTCTGTATACTATTCAAAATCAAACCATTTCAATCCAACCCTAGAACTGGCTGCCTGAGTCTAGTTTTAGGTGCCTAGAACTTTCTAGCGTCATGCTTCTGCTGCAAGTGTTTTTTTTTTTGTTTTTTGTTTTTGTTTTTTTTTTTGTTTTTTTGTTTTTTTAGGGCCGCACCCGAGGCATGTGGAGGTTTCCCAGGCTAGGGGTCGAATCAGAGCTGTTGCCACAGGCCTATGCCATGGTCATAGCAACGCCAGATCTGAGCTGCGTCTGCGACCTACACCACAGCTCAGGGCAACGCTAGTGTTTTATTCTCCTCCCCAACTCTTCCTATTAAAAGCTGCCCCTACACATCTTCAAGTATCATTTGGATACTACCACCCTCTCCAAAAAAGCTCTGAGAGCTGGCTTGCTACCTTGCCCTGGGGCCAAGGCCTCCCCTTTGTTACTGTGACACTTCTGGATTTTTTTTTTTTTTTTTTTTTGGCTGTGCCCAAGGCATACAAAAGTTCTCAGGCAACGGATTGAACCCACACCCCACCAGTGACCAGAGCCACAGTGGTGACAATGCCAGATCCTCAACCCACTGAGTCACCAGGGAACTCCACTTCTAGCCTTCTTAATGTCCTTCACCACATTAGACCTTCAAATAATTTCTTCCTTTCTAGATGGCCAGCTCTTTTGAGGCCAGGGAGTTTGTTTGGTTCCTTTTTTTTTTTTTTTTTTTGGTCTTTTTGTCTTTGTTGTTGTTGTTGTTGTTGCTATTTCTTGGGCCGCTCCCGCGGCATATGGAGGTTCCCAGGCTAGGGGTTGAATCGGAGCTGTAGCCACCAGCCTACGCCACAGCCACAGCCACGCGGGATCCGAGCCGCGTCTGCAACCTACACCACAGCTCACGGCAACGCCGGATCGTTAACCCACTGAGCAAGGGCAGGGACCGAACCCACAACCTCATGGTTCCTAGTCGGATTCGTTAACCACTGCGCCACAACAGGAACTCCTGTTTGGTTCCTTTTGATACCCTCAGGACACTTAGCAAAGGGTTTTCCACTGAGTAGATATCTAATTAATTGAACTGAATGCAAAACCAAAACCCAACCAGACAAAAAGCCAAGCGCCAACTTTTTCCTCTGAGTCAGTGCCGGTGGGGTGGATATGATGAGGCTTTACAAGGTTCAAACAGTATCAGTGGCAAAGGTTCCAGGTCTCAATAATACACATGCCTTCAAAAGAATCCCCACATGGAATGGACCTAGTTTTTTCCCCTAATTATGCACTAATTATAAAAATATCCAAACTCCATGGAGAAACAGAAAGTCAAAATCACCTGTACATTACTTCAGATAATTAGGAGGTTTGTTTCTATTCTTTGATTTAATTCCATGAAGACCATGTACCTATTTCATGCTCCAGCATCACGGCTCCTTTAAAAATCGATACTTCGTGAAGGTATTTTAGCCTATGAGAAGACTGGCATAGGATGGGATCATGGGAATATTTGTTTAGCTTTTTTAAGGTCATGGCAACCACATCTGCAAAAATCCATGGAATCTTAAGGACGGAATGGATCCCAAAGCTCTATGTTGGGGCAGGTTCCAGGGTCCCGGCAACAGTCTGGCCAAATGGCTATTAGGGTCCCAGCCCCTCCTAACGAGGCTGCGGGCAGAGGGCTGCCAAGATACTGTTCATGCAGTGGTGTTGCTGGCGGTGTTCACAGGTCACGGAGAACTCGCTAGTGGTTCTCCAGTCCCACCCTCAGAGTTGACTCGATTCTGTTTATTCTGTGAACTTCCCACTGATTCGACAATAAGTCTTCCTTCTGCTTAAGACACTAGAGCTGCTTTCTGCTGCCTGGAACAGACATGAAGTTTTCTTAACTGGGACTGGGCATCCGACAGTTACATTAGGGACTGGTCTCCGCAGGTCCATCTATCTGTTTGGATGTCAGTCTGGCCGCTGGTTCCCGGGCTCATCCCCGAGCTTTCAGGGTGTGGCTGTGATCTGCTCTCCATGGTGTGTGGCCAAGAGATGGTTCCTGGGCAGCTAAGGCCCACTGTGCATAGGAACAGCAAGGAACAGCAAGTTCCCAATGTGGCTCAGTGAGTTATGAACCCAACTAGTATCCATGAGGACTCAGGTTTGATACCTGGCCTCGCTCAGTGGGTTAAGGATCCGGCATAGCCGTGAGCTGTGGTGTAGGTCACAGACTCGGCTCAGATCCCGAATTGCTGTGGCTATGTTGTAGGCCAGCGGCTAAAACTCCAATTAGACCCCTAGTCTGGGAACTTACATATGTTGCTGGTGTGACCCTAAAAAGAAAAGGAAAAAAAAAAAAAGAGAGAGAGAGAGAAAGAAATAAACAGCAAAGAACAAAACATGCACCATGCTTTCTCATAAACATCTGCTTTGATCTAATAATCTAGTCCTTATTTTCCACTCTGCAGTCCTGAGCAGAGAGTTGGGTAGATTCCCCACCTGTTTTTTATTACGGAATATTCCAGACAGTTAGTAAAATTTAAAGAAAAATACAATGAACACCATGGACAATTTCCCACCCAGCCTATGAAATAAAACAAAAATATATGGTCAAAATTCCCTGGGAACTTCTCCCTAATAGTGTGCCCACCCCCTGCATGCTTCTGAATTTGGTTTATTGTTTATCATTTAAAAACATATAGGATTCTTGCTGTGGTGTAACAGGATTGGTGGCGTCTCTGCAGTGCCAGGATGCAGGCTTGGTTCCCTCTCCTGGCACAGTGGGTTAGGGATCCCATTTTGGTGGGGCAGCCAAAAATGAAAAAATATATATATATATGTTTCTCTAAACAATACATATAATTATTTTTCTATTTAAAATATTTAAAAATGGGATAGCAGGTATATCCTCTTGAACTGTTTTCCTGAGATTCATCCAGTTTATTGCTATCGTGTTCCACTGTATATAATTACCCTTTATTTAGCCTTTCTCCTGCTGATGCAGAGCTGGCTATTTCCAATATTTTGTTATTTTGTACAACAGTGCTGGGGACATCTCTCTTGAGTAAGACCTTCTCCAGAGTACATACTAGGAAGAGACTTGTTATGGATCTTGGTATAGATTACACACATTCTTCCCTTTCTTTTTCTTTTTTGCTTTTCAGGGCTGTACCCGTGGCATATGGAAGTTCCCAGGCTAGGGGTTGAATCAGAACTGCAACTGCCAGCCTACACCACAGCCACACGGGATCCAAGCCATGTCTGCGATCTACACCACAGCTCACAGCAACGCAGGATCCTCAACCCGCTGAATGAGGCCAGGGATTGAACCTGCATCCTCATGGGTACTAGTCGGATTCATTTCTGCTGCACCACAATGGGAACTCCCTTCCTTTTTTTTTTTTTTTTTTAGGGATGTGTGCTTGGCATGCCATTCAAACACTTCTCTCTGTGGTCTCCATTTTATTTATTTCTTTTGCCTTTTTTTTTTTTTTCAGGGTCATATCTGTAGCATATGGAAGTTCCCAAGATAGGGGCTGAATTGGAGCTGTAGCTGCCAGCCAGCACCACAGCAATGCAGGATCCGAGCCAAGTCTGGGACCTATACCACAGATCACGACAACTCCGGATCCTCAACCCATGGAGCAAGTCCATGGATTGAACCTGTGTCCTCATGGATACTAGTCAGGTTCGTTACCACTAAGCCACGACAGGAACTTCCCCTTCCCTTTCTTTTTAAACAAGACAACAATAATGAGATATGGAAGCCTCCATGCATCATAAATTCACATACACCAAACACAAGCTCATGAAAGAGGCTGCTACTCCTTACACAAGAATTGTGAGAATTCTCTTGTGATGCTGTTTAAGAAAGACCCTCCAGCCATCAGCATCTTAAAACTGTCAGATACACACCTTTCAAGTATCCCAAATACCTGAGCTTTACTGCTGCTCACGGCAGCTTGTCAGTCAAGGCCAGCAGAGGCCCTGCAGCGGTGTCATCACACAGCGGGATCCCTGTTGAGGCAGCGCAGCCAAAGATGGGCATTTTTGTTCACCCCCACCCCCTCGTAATTCTGGAGAGGGCATGGGGCTTATAAACCACCAGTCAACACAGCTCAAGACGGCAGTTTAAGGCCCCTGGAAGATATGCATACCCTAAACAAGGGCTGTGTAATGGCCCCACAGTCACCCTGTGGGGTGTGCACATAGCTCAGAACCACTTAGGAACAGAGGCCCGAGGACCCTATAGGAGAGGGACTCAGACACATCCACTGCTCCGTCCCCTGGAGGCCTCTAGGACCCAACACTCTTGGGGTAACAGATGCTCACACCCCCAGGAGGCCCTGCTGGGCTCGATGGTGGCTTCTGGCCTGAGACTGTTGACATATCTGGTGTGGTTTACTTTTCCCAATTCTTCTAAGAGTGGTGATGTGTGGATGAATTCTCAGTTAACCCAAAGAAGGCATTTTACTGACAAGGAAACTTCATTCCGTGAACACATCACATAGGAATTTAAGATAGGGAATTCCCAGAGATTCTCATACTAAGTGAAGTAAGTCAGAAAGAGAAAGAAAGACCACATGATATCACTTATATCTGGAATCTAATATACGGCACAAATGAACCTTTCCACAGAAAAGAAAATCATGGACTTGGAGAACAGATTTGTGGTTGCCAAGGGGGAGGGGAGGGGGAGAAAGTGGGATTGACTGGGAATTTGGGGTTAACAGATGCAAACTATTGCCTTTGGAATGGATAAGCAATGAGATCCTGCTGTATAGCACTGGAAACCATATCTAGTCACTTATGATGGAGCATGATAATGTGAGAAAAAAGAATGTATACATGTATGTGTAACTGGGTCACCATGCTATACAGTAGAAAACTGACAGAACACTGTAAAACAGCTATAATGGAAAAAGTAAAAATCATTATTAAAATAAAATAGGGAGTTCCCATTGTGGCTTGGTGGGTTAAGGACCCTATGTTGTCTCTGTGAGGATGCACGTTCCATCCCTGGCCTGGATCACTAAGGATCTGACGTTGCCACAAGCCACAGCGCAGGTTGATAGGTTGCAGATGCAGCTTGGATTTGATCCTGGGCCCAGGAACTTCTGTATGCCATAGGTGTGGATGTAAAAAGACATAAATAAATAAATGGAATTTAAAATAAACCCTGTGAAAGCCCAGAAGAACAAGCAGAGCGGCAGCAGGTTGTGCTGCCTGTTGCCAGATGAAGACTGCCTGGTGCAGGGCAGGGCTGAGTGTGCACACGGTTCACCTTTGTGTGAATACCTGGGAGGCAAAACAAGCTGCCAGAACTGAATTAGAGAGTTTCTCCCTTTAGGTGAAGCCATTGAAACGTGCCTCATGCCTGTTCTGGAGAGGGAGCTTGAAGAATCAGAAAAGACTGTCCTCAGATATTCTAATCCTGGTATTTTTAATTGCTTGTATGACTTGGAGCAAGTTTCTGTCTCTCTGCATTTCATCTCAACTCATCTTCTTGCCCCTAAAAGATGAGAATCAAGTAAAATGCCTCAGGTCAGAACAAAACGCATAAGACAACTCCGCACATTCACAGAATATCAGACCTTACCTAATTAGATTTTTTTGAGATTAGGTAACAATTTAATGGCTTGATCTTGGGGTGGGGGAAGGAAAAATGGTAGTTTTCATTCTAGAGGAGAGGAATTTATAGGACCAAATGACAACTCAAAGGTAGTTGTCTTTTTATTTTTTATTTTTATTTTTTTTTGCCATTTCTTGGGCTGCTCCCGCAGCATATGGAGGTTCGAATCGGAGCCATAGCCACCAGCCTACATCAGAGCCACAGCAATGTGGGATGCGAGCCGCGTCTGTGACCTACACCACTGCTCACGGCAACACCGGATCCTTAACCCACTGAGCCAGGCCAGGGTCCGAATCCGCAACCTCATGATTCCTAGTCGGATTCGTTAACCCCTGCGCCACAAAGGGAACTCCAGTTGACTTTTTTTTACGTCTTTTTTTTTTTTCTTTTTTGGCTGCACCTGTGGCAGGCAGAAGTTCCCAGGGATCAGACCCACACCACAGCAACGATCTGAACCTCAGAAGTGACAACACCAGATCCTCAACCTGCTGAGCCACCAGGGAACTCCAAAGACAGCTGTCTTTAAAAAACAAAGGAAGATCTGACATCAAAGGTTGCCACCCACTAATACACCTGATTCTTTCTCATGTGCATTAAAGGGATTTCTCCAAGGTGGATGTTCGTACTTTTCTGCTGCAATGATTTGTGTTGCTCAAGTGAGCTACATGTGGAAAAGAATATGTTAGCAGCAGTGAAAAACAAAACAAAACAAAACAAAACACAGACACGTTAAATAAGCCTGAAAATAATCTGGGTATTTTCCAAGAAAAAAAGAGAATCTGACAGGAGCTTTTCTTTAACATGTCAATAGCCTGCTGATGACCCCAGGAAAGTAGTTGTTTGTGGTGGTCAATTGTCCCTAAGTAGAGGTGGTGGTGGCAATTGATCGGCAGGACTGGGGCTGGCGGCAAGCAGAGATAAATTCCACCTCTTCCTGGCAGCCAGAGAAGCCACGACCACAGGAGATGTTTAGCTGATCTGACCTGTGCCAGGGCCCCTATGTGCAGCACCGGAGGGGGACAAAAACACCTCCCCCCACATACCATATGGCTGGACCATGGTGGAAAATCTCTTCCTGACACTCCGCCAGGGAGGCAGATTCTGCCAATTTCTCCCTTTAACCAGAGGTCAACTAGTTGTGAAGAGGCACCAGAGACAGGAAAAGACTGAGAAAAGGCTAAAAAATGCAAGAACAAAGTACATGTGATCCAGCGCTCAAAGTCTCAGTAAGTAGAGAAGGAGGCAAAGACCAAATATGTCTCAGTATCCAAATGTGAAGAGCAGAAAAAATGAGGCTCAGGTCCAAGCAAAGGCTCAGCTGGGGGTGGGATGAGACCCCAAACCAGCAAGGGCTGGAGTGGGGGACGCTCCTACGTGATGGCACAGTCAGTCACGCTGGTTGCTAACCAGTCCCACTTTGCCAGGGAGGGTGAGGGGACAAAGGCCAGTCTCAGAACTGTCCTCTATGCCTATATAGGGAAGACCCAGCCCCTGGGAAGTCTTCACTCAGTGCCCCCCCCACCCCACCCCCCTGCTGCCCATGGAAAAAGTAAGGCTGCCTAGAGAACCTTCCAGTTCTGAGGCCAGCAGCTGATGTAGGAAGGCAGTGTGGAAAAAGGTCAACAGCAAATTCATGAACAGTATATTTAGAAAATTTACCATGATGTGACATTGTTGATGGACCACAGAGTATTAGAAACAGAAGGGATTTTGCAGACCGGTTCCAATGGTTCTAAGCATAAAGGACCCTTCTAAAGTAATAATAATGATAACAATGCAGCTTCCCTTAGGGTAGTACTTTTGATATCTATCAACTCAGAAGATATAAAATGATCTAAAGAACTCAGTAATACACTTAAATTCCTGTTTATCTTATTGATCCCAAAGGCATCTGTGTATACTTGCAAATTAGCAGAACAGAAAAGCACGGCCTCATGGGGTTTCCACTGCAGACCTGCATGCAGAGACCTCCTGCAATAATTCTGGGTACCCTCTTGAGGAAGTTGAAGGCTGGGAGAGGGGAAGTAACTTAACCTCCTCTAACCAGCCTGATGGTGGGGGAGACACTGGCATCGCCACACTGCCCAGGTAACAGCCAGGGACCTTTTCTTTCACCTCCTTCTGAGAGGCCCTGAGGGTCCTTCCTTTCACTGAATAGGTGAGTCCAGACGAGGTTGGAGAGAAATTGGCTCCCTGTGTAGAGAGAGAATATCCTGATATTTTTTTTTTTTTTATTATTTTTTTTTTTTTTTTTTTTTTTTTGTCTTTTGTCTTTTTTGTTGTTGTTGTTGTTGTTGCTATTTCTTGGGCCGCTCCCGCGGCATATGGAGGTTCCCAGGCTAGGGGTTGAATCGGAGCTGTAGCCACCGGCCTACGCCAGAGCCACAGCAACGCGGGATCCGAGCCGCGTCTGCAACCTACACCACAGCTCACGGCAACGCCGGATCGTTAACCCACTGAGCAAGGGCAGGGATCGAACCCGCAACCTCATGGTTCCTAGTCGGATTCTCTAACCACTGCGCCACGACGGGAACTCCCATATCCTGATATTTTGATCTGTGCTTTCTCTCCATGTCTCCCCGTACCTAACCCTCCTCAGGTGGCCAGAGGCATCCACGTTGGCTCCAGGGGTACGAGGACTATCCAAGCAGGAATGGAAGGACGGAAAGAGGTATTTTGCTTTTTACTTCCAAAGTAGTTCTGAAAGCCCTCCTTAGGAAGAAGTTGTGGATGCTAAACTTCTAAGAAAAATTTATTAGAGTATGGTTGACTTACGATATTGTGTTAGTTTCAGGTGTACAGCAAACCGAGTTAGTTATACACACGCCTATGTCCATTCATTTTCAGATTCTTTTCACATATAGGTTATTACATCTATTGAGTCATAACTCAATAGTAGACAGTAGTCTACTACTATTGAGTAGACTGCCCTGTGCCACACAGTAGGTCCTTGTTACCTACTGATTTTGTATATAGTAGTGTGTATATGCCAATCCTGATCTGCCAATTAACAAGGGCCTTAAATGACACAATTAGACCAGACAGGCTTAATTGACGTTGAGAGAACATTTCATCTGAAAACAGCAGAATACACTTTCTTCTCAAGTGCACAGGGAACATTCTCCATGATAGATCACATCTTGTGCCACAGATCAAGTAAATTTAAGAAAATGTAAATCATATCAAGCATTTTTCCCGAACACAATGCTATGAGACTAGAAAACAACCACAAGAAAAGAACTGCCAAAAAGATAAACACGTGGAGGCTAAGTGATACGCTACTAAACAACCAGTGGATCACTGAAGGAATCAAAGAGGATATTAAAAAATACTTAGAGACAAGTGACAACAAAGACAAGACAATCCAAAACCTATGGGATGTGGCAAAAGCAGTTCCAAGAGGGAAATTTATAGCAATACAATCTCACCTCAGGAAACAAGAAAAATCCTAAATAAACAACTTAACCTTACACCTAAAGCAACTAGAGAAAGAAGAACACACAAAGCCAAACCTTTGATTGTAATGAGGAAGTCTCTCATATGTGGGAGGACCCCAAGGACACCTGGAAAGAGGACAGAGAAAGGCCAGGACTGGCAGGTCCCTGGGACACCTATGTTGGGGGAGCGGGGAGCAGGACAGGACAATCAGGGGGCCTGGGGGCCCATGTGTAAGGAGAGCAGTCAGCACTGAGAAGCAGGCCTGCAGCCACTTTGTCCTCATCACCCTGGGAGCCTGGACCTTCAGCAACTTGCAGCCACATCCTCTGAGGGCCTCCCACCAGCAGACCTGAGTGCCACTGTGGGCCCTCTGCAGGATGCCAGCCTGTGCCCTGAGATACTGGCGGCAAGCCTCAACTAAACCACTCCAGATGACACTCTCATGGCAATGGGCTGGGGATCTGACACCCCACCCCCTCCCCAAGCAGGGTGGGACCCCAGATGCACTGAGGGTGTTGGGCACCCCAATACCTTACTTCTGTACATCTGACCTGGAATATTGTACTCTATTTCCTTGGAAGGATGTCTGGGGTCATTCTTTTCCCTTAAGAGGCAAAAGAATAAAACAGAGAAAGTGTAGAAGCCCCTTTTCCATCCTGGCTCTGCTGTGTGCTTTGACCACACTCAACTTCTCTCAGTCTTAGTTTCTTCATTGAAGATGGGGACAGATATTCCTGCCCCCAGCATTTCTGAAAAAGTCAAGTGGACAAGGGATGACAGGTCAAGTGGACAAGTAGATTTTAATCAAATATTAGCTATAGCTCCTTTGGAAATCAAAACACAGCCCTAAAATACTTGGAATATAAACTAGGCAGACATACATGAAGTTGTGGTTTCAGGCAACACTTACTGTGTTTATTAAATATAATGCTTATTGTGTTTATTAAATAGTAAAAAAGAACACCTAGGGAGTTCCCGCCTGGCTCAACGGAAACAAATCTGACTAGTACCTATGAGGATGCAGGTTTGATCTCTGGCCTCACTCAGTGGCTTGAGGATCTGGCACTGCCATGAGCTGTGGTGTAGGTGGAAGATGTGGCTGGGATGTGGTGTTGCTGTGGCTGTGGTGTAGGTCAGCGGCTACGGCTCTGATTCGACCCCTAGCCTGGGAACCTACATAATGCTGCAAGTGCAGCCCTAAAATGACAGAAAAATAAAATAAAAATAAAAGAACACCTAAAATGCTGCCTCAAAATTCCTCTGACTGCTTACTTCGAAGACTGAAGGATGGAGGATGCTCTATGTTAGAGAGAAAAAGAGTTAGAATGAATAAAGCAATTGTAAAGCAGGAACCAAGGTTTGAGGATAGAACTTTTAAGGCATGAGGATGCTGTGCTTAACCCGAGTCTCTCCTTAACCACCTGGCTGGAGAGGAGCATAAAAACCATCTACCTGATAGTGGAGAAGGCAGAGGTTTTTATAGCCCACCAGCTCAGTACACACCTGGCACCAGGTAGAGCAGGGCGAGCTGGGATCGAGGAGCTGACCTCCACCAGCGTGTCCTGGAGCAGACCTCTAGAAGGAGTCCAGGCAAACAGGAGCAGAAGCCACCCTCTCCAGGTGGTCAATGAGGGCCTCCAGGCTCCTGCCTGCCCACTTTATAGCCTTCATCTTCTGATGCTCCCCATTTTCTCAACAACCTCCAAGGGCCCCGAACTGATGGATTTTAACCCCTGCCAGGCAGGAGGGAAGTGAGAGTAAGCAAGTAACTGTAGGATCTGGGGCCAGATGGCTAAATTTTGAATCCAGAAACTACTCCTTGCTTGCCATGCAATTTGGAGTCACTCAACCTTTTGGTTTCTCCAGTTGCCAGATAGAAAGAGTAATAGCTGTATTTGTTTTCTCCCGCTGCCGCAACAAATTAGCACCAAGTATGGCCTAAAGCAACACGCATTTATTATAGTGCTGTAGTTTGGAAGCCCAGAGTGTCAGCAGGGCTGCTTGGTGGAGGCTCTGGGGGAGCTGTCTGTTTCTGTCAGCAGCTCATTGGCCCTTTCCTGTCTGCCCATTTCTACTTCCCTCAAACCTTAGAGAAATGAGATCTCTAGGTAACATTGAAGTGAACTCATGACTTCTGCTCTACTGAATGGACACAGTGCCCTGCCTCACCTCTTGATTTGTTTTCTGGATTAAAAGGACTAAGAGGGAGTTCCCATCATGGCTCAGAGGAAACAAATCTGACTAGTATCCATGAGGACGCAGGTTCGATCCCTGGCCTCACTCAGTGGGTTAAGGATCTGGTGTTGCCGTGAGCTGTAGTACAGGTCGTAGATGCAACTTAGATCTGGTGTCACTGTGGCTGTGCTGTAGGCCAGCAGCTGTAGCTCTGATTAGACCCCTAGCCTGGAACCTCCATATGCTGTGGGTGCGGCCCTAACCGGAAAAAAAAAAAAAAAAAAAAAAAAGACAAATAAAAGGAGTAAGGAGGTTGTCTAAGAGAATTTTGCCCTCTACCCTCAGATACTGGAGGTAAACACTAAGCCTGTGTAATGCTGTGCTGATAGGCATGTCTTTTTGTGATTGAGGAGTATGGGGTCATATCAGATAGTCTAACAACATTATTTATGGTAGGAAATTTTTTTGCTTTTTGGGGCTGTGCCCATGGCATATGGAGGTTCCCAGGCTAGGGGTCGAATCGGAGCTGTAGCCACTGGCCTACACCACAGCAACACGGGATCCGAGCCATGTCTGTGACCCACACCATAGCTCATGGCAACGCTGGATCCCCAACCCACTGGGCAAGGCCAGGGATTGAACCTGTGTCCTCATGGATGGAAGTCAGATTCGTTTCCGCTGAGCCACAATGGGCACTCCTATGGTAGAAATGTTGGGTCATATGGTATCAGCTTGACCTTCAGAGTGTCTGGAAATTGAGGGCAGCCATGTGGGTGGTTCATCATGGAACCCAAATAAAGTCTCTGGACACCAAGACTTGGGTGAGCTTCCCTGAGTGGCAAAGTTCCCCATGTATCCTCAGACACTGTTTCCAGAAAACCAGAGCTGTCCATGACTCCATGGGTAGAGACCCACTTGAAGCTCTGTGTTTGAAAATTTCCTAGACTCTGCCCATGTGCCTCTTCTCTTGGCTGATTTTAATCTGGATCTTTTAGCCTAACCAAGTCTGTATCCTAAGTCATAATCAGGAGTTCAAGAGCTTCCAGCGAGTTCTGTGAGTCTTTCGAATGAATTACTGAACCTGAGTATGGTCTTGGGGACCATACTTGCAACGGGTGTCAGAGGTGAGGGTGGTCTGGTGGACTGCCCCCGAAGTTCACACTTTCCTAAAAAGAAATTATTTATAAACGGAACAAAGAATTAAAAGGAGGACAAAGGAAGAATTAAGCAGTTAAAGAAGGACTCTCCACGCCTCGTTTCCTCCTTGGCAAATGTGCAGGTGGACCACGTGGGCAAGGCAGCTCCCAACGTTCAGGAGAGGTCAGCAGCCTGCACACAGTGGAAAAGTGACAGTCTGACCTCCCCGCTCAGTGATGAACTCAGATTGTTTTCCCTTTAAAAATTGTCATGGCCGAGCAGAATCTTCAGAATTGGTCTTGGGGATGAGAGTCCACCTTCTCCTCAGATCGTGACTTTTCTAAAGCAGCTTCCTTTCTACCAACACTTGCCTCCTGATTCCTGGCTTTTGAGTGGTGAGCAGCAAAATCTGGGTTTCGTAACATTTCCTGGCCTTTTCCGGCTTCCAGAGGCTGCCTCCATTCCTGGCTTGAAGTCCAGCTCTACTTTCAAGGGCAGCAACATGGCACCTCCAATCTCTCTGACTCCTGCCCTCCTCTTTAAAGACACGCTTGATGACACTGAACCCACAAAATAATCCACGCTAATTCTCCCAGCGCAAGATTCCTTATCACATCTACAGAATCTCTTCTGCCCTTAAGGTAACAGATTCACAGGTTCAAGGTATTAGGGTGTGGCCATCTCTGGGGGGGGGGGCATTATTTTTCCTACCACAACAGTTGTCAAGGAATAAATACTTAATACAAGATTCTTAGAGTCTGCCGTGTAGTAGGCACTCGATAAATATCAGCTATTATTATTACTATTATTTGCTTGAGCAGAAACGCTCAGCCTAGGAAGCCTCCATCACTCATTGGCTCTGCCCCAACCTTTTCATCTGGCCAAATCCTGAGACTCTTCTGGAAGCCCTCCTCCCTAACCTAGGTTGGGTTCGGGGGGACCTATTCTTTCTTTCTTTCTTTGGTCTTTTTGTCTTTTCAGGGCCATGCCCGCAGCATATGGAGGTTCCCAGGCTAGGGGTCTAATCGGAGCTGTAGCTGCCAGCCTATGCCAGAGCCACAGCAACACGGGATCCAAGCTGCATCTGCGACATACACCACAGCTCATGGCAACACCAGATCCTTAACCCACTGAGTGACGCCAGGGATCGAACCCACAACCTCAGGGTGCCTAGTTGGATTCGTTTCCACTGTGCCATGACAGGAACTCCAGGGGGCATCTATTCTTAGTTCCATTTGGTGTTATAATCATTTGTCTCTCTCACTAGATTGTAAATTCCACAAGAGCTAGGATGATGGCTCCTCATCTCTGCACCCTGACCCTGGCATGTGGCCTACGGCAGTCTCCACACTCTTATCAACGATCAAGGGTCTGTTCCGATGCCTCAGCAAACAAGGTGTGACCCACAGGGTACCCAGGACCACAGGGTGCTGCTTTCTACCAGAGGAGAGCCGTGAGAGTCTGTGTTCTGGGGGTCTTCCTGCTCCACGCAGGGGCAGTTCTTTAGGGCAAGTAGCTGGTTCTCCCATGGAGGAGGCTCTCTCGTGAAATGCAGGGAAGACAAGATGCATGCGTTCATCCTGGCAAGTGTGTCGCATCCTGCAGGTGTGGCAGCCAGGTGGCCTTTGCTGGGAATCATGTCTCACAGCTCCAGGTGGGTGGGAGAGGCCAGCATGGGAAACAGGCCCCGGGATGCTTTGGCAGGTTGGGGGTTATCAGATGCCAGGAAGAAGGACCCATAGAGATCATCTGTTTCAGTGTTTGTAAAACTCAAAACCCAGATTCTCAGGCGCTAGCCCAGAGTGGCTGAATCAGAACATCTAGGGGTGAGGTAAGAAGTGATATTTCCGAAAACCACCCAAAGCGAGTGATTCTTTTATGCAGCCAGGTTTGGGAACCACCAACAGACCTACCCTGAATTTTACAGACTGTGCTGCAAATAGATGGTTCCTAAAACAGGTGTGTGAAAATGGAAGGAACAGCCAGGGAAGCTCATCATTAAGCAAACTTCCTGTGACACGGCCAGGCCATGCATCAAGACTATATGAAACTGGAGTTCCCGCTGTGGTGCAATGGGATCAGCAGTGTCTTGTGAGCGCTGGGATGCGGGTTCAATCCCGGCCCAGCACAGTGGGTTAAGGATCTGGTGCTGCTGCAGCTGCAGCTTAGGTCCTGACTACAGCTCGGACACACTCCCTGAGAACTCCATATGCTGCGGGGCAGCCAAAAAAAGAAAAAAAAAGAATGTATGAAACTGTGCTCAGGGAGCTGTGTCTCTAAGCCACCCAGGCTGCAGGAGAGCAGACCTGAGAGCCGTCTCTCTACTCGAGTGAGTCCCCAGATTTTTAAGATCCAGTCTCTCAGGGCACTCTCTGGAGAGCCCTGGGGTGGGTCACACGCTCCTGGACCAAGCTCTATCTGGCACCTGCTGCATGAGGAGCCGCTCAGCCCCACTGCCCAGCTCTTGGATGGGTGGGGCAGCCACAAAACAGTCAGGCTGTTCTGGACTGAGAGACAGCTCTGTGCTGTGTGCTGTTTTGCTGAGAGCCTCTGCCTCTGCCTTGAGTCATACTCCTGTCTGTTGCTGCCACCTCAGTAAACAAAGGGTGCTGTGGCCATCAAGCCAACAGCCACTGCAGCTGCCTCCAGCTGTGCACCCCGAGGGGATTCAGGATGGAGAGAAGCAGGGCGCTAGGCCTAGATAGTTAAGATGCATATCCAGGGATGATTTCAATGAGCCCAAACATCTTGCACTTTCCCGTATATAGAAAAGTGCTAAATTCCTTAACTTGAGATATTTTCTTCTTTAATTAACAGGAATCTTTTGATGTTCCCACTACCTGGTTTTTGTTGCAAAAACTCCTATATATCCTGGCTCCTCCTTGACTTCTTTGGAGCTGTCCATCAGAGTGATCTGAGAGGCTGCCTCCCTCCCAGGCTTAAGTCCTCAGTATGTCCTCCAAATAAAGCATAATTCTCAACTCTTAGGTTGTGCGTTTTTTTGCAGTCAACACTACCAAAGGCTCCTTTTGGGGAATGCAGCTTCCTTGTATGCTGGGGGTGTCAGGGGAGGAGACGGAAAGGGAACAAAGCCCTGTCCTGTCAAGGAGCATAAATAACCTGTGAGTCCTCCACATTTGCACTGCTTCCATTTTTGCTGGCTCCGCACAGATCAGCTACATTCATTTTACTTGTCACCTTAATCTTGGATCTATGTAGTAATCCTTCCAGGAACAGCGCGTTTAAAATCTGAAACAGTTCCCTGGCATTCCCTCTCTCCCTCCCTTGTATTATTTTTTTTCCCAAAGCACTGATTACATTTTGAATGCTTATTTATTAATTTGAATTATTTATCTAAATTACGTTTCATTTTCTGACTTATTACCACTGGTGTGATGCCTTGCAGAATTTATTGATGTAAATTCTATGTGGGTGGGGATTTTTTTTGGTTTCCCCCTCCACTGCTTGCCTTTCCCACTGCTGTATCCCTGGTAAGTAGAAGGTGCAGCGAGGAAAACCCAGCAAAACAGACAGAGTGAGGAACTGGGAAGAAAAAGAGAGTGAACCCCAGCATGGGGTGGGAAGGGGTCATAGCTAATGACAGAGGTCCAAGGAGAAGGCAGGGCAGGCAGAACCAGAGGGAGGCCGAGGTGGCCTGGGGCCCTGGGCCAATCTGTGGGTGGCTCAGGGGAGTTGCCATGGTTACTGTGCAGCCCAGCCAGGGCCCAGTCCTCCTGCCTCGGGCCACCAAAGCAGGATGAGGGGGTGGGGGTGGGTAGAGGGTGCCCAGGAGGTTTGGGGAAAATATAAACCAGGAACTTGCCCTTGGACAGAGACACATTCTCACTGGAAGGCTAATAAACTGTAACCCCCGATGTCAGCGTGGGTGAGACATGGTGTGAGCAGCATCAGATCACCTCAGGAACATGAGGGGGGACAAAGGAATCATAAACAAGAGGCAGGCCTGCAACTGCTTGAACGCAGAAGGAATGAGTCATCCAGGGAATCGGGGTGGCAGCGGTTTGCTGCTGCGGGTTTGCTGTTGCTTTGCAGGGACTGGCAGGCTGAGCAGCCTCAGGACTGCTGGGGGGAGGACAGGACGGGAGGGGGTCCTTTTAAAGGGACTTCTAAACACAAAGACCCGCTTTAGCAAGGGTATGCACCTTCCAGCATCACTTCTGTTTTGCCCCAAACTTCATATCTGTCCTCTGAAGCCTCCTCACTTTATTCCCTTCGGACCCCCCGGGAGGGCAGTCTCGCCTCTGCCTGGCTTCATCTGGGTACCAGCGACTCGGTCTCTGCAGCCAGACTGCTGCTCACCTGGATGGCACGTCCTCACTGAGAAGACTTGCTCAACTTGCTCCCCCACTAAATCAGGCCGTTCACTCTCTCCATCCAGGCCCACCCTGAAAACCCCGGGATTCCTCCCCGTCCACTTCTAGAAACAACAATGTGAGGGCCTGAGCATCCTAGGGACTAGTGGTGAGGCTCCCCGCCCTCTATCTCTGTTGGCTCCTCTGACCGCCCTGCTCAGCAGGCACAGGGTGCCAAGGCTGGGACCTGCCAAATCCTGCAGCCTGTCCAACACTTGCCCTGGACCCCCTAGACTTTTCTTTTTCATGTTCTTTTTGGCTTTTTAGGGCCACACCTGAGGCACATGGAGGTTCCCAGAATAGGAGTCTCATCAGAGCTGCAGCTGCTGGCCTACGTCACAGCCACAGCAATACCAGATCCCAGCTTCATCCTTGACCTATGCCGAAGCTTGCAACAATGTTGGATCCTTAACCCTCTGAGCAAGGCTAGGAATTGAGCCCGCATCCTCATGGATACTAGTTGGGTTCCTAACCCACTGAGCTACAATGGGAACTCCTGAGTCCCTAGACTCTTCCACAGGTCACCCAGGGGTCTTCATAACCTAGCTCCCATCTGCCTTTTCCACTCTCCCTACTGCACTTTGCTAACTCTGAGCCTTTGCACGGGCTCATCCCTCTGCTTGGAAAGCCCCTTCTTATTTGGGTTGAAAAAAGTGACTCGGTTTTCCAGGGTCAGTTTAAAACACGAGCTCATCGTCAGGTCCTTTCTGCACTCACTGCTCTCAGGGAGAACCGATGCTCCCAGCACCATAGCTTCCACAGCACTATAAATGCGGTTGTCAGAGCATTAACACGGGGTAAGGGAGCTGTTTGCACACACACTGGACTCGCTGGTGCGTGGATTACAGGTGGTAGTCACATATTCAGTAAATGAACATTTTAGATGCATTTGGCTTACATACAGACTTTTAGCAATACATCTATTACTATCTGCAAAATGTATGCATTAAAAAAGTCCCTCCAGGAGTTCCTCTTGTGGTGCATGTGGGTTAATGATCTGGCTTGTCTCTGTGCCCTTGCTGGTTTGATCCCCAGCCTGGTGCAGTGGGTTAAGGGTTCAGCGTTGCCACAGCTGTAGTGCAAGTCGCAGATGTGGCTTGGATTTGATTCCTGGCCCAGGAACTTCCACATGCTGATGGTGCAGCCAAAAACGGTAAAAGAAAAAAAGAGTCCCTCCACAGTGTCCAGCAATTCAGATGACCATGGTTCGCAGCAGTAATGAACAGGAAAAGCAGGGCAAGGCTGACAACCCCAGGAAGGCGGGTCATGGTGAGGATGGGCAGAACGCTGTGGCGACAAATCCCAGGGCCAAGAAAATGCCTGGGTCCAGGCTAACAACTGGCTTATTTCAGACACTATTTACTAAAACAAATTCGAGCATAAGGAATGGGTCTGGGGAGAAACTGAGGTGTTCAGAGGAATTCAGAATGCAGAGTGCACCTGGGGTGTGGGGGCTGGTCCCCGAGGCGCAGGATACACAGTGCTTTTGTCAACTGTTCTAGACAGTTCTAAGAACTTGGAGACACAGCAGAGTGGTGGCCGTGGGCGCTTGTGCTGCAACGTGGACAGACAGACAGAGCAAGCACAGAAAAGTCTGTAAGAAACAGCCAGAAAAAGACCCAATTCCACAAGATCCACCAAGGCAAGGAGGATGGAGAGGAAACTCCAAACCCTAAGTGACAGGGACATAAGGGAAAGCCACTCAGAGACAGGGACAGGGTGATGGGGTCACCCGGATGCCCAAAGGTCTAGGTCAGCAGATGACTCCAGCGACCCCGACGCTATTAGATAAAATTCAGCAGAAGAACAGAGGGCATGTCACTGCTGAAGGCCAGCTGACGTGTCTCTGCCTCACCTCATTCCAGAAAGAATGCGGTGGCTCATACTGCTGTCAGTTTCCCTTTGCTATTTCCCTTGAGGTTCAACACTATGGAAATCTCCACACAGCCTTTAAAATTTCAGAGCCTGTCTTTCCATCGGTGCCACATCTGCTTCCCCCTGCACAGACCTTCGAACATACACTTAGACACTTAAGTGATCTGTCTCCCCAACCAAGATGAGACTGTCCCTCATCCATGTGGCCCCACAGGTGTCAGAGGCTAAAGAAGCATCTATAGACTGTCAGAGCCCCTGGGTTGTAAGTGAAATCAACTGGGGCACCGAGAAAACAGAATTTTCCCAAGATCGATGGACAGAAACTAAAACCAAATAGGGGTTACTCATGCTGGTTTAACATGCCACCGGCTTTCAGCTCCAGGTGTGGCTGAAGAGTCTGCAGGAGGTCAGAATATGCCCCCCCAAAATATGCCACCCTGGCACAAGGATTATCTTGAACTGAAGGCAATTAAAAAAACAGCAGACACAGGAGGAACTCTCTGGACTCCCCCTTTCAACCTAAAAGCGGAACATCAATGTCCCTTTGTGAAGGTGTTTTCCCCTCCCTTCTCCCAGGAGAAGGAAAACAACCAGTATCTCTGGAGAAAGATGTCACCAAGATGGGTCTGCACTGAAGTTCCTGCTCTGGTGCAGTGCATTAAAAATCTGACTGCTGTGGTTCTGGTCTGCAGAGGTGCAGGTTCAATCCCTGGCTGGGGCAGTGGGTTAAAGGATCCTATGATGTGGCAGCTGTGGTGGCTTGGATTCAATCCCTGGCTCAGGAATTTCTATATGCAGTGGGTGTGGCCATTAAAAAAATCTACTATTAAAAAAAAATGGGCCTGTATAAATAAACTTTACTAAGATAACCCTTATCTGTCATCACTTTCTGCCACATATTTAACTTCCCACAACTTACTGTTCCTAGAAGCTCAAACCCCTTTGTCTTGTCACCCTCCCATAACTCATTTCCCTTTGTTAAAATGGTATACACGCTCTCAAGCCTAAATGATTCTTTGAATTTTCTCATCTTTCCTGTGAAGGTCCTGCGTACATGCATAGTAAACTTTTCCCCTTGTTATTCTGGCTCTTTTCTCCTGTTAATTGCTCCTGTCATCAATTTAATTCATAGGCCCCAGGCACTGAACATAAGAGGGTAGAGGAAACGTTTTTTTCCTCTCCTAGTTTCCATAAAAGGTATACACGGCACGTCCTCACTCCAGAGCAACAGGACAGGACAGATGCCTCCTCAAATCAGGCTTGAAAAACACAAAAGAGGAAGACACCAATTCTTGGGTATGCCCGGACCCTCATACAGGTAAGGAAAGAGGGCAAAGTGGAGGTCACTGTGATAGTGGATCCCACAGATAAAAAGAGGGGCATCTCTCCAGCAAGAGACTCAGACTGTGAGGGTCCTAGCACCACCCATTGCCTGCCATCCCTGTCTTTGCCTCTCCCTGTGTCCAGAACCTGAGCCATAGAGCCAGAGGGGCCATCAAGGAGAATAACCTACTGGTAACAGACTGCCCTTGGCAACTGCCATACATTGCTCTGCTTTCCATTCCCTCCCAATACCCCCTTGCTCTTTCCCTCCTGCTTTCTAATTCTGTTTCCCCTACGTGGACCTTAATACTTGTATATTGTTTTGGCAAAAATCTCTTGAGTTTACATATTCGTGTGATGAAATGCTGAAAGAAGTAAATACAGTTGAATTTGGGTGCTAGGCTCTGAAGGCACATTTGCTTTCCATGTTAACACCTCTTGCTGCAGTTGCAGAGGTGTTCTCATAAAAATTTTGGAAACAATTTACAAAGATTTCCTTCTTCCTAATGCCATCACCCTGCCCCACCTCCTCTGGTGGCCACTTGGGGAGGGGGTGGAAGGGAGGGCTCCACAGCTGAAAGTTAGACACAAGCACCAGGAGGAAGCACAGGGACTAGAAAAGCAGAAAGCCCAATTAGTGCCAGTTGCTAGATGGAGGGCTACTGCTCTGAGTCGTGCATGCATTTGATGTGGCAGAGAGGATGCTTCGGGCCCTGGAGGGATGTTTAAAGCACATCCTCTGTCTATTCTATCTACTTCCTTAGCTGCACAGCACACATCCTAGTAGAAAGTTAACCCAGCCCCCCAGGGAGAAATGGTTTGAGAAGTCAAAAGAAGAGAGAGGGACAAATCTTCACCTTTGGGAAGGACACGCATGCGCAGTTCCTGGGGCTGGGTCTCCTCCACACAGCTCAATTGCTCATCTCCCATTGCTATAGGCTTTTCCTTGGTTAGTTTAAAAAGTCGCCATCACCCACAAATACCCTGACAGAATATTCCTGGATAGAAAGGACACTGTGGTCACCATTGTTTTATTGCTCGAGAGAAATCCTGCAGGTATGTTGTGAGGATTAAATGAGATCATCCACATAGTGCATCCCAATGAAGCCTGGTCCTCCCTTCATCCCACTGCCTGCTGCTCCCTCCATGGTCTGGTCCTCCTAGGTTGGGCCATCGGTGACTTGCTTGCAGATACCTGGGAACCTCATGGCTTAAGGGACAGAACAGCTTTGTCATAGCCACATATACATCCTCACTTCTTCTTGGATACCCAAGGCCCATTCCACAAGCACCATATCTTCAACACACCTGCACCCCCCATCTGCACAAGACCTGCCTTTTTGTTTGCCAAGTTCCACCAGGAAAACGGATTGCACACCAGCTGCCACTTGACCTGACAAAAGCTCCTTGACAATTAAAGTGATTTGGAAAGCTCCAGCTAGCTTGTTGAATGGATCTCTTTTTAAGGACCCATTGTTTTCTCTTCAGTAATTTTTTTCTTTCAGCAGTACTTCTTGCCTCTACTTCTTTCCCTAAATGGAAATTTCTTTTGCATTTGTTTTCACTTCTGATCATTTGTTAAAGATATCTGGTTTACTCTTCTTATGGCTTAAACCAGCAGTTAAGACCTTTCAGTACTATTAGACTAATTTCTAAACTATAATCGATCTCCCTGTTTTTCTTTTCTGACACTCATTCAGCTTCTCTGATTTTACAATTAAAATTCCTTTGCTGGCTACTGTTGAAAGATATTTTTGCAGTATTTTTGGTATATTAAAGAGGTTAAATTTCAGTTTCTGATTTAAGAAAACTGACCCATCTCCCTACCTGAATCATAAACCTCTTGAGAAAACCATGACTCGAAAAGACACGTGTACTCCAACGTTCATTGCAGCACTATATACAATAGCCAAGACATGGAAACAACCTAAATATCCATTGACAGAGGAGTGGATAAAGAAGATGTGGTACATATACACAATGGAATATTACTCAGCCATTAAAAGGAAAGAAATAACAGCATCTGCAACAACATGGATTGACTCAGAAATTATCACGCTAAGTGAAGTCAGACAATGACACCAATATCAAATGCTATCATTTACATGTGGAATCAAAAAAAGGACACAATGAATTTCTTTGCAGAACAGATACTGACTCACAGACTTTGAAGAACTTATGGTATCCAAAGGAGATGGGTTGGGGGTGGGGGAACGCGTTGAGGGTTTGGGATGGAAATGCTGTAACATTTGGTTGTGATGATCACTGTGCAACTATAAATGTAATAAAATTCACTGAGTAATTTAAAAAATAAACTTCTTGATGCCAGAGTACATGCAGAGTGAATAAAGATACCAAATGAAAACAAGAAAAAATCTGCAAGATTAAACAACAGCACAGGCTCAGAAAGGTGTTCTGAGAACAAATCAGGTAATGTCTTAAAGACATTGATTCAAAATTCCATGAAGAGAGCCATCTACTAACCTGCATGGCATTACTGGGCATTTTCCCTTCTTCAAATATAACAAAAATGACACAAGGTAAGAAAAATGTGACAGTGACATGTGGCAATAAACAAATGAGAATGACTTGTCCAGTGGTCTTTAGCCTCCTCAGCCACTTGGGCTGCCTTCCTCCATAAGCAGTAGTTGTTCGGTGAGCGAGTGTGTGTGTGTGTGTGTGTGTGTGTGTGTGTGTGTGTGTGTGACATTATACACAGTCACTCCTAAGCCCATCCTCCTGACACAGCTGCCAGACACTTGCTTCCCCGTGACCAGAGGACAGCATCATCCAAGTTCCACCTGATATTCCACCATTTCCAAGAATGTACTGAGATTTGGGTGGGCTTCAGGGACTGCCATTTTGGCTTTAAAAACTGTAAAATGCTTATGGGAAAAGCTTTTTCCTTGTTTTCCTACCGTCGACATGCATGAGAAACTCAAAGGCAACTGCCTGGACAATTACGGCGCTCCTGGGAATGACCCTCTGGCAGTGCTTTTTTTCCCAGCCGGCCAAACATCTTGAGGCTTCCTCTGAGCAATTTTATTTTAAGGAGGCTGAGGACTGGAGCCATGTGTGGGTGGAGGGGCAAACATGAATCCCGTAGTCCTAAATAGTCATTTCAGCCTAATAACCCCATAGTGAGGAGCTACCTGCCAAAGCACCAAAATAAATTCTGTATTTACATTAACGCCTACTATGTACTGAGTACTACAACCAGGTCTTACCATGACTGATAACTGAGCCAACCCCACATTTCAAAAATAATTCACAGTTTACCTGTACCATCCTGTTTCTCAGGACTGAAGAAGGCTTTCCAAGGTAGCCTTTGGCAGGGAACAGGGCCAGATCAGATGGCAGGTGCCTCCCTTCCCCCGCACCATGCAAAGATCAGGAAAAGGAGTTCCCCAAAGAATCAAGAAGCTGGTCAAAGAGCCTGGGTCCCCTCCCTGCCTCTTTGAGGCATTTGCCGCTGACTGTGCCTGTCACACCCTGAGAAGGAAGCACCACAGTAAGGACTCAGCAGATGACAAGACTGACACGCTTTAAGGGGGAACACCAGCCCGGCCCAGCAGGCCTTCTGCTCTGACTGAAAAAAGGCCCTGTGGTAGCCCTTTGCAGTCCTGGGAGGCAGCAGAAAAAGAAAACCGGAGCTGGGAAGAAGGTAGGAGAACCGTGTCCATGATCCCTTTTATCACTTGATCAAAGTTTAACATTTTTGGATTTCCTAATAACTGGCCCAAGAGACACAAAAATAAGCAAGTTCTCTTTATTTTTATATTAAGAAGTTTTTTCCAGTCATACCTCTATCCACCTTCCAGCCTCTAACCCTCTTCTTATTATTTCCAAGGTAATTAAAAAAAATCAAACCAAAGCTCCCGCAATGCCATTGCGCGCCCGCGCTGCGATCGCAGCTCATTTCAGCACCAGACTCGGGGACAGACGCCATAAAAGAAGGGAAACAAACCCGTGCCCCGTCTTCCACTGTGGCCCCCGGGACCGCTCCCGAGGCAGGTGTCCCGGGTGCTGGAGAATTAAGAGGGCTTCTTCAGGCCAAAAACATTTCCCCAAATAAAATGACCAACTAGCCACTCCATTCGTTCCATTACGGTCCTCTTTAGCGGGGGACGTCCCTGCCGTGAGACTAGCGAACAGCCATGACCTATCTAGGGAAAGGGGGTCCCCAGGAATCTCCCTCGCCTCAAGCCGGAGAGATCGGGCGGCTCTGACCCCTAGGAGGCCCCTTAAACGTTCCGAGTTGCCGGTCCAAACCTGCGCTCGGGTTTCCCTAGGGCTCGGCGGAGTGTCCCGGGTTCGAGGAGCTCCTGCACCGGCCAGCGCTGGGCCGCCGACGCCCACCTGTGCGGACGCCCAGAAGGCCGGGCTAGCTGCGGGCCGCCAGCATAACCACAGGTATTTGCGAGCTTCCACTGACAGCTGTAGGACGACCCAGGCACCAGAACCGTCTCTCCAGTTCCAGAGACTTTCCCGCCCGAGTTTCCCTTTCGTCTCTAGCTGGGCTCGAGCTCGCTGGAGCAAGGGCTGTGTCATAGCCCACCCGACACGCCCCTGTCGGCCAGCCCTCCGGCGGGGAGCCCACTTACCCTACCCGGGAGCGCGGACCGAGGGCGCCGCTCACGCGCTGGCTTTGTCTCCGGCGTGGTGCACGCGAGGGGCTGCCAGACCGATCGGCATCGCTCCGCTTCCGGGCGCGGGGCTGAGGGGGCTCCGGCTCCGCGCCTCGACACTGACGGGCTCGCGGAGGAAACGCGCGCCCCGCACCGGCCCTCCCCGCCCCCGGGGTCTCCGCGCCGCGTCACCAGCCCCGCCCCGTCCCGCGCCTCGCGGGCCAGGCGGGGAAAGACCACGTGAGGCCGAGCGGGGGCGCCGGTCCCAAGCAGGTGCCCCGCGGGAGAGTGCAGTCACCCAGACGCCAAGTACTTTGTCTGCTCAGCCCCCTGTGCGTGCTCCAGGCGCGCGTCCATGTGCAGCGGGGGCAGAACGCGTGTCCCCCGACCCCCGAACCCTCGCGTCCACGTCGGTCGCGCCCCCTCCGTAGCAGGGTCTCGCAGGGCGCCCGGGAAGGGCCGGGAAATCCCGCCTGCCGCCGCCGACGTCACGGATGCGTCATCGGGGCTCCCGCACCCGGGCTCTTTTCTCTGCCCGTGCCCCTCGTCTCCCAGCCCGGACCCCGCGGCCAGCTCTGCGCGCTCCCAGCTTGGCCTCGCGCCCCCTGCCCGGCTCAGCTCTCCGCCTGGAGCGCGCGTCGCCCAGGGGTCGGGGGAGGGGAGATGAGAAGTGGAAGCGGGGTCTTGGCGCCCTGGTCCTCGCTGGGTGCTGGGACCTGAGCCTTTGGCATCCTCACCCTTGCCTGAGGATTAGATCCAGGGACCAGCCAGGCTAGGCGCGGCTTTTACATCCATCCGTCCAAAGAACACACAATATACCCTCCCCCACCCCCAAGGGGGGCGATGAAAGGTGAGATGCTTACTGCCCATAAAAATTCACAGGGCATCGTCTCTTTTTACCGGGCAAAGGTTAACCCTGACGTTGCTGAGTTACAGGAAAAGAAGGGACGGCCACGCCAGCCCTAGGCTTTGAGAGTGATGCTCTCCTCCCGGCCGCGACCGGGATGGCGGGAACACAGTCTCTGTGTTAGTGGAGAGCTGTTTCCGCTGGGAAATCCTTGGCGACACCTCATTCTTTTTGAATTGTAAGCGTTTGGCGATAGAAATATTTAAAACCTCTCCATTATTATAGTCCTTTTCCTTTAGGGAAAACAGCATAAGTGCCTTTCATTTTCCATCTCCTGGTAAAATAATGCAAAGTCTTTGGAATAGGGAAGCTACATAACACTTCCAGCCGTGTTAGCAAGATTGGCAGGAAAAGGAGGCCGATATTAATTCCTTTATAAGAACAGCAGAAAAATGTGGTTAACAATTAGCAAATATTTCTTGAAAATCTCCATTTGCCTCCTTCCTCCACCATCAGCAGCAGTTCCTTGCGGTAAATAATACAATGATCTTCTTTCTTACATCTCTGATCCTCATTGACTTGACATTTGCCCCAGACAAATATGCACCTTCAAAGAAAGCAAATGCAGAGGTCAGAACAGGCCCCCTGGGGCCAGCAAGCATCTCACACAGCTTTTTTTTCCCCCCAGCTCAGAAGTGCCCATTTAAGGCACAGAGTTAAAATGTGATAAAATGATGCAGCCAGTAAATACCCACTGCACTGACCTTTTTTATTTTTTATTTTTCAGGGCCACTCCTGTGGCACATGGAAATTCCCAGGCTGGGTGTCGAATTGGAGCTGCAGCTGTTGGCCTACACATCAGCCATGGGAACTTGAGATCCAGGAGATCTGAGCCAAGTCTGCGACCTATACCACAGCTCAGGGCAACGGGATCCTTAACCCACTGAGTTGGGCCAAGGATGGAATCTGCATCCTCATGGATACTAGTTGGGTTTGTTACTGCTAAGCCACAACGGGAACTCCTGCACTGACCTTTTTTAAAAAGTGAGAAATATATATATATACACATACTGCATTTAAAATTCAACAAATCCAAAACCGGGCTCGTTATTTCTACCCCCAAATCTATTTCTCCTCTATTTCCTGACTCAACAGGCACCACTCCCCACTTGGTTGTCTAAGGCAGACTCCTCAGTTTCGGTATTATCCCAACTTCCATCTCAATCAATCCCAATTAGTCGATTGTAGAAATCAATATCGACCCTTCCAGGTTTCTCACTTCTGTCTTTTTATAATTTATCACAACATCCCTTGAGGTAGGATTGTGTCCATTTTAAAGAGAAAGAAGAGGGTCAGTCTAAGCCAGTGGTTCCAGCCTGAATCCCAAGACCAGCAGCATCAACATCCGTGAGTACTTGGTAGAAATGCAAATTCTTAGGACATACCCCAGCTCTACTGAATCAGAACCTCTGAGCATGGAACTCAGCTCTCCAGGTGATTCTTTTTTTTTTTTGTTTGTTTCTTTTGCTTTTTAGGGCCACAACTGTGGCATATGGAAGTTTCCAGGCAAGGGTTCCAACTGGAGCTGCAGCTGCTGGCCTACGTCACAGCCACAGCAACATGGGATCTGAGCCTTGTCTGTGACCTACACCACGGCTCACAGCAACGCCGGATCCTTAACCCACTGAGCAAGGGCAGGGATTGAACCTGCAGTGTCATGGTTCCTAGTTGGATTCATCAACCACTTCGCCACGAAGGGAACTCCCAAGTGATTCTAATTCTATCACTGGCCATCACCCAAGACTGCTGCGTTGATGAGAATTCAATTAACAATCACGCTAAGGGAAAAAAAAAAAGGGAATTTTATTTGAACCCAACTAAAGATTATAACCCAGGAGACAGACTCTCAGAAAGCTCTGAGAACTGTTCTACCTGTTAGAAGTCAAAGGCACAATCATGTACGTTTTCAAGACAGTAGACCATGTATCAAAATGACATACTGATATTTTACACAAGGTCCACTGAGGATGTACAGTCCAGGTAAGCCCACACCAAGCACCAAGTTACCATGTCCCCCTACAGAGTTGGGAAAGCACGCTATTCTTTTCAGAAGTTACAGTGATGGAGTCAGAAGAAAGGGGGAATTCAACGCTCTTTATGGTCCCACAGGCACTCCCATCTTTGAGAAGTTCTGGTTAATGTGTAATGCAAATACACAATGCACATTAGGGGGAGAGGGGAGAGGCCCAAACGGACAGAGAGAAAATTTTGTGGTTAAATTTTCTCATCCTGCCTTAAAGTGTAAATTTTATTTCATCACCTGCAATCGCCTGCCACCTGGCTCCAGATCCCGGCCATTCATTTTTCTTCCTTTGTCCCTGCATCTCTGTCTGATATGGATATAGCCACTGTAGATTTCTCAGGTTGGTGTTTGCATGATGTATCTTTTTTCATCCTTTCATGTTTAACTATGTAATTACATTAATCTGTATCTTTATTCTTAAAATGGGATTCTCTTCTTGTAGAGCTGGATTCGATTTTTTTTTTTTTTTTTTTTTTTTTTTTTTTTTTTAAGGAATGCACCTGTGGCATATGGAAGTTCCCAGGCTAGGGGTCGATTCCAAGCTGCAGCTGCTGGCCTTTGCCACAGCCACAGCCACAGCAACTGGGGATCCGAGCTGCATCTGTGACCTACACCAAAGCTCATGGCAATGCCAGAAACCTAGATCTCTTTGAGTAGAAACCTTCTTATGGATCTCTGTGCCACAAATTCCCATTTCTCAGCCTCCCCAGACTCTAATCTCTAGCCTTCATCACAAGATTTCTGTATTGGTAAGATCCCCTTCTGCACTGGGGCTTGTAAGTGCCCCCAGGCAGAAGGCTGAGGCAATAAAGTCTTCATTAGCCTCTTTCTCAGGGAGCAACACTGAAAATCCTTGTTCCATAGTATCTCTAGTTTCCAGTTGTTTAGGATAGCAGGTAAGCCTGATCCCAGTTTCCCAGAGTGGATGGAGCAGAAGTTCTTGGACTATCTTTTCACTTTAATTTCCCCTCATCCCTTACTTTGACCTTATGTCTATGACACACCGCTTCCATGTCCTGCTTTCTTAACCTTTGAGACTTGGCCACACTGGTTTCCTTCCACCTTGGCCCAAACCTAGTAAATTTCTATTTTCTTCAAGATTTGGTGAAATCACTAGCATCCCTGGGAAACCTGACCTGTTTGCTCCCCCACTTTCCACTTTAGTCAGTCTGATCTACAAAACCTCTATTATAAAATATGTTCATTGTATCATATATATATATATTTTTTGTCTTTCGCTCGTTTAAGGCCGCACCCATGGCATAAGGAGGTTCCCAGGCTAGCGGTCTAATTGGAGCTGTTGTCGCCGGCCTATGCCAAAGCCACAGCAGTGCCAGATCCGAGCCATGTCTGAGACCCATACCATAGCTCACAGCAATGCTGGATCCTTAACCCACTGAGTGAGGCCAGGGATGGAACCTGAAGCCTCGTGGTTCCTAGTGGGATTCATTTCCACTGCGCCACAATGGGAACTCCTTTTTTTTTTTTTTTTTTTTTTGTATCATAACTTTTTTAAAAGACATGTCTCGCTGCATCATTCCATGAGTTCTTTAGGAGCCTACCTTATAAATGTTTGGGTTCAGTATGTTGTAGAGGCTTTAAAAATGTTAAGTGGGACTCCATGTTTCAGGGGACATCAAGAAAAACCATGTGCTTATTGATCTGCTTACTTTTAAATATCTGTAAGGATTTGGCAAAGGTGATTTGGTGTTATGACTGGCCCCCCTTAGGAGGTAAATGACCAAAAGGCTTGGCTTTTGAACATTTTTCCTGGATAAAAAGTTTTCAAGGATCAGTTGATAGAGTGATAGTTAAAAACCGCAAAATATTGTGTGATATGGAGTGATTTACTGCTCAAAGAAAATACAAGAATTACCAACTGAAAGAGACTGTTGCTTCTGGAACAGTTCATCTCTGAGTGGTAACCAGATTTTTGGACTTAAACAGGGGTCTAAATGAGCCTTTTTTGGTGGATCTATAAAAAGCTATTGTGATCCCTGAATGGATATGTGTACACAACACTATCATTCTTATTTTTATGTATTTATTTTTTATTTCCGCTTTTTTTTTTTTTTTTTTTAGGGATTGCACCTGCAGCATATGGAAGTTCCCAGGCAAGGGTTCAAATTGGAGCTGCAGCTCCTGGCCTATGCCACAGCCACAGCAACATGGGATCCGTGCCATGTCTGTGACCTACATCCCAGCTCATGGCAACACCAAATCTTGAGATAAACATGGAAGAACTGTGGCCTATTGAAACAGAGGACAAGAAAGAGGGTCCTCTTTGGAGGAAGCCAAATAAATTCACTCCAAGGTATGGAGTTTCTCAGCAAAAAAGAAACACGAGGAAAGCGTGTAAATTAAGATAATCCAAGATTGGGCTTCAGGTTCTGTGAAAGACATTATCCAAAGATAAGGAAAAAAATTTTTTTAAAAAAGCAAAGAAACAAACATATAGTATGTATGAGACATACATACTATAGATCTGTCCACTCACCCATCCATCCACTCATCTATTCATCCATCCATCCATCCATCCTTCTTTCCCAGTGTATACCTAATCTACCCTTTCTAATTATACTGTAAATTGCTCAAAACATTTAAAAAATCCTCTTTTGGAGTTACCTTCAAATGGACCCAATTTTTTTTTTTTTTACCACTTTGTAATTGTACTTTTTGACTGAAACAGTTATCAAATATTTTCTTTATAAGATTCAACTCTGAATGACTTCTGGTTGTTTTCAAAACTCAGATTTCCCAACATTGAGTATATTAAAAACAATCAATTGTAATGTGATTTTTGGCCGCCCTCATGCATAGAAGTTCCCAGACCAGGGATAGAACCCATGCCACAGCAGCAACCTGAGCCACTGCAGTGACAACTCTAGATCTGTAACCCACTACACATGAGGGAAGTCCTGAAAGAAATTTAGGATTCAGGAAAATGCCATAGGAAAGAGACTATCAGTTTAACACAAAGCAGTGGGGAAGAGGATGCCTTACGAAGTGAGCACCAGTATAAGGCACATGTATCTGAATGGCAGAACTGAAGCCAGCTCTGCAAGTGATGCTGCACTGATGACCAAGGAACGATGCTCATATCTAAAGACACACAGGCTAGAAAGGTGTGGAAGACACCCATTCTTTCAATCTCAACTGGAGGCTGGGAGGCATAAGATCTCACAGTGGTGTTCTCCAGACCATCTTTGAATATAAAACAGATGTCGTATAGATGGCCAAAAAACCCCCCACAAACAAACCTAAAAAAACCCATGAAAAGATGCTCCATATCACTATTCAGTAGAGAAAAGCAAATCAAAACTACAATGAAGGGTCACCCTACACCAGTCAAAATGGTTATCATCAAAAAGTCTATGAACAATAAATGCTGGAGAGGGTGTGGAGAAAAGGGAACCCTCCTACAGTGTTGGTGGGAATGTCAGTTGGTGCAACCATTGTGGAGAACAGTAAGGAGTTTCCTCAAAAAAACTAAACTTACTAAACTAAAAAACTATATGATCTAGCAATCCCACTCCTGAGCTTATATTCAGAGAAAACCATAATTTTGAAAAAATACATCCACCCCTGTGTTCACTGCAGGACTGTTTACAATAGCCAAGACATGGAAGCAACCTAAATGTCCACTGACAGATGAATGGATAAAGAGGATGTGGTACATATATACAATGGAATATTGCTTGGCCATAAACAGAACAAAATAATGCTATTTGCAGCAACATGGATGGCCCTAGAGATTATTATGCTAAGTCCAACGGAGAAAGACAAACATCTTATGAGATCACTAATATGTGGAATCTAATAAAAATGATGCGAAAGAACTTATTCACAAAGCAGAAACAGACTCAAAAGATTTCAAAACCAACTTATGGTTACCAAAGGGGAAATGTTGGGGGGAAGGGTAATTAAGAGATTGGGATTGGAGTTCCCATCTTGGCTCAGTGGTTAACGAATCCGACTAGGAACCATAGGTTGCAGGTTCAGTCCCTGGCCTTGCTCAGTGGGTTAAGGATCCGGTGTTGCTGTGAGCTGTGGTGTAGGTCGCAGACTCGGCTTGGATCCCATGTTGCTGTGGCTCTGGTGTAGGCCAGTGGCTATAGCTCTGATTGGACCCCTAGCCTGGGAACCTCCATATGCCATGGGAGAGGCCCTAGAAAAGGCAAAAAAAAAAAAAAAAAAAAAGATTGGGATTGACATATAAATACTACCATATACAAAATCAATAAGTATAGCACAGAAAATGTACTCAATACTCTGCAGTAGCCTATATGAGAAAAAAATCTGAAACTTATCTATATAAGTTATACGTACATGTATAACTGAATCACTTTGCTGTACACCTGAAACTAATGCAACATTTTTTTTTTGGCACCACCCATGGCATATGGAAATTACTGGTCCAGTGATCAATTCTGAGCCACAGCTGCGACCTGTGCCTCAGCTGTGGCAACACTGTATCCTTTACCCATTGCACTGGGCCAGGGATCAAATCCATGCCACCACAGAGACACTGCCAGATCCTTAACCCACATCACCACAACGAGAACTCCAAAACTAACACAATGCTGTAACTCAACTATATTCCAATAAAATTTTTTAAAGAAGAGATGTCTATTTTATCTAACTGGAAGTACACATGAATAGTTTTTACTTGGTTGTAATAAAACACCACTATCCACAATATTATCTATAGGAAGTACATGATGAAATTAGCTAAAAACCATTTGCATTTAGGTCATATCAACAAACATGAAAATATACTTCCATTTTTCCCAAAATCTCAGAAAAGACAGTCTTTTTTCCCCCCTAAATGAGATGCTAATCATTTTTAAAGCTCATTTAAACAAAATTAAAATTTGAGAATGAAAGAATTACTTATTGCAATCAGCCTTCAGAAAGTTTGGTAAGACCAGTTTAATTTATTTTGCAAATGAGCCAAACTTTGCCACAAAACACTCTTTCCTAGATTCATCTCTCATGAACTTTGTTCATGAGAGAAAAAAACAAGCTCAGCACTTGAGCAAGAATATTGTAGCTGAGTCCCAAATGATCTGCTAGTCATTTTGGCCTCAAAGTACACATTGCATTATTTAATTTCTCTCAAATAGCTGAGTTGCAATTCTGCATCCAAAAGTGGCACGATGTATTTTTCTGTTCAAGTCATATAACACAGTAAAATTAGTGGCTCCTCCTTCCCAACTCAATGTACATTCAAGTGCGTATGTTCTGTACTGACAAATGTAGCTGCTTTTGTTTGTTTGTTTGTTTTTTAGGGCCGCACCCACGGCATATGGAGGTTCCCAGGCTAGGGGTCGAATTGGAGCTGTAGCTGCCCGCCTACGCCACAGCCACAGCAATGCAGGATCTGAGCCACGTGTGCGACCTACACCACAGCTCACGGCAACACCAGATCTGAGTCGCATCTGCAACCTTCACCACAGCAACGCCGGATCCTTAACCCACCGAGCAAGGCCAGGGATGGAACCCGCAACGTCGTGGTTCCTAGTTGGATTCATTAACCGCTGAGCCATGACGGGAACTCCTGTAGCTGCTTTTTAAATCGTGGAGTTTAAAATTGTATATAACCTTGGGGAAATAGCAGATAAATACCATGTGTGTGGAGGCACTTCGTGTGATCTTCCAAAATGGCAGTTTGCGCTGAACCTAAAACCTCTTTGCCTTCCCCTTGACCCCAGTCTCGAACTATTATTTCATTTTTTTTAAATTTTTTTTTTATTTTTTATTTTCCCACTGTACAGCAAGGGGGTCAGGTTATCCTTAGATGTATACATTGCAGTTACAGTTTTTTCCCCCACCCTTTCTTCTGTTGCGACATGAGTATCTAGACATAGTTCTCAATGTCGAACTATTATTTCAAATGGCAGTTCTTGTTTTGTTTTATCCCCCATCTACCCTCCCCACCCCAACTGCTCATGCTTTCCTTTTCAGTGGGACTTCCTGGTTTAGAGGTTTTAAGCTATTATATTTTGAAATGCTTTGGCTTCAGAGTCTATGGAGTGTTATCTTGACGAGCATATTGAAAAATAATAGAGCTGTCCAAGAATTGGAGTGATGAGAAACAAGCCGGAATATTTTGCCCCAGTTTGGGACAAACTGGAAAGAGTTGAAGGGTAATCAGTCAGGGAAGGGTAACATGGCTAATCCAAAGTCTCCAATAGTTTCAGTCCCAGAATGGTAAGCTATTGAGTTTCTTCCTGACTCATTTTTCTAAATATTGCCTTGTAGCCCTTCTTTAACATTTGACAGTTTAATTATCATGCATATTGGTGTGGATTCCTTTGGGTTCCGTTTATTTAGAACTTTCTGGGCTTTCTGGATCTTCCCCAGGGTATGGAAGTTTTCAGCCATTGTTCTTCCATAAGTCTTCTACCCCTTTCTCTCTTGTCTTCTACTTTCTAGGATCCCTATAAGGCAAATGTTGGTCTGCTTGGTGTTTTCCAACAAGTCCCTTAAACTCTCTTCACTCTCTTTTATTCATTTTTCTTTAGCAGCTCTGATTAGGTGAGTTCTGCTGCCCTCTCATCTTTGAGTTCATTGATTCTTTCTTGTGCTTCATCCAGTCTGTGGCTGAAACCCTTTATTGTATTTTTCTGTTATTATGTTCTTTAGCTCTCTAATTTCAGCTTGATACTTGTATTTTCTTTCTCTTTGTTGAAATTCTCACTTTGTTCATGCACTGTCCTTGTATATGTCAACAAAAGATTAATAGTTGATCTAAGAAAGAAATCGGAAATTTTATTCTAGACAAACTGAGAATTATAATGAGCAAGACAGTCTTTCAGAGAGCTCTGAGAACTGTTTCAAAGAGGTTGGGGTGGGAGAAGTCGGTTTTTATCGGATTTTGCTGAAGGGTACATGAAATCAAGCACATATCTCAGAAGAAGGCTGCTGCTAGCCATGAGGAACAGATATCTCACTTAATGGTTTAGTGCTTTTCTTTTCTCTTTCTGTCTTCCTTCTTTCTTTCTTTCTCTTCCTTCCTTCCTTCCTTTTTTGCTTTTTAGAGCTGCACCTATGGCATACAGGGGTTCCCAGGCTACAAGTCTAATTGGAGCTGTAGCTGCTGGCCTACACCACAACCACAGCAACACAGGATCTGAGCTGTGTCTGTAGCCTACACCACAGCTCAAAGTAATGCCAGATTCTTAACCCACTGAGTGAAGCCAGGGATTTAACCTTCAACCTCATGGTTCCTAGTCAGATTCGTTTCTGCTGTGCCATGACGGGAACTCCTAGTGCTTTTCTAAGTATGGGCAGAGGCCAGAATCCAGGTTGATAAAAAAATTTCTCCTGAAAACATCTACGTATCTGAGGGCTAGTTCTTTCAGTCTTCCCAGAGCACAGAATGTCTCATCCTGATCTTCACCCTGGATTCCTGTCAGGGTGTGCTGTAGGTCAGCAATTGTAGTGGCCAATGGCTAGATTCTTGCAGAACTGGCTGGAAAGCAACATTATTTTACAATCACTTCCCTTTTGGTCTGAATTTTGACCAGTGTTTGAGGAGGGCATTCCATGACCAATGTGTCCCATGGTGCTTGGAATGCTCATTCCTAGGTCAGGCAAGGATTTCGCTGATAGGCTGCTTACTGGTGCTGTTACTGGACTAGGCCCTGTTAACGTAACCAAAAGCCTCTGGACTGCCTGTCTTACTAGTCTGTTATGGGCCAAGAAACAGTTCCCTCTTGTTGCTTCTTTCCATATCTAGAGCTTTTCTGTGTGTATGTTTTTAAATTATAGTTGATTTGCAATGTTGTGCCAATTTCTGCTGTACAGCAAAGTGACCCAATATGTATATATATATTCTTTTTCTCACATCATCTCCCATCATGTCCCAAGAGACTGGACACAATTCCCTGTGCTGCACAGCAAGACCTCATTGCCCATCCATTCTAAATGTAATAGTTTTCATCTACAAACCCCAAACTCCCAGTCCATCCCACTCCCTCCCCGCTTCCCCTCAGCCCCCAGGCTGCTTCCGCGTGAGCTTGAGCAACCATAAGTCTGTTCTCCATGTCTGTAGAGTTATACTATTATGATTATTGAACTATATATCTGGTCAATCATTTCGAGTCACCGAATTGTCATTAATTTTTTTCTGAGGCTCAGTCACACATTTGGTAATGCAAGAAACAATAATCTTGTAAAAATAGGGAGAATACAAGTACTATATAGCTAATGACATTAATATGTAAATATAATAAGCTAAGAACTTCCATTAAGTGCAGCCCAGTACCTCCCCAGGTCATCTGACCCGTGGCTCTGTGCCAAATGCACTGTCCTTAAGGGAAATAGTATATTGTACATAAAGTTCACCAAAGATGTCTGCACCAAAAAGGTGAATGGTGGGTCATCACGATCCCTTATAGGACTGAGATAGGCATGTTACCTTCTTAGGAGTTCCACATTTGGTGCCAGAAGAAGGACATTGTGGAGGTCACATTAACATATAATGCAGATACACAGTGCACACTTGAGCAGAGGGAGGAGGCTCAAACGGGCAGATAAACAGTTTTTGTTTTTATTGTGTTTTGTTTTTTTGGTCTTTCATCTTTTTTAGGGCTGAACCTGTGGCACATGGAGGTTCCCAGGCTAGGGGTTGAATTGGAGCTGTAGCCGCTGGCCTACGCCACAGCCACAGCAATGCCAGGTCCGTGCCGCATCTACAACCTACACCACAGCTCGTGGCAACACCGGATCCTTAACCCACTGAGCGACGCCAGGGATCGAACCTGTGTCCTCCTGGATGCTAGTCAGATTTGTTTCTGCTGAGCCATGATGGGAACTCTCCAGAGAAACAGTTTTGTGTTTAGATTTTTCTTGTCTTGCCTTAGACTGTCAATTTTTATTTCATCAATGCATTATTCTCCTGGCTTCGGTGAGTATCTTTACGACTCTTTTCAGTTAAGTCACTTATCTTTGTTTCATTGAGGAACTTTTCGGAGGTTTCATCTTGGTTTTTGTTTGTTTGTTTGAAACATATTCCTGTTTCTCCAATTTCCTGTACTCTCAGTATTTGTTTCTAAGCATCAGGTGAAACGGGGACCTCATGAAGTGGCCTCATGTGGGAGATGAGCCTTGCCCAGCCCTGCCCTAGCTCCTGGTGCTCTTCGGACGCCTGTGTGCAAAACGAATTTCAGGTTGTCATGTGAGCCACGTTGGGGGAATTTTCAAGGCAAGATTTCCTGTATCTGCCTTTCCTGACCCCCTCTTGAGGTCTTGAAAGGGGGGGACCCCTTTGGGTTGTCAACCCTGAGAATGTGGTCTGGTACCTAATGAAAAGCCCATTGGCCCTTGCCTGACTTGTGAGGTGCCTGGGACTCCTGGGGGAGACTGGGATGGTGTTTTGAGGAGCCAGTGGGGGAGCCCTCAGGCTGCATCTACGTGAGCTTGAGCTGAGAGGAAGGGGATTTAGCTTGGGCCTTCCCACTCCGGGGCTGGCCAGGACATTCCCCCTTTCTTGCAGTAAATGCTTTGACCAGGTCCCAGCTTTGCTGGTGGCCTGCACGTCCCACCCTGGGGGCAGGGGCTGCTCACCCATGATATTTTCTTGTGTTCTCCTCCTGGGTTACTTTGTGGCACTGGTGCAAGTAGGGAAGCTTGCTTTTTCATCTGTTTTTTTCTCCTGCCACATCTTGGTTATTGAAACCCATACATTCGTTCCCAGGCTAGGGGTCAAATTGGAGCTGCAGCTGCCAGCCTATGCCATAGCCACAGCAATGTAGGATCTGAGCCGTGTTTTGTGGCAAGGAAGGATCCTTAACCCACTGAGGGAGGCCAGGGATCAAACCGTGTCCTCATGGATGCTAGTTGGGCTTTTAACCAGATGAGCCATGGTGGGGACTCCCTTTTTGAGGTTTTTGATGAGAATTTAGAGCACTAAGGGCAAGGGGACATCTAAGGAGTCTTCAGGGCGTCCTTTGAAAACGGAGAACATGGTCTTCCTCCCCGGGTGAGGGAGCTGAGCAGGGTCCAGTCTGCATTTCCTCTGGAGTCTGTAAAGGGCCTGCTCTGTAAAGGGCCATAAAGCATCGTGCATGCGGAATCTGACCTCTTTTCTCTCCTCTCTCCCAGAATAAGTCTAGTTGGAGCACGGTGTTATAATTTAATGAGCCCTTCTCTGGCCATTTCTCCTGGTTACCTAGCTGGTATTGCTGCTCGCCAGCATTACAAAAGAAAATAAGTTGTTTTTCATCATTAGGGTAGGGCCGTAGTTTCCAGAGACTCAGAATGCACCTTCAGGGGCTGTCTCAGAGGACTGATGTGCCGTTCCCCCAATCCTGGGATACGGCTGAGGATTTGTCATTAACTACGGGGAGGTCTATTGCCGCAACACATGTTTCTACAATATTTTCTTAGCCTCTATACTGAAAACTCCATCTTGTCCTGCCTTACTTTGCCCCATCTTCCTGCTTGAAAAACAGTCGCAGTGCTGGTAAATGACTTAAGCTTAAGAACAAAGACCTAGAGGCATAAGTTATTGTTAAATTCCTAAAGGCCAGAGTAAAAGCTTAGCCATCTACCAGCTATGTGACTTTTAAAATAATAAAAGAACTTCTTATAAAATAATAAAAAAACCTATATCCTGCACCTATAGCCCCCTTCTCACTTGACTAATCCTAAAGAGCACAATAAAAGCAGTGTGGTTTCTTGAGGTGGTGCTCTTGAGTCCCTTGGTTCCCATCTTTAATTAAGATCAATTTCTGTGTGTCTTGTTTTATGTTAACTTTTTCCTTAAGTTTCATAGCACCCGTTCTTCAGCCCTAACCTGCTGACCTGGTCTCAGAAGTTTAGGATAAGGGTTGGTGGTAACACAGATATAGCTGTTCTTAGCCCACTGAAAATGTCCTTCTCTAGAGAGTAGGTAAATTAGTTCTTCCAACTGATCACTTAAAAGTGCATACTCTGGGAGTCCCCGTTGTGGCTCAGCAGGTTAGGAATCTATTATACATGAGGACATGGGTTCGATCCCTGGCCTCACTCAGTGGGTTAAGGATCCGGTGTTGCTGTGAGCTGAGGTGTAGGTGGAAGATGCAGCTTGGATCCTGCATTGCTGTGGCTGTGGCATAGGCTGGCAGCTGCAGCTCTGATTTGACTCCTAGCCTGGCAACCTCCATATGCTTCAGGTATCCTAAAAAGCAAAAAAAAAAAAAAGAAAGTGCCTACTCTGTATGCTCAGGTATACCAAACTGGCACCCCTCTGCAAACAATTCACGTTACCAGGACCTCTAACAAAAGTCAAAACCGGGTCCCCTAAGGAGGGTCAGAATCAGGAAGAGGGAGGCACATTATCTCAGTGAGGCCTTTGATGATCAGGTGTCCCGATCAGCCTCTAGGCCTCAGGAGAGGTGAAGCTAGTATTTCCCATTTTGTCAAAAATGCAAAAGTACTGACACACACACACAAATACAAACAACAAACCCAGTAGCACAAAAATCCAACAGGTATAGTCCAGCAATTCCGTCCCCCCACTCCCCCAGACAGAGGCCTCAAGACCAGATTGGTCCCATTCCTCAAAGAGAACGGGCCCAGAATGGCTCCCTTCCCGACAGGTACTTCGCAGTCTGTGCAAACCCGAGCTACTTACCCCAATGCAAGAAGGCCGACCGTAAGTCAGGAGGCTTCTTCTCAGGGGTCCCGGAGGGCAAACGGGCCCTGGCAGCCTCTGGGGACCCAGGGACGAAGCTACCTCCAGTCAAAGTCGACCTGCCACAGGCACGGGCTCCTGGCTGGCTTGTTAATCAAAATGTCTGCGTTTGGAGCAGAGAAATGTTTCCTGCGCGGACAAGTAAGGAGACGGGGTCACTCTTCCCATGGCTTTCAGGTAAGGGTTTTTAAAGACAGGGTTAGGGGAGAGGGTCGTAGGATGTGTGACCAACTCGTGGAGACTTCTGATTGGCTGGTGGTGAAGTAACGTGGTGAGGTTTTGAGAATCTCAACCTTTCTGTTCCTACTAGTCTGGAGTCTATGTGCTTGTGGTCAGTGTGTAGATACCACCCTCTACCAGCAGGGGCGTTACTTTCTGTAGAACAACTCAAAGTTATGCATCAAATAGTTAACTATATTCTTTCAGGAACACCTGGGAGGCTTGTGACGGTTGTTCTCAGCACTACCTGCTTGAATCTGCTCTGTGGGAGTCAGGGAAGGCCTGGGAGACTAAAGGCTTCTTTCTACAAACAGGAAATGGGGAACACGTGGAGTTCCCTAATGGCCTCTGGTAAAGAATCTGGTGTCACTGCTGCAGTATGGATTCAGTCCCTGGTCCGGGAACTTCCACATGCCATGGGCGTGCCCCCCCCCCAAAAAAAAACCCAACCAAAAATGGGGAACACAGAGGAGCTTATGTACCCAGGAGGGCCTTGCACAGTGTCCTCCTTGGTTTCAATGCCCCATTCTCTTTTCTTCTCCTCAGTCCTTAGGGGAACAGGAGCAGGACAAGAAAGGGAACGAAGTTTTCTTAGAGAGATTAATCCTAACAGAGAAATTTGATATTAGGGGCACTGGGTTTTATTGACTGTCTCTGAAATCTTTGTGATCATCTAAGCAGACTATTTTTTTGTCTGTATCCACGACATGTGGGATTCCCTGGCCAGAGATTGAACCCAAGTCACTGCAGTGACCTGAGCCACTGCAGTGACCACACCAGATCCTTAATCTGCTGCACCACCAGGGAACTCCCCAAGCAGCGTACTTTATTCGTAGTGTCCCCTGGTAGTTGAGGGTGTGCCCGTCAGTATCTCAAAGGGGAGCGTCTCAGGCATCATCTAGACTCAGGCCCATGGGAAGCTGGTCCCATGGGAAGCAGGGGTTAATTTTTTTATTTTTATTTTTTCTTTTTTGCCCCTTAGAGCCCCAGATGCAGCATATGGAGGTTCCCAGGCTAGGGGTCGAATTGGAGCTACAGCTGCCAGCCTACACCACAGCCACAGCAATGCTAGATCGTCAACCCACTGAGCCAGGCCAGGGATTGAACCCACATTCTCATGAATACTACTGGGGTTCATTTCCACTGAGCCACAATGGGAACTCCAGGCAGCAGCTTTTAAAGTCCACAAATGGACCTCTTTCAGGGGGAGACTGGGAGGGAGGTGTTTCTCTCTATTCCCTTTGCCCTGAGCCCCAGGGTATTAGTTAAGAAGTGCTTCTTTGGTCTGACAGAACCTGCGAACACAAGCCCCACTGGCCGCCAGAGCCAGACTTTTAAGGGCTCTATCCTCTGGGTGCAATGCTAGGGATAGATGGTCATAGGCTCCTTTCTCTGAGACACTGGAGACCTGGCTGGGGCAGAGGGACAGCAGGAATGTGACACCCACCAGCACGAGCTTCCCCATTTCTGGAGGGAGGGGACTGCAAGTGGTCTTAGAATGTGTTTTTAAGTACCAATCCCCCCTGCCCCCCGCTATGAAGATGAGCTAATAGGCCTCATTCATGGGCCAGGAATGTACTCCTTTTGTGCTGTGCCCTGGGTGGTAGCTGGCTAAGGACTGTCTCTCCATTTGTTACAGTCCTATGGGACCGAAGATAAGCCTGTTGGCCACCAGAGCCAGCTGATCAGGGGCACTGCGGGCAGGCACCATCTCTGTGCTCGCCCTCTCCTTTCCCGGGGCTGCCAGGACAGCCTCCGGGAAGGAAGCTGTCCACACATCTGGGGCCCTGGGGTTTTGTGGCTGCCTCTCGGCAAGTGTGTTAAATGCCTGCCCTGCAGGCTGAAGCTTTTAAGATGGGTGACATCCTCTCACACAGAAAGGCCAGACACAGTTGGGTCAGTGGCCTCTGTGCTGGGCCCTGGGGCCTTAGCATGGTGAGTCCAGAGAGCTCTTGACGATTTGTCTCTCAATTTGCCACAGTCTCATGCGCCTCGTGGATACAGCCCTACTGACTTTCAAAAAGTGGCGGTGCAGCAGGTTGAGGACCTGGCATTGTCACTGCAGTGGCTCAGGTTACTGCTGTGGTGTGGGTTTGATTCCTGGCCTGGGAACTGCCGTGTGCTGCAGCCCAAAAACCCAAAAAGCTACATGTTTTTGGGGTTTGTCTCTCAGGTGCAGGTTTTAAAAGTTGGGGTGACATGGGAATCAAACCCTTCACCTCTCAGGGAGCAGCTGGGAGTTGTGAGCGCCCCCTCCCCTGACTGGGGGCTGCTGTAGGGGGAGGGAGTTTACTGGGAGAGGGTGTCTCAGCTCTCCTACCTGTTGTGATGTGTATTTAGGGTCACCAGATTCTAGGAGCTGCTTAGTTTGGTGTTTGGATTTCCTTCAGCAGGATGTGTATGCAAGTCCAGATTCAGGGTGTTCCTGAAGTGGGGGTGATTCAAGACCTCCTACTCCACCATCTTGAACCAGAACACCAGCAGCTCTTTTGTCTTTTGATTCAAAACATTCATAGGTGTGGGTTTCACCTTGCAGGGCTTCAAGCTTGAAGAAAGAGCCCCAAGCCAGTGACAGGGACCTCGATGGTTTATGGATGTGGGATCTCACAGATCTAAAGCAAGGTGCTGGATGACACCCTGCTGTGTTGGGTGGAAGGTGGGCAGGATGTGGCAGCAGGCTTCGCTGGGGGAGGGGAGACTGCCAACTTAGGGGGAATTGATGTGGGGGGGCTCATTAGTTACCTGGGAAACCAACAGAGGGGAGGCCTCTCACTGCCCCTTGGATCAGAACACCACCAGCTGGGGCTTAGGGTGAGCATGCAGGAAGGTCATGGACGTAGGTGTGGGTGAAGCAGGCGCTGGTCCGGCAGATGATGTACAGAGAGCGAGGGAAGAGCCATCTTGAGTGACCACACAGCAGGTCATCCAAAATCATGATTAACAGATCAGGAGTGAGCTCTAGGGGCAGGAAATACCCTTCCAACTCTCCCCTTCCGCTACCTCCCCTGCCCCCATCACCCAGTGTTGAGCTTGCCTGCAATCTGGGAATGTTGGTGAAAGGAGGGGTCAACTGAGATTTGCAGGTAAAGAGGGCACATCTGGGTTGGCAGGCTTACGCTGATGGATGCTGCTCCTGAGTTCCTGGGGAAACAGATACCCAGAAGCAAGGAAGCTCTAGTCTTGAGAATCCTCGAAAGGCAGAAAAGATGAGTAATGCTGAGCCCCTGGAGAGGTGCTGCTTGCATTCACCGAGCACTTTGCAAGGCCCAGTAGAGGAGCGGGGTTTTATCTTCACTGGGCCTCTGTTCACTGTGTTCCTGCCTCAGTCCTTTGCAGACACGGACATCTGTTCTCATCTTCGCCTGTCAAATTTCTACTCATCCATTAGGCAAAACTTTGACCTTGATCCTTAGATCCCCTTGATCTAAATTGAATTCTTCTGTTTTCAGACGACCCTATACTACTCCCTTATACCACATTTCCTAAGCACACTGTGTGTTACAAACAGCAGGTTTCTCTGGGAGGGCAGGAAAAACCTTACCCCTGGAAATCAGTGTGGCATCTGGCACACAGTAGGTGCCCAATACAGATTTGCTCTTGGGGGATGGGTGGGGCAAAGGGATAGATGTCCTTTTTTAAAAAAGAATGATTCAGGAGCTCCCGTCACGGCTCAGTGGTTAACAAATCTGACTAGGAACCATGAGGTTGAGGGTTTGATCCCTGGCCTTGCTCAGTGAGTTGAGGATGCGGTGTTGCTGTGGGCTGTGGTGTGGGTCAAAGACGAGGCTTGGATCTGGTGTTGCTGTGGCTGTGGTGTAGGCTGGCAGCTATAGCTCCGATTGGACCCCTAGCCTGGGAACCTCCATACGCTGTGGGTGCAGTCCTGGAAAAGACAAAAAGACAAAAAAAAAAAAAAAAAAAAAAAAAAAAGTGGTTCGGCCTTAGGACTTCTGTCTAAACTCCATTTAAAAATTGTAAACGTTGTGGAGTTTCCATCGTGGTGCAGGGGAAGCAAATCTGACTGGGAACCATGCAGTTTCAGGTTAGATCCCTGGCCTTGCTCAGTGGGCTGAGGATCCGGCGTTGCCGTGAGCTGTGGTGTAGGTCACAGATGAGGCTTGGATCTGGTGTTGCTGTTGCTGTGGCCGTGGCGTAGGCCTGGCAGCTGTGGCTTAGGCTGGACCCCTAGCCTGGGAACCTCCATGTGCCATGGGTGTGGCCCTAAAAAGACAAAAATAAATAAATAAAAGTTGTAAAGACTGAAATATACAATGTCTCACAAAGACATTGAAAGATAATGAAAGTCATTCTTTTCTAGTGCCATAAATATATATGTGAGCTAAAGAGAGAAACTATTTGGATCACCAAAAAAAAGCCACCAATTTGAAATGTGGTCATAATATTTAAACTGTATTAAGAACAGGTCCTTAAATCTATTTTTATGAAATTTATTCCCAATTTGAAGTGGCAGTGTATACAAAGATAACACAGCTTGTGACACTTTACAGAAATATTTGCTACAACATGCACATTATGAAGTGTTTCAAACATATTCATATTAAGTTTCATGCTGAATAAATAATCCCCCATTTAATTTTTTTTACATAAAAATATAATATTGCACTCTTAACAAGACCAGTTATTTTGCATATTTTCTCTTTAGTTAAATGATGAAATTCAGCCATTAAAAAAAAAGACTGAGTAGCAACCTTATTCTAATAAGAGACTAAAGTTCTCAGTAGAAAAATGAAAGCTAGACAATAGCTGCAATTTTTTTTCTTTCTTTTTTTTTTTTTACAAAGCAAATCACTTCAACGTGAATAGGAATAATCTCATCTCTGCACCTCTTTGGACCTTAGAATTAATACCCAATCTGTGCAAACCATGATCTAAATGCAGCCCATGAGGTGGTCTTACATACGATGCAACTGAAGGTTACAAGCTTACATGGCCACTTGCTTCCTCTTGTATTTATCTTGATGGCAGAGACTTTGGAATTGTATTTTATACAGTTTTTAAGCAGAATGTTTCAGAAAGTCTGGAAGTTACAAAAAGTAGTTCTGTAAACACCATATGAATTAAATTTCCATTAACAAACACGCAAGGTATTTATAGGCAGGAGTACATGTTTTATCTCACGGTAACATTACTGAGCTTATTTTACAGTGTTTTCAAAGCCAATAAAGCAGCACCCCAAGTCAAAATAGAGCCATAATATCACGACAGAGATAGACTACCCCAGGGTTTTTAGGAATTCTGTCTTTATCGCATGTGAGTTTGCTGTAGAGTGCACTTAGATTTTTCTATTGTTCCTAGCATTCTCAAGGGGTACAGGTTAGTAGAAATGGAGGAGATTGCTTCCTGAAAGAACAGTCCTGCCTCCTGTAAAGACTGTGAGACATCTCCTCTTCGTTTGTAATTCTGTTTTGGGCAAGAAAACTCTTCCTGCACATTAGATTAACTGCCTTGTCTGGACTGCATTAGCCATATCTGTGCAAACTCTTTCGCAGTGGAGGCTTTCTACTGCAAATTGTTAAGTATTCAATGCTCTGTAGATAGTAAAAGAATTATCATTTGTTTAAATCTTAGTGACTCAAGTAAGGATATTCAATATCTAGTGTTACAGGTTTTAAGGAGGATTTTAAGGAAGAAACAGAATATGTCTGAAAATCAAAGATACCTGTGTTCTTGTTTGTGGCAGTCAAAAAATTCTCCTTCTACTCTGAGCTAAGAAGGCAACAGGCAAAAACTGCCCAACAATGAGTTTCAAATATTCAGATATTCCAAAAAACGCTTGGTGCAGAGGCACCTACTGAGTTATATACTTCTTGAAGAAAGCAATGATCAAGTTCTGAATTCTTCATCTTTATCTTTCCTTTTTTGGGGAGTGGGTGTGGGTGTGTTATCTTGGCAGAAAACTCTGTAGATACAATCTTTCAGAGTACTTTATATAAACAGCTGACCAATTTAAATTCTACTGGCCTTTTTGGAATAATAGAAGATAGGAAATAACAGAAAGTAGAAAAAGGAGAGATGCTACAAATCCTTTCTTTAGAATTCCTTGTGGAAGAAACCTTTAAGAATCTGACTTTAATTTACCGTGGCAGACCTGAATCTTGCTGGTTAGCGCATACTGATACGACCCTCCAGATTATCAGTAAATCAGAGCAGAACTTTCCTCTCGGGACCTTGTACGGCTGCAGAATTTTGTGCAGATGAACAGTCTTTATCGTTGCTTGGGTGGTTTGTTTGGTCATCCGTGTCTTCGGGGTCGCCCTCCTGGAAAAGGCGAAGTCTGCAAATTCAGCTTGGAGGTACAGAGCTCTGGAAGTGCGAAGCTCCCCTCATTCACCCAGCGGCATAGCTGCTAAGGAAGGAATAGAACATCGGCTGTTTCAAGCGTTGCTGGTCCTTCCGACACCAAGCAATCACGGTCCCATCGCTGTTGGCTGTGTACAAATGGTGGCCATCGCAGGAAAATGTAAGGCTGTAAAAAAAAAAAATCCCATTTGTACATTGTGTCTCTTAAGACTGTACTGGCACATGGCGATCATACAGAAATGATGAAAGGAGGTTAAGATACCTTTACGGGAGCAGAGAGACAGACACAATGACTGTCTACAACTCATTGGTTTTGACTGTAATTTTAATGTAGTTTCTGCTGGCAAGTTTGTTTTTGACGCTCATTCTAACCAGGTGATACAGACTAAAACCAGGTACATTCGGTTCCTTCTTTGCGTATTTTCTTTTCCTTTTTTCTTATTTATTACTTAACAAAGACTTGGATAGAGGAAACTTTAAAAAGATGTAACAGTACTACATTCTCTCTCTATAGAAATAAATGATGATTATTTTATGGAGCTATTTGAATTTCCCTAAAAGTAGAAAGGGTAGAAACGTAACATTAATAAATAATTAATTTAGGTTCATTAAACTTTACATTTAGTGGACTAAAAAGAAGTTTATTTTAACAAAGCAGAAATTAAATCATTCACTTCCAATTGAGTCTTTAAAGTTAAATCTGTTACCGACGCCATGGGGGACCGGTTGTTTATCAATCTTGTCAAGCACACCCTTGCAGCTATCAATCACCATTACGGTATTTTCAATAAGGAAAGGAAAAAATACATAGTTTCTATGTTTCAGGAGGCCTTCCCTGGGTGCTATCTGGCATGTTTTCCTGTGACACTCTGAGCTCCTGACTCAGGTTTTAAGCTCTAGGAAGAGAAGCACTTCACCTTCTCCTGCCACAGGGCCCTGGACGATGTCCTGGTGTTTGAGAAATGATCAGCGATTCCTAATGAACCCATAACATACTTCTTTACTATCTCTCTGATAAAAATATAATCACAGAGCATATTATGACAAACAGATGGGGGTGGGCGGGGGGGAGACTTTACCTTACAATAGGCTTATTTGATTTAGGAAATGTAATTTCCCGCACAGGCTTTAGGTCCCAAGTACTCCATAACCTAGAGGAAGAAAAAAAGTCATCATCTAATCATGCAAATTAAAGTTTCCTTCACTAAAAATTTAACCTATGTGTTTATTTGTTAAAAATCATCCAGAAGGTGAGTTCCCGTCGTGATGCAGTGGAAACAAATCCAACTAGGAACCATGAGGTTGTGGGTTTGATTCCTGGCCTCACTTATTGGGTTAGGGATCTGGCATTGCTGTGAGCTGTGGTGTTGGTCACAGACGTGGCTCTGATCTGGCATTGCTGTGGCTCTGCTGTAGGCCGGTAGCAACAGCTCCAATTAGATCCCTAGCCTGGGAACCTCCATATGCCGTGGGGGGGGGGAATCATACAGAAGGAAATACAATAAATGATTAACAGGAACTATTAACTTCTGGGCAGTTTGGCCAGGGTGAGTGGGGAGAAAGAAAATTTATCTTTGTATGTTTTCATATTGTTAATCTCCTATAGTCAACAAACAATATAAAATTTCAAAAATGTATGGAAGCTATCTTTATTATTTACAAATAAAACAGAAATAACTGCTACTCAGCCATAAAAAAAGAACAAAATAATGCCCTTTGCAGCAACATGGATGCAACTAGAGATTCTCATACTAAGTGAAAGAGGTCAGAAAGAGAAAGACAAATACCATATGATATCACTTATATGTGGAATCTAAAATGTGGCACACAGAGTTCTTACAGTGGCTCAGTGGGTTAAGAACCCCAAGTGTCCATGAGGATGTGGGTTTGATCCCTGACCTCACTGGTGGGTTAAGGATCTGGTGTTGCCACAAGCTTCAGCATAGGTTGCAGATGCAGCTCGGATCTTGCGTTGCTGTAGCTGTGGCGTAGGCCAGCAGTTGCAGCTCTGATTTAACCCCTAGCCTGGGAACTTCCATATGCCGTAGGTGCAGACCAAAAAAGAAAAAAAAAAGTGACACAAATGAACCTAACTACAGAACAGAAACAGACTCACAGACATAGAGAACAGACTTGTGGTTGTCATGGGGGAGGCAGTTGTGGTTGTCATGGGGGAGGCGGCGTGGGATGGACAAGGAGTTTGGGGTTAGAAGATACAAACTATTACATTTAGAATGGATAAGCAACCGGGTCCTACTATATAGCACAGGCAACCATATCCAGTCTCTTTGGACAGAACATGATGTATGTGTATATATATATGACTGGGTCCCTTTGCTGTACAGCAGAAATTGACACAGCATTGTAAATCAACTATATTCTAATTAAAAAAATTAAAAAAAACAGAAATAACTGAAGAACTGCTATCTGAAGGTGATTTTAAATCTCTAAATATTAAACATTAATCTGTTTAGATAGCAAACATTGATTTTGGAAACTGCTGTGTCCTGATGAACAAAGCCCACAAAGAAATCAAAACTCCTCCTACCTGACAATTCCATTTTCTAATCCGCCAGCAATCACATTGATAGATACTCCCTCGGGCTGGTTAGAGAAAGCAACAGAACAGATGATCTCTCTGCAGTGGACATGTCCAACGAGGTCCCCGTTCACTGTCCAGAGCCTGAGGTCACTGCCCCCACCAGCTGAAATGGCACAATCAGCCGGCAGGTCACTAGAGTGTAGGTATCACAGAACCTCCATGCTGGGCCCCAGAGGGGCAGCCCTGACATACAAGCATCTTTGTTTTACTGATGAAGTTTAGAGGCGACTCATGACTGAAGACTGAAGTGAAATTACTAGATTTTATGTCACACAGAGTTTGCATATTTATCTAGAGACAATGGCTAGTGAAAAGAAAATTATCTACAATGTAGAGCAACGAGGTAAATTTCTCATGGATCTTCCCCCCCGCCCCTTTTAGGGCTGCATCCGAGTCATATGGAAATTCCCAGGTTAGGGGTTGAATTGGAGCTGCAGCTGCTGGCCGACACCACAGCCACAGCAACAATGGATCTGAGCCTCGCTTGTGACCTACACCACAGCTCATGGCAAGGCCAGATCCTCAACCCACTGAGCGGAAGATAGGGGTTGAACCTGTATCCTCATGGATACTAGTCAGGTTCGTAACCTGCTGAGCCACAATGGGAACTCCCTCATGGATATTTTCGTAGTCATAACATTTCAGCATACAAACTGCCAACTCTGACTTTGAAGGTACCGAGAAAGCTAAACAATCTCCAAAAAGAGAAGAAAATACTCTGTGACACTATAAGAAGTGCCTTATGGGACTTCTGAAGAAAAAAAAGTTACAGGAAAAGTTGAATTAAAAACTAATTCTGGAGTTCCCGTCGTGGCGCAGTGGTTAACGAATCCGACTAGGAACCATGAGGTTGCGGGTTCGGTCCCTGCGCTTGCTCAGTGGGTTAACGATCTGGCGTTGCCGTGAGCTGTGGTGTAGGTTGCAGACGCGGCTCGGATCCTGCGTTGCTGTGGCTCTGGCGTAGGCCGGTGGCTACAGCTCCGATTAGACCCCTAGCCTGGGAACCTCCATATGCCGCGGAAGCGGCCCAAAGAAATAGCAAAAAAGACCAAAAAAAAAAAAAAAAAAACAAAACAAAACTAATTCTTAAAAACAAAATGCTTATTCTTTAGAATATCTAAAATTAAATCTTATAAATCAGTCTCTTATTAAATGAATCTTTTCAAAGACCATGAGTAACCAAACTTTTTTAGTTTTCCAAGGGGTGGAGGAGGCAACCCTTGCTTGCCATTCTCTATAAATTCATGGTGATTTGTCCAGGCTTCTTTGGAGAGAAATATTCTCATACTGATAAAGAGAGAGAGATTAAGAGGCATAATAAAAGTTTGGATGACACAGTGTGTTACTACACTTAATTTTCTCTATTAGAACTAAAATAAACATAGAGAATTTATTTAGGCAATAAAAACATTTCATATTTTATAGCAAAGCAATAAATATTGGAAATACTTCTTTATCTAAATATATGCTAAAGACCTTCAAATATCACAAATCAAAATGCCTAGTGTGTTGCAGTATTATTCACAATAGCCAAAAGGTAGGAACAACACAAATGTTCATCAAGAAATGAACGGATAAACAAAATATGGTATATCTATACAATGGAATACTATTCAGCCACAAAAGTATGAAGTTCTGACATACGCAACAACATGGATTAACCTTGATATATTATGCTCAGGAATTCCTATTGTGGCTCAGCAGTAACCAACCCAACTAGCATCCATGAGGATGTGGGTTTGGTCCCTGGCCTTGCTCAGTAGGTTAAGGATTTGGCGTTGCTATTAGCTGTGGTGTAGGTAGCAGATGCGGTTCGGATCCTGCACTGCTGTGGCTATGGTGCGGGCTGGCACCTGCAGCTCTGATTCTACCCCCAGCCTGGGAACTTCCATATGCTACAGGTGCAGCCCTAAAAAAAAGCAAACAAACAAACAAAATGTTATGCACAGTGAAATAAGCCAGACACAAAAGGGCAAATACTATATGATTCCATTTATATAAAATATTTAGAATAGGCAAATTCATAGAGATACAAAGTAGAATAGAAGTTACCAGGATCTGTCGGGGTGGGAGGAATAGAGAGTGACGGTTATAGAGTTTCTGTTTGGGGTTATGAAAAAGTTTTTAAAATAGTGGTGATGGTTGCACAACATTGTGAACTTAATCATGCCACTGAACTGTATTCTTTAAAATGATTTAAATGGCAACCTTTATGTTAAATATATTTTAACACACACACACACACCACACACACACACACACACACACACACACACACACACACACACAGAGAGTCTAAAAAAATGACCAATGGTCTACTTTCCCTTGTAGAATATTGATTAGGAGAGATTATCCAAATAAAGAATTAAGATATAGGAAACTCAATATGCTAAAGAAATATAATTTAGATGATAAACTCATCTTTTACATAAGTAGGCTCTTTTAATTTAACATTTAATATTTAATAAAGTAACAGATGGGATAGTAAGGTACCCATTTTTTTTTTAAGTCATTGGCTATATATCCATAAAAGATACTGATGTAGGCGTTGGTAACTGTAAGACATAGCTACTGCATGGTGTAGTCCTTCAAAAAAAGAACATTTAAATGTGGTCCTGCACCTCTGGAAGTATGATGTAAAACCTGATAGGTAAAGAATTACCCTAGAAAGGCAGAGGGGGAGGGAGTGGGAGGGACTAGGAATGTGGGTTAATAGATGCAAACTAATGCCTTTGGAATGGATAATCAATGAGATCCTGCTGTATAGCACTGGGAACTATATCTAGTCACTTATGATGGAGCATGATAATGTGGGAAAAAGAATGTATATATGTATGTGTGACTGGATCACCTTGCTGTACAGTAGAAAATTGACAGAACACTGTAAACTGGCTATAAGGGAAAATAAAAATCATTATAAAGCTAAAAAAAATCACCCTAGAAGATCACCCCAAAACTTGGTCTACCACAAAACCAACTACTCATCTGCCAAAGACTGTAAGTATATATACAAAAAAATTGAGGCCCTTATTAGCCGATACCACATTGCTTTCATGTATAATTTAATATATTAACTAAAAGTCAGAAAGTTGGGCATTCTAGAAAAAAATCTTTATTCTTCCTATACATTTTCATCAAAATTAAAGTAAATTGGAGAACCACCCCTTGCTCTGAATATTATATTACCTTTATAGTGCCACTAGCAACACAGGATCAGGCTATGAACCCTAGTTGCAATGTATATATTTTGATAGAGTGGTGAACAATTTAAAAATATACAGAAACCATCTGCTACAATATTTACACAGTTTGATAAACTTCCCATTATCACTATAAAAGCCATATCCCATGATAAGTCCTAGGAAATTAGGATCAGGAGGAATGAGCTTGCCAGCATATCTTCAGCCCCAATACAGAAATTTTTGAGATTATATATGTGTATGCATATATGCAAATAGAGATGCACACATATATATATTTACCTTAAATTTTGATTTTAAAGTTACTTGGATGGTTCTCAAGATTTTTGGTAGGCTAAATCTGATAACTTTCTTCACTTCTTGGACTATGAGAATAGGAGAATGAAATCTAGTTTGGGTCACTAAACATAAATTTGTCCTCTTTTTAAAAAAAAATCTTATTATGCTTTCTAGATACCAAATGCTCTTTAAGACTCTTCTTATATATGCATCAAGAGGCCTCAAACAAGTTGAGAAGCCCTTTTTGTTCAAATCAGAAAGAAAGTTCTAGCTGTTACTCTATCACACAGTGCATACTACCTGGGGAGACCTCAACATCCTACTAGTGAGTTGGTAACTGTGAGCAAAAGTCCCTTGGTTTCTTGTTCCCATATGACTAGCTGATATAATGTCACAGACAAAAATCACTACTGGCAGCAGGAAGGTAATTAATTTCACAGCTCCCTCAGGTTCAGTCCTAACTCCCAAGTGTTACCAAAACACAAATAGTAGAGAACTCTATATAAATAACCATTGCATTATTCTCCAAGAGTCCCTCCTGATGTGACATACTAAAAGCTGATAAAGTACAAATCAAGGAAGAACAATTAGCAGAGTCATCAATTAATTGCCCACACTTATATTTACCTAAGTCAACTATTTAAGATCTTTCCCCTTAGTGATGATGACTAGGAAAGAAACATGTTTTTGTGACATTAATTTATAAGTGGAGGCTAAGATTGGCAAATACTTCACATCTGAAATCTTTAATCACGACTGAAAACATTACTTTTCTTGAATACAAGAATGAATGAATGTTTTGTAAAAACAATACTCTGAGAGGTATCTTAGGTATAGGGAACAATATTCAGACTTTGTTCCAGGTCCCTGGAATAGAGCTCCTAAAACCCTTGTTAACTTACTGTCTTTTGTACGCTGATGAGATGCTTCCTTGGGGGAGGCCCTAGACAGCTTTAGGGTGAGGGCTGGTCACCAGAAAAACCTACCTGATTGACCGCTGAGTTAGAACGTACAGCACCTCCCACTTCCGGGGAGGGGAGAGGGCCTGGAGCTTGAGCTCAGTTCCTAATGGACTAGGATTCAATCTTCCTGCCTACTTAATGACACCTCAGAAAAACCCTGAACATCAGGCTGAGGAAAGCTGATGAGCACATTTATGTGCCAGGAGGGTGGTGCACTCTGACTCCACAGAGACAGACCCACTGGACCTTTCTGTACCTTTTCTTCTGGCTCTTCATGTCTATCCTTTGTAATGAACTATAGTGTTTTACTGAGTTTTGTGAGTGGAACCTACAGGAGGGGTCTTGGGACTCCCACATGTGCTACCTTCAACTAGTTAGTGTCACTACTGAATTGCATTGTTGGACACCCAATTGGTGTTTACAGAACTAGAGAACTGTTTGGTGTCAGGAATAAAACAAATGATATGAAAATTGCAAGCAAAGGATAAAAGACCGCTGACTGTAGATGTGTCAAAGATAACTGTACTGAGAGGACAAAAAGAAACAGTTTTTCAAAGGATCCTTTCAATTAATGGAAATATAATATAAATGGAAAGTTAATGAGCTTTTCAACTGTTCTTTCCTACTGGATGCATTAAGTTTTTAAATATGCATACGAGAAAAAACAAAAACTCAAAGCAAGCCCTTTGATTAGGAGGTATATCCCTGTCTGGTAAATTTTGGGCAAATTATACCTCCATTTCCTATTCTATACTACTCTCCTGCAGGAAATAGAAGACATATTCAGAGCTGATCATCTACTGATGCTTTTCCTTTAGTCAGGAGAAAGGTAGCAAAGTTAGCAGTTAAAAGCAGAAGCAAAAGGAGTTCCTTGGTGGCTCAGTGGGTTAAGAATCCAGCATTGTTGTTGCTCTGGCTTGGGCCCCCAGGCCCGAAAACTTCCACATGCTGCAGGCGTGCACCCCCTCCCAAGAAAAAAGGAAAACAAACAAACAAAAAATGGTGGGAGCAAAAGCATATAGAAAAACAAAAACAAAAACTAACTCGAGGAGTTCCCATCATGGCTCAGTGGTTAACGAATCTGACTAGGAACCATTAGGTTGCGGGTTTGATCCCTGGCCTTGCTCAGTGGGTTAAGGATCTGGCGTTGCTGTGAGCTGTGATGTAGGTTGCAGATGCAGCTCAAATCCCATGCTGCTGTGGCTCCGGTGTAGGCCGGCAGCTACAGCTCCGATTAGACCCCTAGCCTGGGAACCTCCATATGCCGCAGGAGGTGGCCCTAGAAAAGGCAAACAGACAAAAACAAAACAAAACAGAACAAAAAAACAACAAAAACTAACTCAAATGCAATCTTTAATATATAACAGAAAGAGTTAAATTATGACAATAATTGCATAGGTAGATGTTTAAATTGATGGACTAATCTTTGACCTTACTGTATTTTGATATGCATGCTAGTACCTAAGTATTTAGATCTGGCAGGGACCTGACAGATGTAATGCAACAGTTTTATTATGATGTAATCAGTGAGCTGAATGCACTGTTAGTGTGATCACCTGTGCTTTGGTTTTGGGCTAGCTCACCTGAGTCACACACGGTGGCAATGTCACCTGTAGTCTCACTGGCAGAGACAGCTGTGACAGGGCTTTTGTGTCCCGCCAGACTTTGTACGTAGCACAACCTGAAAGACCAAAAACATGAATTTATATGTAGTTATTAAATATAATTATACTTCCTTATTTCTATAATGCTTTTCCTCAGTATGTATGTACCTATTATTTTTAAGGCATTCCTAACTATATTCCTAATTGATCTTTTAATTCAGTAATATTACAAAGGCAAAGCCTGTATTTCATGCTTAAAAATTTTTAATGGAAAGATAACATTTTAGTGCATCTATTTCTCACAGTAAGGGCTATTGGCTGTGTTAGAGTTGGAGCTTTTCTGTACCTGTTTAAGTCCCATATGATGCAGGTTCCATCTCTGCTCACACTTATCATTATACTGTATGGTTTGCAAACAAATAAGCTGGTTATCTCTTCGGTGTGCCCATAGAGATGTATCTGAGACTCCATTTCTATCTCTGAGGGCTAGAATTAAAAAAAAAATAAGTAAAGGATAAGATAAAAACCATGATATAAGGTAATCTAGCATTGTATCTCAAAAATAAAAGCAACCCGAGTGACTCAAACATTCTTCTCAAACATATCATTTTTTAACCTAAGTTCAACTTTTTCTAAAGAGTAAAACTAATTAAACATGAAAAACACTTTTTTTTTTTTTCTGGTCTTTTGTTGTTGTTGCTATTTCTTGGGCCGCTCCCGCGGCATATGGAGGTTCCTAGGCTAGGGGTTGAATCGGAGCTGTAGCCACCGGCCTACGCCAGAGCCACAGCAACGCGGGATCTGAGCCGCGTCTGCAATCTACACCACAGCTCACGGCAACACCAGATCGTTAACCCACTGAGCAAGGGCAGGGACCGAACCCGCAACCTCATGGTTCCTAGTCGGATTCGTTAACCACTGCGCCACGACGGGAACTCCCCAAAAAACACTTTTTAATTGACCATAACTTCATCAACTAATAAGCTTTTCATTTTTGTATATTCTTTTCCAGTCTTTGGCCAAATACACATATGTTTTTATAGCTGTGGTTACTGTCATACAAATAATTCTCTATTTTGTATTTTATGCATCCTACCAGAAGCATTTTCCATTTTTGACAGTATCTTCAAGATTACTTTAAAGTGTTTTAATATTCTGTACAGTTTCTACACCAGAATTTACTTCAGTATCTTTTTTTTTTTTTTTTGCTTTTTAGGGCTGCACCCACAGCATATGGAAGTTCCCAGGTTTGGGGTCGAATAGGAGCTATAGCCACTGGCCTACACCACAGCTATAGCAAGGCCAGAACCGAACTGCATCTGTGACTTGCACCACAGCTCAGGGCAACACAACACTGGATCCCTAACCCACTGAGCGAGGCCAGGGACTGAACCTGTGTCCTCATGGATACTAGTCAGATTCATTTCTGCTGAACCATGATAGGAACTCCGCTTCAATATCTTTTATGGACAGGCATTTTAAATTGTTTCAAATTTTCTCAAAATTATAGATGCCATAATTAAATTCTTCATGTACACATGTTTTGTTCCTTCTCTAAGTCACTTCTTTAGAATAAATTTCGAGAATCCTACTAGTAGATCAGTGAATATTAATGATGTTATAGTTCTTGACAGTGTATTTTGCAAAGGCTTTTCACTGATTCATAATGCCTCCAACAGCGATGTACTGGTCATCAATAGTTGTGAACTGGTTTTCTAAATCAAAGGTTCCAAGGTCCACATTGGCTCACAGACGTCCACAGGGTCTAATCTTTATTTTCATTAGGTTAGCTGTTTATTGTCATAAGGTATTTCAATACTTCAAAAATATGGAAAAGTAAAAAGAAGTATAATAAAAAGCTGCATACTGACTACTCAGTGCCTAATTCTAACGTTTTGTGTAATCAGCTTATTTTTAAGATTAAGAAAACACTAAACACTACATAGTTTGTGTACTGTTTCATATCTTATTTCCTCTCCTTTATCAGAAGTTACTATTAACTTGATTTCTGTATTTGTTTCCCATGTATGTAGAACTTAGGTTCTACTGCATATTACTATAATAATAAACAACACACTACATTATTTTCCATGTTGATAAACTTTACATATATGGTGTTATTCTTTGCATATCCGTTGCATCTTGCCTTTTTGGATCATCATTGTTTTTTGAAACATATCTGAGTTGATAGCTGCAGCTCATCTATTTTTAAGTGCTTTATGGTCCAGTGTTTTATTCACATGTAAACACATATTGAAAGACTCAAATGACCAGGCGATACCAGTTTTACATTCTTCCTTGGAACAACTGGCTCAAGCTGTGCAGCAGTGGCTTCTATTTAGCAAGGACATGTGACCTTCAGCTGAACACAATCACAGCAACCCGATGGCTTTGAAAAAGGGCAAGAATCCTGGTCTGGGCCCCTTCTGGTTCTCCTCTGCGACCCTCCCCACAGGGCCATGGGGATGTGCCAGAACCCTTTCAGGTCATGCTTCTCTGTCCCTGGGACCAAGGAATTCCCTGTCCAGAAAGGCCTGAGCCTGGTCCTTCTCTACTTGAACTCTGTAGCATTGAGTTTGTGACTCAACTCTAATTCTGAATCTGTCAAGTTTTAAATGACAATCAAGGTAATTTAAATTGCATTTCTCTTATAAAAGTTTAACTTTTTCACATATTCATTTTTTTATCTGTAAATCTGCGTGCTTGTTTTTTCATTTGTTACTACCAATTTGTAGAAACTCCTCTATCTGTGGAATAGAATGCAAGTATCTTCCTTGTTTCTGCTGGTGAACTGGATCGCCATGCTAGTCTAGGGATGCCTGACCTGAAGTCCAGTCTTGAGGATCCTGGACAACCCAGGAGATTCCCAACTGGGCTGTAATTTCAGGCAAGGGTGGGTCCCATCTGAATCATCCTCACTCTCAGAGACCAGACTTGTGGAGAAGGGCCTCCTTGGGACTCCCCAGCTTGTTCTGTCCCTTGTTGTTTTGTTTTGTTTTATTAAAAAAATTTTTAGGAGTTCATGTTGTAGTGCAGTAGAAATGAATCCGACTAGGAACCATGAGGTTGCGGGTTCGATCCCTGACCTTGCTCAGTGGGTTAAGGATCCAGCGTTGCCATGAGCTGTGGTGTAGGTCACAGATGTGGCTCAGATCCCAAGTTGCTGTGGCTGGGGCGTAGGCTGGCAGCTACAGCTCTGATTAGACCCCTAGCTAGGACTCTCCATATGCCGTGGGTGCAGCCCTAAAAAGACAAAAGATGAAAAAAAAAAATTTATAGTTGCACCTGAGGCATATGGAAGTTCCCAGGCTAGGGGTCAAAATGGAGCTGCAGCTGCCAGTCTATGCCACAGTCACAGCAACACCAGATCCAAGATACATCTGTGACTTATGCCACAGTTTGCAGCAATGCCGGATTCTCAACCCACTGAGTGAAGCCAAGGATTGAACCCACATTCTCATGGTACTGGTCAGGTTCTTAACCCTCCAAGCCACAACAGGAACTTCTTTGTTATCTTCCATTCCTCTCACAAAAGGCTGTCCAAGGACAATGTCAATATTCTATTGTAAACACATATTGAAAGACTTGACAAATGGCCACAAGGCTAAAACACATATATATATGCATGTGTATGCATTTTTTTTTACTTCATGACTATGAATAATATTTATGGGATAAATACAAGATAGGTACTCTATAGTGGCTGTTGAAATTTTATAGACTTTGCATTTTAAAATGATTGCAAGTATGGAGTTCCTATTATGGCTTAACTGGTTAAGAACCCAACCAGTATCCATGAGGATGTGGGTTTGAGTTGCCACAAGCTGTGGTGTAGATTGCAGATGTGGCTCGGATCTGGTGTTGCTGTGGCTGTGGTGAAGGTTGGCAGCTACAGCTCTGATTCAACCCCTAGCCTGGGAACTTCCATATGCTGTGGGTGTGGCCCTAAAAAAAAAGATAACAACAAAAAAAAGATTGTAAGAGTTAGTGTTACTAGATGATTCCCTGACAGATCAGAAAATAATTTCCATGGGTAGAACTGTAATCTTGTGCTGCCTACTTCTTAAAATGTTCCTGAATGATGTATTACTACCTTGGATAAACTGCATATATATTCTCCTACCACTATCAATTTAGAGAACAGAAATATAGGCGTTCATTAATACAAAGATGATATGGCCACATTATTGAACTAGTGAAAAAATGACTCAAGATGAACTGTTTTAAAATCAGTTATCACTTTTAGAAGATATTCTTCTCTAATATGTAAATGGCTTATAGATAATAGTTCCTTATAACTAATCAATTTATTCATCATTACTTAATCATATCCTACATGGCACTTGGGAGCCTGTCTTTTGTCTCTGTTAAAGCCAAGACAAATGAGAGCATGAGTACTTTTAGAACCATGGCATTCCATGGGTTGGGAGAATGGAAACTAGTGAACATGAGGTTAGCTTCCTGCAGCTTCGGGGACCCCAAAACAATGGTTCCCAAGAAAAAGCAACAATATCTACAAAAACCCAAGTAATCTTCCTTCAGATAAACAGTGATAAAATCACATAGCTAACCATATTTTTGGACATGGTTTAAACAATAACTGTTAATCTCATGACTTGATTACCTATTACTATTAATACTTAGGAGAAAAAACCCCTTATACATGAGTTGGAAAAAAAAACCACTTTCAGGCAAATAAAGAAATGGGGAAGGTAGATAACATAAGACTTTACAAGCCTATGATAACTTCAAACTAAAAGAAGCAGACGTCTTGCTATATCCACACGATAAGAGCTACACCTTTGATCTGCTATTTTAAAACTATGCTGTCCACAGTTACTCCTGTACTGACAACCTAATCTTTTTTTTTAACCAAAACTGTATATGGTGTTTGTGTACAATTAAAAATTTAGGAGTTCCCTGGTGGCCTACTGGGTTAAGGATCTGGCATTGTCACTGCTGTGGCTGGGGTTGCTGCCATGGCACAGGTTTGATCCTTGCCTAGGAACTTCCATATGTTGTGGGTGCAGCCAAAAATTGTTTTTTTTTTTTTATTAGTAATTATAGGGAAAAGGGAAGTAAGGAAAACTAAGAACAAGGCTGTTCAAAGTTTGGGGAAAAGCAAGGGGAAATAAAAAATGAAAGAAGCAGCTAGTTTTTAAATAAGTGTCTGTGACATGGTACAAATGATCTGAGTATACTAGCAGACAACTGCTCTAGCAGCAGAGGTTAGAGTATATTTGTAGGAAAAGGAAACAGAAGGGTGATCTCAGAAGGTGAAAGGCAATGGCAGCAGGAAATATTAGAGATGTTATAAAATTAACATCCACTTTAGGCCTTTGGGAGTAAAAAGGAGAAAACAGGAGACATTCTGAAAGTGAAGGCACTTCTCTGCTTAGATTCCCTCGTGGTCTTTCTATTGTGGCTGGTGTGTAAGAACTTCCCCTCACTGTTTCTCACCTGCTCTTGCCTCTCTCCTCCCAGCATCTTACACCCTAAGCTGCATGTGACACTATCTGCCATCCCCCAGACACCAGGCCTTCAAGTCCATGTTATGTTTTTGGTTTACTTTACCGAATACTTTTCCCTCATTTCTCCACTTAGTAAAAGGAGCCCGAAAGATCCAGCTCAGGTGTAACTTTTCAGGCTTCTGACACCTGGTTGGTCCCTCTTCTGGCTCTTCTGACCTGTGCGTGGATCTTTCTCAGGGTACAACCTCACTGTCCTGCACTGGCCTGTACTGCCCACCTCCTGCTAAGGAGCCTCCCCAGGCCGGCCTGCATCCCTGCAGTGCCTCCTGACCAGTTCCCTCCTTCCCCCATCTCATCTCCCTTCTAAGCAGTTCTCCTTGTGGGGCTCCATAGTGACTGCCTTAAAACCTGACTGGATCATATTAATGATCAATTAATAAACCATTAAACATTTCAAAGGCGCCTTACACTAAGATACAGAAACGATATCATGGTCACATTTGCACCTCAAGGATTATGGCAAAGACCCTTAACAGGAGTTTAAAAAGGAATAAACTTGGACAGAGAAGTAAGGAACCTAGTGTCACCCTATGCTAGGGATACAGGTTTCACTCAGTTAAACATGTATAAAACAATGGAGAAAATTGCAATGGAAAAAAAAAAAAAGCACAGGAAAGTTCCAGACTAGAATGATAACCACTGAATCTTTTTTTTTTTGTCTTTTTGCCATTTCTTGGGCCGCTCCCTCGGCATATGGAGGTTCCCAGGCTAGGGGTCGAATCGGAGCTGTAGCCGCTGGCCTATGCCAGAGCCACAGCAATGCAGGATCCGAGCCGCGTCTGCAACCTACACCACAGCTCACGGCAACGCCGGATCGTTAACCCACTGAGCAAGGGCAGGGACCGAACCCGCAACCTCATGGTTCCTAGTCGGATTCGTTAACCACTGCGCCACGACGGGAACTCCAACCACTGAATCTTTGACGGCACCACAGACCATTGATTCGAGTAAGGAATGACAGTGAATCAAAAGGCGTATTGCATAACGTGTTCTTTACTAGACTGTTTTAATACTTCAACTTTCAAATCTTAAAGATTCAGTAAACGGCTGAAAAAACTTCTCCCAGTAAGTGGCAGAACTCAAGACTGGCTCCTTGCACTTTGCTGTCATTTAATTCACCCAGAGAGGATAGGGATGTTGAACGTTACGAGTTTTGTGCTTCCAAACTTTACAAACACTTGTGGGGTTCTTGTAAGTATCCAAGTTGATACCCAGAATACTGGTGAGCAAGCATCAAAATGCCATGAAAAGGCTTAAACACAAAACATATTATAACTCAAAATACTCTCTCTCTCTGACCTTTACAGTTATTTTAAAAAATTTTCAAGATTCTAATTAACCTAAAACTAGAGTTAGATATTTTAAGAGCTTTTGTAAAGAAGAGATTAAAGTACAAAAAATTTAAGTTAATTTTACACTAAATAAATTATACTTCTTAAAGGGTCTCTTCCCCTCACTGACATGACATCGTCCAAAGCAAGCCCAGGACCTACCGTGCCACTCGTAAATCTGTTCGTGTAGGCTGTGATGACACCGCATTTGCTCCCAGTAAACAGTTGGCAACTGTCAGGTACCCAGGCACAACTAGTCACCTTGAAAAAGGACAAATCAAAGATTATCAACTACCACAAAAAAGTTAAGAAAATATATAAAAACCATGAGAAATGTTTCTACTTTTTTTTTTTTTAATGGCCACATGCACGGCATATGGAAATTCCTAGGCCAGGGATCAAACTGTAGCCACAGCTGCAACCTGTGCCACAGCTGTGGCAACACCAGATCCTTAACCCAGTGTGCCACAGCAGGAACTCCTGCTTCCACTTTTCTGACAATTATTTTTCAAATACGTGATCACAATACTTAAGGTAAACATTTTGCTTGAAATGATCAGCATGATTCAAGATACAATAATAGAGTATTCTGTAACTTTAAGATGTCTAAAAGCTGTTTCCAAACTAAAATGTATTATGTTGTATATAACTTTACATTTTTCTGTACACACACACACGACCATTTGTTCCTCAGAAATTTAAACTAAATGACCCAGAATTGACTAGATTCAAGGTTTAGTGAGTGTGTGTGTGTGATGCATTTACCTGATTTTTACTTTTCTTTCTTTCTTTTTCCCTGTGTTTGATGGGGAAACTTGTAAATAGTACATGTAAATAGAGGTATTGCTCCTAACAGTTCTGAAGGTTGTGAAATAGAAGGAAAGAAAACATGGAGGAAAAAGTCTGGTATTATTCCACTCGGATTATAAACCCCTGAGTCCCAGCCACTGAGACACTACTCAAGGTCAACTTAACTCTCTGCTTGGCTTGACAGTCTTCCCCCGAGCACTAGCCGACCCCCAGCTGCTTTGCTCTAGTCCTACATCTCCCGGTCAGTTGGGTGGCAGTACCCGCAGACATCACTTCACTAAGAATACGGTGGTCATCAGCCACAGCCCTCAGCCCCTTCCCCGCTTTGTGCTACAAAATGTCGTCTGTCTACTGATTTAGAGAAGCCCCTCTGTTTTTAAAATTTCAAACTGTTATTTGTGGGATTTTCCCCCAGCCCTACAAATGTGTTTAAGTGTCTGCGACTTTAAAAAATGACTTTCTTTGATCCTTTTGATTCTTCCTAACTCAAAATATATCATTAGAGCCTATTGGATCCAATTTTGTTTTTTGAGTTTCTTTCTTGAATAGTCCTATTTATAAAGACTGATATTTCATAATTTCTATCTTTTTTAGAGGTCTTTCAAAGAAAAAAGAAAATGTACTTACTTTTTATATATAGAATAAAGCTCATTCTGTCTTGCACTTACCATATGGGTCTACTGAATTCTTTTATAAACCTAAGTTACATTATAGGACTTCAATAATTTCATTTGTTCTCTATCTTGAAACATTTTGTAATTTCATCATCTTAGGAATTATTTCACTGCTATTATTCAATTATTCCCAACCATGCTAAAACAAAACAAACAAAATAAGAAAATGGAAGAATGAGGGATCTCCCAGAAAGATACTGTAAAATGTGAAATAAATTGTCATCTTTTGTTTTTCTTATGCATTGGTGAAAGAATGCCATCTCTTTTGAGAGAAGACCAGAGGCATTTCTGTAGTATGCTTTCAGCTGTCATTGAACACAGTTGGGAATTCAGACTTTTTCATCTTGTAGTGATAATAGAAAAAAGAAGAAAACTGAGAGGAGTATGTTTCACAATTATGAGATCAATCAGAAGATGAAGGCAAAGAGACAGCAGGACTCTGATCTGTAATGAGGATGATGAAATTGAAAGTGATATCTCAGAGTGTGACTCTTCATAGGATAATATCCTAGACAAGAGTTATCAACCTGAGAATTAAGGAATGAGCAATGAAACTGGTATCCTTATCTAGTCATTTGACCAGAAGTACTTGATCACATAATGTTTGCCAAAAGTCTGGATCATCCTGGTTTTTTGCTGTTGGTGTTGGTGTTGTTTGCATTTTGGGGCTGCACCTGTAGCATATGGAAGTTCCTAGGCCAGGAGTCACATCAGAGCTACAGCTGTTGGCCTACAACCACAGCAATGTGGGATCCGAGGTGCATCTGTGACCTACACCACAGCTCACAGCAACGCTGGATCCTTAACACACTGAGCAAGGCCAGGGATCGAACCTACATCCTCATGGATACCAGTCGGATTTCCTACCTCTGAGCCACAACGGGAGCTCCAGGATCATCCTGCTTTGCTAAAACAACTTGTGAGAGTATTTTTTTCATTTTCAATGATGTTTCTCAATTTTACATGGCAGAAATAATTCTGCAGTGCTTAAACTGCTTATTAAAATTTCTAATAAGGTTGTTTTTCATTGTCCTTTACTCTTACTTTTGTTAGTTTACTGGTGAGCCAGATGACAAAAGGCGATGACCTTTTTTTCTGCTTGTATTGAAGGCTGAGCAAACAAGTCATTGCTTTCCTTTCTTTCACTGCCAGAAATACCCCCAAAGTAGCCTACTCCACTTCTAAAATGCTCAGGGAATGGTGATAAGCGTCAGGACACAAGAATAGGCATCAGGTGTTATGTATGCAATCGAAGTCAGAAAACAGTAAAAGAACTTCCTATGGAAAGACAGCCAAAGAAAGCAGGTTTAACATACAATTTAGTACCAGAAAAAGCTGTGGCAGTACTGTATGTGTATGTGTGTGTGTGTGTGACATGCACGTGTGTGTGTGGTGTTTTATAGCTTACAAAGTACTTGCACTAACATTGGAGACATTTTTACAATGGTCAAACTTTATGAGACAGTACTGGGAGTATGGCTATCCCAGTCTTAAAGAGGAGGAAAGATGCTCGAGTCTGGAAAGGCTAAGTTACTTGCCAAAGGCTACGTGGTAAATAATGGAGCTGGACACTAACACAGGTCACAGGGTTTTAGTTAGGCCCAGTGCTCTTTCCACCACATCGTGATGCCCAAATACCTGGTCCATTTAGAAAAAAAAAGGTTAAGAAGATGGCACCCTGGTTACTGAAAATGACACAGTGACAAAAGGCAAGTGAATGGTGAGAAGAAAGAAAGGCTCATTTTGTTTCCACACTATGCCACGAGCTGATGCTGAGTAGGAGATTAAAATACTATCTCAACAAGGTACTGGGTAGAGGAGAAATTCTGGGGCACAGTCAAAACTGAGGTAGTTAGGGAGTCTGTAAGCACCATAAACAAGGCAGACGTCCAGCATCATCAGTTTCCTCACTGCACTAATTGCAGGATATTAAGACTAGCTGCCATCAGGCTGACTCCTTTTTTAAGCATTACATTGAATTATTATAACTTCATAAAAACATTTACCTGATACTGCTGTGAACTTTGTATAAAGTTTATTGGAGGCTCGCTTTGTTTACTCTTCAACCTTAAAATGTTATCAGCATATCCCCAGCTCAGGATGGCTGACCACTGAATGTCAGTGTTGTTCATGCTTCTCACACCTCAAGAAGGAGAAATAAAAGAATCAGTTGCCACTGCTCAGTTATGTTTGGACAGCCCCCCAAAATGGCAGGTTGAAGGCTGAGGCTGACTTAGCAGAGCATGGTCATTCCAGTGCAAAATCATCTTCACATCCATAAGGTGGAACGATTTGTATTAAATTTCTCTTAAGGAGTTCCCGTCGTGGCGCAGTGGTTAACGAATCCGACTAGGAACCATGAGGTTGCGGGTTCGGTCCCTGCCCTTGCTCAGTGGGTTCACGATCCGGCGTTGCCGTGAGCTGTGGTGTAGGTTGCAGATGCGGCTCGGATCCCGAGTTGCTGTGGCTCTGGCGTAGGCCAGTGGCTACAGCTCCGATTCAACCCCTAGCCTGGGAACCTCCATATGCCGCGGGAGCGGCCCAAGAAATAGCAACAACAACAACAACAACAAAAAAGACAAAAAAAAAAAAAATTCTCTTAAGACATTTTAATAAAAGATACTGATAATCAAGCTTCCTCTATTCGTGTTCTGTGACACCTTTACTTTTAACTTTTAATAATAAATATGAAGTAGGTAATAATTTTCTAGCTACTCCCTTGAAAAATCAACATGGACAACTATTAATATAAGAAAGGGAACATTCTAAGAGTAGGGTGCAACCCTGAGGAGGGATAATTTAGACCTATAACCGCAAAGATTTTGCATGGTAGACCTTCATTTATTAAGGTTCTGTTCTTTTCTCCTGCCCTCAACATAGTATTATGTTCTTTTGGGGTAAAGATTTGAACATCTTGACACCCCTTTTCAGTGTTACTTATACTTTATGCCTTGTTGGCATGTTGAATACAGCTAATGCAGCATAAATAATGTCCTTGAAACTTCAAAGCTTTCAGTGCCTTAAGGTGAGAAAATCTAAGTTCCTAGCATAATACCCAGCATATAGAGAAATAAAACAAGTAAATATTTGTTGAATGAATCAACAGCACACTGAAAATGTAACTTGTAGGTTTCTTTTTGTGTTGTTGAGTATGATGCCAAATGCTGACATTAGTTTTGCAACAAAGAAACTGGGATACCCTTCCTGGATACAAACTAAGGTCCTATGAAAAAGACTGCATTTCACAAGCCTCAGGACCTCTCCAACCCTGACATGATGCCCTGGACTAGGGTAGGTGCTCAATAAGTGTTCCCAGTTTCTCATTACAGCCATACAAGATGCACCTTCTTTTCTTAAAAAAGAAAAATAAACTTCTCTTTTTTGATTAGAACAGTGGATCTTAAACAGGAGTTTTCTAGAAAACTGCTTTTTCAGCATGTGTAGGCTTAGACCCAAGCTATAGAGATTCTGATGCTGTGTCTCCAGTGGGATCCAACCGAGTATATTTTGGAAAAAAAGCACCTCAGGAAATTTTGAGGAATAGTCAGTTCTTGAGTAACTGGCCTATTCTGAGCTTAAGATCATTAAAACCATAGCAATTTAGTTGTTACGTTGTATCATGCATGTATAACTAAGCAAAAGGACACAGCTATTTGATGTAACTGGTGCTGGACACTTTGAAGCTGCCGACATGTGACCTTTCATCTGCCAGCTGCACACCCACTCACTCAAGGCCTCTATGAAATGCCGGCAGTGGACAGCTATGTGCTGGGTACAGCAGTGACGCTCACAGTCCCTGGCCCCAAGGTGCTTACAGTCCAATGGATATTTATTTATTAAGCCCTTAGGATGAGACAGATGCTGTGTTAATCATTCCTTATATTATCTCATTTAATCCTTACAGTGAATTACCCTGTAGGTAAGTCCTTTCATTATTCATATTTTATAGATTAAAAGCCAGTATTTGAAAAGCATAAGTAATTTTCTGCAGAGCTGGGATGCAAACTCAGGCCCTGTGCTCCCGAGGCCACTGCCATAACATGGATTATGCCACTTCCCTGGACACACCTGGATTCTGACAAATCCTAAATATTTTCTATGAGGAAATAAAGTGTAACTTGAATGAACACAGCTATTAAGGGCCACTAAAGGCTGGTGACTGTAGTAACACAAATAAGATGAGTTGACAATTACATTGGGCTTATTGAAGTCCTATTGTGCTAAGTGATAATACCAGCCCTTTCTCTCTGCTCAGGAGATATAAACTTCAATCCACTCTACCTTAATTTTTCAAAGGTAAATTATTCACACATTTTGGTACTTTAAATATGATTAGTAGTAAATTATTCATGACACATCTTCATAGCTAAATTGCATCACACTAGTGAGACTAAACCACTGATAATACATTTATGATTACAGGAATTTACCTTATCCTACTAATTCACTAAACTTAGATAAAATGCTTTGCGGCCTCTTATTTCCAGCATCTATAAAGGCAATCTTTCATTTCATGACAGAATTAGGAGTGAGCCTAAAAGAACTGTTGCCCAGCCAGCACAATTAATTCCTTTAAGTGACTGATGCTTGGCAGGGGCCTGGCATCTGTGCACGGCAGTGCTCTACAGTGGAAGAAGGCCATGTGGGCCTGGGAAGCCCAGTACCCAGAACATGAAGCTCAACACTAACAGTGTGGAAGGCTCTGGGGCGTCCAGCCCACACGCCAGCTTCCAGGGAGATCTGTACACTCTTTTTTTTTTTTGTCTTTTTTGCTATTTCTTGGGCCACTGCCATGGCCTATGGAGGTTCCCAGGCTAGGGGTCTAATCGGAGCTGTAGCTGTCAGCCTATGTCAGAGCCACAGCAATGCAGGATCCGAGCCGTGTCTGCAACCTACACCACAGCTCACGGCAACGCCGGATTGTTAACCCACTGAGCAAGGGCAGGGACCAAACCTGCAACCTCATGGTTCCTAGTCAGATTCGTTAACCACTGCGCCACGACGGGAACTCCAGGTCTGTACACTCTTGTCAGGACCAGGCAGGTGCCCCAGTCACTCATTTCAGTGCACAGAGCCCGTGCCTAGTCAGCAGGGAGAGTTCTTTTACATTTAGTAAAGCATAAAAGAAGGATGTTTGGAAGGACGGAGGGATTACTTGAGTGGAAAATGTGCTAGTTTTCCAGTGTGTAGGTGACATTTAGAAACAAGAGGGCCTCTACTGTATGGTACTTTTCCATGTGCTGCTTTTAGGTGACTCAGTGCACAGGGAGGTGAGAAAAGGGTTGCTTTCCAGACATTCGTATTTTTAAAACCTATTTTCAAAGCTATCATGACTTCCCTGCTTTGTTTCATTTGTTTTAATCTCATGACTGTATCTGCTTAGGTACTCAATTTGCTGGTCAAATTAGTCTGTCTCTTCTTAGCTTCAAGAGCCTCAAAGGATATATTGTATAGAATTTTGACAATGTTTTTATCTTGAGACATTATTTATTCTTGTCTCCTTCAACTCCTTCTCTCATTTCAGATGACACTGCATTTAATTCCCATTTTTTTTTTCATGTAGTATATATATATTTTTTAACCAAGTGGCAGCAGCACCTGCAGCATATGGAAGTTTCTGAGCCAGGGAATCGAGCCATGGCCACTGTAGAAGCAATGCCATGCAGTTATGCTGTGAGCCACAAGTCCTTTATGTAGTACGTTTTAATTCTGATTTTGCATTAAATAAACACAAATTTGAGTTTACTTCTTCACCAAGGATGCAGAAAAAATTAGAAAACAGCAGCACAGATGAGGGGAAACATTCAACTCTAAGGAAAGATAACTTAGGATGACTTGATGTTCATTATGTTTCCTTTACCTTGTTCTTTGCTGTACGTCATCAGAAGACAGAAGTTTCGGGACAAGCCACAGATTGCTCTAGTGGGCAAAGCCTGGAGAGAGCCGAATCTTTCTCCATGGGGCTGGCTGAAGCAGACCACAGGCACTGGAGCACTTGGGGAGCCTACATGCTCCCCCCATTTCAAGCCTTTAATCCATGACAAAGGACTCTAAAATTGAGGAAGGTGGAAAGTACAATTTAAAAAAAAGGTAGTAAATAAAGAATTACTTCTAATTTAAATTCTAAACAAAGTGAGAAAAAACAGCCTGATTATAAGCCCTTTGTGGGCAAGGATCATTTCAAAATTTTTCACTTCCCCAGGCTTAGCTTATGGAAATATGTGTTCCTGGCTGCTGGACCCAGTAATGGACAAGACAGATGATGTCCCTGCACTGTGGAGCTGCATGCTAGCTGGGCAGACAGTAAATGCACAGACACAGACTGAAGAAAGTGAAAGGTGGTGAAAGTGCTGTGAAGAAAATCAAAGGAGAGGAAGAAGAATGAGAGTTGACATACGAGGGTGGGGAAGACTGAGGAGATGGCGTCTGAGCAGATACCAAGTGGAACGAGAGAAGACGCTGGGGCCCATCTGGGGTAGGGCCACCAGGTGCAGGGAACAGCCAGTGCGAGGTGCTGAGGTGGGAATGAGGTGGGTCGTACACATCCCCCTGCAAACAGACACACTGCTCAGATCCTTCAGACCCACCAACCAGAAGGAATTAATGAGCAGTAACTCAACTAAATGGTATTTGTGACTTTTCAGGGATGTACTGTTATTTTGACATGTTAAAATAAGAGATTCTAGTTAAAAATAATGATCCCGGTAATAATAATGATGAAAAGGCTTCAAAATCATAGGAGTTAAATTGACAAGTAAACACAAAACAAAAAATAAGGTTTCAACTATGAAACACAACATTGGTGATCCAGGTTCAGTCAAACAACACTGTCCATCATACTGTTTTAAATTTCAGTTTTACTGGTCGTATAAATTTTGTTTGTATTTAACATACAAATTTAATATATGTGAGCTATGAGCATAAAGAATTTACATTTAGTGATCTATTTGTGTTCTACATTTAGTGTATTTAAACAGCATTATTATGAGACAAGGTCTGTGAAAGCCATTTCTCTCAACATAGATCACAGATGACTGTAGGCTGAGATCTGTGTTGTACTTGAGCTCCAACGTCCTTTGTAACCTCTTTCCCTGCTTTTTAATTTTCTGTGATGACCTTCTGCAAACCTTCATAACACTTTAAAATTCAGTCTCCCATCTTATGCTGCTTTTATAATAAAGAACTGAGTTGAGGGTTAGAATACATTTTACTCTTAAGGTTTGCTTGCTTCATTTTTTCTAATTCAAAGTAATTCCTATTTTAAGAGGCAATACTTTTTTTTTTTTTTTTTGGCTGAGCCCATAGCATGCAAAAATTCCTGGGCCGGGAATCAAACCCACACCACAGCAGTGACAATGCTGGATCTTTAACCCACTGAACCACAAGGGGACTCCAAGAGGCAATACTTTTTATCATTACGATCTGGAGGCACAAAAAAATATATATAAGGTTTCCCCTTTAATTGTAAACCAAAACATTTACACCTCTGGTCAGTACTTTTGGTGAAAGATGATAATGGGACCATGTGTACACTGGCCATGTGTGCACTGGCACACGTATGCTCAGACTGTTCTTGAGTCCTGGGTGGTTACTTTCCTCTCTTTGCAACACCTGTTATATCACTGCCTTGTGACCTTTCCCTAGTAATAACCCTCTCCTCCTGTCACTAACACAGCATTGACCACACACAGAACATTGCTGGTAATGCACATGTGTGTGTGCATGTGCTGGCACACACCTTCAGGCTGGGACCAGGATACTCATTCCCTCGCTCCTAGAGCCTAAGAGAGGCCTGAGGACTCAGGAGTAGAGCCAGTTTTTGCTAATTCTACTGAAATTCAAATGACATACCGGATAGGGAATTTCTTTGACGGGTTCTCTGGTTTCCCTGAAAGCAAACTGCACTAACAACCCCACAGCAGCAGGAAGCTCTCCTTCAATGTTGAGTTTGGATCCAGGTCGGCTCGCGTGGGCTGACTGGAACAGCTGACGAGGGGTTTGGCCGTAGGTTTTTATCATGGTTTCTAGTGCTCGTCTCTGAACTGGATCTTCAACTGCAGAGACATCCATTCCAAAATATGTCTGAGAAGTAAAAGAGCAAAAGAAAACAAGAGACAGGTGAGAAGTAAGACTTGACAAGAACACCAAGGGAAAAACAAAAACTTGTTTGATTTTCTAGGCAATGGTTTACTCTTTTTCAAGTGGAAAGGATTTTAAAATGTTTTTGGTCAGGTTAATAATCACTAATAGTCTCAATGAGATCAGAATATGAATAATCAATGTTTTTGAGTGGATGAATGAAAATAATGTATCTTGATTGACCGGTGATAATTAGGTAAGTTTATAAAATTGATTTTTAATTTAAAAGAATTCATATAATGGAGTTCCCATTGTGGCACAGCAGAAATGAATCTGACTAATATCCATGAGGATATGGGGTAGATCCCTGGCCTTGCTCAGTGGGTTGGGAATCCAGTGCTGCTGTGAGCTATGGTGTAGGTCACAGGAGTGGCTTGGATCCTGCATTGTTGTGGCTGTGGTGTAGGCCAGCAGCTATAGTTCTGATTTGACCCCTAGTCTGGGAACTTTCATATGCTGCAGATGCAGCCCTGAAAAGGAGAAAAAAAAAGTAAAAAAATAAAAGAATAGTCAGGTAAGACCTCATTTGTCTGCACAGCAAAGGAAGCCACCAGCAAAATGAAAAGACCTACTGAAAGAGAGAAATTATTTGCAAATTGCATATCTGATAAAGGGTTAATATCCAAAATATATGAAGAATTCACATATCCCAATAGCAAAAAAATAAGCAGTTTGATTAAAAAGTGGGCAGAGAATCCGAAAAGACATTTTCTAAAACAGACACACAGATGGTCAATAGGCACATGAAAAGATGCTCAGCATCACTAATCATTAGGAAAATGCATCAAAAGTATAATGAAATGTCACCTCATACTGGTTAGAATAGCTATTCTAGCTAGCATCGAAAGGAGAAGAGATTACAAGTATTGGTGAAGATAGGGTGAAAAAAAAGCCCTTGTGCACTGTTGATGGGAATGTAAATTGGTGCAGCCACTATGGAAAACAGTGTGGCGGTTCTTCAAAAAATTAAAACTAGAACTACCATATGATCTAGCAATTCCATTTCTGAGTATTTATTCAAAAACACTAATTTGAAATGATATATGCATTCCTATTTTCATTACAGGATTACTTATAATATGGAAGCAACCTAAACTTGCAATGATGGAATGGATAAAGAAGATGTGGCATATGTATAATGGAATACTATTCAGCCATAAAAAGAATGAAATCTTGTGACATCATGGATGGACTTTGAAAACATTATACTAAGTAAAATAAGTCAAACGCAGAAAAACAAATACTATACAAATAAGTGAGATCTCATTTATATGTGAAATCTAAACAAACAAAAAACCAAGCTCATAGATAACAGAGAACAGATTTGTAGTTGCTAAAGGTGGGGGTTGGGAAAAATGGGTTAAAGGGACCAAAACGTATAAATTTCCATTTACAAAACAAGTTATGGAGATGTAATGTACAGCATGGAGACTACAGTTTATAACGTTGTATTGCCTATCTGAAAGTTGCTAAGAGAGTTAATCTTAAAAGTCTTCATCACAAGAAAAACATTTTTTGTAACTATGTATGGGGTGGATGTTAACTAGATTTAATGTGGTGATCATTTCACAAATGATAAAATCTTTATGTTATATCCAGGAAAGCTGTAAAGTGTAGGTCAATTAGGCCTCAAACTGAAAAAAGAAAAACTAAATGAGGTTTTTCTTTGGTCTTCTCTTTCAGTGAGAATTGATGAAAAATAACCAAGATTTTCAATTAAGTTGATCCAAAATTGCTTCCATGAGCAGATTAGCAGGTGGCTTTGCTTTTCAATAGCTGCCTGACAGGCTTTGGTCAGAAAGCTAGAGTCAAGAAAGTAATCAAAATCATTTCAGGTGGTCAGTAAAATCAAGAGAGACAACTGCATTTAGTAGCTGTATGGCAATATAGGGTCTGAAGAAAAGAAGAGGTCCCTGCACCACCTCAATCTTCTCAATTCATAAAAAAGAGATATTCAAAACCATTTCTATCTGCCAGAAATTATGTGATGGCCAAATGTCCTTTTGCTCTTTGATGTGAATATGCTCAAAGGAAGAGTCCAATTCCTCTCAAGACACAATGGCTGATTTCTCTGGATGACTTTCTGTTGCTAACTCACATACACCATCCCGAAGATGTCCATAAATACCAACTGTTGAGATGTACCTCCTTATATACATAGACACTGGTAAGGAACCTAGATTTTTGAAGATCTATACCTCTTCTCTTTTCTGAGCTGAAGAATCGGAGTCTAAACACTAGTATCACCGAAATCCAAGCAAAGTCTTTCTGATTTCCATCCTGTAAGCTCAAAAGCAACACGTCCATGCTTTATTTACCACCAAGGATTAAAAAAAAAAAATAGACTTCATGTATAATACTAAATTACTGAAAAAGTCTTTTGTCCAAAGTGATACACAGGAAAAGGCAAAAATGAAATTAAGATACGATATTGCTAGGTAGCGTAACAGAGTATTATTTAGGTTCTAATGGAAAATTTAAGTGAATCTGAAAGAGCAGCAATAAAAATTCCAAGCTCTTTAATGTAAAGGGTGTTATTACACTTTTCTTCTTAGTGTTGTCACCCCTTAGAGTCAGATGGAGAGTGATGTGCACTTACTTTTTTATTTTTAAAGCTAGCAGTCAGTAGCTGGTACCAATCTGTCATGTTTTGTGCATCCTGATTATACAATTTAGCTTTTAGCATTTAATCAGTCACAGTAAATTTCATTTACATATCTATATAGAACATTCTATAAATGCCAAAGTTTCAAAGATTCTTCAGAAGTTAAATAATCTTCAACACCTACTCCCCTCACCACTACCACAAGGGCTCAAATACCAGTTATGAATGCTTACCTAAGCATGGTCATTTATTCATTTATTTATTTATTTGGCTGTGCCTACTCATGCAGAAGTTTGTGGGCCAGGACCTGAGCACTGAATCCTTAACCACTAAGGCCACTAGGGAACTAACTCCATGCAGGGTCAGTCTTAATGGCTGCTTTATTTAATATACTCAGACATTCAAATGAAGATTGGCATAATCCTATAGATGGGACTCTTTTAAGGAGTTCTCTTGTGGATCAGAAGGTTAAGGATCCGGCATTGTCACTGTAGTGGTTCTGGTTGCTGCCTGTGGTGTGGGTTTGATCCCTGGCCTAGGAACTTCCGCATGCCACCAGTCCAGCCAAAGAAAGAAAAAAAAAAATAAAAACAGTTTTTTTTACATTCTGTAGTATCAGTTTCTAGTGAACCCCATATATTGGTGAATGATGAATTAAGATCAAAAGGCATGTTTAGGAGTTCCCGTCGTGGCGCAGTGGTTAACGAATCCGACTAGGAACCATGAGGTCGCGGGTTCGATCCCTGCCCTTGCTCAGTGGGTTAACGATCCGGCGTTGCCGTGAGCTGTGGTGTAGGTTGCAGACGCGGCTCGGATCCCGCGTTGCTGTGGCTCTGGCGTAGGCCGGTGGCTACAGCTCCGATTCAACCCCTAGCGTGGGAACCTCCATATGCCGCGGGAGCGGCCCAAGAAATAGCAACAACAACAACAACAACAACAACAAAAAAAGGCATGTTTACATTCCTTTATAAAAAGGTAACATTTATTTGTATTTAATTGGGTGGTAGAGATTACCCTGTATGAGTTTCTTCCTTACTTATGAGGTTGTTATTACTGTTCATATTTTATAAATTTGTACATTAAGGTATAGAGAAGTTAAGATCACACTGCAGGTCACACAGCAAGTGGTAGAATCACAGAGTGAGAATTTGAGCTCAATTCTGGATTCAGGGATTGTGTGCTTTATCACTTACATTTTGCTTTCCCCCATGAATTGAGTTTTATTAAATTTCTAGAACAGTGGTATAAACTCTATTCTTCTGAAAGGTCTAAAGTCTCAAAGAATTGATGGGGAAAAAACGCAATAAGATGAGAATTATGTGGTATATTTCAGGATGCAGTCACTTTTTTAAAAAAATAATTTTAAAATTATAGTTGGTTTACAATGTTGTGCCAATTTGTGCTGTACAGCAGTGACTCAGTTATATATATATATAAAGAGTGTGTATATATATATATACACACACTTTTTTAATATTCTTTTCCATATATGTATATTCTTTTCCATATATATATTCTTTTTAATATTCTTTTCCATATATATATTCCATATATATATTCTTTTTAATATTCATTTCCATATATATATTCTTTTCCATATATATATATTCTTTTCCATATATATTTTTTTATATTCTTTTCCTATATATATATTCTTTTCCATATATATATATACACACTCTTTTTTTATATTCTTTTCCATATATATATAAAGAGTGTGTATATATATATACACATGTACATATACACATATACATACATACATACACACACACACACACACATATATATACATATATATATACATACACTCTTTTTTTATATTCTTTTCCATCATGGTCTATCCCAGGAGACTGTATATAGTTCTCTATGCTATGGAGTAGGAGTTTGTGGCTTATCTATTCTAAATGTAATCATTTATATCTCCTAACCCCAAACTCCCAGTCCACCCCACTCCCTCCCTCTCCTCCTTGGTAACCACAAGTCTGTTCTCTATGCCTGTGAGTCTGTTTCTGTTCTGTAGATAGGTTCATTTGTGCCACATTTCAGATTCCACATATAAATGATATATGGTATTTGTCTCTCTCTTTCTGACTTCACTTAGTACAAGAATCAGTTGCATCCATGCTGCTACAAATGATATTACTTTGTTCTTTTTATGGATGAATAATATTCCACTGTGTATATGTACCACATTTTCTTAATCCATTGATCTATTGATGGACATTTAAGTTGTTTCCATGTCTTGGCTATTGTGAAGAGTGCTGCTATGAATATAAGAGTGCATGTATCCCTTTGAATTATAGTTTTGTCTGGATATATGGCCAGGAGTACGATTGATGGGTCCCTATGGTAGTTCTATATTTAGTTTTCTGAGGTACCTCCATAATATCTTCCATAGTGGCTGTACCAATTTACATTCCCACTAACAGTATAGGAGGGTTCACTTTTCTCCACACACTTTCCAGTATTTGTTATTTGTAGACTTATTAATGATGGCCATTCTGACCAATGTGAGGTCGTACAATCATTTTAGTTTTGATTAGGTTCCAGATACATTTTTTTTTTTTTGTCTTTTGTCTTTTGTTGTTGTTGTTGTGCTATTTCTTGGGCCGCTCCCGCAGCATATGGAGGTTCCCAGGCTAGGGGTTGAATCGGAGCTGTAGCCACCGGCCTACGCCAGAGCCACAGCAACGCAGGATCCGAGCCGCGTCTGCAACCTACACCACAGCTCACGGCAACGCCGGATCGTTAACCCACTGAGCAAGGGCAGGGACCGAACCCGCAAGCTCCTGGTTCCTAGTCGGATTCATTAACCACTGCGCACGACGGGAACTCCAAAAAACTTATATATATTTTTACAGAGGTATATTTTACATACAGTAAAACACTACAGATTTTTAAAGTACCACCAATGCAAGCATGATGCAAATGAAGGTACAGGGCATTTCCATCAACCAGGAAAGCTCCCTGGTACCCTTCTTCAGTCAGAACCCTCCTCTCCACAGGCAACCATCATTCTGACATATCACTAAGAGATTAATTTTCCTTGTTCTTGTATTTCACAGAAATGGAGGGGATTCATAGAGTGTACTCTTGCATAAGGCTTAATTCAGCATAAAATGCTCTGGAGATTCATCCATGTTGCTACATGTATTTGTAATCCATTCCTTTTTATTGTTGAGTCATATTCCATCTACCTAATACCTGGAATTGTTAGTCTTTTTACTCTGAGTCATTCTCTAGGACATACTCTGAGTCATTCTCTAGGACACAAAGTATAGTTTACTGTGGTTTCAGTCTGCAGCTCCCTGATGACTGAAAATGCAGCACCTTTTCATTTGCTTCCTGGTTATTTATATATTTTATATTTAAAATATTTATATATTTTAAAAAGGTAAACCACTACATTAAAAAATACACGCTAAAGTGTAACAATTTTACTTCTAGGAATTCATCTCAAAGAAGTAAAGATGTACCTAAAGACCCTCAAAAATATTACTTTTAATAGAAAGCAAATACTAACTAAATATCCAACAGTAGCAGACTGGTTAAAATAAGTGACTGGATAGCCATACTTTGGAATAATAAGTAGTATTAATATTATTCAATAAATGGGGTGAAATACATGTATAAAAAAGTCTAGAAGGTGGTTTTGATATTCATCCCTGGATGATGATATCAAAGTTGATTTTGAAATTTCTTCCTTCTGCAGTCTGTATCTTAGGCACAAATACTGTTTGTGCAATAGAGAAAAATGACTCCATTTACAAAGAGAAGATGTATATTAGTGTGCAGAAGAGTTAACAGGGCAGGTCTCAGGTGTTCTCTAGGAGAGTTCCCACCTTCTCTACCTGTTAAGAGGAACTCACTGTGCCCAGACTGTCTGTGCAAACAACGTGGTTTATACTGAACACCTGCTCTCCTCTGGGAGCCTGGACATGCACGAGAGAAGGTGCCTACACAACCGGTGCTCAATAATAACCCAGCACTGAGCCCCTAAGGAGCATCCCTGGTGAACAGTGTCACACATGTTGTCACAGTTTGCTGCTGGCAGAGGTGAGTGAGGGCTTTGTGAGTCACTGGGAGAAGTCTCTTGGAGGCTTGTGCCTGGCTGCCTCCAGCTTTGCCCCATGTATCTTTTCTTTTTGTTGATTTTGCTTTGTGTCCTTCACTGTAATAAACCTTAGCTGTAAATAAAACTATACACTGAATTCTTAAGTCCTCCTCCAACCTGGGGGTGGTCTTGGGGAACCCCCCGACAGACACTACCTTAGTACTTTTTAAAGAAGTGAAATACAAAAGCTGAAAAATCTTGGGCAAGTCTAGTGTCACTGCCAATTCTCTTTGATAACTTGGGTATTGTAAAGCAGTCTAAGCTTTAAATGTTCAGGTCCCACCTTATATAAATGCAGACTTGCACAAGGAGTACTTACAGCAGGATGAAAAACGTTGATGGCTTGAACAGAAGCCTTCCCTTTTTGCTTATACCCAAACACCAAGTCAATCCACTGACAGATGTTCTGGGACACATAGTCAGACTCTAGAGCCTGTCGATGGATGAGGATAAAAAGACGAGGATCGTTTCGTGCCCACGGTGGGAGGTTGACGTGATTGACCCGTTCACCATTCTGCCGCACGCCAAAATCGAAGCCTAAAAGAGAAGATTAGTGTCAGTGATTATCTCCCCCAGAGCATGCTTCCTTTGGCCCACGGGGCAGATCCTAAGAGTTCACTGTGTGCTACACCAGGAAAAGGGGCAGCAAGGAGCACAGTGTCACCACTGCTCACCTGCTGACGTACCTACTCACAGAGCTACACGGATTGATGCTGTCCAAACTGAACTCGACTCTTTTACCATTTTATATCATATTGGAAAAAAGTAGAAAATCAATGCCTGCTAATTCTGATTTTCCAGTTATCAAATCTTCAAATGCCTTAGGTGTGAAAATATCTATTCAATTGTGAACTTGATTAAAATAAAGTGAAGGCTTTTGTATAAGCATTTTAGACTTACTGGTGTTAACATTATAATAAATGTAAGGCTATTTATATGTAGTATATATTAGCATTCTGTAGTTTAAAAAAACTCAATGAATACAAAGTATATGCATTCCTAGAATGAACTTAGTCTATTAATTTTATGGCAAATTCATAAGTCTGTTCTGATTTCACTTCCATTAAGCATTCCTGTGGACAACGAAATTATACTAACATATTGAATAAGAGGGTTCTTCTGTGATGCAAATAAGGTGTTATCTAATTGTCTCATTAGCCTGCTAGTGTAAACAAAAATCTCAGAAGTATTTCTTTTAAAAAAACTGTCCTAAAGGAAATGTTACCTTTGAATGGAAAGGTTATTTGGTGTGTGTGTGTGTGCTAACTTTTATGGATGGAATATCCGAACACCATAAGAGAATACAAATTTAAAAGGATCTCTTAAAAGATGATTATGCTCCATATAAAATTAAGTTGCTGTCTACTTCTTGATCTTGTGAAAACAGAAGGATAAACCAAGGGCTCATACAAAACTAACACAGGCTTGGGGTAGGGGCACCTCAAAAAGCCCAGTAGTCATCAGACAGAGCAGGGAGCCTGACTGTTAGGATGGATGGACTCTCTGTGGGGAGCTTCTGGGCAGCAGCAGAGATGTACTGATGGAATAGCAGTGATGAGGCATCTACGGGCTGGGCTGGGGAGGGGCTGGGCAGCAGGGAGTCTCTATGAACTCAAACCAGTACCAACTTTCAGGAGCTCCGGGTACACATCACAGACGTGGACACTCCCCACCAGAGTGGATGACTGAGTACACTGAGAGGCCTACAGGAATGCTCAGAGGAGATGGCAAGTTATATTTTCCAAAAATGGCCTCTACAACACGTGCTGTCTTGCATGCTTTTCTAGAATCCTCCCTGCCCCGCACCCGCATGAAGTGGCAAAGTCTATGCTCCTTGCTTGTGAATGTGGGCAGGCACTTGTGACTACTTCCCAACAGATGCAGTGGAAGTGTTGCCACGTGCCCTCCAAGGTTACGTTGGAAAAGGCCATGTAGCTCTTGCTCATCTCTCTTGGGACACTTGCCTTTGGAACCCTGAATTGCCCAGGAGGATGTGCCAGGCTACCATGTGTGAGGAAGTCCACACTAGTCCACATGGAGGAACCATGTGGAAAACCACTGACACTACGTGAAGAGAGGTGGCTGCTGGCCCACAGCTGCTCTGTTCCCCAGCCCATCTCAGTGTCACTGCACGAGAGACCCCGACCCCGAACCACAAAAACTGTTACTGAATTTCTGATGCGCAAAACCCTGATGGATAATACATTTAATGTTATTTGAGTCACTAAGTATTGGGTTATTTGTTATGCAGCCATAGATAATTGGAACATACATATGAGAAGCCATGGACAGAGAAACAAAAGTAGATTCAAATGAGTCCCAAACTGAAAGCCACTGCAGGTGCTGGTATTTCACTGAAGCATTTCTCACTTGGCAACATTATGAAGTATGCTCTGGGGAATTAGCAGCACAGATTTATTAAGGATTTTCTAAATAATTCCAGAGAGGCCAGTTAGTATAGGAAAAAATTCTAAAGTAATTTGTCCAACATTAACTTCTCTAAAGATACAATTCTCAATTTCATATATTTCTAAAGGTCACAAAAAACATGAAATTAAGTAATGTAGGAAAATGACCCAAAGATAGTTTTTAAGGGCTAATCTTACATTAAAGAACAGGTAAGATTCACCAAGACTGTTGGTCACTGGCAACACAGAAAACCTGGTTTTATGTTTCTAGCATCTCTTTTCATTATTAGATGATTCTAGCTAGAAGGCTTTATTTCTAACTTGGTCATTTCTCACCAAATCACTGAGATTTTGGTTAATTTCTCCATTGCGCTTTAAAAAATTCATGACTCATTTTTTTTTATAATCAGCATATCATAACTTGCAACCAGAGAAAATAAAGTGATTTCTATAATAAAATTAAAATATATGTTTACAAATATTTTTAAGAGATAAAATTTACAGTTGTCTAAATATACCTCATCCTTGAAAATATTTAAAATCCTCAAGCTCACTTGGAAATAAAATTATATATTTAAGTAAAGGTATTTCTCTTATTTGGGAACTAAAATTTTAGAACTTACAAAAGCTATTTTTATTTTTGTAAAATTAAAAAATAAGTACAAACTTTCACAAATTTAAAGTAGAAATGATTTACTGTTATACCTTCACGGTTAACTAAGAATTCTGGAAGATAAAAAAACTCTGGGATAAGTTCTTTCACATCAGTCATGGACTCAAAAGATGAGAGGCGCCAAGTTGTATTTGTAGAATGAAAAGTTCTGTCTGGAATGTCAAAACTTTGATCTAAAAAGAAATACAAATAACATACTTAAGACACAAAGACTTGATTCCATTAGAAACTTGTTATAATTAACCCACTTTTATTACTTCAGAAAGACTACAATGATGTTCATTTTGTTTGTCCATAGTATAAAAGAGGTTATTCATGTTCTTGCAAATAAATATTTCTCTAAGTAATTTGAGAATCATTATATTATTTGAATCTGTATTATGCTTTCATAGTACATATAACTAGATACATTTATGTCACTTATTTGTTTAACTATCTGTCAGACCAAGTAGAAGGAAGGTTTCATAAAAGCAGAGACCTGGGATGTCAGCAGTATAGATGCCACATAGGAACCACACTGTACCATCTAAAACTCCTCTGGACTTGCTGACATTTGAACATGTCTTTTCATCTGGAGACTGTCAAAGACCAATTTTAGCATCGAGCAAGGCATGATTTTTAAAAGATACACTAAATCTTCCCCAAGCCTGACCTGTTCTGCTGAGCAATATTTTCTATTACCTTCTATTGCATTCTCATCTATTTTTCTGAGTTAGCACTGGCTGGCCACTAAATAAAATCTGAGAAGAAATGAGGTTTATAAATATTTCTTTTTTTTTCTCAGAAAGTAGGGAGGGCTACTTAAAGAAATATTTATTAACTCGATCAGGAGAAAAAGCTATTAACCTAAGTGGAATCCAGGAAAGTTCAAGGCAATTGTGTAAGGCCATGATGGAGCCACAGCATCTGGAGCAGAGTCCACAGAACCAGGGAGCAAGAGGAGCACACCGAGGTCTCTAATTAGACTTTGAAATTTGCTATAGTTTCTTCGAAAAAAAGTAACACTACAAACTCCTATTATCTGGACCATGTATGTACTCAACTAGGAGTTGTTAACCTAGCACTTCTGTCCCCCAGGGGACATTTGGCAGCTGGGTAGGGGGCTGCCACTGGCATCTAGAGGGTAGAGGCCAGGGATGCTGCAAAACATCCTGTAAAGCACAGGACAGTCCCAGTGACAAAAAAATTATGTAGCTCAGAGTGACAAGAGTGCCAAGGTGAGAAACCCTGGACTCAACCAGAAATCTAGAAATAAATTAAAAAAGCCAACACAGATTGTTTTCAAATTAACCAGGTGAAACTGAATGGGGACTGATGTAGTCCTTACTTTGTTTTGTTATCATTCTTAAATACACAATGAAGAAGGTCTAGAATAATGGTTGATTAGGAGTTAAATATTAATAGATTCTTGAGCTATATTAAAAGAAATGGAGGGCAGGAACAGTTCTGTTATACACTGTGTTGTCTCACACCACATCTGAAATATTTTTCCTCATTTTGACTGCCACTTTTTTAATAAGGGCATTAAAACATCAGAACATGTCCAGAAAGATGAGAACACTGACAGGTTTGGAAACCAGAGCAAACAAGGCTGAAATATTAGCTTTCAAATTCTTTACTAAGTTGTCTTAGTTATTTTTGTATTCCTTGCAGCAGCTGGGATAAGGTCTTGCACACAGGTGCCAAATTAACTAAGGATAATTAGCTTGGGGATAAACAAGAGTAAGAAGAGAAGGGGGCAGGGCAGTCATCTTGAAATATTTGAACAGCTGTCATCTGGAATGTTTGTTTTGTGTGCTTTCAGGGGGACAAATCTAAGAAAGCCATGTCGAGACCAAGTAGTCGAGAGAATACAAAATTCATTCCTCCAGGAGGCTGCATTTGAGTACAACTATATAAAGAAGTTCAAGAAGGGTTGAATGAATGAATGGATAGTGATTCCACAAAGGATTCTGGGCGCCGGGAGGAACAACTGGAGGCCTAATAGCAGGGTTCTCACTGGAACAGGTGAGAACAGGTGAGGGTGAGGTTGAGGGTGTCCCTACCTGCATACAAAGCAGTATGTTCCCCTCTGTCTAGGTCCCCCTCAGGCCTGCAGGCTGCCACTGAACACGCTGCGGGAGATTACTACTAATGAGAAAGTTCTCTGGTGAAGGTGGCAGCGTGGCTCTTCTACAACCACCTACTTATAATTTAACCACAACATATTCTCCTTTAGGGCCCAAAGGGAACTTAAGTGATCTGAAATAATTATTAAGTTGAACACTGACAAAAAAATTGCATGTGTTTTAAAAGGGTAAAAAGGGTACACTTTATGCTATGGACATTACATCTTACTTTTCAAGAAAGTGAACTGCTTTTTTAAAACCTAGACCTGTTCAGTTTGAAGCTAAAATCAGAGACGTTAGTGAGATGACCTGGCTTCCTGTGGGTTTCTTGAAGAGAAATCTGCTGAGGGAATAAGAAGAATTCTTTTTCCTGTGGTCTGATTAGTTTTGAGAGGCTCTGCCCCATGACTGTTACCCAGCAGTCCTTACCTTGATAGGCTAAGAACATCTTCGTGAAGGGAGGCATCCTGACCAGGAAGTGCAGCACGGTGCCGCTGTTGGAGTAGTGGGAGCCGTAGTGGTAGGGCTGCACTGGAGGCATGGGGTCATCCTCCCTGGCTCCTTTGCGGTATTCCTCTTCCAGGTACTGGAGGGCATGGGGACCAAATGTGCCACAGTGAGCTCCAGGCAAGGCTGGGGAAGGCTTGCCCATTGTCTTTTCCATTCTTCTCTACCTCCCCTTGGAGGCCATCCTCCACAGCTTTCCTCCCTCCCACTTGTGTCTGGACCTCAGTCGCCTCCTTGGTGCCACACTGGGGCCAGAAAAATCAAGAAGCATCTCACAGGCAGCCTGTTTATCCTCTCATTTCCTCAGAGAAGGCCCACCTGTTCTGCACCCTGTGTCCCAGCCCTCTGGCTCCCAGCGAAGAGCTCATAATGTCTAAACTGATCAGATGCTCGATAAATAAGAGCTGCCACTCACTAGAGATGTCTGCATTCGAAGAGGGTTTCAGGATGCAAGGCTGTGTTCTTTAGAGAAATGCTTTTATAGCAGTGGGAATGCAATAGAGAGGTAAAACCTGCATTACATTATTGGGATTCTTCAACATAACATTTTATAGCTGTTTTGCAGTGGAGTTATAAAGAAATAAAAGATAATTTGGTGATTTTTCAGCTATTCCTCTCTTCCCATTATAGAGTAGGAAGCTCAACCAAACTTTTAATGTCTGTCACTATTCTCATCCCCTACAGCTTCTGTCTGTCTCTAATAACAAAACCCAGTGGCAATGAATCTTCTGGAGTCACTTGATCCCCATAGCACTCTTCCATTTGCAACTGAGAAGAATCAGGCAGTGACAGTTATGAGATGTTTAGAGAGATCTTTCTGGAACTCTGACATAAGGATGTGGTGAATATGAGAAAACTGCTTCAGCTGTTCCTGTCTTGATACTGTTGTGGAGAATGCAACATATAATGAAGGATTTTTTTTGAACTTCCAAAAGGATTCCATTAATATTAATTTCACAGAATGGGGTCATTAATTTCTATTTTTAAACTTTAAAATCTGGTATTTTTGGTTAATAAACCAAGGCATACTTTGCCAAATATGAATAATAAGAGACTATGGTACATTATAAATTTATTGATATTGTTATATATAACACCAGGGGATATAAATAGCAGGTCTTTGGAAAACTTTGTGATTTTTATAAGGACTATTATATATATATATATATATATATATACACTATATATATATACACACACACACATACATACACACACACACATGCATATAACAATGGATTATGAGATTCTAACTTACACAATAAGTGTATTTCCTTTTCTGTTTTCAGAGAATCAAGACAGAATAATATTTAAAATCATATAATGATTTCCAGTTGTCTATTAAAGTACAAGGAAGTTGGAAACAGAAAAATACTATAAATTTAAAATCAGGTAAAACACAAGCCTATAAAACAAAAATCCAGTTTTCACTTGTCAAAATACATGAGGAAAAACTAAACCTACCTTGTATGTGTCCACATAACGATCTTCTTTTTCTTTATACTGCACAGCTATGGGCTTAGAGAGATTTCTACAGAGGAAGAGATGATGGAAAACATTAGGAAGTATGTTGATACTGTCAGGATTAAAGCAGCCTAGATGTCTGCAAGTAAATAAGTGATCAACAAAGCACTCGGCCTTTGGTTCAGTGCTTTTACATGTTGCTTTGCAACCAAAAGTCGCCATTCACAATTACGGTTTCATCAACTATAAAGATAGAATTTTTCTAAAAAGATGCACACTGGTACTAAGAACTTGTGACTTAGGAGTAACCTACACAAGAAGAACTGCTGCTCTCCTCCCTCCCCTCTCCTTCCTCTCCTTCCTCCAAATCATAACCGATGCTGCCCATGGCAGTGGCCTCCTACCAAGGCCTGGCATTTCCTGTCTCCATTTCCAGAGTCTACACTCAGTTAGGCAATGAAGAATGAAGGGCAGTTTGGAGAGGAAATAAGATCACGAGTAGGCATTATGTAATTATTAAGTTAGTTAGAGAAAACTGAAGAAACAATACCTGCTTAAAATGACCATGCTGAGGAGTTCCCGTTGTGGCTCAGCAGGTTAAAAACCCAACTAGTATCTATAAGGATGTGGGTTTGATCCCTGGCCTTGCTCAGTGGATTAAGGATCCGGAAGTTTCCAGGCTAGGGATTCAACCCCTAGCCTGGGAACTTCCATATGCCGCAGGTATGGCCCTAAACAGTACAAAAAATGACCACGCTGAGATTTGGAGAGCAAGTTCTGAAATACACATTTTGGTATCTGATGTGTGGATAGAGGGACAGCAGGTGCCTGGTGTAGAAAATGTGTGCACGGTCTGTGCTGGGGTTCATACTGCATCTGGGAGGCAGGGCAACTCAAGGATGAATCTCCACTTTCACAAGCTACGGAGTCAAGCAGCATCTCTGTAAGCACATGAGCGAGCAAGAGAACAAAGTCCAGTGATGGAGGGAAGATTCACCAGCGCCAGGATGGGCCACCTGGAGTTTCAACCTCTGGCATCATAACTAGGTCAACATCAAAATTTACTCAAATTTCATTAAGTCAAACCAGGTCTGAATAGCCAGATGCTGATGTATCTATTTTGGGGGAAAATTATTTTCCCAGGGATATTAAAATTAGTGAAGTAAACACATTAATTTTGTCTTTAACACTTTTATAATCTTAAACACTTTGTTAAACAGTAAAAAGTTTCAGAAAATAGTTAAAATTCACATCTCAATGTAGGAGAAATCATGTTTCAGATCGTGACATGCATTTCTTCTAGACAGTGTAAACAGGGTTTTTGAACACAAGTAATATTATTGTGGCTGGAAAATCAGAAGTTACTGATGAGCACAAAGAGTAAATCAAAAGTCAACCACAAGGCTGTTAACAATACATCTCCTCCTGACCCCATAATATACCTACAGTATCATTTTTAATGGCTGCAACACAGTACAATTTACTCAAACTTAGTATTGGGCATTTAGATTGTTTCTAAAATTTAGCTACTTTAATAAGTGATGTGAGGACTATCCTTATGGCTAAATCTTTGCTTATTGTGCCAGGTACTGCCATCTGTGATGAACCGACCCCCCACCCCCACCCCAAGCTCACTTCCAGGGTAACCTTTATGATAGAGCATATATACTTAAATATTTCCTAAGAAAAAAGTCCTAGAAGTTAGACTGCTAAAACAGAATATGCACGTTTTGAAGAGTTCTTTGCTTATATACTGTCCAATGTATCTCTTTGTAGCAGTAGCGTATAAATTTAAAAGTATATTAGCAGTGTATAAACACATCTAAAAGTAATATGCCATTTGCTCCTTTTAAAATTGACAAATACATTAAACTGAACCTGATTTCTTAAAAACCGTCTGAACTGGGCCTACTAGTCAGCATTTATAATTAAAATATTCTAACATACTAAGTAGTATATTTGCAGTCACTTTTTCTTTAAACTAAATAGGGAATTTTTTAAATTGACGTGTAGCTGACATATAACATTATATCAGTTTCAAGTGTCCAACATAATGACTTGATATTTATATAACTGATATTGCAAAATGATTACCACAGTAAGTCTAGTTAACGTCCATCACCACACATATTTACAATTTTTTTTTTGTTGTGATGAGAACTTTTAAAATTTACTGGAGTTCCTGACATGGTGCAGTGGTTAACAAATCTGACTAGGAACCATGAGGTTGCGGGTTCCATCCCTGACCTTGCTCAGTGGGTTAAGGATCTGGCGTTGCCATGAGCTGTGGTATAGATTGCAGATGTGGCTCGGATCCCTCATTGCTATGGCTCAGGCATAGGCCAGTGGCTACAGCTCCGATTAGACCCCTAGCCTGGGAATCTCTACATGCCGCGGGAGCAGCCCCAGAAAAGGCAAAAAGACACCCCCCCCAAAAAAAAGACAAGAAAAAATTTTTTATTCTCTTAGCAACTTTCAAATATGTACTACAGTATTATTATCCACAGTCACCATGATGTACATTACATTCCCATGACTTATTTATTTTATAACTGGAAGTTTGTATATTTTGACTCTCTCTTACCTATTTTGCCACCTCTCCCCAACCCTATGCTTCTGGCAACCACCAATCTGTTCTCTGTATCAATGAGCTTGTTTTTTGTTCGTTTTTATTTTTAGATTCCACATGAGATCATACTTATTTGTATAGTATTTGTCTTTGTCTGACATGTTTCACTCAGCATAGTGCCCTTAAGGTCCATCCACATTGTCACAAGAGTTCATTCTTTTTTATGGCTAAATAGTATTCCTGTGTGTGGGGGGCGGGGACTGGCGCATCTTCTTTATCTACTCATCCACAGAGAGACACTTAGGTTGTTTCCATATCTTGGCTACTATAAATAATGCTGCAGTAGATATCTTTTCTGGTTAGGGTTTTCATTTTCTTTGGTTCAATATCCAGAAGTAGAAGGACAGATCATATGATAGTTCTATTTTTAGTTTCTGAGGGACCTCTATATTATTTTCCATAGTGACTGCACCAATTTACATCTCACCAACAGTGCATAGGATCCCTTTTCTCCTTATCCTTGCCAACACTTCGGCTCTTGTCTATTTGATAAGAATCAGAAAATGTTATTTGAAAATAAACAGAATCTTCTCTTGTCAACCAGGGCTATTTTAAATGCAACTCATTCAGGAAAAGGAAGGATAAAATTTTAACTCTTTTTCTTAGTTACCAAATTTCAAAAGTAAGGAATTCTTGCTCTATCCAACAATGAATGAAAAAAACCAATGAATTTGGTTTTGCTCTGTTTTGGGGGCCTTTAAAATATATTACTAACTTAAGTATTTTAATTAAATGTGTTTTAATTAATTGTAGGCATTATTCTTTTTGATGCTCAGACTATACTATCCGTGGCAGTGAGAGCCACTTCAAGTTGGCTCCTAAGTCCTTCATTTTTTTGTAAATGTGGTAAAAAACACACATGACAAAACTTACTATCCTAACCTTCCTCAAGTACTTAGTTCAGAACATTGTCACACAATAAATCTTTAAAACTTTTTCATTTTGTAAAACTGAAACTCTCACCTACTGAGCAACCACTCCCCATATCCCCTCCACCCAACCATCATTCTGCTTTGTGTCTCTATGAGGCTGACCACCCTAGAGAACTCATGGAAGTGGGATCACACAGAGTTTGTCTCCTTGTGGCTGGCTTAGTCCATTTAGTGGAATGTCCCCAAGGTTCATGCATGTGACAGGATATTGCTTCCTCCTAAGGCTGAGTAATATTCCACTGTATGTGTGTACCACATTTCCTCATGCATTCATCCATGGGCAGACACCTGGGCTGCCTCCACCTCCTGGTTACTGAGAATAATACTGCAATGAACATGGGTGAGCAAACATGGCTCCTGAGTCCTTTTGATAAGACTATATTAATTTCCTTGCTCTCTGACACAATCAAATATATCCCAGGCTCATCTCATATGTTTTCTTCCAATACATGTAGAAGAAATGAGAGAATAGGCAATCACTATCCTGTGACTCCTAGTGAAATAATAGACTCAAGTAATAACCATCAATGGAAGAAACGAGTTCAATGAGAGGCTGAAGCCAGTGAACCTAAGGATCAGCCTGTGCATCATTAGAATGGGATGTCACCTGCCCCTCCTCCCACCCCTACTGCTCATGCCACCACCTCTAGAGGATCCTGGACAAAAAAAGTTGAATCTGAATCTAAGCAAGCCTTTAGAGCTAATTTCCAATCTCCAGGAAATACAGAGGCTCGAGGAAAAAGCTGAATGCTAATGTGGAATGGGGGACATCCTATAAGATAAATGATCTGTTTTTTGTTTTTTTTTAATAAGTTAATGGTAGGAAGAAAGAAAGAGAAACATACACAAAAATAAGAGCTGTTCTAGATGTATGTCTTTAGAGACAAAGCAACCAAAGGTGATAGGACTGAAGCACATCAACTATAGAAAGACATCTCTGATGTAATCAGGGACATTTGAAAATGGACTGGATATTAGATGATACCATGAAATTATTGTTTATTTTCTTAGATATGATAATGACACTGATGTTATATAAGAAAATGTTCTTTTTCTTGAGAGATGTGTACTAAGGGACATATGAGTGACATAAAAGATGTGTGTGATTTGTCTTAAAAAGAAAAACGATGATGCAAGTTCAGCAAACATCTTCATATTAATTGAGTCGGCCATTCATTATACATTCTTTCTATTTTTATGCATGTTTGAAAATTCTCATGATAAGAACTTTAATGAAATCACACTGCAAACCCAAAGGAGATGATGTCTTTAGTTACCTGTAGACTGATGGATCACTGAGGTCAAGGGTCTCACTAACATAGTCAGCGAGTATAAACGGGAACACTGGATACTGCATGAGATCATTGAAGGATCGGCCAGCATGTTTGTTTAAGTGAGTCAAATATTCAAAATTAGTAATTTGTCCAGTATACCATAAATTTGTCAGAGCAGTGATATTGCCATATTCCAGCAGGTTAGGGAGGTTGTTTGTTAGTATACTGTGGTACACATCATCACGAACCTACAAAGGAAGGAGGAAAAAAAAGCCCAGATTTTATTTTTAGGCTCAACACTTTCCTCCAAAGAATCCATGATATTACAGGTATGTTACTAATCTCAAGTCCTCCAAGAAAATACTTTTTGGGGGAGTCTCTGCTGTGGTGCAGTAGGTTAAGGATCTGGCATTGCCCCAGCTATGAGGTAGGTCACAGCTGCAGCTGGATGGGATCCCTGGCCTGGGAACTTCCATATGCCACAGGTGCAGGCCCCTACCCCCCGCCCCCAATACTTTTTGCCAAATAACATTAACTTGTGGAGAACGGAGATTCAAATCCAGGTTTTCCTCCAAAAGTTGGGCTATCTGTATTTACTCACTGAAGTAGAGCTGATTTGCAATATTATATTAGTTTTAGGTGTATAATATAGTGATTCACTATTTTTATAAATTGTACTCAATTTAAAGTTGTTATAAAATATTAGCTATATTTCTGTGCTGTACAATATATCCTTGTCACTTTTTTATTTTATACATAGTAGCTGGTACTTCCTAATCCCCTAGTCTTACTGTGCCCCTTCCTGCTCCTTCTCCCCACTGGTAACCACTAGTTTGTTCTCTATTGCTATGAGTTTGTTTTTCTTTTGTTATGTTCATTTGCTTGTGGCTCTTAACCACTATGTTCTGCTGCTAGAGAAATCAGCTAATGAGAAATTAAGAAGAAATTTATATAGAAAAGCCACTTATATACAGAACCTAAGGAAGAAAATCAATAAAAGGAAAAAGAAAATCTTTAAATAAATGCAACATGATGTAGCAGAAGAGCAGGGTTTTCTGAATTAGATCTGGTCTTTTTTCTTGCTTACACCTTTTGTGCTGTAATTATCATATTTATAATATGGGGGTAATAATGCTTATTTCATGAGAATGAAAAAAATCCTATATAAAACGGGATACTTGATTTTCACTATGGATTGAAAACTAATATATAAACCCTTTTTTAAAAAGAGATTCATGAAAGTTCTGTCACAGAATAAGGATACTCTGATTTCTTATAAAGTAAGTAAATGATAATTGGTAATAAGTGGAAAAAAACAGATGAGCCAAGCCTTTGCTAAGAACAAATTTGAAGTACCCCTCTTAAATGTATATATGCTTCAAGCATAGGAAGAAGAGCCACAGATGTGGACAATCAGAGAAAGTGAATGAGAAGAATGAGCTTAGCTATAAAACAGGCAAGATGATAGGTATTTAAGGAACCTAAACTGGAGGTCTGTGTCACAAGAACGTGTGTGTGCTTGGAAATGGTTAAGACAGCAACAGTTATGTATTTTTTTTTAACCACAATTAAAAAAATAATCAGTTCAAAGGGAAAACAAAAATAAAAACAAAAAAAACCTAAACCTGTAGTCTAAACCTGAAGACTGACAACTGCTAAAGCTAAGATTGGTGGAAGAGAATTTCTGTCAGTTTGCATTCTAAACTCTGCAAGAAAAAGGAAACATTTATTCATTCAACAAATATTTATTGAACACCTGTACATGTTCCCGGTGCTAAAAGTGTAGCATTTAGCAAAGTTCTTACATTCTATTGGGGAGACACTGTTGGATGACACTAGGTGCTAATGAAAAACAGAGCAAGGTAAAGGAGATAAGTGATACTGGAGAAGAAGGGAGAGAGGGGTTGCTATTTATTCAGAGTAGTCAGGGAATTCTCTCTGCAAAGAAGACATCTGATCAGGGAATCTGAAGAAAGAGAATGAATCACATAGGATTCTAAGAGGAAAAGCATTCCAGGCAGCAGTAAGTGCAAAGGACCTGAGGCAGCACTGTGCCTGTATATTAGGAAAAGGAGGTCTCCGCAGATAGAGTGTGTGAAGGACAGAATGGTAGAAGATAAGGTCAGAGAGATAAGGAAGTACCCAGTTATTCAACACTGTCAGGTCCTGTGTTTTAATGAAGTGACACAGAAAGTGATCGGAGACTTTGAGCAGAGGAATGGCATGATCAGACATACTTTGGCTACCGTGTTGAGAATAGCCTGAAAGAAGAGGGAGTATGGGAGTTCCTGCTGTGGTGCAACGAGACCAGAGGCATCCACCTCTGCAGTGCCAGGATGCAGGATCCCCAGCCCGGCACAGTGGGTTATAGGATCTGGCATTGCCTCAGCTGCAGTATAGGGTCTGATCCCTGCCCCCTGGCCTAGGAACTCCATATGACACAGGGCAGCCTTCCCTACCCCCCAAAAAAAGCTAGGGGGAAAGAGGGAGACAGAAGCAGGGAGGCCAGTTAGGAGGCAACTGTAATGACTTAAGCAAGAGATGACAGTGGCTTAGACCACGATGATAGCAGTGGAAGTGGACAGATATTGGATGCATCCTGAAAAGAGAGCCAGCAGAACTTACTGACAGGAGTTCCCACTGTGGCTCAGCAGTAATGAACCCAAATAGTATCCATGGGTTTGTCCCTGGCCCACTTAGTGGGTTAAAGATCTGGTGTTGTGCTTTGGTGTAGGTTGCAGATATGGCTCGGATCCCACTTTGCAGTGGCTGTGGTGTAGGCTGGCAGCAGCAGCTCTAGCCTGGGAACTTCCATATGTTGTGGGTATAGCTGTAAGAAAAAAAAAAAAAGAGAGAGAGAGAGAGAGAGACAACTTACTGACAGTAGATGTGAGGGATGAAAGAATAAGAGGCCAAGGATAATCTCAAGGCTTTCAGCCTGGGCAATCAGAAAGATCAGAGTTGTCATTTATTGAGATGGGGAAAACTGCAAAGACATTTTAGAGGGAAGATGAGAAGTCCGGTTTTGTAAAATATTAAATTTGAAATGCCAATCAGACTTTCAAGTGGAGAGGTCAAGTAGAAACTTAAATATCTGAGTGTGACATCTGGAAGAGAGGTTTGGGTAGTAGGGTAACTTTGTAAGTTGTTGTAATTCAGATAGTATTCAGGATGAGAGGAGAGAGGTCTGAAGAATGAGCCTTGAGACCCCCAGAGGAAGCATTTGCAAACAAGACTGGGAAGGAGTGGCTGGTGAGGTAAAAGAACTAAGAAGGTGATAGCTCAGAGGCTGGTGAGGAAGGGGCTCCCCCCGCCCCGGCCACCTTCTTAAAGAAAGAAAGTGAATAATCATTTGTGTCAAATGCTACTGGTGAGTCAAGTGAGAGGAAGACTAAGACATATGACTACAGGGTTTGGCAACATGGAGCTCACTAGTGGTGTTAACAGGGAAGGTACAGGTGGAGTAGTGAGAAGGAAATCTGACTGGAGCATTTCAGATTTTTTTTAGGGCTGCACCTGTGGCATATGGAGGTTCCCAGGCTAGGGGTCGAATTGGAGCCGCAGCTGCCAGCCTACACCACAGCCACAGCAACTCGGGATCCTTAACCCACTGAGCAAGGCCAGGGATGGAACCCGTGTCCTCATGAATGCTAGTCTGGCTCCTTAACCACTGAGCCATGGCGGGAAAACTGACTGGAGCATTTCAAAAGAGAAATGGAGGGGGTCCTGCAGGACACAAGCACACACAATTTCTCCCAAGAGGTTTTCTACAGGGGCCAGCAAAGAGCATCTGATGGGATGTGGCAGTCAAAAAAGATGGGTCAGCAATGGCATCTACTGTCAAGGTTAAACTACTTTCAGGTTGGTTATTTATTCATTTACTTTTATCATATATGGTCATTCTTGGGGAATCAGAATTGAACAGTTTTGGAATACAAAAATAATCCTAATATGGGAGTTCCTGTTGTGGCTCAGTGGAAATGAATCTGACTAGTATCCATGAGGATGCGGGTTTGATCCCCGGCCTCGCTCAGTGGGTCAGAGATCCAGCGTTGCCATGAGCTGTGGTGTAGGTCACAGACACAGCTCGGATCTGGCGTTGCTGTGACTGTGGTGTAGGCTGGCAGCTGTAGCTCTGATTAGATCCCTAGCCTGGGAACTTCCATATGCCGTGAGTGGGGTCCTAAAAAGCCAAACAAGCAAATAAATAAATAATCCTAATATAACCAAGGGTTTATTTTATTTAGGTCTAAGAAATACGGCAATATTTACTTGAGTTCAGAGACAGTTAAAGTTTAAGCAAGCTAAAACTTCATTTCATCAGTTGAGTGTAGTTACACTGATCCCATGATCACTTTGAACAAGTATATCTATTAATAAAGGTAAATTTACCTTGGTGTTGTCAAATGCTAACAGCAGTGTTCTGCCATTTGTTAAAAAAATTTCTACAGCATTATCTCTCAACTGCCACCAACGTTTGTGAACTTCCTTAATTTCTTCATATGTCCAGGAAAATGATGCTGGTTCCAATTCTCCCTGAAGGCTCTAAAGACAAAAGAGATACATGAAAGTACTTGCTTTACATAAAAATATAAATAATCATTTTAATTTCAGATTTAAAAAAAATTTCAAAATGCAAAAGTCTTCCTTTTGTGGTAAAATGGCAGATAAGACTCTCTGAAAATCCTCCTCCTACTAAACACTTCAAAATGCTGGATAAAACCTAAGAAAGAAAATTAAATCAATAGACTTAATTTAAAGGGTTTTTTTTTTTTTTTTTTTTTTTTTTTTTTTTTTTGTCTTTTGCTATTTCTTTGGGCCGCTCCTGCGGCATATGGAGGTTCCCAGGCTAGGGGTTGAATCGGAGCTGTAGCCACTGGCCTACGCCAGAGCCACAGCAACACCAGATCCGAGCCACGTCTGCGACCTACACCACAGCTCACGGCAATGCCGGATCCTTAACCCACTGAGCAAGGCCAGGGATCGAACCCAAAACCTCATGGTTCCTAGTTGGATTTGTTAACCACTGAGCCACGACGGGAACTCCTAAAGGTTTTTATTTATTTATTTTTTTTTTGTCTTTTTTTTTGCCATTTCTTAGGCCGCTCTTGCGGCATATGGAGGTTCCCAGGCTAGGGGTCGAATCGGAGCTGTAGCCACCGGCCTACGCCAGAGCCACAGCAACGCAGGATCCGAGCCGCGTCTGCAACCTACACCACAGCTCACGGCAACGCCGGATCGTTAACCCACTGAGCAAGGGCAGGGACCGAACCCGCAACCTCATGGTTCCTAGTTGGATTCGTTAACCACTGCGCCACGACGGGAACTCCTAAAGGTTTTTATTTTTTTTTTTGTCTAAAGGTTTTTAATAGACTGTATTTCTCAGGGCAGTTGCCATTTATAAAACTGAGCTGATAGTTCAGAGTTCCCATGTGTAGTCTCTCCCCACTCAGCTTCCCTACTGTGAACATCTTCTACTCACGTGGTGCATTTCTTACAATTGAAGATAAAATACTGAATCCAGTACTCCTAACTAAAGCCCACAGTTAATCTTGGTGTTGTACAGTTCAATGGGTTGTGACACATGTTTAAGACATGTATCCACCATTACAGTATCATACAGAATAGTTCACTGCTCTAAAACTCCCTTGTGCTCCATTTGGCAGCCACTGATCTTTTTAATGCCTCATTGTCTTCCCTTTTCCAGAATGTCATTTAGTTGGAAGCATACTGTATATAGACTTTCCAAGCTGATTTCTTTCCCTAAGCAAATATTCTTTTAAATGTATAGCTGAGCTTTCAAGAAAGTAATGGAAATGAAATCTCCAGGAGTTAAAAAGAAATTTGAAAAACAGCAGTGGAAGTGGCATTTTGGCCTGCTCCACATATGTTTCACTATTATGCTGGGTCCCAACTAATTTTATAAGGCAGGATATCTATTACAAAGAAAATAATTTTGATGAAAATAGAGTACTCTCATTCTTTTTTTTTTTTTTTTTTTTTTTTTGCTTTTTGCTTTTTAGGGCCGCATTCATGGCATATGGAGGTTCCCAGGCTAGGGGTCGAATTGGAGCTACAGCTGTCGGCCTACACCACAGCCACAGCAACACCAGATCCTTAACCTACTGAGCGTGGCAGGTGATCAGATCTGAGCCATGTCTGCAACCTACACCGCAGCTCACAGTAACGCCAGATCCTTAACCTACTGAGCAAGGCCAGGGATCGAACCAGCAACCTCATGGTTCCTAGTCAGATTTGTTTCTGCTGCGTCATGATGGGAACTCTATATTCTCATTCTTAAAACTAGATTCCTCCCTGTTTAGCTTCAACATTCAACATACATTCAGTATAACACACATTAATTAGGCATCTACAAGCAAGGTGCTCTGCATGAACCAAATCTACCTATGGTAGAAAGGAGGCATGAAGCACCTGCACACTTTTAAAATGCAAGACAGGAAATTTCATACAACAAGTAAGAACAAATGGTACGAAAGTACAGAGAAAGGAAAGATTCTTCAATCTACTAACAAACAAGGGCATTCTTAGTTTCAAAGGTGGAAAATGTCATCTGTTGGACTCAGAAAAAAAGCTGCTTCATGTATCAACTATTAAATTCCTTGGTTGCTACATCCAGTCTCCTGGGATAGACCATAATGGAAAGGAATATATACGTAAAAATAAGAATGCATATACATGTATAACTAAGTCACTTTGCTGTAGAGCAGAAATGAGCACAACACTGTAAAGCAACTATAATTTAATTTTTAAAAAGTTAAAGAAAGTCTTTTTTCTTATTTTCTGATTGTTATCAGTATTTCTAGAAGAACAAGTATGATTACTAAGCTACATGAATATGAGGATTACTTAAATTACTCTAACAATTATACGACATTTTCCTTTTGGAGGGCAAAGGTACTTGATGGTAAACTGGGAGTGGCAGGTGGTTTGTTGCTACTGAGGACAGTAATGAGGAAGAGTGGACATAAACTGAAACACCAGGAGCACTTCAGATTTTGACTCATAACACCAACTGCTGTGAGATGCAGATCAGGAGCCAGAGGGCACGGCATAGTCTTCTTTTTAGAATGATCTTTAAAAAAAACTGGAATTCAGACAAATTTACACATAGTGTGGCAAAAAATGAACTCTAATAGTTCTAACTGCTCTCTGGTTGTATTAAATTTATACATTTTTGGAACTTGCCTAGATTTATGTAAGTGCAAACTTAAGACTCTACTCACGGAACTTTCAACTGTATCAGAAGCGTTGTCTTCCACAAAATACATTCCACATTTACCTGCAGAAAATAATTGGCTATGAATTTAAAAATGCATGTACACTATGACCTTATACGGTTATAGCATGCCTCTGGAGTCAGTTGGACGGAATTTGAATCCCAGAGCCCAGAAACAGTGCCTAAGACACAATAAATAATTTTTAATAGCATTCCTGAGATCTTGGGCAAGTTGCTTAACCTCCCCGTGTTTTAGTTTCCTTATAAAAAAGAAGGGGGTAAGGAGAGGACTCTATTTCATAGGGTTACTGTGGGAATTAAATTAGAATACATGTAAAATGTTCATTCACAGTGTCACAGTTAGTACTAAAAAAATTTAGCTATTTATTATCACCAACACTCTTCTTATATTACTAGCATATTATTTTCCTTTATTTTGTCATGCATTAACTGAAGTCAAGTTATAAATCAAATTTTCTACCTTAAACACTCAACAGGACAGAATAGGCCTTAAAAGGTAGTCCCCCAATTTCTCCTGCTTGATAGGCTTTAGTTTGTCAATGCATGTCCCTACATCACGTATCCGAATGGTAGGAACCTCCCTGGGGCTCTGCACTGTGTGTGGTTCACCCTCGGCACTGGCACAGCTGGCTCCGAAAAGGGCACTATCTCCATCCCTGTGACCATGGGCTCAACTCTGGCAAGTTGGAAGCTCCGCATAGCAGGCCTTCGAGGCTACACAGCTTTAGTCTGCTGCAGTGACTCTCAAGTGTGATAGTGCATCAGAATCGCTGCAGGGTTCATAAAAACACAGACTGCTCCGCCCACTCAAAGATCTTCAGAGTCAATAGGTCTGGGGTGGGGCTTGAGAATGTGCATTTCTTAGAAGTTCCCTTGTGATGCTGACACTCCTGATTTGGGGACTGCACTTTGAGAACAACTGGCTCAGAGCATACAAATTGGTTCTTTAAGGGAATAGAGACCAAGTGGTATAACTATTTCTGTGTATCTTAGGAAAAAATTTCTCACCAAATGTAACTAACCATGGATCGACAGTCTTAGCCTTTGTCTCAGAAGTGCAATAAAGAATATAAAATTATGAACAATCTCAACGTGGATATATTTCTTATGCTTAGGACATCTGTTAAAAGAGTAGGCTTGTAAGTATACTAATAATTCTTTACTTTAAAAATAAGAATGGATATATAATCAAAGGAATGATTAAATATAAAAATGTATACTCATGAAGAAAGTCAACTTTGCAAAAATTAAAATGATGTGCTTTTCAGAAAATAAGACTGTCATTTCTTCACGTTCATGAGTCACATATACATTACAGACAATATTAAGGCAAAATAACCTATATGATGTTAAAGAAAGTTTATCTCATTTAAATGGCAGTGTGTCAAAACGATGCTACAAAGTACCTAAGAATAAAATAGGCAGGGTGAATACATGTAAAAAAAATCTTCAAAATGTGACGTACCTAATAACAGTTCACCAGCTGTCTCTCTAGATGGTGCAACGCTGATACATCTTCGATTCACCCTGTCAAAACATATTTAATACTGCTATGATTAAGTGTTTTGATCAGAGAGTCAAAGCTAAAGCTTATCTAGAAGAAGACTGCTGCAAAGCAGACTAGAGTTTTAAAAGCCTAAAATGTTTTGTTGAAATACACATGAAAATATTATCTCACTTTTTGACATTATAACAGAGGAGAAAATAACGGAAACTTTTAGAAAAAATGGTGAATAATCCCTACACCCTTATGCAGAATACAGGGACTCAGGTATTTAAAAGAGATAGCAATATTTTGCATTTTCCAGTTAATAAGCAAACATTGGTACATGCCTCCAATACTTCAAACACAGGAAAGAAGCCTAGCATTCTAGGGAAAAAGGGGGATTTAGAGTCAGAAAAGCTGCTCCACTTGAGTCACTTGTTTTCTGAGTCTCAGTTTTTTATCTATAAAATGGGCATGAAAACAACCTCCACCACAACAATAAGGATAATGCCATCAATAGTTACCACACAGTGACCCATTTAATACTCAATGGTGCTATGACACCTTGGGTATTATTTACCTTCCTCATGTAACAGATAAGGAAACAGATGGAGAGGCTAAGATCAGATAGCTAGTAAGAGGAGGAACTAAAATTATTTTTTCCCCATTCTTTTTCAGTTTCTTTTCCCATATAGATTATCACAGAATATGGGGTAGAATTCCCTGTGCTGTATAGCAGGTCCCCATTGGCCAATCGTTCCATATACCTCAGTGTGCATAAGCGCCAATCCCAAAACCCCAGTCCATCCCCACCCCCCAACCCCTGCCCCGAACCTGTCCCCTTTGGTAACCATAAATGAACTTATTTGCAGAACAGAAACAGACTCATAGACTTTGAAGACAAACTTATGGAACTAGAATTTGAAACTTTAATCACATTGCCTCTTATGGATGCCAGCAGTAGTGCTATCTATTTATTTCACAGCGCTGTTAGAAAAATCAAGGATAGAAATATATGTATGCAAACAAGGCCCAGAGCATGATGACTGAAGTCCAGTGAATCCTTCTGAGCAACAATGTCTGTTCTTTCTGGATTTTAGCCATTCAACTTTGTCTTCTCCTGAACCATGTTTAGGATCTTTCCTAAAACCACAGCATTATCTAAAATAAACATACCATAAGCACTAAAATAGACTATTAAAGTCGTTAACATCTTCAAAAAGAGAGAAAACATTTTATGGATTCAAATTTACCTTATTGATTCACTTGCAGCTTTGTCTTTTACAGTAGAAGAGAAAGAAGAATGAGTTTTGTCTTCAAATAGGTAAGAGAGTGGTGGTTTGACAACATCTGTTGAGGAAAAAAGTACATTATTATCTTTGTGTAATGACCATAGTTATCCGCTATATTTATGTGTTGAGTCAAGACGCCACTATTACCTTCTGATTTTTGTCTATCTCTAAGGAGATACTTATTGGGAATAGTTAAGTAACATCTCTGTAAACGCCTCCTCTCTCGATTTGGCCCTTCCGTTGGATCCAACTGCCATGAAGTTGGGTAGTAGATGGGGTCATACCAGACAGCTCTGCAAGGGAAGAGAAAAGGTTTCAGGGGCAATCTGAAGTACTTCTAGCTTTTAAAAAATCATTATAGAAACTGAATAAATAAATCAAAATTGATCTATTCAATTGAGAAACCCTAATTATTTACATGATTAGATGAGAGAATGCATATACACAGTACCCAAGAATAACATTAAAGAGTAAGTATCCTTGTGCTCTGGAATCCCAGTCTCCTAGTCGAGAGGCAAGTGCGACTACCAGTTTCTTGTATCTCTCAATTTTTAAAAAGATATAACATTATTACTATGCATGCTTTAGCAATATATTGGACTTAGTATGATTAACTAAAGGAAAAAAATCAGTTTTCCAAACTCATTTTTTTTCATTTCCCATTTTCCTACTATCTAATATAGCAAATAAAGTTAGTTCATTTTTATAATAATCACACTTCTTAAAATGTTTTAAAATAAATTAGTACTTTCTTTGACTTTTTTTTTCTTTTTCTTTTCTTGGCTACACCCATGGCATATGGAAGTTCCTGGGCCAGGGACTGAATTTGAGCAGTAGATATGACCTATGCCAGATCCTTAACCCATTGTGCCACAGCGAGAACTCCATAAATTAGTATTTTAAAAGAAAGGAAGCAGTAGAATCGCATTAAATACATTTTTAGAAATAGAAAAGAGACCCTGAAGTTGTTAAACACATACTTCTTCAAACTGTAGTGTTTTGTTGAATATGAAGAATATTCAAATATTTAATAACAAAGGCAAAGTGTGCTCTTGAAAAAAAAAAGAAATAGAAAAGAGAAAAAATTATCTTAATCCTACTACCCTAAACATACCAAAATACTAGTAGTGACTGTTTTCTTTCATTTTTAAAAATTGCAATTATTATGTATATACATTTTCATATCCTGCCTTTTTCACTGAACACATTATAATCTTTATTATCACCACTTCATTTTTTATTTTTTTGTCTTTTGCCTTTTCTAGGGCCGCACCTGCAGCATATGGAGGTTCCTAGGCTAGAGGTCCAATTGGAGCTGTAGCTGATGGCCTATACCACAGCCACAGCAATGTGGGATCCAAGCCGTGTCTGCGACCTACACCACAGCTCACGGCAACGCTGGATCCTTAACCCACTGCGTGAGGCCAGGAATCGAACCCACAACCTCATGGTTCCTAGTCGGATTTGTTAACCACTGAGCCACGACAGGAACTCCTATTATCACCACTTTAAATGGCTAATATTATACTGAGTGGATGCATCATAATGAATTTAACTCTATTACTATTACTATCTAAGTTGTTTCCAATTCATTCACTAGCAAAATAATGCAGAGATGAAAACTGTTATGTTTATTGCTTTTCCATATTTTGAAATATTTTCCTCAGAAAAGAAAATCATGGACTTGGAGAAGAGACTTGTGGCTGCCTGATGGGAGGGGGAGGGAGTGGGAGGGATCGGGAGCTTGGGCTTCTCAGACACAACCTAGAATAGATTTACAAGGAGATCCTGCTGAATAGCATTGAGAACTTTGTCTAGATACTCATGTTGCAACAGAAGAAAGGGTGGGGGAAAAATGTAATTGTAATGTATACATGTAAGGATAACCTGACCCCCTTGCTGTACAGTGGGAAAATAAAAAAAAAATTAAAAAAAAAGAAAAAAAATTTTTTTGTAACATAAAAGGTAAAGTATAGAATCTAAAAGTTTAAAAAAACTAAATTAGCCTCTAGAAATATTCAATATTTTTTCATGTCTATTAATTCCACTTGTTTTATGTGAAGAGTATACTTATGTCGTTTGCTCATTCAAACTTTTGGGATCTTAATATCTTACTTTCAAATCTTTACGGCTTTTTAAAATAATAAAAATGTCAACTCTGATATATTTGCTGAAAATGAATTTTCACTTTTTGTTATTGCTATGCTTATTAAATACACTGGGAAAAATTACATTTTAAAGCCATGCATTTCTTTTTTATAGTTTCTTCTACTATGTTTGATCTTAGAGAGTTATCTGTCCATCAGAGCTGATAAATACTCTATTTTCTTCTAATTTATAAACTTTTTGAGTTTAATTCATTTGTTCAACCTGGAATTTTCTTTAGTGTATAATGTTTAGTGTATTTTAGGACCCCCAAATCATACTAATCAGTTATCATCATTCAGAGTATAATATTTTAATTTCCCTCTTTTTATTATTTGTGATCTTTTTAACTGTATTAGTAAAGCCTTAACTAGAAAAAGATCTATTCCCCAACTATCCTGTTTCAGTGATTCCTCCATCCTTTTGCAAAGATCATACTTTAAATTAAAGCCAATATTTTACTCTCTGGAAGAACTAATGCCTCTCCTTCTCATTCTTTTTCTCCTCCCCCAAATTAAAAAAAAAAAAGTCCTCATGGGATTATTCTTCAAGGTGAAATAAATCACAAATGATAGAACAAAAAATATGCAATCTAATGAGATAATGTTAGTCTTTATTCTGGGATGAAAACAACATCAATACATAAACCATGCATGTGAGACAACCCCAAAACATCCTCCCACATTGCTTACCTATCATGCGTCAGTTGCTGGATAAGCTCCTGCCAGTGCCTGCTGGCACTCAGATCCACTTTATACATTCCTCTGATGTGCTGGATCACCTTTTTTCTCTCAGTTCCTTGAGAGAGAGACACTGCCTGGGTGATATCTGCAGCTATTTTAGATATATCCTTTGATTTTGAATCAAGACGCTGAAAGAGACTAAACAAACAAGATGTCCATCAGGTAAGCATATGTGGAACATTAAATGTATATCAAAACATGGGGCTTTTAAACTAAAAGTATATGTGAAATCTAATGGGTTCCTAAAAGACAAAGCCTTTAGAACACGTAAAATCCTACCTTTGCTGATTATTATTAACTGTTTTCTGCCAGTTGGCTTTATTCACACTTTCTTCAGTTTCATATTTCTTTTGTTCCTAAAAGATTTAGATAATAAGATGCTACATAAAATACCATTTATCATTTAACACTGGCCCAGAGCCCAACAAACTAATTTTATTTATTTACTTTAAAATTTGTTTTTTTAAGTTAAAAAAATTAAAAAAAATTCTTTGGCCACACCCATGGCAAGAACTGAACCTGTGCCACAGCAGCAACCTGAACCGCTACAGTGACAACACTTAATTCTTGACCCATTGTGCCACAAGAGAACTCTATAACAAACTAACTTTAAAACCAAGTTAATAGAGGAGAAAATATTGTCCCCAGGAGACCAGAACATTAAAATACATTAACCACTTGAATAATATTTCCCCCTTTGTTTCCACACAATTTGGGTCACAGAAATTAGGGTGAAACAGTTAACCAGGGTTGCCAAACCTGATGGGTTTGCACAGTTGCTTGCTTGCTTATTTTGCTTTTTCACTAACAAACTCAGAACTTAAGGGTGATGATTCAACTTGCTTGTCTCTATTAAATTCTTTCCTTCCCTGAAAGTCAGTGATAATGGATAAGGACGACCACAGAGAATAAAATGCTACTTAAAATAGGCCTATATGTTCTCTTGCAGTAAAAAAAAAAAAAAAGTATATACAGTAAAAAAAAAAATTATCATTTCAAATTCATCATCAATGGTGTTCTGCAATAAAAAAAAATCTTCCAATCATGATTTAATGATATTCAGTGAGATCTCTTAAGAAAACTGTTTCTTATGGTTTTGCCGACTCACCTCTTTGATCACTTTAATAAGGTCTGATTTTGTCAATGCACTGGGAGGGCTGCACTTATGACCACATAATTTTAAAGCATTCATGAGCAGTTCTGCTGTGTCTAGTTCATCTTCAGTCAATTCACTGTGGTGATTATGTATTAACTCTGACAAATATAAAACTAACTTGGCTCCATGCTTTAAAAAAAAAAAAAAGGTAACAAATTTTTTGTGTCATAATGAATTTTTATTTCTTACATTTAAATTATTTAACAGTAAATTAATTTATACTGCTGGATTTATTTAATTGGATTGGCTTAAATAAATCAGCTGAAAATGACATTCTGGAGACAACTGAAGAAATTGTCAAATGATTATACACTGAGTATATGATGACATTTAGAGTGTATGCTAATGTTGTTAGGTATAATACTGTTATGGTTACATAAGAAAATGTCCTTTGAAAAATATCATAATTTCTATAAGCCACTTTAAAATACTTCAGAAAAAAGAAACGATGCTAATATGATAAAAATATTAACAACTGTTAGACCTACGTGATGGTCATACGGTATTCATACAGTACTCACTTTCTATTTTTCTTAGTACATTTGAAAAATTTCACTGTAAAAGGTAAAAAAAGGAAGAAAGAGAGAAAGGAAGAAAGGAAAGAAAGATGGAAAGAGACAGAGGGCGGGGAGGAGGGCGGAAGGAAAGAAAAGAAGGAAAAAGCAAAAAGCAAATACACAAGGTTTTGTAAACCTAAACTACAGCTGCAACAATAGTGGATGCCTAACCCACCGCCCCAGGCCAGGGATTGAACCTCCACAGAGACATTAACCCACCATACCACAGCTGGAACTCCTGATTCATGATTTTTTAAGTGGCCCTTTCATGCTATAGATACTATACCTGATTGTTATGTGTGCTCTATGTATTATGTATACATTAACTTTGTTATCAAGTTAAACATGCAAAATTTAACTTTTTAAAAACTTTGACTAATACAGTTATCACCACATTTGGGTTTATGATATTTTAAACTGTGAATAGTCAACAAATGGATTTGGAAACTCTAACATTTTGGGTGATATTTAAATTAACATGCTGTATCACATCATGTCATTTCCCAAAAGCCTAAGATGAACATATGCAATGATGAAAATAGCAAAGCTCATTTTAATGCAACATTTTAAATTAGTCAAGAGACAGCTGCTACCTGACCAAAAGAGAAAAATGAACAGATGCTCTGCAAGTGAAAGGCCTGAAGAGTTGGCAAATAGAGAGAGAGGGTAAAAGACTAGAATATTTTCATGTGTGTATCTGAGAGGTAATGTTCTTGATATAACTCTAAAAATATTTCAGTTTAGTACTCAGTGACATTTAAAAATCATCTTGAAAAACTATCAGAGCTGTTTTTAATTCATTCTGAATATTTGAAGAAATACATGATTTTCCTAGACACTGAAGTTATTTCTAATATCTCATCTTTAATATCCTTTGATCAATCATTTAGTGGCCATAGTTCCTAGAACTAGAAAAGGTATTATTGGATACACACACACAGAGTCTTGTTTTCAGCTCTCAAAGGCTGATTTGAGGAAATAAATCTATGAAACACAAATCCTTAGAAAATAGTAAAATGCTAAAATGTGTAAAACTAAAATCTTCAATGAAGTTTCTAAGAAGGAAGAGTCTGAGCGGACTAAGAAAGGAAGGAAGACTCTGAAGGTGGCCCAGTGTGATCTGGGTGCGTGGCTAAACAGACAGAATGTGCCGAGAGACAAAAGAGAAGAGAGCGGCGCTGGACAACATGAACAAAGCAGCATGTCGGTAGGGATGTGAAGAGGTTACGAGAGACAAAGATGGGGCTATCTTGAGAAGAGGAGGAGGTAAAGACTGGAGAGTTAATCAGACTCAAGTTATAACAGCAGAAGAGAAGCCTGGGACTTTAAAAATCAGGCCGATTACAAATGGAATACAGCCTGCAGGCAGCTGTAAAAAGGCCTTAGAAGATCTCTCTGTGATGCTGTGGAACGATTGCTATGATACACTGTTAGTTGAAGAAAGTAAAGTGAAAAGGATGTGTATCATTCAATATCTTTCTTTGAATTAAGAAGTGAGGGAGATAATGTATACACCTGCATATGTATGTGTGTTTGTGTACAGATTTGCTTATATCTCCAAAAGAAATAAAAACCAAATAAAGATGGTTACTTACAGAGAAAAGGAAAGAATGAGTGAAGGATATAGAGATAAAAGCTAGAACCCCTTCAAATATGCTGTTTCACAATTTTGACTTTGGAATCAGGTAGACATTTTATATAATTAAAAGCAAATGTAGGAATTTCCTGGTGGCTCAGGGGGTTAATGATCTGGCATTGTCACTGCTAAGGCTCAGGTTGCTGCTGTGGCACAGGTTCAATCCCTGGTCCAAGAACTTCTCTATACATCGTAGGTGCATCCAATAAATAAATAAATAAATAAATAAATAAAAACACAGGAGTTCCTGTTGTGGCTCAGTCGTATGACTATGACTAGAATCCATGAGGACTCGGGTTAGATCCTTTGCCTTGCTCAGTGGGTCGTGGATCCAGTTTAGGGTGAGTAGGTGTTGACTACTACATATGGAAGGAATGAATAAGTTCCTACTATATACAACACAGGGAACTATATCCAATGTCCTGGATAAATCATAATGGAAAAATATATATATATATCAAACTGAATCACTTTGTTGTACAGGAAAAAATAATACAACATTGTAAATCATCTATACTTCAATTAAAAAAAGAGATGCAGCATATATCAAATAAATGTGGTGTGTGGGCCTTGTTTGGATCCAGAATCATGAAAGTTATTTAAAAAATTATAAGAAATTTGGGAAAATTTAAACACGGGGTATTAGATGATAATAAGGATGGATTTTTACCATGATTAAGAGTGATAAGTTTTAAAAAAGTTCTATCAGTCAGAGATACATACTGAAGTATTTACAGGTAACTGATTTGATACTGGACGTTTGTTTGAAAATACTACAAAGAAAAATGAAAGCCTGGTAATGGTGATATGGCGTTCTTTTTTTGAGGTTATCCAAGCATAATGGGTGAAAGTCTGCACTAGGATGGGTGGGCAGACTACAGAGAAAGACAGGGCTAAATGACTAGTCCTGGTCATAAAATGGATTCATGAGAGGAGAAAGCCAACCACAGTTGCAGTGTTTCAAGCCAAACAAAATCAGTAAGGATAACCATCAGCAGAAATGGAGAGCAGAGAAGGAAAGCTGGTAGGAAAGGACTGGGAACTTCAGGGTTGGATTTAGAAGGTCGGCACCAATTCTGAATTCTCCACAGAAGGAAACTAGGGGGCTATTCGTGCTTCTGCCTTGGGAAAGGGAAGATAAGGCCCTGAATGTACTTGAGAGAGTCTTAATTCTGGAAAGAGGACCTAAAAGTATCACTTCAAAACTATAACCTTTTGGTTCCTAATACGCTATATCTGAGTTTGCCAGGGATATAAAAGGGATACCTGTCCTTTCTTAAATATCATTTAATACTTTATGATGGGGGTATAATTTACATTCAGTGAAGCATATAGATGTTAAGTGTTCATTTCTATGAGTTTTGACAACTGTATACACCCACATAACCAGTATCCAAAGTAAGACACAGTACATTTTTATTACCAAAGGGAGTTTCCTTCCACCCCTTGCAGTGACCCCTCCTCACAGAGACGACTACTGTCCTGAACTCTATGACCATATCGTAACTGTGCCTGCCCTTGGGCTTCCCATGAATGGAACCACAGAATGTCTATTCTTTGGTGTCTGACTGTGCCTTTTGTCAACACAATGACTTTGTGCTTCATCCATACTGGCAGGCATATTAGCAGTCTGTAATAATCTATTGTATAAACATCACAACTTAGTTATACACTATCTTACTGACAGACATTTGGGTTATTTCCAGCTTCTGGCTATTAGTAAAAGCGCTGTCATGGATGTTCTCCTACTAGTCTTTTTATGGACATGTGTTTTAATTTCTCTTAGGTAAGTACTTAAAAATGGAATTTTAGGGTCACAGGTTAAGGGTCTGTTCAAATTTGTAATAAACTGCCTAAGAGCTGTCTAAAATGGTTGTACCATTTAAAGTTCTCCATCTTTTTCTTATTAAGTGATTGATTCTGAAATTCTTTAAGCATTTTATTATTCAAAATGATCAACAAATAGTTTTCTGTTTAACTTACTGTAAATATTTTCAAAATATGTTACAAGTACTGTTGTTTGACCTATTCCATATAGATGTTTCATGGATAATATAATGCTTAAAAAAAAAGTCTCCACTCTTTAAGATTTAGTAACAAATTGCAAAGGATCTTATAAGAACTCAGAGAGAGAACTTCTTAAACACTGGAAAAAGAAATGAGAAATAAATAGCAAGGTCAAAGTGAGTCTGGTAAGGAGCATCTGAAGAAGGACCTCAGCAAATATTTGGTAAGAAAACTGTATTTATGGTGTTTGGCATGAAAATATAGTTTAATGTCAGTTCTTATTCTGTTCAGTTTTATATCTGACTATAGTTTTTACTTATGAAGTACTGGGTTACTTACCTGCAGGGATGGGCTGAGACAGTCTCGAAGTATTTCCTGATGATTTGGTTCACGAACTATTTCGAAAATTTGCTTTCTCTCTTGTGAAGGGTGGGCTGGTGACAAAATATGCACTAGCAGTCTCCCAAACTGCATTCGGAAGGTTTCTTTACATGACCATAAGATTTTAGCCCATTGCTGTCTGGAACCACTGATTTTACCTGAACCCTTAAATCAAAACAGGAATGAATTAGAACCAGATTTCTTCTTTCTTTCTTTCTTTTCTTTTCTTTCTTCCTTCCTTCCTTCCTTCCTTCCTTCCTTTCTTTCTTTCTTTCTTTCTTTCTTTCTTTCTTTCTTTCTTTCTTTCTTTCTTTCTTTCTTTCTTTCTTTCTTTCTTTCATTTTTATCTTTTTGCCTTTTCTAGGGCCGCTCCCGAGGCAAATGGAGGTTCCCAGGCTAGGGGTCTAATCGGAGCTGTTGCTGCTGGCCTGCGCCAGAGCCACAGCAACACGGGATTCAAACCACATGTGTGACCTGCACCACAGCTCACGACAACACTGGATCCTTAACCCACTGAGCAAGGTCAGGGATTGAACCCACACCCTCATGGTTCCTAGTCGGATTCACTAACCACTGTGCCACGATGGGAACTCCTAGAATCAGATTTCTTAAGCAATAATATACTAACCTCAACACACCCCTAAAAAACATGGAACATGTTTTATTGTATAATTTTTTTAAAAGCTGAAATTGGAAAGGCATACATCCATACAAATGGATGTTTAAAAGAGACGAATTTTATAGCAGCACTGTTCAAAATAGCCAAAGGCAGAAACAATACAAATATCCATGGATAGATGAATGAATAAACAAAGTGTACTGTATATACAGAATAGAATATTGCTCAGCCTTAAAAAAGAATGAAGTTCTTTCTTTCACCACAGCAGTGGCTTGATATAGGATCTCAGTTCTCAGACCAGGGATTGAACCTGGACTGCAGTGGTCCTAACCACTAGGTCACCAGGGAACTTCCAGGAATGAAGTTGTTTTTTTTTTTTTTTTGTCTTTTTTTTTTTTTTTTTGTCTTTTGTTGTTGCTGTTGTTGCTACTTCTTGGGCCGCTCCCGCGGCATATGGAGGTTCCCGGGCTAGGGGTTGAATCGGAGCTACAGCCACTGGCCTACGCCAGAGCCACAGCAACGCGGGATCTGAGCCGCGTCTGCAACCTACACCACAGCTCACGGCAACGCCGGATCGTTAACCCACTGAGCAAGGCCAGGGACCGAACCCGCAACCTCATGGTTCCTAGTCGGATTCGTTAACCACTGAGCCACAACAGGAACTCCAGGAATGAAGTTCTGATACATGCCTCAATACGAATGAACTTGAAAACATTACACTGAAATGAATAATGAAATGTCATAAGCAAAAAAAGGCAAATATTATATGTTATATGATAACTCATATGAGGTATCTAGAATGTCAAATTCATAGAAAGTAGAATGATGGTTTATCAGGGGCTAGGGGAGAGACTGATGGGGAGCTATTGTTTAATGGGGACAGAGTTTGTTTGGGATAATGGAAAAAGTTCTGAAAGATGGGTAGTGGTGGTGGTTGCACAACAATGTCAATGGACTGATTTATACAACTTAAAAGTTGTTAAAATCATAAATTTTATGTTATGTATATTTTATCACAATTTTATTTATTTTTTATTATAATGATTTTTATTTTTTCCATTATAGATGGTTTACAGTGTTCTGTCAATTTTCTACTGTAGCGATAAAGAAGCTAAAGTCCTAAATCACTTTAAAAAAATTACCTAGGGCTTAGGAGTTCCTGTTGTGGCTCAGTGGTTAACGAACTCGACTAGTATCCATGAGGACACGGGATTCGATCCCTGGCCTTGCTAAGTAGGTTAAGGATCCAGTGTTGCCGTGAGCTGTGGTGTAGGTCACAGACATGGCTTGGATCCAACATTGCTGTGGCTGTGGTGTAGGCCGGCAGCTACAGCTCCAATTCGACCCCTAGCCTGGGAACCTCCATATGCTGTGATTGTGGCCCTAAAAAGACAAAAACAAAAATGAAAACAACAACAACAAAAAAAGACAAAAAACTACCTAGGGCTTGAAATTTTTTTTTTTTTTTTTGGACTTTTTAGGGCAGTATGAGGGGCACATGGAAGTTCCCAGGCTAGGGGTCAAATTGGAGCTATAGCTCCTGGCCTACACCACAGGCACAGAAATGCAGAATCTGAGCTGTGTCTGTGACCTACACCACAGCTTATGGCAATGCTGGATCCTTAACCCACTGAGCAAGGCCAGGGATCGAACGCATATCCTCATGGATATTAGTCAGGTTTGTTACTGCTGAGCCACGATAGGAACTCCAGGGCTTGGAAATTTTAAACTTAAAAAAAAAAAAAAAAAAAAAAAAAAAAAAAAGCGAGCCATCAAAGAACAATCGTAGATAAGCCAACACTGATTTTTGCAGCATAAAAGAGAAAGGTTTTCTAATAAAGACCTGAATTAGTACTGAAATATTTAGTATAAATGTCCATATTATAAGAACTGCATATTGGAGTCCCGTTGTGGCTTAGCATTAATGAACTCAACTAGGATCCATGAGGATGCAGGTTTGATCCCTGGCCTTGCTCAGTAGGTTAAGGACCCGGCGTTGCAGTAAGCTGTGATGTAGGTTGCAGATGTGGCTTAGATCCTGTGTTGCTGTGGCTGTGGTGCAGGCCAACAGTTGCAGCTCCGATTCAACCCCTAGCCTGGGAACCTCCATATGTTGAGGAAAAAAAAAACAAAAAAACCCTGCACATAAACTGACCACCAATATCCACTAACGAATAACCAAGTAAGCTCTTTTGATTGTGGTCCCACTAAGGCTAACCCAATCCTGACCAAATATCCTATATCTGGTTTAAAAACTGAAATCAGTAAATTTTAGAGTTTATTCTGAGTTTTAGAAATGGCTCTCCCATCTCTCCTAATCCTAGGGGTCCTGTGTAAATGACTTGATTTTAAGTAGAACTTGCAGACACCAATATCTAGCTTAGATTTAGAGATTGACAGAGTCATGATTTATGAGTTCTGCTAGAATTAGATCTGCCTTTGGTATCCATGGAGTGTACTGACCAATTTGCTTTCTATGGCCAACTGCGAGGGATCCACAGAAACCCAAGTGAGTCAATGGTAAATGGAGTCTGACACTTGTCAGTATTCTCTATATAATTTTGAAGGTGTTGGATTTGATTAAGCCAAGACCTACACTTCATAATTGTTCAGAATAATAATAATAATTCTAGAATAAGTAGCTATAAAGTCCTTTAAAAACAGCTTATCAGTTTAAACTCTCAGCAGTTGTCATCTTCCTACTCTTTTCTGTTGCTGATTTTATTAACTAAATTACAATATTAGAGAATAACTTTCAAGTTACAGACTTAAAAACTAATGCTGATGAAGTGAGTCCTTTTGGAAAGGGTAAATTAGCAATACATTTTATTCCATAATTAAAATTCAAGTTGTCTGAGTTTCAGAAAACTCTGAAATAGTAGGACTATGTTTTGAAAGCATAAAACACAGACACATAAACCTCTACTCCTTTTGTGTGAATGAACATTTCCCACATAATTAATTTACTTACAGTTGATACTTTGAATCCTTCTACCAGATATGTGAACACTTCTTTCTGAAATGGATTGCAAGTGGAAGGCTGTTCATGACGAATATTTTCTCCAGAAAATTCAGTTGGGGAAACTGAGGTCTTGCTTTGAGCTGCATTTTCTGGAGTACTCAAAATGTCAATAATGTCTGGATTAAACTCTATGAATTAAAAACATTTTAAAAAGAATAAAAAATTAGTCAAATCGAATCATGAATACCCAGCCATCACAAATGATAATGATGCTGGTAAAAATATTCTATGTAATTACTGATTCGGTTGTCACAATATAAATGTGTAGTAAGTGCATTAGAAGTAGAAAATACAATATCCTAAAGGAAGTGAATTCACCTAAAACAACGCAGAAATGTAAACATACATAAGTCATGCAATTCTAAATTAAAGATTTATTTTACTAATGAGGATGAAAACTGCAACATTATTAAAGTCAAGAGGTTATTACACAAAACATAAAGACCACATGATATTTTCATTAGATGGATGTGCAGACCTAAAGATAAATTAGGAAAGTTAAAAAAAAAAAACTTTGGGTGTATTACATTTTTCTAGTGATTAACTTTTAAAAAAATTTATTATAGTTGATTTAACAATATTTTGCCAATTTCTGCTGTACAGCAAAGTGACCCAGTCAGTCATACATTTATATTCATTCCCTTTCTTACATTATCTTCCATCATGGTCTATCCCAGGAGACTCTAGTCATAAACTTTCACATAGTTTTTTCTTTTTTCCTGCCTTCTTGGGGTCACCTGAACATTTTTTAGGATTCGGACTTATCTATAGCGCTTTTGAATATATTTCTTTGCATTGTCTTTTAGGGGTTGCTAAAGGCATTAAATTTTATACATAAACATATTGAATATCAGCCACCACAGAAACACACATTGAAACCACAAGGTGACACTATCTATCAGAATGGCTTAAGTTTAAAATAGTGGAACTCTTAATACTGGTAAAGACGTGAAGAAAACTGGATCACTCATACATCGCTGGTAGGAATATAAAAACTGCCTTAGAAAAGTTTGGCAGTTTCTTAACAAGAGCAAGACATACAACTAGCATACAACCAGAAATGGCATTCCTGGACATTTATCCCAGAAAAGCAAAGATCTACATTCACATAAACTTTCACATAAATGTTTATAGGAGCTAGATTTATTTGTAATAGCCCCAAACTGGAAAACACCCAGATTGACCTTCAACAGAAAGTGACTACACTATGGCACATCCATGCTATGGAATATTACTCACCAAAACCAAAAAAGGAACAAACTATTGATACATGCAATGATTAGAACAATTTTCCAGAGAATTACGCTAATTAAAAAAAATCAGTCCTACAAGGCTACATACTACATGATTCTGTTTATTTAACGTGATGACATGATGTCCCTCACAAATGGAGGACAGGTTAATGGTTGCCCAGGGATTGAGGAAGGGATGCAGACAGGAGGAAAGTGGGTGGGGCTCTAAAAGGCAACATACAGATGATCCTTGTTGTCATGGAAATGTTCTTTTCCTTGACTGAATCCATGTCAATATCTGATGGTGATATTGGACTATGGTTTGGCAAGTTCTATTGGGCAAAACTGGGTAAAGGATATCTGGGATCTCCCTGTAATATTTCCTAACAACTGCAAGTGAATCTATGATTATCTCAAGGAAAAGCTTAAAAAATATACTGGAGGTGCTGTATCATTTTAAACTTCAATGGTCAATCTAGGCCAGCATTTGACACATGAAAAAGCAGAATTTTATTCAAGGCTATTTGTTCCAAATAAGAAATCCTTTTACTAGTGTGGATATTAAGAATGAAAATATAATGCTGTCGAAAAATTTGAAACCCAGTCAGTTCTCTCTCAAATTATTTTCCTTTTAATTCAATGTCTGTGCAAGGACATGTTTACTCTCTAGTCCTACCTTGATAGATAATCCTGTTAACTGCTAAAACGATGAGCCTCTGCAGTCTTTGCGCAAGCTCTGTCTCCGTTGCCTGGACAGGGCTCTCCTGGCTCATTCGCCTCTGCATCATCACGGGAAGTTCGTCACTTGCTACTGAACGCATTTTCATCAGAAGAGAGTCAGTCTGAGCAAGAGGAAATTTTCGAGGACCTTTCAAGTATATAAATCAAAATGTCAAATGCCAGCGTTAACAAGGATCGAAGAAAACATTTCTGCTGTAACTTTTTGATTATCAGACCATGAAAAGAATCTTATTTAATACAAAGATAATTTATACAAAGAGAGTGATTAAGAGAAAGTGATGTTTTTCCCTCTTTGAAGAAGTGTAACAGTACTTCTAATTTCAAAGTCCTAAAAGCTTGTGACATAGCTTAGCAGGATGGATATCGTTTGGGAAATTTTTAATCTTCTGAAAAACTCAAAGAATTAGAAGGGTGTATAGATATAGTTCAGAATGTTCTGACAAAATATTTTCAAATACTGTTTCACTTCCTTGTAACCAAAAATAATCAATAGATTTTTAAAGCTCAGTTTGTTTTAGTAAGAACATTATTATTCCTGGGTAATTAACATTGCTGAATTTTATAAAGTAGTTTTGAAAAGCATATATAGTGATGTAGTGGAAATCAGTCAAATAAAGTGAAGACATCAGAGAGTTTAATCCCAGTAATTTACTATTAAAATGATTTGGAACATATGCAGCATGCGGAATTCAATCCTCCAAAGCATCTCCTGAAAAATGTTTCATCGGGTTGAAGGGGCAGGAGTGGGTTCTTGCACCATTACTGCACCTGTTCCGAGAGGCACCACATAGGTCATGGATCCAGGAGAAAATGAGGGGCCTGGGTCGTGGTTTAACGGACTGAAGGAGAAGGACATCGGAAGTTGACCATAGGAGCCAAAATGACGTCTTGGTAGGTGAGGAATAATGGAACCCTTCATTGGAATTGAACCTTTTTTTAAATTATGAAAGCATGTATCAATCTCTACAAATAGCTTCTAGAAACATTACTTACACATGACTAAATTAAAATAGGTCTTAATGACTCATCCTGCAAGACATTTAAATATTTTAATAGCATTTTAGATTGTCCAGTATTTTAGGTAATGTGTATTTTTGTATTTAGTACATCTTTGTGAATTGAGTCACCTTTAAGACAAAACAAAGCAAATAAAAAGAAAAAATTCATAACCAGGATATATTCAAGATTAATATCATCAGATTATGTCCTTAGTTTAAGCCGATTCTTTCTAATGTCTACATGACAGCTTTCATGCCGTGTAAGTGATAACCACCATTGAAAGACAGAGCATAAGAGAATGTTAAGTCTTCTCTAGGTCTATGTACTTGAAAAAGTGGGAGGTATTCCATGTCATGAAGCTGTGCTGAGCTAGTGTGGCCTCACATGCAGGGCTTTCAAGCCCAGTTTCCTTATATGCAAGATGTGGGTCGGAAAGTGGAATAGAGCCTACCTCACAGGTAGGCATTTGTCACTATCTGATGTTATATGAAACATATTTGTTTACAGGCTTATTGACCATTTTATCCAGTAAACTATAAGTTCCATGGGGGCAGATAAGGTAACAACTGGTACATGGCTGATGCTTAGTAGATATTTGATGGCTAAATGAATGGATAAAGAGGGTTGTTCTGTGGATTAAGTAAAATAGTGGGTGTGAAACACAATGCCTGCCTCATAAAAAAAGTTAATAGTTGGTATTGTTATTAATGGTTGAAATATAAAGGAAACTGGAGTTCCCACTGTAGCTCAGTGGTAACGAACCTGACTAGTATCCATGAGGATGTGGGTTTGATCCCTGGCGTTGCTCAGTGGTTTAAGGATATGGCATTGCCATGAGCTGTGGTGTAGGTCACAGACATGACTCAGATCTGGTGTGGCTGTGGCTGTAGTGGAGGCCAGCAGCTACAATTTGACCACTAGCCTGGAAACTTCCATTTGCCGCAGGAGTGGCCCTAAAAAGGCAAAAAATAAAGGAAAAGATATAAAGGAAACTCATTTGTATATGAATTATGTCAATAACACATTTATACACACATACACACACGCAATAATTATTTATTACAGTTTAAAAGTATGTGGGAGTTCCTGTTGTGGCACAGCAGAAACAAATCTGACTAGTATCCATGAGGATATGGGTTCGATCCCTGGCCTTACTCATTGGGTTAAGGATCCAGCATTGCCATGAGCCATGGTGTAGGTTGCAGATGTGGTTTGGATCTGGCATTGCTTTGGTTGTGGTGTAGGCTGGCAGCTGCAGCTCCGATTCACCCCTAGCCTGGGAACTTCCATATGCTGCAGGTGGCAGCCCTAGGGGAAAAAAAAGTATGTGAAGTTCTTTAAATAACACTCTAATGTTTACTTCTCCCTTTGTGTATTAAGATGATGAGTAAAGGTTTTCACATTGATAAGCAGAAAAGTGAAAAAAATACATATATAAAAATGTACATTGCTATCTTTTTGTAATAGTAAAAGCAAATAAGTTAAAAACAAACCCATTTATTGATAACATGGAAGGAGATCATGACAAACCAACATAACAGGTTATTACAATTATTAAAGATATTAAAATATATTAATATATTAAGTATACTATATAGAAAAAGTATCTATAATATATTGATTAGAAATCAAAATCAGTTTACAAACACAGAGGGTGAGTATGATACTAGGTTTAGGCAAAATTCTCTCTCTCCCTCTCATCCATGTCTAGAGCAAGAAAAAAAGACACAGGCACTAGGGAACTGGTGCTGTGCTCACTGGGTAGTAGGGAACCGTAGGAGCTGTAGAGCAGAATAGCACACGAGTCAGTCTGTAAGATGATCAATCTGGCCATAAAGTAGTAGCTAATGCCTCCAAGAGTATGAGGACAGGAAATCTGGGTTAAGAGGACAGGGCTGCTGAAGAAACACTGGTCCCAGGCCACGGACATCCTGGGGTTCACACTTGGAGGAAATCTGTCTACAATCTAGGAATGTGCATGGCTGTAACAGAAGCTGCCCCCACACTCCTGCTGAAGAAGCAGGGTGGCTGTGGGCTCGGAGATGTCACTTGTCTCAGAAGGTTTCAATAAATGCTGTGTGTCTATTTAGGGGAAAAAACCTCCCCCTTACAAACATCTATCACTAATGAGAACAGCTAGTTTGAAATCTTTGAATGAACAGTTCGTCACCTAAATGATGGAAATATAAATCCCTCGCTTGAGTCTCATGAACGAATGGACTTAAGTGAGCTTCTATAACCACACTGCTCGGAAGCAGAGGAACCTGTGTATCTTTTGTATTGATAGTGTGTAAAGCCAATATACTTTTGACAATAACCTTTGACTAATATTAAACAAACAAAACACAGACTTTCCCAAATACATGCATAAAACAACATGGAAGGAAATACAAAGCAACTATTTAACACATAAAAAGTGGTATTTGGTAAATGGGTTTGCAAAGAATTTAAATAAAGTAGTATCTGAAACAGGACGAATTCTTGGGAGAGGCCTGAGAGAGATGTAAAGATCTGACAGAGCTGGAAGGAGTGGGCATGGGGAAGGGCACAAAGATGCGTGTCAGGCCTCACTCCTGCGGTCTCCATCTCTAGGCTTCAGAGGACCAGTGACACGAGGAAGCTGGACTGGATGGCTTTCAAGGTGCTCTATCAAATTCAAAATTTGAAGGATTCTATAAGCCTCACATGGCCTACAGCATTGACTGAGATAGTATGAAAAATACAAGCCACAAAAGAAGAGGCTAGAGGAGTCAGGGAGAAAAATGGAGAATGGTTTACAAAAAGGACTAAAAGTCTCTTAACCACTTAAAAATGCTTCAAACGAACAAAAAATAAACAATAACAAACTTGGAGCTCTGCAGGGCTTGCTCTCAGGTTCAAGGTGATAAAAATGCTAGTATTTCAAGAGAGAGATGACAGACTGTTAGAGAAATCACAAACAGAAAATAGCAAAAGGTTATTGTGTTAGTTCAGGCACAAGCAAATCATAAACTAAAGCAGGAATCTCAGTATAAAAGCAAAGAAGAAATGGCTATGAGAATGAGAAATGTTAAGGAAGGAAACAGCAGAGATTTGTGACAGTAGGACAGGTATACTTTTCTCTGTGAATGGAGGGGGAAATCCATCCAAGAGGTCTCAGACTATCTAAGAAATCCTGCAAAGGAAAGGTGGCCCAAGGCATGCAGGCAGCTGAGCATTACTGCTGGGAGGGGTAAAGGACAGAATTCTACCCAGGTCAAAAGAGGGTCAACTGGGAGCAAAGCTCAAGAGGAGAGACTATATTCAGATATTAATTTAAGGAAGGATGCCCAGGATGATATGTTTAGTTATGTGGATGTTTTAGAAGTTTTATTTACATAAGCTTTCATTCAGCATAATGTAAACACAGTCCTGTGAAGCAATCAATATATACTTAATAGCTTTCCTCTACAGATGAGTGTTTCAAGTGGTTTTTTTTTTTTTTTTAGTTTCATCAAAGTATAGTTAATTTACAAGGCTGTGATAATTTCTGCTGTACAACAAAGTGACCCAGTCATACTTATACACATATCCATTCTCTCTTAAATTCTTTTCCCACATAGGTAATCACAGAATACTGGGTAGAGTTCTCTGTGCTGTAGAGCAGGTCCCCATTGGTCAATCGTTCTGTATACTTCAGTGTGCAGATGCCAATCCCAAATCCCCAGTCCATCCCTCCCATCCCCCTACCACCTGTCCCCTCTGGTAACCTTAAGTTTTTCAAAGTCTATGAATCTGTTTCTTGTCTGCAAATAAGTTCATTTATATCCTTTTTTTTAAGTTCCACATATAGGTGATATCATATAATGTTGGTCTTTCACTGTCTAACTTCACTTGGTATGATAGTTTCTAGGTTCATCCATGTTGCTGCAAATGGCATTCATGTGGTTTTAAAATCTGGTTTAGTACAGAACACAATGAAGTAGTTTAACATAGGTAGATGGGTAGAAGAAAGATTTGAGGAGTTCCCGTCGTGGCTCAGTGGTTCAAGAAACTGACTAGGAACCATGAGGTTGAGGGTTTGATCCCTGGCCTTGCTCAGTGGGTTAAGGATCCAGTGTTTCCGTGAGCTGTGGTGTAGGTGGCAGATGCAGCTTGGATCTGGCGTTACTGTGGCTGTGGCTGGAGGCTATAGCTCTGATTAGGCCCCTAGCCTGGGAACCTCTATATGCCGCAGGTGTGGCCCTAGAAAAGACCGAAAAAAAAAAAAAAGAAAAGAAAAGAAAAGAAAAAAGAAAGATTTGGATTGAAAAGCCCTTACGAGTGTAAGGTGATTAACCTTCAAACAGCTTACTAAGTACTCTGGAGATACATGCGTGTAAGCATGTACATATACATCCACGACATACAGACGTATATGTATATGGGTGTGCACATACAGAGCCAATGTGCATGTCTTTATGAATTATGCTGAATATGCTGTCTTTCTGAATTATGTGTATTTAGGTCAGAGTGGATTTTTGTGGAAAAATAAGTCTAACAAAATTAATAATTATTATTTGATGATATGTCCTCATTTAGAGCAGGCCCTAAGGAAACACGCATAACTTAAGGATACCTGAGACAACATCATCTCCTGCCTTGACTCCTGCAACAGCCTCCTCCCTGGACCTCCCACCACCTTTCTTATTTCCTCTAAACCACTCTCTATACAGAAGCCAAAGCGGTCTTTACAAAATAAAAATCTAGTTATGTCATGCCACCTACTTAAAGACCTCTGATAGCTTCCTCTTAGCATGAAATCTAAACTCCTTAGCATGGCCGGTATGATTACTCATGAGCTGGTTCATGCTGCCCTGTACAGCCTCATCTGGTTTCAATGTCTTACCAGGAACTACAGGTGAGCTAAATGGTGTTCTTTCAGTTCTCTGAATGATCTGGGCTTTTTCCTGCCTCAGGACCTGCACAGGAGCTGTTCATTATGTCTGTAACACTCCACCTCTGAACCTCACTAACTCCCTTCTCATCCCTCACACTGAAATCTCACTTCCCTCAGAGACCTCCCTGACTCTGGGTGTAAATCAGGTTGCCTATTTTGGTATCTACCTTTCCCTACTATTTCATAGTAGAAGGGTAGAATCTGTGCCTTTTTTTTTTCCATCAACAAATATTGTATCTTCAACATTTAACACAGTGCTTGGCACAGGGTAGGTGCTCAAGAGATAACTGGATGAGAAAAGCACTACAAAGAAAGCAGCAGAATAATTTTCTCTGGGAGGAAAACCTTCTCAAGTTTATAGTTTAACTTTTTAAACAAATAAATCTTTTAAAAATGTGAATGATATCAGATATACAGGAGAGTCAAGAAACCTTCAGTTTATACTCATTTAAATATTATTTCAATACTCACCAGCAATGCTCTTTCGCTTCTGAAACATTGCATGGTGGGAAGCAGGTGACTGGAATGAACTCATAAGGTTTTCAGAGTCATGATTTGCAGTAGTCCTTATAAATTCCATAGCAGCCTGGAGAACTCTCAACTGCAGTGCAATAGCCATATCTAAAAAAAGAACATACCAGAATGTTTTCAAGTTATGTGGTTGTTAATTTTTAATTGAATTATCTTCAGGTAATATCAAAACTGCCAATAATGTTTTATTAGACATAAACTAAAAATTTTTGACCAACATGGGTGCCTGATGGTAATAAACATTTAACTGTCTCTAAAAGCATTTTAAAAGCAAATATCCCAATGATCACCATTAAAAAAAAAAAATCAATGGAAAAATACTAGCTCACAAATTTATTTCATTTTATGTAATTGTTTTAAAGGACACGCTTTTTTCTTTTTATGGCTATATCTGCAGCATGTGGAAGTGCCCAGGCCAGGGGTTGAATCAGAGCTGCAGCTGCCTGCCTATACCACAGTCACAGCAACACCAAATCCTTAACCCACTGAGGGAGGCCAGGGATCCAATCTGCATTGGGTCCTTAACTCACTAAGCCACAACAGGAATGCCAGAAGAGGCTTTGTAATATGTAAGGCAGAACTTTAACCAGAAATTCTCCCATTTTTCTGAAGATTTGCCATTAAAGAAAACTAAAGGGCATTATTATTTAACATAAGCCTTTTAATTCTACTTGGTAAGAAAAATCAGCAGCTTCTTTTAAGGATATGTTGCCAGCTGCTAATTACATCAAGGCATCATTTTTTTATTCTTGCTACTTAAAAAGTTTTCTTTTTAAACCTGGTAAACAAAGGATGAACCTTTAGCGAAACAGTTTCTCTCCTCTAATCCACTCTCTCTATAGTAGCCAGAGAAAGGGATTAGGTTTGAATAACATTTTGGGTTATTATACAACTTCCCCCCCCCAAAAAAAAAACCTATAAAAATTAAATCTTACTTTGTGTCCTCTTGTTTTTGCTATTTTGAAGATATCCCAGCAGTACAATAAGGTCTTCAATAACTCTAAAATATTGTGAGCCTGAGGAACTGCAAGCATGAATTGTAACTGCTATGAACAGTTGCTGTATATCACAAGCAAGCAATTTGTATTCATTCAAAGGAATGCTAAAGGAAAAGAACAGAGAATTTAAGGCAAAAAGAACTGGTTGAAATTCCTGTTCTGCCAGCATTCATTCCTGCATGCATTCATTCAGTATCAATCCCCCACTTACTCTGTGGCAGGTCCTGTGAACTACGTGCTGGGAATAGAAATATGAAGACATGCTTTGACCCCTGTCAACATTTGGCTTGCAGAGCACCAGACTAGTGAACAGATAACTATAAACAGTAAATGGTGGTAAGGGTAACAAGAGGGATTAACCCCAGGCACTGTGGGGATGCACAGGCAGCTTCCCAGCCACAGTAAAGGGGAGGATTCTGTGGGTCTGAACAGGAATATTCTGAGAAGGCTTCACAGAGATGGTGAAATTGAATAAATAACCTAACCTCTCTGAATCTCACTTATACAAATTATAGTTGTTTTAAGGATTAAAAGAGATAATAGATTTGAACCTATATTAATCACTGATAAGTGCCTAGCAAATATGAACTAGTTACTTCTGTTCCTAAATTTTTAATCTCTATAATCTTTCTCAGTTTAAGACAGTAAGTCTTTCCATTAACTTTTTCAAAATCAAGCAGGAGTTAGAAATGGTAATTGTTTGGGCTAATAAATAGAGTAGCATAGGGGACACTCAGTGAAATACAATTTATTTAGAACAACAACAGCAACAAGCTGCTTTTATTTTTTTAATGTAATTTTTTTTTTTTTTTTTTTTTGCCAAACCCTCGGTATGCAGAAATTCCTGAGCCAGGGGTTGAACCTGTGCCACGGCAGTGATAACACTGAGTCCTTAACTGGCTGAGCCATCAGAGAACTCAAAAACTGTTTGTAGAAGGAACCTGCCACTACTCTTCCCAAGTAGTTCTAATTTCATGCACTGTGCTGTAAGCAAGACTAAATGATTTAAGGAAATACAATCCTTTGCACCTCTTTGTATTTCTCATCTGTGTAGCACACAGGCATTTAGACACACCTAAATAAAACAGGTGCCCCCCAAAAACTGAACTGAGCTGAGTACAAGGAGTCCTCTCTTGTACCCCGAGAGCCTCCTTGGCCTAGAGAATCACCAATGGTATGCTCTGTCTTCTCTGCAAAATTTATTTAATATTTAATGCTTCAGTGCAGTAAGATGGTGCTTCTGGAGATGTGCCTTTTAATACTATAAAATGTTATACTATAAAAATGTTACACTGTGTATCATAAATGCAGATACCAAAGGTACAATATCCAAATAAATATATCATCTCCTCCCATATTTTTTAGAGTTGTTAATCAATCTGGTGAGCAGTTATTTGCCAATGTACTTGGGCTATTAGAAACTCCATTATGGTGGCAGACAGCTAATGTCATATGCTGAAAGTGGAGAGCATGGCGACCTCAAAGCTCAGGCTTCTGAAGTGAGACAGATCCAGCCTCAAGTTCTCTATTTACTAGCTGTGTGACCTTCAAGAAGTTACTATATCTTTCTAATCTTCAATTTCCTAGTCCTGATGGGGATAACAATTTTTATAAGACTACTGTGGAAGCTTGGTAAGTACGTCTGAGGACAGTTAAATTTATTCAACTTGTTTTCAGGTTCTAAATACCTAAAAGTAGATCATATAAACACCTTCTTTTTCACCAAAATTTATTGAAAATGATGGAAAATATGCCCCCCAAATTTGATGTAATCACTTCTGGAGCAATGAAATTCTTTGAGAGTATTATGAAATATCAGATGTTTTAATGTAACTTGTCACTAAAGTTTTTCCCTTTCCACAGTTTTTATCAGATGTCATTTTAAACAATGATTTAAAACTTACTTCTTTTCCAATCCATTCAGGGCTGCTACTGTATTACATAACACGTAGAGCAGACCATTATCCAACAACATATCTGCGACCTTGGAACACGAATTTAATATTTGGAGAAGAAGGAAGAGAGCGCTGTGCAAGAGCATGTGGTCATATAAGGAGGTCTCTATGAGTCCCAGAACAGGGATGAGAGACCACTTTTGAAAGAGTCCCATGTTTTTCACATCTTCCAGGTCAAATCTACAATATATCATACACAGTTAAGAGCATGTTAGAAGCAAGTAGAAGCATGAAATAAGGAAAAATGATTGTAATATGGGTCATTTTGTTGACCTGATTTTGAAGCGAAAAACATACATTAGGGTGGCAAGGATTCTTAACCTTTTTTTAGATCATAGACCTCTCCCATAATAAGATGAAAGGTGTGGCTAGACGTCTGTCTCTAGGTAAATGCACAAATATTCAAGTGGAACATGTATACAATTTCATGGTTTTAACTGACTCACTTTAATTCGTCCATGAACCCCTGTTCTACATAGCAAGCGCACAGAAAAAAAAATATTATACACAGTAACTGCAAGACAGGGCTAGGAAAAAGAGGTCTAGTAAAAGGAATGGATCTCGAGTTCTTGTTCCAACATTATATGCCTCTGTGGTGGAGGGAAATTATGTGCTTTATACCTCGCTTTCCTTATCTGTCAAATACGTGCAGCGGTATTCTACCTTTTTCTCAAGGTTGTCATGAGAATCAAATGAGATAATGCAGAATTGCTTTGAAAAAGCCAAAAGCTGTATGCAAATGAAAAGTACTACTGCTGTTACTGCGATTATAAGTAAATTCCACAAGGTCTGAATTGATCTCCTTACAAATAAGTAGGAGACAGTGATAATAAAAAGGCATATATTCCCCTCTACTTTATCACACAGAAATTACAGCTTCATTTTTCTGCCAAACTTGGCTTGGGAGAAGAATATTCTTTAATGTTTGGACTTATGTGCTAATCCTTCAGCATTACATCCAGGTCAGGCAATCAGTGCACTGGATTCCAGGTGAGGGACCGGCTCTTCTCCTGGGTGACCTGGATCTCTTGAGGGGGAGAGGAACTTCTCTATGGATCACTTGGTAACCTGCTGCTGAGACCACGGGAGCACCTTCTTCTCAGTTAACCTTCTCAGGTTAATACTATAGGCCAAATCTTTTTTTTTTTTTTCTTTCTGTCTTTTTAGGGCCACACCCGTGGCACATGGAGGTTCCCAGGCCAGGGGTCCAGTCGGAACTGTAGCCGCCAGCCGACGCCAAAGCCACAGCAACGTGGGATCTGAGCCGCCTATGTGACCTACACCACAGCTCATGGCAACGGTGGACCCTTAACCCACTGAGTGAGGCCCAAGGATTGAACCCATGTCTTCATGGATGCTAGTAGGGTTCCTAAGCCACTGAGCCACAATGAGAACTTCCAATAGAGGCCAAGTCTTAACTATCACTTTCTTTCATTTAATGCAGCATATACTTCTTGCTAGTTCTAGCTAGTGAATGAAATACAAAGGAAGAAGTTACATTAGAAAGACTATCATATGTAAAATAATAAATGGATTCATATGGAAAATGACTTTTAGCAGATTTTTTTCTAAGTGTGACCAAATAATTTTGTCAAGAGTCAGTTTACTAAATTTTACATTTAAGACAAAAGATCCTCAATTCTGATATAGGGAAGAACCCACTTACTCTTCATCAAGGCCAATACGCCGGCCAAAGAACATTTCAATGAAGCATTCTAACAATTCCTGAGTTCCTCGATGAAGGTACAACTGGTTTGCTAGCAAGGAAAAGCCACGATTCTTCAGAAATTTATCTTTTTGTTCCTTTGATGCTCTATGAAAAAATGCATCTAACAGCTAAAGAAAAAAAATTAAGATATTTAGATAATGCATTAAAATTTTATATAATGTATCCAAGTCAGTGTGTGTATTATAGTGGCAAATTTGTTTAATTATATATATACAGAACATAGAAAGCTAAATAAAGTGCCACCTCCATAGCAAAAGAAAATAAACCCTGTCTCTGACTAGCATGGAATGCTAACGATGACTCTGTCTTGGTGATCTTAATACTTTTGTGATGGGAAACTAGCTCTTCAGCTGAGCGTGGACACATAGGAGACTGGCAGTCTTAGTTGATTATAAGTAGAATATTTGTGCCTAATTCTAATTCTGAAGGAAGAAAAATCAGTCAACATTGTACTATGCTGTTTCGAAAACACACATATATATCCTAGGCCTCTATTTTTTCTAGACTTTTTTTTTTTAAGCTTTTTATTTACTTATTTTTTCCCACTGTACAGCAAGTGGATCAAGTTATCCTTACATGTATACATTTTTCCCCACCCTTTGTTCTGTTGCAATATGAGTATCTAGACATAGTTCTCAATGCTACTCAGCAGGATCTCCTTGTAAGTTTATTCTAAGTTGTATCTGATAACCCAAGCTCCTGATCCCTCCCACTCCCTCCCTTTCCCATCAGGCAGCCACAAGTCTATTTTCCAAGTCCATGATTTTCTTTTCTGGAGATGTTCATTTGTGCTGGATATTAGATTCCAGTTATAAGTGATATCATATGGTATTTGTCTTTGTCTTTCTGGCTCATTTCACTCAGTATGAGATTCTCTAGTTCCATCCATGTTGCTGCAAATGGCATTATGTCATTTTTTATGGCTGAGTAGTATTCCATTGTGTATATATACCACATCTTCCTAATCCAATCATCTGTTGATGGACATTTGGGTTGTTTCCATGTCCTGGCTATTGTGAATAGTGCTGCAATGAACATGTGGGTGCATGTGTCTAGACTTCTTGAGACATTATTTATCCTGAGCTTGGCCTAAATTTCCATTCCTTCCCAGCATCTTATATGCAACATGTGTACAAAGTAATTATATCCCTCCCACATTCCCTTCTTCCATGGCTCTGATATAGGAGGAGCACCGTCCTCCTCTCACTTTTGGCTTCACCTTGTCTTGATCCCCACATGAAGGCCTCTCTCCTCCATGTCAGCGAATGTCTCTCAAACCTGTCTGTCCTGTGACTTCACACCTCTCCATCTCAGGAACTCATCACCTCTCCCCTGGACCACTGTGCTAGCCTGCGAACAGAATCCTTCCACCTCTCTCTCCTTGGCAATCACTCCCCCACTGGGGTGATAGACTATTCTTCTCAAAACACACACCTCTTCACTGCCCTACTTAAAACACTTTCTAAGTTTACAACATAATACAAAATAAACGTTTTGCAGGAACCCTTCCCTGGCTCCATCAGAATTAACTGCTTTCCTATGCTCCATTCTTCTTTGTTAACACTATTGTTGAAGCATTCATCAGAGACATTTTACTTCTGGGAATATGTTTCTCTCCCCCAGTGGACTGTAACTGCTTGAATGCAGGGGCTTATATTATTCCCCTTTACACATCACTTGGCAACAAGCCCAGAGTTTTACACATGAAATGAAAGCTAAGTAAATACTGGATTGAACTGCAACTGATTAAACAATATCCTACATCAAGACACACTGAGAAAATGAGACTTTTTAAGAGATCATTTCAATACTGGGTTTGTTTTCTAATGGAAACCACTCATATCAAATATTTATTCATTGAACAATATACCAAGGATCTTTTATATATTAGACACAAGATGTGTACCCTCATGGAGCTTATAGTCCAACATGGAAGATTAAAAAAAAAAGGTACACTCATCTGTTGATGGACCTTTAGGTTGTTTCCATGTCTTAGCTATTGTGAATAGTGCTGCAATGAACACAGGGATGCATGTATCTTTTTGAATGAATGTTTTGTCTGGATATATGCCCAGGAGTGGGATTGCTGGATCATGCAGTAGATCTATATTTAGTTTTCTGAGGAACCTCAGTACTGTTTTCCACACTGGTTGTACCAATTTACATTCCCACCAACAGTGACAGAGGGTTCCCTCTTCTTCACACCCTCTCTAGCATTTGTTATTAATTATGGCCATTAATGACTTATTAATGATGGCCATTCTGACCAGTGTGAGATGGTACCTCATTGCAGTTCTGATTTGCATTTCTCTAATAATTAGCAATATTTAGCATCTTTTCATGTGCCTACAGGCTAAACATTTGTCTTCTTTGGAGAAATGTCTAGTAAAGTCTTTTGCCCATTTTTCGATTAGGGTTGTTTTGGTTTTTTTGGTTGTTGAGTTGTATGAGTTGTTTGTATATTAAGAAGATGTGGTACATATATACAATGGAATACTACTCAGCCATAAACAAGGACAAAATAATGCCATTTGCAGCAACATGGATACAACTAGAGATTCTCATACTGAGTAAAGTAAGTCAGAAAGATAAAGACAAATACCATATGATATCACTTATATCTGGAATCTAAAATATGGCACAGATGACCCTATCTACAAAACAGAAGCAGATCAGTGACATAGAGAACAGACTTGTGGTTGCTGGGAGGAAAGAGGAGGGAGTGGAATGGATGAGGACTTTGGGGTTAGTAAATCAAACTATTACATTTGGAATGCATGGGCAATGGGGTTCTACTGTACAGCACAGGGAGCTATGCCAATATCTTGGGTTAGAACATGAAGGAAGATAGTATAAAAAAAAGAATGTATATTTATGTTTGATTGGGTACTTTGCTGTATAGCAGAAACTGAAGGAACATTGTAAATCAACTATACTTTAAAAAAGTAAACAAATAAATAATTTAAGACATAACAAAGATGCTATCATAGAACAAATAAGGAGTAGGGCTAGAAGGAAGCAACTGTGAAAGATGATCAGGGAAGGTTTCTTTGAGAAGGTGACATATGAGCTGAAACATAAAGTAAATGTCTAAGATTTGATGACTGCAAGAAGACTTCCAATGGACTATGTGTTCCCTATAATCAGTAACCTAAAAAACATACTGATATGAATTCATATATGAAGGAGAGCTTAAAATTGGATGATAATACCTATAAAAATAGGAGTAAGAATTAAACTCCTATCAGTTCATTATGCCTAAGAATAAAAGAAAGCTCTAGGTCTACTTTAACATTATATTCAAAGTTTAAATGACACGTATATTTATTTTTCCAAAATTAAACAACATATTTAGTATCAGTCCTTACTTTAATAACTCCTTGCTGTATAGCAGGCGATGGGTGGTTAACGAGGACTAAAAGCGTATCTGCGTGAATCAGCTTGTCCAGCACCTCTTCTAGCATGATGTCAGGCAGGATGAGAAGAACTCCACTTAAGAGCTCATATAACCCACAGCATATAGGTACCAGGCAGTCTTCAGTTACACTAAAACAAAGACCCAAGAAGTCTTACTAACACAGTATCAAGCAGCAAAGTAGTACATCACGATTACCTTAAGAATGGTGATAAGGATAATAATTTCCACATTTTGAAATGAGAGCTCATAATGTTTAAAAAATGTTTCTTGATCTAAGAAACATGTTGTTTTGTGATTAAGAAATTGGCCATCACTTTTTATCAGTGCTATTTTTAAAGTATATAGTCTGCTAAACGCTAGTCTATTCTACATATATGATTTCCAACAGCCACTTGTGCTACTTAAACTATTTAAAATTAAGTAAAAAATGCCGTTGCTCAGCTGTACTGGCCACATTTCAAGTGCTCGGCCTGCTACAATATCTACTGCATTGGCTGGCACAGCTGAACATGTCCATTATCACAGAAAATTTCACTGACAGTGCTGGCTGAGATGCTTTTAGAAACAATAATAAATTGTATACTTTCCCTGAACCATAGAGTTTTTTCCTCTATTAACCATATGGAGTTAAATAAACCACAAGATATTTTTTTCTTGAAGAAGTATGATTTAGCTGTTGGTTAAATATGGGATTCATGGAGGTCCTACAGTGGCTCAGTGGAAATGAATGCTACTAGTATTCATGAGGATGTGAGTTTGATCCCTGGCCTTGCTCAGAGTTAAGGATCTGGTGTTGCCATGAGCTATAGTGTTGGTCACTGACTCGGCTTGGATCTGGCGTTGCTGTGGCTGTGATGTAGGCCAGCGGCTATAGCTCCGATTTGACCTCTAGCTGGGGAACTTCTATATGCCACAGGTGTGGCCCGAAAAAGACCAAAAAAAAAAAAAAATGGGATTCATTATCACCTTGTATTAAGGAGAAAGGTACCTTTGCTGTTAATATATGTTATAAAAGGTGACATAGCAAAGACATTTCTACAAGTACAGAGAGTCTTCAAAGAATAGTAAAAAGTGGGGGGCTGGTATAAAAACATGCAAAAGTACCTATGAGCACTCTTAGTTCGGCCGTCCTTCGGCTCATAACGGAGAGAAAAGGCAAAGTTTTCCCAGTCCTCTGTATTCCTGTCAACAAGACTTGGCCACCGGCCAACAGCTGCGGATCCGTTCTGGGAAGGAAAAGCCAGCCCGAGGCTGGCAATGGTGCTGTGGCTTCGCTGGAAAGAGGCCAGTCCCTTTAGGTGGTCAGGTCGGCGTGGGAAGGACTCGTCCCCAGGGCTGTCATCGTCTGACCTGGGCTCTGCTCCCAAGTCCTTGTGGTCAACTCTGACCACTGAAAGCTCTGCTGCTGCTCTTGGGACACCATTGGCAGCGGGCTGGGCTAAAAGGACAGGTTCCATTTCACAGACAGTTTGGGCAGACTCACAGCTACTGACGAAAGCATCTTCTCTGCTTTTCTTCAGTGTCTCCGAGCTCCCCGGAGGACTCTGTTTCTCTGGTTGGGAAGCAACATAATTATCTACGATATTTTGTAACTCATCAATACTACAACCCAAACTTCCAGTCAGTTTTCGTGGTTGTTTTTGAGGTGAAGAAGTGGGAAACGTTGGTAGGCTTCTAGAACGCAGCATGCTGGTGGTCATCTGCTGGGGAACAGAGCTGGAGGAAGTGTTTCCTGCTAAGAGTAAATGGAAAAACAGTATTTAAAAATCTATTTAGTGGGACCACTTCTTTTCTACATCAGCTACAACCGCACTCATCCAGTGAGGTTAAGGAATCCATACAGGATAATGATCAGAGCACAGAATGCTTAAAATTCTTAAGTGTTAAAGCTATTTTCTTTTTCTTTCTTTCTTTTTTTTTTTTTGTCTTTTTGCATTTTCTAGGGCTGCTCCCACGGCATATGAAGGTTCCCAGGCTAGGGGTTCAATGGGAGCTGTAGACGCCAGCCTACACCACAGCCACAGCAACATGGGATCTGAGCCGCGTCTGCAACCTCCACCACAGCTCACGGCAATGCCGGATCCTTAACCCACTGAGCAAGGCCAGGGATCGAACCTGCAACCTCATGGTTCCTAGTCAGATTTGTTAACCACTGTGCCACGATGGGAACTCCATCTTTTAACTACTTTTTAATTAAAATCTTCCCCCAAAACATATCTTTTCCTATCTCCTTAACAGAATACAATATTGACTGTGTGAAGTTATTAGGATTAATGGTTCTACTGCTGTGAAATGAAGTGGATTAAGTGGGACAATGTACCTCAGGCTAGTAGTCACTAGTAGGCAGTTCGGTACAGTGGAAAGAGTGTGGGCTTTGCAAGGAGATATAACTGGATTCAAGTGATAGCTCACTCAGTTAGGTGGCCTTAGGTAAGTCATTTAATTATATGCGTTTTTGTTTCTGCAAATGTAAAATGAGGGTTCAGAATGTCTACTTTGCAAGGCTGCTTTCAGGATTAAGTGAGATCATATTTGTGATGCACCTAGCACAATGCCTGCTCTATAACAGGTGCTCAATAAATGTACTTGGTGTTATTACTAGACTCACTGACTCCAGACTGTTCTTACTCCTCCATTTCTGAAATCACTTTTTGCTATTAGTGAGAAGAAATAGTTTTTTTCTCCATCTACTGTAGCTCTCTAATTTTCTGCTTCTTATGTTCTAAGCAGGAGGGGATTAGAAAAATCACTCTCACCCTAGTGCCTGGGATAAAAATGAACGCTACTTAAGGTGTGGTCTGTGGGCCAGGAGCATGGGCAAAAGTACCAGTGTGTGACTGTTAGAAATGTACATTCTCAGGCTCCACCCCAGATCTACTGAGTCAGAATAGATGAGGCATGGACCCAGGGATCTGTGTTTAACAAGCTTTCCAGGTGATTTTTCATAAAAGAAGCACTGACATAAAGTAAATAAGCACTGAATGAACTGCCCAGAGTTCAGGCTTTGCAGCAATAAAATAGCTCTGCAGCTCAGAAGTTTATCCTAGTTATTTCTGGATTGTGTTAGAGGAATAAGGCTGCTAAATGAGTCTATTCAAATGACCTGGAAAAAATGGGGGTCTGACTGTACTAATGTTTCAGAGTGATGCACAATGATTTTAAAAATGATACTTCCTATAAAATTACAAATAAAACTAATTGAAACATAGCCTTAAAATATTATGGTAATAGGCCATAAAACATGCTAGAATAACTAAAACACTCTGGGAGAGAGAAAACTGGAGACTATTACCCAGCTATCTCATGCTATCTATCCCTGTCTCTATCTTACCTGCCCATTTGATCATTTGTATTGGAGCTGGAGACAAGACTCGGTGGGACTGACAATAAGGAATGTCAGTAAGGAGGAGGATGGGAAAGGAAAAGAGAAGGAAAAGTCAAGACAGCCAGTTCACAATCAAGAGACGTGTATCTGTTTTTTCTCTATAAAAATAAAGAGGACGCAGTTTTTAAAGAACGAATTAGGAAGATAGCAAGTACTCTGAGTTTGAAGACTCGAAATAGAGGAGGTAAATGGTTCTGAATATAGAGAAAAATTGCAGGGCAGCATTAAAAGGCCAACTACAGATGCAGACCCTTTTGACAGTAGCATGCTCAGCAGTGTCAGGATGGTTGGACTGAGGAAAGGTTAGGGTTTGCCATATTAAGAGTGGTGAAAGGCCAAGGGCACAAGGAAGATGAAATAAAACTATTAGCGAATGGGATCTTGGCTAGAAGGGGAAACAGACAGAAGGAACTTGGGATGATGAAAAAGGAACCAGAAAGAGAAAGTCATGAGAGCGTAGGACACTTGAGTTTCAGAGGTGGAAAGATAGGAAGTTATGGGTAATTTGAGAGGGACTTCATTGAATCTGTATATTGCTTTGGGTAGCATGGCCATTTTTACAATGTTAATTTTTCCAACCCAGGAGCATGGAATATCCATTTCTTTGAATCCTCTTTAATTTCCTTGATTAATGTTTTATAGTTCTCAGCATATAAATCTTTCACCTCCTTGGTCAGGTGTATTCCCAGGTATTTAATTTTTTTGGGTGCAATTTTAAAAGGTATTGTATTTTTATATTCCTTTCCTAACATTTCATTGTTAGTATACAGAAATGCAACAGATTTCTGAATGTTAATCTTGTATCCTGCTACTTTGCTGAAATTTGTTGATCAGTTAGAGTAGTTTTGGGGTTGAGTCCTTAGGGTTTTCTATATATAGTATCATGTCATCTACATCCAGTGACAATTTTACTGCTTCTCTTTCAATTTGGATACCTTTTATTTTTGTTTGTCTGATTGCTGTGGCTAGGACTTCCAATACTATGTTGAATAAAAGTGGTGAGAGTGGGCATCCTTGTCTTGTTACAGATTTTAGAAGGAAAGCTTTGAGCTTTTCTCCATTGAGTATTATATTTGCTGTGGGTCTGTCACAAATGGCTTTTATTATGTTAAGGTATGTTCCCTCTATACCCACTTTGGTAAGAGTTTTTATCATGAATGGATGTTGGATTTTTGTCAAATGCTTTTTCTGCATCTATTGAGATGATCATGTGGTTTTTGACTTGTCTTTTGTGAAGGTGGTGCATGATGTTGATTGATTTGCATATGTTGAACTACCCTTGTGAACCTGGGGTGAATCCTACTTGGTTGCGGTGTATGATCCTTTTTATATGTTGTTGAATTTGATTGGCTAGAATTGTGTTGAGAATTTTTGTGTCTATATTCATCAAAGATATTGGCCTATAATTTTCTTTTCTGGTAGTATCTTTGTCTGGTTTTGGTATTAGGATTATGGTGGCATCATAGAATGTCTTTGGGAGTGTGCCCAAGACATTTTTCACAGATCTAGAACAAACAGTTCAAAAATTTAAATGGAACCACAAAATTCCCAGAATTGCCACAGCAATTCTGAGGAACAAAAACCAAGCAGGAATCATAACTCTCCCAGACTTCAGGCAATATTTCAAAGCCACAATAATCAAGACAGTGTGGTACTGGTACCAAAACAAAATACAGACCAATGGAACAGAATAGAAAACCCAGAAATAAACTCAGACACCTACGGTCAACTAATCTTTGACAAAGGAGGCAAGAATATAAAATGGGGAAAAGACAGTCTTTTCAGCAAGTGGTGTTGGGGAAAACTGGACAGGTGCATGTAAATCAATGAAACTGGAACACGCCCTCACACTATGCACAAAAATAAACTCAAAATGGCTTAACGACTTAAACATAAGACAAGACACCATCAAACTCCTAGAAGAGAATGTAGGCAAAACATTCTGACATCAGCCTTACAAATGTTTTCTCAGTCAGTCTCCCAAGGCAACAGAAATAAAAGCAAAAATAAACCAATGGGACCTAGTCAAACTACCAAGCTTTGCACAGCAAAGGAAACCATAAAAAAACAAAAAGACAACTTACAGAATGGGAGAAAATAATTTCAAATGATGCAACTGACAAGGGCTTAATCTCTAAAATATACAAACAACTTACACAACTCAACAGCAAAAAACCCAACACCCAACAGAAAAAAAATGGGCAAAAGACCTGAATAGACATTTCTCTAAAGAAGATATACAGATGGACAACAAACACATGAAAAAATGCTCAACATCACTTATTAGTAGAGAAATGCAAATCTAAACTGCTATGAGATACCACTTCATACCAGTCAGAATTGCCATCATTAATAAGTTCACCAAAAACAAATGCTGGAGAGGGTGTGGAGAAAAGGGAACCCTCCTACATTGTTAGTGGGAATGTAAATTGATACAACCACTATGGAAAACAGTATGAATGTACCTTAGAAAACTAAATATAGAACTATCATATGACCCAGCAATCCCACTCTTGGGCATATATCCAGACAAAACTTTCCTTGAAAAAGGCACATACACCCACATGTTCACTGCAGCCCTATTCACAATAGCCAAGACACGGAAACAATCTAAATGTCCATCGACAGACGAATGGATTAAGAAGATGTGGTATATATACACAGTGGAATAATACTCAGCCATAAACAAGGACAAAATAATGCCATCTGCAGCAACATGGATGGAACTAGAGACTCTCATACTAAGTGAACTAAGAAAGAGAAAGACAGATACCATATGATATCACTTATATCTGGAATCTAATATACAGCACAAATGAACATTTCCACAGAAAAGAAACTCATAGACTTGGAGAACAGACTTGTGGTTGCCAAGGGGGAGGGGGAGGGAGTGGGATGGACTGGGAGTCTGGGGTTAATAGATGCAAACTAATGCCTTTGGAATGGATAAGCAATGAAATCCTGCTGTATAGCACTGGGAACTATATCTAGTCACTTATGATGGAGCATGATAATGTGGGAAAAAGAATGTATATATGTATGTGTGACTGGGTCACTGCTGTACAGTAGAAAATTGACAGAACACTGTAAACCATCTATAATGGAAAAAAATCATTATATAAAAAAAGAAAGAAAGACAGAAAGTTGTCATGAGAGGGTGGGACACTGGAGTCTCAGAGGTTGGATGTCTTCTTTGATGATGTCCAAGACAGACACCAGCGTGTGGGTAGATTAAGTAGAGGGAGGGATCCTCGGTTGAGGCCCTGAGGCTGGAGTCCAGATGGTTGTTCACATGGCAAGTGGTCCAGAATGAGTTTAGGTAGAAATGATTCAGTAAGCCAAACATAGCTTTTGAAGAAAATGGGAAACTAAATCAGAAGCTTCATGAAAGACTATGACAAAAGGGAGAGAGAATTTCCCCAGCAAGACAGCATGAGCCTCACCTATCTCCTGAGTTCTCCTGAGAATCACCTGTTGTACTGAGTGTGAGATACTGACTGAGATCAGGAAGTAGTGAAATGGATTCTTTAAATATATCTTATAATTTTTAAGTTTAGCCTTCCACTTATAAGTGTTTGTCCTGAATATCAGGTTGTATTATGCTGTCGAAACAAGTACAATTTACTTATGTATTAATATTCAGAACCGAATAGGGAAGGGTTATGCTTTCATTGTTGTTTTTGTTTGCTTGTTTGTTTACCTTCAGGTAGGGAGGCAGTAAAACCAGACGGGCTTATTACCATAAATCCAGGGCTAGCAACAAACTTTCCCCCACTGCTAGAGTCTCTCAGGTACATGATTGACTGTACTTTCTCTTGAAAGATCTTGCCATCTAGAAGAAAACAATTTTTTGAGACAATATTTAAAAAAAGGGTAAAAGAAAAATACAACTTTAAAAGCAAATCATTAAATACGAATGTTTACAAAAAGATGTTCAAAGCAAAAAAAAAAAGGCATACCTTATACCAAGGCACATTTAATACTGAGTACACTACAATTTCTTACTCTAGATTCTTTTGATGACTATTACTAGCCACATTAACTTTTAGTTTTTTTTTGAATTTCAACTGTACTTATTGTTATTTCTATAGTTTAACAGCTAACTGTTCTCTTGTATATGTTACTATGATCTCTCCAAGAAGATTTTTTATATCTTCACTCCTTGAGGAAAGGGCTGTTATTTCTAATCTTTATGTGTATGTGTAGCCCAGTCAATGTCTAAGATGACTCCAAAGTTGATACCTCCAGCTGAATCTTCCTTTTTGAGCTTCATACTTATAAATTCAACTGCTTGATCTACACCATCAGTGCAACAAATCTAAATGTGAGCCATCACTCTGCCCTAAATTCACTTCTGTTTTCTTCTCTGGTTCCTTTGGTAGAAGCACCCAGGAACGGGGAACCACCCTTGATCACGATCTTCCCTTTATCCAAGTCAAGTCAGTGTCCAGGTTCTAATGACTTTATTTCTGTTTCTTGAACTCTTCTCATCCTTAGCTAGAGCTATCATGCAGGCTTTTATCACCACCTCTCACCTGAATTATTATCACAAACTTCTACGTGGTATCGTGATGGAACATCTGGTCACCCTCAAATCCTCAAAGCTACTAGAATTTTATCAAATGTCAACCCCCTGCTTAAAACTTTCCAGTGGTTTTCTGCTGTCTCCTTGTCATTCTGGATAAAGCCTAAGCTTCTTGTCTACAAGAACCTCCATCATCTGTCACCACACTGCTTTTCTAGCCTTAAAATGGTTGTTTTACAACCAGTTTCTTTCTCCAAATTTACTAACTAGCTTTCTCACAGGTATACTCTTGTTTGCTTTCTTATCATATCACATTTCTTATTTTGTTTCATTATTTTTTAATTAAAAAAAATTCTTGGAGTTCCTGTCGTGGCTCAGTGGTTACCGAATCCGACTAGGAACCATGAGGTTGCGGCTTCAATCCCTGGCCTTGCTCAGTGGGTTAAGGATCCGGCATTGCCGTGAGCTGTGGTGTAGGTCGCAGATGCGGTTCGGATCCCACGTTGCTGTGGCTCTGGTATAGGCTGATGACTGCAACGGGAACTCCTAGACCCCTAGCCTGGGAACCTCCATATGCCGTGGGAGTGGCCCTAGAAAAGGCAAAAAAAGGACAACAACAACAAAAAAAATTTCTTTTGGCTGCGCCCTGGTATGTGGATATTCCCAGGCTGGGGATTGAACCTGTGTCACAGTAGCAACCTGAGCCACTGCACTGACAATGCTGGATATTTAACCCACTGTGCCTCAAGGGAGTTCTCATTTTCCAGTTCTTTTATTTTTATTTTTTAATTAATTATATTTTTATTATGGCCACGTGTGGCATAAGGAAGTTCCTGGGCTGGGGGGTGAATTGGGCTTGAGGCAATGCTGGGTCCTTAACCCACTCACTGAGTGAGGCCAGGGATTGAACCTGCATCCTCACTGACACTATGTTGGGTTCTTACCCGCTGAGCCAAAACGGGAACTCCTAGTTCTTTTAAAACTCTAATTATGCCATATTTCTTTTTATAATGAGATGACTTTCTTGTTACATCCTCTAAATAGCGTTATTACCAGAAGTTCTATCCTTAGCTTCCTTTTTTCCTATTTCTCTCTGCACTTTTCCTCAGTGGTCTCATCCATTCCCAAGCTTCGACTCACTCTATACAGGTCATTTCTGTATACTGAATTTTATTATAATAATTTACTTAACATCATATTCTTTGGCTCAAAACAAACACAAAAAACAAAATCTTTCAATTACCCCTAACTAGACTACAAATTCAAATTCTCTGACCTTACATTCAAGGACTCATTTAATACGACTTTGGTGGTGACGGTGGGGGAATAAATGATGGTCCCAAACTATATTTATGATATTATTTTCAATTCCTTTAAAAAGCCCCTAGAGAAGGTAAAATTCATTATTTTTTATATTCTCTATTTTTCCTAACTTTAAGTCCTTTCCTTCCCTCAGAATGCTAATTATCCAATCTACCTATCAAATTTTACCTAAATTCTTCAATGCGCATGTCAGATACACAGTCTATTAAATCTTCTCCCTCCACACCTGTCTGATGAAACCCTGACTTCTCTGAAATCTACTTAGTTCTGCTTTTGTATCTATTAAGTACTTAACAGATAATGTTTCTTATTATAATTATTTGAGTATATATCTCCCCTCACCTCTTGGCATTTAAGCCCTCTGAAGGCAGAGCCCATGTCCAGTTCATTGTACAGCCCTGTGCCCCGTTCCAATTCCAGTGTGTAATTAGGGCAGCTTCTGGCACAGAGGCCATTCAATAAATATCAAACAAATATGGATCACGTGGGAAGAAAAACAAAAGTGGAAATAGCCAACATTTAACAAAAATGATTTTACCTACCTATGTGCAAAGAAAAGTAGAAGTTTGAGGGGTTGTGACAAACATAAGTATTAGTAGGAGGGTGAACTGCTAAAAGGAAATTGAAGATAATTGTCAATAATTCCAAATCCGGAGGCGATCCCAGGACTTCTGCTATAATTTTCACAAACGATCTACAAACCTCTCGGGGCATGGATGTAAGCTGCCCCTCTTTGTGTTCCTGAAAAACAAAACAAAACAAAACAAAAAACTCTCTTTAGATTTAAAGAGAACTGTCGGAAGTTTCCATTGTGGCTCAGCAGGTTATGAACCCAATCAGTATCCATGAGGGTTAAGGATCTGGCGTTGCCGTGAGCTGTGGTGTAGGTCGCAGACGTAGCTCGGATCCCACGTTGCTGTGGCTCTGGTGTAGGCCGGTGGCTACAGCTCTGATTAGACCTCTAGCCTGGGAACCTCCATAAGCTGTGGGTGCAGCCCCAGAAAAAGACAAAAAAAATAAATAAATAAATAAAAATAAAAAATTAAAGAGAACTGTCAACTAACATTTTTCATTTAAATAAGCAAGGTAACTTCTTTTAAGATCGAACTGTGTTGGTTACTACTCTAGACTTATCATATTTACCATAAAATTGAGTTGCTATTTCTCCATTCAAGCAATTCTGCTACTAAAATTCATGAAAACCAATGGCCCCATGCAAATGTTAGCTACTATTCGTACTACCATCACTCCTACTACTTCTGCTACCACTACTATGGGCTCAGAGGGAAAAATTTTTGATAAACAAAACGGATTATTTTAATACAGTATGTTCCAGTTTACAAAGCTCTTTCTCACAATGGCACTGAGAGGTTTTATCCCTCATTTCTAGAATACGAAGACCCGAAGTGGTTATACGACTAACTTACACCACACAGAAACATGTCTGTAGTGCTGCCATTAACTCAAACTCAGACCTCTGAAATCTTTCTGTTGCATTATCTACTGCCTAGAATAATGGCACCTAGTAGAACACGGGGTAATTACTAAAAATAAAGATGGGTGCAAATAAATTATTTATATTCTCCAATTCCACCTCCGCAGTGGTTAGCTGCTGCCCTCTAGATCAAGGCTACAGAAAAATAAACTTCATCTTTTCTCTCTGTCCAAATATATAACATATCTACATTTACTCTTATTCATTTACTCTAAGTATTGCTTAATCAGAAAACGTAAAATATAGGAGGAGTTCCCACTGTGGCACAGAGGGTTAAGGATTGCTGCAGCTGTGGTGCAGCTCACAGCTATGGCTCAGATTTGATCCCCTGCCCAGGAATTTCCATATGTTGTGGGTGTGGCTGAAAAAGAAAGAAACAAAAAGAAAGAAACTTAAAATCTAGATGTTAACTTTGAAACAGTTTAGTCTGACCACCTCTGACTTAAGAAAGAATACTGAGGAGTTCCTGTCGTGGCGCAGTGGAAACGAATCCGACTAGGAACCATGAGGTTGCGGGTTCTATCCCTGCCCTTGCTCAGTGGGTTAACGATCCGGCGTTGCCGTGAGCTGTGGTGTAGGTTGCAGACGCGGCTCGGATCCCGCGTTGCTGTGACTCTGGTGTAGGCCGGTGGCTACAGCTCCGATTGGACCCCTAGCCTGGGAATCTCCATATGCCGCGGGAGCGGCCCAAGAAATAGCAAAAAGACCAAAAAAAAAAAAAAAGAAAAGAAAGAATACTGAGCCTACAAAAATAAGCAAACCCCTTTGTCAAGCTCTCACAATGGCTGAGTGGCCAAGAACACAGTGTTATTTCTGCTATAACCATCTGCCTTTTTTCTAAATTCTACCCCTTGTAACCCCAGCGATACTGGTTTCCACCTTAGTTATTCATTCCTAAACTCATCCAGCCCACGCTTCTGCTTCTTCGACCCTGCCCTCTCCACTAACTCCTTACAAAGTCAATGGCAGCCTATTTCATGGAAAAAAAACAAAAACAACAACAACAAAAAAACCTTAACTTGACCTGCTAGGAAGCTTTTGTTAACATTCTGTTTTTCTTTTGTTTTGCTGCTGGACTATTTTTTTCTTTTCTTTTTACAGGTGTACCTGCAATGTATAGAAGTTCCCAGGGTAGGGGTCGAAGCAGAACTACAGTTGCAGGCCTACGCTAGAGTCACAGCCACAGCCATGCCAGATCTGAGCTGCATCTGCAGCCTATGCTGCAGCTTTATGGCAAAGCCGTAAACTTAACCCACTGAGGGAGGTCAGGGATTGAACCTGTATCCTCATGGAGACTACGTTGGGTTCTTAAACTGCTGAGCCACAATGGGAACTCTGGTGCTGGACTTTTTATAATCATTTATTATCACTGCCTCCAGTGATCCAACCACACATGCTGCCTAAAGTCCCCAGAAATCTGGCTCTTGCCTTCCTCACTCTACTGAAATCCTGTAAGCTATTAAGATAATTTTTTTTTTTTTTTTTTTTTGTCTTTTTGCCTTTTCTAGGGCCACTCCTGAGGCATATGGAGGTTCCCAGGCTAGGGGTCTAATTGGAGCTGTAGCTGCCGGCCTACGCCAGAGTCACAGCAATGTGGGATCTGAGCCACATCTGTGACCTACACCACAGCTCACAGCAGTGCCAGATCCTTAACCCACTGAGCAAGGGCAGGGATTGAACCCGCAACCTCATGGTTCCTAGTCGGATTCGTTAACCACTGAGCCACGACGGGAACTCCCAAGATAAAAATTTCTAAAAAAAATAAAAATAAAAATAAATTTTTTTTAATTAAAAAAAAAGAATTTTTAAGTTGACGGCCTTTTGGCTGCCCATATTTTCTTAGAACTCTCTGCATTATTTGGCTCTAGAGACTTTCTCTGCCTGGGCAGCCCTCTCCCCACTGCTTATCCTTGGCTTTCACTTGCTGGGCCTCCTGGTTCTTCTTTACTTCTTCAACTGCTCTACCTTTTTGGACTATTCTTTCTATGTCTCTCTCTCAACAGCTCCTTTTTCCCATTCCACGCCCTGAAAAATGGCTATTTCCTGAGACACAAACCTCAGCTCTCTGTGATCCTTTCACTCCGTTTGTGGCTCTGGGGGTGCTTATCTATCCCCGAGGCTCCACCATCACAGTAGAGCAAACACTTTCTTATCTCTCTCAGCCCCTCCCCAGGTCCAGTCTTACACCTCTAAGTGCCCAGAGGTCAGTGCCAGGCACCGTACCACCCCAATCTCACATGCAGAATAATCAACTCTTGTTCAGTTCATGTTCAATCCTCCTTTCTTTGATGATGTGATTATTTTTCTAGTCTCCCAGCTTGAAATTTTACACTACATATTTGACTTCTTTTGCAGCTTCTATTTAAACAGAACCAAGCCCTGTTAATTCTGCCTTTCCTATCTCTTCCATATTTGCTCCTTCCTTCTTACACTCCCCCCCCTCCTTTTTTTTTTTTTTTTTTTTTGGTGTTTTTGCTATTTCTTTGGGCTGCTCCTGCGGCATATGGAGGTTCCCAGGCTAGGGGTCGAATCAGAGCTGTAGCCCCCGGCGTACGCCAGAGCCACAGCAACGCGGGATCCGAGCTGTGTCTGTGACCTATACCACAGTTCACAGCAACACCAGATCCTTAACCCACTGAGCAAGGGCAGGGACCAAACCCGCAACCTCATGGTTCCTGGTCGGATTCGTTAACCACTGCGCCACGACGGGAACTCCTACACTCCCATTTTTAATCACCTCTGCTCAGGTTCTTTACACTGTACTCATGGACTAATGAAACTGCCTCATGCCCACTGTACTATCACTTTTTTAATCTTCCTTAAATACTGAGATACTTTAAAGGCAATGACTAAGTTCCTTTCTTTAGATACTTCTCACAATACCTAACATAATCTATCTTAAATAACTGTTAGTTTGACAAACAGGCTCTCTGAATAAAGAAGGGTGAAGAAATATACTTTCAAGAAAAGGAACTGGTACCTAGATTTTTCTAGCATTTTTATAAGTAAAATAGAAGCAGGAATATACTGAAATCTCCAGGTTGATAAGTTTGTTTTTCTGACATGGAAAGATAAATAACAACTTTACCCTGTCATATGAATTCACTAAAACTGGCCAAAAAGTTTCAAAATGAGTAGAAAAACTGGTCAGTATCACACTGACCCAGAATGATACATAAAAACATCCAGTAAGCAAGGGGCTGAGAGATCACTGCACTGTATTCCTGAAGGCAACAGTCTAATTTACCACAGACTCCAAGAAAGGCACTAAATGCTTTTGTTTTATTTTTTCACAATTCATTCAACAATTTATTGCATGCCTATGTATGTCAGGTACTGGGATTACAGTGTGATCAACACACAACCTTATGCCTGCCCTCAGGAAGTCTGCAGGGGGAAATAAACCATAATGTCATAAATGACATAAATGCACAGAGTGAGAGTAAGTGCAGAAAGGAGAAAGGGTTAATTTAGATGGGGAAGGCTTCTCTCAGAAAGGCAATTTTAAGTTGGGGCATAAAGGATAAATAGGAGTTGATCAGATGAAAAGAATGGGATCAATCAACCTTTCAGTCAGAAAGAACAGGATGTGCCTGAAGTTTGGAAACAGGCTCACTTGTTTAAGAAAGGGAACAAGGCTGGGGGCTGCAGTGGTATCCAGATCATATAAGTCTCTTCATAGAAGCTGTCATAGATTTTGGATTTTATCCCAAGTATAAGGAGAAGTCACTAGTGCAAGTGAAACAAAGGCATTAAAAACAATTAAAATGTTATTGATCCTATGAAATATCTGTACTTATCTGACTTGTTAAAGTTCTAATACATGCCTCAGACTCTGAGAACACAAAGCAACTTGAAAAATAGTCCAATACACCAACCAAGCTATAACCAGACATCCGTGAAGGCAGAAAAAAAAAAATTTAGCTAGAAGTCAGGCCACAGCACAGACACTATAATGCAACTGGTGAAGTTATGCCACTTCTTGATACTATATTTTTGATGTATTTTCAATATGCTAATTACAGAATACATACTTCTTAGAACAACACATACTGGTACTTGCTATTTAAGGAATATGGAGCAAGTTAAAATATCACTACTGTTGATGTTCAAGGGACTACAAAATGTTCATTTTATCCCAACATGAAGAAATATCTCAGAAATTTAGGAGTTGTTGTTTTGTAACTGAGTTAGGAATGATGAAAATGCAAAGATCAAGCCATACGAGGCAGGGGTTGAAAAACTCTGACAATACTAGTGGAAAGAAGGGATCCGGAGAGTATGGGAAGATACAGCATAATTTCATTGAAAGTCTCACAAAAATTTGAGTCCTTAGTATTGAGTGATGAAACAGAAATAATTGCAGAAAATAACTCCAACAGTAAAGTTACAGGAAAAGTACCTGCAAAACTTGACAAGTCAGTAGGAAGTGATGAACCACTCGTGCTTTCAGTAACTGCTTAATATTAAACACCTGCTGCTGGTGATCTGCTCTGATGAGGACCTCCAGGGCTTCCAGCAGGCTTTCCCAAACACCTTGCTGAGAAAATAAACACACACCAATTAGCACAGAGCGACCAAAAAACATGCTGCATGATTTTCAGAAGACATGCAATATACCAGTTTAACACTGTGTAGATATTCTGGGGGCCAAGGATGAAATTTGTCTGAAAAAGTAAATCTTAAAATTTATTCTCAGACCCAATTTTTTTTTTCTCTTTTGAAAATAGGTCATTTCTAAATACTTACGTTGAATGCAATACCTCATTAAGTGCATTAACTTTTTGGGGGCATTAAATGATATATGGTATTTTCAAAAGCGGAATTATCTTGGGGGATTTATTTACTATAGAGAAACATATCATCAATATTAATTGTTTACAAATAATTTATTTCCAAAGAACATTATTTAAAATGCATAGACTTCAATGCTAATTTGTATATGCAGCATTTAATCAAGTAATTTTAGAACAAACTGTACTAAACTGAAAAAAGTTACTGACAACATAGAAATTCTGCGCTTGTGGATTAATTTACTTTTAAGTCCAAACAATAAGAGTTCTCTGCACAATTACTAAATGTGCACTTTCAAACAGCAGGTAGAATCCTTTTAAGGTGCTTTAAAATGCTTCTCCCATATTGAATCAATCTTAAATTATTCACAGTGATAGAGAAAAAGGAATCTTAACTACCACTGAAAGATAGTCTTCACCTCATTTTATTATCCCAAATAACCTTCCCATGAAGCTGTTAACAAAAAGCAAGATTAACTGGCTTGGTTTGCAAGTCTTGCATTTTTCCTGCCATTATCTGATGGAAATGAATAATGAAAAGGCCAAGGAACTGACGGACTTAATCATACCATTCTTTTTTTTTTTTTTTGTCTTTTTGCCTTTTCTAGGTCTGCTCCCACACCATATGGAGGTTCCCAGGCTAGGGGTCAAACCGGAGCTACAGCTGCCAGCCTACGCCAAGGCCACAGCAACGCCAGATCGGAGCCGCGTCTGCGACCTACACCACAGCTCACGGCAACACCAGATCCCTCAACCCACTGGGCAAGGCCAGGGATTGAACCCGCAACCTCATGGTTCCTAGTTGGATTTGTTAACCACTGAGCCACGATGGGAACTCCCAATCATACTATTCTAATCAAGGCCTCTCTCCTCAGAAGACAAGGCCAAGATGCTCTAAAAGAAAAAGGTGTATGAAAATTGGAAGAGAAAGCAGCCCAAGTATAAAAACTTGGTTTGGGCCTGAAAAATTAGCACCATAATAGAATAGTGCCAAAGCAAACAAACAACGAAAAACAAAACAAATGAAACAACTCAGTTAAAAAAAAATAGGAAAGAAAGCCTTATTTCAATTCCACAAAAGTATATGCATATATCACTTTTGAATTCAGCAAAATCCAAACAACCTCAAATTAGCATTTTCTTTTAAATATAGTTGTCCAACTTTCAGTAAAGACTTGATCTTCCAACCCACAATTGAACTCTTTATAAATTACATGTTTATATTTATACTGCCTTTGATCCAATTTGTTTACATTTACTATCACTACATTCATTTGCTTTTTTTTCCCTGCAACATTATGCATATTTTTATACATACATATACATGGATTTTTGTTCTTATGGCTGCCCCTGCAGCATATGGAAGTTCCTGGGCTAGGAGTTGAATTGGAGCTGCAGCTGAAGGCTATGTTGCAGCCACAGCAACACCAGATCCGAGCCACAGCTTGTGGCAACACTGGATACTTAACTCACTGAGGGAGGCCAGAGATTGAACCCACCTCTTCACAGAGAATACATCGGGTTCTTAACCCACTAAGCCATAATGGGAACTCCATATATGGATATTTTTTTAATTCTGAAAATGAATATTTATTCAGAATGAGAAAAGAAATCACAACAAAATAGAAAGTTTTGAAAACTGACAAATACTGTAAAATCCGGAAAAATTAACAGTTAACTGCCTGACACAGCTTTATAATACTTTTCCCCTGTGTTTTGGGGTAGCATATTCTTCGACTGCTTCTTTGGATAATAATAATTTTGTAATATAATTTTATGTAGGAAAAATGGAAAAATAATTGTCTTTCCTCTAGCACGTTTTGTCAAAATTTATTTTTATTTATGATAGAAAAGTTTCCTTCAACCTCACTACTCATTATTGATAATGAGTAAATGTGGGGTGGGACTATTGCCAAATTTGGAAATAAAAATTTTTTTTAAATTCTAAAGGTATAAACTTTGAATTTGTCTTTAATTATGTTTGATCATAATATTGTTATACTCTAAATAACTCTAGACAATCTGCAGTCTACTCTACTACTAAGGAGGCTCTATGAGCCAAACCATGAAGAGTATGTTTAAAACTACGGCGGAAAGGAAACAGCCCTCTATCCATGCCCTGGCTGGGTCCCTGTGAAGACCACCCCATCCATCCAGCTGTTAAGATGCCCTGACTAGACCTAAGATCGCACCATGCTCCTCAGCTTATGCCAATGATGAAGCCAAGACCTTGTAGCCCTGCCCTGCAGAGCGATACAGCTCTGTGAGCTCTGGGCAACAGTCTCGCCTTCTCTGAAGGGTGTCTCTTTCTCTCTCCAACTTGACTCTCTACACTCCTATCAGGATCCCCTTTCAGAATTTATGGTAAATGCAAGTCACCAATTGATTCAAACAAGCCCCATGTTCTCGAGCCTGAGTACTGCTCTGTTACTAGCAGCCCAAGGTCTGATTCTGATCCTCCAGATCAGCATTATCCATAGCTATTCAAAATGCTACAGAGATATTAATCTCCAGATTTCCACTTACAATTAACATTACATTGAAGTATTAAAGTTGTTCTGTTCTCCAAAGAATGATTAGATGAATACTTAAAAGTATATGCCTCTTGGAGTTCCCCTTGGGGCTCAGAGGTAACAAACCCAACTAGTATCCATGAGGACATGGGTTTGATCCCTGGCCTCGCTCAATGGGTTAAGGATCTCATGTTGCCATGAGCTGTGGTGTAGGTCACAGACGTGGCTTGGATCCCATGTTGCTGTGGCTGTGGCATAGGCCAGCAGGTATAGGTTCCATTCAGCCCCTAGCACGGGAACTTCCATATGCTGTGGATGCAGCCCTAAAAAAGCAAAATAAATAAATAAATAGAAATAGTATATGCCTTTCTGTGCAGCAAAGGAAATAATCAACAGAGTGAAAATGCAACTTACAGAGCTGGAGAAAATATTTGCAAACCATATATCAGATAAGAGGTTAATAAAGAGATGCAGAATATATAAAGAATGCCTATAACTCATTAACAAAAAATCAAATAACCTAATTAAAAAACAGTCAAAGAACTTGAATAGATATCTCTCCAATGAAGTTATATAAAGGGCCAATAAATATATGAAAAGATGCTCATCACCACTAATTATCAGGGAAATGCAAAGCAAAACCACAACAAGCTATTACCTCATATCCTATAGGATAGCAACGGTTAAAAAATGACACTTGTTGGCAAGAATGTAAAGGAACTAGAACTCCTGCCACTTTGTTGGTGTGACTGTAAAATGGCGCTAATCTTATGGAAAATAGTATGGGGATTCCTAGAAAAATTTATTTTATTTTATTTTATTATTATTATTATTATTATTACTTTTTTTTGTCTTTTGTCTTTTGAGGGCCGCACCCGCAGCATATGGAAGTTCCCAGGCTAGGGGTCTAATCGGAGCTGTTGCTGCCGTCCCACACCAGAGCCACAGCAATGCCAGATCTGAGCCACATCTGTAACCTACACCACAGCTCACAGCAATGCCAGATCCTTAACCCACTGAGTGAGGCCAGGGAACAAACCTACAACCTCATGGTTCCTAGTCAGATTCGTTTCTGCTGCGTCATGACAGGAACTCCATAGAAAAATTTTAAGTAGAACTACTATATGATTCAGAAATACCATTTCTGGGTATATATCTAAAATGAGTGAAAATAGGATCTCAAAGAGACCTCTACACATGTTCATTGCAGCATAATTCACAATAGCCAAGATGTGGAAGCAACCTAAGTAAACGCATCAGCAGATTAACAGATAAAGAAAATATAGAATATGTATACAGTGGGGTATTATTCTGTCTTAAAAAAGAAAGAAATCTTGTTGCATGCTACAAGGGGGATGAACCTTGAAGATATAATGCTAAGTCAAATAAGCCAATCACAAAAAGACAAACACTGAATGATTCCATTTGTATTAAGTAGCTAATGTAATCAAAGTCATAGAAAAGGAAAGTAGAATGTTGGTTGCTGGGGGTAGGAGAAATGGGGAGTTGTTCAACAGGTAGAGTTTCAGTCAAGAAAGATGAAAAAGTTCTAGAGATCTGCTGTACAACAAAGTGTATACTGTACACTCAAAAATCATTAGGAGGGCAAATTCACGACAAGTGTTTACCATAAAAAAAAAAGTACATGCCTCTGCTTTATTCCATATCTTCCAGTCCAGCAATAGCTCTTCCAGCAGTTTAACATCCTGGATTATAGCATTAGACTCCACATCCAACTTAAATTCTCCATTTTCATTGATATGAATAATATCTTCACCACAGCAACCTTCAAGAAGGGTCTATGGAAAAACAGCATTAATACAAGAATTAAAGCAGCATCAATAATCAATTAATCCAAAAATTCAACAGCAATATCAAGCTTTCAAGTTAGGACATTAAATTCAAAGGAAAACTAGTGAACAACTCAACATTTCACAAAGTATCTTTGTTTTGCAAAATAATTCAAGTAGTTAGAAGACCCTCAAATTTCAAATATTCATATATGATTATTCAGTTTCAAATATGGAGCAAAACAAACTACATGATATTTTTATTTTTTAAATTTAATGAATCTGTTGGATTTTAAAACCTTTTCCAAAAAGTATTCATGCCACAAATGTTTGGCATAGTTTTAGAGTTGGGGTCCAGGGGCATGGGAAGAGGCATGTTTTTTGCCTTAGTGCCAGCTCCCTCAGAGAGAAATACTTTCACAATGTGAACAAATGCTTTTCATTAGAAAGGTACTGAAATATACAACAGCTGGATCATAATAAATGTTAATAGGGGCTCTAAGAAACAAACTCCATAACAGTATTGCCTAATGGGAATGGCACTGCACTAGGCGTCTAGAGAACTGAGTTATCTTGCATAACTGTGGGAACTGAAGCCAGCAACAGAGTGGGGCTCAATTCCATCAATCTACAGAATGAGGGGCCAGACGTGATGCTGGATCAAGATCTAAAAATCTGTAAGTTTAGGGAGTTCCTGCTGTGGCTCAGCAGTAATGAACCCGACTAGTATCCATGAGGACACAGGTTTGATCCCTGGCTCTGCTCAGTGGGTTAAGGATCTGGTGTTGACTTGAGCTGTGGTGTAGGTCACAGATGCAGCTTGGATCCCACATGGCTGTGGCTGTGGTGTAGGCCAGCAGCTCCAGCTCCAATTTGATCCCCACCCTGGGAGCTTCCATATGTCGAAGGTGCAGCCCTAAAAAGACAAAAAAAAAGTTTAGTTTTTTCTTTTACCTTCCTAAAATGATTTAAAGGAAATTAAAATGTAATTATTTAAACAATGAAAAAAAACCACAGAACTAAATCAGCTGTATTTGGTTAAATATATACTACTGAGTTTCCTTCACTTTCTTTAGGAATAACTGAAACACAAAATTATTACTGGAAGACGTTAGTGAAGAGACAAGTATTACTGCATATGAAACTTGGAGAATAAATTTTATGAGAACATACCTTCAAAATGTGAAAGCCAACAATACATTTTTGTTTGATCAACACCTGATGAATCATGGAAAGTCCATTACAATTTTCTAATTCATGTATTCTCTGTTGGTTGTATTTAATTAATGAGAGTATAACTCTCAGTGCTAATGCTTGAGTTTCTTCACAGCTACTGAGTTCCACAACCTAAAAAAAGAGTAGATACATTTTTTGTAATTTGTTGAGATTAATAATTTAACCTGTGATAATATACCATTAAATAATATCAAGCCATCAGTTTCATTTGAAAGTTTTTTTTTTTATTGTTGACACTGGCTGTAATTATTTAAGAACTGGAAATAAAACTTTAAAAAAACAAAATTTCATGTTCTTTTGTCTCTTATTCTATAAACTGACTAAAATAATCCTGATAACCTTAGAAATCAGTAGCATTAGTGATCAGCCATATCAGCAAAATTCCTCCAATTTTCAATGATTAGTCAGTCAAAAGATGGGCTCTGTGCTGTGTGATGTGTTAGTAAGGGAAGTAACAGGAACGCTACTTTCCTCCTGTGGGGCCTGTTGTCTGGTCAAAAGATAAGAATCTATGTACAAAAACTATAGACTATGCCTTGTACTTGATCCCCCTATGCCTTCTGGCAACCACTACATGTAAGAAACATACACCTTACCATCACGATAAAAGGCAAAGAGTGATGCAATATGAATGCAAGAGAGCACACTCCACTCTGCTTGGGGCAGGTGAGCCTTCGTGGAGAAGATGGCCTGGAGAGAGCACAACCCTAAGGAAGCTGGGGGTGGGACACAATCAGGAGAGAGGTGCAAGTTCATGGAGCATCTGGGAGGTTGCAGGTCACCTATCTGGCTGGATGGTGGAGACTCGGCCCAAAAGGCAGTCTATATGTGGAAGGATTTTAAGGAGAATGAATTTTATTTTTGCAGGAGAGGAAGGATACAGAAGAAAGTTTCTAAGTTTTAAGTGTAAAAATACACTTTTAAAAGTCTTATTGGCAAGATCCTAGATGTATGCAAGATAAAAATATTAACCAGTTTCCCTAGGATCTAATCATTGTGTTAACATGAATCATAACAAAATTATATTCAATAACTTGATGAAATAAAAAAAACTATGGCTATACATTTTGAAATTATACAAGGCTATGAAAATAGATCACAAAATGCTGATCAAAAGTTAAATGAAAAGCTTTTAATTTTAAAACACTAGGGTAAAATCTAGTCAACGAGACATGAGATACAAAAAAAAAGTTTGAAAAAAAAGAAGAGGAGGAAAAGAAAGACAGCTTAGAGTATGGTGGGTCAAATGCCAACCAAATATTTATAAGAACAGTACTAACAATAACAACAAATACTGGTACGTCTCATTGTGAAATTAATCAAAGGTGGCCCCATTAAAGAAAGAAAGCTGGTTGGGGGAACAGTATAATAATGTTGTAGAAGCTACACTTATGGATAAAATCTTGAGGATGAAAGAAGACCAGGGCTGCTTTAATTAAACAAGGATATGGACCATAAGGAAGTAGAGATGATTTGTACGGAAGTGAGATCATTTGTACTCCATTTGGATTTTGCAATTTCCGAACCAGTCAGCATATACTACTGACTGCCTAATCTACATCAGCAAAGGCACTGTCCCTACCCTCAGATGACTAAATAGAACAGATAATTAAACACGTTTCCCTAAAAAGAGTACCCATGGCACGAGTCAAATTTTTTGTATTGCTCCTTTTCTTAAAAAAAAAAAAATTCAAACCCAAATAAATTATTTCTGTACTTATTTGTTGATCTTTTTTACCCCCATGCATCCAGAAGTCTCAAGGGAAAAACAAGTTTCACAAATGTTATTTTATAAAATACATTTCTTCTATATTTTTACTATGGTATACATTTTTTTTCTCATTGCCAATTTTAAATCTTGCACATTTAACATTTAATTGTTCTAATCACATTTTTGGATAATAGAAAACTTCTAAAATCTTCATAAATTAAAAAGAAATTTCAATTAAAAATTATCTGTTGTAGAAAGCTTGATGATATTCTAAACTAGACAGGTTAAAAAAATTTTTTTTTAAATTTTTGTCTTTTTAGGGCTGCACCTACAGCATATGGAAGTTCCCAGGCTAGCACTCGAATTGGAGCTGCAGCTGCTGACCTATACCACAGCTACACAGCATATAAGCCGTGTCTGAGACCTATACCACAGCTCAGGGCAACGCCGGATCCTTAACCCACTGAGTGAGGCCCGGGATCAAACCTGCATCCTCATACACACTAGTCAGGTCTGTTACCACTGAGCCATGATGGGAACTCCCAATATGGGCTTTTTTAATCTTTAAAGTTTAATATAGGTGATATACAGCTTTATTTGTAATCAAAAAGAAACTCTGAAATTTATCAATAATAAAGAAGGAGTTTTTCTTTAGGTAGAACTATAATTAGTGATTCTTACCCTAGCAAAGAGAAAAACAAATATACCAGTTCCACCAATCTCGTGCAGAATGCCTTGGATGGTTTTACATTCAGTGGGCCGGAGAGCTTTCAGATGTTGGGGTTCTAATAAGATGCTGTGAGCTTCTTTTGAGCTGAAGGGTCTTTGAGAGAGCTGGGTTTTCATCTGACCTTTAAGTCTAATGACTGGCTCATAGATGGTATACTGAGCAGGACAGTAAGTTGTATACACAACCGAAAGACTTTCCTGAAACACAAATATTTTCCTTCAGTAACTAAACAAAGTTTAAAAGTAAGTTGTCAACTAGCAAATGAAGATTTCAAAATGAAAAGACATGAGAAGCAAGATGGCTCCCCACGGAGAAAAAGATCAGCTTCATTTAGCAGTGATCAATTTGTGTAAACCACATAAAGGCTGAGAAAAATTCCAGCTTTGACCTTTTTAATATAAACATGAAATTATACCAACTATTACTAATAAAAACTAATCATACCACATTCATTGTACACCAAGGTACTGTTCTATGCATTTCTAAATATTAACCAGTCTTTACAACCCTATGAGATGGGAACTCTGGGTCAATGTATTCAAATATATTTTGGTCTTGAATTCGCTCACAGTCTGGCTACTCATTCAAACACGACTCTAACTAGATTGTTCTTTCTACTAGAATAAAATTCCAATCCATGAGCATACCTAATTAAAAGTGAATGGAACTTTCAATATTTCTCCCATGCATAGGATAGTTTTGATCAGATTCTGGCTCTCTGTCAAATAGCCTATTAACTACTTTAAAAATTATGGTAAATTTGGAGTTCCCATCATGGCTCAGTGGTTAACAAATCCGACTAGGAACCATGAGGTTGCGGGTTCGGTCCCTACCCTTGCTCAGTGGGTTAAGGATCTGGTGTTGTCGTGAGCTGTGGTGTAGGTGGCAGACGTGGCTCAGATCCTGCATTGCTATGGCTCTGGTGTAGGCCAGTGGCTACAGCTCCGATTAGACCCCTAGCCTGGGAACCTCCATATGCCGCCACCAGAGTGGCCCTAGAAAAGTCAAAAAGACAGACCAAAAAAAAAAAATATATATATATAGTAAATTTTAAATGCAAAATGCACTTTGAGGTGCTCTCAGTTGAGGCAGCTGCAGGGCTCATGCTTAGGGAAACCATGTATTGTACATTCAGAGTCTTCTCACAGAAGCCGATGGGGGCATAGGCTTAGGTCATTTTCAACCCATGGTGATTTAAGCATAGTTTCATCAGGCATCAGCTAGCATATATGCCTGCCGACTAAACTGACTACACAGTCTATTGTATATGATTATCCTAGGTAAAAGAAAATTGTAAACCTGTAGTGGTTTTCATTAGAAACTTGCTAAAATGCCCGATTATCTGAAACAAGTCCTTCCTGACACCAAGGCCTCACCATCTCTGCCTGTTTACTTACGCCTAATAACCCCCAAATTATGAGGTCAGGAAAAAATCTGCTTTCTAAAAAGAGTTTTCAATAAAACCTGTATAATCTTCATCTGTGATAATTTCTGTTGAATTTCATAACTTCTACCCTATATCCTTTTCAGGCAAAACAAAAGGATTAAGAATACATATTTTCTTGTGAAAAGAAATGGATTAACCAAAAACTTGAGAGTTAAGATTATTATTTGAACACTTGTTGCATGAGCTCCTCAGTCTTCCTAAAGCAGAGATACTCAATGTGTAGTCCCCAACCAGAAGCATCGGCACCACCTAGGAATTTGTTAAAAAATGCATACTCTTGAGCCACACTTCAGGCAGGTCTACTGAATCTGAAATTCTGGCCCAACAACTGATGTTTTTAAAACATCCTCTGGGTGATTTTGATGCACACAAAGGTTTGAGAATCATTTCGCTAAAGCATGTTCTGTCAATGGTGGGACATCTGGGGTGGAATAACTCTTTGTTCTATAACACCACCCATGCACTATAGAACATTTAGAACCCCTGGCCCCACTCAATACTAGTAGATGGCCCAAATGCCACCAACCCTTCATTTTAAAATACTCCTCAGGGAGAAAAAGACTGTGTGCCGAGTTATCAGATCGTTAAATTCCACAGATATCTACTCTCTATCAATTTTATCCCACATATATATTCAACATCACTTAAAACTTACAAAGTATCTGAACTAGAACTTCTCCTTTACTTTAGACAAATGTTACAGCTTTAAAATATAATTTATTTTCATTGGGAAATATGCACCTCATTAACAACAAAAACAACAAAACATATCCTTAAGTAGTGGTCTCCTTCAAGTAAAAAGCATCTCTGATCTATAATTTTACCTCTCATAAGAAAGCAAGAGAAGGAGGAACAGTTTCATGGCTAGATCTACCAGCTTCTAGTAGATCTTCTAAGACTATAAAGGGTCAATTTCCTAATTGCTATAATGAAAAATATCCATCACAAGCTCTTAAACTGTATATTACGATAACAAAATACAATCCTAGAGTCCCATATAAGCAGAGTTAGCAATAATTTGAAAGCAAAATTCCTAGTTTCTAAAATTAAAAGCTAAATATTATTTTTTTTGGTCTTTTTAAGGCCGCACCCGCAGCAAATGGAGGTTCCCAGGCTAGGGTCTAATCAGAGCTGTAGCTGCTGGCCTATGCCACAGCCACAGCAATGCCAGACCCAAGCCGCATCTACGACCTACACCACAGCTCACGGCAACGCCGGATCCTTAACCCACTGAGTGAGGCCAGGGATCAAACCCACAACCTCATGGTTCCTAGTTGGATTCGTTTCCACCGTGCCATGACAGGAACTCCAAGACTATTCTAAAATCTTAACATGTGCAATTAAATTAATATAATAAAAAATTACTATTTATTTATAAATATGGAAAGGAAACATAATGAGTAATTTTGTAGGCTAATGCACGTTACATTTTCATTATATCAAACATTTTTCTTGAATGATTAGTAACCTAAACTGATAATATAGAAATAAAGTTCCAAGGAAAAGCAATGAAAATTTGAAACCTGAAGACAAATTCTGAGGCCAAAGTATTTCAATTAAAAACACAATTTCTAAGTAAAGAAAATGTTGAGAAACAACAAAGAGAAACTTTAGAAATCTAACATACAGCTAGTAACACATTCAATAAACATATCTAACAGTTAGTATAAAGTTAAAACTTATAAAATGAAAACTTACAATTAAAAGACCAATGTCCACATCTTTTTTGGTCATAAAAAGTTCTCTGATTTGTTCACATTGCAAAATTTCTTTATTAATGTATCTGGAATAGTCACTCATAGGCTTGCCATATTTACACGGCATTATGGATGTATAGTTGGGTCCACAAGCATATAAATAAAATGCCTCTTGTGAACCAATTTTAGCTCCTGGATAGCAAAAAACAAAGTTACTTATTTAAAACACTTCAACCAAAATTTCTCATAAAAAAAAACAAGAAACCAAGAGGGTTTTTTTGTTGTTGTTGTGTTTTCTTTTATTTGTTCACTATATCTTACAAATTGATAAAGCCTCAATTTCCAAATTGGTGTAATGAGTAAATAACCCATAGCAACTACAGATGTAAGATGAATTAATGTGGATACATATATAAAGCTTAAGTGTAAAGCTCTTGATAAAGTCATGAAATTTCTATTTGCTCCTTACACTTAAAATATGGTATTTATTTATGGTATTTATTTATTAGGCCACTGCATGAAGCAGCTTGATGTAGGACTTCAGTTTCTAGACCAGGCATTGAATCTGGGCCACAGCAGTGGAAGGGCAAAATCCTAACCACTAGACCACCAGGGAACTCCTTAAAAGAAGGTTTTTTTGATTTGTTTTGGAAGCTATATCTCAGCAAATCCTTTTTAAAATGCCCCCCATTTTGTAAATGGAAGCTATATCTCAGCAAATCCTTTTTAAAATGCCATATGGATTGGTGCCTTTATTCCTTCCATCCATCCATCTATTCAATAAGCACTGTCTGAATGTTACTATGTGCCAGATTTAGTGATAAAGCATATATTTCTTCTTTCCCTGAAATTTGGTATTTTTACATAATATACTAAAATTATAAATAGAAGAGACAACCAGTCTGTTTACCTGTCAATAATGCATTTTCCAGGATTATAGAATTGATTTAACATAAGCTTCTCTTTTTGGGAGGGGGTGGGGTAGGATGTGCACCTCTACATTAAATGTATGTATCGATTATAAAAAACACCTAGATTACAAAAATGTTATTTTAAAAGTACACCTTTGAATCTAGAAAATACAGTACTTATTAAGCATAAGTGAAGGAATAGGGATTAGTATTTTATCCAGGATAATTAACTTAGTTTAATACTTGTTAACTAAAAGAAAAATCTGGAAAGGCTTCAAGGGAGAAAAAAATATACCATTGAAGAGGAGTAAATTTCCCAGTTCCCATCTTCCAGCCAATTGTAAAAACTCTTCTTGGGATGATAAACAATGGCCAATCATGCAAAATGTTTTATTGCTATCAGACGACAAACTTGTTTTTCTTGGAAGCATAAAATCCAAAGTAACATCAGGTTTCCTATGTTAAAAACAAAGTGAAATCAATTATTTCAGTGATGACTAGGCATTTTTAAAGGTCTAAATGTTCAATGATGGGAAATTCTTGAACAAATTTCTTGGGTCAGAATAAGATAGCTGGTGATGGGGAGAGAGGAGGACTGATTCCGTTGTCGGTTGGTCTAGGATGCTGGTTGTCCACAAGCCCCTGACAGAGGGGAGCAGGACAGAGAAGGCTGCTGATCCTACATCAGGACCTGGGACATTCACTGCAAGTTCTCTTTGCCACTTAGCTTCTGCATATTCACCTTCCTGGTTTACAGATACGATCTACCACCTCCCCTGGTTTTACCGCGAAGCCCCCATCTCAAATCTGAGGTCCTCTCTGAAGGCTTCAAAAACTAAGCAGAAAAAGAATGATCACTTCTTCAGGTTTTGCCCTGACTAGGCACTGAAATGCCAGTGCTTTTGTGCATCTTTTGTGGTTTTTTTTTTTTCAATGCTAAGTTATCACAAAGCTTTTGATTGGTCTTTTCCTTTTCTTCATGGATAAAGATTACAGGAGTTGTTACAAAAGGCAGAGTAGGATAAGGTAAAGTAATGCTTTCTCCTGGAGAGACACACGTGATGGGACAACTTCATCAGCCAGCTGAAACCACAGAGCTCTATCCCCATTTTTGAAATGGTTTAAACTCCATATTAAGATAATGAAGGTAATTTATAAAGACAACATTTGTGAATAAGACAAAGGATTTAGAATAAGCTAATAATGAAAAATTCTAATATGTTGTATGTATATTTATTTAAAAGCTTCCCCTAAAGCTTTCTGTTTCATATCTAACACAAATTTAACTTTTTTTTTGCTTTTTATGGCCACACCTGTGGCATTAGGAAGTTCCCAGGCTAGGGGCTGAATGGGAGCTGCAGCTGCTGGCCTACGCCACAGCCGTAGCGATGCCAGATCCTTAGCTCACCGAGCAAGTCCAGGGATCTAACCCACAACCTCATGGACACTAGTCAAGTTTGTTACCGCTAAGCCACAATAGGAACCCCTAGGAATTTTTATAATAAAGGAAAGATGGGAACCAACTTTTTTTTTTTATTAAGGTATAACTGACATACAACATTACAGTGAGATAACTTCTATTACTGTACAGGCATCTTTCTTGAACCAACTCAATGGCTGTGCTGAAACAGTACTGCCACCTAGTGGCATTATGACTTCATACAGTTTTTAAGGATAGACAAAACCTACTGCAGGTTCATGCCCATTCATTTTTCTTTCTCCTTATTCAACTTAGACTATTCCTTCTGGCCAGGTTTGGTCCTTCCCCATGTTTCCAATTCTATATTCCCTTTCATGCTATTTCATTCAATAAAATGCTTCCCACTCTTACAAAACCAAGGTAACTTATAGCTCTCTTGGGGCTAAATTTTATAAGATATTCCATAAAATGTTTCTTATTATCTCACGATTCTGGTTTGTAAAAGTCATATAGTACTACAGCCAAAACTACCACCTGGTGTATTTCTAGGACCTTATCTTAATCTATCACCTTACACTCACTGGCTTATATTTTACTCTAGTCACTACTTTCTTTTGATTAATTTAGGTATCAGTTTTATTAGCCACTTAATATAAATAATTCTTTGTGGATTCATTTTATAATATGTGGCCTTGAAGGACTAAATTATAGGTTTGGTTCCTTGTTATAATTTACATTTCATATAAATATCTAAACGTTCAGATTTCTGCATACTCCCCCAAACCCAAATATTAATTTTCAACAATTACTTCCATGGGAAATTAATTCCACATGAAAGAGATAAATAGGAAAAAAATCTAACTTTGACAGATTCCTAAATCAATATACAGTAAATTTTACAGTTTTCTGTAATCTGTTTCAGAAGCTGTAACAGAATAATTAAACTTGCAATTGTGGAGTTCCCGTGGTGGCGCAGTGGTTAACGAATCCGACTAGGAACCATGAGGTTGCGGGTTCTATCCCTGCCCTCGCTCAGTGGGTTAAAGATCCGGCGTTGCCGTGAACTGTGGTGTAGGTCGCAGACGCGGCTCGGATCCCGGCGTTGCTGTGGCTCTGGCGTAGGCTGGTGGCTATGGCTCCGATTAGACCCCTAGCCTGGGAACCTCCATATGCCACGAGAGAGGCCCAAGAAATGGCAAAAAGATAAAAAACAACAAAAACAACAACAAAAAAAAAAACTTGCAATTGTAACTAAGGCTAATACTATTTACTAGAAATGTTTCATACCTCTGTCCAGAGACCCATATGGAGATTTTCCCATGGATATTCTTTTTCCCTTGGGGCTGCTGTAAGTAGGTGAGTACTAAATGTTGCCACTTGCTTGGGAGGAAAATATTCTCCTGTGATTCAACCTGTGCTAGTAAAACAGCTTTCATGTCATCATTTGAATCCATGCACACACTACACAAAAAGAGAAAAGGTATAGGCTGAAAACATGAAATCTCTGGTCTCAGTATTTAACATGTATAACAACTATAATTCTAGATATTTATGTGAAATTAAAAATCAGTTCTATTATTAAACTAACTTGAAAAGTCAGTAGGTCTTTGTTTTACAACATAATCTGTTGAGTTACTGTATTATACTATTACCTCAATTCATGAACTAAAATTTGTCTCAATTGCTGGGGTTAACAATTTGGGCAATAATTTTCAGAATCTGATTTTCAGAAAAAATTACTACTGCCTGTATAGTCACTGCTTTTTAGACATTGCAGTATAATATTTGGTTCATACAAAAATTAATATATTTCACATGTAAATGTCTAAATGCCAGATGTATTGTTGGTTTAACCTACTTTGGGAGATTGCTAAGAGCATTAAGATATAATTTATATAAATAGTAACCTTCATGACATTTACAGAGCAGAGATCCCTCAGAACCATATTTAAAGTTTTATAAAAATAGTTAATACCATTTACACTCACTCAATACAAATAAAAAACTTGTATTTATATTAGTTAACAAAGGAGGTAGGAAAAAAGGACAAGATTGCAAGGAGAACCTAAGCTTAATAGATAATGGCTATTAAATATATATTTTGCATGAAAAACAGCTGCCTGATAATAACATCATAAGACCACTGCAATCTGATAGAATACTTTCATGGATAAGACTTCAGTAAGTATTTGGTCTAAGATACAACTAAGAATTACCATAAGCTAGGTAAGTTTAATTACAGATTTCTAGAAAGAATAATATATTGCTACACAGATTAATAACTGCTGAAAATGTATCATCTTTTAACAAGAATTTTATTTTGCTGTAATGATCTTTATTAGATTTCACATTAAATTACATAAATTATTTAAATACATGACCTGTCCGTGGGGGGCTGAGGATAATTATTACCGAAAGATAAAAGTGCCGCTGTGGGGATCAGCCCACACTTGGATCATCAACGCTTTGGATCCCAATGAAATCATATGAATACAGCCTTCTTCAATGAGTCTTTCACCAGGATTTATGTACTCTGCACCTTCTGGTCTGCTGTTCTCTAAGAGAAAAAGATGTTAGAATGATCAGTTAGGCAGTTGATAAAAACTGAGTGGAAAAATGAATCTGAAAAGAATGCAAAGCATGGTTGTTCAACTGCAGTAAATTATCTACCTGGAATGTCTGAACCTGACCCATTCCAGACAACATTTCCAAAATTTAGATTCTAACACCAAAATAAGCACAAGGAGTTAAAACAGCAATTGAGTGCAATAAGAGTTATTGAACATTTTAAAATATACGATAACGAGGGCTAATTGTGGAAATGAACAGACTGCTGTGATGTCACTGTGGTGACCTATTACTGTCTGTGCCTTGATTCTTTTATGGGTGGACTGGGTCACTGTGACGTCAGGGCCCCACACCCCACTGCCACATGCTGTGCACTACCAAAAATCCCTACAATTATTACAATAGCATGCCCTTTAAAAAACTGACATTGAAATTCCCTTTAGAAAAATTGTGGAGTTTGAACATACTCATTGTTTAGATTCCATGATGCATGATCTCCGAATGCAAGTGCTACATGATCTGAAACTCTGCCATGTGTTTCTAAGGCAAGCAGAGGTAAATGCTCTAAGCTTTGGGCCATCTGGTTATGGATTCTGACTTCTCTCTCTCTCACTACTTAAACCCTAGCACTATCCTGGTCCATGCCATCTATCACTATGACTCATGATCTTATGTAAAGCTATGTTACTTAAGATGCACCAAAATACAAAATGCATGTCCAAAGGCTCAGACTTTTAGAGAAGATAAACACTGCCAGTTATTACACTGCATATATTAGACTGCTGCCAATTTTCTGTGGGTACAGCCACTAATAACTTTTAAGAATAACCCCTTTAGCAATGATAACAGTCTTAAAAAAAGATTTAAATTTATTGATTATTTTGAGGACTACTGCCCGAGATATATAAGATGTACAGAAATCATATCTGATGTAATATTTAAAAAATATTTCCATACCAAATCTGAATTTGTATAAATAAAAGACCAGAACAAAAACTAGTGTCTGCCCAGGAACTCAGAGCAGTAATACTATAAATATTTCTTCAGTCGGTGCTCATGAAAATCTTGTGAGGTAAGTATTACCATCCCCATTTTGAGGGTGACGGAGCTGAGATGCTAAGAGGTCAAATAACTTCCTCAGTGGCACACAGCTGGTTTAGTGGCAAAGGATGTGTTATCACTGTAATGTTGTCCTCATCTCTCTTCAAATTTTTTGTGTATATACTATTTTTAAATGTTCTTTTAAAATGTTTATGCAAATTATCTTTCAAAAACACATTTTCTAATACATCTTTACAATAAGAAATTTTTAAAATGTTCCCAACACTTACTTTTCTTAGGTCATTGTTTATAAATATACACATTTTATGAGATGTATATTTATATTTATGCTGACATTTATAAGATATAAATATCCACTTTATAAGAGACTGTTTACATTGTGATTACTCCCACTTGAAAAGGTGAGAAAGAAGAGTTCCCTTTGTAGCTCAGAGGCTTAAACACCCGACTAGTATCCATGAGGATGCAGGTTCGATCCCTGGTCTCACTCAGTGGGTTAAGGATCCAGCGTTGCCACAAGCTGTGGCACAGGTCACAGATTCAATATGGATCTGGCAGCCGCAGCTCTGATTCAGGAAGTTTCCTAGCCTGGGAACTTCTGTGTGTCAGATTTAAATCCCTTCCTATCACTTACCAGCGACATATACTGGTCATGCTGCTTAATGTCATCTGCAAATTTGGACAGTATGAGCACTCGCCTTACTGAACTACTGTGAAGATTAAATATACATATGAAAAGAGCAAAGTGATGCACCAGGAAGCTCTTGTGTCTACATTAGCATCGACACCAGTACTATCACATGTATACTGCTCAGAGCTATCAACTCATAGGTGGCAAAATTCAATTCACAAGAGAAAACACTATAATTACCTGAAACGTCAACTCATCTGCTAAGATTTCTCAAAAGTTCAGGGTCCTGGGCTAACCTATAGAAGTACATAAATATGCTATAATAACTTGGCTATATGTCAGTGGAACAGTAGATTCAGAGCTCCCACTGGGAATCAGGTGACACTTCCCAGCCTTCAGTCTTCACAGTGTCACTGAGGTTTTCCTTTCCATCTGTAGGTCAATGGTAGAAGACCCCCACACACACTCCACCCCCACCATCTTTGGAAACTAGGCACTAGGAAGAGGCCTAGTGTCCTGAAACAGAGGCTCCAGTGCGGTGGTAAGCTTTGTGGAATGAAGAGTTTTGGAGGCCAGCACCTCCATCTAATCATAACCCCCTTAAACATCTCTCTTATTTAGTCATTTCATCCATTCCATAGACCCTAATTCCTATCACCCTACTTTGTAACAAGTGGGTTCTTCCTACCTAGCAGTTTCACAGTAGCGTAACAGCAGTTCGATCAGTTATAGAAAGAACTAGAATGAAATTTACTCTCACTCTGGAGGTTGGCTGATGCATTTAGACAGTCTGTGATGGGAACTAGGAGAGAGATGCTGTTGTAAGATATAGCATAAGAAGAAGAGCGTGAACTACAAGAGAGGTGAGACGAACTGGAGGTGGACTCTGGATGAACAGGAGCTGGGAAACAGACAGCACAAGGACGGAAAAGTGGCAGAAGTGTTTTATCTTTTTCTTTTCAGTAATAGGGTCAAGAAAGAAGCAGGAAGTGGGATGGTGACCCCACAGGCTTTGGAGAGTGGGAGCCTGGCTGCTGTTACTAAGGCAGCCCATGTGAAGAACAGGCTGGGAATAAGTCAGAGCAGTGCTGCGTTCCCCACGCTCAGCTAGAGCTGCTGTCTGTAAACTGCCATCATACCTGTTTCATCAAAGCTACTATCCCGCAAGATTAATGATTTGTTTCTTTTCTTTATCTTCTTTCCTTTTTCTGTGGTGCTCTCAGCTTCATGGATACACTCCACATTAAACCACAGCGAGACACTGAAACCATCTGACAGGTGTGGCCAACAGTTCTGTCCCAGTAGCGGCAGGTGCACGGGGGCTATGTGCCAGGAGGAGAGCAGCTGCTGGGGGAAACCGTCACTGTCAGCCTCTTTCCTGCTCCGAGAAACTCGTGCTCTCCTCAGTAATCCCATGGCCTTGCTGTTGAGAATCCCAGGACCCTTTTGTGATGAAACACCATTGCTTAAATTGGGAGTATGCAGGAAAGGAAAGGTTAGATATTGTGAAGGACTCATAGCAATGTCACTTTCAACAATTCTGAGAATACCTAGAAGAAGAATTTCCTGGAAAAAAAGAAAATCAAACAAAACTTTACAATCATGTTACAAGGTACATAATAATCAATTCCTGTTAAAATACCTCTCTATCTACCATACCATTAAATTTCCTTTATTGCGTGTCTGTAGTTAAGATAAAATATGAAATAGAGATTTTAGTCTTAAAATATGTAATCTCTTGTGGCTAATCTGTTTTAGATTTAGATGCTTTTAAGATACAAACCTGTAAGGTTATAAATTGGTTTTAAGTATTATAAATACAATAATTATATCAAGGATCATTTCTACTAAAGAAAGTTTATTTCTAAGCACACTATAGTTGCTTCTCTCAATTATTTGTTTTTTCATTTTTTTTCAATTATTTTTAAATGAAGGCTATAACTACGGACTCTACAAATACTACAGATTTCTAAATGGTATTTACAGCATGACTGACTATATAAAATTGAGTGCTTAACTACTTTCTACCTTATTTTAAAAGGCTTTTCCCTAATCAAATAAATTTTTGTTCATCCCTATTTGGTAAACAAATAGGTTTTCAGGTTCTATTTATAATTACAGGTTTTTGGTTAAACTGAAAAGCAGAATGTATGGGAGAGATGAGAGGAAATGAGCATTTAATTAAAGGGAAAAGCAATGACTAAGGAGACAAATAAAAAAATAGAAGACTAACCTAGTACAATGTGCTACTCAGGCCTAAAATAACATATAATGTTGATTATCACAATGAAAAATGAACTCAGAAAAACAAAATAGAAATGCTCCATGAATATACAGTTAGTTCTAAACTGTCTACCCTGGTGGTCTTGGTGTCGTGTTCCACAGAGCTCCCTCGGAGTTTCCAAGGTCTAAGTGTGGTGGTGACACAGGCAGGGCTCAGGAACATCCAATCCTCCTGCCTCAAAGGAAGTGGCTCCAAGTTTTCTGGTTTGTTTTTGTTTGTTTGTTTGTTTTCTTTTTGGGGCCACACCCACAGCATATGGAAGTTCCCAGGCTAGGGGTCAAATCAGAGCTGTAGCTGCCGGCCTACACCACAGCCACAGCAACCCCAGATTTGAGCCGTGTCTTCGACCTACACCACAGTTCATGGCAATGCTGGATCCTTAACCCACTGAACGAGGCCAGGGATTGCACCCACATTCTCATGGATGCTAGTGGGGTTCATTAACCGCTGAGCCACAAAGGGACTTCTGGTTTTCTGTTTTATTTGCTTATGCTTCTATTCAAAATTTCATTATAAAAGTGGTTTCTCAGCAAGGAACAGTCTAAAGGTCACTACACTGCACCAGTGAACAAGCAATAGAAGGTAACTAAAGAGTGGATGATAATTTTCTTTAAAAAAGGGTAACCCTCAAAAAGGTTAGAACTGCTTATAATTATCTTTAGTAATGAAAATTATTTAGCATTTCTTAAGCACAAAGATTGGGGTGGCATGGGGTAAAGAGACTATGATCCCAGTGATAAGTCTGGTTAGCTAAAAGAGGTGAAATGGTTAAAACTGTGCAAATAATAAAATAATTGAGAATTTCTCACACAATAACATGGAGCTGACTATATAATAATCACTACATCAAAAGAGGGACCTTAGAAATTTCTAAATAATAAAAAAAATTCTACTAGGTATCAATGAAAAGTGTTAAATTATATATTTACTGTACAAGGAGATTTCTCCAGAAATATTCTCAAAAGAAGGGTTAGCTCTTCTGAACATGTTCTTGAACTCATCAAAGATACCAAAAGATCCACCAGTACTCTCTGGCATGCTAAATTAAAGAGAGAGGAGAAAAATTAAAGCCAATACACAATTAAAGGAACTGAATAAGCAATTTCATTGACAGAGATCAAATATTATAGTCATATCTTAAATGTATTATAAATAATCTAATAATACAAAAATCTGCTGAAGAAACAGCAATATTATTCAATTTAAACCAAGTAACCAACTGACAAAAAAATAATAAAACCATTTTTTCTTAAAGGCTGGTTAGATTCAAGTAAAATACAGGTATTATTTTTTAAGAGATGAATAAATTAATATATTTCTTAAATAAACTGACACTGTCAGGTAATGTTTAATTTGTAACTATAACTTCTTAAATAGAAAATTAGATGAAATAGTAAAGATTATGAAAACACTGAAATATCATAATGATTAGTTTGAACATTTTCTTTATCATGGGGTTTAGCAGGAAATATAATTGGTAGTGTACAATTCATAGAACCTTTTACAGTAAAATAGTAACTATTATTTGTAGCACACATTACAATGATCAAAGTATATTTACATGCATTATCTCAGCTGATGCTAACAAAAAAAATTCCTACACATTAAAGATTATCTCCATTTTGGACATGACAAAAATAATCCTGATGTGAAACTTGAGAATGGAAGCCATGATTCAGCAACATTTTGTAGAAGCAGTGAACTGATACAGTAGTCTAAGAGTAGATGTATCTAGAAAGAAACTTGCAACAAAACTATAAAACAGCATAGACTTTATCCTGTAAGTAATATAAATACGTTAAAGGTTTTAGAGTAACAAAGCAGTACAATCAAAGTAAAGTGGATGTGCCAAAGGGAAGGTTCCAATTCAAAAACAGGGGAATAGAGATATACATACAAATACATATATACTTGTCTTTGTTCACTATTGAAAAGCTGCTGAACTAAAGGTACAGAATTACAAAAAGGAAGAAACCTGTAACAGGAAAAAAAAAAAAAAAAAAGGAGGGGAGGCAGTGGGCAGTGGGAACACATCAAGTGAGAGATTTAAAAATATTTCTTGAAGATGGAAAAATAGATAAAAGAGAAAGCTGCAGCCTAGGATCTCTAGGCTCAGAGGAATGGAGGGCCAATCAGTCCAAAATCTGGACAGGAAGTAAGAACAGGGCTGCAAACACAGGGGTTCATAACAGGCCTGTCTGTGAACATCCACCTCTCTCCTGGTTTCTGAGTGTAGAGCACAGATAACTCACCTTTTACCCTTATGCCACCGACCTGTTAACTTTTCTCTAAAGACCTGAATGAACTGTCAGAGTAAAACTGAGATGTATGGTGGGATAGGAGCATCAGAGCTACCAAGTACAAATGCAAGTCTGCAGGCAGACCAAGTTGCCTAACCAAGGCGAAAAACAGGAACTGAAGTAAGCCTGAATGCCACTCACCAGGCCATGCACCCTGGCATTGGGCCATGCTGCTGGATGAAGGTATGCCTTCTTTTTAGCATGAAGACACTATTTGCTTACCAAGCTCTACGTTTTTCTAATGTACACAACATGCCACATGGGGTAACAGTGGCCCTACAGCCACCCCTCCACTCACAAAGTAAAGCATTATTATTGTACTTTGGGAGCCCCTATCATCTACTGGCACATCCACACCCACATTCTGAGCTCTTCAACAGAATGTCCATTCAGGGTGTATGCCAAAAAGCAAAACAAATTTACTTTCGAAACATTAGAGGAAATCACCAACAGCTTTCTTCAGTAGAAGTGGGCAACAAAGGTTCACAAAATACTCAAGAAACAGCAACATAGAAGAGAAAAACCAAGATATAAAAAAAACCTGATAAGCTGAACACAGAAGAAACTAGGATAATTAGGGGGAGGGAAAAATCTTTAAAAAAGGTTAATTACTATATATGTAATTACTATATATGTGTGTGTGAAAGAAAATATTACATCCTTGTATGAAAATGGAATAGCTACAAAACAATCAAACAAAAAGGTGCTCTTAAAAATTAAAAGGTAATTGGCAAAATTAAAAATTGAATAAAAGGTTGGACTATGATCGAAGAAATCTCCCAGAATACAGTACAAAAAGAGAGTAGATAATAAAAGAGATAAGACATATGCAAAATCAATCCAAGAAGGCATGAGATTACAATTAGAATTTAGAAAAAAAGAAAGCAGAGAACATGCAAAGGAGAAAATTATTTTTAAAAATAATAAATCATTGTGAACATGGGTTAGACCTTCCTAGATATACCTAAGGCATGACAATGAAAGCTGAAATAGATGAACCAGACTTCATCAAAATAAAATTTGTACTTCAAAGTATACCATTAGAAAGTGAGAGGATAAGCCAAACAATGGGGGAAAATATTTGCAGATCACATATTTGACATGGGGCTTTTATTTAGAACACATAAAAATCTCTTACAACTCAATAATTAAAAACATAAATCACCCAGTTTAAAGATGGTTAAAGGATTGGATAGAAATTTCCCCAAAGAAATCCAAAGAAAATACAGAAATGGCCAACTCCACATGAAAGTATGCTTATCATTAGCGATCAGGAGGAAAAAAAATCAAAGTCATGATGAGATATCACTTCACACTCACTAGGATGGATACAATTCAAAAAGACAAATATGTATTGGCAAGGATGTGAAGAGATTAGAACCCTCATATATTGTTGGGATGGAGTGGTGCAGCCACTTTGGAAACCAGTCTGGCAGTTCCTCAAATGGCTAAACACAGAGTTACCGTAAGACCCAAAAGAAATAAAAACATATGTCCATGTAAAAACTTGTACGTGAATGTTCATGGCACCATTAGTCATAGTGGAAAAAAAAAGTAAATCAATGCAAATGTCCAAATATCCATCAACTAATGAATGGATAGATAAAATACAACAGAATATTATTCAGCCAAAAAGAAAGAAAAGGAAGGAAGGAAGAAATGAAGCAAGGGAGGATGAAAGTAACTTTATGGGAAAGAAATCTGACAAACAGTGTTTAAACCAGGTGATCAAGGTTAATATCAACAGTCATAAATCATCTTGGAAGTATGTACCCTTGATATAATGAAAACGGCACTTTACCTCTATGCTTTTCCTCCAAAAAGCCATATCCCCATATCCCAGTGTAATCATGATTTCTTACAGAGGTGCCAGGACCACTCAATGGGAGGGGAGACTTCTCAACAAATGTTTCTGGGAATATTGGAAATCCACAAACAAAGGAATGAAGTTGAACCCTTACCTAGCACCATACAAAAATGAACTCAAAATGGATCAAAGACCTAAACTTAAGCACTAAAATTACAAAACTCTTTGAAGAAAATGTAGGAGAAAAGTTCGTGACATAGGATTTAGGAACAATTTCTTGGATATAACACTAAAGGCACAGGCAACAAAAGAAAAAAATAGACAAACTGGACTTCATAAAAATTTAAAACTTTTGTGCATCAAAGAATACTATCAACAGAGTAAAAAGGCAATCCAAAGAGTGAGAGAAAATATTTTCAACTCACAAGCTGATGAGGAATTAATAAGAAAAATATATGGATAACTTCTAAAACTCAGTAACAAAAAAATATCCTGACTTAAAACGAGGGTAAATTGGAGTTTCCATTGTGGCTCAGTGGTAATGAATCCGACTAGTATCTATGAGGACAGGTTTTCAATCCCTGGCCCTGCTCAATGGGTTAAAGGATTCGGCATTGCCAACAAGCTATGGTATAGGTTGAAGATGCAGCTCAGATCCAGCGTTTCTGTGGCTATGGCATAAAATGGGCCAGCAGCTGAAGCTCTGATTTGACCCTTAGACTGGGAACTTCAATATGCCATAGGTGCAGCCCTAAAAAGCAAAAAAAAGGGGGGGGGAGGTAAAGGATTTGAACAGACATTTCTCCAAAGAATATATACAAATGGCTAACAAGTACATGAAAACACAATTAACATCACTAATCATTATAGAAATGCAAATCAAAACCACAGCAAGATGCCACAATAATGAGAAAAACATCAAATTCCAGTATCACTGTCCATTCTGCAGTATGAGCAGTTCTCAAAATTCTTAAGGTCATCAATCGAGGAAAATCTAAGAAACTGTCACAGACAAGAGGAACCTAGGAGATCTGACAACCAAATGTAATGTGTATCCTGGATAAGATCTTTAAACAAACAAAAAAAAATTATGTAAACATTAAGGCGATCTGAATAAACTATGGACTTCAGTTAATGTATCAATATATGTTATTAATTACAAGAAATATATTATACTAATGTTAACCTGGGAACTCTGTAATAGTTGCTCAATCTCTCTGTAAAGCTAAAGCTGTTCTAAAAAATAGAGCCTATTAATAAAAAATTAGGAGTTCCCACTGTGGTTCAGGGATAATGAACCCAACTAGTATCTGTAAGGAAACAGGTTCGATCCCTGACCTTGCTCAGTGGGTTAAGGATCTGGCGTTGCTATGAGCTGTGGTGTAGGTTGTAGACATGCTCGGAGCTGGCGTTACTGTGGCTGTGGTGTAGGCTGGCAGCTACAGCTCTAATTCGATCCCTAGCCCGGAAACTTCCATATGCCACAGGTGTGGCCCTAAAAAGACAAAATAAATGAATAAAATTAAAAATTAAAAAGCAATCCACACTAAATCAAAATAAAATAGGGAGTTCTCTGATAGCCTAGTGGGTTGAGGCTTCTATGTTCTCACCACTGTGGCTCTGGTTGCTGCTGCTGTGCAGTGTTGGTTCAATCCCTGGCCAGGAATTCCCACATTCTGGCTGTGTGGCAAAAAAAGAAAAAAAAAAATAAACACACAAAAAAAGCAAACCCAAGAGAGAACCTGAAATAAATGTTGCAACTATCAAAAATGAAATGAAATAAAATGAAACAAACAATTTTTTTTAAACCTTAAGTACTGAGACATGCTACAGCGTGGGTGAAAATATTATGCTAAGTGAAAGAACCCAGTCATAAAAAACCCCCCACATATTCCATTTACGTGAAATATTGAGAATAGGTAAATCTATAAGACAGGAAATAGTTTGTGATCGCCAGGGGACTGGGAATGTGTGTGGAAAGGCTAATGTGAATAGGGAGTGACTGGTAAAGGGTATGGGGTTTTTTGGGGGGCAGTAAAAATGTTCTAAAATTGATAACTCTGAATCTACTAAAAAAACACTGAATTGAATACTTCAAATGGGTGAATTGCATAGTATATTAATTATATCTCAACTATACTGCAAATATATTTCAAGCATATGAATTATATCTCAATAAACTGTTATTAAAAGGTAATGGAAAAGAATTTCTCAGGACTAGGTTGGATATAAATCTTCAGATCAAAGGGTCCACTAAAGTGCCTAACACAATAAATAAAAATATACCCACACATTAAATAAGTAAATGGGGGAGAAAGGAAAGCTTTTCCTTTCAGTACAATTCCAATTAATAAATGAAGAAGGAACGATGGAAATAGAAAATTACTATTTGGCAAACACCACAATATTAACCGTTTCAGTCAAAAATCATCAGTGGATGCTAAAATTAGTGGGTTAACGTACGATTAAAAAAAGGGGTATTTCCATAGTCTCAAGTTATCTCCCCACAAGATAATTGTGAATAATAAAGAGAAACTACTAACTTTACAATGGAAACACCTAGCAAAACAGCACCTTAACCAGGTGACTGAAGTCAACATTACCAGTATTGGTATCATCACATCAATTCTAAGGCATGCCTGCCATAACTCACATAACTTGAATTTAATCACGAGAAAATACCCAACAAACCCAAATTTACATTTTGTGAGTATTAGCCTTAATTCTCCAAACAAAATTTAGGTTTCTCCAACCAAAGACTAGGTTTCTATCTAGTATATATAATATAATCATATTCTATATGAACTTCTCAAACATCTGTGAAAGTACAGAGTGGAATAAAGCAGCAACAGAGTATTTAGACTGGGTTGGAGTCCTCGCAATGCCACTTCCGATGTATATGACCAAACAACTCATCTAGTCCTTGGAATCAAGATCTTCCTCTCTGTAAATTCAAGATACTTACACTATGTCTACAGCATTGGGTGGTTGTGAGGACGAAAGAGGTGAAACCATAGAGCCCTATGCCGATGGAAGCCATTACTGTTAGCTCTTCATTTCACATAACAAAATTATTTCAAAGCAATTGTTTAAAACTAATGTTTTCAACGCACCTTGAAAATCAGAATCAGCCTGTGTTAAAATACTCAAGAACCCTCCTAAAAGATTTTTCACAGTTCCCTGAAGATTAAAAAACAAAAACATAAGAAATTAAGCTTTACTTCATGAAAGCATGAAGAAACTGTAATATCATAATAAATTACTTGATAGTCTATTGTATATACATATCTAGGTATTTTTAAATAAGTGAAAAGAATGCTATGTGTAGGATTACACATAATTTTCATTTTGATTTTCATTCTGTTTTCAAAACAATGACCATATATTAAAATTAAATGCAATTAAAAAAATCCATTCTCAGAAATATATTAGGATTCTTATTAGTTAGCCAATGACAACATTAATTTTTTATGTTATTTTGGAGAACTAGGGAAATAGTACTAAAAGCATACCACTTGTACTAAAAGCATACCTTAAGGTGTTATAAAAGGTAAATAATCATCTCAGTTTTCAGACTAGTTGGATTAAGTAAGGAGATGAGTAATTGGGGCATGAGTGTGATAAATATTCATTATATTTAACTAAATACATCTTTTACCTGTTGCATGAGTAGAAAAATATTCTTTTCTTTCTGCTTGATGATTTTCAAAAAACTCTCAAATACATGGGCAAGCACATCAAGTTTAGCTTTACCAGTAGAAAGCAAACTTAATTCCAGCATGCAAATCTCAGGATAAATTATTTCCCCTTGAGTGAGGTTTTCAAGTAAGTCATGTGGACTGCTTGATGCACTGAAACTTTCTGCTTTAGGCTTTAAGTCTACCCCTAAAAGGGGAAAAGAAAAGATTATTTTTATTCCCTAAACACTGAATACATATTTCAAATCTTGTTCTCATTTAGGAGATAAATGGCAAAAATGCTATTTATAATAAGATGCTCACAAAACCTTTTATTACTTGACTTTTGATTATAATAAGTATCCTGAATAATCAAATCTATGGATATTTTGAAGATAAATGAATAGCCTTAAAAGTAATTTTGATCTTCACTGGAACTACAAAAATTATCAACAGTAATTTTTATATATACAGATTTAACATACTTTGACATAATTGGGAAAAAAATACTATCACAAACTTTATTTTTTGTCTTTTGTCTTTTTAGGGCTGCACCCATGGCATATGGAGGTTCCCAGGCTAGGAGTCTAATTGGAGCTGTTGCTGCTGGCCTACGCCACAGCCGCAACAATGCCAGATCCAAGTCATGTCTGTGACCTACACCACAGCTCACACCAATGCTGGATCCTCAACCCACTGAGCGAGGCCAGGTATCAAACCTACAACCTCATGGTTCCTGGTCAGATTCGTTTCTACTGCGCCACGACAGGAACTCCCTATCCCAAACTTTTGGACCCCAAAATACCCAAATCAAAGAGCAGTTCATTTGCCTGCCCATATCTCTGTGAAAACAGACTGTTTGGCTATTGGTTGGATGAATTTTATACTCTGTCTTCTTCATAAGTGAGTAACAAACACTGTCTCACTGAATATTATATTTTGGAAAATTTAACTGCTATACTCTTTAAAAAGTTTGTATAGGTAAGAAATATATAAATTTCTACCTAGACCAAAATTCTTTAAGATCTAGTAAGCAAACTTACAAAAGGGAAGGAATTTGCCATTATAAAATCAGGCCCATACTGTGATAAAACTAACACCATTAAATGAATATTTTCTCAAAAGCACCTGCTCAGGAGGTTGGGGGAGGGGGAAATGAAGGAAGGTGGTCCAAAAGTACAAACTTCCAGTTAGAAGATATCTAAGTCCTGGGATGTAATGTACAACATGATAACCATAGTTACCACCACTGTATGATATACAGGAACGTTAAGAGAGCAGATCCTAAGAGTTCTCATCACAATGAGAAGTGTTGTTTTCTTTTCTTTTTACTATATCTATACAAGATGATGAATGTTAACTAAACCTACTGTGGTAATCATTTCACAATATACGTAAGTCAAACCATCATGCTAGACACATGCTTATACAGTGATTAATGTCGGTTATTTTTTGAAACTGGAAAAAAGCAAACAAAAATTGTTTAATAAATCAAGTAAGCTATATGAATATACATGTGTGTGGCTTTCAAATCTGTGGTTGTTCCTTTGTTCTTTTCACTCTCTTTATGGTAAAAAACAAAAACCAAACAAAAACCACCTGCTATGGGTCCATCAAGCTCTTTAAATAGGACATCAGTGATTATTCCCATTCACTCAATGGGGAAGAGAAAACAGACTTGGCAGAAGATAAAGCAGTGTAAACTTTGAGAAGACTATAGCCCTGGCACAGTCATAAGACCATCATATAAAAGATGGAGGCTGCCCATAAACCCCTTGGCTCTGATCAACCCATATTCTCCATTTTACCAAGTTGCAGGCCTGGAAACAAAGGCTTGTATGCAGTGTGGTTCCATCTGAGGACCCACTGGGCTGTGGTGAACTAAGAAGAAATCTATGCCACAGCATCTCTGGATGCCACAAAAAGATGTCTGTGTTCCTTGTGTTATTTAATCTTTGTAACAAACTGCCGGCAGTGGTCTTCCTGTCAATGTCTGCTGGGTAGACCTTTTTTATTTAGGCTTCAGTGTAAACATATCTTCAGGGAAGGCTTCTCTGACCACTCAATCACTATCACATCACCCTGTTTTATTTCTTCATTCTGCTTATTTCTGATACTATTGTTTTATCTTTTCCACTAGAATATATATGAAAGCAGGGACTTCCTCTACCCCATATTCTGAGGCACTTGATCAATGTTTGCGATAACAAGATATACCTTATTGTTTTGAATTGCTTACCAGAATGTCAGAATTTGTTGTCAAGATCAAATGAAATGATGACATAATACATTTCTACATGTATGGCAATACAAAATCCTAAAGTGTTATGATTATGAACCATTTTGTTAAATAACAATTTGACTTGCAGAGTTCCCACTGTGGCTCAGCAGTAATGAACCTGACTAGTATCCATGAAGATGTGGGTTTGATCTCTGGCCTCACTCGCTGGGTTAAGGATCTGTCATTGCTGTGTGCTGTACATCACAGACGCAGCTGGGATCCCACGTTGCTGTGACTATGGTATAGGCAGGAGCGGTAGCTCTGATTTGACCCCTAAGCTGGGAACCTCCATATGCTGCCGGACGGCCTAAAAAGCAAAAAAAAAAAAAAAGACAAAACAAAACCCAAAACAAAACCACCAAAAAAACACTGACTTGGAAATCCAATCACATGTATCCTTTCAGTGATATTTTACCATCATCCCGGGTTTCACTGTCCTCTGGATTGCTTTCACTGTCTGCTTCATAACCTTCTTCTTCAACCAGAAGTTTAAAACTACAACACTGAGAATCTTCAGCTTCTTCTGAAAAATCACCAGGTTGGGATGACAATTCTTCTTCAGGTTGATAACTCTATAAGATCATGTAACCAAAAAGCAAAAGCTGTAATGTTTGCTCATTTCTAGTAAAATGTTTATTTTGCTAGAAATATAAAATATTTCTAATAAATATTTTATTACTCAAAGTATTTATTACTCAAAAGTCATTTTAAGGACAGCCTCAATATTTTCTTTAGGAAAAATTCTTAGGAATCAATATTAACCACTATACGTTATGAAATTCACACAGCATAATTTCCCAGAATCTCTCAGACAACTTGATTAGCAGCTCAAAAAATAGGTGTCCTAACAGAATCAGGTATAGATCATTTCAGTCTTATTGGAAAATAAGCCTAAGAAATTTAATTCTAGTTATATAATAGGAAATAACTAAAAACTAGAATGGGGTAGAATTATACTTACGACTTAATAAAAATTTTTTTTACATATTTGTTCATGAAAAAAGATTTTTTTCATAGGATTTTTATAACTAAAATGTTTCATAAATTAGATAATCAAAGAAGACATCAAAATTTTTCAGATTAATTTTAAGATTTGACACTGCAACTGTCTACATGCAAGCATCTCAGAAATCAAGAGTTCCAGCATTAATTCCCTGTGTGATATCTTACAACATGAAGTTTTCCTTTTCTTACAAAAGTGCTACTAATATCTTCACTTTAGAAAACACACTCAAAGAAGCTCAGAGTACTTTATCATTGCAACAATTAACATTATCATTGCAATTAAAAAAAGGTAGAATAACACTTTTTTTTTTCAATAGGTAGCTATTTTAATCTACCTAGGTATTTTAACATTTTAGGAAGGAAATTTAACATTTCCTAGTTAACCAATTGATTTGGTAACTGAAGTGAAGGTGTAAGTAGTTATTTCAGTAAGTTTTTATATTATGACAAACAGTAACACAAAATATTATTGCAGAAGATGATAAAATGTCTATATATGTCTAGAGGAAGGAACTAAAAGAGAAGTTATATAAAGTTAAGAGACAAGTGACAGCTAAATAACTAAAGGTAAAAATAAAACCTGAAAGGAGGGAAATTAAATATATATCAGAGTTTTAGAAAAAAAAGGTAAAATAATTTTGAGAAGAAATGTTAATATGAACAATTAAAAAATTATGATTGCCATTTTCTATGCAAGTAACTAGTTATTTTTATGCTGAGTGATTTAAAATTAAGGTGAGGAGAATGTTCTGGTATGAGCTGTACCAATATAGGATCAAATAAGACAGCTGAGTCATCACCACCCCTGAATTATCACTTAATAAACTATCTGTTATATGCAAGACTTATCAGATAACACATTTCCATTTTATTAGAAGTAATTCTCAGTAAATTTCCAGGTTGAAGAAAAGCATGTCATATGCTTTTTAATGAGCCTGGGCACCAAGTGAATACAACCCATCCCAGAGGATGGAGATGGGACCCATCAACTCACCTGACCAAAATCCTGGCCCACATGTTCTCACCACGTTCATTGGTATCCTACTCCCCTCCCACACACTTCTGCCTCTGCTAGTCGCACCCAAACCACACAACTCTATGTTGTTCATACCTTCTCAGTCATAGCATCGCTGTGGTCAAAATCTGCTGAATGATTCCCCAATGCAACTCGAAGCAGGGCATCAAATAAAGGCTTTGCTAACTCTGTTTCAATCACCTTTGACTTGGAAAGCTGATCCCTCACTTCAAGCAATATATTTTCCACAGATAAGTTCTAAGGTAAAATGAAAGAGACTAAGAGTATTAATAACATGCTTTAAGAAAAAACAAAACAGTGATACTATAAATGATAATATTAACTTCACTAGTAAAAGCTAGTCCTTGTATTTGCTGTTGATGTAAAATTAAAATGACTGTACAAATATCTAATGCTAATACAAACATCCTACTGTTAAAATGAATAATAACATTTTAATTTATCAAATGCTTTACTCAGCATATTTGGTTTTGAATTTGAATGTATCATGAATTAATTGTACCATGCCAAATATGCGTAGTTGAAACTTTGGAGTTTTGATCACCCATCTCTAGATTTTAGAAATTCCTTCTTGAGATTCCTTAAGACTCTAAGAAGCACTTAGAGTCTACTCCTTTTCTCTTTCTCCCTTCTTTCTTCTTCCCTCTGTTTTTGAACTCTTGCTGCCTGCCTATGTCCCCTCTATTAGGGGATGAGGCCATAAAGATGATGGGAAGCTGACTTTTTCCTTAAGAAATTCTCCCGTCCAGAGTGAGACACAGGTACATACAGATACAATGATGACCACACTAGAGCGACCAAGTTCTCTAAGAGCAGGAGAGAGAGAACTGGCCTGAGAGACCTGTCAGAGTGTCCCCAAGGAAGGGCTGCATCACCTGGACAATGAAGAACAAGCTGGAGGCAGCAGGCATGGAAGCAGAGAGAGGGAACATGCCAGCAAAAGAACATGTACAAAGGCAGAGAAATTATGATAAAGAATGGCTTCTAGAGAAGCTGTCAGCTCAGCGTGGCTGCCTGAAGCACAGTGAGGGGTAGCAGGAAGGAAAGCTAAACAAGGAGGCGCATGCAAGACTGTGAATGGCTCTGCAGGCTACACTAAAGCACATCTATTTGAATTGTGAGCACCGTGGAAGCATCGAGACATCTTAGACAGGAGGCAAATGTGGAGGCTGGGGCTGCAGCAGGCAAGCCTGTTGGCTGACAGGACAATTAGGAGTGAGTAAGGAAAGAAGGGATCTTCCATGTTCGAAATTTCCTCAGAAGCAGCGTCTGAAACCGAGGATTCCTTTTTAGCTGAGATGTGCTCTCAGGAGAGATTTGTAAAGGTATGAGGGAAGGAGAATATGAGAGGGGAAGAATCCAGGCAAAGATGTGGTTTCAGAATGATGTCTAGCACCAGCCTAATTCCATGGGAAGTGCTAGAGCCTGAACTGTACCACAGAGAATGCCCCCACCCCCAGAGAGCCACACCCAACAGTCACTGGCTGTGGGCACCCTTCCCAGGTCAGCCCAGGGTGTCCTTGGGATGTGGGTGCAGATGTGACTCCTCAGCAGCCAACATCTGCAGTGGACAGCAGATGGGTGGATGGACTTGGGAGGGGAACTCGGCAAGGCCCAAGCAGAATCACACCAAGACTGAACTTCCAAAGGCAATATCCATTAGGACTCATCTGACGTTTAACACATAGCTAATGCCTTTTGGGTTGGTAAATTTGCCACAGGTGGGTTCTGTATCCCAAACTAAACCATCAGCTTCTTGAGGGCAAGAAGTGGGTCACATACATTGCTATGCACTTCACAGTCCCTGGTTCTGTGCTAAGCATGCAGGAACTGCACAAAACTTAGAATCTTTGGAAAAACAAAAGTGACAACAGAATTATGTTAGAACAAAAATATATATATTCCACCATAGTTGGACAAAGGACAAGTTTTTACCTGATGTGGTAACTCCAATTCCATCTTTTGCTGACTAGCTCTGGTGCCATGAAGACAAATGGCCAGAAGGGCTTCCAAAAGTCGTACACTCTGAAGGGAGGCCTCACTTTCTCGATGCATAAATACCTTTGCTTCCTCAGGAGCAGCCTCAACAGCTGGAGTTTGTTGCACATTTACAGAAGAAATACATGGTGATTCCAACTTACCTACACTGTCAGCACTCTTTTCTAGACTACCCAGTTCTGATGGGGTGGGGTCACTTTCTATAGTCAAAGATAGTAAGTTTTCCTTCACAGTGATCGCAGATGGAGAAGTTTTGTTTAGAGTCTGGCTTTCGTAGACATTTATGTCACCTTCCTTTCTCCCTTGCTCCTCTTCAGGACCTCTGAACAGTTCCTGTATTATCATAAATATTAATTTATGGCATACTTGGAGACCACCGAGCCTATAAAACTGTTTCTGGAAAACTGGGCTCAACATGTAGATCCAGCGACACATTAACCAAATGTCTGCTGCCTGGTGCATCTGCTCAGGAGAGGGCAGGACGAGGCTCTCCAGAGATAAACACGGCAGCATGAGCCGCAAAGGCTCGCTTGCCGTGCTGTCGTAGCCGGAGGTATCTTCGGAATCATTGGCTGATTCTCTGTCAGATTCTGCTTCTTTACTGACACACAAGAACGCCACACAGAGGAACAGGTTGATCGTGTTGATGTGAACATCCCGGGTGACAGACTTCTGTTTCCTTGGATAAGCGTCTCTGAGGCGGGCATAAAATTTGCTAAGACTCTGAGAATCTGAGTAAGCTTGCTGGTTATGCGAAGTACCTACAGTTAAAGATGACAGCTCCTTCTGTTCAAGGTCTGTCCCATCAATACCTGGAACTGAATCTTTTTGTTGTTCCCCTAGGCTGACTATCAGCGTTTCAAATGCTTTCAAGGAGTGATTCCGAATACCATCTAAGTAATTTAATTCAATTATTTGATTTACTCCATTACAACTTAAAAACAAATCTCTTATTACCCTGTAAGAGAAAAAAACACACAAGAGATTTTACATAAAGAAACATCATTTACAAACAGGTACATGTAGTATTGAAATATGTCACTGCTGCATACACTAACTCAATTAATCAATTATCTGGTGAAGTTCCCAGTTAGATATGACCAGGATCTCAAATTGATTTCTAATTACTTTCACATCCTTCTTCAAATACTGCATGTATGACTCTAGCAGCATTTGAAAAAGAACAGATTACATACACCTCAAGTTAAACGAAGCAATTCAGCAAAGAATATTTTTCTCCAAATGACAAGCTTTTTTATACAAATTCTCAATGCCACAACCACCACCACGCTTGCAGGCAGGATGGCATTTGTGTGTCCATTTGTTTGTCTGCCTGATGGTATTCAAGACTTTTGTTTTTTTTAAATCTTTGCCTCATAAGGAGAAAAACCAAACTAGAGATACGAAATTTTTCAGCTGTCTTAGGCTAAGACTCATGGGTCTTAGAATCTAAGCAATAAATATAAGTCAGCTCAACAGAGATCCAGTTTGTCCACAAATATGCCAAGGAGTTATATAACTTTCAAGTCAAAGTCAGTTCTATTCAAACAGTGTCAGAATGTCAGGAATTAAAAAAAAAAGATTGCGAAAATAATGATCATATAGTTAGATTGTATCTTACTACACATTTTAAAAATGGTACATGCATTGATTTGACAGCCCAAACTACCTATCAGAAACAAGCTTTACTTATAAAATTATTATTTTTTTTTGTCTTTTGTCTTTTTAGGGCCACTCGTGGCATATGGAGGTTCCCAGGCTAGGGGTCCAATCAGAGCTGTAGCTGCCGGCCTACGCCACAGCCACAGCTTCACCAGATCCAAGCCGCATATGTGACCTACACCACAGCGCATGGCAATGCCGGATCCTTAACCCTCTGAGCAAGGCCAGAGATCGAACCCACAACCCCGTGGTTCCTAGTCAGACTTGTTTCTGCTACACCATGATGGGAACTCCTATTTTTTAAGTATCAGAGTTGACAATCACAAAATCTACAAAACTCATTGGTGGGATTCTAAGTAATTTTAATCTCCTTCTTTTTGCTTATCTGCATTTTCTACTGTTTCTACATGTATTACTTAGGTAATAAATGTAAATATGGTGTTTAAAAAAATAATTCCCTTAATTTTACTACCTCAATAAATAATTACTTTTTTTTTTTTTTTTTTTTTTTTTTTTGTCTTTTGTCTTTTTAGGGCTGCATCCACGGCATATGGAAGTTCCCAGGCTAGGGGTCGAATCAGAGCTGCAGCTGCCGGTCTACACCATAGCCACAGCAACTCAGGATCCAAGCCGCATCTGCAATCTACACCACAGCTCACGGCAACGCTGGATCTCTGACCCACTGAGCAAGGCCAGGGATGGAACCGGCATCCTTATGGATACTAGTCAGGTTCGTTAACTACTGAGGCATGACAGGAACTCCAATTGTCACTTTTTGTATGTGCATACTTTACACGGCTGTAAACAAGTGGATGATATTTTTTATTTTGTACGTTATTGATAAAATATTATAAGCATTTTCTCATGTCCTAACATGATCCTTGTGAACATTATTTTTATTTTATTTGCTTTTTTTATTACTCAAATGAATTTATCACATCTGTAGTTGTATAATGATCATAACTATCTGATTTCACAGGGTGAATATTATTTTTAATGGTAATAATGTTGCATAAAGTAAATATAAAATAATTAATTTAATCTTGCCCCTGCTGTTGAATATTTATGTTACGTCCATTTTTTTCTCAGAAATATATTTAAAACTTTACCTTTCTTCAGAGAAATTAAAAGAAATGGCTCTATCCCCTTCTCTACAACCATTCCAGTAGAAACAAACAAATGTTTTTTTAAAAAAATCTGACATGGGATGGGAATTTTTTGTTGTTGTTAAACTAAAATTAAATCCTAGGAAAATACAAAGACATTCAAAAGCAAACAATGAGAAAAAAAAATAGCTATACACACACACACATACAAACCTTGATTTAAGCAGGGTAGGCAGAGTTTTTAAATAAATTTGAAGCACTTCCTGGGGCAAACACTGGTTATGAAGGTTACAGACATGAGTTTGAGCTGAAGTAACACTAAGCTGTTGACAATGATGTGCTAACTGAACTCCTCTTTGGAGCACAGGATTAAATATGTAGTTATACAATTTCCACTGAACAACTACATTGCCTTTCTGAATTAAACCACAAATGTGATTTGCAATTTGGACACTATGTAATCTGTCTTCTTCAAAAACAAAATTCTGATAAGCCTCTAAGGCATCCCATTTCCACAAAAAGTCTTCAGATCCATTGCTGGGCAGGATCCCTTGAGATCTGTAAGAAGGACTAGACAAACTGGAGGAAGGGTCAGCATCATGTGAGTTTCCCTGCAGGGTCTCTTCTAATTTGGCTAGCTGATCTGAGTCAATGGTACAAATATTGCAAGCCGCTTTCTTAATTTGTTGTGATATCTCAGCTCCTCCTAACTGATCCAAAATAAGTTTGTTAAGAATATTCAATATATGCTGCTGAAAGTTTTTCAGTGCTGGCAACTTAAAAGCATGGAGCAGAGGGACAATCACGGACTTGGGGTCCATACAACAGCATATGCCAATGTTTTGAACCCCTGAGAGAATCTGGACACACGTGCTGCTCAGAGATGCCTGCTGCAGTAAGCGAAAGCACTGATGCGCACACACAGCGATGCAACAGCACCGCTCAGGGTAATAAACGTCCCCGTCTGCGGTCTCTTCAAATGGGTTTTTGGAAACCTGGTTTTTAAAAGCTGACACCAGCAGACCCGAGAGATCTCTGTGGTGATGCATGAAGTGGGAATATTCACACCGTCTATGCCTTTTCCTTGTACACACGGAATGATGAAGTTGCTCTGATTTCACTTTTTTGACAGTGCTCATTATTTTCATCACACTGTTTATTAGGGCTTTCAAGTGTTCTGAGGCCTCAGGAGGAACCCCATCTCTTAAAGCCAGCCATTCCATTTGAAGAACTGCAGTTTCAAATAAATGAAATCCATGATGCTGAATGAATTCTTGAACCAGGTCCATGGCTTGACTGAAGAAGAAGGGATTTGAAGCTGCACTTTGAAGACAGCAGGTCAGGATCTGCAGGACTCCTTCCAGGAGCTCAGGTAAAAGAAGGGCTCTGTGGCGATACTTGGAGAACACAAAATCTTCCTGAACCTCCTGTAGTGTTTTCTTCTGTCTTGGTGCAAAAGGATCGGGCTGCTTTTCGAGGCAAGTTCTAATTTTTAAAGCTGCTCTAAGCAATTCAGTTAAATTTTTTCTAAGACTCTCTGGCATCATCTCTGCAGCACTAACATCTACTGACATAAGATGTAACACTGTTCGAAAAAGCATCCGTTGAATCAAAGCCACCGGTTCTTCAGTCCAACCTGCAGAAACCATCTGACTCTCCAAACTGTCGCTGAGGTTACAGCAGTCCCCAAAACCCGCTAGGAATTCAGTCAGTGTGGGCACGACACTGGCTGCTAGAGCGGAGTTATGATTCAAGGTGATGTCAAACTTACAAACTTTCTCTAATAAAGATAACAAAACATGACATAAGTCAAATGGAGAATTGTTCATGTGACTGATAACAGACAAGGCAGCTGGCTCACTTAAAATGTCAGTGTTTGACTCTGGCCTTGGAATCATCTCTCTGGAATTTTCCAAAGCCATGCTGTCAGGAGGGGCTTGCTCTTTGGTTGATAAGTGGTCAAGTTCAGCTGGAAGGTGGTCTCCTTTAGGAGGCTGTGTTACAAAGTGCTGCAGCAGATGGGACCGCCGATGCTTGTTCACTGCTATACTTTTCTCATCTGAATTGGCTTCTGAATCAGAGGTGGAGAGCTGTGTCTTTCTTGCATCTCTTATGGAATAGCGATGGGTAGTTTTACGCTGTCGTCTGCTTCTTCGAAAAACATTTACTTTTGCAGAAACCTGACCAGCTGGGGCACTTCCTTCTAAATATAATTTTTCCTGAGTAGATCTTTGAGAAGTTGAGTTTTTTTCTTTGGTCAGGATTATATCAGCTGAGAATGGCAGATTAAAATCTAAAGTGAAGACAGAAAATTTAGAATACCTTAATATGTTTTAAAACTTAACCTGCATGAGTGATTACCCTCTTATTTATCATCCACTTTAGGAGTATATTTTTATTGTGGGGTTGATTTCCTTTAGCTTTTTGTTATGTCTCTGCTCCCCTTCCTCCCATTCTCACTTCACTTCCTTATCCTGCTCATGTTAAGGACCAGGTGGCCTCGGTTCAAAGAATACAAACTGATTTTGAAAACAACAGGGGAGAAATGAATTAGGAAAGTAGTGCTGGTATTTAGCACTACTATTGCTACCATTTTACAAATCTCCTCCACTAATGTCATTAATTAAGACATGGGGTATATTTCAAAAACGGTATTTAGTGTACAGCCCTGATATAACGTAGGAACTTTTAAGATTTTCCAAAATTATTTCACAATTGTCGAATAGATAACCAAATGTTCCTCAAGGTAAAAGAGCTATTCATTCAAAATACTTACTACATGTGCCGTGCACTGAACTAGGCACAGGTACGAGCATCACTGTTTCATCCTCAGTGCCTAGAACCTAGGACTCGCCAAGTGGTCACCACGCAATACCTATTTCTTGGGGAGATGAATAAGTCTTCCACACTAATTAAAAAGATAATGAGGAGTTCCCTTCGTGGCTCAGAGGGAACAAATCCAACTAGTATCCATGAGGATGAGGGTTCAATCCCTGGCCTTGCTTGGTGGGTCAGGGATCTGGCATTGCCGTGACCTGTGATGTAGGTCACTGACACAGCTCAGGTCCTGAGTTGCTGTGGCTGTGGTGTAGGCTGGCAGCTGTAGCTCCAATGCGACCCCTAGCCTGGGAACTTCCATATGCCTAGGTGTGACCCTAAAAAGCAAAAAAAAAAAAAAAAAAAAAAGTAAAAAGATAATGAAATTGGTCTGCCCCTTTGCAATGATATATAATAAGATCTATACCAGGATGTTATCTGAAATTTAGAATGAGTAAATAAAAATCTGTAAATAAAAGACTTGTGCTTTAATTAAAAGGGGGGAATTAAAAAGTCTGACATACTCCATGTATAGAAAAGATGCAGGCAATGAAGACAACTTCCCCAAAAGAACATTAATTAGATTTCTTAAGTGATTAACAGTTTGAATTATAGAAATTCAGAAGAAAATAAGAGCCAGTGGATCAACATATAGAAAGGATAACAATATTACAAAACCTTAGATAAGGCCCCAAAGAGAGCTCCACATCAGAAATGCATTAAAAATGCACATAAGGTATTAAAATACAATTCAGGAGATTTTTCCTTTTTTTTTTTTAACCCAAGGGATCCTTAAGCACCACACAATTCACATATCCCAAAAATGGACAAGGGGGAAAACTGTAAATCCCTCCACTGAAACATTTAAACTAAGTTCCACATACTTAATGTGATACATATACAGACACACACATGCATTTTTTTATTTTTTCTGAATCAGAAGTTAAAAATATGTATTGACTTTAAATGTAATAACTCTATCCACTCTGAAACCAAATATTGCTTCAAATTTATCCTCTAAAATCAACCTTAGAAAAATTAAGCTGCCAAAGTCATTGACAGAGTACTGGTAACAGAAAGCAATCTTTAACATAAGCAAAACATTTTTAATTCCTTTCTTCCAACTTTTCACTCCGCATATCTCAAATGTTAGACAGCATATCCAGATTTACCCCTTTTGCTAAGTGTTCTGCCTCCTCATCCATTTTCTATCATTATTGTAATCAAGTAATCCCCTAAGAAGGACCATGACTTTTGCTTATTGGTAGAAATAAAAAGACAGCTGCCTAAAGAATTCTCCACTTTAAGTACCACACTAATATATACTGTTCTGAATTTGAACTATATCATCCATTATGGCAGAAGTAACCTTTCAAGAGAACTTTTTTCCCTAGTGGAATTTTGATAACACAGGTGATATAATAAACAAAAGAAACATACCTGTTGCCTTTTCTTCTTGAACAGGGATCTTCCATACTAGTGGAAGGAGTGACAGAAGAAGAGTAAGGAGTTCTTCTCTACATGTCAATGCCTGTATTAGAAATAAAAGAATCCTGAATCCTTAATGTTTCAAGGTAATGAAATGTATTAATTCCTAATACTTCGTCTTGAACCCAAAAAATCCTTTTTCTTGAGAAGGAAGAATCAGATTAACCTATCTTAAATCCAATTAAAGCTGTGATACTCTGCAACTTATAAACTTTTCCAACGACAGAAAAATGTAAGAGTATTTGACGGTATTTAGCACATTCTTGCTGATTTTTCCAAAAATAGCTGTTATTAGCACCATGCACAGGGTAAGAATTCCTCACCTATGAAAAAAACAAATTTGCAAGGTGAAGATGAAAAGTTAAGCCCTATTAATTAGCAAACCCATAACATAAGTTACCAGGAAAACAAAGTCTTCATGCAGTTAAATTTAAAACTTCAAGAGAACACGATTTTAAAGAGAGAAATTGAAATTACTAATAAAATAATATACACAAAGAAAAGACTTATTAGTGAAGGTCATCCAATTATTATTGACTGCACACTCTGTCCACAGCACTTACTGTCTTAGCCTTTCTGGAGGATATGGTCCAAGCCCTGGAGAAGGTCCCCTCATTTGGTCCATAAAATACATACACACAAAACAGTTAAAGAACAGAAGGTGTGTAGTACACGTAAGTATCCAGGTGTGGCACAGGCATTCAGTTTAGGCATTCAGAAAAAGAAGCAGTCATTACCAGTTAGAGGTATGAAAGTGCCAGGCCTGGGACACTTGAGACATGGGTGGTCAAGGAATGAATGACAAATCAAGTTTAAATTCCTCACATCTATCAGTGGGGAGAGGGTCAGGGTGACAAAATCAGATTGTTTGTTGGAAAAACCACTCTGGCCATTACATAGAGGACATTCTTCAGGCCTCAGCTCCCCTATGGGGAGACTTCTCTAATTCCCCCAAGGTCTTTTTGCTGAACTGTTAATGCCTGAATGCCCATTTTCTTCCTCTTCTTTTTTTTTTTTTTTTTTTTTTTTTGCTTTTTTAGGGCTGCACCTGTGGCATATAGAGGTTCTCAGGCTACGGGTTGAGTTGGAGCTGTAGCTGCCAGCCTATGCCACAGCCACAGCAATGCAGGATCCAAGCCGTGTATGTGATCTACACCACAGCTCACGGCAATGCTGGATCCTTAACCCACAGAGCACACCCAGGGATCGAACCTGCATCCTCATGGATGCTAGTCAGATTTATTAACCACTGAGCCACGACAGGAACTCCTAAATTTTTTTTAAACCGCAGAGTCTCAAAGGGAACTCCCCCATTTTTCTCTTTCATTAATTTAAGAAGTATGTATTGAGCCCCTACCATGTGCCAGACACTTTGGATGTAGTGGGGAACAAGGAAGACAATATTCACACCCTTACAAAGCTGACACTCCAGCAGGTGAGAGAGAAAATAATGGGCACAGATAAGACAATTTCAGACAGAATGCTGTGCTAGGAAGAAAATTAAGCAGGAGAAGGATGACAGAGTGATGAAAAGGAAGACATATAAATAGCCTCGTCAGGATGGGCCACTTGAGCAGATAATTGATGAGGAAGAATCCACGCAGAGACTTGGGGAAAAGGGCTCATTGTAAGTTTATAAAGGGTTGGCAGTGGATTGGACTTTGTCATAGAAGAGTAAGAGGGCCAGAGTGGCTGGAACATAGCAAGGCGATTGCGCTGGGAGGTGAGGCTGGAAGGCAGAGGCTGGCGAGGTGGACAGTGCCAGATCCAAGGCAGCTTCATGGGTCACGTGAAGGAGTTTTGGTCTACTTCTAAATATGATGAGAAACTTTTCCCCACATGCTCCCCAGGCCCCTCTCAGCACACAAACTCCAGGGCTCAGGCCCTTGTGCTTAGCAATCACCTCCCTTTTCTGTCACTCAATGCCCGGTACATGCATGGACGTTCATCAACATTATCTACATGAATGACTGTGAATCCCTGATGTGAAGTAAAAATTGTTATCAAAAGGTTCCATTTCCATGTGCTTTCCTTCAAAATTGGCAAAATTAAAAGATGTCTTAGATAACATTTCCATGTATAGCTCACATTCAGAGTATGTACCACAACATTTTTTAAGAACCCAGCAAAAAAATATGGTCTTTTTTAAAAAATGCAAACCAGGGAGTTCCTGTTGTGGCTCAGTGGGTTACGAACCCAACTAGTATCCATGAGGATACAGATTCGATCCCTGACTTTGCTCATTGGGTTAAGTATCCGCTGTTGCTGTGAGCTGTGGTTTAGGTCGCAGATGTAGCTCAGATCCTGAGTTGCTGTGGCTGTGGTGTAGGCTGGGAGCTGTAGCTCTGACTCGACTCCTAGCCTGGGAACTTCCATATGCCACAGGTATGGCCCTAAAAAAGAAAAGCAAAAAAAAAAAAAAAAAAAAAAAGTAAACCACTTTTGGAATAGTCATCCCTGCAGAGTCTGAGTCTTTATCTTTTAGCAGATGAACAAGTAACATTCCAATGGAGCTTGCTGAAACCTCAAGGGTGTGTGAAGCAGTGCTACAAACATGCTGTCCTTATAATTTAGGCCCTGCTGCACAACAGTACACTGGTGAATCACCACAGCTGTGTGAGCAGGCATTCCTGCCCTGGCCTCTGAGGCACACGCATCTTGGACCTGCCCTTGCTCCTTCCCTCTTAGCTATGCACTCCCTGCCCACAAGGCCCAGCCCCAGCAGTACCTCTTCCATGGGGCTTTTCTTCTACATCAACCCAAGACTACTGTTCTCCCCCTCAGGACTTCATGCCTGTTGCCCCTTCCCTGCCCCCCAATTCTGCCAAGTGAATTAGTTCTTGGAAACCATGAGTCTTTCAAAAGAGTAAGATCGAAGCAAACAGAAGTTTGGGGTTTTGTTTTTTTTTTTTTTTTTGCCACATTCAGAGTATGTAACACAACATATTTTAAGAACCCAGCAAAAAAATATGGTCTTTTTTAAAAAATGCAAACCAGGGAGTTCCTGTTGTGTCCTGAGGAGGACACGCCTAACGTCTCAGCTGTCCACTGGGGTTATAGTTCTTTACTTCCCACTCACTCACAATCATTTCTAATACAATTCATCATAGTGCAGCTCTCTCTAATCCTCTGAACCTATTACTTTTTTTTTTTTTTTTTTTTTGGTCTTTTTAGGGCCACACCTGCAGCATATGGAAGTTCCAAGGCTAGAGGTCACATTGGAGCTGTAGCTGCTGGCCTATACTACAGACATAGCAATGCCAGGTCTGCGCCACATCCACAACCGTGTCCTTGTGGCAATCCTGGATCCTTAACCCACTGAGCGAGGCCAAGGGTCAAACCCATATCTTCATAGATATCAGCTGGGTTCTTAACCAGCTAAGCCACAACAGGAATTTCCTTGAACCTATTACTCTGTTAGATACCATATATTCCCAGATTTAAGTATTCTTTGAAGTCTCAAAGAAATCACATAGGTAATACTATAAGTAACACTAAGCTATCCTATTACAAATCATAAAATCTTTCCTCTTATCGTGGGCACCCTGGCAAAGTAGAACTTGAAGCTCTCTGCTTCCAACCAAGCTCAGGTTTACCTCCCAAGGTCCTCAGTATACATGGTGGCCATGGTATCCAGAAGAGTGGAGTGCTACCTTACTCCATCCAAGTGGGAAGTTCTCGAAATGCCAAATTTGGCAATATATGCCACAAACAGATCCATTCCCTGGCTATTCCTAGACTGTCCAATCTACAGAAGTAACATTACTCTTCATTGACTATTTATACTTTTACGTTACCCCTCTGCAGGGAAAATGACTGCGTCATACATTTTTAAACTCCCCATAACAGTAATAACCAACAATGAAAATTTTTTAGCTCAATTCAAGAAATATACTGCAAGTACCTACCAGGTGCCAGGCACTACCCCTTTCACAATTCTACTGTTTAGACTGGATTTTAAATTACTTGCCAAAATTGATATCCAGAAGTAGCAGTGGCAGGATGGAAGAGAACGGGTAAGTGAATGAGGGAGGGGGGTTGGTGGGGGAGCTGAGATACCAAACTAGATGTGATGTTTAGGAAGCTGCAAAGGCAGGTACCAGATCAGTGGGGTTCAAGGATTTCAGGATGACATGTTAAGGAACTTGGTCTTAACCAGTACTTTAAATTTGGACATGCTAATTAAATTTGATGTTCCAGACATAGCAGAAGTATATGTGTTTAAGTCCTTTATTTCTTCTATCTGAATTTTATAATTATTTCTAAAATGTGTTTATTTATACACATATATGTGAACACTTCTTCATCTAGAAAAGAGCAGATACCTCAGAGGATGGAGCCAAGAGTCCTGGAGAACCAGAGACTGGGAACCACCCTGACAGAAGAAAAACATGTTCCCTGCCCCCGGAGTAAGGTGTGTGAGAAGGCATGCCTGGCTGGGTTTCAGGGGATCAGTGACTGCTATGTGGCCCCAGTCACTTTTCTTGCTGGATCCAAGTATTAATATTACACTGACTTGTTCCTATGTCACCACTGTGTACAGGTTGTGGCAAGTAGATAACTTGTCTTTTTAGTCCACAAGTCTCTCAATCAAGAAGAAATGCAACTAAGTACTGCATCTGGAAGCTGCATGTGCATCCGGAACTGATGCCTATCATGAGACCATGGACTTCGAGCCTGCCACCATGATGGAACATTACTCTGAAAGTCCTGGGAGGGAGGAGTGGGGTTGGGGTGCTAATAATCGTGGCCACAGAAGAGACTATGGGAGATAAGAAACGTCCACAAGTTATTTCCTCCTATCAAGTGCTGGAGTCTATATCCTCATCTCTTAAATCTGTGCTGGCCTTGTGACTTGCTCTGACCAATAGAATGCAGCAGAGGTGATACTATGTAACTTCTTGCAGCTTCCCTCTCTGTGGAAAGAAGCTGAGACGAGCCTACTGAAAGATGAGGGGACACATGGATGAAAACTGAGGCAGCCTGGCCAACGGCCCCCAACTACCCCTTGTTGTTTTATGCCACTAAGTTTCTGGATGTGGTTTGTTATACAGGAATCAGCTGGTATACTCACTGCTCCCCTCTCTGCCCAGGTATAAAGGGAGAGAACTCAATGGATTACCTACTGCTGTCCAGAGGCTGACATCTCCACTGCAATCATATTCCCACTACTCCAGAATTAGGAAGGCCAGCATTCCCTACACCTCTCATCCTGCCAGATCAATCATACCTAGACACACGCTGGCAAATATGCATACAAAATCTGTAAAGCTAGATGAAGTAAAGCTCATTTATCATTATTACCTTTACTAAATATAAAAGTGTGCATTTTTCTCCTACAGAAACAATTCTTGCTAATAATATTACCAATGCCTGACTTGTTAAATCTCAAGGATACTTTCCATTGCCTATTCTCTTACTTAAAAACCTCCCCAATATTTTTAGAATACAGTTAAGACTCTTTACTATGGCAGAAAAGGCTTGCCATCACACAAACTATGCCTTCCTGTCTCCCCACTGGCCAAACCCCTGCATGCAGCCTTTGCTCTAACACCAAAGTCGATCGATCTTTTTCCTAGCCTCTAGTGTGTTTGCATTTGCAGTTCCTTTGATTTAACGCCTCCTCCCCCTTTACACGGCCAATCCCTATTTAGACACGTCCATTTCTCTAAGAAGCATTTCCCGAGGACTCACTCCTTTACACTCTCCAATTACTTTACACTGTTTTGTCCTCATTAACAAAACCAAACCTGTCCATCTCTTCAAAACTACAAGTTCCTGACTTCCATATGACCCCGCAATCCCACTCTTGGGCATCTATCTGGACAAAACTCTACACTTAAAAGAGACACATGCACCTGCATGTTCATTGCAGCACTATTCACAATAGCCAGGACATGGAAACAACCCAAATGTCCATCGACAGATGATTGGATTCGGAAGATGTGGTATATATACACAATGGAATACTACTCAGCCATAAAAAAGAATGACATAATGCCATTTGCAGCAACATGGATGGAACTAGAGAATCTCATACTGAGTGAAATGAGCCAGAAAGACAAAGACAAATACCATATGATATCACTTACAACTGGAATCTAATATCCAGCACAAATGAACACCTCCTCAGAAAAGAAAATCATGGACTTGGAGAAAAGACTTGTGGCTGCCTGATGGGAGAGGGAGGGAGTGGGAGGGATCCAGAGCTTGGGCTTATCAGACACAACTTAGAATAGATTTACAAGGAGATCCTGCTGAATAGCATTGAGAACTTTGTCTAGATACTCATGTTGCAACAGAACAAAGGGTGGGGGAAAAAATGTAATTGTAATGTATACATGTAAGGATAACTTGATCCCCTTGCTGTACAGTGGGAAAAAAACAAAAAACAAAAAACTACAAGTTCCTGGTAAAGACCTTCTGCATCTTGTATCTACTACCCAGCTGGCGCATAGTAGGTACTTTATGGTCTGCTGAATAAACCTGCTAATGAACTGTGTAGTCACACTTTTACAAGTCTGATATTTTCCAGTTATACTTATTTGATATATTGATATATTGATATATATTGATATATTGTTATGATATGTAATACTATATATTACAGTGATGATACTACAAAAATGTTGGAAGAATAAAGTACTTTCTTACACATAAAATAGCTAAAGATTAAAGAAATTCATTATATATATATATATACATATATATATATATATATATTTTATGGCCACACCCACAGCATATGGAAGTTGCTGGGCCAAAGATTGAATCTGAACGGCAGTTGCTGACCTATGCCACAGCTGTAGCAGTGCTGGCTCCTTTAATCCACTGTGCCAGGTCGGGGATTGAACCCATGCCTCTGCAGAGACCAGAGTCACTGCAGTTGGACTCTTAACCCGCTGTGCTACAGCAGGAATTCCTAGAAATCCATTATGTTTTAAGGTTATACTTTTTTCACAAATGCATAGCCTCTTACAGTCCAACTTCATATTTTATTCAGCAAAATAAGTAACAACCTTATAGAACATTCATTGAATGTGGATAGGTATGGGAAGTTATATATACTGGAAATTTTAAAAGCAGTGTTTATAACGCAAGGTTGGGTATACTAGCTCAATTTTGGTATATTGTATTGGTATTAAGTCACGTAATTTTCTACTCATTACGTTAGAATTAAGCTATATATACTCATAATTAGGGTATATAAGAAATTGGAAACTATTATTATCAGATATAACATGGAAACATCATGTTGAAAGAGATATTTTTTTTCTTTAAATTTTATGGCCAAACCCAGAGCACATGGAGTTCCCTGGCCAGGGACCAGATCCGAGCTGCAGTTGTGACCTATGCTGCAGCCAGGGCAACACTGGATCCTTAACCCATTTTGTGGAGCTGGGGATTGAATCTTCATCCCAGTGCTCCAGAGATGTCACCGATCCCACTGCACTACAGCAGCAACTCCAGAAGAGATCTTTTAAGTCATCCAATTAGATATATTTAGGTTACTGATGAGGATAATTAGATCTGGAACAATTAAGTCACTAAAGCCACACATCTAGTTGATACTGGTGCCAAGATTAAGATCAAAGATAACTGCTACTTTTTAGGATGGGCGGTTTCTTTCAAAAAAAACATGTAAAGGTTTCAGTATAAACTATCTTTAACCATTAAAAAGAATATGATTTTGCTATTTAAGTAGAGTATTTTTTCCTTCAGAATAAACAGGTTAATATGTCTGTGTATAATACATTATGACCAAATGGGGTTTATCCCAGGAAGGCAAAATTGGTTCAATGTTTAGAAGCCATCGACATAATTCAATAATATGATAGTCTCAATAGATGCAGAAAAGGCATTTGACAAAATCCAATATCCATTCTGGATAAAAACTTTCAACAAACTGGGAATAAGAGAACTTCCTCATCATGATAAGAGAACTTCCTCATCTGGGAAAAACCTAGAGCCAACATCAGATTTAATGATGAAATACCAAACGCTTTTCTCTAAGGTCAGACATAAAGCAGGATGTCTGCTCTCATCACTTCCATCCATTTTTGTACCAGAAGCTGATGGACGAGTCAAGAAAATTAAATTAAAGGCAGGCATAAAAATGTGAAAAGAAGTAAAATTATCATTATTCACAGATGACATGATTATTTGCACAGAAAATCCTAAAGAATCTACAAAAAATTTCAAAATAAATATAAACAAATTCAGCAAAAGCACAGGACACAGGTCAACATAGAAAAATCAACTGTATTTCTAAGAGTAGCAAACGAGAGAAAAATGAAAGATTAAAAAAAAATTTTTTGACCACACCCATGGCATGCAGAAGCTCCCAGGCTGGGGAGCAAACCCGTGCATGGCAGTGACAACACCAGATCCTTAACCTGCTAGGTCACCACAGAACTCCCAAATTGTTAACGCCATTTATAAAAGTCATAAAAAATAATAAACTATTTAGAATAAATTTACCCCTAAATATATAAGACCTGTACACTAAAACCTATAAAATACTATAGAGAAATTAGAGAGGACTCAAATAAACAGAGATTTATACTATGCTCATAGACTGAGAAACTCAGGACTGTTAAGATGTAAGATGTCAATTCTCTCCAAATTGATTTCTGGATTCAATGACATCATAGCTGAAATTTTAGCAGGCAGTTTGTAGAAATAATAAGCTAGTCTTTAAACATATACAGAAATGCCAAAGATCTAGAATGTTTTTCAAAATTCTTAAAAAAGAAAAATTAATTGGAGAACTTAACACCATTTAATTTCTAGGCTTACTATAAAAGCTACAGTAATCAAAACAGTATGGTGTTAGTGAAAGAATGGATGACAGACAGATAAACATAGCAGAATAGAGAGTCTAGAAATAAACCCATAAATATATGGTCAACTGATTTTTAACCAAGGTGGCAAGGTTTTTCAATGGGGGGGGCACAGAAATGAACCATTAACTCCTACCTCACACTATAAACAAATATTAATTCAAAATGCATCACAGATCTAGAAGTAAAAATAATAATTAAAAAAAAAAACCCTTGCTGTTCAGTGGGGAAAAAAAAAAAAAACCCTAGAGGGAAAAAAACAAAACAAAACATAGGAGAATAGCTTTACAACTTTGGAGTTGAAAGACAAAGATTTCTTAGGTAAGGTACAAAAAGCACTATTCACAAAGGGAAAAAAAATTGCTTTTCTAAAGACATTGTTAAGAAATGAAAAGGCAAGCCACAAAGAGAGTATTCACAATTCAACAAAGACTTTTATCCAGAATAAAGAACTACAACAACTGGATCATAAACAAATAACCTGACTTTAAAAATGGGCACAAAACTTGAACAGAAAAAGATATACAAATGGCCAATAAGCACATAAAAAAGTACTTAAGACCATCAGTTGTCAGAGAAATGCAAATTAAAACTACAGTGAGGTACTACTTCATATTCACTTAGAATACCTAATGCTAAAGAGACTGGCAGTGCCAAATTCTAGAGAGGATATAGAACAACTGGCATTCCCACACACCACTGATGAGAATGAAAAAGGTGGTACAACCAGTTAGGAAAACCATTTGGCACTTTCTTGTAAAGTTAAACACCTACCCTTTGGCCCAGCCATCATATGCCAAGATATTTACCCAAGAGTAATGAAAATACGTTCACACAAAGACTTTCATAAGAATATTCATAGCAGCTTTATTCAAAACAGCAAAATGGAAACAACCCAAATGGTTAAACAATAGGTGAATGGTTAAAGAAATTGTGGCATATCCCTACAACAAAATAATTACCAGAAACAAAAAGTGAACTAGAGATTCATGCAACATGGATGAATCTCTGCAATAAGAGAGTTCACACTGCATGACTACATGTATGTGAAGTTCTAGAACAAGCAACACTGCACTTAGATGTTAAGAGTCAGAACAGTGGTTATCTTGCAGTGGGGGAAGGGGAATGGCTGACTGAAAAGGGGTATGACAAAATGTTCTAGGGTGGGGGAAATGTTCTAACTGGGGGTGGTTACACAGGTATGTATATATTTGTCAAACTCATCCAACCATACACTTAACGTCTGTGCATTTACTGTATGTAAATTATGTATCAATGAAAAGTCTAATTATTTATATTAATCATCAACTAATAAAGCAAAAGTATTGCAGTAGAAGGACAAGGGCTTAAACTGCCTCTTCTCCAGAGTATCCCAGAGTATTTCAACTCATGGGAAGCACAGATAAAAAAGCTAAAGTCCCTCCTGAAATGTACTGCTTTGAACCTAGTATTTCAATTGCATTTTAAATGATTAAATCATATGCAATTCCCCTTAAAGAACCAAATGATCATTCTCCATTTTCTGGTTTAAACAATTAAATCTTGATAAGTCCTATTTTTTTAAATGGCTATTTATTTTCACTCTATTTCTACTGTCCCTATTATCACTGCTACAGATATTCCAAAAAGTGAGTGAAGAGGAGGAAAGAAGGCATTAAAAAATATTACCATACGAAAAAATACTGCAATTATAACTTGAATGATTTTAGTCATTTAACAGCACATTAAAAGATATTTCACAACTGAAAAGAGAAAGACAAAGTAGATTAGTACTTGCTTAGGGCCGAGGGGGATGGGAGGGAGAGGGCAGTGGTAGCTAAAAGGCATAAGGTTTTTATTTGAGGTGAGGAAAATGTTCTAAAATTGACTGTAGTGACAGCTGCACATACATGTGATTACATTAAAAATCATCAAATTATACACATGAAATGGGTGAATTCCATATATGTGAATTATATTAATAAAGCTATCATTTAAAAAAAGCTATTGAGATTCTGATTGGAATTTACAATATTGATTTTTCCTAGTACTTGAAAATGATGCAGTTCTGCCTTTATTTAGATATTCTTTAGTTTCTCTCAACAATATTTTATAGAATTTTATACAGAAATCTGTACATAATTTGTCAGATTTATTCCTGGATCACTGATATTTCTGATGCTACTTATATAGTATCTTAAAAAAAAAAAGACAGAGGAGTTCCCGTCGTGGCACAGTGGTTAACGAATCCGACTAGGAACCATGAGGTTGCGGTCCCTACCCTTGCTCAGTGGGTTAACGATCCAGCGTTGCCGTGAGCTGTGGTGTAGGTTGCAGACGCAGCTCGAATCCCGAGTTGCTGTGGCTCTGGTGTAGGCTGGTGGCTACAGCTCCGATTGGACCCCTAGCCTGGGAACTTCCATATGCTGCAGGAGCGGCCCAAGAAATAGCAAAAAGACAAAAAAAAAAAAAAAAAAAAAAGACAGAAAGCATTGACTTGTCCTAATGTGGGGTAAGATGAACAGAGCATAATATGCATATTAAATCATCAAAATTTTTAAAGAGAAAATCACTACACATGGTCCATTAATAATTTTTTGGAATTTAAAATTTATATACATAAAAGTCATATGAATATATAAAAAATAAATTATATTTAGTTACATATTTAATAAATCACATTCAGAAAAAGGTATTAGACATTATATAAAAATAATAAACCTACATATAAAATTATAACTCAATATTACCTCAATAAAATAAATAAAATTTAAAAATACATAAATCCTCCAAATATTCTGGAAAATTCCATGGCAGGTTAACTCCATAGCAAATAAATACTTCCTGATTTATTTATTAGGTTTCTTAGTTTATGGTAAAAAAAGAGATACTGTTTAATTTCAGTATCTATATTTACCCAATATATGTCTTTACTAGCAAAATGCTTTCATGGCAAAGGAATTTTATAATGGTTAAATTTAGATCTAAAGCCAGCAATACTTAAAGTATTTAAAGCTGTCCATCATGGTGGTGCTACAGAGCCCTCATTATCTTTTCAATTCAAGCTAATTAGAATATTATCTAATATTATCTAACTACATTAACTAGTAGATGGGGAAAGCAGATGGTGGAATTTTTCTTTCATAAAATAAATATCTATTTTCTACTAAAATGAAATTAAGATATAAATCACATTTGGGCTTCAAGTTAACCTTGTTTGAGTTACTTAATGTTTCTGGATCTCAGTCTTCATCTACAAAAGGAGATTAGATGAAAATATCTCTATAGTCCCAATGAGTTTTAAAATTCTGCTAATTCTATAATAAGGAAACAGCAAAATACCATTTGGTCTTACCATAGTTTGAGTGAACACAACGATGTGTGAAAAACTAGACGTATACAAGATAAAGGACTCAGTAATTACCAGTTTACACAAAAGATTCTCTACTTTCATCCCAGAATTGGGAAGTTCCCTAACACAATTTACAATAAACTTTTCAAAAACATATCTGATATTTACTGAAAATCAAATTTATGATGTTTCTGAATAGTAATCTTATCTCTACTAATAATCACATTTATTTCACTCTGATATTGGGATAAAAATAATAGTATATATGAAAACATTTTAGAAGAAAGGACATTTATAACTGTAAGATATTTCAGACATTTTGAAAAGTATCCAAATAATATGTTCATAAATGTGGCTACTTTTCCTTGTTTGAATGATGTGAGAGAAAGGACTTTATCTCAAAGAGACCTAGAAACTATGTAACCTAGAACTTATGAACCTATAATTAACTAAAATATGTTGATGAAAGAATTGATATGAAAATGTTACCTGATCGATGATAGAGTTCAGCCTGGTGAGTAACAGAAACCCTCGGCCATGGACGAGGTACTGCCCCAGGGCTGCCATGTGGGTCTCCTCCTCTTCTTCCTCCCTGGCCTCCACTCTCTGGACCACTGCATTGCAGAGCCGGTTGACATCAGTCAGAAATTCACGTGCCAAAGAGTTGCTGTCAGTGCTCATGACCGAGCTATGAAATGAATATCACAAAAAAGATTAGAAAAAATTTATGTTTAAAACTACGTGTTTTGTTGCTGTTTGTTTGTTGTTGCTGTTTGTTTGTTGTTGCTGTTTGTTTGTTGTTGCTATTTGTTTTTACGGAAGTTCCTGGGCTTGGGTCGAATTGTAGATGCAGCTGCCGGCCTACATCGCAGCCACTGTAGCAAAGGATCCGAGCCTCGTTGTGACAGCTCGGGGCAATGCCAGATCCTTAATCCACTGAGTGAGGCCAGGGATCAAACCTTCATCCTCACAGAGATAATGTCAGGTTCTTAACCCACTGAGCCACAACAGGAACTCCTGCTGCTGTTTGTTTTTAACTAAAGACTGACTTTTAAATTACTGGGCATTAGTACCTAACCTTATAATCTTCTGGACATAGTTCTGACCTCGACAGGTGCTCCTTACATATTCCTTCACTGCAGAAATTAGTCCTAGGTTTGAAATACCTGAGCATAACCAAGCACAGGTAAGTGAAATCAACAGGTAGTGGCAGTTCAGCTAGATGCTAACTTTCTTGCTTACAGCCTCACTATAGAATACAAATAAACCCATTACCTATAAAGCATTCTTCCTGTACATGTTTTGAAAGATAAATGGATCCTTTAAAAACATAAACAAGGAGTTCCACTATGGCTCAGCAGGTTAAGAACCCAAAGTTGTCTCTGTGAGGAGGCAGGTTCCATTCCTGGGCTGGTTCAGTGGGTTAAGGATACAGCGTTGCTGTAAGCTGCGGCACAGGCCACAGATATGGCTCAGACCCAGTGTTGCTGTGGCATAGGCTGCAGCTGCAGCTCCAATTCAACCCATGGCCCGGGAACCTCCATATGCCAAGGGTAAGAAAAACTATATAAACTTTTTTCACCTGATAGAACCCAAAATCACTGACTCACCTCCTCAAACGCAAGTTGGGTGAACAATGCACTTACCACCAGGTGAATAAAAATAGAAGAATTCCTGCAGGTGACATTATTCAATATCTCAATGCAGCTTTGCGTGTGTGTGTGTGTGTGTGTGTGGCCATGCCAGGGCATGTGGAAGTTCCCGGGCCAGGGACTGAAACTGAGCCACAGCAGTGACCTAAGCCACTACAGAGACAACACTGAATCCTTAACTGGCTGAGCCACAAGAGAATTTCCTGCCACATCACTTCTTGCTACAAATCAAATAAAGGGGTAGTGTGACATAATAGGATTAAGGAAAACAGTACAGTAAAGCAGACAAAAGAGAGGAAAAACACAAATATAAAGGAAAAAATGCATAAATCTTCAAAAAAGGAAAAAGCATTAACAACAAAATCCCTGAGTTTCAAAATAGTTTCATCTTAGGGTTAAAAGTAATTTTGAGACATCCAGTAACCCTGACAGCTTTTTAACCTGAGAGGTTAAATAAGATGTGTACTGCAGTCTTTCTTCAGTCACTTTGGGGGAAAGCCCTGACATCGTCCCCGCTGAGAAGGCAGTGAGCCACGTGACCATGTCTATGCCAGAAAGTCTGCCAGTCTCTGGGCCCAAACACAGCAGATTCAGGGTCAGCCCACAAATATGCTGCCTGTAAGATGCAACTCATATGGTGCAGCCTGCAAAGGCACTGGCCGATAAATATTCTTTCTCTCCCACAGGAATTTGAATTAAGGGACAGAATTGTGCTGAAAAGTCACATAGACATGGGCCTGTGGTGGTCACTATGAGGTAGCTGAGGCTCAGAAGGAGCCAACAGGATGAAAATTAACCAAGAGAATGCAAAGAGAAACAGATAAATGAGAGAGACCAAGGAATTCCTAATACTTCTTTGGTTCCCATTGATTCTAGGGCTTGATAGTTTAATTCCTGGATTCCCAGGCCCCTCTTCAATAAAACAAGTATCATTATTTTAAATACTGAACATTAGGAAACATAAAAGTATTTTAAAAATGTACATCGCTCATTATCCCCAAAAGCAGTAATAACCTCTATTAGACATTACTTCTTTATAAGCTTTCATAAAGTAAAATTGTTCAATAAACCAAATAATCTAATTTATCATCAGTATATAATTATCCAACTTTACTGTTTCACTTAATCTGTCATTGATTTTGAGTTAATAATTATTTAGTGCAACACTACCAAAAAAGGCAGTTCCAAGACCTGGGATTGAATCTGACCCACGCCACAGCTGCAGCAACTCTGGATCCTTAACCCACTTCACTGGGCCAGGGATCAAACCCATGCCTCTAGAGAGACAAGCTGGATCATTAACCCACTGTGCACAGCAGGAACTCCCTGTAATGAACAAATTCACACTACTTGCACATTTATCCTATTATTTCCTTAAAGCAGAAACTGCTGTTAACTTCATATAATAGGCTTTACACATCTCTGTCAGGTTTATCCCTGGGTATTTTACAGTTTTTTCCATTATTCTGAATGAGATTTTTTTTTCCATTATATCTTTTAACTAGTACAGAAAACTGGTAAATAGAGGCATATAGGAAGTAGATTTATTTTGAGATATACAAACTTTACTCATATATCCAAACTTCTTACTGAACTCTCTTACTGATTTCCTTGGAATTTCCAGATATAAAACCCTATCATCTACAAATAACAAAAATTCTCAATTTTTCTATCCCATATTCACACACTATCCAGCCTTCTAACTGCCTTAGTTAGCACTAGCAGAACATTGGCGGGGGTGATGGGGAGCGCTTTTGCTTTGCACATTAAGAAATACTCATTCCCAATTCAAAAAGATAAGACCCCTATGTTCATAGCAGAACTATTCACAATAGCCAAGACTTGGAAACAACCTAAATGTCTATCAACAGGGGAATGGATAAAGAAGATGTGGTATGTAGATATAATAGACTACTACTGAATCATAAAAAGAATGAAATAATGCCATTTACAGCAACATGGACACAACTAGAGATTATCATACTAAGTCAGAAAGAGAAAGACAAGGAGTTCCCTTGTGACTCAGTAGGTTAATCATCCAGTCATTGGAGCAGCCTGGGTCATTGCTGTGGCTCAGATTCAATCCCTGACCTGGGAACCTCCACATGCTACTGGTGCAGTCAAAAGAAAAAAGAAAAAAAAAAAAGAGGGAGAGAGAGAAAGACAAATACCATATGATATCACTTATATGTGGAATCTAAAATATGACACAAATGAATCTATCTACAAAACAGAAACAGACTCAGAGAAATGGAGAACAGACTTGTGGTTGCCAAGGAGGAGGAGGGTCGAAGTGGGATGGACTGGGAGTTTGGGGTTAGTAGAGGCAAACTATTACATTTAGAATGGATAAACAGTAAGGTCCTACTGTATAGCACAGGGAACTATATCCAGTCTCCTGGGATGATGGAAACGAATATAAAAAAAGAATGTATATAGAGGTATAACTGAGTCACTTTGTCATACAGCAGAAGTTGGCACACTGTAACTCAACTATAATTTAAAAAGTTAAAAAATAAAAGCGAAAAAATTATATAAAGAAACATCACTGAATTTTTAAGGTTGTGTGTGTGCATACCATATTCGTTCATTTCATTAAATATTTCTGTAAATTAAAAAACAGAAATACTCATTCCTTCCGTATACATCTAATAAGAATGCTGAATTTAACTGAATGCCTTTCAGCCATTCTGAATGCCAACAGAAAAGATGAATGTATGGTATTTTTTTTAAGATTTTTTCGGAATATTTTAAATACCCAGAAAATTACAAAGAATCTCTAACATGAGGTTATAACCAATACTCAGACCTCAGATCTAGCAAGTAGTAACCTTATACTATGTTCAGTTCAGTTCTTGTGCATGTATGTATGTAAAGAAATCAAACCTTATAGTACAGGAAAGCCACCCTCCAGCCATACTTCTTCTATCTCCCTAGTTGCTATTTATCAATTCCACACATATTTTTAAAAATTTTTTTATTTTTCTTTTTGTCTTTTTAGGGCCACACCCGTGGCATATGGAGGTTCCCAGCCAGGGGTCCAATTGGAACTGTAGTCGCTGGCCTATGCCACAGCACACAGCAATGCCAGACCCAAGCTGTGTCTGTGTCATACACCACAGCTCACGGCAACACTGAATCCTTAACCCACTGACCGAGGCCAGGAATCAAACCTGCATCTCATGGATGCTAATCAGACCCATTTCCGCTGAGCCACAACAGGAACTCCTCCATACATATTTTTATAATTTCAACATGATATAGCCATAAAAATATTTAGTATTGTTTTAGTTATTTAAAAAATGTATTTAAATGGTGTACTATATGCATCCTTTTATAATGTTGCCTATCCTTCTCACCATTAGGTTCATTCATTTAAACCACTGTGCCATATGCCATCACTTGAATACATCACAATTTACATATCTGGAAAGTTTTGTTTACACTTTGGGGTTTAACGAATGTCACATAGCTATGTAGTTTCAAAGTCTTAGACATAACCATTATTTTGACTGCCAATATATATTACATTAAATACTTACCAATCTTTCAACACTTCTGTAACATTTAGGGTCTTTATAATTCGAGCTTATGAACTAGACGAAACAAATATTCTTAGAACAAAGCTTCACCTGCAAAAAAAAAAAAAAAGACAAACATATTAACAGCAGTAGTAACACTAATATTTTTTTAAGGCCACACCCATGGCATATGGAAGTTCCCAGGCCAGGGACTGAATTCAAATCACAGCTGTAACCTATGCCACAGCCATGCACGCTGGATCCTTTAAGCCACTGTGTCAGGCCAGGGATCAAACCCATACCTCCACAGGGACACTGCAGGGACTCTTAACCAATTGCACCACAGCAGGAACCCAAACACAAATAATTTTAACAACTCAAGTTCTAACATAAAAACCACTGGCTAGTCTTCATATTTGATGTATGAAACAGCCAACAAATCTTTTGAATCCCAAGAGAACACTAAAAAATGCCTGTTGGGAGTTCCCGTCATGGCGCAGTAGTTAACGAATCCGACTAGGAACCATGAGGTTGCGGGTTCGGTCCTTGCCCTTGCTCAGTGGGTTAATGATCCGGCGTTGCCGTGAGCTGTGGTGTAGGTCGCAGACGCGGCTCGGATCCTGCGTTGCTGTGGCTCTGGCGTAGGCCGGTGGCTACAGCTCCAATTCGACCCCTAGCCTGGGAACCTCCATATGCCGCAGGAGCAGCCCAAGAAATAGCAAAAGGACCAAAATAAAATAAAATAAAATAAATGCCTGTTGCTTCAAGAATGGCGACTTGAGAGAGGGAGTCTTGAAACATTCTTGATCTGAACAAGCCAACCTGATTGTAGCTCCTTTTGCCTCCTCTTTCAACTCTCAACTTACAGCCTCCAGGTAAATCATATAAAGGAAGGAGACTCAGACCATGTCAATCTTCTTAACAAAAGCCAGGAAGCAGTGGAATATAATCGATATACTAGGGACAGCCAAGTTATTACTTTCCTGTAAGAGTGAAAGATATTTGAGGATACTTGAGAACTCAGAAAATACTACAGCTTGGAGTTCCTGTCGTGGTGCAGTGGTTAATGAATCTGACTAGGAACCATGTGATTGCGGGTTCGGTCCCTACCCTTGCTCAGTGGGTTAAGAATCTGGCGTTGCCATAAGCTGTGGTGTAGGTCGCAGACGTGGCTCGGATCCCGCGTTGCTGTGGCTCTGGCATAGGCCAGTGTCTACAGCTCCGATTAGACCCCTAGCCTGGGAACTTCCATATGCCGCAAGAGCAGCCCTAGAAAAGGCAAAAAGACAAAAAACAAAAAACAAAAAAACAAAAAACTAAAGCTAAACAATGAATAAACCACCACCAAATTTTCTACCATTGTTGAATTTTTAAAAATGAATTAATCTTTTGTGTATGACACAGTGAAGGCTATTTCTAGCATACTAAAGAATAAATTCCTACTTCTGGGATAGCAACAAGATGCTTCTCTGCAGTTTTCTCCCTCTCTATAATTCTTACCAGGCAGAGGCATGCAAAAAATTTTTATTACAGTTATAAAGCAAACTTAAAGGTTTATTTTGAACCACAAGTTTTAAAGTCAAAACCATCTTTAATTGCTTTAAAAAGCTCAAACCTAGAGAATTGTCTTGAATTCCTTTCAGCTTGCCAAACAGAAAAACTGTGCTTGACAAACATAAGAAGTACCACACACTATTCTAGGCACTGGAGAATAAGATAAGCAGGAAATAGGACAGCACTGCTGTTAGACTAACAGGACTTAGTGTGAATTAGGGAGAAAATACTTCTTCCTACGCTGGCGCAGCCCATAGCATACAGCCATCAAAGCAGAGGCTAGATTTCAGTCCTTCTTGCCCACTCCACTGGTCAAGCACAGGGGCCAGCACATAACTGCTCATCCAAACCGAACACCATCATCCAAACCTGCTCCTACTGCATCATTACAGATGGAGGAACTTATCAATCTGATCATGGGCATAAGATGGTACCATATCACGTGTTCTCACTACTGGCACCTTCTAGCTTGGATGACTCCAAGGCAGAGTCATTTACCTCATGACACTAAAACAATTCCAGCCAACTCAGCATGGCCATCAGAAGTAAAAGCTGACAGACAACTGGATCCATCTGTTTCTCTCTCTTATAGAGGGACATTTCTAGGCCCAGTTGAGGGATTTTTCTAATGCTCTTAAACTGACATGGCTTCTTTATCTAGGTACTTTACACAGCCCAGCTTGGATATCCATGGAGTTTCACTCTATCCAAGATCATAATCCTATCTGCCAGCACAATCAGCTGTGTTCTCCTTTACTCCACCGTTACTCTTCACACACAGCTATATTCTAATTTTTATCACCTTATATTATGCTGGGTGTCCATAAAGTCTGGAATTAGAGGGTTTTTTTTAAATTGAAGATGTGCTTTAGGACATTACATACTTTTGCCCATTTCCAAACTACATGAACACCTTGTACTTACTTATCTATGGGACTGTCTTACCTCTTGGGTCACAAATTCCTTAAGGCCAGGGACCCTGTCATTACTTTTTGCACTTTATAGCTATAATGCAAAATTTTATAATTTTCAACTTCTAATACAACTATTACTATAATGTCATAATAAATAACACTCACCCTCAACAATATTACTAGAATTTTTATATTCTTAAAATTTACCATAAATGAAAAGCACAATAACAAAATGCCTGTAATCACATAAACAACCTCAGAAAAATAGGTTTCACTTTCTCTAATTCAATGACTAGTAAAGTGTAAAATATAAATGGCCAAAACAGAAAATAAAAACTGACAATGTATCAGCTATACCTCCTAGTTTTATGTCATCAGAAATTTCAATAATATGCCACTTAATTTAACAAATGTTTACTGAACATTTACTATATGCCAGCTTCTATGTTTGGCACTGGGTATAAAGCAAAAATAATATCCCTACTCTCATGGATTCTAGTGGAGTAGAGGCAGAAGAAATAAACCTATTGTAATATCACATAGTAGTACTAAGTACTATGAAAATAAAGTGAAACAGAATAAGGATACAGAGTGACAGGAATGCTACTCTAGATAGGGTCAGCAGGGAACATCTGAAGAGGTGATATCTGAGCAAAAAATTAAATAAAGTAAGAAAACAGGCCATGTGATTATCAGGGGAAAGAGGATTCCAGAGTCCTGAGTACATCTGATCCACTGGATACTGAGTGCAAGAAAAAAAGAGAAGTTAAAAATGATCATGAAAATGAGACAAGTCACTCACTCCTACTTTGCGTGGACTAAGTAAGATGTATTAAGAGGGAAGAGGGGTCCTCTGGAACTCTTTCTCCCTAAGAATGGAAGTCTCCTTCTTGCCCTTTCCCCACTCCCCCCTTTCCCCCTGCCAAAGACTACAAGGTTTTTGAAGGTTCTGTGAGGAAGAACACTGTTCACTGCCAGGTAAGACTGGCTGGGAGGGAAAGTAAAGTTCCCTTTTAGCTATGTCAGGTTTGACAGGTCTCTGAGAAACCAAGTAAAAGATATCAAGCAGGCAGGTGGACACACCAAAGTGGAGTTCAGGTGGGGAGACTGGAACTGGTGAATCAACTGGGAGTTATCAGCATATAGATGCACCTTAATGAGGCTCGACGGATAAAACAACCCAGAGCAGTGCTATCTGACAGAACTTTCTGGCAATGATGAGTACTGAACAGTGGGGACTTGATGAGCAGAGAAGAGGTTCTAGGGCTGAGCCCCGAGGTTAACGACACTGAGTTAGGGAGAGGAGGTTCCAGCATAGGAGACTAAGAAAGGAAGAGCATGTGAGGAGATAAAAAATCAGCAGAGTGGTGTTTCCCAGAAACCAGGTGAGGAAAATTTGAAAGAAGAAAGAGTGACCAACTGTGTGAAACATTGCTGAGAGACTGAATAACATGGAAACTGGGAAATGACCACTGGATTTACTATACAGAAGTTACTGACAATCCTGGTCTCAGTGGAGCTGCAAAGAGTGGTGAAGAAATGGAGGCAAGGAGTTTAGAAAACTCTTGGAGAAGTTCTACTAAAAAGAGTGGCAAGGAAATGGGTGGTAGCTTCAAGGGGACATTGGAGGTTTTTTGGGGTTTTTTTTGTTTGTTTGTTTGTGTTTTAGAAAAAAAGAAATACTATAGCACGTTTTTAAGCTAAGATACCATGTTTTCAGAGCATGTTTCCTTTCTCCAACAGAGAAAGGAAAATAGATGAAAAACTAGAGTGAGCATAGAGAATGCCAGGAACAGAACAGGCAAAATGAAGCGGATCCAACACGCATGTGGAAGGAACAGTGACAATGGAATAAGAAGCATGACAGAGCACAGGAGCACAGATGCAGGAAGATGCGTGTATCTGGCAGTGGGAGGACTACAATTTGGAGGCTTCCAGTTTCTCAGTGAAAGAAACCACAAGGTTACCAGCTGAGAGTGAGAAGTGGGAGGTGTTAAACTGATGAGTGGAACAGGGTCAAAAACAGCAGCCATGAGAGACTTCCAACACAGCTGCTAGTAACTAAGATCAAGTTCAGTTGTTCAACAACTGTACCAGTACTACAGTCCACCTCCACCGTGGTGGATGCCCCAAGGACAGGCTGATAGAAGAGGTGATGTCAAACACCTCATGGGATGCCACATATATTACAGCTGCGGCATTCTCCTAACCTGTGCGTGCACATCCCCGTCAAAAGGAGAAACTGGGTTGCCTGGATGAGTTGGTTTTAGAGAACCCACTTAACCTTTACTGCCCATCTATTCCTGAAAATGTCTGCAAATCTTTTAAAATGATCTCTATAATCTTTTGTGGGGATAACTTCAAACTAAAATCTATGGAACCTACACTCTTTTTTACAATTTTGCAACTTTTTCCTTCCACAATCTTCTAAAAGTTTTCAAATTCACCACAACAACTCAAAGATGACCAGTTCAGCAATGACATTAACACGTTTTCTCAGAATCTGAACCTGAGATGTGAATTCATTTAGGGCAGCCAAAGATTTTGGTACAATCTCCTCCTTAACCTTGGGCTTAAATTTTCTATTATCCTTCTTACTTCACCCATATTAGCCTATGTGTAGATCATTCCTCACGTCAGAAAAGACAGAAAGAAAACAGAAGTTGAGAAGTTTCATTTGTTCTCTGTATTTGATTATGGGCTCAGTTTGTTTAAAAGAAGAATCTATTATTTACGTGCTGTTTTCGTCTTCTATATATATAATATAAAATGTCAGCCCTAGCCTTTTTTAAACCTCAGCTCATTATTCTCAGAGGGTTGTGTTCCTCTTTTTTACACATATATAAATTTTGTTAGTGTTATTGTTTCATATCCTTCTTTCCTTTTTATGCAATTGTTATTTTAAAATCTAGCTCATGTGGCCATCTTACCTCTACTTTTTCTTCACATATTATTTCTAATTGTTCAATAAAGACACTGTGGCCATCTTACAACCACTTTCCCTTCTAGAAATTGTATCCATGGCACCTAACCTATCTTTTGTTTGAAATTAAGGAATGCTGTATTTCTAATTCTTCATATCCCAGTTTTGCTTCTATTCTTTCTCTTTATTATTTATTCATTTAGCCACATTTACTAAACACCTTCTTTGTGCCAGGTACTAAGAATAAGAAATGTGAGGGCAATCCCAGTCTCTGCCCCCAGGGAGATCACATAACAGTGGCAAAGGCAAATTAACACACTGGGTACCATGTATGCTGATAAGGAGCACTGACCCCAACTTGAGTGGTCAGGGAAGCGTCATGAAGGAGATAATCTTCAAGTAAAAGTTGAACAGGTAAAGGGAGGAAAGTGGAGAAGAATGGTATTACAAACACAAAGAGAGGCTCCAGCCAGGTCCCCGGAAGAATTACAGTTAAGTTTGATATCAAAAAGGAAGTGAGAAACAGGAAAACAAGGATGGAGAAAGTAGTGACCAAGGATAAATGAGAGGATTTACTGATGTACTGAAAACTGTGAATTTCTGATGGTGTCAATTTCCTCAGCTATTTGAGATTCCCCAGCAGGATTCAGTTGCTTGGATCTAATGGTAGAAAACACAGAAGTGAGCGTTTTAGTGGGTGGAGGCAGCAGAAGCCTAAGTGGAAGGGAATCAGAGGTCAGGTGCAAGAACAATCCATATGGTCAAAATGGGGTACAGGCTGATTATGGAAAAAAAAGAGGCCAGGCAAATGTTGAAACATAAAGAGGATATACAGGTAACCAATCCCCATGAGACAGAAGAATAGAAAGTGCAGTAAGGAAGTTACTGGAATTTTTAGATTTTTGAAGCAAGCAGGTCCAGATAGTGACAACATCCACAATGTGACCCTGCAAGGAGGTGTCTGAAGTGAAGTGAAAATTAAGGTCACTGTAGTTAAGTAACCACGAAGTTAGTTTTTTGGACAATGAACGGATCATTGTCATCTCCTAAAATGAAAGCTCCTCAGTGAAAGGGAATTTGTTTGTTTCATTTACTGCTGAAGCTACAGCATTTAGAATAGTACAAGGTACAGAGAAGGCATTTAATCATTTGCAGAATTTGTTGGATGAATAACATGACTTTTCTCTCAGGATTCCCATTATGTTCACTTGTCTAGCTAAGCGCTCACCATGGGCCAAAATTATTTCCTTTACCTTCTGGAAATGAAATGGTCAATAATATCAGTTTCACTTGTATTGAGTGAGACTTCCACAGACATTCAGATAGCTAACCTGGATATTTTAGATCTAATCTTGTTCTGTGATTAATTTCCACAACCCTTATCCAAAAGATCACAGAATTAAGCTATTACCATCAGTCTTGTGGATTTTCAAACATTTATCTTCTTGACATAGAGAACTACTACACTTGGCCCCTATACTAAGTCATTACTACATAATATTCTTCACTTTTTAAGGCATATTTAAAATATTTTGTCATTTCTGTTTTAATCAGTGCTACCAGTGATAATACATTTACCACTGAAGATAAAATATCAAGCTCAACAATATGGCAAGAAGTACTCCACAGGTCACCAAGTTTCCTCTTTAAGAAGTATCAAGGAGTTCCCGTCGTGGCGCAGTGGTTAATGAATCCGACTAGGAACCATGAGGTTGCGGGTTCGGTCCCTGCCCTTGCTCAGTGGGTTAACGATCCGGCGTTGCCATGAGCTGTGGTGTAGGTTGCAGACACGGCTCGGATCCTGCGTTGCTGTGGCTCTGGTGTAGGCCAGTGGCTACAGGAATCTCCACACGCCGCGGGAGCGGCCCAAAAAAAAAAAAAAAAAAAAAAAAAAAAGAAGTATCAAGTAACAAGTGGCCGTGGTGAGAAGGATTCAGTTCATTGTGCTATAGCTCAGTTTTTCACTAATTTGTTCATTCATTCAATCAATCAATATTTATTACTTACTCAATAAATATTTACTGACTAGTCATTGTCTTTTTGCTAGTTTCTGAATCTGTTCTGAATAGCCAAATTGTCAGCATGGTGACAGTGGTGAAAACAAAGGCAGCAGATTCAGAATCAAGCAATTACTAGGCAGTCACACAGAGCTGTGTCAAGTTTGGCTTCCTCTCCCGTAAACTATCTATGCCACAGAGTTGCTATGTGGATCTTCAGAGATTATATGGTCTCAGTAAACATACTTGCTCAGTGGTATAAGAGGTTCTATTTTGAATGTTTGGCACTAGTCAACTATGTTACAACAGAGAGTGCCATCTGGAGGAAGAAAAGATCACTACAACCTTTCCTCACAGTCCAGCTTGCTGGAAATGTTAATGTTCTGCTTTATGATGATGTAGTTTCCAAGAAAAACAATGACAATAAAAGCAAAGGGCACCTGCATTTTTCTGTCTTTTCCCTGCTTTGTGACTTTTATAGAAAACAAGAAGTAAAAGGATAACGACAAGAAAAAAGGTTATGAACTTTATTCTTATGGCCTGATTACAAAGCATACTTTTTTCCTCATCAAACAGTACCACTTGAAGGACTCAACTCCTAATCTTTCACCAAATGTCAAAAATCCTGGTAAACTGTCTTTTAAATAATACTACATACTTGCCTAAATCTATTCATTGCAATAGTATCAGAGAAATGACCACTGGAAAAAAATATTTTTTCAGAAATGTTTTATGTACTAAAATGAAGGCAATTAGTACAAATCAAAGGATTATCATGAAGATTAAACAAAACAATGTTCAAAACAATAAGTAATCAGTAAGTTCTCTTGAATTAGAATTGCTACAATTTGAAGTAGCCTTCATGAAAATAAGCGTTTGTTCATGTGGACTCTTAACTATGCTAAATCCCTTCTCTTTAGAGTTCAATATTGATCATGGACTAATTATTTCCTCAAAGATCTCACATATTCTCTGAGACACATCACTAAACATCAAAAAAACTGAGGAGGAGGAGTTCCCATTTTGTCTCAGTAGAAACAAATTTCACTAGCATCCATGAGGATGCGGGTTCAACCCCTGGCCTCCCTCAATGGGTTAAGGATCTGGTGTGCCATGAGCTGTGGTGTAGATTGCAGACATGGCTTGGATCTGGTGTTGCTGTGGCTGTGGTGTAGGCCAGCGGCTACAGCTCCAATTTGACCCCTGGCCTGGTAACTTCCATATGCCATGTATGTGGCTGTAAAAAGACAAAAAAAAAAAAAAATACTTAGGAGGAAAAAAATGATAACACTATTTATACCATTTCATTAATGACATGAATAAAGGAATAAACATGAATAAGTTAGAACTGTACATCTGCAGAAGTTTTAGACATCATATTCTCTAACTCCACATTCTGTAGATGATAAAACTGAAGCCACAAGTTCAAGGTCCCATAACAGTTGTCTTGGGAGTTATACGATATTTTTGGAGCTAGTTAACTAGAACTAAATAACTAAATTTAGAAGACATAGTTTTTCTTCTTCTGTCAGGTCAATTAAAAATTAGACAATGGGTGGAGTTCCTTCTGTGGCAGAGAGGGTTAAAGATCCAGCATTGCTGCATCTGTGGCATAGGTTAAAGCTACAGCTTGGGTTCAATCCCTGGCCAGGGAGTTGCCATATACCATAGGTGCAGCCAAAAAAGAAAAAAAAAATTAGACAATGGGCAAAGACATTTCCTTAACACCAAATACTATCTCTAAACGTTATCTGGAAACTTTGCTCAAGTCCACTAGTTTGCAATCTGTACGCCTGGAAACAAGACTTTAAATTCTCTCTCTACACACTTTTGTAACTAAAACACACAAGTTGAAATACAGGAAATTTGGGTTGGATAGGGGAGAAGATACAATGAACTTACCTTGTTCAGATTATCAGAATTCTCTTTAAGGAATAAGCTAGTAAAGGCACATCGACGGAATTAAATTAAACAACATTTAGGCAAGCAAGTATCTGTTAATCTAAGCTTTACCCTGTATATTTTTGGTCATACTAGATTTGTGTTTAGCAAAAACCATCACAATGATTCCCAACTACTGCCTTAAGACAAAAAGTTTATTAGGATATTATTTACATACCAAAAATTTTCTTCTTGCAAGTAGCTTGTTTCCTTTTTTCTTAATTGAAGCACAGTTGATTATATTATATTAGTTCAGGTGTACAGCATAGTGATTTAATATTTTCACAGATTATACTCCATTTAAAGTTATTACAAAATAATGGCTACATTTCCTTATGCCATACAATATATTAATGTTGCTTATCTATTTTATTATGCATGTATTTTTTCTCTTTATGGCCGCACTTGCAGCATATAGAAGTTCCAGGGCTAAGGGTCAAATCCGAGCTGCAGGTGCAGGCCTACACCACAGCCACAGCAACACCAGATCCACACCGAATCTATGACCTATGCCACAGCTTGCAACAATGCAGGATCCTTAACCCACTAAGCGAGCCCAGTGATTGAACTTGCAACCTCACTATGTCAAGTTCTTAACTTGCTGAACCACAATGGGAACTCCTATTTTATTATGTATATTTTTAATTAATATAAGCATCTTTACAACCTATGTCACAGTGGATGATAAATATTTTCTTGAAAAGGGAGTTCCCATTGTGGCTCAACAGTTAATGAACCTGACTGGCATCCATGAGGACACAGGTTCAATCCCTGGCCTTGCTCAGTGGGTTAAGGATCTGGCATTGCCATGAGCCATGGTGTAGGTCGCAGACGTGGCTCAGATCCCGGGTTGCTATAGCCCTGGCATAGGCTGGTGGCTACAGCGCCAATTGGACTCCTAGCCTGGGAACTTCCATATACCACAGGTACGGCTCTAAGAAAGAAAGGAAGACAAAAAAAAAAAAAGAAAGAAAAAATTTGAAGTAAAATCTGACAGCCACTGAATAAGAAAAATTAAAATATATTTTAATGGGTTTGTTTCTATAAAATTCTTGGAATTAAAATGAGACTTAGGAAAGGATGTGACACTTTAACAAAGTGCTAAATTAAAGAGCTGCATCAGAGAATCCACACAAAATACTTTCTCAATAAGATAAGTGGTTTCACAAACTGAAAACTTTCATAAGATAATCGCCGTCCCACAATTTCTGATACTTCACCATACTTCAGGAGGATGTTCAACTTCCATTCAATCGGTTGACTTCAACGGAAATTATAACAGTTGTTTTAGATTATAGCAGTTGTTTAGGGCTCAGGCCCTTCTTGAAAAACACTGAACCTAATTTTTTCCTGAATTCCACATTAAAGAATACCTGATTGGAAGTTAGGATGTCACACATCCTCATGAAGTTTGGATTGTGGTCTCTAGCTCCTCAGAGACAAATGCAATATCATGAGAAAATGTCACAAGGATTGGACCCCCAGACCCTATGGAGTCTGAATAACTATCCAAGTCCCATAGGAAACAACCAACAGTTCCAATTTGGATTTCTAGCAACCTGTCTGGCCTCACCCTCCTCCAGCACCCTGTCAGGCAAGGGGAGAAGGGATTCCCACACCTTTAAGTCATTTGGGGTGGCTTTGATGATGTGGGGAAAGTGCTTCAAAAGTAGGGAAGCAGCAAGCAAGTGAGGCAAACAGTAGGCCAGTGAGCCTGATGAGGTAATCTCAGCACTTCCCCAAACCTTCTTCCCGGGGTCCTCTTACAACACCACATTCAGGTATTCTGTGCAATTGAAATAGCCTGGAGAAGAGCCTTCTGGATGCAAACACCTCATATAATATTACAGACAAACCGTTTACATTCTGAATAACCAGCTTAGAAATGAACCTTTGGAATATAATCACTTAAGTGATTTAACAGCCACACTTAAGTTTTTTGGTTTTTTTAGCTAACATGGGCGTAAATAACAAGCTGACTGCCAGTAAAGGAAAACTGCCATGGAGTTTACATGTTACAAATTATTTGAGAATGAAAATCTATTATAAAATCAATACACAGAGAGATAAGTGATCTCAGTACCTCCCTCAAAATTTTATAGCTAAGAACCCTAAGGCAGATGGAGGTTATGAGATTTCCCAAAAGTCATAGGGCTTCATAGCTAGGTGTTCAGATTCCTATCCAATGTTCTTCCTAGTACTGCATCAATATTTGGGAGACTTTTCACAGCCAAACTATGTCTTTCCAAATGCTATCTGTCACAACATTGTAGTGATTAGGTCTGGTACTAAGTGTAACTGCAATTGGCCTGTAATCCTGCCTGTCTGTCCTCCAGGCGCTATATCCTGTCACCCCAAACTTCATATCTTCCATATGTTTCCCTGTCTCTCTTTACATCAAAAAATAAGTGACCTAAAGAAATTCTGCTCTCCTAGAAAGAAGTCTTTACATTTTAACCAGAAGTAGTACCTTCAGCTCTGAGACTACAACACAAGAAGGGTCAAAGTTGGCTCTGACCTAGGTGTTCCATATCAAAAACACAGGACTATAATAATCCTTAGCTAGTAAATGCATGGTAAAAATGGCTGTAGTGTTCCTACTTTTATTCTGTATTATGTATTTAGGCTAAGTACAAAAAATGTGTTGAACAGAATATTTTCAATTTATGTAGAATTGTACAGGCTGTTCAAATAAAGGAAACTCAATAAAATGAAAAAGCACAGTGGTTTGGGGGTGGAGGGAAGGTAGAGATCTAAGAAAGCAATGGCTCCAAAAAAGTGTATGTATTACTTTTTTTCACATTATAAGGAGCCAACAAATACCACCTCCTGCTTCCCTCCTGCTCCCCAAGCCAGTGAAGTCTTGACTAGCAGTCTCCTTCACAGCTGCCTTAAAACCTAGGATTGGCCCTGAGAGGAGTGGTCATCCTGGCTCCTTGTGTGACAAAGCTGGCTAGGAAATTAAGGAAACCCAGGCACAGTGCAGGAAGGGAGAACTTTAAAAAAAAATCCCAAGGAAGTCACACCAAAATGTATCAAACTTAAGCCTTTCAGTAAGCAGTTTATTTTCTCTAAGATAACAAATCGGGCAATCAGATATCTCAGAGGAACCTGTGTTTGATCCTGTGCACCAAAAAAGAACGGAAATTCTGAGACATTGTGGTTATAGTGAGGCTGCGCTAAAAGGGACTGTGAAGGCCCTTCCAGGTAAATCAACTCCTGTTACATTCCTACCGGAAGGAACTGTACTAGAAGTTTTATTCTGAACAGCTCATCCGTCTTCATAATCGATCTCTAGATTTTGACAGAACGATAATTATGGTGATACAGCTAATATCTACAATGATTAATTACTACACATCAGGCACTTCTGTGAGCATGCTACTATAGCGATTGGTTTAATTCTCCTAACAGTCTCCTAAGTACAAATATATTCCTACATGTCACATGTTGGAAACTGAAGCACAGTGTGGTTAGGTAACTGCTCAAGGTCACAGAGCTCTAAGTGTCAGAGGCAGGATTCTGACCCAGTCAATGTCCCTGTATGCAAATTTCTATTCTCCAAAACAAATACTGACACCTCCCTCCGACAAAACAGCTCTTCCTTCCTCATTCCTATTTCAGTTAATGGCCTCTACCCAGTTTCTCAGGAGAGAAACCAGAATAGCTCTTCATCTGGGGCCTAGTCAGTTCTTCCTCTTGACAGCTTGCTGGTTCACCTCTGCATCTGTTACTTGCTAACTCTATAACCCTGGGAACTTGACTTCCTCTCTCTTAGCCTCAGTTTCTTATCTATAAAACCGAGTCCCTAAAAGCTCCTCAAGTTGCTGTGACTATTAAAACTAAATGAGAGGAAGTTCCCTTGTGGCACAGCAGGTTAAGGACCTGGTGTGTCACAGTTCGATACTGTGACATAGGTTTGATCCCTGGCCCGGGAACTTCCATGTACCACGGGTGTGGTCAAAAAATAAATAAATTAAAAAAAAAAAAACACTATATGAGATAGTATAGTGCCTGGCAGATTGTTGGAAGGTTGATAATTATTAGCCATTATGATCGTCCTTGATCTGGTCCTTCTCCTCTAACCTTATGCCTCATCATTCTCAGGCCCTCATCTCTCTCACTTGTAATACCAACAAGCTCTTAACTGGTCACTCTGCCTGGTCTATTTTCCATTCAGTTCAAATTCTACAAATGCTAAAAATGTCACCCACATTCCTTAAAATCATAAACGACACTCCAATTCCTAGGGAATAAGTTCCCAACTTCTTATTATCATGCTATGGCATTTCCTCTGCCATCTGCCTTTTTTAATCTCTCAACACATCTCAAAACAAACTGTACTACCCCAGAATCCTCCCAAAGGCACACATTTTCTGAACACCATTTCACTGTTGTTGTTTCAAGCAGCAGTTGCTACTGCTGCTGCTGCTATAGAAATTCCTTTTAATTCCCAATTACTCTTTTATATGCTTTTACCTTAGGACTTATGATGCTGTATTATAGATTATATTGTTTCTTTTAAAGCCAGATTTTACTTTCCTTAAGAAGGGAAATTAGATCTTATTTGTTTAAAAAAAATCATTTGTTCCTAACACAATGCCACAAATGATAAGAGCTCAATAAATTAAAAACAATTCATTTACTAACTTTGATAGGAAATATCTTGTTATTCAGATTCCTTTAGGAAACATTCCCAGAGCTAAAGGACAGAGAAATAAATAGGCACACTTACAAAAAGCCTATCTCTAAGAATTTAAGGTATTAAGGAAAGTGCTACAGAAACACTAAAAACCTTACCAAAATTTTTTTATATTAAAAACAAAAAACTTCAGCAATAAAATTTTGGATGTTTATTCTTCCCACATTAAAGATTATAATTCAGAGTACACAGTTTCAAAGTTCTTTAAAGTCAATAATGGTAGACATGATGGTTTTCTGTATCTCCTGAAGAAACACTAAAAAAAAAAAAAAAAAAAAAAAATCTTGCAGCCTTATCCTAAATGTGAACTGAAAATAATAAATAATAATTTATATAGCAACATCATAATGATCAAGAATTTTTAATATATATTTTGCATAAGGTAAAAGATTCTCCAAAATAAGTTTTAGAAATAGCAAACACATTCACAAGCTTTAAAGACACCCTGCAAATGTAGGCAGTACTAGTTTCCTGATTTCTTTGTAGTTCTTACAGACAGTGAAAATTAGCTTTCCTTCTAAAGAAAAAATTTAGTTAAGGCAATTATGTTTTTACTGTTACAGAACATTTCATGTCAAGAAAAATAACAGTGAGATGAAACTGTGGTTGGCTGCTTCGTCTACTGTTCTACAAACATTCATGAAGATGCACAGTAGTAGGAGAGAAGGGCACAGGGGTTGGGAGTGATAGAGAACAGACATAAAAAAGGAATATATATCATATACTTTCTGAGCAAATGCATTTCAGTTTCAACCTACACTTCATATTTTTTCCCACCACACTGGTATCATTACAATGATCCAAATGTAGACTAGCGCAAAGAAAAAGCATTAAAATTATAAACAATTTATGTACTAGAAACTAAACACTACCATTTTCCATGGTGAACAAGGCGTCTTTGGGCTATGAGATTACTTTCTTAAAATGCACTGAAATGTTCAAGAAGTCAGTGGTACAGCAGAAAGAATACTAATCTAAAAGTCAAGAGACTTTTGGTTTTCTGTTTTGCCATAAAACCACTCAGGCAAAGTGTTTAACCCTTCGGATCCCCATTCTTCCTACGTGTATTTTTAAAAATCAAGAACAAAAGCAAAAGTAGATGATGTCTAAATATTTTTTTAGGGCTGTAGATTTTTGTTGACAGTACAACAGCCAGAAAATAGCAATATAGTAATAGTTTTATAGTAATAGTAAACATCGAGACTAAAATCACACATTCTAAGTATTTCCTTAAAGTATACATAATCAGGACTTGTCAAAACTACTGGGATTTTATTTTTTAATGCAGAGAAAATAAATATATTTCAGTAGTGTGGAACATGTAATTTTAGAAATATTCTCCAAAATCTTAAATAAAACTAACAGAGAAAAACAAGAACACATATTAGCATTACTGTCTTTGGAAGCATCATTAAGAGGAAATCCAGAAATTGGCAAAGGATTTTAATCTTTAATAGACTAAAATAAAAATAAAGTCATAGTGATTAAAGGTCCAGATGAGCAAGTATCAAAAAGTAGTTTAAGGGAGTTCCCATTGTGGCTCAGTGGTAATGACCCCAACTAGGATCTATGAGGACACAGTTCGATCCCTGGCCTCAAGCAGTGGGTTAAGGATCTGGTATTGCCATGGCTGTGGTATAGGTGTGCGGTTCTGATCTGACCCCTAGCCTGGGCACTTCCATATGCCGCAAGTACGGCCCTAAAAAGTAAAAAAAAAAAAAAAAAAAAAAAAAAAAAAAGGTAGTTTAGGTAGCTTAAGCTGTTTAGTTTATAAACAGTTGTCCTACAAGTCACACCAGTAAAACCTCCTTTACCACTGGCCAGGATACACTTAATTTTGCACTTCAGTGAATGAACACCCAGAAGCAATAACAATGAATGCACTTTATGAAATGATAAATACGTTTTGTTGCCCTTTCAAATAAAGCACATTGTTATAATAAAGGAGGAAATCATTCCCACCAGTGTTTTAATGGTATATTCATCCAAACTTAGTATAATAATAAAATGCTGTAGAAATAACATGTATGCAGAGTTCCCGTCATGGCACAGTGGAAACGAATCTGACAAGGAACCATGAGGTTATGAGTTCGATCCCTGGCCTCACTCAGTGGGTTAAGAATCTGGCGTTGCTGTGAGCTGTGGTGTAGGTCACAGATGTGGCTCGGATCTAGCATTGCTGTGGCTCTGGCATAGGCCAGTGGCTACAGCTCCGATTAGACCCCTAGCCTAGGAACTTCCATATGCCATAGGTTCAGCCCTGAAAAGACAAAAAAGAAAAGAAATAATATGTATGCAATGATGACTATTACTCTCATCTAAGGAACTAAGACAAGAAGTAAACTATAAAACGAATAAGGCTTTCATTGCAGCAAACTACATTTTGATCAGAGCAATTTTAGAGGGAAGAAACCAGAAAAATTAATATATTATTACTGCTCTTTAAAAGTTCATAACATAAAACAAGCATACAGATCTGATTTTGCTTTTGCTAAACAGAATTACTAAAAGCAATGAATTCAGCCAATATTCAAATGCTACAACGGAAAATTTAAATATACTTAACCAGAAAATATTTCCAATGTACAAAGACACAGTTAACTTTAAAAAAGAGAGAAATATAAGAACAAATCCCTAGAAAATAGTAAACTCATCCCAATAACAATCTTAGGGGTGGAACTTGTTTAACCATTCCCAAAAAAGAGGCTTAGACGTAGAGGAAAAACAGAATCCTAGAGCTAATCCATAACCTACATGTCACTTTCCAATATTTACTCAAATTAGGAACTCCATCATTTCAATAAATGCTCCCCATCCATTCCAGCTTCTGACAAATCATAGTTATTATGAAGTTTGTCTTACTTGATTTAAACTGTATCTTCCTTGGAGTTTCCGTTATGGCTCAGCAGTAACGAACCCAACTAGTATCCATGAGGATGCTTGTTCCATCCCTGGCCTTGCTCAGTAGGTTAAAGATCCTGTGCTGCCCTGAGCTGTGGGGTAGGTCACAGACGAGGCTCAGATCTTTCATTGGTGTGGCTGTGGTGGTAGGCTGGCAGCTGCAACTCTGATTCACCCCCTAGCCTGGAAACTTCCATATGCCCCGGATGCAGCCCTAAAAAGACAATAATTAAATAAATAAATAGATAAATAAATAAAATGTATCTTCCTCTTTCACTCTTTTGATTACTATGAAATTACTAAATAGACATTATTAGGAGGTTTTGCTTGGACTTTGATCCCTTTCTCAGTTTTTAACCCTTCATCTCCATTGGCTTCTTCCCTGTTGACATTTAAAAAGAAAAAAAAATTCTGTTGACACCTTCCTCTTTCAAGATGACTCAAGGGTAATCTGCACAGGAGTAGTCTTGTCACTTCCCCCCCACCTCTGTGACCTGCAGTCTGGCTTTTGCCCACACTGCTCCACCGAACCTATTTAGGTCAGGACCAACAACAGCCTTATAATTGCCAATGGACATGTCCCAGTCCTCACATCATTTGACCTGAGAAACATGAGGCACATGAGACTGTATCAGCCACTCATTTCTTAAATCTCTGGTCTCTCTTGAGTTGGAAGATGCCAACTCTCTTTTGGTTTTCCTCCTGCAACTGACCACTCTTCGTGTCTCCTTGGATGGATGCTTCTTCGCCAGCTCCTTCATGCTGGTGAGCCCTTGCATTCTCCCCCACTCCTCACTTCCCTACCTTTGACAACCTCATCTACTTCTAAGGTTTAAGTATCACCTATATGTTAATGGCTTCCAATTTATACCTAGAGATGAATTCAGAACTTCCTTCAAATCTCCAGACCATTAAGAGAACGAGACATACTCAGAACATTTCAGGGCAGTACTACGGGGTAAGAGAATAATTTTAAGCTAGCAAGCTCCATTCATGCCCCTCTAATTGAAGGCACAATTCATTCATTCTCTACAGCCACAACCCCTTTCCAGGGTGAGAGGTCCTCTGGTTACCAATCACTGATATGACTAAACATCTCAAATTGCCCAGAACACTCCTTCTTTATGCTTGTTTGCTTGTCCCAGAGTAACTGTTAAAGACATTCTTTTCATTTTCAAGGTAATACCTGTTTGGTCAATACATTATATTATCACTCCACCTGCCACCATCCTTTCTGATTGTTTTTGCACAGACAGATGAACCCTCTTCCCTCCCTGAATTTTTTTTTTTTTTTTTTTTTTTTGCTTTTTAGGGCCACACCTGCAGCATGTGGAAGTTCGCGGGCTGAGACGAATCTGAGCTGTAACTGCCAGCCACAGCCACAGCCACAGCCACATGGGATCCGAGCTGCGTCTGTAACCTACACCACAGCTCATGGCAACGCCGTATCCTTAGCCCACTGAGCGAGGCCAGAGATCGAACCCACATCCTCATGGATCCTAGTCAGGTTCGTTAACCTCTGAGCCACAATGGGAACTCCCCTCCCTGAACTCTTTACTCCCTACCATTAGGAACCCTAATTCTGCTGCTTGCTAAGAAACCTCCCTATATCCTCTACCTTCATACATGAGAGTCACTTCATCTCCTCCTCTTAATTAATCTCTATTTACACCAAGATCCCAGGCCAGGAAGAGAAGTCAGTACTATTCTGATTTCCCATGCTGATTTGTACATTATTATTATTCCGTTCCAGCCACTTTTAAGGCTGTGCTATAACGATGTTTGTAGTTTTCACCTATTGACCTTTGAGTCATTCATCTCCATTTACTGAGAATCTTGTCATACAACTCCTGTCTTCCTCTCCACACAAGATCTCTTATTCTGGGGGCTTCACTATCCCTAAGAAAAATTAATGCCAACACACTAAGATTTAAAGCCCTTCGACTTCTTCAATGACTCCTATTTTGCAGAAAGCCAGCATGGTTTAGTAGTTGGGCATAAAGGCTTTGGGGTTAGAAAGACTCAGGTACTTACTAGCTGTGTGCTTTCCTAGCTGAAGTACTCAGGTACTTCCTAACAGGACTCACTGAGCCCCAGTTTCCTCATTTATAAAATGGAGCTCCTAATTTGTGCCTCACAGGACAGCTGTGAAAAATAAGTATGATAACCTATGGGAAGCATTCAGTGTAGTGACTAGTATGCAATACTCAATAAACAGTAGCTTTTATTAATCTTACTACTGTAATTAGTACTATTAATCTTGGAGACCCACCATTATGGGTCATACTTTGGCCCTTGTCATCATCTGCAATTGTTCCAACTCCAAAATCTTTTTTTTTTTTTTTTCTTTTTGTCTTTTCTAGGGCCGAACCTGAGGCATATGGAGGTTCCCAGGCTAGGGGTCTAATCAGAGCTGTAGCCGCCGGCCCTACACCAGAGCCACTGCAACACGGGATCCCAGCCACATCTGCGACCTCCACCACAGCTCATGACAATGCTGGATCCTTAACCCACTGAGCAAGGCCAGGGATCCAACCCGCAACCTCATGGTTCCTAGTCGGATTCGTTAACCACTGAGCCACGACAAACTCCAAGACTTTCTTCCTTAATCAAGCAGGACACCTGGTTCTGCCCTTCAATTAATAACCTCATTACTACTTGCGATTCTTTGATTTCACACCACCCGCTACCCAAGTTCTCTTCCCTTCCAATCCTCATCCAGATTCAACCCATTTGCCTTCTGCTCTGCATGGGAGCTGCTGGAGGAAACTGCTTAAGCATTCTAATAGCCTCTTTCTACATCTGTGACTGCAGAGGTGCTATTCAGCAATTAGGTCACATATCCATTTTCTAATCACAATGGTAACTTCTTTTTCCCTCAAAAATACCCCAATCCATGTTTTTCCTTCTTAATCTCAGCAGATAACCTTGCTTTATAGAGACAAATAATGCTATCCTAGATACTTATCTCTATCTGTATCTACCACTTCCTTTTCTTCACTACTCTTCTTCTGAATACCATGTTCACATGTGCTCCTGTTCCAAACCCTTCCATTTCCTCTGAGATTATGTCTGATTATCTTCTTTCTTTTTTTTTTTTCTTTTTTGTCTTTTTGCTTTTTCTTGGGCCGCTCCTGCGGCATATGGAGGTTCCCAGGCTAGGGGTCTAATCGGAGCTGTAGCCACCGGCCTACGCGCCAGAGCCACAGCAACGCAGGATCCGAGCCGCATCTGCGACCTACACCACAGCTCACAGCAACGCCGGATCATTAACCCACTGAGCAAGGGCAGGGACCGAACCCGAAACCTCATGGTTCCTAGTCGGATTCGTTAACCACTGCGCCACGACGGGAACTCCTGATTATCTTCTTTCTCCTGTCACTTCAATTTTCTCCCCTCTTCTATAGTCCCTTTCAGTCCACTAAAGCATCCTTATCTTTTCCATCTTTAAAGATAAACAAACTTCCCTGATCTCATCTCCCTGCTCAAACTTCCACCCACTCACTGTCCTCCCTCCTTTAACAAAAGTATTTGAAAGAATATATTTACTGAATGAATGAAGACTTTTTTTTTATTTGGTTTAGACTTCTCTTCTGAGCTCCAGACCTACAGTATCTGAAAATTTTTAATTTTGTGTGACTCATTCCAGATTTGGTTCCAACAAAGAAAGCAAAACAGCTATTTCTACCAAACTGATGTGAATTGAGGAATTTCACATTTCCCTATCTACTCCTCCACTTGTATTTTTAGGATTTCGATCAAGTACCAGCATCATCATTCATCTAGACAATCCAGAATCCTTAAACCCCACATTGGTTCCTCCATCTCTTTCCCCCATATCTAAGCAACTTCCTTCTAAAATCTCCTACATCTGTCTCCTTGCGTCTCCCCAGGACTCCCACTGCTGAAACCCTCCTCACCTGACAATCCTTCACAGGGATGATGTGATGGTTAAATGAGATGACACTCTATTAAGATGTGAGGTGCTTACAAAGATTTTTAATATTACTATATCTCTGACAAAGTGAGCACAAGGTTAACTTAATATGACTTGTTCTTAAAAACCCAATTCTGCAGCTTAGTAATCAGTGCTTTCTTTTATAATCACAAATCACAAAGCATATGTTTGGCAATCTGGTCTATAATTTTTCTAGGAATCAGTGTCAAGATGTTCAATGCATAGTTTCTGGGCTTCACCTCCCTACACATTTTTTTAAATTTAATATATGCAACTCTTTAGGTTTCTGGCAAAAATCTCTTTACTTCTAAAGACAAGTGGGAGTAGGTGTATATGTTAGTACTCTAGCACATCATTCATCTATTTCTTCCACTCATCTAAAGTGGCTAGTTCTCTTATTTCCTGGTCTATCTTGAGTTTCAGCCTCAAAGAATCACATTTGAATGGGATAAGGACTAGCCTTTTGGAAAGGTGTTTGATTCCTTTCTTGACTAATTAAGATGATTACACTTTAAGCATTATTCTTTCGTATTATTAGATAAGAGCGTTCCTAGCTTTTTGTTGGGTTTGTTTTTTTTTTTCCTCTTCCCAGAAGTAGACTTGGAGAGCATTCAAAATTTCCAAATGTCTCAATTACTGTAAAACAAAGCCAGGAGAATTAAGAGGCACAAGGGCAAACACTGGTGAGAAGCAATAGCAAAAGAGAAAATAAAGTCCCTATGAATTCTAAGATCAGTTTATAGCTATATACTTCCATGAAAATTTAGGTTAAAAATCCATTAAAAAATATTAGCTTATTACCCGGGGTTCTTAAAATGTAAGGAGCGGACCTTACATTCTAAGAACCTAATATATTCTTCACACAAATTTTACAGGTCAAATTCTATTGCTTCAAATACTGCATAATTTGATGAAAAAGATCTCCATTTAACATGTGACGGCCCATTTGTTTTAATGAAAGAGAAGAATCAGGATAATCCCTCCATATTACTATTAGTAAAGTATTAAAAATACAGATCATTTCCATTGTAATTTCACAAATGGCCAAGTTAAACCACATTTGATAGCAAGATTTCTGAGGCTTAAAAAAAATTCCTTATTTGATATCCATTTCATCATTTCTATTTTTAATTACTCCTTTCCTTCTAATTTGAGTTTCTTTTGCTCTTCTTTTCATAGCTTCTTGAAATGAAGACTTGCATTGTATATTTTACACCTTTATGTATTCATTATTTTCTTAGAAATTTTGGTAAATATTTCATGCAACTTGAAAACAAAATGTATACTGTTGCCATCAGGTCCAGTCTTCTGTATGTATCAATTAAGTCATATTTGTTAGTTATGTGGTTAAGATCCTCTGTATCGTTACTGAGTTTTTTTCATATGCTTGTTTTCTGCATACAAAGGAATATATGAGAAGAATCTGTTAAAATCTCCAACTATCAGTACAGATCTGTCTAATCGCTCAAAAAAAATTCTTGAACTTAAGCCAGGTATTTAAACATAATTCAGAAAAGGATGAATCAAATGAAGGGTGTTCAAATAAGATGCCGCAACAAACAAAAAAAGCACTCTGAAATTCTGGATTATATGGCTTTCTCTACAACTGAAACTAACAAACTGATGCTCTAAGAGCAAGCAAATAAAAACAAAACTACATTTGATACAAAAGATGATTTGGTTGGTCCAGGGGGCTAAAGAGAAAATCAGTATGAAAAAAAAAATTGGAAGTTCATGGTTGAAAAATATTAAGCCCCTGTTACAGTCAATGATGCTAAGGTAAAAACATCTTCAATACAAAGTCCCTAGTGTCTCTTACCGCTACTAATCTCCACTTGGAGTCTAATGTCATTGTTTTCTAACCATTTCCTAACCTTCTCCCCACCAAACTGCTCCTCTCATAACCTCATCTCATATATGTCTACATCTTTCTATTTGCTCAGGACAAAAATTTTGGTGTCCTTTAAGTCTCCCGTTGACCGTACCCCCAATTTATCCAGAAAGCAACCACTCTACCAATTCCACCCTGGTCTGGTGGAACATCATCTGTGGCCTGGATTATGGCAAGAGTCCTGGAACTGATATTTCTGCTTCCGCCCAACATCTCACCCCACTCCAGTCTATTCCCCATCCAGCCACCAGAGTGACCCTTTTAAAAGGTAAGCCTGATTATATTTCTTCTCTATTCAAAAGGATTAACCCTCTTCTGAGTAGAGGCTCAAGGCCTTACAAAGGACTGCAAGACTGTACACAATCTGAGTTCCCATTCCCACTTACCTCTCGCCTTCATTTCTACAACTCTTACTTTGCCCCCTCCACCACAGCCAAATCAGCCTCTCTGCTGTTCTCAATATGCCCGGTACACTCTTGCCTCCAAGCTTTCTGCAAGTGCCTTTGCTTCTGCTTGAACACTCTTTCCCCAGAGAGGTGCACAGATCACCCCTCACTTCCATCTGGTCTGGAGCTCAAATGTCATCTCCAGGAAGTCTTCCCTGGTGACCTCTAGTTAAAACTGAGTCTATCCCTCTTCCCTGCTTTTTCTCTACAGTCCTTAACACCATCTGACATAGCACATATTTTATTTGTTTCTTACCTGAGATCCCTACTAGAATGTAAGCTCCATGTAGGAGGGAGTATTTATCTGTTTAGAAAACTGTCTGGCACACAGTAGGTGCTCAATAAATATCAGCTAAATTTATATACAATTTTACAGTTTACAAATTGCTTTCATATACATTAAACTATATAGTAACTCATCTGCTCCTCATGCCGCTTCTCCAAATTCTCCAATGTTTGCAGTAACAATGTTGATGACAGCAAAGAGCTATCAGTGGAAAAAAAAAAAAGCTGCTGGCTACTTACAAAGCTCTTTAAAACAGATACCCCACATTAATTAACTATGTTTATGTAATGAAAGCTCAGGGTCAACATCTTTATTAGCATAAGGTTTCTGGGTGTGTAAGTTTAAAGGAACAGAGGAGAAGAGCCAAGGATCATCAGGAAGAAAAGCCCAATTCAGTTTGTCCTATCAATCTGCCAAACAAACCCGGAGGAAAATGCCAACTGAACTGGTCTGAATTCAACACCAAAGTATTCAACACAAGATTCCCTAAAATGTTCTATCTATTTAAAACAACCTCAACTACTAAGCACTGTCACTGGGTATGTATGGTTTGCTGAACATATAGGGAATGTTTTGCTTTGCTTAACCTGTTAAGAATCAGGACTAGGAGTCCTTTTTTAAAGCCTCTGAGCTTACCCCTTCTGCCAATAAGCAACCGGCTGGCCGCCACAGTATGGTGCCAGGGTTTTCCTGGGTTATTTCCCATAGAGTTTAATCCCACCAGAGGTGAAGGGGTATCTCAACCAAGGCTCCAGTGATGCCCGGGACAGACGGCAGATGTCTCGGAGGATCCTCTGGAGAATCTCTGGCCCGGGCAAATGGTGTCACAGGTAAGAGAAAAGCACAGACCAAGGCGCACCTGAGAGATGACAGGTGGGCGAGCAACGGCGGGGTGAGATCGTAAGGATCCGCCCGCAGAAGGTGGCGCGGAAACTGTCAGCTCCAGCCCTCGACCTGCCCGTCTGGGCCCGGCCGGGGTGCAGCGAGTGCCGCGACACAGGATATTAAATACAGTCAAGATCGGGGCAAATCGCCGCCAGCCGGCTTCACCTCCGCTCCCCGAGCGCCAGGAAATAAAGTTAGTGGCCAGTGGCCGCCGCAAAAGTCCTGAGGGGCCGAGCGGCGCTCCTGCCTGAGGCTCAGCTGCTGTCAAAGGCGGCGCCAGCGCGGTGGGGAGAGTCCGGGAGCGCCAGAACCGGAGAGAACCTCCGAGCTGGCGCGTCGGGCCGAGTTCCCCGAGTCCTCAGCCCGGCCGCCGCGACCCCTAGCCGCGGCGGACTGCCACCCCCCCAAACCGCTTCCCTCCAGGCCACCGACAAGGTTCGGGACCCCAAGCCCTCTATTGGCATCGCCGGGGCCCGGCAGTCGCCTTTACCTGCTCTCTGGCCGCCGCCGCACGCTGCCCCTCACCAGAAGACTCCCGGGCAGTTGCCGCTGCCGTCGCCGCTGCAGCCACCACAGCCGCACCGAACTCCCCACCCCCGCCCCCTCAGGTAACCCAGGAAACCGGGAACACCACCCCCTCCCTCCCCCGTCCGGCCCCAGACCCGCTCGCCCGCGCCTGCGCGCTTGCTGGCCTCAAGCGTCCCGAGCCCCGCCCCTCGCCAGTAGGGCAACGCCAGCGTCGCAGGCGTGACGCAAGGAGTCGGCGAGCCAATGGAGAGGGAGGAGGGAGGGCTGAGCCCAAGGGCGGGGCCGTGGAGTTCCTCCACCGCGCGGGGGGACCTTGCTCGCGTCCTCACTCTCCCTGGTCGCTGCGCGGCTCGCTGCGTCACACCCCGGAGAGAGCCAGCTCACTTTGAAAAGCATCAAGCACATGCGCACCGTCTTTTCCCTTTTAGACTCATTACGCTCCCCTTGCGGGTCTGAAAGATGGAGGTAGAAGAAATACGGGAAAGGGTCGGGAGAGGGAGAAAGGGTTATTTGCGAGATACCCTTCCTTCCTCTGGCGTCTGGAAAAAAACATTTTACAAAGGTTACTGTAGGCTTCTTTCAAAACATAAAGATGTTTACGAAGCTACCCTAGAATTAATGCAGCGCAAGGTGTATGTTTCAGCATAAGCCTCTTCAAACACAATTGCAGGCAGCGCACACTGTCAACGTGTGCCTTAAAATAGTGCCTCCAGAGGGCGGGAGCTACCGGCTAAATGTAAGGGTATTTCAGCTGCATCATTGACTATCGGGACCAGCATATTACAGGCTTCTGATGCCGCCAGTTTGGTATTTTAGAGGACACCCTCTCCTTATCATACCGTCCTTGTGACTGGTGGAATGTCAACGGTGTTGGGAAAGAGCCTGAGCTTTGAGGTCTGAGAATCTGAGGTTCAAGTCCTACCTAACATAGCTGACTCTTGAACAAGACCGGGAGTTGATAGGAGCACAGACCTGCTAGTCAAAAGTCCTACATAGAGCTTTATAATCAGCCCTCCATCTATGGATTCAACCAGCGTCAGGTGGTGTAGTACTGTAATACAGATTTAGTGAAAAAATTTTACATGCAAGTGGACTGGTATGGTTCAAACCTATTATTCGAGGGTCAGCTCTATCAGCGATGCTTTACAGATTGACAGGAACTGCTTTAGAACGAACAACTCCAGTGATTTTTGCATAGAAATCAAGAAATAGAAATAATTAAGGATATTATATATCTAAGGCTATATACCAAGTGCAACTTCTATCTGACCTGGTAAATAGGTGCTCAGTGATGGGGTTTGAAGGGGCTCTCCAGGATTAAAATATCTCCCCACTGACATCTGAAGTTCAACCATTAGCCATTAATACCTTTGTGTGGAGGATATGCACTTCCTCTGGCAATCTTTTAAAAGACTCCACACCAGGGATGGGCAGCACATGGAGTCCCCAGCAAGTTAGTGAAAGAGATACCACTCACCTCTGTAAATCCATAATGGAAAAAATTAAAATAATAAAAAAAGATGTCACTCACTTAACAAATATATAGTGAGTACCTACTATGTGTTGGGTACTGTGTGCTGAGTGCTGAAGAAACTTTGGGGAATTTCCCTGAAGTTGAAGAGGAAGAGGAAGCCAAACTTGAAATGTTTCACAGCTTTACCTATAACCAAACCTACTTATTTACACATCAACTTTCAAACACTAATCTCAAAAACACCTTTTTTTTAATGGACAAAAGAAGTCTTAGAAATGTTAAATAACAAGCCAGTTTCTGTTTCTCTTGAATGTAAAATAGCAGATGATCATGATTTCGTTCAAGTCAGAAAGAATGAAACGAACTTTGTATGACAACGGTACACAACCAGTCCTCAAAGTATTAATTTTTTTTTTTTTTTGGTAAAAGGCTCAAAGTAATCTCTTTTGTGACTGTTCTTTTTATATGAGTTATAAAGTATTTTAACCAGGCTACCACAGTATTGACTTTGTACGAGTATCTTAAAACAGATATTAAGTATACATATTAAATAAAACTTAGTTTAAAATATTTCAAATGAATGCACAAAACAATGTGTAATCAAATATATGCAATAGAATGAAAGAATAAAGAAAAGTGATAGATAGCTAGATGGAAGTCCCACTTATGTATTTATCACCTCCTAGGAAACTTTATAAGTGGGAAATTCTCCAGGTAATTAGACTCTAAAATTAGATTCTGAAAGGAGATTATAGGAGTTCCCATTGTGGCTCAGTGGGTTAAGAACCCGACATACTGTCTGTGAGGATGCAGGTTCGATCCCTGGCCTCATTCAGTGGGTTAAGGATATGGCATTGCCACAAGCCACAGTGTAGGTCGTAGATGTTTGGATCTGATGTTGCTGTGGCTGTAGTGTAGGCCTCAGCCACAGCTTCTATTTGACCCCTAGCCTGGAAACTTACATATGCTGCAGGTTCAGCCTTAAAAAAATTAAATGAAAAATAAAAAAGGAGATTATAAAGTCAAGGGTTTAGAAGATTCAGTTAATGTAATGTGCATAATTTCACATTGAATTCATATTTTAAATATGTTAAAATAATCTTCTTGACTACATGGATATGTAAATCAGGCCTTATGGCACCTCTGCCCAAAACCCTGCAGTGGCTCCCCATTTCACTCACGTAAAACCAAAGTCCTTACAATGGCTCTGTGCCAACTGGCTCCCCATAACCTCACCTCTTCCTACTCTGCTATCCTACAGATGTACTGGCCTCTTTCATGTTTACCAAACATTCCAGATACATTCCTGTCCTAAGGCCTCTGCACTAGCTGTTCCCTCCGCTTGAAATGCTTTTTCTCCAGATAGCCGCACAGATAACTCCCTTCCTTCCTTCCTATCATGGCTCAGATTTCATCTTCTCAATGAAGTTTATCTCAGCATTGCCCTTAAACCTGCACAAAAGTGTATTCTGCCTTGGGCCCCATACTTAAGTGTCCTTCATGTCACAAGTGTCATTTGTTATGGGTGGAACTGACTCCCCCTCCTCTCACCAAATCCATATGCTGAGGCCCTAACCCATCTGTGACTCTATTTGGATATAGAGCCTTTAAGGATGTAATTAAGGTTACATAAGATTATAAGGGTGGGGCTGTCATCCAATAGGACTAGTGTCCTTATAAGAAGGGGAAGAGTCGCCAGCGCTCTCCGCACATGCACAGAGGAAGGGCCACGTGAGGACACAGTGAGGCTGCAGCTGGCCACAAATCAGGGAGAGGTCTTACCAGAAACCAACCCTGCTGGCACCGTATCTGGGGCTTTCACCTACCAGACCTATGAGAAAATACATTTCTGGGGTTTAAGCCACCTAGACTATAGTATTTTGTTGGCAACATTAGCATACTAACAATTATACTAAAAGAATTTTATTGAGGAACACACAGGAGTTCCCACTGGGGTTCAGTGGGTTAAGAACCCCACTTTAGTGTCCATGAGGATGTGGGTTTGATCCCTGGCCTCTCTCGGTTAAGGATCGGGGTTGCTGTGAGCTGTGGTGTAGGTCGCAGATGCAGCTTAGATCTCATGCTGCTTGGCTGTGGCATAGGTCTCAGCTGCAGCTCCAATTCAGCTCTTAGCCTGGGAACTTCCATATGCCGCAGGTGCAGTGGTAAAAAGAAAAAAAAAGAACACAGAGGTTCTCTATCCATTTGGGATCTGGTTGGCACTGTGTCATCATCTTTCTCACTGCACCTATCAGCTTTAAACATACTATAGAATCTACCCATTTACCGGGATTATTTTTATTGTCTCCTGCATTTAGACTATAAGCTCCATGAAGGCAGCTGTCCTTGTTCTGTTTATGATGTAACCCAGGCACCAGAACAGTATGTGGCACATACTCATCACTTAGTAAATATTTTTTGAATGAATGGTTTAATTAAGAAAATTTTGTTCAGGAGTTCCCGTCGTGGCGCAGTGGTTAACGAACCCGACTAGGAACAATGAGGTTGTGGGTTCGGTCCCTGCCCTTGCTCAGTGGGTTAATGATCCGGCGTTGCCGTGAGCTGTGGTGTAGGTTGCAGACGCGGCTCGGATCCTGCGTTGCTGTGGCTCTGGCGCGTAGGCCGGTGGCTACAGCTCTGATTCGACCCCTAGCCTGGGAACCTCCATATGCCAAGGGAGCGGCCCAAAGAAATAGCAAAAAGACAAAAAAAAAGAAAAGAAAAGAAAAAGAAAATTTTGTTCAGATTCGAATAAACATCCAAATGGTACATTGTCTGTATTTTCAGATAAAATTTGACAGCTCTGACGCCCACCATGTTGCACTGGAGTAGAAATGGATTTGTGAAGAAGAGGTAGTGGGGATGCAGGGCTCTCATTTTAGGAGTGATAACATGGTCAAAATCCTACAGATAGTCCACTTTTGACTATAGACCAAGTAATTGCTACATTAAAAAATTATAGGTGTATAATTCATCAGTTTTGGAGTGCTTTACTTTCTTAGGATGCATATGGAGCTTTTGAAAATACGCTCTTTTTTTTTTTTTTTTTTTTTTTTTTTTTTAGGGCCACACATTGGCATATGGAGGTTTCCAGGCTAGGTGTTGAACTGGACCCACAGCAATGCTGGATCCGAGCCGCATCTGTGACCTACACCACAGCTCACAGCAATGCTGGATCCCTAACCCACTGAGTGAGTCCGGGGATCAAACCTGCATCCTCATGGATACTAGTCAAATTTGTTTCCACTGATCCACAACAGGAACTTCCTAAAAATATGCTTTTTCATAAGTACCTGGAAACTATATTGAAGAGATCAATTCATAATTAATGTCTCCATTAAGTCGTTAGCAATATCTAGTCTTTTTTGCAAGGGTTATCAGAGTAGGTTTTAATAAGATTCTTTCATATACTTTTCTCTGCTAAATCACTGTTAGTATTTTATTTTATTTTATTTTATTTTATTTTATTTTATTTTATTTTATTTTATGGTCATTTTTGGCTGCCCCATGGGGTATGGAGCTCTCAAGCCTGGGAACAGAGCCACAGTCTCAACCTAACTAAGCCTCAGCTGTGGCAACATTGGATCCCTAACCACTGTGCTGGACCGGGGATCAAACCCATGTCCCAGTGGCTCCCAAGACACTGCCGATTCTATTGCGCCACAACAGGAGCTCCACTGTTAGCATTTTAAAACCCCCAGAGTATGTATACTTTACTTCAAAAACTCTTATGTCATTGCATTAAAAGTTTGGAAAACATCAAAAAATATTTTATGGGAGTTCCTGTCATGGCTCAGTGGTAACAAACTCGACTAGGATCCAAGAAGTTGCAGGTTTAATCCCTGGTCTCGCTCAGTGGGTTAAGGATACGGTGTTGCGTGAGCTGTGATGAAGGTCACAGATGTAGCTCAGGTCTGGCATGGCTGTGACTGTAGTGTAGGCTGGCAGCTGCAGCTCCAGTTCTACCCCCCACCTCCATATGCTGAGGGTGTGGCCTTTAAAAAAAAATTATGAGATGATCTTTTTGATCAGCTAAAAGTATTAAAACAACCACCAAATTCCCTTCTTTGCTGCAAAAATTTCATGCTGAATGTGTCTTAGTGGCCTACTTTCTCATGTAGAAAAGGCTATACTTACGTTTTCAGTGTCATTAACCCTCATAAAAGTTTCCTTTTCCATGTTAAATTCTGAATTATTTTTCTGCTTAGAGCAGAAAATATATGCTATAGTACTAAAGTCCAATGTTAAGACAAATTTACAAAATAAAAATTTTAAATCTTCTGTGATGTCATCCCAGAAATAATCACTAGTTAGTGATATACATGCCCACAGATGTATCAGTGTGTGTGTGTGTGTCTGTGTGTGTGTATTTATATATTTGTCCACTGTTGAGTGTAGTTCTTAGCCAAGGGATTTACTTGCTGTTTTTTATTTTAATAGTTGATATTTATCTGCCTTACTTCCCAACATATTCCTGTGGTCATAAGTTTCTGATTAACTTTGAGCTGTCAGGTGTATGTACTGTTTATTTTGGGAGAGAAAACTAACTCTGTCCTACACAATAGAAATGGAAGGAAATTAAGAAATGTTATCATAAATGTGTGTTTGCTATCTGTTCCCTTTTACAAAGCCGAGAGCCTGGGGGATCAAAACAGATTAAAAATTCACAAGACTCCTAGCCTGGGAACCTCCATATGTCATGGGTGTGGCCCTAAAAAGACAAAAAAAAACCCCACAAAATTTCACAAAAATCCTCTAAAGCTCATGGTATCTCAGTCAGAAGACCAGAAAAACAAAGGAATCATTCAAGGTATCACTACATTCACAGAACAGAATATTATCGACCAGTTCAAAGTAAGAGTTGGAGAGGGCCAGTTAGGTTCAAAGTAAGGAACAGGTAAATATATATATGTGTTTCACGGCCTACTCAAAAGCCAAAGACAAAAACAAAAAACACTCCTGTGCTACATAAAGAGATTCTTAATGTACGCTTTATAATTTCATGCACACTACTAGTTTGGACCACTTCAAAAAATGTCTCTAATGCTACTTAACATCACAAACAAAATCCACTAGTAAGACTATGAGTTGCATGCATTATTTCAGGCCTTCATTCTAGTACTGAGTTTTTTACTTGCAATGTTCAAGGCTTTGGGATACAAAGGTAGATAAAAGACATTCTACTATGGAGTTGTCCTTAGAAAACTAAAAATAGAGGTACCATACGATCCTGTGATCCCACTCCTGGGCACATATCCAGAGAAAACTCTAATTCAAAAAGATACATGCACCCCAATGTTCACAGCAGCACTATTTACAATAGCCAAGACATGGAAGCAACCTAGATGTCCATTGACAGATGAACAGACAAAGAAGTATAGAACATATATACAATGGGAATACTACTCAGCCATAAAAAAGGAATGAAATAAAGCCATTTGCAGCAACATGGATGCAACTAGAGATTATCAACACTAAGTGAGGTAAGGAAGACAGGTGTTCCCATCATGGCTCATCGGTTAAGGAACCCAACTGCTATCCATGAGGACACGGGTTCAATCCCTGGCCTCACTCAGTGGGTTAAGGATCTAGTGTTGCCGTGAGCTGTGGTGTAGGTTGCAGACAAGCTTCGACCTGACATTGCTGTGGCTATGGCATAGGCCAGTGGCTACAGTTCTGATTCGACCCCTAGCCTGGGAACCTCCATATGCTGTGGGTGAGGCCCTAAAAAGACAAAAAAGAAAAAAAAGAGAAAGACAAATACCATGTGATATCATTTAATATGTGGTATCTAAAATATGACACAAGTAAACTTATTTATGAAACAGAAACAGACTCACCGACATACAAAACAAACTTATGGTTACCAAAGGGGAAAGAGAGTGGGGAAAGGGTAAATTGGGAGTATGGGACTAGTAGGTACAAACTGCCGTATAGAAAACAGATAAAGAACAAGGTCCGACTGTATAGCACTGGGAACTATATTCAATAGCCTATAATAAGCCATAATGGAAAAGAATGTCAAGAATAATATATATTTACAGCTGAATCGCTTTGTCGTATACCAGAAACTAACACAATATTGTAAAGCAACTATACTGCAATTAAAAAAACAAAAAACAAAAACCAAAAAGACATTCTAGGCAGTCCAGACCAGGTAAACAAAGACGACAGTGGAAGGTGTTGAGTGTTTTCACAGTGTCATGCACAGGGACCTCTGGGGCACTGTGGAAGGACCTCCAACTCCACCTGTGGGATTACAAAAGACTTCTTGGAAAAGCCGACACTAGGCTTGAGACTGAAAAGACTCCATCAGCTTCAGGCAGGTCAGTTTTTCCGAAACACTTTAAGTGCCCCCAGTCCTGGCTAACATTTTGAAAGTGAGATGAATGTTGTGAGTTTCCACAAAATTAAGTTTATTCAATTTGAAAGATGAATCTGAAATGATGCCCTTCCTACTTTTCTTGGAATTTAAATAAGCTATCTTTATGATAAGGCAATCAGAGACATACATGTGTTTAATGGCCTTTCTTGACCAATGAATTTGGCAATAAAATGTTGGCAGGCCGATCGGTCCCTAAAAGAGTTTATTGTTTTGGAAGTTCCCGTCATGGTGCAGTGGTTAACGAATCCGACTAGGAACCATGAGGTTGCAGGTTCGATCCCTGGCCTTGCTCAGTGGGTTAACGATCTGGCGTTGCCATGAGCTGTGGTGTAGGTTACAGACACAGCTCAGATCTGGCATGGCTGTGGCTGTGGTGTAGGCCGGTGGCTACAACTCCAATTAGACCCCTAGCCTGGGAACCTTCATATGCCCCGGGAGCAGCTCAAGAAAAGGCAAAAAGAAAAAAAAAAAAAAAAAAGAATTTATTGTTTTCTTTTTGGTGTTGATGTGATGATTACTTTTACTTTTTTGTAGCAGTCTGTAAAATCCATGGGTCCAGAAACCAGGCCAGGCCAGGCGGGGTGTTCTTGGCCACGCTCCTCCAGACTAGCAGCATCAGCATGTGATAAATCCTGAATCTCAGAACACGCCCCAGACTTACTGCGTCATACCTGGCATTTCATCAAGAGCCTCGGGTGATTTCTATGCACACTAAAGTCTAAGCATTCTCCCAGGAGAGGGAAGATCATGTGTAAAAACTGGTGAGAGAGCAGGCAAAGAGAATAGACTTTTAGTTGCCAAGGTGGAAGAGAATGGGTGAGGAATGGATTGGGAGTTCGGAGTTAGCAGGTGCAAACGAGTATATACAGGGTGGATAAACGACAGGGCTCTACTACTGTAGAGCACAGGGAACTATATTCAGTATCCTGTGATAAACTGTAACGGAAAAGAGTATGTATATATATGTATAACTGAATCACTGTGCTGTACAGCAGAAATTAACATGGTAACTCAAACTATACTTCAATTTTAAAAAACGGGTGAAAGAGATTTTGGTGGCTTGAAGATTCTTTTTAATTATTTTATTTTATATATTTTTAGGGCCACTCCTGCAGCATACGTAAGTTCCCGGGCTAGGGGTTGAACCAGAGCTGCAGATGACAGCCTATGTCACAGCCACAGATCAGAGCCACATCTGCGAGCTACACCGCAGCTTGCCCCAACACTGGATGGTTAACCCACTGAGCAAGGCCAGGGATGGGACTTGCATCCTCAGCAATACTAGTTAGGTTCTTAACCAACTGAGCCACAACAGGAACTCCTGAAGATTCTAAAGAAGAAAGAGTCAAGGTCATGTTTCAGGGAGGTTGAGGCTGACAGGAAGATAGGCGGTGAGGTGGTGTAGATGATTAATATTTCCCTCTGCTCCAACTGTAGCCTGATAGATAGCTGGGCCATATTTCATCCTGGTCATTTTTAACTAAGCCATGTTCTAATATCACTTACAATGTCTAACCACTTGTTGAAGAGCCTCAAAACATAGGTTAAACTCTGGTAGGGTGAATAAATATCTTATCTTGGGCCTATTGTGTGGCAATTAGTGGGATGCTGATAAAGTATATCATAACTATAATCATATAACATATAAGCACTATATGTGCTAACTCTCCCGAGTAGCTGGCAGAGTCTGTTTGAATAAGGACCAGACAACACAGGATAAAAGTTTACCCTACGCCAGGATGCTGCTCCATCACAAAAATGGAAGGAGCCTCTCTCTCACCCAACTGCTTTGATGACTTTTTTTTTCTTTGTCTTTTTAGGGCTGCACCCTCAGCATCGGGAAGGAAGGTCCCAGGTCGAGTCGGAGCTGCTGCTGCTGGCCTACGCCACAGCCACAGCAACACAGGATCTCAGCCTCGTCCTCAACCTACACCACAGCTCACGGCAAGGCCAAATGCTTAACCCACTCCATATGCCACGGAAGTGGCCCTAGAAAAGGTAAAGAGACAAAAAAAAAAAAAAAAAGAAGAAGAAGAAGAAGAAGAATACAAGTGGCTGAAAGAATTCTCTAAGACCTGTTGTCACAGGGTCAACAGCCATTACAGGGTATGTGTCTGTTATACTTTGGGAGATTTTTATTTAAATTGTGGATGTCTGGGCCTGAGTTATCAGACCATTTCACATCTGTGTGCATTCTGATGCAGCATCCTGTTGGCAAAGTGAGGTTTTATGCAATGAGATATCATATTGGTAAAAATTAAGTATTCCTTTTCCCACTTCACAAGGGAAACTAATGTGAGCAGCATAGACCTGTCATATATTTGGAGTCAGAACTGAATATTAATGGAATGTGCTCTCACCTTTAGCTGTGTGTACCTGTGGAATTCAGAGAGGAGGAGTTTTAAGGATCTCAGTGGGGTTCCCCAGGAATAGATGTACACAAGGGAGTGAAGTGTACTCTGGGGACGCTCTCATGCTAAGTTTCCCTGGGACACAAGCTCATCTAATAAGGAACTTGAGTTGCAGAAGGGAAGAGATGGATGGATGTACAGTTTGGTGCCTGGTTTTCAAATTTGCTCCCCACCAGCCTACGAGATAATTCTTAGTCCTGAGATTTTAAAGATATTTCAAAGGTATCTGAGATTAAAAACTGAAAGGCCTGCTTTCATAAAAATATCTGAAGACTTCCAGGCAGAACTGCCTTAAGATCCATGCAACCAAGTACTCACACCAGAGAAAAGAGCAGCGCCACTGTTCCACGTGGAGGGGCCTGCAGTGTGCCAGCCAGAGCAGAGGGAGGTCACTCACTTCCTTAGACGCTTGCCTGGACCTTGGCTTGAAGCAAAAACCCTTCTCCCTGCCCAGCTTATGCAGACATTAAAGCAATGCAAGGAATCCCCCAGGAACACAGAATTCACTTTGTAAACAGTTGACCTATGGCCAAATTTCATTTCTCTCTCTTTTTTTTAGGGCCACCCCCACAGCATATGGAAGTTCCCAGGTTAGAGGTGCAATAGGAGCTTCAGCTACTGACCCACACCACAGCCACAGCAGCACTGGATCTGAGCCACATCTGTGACCTACACCACAGCTTACAGCAACACAGGATTCTTAACCCACTGATCAAGGCCGGGGATCGAACCCACTTCCTTGTGGATACTTGTCGGGTTCAATACCACTGAGCCGCGTTTTGTCATTAAACGCGACTATTCCCCAAGTTTTGTCTTTTAAACGCAACTATTCTACAAGTAAAATTCTGAGACAGTTGTATCACTGCAGCCCAGGTGTGGCATCTTATTGAAAAGAAAACCCAGACTCTGTTTGGAAGCACAATATCTAACCTGTAAAAGTTGTCCAAAACACACAATAATGGTGGGGGAAATGCAGGCATTATGTTGTCAAATCAATCACTAAAATATAAAGAAGACAGGATGTTCTAGATATTAGAAATCTGAGAAATACATATTTTAAAGCACCTCTGTGAACTGTATAAAAGGCCTTAAATAAGCAAGGTATTTAAAAAAAAAAAGACTTTGGTTCTATTTAATAACATAATCTTCTGGATTTCCATCCATATTTTTAAAAAAACTCATGTCACTTCACATGTATCACTGTGCACAGGAGTTTAGTCAGCAAAGCCCCCAGGCAACATTCCAGGACAGGTAAGTTCAGCCTTTAGCTGGGTAAGGATCCCCGGCAGGGAGAAAGTCTCACCTAAAGGCACTGCCTCCCTGGGCAAGGGGGAAGCTGCTTTGTGGCAAGTGACTCAGCCTCTGGGCGGTCTTTGCGGCTGGTGTGCAAGCTGCCACCAGGCTCAGATTCTCCTGAATTCTATGTGATTTCTGGAAGATGCTCCCCTATTCCAGCCCCCCACCCCCAACATCCCTAAGAATCATATACCTGCCACCTGAAATAGAATGATTCTAGCCCTGCTTCTGCTTTGCTGCTTGTACCGCTTGAGTTTCTCCTCCAGACATGAAATGCATCAGCCAAGAGTTTTAAGTCATGGAATCAAAGGAAGAGATGGCCAGGAAATGCACTATGAAGCACTGTCACAGGGCCACTCACCCCTCAGGATAACCTCCCCTAACTTGTTTCCTGCCCAACCTACAGCACCATTTCTGGAACTCAGCTGCTGACTGATAATTAGGTCTAATAGAGAGCAAGGATTTCCTGACGGGATGCAGACAGCACTGCATTTGCTGGCAGCTGTGCCTCGGCTGATTGTTGGAAACCTGGCTTTTAACCCTGTGCTGGCTCTCCATCACACCCAACTCTGGCAACCTAGTGAGGCCAGCTCAGCCATGCTGAAAGCAGCTCTCAGGTAAGCATCCTAACCCCCTCTGATTCCTAAGAAAGAGATGGAATTAGAATGTTCGCCCCTGCGGTGAATGCACTTGCAGGAGTATGGGAATTTCCTAAAATAGCACAAATTCAAGTCAGATACATAATAGATGTCTTTGAAAATGAGATAAATCCTTGGCCCCTGGGAACTGGTTTAGCCAAGGCGGAGCATAGGATGGGAAGTGGTTGAGGGCCAACAATATTCACCCCAAGTGCTACCTCTGTTCCTGGGTTCCCTAAGCAGATGTCTGAGAATTAGTGTGAAATTTAAAGCCATTTTAAACCATTTCAAGGGAAAGAGAAGAGTTCCCTGGTGGCCTAGTCATTAAAGATCTAGAATTGTCACTGCTGTGGCTCAGGTTTTTTCCCTGGCCTAGGTGGGACCATCTGCATGCTGTGGGCACAGCCAAAAATTTAAAAAGAACTTAAAAGTAATAATTAAAACAAAACAAAACAAAAAAACAGGAAAAGAGAACAGGGAAGGAATTTTCCTCTAAAACAAATCTCTTGCTTTAATACCATGCATTATGCTTGTCTTTCCCCTCTAATTAAAAATGTCATCTCAGAGTTCCCGTCGTGGCTCAGTGGTTAACGAATCCGACTAGGAACCACGAGGTTTCGGGTTCAATCCCTGGCCTTTCTCAGTGGGTTAAGGATCCGGCATTGCTGTGAGCTCTGGTTTAGGTCACAGACGCGGCTCAGATCCCGCGTTGCTGTAGCTCTGGCATAGGCCAGTGGCTACAGCTCTGATTAGACCCCTAGCCTGGGAACCTCCACATGCCACGGGAAGCAGCTCTAGAAAAGACGAAAAAAAAAAAATGTCATCTTTATTCCATACTAATATTCTTCCTATTTCCCAGGCTGTTTCTGAACTCTTTAGGATAGAAAACTACACATCTATAAACTGAGAGCCCTGAAAATGGATCTTAATCTTCAGAAGAAGCTTAATCTTCAGAAGAAGCACTGCTGTCTCATTTCCCCCTTGATTTCCTTGCTATGACATATAGAGCACTGTGCCTTCTGTCTTATATATGCAAGTGATCACTTATATCACCCTAATTCTGTAATTGTTCCTAACATGTATTATATTTATGGGCCACTTCTTCCAATTTCAGGGAATGAAGAGGGAGGAAATGGAGGAAGAAGAATACATCGCATTCAATATTAATTTGCCAGTCCATGCAGAAAAAAAAAAAGATCAGAGGTCTTGCCTTAGCCTGCCTTCCCTTCTGGAGAATCAATAGCACAGACATTCTGAAAACACAGAAGAAAAGAATATAGGCTGTAAGATCTAAAAGTAAGTTTAGTAGTCAGTTCTTCTCAGGCAAGAAATCTATGTTGATTTACTACTCAGTAAAGGTTTCATAATTTGGCACCAACCTCTCAACAGCGACTCTCAACATGTCTTTGCCGCACCTAATTTGTACTATAGATGAGAATTTACCATGTGGAGTAGGTTCGTGTATTTTTTCTGCCTACAGGTTTTCATAAAAATTCGCATTGCTACTGTCTGGCTGGAAGGCATGCACACTGTATATTTAGGACTTAGCATCTATTTTTACCAAGAGTATTTTTTTAAGTAATCTTGGCCTGGGGCTTTCTTTCTCTGTGCCTATCTCTTCTTTGTGGAGAACTGCCTCCTTAACTGCCTGGTGTGAAAATCCCAGCAGCCTTCCTGTCACTCTTCAAATGTCCCTGGAATTCCACTTCTCACTCAAAGATTTTTCTCATCCAAATGAGAATGATCAAGTATGGCTGCACTTTTATCCTTTAAAGAATTCCATTTATCTTCCTTTGAGAAAGAACTTAGGTCCAACATAGCACTGTTCCAGTCAGCTAAATATGCCCCAGTGTTGCACGGGGTGCAAGTGATAATTCAAATTATCCTTTTTTTTTTTTTTTTTTTTTGGCTTTTTGCTTTTTAGGGCCACACCCATGGCATATGAAAGTTCCCAGGCTAGGGGCTGAATTGGAGCTGCAGCTGCTGGTCTACACTATAGCCACAGCAACACTGGATCTGAGCCACATCTGCAACCTACACCACAGCTCACGGCAACTCCAAATCCTTAACCCACTAGGTGAGGCCAGGAACTGAACCGGCATCCTCAGGAATATTAGTTGGGTTCAATACCGCTGAGCCATGATGGGAACTCCTTTTTTTTTTTTTTTTTTTTTTTTGAGATTACCAGAATGCATTCATTTGGATTGCTCCTTTCCCATGAATGTACAGGGGCAGTTGTTATTTTGCTGATGGTCAAACCAGAGCCTAGAGAATTAGGTAACTTACTGTTAGTAACAGGCAGGCCAGGGCTGGAACTTGGGTTTCTTGATTCCAAATTCCCAAGCAAGTCGTGACAGACTCCTAACTACCAAACTTACCAACTGGATTTCTTGAAAGGATTTTTTTCAGAAGTGTTTTGCCAGAGTCTAATTTTAGAGTTTCAGCGTTAACAACATTGTCACGTTTCAACTGGTTGGCAACTTCTCTGTGTGGAAAACATACTTTAACTGCAGGGGAGGGTCAAATACTCTTTCTGGGGTTTTGCTGTGCTTTAATAATTGAACATTATTCCAGGGAATTTATATATGGCTACATTATGTTATTGAAGACACACACTTCCTAGGCACAATTACCTTCGAGGGAAAAGGAATGCGAATTACCACGCGACCCAGCAATTCCACTTCTATGTTCTCTCCCTAAAGAATTGAAAGCCGGGACTCGAACAAATACTTGGAACTCTGAGGTTCATAGTAGCCTCGTTCACGATAATCAAAAGATGGAAGCAACCCAAGCATCCTTGATGAATGACTAGATCAGCAAAATGTGGTCTATCCATAGTGTGGAATATTATTCAGCCTTAAAAAGGAAGGAAATTCTAACACCTGCTACAACATGAATGAACCTTGAAGGTGTTATGCTAAATGAAAGAAGCCAGGCACAAAGTGAAATATGTGATTCCACTTATATGAGACAGAGTAATTAAGTGCATAGGTAGAAAGTAGAATGATGGTTTTCAGAGCCTGGAGGGGGGAATAATGAGTCATTGTTTAACAGGGACAGAGTATTAGTTTGAGAGGGGATGAAAAAGTTCGGGCAATGGATGGTGATGATGGTTGCACAATGAATGTGAATATACTTAATGCCACAGAACTATACACTTAATATGGTTATAGTGGCAAATGTTAGACTTTATATATTTTAACACACACAGGGACTAGGAGACAGAACAATTCACTGTAATCCAGAGGGAGGAGTATGAGGAAGACTTCTCGGAGGAGGTGGTTTTGTCTTGAAAAATGAGAAGAGGTTTGGTAGGCGGGACAGAAGGAAAGGGTATTCTGGGCTGAGGGAGTAACTTTGGGAAGTAGGAAGGCGATTACAAGGTAATATTCAAGAACCACAGATTATCTGGGGGACTGGGTACTTGCAGGTAAGTTACAAGAGTTGAAGCTCCAATGACAGGGTGAGGGGGGATCTGGAAGCCTCCTACATGCCAGGCGAGATGTTTGGGGTTTTTTTTCTGCAGGCAGTGGGAAGCCACTGGAGTCCTTTAAGTTTGGGGATGTGACCAAGCTTGCATTTTGAAAAGATAAGGTTCGGAAGTTGTGTGAGGGATGGATTGGAGGGGAGAGAGACTAGAGGCAGGGAGCCTGGTGGGGAGACTCTGGAAGTTGTCTCAGAAAGATGATGAGGACCCAAATGGAGAAGTCATGGGAACAGAGAGGGCTGTTGAGCAGAATGTGGGAACCAGCCAGAAGTGGGGGGTGAGAAGCTTCATGGAGCAGAATCAGACAAGGCTACTGGGCTTCTGAGTAGATGGAGTTGTCTTTTCATCCACTTCTCTCTTTTCATCTTCTTCATCCACCTCCCCAGCCAGGCTGACCCACTCCCAAGCTCTTCCAGTCTCCTGGCTCAGAACAATTGCTCAACCCTACTTGGGCTTGTTCTTCCATCCCAATCTCTAAACCCCTGACTTCCATCCTAGGCTCAGCACCTCTCTCCATCTGGCAGGCATTCTGGTTTCTCCGAGCTTTCCCTCTAATCTCATTCACAGTCTTTCCCTTCCCCCACCACTCCAGCCACAGAATTTCTTATTTATCCCTTCATAATTCGCCACTTCCATCCTTAGCTCTATGCTGTCTCCCTTCTCCTCCTAGACCAGTCTAAAGCCTCCTAAATAGTAGCACTTGAGCTCTTCTTATCATAGAGCAGGAATATGATAGAGGCTGAAGGGTTAGATAGGGCTGGCAGTGAGGGGTGAGAGAGGAAGTACCTCTTGACTGTATTGGGTTGATGCACCTTGTCTAATAACACCCCAGGGGAGCCCATCAGCACCCACTTACTGTGTGAGTCCTTACACCTGTGCTGTGCTCAGGATGAACAACCTCACTGTACTGACATCCAAGAATGACAGCTGGAATCTCTCCATTGAGGGTCATTGGCTCAGCCCATTCCAGACAGGTATCTTCCTTCTCCTTCCTCTCAGAGCAAGCAGTCTGCAGGAAGCAGCTCCTGAGAGCACCTGGGTGGCCAGGAGTTCATCTGCTTATCCCCTTCCCTGGTGGTCCTACAGCTCTCAGCCTTTACCTAGCCTGCCCACCAAAGCTGTCCACACACTTGGCTGCCACTGGAGGGTGGGTGTCTCAGAAACACTTGAATCCTATCTGTAAGGTGATTACCTTTTTCCAGGGAGCCAGGAACTCTTCCTTGTTGTCATCACTCTGTAGGCATCTTCACTGCCGGCTAATTAGCAGCCATCTACTCTTGCTGCAGTGAAACTGGAGGACCATGTTGTTATGCAAGCTGGGTCACTTGTTTGCAGTTAACTTCCGGCTTCTGTTCAGCTGACTTAGGGTTGCATCATTCTCCTGGCATTATCAGAGCATGCACAGTTGAGTTGAACAGCCTGAAGCCCCATTAGATGGCAATGGCGAACCCTGCAGCCTTTCCGATGTCACCAGAGGAAGCTGCAGGAGCAGATGGGGAAGGGTAGCTTTATGCACCACAAGAACCTCATGACACAACTTCTCCGTGGGAAGAATGGATCCTCAGCCCAAAGAGGCAATGCACCAAACACGCTGGCACTGCAGCCACCCTTTTCAAAGCCAAATCATCATTGGAAATGACTTCTTGTAAAGCCCTCTGCTGCCTCTCCGTTTGGTGATGAGGCTAGGCGGTCTGTGCTCCCAGGAAGGCAAGTGGCCCTCTCCCTCTGGCTCTTTGGCAGGAGGCCCTGCTTGGATCACGTGGCGTATCTGGCAAATCAAGTTCAATTTCTTTGCAGTGGAGCTGCAGCAGGGCTTTCCAGTTAGTGATTTTGTGGTGGCTTCTGTGAGTCAGAGTGCTCTGATTCTCTGGCAGAGGGGGAGGGCCTATGTTTGCAAGGAGCATCATCACTCTTGTTTTGAGAATTCTGCAGCCACTTGGAGGACATAGAAACAAACTAAACACCAAGCCACTGCCACTTTCACCAAACTCGTAGTGTAGTATTTCTGCCCTTCTTTTGTGCTGACATCTGCCTCTCCCTCTCTCTTTTTTTTTTTTTCTTCTGCTGTTATTCTTTTTGTATTTATTTATTTATCTATCTATCTATCTTTGCTTTTTAGGTCCTCACTCACAGCATATGGAAGTTCCTAGGCTAGAGGTCAAATCAGAGCTGCAGCTGCCAGCCTACACCATAGCCACAGCAATGAGGGATCCGAGCTGCATCTGTGACCTACACCACAGCTCATAGCAATGACAGATCCTTAACCACTGAGCGAGGTCAGAGATTGAACTCATATCCTCATGGCTACTAGTTAGATTTGTTACCACTGAGCCACAATAGGAACTCCTATTATTTTTTATAAAAATTTGATTACAAATACTCTCATATTTTCAATCCCATGCCTATTATGGATTTCTGGATTAATATTTTATTATTAATAATAAAAAACATTTGTTTATTTTATAGATAAGAAATCTGAGACTTGTTCAATGCCACACTTTTTTTTTTTTTTTACTTTTTAGGGCCCCACCTGCAGCATATGGAGGTTCCCAGGGTAGGGGTTGAGTCTGAGTTGCAGCTGCTGGCCTACGCCACAGCCACAGCAACATCAGATTCAAGCCGTATCTTTGACCTACACCACAACTCCCAGCGATGCCAGATCCTTAATTCACTGAGCGAGGCCAGGGATCGAACCCACATCCTCATGAATGCTAGTCAGATTCTTTTCTGCTGAGGCATGACAGAAACTCCCTGCACTTCTTTCATATATTTATTTTTGATTTTTTAAAAATTTATTTATTTTTTCAATTAGTTTTTAAGTTCTCAAGTAGTTGCTTTATTCCTCTCAATTATTTGTGTGTGTGTGTATATATATATATATATATATATATTTTTTTTTTTTTTTTTTTTTTTTTTTTTTTTTAGTTTTATTTTAGGAGTTCCCATTGTGGTGCAGCAGGTTAAGAATTGAGCATAGCCACAGCTATGGCATAGGTGACAGCTGTGGCTCAGAATCAATCCCTGGCTCAGGAACTTCCATATGCCATGGGTGTGGCCAAAAAAGAAAAAAAAATCTATTTTATTGAAGTAGAGTTGATTTACAAAGTTGTGTTAGTTTCTAGTGCACAGCAATGTGATTCAGTTATACATATACATGTATATCTATTATTTTTCAAATTCTTTTCCATTATAGGTTATTACAAGCTATTGCATATAGTTCCAGGCACTGTGCAGTAGGACTTTGTTTATTTTATAGATAGTAGTTTGTATCTGCTAATCCCAAATTCCTAATTTGTCCCTCCCTCAATCCTTTCTCCTTTGGTAACCATCAGTTTGTTTGTCATATTGCTTTTAAATGATAACACTGGTCAGTTTAACTTGCAGTTGCAAGCTCTTAACTACCTACTAGGCTACTCTGTGTGTGTGTGTGTGTGTGCGCGCACACACATGTGTGTATGATACATATATAGACTATACAGATGTGCGATAAGTATTTGTTGAATTACTATTATGTATTACATGTATTTGCTCAGAACTTTCAGTGCTATTACTGTACTTAGAAATTGATATTAATTAGGTTATATTCCAGACACCAATTACAGTTAAACAAATTCATATTATAACATCACGGTGGAGTTTGGAACAATGGCTGTTAAAGTGAATATTTATAATAGGTATTATCGGATTACTTACGGTTCTCAATTTCCATGCCTGGCTAAACACTAAAGTACCTGGCACAGTCTTCATAATTGGTTCCTAAACAGATAGTTGCAAATGTAGTTTAATATTTTATGTGCCATGTATGTGTTCGGCTCTTGATAAGTATCTTTTCAATGAGTCGTGATTGCAACCCCTGCTTGCAATGTCTGTTGCTGCTTGGGCCGTGTCTGGGACTCCTCCAGCTACACTCAGTGCAACGAGGGTAGTTTGACTTTATTTACCATCCTTGGGTCAGTTCTAGTTTAGCTCAGTGACACACACCCAACAGAGACGTAAGGGTCAAAGGCACTGAGAGAAAGTTCTTTATCTTTCCAACTCAAAAACTGTCTGAATGCTAAGAGATAATAAAGTCACCACCAATGTATGTCCCTAGGGGAAAAAAAATTCTCTTTACCTTGAAAGGTTTGTTAGCTTTGTTTCACCTTGTAGCACACAAAAAAAGTCCTAAAGTATTTTGAATACCTGTGAAGACTAAAGGAAGTGTTTGCTTGCATTTATCCTGATGCTTCCTGCCTCCTTTACTTCTACTGCTGTATGAGCACCTATCACAGCTTGGTGTGCTGGATTAGTGTTTTCTTCCTGAAAGCTTTCTGGAAGCAAAACAATCTTGTGCCTATTAGGAATTTGGAGGCCCTTGTTCATGAACAGGGTGCCAATGATTCATTTGGAAGACAGGTTTCAATCATTTAGTTAAACACTTTTCTGGGATACAGACTCATATCAAAAATGGCTTAAACCTTGGGGGCAGATTCCAAAACGCCTTATATACATTTTCGGTAGCAGTGATCCTCCTTATCGGTTCTTAGGGGTCCTGGTTTTGCCAGATTAACCGGTCAATTAGGGAAAACCAAACAGTGAACTTGATTTCCTCGAAGATATTTCCAACTTGAAGAGTCTGTGGAGTTCTTACTATCCTATTACAATAAGGCTTTGAAGGAGACTCAGGCAGTTTCGAAGGAGTTAACTTTGTAAAGGTGCAGTAGTACTTTCATTTATTTAGAATTTATATCCTGCCTAGTTCTGACATGGCACAAGATAGTTGTCCAAACATAAACAATAGAAAAATAGGGTAACTTAAGATTGCAGATACAATAGGGACTCTGTAAATGGGTGAATATAACCAGTTACATGAGATGGGGTGATTATTATAGTTGCTCTGAATTTGGCCTATATTTCTGGTAACCCATGCACAAGAGGAAGTAAAATAGGGACCAGAGGTTATTATAGGTCAGAGCAAAAAAACAAAAAGTTTTAATCACTTTAATCTTTTATATGATAAAGATAAATGGCCCTAAACTGGTGTTAAATTAGTTGGCATTAAATTCAAGGGGGGAATTAAACCATTTATCCTGAAAGAGTTACTGTACTCTTTAAAACACATCAAGAGGAAAATATAAAAGTCATTAATTATTTCTCCTATATATAGGTTGTCTACTATTATTATTCAAGATGAGAGAATGGCACATTAAAAGTATGTCGAGTTATGATGAGGAGTGGAGTGGAGAGAAAATTCAATCTACTATCTTTCACACGCCTTCAGTACCTGTTCACTCAGTGTGGAAGGGTTGGCTGAGCAGTGGCTAGGAAAGACATAAGGGTTACCACCCTACTGGGTGGCATGCAGTGCCCTGCCTTGTGGAGAGGACCTGAAAACCCAATTAACCTCCTCACTAAGGAATCCTGTCTCTTGCTTCTTGGAACTACCAAACCCTCCTCTCCACCTTCCCACCTCCTAGAATCTTTTCTTGAATATTTTTAAAAAATAAGTAAATAAAGCAGGACTCTTTGGCTCCTCCTCCAAAAGTTAAACATGGAATTATCACATGATCCAGCAATTCTGCTTCTGTGCATATGCCCCAAAGAAATGAAAGCAAGGACTCAAGAAGATAATTATACACCCATGTTCATAGCAGCCTTATTCCCCAAAGCCAAAAGGTGGAAGCAACTCAAGTGCCCACTGATGAATGAACGGATACACAAAATGTGGTATATCCATACAACGGAATATTATTCAACCATAATGAGATAGGAAATTCTGTTGAATCTGAAAACATGATCCTAAGTGAAATAAGTCAGACACCAAGGGACCGATGCTGTAGGATGCCACTCATACGATGCACTAGAATAGACACATGCATAGAGATAGGAAGTAGAAGGGTAGTTTCCAGGGGATGGGGAGGATGAAGGGGGTGTTACTGTTTCATGTATACAGAGTTTCTATTTGGGAAGACGATGGGGAGGATGGATGGTGGTGATGGTTGTACAACTTTGCGAATGTACTTAATGTCACTGAGGGTGGTGCTCAGCAAACTGAGAAGGGACTTGGAGACTGAGAAACAAAGCAGGCAACTCCGTAATGTGCAACTGTGAAGTTTATTGTGAGTAACTTCTGCAAAGGCAGGATCAGGCAGCATCTGTAGTTGCACTCCACGCCACTGAAAGGGGTTCATGGGAATGTAAAAGAGCCAAAGACCAAGATAGAATCTAATTAGTAAGGGAAAAGCACGTCCACACCAATGAGAACTGGGGGTTTTTCTTCTCTTCCTCTGCATCAGCAAAAGGCACTCTTCCAGTTTTCTTATCAGATGAAGGCCAGGGGGAAGGTTGGTAGGAACTTGTCTGGCTTGGTTACATTGCTTGAGTAACATTAAAGCTCAGTCACTCAGAAAGGGGAGAGGGCGGGACTGCGGGCATATAAGATGGAGCTGACACAACGGAGTCAGTACGGTCCAGCCATGCAAGCCGCTCTGACATCTATGGCCCTGTGCAAGTGGTGGTCCCTACATACTTTCCAACTCAGTCAAGTCCCTAAGAGTGGCTGCCTGATTTGCTTTTTTACTAGCAAAGGCTTGTGTGAGACCCATAGCAGTAGGAACATAGGTTAATGTGTATCTGTGTCCCTCTGACAATGGCAAGGGGCCAAAATAGTCCACCTGACATCTAGTCACTGGGCCAGCATCTCATCCAGTGTCTCGGGGTCATTGCTGCAGGTTACAGTGGGGACCGTCCCTATTGACTCCTGGCAGATGGGTGTTTTTGATGGGAAGGGGTCACCTCTTGACTGTCTCCCAGGTGGCTTGGGGGGCCTCAGTGTCTCGACTTTTGATGAAGCCACCCTGGTGAGGATTCGAGCTGGACAACAGAGGAGATGCTGTCAGAAGGGTTCTGGTCCAAGGCCATTGCTGCAGAGCTTTGCAGCTCTTGTGTCGGGTCCCTTTCAGATGAGTCTGGATAAAGGGCTCAGGCAAGGATGACTGACCTATAACAAAACCAGTTCACGATGAGAACGGGGCTCTGCAAAATTCCCGTACTCACCAGTCAGACGCACATGGGCTGTCTGAATGACTGACCCTGGCTGCTGGCCTGGACTTGCACCTCCAGGACCACTCTGCTGGGGGCTGGTGTCTCCTGGGGGCTTCAGCCGTGGCTCCCAACATTGCCCGTAACCCATGACTACTTCCCAAGCCTCGGACCACCTCTGTGTCCCGCTGCTCCTGGGCGCTCAGCTCAAACACTGACCATTCCCAAATTCAGGGTCTGGATTTACCGATGCTGCAGCATCTCAGCTGAGAGGTTATTTGAAAAGAGGACCTACTGCCGGGCTCGGGGAAATGGATGCAGTTCTCTGCGAGAGCGCATGTGGGGAAAGAATCTGGAAAAGAATGGAGATATAGGTATATGTACGGCTGACTCACTCTGCTGTGCAACTCAAACTAACACAACTTCGTAAGTCATCTCTATACGCCAATAAAATTTATATAAAAAGGGAGCTCCCGCCGTGGCTCAGCAGTGAACAAATCTGACTGATATCCATGGGGATGTGGGTTCGATCCCTGGCCTCGTTTGATGGGTGGAGGATCCAGCATTGCTATGAACTGTAGTGTAGGATCCAGTGTTGCTGTAGCTCTGGTGTCAGCCGGCAGCTACAGCTCCAATTAGACCCCTAGCCCAGGAACTTCTATATGCTGCAGGTGGGGCCCTAAGATGGAAAAAAAAAGAAAAAGAGGCCATTGTATTATATGTGGCATCTAAATTATGACACAAAGGAACACATCTACAAAACAGAAACAGACTCACAGACACAGGGAACAAACTTGTGGTTGCCAAGGTGGGGGGTGGTGGGGGTGGACGGAGTGGGAGTTTGGGGTTAGCCGATGCCAACAACTCTTATATAAAGAATAGATGAACACCAACGTCCTTGTGGGGCACAGGGAACTGTATTTAATATCCTGTGATAAACAGTTGTGAATGAGAATGTATAGAGATGCGTAACTGAATCACTTTGCTGTGGAGCAGAAATTAACACATCGACTGTACTTCAGTGGCATTTAAAAAGAGAAGAGGCCATTGTGACTCCCAGCCTAGGCCTCCACAGTCAGGGTGAGGGGCTTGTGGCCTGTGGCAGGCTTCTCAAAGGACATGTGCTCCCTTAGAGCCTCGGGGAGGGGAAGCCTCCACAGCTGAGCCAGCGCAGCCCTGGTCTCCACCGCCTCCAGGCAAGCAGTCCACTCCCTCCACAGTCCAAGCAGAGCTTTGTGGTTCAAGATCAACACTCAGAAGATGACCTGGATAAACAACAAGGGTCCTACTGTACTGCACAAGGAGCTCTCTCCATTCTCCCGGGTTAGACCATGATGGAAGATGATATATTAAAAAAAAAGAATGTATACATATGTATAACTGAATTACCTTGCTGTACAGCAGGAATTGGCACAACATTGTAAGTCATCCATATGTTAATAAAAATTTTTTTAAAAAAGAGATGACCTTCTCCGCTTCACAACCACCTGATGGGTCCCTGCTGGTGTCCCCTACTCAGTGAGAAAGGATGGGGTGGTCCTTGAGGGGATGGTGTCTTGTTTTCTTTTCTTTTTTTGCTTTTTAGGGCCACAACTGCAGCATATGGAGGTTCCCAGGCCAGGGGTCCAATCAGAGCTGCAGCTGCTGGCCTAAGCCACAGTCACAGCAACACCAGATGCAGTTATGTCTGTGACCTGTACCATAGCTCACAGCAACACTGGATCCTTAACCCACTGAGTGAGGCCAGGGAGCAAACCTGCAACCTCATGGTTCCTAGCTGGATTCGTTTCTGCTGGGCCACGACGGGAACTCTGGGATGGTGTCTCTTCAGAAGTCCGATCCTGGAGTTCCTGTTGTAGTTCAGTGGGTTAAGAACCTGAGCAGTATCCATGAGGATGTGGGTTCGATCCCTAGCCTCACTCAGTGAGTTAAGAATCTGGCATTTCCATGAGCTGTGGTGTAGGTTGCAGATGTGACTCAGATCCAGTGTTGCTGTGGCTGTGGTGTGGGTCAGCAGCTGCAGCTCCTATTGGACCCCTAGCCTGGGAACCTCCATATGTTGTGTGTGTGGCCCTAAAAAGCAAAGAAAGAAGGAAGGAAGGAAAGAAAGTTAGTTTTCTTAAGGCCTTTGGACTTAAGTGAGAAGTCAGGAGGGAGGCTCTTCCTAGAAACCCTGCCCTTCCCTGGGGTAGCTCAGGTCTATGAGTTCCTTCCCCACCCCACATTCATCCTGCCCAGCTACCCAGCCCACAGGCTTGGTCCCATCACAGACCTCAAGGAGGCCACCTGTAGGCCACCACCTGCCTGCTCTGCAGCCCCTTGCCCTCAACCTTTTCCTGACACGTGCATAAAATTCCTCTGAGTTGAAAACACAGAAAGAGCTCTGAGAGTTCCCAGTCCAGGCTGGCAGACCAGAGTCCTACAGCTTCTGCAGGAGAGACAACAGTCATGGCGCATGGCCTGTCCTACTGAACTCCTACTGAAAACCCGGGAGGCTCTTTCCTCAGCATGTGAGCTGTGTCCCGGGACCTCCCTCCCCCCACCCCCCCCCACTGGGCCCTGCTCTGGGATGGGGGGTGGGGGAAAGTCCAGGGCCCATTTCCTTGCTTCTGAGGCCAAAGTATTTCCCTGATTTCTAAAGATCATTGGAAGGATGATAGCTCTGAGACCTCATTTATCTGTTTATTTAAAGATTCCTGGCATTCCCATCGTGGCTCAGCAGAAACGAAACCAACCAGTATCCATGACGATGCAGGTTCGATCCCTGGCCCCACTCAGTAGGTTAAGGACCCCGTGTTGCCATGAATTGTGGTGTAGATCGCAGATGCAGCTCTGATCCTGCGTTGCTAGGACTGTGGTGTATGCAAGCTGGCGGCTGAAGTTCGGTTGCGACCCCTAGCCTGGAAACCTCCATATACCGCAGGTGCTCCTCCCCCTAGCTACCTCCCCCGCAAAAAAAAAAAAAAGATTCCCCTTCACGTCTGTTTATAAAAAATAAAAGTAACTGTGAAGATGGAGAGAGACTCATCCTCCTTGAAGAGGAGACCTACAACCAGCCAAGGAGGACTGGTCCAGGCTGTGCCAGGCTGCCCAGGAGAGTTCAGAAGGGAAAAGTGCCAGGCCAAAGTCTCTGTGAAAATAAATAGGCTTATCAGTTACCCTTGGACTACAGATATTGATCTTTTGTTAGGAAAAAGCAGACATCCAGTTTGGAGATTCCTGAAAGTTACCCCAGGAAGGAGTTGGGGGGTGTTTCCTAAATTCTCCCACACGCAGTGCCTTAGATGCTAGATTGAGAGACAGTGACAGTACTTGTTTATGACTTTTCTTAAATTCACACACAAAAAGAAACCATCCCCAGGAGGGGAAGTAGGAATGGGGAAGAAGGAAAGGCGTTCAGACTGAGCCTCTCTGTTACGTCACGTCAGCTTTTAAGGGCTGACAACCCTAACCTGCAAGATATGGATGCTTGTGTTGGCGCTCAAGTAAATATTTGAGGTGATGTGTTTTTCTTTCCTCTACTAATCCACCTTGTTTCTTTGGAAAGTTCTACAGAGTGTCCTGGATTGTGAAATTTGTTGCACAATACAGACCCCAGAGGGATAAGATTTTAAAGAAGGATCATTACGGATTTAAAAGTGAAATATGATAGTCTGATATATAGAGCTAAGTTGTGCAGTTCTAGGTATTAAAAAAACCCCAACACATTCAAAGTTTTGTTTAATCAGGGCCATCATGGTTTATGTTTCCAAATAGAAATGGATGTTCTCACTGATAACATGGTGGAAAGGCCTGTGAGCCAGAAGACTTGGGTTCTACCCCAGCCCTGCTGTAAGCAGACCTGTGACTGTACATGAAAAGTGAAATGCCTGTGTGTGATCGCCAAGAGGCTGTGATCAACCTCGTTCATAAGGCTGGAAAGCATACGTAGGCACATACAAAATCCACACGGCAAGCACATAGAGATGACACACACAACCACGTGATGATGAAGTCCCAGGGATCAATAATGTTAAACAAGATATGTTGCTCTCACAGGTTACCAGCCACAGAAATTCTCTCCAGAGATGATGTATTTTGAAGTTGGTAGCATATTAATGGGACCTTCACCTTCTGAATTAGAAGGGTCTGTGTAGTCTATTTTCAATGACTGTTCAGAAAGGGAGTTTAAACAACTTCCCCAGGTACTTGTCTCAATGTCTAAAGAGCCTGATGCTGAGCAAGCTGTTCCCCTCCTTGACTCCACTACTACCTTTGCTCTTAATCCTAGGAAGTGGGGGGAAAGGAGCATGGATGTAGGTGTGAGCCTGTCCTAGCTTTTCCCCCTCCTGCCTTTGTGTGTGACCTGGAGGAAGGTAAGTTGCCCTCTGTACCCAGCTCTCTTGTCTATTAAGGGAGTATAACAATAATGCTCAGGAGTTCCCATTGTGGCTCAGTGGTAACAAACCCAACTAGTACCCATGAGGACGTGGGTTCAATCCCTGGCCTCACTCAGTGGGTTAAGGATCTGGTGTTGCTGTGAGCTGTGGTGTAGGTTGCAGACGAGGCTCGGATCTGGCATTGCTGTGGCTTAGCAGCTTTGCTCCTATTTGACCCCTAGCCTGAGATCTTCCATATGCCGCAGGTACGACCCAAAAAAAAAAAAAAAAAAAAAAGAAAGAAAGAAAGAAAGAAAAGAAAAACATTAACCCACCTCTTAACTGGCTAAAATAATTTGGATGGGGCACCTGACCCAGAAAGAGAGCTAGTATCAGAAGTAACATTATATCTGAGAGACTTACTATATGGCAGGGTAAACATCTAATTACCAAGTATCTGTTCTTTCTATCGACTTGTGAATGAACCTAAAAGAATAGAAGGAAAAATATTCCCTCCCTAACGATAGCCACTCTTAATTTTTGCATGTATATCCTTTCAGAATGTTCTCTCTATATAAATACATATTTTGCAAAAATGAAATCACACTCAACCTCCTTTGGTAACCGAATTTTATTACCAGGCAATACATGGTAGAGTCCATGGCAATAAATGATCAGCTATTGACTGTGTGGTACTGGAGCCTATTGCATCAATGCCCTATTTTGATATTACAAATACTGATAAATGAGACTTGCTCACACAACACACATCTTTGCTCAGTATTTGGTTTATTTTTTTAAGATTCTAAAACTGGGACCTGGGGACTCTAGGAGGACACACATCTTTAAGGCAGTGGGTTTTCTTCTAGAAAGACTGTACTGGAGTTCCTGTCATGGCTCAGTGGTTAACAAATCCGACTAGGAACCATGAGGTTGCGGGTTCGATCCCTGCCCTTGCTCAATGGGTTAACAATCCGGCGTTGCCGTGAGCTGTGGTGTAGGTTGCAGACACGGCTTGGATCCCGCGTTGCTGTGGCTCTGGTGTAGGCCGGTGGCTACAGCTCCGATTGGACCCCTAGTCTGGGAATCTCCATATGCCGCAGGAGCGGCCCAAGACCAAGAAATAGCAAAAAGACCAAAAAAAAAAGAAAGACTGTACTGATTTACATTCCCATCTACTGTGGATGAAAATTCACCTTCCGCTTTGCCATAAAATGGATATTGTCCTTTTTCATCATTGCCAATCTGGAAGTTTCATATAACAGAGCACAAGGGCCCCAGAAGAGGCAAGGAGGGTTTAAGTTCCAACTCTGGGATAGAACAGACTTGGGTCCACCTTCTAGCTCAGAACCTCAGTTTCCTCAGCTATAAAATGAGATTCACAGAGTTGCCATCATGGCACAGTGGAAACGAATCCAACTAGGAACCATGAGGTTGTGGGTTCAATCCCTGGCCTCACTCAGTGGGTTAAGGATCTGGCGTTGCCGTGAGCTGTGGTGTAGGTTTCAGACTTGGGTCAGATCTGGCATTGTTATGGCTGTGGTGTAGGCTGGCAGCTGTAGCTCTGATTTGACCCCTAGCTTGGGAACCTCCATTTGCTGCAGGTGTGGCCCTAAAAAGACCAAAAAAAAAAAAATGAGATTCATGGAGTTCCCATTGTGGCTCAGCTGGTAACGAACCTGACTAGTATCCATGAAGATGAAGGTTCATTCCCTGACCCACTCAGTGGGTTAAGGATTGCTTTGAGCTGTGGTGTAGGTCGCAGATGTGGCTTGTATCCTGTGTTACTGCACCTGCAATGCAGGCAGGCAGCTGCAGCTTTGATTTGACCCCTAGCCCGGGAACTTCCATATGCTTCAGGTGCAGCACACACACACACACACACACACACACACAGCAAAAACAAACAAAAAACTGAGATACATGAAAATATTTCCTAAAGAGAAGAGTTAAATAGCTCAACACTAGTCACCACCACTTCTGATTCTGAACCTCCTTTCCGCCCTGGTCTCCACCTAGCCTCCTGGATGCTCCCCTGTGAATGGAACTCACATCCCATCACTCTCTTTCTTAAAACTCTTCCTCGGCCATTGCACACAGAACAAAATCTAAACCCCTTAACCAGTCAGATCTGAGTCCACCTGCTCTGCCTTGCCTGCCTCCCTGGCAGATGCTGAATGTTGGCCAGTCTCGCTTTCCCTGGTGCCGCTTTGAGGCTGATTTGCCCTCTTTTAGTTCCAGGCCTGTTTCCTGGACCACTCCTCCTCCAGCTCCTTCCTGTCCTTGCCTCCTTCAGCTTAACAACCATGTCCTTCGAGAGACCTTCCCTGCCCGACCTGTGTTTTCTCTCACAGCATCCGGTTTGTCCCTTCACGGTGCGTATTACTACGTGCAATTATGTATTCTTTGACTTACTTTGGTATTTTCTGCTTCAACACCACCTGATAAACTCATGACAACAGAGACAAGGCCTGTTTGTTTCAGTGCTGTATCCTCAGTGCCTTCCTCCTTGATAGATGCTCAGTAAACACTGGTTGAATGCGTGAATGAGCCATTTCATTTTTCCTCCCATGTGGCAGTTTGTGAACCCATAGCACCGGGATATGCAAGGTAGCTGTCAAATCTTTGTGACCTGTCTGCCTGGGCAGCTCTCTGTCCCATCTGAGCATCCTGCTGGATATTTCTGCATACCCCCCCCATCCCTGAGTTCCTGTTTTCTATTTCACCTTCTGCAGCTCTAAAGTGAAATATCGGCTATTTTGTAGTGTTTATTCAGTGTTTGAAGTGTCTCCTCCTACCTCCTCCCGCCTTATATATAAATATATAAATATTTGCTTTTTAGGGCCACACCCGCAGCTTATTGAAGTTCCCAGGCTAGGGGTGGAATCAGAGCTAGAGCTGCCGGCCTACACCACAGTCACAGGAACATGGGATCTGAGCTGCCTCTATGACCTACACAACAGCTCACCGCAACTCCAGATCCTTAAGCCAGTGATCAAGGCCAGGGATCGAACCTGCATCTTCATGGATACTAGTGGGATTTCTTTCCACCATGCCATAATAGAAACTCTGGGAACCATATGTTAACACTAAACTAGTTCCTTCAAATGGCGCTCTTTCTCAGAGGTAGTCGGGAATGGTTCCATAAAAAGAAATGCCTTCCATATTGACTGTTAAGTGCCTTATTTATTAAGTGGCACTGTATTAAGCACTCAGGATCCAAAGATGCATAAGATATAGCATTTCCTAACTTCAAGGACCTCACAGTCTAGGGAGGGAAGCACACAACTGGAATATTATGTAGCAGGTACAATGATGTGCTGCCTAGAAAACAAAGCCAGCCTTGGGGCAGCGGAGGTGGGGGGGGGTGCAGAAGGAGGAAGGAAATTTAATCCAATCTAAGAAGGACGAGTCTGGAAGCTTCCTGGACAACGTGTCATCAGATCTGAGCCAGATAAAAGGAAGGAAGGTATTACAAACACAGGGAGGCAGGGAGGCTAGGTGAATTTGGTGAGGCTCTGACCTGGGTAGAGGTATCAGAGAGAGAGAGATTGGGAAAGAAAGAGACAAGACAGACACACACAGAGAGAGAGAGAGAGGGAAGGAGAGAACCAGTTAAAAGAAGGTTGAAGAAGTAAAACTGGTTGGGCTTGGTTGAAGTGTGGGCAGGGGCAGGCTGGCTGAAGGTTGCTGAAAGAGGAGCGTCCAGCATGTGGGTGATGCAGAGATGAAGGGAGATGGCATCAAGCAAGGGCACCCAGGGAAGCAGGTTTGGCGAGCTGGGGAAAGTGAGATGACCCATCAGGTTTGGGATGTGTTGAACCTGAGAGGATTTTAGGAACCTGGGAGAAAGAGACCCAGAGATGAGGGCTGGAACTCGGGGCCTGGGGATCAGCACTCCCTAGAGAGCACGTGAAGGGCAAGGAGCAGTGGGCCTAGGATGGCACCCAAGGAAATCCAACATTAATCCTCAGTGGGAGTGAGAAAAGGTAGGTGGAGTAGCATCGCCTCTAGTTACCCATCCTCCCATGCTCATTAGTCTTATTCCCACTGCCTTCAGAGCACCCTGAGACTTGAGTGACCAGTCTCTAAGAGATAATAATAGCTCTCATGTACTGAACACCTACTATGTGCTATGAGTATTGTAAGTGCTTTACCTGCATCGATTCCTTCCTTCTTCCCTTCCTCCCTCCCTCCCCTTCTTTTCTTTTCTAATTACCACGCATATGAAAGTTCCGCGGGCCAGGGATTGAATTGGAGCCACAGCTGCCAGCCTGCAGGACAGCTGCAGCAGCGCCAGATTCTTTAACCCACTGCACCGTGCTGGGGATCACCCCGCACCTCTGCAGTGACCTGAGCTGCTACAGTCAGATTCTCAACCCACTGTGTCAGTGGGAACTTCTGCATGAATTACTTTGCTCTGCACAAAAGCCCCATGAGGTGCTCTCCCGTTTTGGGAGGATGGTGACAGCGACTCATCCAAGGTCAGGCTGTTGGCAAGTAAGGGAAGCCACTGCCTGTGGGTGCAATTCCCTCTTGGGGAGGGGGGCTGCTCATCCTTCAGAAAGCAGATGCTAAGCTCTTTCATTTTCTCTGTCTTTCTCTTGAAGACAAAAAAGGCAGCTTGCAGTGTTGCTTGTTAACATTCCTGAGCCCAAAGGAATTACTAAACCAAGAAAGAACATTTTAATGAACTTTAGATTCCAATTAGCCTTATCATAAATTGATTTTGGTTTTTCTCTTAAGTACTAGGGTTCAAAACTGAAAAAAGAAATGTTACCAAGTAGGGCAGGGTGCCCTCATTCCAATGTAAACACAATTCCTATAAATATCCTTTGTTTTAGAATGCACATGCAGGAGTTCCTGTTATGGCTCAGCAGCTTAAGAACCCAACTAGTATCCCTGAGGCTGCAGGTTCAATTTAAGGATCCAACATTGCCACAGGCTGTGGTGTAGGTCACAGATGCAGCTCAGATCCTGTGGCTGTGGCATAGGCCAGCAGCTGCAGCTGCAATTTGACCCCTAGTCTGGGAACTTCCATATGCCATGGGTGCACCATTAGAAAAAAAAAAAGAAAAAAAAAAAAGAATGTGCATGTAAGTGAGGAGAGACACAGATCCTGTGAATAAGGACAGAGCTCTCACACAATGTTATAGCAACTCCATGGTTGAATGGGCCTCCCCTGTACTCCCTTCTGATTTCTAAGATTGAATAGTATATCGTAAAACACTTTGTGTCTAAAAAACTTTATTATATAGCTTTATTATGTAGTATCCTTGTGTCGTTTGGGGGATGGATCCAAGACTTACTTGATGAGCTAGTCATCTCAGAGAGATTTTTCTGTAAATTTTCGGTAATGTTATATTTTCTTTTCTTTTCTTTTCTTTTTACGGCCACACCAACAGCATATGGAAGTTCCCCAGCTAGGGGTCGAATCAGAGCTACAGCTGCCGGCCTACACCACAGCCACAGCAAGATGGGATCTGAGCCACACCTTCAACCTACACCCCAGCTTGCAGCAACACAGGATCCTTAACCCACTGAGCAAGGCCAGGGATCAAACCACATCTTTACAGACACTGTGTCGGGTTCTTAGCCTATTGAGCCTCAAAGGGAACTCCAGATATTTTTTGACCTTCTATCCAAAACTAGATAATGATGAGCTGTTATAAAGCATTCAAAGAAAAAACATACCACGCTAGGAACCTGAACATTTTATTGATAGATAAGTGAAGGTAGGGCAATATTCTAGAGAATATGCAACAGGGAAAGCATAGTCTCTCCAATAAACAGTGTTGGGAAAACCAGGGAGCCACATGCAAAAGAATGAAACCGGATCACTAACTTAGCCATACCCCAAAATCAACTCAAAGATGAATTAAAGACCTCAACATTAGACCTAAAACTATAAAACTCCAGGAAGAAAACATAGGTGGTGAGCTCCTTGATATCAGTCTTGGCGATGATTTTTTTGGATTGGGCACCAAAAGCAAAGGCAATAGAAGCAAAAATAAACAATTGGGATGACATCAAACTCAAAAGTTTTGCATAGCAAAGGAAACTATCAACAAAATAAAAAGGAAACCTACTGAATGGGAGAAAATAGTTACGAGTCAGATATCCTATATAGGGTTAATATCCAAAATACATAAAGAACTCATATGACTTAATAGCAAAAGCCAGGAAGTCGCAGTTCCCGTCTTGGCAAAACGGAAACAAATCCGACTAGGAAACATGAGGTTGCAGGTTCGATCCCAAGCCTCACGCAGTGGGTTAAGGATCCAGTGTTGCCGTGAGCTGTGGTGTAGGTTGCAGACGTGGCTTGGATCCTGTGTTGCTGTGGCTGTGGTATAGGCTGGCAGTAATAGCTCCAATTAGACCCCTAGCCTGGGAACCTCCATATGCCATGGGTGCGGCCCTAAAAAGACAAAAGACAAAAGACAAAAAAAAAAAAAAATCCAATAAAAATGGAACAAATTGGTATTTTTCCTAAGAAGACATACAGATGGCCAACAGGTATATGAAAATGTGCTCAAGATCGCTGACATCAGGGAAATGTAAATCAAAACCACAATGAGATAATGCATACTTGTTAAAATGGTTATTATTTTAAAAAAAGCAAGAAATAACAAGTTTTGGCAAGAATGTGGAGAAGAGGGAACTCTTGTGCACTGTTTGTGGAAATGTAAATTGGTGCAGCCACTATGGAAAACAGTGTGGGGTTTCCTCAAAAAATTAAAAATAGAATTGCCATATGACCCAGCAATTCCACTTCAGGGAATTTACCCAAAGGAAACAAAAGTACTAACTTGAAAAGATAGCTGTATCCCCATGTTCATTACAGCATTATTTTCAATAGCCAAGACATGGAAGTAAATTAGGTGCCCATTGATGGATGAATGGATAAAGGAAATATTACACACACACACACACACACAGTGGAATGTGAGCCATAAAAAAGAAGGAAATTCTGCCATTTTGAGGCAGCATAGATGGACTTCATGGGCATTATGTTAAATGAAATAAGTTAGAGAAAGACCATAGGATCTCACTCATATGAGGAACCTGAAAAAAAAAAAAAAACAAACAAACAAGTCACTGATACAGAAGTAGCGGATGGGGTAGGCAAAATGGGTGAGGGAAGTCAAAAAGTACAAACCTCAAGTTATGAAATAAGTCCTGGAGGCGTTCGCATTGTGTCTCAGCAGTAATGAAGAACCTGACTAGTATCCATGAGGACAAGGGCTTGATCCCTGGCCTCACTCAGTAGATCGAGGATCTTGAGTTGCCGTGAGTTTCGGCATAGGTCACAGATGCAGCTCAGATCTGGCATTGCTGTGGCAGTGATGCAAGTCAGCAGCTGCAGCTCTAATTCGACCCCTAACCTGGGAACCTCCATATGCCCCCGGTAAGGCTGTAAAAAGAGGAAAAAAAAAAAAAAAAAGACTGCTAGACAGAGGAAGAAACTGATGATGTGGAAAAAGGAGATGATTGAAGGTGGGACGTCCTTGAGAAAACTAGAGTCCTCTCAGAAGGGATGGCCCTCCATTCTGGATAACAAGGAGAAAGGCTGAGAGTGACGGGGAGAGAGGCTGATGTGTAATTCAATTTCTTGTGCCCTTAATAACCTAACAGAATGTGAGCAAAGGAGATATTTAAAAAAAACAAGGGAGTTCCCCTTGTGGCTCAGCAAACCTGACATGAGGATGTGGATTTGATCCCTGGCCTTGCTCAGTGGGTTGAGGTCTGGTGTTGCTGTGAGCTTTGGTGTAGGTCACGGAAGTGACTTAGGTCTGGCATTGCTGTGGCTGTGACATAGGCTGGCAGCTGCAGCTCCAATTCGACCGCTAGTCTATGGACTTCCATATGCCACAGGTCTGGCCCTAAAAAGACCAAAAAAAAAAAAAAAAAGAAAATGTCCTGGGGATGTGAAGCACAGCATGGTGACTAAATTAAGAATATTATAAACCTAAGAGTTGCTAATAGATCTTAAAAATTCTCATCACAGGAAAATTAAATTGCAGGGTTCCCACTGTGGTGCAGCAGGTTAAAAATCAGTGTTGTCTCTCTGATGGCTTGGGTTTGATCTCCAGGCAGGTGCAGTGGGTTAAGAATCTGGTGTTGCTGAAGCTGTGGTATAGGTTGTAGCTGCGGCTTAGATTTGATCCCTGGCCTGGGAACTTCCATAAGCCACAGGTGTGACAAAGAAAGAAAGAAAGAAAGAAAGAAAGAAAGAAAGAAAGAAAGAAAGAAAGAAAGAAAGAAAGAAAGAAAGAAAGAAAGAAAGAAAGAAAGAAAGAAGGAAGGAAGGAAGGAAGGAAGGAAGGAAGGAAGGAAAATAGCAGCTATGTGTGGGGATGGATGTTAATTAGACCTATTGAGATGATCGTTTTGACAATATATACAAATATCAAATCACTATATGGTATACCTGAAACTAATTAATGCTATAGGTTAAGTATATCTTGAAAACAAAACCCAAAGAATTTCAAACTCCTCTTTGGGCAGAAGTAAAGACCTACAGAATTTAGATGTTTCCAAATGAGTCACAAACTAAGGCAAAAAGGAGAAATCATTGATTTTGCCCATTGGTTAAAAGCTAAAATACTGAAAATCCATCTTAAAATGTTGTGGAACAAGGAGTTCCTGTGGTGCAGCAGAAACGAATCTGACTAGAAACCATGAGGTTGCGGGTTCGGTTTCTGGCCTTGCTCAGTGGGTTACGGATCTGGTGTTGCCATGAGCTGTGGTGTAGTTCATAGATGGAGCTTGGATCTGGCATTGCTGTAGCTGTAGTGTAGGGTGGCAGCTGTAAGCTCCGATTTGACCCCTAGCCTGGGAACCTCCATATGCCGTGGGTGAGGCCCTAAAAAGACAAAAGACAAAAAACAAGCACATGCTTTCATAGAACTAGCGCCTTGAGAGGTGTTAAAAAATATGTGTGTATTTATACACACACACACACACAATGTATCTTTGAGGGTTTTTTCGGCTATACCGATGACATTTGGAAGTTCCTGGGCCAGGGATCAAACTCACGCCACAGCAGTAACAATGCCAGATCCTTAACCTGCTGAGCCACCAGGGAACTCCAGTGTATCTTTATAACTGAATTTTTTTGAGTCCCTTTAAAAGTTACACCAGGGCCAGCTCCTCATTCACCTCACCTAGTCCCAGCCCTGAAAATTAAAACCATCTTGAGGAATTTGTATGACTTGAGGCATTGAGGGAAAACATGCCCCCCTCAAATCTCTCCTACCAACATTCAAAATCGACCAACCCTAATTTATGACTTTATGATTATTATTGTTTTCTTTCTCACACACAAGCGTAGAAACACTCACACAAACACACATTCTTTCTGCATAGTCCTTTATTAAAATGTCAACACTTCCGGTGTGGTGATAATAGCCTGAATCTACTAATCATAGCTAACTTTGTTGACTGTCCACTTTATGCATTATGTCACATAATCTGTGGGACACTCCTGTGTGGGAGGTGTCTTTAGTTCCATGTTATGAAGAGGAAACTGAGGCTCACAGAGTTTAAGAATTAAATGCGGCGTCTGGAGACAGACTAGCTTCAGAGCTCACCTCGATCAAAGTTCCTAGGACTTAATCACCCTGAGACTCAGATTCCATTTTAGTTAAATGAGGAAGGTTAATCATGTATACGTCATACATCTATATAGGGAGTAAGTGAGATTATATACTTGAAGCACTTAGCTCAGTGCCTGCCACATAGCAAGTGTTCATTCAATGATGATGCCATTGGCCAAAGGTCAATAGCTAGTAAGAGGTGATGTCATGCTGCCACAGAACTCCCAGAATTCCTTCCTCCAGAGGCAGGGCCTCCACTCTGGGTGGTTGGGAAGATAAAAAGATACGGTGTCTATGGAAAATAGTATGGAGGTTTTCCAAAAATGTAGAACTACCATATGATAGAGCAGTCCCACTTCTGGGCATCTGTCTGGAGAAAACCATCTTTGAAAAGATGCATGCAACCCAGTGTTCACTGCAGCACTGCTTACATTAGCCCAAGACTTGGAAACAACCTAAATGTCCATTGACAGAGGAGTGGATAAAGAAGATGTGGTAGAAATATACCATAGAATATTACACATCCATGAAAAAGAATGAAAGAATTCCTTTTTTTTTTTTTTTTTTTTGTCTTTTTGCCATTTCTTGGGCTGCTCCTGAGGCATATGAAGGTTCCCAGGCTAGGGGTCTAATTGGAGTTGTAGCCACCGGCCTACAGCACAGCCACAGCAACTTGGGATCTGAGCTGTGACTTCGACCTACAACCACAGCTCATGGCAATGCCGGATCCTTAACCCACTGAGCAAGGCCAGGGATCAAACCCGCAACCTCATGGTTCCTAGTCAGATTTGTTAACCACTGAGCCACAATGGGAACTCCAAATAATTCCTTTTGCAGCAACATGGATGGACCTAGAGATTATCGTACTAAGTAAAGTAAGGCAGAGAAAGACAAACATCAAATGATATCACTTACATGTGGAATCTTTAAAAAAAAGGATGCAGATGAACTTATTTGCAGAATAGAAACAGACTCACAGACTTGGAAAACAAATTCATAGTTAACAAAGGGGCCAGGTGGAGGGGAGGGACAGAGTAGGGGTTTGGGACTGGCATAGGCGCACTGAGGTATATGGAATGACTGGTCAATGGGGACCTGCTGTATAGCACAGGGAACAACCCAATATACTGTGATAATCCATGTGGGAAAAGAATATGAAGAGAATGGATATGTGTCCATGTATAACTGAATCATTTGCTGTACAGGAGAAATTATCACAACATTGTAAATCAACTATACATCAATTAAACTTTAAAAAATAAAAACACAAACATTTGCAAAGGAAAGAGTATCTATTTACCTCCTTCAAATCAATGGCAGATTTTGAACTACCAGAGATACTACTTTCAAAATATTTCATTGCCTTGACCTTTCCCATCAGCTGAGCAGTCAGAGGAACGGGAAGGGGGACAGCTCCCTGAGTCATTCTAGAAGCAAGCCCGAGGACTCCTGACCTCTGTGCCTGCTCTCAAAACTCCAGCTCTACTGTCCAGCCTAGTTTGGCAAACATTGCTCTTTCCATCTCTTCCTTGGAATGGCTATTTCACAACTGCAGACCATAGAGTCAGCATATTTCCCCAGCTATTTCTTCCACCCACCCCCTCCCCCACTAACATTCACACTTTTTTCCAGTATATTTTTCAGTCATAATTTTGGGGTTTTTGCTTTTCTTGTTTGTTTGCTTACTTTGCTTTTTAGGGTTGCACCTGCAGCTAGGGGTTGAATCGGAGTTGTAGCTGCCAGCCTATGCCACAGCCACAGCAATGCAGGATCCAAGACACATCTCTGCGACCTACACCACAGCTGATGGCAACGCAGGATCCTTAACCCACTGACCCACTGAGCAAGGTCAGGGATAAAACCCACATCCTCATGGATGCTATGTCAGATTCTTAACCCACTGAGCCACAACAGGAACTCCTGTCTACCAGTCTTACGAGCATGCAAATTATTCCCAGGGTCCTAGCTTTACAAAAACCCTCTGATCCTACATTGTCCTCCAGCTATGGCCCCACTGTTTTGCTGCCCCACCCAGGAAACCTGCCCACATCCCGTTGGTTCTGGCCCCTCCCCTTTCCTGAAAACTTCTCCCAAGGTCATCAGAGACTCCCTGCCTTTTTAAACCATAGCCCTATAACACAATCCTCTCTCTGTCCTCATGTGACTTGACTTCTCTGCAGCACTTGGCAGCAAAGACCACGCTGCTGCTTAAGCACCGTCTTTCCTTGGCTTCTGGGGTATTACGTTCTCCCACATTTTCCACTGGTCACTTCTCTGCTGGCCTCTCCTCCCCACAGGATCTCTGAATGTCAGTGGATTGTCGTTGTATTCATTTGCTAGGACCACTGTAACAAAGTACCATCAACAGGGTGGCTTAAACAATAGAAATGGATCTTAAACAAATCCAAGATCACGGTGTCGGCAGAGTTTCTTCCTTCCCGGGCTGTGTGGGAGGATCGTTCCAGGCCTCTCTCCTGATTTCTAGATGTTTACTGGCAATCTTCAGCATTCCATGCTTTTTGCATCTCTGCCTTCATTGTCACATTGCATTCTTGCTGTGTGTCTTTTTTTTTTTTCTTCTCCTTTTTTTATGGCCACATGTGCAGCACAAGGTGGTTCCCAGGCTCGGAGTTGAATTGGAGCTGCAGCTCCTGGCCTACACCACAGCCACAACACCACTGAATCCGAGCTGCATCTGTGACCAGCTTGCAGCAACGCTGGATCCTTAACCCACCCAGCGAGGCCAGAGATCAAACCTGCATTCTCACAGAGACTATGTTGGGGTTCTTAACTCGCTGGCCACTGCAGGAACTCCCTGTGTGTGTATCGTTGTGTCCAGATTTCTCCTTTTGATAAGACAACAGTAATGTTGGAAAAAGGGCCCACTGTAATCAAATGTGACCTCATCTTAACTAATTAAATCTGCAACAATCCTATTTTCCAAATAAGGCCACGTTCTGAGGTACTAGGGGCTAGGACCTCAGCATATGAAATTTTTTTTTTTTGCCAAGGGGACACACTTCAGCTCATAATTTAGTCTGGGGGCTTTGCTCCGTCTCAGATGATCATGTGTCATTCTGTGGCTTAAATATTGTCTAGATGCCAAAGCTTTTCTTTCTTTCTGTTTTTTGTTTTTTTTTCCACGGCATATGGAGGTTCCCAGGCTAGGGGTCCCATCGGAGCTGTAGCCGCTGGCCTACACCACAGCCACAGCAACGCGGGATCTGAGCTGCGTCTGCGACCTACACCACAGCTCACAGCAATGCCGGATCCTTAACCCACTGAGCAAGGCCAGGGATTGAACCCACAACCTCATCGTTCCTAGTTGGATTCATTAGCCACTGAGCCATGAAGGGAACTCCACCAAAGATTTTCAATTCTAGATTCAGCCCCAACCTTCTGGAACTTGGGGCCAGTCCTTCTCAAAGTGTGTTCCCCAACCATGGACATCAATGTCACCTGGGAATTCATTAAAAATACATATTTTCAGGCCTCACCCCAGACCTATTGAATCAGAAACTCTGGGGGCAGGACACAGCAGTCTGTTTTAACAAGTCCTCCAGAGGAATCTAACACAGGCTGGTTTTAAGAACCATGACTCCAGACTCAGTTACCCAAGTGTCTCTCTTTATAACTCTACTTAGAAATCTAATAGGTTGCTCAGACAGAACTCTTTTTCTCTTTTTTCTTTTTGTCTTTTTAGGGCCACTCCCATGGCATATGGAGGTTCCCAGGGGTCGAATTGGAGCTGAAGCCACCAGCCTACACCACAGCCACAGCAACGCAGGATCTGAGCTGCATCTGCAACCTACACCACACCTCCCGGCAACGCTGGATCCTTAACCTACTGAACGAGGCCAGGGATTAAACCTGCATCCTCATGGATACTAGTTGGGTTCGTTAACCGCTGAGCCTCAGCAGAAACTCCTCAGACGGACTTCTTGATTTCCACGTCTTCCGTTGCACTGCCCTCCTCCCTGATACCATTTCACCCCATCTCACCTTAGAAAATGGGACCACCTGACCACCTACAGTCTGGGCGAAGATATTTGCAAATGATGTGACTGACGAGGGCTAAATTTCCAAAATATACAAACAGCTCATGCGACTCAATGAGAGAAAAACAAACAACCCAATCGAAAAATGAGCAGAATACCTAAATAGACATTTCTCCATAGAATACATACAGATGGCCAACAGGCACATGAAAAGATGCTCCTCAACAGCACTAATTATTAGAGAAATGAGAATCAAAACTACAGTGAGGTAACACCTCACACTGGTCAGAATGGCCGTCATTAAAAAGTCTACAAATAGCTACTGCTGAAAGTGTGTGGAGAAAAGGGAACCCTTCTCCATTGCTGGTGGGAATGTAATTGGTATAGTCACTATGGAAAACAGGGTGGAGGTTCCTCAAAAAATCAAAAATAGAGTTGCATTATGGTCCTACCATCCTACTCCTAGACATATATCCAGACAAAATTATAATTCGAAAAGATACATGTACTCCAATGTTCATTGCAACATTATTTATAATTGCCAAGATGTGGAAGCAACCTAAATGTCTATCAACAGAGGATGGATAAAAAAGATGTGTTACATACATACAATGGAATACAATTCAACCATAAGAAAGAATGAAATGCCATTTGCAGCAACATGTTTGGACCTAGAGATTATCATACCAAGTGAAGTAAGTCAGAAAGATAAAGACGAATACCCTATGAGATCACTTGTATGTGGAATCTAAAATGTGGCACAAATGAACTTATCCACAAAACAGGAACAGACTCACAGATGTAGAGACCAGACTTGTAGGAGGACAGTACAAGGGGGAGGAGAGCAGAGGAGGAATGGAGTGGGAGTCTGGGGTTAGCAGATGCAAACGGGTATATACAAGATGGATAAATAACAAGGTCCTATTGTAGAGCACAGGGAACTCTATCCAATTTCCTATGATAAACCATCATGGAAAAGAATATGACAAAGAATGTATATGTATGTATAACTGAATCACTTTGCTCTCCAGCAGAAATTACCCAACATTGTATATCAACTATACTTCAATGAAATACTTTTTTTTTTTTTGGTATTTTTAGGGCTGCAACCGCAGCATATGGAAGTTCCCAGGCTAGAGGTCGAATCAGAGCTGTAGCTGCCTGCTGACACCACAGCCACAGGAACACAGGATCCGAGCCACGTCTGCGACCTATACCACAGCTCACCGCAACGCCAGATCCTTAACCCACTGAGCAAGGCCAGGGATCGAACCAGCATCCTCATGGATACTAGTCAGGTTCATTACTGCTGAGCCACGATGGGAACTCCCAAAATTCGTTTTTTAAAAAAAGAAAATGGCACCAGTGTATCAAAATGAGGGACTATTCCCGTTAGAAAGAAAGGCAAATGAAAAGAGAATGAGCTTAGTGGGTGTTTAAGGAACAGACAGAAGTACAGTCTGGCTGCCGTTCAGGATACAAAAGCACAACATGGGGAGTGGCACAAGCCAAGTGTCAGGGTGGTGGGGGGTGGGGTGGGCAGAGGATTTGGTGATGTGCACACACATAATGGTGACCAACAGGTTTTGTAGCGTCCACATCTCCCTGGGCTGAGCTCACTTGTGTTCTGAGAAATGGCCTTTCTGGACACAACAGTGAGGACTCAACCCAGCGCTTGGCGGTGTCCACCAGGTAGATGCTAGGAGAGCCCCTCCCACATCCTTTTACCTACAGGCTGCTCTGAGTGTTGGCTGATGACATCTCCCAGCCCATTCTCCTGGAAATGGCCCCCTTGCCAATAGGAATCATGGTTCCTACAAGACCATGCCCCACCCTCACCAGGCTGTCTCCACCATGGCACAAGAGCTCAGGCTGCTTGCGCTAAGGGGAATTGACTTTGTGTTGCAACTGGGGTGCCCAGCGCTATATGAAGCAATGAGTTTGGAGCTGGCCTGGCTGAAACCCTACCTTGCTTGGGTTTCCCCTGCCCTATCTTACTTCCCTCATCCCCCCTTCTCCTAAGACTGCTTCCCCAGTGAATCACTTGCTCAAGAAGCTTCCTGCTTCTTGAGAACCCACCATCCTTGCTATAGAGGGGAAGGTTCAGGAGAACTTGCCCTGACTCACAGCAGAGGATAAGGCTTTCCAGGCCTTTCCTTTGGCGCTGTAGCCCGTGAAGAAGCATTTCCCTGGTAGAGGGAGGAGGTACAGCTGCTCTCAGAGTTTGACGTTGGGACCAGGGCTGATTATAAAGAGACAGGCGACATGGGGTTCCTTCCAGGAACTTGGAAAGATGTTCTCATTGAACAGCCTCCTGGTGCCACTGTTCCGTGTGTGTCAGAGTAGCTGGTGCCTCTCTCACAGGATGTGCTCATTCCAAATACCTCCCAGGTAATTCCTCCTGGTTGTGTCTGAAAGTTGGAAGGGGGCTTTGCAAGTCAGTCTCCCCATAAATTGGCCTCTAGGCACATGGGAGTTTGTGTTTTTGGGGTCTTTTTAGGGCCACACCTGTGGCATATAGAAGTTCCCAGGCTAGGGGTCAAGTCAGAGCCGCATCTGCTAACTACACCACAGCTCACGGCAATGCTGGATCCTTAACCCACTGAGCAAGGCCAGGGATTGAACCCACATCCTCATGGATACTAGTCAGATTCATTACCACTGAGCCATGACGGGAACTCCATAGCACAAATTACTTTAAAGATAAGGATTTAAAAGTAAATGGTAGCAACATGGATGGACCTAGAGATTATCATACTCAGTGAAGTCAGACAGAGAAAGACAAATATCATATTAGATCACTGATATGTGGAATCTAAAATATGATACAAATGAACTTATTTACAAAACAGAAACAGACTCACAGATTCAAAAATAAACTTAGGGTTACCAAAGGGGAAATGTGTGTGTGTGTGTTGGGGGCAGGGATTGGGATAAATTAGGCATTTGGGATTAACATATACACACTGCTATGTATAAAACAGATAACTAACAAAGACCTACTGCACAGTACAGGGAACTATATTCAATATTCTTTAATAAGCTATATGGGAAAAGAATATGAAAAAGAATGACTATATATGGATGTATAACGGAATCACCTGGCTGTAACCTGAAACTAACATAACTTTGTAAAGCAACTATACGCCAATAATTTTTTTTTAATTTTTAAAAATAAAATTTAAAAGGTCTGTAAAAAATTAAAGAAAACCTCACTGGTCTTCAAGAAAACTCATGGTGGCCTGATTATGCAATTTGCTCTTCTTTAAAAGAGTGTCTTGTTGAATGCAAAACTAAGTTGGGTTGAATATTTGTTCCTTCATTTTACTTTTCATGGAAATACATTCACAAGTCATTAACTTTTTCTTTCTTTCTTTTGTATTAATGATTTTTATTTTTTTTTCTGTTATAGCTGGTTTGCAGTGTTCTGTCAATTTTCTACTGTACAGCAAGGTGACCCAGTCATATATACACATATACATTCTTTTTTTCTCACATTATCATGCTCTATCATATGTGACTAGATATAGTTCCCAGTGAACTTTTTCTTCTGCAGACCATGTGGTCTAATTTTGTCAGCAAACATAGGCACGCCTATTGGGTCCCAGCTGCGTGTGTGATCAGTGCATGTCACTGCTTGGCTAGAAAGGAAAGGTTGCTGGTTCAAGTCCTACTGTAGGGGAACCAGCATCCCCACAGCAGGACATGTCTGAATCTGAATCCAAGTAGGGCAGGGAGGCTCACCTTAAACAACAGGCACCTTTAAAGTCCTGGCACTAAATTCCCTGCTCCAGGCTTTGAAACAAAATCAAAGCTTGCTTTGGCCTTGACTTGAGCCTTTGCCAATAAGTGTCTGATAGGTGTGTCTACAGCAGCTTTTAAATTTAACTTCTCCCCTTTAATGATGGGAACACAAAGTCTTTGAGTTTCCTGGCATCTGAGAGGTGAATCCTGCATTTGGTAGATACAGAATTGAAAGAGGAATGACTTGCAGGAGGCCAGCGGTGACTCCAAGAACACAGTGACTCTGGCACCACAAGGCTGCCCAGCACTACTGAGCCTACTGCCCATCTTCCCATCACGCTCACTGGACCAGGTATGACCAGTAGAGGAAAGCAATTCTGACCACTGAGATGAGAAGAAACAGATGCCAAAGGTCACAGCATTTGAAAGGGTCAAGACCCACCCAGGTTGTTCTTCTGCTCTGCCCCATTGAAATACAAGTGGTAGGTTTCTTCTTTGCCACCTGCTCCTGTCCTACTTGGCCTCTGAGAATCAGCCAGCCACTCTGTCTTCAGCAAAGGTGTGCTGAGTGCTGGGCAAACCAACATTATAATAAAACACAGAAAGTGAGCCATGCCATTGACTCTAATTGCCCCAAAGGGTCTCTTGTCCATAAGCCAGAAGACATGCAATCTTGAATTTTTCCATTAGGGATGAAGATCTTGGACTTGTCACCCATCGATATTCTCTCCCTTTTTTTTTTTTCTTTTTAGGGCCACACACCTTGAATATGGAAGTTCCCAGGCTAGAGGTCGAATCCGAGGTGCAGCTGCTAGCCTACATCACAGCCACAGCAACAAAGGATCTGAGCTGCATCTGTGATCTATACCACAGCTCACAGCAACGCTGGATCCTTTAATACACTGAGCGAGGCCAGGAATCAAACCTGCATCCTCATGGATACTAGTCAGTTTCATTACCCCTGAGCCAGGACAGGAACTCCAAAATTCTCTCACATTCATGGGCATGATGGGTGTTCTTGAAAACATCCTTCATCTACCGAACGCCTATCTGAGCTGGGTACCACTGCGCATTTTGTATGGTCTCCATTTAATACTTATGACAACTATTTATTGGACAACTGCCATGTGCTGGACACTAGTGGGGACAAGAGGTACAAAAATAAATTGGGCACAGTCCCTGCTTTCCAGAGCTGTATAGTCTAGCATGGAAGATATACTTATGATCAAGAAATTACAGTGCAGTGTAGTAAGCTCAAAGAGGTGAGCCCAGATGGTAGGGGAGCACGTCAGAGGAAACACTAACCTGGTTTTGAAGGTGCCAAGGAAGTCTTATGGGAAGCGATGTCTAACCACTGTTTGATGGAAATTGTTATCTGCAGCATTACCTCTGAGCTTCAGTGTGTGGAAGACAGAATACTGGACCCCAAGATGTCCGCATCACATTCCCCCGACTTTATGAATAGGCTACCTTATATGGCAAAAAAAAAAAGACTTCGCTGATGTGATTATTTGAGGTTACCTGGGTAGGTCCAATGTATGCACATGCAAACTCTTATAAGAGGGAAACAAGGAGCAGGTCAAAGTCAGTAGCAGGAGATGTAATGACTGAAACAGGAAGTTAGAGTGATGAGAGGAAGGGATCAGGAATACAGCCAAGGAAAACAGGTGGCCTCTAGGAGCTGGAACAGGTAAGGAGACAGATTCTCTTTGGGAGCCTCCTAAAGGAACCTGCCCTGCCAACACTTGGTTTTAATCCATAAGACTCATTTTGGATTTGTTCTAGAACTGTAATAGAGTGTGTGTGTGTGTGTGTGTGTGTGTGTGTGTGTTTGGTCATGCACACAGCATGTAGAAGTTCCTGGGCCAGGGATCAAACCCACACCATAGCAGTGACCCAAGCCGCTGCAGTGACAATGCCAGATCCTTAACCCACTGCAACACAGGAGAGCTTCTTGTATGGTTTGAAGCCACTAGGTTTGTGGTCATTTGTCTCAGGAACAATGGAAAACGAATACAGATTTTAAGGAACAACTTGCCCAAACTTGCACATCAAAAAGGATGAAGCTGGGATTAAAACCAAGAGTGACTATTTCAAAGCCTGAGTGGTCTTTCCCCAAAGCTTATGTTACCTCTTAAGAAACTCCTTCAGTATTTGCTCAATACGTTTTGAAGAGCTTGTCTGCCTGTCTCTCTTGCTTCCCTTCTCTTTTGCTTAAGGCACAAGCTTGTACCTATGGAGACAGTAGGTGATATTAGATGCTAACATGCTGGGGATGCTACGGGGAGGATATTCGTGGATCAGTACACTGTTTTTTTGAGCAGCACAGTGGAAAGAGAACTGGATTAAAGTCAAGAGACCTAGGCTCTAGTTCTAATGCTGTAACCAGCTGCAGGACTTGAGCAAAACCCTTCACATTTCTTGGCTCCATTTTGCTCATCAGCAAGAGACAGGCTTAAGATAAATGGTTTTTGATGTTGCTTCAGTTTTTGTTTTTTTTTTTTGAGGGGGGGGGGTGTCCGCACCCACGGCATATGGAGGTCCTCAGACTAGGGATTGAATTGGAGCTACAGCTGCTGGCCTACACCACAGCCACAGCAACATGGGATCCGAGCTGTGTCTGCAACCTACATGACAGCCCATGGCAACGCCAGATCTTTAACCCACTGAGCAAGGCCAGGGATAGAACCTGCATCCTCATGGATCCTAGTTGGGTTTGTTAACTGCTGAGCCATGAAGGGAACTCCAATGTTGCTTTAGTTATAACATCCTACAGTTTCTAAAGACTTCCAGGCTGTCCTAGCCCTCTTTCTCAGCACACACACTTTCAAGCCATTAAGCCCCTAATGGGAGTTCAGTTTTAGCAACTTGGATGCCAGTTCATTTATTATTTAACCAAGGAAAAGGAAAGAAACGTCTCCTCTTCCAAAGAGGCCAGTGTTAGCCGAGATCATCTTAAAGTCCCTGGGTTTCAGAAACGCTGAAAGATTCATCAGCAACTGGCAAAGTTGAAGAAAATGATCTTGGTTTGTAAATTCTGTCATTGCACGTAAAATATTACAATCAATAATCCTAGATGAACAAGGGTGCCAGCTAATTCTGGAAATGGCCATACTCCGTGTTATCTGGTGCCAGAACCTGAGAGGAGAGCTTGAAACAAGATCTGGATCTTTGGCACATGGTAGTGGGGGCCCAGTACATGAGAGTCAAGACCATCTCTGATTATGTGTTAAACTAAGTGACTAAGTGTCAGTTTGTTAACTCAGAGCGATTCTGAGGTTTCATAGCTTTGTAGGAGTAATAGATACCCTGTGGGTTTCAAGCAACCTTGATACTTGGCATGTGCCAGGTATGCATCTTTGATGCATGGAACCACAGTGCAAATTTCCCTTGACCTTTCTGTGCTGGACCTGGTACAATTCTAGGAAGGCTGCTGGTGTTGCCCATTTGCTTCCTCGACAACCTTCCGCCTGCAGGTGCTTGGGGAGACTTAGGCAAATGCTGACCAAACCAATCAACAAATATTAAACAATCCCCTGGCCTTAAGATACGTTTCCTTTTTGACATTTCTGTACAGCACCTGATAGGAGCATCACCCTCTACTAGAACATGTTTCCACCTTCTTCTAAGACGCTTTACTCCACCTTCCCCCCTTCTCTGCTGCTCCAGCTTGCCTCCACCTTTGTCTTCTCTTCTTCCCTTTGCTGCTCATCTTAGTCTTTCATTTCCATTCTTGGTCCTCAGCTCTTTGCTCTGCACTTTATCTCCCTTGACGAGCTCATCCAATCACAGCACTGAATTAGAATCCTACAGCGGATGGCCCTGAAGTCCACAGGGAGCTTGGAACCCTTCTCTCGAGCCTCAGTTTCCACTGCAGTTGAAGATGCTGGGGTCACAGAGCCCAGGCTGCATCCCCTCAGGAAAGCTGTGTGAATGCAGACAAGTGACTTAGGTCTCCGGCTCCTTAGCTGGAAAACGGAGAGAATCATAGAATGGACCTCACGATGTTGTGGTCAGCATCAGAGAAGTGAAGGCTGTAACATGGAGAACAGACTTGTGGTCATCAAGGGGAGGAGGATGGGGGAGAGATGGGCTGGGAGTTTGGGGTTAGCTAATGCAAACTATTACATATGGGATGGGTAAACAACAAGGCACTATTGTATAGCAGAGGGAACTACAGTCAATATCCTGGGATAAACCATAGTGGAAAAGAATAGGAAAAATATATATATACATGCATATAAATTATGCATAACTGAATCACTTTGCTGCACAGAAGAAATTAACATAACACTGTATCTCAACTATACTCCAATAACAAATTTATTGAAAAAGAAGTTAATGCTGTAAAGTGACAGGTGCCTAGCAATTATTTAATATATGCTATCTGTAATTCATATTCAAATAATTGAGCTTTTTAACGTGCATACTTTGTTAGCAGATCCAACGCACACCTCTCCTCCCTGAAAAACAAAGCACTTCACACAACCACACTAATGGTTCCTATTTCTGTGAGTGCTCTCACCTGCCTTTTCATCTTCTAGACCCAAGAGTTTGAAGTCAACCTTGAGCCTCTCTCTATTTTGTCCCTCTCTCTGATGACTTGCCAGATCCTCCCTGTTCATAGCTGGCTCTTTCTCTCCATTCCTAACCCCAGGAGCCCCATGTACATTATTTACTGTCACAGTTCCCTAACCAGTCTCCCTTAGTCTCAGGTTTCTGTGCTGCCCACCCACCCATGTTCATCTTGGCGCAGAGCTGTAATCGCAGCTCACCTGATCTTAAACACACTTCCACTGACTCACCCTTCTTGTCAAAGGAAAGCCAGTTCCTCAGGGGAATTAATGCTCAAGTTCCTACACAGCAGGATGGAGACTTGGCTCAGCATGTTGAGGGGTGGAGAGAGGGCTGCCCTGGGGATGGCTGGAGGTGGCACCAGCTTGGGGTGTGAGAAAATAGTGGGGATTCTCATCGTGGTGCAGAGGAAATGAATCCAACTAGGAACCATGAGGTTGCGGGTTCGATCCCTGGCCTCACTCAGTGGGTTAAGGATCCGGCGTTGCCGTGAGCTGTGGTGTAGGTCACAGGTGTGGCTCAGATCTGGTGTGACTGTGGCGTAGGCCAGCAGCTGTAGCTCCTATTCGACCCCTAGCCTGGGAACCTCCATATGCCACTGGTGCAGCCCTAAAAGGACAAAAAAAGACCAAAAAAAAAAAAAAGAAAGAAAAAGAAAATAGTAGTCACTCCTTGTCCTCAGTAAGTAGCAGAGCGTACACCAAGAGAATGGATAACTGTAGTCTACATAGAGGAAAAATATCAAAAATCACCTGAATGCATAAATAACATTTAATCACAAATGTTTTACAAGCATCTACCAAGTGCCAGGCACTCTGGCTGGGTGTTGGGAATGTAGCCAAAGGTAACAGTCTTTGCTCTCAAAAATTTACAGAGGAAAAAAAAAAAAAAGGAGTTCCCGCTGTGACACAGTAGGTTAAGGATCCAGCGTTGTCTCTGCAGCAGTGCAGGTTTGATCCCCAGCCCTGGCACTGTGGGTTAAAGACCTAGGATGGCTGCAGCTGTGGCATAGTTGGGAGCTGCAGCTCGGATTTGATCCCTGGCCGGGAAACTTCCATATGCCTTGGGGGTGGCAAAAATAATAGTAATAATAATAATAACAACAACAACAACAGAGAGGGTAAGAGGAGGGGACCTTGTGGACCCGCCAAGAGGCTGAGAGACCTTGGTGTTTTGGCACCAAGGGGCAGAAGTCGGGGGTGTTGAGGGAGAAGACTAAAGAGGTGAGTAGGGAATAGACTAGGGAGAACTTTCCTTATCCTGATAAAAGGGTTGGATTTTATCCTGAGGGTAAATGGGGAGCACTGATACAATTTAAGCAGGGGGATGGGCTCATCAGATTTTCTTTATTATCAGAAACTGAAAAAGCCCAGGATTTTAGCTGAGGAGAGGCTAAGTACACCAATCATTAGAACTCAGACAATTTCAGTAATAGGCAGACCTCGGAGATATTGTAGATTTAGCTGCAGAGCATCACAATAAAGCAAGTCACACAAACTTTTTGGTTTCTCAGTGCATATAAAGTTATGTTTAGGGAGTTCCCATTATGGCTCAGTGGAAATGAACCTGACTAGTATTCACGAGGATTCGGGTTGATCCCTAGCCTTTCTCAGTGGGTTAAGTATCTGGTGTTGCCGTGAGCGGTGGTGTAGGTTGCAGACGAGGCTCGGATCTGATGTTGCTGTGGCTGTGGTGCAGGCCAGCAGTTGCCGCTCCGATTCGACCCCTGGCCTGGGAACTTCCATGTGCCGCACATGCGGCCCCCCCCCCAAAAAAAAAAGCAAAAAAAATTGTTTACATTGCTATAGTCTGTTTTGTGCAATAGCATTATGTCTAAAAAAACCTCAATGTACGTATCTTAATACTTTGAGGGTAAAGAATGCTGTCATCTGAACCTTCAGTGAGTCATGGTGGTAATAGCAAAATCACTGATCACAGATCCCCGAAACAAACAGAATAAGAATGCAAAAGTTTGAAATATCTCAAGAAGTACAGATATGTGACACAGAAACAGGAAGCGAGCAAACGCTGTTGGAAAAATGGCACCCACAGATTTGCACGACGCCAGGCCTTCAATTTGTAAAAAATAGTATCTGCAAAGTGCAGTAAAGCCAAGTGCAATTCAATGTGGCCTGCTTATAATTCTGCTTCAGTTTTTGAAACAACTGCCACTTTAATCGTGCTTGGTTCTTTATCTCTGATCCTCGAAGTTTATAAGTAACAAGGGAAGTCATCAGGTGATGTACGAGCTGTTGTCTAGCTAAATCTTTATTAGGATCATAATTTAGGATGTCAGAGAAAGGACTCCAGATGGGATGGGCTTAAAAATAAAGACACTGGTGCAGTGAATGATGGGGCTTTGCTTTTTTCTGCCCTGTCTGCCTTCTGTGGCCCGGAGTAACTATAAATTAACCCAAGGAGGAGGCACAATGCCTGGATGAGCCCTGAGAGGGTCTCTAGGCCTGGCGCATTCCAATACTGCCCCGTCAGGGAGATGAGGTTGTGGGAGGCTCCACAGCGAAGCAGGTTCATGGGGATGAGAGTGAGCTGGGGAGGTCAGGCTTCCTAGAAGGAGGAGACTTGGGTCTCATTATGTGAATAGACACTGGCCCTTTTAGCCCAATTCTGAAATACAGAGGTATTAATAATCTCCCTTCCAGGCCCAGACTCAAAGACTGGCTTGATAGAATTTAGTCCTATGCAGCATATGTCATTATGGGAAAACTCTCTCTTGATGGCTTAGTCATTACAGCAGCATAATGGGACAGCCCTGGAAAAGGGAATGAGTCCAGAGTGGAGATGACTTAGATTTGATTATTTCCCACAATGAAGGCTGCAGAAGTGGCTCCCCAAACCCTGTGAACTTTTTAAGATCACTGGAAATTTCAGCATCACTGTTATCCTACAGTAACTGGTGTCACCAATATGGGGGACATCTCTAGACTTTGAGTTAACACTAGAGCATATAGTTATATTTCAGAAAGCTACTTCATTTTTTTTTCTTTTTTTTTCTTCTTTTTTTTGTCATTTTAGGGACACACCTGCAGCATACAGAGGTTCCAAGGCTGGGGTGGAATCAGAGCTGCAGCTGTCAGCCTATGCCACAGCTGCAGCAAAGCCAGACCCAAGCTGGATTCGTGACTGTAGCCTGCAGCTTGTGGAAACACCAGTTTCTTAACCCACTGAGCGAGGCCTGAGTTCGAACCCTCATCCTCATGGATACTAGTCGGGCTCTTAACCCAATGAGCCACAACAGGAACTCCAGAAAGCCACGGCATTTTTCTTCCATCTGCATAACAATGAGATTTCATATACAAGCAATACTGTATAGTGCAGTTTCTGTGAGAGGCCTGGCTGGGTTCATAATCTGGAACCACCATTTCTCTACTGTGTGACTTTGGGTAAGTTACTTAACCTCTCTGTTTTAGGCTAAAATGGGGGTAAAAATATCTACATTATAGATTTGTTGTGAGAATTAAAAGAGATAATTCATATAAAGTGCTTAGCACAGAAAACGTGTTTCAGAAAGTAGCTGCTTTTTCCCTTATGAATTTCTGTTGTCCTATTGGAATAAAGTCACACTAGGGAAAAGGAGTCATAGGAACAAACAACACTATAAACATTATTGTTATTACCATCCCATTCACCATTTCAAACAATCTTGTTGTCACTCTTTGGGTGATTCATGTCGACCTAATATTTTACTTTGGGGGAATTTGTGTTTCTTTTTCTTTTTGAGAAAACAAACACAAGTTTAATAACATGTGACCTTCTGCATACGTAGGAAAGACCAGGAAAACCAAGTAATTCCCCATCTTTTTTAATTTTTAAAACCCATGGATTTGTGTTTCTTCTGGGAATTACCTGCTCTTGCCACATGTCCACTTTTCAATTAGGGGGAAATCACCTTTTCCTCATGAATCTCAATTGAAATCTGCCTGCATGCATTCACATGACAGATGTGTCGAGGTTCTTAGACCTTGAGCAAAAGAGGCACGCCTGGCCCTGGTCTGCACTGAAACCTGGGATTTCACAGGCTTCTTTACAGTTTGTATATCACCCTCCCACTGCCTCTCCTTTTAAGGTATCAGTTCTTTCACAAAAACTCTGACCACTTCTTTTTTTTCTCTTAATCCTTTTGTCCTTCCTATTTTCCCTAAATATTTAGGCTTCCCTTCCCCACTAAAGAGACACTGATCATGAGAATTTGTACATAAACCACTATGGATCCCAGAAGAAAAACTAAAATCAAGGGGAAAATTACATTGCCGTTACTCTGGCATCTTCAAAAACACGGTTGAGAATCGAGCTTATTTAACCAATCATCTACCATCCATCAGGTGCTCACAGTGTCTTGGGCAAAGTGCTGGCACCTGTTGGAAGATGGAAGTCATGGACGGAGGCTGAGGGAATCTCACACTAAACACAGGAAGATACCGGACTCCGAGAAGTGGCTGCCGTGAACCTTTGAACAAGGGCCAACCAAGGGCAAGGAGCTGCATGCACTGAATATGAAACACATTTGTGATGAGGGCATTTGTGTTTTTGTTTTTGTTTTTGTGGTCTTTTCCTTAGTGAAGCCTGGAAGACAGAGTCCTTGTCATCTTTCTCAACTTCCCAGGGCCCAGGGCTTTGTCCTCACTGTCCCTTCCATCTCCATGTACCAGAGCTGCGTAGAATCAGAAAACCAGGCAGTCAGGCCAGCACAGCTTAAGTGCCATTTGGCCTCTTTTCCCTGGTGTGGTGGGTTCAAGCCCAGATTCTACTGCATCCCAATAGAGCAACAGAATTCTGCGAAACGCAAAAGCAGTTGCTTCCCCCCCCTTTTCTTTTTTCTTTTTCCTTTTTTTGTCTTTTTAGGGCCACACCTGCAGCATATGGAAGTTCCCAGGCTGGGGGTTGAATTAGAGCTGCAGCTGTTGGCCTACACCACAGCCACAGCAAAGCCAGACCCAAGCCACATCTGCAACATACACCACGGCTCAGGGCAATGCTGGATCCTTTAACCCACTGAGAGAAGCCAGGGATCAAACCCATATTCCCATGGAAAACAGTCAGGTTCTTAATCCACTGAGCCAAAATGGGAACTCCTTTTCTTTGGCCTCACCCAACCCAGGGATTGAAGTTCCAAACCCAGGGATTGAACCCAATGCCACAGCAGCAACCCAAGTCACTGCAGTGACAATGCCAGATCCTTAATCTGCTAGGCCGCCAGGGAACTCCAGCAGTTGCTTTTTAAACTTCACTTTTGTGCTAAGCTGTTTACACAAATTCTCTCTTTTAATTCTCATAACAAACCTGTAAGGTAGATATTATTATCTCTGTTTTAGAGATGAGGCATCAGAGGCACAGAGAGGCTAAATAACTTGCTCAAGATCACACAGCTGATAAGTGGTGGTTCCATGCTATGAACCCAGGCAGGTCTATCACAAGATCCTACACTATAAAATACTGCTTGCACATAAAAGCTCACTGTTACATGGATGAAATTTTTAAAAAGAGAGATTATTCACTCTTTGATCAGCAAGACTAGGAAGCTGGGTGATGTCCAGGGGGCGGAGCATCTGGGGGAAGCTGTGTTTTGGTACCTCATGTAGATAAGATGATTGACTCCTCTTTTCCTAACAGAATTCAGAATTTGTTCAAGTGGCCACCTGCCTCCAGCTGCAGAATGGAATCCAAGTCTTTAAGGTCAGTGTTTTTCAAACTGTAAACATGAAGTTTGTTCGATGGATCACAACTAGTGTCTTTCTAAAAAAATGAAGTCCAGTAAAAATAGAGTGCATTGGGAGTTCCCTTGTGGCACACTAGGTTAAGGATTGGGTGTTGTCACTGCTATGGCTCGGGTCACTGCTACGACAGTTCCAGCCTTGGCTCAGGAACTTATGCATGCTGCATGCATAGCCAAAAAAAAAAAAAAAATAGTGTATTAGAACTTTTATATGGAGTACTGATTTGCATGAGAAAGTAAATTTCTATTATTTAAGCCAATTTGTGTTTTAATTACTGTTTCTTTGCAACTGAAAGCGTCTTAGATGATTCACTAAGAGTGTGAACTGTGCAATACTTCTGGAGGGTGATCTGACCACATGCGTCAAAAGTTTCACTAAACATACTCAGAAATACCACTTCCAGGAGTATATCTTGAAGAAGGAAATGTTTGTTCAGACAGTTTAAAAGGATGTTCATGGAATCGATATTTTTAATAGCAAAAAAAAGCAGAAATGACCTAAATAATCACCCATAGAGATTATATAAACTATGCTGCATTCTTGTCATGCCACCAGTAATCGGTGAGATTTATAAGGCAGTGAATTATTCATATCCTGTCTTAGCATAAGTAACACAAACAGGAAATAAGTCACGCCCAAGTTAAAATAAAGACGCCTGTGATTTTTGTGACCTTTGATGTATATAATTGATAGATGCCAAGATCATCACTAGCTGCCAAAATCATTGGAGAAAAGGTTGTAGGAGCAGGACGTGCATATGGTCTCAAAAGATCACCCCTGAGGTTATTTACTGATTACAAGGGGAGGAAGGGGACTTTACATTAGAGCATCTGGCAGGTGCCACTTTTACCAAGTGATCAGACTTGCAGTCCCAACAATGCAACACCGTGAGCTCCTGACACGATGTCCTATGAAGTACCAAGACGAACAGATTGTACTCTTGTCAGAAGGAAATAGACAAATTCAGATTTTAGGGCCTTCTGCAGACAATTGGCTTGGCTTCTTCAAAAATGTCCATATCACAAGAGAAAAAAAAAAAAAGACGAGAGAATATTCTAGAACCGTGCTGTCCAACAAAAATACAATGTGTGCTATATATGCAATGAAAAAATTTTGAATAGCCACAGGTAAAACTATTTTGAATAACATATCTTTAGCCCAATACATTCAATGTATTATCATTTTAATATGCAAGCAATATACAGAATTACTGATGAGACAATTTGCATTCTTTGTACATGTGTGTGCTAAGTCTTGAGGACAATCAGTCTGGACCAGCCATATTTCAAGGGCCCACTAGCCACAAATGACTGGGAGCATCTGTACTGAGTGGCACAGCTCTAGATGAAAGATGGCTACAGAGACAACAACCAGATGAAATTGGGATCTCGACTTGAAACCAAAAACATAGCTTTTATAGAGATTGTGGGGATAATTGGGGAAATTTATGTATAGATTGTACATCATATAATATTATTGTATATGTGGTAAAGTTCTTGGTAATAGGAGTACTTAGGTATATGAGGAGAATGGCCTTATTCTTCGGTGAATGATGCTAACTCACTTGAGTGTCAGGTATAAGTCTGCAACATACTTTCGAATGGTTCAACGAATTATAAATAGATGGTAAGCAGATACACACAGAGATAGAGATAGAGGAAGGGAACAAAGGTTAAGAATTGGTGATCTAGGAGTTCCCGTCGTGGCGCAGTGGTTAATGAATCCGACTAGGAACCATGAGGTTGCGGGTTCGGTCCCTGCCCTTGCTCAGTGGGTTAACGATCTGGCGTTGCCGTGAGCTGTGGTGTAGGTCGCAGACGCGGCTCGGATCCCTCGTTGCTGTGGCTCTGGCGTAGGCCGGTGGCTACAGCTCCGATTCGACCCCTAGCCTGGGAACCTCCATATGCCGCAGAAGCGGCCCAAGAGATAGCAACAACAACAACAACAAACAACAACAACAAAAGACAAAAAGACAAAAAAAAAAAAAAAAAAAAAAAAAAGAATTGGTGATCTAGCGGAAGGATATTCAGATGATCACTGCATTGTTTCTTCCAACTTTTTCAAGGTTTGACGGGTCTAAGAGAAAAAGCAGATTCCAAGAGTGATAATGACCTGTCACATGACTGTATAGTTCACAGAGTATTTTTACATGCATTGTTAATTCGATCATTTAAAAAGTCCATGGAGGTAAATATATGGTGTCTCATAGTCAACAAAAACATTTCTTCAGTGCCTAACATGAGCCTGGCACCGGAAATATGCATCTTTTCTTTTGAATTCCCAAAGAACACCCAGAGACAGGCTGAGCCTCTCCCACTCAGAGAGGCTGACAGCCGAGGCTTTGGGACGTCAGGGAACTGCCAAGGTCTCAAACTGGGCAACCTCCATCCCCTCCTTAGCTGGAGTCCCATTCTGGGCCTGAGCTCATTACTTTCTTTGTTTTTGTTTTCTTTGTTCTCCCCTGAGGCCTGTGGAATTCTCAGGCCAGGGATTGAACCCAAGCCACAGCAGTGACAACGTTGGATCCATAACACCCTGAGCCACCAGAGAATACCTTTTCTCTCTCTGCATCCTGTCAGGAAGTCCTGTTTCACAGATGTAGAAATGGTAGCCCAGATAAGTTAAGTAACATGTTCAAAGTCACACAGCTACTAAGGCGCAAAGGCAGAATCCAAGTGCAATCCTCGTTCAGTCTCCTATTCCAGGGCTCTATGTTCAAAGTCCCCAAGCCACCTGAGGAGCAGCCCTATCTCCGAGGAATGAAGTCGGTTCTGGCTCTAATGTGGGGGCTCATGTGAGAAGAAGTCTTGGTGGAAGGGCCCTTGGCACAGGAAACCCGTTGAGTCGTCAAAGTGGAGCCAAGGAAAGGCCCTCGAGCTCTGAACAGGCCTCGCTGGGAAGAAGCTTTGTGCAAAGAAAAGCACAACTGCACAGACAAAATCATCTGATGCTCTGATTAAGAAGCACGAGTCGCCCCATCATGTGATGGCGCGGCTGTAAACTCCAGCCCTGGAGACATGAACTGGCACAGATTCCGTCGTTGGAGCAGGAGGGGGGCATTCAGGCAGGATTACGTTGCGGGGGGGTTGTTGGGGACGGGGACCAGGGCTCACAACCATGCTGCATTTTTGTCAAAGACGCTTCCGTTTTTACTCAATTTTCAATGAAATTTAAATTTTTAAATGAAAACTAAAAATTTCATTTCATTTTAATAACCTGATTGAAAGACTAAGTGGTTTACTGAAAGTCTTAGGCTGGGAAACAATGACATCATCTGTCCAAATATTCAAATAAGAAGAAAATAGCCATTGTAACAGGAATCTAAGGGAACTGGGCTTTTGCATCAGAACATGACTTCTTTTTTTTTTTTTTTTTTTTTTTTTTCCTTTTTAGGCCGCACTCATGGCACACAGAAGTTCCCAAGCTAGGGGTCGAATCGGAGTTGCAGCTGCCGGCCTACACCACAGCCACAGCAATGCCAGATCCTTAACCCACTGAGTGGGGCCAGGGATCAAACCCAAGTCCTCATGGATACTAGTCGAGTTTGTTACCGCTAAGCTACAATGGGAACTTCCTATTTTGTTTTCTTGTTTTTTTTTTTTTTTTTTTTAATAAAAAAATCCAGGTCTTTACTGTGCCAAGCACTAGGGAAGGTCTAATTGAGACAGTTAAGAACTGATAAAACAGGGTCCCTAGATGTGGGCTAATGACTTCAGCCCAGAAGGGCTCCCCCTCCCCTGGGTGCCCCTGACCCCAGAGCAGGAAGTAACTTGTGTGGCTCAGGGTCAGGGCAGAGTCCTCTGAGCGGATGGTGCTTGATGGAGAGGATGCTGGTGGGCCCCACTGGGTGTGGACCGCCACATCTTGTGACTTGCAGAATCAAAGGCTGTTCCTGCCCTCAGAGGAGATCTGTGATCATTGGGATCAGAGCAATACTCTGTTCCATTTCAGTGACACAATGCTCACATTTTCCTTGAAACTAAGAAAAAAGACGGCTGGTGTCATCCTATTGCCTCCCTCCCTCTTTCTCATTCTTCCTTCCCTCCACCCCGCCCCCTTTTTCCCTTTCCCCCTCTTTTTCCTGATGTGAGATTCATGTGACACACAAAGAAGCATGTGAAAGGGTATGACTCAGTGGCATCAAGTGCATTCACGGCTGTGCAATCATCGTCTCTCTCTCTCTCTAGTTTCCAACCTTTTTCATCACCCCAGAGCACCCCATAGGCCTTAAGGAGTCACCCCTTCTTCCCTTCCCCCCAAGCTTTCTGTCGCTGTAGAGTGCCTATTTTGGACCTTCCATATAAAAGGAATCCTACAACAGGTGACCCCCTTTGTCTGGCATCTTAACATTCTATTTTCAAGGTTCATCTAAGTTGTAGCATAGAACAGTACTTCATTCTTTTTATGACTGGGTAATATTCCATTGTGTGGATATGCCACAAATTTGTTTATCCATTGATGGACATTTGGGTGTTTTTCACTTTTTGTTTATCATGAATAATGTTGCTATTCATGCACAAGGGTCTGTGTAGATACTTTTGGGGGGGGTGTTGTTTTGGTTTGATTTTTGGCCATGCCGAAGTTCCCAAGCCAGGAATTAAACATGCACCACTGCAGTGACCCAGACGAAAGCAGTGACAATGCCAGATCCTTAACCCACTAGGCCACAAGGGAACTCCTAGACATGTTTTCATTTCTCTGAAGTGTATGCCCAGGACCAAATTGCTGGGCCATATGGTAACTCTGTGATTGACATTTTAAGAAACTGCAGGAGTTCCCTTCGTGGCGCAGTGGTTAACAAATCCGACTAGGAACCATGAGGTTTCGGGTTCGGTCCCTGCCCTTGCTCAGTGGGTTAACGATCCGGCGTTGCTGTGGCTGTGGCGTAGGCCGGTGGCTACAGCTCCAGTTGGACCCCTAGCCTGGGAACCTCCATGTGCCGTGGGAGCGGCCCAAGAAATAGCAAAAAGCCAAAAAAAAAAAAAAGAAACTGCAAAACTGTGTTCCAGTGTGGCTGTACCAGTTTGCATTCCAACAAGCAGCGTAGGAGAGGAACTCAGTTCTTTCATTTGACAAAACAAAAAATTAAAACAATTTGCTCATCAGTGAAACACTGAATCTGCCAAGGGCAAAACCAACCATCTTTCGAAACAATGATTCACAAAGTGGGCCGTGTTAAAAGGTGAGCCTAAAACAAACCAGCCCAGCTGGTCCCCAGCTTTCCCTGATGGGTGGAACAAGCTGCTTTAAGGGGAAAGACAAGGCAGCAGCCTTCCCAGTGAGATGCTCTGCTGCAGGTTTTATCCTGGCCCATCTGCGGATCAGCTTGGCTGGACCCACTGAATACGGAACACTCACCTCTCCAGCTGGTGGGAAGACACGTGGAAAAAGATGTCAGAGGTATTCAAGGAGCACGTTATAAAGCAGACAAGTCTGAACCGCTGAGCAAAGGGATGGCATGTTATAGCTGAACAGGACTGTGAGATCTCGGCTCAAAGGCAGGACCAAGGTTGGAGCTGAAGAGACACAGACCCCCAGGTTCAGTGACTTACAGCTGGTGAGTCAGCCGCAGGGGGATGTGATGGCGAGAGGCCAGGTTCAGCCCCAGCCCATCGAGAGCAGCCCTGGGCTGCTTTGCCCAGGTCTCCCAGTTTGTCCAATGAGGCAGAGGAGGTAGGAAAATATAGAACCCTCAGTCTCACCCAGAATAACTAGACCTGGCTCTCTGGGAAGAGGGTCTGTGCTTTTAACGGGTCTGATCAGGAAGTCTGGGGAACATGCTGCTGACTGTGAACAAAATGATAAGGCTGACTTAACTGTGAACAAAATGATAAGGCTGACTTAGCAGCAGCAAAAGGGTCTAGCTCTTGATTTTTGTGCTGATATTGTCTTGCATTTGAGCGAAGTCACCGTGTTTGTTTGAGATGTGGTTTGTGCCTTAGGTTCCAAACCATTAGAGTCTGCCTTTGGCTCTGATGGTTTAGAAAGTCAGTCCATGGCGGCATGCAGGCACGTGTGTGCACGCACACACACACACACACACACACACACACACAGAAAATGGATAGAGTTGCCATACCTCTTTTAACCCACATGATTGTAGCTAACCTCACTGCTCCATACATTGCTTTGAGAACAAGACAAAACTTAAAGTCCCTTATCTAATCTGATAATAATTATTAAGAAGAAGCCTGTATAGTAGGTATTTTTTAAAATCTCTATTTCACAGATGAAGAAACTGAAATTCTGCAGGTCTTAGGTACTTACTCAAAGTCAGGAAACCAGTTATGGGTTAAATTGTGCCCCACCCCAACCCAGAGAGTAATGTTGGAGTCCTAACCCCCAGGACCTCAGAATGTGATATTATTTAGAGATTATGTCTTTATAGAAATAATCACAGTGAGGTCATTAGGGTGAACCCTAACCCAGTATGACTGGTGACTTCATAAGAAAAAGAAATTTGGGGACCGTCCTACACTGTTGGTGGGAATGTAAATTGGTACAATCACTATGGAGAACAGTATTGAGGTTCCTCAGAAAATTAAATATAGAACTAACATATGGCTCAGCAATCCCTCTCCTGGGCATATATCCAGACAAAGCTATAATTTGAAAAGATACATGCATCCCAGTGCTCATGGGCAGCACTATTTACAGTAGCCGAGACATGGAAACAACCTAAATGTCCATTGACAGAAGAGTGGATAAGAAGATGTAGTACATATATACAATGGAATATTACTCAGCCCTAAAAAAGAATGAAACAATGCCATTTGCAACAACATGGATGACCTAGAGATTATCATTCTAGGTGAAGTAAGTCAGACAGAGAAAGGCAAGTATCACATGATATGCCTTATATGTGGCATGTAATAAAAAATGATACAAAAGGACTAATTTATAGGCATTCCTGTTGTGGCTCAGTAGTTAGCAAACCTGACTAATATCCATGAGGACGTGGGTTCAATCCCTGGCCTCACTCATTGGGTTAAGTATCCGGCATTGCCGTGAGCTGTGGTGTAGTTCGCAGACATGGCTTGGATCTGGCATTGCTGTGGCTGTGGCATAGGCCAGTGGCTGTGGCATAGGCCAGTGGCTGTAGCTCTGTTCGACCCCTAGCCTGGGAACTTCCATATGCCAAAGGTGCAGCCCTTAAAAAAAAAAAAAAGACAAAAGACAGAAAAAGAGAACTTATTTATAAAAAACAGACTCAGATTTTGAAATCAAACTTGTGCTTCCATAGAAGAAACCATGGGAGGGAGGGAGGGATAAATTAGGAGGATGAGAATAACATATACATGTTGCTGTATATAAAATCGATAATTTACAAGTACCCATTGTATTGCACAGGGAAATCTACTCAATAGTCTGTAATAACCCAAATGGGAAAAACAAATAAACTTACGTGGAATTCTCACTGTGGTACAGTGGGTTAAGAATCTGACGGCAGGGCTCAAGTTGCTGCAGAGGCAAGGGTTCAACCCCTGGCCTGGTGCAATGGGTTAGGGGATTCAGCATTGCCACAGCTGTGGCATAGGTCACAGCTGTGGCTCAGAGTCAATCCCTGGCCCAGGAAACTTCCATAATACTGTGGTGCAGCCTTGAAAAAAAAAAGTGGATACATGTATATGTATAACTGATTCTCTTTGCTGTACACTTGAAAGCTACAACATTGTAAGTCAAATATACTCAATAAAATTTTTAAAAAGAAAAAGAAATTTGGACACAGACAGACATACATACCGAGAGGACACCATGTGAAAATCAGGGTGATGATTCTACAAGCAAGGAACACTGAAGATTGTGAGCAAACCGCCAGAGGCTCAGGGAGATCCTGGGACAGATTCTGCCTCACAGCCTCAGAAGGAGCCGAGCCTGACAACGTCTTGACCTTGGATGTCTAACGCTCAGCATGGTGATGAATATACACATTTGTTGTTTTAAGCCTCCCAGGTTGTGGTGCTTTGCATGGCAGCACTAGCAAACTAATACACCAGCCAAACTGAGAGTCAACTGGGTCTGTCCACATCTAGAGTGTGCCCCTTGGCCAATAAACAAGGAGCCCAGAGCGAAGTGGGGGACATTCGTGAGCAAAACTGTCTGGCAGTTCTATGACAGCTTTGTGCAAAGACCATGCAAGAACACAGAATAGGGCGTGTAGGGAGGTGGAGGCAGGGGCTTTAAACACAGCTTCAAGCTGATGGTATCTGGATGTGGCCTGTGTGCTCAAATTGGTTCCAGGGTTCTGATCTAGAATGCAATGCAGCAAGTGTGTGTCAAGGGCTCATAGACCTCACCCTACACATATGTGTGGGCAGTACCATGGACAGTGGAAAGAGAAGCCCCTAGAAGGTCAACACATCGAGTCCTGGGACCATTCCATCTTTTGGACAAATCACATACTCTCCAGGGACTTGGTTATTCCAGCTATAAAACTGAGCTCATGGAGTTCCATGGTAACCTAGCAGTTAAGGACTAGGCATTGTCACTGCTGTGGCATGGTTACAGCTGTGGCTCAGGATCAATCCCTGGCCTGGGAACTTCTGTGTGCTGAGAGCATGGCCGGAGGAGGCTAGGAAATTGCTCTGTGCAAACATGCTGTGTGTGGTTGGTGGTCAAGAGAAGCTTATGTGTCCCGGCAGGATGGCTACACAATTGGTGAGGCCCAGTATGAACAGGAAATGTAGGGTCTCCTTCCCAAAAAATGGAGAATTTCAAGACAGCAACAGCAGAGCATTAAACCAAGTGTAGGGCCCTTCTGAGTGCACATCATGTGCAACTATACAGGCCACCCGCCTGCAAAGCTGGCTTCGTATACAGGTTTGGTGGGGAAGGAAGGCAGTGAGCTCCCTGCTGAGTGTGTTTCAGCTGAATCTGCCGGGTCTGTGGTAGTAACGCCTGCACTGGATGAAACAGCCCAGAGAATGCCCACTAAAGCCTTTTGATGCTAAGAGTCACTTTACCAGCTAAAAGCACCCTGGGAGTTTGAGGATGATGTCACATGGTACAGACAAGTCAGCCAAAAAGATAAAGCGAATGTCCCTCAAGGCCCACGTCTAACAACTCCAATCACAGGCATTTCCCCGTATCAAATTCTGCAGCCTGTTCCAGTCAGCAACCACAGCCTGCTGTAATTTAAACAGGAGGGCAAAGCACAGTAGCCAGGAGTCAAGTAGTCCTGGGCAAGTGGGGCTCGGCTCTTACCTTCTTTTCTTTTTTTTTTTTTTTTTTTTTTTTTTTGTCTTTTTGCTATTTCTTGGGCCGCTCCTGCGGCATATGGAGGTTCCCAGGCTAGGGGTCGAATCGGAGCTGTAGCCACCGGCCTACGCCAGACCCACAGCAACGCGGGATCCGAGCCGCGTCTGCAACCTACACCACAGCTCACGGCAACGCCGGACCCTTAACCCACTGAGCAAGGGCAGGGACCGAACCCGCAACCTCATGGTTCCTAGTCGGATTCGTTAACCACTGCGCCACGACGGGAACTCCTTACCTTATTTTCTAAGGTTTCTGATACATTCTTGGTGCCAGAGATGACAGGCCTCCTATTTTTTTTTTTCTTTCTTTCTTTCTGTCTGTCTGTCTGTCTGTCTTTCTTCCTTCCTTCCTTCCTTCCTTCCTTCCTTCCTTCCTTCCTTCTTTCTTTCTTTCTTTCTTTCTTTTTTTTAGGGTTAGGGTTAGGGCCACACTCACAGCATATGGAAGTTCCCAGGCTAGGGGTGGAATTGGAGCTGCAGCTGCTGACCTACGCCCCAGCCACAGCAATATGGGATCCAAGTTGCATCTGCGACCTACACCACAGCTCCAGGGATGGAACCCACATCTTCATGGATACTAGTTGGGTTCTTAACCCACTGAGCCCTCCCATCTACTTTGAAGGGTCTATTTCCCTTCTATCACACGTAGCAATGCTGACAGGTGGGAAGAGTAGTGACGCGGTTATGGGATTCATGATCTGATGTTGTAACCCTCTTGCCTGAGAACAGATCTTGGTGGAAAAGGACATTCAGTCTTTAATGAAACTCAAGAATCTAAGCAAACTGTTATCTTTTCTTCAAAAAACAGATATCTGAAATGTTGAGATCAGAAGCCCGCAGATTTAACCTAGAGGTCACATTTAGACGTCAGCCTTTTAGCCCTATGTGTGTAACACACACACACACACACACGTATATGCACGTATATGTATATGTATATATGGGTATATTTTTACTGTATATATGCAAATCTATTTATATGCATGTATATGTATTTATAAATATAAATATATAGAGAGAGATTTCATATATGAAACATGGACAAGATGTAGGTGGCTAAGAAACAATTTCAATCAGTAATATTTATCTTGGGGAAAAATGATGTATAAAGATGCTATAAGCCCAGCTCTGAGAAACTATCACCTGTATGGGGAAAACTGATTTCTCCCATGCCTGCCAGCGGCTGGTTTAAATCCCCCGTGTGCAGACCTCAAGCTCACTCCTCCCTCCTAGATGTGCCAAGCCACCTGGTTTCATAAAGCATGTTTCTTCCTCATGCAAAGAAACAGGAACTGGGAGGTTAGGTAGAAAACCACCAACTGGTAAAACATCACCTAAAAAGGTTTTTGAGGCCAAGCTGTCTCAAAGCCCTACACTGACAGAGCTAAAATTCAGTTTTGTATACACTCCAGTGGTATTTGGGGTTTTTTTTTTTTTTTTTTGGTTTTGGGGGGGTTTGGTTTTGTTTTTTTTCTTTTTAGGACCACACCTGCAGCATATGGTATGGAGATTCACAGGCTAGGGGTCAAATGGGAGCTGCAGCTGCTGGCCTGCACTACAGCCACAGCAACACTGGATCGAATCTGAGCTGCATCTGGGACCTACACCACAGCTCACAGCAATGCTGGATCCTTAACCCACTGAGCGAGGCCAGGGATAGAACCTCCATCTTTATGGACGTAAGTTGGGTTCATAACCCACTGAGCTACAGCGGGAACTCCTCCAGTGGTATTTTGACTCCAGAATAAGGATCAGGTACCTTGATTGTCCACTTTCTGCATAAGTCTGATGACATCTGGTCTTTAGAAACCAGATCATGAGACAAAGAGCTGGAGAGCATGAAAGGGTTCCTTGTGCTAAACAGAGGGCTACTCTACTGTCAGCACTGTTAGTGATGCGGCATCAGGTCTTCAGGCCACTTATTACTTCACCTTAAAAATTTGTCAAAGACATCGATGTGTATAGAGAAAGAATGAGGAAACTACACACATGTTTACTCAATGATGCCAACTAGACATCATTCAGTTTGGTCCTTGTGGCCATTAGCTACAGGTGCCAATCTTTACCAAGAAAGAGCCACGGAGGAGTACCTGCTGTGGCACAGTGGGTTAAGAATCCAACTGCAGGAGTTCCTGTCATGGCTCAGTGGAAACACATCCAACTAGGAACCATGAGGTCATGGGTTCTATCCCTGGCCTTGCTCAGTGGATTAAGGATCCGGTGTTGCTGTGAGCTGTGGTGTAGTTTCCAGATGCGGCTCGGATCTGGTGTTGCTGTGGCTGTGATGTAGGCTGGCAGCTATTGCTTTGAATAGACCCCTAGCCTGGGAATTTCCATGTGCCGTGGGTGCGGCCCTAAAAAAATAAAGACTCCAACTGCAACAGCTTGGAGTGCTGCAGATGCACACGTTTGATCCCTGGCCCAGCACAGTGAGTTAAAGGACCCAGTTTTGCTGCAACTGTGGCCCAATTCAATCCTCAGCCCAGGAACTTCCCTATGCTGTGGGTGTGACATAATTTTTTTTTAAAAAAGGGAAAAAAATAAAAGAAAGAGTGACTGAAGATAATTAGCTTTGGGGATGAGTCTTGAAAAACAAAGCCTACAAAGTCATGGTATGTATAACTGCATGTTTAAGATGACAAAAAAAATAAGAGAAAAATCAAGAAAAATATGAAGATAAACAAAGTCTGTGCTTTTCCTAAAAATCAGTCTGGTTTTGATTTTTTGGTTTTTTTTGTTTTGTTTTTTTTTTTTTGGCTGTGCCTGTGCCATGAGCAAGCTCCTGGGCCAGGGATTGAACCCACAACACAGCAGGAACAACGCCGGATCCTTAACCACTAGGCCACCAGAAACTCACTGTTTTCTCTCTTTGACTCTGAACTGAATGAAGAAGGCAGGGTTTATTTCCATGTTTGTAAAGGGTAGACTGTTGCTTTCAAAATGGGGCCCTGTCCTTTAAGAGCCTGTAACAGAGAAACTCCAAGGAGTGGAAGAATAAATGAATGATGAGGTGGTGGTCGAGTGCTGGAAGCAGAGAGTGCGAATGGCTGGATGACAGGGTTAGTGTGCTCAAGGCCACCGAATTGTTCGCTTTCGTATGGTTACAACGGTAATTTTTATCTCCTGTGTATTTTATCATCATAAAAAATTAATCAAGAGTATCAGATCCTGATTCAGAAATGAAAAAGAATAAAAAGCTCAAGGTGGCTCAAGTCCACGGTCACATGAGTCCACACCATCGTTGATAGGCACACAGATGTTATGAGCAAAAGCACATCTACCCAAGGAGGAGGAATCCCAAATACACCATGGCGATACTATAAGGCTGGCATTAAAAATAAAATAAAATAAAAATTAGAAAAGGCCATCACAGTAAATAGCCAGGGAGTCAGTGTCAAACTCCAGTTCACCGGCTCCAGGGGGGCTGCGCATCCCGAGGCACAGCGGATGCCAGAGAGGATGGGACGGCTGTGGTGACAAGCATACCTGCCCTGTGAACAACATCTGCTTCCTGCTTCCTCCTCTTTCAAAGCCTCTGTATGTGTGTGATAAGTAAGTGTTCCAGGTGTACCAGCATCAGGAGATGGAGGGATGGAAGCCTAGCTGGAGACCTAGTAGGTTGATTGATTGATTGATTGATTGCATTTTAGGGCATTCCCAGGCTAGAGGTGGGAGCTGCAGCTGCCTGCCTGTACCATAGTCACAGCAACGCCATCTGCAACCTAGACCACAGCTCTCAGCAATGTGGGATCCTTGACCCACTGAGCGAGGCCAGGGATCAAACTCCCATCTTCATGGATACCAGTTGGGTTCATTACCGCTCAGCCACAATGGGAACTCCAGGGTTCCGCATTTGAATGTTAGCTCTTTGAATCTTCCTACAAAGTAGGCACAATTAGCCCCATTTTGTAAATATTATGAGCTCTTTCCTTTCCCCCCCTTTTTGAGTGATTGCCATGGTTCCTGGCATTATTCTATGAGCTATACATAGATTAAATCGTTTAATCCTCAAAACGACTCTACAAATAAGTACAAGTATTATAATTGTCTCATAACTGAGGTCATGGAGGCCAAGGTGTATTAAGTAATTTGCCCAAAGTTGTTCAAAAAGAAAACATAGGACATGATTTGAACCTGGGTGCCTTGGCATGGAGCTGGGGCCTGAACCTTTCAGCTAGGCCATCTCCCACTGCAAACGTGCTGAGAGGTCTAGATTTCACTAAGAAAACACAGACGGTAACAGTAGGGCAGGCAGCATTTCAAACTAACATAACCTACTTGAAACCCCACGCTCTTTCCACTGCTCCTTAACTGATCTGCCTGCAAGGCTCTGGTTCCAGGACATGGAAAACCCGAAAATGGCCTTCGTTAGTCAAGAAACCTACACTCTTCGATTCTAAATCTCGTCTTCTGAAGCCCAGCTATGAGGACAGCTGTCATGGTCCCCTTCTTTAAGCAGAACTTGACTTGTAATAAAGGGAAAACCAGTCCTTTTTTTTTTTTGATGAGGAAGGATCCAAGTTGGAATCCTGGCTTTTTGGCCAAATTCTTTCAGAACAGAGATTGAGGTGCTGGAGAAGAAAAAGAATACCAACTCTGTAACTCTGCACTTAAGACAATGACTAAGATGACAAACTTTCTCTGATAGAGGTTGTTTATCCAGAGACAGAAAACTTCTTTGGCTCTCGGCACGCTAAGAAAGCTGGGGAAAACTTTGATGCGAATTGTCCATATGTAATAACATATTTGGAGTCATGTATGATTCAGGTTGCCAAGACCAGGGCTCATTCTTAAAATGTAAAATAAAAATTAGAAAAGGCCATCACAGTAAACAGCAAGGAAGTCAGTTCAAACTCCATTTGAAAAGTTGACCAGGGCACCAGCCCAGCAGTCTGGTTTCCTGCAATTTGCGTTTGCCTGGAATGGATTGCAGCCTGTCAGCAGCTCCTCGGAAGAACCAGGTGCCTTGGAAGGATGCAGAAGACCAGATGCAAAATGCCAGCCAGCAGAAGGAAACCTTGATTCTTGTTTCTTGAAGAACCAGGGGGTCTGACTCAGCAGTTAGGCTCAGACCGGACCCCAGGTGTCTCCTTCCTTGCCAGTTGCATTTCCATCTGGCCCTGCTCCCACCTGGAGCTGCAGCAGAGACCAGAGATGCCGCAGTGCCTTGCTTGGGACAGTGAGGCAGAGAATGAATCATCAGAGGCGGTTTGCAGGTACATAAATGCTACCCAGGTGCAAACAGGTTTATAGCGCTAAGCTGGTGAGAATGTTCATGTGAATAACACCCAGGGGGGCCCTGCAGTTTGCACTCCTAAAGTGAAAAAAAAAAGATATCCGAAGCCACTAAAATGGCAGTGAGAGAGGCTGTTATGTGCATAAGAGCTGGTATTCATCTTAGCCGGCTGCACTGCAAAAAGATGTGGGAGCTACTTTTTGTTTTAAGCTTTAATCATATTCCTTCCATCCTTGTTTCGATTTTGCCAACACTTGCCAATCAGCTAATCTGAACCAAGTCCCATGCCAGCTTCTGGGAGAACAGAACAGGCACAGTCCCTGACCACAGGGAGTTCAAATCTAGCATCTGCTGTGGATCTGCGGGATTGACCCCAAGCTTTGTACTAGCTGATGCGTGCTTTTGAGGGGAGAGGCATAGCAGGCTGGAGCTCACAGCTGATGCCCACATTCTCCTCCACCCAGGGAGCCCTTCTGCCCTCTGTTCCCTGCCACACAGAGGGTGGAGCAGTTTGGATGGCTCTGTAATCTCAGCCACAAAGAGCAGCCCCACCCTTTGTCCCAGTGAAACTCTGGGCTGTCCTCTAACTATAGCCACCCTGCAACCTGGAGCCATCTGATAAGGATAGGTTTCAAAACAGTGCTCCTAATACCTGCCAGCCTCAGGCATGAACGTTGGCTGACCTATTCGGCCTGGGCTGAGAGTTGACAGCAAACGCTGTGAAATAGAATGTGGCGATGTGAACTTAGACACCACTTGGAATAAGATGACACACCCACACGGACGCGCCCTCTCTCTCTGGTGCTTTGATCCAAGCACTTAGGTGATTCAATCCTCAATTTCTAGAAAAAGGAAGGGGTCCTGAGCACAGTGCATTGAAAATTAAACACGAGCAAGTCAGTAGGGGGCAGAGAGGGGATCAACAGAGCGGTGCTGGCTTTCTTCCGGTTCTTGCACGGTAACACGCCCAGGTGGAGTTTGTACCAGAGTGATCTCCAGCCTCTGATCCTGGGAGCTGACAGTGGAGGGTCAGCTTTACTGTGTTTAGAAAGCAAAAGCTGCAGGCATCGCTGGGCAGAGGTTACTGGTATCCTGCCAACAGTGTATCAGCTGTGTTCCGAGCATGCAGAAAGATGCTCTGAAGCTAAGCTAGTTTGGCAATCTTTTTTGGGTAGCAAAAGAGAAGGCTGATAATAACTAAGAATTTCCCAGACTGCCTGGTGGTCCAGGTCTTGCAGTGAAGTCTTTCCATCCATGCATTGGCTCGTGGAATCCCCACCACCACCTTCTGAAGTGATTACTGAAGTGAAGTCCAATCCACAAAAAGGGAAACCAAGCTTTAGCAAGATTAAGCCTTTGCCCAAATGTCATGTATCCCTGCCTGGTGCTTGCCCGCCTCCTCCTGCTAGCAGGATTGCCCTTGTCACTGCCCTGTGATAGCAGGGGGAGAAGCACGGAGACACCTGCCCAGAAGGAGACCTAGCCCTCCCCAGAGGGCCTCAGTCTCCCCACTACACACACACCCATGCTTGGAGGAGGGCATGGTGCCTTCATTTCTTCATCCTTGGCAACTAAAATCTCCCTTCCTCATTTTTGGTTTCTTTTGTTTTGTTTTGTTTTTTTGGTTTGGGGCTTTTTTTGCATTCAGTTGAGATAACCTTACATCTCAGTTCCTGGCACCTAGTCATCCATCCAGGCAAAGCTCATCTCTTGTTTTATTTCATGTTTTTCCCCTTGAGCCCCCTTCCGAATGTTCATTCTTACCCCCATTAGGTTTGCACACTAACACTGCTTATGTACAAGGTCTTACATATAGGTGTACATCTGAATGTACACTCATGTGTATTCATATATATACACACACATGTGTAACATCCTGTATATGTGTTTTTTAAGTTCAATACATAGTACTCTGCCATCCATTTTATTCTATGTCTTCTTTCAATGGGCTACTTTTTTAAGTTATATTCACACTACTGTTTGTAAATCTAGTTTATTACTTCTGATGGTGCCAAGTATTCCATCCCTACCTCTCCCACCATACCCCTGGCTTGAGTGCATATGTGTGTGTGTGTATGCACGTGGATAACCCTTGTTTACTGTCTGTTAACACTGACCGAAATGTGTATTCCATGAGAGTGGGAACTGTGTTGGTTTTTTTTTGTTTTGTTTTGTTTTGTTTTTAATCTTTTTATAGCTGCCTGCAGCATATGGCAGTTCCTGGGCTAGGGGTCGAATTGGAGCTGCAGCTGCCAGCCTACACCACAGCCACAGCAGATCTGAGCCACCTCTGTGACCTAAACTGCAGCTTATGGCAATGCTAGATCCTTAACCCACTGAACGAGGCTGGGGACTGAACCCGCATCCTCACGGACGCTATGTTGGGTTCTTTACATGCTGAGCTACAATGGGAACACCAAGGAACTGTGTTTTAAACACAGTGGCATCCTCGGCAGTTAGAACAGTGCCAGACTGATAGTGCCAACAATAGGTTCTTAATAAATATTTGTTGAAGAACTAAATGCGTACGCATTCATGGCACTATGCCTAGCTCTTCCTCTAGTGAGGGACACCGAGGTGGTCTTTTTGCCCTGCTCCGAGGGGCATAGAGGTGCGGGATTGGAAGGTGACTCATATTAAATGCCCCTCTCCCTCCTCTTCCCCCATCCCTCCTTCCTCCCCTCCTCCCTTCCTCCCTCTCCCTCCCTGTCTCCTTCCTTCCTTCTTTACATGTTCCTTCAGTCTGAACCCCCTACAGTCAGAGGAAAAGAAGGATATTTGTGTTCTCAGAGGCCCCACCTCAACTATAAATGAATCATTCCAAAAAGGACCTCTGTTTAGGGGACCATTCCTGAGCAGGCAGACAGAATCTCAGAGGGTGCATTTTTTATTTATTTTGATTTGACAAGCCTATGGAGTCTCTGATCTGCGGCAAACCTTTGTGATGGGGTTGGGGGAGAGGGAGGGGATGAGAGGACCAGGTCCTCCAAGTGGGGGTAGAGAGGTGGGCGCTGTGGGGGCGGGGGTGCACACGGCAAGAGGGAGAGCCCGGGTGGTCAGGTGCAGACTGGGAGTGGGTGGCCTCCCATTTGTCCTACAAACAGCTGGCAGCACGTTTGAGAGGAACAGGATATTTACAGTTTCATAGTATCTCCCCACAGATGATCTGCGCCTCTCTGTGCGATGCACTAGGAAGATATCGTTATTTGGCATTTCCGCCCAAAGCGCATCGTCTGAACCTAATCATGAGGAACAAACGAGACAAACCACAGTGCAGGGTGCTTTACAAACTCTGCTCTACGTGGCAGGAGAAACAGAGCCCAGGAGCTGTCCCCGCGGTGCTTTACAAACTCTGCTCTACGTGACAGGAGAAACAGAGCCCAGGAGCTGTCCCCACGGAAAGGAGACTAAGTTGACCTGGCCACTGCAAGCAACACTGGATCCTGGAAGAGGGAAGAGTGATTTCTCTAAAGGACGTTATTGGGTCAGGGGGTGAAATTTGAATATGGCCTGCATATTAGAGCCTATATTGTATTAACGTTAAACTTCCTGACAGTGACAATTACATCGTGCTTATATGACAGTGTCCTTATTCTTCAAAGCAAAGGGCAAAATAATGCGATTTAATGCAGATAGTTTAGGAAAAATAACAATAATGACAGCATGTGCGGATAGAGAAAAAAGATTAAGCCAATGTGGCAAAATAGTAACAATCAGTAGGTCTGTGCCATTTGCAAAAAAATGGATGAATCTAGAGGGTATCACGCTTAAGTCAGACAGAAAAATACTCTATGCTATCACTTATACATGGAATCTAAAAAAATAAAACAAACGAAGATAACCGAAAAAAAGACGCACAGATTTAGAGAACACCCCAGTGGTGACCAGGGGGGAGAGAGGGAAGGGGGGAGGGGAAAGACAGGGTAGGGGATTAAGAGGGACAAACTAGGATTAGAAAATAGATAAGCAACAAGGATACATTGTACAGTATAGGGAAAGACAGCCATTAGTTCGTAATATATTTTTGAAAAAAGAAAAATGCACTGAAACATTAAGGGTGAAACTGGCTTATGTTTGTGTCTTCTGCTGTTCCTCTGACTACTTGAAAAACATCATAATCATCACTGTAAAGAGCTAATAATAGAGAAAAAACATTATCAGGCAGAACCTTCTGGAACCGGGGGCCCATATCGTGGTTGCTCTTAAATTCCACTAACTGTATGGAGCAATTAAACAGAAATGAATGACTGCAGAATTAAAAAAAAGTTTTGGGACAGGGAAGTCATTACGTCCAAAAACATACGTCCACACACACCAGGAGGCACATTCCATAGAAAGACTGGAAACCACAACAGAACATTCTGGAGTTCTTAAATTTCTAGGCTCTTTCCTAGATTGTGTAGTAAATATTCATAGCCAGAACCATCACAGAACTGGAATCCCAAAGGGAGACAATTATCCAAACAAAACATCTGTAAACAAAATAGATGGCTCATTCACTTTCGTGTCCTGTCTAGACAGACAAAAGCCCCTGATAGAGGGGTCAGTGCTTGTCTCTCTCTACACACAAGTGCACACACACACACACACACACACACCACACACACACACACACACACACACATCATCACACCATTCAAGTTCTTCTGCAGGTGTGTGTGTAATGACACAGCACTCTCCCCGCCACGCTAACCCCCTGCTACCTTGACGAAGAAGCTCTTCGGGTGTTGACAATAATTCCCATGCGTCCCTGTGACAACCACCTCAGAGGTGAGAACAGGAACTCAGCTGTTCAAAGGCAGAGAGGCTCAAAGGACTATCTTTGCTCACAGTGGTTCTTTTAGGGATAGAGAAAGCTGAAGTGGGACATTGTTCAGGGAAGGAGAGAAGCTCAGCAACCTAAATGGGAATTCGCAATCTCTAGGTCAAAGTCTGGCAAAAGTGACAACCATGAGGCAGTGGCTGGGAAATTTGGATCCAGGTGTCCAAGACAGAGGAAAAAGCTGGAAAATCTCAAGATGGGTCTTGTAGCCCATCAACCCAAACTAGTCCAAACCTTACTAGGAACAGGGCAGAGGAAAGTGCATCCAGGAATTTGGGTCTTTTGGAGGCAATCGACTTGGTTAACTGGAATTGGTCCATGCTTTTCCTTGGAGCCTGGCGAGGCTAAAATCGGTGAGCTTCCCACCCAGCCTGCTGGTGCAGCGTGTGGGGTGAGCTGGGTCTGGCTGGGTCGGGGGCACCGAGGGGCTCAGATATCCTGCAGAGAGGTCAAAGCTTTGGAAGGGAAGCTTCGGGTAAGGAAAGCTTTGGATCTCGTTAAGGCAGATTTGCGTTATTTTTAGATGGCTGCCAGTGAAATGTGAAATGCTCTCTGGGACTTGATGTTGCATTTTTAGTTTGCGTCTAACATTATATCCTCTCTGTTGTTTGCCTCCACACTACCCAGGAACCGTGACCTCAACCCAGCCCCAAGTCTTAAGATCATTTAGGTGGACAAACTCATGTAAACATCCCCACCAGCGTGAGTAACCGCAGGCCCAGCTTCCTCCTGAAGGTGCATTTATATATTTAAGTCAAAGGTACAATCACAACCCTGGTGTGTTATTGGACTGCCTGTGTTGAAAGAGAATGTTTTGTTAAGGGGGCTGAGTGCCCTGGAAGGAAGTTGCTCAATCTCAGTGGAAACCAAACCCTAGCTTTGGTTTCCTCGGGAAATTTTGCAGTAACTGCTTCTCTATAATTAGCGAGCATGGGCTTAACCAAAGCCGTAGCCCAGACCTGGCCCAGCAAGTGTAGACGTAAGCAGTGCATGGGCCGGAGCCATCACACCGGCCATCTTCGCCATCCTAGACTCTTGGAGGTGTTCAAGTCTTAGAAGCAACAACCCAGTCTGGGCAGTTTTCACTTTTTTTTTTCCTAAGTCTACTATGGATGGAAGGGGAGAAGGAAGAGGAGGAGGAAGAGGAGGCTTTAGTTTATAGCGGGATCAGTTCCCTCAGTTGCATAAAACATTTCAAAGGGTCCTGTTGTCAACAAAAGGTGAAAAGTAGTTGACAACCGTGGATTAGTCTTTGCCACTTCACCAATGAGGAAATGAAAGTCCAGAGAGTTTCAGTAGCCAGATCATGGTTGTGAGCTATGGTAAATGGCCAAGGCTTCTGATGTCACATCCAGAACTGAGTTTCCCTACTGCCCACCACAAGTGACACTGAAGCCAGCAGAGCAACCAGTGCTGTGGATAAGCCTCCTGACAGGCCGATTGGCAAGGGATCCATCAGCTATCAAGTCCTACTATTCAGGTGGCATGGTGCCAGCTTCTGTGAGGTATAGAAAAGTCTTTAAGTGATATCATCTCTCCCACAAAGAGCTTACTCTATGTTGTGGTCTGTGCACAAAGGCTGGAAAAAGAATTTTCCAGATTTGGAGTTCCTGATTTGGCTCAGTGGTAATGAACCTGACTGATATCCATGAGGACTCCAGTTCCATCCCTGGCCTCACTCGGTAGGTTAAGGATCTGGCATTGCCATGAGCTCTGGTGTAGGTCACAGGTGAGGCTTGGATCCCATGTGGCTTTTTTGTGGCGTAGGCTGGCAGCTGCAACTCCAATTCAACCCCTAGCCTGGGAACTTCCATATGCCATGGGGCTGGCCCTAAAAAGATTAAAAAAAAAAAAAAAAAAAAGGAATGTTCTAGATTTAAAGCAAAAGGTGAAGAAAAGACACGTTTACTGAGGCAAGAGACACTGTTAATGCAGTGGTCTGACTTCCGGATAATGAGGGAGAGCCGACCCTGGGCTCATGGTCATGTCTGCTTTTACAGCTGAGGGAGAGAGGCGGGGTCTCAGGATACACCTGCTGACCTGCTGATTGGCTGGGGAAAGATGGGCTCTTCAGTATGCTTGCTGATTGGTTGGGGGCGTATAAGGCCCCTGTAGGAGCGAAGTGAGGAGTGGGTCACATACCTTTCCTAGTAGGTGCTGGAAGGTGTAGGTCAGGTTGCTGGGGTCGGGGAGGTCCTTAGGAACAATTTAACAATTACAATCAGGCATGTGGGATGATGAGTGTCTGGTAATTCTTATCTCGGCCAGAGGCTTTTTGAATTTTATTCTCCTTGGAGAGGCCTTGGAGTCCCACATTCTATACTTGAAGAGATGTGACAGATGCCCAAAATGTGTAACAGTGCAAAACCAGGAGGGTGGAGTGTGGAAATTGATGCTGTGGGAGTCAGAAGAGGGAGGGCGCTCTGCAAGGAACCTCAGTGGGGAGGCTTCCTGGAGGAGGTGAGCCGTGGAAGAGAGGAGCCCTGGGGACCTTGTGAGGAGAGTGGCAGCTGCAGAAACAGAGGGGCCATGAGGACAGACGGGAGTGTCCTGGCACCGAGGTTTGTTCACCCTAGGAAATACCAAGACAGGGGGCAGAGCCGGGCACCAGGGTGTTGACCAGCACTCAGAACATGGGGCTGGCAGACAGAGGGAAGGTGGGGTGCTGCTGCTCAGAACTGCCTGGACCTATTGGCATCTCCACCCTCCCCCTCCCACCAACCCGATCAAGCTGCAAGACACAGAAAGGCAGCGTCCCATTGACACATGCTGCTGGGACCTTAGCTCATACTTTCATCACCCCACTTCCTCCTGATCCTCCCTCTGCTCCTCTGGCCCCTGATCTGCCTTCCCTACCCTTCCAATGGCCACCAGAATTCTCTGGCTAAAAAACCAGGGTTACCCTGTCCTCACCCTGCTTTAAGACCCAAGCGACCCATTATCTGTAGGATAAGTCCATACTCCTTTGCAGGACAGACCAGACCCTTCCAAGTCTGATCACACCTACTTTATTTTTCTTTTTATGGCTGTGCCTGCAGTATATGGAAGTTCCCAGGCTAGGGGTTGAATCTGAGATTCAGCTGCTAGCCTACACCACAGTCCCCAGCAGCGCCGGATTCTTAATCCACTGAGCGAGGTCAGGGATTGAACCTGAATTTTCATGGATACTAGTTGGGTTCTTAACCCACTGAGCCACAGAGGGAACTCCTGACCACACCTACTTTAGGTCCCTTCCCCTTTTGCCCCCTTGGCTCCAGGCGGATGTTCTTATGGCCCCTTTCTATTGCCCTCCAGGACTCTCTGAATCCTCCATGCCTTTCTGGCATAGCACCTTCTTTGCAGAAAGTCTTCATCTTCTAACTCTTCTTTGAGACTCATCTCAAACACCACCTCCTCCAGATTCTTTTCCCATATAGGTTATTACAGAATATTGAGTAGAATTCCCTGTGCTATACAGCAAGCCCTTGTTATCTATTTTATACATAATAGTGTGTATCAGTTAATCCCAAACTCCTAATTTATCTCTCCCCTTTCCTGAGAAACCAACATTTTTAACCAGATGTCTTTTATTTGCTTCTAGTGTCCTGCATATAATGGGTGCTTAATACGGAATCTTGGGCAGAATGGCATTATCCTAACTAAAAGCTTTTCTCAAAGGCAGCAACTCCACCCAAAAGGAAGCTGGTGATAACATCTCTCTGCCACTTCCAGCCCTCTTTCCTACCTGGAATGTGCTTTTTCCCTTTAAATCTTATCTTCAGTTCATCAATTAATTATTCAATCAACAAATATTTAGCCAACAAACATGAACACCACCTCCAGAGTGGGCCCCCGGCACACCCTGTGCTCACTGCCCTGGGGGGTCGCCGGCCTGCAGCCTGTGGTCTACACCCCTGAGACTCCTGCAGCACCTGCCCTCCACCCCAGCCCCCTTGAGACACTGTGTTGGTGCTTTGTCGTTCAGGACTTAGCCCGTTCTAACTCGGGAGTCCATGTGCACCCAGGCCGCTTCCCTTGTGTGAACACAATTGCCCAGCTGCCCCGAGAAAGCCAACAGTTGAGATTGTGTCAGGGTCTTTGTTCCGTTCCTATAAAGGACGGCCTGTTAGGTAATAATCCATCCCAGATGGAAAACACGCCTTTTGTAAGGCCTGAAACTAACTATTGCCACATCTCCCTTCAAGCCCACAAACAGTTCTTTCACTGCGCCACAACGAGCTTAACTAACTACAGTCTCCAAAACGGCTTAAAACGGGGGCTCTGGCCTCAGGGAGACACAAAGGGTGACACCGCATGGGGACAGCTCCAGGGAGTGGGGTCAAACCAGGGGGTCCGGGCTGATCAACAGCCCTCGTCCTGGGTGGGAGGCCACCTTTCCCAAACTTCTGCCAGGGGGAACCTGTGGAGGTTGAGGGTGGGCTGGGGACAGCCACGTTGCCACGTGATGGCCGGGGCGGAGGTGAAAAATAACCCAACTTGGGAGGAATGCCTCTCCAATCCTGAGACCTAAAGCACCACGTCCCCCTGGGACGGCAGGGAGTCCTTGGCCTGCCAATAAACTCTCAAACCCAGGGTGCAGCAGGAAAGGTTTCATCCCACCAGCACCCTTACAGGGTAGGCAGCAGACCAGTGTGTCCTCTGGAACTTGGGCTTTCCATGTGTGCACACACACATGCACTCGCGCACATGTGCACGTGCACACACACACACACACACACACACACACACACACACTGTCATGGGCGGAGCCATGGCCCCCTAGTGTTCATATGGTGAAGTCTCGCCCCCAGGACCTCCGAATGGGACTGTGTGTCAAGATGGGGCCTTTGAAGAGGTGATGAAGTAACACGAGGTCATTAGGCTGGGCCCTGATCCAGGATGCGTGGTGTCTTTATAAGAAGAGGTGTTTGGGACACAGACACAGAGGGAGGCTGTGTGAGGACAGAGAGAAGGTGGCGGTCCACGAGCCCAGGAGGGAGGCTTCGGAAGGAACCAGCCCAGCCCAACCCAGCTTCTGATCTCAGGCTTCCAGCCTCCAAATCCAGGACACAATACACGTCTGCTGTCTAAGCTGCTTAGTGTGTGGTGCTTAGTTATGGCAGCCTGAGCAGACAGATAGAGCTTCACCCCAATTCACACACTCACACAGACACACACGCTCGCACACACAAATCACTCTCATACATGCACAGTCTCACACTCATCTCCCACCCCCATGCCACCTACACAATACCTGCTCCACACACACTCTCTCACATGTCCAAGTGCACACACATATAGCCTCTTCAAGCACTCACACATGTACAAGTACACATGTACTTCCTCCCTTCGCAACTCTCTCACATGTACAGGAACAAACGTAGTTACTCCCTTCACACACTCACACACACTTCCTGAATCCAGACTCAGGCTGCCGTGGCTCAGGCTCCCACTGAGGCCGGTTCCCTTCCTCGAATAGCGGGCCCTGCTCTCTGACAAGCTCACTCCTCTCACTGGAACCTCTGGGCCCTTCACCTAGAGCCTGATTTCCTGCGTCCTGACACTCCCTGGAACCTGGCACTGTGCCCGCCTGTCTCCTGATCTTGGCCTGGACCAGGACCAGGGAGGCCTAGACTCTTGCTGAGCAAGGGCAAGGAGTAAGCACTTGGAATTTCTGTGTTCTCATCTCTAAAATTGGTGTTTACGCCCGCACAGAGGTTCTCAAAGTGTGGTCTCCAGATCAGCAGCATCAGGACCACCTGAACCTTGTTAAGAAGGCATGTTCTCAGGCCCCACCCAGACCCACTGATCTGAGCCTCTGGGGTGGGGGGGGTCCAGAAATCTGAGTTTTCACATGTCCTCTGGGCAGTTCTGGTGCAGGCTGAAGTTTGAGAGCCATTGAACTGGAAGATCTCAAAAATTCCTGCTAGGGAGCAAATCTCCCAGACAAATGCTTAAGTGCCAGAAGCATTAAATGTGGTAATTATGATGGGTATGAATTATGAAATGCCTTCCAATTCCCATTGTGGTTCAGTGGAAACAAATCCGACTAGGAACAACGGGGTTACGGGTTCAATCCCTGGCCTCGCTCAGTGAGATAAGAATCTGGCATTGCCATGAGCTGTGGTATAGGTCGCAGACACAGCTTGGATCTGGCTACTGTAGCTCTGTTTAGACCCCTAGCCTGGGAATCTCCATATGCTGCGGGTAAGGCCCTAAAAGGCAAATAAATAAATAAATAAATGCCTTCAAACAACCCTCTAAAGTGTCATCAGGTGAGTTTCCTTGTGGCAGAGGGTTAAGGATCCAGAGTTGTCACTGCAGCGGCTTGGGTTGCTGCTGTGGCACAAGTTTGATCCCTGGCCCAGGAAGTTCCACATGCTGCTGCCATGGCCAAAAAATAAAATAAGCACCATGAAAAGGATTTTCCAGATGAGTGAAACAAGGCCCAGAGAGGTTAAGTAACTCACCAAGGGACACACAGCTGGAGATGAGCTGGAGGAGGATTCGTGCCAGGGCTCCCTCACTGATCTGTCTCTAGTATCTCACCCGGGCTACCACAGTGACAAGTGCCTGGCCCGCCATCAGCACACAGCCAAAGTCACTCACTTCTTGGTGGTCCCAAGACCTTACGACCTACCTTCCCACCTTGACCAACTTTGCCAGCCTCCATCACTGCCCTACCATTTCCAGTACCTTCCAGCTTTCTCCCCCACCGCCCACCCCCAGCCCAAGGTCGAGCCCTGCCCTCCTCTGATTTCCACGGTGGTGTCATCAAAGCATCTCAACCCTTCCACAGATCCACACCATACCCGGAGCCAGCTTGGCTCCTGAAGGAATGAGGCCAGGCCTAGAGAAACACTCCCTCTCCTTTCACAACTTTCTGTAAAAGAAAAAACTCCTGCAGATGATATTGAGACTTCCAAGGCCTTGATCCTCACACACTGCAAAAGCCGGTGGGAAAAACAAGGCTTCCCTGGTTTTTCCTGGATGGAGCCTGGGGCACAAGGGCCCTGAGCAGAAGGAGAGCCCTCCAGGAGGAGCCGGATCCCTGCCCTCAACTCTCCCTGACCCAGAGACTGCCCTGCCCCCTTCCCCTCAGAAAGGGACCCCCCCCCGGTCCCCCAGCACCATCACTCTGGTCCCCTCGACAGTGCACTTCTGGGCCAGGCCCCACTAGGAGGACAAGGATTTTGTCTGCCACTTCACTGCTCTCTCCCTAGTTCCTACAGGTCATAAGTGCCTAATTCAAGAATTCACTGAATGAAGGAATTCTTGTTCCATCTGCCAGATTTTACATCAGTGGCAGCTTTGTATACCCAGGCACACACGCTCATGCTCACACTCAGGAGCTGGGGCAGAGGCCACAGGAGGAGAAGGTGAGGAAGCAGGGTGGCTGGGCTGGGGGAGGTAGGGACCGAGCAGAGGCAGAGGCAGAGGGTGGGAGGAGGGGATTGGGAATGGACAGCCCATAGCTGAGGCCTGTAGGCAAAGAATCACAAGTTGGAAATCAGGCCTGAGACCGGATCCTGCATGAGGTCTGCTTACAAAAATTCTCATGTGTGTTGGGTACAGAAAGGTCACGGACATGACAGAGATGGTCCCACGTGTGTGAACTTAGCTGAGTCCGGACTCAGACCCAGCTGTAGGGTTGCCCTGTGGGCAGGGCTAATCTGGCAGCATCTGGAGGTACACCAAGGGAGGTTTTGTGGGCTGAACTTTAACCCCAAGTGATGCTAAATTCGGTTTCACTTACTGGTCGTGGACAAGTCCTTCCTCGGCAGATGCATACGTTACACCCAGGGTGGCTTGCACAAGACTTCCCTGCCACGTGACCGGGCCAAGGGCTCCATGCCTTCCATGACTGGGTTAGGACCGAGTCCTCCTCCTCTCCATTCCTCTTCATCTGGGCTTGGTCCCTCAGTCTCTGTAGGCCATCTTGTCATTCCTGGTAATTCCATGACCCACGGCTCAGCAATCAGCTGAATGGGCTTGGCTGCCTTCTGTTTCTCTGCAGCCACTCTTCCCGGACTGTTGGCCATTTAGAATAGGTGTGTCACTGCTGCCCTCTAGGACCAGGAGACAGTTACTAACAGCGGACCCCAGACAGACCAGCACTGCAGACAAAACCAGGCTGCAACTTTGCAGCCCTAATCTTGCATGGGAGGTGGTGGTGGGACCCGGACCAGGATCCTACGACAGGTCAGCTCTGCCCAGGGAAGGGCCAGCAGTGCCCGCGGGACAAGGCTCAGGCTCAGAAAGGTGGATCAACAGAGCCAGCAGAGAGGGAAAGCCAGGGCTCGAGCCTGCATTTGCAGTCTCCAAATCTCTGTTCTTTTTGCCCTTCCAAAAAAGACCCAACTATAAATGATGAGCATGATTCCTGGATAAACCAAGTCATTGGGATTCAGTCCTGGAGAAGAGAAATGGTTCCAGCGGAGGGTGGCTTGGCTGGGCAGGAGCCAAGTGCCCTGTGTGATCCAGGCTCTGAGCGACCTCCCTGCTCGCCCCATGCTTGAGGCTTAGGCTCGATGGACGCCAGCTGGGACTCCCACGAGCCTCTGTGTAAACCACAGGTGTTAGGCAGCTCTGCTCAACACGGCCAGGCAGACGCCTTCTTAGATTCTCCAAAGCAAGCAATTGCTTTCTTGTGACAGTACATTTACTGTGTAGGGGTGAATTGGGTCTCAAGGCACAAATGCCCAGTTACAAGCCCTGGGGGTGTACCGTACGGCATATAGGTGGTGATTGTAGTTAAGAGCACCGTACTGTGTATTTGAAAAGTACTGAGTAGATCCTAAAGGCTCTCTTCACGAGGAAAAAAAATTGTAACCATGTGTGGGGACAGATGTTCATTAGACTTGTGGTGATGATTTCACACTATGTACAAATACTGAATCATGACGTTGCATACCTGAAGCCCATATAATGTTATATGTCAATTATGTCTCAGTAAAATTAAAAAAAAAAAAAAACAAGGAGTTTCTGTCGTGGCGCAGTGGAAATGAACCCGACTAGGAACCATGAGGTTGCGGGTTTGGTCCCTGGCCTCGCTCAGTGGGTTGAGGATCCGGCGTTGCTGTGAGCTGTGGTGTAGGCTGCAGACGCGGCTTGGATCCCGTGTTGCTGAGGCTCTGGGGTAGGCTGGTGGCTACAGCTCCAATTGGACCCCTGGCCTGGGAAACTCCATATGCTGCGGAAGCAGCCCTAGAAAAGGTAAAAAGACAAAAACAAACAAACAAACAAACAAAAAACCATGAGGCTCTGTCAGTATAAGCACTGGGTGGATTTTTGAGTAGTAAATAAAGAAAATGATATGGCAGAGGAAGTCTAATCACTAACAAAAACCATGCTAAAATTCCTAATTGTCTTACATTTTCAAAGGATGCGTGCATCATTGAGCTTATGATACCCTGCCCCAGGTCTGAAAGTCCAGATGAGAAAGTAAATTCTATAAAAATTAAACTAGTGGCCAACAATTTCCAGCTTTTCAAAAGAGGAATAATTCCTCAGTTGTTACACCTGAGTTTATCAAAGTCAGGACGAACTTGGAAGTCAAAATATTAAAGGATGAAGCTCGGAGTTTCCGTTATGGCTCAGTGGGTTAAGAACCCAACATAGGAGTTCCCGTCGTGGCTCAGTGATTAACAAATCTGACTAGGAACCATGAGGTTGTTGGTTCAATCCCTGCCATTGCTCAGTGGGTTAAGGATCCAGCATTGCCATAAGCTGTGATGTAGGTTGCAGACTCGGCTCGGATCTGGTGTTGCTGTGGCTGTGGTGAAGGTTGGCAGCTATAGCTCTGATTAGACCCCTAGCTGGGAACCTCCATGTGCCTCAGGTGCGGCCCTAAAAAGATAAAATAATAATAATAAAGGACTAAGCTCATAGCTGGGATGATCATAAAACCCAGGTAAAAACTTTGCTAAAATACGGACTCTAAACAGGATGGTCAGCTTCTGGTCATCTCCAGATCACTGACCTGTCCCCTGAGGGCCACTGGGAGGAGATGCCCAAGGCAGCTCTCTCCTCCCAAGTCCTCAGACACCCCGAGTCCTCCCAGAGACAGTTTGCTTTGCTCAAGGCTGTTTTGTTTCACTTCCCACTTTCCCTTTCAGGCCAGGGTCAAGGGAACCCAATGTGAAAAGGGCTACAAGGCCTTTCAATGAATTCCAGGACTCACACCATACAAAATAGTAATTTCCCTTACGATACGGGCAGCTATCTCAACTTCCTTTTGGAAAGAGGCAAGATATAAAATACTTCTATTCCTTCCATAGAATGATTTGTCCTAAGACAACAGAAGTCCACTTACCTCTGGGCAGAAAGCCTTATGTGCAGAAAGCACAACCATCTGCTTCTACCCAGGGCCGTAGTGTCTGCCAAGCCAAATGACCCCCAGTGCACAAGCAGGAGCCACACTGTCTCTCACCAGGTTCAGTCACCCAGAGAGAGTGCTCAGTTCCCAAAGGTGACCCTGGGATTGCTTCTAGGTCTTCTGCTGCATGTAGTCTCTGGAGCACTGCTGGGGACAATTCAAAATGGTTCAGGAGGCCGCTGGCACCGCGGTGGATCTGCTGGGTGGCTCCGGTCCAGCCTAGACCTGTGGTCCAAGTGTTTTCCATTTAGCAACACCCAGGCTACAGGCACGGCGGCTGACCTTGCTCATAGCAGTGGTCCTGCCACTAGCCTTCATCCCCAGACTGGGATGGACTGGAAGGGCTGTTCCCTCCGGGTCTGCACCGTCAGCACCCCTACACTGTCCCGGAGGCGGGGACAGGGTTCTTCCCAGCACCCAGCCCTACAAGGGCAGAGCGGCCTCTTCCATGATGGCCCTTGGGTGGCAGATGTGGATCCAAAGAGTGACACTGGGCATCTATTCCACTAACATAATCAATTAAATCAGTGCATTCAAATGCTCCCACCAGCCCCACCCATGTACAACTCAGGTAACTGCTTCAAATGACTTACTGTGGCCAAACAGGTCAAAATGAGGTCATTATGGTGGATGCTAACTCAGTTTGACTTGGGTCCTTATAAAAAGAGGAAATTTGGACAGACACAGAAAGAATGTCATGTGTCATGACATGATATCACGTACGTGTGGAATCTAAAATATGACACAGGAGCTCCCACTGTGGCACAGTGGGCTAAGAACTTGACTGATTTGGATTAATCCCTGGTTCAGAAACTTCCATATGCCATGGGGTGTGGCCATAAAAAATAAAATAAAATAAAAATATGACACAAATGAACTTCTCTACAAAACAGAAACAGACTTAGAGACTTGTGGTTGCCAAGGGGTGGGGGTGGGAGAAGGATGGATTGGGACTTTGGGATTAACAGAGGCCAACCATTATATACAGGATGGATAAACAAGGTCCTAGTGTAGAGCACAGGGAAATGTAGTCAATATCCTGTGATAAACCATCATGGAAAAGAATATGAAAAAGAATGTATATATATGAGGTGCCATATATATATATATATATATATGACTATGCTGTACAGCAGAAATTAACCATTGCAAATCAACTGTACATCAATTTTAAAGAAGTATTCTTTTTTTTTCCCCTTTGGGCACACTCACTGCATAGAAGTTCCTGGGCCAGGCATCAAACCCACACCACAGCAATGGCTCGAGCCACTGCAGTAGCAATGCCTGCTCCTTAACCCACTGAGTCACCAGGGAACTCCTAAAATATAAAATTAAAATAATAAATAAAAGAAGTAAACATGAAGACTGCCATCCACAAGCCAGGAAGGGAGGCTGGAACAGAGCCTTCCCCCACAGGCCTCAGAACCAGCCCTTCACACACCTTGATCTCAGACTTCCTGACTCCAGGCCTTTGACGCAATAAATGCCTGTTGTTTAAACCACCATTCTGTGTGCTTTGTTGTGGCTGCCCCAGGGACACTAACACAGCTGAAGGGGCCCACTGCCAGGCCCAGGGGCCCTCTCTTCCCACACAATCTACATTCTCAACCCCTTCAGTTTCAGCACTATAATCACCAGTCCCAAAATGAAACCTTAGATTTGTGTTTTATGCTGTTTTAAACATTCTGGGACAACCATATGTGCAGTTTTAAAAGTCTGTTCCATGCAAAGTATTGCTCTTGGAGTGGATTTACAATGAGATCCTGCTGTGTAGCATTGAGAACTATGTGTAGATACATCGCAACACAACAATGGGAGGAAAAAATATGTATACATGTATGTGTAACTTGGTCCCCATGCTGTACAGCGGAAAACATAAAAAAAAAAAAAGTCCGTTCCAATAAAGGTTTATATTTTAAGGCAGCAGCATTTGGTCTCTGCCTTCCCAGATCTGTTCCTCTGCCCAGAGGCAAAAGACTCTCACTGTTCCAGGATTCAGCTGTCAGGGGCAGGCACATCTGAGCAGAGTGCTGACTTGTTCTCTATTCTAGGAGCTCCCTTGAGATGAAAGAAGACATCTTCCTAGAAAAGCAGGGCTGCTATAAATAGCTATCTGGCTTGCTAAGGGGACTCAGGTGTATCAGAATGGGATGCTTAGTCACAGAGCAGACCCTGAGCTGGCCGGACTGGAGATGTAGGGTGGAAGTCATCATCCCACCAGATCATCCTGCTGCAGTTCTGTGCATCTCCCCCAGTGCACAGAGAAGACCCTGATTTGTAAATATCTGATGCCAATGACTGTTGCAGAGAGAAGTTACCATGGCTATCCTAACACCTCCACACATCAAATAATCAGTTGTCAAGGGCTGCTCTTGCTCTTTTTTAAAAGAGTAGAGTGTGGAATTTCCTGGGCCAGGGATGGAACTCAAGCCACAGCAGTGACAATCTGGGTCCTTAATGTGCTGTGCCACCTGGGAACTCTCGACTAAGGCTTTTTCTACTCCACCTATATTTTTGCCAACATCATCTGTAACACATCTTAGCAGATTCCACTTCAGTTTGCACTGATTTAGTGTTTTCTTAATGTCTTTAAAAATATTCTTGCCTATAGTTGTTTCAGAGAGAGGCCAATTCTTGAGTTATTTCAAACTCGTCCATTCCTCAAATCAATAACACTAACTAAACAGTATTGGCAACATCTGTTAAGTCATCAAGAGACAAGAAAAACCACTTGAAATCATTCACCTTGTTTTTGAGTCGTTATTGATATTGCTCCCAATTTCCTCAACTTTTTTTTTTTTTTTGCCACACCCATGACAGGGGAAAATTCCCCAGACAGGAATTAAATCCATACCACAGCAGCAACCCAAGCTGCTGCAGTGACAATGCTGGATTCCTCTATCATCCTTATGTGTTATTAAACAATAAGCATAATGCTTTGCCATCTAATTTGATACAAAATAATCCACACTTGAGTACCACTTTTCTCTTTATTTTGACATGATGAGTATGAACTGGTAACTTCTGTTTTGTTTTGTTTTTTGGCCACACCTGTGGAATGTGGAAGTTCCCAGGCCAGAGATCAAACCTGTGCCATAGCAGCAACCCTAGCTACAGTGGTGACAATGCTGGATCCTTAACCCACTGTGCAACTGGGGAACTCCTGAGCTGTTTTATAGTTACAGAAAACATTGAGCAGAAAGTGCATACACTTCACACACACACACACACACACATCCAGAGTTTCCCCTATTATTAACATCTTGCATTAGGAAGTGTGGTACTCTCGTTACAATGGACGAGGCAATGTTGATACACTGTTCTTACATATAGTCTATAGTTTAAAGTTCACTCTTGGAGCTGTACATTCTATGGGCTCTGTTTAGGGTGGAATAACATGTGTTCACCTATACAATATCATACACAATAGTTCATAGCTCTATTGTATTCACCCCTCTGCACTCCACCTCTTCATCATTCCCTTCCACTCCACCCTGAAACAACTGATCTTTTTACTGTCTCCATAGTTTTTCCTTTCCAGAATGTCAAGTAGTTGGAGTCATACAGTGTGTGGCCTTTCAGATGGGCATCTTTCACTTAGTAATATGCATCTAAGGCTCCTCCATGTCTTTGCATGGCTTGATAGCTCATGTCTTTTTGGGGCTAATATCCCATTGTCTGGATGGACCACAGCTCCTTGATCCATTCACCTACCGAAGGACATCTTCCTTGGTTTCCACGTTTTGGCAGTTATGAATAAAGCTGCTGTAAACATCTGATTTCAGGTTTTTGTGTGGGTATGTTTTCAGCTTCTTTGGATGAATACTAGGGAGCATGATTGCTAAATCGTGTGGTAGGAGCATAATTAGTTTTGTAAGCAATGATATCAAAGTATCTGTTCCACTTTGTATTCCCAAAGAAATTAACAAGAGTTGCTGTTCTTCACATCTTTGCCACCATTTGGTGGTGTTAGTGTTCTGGATTTTGGTCATTCCTAAGATAAATAGTGGTAGTTCATGGTTGTTTTTTGTTTGTTTTTGTTTTTTGGGGTTTTGTTTTTTTGGCTTTGTTTTCGGCTGCTCCTAAAGCACATGGAAGTTCCCAGGCCAGGGATGGAAACTTTGGCACAGCAGCAACCCAAACCACCACAGTGCTCTTTCATTTAATTATCATTGCTCTTTTAATTAATAATTCCCTACTTACATTGGTGCTGAGCATCATTTCACATGATACTTTCCACCTGTATATCTTCTTTGATGAGATAGGTTTAGATCCTTTGCCCACTTATTAAGTCAAGTCTTCTTCTTTCTTACTATTGAGTTTTAAGAGTTCTTTACATATTTCGATACTGGTTCTTTATCAGGTAGGTGCTTTGCAAATATTTTCTCCCAGTCTGTGACTTCTCATTGTTGCAAGTCTGTTCTCTTTTCAGCCGCTCAGGAAGACCAATGAGAACAGACATGCAATGTCTCCTAGAGTGTGCTGTATGCTCACACCCACTGGACAGCTGGCTGATGTGGGGGGCCACATCTAGGCAGTGGGAGAGAGTTTGGGCTGGAAGAATTTGTATCTGGATTGGGAGTATATTGGCTTCCACAGCACTAGCTCCGTCGATCCATCTGTCCCTCCATCTAAAGTTTAAGGTGTGCCTGTTATGAGCCCTGCACCACGCTAAGTGTTAGAAAAGCAAAGGTGCGTACAACAGAGACTTTGCTTTCAAAAACTGCAAAGGCCAGTCCGGAAATTGGACAAAGAAATAGGTCATTTCAGCGCAGTGTGAGAAGTGCCGGGGAGAGGGAAGGGTGGGTCCGGTGAGGGCGGGGGAGGCTATTGGGGTGGGGCAGAGAATCAGGGTGAAGGTCTCGCATACTCCATGGTCTCCAGGGACCTGGGGCAGCATAGGGGTGCATCCCCACCTGGCTGAGCCTTTTGCAGGTGCTCCCAGGAGTGTTCCACCCCAAAGAGCAAAGAGTATCCTCCCCATATGGCACTCTCACTGTCCCAACCGCAGCTTCCTCTGTCACTTTCACGTGGTCCCCAAACAGGAAGTGCTGCAAGGCCCTCTGGAGCCCCCGGTGAAGCAGCCTTCACACCCCAGTGGGGACCACCTCCAGCTCATCTTCAGGGCAGCAGCTATGGCTACACTCACCGTCAGCCTAGCAGAGGACCCTCGGGAGGCCAGGGACAGGCGTGTTGCCTCTTTCTTCCCCACCCCCACCCCCACGCCACAAGGTGACCTGCAGGAGGATGCAATTACTCCACGGCCACTACGGTTGTGAAGGGGAACCAAGGAACTTCCCATTTTCAAGGTTCTGCAATCAGCCATATGGGGAAAATCTTTCCTCACCTCTCTCTCAACGAGTTCTTTTAGTTAGAAAGGTAGTGCATGCTTCTAGCAAAGCCTTCTAATGACAGTAGAGGTCAATCTGTGCAGAAAAGTGAAACCCCTTCTCCCTAACCCAGCACCACATACCCCTCCCCAGAGAGAACCACGGTTACCAGTTTCTCGTGTCTGCTTCCAGTCTCTCCCTAAGTGCAAAACACATGTACCCCTGGTTGTACAAAAATAGGCAGCAGGATGCACAGTGTTCCATGACCGCTTCATTCCCGTCTCTCTACATTTGTACATTTTCCCATGTTACGACAGATGACCTGATTTGCAATTTGTTTTTATCAGTCCCTTGTCTGTTTTTTTAAGGCAGCTACTTATGCCCATGAAAGGCTGTAAACTAGAACTGGCTGGAGGCCTCCTTAGTAATGAGAAGAGGCCACAAAATGGAAAGAGCATGAGACAGATCGAGCCCGGGATTCCAGCATGCTCACTGTGTCGCCTTTGCAGGTTTATTTACCTCTCTGGGTTGGGTTCAGATGCCACATCAATAACAAGTAGATGACATTTGATTTAGGCTATGGGTCAGAGTGTAATAGTTGCTCAAGAATTATAGCTCTTGGAATTCCCATTGTGGCTCAGTGGAAATGAACCCAACTCGTATCCATGAAGATATGGGTTTGATCCCTGGCCCTGCTCAGTGGGTTAAGGATCCTGCATTGCCATGAACTGTGACATAGGCTGGCAGCTATACCTCTGATTCGACCCTTAGCCTGGGAACTCCCATATGCCACACCTGCAACCCTGAAGAAAAAAAAAATTAAAAAAAAAAAAAAAGAATTGGTAGTTCCCCTCATGGCGCAGCAGAAACGAATCTGACTAGGAACCATGAGGTTGCGGGTTCAATCACTGGCCTTGCTCAGTGGGTTAAGGATCCTGTGTTGCCGTGATGCAGCTCCAATCTAGCGTTTCTGTGACTGTGGTATAGGCCAGCAGCTGCATCTCTGATTAAACCCCTAGCCTGGAAACTCCCATATGCTGCAGGTGCAGCCCAAAAAAAGACAAAAAAAAAAAATTGTAGCTTTTAAATAAACGGAAAGACATCAGATGTTGATGGATTGGAAACCTCGGTTGTACTAAGAATTAAGCAATAACTGATGTAACTCCGTCCCCATTAAATCCCTTAGGGTTTTTTTTCTCCCCATTAAATGTGCAATGGTTCCCACCTTGCTCCACATGGGAGTCACTTGTGGAGACCAGTGAAGTCTAATCCAGCCTCCAAGGCCCTGACCTAACACAGGGCTGACTGCCAGGCTCGCAGGAGGTGCTGAGCTCTGGATGAGGGATGCGGGGGCCCGGGAGGCGGGCACACATTTGCAGCTCACGCTCACATTTGCCGCTCCGGGGGCATATGGAGATTCCCAGGCTAGGGGTCTAATCAGAGCTGTAGCCACCGGGCTACGGCGTAGCCACAGCAACGTGGGATCTGAGCCGCGTCTGCGACCTACACCACAGCTCACAGCAATGTCGGATCCTTAACCCGCTGAGCAAGGCCAGGGATCGAACCGGCAACCTCATGGTTCCTAGTCAGATTCATGACGGGAACTCCCCGCGTTGGTTTCCTTTCTGAACCCATGTGCTCTTTCCCTCCCAGGAACTCAGCTGTTAGAACCGAGGTACAGTGTATCCCATGCCATTCGTTGTCTAGGCTCCCCTCACGACGTCCAATGGGATTTACGGTGTTCACATTCTGGAGGTCAGACGTCTGGGGTCAGGGTGTTGTCAGGGTCAGGCTCTTCTTTTTTATTGTTGTTGTTGGCTTTTGTTTGTTTTTACAGCCGTACCCGCAGCATATATATGTTCCCAGGCTAGGGGTCTGATTGGAGCTGTAGCAGCCGGCCTATACCACAGCCACAGAAATGCAGGATCTGAGCCAAATCTGTGACCTACACCACAGCTCACGGCAACACCAGATCCTTAACCCACTGAGCCAGGCCAGGGATCGAAGCCAAAACTTCATAGATACTGGTTGGGCTTGTTACTGCTAAGCCACATGGGAACTCCCAGGGTCAGTCCCTTCTGAGGGTTGGGGAGGGATCTGCTCCTGGCTTTAGGGGCTTGGTGGTCAGCTTTGGCCTCTTTGCCTTGTAGATGCATCACCCCAGTGCCAGCCTCCATTTCACATGGGCTTTTCCTGGATTGTGTGTCTCTGAGTCCAAATTTCTCTCGCTTTTTTTTTGGGGGGGGGCTTTTTTAGGGCCACACCCAAGGCACATGGAGGTTCCCAGGCTAGGGGTCATATCAGAGCTACAGCTGCCGCCTACACCACAGCCACACCAGATCTGCATCTTCGACCTCTACCACAGCTCACAGCAACACCAGACCCTTAACCCACTGACCAAGGCCAGGGATCGAACCTGCAACTTCATGGTTCCTAGCTGGATTCGTTTCCACTGCGCCATGACGGGAACTCTGCAAATTTCTCTTTTTATAAAGACACCAGATCCTACTGGATGAAGGCCCATCTCAATGACCTTACCTGAACCCAAGTACCTGTAAAGACCCTGTCTCCAAACAAGGTCATATTCTGAGGTACATGGGGTTAGGACTTCAGCATTTCTTTTTGAGGGGGAAGAATTCAACCCATAATTGGTGGTGAAGGAATTAAAACGGTGTTTTACTTTTTTTTTTCTTTCTAGGGCCGCACCTGCAGCATATGGGAATTACCAGGCTAGGGGTCCAATCGGAGCTGCAGCTGCAGGACTATACCACATCCACAGCCACACCAGATCTGAGCCACATCTGCCACCTACAACTGCAGCTTGCAGCAATGCCAGATCCTAACCCACTGAACAAGGCCAGGGCTCGAACCCGCATCCTCACCAACATTATGATAGGTTCCTAACCCACTTAGCCACAACAGGAACTCCCCGAGCTCTTTAAAAATACATGGGCTGGGTGGTGGTGCTGAGGCCACGTTGGAAAATAATCTGCCACAGGGTAGAGCCTGGGCCTCGTGACCTTTAGGCCAGAGCTTCTCCCCTGGTTCAGGCTGCTTTGGGAGGCATGTAGTGCTGCAGAATAAGCAGGAATTGACGACTTCTAGATCAACCCCTCCCCTCACTGGCAAAGGAACCCAAAAACAAAATCCCCAAATCCCTGAGATAGATTATTTGCAATATCTATGGCAAAAGGCTAATTAACTTTAAAATGCATAAAGCCCTTATAAATCGGTAAGATTGTCCCAGTTTTAAAAACAACAACATCAACAAAGGACTCAAAAAGGCAACTGAAAAAAGGAATTAAAAAGTGAGGAATAAATACTTAAAGGATCACTCAACTAGGTTTTCATAAATGACACCCCCCATGGGTATCTTCTAATTGTCAAAGGTTTTTTCAAAAAGAACTCTCAAAAGGCAGACAACCAGGGAAGGGGCACAAACCCTTCTGCTCGTGGGAGTATATGCTGGTACAAATTTCTGTGGGTCAGTTGGGAGGTATTTATGAAAAGCCATGAAATCTCAAATAATAGTGTGTTGGAATTTATCCTAGAGAAATAAATAAGGACACTTTGGTATAAGTACAAGGGCATACATTAAGTGTTATATACCATAGTTAAAAAATAAAACCCAAAAAAACAGAACCATCTTAAATGTTTGTCAGTAAGAAAGCTGGTTGGAGTTTATTATTCATTCATACAACTGAATAGAATACTATGCAGTCATTAAAAGTCATGCCCATCAAATGTATGGGTACAAAGAGGAAAGGGGGGAAGGGAGGGATAAACTAGAAATTTGAGATTAATAGATACAATCTATTAGAGTTTCCGTTGTGGCTCAGAGGTGATGAACTTGACTAGTATCAATGAGGACTCTGGTTTAATCCCCGGCCTTGCTCAGTGGGTTATGGATCTGGCGTTGCCATGAGCTGTGGTGTAGGTTGCAGATCTGGCTCAGATCTGGTGTGGCTGTGGTGTAGGCCAGTAGCTGTAGCTCTGATTCGACCCCTAGCCTGGGAACTTCCATGTGCTGCAGGTGCAGCCCTAAAAGGAAAAAAAATAGATATATACTATTATATATAAAATAAACAACAAGGACCTACTTGTATAGCACAGGGAACTATTCAGTATCTTGTAATAACCTATAATGGAAAAGAATTCATTCTTATATATGAATCACTTTGCTGTACACCTGAAACTAACACAACATTGTAAATCAACTATACTTCAACTTTTAAAAAAAAGTTTAAAAAAGAGTGCTATTCGAGATTTCTCCAAAGACATAACAGATGGCTGAAAAACACATGAAAAATATGCTCAACATCACTAATTATTAGAGAAATCAAAATTACAATGAGGTATCACGTCACATCAGTCAGAATGGCCATCATCAAAAAGCCCACAACTAATAACCCAATTGAAAAATGGGCAGAAAACCTGAAGAAGATATACATTTCTCCAAAGAAGATATACAGATGGCCAATAAGCACATGAAAAAATGCTCAATATCACTAATTATTAGAGAAATGCAAATCAAAACTATAATGAGGTACCACCGCACACCAGTCAGAATGGCCATTATTAACAAGTCCACAAATAACAAATGCTGGAGAGTGTATGGAGAAAAGGGAACCCTCCTGCATTGCTGGGAATGTAAATTGGTCCAACCACTATGGAAGACAGTATGGAGGTACCTCAGAAAACTATATATAGAACAACTACATGACCCAGCAATCCCACTCCAAATATATGGACAAAACTTTCATTGAAAAAGATACATGCAGCCGTATGTACATTTTAGCACTGTTCACAATAGCCAAAACATGGAAACAACCTAAATGTCCATTGATAGATGAATGGATTAAAAAGATGTGGTATATATACACAATGGAATACTACCCAGCCATAAAAAGGAACAAAATAATGCCATTTGCAGTAACATGGATGGAACTAGAGACTCTCATACTAAGTGAGGTAAGTCAGAAAGAGAAAGATAAATACTACATGATATCACTTATACCCAGAATCTAATGTACAGCACAATTGAAACTTTCCACAGAAAAGAAACTCATGGACTTGAAGAACAGACTTCTGGTTGCCAAGGGGAAGGGGGAGGGAGTGGGATGGACTGGGAGTTTGGGGTTAATAGATGCAAACTATTGTATTTGGAGTGGATAAGCAATGAGATCCTGCTGCATAGCACAGGGAACAAAACCCAAAACTGAATGCTGCGCACCACTTTGTTGGACCTATCTTTGGAAAAAAAGTACTAACAGTTCTTCACATACAGAAAGCACTTTAGACTTTTCCCAAACACCTCATTGGCCAGGCCTGGGATATTCCATAGAAACCAGAGGGTTATGGGCTCCATTGTAGAGATGTGGAAACTCAGGCTCCAGAGGGAAGGGATTGAGGATCTGATCTGACCCCGTTTTGGTCACCTGCTCATTCAGTAACCCTTTCATCCTCATTCAGCCAGGCGGGGAGTAGAGTGAGGCAAAGGCCTTTGGCTCAGGCGCGAAATTTAAGGAGATGCCAAAAACTCAGTAATCAAGATAAATCATATTTTAATGCAACATTTAAAAGCAATGGTAGTAACCAGAGTTCCCATTGTGGCTCAGCGGAAATGAATCCGAGGAACTATGTCTAGTCACTTGTGATGGAACATGATGGAAGATAATGTAAGAAAAAGGATATATATATATATATATATATATGTATATACACACACACACACATAAATACACACACACACACACACACACATATATATATATATATATAGGTCATTTTGCTGTACAGTAGAAATGGACAGAACACTCTAAATTATAATGGAAAAAATAAAAATCTTTTTTAAAAAAGCCTACAAACAATAAACAATACATACAATAAATGCTGGAGAAAAGTGTGGAGAAAAGGGAAGCCTCCTACACTGTTTGTGGGCTGGCACATTGGTGCAACCACTATGAAGAATAGTAAGGAGATTCCTTAAAAAGCTAAATATAGAACTACCACATGATCCAGCAATCCCACTCCTGGGCATATACCCAGAGAAAACTCTAATTTGAAAGGATACATGCACCTCTATGTTCACTGAAGCACTATTCATGGTAGCCAAGACATGGAAGCAACCTAAATGTCCATTGACAGAGGACTAAAGAAGATATGGTACATATATACAGTGGAATATTATTCAGCAATAAAAAAGAATGAAACAATGCCATGTGCAGCAACATGAATGGACTAGAGATTATCATACTGAGTGAAGTAAGCCAAAGACAAATATCATAATGTCACTTATATGCGGAATCTAATAAAAAATGATACAAACTGAACTTATTTAAGAAACAGAAACAAACTCACAGATTTCAAAACCAATCTTATGGTTATCACAGGTGAAATCATGGGGGAAGGGAAGAATTGGGAGGGTGGGAATAACATATACACACCACTGTAAACTGTATAAAATAGATGCTTAATGAGAACCTACTATATAGCACAGGAACATCTACTCAATAGTCTGTAATATCCTATACGGGAAAAAAGAATGGGTATATTTACATGGATGACTGATTCACTTTGCTGCACACCTGAAACTAACACAACTTTGTAAATCACTTATACTCAATAAAATTAAATTTTTAAAAAAGTGCTGTTTGTGTGTGCATTTAAGTGGAAAACAAAAATGCCTATATTTAGCAGGACCCCACTTATGTTACATATTTTTCACAAAATACATACAACACCATTTTGTGTATGTGTATTTATAACATTTTTTGGAATGAGACACAAATGTATTGAGATGACTGCTAAATAGTGAGATTTCTGGTGATTTTCTTATACCTTTATTTCTCAGTTTTCTAAATGCAAATGCATGAAATACAAAGAAATAACAAGGTAAGGTAAAGTAAAATGAAATTTCCATTTGAAATATTTTGTAAGGAGGCGGGAAAGAAGGCTGTGATAGAATAGCCTGGAGAGCAAACCAGACTCTGCTCTGATAAAACTGTGTGACCTGGAGTTCCCATTGTGGCTCAGTGGGTTAGGGACTCAACTAGAATCCACGAGGACTTGGGTTCGATCCCTGGCCTTACTCAGTGGGTTAAGGATCTGGCATTGCTGTGAGCTGTGGTGTAGGTTGCAGATGCAGCTCCAATCCAGCGTTTCTGTGGCTGTGGCGTAGGCCAGCAGCTGCATCTCTGATTAGACCCCTACCCTGGGAAGTCCCACATGCTGCAGGTTCGGCCCCAAAAAGCAAACAAACAAAAAAGTGTGTGCTCTTTGCCCAGTTCCCTCACTTTGGGTCTCAGTTTCCCAAGCTGCACAATGGACACAAGTTATGGTAGGAAGGACCCCACTTCCCACTTACCTTCAGCAAAGGAAGGCTTCTCACTTCCTGCTGAGCCCTCTCCCTTTTCATTTCTTAACCTAAAGCCATCACTCAGCACCACCTGGCATTCACTTCTCTAGGCAACTAGACACAGGCTTGCAGGCGAGGATCGTGGCTTGTTGGCAAGGGGCCAGCATCATCTGGAATTAGCCTTTTATTCTGTGTTACTTTCCTCTCAGATACCGGGAACCTGGGTCCCTGAAGACAGGGGTACAGTCACATGTACACAGCTCACTGAGGATCCCTTGTGTGTGGCTCACCTGGCGACCTCTCTAAAACGAGATGATGGGGAGGAAAGCTGCTTGGGGCGGGGCGGAGGGTGGGAATCTGCATTACAATGAAGAGGTTTGAACACGTAGGAGAGACTAGCATTTAGACCTCCTTTGTTCGCAGGTTAGGCAACTGACCTTAGGAAAATTCTTGGTCAGGACGGTGGGGAAGCCTGAAGCCCCGCTTCTTTGGGAGAAGGAATGTGGCCGAGGGCCCCGGGAGCCTCAACCGACACGCCCACCCGGAGACCCAAGAGGAGGTTGAGCGGCATCTCCTGCCCTCTAGTGGTCTCTTCTGGAACCGCCTCCAAGGAGAAACCTGGAGTCGCAGGATTGCTCTCAGGCTCATCAATCCCCACCTCCGCTTCAAGCAACCAAGAAGCCAATCTCAGAACCTGTTGTTCAAGGCTTTTTGGCCCTTCTGACACTTAAGGGGTGTGATTTTAAACAATGGCCCCTCGTAAGGGTCCTTCTCCAAAGTAAGGGACTCTGCTCTAGGCAGTGGCCCACATCCTGGCTCAAGAGAAGCTGGAGCAGCCAGGGCTGGACCTCAGAACCACAACCCAGCAGCCACTGTTCTGCCCCGGGGGTGGGAGGTGGGGGATGGCTGTGGCCCTGCCTCCTCCTCCTCCTCCTCCCTTCAGCCCAGCCGCCTTCCAAAGTGCTGGCTCCAGGACCCGCTGAAAGAAAATTGGGTAACCGTATTTCCTGGAGTTCCCGCTGCGGTACAACGGGATCAGCCGCGTCTTGGAAGCACTGGGACTCAGGTTCAACCCCTGGCCTGTACAGTGGGTTAAGGATCCTGCATTTCTGCAGCTGCAGTATAGATCGTAACAGCAGCTTGGATTTGATTCCTGGCCCCGAACTCCATCCATATGCTGTGGGACAGCCAAGAGAGGAAAAAAAAAAAAAAAAAAAAAAAAAAGGTATTGCCTCTCACATTTTAATTCAAAATTATTTTTCATCATAGGTTTGCTTAGTTACAGAGAGAAGTAATTTCAAGTGTATTTTCCACATTGGCATTTAAAAAAAAAAAAAACTGTTCCATCACTCTACAGATGTATCCAGCAAACCCAAGTACAAGATCATTTCATGTCCACTCTCAGCTATTGAAAGGAGCTATGAACAAGCCCTTTACAGGAGTTTCCTGGTGGTCTAGTGGTTAGGATTCAGTGCTTTCACCACTGCAGCTCGGTTTCAGTCTCTGTTCTGGGAACTGAGATTCCCACATCAGGCACCTGCATACCGAGGTCAAAAAATAATAAGATAAAAATTAATTTTAAAATAAAAATAAATTTCAAGTCCAAATAAATGAATTAAAAAAAAAAAAGCCCTTTACATCCTTTCTCTCTTTGTGCCTGTACTCCCCTTCCTCATAAAATGTTGTTGTAATGTGATATGTTTTTGTCCTAGAGTCTTTTATTGGCTTCCCTGGACTGAGTGACCCAGACTTAAGGGACAGGAAAGGGTGCTGGAGTGAGGTGCCCTGTGGGGAACAGCACAGGAGCCCAGCAGCCCCGCATAGACCGCAGAACAGGGAGCAGACGTGGAGGTCGGGGAGCAGGGCTGTCTAATTGACTACTGTTCTCAATTCCCTTGCTTGCTTCTGGAGGTTCTGTCCCCCTCAGACAGACACCGCCCTCTCACCCCTGGGTGGTGCCGTGAGAGCTGAGGGCTGTTGGGAAGGCTCCCTCTGTGCTCTGCCCTCTCCCTGGAGGCCTCTGAGGAAGAACATGGGAGCTGTGGGCCCAGGGAGGGGGCCACAGGGGGCAGGTGGGCATCAGAGCTAAGGATGCCAGAGCCCCCCCTCCCCCGGGAGCACACAGCAACAGAGACCACAGGCTCAGCAGCTGGGAGCAACTTTCATAGGTGTGAGACAGCTGGATGTGCCAGGGGCAGGAGGTAGAGGCCCTGGGGGCCACCCCTTCCCAGCACCGAGCCTGGCCCCTGGCCCCTGGCCCCACAGAACTCAGTTCTGAGGGCAAGTATGTGAATGCCTCTCACCTACTTCTGTCACGAGGCCATTTGTTTCCTGCCTCCTGCAGTGGCAGAAATTCTAAGTGTTAATATTTGTGTTCTCTGAGGCCCAGTTCTGTATGTGCACCTAACAGATATGCAATGTGTGATGGTGGTTTTTTGCTCTTTTTTTTTTTTTTTAGGGCCACACCTGTGACATAGGGAAGTTCCCAGGCTAGGGGGTCCTATCAGAGCTGCAGCCGCTGGCTTATGCCACCACCACAGCAACGTGGAATCTGAGCCTCATCTGTGAACTACACCACAACAGCGCCGATCCTTAACCCACTGAGTGAGGCCAGGGATTGAACCAACAACCTCATGGATATGAACTAGTTGGGTTCTTAACCTGCCAAGCCTCAACGGGAATTCCTGTGGTGGTAGTTATGAATGAAACAGGAGAAGTCCTCTTGGGCTTAGTGATCAGACCCCCAAACCTTTATTGCTCTGGCAAGAAAAGTTAGTTGCTCTAAGTATTAAAATGAAATGGCTTAATAGAAAAGGAGATGCATTTGGCTTTGCGCATTGTTGATCAAAGCAATTCTATCTGCACAGCTTGTCTGTCTTTTTTAACACCCAGCATCTCATTCCCTCTGAGAAGCCTTTTGGATCCATTATACTGTCATTATTTCTTTTTGGCCTCTTTAACGTGTGTGTGTGCACGCGCGCATGCAAATTGTCATCTGAGGCATCAACCTATAGGGTGCCCTTTCTCTCTACACTCCAGCCTGCTGGGACCACATCACTAGGTCTATATTTGTCCCAGGAGGGCTGTTGTTGGAATGATGGTGAACAAGGTGAGATAGGAAAGACTGGCCAGGCAGTGCCTGTGGGCAGAGGGGTCCTCTCGTCGCCCCTGGGGGAGCTCAGAGCAGGGTAGGAGGAAAGGGGGAAGGAGGCAGAGGCTGCAGGGCCTGTGTGTACCCCTCCCACCCTTGCAGGGGTGGCCCCCAAGAACAGGAAGTGAGGGAGGAGGGCAGCCCATCCACTGCCACATCCTGGTGGGAGCACCTTACCTGGTTTGCAGAAGGGCTGGGAGCCGCTGCGGTCCAGACAGGCCAGGCACCGGGACAAAGACACCACAGAGTGATCCACAAGGATCCAGAGACCCTGAGACCTAATGAGGGGAGCCTGTGGGGCCAGAAAGCTACCCAGGACAGGCAGCACGCCTGGAGGACTACTCAGAGTGCAGGGCTGGAGCCATCCTAAGCAGCCCCTCCACAAGCTCCAGGTGTGGCCAAGCACTAGTCCGCATGCCCGATGCACAGCGAGGCCACACCCACTGGAAGGTCAGAGTTTGGAGCAGAGAAAGGATTACTGCAGATCCAGGCAAGGACTGTGGGTGGCTTGTGCTCCAAAGCTTTGAACTCCTGGGTGGTTCTCAGGGAGTTTTTTGGTTGTTTGGTCATTTTAGGACGGCACGCATAGCATATAGGGGTTCCCAGGCTAGGGGCTGAATCAGAGTTACAGCCGCTGGCCTACACCACAGCCATTGGGCTACACCACAGCTACAGCAATGCAGGATCCAAGCCACAGCAGTGACCTACACCAAGCTCACGGCAACGCCAGACCCTTAACTCACTGAGCGAGGCCAAGAACCAAACTCGCATCCTCACAGATACTAGCCAGGTTCATCACTGCTGAGCCACTATAGGAACTCCTCAGGGAGAAGTCTTTTAGGCAAAAATCTGGGTGTGGACCACAGGGTGTATGTCTTTCTTCTGATTGGTAGGTGGTGAGGTCAGAGGGCAGTGCTGGAATCTTGGCTCAGCCTGAACTCACCATCTTTCTTCCACGGGGGTGGGGTCCTTTGTTCCTACAGAGAAGCTTCAAGACATTGTTCTGCCTGTTCCTTGAGGAGAGAACTGGGCCCCCACCCCCACCCCCACGGCATATGGAGGTTCCCAGGCTAGGGGTCAAATGGGAGCTATAGCTGCTGGACAACGCCACAGCCACAGCAATGCCAGTTCCAAGCTGCGTCTGTGACCTACACCACAGCTCACGGCAATGCCGGAATTTTAACCCACAGAGCGAGGCCAGAGACTGAACCCACAACGTCACAGTTCCTAGTTGGATTCATTTACGCTGTGCCACGACAGGAACTCCAACAGGGCCATTTCTTGACTGCTCCTGCTTTGTTTCTGCATCCCCTCCCTTCCCTGATTAGTCAGTTTGAACTTGCTCTCCTGTAGGAAGGTCTAGGAGGCTGCAGCCTTCCTTTTGCAAATAAAACACTGGGGACACAGAAAAGTCTTTGTGCCCAGGAGGACCCCCTAGGGTGCTGCTCAGTAGTCCAGGGAGTTTAGATTTGGGTTCGGGGGTTGGCTGGGGCGATGGCACTCCTGAATACCACTGAGTTTGACCCTGGAATGACAAAGCGATCACTGTTTTGAATGAGAATCCCCCAGAGTGAGCAGATTTGGTTTTCTGCCACTTCAGGGCTCTGTGTCTGGAAATCAAAATGAGCTACTGAACTAAATAGGACTTTTGGGTCCTCTTTTTGTACATCTGTATAGTTCATACCCGCTAGTAACATTGTAATTAACCCATATCCTAACCTACACCACAGTATATGTGAGGTGTGGTTATAAAAAAGCTTTTTATGTTTTTGTTTTTAAACTAAACTACAGGAGTTCCTATTGTGGCTCAGTGGGTTAAAGAGCCTGTGAGGATCTCTGTGATTCTGTGATGTCTCTATGAGGATGCAGGTTCGAGAGATCTCTGGCCTCGCTCAGTAGGCTAAGGATCCTGCATTGCCAGCGTTGCCTCCCCAAACAAAAACAAACACCTCAAGCTGCAAGCATTTAAAAACATACTCAAAAGCAGATCATAGAGTTATGAACTTGTGTATCAGTTAGGGTCTCGTGGACAAAGAATGTCACTTGTGGTATCAGCAATCCAAGGAGGTCACCACCATCAGCTCCTGCAGCCACCCAGATGGACACTGTACCCTGAGGGGATTCGGGATGGATGTGGGCCCTAGAGAGCTGAGGTGCCCATAGAGGGACCATTTCTACAAGCCCAGCCTCTTGCATCTTCCCATGGAAAGAAAAGGGCTAAATTCATCCGAGATGCCTGGTTTTCTTTAGTTACCAGAGACAGTTGATGTTCTAACAACTGTTGTTGTTTGTCTGTTGTTTGTCTGTTGCAAAAACTCTTATGTATCCTGTTTGGCTCCTCCCTTCCTTCTTCCAAAGAATGGTTCCACCTTTAGAACCACCTGGGCAGCTGCCTCCTTCCTGGGCTCAAGTTCTTTTATTTGGCAGTTTTATCTGCCAAATAAAAGAGTAAAACATAATTCTCGACTTTAAAGTTGTGCAAGTTTTTTTAGTTGAGTCTCAAGAAAAGCCAGATATCCTCACATTCAGATGATGTGAGGGAGGTGCAGAGTTACGGCCAGGGGGTGGGGACGCTCAGAGGAACAGTTCTGGGGGATAGTGCCAGGGCTGTCCTCTCCCTGAGGCCATGAGACCAGGGGAGGGATGGTTCCCGGTGCCTTAGCAGTGTGGGGAGGGGGACAGTGACCTTCGGTCTAGGGGTACAGACAGTCTTCAGCAACATGGCAGGGAGGGAACAGGGATTAAAAACTAGGATTCACTCTCCTCTCTTGCTCCAGGAGAGGAAGCCAGGGGACAAGGGAGCCACAGACCTCCTTCCACAGGGATTGGCCTCTTTGGGTCCAGCTACTCAATAATCGATTTTCCTTTTTAGGGCCACACCTGCAGCATATGGAGGTTCCCAGGCTAGGGGTTGAATTGGAGGTACAGCTGCTGGCCCACACCACAGTCACAGCAACAGAGGATCTGAGTCACATCTGTGACCTACACCACAGCTCACGGCAACACCAGATCCTTAACCCACTGGGCGAGGCCAGGGATCAAACCCACATCCTCATGGATACTAGTTGGATTCATTTCTGCTGCGCCATGACGGGAAGTCCTATAGGCAACTTTTTTAGGAAACAGGAAACTGACTTCCATTCCCACTGGGAAGCACAAGGATTCCGATTCTTGGCATCCTCCTCAATACTTGCTATCTTCTTTTGTTTTTGCTTTTTTGATGGCTGTCCTAATGGGTGTGAAACAATATCACGTGGTTTTATTTTTTTTAACGGCCACACCCATGGCGTATGGAAGTTCCAGGGCCAGGGATCAAATCTGAGCTGCACCTGCAACCTAAAGCTGCGTCAATGCTGTCAGATCCTCAACCCACTGCACTGAGCCAGGGATCAAACCCACACCTCCTCAGTGACCCGAGCCACTGCAGCAGGATTCCTTTTTTTCTTTTTTTGCTTTTTAGGGATGCACCCACAGCACATGGAAGTTCCCAGGCTAGGGGTCGAATTAGAGCTGCAGCCGCTGGCCTACACCACAGCCATAGCAACATGGGATCCGAGCCATATCTTTGACCTACAGCACCAGCTCATGGCTATGGCGGATACTTAATCCACTGAGCAAGGCCAGGAATTGAAGCCTCATCCTCATGGATACTAGTCAGATTTGTTTCCACTGTGCCACAACAGGAACTCCCAAGGAAGATTTTTTTTTAACAAAAAAATTTTTTTAATTTTCTGCACTAATATTCATACAGCTGTAAACTCAAGGTATCATCCAATACTTGTATAAATCTGGGGAACAGTTAAGAAGCACCTTCAATGGTTTCCACAGTTTAAGAATTTACCATTTCAAAAATTTTAGAATGAATCTAGTAAAATGAATAAAATAGTTATAAACATTACACAAAATCATGACAAAACATTTGATATAGAGGGCTTGATATGGAATGATAAATATGAAAAGAAAGTGAAACTAACTTGTGGAGTTGGGCTAGATAAAAGACCCATGTGTTCCCCAAACCTGGCGACTCTTGGGGATATCTCTGCCTCTCAAAACAAACTCTAATTATTCAAGGAAAGGCTCTCTTGACTCCGATTCCCATAGGCTGCAGAGGGGGGCGGTGAGAGGAGCTGAGTGTCCTGAGGTTCACAGATGAGAAGAGGCATCTCTTCCGTAAGGAGAAAACTAGGCAAATTCTTCCACGTCCTGAAGTCAAGCTCTTTGAGACTTTGCACTGCGTCTTCTCTACGCCCCTCCCCTGATCTTGACTGACTCAAGCTTCCAATCCTAAGCTTTCAATCCCAAATTTCTACTGTTTTAGGACTCTGGGAAGTAGCTGACCAAATAATAATAATCATAATAATAGCACTGATGTTAATAATAATAAACATCAGGAGATGTTTTCTGAATAGACCGTAGAAACAGAAAATGAAATGGGGCAATGGTCCTTTTAATGGCACCAATGATCAATAAAGGGTCTGGACCCCTAGTATAAATATTCTGTTTGGCCCTCCTGGATTGTGTCTCTGGATGAGAACATACCCAGCAAGGGCCATGGACAGAGGAGAAACAAAGGAGAAGAAAGCTCACGTTGACCGTAGAGGGTCTCCTATGTGTGGAAGCCGAAGGTGAGGAACTATAGGGGGGTCATCCCTGGAACCAGCCCCAGCCCGTGTCTCAGATGGGTGTCCATGCAGAGGCTGGACACAGGTGCCAGCAGCGAGGCTGTGCTGCCCAAGAGACTAGACCCTAGGATCCAAGTGCTTTGGACAAAGAGGAGGAGTAATGCGGTAATCTTTGGTATAACTTAAGGCACATCAATAGAATCCTCATCCTCAAACATCAGACTTTACACCCTGTAAGTCCTACCACTGGACACTCCTTTGATTTAAGCCTTTGACTACAAAAGCCTACTGCTGAAATGCCAATAACTTACCTGGGAGGGGCTGCTCAGTATCATCCACCAAATACCCACATATCCCTTGGACAGGGTGGGTTCTGATCAAAAGGCAGGGCCTTCTCACTAGTATGTGGGCATTGGGCAGGATGCAGGGGGTACAGATCTCAGGGGTAAAACGCTAAGAGTTTAAAGAGGGAAATCAGAGCACCAAGAGAAAAAACATGGGAGGGCTAACTCCCTCCTCTGCTCACAGCCTTGCCTGGACAATCCTAGCTGGTATCCAGCCCCTGATGGGATGATGGGTGTCTCCAAGTGAGGCTGAGCTCATAAGGCCACAGGGCAGGTTCTGCTCATCACCGGGATGTTAAGGTTGAAGAAAGGGTCCAGGGTACCAGGATGGGGCACACGATCCTCACTCAGGGCTATATAAGTCTGAGGGTTGGGGTCAGGGAGGATTTCTGTCTTTCTGTAGGGGTAGAGGCTTTCCCATTCCAGAAGCCCAGGGCCTATGTTGTGGGGATCTGTGAGGGCAGTGCTGCTGAGGTTCAGGCTGAGGTTGGACCTGGGTCTGAGGGCCACACAGCCACAAAGTCAGATAGTCTTTATTCTGGACCCTTTCAAGTAGGGTGTTGCTGTGAAATACTTGTCTTCATTTCTGCTCGATACAGTCAACGCCCAGGGTGTTGTCAGGGCAACGGCAGGTCCTGCTTCCTGGGGTGGCCAAGCAGAGGTGGGTGCAGCCACCATTGTTCACTGAGCAGTAGTTGTGACCTGGAAAAGGCAGAAGTGAGCTTGACAGCTCAATCAGCTAAGAGAGTGGCCCCCAGGGAACGGGAGGGCATACTGGGCACCCAGCTCAGCTTATCTACTGGCTGCTTCCTCATCATTAGAGTTTGTTGGATTCGCAAAAACCTGGATCCCTGATTCCTGACCTGGGGGCTATGCTGATGTACCGTCAAAGCTCCAAAAGGTTTTTCCAGCTCTGCTGAGAACATGGAACTGGAGTTTTAAGGCACCAAGTACTCTCTCTAGCTTGGCCACTTGCCTGGGGGACCAGAGAGAAGAAAAGAAGGTTGGAAAGAGACCTTGGGAGATAGCAGAGCATTGACTCTGGAGCCAGGCTGCCTCATTCACCCCAGTTCTCCTACTGTGGCTTTGGGCAGGTGGCTTCCATTTCCTTATTTATAAAGAGGGCACAATAATAGTGCCTACCAGTGAATACAGAGCACTTAGTATGCTCCAGAGCATTGACTCAGGAGCCAGGCTGCCTCATTCACCCCAGTTCTCCTACCGTGACCTGGGCAGGTGGCTTCCATTTCCTTATTTATAAAGAGGGCACAATAATAGTGCCTAGCAGTGAATACAGAGCACTTAGTACACTCAGTGACTTGATGTACTTGATGTACCCAGCTCACAGCAAGCATCACACCTGTGCCTGCAGTTATTATTGTTACAAATTACTGTTGTTGCTGCCAGGCTAAATGGATGGACTTGTAAAGCAGCAGAGATCCTAACCCTGTTTCTCCTTGGAGCCTATTCTGAGACCCAACCCAAGAGTCAATACTTTTCTCAGCCTTGACCGTTATTCACCTTTTTCCCTAATGTTTTCTATTGATTCATCTACTAAATAATGAAAACTTTTTTTTTTTGGTCATGCCCACAGCATGTGGAAGTTCCCAGGCCAGGGATTGAACCCACACCACAGCAGCAACACCACGGGGTCCTTTACCTGCTGTGCCACCGGGGTGCTCCATGAAGACTTTTTTCTTTCTTTTTTGTCTTTTTGTCTTTTTTAGGGCCACACCCATGGCATATGGAGGTTCCCAGGCTAGGGGTGCAATTGGAGCTGTAGCCGCCAGACTACATCAGAGCCACAGCAATGCAGGATCCAAGCCGCGTCTGCGACCTATACCATAGCTCATGGCAATGCTCAATCCTTAACCCACTGAGAGAGACCAGGGATTGAACCTGTGTCCTCAGAGATGCTGGTCGGGTTCATTAACCGCTGAGCCAGGACGGGAACTCCGCCATGACTACTCTTGATGGAAGAGACTGCGTCTCACTCACCATGGGATCAGGGCTTCCAGAAGCCACACAAGTCCCCAGCACACCCCTGGTCCCTCACCAGCCAGTGCACAGGTGTGTTACAGGTAAGTTACCTTCAGGACACTGAGACAGGGCAGTCGTGATGCCATACAGCCGGGCCTGCTTGTGGGGGTGGAAGGTATCCGTCTCTTTGGAAACAGCAAGATCTATGGCAACCACGGAATTCCTACAGGGCACCAAAGGAGAGAAGGTCAAAACACATCTAATGGTGTGAACTTTTCTCTCCAGGGCAGCCTCTTTTGGAGTTGGGGGGATAAACTGGAGGCCGTAAGTAGAGACACTGGCCTCGCTCCTGGCCCTCCCTCCCTCTTCCTGGGACGAGGCAAGCCTGGCTTCTTATACAGAGGCCCATGGCTCTAAATTCCAGCTTTCTATACAGATGTGCCTGCCACAGCTGCTTGCTTGGTTTCACCCCCAACTTCCTGTAGGAAGAGCTGGTCCTTAAGGGGCTCTAGGAATTTTGCAATTTTAGAATTATAACTAAGAAGGGGCATGGAGCCCCCTGGCTAAGGGGGGTTCTCGGGGAAGAACAGGCACACTGAGGAGGTCCAGGTTTGCAGGCTTGATGCTGCCCGTCTAAGAGCGTCCAGATGATACATGGTACCAGGGGCCCTGCTGGCCCCCTTCTCGCCCTTCTCTCTGACCCCCAGAGGGCAGGGCAGAGGCATCTCTGGAGGCAGGAATTCAAGTCAAAGGGCCCCTTGGGGAAGAACTTGGCCTCCAGGGAGGGCGACAGGGCAGGGCCCCGGCCCCCACGCCGCAGCAGCTGACATACATCTTCCAGTCGGTGTAATACAGATTCTTCCCATAGCTGGTGACAGCGAAAGGGTACTGGAGGCCTTCGAGAACCTTGCGTCTGCTGGGCTGACCCGGCTTCAGGCACTCGGCCCGACTGGTGCCTGTGTGGGGCGAAAACAAGCCATCCATTGTTCCGACAAGAAATGGCCTCTTTGTGTCAAACAACCAGAGTAACGAGGGCAAGGGTGAGAGGGCCTTACAAGCTCAGATCCTCCCGAACACAGGACCTGCCCTTCTGAACTGGAGAGCTGGCAGTTCGTCCTCCGTGGGCCCTCTCACTGGTCGACCCCACCCTCACCCGGAACCCACACCTGGTTCTGATGGGGAGATGGAGCCGGAGCAGAGGAACTGCACCCCGTTGTACCCGTGCCCCGGGCAGCTGGCGTCTTGGTAGGAAAAGATGCCATCTTCCAGCTTCTGCTCCAGCCTCTCCTCCCTGGAGCCTCTTCAGATGTCCCCTCCCTGCATCCCCAGTCCTTGGAACTGCTAAACTGCCCCACTGGTTGGCAGCTGTGCCTGCGCCATGACCAACAGAAGGCTCAGGGTTTTATCCAACTGGGCATGCTTTCCCTGCTGCATCCCCCAGGGCACCTGATGGTGCCTGGAACAAAGCAGAGACCTAGCAGAGACTTGGTGTGTGACGGATGTTCCTCCCCAGCCCATGTCCCTCACCTGAGAGACACCCCAAGTCGGCCCGGGCAGGGGTGCACTACTTTCTCTTCCTTGGCCCCAAGTCCTGCTTAAGCTGCTGGGGACGAACAGGGGTGGAGGTCCAAGAATGTAAGTGGTGAACTGCTGAATAGGTACCAGGATGAAGACAGGCACTGGGCTGGGGGAGGGGCCAATATTTTCTTAAAGGGCCAGATAGTAATTATTTTAGGTTTTGTGGGCCAAGAGGCAAAATTGAGGACACTATACAAGCATTTCTATAACCTTTTAAAATGCCACATTAAAAAAATGTAGAAGCCCTTTATAGTTCCTGGGGTTGTAACAAAACAGGTGGCAGGTTGGATTGAGCCCATAGGCCAGCAAACTGGAAGATTGAGAGCTTTCCCTGGACTGCATCAAGCCTAGAGAAACAACTGATTTCAGAGCACAGATATGCAGCTATTTTTGTGCAGAGGGAAAAAAAAAAACAGTTATCTTATACTCTCCTTCCCATAAGAGATATTCTTGATGGTACAGGGGGTGACAACAGTTGTTTGGTAAAAAAGAAACTGTAGTGACACAGTTTCAAGCCCAGGAGCCAGGCCCCGGGCTTTCCATCACCTGCGTCAACCCAGCAGAGCTGTGAGGAGTAGGCATCAAAGGTCAGCCCGTTGGGCAAGCCCAGGTCGTCCTGCACAAGGACCCTCCGGTTTGTGCCATCCATGTAGGAAGTTTCAATTTTGGGGCTGTCTCTGTTCCAATCTGTCCAATAAAGGTTCCTGGAGGAGAAAAAGGAGGAGAAAGAGGAAGAGAAACCGTGAAGATGCATGAGAAAAAGTTCACTTACCGAACACTTAGGAAGAACCTACAATGAAGACATCAGCAGACACTGAAACACAGAATGGGAGTTCCCACTGCGGCGCAATGGAATCAGCAGCATCTCTGCAGCAGCATCTCTGCAGCACTGGGACACAAGTTTGATCCCTGGCCCGGCACAGTGGGCTAAAGGATCCTGTGTTGCTGCAGGTGGGCTCAGATTTGATCCTTGGCTGGGGAACTCCAATATGCCATGGGGCAGCCCAAAAAGAAAAAATAAAAGAAACACTGAATGTCTACAAAGGATCTGGAGGGGCCGAGACACAGTTTGCTTTGTAAAGACACATGGATTTGGTTCTTCTTCACTTGAAAGCTTTCACTTTCCTTAAACAAAAGTGACATATGATATCTCAATAAAGCTGTTAAAAAAAAACAAACAGGGAATTCTTTTGTGGCACAGCAGGTCAAGGATCCAGCATTGTCACTGCGGTGACTTGGGTCACTGCTGTGGCACAGGTTTGATCTCTGGCCTCGGGCCTTCCACATACCATAGGCACAGTCAAAAAAATAAAAAGAAAAGAAAAAAACAGAGCCCCATAACTGACCTAAACACACAGGAATTCCCACATGCTGGCACCACACAGGAAGGCACAGTTGACCCAGCGGAGGAAGCACAGAAGCAGTGCTGCAGAGGTGGTGGTCAAGGCACCTGCTAGGAGGGAGATGGCCCAGTGGCCACAGAACAAAGGATGTGCTTTCAACGGGAAGGAATCGAAGCCCTGGGTCTGCATAAGCTGTGGAGCGTGCAGTAAGGGAAAGGGGGAGAAAATGCTGACGTGCTGACAAAGCCCCAGGAAGAGCCTCCAAGGCGTTCCTGCTGAGTTTGCCCTCAGGAAGAAGCCCCAGGGCTATTTTTATGCCACCTGTTTACCCTTCTGGGGCTGACCCAACCCAGGTGGTGATCCACACTCAACCTCAATGGAAAGATCCGATTGCTGGACTGTCAACTTGCAAAGTCTCTTGGTAAAAGATTTGAAAGTAGGAGTTCCCATTGTGGCTCAGGAGTTAAGGAACCTGATTAGTATCCATGAGGTCGTGGGTTCGATCCCTGGCCTCACTCAGTGGGTTAAGGATCTGGCATGGCTGTGAGTCGTGTAGGTCGCAGATGCGGCTCAGACCCTGCGTTGCTGTGGCTGTGGTGTGGGCCAGCAGCTATAGCTCTGATTCGACCCCCAGGCCTGGGAACCTCCATATGCTGCAGGTGTCGCCCTAAAAAGACCAAAAAAAAAAAAAAGATTTGAAAGTGGAACCCATGAAGCAAGTCCATGACCACAGGGGATAGCCACGGGTGTTCTGGTGTTTCACCATGGATGTCTGCACACCGCCAGCTAGGCTCCTTCATCCTAAACTCACTCGTTTCAGGGGAGCAGTGCTGCAGTTACAGCTAACATGGGTGACTATCCCAAAGGGCAGAAGACGCAGATAGAAGAGACGCACACACTGACTGACACAGTTACCCTCGCACGGAATCCGTTACGATGCCTCTGGGATTCACCAAATCAGTATCAAACAGCACCCGGCGCTGGGTGCCATCCAGCTTGGCAACTTCTATTCGATCCAGGTGAGAATCCGTCCAGAAGATGTTGCGGCCAAGATGGTCAAGAGCAATACCTTCCGGGCTTCCAAGATCTAGAAGCAAATGTGGAACACCACTGATATTATTTTATTTTTTTTAGCAAGTAAGATTAGGTTTTTCTGATTACTCAGTGCTAGTTCACCTGGCATCCAATCCTTGCACTTTGAGATGTGGGAGTGTTGTTTCTAAGTAACACCCAGTGACACATTTTAAAATGCCACCTGTTGACACCATCAAACTCCTAGAAGAAAACATAGGCAAAACACTCTCTGACATCAACATCATGAATATTTTCTCAGGTTAGTCTCCCAAAGCAATAGAAATTAGAGCAAAAATAAACCCATGGGACCTCATCAAACTGAAAAGCTTTTGCACAGCAAAGGAAACCAAAAAGAAAACAAGAAGACAACTTACAGAATGGGAGAAAATAGTTTCAAATGATGCAACTGACAAGGGCTTAATCTCTAGAATATACAAGCAACATATACAACTCAACAGCAAAAAAGCCAATCAATCAATGGAAAAATGGGCAAAAGACCTGAATAGACATTTCTCCAAGGAAGATATACAGATGGCCAACAAACACATGAAAAAATGCTCAACATCGCTGATTATAAGAGAAATGCAAATCAAAACTACCATGAGATACCACCTCACACCAGTCAGAATGGCCATCATTAATAAATCCACAAATAACAAGTGCTGGAGGGGCTGTGGAGAAAAGGGAACCCTCCTGCACTGCTGGTGGGAATGTCAACTGGTACAGCCACTATGGAGAACAGTTTGGAGATACCTTAGAAATCTATACATAGAACTTCCATATGACCCCGCAATCCCACTCTTGGGCATCTATCCGGACAAAGCTCTACTTAAAAGAGACACATGCACCCGCATGTTCATTGCAGCACTATTCACAATAGCCAGGACATGGAAACAATCCAAATGTCCATCGACAGATGATTGGATTCGGAAGATGTGGTATATATACACAATGGAATACTACTCAGCCATAAAAAAGGATGACATCATGCCATTTGCAGCAACATGGATGGAACTAGAGAATCTCATACTGAGTGAAATGAGCCAGAAAGACAAAGACAAATGCCATATGATATCACTTATAACTGGAATCTAATATCCAGCACAAATGAACATCTCCTCAGAAAAGAAAATCATGGACTTGGAGAAGAGACTTGTGGTTGCCTGATGGGAGGGGGAGGGAGTGGGAGGGATCGGGAGCTTGGGCTTATCAGACACAACCTAGAATAGATTTATAAGGAGATCCTGCTGAATAGCATTGAGAACTATGTCTAGATACTCATGTTGCAACAGAAGAAAGGGTGGGGGAAAAAACTGTAACTGCAATGTATACATCTAAGGATGACCTGACCCCCTTGCTGTACAGTGGGAAAATAATAAAAAAAAAAAAAAAAAAGAATTGACGAATAAAGTGACTTATTTATTTAAAAAAAAATAATAATAATAATAAAATGCCACCTGTTCACTTGATGGACATCCACCCTGTGTGCCACCTTGGAAACCAGGCCCATAAGGATGCTGAGGCTGTGGCCTCACCTTCAAAGAGCCCACAGTCAATCGCAACTCAGATTGAGTTCTGGGTTCCATGCGAACATGGAGCAGGCACACTGAACTCAGCCTGGGGAGACTCCGGAAGGATTCCTGTGAGAGGTCACACCTCCTAAAGCTGGCTCCCGAAGGAACACCAGGGCTTTGTCAGGCAAGATCCTGGACAAGAGTTTTCCAGGTAACTGGAAGTTTTCCAGGTAAAAGGAAGAATGGATATGGCTTGAAGCAAACCATATCTAATTTTGTATGGCTGGAGACCATGAGGGTGGAGCGTGGCCAGAGATAAAGTTAGGATGCTGTGCTAATGAGCTTAGAGACACAAAAGGGAGGCACAGGAAGAGCTGAAGGTGGGGATGGGACAAACAGATTTACCGTGTTCATCATTGGGGGAAAGGTCATTTTAGAGAAATAATGCATGCAAGAAATCGTACCTGTTATTTCTTTTATAAAGTATTAGGAGTACAAAGAAGAGGCGTCAGTGATTGCAAATAACACCCCAGAAGTCTTGGCTTTAAGTGATTTTTCAAGCCAGGGGTTGCACCGGTCTAAGCTGACTGCAACATGAACCTTCCAATGCCCGCCTGACCTAATCGCAAGTTCAACACTGCAATGGTTTCCTGACTATAAATCCAACCAAATTAAAAGTTCAAACTCCATCAGGGTTTTATTGGTGTCACCCGGGATTCCTTCCCCTCCACTGACGATGAAGTTGAAGGTCATCTAGCAGGGCTGGAACTGACATCAGGAAGGGGAAGAGCCGAGGATGGAGCGACCCTGCCCCGGGGGTCTGGGGAACATGGAAACTATCACCGTGCTCTTTCATACAAGCAGTCCTGATCCTCAGCCCTCTCTGCGCTGGCCTTCACTGGACTCCAAACACCATCATGACTGCGAATGCCAGAAATGCCGAAGCCCCCACGAAGGACCCCCAGTAGAGGAAGTTTATTGAGAATTAGAAACAGCAGTTGAACAAGGTCTTTATTATTCTTTATTATTCCCCACCAAGAATAAAGATTTATAAAGTGCTAAAATATTTCCTAAGTGGGAGTTCCCGTTGTGGCTCAGCAGTAACAAACCTGACTAGTACCCAAGAGAACACGGGTTCGACCCCCAGCCTCGCTCAGTGGGTTAAGGATCTGGCATTGCTATGAGCTGTGGTACAAGTCACAGATGAGGCTCAGATTCTGTGTTGCTGTGGCTGTGGTGTAGTTAGATGTGGCTCTGATTTGACCCCTAGCCTGGGAACTTCCATATGCCACAGGTGTGGCCCTAAAAGACCCCAAAAACACAAATTCCCATGTGCCTAGAGGCCAATTTATGGGGAGACTGACTTGCAAAGCCCCTTTCCAACTTTCAGACACAACCAGGAGGAATCACTCTGCGAGGTATTTGGAATGAGCACATCTTGTGAGAGAGGCACTAGCTACTCAGACACACACGGAACAGTGGCACCAGGAGGCTGTTCAATGAGAACATCTTTCCAAGTTCCTGGAAGGAATCCCATGTTGCCTGTCTCTTTATAATCAGCCCTGGCCCCGACATCAAACTCTGAGAGCAGCTGTACCTCCTCCCTCTACCAGGGAAATGCTTCTTGACGGGCTACAGCGCCAAAGGAAAGGCCTGGAAAGCCTCATCCTCTGCTGTGAGTCAGGGCAAGCTGGGAAGACAGCTGGACAGTATGTTCCAAACAGATCATGTTGAAAGGAAACAGATGATGATCCACATTAAAGGAATTTGGTGAGGACTTGAACTCAAGGCAAGACAGAGAAGCCCAGGATTCAGACCGTATGAAATCAGGAAGAAAAGAAAAAGAAAAAGACACCCACTGCCATTTTCACACGCTAGGAATGCACCCACATGTACCATGGTGAAGATGGAAGTGGAAGTTTCTTCCTCTCTTTATAAACTAAAAAAAAATTACTCCTAGTGATCTTTCTTTTATGAAGATCACGTGCTGATTTAAGACTGTGTTTTCACAGTGGGCTCTGGCCTGGAATGTTTCTTGCTGTGCTGACTGCTTTCGTGGATGATTGTCAGTTCCAAAAGCAACAGGAAACAGCAAACGATGACCCTCCTCCACTGGGTTTTGAGGTCAACTCACAGATAAAAGCAACAATATTTTTAAGAGGGATAAGATGCAAAAAGGCATGATCAAACTTCTGTTCATTTAAAGCAAGCCATAAAAGCTGGCAGACATGACTTAAGCTGCACACTGGCCTCCAGAGAGGTCTCTGGACAAAGTCAGACATACTTAACTCAACCTCAGCTTAATTCTTGCTGCATCAACTCTTGTCAAGAAGCCAAGGAAGGAAAAACACACGCCAGGGGCCATTCTGTAGGCACAGGGACCCTTCCAGAGTATCAAGTGTTAGGGAAACATTAAATTAGAAATTTGGGGAGTTCTCGTCGTGGTGCAGCAGAAATGAATCTGACTAGGAGCCATGAGGTTGTAGGTTCAATCCCTGGCCTCGCTCAGTGGGTTAAGGATCTGGCGTTGCTGTGGCTGTGGTGTAGGCCGGCAGCTGAAGCTGTGATTAGACCCCTAGCCTGGGAACCTCCGTATGCCTTGGGTGTGGCCCTACAAAAAAAAAAAAAAAAAAAGAAAGAAAAGAAAAAAAAGAAAGAAATTTGGAGAAGCAACATGCAGCCCCAAGTAAAAAGAAATACCAAAGAGGCTTATATATATATTTTTTGCTTTTTAGGGCTGACTAAAAAAGGTTCCCAGGATAGGGGTCAAATTGGAGCTACAGCCGCTAGCCACAGCCACGGCAATGAGGGAACCGAGCTGGGCAGAGTCCTTGGCTTAAGTCAGCATCTTTATGTTAAGTTAAGGAAATGAGGTGAAATGTTGAGGGGGAGGCTGTGCCAAAGTGTCAGGCACTTGATCAACAGTGATGCAGCGGAAAACTGAGAAATGTCTGTAAAAGTTCAGCCTGATTTGCTGGAGGCCTCTGACAATCTGAGCAAGGTCCAATGGCGGGTAAAGAGACCCAACTTATCATAATGTTACAGGTCAAAGAGACAACACTTCAACCTGAAAACTGTCTTGGAAACAGACTCAACTCTCATGGACAGTATTTGCCAGCATGCCTGTGACCCTCCTATCACCCGATGGAGAAGCCCCTGAGGCAGACACTCAAAGTATCAATTCTAGGCTCAGCAGCCAGAGGAAGAGATGTCTTTCCCTTCTGGATGGTTGAGTTTGGCCTTTATTATTCCTTAAAACTGGCTACATGAGCTTTCAGAGATAGGCGTGGACAGTTACCCTTTTTAATTTTATTTTTTGAAGACTGGCAACAAATCCCAGCTGAGATGTCCATGATTTAATGATGAGTCCTTGCAGGACTCTTCAGGGAAGGCTGGAAAGAGGGATGTTTGAGATCCCAGGCCCGCTCCAATCATCATATCCCATAAGCAACCAGATACCACACCCCTCCACTCCCTCCCCAAAGCCACTTGGGCTGCCAGAAGCCAAACCCAAAAGGAAGAAGGATCTTAGCTTGCCCACCTTGTCGAAGGATGGTGGTTGGCTCCCCACCATGCAGACTGGCTCTCCCAATGGAAGGCTCACTGATGTCGGTCCAGTACACCATCTGGTCCACACAGTCGAAGGCCAGTCCGATGATGACTTTATCCTGGAAGCGCAGACCAGCAGTGAGCCTGGGCCACCTGCTAGCATCTGAATCACGAGTAACGGTGGGAATCTTTCACGTGCTTATAAGCATGTGGATACCTTTTTTTCCTCTCTCTCTCTTTTTATGGCCACACCTGCAGCACATGGAAGTTCCCAAGCTAGGGGTCGAATGGGAGCTGCAGCTGCCGGCCTACACCACAGCCACAGCAACACCAGATCTGAGCTGCATCTGTGTCCTATGCCACAGGGTGTGTCAACACCAGGATCCTTTACCCACTGAGCGAGGCCAGGGATCAAACCTGCATCTTCTCGAATACTAGTCGGATTCTTAACCTGCTGAGCCACAACAGGAACTCCTGGATACCTTTATAAATGAAGTGTCTTCAAGTCTTTTGTCCATTTTTACAGTTAAATTACTGAGTTGTAGGAGTTCTTTATGTATTTCAGATAAAAACATTGGTCATACACATGTATGTATGTGTGTTTATGTATATGTTTATTTCCTCTCAGTACATAGCACTTTTTGATTTTCTTCATGGTGTTTTTGGGAGCAAGTTTTTAAGTCTATTTATTTATTTAGGTTGCCCTTGTGGCATGTGGAAGTTCCTGGTCCAGGTATTGAACTCGTGCCACACAGCAAAGAAAGCCACAGCAGTGACAATGCCGGATCCTTAACCCATTAGGCCACTAGGGAACTCCTATTATTTTTCTTTTATGGCTAATGCTTTTTGTATATTGTCTAAGAAATCTTTGCCCACTTGAAGATCATAAAAAAGAAATAAAAGATATAAATATTGGAAAGGAAGAGGTAAAATCACTTTAAGACATTACGATTATTTATGTAGAAATGAATCCTGGAGACTCTATAATAATATTTTAACAAGTAACTGAATCTAGCACGGTTGCAGGATCCAAAGCCAATATACAATTGTATTTCTACATAACAGCAAAAAGTCAAATTTTAAAGTAATGTTTATAATAGTAACAAAAACAAGATATTTAAGAATGAATGGGATTTTTTGGTTCTACCTGTGGCATACAGAAGTTCCCAGGCACGGACTGAACCTGAGCCACAGCAGTAACAACACTAGATACTTAACTCACTGAGATACCAGGGAACTCCAAGAATAAGTATTTTTAAATGTGCAAGATTCTATACTGAAAAAAACTATATATATATATATATATTTATATATATTATAACACTGTAGCATGAAATTAAAGGCCCAAATAAGTGAAGTAATAAGTTAGTTCAATGAATCATAATATTTAATATTACTAAGACATCAATTCTCCCTAGAGAATGCTATCCATAACAAAATCCCAGTAAGCTTTCTTTTCTTTTTTCTTTTTTCTTTGGTAGAAACTTACAAGCTTACTCTAAATTGTATATGGAAATGCAAAGTGAGGTCCTGGGGACCATACACATGGAAAGCCAGAGTGATCTTTTACTGGAAGAATTAGGGTTACCAGTGGACACTTCTCCTCCAGAGATCAGGTCAAAAAGGTCACAGAGATCCTTACCTTATACCATATACAAAAATTAACTCAAAATGAGTCAAAAGACTAAATGCAAGCACTAAAGCTATACAACTCTTAGAAGAAAACATAGTTGAAAGCCTCAGAACACTGGATTTGGCAATGATTTCTTGGATATAACATGAAAAGCAAAAATAGATAAATTGGGCTTCATCAAAATTAAAAATTTTTGTTCAGAAAAGGACACAATCAACAGAGTGAAAAGGCAACCAACCCATGGAAGGTGAGAAAATATTTACAGCCTATGAGTGATGGGACAGTGGTAGGGAATGGGTGGGAGAGGAAGCCAGAAGTTTTGGAAAGGACTGGATTTTATTGTGGCTGAAGAGGGAACCCATCAGAAGGTTTTGTGCTGGGGAAGAACATGAATCCAATCAAGGCTGCTTCCCAAGAGGCTTTTGAAAAGCATTTTTAACATGGATGGACCTGGAGATTCTCATACTAAGTGAAGTAAGTCAGAGGGAGAAAGACAAAGACCATATGATAGCACTTCCATGTGGGGAATCTAAAATACGACACAATGAACTTATCTATGAAACAGTAACAGACTCACAAACATAGGGGACAGACTTGTGGTTGCCAAGGGGGAGAGGGGGTGGGTGAGAGATGGATTGGGAGTTTGTGATTAGTAGATGCAAACTCTTAGGTATAAGATGGATAAACAGCAAAGTCCTACACAGGGAACTGTGTTCACTATCCTGTGATAAACCATCATGGAAAAGAATATGAAAAAGAATGTGTGTGTATACACATATATAACTGAATCACTGTGCTGAACAGCAGAAATTAATACAACATTGCCAATCACTCACACTTCAATGAACTAAATAATAAAAAACAAAAACATTTTTATTTTGCAGACTCTTGGATCATTTCCTTCCACTTCAAAAAGAAGAAAGAGTGTCAGCGTGTGCTGTCTGGGACATGGACATCAATACAGGAAGGGAAAACAGGGCAGGCGGGAAAGACAGGGAAACAGAGAGGAAGGCAAGAGGAAAGGAACAGCTCTATCTGGAGTTGTCAAGCTGGCTCTGTGGCCAGGACTGAGGGGTGATGAGGATTTCTGCTGCTGGAGTTCCCATCGTGGCACAGCGAAAAGAATCTGACTAGGAACTGTGAGGTTGCGGGTTCGATCCCTGGCCTCGCTCAGTGGGTTAAGGATCCAGTATTGCCATGAGCTGTGGTGTAGGTCACAGACACGGCTCGGATCTGACGTTGCTGTGGCTGTGGTGTAGGCTGGTAGCTGTAGCTCCAATTCAACCCCTAGCCTGGGAACCTCCATTTGCTGCGTGTGCGGCCCTAAAAAGCAAAAAAAAAAAAAAAAAAGATTTCTGCTGCACCTTCATATCTGAGAAGCAAGGGCCCTCTTGCAGCTACTTCTTTTTCTTTCCTCCTCAACTGCCCCGGCAACCCTGAGCCCACAGCCAGAAGCCTGCAGGTCTCAGGTCTGGTGTCCTGGCAGGACGTCAGGCTCTCAGATCCACCAGAAGAGCTTTCCACAAGGGTCCAACTTCTACTTAACAGACCCAAATCTCCCAACTCACAAAATGCCTCTTTGAAGCTTTGAAGAGCTCAAAGCCCAAGGCTGGCTATGGCCTCTGGGCAGATATGAGGCTCTTGAGTGGAACAGCTGCCGTAGATGCTGTGCTAATTTAGCAGGGACGGCAAGATCAAAGCCGGCAAACTCATGTGATGCCTCCGCCCAAGGGGTCTCTGGAAAGCCTCCTGTTTCTGCTCCCATGCCTAAGCCTCACAGTGGGTGTTGGGGGGCTCTTGGGAACACAGTGGCCCCATCTAGAGATGGATCCCCCCCAGGGTCACATGAAATAAGAGGCCCCTGGGCCAGGGGTCCAGCCCCAGCCCTGGTCCGAATGCACCCTGCTCGTTGTTATCAAAGCAGAAGTTGTCACCAAGTGCAGTGAGCAGCACTCACCGGGGCGTGGAGCAGCGCCTTGGCGTCCGTCTTGGTCATGGTGCTTCCCGCCAGGGGCAGGCGCTCTATCTTCCCCGTCTGGGCAAAGAGCAGGTGGGTCCCAGGTGGCAGGGGGATCACAGCGGTGGGAACTGCGGGTCCGTGGTGGATTGGGGGTGCCACTGTACTCAGACCTGGAGGCAGTGGGAGAGAGCAATGAGCAAGGTCACGTGCAGCAGGAGTGTACACACACACATGTGTAGGTGTGTGCAGACTCACATGCCGGGTCACGTCACCTTTACGTCACCACAGATGGCACAGCCACAGGTGCCCATTCAATACCTGACAGCACAAGGAGCAGAAAGACCTCAGTCAATCAAAGGGCATTTGTGATGAAGATGGTGAGGGCCTGCATTTAACATGAAAGGTCAAGTGAAAAAAAATGGCTTAGTCTCCCCTTTACTAGAAGGCAGCTGGCTATGGGTGCCCCGCTCCGGGCAGGGTCTGCAGCCATGCAGGGAAACAGCAGCAACCCTGAAGCCCTGGCCACAGGGGGCTCGCAACCCAGTGGGAAGCTGCTCAGCTTTTCACTCCCAATGAGACCATCAGCGTGAACTTGCCCTGCTCACCCATCCCACAGGGATGGGAGAGTCTCAGAGCCCGCCAGCAGGAATGCAACCCTTCTGGGCTTTCCAGAACAAACCAATGTGCTAATCCCCCCTCATACTCAGCCCGGCCTCCTACCTGCTAACCTGGATGCCCAGCGCAGCTTCTGGCTCACCTGACAAAGGAAAGCCCCAGGAGGAGATAAGTGGCCTGTGCTGTGGGGTAGGGACACACCGTGGGTCCTGCCACTCAACATGTGGACATGCCATGGACATTTTGGGGCTGGTCTCCTGCTCTCTGCGTGAGTGAGCAGAACCCAATCATTGCCTGGTTCATTTTCAGTTCTTTCTCTTGTCCATCTTCCTCATTAACCCAGTTAGTGGCATAAACCAATCTGGTTAAACTTTTTATGTTTCTATTTTTTAATTTATTTTTTTAGGGCCGCACGCACAGCACATGGAAGTTCCCAGGCTAGGGGTCTAATCAGAGCTGCAGCTGCGGGCCTACACCACAGCCACAGCAACACCAGATCCAAGCCATGACCGACACTGCAGCTTGTGGCAATGTTGGATCCTTAACCTACTGAGCGAGACCAGGGATTGAACCCACATCCTCATGGATGCTAGTTGGGTTCATGACCCGATGAGCCACAATGGGAACTCCCCGGTTGACCTTTTTAATCTCTCTGAGATCTATCACTCCAACCTCACCACCAGCACCTCAGGCCTGACCCTGGATTAACTGTAAATACCACAACAGCCCAGCCTCCCCACTGCTGGGACCTCACTCGTCCCTCTGAGCTCTTCTAAAATGAAACCCTGTCCCATCTGCACCGGCTCTAAACACGTCCCAGGCTCCCCTCTGCCCTCAGGATGAATCCAGGACCCAGAGGCAGGCATCCGACGTCCTCACCTCCACTCTGCCCCCATCCCACAGACACAAACCCCTGGGGGGGGTTCTCTCTCCTGCCTCTCAGCCTGCTCCTTCAGCCTGGACCATCGGCCTCCTCAACCCACCTCCCCAGGGAGGCCGACTCTGGCCCTGCTCCAAACCTTGGTTCATACAGTATCGTTCTGCAAAGCCCTTCCCCGCTGGCCCAGCATGTTCCAAGCCAGGGACACGGCCCTGTGCTCCCTGGCCCTCAACTCTGTCTTAGGGTTCCCTTCCCTACCCTGCACCTGTTTATCTGTCCTCTGAGGTTGTGGGCCCAGCACTGTGGCTTCCCTCTGTGGCCCCCAGCCCTGGCCACAGCCTCCGACACTCAGTTCCTGTTGGCTGGATGTCACACTGAAGTTTGCAGAGGGCCAATTCTTACTCAGCAGCCTCTTGGCAGCTTTCGGAAACATCTGGTATGGGGTCAATTTATGATATTTGCTAAATGGAGAATGGACAGTCAAGGATTGATTGTATTAGATTTTGATAATTTGTGACATTACCATTTTCTTTTTTTATTATTATTATTTTTTGGCCCTGCCCAGGGCATACAAAAGTTCCCAGGCCAGGGATCAAACCTGAGCCACAGCAGAGACTCAAGCCACGGCAGGAAGAATGCTGGATCCTTAACCTACCTCGGCCCCCCAGGGAACTCTATGACAGTTGCCATTTTCTTTTTTCTTTTTTTTTTCTGTCTTTTTGCCTTTTCTAGGACCACTCCCGTGGCATATGGAGATTCCCAGGCTAGGGGTCTAATTGGAGCTGTAGCCACTGGCCTATGCCAGAGCCACAGCAACTCAGGATTCAAGCCATGTCTGCGACCTACACCACAGCTCACGGCAACACCGGATCCTTGACCCACTGAGCGAGGCCAGGGATCAAACCTGCAACCTCATGGTTCCTAGTTGAATTCGTTAACCACTGCACCATGACGAGAACTCCACCATTTTCTACATCTGTGAACAAGGAAGAATTTAGAGCTGAGTACCACCCTAGAGATTATTTTACTCAAACTCTTAGGTGGAGGCTGAGGAAGAGAGACTGAAGCACGAAGTCTGTCCAGAGGCAGACAGCCTGGCCAGGCCTCCCACGGGCCCCCAGCTCCCAGATCCTGCCCACTGTCACGGGCCGTCACAGAACCAGCTGGTGACTGTTTGCTCTAAATGGCCCCAGTACCTAAAGGTCCAGGCACAACTGCGAAGGAGACAAGAGTGTCAGGAGAACAGTTCCACACTGAGGAAAAAGGCCCTGGAGGGGCTCTCCTGTCGCTGCCTTGTCCAGCACAGAGCAGCTGGGAGGCCAGGCAGCCCACTGCAGAGGTTTACCTGGGGGACCCCTAGACACACGCTCTCTCTGCCACCAGTCACAGCAGCAGATCCTGAGCATCATCCACCCAGAACAGGTGTGCGCAGAAAAGGAAGAGGAGGAGGTAAGAAGAGAGAGAGGGAAAGATGGGGGGGGGTAGTGATAGGGAGACGGAGAAGGGGGCTGCAGAGGGGGGAAGGGAAGGAAGGAACGGAGCAGGTCAGGATTTAGGGCAGCCAGAAAGCACCAACTGAGCCCCCAGCAAGGCCCCCCAGCTGGAACTTCTGGTCCCTGAGGCCTGTCCCAGGCAGCACTGCCCTCCAACTTACAGGGGGGCCTCATCCCGGGTCTGGTCCTGGTGCCCTCCACCTCGCGTCCGTCACGGTCCACACACCAGCAGTAGCCAGTGCTGCCATGGCACTGGGTGGGCGCGTAGTGTCCGTGCTCGTCACACTCAGGGACAAACAGCCCCGGGGGCCAGGGCCGCTGGGCATCGGCTGGCCCCAGGAGGTGCTCTCGTTCAAGCTGGCATCGGGTCTTCTCCACTTCTGCTAGAGAGATGAGCAAAAGGAGAGGCGTCAGCTCACGTCCCCGAAGCCATCGCAGAATCCCAGGAGCTGCCTGTTCATCACTAGCTTTGGCTTTATTAATTTTTTTTTTTTTTTTTTTTTTTTGGTCTTTTCTTAGGGCCGCACCTTCTAGGGATCTAATCAGAGCTACAGCAGCTGGTCTATGCCACAGCAACAGCAACAACAATCTGGGCCTCATCTGTGACCTACACCATAGCTCACGGCAACGCTGCATCCTTAACCCACTGAGCAAAGCCAGGGATTGAACCTGCAACCTCACGATTCCTAGTTGGTTTCGCTTTTGACGAGCCATGACGGGAACTCTGGCTTTGTTAACTTAAAAAAATTTTTGAGCATCATTATTCTTTAACAGATTTAATGGTGAGGAACAGTAGATGTATATTTTCTTTTTTTTTATTAAAGCATATTTGATTTACAATGTTGCATCAGTTTCTGCTGTACATCCTAGTGACCCAGTCACATATATATATACACATATATATACCTTTTTTTCTCATATTACCTTCCATTAGGGTCTTTCCCAAGTGACTGGATATAGTTCCCTGTGCTGTACAGCAGGACCTCATTGTTTATCTATTCTAAATGGAATAGTTTGCATCTACTAGCCCTGACCTCCCCGTCCATCCCCCACGGCAACCACAAGTCTGTTCTCTGTGTCTGTGAATCTGCTTCTCTTTTCTACATTTTCTTTTCCTTCTTTTCAGTTTTTAAAAACTGAGGCAAAACTGATCCAACATAAAACCAACCATTTTACAGTAAAGAATTCAGTGGAGGAGTTCCCGTCGTGGCGCAGTGCTTAACGAATCCTACTAGGAACCATGAGGTTGCAGGTTCAGTCCCTGCCCTTGCTCAGTGGGTTAACGATCTGGCGTTGCCATGAGCTGTGGTGTAGGTTGCAGACGCAGCTCGGATCCCGCGATGCTGTGGCTCTGGCGTAGGCAGGCAGCTACAGCTCCGATTGGACCCCTAGCCTGGGAACCTCCATATGCCGCGGGAGCGGCCCAAGAAATGGCAAAAAGACAAAAATAAATAAATAAATAAATAATTCAGTGGAAGTCACGATGCTGAGGGGCCACCCCGTCTCTCTAGGACCAACCCAGTTTCCTCCCCTCAAAAGGACCCCCCAGACCCTGGCAGCCACCAGTCTACATCTGCCTCTCTGGATTTGCCTATTCTACTTATTCCCCCTAGATGGAAGCATACAGTATGTGGCTTTCTGTGTCTAGTCGCTCTCACTCAGCAGAATGCTTTCAGGGTTTATCTGCATTGTAGCCATGGAACAGTACTCTGCACCTTTTCACGTTCCTATCACATGGCTGCACCATGTTTTGCTTATCTACTCATCCGCTGACAGACAGCACTGCCATGTAAGACACTATAAGTTTTTCATTGTAAGTTGTCCTTTTTCTCATCACCAGCTTCTTGATTACCCATGCCAAGTCCAGGTCAAAGAGCTGGGGTGCCCCGGGGCACATGTACCAATATTTGTGTTTCCTTTGCATTATGGGCTAGTGTTTGGTGTGAAACATGGCCTCTCGAGGAGTTCCTGTTGTGGCTCAGGGAGTTAAGAACCCAGCTAGTATCCATGAGGATGCAGGTTTGATCCCTGGCCTCGCTCAGTGGGTTAAGGATCATGGTGTTGATGCAACCGGTGGCACAGAACACAGATGCAGCTCAGATCTGGTGTTGCTGTGGCTGTGGTGTAGGCCGGCAGCTGCAGCTCCAGTTTGACCTCTGGCCTGGGAACTTCCATATGCCGCAGGTGCGGCCCTAGAAAACAAAACAAACAAACAAACAAAAACCATGGCCTCTTGACTATGAACCCAGATCCCAAAGCAGAGAAATATTGCTCCATCTATGGGGGAATCACCGATAAGAAGCTATGGCCTGGAATAAACAATCCCCAGATACCCACATTTGTAGACAGTTGCACACTAGCTAGAGTCCAACCACCACGGCATCCAGACGGGCCAGCATTGCCATCGCCTTGGCGGCGCCCACGACGCAAAGCAATGCTCAGACACTGCTAAGGACCACACTCCAGCCAAAGGGAATTATGTCCACAGCCCCTCTCCTGCAGGCCTTCCCATGTCAGTTGTGTGACTCCCTGGCTCATCCTTCAGGAGTCAGCTCAGGCAGCCGCTCCTTTCTGAAGGTCTCTCCCAGGCTGGGCCCAGCACCTCCAGTGAGCTCCCAGGATGCCCTGGGCTTGCCTGCCCGGTGGCTCTTGTCACACAGATGCCGAGCCTCGGAGGCTGTTCCTTGTCTGTCTCCCTGCATGGATTCTAGGCTCTGACAGGGCAGCGAGTCACTGTGTCTCCTCAGCCTTGACTTAGGAAGCCCTTCCTGGGCTGGAGTGGGGATGTCCAGGGGAATAACCTCAAAGGAAGGGAATGGCAAACACCCAATAACAACCCAGTGAGTCAGTGTCTTGACAGAGAAGCCCAGGACACAACAGCCACACCCATGAGATCCTCTCTGTAGGACTTGGAGAGCAACGGCACACCTGACAGCTATTTTGATCTTCACTGGAAGATTGACCTTATATAATCTGGGGCAGGGCTCCACGGACTTTTCCTGCTAAGGGACAAAGAATAAATATTTTCTTTTCTTTTGGCTGCACCCACAGCATGTGGAAGTTCCTGGGCCAGGGACTGAACTTGCACCACAGCAGTAACCAGAGCCACAGAGGTGTAATGCTGAGTCCTTAACCCACTGAGCCACCGGGGAACTCCAAGAAGATACAAGAGTAAATATTTTCAATTTTGTGGGCCATAGGGTCTCTGTCACAACTCCCCAACTCTGTGGTTGTGGCAAGAAAACAACCAAGCTGAATACATAAAGTAACGAGTGTTCTAATAAAACTTTATTTACAAAAACAAACAGTGGTCCATATTTGGGCCATGCAGACTAGCTGTCAACCCCTACTCTAGGGCATTGCCAGTTGAGCTAGAGGTAAAATTTATATAACTGTTATAATTAATATATGAATATGTGTTAATATATTATTATTATTAATATATTATAATAATAGAATCTATATTATATATTTCATAGAAATCCATGTCTGAAAAATGTTTTTCATCCTCAGTTCCACTACTCTGGTCTTGTTTTGGGCATGCATGTCAGCAATGCTGGTTAAGCTGTACCCCTCTTGGAGAAAAGGACCCTCCTACACTGTTGGTGGGAATGTAAACTGGTGCAGCCACTATGGAAAACAGTATAGAGGTTCCTTAAAAAACTAAAAATAGAGTTGCCATCCCACTCCTGGGCATATATCCAGAGAAAACTATAATTCAAAAAGATACACGCACCTCTATGTTCACGGCACCACTATTTGCAATAGCCAAGGCATGGAAACAACCTAAATGTCCACCAATAGATGGATAAAGAAGATATGGTGTGTGTACACATACACACAGGAACACTGCTCAGCTATAAAAAAGAATAAAATAATGCCATTTGCAGCACTACTATCGTACTAAGTGAAATGAGCCAGACAGAGGAAGACAAATATCATATGCTATCACTTATATGTGGAATCTATAGAACATGACACAAATGAACCTACCTACAAAACAGACTCACAAACGCAGACAACAGACTTGCAGTTGCCAGGGAGTGGGGTGGGGGTGGGAGAAGGAAGGGAAGGACTGGGAGTTTGGGGTTTGCAGATGCAAACTAGTGTGTATAGGACGGATAAACAAGGTCTTACTATACAGCTCAAGTAACTATATTCGATATCCTGTGATAAACCATCATGGAGAAGAATACGAAAATGAACATATATATATATATACACACACATACATGTAAAACTAAATTGCTTTGCTGTACAGCAGAAATTAACACAACATTGCACATCAACTCTACTTCAACAAAATATGTTTAAAAAAAAACAGTACCTCCCGGGGCTGTAGGCCAGCGACGGCAGCAATAACTAATCCCACAGTATTATATTTGAGGCATGAGTGGAACAGGATGAGACAGTGTGCACAGCAGGCATTTTAAGTTCATCCGGGACCGTATCTGCACCAGGCCTTCACAGTGACACTCGGAATGCGTGCTGCCAATGAGTTTTTAAAGTGCCTTTGTCTGTGCTGCAAGTTCTCACCTCCTCCTGCCCCCTCGATTGGAAGCAGCGAGGCTGCCAGAAAAGTGTGTGTCGAACTTGGCAGGCGGAAACTGGGTCTGCTTTTCTTTTGTCCCAGAGGTTATTAATATTAAAAAACAAAACACCAACATATTTGATGTAGGAAGAGCCAAAGACACAAACAAGCCATCTGGTTGAGAATAAAAAATGTTGGATGTGTTCACTCTTGGATGGAGGGGGCGCCTATTTAACTTCCTCACTATCTCACATTTGCACGGGGTTTTAGAGTTTCCCTGTAAGATCTCTCCTTTGACACACAGTTCACTTCATTCCCACCATCATCCTATGCAACAGGCAATGAAGTTTTTTATTTATTTTTATATTTTATGGCTGCAGCTGTGGCATATGGAGGTTCCCAGACTAGGGGTTGAATCAGAGCTGAAGCTGCTTGCCTACGTCACAGCCACAGCAATGCCAGATCTGAGCCACATCTGTGACCTACACCACACTTCACAGCAATGCCCGATCCTTAACCCACTGAGCAGGGCCAGGGCTTGAATCCCCGTTCTCATGGATACTAGTCAGGTTCGTCACTGCAAAGTCATGGTGGGAACTCCGCAATGATGTCTTTTATGTCAAATGAGAGAACAGAAGCTCAGACTGGTGATGGGTTCTCCCAAGGGCTCAGCTCAAGCGAGAAGCAGGGTCTCTGGATCCCCGGCCCAGCCGCTGGCCCTCTGCACCCCCGTGCCCAGTGCCCAGATGCCCCCACACACTGAACTTGTTTTGTCAAGGATGACATACCCATGTTACATAACACACTCACCAAAATTACCTGTGGCCCACAGATTTGTTTTCTTTCCATTAACATCTGTCTACAGTGCTGCCTTTCCAACTAGAAAACCAGCCTGGTGTTCTGTGTACTGTCAACCAATTTTTAAGGGAGCAAGGATACCTCCCTTTTATGCAGCTGACAGCTTTGGGTTGGCCAATACACAAAATCTCAAGTTATCTAGAATTTACAGTGGAAGTTTTAAGTGTTATATTTTGAAATTATATGGGGGGGGCTCAACTGTGACTCAGGAAACAATTTCAAGTGTGTTTATGGAAAGTTGTGCTATCATGAGTTCCCTAGGGCGGCTTCTCAGCCTGGTCAGGGGGAGCAGCGCCCATGGGTGCCTTCTGCTTAGGACTCCAGGCCCCCAGGGGGGCCGTGTCCCACTGTGGGGGTGGGGGTGGGGACAGGGTACTAAAGACACATATCCTGGCCTTGTTTCTTGATAATCCAGGCAAGATGCTCTTACTCATCTAGTATGATCTGCTCAGGAGAGGGAACATTCAAGACCTGATACTTCTCCTGGGAATAACAGGGAGTCTGGGGGCACTTTTTCCAAACTGGGGACAAGGAAAATAAGCAGTAAAGGAACAAGATGGGGAAGACAAAAGCACATTTTGGATCTTTTGATATGCATCCCATTCCCTTGCCTGACTGAATTTTTTTCTAGGTATTCATTCAAATAAATAAGTACTGTGGCCTCTGATGTACTACTCTGCAAGGTAGAGGAACTCCTTTGGGTGGGTGCCCGTTATTCAGTCTCTTCCTGCACAGCTCACCCCCCTCCATAAGGGGCACACATGTCTCGGGATGAGCTACCACAGGCATGGGGAACCATGCCTGGTGTCTGCTGAGTCTGAGACCTTCTGGCCTGTAGCCTCATCTCATTAACTGCCACATGGACCCTCGCAAGTCCCAAAACACCTAATTTCCAAGAATGGGAATTTCCAAGCAAAGGAGACGATATCAACCTGATACGAGGTTTACAAAGGACACCAGCACCAGCGCCACCACCGATGCTGATGGCGGTAATGGTAAAAATAGCTCTACTTGTGAACTCTCTTCAGGTCCCTTCCCAACACCTGCCCCAATCCTTACAGGCCTGGTGACGACAGGGAATGCCCAGAAAGGGGGAAATGAACTAGCAGTTTTAAAAGGGCAGGAGTTCCCCCTGTGGTGCAGTGGGTTAAGAATCTGACAGCAGTGACTTGGATCACTGTGGAGGTGAGGGTTGGATCCTCGGCCCAGAGCAGTGGGTTATAAAGGATGTGGCATAAGGTTGTAGGTGTGGCTCAGATTCAATCCCTGGCCTGGGAACTTCTCTGGGCGTGGCTATAAAATTTAAGAAAAAAGGGAGTGAGAAAGAAAGAAGAGAGAGAGAGAGAGGGAATGAGGGAGGGAGGGAGGGAGGGAGGGAGGAAGGAGGGAAGGAAGAGAAAAGAACAAAAGGGGAAAGGAAGCAGAAAGGTCATATAAAGCATCCAGAAGAGAAAATGCATCTCTGGTTTGTGTGCTGTGCTATCGTGTGAAACTGCATCTTTGGGTTTTACTTGTCTCTGCCTCTTAAGGCCCTTTCCTGCATCCTTCCTCTCTCGGCACCCTATTGGTGTAGGCTTTTTATTTTTTGGGTTCATTTTTTCCTTTTTGGGGGCTGCACCCATGGCACATGGAGGTTTCCAGGCTAGGGGTCCAATCCGAGCTATAGCTGCCGGCCTACGCCACAGCCATGGCAGATCCTTAACCCACTGAGCAAGGCCAGGGATCGAATCTGCAACCTCAAGTTTCCTAGTAGGATTCGTTTCCACTGCGCCACAACAGAAACTCCAGTGTAGGCTTTTAAAATCAGGATATTCTCAGATCAGGAACCTCATGGACCCCTGAATCATGTATGTTTGTTATAAGCATTTACTGAAACCTCCCTGAGCAGGTGCCCTATAGACAGTGGGGATTAGCGCTAGGGAGGAGGGTCCTAGGAGTTCACAGGACCCCAGGACCCCAGCAGGGTCATACACTGTGAGAAGCGGCTGGCAGGGGTCTGAACAGGCTGCTTGGGAGCAGAGAGGAGAGGAGCACCATCTGGGTCCAGGGCTCCCCTGCCACCGAGGGCAATCAATCTACCATGTCCCTACTACCTCTGGCCACGTGGTTGAGCCTGGTGGCCTGAGGGTAGGGCTGACCTGCTTCAGGCTTGAGGTTTGTAGGCTGTGTGTAGAAAAAGGATAAGAAGCCAAGATATTCAGGGTATTGGTGAGAGTGCTTGACACGAGCTCCTTGGCGTTTCAGTGAAAGGACTTCGAGGAAAAGAAGGGATGGAAGAGCCGATGTGGAAATGAGGGCATGCGAGGCTACCAGGCGGGGGTCTCAGCCAGAGGGGACCCCGGGCCTCAAGACCACAGGAGAGCTTCAGCCTCTGGGGTCTGGTTTTGGGGATCCTCCATACCTCGACCACACTCTAGCTGTTTAACCATCTCTCCTCCTTATTCCTCCCTGGCTCCTGGTTAAATCCTACCCATCTCCCAAGGCCAAGGGCAAATCCTACTTCTCAACTCTCCCTCGCCTCCCTAGACCACCTGGATCCCTGCTTCCAGCCACTAGTCACCATCGCATCACTGCAGTTCCAAGAGTCCTCTTGTCCTGCCCAGCTACAGTGTGAGCAGACATTACTGCTTATGTGCCCAGCACGGTGGCAGGCACATCAAGGATGCTTAAGAAATTTTTAGCAACTGACACTGGCTACACTGCTAGTTAGAGCTGGGTGCCTTGGACAAGTCAGCCTCTCTAAACCCTCAGCCACTGAATGAGGTTAACTGTACTGCTAGTGACACATACCAGCCAATGATGGAAAAAATGAAAAGATATGGTGTCCTGGACACCAAATAAAGTGCTTTAGGTGGCAAAGTGAGGTCGACTGTACCAACTGTTACTGAGAAGGGGCGGGAGGCTGAGAGCTAACAAAGTGAAGGTCATGGCTGACCTTTATGGGAGCAGTTCCAGGGTTGGGGTGGTAGGGCGAAGCTGACTGCAGTAATTCAACAGGGAATGAGAGACTCTGAAAAGGAGGTAACAGCCTAGTTGTACAATCTACTTACAGCGTAACTACCAAATCCACCGGCAACATTTACAGTGAAATGTAACCCAGTGACCAGGTTGTCCTGTGAACCCCCAAACACAAGCCGCAAGCCCCCCGCCCCTGTCTGTGTGGGGAAAGGAAGCAGTAGGGCATCTAAGAGGTCTGAGAACAACAACCCCAAAGAGCAAACAGGTACTCAGCCAGCAAGCAGGCCAATGTGGACCTAGCAGCTGACTCCAAGGTGGAGTATTAAGCCTACAGGGGCTGGAAGAGCTAGTCCCTGCTGGGGAAAAAGTGCTGGGAATGGAATCAAAATCAAGGGGGATGGAGATGATAGGGACAAGGAAACAGAAGGTCCAGACACAAGTAAGGGAGGGGAACAGAGCCAGGAAACTAAAAGCCAGCCGAAAGCTTCCTATACCCTTCACCAAAACAACAGAAGAGAAAGCTTTATGCCATGAGAAAAGCTGTCTGAACAAAAACGCCCATAAAAACGAGCCACAGAAAAGGATGAAGGTCAATTCCAACACAAAGTTAGATTAAGGAAAAAAAGACATAAAAGGATAGTCAGGAGTAGAACCAACCACCCTCCACCAGCAAAAGGTTGCCCCAAAGATGTGCTAACTGAACAGGTCAAAGTTGTCATCTTCTTTTTTTTTTTTTTTTTTTTTGGCTGTGCCCACTGTATGCAAAAGATCCCAAGCCAAGGATCGGACCTGAGCCACAGCAGTAACCTGAGTCACAGCAGTGACAATGTCAGATCCTTACCCTGCTGCAAGACAGGAAAATTCCCTATTTTAACTTCAGCAAAAAGACAATTAAGAAAATGATAAAAGACAGGAAAGAACCCAATGAACCAGCATTTCAAAACCTCAGAAATGAGGCCACAGAATTCAGGAACGAAGGAGCAATTTTTTTTAAAAAAAGAATCACTTCAGAAAGGAAGACTCAACTAGATGGAACACAAAATGAATAGACAGATTCTGCTTTAAGAGGAACAGAAGGGGTGGGTGAGAAAAATGTTTAAAGACAGAAAGGAGGTCAAAAAGATTTTAAGAGATGAGGGCAAATACTAGAGACAGGCAAAGGAGGTTCAACATGCAAAACAGGAGTCCCTGAAAAATAACCCAAAGCAAGGAAAGAGATCAAACACCAAAACTAGAATTCCAGAAAAATTTCCTGAAATTATAAAAAGGATTTGAAATGATAAATTGAAAAAGCACACCATGTACTAAGGATATTGGCCCAGAATAGCCAACACCAAGCCATATTCTTATAAAACAACTGAGCTTTTGAAGGGAACTATGGAAGAGAAAGAAAAAATCCTGTGGGCATCCAGGTTAAAAAGGGTGAAATTATCTTCTGATTATCTTTTGACAGGCATGCTTTATGTCAGAAGACTATTGGAGATAGTCAAGGAAAGAAAATGATTCAAGGAATATTATTTCCATGAGCCCTTCCAAAGCAACTTACTAGAGAACAAGCGTCTGACAACCAAATAACTGGAGAAGCACTGACACTAAAGACGGGTAACAAGCAATAAATATACAGTTATTTGTTGAGCTAAGACCAAATGAGAGTTGAAAGGGGGATCACAGAGTAGGTACTGGTTTCATGCCCAAGCAATGTAGATAAAACTACAAAATTAGGAAGGCATGTGCCAAAAAAATTCAATTAACCTAAGAAGTTGTATTGGTAGCATGTAGTATTAGTATTCTCAGACTGTTGTGTGTGTGACGTGGAATAAAGTAAAAAAGGACTTGCAGTCTATTCTAATTCTTATCATCTGCTGTGCCCTTAAGAACCAGGATTCTGGAGTTCCCGTCGTGGCGCAGTGGTTAACGAATCCGACTAGGAACCATGAGGTTGCGGGTTCGGTCCCTGCCCTTGCTCAGTGGGTTAACGATCCGGCGTTGCCGTGAGCTGTGGTGTAGGTTGCAGACGTGGCTCGGATCCCGCGTTGCTGTGGCTCTGGCGTAGGCCGGTGGCTACAGCTCCGATTCACCCCCTGGCCTGGGAACCTCCATATGCCGCGGGAGTGGCCCAAGAAATAGCAACAACAACAACAACAACAATAACAAAAGACAAAAAAAAAAAAAAAAAGAACCAGGATTCTCAGTGTAGAAGAAAGGAGCTATAGATATAATCCAGATAAAATCACGGCCAAAAAATCCTGTCGTCATGAATTTGAATTGGAAATATTAATATTAGAGTTTCCATCGTGGTGCAGCAGAAACAAACCCGACTAGGAACCATGAGGTTGTGGGTTCCATCCCTGGCCTCGCTCAGTGGGTTAAGGATCTGGCGTTGCCATGAGCTGTGGTGTCACAGACACAGCTTAGATCTGGCATTGCTGTGGCTGTGGCATAGGCTGGCAGCTATAGCTCCAACTGGACCCCTAGCCTGGGAACCTCTGTATTGCACGGGCACAGCCCTAAAAAGAAAAAAAAAAAAAAAAAAAAAAAAAGAAAGAAATATCAAGATGAAGCCATGAATTGCTAGCTCTGTTGAGCATTCCTAGTACTTAGATCTTGGCCCTGCGATGCCATTTTGCACTAAAAGAAACCACAGTTTCATGGAGAAATGGCCGGTTCTAGTCCAGAGGCAAGAAATATACATGAATAAAAAACATCTTGTCATGCTAGAGAGAAAAGGAAGCAATTAAAGACCACAGTCGACCCTCTGTATCTGCAAGTTCCACAACCTTGGATCCAACCAACTATGGACAGATCAGATTAGGAAAAAAAAAAAATCCCAGAAAGTCTAGAGAGCAAAACTAGAATTTGCCACACGAACAATTTGCATAGCATTAGGTATTATAAGTAATCTAGAGATGACTGAAAGTATACAGCAGAATATGCACAGGTTATGTGCAAATGCTACCCCATTTTATACAAGATACTTGAGCATCCATGGATTTTGGTGTCCTCCGGAACTAGTTTCTTCTGGGTACCGAGGGATGACTATACCCAGATCATGTCAAAAGATCAGGAGCCGACTTGAAGAGGTTCCCATGGGCCAAAGATGGGATTCTGAGCCACAATAAGAATAGTGATTACAACCAATTGATACTCATGAGTTTATAATGCTATGAAAAAACCAACAATTAACTAACTTCAATGGCTAATAAGGAATCAACCTGTTATCTCATCAACTAGGAAAAAAGAAAGAGCCAGGCACTAATCCCCCCTTTTCTTTATTAAATGTTCCACTGGGCAACCAAAGAGTAATGAGGGGAAGCATTTCTTTACGAGTATTTCAACTAATAAACAGGGGGAAAACCATGATGATAGAATTAGACTATCACCACTAGACACTAATGGACCTAAGCAATGAGCATCAATCCCAACGAATAAATGAGAAAGAAATGATAGAACTAGCAGCTCACCATTCCCTACTCCTTGGAAATTAGCATCTCCAGATCATAATCATTAAAGACTCCTAACATCACAAGGAGTGAAACACGCAAACTCTATGTGATTCTGATGTAAGGCAAGACCACCACCTAGGGCTTGCAAAAGGACTGAACCTGAGTCTGATCAAGGCTCTGGGACCAGCCGCCAGTTTGCAGACAACACAGAGGACAGACGAGTGTGTTGAACTGCACCAGATTGCAGGAAATTACAACTCGGAAGTCTTGGGTTCTTCGATAGACAAACTTCAAGGAAAAGAAAGGATTCAGAGGGAACTATAGATAAGAGGATGACCAGTTCTAAATAGTGTCTAGGAATGTAGAGATGTGATCAAACTCCAGAGAAATGGGATCGGCGCTGTCTCTGGAGCACCAGGACGCAGGTTGGATCCCCAGCCCGGCACAGTGGTTAGGGATCCAGTGTTACTACAGCTGCAGCACAGGTTGCAACTGCTGCTTGGATTTGCTCCCTGGTTGGGGAACTCCATATGCCTTGAGGCAACCAAAAGAAAAAAATGACAAAAAAATAAAAAAAAGCTATAGAAAAATGCAAGGAAATGATTATTGTTGGTGGCTACTTTGGGGGAGAAAGAAGGTGAGGTGATGACTGGGACAGAGCACCTGCAGGGGCTTCTGGGGCTGCTGATAAAGGTCTACTTCTTGACCTGGCTGGTAATTATGGGGCGTGACGTGGGGAGTCACCTTGGAATGACTCCTGAGCTATCCATCCGTCCCATAGGGCTTTCTGTATCTATGTTTTATCTTTATTACACTGTTGGTGGGAATGTAAATTGGTGCAACCACCATGGAAAAGAGTATGGAGATTCCTCAAAAAACTAAAAACAGAATTACCATTTGATGCAGCAATCCCTCTCCTGGTTATTTATCCAGAGAAAACCATGACTCGAAAAGATACATGTACTCCACTGTTCATTGCAGCACATATACAATACCCAAGACATGGAAGCAACCTAAACATCCATCAACAGCAGAGTGGATAAAGACGTGGTACATATACACAATGGAATATTATTCAGCCATAAAAAGGAATGAAATAATGGCATTTGCAACAACCTGGATGGACTTAGAAATTATCATGCTAAGTGAAACACCGACTTCATATACTGTCACTTATATGTGGAATCTAACAAAAGGATACAATGAACTTCTTAGCAGATACTGACTCACAGACTTTGAAAACTTACAGTTTCCAAAGGAGGCAGACTGGGGGGGTGAAAGGGATGGAGTGGGGGTTTGGGATGGAAAAGCTATAAAATTGGGGTGTGATGATTGTTGTACAACTATAAATGTAATAAAATCCATTCAGAAAATAAAATAATAGAAAATAATAGAAAAAAAAGAGAAACTGGGAGAAGAGGAAGCAAAAGCAGCACCTCCAGAAAACCATTGTGAGGAATCATGTTATAAAATGGAAGAGAAACGGGCGGCAGTGGGAGCGGGGAGGAGGGTCAAGGGAAGCTCTCATTTTTGTATTTTAGATGAGAAATATCTTCTCTGCAGGCAGACTGGAATTATCCAGCAGGGACAAAAGAGTTACCATGCAGGATGGGGGAGCCAACCTTAGGAATGGCAATTTCACCTCAAACAATAATCTGGCACATTAAATTCACGTTAATTTGAAGTATAGGATTTGTCATTTTGTTGGTATTTAATGTATAAATGTATAAATTAATGTATAATGTATAAATGTATAATGTATTAATGTATAATGTATTAATGTATAAATTTGGCTTTTATAATCATAAAAGAAGTTGATACCTAGATTTATCCATAATAAAAATACTCTAAGCGAACCCTGGAGGTCTTAAAAATGCTTTTTTTTTAAGAAGGGTTTTACTCAATTTGGAGGAAAATGGCTTTAGAATTCTTTTCTATACAGAGTTCAAGAAACCATTTTGGAAATTAAAATTATTCAGGCCTCATGTTCCTTATTTACAGAATAAAGGAGATAAATTAGAGAATTTCTATAGCCCTTTCCAGCTCTCCCTGGGAGAATCAAGTCTTCTAACGGTGGGTTTGTTTGAAACCAAGTAGAAACTGTAACATAAGCAACAGACATAGCAACCAAAAAGTGTATGTTATGTGTATATGTATATGTGTGTGTGTATACATATATATATATATATATTTTTTTTTTTTTTCCTTTTTCAGCAGCCTCATATGGAAGTTCCCAGGCCAGGAATCGAACCCATGCCAGAGCTGTGCTCTATACCACAGCTGCAGCAATGCCAGGTCCTTAACCTACTGTGCCACTGCAAGAACTCCAAAAAGTGTATGCTAAATTGTTCTTCAGTTTTCCTTCCTTTATACTGTATTATCCTAAGTGTTTTCCTCCTTTCTTGAAAACTTTCTGAATTCTTTTTTTTTTTTTTTTTGCCTTTTTTTTAGGGCCGTACATGCAGCATATGGAGGTTCCAGGCTAGGGGCCCAATCGGAGCTACAGCTGCTGGCCTATGCCACAGCAACGCCAGATCCGAGCCACGTCTTCGACCTACACCACAGCTCATGGCAACGCCAGATCCTTAACCCACTGAGCAAGGCCAGGGATCGAGCCCACAACCTCACGGTTCCTAGTCAGATTCATTTCCGCTGCACCACGATGGGAACTCCTACTTTCTGAATTCTTTAGCTGTCTTTCTCTCAATAGATGGGTGGTGCAGCTCAGGATACAGTAGTAAATGCACCTGGTGTCAGACATACAGAGAAGTGATCAAACACCCCAGGATTGGTATTTGTCCTTAAGGATCAGGCTTTACATCTTTAGCCCAGGACTCTACACTCCTTTGAGCTTGAAATGAGCTCTCCTATATTCCAAATTTCCACCGAGTTACACTGCCTCAGATATTGTCCATACAGGTAAGGTCAGTGGCTGTGATAACCAATCAGCCACCTCCACCCATGCCCACACTTGGGGAGTTTCCTTCACACTCTGCTCAGTATCTTGAAATAACCTACAATGGAAAAGAATCTGAAAGAGAATATGTATGTATAACTGAATCACTTTGCCATACACTTGAAACTAACTGAGCGTTCAATTTTAAAAATGCAAAAAAAGGAGCTCCTGTCATGGCTCAGCAGGTTAAGAACCCAACACAGTGTCCATGAGGATTTGGGTTTGATCCCTGGCCTTGCTCAGTGGGCTAAGGATCCGGCATTGCCACAAGCTGTGGTGTAGGTTGCAAATGTGACTCGGATCAGATGTTGCTTTGTCTGTGGCGGGGGTCTGCAGGTGCAGCTCCCATTCAATCCCTGACCCCTGGCCTGACCCCTGCCACAGGTGTGGCTGTAAAAAGGGAAAAAAAAAAAAAAAAAAAAAAAAGTGGAAAAGAAAAGAAAAAAATCTTTGAAAAGACTGTGCTTCCAAGCTGGGCACTCTCCCACCCCATCCCCCACCCCATTATTAGCTCTGGAGGGAGCCAGCTGCCAAGTCTTGAAGACACCTAGGCAGCCCCGGGGGAGACCCCCACTATAAGGAGCTGAGGTCCTCAGTCCAACAGTCCCTGAGGACCCAAGGCCTGCCCACTACCCTGTGGACCCTTCCCCCAGATGAATCTGAGAAGAGCATGGCCCAGCTAAGGTCTTGAAAAGAATGATGTCGCAAGAAACCCTGAACCCAGGCCACCCGGCTAAGCTCCTGAATCCCTGCCCCACAGAGACAGTGAGATAAAAGATATTTATTGTTTGAAGCTGCTGACTCTGGGGGATAATTGTTTTTTTAATTCAAGTAGAGTTAATTTACAATGTGGTGCCAATTACTTTAGGGGATAATTTACTATACAACAAGAGGTAACTAATAGAGCAGCTTTCAATCTTTCTGACCACAGTGCATAGAAATACATTCCATTCAACTGTTCAGTCACACACACACACACACACACACTCAGCCATGCACTAGACAAACTACTAATTCATGAAACAATATTTATTCCTACTACCTAGACTCTACACACTCTATTTTCCTGATTACTGTTTTCTATTTCATTCTACTCCGTTGAAAAAAAAATGGTAATAGCTCTCCACTGAGCCAATTTCACAGTCCATTCATGGTCTGTGGACAAAATCTGCAGAAGGACAGCAGGGAACAAACCATAATTTTTTCTATTTTGCTTTTCACTGGTTGACACTGCAGTAGCCATAACCTTTACCAACTCACCCCTAAACCTAGTTTAGGGTTTAAAATTTTTTTAAACCAGTCCCCTCTATGTAGAGTAGGTACCAAAAATGTCTAGTCCCTTCATTTCACTATGTTTGGCAATAAGAGTCCAGATGACCTTATACTTAATTTGGGGGGTTAATATTTTGTTAAGTATTTAGTCATACCAAATTTAGAAAAATATGATGAAAACCTCCATGTTCCTATTCCAGCCAAAAAAAGAAGAAACTGGACATACAAGTGCAGCCCTGTGTACCCTCTCCAATCCCAATTCCTTCTCTTCCACCACAGAAGTAACCTTCATCCCAAAGACTTTCTCATCCCATGCATGCTTTTATCATTTTATTGCATATGTATATATATATGCAGGTTTATTTTCATAGAGGCTTATATTTCATATAAATGGGATCATATTGCATATATTTTTGCTTTTTAGGGCTGCATATGCTTCATGTGGAAGTTCCCAGGCTAGGGGTCAAATCGGAGCTGCGATTGCTGGCCTACGCCACAGCCACAGCAACGTGGAATCCGAACCAAGTCTGTAACCTACACCATAGCTCACAGCAGCGCCAGATCTTTAACCCACTGAGTAAGGCCAGGGATTGAACACACATCCTTATGGATACTAGTCAGGCTCATTTCCACTGAGCTACAGTGGGAACTCCCGTCCCTTTAAGACTCTTTTTTGCTCAAGGTGTTGTTGAGATTTATACACTATTTCTAGTTCACTCATTTTCACGACTATTATGTCATTGTATGAATTGTCACTGAGATCTTTTTGCCTGTTTTAAACAATACTTACTGGACATTCTTATATATTTCCAGTGTACATTCTCTCTTGGGCTTTTAAATAGGTGTTGGATTTCTTAAGGAAACAGTATCAAATACCTGAATAACCCTAGCAAAGAGCTCTGTTTTTATCCTGGTCTCATCTTCCTATCCCGGCCTACAGGTCTGGATTTGTTTCTGCTTAATCAAGGGGGCAAGGAGTCAGGCTAAAAAACAGAAATGAGAAAGGAAACATCTGCTTGTTTTTGAACTGGAGATGTGAAGGAAGACTAATAAAATAATGCCTCTTAATCATTTTTAAAGGTGCTGGAATGTCTCAACTCAAATCATCATGAAACCTTTCTCTGTGCCACCTGCCTATCAGAATCTGTGCATAGGGCTGTGACTTTTACCCATAAGAATTTCAGGAACAAGGAGTTCCCGTCGTGGCGCAGTGGTTAACGAATCCGACTAGGAACCATGAGTTTGCGGGTTCGGTCCCTGCCCTTGCTCAGTGGGTTAACGATCCGGCGTTACCGTGAGCTGTGGTGTAGGTTGCAGACGCGGCTCGGATCCCGCGTTGCTGTGGCTCTGGCGTAGGCCAGTGGCTACAGCTCTGATTAGACCCCTAGCCTGGGAACCTCCATATGCCGCGGGAGCAGCCCAAAGAAATAGCAAAAAAGACAAAATAAATAAATAAATAAAACATTATATAAAAAAAAAAAAAAAAAAGAATTTCAGGAACAAAAAGGTTGGCCCTTCTTGGGTTCATCTAGGCTGGAGGCCGGCAAACTTTTTCTTTTAAAGGCCAGGTAGTAAATGTTTCAGACTTTTCAGGCCTTACAGTCTCTGCTGCAACGACTGACCCCAGGCTTTGTAGAATGAAAGCAGCCATAGACTGTCCATAAACTAGACTATGACTGTGTTCCAATAAAACTTTATTTACAAAAACAGGCAGTGGGCCAGATGTGACCTGCAAATCATAATTTGCTGACCCCTGTCCTTAGAAGAAGAAAACCACTGAGACCAGCAATATGTGGTATTATATATCAAAATTTAAACTTAACGTGATTATTTTTATCCTTTTGGATGGTCAACTATCCTAAAGACTGGTCACTCCCAGTCCTGTTAAGAGTTTGAATAAATAAATATATACACTGCTGGCAGGAGTGGAAACTGGTACATTCATTTATCTCTTCAACAACTATAAAGAGCCGTGAGCCACACCATGGGCCGCATACTCCACTGGATGCTGGGGACATGAAAATAAAATGCATAAGCATAATGTGAGAAAAGGAATATATATACGTGTGTGTGTGTATATGTGTGTGTGTGTGTGTGTGTGTATAACTGGGTCATTCTGCTGTACAGAAGAAATTGACAGAACACTATAAGTCAACTATAATAAAATAAAATGCACAGGCACACTATCTTCAAGACCCTCAAGGCTAGTGAAGGAGAAATGGAAATTTCCACTTATCTCTTACTGAAACGTTGAGAGGGGCATAAATATATCTGGAGTTCCCATCGTGGTGCAGTGGTTACCGAATCCAACTAGGAACCATGAGGTTGCGGGTTCAATCCCTGGCCTTGCTCAGTGGGTTAAGGACCTGGCATTGCCGCGAGCTGTGGTGTAGGTCGCAGACGCGGCTCGGATCCCGCATTGCTGTGGTTCTGGCGTAGGCTGGCAGCTACAGCTCCGATTAGACCCCTAGCCTGGGAACCTCCATATGCTGTAGAAGTGGCCCTAGAAAAGGCAAAAAGACAAAAAAAAAATTAAGTGCCAACTTGACCGGGCCACAGGGTGCCCAGATATTTGGTCAAACATTCTTCTGGGTGTTTTAGATGAGATTAACCTTTAACTCTGTAGACTGAGTAAGGTAGATGATCCTTCCTTAGGTGGGTGGGTCTAACCCAATCAATTGAAGGCCAGCATTGAACAAAAAGTCGACCCTTCCAGTAAGAATGAATTCTTCCTTCCTGATGACCTATGAATGGAACACAAGCTTTTTCTTGTCTTTGGACTTGAAGAGAAACACTAGCTCTTCCTGGGTCTCCAGCTTGCAGACTGCATATCTTGGGACTTGCCAACCTCTATAACTGTGTGAGTCAGTTCCTTCTAATCAATATCTCTCTACCTAACTAAGGTCGCAGACGTGACTCAGATCCCACGTTGCTGTGGCTGTGGTGTAGGCTGGCTGCTACAGCTCTGATCAGACCCCTAGCCTGGGAACCTCCATATGCTGTGGGTGCGGCCCTAGAAAGACAAAAGACCAAAAAAAAAAAAAAAAAAAACTCTATATAAATCAATGTTTCTCTCTTTACACACACACACACACACACACACACACACACACACACATTGATTAGTTCTGTTTCTCTGCAGAAATCTAACACAGATGAGTTCTTACCCTGTACTTCTTGCTCAAGTCACAGATATGACCAGACTCCAGGCTGCCAGTGCAGTTATGGTTGGGGTGTGGCGCCCCCTGGAGTTGTGCAGGATACAACTTGTGTTCCCCTGAACTGCAGCTGTGCTCCGGATTGCCCACCTCAACTCTCCACGGAGCCTCCCACTTCCTCATCCCACCTCCTCCCCCAGACCCACATACTCAGTACTCATGGGCAAGGCAATGACCTACCAACACCAATCATCCCCGACACCTTACCTCCAGGCACACAGCGGAAGCCATCTCCCTGATACCCAGGTTTGCACTGGCACATGAAGGAGCCTGGAGTGTTGTAGCAGAAGGCATCAGGGTGACATCGGCTGGGCTGGCATTCATCCACATCTGAAAAACAGCCACCAAGCCCAGGACAGTGAGCTTTCCGGAGTTCCTAGTTTACACAATAATGTAAGCCACTTGCTCAACTTTGAGGGGCCCAGTGTCTGATCTGGGAACAGTGCTGTAGAACTTACTAGACATTAATTATCAAAACACTAACACTTCGATTTCTATAGAGCACATTTACAAATGTGTTTCACTTTGGTGGTAACATTTTCATGCAAAATCAAGCCTGCAAAGGGAAAAATGGGTGGATTTTGTGCATTCTAAAATGACCCTTCACATCATGAATGAGAGCTTCAAAAATATCTGTAAGCCTGGAGACAGATTATTAACCGCTTGACAGAAAATTCTCCAAGATGAGAAAATTCACATTCAGTAACAAGGAAAAAATATTTCCGAAATTATAATCTCAGGAAAGCTTGGGCTTTCCAGAAATACTCTACAGTATAATGTTAAGTAATTTTGCACACCAAGAAACTGGGGAATTGTGTTCAGAAGTTATCTTACTTAAAATTACCTTTAAGAGCATCCTGGCCTCCAATGATGAATTAATCTTAGGTTTGAGAGAATTTTGTGGAGTTATTTATCTGCCTCTGCGGTCATTTATTCAATAAGGGAACTTCACTATTTTTGCAGTACAAGATTAGATCAGGCCAGGTGAATGACTATATATATATCTTGTTAAATAAAAGACTGGACTTTAAGCTCCACTGTATAAGGATTGTTTCTCTTTCCACAAAAGAAACTTCTGGCAGACAATAGGTGTCTCATTATAGCCTGAATGAGCAAGTCATATGGAACAAAACAATTCGGGGAAGACAAGGGTCTTACCCAAGGAGAACAGCCCCCCAAAGAAAACACATAGTTCAAACTACCAGAGATACAAAATGCAACTCTACGGAGTTGAGAGAATAATTCTCTTAAATTTGGGGATGAGTCAATAATTAGCAAATGATAAGTGCCAGCCAGGGAATTTTTTTCAGGCAACACAGAAAGTCAGAGAAACCCTGTACCTTGGCAGGCTCGGCCATCCCCAGAGAAGCCCGGCAGGCAGGAACAGGTGTACGAGGCCCCTCCCAGGTAGATGCACTGGGCCCGCTCGGGGATGTCACAGTCATGGAGCCCGGTCTCACAGTAGTTGATGGGACGCTGGTCCACGACAGCTTCCAACAAGGAATTGATATACAGTGTTTGAAAGAGTCCTCTGAGCAGTCCAGAGCCCTTCCAAGCCCCTTCCACACAGCACATCTAGACCCCAGACTCCCAGGCATCGCTTCATATGCCTCCTGCTCCCCTGTGGGTGGTACCCCTGGTTCTCCTCCTGTTTCCTCCCACCTGGATCCCACCTCTGGGAGGTCTTGGCAGACTGATGCTACGGTGGGTCATTCAGCCTGGCTTTCGACCTCAGCTTCACCCCAAGGCTTGGTCTCAGGCCAGTCTCCACACCAGGTCCCATCACCCAGCTTTCCCTCCACTTGGATGTGGAGGTGGAGCATGACAGGTGGACACGCTTCCTGGAACAACTCGGTGGAGCACTGGGAGCTGAGGTCTGACACTCCCATATGGTGTCTCTGACCTGGGCCCCCTGGGCAGGTGGACTGTTCATTACGAAGGCCAAAGTCACCCATTTCCCACCAAGGAAGGAGAAATAAATTTTCCCAGGAAAGTGAGACAGGGGTGGTAGAATGACCGTGGGCTTTTGGTTAGACAGATCTGGGTTTCCATCAAGGCCACTTTGCAGTAAATTGTAAAAATTCTCAGAACCTCACACTCCTCCTCTGGGCAACAGCCATGACTTCCAGCGTGCCAGGCACGGGGCGGCCCAGCAGATGGGACTAGTATTTTCTAAAGGTCCTGATGAGAGGACTCATCGGATGGGGGCTTAGGTACTCGGCATGTGACACAGAGACTAGACAATCATACCCCATCCTGGGCTATTCCCTCAAGATTTAAGTCAAGGGCGGAGGTCTAGGGGGTGATTTCCAATGGCTGATTCAGATACTCTGGGGTTCAGAAGGCACTGTTTAGCTTCTGGTCTTAAAGCTGAAGGCCCAGGGGAGAGTCCCGGCCCTTGCAATGTGAGAACAGAACCTTTCCATCCCTCCAAGGAGGCCCTTGGCATTGGATTGGCCCGGATACAGGAGAACTCCTCATCCTTCTCCCCAGTGAGCCTCCCCCCAGGATTAATCCCGGTGTATCCTGCCTGCAGTGCTTCGGGGAGAGAAAGTGCGAAACACCGTCGGGACAGGCACAGAAGAGGACACGCTTCACAGCTCTGTGTGCGTGAGAGGCTAGCAAAGCCCCATATTGGCAGATGGAAGCCCAGCCTGTGCACCCAGCAGCTTGGCCTCCTGAGGTTGGGAATGTTAACGAATTCCCATGGGACAGAGACCATCAAGCCAGGTCTCATGGGCCAAGGGGTTACTGGATTTTAAGCTGTTACAAGCGGTCTGAATTTCTGTCTGGAAAATAGTGACCTAGGTTACACTAACCAGTCCAAGGACACACTCTGCCTTCCTCACTTCCCATCACTTCTTTTTTTCTCTTCTTTTTTTAAATGGCTGCATCCATAGCATATGGAAGTTTCCAGGCTAGGGGTCAAATCAGAACTGTAGCTGGCAGCCTATACCACAGCCACAGCAATGCCAGATCCGAGCAGCATCTGCGACCTACACCATAGCTCACAGTAACAGCGGATCCTTAACCCACTGAGCGAGGTCAGGGATTGAACCCACATCCTCATATACTAGTCAGGTTCTTCAATCCTTAACCTGCTGAACCACAATGGAAACTCCCCCGTCATTTCTAACATTCTTTTTTTCTCTAGAGTCCTCCTTCGCCCAACCCCTTTGATTTGAAAAGTGTGAAAGGGACACTCTCCAAGAACCGGGACCCACAAAAGTAGGAAAGGAATATTCCAACAGAACAACCAGGAAAGGAGCCTCATTCCTATTGCATCAAATAATTATGTCACTTAACTGCGTGTAAGTGATCATTGTATGCATTGTGTTTGCTCCAGCCTCATTTGGCCCTGCCCTTGTTAACAGGGGAGGACCTTACTACAGCCTGGGTGGGTCCTCATGTCCCTGCCTCACTGTCACCTGCACCGAGGCTTCGTTAACCCTCTTATCCTTCATAGAAAAGTGTAGTTCATAATATAATTAATTTATTTTCTTTTTAGGGATATACCTGCAGCCCATGGAAATTCCTAGGCTAGGGGCTGAATGGGAGCTGTAGTCGCTGGCCTATACCACAGCCACAGCAATGCCAGATCCGTATCTGTGACCTAAACCACAGCTCACAGCAACGCTGGATCCTTGATCCACTGATCGAGGCCAAAGATCAAACCCACATTCTCATAGATAGTAGTTGGGTTCTTGTCTTTTGCCTTTTTAGGGCCCCACCAAAGGCATATGGAGGTTCCCAAGCTAGGGGTCGAATGGAAGCTGTAGCTGCTGGCCTACACCACAGCCACAGCCACAGCCACGCCAGATCTGAGCCACATCTGCGACCTAGACCACAGCTCACAGCAACGCTGGATCATTTAACCTACTGAGCGAGGCCAGGGATCGAACCTGCGTCCTCATGGATGCTAGTCAGATTTGTTTCCACTGAGCCATGACAGGAACTCCAGTAATCGGGTTCTTAACCAACGGAACGCCTATAATGTAATTTTTTAAATCACGTTTGCCTTTCTATAAGACTGTTTTTCAAGGCAGAGCCATTTTCTCCTAAAGGAAGCTTTAAAACTTTATGACTCTTAAACAATTTAATTCTACCTCTATAATTTTTGAAGGATCCAAAGCATTTTTCTTTTTTTTTTTTTTAAGCAAATGTTCCACATCAATTAGAAGGAAAAAAGCTGAGTGGCTGATGCACTTTTCCTAGCCCTGCAGGTTCTCAATCATCACACAAACAGAGTTTCCAGATGGTCTTACCAATTCACTCAAAGGGGAGTAATTTTAACACCAGGACAGTCACTGGCCAATCACTACAGAAAGGAAGCTACACCAACAACCTAAAGGAGAACTTTTTTACTAATTTACACAAAGGGGCCACCAGCATGCCCAGCTGTGCTCCTGCAAAGGTTCCTAACCCTCCAATTTCCTGCAACTCTCACCCTGCCTGTCAACTAACAGGGCAGGGTGTGTGTGTGTGTGACAGCGTGCACACACACAGGGTGGTAGGAAGTGGAAGGTTTTGGAAAGGAGGGAAAATTGGGCTTAAAATGGGAATTAAAAATTAATTACAATCACATGGATACTAGAGTTTTACTTTTATAGCTCCTCCATTTCCAAAGAGAACCGTGGTAAAGGGTTGTGCCTTGACCTGAGATGAGCAGAGCAGAGGGACAGTGGTCCCCGAGAGACACCCGCAGACAGGCTGGGGTCAGGAAATGAGACAGCAGAGATGCAAGGAGATACCAAGAGGCAAGGACAAGCCAGGGAAAGAAGCCCTGCGTTACAAGAAGAGGAAAGGGCTAGGAATGAAGAGCTCTTTGAAAAGTGGATTCAGGAGTTCCCATCATGGCACAGCAGAAATGAAGCAACTGGAAACCATGAGGTTGTGGGTTCCATCCCTGGCCTCACTCAGTGGGTTAAGGATCTGGCATTGCCGTGAGCTGTGGTGTAGGTCGCAGACGCAGCTCAGATCTGAAGTTGCTGTGGCTCTGGCGTAGGCTGGTGGCAACAGCTCTGATTAGACCCCTAGCCTGGGAACCTCCATATGCCGCAAGCGTGGCCCTAAAAAGACAAAAAAAAAAAGAAAAAGAAAAGTGGATTCAAGAGTTCTCATTGTGGCACAGCAGAAACAAACCTGACTAGTACCCATGAGGACTCGGGTTTGATCCCTGGCTTCACTCAGTGGCTTAAAGATCCAGCATTGCCATGAGCTGTGGTGTAGATCTTGGACATGGCTCGGATCCTGAGTCACTGTGGCTATGGTATAGGCTGGCAGCTGCAGCTCTGATTCGCCTCCTAGCCTGCAAACTTCCATATGCCGCAGGTGCAGCCCTAAAAACAAACAAAAAAAATAGTAATTAACATTTTTTTTTTTTAAAGTTTGAAAAATCTCTGCAAAAAGAAAAAAATACAAAATAAAATCTTATGAAAAGACAGTCAGCTCTGGCCTCCCACACACCCTGCCTGAGCCCTGGGCCCTCAGAGAACCATCCAGATCGTTTCCTCGCCCTTCCCTGCTCTGACCTGGACAGACCCCTTTCCCAGCCCAGGCTTCCGACCAAGGATGATGTTTTCACAAGGAAGTCTAGGAGAGTGAAACTGACCGATGAATTAGCCAGTGATGAGCCAGAGTCTTCATTTGAATGCATTCAGGCAGACTTGGTTTTACCAGTGAGCCATCTCTCCATGTGGTGAGTCTCAAAGGAGCCAACCACAAGGGGCAAAAAGCCAAGTGGGGCTACCAACAGCAGGACAATCAGGAAACACTGACACCTGATCTTGGTGGAACTTGATGATTTTGGGGTGGTTTTCACACTTGTTTCTGAGCAATGGAATCCAGTATTCACACAAAATCTTACTCAAGAATTTGACCTATAGAAAAATGGAAGAGTCCTCCACAGCTTCCTTGTAGCCCTAACGGCAGAGCTGAAGCCTCTGCCAGGGCTCCATGGGGCACAGAAAACCCACAACACAGCCCAGTCACCTCACTTTACAGGTGAAGAACTGAGGTTACAGGTCTTCCTCAAAATCGAATGCCTGGGGAGTTCCCATTGTGGCTCAGCGGGTGGAGAACCCGACACAGTCTCATGAGGATACGAGTTCAATCTCTGGCCTTGCTCAGTGGGTTAAGGATCCAGTGTTGCCATGATCTGTGGTGTAGGTCACAAATGTGGCTTGGATCTGGCATTGTTGGCTCTAGTGTAGGCTGGCAGCTGTAGCTCTAATTCAATTCCTAGCCTGGAAATTTCCCTATGTTGCACGTGTGGCCTTAAAAAGCAAGAAAAATAAAATCAAATGCCTGGGCATAGATGTTTGCACAGCACCTGTCTGGCACCCCACCCAACCCATTCAGTGAATGTGAATGCCAGGAATGGCTGGAGATAGAAGCCCAGGACATCACACATATTTGGGCTTCTCCACGTCACCACCCAAGGGGTAAGGGAGCCACTACATCCAAGTTTGAGCCGAAATGTAATGTCAGTGGTGCTGCCCTGAAAAAACAGACCTTTGAATCTCCATCTCAAAAAGCAGAGAAGGAAATCAGGCTAAATTCACAGAAATTGTTGTTCTCTATTGGGGGGAAAAAAAAAGAAGTAACTTGAGCAGAGCTGCAATCTCAGCTCTGTGCAAAGGGGACTGATGTCTCAAGTTCACAGATGTTTGGGTCATACTCCAAATATGAGAACGGCCTGTTCCCTCCTGCCCTTGAGACACCACCTCACCCCGGGGCCTTGGCGGCCTCATCTGAGTTTCAAGGCAGAGCAAAGAGAAAGCTTGCTAGGGTTTGGTAAACAGTGAGAAAGGGGCAAGGAAATGGTTCACTCAGGCAGTAAAAGAAGAATCTGTTTTCAATCAGGAAGAAAGGTCGAAAAAGTGGGACAATTCAAACAATTGGGCCCACCCTCCTCATCAACCTAAAAGCATAATTAGCCTAATGAATAGCCTTCGCTTCTAAACTGATAGGCTAAGAAGCTATCAGTGGCTTATAAAATTGAAATCTATAAGATAGGCCCCAAAGGGAATTTTAGATGTAAATCAGGAAGAATTCAGACCGTGAACCCCAAGGCCACTAAGTACAAGGAGAAACAAGTCTAATTGTTTTAATAGCCTTTTGAATAGTTTAAAAAGAACTAAAAGGAGTCTTCTAAGAAGGGAAAGGTGTTACTAGTGCAGATAATAACACTGTCCATGGGGCTCTCCAGGAAGTCAGAGGGAAGGAATGAAGTCTGATTCACCTTTGTTAACTGCCCTCCCAACAACAGAGCCAGGAACCTTCCATCTCGGTGGCAACAACACTCAGACAGGCGCTGATATCCGCCACATGGATACTCATTTTCAAAAGTCACCTACTGGAGTTCCTGTTGTGGCTCAGCAGTAATGAACCCAACTAGGATCCATGAGGATGAAGGTTCGATCCCTGGCCTCGCTCAGTGGATTAAGCATCCGGTATTGCCATGAGCTGTGGTGTAGGTCACAGATGGATTGCTCCTTGGATTCCTCCTTGCTATGGCTGTGGTGTAGGCCGGCAGCTGTAGCTCCGATTAGACCCCCAGCCTGGGAACTTCTATATGCTGTAGGTGTGGCCCTAAAAAGACAAAAAAAGAAAAAGTCACCTACAGTACTTACCCACACAGGTTCCCTCCTCTGAAAATCGGTAACCCTCTACACACTCGCAGCGGAAGGTCCCTGGGTGGTTATTGCAGATGGCGTGGCTCCCACACACCGCAGGCTGTTCTGAACACTCGTTGATATCTGCAACAAAGTTTTTTTAAAAATACAGACTTAAAAAAAAAAAAAACAAACCCTGTCCAAACATCATTAAACATTAATACAATACAAAGCACTTGGCCCACAAATGGATCTTTTTTTTTTTCTTTTTTCTTTAGGGCCACAAGTGCAGCATCTGGAGGTTCCCAGGCTAGGGGTCAAACTGGAGCTACAGCTGCCAGCCTACACCCCAGCCATGGCAACACCAGATCCGGGCCACATCTGCAACCTACACCACAGCAACACAGGATCCTTAACGCACTGATGGAGGCCAGAAATCAAACCTGCACACTCAGGGACACCAAGCCAGGTTCTTAACCCACCCAGCCACAATGGGAACATCTATTTTTTACTGTTTTTTTGGCTGTGCCTGCAGCATGCAGAAATTCCCGGGCCAGGGGTCGAACCTGTGCCACAGCAGCTACCAGAGCCACTGGCGTAACAACGCCAGGTCCTTAACCTGCTGAGCCACCAGGGGACTCCTCTGTGCATAATTTTAGGGAATGGTCCCAGGACCTTCCTCCTAAGTAAACATGGGCTTCCCCTCGCTCTCCTGGGGTTGGTAGTTGAGCCTGGGGCCTGCTAACATCAAATGGGCAAATACATGTTAGAAACATATGCAGACAAGTGTCCGGACTCTGAATAAGGTTCCTAAACTAAAGAGCCTAACTCAATATGCTATTGTTCAAAAATATTTCCTTTCTCTCATGACAGTGACAGAGGAAAAAACATTTTGTTGAAAGTCTAATTGTGAATTTTGGAACATGATCTAGAACTTAATGCACTAAAAGGAAAACCATGAACTTGTAAGACTGTAAGCAATGTCCTCCCACATGACAGTATTGTAGCTGCTGCATGAAATACTGGGAAAAAAAAAAAAAAAGATCTGCTTTGGAGCTCGACATGGCTGGGGTTCAAATCCTGACTCCCTGGGAATTCCCATCATGGCTCAGTGGTTAACGATCCCAACTAGAATCCATGAGGACTCTGGTTCGATCCCTGGCCTTGCTCAGTGAGTTAAGGATCCGGTGTTGCCATGAGCTGTGGTATAGGTCGCAGACGTGGCTTGGATCTGGTGCTGCTGTGGCTATGGCTGTGGCCGTGGCCAGCAGCTACAGCTCCAATTGGACCCCTTGCCTGGGAACCTCCTCATGCAGCGTGTGTGGCCCTAAAAAGACACACACACATACGCAAAAAAAAGGATAAATCCTGCCTCCTTGGTTATCAGCTTATGTGGTCTTGGGCAAGCTGCCTACCTGCTCAGCCTGTTTCTCTATTGGCAAGTAAGCACACTACTACCATTCACCTTGAGGGGTTCTTCTGAAGACGACAGAAAATGGATGTAAGCCAGAAGGATATAAACCTAGCATGCTCAAGAAAGGTAGCTATTGGAGTTCCCTGGTGGCTCAGTGGGTTAGGGATCCAGCGTTGTCACTGCTGTGGCACAGGTTCGATCCCTGGCCCAGGAACTATCATATGCTGAGGGCACAGCCAAAAAAATGTAGCTATTATTATCATTTTTAGGGATTCATCCTACAACAGGGATGGGGTATGGATGTGGTTGATTCTAGAACATGGTCTGCAGATGGCCACTGGCACTGGGGACCAGTCTGTGGCTATCACCACAGTAAGGCTGGTTGCTCCAGACAAGAAATCAAGCTCCCCTGTCATTTCCTTGGTTACCTGTCCCCTGATAGAGTGAAATAAATACAGTCACACAAATTCCTTCTGTGTCAACCTCACTCTTAGAACGTAGTTACTTCTGGCATTTTTTTTTTTTTTTTATGGCCACATCTATAGCATAGGGAAGTTCCTGGGCCAGAGAGGTTGAATCAGAGCTGCAGCTGCCAACCTACACCACAGCCATGGCAACACCAGATCTGCAGCTCGCGGCAGTGCTGAATCCTTAACCCACCGATCAAGGCCAGGGATCGAACCCGCATTCTCACAGACACTATGTTGGGTTCTTAACCCACTCAGCCACAACGGGAACTCCACTTCTGGTGTTTTCAGAACCCTTGGAGGTGCGTGTGAGGAAGATTTCATAACAGATGAGACCACACAGCTCCCCTCCCCCTCTCAATGCCTTAATGGGAATCCTTCTCAAGCCTCCTCCTCCGATGGCCAGGCAAGCTGGCCTCTTCATTGCTGAGGCAAAAGCCTTGCTGGCTTATTGGACAATATTGCACAAGACTAGCATTTTTGCCACATCAGCCCCTGGTTTGACCTATTCACAGACCAAACCCTAAGCCAAACGGCATTCAGCTTTTTGAAACTATAATGGAATGCATGTTCCTGTGTTGTGTTTAAGATACAAGATCTCAGACCAGAGGACACCTCTAGGCACAGCTGGAAGGTTACAGAACAAAGCCCCTCCAAAGACAGCCTCTTAACAACTGGAGGTGAGACAGGAGAGGAGGGAGGTTCAGCTTTGTGTGACTTTCCAGCTCCATCCACCAGCTGCTGCTCCCACAACATGGGAGGAAAGGATCATTGCAGCCTCGCTGTCTCTGCATCACAGCCTTCAGAGGACACTCCGGGCACAGATGCCTGGACATGCTGTGCAGACTGCAGGGCTCCCTGGCTTTGACTCAACTGCCAGTGGCAGAGAGCAGCAGTTTTCAATCAAAGGGACAGAACAAAATCACCAGGGGAAGTTTTCCAAGCTTCCTTCCCCCCTCCCAGGGAGGTTTATGGAAAGAGAAACTGTGTGTTTCAAGAAAGCTCCTTTGGTGATGGAAAGATGCTTACCCTGCACGCACACCCTACCTGGAGAAGGGCTGGCAAACAGGACCTGGGGGCCCGCAGGATGAGGGAGGGGATGGTCCCCTGGCGCCACCCCCACCTCCATGTGGGTCTACACGTATAATCCAAACAGAGCAACACCATTTTTTTTTTTTTTTTTTTTTTGCTTTTTGGCTGCACCCATGGCATATAGAAGTTTCCAAGACCAGGGATCGAATCAGAGCCACAGCTGCGACCTATGCCACAGCTGCAGCAACACCGGATCCTTGACCCACTGCACCAGGCTGGGGATAGAACCCGAACCTCAGCAGCAAACCAAGCTGTGGCAGAGACACCACCAGATCCTTAACCTGCTGTGCCACAGTGGGAACTCCATGACACCTTTTCTTTAAAGCAAAACCCTAGCAATTGTCCTACGAATATCTCATGGTCCTCAGGGTTCAGAAAGTCTTCCTAACGCCTAATTTAAACCCTCCCTTCTGTAAATTGAGGCTAGGACTCTAGTCCATTCTTTAGAGAAAGAATGAATTCTTTTGTGATTAACCGTTTCTCATAGAATACCACAATACCTGCTTGAAGATTCTTGTTTATATTATTCAATAGTTGGTTAACCTCTCTAGGATTTATTTCCTCTCACATAAATAATTCTCTAACCCAACAGGAAAATCCTGGCTTATACTTTACTGCTTCCTTTTTTTTTTTACTTTTTTTCAGAGTGGCTACTTTTTACCTATTTTCAATGACTCTAGGTTTCTCCAATTTGCCCTTTTCATAAGCGCCAGGCTCTAGGAGGAGAAGCATCTCACAACTGATTTGTTAAATGCCTTGTGTGTATGCAAAACTACTCAAGGAGAGATTGTCCAAAACTCTGTCTTACAGGCTCCCGGTATAGAAGCCATTCTGCCAGGTGGCAGCACTCTCCGATTCAATTGGAAATCTTTCAAAGGACTTGGGAGGGTCACTCTACAGTGTCTAACCAGCACCAGCCTTGTTTCGGATGTCCTCTGTCATTACATCAATGTACGCCCATTAAATGTCAAAGGCTCACCTCCTTCGCTTCTGAGGCACTTTCCAAGTCACAATAATATGTGAAGTGATCTGCTTAATGCAATTTCCTATCAACAGCTGCTTGTCGCGACGCATTAACACAACGAGGCTTACTTCTTGACCCAGAACAAAGAGCAGCCTGCCTGGGAAGATACCCACATTCCACCGTGCAAATCTTCCAGGACGAGGACTAACCACAGGACAAAAGCGTGTGCACACAGACGCTTGTCTTTCTGAGCGAGGCCATCCGAGGGTTTTCCACCACAGCCGCAGAGGACATCCAAGAAGCACGCCTACTTGTGCCTTGTGCAGTGAAGCAAGCACTCCCAAGTGCAAAGTTATCAGCAAGCTGGCTGAACATCTGTACAAGCCATTCCTGGAAGCCCAGTCTCTGCTCTCCGTTATTTCCAACATTCCAATGAGCACTTGACATACGTTTCACTCTGAAGCAAAGGCAGCAATACCTCAGCAGCAGGCAGCATCAGCTAACCTTCTCGTTGCATCAGCACACTAAAGCTGCCCTTAATCCAGACCCGAGGCACTGTTCCCAAATTCCAAGGCTGCTGAGCTCCCCAGATCTTCACCCCTCCGCCCCTGTTGTTCAAGGGGGCTGCTCATCATGCTGGCCAAACACACATGTGCACACCCCCAACTTGACCAGAGAAGCTGACTTCTATCTAGCATTCCTGACATTCCCTGGCCAGCTCTCTGCTGCAGGTTTAGCAACAATTATTCCTGGCTGAAGTGGTTTGACATTCTTACATGAGTGGCCTCAGCCTGGAGACTCTTCACGGAGTCAGGAATCAACTAACTGCACTTTGGGAGTGACAAAGTTTAGTAACAAACATAGATATGAAGCTGTCTCCGTGGAAGTATTTACAAGGAAATTAAGAGTAATGAACAAGTGCGACGAAGACATTGTTAAATACAGCAGAAATGATCACAACATTGTACATCAACTACGCTTCAATAGAAATTTTTTTTTTTTTTTTTTTTTTTTTGTCTTTTGTCTTTTTGTTGTTGTTGTTGTTGTTGTTGCTATTTCTTGGGCCGCTCCCGCGGCATATGGAGGTTCCCAGGCTAGGGGTTGAATCGGAGCTGTAGCCACCAGCCTACGCCAGAGGCACAGCAACGCAGGATCCGAGCCGCGTCTGCAACCTACACCACAGCTCACGGCAACGCCGGATCGTTAACCCACTGAGCAAGGGCAGGGATCGAACCCGCAACCTCATGGTTCCTAGTCGGATTCGTTAACCACTGCGCCACGACGGGAACTCCTCAATAGAAATTTTAAAAAGGAAAAGAGGAATTCCTGTCCTGGCTCAGTGGGAACAAATCTGACTAGTATCCATGAGGATGCAAGTTCGATCCCTGGCCTGGCTCAGTGGGTTAATGATCCGGCATTGCTGTGATCTGTGGTATATGCTGAACATGTGGCTCAGATATGGGGTTTCTGTGGCTATGGTGTAGGCCAGCAGCTACAGCTCCGATTCAACCTCTAGCCTGGGAACCTCCATTTGCCTTGGGTGAAGCCCTAAAAAGACAACAAAAACAAGGAAAAGAAAAAAAAAAAAAACCAAAAAAAAAACAAAGAGTGTAATATATGCACTGGAGTCAGAGCCTCAAGTTTCATCATTCAAGGGCTCTGGCTCAATTTTCTCATCTGTGAAAACAGGAATGAACCTTCCACCCTGAGGATGGCCGCTATCAGGAAAACAAAACAAGGGTTGGCAAGGATGTGGAGACACTGCAGCCCATGTGCACTGGTGGTGGGGACATAAAATGGTGCAGCTGCTCTGGAAAACAGGATAATGGTTCCTGAAAAAAATCAAACATAGAATGATGGGATCCAGCAATTCCACTTTCGGGTATATCCCCAAAGATGTTGAAAGAGGGGTCTCAGACAGACACTGGTACCCCCATGCTTATTCACAGTAGTCAAAGAATTGAAGCAACTCAAGTGTGCACAGATAAATGAACAGATTAAGAAAAAAGGGAGTGGAGTCTTTCTCAGACTTGAACAGGCAGGAAATTTGGACTCAGGCTAAACACGGATAAACCTTGAGGACATGATGCTAAGGGAACTAAGTGAGCCACAAAAGGACCAGTACTGGGTGATTCCTCTTATGTGAGGTCCCCAGAGTCATCAAATTCAGAGAAGGTAGTAGAAGAGTGGTTGCCAGGGGCTGGGGGAGGGGAGAGGAATGGGAAGTTGTTACTTAATGGGAATAGAGTTTCAGTTTTGCAAATGAAAAGAGATCTGGAGGTGGCTGGTGGTGATCATGGTTGCAAAATGATATGAGGTACTTAATGCTGTGGATGTGTATACTTCGAAATGGTGAGAATGGTCGATTTTACATGATGTGCATTTTACCACAATTAAAAATCATTTTTAGCCGAGTTCCCATCATGGCTCAGGGGAAATGAATCCTACTAGTATCCGTGAGGATGCGGGTTCAATTCCTGGCCTTGATCAGTCGGTCAGGGAGCCAGAGTTGCCATGAGCTGTGGTGTAGGTCACAAACACAGCCTGGATCCGGCATTGTTATGGCTGTGGCAAAGGCCCGCAGCTGTAGCTCTGATTTGACCCCTAGTCTGGGAATTTCCATATGCCACAGATGCAGGTGCAAAAAGAAAAAAATAAAATACATAAATAATAATTTTCAGGAGTTCCCTGGTGGCCTAGCACAGTACAGATCTGGCGTGGTCACTGCTGTGGTACTGGTTCAATCCCTGGCTCGGGCACTTCCACATGCCACAAGGCGTGGCTAAAAAAATTCTTTTTTAATTTTTAAAATGAAAATTAAGATATTATTTATTTTTAAACATGTCATCATGGATTACTTTAATTTTTTAATTTTTTATTATAGTTGATTTACTGTCGCAAGACAAGTTTCTTTGAAAACTCCACCTTGTCCTTCTTTACTTTATCCCATCTTTACTTATCCCATCTTCCTGCTTGAAAAAACAGTCACAGTGCTGGTAAATGACTTAAGCTTAAGAACAAAGACCTAAAGGCATAAGTGACTTAAGCTTAAGAACTGTTATGTGCCTAGAAGTCAGAGTAAGAGCTTAACCCTTTACCACCTAAGTGGCTTTTTAAATAGTAAAAGAACTTATATAATAGTAAACAAACCCTATATCATCCACCCATAGCCACTCCTCACTTGATCTCATCTAAAGAGCACAATAGGAGTTCCCGTCGTGGCGCAGTGGTTAACGAATCCGACTAGGAACCATGAGGTTGCGGGTTCGATCCCTGCCCTTGCTCAGTGGGTTAACGATCCGGCGTTGCCGTGAGCTGTGGTGTAGGTTGCAGACGCGGCTCGGATCCTGCGTTGCTGTGGCTCTGGCGTAGGCCGGTGGCTACAGCTCCGATTCAACCCCTAGCCTGGGAACCTCCATATGCCGCGGGAGCGGCCCAAGAAACAGCAACAACAACAACAAAAAAAAAAAAGACAAAAGACAAAAAAAAAAAAAATAAATAAAGAGCACAATAAAAGCAGTGTGGTTTCTTGAGGCAGGGCTCTGGGTCCCTGAGACCTTGAGTCCCCGGGTTCCCACCTTTACTTAAGATAAATGTCTCTGTGTCTTGTTTTATGTTAACTTTTTCCTTAAGTTCCACAGCACCCATTCTTCAGCCCCATCCTGCTGAGCGGGCCCCGGCAATTTACAATGTTCTATCAATTTTTGCTACACAGTAAAGTGACCCAGTTATACATATATATATATACATTCTTTTTCTCAAATTATCCTCCATCACATCACATGTTCCATCGCAAGTGATTAGATATAGCTCCCAGTGCCATACAGCAGGATCTCATTGCTTATCCACTCCAAATGAAATAGTTTACACTACTAACCCCAAACTTCCAATCCATCCCACTCCCTTCCCCTCCCCCTTGGCCACTGGAGTCTGTTCTCCATGTCCATGAGTTTGTTTCTTTTCTGTAGATAGGTTCATTTGTGCCATATATTAGATTCCAGATACAAGTGATATCATATGGTATTTGTCTTTCTCTGTCTGACGTACCTCACTTAGTATGAGAGTCTCTAGTTCTATCCATGTGGCTGCAAATGGCATTATTTTGGCTGAGAAGTATTCCATCATGCAATGTACCACATCTTCTTAATCCATTCATCTGTCTATGGACATTGAGGTTGTTTCCATGTCTTAGCTATTGTGAACAGTGCTGCAATGAGCATAGGGGTGCATGTATCTTTTTGAATGAAAGATTTGTCTGGATATATGCCCAGAAGTGGGATTGCTGGGTCACATGGTAGTTCTATATTTAGTTTCCTGAGTTACTTCCATACTGTTTTCCATAGTGATTGTACCAATTACATTCCCACCAACAGTGTAAGAGGGCTTCCTTCTCTCCACACCCTCTCCAGCATTTGTTATTTGTAGAATTACTAATAATGGCCATTCTGACTGGTGAGAAATGGTAACTCATTGTAGCTTTGATTTGCATTTCTATAATTAGTGATATTGAGCATTTTTTCATGTGCCTGTTGGCCATCCGTATGTCTTCTTTGGAGAAATGTCTGTTCAGGTCTTCTGCCCATTTTTCAATAGGGCTGTTTTCTTTTTTGCTATTGAGTTGTATGAGTTGTTTGTATATTTTGGAGACTAAGGCCTGTTAATTGCATCATTTGAAACTATTTTCTCCCATTCCACAGGTTGTCTTTTCTGGTTTTTTCCTGATTTCCTTTCCTGTGCAAAAACTCATCACTTTGATTAGGTCTCATTGGTTTATTATTGTTTTTATTTCTATTGCTTTGGGAGACTGACCTAAGAAAACATTTGTACCGTTGATTTCAGAGAATGTTTTGCCTATGTTCTCTTCTAGAAGTTTTATGGTATCTTATGTTGAAGTCCTTAAGGCATTTTGAGTTTATTTTTGTGCATGGGGTGAGGGTGTGCTGTAGTTTCATTGATTTACATGCAGCTGTTCAGTTTTCTCAGCACCACCTGCTGTCCTCTTTCCCATTTTATATTCTTGCCTCCTTTGTTGAAGATTAATTGATTGTAAGTGTCTGGGTTTACTTCTGGCCTCTCTATTCTATTCTATTGGTCTCTATGTCTGTTGTTGTATCAGTACCACACTGTCTTGATTACTATAACTTTGTAATATTGTCTGAAGTATGGGAGACTTATGCCTCCTGCTCATTTTTCCCCTCAGGATTGCTTTGGCAATCTTGGGTCTTTTATGGTTCCATATACATTTTTGGATTGTTCTAGTTCTGTGAAAAATGTCATGGGTAATTTGATAGGGATTGCATTGAATCTGTAGATTGCTTTGGGTAGTATGGCCATTTTAACAATATTAATTCTTCCAGTCCAGGAGCATGGCATATCTTTCCATTTATTTGAATCCTCTTTAATTTCCTTGATTAAGGTTTTATAGTTCTCAGTATATAAGTCTTTCACCTCCTTGGTCAGGTTTATTCCTGGGTATTTTATTTTTGAGGGTGTGATTTTAAAAGGTATTGTATTTTTATATTCCTTTTCTAATATTTCATTGTTAGTATACAGAAATGCAACTAATTTCTGAATATTAATCTTGTATCCTTCTACTTTGCTGAATTCATTGATCAGTTTGAGTAGTTTTTGTGTGGAGTCCTTAGGGTTTTCTATATCATGTCATCTGCATAGAGTGACAATTTTACCTCTTCTCTTTCAATTTGGATACATTTTATGTCTTTGTTTGATTGTTGTGGCTACGATTTGCAATATTATGCTGAACAAAAGTGGTGAGAGTGAGTATCCTTGTCTTGTTCCAGATTTTAGCAGGAAGGCTTTCAGCTTTTCTCCATTGAGTATTATATTGGCTGTAGGTCTGTCATAAATGGCTTTCATTATGTTGAGATATCTTCCCTCTATACTCATTTTGGAAAGAGTTTTTATCGTGAATTGACGTTGGAGTCTGTCAAATGCTTCTTCTGCCTCTATTGAGATGATCATGTGGGTTCCGATTTTTCTTTTGTCAATGTGATATAGGACGTTGATTGATTTGCATATGTTGAACCATCCTTATGAACTTGGAATGAATCCTACTTGGTCCCTGGTGGTCTAGCAAGTTAAGGATCTGGTGTTGTCACTGATGTGGTGTGGGTTCAATCCATGGCCGGGAACTTCCACATGCCATCAGCATGGCTAAAACAATTTTTAAAAATTTTTTACATAAAAATAAAAATAACATTTAAAAGACAGAAATCAAAGAATCTATCCCATGACAGTTGCTAAATTAAATGAATTAAATGCTGTGAAGCACCTAACACAAACAATGTGTACCTTACAGCTATGGTCGCAGTACTAGTGTTATTTACAGCACTGACTTCCCCGTTCCTTTAAACCTGTGTATTCTCCAGGTGAAGTGGAATGTGGCCTTATAACTTCTACTCTCTGCTAATCTCTGCTTAGAGCCCGAGCATTTGAGCAGATGAAGGAAGGGGCAGGACCCCCAACATCCCAGAGGGACATGAGTGTGGGGCTTTACAACAGCAGCTTGGTGCGCCCATTGGTACTAACCTCATCCAAGCTTCCTGCCTCACCCAGCTCTCTGCTTCCCCATCACCCACAAGCCAGAATTGATGCCTGTACCGTAACAGGTGCGTCCATCTCCTCGGAAGCCGATGGAGCACTCGCAGGTGAACTGGGTCCCGGGGCCGGGGCGACAGGCTGCATTGGTGTCACACCCATGAGTGCCGATGTAGCAAGGATTCTGAAGGGCATCCGGGGAGCCGTCTGTGAGGGCGGAGACATAAACCAAGTGAGTATTCAGAAACTGCTGCAGGTTTCCTCCTTCCACAGCAAGTGAGGCAGGACTAATGACAAGAAGAGCAGAGGGGGCTTTGGAACAAGAAACCTGCCGGCTCTTGTCCTCACCTGGAGTGGGATTAGCAAACTATACCCCTTTGGATCTGTGGATCCACGACTGTTTTGCAAACAAAGTTTCACCGAGAGCCAGCCACACTCGTTCACTTGTGGACGGTCTATGGCTGTTTTTATGTTATAGCTGATCCTTCAATCCCACTCCCAGGCATCTATCCAGAGAAAACCATAATTCAAAAAGATACATGCAACCCTATGCTCATAGCAGCACTATTCACAATAAGGAAGACACAGAAGCAACCTAAATGTCCATCAGCAGATGAATTGATACAGAAAATGTGGTACATGTATACAATGGACTATTACTCATCTGTAAAAAAGGATGAAATAATGGCATTTGCAGCAACATGGATGGACCTAGAGGTGATCATACTAAGTGAAGTAAGCCAGACAAAGACAAATATTATATAACTTATATGTAGAGTCTTAAGAAAAATGAGACAAATGAATTTATATACAAAACAAAAATAGACTGACAGACACAAAACAAACTCATGGTTACCAAAGGGGAAAAGAGGAGTGGGGTAAGGGATAAATTGGGTGTCTGGGATGAACAGATGTACATACTACACTACGCAAAATAGATTACTGACAAGGACCTACTGTATAGCACAGGGAACTCTACTCAATAGTCTGTAAGGGAAATGAATCTGAAAAAGAATGTACAACTGAATCACTTTGCTATACACCTGAAACTAACACAACATTGTAAATCAACTATACTCCAATACAAAATCTATATATTGAGTTCCTATTGTGGTGCAGCAGAAACGAATCCAACCAGTATCCATGAGGATGGAGGTCTGACCCCTGGCCTCACTCAGTGGGTCAGGGGTCTGGCGTTGCTGTGAGCTGTGGTGTAGGTCGCAGATGTGGCTCAGATCTGGCATTGCTGTGACTGTGGCGTAGGCCAGCAGCTGTAACTCCAATTTGACTTTTAGCCTAGGAACTTCCATATGCTGCGGGTGCAATCCTAAAAAGAAAAAAAAAAAAAATGCACACACACATTAAAAAAAGAAAAAAATATGCCAACACCTGATGCCTGGAGCTACGGCTGTCAAAGTAGACAGATGGACACCTGCCTCCTTCTGCTTTATGGAGCTGAGGACAAACCTAATCACCTGGAGAAGGTGACCTGGGGACGGAGGAAGAACCAAAAATAACAGAAAAAGAGAAAGGCCTTACACCCAGACCTTAATGCCTAAATACACAGAACCCCTAGGGTTTAAAGATTTGGATGATGCAAAACTTGATGCTGGGATATCAAGCTAGTTCCAGCTCCTCCCTGGCAGCCAGAAGCAACCCCAGACCAGATCTCAGGGACATGCCACCTCTAGGCATAGAGTGTGGTATAGGCTCTGTGCAGATTTCATGTGGATTTCCCAGGCCCTGACCAGGCATTCCTCTCAGGGTATCAGTGTTTTCAATGCCTGGCCATAGGCAGCTGCAGCCTTGGATAGCTTGCTCTCTTGGAGGGGACTCATGGGTCAGCATAATTTCCTGTCCCAAATATAATAATGAGGCCTTAGATTAGGAGAACAGAGACAAGTAGGGTTTCTAAGACTCAGAGATGACATTTAGCAAGACCAGGAGCTATTTCAGCATAATTTTCTTCTTACAGAGAGAAGGGGACGAACACAATGCAACAGGTGAAAAAGCACAGAGAGGGGTTGTTCTCTGGTGGTCTAGCGGTTTTGGTTCTATGCTTTCACCACCATGTGAGCACACAGGACGCCTAGTCTGAGCTGCCATCTCTTACCCCTCACGGGACCGATAGAGTTGCTCAGAGCATAGCGCAAGATCCTCTCCTCCTGGTTGTACAGGACAAACACGCTGTCCACCGAGAGCTGCTGGGTGCTGGGCAGGGCCGGCCGTGAGTCATCATGGACGCACTCCTGGAAGGTGATGGTCTGGCGCCACTGGTAAGTGTGGACGTGCGAAGGGGCAGTGCTGTCCTGCTCTGGCTCCATCACCGTGTACTCCCGGGTGGAAGAGGACGTGATCACTGGATGAGGGAGGGAAGGAGGGAGACAAAGGGGAGATCACGAGGATGCAAGCACGAGGATGCAAGTGGCTGGTCAGGGGCTTTAAAACCACCAGCAGTTATTTCTTGCACATAATGCTAACAGAAGAGAGACCGGATGGAAGAGGATACATAACACCATGTGTTTCTGTGTTGAAATGCATTCTGCTCCCTAGACGTCCTATGCTATTATCAGGATTATTTGCATATGGGAATATTTATTGCTTTTTCTCATCAAGTGCTTCTCTTCAAGTTCCTAACTCACCCAGAACCAACTCAGGGCTTAAAGTCTGGTGAAAAGAAAACAGGCTTGGGGAGTTTCCAGGTGGCCTGGTGGTTACGACTGAGTGCTTTCACTGCTGTGGCCTGGAACTGAGATCCCATATCCAGCCACTCCAAGCTGCAGAAGAAAGAAAGACAGAAAGGAGGTAGGGAGGAAGGAAGAAAGAAAGAAAAGAGCCCAGGCTTGGAGGAAGATACACTTAAATTCACACCTCGCACTTTCACCCATAAAGAGTGTGACTACAGGCCGGTTATTAACTTCTTTACCCTCTGTTTCTTTCACACCGTGGGGTGGGGATGAGGAAGAGATAATGTATGTAAAATTTCTGGAGTCAAGCAGACTAATTCTCTTATTAAAACAAACTACTGTTGGGAGTTTCCGTCGTGGCTTAACGAATCCGACTAGGAATCATGAGGTTGCGGGTTCGATCCCTGGCCTCTCTCAGTGGGTTAAGGATCCGGCGTTGCTGTGAGCTGTGGTGTAGGTCGCAGACACTGCTTGGATCCTGCGTTGCTGTGGCTTTGGCGTAGGCTGGCAGCTACAGCTCCGATCCAACCCCTAGCCTGGGAACCTCCATATGCCGAGGGAGTGGCCCAGGAAAATGGCAAAAAGACAAAAAAACAAAAAACAACAACAAAAAAACTACTGTTGGTGCAGCATTTACCACGTTAGCCAAGTGCTAACTGCTTTATATGGGTTATCTCACTTAGGAGTCAATAAATAGTGGTTGCTATAAATAACCCAAGAATAAAACGTTCTCTGATATTTAAAAAAAAGAGACATTAATGGGTTTCAATAGCCAATTTCGATAAATTATTAAAGAGCTGTGAGTAAATCACAATAGAGATGAGAGACTCCTCCCACTCGGAAAAGAGCCTGCTTTTCACCCATACAATGAAAATCTCAACTTTCTGTTGAAAAAAAAAAAGTACAAGAGACTCTTTATGTTTGTGTGTTCTGCTGTGGTTCATAACAAAAGCCAGAGGATAAATAAAAGATTAGTGTAAGCTGCCTCTTGTCCAGCTCCCACGTGCTGGGCTGCCAGAAGCACCATCTGGTTGCAGCCTGACTGCAGACCAGGGTCTTGCTCCCCACCCCGCCCCCACGCCCCCCATCTCCTCTCCCCCAGGAGAGTTCAAGCAAGCCACCAAGCCAAGGTGACTGGTACAACTGTCAAGTTGTTTTAAGGCACTTTAATAAGAACCTCTAAAGAGCTCCCATTGTTTGACTCAGCACTTTTATTGCTAGGAATTCAGCCAGAAAAGAACCAGAAATTTGGTCAAGATTTAAGAGGAAGATGATCATTTCAACTCATTATGAGCAGGAGAAATTGGAAATAACTAAACTTTAAAGAAGAGAATGGTTTAAATGAAAAGCCCATAAAAGAGAATCAAATAGATGCCTTTAAAAATGTTTTCAAAGCCTATTTAATGAAACGATAAAATATTCCTGATTGGGCACTTACTGGAAAAGTGAAGACATAATAGTGTGGCATGACTGCAATTTTATTTGAATAAAAACCATATGCCTGACTGCAGAGTATATGAAAGTATTGCAGCAATGTGAAATTTCCTGACTTTGATGATTGTACTGGGATGACATAAGAGAATGTTCTTATTCTTAGGAAAAAACATGTCAAATACTTAGGGGATGAAGAATTGTGGTGTCTACAACTTACTCTCAAAAATATAGATATAAATACATATGAGAGAGAATGATGAAGTAAATGTTAACAGTTGGTGAGGCTAGGTAAATGATATGTAGAAACTGCCTTCAACCTTTCTGTAAACTTGAAATAACTGAAAATACTATATATAGATGCCTATTATAGTAAGATTATATTTTTATTTTGAAATTACATAATATTTTGAGATATTTATGTTCAATATTATATGTGTTGGTATATACATGTTGGGATATTTTTAATATAGAAGGAAAATGTTGAAAGGAAATAGATGTTACCCAGTAATTGTGCTCTGGTTTTTACATCTGTAAATTAAGCTTATTTTCTTTTCTGCACTGAAATCTCTCCAAAGGAGCATGCACGATGTCTATAATTAGAGGAAAGGTGGTTTGAATTACGTGCTCCCTAAACTTCCCTCCCTGAAGGCCAGGAGGTGGCATGAGCTCAGGGCTGCAACCTGAATCTGAGCCTGTGGGATGTGGCACTGCCCCACCCCTCCCGCACCCCCTTCCAAGTGGCACCCTGGGCCCTGCCACTCCCCCACCGCTCCCCCATCCCCCTCCCCCGCTCCCCTGCCAAGCAGAGCCCCTCCCCCTGGGATAAGGCGCTGGGCTCACCCTGGCGGGAGTAGTGGTACAGCTCCGTGTAGGGTTCGATGTGCACCGAGGAGCCGAATGGGATATGCGGCACGCGACCCTCCAGCTCTGTGTCGATGGTCAGGTGTCCGTGCTCATCAATGCCGCTGAACTGCTGTTTAATGACCAGCTTGTCCGGGTGCCCCACAAAGGTCACCTCAGCCTGGCGGGTGAACTCGCCCCCTGCAAAGCCAGGTCAGACCATCACTTTGCCCTCAAGGAAGTTACCCTCACACCCACCGCCCATGGGCTCACAGTGGGGGCAAGCTCAGAACTCCTCTGCAGATGCTTTCCTTGGGTTATTAGAAATGGGGCTGGTGACCCCAAGGACAGAACTGAGACATCCATGTGGCTCAGCCGAGTCATGCACACAAAGAAGCTGCTTTCCAGCAGCAAACCAGGATCTGAGATGGGTGGGCTCAGGGGCTGTGCTGGAAACATCAGGGGATGGAGGTTTGACTCCCAACTGTGCTAGGTTCTAGTTGGGTCAACTTGAACCAGTTTATAAACCCTGCTCAGTCTCCATTTCCTGATGATAAAAAGGGGATATATTCGATCTTGTAGAAATTAGGTAAGTATTTTAAAAAGTGCTCTGCTGAATGTCAGGTGCTTTAAGATGGTTCTGGGGTTGATTATTTCAACACAAAGACCTGGATGGGTGAGTTATTCAGGGCCAACCATCACCAGGCTCAGAAACCATCCTAAGAACACATACTGTGGTGGTGGCTTGGGACCTCCCTGTGGTCTGTGCAGGACAGCAGCCCTAGACAAGCTGGAAAAAATATTTCCCCTTCCTTCAGCATCCTCACTTTTCCACATCTGCGGATACCATGGTACAGCTGGCAGATATTTCATGACAGGTGAAATTTACATGAAATTTACATTTCAGTGCCCATTAATAATTTCCTTGAAACACAGTCATGCTCATTCTCTTGCATATTATCTATGGGTGCTTTCACTCTACAATAACAGAGCTGAAGAGCTGCAACAGAGGCTGAAGAGCCCAAAACATTTAGGCAAAGCTTAAAACATTTACTATCTGGCCCTTTGTGGAAAAAGTCTGACAACTTCTGCTTTATAGTCCCCAGGCCCCAGCAGATATCCAGCTGATGACACAGGTCCTGGGGCAATTAAGAAGGACCATTGCAGTAACAAAGATTTGCTGTTGTAAGAAATATGTAAGGACTCCCTCAGTCTCCCTGAGGTCGATGTAAGTTACAAAGCAACATCAATTTCAATCAACCCATATACAAAGCAACACCAATGTGAAACACTTCAACCAAGGAGTAGGATCTGTGGGTTTGGCTACAAGTTCAATTGCATGTGCAAAGGAAAGAGCATGTGTTTGCAAGAGAGCATGAACTTGGTTCTATTACTCAGGATATGCCTGTGCCATAGAGATTAAAAACGTGGGGCCATAAATGAAGTACATTTAATATCCTTTTCATATATACATCTTTTCCTTTCTTAAAATGGCCACACTTCAGGAAGTAAGGTATGGATACTCTATATAACTCTGGGAGGGGTATCTGTGCACAGCCCTCAGACGCTGCTCCCGGCAGCATTTTCACAATACATCTGTGGCTGAAGCTCCAGTGAGGCTAGGGGGTGGTGAAGGCAGGTCTAGGTGGTCACAGGCAGCGGTTTGGTACTCGTGTCCCTGAACAGCAGGCTCCAGGTCCTGGGAGTGGCCAGAGATGTAGGATGAAGTCTCCTCCACCCCAACTATTCTGGAAAAGTGTCTCCTAGCATGCACTGGGGGCAGGGGCAGGGATGGCCTCAGGGGGGCACAGAAGAGGCCACCACCACACCAGGGAAACATCCCCCGCCCCCTGCCTGCCCACATGACACTGAAAACTGAACTTCCTGCAGTTCCCTGGTGGCTTAGGGGGTTAAGGATCCAGCATTGTCACTGCTGTGGCTCAGGTTTGATCCCTGGCCCAGGAATTTCCACATGCCACAGGCATGGCCAAAAAAAAAAAAAAAAAAAAGAAAGAAAGAAAAGAAATTGATTTAAAAAAATAGAAAAAAAAAGAAAAAAAAGAAAAAGACTGAACTTTCTTTGTCAGGACACAATCTAAGAAGCTCCAGGGAAACTCAGGATCCTTAAGTCTCATGAGGATTATTTTTATCAGGCTGAATTTACCAGCTAGAAACAACAGCTCCCTTTTCTCCAAGCAGAAACTGAGGAAATGTCAAATATCAGTTTCAGATAGCTTGGAATTTGGAGGCAGCCTGGATTAAGTAGAAAGGGCCCTGTATTTTGGGCTGTGATCTAGGAGATGACATTATTTGCTCTGCCAGAGACTTCTAAATCTGCCCCTCCAAATCACTTCATGATCAAAATGTAATTCTAGACAGTTTTAGTCAATGTATATTAATGAAAAGTTTCTTGATAATTTTTCCTCGACATTCTTATTTCCAGAGCCACAAAATGCCTATTGGTAAGTTGCCTGCAGACACGGAGTTTCCTTGCCATCCATCCTAGGGCCCCCAGGCCCCACTCATTTCAAGGTCTGATGTCACTTACCTGTGATGCTGAACCCATTCTTGAATCCATCCTGCTCCACTGCAAACATCCATCCAATGATGCCTCCAATAGGGGCCAGAGGAAGCAGAGAGTAGCCGATGGTCTCAGGAATGGTGCTGATGGCTGTGTAGGAGCGCCCATGGTTCATGACCACATATGAGTGGAGGTCAGTGTTCTCAAAGACAATGGGAGCCGGGCTGTTCCCCACGAAGATCCTTCCTTTCACCTTGCCGTTGACTCGCTGGGGGGAACCTGAGGGAGAAACAGAAAGAAGCCCACCCTTCAAAAGAGAATCATCATGTCTGGGAAGATCTGTACCTATAAAGCCAAGAGCCAAGCAGGGCTGGGGCAGAAGGCTTTTGGATAAGTGAAAATGGCTCTTCCTTCGAAGAAGGCAGTTCCCACGACTGTGTCTGTGAGCCTTAGAGATCCTGCCTCTCTTCCACGCTGATTGTGAATGGACAGCATGAAAGTGGGAGCCACTCTATGACAGAAACCTCAGAGGTGGAGAAAACAGTCTTAGGAGAAAAACTCCTAAGCATCATGGGTGATTCGGAACTAGGTGACATAAAACTGACCACTTCTCAAAGTGTCAGGGACAGAATCAGTCATTTCACTAGAGCAGCAGAGCTGCACTGGATGGGACATTGGGTTGCCTGATCTAGAACACACCTGAAAGAGCATCTCTGCCTCAAATAGCATCCTATCACCCAGGGTTAGGACAGCCGGTCTGGGTCCTGGAGCTTCTTCACTCAACCCAAGCCAAGGCAGACATCACCCAGAGCCAGCTTGTGGACAGGAGTGTCTTTACAATAGATTATTCCATTAACACAAGTTAGAAAGATGTGAAACTTACTCTGGCAGATTTAAAAGCTTTCTTCACATATAGTCATGACAGCACTATTCACAATAGCCAAGACATGGAAACAACCTAAGTATCCATTAGCACATGAATGGATAAAGATGACGTGGTACATATATACAATAAAATATCACTCAGCCATAAAAAAGAATGCAATTTGGCACAACAATGTAAATCATCTATACTTTAATTTTAAAAAGAAAGTAAACTACAAGGATATATCGAACAGCACAGGGGATTTAGCTAGTATTTTATAATAACTTTAAATAGAGGATAATCTATAAAAATGTTAAATCGCTATGTTTTACACCTGAAACTAATACTGCAAATCAACTATCCTCCAATAAGATACATAGATGAATGAAAGAAAAAAAAAAAAAGAATGAAATAATGCCATTTGTAGAAACACGGGTAGACCTAGGGATTATCCCACTAAGTGAAGTAAGTCAGAAGGAGAAAAACAAATACCATATGATATCTCCCATATGTGGGGAATTTAAAATATGACGTGAGTGAACTTATCTACAAAACAGAAACAGACTCACAGACAGAGAACAGACTTGCGATTGCTGAGGGTGAGAGAGGGTCATGGAGGGGTGGATTAGGAGTCTGGGATTGGCAGATGCAAGCTACTATATATAGAAAGGATAAACAACAAGGACCTATTGTAGAGCACAGAGAACTATATTCAATATCCTGTGGTAAACTGTAATGGGAGTTCCCATTGTGGCACAGTGGAAACGAATCTGACTAGCATCCATGAGGACGCAGGTTCGATCCCTGGCCTCGCTCAGGGGGTTAAGGAGCCGGCATTGCTATGAGCTGTGGTATAGGTTGCAGATGCAGCTCAGATTTGGTGTTGCTGAGGCTGTGGTGTAAGCCAGAAGCCACAGCTCCGATTGGACTCCTAGCCTGGGAACCTCCATATGCTGAAGGTGTGGCCCTAAAAAGCAAAAAAAAAAAAAAAAAAAAAAGCAAAAAAACCCATAATGGAAGAGAATATGAAAAAGAATATATGTATAACTGAACCATTTTGCTTTACAGCAGAAATTAACACAACATTGTAAATCAACTATATTTCAATGAAATAAATTTTTAAAAATAAAAAATAAAAGCTCTCTTCATAAATTGCCAGAGTATGTGTAGGACACCATTATTAAAAATTATAATAATGTCATATGTTAGCATATACTTAGGGGAAAATACCTGAAGAGATGTACATAAAACCGCTAACAGTGGTCAACTCAGGGTGGTATGAACTTCCATTTTCTACACTATATATCTCTGTAATGTTTAAATATTTATAACTTGCATATATCTATTATTATTTAATCAGGAAAAGGTAAGATCTCCAGAAATTAAATTGTTCTTGTATTCAAATAAAAAAACTGAAGGTGACCAGTGGACCCAGAAATTCTAAGAGAACGAAAAAACACGTCCGCACATGGAGTTCCTGTTGTGGCTCAGTGGAAATGAATCTGACTAGTATCTATGAGGATGTGGGTTCAATCCCTACCTTGTTCAGTGGGTCAGGGATCCAACATTGCTGTGCTGCAGTGTAGGTCACAGACACAGCTCAGATCCCGAGTTGCTATGGCTGTGGTGTAGGCAGGCAGCTACAGTTCTGATTTAACCTCTAGCCTGGGAATTTCCATATGACACAGCTGAGGCCCTAAAAAGCAAAAAAAAAAAAAAAAAATCCGCATAAAACCTTGTACACCAATGTTCTCAGCAGCATCATTCATAATAGCCAAAATGCGAAACCACTCAAGTGTCCATCCACCATGAATGGATAAACAAAATGTGTATATCTATACAATGGATATTTATCTAGGAAAAAAATGAATGAAGTACTGATAAATGCTAAAACATGAATTCCTATTGTAGCTCCATGGGTTAAGAACCCAACATAGTCTCTGTGAGGATATGGGTTCAATCCTTGGCCTCCCTCAGTGGGTCAAGGACCGGCGTTGCTGTGGCTAGGGTATAAGCCTCAGCAGCAGCTGCAATTTGACCCTGGCCCAGGGACTTCCATATGCCACAAGTGCAGTTGTACAAAGGAAGAAAAAAAAAAAAAAAAGCTAAACCGTGGCTACACCTTGAAAACCTTATGCTAAGTGAAAGAAGCCAAAGACAAAGGTCACAGACTGTATGATTCCATTTATACGAAATGTCTGGAACAGGAACATCCATACAGATAGAAATTAGACTAGGTGTTGACAGAAGCTAGGGGATGAAGGTGAATTGAAGGTAACTGCTAACAGATCCAGGGTTTCCTTCTGGAGTGATGAAAAATATTTTAAAATTAGAGGTAATAGTTACATAACTTGGTGAACATACTAAAAAGCACCAAATGGTATACATTATTTTATTTTATTTTTTGGCTCTGCCATGGAATACAGAAATTCCCAGGCCAGGGATTGCACCCAAGCCACAGCAGTGACAATACCAAGTCCTTAACCACTAGGCCACCAGGGAACTCCTGAATGGTATTCTATAAGTGAACATATCACTTTTTTTTTTGTCCTTTTAGGGTCGCACCTGAAGCATATAGAGATTCCTAGGCTAAGGGTCAAATTAGAGCTGCAGCTGCAGCTGCCGGCCCATGCCACAGCCACAGCAATGCCAGATCCAGGCTGCATCTGCGACCTACACCATAGCTCAGGGCAACACAGGATCCTTAAGGCAATGCACTGGGCCAGGGATCGAACTGGCGTCCTCATGGATACTACTCAGGTTCATCACTGTTGAGCCACACAACAGGAACTCCAAAGTGAATGTGTTACTTACATCTTTAAAAAAACAAAAACAAAAAAAAACAAACAAAAAAAAACCACTGAAGTAAAAAATCGCCTTAGACTATTTGTCTTTGAAGTAGAATTAAGTTTTCTCAGTTATTGATTGTAGATATTGTGTTTCTCTTCCTAGATTACCAATGATTAGAGGCATGACTTTCACACCCAACTGCCTGGCTCAGTCTCAGCAGAGCTTTCTGCACACAGTAAATTCTCAGACTATAGAATAATGTGAGACAAACGCACCTCCCCTGAGCACCAACATTGTGTTCTGAAGCCTTTCTGCTGTGTTCAATATGCCTGAGAGCAAGGTCACTGACAAGCCAAGGCAGACTTGACACAGAGTATTTCTGCACACAAGTTGTGTCATTACGCTGGGGAATGCTGTGAAGCTAGAAGACTAATATCGAAAAAAATGCTTCCCCCAAACAATTACAGAAACAAGCAGGAAAGCCAAGTGAAGGAAACCAAATTTTTTTCCACCAAACTTTGAGCTAGAAAAATATTTCAAAATGAGCAAGAATCCAACAAATAGTTAAACCACAAAGCTATTACAAGGCATGTATACAACGTCAAAATCTGTAGCCATGCAATGGGACATTTCTGAGCTTGCTGCCAAAGGCAACCTGCCCACACTTCAAGCTCTGACACCTGGCATGGAACCAGCTAGAGAGACTGCTCTTTGAGAAGAAGGGTTCATTGTAAATTTTGGAAGTTTCTCCCAGGGTGACGAAAGTATAAAAACCAAGGCTAAAACAAAGCAGCAGGGGCACACCAGTCCTGGGGCAGTGGGCTTTGGAAGAAAACACATTTATAGACATTCAAAAACATTCCTTGGAGTTCCTGCTGTGGTACAGCGGGTTAAGAATCTGACTGCAGCAGCTCCGGCTGCTGTGGAGTCTTGGGTTCAATCCCCAGCACACACAGTGGATTAATAGATCTGATGTTGCCACAGTAGTGGTGAGGGTTGCAGCTATGGCTTGGATTCAGTCCTTGGCCCAGGAACTTCCATACACTGCAGGTGCAGCCATAAAAAATTTTTTTTTAAATCCCTCAAAGTTAACATGGAAAGTATACAAAATTTTCTTTCATCACTGAAAGTGGTATTTAACAAAACTCTCCTTATCTAATTATGACCTAGAAGGAAACTAGTTTTTATTTTTTTCTTAGCAAATTAAAAATAATTGACTTAGGAGTTCTCTTGTGGCACAGTGGATTAAAGGTCCAGCACTGTCACTACAGCAGATTGGGTTCAATCCCTGGCTCGGGAACTTTTACATGCTGCAGATGCGGCCAAAAAAAAAAATTAACAAGAGCTATGCCAGAATATCTGAGAAACAGAAAAACATTCCTCTGAGTTTTATTTAGTCAAATTTTATGAAGCCATTGAGGTTTCTCATGAAACACACAAAGGAAATGACCAGTGACAAATGAGGGAATTGGCCTCTGAAGGGACAAATGCTCAGTACCATCAGGTTTTGGTTTTGGTTTTTTTGGGCCATGCCTGTGGCAAATGGAAGCTCCCAACCAGGGGTCACGGATCAAACTCATGCCACAGCAGTGACAACACCAGATCCTTAACCCACTAGACCACCAGGGAACTCCAGTTTTTGTTTTAATTCTGGTTTGTGGCCTCAGACTCAAACAGGTCTCCTGTGAATAAACTGTTATCTGGACCCTCTAGACTTTCACAGAGAAGGTTCTCCTGACCATCTCAGAGTGTCAAGACAGCTTGGTCCTTGTGGGGGCAGAGCTCAGAACTGACATGCGCCACATGGTTGAATACATTCTGGAGACACCCCCATTGTGGGTTTGGGCTCCAGAAGGAGCTGTGGTGCACCCCTTGGGTCCACCTTCACCATGCTGTGATTTCAGGAGCACGAGGATGGGAAAAGCTGCAGGTAGGGCACTGGAACAGACTTTGCCTGCTACAAACCTGGGTCTCCACCAGCCCACATTAGGATAGTCTGAAGTTTGAAAGAAATGGAGGAAAATGAGGGGCACTGCCAATTCCTGGTCCAGGCCACACGATCTCAACACTGCAGCCTTTTGTCCCACGCGAGAGGCAGTTGTGAAGATGGGCTCCTGATGGCCATTATTTTAGAGACGGAAAAATAGCACAGGAAAGAAAGAGACCTCCCCTTGGTAGACATATCGCCGGAGACCACCCCACCCCACCCCCAGTAAAGAAATACAAGCAAGAACAGGAGATGAGAGGAGTTCCCATTGTGGTGCAACAGAAACAAATCCGACTAGGAACCATGAGGTTGCAGGTTCAATCCCTGGCCTCGCTCAGTTGGGTTGAGGATCTGGCGCTGCCATGAGCTGTGGCATAGGCCCAGCTGAGGCTCGGATTCTGCATTGCTGTGGCTGTGGTGTAGGCCGGCAGCTGTAGCTCCAGTTAGACCCTTAGCCTGGGAACCTCCATATGCCGTGGGTGCAGCCCTAAAAAGACAAAAGTCAAAAAAAAAAAAAAAAAAAAACAGGAGATGAGAGATTAAATAGGGCCCACCTGGAAACAGCACCCACCTTTGGAGACCTAGGCAAGTATCAAAACAAGGAGGGAAACAAAAACCCCAGCTCCTCCCCCTTCTCGCCTGTCCCCTGTCAAAATGAAGCACGACAGCAAAGTACCTTCTGCCACACACTGTCGGCCGTTCCCCGTGTAGCCGGCAACACAGCTGCAACAGAAGCCGGTGGCAAAATCCCTGCACTCTGCATGCACGGAGCACTGGTGTCTGTTGTTGGCGCACGTCTGGCGGTTATCCGTGTTGTAGCTGAAAACTGTTCGGAGAGAACACAGCATGCCTGTAAGCGCCCTACAGGGCTCAGGACAAGCTTGCACCCCTAGCCCTACAGACTGCACATCTGCTCAAACCATTCAGACCCAGGACTCTCTCCCCAGAGCCACTTAAATAGTATGGTGGCCCCATCACTCAAACCAAAACAAATGGGTCTAAAAAGGAGTTGGAGAAATCACAAGGGTGAACCGTTAAGAAAATGCCATAATCCAAAGTCCCCTGTATCCCCGAATTAATATGAGGTACTGACATCCAATGTCAGTCTTAACAAAGCAATGGCGTCCATCTAATGTAGCCAGATCAGCTTCACATTGCAGGGGAACCTTAAAATATTTTTTGACTATTTTTTTTTATTGTGGCAAAATATATATAACAAGAAATGTGCCATTGTAACAAGCTTTAAGTATTTTTCAAACTTGTTTGGCCCTTTCTTCTCACCAGGGGATAGATCAGAAGGTCTTGCACTCAAAAGCTGATTTGAAATAATTCCTCAGCCATCCCTGGTTGGTTTGACCCAAGAAAGAAGAATTTCTCCCTTTTTCAAATGTCTCCCTCCCAAGTTTATTTTCTTAGAATTGTGAACATTAAACTTCAGAATCCAGGGCAGATTAATTTGGAAGGCAGCTCTGGCTACCACCAATGCTCCACTGGAACGAATTACTTTGGAATGAAATTCAAAAACACCAGAGGCGATAAGGACCCGAATTTTAATTGACTATGACTTTATGAATGAAGAGAAAAGTCAAGTTTAAGCCCAGGTAGATTCCCTTAGTCCTGCATATCCAGAAGGGAGTTTCCTGCGTGTATAATGATGGTCTTTGGAGCCAAGCACACTTGGGCCCCAGGCTGACTGCACATGACACCGACTGCTCAAGCCCAGCTCCCAGTGGGTCCACTATGGTCTCTGTGTCTGGGGGTGACTATTCAAATAACACCAGGAATGCAGTGCTGGCTACAGAAGACTGACCTCTAAAAAAAACAATGAAATAACCGGAGTAGAAACACATCTGGTTTAGCCCCATTTGGGGCTCGATCCTAGGCTTTTATTTTTACTAGTACCAAGTAATACACTACCGTAAGTTGGGGGCTATAATTGCTCTCATTTCAAAGTGATGTGTTCAGCAATGAGAATTTCAGAGACAGCTCTGAAGGATGAAAAGCAGGATGAGGCTCAAAACGCAACACTTGCAAGTAAACACACCTAACCATCTTGGGAAGACTACCCTGAGACTCAGCTCTAACAGCAGAGTGCCATGTGCTAGATGTCAGCATCACCCCAGGAAATCAGGGGTGCTGTGTGTGTAGGGGAACCCTGAGACATGAAGCCATGTCCCCATCAGGGCACCAAAGGGCAGCTTCTCCATTTCTATGCCTCAGAAGGCACACCACCCCCGGACAGCAGATCCTGTCCATGCTTTGGGATACTCAATAAGAACGACCACTTGTGGCTGTTGCCGTGAGACAAATCACAAGTAAGGAGAAATACAAGTGAGTGAATAATGTGAGAGCGAGTAGGATTTTCGAGGGCCTTATGGTCACTTCATAGTAGAAGCATTTATGAGTCACAGTGAGCATCATTTAAAGGCTTGGACCATCCCATTCATAGGAAACTTAACAGATTATAAGTCAACCTGAAAAGCAAAAAATAATGAACATGGTTGAGGTGGAAGGTCTTTTATAAGACAAATCAAAGCATGTTGGGGTTCAAATGGTCTTCCTTCAAAACAGACGAAAAACCTGATAGAATACGGTAGACTAGAAAATACTGTACTTTTAAACCATCTTTGAGAAAGGGACCTACTTTTAAAATATTTGAACATGTTCAGGAACCTACTCTGAAACGGACAGGACCCAGGAGGAAAAATAATCCACTATTCCCCTTCCAAAACCAAGAGGAAATACATGTCAACGACAAACCGTGTCAATAGCCAAAGGAACTTCTAAAATGTTTTTTCAGGTGGGGGAATATATTTCTGACCTCAGAAGTCACAAAGGAGAAAATCTGACTTTCAAAAGAATTCCAATGCCCTTTTTTCTTTAAAACAGACAAAAAAGAATAATAACTTGAAAGAGGATATGCTCTCCAGTCTCTGTAACCCCAGCCCCAATCCCAGAAGATGGCCAGGCGTCCTGCAAGCCTTCTTCTACCCACCAGGGCTCCGCTGCTGAGTCCTGCCTTTGCTCCCCAGGCACTTATCCTTAGGAACTGATGCGGATGGCATAGGATAGTCACACAGGTAGATGTAGAGGTCCCAGAAGGGGACCGTAGACAGAGAGGGAAACCTAGGACACTTTGGGAGACCACTCCTAAATTAATAATTGCTCAAGAAAGCCATCTGAACAGAGTAGGCTTGCTTGCCTAACTATAAAACCACAAATGAAAGCAAGAGATATGCCTCAAGGTCATGACAATGAGGCCTGCATTCAAGTGCAGCAAGATAAGGATCCTTAGGACCAAGGGCAGGAGTTTAAGGACCACCCTTCTGCTGAGTTGAATAAGTACCGTGACAATCCTCGTTTGACCATATAGGGTCAATACTCTCTCCCTGGATACCAAGGAGGGGCTACTACTCAAAGAAGAAGAGGTGGTCTTTTCCCCTCCCCAGTTTCCTTGGATTTTAAAACTGCAGCCCACCGAATCCTGGGGGCAGAGCCTCCTAGCCAGCCTGCGTGCATCTCTCCAAAGGATCTTATCTGAATAAATCTATTTCTTGCCTATCACTCTGTCTCTCAATGAATGCCTTCTCTGCTTGAGGCACAAAGAATCTAAACCTCAGTAAGTCCAAACACTGGGTGAGTGACTCTAATTTAAAAACTGTGGGTTCAAGTCCCAACCTGGGTTCTGGCTGAGTTCAAGTCCTAAGGGCTGTCAGTTTCAAAACCACCAGAGATGCGCACGGCTGACACCCTCCAGCCATGCTCCCCGTCTAGAAACTCAAGTATCCAGGAACTTACCAACTCCAGTTTCCTCCACTTCATCCACGTCTATGACCTGCGGTTGCTGCTGGGGAAAGGTCTCGGCCGGCAGCTGGAAAGACCTGGTCCTCTCCGTGGGAGGCGTGGGGGGTCTCTCGGTGGCCAGGCGGCGGGGGGCAAGGTCACTGGGCATGTTGTAGGTGCCGGCATCTCCCCTTCGTGGGGTCTCATGGGGGAAGGACGTGGTGCCCACGACCTCCAGGCCCACACCTGTCACTGAGTCATAATCCTCGTCGTCATACTCTGTTCCGTCATCTAGCCCCAGGTTCACATCCGAGGGCACCACACCGCTGGCTGTGGCTGGACTGCCAATCTCAAACACCCAGACGCCCTGCTGCCCAGAGTTGCTGCTCCTGGGGAGAAGGGCGGGATTCTTGGGAACAGCCCAGCAGCCCACAGATTGAACCCCCCACCCAAGCAGAAGAAGCCCCTGGGATCTCTGTCAATCTGAAACCCATCACTAGCTTCTGCCCGAAGCTTCAGTGGGGGCAGGAGAATAGATGGGGTCCAGTCTGTTCATCAGAGCTGACACCATCCAGGGTATACAGTGAGGTTGGACCCAACAGGCACAACCCTAACCAAGGCTTATTCTCAGCCATCCAAATGCTTCAGGGACATTTTCAGAGATTAAAGTGCGATTTCTACTCATCACCGGTCACCTATAGGCATACCCTTTACTATACGAGCAGCCTTGACTGCAGCCATCCATTTTCTCCGGGATTCTTTCTGTGGCTGGCTGTCATATGTAAGAAATATGTGTTTGTTCTTGGTCTCTGGTTCTGGCACATAACCCCTCAAATCCCTGTAATCTCTGGGGCGATAAGAGTGTCTTTTGTATGCTAATCAGATGGCCGGGGATCTAGGGTAGCTTCAGGATGGGGGCTGGTCACTAGGAAGACCAAGGCATGATTACAGGGTTGGAATTTTCAGCACCATGCCCTGGTGGGGAGGATTGAAGATTAAGTTAATCACCAGTGGCCAATCATGTCTTTGTAATAAAAATTCCTAAACGATGAGGTTGACAGAGCTTTGGGGCTGGTGAGCACCTCGTGGTGCTGGGTGCTGGGGGGCAGTGTGCCCAGAGAGGCTGTGGAAGCCCCTCCCCCCACGTCCTCCCCTACCTAGCCCGGTGAATCTCGTCTATTTGCCTGTTTCGGAGTTGTAAGCCTTTATAATAAACTGGTAAAAGGAAGGAAAGTGCTTTCCTGAGTTCTGTGGGCCATTCTAGCAAATTATCAAACCAAAGCAGGATGTCAAGGAGACCCCGATTTTTCGCTGGTTGATCAGAAGTGCAGGTGGCAACCTTGCAGGTGTAATGGGCATCTGAAGTGCAAGTGGTTTTATGAGACTGAGCCCTTCACCTGTGGGGTCTGTGCTGACTCTGAGCAGTTTGTGTAAGAACTGAATCGAATTGTCAGACACCCAGCTGGTGTCTGAAGAACTAGAGCCTTGCTCAGTGTGTGTGTGCTGGAGCAGGTAGAAACAAACAAACAAAACCCCTGCATGTTTGATGTTAGAAGTAGTCACGAGTGAAAACCGAGTACAGACTTGGTTTATAAGAAATTGCAGCACTGTCAGCTGTGAAACCTTGGACAGGTCTCAGTTTTACCTTTTTAGGCTCAAAGGGTGTCGTGAAACACAAATGATATTCAGAATTTAAAGACAAAACACCCCTAGTCTCTACTTCCTGCACTACCATTTTTACTGCTTTCATATGTGTGATTAGAACTGTTCCAATCAGAAACTATGTAAAATGACCAGATTATACAATGGAAAGAAGGGACATGCATGACTCAGCGGAGAACACTGAGCAAAAGATTGGGGTTGGGTAGGGGATGAGGCCTCAAAAAAGGCCTGCAGAAATTGGACGTCTAGTCAGTCTGTCTGCCTGGGACTCAAAAGAAAGGCAGTGGTGTGTAGGAGCTTGTAAAAATTCAATTGCACCAGCTTGTAAAAATTCAAATTATATAGACTTACAATTAAATAATCCATATTAAAAGCAGAGGCAACAAATATTCAAAACTCATCGCATCTAAATTATGTTAGCTATGTTCTGTTAGTGAGTATCCCAACTATTAGCTATGTGCTTGAAGTTGTTTGAATCTCCTGCACCTCAATGGTGAGAATACTATATAACAAATCACCTTTTCTCAACCCCAGGTTGAAGGACATAAGGTAAGTAGCTGGAAACTGGCCACAGTGGGAGTATTCACACTATGAAAATAGGCAAATGCTATCAGTGAGGGCTTCTCTCACCCCCATAAAGCCAGCGCACTATTAAAGGGCAGAAGAGTTTGAGACTCAAATGATAAGATGAAATTGGGAGGGGGAGGAGCTTCATTTTTTTTTAAAGAATAACAGGAAAGCTTTTTTTTTTTTTTTTTTTTTTGTCTTTTTAGGGCTGCACTAGCAGCATATGGAGGTTCCCGGGCTAAGGGTTAAACTGGAGCTGGAGCTGCTGGCCACAGCCACACCCACAGCAACACCAGGTCTTAGCCATGTCTGTGACCTACACCATAGCTCACAGCAACACCGGATCCTTAACCCACTGAGCAAAGCCAGGGATCGAACCCGAGTCCTCATGGATACTAGTCAGGTTCATTAATCACTGAGCCATGACAGGAACTCCTTTTTTTTCGGTCTTTTTGGAAAGATCTTAATTTTAGAAAAATCCATCTGAGTTTCCCCTTATTGGCCAAATTCTACAAAATAACCCAATGCAGCACCGTTTCTATTATAACAAGTCCCCTCTTAGTCAGTGTAGGGGGAAAAGGGTTTTCCCAGCCTAGGATTCAAGCAGGAGATAGTTTCAAATAACTTGTATTTCTAACTTTATACTTACAGAAGAGATGGTAAAACTGTTTCAAATGAGAATGATATCTAAAAAATAGGATACCTGTTCATTCTAAGAGTACATTCCCTTGAATTCATCAAAAAAGTACCACATAATATAAAAATTATATACAAACTTTAAATCTGTAGGAATATTTTTAGGTAATGTTTATAATGCCCAATATATTATTCTTTTTTTTTTTTTTTCTTCTTTTTAATGGCCACACCCATGGCATATGGAAGTTCCCGGGCCAGGGATGGAATCTGAGCCACAGCTGCAACAATGCTGGACCCTTTAACCCACGGCACAGGGCCCGGGGATCGAACCCACCCGCACCTCCACAGTAGCTCAAGCCACTGCAGTCAGACTTCTTAACCCACTGTGCCACAGCGGGAACTCCTATTAATAAAATAGTAAAATGCCAATCTTATTAAAGGGATTCTCTACTGAAGAACAAAGAAAGCATACTTAGCCAAGTTTCCAAGTGATTCTCTGTCATTAGCAAAGATGTTATAAGCTCCATCACTCTTCCATATCAGTCCTACTACACCTTGGCTGAAAGCCACCACGGCGGGAACTTGATCCTCATCCTTCTTTGAGAATGTCGTGTAGAACTGCAGACCATCCTCGGGATAAAGGAAAATGGCATAGGAGCTGGCGTCCGAGGAGGCCAGAACAGCCTGGAATGTGTTTCTCTGCGGAGATAAGTTAAAAGTCAGTTACTCAGGATCTTAAAAGGTGCCGCTCACCAGGCTATATGTAAAACATACAGACACGGCAGTGTTTGCACCTTATTCTAAAGTACTTCTGTAGCATGGTTCAAGTATTCCAACATAGCACCAAGACAGCTTAAATATCTCCAAGGCTATGTCAACAGGAAATTTTCTAATGCATTAATAACTACCTTCCGCGTAACAATGACCCGAAGGTTAACCAAAAATTATAGAGATGGTCCTCCAGACAGTGGCCTACATCTCATGCAACTTAGCAAATTCTTACCCACAGAATTTGTTTTCACGGCCATTAAATATATTCAACCACATTCGCTATTTAGCATATATTCATTGAGCCCAAGCACCATGCAGTAAGAAAGAACATGAGCTTTGGGAGAAAACAGATCTGGATCCAAAATCCTTGCTCTATTCCATCTAACACATCGTTGGCTGTGGAAGCTGGGGCATGTCTGAGTGTCTGAGCCTCAATTTCTGAATCTGTAAGATGGGAATAAAACCACCTTCTGCCCAGAAATGTTAGGAGGCCTGCGTGTTAGCCTAGGAAGAGCCAGGGCCAGAGAATGTCTTCCTTAATGTTAGTGCCTTTCCTGTGGGCAAGGCATTGCCCTGAGCACTGTGAAGACAAAGAATAAAAATGTATGTCCTGGAGTCCCTGTCGTGGCACAGTGGAAACAAATCCGACTAGGAACCATGAGGTTGTGGGTTCGATCCCTGGCTTCTTCACTCAGTGGGTTAAAGATCCGGCGTTGCTGTAAACTGTGGTGTAGGTCACAGACGCAGCTTGGACAGATCCCCATGCTGTGGCTGGCAGCTGTAGCTCCAACCCCTAGCCTGGGAGCCTCCATATGCTGCAGATGCGGCCCCAAAAAGCAAAAAAACAAAAACAAAAACAAAACGTGACCCTTGCCCTGGAGAATTTACAGACTAGCTGGGAAGACTGACGCAAACGAAACATCGCTGAACTGGAGGACAGATTCTGTAATCAAGCTGTGTGCAAGGGCTACAGGAGCCACAGAAGAGGTGCCCAAAGCTGGAAGGGGTGAGGACAAAAGAAGTGGATTGAGGAAGCCGAGCTCCACAGGTGCGGTGAGGGTCAGGGAGAGGCAGACAAAAGCAGAGAACAGGGCTAGTGCCAGAGACTGTGGGGTAAAGCAAACAAGCAAACAGCCAGATCCAGGAATTGCAAATATTTTTGGGGGGTGGGGGTGGGGGATGCACACACAGCACTTGGAAATTCCCCTGCCAGGGATCCAGGGATCAAACCCTCGCTGCAGCAGTGACAATGCTGGATCCTGAGCCTGCTGAGCCACCAGGGAACTTTCAAATTGTAAATAATTGGATGCAGCTGCTGCAAGTGGGTGCAGCGGAAGAAGGGTGAAGGGAAGTTTGGCCCAGGAGGTAGGAAGAGTTCCATATAAAGGAGTCAGGCAGTTATCACTCAAGTGAAAAGGAAGCACACTGGGGAAAGGTAAGGTTTTAAACAATTTTCAAGTACAGCAGGTAGGCAGATATAGCTGGCAGAGCAAGATGTGTCTTTTAGGCCCAGACTTTCTGTCCTGTGTCTGAATTAAGCAAAATTCAGCAGGTGTCTTTACTGAAGAACTTTCCAGAGTAAGTCACCCAGAGGGAGATGGAGTGTTAGCATTTCCCAAACTTGTTTGGCCCAAGGCGTCCTTTTCCTCAAGGACTGTCTTAAAGGATCAATGTTCCACGGCACATATGTTGGGAACCACCAGCCTGGAACATGCCCTGTTTAAACGGAGTGTTCTGGGAGCTTTCAAGTTTCTCCCTACCCTGTAATACCATACAAATTAAATAATGGTGGAGCAAAATTATTTTTCTGAGGAGAAACTGATGCATGTCTTAAAGAGATGGCTTCTTTACCGGCTCAAATAGGTCCCTTCCTTCAAAGGCAAGGCCAGGGTCTACACACCCTAACACCTTTCCTGACCACAGCATCTACAGAGACACCCACCCCTGGTTAGGACAAAATTGAGTTCTAAACTATCTACATGGTGCAAATGGTTTTTCTCTCCCCAGCTAGAGTGTGGGCCTTGTCTACATCCCATCCCTCGGGATTGCTTTGTTATATTCACCTATCACAACATATTCATAAATTCTCTATTTATCTAAACACCACCTCCCTCTATCTGCCACCCAAAGAAAGTACAGTGAGGGCTGCAATTTATCAACCTATTCTTGCCATGTGGCAACGTTCCTAGGAACTGGCTTTCTTTACATCTAATCACCACTAAAGCATAGAGTTACACACAGCCCTGCAGATACAGATTTTGAGTGTCTGAACTGCGAATGAACAGCCAGCTGCATTTTGCTTTGGATTTTGCTTTGGATGTCAATGCTTTGGATGTCAATGGCTTGGGCACGGCATCCATCACAGTAGCCCAAACCAGAAGACCAAAGCACACAAAGCCAACATGTCAGGCTCTTTGCACTTGAGCCTGGGTGCGTGCTTACCTTGTCTTCCTGGGCCGGGTCCTTGCCAGGCCCTTGGTAGGGAGCCACGTTTTCCCAAGTGACAACCACCACGCTACTGGGCTTGAAGGTGACTTCTGGGAACCCTCTCTGGACACACTCCATGGCCAGCTGAGTGGTCGAGGGGGATACGTCCTCCCGGTAATAAACCTTCCCGAGGCCATCAGTCGTGTCCAAGTCCGCCAGGAAAGGGGCAACTGCCCCAAAGGTTGGTGGGAAGAGCCCAGGGTGGGCTTCTTTGGCTGGGGGTTCACTGGTGGCAATGAGACCATTTGTGGTGACCTGCACAAAACCAAGCGTCATTAAAAGGAGCCCAGAAGTAAGGTCTTCCTCAGGGAGGCTGAGCTCCCACCCACAGAATGCCGTCACCATGAATCAAACACGACGGTGTGTCAAATACAGTAGGACCAGAAAAAAGGTCTGGAATTGTCACACAGCATCCCCTTCCTAGGGAGGGTGGCCTGGGGAAAAGAAGGAGGGACAAGAACAAGAATCACAGGACCGGACTCTGGCCAGTCACTGGATCTCGGGCCAGAGTCTTAACACTTGGATGTTCGGGCTTCCTACGTGCTTTGACACATGGGGCACCATTCAAACAAATCATCACCAAAGCCTGCGTTAATTGACTTAACAAGTGGAGTAATTGTTACAAAACAGGGCTGCACCAAGCACTGCAGGTCCACAAATGGGCTCCCACAATCCAGAAGGATATGGAGAAGAACCAACCCAGAGGATGAGCCAACGAGTGTCAAGAAGCAGAGATGAACTCAATGGGCCATGCCGCTGTCATTATCGTCAACAGTTTAATGTGTTAGATCAATAGCGAACATTCACTGAATGTTTGCCATGTTCCAAACCTATTATAACATCTAATTCTCAGAAGGACCCCATAAAACTAGTTACTACTATTACCCACATTTTTCTGAGGCGGAAAATGAGGCAAGTTAATCCACTGGTCCAAAGTTACCAACAAATAGCAGCACTGGGATCTGAACCCAGAGAGCCAGACGTCATTGCTACATACAGCCTTCTTGAAATAAGTGATCCTGCCTATGAAAAGATTTCACTGTTCTTCTCCAGCTAAATACCACACTCCCAGGGATAACGGAGAAGGGACAACAGCCCCACAGCTAAAGGCCTGCTTGGGTCTCCTGCAGAGCCAGGCTTAGAAGGAGGCTATGCGCCCCTCCCGTGTTCTTGCTGGTGCACAGTCCATGGGGTAGGGGTAGGGGGGCACAGAGAACACCGTGCTAGTGGTCTTGTTACTTCCAGCATCTGTGAATTAAGAAAAAAGTCCCCAATCCAATGGGAGCAACTTTGCAAATGGCGCCCTAGTTACACTTCACCAGGCTGCAGACTGGGAAGAACAGATTGCAGCAAAGGGAGTCTTGCAATTCAGGAGTTGGTGGGAAGGCCGGTGGGGTATCCAGGTCACATCCTTCCCTCCTCCCCTCACCCCCCACAGCCTGATCCTTCAGTCACTTCAGGACTCCTTTCTGGGGGTAGTGGGGTGAGCGCAGACAAGAAGGAAAGGAACTTCAGACCTAGAACCAGGTGAAAAAGTTGAATGTGGCGAGACCCATGTGGGTCCCAGGAAGGGAAAAGAACAGCAGTTTGGGGAGTTATGGGTGGACTTGGCAAAACGCTTCCCTTTGGCCAAATGTCATGGGCTGTTAACTATTCAGGTGACATATGTTCCATCATCACCTGGCACCAGCAGTGATTTTCTGGAATGCATGGACAGGCTGCAGAGAAGGGAGTCAGGCAAGGAGCCTCGCCCAGCTGGCTTCCCGCCCTCTTCTCCCCCACAGCATCCCACCCCTGCCCCCACCCCCCACAAACATCCTGATTGGGTTTACACGTGGGAGCGTGGGAAACAGCTCCCTTTCTCAAGCCACCAGAAGTTGGCAATTACCAGCTGCCAGGGGGAAGTGATCACATGGAGACCACAGACAGACAACGCGGCTGTAAAAAGCTGTTTTCCAGTGAAATTTAAATCAGGCCAACAATTCTGAAAACGCTCCCAGGGTCTTTTATTATTTAGAATCTGGGCACAGGGATGTGTCTATTTTCACAAGGAATGCTGCAGGAATTGAGTCTTTAGACATGTACCATGAAGCCCTGCAAACACTTGGGACAAAGACTGCCATTAGCATTGGAAAATTATTTTTCGGTCAATTTTCTGGCACATTCAGCTCCCTTGTCAGTGATAACGAAGAAAGGCAAACATCATGTACAGAAGAGCCAGAAGTTCCCTTTGAGTCTTAGCTTAAACTTCTTAGTATGTGGTTTTGATTTTTTACAGATGTAACAATTCCTGGCAGACTCATAAGACAACATTCCCTTACATGTGGGTACCAGTCTCCCAGGCGGGTACAGTCTTACATGTGGGTACACTCTCACAAATCTTTACAGCTTGTGATGGTCCTACTGGCCTTGTTCCTTTTCTCCATCTTTTTAAAGTCACCAGCTCAGAGTTCCTGTCGTGGTGCAGGGGAAACAATCCAACTAGGAACCATGAGGTTGCGGGTTCGATCCCTGGCCTCGCTCATCGGTTCGGGGATCCAGTGCTGCGGTGAGCTATGGTGTAGGCTGCAGGCGCGGCTCAGATCTGGCATTGCTGTGGCCATGGTTTAGACCAGCAGCTGTAGCTCTGATTCGATCCCTAGCCTGGGAACCTCCATATGCCAAGGGGGCAGCCCTAAAAAGAAAAGAAAAAAAAGAAAGTCAACCAGCTCAACAGAAAGGGCAGGAGCATGAAGAGAAGGGCCTACAAGGTACTTAGGAGGCCAGAGGACAGACCCAGGGACAACTGAGACAGGCCGGACCTGGGACCCTCAACCAGAGCCCTTGGACCTAGACAGACTCTCCTCCAGCAACAGAACACAGAGAAACTAAAGGGACTAAAAATCACTGCACACATGCGCAGTTGGGGCAAGTTATAAACAATAAGATACAAAAAGGCCACAAGCCAACTGCGACTTCTGAGACTCCGGGAGCAAAAGCAGGGTTCTGAGCATGATCCCTGCACACAGCACCACTAAGGGAGTAGGGAGACCACCTAAGCCGCCCCTCTGCTGACCTACTGATCCACCCTCACCCTTACCCTCACCCTCACCCCATTTAAGGGACCAGCTCCCCCACCCACCCCATGGGCCTCACAAAGGATCACAGCATCACTGGTTACCACTGTTCTTCCCACTGGAGTGTGATGTCATTAGGAAAACAGTTTGCATAAATGTGAACCCTTAACTCAAATCTGAGCAAGTCTCTAGATCTATCTACCACTTTCCAGGAAATGCAGGGGCAGAAGTGCACATAAATGAAACCAGAGGGCTATATCCACAAAATCCAGAATATGGGACATTCTGAAGGACAAATACCCAGTTTCTTTCCTTTTTCTTTTTGCAGCTGTACCTGCAGCATGTGCAAGTTCCTAGGCTAGGGGTCGAATCCAAGCTACAACTGCCAGCCTACACCATAGCCACAGCTACACTGGATCTGAGCCACATCTGGACCTACGCCACAGTTCATGGCAATGCCAGATCCTTAACCTACTGAGCAAGGCCAGGGATCAAAACTGCATCCTCACAGACACTATGTCAGGTTCCGAACCCACTGAGCCAAAATGGGAACTCCCCCAGTTTCTTTAATAAACACAAGGCACAAAAAAAAGACGTGAGGGAAATTTGTAGCTTTCAAGAAATCCTGAGAAACAAATCTACCTGATGTGATATGTGATCATCACCTGGATCCTGATTTAAATGAATTAACTGAAAGGCCGAATAAAGTATTTTATGAACCTATGTGATATTTGATGATATTAAGGAATTACTGTTAACTTTTTAGGAGTGATCATGATTGTGCAGTTTTGCTTTAAAAAAGAGTCATTTTTCAAAGACACATTCTCTGAAATATTTACAATAAAAGAAAATGTTTGAGATTTGCTTAAAAATAATCCTGTTTGGGAGGGGATATGAGGACTAGGTGGGGCTACAAACAAAACTAGACAAGCTATAAATTGATCCTTGTTGAAGCTGGGTGATTCATGGGAGTGCATTGTAATATTCTATTTGTGTATATGTTTGAAATTTTCCAAAAAGAAGTTAAAAAAAAAAGATAATGAAGTAATTGATCTAAAGTTTAGCCAAGAAGAGTTCCCTGGTAGCTAGGTAGGTTAAGGATCTGGCATTGTCATTGTGTTATAGGCTTCAAGTCCCCTTCAAGGAGGTTAAACCAAAAAGCCTCTGGCCCTATCACATTGTAATGCTCCTTCCCCAACCTTGACCAGCCTCGACTGCTCAGTCCCTACCAGGGAAGGAATGTCACCCATTCCTCACCCTGACTCTATATAACCTGTCCCCCATGCAAATAAGGCATCCTCTCCCTAAACCAATGAGAAGATCAAATATGCCCCATATGGAGATCAAACAACACTCAGCCCTTATGCACACTATAGGAGTCTGGGGCAGCAGAAATTGGGTCTCCCCTCAGGTCCACAGCCTGGGGGATATAAGAGCAATTGTAAAGTGAGGTTGGCCCACTTTTTATCCGTGTGCACATGCGCACTCTCCCTCTCTCTGAAAATGTACTTTTGCTTTAATAAATTTGTAAAACACAAGACCACCTGCCTCCATCCCTACATGGTGAGACCACTGGCTCTATCTCAGCACTGCTGCAGCTTTTCCCAGATGGAACAGCCCCTTGCCCCTGCCACCCCACCAGACTGACCACACAAATAAATCCTTGCTACATGTGGGCAGGAAATAACGCAGAGAGATCTGACAATTGCAGCAGCTTGGGTCACTGCTGTGGCGCAGGTTCAATCCTTGGCCCAGCGACGTCGATCACTGGCCCAGCAATTTCCACATGCTGTGGGCATGGCCAAATAGAAAAATTTTAGCCGGAGTTCCCGTCGTGGCGCAGTGGTTAACGAATCCGACTAGGAACCATGAGGTTGCGGGCTCGATCCCTGCCCTTGCTCAGTGGGTTAACGAGCCGGCGTTGCTGTGAGCTGTGGTGTAGGTTGCAGACGAGGCTCGGATCCTGAGTTGCTGTGGCTCTGGCATAGGCTGGCAGCTACAGCTTCGACTGGACCCCTAGCCTGGGAATCTCCATATGCCGCGGGAGCAGCCCAATAGCAAAAAGACCAAAAAAAAAGAAAAAGAAAAAGAAAAATTTTAGCCAAGAAAGGTAGTTAACTTTTCTAGCTAAGCCCACAGAAATGTTCTCTGTCAAAAGGAAGGTGCGTGTCCATTGTCTGAATTCTTCCTTCTCCAGATGTAACCAGCCCTTTCCTCTCAGCCCCTGCCTCTTTCTCTACGAGATTTTCAGGAGTGTTAGTTGCACTAGGTGAGCTAGACTCCATTAAAGCACAGGAGTTGCTGGTGAAGGCAGGTTTAATAATTAACTAAAGTTACACACGCTCAAGACAGCAAGTACAGACCCCTGAGTCCAGAAGGAAACAAGTGATAAATATGTAAGTATTACACAGCAGTCATGAGTGCTATTTTCTGTTTACCAACTTTGGGTCAGTGAAAAAAAACCACATGAATTATGAGACCAAGCTTTTGTTTTGATGTGAATGCTGGTGAGGAGAAGGCTAGGGTAGAAATACATGCGCTGGAAAAAAAAAAGTTCAATTGCTTATGCTCTCCAAATTCACTGTGGTGTTTCACCTAAACTGCATAAAAGCTGAGTGCTTTTGCATCTATGGTCCCCTTGGCCTCAACAACCCTCACTTACTTTTGTCTTTAGCAAAAAGTCCCATTTCTCCCTGTGAAGCTCTCCTGCCCTGCCCAAGCTCCTTTATGCCTCCACCTCTCTCCATCTTTTGTCAAAAAAACAAGACAGGGAGTTCCCATCATGGTGCAGCGAAAACAAATCTGACTAGGAACTATGAAGTTGCGGGTTCAATCCCTGGCCTCGCTCAGCGGGTTAAGGATCCAGCGTTGCCATGAGCTGTGATGTAGGCTGACAGCTGTAGTTTCTATTCAACCCCTAGCTTGGGAACCTCCATGTGTGGCCCTAAAAAGAAAAAGAAAAAAAGAAATATAATAGGCCCCAAATGGAGTCACTTACGCTAAGCCCCGCATCACTAAACCAAGTCTTAATTATAGTTTCTGTCCTCCCAGAAATGGCATCTTCAACCAGTCAGTCAAGAACCACCTGAAAAGCACTAGTGAGATCATCTGCCTGATAGACCCCTGCTTCCCCCAAAAGGAAAATAACTTGGCAGTAACCAACATGTTTTTTTTTTTTTTTTTTGCCAGATAACTTCCTTATTCCCGCTCCCTTCCCACTGCCTATAAAAATCTTTCATTTTGTCCAACTTCTCGGAGCTCCTTTCTAACTGCTAGATTGGATGCTGTTCAATTTGCATTGATTTTTGCTCAAACTCTTAAAAAAATTTTAATATGCCTCAGTTTACCTTCTAACAGTTCCCAATTAGCACCCTGGAGCCCCGACTTAGGTACCCTGACTCCCAGCAACACCAGCACATTCTTTGCTGTAGATTATGTAATAGGGAAAACAAATGAGTCCATATTGAATGTTTCTTTTACTTTGACCTTTGAATTCTATTGCTATTGCTAAAAGTTAAGAATGTTGCCTAAGCCTGAAGTTTACAGGAGAGCCAGCTCATTGTCAAGGCTCTGACCTTTAAAAGTATAACACTTTTGGAGTTCCCGTCATGGCGCAGTGGTTAACGAATCCGACTAGGAACCATGAGGTTGCGGGTTCAATCCCTGGCCTCTCTCAGTGGGTTAAGGATCCAGCGTTGCCGTGATCTGTGGTGTAGGTCACAGACGTGGCTCGGATCCTGCGTTGCTGTGGCTGTGGCGTAGGCCAGTGGCTACAGCTCCGATTCGACCCCTAGCCTGGGAACCTCCATATGCCGCAGGAGCAGCCCTAGAAAAGGCAAAAAGACAAACAAAAAAGTACAACACTTTCCCATTACTATGAAGACAAAAAGTTGCAGGACAGAGAAAAACATTTGTCTCATTGGAGGTTTATAAGAACACTGTTGACCAGACCCACCCAAACAAGAACAAAGGATTCCGGTGCCAAGAACTTTGCAGCGACCAATCACACCTGCTCTTCTTTTGGTATAAAAGAAGCCTGGATCCTAACTTGGTGAAGATGGTTCTTTGGGACACTAGTCCACCATCTTCTCAGTCTGTTAGCTTTCTGAATAAGGTCACTATTCTTTGCCCAAAAACTCAGCCCTCAATGTATTGGCCTTCATACAACGAGCCGTATGAGCTTGGATACCATAACGATCACACTGCAGAAATCTCATGCATTGAATGCACTCCTGGATTATTGACACTTAAAACGATAATAATGCTATATTATTGTCTTAAGGTAACTCTAACCACATATTGCATCGCTGAGGTTCTTGGTGGAGTAAATAATGCATCACTCCCTTATTGAAAGACAGCTACTTCCAGCACATTGACCCGCGTAAATATCACCCTGAATCTTATTGACAGTTCATGCTGGGAAAAAGAAGTTTGTTCAAAGCAAAGTTAATGTTTAGAACCGCTCACTGTTATTACTAGCGTAACTCGATGCCCCTTTGCAGAACACACTCACTCACTCACCTCAAGGAACTTGCCTAAGACCGGCTCTCTCCATCCAGCTGCACCATCAATAACATTACAAAATGCCCTCTTCCCCCTCCCCCACCACCGCTGGGGAGAAAATGCCAGCCCCACAGGGTTAACAGCTGGAGTCACTTATATACAATTGTTTCAACTCAGCTGACAGTTAAGAAGGGGCAGGATGGAGCACTAACTCGCCGGGAGGGGGCAGTTTCATTTCCAATCTCGCATGCATCTTTAAAGTGATCTTCCAGGCACAGGATGCCCAGGAGAAGGTCTAAATGCGGGTACATTAAAATTACGTGTTCGATTCCTTATACTCATGTGCACATCGAAGCAGTCAAACAAGAGCCATCTTTTTCAGCTTCAAAGGGCCTAGTAGCAGTTCCCAGGGCAGAAAGCAGCCTGCATCCGTGAAAAGCCTTCTTTAAAAGCCTTCTTTAAAACAGATGTGGTTAGGAATACTTGAAGTAGGCACAAATAAGAAACAAATGGGCTCCTTTTAGAAATGCAAATAGCTGCCCTGGGAAGACAATGAAAATTGCTTGGAGTTGCAAAATCCAACTCCAGGGGTGGGAGGAAGCAGAAACTTAAGGTAAAATAATTTAGGGCAAAGAAGGAAAAGGCAGCAAATGCTTGCTGCTGAGTTTGAGGCCCTTTACTAAAGCTGTTAGCATTTTAAAAATTTTAATACAAACCACCCCTTGCATGTAAATAAAATAGACAAGGAAATGAAAAGAGACGTAAGGAAGCTTCATGTCACACAGCCAAGTGGGACCAAGATTTGAACCCACATCTGGTCCAAAACTTGTGCTCTTTCTGTTATATGTATTCAGTGGCCTAGTTTAAAGAAACTGGGAGCAAAAGTCCTGGTTGCAAAGCTTCATGGGAGAGCTTCATGGATAGAGATTGGGCAGCTAGAAAAAACCTAGAAAACAAAAAATGGCCTAAGAAAAGAAAAACTTTAGAAAGCAGTCCCCCAAAATAGCCTGGACTAATGATAACAGTCGAGGTGGAGGTTGATGGATACCAGCCTAGAGCCCAGAGGGGTCCTGGGGCCTGACCCCCTTGTGCAGTACTTTATAGTTTATAAAGCTTTTTCACTTCAGTTATGCAAACCTAGGAAAGCGTGTATGAATATCCTCATTCTTCATTTGAGAAAAAATGAGTTTCCATTGACAGGACTTGCCTAAGGTCACACACCAGAAGTGCCAGAATGAAACTCTTGAGTCGACACTGCAAATATTTTCTATTAACCCCACGGAGCCAGAGAAACGACTCTGGCTTGAATTAGAAACAAAGGGATTAGCAGATAAAAACAAGGGGCGACCTAGGGGTAATAGTTGAGCCAATGTTTTAAACTGAATCCAGTTAATGTCTAATGAGAGACTCTGGACCAGTTACCCATCTCTTTTGCAGATAACTTCCACCTGAGATTATTTTCTAACAGTTAAAAATGGCTGGGGGAGTTCCCATTGTGGCTCAGTGGTAAAGAACGCGATCAATATAAATGAGGACTCAGGTTCGATCCCTGGCCCAATTCCGTGGGTTAAGGGATCGGCGGTGCCCTGAGCTGTGGTGTAGGTCACAGACGCAGCTTGGATCCTGCGGTGCTGTGGCGGTGGCGTAGGCGGCAGCTGCAGCTCTGATTCAACCCCTGGGCTGGGAACTTCCATAGGCCACACCAGCAACCTAAAAAGCAAAAAGCAAAAAGGAAAACAGGCTGGGAGTCTAAATTTTAACCTCTGGCGTGTCTGTCAAAGATGAGGTGGACGTGTCCTTCGGCGTTCCAGAAACGGAGGGGATCAGGAAAGGAAGACAAAGGTCTTGTCCACACCCTCTGTCTCTAGGAAGAAGTGTACTCTTCCCAACACCTTGGATGTGAAACCTACAACACTTCCGATTCCGCCAGAACCCAGATTGGGACGTGACCCCACAGTTTTTTTCATTTGATTCACTCGCCGGCTGTCTGGACTTATGGAAGGTCAGGCTCTTCGTGCCTCAGTGCAGAAGGAATTCAGCGAGAGGCAAAGTGATAGATAGACAAGAAACAGATGTATTAAGATAGGACACTTGTGAGGGACACAAGTAGGCAGGTGAGGAGCCTCTACCCCGAGGATGAGATGGGCTCCATTTTTATAATCCAAGGAAAGTGGGAAGGGGAAAAGACTGCCTTCTTCCCCACACTTGGAGTAAAGGCCAGGCTTACATCACTAGCTCCTCCTTCTTATTGGGTAAGAGAATATTTGACCTAGAGGTCAAACTAGGACTGTCAAGCTGCTTATTTATTCAAATCAGCAGAAGGGTGGTAACAGATGCTAGAATACGTTGAATCATCTCAGGTTTCCATATAATGAGAGTCTCCTACTTTGGAAGGTCATCTTTCCCTTAAATTCCTGTCCTTGGTCCTAAGGATCATTATCTGGCTGCCCTTGAATGCGGGCTTCATTTTCTCTTTCACGTAATGACCTAGGCATAGCTCGTACTTTTATTTATGGTTTTATCGTTCAGCAAGCCTGCTTTGTTCCACGACATTCTGATGCTTTGCTTGAGCGATTATGAACTTGGAGTGGTCTCCCAAAGTGCCCTAGGTTTCCCGCTCTATCTGTGGTCCCCTACTGGGACTTCTACAACCGCCTGTGTAACCATCCTACTCCATCTCTACCAGATAAGAGGCTCTCAGAAATTCACCTGTGCTGACTGGGGCACCAGGACTCCCTCTCTGCATTTGGATGATACGAATCCCTTAAACTGAACACCAGTCCGTTAGTTTGACCATCAGAAATTACAGGGAAAGAATTAAGCACCCTTCTTCCTTTTCAAACTGAACCATATTAGTGTAACCCCAAAGCTCTAGCTAATGGAGGAGAGCTCTTTGCCATAGTATGACAGCTATTGACAGCTATTGGCACAACATTGTAAGTCAACTATTCTTTAATTAAAAAGAAAGAAAGAAAGAAAAAAGTAGGCCAGCGAATAAATGTACACAGAATACTAGAAACCAAGAAGCAAACAGCAAAACAAAATAAAGCATTTTGGCAACCCTTAATTTAATAATTGCTTTAGGGAAAAATCATCAATGGCTGCTAAAGACACTGACTGAAGACACTGAATGAAAGGTTGGTGGGCAAGGGGGCAGGTGCATAAGGACAAAGTGTCACCCCCTGGCTTGCTCACTGCTCACAAGGGGAAAAACAGCTTGACAGACATGATCTAGCTGTTATTGCCTTCACAGGAGCAGCTGACAGAGCAACAACCAGACACCACTTGCCTCCTGATGTTATACAACATGATATATAGGGCTTCGTGCGTGAAGTAGTCTTGTTAAATAATGTCTAACCTACTCGACAATAAAAATACAAATAACCCAATTGAAAAATGAGCAAAGGTTAGATTTACAAGGAGATCCTGCTGAATAGCATTGAGAACTATGTCTAGATACTCATGTTGCAACAGAACAAAGGGTGGGGGAAAAACTGTAATTGTAATGTATACATGTAAGGATAACCTGACCCCCTTGCTGTACAGTGGGAAAATAAAAAAAAATAAAAAATAAAAAATAAATAAATAAATAAATAAAAGAAAAATGAGCAAAGGATGTGAATAGACATTTCTCCAAAGAAGATATACAAATACCAGTAAGTACATGAAAACACGCAGAGCACCATTATCATGGGAGAAAGCAAATCAAAACCACAATGAGAGAGAGACCACTTCACACGCACTAGGATCACTTAAAACCACAAAGTCAGATAATAACAAGTGTGGATGATGATGTGGAGAAACTGAAATGAAACCCTCAAACACTGCTGGTGGGAATGTAAAATGGTGCAGCCCCTTTGAAAAATGGCTTGATAACTCCTCAAACTGTTAAACATGGAGTAACCATATGACCTAGCAATTCCACGCCTAGGTATGGACCCAAGACACCTGAAAGCAGATAGCCACATAAATATTTGGACACGAACATCCATGGTGGCATTCTTCATAACAACGCATAAGGAGAAAAACCTGAAGATCCATTAACTTACGAACGGACAAATAAAAAATAGAGTAGTATCCAGCCATAAAGGAATGAGGAGCTGATATGTGCTGCAACATGGATGAGCCTTGAAAATACTATGCTCAGTGAAAGAAGCCAGTCATGAAAGGTCACACGTTGTATGATTCTATTTATATGAAATGTCCAGAGCAGCTGAGTCCATATAGAGACAGACAGTAGATGAGTGGTTGCCAGGAACTGGGGGAGGGGAGGAGATGGGGGAGGTGGGGAATGATGGCCAAGGATCCTGGGTCTGTTTGGGGGTGAGCAAAATATTCTGGAGTTCAACAGCCGCGATGGTTGCACAACTCCCTGGTTACACAAAAAACATGGAACTGTACACTTCAAAGAGGTGAATTTTATGGTATGTAAAGTATACCTTATAAAAGCTGTTATTCAGAAGATCAAGCGTTTACACACACGCTCGTACATTTGTGAATCTCTCTTCAGGGAGATAAAAAATTCATGAATAGTGATTGTCTCTGGGGAAAGAACCACAGGGCTGGAGGCCAGGGTAGGAAGGAAACATCCCTTAACACAGTTTTTACAAGTTGTTTTTTTTTTTCTTTTAACAATTTGCATTGTCTTACTATTCCTAAAATTAAATTAAAAAGAAAATGCTATGTTTTCTAAAGAAAAAAAGTCTAACCTGAATATTTTCAAAATTACCTGTTTTCAGAAAATGCAGATAACAGACTAAACTACATGACAAAAAGATAGTCAAATGCAGAAAGCAGGACGTTTTATGGGACAATAAGCCATGACTCTTAAACAAATTGATAAATCACACTGGGGAGGGTATTGGTGGAGATGAAAAGACACTAAAGAGGAGTTCACTGGCGGCACAGTGGGTTAGGGATCTGGTGTTTTCACTGCTGTGGCTCGGGTCACTGCTGTGGCGCAGGTTTGATCCCTGGCTCAGAAACTTCCACATGACATGGGCATGGCCAAAAAATTAAAAACAAATAAATAAAAAAGACACTAAAGAGCCATAGCCAAACATAATGCTCGTCCTCCTCTGTACCCCAGTCTGAGTAAGTCTTAACTACAAAGAACAACTTTGGGGATACTGGAGAAATTTGATATAGACTGAGCATAAATTGATAATAGGAAATTAATATTAAGTGTGAAAATAGTCTGCTGGATATATAGGGAAATGCTCTTATTGTTTTAGGAGTTCATATTAATATATTTAGTGATGAAATGTCATGAAGACTGTAATTCACTTTGGATACATGAGAAAAGAGAAATAAATTAACCAAATAGGGAAAATGCTAACAGCAGTTACGTTTATGTAGTGTGTCTATAGGTGTTCATGACACTAATTTCTCCCATTGTGTGTGTGTGTGTGTGTGTGTGTAGGTGTGAAAATATTTGTAATAAAAAACAAAAAAAAAAAGCAGGGGGGAGTTCCCACTGTGGCTCAGTGGTAATGTGGTAAGAGTCCTCCCAGCACACAGGGAAGGCAACATGGCATCATGAACATCTATGATGTGTTCATGTGTGACTCTGTCACGACCTTGTAACATAGCCTCCCAATCAGAATGTAAGAATGTATGTTACCATATAAGAGAGACAAAGGGGAAAAACAGTAAAAAGGGACTATTGAAGGGTATATAAGGCTATACCCCACTGCACTTGGGGCTCAGCCTTTGGAGATGAATCCGCTGAGCCAGTGCCAGCACGAGTAAACACTGCTTCCTGGCAATAAGCCTCAGTGTCCCATCTCTCTGTACGAGAATCCTCCAACAGTAATGAACCCAACTAGTCTCCATGAGGACTCTGGTTTGATCCCTGGCCTCACTCAGTGGGCTAAGGATCCAGTGTTGCCATGAGTGGCAGTGTAGCTCATAGACGTGGCTCAGATCTGGCATTGCTTTGGCTGTGCCATAGGCTGGCAACTACAGCTCCAATTTGATCCCTGGCCTGGGAACTTTCATATGCCACAGGTGCGGCCCTAAAAAGAAAAATAATTAAAGAAAAATAAAAGAAAAAAAAAATGTAATGAGGACAAACAATTAAGAAACCTTCTCCTTAGGGACTAAGAACAAAATTTTTTCACAAGCAATGCAATGGTGAGGGGTGTGATACAGCAAGAGTGTGTAAGGCAGTGTGAGTCGTGTGAGTCGTGTGATACATAAGTGTGTAATGCAGTGAGTGGTGTAATGCAGTGTAAGTGGTGTGCTGTCGCGTAAGTAGTATGATGCAGTGTGTAAGTGGTGTGATGCAGTGTGCGTTCCATGAGAGCCAGAACCATGTGCAATGTCACTTGTCATGTGATGTAGCCACACATACTTAGCCCAAAAGTCTGTACATCCCAGGGCTGATAAAGAGACTGTCAAGTGAATAAATGAAGAAAGGAAGGGAAGAATCTGAAGCCCAGCTGACACAGTATAAAGACTGCAGAGCGAGGAGTTCCCACTGTTGATGCAGTGGGTTAAGAATCTGACTACAGGAGTTCCTGTTGTGGCTCATTGGAAACGAACATCTCCAGTATCCATGAGGATGCGGGTTCGATTCCTGACCTCGCTCAGTGGGTCAGGATCCAGCATTGCTGTGAGCCGTGGTGTAGGTCGCAGATGTGACTCAGATCTGGTGTTGTGGCTGTGGCGTAAGCGCGGATTCAACCCCTAGCCTGGGAACTTCCAAATGCTGCAGGTGCCGCCATGGGAAAAAAAAAAAAAAAAAGCAGAACTGGGGTGAGAAGATATGCACTCAAGGTCCAACTCTGATACAAGCTAAGTGTAATTTAACGAGGCTGTATGTGTCAGTTTTCTTCTCTACAACATGCGGTTCATTCTATCACCTGCCTGGGCGACCTCACAGGGCTGCTGCATGTCTCAGATGAGATAACACCTGAGCAAGCCTCCCTGCCCCTACCTCCAAACAGCTCTGGAATCCACAAGCCATGTCCACACACAGTCACCACCTCTCACCTGGACCCAGGTAACAGGTCCCCAGCCATGGGATTCACTCTGCCTCCTCCACACCTCCCTTAAAAGTCCTCTACCCTAAACGCAGCATCATCTTTTAAAAACTTTTATAATAACACCCCTTATAAGGGAAGCTTTTGAACACATACAGAAGAATCACACAAGGAACCTTCCATACACTCATCAATCAGCGGCCACAAGTACCTACACGCTCTACTTCTTATCTGTTCCTTCCACACATGTGCATGTTTATTTTCTTCTTTCTTGAAGTTTTGAATTTGAGACAGAAGGCAATAAAATATCACTCACAAGGGTCCACGTGTGAGCAGACACAAGTGACAGGAGGGTGCAGCCAGGGAGGTCAGAAGGGAAAGGGGTGCCTCGACCTGGGTAGGACAAGCTGGTGGTGGTGAGGAAGAGAAAGTGGCTGGTGAGTCTGCAGCCTGGCACGTGAGGAGAGCAGGCTAATAAGGAAAGAGGGCAGAGAGCCAGTGCAGCCTCGCCATGGAAGTTGCAGACATGCGGTGAGAAGCTGGATGTCATTAAGTGAAAAGGAAAATGCCTGGAGGGCTTTGAACTAGACTGTCCAGCTCTGGCTTAATTCCCCCAGTTCTTGAGCCACTGTCCTCACTCACAATGGCTTTCATTCCCTTCCAGAGACATGCCAAGCTCCTCCTCTCTACATGCTCCTGGTCTCACGCTCAGTAAGGAACCCGCCTGATGCTTCCCTTTGTCACATGGCTGGCCCCCTACCCATGCTTTAGTTTTAGGTTGAGAAAGTGCTCCTGATCCTTGCAACCAGCTCCGTTTCACCACAGTATATGAACTTCTCCCTCACGGCACTTAATCACAGTGGCAGCTGGTCAATGATCAATGTCATTACTGGTTTGATGTCTGTCTTCCTCACTATACTGTAAAGTCCGTGAGAGCAGAAACCATACTGGTTTGGTTTCAATCAGTCTCCTTCTCCAAAGCCTAGCACTGTCCTGGCATGTTAGGGAACAAATGAAACGTCTGTTGAATAGATGATGTATTGCAATGTTGCACTGCATTTTATTAGAAATAATAGGCGGTGTCCTGAGATAATAAATGTACATATTCAACAGCTGGTCCCTTGATCAGAGCATATCAAAGATCCAAGATAAAAGGAACCTTAGAGACAATCTTGTCAAACCTCTTTGTTTTATAAATAAAAGAGATCTGGAATAATAAGAGTGTGAGATAGGAAGGGACTGGACCTCAATTACGACTTGATTAATCAACATGATTAATCAATGTCACTTTAGCCCCTACTGGAAATTAATACTATAGTCTGTGACTCAGCCAGAGCTACTGTTAGACCACAGAGCTCCTTTGGGCAAATCAGAAGCAGGTGCCCTTTCCCGGGTGGCCCCAGCCCCATGCTGAGGCTCATGGCTTGGTGAGTGGCCTGCAGGCTGGACTTGAGAACCTGTGAGTTCCATCAGTCAGAGCCCTGTGTTGCAAACTGCCTTATAACCATGGGCGGTGGCCCTGGGCTTAACTATAAACTTCTATGTGCCACTAAGTGTGGCAAGTCCACAAGTGATGCCAAGAAGAAGAGAACACAATCTCAGGGAGCCAGGCCCCCACGCAGCTCAGGACTAGGACTGGGCTCTATGCGCCCTCCCATTAAACCTGGTTCTCTTGGAGTTCCTGTCATGGCGCAGTGGTTAACGAATCCGACTAGGAACCATGAGGTGGCGGGTTCGATCCCTGCCCTTGCTCAGTGGGTTAACGATCCGGCGTTGCCATGAGCTGTGGTGTAGGTTGCAGATGCGGCTCAAATCCCGCGTTGCTGTGGCTCTAGCGTAGGCTGGTGGCTACAGCTCCGATTAGACCCCTAGCCTGGGAACCTCAATATGCCTCAGGAGCGGCCCTAGAAAAGAAATGGCAAAAAAAAGACAAAAAAAAAAAAAACCTGGTTCTCACCTCCCCAAAACATCACGGGACCATGTCGAGTATGGAGAAATACTTCTTCAACCTGAAGTTTGCTATAAAAGAACTTACTAGAAATGGCAAGAAATATGAGAAAGAGGAGAAGGCTGGAAAGCCCAAGATGAAAGAAGCCATTCAGAAGAGCAACAGAGAAGCTGCAAGAACACACGCTGAAAATACAATCCACCAAGAGAATCAGGCAATTCATTCTTGAGCCTAAGCACTGGGGTTTGTGCTGTGGCAGGAAGAGCTCAAACTGTGGGCAAGAGTTCACAGCCATTGGCTAAGTCTGCAGATGCTACCTTGAGGGGTATGAACCTTGAAAAGATGATCGCCCTTAGTTTCCCACTGTAGTGCAGCGGGTTAATGATCCAGCTTATCTCTGTGCAGGTGCTGGTTCGATCCCCAGGCCACGAGCAGTGGGTTAAGGATCCAGCATATCCCCAGCTGTGGGGTCACAGCTCTAGCTCAGATTCGATCCCTGGTCCAGGAACCTCTGAACTTCCATATGCCATGGGGGTGGCCAGAAAAAAAAAAAAAGAGAGAGAGAGAAAAGATGTTTGCCCTAATGGACGAATGTGAACGCCAACTGGAAATGCTAGATTGTCAAATGTGACAAAGAGAAGACGCCACGAGTGCCCCAGAGCCCTCACATCACCACAAAACCAAGTGGCTATGGTGATTCAAGAAATGGCAGGTAATTTTCCAGCTATAGGGATGCAACTAGAGATTCTCATACTAAAAGAAGGCAGAAGTAAAAAGACAAATATCCTATGATATCACCTATATGTAGAACCTAAAATATAACGCAAATAAACTTATCTACAAAACAGAAACAGAAAACAGACATAGAGAACAGATGTGTGGTTGCCGAGGAGGAGGAGAGGGTATGGAGTGGGAGTTTGGGGTGAGTAGATGCAAACTACTATAAAGAATGTGATAAATAGCAAGGTCCTACTGTATAGCATAGGGAACTATATTCAATATCCTGTGATGAACCATAATGGAAAAGAGTATGAAAAAGAATATATACATATATATATATGGATCAGCGGTAACAAACCTGACAAGTAACCATGAGGGTGCGGGTTTGATCCCTGGCCTCACTCAGTGGGTTAAGGATCCAGCATTGCCATGAGCTGTGGTGTAGGTTGCAGATGCAGGCTTGGATTCTGCATTGCTGTGGCTGTGGTGTAGGCTGGCAGCTGTAGCTCCAATTCAACCCCTAGCCCGGGAACTTCCCTATACCGCAGGTACAGCCCTAAAAAGAAAAAAAGAAGAAGAAAAAAACATCCAGCACCAAAGTCCTACAGAATAAAGAATGGAATAAAAGGTTTGGGTTTTAAAAAAAGACATGGGGAGTTCCCGTCGTGGCGCAGTGGTTAACGAATCCGACTAGGAACCATGAGGTTGCGGGTTCGGTCCCTGCCCTTGCTCAGTGGGTTAACGATCCGGCGTTGCCGTGAGCTGTGGTGTAGGTTGCAGACGCGGCTCGGATCCTGCGTTGCTGTGGCTCTGGCGTAGGCCGGTGGCTACAGCTCCGATTCAACCCCTCGCCTGGGAACCTCCATATGCCGCGGGAGCGGCCCAAGAAATAGCAACAACAACAACAACAAAAAAAAAAAAAAAAAAAAAAAAAAGACATGGAAGTTCCCTGGTGGTTCAGTGGGTTAAGGATCTGGCATTGTCACTGCTATGGTGTGGGTTTGGTCCCTGGCCACAGAACTTCCAAGTGCCACGGGCACAACTGAAACAAAGAAAAAAAGGCACTATCTCCGCTCTCAGTGAAGAATGCCCAGTTTCAGAACACATTGCTTCATGACAAGCTATATAAATACATTAATGCAATGAATGGTCACAGCTCCATAAGAAAGGCAATGATGTCACTGTTTTATGGATGAACAAACCAGGGCTTACAGAGGTTAGATATCTTACCCCAAATCACATAACCAGTAAGTGGCAGAACAGAGATTCAAACTCACATCTGCTGGGCTCCAGAGGCCTTACTCTTTTTGTGCTACCTACTGATATTCCAGTTGAATAGATTAAAAAATTTTTTTCTCTTTAATTTTTACTTTATATTGGAGGATAGTTGATTTACAATGCTATGTTAGTTTCAGGTGAACAGGTAAAATTAAGATACATGGGAGTTTCCTAGTGGCTCAGTGGGTTTAGAATCCAGGATTGTCCCTGCTATGGCTCAGGTCACTGCTGGGGCATAGATCTGATCCCTGGCCTGGGAATTTCCTCACGCCATGGGCACGGCCAAAAGAAAAAAAAATTAAGATGCATGAACACTGTCAGCATAATAAATTCCAAATCAGACAGGATTAGTGTTAGAGAGGGTTCTAAGGACTGAGAGATTAATATAGTCTGCTGGTACCCGTCAGCCAGGTCTCCTTTCCCCAAAAAGACAGTGTTGGCTCTGGGATGAAGTGGCGTTCCTGCTGGGGCACAATGGGATTGCCGGCATCCTGGGCGTGCTAGGACCCTGGTTCTTTCTCCAGGCCAGCACAGTAGGTTAAGGACCTGCATTGCTGCAGCTGTGGCTTGGATATGGGTATCGACCACAGTTTGGATCCGATCCCTAGTACAGGAACTCCATGATCAAAGGGCCAAAGTAAGACCTATTTTACACTTACGCTATGGTGAAGCTGGAAATAAAGCTAGAAAGGCAGAGTGAGGCCCTGAATTGAGGCCAAGGCATCCACTTTCCTCTCAAATTAAGATGTGGGGAGAGCACTAAGGAAACTGAGCACTGCTGGCAAGTGTCACTTCCAACATGACAAGAAAGATCCAGATGCAAGGGCCTGCCGCGAAGGAGGGAGGGAGAAGAAGTGTTGACTTGCCAAGATGTCCACCATGTGGCTCCATCCAGCGGGGCAGTTCTCAGTGCTCACTTTTGGCCCATCAGCAGCATCTGACATGATGGGTCACCACGCCCTCCTGATGCCCCTTCCTCACCTGGTGTTCAGGACCCCACTGTGCTTGGTGTTCCTCTTGCCTTTCAGGCTCCACTGCTGGCTCCTCCTCCTTTCCCTGACCTTGGACCTCTTCTCTATCCACACATGCTTCCCTGATGGAGGTTATTTAGTTCTCTTGTTTTAAAGACCATCTAGGTGCCAATGACTTCCATGTTTATATCCAAAGCCCAGGTTTCCCTTCCAAACTCCAGACTCGTACATCCAACTGCCTACTCCATTCTCGATCTCTAGTGTTTAGGATACATCACCTATATCAACTATATCACTGACCTATTTTTTATGTTTACTGCTTATTTTCTTGCTCCCACTCCCCTACTAGAATACAAACGCCTCGAGGACAGGATTCTTTGTTTTGACCACTCATATTCTAAGTGGGTAGATTAGTGACTGGCACACAGTAGGCACTTGATAAATATCGGTAGAATAAATGAGTAAAGGGAAGGGGCACGGCGGCCTCAAGGCAGGATGAGAATCTTTAAAATGTACGTACCAAGGGAAAGCAGGTGGCAGTGGAAGTTGCTGAGGGGAGGAGGAAGGTGAGTAATTCTCAGGACACCACGTAGAACCTGAGGTGACAGGTGAGCATCTGGGGGGAAACATCCGGTATGATTTTGAAAATCTGGAACCAGTGCTCATGAGAGAAGTCACAAGCAGAGACAGTGCCCTGGAGCAGACAGGTGAAGCCAGATCTCCAGAGAAAGGAAAGGTGAAACAAAGGAAATCATAAACCACACTCTAGGACTTAAGGGGTTGTGTTGTCTATTTGTGGGCAGAAAACATAGGATGAAACCAGCAAAGGAAATGCTGCCAACGACCACAGTAGACCTAAGTCTGCTGAAAGGCTGGGGAATGCACCCTTGGAGATGCTGAGCTCCCTCAAGTGTTGGGTGTTGTTCCTTTATGACAGTCCAAAGCTCAGGGCATGGGGACTACCTGTTCCTCTATGGATTGTCCTTGAGGGCAGGGACCAGGTCATATTTCATTGCTGCACTTCACACAGCCCCAGCACCTAGCACAGCCCCTGACCACACAAGAATCCCTGGCAATGCTGGTGGAATGAAGCTAATTATGAAGAAAGTGAGCAGCCTGTATTGGCAGAGAAGGTAGGGTAAAAATAGGAGAAAGTTAGATCTTGAAAGAAGAGTTAAATTTACCCTGCTTAAGGAAAAATTCCTATATGTAAGCAGTATAATGAAAGTCAGTTTGTGGAAGACATATATGGTGTGTGTGTGAGAGAGAGAGAGAGAGACAGACAGACGGATATGAGGGAGGGAGATGAGGAAATGAGTCAGGACGGAGGTACACAATTTTTTTTGCTCCCAAGAATATCCTTTTATTATTTTTCCATGGCACGAACAACTTAATTTCCAAAACAAACTGAACTTACTAAATAAGAACTAATTCTTTTTTCCATGTTATGAATCAAGACATAAATATCATATGCAATCAAATCATGTCCTAGAATTTCTTCTTTTGGTCTACAGGCAATCCGAGCTTTCAATCAGCCAGAGATAACCAGCCTTAGGAAACTGAGGGGACAAAATTCCAGATAAAGGAAGAAAATGTCGTGATTACTCTATGCCACATCATTGTGGTTTTGAAGAACTCTTGCCTGAGACGTTCAGGTCATCGGCCAAGGCAGCAGCGCTCATGTAAAAGCCCACTGGCTCAGCAAGCTGGCTGAGTAGATTTACGGACTGGCTCATTCTCCACTCATCACCCAGGATGGGGTCCAAAGAATGACTGGCTTCATCACTGGGGCTGTGCTGACTCACCATTCAAAAACAGGAGGTTATTCCAAGGAGCGCATCAGACCTCATCACGTACTGGCCCACAGGCAAGTCCGGCAACCAAGGTGGCCCCTCACCCCACCATGGAACACGTCCCCACTGATACTCTGCCTTTGAAGGGCTCTCAAACTAAGGCAGAGGCATGTGATATATAGAAACCATTAGATCAGCAGCTCTTGAACATTTTGGTCTCAGGACCCCCTTAGACTCTCAAAACATTTTAAAACCATGGATTCTTGGAGTTCCCATCGTGGCGCAGTGGAAACAAATCCGACGAGGAACCATGAGGTTGCAGGTTCCATCCCTGGCCTCGCTCAGTGGGTTAAGGATCCGGTGTTGCCATGAGCTGTGGTGTAGGTTGCAGACGTGGCTCAGTTCTGGCATGGCTGTGGTGTAGGCCAGCAGCTGTAGCTCCGATTCAACCCCTAGCCTGGGAACCTCCATATGCTGAGAGTGTGGCCCTAAAAAGCCAAAAAAATAAATAAATAAAACCATGGACTCTTGTGTTGATATAGGCTGTATCGATCACTTGTCAGAAATTAAAACTGAGAAAAAATTAAATATTTATAATACTTAAATAACAAGGAACTCGCTACAGGTTAACCTATTTTTGCATGAAAATAAAACCCAAAAGTACCTAGGGAGAGAGGGGTCCTTGTTTTACACTTTTGCAAGCTAAGGTGATGTCTGGCCTAGTGGAAAACAACTGGATTTTCCCATCTTCTGCATGTGGTCTGTGGTGATAAATTCACAACCTACGCAGATAGCACACATCATGTAGCCTCTAGTGAGCTCCTTTATACACACACCAGAACATGGGAGTACAAAAAGCAAGCAATGTTTTGACTTTGTGAATTTCTTGAAAAAATCTCCAGGATGCCCAGGAGTCCCCAGACCACACTGTGAAAACAGCCGAATTGGGTCATCAGCGTATCTTTTCCAAGGATTCTAAACTCAGCTCTTAGCTTGCTTCCTACTTTCCTATTTCCCCTTGTAAACAGCAGCAAAAGTTCCATTTGCCTCCCAGCCTGATTGTTCACATGAAGGTCTACAAGCTCCAGGGCATCACTACTTTCCGGTCTCCTTGGTGGTCCCCAACAGCACAGGCAAACCTGGACTAAGGACCTTTCACTCAAGTCAGCCCCCAAGGCCACTGCCATCACTCTTTCGCTCCTCCAGACCAAGAATCCTTCCCTGCCTGCCTTCTCCTCGGTGTCCTATGTGTGACTGGTTAGAAATCCCATTGGTGCATCTTAAATCAACTCAGGTTCTACAGATGGCCAGCAGGCACATGAAAAAAATGCTCAACATCACTAATTATTAGAGAACTGCAAATCAAAAGTACAATGCAGTACCACCTCACCTCACACCAGTTAGAGTAGCCATTATTACCAAATCAACAAACAACAAATGCTGGAGAGGATGTAGAGAAAAGGGAACCCTCCTTCACTGTTGATGGGAATGTAAGCTGGTACAATCACTATGGAAAACAGTATGGAGTTAACTCAGAAAACTAAATACAGAACTACCATATGATCCAGCAATCCCATTCCTGGGCATATATCCAGATAAAACATTCATTCAAAAAGATACATGGACCCCTATGTTCACTGCAGCACTATTCACAATGGCCAAGACATGGAAACAACCTAAATGTCCAACGACAGATGAATGGATTAAGAAGATGTGGTATAGGAGTTCCCGTCGTGGTGCAGTGGTTAACAAATTGACTAGGAACCATGAGGTTGCGGGTTCGGTCCCTGCCCTTGCTCAGTGGGTTAACGATCCAGCGTTGCCGTGAGCTGTGGTGTAGGTTGTAGACACGGCTCGGATCCCGCATTGCTATGGCTCTGGCATAGGCCAGTGTCTACAGCTCTGATTGGACCCCTAGCCTGGGAACCTCCATATGCCTCGGGAGCGGCCCAAAGAAATAGCAAAAAGACAAAAAAAAAAAAAGATGTGGTATATATACAGAATGGAATACTACTCAGCCATAAAAAGAATGAAATAATGCCATTTGCAGCAACATAGATGGAACTAGAGATTCTCACACTAAGTGAAGTTAAGTCAGAATGAGAAAGACAATTACCATATGATACTACTTACGTATGGAGTCTAAAATATGGCACAAATGATTTATCTGCAAAGAAGAAATAGATCACGGACATGAAGGGCAGACTTGTGTTTGCCAGCAGGGAGGGGGAGAGGGACGGATGGAGAGGGAGTGTGGGGTAGGTGGATGCAGACTTTACATTTAGAATGGATGGGTGATGGGGTCTTGCTGTACAGCACAGGGAACTGTGTCTGGTCTCTTGGGTTAAAACATGATGGAAAATAATAATAATAAAAAAAGAATGTATGTGTAGGGGTGGCTGGGTCACTTTGCTGTACAGCAGAAATTGAAGGAACACTATAAATCAACTATACTTTAATTAAAAAATTTTTTAAAAAAACCCTCAAGTTCACCCACTTCTCTCTTTACTCCCACCCCAATTCCTGTAAGCCCGCATCCCCACATGTCTGGATAAACCAGCAACTTATGGGACCAGTTTTCTTGCTTCCAAACTCTCCCTGTCTGTCTGTTCATGCTGTCTTGCAAACTAATGCCCGACTTACCTTACTAAAGATGGGCATGCCTTGTGACCAGACCCAGACAGTGCCACCCACCAACCGCCAACCTGACCCTCTCATGGAACATATTGTGTCATCTGGCCCCACATCTTTACCTCTCCCTGTATCCATGCCTGTTGCCACCAAGGGTAGGGTGACTTGCTTCACCTATTGACTCAGGGCTCAGCCATGAGACTTGCATTAGTCCATGAGATGTTAGGAAACATGACTCTAGCAGAGGCTTGGAAAAGCTCTACTCATTTGCACTTACTCTGTCTCTGACATCCCCACGTAAAAGGACATGCTTAAGCTGGCCCTCTGAAGCAGCACTACCCATGAGCATTTTTATCAATGATAGACACATTCTACAGCAGCATTTCCAATCTAGGAACCATGAGCCACATGCGAGTGTTGAACCTTTGAAATGTGGCTAGTGTGACTGAAAAGTTGAAATTTTAATATTATTTATTTTAATAAATTTAATTTTAAATAGCTACACATGCCAACAGCTACCACAGGAGGGAAAACAGCTGTGGGGGATGAGAGACACATGGAGCAGAAGGAAATCGTCCCTATTACTTTTGCCAAAGCCAAAAGGGGATGCCTAGGTCAGCCCATCGCCTGCTGATCCCGGACATATGAGCAACAAACACTTGTTCTATGCCACCAAGGTTTTTTTTTGTTACACAGCAAAAGCTAACTGATACATTTATCTCCTTACCCCACCTGCCTATTCAGACAGAATCCTCCTATTCCAACGAAACACTCTGCTTTAGTGGGGCCATCTTCCTCACTCTCCCAGCAGGTGCCAAGCCTGTTCCCATCCCCCTGCATTTGTTGCTGCAGTGCCTACCACCCTGAATGGCCTTGCCATCCCCCCCTCTGCCCACTGAAATTGGACCTGTTTTTCAAGTCTTACATGTAACCCTCTCTGTAAAGTGCTCCCTCACTGTTCCAACTCACAGTCTCTTGGGTCCGTTACCACATGTTTTAGGCTTGATGCTTGAAAGTATTATGAGCCAACACCAACTTGGGCTGAAATCCTTGTCTGGGCATTTCACTAATGCTATGACCTTGGGTAATTACTAATTATTATTATTATTATTATTTCTTCATCTGAAAAAAGAGGGCGAGTTATTTTGAGAATCAAATAATGTAACACTAGCAAGTCCTGGACACACACAGATATACGCATCCAATAATTGTTTTCCTTCTCTATGCTTTTTTTTTTTATTCGTTGCTTTTTTCCCTGCTTTTTAGGGCCGCACTGGCAGCATATGGAAATTTCCAGGCTAGGAGATGAATCGGAGCTGCAACTGCAGACCTATACCACAGCCACACCAGAATCCAAGACTCATCTGCAACCTACTCCACAGCTCACAGCTCTGGCAATGCCAGATCCTTAACTCACTGAGCGAGGCCAGGGATCGAACCCACATCCTCATGGATACTAGTCAGACTCATTTCCACTGTGCCACAACAGGAACTCCTTAGCTGAGTCCTCAACCCACTGAGCTACAACAGGAACGCCCCTCAGTGAGTTTCTTTTCATTTTCCCAATCTAGTGCCCAGGACAGCACAAACCTAGATCATCCTCACACAACCTGTCAATTCTCCCTTCACTCAGGGCCAGGTGAGGGTCTCCCTCAGCTCAAAAGAGCATCTACACAGCTGCAGAGAGTGGTGGATGCTGTGCCGTGTCACTAGTTCCCCCTTCAGCTCCTGGGAATGCAGCCTCCAGCTGTCAGCCCTCTTTGATGACTGCCTCCCTGGGAAAAAGTGCCTCTCCTGAGGGTCACACCTCCTTCTAGAGCAGCCCTTATCTAACCACTGGTCACTGGAAGGACACAGAGGCCCAGCCCTTTCAGGAGACTTAAGACAGCTCTGAAAGGTCATTCCACCTCCAGAGCTCCCAGGGGGCTGGTTGACACCCTTGCTGGCCTTTGGTGCAGTTCAGCTTCCCCCTCCATTCAACCCTTCTTCATTGCCTTTCCTTCCACAGGTATGGATAGGAGGTGCTCACCCTAATGAAATAACCTGCTTGCTGATCTCCACCCCAGAATCCTTTCTGGGAACCCAATCTGAGACACAGAAATAAGATGCAGTTGGAGGGAGTTCCCTTGTGGCTCAGTGGGTTAAGGATCTGATGTTGTTACTGCTGTGGCTCTGGCTACAACGGTGGCTCAGGTTCGATCCCTGGCCTGGGAACTTCCACATGCCCCAGGTACAGCCAAAAAATAAATAATAAATAAAGAAATAAAAGGAGTTCCCGTCGTGGCACAGCAGAAACGAGTCTGACTAGGAACCATGAGGTTGCGGGTTTGATCCCTGGCCTTACTCAGTGGGTTAAGGATCTGGCATTGCCATGAGCTGTGGTGTAGGTCGAAGATATGGCTTGGATGTGGCGTTGCTGTGGCTATGGTGTAGGCCAGCAGCAACAGCTCTGATTAGACCCCTAGTCTGGGAACCTCCATATGCCACGGGTGCAGCCCTAGAAAAGACAAAAAGACAAAAAAATTAAAATAAAAAAATAAATAAAATAAAAAGATGCAGTTGGCAGTTTCTGTTGGGGCTCAGTGGGTTAAGGATTCAGTGCCACTGAAAGCAGTGTTGTAGATGCGGCTCAGATCCACTGTTGTGCCCCAGTTGCAGCTCTGATTTAGCCCCTGACGAAGGAACTTTCATATGCCACAGGTGCAGCCATTTAAAAAAAAAAAAAGGCTCAGAGGTGTGCATGGACAGGAATCACTTTTTAGCAGTAGATTCTCTAGGTCTTTAGAGTATAATGTGGTCAGTCTGATGCCACAAGTAAATGAAGGCAGAAGATCACAAATTTATCATAAGAGCTCTGAGCTTGGGGGCCAATGACCCCCCCCAGAGGGGTGTCTGAATAGAAGTCAGTGGGTCTGTTACCCTAGAGGGAAAAAGAAATGTCGCTTTTATTTTCAGTAACCCCTAACTGATATTTAGCATTTCCTTCCATTATGAATGTAGGCACCAAAACACAGTAGTATTAACACTTAATGACCTTGCCACTAATAGAAGTCACAGATATTCTATCACATTTAACCACTGCAAGGGTCTCAATATTATTTACAGTCCTCATGACCTTGAAAGTTCTGTTACTAGCTGACCCACCACTGGATCCACTGCTACACCTTGCTATTTAATATGGTTAAAAATAAGCATATATTAATTGCTTCCTGCAATTTTTAAAAAATATTTTAATTTGTATTTCAACATAACTGATTTCCTCAGCAGTCCTATGGGGTTTGTTTGTTTGTTTAAGGCTACAGGTGCGGCATATGGAAGTTTCCAGGTTAGGGGTCCAATCGGAGCTACAGCTACGGGCCTACTCCACAGCAACACCAAATCTGAGCTGCGTTTGCGACCTACACCTGTAGCTCCCAGCAACGCCAGATCCTTAACCCACTGGATGGGGCCAGGGATCGCCCACATCCTCATGAATACTAGGCATCGATACTACTAGGGTTTGTTTCTACTGAGCCACAAAGGGAAATCCCAGTCCTGTGGGGGTTTTTTTCTTTTTTTTTTTTTAATGCATTTAAAAACCTACCACGGGAGTTCCCTGGTGGCCTAGCGGTTAAGGATTCCGTTGTCACTGCTGTAGCTCAGGTTGGATCCCTGTCCTGGAAACTTCCGCATGCCTTCGATGCGGCCAAAAGCAAAAAAACCAAAAAACAAAAAAACAACCTATGACGGGGTCTTAGGTTTCAGCAGGCTGCGTGCGCAAGGAGCTCAGCGTCAGTCAACCCACACGGGGATTGGAGACTCTGTGGGTGGAGACTTTAAAGGACGCATTCTTCTTCCAGCTCCACGTGGGTGGGTCCCGGGCGCAGTCGCCTCAGCCAAAAGACCAGTACAGCCATTTCATGGGTAGGACAGGCTCCAGCCGCTGATGGTGCTGTTCCCCCCCACTTCTGGAATGCACACAGCTTTATATGAAATCCACATGGTGTGCAGCGGCGGAAGGCAATGGCACGAAAGGACTTTACCAAGCTGACAGCGTACCCAGGCTCTGCCAGTTAGAAGGCTCCAGAGAGCGAAAAGGCTCAGGCCCGCTCCCCTTCTGGGGCCCCCCATGGTGACAGTGCTGGGCTACAGGAAATTGGATCACCAGGGCGCTCTGCTTTCCCAGCCCTGAACTTTGGAGTGAAAAAAAACTCAACCAGAGAGCAGAATCATTGCCAAGACATATCCGGAGTCCACATACACAAATGCACGGGCTGTTGGTTAAATTCCCCGGGGGCGGAGAGCCGGCTTTGGCGGTCTTTTCCTGCCCCAGCACCTACTGGAGTCCCAGGACCCGCGCGCCAGCTGCGACCTAGCTCTGGCCTTTGCCCCACGCCTGGTCCCAACCAGACCATCTCCTTTCCTTCAAAGGCAGAAGGCAAAGACAAGACGCGGACGGGCTTCCCAGCGGGCGCAGCTGCCCACAGCCGCGGGAGAGGAAATTCCGCCCGGGTCCCAGAGTGTGGGGTCGCGGGGTCCTGGAGTGAGACAGGGCGCACACGGGGTGGCGCCGACGGGGCGAGCTCCCCAGACCGGAGTGCCCCTCTCGCGACAGCGAACAGGCTGCGGGGAGGCGTCGGAGGCCGGGCGGAGGCGGAAAGCCCACGGGGGCTTGGAAACCGAGCGCCGCACCCCGCGCCCCAGAGGCTAGCTGGTCGCGCGGTCCCCGCCCACGACGCCCACGTCCGTCCGGCTTCGTTGGCGCCCCCCGCCCGCCTGGGCCTTCCTTCCGACGCCGCTTCAGCCTTCCACGCTCTCCCCCCAGATTGCTCCCACCTCCCGCCCGGGGTCGCACTCACGTAGATCGAGTGGATGTTGGATTTGTCGAAGAAGCGGAGCGCTGTGCTCAGCTCCAGGGCTGGGGAGACGAGGTCGTCCCCGGCCTCCAGCTCCAGGTCCCCGTGTCCCGGACCGAAGGGAAAGAGCTCCTGGCGGCTCAGGCAGCCCCCGGGCCCCGCCAGCAGCAGCTGCAGCAGCAGCGCCAGCGTCCACGCAGCCTGGCTCCAGCGGATTGCGGCCAACATGTTGCCGGACTGCTGTCCCGCAAACCAAGGGGTCGGCGGCCGGAGGCTGAGGAAGGCGGAGATGTAACCGGACGCCCCTCAGCAACCCCTCCACGCCTCCGGTCTCCCGAAGTTCCCACCCCGGGAAATAGGGGAGGGGAGGGGAACCGAGGGGAGATGGAGAGGCGCCCCGCCCCGTCCACAGGGCGCGCAGCAGAGGCTACCCAATGGCCGTGAGGGGGAGGGCGAGGGGAGACACAGAATCCCCTCGCCGTTGTGGCTGAAGCGCCCTCGTTCACGGCGGGGTAATGGGCACTGGTGGCCGCGGTTCCTGAAACTAACCCAGTTCCCATCGAACGGCCCCTCCCGGAGGTGGGAGCAGAGCGCTGAGCTCTTCACCATTGTCTTCGGGTCTGGGCTAAGTCATGGGGACCCGGCAACATGGAAATGCTCTGGATTCGGGGACACGCTGCTTGGCGGCGTCCGGAGGTCGGATTCCCCTCACATGGTCAGACTCTGGTAGGAAGAGGGGATACTGGGTGCTGAGGATTAGCAAGAAGGGAGCAGGGCCATTTACTCGTCCATCCGTTCTCTTAACTCTTGAGTGGAAGTTCGGCCAGAAATAGGAGCCAACACGCAGAGACAAAGTCTTGAGTGTATGACATTATTCAATGTTATGTGGGGTGTGCTCCCTACGTGCCATTAGGACTGGAATAATTGGTCCAGGAGAGCGACTTTGGGGATATGGGAATCAAACCAGGTCTTCTGGAAGGGATAGAGTTCCACCAGGGGTCTGGGGAAGGAATTTTCTGGAAGCTGGAGGGCGTGAGCTCTGGGTGGATTCAAGGGGCCATCCCTCACTTGAGAATTTGGGGGAAGGAGTCCTGTTTGAAGTAAATCCTTTACTATCAAACCTAGGAACCTGATCTCTTCTAACACTGGCGGGAGTGTTCTTGACAAAGGAAGATAGGTGATGTAAGTGGTGTCCTGAATAATGGGTTGATCATTAACTTGGCGGTGGGTTGAAAGAAGAGGCAGAGGTCATCAGAGGACCATTGAGAGGGGAAAAAAAAGTAGTGAGGAAAGAAAAGGTGGAAACTGGGAAGAAATGAAGGGGAAAGGAGGAAAGTTTAAACTGGCTGGAAAGTTTTGAACCTGGAGGATTGCACAACCTCTCCTGCCTTTTAAAGTTGGGGAATGGGAGCTGCAACTTTGAGAGTTTGGATAGGTGTTTGATGTCAGACCTGTTAACTTGGAGGCATCAACAGGGTATCCTCCGTTGCCTCTCACCAGCTAAAATTAAGGGCCTGGGACCCAGTTTGGGATAATTTTTCTAATAATAGCAAATTCTCTATAATATTTAGGGAGCAGGAATCCTGAACCAGGAGAAAATGTGAAGAAAAAGCCAGTGAAATGCACCATCGTTTTGCAATCACAAAGCCATCCCCCATTTATAGAAGAGGGACAGAGAGGCCCAGAGAGGTTAAATCACTTTGCTACAGTCACATAGCTGGAAGCCTGCATGGGACCCAGGGTGGTCCAGCTCTAAGATGACCTTAGCCACTACATGGTAGCCTCAGTATTGCTACATTTCTTTCTTTTGATGTTAAAGAGTGACTAATGCTGCCTGCAATCTGCTGCAAAATCCGGTGGCTTTTCCTTCATTTCTCTCCCAGAACTGCTTCGCTCAGAGCCTCCTCCGTTCAGCTCCAGAAGCACTTCTTGACTCTAGTCCATGCGGTTAAGTATCCTCAGCTGCTGCACTGTCTGTCTCTGAGTTTCTGGGCTCCAGCTCTGCCCTTTTCCACAGAGAGAACTCCCTGCAGAGGCACATCTGCTCCTCTCTGCTCACCTGCATGGCTCCCAGGGCTCCAGTGTGTGCTCAGCCAGCCTCCTCCCGCCTGCACCCAGACACTCCCCTCCTTCCTACCCTCTGCTTGACAGCAGAGCCATCTCAGAAGCCATTGCCTGTCCTGGAATGCTCTCACCCCTCTCACGAATTCTCTGCCTTTTTAGTACTCAGATGGCTTCTGAAACTCCTATTGGTCCATGGAACTTTACTCAGCTAATGCAGAAGCAAGAGCAGTTCCCCACACAGCCCGTTCACAGTAGCCTGGAGTCCAGGCTGGCTGAGGCCTGGGCTCTGCTTTTACTACTCACCCTGTGAACCTGGGCAGGTTTCTATAACCTCCTCATTTGCAAGGGCTGTTCCTTTCTACAGTCAAAGGATTGTTATGAGAATTAAATAAGATGATCCATGAAATACTCCTAGCACAGAGCTGAGCACAACGTTAAGTACTTGGCTAATAGTAAAGCTGTCATTATTGGGAGTTCCTATTATGGCTCAGTGGTAATGAACCCAACTAGTATCCATTAGGGTTTGATCCCTGGCCTCGCTCAGTGGGTTAAGGATCCCGAGTTGCCATGAGCTGTGGTGTAGGTTGCAAAGGAAGCTTGGATCTGGCGTTGCTGTGGCGTAGCCAGCAGCTGCAGCTCAGATTCAGCCCCTAGCCTAGGAACTTCCATACACCGTAGGTGCAGCCCTAAAAAACAAACAAAACAAAACAAAAATAAAACAAAACAAAAAAATAATTATTCTCTAAATGTATATTTTTCATGATTTGCACTATTTCCACATTTACTAAGAATCCACTTTGAGTCAGACCCTCTATTAGCAATTTGAGATATAGAGATCATTAGCTCATAATCCCTTTTCTAGACAGACACAACATTACATAGTGGCATATTTAACCCATACACAGATAGCAACAGTAGATGCGAATTTAATACTAGTAACGATTGCACAGCTGGTAGTTTTATAGCAAAGATAGGGGAAATGAGATTTGCAAAAGTTTTTGCACCCAGTTTCACAGTTAGTGGAAGAGCCAGGATTTGAAACCAAACTGATGTTCTTTCTACCGAACCCTCCTGCATTTTTTTTTTCTTGCCTTTTCTAGGGTCACTACCGCAGCATATGGAGGTTCCCAGGCTAGGGGTCTAATCGGAGCTGTAGCTGCCAGCCTACACCACAGCCACAGCAATGCCAGATCCTTAACCCACTGAGCGAGGCCAGGGATCAAACCTGCAACCTCACGGTTTCTAGTCGGATTGGTTAATCACTGAGCCATGACGGGAACTCCCCCTCCTGCTTTTCTGTAGAAGGAGAACTTTCTCCTTTGATTTCTATCCACAAAATGTATTTGCTCCCTTGTTTATATACAGTGTTCATGCTCTATTTTTACATATGCTTCTGTTTCCTAATTTCATTAGTATTGTCTTTAGTATATACTGTAAACAATCTGTCATTTCCTATTTATAGCCCTGTACTTACTACAGGTTGCCTGGTGCTGTGCCTCCTGCTAGGACAATGTGGGCTGGGTGCCAGCCACTCCTTTAGAATTTATAGTTGCAAGTATATTTACTGTGATCATCTTCATCACATAATATTTGATTACATTTTTTTTTTCATTCACACTCCTGGTATATGGAAGTTTCCAGATCATATTTTGCTCTGGTCATTTTATTTTATTTTGGCCACACTGTGGCATGGAGAAGTTCCCGCGCCAGGGATCAAACCTGTGCCACAGCAGGGACAATGCCAGATCCTTAACCTCTAGGCCGCTAGGGAACTCCCACACTGGTCATTTTCTAAGTGTATTTAATAGCGAGGTGTTTTTCTCTAGTTGTGTTATGTGCTTTTTTCCGAGATGTAAGCTCTTCGGGACAAGGATCATGTGTTTATTTCTTTTCCAAAGGTCACAATGCTGTGACCAGTGCTGTGTGCACATTAATAAAACTCAACAGTTTGAGAATTCAATAGTACTTTTTTTTTTGGCTGCACCTGCAGCATGTGGAAGTTCCTGGGCCAGAGGTCGAACACACGCCACAGCAGCAACACCGAGCCACTGCAATAACAACCCCAGATCCTTAACTGCTAGGCCGTGAGGAAACTCCTCAACAGTATTTTTAAGAATCATTTGATATCTGCAGTAGCATAGGCAGCCACAATTACATGATGACATCGGTTTAAATCAAGCCCTACGCTTTCGAGACATACGCTCCTTCACAGGCTGCCGTGGTTGGATGAGACAAGATAAAATTTAGGAAGCAGGCTCTATCTGTAAGAAACCAAGGTAATCTTTCAATGTGGCTTATTCAGACACATGTCCAGGCAATTGAGTGGAAAAATAGGTCAGTTGTCTGTTTCCCCAAAGGAGACATCTGTTCTAATCTCACTCTCCTGTGAGGTTTGGCCGCTGACTACTTATGGCCTTGGGAGTTTCCCATATTTACCAGATGTCATGTAGAGGTCAGTGTATTAATGTTTCAATTCCAGGGGAATTCACCTGATTCCTAAATAAGGTGATAGCTGTTTTCAACACCTGCAATGCAGTTGTTATAAGGAAACGATACATTAAGTGACCATCCCCACCAAAGAATGTATCAAGCAGAATTTGGTGCTCATTTCACTGTATTTTCAAAGGAGATTTGGACGAAAAGTACTTGGGGGAAAACACAATGACAGCCATCGATGTGTTTAGTTTGGTAGATACCACGGTTTTCAGGATAAAGTTTAATCCTTCTATTTCCACATCCTGTTTTCATCTGGACAGTTTGCTGCTTCATTATCATCAGACCTCCAGCATAACCTGCCCTTTGTTTTGGTTTTTATATTTTATTTTGATTTATGTAATTTTCAGATGTATATACATTTTGCAAAATAATAGAAATCTCATCTACCCTTCACCCAGACTTCCTCTAAATATTTTACCATACTTGCTTTATTTAATTCTGTCTTTTTTCTTTCTCTCTCGCTCTCTATAGATGGATAGATAGACAGGTAGACAGATACAGATATACACGCACCTTTCTTTCTACACAAACACACCCACCCACCCACACGCACACACACAAGCTTTAGCTGAGGATAAGTTTCAAACATGGTGTCTTTTTACCTTTCAAAGGCAAAAACTGTATATTTCCTAAAAACTAGAATATTCTCTTACAAAACCGCAATACAGTTGTCAAAATAAGGATGTCAACACTGAACATATGTATGACATTGAATATATACATATATCTCATATATGATATATAACCTATTAGCTATAATCTAATTTACAGTTTGTTTTGTTTTGTTTTGTTTTTGCTCTTTAGAGCCACATCGGTGGCATATGGAAATTCCCAGGCCAGGGGTCGAATTGGAGCTGTGGCTGCCAGCCTGCACCATAGCCACAGTAACGCAGGATCTGAGCTGTGTCTGTGACCTACACCACAGCTCATGGCAATGCCGGATCCCTGACCCACTGAGCGAGGCCAGAGATCGAACCCGCATCCTCGTGGATACTAGTCAGATTCATTTCCGCTGAGCCACAACAGGAATTCCCTAATTTGCAGATCTTATTATCCTGAGTTCACCAAATGTCAACATGATATCCTTTAATAGCAAAAGAAAATCCCAGATTATAAATCATTTTTAGCTGTCACGTCAGCTTAGCTTTCTTTTTTCTTTTTGCTTTTTTTGCTTCTTTAGGACTGCACCTGTGGCATATGGAGGTTCCCAGGCTAGGTGTCAAATCAGAGCTACAGCTGCCAGCCTACACCACCAACACAGCAACACCAGATCCAAGCCACATCTGCAACCTACACCACAGCTCACGGCAACGCCAGATCCTTATTCCATTGAGCGAGGCCAGGGATCAAACCCCCAACCTCATGGTTCCTAGTCAGATTCCTTTCTGCTGTGCCACAATGGGAACTCCTTTGCTTTCTTTAATTTGAAAGAATTCCTCATTCCTTATCTTTCAAGACGTTGACTTTTTTGTTTTTTCTTTTTCAGCCACACCTGAGGCATGTGGAAATTACTGGGCCAGGGATAAAATCCAAGCTGTAGCTGTGACATATGCCACAGCTACAGCAATGCTGGATCCTTAACCTGCTGCACCAGGCCGGTGATCAAACCAGTGCCTCCATAGAGACGGTCTGGATCATTAAGCCAATGCACCACACCATGAACCCCCTTGACTTTTTTTTTTTTTTTTCTTTTTATGGCCACACCTGTGGCATATAGAAGTTCCAGAGCTAGGGGTCTAATTGGAGCTGCAGCTGCCAGCCTATACCAGAGCTACAGCAATGCCAGATCTGAGTCACATCTGTGACCTATGCTGAAGCTTGCCACAATGCAGTATCCTTAACCCACTGAGCGAGGCCAGGGGTCAAACCCATGTCCTCACAGACACTATGTTGGGTTCTTAACCCACTGACCCACAATGGGAACTCTGACTTTTTTTGTTTTGACTGCAACTGAGGCATGTGGCAGTTCCCTGCGTCCTCATGGATACTAGACTGATTTGCTTCTGCTGAGCCACGATGAGAACTCCCTTTTTTTTTTTTAATAGTTTCCATTCTAAGGGATGTGAGGTGGTATCTCATTGTGGCTTTCACTTAGCATTTTCCTAATGCTTTTTCTTTTTTTTTTTAATTCTTCTTTAGGGCCACACTTGCAGCATATGGAAGTTCCCAGGCTAGGGATCAAATTGGAGCTGCAGCTGCCAGCCACAGCCACAGCCACAGCCACAGCCACAGCAGATCCGAGCTGTCTGTGCCTACACCACAGCTCACAGCAATGCCGGATCCTTAACCCACCTAGTGAGGCCAGGGATCGAACCTCCATCCTCATGGATACTAGTCCGGTTTGTTACCACTGAGCCACGTGGGAACTCCTTCAGGTCTTTTTCTAGGAAAAGCCCCATGGTTGTCACACATGTACATTTTTTTTCTTTCACCATGTTATATTTTATTTTATTTTGTTAATGATACCCATGTACATTTTAAAAAACCATTCAACATGCATTAAACCATGCTGCCATTTTTATTCAGTTTCTACACTGCTTTTTAAATTTCACTGATGAAGTTATTGATTTTTGTGCCCCTAACCACATATTCCCCATAAGCCCGTGGTTTTTATTTCTGTGGTGATTTTCAGGAATGCATGTGCTGCAATGTAACAGAACCGATCACATTTTGGTAACAGATACCTGCACAGCCAAGATAATATGCGGATTTCCTGGGATCCTGATGTCATTCGAAACAAGAAAAAAGTGGAATTCCCATTGTGGCTCAGTGGGTTAAGAACCCAACTAGTATCCATGAGGATGTGGGTTTGATCCCTGGCCTCACTCAGTGGGTTAAGGTTCTGGCATTGCCATGAGCTGTGGTGTAGGTTACAGATATGGCCCAGATCCTGAGTTGCCGTGGCTGTGCTATAGGCCAACACCTGCAGTTCCAATTCAACCCCTACATGGGAACCTCCATAAACCTTAGGTATGGCCCTAAAAAGACCAAAAAAGAAAAAGAAAAAATTGATCTGCTAGTGCAATCCTTGAGAGTGATGACATTGACACCACTGTGGGACTGAAGGGCACCTAGCTCCCTGCCCTTTGGGTTAACACAGACTCCCGAAGAAGCCCAGGGATTTCCCCTTCCAGATCCTTCTTAAAGCATCATGCTTATGCCTATTCTCCTCCTGGAGATGCTCCAGCCCTTGGCTTCTTGCCCACTGGAAACCACACACAGTCATCCAGTTAGATGGCAAAAATTACCTTCTGACAGCAAAGAGCTCATTAGAAAGGAGAGGTACTGGAAACCAGCCAGTGGAAGTAAGTTCCAAGAGGTACATTAGGATCAGACTCAGCAAAACTGAATGTCCAAAGGGACCCATCTAAGGTGAGAATTTTTTTTTTTTTGTCTTTTGTCTTTTTTTAGGGCTGCACCCACGGCATATGGAGGTTCCCAGGCCAGGGGTCTAATAAGAGCTGTTGCCTCTGGCCTAGGCCAGAGCCACAGCAACACAGGATCCGAACCTTGTCTGCGACCCACACCACAGCTCACGGCAACGCCAGATCGTTAACCCACTGAGCAAGGGCAGGGACCGAACCCACAACCTCATGGTTCCTAGTCGGATTCGTTAACCACTGCGTCACAACAGGAACTCCCATAAGGTGAGAATTTTGACAGAGAAATCTTAGGCAAATTAGAGAAGACTGGATGAAAGCACAAAGGAGATTTTTATAGGGTATGCTTGGCTGAGGAATTTTCTAGAGCATGACCTCCCAAATCTTTCCAACTGCCTCATGGAAAAGCATGTGGGCTGGTGGCAATGGTTTTCTGCCTGTCCAGGTTGCAGAAAACCCCAGGTGCAGTCTTATCAAACTTCTTACACCCCCAGTGGCATCTCCTGAAAACTCCACTGGGTTGCAAAAGCAAACCACTGTCCCCTGGAGATCAAATCCAGGGTCTGGGTACAATTCCTTACTGCACACATAACCAGACCAATTTTCTGTGTTTTCCTTGGGTTAAATAATACAACCACACTGCAGCTCTGTCACGATGAGCGGTCCCTAGACAAGGAAGGTCAGGTTAGGACGTAGAGGGGCTGGACGAGCAGACCTGGTCCGGCCTTTCACACAGGATTAGAGACAGCTGCGTTAGGCAATGAGGAGCCACTGGGAGTGTCTGAGGGGTGATGTAAGCTGAGGTGCACTCTGAGAAGATTACTCTTATCACTTTGGTTTAGATGGAATTAGTGAAATGAAAATGGGAGAGTCAGGGACAATGAAGAAGATACCAACGCATTTACAGAGCCGGCTTTGCAGGAGAATATGGAGGAGGGGAACGTGGTAGCCATGGAAGCGCGCTCAGCTCCGGCTACAGGAGCGCGGTTGACCGAGAGCGCCCGCTGCTGGCGCCTTGCACCCGCTGCCTCGTTCCGCTGGACGTCACTTCCCTGAGCCTGCGGTTACTGCGCAGGCGGGTGCCTGCAGGTGACTTGGCCAAGGAGTCACACTGCAGCATGCAGAGTGTCTTCCTACGCACCCTTATGCTTCCTCCCTCTCATCACAGGCGTGAGACCTGCACTGGGTCTGGTGGGCTCCGCGTCTGCTCCTGGTCCCTTGATCCTTCCCAGGCCCAAGAAAACGGATGAGGTTTGGGAACTGGCTCACTCACTGCCTGGCTATCAAAGAGGACCGTGACATCTGTGCCATTTACCAAGTATGCATCCCATATGCGATACCATCTAATAGTTGCGGCAGTCTGGTGAGGGATGTGAGCTGTGGGGAAACTGGGAGGGAAAACAAGAGTATTTAAATGGTTGCCCAAGGACTTGACAGCTAATGAATGGTACAGCAGAGGCTAAAGTGCTGTCTTCCAACTCCTAATGCCATACTCTTTCCATCCGTGTAATGATATTCAAGTGTTTGCCTAAACATTTTTAAGGCAACATAAGACTGTTACTCAAATACAAATTTTATTTTATTATTATTTGTAATCAACTCTGCAAATGTTCTATACAGGGCTGCCACCATAGTAAACATACACCATTTTAGTTATTTATTATTATTATTTTTAAAATTTTTGTCTTTTCAGGGCCGCACCCATGGCATATGGAGGTTTCCAGGCTAGAGGTCAAATCAGAGCTACAGCTGCCAGCCTATGCCACCCACAGCAACACAGGATCCAAGTTGCATCTGCAATCTACACCACTGCTCGTGGCAACGCCAGATCCTTGATCCACCACTGAGTGAGGCCAGGTATTGAACCCACAACCTCATGGTTCCTAGTCGGATTCATTTCCGCTGCTCCACAATGGAAACTCCAAACATAGGCCATTTTATATTCATTTTTTTCCACGTAGCATGATAATGTAATGATTTTTCTGTGTTGTGGCATAGCCTTTATAATGATTACTTTTCATACAATTGCATTTATTAGAAAATAATAAATCTGACCATTTCCCATCCATTTTCGGGGTGGGGTGGGACTGCTACTTCAAAACATCTGGGAGTTCCCGTTGTGGCTCAGTGGTTAAGGAATCCGACTAGGAACCATGAGATTGAAGGTTCGATCCCTGGCCTTGCTCTGTGGGTTAAGGATACTGCATTGTTGTGAGCTGTAGTGTAGGTCGCAGACGTAGCTCGGATCCTACATTTTTGTGGCTCTGGTGTAGGCCGGCAACTACAGCTCTGATTAGATCCCTAGCCTGGGAACCTCCATAAGCAGAGAGTGTGGCCCTAAAAAGCCAAAAAAAAAAATCTGTAGTGAATATTGTCCTTTCTCTCTGGGGATTATTTCCTTAAATCTTCTTCCCCCCAGTAGGATACAGGGTCAAAGATGGGAACATTTTTATGGCCCTTGATAGGTATTGCTCTTGTTGGGAGCGAAAGTAAGGTGAGTTGAGAGGGAGAAGGTGGACAAAATCATCACCAACACTGGAGAAACGAGACATGTGCCTTTTAACATTTCTGCAGAGCCAACTCAAATCTACCTCCTGCAAAAATCCTTCCCAAGTCCACATCAACACAGTTCACCTCTTCCTTTCTTGCATCCCATTATATCAATTATTATAACACCCTCTCATCTTAGCTGAGAACTCTTTAGTTTGCAAAACATATCTACAATCTCCTTTAATCTGCAGAAGTATTTTAAATAATTGTTTATTTATTTATTTATTTTTGCCTTTTAGGGCTACACCTGCGACATCGAGACATATGGAGGTTCCCAGGCTAGGGGTCAAATTGGAGCTGTAGCTGCTGGCCTATGCCACAGCCATATCCCAGCCGTGTCTGCGACCTACAACACAGCTGATGGTAACGCTGGATCCTTAACCCACTGAGCGAGGCCAGGGATCAATTGCGCAACCTCATGGTTCCTAGTCGGATTCGTTTCTGCTGTGCCACGACGGGAGCTCCTAGTCTTCGTTTTATAGATAAGGAAGCTGAGATGCAGAGCACACAGTTAGCAAAAGGCAATGCTAGGTCTTCAAGTAACAGGGCTCTTCCAATTACAGAGCTATCGATAGAGAATTGCATGTCTTCACCTGATGAGGTTTCCGTGCCAGGAGTTGAAACACTAGCCTTGTAAAATAATGCTGACTTCTCCACATGGCCAGCCTCTCCAGCTTTCAAAAACTCTACCATGTTCAAGAGAGCACCTCTAGCTGTCTTCTTCCAGGACCGTGATACCTAAGCAGGGTGGGCTGAGAGGGGAGGGGCCAGGAGGGGGGGAGAGGAGTCAGAATTCCCTTCCTTGGATTCCAAGAACCCTGGGTGGGGGTGGGGGGGGCATGCATGTGTGCCTGGATCTGGTAGGTGCTAGGCCAGCAAGGTGGGAGGGAAGGGGCTGGAGAGATGGAGAATCATTGATCAAAGCTGACAGTCTACTGACTGTCAGGATTGGGCTTTCTCTTTCGGCTAATTTTTCAGAGCATTTCTCACCATTCCATTTAATTCTGATTACAAATTATCCATTCCTCATGCACAAAGTATAAGAATAAAGAAAATTTAAACCCAGGCAATGAAAACAGATCAAGGAAGGGCATTTCAACCCTCATTTCATTCTAATTGTAGGAAGAAACAAACAGCAATTTGACCCCCGTTTTACTTCCTAGTGGCTGAGTGGCCCCTTCACCTCAGGGAAAAGACCTGACCTGGAAACTAGGTGTGCCAAAGAACTTGAAAACCAACAGGTTCTGTGACATGAATAGTTTCATTAAAAGTATCCTCCATATTTACCTCATGAGAGGCTTCCAGGAAGTTTCTCTTTCCTCCTTCATCTGCTGCCTGGGATGCAGATGTGTTGACTAGAGCTCAGCAGTCAACTTGAACCATGAGGCACACCCAAGGAGGGTGCTGCAATGAGCTGCAAAGACCCCCAAGGACCCATGGAGCTGCCCCACTGCCTGAACTGCTGGCCCCTGGACTTCTATCCTGTGAGAGGGGAATCATGGAGAAGGTTAAGTGCAACACCTTTAAGGAGCCAATCACAGAAAGAGAGGCCCCCTCTACAGAGTATAAGAACCCCAGCATCTCATGGCTGATGGCACAAGATTGCCCTGAAGGGTCCATTCTGATTCTCTGCTTTTCCAGTGTTTGCATGTTGAATCCAGATTTGGCTGTAGCAGGAGCTCTTTAGAGGACCTGGTCCAGAGAGAGGCCTGGAAGCCCCTGGGGAGAGAGGAAATCACACCTACATTGTGACTGATGAACTAGTGCAGACACCTTCCTGGAGATATGCTTCTCAGTCAAGGTGAAGGAGCCATCTCTAAGTGTCCAATATGGATCTGTTGTGGAATGATACTTTCATAAAACACAATTAAAATGGAAATTTTAAAAAGACTGGGCATTCCTATCATGGCTCAGCAGTAGCAAACCCAACTAGTACCCATGAGGATGCAGGTTCAATCCCTGGCCTTGCACAGTGAGTTAAGGATCTGGCATTGCCGTGAGGTGCGGTGCAGGTTGCAGACTTGGCTTGGATCTGGCATTGGGGTGTGGCTCTAAAGAGAAAAAAAAAAAAAAGACATTTTTTCTATTCTTTTTATTTATTATTTTAACATACTCATGTACAATATATCGAGATATGTAAAAAATATATTGAGATACATATAAATGTATACTCAAATGTTATACTCTTTTTACCACAGTCACCTCAATTACTTGGATAAATCTCACAGTTTTAATTATTAGATTGGACAGACCTAAAATCACTCTGTCGAACTGAAATAAAATTTCTCATCACAGCTGCTCTCAGGTTTTGTCCTTGCCTCCTCAAGGACTGGGGACACTCCACAGACCAGCACTGGGTAGCATGGACTTTTAACTCAGACCCAAAAGGAATATTGTGTGCATGATACATATATTAATAGAAGTGTTTAGTCTGGGAAGTTCCCGTCGTGGCGCAGAGGAAATGAATCTGACTAGAAATCATGAGGTTTTGGGTTTGCTCCCTGGCCTCACCTAGCGGATCAAGGATCAGGCATTGCCATGAGCTGTGGTGTAGGTCACAGATGTGGCTCGGACCTGGTGTTGCTGTAGCTATGGTATAGGCCAGCAGCTACAGCTCTGATTAGACCCCTAGAATGGGAACCTCCATATGCTGCAGGTGTGGCACTAAAAACCAAAAGGAAAAAAAAAAAAAAGAAAAGAAAGAAATGTTTAGTCTGGATAGAGTGTTCTATGTTAGGTAATTTTTATGCTGTCCAGCCCTATAACATAGGTAAGGAATTTGGAAAGATTACCACTGGTTGATTTTCATTAATTTGTTGGAGGCAATGTAGTGAATGGAAGGCAGTCCAGTGGAGGTCTTAGACCCCATAACTAAGCTCATTATTGGCTCACTGGGTCAACCAGTCCCACCTCTGGATTCCTGGTGTTATGAGATAATGGAAATTAGCTGTTGGCTCGAGCCATTTTGAGTAGGAGTTTCCATCACTTGTAAGCAATAACATCCTAAAAGTTCCAGATGCTGACCCTCAATCCACAGGGTCATCCTTACAAACATGGCCCTGCCATTAACCAGTAGCCCTCCAGGTCTGCTTCTAGTCTCTCCTGAAGATTGGTCTGCTGGTAACAGCAAAGCCTGGTTGAGAGTCAAGGTTTTAAGGCTGGTTGTTTGAGACATGCAGTCTCCTCACCCTTCTGATGATCCTGGGACGTTCTGGAACATCAGAGAACTGCACACCTCCATCAGGTGATTTAGCCCTACAGAGTTGTTCACACTGTGTTATGCCTTGGTTCACATAAAGCTCCTGGCTCACAAAGGGGGATTCTGGAGGAGACCCTCTCATTTATTACCTGTGTATTGTGGAGGACATTGCTTCTAATATTTTTCCTTCGTTCATTTTTTTCTACTGGCTACACCTGCAGCCTATGGAAGTTCCCAGTCCAGCAGTCAAATCAGAGCTGCAGCTGCAGCCTATACCACAGCCACAGCAACTCCGATCCTTAACCTGATGAGCCACAATGGAATTCCCATTGCTTCTAATGTTATCCAGAGCCTTAGATTATCATCAAATCCAAGTGTCAGGAAAAAGGTCACTCTCCCCAAGAGATTGCTATGGCTTTTCCCCTCTAAATTAATTGGCTGATTTTCTCTTTTGGTTTGTCTGCTCATGGAACTATCAGAGGAAAATATCAGGTTCGCTTTTTTCCTTTTTTCTTTTTTTTCCTTTATAGGGCCAAACCTGCTGCAAATGGAAGTTCCCAGGCTAGGGGTTGAATCAGAGCTGCAGCTTCCAGCCAATGCCAGATGCAAGCCTCGTTTGCAACCTCCACCACAGCCCACAGCAATGCTGGACCCTTTAACCCACTGAGGGAGGCAAGGGATCAAACCCACACCATGATGGATGCTCGTCAGGTTTTTAACCCGCTAAGCCACACCAGAAACTCCCAGTTTCACTTTGAATAGCCATGCAGACCTAGAGTCTGCCTGAATTGCTTCATCGTTTCCCCTATCTTGATCTCCTGCTTCCATCGTGTTTTTGAACTTGTTGTCATTGTAATTGCAAATCTCTTCAAATCCTTTATGGAAGAATAGGAGAGAGGGTTGGACATCAACACATACCTTTAACCCACTTTTCAGTATCTGACTACAGAGAAAATCAGCTCAGTACGAAACTGGAGGGCAGGTGTGAAAGAAAAATTCGTGAACACGAGCCATCCTGAGGGGTGTGTGGAAGGACAAAGGGTTGATATTTGGTCATGGGAGGGATGGAAAATAGATGTCATGTGACAACTTGAGCGGGTTCTCTGTCAAAGGACTGGAAACCACCTGATGGGCAAATGGATTTGTCGCCTGAAATTAAAATGGAAGGCTTTCTTGCCAGCACACTGGTGTTTTGACTCCTTTTGGATGAGGGGACATAACCCAGTGGCTCTCCAGAAATGGGGTCAGCAGCAGCAGTAGCATTTGGGGACTTGTGGAAATGCACATTCTCAGGGCCCCATCCAGACCTATTGAGTCAGAAACCCTGGGTGGGGGGGATCCCACTCTGTTAAAATCTGTGGTTTAATAAGCCATCCAGGATTGTGAGGTTGGTGGTTTGAGACTCCCTGCCTAAGACCATCTGACCCTGGTCAGCTGGCATTTATATGACTGTTTCTTTCTTTTTTTTCCTTTTTATTTGCTTTTTAGGGCCACACGTATGGCATGTGCAAGTTCCCAAGCTAGGGGTTGAACCAGAGCTGCAGCTGCCCCGAGCTGTGTCTGTGACCTACACCATAGCTCACAGCAATGCCAGATCCTTAGCCCACTGAGCGAGGTCAGGAATCAAACCTGCGTCCTCATGGATACTAGTCAGGTTCATTATCACTGAGCTACAATAGGAACTCCTGTATGACCGTGTCTGAATCCTCCCCATGGGGACCGGCGTGGGGCCTTGCACACATCAGAGGGTCCACGAACATCTTTGGACCAAATGGAGTGGACCCTTCTCTCCACTGGGGCGGTTCCCCAGCCTCCATGAGGGGCAATGGGCTGCGTATGCACTGCTCTCCATGATGCTGTAATCCCGCACTCTCCCCATTTCCCTCCCTTCTTTCTCGTCACCTTCTGCTCTTCCCTTTTCCTTTTTCCTTATACTTTGTCCCCACAGGTACCTTCTCTTTCCTCTTACACCCTCTGATAAATAATACCCACGTTCTCCCCTTTAGTCCTGAAAATCAAATTCCTCCTAGAAACAGCCGCGTCGTTCCTATGTAATTAGAAGTTCCTTAATTAAAAGCAAAAATGGTGGTCATTTATTCATCATTCATTCATTTGCTCATTCTTTCAGCATCTGCAATGTGCTGGGCATTGTTTTAGGCTGCAGTCGGTGAAAATTTTCTATAAAGGGCCAAAGAGTAAATACTTTGGGTTTTGTGGGTCAAGAGATAATGTCCTCAACTCTTGAAGCAACTTTCTCATCAAAACACTAATAGTGAGGGTTTTCTGTTGTTATTTTGTTTGGGGGTTATTTTGCTTACCTTTTAAAATGTAAAAATATTTCTGAACTTACTGGTTATGCTAAAACTAGGATGGGTGGGATTTGGCTCAGAGGCTATTGTTTGCTGACCCCTGGTTTTAGGTGTTGGGAAGAGAGGGTTGAATGAAAGAAAGAGATGAACATTCCTTCTATCACAGAATTTACATTCTGGTTGAGAGATACAGAAACTAAATATAAATAAGTAAATTTTTTTAATAGGTAAGAAGGGCTAAGTGCTATGAGACAACAGAGACGAGTTGGGATGTGGGGAATGTGGTGGCAGAGAGGAAGGGTGAATTTTAAATAAAGTGGGCAGGGAAAGTCTCCCTGAAAAAGCAGCCATTGAGTAAAGACTAAAAGGAAGCCAAGGAATGAGCTATGAGTGTTCCAGGCACGGGGAGCAGTCAGTGCAAAGGTCCTGAGGCAGGAACAGGCCTGGTATGTGAGGCACTCGGAGAAGCTGGAGCCAGGGTAAGAGAGAAGAGTGGTAGGCAAGGTCAGTGTGTAGACTCCTGTGTTTTGTGGAGGGGGACGAGGGGGTAGTATGTATGTGTCTGCTTGCGTGGTGTTTGGGGTGAGAGGAGAGGAGCGGCTGTTGAAAGGGACCCCCCCCGGTCTCTGAATTCTGTCTCACTTCCCGCACCCGCTTCCATTCTGCTCCTCCCAACTAAACCAGAGAGGGTCTGCTACCAGCCCCTGCCAGGGGCATTCTGCCCAACTCTCTGAGTCCCTGCCCTGGCTTGACCCAGGCCTTCCCCATCACCTGGCTGGAGGGAAAGAGCCAGAGGTGGGAATCCAAGCTGATCAACAGGGCCTTCGTCCTAAGGGAGAGTTGAAAACTCACTAGAGGGTTAGGTAATTCAGGTTTGAAGTGAGAGGAATAAAGGATTGCCTATTAGAGACGAAAGGACCAAATGGGAGGGGGTTGGATGTGTTGCGTGGTTGTTTTTCTGGATCTTTACTGGAAAAGGGAAAATGAACCACTTCCTGGGAAAGGAAAGACCCACCCGACCCCCCCTCCACCAGCCAACGTGGACTAAGAGGAAGGGAGGACAAGTGGTTCTTGGTTTTAGGGCATCCCCTGGTGTACCCAGGCCAGATGGGACTTGGGTTGATGGCACCCCAGCTGAAGATGGTGAACAGAAATGGACCTTGGGGACTGGGGCTTCATGACCTGTTATCCTGGTCCTAAGCTGTCACCAGTTGCCCCTCTGCCACTCTAGTCACTGTGGTGGGGGTGGGGTTAGTTTTCAGAAAGGACTATCTGATCCCCACAGCCCTTCAGGGGTCCCCTATTACCTCTTTTAGTGGCTCCTGGAATTCCAAAGCCTGTGAAAATCAAGGGGATCAACATAGAATCTGCAACTTATTTTTTGCTTTTTAGGGCTGCACTTGCGCCATATGGAGGTTCCCAGGCTACGGGTCAAATCGAAGCTACAGCTGCCTGACTGCACCACAGCCACAGCAACGCCAGATCCAGGCAGCATCTGAGACCTACACCACAGCTCACAGCAATGCCAGATCCTTAACCCACTGAGCAAGGTCAGGGATTCGACCCCCATCCTCATGGACCGGACGCTAGTCAGATTCGTTAACCACTGAGCCATGATGGGAATGCCTACAATAACGTTATTTTTCATGATTTTACCACAGACTAATGAAAGCTTTGTCACAGAACAAAGCTGTTCTCTGGCCCATGCTTGGGGGCCATGGCCCATGAAGGAGGCCCCCTCAGTCCCCACCTCACCCTCTGTGCTCTGGCCACTCTGCATCCCTGGAAGTTTCTTGAACTTCACACTTTGCTCCCACCCTTTAGAAGACTGATTGTGTCACTCATTCCTTAGAATAGACTTTCGTCGCTGTTAGTCCCTTTTCCTTACCAGACCCAGAACCCTTTGTTCATCTCTGGGTTCTCCCACTGGAGGAAGCACATAGTAGGTGCTCATGAAATGCTTACCGAACTGAACTGATTACGAGCAGACACTTTCCCACTATAAAATTTCCTTAATGAAAACGACTCAGACCTGCACTGGCTGGATAACAAAACCGCCTCCATGGGGCGTGAACACCAAATACTGTGCAGGAGACTGAGTCACTGGTCCCTGTGTTCAGGAAGAAGAGAAATGATAGGTGTGGATGTGTTTAAAACAAATACAATTTAGGAGTTCCCACTGTGGGTCAGTGGGTTAAGAACCAGCCTGGTATCCATGAGGATGTTGGTTCAATCCCTGGTCTTGCTCAGTGGGTTAAGGATCCAGCATTGCCACAAACTGCAGTGAAGGTCAGATGCAGCTCGGATCTGGTGTTGCTGTGGCTGTGGCATAGGCTTCAGCTGCAGTTCCAATTTGACCCTTAGCCCGGGAACTTCCATATGCCCCAGGTGCAGCCCTAAAAAAAGAAAACAAACAAATACAATTTAAAATTGCTTGCTCTGAACTTGGAGTCTTCATTGGTCCAAATAATATTATTCCACAGATAATATTAAGAGAAGACACCGTTGATTATAACATTGTAAAAAAAAAACCATGAATATGTAAAATAGCTGTTATGAAGCTGTAACTAATGGATCATCTTTGGGACAAAATTGTGGGTGGATTTTTTATTTTGCCCCCCTTTTTTTGACCATGCCTGCAGCATGGGGAAGTTCCCAAGCTAGGGATTGAACCCACACCACAGCAGTGACCCAGGCTGCTACTGGGACAATGCTGGATCCTAAAACTGCTGCCCCACAAGAGAACTCCTGTGGGTGGATTTTTTAAAACCTAAAACTTGTTCAAATATTATTTTCTATATGTGGTCTGATGCACAAGATGCCTTTTTCACTTAAAACCTGCCAGCTTGGGGCTTATCTGGGGCTCTGTGTAATGCACACAAATTTCTTCTTGGCCACAAATCCCTGCAGATCAATAAATGGACAGAGACTCCTGAGTCCATTTATTTTTGGGAAGTGTGCAGACCTAATATCCATACAGTTTATACAGTTTATTTATGTCTGGTATCTGTGTAGACCTAACAGCCTTCGTTGCTGTTAGAAGATCTGAAACTAAAACAATCAGCCATCCACTCATTTCAGCCCAAATATGGTGCGACATTTTGGCTCAGAACACACGACCCCCCGGATTGTCCTGCAGCCCAGAAAGGTTTATGAAAGTCAAGTGCTTTTCTTCCAGGAACTAGAGGGCCAAATATTTACAAACGTAAAGAAAGACAGTGCGCCTGAGACCCTCTGAGCGGAGGAGTGGCTGACCGAGAGGGCCTTTTTCCTTTCTAGGTTTATACTGGAGATAGATTATGGCAAAACAAATGAGGAAAAATGAAATGAATGTTCAACTGGTTGTTTGGACAGCATCATACCAGCTGGCTCGTTTGGCCCAACTGCAGAGCAATTCAGTTCCATTCTGCTGGCCTTAGCCTTGAACCCCTTTATTGCTGTCTTGTTTCAATACCAGGGCCCCCCACCTGCATCCCTGCTCCCTCTGATGCCGAGTGATTAGACTCCCAAAATGATTTTCTCCTTCTTTTTAGTTGTATTTTAAGCTAATGCTACCACTCTCCATTGTGCCTTTTTTTTTTCTTTTTTTCTTTTTTCCAGGGCCACACCTGTGGCATATGGACGTTCTCAGGCTGGGGGTTGAATCAGAGCTGCAGCTGCCGGCCTACACCACAGCCACAGCACCAAGGGATCTAAGCCACGTCTGTGACCTATACCACGGTTCATGGCAATGCCAGATTCTAACTCACTGAGTGAGGCTAAGGATGGAACCTGCATCCTCATGGATACTAGTCGGGTTCGTTACCACTGAGCCACAATGGGAACTCCATTCATCGTGCTTATTTTCCATGAAAATGTCTAGACTTAAACAAGCAGAAAACACTTCCTGGAGTTCCCATTGTGGCTTAGTGGGTTAAGAACCCAACTAGTATCCATGAGGATGTGAGTTCCATCCCTGGCCTCGCTCAGTGGGTTAAGGATCTGGCATTGCTGTGCGCTGCAGGTCACAGATGTACCTTGGATTCTGAGTTGCTATGGCTGTGGTGTAGGCAGGCAGCTGCAGCCCCTATTTGACCCCTAGCCCAGAAACATCCATATGGTCCAGGTTCGGCCCTAAAAAGACAACAACAACAACAACAACGAAAATTCCCTTTTCAAAATTATGAAAATAATGCATAATGATTGTAAAAATCTCAAACATTCAGACATATGTAATGTAAAAAGGAAAATTCCTCCTTTCCCCTCCCTGCATCCCACGCTCCAGAGGTAATTGAGGGTTTCTATTAGGAATATGGCCTCTGGAGTCTGACTGCCCCGGTGCATGTTCCAGCTCTGCCACTTTCCTTGGATGACCTTGAGCGAGTTCCTTGACCGCCCTGAGCTTCAGTTATCTTATCTGTAAAAGGAGGACAATTATGGGGCTCAGCTCATAGGGCTGTTGTGAGGATTAAACAAGTTATCTAGCAGAAGCACTAGATGTGTGTTAATTATCACCATTAGCAGTGGTCTATAGTAGTAATACTATAAACACACACCGTGTTACTTAGAATATAGGATTAGCTGCTGTAACGGAGGCCCGGGACTACAGTAGATCGAACAAGACAGAAGCGTCTTTCTCTTTCTAGAATCGGTTGGAGTGGGACAGGGCAGGGCGTTGCCTCTGTCCCATGAAGTTTTGTCCTCGGGTAGGGGTCCTTGTCTGCATCAAAGTGTTATCTCTGGGGTTCAGCTGCAGGAAGAGGACAGGGGAAGTGAACAACTCACTTCCTTTAGAAGGATGTGACCCTTTGGTTGCACAAATAGCTTCTGCTCACATCCTATTGGCCAGAATTCAGGCTCTCTGCCAAACGTGGCTAAAAGGGAGGCTTTGGCCACCCATTTAAATGTAGGATGGGGAGTTCCTGTCGTGGCTCAGCGGAAACCGATCTGACTAGCATCCATGAGGACACAGGTTTGACTCCTGGCCTCGCTCATTGGTTAAGGATCCGTGAGCTGTGGTGTAGGTCCCAGACTCGGTTCGGATCCCGAGTTGCTGTGGCTGTGGTGTAGGCCAGCAACTATATCTCGGATTGGACCCCTAGCCTGGGAACCTCCATATGCCGTGAGTGGAGCCCTAAAAAGACCAAAAAAATTTTTTTTTAAATAAAAATAAAACACTAGATTAAAAAGTAATAATAATAAAAAAATAAATAAATGTAGGGTGGGGCTACACCACTCCTGGCATCTTCATACCCAGCCAACCTAATGAAGTCTTTAACTGTCGACTTAAAATGGACAGATGTGGGAAGAGACCAAAATTCTATCAGTAAATGAAATAAAGAAGGGATACTGACAGAGTTCCCACTGTGGCTCAGAAGGTTAAGAACCTGACTAGTACTCATGAGGATTCGGGTTCGACCCCCAGCCTCGCTCAGTGAGCTAATGATCCAGCGTTGTTGCAAGCAGCTCAGATGCAGCTCACATCCCAAGTGGCTGTGGCGTAGGCTCCAATTCAACCCCTGGCTCAGGAGCTTCCATATGCTGCTGGGGCAGCCCTAAATAGAAAAAAAAATTTTTTTTTTTTAAAAGGAAATAATACCGACAAACAACCAGCCATCTCTGCCCCACACACTTTTCCTTTAATGGTGTCATTCCAGAATAGGGCTCTGAATATAGATTTTCCATTTAGTGACGTGTTGGGTAAGTCTCCCTATGTCAGTATAAACATAACTAGTTTATGTTGTCTGTCAGCTCACTGTTTTCCAGGGAATGGAGGTGCTGTAATTCCCTGAACCAGGCCTTACCCCTGGGCACTGATGTTATGTTCAATCTTTTCTCTTACAGAGCTGCCCTGTGCATCCTTCTACATAGATTTTTGGGGGTGGGAGCATTTTTTGCTAGCATTTCTATATCATAGTTTTGTAGAAATGGGTTGCTAAGGAAAAAGTGTATGCATTTAACAGTTTTTTACATGCTGTGAAATTCTGCTCTGAAAATATTATTGTATCATTTTGTGCTCCCCCGATGATATAGGAGAGTCTTTGGGTCATTGTATCGACGGATGCATAATCTCCCCTTTGGAGAGACAAGTATTGCCATGTGAAGACCTTGGAGAGAAGGGAAGTGGTGACAATGGCTCTCTCCACCCCTAAGTGATTGTCTGGATTTATAGTTGGCCCTGTCTGGTGGCGTGGAAACAGGAAAAAGAAGGAGGCAGAAATCTGACATTCACTGGGGACCAGGTATCATGATTTTTCCTTCTATGTGTGGAAATAGAGGCAGAGAGCCGTTCTGTCTTTGCCTAGTTCACCTACCTAGTAAGGCCTTGTTCCCTTCTCTTTTCTGCTTTTTTGGGAAGCTTTCCTCTTTCTCTCCACTTTTAAATCCCCTTAAATCGAGGTACTCCTTACATGCAATGCAATTCACTGACTTTAAGTACACAGCTGGCAAATTTGAACAAACGGATCCAGTGGCAGAACCACCATCACAATTGTGGTATGAAAGGTCTTCATCGCCCCCAAAGACCTGTCATGCTCCTTGGCAGTCAGTCCTTTCCTCCACCCAGTCTTGGACACCACTGATACCCTGTCGCTATAATATTGTTTCTGGAATTTCGTAAAAGTGGAGCTGTATAGTATGTGATCTTTTGTGTCTGGCATCTTTCTCTTAGCCAACTGCATTAGAGAGCCACACATGCTATTACAAATATCTGTAGTTTCTTATTTATTTGTTGCTTTTGGGGGCCATACCTGTGGCATATGGAGGTTCCCAGGCTAGGGACCAAATCTGAGTTGCCCTTGAGGCCTATGCTGCAGCCATGGCAACACTGGATCTGAGCTGCCTCTGCAACCTCCACCACAGCTTGTGGCAAAACCAGATCATTAACCCACTAAGTGAGACCAGCGATCGAACCTGCATCCTCATGGCAGCTATGTCAGGTCCATAACCTGAAGAGCCACACTGGGAACTTCTCGTCTTCTTTTTTTTTTAATTGTTGAGTATTATTCTACAGTATGGACATACAAAAATGTGTTTATCCATTCACCAGTTGTTGGATAGTTGGTTTGTTTCTAGTTTTTAGCTATTACAAATAAGGCTACTATGAATGTTTCATCCCAGTTTTACATGATCATATGCTTTAATTTCTCTTGGACAAATACCCAGGAGTAGAATTGCTGGGCTGTTTATAAGTGTATGTAGAACTTTAGAAGAAACTTGCAAACATGGTTTTCCAAAGCGGATGTACCACTGTGCATCCCCGCCAGCCATGGATGGGAATTCTGGTTGCTCCACATGCCCACCATGCCTTAATACTGCTAGTCTTCCCTTTTTTTTTTTTTTGGCCCTTCCCTTGGCATGCAGAAGTTCCCGGGCCAGGGCTTGGACATGCACCATAGCAGCAACACAAGCCACAGCAGTGACAACGCAGGATCCTCAACCTGCTGAGCTATAAGAGAACTCCTTATGGGTCTTTTCCCTGTCACTCACACTTGGCCAATTTCAATGACCTCCCAATCCATCCTTACTCGCCTGGACTCCCTGCAGACCCAGGAAGCACGGCCTCTCTGCCTGTTCTCTGGAGGATAGTCTGGGACACAACCTTCGCACACTATTGGAGATGGAAGGGATAGTCCAGGGGAAGTGAGTGAGAAGTTACCTACCAGAAGAGAAACTTTAGAAAGAAGGAACCGAGAAGCCAGAGAACCGAAGGCCAGCAAGTTCCACCTGAAGGGAAATTTTGTGTGTATTAGCAAGGGGAGGAGCTAGAGAAAGCTAATTATCAGAAAGAAGGGAAAGTGGGAGGAGGGATGAGATAAAAGGGGATTTCTGTTTTGAAAAAAAGTTGTGTGAAGTGAGGCCACATGAGATGATGCAAAGATATAGCAACATTAGTCTGGGAGCATGGACTCTGAGGCAGGCTGCCTGGCTTCAAATCCTGGCTCCACTACTCACTCACTGTGCCATTTTGAACAAGCATTTTAACTTCTCTGTTTCCTCTTTTGTTAAATGGGCTAAAAACAGGACCTACCTCACAGTGGTTGCATAGATCGAGTTATTACATGTAAAGTACTTAAATAAGTTGTTTCTTTTTTTCTTTTTTTGGCCATAGGATGCAGTCGGCTTGAATCCCCGACCAAGTGCTGAACCTGGGGCTGAAGCAATGAAATCTCCAAATCCTAAGCACTAGACCGGCAGGGAACCCCCACAGGTGAAGTATTTAATGTCTGGGAGTTCCCTGGTAGCCTATTGGTTAGGGATCTGGCATTGTCCCTGCTGTGGCTCAGGTCACTTCTGTGGCATGGGTTCAATTCCTGACTCAGGAAATTTTGCCTGCTGCAGGCGCAGCTGAAAAAAAGTAAAACAATAATAAAAATAAAATTAAAATAATGTCTGGTCCATTATGCAGTAGGGATGTGCTTTTCACCATCATCCTCATCACTTGTCACTATGGACCTCTAAGTCAACTAAAGTGTATTTCATTGTCATCCCATGATTTCCTTGCACAGTACCCCTAAATAACTCTGGATTGTGCTCAGAGTGTGTGCACCCTCGGCAGAGTCAGGGACAAAAGCCATCCTGGGGCAAGAACCTCAGCCTTTGACTCTGGGGCACAGTTGTCTTATCCGCGGAGGCAGGTCTGAGGAACATCTTTGCAGATTTGCACTGGGGCACCCTTTCATCACAGTGGGTGGAGAATTTGGCAGGCAGTGGGGCAGGAGAGGTACAACTCCAAACTAAGCTGCTGAGAGTGGGAGCAAAGAAGAAGGGTGCCCATTCATTTGTTCCCACTCAAACTCCAAACATGTGGTTCTACTTATCAAATTACATCAATAGAGTGTCTTGTCTGCCCTAGATATGTATGGCATTATCAAGAAAACAAGCTTTTTTTTTTTTTTTTTTGTCTTTTTGCCATTTCTAGGGCCGCTCCTGAGGCATATGGAGGTTCCCAGGCTAGGGGTCGAATCAGAACTGTAGCCACTGGCCTACACCACAGCCACAGCAATGTGGGATCTTAGCCGCATCTGCAACCTACACCACAGCTCATGGCAACGCTGGATCTTTAACCCACTGAGCTTGGCCAGGGATCGAACCCACAACCTAATGGTTCCTAGTCAGATTCGTTAACCACTGAGCCATGACAGGAACTCCGAAAACAAGCTTCTTTTTGTTGTTGTTTGTTTTGGTTTGGTTTGGTGTTTGGCCTCACCTGGGCCAGGGATCAAACCCATACCACAGCAGTGACAATGTAAAAGTCTTAACCCACTGCGCCACCAGGGAACTCCAAAATAAGACAAGCTTTGAAGTTCACTTGAAACGTGTGTGTCTTTTGCAATACCAAGGATTATAAAGCAGCTGCATTACATTCCCACAGACCTCTAACACTTCCTTCCTTCCTGGCTAGAGTATTGAATATGCTGCTCAGAGTACAAACTCTTCAGGGCTGGAAGGCAACACAGGACATCTGGTCTACCTGGCCCGCCCATGTAATGTATTCAGCAGATCTGCCCTCTACTCGGGCGGGGGGGGGCCAGTTGTGGGTGGCTCTCACAGCCTCCACCTTACAAGCAAAGTCAGAGATGGGCAGAGAAATTGCAAATGGAGATTGAAACTGAATTGCAGTTCTGAAACAGAATTGCAGCCCATTAAAGTAGGCTTTGGGAGTGCCTGGAGCCTTCTTGTAAGTTTCTTGGGGGCCGGGTTGGTGTCTTACCTGTCTTTGCGCACCACCCAGCAGAAAGCAGGCATGTGGTGGGTGGCTGCTAGGTGGTCTCTTCTCTCTTGGCAGGCCTTCCTCTTCGATCTGCATCCATCCCAGCATCCTTGCTGGAGGCCCTTCTCCCGCCCCTTCTTCATGCTGGGTGTCCTTTGAATTCTCTCCTCTTCTTACTAGAAGGCCTTTTCCTAAATGATTCCATGTCCTCTACTGGCTTAAATTTCCTTTTTTGTTGTGCATCCCCCAGATCTCCAGCTCCAGCCAAATTTCTCTACTCAGTGCCCCGTGGACTCTTCCATTGCTATCCCATAGACATCTTCAATTCATCATTACCAGAACCCGAACTCGAAATTCTCTCCCCTTAGTTCCCGTTGTGGCTTAGCGGGTTAAGAACTTGACACAGTGTCCCTGAGGATGCGGGTTTTACCCCCAGCCTCATTCAATGTATTAAGGATCTAGCATTGCCATGGCTGTGGCGTAGGCTCCAGCTGCAGCTCTGATTTGAGCCCTAGCCTGGGAACATCCATATACTGCAGGTGAGGCCCAAAGAAGAAAAAGAGAAAAAAAAAATTCTCTCCCCCAGTCTACCTGGATCCCTCACCTGGGTCCCAGACACCATCTTTCCCCTACTTGCTCTGTCTAGAAGCCTGAGTCTCCTTCTGAAACTGATAGCACTTATGATTTGAACCTAGCCAGAACTCAGATTGGGACTTGAACTCATGTGGTGGGGCTTGAACCCAGTCTAAACCCAGCTTGGGACTTGAATCCCAGTTTTTTTTTGGTTTTTGGGGGCCACACCCTTGGCATATGGAGGTTCCCAGGCTAGGGGTCCAATCGGAGCTGTAGCTGCCGGCCTACACCTCAGCCACAGCAACGCAGGATCTGAGCCATATCTGCGACCTACACCACAGCTCACAGATCTTTAACCCACTGAGCAAGGCCAGGGATCAAACCCACATCCACATGAATACTAGTCGGATTCATTTTTGCTGCACCCCAATGGGAACTTCCCCTTTCACTTTTTGGGGATTTTGCCCAAGGTATTTTCTGTTCGGGACTGGCCTTGCTACCTCCTGTGAATTCTACTTGTTCCTTAAAACTCAGCTCAGATGGCAACTTGCCTAGGAAGATATCTGGGCATGATTTTGTCATATATAATAAGAAATATCTATTTGGTCTCTGTCCCAGGCCAGTTCTTGACACAGAGATCCTCAAACCTTGAAATTTCTTTTTTTTTTTTAATAATTTTAAAATGTAATTTTACTGGCGTATAGTGGATTTACAATGTTGGGTTAGTTTCAGGTGTATCGCTATAGTGAATCAATAAGTCATACTTATAAATATAACCCTTGGGATTTCTTAAGCAATAAGAGAATGAACTGTCTTTTGTATTCCTCAGAGGCCCCTTTCAACCACACCTGAGTTTCTGTTCATGGGAAAATCCCAAGGGATAAGGGCTGGTTGCCAGGGAACCAATCACGTGATGAGAGGGTGGGCCTTTCAAGCCCCTAAACCTCCAGGGAGAGGAGAGCGGCTGGAGGTTGTTAAATCAATCACCGAAGGGCCAATGATATGTCAATCATGCCTATGCAATGAAGCCTCCATAAAAACTTCTCAAGGACGGCATCCAGAGGGCTTCTGGGTTAATACCTTGCCCTGTGCATCCCTTCCCTCTGGCTGTTTCTGGGTTCTATTTTAAAGTTATAAACCAGTAATCTAGTCTCTGAGCCATTCTAGTCCATTATTGAGCCCGAGGAAGGGAGGCGTGGGAACCCTTAGTTTACAGTCAGAAGCACAGATAACAAACAGGGCTGGCGGCTGGTGTCGGAAGTGAGGGCAGGCGGTCAGCCTGTGGGATTGAGCCCATAACCTGGGGAGACCTGACACTGTCTCCAGTAGGCAGTGTCAGAATTAAGTTGAACTGTAGGGCACCCAGCCGGGGTAGGAGAGCTGGTGGGTGTCAGAAACCCACCTCCCCTCACATTTAGTAGCCAGAAGAATTGAGAGGGGTAATGAATAGAGGAGAAACATGGGAGTTTTTCCCTTTAGATATTCCAGTTCTCCCAGGCAGAATCGACTGTTCTTTCCCCTATGCTCATGTTATTCTTAAGTTTAAAATAAATGTTTAAAGTTTATTTATTTTTGGCCATGCCCATGGTATGCACAAGTTCCCAGACCAAGGATTCAACCCTTGCTACGCAGCAACCCGAGCCACAGCAGTGACAGTGCCAGATCCTTCACTGCTAGGTCTCCAGGGAACATCTTTGTTATATTTCTTCAGTACTTAGTAGTTATAATTCCTTCACCTGCATGTTACCCTAGTGTTGCCATTTCTCTCTCTCTCTCTCTCTTTTTTTTTTCTTTTTCTTTTGGTCATTTTGCCTTTTCTAGGGCTGCACCCATGGCATATGGAGGTTCCCAGGCTAGGGGTTGAATCGGAGCTGTAGCCGCCGGCCTTCACCAGAGCCACAGCAATGCGGGATCCGAGCCGTGTCTGCAACCTATACCACAGCTCCCATGGCAACACCGGATCCTTAACCCACTGAGCAAGGCCAGGGATCGAACCCACAACCGCATGATTCCCAGTCAGATTCATTAACCACTGAGCCACAACGGGAACTCCCCATTTCTCTTTTCAAAAGGACTCATCACCATTGTTGCAAGCAGATTCTAAATCCTTGGTTAATTTGTCATTCAGTAAACTCTAACAGAGCTCCTTCATTGAAATCTCGGACAGCTGCTGGGCACACGCATAGAAAATAAGTGAGACAGGGACCTGAGCATGGAAGAGCTCTGGGTTTGTGTTAAATACACTTTTAGGATGTAGCTTACCCCATAGGGCAAGCTCCAATCAATTATGTGTTTCTAGCGCATAATACAAGGCATGCTCAGGGCAAGAGTTAAAGAAATGTCAAATGAGTAAACGAACCTGAATTCTGTTTCTGATCCAATTCATGGACTTAAAAAAGGAGAAGTGAGAAATGAGAATAAAATCTCTGTTGAGAGCTTGACCTCCTGTTCTCCAGTGAACATCCACAGCGTATTCTAAGAAAACCCCAAAGCACACAGTCATGGTCTGTGCACATGGGTCAGAAGAAGAATTCCTGGACTTGTACTGGGGTGAAAAGAAAGAAGAGTTTATTGAGAATAGAAATGCTATTAGCACAGTGGGACAACTTGCTGATGAAGAGGGAGAGACCACCCTGAGCCTGTGGGTATGTCTGTTTTTATAGCCTAGAGAGAGGCGAGCTCTCAGGATACACCAGCTGACCTGCTGATTGACTGGGGAAAGAGGGGACTTAAGATACACTTGTTGGTTGGTTGGGGGCGTATAAGGCCCCAGAGGTGCAGGATGAGGAGTGGGCCACATACCTTTCCTGGTAGAGGCAGGAAGAAGTAGGCTGGGTTGCTCAAGGTAGGGGAGGGGGCATTACAATGGGACAAGTGGGTGATGATAAGGGTCTGGTCATTCTGTCTTGGGCAGAGGCTTTGAGTTGTGTTTCCTTGAAGGGGACTTGAAACCCAACACACAAGCTGGAAACCAGCACTGTGCTGGCAGCAGTGGGTGGGTCCCCCTATGATCTGTTTAGGGCCCTCAGCTTGAGGCCCAGATAAAATGCAATGCCAAGGGGCAGATCTTTTACTTGCCAAGGAAGGGAGGATTTGGATTTCTCCTATCGATTGACCTAAGTGAAGACTTCAACATCAAAATGGAACCTTCAGGAGTTCCTGTCATGGCTCAGGAGTAACAAACCCGACTAGCATCCATGAGGACGTGGGTTGGGTCCCTGGCCCGGCTCAGTGGGTTAAAGTATCTAGAGTTGCTGTGAGCTGTGGTATAGGTCACAGACAAGGCTTGGATCCACGTTACTGTGGCTGTGGCATAGGCTGGTGGCTACAGCTCCGATTCAACCCCTAGCCTGGGAAGCTCCATATGCTTTGGGTGCAGCCCTAAAAAGACAAAAAAAAAAAAAAAAAAAAAAAAGGAGAGAGCGAGAGAAAAATGGAAACTGCGGTTTACTTTCAAACACCTGAAACCACTTCCCTGTTTCTGTTGCTCTAATTACTCGCTGGTGTTTGTGGGAAAGCTCCACCAATCTTGTTAAGTTGTCAGAGGAAGGGGAGGAAGGGGTGCGAGGGTATCAGCACAGGTCCCCGGCAGGGTGTCCCCATGCCTAGCAAGGTGGAGAGTTCTGCCACCTCGGTGTACAAACTCCACCACGGAATAATTTCAGGGACCACTGTTCCATCTTCAGGAAGGTCAGGAGGCCTCAGGAAACACAGAAATAAGCATCGGACCTGTACTTCACCACCGGGCCCCTTGGTTCCTGAAATGAGGCAATGCTGCCATCATTGGCCCAAGTCAGGAACACTGTACAGCCCCCAGCTTTGCACAGCCTGGTCCCAGCAGATCTCAAACCAAGTCCAGAGTGTGGAAAAGTGGACAGAGCCGATCCTTTGCCATCTTTCAGTGTTGGAGCAAACCTTCATGAATTTCGGTGTCCTCCGTACCTGCACAATTTGCTCCTGGGGATTTCAGGTGGGGCTGGGCCCAGCCCTGGAAAACCCAAGGAGTGAACAGGGCCTGGCAGCTGCCTCTGTTACTGTGCGTGCAAGAGCATGTATATGTGTGTGTGTATGTGTTGGGGGGGGGTAATGGGGGGTAATGGGTGGTGATGGAGGTGGGTATGACCATCTCTAATCTCACACTGCCCTCTCACCCACTCTCCCATTTCCTGAGCACTCCCTATCCCCCACCCCACCCCCATCAGGAGGGACACCTCTCCTCTGCTGCTCTCCCGGCCCCCTCTCTTATGATAATGACCATTTCCTGCTTTGTGTCACAGTCATTTGCACCTGTCCTGTGCCCCCTGTACCTGAAAGCCCCTGAGGACAGCAAGAGACCCAGCCCACCCTCACTGGTAGGTGTTCAAGAGTCATCCCGTGACTGTGATCCATGGGGTCAAGGTGGAGAGAGCCCAGATTTGTATGGTTGTCTGGGTCACCGCTGGACACAGCCTAAGCCCCTGGGTTCCCCATAACAGAGGGCCTGGGAGCAGGAGAGGCTGCTCTGTGGCATCAGGACCATCTGCTCAGAGCCTCTCTTTCTCAACCGTGGCACTAGGAGTGGGTAGCTCCTTTCTGCCACTTCGCAGGGTGTTGGGAGGTGACACTTTGACAGCTTCTGAAAAGCAGCACATGATGTGCAGATGCCACGTTAGTAACACTGGGAAAATAGGTCTAGTCTTTTTTGGGGGGCCCTGGAGGGATTATCGGTGTTACGAATAAGTCATTGGAAACGAATGGGAATGAAGTGAGGAAGAGGAGAAAAGCATCTGGAACTTTCTTTTTTTTTTCTTCTTTTTTTGTCTTTTTAGGGCCACACCCTCTGCGAATGGAAATTCCCAGGCTAGGGGTCCAATCTGAGCTGTAGCTGCCAGACTTTGCCACAGCCCCAGCAACGCCAGATCCGAGCCACATGTGACCTACACCACAGCTCACCACAACGCCAGATCCTTAATCCACTGGGCAAGGCCAGGGATCAAACCCACCTCATTATAAATGCTAGTGAGATTTGCTTCTGCTGAGCCTCGATGGGAACTCCACGTCTGGAACATTCTGAAGCTGCTCCTGGCTGTGAAATGCAGCCCTGGGGTTGGGCACTGGTAGGGTGGGTTCCACAGGGGTCACTTGTCCAGGGAAGTCGCAAAGGGCCCTGGAGATCCCAGCTCTGTCGCGACTGCAGCACAGGCAGCTCCCCGAAAAGTGGCTGCCAGGTGTGTGGCCTGTTACTGCCTGCAGCTGGCGCATCTTTCCCTGTTTCTGTTTTGCTGTGCTCCCCTTGTTTTAAAAGTTTCTGGAAGTACATTTCTCTCCCCTGAGAGAGCAGGCCCTGCTGATCCTAAGATCACTTCTCAGCTTCTCCAGGTCGGGGTCCCGCACAGCCTTTGCTTTCTATTCTTCCCTCTAGTCATTGGCTTTTCCAGCAGGTGTTAGTATTTGAAGGGGAGGGGAGGTAGAAGGGGAAAGTAAATAGAGTTAAAATTCAATCCGGAGGAGTTCCCGTCATGGCTCAGTGGTTACCATCCTGACTAGCATCCATGAGGACATGTGTTTGATCCCTGGCTTCACTCAGTGGGTTAAGGATCTGATGTTGCTGTGAACTGTGGTGTAGGTCACAGACTCGGCTTGGATCCCGAGTGGCTGTGGCGCAGGCTGACAGCTGCAGCTCTGATTTGACCCCTAACCTGGGAACCTCCATATGCCTCAAGTGTGGCCCTAAAAAGACACACACACACACACTCATTCTCACTGTCTCTCTCTCTGCAATCTAGGAGCTCCCACTGTGGCTCTAGCGGCCTGACATAGCCTCTGTGAGGATGTGGGTTTAATCCCTGGCCTCGGTCAGTGGGTTATGGATCCAGCCTTGCCACAAGCTGCTGTGTATGACTCCATGTAGTGTTGCGGTTGCTGTTGTGGTGGCCAGCAGCTGAAGCTCCCCTTTGACTCCTAGCCCAGGAACTTCCACATGCCACAGGTGAGGTTGTAAAAAAAAAAAAAAAAAAAAATTCAATCTGATAGCAGCTTTGATCAGTGTTTTAGTAGGGAGAAGTTAGTACTTAATTGTTGGACTTCAAGGCCCCTTCAAGGAGATAGAACTCAAAACCTCTGGCCAAGACAAGAATGACCAGACCCTTACCACCAACCTGCCCCATTGTAATGCCACCTTCCTGACCTTAGCAACCAGGCCTACTCCTTCCTGCCCCTACAAGGAAAAGCATGTGGCCCACTCCTCACCCCACCCCCAACCAACCAACCAACAAGTGTATCCTATGACCTCTTTCCCCAACCAATCAGCAGGTCAGCAGGTGTGTCCTGAGACCCCTCCTCTTCCTGGGCTATAACCACATGTTCAGGGTCAGTTCTCCCTGATCATCAGGAGGTCGGGCCCCCTGTGTTAAGTGTCACTTGCCTCAATAAACGTCTTCACCTTGCTTTGAATATGGAAAATTCTGACCCGAGTACACAGAGCATGACACTAATGTTTTATTAGATTTATGCTTATGATATTTCTTCTTATAAGAGAGTTTCAAAATCGACCTTGTATCAGAGAACAGAATACAAAATGTCTATCTTGCCAATTTTCTTCCATTTATGCGTGGTGTGTAAAAACAGCAGCTCCCGGAAGATGGCGCCAAAGTCTGTCTTTTCGCCACCTTCCTCCTTGTTCTTTACTGTTTCAGTCAGCACGTTTCACTCCCCCCAAAAGTGAAGTATCTTCAAAAAAGTGAAGTATCAGCACAGGACAATTCTAGTGAAGATCTGCAGCAGAAAACCCCCAGTAACATGTTTGCGGGGGGAAATAGCTTCAAGGGTTGTAGCCTAGTTGGTGTAATTAGGAACTCAGAGGATTGCAGATTATAGCAGGACATTTCACAGTTGGAAAGCAATGGACAATGTCAAGGTCAAGCTCTTTCCCTTATTGTCTATCTGGCCCTGACTCCTTGAGGCTTAGTTTCCATCTTTCCTTAAAGGAACTAAAAATCCTACTTAGTTACAGAGCAGTTGTGAAGCCCAATTGAGATGAGTTTGTACAAAATGCTGCATAAATCATAATGGCTTTTACGAAGATAACAGAGGCAAACTGTAAAATCAGTAAAATGATCATGATGGTGCCTCTCTCCCATTTTATGAGGAATACATAAGATAATGTATATTTATTTTTTAATGTATTCAATAATGTTTATTGATGGTTCCTATATGCTAGACACAGTGCTAGCTGTGCATCCATAAAAGAAAATATAAAAATCCTTTGTAAAGTTTTTTATTTTTATTTTTTATTTTTTTTGTCTTTTTGCCATTTTCTTGGGCCGCTCTCGCAGCATATGGAGGTTCCCAGGCTAGGGGTCGAATCGGAGCTGTAGCCACTGGTCTACAACAGAGCCACAGCAACGCGGGATCTGAGCTGTGTCTGCGACCTACACCATAGCTCACGGCAACGCTGGATCCTTAACCCACTGAGCCAGGCCAGGGATCGAACCGCAACCTCATGGTTGCTACTCGGATTCATTAACCTCTGAGCCACGACAGGAAATCCAGTTTTTTGGTTTTTTTTTTAATTCCTTTTTTTTCTTTGGCCCTACCTGTGGCATATGGAAGTTCCCAGGCCAGAGATCGAATCAGAGCCATAGCTGCAGCAATGCTGGATCCTAACTCACTGCACAACACTGGGGATCGAACCCATGCCCCAGCAGCAACATGAGCTGCAGAGATAACTCAGGATCCTTAACCCACTGTGCCACAGCAGGAACTCCAGATTGTAAAGTTGTTATGTAAATAGCCCTTTGTAAATTAGAAGGCATCATACATTTTTTTTTCCTTAACTTTCTTCATCTCCTCCAATCTGGACACAATCACATTTGCACTCTAACACATTCTGCAACTGATACTATATTCAGATGTCTTTGTTTAAACTGTAATACATAGCAGCCATCATAAATTATAGCATGGAAACAAAACTATGACAAGAAAATATTCTTGAAATATTTTGGTGACTGGAAAAAAAGGTAACAAAATCCATACGAAATTATTTATCTGTATTTATATGTGAATCTGGAAGAATATATATTAAAATATTCACAATAGCTTTCTCCAGGGGGTGGGGGAAGATTGATGATTTTGACTTTCCTTTCTTGACCAGATATAATTTTTACATTTTCTACAAGAAAAATTGCTTATGTAATTTTTAAGTTAAAAACTAATACTTTTTTTTTTTTTTTTTGTCTTTTTAGGGCTGCACTTGCAGCATATGGAGGTTTCCAGGCTAGGGGTGGAATTGGAGCTGTAGCTGCCAGCCTATGCCACAGCAACAAGGGATCTAAGCCATGTTTGCAACCTACACTGCAGCTCACAGCAACACTGGATCCTTAACTCACTAAGTGAGGCCAGGGATCAGACCTGTGTCCTCATGGATACTAGTTGGGTTCATTACCACTAATCATGACAGGAACTCCCCTGTCATGATTTTTAAAAGTAAAAACATTTCATTTTTTTTTTCTGAAAATTAAAACTTTTAAGAGTTCTCTTATGGCTCAGTGGGTTAAGGATCTCTTGTCACTGCAGTGGCTCAGGTGGATGCTACGGCATGGGTTTGATTCCTGGCCCAGGAACTTCAGTATTCTGTGGGTGCAGCCAAAAAAAAAAAAAAAAAAAAAAAAAGGCAAAACAACTTTTACATGTTCAAAAGGGGAATTTTACATGCATAAAATGGGATACTCTACAGTCATTTAAAATAATCCTTTTAAAGCATATTTCAGCAAATTCCTGTTGTGGCTTAGCCAGTTAAGAACCCAACTAGGGAATTTCCACTGTGGTGCAGCGGAAACAAATCCGACTAGGAACCATGAGGTTGGGGGTTTGATCCCTGGCCTCGTTCAGTGGGTTAAGGATCCAGGCCTTGCGGTAAGCTGTGATGTAGGTTGCAGACACAGCTCGGATCTGGCATTGCTGTGGTGGTGGTGTAGGTCGGTGGCAACAGCTCAGATTAGACCCCTAGCCTGGGAACCCCCATATGCCGTGGGTGCGGCCCTCAAAATACAAAAAAAACAAAACAAAACAAAACAAACAAAAAAACCCCAATTAGTATCCATGAGGATGTGGGTTCGATCCCTGGCCTCGCTCAGTGGGTTAAGGCTCTGGCATTGCCACAAGCTGTGTCATAGGTCACGAATGCAGCTTGGATCCATTGCTGTGGTGGTGTGGTGGTGGATCCATTGACCCCTAATCTGGAAACTTCCATATGCCACAGGTACAGCCCTAAAAAGAAAAAAAGAATTCCTAAAATAATATTCCAGAATATGAGAAAATATTCATGTTCTGTTTAGTGGAAGAGTTTTCAGAATGATATAGTTTAATTTAAAGGGTATTGAAAAACAGACTCAATAAATATGCTAAAAATATCTCTATACTATAGTGTCACAGGCAATTTGTTTGTTTTTCTACTTTTCTGTATTTTCCAGATTTTCAATAATGAATATGAGTAGCAACTATAGTAAGAAGTTATTTAAAAGTCATGTTATAAAATTCAGTATGCTCAGATTGTGAAACAATTTTAATTTTGTTTCATAGTTTGCTCTATTTCCAAATTCTCAGTGAAAATTAAAATGATTTAAAAAATAAAAAAAGGACTTCTTGCTGTGGCACATTGGGATCAGTGGCATCTCTGCAGTACTGGGATACAAGTTCAATCCCTAGCCTTGCATAGTGGGTTAGGGATCTAATGTTGCCTCAGCAGTGGCATAGGTCATAACTGCGACTCAGATCTGATCCCTGGCCTGGGAACTCCATAAGCAGGAGGGCAGCCAAAAAAGACAAAAAAAATTTAATTATTTTTTTTTTTTTTTTGCTGCACCCTCGGCATGCAGAAGTTCTCCCAGGCCACAGCAGTGACAACACTGAATCCTTAACCCACTGAGCCCCCAGGGAATTCCCTAAAATGATTGTAAATTGTATCAATTACTACAATACAAAGTCATAAGATCACAGGGGCACTAATAATAATGTAGCTGGTGATTGTTTAAAACCCAGTGTTTGCAGGTTTTGTTTCTTTTCTCTCTCTCTCTCACTTTAGGGCTGCACCCTAGGCATATATTGAAGTTCCCAGGCTGCGGCTGGAATGGGAGTTGCAACTGCCAGCCTACACCACACCCACCACACCACCAGATGGAGTCATCTGGAACCTACAAAGCAGCTTGCGGCAAGGCTGGATCCATAACCCAGAGGATCGAACCCACATCCTCATGGAGGCTATATGAGGCCACTGAGCCATAATGGGAACTCCCAGATTAAATATTTTTTTCTTTTTAGGGCTGTACTTGAGGCATATGGAAGTTCCCAGTCTAGGGGTCTAATTGGAGTTACAGCTGCTGGCCTACGCCACAGCCACAACAACATCAGATCTGGGCTGCATCTGCGACCTACACCGAAGCTCAAGGCAACAGCAGATAATTAACCCACTGAGCGAGACCAGGTATTGAACTCTAGTCCTCAAGGATACTATTCAGGTTTGTAACCTGTTGAACCACAACAGGAATTCCCTCCCTCCTTCCTTCCTTCCTTCCTCTCTTTCACTACACCTATGGCATATGGAAGTTCCTGGGCCAGGAATCGACCGTGGTGGTGACCCAAGCCACTGCAATGACAATGCCAGATCCTTAACCCACTTTGCTACCAGAAAAGCCCCCCCCCACCCCCACATTTGTATAACACCCTCTCCCCTGGGTTTCCTTCCAGCTCTTGGGTCTTCTGACTTCTCCTCCTTCTGACTCAGGACCTCATCCTTACTCCCTAGATGGTTGTAAGATCACTTGAATGGTTCTCCTGCCTTGGGGCTTGCCCCATCTACCAGGGTGATCTTTCTAATACTGGGACCAAATCTAGCTCCTCAAGTCTGCAAATATGGCCTGAATTGGCAGAATAAAATCTAACCTCCTTCGTTAGACATAGAATGCTCCTTGTAATCTGGCCCCCAGGACCTCTAAGACTACTCTTACCCTCACCCCTTTGCAGGCTGCAGGATAGAAGCATTTGTATTTCCGATGTTGGAAAGCCAGGCTGCTTCCTGCTTGAGTATCTCCATACAGGTGATCACTGTACTTAAGAACTTATGTTACAGTTACCTGTGTGTCTCTGTATCTCCCATTGTAGTGCAAGCTCCTGGAGGGCAGGGGTCTTGTTTGCCCTCTTTATGTCTCAGTGATAGCATATAAGAGCTTCTATTTGGATAGTAAATAAATATAAGCAGCTCTAGGAAACAGATTGGTGTCTTGGTAGTGATCTCAAAATCATTAAGGGGTCTAGCTAGGGCCGGAAGCCATCTCTGGAAAAGTCCCCTCCCTTTGCATTCTGTAAGCATCCTTACTACTGAGGGGCTTCAGGAGGATGACAAGATGCTGGGAGCACATGGAAGCACGAAAATAGGAAAGCAGAGTCAGGGCTGTAATCCCACACTGGAGTAGAAAGACATTATCAGAAGAGTTCTCATTGTGGCTCAGTGGGTCATGAATCCAACTAGTATCCATGAGGATGCAGGTTTGATCCCTGGCCTCACTTAGTGGGTTAAGTATCCAGCGTTGCCATGAGCTGTGGTGTAGTTTGCAGATGTGGCTCGGATCTGGCATTGCTGTGACTGTGGTGTAGGCCACTACAAACACCCCAAACTGGAGACTTTAATTATAGTTGGCGTTCCGAAGGTCACACTGCAATAGAGAATTCAAGGCTGGGGGGCCCCTCTCCTGTCTCCTGTTGAGTGTCCCCAAGGAAAGGAGGTGGTGTGGGTGTGGGGAGGTCCCTGTATTCCCCACCCCACCCCCAGGCCAGGGCATCCCATCTGCTTCTAGATTTGCAGCCCACAAGAGCTTGCTAGTCAGAAGCCCTCCTGCAGGACAAGCAGAGCGGTGTCTCTGAAAGAGATCTTGTCTACTCAGGACACTTGAGTTCTGTTTTTTCTTGATCTGCCACTAACTAGCCATGTGATCTTGGAATGTGCAGGAGCCTTGCCCACGTGTAGAACAAAGGGTGTTCAGATCACTTCTAGCTGTAAAATTCCAATAGAGGAAACACAGGCATTTAAAGATTGTTCCACACTTTTAAGGATAAATGGATCCCCATTTCCCAAGGTATCAAAGCGATGGGCTGAATCCCTTCAATGTGCCAGTAATACAGCCTCCCCTCCACTCACTACAGCCACCTCCTGATGACAGTGGCTTGCATAGACACCCACGACATTTGAGGAGCTTCCCTGCAAGAAAGAACTGTAGTTGCCCTCGTTGGTTTCTTGGTTTGTTTTTGTTCTGTGTGTTTTTTTTTTTTTAGGGCTGCACCCTCCACATACAGATGTTCCTGGGCTAGAAGTTGAATTGGAGCTGCAGCTGCCAGCCTACACCGCAGCCATAGTGACGCCAGATCTGAGCCATGTCTGTGACCTACCCCACAGCTCACAGCAATGCTGGATCCTTTAACTCACTGAGCGAGGCCAAGAACAGAACTCACATCCTCATGGATACTAGTCTGGTTTTTAACCCACTGAGCCACAACAGGAAATCCTATAGTTGCCATCTTGATTTTCGCTATTTTCAACCTCTTTGAGTTGAAGTAAATGATAGATTCGATTAATCTGTGTGAAATAGAGCCTGCTCGGAGTTCTCTGGAAGTTGGCTGTGCTCAGTGAGATCTGGCCCTGAGCTGCTGCCCACAAGGAAAAGAGCAGGGCGGAGGGGAGAGAAAGAGAGGGAGAGAGGGTGGGAGGAAGGAGAAAAAGAGGGGGGAACCAGAGGAAGGAGGGGGAAGGAAGCAGAAGGGGAGGAAGGGGGAGGCGGAGGCAGGGAGGGGGAGGAAGAGAGAGAGAAATCAATTTCTCTTTACAAACCCAGACTGCGGTGTCCACAACCCCACCTATCCTTTAGTCAAGACTGTTCATTAGGGGGTACAGATGGGCTGTTACCTAGAGACCCCAAGCTGGTGTTTCACTGGGAGGCTGAGCTGGTGGCTGAAGCAGACATTAGAAATTCACCAGGTGCTGCTCAGGGAGAGGGCCACCTGGACAGCTGTGAGTCAGGGGCATTTCACCCTCCAAAGTCCTGCCTGTATCTTACTTCATTTATATCCACAACCATATAAGGAGTAAAACCCATAAGGTTTAATTTCCAAATTAGGAAATGAAAGGTGGGAGAGAAAAAATGGTGGGAGTTCGCATTGTGGCTCCAAGGTTCACAAACCCGACTACTGTCCATGAGGGGCTAGTTCGATCCCTGGCTTTACTCAGTGGGTTAAGGGTCCAGCGTTGCCATGAGCTGTGGAGTACGTCACAGATGCAGCTCGGATCTGGTGTTGCTGTGGCTGTGGCATAGGCTGCCAGCTGCACCTCTGATTTGACCCCTAGGCAGGGAACTTCTATATGCCACAGGTGCAGCCTTAAAGAGAAAAAGCAATAAATAACTTAAATGTCACCCAGCTGGCACATGGAGGAGCCAGGATTTAAAGCCACCCGACCCCAGGACCATGCTCGGCCCTCCTACATAACCAGGTCCACCTCTTGATTTTCCACCCAGCAGGCTTTTTTCTTCATCCCCTGAACACATCAGGCCCAGTTCCATTCCTCCTTCTCCCCCCTCCCCACCCACACACACAAAAAAATCTCTGAATTTTTCAAGAATGACTTTCACCTCTCCAGCCAAATGGTAAGTTTCTGGAGGTCAAGGAGTATGTTTCCTGCTTGATTTTTCCTCCCAAATCACCTGGTGCCTCCCTGAACATATTACTGATGTTGCCTAGGTGATGGATGGGCAGAGCATCCACCAGTGACATTCTGTTTGCAGTCACTGGGGTTGGGCTGGCGGATTGGCTCGTTCCTCCGTGCCCCCAGCTGCTTTCTCTCCTACAATCATGCTCATGTCTCAGAGACCACCCTCCAACTCCCAGTGGGTTTTTGGATCTCATCTAAAATGTCACTCACCGGAGCCTTCCCTGGCCACCCAATCTCAAGTGTCATCCCTGGCTGTTCCCTGTCACGCTCTCTCTCCCTCTTTTCATTCCTCTATAAATGTATTGTTCTTCATCAAAGATGTTGTATAAACCAGAGTGCTAAGCCACCTCTTTTTGAGTTATTGGTTCCTGTGTATATGTGAGATACACAGGTTCATCAACTTGTTTTGCTTTGTCTTGTTAATCTGTCTTTGTACTTATTACACAGTATCATCTGAGAATCTGTAATGGGTAGAAGAAAGGTTTTTTCCTGCCTTATGGTATGTCCTGATTGTTTTTTCCTTTTTCTCCCCCCTTTGGGGGTTTACCTGACAAGCTTCTGATTGTCCCGAGTGGTGCCACTCACGGTGTCCCCCATCAACCTCAGGGGCTGGGATTTGCAGCCAAGGGACAATGGGGGTGGCCTCCTGATCAGTGACAATTTGGGGTTTCTTGTTCAATTTTTTAAGATAATGCCCTTTCTGTGGAATGCAATGCTCTTTATTTTTATTTTTTGGCCATGCCTGCAGTACGTGGAACTTCCCTGGCCTGCAATCGAACCTGTGCCACAGCAGTGACAACACCAGATCCCTAACCCACTGAGCCACCAGGGAACTCCCAACAATTTGGTTGTGAGACGGGAGTTTTTAGCATGTCAGTAGACAGTGATACTTAATATGCCCAGACACCTTTTATTGGGAGAATTTTTTTCCAGGCAGAAAAAGTCATTTTTATTTTGTACTTATTACAATTTATGAATATTTAACACAATACTGTTGGACATAGACATACTTTGTTGTTTTCGCATGATATTTCTTTGTTCTCTCTTTTCTTCTGGCCCCCAGCATGCAGAAGTTCTAAAAGTTAGCGGACCACGTATTGAACCCACGCCACAGTAGCAACCCGAGCCACTGCAATGACAACACTGGATCCTTAATCCACTGAGCCACCAGGGAACTCCCTGTTTATTCTCCTTTATAGAACTTACTATGCTCTATAATTTTGTGCTCATTTGAGTGTCTCCTTGTTTTCCACTAGAATGAAAGTCCCCTATGGCCAAGGACCATGTGCGTTTTGTTTGACAGAGAACGAACATTTGTGGAATCATAATAGCAAGATCCACCATTCTCATTCTCTAAGGACCAACCTTTGTGTGTGGAGTGAAGAGGGGCCCAAATTAGGAATCAGAGAACAAGGCCCTGGTTTAGGTTCAGCACCCCCCTCATTGAGATGTTGTGTCCACACCCTCCCCTGGCCTTAGTTCTTTACTTGCAAAGCAAGGATAAGGGTACCTGTTCTTAGAGGCTGTTGGGTGAGACTGTGGAATAATTTCAGACTTCCTGTGCTGTTAAAGTTAAAGCCTTTCATGAACATGGCTAATTATAGGTCTGTTGAGGGCTGGGCTAAGGTTTAACTTTTTAATTTTTTAAAAATTTTTTATTTTTGTGTGTGTCTTTAGAATGATTTTTATTTTTTCCTTTATAGCTGATTTACAGTGTTCTGTCAATTTTCTACTGCACAGTGAGGTGACCCAGTCACACATACATGTGTACATTCTTTTTTCTCACATTATCATGCTTCATCACAAGTGACCAGACATGGTTCCCAGGGCTATACAGCAATTTTTTTTCAATTAAGAAAAAATCAGAGTTCCCATTGTGGCTCAGTGGGTTAAGAACCTGACATAGTATCTGAGAAGATGTGGGGATGCAGGTTTGATCACTGGCCTCGCTCAGTGGGTTAAGGATCCTGTGTTGCCCTTAGCTGTGATGCGGCTGTGGCTGTGTTATAGGCCTGCAGCTGCAGCTCCAATTTGACCCCTAGCCTAGGGACTTCCATATGCTTCAGGTGTGGCCCTACAAAGGAAAAAACAAACAAAAAGAAAAAGAAATTATTTTCAGCCATGCCCATGGTATGTGGAAGTTCTGGGGACAGGGATGGAACCCATGCCACAGCAGTGACAACACTGGATCCTTAACCTACTGAGCCACCAGGGAACTCCTTCACTCCTTTTTTTTTAAACTTCATTTTGGTGAGAAGGCCATACAGATATATGGATAAAAAATATCAAAATATATAAAGTTTCCATCCTCCTTCAGTCCTCCGTCCGCACCTGCCAGGGTTCCCCACAGCTTAAAAGGCTTTCTTTGGCAACATTCCCAAGCTGCTTTGTCCACATATGAGCATGTCTGACACCTGCAAGGTTTTCAACCCACCCTGCCCTGGACCCAGTATTGAGTGAATCTGCAGTCATCATCTGTTGATGAATTTTTTTTTTTCGTCTTTTTGCTATTTTTTTGGGCCACTTCCGTGGCATATGGAGGTTCCCAGGCTAGGGGTCTAATCGGAGCTGTAGTCGCTGGCCTACGCCAGAGCCACAGCAATGCAGGATCCGAGCCGCGTCTGCAACCTACACCACAGCTCACGGCAACGCCGGATCGTTAACCCACTGAGCAGGGGCAGGGATCGAACCCGCAACCTCATGGTTCCTAGTCGGATTCGTTAACCGCTGCGCCACGACGGGAACTCCCTGTTGATGAATTTGATTAACTAATGGCTCTTCTAACAAAAAATTGGACAAGACAGAACATGACTTCAAATGTGTGTTTAAGACGGCAGACACACATGCTGAGTGCGGACTGTCCTCAGGTCGCTGCCTGAGTCTTTCCTGTTCTGGTCCAAGACCAAGCTCAATGTTTGGGACATTTTTGTTTTTGCTCAGCTTTTTGTTTTGTCTTTAAATGGAGGGAAGCTGTTTATTGGGAAATCTCAATTCATGGTTATTACAAGGATAAAATGTGTTACATCGGAAAAAGCTCTCAGAACAGTGTTGGCACAAAGAAGAAACCCAGGGACCCCTAGAAATTGTTATCCTGTGACTCTTTTTTGTTTGTTTTGTTTTGTCCATGGTATGCAGTGGCCTGATATGGGATCTCAGTTCCCAGACCAAGATCCTAACTGCTAGACCACCAGGAAGCTCCCTGGCCTGTGACGCTTACCTCCTAATCGCAACTCATCTCAGATGAACTGTTAATCCTGGGTCGCAGCCTGTGTTCTGTTCCCTGACTCAGATGTTGAGGCCCTAGCCCTCAGTCCCTCAGAATGCGACGGTATTTGGAGGTATGTTCTTTAAACAGGTAATTAGGATAAAAGGCCATTAAATTATCCAGTCTGACTGGGGTCCTTATAGGAAGAGATTAGGACACAGACACACACAGAGGGAAGACGATGTGAGGACACAGGGAGAAGATGGCCATCAGAGAGCCAAGGAGAGAGACCCCAGAAGAAACCAACCCTGTCACTTTGATCTGGGACTTTCAGCCTCCAGAACTGTGGGACAATGACTTTCTATTGTTTAAGCCACCAACTCTGTAGGACTTGGTTACCACAGCCTATGCAAATGAATACACCTTGCTGAGCCCCTCATTTCCCAAATATGGAACTAGAGCCATCTTGGTTTTGGTTTTTATTTTTACTTATTTATCTTTTTGTCTTTTTAGGGCTGCTCCCTCGGCATATAGAGGTTCCCAGGCTAGGGGTCGAATCGGAGCTGTTGCTGCTGGCCTACACCACAGCCACAGCAATGCGGGATCTGAGCTGCGTCTGCGACCTACACCACAGCTCACGGCAACGCCGGATCCTTAACCCCATTGAGCATGGTCAGGGATCAAACCCGCAACCTCATGGTTCCTAGTCGTATTTGCTTCCGCTGCGCCATGACGGGAACTCCTGGTTTTGGTTTTTAGAGCCAGGCCCTGTGTCACCTGGAGGATGCAAGGGTGCACCAGCCGCTGATGAAGGCATCTCTGCCCAGAAGTGGGGGCCAGTCAGCACCGACCCCAGCTCTCAGCCATGCCTGGGGTGGGATGGACGCGCCCTCCTGGCCTGCTCCTTGAAGGTGTGTCTGCTGAGCTGCAGCAGCCACGGCCCTGCCTGAGAGGCTGACCCTGAGGAGATGGAGAAGATGCCTGTCTGGAGTCTCACCTTCCCCCCACCCCCCGCCCCGCCCCGTCCCTCTGTGCCGGTCCCACCTCTGCCAGCCCAGGGCTTGGACGACTCCTCCGCTCACCTTGTTGTGCTTAAGGTAATGGAGATGGTTCCAACATTTGCAGCTCAGAGGATCCTGACAAATAGTCTCTAAAGAGTAAGATCTTCACTCAGTGGTACCTGGTCCATGGCTGCTGGCTCTCTCTCCCTGTGGCCCCCATGGTTTGGGGTGTATTCCAGAGGCCCAGGACCTCTCTCACCCCTGGGGGCCCCAGACAGTCTCCCACCAGAGCCACCACTGTCCCCAAGCCTCCCCGCCAGTGACACAGCTCAGATTCTCCACCAGAGGTTGCGCCTCCCTCTGCCTGGGCTCCCCCTGTCAGATGTCCCCATGTCTGGGGCTCCTCGAGGCCCAGGTCTCTGTCATGTTGCATCAGCATCTCTGGGGACATCCGTGGTCCGTCCCTCACTCCCTGAGTTGAGTTCGGTCATGTTCACAGGTGGCAGCATCACGTGGGATCCCGACCCAGACCGAATCCAGAACAGCACTGTGGTTAAACCCCTCTGCAGGGCGGTCATTGAAGCAGCTTTATCAAAGCGGAACAGAGCTGGTGCCCTGGGCTTGCCACCCTCACTGAGCTGACCAGAGGGCAGTGCCTGGCTGCACATCAAAGGACAGGCGGACGTGATGGTTCATAAAGCCACCAGCTCCAAAGGCCACCGCTGGGGTCACAGAGCCCATGGAATGGGCTGTCGTGGTCTCACCCTGAGCCAGTGGGGGTGGGTCATCCCCGTGATCTCTGGGCAGCAATGCGTGTGGCTCAGGGCTAAATATGGGACTTCCCTGGCTGGCTCTGCCCTAGGTGTGCTGTGCACCTTTAGGGGAGGCCCCTAGCCTCTCTGAACCTTGCATCACTCAATGTTATCTGTTAATGGGGGATGGGCTTAGGAATGAATGATATACTAGGCATGAAAGTGTTTTATTCAAACATCTTTAAAATGATTGTGGTTGTTGGTTTGCTTGTCTGGTTTTCCTTCAGTCTATTTCCATCCTTGGCCCTCCCCACCCCCACCGCCTCATGTTCTGACCTCCTGGGGATGATCCTTAACCTGCCTGCTGTCTGTGCTCATGGCCAATACACCCCGTAATAGCTGTGCTCTCCATTTAGCTGTTGGCCAAGCTTTTCTCCTGCTGTTCACACTCCTAGTTTCTGCTGGTCTCTTGAGCCTCCCTAAGTCGATACATTCACTTCTCCTTCCGTTTTAACCTCGTGACCCTCAGTCCCGGAGCTGGGGAATGACACAGCTCCCAAGTGTCTGCTCATGTCAGGGCCACCTGCAGCTGAGTCACGTTTATTGTAACAGGGAACCAGATAAGAGGAGATGGACAGGCTAGCACAACCCCTTCACCACTGATATGAAGACAGCTCCCAGGCCACTATACCCATTGGGGAATCGTCAGCATGGGCGCCTATTGCCACTCCCAATGGCTGGGCTCTTCCAGATCCAGGGCTAAGAGCTCCTGTGCATTATTTTATTTTGGGTTCACACTAGCCCTAGGAGGGTGATCACTTAGTGTGGACAGGAAGAGCCATCCCTATCCGCAAGGCTATATCTAAATCAGTGAGACACAGGAGTTCCCATTGTGGCTCAGTAGAAACAAACCCGAATAGCATCCATGAGGACTCAGGTTTGACCCCTGATCTTAGTGGGTTAAGGATCTGCTGTTGCTGTGAGCTGCGGTGTAAGTCTCAGATGTGGCTCGGATCTGGCATTGCTATGAATGTAGTGTAGGCTGGCAGCTGCAGCTCTGATTTGACCCTTAGCCTGGGAACTTCCATATGCCACAGGTGCAGCCCTAAAAAGGCAAAAACAAACAAAAAAACCCCAAAAAACTAAATCAATGAGGCACAGCCCTTATCCACCCCAGATGGAGCCCAGACCGACCCATCCCTTGCCCCAGCAGCTGAGCACCGGGCATGCAGTGACCTGCCTCCTGCTCTGGGGCCCCATGTCTCCAGCTCGCTGCTGGGAGAGGGTTCAGGCTGCATGCCCTGAGCGGGTTGGGGGGCTCTGACTGCCCTGCCATGGGCATCACAGCTTGATTGTCGAGCTTGCAAAGCAGAAGGCTGGCAGTGCTCCTGAGGCCCAGACTTGCTGAGTCAGCACTTGTTGGTCAGGCCAAGGCTGCTGTGGCCACGGTGTGGCTTTGTGCTCTTGTTGTGGGCAAAGGGGAGTAGATGTTCACCTACCCACAGGCTCCCTCAAGCTGCATCTCAGCACCTATGACTTTCCTTCTCCCCAGCTCACCTGAGCCCCTTTCCTGGGCTTTCCCCTTCCTTCCTTTTATTGGTGCTACAATGAACTGAATAGTGTCCCCCCAAATTCAAAGTGGAGGTCCTACCCCTCAGTGTGTGTGCTAGTACTTGGTGGTGGGGCCTTTGGGAGATAATCCAGTTTGTTTGTTTATTTATTTATTCATTGTCTTTTTAGGGCTGCAGGATGTGGAGGTTCCCAGGTTAGGGGCCTAATCAGAGCTGTAGCCAATGGCCTACACCAGAGCCACAGCAACGCTGGATCCTTAAGCCACTGAGGGAGGCCAGTGATGGAACCCACAACCTCATGGTTCCTAGTAGGATTTGTTAACCACTGAGCCACGATGGGAACTCCATATTTTTATTTATTTATTTGTTTGTTTATTTTCCCTTTTAGAGCTGCACCCTTGGTGTGTGGAAGTTCCGAGGTTAGGGGTTGAATTGGAGCTGCAGCTGCAGGCCTATGCCACAGCCACAGCAACGTGGTATCAGAGCCATGTCTGTGACCTATGCCTCAGTTCACAGCAACACCAGATCCTTAACCTGATGAGCGAGGCCAGGAATTGAACTTGCATCCTCATGGATACTAGTCAGGTTCATTACCACTGAGCTACAACGGGCACTCTGATATTTCGATTTAGATGATCTTGTGAGGGTGGGGCCCCCTGATGGGATTGGCACCCTTATAAGAAGAGACAGCAGAGAGCTCACTGGCTCCCCACCACTTAAAGACCCAAAGAAGACAGCCATGTACAAACTAGGAGGAGAGACCAGAACCCGACCACACCACCACCCTGATGTTAGACCTCCCAGCCTCCAGAACCAAGCAATAAATTTCTGTCATTTAAGCCTCCAGTCTGGGGTACCTTATTATGACAGCTCTCACAAACTTGTACAGTTAATTTCCTTATTCTCAGTCCAAGACAGATTTCAAATGTAATTACTGTTGGAATTACTATTATTATATTTGGCTGCACTCGCAGCATGCGAAAATTCCCAGGCCAGGGATCAAATACTTGCACCAGGACCATGACCCGAGCCACAGCAGAGGCAACACCAGGCCCTTAACCCACTGAGCCACCAGGGAACTCTTACGGTTGGGATTACCATGGGAGGTCTGCCTTCATATTTCAAGAGCACAATTAGCAAGCACTTTGTAAAGGATCTGCTTCTAGATGCCCTTGGACCAAGTTGAAAGTCTCGATCTACCCTATAAGGGTGGGTCCATTCCCAGGACATCTGTGAGATCCCACCAGCCCATAACACAGGGACCTCCAGAGCCTGGCCCTCCCACTTGGTCTGCCTTCCCTGCCTCCTCCTCCTCCCTGTACCCTGGTCTCCAGGCAGAGGACCAGAGGATGCAGGAGGCCGCTCCCTGGCACCGTGGGCAGCAAACCCATTCTTTCCTTTCTAAACACAAAGCAATCTCTATGCGCTGCCTCACAGAGGAAAACTGCAAATGAGGCTCTGGGTGTGGTGAGTCCTGGCTCTGGCTCTGCAGGCTGGCCGGCATTTTTCCTTAGGGAGGCCTTTGTTTTCCCTTTCAGAAGAGAGGCCTGAAACATGGAGACACCTCAAAACTCTTCACGTACCACAACCTGGACATCACAACAGACTGGGTAAAGAGTGTCACCAATGCAAAGACTCCTTAAGATGAAAGAAACATGGCACAAGGAAACTTGAGATGCCCTGGAAGCTGTGGATCACAAGTGGAAAAAAAAAAAGGCTCATTGAGGTTTTCCCCAAGCTGACAACAATCCTAAAAATCCATGACTAACAATAACGAGTTGGGAGGCTGAAACTCTTCTGAACTTCAATAATAAAAGCATCATTTGATCAATTGTGCTAGAAAAAAGAATTCTCATTCTATTCTGTCCACAGAAAATTATATTGCAGAATCACTCTTATGTGAAGAGGGGTATGAAGACCAAAAAAAAAAAAAAAAAAAAATGTAGGGAAGAGGGAATTTTGAGATACTTCAGACAATGAATAGGTAAAAATATTGCTTTATTCTTCTGGATTTTGTGGTGTTTGTACTGGTATTTAAATGTGTGGTGTGTTATTCTAAATAAATGGTTCACTTTAGCACCCAAATTTGTTTTGTTTTTTCTTTTTTTTTTTTATGGCCACACTTGTGGCCTGAGCTAGGGGTCCAATCAGAACTGCAGCTGCCAGCCTATACCACAGCCACAGCCACACTGGATCTGAGCCACATCTGCAACCTACTCTGCAGCTTGCAGCAATACCAAATCCTTAATCCACAGAGCAAGGCTAGGGATCCAACCCACATCCTCGAGGACACTATGCTGAGGTCTTAACCTGCTGAAGCCACAGCGGGAACTCCTAGAACGCATTTTGTATTTGTAGTTTTGTTTTTCTTTTTTTTCTTTCTGGCTGTGCCACAAGTATGTGGAAGTTCCCCGGGCCAGGGGTCAAACCCCCACTGCAGCAGTGACCCAAGCCCCAAGCCACTGCAGTGACAACGCCAGATCCTTAAGCCGCTGTGCCAATAGGGAGCTCCTGCATTTTTCTTTTTCTTTTCCTAAAGAGCGTTTCTAATATTGAAGAAAAAGCTTCAGGACCCACAAAACTAGACATGGCCTGTTCTCTTGACCCACGTTCTCGGATGACATTCCACACACCCTCATCCTTTTGGCTCTGCCCTGGGGGTCAGTTCCAGCTGCTCTCCAAAGCTGACCATGTGTGCGCCAGGGAGACCGACGGGGCCATCCCAACAGCTCGTTACCCCTGGGAATAAGATGTGGGCCTGGAGATGTAAAACTTCCATGGGTAGAATCAGCTTCCTCTGCCGCACCAGCTACTTGGAGCACTAATTCTGGTGATGAAAATGGGAGCCTTGGAATTCCCGTTGTGGCAGAGTGGTTGGCGGGTCCGACTGGGAACCATGAGGTTGTGGGTTCGATTCCTGGCCTTGCTCAGTGGGTTAAGGATCTGGCGTTGCCGTGAGCTGTGGTGTAGGTTGCAGATGCAGCTCGGATCCTGCGTTGCTGTGGCTCTGGCGTAGGCCGGCGGCTACAGCTCCGATTCGACCCCTAGCCTGGGAACCTCCACATGCTGCTGGAGCGGCCCTAGAAAAAGGCAAGAAGACAAAGAAAAAAAAAAGAAAGAAAGAAAAGAAAGAAAGAAAAAAGAAAAGAAAAGAAAAGAAAATGGGAGCCTCAAAGAAGACCATGGAGCAATGGCAGGGAGCTTAAATGCCTTTCCAAGAACTCCTGGAAAGAACTAGATCTGGTTCTCTTCCCCTGAAACTTGAGCAAAGCACTGACGGGGGCTTCCCTGGAGCAGAGTGTGATGACAACCTGCTTTGGGGAATTTGTTGATAGGCAGCGTCCCATTCTGTTAAGGGAGAAATAAGTAGGAGTCTGTAGCCTTGACCCCTGCGGGCTTTAACGGATCCCAAATTCCCCTTTAAACCCCATATCCACGTAATACCAAAGTTTTAATGACATTGTGTAATCATTAAAAGAGCACTCCTGAGCTACCCTAGCAGGCCTACACCATCTCCCTGTTAGGTTAGGTCAAGGATTGTCCTAGATTTGGAATTTGCTGTAACTAGTCCCATGAGCTACCTGACTGAATTAAAATCTGATATGTTGATTATTGGAGGCAGTGGCGGGGAGGGGAGTGAAACATTCTAGCACAGATTTATGGTGACAGTTTCAGCCCTGGGAGAAGTGACCACAAAGACCTGAATTGTGTACTTGTCATGGGCGAATTTTTTGGTCCAATAAAGTTGTTTTCAAACTCTGATATGCTCCATGGTCTTTACATTTAGGAATTATACACATGAAATAAATAAAATTAGGAGTTTCCAGCTCAGAGGAAACAAATCTGACCAGCATCCATGAAGACACAGGTTCGATCCCTGGCCTTGCTCAGTCGGTTAATGATCCTGCATTGCCATGAGCTGTGGTGTAGGTCTCAGACTCGGCTCAGATTTGGCGTTTCTGTGGCTGTGGTGTAGGCCAATAGCTACAGCTCTGATTTGACCCCTAGCCTGGGAAACTGCATATGCTGTGGATATGGCCCTAAAAAGACAGAAGAAAGAAAGAAAGAAAGAAAGAAAGAAAGAAAGAAAGGAAGGAAGGAAGGAAGAAAGGAAGGAAGGAAGGAAGGAAGGAAAGGAATACATAAAATTGGATACACAAGTCATAGTCCACAAAATTTGGGATTTATTTGTTGAGACAGGGTTTTGCAACTTTCCCACAAGAATCTCCTTAGCTTGCAAAACCCTTATCACCATGCTATCACACCTCCCCAGGTATCTCTCAGCATTCCTGAAACCTTGGAAACCCTTAGCTTCCAAGGTTTAAGATTGCAATTAAGACAAAAAACCTGGAGTTCCTGTTGTGGCTCAATGGTAACAAACCTGATTAGTATCCCTGAGGATGCGGGTCCAATCTCTGGCCTCCCTTAGTGGTTTAAGGATCCAGTGTTCTGCAAGCTGAGGCATAGGTCATAGTTATGGCTTGGATACAGAGTTGCTGTGGCTGTGGCATAGGCTGGCAGCTATAGCTCCAATTCGACCCCTAGCCCTGGAACCTCCATATGCCACGGGTGTGGCCCTAAAAAGACCAAAAAAACCAAAACCCCCACAAAAGGTGTGGACTCTGTCCAGAATCACTGAGAACAAAAACTACTGCCAGCGAATCAGTTGTTCTTTCAATAAAGACACAATGTCGAAAGGGTTGATCATGGAGATGAACAAAATTATCACATTTTTCTGTCTACACTTGGAAAAGCAGAACACATCACTGCTTCATGCAACACCTCCCCCCACCAAAAAAAAAAAAAATACAACAACAGTCTTGTTAGGAGTGGATTTGGGAAATTGAAAGCCACATGATACGAAGTTTTTAGAGACCGAATATTAGCAATAATTCTGTGGCTACTGTAGCTGCTGGGCAGTTTCGTTTAGCAATTTACATCTATTAATATGAATCAGTAGTTTCTATTGTCCAAAGGGCATGCCCTATCTTTAGTGGATTCTTGGTTAGCTTGTCCCTTTTAGGGGTCTTTATTTTATTTCATTTAAAAAGTATTTTGGGGAGTTTCCATTGTGGCTCAGCAGAAATGAACCCAACTAGCATCCATGAGGACTTGGTTTCGATCCTCGATTTTGCTCAGTGGGTTAAGGATCTGGCATTGCTGTGAGCTGTGGTGCCAGTTGCAGATGTAGCTCAAATCCTGCATTGCTCTGGCTGTGGTGTAGGCTGGCAGCTGCAGCTCTGATTTGACTCCTAGCCCAGGAATTTCCATATGCCATAGGTGCAGCTCTAAAATATATATATTGTTTTTAGATAGACAACCTGGAAATGAAAGACTTTTCTGTGTGCTTGTTGTAGCACTTAAAAAAAAATCTGTTGGAGTATAGTTGATTTACAATGTTGTGTTAGTTTCAGGTGTACAGCATAGGGATTCAGTGATACATATACATACATCCATTTCTTTTCTAGGGGGCTTTCTTGACACTCTGTGGTGAGTTACACTGTTTCTAATGATCATACCCTTCTCTAGCTGGACTCAGCCATACTGAACAGTACAGAGTGCTCTTTCCCAGGAAAATACCAGCCAGGATTAGCTTACTGCATTGAGCTACTTACCACCTTGGAAATTGTAGTTCTCCGAAGTGGGTTTAACCTGGCATGGAGCATGGGTGGGGGTGTGGCAAAGGTCACTAAGCTCAGGACACCTGCACAGCTGGGGGTTCCTGGATACCTGGCTCCTGGGTCAGGACAGGAAGTTTGGAGTGAGAGAGGCCAGGTGACAGTGGGTCTCAGTGCCCAGCCAAGGGGCAAAACAGAAATTCCTTCTTTTGCCAGCTTTCCTTTTTTTTTTTTTTCTTCTCTTCCTCTAAAACATTTTTTAAAAATTTATTTTCTTGAAAGGTAGCGATGTACAATGTTGTGTTAGTTTCCGGTGTATAGCAAAGTGATTCATATTTACATAAATACATACATACACATTCTTTTTCAAATTCTTCCATTATGGTTTAACACAGGGTATTAAATATAGTTCCCTGTGCTTTACAGCAGGACCTTGTTGTTTATCCATTTTCCATATAACAGTTTTCATCTGCAAATCCCAAATTCCCAGTCCATCCCTCCCTCATCCCTCCTTCCCCTTGGCGACCACAAGTCTGTTCTCCATGCCTCTGTTTTTGTTTCATAGGTAAGTTCATGCATGTCATATTTTAGATTCCACATACAAGTGATATCATATAATATTTGTCTTTCTCTGACTTACTTCACTTAGCATGATAATCTCTAGGACCATCCATGTTGCTGTAAATGGCATTCATTCTTTTTTATGGTTGAATAGTATTCCATTAGATATGTGTACCACATCTTCTTAATCCATTCATCTGTCAATGGACAATTAGGTTGCTTCCATGTCTTAGCTATTGTAAATAGTGCTACAACAAATGTATGTCAACTCAAATATTTGAAAGTATCTCTGAGGAGAGCTGAGAATAATTTAAAACAAGATAATTAATGCAAATGTTTTATCCTTTTTCCAAAAAGTTAAACTTCTAACTATGTGCACATAATCTTCTGTGGAGCTCTATAACAATATGGGAAGCTATTTGTCACTGTTTTGCCCCCTCCCCAGTCTCTTCCTATTTTGGGAAATTTCCTAATTTAGGAAGTAGGAGCACCCACCGTGGAAGAAGATGATACTGCTGCTAGGACGTGGGCACATGGTCTGGGCTCAGTCAGTCAGATGGCTCTGCCCAGGTCTTTGGTTTTGGTTTTTGTTTTTACGGCCCTGCCACACCTGCACCCTATGGAAGTTCCCAAGCTGGGGGTTGAATTGGAGCTGCAGCTGCAGCTGCAGGCCTATGCCATAGCCACAGCCACACCGGATCTAAGCTGCATCTGGGACCTACGCCTCAGCTTGCGGAACGCCCGATCCCTAACCCACTGAAGGAGGCCAGGGATTGAAACTGCATCCTCACAGAGACTACGTCAGGTCCTTAACCCAATGAGTCCCAGACTTTGAACTGGGAGCTCTTGACTCCAAGCAGCAGGAACTTCACACTCTAGAGAGGGATTCACTCACCCAACACCCTTTACAAACACTTTTCTTAGCCTGTCCCTACTACAGAGATTGGTCACACACTTCTAGCTTCTTTTGTCTCTCTAGATGGTTATATGGCACACCTCTAGCCAGGGAGATAGAGATGGAGGTCTGTCTTGAGATTTCTTAGAAAAGTCTTGCCTTCTTGATACAGGAGTCACCTTTTCTGTCTTCTCTCAATTTCCACCTTGAATGTATGTGCAATCTCTAGGGCTGCAGCAGCCATTTTGCAACCATGAGGGAACAACTTTGAGGCATAAAGCCAATATGCTAAGGGTGGTAAAGCAGATTAAAAGAGCCTGGATTCCAGGCAGATTTCTTTTAGATAATTGAATCCATGTCTGCAACAACCGATGTCTAGATACATGGGAAAAATATGCACTTACGTTTAAACTATTATTAGCCAGGTTGTCTATTGTTTGCAACTATCTTCATTCCTCACTGATCTAGGCAGTTTCCAGTGTCCAGCACTGGTGAGATCTGTAGTGCCAGGTACTATGTCAGAAGCAGGGGTGGCAGCAGCAGTGTTGTTACAGAACCAGTTCTGCAGCATTATTTTGGATGTCATTCTTCTTTCTTAGCTTCTAAACTCCTCCAGAACTCCTGAGGATTTTGTGAGCCATATAAAGTGCATTTTTCTTTTTTTTCCTTTTTAGTGGCCACAACTTCAGCCTATGGAAGTTAGGGGTTGAATAGGAACTGAAGCTGAAGCCTACACCACAGCCACAGCAACACCAGATCCCAGCCGCATCTGTGACCTACACCACAGTGTGCAGCAATCCCAGATCCTTAACCCCTAGAGCAAGGCCAGGGATTGAACCCACAGACTCATGGATACTATGTTGGCTTCTTAGTCCACTGAGCCACAATGGGAACTCATAAAGTGCCTTGTAATATACTCAGTTTCTACTTAAATTTATCAAAGCTTAACAATAATAATAATAGATGAGGTCATTAGGGTGAGTCCTAATGCAATATAACTGGAGTCCATATAAAAAGAGGAAATTTGGACGCAGAGAGAACACCACGTGAGAACAAAGGTAGAGACTGGGGTGAAAAAAAAAATTAGACAAAATTTCTCTTGCTTGCAATCAAGAGTCCTGAGAAATATAGAAATTGACTTCAGGAGTTGTGGCAACAATATACCCTCAAGGAAAGGGGGTGAAATTGAAAGTGACTGGTCTGGTTGAGTCTAAGGACAATGAAAACTCAAGTAGTATTAAGCCAGTTTCTGGGAGTTCCCTTCTGTGACTCAGGTCACTGCTGTGCCCAGGTTCGATCCCTGGCCCAGGCACTTCCATATGCTGGGGGCGTGGTCAAAAAGATAAAGAAAAATAAAAGACAATTCATGGCACAACGTCGCTTGTGGTTACTTGCATGAAAGTCACCTGGTGCAGTGAAGTTAAGGCATCGAGAAATCTAGCTGTTCCTGCCAGTAAACAGTAGAAAAGGGTACAAAGAATTCAGAAACCATCTGCGGGACAGCTTAAGATGTGAAGGTCAGGGTCTTAAGTTCTAGCTCAGGCTGTCTGAAAACCAGGGACTTTCACTGACTGTGCTAAAAGTCTAGCTTATCTTTTGCCACCACAACAAACACTTAAGGGAGATTCTCTGGGTTCCTGATTTGCCATATCTGTTCAAGTCACAATCTCTTGTCTCTCCTGGATAGTTAGGGGACAGATGGGAAAGAGTGAGCATTGGGAGATTCTGAATGGGGACAGGTGGCACTGTGGGCTCAGAACACATAGCTTCTCCTGTCATGGAAGTAACCCCTCCTTTTGTATAAAGAGGCTCTTTCTCACTTGCTTGAAGACCTACAATGTTCTGGCCCGAGAAGGTCACTTTGTGAAGGGCGGTGTCTTCAGACAAAAGCCAGAGCTCAGTACCCACGTGCCCCTCGTAAAGGTCCCACTTTATAAAGCCAGACCTGGATGGAGGAGACTTAGGCACCAAAGTCACTGCAGGATTTTGCTCTCTGTACCAGGAAAAGTCTTGGGAATACACATGGAAATAAATGCTGAAGGAGGGAAGAAGAGGATGTTTCCTTTCCAAGAGAGCCTAGTCCAAGTGCTTCCTGGAGCAGGTGGTGTGGTTCTCATCTTAAGAGAAGCTGAGACACCTGCATTTCTTTGACATCACATAGGAATGCAAGGAAAGAGGAAGGTTGGTGTGGATTTCCCATGTGTGACCTTGTCGCCCATCCCCTAACTTGGTCACTTGAAGACGCTCTCTTCATCAAGGCAGTGAGGGAATTGCCACCACCTCTCTAAGGCACAGTCATGGATATTTTCTTGAGAACTGCAGGGGTTAAACAGACCATCTCATGCTTGCCAGGATCCCAAGAGCCAGAGGCCAGTTGAGGCACAACCACAAGGAGAGGCAAGGTCATCTCTATAAAAGCCATAGTGACCATGACCATTCCCAGGGTCAGCTTGGGAATCAGAATTGTCTGTGTATCAGTATCTTTGGCAGAAGCTAATTGATCATGAGCTCCTAGAACCAAACAGATGGCAGCCGGCTATGGCCCTTCATATGACAGAAGAAAACCAAAGCTCTCTAGGTCTGATTTAAGTCATCAATTTTTTTTTTCTTCCTTGTGTCATATGTATATCTGTATCTATTTTAATTAATGACCTTCATTTTAATTTTCTTCTATCTCATATAGGATATGTTATTAACAGATATGTTAATGATTTAATCTATGAGATCAAAATATTGACTGTGACAGAAGTAAAGGAGGAATTGTTATTACCCAGAGATCCTGGACTTCAGGCTGGATACAGAAAATGATCCTTTAGTGTGACTCCTTTAGGAGAAGGAGTGAAGGTATTTTTCAGTTGCACAAGTGATGCTGCATTATATTAAGTGGGAACTTTTTTTTTTCTTTCAGAATTTCAAGAATAGTAAGAAGCACATTCAGTGCTGCAGAGTCAAAGGGACAGACTATTGCAGAACTTTGGCATTCTTTTGGGCTGCTTTGGAAGTATGGTAAAGACTGCTAGTTCCTCCCCAGATCCATTCTCCCCTTCATCCGTAATAACAAACCTTGACTTTCAGCTGTGCATATTACAATATTGAATAAAAATACATTTCCCAACTCTCTCTTGCAGCTATCACATTAACGTAACTAAGTTCTACCAATGAGGAGTGGATGCATTTGATTCTACCAATGAGTAGTGGAAGGCTCCTTGAACAAGAGAGGACGAGTGCCCTTTAATCTTCCCCTGTTCCTCCCAGCCAGCCTGGGAGGTGAATGCAATGGTTAGAGAGCCAGCAGCCACTCTGGATGATAGGGTTGTCTCGTGACTATAGAGGCCTGGCATGGTGGAAGAGAAATATCAGAGCTTCTTATGAGGGTATTGTATTCTTTCAGTGAAATAAAATATACGCAGAAATTGTTTGAATGAATGTCCAGGCAAAATAGGGAAGACCAATGCAAGCAAGGCATAGTTTCTATCCTAAGGAAACACAGGCAAGTGGGGTGAGAGACAAGGATGTTGTGTAAGCACACAGGTGGTGCACCTAACCTGAGTGGATGGTGCTGTGGTCTGGGAAGACTTTCTGGAGGAAGTAACCTCTTACAGGTGAATGGAATCTGGCCACCTGTTAGAAGAAGGGAATGGAAAAAAGTTTTCTTGGCAACAGGAGTTAAGAGTTGTTAACATTCATTAACACCCCCCAAGAGACTAGTCAGGGAGGGAAGCTAGAGTTGGAGTTTGGACTTTATCCTCAGAACAATGAGGGGCAAGTGAGAGAGGGAAAGGATAGGGGAACTAGAAAAGGAGTTTGACACCAAAGGCACACTTGGCCCTGACAAAGCACTCGAAATTTACTGGGAGGGTGTAAACACTGCATCAAGTGTTGGAAAAACAGGGCTGGATCCGGGCTCCACGGGGGTTCTTTTAGGAAAAAGAACAATTAGCCACGAAGTTGACTATTAACTTGAGATGAAAAAATAAATCAGGGATATTACTGGAGTTTTGGAGATTTGGGGCCCTTTCTTCAGTGTACGGGAGCTGCTTGCCCAGAAATCCTTCCAGACCGCAGCGAGGCCCCCCAAGACGATGCTAGAGAGGCCCCCTGGGGCGTAAACTGGGTCGACTTTTCCGCTTCAGAGGAGGGAACCCTCAACCACAGCAAACAGAACTTGTCGGTCGGTCGGTCTGGTGGACAGGCCTCCTGCTGGGCATGTGGGATTGGAAAGGGGGGCAGCACACTCAGAGCGGCCACTGACCCGCTCATGTCTGTGCGTTCCCTCCGCTCGCGCCCTCCCCAAGAGAGAGCACCCCCTACCCCACAGAGAGAGCACAATGTGGGGCGTATTGTGTGGGTCTCCGCGAGAAAACAGTCCCTCTTAACCACGGAGACCAGGCAGCAGCCACAGGGACCACCGCTTTCCTCACTCTGCATATACAAACGTGACCTCAAAAACACAACCCTTGTCTTTGGCATTTCTGGATTTAGAAATAAACATCACCCCAGACGTCCAAGAAAAAACGCCGGCCAGTTTATAGTCGCAGAGTCGTAGTTTTATTTTTAATGTTAAAAAAACATCGCAACGTTTGTCGCTGTTGAGATAAAATAACGAACTTCGGCAAGACAACAAGTAGCCATCAACACACAGCGCGAGACGGGGAGCTCTCTCCCAGGAGAAGTGTGCGACGAGGGTTTTGGGGGCTTTGCTGGCGGGGAGGCGCGGGGGCGGGGCACGGGGGGCGCCGTCGCTCAGTGAGGGGGCGGAGCAGGCGGTGCGGGGGCGCGCAGCGCAGGGGCCGGGCAGGAGGTGCGGGCCGGGCCCGGGGCGCTCAGTGCGGGGGGCGGGGCTCCGGGGGGCGCGCGGCGAGGCTCCGCGGGGCGGCGCTCCTTGGGCAAAGGGTGCAGACCCGGGGCGCGCGGCCCTAGCGGGCGCGCGGGGGCGGCGGGCGCGGCGCTGCCAATCGCAGACAAAGGCCGCCCCAGTGAATCATGTGGTGCCGGGGGAGGAAGTGCGGCTTGTTTTCTTTCCTCCAGTCGCCGGGCTCCGGGTGGAGTGTGATGCGTGGAGACCCCCGCGGGGGCGGCGGCTGCCGCGAGTCCCGATGAGGCCCGAGCGCTCCCGGCCGCGCCGCAGCGCCCCCGGACAGATGGAGGCTCCGCCGTGGGACCCCCTGCGCAACGACTCGCTGCCCCCTACGCTGACCCCCGCCGTGCCCCCTTACGTGAAGCTCGGCCTCACCATCGTCTACACCGTGTTCTACTCGCTGCTCTTCGTGTTCATCTACGTGCAGCTCTGGCTGGTTTTGCGCTACCGCCACAAGCGGCTCAGCTACCAGAGTGTCTTCCTCTTTCTCTGCCTCTTCTGGGCCTCTCTGCGGACGGTCCTCTTCTCCTTCTACTTCAAAGACTTCGTGGCGGCCAACGCGCTCAGCCCCTTCGTATTCTGGCTGCTCTATTGCTTCCCCGTGTGCCTCCAGTTCTTCACCCTCACGCTGATGAACTTGTATTTCACGCAGGTGAGTCGCGGGCAGCAGCCCCCGAGGGCGGGAGGCACCTGGCGGGCGTTCACCTGGCGGGGGCGATGGCAACTGCAGGCGGGGCCGGTCGCAGAGCCGCAGGGCTGAGAGTGTCGAAGGACGTAGCGCAGGTTCCAGGGTGGTCCGAGCCCCGTCCTACCTGCAGGCCTTTCTCCTCGGTTACGCCCACCCATGCCCAAAGGAGAAGAAGGAGAAGGCAAAGGAAAGTGAGGGCTGGAGGCCCCCCCGTCAGCCTCTGCCCTCGGCTCAGCATCACCCAGTGGGTCCGGGCCCTCCCCGCGTTGGGCTCGTGCGGCAGAATCGGTACTGAAGAGAGGTGTGCCCAGCAGGGACACTCGAACTCAGGAGTTTCCACTATAGCCCCTCATGGCAAAGCATCCAATCTCCAGCCTGGAAAGGCCATCCGCACGTTGGCCTCCAGATTGGGGCCAGACACCGGCTTTGCGGTGGCAGGATGGGACTGTCCTGGTTTGGATGGGATGTTTTGAGCTTTCGGCTTTGGAGCTCTGCTCAAATGCATCTTATTAAGTTCTTCCGCAGGATTGCTAAACAGCGGTCAGGGTGACACCCAGCTCCTGAGCTGGCGCGGCGGCGGGAGGTCAGGGTTACCGGCGGAGCTCATTTGAGAGGCCCCGAGAAAACGCCATAAAAGTTTACTGGGGCCCTTTTACAGGCACACAGGAGCCTTTTTATGAGGCGGATTGTTAGGAAGCTCACGGGAGACCGCACCAGTTCATTTGTTTTCTGTGATGGTTGACTTAATAAAGTACAGTAATTGTAAAGTACTTTGAAAATACTGTGTAAAGTATCACATGAAGGTGTATTAGCAAAAAGCAGTCATCGGCATCTCTGCCTCCCATTAGCTTTGCAAGCACTAAAATGTCCATTTTTGCTAGGATCCTTCCCAGGGGAGAAGCACTGACCATGTCACCTGGTGAGGGGAATGGAAGAACTGCTGTTCTGGGAGAGGCTTTTGTGCCAGGAAGCATTCCATTCCTTTGTCCTTATTTATGAAAAGAAAATGCTGTTGATTAAAAAAGGAAGAAACGGTAGAAAAGGGAGTGTATTGGTGTAGCAGGAGCCCCTGCCTGCAAATTTGGAGGAAATACTTTCTGCAAAAAACTACACCTGTATTATTTAGTAGCTATTATAATCTTATCAAAGGGATCTATACTCAAAGCCTTCTCCTGAATCCAGTGTATCAGCATATTTTCCAGTCCACAAGTAATGTGGATCATCTGTCTACATAGTACTTTTAAACCAGTTCAGGCAGTCAGCTACATTGCAGGCACTCCGGCTATTTACTTGGATCAGAAGGATGATTCTAACAAGATAGAAAAGTCAGGTGGCTTGATGTTACTTCAAGAATTGTGACAATGGTTTGGTTGCACATTGCAACCTTTCTTCTGGGCCCTTTGTGAGAAGAGAGGAAAGCATAGGGCGCTGCCCTTGCTCTCTGGCAAAATCACATGCACATTCTGTGCTCAGAGCTGGATTAGGGGCAGGGCGGCATTTTCTGCACCATCTGCTGGTTGGTGAGTAAATGCTGAGTGAGGGAAAGAGTGACCAGGCAGACAGCCTCTCAAGCGGAGAGGCCACAAGCTACCACCTTGGCTTCTTTATAACTCTCAGGTCTTGATTTCTTTTCTTTTCTTTTTTCTTTTCTTTTCTTGTCTTTTTAGGGCCACACCCATGGCACATGGAGATTTCCAGGCTAGGGGTCAAATTGGAGCTATAGCTGCCAGCCTTCACCACAGCCACAGCAACTGGGGATCCGAGCTGCCTTTGCGATCTATACCACAGGTCACCGCAATGCCGGATCCTTAGTGCACTGAGCAAGGCCAGGGATCAAACCTGCGTCCTCATGGATGCTAGTCAGGTTTGTTTTCGCTGAGCCGTGATGGCTACTCTGGGTCTTGATTTCTTTATATCTCCAGGGTGACTGGCAGGAGAAGGTGGCACTAACTCCTGGCACCTCTGACCTTGGCAGAGAAACCACTCCTTGGCTTTTTGACAGATACTCTGGTATTTCTGTTGCGTTATAAAAGGGTCCCTCTTTGACTCCCAGCTCCCGCACCTCTCTTCCTTTCCCCTCCTTCACGCCTCCTCTTAAGCAGGATTCTCTACACTGGCATGGCTCGAGCCCCATCTCAGAGTGTGTAAATCAGATTCCAGAGGTGGGGGATAGTGGGTAGCAATTAAGAAGCCTGTGCTATGTGCCAGGCATGGTTCTAAGTGGTCTGCCTTACCTGTTCTTCACATCGACCCCCTGAAGAAATATTGACGGTGCCCCTACTTTTCAGGGAGGTCCATATGACTCGCCCTAGGTCACACGGCCAATGAGCACTGGCGCCAGGAGTCATACCCACATCTGTGACTAAAGGATAAGCCTTTGTGGTACAGTATTTGAAACTTCTTAGAGCTGGGAAATGTACCCAGCTCTCAGTGTCCTCTGGGAGCTTGGCATCCAGTCGGGGAGATACCAAGTGTTCATCCAGGGTTCCCATTGTGGCTCATCAGGTTAAGAACCCAGCATAGTGTCCCCGAGGATGTGGGTTCCATCCCTGACCTCACTCAGTGGGGTAAGTATCTGGCATTGTTGCAAGCTGATGTGTAGGTTGCAGATGCAGCTTGGATCTGGCACTGCTGTGGCTGTGGCGTAGGCCGGCAGCTGTAGCTCCAATTCGACCTGTGGCCTGGGAACCTCCATGTGCCGAGGGTACAGTCCTAAAAAGACAAAAAAAGTGTTCATTAAACACAGCTAGGTAATAACCCAGGGGACTAAGGAGACTCGAGGGGGACCCTGTCCTCTGAGAGGAGGTGGGTTTGCACCACTTCCTAGGTGGGAGGGGGAAAAGGCAGTGGGAGGGGAGTAGTGCATTCAATTTGGTTCTGAGAGTAGAGGACACTTTTTTCTGTTGGTGATATGTCCTCTGTACCTGGCCCACTGTTCAGGGTGGCCTCCTCACATCCCGGAAGCTTCCCTGGTAAGCTGGGAAGAAGGGAACTCTTGCTCTCTCCTGAGGTTTTCATGCCCAGCCCTGGTACAGCACTCTCAGGGGCATGGGGATGCTTGAGTCCTGGCTGCTGGGGGAGCACCGTCACCCAGCCTCCCACCCACCCAGGCTGACACCTTGTGCAGGGCGCACGCCGTTCAGCTGTCAGCAGCCCCTGCCTGAAGACCCACATCTTAGGGTACCCTGGTAGTTGAGCAGGCTCAACTTGATTTACTGTTTCCCCTAATCACTGTTGTAAAACTGCTAGTTAGGTCACGGTTTCACCCCCTCTGAGGTCAACCACCCCGCTTCCTACCATCCTCAGTTATGAAAATGACATCCAGTTCAAATCTCCTGTCCAGGGCACGCCAGGCTTAGCATCTAGTGCTTGGGTAGTACCCCACACTCTTAGCCTCTGCCCCTGCATCTCTGGAGTCTGGCTCTGCTGGCGAGGGGACAGGGTTTCCTCAGGTGACTCTACCTGTGCATTCCCTGCCTTGCTCTGCTAGGGTAGTACCCCACACTCTAAGCCTCTGCCCCTGCATCTCTGGAGTCTGGCTCTGCTGGCGAGGGGACAGGGTTTCCTCAGGTGACTCTACCTGTGCATTCCCTGCCTTGCTCTGCCTCTCTGGGCGACTCTACCCAGGGCTGTGTCTACATCGTGGGATCCACTTCATCCTGGCCCCTCTGGCCACTTCCCTTCCATCCTAGTCCCGTCTTCAGGTGGGGCCGCACGGATGCCCACCCACTCTCCCCTCCCAGCTCCCACCTGCCCCTATTCGTTGTCTCCCTTCCTACGGGCCCTGCCCCCCGCAGGATACCCACTGGAATCAGGCACCATCCTCAGTCCCTGGCACCCTTGGACCTCCCTGGCACAAGTTGCCCTCTGCTAGGACTCCTTCCCCACAACCCACTTTGCTCTGATGTCTACACCTTCTGGCCTCAAGCATCCAGCTTGGCAAGTTTCTGTCCAGGGAGTGGGGCACCAGGTCCCTTCCTTTGTCATCCCCTGAGTTGTTCCCATGGAGCTTTCTTCTCAGGGACCTGGGCTGGAGGCTATCGTCATCACCCACAGTGGCCACTGCTCTCCTGCCAACAGGCTGATAACTTCCTGTCTCCCCTCTCCAGCTCCGGGCACAGGCTGCAGAGCTGGGAAGATGGTGGTTGCTAGCAGGCCCTGTGTGTGCTGTGTGCATGTCTGGCTCCAAGTGTCTGGGGAATCTCCTGGGAGCTCTGAGTATTGAGTCCCTGTGGTTTCCAGCTCCGGGCCTGGCTGGGGGTCCAGCAGACCCCCACTCTCCTGCTGCCCTAGAAGTGAGAGGGCCAGGCTGGAGCAGAGGCATTTACTCCAGAGCCTGTTCTTCTAACACTGTGTTAATTTGCCTTTTTTTTTTTTTTTTTCTTTTTAGGGCCACACCCGTGGTATATGGAAGTTCCCAGGCTAGGAGTCACATCAGAACTACAGCCATGGACCTATGCCACAGCCACAGCAACTCAGGATCTGAGCCGAGTCTGATACCTACGTCACAGCTCACCACAACACCGGATCCTTAGCCCACTGAATGAGGCCAGGGATTGCACTTGCATCCTCATGGATCCTAGTCGGGTTTGTTAACCACTGCGCCATGAAAGGAACTCCTAATTTGCTTTTTTTATCAGGGCTTAGAGGGGCCAGACTCTGAGACCTGAGGTGTGCAGGGGTCTCTGTGCACAAGGTATGGTGCCTCCCCCCCCCCGCTCCAGGTCGTACAGTAGAGGCCTTCAGGCCAAGGCTGCCACTTTCTGGGCCAGGGCAGCTCTACAAGGCAGGCATGTCTGCAGAGCTGGGGTGGGGGCGGGGGGCAGGGGGAGCTCAGTGACACTGGGCAGCCTTATCTCTCAGCTGTTTTCCATCAGAATTACGTGTCTGGACCTCAGACTCTTGGGGTTCCTGGGTTTGGCTGAATGCGGTGGGCTCAGCTTCCTCCTGGTTCAGCCTTTTCTTGAACCCCGGGGCAGATTCCTGCCATGACAGGCTGATTTGAGGAAGGAAAAGGGGAAGTGAGCCCTCTCGGGTCGGGGAGAGGTGATGTGATTAGTGGACACTGACGCAGGAGCCAGGAACTGCCACGCCTTAGAGGGCGGCTGTGAAGCTGCAGGGGGATTACGGTGGGACCCGAGGTTCCTGGTGGGTGTTGGAGCTCATGGTGGGGGCCTGAGGCTCCTGGTGGGTGCTGAAGCTCATGGCAGGGGCAGCTGGAGTTCATGGTGGGTGTTGGAGTTAATAGTGGGAGTTTGGGGTTCATGGTAGGTGTTGGAGGTCATGGTGGGTGTTGGGGCTCATGGTGGGTATTGGAATTCCTAGTGGGAGTCTGGGGTTCAGGGTGAGTGTTGGAGCTCATGGTGGGGGCCTGGGAGTCCTTGTGGGTCATCAAAGGCCTGTGAGTCAGGAGGCAGCAGGGGCCCTGTGGACAGAGCTGGGTTTGCCCCAGCGTGCTTCCCGTGGCCAGGTACCAACCTGCTCCAGGATAAGGGCTGCCCCAGTTCTCCTTGGCCCCGGGTCGGAGCAGGTTAAAGGGATACCGTCCCTGCTGTGTCCCTTAGCGCCTCCTATCCCTCTGCTAAGATGCTCTTTGTGCATTTCCTAATAGCCTGAGCCCAGGCTCTGGCCAAACCGAAGTCCTGAAGGTCAGGCCCCTGCACTGGCTCAGCTCTTTATCAACCCACCATGTCACTGAAATAACTTCTCCCACCAAGTTACGAGTTTCATGTTTGTGAAAGGGCAGTGACCCTGGGCCTGCCTTTGGGGAGAGGTTGGAAACCACAGTCACTACAGCTGCAGCTCCTGACGTAGAGCTGAGGCCTGGGGAAGTCCAGCACCCCAGCCCTTCACTCTGCAGATGAGCCAATGCAGGCTTCGAGGAGCCTGGTGACCTGTCCAGCCAGGACGAGTGCTGGCTGTGCACGACACCCCCAACTCAAAGTTGCATCCTGGTCCCCATGCCCACTGACAGGGAACGAGGAGGCCGCTGAGGATCTGACCCTGAGACCCTGCCTTTAGCTCCACTGGGAAGGAGGGACTAAGTGGATCCTATTGGCTCTGGGCTGTCAGTTTAATGAAGAAATGTTTACTGAGTCTGTTGGGTGCCAGGCCCTCATCTAGGAGTTGTGAAGCTTCTAGGCCTCCTGATGATTAAGAAGCAATGAGAACACAGGAGGCAAGCCTCTGCTGGCCCCCAGGTATTTTATTTCACAGCTGGGACTCCACAGACACACAGAGGCAAGAAATCCTCACCTCTGCACCTTGTTGTGGACTCTTGACCCCTGGCACTTGCGGCTCCTTGCAGGCACTCAGTGGGCTCACGGCCACAGAGCGGTGTGTGTGTGTGTGTGTGTGTGTGTGTGTGTGTGTGTTTGTGTGTGCATACAAGCACAGGACCAGAGAGCGGTGTGTGTGTGTGTGTGTGTGTGTGTTTGTGTGTGCATACAAGCACAGGACCAGAAGTTTCCTTATTAGCATTTAGTCTGCCATCTTCCACTAGCTCCTCTAGGAAGTCACTTCCTAATTTTACTTCTGAAAATTTCCCCCCAAGAAGAAGCTTTCTGATTTCATAGCCCAGATTCCCCAGATCTCTCCTTGAAGCTCTAGCTCTTTCTCCCCCTGTCCGCACGGTTGCTGCCGATGTCAGGTGAACCGAATTTCCTCAGCACCTTCAGCATTCATGGGAAATTAGCCTCTTCGTGGCACATCCGAGATCCAGGCCATGGACCGCGAAGCCTTGATTTCCCAACAGCACAGGCTGAGCTGGGCGCCGCCACCTTCGTCTTTGAGCCATAAGCCTGGACCCAGGGTTCGAGTCTCCATCAGAACCTCCACATGGGTCCTACCGGCCTGAGTGCCTGCAGCGTTTTTCGGCATCCTTTTGCTCCCCTGGAGGAGAGTGTCGAGGAAATTGATGGCCGCTCATCTGAAAAATGTCATAAGTGAGTCTTAGGTTTTTCAAGCTTTGTTTTGTTTTTGTCTTTTTAGGGCCACACCCTCGGCATCTGGAGGTTCCCAGGCTAGGGGTTGAATCAGAGCTACAGCTGCTGGCCTACACCACAGTAGTGCGGGATCCGAGCTGCATCTGCGACCTACATCACAGCCCACAGCACACCAGGTCCTTAACCCACTAAGTGAGGCCAGGAATTGAACCCTCGTCCTCATGGATACTAGTTGGGTTCATTAACCACTGAACCACGACACGAACTCCTAGCTTTTTGAAACTGTCGCAGCATGTGATCGTAAGAGCTGCCTTTGTCCATGGCTTGCCTGGCAGTTCCTGGGAGAGGAGAGAGGCCTCGTCCTGGCTGTGGGTCTGGGCCGACAATACCTGGCACGTAGGCACCACTGAGGTGGCAGAGGTTTGTAAATGTTTTACTTTTGGTTTATCCTGTGGCTTAAAGTTTAGAGCCTGCGAACCTCTGAGCATAGATGAGGTCCAAACGGTTTTACCCTGGGTCGGTTATTTCCACCAGCTTGTGTGTGGGGGCTGTAGGAAAGGAAGTTGTGATGGTGCCCACTTCAGTGTTTCAGGCCTTGTGCACCTCATACAGTGTCTGTTGCATATTTTCTTCTTCTTTTTTTTTTTTTTTTAAATGTCTTTTTAAAAAGATGAAAAACTTGGTGTTCCCGTCATGGCGCAGTGGTTAACGAATCCAACTAGGAACCAAGAGATTGCGGGTTCGATTCCTGTCCTTGCTCAGTGGGTTAAGGATCCAGCGTTGCCGTGAGCTGTGGTGTAGGTTGCAGATGCGGCTCGGACCCCACATTGCTGTGGCTGTGGTGTAGGCGGGTGGCTACAGCTCCGATTAGACCCTTAAGCCTGGGAAACTCCATATGCCGCAGGAGCGGCCCAAGAAATGGCAAAAAGGCAAAAAAAAAAAAAAAAAAAAAAAAATGATGAAAAACTCTTCTTAGCTCCCTGGCCATACAGTGACAGGCTGCAGGCTGGACATTGGGACGAGGTTGGGTCAAGCCCCACCTGTGTCACCAAGTTCCCATCCCACCTTGCTATTAACTCTACTGGGGCAAGTCCTTCGGGCACGTGGGAAACAGGCTGTGGCTTCTTGTCTCGTGGTCAGAGAGCATCATTCACTTGGGACATCTCTCGTCAGTCACCTGTAGGCAGTAAGCTAGAATCAGTGCCCTGAAGGGCCCTAGACCTTAAGGGGGAGAGAGAGAGAGAGAGACTTAAACTGAGACAAGAGTGCCGGGAGCCACATGCCACCCAGAACACACAGAAGAACCTGTCCCCGCTGGCAGGGGGCTGGGGGGGCCTCAGGGTGGATGTCTGGCGATGTTATCCCCCTCCCCCCACCCTTTGGTGACACACAGGCTAAGCTACGCAGTTTGTAGGACACGGGGTCCACATCTACACATGCTGAAATGGGCTCCCTGGTCCACCCTGCCTCTTGCACTGCTCTCCCAGCTTCCCAGACCGCAGAGCTGTTAGCAGTCGTGTCACCCATTGGGTGTGATGGTCTATTGGCCATGTGTGACACAGGGAGCAGGGGGCAGACAGGGAGGGATGGGGTGGGATGAGAGCAGCAGGGGCTCCCACAGGCCCAGCCCCTGTGGGACCAGGCTCCTGTCCCGCTCAGACGCCACAGATGTTGGCACAGGGGGCCCAGTCCTCCCAGCTTATGGCCACGCAGTCTGCTGGAACCACCTGGGGACCCACTTGATTCACTCAACAAGTGTGCTCTTAAAATCGGGGTGAAATCCACATCCCCTAAAATGAACCATTTTAATAAGTACAACTTAGTGGCGTTGAGTACATTCACATTGTTGTGCCGCCGTCATCGCCACTCAGTTCTAGAACATTTTCATCACTCCACGGTACCCCCCTACACCCATTAAGGAGTTGTACCCCTTCCCCCACCAGCCCCTGGTAAACACCATGCTTTCTGTGGATGGGCCTGTTCTGGATACTTCAATCAAAGGCATCATACAATCAGTGGCCTTGTGTGTCTGCGTGTCTAACTTAGCAGGATGCTTTTCTTTTTTCTTTTTTTTAAATTATTTTGGGTTGCATAATGGAGAAGTTCCCAGGCCAGGGAGCAAACCTTTAACCTCTAGGCCACCAGGGAATTCCTAGCGTGATGTTTTTGAGGCTCATCCGTGCAGTAGCCTGTGTCACTGACTTGTTCCTCATTAAGGCCATTGCTGTTCTGTGGTCAGGGCGCTCCACGGTTCACTTAGCCAGATGCCCCTGAGGGACATGCTGCTGCCTCAGCACGTGCTTCTGAGTGTCTGGTATTCTCTGGAGGCTGCGCAGACCTGGCGAAGGTCACACGTGGTTCCTGCCTTCATGGAACTTGAGCAGGGAGAACATGGAAACTCTGCCTCCAGGGTCCCACTGGCCGATATGACTTAGTGACAGTCCTTAGAGTGGTGACACCAAGCATGAAATGCTTCTGATACAAGGTTGGGGGCTGATTTCACTCTGTCATCTCTAATTCTCCCTCCAGGATACATGTTTGAAAAAGATCCAGGGCCTCTGCTGCTGTTTGAGTGTAAGTCAAACCCCTCTGCCCTGCTCTTATTACAGCAGCTTCTAGGGTCCAGACCACCACTAGGATGGGAGGTGGAGCCCAGGGAAGGCTGGCCCCGACCCTTGGGGCCACGTGGAGCAGTGTCACCCCTTCCATGACAGACTGCCTTTTGCAGGCTTGGTGGCATCTTTCTTCGTGGGTCCTCCCTGCTTGGCATGGCACATTCTTAGTTCCCTTCATTGTTTCTGGTGGTATGGGGGTTTGTCCTTCACCATCCGGGTCGCTGTCCCCTGTGTCCCCGTCCAGTGCCCCGTGGTGAGTTGAGGGCCCCCCCCACCTTGCTTCCAGCCAGCGGCTTCTGTGTCCCCTCCCCTTGGGAGGCACCCATGGCTATTCTCCTGGGCAGGAATCAGGAGCATCCTCTGACACTGGGGGGCCGCTGCACAGAACACCACAGACTGGGCGGCCAAAGCACCAGCCACCTGTCTCTCTCTGGTGCTGGAGGCTGGCCAGCCGTCCAGGGTAGGGCCTGGGGAGGGCTCCTTCCTGCCTGCAGGCGGCTGACTCAGAAGCACAGATCCCATCCATAAGGGCTTCACCCTTATGACCAAGTGGTCCCAGAGGCTTCACCTCCTAACATCAGCACCCTGGAGGTTGGAATCTCACCACGTGAGGTTTTACGGGGTGAACACAGGCACGTACTTCATAACAAATACCCAGCTGCTCCCAGCAAGGGTAGGAGTCCCAGCAAACCTTGGCATTCTCCTTCCTTCCAAGGCAGAAAGTGATTTTCTTGGGGGGAAAACCCCCGAGGCACTGTCACTCCTGACCTGTTTTGTGGTTTGTGCATCCTTTGCTGAGAGAGGATGGGTTTCTGGGGGTGAGACCTGGCAGGGAGCCCCACCTCCCCAGGGCCTGGAGCTGGGCTGGCCGTGTGGGAGGCGGTACTTTATTTGTGTCTGTCTGGCACAGTTAGGGGCAGGGCCTGGGCCACTGGACTGTGACAGACTTTGTGGCCAGAACAATTCTGAAACATCAGAGCAATCATGGTGTGGCCACAGCCCTGCCCATTCATGAGCCTGAGGAGGGCGAATCTGCCAGGGAGGCTGTGGGCTTTGTTTGTGTCCACCTGTGTCCGTGACGGGCAGGATGTGCATCTGTGACCAGGCTGTCAGGGGGCAGGTGGGTGGCCAGGCTCACATCTGTTCCCTCCTCCCTGCAGGTCAGGCCCCGCCCCCTTAGAAGCAAGGCTGCAGGCTTACCTGTGGGGCTTCCTAGGTGGGGGCCACAGGCTGCCCTCTGGGGATTCACATAACCATTTTTAAAAGCCAAGATGGAGTTCCTGTTGTGGCGCAGTGGTTAACGAATCCGACTAGGAACCATGAGGTTGTGGGTTCGGTCCCTGCCCTTGCTCAGTGGGTTAAGGATCCGGCATTGCCATGAGCTGTGGTGTAGGTCGCAGACATGGCTTGGATCCTGCGTTACTGCGGCTCTGGTGTAGACCAGCGGCTACAGCTCCGATTCGACCCCTAGCCTGGGAACCTCCATATGCCATGAGAGTGGCCAAGAAAATGGCAAAAAGACAAAAAACAAACAAACAAACAAACAAACAAAAAGCCAAGTCACCGTAATGAGTATTTGTACTAATAACCGTCTTATCTTCCAGGGAGACACGGAGGTCTGGGAAGGTAGGGAGAGTTTATCAGGGCAAGCAAGCAGGTTCATGGCAGTCTGACCAGCCATGTCCCTGAACCCAGATGCTCAGGTGGCAAGAGCTGACATGGGACAGGCAGGGTTCAGGGTGTCGAGTGGTGACTGTGAGGGCATTTGGATGTTTGGACAGGTGCGCTTTCCAGGGTGCACCCTGCCCATCCCCGCCGTGTTGCATTAGGCCTGACTTGATCAGTGTGGAGCCCAGAGCTGCTGGTGGCCTGGCTGGTGCTGATGCTTGGATGGAGCCTCTGTTTGCTTAACAGGGTCGGGAGGCTCTGGTGAGCGATGGAGGGTGGAGGAGAGAGGGACCTGGTGGCACTGGGAGCTGGAGCGGGGAGGGGCCTTTGGTGGGGGTCAGGGAAGCGGGAGGCAGACGGCGGGTGGAGATGTCATTCTCACAAGGACCTCATCCCTTCCTTCATCACTGACAGAATCAGGGGCACAGGCGTGAGGCCAAGCTCCTGCCCTCGTGGGGTTCCAGGCTGACGGGTGGGGAGCAGGCCACCCCCCCAACACACATACACTCAAGCCCGGGGAGGGCTTACAGGTGCTGGCTTAGCGAGACAGGACAGCAGAGCTCTCAGGAGGCCTGGAGAAGGCTGAGGATGCTTCCAGGGAGATGTGGGCCTTATAGACGTTCAGAGGAGAGGCAGTGTCAGCGCTGGTCCCGAGATCACCTATGAAAGCAGGCAGCTCTGTGAAGCTGGGCAGTGAGCAGGACTCGCTGCTTGAGCTGTGCACTTGCCAAGTTCAAGGACAGGAGATGATGTGGGAGCCAGTCACTTCCCTGGGGGCCCATCACACCTGCACCCCCCCCCCCAGCCCAAGGAACCCAGGGCACATTTGGCTCAGGCTGCCACACCCAGGATCACATGGTGGGGACAGCCTACCCCTTTTCCTTCATGGGGATCCATAGCTTTAGAAACATGACCAGTCTCTGCAGCCGTAGAGACAGGCCCCTGCCCTTGCTGAGCTGAAACTGGCCCTCTTTTCGCCTCAGGTTCCTACAGCAAGGGAGATACCCTTGACTGGGATTCAGGACTTCCAAAATGAAAGAAAATTGCAGGTCGTGTCACCCTGCTGTGCTGAATGAGGTGCTCAGCATGTGGAGACACAACCTAATGACTGCCACATGGGAGCCAGGACCTCGGGGTTTGCAGAAATTCCCTGGTTTATCAGGAAGTGGGCGTCGCAGGTGGATCTCGAGTGCAAATAGTGGATGTGTCAGTGGTTCCTAGCCATTCTGAGTATGAATGTTCCTTTTATTGTTAAGAAAGCACATATGATCTTAGTTTTATACGTGGGGCTTTTCAAGTGTGGTTTGAGGGCCTATGCAGGGATTACTGCTAACCACAGCAGCCACAGCAGGGGCAGCAAACACTTCCATGAACACTGAGGTAGTGTCTGTTGGTGGCAGGCATTTGGCTAAGTGCTCTATCTGTGTAAACTCACCTAAGCATCACAGAAACTTATGAGATGGGCCTGACTTTTAGTCTTATTTTACAGATGAAGTACCTGAGGCACAGAGAGGTGAGGTAACTTTACTAAAGCCATACAGCTGGTAAGTGGTGGAGCCAGGATTTAAGCCCAAGTGAACCCACTCCAGAGTCCACAATCTTACCTGTCTTTCAGTGTCACTCTGCTGGAGATGGACACACAGCTGTGACTTACAGACAGTGGACCACCCCACTTTGGTGCCAATGAATAAGCGAGAGCCCTGTGTTTCAATCTGGATATGTTGCAGATGCCCCATGACAGGTGCACAGACAGGTTGCAAAAGGGTGTGGAAGGCATGCATTCAAATGAAGTGAGAAATCATGCAAGGTGGGACTGTATGTTGTTTATCTGAGTAAAAATAGAAGCCCGCCTGGCTATCAGAGCACCAGATTCAGGTAGCTGTCCCTCTGCACAGGAGGGAGGGAACAGAACCAAGGAGAGAGATGCTGGGAGCTTCAGTGGTGTCTTTTATATTGATTAGAAAGAAAAGACTCTGGCACAAACAGGGCAGCATCAAGGAGACTGACCTGCATGGAAGGTATGGAGGTTTGGCTTATGTTATTTCTACATGTATATATACGATGCAGTTTCATAATAAAGTTTGAATCTACCATACATTTGGAACATTTTCTTTTCTTTTTTCTTTCTTTTTTGCTTTTCTTTTTTCTTTTCTTTTTTTGTCTTTTAGGGCTGCATCCATGGCATATGGAGGTTCCCAGGCTAGGGGTCGAATCGGAGTTACAGCTGCCAGCCTGTGCCACAGCCACAGCAATGTAGCATCTGAGCTGCGTCTGTGACCTGCACCACAGCTCATGGCAACGCCAGATGCTTAACCCACTGAGCAAGGCCGGGGATCGAACCCAAAACCTCATGGTTCCTAGGTGGACTTGTTTCCGCTGTGCCACGATGGGAACTCCAACTTTTTTTGGTTTTTTGGTTTTTTTTTTTTTTTTTTGTTTGTTTGTTTTTTTAGGGCCACATTGCCGCATTTGAAAGTTCCCAGGCTAGGGGTCACTGCAGCTGCTGGTCTGCACCACCGCGTCAGCAACTCAGGATCCGAGCTACATCTGTAACCTACACCCACACCGCAGCTCATGGCAAGGCCAGATACTTAACCCACTGAGTGAGGCCGGGGATCCAGTAGCATCGTCATGGACACTAGTCACGTTCGTTACCGCTGATCCACAGTGGGAACTCCCACCTGTAACATTTTGGAAGAAATTTGTATGCATACCTTTAAAAGTAGTATGAGCATGAGAGTCAGGCAGGTGAGATTGATTTAGACCCCAGTCTGAGCAGCAGAGAATTGCAGACCCTCTTGGCTGCTCCCAGGGTCTCCAGGGTCCCAGCCCATAGGTGGGACCAGGACACAGGACCTGGGGTCTGGAGCCTGTTCAGGGTGGGAGGGTTGTTCTGCCTGATCCCTTCTAAGGGAGCAGCAGTTCAGGAAGTGATGGCACAGAGGTGGAGACATGGGTTGCGGTGTGTGTGTGTGTGTGTGTGTGTGTGTGTGTGTGTGTGTGTGTGTGTGTGTGTGTTGGGGGGGTGTTTATAAAGCAAAATGGCTGCATAGAGAAATTCTGAATAAAGTGCGAGTCCGGCTGCATAGTGCCTCATTGAGTCGTCACAGACGCTGCCTCTGGGGACAGAAGAGGTTCCTTTTGTTTGGTTTCCCTGAATGCACAAGAGACACTGTCCTGCCCACAAAGAAGGGCCTGGAATGTTTCTACCAGAAGCAGCCAGCATGACCTTAGGAAAAATGATTGTAAGGCTACAGATGCCAACCAGAGTTGGTAGGAGGGCAAAACAGGCAGCCAGGAGTTCAAAGGGTGGGAACAGGCTGTGTGAGACGTTCAGGGAACTGTAATTTATGAGGGTAGGGAGGCGGAGGGCAGCAGCTGCTTCTAGAACCTTCCTACTTCCGTCAGGCAAGTGCGTCACAGACGGAGCTCTGGGCCCCCCTGCGTCATCTGAGAGGCAGTAGGGAGGGCGTGGAGCCACTCAGAGGGCACCCAGCCTGTCCACAGGTGAGGGGGAGTCAGGCTGGGGACCGAGGGGGCTCCCTGCTCCACCTTGGCCTCCCTGGGCCCACCTGGGTGTGTCTTCTACTTCCCCTCACACCTCCTCTAAAACTGAAGCAGGAATCAGAGAAGCCAGGGACCCTCACAGTGGGTGTCCAAACCTGAGTTACATCTTCAGAAAGTCCTCTGGTTTTCCTGTTATGGGCTCCAGTTCTAGGCAGACTTCAGAAAGTGGCGGAAATGATGTTGAGACCAGCAGGAGTTTGTGAGGGGAGAAAGCTATTTCTAGGACATGATTCCAGATGTGGTGCTCAGTGTCCGTGGACCCACCATGAGCCTTCCAGCAAAGGCTTTATTTCCTGGAAGCTGTACCCATTCCCGACTCCGCTTCTGCCCCTGCTCCTGGCCCTGTAGGGTTGAGGCCGGCCTCTCCTTGAGGCAGCATCCTGTGTCCCATCGTCTCTAGGTGAAGTGTCCCCAGGAAGCAGCTGGGCCACCTCCTTCCCTCCCAGCCTGTGCCCAGCCTGCTTGCCCCCCCTCCTCAGCACTGTGCCCCCAATCCCTGCCTCCCCCTTCTGCTCTGCCATCCAGGGCCCAGGCTCCTGGTCCTGAAGGAGATCCTGGTGCCCTTGAATAATCTCTCTCATTTCACATTTTTAAAGAGTAGCTGCTGTTCTAGAATAAACCCTCCACTCCCACTTCCTCCCGCCTGTCTGCTGTCCAGTGTCCCCCATTTCCCCTCCAGGCACCTCCCTCTCTGCCAAGCTGGGGCTCAGCTCCACAGTTATCCTAGCCCTTCTCGGCCTCCCTGAGGGTCCCCTGTCCCTGGTCTTTCTCCCGGGGCCTCTGAGGTCTTGTTGCCCAGGCCGCTCCCCCTCTCGGCCTGCTCCTGCCTGCCCTCTGCCCCTTTATGTTGATCAAGACAAATTCACACACTCCAGACAGTTCCCCATTTAAAGTTCTCTAGTTACTCTCTTGTGCAACCACCACTGCCACCAATTTCAGAATGTTTTTTATCAGATGGAAGAAATCCTGGAGGCCTTAGCAGTCACCCCGTGTCTCCCCCACCCTTGGGTCCCAGGCAACCACTAATAGGCCTCCATTTTCACCTTCTCCTTGATCCCCTGTCCCAGACCCTTTTCTGCTCCCCACCCCTGATTCTTCTTCTTCTTCTTCTTCTTTTTTTTTTTTTTTTTTTGTCTTTTCAGGGCCACACCCGAGGCATATGGAGGTTCCCAGGCTAGGGGTCAATCAGAGCTACAGCTGCCGGCCTATGCCACAGCCACAGCAACACAGGATCAGAACCGCATCTGTGATCTACACCACAGCTCACGGCAACGCCAGATCCCTAATCCACTGAGCGAGGCCAGAAATCAAACCTGCAACCTCATGGTAACTAGTCGGATTCCTTAACCACTGAGCCACGATGGGAACTCTGATTCTTCTTCTGATTGTGTTAATTCTCCTGAAAACTTCCCTTGTCTCTCGCCAGGGAAGTGCACGTCCTCACCTACTGCAGGCCGCTCCTCCCTGACTGCCTCCCAGCCTCGCCTGCTGCCCACACCGCCCTGCCCAGGGAGTGCAGGTTCCCCTCAGGCTGCCATATCTCCAACACAGTCTCACCTCCCCATACCATCACCCCTCACCTCCTCACACCACACACCTCATACCTCCCCACACCTCTTCACATTACCTCACACCTCTCCACACCTCCTCATACCTCCCCCACACTCCCTCACATCACCCCACATTTCCTCACACCTCCTTACACCACACACCTCCCCACACCTCTTTACGTTACTTCACACCTCCTCACCCTACACCTCACAGCTCCCCACCTCACCTTACCCCTCCTCACACCTCCCCATACCTCTTCACATTACCTAACACCTCCTGACATCACCCCACACCTCCTCACACCTCACACACCTCCCCACATTCCTCGTATCACCTCACACCTCCTCACACCCCCTCACATCACCTCACACCCCCTCACATCACCTCACCTCACACCTCCTCACATTACCCCCACCTCCTCATGCTTCGTCACAACTCCCACACTTCTTGATACCTCCCCACACCACCCCACACCTCCTCACACCTCCTCACACCTCCTTACACCTCTTCACACCTCTTCACGTCACTCCACACTTTCCCATACCATGTCTGTGTCTAGATAGGAGTTTCTCAAGGTCAGGGATCAGCCTTTCCTTATTTTTATAATTCTTGATTCCCAATTTGGTGCTCAGTGTCAGTTGACCCACCATGAATACCCACCAGTCAATGTGGGGAGAATTTGAATTTTTTTTTATCTGGCTTCATTTGTTTCCTGCCACTCACAGGGTCCTTGTCTTCCTGGCTGACCCCCCGGCCCCCCACCCCCACTGTGTGGGTCTGGTTTTCACAGAGCAGGCAGAGGCCCTCGTTGTCAGTAGCAGTAGCTGTAAATTATGAAGGAGCAATTCATGCTTGTCTGCCTCCCCCTCAGGAGCCCTGTCCTCCTCCCAGCCTGAGGTCCTGCTGAGGTCAGCAGGAGCCAGAGCAGACTGCAGGAGATGGGCAGCCCGATAAGACAGCAAAAGTTAGGCCGGGAGGTTTAGCTCTATTTCTGGCCACTAATCAATTTTAATGAAGTTTGGAGTTCCTGTCATGGCTCAGCCAGGAAACGAATATGACTAGTAGCCATGAGAATGCAGGTTCGATCCCTGGCCTCGATCAGTGGGTTAAGGATCCAGTGTTGCTGTGAGCTGTGGTGTAGGGCTCAGAAGTGGCTCACATGTGGCGTTGCTGTGGCTGTGGTGTAGGCTGGCAGCTGCAGCTCTGATTCAACCCCTAGCCTGGGAACCTCCATATGCCATGGGTTCAGCCCTAAAAAGACAAAAAAAATTTTTTAATTAAGTTTCTTGGAGTAAAGACAGGAGTGGGGGAGGGGTGAGTAGCTTTTCTGTCTTTTTTTTTTTTTTTTAAACTTGGTTCAGGCATTTATGTACTTTATTTAATGAGGGCAAAAATTATACTGCAATTAAGTGTACATTATATCAGCTTAAAGTGCCAGGAATTGGAGTTCCCTGGTGGCTCAGCAGGTTAAGGAGCTGATATGTTGTCACTGCTGTGGCTTGGGTCACTGTGGATTTGATCCCCCAGGTGGTACTTCTGCAAACAGCAGGCATGGCCAAAAAAACCCCCACAAAAACAATGCCATGGATTTAAATAGAACTTTAAGGAACTTAAATTTAAGGATGAACTTGGAATATAAGGAAGAGTTTCTAAGCATAGCTCGAGTCGGCCCAGCTGAATTCCAGACAGTTGACCCTTGAACAAGACATTTTTCGGTAGTAAATACCTCCGTGCTGCAGGATCTGAGACTGGTTGAATCTGTGGAGGTAAAACTGCAGATATGGAGAAACCACATATATACTGAGGGCGAACTCTAAGTTATTCTCCAGTTTTTGAGGCTTGGTGCTCCAACTGCCATGGCCACAAATTATAAAGAACAGAGAGAGTGTTTGCAAATTGAGATTGGGGCTTCTGTTTTGATGTTATCTACTACACTTGCTTTTAGCTCAGAGAGGATCAGATGGTTTATATCAGTCACGTTGTGCTTGCCTGGTGATGAGGTTGCTCCTCCAGGCAGGGGTGTAGACTTCATGAGGATGTGAGTTGTGTGGGGTATCCCCATCTTTTACTGCACAAGTCATTGTACAGGTTGGGGCTCCGGGTCCCTGTCAGGGTAGAATGGTTGACTCCAGGGACCCCTTATGTTCTGTACCTTACTTGGTGCCCATGTTCACGGGGTGGGGCTGAGTATGATTTATTTTTTATTTATTTATTTATTTTGTCTTTTTGCCTTTTCTAGGGCTGCTCCCATGGCATATGAAGGTTCCCAGGCTAGGGGTCCAGTTGGAGCTGTAGCCACCGGCCTACGCCAGAGCCACAGCAACGCGGGATCCAAGCTGTGTCTGTGACCTACACCACAGCTCACGGCAACGCTGGATCGTTAACCCACTGAGCAAGGGGAGGGATCGAACCCACAACCTCTTGGTTCATAGTCAGATTCGTTAACCACCGAGGCACGACGGGAACTCCTATTTTTATTTTTTATTTGTTAACTTTTATTTATTCATTTAAAGTATAGTTGATCTACAATGTTGTGTCAGTCTCCGCTGTATAGCAAAGTGACTCACTCATAAATATATATATGTTCTTTTTTAATTTTTTAAATTTTTTTATTTTTTTGTCTTTTTAGCTATTTCTTGGGCCGCTCCCGCGGCACATGGAGGTTCCCAGGCCAGGGGTCGAACCGGAGCTGCAGCCACCAGCCTACGCCAGAGCCACAGCAACACGGGATCCGAGCCACGTCTGCAACCTACACCACAGCTAACGGCAACGCCGGATCCTTAACCCACTGAGCGAGGGCGGGGACCGAACCCGCAACCTCATGGTTCCTAGTCGGATTCATTAACCACTGTGCCACGACGGGAACTCCTGTTCTTTTTTTATATTCTTTTCTGTCATGGTCTTTCCCAGGAGATTGGATAGAGTTCTCTGTGCTATATAGTAGGACCTCATTGCTTATTCATTCTTTTTTTTTTTTTCATTCTAAAGGTAATAGTTTGCATCTACTAACCCCCAACTTACCATCTATCCTGCGTGGCAACCGCGAGTCTGTTCTCTATGTTTTTGAGTCTGTCTCTGTTCTGAAGATAGGTTCATTTGTGTCATATTTTAGATTCCACATGTAAGTGATATCATATGGTATTTGTCTTCCTCTGAGTTATTTCACTTAGTCTGATAATCTCTAGTTGCATTCATGTTGCTACAAATGGCATTATTTTGTTCTTTTTTATGGCTGAGTAGTATTCCATTGTATATATGTACTATATCTTCTTAATCCATTCATCTGTTGATGGACAGTGAGGTTGTTTCCATGCCTTGGCTCTTTTGAATAGTGCTGCTGTGAAGTAGGGGAGCCTGTATCTTTTTATAGTTTTGTCTGGATATATACCCAGGAATAGGATTGCTGAATTGTGTGGTAGTTTTAATTTTAGTTTTTTGAGGAGCTGCTCTACTGTTTTCCATAGTAGTTGTATCCAGGATATGATTTTATTTATTTTATTTTTATTTTTTTGTCTTCTTAGGGCTGCACCCACAGCATATGGAGGTTCCCAGGCTAGGGGTCTAATCGGAGCTGTAGCCATCAGCCTATGCCAGAGCCACAGCAACGCGGGATCCGAGCCAAGTCTGGTACCTACACCACAGCTCACGGCAGCGCCGGATCGTTAACCCACTGAGCAAGGGCAGGGACCGAACCTGCAACCTCATGGTTCCTAGTCAGATTTGTTAATCACTGCGCCACAACAGGAACTCCACCAGTCACATTTATTAATTCCCCATTCTGGGGGTATACTTTGAGAAGCACTGCCTCAGAGTAAAATTGTTAGGGCAAAGTTTATAAAACTCCAATACTCGAGCAGAGACGGCCATGGCTGGAAACCCTGACCTTCACTGGGTCCCAGGAAGGGCGGTCTGGGGTACAGACTGGCCTTAGCAGCCACCCTTCCACGCTTGACTCTCTTAGTCCATCCCCCATCCAGTGTGTGTGGATGGAGTTGCAGGGGCTCTGGGAAGTAAAGAAACATCTCCTGTTTTCTTTTCATTTTGGGGGGGTGGGGGGAGGGGTGCACCTGATGTGTATGGATATTCCCGGGCTGGGGGTTGAATTGGAGCTGTAGCCCAGGGCCTACGCCACATCCACAGCCACAGCAACACTAGATCCTTAACCCATTGAGTGAGGCCAGGGATCAAACCTGCGTCCTCATGGATGCTAGTCAGATGTGTTTCCACTGAGCCACGAGGGGAACTCCTCCTGGTTTGTTTTTTTTTTTGTAAACGAGGATAGTGGTCAGGTCGGCTATGTTTCCGGTTGAGAGGGTTTATCTGCTTTTGCAGCTCTTGGCTGGTATGTCAGTCTGTGGGGTCCCTGGCCCAGGAGATCCAGTGCTGGCTGAATGGAGGCAGTGAGCTGGGTGCCGGATTGATCCTGAGTTGATCCTGATCCACCCATGCTCTCTGGGGCTGTCCTGGTGAAACCAGGACCCTCGTGTGAGACACAGCGGGATGCGGCCAAGGAACAGGGCGGAGCTGAGCCCACACCTGGGGGTCAGCCCCCTGTGGTTTGTATCTTTCTGGTTTGCATCTCCTCTTTGTAGTTTGCTCGTCCACATCTTCTGTTGCTAGTAGGACTTTAAGCCTGTTGAAGGCAGGATGCTCAAAGTTTTCATCTGTGACAGCACTTTGCGCGGAGCTGAGTCTGTAGGAGGGGACCACTTGGGGTGATTCCCAGGAGCCCGTGATGGCCCCGGTGTTTGAGAGTAGACTGGGTTACCTGCCACTGAGTATGTCCCCCCCCCGCCGCCAGTTGTGGCAAGATAAAACAGTGTTTGCATATTTCATCAACAAGTTCACATACCTTTAAAAATACTGTGGTTTCAGTAACATATGACATCACTTATATGTAGTAGAATCTAGAAAAAAAATGATACAAGTGAACTTATTTACAAAACTGAAATAGACTCACAGACATAAAAAGCAAACTTATAGTTTGTTATCAAAGGGGAATGGAGAGAGGGATAAATGAGGAGTTTGGGATTAACAGATACACACTACCATGTATATAAAATAGATCAGGAGTTCCTGTTGTGGCTCACCATTGCTGTGAGCTGTGGCATAGGTCACAGATGCGGCTCAGGTCTGGAGTTGCTGTGTCTGTAGCGTAGGCTGGCAGCTGTAGCTCTGATTTCACTCCTAGCCTGGGAACATCCATGTGCCTCATGTGTAGCCCTAAAAAAAGCAAAACAACAACAAAAACAAGGACCTACTCTATAGCACAGGGAATTGTACTCAATATTCTGTTATAACCTATATGGAAAAAGAATCGGAAAAAGGTTGTGTGTGTGTGTGTACACACTGAATCACTGTGCTGTATATCTGAAACCAACACAACGTTGTAAATGAACTACACCTTTTAAAAATGGTTTCAAAAATACTGTAGTTTCGGAGTTTCCATTTGTGACTCAGCAGGTTAAGGACCTGGCATTGTTTTTATGAGGATAAGGGTTCTTCGATCCCTGGCCCCGCTGAGTGGGTTAAGGATCCAGTGTTACTGCAAGCTGTGGCATAGTTTTCAGATGCAGCTTGGATGCTGTGTTGGTGTGGCTGTGATGTAAGCCTCAGCTGCAGCTCCAATTTGACACCTAGCCTGGGAACTTCTATACGCCACAGGTATGACGGTTAAAAAAAAAAAAAAAAAAAGACAGAAACCAAAATCTATAGTTTCTTCTCCTCACTTTGATATCTGTGACAAATTCTCTTTCAAATAAGATCTCCAAGTACCATGTAACGCAAGAGTGTTTTTCTGAGAGCGTTGTTATATGTTGCATGAATCAGTGTTATATTTTGTCATAGAACTTTTTTTTTTTTGTCTTTTTGCCTTTTTCTTGAGCCACTCCAGTGGCATATGGAGGTTCTTAGGCTAGGGGTCCAATCGGAGCTGCAGCCACTGGCCTACGCCAGAGCCACAGCAATGTGGGATCCAAGCTGCATCTGTGATCCACACCACAGCTCACGGCAACGCCGGATCCTTAACCCACTGAGCAAGGCCAGGAATCAAACCCAAAACCTCATGGTTCCTAGTCGGATTCGTTAACCACTGTGCCATGATGGGAACTCCTGTCATGGGGCTTTGGTGTCATGTATTAATCTATTCCGTTTTCCTAAGAAACATTGTTTTTTAACGTTTCCCTTCTCGTGAGCTGTAGAGAAACACCAAAAGTGCCGTGACTTGCCTAAACCCCCCGGGGGCTTGTCAGAGAAGCTGAGCTAGGGTGCCTTTGAAGGAAGAGTGCTGTGCTCTGTTCTTACCAGATACTTTATTTAGGATGTAAACCCCTACTTCCTACCTCCTTCCACAAAGGACTTAGGACAGAGACCAAACTCATGGGGGAAACAAAATAGTTCTTCGGTAGGTTCGGGATGCTCCTCCGCCTGTGAAGCTTTGAAAAGGTGTTTTAAAAAGGGGGGGAGTGTGGCAAGTGGATTGGCTCACTGTAAGGTCAGTAGGGGCGCCCGTGGCTGCCTCTTGCTCCGAGGTTAGTCCTGCTTCTTGGAGTCCTCTCCTGGCGGCCACCGTTGGAAGTTTGAGGCGGGTGGGTGAACGTAGTGGGCGCTGTCCGTGGACTTGGAGATTCCCCTGACCTCTGTTCTGGGCACCGCCTCTGGCCTCTTTGGGTGTCATCTGATATTGGGACCACTTCTTTCAGTGTGTTTTAAATGCATGATTGCAGAGCTACTCAAGAATATTAGATGGAGCAGTTACGTCTCTTTAGATCAGTATTTCCTGAGAGGTGGTCCTTGGGCTACCCAAATCCAAATCTGAATCACTCCCTAGAAGGTAGGCAGTTTAATAAGATACAGATTCCTAGGCCCCAGCCCAGACCTGCTGGCATGGCATCTCTGAAGGTGGGGCCCTGCGATTTGCATCTCTAGCAAGTTCCCTTGGGTGATTCCTGTGCACCTAAGTCCGAGAGTTCTTAGTGAAGGTCCTCAGAAGAGTGTCTTAAAAGACTCCCAGAAGGAATGACTTCTTCTATTGAGTATGTGTCATGGGAATCAGTCCATGGCATCACCACAGAGGCCTGCCCCCTCCGTGACATCTGTAGCAGCAGGTGTAACCAGGTGCTTGGATCCACGGAAAGGTCTCTTGGCATTACTTTCTTTTTTTTCTTTCTAGGGCCACACCCGTGGCATATGGAGGTTCCCAGGCTAGGGATCGAATTGGAGCTACAGCTGCCTATGCCACAGCCACAGCCACTCCAGATCCGAGCTGTGTCTGCGACCTACACCACAGCTCACAGCAACGCTGGATCCTTAACCCACTAATCGAGGCCAGGGATCAAACCTGTGTCCTCATGGATACTAGTCAGATTTGTTTCTGCTGAGCCATGATGGGAACTCCATCCTGGCATTACTTTCAAATTATGCATCCAGCAAACCAATTTCTCCTCAGACCAGAGGGTGACAGTATTGGACCCCTTTGTGCCCTCAGGGGCCCCAGAGCTACCTGTCCCCTCCTCCCCCATCACCAGAACTGTGCTCATACCCCCAACCCTGTTTTCCCTCTGTCCTTTGCCCCTTACACTAAGGCAGTTCCCCCGCTTAGGTATTTGTGGGGGCTGAGCAAATCCTAAGGCATACCAAGGACCAAGGGGGCGGAGAAGAGGGGGACAGCGAGTATGGCTGGTGGATTAGTGAGGAGAGGTGGGGAGGGACGGGTGTGTGTGTTGGAGGGATCCCTGAGGGACATTGTAGTCCACAGGGCCAGCAGGAGGTGGAGGCTGAGGGCGTGTTTAGGAGCTCCGTGCAGAGGGCGTGCGGGAAGCAGGGAACGCAGATCTGGTACTCAGCACAGCAGGAGCATCTCTGAAAAAACATCCTCTCTTCTCTGCCCTTCCATGCCCTTTATTTTCTTCTCCCCATGCTTCCCCCCCCGCCACACCGGGGATCAGAAGAGCACAGACACTGCTGCCCCAGCCCCCAAGGCAGACCCTGACAGGGACCTGCCTCAGGGCTCCCACGCACACACCACGGGAGGAGCCACGGGGTGTGGAGCTCAGATGACACCTGCTTTCTGTTTCCCCTTCCCCGTCTCCCAGGCTCTGTCAGGCCAGCCTGTCTACTCCGTGTAGACACGGTGTGCAGGCTGCTAAGGGCTGGATAAATTCCAGCAAGCAACATCTATAGAGAACAATCGAGTCTGATGCTCCTTTGGTCCCGTGTGCTGCAGCATTTGATGCCTGCACACTTAGAGTCCACCCACAGTCACTTGGTGCTGATGGAAATTCTCTGAAACATAAGAATGGACTGCTTATCTCCGGGGCAAGTAAGGGCTCACATACAAATCTCTTTTCTTTTCTTTCCTTTTTTTTTTTTTTTTTTTTTGCTTTTTAGGGCCATACCTTGGCATATGAAGGTTCCCAGGCTAGGGGTCGAATTGGAGCCACAGTTCCTGGCCTATGTCAGAGCCACAGCAACGCCATATCTAAGCCACATCTGGGACCTACACCACGGCTCACGGCAATGCCGGATCTTTAACCCACTGAGCAAGGCCAGGGATTGAACCCAAATTCTCATGGGTACTAGTCAGGTTCATTACTGCTGAACCATGATGGGAACTCCTCAGATACAAATATTAAGAGAAATACTGGGCAGTGGTAGACCAGTAATACCTTAAAAAACCTTTTAAACCATTTTTAAATGCCTTTGATTTTTTCTTTTTTCTTTTTCTTTTTTTTTTTTTTTTTTGGCTGCACCTGCAGCATGTGGAAGTTCTGGGGCCAGGGATTGAACCCAAGCCACATGAGTGACAACGCCAAGTCTTTAACCTGCTGCGTTACCAGGGGAACTCCAGAATACCTTTACCTTTGAAATTGTATGCTCAGCCTAAAAGATGTTCAGCTTCATGAACTTTCTCACAAAGCAGATGTCTCAGTTTCAGAGGTCTTGCCTCCGCTCCTAAGTGTGAAGGGCACGGGGACTTCCATGCAATGATAGCGGCTTGTAGGTGTCAGTATGTTGTGTCCCCAACTTGCCGTGTTTTTTTCTTTTTTCTTTTTGTCATTGCAGGTGATTTTTAAAGCCAAGTCAAAATATTCTCCAGAATTACTCAAATACCGGTAAGTCCCCCAGGCTTTTCTCTCTGTGACCCCAGGTGACTCTTTCTCCGATGGGGCTGGCACAGGTCCCTCCTCTGTGAGCCACCCGAAACCTCCACTTGCTGGGGGTTTCCCTGTAAGCAATGAGCCTGGTGCTCACTGGATCACAACTTACTAGGTCTTGTAGCGTATTTGCCTTGCTTAGAAACAAGAGTCGGGTCCTTTCCTGACCAGGGAGAGCAGAGAGGGGAAATAAGCCGTGCACGCTGTGCTAATGCTTTCAAAGGCACTAACACTTTCACTTTTGTTGAGAAGGACCTCAGAGGAAGGAAGATGGGCTCCCTGAAGATGCCTGCATGGCCAGGTGTCCACTCCCTGTCCTCGGGGGTACAGCTGTGGAGGAGCCCTATCCCCACCCCTTGGTGGCCTGACCCCCTCTTCTCTGGCCACAGATGGCTGGCTGGCTATTTCTGGAACTCCGTGGCCCGTTGTTAGGGAACAGAACTCACAGAACGTCCACTTGCCTGGCTCTCCATCCATGTCCGGCAGTTTTGTTTTGCTTTTTTGTTTTTAGGGCCACACGTATGGCATATGGAAATTACCAGGCTAGGGGCTGAATCAGAGCTGCAGCTGCCAGCCTGCGCCACAGCCACAGCAATGCCAGATCTGAGCCACAACTGAGACCTACACCACAGCTAAAGGCAATGCCAGATCCTTAACCCACTGAGCAGGGCCAGGGATCGAACCTGCATCCTCATGGATCCTAGTTGGATTTTTAACCTTCAGAGCCACAGTGGGAACTCCCAGCAAATGTATTTTTGACCATTGCACAGTTCAGCACCCCAGGCAGAAACCAGTCTATGTCCTTGAGAAGCTCACGCTCTGTCTGTAAAGGCATCCTAACAGCGCACAGACTCGCAGAATCAGGCAGAGTAGTTGGTGACCTGTCAGGGGCATGGCCTGTCTCTGCCAGGGTGGGGGTGGGGTGGGCAGCGGTAGGAGTCACAGTACTTCCTGCAGTGGGGCCGGTGCAGGGCTGAGCTGGAGAGACTGGACATCTGGAAGGGGAAGACTTAACATCACAGGCCAAATTTATGGGGGTGGGCTGTGTGTGCTCTTACCCATTTTCACAGAGGTCTGTTGACTCCTTAGCAGCCAAGAACCAAGGGCTTGGCCAGAGGGGGAAGGGTGACAAGGTGTCCAGAGGGCATGAGACGGGCACTGCATGAATCAAGGTGTCCCGACGTCCCTGCTCAGGAGAGCTCGGCTGCTGTGGGCAAATGTTTCTGAAAAGGCAGCCTTGGCCACGTGCCTTCTCCAGTCAACCTGAAATTGTAATTATTCTGTTAACTTTAAAAATATGTAAAAATGTATATGTATTATATTTTATTTAAATAGATCTCATCTTAAATTTACAAAGGCTTTTATTTAAAATTCTGGGAGTTCTTATCATGGCTCAGAGAGTTAAGAATCTGGCTAGTATCCATGAGGATGCAGGTTCAATCCCTGGCCTTGCTTAGCGGGTTAAAGGATCTGGTGTTGCTGTGAGCTGTGGTGCATGTCATAGACTTGGCTCGGATCCCGAGTTGCTATGGCTGTGGTATATCCTGGCAGCTGCAGCTCCGATTTGACCCCTAGCCTGGGAATTTCCATATGCCTCAGGTGCAGCCATAAAAAGCCAAAAAAATAAAATTCTTAAAGTGTATATTTTAATCCTTTTTTTCTTTTTCGGCCATCCTATGGCATATGGAATTTCTGGGCCAGGGATCAGAACCGAGCTGCACTTGTGACCTGTGCTGCGGCTGCAATACTGGATCCTTAACCCACTGAGCAGGGCCAGGGATCAGATCTGTGCCCTCATGGATACCAGTCAGGTTTGTTACCTCTGAGTCACAATGGGGATTCCCCAAAGACTTTTATTTAAATCCTGAAAGTGTATATTTTAATCCTTCTCCTCTTTCCCCCCCTCCTTACTTGGCCCCCCGGTGGCATTTGGAGTTCCTGGGCCAGGGGTCAGATCCAAACTGCAATTTCAGCCTAAGCCACAGCTGTGGCAACGCCGGATCCTTAACCCACTGTGCTGGGCCAGGGAGTGAACCTGCATCCCAGGGCTCCCAAGACGCTGCCAGTCCTGTTGCAGCACAGTGAGAATTCCTTTAATCCTCCTTTTGTTTCCAGGGAAGCTGGAGTCCAGAACGTTGGACCACAGTCCTTGGCCAAGACACAAGTAAGGAGACTTGTGCCGTGTTTTTATTTTTTATGTTTTCATTGGATCGTGCTGTCACCTTTTACTACATTTTGAGGCACTGAGTTCTTGTTTGTGCCAAACTGTTCATCTGGGACTTCAGAGTCTCCCGTGGAATGACTGATCCTAAGAAGGGCAGTCCAAAGTGGCCAATCCATGGAGAGGATTCCCTCCCTTTTCTGATGACAAAATAGCCCTTCCTCTGCATCCATGGTCTCTGTCCTCTATCCACTCAACTGAAAATGTTGAATATCTGGGGCCGGAGGGCTGGCGAGCAAAAATGAGCAAAGAAGGGGGTGGCAGAGAATATTCTGATTGGCTTTTGGAGCCCACCTCGTCTTGGGGACAGGTTGGGGTGGCTGGGGTGATGAGATGTCATCTAGCCTTGAGGTATGGACCCGCTGGTCAGAAAGGAAGGCTGTGTTACAAGTTTTCTGGCTCTGAGCTCTTGAAGAATGGGGTCTTTGAGGTGAGAAGATGAGTGTGGGGCTGGGGGGTTGGCAGCATTTCGTGATCCTTGAACCAAAACCCAGACAGCAGGACAGGCTCTGTTGGTGCGTATGACTGTTGCCCTTAGGAGGGGATTTGCTGCCCCCAGGAGGGATGAGGAAGAAGCAGAGGAGAAATGCAGTGGGAACCAGGTGTTAGAGGTGAGATATGTGGGCGAGAGAAGGTAAGAGTTTCCTGAAGCCGGGAGGATGAGGATCCAGCAGATGAAGAAGCCTGTGATCTCAGATCTAATCATTTTGTGGCCAGGTGTAGACACATCCTAGGAGTCATTCGTCTCTACATCCTTTACAATCCTCTGTTTCACTCGCCATTTCTCTTAAGCCAGATGTCACTGTAGACATTTCAGGCTGTGATTTATCCCTGGAGATGCTTTGATAGGTTGGCTTCCAAATAGACTGGCTCCCTGCATTTAATCACGACTCATTTGAAATGAAACACAAGCCATTCGTCCAGCACTCATTCCCACCCCCAGCTACTCCCGTAGCCATTCAGGGGCTTGGAAGATTATTTATATTCAACCCAGCCAAGAACCCATTTATTTTTCAAAGTCCCCCTTTCACGAACACATGAGTTGGTTCTGAGTTTTGCTAGAGTTGGTGCCCGTTGGATTTGGGTTTTCGCTTTCTCAGTCTACATTTTTTTAAATCTTTGGCTGGGGAAATGTGGCCACTGGTCATGGAAGCACTTCAAGACAAGTGCTTTGATTTGAAACCGTTTCAGCTCTTTCCCCAGCTTTGAAATTTGAATTAGCAAGGAATAGAACGAGCCAGGCTTTGCTTTTCCATTCTGTAAGAAATGTAAGGTGTTGGAAGAGCAAGTTAAACCATGCTTTGCGATCCACTGACATTGTGCCCCCGCTGTCGGGGGTGGTTACTGCCATCCCACTGGATTGGGGCAGCCCGCATGTCTGGCACTTGCTGTCTGGAGACCATGTGGGTCAAGAGGCTGGCAGGGGCTGGGCCTGGCCTCCGAGCTTGCCGAGCAGCTAGAAGCTGATCCTCCTGGCCTCCCACATGTCAAGTCCCACCAATTTTCTTTTCCTCTGGTCTCTTCCCTCATCTTGGGCTGTTTCTCCTGACAGTATGGTTCAGGTTGAAGAGGAGTAGTTTAGGGGCACTGTTCCCATGGAAACAGACCCCTGTAAAATGGTCTCTTCTGGGATTTCCATTGTAGCTCAGCAGGTTACCAATCTGACTAGTATCCATGAGGACCCCAGTTCAACCCCTGGCCTCGCTCAGTGGGTTAAGGATCTGGCGTTGCCCTGAGCTGTGGTGTATGTCGCAGGCGTGGCTCAGATCCTGTGTTGCTGTGGCTGTGGTGTAGGCCGACAGCTTTAGCTCCGATTAGACCCCTAGCCTGGGAACCTCCATATGCTGCAGGTGCGGCCCTAAAAAAGACAAAAAGACAAAAAAATAAATAAAGTGGTCTCTTCTGTCACCCTCCCACTTAAAACTCTCTCTCCACACCTCGAAATCTCTCCCTTTCTTCCAGAGCTTCAGGCCACCAGGGCAAAGTTAAATTTTGCAGGGCTTTCCTCCACTTCAGTTATATAAGTTCATTAGAAAACATTATAAAATAGAAGAAGAAAGTTTGTGAATTTACATATGTGGAAAGAAGTAAAACAAATCTACTGAATTCCCCCTACCCTGAGTGTAACCCCCTTCAACCCTAAGGAAATACAGTGATTTATTCCAGCATAGGTTTTCTCATGCATTTTTTCAAGACAGAGTTGAAGTTTTATTGCATTTCCAATTTTGCTTTCTGACTTTTTATCTTAACGATAGATCACGAGTACTTTTCTTTTTTTAAAAAAAATTTATTAGAGTTGATTTACACTGTTCTGTCAATTTCTGCTGTACAGCAAAGTGACCTAGTCAAGTGTGTATATATATATACATATACATACATTCTTTTTCTCATGTTATCTTCCATCGTGTTCCACCACAAGTGATTGGACACAGTTCCCTGTGCTATAAAGCAGGATCTCATTGCTTATCCACTCCAAATTCGATAGTTTGCATCTACTAACCTCAAACTCCCAGTCCATCCCACCCCTCCCACGTTTCCTTGGCAACCAGAAGTCTGTTCTCTATGACAATGATTTTGTTTCTGTTCTGTAGACAGGTTCATTTGTGCCATATTTTAGATTCTACACGTAAGTGACATCATATGGTATTTGTTTTTCTCTTTCTGACTTAACTTCACTTAGTATAAGAGTCTCTAGTTCCATCCATGTTGCTGCAAATGGCATTATTTTGTTCTTTTTTGTGGCTGAGTATATTCCAGTGTATATGTACCACATCTTCTTCATTCATTCATCTGTCGATGGACATTGAGGTTGTTTTCATGTCTTGGCTATTGCAAATAGTGCTGTGATCAACATAGGGGTGCACATATCTTTTTGAATGAAAGATTTGTCTGAATATATGCCCAGGAGCGGGATTGCTGGATCATATGGTAGTTCTATATTTAGTTTTCTGAGGAACTTCCATACTGTTTTCCATAGTGATTGTACCAATCTGCATTCCCACCAACAGTGTAGGAGGGTTCCCTTTTCTCTGCACCCTCTCCGGCGTTTGTTATTTGTAGACTTACTAATTAATGATGGCCATTCTGACCAGTGTGAGGTGGTACCTCATTGTAGTTTTGATTTGCATTTCTCTAATCATTAGTGATGTTGGAGCATTTTTTCCATGTGCCTGTTGGCCATCTGTATGTCTTCTTTGGAGAAATATCTGTTTAGGTCTTCTGCCCATTTTTCAATTGGGTTTTTTTGTTTGTTTGTTTGTTTGTTTGTTTGTTTTTGTTGTAAGTTTTGTATATTTTGGAGACTGTAAGTTGTGTAAGTTGTTTGTGTGTTTTGGAAGCTAAGCCCTTGTCGGTTGCATCATTTGGATCTATTTCCTACCATTCTGTAGGTTGTCTTTAAAGGTTTCCTTTGTTGTGCAAAAGCTTGTCAGTTTGATTAGATCCCATTTGTTTATTTTTGTTTTTATTTCTGTTGCCTTGGGAGACTGACCTAAGAAAACATTTGTAATAAGTACTTTTTCTTTTCTTCTTTAAAGAAGAATTTTTTTTTGTCTTTTTAGGGTCACCCTCGCAGCATATGGAGATTCCTAGGCTAGGGGTCAAATCAGAGCTGTAGCTGCTGGCCACAGCCGCAGCAACTTGGGATCTGAGCCACATCTGTGACCTACACCACAGCTCACGGCAACACCAGATCCTTAACCCACTTAGCAAGGACAGGGATTGAACACGTGTCGTCATGGATACTGGTTGGGTTCATTAACTGCTGAGCCACAGTGGGAACTCCCATACCTTTTTGGTATTGTTTTAAGTCTTGTAACTCAGCCTGTTTCTTTAGGACACGAAGAGACTTTTGTTTAGCAGGTAATCCTTTAGCCTCAGAGAGCAGGATTTCCCAGACGGAAATCAGGGGTCAGAGAGAGCCACTTGCATAAAGACAGGGATGTGGGGGCACCCGGCCAGGTTTGGGGACAGCGAGTAGACTGGCTTAGCACCTTGGGTTCCCACGGAGTGACCTAGCTTTGGGGGCAGGGGATCAGAGGGTGCAAGGATGGGGTTTAGGGGACAGGTGAATTAGGAAGTGCCACATTAGTTCTGGCCGGAAGGTGTGAGGCCGTGTGCTGGGGGTTGAGGGCGGGAAGGCAGCACGGATAGGAGATTGGGTAGAAGCATCTGTTGAGCATCACAGCTTGAACGAGGAGTGGAGTCAAAGGTCTTAACAGTTTAGGAGTCTGCGAAAAATTATGGTGGGAATGATAGTGGCATTTTGGTTCCAGTCAGCTCTGTGTATCCCAGGTTCCACAGCTGTAGATACAGAAGGTGGGAAGGGCCCACAGTCCCTTATGTGAAAGGTTCTGCATTATTGTATTTAAGGGACTTGAGCATCCTTGGATTTGGGGATGGGCCTAGAGTCCTGGAACCTGTCCCTTGCAGATTCCTAGGAAAACTTAGGGACAGGCTGGAGGAGGAACATCAGGGGCTGGAGCTTGAATGTGGGCCTCAATGGCAGGCTGTTTGGAATGTGAGTCGCCTTGGACAGAGGCAGGTTTGAGACAAGAGCCTTTCACTTGGTTCCAAGAAAGCTGTGACTGACGCTGGAGGAGTGGACATGTTTTCCGCGGAAGAGCATGCAGAGCAGAAAAGCCACAGATGCTGTCACTTTGGGGGAAGAAGAGGAGGAGGAGGGACCAGGGTCTCCGGGGACAGGCTCAGATGGGGGGCTCTGGGAAGGTGGGGGAGGTCACACCTGTGGGGTCAGTGAGTGGGTAGTGGGAGAACATGGGGCCAGCAGGGGTTACCTGCGGAGGAAGTGATGATGGCAGGCATGACACCTGTTTCTAGAAGTTGCTCTTGACGAGGGTGAGGCCTGGTGGCTCCCGGGGTGACGTCAGAGAAGCACAGGGCCTGTTTGAGGCCAGAGAGGAGGGGTCGGCTCCGTGTCACAGAGGAGGAGCCACCTGGTGTCACGCTCTGAGTCCTCTGGGTCCCACGCAGCAGATGAGGGCAGGGGAGGGAAGGAGAGGAGCGGAGGCTGGGCGGCCATCATGTGAGCATCTAGGACGGATGGGGTAGCCAGGACAGGCCCGCAGTGTGGGTGCCATACTGTCTGGGTGGCAAGCTGTGCCTGGTTTCCTTGTTTGCTGTTCCCCGTGTCCTCTAGGGGTCCTGTATTACTTTGTAATAAAGAAAGAAGAGTAAGAACTTACATCCACCATGGTATTTGGAACGATACCCAGGAGATGTCCTCTGAAAAAGCTCAATGTCCACACCATGCCATCCTATGGATAGAGCGTGTGTGCATGCACCAGCAGGGGGCCTGAGCAAAAGGGCTGATTCCAGAGGGTTCTGGATGTTTCCAGATTGTGTTCTTCACACAGATAATAGTAAAGCAATAACAAACAGGGCTTTCAGGGAACCAGAATGCATTTTTTTGGTGACTGATCCTGGCTCTGTGTCTCCATGTCCCTGACGCCGTTATGAGAGCAATAAGTACATTATCATGTGGATGGTTTCATTTTGGTGAGTCGTGCTTTTTGGGTCATATGTCTGTATGTTTGGCGTGGGAAATTTTTGTAAATTTGTTTTGGAGATAGTAGGAAGGTACTTGGTGTTTTGGAAGATGTATAATATAGAGTTGTCATAATTGGTGGTGATGTGGTTTGACCAGGGAATAGTTTAATTAGAATTTCAGCTTTGGGTGCTGATGGCCGATGCCCCCCACCACTGTGGGAACATGGCAAGGGCAGATAAGGACCGTAAGAATTTACCAGGAGCCCGGACGCCACACATCCCCCTCCCCCCAGCCTCAGTAGCTCTATGGGGGAGGACACCGAAGTGCCCCCCGCCGGAGTTGTGAGGGGCCAGGGAGCTGACATCTGGCTTGGTTGGTACAGTACAGCCTCCAGGTCATACACATTTCGCATTCCCTGATGCCAACCTGCCATCCTCCCCAAGGCGCACCATGGCTTGACAGCAGATTCAGGAAGGGAAGAAGCAGTCTCCCATCAGAGGTACAGCGTCTCTCCTGGCAAGGTGATCCTGGTCTTAGCAACGGGCAAATGTGAAGTGGTGCTTCGGGCACTCGAAGAATTGGGCAGGTGGACTGGGTGCTTGCCGTGAGCCCAGCATGGCATTTGGGCCCAGGGGATGCCAGGGTGGGGGCTTCCCTCCCCAAGCTCTGATTGGTGAGTGGGGGCAGGGATGGCAGCATCCAGGACCGGACAGCTGCAGCCGTGGGCTGTGACGGGAGCCACGGTGGCCAGCAGAGAGGGCCTTCTGGTCTTTGGGAGAGACTTGCTGGCTGAGCTGTAGCTGGCTGGGAAGAGCGGGGCCAAGACCCTCCACGCAGAGGGAACAGCAGGAACCGTGAGAGAGCGGGCGGGTTGGAAGGGCTTGGACCCGCCATCACGTCCTTTACGAGAACCTGTCCTTGGCAACAAATTCATGTTCATTTTTCCAGGAAAACCTGATGCTGCTCGAAAAGCTTTCAGTGCTTAACTACACATAGAGTTGAATCTCTGAGTCTTCAGAGCACTGTCTGCCATCACCCCACGCAGCCCAACTCCAGGGGGTGCTGGTCACACCAGGCCATGCTCTGGGCCCAGTGTGTTACCCCCCTCACCCCCAACCGCCCTGTGCATTCCTCTTACTCCTCTAATGGCATCACCCTGCACCCAGTCCCTCCCCAGCACCCCCATCTCTCCTGTCTCTTCATCCCTTCCATACTCTGCCGGCTCCATCTTTCTCAGACAGACATGGCCACGTGGGTCACACCTTTGCTTCTCAACCTAGAGGGTCCCCCAGCTGTCCTGCCTGCCCCTTGGGTCTCTCTCCCACCCCTTCAGGACTTGTGCTTCCACCCAAGCTGAGCATCCTTCCCTGCCTTGCTGTCCCTGTAGCTAGTCCATCCTCTCTCCCATGCACCTCATCCGGCCCTCCAGTATCTTCCAAGCCCTTTCTTTCCTGTCTTGTTATCTCAGCCCCCAGTGCAGGGCTCTGGGAAAAACCTGCAGTCCTTTCTCTGACCTTGAAAGAGATGAGTGTTCAAGTTTAGATTGTTTCCCCAAGAAACGGGAGGGTCTGGTAGCTGCTGCAATGGAGGGTCTGGAGAAAAGAGAAGAAAGGGCAGCCCCTGTTCAGGGATCTGATGGATGCTTTTTTTTTTCTTTGTCTTTTTTCATCTTTTTAAGGCCACACCCACAGCATATGGAGGTTCCCAGGCTAGGGGTCCAATCGTAGCTGTAGCCGCTGGCCTCCACCACAGCCACAGCAACACAGGATCCAAGCCCCATCTGTGACCTATACCACAGCTCACGGCAACGCCAGATCCTCAATCCACTGAGCGAGACTAAGGATCGAACCTGCTGCTCATGGATGCTAGTTGGGTTCATTAACTGTGGAGCCATGACGGGAACTCCTGATTGATGCTTTTTGGGTTCAAATGCACATCTCTCTTTCCTTCTGCCCTCCCTCCCTCTTCAACAAACTTATTGAGCTCCTACTATGTACAGTGTGGGTGGAGGGGGTGAGGGAAAGAGCCAAAACCTCTACCCTCATGGAGAGTCCTGCCCTGGAGGAAGCAGGTGCTGGTCAGACCGTATAGTCCATGTGCTTCATTGTAAATTGGTGATAATTCTGCGAAGTTAAAGTACAGGGAAAGCAGGTCTCAGGGAGCCCCCATCCTGTGTGTGTGTGTGTGTGTGTGTGTGTGTGTGTGCGCGCGCGTGCGCGTGTGTGTGTGTGTGTGCATGTGTGTACTTGGGGGGTGCAGGAAGGAGTCAGGAAAGGCTTCTTTGAAGAACTAATAGCTGAACTAAGATCTGAAGGATGGGAAGGAGTGAGGTCAGCCAAATTCCTTTGGTAGAATGTGGGTTCTAAAAATTACGTGAGAGCCTTTGCCAGTGGGTTGTAAGTCATTAATTGCAAGATTTGAAATCCCATTCAGATTAGCTTGGGTTGGCTGGGGTGGGGGGAGGTATCTCATCACCCTGACATCTGAAGGCAGGGAATAAAACTACAGCTGCACCATTCATGCACCGCCCCCCAAGTCACTTCCAGGGCTCCTGTTGGTGGCGAGATGTCTGAAGCTGGGCCTGGGATCCAGGTTTCTGTGTCCTGGTCTCTGATGGCTTCAGAGGACCCCAACATCATCCCCTAGCTTCCAGCCTGCTTTTAGTTTATGACTTTCTGCTTTTGGTTTTGCAAACACATTCAGCAGAAATGGTCTGTGTTTTAGCCAAACCAGTCTGTTCCTTGTTGGCCCCATTGAGTGACGTCTACCTGATGTAAACAGATGTGGAGAGGAACACAAAAGGTGAACTGCTGATTTCGGTTTTAGTAAATCTGAGAAGCCTTCCCTGAGGCCCTGCGCAGGTTGCCTAGGCAGCGTGGAGCTCTGACAAGCTCCAAGTTAAAACTGGCCAGTGACACAGCTTGTCCCCTCCAGCCCCGGGCACGGTGCTGAGGCAGAGGCTTCCTCATGGCAGCCCGCCCCTGGGAGCCCTCCCAGCAAAAGGGGGTGCTACCCAGACTCCATGACTTTGCAGGATAAAAACCCTTTTTAAACATTATCTCACTTGTTCCTCAGAAACAGCTTGCAAACTTGCTGTTATCGATACTGTTTTTGGATGACAGCCCTAAAGGCTCACATGGGGCGATTAGGCCCACGTTCTTGGTGCAGAGTGGTTCACGCTCTACCTCTGTGCCTGGCTCTTCTTCTGCATCCCTGAGAGTGGTGGGTGAAGGTACCCATAGGCCCATCTGTCCTCACAGCCCCAGGGCAGGGAAGGCAGACTCGGTTAAAGGACCTTCCTGCACAGCTTGCAGTTAATTTGTAATTTATTTTATTTTTTAAAATCATTTATTTATTTATATATTTTTTCTACTGTATAAGTGATATCATATGGTATTTGTCTTTCTCTTTCTGACTTACTTCACTCAGGATGAGAGTCTCTAGTTCCATCCATGTTGCTGCACATGGCATGATTTTGTTCTTTTTTATGGCTGAGTAGTATTTGCGTGCGCGCGCGCGCACACACACACACACACACACACACACACACACACACACACACGTCTTCCTAATCCAATCATCTATCAGTGGACATTTGGGTTGATTCCATGTCTTGCCTATTGTGAATAGTGCTGCAATGAACATATAGTCCAGAACTTTTGAAGCCCAAGGTCTTAGGTATTCACTTTGGTGTGTTCTATGTCTAGCATTTAACCAAAAAAATAATAATAATAATAATAAAAAATTGGATGCCATTTGCATCAGCATGGATGGAATTTGAGACTCTCATACTAAGTGAAGTAAGTCAGAAAGACAAATAACATATATGACTTATATCTGGAATCTAATATACAGCACAAATGAACCTTTCCACAGGAAAAAAAAATCATGGACTTGAAGAACAGACTTGTGGTTGCCACGGGGGGGGGGAGTGGGGAGGACTGGGATTTTGGGGTTAAGAGATGCAAAGTATTGCCTTTGGAATGGATAAGAAATGAGATCCTGCTCTATAGCACTGGGAACTGTATCTAGTCACTTAGGATGGAGCATGATACTGTGAGAAAAAGAATGTGTATATGCATGTGTAATGGGTCACCTTGCTGTACAGTAGAAAATTGACAGAACACTGTAAACCAGCTATGATGGAAAAAAATAAAAATCATATTAAAAAAAAATTGGGGAGTTCCCTTCATGGCTCAGTGGAAACGAATCTGACTAGTAGCCATAAGGCTGTGTGTTCCATCCGTGGCCTCGCTCAGTGGATTAAGGATCTGGTGTGGCTGTGGCTGTGCTGTAGGCCAGTGGCTGTAGCTCCAATTCGACCCTTAGCCCGGGAGCTTCCGTATGCCTCAGGCGCAGCCCTAAAAAGCAAAAAAAAAAAAAAAATCAGTTTCCCTCTGGATTGATCCGGAACATACAGGCACCTTTCAGGAAAGGGTGCCTTACATCTCTCTCTGGTCCTCCTAGGTTGCCCCTGTATCTGGCCTCACTCTTCATCAGCCTCATTTTCCTCCTGGTGAATTTAACCTGCGCGGTGTTGGTGAAGACAGGAAGCTGGGAGAGGAAGGTCATCGTCTCCGTGCGTGTGGCCATTAACGACACGCTCTTCGTGCTCTGCGCTGTCTCCCTGTCCATCTGTCTCTACAAAATCTCCAAGATGTCCTTAGCCAACATTTACTTGGAGTCCAAGGTAAGGTGGGGATGTGGTCGAGGTCCCTCCATTAAACTGCTTCCAAAAATAGTCTCCTGGGCGTTCCCTTGTGACACAGTGAGTTTGGGGTCTGGTGTTGTCCCTGCAGCAGCTTGGGTTCACTGCTGTGGCACAGGTTTGATCCCTGGCCTGGCAACTTCCACATGCCACAGGCGTGGCCAAAAAAAAAAACCCCAAAAAAGATGTAAAATAGTCTTCTGTGGCTCAGTGGGTTAAGAATCTGACTGCAGCAACTCGGGTTGCTGTGGAGGTGTGGGTTCGATCCCTGACCTGGTGCAGTGGGTTAAAGGATCTGGCATTGCCACAGCTATGGCTCAGTTTCAGTCCCTGGCCCAAGAACTTCCATATGCTGTGGATGTGGCTATTAAAAAAAAAAAAAGTCTCCTGTTTTGTAAACAACTCAACAGATGCCTCAGACACCTGACCTGTAGTTCATTGAACCTGGTATGTGAGAAGAGTTCACTCTGGGTGGCTTTGGGTGTATTGAAGTGTGCAGAATTACTGGCAGAGGGGCAGGTCTCTGGTTTATCGATACAGTGGTTTAAAAGATCTTTTTTTCTTTGGCTGCACCTGCAGTATGTGGAAGTTCCTAGGCCAAGGACTGAACCTTTGCCACAGCGGTGACCTGAGCCGTTGCAGTGACAATGCCAAGTCCTTAACCCACTGCACTACCAGGGAACTCCTAAGTGATATTTTAAAGGGCTAGTGGGTTTGATTGTGCCACTAGTATTCATAGCAGCACACATCTCATATTCCCCATGTTCAGGCACTTTTATAAGCACTTGGCGTGTAGAAACTAGTGTAACCCTCTCAGCTCTGTGGGACTAGGCATCACCCACTTGATAGACAGGGAAACTGAGGCATATAGAGAGTCCAGAGGCTTGCCCCTGGTTACACAGCTGGGAGGTGCAGAGCCAGGCTCTGGGGTCTGTTGTCTCCACCACCCCATCATAGTGGCGGGGAGACTCAGGTGCTGCCAACTCCTGCATTGCCCGTGCCCCTGAGAGGGTCCCCCTTGACAGTGGGAACTGCTCCCGGGGTTCAGTGCTTCTCACAGTGAGAGTTCAGAGATGGAGCCAGACAGGCTGAGAAAGGGCAGCCCTGCCCATTCCCTGCTTTCGCTGCTGGGCCCCCCTCACCTGCCCTGGAGCCTGTGTCTGCTCCTGCTCCCCCACCCCCGAGTTACAGAGAGGGGCGGTTGCTGACTGGAGCAGTGGCTTGAGGGTGACCCTCACCAGCTGGTCCTGGCTCCCCTCTCACTGAGAAGCCTGATGAGGTGTGGAGGTCGGGATCCAATGTCCTGCGCCCTCGCTGGCCGCGGGACCCCGGCCCCCCTAGCACATTGCCCCCCACCCTGGACCATGGTTTTCTCCCTGGTGGAGCAACCGGTTGAGTGATTTCACAGCTGCTCTGCTTCTCAAGTTCAGTGGCGCCATGCCCTGGGGTGCCCCTCTGTCCTCCTTGCCAGGCGGCCCATGTCGCCAGGACAGCTTTGGTCTGAAGACTTGAGGGGCTCTGCCGCCCACAATTCTGTGTCTTTGGGAGCACCCAGTAGATTAAAATCTGTGCCTCCAACTTCAAAGACATGAAGCCTTCAGCAGGGCACCTTGTGATTTGATGCAGCTCTTGCAGAGTCCCAGAAGTTAGGGTGGCAGTCTTTTCACTGATAAATGTTGACGAATTTTAGACTTGATTTTGCCTCAACTTTATTATTTCTATTGTCTCCTATATAAGAGTTATTCAAGACTTTCTAAAAGTAGGATTGTGCCAAAAAAAAAAGAGTTCCCGTCATGGCTCAGTGGTTAGCAAACCTGACCCTGACTAGCATCCATGAGGACGCAGGTTCAATCCCTGGCCTTGCTTGCTCCAGTGGGTTAGGGATCCGGTGTTGCCATGAGCTGTGGTGTAGGTTGCAGACGCGGCTCAGATCTGGTGTTGTGGCTGTGGCATAGGCAGCTGTAGCTCTGATTCGATCCCTAGCCTGGGAACCTCCATATGCTGTGGGCGCGGCCCTAAAACAACAACAACAACAAAAAAAAAAACAAAAAAAAAGAATTGTGGTCTTAATAGGAGGGGTCCTATTTTAGGTCACCCTTATGGCAAACACACTAATAAACCACTACTGGCAAAATAAAATAATATCTCGGATTTAGTTAGTGACTTCCAAATGCAGAACTCAGAAGTTGAGGTCAGTGTTTTTGGTTATGTTAACTGTTTCTAGCTAAGGGTCCCTTGCTGACTTTGGAAATTGATGCTTCATCTGGTGGGGGCACAGATCCCCGATTTCCTTCTAATCCAAGCCTTGAGTCACAATGGGACTCTGGCACCCCCGGCCTGGAAGGTGCTGGGCTCTGAGGACGTGCCTACTGCTCAGAGCCACCATCCTCAGGGCCGCCAGCCGCCAGCCGTCTGCAGAGGCTTGCTTGTCCTCAAGCCAGGGGATGGGCCCTGAGTTCCTGAGCTGAGAGGATCCTCAGAGCTGAGAAGCAGCGCCTAGAGGATTTAGCAGAACACGCTACCAGACTTTCTTGTTCTGACCCAGCCAGGACTGACTTAGGCGAATGACTCGTATTTAAGGCATCTGCAGGTCAAGCCTCAGGTTCTAAAGCCTCTCTCTGAAGATACTTGGACATCTTAGGGTGGATGTGGAGTGAGGTGAGGTTTGTACGTGGGGCAAAGGTCTGAGGATGGAGGAGGAGGAGCTTGGAGGAGGCGGTGGTCTGAAGGCAGCCACCGTCTGCGAGCAGGCGGGGGTCCTGGGCCTGGAACGATGCCCCCCCTCATGGTGCCTGCTTTTCCAGGGCTCCTCCGTGTGTCAGGTGACTGCCGTTGGTGTGACCGTCATCCTGCTCTACACCTCCCGAGCCTGCTACAACCTGTTCATCCTCTCCTTCTCCCAGAGCAAGAATGTCCATTCCTTTGATTACGACTGGTACAACGTGTCAGACCAGGTCAGTGGGTGCTGGCGAGGGCCCCCCCAGCTCATTGTTTGCAGAATCCCACTTGGCAGAGCGGGGTAAGCTCCTTGCTCCTGCTGCCTGACAGCTGGGTGACCTCGAGGGTCCCTTCCCTGGCTGGTGTCTGCATCCTGACCTGTATCATGGGATCAGCGCCTGCCTTGTTCCAGCTCACATGTGTTCTGAGAAAACTAGGAAACATGCGCGCGCGCGCACACACACACACACACACACACACTCCTTTCTACTTTCTGGGGCTTTTGTCACCAATGCTTACATTTTTTAGAGTGCTTTCATATAAATATGGTTCCTGTTGTGGCTCAACAGGTTAAGAACCTGACTCTTATCTGTGAGGACGTGGGTTTGATCCCTGGCCTCGCTCCGTGGGTTAAGGATCCAGCATTGCCATGAGCTGTGGTGTAGGTCGCAGATGTAGCTCAGATCTGACGTTGCTATGGCTGTGGTGTAGGCCAGCAGCTGCAGCTCCAGTTTGACCCGTAGCCTGGGAACTTCCACACATGCTGCAGGTGTGGCCATGCAAATAAATGAATAAAGTATGATTTTATTAAAGGGTGAAATTTGCTCAGGTAAAACAAATTGTCTTCAGGTTTCAGAAAACATGTGAAACTGTGAAGTTTTTGTTTGTTTGTTTGTTTGTTTGTTTGTTTGTTTTTTTAATGGAGCAGATAAAGGAAAATGGAGCCTTTGAGGAATTCTAGACAAAAGTGACCAAGAATATTAAGGAGTTAGTACGAGCCCATTTTACGTCTCCTTATGAAATTTTTTCTTTTTTATGACATACTCTAGAAATTCATCAATTTGAAGGAAGTGAACAAAGGTAGTGAAATATCATCTGTCATCTTTGTTCACAAAAGCTCCAAAGAAAAAAGAATGAGAATTAGGTAGGCTTCTCTCATTGGAGAAGTATTGATTCTTTGTCTCTGGCCCTGGACAGAGTGCTGAGGGCACAAAAGGAATAAACCTGTCCTTGCCCATGGGAGTTTTGTCTCCTGAGGAAAGAGACACACAGATAAGGCCATGTAATAAAGAAATAGAACTGCCGTAGTAGGAGTCTATTGGATTGAATTATAAATGCTCCTGAGCTTTTCCTGGAAGAACACTGAATACTTAATCATGGACATATTCACTTTTTCTTTCCCTCTCTCTCTCTTTTTATGGCCACACTTGCAGCATATGGAAGTTCCCAGGCCAGGGCTCAAATCCATAGCTGCAGCTGCGGCAACTCCAGATCAAAACCCCCTGGGCCCGGCTGGGCCAGGGATCAAACCTGCGCCTCTGCAGAGACCCAAGCCACTGCAGTAAGAATCATATCCCACAGCACCACAGCGGGAACTCCCAAATCCACTTCCAAAATCCCAGGAGTGCTCAAACCTTGCACTGAATTAAGACTCTGGAGGAGGAGTTCTCTTGTGGCACAGTGGGTTAAGCATACCGCATTATCACTACAGTGGCTTGTGTCACTGCTGCGGCTTGGGTTTGATCCCTGGTCCAAGAATTTCCACATGCCATAGGTATGGCCAAAAAAAAAAAGGCTCTGGAGGAGAGAAAAAAATGACCATGTAAAGTTAAAACTGAAGACACGATGAACTCTGGAAGACGCACCTGCAAGGTGTTATAATTATAAAGGATTCAAGCAGCAGCAGTCACCCCCACCCCCACCAGCACAAGTGTAGAATGGAGGGAAATTGGGCAAGGCACTGCTGAGGGTGTGCCCTGTAGTGAGCAGTCATACAGAAAAATCTAAGCAATAATAGAGACTTATTATTCATCATACACAAAGGGTTTTTTATTGTAATAAGATATACAGAAAATTGACTTTTTTTAATCATTTGTAACCATCCAGTTCAGTGACATTAGGTACATTTACGTCATGTGCAGCCATTACCATCAGCCGTCTCCAGAACTACTTCATCTTCCCAAACTGAGACTCCATCTCCATTAAACAGCAGAGAATTGGTTTTAGCAAAATAATTATTTCACGGTTTCTTTCCATTAAGAGCTTATAATTTTAGTGAATTTAAAATACAATCACAATTAAAAAAATTCTATTTTCTTGGAGTTCCCTTTGTGGCTTAGCGAGTTAAGAACCTGACATAGTCTCCATGAGGATGCAGGTTTGATCCCTGGCCTCGCTCAGTGGGTTGAGGATCTGAGTTGTGATACCATGAGGTCGCAGATGCAGCTCAGATCTGGCATTGGTGTGGCTGCGATGTAGGCCAGCAGTTGTAGCTCCAATTCCACCCCTAGCCCGAGAACTTCCACATGCCGTAGGTGCAGCCCTAAAAAGAAAAAAATTCTGTTGTCTTTAGGGGCAGCCCTTAAAAGATCTGCATGATGCAACCAAAACAGTCTAGGAGGAAGCAACCAGAACCCCAAGTGGCAGATTATTTGCATAGAGTGGAAGAAGCAGACACAACACATGATTGAGACGTACAGGTGGCATTTGAGAGGCAGAGTTTGAGAGAGTAATCTTTGTGGAGAAAAGCATGATTGGTTTTGGTCACTGTGCTTTAAACATGATGGAGCAGAGAAGGCAGAAGGATTCTATTCAGGTGATTGGCCCTTTATGGCCTGAGGTTGGTGCTGGCCTCCTTTGAAATGATAGACAGTTACCCAGACACGAGCTTACACACCTGCCCTCTGCCTCCAGAGCGGGGAGCCGCTGCTACATCCAGCCTGCTCGGCCAGCCCACTGGTCCAGGAGGTTCTGCTCCTCGGCTCAGAGACTTGTTTTCTAGACTGTCCATCCTGCAATAAGCTTTCAAGTCTAAATAACAGGATGTCCTTAACAGGAAGAGAACTTTAAAAGCCAACGAGTTTATCCCAAGGATGAGACCAAAGGTAAAATGTGATATGCTGCTCTCAGGAATTAGAAGAAGGCCACAGGATGTTCTCATTATTTAGTTGTTGATAAAAAGAGCAACTTAATTTGGATGTAAGGAAGATTTTTGGAGGATGAAAGAATAAAACATCAGAAGTTGGCAGTTTTCATCTTTGAGCATTTTGAAGAAAATAACTATACTGTTTGCTTGAAATGACTCCGCACCTGAGGTTGGGACTGTTAGTGTTATTTGATTTTGACTTGTGTGCTTTAGGGGAAAAGAATTGCATGATAATTAGAATTAGTCTGTTTCTGTTGGAAAGAACGGAATTGAACATGTTTCCTCTGCCCTCAATCTACTGACTTTCCATTTTCTCCTTCTCTTTTCAACAGGCAGATCTGAAGAATCAGCTGGGAGATGCTGGATACGTGGTGTTTGGCGTGGTCCTTTTTGTGTGGGAACTCTTACCTACCACCCTCGTCGTTTACTTCTTCCGAGTCAGAAATCCTACGAAGGACCTTGTAAGTAAACCTCTGTGTTTGCAGAAAATATCTCCGCATTCTCATCACAGAGCCTGCAGTTGGAATATTTTCTGAGATTTTCAGTTGAGAGCCTCTTCCATCCTCTTCTGATATGAAAAGTTCTGGAGTTCCCGATGTGGCCCAGCGGTTAACGAACCCGACTAGCATCCATGAGGTTGCGGGTTGGATCCCTGGCCTTGTTCAGTGCGTTAAGGATCCGGTGTTGCCGTGAGCTGTGGTGTAGGTCACAGCCACAGCTTGGATCCTGTGCTGCTGTGGCTGTGGAGTAGGCCAATGGCTACAGCTCTGATTGGACCCCTCACCTGGGAACCACCGTATGCCATGGGTACAGCCCTAAAAGGACAAAAGAAAAAAAAAAGTTCCTTTATCTGTTGGGTTGAGACTCTTTTCCCTTGTCTTTTGAAGGAAATTTGTTTTTCAGTTTAGCCTTATTTTATTTTAAAAAAATCAAAGCAAGTTGCGTCTTGGGGCCTGGAGAGAGAGTGATCAGGGTTTTTGTTGTTGTTGTTGTTGTTGTTGTTTTGTCTTTTTCTAGGGCTGCTCCTGTGGCATATGGAGGGTCCCAGGCTAGGGGTCTAATGGGAGCTGTAGCCGTCGGCCTATGCCAGAGCCACAGCAACGCAGGATCCGAGCCACGTCTGTGACCTATACCACAGCTCACGGCAACGTTGGATCCTTAACCCACTGAGCAAGGCCAGGGATCGAACCCGGTTCCTAGTCGGATTCGTTAACCACTGAGCCACGACGGGAACTCCTTTTGTTTTTGTTTTTTTTTTTTAATGCAACAACAGCTTCACTAGTCTTTGGGTCTTGACCTGCTGTGAACCAAATATAGAAGCTTTTATTTTAGCCAATGAAAATGGAGAGTAGTAATTCAGTTCTTCACCCATGTGTTACGCTGGATGGTGATTAGGTGATCGGGTGATAGAGAAGTTGTACCTCGTTATGAGTAATGCTAAAGCCACTTCCCTAGTTCGGTTACATTTCTGCTCAACCAGTTTCCTATAAATGATTTTAGGAGGGCGGGACAGAAAGGGTTTTGACCCAGTAGAGTGAGGAAGCTCAGAGGAGCTTTGCTCCTTGAGTTACTCCATCCGTAGAACCAGTGGTAGAATTCGAATCACGGATCTATGAAGCCCACAGAAAAGTACAGTGAATAGTTTTTGGCCAATGTGAGCAAAGTGTGGGTAGCAAGGAAAGCCTAGATATAATAGCCAAGCTGTTGTGTTTTATCTTGCTTCTTTTCCTTATCTCTGGAGAGTCACTAGTGAGCCAGGACTAGGGGGAAAATAAAGTAAGACTAGGAGTTCCCATTGTGGCACAGTGAAAATGAATCCAACTAGAAACCATGAGGTTGTGGGTTTGATCCCTGGGCCTCACTCAGTGGGTGAAAGATCTGGCATTGCTATGGCTGTGGTGTAGGCCGGCAGCTGTAGTTCCGATTCGACCCCTAGCCTGGGAACCTCCATGTGCAGCCCTAAAAAGCAAAAAAAAAAAAAACCCAAAAAACAAAACAAAAAAACCCCCAGTAGACTGGAGTGGGGTGGGTAGTGGAGCCATGGCCTGACCCATGGGCCCTTGAAGACAGAATGGCAGTGGGCACCACGTTCTAGATCTGAGGGTCACTTTCATCATTTTTTTTCATTATAAGTTTTTAAACAATGTTTTCATTATAGTTGATTTACATTGTTCTATCAGTTTCTGCTGTACAGCAAAGTGACCCAGTCGTACTTATATACATTTTCTCCTATTATCTGTCATCATGTTCCATCACAAGTGATTGGACATAGTTCCCTGTGCTATACAGCAGGACCTTATTGCTTAGCCATTAAATGTAATAGTTTGCATTACATCACAGTCCATCCCCCTTCCTCGCCCTCCCTCTCAGCAACCACACATCTGCTCACCATGTCTGTGAGTCTGTTTCTGTTCTGTAGATAGGTTCATCTGTGCCAAATTTTAGATTACACATATAAGTGATGTCATATTGTATCTGTCTTTGTCTTTCTGCCTTAATTTGGTATGAGAATCTCTAGTTTCTTCTGTGTTACTGCAAATGGCATTATTTTGTTCTTTTTTATGGCTGCATAGTATTCCATTACATATATGTACCACATCTTCTTAATCCATTCACCTGTTGCACTTGCATTATTTTTAGCTTCAGAACAGTGGCTCTGCACTCTGATGTTTCCTTGCATTGCGAACACCTGGGAGCTTCTGTAAACATGTGTCCATGGGGCAGAGAGACGTGTGGAAAGTGGTGGGCAGCTAACTCCAGGCCAGAGTCTAGTGCCTTGTTTTCCTTCCTTCTTTGAAGACTGTTGAAGTTTTTTGGAGAACCTTGTGTGATGAAGAGACACCTGAGAGCCCTTCACAGAATTCCCTGTGCTTCTCCTCAGCTCTCATATGCTTTCTCACTGCCTACTAGTGCGTCAGGGGCTAAGGAGTTGTACTCCCTAAACCCGGGCTGGCTGAGGGCAGGAGTACATCTGAGTCCTAAGGAGCAAAAGGCTGTTATTTTGTTAAATGAATATAGAATAAAAAGATAGTCTCATCTGTAGTCTCAGGTCTCATTGTCCAGGGAAGCATGGCTGTCTTTTATTTGGTGGCACTCGGGGCATGTGGAAGTTCCCAGGCCTGGGATCGAACCTGTGCCACAGCAGCAACGCACACCACGGCAGTGACAATGCCGAGTCCTTAACCACTAGGCCCCCAGGAAATTCCTGTACCTTTGTATCTTTTGACCGCCCCTTGCCCATTTTGCCCACCTCAGGCAACCACCAATCTGTTCTATCTGTGAGCTTGGGTTTTTTTTTTTGTTTTTAGAGTCCATATGTACGATATGTTTTTCTTTTTGTCTTTTTTCTAGTTGACTTATTTCACTTAGCATAATGCCCTTAAGGTCCAACCATATTTTTGCAAATGGTGAGATTTTATTTATTTTATGGCTGAATGTTGTGTGTCATATTTTCTTTCATCCATTCATATGTGTCAGTAGACATATAGGTTGTTTTCATGTCTTAGCTATTGTAAACAGTGCTGCAGTGAACATGAGGATATGTATATCTTTTCAAATTATTTTCATTTTCTTCAGTTAAATACGCAAAATTGCCAGAGCATGTGATAGTCCTAATTTTTTGAGGAACCTCCATAGTGGCTGCACCAATTTACATACCCACCGACAGCACACAAAGATTCCCTTTTCTCCACATCCTTGCCAGAACTCGTTATGTTTTTTTTTTTTTTTTTTTTTTTTTAGGGCCACACTCACGGCACATGGAATTTCCCAGGCTACGGGTCTTCTGAGAGCTACAGCTGCCTGCCTATACCACAGCTCACGGCAATGCCGGATCCTTAACCCACTGAGCAAGGCCAGTGATTGAACCCGCCACCTCATGGTTCCTAGTCGAATTCATTTCCACCACGCCACGAGGGGAACTCCTATTTCTTGTCTTTTTGATATAGCCATTCTGACAGGTGTGCAATGATATTAGTTGTGGCTTTTTTATTTCTCTGATGATTAATGCTGTTCAGCATCTTTTCATGTAACCAGTTTGCCATTTATAGGTCTTCTCTGGAAAAATGTCTGTTCAGATCCTCTGCCTATTTTTTTTTTTTTGCCTTTTTTAAGAGTTATATATATATATATGTGTATATATATATATATATAGAGAGAGAAAGTTTTGAGTTATTTATGTATTTAAATAGCTTTATGGAGATATAATTTCTCTACCAAACAATTCCCCCCTTTCATATGTATAATTCAGTGGTTTTTGGTATATTCAGATATGTGCAGTCATCACCACAGTTTTTAGAACATTTTTGTCACCTCAGAAAGAAACCCCACACCCTTTATCTAATACTCCTTTTCTCTCTACCCCCCCCAAGCAACTACTAATCTACTTTCCATGTATATAAGTTTCCCTGTTCTGGACTTTCATATGAATGGGATCCTATGGTGTGCCACTATCTGTCAGTGGCTTCTCCCACTCAGCACGTTTCCAGGTTTAATCCACATACTATATGTACTACCTCACTGTAGTATAAAGTAGTACTTCATTCCTTTGTATGGCCATTATTTCATTGTACGGATGTGCCACGTTGTTAATCCAGTCATCCAGTGATGGACATTTGGGTCGTTTCCATCTATTATGAACAATGCTGCTGTAAACATTCATGGACCAGTTTCTGTGTGAACACATGTTCTCATTTCTCTTAGGTATGTATTGAGGAATACAGTGGCGGGGTCATTTGGCTTTTTGAAAAACCGCCAGCCTGTCTTCTGCAGAGCACTAGGGCACCATCGTACATTCCCAGTGGTGTGATGGTTCCGGTTCCTCCGTGGCCTCCCCAGCACTTGCTGCTTTCTGCTTGATTCTAGATACTCTAGTAGGTAGCTCGTGGTGGCCTTTGATTTGCATTTCCCTGATGACTAGTGATCTTAAGCATCTTTTCAGGTACTTATTGGCCATTTGTATATCTTCCTTGGAAAAATGTCTATTCAGATCCTTTGCCCATTTTTAAAATTTTATTTTTTAGGGCCAGATCTGCAGCGTATGGAAATTCCTGGGCCAGGGGTCAAATGGGAGCTGTAGCTGCCAGCCTACACCACAGCCACAGCAACGTGGGATCTGAGCCAGACCTATACCACAGCTCACGGCAATGCCAGATTCTTAATCCACTGAGCAAGGCCAGGGATCAAACCTGCCTTCTTACGGATACTAGTCAGGTTCTTAACTGCTGAGCCACAACGGGAATGCCCAAATCCTTTGCCCATTTTTTAAAATTTTGTCTTTTTAGGGCTGCACCCATGGCATATGGAGGTTCCCAGGCTAGGGGTCCAGTCAGAGCTGTAGCCCTCAGCCACAGCCACAGCCACAGCCATGCAGGATCTGCAACCTACACCACAGGTCACAGCAATGCTGGATCCTTAACCCATCGAGCAAGGCCAGGGATCAAATCTGTGTCCTCATGGATGCTAGTCAGATTTGTTTCTGCTGAGCCATGATGGGAACTCCTCCTCTGCCTGTTTTTAAATTCTTTTTTATTGTTTGAGTTTTATGAGTTCTTTATGTGTTTTAAATGTAAGTCCCTTGTAAGATATGACTTGAAAATATTTTCTCCCATTCTGTGGCTGTCTTTTCACTTTCTTGATGTTTTGAAGCATAAACGTTTTTAATTTTGATTTCCATTTTACTTGTTTTTTCTTTTGATGGCTGTTTTTGGTGTCCTATCTGAGACTCCTTTGCCAAATCCTTTTTATGCTTTTTAGGACTGCACCCGTGGTATATAGAAGTTTCCAGGCTAGGGGTCAAATTGGAACTGCAGCTGTAGGCCTATGCCACAGCCACAGCTACAGCCACGTGGGATCCAAGCCACATCTGAGACCATCACAGCTCATGACAATGCTGGATCCTTAACCCACTGAGCAAGACTAGGGATCAAACCCACATCCTCATGTGCCGAGAGCAGCTCAGCAGGATGGGGCTGAAGAACAGGTGCTGTGGAACTTAAGGAAAAAAGTTAACATAAAACAAGACACAGAGACATTTATCTTAAGTAAAGGTGGGAACCGGGGGACTCAAGGCCTCAGGGACCCAGAGCCCTGCCTCAAGAAACCACACTGCTTTTATTGTGCTCTTTAGATGAGATCAAGTGAGGAGTGGCTATGGGTGGATGATATAGGGTTTGTTTACTATTGTAAGTTCTTTTACTATTTTAAAAGCCACTTAGCTGGTAAAAAGGTTAAGCTTTTACTCTGACCTTTAGGCACATTTCTTAAGCTTAAGTCTTACCAGCACTGTGATTGTTTTTCAAGCAGGAAGATGGGATAAAGAAGGACAAGATGGAGTTTTCAGAGAAACTGTCTCGCAACACTCATGGATACTAGTTGGACTCATTTCCGATGCACCACACAGGAACTCCTGCCCTTATATTTTCTTCTAGGAGTTTTATAGTTTTTACTGTTATGTTTGGATCTTTGGTCCATTTGAGTTACTGTTTGTGTATGTTTGAGTTACGGGTCCAACTTTATTCCTTGGGGACATTGTTGAACTGCTTCCAATAGTAAATTTAAAGGCATCCCACCTTGTATGACTTCTGCTTCGCTTCCTATGTTTGATTAGGTTAGTCTTAGAAAAGCAGAAATTCACATCTACCCCCCCATAACAACTCTTTTTCATACTTTGTTGGTTAAGTTTTAAATAGATCACTAGTGATATATACAAAAATATCAAACAAATGTGGGGTTTTATGCCAGGTTGAATCCACAGATGCATAACCCACAGATACAGAGGGCTAGCTGTACTACACCAGTTTTTTTTTGTTTTTTGTCTTTTTAGGGCTGCACCTGTGGCATATGGAGGTTCCCAGGCTAGGGGTTGAATTGGAGCTGTAGCCTCTGGCCTACATCACAGCCACAGCAACATCAGATCCAAGCCGTGTCTTCGACCTACACCACAGCTCATGGGAATGCCATGATCCTTAACCCACTGAGTGAGGCCGCAGATCAAACCTGTGTCCTCATGCTTGCTAGTCAGATTCGTTTCCACTGAGCCACGACGGGAACTTTTTTTTTTTGGTAAGTGATTAAAACAGTGATAATGCAAGCAAAACTCTTGAAAGATTTTGTCCACACTGATAAGAGAAAAAATTAATACCTCTTAAATATGAAAGCAACTGAGGTGAACACTCCAGCTGAACCAAGGGCCTCCACCCTGATGAAGAGAACATCTTCTTTAGTCCCCTGCAAGTAAGAGATCTTACTCATTTTGGCCTAGGATGAGACACAGTGTCTGAAAGAACACTGAACACTTAAACTGTCTTTCTAGACCAACCCTGGAATGGTCCCCAGCCATGGATTCGGCCCCAGATCTTACTTCTTTGACAACCCTCGAAGATACGACAGTGATGATGACCTTGCCTGGAACATCGCTCCTCAGGGACTTCAGGGAAGGTAAGACTGCTTCTTACAAGTGAAAGCTTATCTTAGGCAATCCCTTGTGAATTTAAAGACCTATCATTAACATTTTAAGGTGTCCTGATCCTCTTCCCTAGAGCTGTTCTCTTACCCAGGTACCCCCACTGCGTCATCTTATCATATATGCAGCAACCCTAACCCCTCACCTGCCAGAAGGGACATAGGAGTGAGAGTGCCCTCACTAGCTTTGTGGAAGAAAAGACCCCTGGTCCAGCAGAGAGGAAAATAAATAGAAACATCAATATACATTATTGAGTGCTAATTAGATATTAAGATATTGTTCTAAACACGTAATTTGGAGTTCCCGTCGTGGCGCAGTGGTTAACGAATCCGACTAGGAACCATGAGGTTGCGGGTTCGGTCCCTGCCCTTGCTCAGGGGTTAAGGATCCGGCATTGCTGTGAGCTGTGGTGTAGGTTGCAGACGCGGCTCGGATCCCGCGTTGCTGTGGCTCTGGTGTAGGCTGGTGGCTACAGCTCCAATTGGACCCCTAGCCTGGGAACCTCCATATGCCATGGGAGCGGCCCAAGAAATGGGAAAAAAAAAACAAAAAAAAAACAAAAAAAAACCCACATAATTCACCAAAGCTCACAGTAGTTAGTGATTTTACCCCACTTCTAGCAGATGATGGAATCGAGGCACAGAAGTTATTTGCGCAAAGACAGGTGGTGAGCTGTACTCTCCCTGAGGAGCCAGATACAAGTTGCTGCTCAAGCACTTTGTCTACATAGTGACTGGTTTAAGGTCACAGTAATAGTACCTTTCTGGGCTCTACAGAGTTCAGGTGTGTTGTGGGCAGACTTAGAGCAACTGCCCAGAGCACTGTTTTGTGGGGAAATAGGCTTTAAGGAGCTACTTTGAAAAGCTTTGGGACTGTCTGGTTTATACAAAACCACAGTTCTGTCTGTACCTAAAAGAGACATGTCATTAATAATAAGAGTTCCTGTCATGGCCCAGTGGTTAACGAACCTGACTAGCCCATGAGCATGTGGGTTCAATCCCTGGCCTCGCTCAGTGGGTTAAAGATCCGACGTTGCTCTGAGCTTTGGTGTAGGTCACAGATGCGGCTTGGATCTGGCATTGCTGTGGCTGTGGCGTAGGCCAGCGGCTATAGCTCTGATTGGACCCCTAGCCTGGGAACCTCCATATGCCACAAGTGTGGCACTAAACGAACAAAGCCCGTTAAGTGTAATGTTCCAAGTCACTGAAATCTCCCTTTCTTTTCAAGTTTTGCTCCAGACTACTATGATTGGGGACGACAGACTAACAGCTTCCTGGCACAAGTAGGAACTTTACAACCAGACTCAGCTTTGGATCCTGACAAACCAAGCCATGGGTAGCATCAGTTAAAAGTTTAATGGAAGATTCCTCAGTTGAAAAGCTTCAGAGAGACTAACTTAATGACAGCTGAATTTTTAGGGCACATCTCCTTAAGAAAAAGGACTTATTTTTTGTTACAGGTTTCTGATGGCTACATTGAACTAAGCAATAATTTTAGATTGAGAAAACCTTATTTTAGTACTAAAAAGTGAGCCTGGCTGCCTACTTCAGTGAGTGTAACTTAAAACTTTAAAAAAAAATTCTGTACTTTTATAAAGATGTATTTTATATAACTTAATAATGCTAAAATATACTAGGTTTTTTTTTTTGAGAATGTCATTGCAATATATGTTGTAGTTTGCACAGACTTTTATGCATAATTCACTTTAAAAGTAATCAATATGTGGTCTGATGGTATTTTAAGGCTTTTGGACTATAAAGTATTCCTCAAATCCTTACCTCTTCAGGTCACTCCGATTCTGAGCTCCATCGTGTACTTAGATTCTAAGTACAGCTGACATCCAGAAAGACAATTGCAACTCCACTGCGGAAAGTTATGATGTAGTAGGACGTCAGCAGACTACATAGCAGATAATTGGCTCTGTAGAGTTGTTTAAAGCCCAGGTGGGTGGCCCCTCAAAGAAGCTCCTCAATTTTGCCAAAATTTAGTACTCCTTTCAACAGGGAGTTAATATTTACCCTTCGGTGTTGAGACTGTTAGAAAACATTGATAGGACTGACTCACACTATTAAACCTCTTCTGCTATATTCAGAGATTTTTGCATAGTTTGTTCACCCAGTGACATTTAATAGCCAGTATTACCTCAGGACTTCAGCAAGACTACGCACCTCTCTCCAGCTCACTGAACACTCATTACTGAACAAGGAAGAGGTTCTCAAAAGAGGGTTAATAACATTTACCTCTGGGTCCTTGAGCCAAAAGCCTATGTAGAATCCTAACAGCTTTCTTATCGTTTCCAACCATATTTAAAATAATACCCTTTATTCTTAAATAGTTCTGAAAGCAGCCAGTTGGAAGCTGTGTATTTAAAATGGTAGTAGCCTTGCAATATTCTCTAGTACGATTCCTGCCTTTTAACCATGCAAAAAGGGCATGTTCCAGACAATTGCTTATGTAACTTTTCATGTAAGTGAAACACATGTCGTGACATACTGGTTCCCCAACCGTAAGTGCCATCCTAAAAATCTCCAAGATTACATATATAAAACAATTGTAAAACTGCCTATACTCAGAAACTGTACGTGGCTCTGTGAGGAAGGTTAAATGCTCTGATTGTCTATAAAACAGAGATAAGGTACTAGAGGAAGTACTATTACAGGAGGGGAAGCATCCTCTCTGCCCAGGAAACCTCACATCTCAGAAGAGGCAGGTGAAAAGGAATTTAGGTTACTAAGTTCTGCCCTGACGATGAAACCCATTTCAGACGCCTTACTTCCCAGTTTGGTCTTCAGGACTGACATCTCTGAGTGTTGATTTCACAGTGATCAAGTCTGCTTCTCTCTCTAAGAAGAAATTTTTAAGAAAGTTCCCATTGCGGCTCAGTGGTAACAAACCCAACTAGTATCCATGAGTATGCGGGATCCATCCCTGGCCTTGCTCAGTGGGTTAAGGATCCGGCACTGCTGTGAGCTGTGGTGTAGGTTGCAAATGTGGCTCAGATCTGGCATGGCTGTGGCTGTGGTAAGCCTGCAGCTGCAGCTCTGATTCAACCCCTAGCCTGGGAACTTCTGTATGCCATGGGTGCAGCCCTAAAAAAATTATTATAGTTGATTTACCATAAAAAAAAAAAAAGACAACCCATGGAGTAGATGCTTCTCTCATCTTGATGGTGGTTGAAATCAGGATCTCAAGTTTTAAGCAGGTCATGAGGGGGTTTTTTTCATGTGCATGCACACCTTTAATCTACGTAATCACCCAAAACAACACTCTTGCCTTTTAGTATGTGGAAGAATTTGGGTCACATGTTTAAAATAGTTACTGCCACAAAAAATTCTCATTGAGGCAACATTTGCACTGATTATTCAGGTTGCCTTAAAATATGATAAGCTGTTACTCTAAATAGCTTTGAGAACACCCTACTTGTCACACTGTCTTTGTTACTAATACTTAGAAGAATTTAAAGGCAGACTCAGCGAATGCTTAAAAATCCTTTAAATCATGTTTTCAGGAAGTGGAGTTAATATTAGGTCACTAAAGGGTAGATAGAGTTTTCAAAACATCACTAAAATCATGCAATTATTATACTCATCCTATGACATACACAGACTTTTATCATTCTGTCATTATTGGTGGGAAAATTGAAATACTTAGCATTAACTGATAAAAGCCATAATCTATTCTTATGATAAAGCTGCTAGTATTTATTTGAACTATTTTTTATCAGAAAGGATAAAAATGCTCTACGTGCCTATTTTGAATGTCTTCCCTTTTTAAAAAGTCATGTCAAAGCACAAGTATTGTAAACAAATCTAGAATATATAAAAAAAATGATTGTGACAAGCTATCTTTCATAGTAAACAATCACATATACTCTGAATTGTTATACCAGTGGTATGGAAAGGACAATTAAAATTTCCTTTAGCTTCCTCATTTATTTGCCAGGTACACTAACAAAACTACTCCTAGGTGAAATATTAAAGGCCAGGAGAAGGCAAGGAATGGTGATTACTGGTTCTAAAGTACCAAATATCCTCTTGTTTTAAGGCAACATGGTGAAATAAAAAACTCCCATAATGTGAAAGAAAAGTTATGGGGAAGAGGCAGCATCACTGAAAGTTTTATACCATCATCATCAGGCTAAGTCTGATTCAACACTAAAAGGCTGTGTGTGAATGTTTCTGTGCGTCCCTGGGAAATGTGCGTGAAAAATAGATGTCCACTTCTGGAGTTAACTGTCTAAAAACTTCTGTTTTGTGTACAGTTACACCTTGGAGATACTGCAGGTTCAGTTCTAGACTGCCACAATAAAGCAAAATGTTGTAGTAAAGTGAATCATGTGATTTTTGTTTTGGTTTTCCAGAGCCTATAAAAGTTATGTTTACACTACACTCTAGTCTGTTAAGTGTGAAACATTATGTCTTAAGAAACAGTTTACATCCCTTAATTAAAAAATATTTTACTGCTGGATTTCCTGTCATGGCTCAGTGGTAATGAACCTGACTAGAATCCATGAGGATGCAGGTTAAATCCCTGGCTTCACTCAGTGGGTTAAGGATCTAGTGTTGCCATGAGCGGTAGTATAGGTTGCAGACACATCTCAGATCCTGTGTTACTGTGGCTGTGGCGTAGGCCTGCAGCTGCTGCTCCAAATTGACACTTAGCCTGGGAACTTCCATGTGCTGTGGGTGCAGCCCTTAAAAAAACTTGTTGCTAAAAAATGTTTACCATCCTCTGGGCCTTCAGCAAATCGTAGTAGTAACATCGGAGATCACATCAAATATCAGGTCACCATGACAAATATAATAATAATGCAAAAGTTTTAAATATTGTAAGAATTACTGAAATGTGACACAGAGGCATGAAATGAGCAAATGCTGTTGGATAAAGGGTGCTGACAGACTTGTACAACTGACGATTACCCCCAAACCTTCAATTTGGAAAAAAAAAAAAAAAAAAAAAACACACACAAGAAAGCCAATATGTGAAACACAGTAAAATGAGGAATGGCTGTAGGTTATCTTTCATTGGCTCCTTCTCCTTTCTACAATTAACCCATTTAATTGAGCCAGTGATTAAATATCTAGTGTGTTAACAGAGCTGTGTATATAAGAGGTTTCAATTCTTAAATGATAGACACACATCAGTCATATTTAGCAGTGCCAGTTCTTTCTTGAATGTTTCAGGCACGTTGTTAGTAACGATGCTGTTTGTTGTGTTTCATTGCTTGCATCAGGCGCTAATACATTGCCAAATTTTTTTTTTTTTACCACAGTCCAAAAGAACTGCCCTTTGTTGGCCCTGAACAATTAACTCCTATTAAGAGGAAAGGAATAAGCATTATTAGTAAACCCTAGAGCGTGAGAAGTGCTTTGAGAAAAAGGTTCTCATTTACATTTACATAGTAGATATTACAAGAGTATTGCTTTTGCTTTTTAGCAGTAAAGACGAACTTACATTGGAACTAAATGGGTCTAAATCAAGATTTCCAATTAAACTTAAAAAAACCCCTTGCTTTCACTTTAGATTACCATGTAAAATACAAACTAGGATAGGGCTGATCAAAGATACATTTAAGGAGTTCCTGTCTTGGCTCACCAGTAGCAGACCTGACTGGTATCCATGAAGACATAGGTTTCTGGCTTTGAGGCCTCGCTGGGTGGGTTAAGGATCTGGTGTTGCTGTGGCATAGACCGGCAGCTGCAGCTCTGATTCAACCCCTACCCTGGGAACTTCCATATGACGCAAGTGTGGCCCTAAAAAGCAAAAAAAAAAAAAAAAAAAGAAAAAAAATTTCAGCTTATCACAGTCAAATGATTAATATCCCTAATGAAGTACTTGTAGAAATTGATAGGATCAACCATGCAGTATAAAAATGAGTAAATATATGAACACAAAAGGAAATACAGATGGCTCTTAAACTATCAAAGCTAGTCAGCCTTACCAGTGATAAGAGAAATAAAAACTAAAATATATTAATACATAATTTTGCATCTAATCAGAACAGCAAAAATCCAACTTTTTTTGTTTTGTTTTTTGCCTTTTCTTGAGTCACTCCCACAGCATATGGAGGTTCCCAGGCTAGGGGTCCAATTGGAGCTGTAGTCCCTGGCCTACACCAGAGCCACAGCAACACGGGATCCAAGCAACCTACACCACAGCTCACGGCAACACCGGATCCTTAACCCACTGAGCGAGGCCGGGGATCGAACCCGCAACCTCATGGTTCCTAGTCAGATTCGTTAACCACTGCGCCACGACAGGAACTCCAAATCCAACTTTTTAATACCATCTATGTTGGGTGAGATTGTGGGAGAAAAGGCACTGTCTGAAGTTGCAGGTGGGTGTGTGAATAGGTAACTATCCCCTATGGAGGGCAATATTCCAAGACCTTTCAAAATTATAAATGCACATGGTTTTTAACCCAGCAATTCCATTTAGGGGAATTTAGACAATAAGAATATATTCACATTATGTGTGAAATGGTATTTACAATGTCTGGAAACAATCCTAATGCCCAGTAATAGGAAAACGGCTAATTAAACAACTGCACCTTCATACAATGGAATGCCAAGCAGTTACTTTAAAAAGTAAGTGCTTAAAGCTAGCAAACAGTATGTATATGATGCCACTCTTTGGGTAAAAATGATGGAAAATATAAACCTTTACATTTATATTTGTTTGTATATGCCTTAAAATATATGGCTGGAAACCTAAGAAACCAAGAACAGAGGTTATTTATGGTAGGGGTGGGGGAAGGATGAAAGAAGAGAATCCACTGTACAGCTTTTTAAAGTTTTAGGTTTTTGAACCCTGTGAATGTACTATCTAGTCAAAAAATTAAATAAGTATATTTAAAAGCCTTATGACTCAGTGTAAAAGATGCTAAAAGTCTTGAGGTTTTAGTTGAATGGTAAGAAGCCAATTTATGAAATAACACAAACATTCTAAGCAAAGGCTCAAGTCAGACTTTCTAGTTTCAAATTCTAGTCCCACAACCTAGAATTTGTGACTGTGGACAAGTTACTTAGCCTCTTTTATCCTCAGTTTTGTTATTTAGAAATGGAGAAGTAACTGTACTTACCTGCTAGGGTGCTGATAAGATAAATAATCCATGCAAAGTCCTTAAAACAGTGGCAGCCAACGTTTGCAGTTATGCTTTTAAAAAGAAAACAACCACAGACTACTTATTTTCTCCTTTCTCCACATTTTTTTGGGGGGGGGGCTCTTTAGGTCCACACCTGAATCATATGGAGGTTCCCAGGCTAGGGGTCGAATCATTGCTACAGCTGCAAGCCTAGGCCACAGCCACAGCAGTGCCAGATCAGAGTTGGCGTCTGCGACCTACACCACAGCTCATGGCAATGTCAGATCCTTAACCCACTGAGCGAGGCCAGGGATTGAACCTGCAACCTCATGGTTCCTAGTTGGATTTGTTTCCGCTGTGCCATGGCGGGAATTCCTCCTTTCTCCACAAATTATAATCAAAATTTTCATCTCATAAAAGGAAACATTTAAAAGGAGGTAAAAAAAAAAAAAAAACCGAAAATAGCAAGATTGCAGAAACATTTACTTTAATTCACATTTTCTATAATCTGGTGGGTACAACAGCAAATTACTTGTAATTCTGTTCAAAGTCAAAGCTGTACCTGTAGATGTTACTGAAAACAGAGTACACAAATTTGTGTGTGTGTTGTTTGTTTTACCAAATTAATTTCCATGATACCATGCACCCAGTCTGTGTATTTTGGTGAATAGCTATGGTTTCTGCAGGTACTTCAAAATGCTGAGAGGTTTACTGTGAACTGTTCTCAGATTTCCAGATGAAGGCAATGCTGATGGAGATCAAAATAGCTGTCCTTTCTTATATACAATGGCACCTAGGTAAAGTTGGGAAATATGGCACAGTGTTTCATATACACACAGAGATTACAAGTATTGAGTCATTCAGAATGTTAAAATGTCAAAATAAAATGTTCGACTTATCAAATTTCAAAACTGTAAAAACCATTACTAATACTCTGATCTTCCTCATAATCTAAGAACACAAGAGAAACATTTAAATCTATCCATTTTAATATATAGTATTTCTAATTTACATAGATGCCACTTAAGAAGAAAAATGAACTCACGCCATTATAGGAAGGAATATTTTACTTTCCTTCATTTTTGTTACTTTATCAGCTGGTACAATCATTTCTGTCAGTTATATTATCAAGTGCTGGATTTTTAAATTAAGTGATGAGATAAAGACAAAATGCCAAGAGGTATTCCCAGCCAAGCATTTTCACAATGCAACTGGTGCTCTAATATCACTTCACAACAAATGGTATGTGAACTGGAAAAAACCATTTACATTACAAGGACCATGAAACATTACCAGGCTCACAACAAAACAAATATTCCTATAGCTTACACGTTCATTTAAGAAATACATACACAAAAATATAGGCTGCTCCCCCCAATCTAATTTATGGTAAAATACAGTTAATCAAATAGATTTCACCTTAAGAATACTTCATTTGTTAAAACCTTTAAAATAAAGAACTTCTTATCCTAACTAGACTTTTTAATTCCTAGAACTCAATCTAATACACAATTTTAACTAAGCTTGAAACAAACCACAGTAAAGAAGCAAGAAATGGAAACGACCAAAGATTTTCTCCAATAAACAGAGCTTCAATGATAGCCTTTAACCGAGAGAATGGCGAAGTAACATTACCCAAAAGATTTTTAAACTTACAGTAATAATAGACAAAGTGCAAAACATTCACATTTTCTTAGACTCTGGAGAATACTAATTCTTATTAATTTACCAGCAAAGCTACTTAGATACTCACTTTTTCGCCAAGTTTACTTTAAAGTCCCCCTCCCCCACCAGACAATACTTGCATCCCTAAAAAGAAAAAGTGGAGGAGGCTCCAACCAAGCTAGTCTGTTTTATTCAGCTTAACAAAAAACACCACCACTATCAACACCACCAAGAAAACTCCAGGTCTATAAAGGTTAAAAATTAGATAAAATAATTAACTAGTGAGATGTAACTCCCTCCAACCATCGCCCTCCAAAGGCAGGCTAAATGTTTTTAAAAGAGGGATAAGTCAACTAAGTACAATTTTAAATATGCCAGTAAATCACCAATGAGCACATTTCAGACTTTGGCAGGATAAGATACGGGTTTTAAGAGCACTTATTTACTTCATAAAAGACTGATACCCGCATTACTTCTACACAGATGCAACCATCCAAATTAATCATATTATATATACTAATGCCTTTTAAAATAATATTTTAAATATTGAGGATATTTAAATCCCAGGTTTAGAAAATGACATTTTAGGACTTACGAAGTCATCTGTTGGTACAAGTCATTTGAAGTACCATTTATATACAAAGAACTAAAAAAAGAAAAGGTGGGGAAAGGGGGAATTTAAAGAAGGCTTGAGCTAATCTATCTGCTTAAATATCCTACTGAAGAAAATCAGACTGAGAGAGGATTGCATAGATTGTATTTTAAAATAAACTCCTTCAAAAATGCTTACTTTAAAACGGTAAGTTTTATGCATATAATGTTTTAAATTGGTGTTATAAATCCATATAATCCCATTAAAATTTTATCAAGATGGGAAACTTAAATATTTATGCAATTCTTTTGTTGTTTTCTTAAAGTTTTTTCTATAATTGGAATAGGGACCAAAAAAAAAAAAAAAAAAAAAAAAAAAAAAAAAAAAGGCAAGTCATTATAAACTGGTTTCTAGGTTCTAAGTAAAGAACCCTCTTAAGCCAGCCCACTGTTCGCACAGGAAATCCAGCTGGGTAGCACAGGGCCAGTACTTGTTCACCTTCACTGATGCTTTAGACAAAAATCAAACAGCAATGACAGTAACTAAAAATCTAAAATAAAAACCAGTGAAATTGAAGTGGACCTCTTGGGGATTCTTAAGGAACTTCTCTTAATTATACACTGAAAGGGTCATCCATCACACTGGCACTTCGATATTATAGAAGTGACACCCAGAGCTAGGCAAGGCTAAAAACACATTTAAAAATCATCAATACACAACATCTGTTCCCTAGCCCTCCCCTTTTCCATAACAGACTGTTAATAGTGTTATCAGGATGGAGATATAGTCATTTAAGTTTGACAAGTGGCAGTAAAAAAAAAAAAAATACGCACAAAACCAATTCTGAACACATGGAATAGCAAAATATTCAACAGATGAAAACACATGGAATTAAACACAGAATTAGTATAACTTACATGTTTTAAAAGTATATACTTCCTTTATAAATATATCTAATTGATACTCTATTAAGAGGCATAAATATTCAAGTGAACATTTGAATTTTCTCTTTAAGAGTTCAAAATTCTCGAAGTCTGCAGATTAGTCTCCTTCTGCTGAATGTCCAAGACTAAAAAAGGCTTCACACACAGTCACTTTATGTCTCTAAGTAGACATATAAAAGCCTCTATTACCTACTGTGTTGTAATAAGACTTTGAAATTCTGTAACTCTCTTATACTTGTAGAAAGCCTACAGGAGAAAAAAAGAAAAAACACATTAGTAGCAAATATGATGTGTAACATATTTCAAATTATTGATATTGTCATATGGGCTATAATTTGAAAGCAAAACCCCAAATAATGTAAACAACACTGAACAGTAAATCTTCCTTCTCATTTAAAGTATGTTATAATTATTACAGACTGACAAAACACAGAGTGCTGGTTCAGTAGTCTTGGTTTAGAAAGGGCAAAGGAAGCCAGTTATTTCCTATTATTGACAGATTCTAATATTCATTACAAAAAAGAATCTCAGAGTTCCCGTCATGGCTCAGTGGTTAATGAACCCGACTAGTATCCATGAAGACACAGGTCTGATCCCTGGCCATGCTCAGTGGGTTAAGGATCAAGTTGCCATGAGCTGTGGTGTAGGTCATAGGTGCATCTTGGATCCCACATTGGTGTGGTGAAGGCTGGCAGCTGTAGCTCCAATTCAACCCCAAGCCAGGGAACTCCATATGCCATAGGTGCGGCTCTAAAAAGACAAAAAAAAAAAAAAAAAAAAAAAAAAATCTTAAATCATTTACATGTGGTCTTATAAATTCATTTTTGTCTGCTCCTCTCCAAACATTGACTTCCTTCCTGTTGCTCCCCAAACACTGATTTAACACAAAGGTACAGATTCTGTTTGTCTACTGGGCCCTACACCCTCCCATATTTATAGTGTTCAAAAAATAATTATTGAGGAGTTCCCGTCGTGGCACAGTGGTTAACGAATCCGACTAGGAACCATGAGGTTGCGGGTTCGGTCCCTGCCCTTGCTCAGTGGGTTAACGATCCGGCGTTGCCGGTGAGCTGTGGTGTAGGTTGCAGACGCGGCTCGGATCCCGCGTTGCTGTGGCTCCGGCGTAGGCCAGTGGCTCCAGCTCTTATTCAACCCCTAGCCTGGGAACCTCCACATGCTGCCGGAGCGGCCCAAAGAAATAGGAAAAAGACAAAAAAAAAAAAAAAAAAAGAAGGCTGATGACGCTGACTCCCAGTGACCTCACCACAAACCAACCAATCAGGAAAATGCCCATGAGCTGATCACGCCCAGCTCCTCAAACACTCTAAGACTCCTCATTACCTGTACCTCAGAGGGGAGGCCCAGTCCTGGAGGCTCTAGCCTGCTGGGTTCCCATCTTTGTCTGGCAATTAAAGCTACTTTAAAAAAAAAATTATTGAATGAATGAATAAAATGCTTCTGAGCTCAGATCCAGAAGTAAAACATTGGAATGGGAATCATAAAAAAATAATTTCATAAGCTCAATCTGCCCTTCATTCAACTCAGAGTTGATACAATAAATATCTAATGTTTTTCAGAGTTCTCTTGTGGCTCAGTAGGTTAGGGATCTGGTGGTGTCACTGCAGTGACTTGGGTTGCTGCTGTGGCATGGTTTGATCCCTGGCCCAGGAACTTCTGCTTGCTGAAGGTGCGGCCAAAAAAAAATCTAATATTTTTCTTTCTATAGTGTAAGATGATATGGTATGCAGTATTGAGCTCCTTTAAGTACTTAATAAATAATAACACTCCCAAAGACATTCTATGAAACCACATCACCCTAATACCAAAAACCAGACAAAGATACTACCAAGAAAGAAAATTACAGGCCAATATCTTTGATGAATATCGACACAAAATTCTCAACATAATTTTAGCCAACCAAATCCAACAACATGTCAAAAACATCATACACCATGACCAAGTGGGATTCATCCCAAGTTCACAAGGATGGTTCAACATATGCAAATCAACGTCATACATCACATTAACAAAAGAAAAGTAAAAAACACATGATCATCTCAATAGATGCAGAAAAAAGCACTTGACAAAATCAAATATCCATTCATGATAAAAACTCTTACCAAACTGGGTATAGAGGGAACATATTTTAACATAATAAAAGCCATTTATGACAAACCCACAGCCAATATAATACTCAATGGAGCAAAGTTGAAAGCCTTCTCACTAAAATCTAGAACGAGACAAGGATGCCCACTCTCACCACTTTTATTCAACATAGTATTGGAAGTCCTAGCCACAGCAATCAGACAAACAAAAATAAAAGGTACCCTAATTGGAAGAGAAGAGGTAAAACTGTCACTCTATGCAGATGACATGACACTATATATAGAAAACCCTAAGGACTCCACACAAAAACTACTCAAACTGATCAATGAATTCAGCAAAGTAGCAGCAAGATTAACATTTAGAAATCAGTTGCATTTCTGTATACTAACAATTAAATATTAGAAAAGGAATATGAAAATACATATTTTTAGTATTGTACCCCCCAAAATTAAATACCTAGGAATAAACCTGACCAAGGAGGTGACAGACTTATATGCTAATAACTATGAAACATTAATCAAGGAAATTAAAGAGGATTCAAAGAAATGGAAAGATATGCCATGCTCCTGGACTGGAAGAATTAATATTGTTAAAATGGCCATACTACCCAAAGCAATCTACAGATTCAATGTGATTCCCATCAAATTACACATGACATTTTTCACAGCATTAGAATAATCCAAAAATTTATATGGAACCATAAAAGACCCAAAATTGCCAAAGCAATCCTGAGGGGAAAAAGAAAAAACAATCAGGAGGCATACCTCTCCCAGACTTCAGACAATATTACAAAACTACAGTAATCAAGACAGTGTGGTACTGGTACAAAAACCAGACACACAGATCAATGGAAGAGAATAGAGAATCCAGAAATAAACCCAGTCACCTATGGTCAATTAATCTTCAACAAAGGAGGCAAGAATATAAAATAGGAAAAAAGATAGTCTCTTCAGGAAGTGGTGCTGGGAAAACTGGACAGCCACATGTAAATCAATGAAACTAGAACACACCCTCACGCCATGCACAAAAATAAACTCAAAATACCTTCAAGGCTTAAACATAGGACAAGACACCATAAAACTTCTAGAAGAGAACATAGGCAAAACATTCTCTGACATTAACAGTACAAATGTTTTTTTATGTCAATCTCCCAAAGCAACAGAAATAAAAATAAACCAATGGGACATAATCAAACTGACAAGCAAAGAAAACCATAAAAAACCAAAAAACCAAAAGACAACCTACCGAATGGGAGAAAATAGTTTCAAACAATGCAACTGACAAGGGCTTAATCTCTAAAACATACAAACAACTCATATAACTCAACAGCAAAAAACCAACAACCCAATTGAAAAATGAGCAGAAGACCTGAATAGACATCTCTCCGAAGAAGATATACAGGGGGCCAACAAGCACATGAGAAAATGCTCAACATCACTGATTATTAGAGAAATGCAAATCAAAACTACTATGAGGTACCACCTCACACCAGTCAGAAGGGCCATCATTAACAAGTCAACAAATAACAAATGCTAGAGAGGGTACGGAGAAAAGGGAACCCTCCTACACTGTTAGTGGGAATGTAAATTGGTACAACCACTATGAAAAACATCATGGAGGTACCTCTGAAAACTAAATACGGAACTACCATAGGACTCAGCACTCCAACTCCTGGGCATACATCTAGACAAAACTTCCATTCAAAAAGATACATGCACCTGTATGTTTACTGCAGCATTATTCACAATAGCCAAGTCAAGACAAGGAAACAACCTAAATGTTCATCAACAGATGAATAGGTTAAGAAGATATAGTACATATATACAATGGAACACTACTCAGCCATAAAAAAGAACAAAATAATGCAGCAACATGGGTGCAACTAGAGATTATCATACTAAGTGAAATAAGTCAGAGGAAGACAAATACCATATGATATCAATTGTAACTGGAATCTAATATATGGCACAAATGCACCTATTTACAGAAAAGAAACAAACTCATGGACATGGAGAACAGACTTTTGGCTGCCAAGGGTGAGGGAGAGGGTGACAGAGTGGGATGGACTGGGGGTTTGGGGCTACCAGATGACTATTGCATTTGGAGTGGATAAGCAATGAGATCCTGCTTTATATAGCACAGGGAATTATATCTAGTCACTTGTGATGGAGAATAATGTGAGGAAAAGAATGTATATGTATAATATAGACTGGGTCACTTTGCTGTACAGCAAAAATTGACAGAACATTGTAAATCAATTATAATAGAAAAAATAAAAAACTTTAAAAAAGACCTCAACATAAGAAAAGACACCAAACTCCTAGAAGAGAACAAAGGCAAAATATTCTCTAACATCAACTGTACAAATGTTTTCTTAGGTCAGTCACCCAAGGCAACAGAAATAAAAACAAAAATAAACCAAGGGGACCTAATCAAACTTAAAAGCTTTTGCGGAGCAAAGAAAACCATAAAAAAAAAAACAAAAAAAACCAAACCAAAAGACAACCTATGGAATGTACGTGTGTTATGGATGTTAACTAGACTAATTGCAGCAATCATTTTGCAATATATACAAATACTGAATCCTTATGCTGCATACCTGAAACTAACATAAAGCTGCATATTTGACTTTACCTCAATAAAAAAAAAACACTGAAAAAATTTGAATAACACTGGGAAATGATTACAATATAATGCCAAGTAAAATAGAATAAAAAAATATACAAAATGTACGCTTTCAACTCTGTAAATACACACACATATATACATAATGTAAATTTTTTACTTATAAATAACGAGAAAATACACATTAAAAATACAACAAATGTTGAAAGGGTCCTAGGTGGTAGGGATATGAGTGATTTTTTAAAGTTTATTTTCTAAATTATACTTTTACAAGTTTTTCCAAATTTCCTATAATGACCATGAATTACTTTTATAACTAGGGGGACAAAGAAATGACTATTTTAAAAGCTTTAAAAAGCAGACGGCTGCTCTTTGTTTTCCCTGGGGAGGCAAAGGGAGAGTAAATTAGGCTGTACCTTATTTGTATGACCATCCCACCCTGAGTGTCATTACCCCTAAGAGTTTCTCACTTCTAGTATAAACAGACCAAAAAATGTCTTTTTTTTTTTTTTTCTTCTTTTCAGGGCTTCACATGCGACATATGGAAGTTTCCAGGCTAGGGGTTGAATCAGAGATGCAGCTGCAGGCCTACACCACAGCGGCAGCAACACCAGATCCGAGCTGCATTTGTGACCAATACTGCAGCTTCTGGCACTGCCAGATCCTTAACCCACTAAGCGAGGCCAGGAATCAAACCTGCATCCTCATGGGCACTACGTCAGGTTCCTAACCTGCTGAGCCACACCAAGAACTCCAAAAAGTACTAAAAATATCAGAGTACTGAACATCCAAAGGTGTTTGTAAATTACCATCGCAACCATGCCCACTGGCACGGACTTTAGGTAGCATCTAATAATGTTACCAATGTCACATAAAACCTCATTTCATCTTCATGTTAATTCTGTGAGAAAGGTTTTTAATCATCTTCATTATATAGAGAAAGGAAACAAGCTGGAAGAAAGGAGTGATGTGCCTGAGCTCACACTGCCAGTAAATACCAGGGCAGGGGTTCCAAAGCACTAGGACTCCCAGTTCTGAGTCCGGTACCCTCTAGAGAAGAACACAAGGTAACAACAGGCTATAGAACTGAAGCTGGAAGGTGTGCATTTATACTCTTTATGACACTCCAAAATTTTGAGGAAGTTAACATCTGCTTCTTTCTCAATTTTATTTAGATTTAAGTATGTTTTAAGAAGAAAATTTACAGATGTAGAGAACAACACAGTGGTCACCAGTGGGAAGGGGGAAAACGGCAATATGGGAGTAGGTGGAATCAGAGGCACAAACTATTATGTATTAGATAAGCTACAAGGATACACTGCACAACTCAGGGAATACAGCAAATGTTTTATAACTATAAATGGACTATAACCTTTAAAAATTGTGAATCACTATATTGAACACCTGTAACATAACATTGTAAACTTCAAAATGTTTAAATTGTTTAAAATATTTTTTCATTTAAGTTTCATTTTAAATACTTTAAGTTTCTCCTGTTTTATCTTACTGCAGGCCTCATAAGTGGGTGGACTGAAATTTTCATGAAACACAAATTACTGATGGATATTCTAGGTCTATCTTATATTAGAAATTTCAATCTACATGGTCATCTTTACAGAGAAGCAACAGGTGAAGTTTTTGCTATTAAGATGGGGAAAGGACAATTAATTTATTAATTTAACTGCCTCTTTTTAACTTAAAAATACATGTTAAGAAACCACAAGAGGAGTTCCCGTCATGGCACAGCAGAAATGAATCCGACTGGGAACCATGGGGTTGCGGGTTCGATCCATGGCCTTGCTCAGTGGGTTAAGGATCCGGCATTGCTGTGAGCTGGATGCAGGTCACAGACGTGGCTCGGATCTGCAGTGGCTGTGGTGTAGGCTGGTGGCAACAGCTCTGATTAGACCCCTAGCCTGGGAACCTCCATATGTCATGGGGGCAGCCCTAAACGGACAGGAAAGAGGAAGGAAGGAAGGAAGGAAAAGAAAGAAAAGAAAGAAAGAAAAGAAAAGAAAGGAAAGAAAGAAAGAGAAAGAAGGAAAAAGAAAGAAAGAAGAAAAGGAAAGAAAGAAAAGAAAGAAAGGAAAGGAAAGGAAAGGAAGAAAGAAAAGACAGACAGAAAAAAACCATCAGAGTCTATCACTTGGCTCTCTGTTTTTTATTTGGCTGCACCCTCAGCATGTGGAAGTTGCTGAGCCAGGAATCAAACTTATGCCACAGCAGCAACTGAGCTGCTACAGTGACAACACTGGATCCTTAACCTGCAGAGGCACTAGGAAACTCTGGTTCCCTATTTTTTATTTTTTTAATTTCTTCCTTGGTTTGACTTTTTTGCCTTTAAGGGCAGCATAATATTATTTAGTCATTTTCTAAGATTCTTTTCTTTCTCTTTCGTATTCTTCAGTTAGTTGGTACTGCATGCACTTCTGCAGGCAAATTCAAAATTATTTTCAAAACCATCTGTCATCAAGCAAACTACATGCTTATGTACAGACAAAAAACTGGAGGAAGAATGAGTGAAAGTAAAATGCCTCCTCAGATAAGAATTAGAGCAGCTGAAAGATTTATTTAGTTATTTTGGCTGCACCTGCGGAAGTTCCCTGGCCAGGGGTGGAACCCGAGTTACAGCAGTGACTGCGCTGGATCCTTAACTGCTGAGCCACCAGGGAACTCCAGCTGAAAGCTTTAATCTCTCTTTCTCTCCTTACTCCTGCTACTGTACTTGAACAAGTTAAAGTTAGCTATAGAGAATATTATTAGGAGAACATTTCCCCACAAAATTGAGAAGGCAAACTGGGAAATACTAGCAATCTGAACTCTCACTTTTCCCTGTAACCTGCAGAGAAACTGGCTTGTGAATACAGGTGTGATTCTGTGTGATAATAATTCTCCCTCTTTGTCAACAAAACAAACTACTTTAACAGCTATGATTGTTGCAGAGTGTTGAAACCAGCAGGGGAATCAAAAGCCTTCACCATGGGAGCTCCTGTCATGGCTCAGTGGTAACAAACCGACCAGTGACCATGAGGATGTGGGTTCGATCCCTGGCCTTGCTCAGTGGGTTAAGGATCTGGTATTGCTATGAGCTGTGATGTAGGTAACTGACGAGGCTCAGATCCCAGGTTGCTGTGGCTGTGGTGTAGGCCTGCAGCTAGCATAGCTCCGATTAGACACCAAGATCTAATGGGAACTGCCATGTACTCTGAGTATGGCCCTAAAAAGCAAAAAACAAACAAACAAAAAAAACCAAACCAATGTCTTCACTATGAAAACACTTCTTTTTAGATGATAGACACTCGACATGTATGGAAGAATTTAGAAATGTGACCTTGGGCCAGACAGTAAATGATTTTAGGGAATTGTTAACATTGTTAAGTGGGAAATGTTATCATGGTCACACAGAAAAATATTTTTTTAAAAAATGCATGCTGAAGCTTGTGGAAAGGAACTGCCATGATGTTTATAATTTATTTTTAAATATTTGACTAAACTAAAGAGCAAACATGGCAAGAATTAACAATTATTAGGTGGTGAGTATGAAGATACTGATTCTATTCACCTCTCTTTTGTAATACTTTAAAATTTTATAATAAAATGTTTTAAAGTTTTTATTTCTAAGTGGCCAAGAAGCCTATGGCAAGTTTAAGCAGTGAAAAAGTGAAATGTAACAGGTTTCTTAAAAATTAGCATACTTTTTTAAGAACACTGCTCTGCTCAAAGACACTCTGAATCTATAGGCATTTAAACAAATTAAAACTGTATGTTCATATGACACATTTGTAGAACAAAAATGAATCTGTTGCTGAATATTTAGGTAAAATAAATAAGAAGATCCTAAAAAAAAGAAAAAGAAAACAGTTCTTACCTTCCAAAAGCATTTAAAAGAGCAACTATCTCCTGCCGAGTGAGTTGGAAGCCTTTAGATGGGCTGTTCTCTGGAAGCTTTTGGATTTCTTTTTCAGAGAATAGTATCTTCAGGGCAGTTCCTAAACCCTGAGTCTAAAGAAAATGGGAATAAACTCATAATTAAATTCACATAATAATAACAACTACTATAAAGATCTGAAGGAATAGTCACTGCGATGAGAAGTCAGGAAACTCACATGAACTGAACTTTTCACAACATTCAACTATGCAAAATACAGTTTATACTTCCTCACAGATTATTCATATATAATAAATTTATCTAAATTTGCTAAGGAAACCTGAATATCTTAACACTTTTGGACACATATCATATTACACCAAATTTAAAAAGTGGAAATTTTATTTGGAAAAAAAAACCATTCTAAATTTAAAAAGTGCCTTTTTTTAACCTACAAAATATCGCATTAGGATTACAGTGTTCAATATATAACCTTGAAAGCACTTCTATAGCCCTTAAAAATTCAAAACTCAGAAATTATTATAAATTTTTGTTTTTTTTTTGGTTTGGTTTCTTTTTGTTGTTGTTTCGTCTTTTTTTGTCTTTTCTAAGGTTGCACCTGCGGCATAGGGAGGGTCCCAGGCTAGGGGTCCAATCAGAGCTGTAGCAACTGGCCTACACCACAGCCACAGTAACGCCAGATCAGAGCTGCGTCTGCCACTTACACCACAGCTCACGGCAATGCCGGATCCTTAATCCACTGTGCAAGGCCAGGGATTGAATCTACAACCTCATGGTTCCTAGTTAGATTCATTAACCACTGAGCCACGAAGGGAATTCCTGTTTATTTCTTTTTGGCTACACCCATGGCATGAGGAAGTTCTCAGGCCAGGGATCAAACCCTCACCACAGCAGAGACCTGAGTCACAGCAATGACAATGCTGAATACTCAACCCTCTGAGCCACAGAGGAACTCCTTATTATAAGTTTTAATGTACAGTGATACCTATACTTGATTTCTCAATTATTTGCACTAGAGAAAAAGAAAAACCTTACTTCAGTTTAGCTTCCATTAAAAAAATTCTCCCTCTTGACTTTCTATTACTTACTATCATCTCTGTAAAAAGACAAGCAAGAAAATACCACCTAATTCTTTTTATACTAAATATATAAGGAAACGGGCCTGCTAAGCAGAACTTCCTTGTTTTGTGACTAAGGGGCCTCCTCCTTTTGATCACTGACACACATTTAGTGACCAAAATTTGATAATTAAGTTTTTATGTAATTATATTTCACCTTGTATATACATATATAAAACACCAATACACTGTGTATTTATAACCAACTTCAGAAGTGAATCTCAGATTGTACCAACAGAAATAGATACAATAAAACCAAAATCATTAACCAAATAGGAAGAATATCCTTATATATACACATATTACACAGCTTAATATTTTTTCATAAATAAAACAGAGAAATGACACTTTGAATTTCTAATTCAATGAACAATGAGTACAATTTTAATAAAAACTTTCAACTTCTTGCAGAGAAATTTAAGATGAATAATAGTTTCAAGACAGAAGACAACACACAAACCTGTAATTTCCCCCATAATCTGCACTTGTCACATCCAACACAGTCCATTATACGGGAGATATTCTTGAAATGTAGCCGGAATTCCTCCTAACATGCAGAAAATATTTTCAATTTAATTAGACATTTAAAATCAAATGGCATTTTTCTGAATTATAAGAAATAAGACTTTGAAGCTTATTCATGAATGAGTTGTTTTTCAATAACAAAGAAAAAACACTTGAATTTGTAGAGCATAACATGGCACATAAAATGGCTAACATTAATGACAGTTTATAAAATTCATTCCACATGTATTAGTTCAACCAACTTTTTATTGAGGGGCTACTCCATGCAAAGCACCAACATATACAATGTGTGGTGACAGAAAAGTAAATAATTCACCATTTCTCCTTTGAAGGAGCTTAACTGCTGCATACAACCAGGGGTAAGGCACCATTTGATACCTGCATACAACCAGTGGTAAATATATCTATATTGTATTTCATTTATTTCTGATACATTGCTTTGTGTGGGATTAAGTGAGAAAGCTGTCCTAGGACAATGACCAACCTCCATCTCTCTCCTCAGGACCACACTGTGTTTGTAACACATGCTGCAGCAGCAGCAAGGACTACAGGGCTATATAGGGGGTATATGGTCTTCCAGTTCTCCACACTTGCTACTGCAACTGCTCCAAGCATGCTTGCTCACTGGATCCTTGAATTCTGCTGTGTTAGTTTCCCACCCAGTTAGGTAACTCTTCTGCCGGCAAAAACCTGCACATGGGTTTCTGTGACTCTTAAGGTCGGTCTTACCCTCTCTGAGGACAATACTAGTTAAGAGAAAGTTGCCTCATCTTTTTCACAGGGAAAATGTAAAAAAAAAAAAAAAATCAATGTCTTGGCCAAAAGAAAGATAACATGAACAGAACACAAAGACTCCTGTGCTCTCCATTTCCCTGTAGTTCATGTTCTTTGGAGCAGGTGGAAAAATTGACTTAAACTTTCCTTTATACACCTCTGAAAAATAGAGAACCAAATTTCCAGTATTTGTGAAGCTAGTTGTGAAACCTTAGTCCATTCTCAGCCTTACCTTCCTTGTTTACAAAAAGATACATAATTATAGTTGTCTTTTCTACTAAACAAGAGCATTGTGAAGATCAAAAGTATAATATTTGTATAAACACTCAGAAAATAGGAAGCATGACAAGAACGAATTAACATTATATTAAATATCACAATAGTAATATACCTCTAAAATAACCATGAAACAAAACAACCTTCTAAAACTAAAATATAGTTGTAGCTAAATTACTTCATCTTAGAAATACCAAGAAACTCTGAAAATTTATTAGTTCTTACAGCACTAGATGTTCACATTTAAAACATTTCAGAGCCAAATGCATTTCAGAATTTGGGATTTTTCAGATTTACAACACTACACATACACTATTTACTATGAAACACTCAACCAGAGTGTAGGGCAATGCTCGGTCATCGAATACATGACTGTTCTTGCAGCAAAATGTAAGAACATTTATACAAAGCAGAATTTTTAAAAAACGCAATATTCAAGGTTTTATGGTTGTTTTTTTTTTTTTTTTTTTTTTTTTTTTTTTACAGTATAGTTGATTTACAGTGTTGTGTCAATCTTATATCAGTCCAGGTTAAGTTCGGCTACCAAATTAATTTACACCGAACATAAGAAAAATGTTTCAGTTTCTGGAGCTTTTTGGATTTCAGAATGGCATATAAAAATTGTGGAGCTATAGTAGAAGACTACTGGCCAATTTCACATACTTTTATGAACACTGTCAAGGTATAATTGTGTTTCTTAATTACTGTAAGCAAATGAAAACAAAGTGCTAACATGATGTTTCATGATAATCTTAAGATACATCCTCTTTCTGATATTGCAGGTCAACAGGTAATTTTTGCCTTATATGTTAGTCCATAAGGACAAAAACATAATGGTTTTAAAAGCTATAACATTCCCAAAATAAACTTTAGAAAAGTTTTATTTATTGCCTTCAAAGTGGCTAACAGTACATAATTTTTTTAAAAAGATACATCAAAACAGTAAATAAAAGTAGAAAAGAAAGAAAACTTTCTCAAAATAATACCCTTTAAAAAGACATTTACAAAGATGTCATTAGTCAGAGTAATGAATGAGGATTCACTAAGCAGCTGGTCAAACCAGAAAGGAATTGAGAAGAAAGTATGGAGAAGGAGCTTTTCATATCATTTGCAGTAAAATCCACTCAGACTAACTTCAACAAGATGGAGAATAGGGAAAGAAAGTTTAGATAAACATGATTAAATTACAACCAGCAACCTGCTCCCCACCCTGACCTCCCAATCAAGAACTTTTTACCTTTAAAGATTTGGCCCCCTTTTTGTCACCTGCAAACATGGATTTCTCATCAAAGTGCATGGGGAAGGACCTGATGAAATGACATAAGTTACAGATGAAAAATTCAAGCTCTGCTAGAATCTTCTATCTCTACAAATATTTAAAATTCATAATTTACTCACGTGTAAGGTTTAGTAACACAGGACAGTAGCAAACAGTTCACATATAAACTATTTAACAAAAGAGTAAAGCGAGATAAAGAAAACTTTGCAGTCTATAAGACTGTGTTTTGAAAAAAATCACATAATCTAATAAATTAACTAAAAACGATTTATGTGAAAAATGCACAACACTCTCTTAACATTTTAAAACATCTTTTAAAACTTACTGCATAACTTTCTTTAAACATTTATTTATTTATTTTAGTGACCACACCGGCAACATATGGAAGTTCCTGGGCTAGGGGTCAAAATGAGAGCTGCAGCCACCTGACTATGCCACAGCCACAGCAGTGCCAGATCGGGGCCACCTCTGTGACCTATGCCACAGCTTATAGCAACAATGGATCCTTAACCCACTGAGTGAGGCCAGGGATGGAACCTGCATCTTTACAACATTATGTGGGGTTCTTAACCCATGGTGCCATAATGGGAACTCCGTCTTTAAATATTTCTTAAAATGAGCATGAAGGAAAATTCAGTTAACACTCAGTAAACTCCAATTTTATAGACCCAGGATTTTTTTTAAAAAGGTTTATAGAAAATAATGCTAACGTTCTCTTAAGTAATCTATCTTTATGCTAACACATACTAGCATCTGAATTTAAATAGCAACTGGAAGAATAAAAAACTGGTAGAAGGAACATTAAAATATCATTAATTTTGGTATTACATAAAATTTTAAGTTATATTTAAAAATATACCCTACTCTCAAGTGTGAAAGTTTATGCAACAAAGCTTTAGAGATGCTTTTCAGCCAACATTTTTAGAAAAAATTTTAAATGCTGCCATTCTACTGAACACTTGCTTTTTCAGTTCTAATTTTCCCCTTTCCTAACTTTTAGGAGTCAGTTTTTGTTGTATTTCAGGCACTGCATCATTCAGCTACAGAGTGGAGAATTTAATTCAACTCTTACTTTGTATCTTGAAAGATATTCAGGAGAAGGGTTTTTGTGTCAGCGTCTTCTTCTACATTTCCAGTGTAAAGGTCGACAATTGAGCGCTCAAAATATGGGGCCACCTTTGACAAAGCTCGCAGTTCAATTAAATATAAAAAGTATAGATTCTTTAGCCTCCTTGGACCTTCTCCCTTGGTTTCCACAGGGTCAAAGCGGCGTTTAAATTCTTTCATATTAGGTCCCCAGCTAGGTTTACCCCAAGTTTCTAAAAAGAAAGAGAAATATATTACATGCTTTTAAGAAATAGGATCCTTTCTTGATAGAGAATACATATTTCCCCCCAACTATTTTTATACTGAGGCACAATTTCTATGTAGAAATCTGATTACCTTTCAAAAGATAATTTGCGCAGAGATGTAAATTGATACTAGCGTGAAGTCCTGATATAAGCTTATAGAAGACTCTTTTCTCCAGACACAAGCCTATTAAGAAAAATATTGAAAAAGAAATGACATCCATTGAGATAACAGAAATACTGAATCAAGAAGATCTGGTACCCAGACTCACAGTAAAGATTCAGGGACATAACAAATAAATCAAGGAATGATAGAAAATAATATAAAAGAACTGAGATTCTTTCACTAGAAGATAAAATAAGATTTTGACTTCAGAGCAGGGTTACCTGAACATGAGAAATTAATGAAGAATAAGACAGAAATGTCTGGCTACTGGAGGTCCAAACACTACACTGCACTTGGTAAGTTCTCATATTACCCAGAAGGCAACAGTATGGATTTTTCATGGTTTAGGCTAAACTAAAGCAGATGTAAAGTTACTGCTTTGGTATAACATAGTTGTTTCTCCTTTTTCCTTCCCTATAGATGTTCTTTACTTGAACCGACTTGCTAGTGTAGGAACAAGAGACTGAATTCTCTTTCCTTCCTCTTGATTCTTTATTGTGTCCTATACATCCTCTGCCCTGGGATTCTCTAATTCTACTTAACTGTGTGTTCCACTTGTAAGGAGCCAAAACTTGGAAAATACACATCAAAGGATTTCCACCAATTAAATAAAAGTGTGAATATTTACTACATGAGTAAAATCATATCAGGATGGAGTTCAGGAATATGGTAGAAATTCATTTTATGTAGCTTTCTTAAGCCACACAGGCTTTTGCTCAAAACAGAGGTCCAAATAATTTCACCATCCTATCCCACCCCTGCCTCCATTTAAAAATATTTTTTCTCATGGAGTTCTCCAGTGTTGTACTGCTGTGGCATAGGTTCAACCCCTGGCCCATGAACTTTTGCATGTCATAGGTGGGGCCCCAATTTTTTTTTTCTATTATAAGAGTAATAAGGACTTCTTGCTGTGGTGCAACGTGATCAGCAGCATCTCTGCAGCACGAGTAAGCAGGTTCAATCCCCAGCCTGGCACAGTGGATTAAAGGATCCAGCACTGCCACAGGCAAGGATGAGGCTCAGATCTGATCCCTGCCCAGGAACTCCATATGCCACAGAAAGGCCAAAAAAGAAAAAGAAAAGAGTAATAATGTCCAGTCTCTTGGGATAGAACATGATGGAAGATAATGAGAAAAAGAAAGTCTATATATGTAAGACTGGGTCACTTTGCTATACAGCAGAAATTGGCACAACACTGTAAGACAACTATAATTTAAAAAAAGAGTAATAGACATTGTGAACATACTTAATGTTATTAAATGCATTTTAAAATGCTTAGAAGGTAAATTTTATGCTATGTATATTTTACCACAATAAAGAAACAATAAAGAAAGGGAAACATTTTTGGAGAATATTCTTTATAGAAAAATTTAAAAATAAATAAGAATGCAAAACATAAGCCTTTAGAATCCACTAGATGCAGAACAATTATCTTTTTCCTTTTCCTACCACCCAACAACATTTGTTTTTGTCTTTTATTTGTCTTGACTTCCCAAATGAGGAAAAAATGGGCTTCACCAATGAAAACTAAGAAATAATACTAGCTGAAGGATTTTTAATATGTTAAGAGTATGTATGTGGTTTACTTTGTATCTTTTCAGGACCTTTTAGATCTTCAATTTACTATCCTCTATGTTCTACCATTGATAGCTCTGAAGCCAGTAGCTTCTAAAAGGAGAAAATGATTACTTTGCAATCTCACTCCCTAATTTGGAATTCTTCCTAGAACATTCTCATCATCACAGATGGAGACCAAAAGGTAGAAATTAAATTCTATTTTATAGCTTCCTCGTAAAAATATATGACCAATTTCAAATGTTTATGGTAAAAGGGACATAAACAATATGAATAACTTTGATAAAACATTAGGTACTATTCCTCTGGTAAAACTTTTAATCAAATCTGTTATCATGTAGCAAAATGATCAGATTTGAAGTTCACTTTCTCTTCCTTCCATTCTCCCTCTCTAAGCAGCAAAATGTCTAAAGATGAGTGAATGGAAAATAGGCAAGGCAAAGCTCACGAAAATTCATATGCCTAAAAACAAGAACATGAAAAACTAGGAGGCAATTCTAATTTTTTTTCTTTTGCAAAGGCCACAAAAGCACCTCACCTAAAACAAGGATGAGTGATAAATGGGATGAAAGGAGTAGGTACGTACTTCCATAAACTGTGAAAATTAGGTAACTTCAAGTAAAGTCATAATAATAAAACCTGTGCCACGTGAATGCACCAGGATGCACTTAGCAGGAAATTGCTGGAGAGCTGCTCCCCACCTGCAATCTGCTGCTATGCCTAATGCCTGACCAGTCCAACTACTCAATTTAGAAAGTGGAGCTCTTCTTCCTGTTTGGATTTAATTTCATTCAGTCATTTTCAGCAAATGAATTACAGGATACCAATATACAATTTTTTTTTCTCTCACAAAAAAAATGATTATTTGACATGTGTCTATTGTTTAGTGATTTTTCACAGCAACTTTTACAGGCATCGTCTATATTTACAGTGTGGGTAAGTTGCATGACTATTGCTGAACTTATGCCTCAAATCAGAAAATCAGATCTCAGAAAAGTTGAGTGCTCACTGGACCATGTATCAACATCCAGGGACTCCTAGCAGTATGATACTAGGAGAGTGGTCAATACAGTACAAGCCAGAATCCAATATTGCCCAAAAATTTCATTCTCATCTTGCATTATCAATATGCAAAGTTTCTGACCACCTCTTTTAACCTAAATACTACTTTTCACAATTTCTATTTCAGAATAAGGCTAATTAAACAAAAACTAAGTTATCTCCTTCCACATAAGAATTTATCAGTATAAATTAAAAATATATTTGCATATCAAAAATAGCTCATTAAAAACAAAGAGATACCATGTTCATAACAAAATAGACTTAAACAAAAAACAGAATTAGATACTTAGATTAACTCAGTAGAGGTCCTATAAGGTTATGGCTATGAAATATCCATTTCCTATATCATTTGACTTGCTTAGCCTTCACTAATATATTTGAACTTCTAGTTTCACAAAAAAATGGCAATTTGGTAAATTTTTTAAAAGCTCCATATATCCACTTATTAACCCAAGTTTAAAAGAAGTCCTAGAATTTTTCAGCTTCCCATTAATAACATTTTATAATTTCAACACTAGAAAATATAAGAATGCAAAGTAACTAGTATATTGAGGTCTATATTACTTCAACCTTTAGTTAGACAAGTTTAGACTATATAACATGTGTTAACATGTTTAAAACCTTCTGAATTCTAATTCATCTTCCCTTAATTTTAACTTCATATATAAAAAGAGCACTTTCCAAAAAGAATGTCTCTACTTAAAAAAACAGACTTGCATAATGGTTACTAGAAAAGTAGTCTGGATGTGTATTACACACAGAATTGAAATAAGACTAGAAAACAGTTATGAAAAGCTGATGAAAGCATCTGCCCTGTATATGTCCGTAACATTGGCTCTTAGATGACTAATATCCTCAATACTTTCAAATAATTTTATCCCAAACATAATAATCTAAAATATGTTATTTTCTTTCAAATATTGCCAGGATTAGTTGTCTGGGTAATAAATCCTAAAACTTACAAATATGTATTAAATAAATATATTCAATTTTCGCAAGACGCCAATAAATTTAAAATGCAGACATTAAGTTTACCTTCTAGCCATGTGTAGAATGATTCTCCTAAGAAACAAAACAAAAACAGTCAAACACATGTACAGAACTGAGTTGAAGGGTTTCAATGGTCATTCATAAATAAGAATTAAGTCTATAAAATATTTATGACAGATTAAGGAATATTTCTAGAAATGTCCATTGCTTCATGTGTAGTAGAAAAAAAACATGGTTCTAGAAAATAAAGTCCAAACATAACTGAAGTAAATCTGGGAGAATGTTCGTATAAATGACATTTTGACTTGTAAACAATTTTTATTGATTTTGTCTTTTTGTCATTTTAGGGCCGCACTTGCAGCATTATGTAGGTTTTCAGGCTAGGGGTCTAATCGGAGCTGTAGCCGTCGGCTTATGCCACAGCCACAGCAACACAGGATCCGAGCCATGTCTGCAACCTACACCATACCTCACGGCAACACTGGATCCTTAACCCACTGAGTGAGGCCAGGGATAGAACTCACAACCTCATGGTTCCTAGTCGGATTCGTTAACCACTGTGCCACGACAAGAACGCTGAGAAAAAAAATTTTTTTTGGTTACACCCGTGGCACATGCAAGTTCCTGGGCCAGGGACTAAACCCATGCCATAGTTGTGACCTGAGCCACAGCTGTAACAATGCCAGGTCTTTAACCCACTGTTAGGCCACATGGGAACTTCTTAGAAAAATTTCAGTCAAAATATTATGTAAATCTTATTCATTTGACTATCCGTAAGTATGGGGGAGAAACAATCTTAGATTTGCTTTTGATGAAAACCATAGCACTGGCTCAAAACTTCCAGAAAAAAACAGTAAATATAATACAAAAATAGTATTATTGTTCCTTTTTTTTCCTAAGCCAGTAAAGCTGGGTATATTTCCTCAATCATCTAAAACTACTTAGTTTCAAGGAATAATTTAAAAATTCCCTAATTTTCAAAATAATTTTTCAAAAAAGTTAATGACTAGACTAAGAAGGAGACTTAACGTGTGCTAATGCTAAAAGAACTATTTCTAGCCCAACACTGTTCTTCTGAGTGAAAAGAAAAATGGCAGTCAATAAACACAAAAATAGTTAATACACTTCCTAAGTTACCCCTCTTTTTTTTTTTTTTTTGAATTGTGAAAAGCAAAGCATGATGATAAAAACTCAACACATAGAAGAGCTGAGCAATGATAGCTAAGCTAAAGGATAAACTAGATGGTGGGGAATTACTTTGCCTCCTGAGTCTTCACCTTTTGCAAAACACCACAAACATCTACATAGAGATTCATTCATTCAGCATACTCTTACTAAGATCATTCATCATTATCTTACTTGTTTACCCAAAAACCCCCAGCCACTAACAAGAAAAATCTAGCTCTCAAGCTGCTCAATAATCTGGCCTCTACTCATCTTCCTGACTCAAACTACCTCTATGTAAAGTCTTTCCTACTACTAACAGGGTCTCCCCAAATATGCCTCATTTTCCCTTTCTCAACCCCTGGTCCACTTTGTCATCCAAGCAGCACATACAATCCAGTTCTACTGGCTTGAATCAGTCCGTTATTCAAGTCCATCTCAAATGCCACCTCCTTTAGTAGGACAGGATTTATTCCACTTCTAAAGAGCTATAGTACCTACTGTTTGTACTGTGTATGTATTACTTCTTTATCATTGCTCATGTATAGTGCTTATCATTCTTACTATACATACAGCAATATATATTAGCTCTTAGAGGGAAGGTACATTTTATATACCTTTCTATCCCATACAATGCCCATCACAGTGCCCTTGAAGACAGATAAGTAAACACTCTTTTGATATAATTATTTTGGGTGTTTTGGGGCATGCCATGATCAATACTCATTTAGTAACCTGGAATGACCAATTGTTGATAAATTAAGATTCATAAGATTAAGTGTTATAATGATAAATGAGGTTATAAATTTCAAAGTCAGTAAGAAAAGTCAAAAGACAAATTATCTGATAAAATTATTTTAACTTCTTTCCATTTCTTCAGAATATATTCCAGTAGATCACAATAACCAAAAAAAAAAAAAAAAAAAAAAAAAAAGGGCAACTTGGAATGTGATCCTGTTTCTATACTAAACACCTATGTAAAATGGTCTTCATGTTCTTTTTAACATAGAGTAAGTTTATTTATTTTTTTTGCTTTTCAGGGCCACACCCGTGGCATATGGAGGTTCCCAGACTAGGGGTAGAATTGGAGTTACAGCTGCTGGCCTAAGCCACAGCCACGCCAGATCCGAGCCACGTCTGAAACCTACATCACAGCTCATGGCAACGCAGGATCCTTAACCCACTTAGTGAGGCCAGGGATCAAACCCAAAACCTCCTGGTTCCTAGTCAGATTCGTTTTCCACTGTGTCAAGATGGGAACTCCTAGGATAACCTTAAATTATAAAAAATACTCATTTTTTTTTTGGTATCCCTGATAGCTCTTTTATGAAAAAAATAGGATACTTTCTTTTAAATAAAAAACAGGAAAAATCAAATTTTTATCATTAGAAACATTTCTTATACACTTGAAGCAAACATAATGAGTTTCAACTCACCATTATCTTCTCCTGAAAGAGAAAATAAAAGACAGAATTTTAGAAATATCTTACACAATTCAGATTCCAATCTTCTTTATTTCATATGGGATTAAAACTTACTGTGTGTTAAACTATTATACCATGAATCTTGGTCAGTGTGCAATTATCCTACAAATAAGACTTCTTAATAAAAATATAGGCCAAAGAATATAAGATTTTCACATATTTTTAATGAAATAAATAGCATCAGAGAGAAACTAAAAATAACCATAAAGACCACTAGTTTCAATGGTTAACAAACATACAAAGTCACTCCATTTAATCATTATGTACACAGTTCTCTCTGAACACGTTTCCATGCTAGAGTACTTTTTTGAATGACTTCTTCTCAGCACATATGCACCTTAATGAAAGCACTTTCTAAACTGTTGTCAAAGGACCCCTGTAGGTGCTACAGGGTGGCCTAGACAGGGGAGGGGCCAGAAGCCTGGGCTTCAGCAGCTTTGCCTTTATTAGCTTTCTATGTGGAATTCTGATATATGATTTCATTTTTGGAACAAAAATGTTCTGCCACCAAAAAAAGCTGTTGGAAAGCTAGTTGTAGAAGCCCAGCTATATGGCTCAGGAATTAATGTGGAAGAAACATAATTAATAGTATTAAACAGCTGTTAAGAAACAATTAGCAGTTCAGTGGAGAAAGCGTGTAAACAGCATTATTAACAGCTATTCAATTATTTCATAAGTACCCACCTATAACCTGGGACCTGTTCTCCACCTCACCTAGTCTCATGTCTCTTTTACACTTCTCTTTCTTCTCTGCTCCTCTGCCTCCCTCTATCTTTTTCTATATGGGCTCTCCTTCCCCTCCTCATCTTTCCAGCAGTCTCATTTCTTCAGTACATCATAATACAGACATGAAGTATTTCTTGGGACTTAATGCTTTTATTAAATGAACAAGTATATTTTCTGCTTTAGAAGTTAAGTGATCAGCAACATCTTGTTTGACCCACCTCCTAGAATAAAGACAATAAAGACACAAATAAGCCAACTGGACCTTATTAAACTAAAGCTTCTTCATAGCAACGGAAACCATTAAAAAAACAGAAAGACAACCCACAGAATGGGAGAAAATTTTTGCAAATGACTCAACTGACAAAGGTTTAATTTCCAAAATATACAAACAATTCATACAACTCAACAACAAAAAAAGCAAACAACTGAATCCAAAAATGGGCAAAAGACCTAAATAGTCATTTCTCCAAAGAAGACATACAGCTGGCCAGCAGGCACATGAAAAAAGGCTCAACATCACTAATTATTAGAGAAATGCAAATCAAAACAACAATGAGGTTCTACCTCACACCAGTGAGAATGGCCATCATTAACAGGTCAACAAATAACAAATGCTGGAGAGAATGTGGAGAAACGAGAACCCTCCTACACTGCTTGTGGGAATGTAAATTGGTATAATCACTATGGAGAACATGGAAATACAGCAGAAAACTAAATATAGAACCACCATATGACCCAGCAATCCCACTCCTGGGCATACAGCCAGACAAAAATTTCACTGAAAAAGATAATGTGCACCCATATGCTCACTGTAGCAGTATTCACAACAGCCAAGACATGGAAACAACCTCAATATCCATGGACAGATGAATGGGTTAAGATGTGGTACATATACACAATGGAATACTACTCAGTCATAAAAAGAATGAAATAAGGGGAGTTCCCATCATGGCTCAGTGGTTAATGAACCCGACTAGCACCCATGAGGACACAGATTTGATCCCTGGCCTCGCTTGGTGGGTTGAGGATCCAGCATTGCCGTGAGCTATGGTGTGGGTAGCAAGCACAGCTCAGATCCTGCATTGCTGTGGCTGTGGTATGGGCCAATGGCTACAGCTCCAATTCAACCCTCCATATGGGTTAGCCTGGGACCCTCCATATGCCATGGGTGTGGCCCTTAAAAAGACAAAAAAAAAAAAAAAGAATGAAATAATGCCATTTGCAGTAACATGGATGGAATCAGAGCTTCTCATACTAAGTATATAATATCAAAATCAGCAATCATAGGGAGAATACAAATGCAAGATATTAGAAATGCATTTGAAATTAAGAGACCAGCAACTTAAAACAATTTTGTATATATACACAGACTGCTATATCAAAACCTCATAGGAACCACAAACCAAAAATCTACAATAGATACACATGCACACACAAAAAGAATCCAAACACAACACTAAAGATAGTAATCAAATCACAAGAAAACAAAAAAGGAAGGGATGAAAAAAGACCTACAGAAACAAATCCAAGACAATTAACAAAACAATAAGAACATACATGGTGATAATTACCTTAAATGTAAATGAATTAAATGCTGCAACTAAAAGACATAGACTAGCTAAATGGATACAAAAAGACAAGATCTGTATATATGCTTTCTACAAGAGACTGACTTCAGTTCTAGGGACACATACAGATTAAAAGTGAGGAGACGGAAAAAGGTATTCCATGTAAATGGAAATCAAATTAAAGCTGGAGTAGAAATATTCATATCAAAATAGACTTTAAGGAGTTCCCATCATGGTGCAGCAGAATCAAATCTGACTAGGGACCAGGAGGTTGCAGGTTTGATCCCTGGCCTCACTCAGTGATTAAGGATCTGGCGTTGCCATGAGCTGTGGTGTAGGTTGCAGGTGCAGCTTGAATCTGGCATTGCTGTGGCTCTGGTGTAGGCTGGCAGCAACAATTCTGATTTGATCCCTAGCATGGGAACCTCCATATGCCACAGGTGCAGCCCTAAAAAACAAAAACACCAACCTCCAAAAACAAAGAAAAAAAATCCACAAAACAGACTTTAAACAATTAGAATGGCAGTTCCCATCATGGCTCAGTGGTTAAGGAACCCAACTAGCATCCATAAGGATGTGGGTTCAATCCCTGGCCTTGTTCTGTGGGTTAGGGATCTGGTTTTTGCTGTGAGCTGTGGTGTAGGTCGCATACATGGCTCAGATCCTGCACTGCTGTGGCTCTGGTGTAGGCCAGTGGTTACGGCTCTGATTCGACCCCTAGCCTGGGAACGTCTATATGCCATCCATGCAGCCCTAAAACACAAAAAGACAATAAATAAATAAATAAGTAAAATAAAGAATGTTACAAGAGACAAAGAAGGACACTACATAATGATCAAGGGATCAATCCAAGAAGATATTACTATTGCGTGTGTGTGTGTATGCACCCAATATAAGAGCACCTCAATATATAAGGCAAATGCTAACAGTCATAAAAGGAGAAATTGACAGTAACATAATAATAGTGGGGGACTTTAACACCCCACTTACATCAAGAGACAGATCATCCAGACAGAAAAATCAATAAGGAAACACAGATCCTGAATGATACACTAGACCAGATGGACTTAACAGATATTTAAGAACATTCCATCTGAAAGCAGCAGAATACACTTTATTAAGTTCACAAGGAACATTCTCCATGATAGATCACATGCTGGCCACAAAGCAAGCCTTGGTAAATTTAAGCAAGCATCTTTTCTGACCACAACACTATGAGGCTAGAAATCAACTATAAGAAAAAAACTGTAAAAGACACAAACATGTGGAGGCTAAACAATATTTTACTAAACAACCAATGGATCATGAAGGAATTGAAGAGGAAATAAAAAGAGAAACAAATAAAAATGAAAACACAATGATCCAAAGCCTATGGGATGCAGCAAAAGTAGTTCTAAGAGGAAAGCTTATAGTGATACAAGCTTATCTCAGGAAACAAGAAAATCTCAAACAAACTAATCTTACACCTAATGCAACTAGAAAGAACAAACAAAACCCAAAGTTAGCAAAAGGAAAAAAATCACAAAGATCAGAGCAGAAATAAATGAAATAAAGATGAAGAAAATAATATAAAAGATCAATGAAATTAAAACCTGTTTTTTTTTGAAAAGATAAACAAAATTGATAAACCTTTAGCCACATTCATCAAGAAAAAAAAGGGAATGGGCTCAAATCAATAAAATTAGAAATGAAAAAAAGAGACGTTACAACTAACATCACAGAAATACAAAGGATCATAGGCGACTACTACAAGCAACTATATGCCAATGAAGTGGACAACTAAGAAGAAATGGACACATTTCCTACAAAGGTATAATCTTCCAAGACCAAGACTAGCCAAAGAAGAAACAGAAAATATGAACAGACCAGTCACAAGTACTGAAAACATTTAGTACTTGATTTTAAAACTTCCAAAAACCACAACTCCAAGACCAAATGGCTTCACAGATGAATTCAATCAAACACTTAGGGAAGTACTCTTCCTTCTGAAACTCTTCCAAAAAACTGCAGAGGAAGAAATACTCTCAAACTCATTCTATGAGGCCACCATCACCCAAATACCAAAGACCAGACCAAGACATCACAAAAAAAGAAAATGAGACTAATATCACTGATGAATACAGAGGCAAAAATCCTCCACAAAATAACAGCAAACCAAACCCAACAATACACTAAAAGGATCACACACCATGATCAAGTGGGATTTATACCAGGGATGCAAAGATTCTTCAATATAAGCAAATCAATGTAATACACCACATCAATAAAATGAAGAATAAAAGCCATATGATCATTTCAAGAGATGCAGAAAAAGCTTTTGACAAAATCCAAAACCCATTTTTTATAAAGTCTATCCAGAAAGTAGGAATAGAGGGAACCTCCCTCAACATGATAAAAGCCATTTATGACAAACCGAAATCATTCTCAATGGAGAAAAGCTGAAAGTATTCCCACTAAGATCAGGAACAAGACAAGAATGTTCGCTTGCATCATTTTTATTCAACATAGTTTTGGAATTCTTAGCCAGGGCAATCAGAGAAGAAAAAGAAACAAATGGAAACCAAAATGGAAAAGAAGTAAAACTGTCATTGCCTGCAGAAGACATGATACTATATTTAGAAAATCCTAAAGATACTATCAGAAAACTACCAATGAATTTGGTAGAGTTGCATTATACAAAATTTAATACATAGAAATCACTTGCATTCCTATACACTAACTACAAAAGATCCAAAAGAGTAATTAAGGAAACAATTCCATTTATGATCTCATCAAAAAGAATAAAATACTGGAGTTCCCGTTGTTGCTCAGTCGTTAGAAAATCCAACTAGGAACCATGAGGTTGTGGGTTTGATCCCTGGCCTTGCTTGGTGGGTTAAGGATCTGGCATTGCTATGAGCTGTGGTGTAGGTTGCAGACGCAGCTCGGATCCCGCACTGCTGTGGCTCTGGCGTAGGCTACCCGCTACAGCTCCAATTAGTCCCCTAGCCTGGGAACCTCCATATGCCACAGGAGCAGCCCAAGAAATAGCAAAAAGACAAAAAAAAAAAAAAAAAGAATAAAATACTTAGGAATAAACCTACCTACCCTAAAGAGGCAAAAGAGCTGAACTGTGAAAACTGTAAGACAATGATGAAGGAAATCGAAGATGACATGAACAAAATGGAAAGATATACCATGCTCTTGGATTAAAAGAATCAACACTGTCAAAGGCAATTACTAAGGCAATCTACAGATTCAGTGCCATCCTGATCAAATTACCAATGGCATTTTTTCACAGAAGAACAAAAACATTTTTAAATTTGTATGGAAACACAAGATCCTGAATAGGCAAAGCAACCTTGAGAAAGAAGAATGGAGCTGGAAAAATCAGGCTCCCTGACTTCAGACCATACTACAAAGCTACTGTCATCAAAATAGTATGGTACTGGTACAGAGAGAGAAATACAGATAAATGAAACAGGATGGAATGCCCAGAAATAAACCCATACACCTATGGTTGATCATTCTGCGAAAAAGGAGGCAAGAATATACAATGGCAAAAAGACAGCCTCTTCAAAAGTGGTGCTGGCAAAACTGCACAGTTATGTGTAAAAGAATGAAAACAGAACACTAACACCATGCACAAAAATAAACTCAAAATGTATTAAAGACCCAAATGTAAGACCGGGTACTATAAAACTGCTAGAGGAAAGCATAGGCAGAACATTCCTGGACATAAATCACAGCAATGTCTTTTTGGATCCACCTTCCAGAGTAATGAAAATAAAAACAAAAATAAACAAATGGGACCTAATTAAACTTAAAAGCTTTTGCATAGCAAAGGAAACCATATGCAAAACAAAAAAACAGCCCACAGAATGGGAGAAAATATTTGCAAATAATGTGACCAACAAGGGCTTAAATTTCCAAAATATACAAACAGCTCATACAGCTCAATATTAAAAAGACAAACAACCCAATCAATAAATGGTCACAAGATCTAAATAGACATTTCTCCAAAGAATACATACAGATGGACAAAAGTACAAGAAACAGTGTAAAATACTGCTAGTTATTAGAGAAATGCAAATCAAAACTTCAATTGGTATCACCTCATGCTAGTCAGAATGGCCATTATCAAAAAGTCTATAAATAATAAATGCTGGAGAGGGTGTGGAGAAAAGGGAACCCTCCTACACTGTTGGTAGCAATGTAAACTGGTATAGTATGGAGAACAGTATGGAAGTTCCTTAAAAACTAAAAAGAGGAGTTCCCACTTTGGCTCAGTGGTTAATGAACCAGACTAGTATCCATGAGGATGAGGGTTCAATCCCTGGCCTCACTCAGTGGGTTAAGGATCCAGCGTTGCTGTAAGCTGTGGTGTAGGTCACAGACATGGCGTGGATCTGGCATTGCTATGGCTGTGGTGTAGGCCGGCGGCTATAGCTCTGATTTGACCCCTAGCCTGGGAACCTCCATATGCCACGGGTACAGCCCTAAAAAGACAAGAGACCAAAAAAAAACTCTAAAAGAGAGCTACCATATGATCCAACAACACCACTCCTGGGCATATATCTGGAGAAAACAATAATGTGAAAAAAATACATGCATCCTTAGCACTATTTACAACAGTCAAGAAAGACATGGAAGCAACAACCTAAATGTCCATTGACAGATGAATAAAGACGATGTGGTACGTATACACAATGGACTATTATTCAGCAATAAAAAATAAAATAATTCCGTTTGTAGCAACATAGATGGACCCTAGAGATTATCATATAAAGTGAAGTAAGACAGAAAAAAAAACAAACATCATTTGAGATCATTAACATGTGGAGTCTAAACAATGATACAAATGAACTTATTTATTAAACAGAAAAAGACTCATAGACTTCAAGAACAAGCTTATGGTTTACCAAAGGGGAAAAGTGGAGGGGGAGGGATAAATTAGGAGTTTGGGATTAATATACACACACTACAATATATAAAATAGATAACAAGGACCTAAACTAACAAGGACCTACAGTAGAGCACAGGGGACTAGATTCAATATCTTGTGATCAACCATAATGGGAAAAAATGTGAAAAAGAATAGATATATGTATATCTATAACTGAATCACTTCACTGTATACCTGAAACTAACACAACATTGTAAATCAATTATACTTTAATGTAAAATAAAAATTAAATTGAAAAGAAAAAGTGACTACAGAAAAGTTCTGGAAGGACACCTTCCAAACTGTACTACAAAAAAGAAAAAAATGTATGGAGGCAGGTAGGGGTGAGGGGCATGTTCCTTTTTTACTTTATGTAACTTTTTGTGTTGTTTCAATTTTTATAAAATCTTGTATAAAATAAGTTGGAAACAGAAATGTTATGAGGTAAAAGTAGTGAAAGAGACAAAAGATAAGAAGCCACACACACCTCTTCCTCATATTCCAATTACCTTGTGCAGGCAGTTTCGGAATAAATTTGGGAAGACTATTTGTCCCATTGTGACAGAGTGCACATCTAAGAGCAGTCCATTCAGTCAACCCATTTATAAGTCTCTCTGGTTCTGAGAAATGCCTAAAGAGATGAATCTAGACCAGGAATTCAAGTCCCTAAATCAAAACCTGTGTCTATAAAAAATATTAGAACAGCATGTCAATCCCAAGGTTTGAGTTCTCATTTGAGGATAGATTGAGAATATAACTAATAATTTAATATTGAATAACTTTCAACTGTATATGACAATGCTGTATCATAGAAACATAACACCAGCCTTGTATGTAATTAAAATTCATTTTTTAATATCCACATTTTGAAAAATAAAAGATATACACGCACTACAGCACATCAACAATTAGCTGTGTGATGCAAGTGTTAACATAGTTCTACCAAAACAATAAAGTTCCATTTAATGCAAAAATATATTTTGCTGACTCGGTTTTTAAATAAACTAAAATTAAATAAAGTACAAAACTTCTTTCCTCACTAGCAACATTTCAAGTGCTCAACAGTCTGTTGTGGCAAATGGCTACCTCTTTGGATGGTGCAGGTTTAGAGCAATGCTTCAGGCAACCTAACTTTCTGATAATACTCTACTTCCTTATGACTCTAAGTGGGGTGCATGGATAAGCACCCTGGGGATCACCTGGGAGCTTGTTAGAATCTTAAGCCTCACCCAAGACCCAGAGAATCAGAACCTCTATTTCCACAGGGCTCCTAGGCAATCTGTATGCACAATGAAGTCTGAGAAGCACACTATGTGCTGCTGTTTCTCAAACTAGGCTGCATTCTGGAATCATCTGGAGATCATAAAAAAACTACCAATGCCTGGGTCCCAAATCCAAATATTCTGGTAGCTGGTATAGGACAGGGCTGGACATTCAGATTTTTAAGAGTTCCCCCAGAAAAACACTGATATATATGGATTAGTTCTTTATTCTACTTTATTTCACATAAAGCTCCTACTTTAGGGCCTGGCACATATCAGACAGTCAATAAATGACAATAATTATACAAAACACGTGGAAATCTTACATGTTTGAAGTACGCATACTTTTTCTTATTCAAATTAAGCAAAAATATAAAATAGTTGCAATTTTTCTCAATATAAAGTTTATTTTTTTAAATTTTATTTTTTGGCTGTACCCAGGGCATGCAAAAGTTCTTGGGCCAGGGATAGAACCTGCACCACAGCAGTGACCCCAGCTGCTGCAGTGATAATACTGGATCCTTAACATGCTGAGCCACAAGAGAACTTCGCAGTATAACGTTTGGTTACAAGAGCATTTTGTAAACAATTTCTGAAAGTATGGAAATATATGAAAAACCCACCTCGGCTGGGTGCCAGAGGATTTAAAGGACGATAAACAGATCGAGGCCTGAAAAAAAAAAAAAAAGTATAAAACTCAAACATAAAATGGTTTGACATTTTGATGTAATTTTTTTCCAAGAGAAACAAATATACCCCTTCTTCCACCCTCCCTCTAGTGACTCCTCCTCCTCCCCCCTCCAGTTACTTGAAACAGTTTTCTTCATAGATGCTGTTCCACACTCTCCACGCAGAGGACCCTTTGTAGCCAGTGTAACGCTCTGGGTTCAGCAACAGGTCTACATACTGAGCAGCTGGCGATCTCTCATCTGAACAAGAAACAATTAGTAAAACCATCCATATTTTGCCATTTACTTAAAACTTAGCATTACCAAGCAAAGAGGACTCAAAGGTTAGAGAAATGCTGCCCGTTCAAGCATTTTCCAGCTTAAATGGTAGAGTGGTTAGCACACTTGTGACTGTCCTTGACCCGGGATTTATAATAACTTGAATTTGAGGGAGGAAAAACAATTCCTCCCTTTCCTTTGGATGCCTGATGCTCTCTTACGTGATGTAACATTCCTCACCTTATTAGAAACATTAACCATTTCTTAAGTTTTAATCACCAAGACTGAAAGGACCTAACAGAATCATAACCTTTTTTTAATATTTTATGTGATTGCACGCTTATGTATATACCTACCCAAACACATGCTTGAAACGTTAATTTTGTTAGCATATATCTATTTATTTATTATTATTTTTAAAATTTTTTTCCACTGTATAGCATGGGGACCAAGTTACACATACATGAATACATAATTTTTCCTCTCGTTGTGTTGCAATGTAAGTATATCTAGACATAGTTCTCAATGCTATACAGCAGGATCTCATTGTAAGTCCATTCTAAGAGCAATTAACCCCAGGCATCTATCTATTTAAAAAAGAGACTTCCCTGCTGCTCTCTACTTGGGCTTAAGAAATAAATGGTGCAATAACTTTGTTTCAAATTTGATCATTCATAGAGTTACACAACGTTCTGGTAAAAAAAAAAAGTTCCTTTATTTTTACCAATGTTCATGGGTTGGTTAACATATTAATTGGCTAACATATTGGTTAGCAGGCACAACTTCAAGAACTTACTGACACATTTAAAATTAAGTAACCACTTTCTTTTTTTCAATGATTTTTATTCTTTTTTCATTATAGCTGGTTTTCCATTATTGACAGTATTCTGTCAATTTTCTACAGTTCAGCAAAGAGACCCAGTCACACAGACACATATACATTCTTTTTCTCACACTATCCTCCACCATAAGTGATTAGATGTAGTTCCCAGCGCTATACAACAGGATCTCAGTGCTTATGTGTTCCTGTGTTGAAAACCAAATGAGTGTTTACTAGACCTCCACTATTTGGACATTTGATAGAGATCTCCGAGGGATACAAAAGATAAGAAAAAATGGTCTTAATTATTGAGGCTCACATTCTGGGTAAAAAAGGGAAGCACATGCTTTCTTACCTAAAGAAAAATTATAATGACTACGCTTCACAAATGCATGCTAATAATACCTATAAACTGAAGTGCTATGTATGTTGGCAGAGATGTAATCTTTCATTATATGCTTTGGTGTCACGATATTAAATCAATGGTATATAGACACTTGACTTGAAACATGGACCAAACATGATCATTAAAATATGGTTGCTTTTGTCTTCATTACCTATCAGTCAAAAATATTCATTGGCTATTCAATGACCATAGATTGAGATTATCCATAAGCATAAGGGGGAAAAAAATAGCATCCTGATCCATGCCTTCCAAGAACTACCAGGTACTTTTGTGATGTAGGAAGAATACAAAGATAATTACAACTTTTCATTACTAAATGAGTTCTATCTAACTTACAGACAGTAGAAACATGATTTTGAAGAATACTGGTTCTATTTCCAGCGCTAACATTACATAGATATTCTACTATATAAGTTAAGGAACAGAAAAACAGTTAATTTACAGATGGATGAACAGAAACTGTCTAAGGGCATTTACTGTCAAGACTTAAAATAATAATTTAAAAAATCTTAATTGAAAAATAAAAATTCAAATAATAAAAGTATAGCTTTTATAGTTATACTTAAAAATTTTTACAATTTACTAATTTATAGATTTTAAATTCTTTGAGCTGTTCTTAATTTCACTTGCAATATTGACTCGATTATGTATAAGCTTTAGAAACATAAAATATATACTCAATGACATATACGTTTATGTACACATGTAGAAAGAACATGCACACACATAAGCCTACACATGTGTAGAGTCATCTGTGAATGTGAAGATTTAATTGGGATCAATCTCTTTGCCCAATTAAACCAACTAAACAACCAACAAAGAAAAAAAGCCCTGGATTCAGATATTACATGGATTTAGAATACACTTTAAAGGAGCAGAGAGTCATACATGTAATATCAATTATATCAGTTTTTAAATTACTTTAAGTAAAATGTACATTCTTAATGTTCTTGATATATATGCCCTTAATTCAATCAAGTTGTTTCTAAAAATTTAATACTTTTTCAAATCCTGAAAGAGGTGGGTTTTGGTAACCTATAGAAGATGTTAACAAACTACAGCCCATAGGCCAAGTCTGTTCTGCTGTGTATTTTTATAAAGAAATTTTTACAGGAACACAAGTCATGTTCATTTGCTTATGGGCTGCTTTCGCACTATTATGGCAGACCTGAGTAGTTGCAACAGAGACCTTATGGTTCACAAAACCTAAAATATTTACTCTCTGCCCACTCACAGAAGAAAAAGTTTGTCCTGACCTATACTGACAAGAATTTTGTGACTTTCAGAGTGAGGAACGCACGTGGACAAAAGCATACACAGGTTGAGGTACCTATGAAATACACCCATCCTTCTTCCCTGGGGCCACCTGTAACCTGATCTTAATTTGTTCCTAAACTATAACTTCTTTCCATTTGTACAGCTGTATCATTCATTCGGATAATTCTCTTAGATGCCTACCAAGTCTTCCACTCAAAAACTTCTTCTCTTCCTCTACAAACCTGCTCTAAAACTATTCTTTCTTTTCGACCAGGCTAACCATTACTTAAGGATTCGAAGAATTTCTACTGAATCAAAATTCCTAATTCTGGGAAGTGATCAACTTGAACTAATGTTTTATCCTCCTCCTCAAGTATATCCTTTTCCTGACTGGATTTTCCTTTCACTATTCTAATTTAGTGTTAGTGTTTTGAAGCCACACTGCATTCTCTAGGCTGTGAGCCATCTTTCCCACCTCCTAACCCATATATCTCTTAAACGTGATGGTTGCACAGGCCAGCTTAGTGTCAGGCTTTTTGCTCATGGACAAAGATAAAAAAAGATTAGGTTATGGACTCAAGATCGAGCCTACAACCCTCCATCTCTAATGCTACCCCCAATTGCAACTAATTCGCTATTAAAACACAACTTCCTCAAAGACAATCTATGGTTTATAAAGCACCCAAGTAATTTTGATACACAGATTTAGAAACTACTGTTTTAAACAATATTTTTAACATACCAATGAACATGTTTTAAGGAGAAAAATAAAAGTAAATATCTATTTCATTATTTAGGTTATTTATGAATCAACCACTTCATTCAGCAAATATTTCTTGGGCACACACCATGTCCAGGCACTGTTCTAGGCACTAGGGATATAGTTGTGAACAAAAAGACAAGGTCCTTGCCCTCAGGCAGCTCACAATCTAGTCAAAGACAGGCAACAAACAGATAAACTAAATAATGTACTCTCACAAAGTTCTTGGTGCTCTGGAAACAGGGAGCAGTGCAAAGAGAATGAAAGTGGTTACTATTTTATACAGGGAGGTGACAGAAGGCTCCTTTGCTGAGGTGACATCTGAGCAGAAACCTGAAGCAAAGGAAGCAGCAAGCCATGCATAGAGACAATAATAAAAAATGGGGGTGGGGAAAGTAGTTTACCTTAAACTGCTAAATTATTTAAAACCTATTATTTGATCTATAAGGATCATCTTTCCTTTCAAATACAGATAACCAAAAACGAAACCAAATAAAGATAAAGCCAAGAGCAGGGTGTATGAATATAGGTCAATAAACTGGGGTGAATATTCCTTAGATTTGTTTTTGTTTTAATCCAATGATTTTAGAATACTGAAATAACTAAACAATGACTGTAACGCTGCTCTGATAGTATTTTTTAAATTGTAGGTATAAATCTTTGGGACACGCATGAACATTACTACCCAGAAGAACAGTGATGATACACCCAGCGGCACAATTTCATATGTTTAAGAAATACAAAAAATATAAAAAGTAGTAGTTATTTTACTTAATCCTAAAAATTTTAAAGGATTTTATGTAAATTCTTATCCGACGTCTCTTCCACTTCTACAATTTAAGAAGCTACTATTAAAAAATTAAAACTGGTAATCAAGCACATCAATTTAATCACAGCATGTAATCCCTGCAATTGAACAGTATTTTTTAATTAAATACCTATAAGAGAAATACATATTTACATTTTTTACTACAAGAGAAATGTATATTCACAGAAATGATTTTTTTAATCTGATAATCTGTTGAATAAGCACTACCAAACTATTTTATTTTAATCGAAGAATAAGTAAAATGAGAAGATGGGCAGAATTGACTATAAGTGTTAAACACTCAAATTATAATTAGATTGACAACCAAAGAGCAAATGAAAGCGCAGGCAATGATGTGGGTTCTTACCCTAGGTACAATGGCTTGCTTTGGTAAAATCTTTACCAATTCTAAATACGATATGGATATTTTATTAATTGCCCATCATTATATCCAAGTAACAAAAACAAACACTTGGCTCAGATTTCTTTAGCAGTCTCCTTGCTGAAACCATATAAATCATGGTAATAACATTTCACTTCCCAGCATCTTCTCAATTTACAAAACTACTGGAGAAGCGCCCTGAAACTTATTCCATTATAGACTGGATTAACAGCACAATTAAATATATGAAGCTTTAAAAAATCTTTATAGAGCATTCTAGGTGCTTTAAAAGTTCAGAAGAACTGCTGCCTATTTCTAGATAAGCATGCTTGAACCTCAAATTCTTTCCCACCACCAAAAATATAACAATATAATAAGGTGAAGAGAGGCCAAATGAACAATTTAAATCTACTCAACACAATTACTGGGAATATTCTCCTAGAGAGAAAAAATTTTGTGTCACGTCAATTATCTTCTGTTAAAAGAACTGCTAGTTACTATCCAACAATACCCTGTTTTTGTTCCATTCTAGGGGACTCTTGCAAAGAGGGCTGTGGGGAAGCCAAATGAGCACCCTTTCGATTTTGGAAGGTGTCTTCATGTTAGATTTTTGAAACCTCCAACTAATTCCAGGGTGAACATTTTTGTAACATGTTCACAGACCCATATCTAAGTGGCATGAATGAGCCATCCATAGGAGATGGGATGTTACATCGAAAAGACAGGTTTGGGATTCAGTCAGATCTGGGACTGAATCCTATCTCAGCCTCTTGCTACCGTGTGATCTTGGGCAAGTTACTCAGTCCTTTTGAGGCTCAATTTCCTCAGATATAAAATAATGCATACCTATCAGGGTAGCTGTAAAGCCCAGAAATAATGTACTTATTAGCACAGGGCCTAGAACACAGTTCTCTATAAATGCCATATGATAATAAGATCCACATAGAACATCCAGTGTAATACAGCTTTAACTCTGACTGTATTTTCACTGACTTGTCTTTAAAGGGTTAAAATTAACATAATATAATAACAATAGTTTATTTTATTACCATCAAGTTCACAAAAGTGATCCTGTGAATCATCGTATCTTGCCCAGTCAATGAAAGCTTCTTTGCTTTGATTACTATGAGAAAGAGGAATAAAGAAGAAAAACGATTAAATTTGGAGTTGAAAACCAACACTGTATTCTACTGTATTAAAAATAGAGAGATAATCTGAGACTTCTTTATTAATTAGATCACATTACAAATTCAGTTAGTGGTCACATGAAGGAATGACTGTAACAAGTTAGATGAAAGACAAAGATATCAATTTCAGCCCTAGTTTCAATGATAATTACTTTGACCAGAAATAACTTTTGATCTCACAAATATAAATATGATGTAGTTTAAACATAAAAATAAAGCTGGTCTTTTTAGTTGACTTAGAAATTGTAGTAAATATATATCCTTTTTTCCTAAAGTAGGAATTTCCTTTCATAATTCTCTTAATTTAAATTGCTTCTGTACTTATAGGACCCCAAATATTAAAAACTGCATTTCTAGGATCTTCCATCCAACATGGTATTCTCTAATAATGCCAATGTCACTTTTGTCACAGTATAATTTTAAACATTACCTTATATTTAACAAGACTTATGAACAAAATTTCTGACCCAGAGAACTGATAAACAACTACACTCATTCAAATAAATTTTGACTTGTACTCGTTTTAACCTATATTCAGACCTTCTCTGTCTTAAATACATATGTAAGAGAAGTATTACTACCCTTTATTCACTACACAAAAGGAAATAACAAGGTTAAAAATTGTGTACCAAGTATAAATTAGGTATTCCTAAATGTGGTACTGTCACAGCCAATAACTGATTTTGTGTTTGAAAAACGTGTGGTCTGGTAGCATTACAACTTTGCCACTAAAAATTTCCAATTCAATTCACCATGGGATTTTTTTTTTCTCCTATGGGAAACTATAATTAATAATAAAAGTTAATGGGAAATTTTATATCATAGGTTAAAAATATACAATGCCTAAGCTCTAGTTACAACTAAAATGACAACTACAGTTAAGTTTAATCAGATAAATATTTAGCTGAAAATAGTAATAACAAAGCAATTGTGATATAAATTCCTACTTTCTTATTAGCAATGTGACTTAGAGCACTGAGGTTTTCTAAGGCTTCATCTAACCCTTGCCTAAAAAACATGGTAGCAGAAAAGATACAGAATGCTAATCAAGCTGGTCTGGTTTGGTTTACAAATGAGTTAGAAGTAAGCTTATAGACCATCTAGTCCAGCTTTTCTAAAAGTCAGTTTGAAGATGGATGACAGGGTACCTTGGGCTTAAGCCAGGACTTCCTGTCAAGACAGTGCTGTGAGTTGAAGCAGTCTCTGAAGTGGGAAATAGGGACAGGAAGGGGAAGGAGGGAGGGACTGCACAGGGACATGAGAAAACTTTCAGGAGTGCAGACATAACTACCGTGATTGAACTGATTTTTATGAGTATACACATGATGAAACATCAGAGTGTACATTTTTAATAGGCACAATGTATTGTATATCAATTATACTTTTGTAAAGCTGTTTAAAAATTACACTATGGACCATGGGAGAAGCTGTGGAAGTGGCAGTCCTGCACACTACCACTGGTGGCAATGGACTTTGGGACAGTCATTTTGGAAAACCATTCCTTGGTATTTTCTCATAGAAATGCGTAACAAATGCATTTACAAAATATTTGGTGAAATAGCCCCCAATGGAAAATAGCCAGCATATTATTCAATGTAATGTTTAATAAAATAAGCCAGATACAAAGGAAAACATACTGTATTGTTCCATTTATATAAATAGGCAAAACTAATCTCTGCTAATATAACTCAAAGTGATGATCAACTTTGGAAGGTGGTAATCTAGGAAAGTACAGAAGGTAACCTTCTGGGTAGCAGGTATATTGTTCTTGATGGTGGCTAATAGAGTTGGTTCACTATGTAAAATTAAATTGACCTTTATACTTAAAATTTGTATACTTTTTTTTTGGCCACACCAGCAGCATGCGAAAGTTCCTGTGCCAGGGACTGAATGCACACCACAGCAGTAACACCACCATATCCTTAACCAACTGGGCTACCAGGGAACTCTTATATTTGTATACTTTATTATATGTGTGTATAATATAAATACTTTATTATATGTGTGTATAATATACTTTATTTATTTATTAAAAGTTTATAAAATAATAAATTCAGCTCAACAACAAAAATCTATAAACAAAATTAAAGGACACACCCCAACAACCCATATAGTCAACAAAGAGTTCTTCTCGGACTATATGAAGAATGCCTGAAAATCAATTTTAAAATATAGGCCTTCCCCAATGGAGAAAAAATAGAAAAGAATATGAACAGGCAATTTACCTCAAAATCTTATGATGACTTAAGTCTGCTGGATGTCTCCAAATGCATGACTCATAAGCAGCTCAAACTTAAGTCCAAGGTTGAATTAAAATTTTCCACCTGACATGTTCTTTCTATAGGTGTTCCCAGTTCAATAAATGGCAACTCCATTATTTTAGTTCCAAATCTTGTATTCAGTCATAGCTCCTGTCTTTTTTCATACCCTACATCTAATCCTTCAGCAAATACTATCAGCTCTACCTTCAAAATCTATCCAGAATCTGACCACCTCTCGTCATTTCTACTGCTATCACTCTGGGCTAAACTAAACTACCATGTCTTATCAGGATCACAATAACCACATAACCAACCAGGCTTCCGCGACATAAACATCTGGCTCCCCAAATGCACTGTCTCAAAATCTTCCAATGACTTTTCATTCTACTCAGTTTAAGAGCAATATTCATAATATGTGTCTTTAAGACTCTGCAAGATCTCTACCATACCACTACCCCTGCCTGCTCCCATCCCTAGCATCTTCTGATTTTGTCTTTTATTACTCTGTCCCTATTCACTGTACTCCAGCCACAATGGCCTCATGATTCCTCAAGTAGGCGAGGCATGCTCCAGCCTCAGAGTCTTTTGCTAACCATTACGCGTGACTGACTACTGATCTCCAACCCTCCCCCTACCCGCCAAACCATATTATGCCTTCATGAGCACTTTGTCTATTACCACTCTGGCCTTCTTGGACCACCCATTTGAAAGAGCACAACCACCTTCACTCCTAGCCCTATTACTCCTCCCTGTATGATTTTTCTCCCTGGCATTCATCATCATTTTACTTACTTCTCATTAATTTCACTGTTTACTGAACATCTCCGACTAGGATTAAGCTGCATGAGGGCAGAAATTTGTTTCTCATGTACACTGCTATATCTCTAGAGTATAGTGCCTGGCATACTGTAGGCATTCTTCTTCTTTTTTTTCTTTTCTTTTCTTTTTAGGGGCCGTAACCGCGGCATATGGAATTTCCTGGGCCAGGGGTTAAATTGCAGCTGCAGCTGCTGCCCTACACCACAGCCACCGCAATGCCGGATCCAAGCCCTGTCTGCAACAGCAGTTGTGGCAATGCTGGATTCTTAACCCACTGAGCAAGGCCAGGGACTGAACCCTCATCCTCACAGACAATAGGCTGGATTTTCAACCCACTAAGCCACAATGGGAACTCCTGGCATTCATTTGTTGAATGAACAGGAAACCCAAGTGTCCAATAACAGGAAATAATGCCCAAATTCACTAGGAATCAACAAAATATAAATTAAACAAAAATGAGATACTATCTCACACTTATCAAACATTATCAGTTTTTGGCAAGGATGTGGAGAACAAAACAAGTTCTCTGTACTGGAGGCAGTATATATCTACACAACTATTTTGTAAAGCCATGAGGCAATATCAAGAACAGCTGCAAGAGGCCAATCCTAAAATTGAGCAATTTTACTTCTAGTGTATACAAAAAGAAATTATCAAGGAAGCTCTAGGTAGTACAATTTGTAGAAGTAAAAAATGTGAAACAACCTAAATGGTTACAGATAAATAAAATACAGATAAATAAATAAATATATGATGAAAATCATTCATCAGTTAAAAGAATGAGACAAATCTCTATGTTTTAACATGGATTTACCTAAAAAGCAAAATGTGCAATGTAAAAAGAAAGTAGGGGAATGTTAATTAACAAAGTATATAATTTACATAAAGGAAAAATAAAATATATACAAACTATACATATATATAATTTATAGACATATACAATAGAGACAAAAACATGAACTAGATACACACCCAATTCAGTTACCACTAAGAAAAAAAGGAAGAAAACAGGATTGGGGAATAAACATAGGGAATTTCAAATTTATCTCTGACATTTCTCTTTTCCTAAAAATGTGGTAGATAATGTTGACATTTATTCATATGGAAGAGAGGATATATGGGTGTTTATTGTATTATCCTTTCTACTTTTCTATATTAGAATTTTTCATCAATAAATAAAACCACTCACTTTATTAATTCTTTAAAACTTATAGTACATAAATAGAAATCTAAACAGGGAAATTAAAAATAAATTCTGTTAATACTGCATTCCTCACTCACAACTACAGACCTGTTTAGTCATTTCATCCTTCAAAATCTGAGACCACTTACAAATTATTTATGTTGGCCTTCAAAGCAGGTTTGTACTTAGAGAAAATAAAGTCAACAGGAAAGAAAAAAATCTATGCAACATTAACAGTTAACAGTAACCTTTATCGTTCAACATGTAACATATAGATTGAATCCCTATTTTAAAAAACTTAGAGTTTCTTTTCCTATTATAATCAGGAAGAACAGACCTATAACCCTGCTAGCTGAGAAGTCACTTAAGTTTTTCCTTTACTAGAGTCATTACTGATGATTTAGAAATTTAGTAACAAATCAACCAAGTGAGAAAGCAAAGCTATCATGGAATTTAGGATAAAGAATAAGTTTTTTCCTTTTGAAAATCAGTTTAAACTTTAATGTTTAAGCAAAGTCAAAGGAAAAATCAAAGATGTTTAATATAAACAAACAAGACAATATTTTCTTAATACTACTAAAATAAAATTTACCTTAATGTGCTGTTAATTGCTCCCAGTTTACTAGCTTGCTCACAATCTTCTAATTCTTTGGTATTGTTTGCCACTTTCAAGTACTGAAAGAAGTTTATAATAAGTAAGTTTAATAATAATTATTACCTCTTTATTTCATGTTCCACTGGCAGAAGGATCAATGTGTCAATGATATACAATAGTCATCAATTACAATAAATACAGATACATCCTATTATTAAAATTCCTAACACATGGAAGAAATGCAAATGAAGATGTGTCACATATTTCCGCCTAATAAACAAACAACAACATTAAAAATGTAGCAATAAGAATTGCTATGTTGTGATATGTGAACTGAGAAGACCCTACTGGGAAAGTAATTTAACAGTATCTACATAGAGCTATAAAAATGCATCAACCCTTGAGCCAGCAGTCCACCCACTACTGAATCCATATCCAGAGCAACATTTAAAAACAAAAACAAAAAAAGAGGTACAACCATTTTAGAAAGTTAATTGGTACTGTCTCATAATGTTGAGATAGGCATACCCTGCAGCCCAGCAATCTTACTTCCAGATACAGACCTAGAGAAACTCTTACATTTGTGCACAATGTGACAAAAGACAAAGATGCCAGGGAATCACTGTCTGCAGTAGCAAAAACCTGAAAACAACTGAAATTATCCATCGACAGAGGAATGGCTATTCACACAACGATACAAATATTCATGCAGCTGAATATTTTGTAGCTGTCAAAATTAAGAAAATCTACATACATAAGCAAGACAAAATTTCAAAAGTAAAATACTGAGTAAAAACACAAACTGAAAAACATGTTTTGCTTTTGTTTTTTATGGCTGCACCTGCAGCATATGGAAGTTCCTAGGCCAGGGATTAAATCCGAGTGGCAGCTGTGACCTACACTGCAGCAACAACAGATCCTTTAACCCACTGTGCTGGGCTGGGGACTGAACTCACACCTCCACAGCAACCCGAGCCACCACAGTTGGATTCTTAACACACTGTGCTACAGCAAGAACTCCCAAAAAACGTTTTTAACCTGAATACAAAATACGATATTATTTTAAAAATTAAAAAATTTGTATAAAAGATCTATATATCACATGCATAATACAACATAAAAATAAAAAGTATCACAGAAGGGTACACAACTTCAGCAAAGTGGCCAGCTCTAGAGAGGGGGGGGGAATATAATGGGAGTGGGAAGGACCTCAGAATGGATTTCAATTGTCTTTATATTGTTCATTTTAGATCTCAAACGAAAATAAATAAAAGAGGGTGAACTCAAACAAAAGACCACAAAGGGTAGCAAGCAAGAGAAGAGAATGGGGAGGGGAATGCATAAGGAAGCAGAAGAGAGAATGATGATCTTTGTTATAAATGCATGATAGCGGAAAAACAAGTCTGCTGTTACTTTAAAACATATGAATGGCAAAGTAAATTATGACATATTCATAAGAGGAAAAGCGTAATCTTCAATAAAGGAGTATTTTGATGTCATTGAAAAGTACTATGCTCAAAATATCTTGATAACTGTTTACTCTACACAATGTAATCCTGAATATGACACGTTGAAATAGTTGAAAACAGTTGAAACAGAAAAATAAACATACATGAGAAGGACCTGACAAACACCTGTTGATCAGGTAATCTGACACTGTAGTTATACTTCATAGTTCTTCTAGAAGTTCTAAAGAGGGCTGAAGTATTTCAAAAGAAGCTATATAATTTAACTGCAAGAATACACTATACCTCATTGCTTGCTATGAAATTAGGGATTTGGGATTCTCAGGAGAAATGTGTCCATGCTCAATAAATCATACTATGGCTCTCTCTGCAACCACATCAAGCAGTGGCAGGTTTCACTGTGTAAGGCAGAAGTATTCAAGGAAGAAAAGTGACTCACCTTATTAGAACTCCCAGCTTTAATTCCGACTGGAATCTTACTCTTAAAAGAAGAACAACAAAAATTTGGAAAGTGATCTTTATAATTTTTTAGATTTCTTTACAAATTATTAATGCCATTGCTCTAATTCAAAGGCTATTTCATTCTATGAAAAGAAAAATATACATTCACTCAAATTCTGTTTTTCTACTACCTATTGAGCTAAAAGGTTAAGAGCTATCTCAATTTATACACTTGTAAATAATAGTATAGAAAGTTGAAATAGTATAGTTTAAAAGTTTTTGGACTGTCAAAATTGGCTCTAATAACTCTCAGTGCAGTAATTAATAGTCCATATAATGTTTAGGTTAAAAAAAATCCTGACTAAATCACCTTTTCCATAAACTTCTTACCACAAAACAACCTTTTAAAAATTCAAAATTATTTGAAATATGTTCAATTTAAATTTCTGCTCTTAAGTTGACATTTAAAGTTGGAGGAATTTTAGATTAATCCTAGAAAGCAAGAGTAAACTCTTTGGTTCAAAAGACTAACCTAGGGTTTACCAATCCAAGTAATCAAGGATTTCCCAATTTCAGAACTGCATGTCATTTTCTAACTTTCTTTTAAGGCCAATATTTAGTTTTAGGCTTTAATACATCTATGAATTATTACAACTGGTTTATCGAACACAATCTTAAGTAAACATATCTGAAAGTAGGCAATTCCAGGATAATTATATGATAACCGAGGAGGCCGATTTCCAATATCTGAATTTATGGGCTATAAAACAGCAAGTCACTGGAGTTTCAGTTGTGGGTCAGCAGTAACAAACCCGACTAGTATCCACGGGGACGCAGGTTTGATCCCTGACCCTGCTTAGTGGGTTAAGGATCTGGCGTTGCCATGCACTGAGGTGTTAAGTCGCAGACGTGGCTCAGATCTGGTGTTGCTGTGGCATAGGCTAATCGATCCCTAGCCTGGGAACTTCGACAGTCCTAAAAAGGCAGAAAAAAAACAACACCCCCCCCCAGCAACTTATCTATTAATTTTTTCATGTTTCACAGATAAATTTAAACCAAATATTCAGAATAAATATTTTTCTGCCAGGCTGAAGAATATAAATAATAATAATAAGAAAATTTCCCCCCAATCAACAAAAGATCATATAGTTAAAGTTACTTGCTGCCTACATTTTATCATTTCAATGTTTTCTAGTACCTCTCTCAGAGGGTAGAAGAGAGAAAACTATAAAACTCAAGTCAAATGTGGCAGTTACCATTATCAGACCCTAAACTTAAAACATGGAGTAAATGATCATCAAAACATCCTCTGACTACTGTATGTCCTCTAATGAATATCCTACACTAACAGGAAAATATCGGCAGATTTTTGAAAGGTGCTAAACGCAATAATTTGACTTAAGCAAAGCTTACTACAGTCCATTGAGAAATATTGGGACAGATACTACACATGATCATCATGAATAATACAAAAAAAATCACAAAAAAGATTAAAAATAATGATAAATGTAAAGCTAGTAACTAAAATCAAGGATGAAATAAAGCTTGTTGTGGACACCAACATAAACAATATGAAGCAGTCTGCAAATTACAAAATTAAGTAAACCTCACGATTAAGTTGGAATTTAAATTACAGAATTGCAAGGAGTTCCCATCATGGCTCAGCAGTTAACAAACCCGACTAGTATCCAGGAGGACGAGGATTCGATCCCTGGTCTCACTCAATGAGTTAAGGATTCAACATTGCCATGAGCTGTGGTGTAGGTCGCAGACATGGCTCAGATCCTGTGTTGCTGTGGCTGTGGTGTAGGCTAGCAGCTAGAGCTCTGATTTGACCCCTGGCCTGGGAACCTCCATATGCCACAGGTAAGGCCCCAAAAAGACAAAATAAAAATAATAAATTACAGAATGCAAATCGTAACTGTATTATGACAAGTTTGGGTTTAATATGAAATACCTGTTTTCCCCCAAAGAGAGAGAAATATGAATGTCCTCACATTACTTTAAAAGAACAAACATGAAGGGACAGTTTTTGTCTCCAGAAATAACGGGAAGAGAAAGGCATTGGCAAAAGAATAGACAAAAGTTTTTATTTATTTTTTATTTTTATTTTATTTTTTTGTCTTTTTGCTATTTCTTGGGCCGCTCCCGAGGCATATGGAGGTTCCCAGGCTAGGGGTCGAATTGGAGCTGTAGCCACCGGTCTACACCAGAGCCACAGCAACGCGGGATCCGAGCCACGTCTGCAACCTATACCAAAGCTCACGGCAACGCTGGATCGTTAACCCACTGAGCAAGGGCAGGGACCGAACCCGCAACCTCAAGGTTCCTAGTCGGATTCGTTAACCACTGCGCCACGACGGGAATTCCAAAAGTTTTTAAATACATACAAAAGTTATATTTCTTATATATACAAAAATAACACTTTCATCTATTCTTTTTTCTTTCTTTCTTTCTTTTTTGGTCACCCCATGGCATATGGAGTTCCCAGGCCAGGGATCAGATCTGGGCTGCAATTGCAACCTATGCCGCGGCTGCAGCAATGTCAGATCCTTAACCACTGTGCCTGGCCAGGGATCAAACCTGCATCCCACTGCTCCAGACACCACAAATCCTGCCATGCCGCAGTGGGAACTCCTTCTTTTATTTATTCTTATTAGAAATTTAAGAGTAGAGAGGATAATCAACTGCAGACAATAAATTATTTTAATAAATAAAAATGAAATTAAAAACTTAGAAACAAATACTTTGCAAAGACAAGTAACTCACAACTCAGCAATAAAAAGACAACTTAAAAACGGGCACAGGGGAGTTCTTATTGTGGCTCATTGGGTTAAGGACCCTGCACAGACTCTGTGAGGATGCAGGTTTGATCCCTGGCTTTGCTCAGTTGGATTAAGGATATGGCATTGCTGCAAACTGGTTCCAGATGCAGTCAGATACAGTGTTGCCATTGCTGTGGCATAGGCCTCAGCTATAGCTCTGTTACAATCCCTACCTTGAGAATTTCCATATGCTGCAGGTGCAGCCATAAAAAAGAAAAAAAAAATGGGCAAGGATTTGAATAGACATTTCTCTGACAAAGATATACATATGGAATTCCTATTGTGGCTCAGCAGTAATGAATCCAACTAGTATCCATGAGGATGTGGGTTTGATCCCTGACCTCACTCAGGGGTTAATGATCCTGCCTTGCTGTGAACTGTGGTGTTAAGTCACAGACACCTCTCAGATCCTGTGTTGCTGTGGTTGTGGGGTAGGCCGGCAGCTGTAGCTTCAATTTGACCCCTACAATGGGAACTTTCATATGCCATGGGTGTGGCCCTAAAAAAGCAAAAAAAAATATATATATATATATATACACACACACACACACACACACACACACACAAATGGCCAATAAGCACCTGCAAAGATGCTTGATATTTTCAGCCTTCAAGGAAATGCAGATCAAAACTGAATGACATGCCATTCATAAAGATGGCTAAAATAAAATACAAGACAGAAATAAGTACTGCCAAGTATGTAGCGAAACTGGAACCATCAGACTTTGTAATATAAAACGGGGCAGCCACAATGGAAACAGTTTTGGTACTATATGACAGTTTCCAGTTTCCTCAACAGTTAGTATATGATCTACCAATTTCACTCTTAAGTACATACTCGAAAGGAAAACACATGTTCACACAAAAATTTGTGCCTGAATATGTATTCATTATTCATAGAAGCCAGATAAGTAGAAACAACTCAAATGTCCATCAACTGAGGAATAAACAAGATGAGGTATGTCCATACAATATTATTCAGGAATGGGATGAAATACTGATACATGCTACAACATGGATGGACTTTGAAACATTGTGCTGAACAAAAGATGCCAGTAACAAAAGACCATAAATCATATGATTTACATGAAATGTCTGTAACAGGCAAATCCACAAAGATGGAAAGTGGATTATGGTTTCCAGTGCGAAGAGGGCAAAGGAAACAGGGAGTGATTGCTAATGGGCAAGAGTTCCTTTTTGGGGCAATGAAAATTTTTTACAATCAGATACTTGTGATTGTTGCATAATTCTGTGATTATACTAAAATGTCCTGAGTTGCACACTTTTGAATGAGTGAATTTTATGGTATGTGAGTTATGCCTTAATAAAGCTAGCATAAGAAACAGTGATAGTAATTATAATAATTTGAGTTCATACCGAGATAAACATACAGTAAATAAAGGAAAAGCTCTGGCTTACAGTAGAATGCCAATAATAAATGTAGAAGAAATGGAATCAGAAAATCATTATTTGGAGTTCCTGTCATGGTGCAGTGGTTAACGAATCCGACAAGGAACCATGAGGTTGCAGGTTTGATTCCTAGCCTTGCTCAGTGGGTTAAGGATCTGGCATTGCCGTGAGCTGTGGTGTGGGTCGCAGACGCAGCTTGGATCACACATTGCTGTGGGTCTGGCGTAGGCCGGTGGCCACAGCTCCAATTAGACCCCTAGCCTGGGAACCTCCATATGCCACGGGAGCGGCTCAAGAAAAGGCAAAAAGACAAAAAAAAAAAGAAAAGAAAAAAGAAAATCATTATTTGACAGCCATCACACAAATAAGTAATTCAGGAAAGAATCATCAATGGATGCTAAAAATACAATGAAAAATGGGATGTTTTCATAGTCTCAAAATTTTCCTACTTTGCCATGAAGAAAAGTGGCCAACACCACCTTAACCAAGTGCTCAAGATGACATTTTGTGCCTCCTGATATGACAGAGAAGACACAACATCACTTCTACGGTGTACCAGCCCAACGTGCATGACCTGAATATAATAATTAGGAAAGACCAGAAAAACCCCAAAATGAGAAATCTTCTACAAAATAACTGGTATATTTTGAGGGGCAGGGGAAGGAAGTTAGTTAAAGTTAAGACAATGAAAGACAAAGAAATACAGAGAGATGACTCTAGATTAAAAGCAGACTAAAGAGGTGATAAACCAAAAGCAATGCATGGTTCTGGATCAGAAACTCTGCTATTGGTGGCTGCTGTTAAGTACATTAGGTCAGCTGGCAATGTGTGATTAAGGTCTACACAGCAGACATCAGTATTATATAAATGTTGATCCCCTGATTTTGTTAATTATGCTATGGTTAGGTAAGAGAATAATATTATTTCAAGGAACTACATAATGAAGTATTTAGGGGTAAAAGATCATGTTGGTAAACTTACACCTAAATGGTTTATAAAATAATCATATTAATGTATACATAGAGAGGGAATGATAAAGCAAGCTTGATAGACATTAACATTTAGGGAATTGAATATAAACTATATGGGAACTGTTTGCACTATTCTTGCCAAGTTTCTCTAAGTCTGAAATTATTTCAAACTAAAAAGTTTAAAAAACATTTTTTTCTTAAAGGTAAATATAAATAATTAAAAAAAAAATTCCCTTTAGGAATGAATGAATTGGTTCAGATGTTTTATTTTTTTTTTTAAGGCAAAAACTAGATTTCCTGACAAGGTTAAGAAAAGCAAAAAAAGTTAAATGAAAAACACTTTATTACCGTTAAAGAATATAATTCATCTAGATATCAAAAAACAAAGTCTAAAATTAGTCTCTCACTAATAAGTAAAGCCTCTTCTCCCCCGCCAATCCAATAAGACCAAGCCCTGAGGTTTTCCAACTTTATGCACTCTCACCATCCCCACTCTAATGAGAAATTTAAGGTCTAGTAGCATTTTGCCTGCCCATGATAAGAGCCGACTGTAGATGCAGTTCTAATTTCCATCCACTTTTTTTTTTTTTTTGGCTGTGCCCATGGAAAGCAGAAATGTCCAGGCCAGGGATCGAACCCGTGCCACAACAGTGACAATACTGGATCCTTAACCTGCTGAGCCACCAGGGAACTCTTCTACCCTTTCAGAATCAGACTATATTTCCACATCCAATCACCAACATCACTGGATAAAGGGGAAAGGGGATCTTCAAACCCACTTTAATGGCATGTACAGAATAAATCATCAGTAATCTGGCTCAAAAGGAGAGAGCTGAGAGCACATGAATTTGTGATGAATCCAAAGGCTTCAACATTAGCCTAAATTATAAAGCTCATGCATATCTAAATGTCCAAGAGAAAGCATTTTTTTCTCAATTTTTACAAATTTTACCTCTGGACAAGGCTCCACATGACAGTCTTTTATTGAACAATGCCCATCTTCTGCCCAGAAAGGACAGGGTCGCTTCAGGTTAACCTTGAGAGAAAGGAACACAATATTAGTCAGTGTGTGTCACAGTCCTGCAGTGGGCATCTCTGTGCTGGGCATCAGGATGGGCAGTGAAGGAGAGCATCTTACCCTGTGGCATCTGCATAGGTCAGAAGATTAAATGACTGAAGTTTTTCAGAGACAACCCAGGTATAATAGTAATTTTTTAAAATAAATGACTAATATTAGGCCTCTGACGCTTCAAAAAGGAATAAAGGCTGGAGTTCCCGTAGTGGCCCATGGATACAAACCTGATTAGTATCCATAAGGATGCAGATTGAATCCCTGGCCCCGCTCAGTGGGTTAAGGATCTGGCATTGCCAGCTGTGGTGTAGGTCGAACACTCGGCTCGGATCCGGCATTGCTGTGGCTGTGGGTAGGCCGGTAGCCACAGCTCCAATTTGACCCCTAGACTGGGACTCTCCACATGCCATGGGGTGTGGCCCTAAAAAGAAAAGAAAAAAAGGAAAAAAGACCAAGCACACTGCTCATCTGAAGAGCCTGGAGATCATTTCAGGATGACTCTAACATCTTCCGGCCCCTCACCATCACCTCATTAACCAGGTTCTCCCACACACCCATTCTCGCAGCACATGTACGCTGAGCGCCCACTATGTATCAGGCACCATGTAGGCTTTAGCAGAAAGAGGCAGAAAAAGGACTTTCCCCCTGTCACTTACTATTTCCTAGAGGGAACAGACATTATAGATCTGTATAATTGCAAATGTGGTAAATGATATAAAGGAAAACCCAGAGTTTTGTAATGGAAAAAAACAAGGCTGGTGGATGGAGGCCCCTGAGGAAGCAGTGTTTAGGATGGATGGAAACTGGAGGAAGTGTGCGAGTGGGAAGATGACAGGGCTGGGGCAGTTCTGGGAACTGAAAACCTGACTTTCAGTGTAGCTGACTCTGAGTGGGGAAGGTAGAGGGTGGCAAGATCACGAAAGACATTTTACACGTAAAAATTCTGGATTTTCCTATTCTAAACACTGCAAGAAGACAATAATTCAGATGGACTGCCCAAGCCAAAAATCAAGGCTTTATGCTGGTTTTCACCCCTTTATCCTCTTCAAACCGTTCATCACGCACATCTCACCACATCCACTGTTGCCACCTATCCCTGGCCACACTACTGCCAGTCTCCTTGTTTCCACCACCGTCCACTCTCCACATGGGAGCCATAACCATCTCTTTGAAACAGAATTCAGAGCATGCCAATCCCTGCTCAAAATCCTCCAGTGCCTTGCCACCACCTTTACAGTAAAGCGGAACTCTGCAGCAAGCTCCGCGGGGCCTCCATCGCTGGCCTCCTGCCCACCCCTGTGGCCTGTCTCCTCCCACACCCGTCCAGGCACAACAGCCTTCTCGAGGGGAACACAGCAAGCTCCTCTCTGAATCCAGGGCCTTCACAGTGGCTGTTCTCTGTGTCTGTGCTGGTGGCTCTCCTGGTCTTTTATGGCTTGACCTCCTTGCCTCTGTTCTGGCTCTCAAATATCAGCTCAGGTGAGACCTTTCTACCAGACTCTCTAAAGTAGTGCTTGACATATACCCCCACAGACTGTTTCACATTCTTTCACAGCATTTTTCACTGCTGGAATATTATTTATTTACTTATTGTCTGCATCCCCCACTATAAGGATGGGGACTTGTTCACTGTTTATCCAAATGCCTAGAACACATAACAGACACTTCAATAAATACATGCCAGGTAAAGTTATAATACCCACGTCATAGAAGAAGAGGCAAAAATAGGGAGAGACTGGCAACACGAGGAGAGTGGTCAACTTTGTCCATGAAGTCTGGAAGGCCATCTCAGTTACATGTAAAATGGGTATGACTAGAAGTTTCCTCAAGAAAGATTTCTAGGCAGAGGGATCAGGATGTGTAAGGGTAAAGACACTTAAAATCACCTGGCATGTTTGGGAACTACAGGTTCCTTTGAGCTGGTCTTGCAAACCCAGCTCTTCCCTGGCATGCCCACGGGACCTGCCAAGGTGCCTCAAACTTATTCACACCTCCCAAACTGCGCGCTTCCCTCTAGGAATCCTTGTCCTCTCAGTAAATAGCCACTCCATCACTCTAGTTCTCCAGGCCAAACTCTTGGCATCATCTTTAGCTGTTCTCTTTCTTGCCCCACATACAATACCTCTGAAAATCAGGTCACATCAAAATCTAAGCTCCTTCAATGGCCTAAAATGCCTTAACACGGGCTGGCTGCCTAGTTTTCTTCTCCTTGTTCACTGGCCTTCCCCTTGATCTGCAAATACACGAAGTGCACCGTGACCTCGGGGACTTTGCTCTTGCTGTTCCCTCTGCCTAGAATCTTCTTTTTCCAGATATCCACATGGCTTGCTTTCTCATTGACTTCAGGTCTTTCTCGAATGACACCTTCTCAGTTTCCTGCTTTAAGCTGCTAAATTGTAGGCTAATGAGTTATGCAGCAACAGATAACTACCACACAGTGCAAGGAGTGGGCTAAGGTAGACACTGCAACATGCTGCTCAGATCACCCTGCAGGAATAAAGGGCTTTTGCCCCCAGCCCTGGAAACGCTGCAGGCAGCCAACCTCAGCTAGAGAGCCCTCTACCCACTCCGTCTTATGATGCCCTTCATCTCGTGGTACCGACATCTCCACTGTTGGCTCCAAATAAAACATAAGTTTTATTAAGAGAAGCTATGGAGCAACTCACAAAATTGAAAGATAAGCAGAAGAAGCATATTTGAGAAAAGACATAAATTACAGTAGGAACTGATGGGTATTCTCTTTATGATACCACCAAAATTTTGGACAATAAAGGAATGGAATGGATAGTGCAAGAGAGAAAATATAACTACAAGCTACAGCAGTCAACTGACCAGTAAACTGATGCTTCTACCTGTATTTCCCAGCTGGCGAGATCACAAGTATGTATCTGTGTTTAAAATTAACCTCTTCTCTTAGCTTTCCTTTTCCACCACTATTGTACGTGGCAAACACTGGTGGTGGTTAAATTTCCTTTCTGTTTAATTCATAGGCTGAACAGAACTACAAGAGGATTAGCTATCACCCAAATACCCCTACTTGGAGCTAACGTCATTAACCAGATCACACATTTCTCTCCTTTGGGAGAGGCTCTGGGCATATTCTGGTTACAGACAAAGTAACTGCATTATGTTGATGGGAACATTTTTAAAAATGCATGTATAAGGATGAACTCTATGTTGGCTAGTCAAGGACCACATTGTTATTTTTTCCTACTCAGTTTTCGTTTTTCCTTCTTCTGTAACATCCTCTTATTTCCCTTTGAAAAACAATATGCAAGTATGCAGATGCAAAGAGGACTATTAACCACACTGTCTTTTGGTCAAGGCGTGGAGTATGTGACCCTAACAAGACCAATTAGACCCTTTCTCCAAGAAATGTAACTCTTGTATAATACAAAACTACGGGGAAATGGTTGACTTGATCTAAAACTTTAATGGTGTCAAAAAAGAGAATGGCCATTAGTTCCTACTATAATTTCTATCTTTTCTGAAACATGCTTCTTCAGCTTAGCTTTCAATTTTGTGAGCTGCTCCACATCTTTTCTTAATAAAACTTCTGTTGTGTTTGTAAGCCAGCACATGTACCCTACCTTAGGATACCTATACCGTTGTTTCTTCATTTGTAAAATGTGGAAATGTTGACCTAACAGGATTTTAGTGTAAAGATTAAATGAGATATTTATTACTCAAATATTGGAGTTTCTGCTATTGATGAGACCTATGGATATAAGAAGCAGAAGATAACAATCCCAAAAGGGAGGAGTGAAAGACTGAGGACCATGACATACTGAGCAGAGATGTGATCTGGATGTTCTGTGAAGGGATGGTCTTTGCTAGAAGGAGCACTGCCTTCACTCCTTTACCCTGAACCATGTGCAACTGGCAAAATTCAATTACTCTGACCTCTAAAAGCAACATTTTCATGTGGGTAAGCCTAGCAGTAGAAAGGAAACAAAAGCAAGCAGCTACAAATCCAGATTAAGATTTATGGATTTAGGAGTAGGAATTAGAAGAAGCTATTCTAACCTATGTGTTTTGTATGTAAGCTGCCCAGAGTAACAGACTATAGTTTGCATAGATTTCTTTTTGAAATAAATTTATGGGATCTGTATTCCTAAAGGATTCTGTATAGAGGAGGAACATTTACTTTTTTATACATTCTTGGTGCTGACAGGAAAAGGGGGTGGGTTCCCAAATTTTTAGGGCTCTAGTTTTCTTTTTTTTTTTGGTCTTTTTAGGGCCACGCCTGCAGCATATGGAAGTTCCCAGGCTAGGGATCGAATCAGAGCTGTAGCAGCCAGCCTACACCACAGCCACAGCAACGTCAAATCTCAGCCGTGTCTTCAACCTACACCACACCTCATGGCAATGCCAGATGTTTAACGCACTGAGCAAAGCTAGGGATCGAACCAGCGTCCTTATGGATACTATTCGGGTTCATTAACAGCTGAGCCACAGCGGGAACTCCCTGAGGTCTCTAATTTATCTTTATGCACAACTTAAAACTGCCAAAATAATGTATTTTTTTAATCCTCAAAAATATTTAAAGGACTAAGATAGCTTATACAGAATCAGGATAAAATAGAAAATCGTGCTCAATTTAAAAAAATAAACTAAAAATGAAGATCAAAGAAATTATAAACCCAACTGAGTACTGACAGCAAGAACAGGCAAAAAGTACAACAGCAGCTTTTAAATGATTATTCTTTTGAATTTGCCTTATTGCTACCGCTTTTAAACTACCACTGATTATTTTGTAAAGGTTTAGGGTGAATTATTGTTAAAGAATCAATGCTGCAGTCTTACCACAGATGGCATTCTGCTTTTCTCCTCAGGCTGCTTTGCCACCAGTGAGCTACCCAACAAATGCTGCTGTGCGACTTTTGCACTGCTAACAACAACAGCACGGGACACTGTCATCAGCACAACTCAAAGCCTGCGTAGGCATATCTAGATGACAGAACCTAACTTACAAAGGAGGCTGAAAAAATACATCCTGGGCATTTTCAACTTCTATAGAGGAAGGTATCTCTGCCTCAAAACTCAAATAGAACAATGAGAAATTGCCCGGACATAAGAAGTGGGTTCAAAGTCTTAGTGTTCAAAAACACTAATGGTTTTCACTACAGTACTTTATGCATTCCAATGGTGAAGGATATACAAGGGGTGCTGAGAAGATTCTGAATGGATTTTCAAGAGTCATAAAAGTCACACCTATAGAGAGCTATCTAAAAATCTTCAGTACTGATGGAATCAAAAGTTATAACCATACCTTATAATAACGGAAATAGTCTCGTTCTTGCAGTTTTTTTATTTTGGGGTAGATTTTGAAGGTGTTAAAGTTATCGATGCTGTCAATGTCACATAGGCAATCATCCAGGACTCCGGTGACCTAGGGAAAAAATATGTGTATGTACATACATATACACACATATATATACACATATATGAAAAGATGTAAATTCTGGATGCTTCACTTCAACCTTAACAAATCTATACTATCATATATACCAAGATAAATTATTCAATTTAGCTGGTATTTGCTGATTGAGATACATAACATTAGAGCGGTCAGTTTTTACAATGGCCAATTCAATAAAAAACAATAGAAGGACTAGATATACCCATTCTAAAGAACCAGACATTCCTGTTCAGGGGTCAAAAAGAAAGCCTCTTGATGTTCTTTCCCTTGCATAAATATATATAAAACCCAAGCAGCCACTGGAACGCTAAGGCCATTTCTTCCAAGACTACCCTAGAAATCACAGGCTGAGACAATACTGCTATAGTCTTTCTTTGAGACTGCCATTTATGGAGCACTTAGTGGCAGGCATAATGCTAAGAGCATTGCATAGGTTAGCTCACTTATTCTTTAAATATCCTATGAAATGATATGATTATCCTCATTTTACATATAAGACGATTAAGGCTTAGCAAGGTTAAAATAATTTTTCCAAAGTAGAGATGAGACGTAGTCCTAAATCTATTGCATTTTAAAACACATGCTCTTATTCACAACTCAAAGTATACATTAATTGAAGGGAAACTGGTATTTACAAAGTGAGTTCAGTCCAAAAATTCCATAAAACATTCTTCAACTAAATTTAAAAAATGGGACTCATGAACACGTACAACTTGGACGAATCTTCAGGCAATTATGCTGAGTGGAAAAAAGCCAATTCCAAAAGGTTACATACATACTGTATTTCATTTCTATAACTTTTTTCCCCCTGTTTTCTTTTCAGGGCCACACCTGTAGCATATGGAAGTTCCCAGGCTAAGGGTCAAATAGGAGCTGTAGCTGCCGGGCTACACCATAGCCACACCAACACCGGATCCTTAACCCACTGGAGTGAGACCAGGGATTGAACCTTCATCCTCAGGGATACTAGTTGGGTTCTTAACCCACTGAGCCACAACGGGAACTCTTACATAACATTTTTGAAATGACCAAATTTTAGAAATGGAGAACAGATTATTGGTTGCCAGCGCTGAGGGACTGGAGGAAGGGATGGCAATTGAAGTGGGGGAGTAGGTTATAAAAGGGCAACAGAAAGGATCCTTGCAGTGAAATTTTTCAGTATCTTGACTGCAGCGGTGGACACAAACCCACACATATGATAAAGGTGTACAGAATTAATCCATAGGTACACAAATGAAACAAGTAAAGCAGGGAATCTGAATAAGATCAGTAGACTATATTAATGTCAAAGTCCTATTTATAATATTACTCTGTATATTTATAAAATGTTACCACTGGCAAAATCTGGGTAAAGGACAAAAGACATTTTGCTATATTCTTTCAAGTGCATGGAACCTACAATTATCGCAATTAAAATTGAAAAACAAAAATGGGGAGTTCTCTGGTGGCCTAGTGGTTAAGGACCTGGCATTGTCACTGTTTGAGGCTCAGGTCACTGCTGTGGCTCGGGTTCAACCCCTACCTGGGACCTTTCACATGCCATGGGTGAGGCCAAACAAACAAAAATGAGACTCAGCCTGTTTAAAGGTTATTCATGTAATCCATAGGAGGAATACACACAAAAAATGATAAAAAAATGGGAACTTCCCAGTTGATTCTGTCTCATACTTTTTCCCTAGGAGTATCAAAGTGTCCTGAAACTCCTTACAATACAGAGTTAGGGCTATATTATCTTGAGATCAAGAAAAGGGATCATCATTGAGAATTTGGGGAGTTCCCATTTTGTAACTCAGTGGATTAAGAACCCACTAGTATCCATGAGGATGCAGGTTCAAGCCCTGGCTTCGCTCAGTGGGTTAAGGATCTGGCCTTGCCATGGCATAGGTTGGAAGCTGCAACTCTGATTCCACCCCTAGCTTGGGAACCTCCATACACTGCAGGTGTCAACGTAAAAAGAAGGAAAAAAATCCCAGAATTTTGGCTCTGAAGTTGTATATGCTTTGCTATCCTTTTTACTAAGATCCTGTGATAACACTACCCAATTTCACTCCATCGCTCTGGGCTTACTGCTTATAAAACTTCAAATTCTAGGTGCCCTAAATTGGAAGAAAAAAAGTGTCTCACCAAAATTTTTCAAAATAGAAATCAGAGAGGAAAATGAAATAAAAGACATCCAAATTGGAAAGGAAAAAGTAAAACTCTCACTTCTGCAGACGATATATTATACACAGAAAATCCTAAAGACTTCACCAAGACACTGCTAGAATAAACAAATTCGGTAAGTTGTAGGATACACAAATAGTAGACTGCTGCATAGGGCAAGGTCCTGGGGCTGCAACTGGGGAATGTCCAGGCTTCTGAGTTTCTCTCCCAGCAAGTCCATGTGTTCACCAACCTGGATGCTCGTCAAACCTATTTTAAGAGTCTTCAATCAAGAGCACCTCTCCCCATCCTGGAGGTCAGTGGGTGGGGCTGGAAGTTCCAATTCTCTCAGCACTTGGCCCTTCTGGAGGAAACTCTGGACCAGACTCATCCTGAGGCTATCTAAGGGCTCCCACCTAACTCACCTCATTAGCATACACTCAGGTCTGACAGAAAGGGGAACTCCCATTTCTCAGGAAAATCCATAGGGTTTAGGAGCTCAGTGCCAGGAAGAAGACATAAAGATCAAATATATATTTTGGATTATACCACACTGAGTGAGAGAGGAAGTCACTGGAGAGTTTTAACCAGAGGCTAAAAGGAACATGGTGCTCGAGGTGAAGATGTAGGGTTAATTTTTTATATTGCATGGTCAGGGAAGGCGACAATTTAGGTAAGTGGACATGGTGGATAAGGGGACGCTTAAGTAGAAACCTAAGAAAGTGCGCGAGTCATTTAAATACATGAGAAAAGTGTGTGAGGCAGAGGAAACTGCTAGTCCAGGGGCCTCAATGCAAGAACACATTTGCCGAGTTCCCGCTGTGGCTCAGTGGTAATGAACCTGACTAGTAACCATGAGGTCACGAGTTGGACTCCTGGCCTTGATCATTGGTTGGGGATCCCACGTTGCTGTGGCTGTGGTGTAGGCCAGCAGCTACAGCTCTGATTCAACCCCTAGCCTGGGAACTTCCATATGCCAAGGGTTCAGACCTAAAAAGCAAATGCAAACACACACACACTTGCCATGTTTGAGGAACAAAACGGAGATCAGCTTGGCTGTAACATATGTTTAAAGAGGAAGAGCAGATCTAAAGGAAAAAAAAAATCAGGAATTCGGTTCCTGATACATCAAGTTTGAGATATCTATTAATTACCCAAGCGGAGATGCTGAAAAAGCAGTTGGATAGATGGATGAGAGCTGAGAAACACAGTCTGGACAGTCAGTTATATAGATGGTATTTAAAGCCAAAGAACTAAATGAGATGACCAAGATAAAAGAATACAAGATCTGAACCCTGTGGTTCAATGATTAGTGATCAGGGGCAGAGGAGGAACACACAAAGAATTCTAAGAAAGACACACCTGCAAGAAGAAAGGAAGGAAATTAGAAAAATATAGTACCCAGGAAGAAAAGAAAAAAAAAAAAAGTATTTCAAGGGCAGTGAGTCATGAGTTGTGAAAAAAAAAAAAAAAATCTGCCAATAGTTTTTAAATCCTAACTTTACCAAACTATTGGCTTTAGCAGTAAGGAAGTTTTTAATAATCTTGACAAGAGCAATTTGGAGAAGTGATAGGGCCAAAAGTCAGTCTGGAATGAGCTGAATGACTGGAATAGAAAATTTAAAGTTAACCCTTTTGAGGAGTTTTTCTATAGAGGGGAACAGAAAAATTAAGCAGAGTCTGAAGAGAGAGGTAGCTCAAGAGAGAACTTTAAAACAGTAAAATTAAGAACACTTTTTTGGGAGTTCCTGTCATAGCACAGCAGAAACGAATCCAACGAGGAACCATGAGACTGTGGGTTCGATCCCTGGCCTCACTCAGTGGGTTAAGGACCCGGTGTTGCCGTGAGCTGTAGGTTGCAGATGAAGCTCCAATCTGGTGTTGCTGTGGCTATGGTGTAGGCTGGCAGCTACAGCTCTGATTAGACCCCCTAGCCTGGGAACCTCCACATGTCCCATGTGTGGCCTTAAAAAAAAAAAAAAAAACACACACACACAAAAAAAAAACCTTTTTTGTTGTTTTGTTTGTATCCTTTTTCGGCTGCCCCCCAGGCATATGGAATTCCCAGAGGGCCAGGGATCAGATCCCAGCATACAATGCTGGATCCTTAACCCATCATGCCTGGCCCAGACTCAAACCTGTGTCCTTGTGCCCCTAAGACACCTCGGACCCCACTGCGTCACACTGGGAACTCCAATAGCACATTTTATGATGAGCGTAAGAGTCTGTTAGGGCAGGAAAAATCAATAATGCAGGAGAAAAAGGGAAGGTTTGCTCAACCCATGGCCTTGAACTGGAAAGGAATGGGACCAAAATATAAGTAGAAGGATTGGCCTTTGACAATGGTACAAACAGTTCATGCCGGTAATCTACAGGAAGTCAAAACACGTGGGTCAGGAGTTCCCCATTGTGGTGCAGCGGAAACAAATCCGACAAGGAACCATGAGGTTGCAGGTTCAATCCCTGGCCTTGCTCAGTGGGTTAAGGATTCAGCATTGCCGTGAGCTGTGGTGTAGGTCGCAGACGTGGCTAGGATCTGACGTGGCTGTGCCGTAGGGCAGCAGCAACAGCTCTGATTGGACCCCTAGCCTGGAAACCTCCGTAGGCCCCAGGTGAAGCCCTCAAAAGACAAAAACAAACAAAAACAACGTGGGTCAGAGGCTGGTAGGTGAACAGATGTGCATTACTCTGATTATCCCAACTTTGCTGGTGAAGTAGGACGCTAAGAGTCGGGATGGAAAAGGAGGTGTTGGAGGATTAAGTAGAAAGCAAAAGACATAAAATGGCTGTCTAATTCAATAATCATTTTTTCTGCTGGGTATAATCCACCCATCGAGTTGCTCATTTCTAGAACTTCTATTTCATTATGTTTTAATCTCTTTGGTCATTCTTTAAAATTTCTTGTTCTTTTTCATATTTTTGAAGTCTTTCAAAACATTTAGCAGTGATTTTAAATTATGTCTGATATTTTCAAAATCTAAGGTCATTACAGGTCTCTTTCTCACAAATTTTGAATACCTCAATTGTGGTTCCTTGTGTGTGTTCTGTGATTTTTTTTTTTTAGCTGTTACCTTATTATTCTTGGCACTCTAGCTTCAGGAATTCTTTAGGGCCTGGGCTGAAAATAAATCCCTCCACAGGGAATGGATGTTTGCTTTTACCAGTAAACTGGGAGCATACCAACTTGACTACTATAAATTCAACTTTCCATTTGAAGTTTTCCTAGCACAGGTGGCATGAATTTGCCCTGTATAAGGGCTGGCTCATGGTTACAAACTCTCAAGGCAGTTTTTTCCCCCCTTCCTCTAGCAGGTTTCTTTACTTTCCTTTACTTGTGGTGGGTTTCACTTCTCAGTTACTCTTATGTTGAAGATATAGCTCTTTGGAGCCCAAGCTTTATGGTGGGGCCTCCTTTCACTTTCCTCCCCTTGGGCAGACACAGGCTTTATTTCTGTCCACTCCACTCCATGCATGGTTGGTAAAGCTGAAGGTTTTCAGAGTTTGGGGAAAACCCTCACGGTAATGGGACTGAAGCAGCACTGTTTTGGGTCTCAAGGTTCTGGCTTTCCATCCTGAGGGATGTGATGGCTTCCTTGATTTCCTGCCACCTCAGAAATGAATTTAGAAAGATTTAAAAATATCTGACTGAAATTACTTCAAAGAAAGATTAACTTGTCTTATCACTTGTAGGCACTATGTTTTTAGTTCCTACAGTTTTGCCATACTACAAAGCACATTTGCATTTCATTTATAAGGAAATGGGGTATGTGATGTGCAAATGTCTATAATTTCATGTGCTTAGAAATGATTTTAGGCTTTCAAAGTGAGATAATATTCAATATATTCATCTCAACTTCTTGTGAATAGAGGCATTTTTGAGAAAAACTGAATTCTTTCCTTTACTCTTTACTGTTTCTCTTCCAATTTAACATGTGAAAGAGAAGTGAAAGAACTGGCTTAGTTCCATCTTCTTATTTTCCTGGGTCTCCTCCTGCTTTATTTCTATACCACAAAGAAGCAGGCATACAGAGATGCATTGTAAAGACCAGAAAGAGGCCTGCTGGGGTTCCAGTTTTATCTTGTTCACTTACTTAACAAGTGTGATATTAATCATGTGAGCTCTCTGAACATCAGTTACCTCAACAGCCCCACAGATGTGTCAAATAAAATGAGATAATATATATTTAAACATGCTGCAAATTAAAGTACTATTTAAAATATGATCAAACACTATAGCAGAAAGTACCACTGGAAACAAAACCCATATGTATTCCTTTTTTTGAGGATTGTTTGGCACCAGGTTACCTTGAATATGCACAAATCTTTTAACTGTTGAACTGTATATATTCATTTGGGCATAATGAAATTTAACTTATGCATTTTCACTTGGACATAATATTTAAAGTATATATGCAATTATAAAAAATTAATATACATAATTAGTGCTAGGAATCTAAAATGATGCTTCTATATTGGTGATGAACTATACAATTAATACATGCTATATAAAAAGAAAAATGAGAAAAATCTCATTTTAGAAAAATATCCCAATGACTCAAAATGAAAGAGATTACTAATAACTAGAAAGTAATTTTTCCAAAGACAATTCTCAACATTCAAAAAAAAAAAAAGATTTTCCCTATCTCTTTCACTGCTTCCAAGAGGGGTTAAAAGATAGTTAAAAAGGATAACTGCATTAGTTTCTTGTAAGGCTGGTTTAAAATGCTGATTCCTTGGTCACATCCAGATCCATTCTATCAGAACCTCTGGTAGTGGGGCCAGAGACTCTGCATTTTTAACATGCTCCCTAAAGCCAAAAGTTTGCCACTTTTATCAAATCATTCATTCACTTACAAAATATTCAAACAGGGACATAAACAAGATTCAGGCATTCTGGGATTCGAAACAGCATAATGCCATGGGACAAGTGTCTGAATAAAGTCAGAAAAACATGTTTACACGGTTGCAATCTGAGTTACCTTCAATTTTATTTAACAACCAGCATTAATTGCTTCAAATGGTGGCTCCCCTCATTATCCGGTCACCTGAGACACTTTTTTGTTTTCTGCTCTTAGCAGCTTTGCCACTTTGCAGCAGGTGCAGAGAAGGCAGCACCTGGCAGAGGCTTATTCTACTGTATAAAAAAGAAGCAAACACCTTAAGGCAAAAGCTTCTAGTGAGCTACCCCTCCGATTTCCAGCATATTGAGAACGCTTCTGTAATACACAGCTCACCAAGACCACTCCCAAACTGTAATTTGCCAGCCATCACTTCACTGCTGATAGAGCTACTGGCCAGACACAGTCCTCAGGTCTCCTAATCGGGGTCACCTGGCGATGCTACTTAGCAGACCGTACAAGTTGGGTAAAACACAGCGGTCCTGAGCAAGGGGGAAGCCCAGGGACTCTATGGTTCAAAAGTAAAGGAAGTTTAAGGGTCGTATCCTCCCGATCCGCTCAGCTCTGGCAAGGCCGCGGGGTCTGTCCCTCAACTCGCCACCTGCCCTCCCTGCTCGCTCCCAAAGCCGCCGCTGCGGTTTCCATTCCCGTCCTTATCTCCCGCCACTCTCAGCCGCTTAAACATCAGAGATAAAAACGAAAACACCTCAGGGTACCGTCACCATCTTCCTCTTTTGACTACCATTACCCCATGAGTGTCGCCATCCCCGCACACCGCAGTCGGTTCGCAGACGCTTCCCGGGCTTGACAATCGAGGTCCAGCCCCCGGTCTCCTCCGTTCGCCAGAAGCTACCTCGGGGTCCGGCTCCGGTCCCCCGCGCCTCAGCCGCGGCCCGTTCGCCGCCGCCGAGGGGTTTCGGCCGGGTTCCGCGCCCCGCCATCACTGGGGCTCACCTGGGCCTCGACGACTCTCGGGAGGAAGCTCAGGGTGACCAGCAGCTGCACTGCGGCCGCCGCCCCCTGCCCTGCGCCGGCCCGCTGGACCCCCCAGCTCATGCTGACCTCTCCCTTCGCCGCGGCCGGCCGGGGCCCTTGGGGCCGGGGAACGGCGGCCGGCCCAGGAGACCACCCAAGAGGACGGCTCCGGGCAACCGAGAGACTCCAGGGTCAGAGGTCTGCCCGCCGTTCGGAGGCAGGAGAATGCTCTCTCTAGCACCCGGCTGCTGTAAACGAGGCAGGAGAGCCCAGCGCCCCCACTTCATCCCCAGGCGGCCCCGCCCCCGGCTTCCCCTGCGCTCGGCCACGCCCCCCTTCAGCGCGAGGCCTTATGGGAGTTGTGGTCCAGCTCGGGTGAGCTGGAGCCTCTGGCCGGAAGGCGGGGCCGGCGCCTGAGGGACCCCGGGAACTACAACTGCAGACACCGCTCCGCCTCCCGGGAGCCTCGGGCTCCACGGCGGCCAATGACGCGAGACCACGCGGGCCTCCAAAACAAGAGGCGGTGCTGGCGGGTGGGGTGGAGCCCCCTCCTCCGGCAGTTGCTCCAGGAAACGGGGCGGGGCCTCCCTGCGTCGCGGTCCCCTGACACTTCATGGCCGAGGGGCCCCAGCACTCGCCGGGTATCTACGCAGATTAGAAATGAATGACGGGGGCTCCTCTTTACATCTCGGGCGCTTTTTTTCTCCCATTCATTTTTCTGTAGCTTCTCATCTACCGCAGGTGCCTGGATGAACCCCCCGCGATTTGGGAGATGGCTTGTGCTCCTCTTGCATTTTATATACCCCAGACGTAGATGTCGTCCTCTGCCACATCCAGCTCCCACTCCTCTGTTGACACATACAAACATAATGCACGCTATTGAAGTATGGGAACACACCCAAGTTTATCAAAATATGGGAATGGGGATGAACGCATAGAAAAATTTGGAGAAATAGACTTGGGTTCAGCTTCCACCTCTAAAACATTCTGTTTTGTTATATGGCTTTACTTAACCTCTCCGAACCTCAATTTGTCCGTCTGCAAGATAAATAAAATAATACCCACTTCAAACATTGTTCTAGGATTACCTAAGATTATGTATATATAAAGGGCTTTGTATGGTGCCTGGCGCAAAATAAATGTTCAATAGATGAGAGTTGCCATTAGTTTTATTAATATCCTTGATTTCCAGTAAACTAGTAATACATCACCTTACATTTATATAATGTGTATTAGTTTCCCATCACTTCTATAACAAATGATCACAAATTTAGTGGCTTAAAATAAATTTATCTTACAGTTCTGTAGGTCAAGAGTCCAAATTGGATCAGAAAGGCTGCATTCCTTGCATCGGCCTTGTCTAGGGGATAATGTTTCCTTGCCTTTTCCAGCTTCTAGAGGCCACCTGAATTCTTTAGCTCATGACCATGCATCATATTTTCACATCTTCCCCGCCTTCTGCTTCTTTTGCCACATGCCTTCTTTTTCTAATGGTAACTGTTCCCCTCTTGTAAAGACTGTTATGATTACATTGGGCCCACTAGGTAATCCAGAATAATCTTCCTAACTCAAAATCCTTACCTTAATCACATCTGTAAAGTCCTTTTTGCCTTATAGGGTAACATAACCGGTTCTGAGGATTAAGGCATGGCCGTCTTTGGGAGGCATTCATCAGCCTACACATAGTGCATTATATCTTTCCATGCACTTTCATAATTGGCTGTGCTGAGTATAAAAATGAAAATGCAGGATCCTGGCTCAAAAACTAGCAAGAATTTCAATGCAGTGACAGCAGAGCATTAAACCAAGGGCAGGGCCCTCTGAGCACAGGTCTCCGTGCCCTGTCTGTCCTTTTCCTCTTTAGTGATTCCTTCTTTTCTGCCTCCAAACATGTATACCTCTTCCTTGGCTTAAAAACAAAAAGAATTTTTACTTGATTCTTCCAACTACTTTTCGATCTCTCCTCTTCTTTTCTTTGCCAAAACTTTATTCTCTTTTTGGCCGGCAGCATGTGGAAGTTTCCAGGCCGGGGATCAGAACAATACCACAACAGTGACAACACCCAATCCTTAACCACTAGGCTCCCAGGGAATTCCTCTATCTTCTTATACTATATTCTTTTTAATGGCTCTCTCAGTTCCTTTGAACAGGCCTTGATAAATAGTTGTTGATTGACTGGTTAACATTATTTAGAATCTGAATTTCTCTTGAGGACATCTATCTCAGAACAAATCCTAAGTATGGTTCCCCCTGGATGTTTCCTGTGGATAGCTGGGAAATGGCTTCCTTGGACTGGACATTTCTGGTGAAGGCAGTAACATGAAACTTGCAGCCTTTCTTTAAGACAAGTGGATTACAGTTCCTTAAACAAAGGTGTATTGGGGGACTATTAAAAAAAACAAAAACGAAAGGAGTAACAGACTTGTTAGCAGACCAGGTGAGCCCGATGATTGGAAATCTATTCAGGAGTTCTGGTGTTTTCTCAAGCACTATTTGAAATATGTATACTGGGAGTTCCCATCATGGCTCAGCAGTAGCAAACATGACTAGTAGCCATGAGGACCTGCGTTCAGTCCTTGGCCTCGCTCAGTGGGTCAGGGATCCGGCACTGCCATGAGCTATGGTGTAGGTTGCAGACACAGCCCGGATCTGGCGTTGCTGTGGTGTAGGCCAGCAGCTGCAGCTCCGATTAACCCCTAGTCTGGGAATTTCCATATGCCATGGGTGCAGCCCTAAAAAGACAAAAAAAAATTATCCATGAAATGTGTATAGCTAACAGTTGTTGAAGCAAAGGCTGAAGAATTGTCTTGAGTAGGTTACTGTAATGCTTAAGAGACTCTGTGAATTAACCGACTGCACTAAGTATTTACATTTCCAATATATCATCAAATTGTTTCTTTGATTTTTTGTTTTTGTTTTTGTTTTTTTTGGCCACACCCAATGCATATCAAACTTCCTAGGCTAGGGGTGGAAGAAGATCTGCAGCTGCTGGCCTATGCCACAACTCACGGCAACACGGGATCCTTAACCCTGAGCAAGGCCAGGGATCAAGCCTGCATCCTCATGGATATTAGCTGAGTTCATTACTGCCGAGCTACACTGGGAACTCCTCTTTGATGATGTTTTTGTTTGTTTTTTTGGCCTGGTTAACTTGTGACTTCTAATGAAGGAAGAAATTGTTGATGAATGGTTCTAGATAAAAGTCAAGGTAATGGGGTGGAAATATAATAATACCAGTAATTTTCATTCTTGAAAGCAAGCTGAATTGTGATTAATGAACCTGCTGAATAAGGACAATCTGTTGTGTTTAAACAACTGTATTTGTAGATAGTACTGATGTGTTAACATTAGCCACAGCTTTTTTTTTTTTTTTTTAAGTGGATTTCCACCTGTAACTTAGTTATAAAGGGAATTTTTGCTTGATGGTAGGATTTCTGAATCTTACTGAGGGCATTTCTTGCCATTTCTTTTGACGACAGGGATTAAAAGTAATCAAAACAAAAGGACTTGGCTGGCCTTTGTCTTTTTATTCATTACCTGCCTGAGCACTCATTGCTTTTCTCTAATATTTACTCAGCTGTGACCCTCAAGTATTTTCACTTAATGGCATTAAACCTGATAAGCTTAAGTTCGAATTTCCATTTCTAAAGGAGTTTACATGGTGATATATGCACTTTGGATAACTCTTTTATATAACAAACATATTATGGGATTATGCTAGAAGTTAATACATAATGTGATTAGGGGAAACCTCTGTTAAATGGAAATAATTGGGGAAAACAAATCATAATTCTGCCGATTTCATCCTCCCACTTAATTCCTATAATGCAAAAGACTTCACGCAATCACGAAGTTCATTGTCACTTCCTGCACATTGAGACTGTGTAGGCTTCTATCAACTTTCCAACTCCGGTCCACTCCACAGAGGATCCAGGGCACCCCACAGTGAGGGCGAACACAGAGAAAGAACATTGACACGCCATAAAAAACGAACATCCCAGAGAGCGGAGAGGGCAAGGTCGTGGAGATGGAGAGACTGCAGAGAGGGAAAGGCAGAGGAGGTCATCCATGGTCATTAAATGCCTCCTGGAGGTGTTTCTGCATCAACCCAGACTGAGTTCTTCCTTCTCGTCAGTCTGTACCCCCAGCCACTGGGAACCTCACAAAGTTTAGTTTCTCCAAATTCAGTTGCTTTCTCCTGAGTCCAATCAAGTGGACTATATACACATAGCTCAGTCAGCTGCTTCATCTTTGTGCTCCTGCTCCACCAATGGCCACATTCCCACTTTGTACCCCCTTACTGTCCTACTGCCCCTTTCCCCAAGCCCTTCCCACAGTAGAGAATGGTTTGCATTGTCCAGTCTCAGTTGGGCTGGAACCTGACTTCCTGTGCATCACTCTGTCTCTCTTGCCAATATTTTGACTCAGATTTGGATTCTCTTTGGCCTTAACAGAATCACATACTTGCTGGTTTCCATTTTGTATTATTTCCTTTATTCTGCTTAGGGACTTGTTGTTGTTGTTCTTTGTTTTTATTAAGGTAGAGTTGATTTACAATATTGTATTAGTTTCAGATATACAACATAGTGATTCCATTTTTTTTAAATAGATGACACTCCATTTATAGTTATTATAATATATTGGCTCTATTCCCTATGCTCTGCAATGTATCCTTGCAGCTTATTTATTTTCAATAATCTCTCATAGATACACATTTCTCAAGGATCTTCTCCTACTTAAGCAGGACAACCATGTTGCACTGAGAATATTACATAAAAATCCTGTGCTCTTTTCTGGGAAAAAAAGATGAACATAACACCTGCTCTGCAAGGCTCTGTAAATCCCCCTTACCTAATACCTCTTAGGACTGGAATCCCAGCAGAATTCTTACTGTTTGTGACAATTGTCCACAGTCACTCACAGAAGCAGGCTGAGCCACCATACTAAATTTGCATTCTTGGGACCCTTCCAGTCCCCCAAGAATGAAATAAGTCATTCATGCCCCTCCTTTCTTCCATCATTCCAGGGATTCACTTTCCATTATGCTATACAATAAAATCAACCAGCAATTTCTTAGAAAATACTACCTATTTTCACCAGCTGGCAGCTGCCACCAGGTTAAAAAACCATCTGAAAACCCAGAGAAAATATCCACTTATCTCAGAGATTGCAATTACTTGAGGGACTCTTTCCCCCAAGTTTTCAGGTTCTGCTTTAAAAAATGTCTTCAAATCTGATGCACCTAGTCTGTGACACTTTTTTCAGACATTCTTGGATTCATCATACAACTAAATTACAGTGATTCTTCACTGCAAAAAATAATTTACCAAAGAAGTAAATGCCTGCACTGTAGTTTTTTAATGGCCTTGGGTAAAAATTTATCAAAAATGACTCTAAGTTTTCTAATAAGAAAACAATATTTTGGAAATTAATAGTTGCGCTTATGCAAATACTTTTGTTTATACCTGCAGGCTTTGTGAAATCATTTTTTAAAAGACTTTATTTTTTGAGAGTAGTTTTAGGTTCACAGCAAAAGTGGGCAGAGGAGTTCCCTGGTGGTCTAGTGGTTAAGGACTTGGCTCAGAGTTGTCACTGATGTGGCTCGGGTTTGATCTCTGACCTGGAAGCTTCTACATGCCGTGGGTACAGAGAAAATGGGCAGAAAATAGAGTTCTCATATACCCCTGTCCACCACATGCACAGCCTCCCCCATCATCAGCCTCCTCCAACACAGAGAGTGGTACATGTGCTTCAACTAATGAACCATCACTGACATTGCAATATCACCTGAAGTCCAGAGTTTATATTAGGGTTTACTCTCGGTGTTCTACATTCTATGCGTTTTGACAAATGTATAATGACAAGTATCCATCCTTAGAGTATCATACAGAATAGTTTCACTGCCCTAAAATCCACTGTGTTCCACCTATTCCTTCTTTTCTCCCCAGTGAAGTCATTTTCTAGTAAACTTACTATCCTGAGGTTTATGTTACAAATGAAAAAGTCTATATATCAGCCAGAAGTCATTCTAACCATGCAGATTAAAACAAAAATGAAACATCAAATTGGGGGGATTGTCTTTTTTTAGGGCTGTACCCACAGCACCTGGCGGTTCCCAGGCTAGGAGTCTAATTGGAGCTGTAGCCCACAGCCACAGCACCATGGGATCTGAGCTGCGCCTTCGACCTACACCACAGCTCACAGCAACGCTGGATCCCCAACCCACTGAGTGAGGCCAGGGATCACACTCTCAACCTCTGGTTCCCACTCAGGCTCATTTCCACTGCACCATGATGGGAACTCCCTCAGATTTGTTAACTTGTAATGATCTCTCTTCACTCCGTCTGCCTCACATGCTTTTAAGAGAAAAAAAAAAGATATGTAATTGTGTCCAGTTATCTTATTAAATATTAATGATTATTGATTCAATCTTCTGACCAAAATTGTGAGCCAGAGGGAGGGATTTTAAGTCTTCTGGCAAACCTAAGAACGAAGTCAAAGACAAGAAAAGCATCTGCTGCACTGTCAAGGTTAGGGAAGAAAATGAAGAGTCAGGACCTCCCTCAGGTAGCTTTGGGGAGCACCCTACAATTTAGACTTCACACATCATCCTGCACACTTACCTGTGCAGCAACCGGTGCTTCAGACCAGAATTAGCTTGGTATTCTTTGCACCTCAGCCTGCTGCACAAGGTACTTAAATGCCACCTGTGTTTCCTCATTTTGTATCTACATAAAAGCATAACTCTGATTTTTTTGGTGGGGGGCACACCTGCAGCATATGGAAGTTCCCAGGCCAAGGGTTGATTGGAGCTACAGCTACAGCCTACACCATACTTGCAGCAATGCTGGATCCTTAACACACTGAACGAGGCCGGGTATTGAACCCGTGTCCTCACAGAGACAGCATCGGGTCTTTAACCCACTGAGCCACAACAGGAACTCCTGATTTATATTTTTTGAGTAACAGCTGAACAATCTCTGAACTGTCCTGAAAAGTAACATTCAATTCATAATCATTTAAAATAGAAACCTACTGATGTGTTCTTGCTTGTTAGTTTCCTTGATATAGAGTTATCTATAAAGTAGTTACTTCCCTTGCACTAGAGTTAAGGAGATGGTGGACACACACTTAGCAGAGATATTCTAGGGGAGTTTAAGCATCAAAGGAGCAATGATTTTTAAGAGTTTTTCAATCCTGACTTTCAGTGCTCCTAAAAAACAGAGAGCTATGCCAAGCTTTTTGCAATCAACCAACAAAAAGATCTTTTCCAACATATTTTAGAATTATCCCTCCCCATTTTCAGTATAAGCATCGATATGAGCAACTCAGTAAATGACCCATTATCCCACATTCCCACGTTTCATGGTGTGAACTGGAAAGTAGTTATAAATTGCAAATTCAATGAATGAAGCTATCAGCAGCCATAGTTTACCACTTTTTGAAACAGACTAGACCACAGATGATAATGCTCAGGAAATAGGAATATAGGGTACATTGAGAAAAAAATAGCAAGAAAAATTTTATGACTCAAAGATCCAAACTAAAACAATAGCTGGTGTTTAGATGAAGGGAACTAATTATTGTGGGATTATTCATAAATGTCCTACAATCCTCAGTGACAAAAAGAACCTTGTGAGCAGTTACGATGATACAATGGCCCTGGCTGAGGACAAAATCATGGTTCCTGTTGAGTTTAACCAAAACAATTTACCAGAGACAAAGAGGGAAAGCGACCCATGAATGACCTTTCTGGTGTCCAGGTACCAGGAGAGTACTGAGGGCAAGCACTATATAATTGCTGGTTGAGACTCAAGAAGTAAAATATAGACTCACAACATAAGTATAATTTTGTATAGTTTGTTATCCAGTGATTAATGACTTTATCTCTTGGTCCCAATGCCACATTCTCAGAAACTGCTTGAGCCAGGTACTCATTCCAGAACCACCAGATCTGTATAAACGTGAATGCTTTTGTCTGAACCGTATAGATGAAAGTGGGCAGTTGCCAGAATATTTAGGAGAGGGTCAGGGAGTAGGGGAGTTTAAGCATCAAAGGAGCAATGATTTTTAAGTTTTTCAATCCTGACTTGATTGAGCCAATACTCAGGTTTCTTGGAGGATCTGTTTATGTCAGCTATTATTATTACGATAAGGACTCAACAGAACTCATTGAATACTGCTGACATGAAGGGGGAAAAAGAGTTGTGAGCAGACAGCCTAGTTCCTCAATAAAAGCCTTAAATGGCACAGATATTTTAGTTTCCCTGACCTTGTTATAAAACCAAAACACGTGGTGGTGGCAGCTCTGCTAATGCCCGGGAGGATTTGACGTTAGCAGGGATCATTGCAACAGAATAAGTGGCTAAAGAGGATCTGTAAAACATAAGCCTTGGTATATTTCAACAATCCTAAATAAACTTGTCAACTGCTAGGCCCTTCCGTTCATTAAGTCAGTTTCTCCAGCGATGGCCAGAGCATCAATCTCTGTAAATTCTTCCAACCTGGGTTTGTGGTCTGGGATAGGATTGTCATTTGCACTCATCTTGTATGCATCTTCATCACAACAAAAGACATCTGAAACAAAAGATCAAATATCATTAGTGATTACCCTTGGCTTCATTTTCCTCTCATGTTGGGCACATGAACATAAACAGTAGCAAAAACAATCACTAGTGTTTTTTACCTGGTGGAGGACAGCAGCTCCCCCTGGGAATGAGCACTGCAAAAGCTGCTGAAGCCTCATCATCTCAACTTTCTCTCAAACCCGCTTCTTTGTGGCTCAGCAGGAGGCTTAGCAGAGACTAGGTTATAATCAGTGGAGGTACATTTGCTTTGCTCCACTTTGAGATTTTTCTATGCATGTACCCTATACCGTGCCTCTATTTTCAGGGTCTTGATTAACTTTCCTTAGTGCCACTTCCCTATGAATCTGCCCATCCCCTCCATCCCCCGACTCCTATCCCCCGCCCCCAGCTTCTCCAGAGGAAAGGAAAGTAGCCTCTCTTCAAAGCAGCTCTTCAGGTTGGAGAGCTCTGATATGATCAAAACAAAACGAGGTCTTACTCTGAGGAAGAAGCAGCAGTTCTAAACTTATACGGTGAGGAAGATATTTCAGTCCACAAACCAGGAACCGAGGAAAACAAAAATATTAAAAGGGCTAAGTGAGGGTGTTCCCGCTGTGGCGCAGTGGGTTAAGAATCCAACTGCAGTGGCTCAGGTCACTGCAGAGGTGTGGGTTCGATCCCAGCCCAATGCAGTGGGTTAAGGACCCAGCGTTGCTGAAGCTGTGGCACAGGGCACAGCTGCAGCTTGGATTCAATCCTTGGCCTGAGAACTTCCAAATGCCATGGGTGCAGCCATAAACGAGGGGGGCAGGGGCTAGTGAGGAGGTGCCTCATGGCTCAGTGGGTTAAGGATCTGGTGTTGTCACCACTGGCTCTGGTTACAGCTGTGGCATAGGTTCCATCCCTGGCCCAGGAGTTCCGCATGCCACAGGTGCAGCCCCCGCCTCCCCCCAAAAAGGACTAGTGAGTTGAAAGCTGATGATGAGTAGAAAAGAAAGGAAAGTTGTGCTTTCCGTAGAGCAACTGTAGATAATGTTACTGGGATTATTAGGCTTAGCCTACAGCTCTTTGCATGAGGAAGTGGTCCAATCCAAGGCTCCTCATTTAACCAAGACCCTCAAATCAGACTAAAGTGATTTCACATTGGCTCTATGGTCTGGTCTTTGTGGAAACAAACTCAATCCCTCTCTTGGAGGAAAATAACTCCAGTTTAGGCACTCTGGATGCCCACGGGTTAACTTCGGTTAAATATAAACTCACAATTTTGAAAAAAATCACCAAGCACACAGGAATTATCTGTTCAGTAAAAGTCAGCAGAAACAGCAAATAACAGATTTAGGCCTCTGAGGAGTCCAACTACAGTCATACCTCAGAGATACTGTGAGTTCAGTTCCAGACCACCACAGTAAAGTGAATACTGCAATAAAGCAAATCACACGGTTTTTTTTTCTCTTGGTTTCCCAGTGCATGTCAGTTGTGTTTACACTCTACTCTAGTTGTGTTTACATTATACTATACAGAAGTGCAGTAGCACGCTGTCTTTAAAAACTATATACATTAATTACTTTATTGCTAAAAAATACTAACCGTCCTCTGAACCTTCAGCAAGTCATAGTAGTGACATGAAAGATCTCTGATCACAGATCACCAGAGAAAATAGAATAATACTGAAAAAGCTTGAAGTACTGTAAAAATTACCAAAACATGACACAGGAACACAGCGTGAGCAAATGCTGTTGGAAAAATGGCACTGATAGAATGGCTTGGTATTGGGTTGCCATGAACCTTCAATTTGTAAAAAATGAAATATCTGCAAAGCACGCTAAAGAAAAGCACAATAAAATGAGTGATGCCTGTATGGGATTTATCAGATTCTGAACATAAAATAACTATGAAAGACATGGTTAAAACACGGTCATGCTAAATGAAGACCAGCATTTAGAAGTGAAGAAACACCAAGGGACCATCAAAGTTGATGTAAAAAAGAACAAAAATTAACATTAAAAAATGAAAAATATAATCATGGATATTTCAATCTGTATTTTGAGATAGACTGAAAAGTAAACTAGATGCAGGCAAGAGAATTAGTTAACTGGAAAATAATTCTGAAAAAATGACCCAGATTTCAGCATAGGAACCAGAATATGGAGAAACCCGAAATGAAAAAAAAGGTAAGAGATATGAAATCTACAATGAGGAGGTCCAACAGATACTGAATGAAAATCCCTAGAGGAGAGACAAGAGAAAATGAAAGAAAGGCAATCAACAAGAATCTTCTAGAAATGATAAAAGTCATCTATCCACAAATTTAAGAATCACAGTGATTCTCAAGCAGGATGAATAAAAAGAAACCCATATTGGTGAAATTGCAGAACAGAAAGTCAAAGAAAAAAAAAATCTATAAAGAAGCCATAGAGAAAAGGCAGATCACTTCTGAAGGAATGACAATTAAATATACTGCAAGATTTCCTGCCGTGGCACAGTGAGTTAAGAATCCAACTACAGTGGCTCAGGTCAATGTGGAGGTACACATTTGATCCCTGGCGGGGCACAATGGGTTAAAGGATTCAGCATTGCTGCAGCTGTGGCAAGATCACAACTGTGGCTGTGATTCAGTCCCTGGCCTGGGAACTTCCATATGCTGCAGGCGTGGCCATAAAAAAATAATAACAAATAAATTAAATATACTGCAGACTTCTCAAAGCAAGGATGTAAATGGGATGACAATAGAATAAACAACTTCAAAGTGTGAGAAAAGATAAATGCCAACCAAGAGTTACGTACCATCAAACCTATCTTTCAAAAATGTGGGCAAAATGCAGAAATAAACCCAGACACCTATGGCCAATTAATCCTTGACAAAGGAGACAAGAATATAAAATGGAAAAAGGTCTCTTTTGCAAATGGTGCTGGGAAAACCTGACAGCTGCATGTAAATCAATGAAACTAGAACACCCCCTCACACCATGCACAAAAATAAACTCAAACTACCTTAAAGACTTAAACATAAGACAAGACACCATAAAACTTCTAGAAGAGAACATAGGCAAAACATTCTCTGACATCAAACGTACAAATGTTTTCTAATGTCAGTCTCCCAAGGCAATAGAAATAAATACAAAAATAAACCAATGGGACCTAATCAAACTGACAAGCTTTTGCACAGCAAAGGAAACCATAAAAAAAAAAAGGCAACATTCAGAATGGAAGAAAATAGTTCTAAATGATGCAACTGACAAGGGCTTAGTCTCTAAAATATACAAACAACTTACACAACTCAACAGCAAAAAAAACCAAACAACCCAAATGAAAAATGAGCAGAAGACCTGAACAGACATTTCTCCAAAGAAGACATACAGATGGCCAACAGGCACATGAAAAAATGCTCCAACATCACTATTAGAGAAATGCAAATCAAAACTACAACGAGGTACCACCACACACAGGTCAGAATGGCCATCATTAACAAGTCTACAAATGACAAATGCTGGAGAGGATGTGGGGAAAAGGGAACCCTCCTACACTGTTGGTGGGGATATAAATTGATACAATCGCTATGGAAAACAGTATGGATGTTCCTCAGAAAACTAAATATAGAAGTACCATATGATCCAGCAATCAGACTCCTGGGCATATAACCCAGGAGTCTTCAAAATCTTTCATTCAAAAAGATACATGCACCCCTACGTTCATTGCAACACTATTCACAATAGCCAAGACATGGAAACAACCTCAATGTCCACTGACAGATGAATGGATTAAGAAGATGTGGTACATACCCATGATAGAATACCACTCAGCCATACAAAAGAACAAAATAATGCCATTTGCAGCAACACGGATGGAACTAGAGACTCTCATACTAAAAGTGAAGCAAGTCAGAAAGAGAAAGACAAATACCATATGATATCACATATCTGGAATCTAACATATGGCACAAATGAACCTATCTACGGAACAGAAACAAAATCATGGACATAGAGAACATACCTGTGATTGCCAAGGGGGAGGGGAAGGGGGAGGGAGTGGGATGGAGGAGTTTGGGGTTCGTAGATGCAAACTATTACAATTAGAGTGGGTAAGTAATGAGGTCCTACTATATAGCACAGAGAACTATATCCAATCACTTGTAATAGAACATGATAGAATATGAGAAAAAGAATGTAATGTATGTATAACTGGATCACTTTGCTGTAGAGCAGAAGTTGATAGAACATTGTAAATCCACTATAATTAACGTATATATATATGTATTATATATATATATATATAATATATTTTTTTTTTGCTTTTTAGGGCTGTAAGCATGGCACATGGAAGTTCCCAGGCTAGGGGTTGAATTGGAGCTACGGCTGTCGGCCTATGCCACAGCCACAGCAGTGTACAATCTGAGCCTCGTTTGTGACCTGCACCACAGCTCACCGCAACACTGGATCCCCGAACCAATGAGCACGTCCAGGTATCGAACACATACCCTCATGGAAACCTAGTGGGATTCGTTTCCACTGAGCCACAAGAGGAACTCCAAAAAAAATTTTTTTTTAAATGAGGGCAAAATGAAAACATTTTCATATTAACTAAAGCCAGAGAGATTTTCTATAACAGATACTAAAAAGACCATAGACCATATACTTTCAAAAGAAAAAAAAGATTTCCAAAAATGAAAGTGTGAATGTAAGAATGGATGATGAGTATGAAAATCAGTAAGTACAAATCAATATAAATATATTCTGCATATATTTTAAATAATAACATCAATGTCTAAAAGAGGCATTTAAAAAGAGAATAATAGCAAGTAAATTGGAAAGGGGTGATCAGGTAATGTTCTAATTCCGGATCAGTATAGTGATTACATAGTGAAATTACTTTGTGAAATCCAGGTATAAATTTAAGTCTTTTGCACTTTTTTAGAAGTATATCAGTAAACATACACACACATATATATGTTATACATTTCCATGTTTATTTTTTAAAGAAAAGAATAACATCTGCATCTGGCCAATTTCAAAGCAAATTCTGGAAGTTCCTGGTGGCCTAGCGATTAAGGATTTGGTGTTTTCACTGCTATGGCTCAGGTTCAATTCCTGGTTCAGGAACTTCTGCATGCCACTGGCGTGGCCAAAAAAAAAAAAAAAAAGAAAGAAGAAAAAAAGGAAAATTCTAATCAAACGTGAAAGGAATAGATCTTTTAAAACTTTTAAAACCTCCTCTGGAAAATAAAAACAGAGGAAATAATCCTCAGTTCATTCTGTTAGACTAGTATAAGCTTAATAGTGAAACCAGACAAAGATAGTTTGAGGAAGGAAAATGACAGGAAGTATCACTCTTAAATAAGAGGTCAAACATCTCAAACCACATGTTAGCAAACTGAATCCAGCAGCATATAAAGAAGATGACCAAGTTGAGTATATACCAAGAATGTAAGAGTGGAGTAACACTAAATGATCAGTTAATACAATTCATTATATCAACAGATTGGAAAAGGAAAATCTATTTAATCATCAAAGGATGCAGAAAAAAAATTAAACTTAAAAGCTACGATTAAGGGGAAAAAAACTCTTAGCAAATCCATAATAGATGGGAACATCCTTTATCCAATAGAGTGTATATTCCAAAAATACTGCAAACGGCAACATGGATGGACCTGGAAATTATCATGCTAAGTGAAGTTAGTCAGACAGTGAGACACCAACATCAAATGCTATCACTTACATGTGGAATCTAAAAAAAGGACACAATGAACCTCTTTGCAGAGCAGATACTGACTCACAGACTTTGAAAAATGTAATGATTTCCAAAGGAGACAGGTTGGGGGGTGGGGGGATGGGCTTGGGGTTTGGGATGGAAACACTATAAAATTGGGTTGTGATGATCGTTGTACAGCTATAAACGTAATAAAATTCATTGAGTAATTTAAAAAAAAATGGGATATGGGCATTTGGTATGCTCACTGGTTTCCAAGTGTTATTGTAACCAGACCTTGCCAATGGATAGAACAAGAGAATATATTATGAGTTCTCCATAAAAAAAAAAAAATACTGCAAACGTACTTAATGCAAACGTACTTAATGTATCGTAAGACATCCTAAGATATCTTCAAGATAGTAAAAAATGTGCAATATCATTGCTACTGTTTAACACAGTATTTTGAGGTCTTAACCAACACTCTATGGGAAGGAAAGAGATGAGGGATGTATAATCAAATAGCCTATTGTCTGAAGAAAAAAAGAGAAAAATAGCCTAGGATTTTGGATGGAATATCTTCATATTACAAAAATATCAATTATCTCCAAATTAATCTCTAAATTCAATGCTATCCTGAACAAAATTCTGGCTGGATTTTTCTTGAGAAATTTGAGAGACTTGTTTTAAATTTTATATAGATAAATAGAGGTCCATAAATAATTGCTAATCTTTAAACAGAAAGGAAAAGAGGAAGAAAATTCCCTTTCAGATATTAAGACACACCTAAAAGCTATTTAAATCTATACATGTATGTGTAACAGCAGAAAATTGACAGAACATGGTAAGCCAGCTATAATGGAAAAAAAAATCATTATATAAAATAAATAAATAAATACTTGTTGAATTAATAAAAAAAATACAATTTAAAAAAAAAAAGGGAGTTCCCGTCGTGGCTCAGTGGTTAACAAATCCGACTAGGAACCATGAGGTTGCGAGTTTGATCCCCGGCCTTGCTCAGTGGGTTAAGGATCCAGTGTTGACACCAGCTGTGGTGTAGGTCGCAGACGTGGCTTGGATCTGGTGTGGCTGTGCTGTGGCATAGGCCAGCAGCAACAGCTCTGATTAGATCCCTAGCCTGGGAACCTCCATATGCTGCGTGTGCGGCCCTCTAGAAAAAGACAAAAAAAAAAAAATTTTTTTAAGTGGGTGATAGTAGCCAAAGAACAGATGAGGCAGAAGAAAGAGCTTTGAGATAGATTTGGATATAGATGGGAACCAAGAATATGTAAAAATAGTAGCACGGATCAGTGGAAAAAGGAGAGATTACTTACTACAGCATGAGTTGGAAAAAAACAATTTACTATATGAAGAAAGTTAAATTATTTCTACATGGCACCATACAAAAGGGCTCTGGATGGACTAAATATCTAAAAATTTTTTTAAATTTTATGGCCACACCTGCGGCACATGGAAGTTCCCAGGCCAGGGATTGAACCTGAGCAGCAGTTTCGACCTATGCGGGATACTTTAACCTACTGCACCAGGGCCAGGGATCCAATTTTGGCCTCTGCAGTGACTCAAGCTGCTGCAGTTGGGTTCTTAACCCACTGCACCCCAGTGGGAACTCCTTAAATATCTAAATTTGAAAGGCAAATCTCTAAAGTTACTAGAAAATGATACGGGGAACATCTTTGGAACAAAGAGGTGGAAAAAAGAATCATTAAACACAACTTCAAAACATAAACCTAACTGATACATTTTATTGCAACACAATGAATGATTTCTGTTCGATGAAAGATACTTTCAGCAAAGTAGTGCACATCACAAAACACATTATCCCGAGAGTCCCTGAAGAGTGTGAAAAGGAAGCAGCCATCTGACAAAATTTGTAACATCTAAAGGTAAGATTTACAATTGTCAGTTTGTTTTTCTTTTCCCTGACCACATATACTAAGTGTCACCATGGTTACATAGCCACACGGCTAGACCATGATTGGTCCACCTTACTAGCAGCAGCTCAGGGACATTGGGATCCTGTTCACTGGAAATTCTATAAAGATATTTCATAATGCCAAGGAATAGTGTGCACTGTTCAAGCTCAGCTGCCTAGTGGAAGAAAGATCAAAACCAAAACCTAACCCTGGGTCTAGGAATGATGTGCATGACATAAATGAAACAGATCACTCCTTTCACTTGTTGGTGCCACCGTGAGGCTCACAGCATAGCCTCAGGCAATCATTCACAGCATTATCTTATTATCACCTAAGAAGTGTCTCTAAAGGCTGGGGTTCCTGGGTCCACATAATGAAGAGAAGCAGGAATAGCTGCCCTAGGTCAGTGTAATGAGGGAAATGGCATTTACCTCTGTTTGTGAACCTCCTCAATTCAGGTTACTGAGAAATGGAATAGTTTTATACAAAGTGAATCTAAGGTGGAAGGTTACTAAAACTAATCCTGTTGGGAGAAGCATCTCCTGCCTACAGTTTTCCAACCCATCCCCACCACACCCCTGGTCCCGAGGAAGAATAGGCCATAGGCCTGGAACATGTCCTTCCAAAGATATCAATTCCTCATGGCCCATGCCTGGCCTGTCACCTTGTATGAGAACATCATTCTTCGTTTCAGACTCAACATGTACTCTTTTGTTCTGACGAAGCGTGTGTGTCATATGGCACCAGGCCAACCCTCCTGCTCTGTCCTTTATTGGGGGGATGGGGTCCTTCTGGTGCAGCTCAAGAGGGGTGCACGAGAGCCAGCTGCCCTGCCTCTGCTGACAGGGGACACCCTCAGGTCACGGGGCCACTGCTAAAGCTGATCTTGCTCTGTCTCCTCCATGTGAGTAATGCATTGTTCTAGCCAGTGCTTTTGTGTGTTTTTTTTTTTTTCCTTGGCAACTCCCATCCCAAGACACAGTGGGCAGAAGTGTTCAGATGTCCACTCCTGGAAATGAGCCATCTGTGTCACTTGCCCAACAAAAACTTAAACCACAAGGCAAATATGCAAATTCAAGACAAATCTGTAATTGGGAATAGTCATCTCCAGACTGTTAGACGATTAATACCCATTGCCTAGAAATTCTGAGTTATTATTACATTAGGAGTTATTACTTTGCTGTTTGTTGTCGAATCAGGTGACTATTTGCCCCCCCATTTTTTTTTTCTTTTTAGAGCCACACCTGCAGCATATGGAAGTTTCTGGGCTAGGGGTTGAATCAGAGCTGCAGCTTCTGGCCAATGCCACAGCCACCACAACACAATATTTGAGCTACCTCTGCAACCTATGCCACAGCTTGCAGCAACAGAGGATCCTTAACCCACCAAGTGAGGCCAGGAATTAAGATACTAGTCAGGTTCGTAACCTGCTGAGCCACAGCTGGAATTCCTTGGCCCCCTATTTTTAATTTGCCATAAATACAGACCAGCAGGAGATTGTACCAGTCTTCCAGCAATCCCTCACTCCTTTGTCTTCATTCCATAGGAAGAATCTTTCCATGAAACCTGGGAGGTACTTATACAAAGTTACCAGAGAGGAGAAGCACCTGCCAGATTGGTAAATCTTAAGATGTGGGAACTAGTGCTTCTCAGACTCTCAGACTCAGGAACCTTTTCAAAGGGCAGATTCAGGAGGTCAGCAATTTCTAACAGGCTCCCAGGCCCTGCTGATGCTGCTTTGAGAAGCAAATCCCAGTCAACCACCCAATTCCTGGTTTGACCAGGTGTGATTCTGAGTGGCCTGAAGGGCTGTGTGTGAAGAGCTTCAGTGTGGAATCACACTTGGTTTTTTTGAGGAGCAAGTCTAAAATCTCACACACTTGAGACTATGGTGAGGGGGTGAGTTACATATAGTGAATGAACATAGAATCTACATCTCAAGGAGACTTCCCTTATGTGCCAGGATAGACATTTTATAGAGAGGTTTTAGACTTGGAAGATTCAGGACCTATGCTTTGCCAGGGCCATACTAACTACTTCTCAAATTTACAACTTATCTAAGCTGCTACTGCTGCTGCTTCCTCTTCTTCTCCTCTCCCTCCCCCAACCCCCCTACCCCCTCTCCATCCTCCTCTCCCTTCTCCTCCTCCTCCTCCTTTTTCTGGCTGCACCCTCTGCATATGGAAGTTCCCAGACTAGGGGTCAAATCAGAGCTGTAGCTGCCGGCCTACACCACAGCCACAGGAACGTGAGATCCTTAACCCGCTGAGCAAGTTAAGGGATTGAACTCGCATCTTCATGGACACTATTCGGATTTGTTACCACTGAGCCACAACAGGAACTCCCTGCAGTTGGATTCGAAACCCACTGCACTACAGTGGAAACTTCTTATCTAAGCTCCTTGAAAGAGAGAATGATCAACTAAAATGAGAGAGAATCCTCAGGGGATGAAGATCGATTGTGAAAAAGTCGTCCTGCATTCTGGTGTCCTTTCATGTCAAAGATGACTTTTTTTTCCTGTTAAAATGGCTATTTTCTATCACGGAGCTACATAGGTACATTTATTACAAGATGAGAAATATTCAAAAGTACATATTCTGGAGTTTCCTGGTGGCTCAGCAGGTTAAGGATCTGGTGTTGTCACTGCTGTGGTTCACGTCATTGCTGTAGCACAGGTTCAATCCCTGGCCAGGGAACTTCTACATGCCATGGGCATTGCCCAAAAAAAACCCAAAATACATTTTCTGATGAAAATAATAATATGCTCTGCCATATTTGTCATTTTTATAAGATTATCTATTGTAAGAGAGTATTTAAAGCAATCTTTCCTTTTTTTTTTTGGCCTTTTCAGTTGTTTTTTTTTTTTTGGGCCTCAACTGGGGCATATGGAGGTTCCCAGGCTAGGGGTCAAATTGGAGCTACAGCTGCCAGCCCACACCACAGCCACAGCAACATGGGATCCAAGACATGTCTGCAACCTACACCACAGCTCATGGCAATGGTGGATCCTTAAACCACTGAGCGAGGCCAGGGATGGAACCCAAATCCTCATGGATACTAGTCAGGTTCATTTAGCACTGAGCCATGATGGGAACTCCAATCTTTCCTTTTTTAAAAAATGTAGAATTACTTTTTTTTTTCTGCTTTTTAGAGCCGCATCTGCAGCATATGGAGGTTCCCAGGCTAGGGGTCGAATGGGAGCTGCAGCTGCCAGCCTACACCACAGCCATAGAAACGACAGATCCGAGCCATGCTATGACCTACACCACAGCTCACAGTAACCCCGAATCCTCAACCCACTAAGCAAGGCTGGGGATTGAACCAGCATCCTCACAGATACTAGTTGGGTTCATTACCACTGAGCCACGATGGGAACTCCCTAGAAACACTTTTAATGAGTCACTTATTCCCTTTCTTCCTCAAGGATTTTTTTATTCTTGTTCTCTTGTACATATAATCCCACCTCAGATATGTCCCATGTCTAAATGCAAAACTGGTTCACATTTCTCTTTCACCCTTTCTAACCCAGAAAGGAAAGAATTTCTTACAAAAATTTCATTCTCCGTGGAGTTCCCATTGTGGCACAGTGGAAATGAATCCAATTAGGAACCATGAGGTTGTGGGTTCGATCCCTGGCCTTGCTCAGTGGGTTAAGGACCAGTGTTGCCGTGAGCTGTGGTGTATGTAGGTCACAGACCCAGCTCGGATCTGGTGTTGCTTCGGCTCTGGTGTAGGCCAGTAGCTACAGCTCCGATTAGACCCCTAGCCTGAGAACCTCCATATGCCACAAGTGCGGCCCTAAAAAGACAAAAAGACCAAAAAAAAAAAAAAAAAAAAAAGATTTCACTCTTCAGTTGTAGGTTCAAATATAGAGCAATGGTTTTTGCATTCCTTCCTTTAGAACAATCCTAAATCTTTTAAGTGAATAAAATGAGTGTTTAAGTCAGTTAGGGTATCATTATTTACATACACATTAAAAAAAAAAGGTAGTTCCCATCATGGCTCAGCAGAAACAAATCTGCTAACATCCATGAGGACGCAGGTTCAATCCCTGGCCTGCTCAGTGGGTTAAGGATCTGGCATTGCCATTAGCTATGGTATAGGTTGCAGAGGCAGCTCTAATCCTGCATTGCTGTGGCTGTGATGTAGGCCAGCAGCTGAAGCTCTGATTTGATCCCTAGCCTGGGAACGAGAGTCTGGCCTTAAAAAGACAAAAAAAAAAAAAAAAAAAAAAAGGCTGAACCATGGAATTCCTGCCATAGAAGGGTGTAAGGATCCTGTGTTGTCTCTGTGGTGGAGTGGGTTCACTCCCCAGCCTGGGAACTTCCACGTGCTGCAAGAGCAGACAAAAAAAGAAAAAAAAAAAAAAAAAGCTGAACTATACTTAAAAACTGTATGTGGGAGTTCCCGTCATGGCGCAGTGGTTAACAAATCCAACTAGGGACCATGAGGTTGCAGGTTCGATCCCTGGCTTTGCTCAGTGGGTTAAGGATCTGGTGTTGCCATGAGCTGTGGTGTAAGTTGCAGACGCGGCTCGGATCCCACATTGCTGTGGCTCTGGTGTGGGCTGGTGGCTACAGCTCCGATTGGACCCCTAGCCTGGGAACCTCCATATGCCGAGAGAGCGGCCCAAGAAATGGCAAAAAGACAAAAAAAAAAAAAAAAAAACCCAAAAACAAACAAACAAAAAAACTGTATGTGACATTTGTACATATATGGATAAGATCTGGACAGAAAACATAGACACATGAAAGGAGTCTAATATGCTTGCAAGAGTGTAGGTATATTTTTATTTAAATGTATGTTAATATGGCTACCTTACATATGAAATAACTGTAAGTAATACTACAATGGTGATGACACGGAAGATCTCCACTGGCTAGGGAGAAAGACCGGATGGGGACAGGTAAGTATGTACAACAAAATCTTTTTCTGAAGATTATGATCTTTCCAACCGAGGTAAACTTCTGGGCATCTCTATGTCCTTTTCTGTTCTTGAAGGTTTACTACCAGCTCAAGGAAACAGCCTTAAGTTCAGAGGTTCAAAATCTGGGAAGTCTCTGGAAAAGTTGCCTTGAGATAGGAATTTGAAGAGACAACTGACTAAAAAGGCTTTCAAGGAACACTGATTCTCATGATGCTATATTTTCATTGGTATGTGATGCACTAGAATTTTTTTCCAGGCAAAGATGGATGCTTTGGAGGAAATACAAAGGAGTTTTTGCTCCAAAGGTGCAAAGCATTGCCATGTTGCTCACTGGTAGCCTGCGTGGCAGAAAACCAAGGTTGTAGGCCCTTTTCCCACCATCCAGTAACTTTTATGACCATGACCACGTCACATATAACCTCCCTTTATGTGTACTCATCTGTAAAGTGAGGGCAATCATACCTGCCTACTTTAAGCCCTATAAGACTGCTGCAAGAGTAAAATGAAATAACAAATAAGATGTGCTAATACTGACGCCTTGCTATCTTCAGGCACTTTCCCTTTAATTTCAATGATGCTTCCTCAGAAGATCCAGCTGCATCACATAAGACAAGGGCTAGAACTAGAACCATATTTTGGTTTGTAAGAATCACAAAAGTAAGCTTCATGACACAACTTTTCAAATGACACCAAACTGTAACCTTCATGAAGACAAGGGCAGGGTCTGTGTGGGTCCTAACTAGATGCTCAGCCCTGCGCCAGGAGGCTAATTCAAAACAGTCAGTTGACAGGTATTTGTCAAATGGACATGAAGATTGGCCCTCGTGATTATCTGTTTGGAGAAGCTGACTAAGAAAGGTGCCCATACCTAGGGTCTGAGTGCAGTGCTCTATATCCCAGCTGATGTGGAAGGCAGTCAAAGGGAGGAATTTGGAAAATATGTACTAATGGCTCACTTCTTGCTATGCTTAAGCAATATGTTATGTTTGACTTTGAACCCTACGTATTGTATAACTGCGGATGTGAGCATTGTGGTTATAGATTATACAAAACAGCCATCTATTACTGGATGTGGTATATAGAGTTAAATCACTGACTTTTCAAACCTTACTAGGAAGGTAGAGAGTAGTTTGCTTCACTACTGGTAGAGGGTTTGCAGCATGAACTGTTGATCATGTTTCCTTCAGTTTGGGTTACAGGTTCCAGTAACTATTCTTTTTACCAGATTATACAGTTCTTTTTACCCAACCTATAATAAAGGATGGGTTGAATGAGCCTCTTTAGAATGACATAATCTTTTTTCATTTAAAAAAATTCGTGTGTGTGTGTGTGTGTGTGTGTGTGTCTTAAGAGTCAGACAAATAAACTTGGGATCTTTGGAGCAAACATTTCTTCACCTAAAAATAAAAAGGGAAAATATGAAAGAGAATTTGAACAAAATCTGATTATGTCATTGCTGGTACTGAGCTGAGCCTGATCAGAGAGCCTGGGAGCTGAGGAATCCCTGCTTTCCTGAGGGCAGGTTTACAAGCAGCTGGGACTTTATGATGGCTTGCCACATTTTATTCATCCTCAAATTATGGTCATTTAAAATAGGAAGACATGGAGTTACCATTGTGGCACAGTGGAAACTAATCATGAGGTTGAAGGTTCAATCCCCGGCCTTGCTTAGTGGGTTAAGGACCTGGTGTTGCTGTAAGCTGTGGTGTAGGTGACAGATGCAGCTTGGATCCTGTGTGTTGCTGTGGCTGTGGCATAGGCCAGCAGCTGTAGCTCCGATTAGACCCCTAGCCTGGGAACCTCCATATGCCACTAGTGCAGCCCTAAAAAGCAAAAAAAAAAAAAAAAAAGGACGATAGTATTCAAAACCTGTTGATATGAAGCCTTCTACTCCATCATCATTTACTTGAATTTTTCATGAGACCATATATGAGGTTTAGAAGTGTCATGTTTGTCTTTTCTGCCTGTCTTTTCTTGCTTAGGATTAAATCTTCATCCACAAAAAAGTTCTTTATTAAAGACATAGGTTCTATTTTTAAGTTATAGTTATTAGATAACTCATATGATAGTTATATTGGACTAGTGTTCTACATATATTTTTAAGTATCAAGTGTTAGCTTTTTACACTGTCTTAAGAGATTTTTTTTTCTTTTTAACTCACTGTGCCAGGCTTGGGATTGAACCTGAATCCTGCGTTGCAGAGATGCCACTGATCTCCTTGCACCACAGTGGGAATTCCTAAGAGAATTATTTTTACCTAAGGAGAATGGATCATCATTTTATTGTTAACTTAAGTAGCAATGTGACCCCTCAGTCCCTAGCACTGTGGAAATATTTTAATGCCTAATTTTCAAATAATGGAACATTTAAAACATAACTTAAAATCTGCAGTTCTTTTTTACATGGCATTACTTGAAGTCACACACACACAGTCTCACATCCAAATGTACAATGTAGTTTCTTTAAAAGAATTATTCATCCTTGATACTGTCAGAAAATATTCTTTCTAATGGAAATGTTGAAGAAAAGAGGATAACATTTTAATGTTATTCTATGAAGTCATTCTTTCTATTTTCTATATTTTTGGGCCACACCTGTGACATGCAGAAGTTCGTGGGCCAGGCATAGGACATGAGCCACTGCAGAAGCCAGAGCCACAGTGGTGACAACAGTGGATCCTTAACCTACTGAGCCACCAGGAATCCCCATTCTTTCTGTTTTCATATCCATTTTACAGATGTGGGTATGGAGTTGGAAGAAACCATCACAAGAGGAGGACCTGGGACAACAGCCAAGCTGATTAGTTGGAGGGCTGAAGCAAAGGTAACCCCATCACTTGGGTCCTTGCCTGTCCCTCTTCTGGCCTGGGGGCATTAGGAGGAGGGGAGGGGGCTCTGGCTCTAGGTTGGAGTTGTGAGGGTGGCTAACACACCCTGCTTCTCCCCCATTCCCACTCGAAATTGGCCAAGATGTACATCTGTGATATTTCCCTGGATCCTCACCCCCTCCTCCCAAAAGGATGTACAAATAAAGGCAACAGACATTCTACTGAGTATCATTTGGGAAGATGAGCGCATAATATAAAATTAACACATACGTGGGGCAAGCTGACACCATGGAAGAGAGAAAATGAAGGGACTGACTGACTTGGGAGAACATGAAGGTAACAGAGCAAATAGGGCAGGAATCATTTGAAAGATAATTAGTGTCTTCAAACATTTAAAAGAAGGGATCACATACATGAAAGGTTATTCCATATTTTTTCAATTTAGAGATCTTGGAAATGAAATAGCTAGTTGTTTAAAAACCCTTGGGGCCATCAACAGATGACTGGATTAACTAAATGTGGTATATTTGAATGGGATATTTTTCAACCTTAAAAAGAAATGAAATTCTGACACCTGCTACAACGTGGGTGAACCTTGAGAACGTTATGCTAAGTGAAATAAGCCAGACACAAAAAGACAAATACTTAGGACTCCTCCTATATGAGGAACATAGAATAGGCAAGTACATAGAGAAAGAATGTAGAATAGAGATTTCTGGGGGGGGCGGTGTGCAGGGGGAGGATGGGACATTATTGTTTAATGGGTGTGAGGCTTCTGTTTGAGATGATGCAAAGTTCTGGAAATGAATAGTGATCATGGTTGTGCAACATTATGAATGTACTTAATGCCACTGAGCTGTATACTTAAAAATAGTTAAAACAGTTTTAATTTGGGGTTTTTTTTTTCTGCTTTTTTCTTTTTAAGGCCTCACCCACAGGGTATGGAAGTTCCCAGGCTAGGGGTCAAGTCAGAGCTACAGCTGCGGGCCTATGCCACAGCCACAGCAACACCAGATCCAAACCATATCTGCACCCTACATCACAGCTTGTGGCAATGTCAGATCCTTAACCCATTACATGAAGCCAGGTAATGAACCCACATCCTCATGATAACCATGCCTGGTTCGTAACCTACTGAGCCACAATGGGAACTTCCTAAAATGGTCAATTTCCTGTCATGTATATATTACCACAACAAAAACAATCACTTTGGGTAACATAGGAAAATGAGAATAGCAGCTGATGAAGAATTTCATCCCAAGTTAAGAGGCATGGCAGATACATGTAAAAGTGCTGATATTGATCCACATATATGCTACTGACTTTGTGGTCAGCATTCCTCATCAACTTCTTTACCATAGAAATCCCTGTAGGGGGCCCAGTCCATTCCCACCCACCTAATAGGCCCCAGCCTGGCTGTACTGGCTGCTCTTGGCACCTGGCTTTGTGCCTTAACAACACCTGTGTCCACCTGTGCCTTAGGTGGGGCCCTCCGAGGGGTTCTCTGGGAGGCAACCCCCTCCCCAGCCAGCAGCCTCTCACCAACCATGGCTTCTTCTAAGAGCACAGGTCTCAGAAGATGAGAGACCGCACAATCACAGATTTGATCATGTAGAGGGGTCAGAAAAACCTTCCTCCAGCTTCCAGTAGCCCAAGGTGAAAACTGGAAATCCAGTATCCTCCCTTCTTACCCCTGGAGCCCTGGCCTGCCCCTTCTTTCTCAATCCGTCCTTTTCATGGTGGTTGCAGTCTTTTCTCAGGGTCTCCCAGTCCACCCACCCCTCACCCCCCAACCCCTGTCCTGCAGAGAGGAGATGTGCAAGGAGAGTAGTAAGCAGAGGAAGCCCACGACTTGGGGCCAAAGGGTTGGGAGGGGAACAAAGGGGCCTGCAAAGCAAAGGGAAGATGTGGGCTGAAGGCTGCTGGTCTTGATTGGGTTTCGTCCCCTGGGCCTCCAGAAGGACTTACAGCCTGTTAGTTCAAATGCACCCAGATTAACTTGTCCACGGATTCTGACTACCCCACGCAAACCCCACCTGCCACCCATTTTTGATGGATCCAGGATCCCTGAGTGAACCTGTCCAGGAGAAGCCTCAACTCAGACTGGTAAAAACCTAGCAGATTTGCGTTGTCCAGGCTTTTGCTGATGTGAGGGGTGGGGGAGGGGGATGAGGGATGGAGGATGGAGAGGTCTGGAAGTACCCTTCTATCTCAGCCCAATAAAGCTGTCCATTCTAACCAGTGATTGATTAAATGACCTATATGTGACTGTGCAGTTGAAAGTGCACCGAACTAGCTGCCCACAGTCTGAGTAACAGCAGCACTGGGGAGCTCACTACATGCCAGGCCTCACGGTGCTCTTCATGGGTCACTGCCCCAGAACCACATGTGAGGCAAGAGTTGCTTTCTTCTGTTTACGAAATGAGGAAACTGAAGCTCAGAAATAGTTCATAATTCCCCAAAGTAATAGAGCAATCAGTAGGATTGTGTGATCTGACTCTGGGGTCATGGCCTAACCAATGACATAGGTGTCCCTGGAGCCTAGTTTTAATTCTGCTACAGATCCCTGTGTGACCTCATAGAAGTCATCTCTCTGCTTTCCTTACCTGTAAGTAATGATGGAGCTGCTTGTGAGTTGAGGTTTTATGACTATTATTTGAGCACTCGCTTTTGAGAAGTCCTTTGCTGATAGATGTTGAATTAATAAAAATGTTTTTCAATGAACTTCCTGGTATACCTGAATTTTACAAGGCCATTTATTGCAAAGAGGCCTCTTTTAATCACTAGGCTTTACTGCCTAGTTTGCTACTCAACCCCAAACTGACCTCCTACATCCCAAGACAAGCACCAAAAGATAAACGTTTAGTTTCCTCTACTTTTGGATAAACCTTTTTATCTGGGGTCCACTGTTTCTAGGGAGGCTTTGTTTCTTCCCTGCCCTCTGGTAATAAGACCAGCTTTGCCTCGTGAACTCAAACTTAACTGCTTAGAAAGCTATTTACCTAGAAGTACCGCCACTGATTTCTATAACATACTGAATTCCAGTGCAACCACGATTTGCAACAAAATCCGTTTTTGTACAAATCACTTGTCTGTGTTAAGCAATCAGACAAACCCCACATCGTTGTGAGAAAATTTGGGATGGTCTAAATAGATCAGAATATTGTATTTGGAATTAGAGAGCCTGGTGTTCAAATCTTAACACCTACTTTTTTTTTTTTTTTAAGTGGTGTGTCTTTGGACAAGTCAATTAGCATCTCGGTTTCCTCAAATTTCTAAAATATTTTTCCTATAATAGCAAACAACTGTATAGACACTATCAATGTATTTCATCCTCCCAACAACCTCATATATTGATATTTTATTATCTCCATTTTACTGATGAGTTAAACTCAGTTACTAAGTCAGTGGGAATCAGAATTTGACTAGGCAGTTGGCCCCAGACTTATGCTCTTAACCATAGCAGAAACTTAATTGGCTTAGAGAACACACAACTCCCAACGCCCTGGCCAGACTTTCCTTTCCAAGCTCCCAGTGATTTGTCACTGAAGAAGCCAAGTTCTAACCCATATATGGGAGGAATGCGGAGTAAGGTTTATATTCTTAAATCCCTGGTAGAAGTATCAGCTGTGTCCCGCATGATTTTATTCAACTCAGAAGACTGACCTCTGGGAAAGGATGGGGCCTCGTCTTGTTCTAAAAATGCTGAGAGAGTTGAGAATTGCCTTTGAACTCATCTTCAGGGATCGAGCTGGCCTAAGCCATAGAAACACTTACTGTGCAAAGAGCAGACAGAGGTGAGCCTTCTCAGTGCTGCCAGTTCTGGGTTCAGCTGAGAAAAGGCCAATATTTTTGTCCTCAATACTTTTCTGCTTCCTTTGAAAAATGTTTTATTGTGAGAATTTCAACCTGGTGGCCTGTGGCCTCATACAACCCATAGAACTAACCTGTTCGGCTTGCAAATCGTTGACCTACAGATTTCTTAAAAATGTAATTAATTGTCAGAGGTCCCATTGTGGCTCAGTGTTTAACAAACCCGACAAGCATCCATGAGGACAGAGATTCGATCCCTGGCCTTGATCTGTGGGTTAAGGATCCGGTGTTGCCGTGAGCTGTGGTGTAGGCTGGCAGCTGCAGCTCTGATTTGATCTCTAGCATGGGAACCTCCATATGCTGAGGTGCAGCCCTAAAAAGACAAAAAGGTAAAAAAAAAAAAAAATGTTATTATTTGTCAACATTTAGCAAGAAGTGTTCACAGTTATATCCAAGCTGCTGGCCTGCTGAAAAAGCTGAAGGTCTGACCACAGTAACACACATCAGCCATTACCGGGAGGTCAGCAGAGGCTGCCACCATTGGAACATACGTGAGCACCACTTTCCACCCCTAGGAGCCCGTTTCACTAATGCTCATACCTCCCAGACTCCTAATAGCAACCGAAGGGGCCATTCCTATTCTCGCCTCTTAGGGCTTTCCCCTGACATCAGCTTCTTTCAGCAGATACCTGGCATCTTTCTGATTGAAGTTGATTCACTTCATGCACTCATTAGGGACTATTTCCAGGTTAAACACACAAACACACACACTCACACACACACACACACACACACACACCTTAGCCTTTCTAAAATGCAAACACCCCCTCAGAAGCCATTAAGGGAATGGTGTTAATAATGAGGATTTCAGTCATGCAGAAAATCCATTTTATCAGATGGCCTTTTGGCAGGGCTTGCTTGAAAATAAATCATCTTCAGAGCATAAAATATATACATTTGAAACTGCAGGTTTTTTTTAAGTTTTCATTTCACAAATGAAATGCCAGAATTATGTAGATAACTCCAAATGTCTTGCCTGCAGAAAACTGTAATGGTGATCAACTTCAGCTAACTTCTTCAGGGACTATTATTTGAAAACTTGAACTAGAACATACATAAGTGAATAAGACAATCCTCCATAGAGAGAATTTTCAACAGAAAATTTTCAGTCCTCCAAATTGGGATATGTGGTCTGAGGGTTTTTTGCTCTTTTTTTTTTTTTTTTTAAACAACGTGATACTTTCTAAGAGAATATCCTACTCTGGATTGTTTTAAGGTATATTTCACAACTCATATTTCTTGACAGTAGTTAAACCTTAAATACTAAGTTAGGATCTCTGGACAATCTAGAACTATAGTCCCATCTCTATGAAAGTCCATTTAGACATAAATGGATATAAATGAGGATAGCGTATCATCAAAGCCATAATGGAGAGTAATCAGTAATTACAGATTTATGTTATATTTAGCATGTTTTAGAGATGTATAAGAAGTGTTTCTTTCTTTCTTTTTTTTCAGCTGCGCCCAGGGCATGCCGAAGTTCCTGAGCCAGAACAGAACCCACACCACAGCAGCAACCCGACTGTTGCAGGGATAGCGCCAGATCCATAACCTGCTGCACCACCAGTGGACTCCAAAAGTATTTCTCATTTCTCTACTGGGAATGAGAAAGCATTGCTGAAAGCAGTGCAGATGTGCTATCCAGAAAGAGCAAGACAGATGTGTACATGGCAGTTTGAAGTCTTATATGTACAGTTCTAGTGTTGGGGAAATGGCTCAGATCGTCAGTGTCAGAAAATGAGACACATGAACACGGAGAGATCTCGACAAGGCTCTTTACTTCTGCAGAAAGGCGCAGATGCTCAAAAAACACAGCTTAGAAGACCCTCCCTATTTATCCCTAACGCAAGTGATGTACCTGTCCCCTTCCCATTGGTCAGGTCAGGGTGCACATTCTTCTCCGTTGGCTAATTTGAAACAAATTGTTACTGGGAGAAGAGAGAAAGAGGAGGGGGTGGCAGGAGGGCATTTCAGCCCACAGGGAGCAAAATGGAGTAACCAAGATTTCCTCTGATAGAAAAGACATTATGTTACTTTCCACACTAGTCCTTGTTGTACCATGTTGACACAATTCAATCATTATTCCCTGCCCTTTAAAATATTTATAAAACTACTCATGGTCTTTGTTTACCTTTAATTTCACAAACTACTTTAATCAGAGTATGTTAGAAAGAATGTAGCCATCTATTTATTATATTTTATAGGATGCCCAAAGCCCTGTGCCACTCAACATCACTAGGCTTTGACAGTCTCTGAAATTGCAGCTGTTGGAAACACTTATGCTGCCAACAAAATCAACAGCCTCTTTACGTTGATGTCATCTCAATTCATGAGACACCATGTCTGCAGGTCTATCTGAGTTACAGTCTGTCACCTCTAACTTTACCCATCTCCAACAAGCAATCGAAAATCATGGCTTCTTTATTTCAAATTTCTCCATCAGCCACTTTATTAACTACTGCTAGTATTTCCTACTCTGTTTAGACTAGTAACTAGTCTCAGGCTTTTTTTTTTTTTTTTTTTGGTAACAGCTTTATTGAGATTTAATTCACATATCATCTAATTCACTCATTTAATATGTACAATTCAATTGCTTCAGCATATACACAAAACTGGGAAACCATCAGCACAATAAATGTTAGAATATTCTCACTGCCCCCTAAGGAAACTCTATACCTCCTGCATTTCCCTCCAACCCCCTCAGCCCCTGGAAATCACTCATCTGCTTTCTGTCTCTGTAGCTTTTCTTCTTAGGGACATTTTATATAAAAGGAATCATATAGATGTGTGGTCTTTCAAGGTTCATCCATGTTATAGTTTGTATAAGTACTTTGTTCACTGCCAATAATATTTCATCTTATGGCTAAATTTAATATTTCATCTTACACCACATTTAATATTTCATTTTATACCACATTTAAGAATCTAAAGAGAAGGAGTTCCTGCTGTGGTGCAGTGGGTTAAGAATCCAATTGCAGGAGTTCCCGTCATGGCTCAGCAGTAACAAACCTGACTAGTATCCATGAAGATGCAGGTTTGATCCTTGGCCTCACTCAGTGGGCTAAGAATCAGCATTGCTATGAGCTGTGATGTAAGTCATAGACAGGCTCAGATCCTGTGTTGCTGTGGCTATGGCACAGGCCAGCAGCTGCAGCTCTGCTTGGATCCCTAGCTTGGGAACTTCCATATGCTGAGGGTGCAGCCCTTAAAAAAAAAAAAAAAAAAAAAGGAATCTAACTGCATCTGCTCAGGTTGCTGCAGAGCAGCTGCGGGTTTCATCCCCGGCCCTGGCCCGGGAACTTCCATATGCCATAGGTACAGCCATGAAAAAAAAAAAATCTAGCAGTTCCCATTGTGGCCCAGCGGGAACTAGTACCCATGAGGATGCAGGTTTGAGCCCTGAGTTCACTCAGTGAGTTAAGGATCCTGTGTTGCTGCAAGCTTCAGCATAGGTCACAGGTGCAGTTCGAATCCAGCGTGGCTGTGACTGGCTGTGGCATAGGACTGTTATCACAGCTCCGATTAGACTGCTAGCATGGGAACTTCCATATTCTGAGGGTGCATCTGTAAAAAGAAAAATAAAACCTAATAAGGGGTTCTCCTGTGGCACAGTGGGTTAAGGATCCAGCATTGTCACTGCAGTGGCTTAAGTCGCTGCTGTGATGCAGCTGGGAACTTCCACTTGCCTCAGGCAAGTCCGAAAAAAAAAACCCAAGGATATAAAGTATTTCAATGATGTGAAGCAGGGGAGTTAACTGCTATAACCATTATGAAGAAATTGGCAATAGGATCTTAGTTTAAAAATGAGGTTACCTCAGGACATAACAATTACATTCTTTGGTATATATCCTGTAGAAATGTTGGCACAGGTTGCACAAAAGACACATACACAGATGTCCACCTTCATAATTGCAAAATACTGTTATCAATGGACTATCCATATCCATTTAATGGAATATTTCATAATGAATTACAGCCACGGATAAAACTTTAAACGTAATGCAACTTTCCAGAACACATACAATATGCAAAACATGCATGTAATTTAAAAAATTTAAAACAAAACTAATATCTGCTTTTATTTCTCTAAAAGCATTTACTTATTTTAAAACCTAGCCCCTTCCTCCCACCTCAACTAGGGTTCTTTGACATTTACGAGAAAAAGAAAATTTTTTTTTCTAAACAAAGGGCTGTATTGCAATTATACTGGACAATCGGTAGAGTCAAAGAAAACACTGAACCATAAAACCTTGAAATGCAATCAAGGCAGCACTGAAGTCCTAAGCAAAGGTCCTTCCCTGTGGACCTTGCCATTGTGTGACTCTGCTTCTGACACCTTAAGTTCTCTGTGGGTTTTCTCCTTGGAAATTAAAACTCCAAGGGCATGTCATTGACCCAGTTTAGACTCACTGTCCTTGCAGTGGGTGTGCTCGTCCAGCATGTTCCCTTCTATTACTGGTTGTGAAGCCGAGGGGAAAGTGCCTCTTTGATCTTGGACCTTGGGGCCTGATGCTATTCTCTGAGGGGCATGGCTAGGTCAGCACAGAGCTCACACTTCTCCCCAGGCTGCTCCTAGCCAATCACCAGGCTCCAGGGGCCTGACCTCCCTTGGACTTGCTTCAGACCCCATCAGTGGGAGCCCACCCTCTTGGTAAGCAGCATTCAGTGCTTCCTGCAAAATTTCCTCCCTCACTGTATTGGGTCAACATATCTGATTTTAACAGACAACAGGTTTGTTCCTGGTGGTCTTTGGAATTTGAAGCTTTAACACTGCTAGAAAGTTCCAGACCATAGACAATAATAATAATAATAACAATAAAATAAAATGGAGTTCCCATCGTGGCTCAGTTGTTAACGAATCCAACTAGGGACAATGAGGTTACAGGTTCAATCCCTGGCCTCGCTCAGTGGGTTAAACATCTGGTGTTGCCTTGGGCTGTGGTGTAAGTCACAGACGTGGCTCGGATCTGGCTTGCTGTGGCTGTGGCGTAGGCCGGCAGCTATAGCTCTGATTAGACCCCTAGCCTGGGAACCTCCATATGCTGTGGGAACAGCCCTAGAAAAGGAAAAAAGACAAAAAAATAATAATAATAATGATAATGAAAGTTCCAGACTGATTGGCTAATGAAGGGGTGACCTGTGTCTCTGAAGCCTGTTCTGCCAGCTTCTAGTCTTGGAGACACAGCTACGACAAAAACTCCCAGGTGTCTGTTTCTCACAGCATCGCTGTTTGGCTTAGCAGTTTCTCATTAGACAATTCTGTTTTAATCAGTTCTTGGCAAACGAGCCAACTGGCAGTGGGGTACAAAGTGCACTGATAAGTAGTCTCGATGTTAGAAAAAGGTTTTTTTGAGTGCCAGGTGTTTTCTGTGTGTGTGTGCTAAGCACTGTGGTAAGTGTCTGGCAAGGACTGAAACATTCAACACCCAGAATAACCCTTTATAGTAGGTGTCATTATTACCCCATCTCCGAAATTATGAAACAGGGTCAGAGAACAAAAAGTGGCAAAAGAAGTGGCTCCAAGACTAGAGGCAGCTTGACTTCACAGCCAGGCTTAACCAATAAGCACATAGACCTCGTTCTAGTTTCAACTCTGCTGCAATCTTGCCACAACCACAGATAAGCCATTTACCTCTAAGGTCAGACACCTCATTCTCAAGTTAGAACTATTCTAGGACATACAACTTCCTGTGAACTCAGTGTTTGTACATTCAGCTGCCTACCTGACTTTTTATCAAGAACTGTAAGAGTTTGTAATTTTACTCATCTGTAAGCTAAGAAGCCAGCCTGCCAGTTTCATTGGTGCTATCAGAAAACATGACATATTTATATCAAAATGACAAAGGGCTTTATTACTCACGGCACAGCAAGTGTCATGAGATCATATCCACATTGGTTCCCCTCATTCCTCAGGGGTCAGCAGGGTAACCTGGAGCAGCTCGGGTAGATGGTGGGCACGTAATAGGTTTGCATCATGGTAGAGGAGGCCTGAGCACAGGGACCCCAAATCTTTTATAATAGACAGTAAGCCTGACTGACGTTTCCCTAGAGGGAGACATTATCTTTATTATACTGGACAGTAAGCAAACTTGACCTCATTATCTTTATTATACTGGACAATAAACAAATCTGCCCTCTGCTCTGAAAGAGACCCTCCTGCTATATTTTCCAAAATGTTCACTATATAAACATCTTTGAAAAGACAGTCTGGAACAAGGGCTTTCCATGCCTCTGCTCACAAGATGTGCAGATATGAGAGATCCATGGAAAATTATCTCCCAACAGTATCCATTCCTTATTGCTACATTCGCTTGTCTTCTGGTGAATTTTCTCATAAATGAGATGCTCTGATGATGCTGACCAATAGAGGCTGGGACCAGACCCATTCATTTTGTCCCATACAGCATTTAAAGCTACTGTCCATAGGATCCAAGCAGCAGGGAGAGACCAATGCAAAATTGACCTTAACCATACTCCCCCTGCTCCTGGGGCCCTGGACCCAACCAGCTGGACAAATCTCACAGCATCACTGGCATTGAGGGTCTGTACTGACCTTTCCACATGGTGCAAGGCGTTCCCCCAGGGGCAGCAGTATGTATCAGTGACTGCACCGTCTCTGACTTGGCTCACAGAGAAAAGGTCTAGGGCAATTCTGACATCCATTATAACCCTGGCCAAGGAGTTGAGGCTGAACTGACGACCTCCTCGTCCAAATCCTTGAGCCTTTCATTAAAGTCAGGACAAACTTTGTACCCTTTTCCAACTGGATGACATCCACTATGGGGAAAACTGTCTGCAATGTGAGCATGAGTGATGAGTCAGTTATCCTTCTGGAAGGTTCTCCTGAATAACTGTGAAGAGCCTCATTTGGGGGCGATCTCTGCAGTCATCTTAGGGCTACATGACCTCCTGGTGGTGTTTTCTTAAACACTTGAAGGTCTCTTAGGCCCACCCCTAAAGTACAAGCCTGTGTAGTTTTGGAAAGTAAGTAAATTAATGCCCGGCTTCTCTACAAGATGTGAGGCACCAGAAGTCCACACAGAACCCCTAGAAAGAAAGCGTGTTGACAAAGTTGGAAACCCCCCAGAGTGACTCATGTCAGGGGAAGACACAGATTGAGTGCCTCCCATGTGACTTCCTGGAGGGCTGGTAAGCCCTAGAGTGCCCAGTTCAGCTTGAGTAATAAGTCTAGTCCTTGCTTTGCTGCAGGCCCAGGTTGGCCAGTTTGTCCGTGCCACTGACCAGTAGCACTTGTGCACCTTGTGGAATGATCGAGCAATATCTCTAGGAATAGGGATGGGAAGATATCCACAGGTGTGGACAAATGTTTTGCACAGGAGATGTAGGAGCTGGGGACACTCCCTTATGTTTCCAATGGCTTCTCCAACAGGTTAAGAGGCTGACAGTCAAATCATGGTCAGAGCTATCTGGCAGGGAATGGAAGACACAGCAGTCAAACTTAAGGGACTTAACAGAATTTATAAGAAACTCACTGGGGCATTTTTTCTTTGTGAGGAAGGCCTCACGCAGTTCTGAAAGACAAAGATTATGAACAGTTCTCTCTTACCCATTCTCACTCCCACCCTGTTCATGGGTGTTTTTCTCTCTCCATCAACCACAAAATCAGTGAGTAGCGATAACTTCACCTTTTCCAATCATCCTCTACTCCACCCAGACCTATATGCAACAGGAACTAAGGCATCTTTTAAAAACTTACAGAGATCTATTATGCCTCCCCACTTTGACCCACATGGTCCACTGAAGAGGAACTGTTTGAACGGTACTCAGCCAAATGATCATTATCTTCAGAAAAGCAGGAATTATGGTAGACCCCAAAACCAAGGGAGCAATAATTAAAGAGCCATCAGAATAATGGAACATCACCCTTTTTCATCTTTGGTTTGAATCCTCAAAGTCCAATTTCCCAACAGAATTTTAATTTTAGCCTAGTCTGACTCACTTGTTCACCCTGGGCTAGGAAAACCTCAGTTGGCAATTCTATTAAGTCCTGGAATTGAGAAAGGGGGTATTTCAGAGGAAGAGGAAAGAAAATTGATCAGGCGAATCCAACACATGTTCATTGTAGGAGGTTATGCTTTATTTGTCATGGTTCCCCACGAGCACTCTCTTGACTGTTACGGAAAAATCACTCATGACACTTGTTAAAGATAGTAAGAGTTTGGGACTAGCATATGTTAACTATTATATATAGAATGGATAAACAACAAAGTCCTACTGTAGAGCACAGGGAACTATATACAAAATCCTGTGGTAAACCATCGTGGAAAAGAATATGAAAAAGAATATATTTTTACACTTCGAAATGAACATGACATTGTAGATCAACTCTACGTCAATTAAAAAAAAAAGATGGTAAGGAAGATTTTATTCAAGGCGAGCTCCTACAATGGGTTTTGTAATATGGGAGAGAGATCTGGTTCTACTCCAAATGCAATAAGGACAAATGACGATGTACAGCCAAAGAGCAGGAAGAGGGTCAGTGGATGGAAAATTGAGAGGAAACATCAGAGGTAAGGGTGGTGGTGGGGATTCTGGTTAAATCAGATGGATAGGATAACACTGCTGAAGGCGGGCCAGGGTGATGAAATATATAGGGTAGAAGATATGGAATTTGATCAGATATCAGTGGCAGGGCATTTTCTGATAAGTGGACTCAGTAGGATTCTTGCTAAAACTGGATGGAACAGGCAGGGCCACTGGATTAGAGGACAGAGCCCAAGATCAGGGCCTTGTCAGAAAGAGGGCTCAGAAGAGCCCGACTCTACTTTGATCAAGGAGAGGAGAGTCTTTGTCATGGCCCATCCTATTTTCTTCAGTCACACATTTCACTAATTCTTTTATCAAACACGCAGTGAGTGAGAAGCATTAACACAACAACAGTAGTAATAATAACAGCAAATGTAAGCAAGGGCACAGTGGAAGAATCTGCCTCATCGGATTTAGAATCCATGATTCCATGACTGAGTTACTACCATCACCTGACCTAATAATTGAAATAAGATGTCATATAGCTCATTTTTTGAGTAGAAGAATGTGTAGACTTTCTATACCTGCACTGTCCAAATACCCTGGCCAGTAGCCACACGTGGCTATGGGCCACTTGCCAAATGGCTAGTCCAAACTGTAAATGTAAAATACACATTGCCTTTCAAAGACATCATAGGACCCCAAATCAGAGAGCATGGCAACTCTAAGATTGCAAATGTTGTGAGTAATCTACAACTGACGAGAGCGGGACTGAATATGGGAGAGGTTCATCAGAAAAGTCCTTGACATCAGAAAGACCATGGGGAGAAATACTCAGAGTCCTAGAGTGAGCGAGCTGAGGCCAGCAAGGATGATTTTTTCTGTGGTTCTGTCTATGGACAAAGAGAATTCTTTGTGGATGACATCTGTTTGACTCATATTTTCAAAAGAAAATTATCAGAGTTCCCTGGTGGTGCAGTATGTTAAGGACACAGTGTCGTCACTGCTGTGGCATAGGCTCAATCCCTGGCCCAGGAACTTCCAAATAAAACAAAAAACAAATCAAAGGAAAATTATCAAAATGCATACAGACCATAGTCATACATAAATCCTGTTTGAAATGTGTTCTGATCTACCCCGATCCAGCAAACTGTTTCATTTTGCATCTTAGCACTTCAGTTTTGCTATTGGGCTCCTCCCATTCTTGATAGTCCAGTACAAACCCCACCTGTGCCTGAGGATCATGAATTAACTACCTCACTGTCAAAGCCCAAAGTGATTTATTCAAAGCAGGTTAAGTTTCAGTGTCTTCAGTGCTAGGCACTATTCTAGGTGCTGGAGACACAGTGGTAAACAGGCAAAAATCCTGCCTCCCGGACCCTATACATCAGTGGTCTTGCTCTTCAGAATTTTTTTTTTTTTTTTTTTTTTGTCTTTTTGCCTTTTTCTAGGGCCGCTCCTGCGGCATATGGAGGTTCCCAGGCTAGGGGTCTAATCAGAGTTGTAGTTATCAGCCTACACCACAGCCACAGCAACACAGGATCTGAGCCATGTCTGTGACCTACACCACAGCTCACAGCAACGCCGGATCCTTAACCCACTGAGCAAGGCCAGGGATCGAAACCGCAACCTCACGGTTCCTAGTCGGATTCGTTAACCACTGTGCCATGACAGGAACTCCACTCTTCAGAATTTTTATGTTTATTCTTTCTTCCATTTATTGGACTGCTCTACTTTTTAAGTTATCTTTCCAGATATGTATGTAACTGATATTAAGGGGAAATTCTTTCCTTATCAATACCAATAAAGTTATTATGGATGTTGTTTAGAATTTCAGTTTTATCTTGGCCGCATTTCAGGTGTTTACTTTGGAGGTAGTTCTCCTGAAAATTCCCTTGCAAGAAGTATTCAACCTCCTGAGGCAGAACTTTCCTAATGAAGGCAGTAATGTGAAAAGTAAAATAATAATAATAGTAATGTGGCACTCTTGCATGAAGAGAAAGAGTCACAATCCCTTAAACAGAGGTATACAGTTCAGCTGTCAAAAAGTCCACAAGGATGTCAAGCATATGTGGCCAACTAATGGAACCTGTCAGCTCAGAGGCTGTCATCTTGAAGAACAAGGGGAGATTTCTGCAATTAATGACTTTCCTTGATGGAGCTTGACAATGGCCTTGACCCATTCACTGCAATGTTTAATCTAATTTTACAAATTAAGAAAATTGCACTAGGCACTTACATTTCCATGATACCATCAAGGATACTGTTGTTCTATTAAAATTTTGTGGTTCCTGATGTAGGACTCAGCTAATGAATAATTTGATATCAATGTCAAGGTAATGGAATAAAAATGTAATGAAAATTTTTTTTTTGTTTTTTTGTTTTTCTTACCTCTAGGGGTAAGCTAAATTGTGATTAATGACAGCTGGACACTGTTAACTACTTTTATTCACACAGCATAATAGAGGTATCAGAAAGTCTTCTAAGGTAAAAGACTTCTAAGGAGGCAGAAGATTTATTTGCTGATCACATCTTGACTTAGGTATAAATTACAATCTGTGCTTGGTGATAAGATTTCTGGTATTTACTGTCCTTTTTTTGGCACATCAACAGGATTAAAAAGAAACTAGAATGAGTCCCTTGTTTTTCTTAAATGTTTATGGAGCTATATAAAACTCTCAAAATTTTCTTTACTAGATAGGATCAGGTATTTGGGGATAAGGTTAGAAGGACTTGCATTGCAAAAAGAAGTTACACAATGAGAAATCTCAGTTAGAAGAAAGCTCATTTTTATAACCAACAGATTGACTGGACTAGAGGTTAATGAGTACTGTGTCCAGGATGAAAAATACAATACATTCAATGCCTGGTAAAACCTGCTCTATGATGCTGCCACTCTGTTCCACAAACCATCTTCTTCTGCATGTGGCACTTCCCAGACTGGCATTCAGAACATCTGTTAACAGAACTGGGCTGCTGGCGTTGCCTTTTATCTCTCATCTACTCCACACAGCACGCCTGCCATCCTCAGGTCATTGATCACATTCTTGTAATCGGTTTGTCACTGGCCCGTCTTTCTTAACTTCAGTCTGGTTTCCTCCACTCTTATCTCACACTTAACAACTCGGCCAGTTCAGATAATGTCACCAACCAGAAACCACCATCAGATGGACTTACCAGCAATCAGAAGGACGAAGTGTCCTGCGTCTTCATCCACCATTCAACGTAGGACCAGGCTTGCAAGCACACTGAGGACACTGCGGTCCTTTTACAGAATCAGGCACTTCCTAACCGGTAGGGGCTTAGTGGGGCTGCACGGTGCCTGGAGAAGACAGGGAGGGAGGGGCCAGTAAAAGAGAACAGATGGGCTTCAGCCTCTTGGGAATAGAACCCATGGGGAAAAAAACATCTATTTTTCTTTCAGTGCCTGGGACAGAGGAGAGTAAGCTCTCCAAACCTGCTAACTGTTGCTGTTTGTACTACCAAGCACTTTCCCTAAAGGCCCCAATGGCAGAGCTGTACCCAGTTCCTTGCTGTGCTGCAGCAAGGCCCATTGTACTTAACACAACAAAGAATCATACTCTTAGATTAAAAATGGCCAGACATGTTTAACAGGGCCCAGATTACATAAGCCATGTTGTACTGTAGGGCCTCCGATCTGTTACCAAGTCTAAACTTGTTCTGCTTGTTACAGGACAGGCCAATAAATTGGGAGATGAGCTGTTGGGGCAAGGATTAGTGGTTTTATTTGGAAAGTCAGCAGACAGAGAAGATGGCAGACTACTGTCCCAAAGAATCATCTTACCCAAGTTAGAATTTAGGCTTCTTTTATACTAAAGGTTGGGGGACAGGGGGCGGTGGTTGGTTGGTGCAAACTTCTTGGTGTCAGAATCCTTATTCTTGCAGGATCCTTTGTCCTCTTTTTACATAGGTAAAGTCATGACTTTCCTGTAAACCATCAAAAACAGCCAACAAAACAAACACTATTCTCTGTTCTGCAACTTTTTAACTCTATGTGAATGGAGGTGTGTTATACCTCTAAAGGTCAGACTGGAGAATGAGCTCTCCTTTATATTTCAGGCTACAGGCAACATTCTTTTACAAAAGGTGCAGAGCCAGCATGATTAAGCACAGCCAACAGGAGTTCCCATCGTGGCTCAGTGGTTAACGAACCCGACTAGGAACCATGAGGTTGCGGGTTCGATCGCTGGCCTCGCTCAGTGGGTTAAGGATCCGGCGTTGCCGTGAGCTGTGGTGTAGGTCACAGACATGGCTCGGATCCTGAGTTGCTGTGGCTCTAGTGTAGTCCGGTGGCTCCAATTGGACCCCTAGCCTGGGAACCTCCATATGCTGCAGGAGTGGCCCTAGAAAAGACCAAAAAAACAAACAAACAAACAAACAAAAAAAACAAAAAACCAAAACCAAAACAAAAAAAAACCACAGGCAACAAAGCACAAAGGTTAAAGTAAAAGAAACAGATCCAACATGGAGTCAGACTTGCTCTTCTCTGTTATACTCTTACCTGTGACTAGTGGTTGCTTCTCTTACTAAGAGGATGGCTCCCTGGATGTCCCGCTTCAACAGTTTGAACCTGTGTCTGGAGTCTAGCACTGTTTACAGTCATGTGAATTTCTCATTATCGCAGAAAAAAATCTCATCCAAAACAAGTAAACATCACCTGGCTCCCTTGTTTAAAATGTAATACACACACACACTCTCTCTCTCTCTCACACACACACACACACAAACACACATTCACAAAATCAAAAATGATAACAAGACATTTCCATTCTAATTGCTCAGCAGAGTCAATCTCTTTGCCTGCTGCCGCTCCGTCACCACACTCCTCCACACTCTGCCCCCAAACATGTACTGTGACTGCAGGGGAACCAGTGGTGACACTGTAATAGGGAACAACAAACCCAACTCCCTATTAGATGTGTTCCTTTTCCTTTAGCTTTACTTTCACCTTTGTCCTGTGTCACCTGTGCTTAGTCATCCTGGCTCTGCACCTTTCGCCAAAGGATGCTGCCTATAACCTGAAATATACAGGATAGCCTATTTTTAAGGCTATGAACTTTACATTTTTAGATAAAAAGTTGCAGAACAGAGAATAACATCTCTTTTGATGGAGGTTTACAGGAACATCATGACCTAAGTGGACAGCTGCAAGAACAAAGGATTTCTGCACCAACAAGTTTGCAACAATGAACTACGGCCCCCTCCTCCGTTTTCTTGTATAAAGGGAGTCTGAATTCTGACTGAGGGGAGAGGGTTCTTTGAGACCTTACTCTGCCATCCTCCCAGTCTGCTGGCTTTCTGAATAAAGTCGTTATTCCTTGCCCCAGCAACTTGTCTCCCAGCTTACTGACTTGTCGTGTGGTGAGCAGAAAGAGCTTGGACTCAGTTACAGCACCTCTGCCATCCCTCCAGAAGTGTGTCATGAATATCCTCTTTCCCATGCCCCAAGCACTGGCAGGATGTCCCCTCCTGGTCTGCCCTCTCTTAGAGCTTTTCCACTCTCCTCAATGGGAAGTGAACCAGCACGTCTTCCCCCAGGGCTGTCAAGCACCTTATACACTGTGATGGTTAGCCCAATTAAGAGACTGGGAACTGGAGTTTCCACTGTGGGCTCAAAGGGTTAAGAACTCGACATAGTGTGCATGAGGAGGTGGGTTCGATCCTTGGCTTTGCTCAGTGGGTTAAGGATCTGGTATTGCCACAAGCTGTGGTGTAGGTTGAAGACGTGGCTTGGATTCAACATTGCCATGGCAGTGGCATAGGCCTGCAGTTGCAGCTCTGATTCAATCCCTGGCCCCGGGAACTTCCATATGCCATGGGTGTAGCTCTAAAAAGAAAAAAAAATAATGGGGGGAGCACTGGAGACCAAAGAACCTGCATCTGGTTATGAATAAAGCAAACTTTGGGGCTTGGGACACAGGAGAACATCACATGGTGGTAGAATCAGAGGATGAAGAATTGCCCAAGGTCTCACATCTGGTTAGCAGCTGAACACAGAAGTCACAGACACTAGGGATATTGGAACTAGATAGGACATCAGTAACCATCCAACTCAGTGCCCTCAGCTATGAAGAATTAACACACAGACACCCTCCACAAATGGCATCTTTACTGGCCAAGTAATATTGGGATTTCTTGATACCCAAACCCAAATGGTGGTACCCTGTGGAGTAGTCACTTCATCACCTCCCTGTGGCCCACCCACCACAGTGCAGCCCTGGACAAATCTTATATCTCTGCTTCTGCCAAGACAACAAAACTTCATGATTCTAGGCTCATTTCTCATGCTTTATTCATTGCCTCCTAAATCTGATAATCCCACCTTCATATCTTCCAAAAAAAAAAAAAAATCCACCACTTCCTGGGAAACTTCCAAATGTTTCTCTTCTCACCCTACAATCTAGTGGACAACAATTTCTGGAAACCACTGAGTGCATGTTGATGTCAATTTTTCTCACTGTGTGTGCTACGTGGTACCCTGTTCTATGTCTTTAACAACAAGGGTTTTGCCTGGTTGCAAAGGCCTCTGAAGGTGGAGCACCTGTAATAATTTGTAAGTAGCTGGAAGTGGATTTTAACTAGAGTCTATCACTGATATCTGAAGCAATAAGTCACCTGGCCAGTGAACAAGGCAGGCACACTTCCAAAGGCTTGGGCAGCCCTCCCTTTAAAGACACACATTCACTCTGCACAGTCACTCGCTCCCTGAGGGGAAGGATTCCCATCCAAAACCAGAGTGGGTCCTCAGAAGTTGTTGCAAGGCTGTACTGGCAGCATCAATTTCCTTGTCCTCACTCAGTGCTAAACCCCTCCTATTCTAGATACTAAGTTCCTTTCAAAATTCTAACTAACCAACAGAGGCAAGTGGGTAATTTTCTACATGATAACAAAAGTTCAAGGGTATGTATTTGGAATCAAATAATTTTGTACTCTATCGGTTTTGCTGTTTTAATAGAATTATTTATGAGGCATTTAGAACTGGTTTTTGATTTTTCAGTTTAAGCTGAACTCATTCTAAATTGCTCATTTATTCTCTCTCCTCTCTCTGATGAATTTTTCTCATGTCCTACTTTCACATGAGAAATAATCTAATCTCAAAGAAATTCCATCTGAATGGGAAATTTGATAGCATTTTCTCTTCGCTTGTGGCTCATTAATTTTCCATTAATGAACAAGTTCCTTGTAATTAAACAGTAGAATTTCAAGAGAATGCTCATGTGCACAGCAATGTACTTTGATTCTCTACACTTGGATTGACAACAAGACTTTTTATTTATTTACTTGTTTATTTACTTATTTATTTGTCTTCTGTCTTTTTAGGGCCACACCCGTGGCATACAGAGGTTCCCAGGCTATGGTCAAATTGGAGCTCCAGCTGCTGGCCTACGCCACAGCCACAGCAACAGCAACATGGAATCCGAGATGCATCTGCAACCTACACCACAGCTCATGGCAACGCCGGATCCTTAACCCACTGAGCAAGGCCAGGGATCGAACCTGTGTCCTCATGGACAGTAGATGGGTTCATTACTTCTGAGCCTCAACAGGAACTCGACTCCCTTTTAAGTACTGAAAAAAGATACTAAAAAAAAAAAAAAAAAAAATGGGGAGGGCTCCATGAGTCCCTCTTTTCTACCATTCCCGCTTGTACGTACATGAGAAAAGGGGGTTGAAGGCCAGGAGGAGGGAGCCAAGGGAAACCGAAAGGATAATCAGCTGAGATGCCAGAACAAGAAGTTTCACCAAAAGTAGCCTTCAGGAAGCAGAGGATGGGATCTTTGCTTCCAGGTGGGAGCAGAAAGAATGAGAGCTTCAGCAAAAGAAACAAGGAAAATCCTGATAACTACCAGGTTCAGGAAGGATGGGGTCCCCCAGGTAGCCACCAGGCTACAAATCTTGTCTCTTTCCACATTCATTTAAAAAAATAAATAAATAAACCCTGCCGTGCTCTCTTCTTTTCCTTCCTCTTTTCTTTTTTCTTTTCTTTCCTTTTCTTCCCCTGCAAAGAGAGTACAAATCAGGGAATCTCAATTACCAAACAATGAATAACTCATAAACCACCAACCACAAACATTTTAAGAAAATCAAAACATAAAAGAAGAACAACTTTAATGTACCTTTTCTCTTTCTTTTTTTTTTAAAGAGAGAATTTACACCTGAGGAAAATTTTTTTTAAGTAATCAGGACATTAAAGTCAGCTTAATTAAAATAATCATAGGAATGAGGATGAATATTATATCATGAAATGAGAGCAGGCAGTTATGAAAAGAATTAACCATATGGAGGTCTCTGGTGGCCTAATGGGTGAAGGATCTGGCCTTATCTGTGCTGTGGCAAGATTACAACCATGGGCTGGGAACTTCCATGTGCTGTGAGGCATGGCCAAAAAGAAAAAAAAAAAAAAAAAAGGAATTAACCAGTGATCTTGGAGATACAAACAGCCACTGAAATAAAACTTTTCAAGATGTGGGCTCAGTAGCAGAATGGGCACTGCTAAAAACCAAACCAGAGAGCTGGAAACTAAGACCAGGAGCTCTCCCAGGACACAATACAAGGCATAAAGAGACAAAAGCTGGAGTTCCCGTCGTGGCGCAGTGGTTAACGAATCCGACTAGGAACCATGAGGTTGCGGGTTCGGTCCCTGCCCTTGCTCAGTGGGTTAAGGATCCGGCGTTGCCGTGAGCTGTGGTGTAGGTTGCAGACGCGGCTCGGATCCCGAGTTGCTGTGGCTCTGGCGTAGGCCGGTGGCTACAGCTCCGATTCGACCCCTAGCCTGGAAACCTCCATATGCCGCGGGAGCGGCCCAAGAAATAGCAACAACAACAACAACAACAGCAAAAGACAAAAAGACAAAAAGGCAAAAAAAAAAAAAAAAAAAAAAAAAAAGAGACAAAAGCTTTGAGTGACACGTAAAGAATTCTGAAGGACAGATCTAAAAGTTTTAGCACTGGTCCACAGACATCCCATCCATTTGGCTATCATCTTTCCTGCTCATCTTCATAACCTAAGCATCTCAAAGGTTGGGCTTTTCCCCAGTTTTGTTGGTTTGTGGCTCACAGTGGAGGTCTGGGCCCCGGCTTTCCCCCAGGGCTTCCCCTAACTAGCGCAAGTAATATTCTGAGCCTCAGACAGGCTCCCTAGGAAGTCCAGAACCCCCAGCAGCTTTAATGCAACCTGGTCCCCACCCTGCACCTCCCCAACCTACTCTTTGACACACGCTGAGTGCCAGTCTCAGGCGACGCTCCTGGACGATGAGTGACTCTAGAGGTCAGAGGACCAGTCCCTCGAGAAGTCTCCCGAGTATTGGGAAGCCGGGTAGGGAGAGAGAAGCATAGTTTTCACTTCTTGGTATCGCGGCCACGCCCCTTCGACCGACCACGCCCCTTTGAGTTGTAGAGCTACGCCCTGAGCGGCCGGCCTTGTGGGAGCTGTAGGGCTGAGCGGCCTCGCGGGAGAAGGCGGGAGGGTCGGCTGAGAAAAAACTGGGGGCTGCGCCTAAGTGAGGGGACTTTGGGTCTCCCCCGGCTTCCTGCTCCACCTCGGCCAGTGAGGCGGGGTATCCGGGGCGCCTTCCGATCCCGCCTGACGCCGCAGAAGGGCTCTCGCTCCTTGCTTAGAGGCTCTAAATACTGCATTTATTCTGCTCCGAACTTGCACAGCCCTGAGGGCCCAGGATTTGGCCTGAACTTTGCGAAAACAGAGCTTTCCTTTTTTTGATCTGTGAACAGAGGCTGCTTTCAGAAACCTGACACCCAGCACGGTCCACGTTTGCAGACACTAGGACCGAGACCTCCCTCCCTAAAGATGCCTTGTTCACACTTCTGCCCCGTGAAGCCACAACCTGTGAGCATGGAAGCAACCTGTGAACATGGATGGAAGATGCCCAGCTTTATTCAGTCTTCCTTTAGATATAATCCCTGAATGGACCCTGTTCAAATTTAGGTTGTGGTAAAATGCTCCAATCCCAAGTGACAATATTCTACTGATGTTGGCTGCTGGATTAAGAAAGAGCCCAGAAGTTTCTCCTGTGTCAGCCCAATAAATAGTTGATTTAAATCAGACTGTGGAGGAGGAAAAAACCACTTCTTTCTGCCCAACTAGGTTCTCCAGCTGGGGGCCTTGAAAATTAAACTGACATAAGGCATGAAAATGCATGGGAATTTCATAATGAAAATGAAAGGATGGCAGACAAGTGACTGAGGCTTGTATACCATCTTAGACTAAGCAAAGGAAAAAGTTTGGGACTTCTGGGAGAGTTGAGGCAAGTAAGAGGAAGTTGTGTGTGGGGGAGATGTGTGATCTATAAAGGTTGTCTTTTAATGTAAAGAGTCTCAGATGATAAGCGCTGTCTCTAGGGGGTAGCTCAAAATTGAGTGCCAAGTAGGCATACGAGGGAGTGGCTAGTCTGGTACCCTTTAAGACATTGGTGAAAGACCTGGAAGGTTGTGTGGTAGCAGCACACAGAGAAGCTGTTCAGTATTAATGGCATTAAGGGTAGTGAATTTACAGAAAGCTCACATACCACATGGCTGGCCTTTCTTTTGGATTATCACAGGACCCTTCACTGTAAGTTTATAAGTTGGGTGTGATCCATTATACTGGCCCCCAACTCTGTTACTAAATATTAATGTTGAGCCTTAAACTAAGACAGTTTGACTTCAGAGCCCAAGGCTGTTACCACTCACCTACCACATATCTGGGCTGTTTCAGCTCTGCTGAAAAGAACTGTGTGACCTCAGGCCAGCTGTTCATCTCTTGGCCTCCTTTGCTCATCTGTATCTGCACACAGATATGGGAAGTTGTGGTAAAAACCATTCTGATTCTGAGACATGGGACTACCGAGCACCCACTATGGCTAAGACACTTGCTGACACAAGAGGTGTCTGCAATGTTCTGGGCAAACGGGTCAGAAAAAAAAGAATTTTCCAGCATAGTGAGGTGATGAGAAAGTAGAGTTTATTGAGATAAGGGATGCTGCTGGTGCAGTGGGACAACTTCCTGATAATCAGGGAGAGCCAACCCCTGTGTGGTATCTATTTTTATAGCCCAGGGAGAGGAGAGGTCTTGTGGTATACCTATTGATCTGCAGATTTGCTGGGGAAAGAGAGGTCTTTGGATACACTTGCTGGTTGGTTGGGGACATATAAGGCCTCTATAGGGGTGGGATGAGGAATGGGCCACATACTTTTTCTGGTAGGGGCAAGAAGGAGTAGGCCAGCTTGCTCAAGTTGGGGGAGGGAGCATGACACTGAGATAGGTGGAGCAATGATAAGGGTCTGGTCTTGGCCAGAGGCTTTGTGTTCTCTCTCCTTGAAGGGACTTTGAAGTCCAACAGTGTTAGACTAAGGTTTGGTGTTTAAAATGGAGACAATTTTTTTGTAAAGTTGTGTAAATGTGTAATAATACTTTAAGTGCCCATTAGACATGGTAGTGTCTTTTTATCACTTGGCTTTTCTGCTTTTTGCAAGACAGCAGGCACCAAATAATCAGATTTTGGTGTTGCTTAGCAAAAGGACTGGCTCTTTCTTTTGGAATTCATTAGTTCTCTTGTAGTTAGGTAAGTTTTTTCTCTTCTGCACTCTCTGTTCTGAGGCTTAAAGATTCTAAGACACAAAGCTTTGTGTTGGTAATCCTATTTTACAAGGCTGTTCTATTTTCCCTTTGAAGACCAACTCCCAATCATTTAGATACTTAAAAGCCTAGACACAGCGTAGTTTATTCCTATAATGTACTGGCCTCAAATGCCAGGTAGGTTTTGCAGTACCTACCCAGGAAACAAATCCTAGATTTTGCACAAATGACTCATACACATTAAAGTGCCATTAGAAACCCAGGGATTTTTAGGTGTAAATGTCAGAATAAGAGAAGGACTAGAATGTTGGAGGCCATACTTAGGGTCAAATCTCAGCAGCTTCATTTTTTGGGGTTGTGTGACCTTGGATAACTTAACTAACTCCTTTAAGCCTTAGTTTCCCCATCCCAAATCATAATATATCATAGAGGGTTTTGTTGGTTGTTTTTTTGTTTTGTTTTGTTTTGTTTTTTGGTCTTTTTAGGACCACACCTGCAGGATATGGAAGTTTCTAGGCTAGGTGTTGAACTGGATCTACAGCTGCCAGCCTATGGCACAGCCTCAGCAATGTCAGATCCAAGCCGCATTCCATGACCTGTGCCACAGAGGCAATGCTAGATTCTTAACTCACTAAGCGAGGCCAGGGTTTGAACCTGCATCCTCATGGGTATTAGCCGGGTTCTTAACCTGCTGAGCCACAATGGCAACTCCATCACAGTTTTTTAAAAGATCAAGTGAAAAACAATATGATATACATTTAGTGTAATACATCACCAATGAGAGAATGTCACTTGCCATCCAGCTGTACAAGTATTGTGACATTAGCCACTTCAATTGTTGAATTTAAACACACCCTGGAAGGCGTCCAGGGAGGAGATCAGGAATAAGGCCTCTGTGCTCTGGGAAAACTGGCAGAACAGGGCTTCAGATAGATATTTTCAGGAGCAACTTTTATAAACCCAATTTCTTGCATCTTCCCTTGCTTAGAAAAGCATTAAAATAATTAAGATATTTGTGCCTCGGTAGCAGTAACCTTCTACTGAGAAGTGTGTTTGATTACATGGACTTCTGCTCCAAAATCATATATACACTGACCTCGCCACTCTTTGGTGAAGTTCCTCAGAACTATTCTAGAGGTTGCCTCCTGGGCTAAAGTCCTCAGTGTGTCTTCAAAAAAACCCTGGAACTCATAGCTCTCACATTGTGCAATTTTTATTTGTTGACAGTTTTGACAACCATGAAGGGGCCCAGAGCAGACTTCTCTCCTTTGCCTGAATGCTTCCAGGATCTGGAGCTCTGGTACCAGCAGGGCCCACTGTGCCCATCTACCTCCTTAGGGAATCTAAATGAATATGGGTGAGTCTCTCCTGGTTTGTGGATCTTCTGATAATTGGTTGATGATCTTGAGTTTTATTTGGTGGTGTATTACAAGTACCTGGGCCCCCAGTTGAGAGATACTTGGGAAGTCCAGTTGAAAAACACTGGGGAAAAGTACCCCAGTTGAAGGATACTGGGGAGAGCCTAGTTGAAAGACACAGAGAGGTCAGGACTGAGTGAATAGGTGGGAACCTGGTCTAATGCCTTTCATAAACAAGGGGCATCAGAAATCTAGCTTCTAACTAACATTCTAACCAGATTTATGTACAAATGAAACTTACAATACTTATGAGTACTTAATTGGAATTAAAGGCAGTCTTTCCCTGAAAATGGCAAAGATGGGGCTCTTTTGATATTCCAACACCAGTTTATTGCATATGCAGTTAAAATTAGAGAAAGCCAACTTGATAAACATCTTTTCAGAACTCTGACCCTAAAGAACAAGTCCTTCTAGAGGAGTTTGCATTTTTCTCCCTGTAGTGTTCTACTAGGGAGCTCAGAAACTCTTATCTAGACCATCTCCAATTCCTGAGACTGAGGAAAAAGAGGACTTTTGGAACTAAACTTAATTTATTCTGTTATTTATAAACTAGTGAGTTTTCAGCATGCACGAAAATAAACTCAAAATGACTTAAAGACTTATTAAATATAAGACAATACCCCGTCACACTCCCAGAAGAGAACATAGGCAAAATGTTCTCTGACATCAGCCTTACAAATGTTTTCTCAGGTGAGTCTCCCAAAGCAACAGAAATAAAAGCAAAAATAAACCAATGGGACCTAATCAAACCGACAAACTTTTGCACAGCAAAGGAAACCAAAAAGAAAACAAAAAGACAACTTACAGAATGGGAGAAAATAGTTTCAAATGATGCAACTGGTAAGGGCTTAATCTCTAAAATATACAAGCAACTTATACACCTCAACAGCAAAAAAGCCAACAACCCAAAGGAAAAATGGGCAAAAGACCTGAATAGACATTTCCCCAAGGAAGATATACAGATTGTCAACAGACATACGAAAAGAAAATACTCAACATCCCTGATTATTAGAGAAATACAAATAAAAACTACCATGAGATACCACCTCGCACCAATCAGAATGGCCATCATCAATAAGTCCACAAATAGCAAATGATGGAGGGGGTGTGGAAAAAAGGGAACCCTCCTGCACTATTGATGGAAATGTAAGCTGATACAACCACTCTTGAGAACAGTATGGAGGTACCTCAGAAAACTATACACAGAACTACCATATGACCCAGCAATCCTACTCTTGGGCATATATCTGGACAAAACTTTCCTTAAAAAAGATACATGTACCCGCATGTTCATTGCAGCACTATTCACAATAGCCAAGACATGGAATCAACCCAAATGTCCACTGATAGATGACTGGATTAGGAAGATGTGTATATACACACAATGGAATACTACTCAGTCATAAAAAAGAACGACATAATGCCATTTGCAGCAACATGGTTGGAACTAGAGACTCTCATTCTGAGGGAAGTAAGTCAGAAAGAGAAAGCCAAATACCATATGATATCTGTTACAACTGGAATCTAATATACAGCACAAAGGAAACTTTCCACAGAAAAGAAAATCATTGACTTGGAGAATAGACTTGTGGTTGCCAAGGGGGAGGGAGTGGGGTAGATTGGGAGCTTGGGGTTAATAGATGCAAACTATTGCCTTTGGAATGGATTAGCAATGAGATCGTGCTGTGTAGCACTGGGAACTATGTTTAGTCATTTATGATGGAGCATGATAATGTGAGAAAAAAAGAATGTGTACATGTATGTGTAACTGGGTCACCATGCTGTACAGTAGAAAAAAAAATGTATTGGGGAAAGAACAATTAAAAAAAAGGAAAAAAACTAGTGAGTTTTATATTTTAATACTTGATTCATGACAAAGCTTTAAAAATGAAACTGTGAGATCTCTGTGTTTGTCTATATATCTGTGTGTACATTATAGATATGATATATCTTTACCTATGGATGGTATTATCAAAATTAATTTACAAATGAGCTCTATTTAATTGACCTAAAGGAATTTATAACTTCTCAGAATTATAAAAGAAACTAACCCAAATAAATTTCAAGTTTATGTAAACTGGGAAATATTTAGCATTAAGTTAATATTTGGTATTAAAGTTATTTTAAGTTTGCTGCTTAATTAATACAGACAAATATTAGAGTTATCAACTTTACGTATAATAATTTGATATACTCAGGTTTACTAGAAATCAAATAAGATTGTATTATAACTGTTGCAAAATTTGTCAGCCATAAAAATAACTTGGTATAATGAAATTTTTATAAGTAAATCAAGTGTAAATGAAATAAAAGAGTTTAGGTAAACTCTTTAGGATAATTATGTTTTAGGAATATCTACTTGAAAACTGTTTCTTCAGATTTTGGTAACTTGAAACTTTAGAGTTTTGCTAAATTAAGCTAAATAGTGGAAGTTTACTGTGTCATCCCCAAATATATTAAGATACTGGAACATTAATTACCAAACATAGGCTTCTTTTTTACATAAATTAAAGATATTTAGGACTATTGATAAATATGTTTGGCTACTGCTTCCTAGAGGAAAAGAGGCAGAACACTCTTTGACATAAGTCGTAGGGGTATTTTTTTGGATCTGTCTCCTAAGGCAAAGGAAACAAAGGCAAAAATAAACAAATGGGGCCTAATTAAGCTTAAAAGCTTAGCAAACGAAAGCATCAACAAAATGAAAAGATGGGAGTTCCCATCGTGGCGATAACGAATCCGACTAGTAACCATGAGGTTGCAGGTTCAATCCCTGGCCTTGCTTAGTGGGTTAAGGATGCAGCGTTACGGTGAGCTGTGGTGTAGGTGGCAGACGCGGCCTGGATCCTGCGTTGCTGTGGCTCTGGCGTAGGCCGGTGGCAACAGCTCTGATTCGACCCCTAGCCTGGGAACCTCTATATGCCATGGGTGCCACCAGAGAAAAGACAAAAAGACAGATAAATAAATAAATAAAAAGATGACCTACTGAATAGGTGAAAATATTTGCAAGTGATATGACAAATAAGGTGTTAATATCCAAAATGTATAAATAGCTCACACAACTCAATATAAAAACAAAACAAAACAAAACATGCAATTAAAAGCTGGGTGGAGGACCTGAACAGATATTTTTCCAGAGAGGACATGCAAAGGACCAACAGGCACAAAGAAAGTTGCTTAACATTGTTAATCATCAGAGAAATGCAAATTAAAATCACAACAACAAATCGTTTCACATCTATCAGAAAGGCTATATGACCAAAACAACACAAATTAATGTTTGCAAAGATGTGGAGAAAAGGGAAACTACACACTGTTAGTGGGAATGGAAATTGGTACAGCCACTATGAAAACAGTATGGAGGCGTCTCAAAGAACTAAAAATAGAACTACCACATGACCCAGCAATTCTACTTCTGGATATGTCTGAAAAAAAAAAAAAAAACCAAAACATTATTTCAAAGATAAATGCGCCCCAATGTTCATAGCTGCATTATTTACAATGGCCAAGATATGGAGACAACCTAAGTGTCCATCCACAGATGAATGGATTAAGAAGGTGTGGTACATATATACAATGGAATACTACTCAGACATAAAAAAGAATGAAATTTTGATATTTGCAACAACGTGGAGGGTTTATGCTAAGTGAAATAAGTCAGAGAAAGACATATACTGTATGTTAGCATTTATATGTAGAATCTACAAAATAAACTAGTGAATATAACAAGAAACAATAGAATCACAGGTGTAGAGGACAAACTAGTGGTTACCAGTGAGAAGAGGGGAGGGGGAAGGGGCAAGACAGGAGTAGAGGATTAAGAGGTACAAACTACTAGGTGTACAATAAATAAGTAACAAGGACATACTGGCCAGCACAGGAAATATAGCCAATATTTTATATTAACTTTAAATGAAGTAATTAAAGAAATTTTGAATCACTGTGTTGGACACCTGAAACTAATGTAATATTGTATACCAAATATACCTCAATAAAATTTCTTGAATTAAATAGAATTTTAAAAAAGAAAAGAAACTGCCACAAGTTGGTGAACTGAAATCTCAAGTTCTGATCTGGTATCAAAGGAGAATATTTAAAACTGGGAATGCTAGTAAAATAACCCTTTGTTTTCCTACTGCGTATCTCTGTGAGGCTGGGGTTTCCTCATTTATGTCAATCAAAATGACATATCACAAGAGACTAAGTACACAAATATGAGAATTCTTCTGTCTTAAGCCAGGCACAAGGAGATTGGCAAATTTATAAAATTGCTACACTTCTTACTACATCTTTTGTTTTGGAAAAAGTGGTTGTTTCCATAAAATATATGTTATTTATTTTCACATGCAAGGAATATATACTTTTTTCTTTTTTAACATCTTTTGAGGGCTGTACCTGTGGCATATGGAGGTTCCCAGGCTAGGGGTCAAATTGGAGCTATAACCCCTGGCCTACACCACAGCCACAGCAAGGCAGGATCCGAGGTGCGTTTGTGACCTACACCAGAGCTCAGGCAACGCCAGATCCTTAACACACTGAGCGAGGCCAGGGATCGAACCTGCGTCCTCATGGATGCTAGTCAGATTTGTTTCCACTAAGTCATGAGGGGAACTCCATTATTTTTATTTTATTTTTTTCATTTTAATAAATGAATTCATAAGTGGCTCTGAGCGCTGTTGTAAAGAAGATAAACTTGATCTTCAAATTCACCACTCCTTTGGAGCCCGTCTATGCTACTATCATCTCTTTCCTGACATCATCTCACCTTCACCCCTCAAGCTATTCAGTCCCCTGACTGACTTCACACCATCCTTTTTAACACTAAAAACCCCACCAAAATAAATGCACATCTCTCTAGAAGGCTGGCAAGGAATGACACTAAGAGTAGGGTTTTCAAGCATCCAGGAGCCTGAAGGAGAGAAAAGGAGGTCTTTTGACATTCTTCTAAGGTCACACAGAGCTACATCTACCAGCTTAAGTATGTATGCACCTATATAGATATATATTTATCTTTATGTATCTTTAAATATACTAAGTATACTTATTGCTTGATGATCAAAAATAGCAGACAGTACTACCAGGCAAAGAGAAGCATCTTCAAGTCAAGGTCAGAGAGAATTTCATTCATTTATACTGATGATGGAGGAGCCGAAGAGCCAAACTGGACAGTGAGGTGAACTCAGAGGGCAGTCAGAAAAGGAAGGCAGCCGACACTAGTGAGATAAAGGGAGAGGCAGCATTACCATTTCTGGAGCCTGGAAACAGATCCTGGGTGACACACTGTACATTCTCAGGCTTTAAGTTTTGTTTTTTTAAAGAACAGCTCTATTGAGATATAATTGACACAATAAACTGCACATTTCTAGAGTATAATATTTGGTGAGTTTTGACATATATTGACACCCATGAAAATATCATCACAATCAAGATAATGAACATATCCATCACCTCCAAAAGTTCCCTCGTAACCCTCTGTAATGCCTTCCTCCCACCCTTCCCCAGTCTCACCATCACACCTGTGCCCAAGGAACAGTGATCTCCTTTATGTCACTATACTTTGCTATAATTGCCATGGAGTTCTATATAAATGTGTTCATTCATACCAAACGGACTCTTCTTTGTCTGGCTTCTTTCACTCAGGATAGCTACTTTCAGATTAATTCATGTTGCTGTAGGCATCAATGTTTCCTTTTTACTTTTTAGTAATGTCTTTTTTGTGTAATTTACCACAATTTGTTCATCCTTTCATCTAGGGGTGGACATTTGGGTTGTTTTCAGTTTGAGGCTATTACAAATAAAGCTTCCATGAACGTTTATGTGTAAGTTTTGTATGGATAATGCTTTCTTTTCTTAGCTACATACCTAGAAGCAGTATGGCTGGATCTTATGGTAGATATATGTTTAAACTTTTAAGAAATTGCCAATGATTTTCCAGAGTGGTTGTGTCATTGTACATTCGCACAAGCAATACATGAAAATCCCAGTGGCTCCAAGCAATATATGAAACTGCCAATAATTGCTATTGTCATCTTTTCAAACTGTAGCCATTTAAAATGTATGTAGTGGCATATAACTGTGGTTTTAATTTGTATCTCTGTAACAACTCATGATGTTGAACATCTGTTTATGTACTTATTTGCCACCTGTGTATCTTTTTGGTGATGTGTCTGTTTAAATCTTTTTTTTTTTTTTTTTTTTGGTCTTTTTGCCTGTTCTATGGCCGATCCTATGGCATATGGAGATTCCCAGGCTAGGGGTCTAATCGGAGCTGTAGCCAATGGCCTACACCACAGCCACAGCAACGTGGGATCCAAGCCACGTCTGCCACCTACACCACAGCTCATGGCAACGCCAGATCCTTAACCCACTAAGCGAGGCCAGGGATCAAACCCGCAACCTCATGGTTCCTAGTCGGATTTGTTAACCACTGTGGCATGACGGGAACTCCTGTTTAAATCTTTTGCTCAGTTTTAATTTGACTTGTTTTCTTATAGTCAGGTTTTAAGAGATTTTTATATGTGCTGGATACAAGTCCCTTTGGAGATAGATGCTTTGCAAAGATTTCCCCCACCTCTGTTGTCTCTTCATTCTTTTACAGTGTCTTTTGAAGAGCAGAAGTTTTTAATTTTAATGAAGTCCAAGTAATTACTATTTTATGGATTGTACTTTTGGTGTTGTACCTAAGAAACACCTAACCAAAGGTCACAAAGGTTTTCTCCTTTGTTTCCTCTGGAAGTTTTATGATTCTAGTCTTTATTAGATCTGTGATCAATTTTGAGTTAATTTTTGTATATCGTGTGAAGTATGGATCCAAATTCTTTTTTCCTAACTGGTGGATATCCAATTGTTCTAGCAACATCTGTTGAGAAGTCCGTCATACCTCTATTGCTTTGCCTTAGTGATTTTTTCAGAAATCACTTGTCCAGGAGTTCCCTGGTGCCCTACTTGTTAAAGATCCAACATTGTCACTGCTGTAGTGCGGGTTCATTCCCTGGCCTGGGAACTTCTACGTGCCAAGGGTACAGACAAAAAAAAAAAAAAAAATCAGTTGTCCATTTATGTGTGGGTCTCTTTTTGGACTCACTTCCATTGACTTATGTGTCTTTTTTAATGCCAATAGCATACATACTGTTTTGATCACTGTAGCAATATACAAATTCTTGATATCAGATAGTGTTAGCCCTCTAACTCTGTACTTCTTTGGTGAATTGTTTTTCTTACTCTATAAAGTTTGCATTGCCATATGACTTTTAGATTAGCTTCTCAAGTTCCATAAAAAAAAGTTGGGGAGTTCCTGTCTTGGCGCAGCAGAAACGAATGCAACTAGGAGCCATGAAGTGGCAGGTTCGATCCCTGGCCTTGCACATTGGGTTGGGGATCCCGCGTTGCCCTGAGCTGTGGTGTAGGTTGCAGATGCGGCTCAGATCCTGAGTTGCTGTGGCCCTGGCATAGGCCAGTGGCTACAACTCCGATTAGACCCCTAGCCTGGGAACTTCCATATGCCGTGGGTGCGGCCCTAAAAAGACAAAAGACCAAAAAAAAAAAAAAAAAGTTGGGATTTTGATTGGAGTTGATTTGAATGTATAGATTAACTTGAGGGAAATTGACATTTTAACAAAACTGAGTCTTCTAACCCATGGAAAAAATACCCATTTTTTCCTAACTTCTTTAATACCTTTCAGCAATGCTTTTTAGTTTTCAGCACGCAGGTCTTTCATATCCTTAGATTTACCCGTAGGCATTTAAAAATTTTTTAATTAGGAGTTCCCGCTGTGAAACAATGGGATCAGCCATGTCTCTACAGCCCAATAGTTTATTTAGGCTTTTGTAGAATAGTTCCTCTGGAGGGTGAGAATGTTCTGGGTATTTTGAAATCGTTTCTTTTCTTACTTCCTCTGCTGATATTCAATGTGAGAACTGGGCCAACATCCTAGCGGTAAAACTCATAATATGTTGTCCTCTCTTCCCCACCCCGAGTTTTTCTCTCTCAGAATGGTCTACGTTGAGCCCTTCAGCCATTTGTTACTTACAGTTCAGGTTTTCCTACCCTGGTACTGATTCCCATAGAGGTTTCTGCATGTGTGTTTCTGGCATGGTATAACTTCCTGATGTAGAAGGGCTCATTTCTTCTGAGACTGCTGTGCTACAGGTGTTGGTTTTAGGTACAAGGGCACAGGTCCTCAGCGCTTTTGTTTGCCTCTGGCGCCCCCTACCTTCCCTCTCCGTGAACTTCCATCTCCTGGCTCCTCTATTTCCTTCCTTCACAATGTTCCCATGCTCCCCAGAGAAAACCTGGTTGGAGGGGTTCCCGTCGTGGCTCAGTCGTTAATCAACCCGACGAGCATCCATGAGGACTGAGGGTTCGATCCCTGACCTCGCTCAGTGGGTTAAGGATCCTGCATTGCCGTGAGCTGTGGTGTAGGTCCCAGACGTGGCTCGGATCCCACGTTGCTGTGGCTGGGGCCTTGGCCGGTGGCTACAGCTCCGATTGAACCCCTAGCCTGGGAAACTCTGTATGCCGCAGGTGCGGCCTTAAAAGACAAAAAAAGAAAAGAAAAGAAAAAAAAAACCTGACTGGATAAGAATAACTGAAAATAGTATGAAACTGTTTGCAATTTAAAAGGGATCAAAATAACATAACATTAAGGAATGGAATGCTAATGGTGTAATCATAGATGAGAAATGTCTCACGTTACTTTGATACACTAACCACCACTGATTCTGTAAAATGGATTAAAAAATCAACTATTCCTTTCATATATGTTTGAACATTTCATAGCCTGGAAAATGAGAAGAATGAAAACAATTTTTCCAGGTGACTGAAGCTTTACAAACAGATCTGTGAAACAGTGTTTGTTGGTGGGGCAAACAGGTCAAGTCTGATTTTGTTAAACAGGCCACCTTTATGAAACTCATTTCTAAATTTTCAGTTAAATAAAGTATACATAAATTAATATTCACATGTAAAATTAGAAAATTACAGGTAACACTAGAGTCTCCTTGAAGTATTCCTTTCTCCCAATCCTGGTCCTTCTCTCATTGCCCAGCCATTATCAGCCTTTTTATGAGTTTGGCATGTATCCCTTCTTTAAATAAGACCTGTATCATTGAGGAATAATTGTCATACAATCAACTGCACATATTTAAAGTATATGATTTGATAAGTTTTGACATATGCACACATCTGTGCATTTTCCGTGTGGAGAACATCTCCATTACCCCCAAAGTTGACTCATTTCCCTTTGTAATCATTCTTTCCAACCTGGAGCCCAGGCACCCATGGATCAGCTTTCTGTCACTATAGATAGTTTGAATTTCAATAGGTGTATATAAATGGAGTCATGCAGTAGGTACTCTTTCTCTTTTGGCCTCTCTCACTCAGCATAACTATTTTGAGATGCATCCACGCTCTTCTATGTTATCAATAATCCATTCTTTGGAGTTTCTACTGTGACACAGCCAGTGAAGGATCTGTCATCTCCTTTGTGGTGACATGGGTTTGAGCCCCACCCTGGTGCACTGGGTTAAAAAGGATCCAGCATCCCAGCTATGGCTCAGATTTGATCCCTGGCCCAGGAACTTCCATTTATTGCTGAGTAGTATTTCCTTGTAAAGATGTACCTCAGTATTTTCCCCCTTTCACCTGTCGGTGAACATTTGGGTTGTTTCCAGTGTGGAGCTACTACAAATAAAGCTGCAGTACACATTTCTCCCCTAACTGGCTGGTCTTTCCATTATTCTAAGTTTCTCTAGGAAAGCAAAAATTTTGAAATTTGATGAAGTCAGTATATCAGTTTTTTAAAATTAATACTGTATTTTTGGTGTTATACTTAAGAAATCTTTGCTTAACTCAAAGTCACAAAAACTGCTGTTTTCTTCAAGAAATTTTATAGTTTTAGGTTTTACATTTATGCTCAATCTTTTAAATATGCTTTAATTGCCCTTGGGTGAATAACTAAAGGTGGAATAACTGGATCATATAGTAGTTATAAATTTAATTTTTTAGGAAACTGCCAAGCTATATTGTTTCTGACTTGATTTTATCTCCTTTGTTGGTTTATCAGATGTTAACTCTTATTTGTGTTATATTGGTGGTTGTTTTAGAGTTTATTGTATACATCTCTAAGATATCACAGTATAGTTTTAAATGATACTGTAACAGTCTACGCATAAGAACTTTAGAAGAGTGTACTTCCATTTTTCCCCTCTAGGCTTTTTTTTTTTTTTTTTTTTTTTTTTTTTCTGGTCTTTTTAGGGCTGCACCCGCAATGTATGGAAGTTCCCAGGCTAGGGGTCAAATTGGACCTGTGCCTACGCCATAGCAATGCTAGATCCAAGCCACATCTGTGACCTACACTGCAGTCTACTGCAACGCCGGTTGAGGAAAGCCAGGGATTGAACCCATGTTCTTATGGACAGAAGTTGGGTTCATTACCACTCAGCCACAACAGGAACTCCTCCCCTCTAGGTTTTTGATCCATTGTTGACATTAATTTTACCTCTACATATAGTATAAACTCCACAGTGTTACTATTTTGCTTTAAAAATCTATGGGCTTTTAAATACTTTTAATAAGAAGAAAAAAAATCATTTTCTAATTAACCATATATTCATCACTTCTGATGCTCTTCATTGCTTTGTATAGATCCAAATTTCTATCTAGTATCATTTTCTGCCTGAAGGATTTCCTTTAACAATTCCTATATTGCTGGTCTTCCAGAGTTGAACTCTCAACTTCTGTATGTGAAAAAGTCTATTTCATCTTTGTTTTTGAAAGACATTTCTACTGGGTGTACAATTCTGGTTGGCAGTTTTTTCTCTTTTTTTTAACATTTTCTTTTAATTTTTTATTATTTTTTATATAGTTATTTCCCCAATACAATTTTTTTTCCTACTGTACAGCATGGTGAACCAGTTACACATACATGTACACACTCCATTTTCACACATCATGTTCCATCATAAGTGACTAGACATAGTTCTCAGTGCTACACAGCAGGATCTCATTGCTAATTCATTCCAAAGGCAATAGTTTCTATCTATTAACCCCAAGCTCCCAAACCACCCCACTCCCTCCCCCTCCCCCTTGGTTTTTTCCTTCACTTCTTTAAAGATGCTCCACTGTCTTCTGGTTTGAATGGTTTCTGATAAGAAGTGTGTTGTCATCCTTATTTTTGTCCCTCTGTAATGTGACTTTTTCCCTGTGGCTGCTTTAAGATTTTTTTCTTTGTATATGGCTTTGAGCAAGTTGACTGTGCTATGCCTGGGTGAAGGTGAGTTCATATTTCTGGTGCTTGGGACTCCCTGAGGTTTTTAGATCTGTTAGTTTAAGATTTTCATCAAATTTGTACAACTTTCAGCCATTATTTCTTTAAATCATTTTTGGTCCCCTCCTTCCCTTTTCTACTTCAAGGATTTTGGCTGCATGTGACCTGAAGTTGTGCCACAGTTCTTTTCATTTCTTTTTTAAAAAATATTTTTCTCTCTGACTTTCTTTTTCAATACTTTGAGTTGCTATGTCTTCAAGTCACTAACCTTTTCTTCTGCCATGTCTCATTGGCTGTTAATCTTGGCTAGTGTATTCCTCATTTAGGCATTACAGTTTTAATCTGTGAAAGTTTTATTTTGGGTTTGTAATATTTTATTCTATTTTATTTTATTTGCTTTTTAGGGCCACACCTGCAACATATGGAGGTTCCCAGGCTAGGGGTCTAATCGAAGCTACAGCTGCCAGCCTACACCAGAGCCACAGTAATGCCAGATCCGAGCTGCATCTGTGACCTACACCACAGCTCACGGCAACGCCAGATCCTTAACCCACTGAGTGAGGCCAGGGATCAAACCTTCAACTTCATGGTTCCTAGTCAGATTCGTTTCTGCTGTACCATGATGGGAACTCCAGGTGTGCAGTATTTTATATGTATCTGCTTAGTTTGTTGAGGCTGTGGAATACAATTACAATGACAGTTTTAATGTCTTCTGTTAATTCTCACATCTGTGTCTGTTCTGATTTGGTTTCAATTGACTAAATTTTCTCCTTATTAGGAGCCTATATTTTCCTTCTTCTTGCAAGCTTAGCCATCTTTGTATCCCAGACATTGTGTATGTACCTTGTTGGTACTGGTTATTTTTGTATTTCCAGTTTATACTTGTATTTCTTGAGCTTCTTGAGATACAGCTAAGTTACTTGAAAAGAGTTTTATCCTGCTTTTAAGATTTGTTAGGTCATAATGGAACAGTGCTTGCTCAATCTAGGGGTAATTATTCCCCACTACTGAGGAAAAACTCTTCTGGGCACTCTACCAAATGCCCATGAAGTATAAGGATTTTTTTTCCCAGTTTTGCTGGTAGGAAAAAGCTCTATTACTGGCCCTGAGTGAGCACCAGGTACTAGTCCCTCTAATCCTTTCACATATCCCCATAATCGTCTTTTCCCCAGTCTTGGGTTCTTTCCTATCAGTGAAGAATGTACCTCAGGTGTTATGCTGAGTAGTCAAGAAGGCTATTCCATGATCTTCAGGGACCTTTCCATGAAGTCTCTGCAGAACTTTATCCTGTGCCTTCCAGCTGCCTTGTCTGCTCAGACTTCTGACTACATTTCTTCAAATTAGGGAGTCCATCGGACTCTTCCTGGGTTCCCTTTCTCTGTAAATTCTCTCAAGGAAGTAAGCTAGGGCAATCATAGGAACTGCTTTTTCATAAGCCTGCTCTTGGGGATCACTGTCCTTCTTGGCTTGCTGTGCAGTGCCTTAAAAACTGTTGTTTTATATATTTTGTCCGTTTTGTTGCTGTTTTTGTTCTAGGCAGGAGGGTAACTCTGCTTCCTGTTATTCTGCAATCTACACTACAGCTCACAGCAACACCGGATCCTTAACCCACTGAGCGAGGCCAGGGATCAAACCTGCATCCTCATGGATGCTAGTCAGATTCATTAACCCCTGAGCCATGACGGGAACTTCTTCACAATGTTTTTTACTTGGTTTTACTGAATTCATTCCTAGTTACTTGATGGCTTTCTTTGCTGCTTGAAAATGGGATCATTTTTGCCCAGTTGGTTTTTGTTGGTACTTGAAAGCTGCTGGTGTTCGACATATCGAACTTTATCTCTCCTCCAAGCTAAAGTCACTGATTAATTCTAAAAGTTCTCAGTTGACTCATTTGGATCCACCTTCATGACTTAGCTCAGAATAAATTCTAAAGGACAAATTGTTAAACTAATTTTTTTTTAATGATTAGTGAATCCGTAGATTTCAGAGTCACCAGTTTGAGTCTGTGTTCTACATTCTGGGGGTACAAGGTACAAAAACTGTGGTTTCTAGCTCATGCATCTTGATGGGTAGATAATTCAGGTAAGTTGATAGGAGGAGATAAGAGATTGACTCTCCTGTACATAGAAGATCAGGCATTGCCTAAGTGAGAAGCAGAGGAACCTTGAAAAACTATTCATGCTTAAATATATTCACCAGAATGTTGTGTCCCTGTCAAACAGTTTTCAAATCAGCAACAGTGATCATATTTTATTTCATTTTTTATGATTTTTATATTTTCCATTATAGTTGGTTTACAGTGTTCTGTCAATTTTCTACTGTATAGCAAAGTGACCCAGTCACACATACATGTATACATTCTTTTTTCTCACATTATCATGCTCCATCACATATTTTACTTAAGTTTTCAGCCTCTCCTTTAACATTTTAGAATGCATTTTTATGCACATATGTAAATCTGCAAGACAATCAATTCATGTAAGACAATGAATGCTTTCAAAGGTCACAAAAGGACATTTTAAAATTTCAGATATGAGTTACCCTCCCATTTGGCAAGGATGTAAATTCAATCCTGTAATAAATTATAGTGTATTGTAAAGATTAAATGGTCTCTTGGCTTGCATTCTCTCCTTGCTCCATTCTCTCCTCCACACAGCTGCCAGACTAATCCTTCAAAAACACCAATTTTCATATGCCACTTTTCAAAAACTAGCTTTCTGGCTTCCTGCCGCTGAAAAATAGTTTCAAATGCTTTTGTTTGGCATTCAAGGCTCTCCATGTTGTGGACCCTCCCAAACATTTCACGCCTCCTCGTTTCTTCGACCACGCAGCAGGCTGTGTGGTCTTGGGCTAGTTATTGAAACACCTACCTTCCAGCTGTCCCAGCCAAGGTCCTATGCAGCTGCAAGGCTTGTTGTCTCATCCAGCAATGTTTGGAAAGGCTATGACTGGGTTACATGCCAACCCCTAGCATGAGGAGACAGGGGTCATGGTGCCACCACCTGATCACATGGATTGAGAGTGGAAGGATGGTTCTCCAGGAGAAAACTGGGGCATTACTATGACAGGTTGTACGGCAAAACAACAAAGATCCATCGCCAGTGACTTAACATACTCTAGCCAAATACGTGTTCCAAAAAGGAGGAGACCAATGCATGTATTATCTCTCATTTGGGCCTCTTCCACCACACACAATTCCCTGAGGGTATATCAAGCCAGTTCAACCGAGGGACTGTACCATTCTGGAACATAGGAGACTCCTATAATCCTAAATCCATGTGCTCTCATCACAGTTCTAACCACGGTGTGCTCAGTTCATTGGTACACAATGTACATACCTTTTGAAATAAGGAAGTATGTGCTTCAATAATATGGCTTTTTATCTCAGGTTGCATAAATGTATGTAACACTCCAAATGATCTAAAATGAACAAAGCCAACACATTTCAATGATGAATCAAAAAACTATGTTTTGAGTTGTTTCCCTCACTTGAGGATAACATTTCTGATCATTGTCATCCTCTGTGAAAAGACACAAGACTAACAGCTCCTTCCTCCACTTAAGGCTTTAACCATGTTATCATAAATGACCACCTCAAAATTTGCCTGAAAGCTTCCATGGCAAACTGTCGGTCTGATGACGGTCACCGCCAAGCCCTTTGACTTTCATGATGTCTTGAGTGCCTTTCTTCCGTGCATATTCCCTTCCTGGTTTAAACTTTCATTATCCTGGTTCTGCAGTGAAAGAATATCTGCAAGTCTCTCCTAAAAGGGGAGGATCATACACTCCTAAAAGTCAGGGACTTCTCATTTTAGTTTCCCAGGGCTTGGCATTTTGTTTGGTGCGTTGGGTACTACCAGTCCATTGACCCATGCTATGCACAGACACCATAATAAACATTGGTTCATTTCTTATAACAACACCAACAGAAGCTTCTCTCAACAGACTAAATTCCAAGGAAAGAATGAAAGCAGGAAGGTAGCTGGTTTATTTGCACCTATTCTAAGACAGGCACTTTTAGGTATTTTATATATACATTATTTCATTTAACTTTCATAATCCAACAAATTCTTACCAACTCAGGGTTTGATTACTTGCTAAAGTAACACAAATTCATGGTGACAGGCCTATGAGTCAAATCCGGCATGTCTTTTTTTTTTATTTGTTTGTTTGTTTTTAACCAATCCCCATTTATTGTGATTCTGAGATTCAGGAGTTAATTTAGGTGCTACTAAGAAAAATAAAGAATGCCTATTTTAAGGAGTGTTTTAAAAACACTTCTTTGGGCAGCAATAGAAGTAAAAGCGGAAGAACATCGTGTGACAGAAAATAGATTGTACGGGAGCCCTTTGGGAACTCTAGTGGGTGACAACTGTTTTTAAATTAGTTTTTTGTAAATCCAAAAAAAGTTTAATTTATACTTTATAGTTTCACAAAGCACATAGGAAAAATAAGGTAATGAGGGGTTATGTTTGCAATTCATAGGAAAGGGAATAATAACCTATATATAGCTATACCTATATTTATATATAGTCAATTTTCTTTTAAAAAGTTAGGCATGCCCTGGTGGCCTAATGGGTTGGGGATCCAGCATTGTCATGGCTGTGGCTTGGGTCACTGCTGTGGAGTGAGTTTGATCCCTGGTCCAGGAACTTCTACATTGCTGTGGGTATGGCCAAAAAAATTAAACTTAAAGTGTCTTTCTGCCACCCATCTTCCATTTGATATAATAAGAGTGATAAAATGATGAATTATAGTTCAGGGTTTTGAAAAGCAAACCAGCTTTAGAACAATGCTTGAGATTGTTGCCAGCTTGACCTGTGGTTCCTGACAACCAACCTCAGAAATAATTCCATCGTCATGAGACATACGGAAAGAACCACAAACCAAACCTCAAAAATTCATGCTAAGATAAAATACCCTTTAAAAAAAAAATTCACCTTCGTATTAGAAGGCAGACCAAAAGGAAGTTTATCCTCCCACTGACAAATTCCCCAGAGACCTTTCTACCAGAAGGTTGACACACAGCTCCACCATCTTCTCTGAGCCTCCTGTGCTCTCCTTGGCATATGCCAGAGAGTAAGGGGCCAATCTGGAGAGTGTCATGGGCCTCAGGACCACTAAACAGATGGGGAGAGGCACAAAGCAAGCCCCTGGTCACCAAGACTACTACTTTCCTGCATTTTTCAGACCTGAGTTTTTAGCCAGAGACTGCTTCTTTGCGATAAATTGACTAAAAACTACTATCTCTTCCAAACCAATTCCTAACTTTCTCTTCTTGGGTGCGAAGACATAGATTACTTAAAACCCTTAAGAGAGTCCTATTGAATTTAAATTGCCTCTCATTTTTGTATAATAATAGGTTTATGACTGATGCTAGGTTTAGTGCAAATGTAGCAATCTTAAATACATTCTTAGTAAACGATTCCAATCTGTGCGCAGGTGATTTTTCCAAAATTAAAATTTAAACCTTAGTGACCAATTCCGCATTTCTGAGGGAGCCCTAAGCTCTTTTTCTAGAGAGGCAGTGAGAGTGCGTATCAGGCTTCCTCTCTTCACTCCCTTTGTGCTGCGCTTACCCTGGAGGTCATGTAATAACCAATGCCAAAGAAAAATCAAAATAGAAATTATTAGCGTGTGCCATCATGCAGCGGCGTACTCTGCCTAAAGATCAGGAAATTGTTTAAATATCAAATCGCCGCCAGGCATCTCAGCCCAGACCTGTGCGCGGAGGAGAGTTGTGTCCTGATCGAAGCCGAGGCGAGGGAGCCAGGAAAACGACCTGCGACTGCAGCCGGGTTTCAAAGCTGATAATTGTCTCCTAGCCGGTCCCCGGCAGCAATTGCGCGGAGCTCCGCGTTGGGACCTTCTGGGGGGAACCTGGGCCTAGGGCTGTTTCGGGCGCCTACCGCGGGCGCTGGGAACCCCCGGGCACTCGGCCGCTCCTCCCAGCGCCCCGGCCCGCGACACCCGGGCTCCCGCCCGCGCCTCTGGAGGGGGTACCTAGACGCGCGGGGCAGAGGCTTTGCTAATTACCAAGCAGGAAGTGAGCGCAGGGAAGAGCGGTCGAAAGCCGGGGAAGAGAAGGAGGAGGAGGGGCGCGCGGGGCAGCCGAGGTTTGCGCCCCGCGTGTCGGAGCGGTCCACCTCCCCGCCCCTGCAACCCGGCTCTCCTCCGCTGTCCTGCTCCAGCGCCCCACCCCGCCCCCATGGCTTCTCCGGACGACCCTCTGCGCGCAGGTAAGGTGACACCGCGCCGCGCCCTCACCCGGAGCGGGAACCGTGGGCCTGGAGCTTGCTAGGCGCCCGCAGCTGCTGCGGGGCAGTCGGGGCCGAGCCCCCCGAGAATCCCGAGGGGTGCCCTGGGACTATCCTGGACCCTGGCACCCGAACCGGGTCCGCGTGGGGCCGGGCAAGGGACAGCTGCGGCGCCCGGACCCCTGCCCCCGCCATCCTCGGGAGCTGGTGGCCTTGGCCTCCTGCATCCCCGCGGCCCCCGCCACCCCACGCGTGCCTAAGACGCCTCTTCCCTCTTCCCATTCTGCGGCCCCGGCCGCTTTGTTCTGGACCCGGATGCCAGGTTGAAACAAGCCCGTCAAACCTCTCGGGCAGAAAAGTGCGCAAGGGCTGTATTTCAGTTTTTCTTACTGGACTCTCCCTTTCTCCCCACTCACGTACCTTCTCATTTCTCCTCTTCTTTCCTCATTTAACTTTATCTAAATGGTTGTGTTCTAAATATTGGCCCTCGAGGCTATTTCACAAACTCGTATCTAGGAAACTAAGCGGCAGATCCCACCTGTGGGACTCCACCTATAGAGGCCTTTGATTAGAATGGCCTGTGGTTCTGCCCTTCTCCTTAGACACCTGAGGCCACAATCTAGATTTTTCTTTGATCTCACTTGAATTTTAAAGTTGTAAAATACTGCGTTTGTACATGAAGCCAGACTCTTGACTTTTCTTTAATCTCATCTGAATTTAAAATCTTCCTCAGACTTCACCTTCCAGGAATGCTCTGCCCCTGCTCTCTGATAACCTAGACTGATCCTCCGTGGATGTTTGTTGATCACATAAATAAGTGTATGATGTATCGCCTTAGAGCACCCTGGGGCTTTTTCTAGTTTTGCTGAGGTTGGAAAAGCTAGGGAGAGAACCAGATGTTCAGAATGGCATTAATACCTGTTTAGAGAAACGTGTCTGTTTCCTGGGCTTGGGCAGGGACAGAGCTTAAATGTTTCATTGTTCCCTTGGAGCTTGAGCAGTTAGGAGAAGGAGACCAAGTATCTGGAGGTGGATCAGAAGATCACTAACTTAGCTTTCGCATCGGGATGTGCTGGGTCTGGGAGAGTTTCCTGGAGACTTGGAAGAAAGATCTAAATTCTTCTTCAGAGTGGGGAATGGTAAATATTTTATCCATGGAAGGTGGAAAACAAAGAAATAGTTTGGGTAGCCTTCTCCTCCCCATAACTCGTTTGGAAAAATAGAAGGGGAAATTAAGGGAGAAACCCCACACCCCCTCACCCCACATCCACCTCCTCTTTGGAAAACCAAATTGACATGGTGATGAGAGGTAAGCTAGATTTTACTAACAGTGGTTTCACATCTCATTAAATGACTACGATGACGGGGATTCAGAAAGATCTTGATAGGGACCCATCGAATGGGGACAAGTAGAAAAGCCCCAGAGAAGGTAGGGGCTGGGAAACACAGCTTAATGTATTACAAACCTCAGTGAGTCCACAGTGTGTTAAAGCCACCAAGGCAGCTAACATGATTTTAGTTTGACAATAATGACACTTCAGGATCTGGAATTCCAGTCATGGTACGGAGTCTGCTTGGCCCAGCCAAGGTAGAAGCTCACAACCTGGAACAGACCGACGTGGAAAGCCTAGCACATGTGGTGGGATAGAGATATGGTGATAGGAGGGGGGTCATTTGGAAGGCACCTGTCTCCTTGACTTCAGGTGGTAGAATCCAGACTTGTCGGCAGACTTTTTGTCATCCTACAAAGAGCAGGGTGGCCTCCTTGTCACTTGCAGATGTTGAAGAACATCTTCAGGCCTCTGAGAGAGACCCTCGTGTCCGTTCCCACTCTGAAATTCTGTCAGTTAGATGAAGGTTCTTCCAGGAAAAAAAAAAAAAAAAAAGATTTAGGAGTTCCCGTCGTGGCTCAGTGGTTAATGAATCTGACTAGGAACCATGAGGTTGTGGGTTCGATCCCTGGCCTTGATCAGTGGGTTAAGGATCCGGTGTTGCCATGAGTTGTGGTGTAGGTTGCAGATGCAGCTCGGATCCTGCGTTGCTGTGGCTCTGGCGTAGGCCTTCGGCTACAGTTCCGATTAGACCCCTAGTCTGGGAACCTCCATATGCCGAGGGAGCAGCCCTAGAAAAAGGCAAAAAGACAAAAAAAAAAAAAAAAAAAAAAAAGTAAAAATTACTTCCTCTTTCTAATATCTCATTTAGTTTCTGTAACCTCCAGGACACCTTCCATTACTGTAAAGAAGCCACAGGTGGGGTTAATATGTGGAACTTGTTAAATGGAATTTTCACGTCTCCACCCCAGACCCAGTTACCCTACCCCTGGTCTGGTTTCCTGCACTCACCTCCCAGCTGGTGTTTTCACACCTACTCTTGCCTTCCACCAACCTGTTCACCTAAAGGTGGCCAGAGTGACCTTTTAAAAACAAACCAGACCCTGTCATACCTCTTAGAAACCTGTGCTGACTTTCCAATAACTTAAATGGTGTCTGTGCCCTGTACACGGACCTCTGGTTCAGTCGGCAAGCTTGCTCGGTCTCTTGCTCTGCACTGCAGCCACGTTGCCTCCTCTGTGTCCTTGAAGACCCCTGGACCTCCTGGCTCCTGGCCTTTATACAGGTTGTTTCTGCTGTCCGGAATGCTGTCTGCACCACCCCCCACCCCCGCCACCCCTTCCAGATTTCAGATCAAAGCTGCTGTAGATCAGTCTCCATGGTACACACTCTTGGCACACCCTTCCAGCATTCGTCACCATTTCTAGCTGTGAATATTTCACCATTCTCTTGCTCCCCCATTAGACTCTAAGTTCTTGGACAGAGTGCATGTCTGTTTTGCTTGACATCTTATCTTCAACACCTGGTCCTGTACCCAGCACATAGTAAGCCCTGACTGAACACTTATCATCTCAGTGAATGAATGGAAGATATAAAATTTAACCACCTATGCTTCACCAGTGGGCAGAAGAAGCTCTTTCCATATTGGTGTCTTAGGAACTGATTCATCAAGTTAGATATGTTAACTGAGTTTACCTTGTAAAGTTAAAAATAAAGATGTTTGTGGAATTCCCGCTGTGGCACAACGGAATCAGTGGTGTCTTGGGAGCGCTGGGATGCAGGTTGGATCTCCAGCCCAGCTCAGGGGGTTAAGGGACCCAGCATTGCTGTAGCTTCAGCTTAAGTCACAGCTATGGCTTGGATCTGCCTGGGAACTCCATATGCTATGGGGCAGCCAAAAAAAAAAAAAAGTTTGTATGTTCACATGCATGTAACAAAGGTGGATATTTGTTGTCACATTGTAGGAGCTTAATTTAAAAAAAAACCTCTTTACACTAAGAAAATTTACACTGGAAGGAAAACAGTCATGCTGGTTACAGTGTAGCCATCTCTTTCCATCTCTACCACTAATAAACCATCTAGCATGGAGTGAGTCAGAATTGCCTGTTGAATTCGAATAAAATCTGGCTTGCGTTCATACAGATATTAAGGACAGAAACAAAGAAAGAGGCTTTGAAAGTCTGGAGAGTTGGGGAGGTGGTACAGCCTGTGGCTTTATTGCAAGGAGCTGAGTGCCCGTGGCCACGGAGCACATCGCCGCACGTTCTGCCTTTGTTCATTCTCCCGGTCTTGTTTGCACTGCACAGCAGGGCTGCTCCCTGGGAACTCGGCCCTTGATACCCTCTCAGAACAGCCTCTTAAGTGGCATCTCTTCTCTTAAGCACCCCTCCTAACCCTCCTGCGCTGGGTCCAAGGTGTCACCTTGTTCTCGAAAATTCCAGTAGCCCCGGGAGCAGAAATGGGACTCAAGGGGGAACCATTTCGAGGCTCATCATTGTTTGAGAGGGACCAGCCAATGCTTTCTCCACGTCTTCCAGAGACTGGGGTCAGGCTGTAGTTTTCCTTTTTGCCTTCCTCCTTCCCTCTCTCCTTCCCCTCCCTGTGGGTTTTTCCGATGCCTGCTCAGCCCATTTCTTTCCCTTTCTTACACTGCCTCTGTTTTTTAAGTTTTCTTCTTTCTCCCCAAGTATTTTCCCCTCATCTACGTTTCCTTTTTCACCTCTTGCTTCACCTCTTCCCTCAACTCTTCAGTGCGACCCTCTCAGCTTGGCCACCCTCCAGAGAAGTCCCTCTAGAGGCACACCTTCTTGATTCCTGGTCCTTTCTCGGCTTCTTTCACCCCTGCTCTGAGGTCTGAGGATGATGCAGAGGCTAAGCTCAACCGTGTGTGTGTGTGTCTGTGTGTGTGTGTGTGTGTGTCTGTGTGTGTGTGTGTGTGTCTGTGTCTGTGTGTGTATCTGTGTCTGTGTGTGTGTTGCCCTGAGAGCTTTTGTGATCCTGAATACCGTTAGGACTCGGGGCTCCTTTATAATCAGTAGTGAAAACAGCTGTAGGTCAAAACAAAAGCTAGGGTACAAAAATAATAATAACTGAAAAATAAGTTAACTCTGAAATCACAAGTTCAAAGAATTGCCTTTAATTCTTCACTTTAAAAAGCACAAAAGGCACCACTCTTCTGGCACCTGATGCCTGGGAAAGCCAGGAAGCCCTGACACTCTTCCTCTTTGTTTCTCTGAAAGGCCATCTTTAGAGGAGGTCTTTGAACTTCCTTTGAGAAACTGTCTCAAGGAACTGTCAGCCTTTACCGAAGATGATTCATAAAGGGAGATGTCAGGGTGTGACTTAGCCGCTGTTGGGCAGCGCACCCCCACCTGTGCTGGGCTGTCTGCGATCGCCCCTGGTGGAGAGGCTGCTGGCTGCAGCTCTCAGTCCCTAGGACTCCTGGGGACTCTCATTTGGGAGCTGCTGAAAACTGGGTCTTTGTGGTGGATGGGTGGGTGAGATTTTGCATTTGGAGCTGATGCCAGAATGATGAAAGCTTTGGGGGATGTCGGGTGAATGTATTTTGCACATGGGAAGGGCATAAATGGGGGGTGCCAGAGAAAACTATTATGGGTTGAACTGTGCCCCCCCCAAAAAAAAATATTGCTGACATCCTAACCCCTAACACCTCACGATGTGCACTTACTTTTATAGAAGCGGTAAGTTAAAATGAGATCTTTGGAGTGGGCTCTAATCCAGTGTGACCGGTTCTCTTATAAGAAGGGAAAATTTGAACACAAAATCCGCCCCCCATTTTTTTTTTTTTTTTTGGTCTTTTCGTCTTTTTAGAGCTTTACCTGCGGCATATGGAAGTTCCCAGGCTAGGGGTCTAATTAGAGCTCCAGCTGCCAGCCTACACCACAGCCACAGCAACTTGGGATCAGAGCCCCATCTGCAACCTACACCACAGCTCACGACAATGCCAGATCCCTAACCCACTGAGCAAGGCCAGGAATCGAACCCACGTCCTCATGGATGCTAGTCAGATTTGTTAAGCTCTGAGCCATGACAGGAACTCCAAGAGTCTGTTATTAGTGCTCCATTCATGAGGCACTTCTAGCCCCCTGGGACTTCTGGTCATGGGAAAAGGCAGCTTTTGAAGCCAGAAGGTTCCAGATCCAAATTCTGGCTCTCCATTTGCCCTGTGACCTTGGGCACTCAGTATGGACAAAAGAGAACACTAGGCCCCTTCTCAGGGTTACCTTGAGGCTGAACTGGGGCTTGTGTGAACCTGGTCTGTATGTAAACCGGGGGGCTCAAGTTAAGTGGAAGTGCTAATTGTAATTGAAGATGGTAGTGCTGTCACCTGCACTTCCTCTGTTGGCATAACCTTTGCCTGAAGAAAGATGCTCTCTCGCTCTCTTTTTTTTTTTTTTTTTTTTTTTTTTTTGTCTTTTGAGGGCCACGCCTGTGGGCATATGGAGGCTTCCAGGCTAGGTGTCTAATCAGAGCTATAGCTGCCAGCCACAGCCACAGCCACAGCCACACCAGATCCGAGCTGCGTCTGTGACCTACACCACAGCTCACGGCAATGCAAGATCCTTAACCCACTGAGCAAGGCTAGGGATTGAACTTGCAACCTCATGGTTCCTAGTCGGATCCGTTTCCACTGAGCCACGACAGGAACTCCCTGAAGATGCTCTCTTACCTTTGGGGCCACTACTTCTCACCACTCACAGACTTTTAAAGCTGGAAGGGCATGTGGAGGCACTCCACCCCCAAATAGTACAGATCGGGGACTTGAGGCCGAGAAGCAAGTGACCACAGTCTGCCCCCACCCCTGCCCTTACCTGGGGCCTCTGGGAGCCAGGCTGGGTGTGTATCAGCTCCCTGGGGTTTTGCTCATGCCTTTTGAGGACCTCCAGAATATGCTCACATGATTTAAGCATTTTTCTCACTGCCATCATGGAGATCCCCCTCTGGTCAGTTACCAGCTAATTTGGGGTGGTCTCTGCCTTTAGAGTCACCGATCCAGGAGAATGGCAGGAGCTTTGGGGACAGTAGCATGACAGCCAGGAGCAGGGGGAAGGTCCCTACCCACCCTTGGCCAAGACACTGGTCCTGCCACCTTGGGGGCTCACACAGGGCTCCTTTGTGGCCCAGGTCCATTCTGATATCAAAGCCTTGCCTGGGGGCCCAGCCTGCTGTTACCTGGGGCCTGCAAAAATAAACATTTTAAAGCTTCTAAGTAAACGATTTGATGTTATCCATAACAGTATTGTAAACATGTGGCTCCAAGGACTCTCAGAAATACTGTAGGACAGCTGCTTACTTCTGGACCCGTCTCAGGTGGACAGGGTCAGCCCCGACCCAGCAGTCTTTGGTGCCCAACGCGGGGCCTGTGAGAACAAAGGAAGCCCTCTAGAACTGCATCAAGGGCCAGGGAGAAGCCCAGGATCAGGTGAAGCACGTGGGGTCCTGTGAGCCTGGGTCTGTGGGCGGATCTGGCAGTAACGCTAAGGAAGAACTTCACCCACAGCCTGAGCTACATCAGAGGCTGGTGCCGTTCCAGCCACTCAAAAGGAAATAAGAAAAGACCTGCCAGTGCATCTAAGACTAGTTCTAAGCACTTTCCTGTTTGCCCACTCACTTGGCTGCTGTGCTTCAGAAAACAAAACAAGACCTAAATTCTCTGTGCCCTTCCCATCTTAGGCTCCATTAAATCTCAGAGATGTCCCTTAAATCTCAGAGGCGCTGGGCCTCCAAACACTTGGGGCTGGTGGCCTGGATCTTCCTGTTCACCCTACCACCCCTGAGGCTCAGTTACATCACAGGTTCTCAGGGGAGTTGTTCCCAAACCTGGTCTGAGCAGCCAGGTGTAGGAACCAGTCACCTGGACCTCCTCCTTTTTACAGAGGATGAGCCCGAGGATGGGAACACTTCACTTGTCATCCATGGTCACAACCCTAGACCTGTTCAAGGTCAGACCACTAGCTCTCAGGGTATGGTGGCCAGGACCCGGGCCTCCTCCTCCCAGGCCCAGTCTTCCTTCCCTGTAACTGTCCTGCTTGCATCCTCACTGCTGCTTTGGGGTAATTCCACCTTTCCCAGCTGCCTCCTCCGTTTTCTTCCTCTTTGTATCTTTGCATTTTCCTTCCTCACATACTCATGTTTCTCTAGGAAACAGGCCTGGCTTGTCACAGACTTGGCGGGCAGTATCTGGGCAGGATAAGGATACCTGCTAAAATTCTACACCCCTGGCAGAGGGCATCTTTCAGAGGATTATCATCCAGATACACTTTATTGAAAATGAAATGGGAGTTCCGGTTGTGGCTCAGCAGGTTAAGAACCTGACTAGTATCCATGAGGATGCAGGTTTGAGCCCTGGCCTCACTCAGTCGGTTAAGGATCTGCCATTACTGCAAGCTGCAGTGTAGGCAGACATGACTCAGATCTGGCATTGCTGTGTCTGTGGCGCAGGCCAGCGACTGCAGCTCCAATTCGACCCCTGGCCTGGGAATTTCCATAGGCTGCAGGTGCGGCCCTAAAAAGTAAAAACAACAAACAAACATACAAACAAACCAAAGAAAAAGTTGAGACTAGGCTGTGATCAGAGGAGGCAAGAAGGAACTTGATGTTGCTGCCCCTCCCCAGCCAGGAACCAGTACATGAGAAGGATGGAAAGGAAAAGCCAGAAACCAAATGCAGGTGTCTGGCTAGACCTATTTGAAGTGCACTAATGTATAATGTTCTTTCCCACCTTTAGGCCTTTGCCTATGCTGTTCCCTCTGCCTAAAATGCTTTTCCCTCCCTGACTCCTTCTCCCAGCTCACTTCAACTTATCCTTTCAGATTCAGCTCCTCTACAGGCTCTTCTCTACCCCCTCTCCTCTCCCCATCATGTGCCCCAGGCTGAACGTGTGTTCCTCCTGTGTGTTTCCATATCATTCTGCATTTCTGCTGTCTTAACACCCAGTGCTCTGTATTGTAATTGCCTGTTGCTTGGGCAGCAGGGGTTCTGCAAACTCAGGGTGAAGTTAGCAATGCAATTTGTTCTTATTTTCTTTGCATTGATTTAAATTCAAATCTGAAACTGTAATCTTCCGGGCTGGCAGAAAATTCCATTTCAGTCCAAACTGCAGCCCCGGCCCCTTCCTGAGGGTGACACGGGAATCTAAGAGGATGATGTGGTGCTTAGAAAACTGTGGGACCTTGAATCTTTAAGTACATTGGGGTGGGCATTGAGGTCCTTACTGTCCAAGCCTGAGAAGACTCTTGAGACCTAGCAACCCTCTCTTTCTGTGCCAGACACACATCATGCATTTCTCTTCTGGGACTGGGCACCCTTTGTGCATTTTCTGATGTAGTCTGGCCACCTTGGCTCCACTCCCTAGGGACCAGGGCACAGTGTCCACTCATGAAGTGCAGGTGTCTGCCTACTGCTCCATGGAGAGACACTGGCAAGACCTCTCTCTGTTTGCCCCCCTCCCGCACCCCGACTCACCTCCTCCAGTCCCCTCAGCGAGTAGGCTGTCGTAAAACAGAGATGGTCCCTTCGTGCCACTTCTCCTTTGGGCATCACCAACATTTGCAGGAAGAGAAATGTGAAAAGCCCAGACACATTCTTGGATGGGAAGCATCCAGTGAGGCCAAACACATTCTCTTATAATTTGTCCTGTTGTGTTTGCTAGGATCCCCCAAGGCATTCCCAGGACCTAGTACCTGGGCCACAGTATGTACTTAATGAGGATGTGGGGAAAAAAATGAAAGTTGAATCTTGATGGCCCCAAGGCTGCCACTTAGGAGGGTTTCGCAGGTTGTGCACTGCACAAATCCCACTCAGATAGATAGACACGGGTGATAGTAAGATTGTTTTCTGGCAGCTCTTTTGTCAAGTGTCTTGGGAAAGGGGAGCTTTTTTCCCCTCTAAAGTTATACGAATTAATAAAATTTAGTGGTGGCCTATACCTTTGTCTATATTTCCTCATTAAATTCCTTAAATATAACAAGTGGTAAAACATAAGCAAACCATGGAGAAATCAAATTCACTTTTTGTTTGATAAAGTATGGGGTGTTTTTGACTTGATGAATTCACATGAAACATATCCAGAAGCTTGATGTTTTAAAATGATAAAAATGCACTGATGAAGAGTAGGACATGAGGAAAGAGGCAGAAGTCAGAATTAAACCCCTCCTGCTTGCAGTTATAGGCAAATTGTTGCTGACCTGGATCCTTGGACTCTTTAATCAATAGAAATTGGTAAGAGGCCAGAGGAGAAAGTCAGGCAAGGCTTTACTGGGACTCAGGCTGCAGTAGAAGGGAGGGAAAACAAGAAAGGGGTGCCCTTGTTCATTCTCCTAGGAGGGTGGGCTGGTTTTTTTTTTTTTTTTTTTTTTTTTTTTTTTGTCTTTTTGCCATTTCTTGGGCTGCTCCCGCAGCATATGGAGGTTCCCAGGCTAGGGTTCGAATCGGAGCCGTAGCCATCAGCCCACGCCAGAGCCACAGCAGCGTGGGATCTGAGCCACGTCCGCAACCTACACCACAGCTCACGGCAATGTCGGATCCTTAACCCACTGAGCAAGCCCAGGGATCGAACGCGCAATCTTGGTTCCTAGTTGGATTTGTTAACCACTGAGCCGCGATGGGAACTCCCATGGGCTGGTTCTTTAAGTGGGGTGAGGGTGGGGGCGGGGCCATGGGTTGGTCTGGAGGCCTAGCTTAGGTGGTCTGCCCACCCCCCTTGGTAGTGCCCTCTGTGGGGATCATGAGCAGTTCAGTACCCTGCCTTTGCTCCCGGCACCTCAGAAATGGCTGTTGGTTTGTGCCCTTTTTGATTCTTTTTTGTGTGTTGTTTATAATTTGCCCCAGGCACCTATGCATGCAGTTAGTTTTGGTCCCTTAGAGTTTCTTTGTGTTTTGCTGCTTGAGAAGATGTTTGGGTGCAAACATTATAGCCACTGGAGCAAAGAGTCCCAGGTCCCAGCCTGTCTCAGAATCCCATATGCAAAAGAGTCATTAATATCATGTCCACATAATTTGCAGTTTTTTGTACCTCCGAGTATTTGTAGATGTTTATAAATAAACTGTTCCAAAATACTTTTTTAAAAAATATAGCTTATTTGTCTTGATGCCCTCTGAAGACATTCCTTCTTATTTGTCTCCACTAATGATTGAAAGTAAGTTTTTCTCCAAACTCCCATGGGTATCTTTCATGTATATGAAAACAGTTATCCAAGGACATACCTGTGCTTTTATTTATTTTTTTTAATTTTTTTATTATAGTTGATTTACAATGTTCTGTCAATTTTTGCTTTACAGCAAAGTGACCCAGTCATACATACATATATATATGTATATATATATACATTCCTTTTCCCATATAATCTTCTGTCATGTTCTATCACAAATGATTAGATATAGTTCCCTGTGCTATACAGCAGGACCTCATTGCTTATCCACTCTAAATGTAATAGTTTGCCTCTACTAATCCCATACTCCCAGTCCGTCCCACTCCCTTCCCGTCGGCAACCACAAGTCTGTTCTCCATGTCTATGAGTCCTTTTCTGTTTTATTGATAGGTTCAGCTGTGTCATATTTTAGATTCCACATGTAAGTGATATCATATGGTTATTTGTCTTTCTCTTTCTGACTTCACTTAGTGTAAGAACCTCTAGTTGCATCCGTGTTTCTGCAAATGGCATGATTTTATTCTTTTTTGTAGATGAGTAGTTTTCCATCGTGCATATGTACCACATCTTCTTAATCCTACACTTGTGCTTTTAAATTGAAGAAAATACTCTCCATTTGTTTTGTTTACAGATCACTTGGCAAAGGAGCCAGTGGAAGACACAGACCCCAGCACTATATCCCTTAACATGGTAGGTTACAAATTTTACATTAATGGTGATGACTCTTGTTTATACTTTTTTCTTTTTGTTATCTCTTTACTTTTTAAAATTACTTAGTACTTCATGAAGTTCTGAAACTCGAAAATAAGGTTTTCTAAGATGGATTTCTTTTTCATGCTGTTTCTCTCTGACATCATAAACTTTGGGTTTCTCTAGGCTGAAATGGCGTTAGACTCTGTTCTCGTTTTCACATATCAGAGGTGATCTCAGATTATGTGAGGTCTTCATCTGCTTGTCTACTTTTAGGGCTATTTTTAATGACCCCTTCTCCAGAAATCAAAGTGTCTAACTTGAGATGTAAGGAGACAGTGATGGAGGGCTGCCCACATGTCAGGTGGACACGTACCTCGTTTATTGATTTACCTCTGCTGCCCATTTACTCCCTGAAACCATCCTGTAAGGTTGGTACTGCCCGCTTTCTAGATGAAAACCCCAGGCACAGGGGATGAGGCAAATTGCCCAACCTGGAAGCAGCGCAGGTGGGATTTGAACCCAGAGATTAGCGGGCTTCAGATCCATACCCTGCCCTCCCGAAATCTCTCTGTGGCATGTCTACGTTACAAGATTTCACACACATTGTGGTTTTTTTTGTTGTTGTTGTTGTTTTTTTTTTTTTTTTTGTCTTTTTGCCTTTTTTAGGGCAGCTCCTGCAGCATATGGTTCCCAGGCTAGGGGTCTAATCGGAGCTATAGCTGCCGGCCTATGCCAGAGCCACAGCAACTCGGGATCCAAGCAGCGTCTGCGACCTACACCACAGCTCACGGCAATGCCAGATCCTTAACCCACTGAGCGAGGCCAAGGATCGAACCTGCAACCTCATCGTTCCTAGTCGGATTTGTTAACCACTGAGCCATGATGGGAACTCCTACACACATGTGTTTTCATCCCCATTCTGTAGATGAGGAAATGACAGTTAACTGATTTGTAGAAAGTCACCCAGATTGAAGCCCTGCTTTCTTATGTGTCACTGCCTCTTGCTTTTGGCCAAATAAATGTCTTTGACAACAACCTCAACATGCATGCAGTGTGAGAGTCGTTCCTTTTTTCAAAGAGTTTACAGGATGCCATCTACTGAGACATGAAAAATTTTAATTAATTTAGTTAGAATGTTCTTTTTTGTGACAGAGTAGTATTTTGTTGTGTATATGTACCACATCTTCTTAATCCATTCATCTGTCATTGGACACTGAGGTTGTTTCCATGTCTTGACTATTGTGTAGTGCTGCAATGAACATAAGGGTGCATGTATCTTTTTCAGTGAAAGCTTTGTCTGGATATATGCTCAGGAGTGGGATTGCTGGGTCATATGGTAGTTCTATTAACTAGAGACTCTCATACTAAGGGAAGTAAGTCAGAAAAAGATAAATACCATATGGTATCACTTCTATCTGGAATCATGAACCTATCCACAGAGAAGAAACAAACTCATTGACTTGGAGAACAGACTTGTGGTTGCTGAGGGGGAGGGAGTGGGATGGACTGAGAGTTTGGGGTTAGCAGATGCAAACTATTGCATTCGGAGTGGATGAGCAATGAGGTCCTACTGTACAGCATGAGGAACTATATCTAATCACTTGTGATGGAACATGATGAAGGATAATGTGAAAAAAGAATGTATAATATGTATGACTGGGTCACTTTGCTGTACAGCAGAAATTGACAGAACATTGAAAATCAACTATAAATTTTTTTTTAAATTAGAATGGTGTAAAATACACTAACATAATTAAATTCAGTGTCTTTAAGTCTTGAGTGGTTCAAAGGCACTTGTGTCTTGAAGACCTGAAATGTTTGTTTTCATGGCCTTTGTTTAACCACAGCACACAGTTTGATAAATGTGAACTGCATAGGGTTCAAGCTTTGAGACACTGTGGAAATAGGAAAAACCTCCATCTCTTAACTTTATAAAAACAGAGTGCAGGGAGTTTCAGCTGTAGCGCAGCAGGCTAAGAACCTAACATAGCGTCCAGGAGGATATGGGTTCGATCCCTGGCCTTGCTCAGCGGGTTAAGGATCCAGCATTGCTGTGAGCTGTGGTATAGATCGCAGATGCAGCTTGGATCTGGCGTGGCTGTGGCTGTGGCTGTGGTGTAGGCCAGTGGCTACAGCTCTGATTCGGCCTGGGAACTTCCATATGCTGCAGGTGCCGCCCTAAAAAGAAAAAAAAACAAAAACAAAAAAACAGAGTGCAGAATGACCCTGTGGTCACGTCTCATGATCCCCTCAGGTGTGGTCTGCTACGAAAGCTGTGGGTTCTGTAAAGTGCTCCTCAGCCCTCCCTTCCCACTGCCTGACTGTGGTTATCTCTGCCTCCCACTCCCTTCCCTGGCAGCCCCCTTTTCACCTCCCACCTGCACCTCTCACCGCTGCTCTTTGCCAGGCCACAGTGGTTTTTCTGTAGCCTTCCTGTTCTGGTTTGCTGTAGCCGCCATAAGGTCCCACAGACAGAGTGCCTGAAGACAACAGAAATGCATTTTTTTTTTTTTTTTTTTTGTCTTTTGTTGTTGTTGTTATTGTTGTTGCTATTTCTTGGGCCGCTCCCTCGGCATTATTGTTGTTGTTGTTGCTATTTCTTGGGCCGCTCCCGCGGCATATGGAGGTTCCCAGGCTAGGGGTTGAATCGGAGCTGTAGCCACCGGCCTACGCCAGAGCCACAGCAACTCGGGATCCGAGCCGCGTCTGCAACCTACACCACAGCTCACGGCAACGCCGGATCGTTAACCCACTGAGCAAGGGCAGGGACCGAACCCGCAACCTCATGGTTCCTAGTCGGATTCGTTAACCACTGCGCCACGACGGGAACTCCAGAAATGCATTATTGAGAGAAATCAGGGTGCCTTCAGGGCTGAGCTCCCTCTGAAACCTGTAGGGAAGAATCCTGTCTTGTGTCTTCTTGCCTCCAGTGGTCGCTGGCAGTTCCTGGTGGCCCCTGGCTCAAGCTTCTTCTCTCCCTTCACCCCTTTCGAGGTCACACAACTGTCTGGTCCTTGTGTGTCTGTGTCTTGGCATCTCTTCTCTTACAAGGACATCTGTCCTGTTGGAGGAAGGGCCTACCCTACACCAGTGTGACCTCACCTCAACTCATTCTATCTACAACAACCCAATTTCCAGTGAAGTCACGTTCGGAGCACTCAGGGATAGGAGTTTGACATGTCTTTTGGGGGGATCACATTTCCAATATTCCTGCTGCTTCCAGGATTAAATATACAGTCCTTGATGTGCAGATGCAGCCCTCCGTGTCCTTGTCTCAGCATCCCCGCCTCCCCGCCCCAGGAGCTGGTCATGTACAGCTACTTGCTGCTCCTCAAATGCCCCATGCCCCCTCACCATCTTGGGGCACTGATCGTGCTGCTCCATCCTGCCTCCTTCCCTAGTGAGCTCCCGTGTGTCCTACTATAGATAGAATTAGCACTGCAGAAAAGAGAGGACGTGTGGTTTAGAGGTCAGAGCTGAAGGCTTATTCTGTTTCTTGTTCCAACATTAACTTCTCATCAATCTTAATTTCATTTCTGTAACTTGAGAATAAGATCAAGCAAGGAGTCAGGCCTATTGATAAATCCAACACCTGCCGGCTCTGTTCAGGTGTTCCTTGTCTAGGAAGCCTTCTTGCCTTACCCTGGGGCCTTCAGGTTCTCCCGTTTCTGCAGCCCAGTCCCTGCTTTTTATGATTTGCTTGCCTGACTTCCTGCAAGGCCGTGCCGACCACCTTCCTGTCTGCAGAGGTGGGCACAGAGCAGGCAGCAGCATGTGATGACTGTCCCGAGATGCCAGAATGGCACCCACCTAATTTCCTCTGCCTCACCTCCCGGGTCTTCCGTGGAAACAGGCTCCATTATTTCGTATCCAACCCTGTTGTCCTCTTCTGCCTCCAACATGCATCTCTGCTTCATGCTGGCCACCCTTCCAGCCACCTGGCCTTGCTCTTCCACATCATGTGCAACTGCCATGCTCCTTCCTCTGTTGCCAGAGCCCTAGGCATCCTCTAGGCCTAGCTCAGCTGTCAGTCTGTCCAAGAAACCTGCACTTGTTCATTGCACTAACAAACAGAGTCTGAAGCTGGGGATGCAAAATCATCATCCCTTCTCTTGAAACACTCAGTGTCTGTCTGAGAAAATAGACAAGGACTTTGAAATGAGCCTGATGAGTAGTACAGGTGTGTTTTTTCCATGTTCTGAGGAGCAGAGTATGGAGAAGGATTTAGTCTGGGGAAAAACTATTTGACTTTTTTTTTTTCAATTGAAGTGTAGTTGATTTACAATGTGTTAATTTCTGCTGTACAGCAGAGTGACTCAGTTATGCGCTTTTATCATAGGACACTGAATATAGTTCTGTGTGCTATACAGTAGGGCCTTGTTGTTTATCCACTTCATATATAATAGCTTACATCTGCTAAATCCAACCTCCCACTCCATCCCTCTCCCAACCTCCTCCCCCTTGGCAACCACAAGTCTGTTCTCCTTGTCTGTGAATCTGTTTCTGTGACTTTTAAACTCTCTATGGTCATTAACGTTGTGGCTCAGTGGGGATCTAAGTTTGATCCATGGCCTCTCTCAGTGGGTTAAGGATCCTGTGTTGCTGTGGCTGTGATGTAGGCTGGAAGCTGCAGCTCCGATTCGACCCCTAACCCAGGAACTTCCATATGCTGCAGGTGTGGCCCTAAAAATATATAAATAAATAAATTCTCTGTGATTGATTGCTTTGGTAGAAAGTGGTTGGAGGCTTTAAGAGCTCCTGAAACTTTGCTGCCTAGCTCACCACTACCCTCCAAGAAAGGGCATTTAAAAGAATCCTTGGTTCCACATTTGTTTTTCTTCCTCCTCTGTTAAAGGAAGATGGTACTGAGACCTGCAGGAGAGTGGGGAGGTGCAGCTTTGTTTGGGCTGGAGAGTCGTGGACCCAAAGGCCCAGATGTGGTGGCTGGTGGGTTGGGGGACAGGCGGGGGAAGTGGAGAAGTGGGTGCCTCCCGTCTTCTCTCCTTGAAGTCTGCAGAAAGTGACTACATTGGATCATCTGGAGTAGAAGTTTTCAGAACCTTAGATACCTACCTGTTTGTTGGTACCAACAAAGAAATAGGTGATTGTAAGAGCATGTGGTATTTTGAATTCCCTATAAGAGTACTGCCCTCAACTAAAGCGTTGGGGAACTGTTCATAATTGTGCATAAGGGGACCTACCTTGTAGATCTTCCTGCAGCCCGGGACAGGGCTCTCCAGTAGTGAGTCCTGCCCACAGCACATGCTCCTTGACCCAAGTGAATGTCACAGAAATGGAAGAAATGGGCCTTTCCCCATTAATTCGCTCACCCAAGTGTTCCTCAATTTTAAGATGCAGACAATAGATAGAATAGCACTGCAGAAAAGAGGAAGTGTGGTTTGGTGGTCAGAACTAAAGGCTTATTCTGTTTCTTGTGCCAGCATTAACTTCTCATCAACATTAATTTCATTTCTATAAATCGAGAATAAGATAAAGCAATGAGTCAGGCCTATTGATAAATCCAAGGTTTTGAACTAAAATCATGACTTTCCTCAGACAAAGATTTCTTTTCATTTTGATCTTATAATTGGCTATGGTGTTTAAAAATAACTCTCCTCTTTTGTTGGTTTTTACAGTCAGACAAATATCCCATTCAAGATACAGGACTCCCTAAAGGTATGTACCTTGAACTTGTGATTATTTTATCTTGAACAAAGCACCATGCAAAGTAATTTTTCATTATTTTTAATTGTAAAACAGGAACATACTGACAATTTAGGACATGACTTGATGATTATCTCTGGTATGAATTTTCTTATTAAAATCCAGAAATTAGGAGTTCCTGTCATGGCTCAGCAGAAACGAACCTGACTAGTATCCATGAGGATGCAGGTTCAATTCCTGGCCTTGCTCGGCAGGTTAGGGATCCAGTGTTGCTATGAGCTGTGATATAGGTCACAGATGGGCCTCAGATCTCGCATTGCTGTGTCTGTAGTGTAGGCCAGCAGCTGTAGCTCAGATTTGACCCCTAGCCTGGGAACCTCCATATGCCATGGGTGTGGCCCCAAAAAGACAAAAATAAAATCCAGAAATTATTTTATAACAAATAATATATCAAATTGCTATGGTGTTTTTTAATATGCGTAAAATGAAGAAAGCCAGGATTGTGGGTTGCCAGTGACAGAACTGTAACAGAAATTAGTTTAAGAGGTGGGGGCTGGTGGGTGACACTTACTGGCTTGGAGTCTGTAGATACTGCTGAACCCAAGCATTGACTGGTGTCTCAGGCCCAGGCTCTCTCTCATGGCTCTGTCTTCTGTGTTGCCTCCGTCCTCAGGCAGGCTTTCCCAGCACAGTGGGAAAGATGGGCTCTGACACCTCCAGCTTTACCTGGTGCCACTCAGGACAGTGCAGACAGAGACCTTTCCCCCAGCACCCATGGCACAATTCGAGGGGTAGTTGTAGTAGGAACAGTTTAGTCCAGCGGCCATCCCTGTATCCGTTGTTCTCAGGAGGATGGAGGGCTGGCCAGGTCTAAGCCTTGAGTTTGGAAGATGGAGGTGGAGGGTGTGGAATCAGTTCTACTTAAACCCCAGACAGAAGGCCAGGGATGCTTGTCAGGCCCCAAAGCCAAAAGAGCTTTCTTTTATGATCCATAGACTAATGCACCAGGCGTGGTGCAAACCCTAAAGGCCCTAGCCTTTCCTACTTTCCCGTGAGACAGTCTGCAAGGCTGTATCCAGGAGGGAGGCCAAGCTGCTGGTTGTTATGCTGGAGCATTTACCTTGTGCTCTGCTGACAGCCCAGAGAGGAGGGGTGGGGTGGGATCTGACCAGCTTCAGAGATGGCAGGGCCCCAGCTCCCTGGAGGGAGGACTTCCCAGCACAGAGCTGCAGGTTTTCCTGGAAGTCCCTGTGGTACCCAGTATCACGGGCCACCAGAGTGCAGGGTTTGGAGGGGGACTGCCTGCCAGGGCTGCCTGCAGTTACATCTGGGATCCTGCCAAGTCTCCACCCCCATTCCCTATTCGCTTTCCTGCTCCGTGAAGTGATATCATTAGAGTTTCATTCCTTTTGCCTCCTGTAGGGAAAAGGGGCTAAAGGCCAGCTTTGAGCCCCAGTCCTGGCTGTCCTAGGGGAGTTTCCCACAAGCCCACGCCCCCCTTCCCCTCGCCACGGATGACTGCTCAGTGTCCCAAATTCCCTAAGCTCTGTTTGTCTAGTTCAGTGAGAAAGTAAAAGGTGCAAGCCAGGCCACCAGGACGAATGGGGGTCAGTCTTGGACAGTGCCCCTTGGCCTTCTCGGTACAGTGAAGAGTCATCTAGGGAACTAGTTTACAGTGCAGATTCTGGGCGCTGCTACTCTGAAATTAGGATGTAGTGAGTCTAGGGTCAGGTCCATAAACCCATGTTTTAGTACATACCCGAGTGGTTGGGTCACAGACCTCCGGATGAAAGCCTGCTTAAGAAGCTTCCAGAATATGGGATGCTGGCCAGTGGGGCAAATAGGAGAGACTCAAGCGCAGCGAGACCGTGTCAGGGTTTCATGTCCCATCTGCCTCCCAGGGCATTGTGAAAATCCAAGAAATGAGTCTGGCACGGTGCCTGGTGACACACACCAGCATCAGAAGGGGCGGAGGGAAAGCTGGCAAAAGAATCCTGAACAATCAGGTGGGAGGACTGTTGAACGCTTTCCTAGCAGAGTGGCAAAGGAGGAACTGTTTTAGGCAGAGGCTGAGCCCCACTGAACTGGGGATGCATTGTCCTGTTTTGATCTATCTGAAGATCTTTTTTATCACCCTTGAAACTGATTTCCTGTTTTAAAAGGAAAAGATTGTTGCTTAGCAGCCTGATAATACAGTAACTGTCCTGTTGGGTTTCTCCTAGAGCTTGAGTTTTACAAAACCTTAATTAAGATGGCGATGACCAGGAGTTCCCGTCGTGGCGCAGTGGTTAACGAATCCGACTAGGAACCATGAGGTTGCGGGTTCGATCCCTGCCCTATGCTCAGTGGGTTAACGATCTGGCGTTGCCGTGAGCTGTGGTGTAGGTTGCAGATGCGGCTCGGATCCCGCGTTGCTGTGGCTCTGGCGTAGGCCGGTGGCTACAGCTCCAATTCAGCCCCTAGCCTGGGAACCTCCATATGCTGCGGGAGCGGCCCAAGAAATAGCAACAACAACAACAAAAAAGACAAAAGACAAAAAAGATGGCGATGACCAAAAAGACAAAACAACAACAACAACAACAAAAAACGGAGTTCCCATTGTGGCACAGCAGAAACAAATCCAACTAGGCACCATGAGGTTTCGGGTTTGATCGCTGGCCCCGCTCAGGGTTAAGGATCCGGCATTCCCGTGAGCTGTGGTGTAGGTTGAAGATGCAGCTCAGTTCCCGCATTGCTGTGGCTGCGGCATAGGCCGGCAGCTAGCTCCAATTGGGTCCCTAGCCTAGGAACCTCCATATCCCGAGGGTGCGACCCTCAAAAGACAAAAAGACCAAAAAAAAAAAAAAAAAAAACCAAAAAAACCCACAAAAAACAGTGATGACAAGTAACCATACTGCAGATCTTTCTTCTGTCCTTATTCATGGGGGTGGGGGGTGTCATTAAGCACATAATTTCTTATCTCCAAGAAATACATCATCTTATGTGTCATGACCCATGTCCAGAAGTTTAAAAATCTGCTCCACTATTTGCATTTAAGAATTGAGCAGTTTAATGTCTGCAGTATTTTTTTAAGCATACCAGTATCAGCATTAAATGCCTATGGTAATTTTCTCCTTGAATTTGTTTTTAGGCAAATAAAGCCCATATGAATTAGTGGAAGAGGCTAATTTATAGATGAAAAGTAAATGTAATCTGATTCTACCTGGCACTTAAGTGAATTCTGGGGGGGAGGATACTGTATTTAATAGAGAAGTCACTTGTAATTGAACCATTTCCATATGATTAAAAAGCCCTCAAAAAGGTATTTTCTTAAGCAGATGAGCATGTTTCACCAAATCTTTATTATAATTCTAGGATATTCCCGCTTTACGCATGGACAGTATAACACTGTTCCTTAACACGGTCCAAATGAGGGTGGTTCTGAATAATGCGGTTTTACCATAAATCAGCGATAGGCATCTTGTGTAATTTCAGTGATCAGCGTGTTTTTGAGGTAAAACATGTCATTAATACCTATTTTTTTGTCAGGAACAAATGTGTAGCTTCTGCTTCCCCTCATTTTAGAGATTTCAGGGGGTTTGTTCTGTCAGGCTTCTGTCAGGAGAGAGTTTATAGGCATTAAACTCAAGACTAATTTAAGATTGGGGTTTATTTTATGCCACGGAATTCCTCTATCTCCTAGAAACTACTGGCTTGAATTTTCTGAGGGGAGTATGACTCCTCACATTTTGAGAGGAAAGTGTCTTTGGAAAAAGAATTCTGATTTTTGAGCCACTATTCCTAGTGAGGGGAAATTGCACAAAGTACATCATCAGTCAATCAAAATTTAATCATCTTCATTTTCTCTGGTGTCATTGTCCTTTTCTTTTATTGTTCCAAAAAATTGTAGAGCGAATGGAAAGTTAAAGAGAAGAAAGGTAGACTGATTTTATTGTTAACAATTTTGAGGAATTTGACCTTGAGGGTGGATCATATTTGGAATTTGTTAACTAAATGTAGAAGTCGTAGTAGTGCCATGTGAAAAAGTTAGGAGAAAATAAGTACTAAGGAAAACACTAAAGTAATTCTGGAGTGAAAATGTCTGTCTGAAAACTAGCAAGCCAATATGTTATATTTTCTATGATATCTCACCTGTTGGATTGATTGACGGTATTTTGCCAGTAGGTTTCCTTGTTCCAACATGAAATGAGAAACCTCTCCCACCTTCATGATTTGATTTGATGTGACCTGGTCCCACTCATTCCACAAGCTAACTCCCTCCCACCTAACCTAGACGGAGACTCTTGGCCTCCTCCTGTTATAGCAAACTTCCAATAACTCCCTCCCCCAAGTGATGACACAAGTACAAAGGTGACTAGTCTGCAAAATTTTCTATGGTGGAAGGTTAGAGGGGAGGGAGAGGGGTGCGACCCAGGTGTGTTTGGAGACCACATAAGAAAAGTTGCCTTTTTTTTTTTTTTAAGGCCACACCAAATGCATATGGAGGTTCCTAGGCTAGGGGTCTAATTGGAGCTGTAGCCTCCAGCCTACACCACAGCCACAGCAACACGGGATCCAAGCCACGTCTGCGACCTACACCAAGGCTCATGGCAACACCGGATCCTTAACCCACTGAGCGAGGCCAGGGATAGAACCAGCAACCTCATGGTTCCTAGTTGGTTTCATTAACCACTGTGCCACTACAGGAACTCCAAAAATTGCTTTTTAAATTCAAGCGACCATTGTGTTGGGAAGTAAAGAGCCCTACTTTTACAAAGATGCTTTGTTAATGATGGCACGAGCCATTGCAGAATAAGTATGACTGAAGTCACATGTCCATTACATTTTGCTGTGAGGAAACAACCCTTAAGCTGTGTACCCGGATTTTGTAGGGTTCCTATTAGGTGTCAGATATCTGGGGTCCCAGGTCAGGAGGTCTGGAGTGGAGCCCAGGGATCTGCATTGTTAACGGGCACCCCAGGTGATTCTGATGCCAGAGAGCTGGGACTGCGTCGTGGGGACCCCAACCTGGGTAAGATCTCTACTGCTCCAGCTTAAAAAGACATCCTCTAGGATCTCAGTACAAGACTGAGCTTTTAGTTTAAATTTCCTCAGACAATACTATTAGGGAAGACTGTCCTTTCCTCTAGTCAGAATAGTGTAGGCGGCAATGATTATCGCCTCTTATGTGAACAAATCTATCAGCCCAGCCTATAATAATAGGTCAGTGAATGTCAGTGCAGGTAAAAATAAATAGATGAATCAAGCTGTCATTCAATCCTAACTTTTGAACCTTGTGTTAAATGATTCTCTATTTAAGGCTTTGTAACTCTAAAAACTCACATGCCACTAAACATTTATAACATACTTATTTCTGTCAGCTTTCGAGGTTAGCGTGTGCTATTGAATTCCATGATGAAAGGTTAAAATCTGAGGAACAAAATCAGTTTTTAATACATGTGCACAATCTTGATCACAAGTCAGGGAGCTGTGACATTAACACATATATAAGACAACCTAAGAATGGAATTCCTAACAGTTAATCTTTTTTTTGGTGGTGGTGGGAGGGGGTTGAGGTTTTTTTTTATTGTATTGAAGTATAGTTGATTTACAATATTGTGTTCATTTCTAATGTTCAGCAAAGTGACTCAGTTAAATATATATATATATATATATATATATATATATATATATATATATATATACTTTTTCCTATTCTTTTCCATGTGGTTTATCACAGGATATTGAATGTAGTTCCCTGTGCCTAACAGTTAATTCTGAAAGGTGTTAAACATTTCTTTGACGATCACTAGCAATCCCCACTTTAATAATAGGACTGAAATAGTTCTGGTTTGACTTTTAGGAGAGTGAGCCATCTAGACAAGTATAACCCCACTTTGCTCTCTGCGAGGCTTAGTCAGTTGTCAGATAGTGAACACCGAGGAATCTGATGCACTGTCATCAGAGGGGGTGCATTTGGATGGCCTCCTGTTCACCCTGTTGGGGAGGGAGGGCTCCTGCCCTGGGGTCATTGGGATGGCCACACGAAACAGCTGACCTTGGAGGGCTGAGAGTGACAGCAGCCAAGGAGTCACATAGACTCAGCCTGGGGGGAGGAGGACATGGCCGGCCACTCTGGGTCACACAGGGGTTGCACTCAGGAACAGGGTGAACAACCAGGGGCCGTGGGTGACGAGCATTGTCCTAGCAAGAGAGTGTGGTGCACCTAGGTTCCTAAGGGACGTGATTGGCTTGTCTGAACAATTCACTGGTTTGGTGAGAACTGAAACCCACTGCTCAGGGTCACTTTGGTAAGGAACGTGGTCTAGCTGGGGGTCTGACCCACAGGAGTGGACTGGGGCCACTCAAGGCCCTCCTGGTTTACCAGATGTCCAAGCAGCACACACCACTAAGTCTTAAGTTTAGACCTTACACTGCAGAGTATGTGCTTTCTTTATCAAACTGTGTGTCTTTTTATTTTTTCCCCTAGCTGAGGAGTGTGATCCGGTTGCTTTGAACTGCCCGACCAATTCAGATATGCAGCACCAGGTAAGAAGCAGCTCAGTTATGTTTTTACCCTTAGGTACATGCTAACCCAGCTAGAATTTATTTAGCAATGATCTTTTAGAGCTGTAAAAATAAAGAAAAAAAAGGTAAGATTTTTAGATAGTTTGGAAATGATGCATTCCAGTAATGTAGCATATCTATACAACTTCTGTTACTTTTAGTAACTGTGGTAGCTTTAGTCCATTCTTTGAAATAAATAATTATCCATTTGCCAAAAACAGACCATGAGTATACCTGAGTTAGCAAGGAGAGTTGCTTTTTTCCCATGTAGTTGGCATCCTGTGGATGGTAACTTTTTTTTTTTAAGTCCCAACAAACCAGGTGGTTTAGTAAAGTCTTTGTGATTTTTATAGAACTTTTGCTTTGTTCAGATATCAGATATCAAATATTAACATAGAATTTTCGTCGTCCTTTTCCAAAGTATGTTTATTGTTTTCTGACTATAAAAGAGTGTTTGCTATTTTAAACTTCAGACAGGACAAAAATGTCCCAAGAGATTGAGAATTGCTTTTCATTCCATTATTCACCTTTTGAGGGACATCCTTCCAGAAGCTTCCCTGGCTCACTTCAGTTACTTCTTGACCTGTCCAGCCCATCTCTTTTCACTCACTCCAGTCTCATCAGCAAAACTGCACTATACCTCAGGTCTGCTAAGCTGTATTTAAATGTCTCAAAAAGGATGTCTTGCCTCAAGATGGACTGGTTGGGGTCCTGCTCTCTCCATAATGCCAAGTTCATTTTTAGCAAGACAAAATTTGAAGCTTAGTTTGGGCTTTTAAAACATCTGTCAGTAATAAATCATTAATAGTGATATTCTTGGATAATCAAATCACTTTTGTAGTAAAGCTAAGTTACACAAGAAGTTGATAAAACAAGCAATTGTAATCATAAACATGGTTCTTTTGAAAATCACCAATGGTACGTACGCCTTTTAACTTTGACCTGGGGGTCTGCAGTTGCCCATTGTGAATATCATACTCTCATTTATTAATCCTGATACTCAGCATTTTCCTCGGAACTGCAGTCTAATAATTGACTTTGACACTGACTGAATTTGAACTATTTTAGTGAACCTAAAATATAAATTTTTCCTTTCCTGCCATCCTTAATTTGTTTCATACAGTTTTGCCCCTCGCATTTTTTTTTTTTTGTGACATGGTGCAGGCTCTTTTGAAGATACAAGAATGTTACATTGTTTAGTTTTAGGGATTTTCCAAAATCATTAAAGATTAGGTATGGAATATATGTTAAGATACCGTTCTGTATTTTTCCTAATTTTAGTGTTATAGTTCTGCCTTTATCAAGTAAAGACTGTCCTCCAAGATGAAAAAAGATTTATCAACCAAAAAAAGGGGGGAACCTATTTGAGATTTTTATTTCTTCTGTTTTCAAACAGGGTGTCTTATATTCCTATAAAAAGCACTGTATCTAGTTATTTCAGCTGGTTATTTCTTTGCATAATCTACAGGATTTGTTCTAACTGCTAGATATCCAGAAAGAGTCTTTGAAACCAACTTGGCAGTTAGAACAAAGAAAACTCACTAGGGAAGAAACGTTTAAAAAAAAAACACACACACTTCATTTTCTATAGTTCAGACATTAAAGGCAAGCTGAAGGTACATTCTTCAGTATTTAACATTTGCTGTTTCAGTGATTTTTATAATTTAAAAACTGAAATCCACTTCTACTTAAGATTTCATTTTAGCTGCCTTTTTTAGACAATGCCAAGGAAAAACAGTGCGGTATCCCGGTGTCAAAAATGAAAGTCTGGGAGTTCCCACTGTGGCACAGTGGGTTAAGAATCTGACTGCAGCAGCTTGGGTCACTGCTGAGGCATGAGTTTGATCCCCAGATCAGTGCAGTGGGTTAAAGATCTGGCATTGCCGCAGCTGAGGCTTGGATTCAATCCCTAGCCCGAGAATTCCATATGTTTTGGGTGCTGAAAGAAAAAAAAAAAAAAAAAAAAAGTCTGACATCTCAAAATTTCCTAAAGAACCCTTTACTTTTAGTAATTTAGAGTCAATACTCCATCTACTGGAACTGTCCTGCCTCTATAGTTTGTTACAAACATACAAACGTACTTATTGAGCAGATGCTCTGAGACCGGGTGTCCTTGGACATGAAATACAATACATGGGTGGGTAGATCTGGGGGTGGTGAGGGACCAGACCCCAGGCAGAGCTTCCAGACTTGTTGGAGAAGCAGTGTACACAGCGTTAAATTCTAGACATGGATATGGTTCATCCGCTGAAAATGTTTTGCATACCTCTTGGTTAGAGAAGACATTTCCCAGAACCTTTCAATCAAACAATAACATTTTAACTACTCTAACTACATCCACAAATACATGGCAAATAATAGTAATGCAAAAATTTTTCCAGTTTTTAGTCAAGAATCCATGCCAAGAGGAGACTGAGAGAGTATGAAAAATAGTAAATATTAGGATACTAAGTTGGAGTAAGAGGTTTTTTGGGGGAAAATGACATCTTCCTTTATTTACACTGTTTATTTGGGGTTTTTTTTTAGTTTTAAAAACCACATTAAATTATTGGCATGATATGGTACTATTAGTATACTAATGTATGATATTAATAATAAGAGAAACAGTGTAGGGTATATAGGAATGTACTATTTTCTCAGGTTTTCTGTAAATCTAAAACTATTCTGAAATGTACATATATTTTTTAAAACCATACTAAATAAAATTTAGAATCTAGAAAAATGAAAAAACTCATCTACAATTCCACCACTCTAATAGGACTATTTTTGTCATTTTGATGTATTCCCTTAAACATTTTTATATAAATAATTACAAAAACTGTTTGCAGATAATTTTATATCTTGCTTTTGTTGTATAATATCATCTCACAGACATTTCATCCAGTTTGCTACATGGCCTCAGCATCCATCTGAATGGCTGTGTGATGTCACCTCTGAGGTTTACTGCTAAAATAGGTTCCAGGCTGTGTGTGAGGGCAGGTGAGAGCACCCCTGGTGGAACGGATGCTGTGAGCAAAGTCTCTGAGGAGAGTCAGTGGCAAATACTTTGCCTGGAGCTGACGTATCGGGAGGTGGTGAGACTGGAAGATAAGTTGGATCCAGGCTTTGAATGCCAGAGAAAGGTGGCTGGAAGGTATTGGCACGTTGAAGTGATGGCTCCGTGACCATATCTGGGACCATGTGGGACTGAGGAGAAGATGAGACCAGGTTTTAAGCCTGTGACCAGGAGACAGTTGCTACTAACAAAACCAATGGGGAGTTCAGGAGAAAGATAAAATTTGTGTCTTGTTGGGGTGGAGATTCATTTCTCTGTGGGTGGCAGAAAAGGGCACTGAGGGTTTGTGGAGTTTGGGGTGTGTGAGAAGTACGGCAGCCAGTGTCACCCCGGGGATTGGTTCAGGATTCCCGCGTCGGGAGAGTATGGCCGAAGTCCCGGGGGAAGATAGGACTATCAAGGAGAAAGTCTTTGTCCAAACTCAGAGGAGAGCCCAGGATGGAGGGGACGCTTCGGTCTGGAGGCCAGAGGAAGAAGAGGAGCTCGAGGGCAGGCAGAAGGGCGACTCCAGAAGAAAGCTGCCTGTGGTTGAGGCATCTGTACTTCCCCTTCGAGGGCTCACAGTTTACAGTTGGATGTTTGCTGATGGGTTCCTTGTCTCTCTCAGTGATTAGACCACGCCCCACGGGGCAGGGACTACTGTGTCTTTTTGGTCGGAAGTGTGTCCACAATGTCAAGCACATAGTAAGTCTTAATAAATATAGGCAGATAAAAGAGAGAGAAAGGCCAGGGGTGGGCATTGCTTCAGGTGCCAAGGAAAGGGCTGTTGACATCATCCTTTGGTCAAGGGAGAGGCCTTACAAAGACACCACTCGATTTGTCCTTTACCAGGCCTTTCGGGAAGGAAATTGATCATAGGGACAAATGCATAATTGCAAAGGCTTAAGGAGTGAGTAGGTGATAAGAAAGTTTATGTAGTTCTGTGATATTCATGAAGGTAGCAAGGAAAAAATAATAAACTTTTGTTTGAAAGCATTGGAAAATACAGGAAAGCCTTTTTTTTTAATTTTAAGGATGGGAAGCAACAGATTCTAAAGGATAAGGTGTCACTGGGAGTAGAGAGATTAAAAATTTAAAGGGAGAAGAGCAAGAAGTGGAAAAATTAATGGGATTTGCTTTCCCTATGGAAGGTGGAGAGGATTCATTTTCTTAGCAACTATTCATTGATAACATACTCAGCAAGGTTTTGTGGAGAACACGGGGCACGGGGCACGTTGACTTTCCTCAAGGAGTTTGTAATCTGGCAGATGATAGGCACACCTGTGTAGATAAATCAAGTTTATCAAAGGCAACGATAGAAGAATTAGGATTTTACAAGTAAGAACCTCAGCTCTTTTTCAGAGGCAGGACTAAAGGAAGGGATGGATGGGTGAAGACAGAAATTTCATTTTGGATGTAAAGACAAGAAGTGGGGTTAGTTGATATCAAACTGGAGTGGAGCCTTGAATGATGGCACTTGGATGGGGGAGGGAGGGAAGAAATCCAGTAAAGGTATTAGAGGACCAAAGAGTTTGTTCTGTTCGTACAGCAGGGAGGGCATAATGAGGAGGTGGTGTGAGAGCGTTTGATGCATTGGATATAGATTGCAAGAATATAGATGATGATCCATCCATCCATCCATCCATCAAATATTTGAGGCCAAGAAGGTGTCACCACTAGTCTCTTGGATGCTGGGACAACAATGATGAATGCTTAGAGCTTCTGGTGAAATCTGGCATTGTGGGATCTCTAGCAAGGAGAGCTGCATTGGAATGTTTAAGCTAAGAAGCTCCTTCAGGTTCTCAGATTGTCTCAGTACATAAACATAGAGGGAGAGGGAGAGAAAAGGCATGGACAGAGCTCATTCAACAGGCAAACAAGCCTATTTGAAGAGAGAGAGGCCTCTTTCTCCCACCCCAACACACCTGTCCCCCCCCCCACCCCCGCCCGTGTCTTCTCTAAATGCCACCGAGGGAGGCACTGCTCTAGAGGGAGTCTTGAGGGCCAGGATGAAGCATGGGCCTGATATCCGAGGCCCTGGGAAGTTCCTGGAGGGGACTTCCTGTGAAATGGGCTAAAAACAGAGTTTTAGGAAAGTTTTCCTCATAGTGGCTTGTCCAGGGGATGGGAAGACTGAGGCTGGGAGACCCCAGGCGGCTATGTTATCACCCACAGAGGTCATCCCGTGGGCCTGGGTGAAGGTGGTGGGAGGAAGAACGAAGAGAGGGGAGTGCAGGCCACAGGCACTCGTGTTCACAGCTAGGGCTGCTGTAAGAAGCTGCACACAGAGGGAGGAGGTCAGGTCAAGGTGTGGGCAGGGTTGCTTCCTTCCAAGGGTGGGAGGGAAAGTCTATGCCAGGCCCCCCTCCTTGGCTTGTGGACGGCTGTCTTCCCCCTGTGTCTCTTCACATCCTCTTCCCTCTCTGCATGCCTCTCTCTGCCCAGATTTCCCCCTTTTGGTCAGGATGCCCGTCTAATTGGTTTAGGCTCTCATGGCTTCATTTAACTTGTTTACCTCTGTAAAGAGCCTATCTGCAAATACAGTCTCACTCTGAGGTACGAGGTTTGGACTCCAATGTCTGTCTTTGAGGAACACCATTCAACCTCTAACAATGCTTGAAAATATGAAAAAGAGCAGTTCCCGTGTGGCTCAGTGGGAGTGACACTGACTAGTATCCATGAAGACACAGGTTCGATCCCTGGCCCTGCTCAGAGGGTTGGGAATCCAGCATTGCCATGAGCTGTGGTATAGGTCACAGACGTGGCTCAGATCCCAAGTTGCTGTGGCTGTGGTGTTGTAGGATGGCAGCTGCAGCTCTCATTTGACCCCTAGGCTGGGACCCTCCATATGCCATGGGTGTGGCCCTAAAAAAGGATAAAAAAAAAAAAGGAAAAAGAAAGAAAGAAAACAGGAAAAAAAAAATAATCCCGCATTTTAAGGGAGAGATGTAAAGGATTTGTTGTCTGATGGAACTTGGGATGGAAGAGGAGCACAGGGTTGGGGATCCATTTCAGAGAGTCCCAGCTTCTGACCAGGTGAGTGGTGGGGCCACTGTCAAAAAAATAAGAAAATAGGAGTTCCTGTTGTGGCTCAGTGGGTTACAAACCCAACTAGTATCCCTGAGGATGCTGGGTTCATCCCTGGCCTCCCTCAGTGGGTTAAGGATCCAGAGTTGCCCTGAGCTGTGGTGTAGGTCACAGATGTGGCTCAGATCCAGAGTGGCTGTGGCTGTGGTGTAGGCTGGTGGCTGCCCCTTGCCTGGGAACTTCCATATGCTGCACCTGCATCCCTAAAAAAAATAAATAAATAAATAATATTAAAATAAATAAAATAAGAAAATAGCTCATTTGGACATTGGGGGAAAAAAGTGAGGTCATCATTTTTAAGCTCTTAAAATGTCATCAGGCACAGCAGAAATACTTTGGGGATGTGTAATGAATAAGTGAGACTAACCATGAGCACATCTGTCCAGTATAGAACATCTCTACCGGAGTTCCCATCGTGGCGCAGTGGTTAGCGAATCCGACTGGGAACCATGGGGTTGCGGGTTCGGTCCCTGCCCTTGCTCAGTGGGTTGACGATCCAGCGTTGCTGTGAGCTGTGGTGTAGGTTGCAGATGCGGCTCCGATCCTGCATTGCTGTGGCTCTGGCGTAGGCCAGCGGCTGCGGCTCCAATTGGGCCCCTAACCTGGGAACCTCCATATGCCACAGAAGCAGCCCAAAGAAATAGCAAAAAGACAAAAAGACAAAAAAAAAAAAAAAATCTCTACCAGTGATGATGTGCAGAGAAGGGAACGGGACTGCCCAGAGTGGGTGGGAGTGGCCATGTGGAAGAGTATCAGAAACAAGCTATGCTATGCATCAGGGTCCTGGAGCACATGAAGGATTTTTGGAAAATGTTAAGGAAAGTAGAAGTGGCAGACGTGGAGCCCCCAGGAGTGGAGAGCTTGCGGTGGCTCAGGTTCACAGCCTGGCCGCCTCCACCCCCTCAAAGGCTGGGCTGTGTCAGTGTGGTTTGCAGAGGGCTCACAAGCCCAAAGAGGCCGAGGGGGCAGGACATGCAACCAGGCTGCTGGGCTGTCTCGGGGGTTTCCAGGACTCTCCCAAAGGGGTTTGTCCTGTTTCCACAGGGTGGGTGAACTGGGGGGGAGAAAAGAGGTGGGAAAAGAAGTGGAGCTAGGTGGAAGGAGCTGTGAGTTTCCAGAACAGCCAGGGGAAGAGCAGAGCCTTCCCAAACCCCATGGGTGATTCCAGTGTACCCACTGCCTCCGCACATATGACATCACCAAACGGGAGGGAGGAAGTGTCTGGCTGTGGGTTAAGCCAGCACCTGTTGCACAGCAGGGTTGATGTATGAATAGTTTTAGTTTACATTCACATAAATCTGCAGTTGAAGTTGTGGTGAAATTAGTCTCCAGTGACCCTCTCATCCTTCATCTGCCACATCCTCCTGCCACCCTACCAGTCTTGGCCATTTTTTGGATAATCCATGAGCCTGGCATGTCATTGTGCATGTAGAAGGTGATTCAAACATTGACCCTGGAAAGGGGCTGGGGTCTTGCACCATCCAGTGGCTGCTCTGTGATCTAGCCCTATGGGCAGTAATGAGAATCCTTAAGGACAGATTTAGAACTTAGAAGAAAAAAACTAGAAAGAAAACTTAGAAAAAAAGCACCTATTAGTGCCCCACAGAAAAGAGATTTAAATTTTCTCACTTCAAGTTATTAGTGCCCCCCTGTGATCTGCATAGACCCATGGTTCTGCATAGACCCTGACTCCACGTTAGAGTCACTTGGAGAACTTCCATAAAATACCAATACTCGGGTCCCATTCCTCACAGAGTCTAGCTGCTGTGGCCTGGGGTGGGCTCCAGGCACTGATATTTTGGGTTTGGGTATTGTGGGGTTTTTTTGTTTGTTTGGCCATGGCGCTTAGTGGCTTGATGTGGGATCTCAGTCCCCAGACCAGGAATTGAACCCAGGCCATAGCGGTGAAAGCCTCCTAACCTCAAGGCCCCCAGGGAACTCCCTCACTGATGTTTCTTAAGTGTTCCAGGACTTTGTGTAGCTAGAGTGAGAAGGGCTGGGGTAGACCACGCATCCACGGGTAGAAGAAGCCAGACATGTCCTCAGCATCAGCTCTTCCTTCGGCACAGATGCGAGCTGCTCTCACCTGCTGCCAGGTGTGCCCAGTTAGCTGAGGGAGAATTGGGGCAGCCTGCGGGGGCCAGATCCTTGGGTGGGCCTCCGCCTTCACCTTCACATGGCGTTCTTCCTGCGTGGGTGTCTGTGTCCAAATTTCCCCATTTTATAAGAACATCAGTCATACTGGTCATGAGGTCCCCCTCATGACCTCATTTTAACTTGATTATCTCTGTCCAGACCTTCTTTCCCAAGAAGGTCTTATTCTGAGGGACTGAAGTTTGGACTCCAACATAGGAATTTGAGGTGGGGGGCAATTCAGCCCACAACAGCAGGCAATGACTTGGTCTTGATATCTCAGCCTTTCTCTTGGAACCTAGGACACAGTAGGCATTTAATAAGTGGAACGATGGACTGATACCTGACTCCTAGCATCCAGGGTGTTGTGTATGTGGCAGTTCATCAGTATCAGAAAACACAAACCCTGGAGTTCCCCTCGTGGCTCAGTGGTTAACAAATCCGACTAGGAACCATGAGGTTGCGGGTTTGATCTCTGGCCTTGCTCAGTGGGTTAAGGATCCGGCGTTGCCATGAGCTGTGGTGTAGTCACAGATGCGGCTTGGATCCCACATTGCTGTGGCTCTGGCGTAGGCCAGCAGCTACAGCTCCGGTTCGACCCCTAGCCTGGGAACCTCCATATGCCGCAGGAGTGGCCCTAGAAAAGGAAAAAAAAAAAAAAAAAGAAAAGAAAACACAAACCCTGACTGTTTACCTCCTCTCTGCTCTCTGAGCAGGAAGCCAGAACTTGCCCAGCTAACTTACCTCGACTCTTGTGAATGACTTTGCTTTGCTTTTTGTTCCCCTTTCTTCACTTAATACAGTATCGTAAGCATTTTGTACAAGGAGTTAATTTGCTGTAATCGGAAGAAAAGTAGAGGTAACATTTGAAGGCCAAGCATTGTCCCAAGCATTTACCGGTATGAACTTTAATTTTCAGAATGACCCTACGTGGGCTGTACTGTTTTTATACCCATTTTACAGACGAAACCCTGAAGCACAGGGAGGTCAAATCATTTGTTTAAGATCACATGACTCTTGAAAAGTAGAGCCAAGATTTGAACTACCCAGGCAGTCTGACTCTAAGAATCCATGCTTGTGGCTGCTACCAGCCTCCTTGTGGGCTTAGGACCTAGACAGACCTAGGCGCCTGACTCTGTCACTTAGCTGTATCACTTTGAACAGTGACCTAACCTCTCTGTCAGTTTCTGCCTCTGTAAAATGGGTTTGATAACATGAGTTTCCTAGCACGCAGTAGGTACTCAGTCAGTATCTGGTTAGTATTATATTTAAATGAAATGACCTTCATACAGCACTTAAATCTCTCATCCAGTTCAAAGCCTTTCTCTTTACCTCCAACTCAAGCCTGATCTGAAATATTGAGGCCTAAAAAGGGGCAGATGGGCCTGGTTTCCCCTTCCCCTTCTCCAGCAGGTGGGAGTTCAACACTGCAGTTACCTGATACGGGCAATGACTCCCAGCTGAGTGTCCCCACCTGCTCCCAATAGTGCACCCCAGCGCCTTCTCACCCAGTGGTACATCAGGCACCTCTTACCCTGGGTGGGGTCCTTTCAAGGGGGCCATGGCTCTGGTCCCCTGGGCCACAGCACACTCACCCTACTGTCCCACCATCACGGACAGTTCCAGCTGGCTTCTAGCTTCCTTGTACGCCCAGGGTAGCGTCTTTCAGTGGCTGAGGGGCTGGGGCTATGAGGATCTACAGATCAACATATATCAGGCTGAGGAGTGAGGCTGTCCCCACCTCCTGGCAGACACCCCAACAGGTGACCTTGAAGCCCCTTCACTCAGCTGAGGTGTGGGCAGAGAGCTGCCCCTTCTTCCTATGGGCAGAGGAAAGAAAAGAGCCCCAACTATCACTTCTTCCACTGATTCCTTCAAAGACACCTCTTCCTCTTCTGGAAGCTATGGGCGGGGCGCATACCTCTATTCTTGGGCTCTCTCAGCTGGGCCTTGGGGGTTTCCTTGGCACCTTCTGTGGGCTGTGCCCATAGCATTGTCCTCTGCTTAGAGCCCCAATCACAGCTCCTAAGATAGTGGGAAAATGTCCCATCCCCATTCTATTGTGTTATATCTACACCATAGGGTTACTGGACTTCCCAATGATGGGAGGTTGTCTCAACCAGTTTACTGTTCTAATGCTGCTATGGTGAACACCCCAGTATTGGTCTCCACCCTGCAAGGCTACTACATTTATATCTCTATTTATAGGCTAGACCTAATCAACCACACTGCCAGTTTATTCTTCTACTATATAAGCTCCAAGGCTCAAAGTTAATTCCTAGTCATAAATACCACCATATTAAAAAAAAAAATGCTGTATGGAGTTCTCATTGTGGCTCAGTGGGTTATGAACCCAACTAGGATCCATGAGGATGCAGGTTCAATACCTGGCCTCGCTCAGTGGGTTAAGGATCTAACGTTGCTGTGGCTGTGGTGTAGGTCGGTAGCTGCAGCTCCAGCTCAACCCCTAGCCTGGGAACTTCCATATGCTGCAGGTGTGGCCCTGAAAAAAAAATTAATTAAAAAATAATAAAACATGCTCTCTTATCTGTTGAAAGCTTGTCAACAGCTAATTGATTTCTTTGAAATTAAGCCTCTCAAAAATAAAGTTTTATATTCTGTCACCCAGAGTAAATGGGGGGCCAGGGATATATACCTAGGTTTAAGCCTCAGAAACTCCAAGCATGCCGGTCTGTAAAATGTAATATGATGGCCAAGACATTGAAGCTGGAAAACTGTCTTAGCTAATAATGATAAATGCTAAAACAGCAGCTCAGGAATGGTGATTAATGCTGTATCTTATCTATTCACCAAAGAAACAAAAGCCTTTTATTTCCAAAGACACAGATTTTTGTATCTTAGGCGGGTCCCTCCCCACTGTGTGGCACTGGCCTCTCATTTCCCATCTGGGCCCTCACTTCCTCCCTGTCCTCCCACACGCCCTCCATTCTTTAGGTAGGCTGCAGCCTTGCACATGATCTCCTGAGCTTGGTGCCCCCTGGTACTGATCCAGAGGGGAGGCTTGGCATGGCTAATCCTGACCATTTAGAAAGTGGGTTTGGGCCCAGACACTTCAGCGGACAACTTGGCATCTTTAGAGCTGAAGGGGACCACAGAAGTGGTGTCGGTCAGCCTTCTGTTTCACAGAGGGGATCTGAGAACAGAGACTGAGTTGGGACTGGGGCCCTTACTTAGCGTGCCTCCCATACCACGCCCCCATAGCATTTCTGAGTCGGTAGCAGTTGATGTTACCAGTTGCTGCTGGGCCTCTTGCCTTGCTTAAATCTAGGGAGATTTTGAACCTTTCCACAGTCAATGCTGTCAGCCTGGCAGACTCGCACTGGGGTAAAAGCTAGTGGAACAAAATTGGTAAGTGGAGGGGCTGCCCTTTCCGTGAAATTGAACTGAGAGGTGGTTGGCAAAATCCCTTCCAGCGGCCTCACTGCCTTGGCAGAGCCACCGGCCCAGCAGACCAGCTGCAAAGCCGAAGCAATTACATGCATGATAATAACAGGGAATGGACCCAACCTGCACTCACCATAGATGGTATCTCCTATGAGTCAGCCCAGCAGGCCCCTGCCTGCCCTTCTTCACACGCAGCAATCCTTTCAGGCTCCAACAAGATCTGTTTGATAGACTGATGAGTCCTTTAGTTTGTTTTCTAAGGGAAAGTCGGATCGTTCTGCTTTTAGGACATACTGCAGCGTTCCTACACCCCTGATGTGAAAGTTTAGACATGGGGAACCAGAGAAAACTAGAGCTTTCCTCAGAACCTACACTTGGTATTTTTACCCCTGGTGAGAGGGATTCCCGTTAGTTTTGCAACCACAATCTCCCGGTGCAGACAGACTGCACTTTCTTAAAACAGGCTGTGAGAGGGTTGGTTCCCAAGCCTGAGCTATCTGGACAGTCAAAGAAGGAAAAAAGAAGTTCAAAGGGTTGGTTTTGCTGGAATGGAAATCACCTGTTCAGCTCTGTGAATTTACGTCTCTCATCTCTCTTGCCTGTCCTCCTTACTCTCCCTGCTCCCTCTGTGTGTTGTTTATCTACCTTCCCATCGTCCGGTTGACTCTCTCTCCCCTGACATGGTGATGGAGGTGCTACGTTAGAATTGATGGACAGATGCACTAATCATTAGCAAGTGAAAAAATTTGAGAGTAATACCAGGTGAACTTGTACAGATCAGGTCTTTAAGAGCTGTGCATCTTTGCTTTCTGCCTATTGATACCCTAGACAGTTTTGCTGAAAAAAGATCATAAGCTGGTTCTGTCTCCCATTTGGTACTCAGCTTCCTCAGGTTGTATCACCTGACTTTTTCTAGATGACATTTACTTATCCTGGATGGCGATCTTCCAGTAATCCGCTTGCCTCCGTGCTGTGCTCTGCCATCCGTGGGTACCATGGCATCTTGTAGCACATTGTCCCTGGCAGCAACCCCTCCCATGTCTGACCTAACCTGGTCTCTTGTCTTGCCTTCCCTCCCTCCCTCTGCCCAGAAGTTTAGCTGCCAACAGCTCTACTCAGCAAGCATTTCAGTGATGCTCTTATGATTTGGGGTGGAAACTGTCTTGCCCAGCCCTACATTTGGGTGAACCAGGACTACTTGGTTTCTCTGTTTTTGACTGCTGGAGAAAATAATGAAATGCAAGCTGCTGTTCCCACTGCAAATTCATGCCACCCAACCACAGTCATCATTTCAGAACCTCGAGTCCTTTTTTCTATAATGAACTTCCCAGAAATGAAATTTTAAGAGAAAAATCATAGCACTCTAATTTGATAGAGTTCTAATAATGCGTATGTCTTTGGGACCAAGTCGAAATAAAATATTTGTGTAAGACCTGTCCAAGCCAAAGGGCAAAAATGCCTGCTTCCTACCACTTAGTAGTTATTTCCCTGAGAACAACATAAAAGTTTGCATGTCATTCATTAAATTGTACAGTCCTTTACTGCATCTGCTCCAGTTGACTCAATGGCATCTATTCTCATTATTGTTCAGTGCCCTATGGACTGTAATGCCTTTGAATTTCACAAGTGGGTTAGGATTTCACTTAAACTTCTGGTTGGCATAGGTTTCAGGGTGCAGCTGCCCTCATACATGGTTGAGAGTGTAAATTGATACAACTTTCAGAAAATTATTTGGCAACATCTATTCCTCATAGACCCAGTGATCACACTTTAAGGGCTTGATACGACAGACATCATAGCAGAGTGTGTTTGAAACAGAGAAGAGTTGCAGATAACTTACATGCACTTAGGTAGGAAGTGGTTGAATGAATTTTGCTACTTTTGACACCATGTAATAGTTTTAACCATTAAAAAGAGGAAAGGAGTTCCCAGTGTGGCTCAGTGGTTAACGAACCAGACTAGTATCCATGAGGATGAGGGTTCGCTCCCTGGCCTTGCTCAGTGGGTTAAGGACCCAGCATTGCCATGAGCTGTGGTGTAGGTCATAGACGTGGCTCAGATCTGGTGTTGCTGTGGCACAGGCAGGCAGCTACAGCACCAATTTTACCCTTAGGCTGGGAACCTCCTGCAGGCGTGCCCTAAAAAGACAAAAGGAAAAAAAGAAAAGAGGACAGACCACTGACATTAAAAGTTACTCACAATAGGAGTTCCTGTCGTTGCTTAGCGGTTAATGAACCTGAGTAGTTCCATGAGGATGTGGATTCAATCCCTGGCCTCCCTCAGGGGGTTAAGGATCTGGTGTGGCCATGAGCTTCGGTGTAGATGGCAGATGTGGGTTGGATCTGGTGTTGCTGTGGCTGTGGTGTAGGCTGGTAGCTGCAGCTCCCATTCGACCCCTAGCCTGGGCCTGGGAACTTCCATATGCTTCAGTTTCCACCCTAAAAAGACACACACACACACACACACACACACACACACACACACGTGCGTGCACGTGCGCACAAAATATAGGCGTCCCCATTGTGGCTCGATGGGTTCATTGGTTAAGGACCCAATGTCTCAGTGAGGATGTGGGTTTCATTCCTGGCCTTGCTCAGTTTAAGGATCTGGCATTACGTCAAGCTGTGGTGTAGGTCGCAGATGCAGCTCAGATCCCATGTTAACATGACTGTGGCATAGGCTGGTAGCTGAGCTCCAATTCGGGAACTTCCATGTGCTGCAGGTGTGGCCATAAAAAGAAAAAGATATTCACAATATATGGTTTCAGGCTAAACACCATCTCTGCGTAGATTGTGAGTGTGGCTATAAATAAGGAATGTGCCCAAGATTGTAAACAGCGACCTCTGGAGAGGGAGATGGGATGAGAGATTAGGGAGAAAAAGATGTTCACATCTCTTGTCACTTTTTTGAAAAACAGTATGATCTTGAATACTTGTTGTCTATGTGCGTGTGTTTGGTATTTTCTTCAAAGAAAAGCAATGGACTAAATCAAACATTTAGGTGGTATTTAGGCCCAGTAAATTTTTCATATACTGGCCCTTGAAGCCAAGTGGTCTTTCTCCAGCTAGCACATAATTAGGCACCACAGGAAAACCAGAAACCGAAATGAGTTCATGAAGGCCCTCCCTCATCGCAAAGCCTTCCGTCTTTCTGGGCTCCAGCCTGGGATCTGTGAATGAAAGAAACCCAGGCAGAGCCTCCCTGCCTTTCAGTAATATCCATAGCCTCGTGGTCTGCTCGCATTTGCAAGTGCAAACCATAATCTCCTGTAAAATACCTTGTGATATTTCTGAACAATAACCAACTATCACTCACACACAAAGGGAAAACCCCTCCCACTTTCATCTTTGAAACTGTAGCTGGGGTATGAAATTACACCTTGAAGCCCCACCTCAAAGTTGCAGGAACAGCCTCTACCGTCTTTGACCTTCACTTCAACTCCAGAAGTAGCGGGTCTTCCTTGTAATTGGATGGAAAACTCGTTGAAGAGAAGAAAAAAATAAATGTACACAAACCCACAGGTTTGCTCTCATCCTAGCAGAGGACCGTGGCATTCATTTCAAATCTCTGTTCTTCCATCTTTAGTTCTTTCATCCTCGGTGAAACTTTTCCTGTTCCCAAGGTCTCACGTGGGTTCCTTCCCACGTCTGTGCTCCTCTGGCCCTCTGTCTGTGCCTTTCTCATGCATTGTTCCTTGTGGTGTGGATATTTGTGTGTCTTTGTAACCTTGCAGTGTCGGGGATCTGTCTCATTGTCTCCTTTGGTGAATGTATCCTGAATGACACACATTTCTTTTTTTAAAATGATTTTTATTTTTTCCATTATAGCTGGTTTACAGTGTTCTGTCAATTTTTTACTGTACAGCAAAGTGACCCAATCACACATACATACATTCTTTCTCTCATGTTATCCTCCATCATGCTCCATCATAGGTGACTAGATATAGTTTTCTTTGCTATACAGCTGTATAGCAGGATCTCATTGCTTATCCACTCCAAAGGCAATAGTTTGCATCTATTAACCCCAGATTCCCCGTCCATCCCCCTCCCTACCCTGTCTGTGGCAACCACAAGTCTGTTCTCCAAGTCCATGATTTTCTTTTCCATGGAAAGGTTAATTTGTGCCATATATTAGATTCCAGATATAAGTGATACCATATGGTATTTGTCTTTCTCTTTCTGACTTACCTCACTTAGTATGAGAGTCTCTGTTTCTATCCATGTTGCTGCAGATGGCATTATTTTGTTCTTTTTCTGGCTGAGTAGTATTCCATTGTGTATGTATACCACATCTTCTTAATCCATTCATCTGTCAATGGTCATTGAGGTTGTTTGCATGTCTTGGCTATTGTGAATAGTGCTGCAATGAACATACAGGTACATGTGTCTTTTTCAAGGAACATTTTGTCCGGATATATGCCCAAGAGTGGAATTGCTGGGTCATATGGTAGTTCCATATTTAGTTTTCTGAGGTACCTCCATACTGTTTTCCATAGTGGTTGTACCAATTTACATTCCCACCAACAGTGTAGGAGGGTTGCCTTTTCTCCACCCCTCTCCAGCATTTGTTATTTGTAAACTTATTAATGATGGCCATTCTGACAGGTGTGAGGTGGTACCTCATAGTGGTTTTGATTTGCATTTCTCTAATAACCAGTGATGTTGAGCATTTTTTCATGTGCTTGTTGGCCATCTTCTTTGGAGAAATGTCTGTTCAGGTCTTTTGCCCATTTTTCCAATGGGTTGTTGGCTTTTTTGCTGTTGAGTTGTATAAGTTGTTATATATTTTAGAGATTAAACCCTTGTAGGTTGCATCATTTGAAACTATTTTCTCCCATTTGGTAGGTTGTCTTTTTTTTTTTATGGTTTTCTTTGCTGTGCAAAAGCTTGTCAGTTTGATTAGGTCCCATTGGTTTATTTTTGCTTTTATTTCTGTTGCCTTGGGAGACTGACCTGAGAAAACATTTGTAAGGTGGATGTCAGAGAATATTTTTCCTATGTTCTGTTCTAGGAGTTTGATGGCGTCTTGTCTTATGTTTAAGTCTTTAAGGTAGTTTGAGTTTATTTTTGTGCATAGTGTGAGGGTGTGTTCCAGTTTCATTGATTTACATGCGGTTGTCCAGTTTTCCAAGCACCATTTGCTGAAAAGACTTTTTCCCATTTTATATTCTTGCCTCCTTTGTCGAAGATTAATTGACTCTAGGTGTCTGGGTTTATTTCTGGTTTTTCTATTCTGTTCCATTGGTCCGTATGTCTCTTTTGGTACCAGTCAGTACCACACTGTCTTGATGACTGTGGCTTTGCAATATTGTCTGAAGTCTGGGAGGGTTATGCCTCCTGCTTGGTTTTTGTTCCTCAGAATTGCTTTATGGATCTTTTGTGGTTCCATATAAATTTTTGGATTGTTTGTTCTAGTTCTGTGAAAAATGTCATGGGTAATTTGATAGGGATTGCATTGACTCTATAGATTGCTTTGGGTAGTGTGGCCATTTTTATGATATTAAGTTTTCCAACCCAGGATCATGGCATATCTTTCCATTTCTTTGAATGCTCTTTAATTTCCTTGATTAATGTTTTATAGTTTTCAGCATATAAGTCTTTCCCCTTCTTGGTCAGGTTTATTCCCAGGTATTTATTTTTGGGGGGTGCAATTTTAAAAGGTATTGTATTTTTATATTCCTTTTCTAATATTTCATTTTTAGTATACAGAAATACAACTGATTTCTGAACGTTGGTCTTGTATCCTGTTACTTTGCTGAATTCATTGAATGAAACACATTTCTAAAAGCCAGTTTCCGGAATAAAGGCATTTCTCCTTTTATTGCCCTTTGCTTTATTATGCTTTGCAGACATTGCGGGTTTTTTGTTGGTGGTGGTGGTTTTGGGGTTTTTTTTTTTTTTTTTTTTTTTTTTTTACAAATTGAAGGTTTAAGGAAAGCCTGCATCCAGTAAGTCTATGGACATTCACTTCGCCTCTCTGTGTCATATTTTGTAACTCTTGCAATATTTCAGACTTATTCATGGTTATCATATGTGTTATGATGACCTGCGAGCAGGGATATTTGATGTTGCCGCTGCAAAGAGTAGGACTTGCTGAAGGCTCAGGTGACAGTTAGCATTTTTTTAGCAATAAAGTGTTTTAAAATTAAGGTAGGTAGACTGTTTTTTAGACAGAATGCATTTGCACACTTAATGGATTACAGGATAGTGTAAACATAACTTTAATATCCACTGGGAAACCAAAAAATTTGTGTGACTTGCCTTATTGAAATATTTGCTTCATTACGGTGGTCTGGAACCACACCTGCAACATCTCTGAGCTATGCTTGCGTATTTTCAGATACATAAATGTGTCCAGTTTTCTATATGTTATCTTCAATAAAAAAAAATAAATGTAAAGTTACTACAAGAGTAGTAATTAATTTGCAGAAAAAGAACCAAGAATAAATTACTTTAGAATAACCCAACAGGAGACTCAGAGCCTAGTCCTAATGTTTAGAAGTGGATGGTCAATAAATCTTCAGATTTATTGTATTGTACTATATGTATTCAGAAGATTTACACAGATTCTTGGGAATTCGTACCACTGAAAGGTGTTTGAGTTTTGCTGGCCGAGGGATGGGAGAACATTTGGAACAGTCTAAATCCATGCTGTGGAAGCCCTGTGACCCTGGCACACTCAGGCATTTAAAATCATATTTTCAAAGTCCTTTTTACTAAAATATTTTCATTAAGCAGAGACACCAGGCTTTAGCATTGGTTGTTCTCCTAAAGAAGCTAGTTAAGTAATTCGACTGAACTGGTACCTCAGGTGTATAAGTTGGTTGCAAGGGAGGCATTTCTTCTCGGGTTCTTTGGCTATCTTGTGAGTCATTGCCAGCAGGTGGGCAGTGAGAACTTTGGTCTTCGTGATGGTTTCCAGCCAGGCTTAGGCTAGAGTCAGCTTAACCAGCCTGTTGAGTGCTTTCCCACTCAGTTGTCCTCCCCTTGGGTGGCAACATTATGATGATAGGACTTGTTATCAGTTAGCCAAGCAGAGACATTTAAAGATGGAGTGGACGGTCTTGAAGCGCATGTTTCCCAGAAGACTGGTACCTAGCCCCTAGGTGCTGGCTAGGACCCTCCCCATCAGCCTGTCAGAATCTTTGGCCCATCAGGCACATGTTCATCTCTGAGTGGAGAGCTTTACCCTGGGGGTCTTCTTGGTCCTGGGCTTGCTGCTGCTTGGAGCCTGGTATGAAGTCACCATGTGTAAGACCCCGAGGGTGACCCTTGTTCAGCACCTGGATCCTTCAGCTCCCTAAGCAGAAATGGGACCTGACTGCTGGGTTGTAAACTAACCAGGGTGCAAAATTAATGTCACCTGGCCAACTTCCTTCCTACTCATAGAATTCTTGGCAACAGTTAACACATCTGCCCAAATCTAAGGTAATTTCCCCGTATTCACAATGGAAAGGTTTTACAAAATGGGGGTTTTCTTTAGCCTACTTGAATATATAAAACACTGGTATTCAACTTTGCGGTTACCTGCAGATTTCCCAAGGATATTAAAAAAAAAATTAATTGGTATAATACACAGACAATATTTACCATCTTGACCATTTTTAGGAATATGGTTCAGAGGCATTAAGTACACTCACACTGTTGTGCAACCATCACTACCATGTGTCTCCGGAACCTTTTCATCTTTGCAAACTGAAAGTCTACACCTGTTGAACATTAACTTCCCATTCTCTCTCTCCTCACCCCCTGAAAATCATTATTTGATTTTCTGTCTCTTTGAATTTGACTCCTGTAGGTAATTCATATAAATGGAATCAAACTGTATTTGTTCTTCTGTGTCTGGCTTATTTCACTCAACATAATGTCTTAAAGGTTCATCTTTGATGTAGCCTGTGTCAGAACTTCCTTCCTTTTTTAAGGCTGAATAGTATTCCGCATTTTGTTAATCTATTCACTTGTCAATGGACATTAAGTTTGTTTCCTTTTTCTTTCTTTCTTTCTTTTTTTTTTTTTTTTTGCTTTTTAGGGCTGCACCCACAACATATGGAGGCTCCCAGGCTAGGGGTCAAATTGGAGCTGCAGCTGCCGGCCTACACTACAGCCACAGCAAGATCAGATCCAAGCCATGTCTGTGACACCACAGCTCATGACAACGCTGGATCCTTAACCTACTGAGCATGGCAGGGATCGAACCCACAACCTCATGGTTCCTAGTCAGATTCCTTTCTGCTGCACCACTACGGGAACTCCTCCTTCTCTTTTCTTATCTAGACCTTTTCCTTTTGGCAGACAGACACAGTTGTCTCCAAAAACCATTCTCTTCCACAAAACCAACACTTGAACTTCACCCAGGGTTTAAAGGGGTCCCCTGAATAGAAATCTGCAGTGTTTCATCATTTGTGTGGGGTGGTTCTCAGCTCCTCGGCATCTGGAGAAGGAAATGAGCTGACCCAGTAAAGCATCATCTCTCTGGCATATAGTACACACGCAGCGGAAGTCAGCTATCACGAAGTGGGGAAGGAGTGCAGGTGGGAGGGAGGGGTGGGCTGGGGGAGCTGGCTGAGAAAAGGGGAGGCTCATATCTGCTCTGAGGCCCGGGGTTGGGGGTGGGGGAATCTCTTGGAGGGGAAGGGACAAGCTGCAAAGGAGATGATGAAGGGAATCATTTTAAGCCCCTGTTACATTTCCCCTGCCATCCTGGGTTGCTCACAGGTAAGCCCACTGCCACTCTGACTCTCAACTCTGTCTTCTCTGTTCCTGGATCAGTTTTAATGGAGCAAGTGCTTGGCCCATTCATTTCCTCAGACCTGGACCCAGCACCCCAGGGATGTCCAGGGCTAGGCCTCTGTGCCCAAGTCATGGGTCCCCAGCCCCCTGGACTCCCATTCCCAGAGCTATACTCATGTTCAGTTCCACCACCAGGCTCCCTCCTGAGGATTTCTGGTATTCACCCTGGGGGTCACCAAGTGTCATCTGCCTACCTTCCCTATTGGCGTGTTCCGTCCCTCTAATATCTGAGTGGAATCAACCTCCTCTTGGAAATCCCCACCCTCACTGCTTCCAGAACCATTGCAGGACTTGCTGAACCCTCTGTATCCTGTGTCTTATCTGTGAGCTGGACCCCTGCTCCCCTGCCCATCTCAGGCCTCTCCTCAGAGCCGATCTGGTCCTGGAGGCAAGTCCCATGTTGCATGGAGAGGCCACCCTGCAATGATGCTGAGTGCGGTTAAACTGAACTAAGATTTTTAGAACACAGTATCTGAGCTCAGTGCTAGTGATATAAAGACAAATAAGACATGGCCCCACCTTTCCTAGTAAGTGCTGTTAAAAACATCTGCACAGGACCATAGTCCAAGGATAAAGGACAGACCTTGAGGATGAAAAGACACCATCTCTTTGGAAATAGAAGTGAAGGAGAGAATAGGGGATAATACTTTGGTCCAGCCTACGTCTTAGGGGCTGGGGGCATGAATGGAAAAGTTTTGGAACTGGACCCAAAAGGGCCTTAATAAGGACAGTTAGAAGGGAAACCAAGAATGACCAAAGAGCAGCAGGGACCCAGCCGAGATCAAACTTGTGATCTCGTGGATGTGTGAGGCTTGTCACTGCTTTTTCCCAGCAACACTCAGCATTTAGAGTCACATAGAATTCATGAAGAGCTAGAGACTGGCAAGGGGCCTGCAGCTGATGGACACATCTAGGGTGTTTTAAACAATACTAAGATGCTCTACAGTGACTAAGGGACAAGAGCCAGGTAAGACCAGAAGAATGGGCTGGGGGTGGAGGCTGCACAAGTGGTGACCAAGATGAGGCCAGAGAGCAGGGTCAGAGGGAATGATGGGGGGGAGGGTGGGGGTGGTGGGGTGGTAAGGAGAGCCTCGGAGGTACAACAGTCCTTGCCTTGGGCTGGAGAACTCAGAGCCCTGCTGTTTGTCTTCTTTCCTCCCTCCCACTCACCCTCCCTTCTGCAGATATTCTGTGTTATCTGTCTGTCTCAAATGGGTGCTAATCTTTACCATGTCGCATGGGCAAGAGCCTCTGCCTCCTAGTCTAGAGTCTAGAGTGGAAGAGACACTTGAAACCTCCACACCCAGTGTAGCAAGCAGCCTGGCATGCCAGGCACAGGACCCGTGGGAACACCCAGTGTGTAACCCAGACTGGGACTTGGGAGAAGCAGGTGATACCTGAGCCTGGGCCTCAAAGCCGGGAAAAAGTGAAGCAGCTAGAAGGGCTAAGAGAGGGGGTCTCCACGTCCTTGCTGCCCACCAGGCAGACGCTGCCAGAACTGCTTTCAGAATTCACTCTTCTCCTCACGAGCCCTTGTCTTCATGTGGCCCTCAGAGCCCTTCTCCACTGGCCTCTCTCATTAACCCCCTTGCCACTGGAATGGAGGTGCTGGTGCTGCTCTAGGTTGCGACCTCACTGCATGCCCCCACCCACCGCCTCCTCTTCTCCCTTGAGCACCTCAGCATCCTTCTCTGCATCTCCTGTTCCGCCTCTCCTGAGGACCCACTGCGGCTTCTGCTCCTGTGAGACTTCCTCCATCCAACATGTCCTCTGTCGCATCTTCAAAACTTGTTCTTGGTTTTGCCTCCTCTCGCTTGTCTCCGTCTGGCTGTACCCCTTCTGTGGTTGTAGCTTTTTCCCCTTCTCTCGAAAGGAGTAGTTTGGGGGGCTCATAGTCCTAGCTTTCAGTCAGTCATGCTTCCCTCCCATCAAAGCGCCTGGCCGCCTTTGTCCCTCTATGCCTCCCTGCCACCGGGCAGGTATTCCCGCCCTGACCCTCGCCAGCTCCAAGGGCGTCCTGCTTCTGGCCAGGGCCCCTTGATGACTCCTGCTGCCCGAGACCAGCTATCAGGCCTTAGTCCATTTTCCCATCTCCTCTCCCTCTGTTCCTCTCTCACTGCATTTGCTTCAGGCAGAGTGCCCCACAGGGACCTCATGCGTTTCCCCTTCCTTCTGTACTCACGTGACCTCTGGCTAAATGCCCCTTCTTCCCAAGTCCCCACCCACAACAGGGCTCATCTCTGCATCTCCTCTGGGCTTTTTAGTTGGAAAAAACCTCTCCCCTCTTCCTCCCTATCAGAGTTCACCATCTTCTGCCTTATGTTCAGTTACTCTTATGCATCTCTATTTCCCTCGTGTGACTGGGCACAGGCCTTGCCGTCAGGGGATCAGCTCCTTTTATCTTTAATGGGTTTCCCCCTGGAGCTTGTAAATATTAGCTACCCAGTAAAGAGGAGCTGAATAAAGATCTCCAATGAGGAAGACCCTGAAAACCACAAAAATAAGTCCTTTCATATTTCACTCTTAGGAAACTAACCTAAAAAGTAGCAGAACAGATCCAAAGCAAGAACAAAGATGGTAGATCTAAATCCTGTCCTTGGAGTTCCCTTCGTGGCGCAGTGGCTAACGAATCCATCTAGGAACCACGAGGTTGCGGGTTCAATCCCTGCCCTTGATCAGTGGGTTAACAATCCGGCGTTGCTGTGGCTGTGGCGTAGGCCGGTGGCTACAGCTCTGTTTGGACCCCTAGCCCGGGAAGCTCCATATGCTGTGGGAGCGGCTCAAGAAAAGGCAAAAAGACAAAAAAAAAAAAAAGAAATTCTGTCCTTATCGACCTTCATGTCAACGTCCCTCAGAGTCGATGTCCCACATCCCTCACTTGCATCAGGGGGACGATTCTAGCTAGACCCAGATTTTGGTAAAATTTTCTCCAGATTATGAGAAATCAAATCAAATACACTGTATAACATAGTCTCTACTTAAAAGCAAGTGCATGTTGGAGTTCCCGTCGAGGCTCAGTGGTTAACGAATCTGACTAGGAAACATGAGGTTGCGGGTTCGATCCCTGGCCTCACTCAGTGGGTTAAGGATCCGGTGTTGCCATGAGCTATGGTGTAGGTCACAGACGAGGCTTGGGTCTGGCATTGCTGTGGCTGTGGCTTAGGCTGGCAGCTACAGCTCTGATTTGACCCCTAGCCTGGGAACCTCCATATGCCGTGGGAGCGGCCCTAGAAGTGGCAAAAAAGACAAAAAAAAAAAAAAAGGCAAGTGCATGTTTTAGCAGGACCTCTTCGTTAGTACTACGAAATATGTCAAGCTGTAACAGTTGTGTCTCTTGACACCATGGGAAGGTCCTATTTCTGCTTCCTCCTCCGTGCAAGTTTCCAGTTCAGTGAGCAGAACCGTGACAGTGTTGTTAGGGCCGAGCCTGCCCGGTCCTGCCGGAGTGGCACAGATGCGAAAAGGCAGGTCTCCACACGACCCAGCGAATAGTGAATAGTGGCCCTAACATTGCTGAACTTCTGGGTTCACCTTGCAGAAGGAAAACATTGCAGAGAGGAGTTTTTGTTCTTTCTAATACTTCCCATAACTCTTAGAAACTGCATGGATGGTGAGCAGGTTGCTTTTTGTTCCAGTAAGGACAGTAGGGAGGAACGGGACCCAGACAAAAGCAAATATTTAGATGAGTTGGGGAGGAAAATCTAGCTAGTAAGACATGGGGATGCTTCTTCTGTGTGAGATAAATTGGGCTTGTAATTAGGCAGATGTCTGTCCACTGCTGAGACATCGGAAATTATGAGCTGGGAGCAAGGAGAAAGGCTTCTTAGGAGGTTAAGAGGCAAAGACTGTTTAAGATGCTTGACATCTGGGAGTTCACACATCTTGAGACGTGAGAATGGAGTGTGTCTTAGGGGGAAGCTAATCTACCAGCCACCTTAATGTACAAATGAGGAATCAGAGGTCAGTGCTGGTAAGGGGTGTGCAGCTGGGCCCACATCTGGGGCTTTGGCCCACCTCTAGTGCTTCTTCTGCACTACTGTGGGCAGAGGGGACGCTTCAGCTGCTGAGAGAGATTTTAGTTGCATAAAGATAGAGTTAGCATAAGCAGACTTCTACTGGGGGGTCTCCTCTGCTGACTTCATTGAAAACACCCTCCCCCACACACAAGATCAGGTAAATCCCTTCAGATGGTATATCCTGTGGCTTGGCCTTGGTTGTAAAAACAGAACCTCAGTCAGGCGGGCAGAAACATGATTCCCTCACAAGAGAATTGGTCGCTGCTTCCTAACAGTTTCTCTTTACTGCTTTGTACTATGTACTTAAAAGGATGACAGATACAGGAAAGAATTATGACCTGGACTGACAAACAAGAAGCCCAACATAGAATAGATAGGGAACAAAATCAGAGAACTGGTCCATAATATAATATAAAATAAAATGGTAGCATATTGTGTGCATTTATACAGTTTTTTTTTAAGTATAAGGACAGGAGTTCCCTTGTGGTGCAGTGGTTAAGGATCTCGTGTTGTTACTGTGGCGGCTTGGGTCACTGCTGTGGCTCAGGTTTGATCCCTGTCCCAGAAATTTCCACATGCTGGGGGCATGGCCAGAATACATACATATATTACATACATGGACAGTAATTCATTTAGCAAACATTTGCTGAGGACTATGTGCTGGACATCATTCTAGCCACTCAGGACTCAGGACGGGGAGCAAATAGACAAGGACTCCTGCCATCCAGGAGCTTATATTCTAGGAGGAGACACGGTCACTAAACTGCTGTGCTTAAGATCCATCACCCTACCCCACCCCGGTTTTGGTGGAAATTTAACTACATTGGAAAATTGATAACATCTGCAATACACATGGGTATGATTTTACTTAAGATTGCTTTTTGTTCTTTTTTCTTTCTTTTTTTTAGGGAGAAGAAAATGGCTTTCCAGACAGTACTAGAGATCCCCTTTCAGGTAAATGGTTGACCCTAAAGATATCTGGGTTTCTGGGGTAGCTTGTGTGGCTAAAATTCAAGATCATTTGAGACAATGTTGATCATTAACTTTTTTAAAAAAAATTATTATTGTTATTATTGAAGTATAGTTGACTTACAATGTTTCTTCAAGTTCTGTTGTACAGCAAAGCGACCTGGTCACCCACATTTTCCTGTGCTGTACAGTAGGGTCCCATTGCCCATCCATGAACTTTGGAAATCTGTATTACGGGCTAGAGAAACTTTCTAACCACATGCCTTGGTGAACTGCAAAGAAATCTTACAGGATTTCACAAAAGCCTTCGAAGAGTATGTTCTCTGTCCTGACCCTCCTTTGCCTGTGCTGGGCAGGGCAGGGTCCTCATTTGGGTGGGTTTAGTATCCATCGAGGGTCAGAACCGACCCTCTCCCTTCCTCCCTCCCTCTGAGTTCTGGCTAGTGGGGAACTTTGCCAGGGAAAGGGAACAGTGGGACTTAGGCACACCAGCCAAGGGTGGGAAGGGCCGGCTCAGGTACCCGCTGCCTCCCATCCCTCTCTCTGCCTCCTCCGGCGCTTAGGGGGCCCAGAGGGCCCTCCCGACTTTAGATCGAATGCTGATCCCCACTGCTTTCTGCTTTTAGTGTTTAACCAAAAAAATGTCTTTCTTGCCTTGTTTTCCTCCACGTTTTTTTTTTCTTTATCGTAAGACAGAAACTTTGGCAATGTTTAGGTTTCTCATTAATTAATCATGGGCAAAATATGGATTAAGCATGAAAATAAGCTACCAAAATAATAATCAGAGGAAAAAAAGAAACCTCAGCAACATTTAAAAATATTTTTTAATGTGTATTGAATAACCCAAACCACCAGGGGTTTGTTTCTTTATTTTATTTTATTTATTTATTTATTTATTTATTTGTCTTTTTGCCTTTTCTAGGGCCACTCCTGTGGCATATGGAGGTTCCCAGGCTAGAGGTTGAATCGGAGCTGTAGCTGCCGGCCTACGCCAGATCCACAGCAACTCGGGATCTGAGCCACATCTGTGACCTACACCACAACCCACGGCAATGCCGGATCCTTAACCCCCTGAGCAAGGCCAGGGATCGAACCCGCAACCTCATGGTTCCTAGTCAGATTCTTTAACCACTGTGCCACGACGGGAACTCCAGGTTTGTTTCTTTTTTTAAGGAAGGATGGGAGAACCCATAAAACCCTTCGGACAATCTGTCATCAATCCTAGACTGTGCCCAGGTAACCATGCTGAAAATCAGAATGGTCAGTGCATCATTAACTTTTTTTCCCTCTTAGAAACATGATGTTAGCACAAATTTTATCTCAGGGTGATAAGATTACAGGTGACTTTTTTTTTTTCCCCACTCAACAGATTTTTATTTATTAAAGACCAAAATTGTGTGCCAGGCTTTCTAAGGAGATCAAGTTGCAAAAGAATGCCTCTGGAAAACAGAAGTTGGGATTATGGTCCTGGTTCAGCCACTGCCCTGCTGTGATTAGAGAAATCATTAAGGGAGAAATTGGGCCATCAGTTTTCATGGGACACCCAATGTCCAGGTCTCATCCAGACACCCAGTGGGACGTACCTTCCTTGGACTACAATCCACGCCTCTAAGAGGCTGGGGCCACCAGCTCATAATGATCTCTCTTGCTCAGATGCTGCAGTGGACACAGGCTCAAATTAGAAGTACATACCTGAATAAGGTAGGGCAGGAGAGTGCATCATTGCATATACGCAGAGGCAGTTTTAATTTTGTTTTCATTCTCCTATATTTAAGAAAAGTTCTAACATGAGTGGTTATCAGAAAAATCTCCCCTCAAAACTTTAATCTCTACTTACAAATGTAGATATAACAAATCATCTGATGTGGGCCAGTACATACAATGCATGCTAAAATAACCAAGGAAATTCCTAAAAGGCTGACTGTGATGAGAACATGAACTTTTTTTTTCCATAAGCTCATCTGCTTTTTTAGATTTTCTGTGACACGCACTTACTTCTTTTCTAATTAAAAAGGTAAAATATACATTTAAACTTTTTAAAGACTAGTACCCTGCACTTGGATATGAAATGTCAGCTAAAATGAGAATGAATCAAGTAAGTTGTTTAGAAATATCTACAAATCCTTCAAAGACTCTTATGAGGTAAGGTCATTATTAATTAATAGCTTCACTTTAATCAAATTTGGGGTTGTCTCCAAAAAATTTTACCTGCATTTAAAGGAAATGGAAGACCTTCAAAGACAAACTTTGCAGTGAGAGCAGGTAGTGTTACTGAGAGCAGAAATTGTGCTGTGGGAATTAGCATCTTCACTGCTCAACATGATGCTTTGCCCAGAGGAGTGTTCGATGTTTGGTTGGGTTTGGGTTTGTTTGTTTGTTTGTTTTCATAAACAAGCAAGTGAGAAACACTGACCTAATGGCTTTGCACTTGGAAGAATGGTCACAAGCAGATCCTCCTATTTCCCCTTTGAATGAGAAGAGCAACCTAAGAAATAGTTACTGTTTTACTTACAAACGCTGATTTAGCATTCGCCATATGCCAGGCCTTTTCCTAAGCACTTTGCAGACATACTTAGGGAAAAAAGTGTTCATGACCACTCTGTAGTTTCAATTGTTTTCTTCACTGTGTGGATGCCACAGAAGCAGCACTGTGGCTGGGGCTGGTGCTGGGTCACGTGGCTGGCGCCCAGTCACAGAGGTCATTAAGTAGGATTCAAGCCCCAGCCCTGGCCTGAATCCCCCCCCACCCCACCTCCGCTGGCCACCACCCCAGGTTGCCTCTCTATTGGTCAGATGCCTGTCCTGTGAGTCACACATGGAATGCTTGAGTGTCACACACAGGGCAAAGGTCAGGCTTCCAGCTCTCTCAGAGTCTTCAGCCTGGACCAAGCCAAAATCCAGCCCCACCCTGCAGATTCAGTCTCTGAGCTGCTTTTCCCAGAAGCTTGCTGCTTTCCTCGGATCAGGCCCTTGGTGAGCCTTAACTCAGAACCTGGCTTGTATTTAATTCTTGTCATTTGAAAACCTTGGTTATCTGTGATCCAGTTTATAGCTGGTTAAAATATGCCTTGTGCGGAGGAAGGAGGGCTGTAGGACAGAAGGAGGGATTAGACCAGAGTGAGAAATGACAGCTGACAGTTTGTAATCAAAGAAAGAATAAGAATACCGTTCAGGATCAGCAACCTCTGGAAAAGCAAAGCCGCTTGTGGAACTGTTGAATAAAGAAACTCCCTCCCCTGGGGGGTGGGGGAGGCAGAGCTGGAGAAAGAAGATATTCCTAATAGGACCCTGAATTAAAACAACAGCAATATCAACAACAAAACCCCCAAAAAAATGATGTTTGGTTTACCCTGTTAAAAGAGATATTCAAGTTTTACAATGCTTTCATGCAATTTTTCAGAATGAAAACCTTCGAGTATTAAAGGAATAAGGCTCAGTTATTAAAAAAGAAAGCAAACTCCCAAATTGGAGAATTAAAAGCCTCTTAGTGGTGGTATTTATCACATGGACCGTGGTCCCTCCTCCCCACCTGTTCTCCGCAGTCGGCCGGTTTTTCAGTAATGACTTTCTGATGACCTTGTAGAATTCTGCACTTGCCTAATCTAAAACTAATACAGCTTAGAAGTGTATGTAAAAGAGGATTTTCGTTTTTTTTTTTTTCAAATTAGGTCTACGAAGTGACACTTAATAGGTCGTGTCACATAATTTCAGATTTCAGATTCATATAAAATTCTATGCTGAGTTTCATCCTGGGTCCTTTCTTACGTGTGTTTCTTTTCTTTCATTCTTTCTTTTTTTTTAATGCGCTGTTTATACTCCAATTTCAGTGACAGAATTGAGGCCCGGCATGATTTGCTGGCCAAGATTTATCCAGTGTGTTAGACTCCCTAGTGCTGCTGCCAACTTGATATCTTCTTAAAAGGATGTTCTAGAGAGAGAAAATGGAATCATATTGTTTTTCCCTTGGTTAAGAGATCAAACGCCCACCCAAAGCCCTTGGGTCGGTTTCTCAGTAGATAAAAATAATTCTTCATCATTTTCCAGCTCAGAGCTAGTAACTCCCTCTGATGAGTAATGTGTGTATTCACCCCAGTGATTTATCAAAGCCATAAACTGGCATTTTGAATATGTTTATTTCCAACCACATTGGAAACCACACACAGGAAATAAAGCATGAATTTGTGCCCTTAATAAACATAATTGCAGAAGTAGTTGACTCTCCTTTGACACTTACTGGTATTTAACAAATCTGGTTATTTATGGACACCTGGGAGAGAGAGATTTTATTTCAGAACCACAGTATTTTGCTGTTGGTGAAGTTGCCAATATGAAATGTGTACTGTTTCATTGTTTGCACTAACTCAAGACCTAGTTATTGTGGGGCCATTATTCTAAATGATGGAGAGCCAGCAGTGGTACTGAGCACATTGCAAGGAAACACCCGTGTGATAATAGCGCTCGAAAAGCCAGGGTGTGCAAGATAAAACAGCACCTCCCCTGCGGGGAGGCATATTAAGTCAATCTGTGATCGACTGCCAACATCCCCACGGGAGCCGTTTTCCAGGCTCAGCCAGTCAGGACCCTTGTGAGTCCTGCATCTGGTTCCAATGCACAATTAACTGTTAATTGACCAGCATTTTACAACCTGCCAGCTGCAAACTCAAGCATTAGACTCCGTGTCATTGAGCATGAACCTTTTCTTTGTTTTAAACAACAGAGACGTACCTCATAGATGAACCCGCTTGAGTTCTGAACTCTTCTTGAAGGCGTGATGCGTAATGTGTGCGAGAGAGATAGAGAGAGAGAGGATGGAGAGTAGGGGGAGAGAGGCCAAAAAAGCCCCCTGGGAAAATCCATTCTTCTGTTTATGAGCGTGGGGAAAATGTCTCTCCACAGACTCTGCAGTCACCAAACAGACATGGTCTCTTTGGAAGGGATGTGGCTGTCATTCCAAAAGGCACTGCAGGCCCTTCTGACTAAGAACTTACCCAGCAGATGTCTTTAAGACAATGATTTTCAACCCTGTCTGCCCAGGGATTAGAATTTTTAGGAGAGCTTTAAAAAATTCCTATGTCCACCCCCCCCACCCCCCCACCCCCCCACCCCACCAAACCAATGAAATAAGGATCTCGGTGGGTGGGGCCAAACATTAGGAGTTTTGTAAATCTCTGTGGGAGGGCAGGGGAGGGGGGTGGGGTGGAAGAGTTCCATTTGGGGGCCAAGGTTGAGAACTACTGCTCTTGGTTATGGTTCCTTATCTGCAGCTACTCAATCTCTGTTGCGTGCTTACCAGGCTTTCCTGGAGGATCTTGTTTAATTCTCCAACAACTTCGTGAAATAGGCATCACTGTCCCTGTACAGAGCGGGAGGCTGTGGCCTCAGCAAGCTCAGTGACCTGTCCCAGTTGCATACCTGCGTGGTGGCACCTTGCATCAACACTTGGCATGCCTCTGAAGCCCACGTGGGTAACCTTTGTGGGACAGTGTACCCCTTCTCCATAGCAACGAGGAATCTTTCTTCTGCCTCATGTATACTCAGTTTCCGTTCATCTGGAAATTTCTAGGTAGCTCTTTCTAGACTGCCCAGAGTTTTTTCATTTTGACTGTTTCTCTGTGTCACCTTCTTCCTTCACTTGATTTACTCAAAAATATTATTGAGTGCGTACTCTGTGCCTGGAATGAAGTGGGGACATCCAAGTCCCTGTCCTTTTGGAGCTTATGCTAGTTGAGAGTGATGGACAGTAAACACCAATGTGTGATGACATATGGTGGTGGGTGCCTTGAGGAAAATAAATGAGTACAGTGAATTTTTCCTGCAGAGAAAGGATGCTGCTTTAAGGTGCACCAAGGTCTAAATAATGCAAAGAAGCCCGCCGTGTTGAGCTCTGAGGAGGGAGGCCTCCAGGGGGAAGAGCCAGCGGGTGCAAAGGTCCTGAGGCATCACTGAGCTTAGTGTTTTGGGGACAAATGTGGGCAGTGAAGCACCACAGAGAAGAGGATGAGCTGGGAGGTGTCAGCAGAGACCAGACAGCATTGGGATTCTTTTCTTCCCAGACTGCTTTAAAAAAGCAGATATAAAACCTAACGTCTTTAAATAACATTTACACAAGACTTGACAGATGTGCTTTCACATCATTTATCTCATTTAATTCATGAGATACAGAAGTTATTATTATCTCCATTTGATAGATGGGGAATCTGAAATCCACAGATGTTAAATGCCATGAGCAGGCAAGCTCCAGAAGTCGGAGCACTGGCATTTGATGAGTCCCATCTGATACAGATCCAGAACTGGGTGATCGGGATGTCAAGGACTCAGTGCAGGGGTGGTTATCCGTGAGGCATTTGATAAACAGCAGTTACTGGGATGGTGGAAACCCCTGAGAAGTTGGGCCCTTCCTCCTGTGATAAATTCTTCCTTAGTTTAAGCCAGTCCTCAAACAAAACTGACCAAGGGCAAGTTCTTCCACTGTTTTGGCTTCTAAACTAAGAAGTCATCCTAAGTTAATGCTGTGATCCATTCTTGCTCTACATTGATGGAAGGACACATGAAGGGTCAAAATGTGGCAAGCGAGGAGCCTACTTGTTAGAGCATCTAGGCAAATTTTTATACACAATTAACTCCTCATTTCTCAATAACACTCTCCTTTCCTCCTCCCAATCAAGAATCAACCCATCTTTTTGTATTTAAAGACCAATTCTGGGAGGTCCCATCATGGTGCAGTGGAAACGAATCCGACTAGGAACCATGAGGTTGAGGGTTCGATCCCTGGCCTTGCTCAGTGTGTTAAGGATCTGGCATTGCCATGATCTGTGGTGTAGTTTGAAGACGTGGCTCACATCCTTCATTGCTGTGGCTGTGGTGTAGGCTGGCAGCTACAGCTCTGATTAGACCCCTAGCCTGGGAACCTCCATATGCCAAGGGTGCAGCCCTAAAAAGACAAATAAAATAAAAAATAAAAAGACCTTCTGTCCTGTTTTTATCCTCTCTTCAGGTCCTAAAATTCATCAAACAGTAATAACAGCTTATTCATTCATTTAGTGGACAATTTCTGAGTTTCTGTACAGCAACCCTGTGCTTGCCACTGAAAAGCATCAAATAATGATCCCCTTTCCCCCTATTTCTTAATTATCTCCATTTTATTTTATTTTTAAATTATTTTTATTTTTTCCATTACAGTTGATTTAGTGTTCTGTCAATTTCTATTGTACAGCGAAATGACCCAGACATACATACATATATATATATATATTCTTTTCTCACATTCTCCTCTATCATATTCTATCGCAAGTGACTGGATATAGTTTCCCGTGCTATTCAGCAGGATCTCATTGCTTATCCATTTCATATGCAATAGTTTGCATCTATTAACCCCAAACTCCCAGTCCATCCCATTCCCTCCTCCTCCCCCTCGGCAACCACAAGTCTGTTCTCCAAGTCCACGTGTTTCTTTTCTGTGGAAAGGTTCCTTTGTGCCATATATTAGATTCCAGATATAAGTGATGTGATATATGGTATTTGTCTTTCTCTTTCTGACTTCCCCTATTTCTGGTGAAAACTTCTTTGGTCTTAAGTCTGTCTCCCCACAATTGTTTCTTCCCCAAGGCATCACCCAGTCTGACCTTTCATGTACTCTTACATGATAGTGTTCACAGCAGGGCAGGACAAAGTGTATTTCATAGGAAAAGAAATATGTTTATCTGCTTAAGTCCTCAGGGAGCTAATTACAGTTTATGATTCTAAAAGGCAACTTTAAATTCATGACTGTTGGCAGTCTGTGTAGATTCCAGTTTGGTAAATGGCTTAGCCTGCATGCCATTGAAAATACTAAAGGAAAAAAAAATCCATGGATTTTTGGCACACTATGTATATTAAAACAAACTGGTAAATGGTCAATGAAGCTGTTGAAAGAAATAGAAGCTTAAAGGAGTTTCATGGAAACTTTACTGGTGTTTTCATTCCTCTTTTTTTTTTTTTTTTTTTTTTTTTTTTTGTCTGTTTGCCTTTTCTAGGGCCGCTTCCCACGGCATATGGAGGTTCCCAGGCTAGGGGTCGAATCGGAGCTGTAGCCGCTGGCCTACACCAGAGCCACAGCAACCCAGAATCTGAGCCGCGTCTATGACCTACACCACAGCTCACGGCAACGCCGGATCCTTAACCCATTGAGGGAGGTCAGGGATCGAGCCCACAACCTCATGGTTCCTAGTCGGATTCATTAACCACTGTGCCACAACGGGAACTCCTCATTCCCCTTCTTGACTAAAGTAGAAAACACTGCCAACCCTGAACCTTTTGGAGGTAATACAGGGCAGACCTTCAGACACCAATACATGTAATTCTGGACTTAGTGGTTAAATCCTACTTTATTTTTCTGTGATATTTAAGAAATATTTATAAGTATCCAATAAACACAGTAACTATAGAAAATTAGGAAATATCCATTGTTTGGGATTTTTTTTTTAACTGTGCCTATGGCATATGACGTAGACTAGGGATCACACCTGTGCCACTGCAGTGACCCAAGCAGTGACAACACCAGATCCTTAACCTGCTGAGCCACCAGGGAGCTCCAGGAAATATCCATTGTTAACATTTTTGTTATGCACATGCCCAGATTCTTTTCTATGCCTGTGAATTTGTTTATGCTTTATGTGGATATGAATGACTGAATTATTTCTTTTACAAAAACTGAATTATGCATATCCTTTAGTAAACCACTTTCTTTTCCACTTGACAGAATATTATTATTTTGCCCCACCTTTAAATAAGGGCAAAGAAAGTTGCACAACTTCTCTTATTTCCCTCTTGTACCGCAAAACTGCTTTCGACATTAGAAAGTTCTCTTTTTAAAGAATTAAACTTCTGTCCCATCATGTAGCAAAAGTCTTACTTCTTTATTCACCATTACTAATGGAGCTGAAGAATAACTCCCACTGTATTATATAGAAATATAATTCCACATTTTAAAACTCTAAGATGTGGAACCCACTGCAGAAGGATATGGGTCTGTTCTCAGGGCGTTTGAGGTATAATGAGCAAAAACAACAATAAAACCAGACAGAGTATCTCACTGCAAGGCAGAGTCAGGAGTGCAAGCAAAATGATGGGATTCTGGGTAAGAGAGCCTTCTAGGCAGGAGCTGAAAGACTTCTTGGGAGGCCTGTATCTGGGATGAGATTTATAGAATGGACGAAGTTTGGTAGCTGCAGGGAAGTTCAATTAGAGGAAGGTCCGTGAAAGGGAAAGAATCAGAAAACTGATTGGAGAGAAAACACCAAAAAAGGCATGGAGGAAATCTATCCATTTCCACCAATGCAGTTGACAAAGATTCTTGAAGCGCATACTTGGTGCTGACAAAGGTGAGAGGAGATAAGCACCATTACTACACTCCAGCTGGAGTGTAAACTGGTCCAGCTTTGATGTCTGGAAAGCAGTTTGGGGTCTATGCACTGATGGCCTTAAAATGCTCATACTTTGTTTTCAAGGACTGCAAAATGGGCAGAAATATAGGCAAATAATTGTGATAATCGTAATGTCTACCAAAACCAGATAAGCATAAATTGGAGAAAAAAAAGATTTGAAAAGGCTCTCCAGAGGAGGTAGGTGTTCCAGTTGGGCTTGAGTGTCTCGGTTTGCCCAGCAAAGAAGGTGAGGGAAGGAGAGCTCCAGGCCGAATGATGTACCTTGAGCAGCGACACAGGCTGAGCCCTTGGGGGCCATAATGAATGCTTTATGGTCCCTTGAGAAGTTTGCATAGAAACAGCTGTCAGAGTGAAAGTCTACCCGGTATCTTAAAAGTCTTGGTCAGAGTTTACTCTGTACATGTATCCTGGTGTTGGTCAAAGTGTTTGAGCTTTGAAATGATGTGGTTCGATCTGCAAGGTAGAAGAGGTTTCAGGGTAGGATTTCCAAAAGTCGGTGTTGTCACTTGAATATCTTGTGCAAAATGCTGATTTTATGGTCTGGGATGAGGTATGGGCATCTGTATTTTTGAAAAGCAGTCCCCGGGATTCTGATGATAATGTTTCCAAGATAACAAAGCACACGTAAGAATTGTTGGTTTGGCATGCAGTTCCAAACTCTATTAACAACAGGGCCATATTTTGTGACAATTAGATCTGATCGGATGTATAGAATTACATCTTGGTAATCAAATGTATAGAATTAAACAACATAAAAACTTAAAAGAAAAAATGCCCACACCCTGTGGCCTAATAATCCCATTACTGGTGAGATGATTAAAGATGTGGCCCAAAATTTTAATAGAAGGGTCTGCATCGAATTGTTACTCTTAGTCATGAGCACGTGGGAAAACCCTAATGTGCAAGTTTATACAAAATTTCTAATTGTATATAATTTTAAAATATTCTACCCTGGGCTTATATGGTTTTCTAAGTTCAATCAAACTTTGAAAAAGAAAATACAGGTGGTCTATTCAGAGAACTGAGTCACCCTGCTTTTCTGGAGCCCAGATTATATTCAGGGTAGTCATGGGAAATAGAAGAGTGGCATGAAGAGGAGTTCCCTTGATGGTGCAGTGGTTAACGAATCCGACTAGGAACCATGAGGTTGCGGGTTCGATCCCTGCCCTTGCTCAGTGGGTTAAGGATCTGGCATTGCCATGAGCTGTGGTGTAGGTCGCAGATGCTGCTTGGATCCCCAGTGGCTGTGGCATAGGCCAGTAGCTACAGCTCCGATTCAACCCCTAGCCTGGGAACCTCCATATGCTGTGGGAGCGGTCCTAGAAAAAGACAAAAAAGAAAAAGGAAGAGTGGCATGAAGAGCTTCAAAGGAGGCTGTGACCCTGATAACTGGTTGGATGGAGAGAAAAAAGCCTGTAAGGATGCTGGGAAACTGCGGGTGCAAAGAGGGGAACTGAGGTGCTTTGGGTGCATAGGGGGAGAAATCCAAGGACTGCTTCAGGTCCTTTGAGTTGGAGTTGTCACCTGGACACCGTGAGGAGCCTTTCAGCAGTCTGTTCTGGTGCTTAGCTGAGCAGGCAGGGCTGACCATTCATTCATTCACTCACACAGCACACGTGGGCACAGCATTTACCACATGCCAAGGGCTGTGTTGGGTCCTGCCATTGCTGAAAGAAAGGGTCATCCATTCTAACGGGAGGGCCTTGTAGAATTGTTGGGAGTGGAGAAGATGACCAAAGGGATGGGGGGGCACATGGACAGGAAAAGTTTCAGGCTGAGAACAGGACGAGAGCACACCCCCGTAACTCCCAAGGACTCAGCCATGAGGCCGGCGGGGGTCTCAGAATGTCAGGCAGACACGGGAAGGGCCATGGCCCAGACACGGTAGGATGTGCCTGGGGAGGTGTGGGGCATGGCTGTCAGAAGGAACCTGCAGGAAAACACAGCCTTCAGTGCAATAGACAGTGTCTGAAGTGGCAAAAGGGTCCTGGGCCCAGTTCCAGAGGCAGCTGAATCCACAGGGAGCTGGTGTGATGAGGACATCAGCAGCAGCAGGAGGTATGGGTGATGCTCAAAGTCAGGTGGGGATCTGCTTCTCTGGATTCTTCTACTGCATCGAGACTGGACTCTGCAGTTGGGGTGCAGGGACCTTTGTTCAGTCTCTGTAGGGTTTGGCAAGAACTAGGCTGGGTCAGATGCCACTCAAAGCCAAAGAAGATGAACGTTAAGAACCTGACGAGGCAGGGGTTCCCTGATGGCCTAGCAATTAGGCATCCAGTGTTGTCACTACAGCAATTCCGGTTACTGCTCTGGCTTGGGTTCGGTTCCTGGTCTGGGGATTTCTGCATGCCTCAGGTACAAAAAAAAAAAAAAAAAAAAAAAAAAAAATTGGAGGCAACAGATTTTGATTTCTCCTTCTAGAAGTTTAACCGTGAATAAAAAAAAAGTAAGAGAAAGTGACTTCAGTGAATTAGGAAATCAAAAAAGGGCACTTTGAGATTTTTTTTTTTTTTTTTTTTTTTTTTTTTTTTTTTTGGCTGCACCTGGGAAGTTCCTGGGCCAGGGATCAAACCCGCACCACAGCAGTAACCTGAGCCACAGACGTGACAATGCCAGATCCTTAACCACTAGGCCACCAGGGAACTCCAGAGAGTCTCATTTTTTTATGGTGGAGGAGCGCTGTACGTATTTGTAGACAAAGGAAAGAGACTCCGTAGAGATGGGTGGCTGGAGATGAGGGAACAGAAAGGAGCTATTTGATGAACCAAATCAGGGGGAAGGTAGGCAGGGCTGGGCTCAAAGACCTAAGACAAGTTTGGCAAGGAGGAACGATACTCCATGATAAGTCTTCTCTGTGCTAAATCATGTATTTGTTCATAGAACACATTGTTTTAGTTTTCATAGAAATAACTAAAGAAACAGCGCTAGAGAAAGGAAAATAGAACCCAAATCCCACCACCTTAACCACGGTGGTTATGGTTATTTTTGTACATCTACTTCCGTAGGAGTATTCACAGTTTTCCCGCAGTTTTAATCAGAGGATATGCATTCTTTACGTCTTGTGCTTTTCACTTAACAGCACAAACATTTTTCTAGGTTGCTCTGCCATCTTCATAATTACTTAAATAATATTTCATCAAGTAGTATAATAATTTATTTCACTAGTCCCCTTTGATTTTTAAGGTTTTTTTTTTTTTAATGGAGAACATGAATACGACTGTGATAAAAATGTTCATATATACACATATGTTAGATGACCTCAGGGTGGATTCTCAGAAGGTATATTAACAGGTCAAAGAGTATGAGCACAATTTCCATGGCTCTTATTATCTTTTCATTTGAACGTGCCTCAAAATGGCTGGTTCTCACTCTCCCAATCACCAAAGTGACTCCCTTTTTTTTTCCAAATTCTTTACTTTCCTAAGTGGGGACGTCTGCTGCTCAGTGCAGAAAAGGTCATCATAGGAGTTCCCGTCATGGCGCAGTGGGAACAAACCTGACTCGGGTTCAATTCCAGGCTGCACTCAGTGGGTTGAGGATCCAGCGTTGCCATGAGCTGTGGTGTAGGTCACAGACGTGGCTCAGATCCTGCATTGCTGTGGCTGTGCTGTAGGCCGGCAGCTGCAGCTCCGATTCGACCCCTATCCTGGGAACCTCCATATGCTGCAGGTGCAGCCCTAAAAAGAAAAAGGCATCCTAGCCTCCCAGAAGTTTCCAAGCCAGTGATCACCAACACAGTCTTTGGCTGTTAATGTTCCTGGTCAGGGGAGACAGGAGGTCCAGTGCTATTGCAGAATCTAGGTCGCTGGGGTTACCATGCTATACAGACTCAGCTGTAGTATAACTAGTTTGCCTCTTCCCTGCTAACTTCTTACCTCTGACCTACTCACCGCTTACCTACCAACTTCATCCTCCTGCTAACATGCCTCCAAGTACTACATCGAGGCCCAAGATGGCTGATGGGGAAGGGAGCCCTCCTTCCACGCTGGAGCTGCTCTTCTAGGCAAGGCTGAGCCCAAGCCACCTGCTGGCCCAGCCCAGCTCACACACCTCAGGGCGCTGGCTCCACTTCAAAGGCAGCCCCACTAGGTGAGGAAAACACAGATAAAGGCAAAGTGATGATAAGATGGCCCTAAATTTAAAAAGTAAGTGTTCTGGCATTATCAGTTATCACTCATTTTCAAATACACATATGGAGTAGAGTGGATATTCCAGTTTTTAGGGTGTGTATTTTTTTTTTAAGAGACCCTTCAAAGACTTGTGCAAATCCTTTACACCCTAACAGGCTGCGCTTGGCATTAAAAAGCTGTCAGGGCTGACTTGTGACTTGGAAGGGGTAAAGGTTGAGGTGCGGGTAAGGATGCACGGCTTTCTCATGGGACGGCGGTGTCTGACACCCTCCCTGCTGCCTGGCCATCTGCCCCCGGAGCCCTCGTTCTGGCAGCAGTTTCACAGTCTCACATCCCCACAGCACAGGACATAGAGTCTCAGAAAGGAAGGAAAACTGGCTTTGTAAAATCTGGCCACAGCTTTCAGCAAAGCAACTGCCCTTGGCCATCAAGAACACAGGACATTGTGGCTCAGCAGTAGCAAACCCAACTAGTATCCATGAGATCGCCAGTTTGGTCCCTGGCCCCGCCCAATCGGTTAAGGATCTGACGTTGCCGTGAGCTGCAGTGTAGGTTGCAGATGTAGCTGGGATCTGGCGCTGTGGCTGTGATGTAGGTGATGTAGGTCGGTGGCTACAGCTCCAATTTGACCCCTAGCCTGGGAACCTCCATATGCCGCAGTGTGGTTGTAAAACAAAACAAAACAGGACAAGAACAGCATGTTATTGGTGCGTATGTAGAAATGAATATTGCGTGTAGTCCTCTGTGAGATACCCACCGACACTGACGCTGCTTACCCTTCAGCGGGAAAGTAAAGGATGGAAGAGATGAACACACACACACACACACACACACACACACACACACACGTCTTGGGCCTGTTGCTGACACAGTGGGCTGTGTCCTTTGTTCCTGCAGATCTAAGCAAGGTCGAGCCCTGCGCCAAGAAGTGTACCTGTTCCTCCTGCTCGCTCCGGGCCCCTACCATCAGCGACTTGCTCAACGACCAGGACTTACTAGACGTGATCAGGATAAAGCTGGATCCCTGTCACCCGACGGTCAAAAACTGGAGGAATTTTGCAAGCAAGTGGGGCATGCCCTACGATGAACTGTGCTTCCTGGAGCAGCGGCCGCAGAGCCCCACCCTGGAGTTCCTGCTCCGGAACAGCCAGAGGACGGTGGGCCAGCTCATGGAGCTCTGCAGGCTCTACCACAGGGCCGACGTGGAGAAGGTCCTGCGCAGGTGGGTGGACGAGGAGTGGCCCAAGAGGAGCCGTGAAGACCACCCCCGGAACGTCTAGACCCCGGCTCCTTCTTGTTGGCCTCCCCGGACTTTGAAACAAGCCCAGGTTAAGGAGTGACTTGAATCTGTTCTTTTTTAAGTTTAGGGTGAGCATGTGGAACAGTGGACCTTGGTTTTCCCCACACCTGGTGCTTTTGTGGAGGGATGGGGTGTGTTCTGGGTGGCGGATTTTCCTTTAGTGTTGCACATGTTTTAATTTAATATTTGAATCTGAAACTGGGGACAGGGTGCGGTAGGCTCCTTATAGGGACCGGGGCCAAAGCTACCGTCACTTGGATTCATGCCGGGGTGAAAATAAAAGTTTCCTCTCCCTTAAATCCTGAAGGTTGCCGTCGGAGCTAAGATTGTGGATGGCCTCAACCAGTCACCATCCACAAGATCCTTTATGATCCATGGCCCTCCCACTGGCTTAGAAGAAAGCAACAGAAAGAAGTTACCCTTTTGTCTGTTACTTTTTTGGCTGTAAAGGACTAGGTGGATTCACAAGCTGTTGGCATTGTGTGGCAATACCCTCCAGAACACGTGTGCCGTCCTCCTTATGCAAACCCTTGTGTAAGCTGTGCACCGGCAGAGATGTCTGCTTGAGTGTTTTGGAAAGAAATATGAAAACGGATGGATGTTGGGAGGAGAGTCAGGGATTTCGCAGGGTCGTGGGGACCACGGTGGGGGGAGGTGATGGAGGACACAGGAGGCTCTTTTGGTACCCACTGCTTTTAAAAAATTAATGTGCACTTTTACATCTTTTTATATCAGGCCAAATGTTTCATCCCAAGAGGAAGCTCGGTTCAGAAAGAAATAGAAATTACCTGGCCAGTGGGTGAACTGTAACTCCCTCTGGTACCCACTACCCCAGCTTAAAACAGAACCCTGTAACACTACACAGCCCTTTACCCAAGACTCAGAAATCTTTTAACGGTGATGCTAGGAGGAAAGCTATGCATTAAAAATCAAAATTTGGATTTTAAACTGAATGAGAAATTGGGTCCAAAGAACAACCAGTGTTCTTATTTGATGGTTGACTGTGGAGAGCGTGGGAGATGGGAGAGTTTGCTGTAGGGGAGATGGGTTGTTTTGGGGGTCAAAAAGAGAGAAGCCTTGGTTTACTTCAGAATTTTGTAAAGGTGCCGTTTGGTTTTGGCTTTGGGTGTAAAAAATTAAGGCACTCTGTCCAACTTGGGAGTATTCTGTATAAATTCTTGACTAAAAGAAGCAAAAATGATGCATAACATTGCTTGGAGTACAAGAATGATTAGGATTAACTTAAAAGAAAGTTATTTTCTAAACTGCCGGCATCGCTTCCCACTAACTGCTACAGCAGTTTTTGGGAGGTTGCTGGTATAGCACCAGCCTCACCTCACCATCAAATGTAAACTCTAACCTCACAAAATTACCATAGAGACTTACTCACTTCTGATTCAATGTTAGTCAGATCTAGCTCATCTTCTCTTGTCAGATTTAGCAGATAAATGTCAGGTTTATTGAAAGATGCCCTCGGAGTAACAGCCAGTGATGAAATGTAGAGATTTAAAAAAAAAAAAAAAAAAAAAAAAAGATTCTTGGGCAGCGTGATGTCCAAAGAGGTGATTGTTCCGTATTGACTGTCAGCCAAGTTCCAGGTTCCATACAGACCTTGTAAGGGGCCGGGGGTGGGGTGGGGGGCTGTCTTCTAGGAGGTTGATTTTATGCACTATGTTCTCATTAAGCTGTGTGTGACATGGTCCCTTGTATCAGCCCAAGATTTATTGTGGGAAGGTATAGATGAGCCAGTGACACTCACTATTGACATTTAGGGAGATGGAACTGAAAGGGTGTGATTTTTTAGTGTTTTGTGGTACCAGACTCTCAGCGCTGGGGGCAGGGGTCATGGCTCCTTGTATCCTGACACCCCCAGTGGTTGGCGATGGGCGGGGGCAGTCACAGACACTACCTGGGGATAGATGGAGTGGGTCCCAGCCTGACAGCCAGTGACCTGCTCACTGCTGCCAGGTTAGGTGCCACCAAGGAGTCCTCTCTCTCCCCTGGCTGCTGAGGACTCCCTGGGCTCCTTGCCTTTGCAGCTCATTTCCACTGGGGCAGACTTGTCCCCTCAGCTCAATACCAGCCTATGGGGCCCGTGACCACTTGAGAGGCAGCAGGGGAGGGGAGAGGGTGGAGGATGGGAAGGAGACCTGCTTCCTCCACTGGCATCTGGCCTTGACCTGTTCAGGTGGTACCTTCAGTCCCACCCTCAGCATCATACCCTGGAGGGGGGATGGGCAGGTTTCCCGCCGTGTCCACAGACTTCCTTCACCTCCACCTGACAGAGGGCAGCCTGGAAGGAGGGGGTGGAAAACAGCCAGCCCCCCAACCCTGCCCTGCCCCCCTCCCTCTTGACCAGTCCCTGGTCTCTCAGGGCCCCCGCATGGATGCCCTGGACCACTCTCCGTGGTCAGAACACAGCTGAGGGAGATGGGCTTGTAACTCCCTCCAGCAGAGCCATAGCTGCAAATAGAAACTAAATCCGTTGCTGAAATCCCAGGGTGACAATCCAGAAAATGGGATGGAATCTTCCCATGGAAAGACTGGTGCACATGTTTCTGTAGAACTCTCAGTTCTGTACTTCACAGGTTCCCGAATTCACAGCTTTTTGTGGGCTGACTTGGGAACACCAGCCCCTACCAGCACTGCTTTTGAGGGACATGTTTCCAAAATTCCAGACTGAAGGTTTTCAGCCTCTTAACTGACTTTGGACAGGTTGTATCCTCATAGGTCTCTTGAACATAGCTATTGTTCATAAATGTCAGCCAAACTTACCTTTGGGTTGGGTCAAAATGTTAAAACAGGGTTCAGCTAGATCAGATCTGGGCAGAGCTAAGAACACTCTCGTATCTTTGTATCCAGGAGTGACAGGAAAACCATGAGACCACAGAGCACCACCCATTCGTCTTTGTATTTGGCAGCATTGGTGCCAAAGTCCTGATGGCTGATAGTTTCCATCACTAGCTATGAAAGCCTGAGTTCCTATTATAATTTTATGGGGAAAATGCCAGGGTAGAAGCGATTTTGTTTGTTTGTTTGTTTGTTTGTTTGCTTTTTAGGACTGTGCCCATGGCATATGGAGGTTCCTAGGCTAGGGGTCCAATCTGAGCTACAGCTGCTGGCCACAGCCACAGTCACAGCAAGATCAGATCTGAGCCACGTCTGTGACCTACACCACAGCTCATGACAATGCCAGATCCTTAACCCACTGAGCAAGGCCAGGGATCGAACCTGCAACCTCATTGTTCCTAGTCGAATTCGTTTCTGCTGTGCCACGACAGGAACTCCAGATTCTTTTTTTTTTTTTTTTTAAGAACAAGAGAGTTGGTATAAATGTGTTATTTTCACTTCATTCTACCATTATTTGCACATTTAGACGTCTGTATTTTGGGGCATTTACCTTATGAAAAGTTTTAATTATTAAGAGTATGATGTTAGCAGAGAGAAATTTAACCAAAAATTTTTTTAATTAAAGTTCATTTGGATTCTAGACTTTGACCAAGTGGGGGACGACTTTTATCTGTGCTATACAGAAATAGCAAAAGGAAATCTCAACTGAAATAGAGCCATAATTCAATTGTGTAATAACCTCAAATAACTTTCTTTAAAGCTAATTTTTAGCGAATAAATGCTGTAGTAGCATAAATATACTGATACTTTACAAAAGCAAAAGTGGTAAAGGAGAGAGATTATTTTATGACTAATCAAATAATTGTTAAAATTTAAGATTATTAATACTTGAGAGCTTTGCTCACTATTACTGTCTGTAGGGACTGATGTTCAGTTGCCCACATTATAAACTAAATTGCTTATGACCAGGTCCTTTTGCTATTAGAATTCTGGATGAAATCTCTTTAGCTAAGTTCCAAGGTATAGTCTTTTAAACAAAACTCCCATCTGCAATGTTATGTGATGAAACCCTATGTAAGAAGCATTTTATTTGGTGGCAGTGACTGCTGCACCAAGGGAATAGAGAGCAGAGCTGTACTGGACCCCACACAGCCCCAGAACATGTACACACTGAGGAAGGAGACACATGGAAAGGAGATGCAAATAAAGCACACATTATCTAAAAATGATAAGATTTTAAATGGTTAGGGCTTAAATTGTTTGCCAGGATTGCCCATCGATATTCAAGATAACTTGTATGAACGAGTCTTCTGTTTTGTGACACGAAATCATAATTATTCAATAACATAGAAAATGTATAGTGGAGTTCCCTGGTGGCGCAGCAAGTTAAAGATCTGGCATTGTCACTGCTGTGGTTTGAGTCACTGCTGTGGCTTGGGTTGGATCCCTAGCCTGGGAACTTCTGCGTGCCACAGGTGTGGCGGAGGAGGGAGGGAGGGAAGGAAGGAAGCGAGGAAGAAAGGATCAGGGAAAGAAGGAAGCAGGGAAGGAGGGAAGGAAGGAGAAGGGGAAAAAAGGGAAGAAAGGAGAAATAAGGGAGGAAGGAAAGAGAAAGGAAAGGAAGGAAGGAAAGAGAAAGAAAGAAAGAAAGAAAGAAAGAAAGAAAGAAAGAAAGAAAGAAAGAAAGAAAGAAAGAAAGAAAGAAAGAGAAAGAAAGAAAGAAAAAGAAAGAAAAGAAAGAAAAAGAAAAAGCATAGTAATAGACAAAGGATGATGAACCTGTTTTTTCCTGAATAGTAATTTTTATGTGGTACTGCCCTCTACTGGAGGTTAAGATCTACACACATCCCTTCCGACTTGTTCCAGCCTAGAACCAACCTTCTATTAATTACTGGTTGTACATTAGAACCCTTAGAAGTAGCCGCTCTAAAAGAGGAAGAGTGCGGTTATTCCACATATTGATGAATACAAGTGGAATGAGGTGGCATCACTGACATAAGGGTTCCAGTCCCCCGAAGGTACCGAAGGTACCCATCGTTCTGTCACCCATCACTCAGATGAAATGTGGAGCAATCAACTCTAATAACAGTTCCTTCCTCTGGGGCTTCTTCCTAAGCATGCAGTAGGACTTTTCCTTCATGGAGATTTTACGCTGGCCATCTCTGGATAGTTGGTCTCTTTTGCTTCCAAGTTAATGATGTTCCGTCTTTAACATCATGAGAACAGTGGCTTCTGTGTAAAAAGGCAAAGGGGTCCAGCTCCCGTGGTTATAACAGATCTCAACCAGGAACCCAGCCTTTCCTCTTGCTCTATGATGTATTGTAGGAAATACGGTCCTCGGGACTGAGGTCTGGCAGAGTTCCTTTCCCCTTTTCAGATGAATGAATATGTTTCATTTAGTTTTGGGCCAGGACTTTCCTCCTTAGAACATTTACCCATCTCTGCCCTCCCTGTTCTAGAATCTTCCTCTCCTTTTTGTCCATGTGTCTGCTCTGCATATTGCTTGTTTTAGGGCCCTTCATTCACTTCTTGAGCCAGATGCCTTCTAAATGTGGCCTTCTCTCTCCTGGCGGCTATGGGCTCACATCAGCTTTCTTTTTTCACATGCAGAAGCAGTTTGTTCAGTTGTCTTTCATATATATTCATTTGAATGGTCACACCCACGGCAAACGAAAGTTCCAGTGCCAGGGATCGAATCTAAGCAGCAGCTGTGACTTAACACCACAGCTTCAGCAAAGCTGGACCCTTAACCCACTGCCTCGGGCTGGGGATTGAATCTGTGCCTCCACAGTGACCTGAGCCGCTGCAGTCTGATTCCTAACCCACTGTGCCACAGCAGGAACTCCCAACTTTTCATGTTTAATGACGCTTTGAGCCTAATCATTTGAAACTGTTTTCTGCCTTGTCACTGAAACTGCGTGCACCTGAGCAAGTGACTGAGAAACAGTCTCCCTGTTTGTTCTATGATGTCGTACCTGAGGATTCAGACTCCACCTTCTGAAGCCTGTGGGCACTTGGTTATACATGGATGAGGACAAGTCTTGCTTCCTTTGGGTTTAAAGGGTGGTGGCCGTGATGCCGAGCCAAACGCTAGGCCTGCTGGTGCCTCAAGGCAGGTGGGCACCACAACTGGGGCTGCTCACCTGCCCCAAAACCCCCACCCTGCGGAGGGTGGGTGCCTGTTCTCTTTCTGCCTGGGGGCATGTTTAGCCGAGGTTGGCTCCTGGAAACTGACTCCATAGTAGAGTCGAAGAGATCAAAGGAGTCAACTGTGCAACTGGAAATGAAATGATTGAGCTGACCAGCCCTTTTGGAACTACGGAGGGGAGCTTCTTACGACTTCCTGAGCTGAGCCATGCCCTTCCGTATGATGTGACCGCCAGTGACCGTCTTCCTTTGAAGCATGCCCTGCAAGTTCTAGGGAGAACAGTTCTTCAGCTGATGAAAGCAGTGCTTTTAAACTACTGAATTTTTGTGATACTCTGCGTTTATGTATTTTGGGGCTGTACTTTTTAAGCTGCCTTCCTTTTGATCTCCTGTATGATCTTATATTTCTCTTTATAAACAGAGATTATTTTAACTATAATAATGGGTGCTACGAAATTAAATTGATGTCAAGCACTATCTCTAATCCGTGCTTTTATGCCGATTCTAACACAATCATGGATTTGTGTGTTCTCTTAGCCATCAGTCAGAAACCTAGTGACTTTCTAAAATGTGTCCTGGGGGTGCACAGATAATCAACACCTTCCTTCCCCCATGGAGCCTTAAGTGAGGGAGGGTCCTTGGACGAAGAGAGATGTTCATGGAGCGCATGGAGCAAGGCAGAGCAAGGTGGGCACCCCCAGGTAGGAGGAAGGCCAGGTAAATGAGCATTCTGGCGAAGTGCTTCGGATGCTGTGATACCTGGATGTGAAGAGCGATTTCACGGTTACTTTCTGCCTCTCCTAACTTTCTCTTTCCAGCCCAGTCTGGTCTCCTGCACTGCCAGACACCCCAGCCTCCAGCTTGATGTCTCCACACACATGCGTCACAGGCACCTCAAACCCAACCCGTCCCAAAGGAACCCAGGTCTCTTCCTTCCAAACTTGTTTGTCACCAGCACTCCATCCAGTCTTACCATCCACCTTGCAGTGACATCATCCTCAAGACCCCTATCTCCATCCCTCTCTCTCCCACCTCCCAAATCTCTCTTAAATCTCTTCTCTCCTCTGCATGCTCGTGGCCATCCTGAGGCAGGTAGGCCCTCCTGCCTGAGGCAGGTAGGCCCTGCCACTGCCTCCCAGGTGGTCTCCTTCCAGCTGAGGAAGCTGCCATCCCCTTCGCATTCACCCTTCGATGGGTGCCCCTGGAAGATAAAGTCCCGAATCGCCAGCGTGGCCTCCGAGGTCCTGTGTGACTTGGCTCCTCTCCCGATGACACTCCTGGGCCTCAGCCACATTGGACTGCGAGGTCCAGGGCCATCCTTCCTTCCTGCCCAGGGCTGCACCACAGGCTGCCTCCTCTGACCCCATCCACACCCTAGGCAAGCTCAGACCTGGACACGCCAGCCTTCCCTAGCCCCCAGGTCTCACCTTTAACGCCCCCTTCTCAGGGAAAGGGCACCTGACTCCCGGACTTGGTTGCCTTTCTATTATTTACCCCCCAGCACACAGCACCAGAGTGGAACCTTGATGACCAGCATCGGCCCGGCAGGCCTGCAAACCCAGGGGCCTTGTTCACTGTTCACTCTCTGCCCTCATCTCTAACGGGCCTGGAAGTGATTCGAAACATGCTGCAAGAATAAAATAGAGCCATGAGCTGTGCTGTAGTTTGCGGATGTGGCTGGGATCCCGCATTGCTGTGGCTCTGGCGTAGGCCGGCGGCTACAGCTCCGATTCGACCCCTAGCCTGGGACCCTCCATATGCTGCGGGAGCGGCCCTAAAAAGACAAAAAGACAAAAAAAAAAGGAACTAGTGAATTAACAAAGACTGTAAATAAAGCAAACCTTTTTTTTTTTTTTTTTTTTTTTTACACAATATCATGGGCTTCAAGGAGCAAAAGGTTTTTAAACAGAAAATACGAAATGAGGGGTTTTACTTACCAAACTGTGAATGCCTCTGGGACTCCGGGAGCTTTTATTTTCATGAGGTTCCTCCCCTTGCATTCATTTTCTGGGCTTAAACGATCAAAGCAAAAATGTTCTAGATTTAGATGATAGTGACTCTTACACGACGTTATAAGAGCCAGTGAATTGTACAATTGAAAATGCTTAACATGGTGAGATTTATGGTGTGTGAGTTATACCCCCAATTGGGAAAAAAGTTTTTTGGTTTTTTTTTTTTAAGTCAGTGTGGTCTCCACAGGGAAAGTGAGGCAGAAACAGCAGCTCCCAGCTTAGAGGCAGGCGTCTGCAGCTAAGGGGAGTGGGGTGAAGGCAGAGGGCAAAGTGGGCAAGAGGCTGGTCTTGCAGCCAGCGAAGAAGGTTCTGTGACTCCAACCTGTCCCCCATCTCCTTGGTGACAGCCATGAGGACACAAGCACTCTGGCGCCCTGCTCTCCCCTGGAGACCTGCAGCTCCTGTTCCTCAGCAAGACCATGAGTGGGACCCTCCGTCCACTCGCGTCACCCTGCCGGCCCTCAGCCCCTCCCGCCCCGGGGACAGCACAGGACAAAACTGCCAAAGAGGCCGAAACAATCAGGGCCGTAGCTGTGGGATTTGTCCAAGTTACAGAAAAGCATCACATGTTTGATGTGGGCTCAGTAAATAACAATGTGAGAGAACCAACCGGACCAGGAAAACAGAAGGGAGCATAAACTGAAAGCAAAATATAAATTATGATGATTTTTTTTCCTTCCATGCAAATCTCTTCCAGATCAAAAGACCCGAGTTAAACTTCACGGTTGTCTACAGCTCCCGTCCACCTCCTCCCTTCTCTCCTTCACAGCCTCACCTCTTGGAAGAGTCACCACCTCTTTCTGGAACTCTTATTTCCTCTTGGATTCTGGGACTTGCTGAAGTCTGACTCCAGTGAAAGGGTCTGGCTGAGGTGAAGGGTGACCTTCTACTTGCCGCAGCCACCTGCTTATCCACACCAACCCGTGTCCTTCTGTAGAGAAGAGCTCGCCTTGCTGTGGGCATGGCCGCCAGTGTCCAGTGGTGAGCTTCACATCTGTTGACAAAATGACATGACAGACCCAACAGAGGATGGTTGCATGGGATCTGAGGAATTGCTGAGAATGAACACAGCTATGGCAATTTCCAGGTGGATCTGGGGCTACAGGGGACTTTGCAGGGGCCTCCAGGAGTGAGCACATCCTGACAAAGGAACCAGGCAAAAGAGCCTTTTGAGGAACCAACACAGACTCATTGGAAGGAAGCGGGCGTCTTAAGCACATCTTAGTGGATGTGTCTTGACTCTCCTCCCAATGGATGCTCCACACTTTGAGATCCCACCAGCAAAGAACCCACCTCCAGCAAACAGAAACTCACAGGAGAGAGAACCATGCTCTATCACTCAATCACAAATCTCCCTGAAGCTTTGGTACCCTGACTGTCGGGGGGCTAGTGGCAGAAACGACCCACAAAGGGCAGAGTGGGGAGATGCGGTGCCCTTGACCCCTAGATACTGCAGAGCCAGGGCTGTGTAGATGGAAGAGGGTCCACCATGCTCAGGGAAGACATGCCCTCTCCACGGAAGCCTGAGAATCCCAAGGGAGAGAAACACAGGGGCGATGCCCCCTAAGGGCTCTTGGGGAACCATTTTCGGTTGGAGAGGACTCCAAGGGCACAGAGGGCACGTGTTTGCAGGTGAGAGCCCAGGAAGACCCATCTTTCTGTTACATTTAACATGAAAACGCAGCCCTCCCTTGGCTGCTGAGACTCCATTCTCTCCTGGTTTTCTACCTCTTTCTCCATATTCTTTTCTACTTCTCTGTTTTGTTTTTTTCCTTCTCATCCCCTTTGAACTTCCTCTCCCCACCACCACGCCGTCTCATTGCATATTGGTGGCCCTCATCATTGCATTTTCCTTCCCTGCTCTTTTCATGTCATGCTCCATCTTTCTGGCTTCAATTCCCACCTCTATGCTGGTAACCCATCATTTTATTTTTCAGCCCTGTTTGCCCCTTATGCCTCCTATATCTCAATGCCGTGATCCATGGAAGTCTCAGGGGTTTCAAATAGAATCCCTCCAAGATGGCAGGCATCCTCTCCTACCTGGTGTCTGCTCTTCCCTCTACATTACCTGTCTCAGTGAAGAGTGCTCACTTAACCCAGTAAGAAATGGGGAATTCAAGTTTGGCATTGCTCTCCTTCATGACTACATGCTGTCAGACGCCAGTCTTATTGACCCTGCCTCAGTCTCTACCACCCAACCCAGCCATAGCCTCAACTTCTCTTGCCTGGCCTCTGGCCAGCATCATACCTGGTCTCCTGCCCCCAGTTTCCCTTAAGGCCTCACCACCCGCTTCTCAGATCATGCCTCACACATCTGCTGGAGGGATCCCAAGTCATAGTCACATCACATTACTGCCCTACTCAAATTCCTCAATTGGCTTCCCCTCCCCTCCCCCACCTTCCCACCCCCAACCAACCAAAGTAACTGTCCCAATAAGTAAAGGCGACTGCTTTCACTCTTTCTAGGGATGTGCTAAACCTTTGTCCAGAATATGTATATCATGATTTTATTCAAGCCACAGTGATGAAGCCTCATTGTCAAGGACAACCTAATCATATTTAAAAACTCAATTTAAAACTCAATCTAAAAACAGTTTTTAAAACTCAATCTAAAAACAGTTTTAGACACTCAATCCAGGTCAGACACACTCTTGGTAGCTAGAAGCCATGTTCTGGTCCTTGGTGGATCTGTTTTCACTTCCATTCATGAAAACAAAAGCTTCTTGTACGAACCGTTCATGAAAACACATAGTGGGAGTTCCCTGGTGGCTCCGTGGATTAAGGATCTAGCACTGTCACTGCAGTGGCTCTGGTGACTGGGAGCTTCCACATGCCATGGATATAGCCAAAAAAAAAAAAAAAAAAGGAAAAGAAAAAAAATGTGGACGTTGTCTTACCTGTTTTGGGCAAAGACAACTTGGCTCTTAACAAGCAGAATAACTATACAGATTATGTTTTGCCCAAGTTAACACTTAACTGTGTAATTAGAAAGTTTTCAAATGGGGGCATGGTATTCACTAGAAAGTGTCTGAAAATTTCTTAAAAACAAGGCGAGGCATTCCCTTCATGGCACAGTAGAAACGAATCCAACTGGGAACCATGATGATATGGGTTCAATACCTGGCCTTGCTCAGTGGGTTGGGGATCTGGCATTGCCATGAGCTGTGGTGTAGGTCACAGATGCGACTCAGATCTGGCGTTGCTGTGGCTGTGGCGTAGGCCGGCAGCTATAGCTCCGATTAAACCCCTAGCCTGGGAACCTCCATATTCCATGGGTGCAGCCATAAAAAGCAAAAAAAAACACAACGTGATCATGCAAGCCCTGTCCCAGGCCTTGAGAAACTAGTCAAATGTGCTTTCTGAGCAGGACGCCCAGGGTCCAGGGCACACACTATCCCAGGTCCAACTCTTCCCTCTGGGTGCTGGATCAAGCAGCACGCTTTTCCCATCACAGCTAACAAAGAGGCAGTTTCCAAAATGCATGTGTATTAAGGTTCTTCGGAGAAACAGAAGCAATGGGGTATATTCATACACATGTAGGAAGAGATTTATTAGGAATAAATTGGCTCATATGATTAAATGATTACATCCCAAGGTCTGCAAGCTGGGGACCCAGAACAGCCAGTGGTGCTGAGTTGAGCTCTGAAAGTCAGCAGGCTCAAGACCCAGTGTTTCCATTCAAGCAGGACAAGACCAACGTCCCAGCTTAAGGCTGCCAGTCCGCAAGAGTTCTGTTTTTCTCAGGCCTTTAACTGACGGGATGACACCCACCCATGTTAGGGAGTGCCCACTGCTTACAGAGTCTACCAATTCAATTTTTTTTTTTTTTAATTCTTATTGCCACACCTGCAGTGTATGGAAGTTTCCAGACTAAGGGTTAAATTGGCGCTGCAGCTGCTGGCCTGTGCCACAGCCAGAGCAATGCAGGATCTGAGCTGCATCTGCAACCTGTGCTACAGCTCACAACAATTCTGGATTCTTAACTCCACTGAGCGAGGACAGGGATTGAACCCATATCCTTATGGATGCTGTGTCAGATTCTTAACCTGCTGAGCCACAGCGGAAACTCCTCAATTCAAATGTTAATCTCATCCAAAAACAATCTTGCAGACACAACCAGAACCGTGTTAGACCAAATGTCTGAGCACCTGGTGGCCCACTAAGAGGACACATAAAATTAACCACCCAAGCATGTCAGCATGTTTGCCTAAACCCAGAGTACTTTTAGGAAAAATCAACCCTTTAATACATTTAAAAAAAAAATTATCGAGGCCTTAGCGCAGAGCATCATGTGGAGAATCACCCAAGCTCTACCCCCAAGTGTCTACAATAAAGACACTTGAATCAGAAAAAGAGGACTTTGCATGTGGAGTGAAAGCCCTCTTCTTAGCTCTGCCCAAGTCAGGAAACATTTCTGAAGCTGTGCAGTGCTTTTGGGTGTGCACTGCTAATCTAATTGTTAGTTAGATAAGTAATTAATTGTTTTGTTTTTTATTTATTTTATTTTTTATTACTCAAATGAATTTATCACACCTATAGTTGTATAATGATCATAACAATCCAATTTCACAGGCTTTCCATCCCACAACCCAAGCATATTCCCCCCACCCCCCCAAACTGTCTCCTTCGGAGACCATAAGTTTTTCAAAGTCTGTGAGTCAGCATCTGTTCTGCAAAGAAGTTCAGTCTGTCCTTTTTTCAGATTCCATATGTCAGTGAAAGCATTTGATGTTGGTGTCTCATTGTATGGCTGACTTCACTTAGCATGATAATTTCTAGGTCCATCCATGTTGCTAAAAATGCTGGTATTTCATTCCTTTTAATGGCTGAGTAATATTCCATTATGTATATGTACCACATCTTCTTGATCCACTCCTCTGTTGATGGACATTTAGGTTGTTTCCATGTTGGCTCCGCCAGAGGCATGCAGAAGTTCCCTGGCCAGGGATCAAACCTGAGCCATGGCAGAGACACGAGCCGCTGCAGTGACAAGGCTAGATCCTTAACCTGCTGCACCACCGAGGGACTCTCAATACTAAACTAATTTTAAGGCCAACTCACGGGAAATTTTTTTTCATTCTCCGTATCATACAATAGAATGACTGGCAGAAGGAGGAAGAAACTTATTCTGAAAAAGAGAGGTTAAGTGCCGAGAGTATCGAAAGGGTCAAACTTCCTTTTTCTCAGTGTCATCTAGTGTCTGCACCTAAATCCCTATAACTGGCTGGGAGAGCAGCTCCCTGAATTGTGCAGTATGAGTCAGAAAACATGTGTCCATTTCTGGCTGCCCCATGGGTGTTGCCTTAGGCTATTTTGTGAGGAAAGACTTGGATAAAACATGATAAATGTTAAGTCAAGGTGGAACCTATTCTTTTCTCTCGTTATCGGGGAGATATTCTGTGATGTGTCTGAGATCTAAGTACTGGGGTTCTTAAATAATTCATGTCCTGATTCCTTGGGAGCAAAAATCATACACAAACCAAAAGGGATGTGGGATTTCCAGAATTTTAAAAGTAATGATGGTGAAAGAGTTCCTATTGTGGCTCAATGATAATGAACGGAACTAGTATCCTTGAGGACTCGGGTTTGATCCCTGGCCTTGCTCAGTGGGTTAAGGATCCGGTGTTGCTGTGAGCTATGGTGTAGTTTGAAGATTTGGCTGGGATCCCGAATTTCTGTAGCTGTGGGGTAGGATGGCAGCTGCAGCTCCGATTCAACCCCTGGCCTGGGAATTTCCATATGCAGTGGGTGTAGCTGGGGAAAAAGAAAAAAAAAAAAAAAAAAAAGACTAAATAAATAAATAAATAAAAGTAATGATGGCGAATGAACTTATATATCATTTGCTCCATGTTTGTGTATGTTCCATAGTCCTCACAGCCGTGAAAGCTAAGTGCTCTTCTTCTTCTTCTTTTTTTTTTTTTTTTTTTTCCTTTTCATGGCTGCACCTGGGACATATGGAAGTTCAGCTGCCGGCCTACACCCACAGTAACACAGGATCCTCAATCCACTGAGCAAAGCCAAGGATTGAATCCAAAATCCTCATGGTTGCTAGTTGGGTTTGTAACCCACTGAGTCACAAGGGGAACTCTCTAAGCACTCTTCTTATCTCCATTTTATAGAGGAGAAAATGGAGGCATAGAATGATTAGGTCGCCTGCCTAAGGTCATGTAGGATTCTAACCCATGAGTGTGGTCCCAGAGACTCTGTGCTGAACCCTCTGCTGTGGTTTCAAAACAACCAAAAGATAGGAAGTTCATAAACACACGTTTGGAAATGACTACCATGAGACAGTCATATGATTCTCAGAATGTCTGCAGTTGCACCCCTCTTGTTATTTTCTGAGAGCCTTGTCTATTTCCCTAGAGTGAGTTCAGGAAAATCTAGGAAGGAGGGAAGAGAGGGAAGGGAGGGAGAGAGGATCGGAGAGAGGGAGGAAGAAACAGGTGTTGGGCTGTGGGTGACCAGAAACGACAGCCTGGGGCAGCGCTGGAGCATTCCACGGTGCCCAAGGGCATTGCAAGCAATGTAGGAGGCCACAGGTTTAGGAAAGCAAAGAAAAACAGGGTCAGTCCGCCTTTGGGGCTTTAAGGAAGAAAAGGAGGTAAACAGTGGACCCTGGCTATCAGAAAGAAGGCACTGAATTTTCAGATAAACATCTGTTAGCACACCTTCATCCTTATTTCTGACGTCTCTTTAGCCATACTAATTATAGCAGAATCGTCAGGTTAAAGGAATGGTTTTCTTTGGGGCTCCCCAGCTTCTTAAGGGCCAGCTTCTAACTCAGGCCCCTGCACTGCCCCAACACACAGCAAAAGCCTGGAGCAAGAACAGCAAAAAGGCCAAGCACAAAATTTTGGAGTGAAGAGGGCCTTCAGGAGTTAGTATTGCCCATTGATATGGTCTGAAATGTTTCTTGCCTGGCCACTGATATTGAAAGTTTTTAAACAGCTACTTGATCTCATGCAGTTGTTTTGAAGAGAGGAGTTGCTTCTAAAACAAAAAAAAAAAGTTACATAAACTGCATTTTCAATGCATTTACAAAATATTGGTTGAAACATAGAAATTTCAAAGGACAAAACACATTTTTTGTACACACACTTCCACCAACCAGGGGAGTAATAATTTTGTAGAGGACTGATTACCTGATTTTTCTAAAATCAGATTAGTCTTTTTTTTTTTTTTTTTTTTTTTGTCTTTTTGCCTTTTCTAGGGCCGCTCCCGCAGCATATGGAGTTCCCAGGCTAGGGATCTAATCGGAGCTATAGCTGCTGGCCTACACCACAGCCACAGCAACGCCAGATCCAAGCCGCATCTGTGACCTACATCACAGCTCATGGCAACGCCGGATCGTCAACCCACTGAGCAAGACCAGGGGTCAAACCCGCAAACTCATAGTTCCTAGTCGGATTCGTTAACCACTGCGCCACGACGGGAACCCCATAAAATCAGATTAGTCTTACATTACGTGCATTTAAAAGTTCACATTAAATATTTATAAGACCTAGGTTATTAGAAAAAATAATAATTTTTTTTAAAAACTGCAAAATTGGATTCGTAGAATTCTACACATAAAAAATGATGTTGTGGGGAGTTTCCTGGTGGCTCAGTGGGTTGGGGATCCAGCATTGTCACTGCTATCGCTTGGGTCACTGTTGTGGCACAGGTTCGATCCATAGCCTGGGGCAAAACCAAAAAAGATGTTGCAGAAAAGCACAGTGTTTTTATTGCCATATGAAGACAGTTCATTCTTTGTGGTGGCTTTATAGTGTGCTTTTATTTATACATTGTTTCTATAATGAGACATACAGATTTTGTATTTAAAATGCACAGTATGGAGTTCCCTAGTGGCACAACAGGTTAAGGATCTGGCATTGTCACTGCTGTGGCGAGGGTTTGATCCCTGGCCTGGAAACTTCCACGTGCCATGAGTGTGGCCAAAAAAATGCACAGTAAAAATAATTTCATTAAAAATAAAGCAAGAACTACAAAAACTCACTTATAATGAAAAGTAGCCCTTGGACTTTTGACAAATGAAACAAGAGACTTAGCCAGGATCAAAAACATCTAAAGGCAGAACAAGCGTTGTGCCTCCACGTACAATTTCAATTCATTGTTTTTGTGTCAGTGGCAACCAACCAATGCCCTAGGCAAGTGTGCTCCTCGTTGAGCAGAGATGCTACAGGCTCCTGCTGCTCAAAGGGAAGAGCAGGCAAAAACCACACAAAATCAAGATGCACATTGACAGCAGAAATCGACACAACACTGTAAATCAAACATAATAACATTTTTTAAAGAAAAGGTGCACATTGGGGTTCCCATTATGGCTCAGCAGGTTAAGAATCTGACTAGTATCCATGAGAATGTGAGTTCAATCCCTGGCCTTGCTCACTGGGTTAAGGATCCGGTGTTGCCGCAAGGCACAGCATAGGTTACAGATGTGGCTCGAGTCCCAAATTGCTGTGGCTATAGTGTAGGCCAGCAGCTGCAGCTCCAGTTCAACCCCTAGCCTGGGAACTTCAATGTGCCCTAAAAAGAAAAAAAAAAAAGGATGCATATTAATTAAAAAAAACAAAGATCCTCAGGCCAGGCACTGAATATTCCTTTGATGAAATAAAAACATTACATTTCAAAGCTGGCAGAGATGGATGGAAGTGAGAGAGGAATCAGTGCCTTTTCCAGGTCATGAGCACATCTGCACTGAGCACGTCGAATGGAGCTGGTTGTTTTGCTAGGCTTGCTGTATTTCCTGGCAGGGTGCTCAGCTGGCAGAGCCAACAAGTCTAAGCTAAAGAGCCAGAAATAACCTTAAATATTTGGACATGGTACCCCCACCCCCAGCAGACTGGCTAGACTAGGCATCTGTTGTGGTAGATAATTAATTATTCCTCCCTAGTCGATAAGGCCCGTGTGCCACAGTCCTCTATTTTAGGACTGGGTAAATAATTATTTTCTATGCACATACATTTACTATATAATCTTGTCATCTTGTTTAACAAAAAGAATGGATAAATGTGTAGAAATTGGAAACACATACTGCACTGGCTTGGGAAAAAAATAGATTATTTTATGAGCTGTGCAGCTTTGTATTCTAGCAGAGATGGGCTACTAGGAATCCTGAAAAATCCAAAATCACAATTTTTAACCTAAACATTAACAAATATAAATCATCTCTAAAGGGCTAAGCTCTCAAAAAATGTGTCTTAACCTTAAAGAAATGCATCCCCAAAGGCAGTTAGAATGCTGGTAGATTTGAAGTATTATCTGGGAATAATCTTCTGTCTCTTAAAGCATCATAATTACTTCATCACAGCATGGCATTGTAGCTTTACCGAGGTTATTACAAGATATTGAATATAGTTCTCTGTGCTATACAGTAGGTCCTTGTTGTTTATCTGTTTTATATGTAGAAGTGTTTTATATATAGTATGTGTTAATCCCAACCTCCTAATTTATCCTTCCCCAGCCCCTTCTCCCCTTGGTAACCACAAGGCTGTTTTCTATGTCTGTTGGTCTGCTTATGTTTTGTAAATAAGTTCATTTGTATCATTTTTTAATATTTCACATATAAGTGATATGATATTTGTTTTACCCTGGCTTACGTCACTTGGTAAGATAATATCTAGGTCCATTCATGTTGCTGCGCATGGGATTGTTTCATGATTTTTTATGGCTGAGTAGTATTCCATTGTAGAAGTATTCCATTGTATATATGTACCACATTTTAAACCATTCTTCTGTCAATGGACATTTAGGTTGCTTCCACGTCTTGACTATTGTAAATAGGGCTGCTATGAACATTAGAGTTCATGTGTCTTTTCTAGTTATAGTTATGGTAATTCTGTTTTTACCTTTTTAAGGAAGTTATACACTGTTCTCCATAGTGGGGCTGCACCAATTTACATTCCCACCAACAGTGTAGGAGGGTTTCCTTTTCTGCACACCCTCTCCAGCATTTGTTATTTGTAGACTTACTAATGATGGCCATTCTGCCCAGTGTGAGGTGGAACTTCATTGTAGGTTTGGTTTGCTTTTCTCTGCTAATTAGCGATATTGAGCATCATGTGCCTGTGAGCCATCTGTATGTCTTCTTTGGAGAAATGTCTATTTAAGTCATCTGCCCATAATCTTCTGTCTTTTAAAGTGACATATTACTTCACCAAAGGGTAGCATTCTAGAAAGAAGAATGTGAGTTTATGGGGTAGGGTCTGGGGAGGTTGCTAAGGATCTCAAGTTCTTTTGGCCTATGTGGTATGCAGTTAATGGAGGAAAACTCCCAAACAGTTAAATCTAGTGCTCACTGCACTAAAATAACACAGAAGAACACTGCCGCCTGGGCCCAGAGCCAGAGACCCACTACAGTGTCTTCTTTAAAGGTGCCAGCTGCATGCCTTGATGTACCCATTTTCTCAATCTCACCTGCAGGGGTCAATCCTGGCAGGCAGGCAGTCTGCCCGCCCCACTGTTAGAGGTTGTATAATAAAGATCACTGCATTTTCTTTTTCCTACCACTTGTCATGAGTATGGTGAAAATTTACAGAGAGAAGGCATCTGGGCATTTGGGATTGTATTAGATTTTAAAGTTCATTGCTTTCACCTTTTCCAAAGCATTCAGTTTCTAAATGAATCCAGCTTTCAATGCCTAAACTTTGGTGGTCAGGCAGTTCTGTTCCCCAAATCTTCAAGGTTTATCCGTAAAGAATTCCCACTGACTCTCTTAACAGCTTCTCTTTCATATGCAAGAGACCATATCTTGAATAGTCTGACCCTTAAGAGTAGCCTGTGGTAAAACTAATGCACTAACCACTCAGTGTGCTCAGGATCAGTTTGTTCCACAACCTCCTGTGGGGTCCTACACAAATAGCCTCTGTTCCTTGAAACAGGGCAACTTCTCAGCCACCTGTGTCCAGGGCCTCTTCTCCCTGGAGGTGCCATGTCAGGGTCTAGTCTCCCTACCTTGGGGAACAGCTCTCAGGACCAAACCTATGGCAGGTAGAATTTTGACGATATTCACAACTTCGGTGGCTTGGATTCTGAGTGATGGTTATAGCTCTTGGTTTATAGTCTTAGTATAGAGTTTTATAGTCCCCAGTGCCTACAAGATGGGTGTGGTAACAATGTTGATTAGATATTAAATGATAGATTAAAAAAAAAAGAAGTGGGGAGAGCTGGTGTTCTCAAGTTCTAGTTAATGAAATTACTTGGGTAATTTTTTTCATGACCAGTTTTTCTAAAAGCCTCACTCTCAAGGGGCCCACAAAAAATTTCCCAACAGCAGGATCACAATCTAACTTGGGAAGTGAACAGTTTTCTATGTCTATATCAATAGTTTTCCAGTGAATTTGTTCAACAGATTCAAGAGTGATGATCTGCAAATCCCATGAGAGGCACAGGGTTCCTGAGTGTTTGTGGTTGTCAAATCAGGGTGATTTCTTGCCTAATCATGCAGATTTAAGTTTCCTTTCTGCTAGCAGGAAGCACTTGCACAACTCAAAAGTTATTTTTTTTCTGAGCTTTTCACTATCATGTACGCATTCTCTGTGTTTCATCAAATTTGTCAGAGCTCCAATGAATTAGAGCTAAAGTGAAACTTCTTGTGTAGATTTTTTTTTTTTTACAAAGTGTTATTGAAGTATGTCGTGGTTCATGCACATGAGTCAGAAAAAGAATTTTCCAGATTCATAGCAAGATGAAAAGAAAGAAGAGTTTATTGAGATAAGAGACACTGCTAGCACAGTAGGACAGCTTTCTAATGGTCAGGGAGAGCTGACCCAGAGTGTGAAGTCATGTCTGTTTCCATAGCCCAGGGAGAGAGTAGAGGTCTTATGATACACCTGCTGACCTGCTGATTTGTTGGGGAAAGAGGGGTCTTAGGATACACTTGCTGGTTGGTGGCGGGGGGGGCATATAAGGCCCCCATAGGGATAGGGTGAGGAGTGGGCCACATACCTTTTGTAGTAGGGGCAGGAAGGAGTAGGTCAGGTTGCTCAAGGTGGGGAGGGAGCATTATAATAAGACAGGTGGAGTGAGGATAAGGGTCTAGTAATTCTTGTCTTAGCCAGAGGCTTTGAGTTCAATCTCTTTGAAGGGGTCTTGAAATCTCACAACGTATAGTTGGTTCAATATGTTTAGAGTTTGTATTTACAACTCAGGAAAAAATTAGACACACATAGAAAATAAGATCTGCAGAAATTAGGCTGATCCTAAGAGAACCAAACTTGTGATAAACTAAAATCAATTGAAAATATTTTTCTGCTTTTGACGCATTGCTATTAGTTACAGCATCATGAAAATGATGTGTGAGTCCAAAAAGAGCTGGTGAAAATCTGGCAGTCTAGTAAAAACTGGCCATCATAGTAAGGATGTGGTATGCATAAAATTATGCAAAAATAGAAATTTAGCACTGGAAGAGATGCTGGAGTTCACCAAGAGTCAGATTTTACAGATATAGAAACTATAACAGCTTTACTTTCAATTCAATGAAATACAGTAAGTTTGATCTAAGTGTACTTATTCATGAAGATACTAACTAGCAAACATTTTTCATAAGGAAGTCTTCTGTTCACTATTTTTTTCCTCTTTTTCCTTTGTCAAGACAATAGCATGTCTTTATTGGGCTCCCTGGAGAAATGGTGGATCTTAGCCCTAAGTAAACACTCAACCTGAGCATTGTGATGGCCCACATGGGCAACAGGGCAAATTAAATACAGTTGTTTCACTCATTTTCCTTTGACAAAGACAAATAAATGGCAAGGATTGGTTCTTCCTTTAAGTGTTTGTCTCTGAAACAAACGTGATTTAAAAAGGGCTGTTTTTTGGAGTGACAGATTTGGTCTAGCTTCTTTTACCTCTTTCCAGTGACTTCTGTTTAAAGTTTGAATGTTAAATAGACACAAAAAGGAGAAATCACATTAGTTCAGGCAAGAAACATTTACTGAGTGTTTATTATGATCATGACATTGGCTAACTTCTGAGAATTTAATGACAATTTCCCGATTCCAAGGGGCCAAATCCAGGAATGAAGACAGACAAGAAAACAGGCAACTGTTGTATTAAGAAGCCAAAGGTTATCTTTGATAGCTAGAATTTAGAATTTCTAGTTGTTTCAGTCAGTATCTTTATTGGGAAACAAATGGTAAGTTCCATCAGGGCAATTTAATAAAGGAGCCAATAGCGAGAGTTAAAGGAAACCAAGGAAAGGCTAATAAAGGTAGGCACTTTAGGTCAGAGAGAGCAAGGTGAGGGAGAGGTCAGGGGGAACATGGATTGGTGGTACATTTCTTTTTAGTGCCGAATATCTAGTTGCAGTTTCTTTAACCTGAAAGACATCTTGGTTGCTTCCAAGTTTTGGTCAATTATAAATAGTTATGTTATATTGCTATAAACATCTTTGTGTAGCTTTTTGTGCAGAATTAAGTTTTCAGCTCCTTTGGGTAAATATCAAGGAATGCAATGGCTGGATCATATGGTAAGAGTATACTTAGTTTTGTAAGAAACTGCCCAACCGTCTTCCAAAGAGGCTGCACCATTTTGTATCCCCACTAGCAAAGTGTGAGGGTTCCTGTTGCTCCATATCCTCACCAGCATTTGGTGTTGTCAGTGTTCCAGATTTTGGCCATTCTAATAGACGTGTAGTGTTATTTTATTGCTGTTGTTTTTGTTTTTGCTTTTTAGGGCTATACCTGTGGCATATGAAAGTTCCCAGGCTAGGGGTTGAATTGGAGTACAGCTGCCAGCCACAGCCACAGCCACAGCAACTCGAAATCTGTGACCTACATCACAGCTCGAAGCAACGTTGGATCCTTAACCCTCTGAGTGGGGCCAGGGATCGAACCTGCATCCTCATGGATACTAGTCAGGTTCATTACTGCTGGGCCAAAACGGGAACTCCTATGGTTGTTTTAATTTGCATTTTCCTGATGACATATGATAGCCCATCTTCTCATATGCTTGTTTGCCATCTGTATGTCTTCTTCCATGAAGTATCTGCTCCAGTCTTTTGCCATTTTAAAATCAGGTTGTTCACGTTCTTGTTACTGAGTTTTAATAGTTCTTTTTATATCTTGATGTCTGTTGAGGTCTTTGACCCATTTTTAAATTGGATTGTGTTTGTTGTTGCTGTTGCGTTAAGAGTTCTTGACATAGTTTTGGATAGCAGTCCTGTATCAGAGGTGTCCTTCGCCAACATCTCCCAGTTTGGAGCTTGTCTTCTCATTCTCTTGACATTTTCTATTACTAGCAGGAGTCTTTAATTTTATTGAAGCCCAGGTTATCAATTACTTATTATATGAATTGTGTCTTTGATACTGAACCTTAAAATCCATCCCCATACCCAAGGTCATCTAGGTTTTCTCCTATTTTATATTTTAGAAGTTTTATAGTTTTGCATTTAACATTTAGGTCTAAGATCCATTTTGAGCTAATTTTTGTGAGGAATGTAATGTCTGTATCTAGATTCCTTTTTTTTTTTTTTTTTTTTTTTTTTTTTTGGTTTTTAAGGCCTTGGCATATGGAAATTCCCAGGCTAGGGGTTGAATCAGAGTTGGAGCTGCTGGCCTACACCACAGCCACAGCAACATGGGATCTGAGCCACGCTTGTGACTTATACCACAGCTCACAGCAATGCCAGATTCCTAACCCATTGAGCAAGGTGAGGGATCGAACCTGTATCCTCATGGATACTAATCAAGTCATAACCCATTGAGCCACAAGGGAAACTCCTAGATTCATTTTTTTTTTTTTTTTTGGCATGTAGATGTCTAGTTGTTCCAGCACCATTTGCTGAAAAGACTGTCTTTGCTCCATTTGATTCCCTTTGCTCCTTTCGCAAAGACCAGTTGACTGTATTTATGTGGCTCCGCTTCTGGGCTCTCTATTCTGTTCTATTGACCTATTTGTCTATTCTTTTACCAATACCATAGTATTCTTGATTAATGTAGCTCTATAGTAAGTTTTCAAATTGGGTAATGTTAGTCCTTCAATTTTGTTCTCTCGTTCAATATTGTGTTGGCTATTCTGAGTCTTTTTCATCTCCATAAAAACCTTACAATCAGTTTGTTGATATCCATAAAATAGCTTGCTGGAATTTTTATTAGAATTTTGTTGATTCTATAGATCAAGTAGGGAAGAACTGACATCTTGATAATATTGAGTCTTCCTATCCATGAACATGGACTATCTCTCCATTTATTTAGTTCTTTGATTTCATTCATTAGAGTTTTGTAGTTTTCCTCATATATATTTTGTTAGTTTTTTTTTTCTTTTTGTCTTTTTGTATTTTTAGGGCCACACTTGCAGCATATGGAGGTTCCCAGGCTAGGGGTTGAATCGGAGCTATAGCTATCGGTCTATGCCATAGCCACAGCAATGCAAGATCCAAGATGCATCTGCGACCTACACCACAGCTCATGGCAATGCCAGATCCTTAACCCACTGAGTGAGGCCAGGGATTGAACCCATGTCCTCATGGATGCTAGTCGGGTTTGTTAACTGCTGAGCCACCATAGGAACTCCTATTTTGTTAGTTTTATACTTAAGTATTTCACTTCTGGAGGGTGCTAATATAAATGACACTGCATCTTAAATTTCACATTACACTTGTTCATTGTTGGTATATAGGAAAGCAATAACTTTTATACATTAACCTTGTATTCTACAACCTTTTGGTTTCCTTTTCTTGCCTTACTGAATTATCAAGGACTTCCAGTACAGTGTTAAAGAGAAGGTTACCTAATTTTTCAAAATTCCATTAGAGGTTATGTGAATAGAACTGCTCAAAGGCCACCTACCTAAACTAGTACATGGTCAAGCCAGGATGAAGTTCCCTATCTCAATTCCAAAGCTTGAGATTTTAAACACAAAGCTCTATAGCATCACCAGGTACTTCATAGTTCACTCTTTTCCCTGCTTCTCCCATCTCCAAATAAACAAAAGTACCAACATGCCTCACCTCACATAATACTAAGGTTTAACCAATTGGCAGTTTAACCTGGAAACCATTTTTATTAAAACAATCCATTTTCTTTATTAAGATAAACTGCTTTATTAAAATAGCAACTCTACTTATGGATCAAATGTGAAAGACTATTAAATTTAACCTCACTTTCCTAAAGTTCCTTGCACTTTAAAATTATTATAGTTAAATTATAGAGAAAAATTAATATAACTACTAAAGTGGAAAGAGATTTTGTGTGATTGTTGACCATTCACACTGCCCTTAAGGCTAGCTAACTTGAGCAAGGCCATGGTTAGATCATATGGCACCCTCATGTAAATTTTAAAAAGGTGATCTATAACCCACTTCTATTCCTTTGCACCCGAAGATGGAGCACTTTGTGGGTTTGGTGAGTGAAGTACAAATTGGGTTTCAGTTACCATGTCTTCCTTTAGCTAAATGCCTTTATGCATAGTATAAACATATGCAGTGACTCTGTGACTTTGCATTTTGCTCCAGCCAGTCAAGAAAAGAATGTAGAAGAGCAGCTGCTATTCTGGGTACCTTGGATGCTTCTTGATTTGCTCCAAACCTATTTGCATTCATTATTCCCACATTTCTGTTTCTAGATTGAAGCTTCCATTTCTCTTCCTGGGCCCTATTTGAAATCTCCTGTATTTCCTTCCTGGGTTCTTGACCTTTTCCATGTGGTTCCTGATCCTGCTTACTCCTTTGGTTTGGGTTCCTCTTTCATCTGAGTTTCTCTCCTTTCCCACTAGGGCCTCTCAGGCCTCACCTCCAACACCCCTTTCCCATTAGTGTAGCCTGGACCTTCTTCTATAGTAGAATAGGGGCAGAGGATTTTAATAAATTCTCAAAAAGTGCTTGGACTCATCTAGCAAAATTACATAGCATTTAATCTTTGACATAAAAGCGCTACTCCTAGGAATCTATCCCAAAGCAAATGGGATAGATATACAAATGTCCAAGAGGACATGTACACAAAGTTATGTACCGAGTCATTATTTATTATAGGTGAGAAATAATCTAAAGGACCACAGGTTAAGTAAACTATAGTATCTTGACCCAGTGGAGTACTATGCAGCTATAAAAATAATGAGGACTATCTCTGTATAGTATTGTGAAGTCAAGCTATGTGTGAAGTAGAGAGAACAAAGTACAAAATGGTGCATGGTGTGCTACATTTTGCTAAGGTGAGAATATGAACAGATAGAGATAATCACCTACATATGTTACCTGTGGAAAGAGGGAGGGAATAGGATGGAGAGCACAGGGGTGGAAGTTAGAATTCCCTTGAATGTATCTTTTTTATAAATTTGACTCTTAAACCATGTAAATATTTCACAAAATTTTAAACAAAAATGAAGTAAATGAAAAGTAAGCCCCAGGAATTGAGAGGAAGAGAAACCAATGAATCTAATTATGTATTGAGATGGTGCTTACTCACAGAGATACCTTATTTCAAATTATTATTTTTTTTAAATTGTGTAGTTCCTTTGGTTTACCATTCCTCAGTGGATGTTTGGTTTGCTTCCACCTCTTGGCTATTGCAAATAATGCTGCTGTGAATATGTGTATGCCAATATCTCCTTGAGATCCTGCTTTTAATTCTTCCGGATATATAACCAGAGGTAGGATTGCCGGATCACATGGTAATTCTATTTTTAAGTTTTTGAGGCACTTCATACTGGATTCCATTCCAGCTGCAAAACTCTGTATTCCCAACAGTTGAAAAGAATTCTGATTTTCCACATCTTTGCCAACATTTACTGTTATTGATTATAGCCATCCTAATAAGTTTGAGGTGGTATCTCATTGTGGTTTTGACTTGCATTTCTCTAATTAGTAGTGATGTTGAGCATATTTTTGCATGCTTATTGGTCATTTATATATCATCCTTGGAGAAATGTCTGTTAAAGTCCCATGCACATTTTTGAATTGGGCTATTTATTTTTTGTTGTTATTGAGTTGTAGGGATTCTTTATATATGCTGGATACTAACCCCTTATCAGACATATGATTTATAAAATTTTCTCCCAATCCATATGTTGCCTTTTCACTCTGTTGGTCTTTTATGCACAGAATTTTTAGGTTTGGATGTAGTCCTATTTATCTATTTTTTAATATATTATCTGTGTTTTTGGTGTCATATTTAAGAAATCATTGCCAGTGTCATGAAGTTTTCTGCCTATGTTTTCTTCTAGGAATTTTATTGGTTTGGGTTTTATATTCAGTTCTTCAATCTATTTTGGGTTCATTTTTGTATATGCTGTAAGGTAAGGGTCAAAATTTACTCTTTTGCATGTGGATATCCAATTTTCCCAGTATCTTTTATCGAAAAGACTGTTTTTGCCCCTATTGTGTGGTCTTGGCACCCTTGTTGAAGATTGTTTGACCACATGCTTGAGTGTTCCTTTCAAGGTTCTCTATTTTATGTTGATGCATGTGATTGTCTTTACTACAGTATTTTGCTTATTAACTTTGAAATATATATAATTTTGCATATATATATATTTTGAATATATATATATATATATAATTTTTTTGGCCTTGCCTACAATATGTGGAAATTCCCTGGCCAGGGACTGAGCCCATACCACAGCAGTGACCCAAGCTACTGCAGTGAAAACACTAGATCCTTAACCTACTGAACCCATGGAGGGAACTCCATGTTTTGAAATCAGGAAGCGTGAGACCTCCTTTTGTTCTTCAAGATTGTTTTGGTTATTCAGGCTCCTTTGATATGCCTATGAATATTTTGATTTATTTCCTTTTTCTGCAAAAGTACTACTAGGATTTTGATAGTGATTGCAGCAAATCTATAGATCACTTTGGGTAACATTGTCAAATTACTTTAAAATACAAAAATTTGATTATATATATCTTATGAGATATGGTCTAAGGACAGAAAAAGAGTGCAAATAAACCTTGGTTTGGTTTTGTAATCATCTTGTTATGATAATATTTATCTCTTTATCCTGGAACTAGCATATATAATAGGATAAAGCAAATAAGTGTTTATGTTAGCTTTGTTAGAAACTAAGATTTTCTTTCTTTTTTTTTTTTTTTTGTCTTTTTAGGGCTGTACCCCTGGCATATGGAGGTTCCCAGGCTAGGGGTCCAATTGGAGCTGTAGCTGCTGGCCTACACCACAGCTACAGCAATGCAGGTTCCGAGCCACATCTGTGGCCCACACCACAGCTCACAGCAATGCCAGATCCTTAACCCACTGAGCGAGACCAGGGAACAAACCAGCATTCTCATGGATGCTAGTTGGTTTGTTAACTGCTGAGCCACGATGGGAACTCCTAAGATTTTCATAAGAAGTATAGCTATAAAATCAAAAAGCTAAATGAAAACATTACAATCTTGGAGTTCCCTCATGGATCAGTGGGTTAAGGATCTGGCATTATCAAAACTGTGGCTCTGGTTACCGCTGTGGCATGGGTTCAATCCCTAGCCCAGGAACTTCTGCATGATGTAGAGGAGGCCAAACAAACAAATGCTGTAATCTTAAATTGAGGGAAATCAGTATAAACTGAACATTAAAAAAGTAAAAACATTTTTCCTAGACTTATCCACTGAGGAAGTCTAGAAATCAACCCAGTTGCCATGAGACCCCTCGTCATAATTGTAGTAGTCTCCATATACCATTTCCCACTAAAAGTTTCTTGGAGAAATTGCTAAGCTCAAGTTTGGCAGGAAATTAAAATGATAGTTTGGGACACTTTGTCATACCAGAACACAAGGAAACTAAGATTACTATGCTATGTTTGACATACACCAACTCAAAGGGGTCTCTTTTGGCTAAAGATGGGATAATTTAAGTATCAGAAAAACCCACATTAAATATATTAATGTTCATGAATTCATAATGACATTTAAAAAACCAACTCATTGATTACCTTTTGAGGAGGCCAGGAAACCAACTTATTAAGAAAACTCCTAAGTGAAGAAATCAAGCACCTACGCTGCCTTTCTGGCATAAAATTCACCTTGGGGTCACCAAATAGGAAAGAGTATTTCCTTATAGAAGGATTCCAACTTGTGAATGTAGGAGGAATGATGGGATTGATATTTCACCACTTTTCAATTTCTAATAAAATAATGGATCTAGGCCATGACCATGAGTAGCTAGCTGCTAAAACCATCTGATCAAAAACTGATGGGAGCTTGGTAATGGATGGCTCGGTCTAAGAACACCTGAAACCACTGACCAATCTTGATATCACCCAAAGAAAAACAACCAGTATTGCTCAGCTGCAGTATCACAGGCAATGAGTTTTATCTGAGGTGGGATTATTGGTACTAAAAAAACACCAAAAACAAAAAAAACCCAGACTTTAAGTTTCTCCTGCTGACTTTCAATGGGAAATACATACCACCTGTGAAGTCTTCTGGCCAAAAAAAGTGAACCTGGGTGTTGCTAACCTTAGAGTCTAACAACCAGTTTTGAAGTCTTACAAGTTAAATGAAGAACGAGGTTTTCTTCAAAATGGGCCATGGGTAGGAAGAGTGTGGATGAGTAGATGAAACAAGAAAGGCCATGGTGACATGTTCATGCTAGCGCTGAACTGTGAGTGGATGGGAAGACAGCACACAGTGTGTGTGTGTGTGTGTGTGTGTCTTTTTTTAGGGCCACACACATGGCATATGGAAGTTCCCAGGCATATGGAAGTTAATCAGAACTTCAGCTGCCAGCCTACACCACAAGTGCGGCAACTTGGAATCCAAGCCGAGTCTGTGATGTACACCACAGCTCACGGCAACCCCAGATCCTTAACCCACTGAGCGAGGCCAGGGATTGAATCTGAGTCCTCATGGATACTAGTCGGGTTCATTACTGCTGAGCCATCATGGGAACTCCACACTGTCTCTTTACTTAGGTGTGAGCTTTGAAATTTCCAAAATAAAAAGTTTTGTTTTTAAGTATTTGGACTCAATAACATTTTTCTCTTTGGAAAACCCACCTGGATTTCTTACTTGCTGCAACCTGCCACAGAAATTCTTCCCTTGAGGTTTCACGTGTCACTTTATTTTATAAGAAGCTGTGTAAATACAAGCTGGTAGAAGACGGGTTCTATGCAAGAAGGGCTGGTTAAAAATTGAGAGAGGGAGGCCTTTTAATTGTTTTATGAATTTCAGCAAACTTTGCAGGAACAAAGATCACAATGAACATTAACAGTTACTAACATCACTCTTTTGCACTTAAAAAAAAATCTATATGGGAGTTCCCACTATGGTGCAGAGGGTTAAGAAACTGACTGCAGTGACTTGGGTGGCTGTGGAGGTATGGGTTCGATCCCCAGCCCAGTGCAGTGGGTTAAAGGATCCAATGATGTAGGTGTAGGTTGCAGCTGCGGCTCGGATTTAATCCCTGGCCCAGGAACTTTCATATGTCACCAGTGTGGCCATAAAAAAAAAAAAAGTAATTGTAATTACTGAATGTCTAACTCCCACTAGATTTAAGCTCCAGGAAAGCTATATTTGTTACCCATCATATTACTAGTGCCTAACGTGTTGCCCAATTTATACACATATATGTAAATATGTGTGTATAAATTATATGTATATAAACTTTTGAAGTATTCTATTTTGTTTTGACTTTTAAGTAGTTTCAGATGTATTCTCATGTCAAATAACAAGACATCATTTTCCAGTTAACATACCAGCGTCTGCCCATCCATTCAGAAAAAATATTTTTAAAATGGAACAGCATCTCCTTCTTTGAGCCACTGGGATAAATTAAATTTACACTCCTCTGAAGATCTCTCCCATCTCCAAGATTCTTTTATTTTATGACAAAGCCATAGTTCTAGAAGCCTGTTTCCACACCTGAAAAGACCAGATTTGGGACATGACCTTGTAGAACATAGGAGGTAAGCCTGATCAATCTGAACACCGGGTCTGGAGGGTGGAAAAGAGCCTGCATCCTCATGGCTACGACTGGAGTGGGGGAGGGAGAGACAAGTTCAAAGCAAGAGGATTCAAGCAGGAAATGAGTCCATTTAGAGTCGGGGCGGGGGCGGGGGGAATAGTCAGAGAGGGAGATGACATCAACCGTGAACATCTGTCTCCCTGGGAAATAGACATATGTGTACAAAGCATGAGTGCTCAGATTTGTAAAGAGTGCACTTCTAAAGATTGCGTAATTTCGAACCTGCTAATTCAAGACTAATGTTCTCGTGAGACGAAAAGGAAACCAGGGTGTGTGTTCTCAGAGTTCATAAATCTATAACTATTGTAGCGAACTTTAACATTGCTTATGTTTATCATTATTATTGTTAAAGACTCTAGAGGTCTGGCTCCTAATTTCATAGTAAAAGAAAAAAAAAATCAAAGTCACTATTTAAAGCTCTTTGCAGTGTTTTATCACATCTAACTCGTATTCTTGATTTGGGGGCATATCTTCCCAGCACTGGCACCATCATTTACTGAATGTTTGAAGGGTCCCCATTAAAAAAAAAAAAGTTATTATAATAAAAGAATACAGCAACATAAGAAGAAGCAAAATCACTACCGGAAGTGTTTGCTAGCTGGAAACAACATAGTCTTCATCACTGACAAAACATGGCAGGTATTTGTTTAGTCAATTAATGTTGCGCAGTAGCAAGAGCATATATGATTTCAATTCATAAGTCTAAAAGCATGTGATTTTTAAACTAGTTTTTAAAACATTGGGGTAATATGTATTACTTAGTATTTTAATATTTTTATATCACACTGTTTCTAAATTTGTACTTGATGAATGTGGCTTCTCGGGCAAGCGAAGAGGATAATTAAGATAGATGAAAAAGAAATTGCTCCACCCAGAAACAATCCCTTCTTCTTTGGAAGTCCAAGGCAATTGCCTACAATTTATAACATCTGGTCTTGTGAATATTTTAGTGAGTTATAACTTTTTGCGTGTGTCTGTCTTCTCTAGGGCCGCATCCGTGGCATATGGAGGTTCCCAGGCTAGGGGTCGAATCGGAGCTGTAGCCACCAGCCTACGCCAGAGCCACAGCAACACGGGATCCAAGCCGAGTCTGCGACCTACACCACAGCTCACGGCAACGCCGGATCCTTAACCCACTGAGCGAGGCCAGGAATCAAACCTGCAATCTCATGGTTCCTAGTCGGATTCGTTAACCGCTGAGCCATGACGGGAACTCCTATTTTAGTGAGTTATAAGCAGCATTTTTTAAAATGGAAAATGAGAATGCTTCACACAGAACAAGAGTGTCATTTTGCGAAATTTTTGTTTCCATGATTTTAAGTATGTCTGCAACAAGTCACAAGGTAAATGTATTTTTTTATGGTGGCCTGCTTGATTAAAGTCTAAAAGGCACCACAGTAGTATCTTCTCTTTTTAAAAACAAACAAAAATAAAAACCAGAAAAGCAAAATCTTCTCTTTAGGCTACTGCTTCCTTAGCTTCCGCACTGTTTCTTTGTTCCTTTTCACAGCAAAACTTCTTGAAAGATTTATAGTCATTGTTTCCACCCCCTTCTGCACCTCCCACATTTCTCAACCCACTTCAGAGTCTGTGACCAATGACCTCCCTGTTGCTAAATCCACCGGTCACTTCTGTGTTCCCTGACCTCTCAATTGCATCTGGGGCAATTGGGTCTCCCTTCTTAAAATAGTCCCTTTCTTTGGCTGCTGTAATACATTTTCAGTAGGTCTCCATGGCTCCCCTTTCTCAGCCTCTTGTATCGTTTTTTTCTCTTATCTCCGTAGGGTGCTGTTCAAGGTCACTTTCTCCATCTTTCTGCTTCCCCAGGTAACCTCATCAAACTCCACAACTTCATTTCACTTCCCCCTCATTTACTCAGCTTAGCTGTGCTGGCAGCCTCTCTGGTCCTGAGCACACTAAATGTATTCTCAAGACCTTGGAGGCTTTACATTAACTATTCCTCCAGCCAAGAATACTACCCCCCAACCCCCAAGATCTTCCTGTGGCTGCCTCCTTTCTTTAATTCACCAGCAACTTAAACCTCACCTTTTGGGGGAGGCTTTCCGAGGCATGCCACTAAAATAGCCACTAAGTGTTCCCAGTTACATCACCCTCTCTTAGTTGTCTCTGAAATGTGTCACTATCGGTATCCCCCACTGGAATGTCAGGGTCACTGAAGTGAGAACAGTCAAAACTTCCTGTCCTCATGGAGCTTGTAGTCTAGTGGGTGAAGTAAAATAAAATTATATAGCATATTAGATATGGTGAGTACTAGAGAAAAATAAAGCAAGAGTGATAGGAGTTGGGTGTGTGTTTCAGGAGGGAGTTTGCCATTTTAAACACCCGTGGTCAGGAAGGGTCTCACTGAGAAGTGACATTAGGTAGACTTTAAGGGGGTAAAGGAAACATTAAGTGCAGATGTTTGAGGGGAGGGGGGAGTGTGACGAGCTTGCTGTAAGCATGTTACTGAACTCAGGTCCAGCTGCTCACAGCTCCAAAGCCAATTCTTGAGAGGCAAAGTTGGTGGAAAGGAAACTGCTTTATTTCAGAGGCTGGGTTGGGAGGGCGGACTCGTGTTCAAAGGCTGACTGCCCCCATTGCCCGCTGGGAGCAAGACCTTCTAAAGGGGAGTTCCAGGCGTATATAGGCGGAGGGAGGGGGCTACGTGCAGAACAGCACAGTCAGATATGACAGTCATCTAGAAATTTGTCCTGAGTTGATCTCGTTATCACAGCATCATCTTGATTGTTTTAAGTACAGATCTTCTTTAGTTCCAGGATAGGTTTGTTCCTATTTCCTTGAGGCCAGCTCTCAGAATTGTGGCAGCTTGTGTCACGGCTACTACCGTCTGGTCATCATGTAGTTTATGTCTTCTGCCAGGTAGGGGTTTCAGTTTCTACACGACAGCTCAGAGGACATGGCTCAGAATATGATCTATACCCCCTTGAGGAGGAATGAAAGGGCCTTGACTTTGCTTAATGGCTAAACTACTATTATTTCATTTTGCTTGACTTCTTTCCTTTGCTTCTGCATTTTCTCATTTCTCTGATTCAATTTATTCTTTGACTAAAGTTTTTCTACAGACAAGAGGCAGGTGGAGGACATGGGGGTGGTTCTGTTCAGGGAAGGCCCCGCAGGGTCCTGCTCTGTTTTAAGAACTGCACAAAGCTCTTGCGATTGGCGCAGAATAAGGGAGGAGGAGATGACATTGGAGGGTGTGGGGTAAGGGTGGGGGCAGATCATGAAGTGTCAGGACTTAGATCTTCACTCAAAGAATGAGCAAAAGCTAGTGGAAGGTTTTAGGGGAGAAGTAACATTATATAATCTTTGGGTTATATTTTGTCATGATCTCTCTGGCTGTTGTGTTGAGAATAGATTACAGGCGGCAAGGGCCAAAGCAGAGGGATCAATTAAAAGGCTATTGCAATAATCCAAGAAGAGTCATGGGACTTCCATACCTTTGTGTCTCTCTGCATCTTGCAGGGCCCTCTAAGGCAGACACCATAAAGCCCTTTGTGTACTTGTATTCCTTATCACTGTGCCTTGTCATGGTGGGGGCTGAGGGCATATTTATTGATTTTGAATGACTTTTAAACAAACTGAGCTCACTAAACAAAACAGGGACCAATGAAGGGGTTTTTTCTAAGAACAAACGATCCAGATTTGTGGACTTTTCATCCAGAATTCCTGCACCAACACTGGATTTCTGGCCCTTTTACACAGTCCCATTTATACCAAAACTTTATTTACCAAACAAATGGCATGTGGGTACATATTTATTTCAACTTACTTTGTAAAGGAGAGGTAATAAATCCAGGCAAAGCTGTGAAGACATTCAGTTGCTCCTCACTTTACCAATAACATATCATTTCAAACCTAGTATTCAGAGAGTGTCTACTTCATGCAAAGCAATAAACTAGGCATTGGGGACTATATGACAAGTCCCTCTTTTCTGTATATGTATTTGATTTTTTTTAAGGGCCGCACCCAAGGCATATGGAAGTTCCCAGGCTACGGGTTGAATTGGAACTACAGCTACTGGCCTGGGCCACAGCCACGGCAATGTGGGATCGAACCTCGTCCTCATGGATGCTTGTCTGGTGTGTAGCCCCCTGAGCCACAACAGGAACTCCCCCTCTTTTCAATTTAAAATGGAGTTGGATAGACAAAAACAACAATGCACAGAAAGGTAAGTACACATCCCAGCTAGCACATGCCAAGGGTTAAAGACAGCTACAGAAATTGGATCCTGAAGAGTGAAGTGAACTTGGAAAATGAAAAGGAGAGACATGTAACACTGGACCAGAATAAGTTGGATAGTATATGATGTGTAATGAATCCCTCTTTTTTTTTTTTGTCTTTTTAAGGCTGCACCTGAGGCATATGGAGGTTCCCAGGCTGGGGGTCTAATCAGAGCTGTTGCTGCCAGCCTATGCCAGAGCCACAGCCACGCCAGATCCCAGCCACGTCTGGGTTCTACACCACAGCTCACAGCAATGCTGGATCCTTAATGCACTGAGAGAGGCCAAGGATCCAACCTGCAACTCATGGTTCCTAGTCGGATTCGTTTCTGCTGCGCCTGGACAGGAACTCCTGAATGCCTCAATTTAAAAAACAATAAAACCCAGAGTTACAGAGGAGAAACACAGAGCAGGGACACCAAAACATGTCTTTCAAAGGAAACCTGGATAAAAATCAAGGAAAGACAAGTAAGAAGATGAGAACTTTGAGGTCTCTAAGCGAAACCAAAGTGTACTAGCTGCCTAAGGTAGCTTACATAACTCTATTTGTATTTCTCGCTGATGTTTCTTGCAGCCAGTAGGTCAAACTGGCAATCGATATGGGCCCTTGACTGAAAAGTCGGTTACTTCTGAATACCTAATGTGCTCACAGTTGTGCTCTACACGTTCCCCAGGGAAATACCTAACTTAGAAAACAACACCGCACAAAATTGGCGGGTGAGCTCCAGGGGCTGAAGTCCAAGTTAGACCAGGCAGAGTGGGATCGCATTTCCCCACTGACCCAAGGTGTGGCCAAGAAGGCAGAGCTCCACGCCAGGCTCTTTCCAGGCCGAGCACGGACTGTCTGGACTCTGATCCAAGACAAACAAGGAAGCAAACCTCGAACACCTGGCCCTGACCCCTTCGATCGGGGCAGGACAGAGGCGGTGGCCCTGGCCACGTAGACCCTCCTCGGCCACTGCCGGGTCCGCACCCGTCCTGAGCGCCTTCCCTCCGAGACTTGCGGACACGCCGGAGGGGAGCAGAAGGTCTCCTCCTCTTCCCCATCCCCGGCCCCCGAGCCCCAAAGGTGCGGCAGAGACGGCCAGCTCCGCCCGGGAATCTGAAGCACACACTGCGTCCCCTCCAGACTACTCGTCCCACAGCAAGCCGGTCGCGGCCTGACTCCCCAGAGGCCGTGTAGAAAGCCGGCCGGGCGGAGGCGGGCAGCAGGAAGCCCCAGCGCCCAGCAGATCCGCGAGCACGCCCCCGACGCGGAGGCAGGGCCGTCGTGGACGGCCGCACGCGAACCGGGAAAAGGCGGCTTGACCCTTCTGCTTCCCGTAGCTGTGCGCGCGCCCGGCGGGAACGCGGACGACAGGCGGTGACGGACGAACAGCCTCCCGCGCCGAGCGCCCGCGACGCCTACTACGCCAGCCCCGGGGTGAGTCGGGGGAGTGGGCTGCTGCGCGCGACTGCGGGGAGATTACTTGGGCTGCGCTGTCCCCATTCAGAGTTGGACGGGTGGGACCGGCTCCGCGCAGCCCCGTCTCTGGTTCTCACCGCGGCAGCGGCGGGCTGGGTGCGGGAAGTCGCCCCGCGCGACGCCCGGGGGTGAGCGGTGGTTGGGGTTTGCGGCCCTTCCTGCGGGACCCCTGGGCGTCCGACAGCCCTGGGGCCACCTTCTCATCTGCGACCTCCCGGCCGGGGCCGGGTCACCTCCCCGCGCGCGTATCCTTCCCGGGACTTTATATGATCGGGGTCCTTTAGACTTAGTGTCAGACCTCCGTGGCCCTTGGCGGACTCTGGTCACGCTCTTTGGAGATGCCGAGTCATTGGACGTTAGGAGACGCAAGTCTTCCGAATTGTTTTGATCACCCGTGCAGCATCGGGATGGCTTCTGGTTGATTACCGCAAGTCCTGTGCCTGTGTTTATTTCAAGGAATGATCGGTTTTACCTGAGCCTATGGTTTAAATTGGGTCGCTCCCTGTTCACGACGTAAATTAGGCTTGTGGCCATGGCATCTCTGTATCCTTTTCTTTTGCTCTTGTTGATGTTTCCTGAGTTTGGCGGAGCACAAACAACAGTTTGGAGGTTTTGACCAACGTGTAAGTTAATAGGTGGGAGTTACATATATAAACCAAGAGGGGTGCAGCGTTTGCTTCTTTCTCTTCCTCTTTGCCTCCCTCCCTCCCTTTTTCCTTCCTCTTCCCCTCCCTCCCTACCTTCTTCCTTTCTTAGCTTTAATGAAGTTTATTTAACAAATAGAAAATGTATATTTTTAGGGCATAGCTCTTGATGTTTTGACTACACCCATTTATTTTTCTTACAGATCTTAGACCAGGCCAAGTACTCTGATTAGGGGGTCACAAGCTGAAATTCAGGTGTTATCCGGTTTGGGCTGTATTTTCTGGGGAAGAATCCACTTCCAGGATACTTGAGTTTGTCTCCAGAGTTCATTTCGTTACAGTTTCCTAGTCTGCCCACCTACACGCCATCTCAGATGCCAGCAGTAGTGTGTTAAATTCTTTTCGTGCTTCAAATCTCTGATTTCCTCTTCTATCACACTTCTCTGGCTTCTTTCTTTATTAAGGGCTTGTGTAATTACATTGGGTCCACCGGATAATCCAGGACAATCCCTATCGACATCAGCTGGTTGGTATCCTTTAATTACACCTGCAAAATCTCTCTTGCTGTGTAACATGGCTTAACCGGTTACTCAGCTTATGTTACATCCAGTGTTGGAGATTCAGTTTTTTCTTAACAGAGGCAAAGTAATAGATTTGGTCAGTGTGTATTGAACTTTGATGACAGAATTGGTGGAAGGAAAATGTTGGAAGCTTTAGTTTCGTTTCTCTCTTAGTTCTGCTTAGTCATCGAGTCTTCCGTGGTTTAAATGTAGTACTGATGGATACTTTTTTTTTGCTGCAGGGAAAACTATCTCATTAATATTTGAAGCATCGAATTTTTTTTCTTTTGACTTGTTTAATTTGGAGGAGGTAAAGCAACCCCTTCTACTAAATAACAGTAGATAAAACTTAGCATGTACTGTTCCAATGTTTTATTAAGTAATGTAAACCCTCAGAACAAACCTATGAGGTGAATGCTATTATTATTCTTATTTTACAGGTAAGAAAAGTTAAATGAACCTCTCTGATAGTTGTATAGGAGTATTTGCTATTATTTTGTTTTAGGTTTTTTGTTTGTTTGTTTGTTTTGGTCTGTACCTGTGGCATGCAGAAGTTCTTGGACCAGGGATTAAACTCATGTCACAGCAGTGACCGCCAGGTCCTTAACCCACTGCACCACCAGGGAACTTCTAGTATTCTTAATAAGTTTTTGTTTGTTTGTTTGTTTGTTTCTTTTTTAGGGCTGTACCTGCAGTATATGGAAGTTCCCAGGCTAAGAGTTGAACCAGAGTTGTAGCTGCCAGCCTATGCCACAGCTGCATATGCGACCTACGCTGTGATCTTAACCCACTCATCGAGGCAGGGATAGAACCCACATCCTTTTGGGTACTAGTCATGTTCTTAACCCGCTGAGCCACAGTGGGAACTCTCAACAATAAGTATTTTTAATAAAATTTTCAAGTTAGAAATTTTCTACTGATGTACTTTTAAAATCAGTATTTCCTGGAATTATAATGCAAAATTATTTAGTAAAATACATGGGATAAGAATTTCAGTCAGATCTTTGATTGTAATACCATCTGGTTATTTGGTAAATATTAGTAAAATAATTTATATATTTTAAAAAGTTGTGAAGAAAAATAATGCACACTTATTTTTCTTTCCCTCTTATTTTGATTTTACACAGGGCAAGTGCCTCAGTTTCAATCTGGAAATTCTTTAAATGAAACCTGTTTAAAATCTTAGGCCATACCCAGAAGAGAGACCCCGGTCAACAAAAAGGTGGAAAAGAATGACGTTGTCCTTAAATAATCTGCAAAATGTCATCTACAACCCGGTAACTGATTTCTATAAACTTTTTGCCTGTGCCAGGGTTGAGAACAAATCCATTTGGATAGTAATTATCCATTGCTGGGGTGGGGAGGGCAAGAGTAAAATTCAGTAAATGTTAAGTGGTGTATCTGCCATGTGATAGGGACTCTGGTGGGCCCTGTCCAACAGATACAGCCCTTGGAGCCCCTGGATGCTCAAGTCAGATTGCCCCAGAACACGCCTTTCTGCATCTGGGGAGTCAGCCAACTGCGCATCAGATAGTGCGTGTTTACTGGAAGAAAAAAAAAAAAAAATCCAAGCGTGAGTGGATTCAGACCCGCACAGTTCAAACCTGTGTTGTTCGAGGGTCATATGTTATGAATGGAGAGCATGGGCATACAGATGGAGGGAACTTGGCTGTGGTGGTGGTGGGAAGGTTCAGAACATCCCAAGACATAATTTTCAAAGGAAAATGGATTTCTTACTCTACAAGTTTTAATTTTTCTTTTAAAATTAGACCTGTTTGTGAGAAGTTAACATCTCAGCTTTTCTCCCTGCCCCTCAAATACCTCGTGGTACCTGAGCAGAGAATGTCAAAAACTAGTGAGGTGGAGAATGAAAAAAATTAGCAGTCTTGTTCCAGGCACCCTGAATGTAATTGCTGGAAATTTCAGTGTATTTCCTGGGAAGTAACAAACTTGTTTTAGTTTCATGTAGTGTGAGAATCTTTAGAGATGTTTCATTTCCATGTGTCTGAAGCTGAACTTAAGTCTGAGATGGAGTTGCTTTTTTTTGGTAACCCTCTAGGAGATTCTTGGTAAGAATCCTTCAAGTAAGGCCTTCAACCAGTCCTATTAGTGTAAGTAAGTGGGTTCAGGTTTCTGTTGTTTGCTTTGTAGCTGCAGCCCTTTTTTTTCCCTAGGGGTTAATGCCATTGTGTAAGAATGAGGTACAACCGCCATATAAAGCAATGTCTGTTTTAGAAAAAATAGCCTTTAGTCATAGTAGGTTTAAAAAGGAAAACTTGCTGGATTTGAAGTCAGCAGGACATTTAAAATGATGTTGTGCATCCAAGGTTAAAAACTTCATATTGTAGACTGACTTTCTCCAAAGTTGTTTTTTTTTTTGTTTTTTTGTTTTGTTTTGTTTTTGTCTTTTTAGGGCTGCACTCTGAGCACATGGAAGTTCCCAGACTAGGAGTTGAATTGGAGCTGCAGCTGCCGGCCTACACCACAGCCACAGCCACACCAGATCCAAGCCATGTCTGTGACCTACACCACAGCTCATGGCAACGCCGGATGCTTAACCCACTGAGTGAGGCCGTGGATGGAACCTATATCCTCATGGATACTAGTTGGGTTCATTACCACTGAGCCACAGTGGGAATTCCTCCAAAGCTGTTTTGTTTTTGTTTTTGTTTTTCTCTTTCTCCTTTTCCTAAATGCTGCCTGTCAAGGGTTACTGAAGTGTAATCTTGGCTCAAGCCAGGAGGAATGGATGGTCAGGTTATACTTTCAGTTCTGGTCTTCATCACAGAGATGCCTTATTTGAATGTTATTAGAAAATAATTTTATAGATTAAATACCTGCATATCCCTGTATAATGATGAACTGGTAATTTCCGGGGTTAGCACCTTCAGCTACAGACTTGAAACAAAAATAAGCCAGCGCTTCATTTCCCGAGAAAGGGGAACTGAGGGGTAGTGCTACTTTAGACCAGCAGCTGCACTTAGGGCTCCCAGTGGCCTCTGCTGCGCTGGGGACAGGTCATGATACCACATTTCCAGAGTAAATTTTTTTTTTTGCATTGTGGCTATTTTCTTAGTGATCAGTTCTAACAACAAGGAAGTGTTGAGTTTCTACTATAGTTTTACTAAGCCTTATGAAGACAGAACTGCTACCTTTTTATTTTAATTTCTTAATGTTTGTGAAGTTTTGGTCCACATTGGTGGTAGACAGATTCTGTCCATATGAATTCTTGAAAAATATAGAGTGTATAACTGGCCTGTGTAATTTTTTTCATTTTTAGTATATTTCATTGACTAGTTCAGCTGATAGAATTCCAAGACTTAAAAAAGTCAGGTTCACTTCTCTTTCCATTTAAAGTTAGTCAGTAATTTTCATCATACCAGAAATACTTTCAGTGAAACCTCTTGTTTGGCAACTCAGTATCTACTTACAGTTTTTTGTTTTTGCTTTTTAGGGCCTCACCTGCAGCATATGGAAGCTCCCAGACCAGGGGTCAAATTGAAGCTGCAGCTGCTGGCCTACACCACAGCCACAGTCACTTGGGATCTGAGCTGTATCTGTAACCTATGCTGCAGCTTGTGGCCACTTGGGTTCCTCAACCGAGGAGCTCAGGGAGGGAACCCACATCCTCATGAATACCAGTCAGGTTCCTAACCTGCTGAGCAGCAGCAGGAACTCCTTCTACTTAAATATTTTATTATTGTTGTTTATAGAGTTCTTAAGATATGGTTAGGTGTTAGCTAGTTGAAAAGTTACTTAGAAATTAAACAGATTGGTTGTCACTCCAAGTTAATAAACCACTTAACATTAATCCCACCTGGTGCTGAAAAGCTCATCATTCCAGTTTCCTTAGGCATCTTACCTCCACATTTATCCTTTCTCCTTAGTGTCCTAAGTACTTCCCTTTCTACCTTGCAGTTTAATCTTAAAACACAAAATAATAAAAAGCTTTCTTTTTTAGCCTCTGAGGTTCTTTCCTGCCTTTGTTCCCTTGCTCTTCCTTTGTTGATCTCCTTCCTGAGAGACTTGATTTCTGCTGTCCTGATTTCCTCACCATGGCTTTGCCCTCTGATCTTTTACTCTCTTAATTTCTTTTATTTTTTATTTTTTCCAGTTTCTTTTCTCTTTTGCTTTTCTAGGGATGCCCTTGTGGCATATGGAGGTTCCCAGGCTAGGGGACAAATCGGAGCTACAGCTTCCAGCCTACACCACAGCCACAGCAATGAAGGATCGGAGCCGTGTCTGCAACCTATACCACAGCTCACGGCAACGCCAGATCCTTAACCCACTGAGCGAGGCCAGGGATTGAACCCGCAACCTAATGATTCCTAGTTGGATTCGTTTCCACTGTACCACGACGGGGACTCTGAGTTTCTTATTCTTTTTAAAGAAATTTATTATAGTTGATTTACAGTGTTCTGTCAATTACTCTCAATTTCTTTCTTGTCTTTACTAATCTCATTTGCAGTGGTTCTCTGTTTTTTTGATGTCTTTACTGATCACCTTTTAAATGTGATAGATACAGTTTATCTACAGTTCTGCCCTTTCACCCAGGGTGAATCTCCAGCTCTCTCATATGCCCTGCCAGCTCTTCCATTGTGAGTTAAAACAAAACTCCCATCTTCCTTCCCTAACCAGCTTCTCTATTGTGGTTTTCCATTTCTCTCACTGTCCTGATTTTGGAGAGATAGAGATAGTGAGTGGTGGTTTGAGCTGAGATTTTAATTTTCTGTTCAGGAATTGAACCTGGGCAGCCTGGTGGAAAACCAGGAATCCTAGCCATTAGACCAGCTAGAGGCTAAAGGCAAAATTTCCCTGATTCTTGCCCTCTGTTGAAAGCAAGAATGTTTCAAGGAGGCAAAGATGTAAAAACGAGTATAAAGTCTCTTGTTAGAAGCACAATACAACATGTGGGAGAAGCACACAGAGAAGTAGTCTGTTTTTCTAAGGCAGAAGCAAAGCAGTAATATGCACCCAAAGGAGTGAGTGTGCGGGTGTCCCCCTGAATGAGAAGTGCCAGAGAGGTGAAACCACTTATATGGGACAGTTTTTCCAGGTCCTTGTCTTCCTTTGGCCAGTTATCTTGTTTTATCTTTCACACCTGATTGGACCCAGGGCCTGCCCTGATGTGTTTGCTTTTCCAAAGCAAAGCATGGTGGGAAGGTTACCCAGACTAATTATGGCCTGGCAGGCCCTCTCTTTCTGACCCAGAGAGGTGTCTCTGCGCCTGTGTAGTTGGGGTCTCCTTGACCCTGGAGAGTACATGACCTCTTGGTCTTTTGTCCAAGCAGGGCTTAGCTCCTCTTTTGATCCTGTCATTACCATTGTTTAAGAAGTTCAGGGAAGACAAATACCAGTTATTTGCCTTGTGCTTGTTGTTATTTCTATCTTGAGTATAGGTAGGTAGCTAGTTGTGTATTTTATCCCAGAGCCCCCGCATCTCCTGCTTTAGGAAGTGTAAATAAAGGCTAGATGCAGTTGTCTATCCTGGAGCCCACCTTTCTCCTGCCTCACTTCCATGCCGTCAAGCCCCAACTATTTGAAGATAATCTGTTTTCAAAAACTCAATGGCTTTTCCTTTTGTATTTTAAAAATACAAAATATGTGTAAATCATTTGAAAGAATTCAGGCAGTTTTTAAGGGTTGCATTAAAACGTAATTTTTCTTCTACCTTGGTGCTCAGTTGACCTAAGGTCAGTCAGATTCTACCAGATTTTTTTTGTGTCCTTCCTGAGAATATATGTGAATCCAAGAGTGTGTGTCTGCCGTGTTTCACCTTCTACATATCCTGTTTCTTTAGATGCATGCATCAGACTGTATAAACTGCCCTACCCTGCTTTTTTTTTTTCCATTTAACACATTTTGGAGAGATGAGCATGTTTAGAGTGTCCTCACAGTTATGGCTGTATGATTCGTCCATTGTATGGATGTGCAATAACTTAACCAGTCCCCTGTTAAAGGGCTGTTTCCTTTCATCATGGTATCTGGTGCTGTGGTGCCCATCCTTGCATTTGCATCTTTGTGCATACATGCTAGTATTTTATAGGTTGCATCTATAAAAGTGGAATCACTGGGTCAGAGGATATGATAGCCTTCTTTTATCTTCTTTTGGGCCAAGACAGGGGTCTTCCTTATTTTTCCATGTTAAAGCCATTGACAGTCCTCCCCTTATTGAAACTGACTTCCCTGATAGGACTGCCCTGCTCTGATGGACCCTTCTTTCTCTTCTCACCTCCTGCATTGAGGTCTCCCAAACACCCTCTGTTTTGAAGCATCACCAGCACAGAGTCATACCCATGGCCATGATACATCACAGTAAAGGATGTAGAGTAAAATCACAAAGGAAAAAGGCACAGGGGGCCAAATCCAGGGGAAGCCAGTGCAGGATTTCCAGGGTATTGTCCCAGTGGAGTCATGCAAGATGTACTTAAATCTCCCAGCAACTGGCAGTGACAGTATGCGAGACATGTTAGCTACAGGGACTCTCCTTAGAGACTTTGCCCAGGGCCTTTACCTGAGGGCTGGTCCTGTAGATAGCATCTGTCTGGCACGTACCAAAACTCCAGACTCCCAACAGGAAAGCAGGTGTTTAGCAGAAACCATCTTGTTTGCACAAAAAGTTTAGGCAGGTGACCCACACGTCTCAGGGTGGTGGGTGCTTGCTTGGAATCCAAGTTCCTAGACAGCAGCCAAGGGCCAGCCTTGGAAGGAGCCCTTTCAAAGGCAGCGGCCAGGTCTGCTTTGTTAACTCTTTCTGCACATGCGACCCTGACCTGACAGCCATTGAGGCTCTGCTCCTAACGTTTCTTCTCAGTTTATTGACTTTGATTTCATAATCATCTCTCCTCTGACATTTAAGTATGAGTCTTGGCCATTCACTTAATGTTAGTCCTGAATCTCCTACTCCTTTCAGTATATTTCCTCTTAGATGGGCTGCCAACTCTCTGCACTGAAAGTGTTCAAAACTAAACTCATCATTTTTTTCTGAAATTTGTTTCCTCTCCAGCTTTACTGTTTTAGGTGGTGGCCCTTTGCAGACAGTTTCCTTTGAAATATCTCTTGTGTTTATCTCCTCCAACCCCTGCCCCTCAGTGTCTGCTGCCCTCCAGCCTGGACTGTATCCTTATCTCCTTATGCCAGGCTTACTGCAAACAGCCAGTCTCCCAGATAATCCCCTGCCTCACCCCCCAGGATCGTCGTGCTCAAACTCCACTTTCATTCTCTCATTCTAAAATCTGACCCTAACTGTCTAACTGCTCCCTTACTGTTTACTGTCTCGCAGATGTGTCTTGTGTTTTCCTGCCTCTCTGCTTTTGTAAATTGACATTTCTACCTGAACTAGCTTCCTACTCCTCCCCTCCTAACTATATTCTTCCCAGCCCAATTCATACCTTCTTCATAAACTTTCTTTGGTGGCCTCAGTTAGAATTCTTTATACATTTTTCTGAAGCATTTATTTGACTTTTTGCTCCCCCCCCCTTTTAGATATTGAAGTAGGGTTTATAAACACAGGAGCCAATCCCTAATTTAAGCAGAAAAGGAATTTTTTATTTATTTGGCCATGGCTGTGGCATGGGGAAGTTCCTGGGCACCAGGGATGGAACCTATGCCACAGCAGCGACAGCGCCAGATCCTTAATCCCTAGGCCACCAGGGAACTCCAGAAAAGGAATTTATTAAATGATGTCAACAGGCAGGACTGAAGAACCAGGCTTGTTAACTCCGTAGTCAAAGACATCAGCCACAATCGTGCTGCAGGGTGGTGCTCCTAAGAGACATCTGCTGCCACCGCTGGGCGAACATGGTACTTTTGCATTGGTTGACCCCACCATGACCGCTGCTGCCTCTGACCTGGCTGTAGCTGCTGCCCCCTGGCCCAAACGAATACTGCCTGGTTCTGGCTGTTTCCCGTCGCTAGTTTTATCTTACAGTCTGAGCCGGGGCTACCGCTGGACAGTTTCGTCATGGGCCCTTGTTGCAGTTTAGATGTGGTCTAGTGATGTTCATGAGGTAGAGGATTTTCGCCTATGGAAGGAGTTTCCGATTTGAACAGCCAGAATGTTGTATTTCCACTCTAATTACCTTCTCGTGGGCATCTGACTTCTTCCCAACGGTACCATAAGCTCCTCCTGGACAGACGTACAGGACTCTCATCCTTTCCAGCTGCACTGCCCTTGTGTAGAGCGGACATTTAATAAGTGATCATAAAAAAGGCAAAGCAATACGAATCAGCTAGGATGTTTGGGCAGGTAAGTCCAAACCTAACTAGGGCTTAAGCTTCTGGTATTGTCTCCACTGTGTTTTATTATTTTACATTAATTATAAGTCGTTCCAGTATGAGAAACAGCTGTGCTGCCAATGCAAAAAACAAAAACAAAAAAAAACCAAAAAAAACTGAGAGACACCTGTGTTGGGTGCCCAGGTGGGGCTTGATTTGGAGTGCCCTCTGCAGGCAGAGGTGTTGTCATCTCCTCTGTGCTGGCCCCGGGGCCCTGATGGTCTGGACCCTGCTGTTGGGATCTTCAGTGGAACTTTAGGAAAACGGGAGTGATGGGGCCTGACATTGCAACAAGTTGTCTTTTCTGCTATCAGAGTTTTCCTATTAGGGAGAAGTTTTATTTCACCAACCCCCCAGCCAGATAAAAAGTACTGTGAAAAATATCAAGTATCTTTCTCTAGAGAACTTGGAGTGGTTTGCAGATGCTCCGAGTCTCCTGGCCTTGTTCCTATGTAGCTGTTTCAGTGGTGAGGAGGACTTGGAAGGTGCTGGGGTCTGAGCAGATTTACATGCAGCCTGTAAGAATGAAGTCTTTTGGGAGTTCCTGTCGTGGCTCAGCAGAAATGAACCCGACTGGAGTTCCCGTCATGGCGCAGTGGTTAACGAATCCGACTAGGAACCATGAGGTTGTGGGTTCGGTCCCTGCCCTTGCTCAGTGGGTTAACGATCTGGCGTTGCCGTGAGCTGTGGTGTAGGTCACAGATGCGGCTCGGATCCTGCGTTGCTGTGGCTCTGGCGTAGGCTGGTGGCTACAGCTCGGATTCCACCCCTAGCCTGGGAACCTCCATATGCCGCAGGAGCGGCCCAAGAAATGGCAAAAAGACAAAAAATAAAAGAAAAGAAATGAACCCGACTAGAAACCATGAGGACTCGGGTTGGATCCTTGCCCTCGCTCAGTGGGTTATGGATCTGGCCTTGCTGTGGGCTGTGGTGTAAGTCACAGATACAGCTTGGATCCCGCATTGCTGTGGCTGTGGTGTAGGCCAGCAGCTGTAGCTCTGATTCAACCCCTAGCCTGAGAACCTCCATGTGCTGCAGGTATGGCCTTAAGAAGACAAAATAAGTAAATAATAATGTAGTCTTTGATTTTGTAAATGAACATTTATTAAAATTATTTTTCCTAGATAATCCCCTATGTTGGGACCATTTCTGAGCAGTTGGAGCCTGGAACTTTGATTGTACTACGTGGGCATGTTCCCAGTGACTCAGACAGGTAAAGTCACCTTGTTACATGAGAACAATTTGAGTAAACTAGTGACTCAAACAGGTAAAGTGTCTGTGTTAGAAAGAGAGTAAACTGTCTCTTTGTGACTGTGGAATAACAACAACAGACAACACGGGAGAGACCATTTGAATACTTGGAGGCTTGATTTTGCTTTTATCAGCAGCCCTGGCCAAGGAAATTGCAATGAATAACTGAAATAAAGGTTAGGTGGATTTCTAAAATGTCATTGCTTTAAGTCTGATTTTAGTATAAAAAATTAGATAAAGAGTTGATGGAGGACTTGCGGTCAGATGACTGGGACAAAGTCTAGTTATAGCACAGCATTCCCACAGCATCTCTTAAGATCTCTCTTGGGTGGTTTTATCTAAGGTTTGCTTTGGGTACAAACTCTGGACTAGACGCTATCAAAGTTGAGCGCAGCTCTTTGTGGCTGCTGCCCAAATAGCTGTGAACATGAAGTTTAAATAAGCTGTGAACGTGAAGTCTAGAGGACACAGCCCAGACGCTACAGGCCGCCCCATAGCGTCAGAGGAGGAGGGGCTGCGTCATGCTCACTCTGCCGTCCAGGGTGAGGCCTCTTTGTCGGGCCTCTTGGAAGCTGGGACCCTGGTCCTCACACCCGTGTTTTGGGTAGCTGGCTGGTACACGTGGTGTTTGCAGGGAAGGAGGAGGGTGGAAAGGCAGAGGCCAGCTGACTCTTGAGGCCAGTGATTTTCCGGGAATGCTTCACTTGCACCCCCTGGAGGAGCTTGGAGCCCGTGGGCCAGCCTGCCTGTGGGGAGGCCAGAGATGGAGGCGCTGACTCTGGACGGCAGGGCCCAGCTGCAGCTCAGGCTATTGCTGAGCAGGAGGGAGAGGAAGAATTGGGTGGGGGTTCAGCCAGGTCGGGGTTCAGCCATGTGCGTGAGTTGGATATCCCTCAGCCTGGGCTCTCTCACAGGGACTCACAGGGTTCTCCCCCTACGCAGGTTCCAGGTGGACTTACAGTGTGGCAACAGTGTGAAACCACGAGCGGACGTGGCCTTTCATTTCAATCCACGCTTCAAAAGGGCCAATTGCATTGTTTGCAATACCCTGAAAAATGAAAAGTGGGGATGGGAAGAGATCGTCTATGACATGCCTTTCAAGAAAGAGAAATCTTTTGAGATTGTTATTATGGTGCTGAAAGACAAATTCCAGGTGGGTCCTGGAGAGCAGAGGTTGAATCCTCTGTCACGAGAGTAAGCGCAGGGAGCACTGTTCCCATGAGTGAACTCACCTTGTGTCTCCTGAATGCAGAGAAGGAGTTTGGTGTTACAGTTTCTAGGTGAAGTAGGGGTTAGCAGGCCCCTGCCTGTGAGGTGGAGCAACTGGGTGGCCAGCGGGCGGAATGTGGGCCCAGATGCATTAGATGGTGTTTCTCCTCGAGGGGAGGAGCTTCCTTCTGACCTAGTGCAGCATTGTGTTCATGATGAAATGGCAAACACTAGCCACCGGGACACGGGGTATCTGGAACTGATGGACAGGTGGGATCCTGGTGTAGAGTTGGGGTGGGGAGTTTGTGAGGTTCCGTCCTACTTCTGCCAGTCCATCCTGTAGGATCAGGAGATTCCAGACCCGGAGGCCACCTTAGAAATCCTGCGTGTTCTCATTACCATGGCTGGCCGTCTCAAGTGTGTTACCCCTGTGTCAGTGGGATCTGGTCCTCGAGGGCCTGAGGGGCCTCCCAGAGGAGAGAGTTGACTTGACGGCTCAGATGGAGATCTCCCACTGTGTGCAGACCCCCCACCCCCCATCCTTCATAGCCCACAGAGCCCCAGCCTTCCCCCAAATCTTGCATCTCTCCTGTTCCTTCTTCTCTCCCTTCTCTGGTCTTTTGAGTACTTTGTGTGTATCATCCTTTTTGTTTGTTTTTCTGCCGAGCCTGCGGCCTGTGGAAGTTCCTGGGCCAGGGATTGAACCTGTGCCATAGCTGTAATCAGAGCCACAGCAGTGACAACGCTGGATCCTTAACCTACTGAGCCACCAGGGAATTCACTGTAGCATTCTTCTTAGAATTTGTTCCTGTGCTCTTGTGCTTGGGTTTTTCCCTTTTACTGTGCCTGCCACTGGGGTTTTAAGCTCCTGGAGGTCAGAGGCCTGTTGTACTCTGCATGTTCCCTAAAGTCTATACCCACCCCACCCCGCCCCCTGCTCACCCCACAGTCCTGTACATGGGGGGGGGGGGTGAGGGGGAGGGTGCCCTCTGAGCCTTGGGCTGGAGTCTCCAAAAGCATAAGAGCAGCCCTTTGAGAGGCACTCTTTCCTGCTTCCAAGTAGGAATCAGAAAGTGGGGTTATTGCCCATGTTCATTCATTCAGGAAAATTCAGCAGGTATTTATGGAGCATCTGCCTCATGCAGGGTGGCCCCTAAGAGTGCGGTCTCAGGATGGGGCGGGGGGTGGACCCGTGGGGCAGGTCTCTGCTGGGGCTCACGAGCCCCAGGCTGTCTCCGGTGCACACCTGGCACACATGCATGCAGATGTGCTGCACACACACAGGCGCCATCTGTCTGGAAAGGGGCCAGGCATTCAGTCAGGGGAAGCACAGCACTGAGAGGTGTGGGTGCTCCCAGCCCAATTTGGTCAGATGGCTCACGGGGAGACCTGTGGGAAGGGGTCTCAAAGGAAATCAGGTCACCAGATTGAAACTTGGGTAAATTAATAACATTAACTGTTATATGGGGCGGGGGTGCTGTCCTCTGTCTGTGCAGGTGGCTGTTAATGGAAAACATACCCTGCTCTACAGCCACAGGATCAGTCCAGAGAAGATAAACACACTGGGCATCTATGGCAAAGTGATCATCCACTCCCTGGGTTTCAGCTTCAGCTCGGTGAGTGCCCGCCCGAAGTGCGGGGCTTCTTTGGGGATGTTTTCTGATGCAATGGTAGGAAACAGCTTTAACAGACATCTTCTTTTGGGATGAAAACAGTGTAAATATCTCTCTTGCTGGCGTATTAGTTTGCTGGAAGTAAATCTTCCAGACTAGTAGGATGCCACTTATCAACCAGGGCTTTGTCTGTAGGATCTCAGATCTAGTATGGCTCTAACAAAACCCCACAATGGTAACAACAAAAGAAACAACCCTGTAGAGCTGAAGAGGGGAGTATGTCCTTGACGCAGGAGCACAGGGCAGTGCTTCTCTGAGAGTTTCCTAGAAGTGGAATGTTGGAGTCCACAGGGTATTTGCATTTTAAGCTATGATCAAAATTGCTAACTTGTCCTCCAAAAACAGTGAAACAAATTACAATCTCAAGGTCTGGGCTCATTTGCTCACATTCTTCTTGACATTCATTCCTCTGCCCTTTAATGTTTGCCAGCTTGATAGAAAGATGCTAAAGTTAAGTGTATTTTTAGATAAGTTTTCATGTTCAGTGCCATTTATAATTTTTTTGGTATGTTTATGTCAAGCAGGTTATATTTAGGATTCTGATGGATGTTAACTTTTCTTTAGGATTTAAAAAGTACCCAAGCATCTACTCCAGAACTGACAGAGATAAGCCAAGAAAATGTAAATATTAACTCTCTTAATTACCAGTTTAAAGATGTATTTTAAGTTGCCATGTAAATCGGGTGGCAGGCAGGCTAAGTTTTTTCTTTAATTATGTTTTTAACATGAAAATGTATGTTTTTTAATAATTAATAAGCTGGAAGTAATCATTTTAAAACTGAGGCGCATACTTTCAGTGCTGCAGGTTTTGCTCTTTAGCCTGTCAGTGGATCTGACCACTACCCACCAGTCTGTGTAGAGAGAACTCTCTCTCTTAACTGCTGAACAGTGCTGTCAGGAGGTGTTAACACCTAGTTTACACTTAGGAGATCCCACAATATATGAGTACTTTGAACTAAAGCTAGCTCAACATACTAAATAAACACAAAAACTACACTAAAATAAAATAAAACATTTACCTGACATTAAAGTATAGGAGATAGAAAGTTTTATCTTGACGCTATAGAGATAGTACCGTAAGGGAAAGATGAAAGAATAAAATAAAAGTAAAAAAAAGCAAAGATTACCCCTTCTACCTTTTACATAATGATTTAACCAGAAAAAAATCTATGTTTATAAATACTGAACAGTGTGTCTCAGCAGATGAACTTTCACATGCATCTTCTGTGGAAACAAGTGCGGTTCAGACAGTTTCTGTTGTCACTTGTGGAGAAAGTGAGGTCTTACTGATCTCAGCACATTCATAGGCAGAATAAATATATAATCTCAGGCTTTGGGGAGCTCCTGGGAAAGAACAACGTGAAATGTGTTTGCAGCTAAGACATGATGAGCTTCTGGTGGAGGGGAGAGGATTGAGACAGGTGCAGCGGTCAGAGACTTCCCAGCCCGGGTGGCCCTTGACAGCTCTGGAGCGCCCTTCCAAAACACTGGCCCCCTGCCTGTGGACCCCGGGGCAGAGCAGCCACTGTCATCCCAGGCCCTGAGCAGGACAGCTAGTAGGATCAGACTGCTCGTGTTATAAAATGTCTTTCTTTCCTGTCAGACATTTTCATTTTGTCTTTCTCTTCCAATAGGTACAAAAGTTTGACGTGTCACAGTTTGTAAGTATTTTTGCTATAACATGTGGAACTCTTGTAAAAATTGCCCAGGAAATGAATAGTTTAAGCCTTGGAAGACAGCCTCATTCATTCCCTACCTTATTGCAGAACTGTTTCCCTACAGCCTAGTAATAGAGGAGACATTTCTAAAATCGTGCCCAGAACTGTCTACACCAACAGCAAAGGTTCGACGGCCAATCACACTGGCACCAAAATACTACCTACCAACTGTTTGTCAAAGGTTTGAAGAGCCAAAGTTTTCTTAATCTGATTCTGTATTACAAATTAAGTTTTAGTTAGCTGGTATGTGTAACATCTACCCTCGGTACAGGCCCAAAGCAGCCACTTTGCATCTGTACTGGTGTCCTGGATGGATCTCAGTCAACCAGGCATCCCGTCCTGAGCCTTTAGCGTGTTTCTGTAACTCCTCCACCTCAGCTGCTTCACCTTGGGGCTTTGGACCCCACGCTGAGGTGAATTCCTCAGAGGGAATTTCACCCAGACAAAGGATGTCAGGTCTCACCCGCATTGTTCATTTTTATTGTCTGAAACACTGAGTGTTTGCTCTGAGCCAGGCATGGTGGTGACCTCCGGGGACTCATCAGAACCAGTGCAGCCTGAGTCTGTCCCTTCATGGGGTTTACAAGGATCATGGCCTTTAAACAGTTCCCTGTCTTTGGACAGTTTTCCCCCAAGACCTCTTTCTGTGGGCTTCCGAGTGCTGACTGTGGTCTCTTTGCAGACTCTGCCATTCGTCGCAAGGTTGAACTCCCCAATGGGCCCTGGCCGGACTATCGTCATAAAAGGAGAAGTAAATACAAATGCCAAGGGGTCAGTATCACGAGGTGACCGTCTTAGTGCAGATGCTGGCCGTGTCTCTTACTGCTGTGCACCGGCCCAGGGCGGCGAGTACGGGGAGGGCTGGTGCCAGGCATCCTCATTTGAAAAGTGAGAGTGCTGAAGCCAGAGCAAGGCTGTACGACGAGGAGATGGCAGAACCTGGACTTCCGTGGCCAGACAGGAGGGTGATATTTTCATCCACGAGGCCCATCCAGCGCTTTGTAGGATTGCAGGGCCGCCTGTGAGAGCAGAGAACTTTATCAGGGCTCCTCTTGAAATGAACTTAAACGTTTCTGCTTCTGCAACTTTTTCCAGAGAGGTTCAAGCTTCTGAAAGCTTGAAATGAGAGCTATTTCCTAGCAAGTAGCCTTTGAAGAACAAATGTAAATGCTAGGGGTGCCTGCTTGAAAGGACCCTGCTCCTGTGGCAGACCCTAGCCTTTGGTTCACTTCTTAACCCTTTCAAGTTCTCACCCAGATCTGTAGCCTTAAACATGGATTTAAAGTTTTGCATGTTTTTAGTTTGCAAATAATATGTCAGTGGTATGCTGACTCAGACTCCTACGTGTTGCCTTCCTCAGCATTCCTGGATCCCTGTGTACATGTCTTGTGTAGTCAGTTTCATTCTGATTAAGAATGCAGAAACCCCACTCCTCCCTTCTACTTGGCTAATTGATTTTTTTTTTAATTCTCTCAAAAAGCTTTAATGTTGACCTGCTATCAGGAAAATCCAAGGATATTGCTCTTCACTTGAACCCACGCTTGAATGTTAAAGCATTTGTAAGAAATTCTTTTCTTCAGGAGTCCTGGGGAGAAGAAGAGAGAAATATTACCTGTTTCCCATTTAGTCCTGGGATGTACTTTGAGGTAAGCTGTTCTTCTTTGAAAATGGGACAGGAAAATGAATCGTCAGGGCAGGGGTAGGGTAGGTGAGTCCTTTAAATCAGGTCCAACTTAGTATGCGGAGACTGCGGGTGGTTTTTGTTCATTTGGAGATGGTATTTTGAATGCCCTCTTTCATCAGCATTAAATGGCCGAGCCAGTAGAGAGTCACATTTATTTACATGGGAATTATTTGTTTTTCATAACATTTTTGTGTAGCCCCCATATTAGTTACTAAGAATTTTCACAGGGACTGTGTCTCAGGACTGGAGTAACATGTTTAATCCTAAGTGAACATGAGGACGCAGGAACCACAGGCTGTCCACACTGCCTGCCACCTCCCATCTCGGTGACACAGCTTAGGAGGCAGTACTTTTGTCCAGGTGGTCCTGTTTGTATACATTCAAAGAAAGATACATTTAGACCACTGGAACTTGAAGGCATGTAGTTCTGAGCCTCCACATCTGTGAACATTATGATAACACAGCATTTCCCCAAGGAGGGCATTTCTGGGCTGTGGTCAGTCTCCTTGATGTGTGGCTGCTGGGTGGTTGGCTAGGTGCCCTCACGAGCTTAGGTGACTCCCTGTCTCCCATGGTCATTTAGGGTGGTTGAGGTAGGTCATGCTTTACATTTTAAAACTGTCACATGCTCCGGACCATTTGAGTTCTCAAGAACTCAGCTGTTCAAAGCATGAACAGCAGGGTGGAATGGCAGATGGCGATGTGATGCTGGCATTTACTCCTGAGTTCCAGTGCGGTGCAGCCCTGGTCCGTGCAGTGACAGACGGCTCTGTGCCTTGGAAGCTGTGAGTTTGGATTCAGGAGGATGTGGAAGGTTGATGGCAGAGTTGCATTCACTGGACTGAGGAGATTTCTGGGACAGGTCACTGGAGGTGGGGAGGGCAGGCAGCACAGTGGCCCACTGACGGAGCAGGGGTCAGGTTGTGGAGGGTGACCTGCGGTCACGGGAGGCAGAGGAGTGGATGCCCCAGAAGGAAGTTGATCCTTGTGGTCAGTGACAAAAAAAACCAGTAACTTGTTTTTTGACCTGAGCCCCAAGTTTGGAATTACTGTATTAAAAGAGGACAGGAATAAATTCTAGAATCATCTTTCCCTTTTGTTAGTTTCCTATTTCAACAACAGTAATTATACTCACGCTGGATCATTGTCATTTTTTTGTAGTGATGTATTATTTTTCCAAGTAGCTTCAAACTCCTGCCTTTTTAATAGGCTTTCATTGAGATTCTCAGATCTTTTTACTTTGATTTTACAGTATCGTCTGTTCCTTGGCATTTCAGCCACTTATTAGTTCTAGCTGTAATCATTTAAAATCTTTCAGTTTTGTAATTTCACCTGTGAGCTTTTTATCATGTTCATGTTGGCATGAGCTGTGCAGATGATGGTGAGGGACTAAGTTCCACGTCCCCTTCGGTCAGGGGTCTCTCAGTCTACCAGGCCAGCGCCTTCACGTTTCTGTTTGTCAGGCGCTGGCTCCGCACTTGCTCTGCTGAGTGTGGATAACTGACTCTTTGCCACTGTGTCCACCTAATGCCAGCTTGTCTTCCCTTCAGAGCATGAGGCTGTGTCCAGTGTCCATCACCAAAGGTCCCTCCCAGCTGGCTGAAGCTGGGATGATTCCCACCGCTGTGGTGGGCCTATCACCCTGTGATGGATTCTCTCCCAGTTCTCCATGTAGCCCTAGAGCCTTTAACTTGTGTCAGCTGTCACTGTTATCCATGGAATGTCCTCCTCTTCCTGAGCCCTCCCCAGCGGCCAGCCCCACCAGTCCTGTCAAAAGAGAAGAGACACTTGCTTTGCTACTTCACAGATTCAGATTTTGTGCCTCAGCCTGGCCTCTGGGGAGGGGGCCAGGTTGGAGGAGGCAGTGCTCCCCCGACCCCACTCCGTGGAAGCCACAGTGGAGGTGGGGAGCAGTCATGCCCACCCACTGGCCTTTCCACTGAGGGTGGAAACAGGTGGCACCCTTGGTGGCCAGACTGGAAGTTTGAGGTTTAGGTGTACGAGTGATGGAAGAGGAAGCGGTTTCTTCTGTGAACTGACATCAGTGATGAACCTCGGCCAGCAGGCTAGCAGGCTAGCTGCCCATGGATTTTTACAGCGCTGGGCTTTGAAGAGCTTTTGAGAAAGAGACAAGATGTGCTGAGCCGGGTGGGAGGCCGTGGTACAGTCCCTGGCAGATGCCTGCAAGTTTGGAAGCTTCGTATTGTCTGAGCGCCCGAGGCCCTAGAGTTTGAGGCCACAAAGTCTGGACCCAGGTCCCCTGGTTCTCAGCCTTTCAGTGGGAACGAGCTCCCCTGTGAATGAGAATCACGATGCTGGCCACTTTCTCATCTATGGAGTTCCCAAATGTCGCTGAGGGGGGCAACTCTCTACTTTCCCAGGAGCAGGGGGCAGGAGAGGGTGCAGAAAGGCCAGCAGGCCCTGGGGACAGTGTGAGGTTCCATGCCTGTAAGAGTCACTTCCCTGAGTGGGACAAGGCAGCAATTAACCAGATACACTTTGGGTCAGGTTAGGGTCTGAGAGCTCTCGGCAGGGAAGTTTGCAGGATTAGGCTGTGAGTCAAGCAAATGGTCTTACCCCTCTATTTGTGTGCAGGAAACAAAAACCTTGAAACCCAGGGCAAACACTAATGTGTGTATTATGCTTTCCTTGCAGATGATAATTTATTGTGATGTTAGAGAGTTCAAGGTTGCAATAAATGGTGTACATAGCCTGGAGTACAAACACAGATTCAGAGAGCTCAGTAATATTGACACGCTGGAGATCGATGGCGACATCCACTTACTGGAAGTAAGAAACTGGTAGCTGGCACGACTGCTGCTAAAACTGAAATACAGAATGACTTCGTAACACTGGCCTTGTTACAGTGCATCTCACTACCACCACACGGCTTCTGTATATTGTTAGAACAAGCTTGCAAAATCATAACCGAGTCCTCCCGGTATCCTCAGTCCTCACCATGCAGTGTGGCTCTGTCTAGTGCAGAATGAGGAAATGGGAAGCAACAGCTTACAGTCATTATTATAACAGGCCTTTCTGCTCTTCCCCCCCCCCCCCCCCCCGCCACCCTGGCCTCTCTTTAAACCCACTTCACATTCAAGTATTTACTAAGTGCCTCCTGTGACACAGCAGCCGCCCTGCATTGAGCACTAATCTTTCACCAGCTGGGGACAGACAGCGGTGCATGAAACCTCTCTGTTTTGTTCCGTTGAGCTCAGAACCTTCTGTGCTTTGCCACTGCTCCACCATTTTATTTCAGGTACTACACCATCTCACCAGGGACTTCAAAGGACACTAATTTATAGGTGACACTACTTCTCTTCCAGTGCTGGCTCTCAACCCAGGGTTCCAGGAGATCCCGTAACTCAAAGGATTGACAGTGACTTAAATCTGGCGATTTTCATTAGCATAATAAATATCTAGCTCTACTAGCTGTAAGTATTACCAAGTAATTAACAAAAATTAAGGCAAAAAAACAAAGCAAAACCAAACCAAATTGTGTGGAGATGAACCACAGTGGTGTTGATGTCAATCTCGAGGCCACTGGTTTCTGTACCAGTAAATGGTTGCTTTAGAATGTTGGTTGAATCAAAGTTCGGCACATACGCTACAAAAAGTACGGTAGATGCAGGATGAATTTAATTTGTAGAATGTTTGCGGGTAACACAGCAATGTCAAGATTAGATTTAATGACTTTATAAAACGGGCCCTATCAGAAGGTAAAATATACCAGCTGAGACCAGCAAAGCAGAAGCAGCGTAAACGCCTGCTGCTGTCGACTGCATGCGACCCAGCACTGCCTCTGCTCTTCTAAAGACGAGTCCATCGTCCTCAGGGACTGAGATCAAAACACTGTTTTAAGTGATTAAAATCAAACCTGTATCAGCAAGTTAAGTTGTCGCATTTCTGTGATTTTTTTCTATTATTCTTTGAAGTGAGTTGGCAGAAGTTCTTTGTAGAATTCTTACAGGTCAGATCTTGTTACAGGAAATTGCAGAAGCTCAGTCAGATCATTTTATCGTATTAAAGTGTGCTAGGCTGAATTCTGCCAGGATTTGGGAATATTTTCCTAAGTTTTGGGCTAGGTTTATTTGTATCCCCATATTGCAAAAAATATTGTTACCAATCTTACTTTTAAACAGTACTCAGTGTAGAAAACAATTCTTTTCATGTTAATTTATTATGCTGAGTCTTGCCAAACTAAAAAAACAAAAAACAAAACAAAACTCAAACCACCATCCCCATTGGTAGAGGAGGGGATGTTGGGAGGGTTGTAAAAGGCAAGAAGGGTCTAGAATTCCCCACGGTTATTTTTCATCTTCAGAGAAGATCATCAGAGGGCCCAGCAGACTGTGGAAACTGTAGACCATCTTAGGAAAAAACAAAAGCCCCACTTACCTTGTTTCCTCTGAGTCTTAAACATAATTTCATTTTCATTTTACATGGATGATACTAAGAAGTCAGACCAATTTTTTGATAGGATAAATACAAAATCTTTTAAGATTATTTTTGAAAAGAAGTTATTTGCATTTTATTAGTGAATCCTATTGAGACATTACTCAGAAATACGCATTCCTAACAAGCTCTGTCTCCAAACTGCTCATCAAGCTTTTGCTTCTCTGTCACAATTCTGCTTTAAACTTCTACATTAAATAAGATCAAGGGCTTTCAAATTGGGCACCTCTGGGACAGTCCTTAAAATGCCTCAAATTTTAAAATAAAATGCCTTAAATAAAGGCAGATTTGTTTAATTTTATTTGAGCCCTCACTTTCCAACTTCACCATCGCACGGCATAGAGATTATAGAACTTCAAAGCTTTGACAAAAAGCCTGTTATTTACTTTCTTTCTCATACAAGTAATTCTTGTTAACTACTGATAGAAATGTGGACATTTCTAACCCTGGAAGGGATCCTTCTCACCACCTAGTGTGTCTGGGCCTTTCTACTTGTGAGATCAGTCAGGTGTGGTTGTCTCAGCAAGAGCCTATTATTGCCTCCACCCCCAAAGGACTGAAGGAGGAAGGAGAGAGAGACAATCACAGTCACAGTAATGCCTTCCAGAACTTCTTCCCTCCGTGGGCGCAACACAAAAATCAAGGCTGAAGTGTCACCTGCCCACAATGAGAAGTGAGGATCCAAACCGCTTTCCAGTCAAAAGCATCCCTGCTGAGTAACTGTCATTTACTGGGCATTGGAGCTGCTCCGAGTGAAACCTCTGACTCGGACACCATGTCCAGAAAGTATCCCTTTACCAGGAGAGTTGAGGCTTTACAGGCTAAATGAGGGTTAGCTTTGGGTGCTGAACTCAATTGGTGTAACATTAATAACATCAGTCAGAATCAGAAAAGACTGTAGTCAATGTTAAGCCAAACACAGCAGTCTGTATAAAAATACCATGTATTGTTTACTCTTTTTGTAATTCTATACAATCGGCAGGAGAGGCTCACATGGCTGCATAAACCAGGTGGGGATTTTGTGAAGAAGTCCAAGTAGGTGTTAAGGCACCAAAAGTAACATGGTCCTAAAAACACCCAGCAATAAAAGGAAAAATAAACCTGAACTCTCAACAGAGTGTGAGGTTTTAGAAGTAGCCCTGGAGTGGCTCCCCCAGCACAGCCTCCAGCTGCTGGATAGTCTTCTGGCACTGATGCTCCACCTCTTCACACTCATCTAAGAAAGAAGCAGATACAAGGGAGTCAGTCTTCCTGCCTCAGGGACCTCAGCCCAGCTCCTCCTGTCCTGCATCCCCGGCTGCTGCTCAATCAGGAGAAAAGCAAAGCACCTGCTGAGACAGAAGCCCTCCTGGAAATCCCTCCGTGTTCCTCCTCTCTGCCTCCATCCCTTCCTCACAGGCTCAAACTTGGGAAGCCGAGGCAGACCCCAGAAGAGGGTGTACGAGTGGACATTCCAAATGCCTGCTTCCCACGGCCCCTCTCCCACTGCTCTGGGGTCAGCGGTGACCTGCTCACATGAGCACAGTGTCTACCTGCCGCCACCGGCCCTCAAACATGTGGCCCTGTTGTTCTTGGGCCATGTGGTGCCTTGTGCACCAGAAGGGCACAGACCTGGACCTAAATGCCAGCTTTCCCGTCACATTTTATCAGATTACTTAGTCCCTTTAAAGCCTCCACTTTCTTCCTTTACGAAACACGGATAGTGGCAACTGCCTTGTGTGGATGACTGATCACCACAGAGCCAGAGCAGAGGAAATGCTGCTCATGACCAGGGAGCTACCGACTGTGTCCTTAGGGGCACCGAGGGTCAGACACAGTAACCCTCCATATGGGGACCAAAATACTCAATCAGAAATGTAGGAGGTTCAAGAAAAAGAATATTGGCGGCACTGTCAGAAAAAAACCCCCACAAAAGTGATGACAGTGTCGATTACACTGTAAACAAATCTCAAATGCAGAGGCAATTGATTTCTAACCCTCCCCACACCCAACTCCAAACAGGAACACAGCCTGGGGGCAGAGGGCTGGAGCCAGTCACATCCCATACAAATGTGCACACTCACTCAGCCCACTGCCAAAGGATTCTGCTCTAATTAGTTAATAGTTTAGGAATTACCTTCCATCAATTCAGCTAAGAAAGGAATGGATTCTGGTAACAAGACGATGTAATTCTCTCTCAGTTTTTCAGCCAGTGCTAACACTGTAATCAGAGCAGCAAATCGAACCTGAAGGGATAAAAAAAGGTAAAGAACTGATTAACAAAAAAACCTAGTACTGCTACATTTAGTATTTTATGACCTTGAGATGAGCTCTGCATTTTAAAGTTATTTCACATTTGTGTATTTCATTTCCTGTCCATTCAACTTTAATCTTAAAGACACAGGTTTCTTACTGTGATCCAGTACTGCAAGCTTTTAATGTGAATGTCTTTTAATAACATTTTCCTTAAAATGCCACATACAAACCCAAATATGTTATCAAATGTGACTGCACTGGAGCCCCAGGCAGCCCAACTGGCCACAACGCTGACCTGGCGGGAGCATGTCCCCAGCACCGCAGGCAGGTCTCCTGCCCTCAGAACCCTGACTTCGATCCCCACTGTGCTTGCGTGAAGGGCCAGGCGCCAGCTCTGCCACACTCTCACTTTAGCACTAACTAAAAACATTTGCCGTCTCATAATGTCCTAGTTCGGGAATTTAAAAAAAACTGGGATGTTGGTCACATGACTTGTCTGTGACAGAGAATGCAGGCAACTGTTCCGTACTGTCATTCACTTCGAAACAAAAGTTAATGCTAGTCCTCTTTCTGGTTTAGAGTAATTTAAAGAATATCTGGATATAGCAGAGTCTCTTACTGCCTATGTTCAATCAGGATTTTCTTGACATTGTTGAAGCAAAAAAATTTAAAGCTGCGATTTTGTAAGAACCTGCAAATTTAAAATCTGGGGGTTCATCAAAACAGGCTCATTGTTCTCATTTCCTAATAAATAAATATGAATTTCAACTAATAAATTTATTAATAAAATTCTGCTTTGGTCTATTTTATCCACTGGTGTTCTAATGTGATAATTAGCTTGAGAAATGGTGATTCACTGAAACTGACACTCAGGTTTGGAGTTTTAACTTTCACTCATTCTCCCCCCACCTTTTTTTTTTTTTTTTTTTTTGCTTTTTAGGGCTGCACCCATGGCATATGGAGGTTCCCAGGCTAGGGGGTCTAATCAAAGCTACAGCTGCCAGCCTACACGAGAGCCACAGCAACACCAGATCCGAGCCACATCTGCGACCTACACCACAGCTCCTGGCAACGCTGGATCCTTAACCCACTGAGCAAGGCCAGGGATCGAACCTACAACCTCATGGTTCCTATTCGTTTCTGCTGCACCACGACAGGAACTCCCCTTCCCCTTGTTAATGGACGTTGGCTGCTCCCACTCAGTGTGTGTTAGTTTTCCTAGGAGTCCAAAGCCTAAAGTCACAACAGGGGTAACTGGAAGGACTGTACTCTGGACAGACTGAAAGCTTTTGTCTCTGGCGGCACACCAACATTTAAATGGTGCTTCAGGAACATGAGGGATTCTTGTCTCCTCAGTATTTCTATAAAGTAGTACTCATGTCTAACACCAGGGGGGATGGGGGGGGCTGCCACTGTTTATAAACGGCCCCTAAGTGAAAACCAGATTTCCCAGCTGACAGCCGGACCCCCTGGTGCTGGCAGAAAGTGAGCAGTGGGCCCTGACCTTGGGTGAGGAGTCTCTCGTCTTCAGCAGAATCTGGTAGTTGAGTGGTTTCCAAAGCGAGTCATCAGCCACTGCCACTGAGAACTGCGCAAGGCACGGGATCAGGTGCTGGGTCACCCGTTCCTGGAACTTCTCTTCTCCTCCAAGCCTGTTTTCCAGCTATTAACAGTGAGACAAAGACTGAGCAACAGGTCACACTGCTGTTTGAAAAAATACTCCAGACACATAGTATATGACTCTACTTCCTGATAGGATGGGGCTCAGAAATCAGGTACTGATTATTCTACTACTCTCCCCAGAGAAAATCTCCCACCTTCTGAGAATTCAAACGGAATCTTGCAGCTTCAAGAATCACCCCCCTCCCTCTGCAGGGAGGAGGTGGTCCATGGCAGCTGAACCCTGACATTCTCAGTGAACCCAGTTTTTAAGAATAAATCCACTACAAAGATAAGTTATATCCATAAAGAATGAGAAATCAATTTTAAAATAAAAATTTCACAGAAAGGAAGAAAAACCCCTGCCAGCTTCAGTTCTGGAGAAATACACCCTGCAGGCACACAGCACCGCGGGCGTCTCCTCTTCTGCCAGAAGGCGGGACCCTCAGTTACCTGATCCACCAGGGGCATCATCAAGGCTTCTGCTCTCTCTTTACTGAGAAAATGCTGGGTGTCAAAAAGGAAGATTTTATATAAACAGTTCAGAATAAACTGCAGCAGTAAGCAGCACTTTTCAGGGTCATTTTCAGAATCAAAAAACGCTTCATCTGTAGGGGAGAGTAAAAATGGAAACAAAACAAAATTGAATCTCACAATTTAATCTCCAATGTTTAAGTTCAAATCACTATTAAAAGAACTATAATCAGAGGAGTTTTTCTAAAATGACTTAGAAATCATGATTGGGATGAAAGTACAACACAAAATGGACAGTCTCCTGGGAGGTGCCTTCTTTCAGAGTTATTCTCAGTTAAGAGAATGAGTTGGATTCTCAGTTAAGATTATTAGTGTGGCAAGTGGACTGCTTATAAGCATTAAAGGATAAACCAGTCTTAATTTTAAAGTTTCTTTCCAGTAACATAAGAATGCCTGTTTGTTCTTTTTTCCAAGTGAGTCAGTTAATAATGTGCTAAACAGGAGTTCCTGTCGTGGCTCAGTGGTTAACAAACCTGACGAGCATCCATGATGACATGGGTTTGATCCTTGGCCTTGCTCAGTGGGTTAAGGATCTGGCGTTGCTGTGAGCTGTGGTATAGGCTGGTGGCTACAGCTCCGACTCAACCCCTAGCCTGGGAACCTCCATTTGCCACCGGTGGGCCCTAAAAGACAAAAAGACAAAAGGACAAAAAAAATACTAAACACTTCGGCATCTGACATCCATCAAGTAAAAAATTCACCCTCCCTAGACTGACTCTATCTTGGGTAAGGTACGGAGGGCAAGCGTATGTGGTCAGCCACCTACCTGTTTTAGAGATGTTCACCTGGTTCAAGGTGTCAGCAAAAGGCTTCACCAAGTGGCCAGCGAACAGAGTAAAAAGCCCTTTCAGCTTTTCAGCAATGCAATCTGCCAAGTGGTAAAATGTCAACAGCCTGTCCTTCGGGGCATCCTCTGTTTTGGCCCAATCAAACAGCTAGAAAGATAAAATCATATTAGCTCTGTCTACACATCTTGTAACTCATGTGAGTATAAAGCCCACTTGGAGGAAGAAAGCTTACCTTGAAGAACAGGGGTCTGAATGTGACCTCAGAAAGTTTTACAACCATGGCCACGAGACAGTCGATGATATAATCTTCCGTTCTTCCAACTTCCTCCAGATCACTCTACAAACAGAAGAGCTGGCTTATTAGCTAGAGCACTGACAGCTAGCTCTAAATAACCCGGGCCAGCACAGCAGGTTACATGGGTGACAGGTAACGTTAGGACTGGGGAGTGAGGACAGGCCTACCTCCGCGTGCTGGGCACGGAAGTCCAGGGCCTCCAGGAAGAAGGCGGTGAGCTGGGGCTGGTGGGAGGCGAGCTCCTCCTTCTTCATCACCCCAACGTGCTCTCGAAGGACGCTCATAAACGGGCCCATGTGATTCTGACAACAGTCAAGAGATGTGCCAGTTTTTAACATTCCTAGAGCTCATTAATGTACGTATAATGGAACACCATTTTCTTTCTTTTTTTTTTTTTTTTTTGCTTTTTTGGGCCGCACCTGTGGCATATGGACATTCCCAGGCTAGGGGTCAAAGTGGAACTACAGCTGCCAGCCTACACCACAGCCACAGCTCAACATGGGATCCGAGCCACATCTGTGATCTGCACCACAGCTCATGGCAATGCCAGATCCCTGACCTACTGAGCCAGGCCAGGGATCGAACCCTCATCCTCATGGACACTAGTCAGGTTCCCGGTGAGCCACAACATGAACTCCCCCCGTATTCTTCTTTAAGTGGAAATTTAAAATTTCAGTACTGTATCTCCCTTCCCCAAAGTCTAATAACCAGTACAATCTAACCTTCCAGTTCTTCTCAATCTGCTTATACGTCTTGGTGATGGCTGGCAGTAAGACTCGGGGTGAGAGGGTGGTTGCCAGCGTCTTTTTAAGAGATGTGAGACGAACATTAGCCTGGGAGGCAGGACCCATCTCACTAGTGATTTTCTCCAGCTGAATCACCTGTAGGGATATAAAAACAACAGTCAAGGCCACCACAAATCCTGTCTACATCCTCACAGAAAGCCGTGGTGATGACAGAGCAGTCGGTCCAAATGCCAGTGACTGGGAAAGCTCAGTGCACTTCAGCCTCACACAGGTTCCTCTTAGAGAGTTAACCCAGACGTCTATAGATACAAATGGACAGATGCTTCTTTCCACAAGGGAGTCAGGAAGGCGGGACACAAAGCCCTCCGAATGATGTTCTTAGAGGACAGGAGCTCAGGGACCACGAGGAGAGTCAGTTCTTTGCTGAAGAACCTGGAAAGCTCCTCAGACGCAGAGGTCCTTTCCTGTAAGAAGCCCACTTTCAAGGCCTGGCTGGAGAGCCTGCAAATTGGTTGAGGCATCTATGCTACAAGCTGCTGCAAGGAACCGCTGAACCACAACACAGGTCTTTTGCTCTGCAAGATGCCCAGAGTTAAGAAAGCTTCATGTTAAAAATAAAGAGGGCCCAGTGGTTTCTACATGAAGCCATGAAAGGCAGCTCCACTAAGCCAAATCCAAAGAGCTCACAGGGAGGAAAAAGCAATAAAATACATTCTGCAAAATCAAAAAAGTGACAAAGTGATGCCCATATTAATGAGCAGGCAGGACAATGGGAGTGGAAGGGAGAGGCACACAGTTACAAAAACAAGCACAGCTTTTCCGAAATACCAATCTCCTGCCCAAATAAAAACTTTGAGAGCAAATAAATGATTAAACCTGTAATCTTTCCCCTACTTCCACCACCCCAATGGCATGTCGTGGTCACCAGCTCACCTGTGACAGGACTCCTTCCAGGTAGGGGCTGATGAAGTGCGGCAGGGTCTCAACAACCTTCTGCAGGGCCGCCAGGGCACTGAGCAGGTAAACCTCACCAGAGACCAGCTCGCGGGTGCTTTTCATGGTCGTCAGCAATGATGGCATCAGGCTAGAAAGACAAGACAAGCATTTCAGAGGAGCTTTAAACACAGAGGATGGAGAACAGAGCAGAAGTCATTAAGAAAAAATGCAAACAGGAGTTCCCACTGAGGCCCAGAGGGTCAAGGACTCAATGTCATCTCTGTGAGGATATGGATTTAATCCCTGGTCTCACTCGGTGGGTTAAGGATCTCGCGTTGCCATGAGCTGTGCTGTAGGTCGCAGATGCAGGTCCAATTTGATCCCTATCCTGGGAACTTCCATAAGCCAAGGGTGCAGCCATGAAAAAAAAGGAAAAAAAAAAGTACAAAAACTGTGCCCATTACATCCGACATCTCGGCCTACAAAACGGCTACACATTTTCTGTGACTGGAGGCAAAAACTCTCCCAGTGCCAACAGTACTGACACGACAACAGTTGCCTTTGAAAATAATAATGTCTTTCAATGCAACACTTGCTGTGTCAGGCAAAAAGTCTTGCCCCTTGGAATCCTGTGAAGTAGACGGCAAAGCTTTAACAGGCTGCGTAACCCACCCAAGCTACACAGCCAGCAAATGTCAGGACCAAGGAGAGAGCTGGGAGTGTCTGACTTCCGGACGCGGCCAGCACAAGGCAGATTTGGCCAGATTGGATGGGCTCCCGAAAACAGGGTCATCATCTACTGCTTCCTAGAACACTGGTCAAAGGGGAGCAAAAACTGGGGGACAACACACATCGTAAAGGTAAATGAGAATGTCGTGTTTTCCATCTGGAAGATCACGTCTTTAACAAACCTACTTTTATGAAACATCTACTGAGAGACAAGAAAGTCACTAAGGTTTTCCTTCTCCACTGGTACCAGAAACCGCGTGTGGTGTTCCCGGACTAGGTGCCCCGGCATACCTGGGCAGCTGGGGGATGGCCAGTGCTTGCAGGGTGGAGACCACCTCAGCCACGCACAGTAGGGCGCTTCCCAAGACATTCTTCTCCTCCTTTGTTCCTGCAACAATCAACCTCACTGCGGTGGTCAGCACCGGGATAAAAGGCTCTGGATTTTCTGCACCAAAATTCTTGCATAGCAGTTTTAAGGTGTACAAAGCTGTCTGTCTGTTTATGGCGTGCTCTTCTAACGTCTTTCTTTTATGCTTCACCATGGCCACAAGGACTGGGACCAGTTCGAGGAAGTGGTAAACCTGAAGAGGACAGTCAAAATTCCCAAATAATTAAAGCTGCAGACAAAAGGCTAGTCCTTTTCTCCATTTTTCCTGCTTGAGATCAGACCAGGACCCCCTAAGCTGCACGACTGTACACAAATGACTGTTTCTCCACCTGTTTTACTTACCAGTAGGTGAACGCATGTGCTTGAAACCAATTCTGGACTTAACCTAAAGCGCCCCTACCCATTTGGAGTAAAAGAGGGTTAGAATCGTGCCGCAGTTTAGGCCACACATAGTCCGTATTAAGCAAGAATTCCCTTTGGATGCAATTCCATTCTAAGAACTCTTGTAACACATACAACATGCTCCTATCAAAATTAACACTGCATTTTAAATACACAATCAGCATTATATTCACATAATACACTATTTCAATTGTACCACTGGAGTTTAAATTGAAGGCATTCAATACAACTCTTTGTTAAAGTGAAGACGGTAAACGGGGCCGCTGGACAGTCTTCACTTACGATTTTCTTCTTCCAGGAAGTTTTCTGCTGCAACTTGTTGTTCAAAAGATCTAAAGCTTTGCGGCGCACGGATGGCAGTGGGTTCTCCAGCAGCCCTCTAATCACGGGGATGAATGTTTCTGTGGGCAGCAGGGCATTGACCTACACAGCAGTTTCACATTTAACAAAAAAGGAAAAGCAAAAAGAAAAAAAAGGAAGGTCACTCAAGACCGACTTCTATTCAGCGCACACCTTCTGAGTGCGAGGCATTTTTCACACACCCTTTCTTATTTAATTCTTACACTAACCTTTCAGTTATTAAAAACAAACCACACTTATTAAAAACAAAACAACAACAACAAAGGATGCTAACAGGACGTGAACTGCTCGATGCCACGCAGCTAAGTAATTTAGCTGGATTTCCGACAGTGATCCTAACGTCTTGGCCAGTGATTTTACCAAGGACCACCATACACACTCCACCTACCCGGCATCTGTCTGGTATTCCAGTTGAATGAGGCACACGTTATTTACATAGCAGTACATGACTGAATGTTTAAGGTACTGTATTTATCGAGGCACATGTTCTCAGGATTGGTAGGCAAACAACTGTTTTTCAGATAAAACCATCTCTAGTGATCAAGAGATTCTTTTCCAAGAAAAATCTGAGCTGCGTTCTATTCAGAGAAATGACAGCTAAGTTTATTCTTCAAGTATAACTTTGTTAAATAGCTCTGCAGTAACACAGAACAGTAATAAAACACAAAGCCCACCTTATCCAGCAAGTCATAAGCTTTACTGAGGAGCGCACGCCAGAACTTCCCAGTTAGCTTGTCAGCATTTTTCTCCATGGACCGGGCTACGGCATGGATGTAGCCAAGAACTGTTTCCAGCAACCTAAAACACAGGGGACTCCTATGAGAATTTTGTGTAGAATTCCAGCTTTTGGATGAAAAGTCTGAAGTTATTTCCAAATAAAAATTTTTTTTAAAAAAAGTAACATACCTCTGTTCAAGGCCTGTCAAAACCTGAGGACCGCCACTTTCAACAACCTAATTTTTAAAGAAGGCATCATTAGAACAGTGTAGAAGCTGATGATAAAATAACATTTGACTATTCAACTCAAATTCCTCAGTCTTTCTTTCCTCCCTCCCTTCTTTTTTTCAGATTGCACTCCTGGCACGTGGAAGTTCCAGGTCAGGGATGAAACTCGCCACAGCAGTGACAATGCCAGATCCTTAACTCACTGCCACCAGGGAACTCCCCACCAGAGTTTTCTGATTTTACAATTTAATTAGGTTCAGATCATCCCCACCATACCTGAGTAACTCCATTTCCCTTAATTTAATGAGTCTTTTCATTTGTTTTGGTCACATTCTATAGTCATAATATCTGTAAAGTACTACCAAGATTCAGAAAAATACAGCCAATGTTAACACTCATTAACCTACTAATTTTATGAAATGCTAACCTTTCCTTAGGCCAAGAGTGATCTCAAGATGTTAAACATTAAGTGTACAGCTGTGGTCCCCTCTGTACTGCTCCCTCGTCCCATCTCCTCCCCGGCCATGCCCCACAAACTTCCATCTGATGTTAAATGTTATGGAAGAGTACATCAGATGCACACCAGTATATACAGAATGGATAAACAACAAGGTCCCACTATAGAATACAGGGACCTAGATTTAATATCCCGAGAGAAACTGTCTTGGAAAAGAATATGAAAAAGAATGGATAATATACACGTATAATTGAATCTATAGAATTTAACACAACATTATAAATCAATTATACTGCATTAAAACATAAGAGAAAGAGTACCTAACAGCCAGCAACATGCTTTCCCAATTAGATTTCTGAGATCTGTTGTGACTCACGTTGTTCCAGTTTATTTAACTACACAGTGTTCTTCTCTATATACCACAATGTATTTACTCATCCACCTCTCTGGGTAGATAGTTCATGGCCATTTTTTTCTTTATAGTAATACTGCTAAAAAAGAATATATCTCCTTGGGCATCTAGGCACGTTTTGTAGAGAAAGGGAACTGCCAGATCACAGGAGACAAGCATTTCAACTTGACTGGACACTGCCAAGGGACTTCTAAAGCAGCCATACTGACTCATGCTACCTGTCACTGTACAAAAATAACCCGTCCCCACAGCCTTGGGACTTCTTGGTATTAACAACTTTAAAATGTTTGCCAGTTTGATGAGTATCACAGCAGCATCCCATTTAACCTGCATTTCCTCTTTGCTAGGGAGGCTGTCTTACCGCACTGGCCATGTGTGAGTCCTCTTTAGTGAATTCATATTTTTTGCCAGTTGTTCTAATGGAAACTGATACTTTTTGACTTATGAATAACCTTCTCTTAGTCTGCGGCTTTCTCTTCATTTTGTTGATGGAGGCTTCTGCTGAAGTTCTTAAATTCTTCTCCACCCGCTGGTTGCAACGGTGTGCCAACTCGATCTTCTCAGGTGCTAAGTACTCCTTTCCACACTGAGGTTTTTAATCTACCTAAAATTGTCTTGTGTATATGTGAGACCAGTCCTCCTACTTGGAAAACAAATGGAGCCTGCTCTAGTGTGGATGGTTTTCTCTCCCCACTGCCCTCGGATGCCTCCTGCCACAGAGCGCCCTTCCCAGGGGCGGGCGTGTCCAGCACGTGTGCCCCCCACTGACCCACCTGCGAGCCCCCGCACCACTGCTGTTCTTGGCGAGCTTGCTTGAAACAGCAATGACAGTGCTGATCACTATCAAGAGCGCTTGCTGAGCTAACCACTAGTTCTACCAGTTTGTCAATTATCCTTTTTCTGATGTTTATACTTGTTTCAGACTTGAACAGGCAGCCGGCTAATGTCTCATCCCCGAGTGTACCGGCAACTACAGGCTCCTGACAGGGGTCCGCATCCGGCTGAGGAGGTCCATTCGTCTCACAAAGTTGAGGACTACTGTTCTTAGGTCACGAGCAAGTACTGGCTTCACCGACCCATTTCTCTAAATGTTTCAATGATGTTTCCCTTCTGGATCTGTTCATGCATTAAGGCAGGTAAATAACAGATACTCGAATGCCAGGCCCTTCTTGTATTCCTGGTTGTGAGCGTGATCCTTCTTCCTGTTTCTTTATCTCCTCGTTTCAAGTTTAACCCACAAACACAAAGGTACACAGACTGTATGTGTTCCAGCTGCTCCATCTGGGTACAGAACAGCCTCTTATCAGCACCTCAGAATCCCTGCCTGCTTGACCCCCTCTACTACCCTGTCTCTCCTTCCCAAAGAGAGACACTACCATTACTTCTAGAGCCAAAGAGAACTGGGCCTGCAGGAGGCATTTTTTGGTATTTGCCCTCTTTGCCTCTGTGTCACGCTGATGGGTCATCAGACGACTGTCACTCGGGCTCACCGACGTCCATTTATGACAGCAGACGCTTTGTCCACTCCATTGCTGATGGACACTTGGGTTGTCATCAGTCCTGGGCTGCTGTGAACATTCCCGTACACGTCTGTAGCACATGCATTCATACACTTCTGCATGTGTATACACTGGAGAGTGGAACCACTGAGCCATGGAGTTTCCATACATAGTCTCAGTAGATCATGCCCTAAGGTCAACTGTACTATCTGCACGAGCTACATGCCAACTGCTTCAGAAAAAGCAAAATCATATCATAAATACATTTAAAGAATTCACCTTTCTGATAAAATTATTGGAAGCCAGGAGCTGAGACATGAAGGACACTGACAAATATTTAAAATGCCGCAGCTGCTTGCTAGTGTGAGCCTCTATGTTAAAGACCTGAAGCACTTCTTCTTGTGATTCACTCTTATTAGATACTGTTTTGGCAGTGGTTTCTGAAAAAAGAGCAACAAAACAAGTGACCTCACTCATCTTCTTTAGTACAGAGATACAGATATAATGAACATGGTAAATGGATGCAATTTCTAGAGAGAAATGTGTTAACCTGTTACACATAATATACAATACACATTGTTACACATATACATATAATTTGTTATACCCAGTTCTTCCTCTTCTAAAAGTTATAATTACCAAGAAAGTGCGTAACAGCTCTGAGAATACAGTATGTAAGACTAAAACCTAGAAAAAACAAGGTAACTAAGGACAAACAAGTGGAAGAGGGAGAAGGAGTCTAAGTTGGCTGCACACCCCGTTTCTGAAGCTGCAGAGGCATTTACTCTGGTGGCCCCAACAGCACAAAGGAGGGTCGGCCCTCGCCTTCAACACAGAATTCTAAAAGTTGAAGATGTGGGTCCCCAAACTGGAGAATGCCAGATGCAAATGTATCTGATATAAAAGGAGCTGGGGGTCCCTTGGCTAGGGGTCCGTGAAAAAAACATCCTAGAGAGGGGCTCAAAATGAAGACTTGGTCCGAAGCACGTCCTCCCAAACCTGGGCCATGAAGGGACAACAGGGCAATTGGCTGGCCCCTCAGAAAACAGGCCCTGCAGTCTTCAGAGACTTCTTCCTAATGTACCTCGCTGCTCTGCTCCGAAGGACAGAGAAATAAGAACATTCAAAATGTCCACCCTTTCTTAAGCCAGCCCCACTGGTGCTGTAATCACTGAATTTTCAAGAACTCACATGGTAAAACTTTAGTATTTAGTTACCACTTCTGTAGTACCTTTTTTTCCCTTATGAATGTCTTGACACACTTTTGCGGGGGCGCCATGCCTGGGACATGTGCAAGTTCTCAGGCCAGGGATCAAACCTGTACCACAGCAGTGACAATACTGGATCCTTAACCTGCTGAGCCACCATGGAACTCCTTCACACACATTTACATGAGAAACTTAGATATAGCTCGTTAAGTCCCACTAACTTGCGGTCATTTTGCCATAATTCACCCCAGACACCTGGGACACTCCACAGCCAACATACCAGCACTTGTGAAACGGTAAGCAGAAATCCTACTATTTTCCATAAAGGTTTGAAGAAGTAACAACCATATACTCAAATTAAAAATTACTAACTTACTCTAAAAAACAAAAAAATCCTCAAGACATGCTATGGTCCTGAGGGTGAGCTGCATCTTCTGCTTCTCCGAAGCTTCCAGATTACGTGATACTTCCCTAACATGTGATTTATACCCACCTTCTTTCTCCTCCGGCAGCTTTAGTAAGTACTCGAGGATATTCATCAAGCTTTGTATCTGATGCTGTACACTGAATTCACAACAGACTGAAATCCAAAATTCAGTGTCTGCCTCTAAAATGGCATCCTATGTAAAGAGAAATAGGTAATGAACTATATCTCTCAAATGTTTGTTACTTCTAAGTATAAATAAAGGAAACATTTTAAAAATAGTTCTTAGCACAGAGTCACTCCATACCATTCTTTGTGGTCGTGTGTACGGCCAGAGGAATCAGTTACTGAGCTCCTTACATAAAAAAATCAATTTATGAGGGTTATAAGGTATAACTCTAGGAACAAATGCATTATGATGTGTGATCCCAATAGAACTGGACATATACAGCTTTACTTTGAGTAGGTTCTAGATCTGTTCCTATGTCCCATTTCTAAGAAGCCATTTAAAGGCAGCCCTAGACCTGTAAGTTCTACCCTCTTCAAAAGAGTCACCTGCATCTCCCTGACTTCAATGACATCGACCCTCCTCTCTTCCCCTTGAATGTGACACAGTTTCATTACTGCCCAGCCGTACTCTGCTGGGCTTAAAACAGACCCACTCAGCCGGACTACAGCCTCGTGTCAGGTCACCCTCAGGTGAAGTCCTGTTGTTTCAGAGGGTATTCAGAGGGGCTCCGGCTCTGAAAGCAGCTGCACAGAATGCCAAAAATGTCCTTAAAAGAAGTTCTGAGCAGGCGCTGTCAGCTCATGCACACAAAGCCCCACATCTGAAGTGGAAAGTAACGCAAAACCCTTGTAAAACATCACCCGTTTTCTTTCGTGTTGCCTTTCGCTATGTTCTGACCTTTTCTCCGTAGGCAGCCGCCAGCACTGTCTTAGTGACGTACTGTTCAAAGAGCAGGACGAGGAGAACCCAGAGGAAGCGTTCTGCACCCAGTGTATCCACGAGCTGAGCAAGGATGGGCAGGCGCCTGTGCTCGGGAACATGCGGCAGTGCATCCACAAACACGTGAATGATTTTGACCACGACGTCCTCCACGTTTCTCGTGACTTCTACAGAGTCACCTCTGTCCGACTGCAGGACAGCAAGTAGGACCAGTGAGCAGATGCTAATAACCCTCCAAGGACAAGCATTAAGGAGACATGAAAAGCCTTCAGATGGGCCCCCAAAAGCTGTCAAGGGAATTTTGATAATCAAAGACCAATCAGTGAGTCCTCCACGACTGTGGCTTACGGCCTGGGCACCACGGGGCCTGAGGGGATGCAACGTGGAGGACACGAGCCCTGCCCCAAAGGAGACATGTCACCTCTACAAGTCAACGCACATGTGAAAAGACAACAGGAGGCACTAAACGACAGGTGCCATGGTTGTACACTGAGAGCAAGTGTGCTCCTGGGCCGTCCCACAAAAGTCAAGCAGGATTTGGGCTCTGCCTTGAGAAGGGTATAACAGCTCCCTGCTGCTTTCAGAATAAAGTCCAAACCATTTTACTCTGGTATTGGTGCTCAAAAGATAGTTGCTGAGGGAAAGAAAGAAGGAAGAAATAAACACTTGCACAAACAAGGCCCTCCCTACTTGCTCCTGCCTTGGCCTCAGCCTTGGCATCCCTCACACGCACTGTGCACACGGCCAGGGGCGACCGCCTGCCGCTCCAGGGAGCAGATCCTATCCTCCCTACACCAGTTCAACATCCACTTGTTAGGAAACTTGGTGGACATCTGGGCTCACATGGACATTCCCTATTTCTGCTCTTCGGCATCTCTCATGTTAATGCATATCCTTATCTCCTTTTTGTATGCATGTCCTGTACTGGCTAACTTATTGGGCACAGAGAACACCAACCTTACCCAAGATTTTTTTTTTTTGGCCTTTTCTAAGGCCATTCCTGCAGCATATGGAGTTTCCCAGGCTAGGGGTCTAATCGGAGCTATAGCTGCTGGCCTACACCAGAGCCACAGCAACGCGTGATCCAAGCTGCGTCTGCGACCCATACCACAGCTCACAGCAATGCCAGATCCTTAACCCACTGAGTGAGGCCAGGGATCGAACCCACAACCTCATGGTTCCTAGTTGGATTCATTTCTGCTGCGCCACATCGGGAACTCTCCTTACATCAAGATTTAAAGGAGAAGGTGCTGGGTGTGGTCAACTGACCGCCTGTGAAATGGTCAATAATGCAAGAAAAGACAATAACAACAGTGGAGGTAAGCAAAAAACCAAGTGGATAACCACACTTGTTCATCTCCAAGGCTACTCTTTAGTGCAAATTCTTCGCTCTGTTCTTGAGACGAGTCTGACAGAGACATGTCTCACTCATCTCTTTGCGTACTGAGCTTGGAGAACGCTTGGTAAATGTTGGCTGAACTACTTAACACCATTGCGGTCATAGCTCTAAAACTTCTATCTTTGTTGACCTACGTGAGGGTCTTAACAAACTGACTCAACGTCCTCAGTTTCTCAGAGGAACGTTAAGGCACTTGTATGCATATACCCTTGTGGTACGGGGCAGAACTGCTGGGTATGTTCATAAAATTTTGGAAAAGACATTATTTCCAAGATTACTTTGTAGCTTCACCACCCTAAAATTTAAAAGGCACAAGTAGCTGAGCATCAGAAAGGATTTTAATGTCACTTATTTACCATTACCGGAATTTCATGCTACGTGAAGTCTTTTTTTTTTTTTTTTTTTTCCTTTTTTGGCTGCTCCTCGGCACATGGAGCTCCAAGGTCAGGGATCAGATCTGAGCCACAATTACAACTTATACTGCAGCTGTGGCAATGCTTGATCTTGAACCCACTGTGCCAGCCGGGGATCAAACCTGCATCCTGCCTCCACAGAAATGCCGCTGATCCTGTTGCGCCACAGCAGGAAATCCTGCAAAATCTTAAAAATTAAAAAAATGATCCGGCATTGCCACGAGCTATGGTGAAGGTTGTAGACATGCCTCAGATCCCACGTTGCTGTGGCTGTGGTGTAGGCCAGCAGTTGCAGCTCCAATTCGAACTCTAGCCTGGGAACTTCCATACATATACCGTGGGCGCAGCCCTAAAAAAAGCAAATGAACAAACAAACACCAATGATGGTAGAAAGACAGATTACCTGAATAAGTGCTGGAATAACCATTTTCACTGTCTTGCTAATAACCTGAAAACTGTAGGTGTCATCTAGACGCATCACATTGGCTCCCATAAATGTAAAAATAGACATGATATTGTGTAGAACTTTATCCTGAAAGAAAACACATTTTTCAATATTTTCCATTTTAAGCACATCACCTATTAGTGATTCAGTATCATTCAGCAATAAAAAGAAATAACTCAAATTAAAAATGGGCAAAGGATTTGCAATGACCTTTCTCCAAAAATAAATAAACGGTCAACAAGCACATGAAAAGATGATCAACACCAGTTATTAGGGAAATGCAAAATCCAAGTCAGAAGACAGGACTTCATACCCACTACGAATGACCATAATAAAAAAGACAGGTAGTAACAACGGTGAGAGAGTAGAGAAATGAGAACCCTCAGACACCGATGGGAGGGTACAAAACAGTGCAGACACTTTGAAAATAGTCTGACAGCATCTCAGAAAGTTAAAGGTAACATATGACCCAGCAATTTCACTCCTATTGAAAATACTGAAAAAAATGTTCACACAAAACCTCCCATACAAAGGTTCACAGCAGCATAACTGATGACAGCCAAAAAAATGGAGACAACTGAAATGTCCATCAATTAATGAACAGGTAAATAAATGTGGTATGTATATACAATGGTACATTATTCAGCCAAAAATGGAATATTGATTCAAGCTTCAAAACTGATAACCCTTGAAAACACTACTCAAAATGCAAAAAGTGAGACACAGAAAAAGCCACATTATTATATGATTCCACTTATGGGCAATATCCAGATTAGAGAAAGCAGACTCGTGGTTACCGGGGGGCTGGTGGTAAAGGGAATGAGAAGGGAAGGCTAATGGATTCAGGGCGCCTTCCTGGGGTTGATGAAAATGTTCTGGAAGCACAAGATGGTGATGATGTGTGTACAACTGGAAATATACTCAAACCACTGAGTATACACTCTACATGGGTGGATTTCATGGCCTACGATCTCTATTTCAGTAAAAACAAAAGAAAAATATCAATGACCCTGAATTGTTTCTGGATTATCAACCCCTTTGAGAGCTACTGACTCCATTCCAAGGAGAAAAACAAATCCCACACACAGTAAACCTACATGCGATTTTAGTAGATTAAGGCTGAAGAACCTCTGACCTAAATCCCCTACGTGAAAATCATTTCACTCTCTTTCAACATCTTTAAATGATGTGTTTCTATAAGGAACACAATTTCTTCAACTGAGGTAGCTGATAATGAAATTAATGTTCTTAAGTCACTGGTTGAAAGCTGTGTGAGGATTATCTGAGGATCAAAGGATTTTTTTTCAAATGACACTAATACTGTGCCACTTACTGGATTGTTACACTGCACCAGGCATCACCTTCTCCCAACAATCCTATAAAGAAGGTTACTATTATTCTCCACTTTACAAAAAGGGGCACCAAAGCTTAGAATCAACCAGTTCACAGGCTGAGAGGGCCACCAGGCCTGTAAGATCTAAAAATCAATTGGATTCAACTGAATTCAACTAAGTGTACGCCTATGCATTTCCATGGAAGAATTAAAACATGAACACTCACAGGAAATATTCCAGCAACAGTACCCAAAAGTAAAAGGGCATGGTGATGGGTCTGAGGCATCTCGGAAACTCGGATGCACTGGACTATCAGCTCCACGTTAAACTTCTCCTCATCAAGAATATCTGCAGGGTGAGAAATGAAGAATCCCTAGTGGTAGGTGCCTTCATGCTCAAAGTAGATAAGCCTGCCCCTTCGCTTCCAGCAAAGCGCGTACCTTTTGGTATCTTGCTGCCATCTGGAGAGAGCTTCTGGCAGATGTTAAGCAAACAACTAAGAATTAACTGTTTGGTGTATTCCATACTTCCCTGCTCCGGTGGCAAAGGCTCTAAACACCTTTGGGATCCCCAGAAGAGAAATGATGAGAAGTGAAAGAGTTGTACGATCTCAATGTTGCATTAAAGACCACTGTCTAGGACACTCAGTAAAATATTAATATTAAGCATCCACTCTACAAACACAACGCAAGATTTCTAACTCTGATTCTTCTAATGTAGATAGATGGTAATGTTGAATTACTTATCCTTTCTATTACCCTTTCCATCAACCTATTTTGCATCTTCTAAAAGGACAACCTACTTTCTTTTCAGATGAGAGCACACATCCACAATTCAATGCATAAAACTATTCCTATCTAGGAGTTCCCGTCGTGGCGCAGTGGTTAACGAATCCGACTAGGAACCATGAGGTTGCGGGTTCGGTCCCTGCCCTTGCTCAGTGGGTTAACGATCCGGCGTTGCTGTGAGCTGTGGTGTAGGTTGCAGATGCGGCTCGGATCCTGCGTTGCTGTGGCTCTGGCGTAGGCCGGTAGCTACAGCTCCGATTGGACCCCTAGCCTGGGAACCTCCATATGCCGCGGGAGCGGCCCAAGAAATAGCAACAACAATAACAACAAAAGACAAAAAAAAGACAAAAAAAAAAAAAAAAAAAAAAACCCACAAAAAACAAAAAACTATTCCTATCTAATAATGCACAAAATATAATGCCTTAAGTACAAGGAATGATGGCCCAGGACATGGTATTGAAAGAGAAGAAGGAAAGCAGACTGTAAGGGGAGAATGTTTCAGTTCTATGAAATCAGGATGAAGTGTAGTTTTGGGCCCTTGGCAATGGGCTTCTATAACCATTCTTTACATTTTTCAATTACAGTATTCAATTTGCTTTATTTTACAGACCAGCTAATAAGCAAGGAGAGAATGTGAAAAGAGAATGTTAAATAAGATGGGCAAGAACTAGAATCTTACAGATCAAGGGCAAGTGTCATTACCTTGACAGCAGGTTAAAAAGAGTCGGTATCAATATCTGAGGACTTCTGAGTTTCTTTTTGTGCTGCAGTAATTCTAGGATGAGGGTTACTCTTTGCCAGTAAGAAACTCCAACTTCCTGAACAGATTCTAGATCTTGTGATTTTCTGAGAAACAGACCAGACAAAAAGTTAGAAAAGCAAACACTACCAATGCTAAGTAAAGACTGCTGTATACCTGATTATGCCAACGTGACGGTATCAAAAAATCACAACAGCTCCACCACATTCAAACCCAAAGGACAACAATGTTTTCACCACACAGGAGGCTCTTACTTCTGCTGCATTTTCTGCCTTCGTGTTTGCTGAATCGTGCCTAAGGACTTGGTTTTATCTGGTGGCTCCAGTTCTATTCTGATTTGCTCAGCGTTAACAGAAATCTGAAACACAAAGGAAGAATGGGTGAAGACAGAGTTCCATGGGATAAAATTATAGAGCAGTCAACGCTGACTAAAGAGATATAATGAAAACATTTCTGCCCACTTTTATGTTTCCTTAAGACTCTAGAGCCCAACCCAAGCCTAAAGGCAAATCCCACTGATAATTTCTTATGTTTTCTTTGGGAAATGTTCCATAAACCAACAGCTCTATGAAGATTATACGCGCGCACGCACGCACACACACACACACACACACACACACACACACACAGGAGCACATTATACACACTGCTCTGTGACTTAGTTTGTTCCACTTGATTTAGAAATCCAGGTATATTATGTAACATTGTGAGAGCTGCAGAATCTGGACAAGCGGAATTTTACTATACTATCATCTATTTCTGTGAAGGTGTTTTCCTAAGAAGTACAACAAAGCAAAACACAGAGTAACTAAGTGGTTATTCTGAACTACAGGTAGGTTTCAATACACATAAAACAATGAGCAGTTCTCAATTCTATTCTGTGTGTCATTAATCGATTGTGTAGATTAAGTAGAATAGTCTGCTACCCAGCTGGACATCAAGTCACCATCCATTCCTGTTCCTTGCATAAGAGATAGATCCTCCCCAGTATGAGAAAGGTCCAAACTAACACACAGGGATCTATTCAAAACTATAACTACTTCGTACAGGAAAAATAGTGAAGACACATAACTCTGACCTATTTTTCCATGAGTCTGCCTAATGGGAATGTGTGACTTCCTAGAGGAATCATAAAATGGAGGATGCTTAAACATGGTGTTACATGGGCAAGAAGAAACATTAATAAACAAGTGACAAAGGGAGTTCCTGTTGTGCAGCAGTGGAAACAAATCTAACTAGAATCCATGAAGATGTGGATTGGATCCCTGGCCTCACTCAGTGGGTCAGGGATCCGGCACTGTCGTGAGCTGTGGTGCAGGTCGCAGACTCAGCTTGGATCCTGCACTGCTGTGGCTGTGATATAGGCCGGCAGCTGCAGCTCTGTTTTGACCTCTAGCCTAAAAACTTCCATATGCTGTGAGAGCGGCCCTAAAAAGCAAATAAATAAATAAATAAATAAACAAACAAACAAACAAGCAACAAAGCCTGCAACTTACCCCTTTAAAAACACTGCTAACAGTCTGAGCACAGCATGAATTTTTACAGTTCACCAGTAAATCAAACAACATGCACAAAAGCTTCTGCTGAACCTTTTCATCTGATATAGCTGCAAAGAATGGCTTCGTAATCTAGAGGCAGGAAAAAGGCATTTGAGATCAATGAACAAACTTGAAATCCAAAAATGATCTTATTCTTAGTGTGAGACTGCTCTCCCATTGTGCCAGTTTAAAGGACTCACATATGTCATTCAGTTTACAAAACGGGTCAAATATATCATAGTCCTTTAAAACATGGCCAGTCCACTTTATCTTCTCCAAGTAAAACATTACAGATTTCCAAAAGCTTGAAGATGCTTTAGCTTCTGAAAGAAATCACTGACCTTTTCGAGAGCTGTAATCTGAGTGGTTGGCATTCCTGTGTAAATTTCCTTCGTTGTGTGCACGGCTTTTATAAACACATCTAGACTCTTTGGATCCTTGTGTAAAAGGGAAGCTGAATGTTCATTATATTTTCCCAGAGTGAGATGCAGAGCAATGACCTCATCTTTCAGGATAGCTATGGGCTCCTTCTGGATCTTTTCTAATAGTTGTTCCATCATAGGCAGCAGCTGAGAAAGCACCATCTAAAGTTTGGAAAATTTATCAGTAAATAGTTATTCATACTGATACAAGTTTTTGCTTGCTGTACCGAGACATCTAAAGATATGGTGCAAGCCTGGCAGCTTAGTCAGGAAGAAAAAAAACCCAATTATAATGATCTCTTAGACATCAGACAAGGACAGCTATTAATCCAACTAAGGCACTCAGGTCTCTCTGACAGTTCTGTCTGGTAACTGGCAAAAGCTCTAAATCCTTTAGTGAATGACAGGAGAAATAATCTGTGAGCATCCCAAGACTTTCTGAAAACAAAAGTACAAACAAACTCAAGATTTGGGCTGTTTCCAACTGGGTATAATTTATGTGAATTCAAATTATGTATGTGAAGTCTTTAATAATTAAACCAGGAGCCAGCAAAATGCAGCCTGCAGGCTAAATCCCAGGGACCATCTGTTTTTGTAAATTTGGTTTACTGACACACAGGCACACTTACTTGTTTACATATGGTCTGAGGCTGCTTTCTCAAGAGAATGGCAGAGCTGAATTGGCTGCACAGAACTTAAGATATTTACTACTTTGTCCTTTACAGAGCAGAATTGTTGATTCCCAGTTTAAACTGTACCTGGGATGACACAGAGCTGATAAAGGCCATCTGTGCACTCCCACCAGGACAATATAATTAAATGGCTTCTACTCTATTTCATCCCTCTTTCACTTCTCCAAGTTGCACTCCGTAGTGCAAGAATGGTCAAGTCCACTGCAAACACGAGGATGAGGTGTTTTTCTCTGCTTATCAGCACGCACAAACAAGGGATTCACAACCTCTTCCTCTTGTATCACGACTCCTTGACAACATAATGAAATCTTTGGCTCCCTGTGCCCACCCCCCCGCCCAAATGTGTAGCCACATACATTTTAAAAATGAGTAAATGATTTGGGAATGTACACAGACTTTTGTGTCCAAACATATTATTTTGTGGAGGATTTTCACTGGATGAATAAACACAAACCAACATTTTTCAGCAGGGCATCATCAGTGTTTTTCCCCAGGTGATGTTTAAATTCATTTAAAATCAAGACAATGGTTAGATGGGGGAGCAAACAATTTTAAAATGACAAAAAACTCACTAATATTTGCTTTTTGAATCCTCAACTTTTCCCCACCTCAACTCTTCCCCCTCCCACGTTAGTTAAGATGTTCACCTCTGGGTGTACACACGTCTCTCCGTCACTCTCACAAGGTCTGGCTCACACTGAGCGGTTACAACAATCCGTAGTAACAGCACCCAGAATGTCCAGTCCACTTAAACAGCACATACCTCACTGCTGACGTCCCGAAGTACTTTCATCAAATCTTTTGCAATATAAGATGGGCAACTATATACACAATAAAGTAGGTTTTTCAAAGTTTCAGACAACTTTTGATGAGATTTCAGTTTCTTTTCTCTCTGCAGTTCCTCAAATAAAGTAGCTAAATCCTAGGACACAAAAAAGAAAACCAGATTTAAAAAAAAAAAAAAAAAAAAAAAAAGGTTACACATAGTACTTATGGAAGATTCTTTCCCAAACGATATGATATTGCTCACAAGTCTTCATTTCTCCTTGAAACCCTTGAAAATCCTAAGAGAAGAGGCTATCACCACCCATCAGGTAGCTTACTACCTACCACAGGTACACACTGGCCTTTCAGCTGGTGAAAAGACTGCAGAAATGAAACATAGGGAGTTCCCGTCGTGGCGCAGTGGTTAACGAATCCGACTAGGAACCATGAGGTTGCGGGTTCGGTCCCTGCCCTTGCTCCGTGGGTTAACGATCCAGCGTTGCCGTGAGCTGTGGTGTAGGTTGCAGACGCGGCTCGGATCCCGCGTTGCTGTGGCTCAGGCGTAGGCCGGTGGCTACAGCTCCGATTGGACCCCTAGCCTGGGAACCTCCATATGCCGCGGGAGCGGCCCAAGAAATAGCAACAACAACAACAACAACAACAACAAAAAAAGACAGAAATGAAACATGGTGTTGCGATCTTTTTTAAATGGGGGGAGAAAGATGTGCACATATGGACATAAAAAAGTTCTAAATTCAATGCCTTAGTCCATCAAAATCCCTACAAAGCAGAATGTCAAGAAAGGAGAGAACTGTTGGAGCGACCACGCAGGCACATGCACAGCCTTCTCTGCTGAAGGGTTTACCTGCACCACATAGGTGGCATCTGAAGTGATCTCCTCTGCTTTAGGACCCAAGTGATCTATCACCAGATGGAACTGGGACGCCACTCCGCTGAGGGCCTGGAGACAGTGAATGGCAGCCCGCCGTACTTCTTTTATGGGGCTTCCCAGATTAATGAGCAGAGAAGTCACCACTAAAACCAATGGGAAAAATGTGTGAGTAACAATTTAAAAAATGGAAATAATACAAAATGTTTAAATAGCACCAAAGGGTACATGATGAAAAGTTTTCCTCCCAATTCGAGTTCCCTCTCCAAAGACCACTGTTCAATTCTTTGTTTACTATTCTAGAGAAGTGTTAGACATACACTGGTGTATTCTTTTGGAAAAACACAAATGAGGCCATGGAATACATACCTTGCCCACCAATTGCTATATCATTTCAATGTATATCACAAGTGTTTCCCATTTTAAGAAACACTTATTCTTTTAAAACTGTACACAAATACTTCATTGTATTTTCCTTATATTTTCTAAAACCAGCACCTTACGGGTAAAAGTTCGGATTGTTGCTAGTCTGTTGGCATTAAAACTGCTGCAACAAGCACCCTGCACATACATCCTTGCATGAGGGTGCAGAGGAAATAATCCATTTGCGCATCATGCTTTGCAGATATTCTGCCCTCAACTGCTATTTGTTTTCACTTTCTTTTGTTCTTTTTTTGTCTTTTTAGGGCTGCACCCATGGCATAAGGAGGTTTCCAGGTAGGGATCAAATCAGAGCTGTAGCCGCTGGCCTATGCCACAGCCACAGCAACATGGGATCCAAGCCACGTCTGTGACCTACACCACAGCTCACAGCAATGCCCGATCCTTAGCCCACTGAGCAAGGCCAGGGATCAAACCCATGTCTTCATGGATACCAGCCAGGTTCGCTACCACTGAGCCACAATGGGAACTCCACTTTCTTTTTGATGTGGAAATTTTATAGCATTATATAAGAATTTTTCTTCCAGTTTTATACGTGGCTTAGAAAGGCCTTCTCCACTTTAAATCAATTTAAAAAGTATCTACACTTCTATACTTAGAGAGAGAGCATATGTACTCCATGTTTTCTTCCAACATTAGAGCTAAGTATTTTTAATGCGAAATCTTAAGTTCAGGTGAAATTTTTGTCTAAAGAATGAGGCTGGAGCCAAATGTTTCCAAATGCCTAGCCAGACGTCCTGTTTAATAATCCCCTTAAGAACGTCACAGATCTGGGATGTCAGCTTTATCATTCTTACATTGCATCAGAATTTGAATCTTACCTATTTCTGCCAACTAGTACTTCTATAAGCATGCTCAATAAAAGTGATAAATTTAACAGAGTGCTTTTCTTTCCCCAATCATGCGCACAAATCCTAGCTTTTGATTTGAGAAGTATTTTCATGTTACCCCTACTTTGCTGTCACTTGATTAGGAATAATTACTGAGTTATCATGCCTTCTCAGATCTTTGGACATAATTATATGGGTTTTCTTCTTTAACAATGATATGAACAGTTATATAACAGAATTCCTTATTTTGAATCAATGTTGTGTTGTTGGAAGTAACTCCACCTAGGGAAATATTTATTTTGTAAAACAATGCAGCAGATATTTTATTTAGGATGTCTGTATAACTATCCAAAGCTCTCCTTTGTTCTATGCCCTGCCCAGTTCATCAACATTGAAATAACCATCTTCAAGGACCTGGTATCTGTGAAATCAACTGACTCAGGGTTTTTTGAAAAGACAGGATAAAGAGACATCCAAATTCCTTTTATGGTAATTAGTTATTTAAGCTTTATTCCATGTATTTACCGAGGTAAATTTGGCTGATTTTTTTTACCTTGCTAGCAATGATCCATTCAACACATTTATCACTTCTGGAATGTTAAGAAAGAGTATGACAAGTTTTCATACCTTTCCAAGAAGGTCATATGAAAGCTAGAAATCCTTCCTAGTCTCCAAAACATTCATTTATAAAATACAGCAAAAAATGCACAGGAAAAGTTGAATTCGCCTAAAGGGCAGCTTCAGGCTAAGATACCTGTTTGCTAAAAAAAATTCCTAGTGGGGCAGAGCTTCCAGAAAAGTCCAAATTCAAAAAAAATTCAAAATCTAACTACTATGGTTACTATGTTCAAGTAAGGTATTAGAACCCAAGGTAAGTCAAAACTACATTATTTCGGCAATCAGCTTTTAGGAATGTCCCTCCATTTAAAAAAACTCTTATGTGACTTTATCCTTGCAACTACTTTTATTATGTAAAACAGCTGATTCTACACAAAAGTTGAAAAAAAAAATACTTGCGTTTTGCTTTTTTTTTTGGTCTTTTTAGGGCCACACCCATGGCATATGGAAGTTCCCAGGCTAGGGGCTGAATGGGAGCTGCAGCTGCCAGCCTATGCCACAGCCACTGCAACGCCAGATCTGAGTTGCATCTGTGACCTAGGCTGCAGCTTGTGGCGATGCTGGATCCTTAACCCACTGAGAGTGGCCAGAGATCGAACCCACATTCTCATGGATAATCGTTGGGTAGTTGGGTTGTTAACCTGCTGAGCCACAATGGCAGGTTTTGCTTTTAAACATGTCAATAAACTTACTACAGTGATAACAAACCAACAGCAGTGATAACAAACCAAGAGCAGCATCCAGCTTACAAATGGTAAATGCTTATTCATTTAGCTAAGATCTGCTACATGCAAGCCTGAGCTGAAATATGTATTTGCAGAGAAAGTAATAAATGGCGGCTAGATTTCCCAGCCACTAACAAAAACTCATATATTACGCTATAATATTGCAAAGCCCTTTTCTTTTGAATAGCAATGATAGTTTTGTAAACACATGAAAACTAATACCAGCCAACACTCCCTAGGCTCCTCAGGAGGTATGGCTAGAGGCTCACTAGAGACTTGCAGTGGAAAGCTCCTGGGACAAGACTGACAAACAAGTGGCCCTCTACTTGAAGCCCTGGGGACCCTAGCATATAGTCCTTGAGCTTCCAGGTAGAACAGAGCACATCTCTGTTTTCAGAGGGTACTGTGACATGTCCAGGCAGCATAAGTGCAGAAGTACTTTAAGAAGAGGGGGAAGTGACAGAAGGCAAGGCAGCAGGGGTAGGAAGGCAACCTGTCTTGTGCAAACCAGAAGAAAAGATAGGGCCTTTGGCACTGCTATTTGCAGACAAAGAGACATATCTTCCTCAGAAGCCACTGCCTTTGATGCCAAAGGTTAGATATGTCATGCTGAATTAGAAAATCAAACTAGTTACGACTCTTTTGAAAACAACCTCAAGTTTAGCAGTAGAGCACACACAACCTTAAAAAATTTGGGTATCTCAGAGTTCCCGTTGTGGCTCAGTGGTTAACGAACCCAACTAGTACCCATGAGGATGTGAGTTTGATCCCTGGCCTCGCTCAGTGGCTAGGGATCTGGCGTTGCAGTGACCTGTGGTATAGGTCTCAGACGTGGCTCAGATCTGGTGTTGCTGTGGCTTTAGCGTAGGCTGGTAGCTGTAGCTTCAATTAGAACCCTAGCCTGGGAATTTCCATCTGCTGCAGGTGCAGCCCTAAAAAGACAAAAAAAAAAAAAAAAAAAATTATGGTATCTATCTCCATACAATGAAATACTCTGCAGACATTTAAGAAAAGATAAAATTCTATATTTATTAATATAAAGATGCTTACAATGTATCTATTGAAAAAGTTTAAAGAATGCCCAGGAAGTTCTCATCAAAAAAACTTAAAAACTTTCTTTTAAAAGTAAATCCACCTGAAACAGGGACTGCAATTTACAGTAAGTAGTAGAAAATTCATGGGATTTTATTTCATAAGTAAAACTTGAAATTGTATATCTATCTCATATAAAACAAAATTTTGGTAACAACTGTAATTACACGCTCTTTTAAGGAACTAATACAAGATAAACATTGAGAAATTGTTTTGGGAAAAAAGTATGATCATTCACTTTATTTTCACAGAACATTTATAAGGAGAGATTTTAGAATAAAACACTTAAAAGCATCTTCAAATTTCCCATGGGCCACTCTTATTCCTCTGATACTTAAATGATCATTCTCATCAGCTTTTTCATTTTTAATCACTATAGAGTCTAAGTCTGCCAGAACCTCTCATTTGTCAACAGCTTTGTAAATCAATCTATTTTTCATTATCACATTCACTGACTTCATGAAATTTTTCATCTTTTCCAAAACTTACAATTTCACTTAAAAAAAAAACCCATAAATTTTATTTTTGGATGTTTCATTAGTGAGCACCCAACCTGAAAATGACTTTACATTTGATAAAAGAGATAAATCCAGGAGGGGTTGCTTGAATGGAGACTGATTTTTATAATTCATCAGTTGAATACTGAATTGTTTTATGATGGTCTGGCTTCCCAAGAGAGCCTTGTTATTATTCAAAAAACAAATAACTGAGGAATTCCCATTGTGGCTCAGAAGCTTAAGAGCCTGACAACCAATTCGGGTTTGATCCCTAGCCTGGCTTAGTGGGTTAAGGATCTGCTGCCATTTTAATTTTTAAATTTTTGTATTTTTTTCTTTTCACAGCAGCACCTGCAGCATATGGAAGTTCCCGGGCTAGGGGTCAAATTGGAGCTGCAGCTGAGGCCTTCACTGCAATCCCAGCAATGCCAGATCCGAGCTGCATGGGTGACCTAGGCCACGGTTTGTGGCAATGCCAGTTCCTTAATTAAGGATAGAGATGGAACCCACATCCTTACAGAGACTATGTTGGGTTCTTATCCAGCTGGGCCACAATGGGAACTTCTCACCTGCCATTTTTATTATTTGTTTTGGTGAGATTTTACAATTGAATTTAGAACTTAAAAGTAATGCTCAGAAATAACCAGAAACAATCTATATATATAGAAATACACACACAAAGACAGAGAGAGTGTACACTCCATACTAATAAAAACTACACAAAGAAATTCTCCAAAGTACAACCTTCATCCACTACACATAGAGAAAGCATTACCAGCCAATCATGACAGAAGGGACAACGCTACTTGGGTACCTGGAGAAGATGTGGATGCCAGCTGGTGTTTATACTGAGCCTTCTGCGAAGAGAGCATTGCACAGCCCACATAAAGAGCTTGGGTCTGCAGCACTGTTGTCACACTGCAGTTAAGTGGATTTGAAAGGCTGGACCCATAGGTCCACAAAACAGAAAAGAACTTGAATAAATGGAAAACATCTTCTAGATGTACCTAAATTAAAAAAAAAAAAAAAATAAGACAGTAAAGTTTAATTTTATTCAAATAGGTTGGTTCCAAATCCTCTTTCCACTAGCATAACATACAAATAACATACTGCAATGTTTTGCATTGTCTAGTCACTTAAAATTATCCTCTGCTTGGTATTTTAATTAACAGGAAAGGATGTACAAGAGTTCAGAGGACGGATCATCAGTGGTAATCAGGGGACTCACTGCAATGTTGCACTCAACCACGCTTAACAACAATTGGGGAGGATGAGGTCACCAAGCAGAAAACCAAGACAAGAGTGATGTTGGGGAAGCCTCACCAAGTATTTTAGAGATGGAGTAAGCAACGTCAATGGTGTCAAATGTTGTTGAAGGGGCAAAGAACTGACCGCTGGGCCTGGCAACATGGTAGTCATGGTGCAGTGACAAAATCTCCTCATTGAGTGACCCTTGATTATCCTAAATCACCTCTCTGAACCTCAGTTTCTCATCAGCCAGACTGGGCCATTCTGATTATTAAACATGTGAACAGGCCTACCACCTGCTCAGTAAGTGGGCAGGAGGCAATGTCAATCTCTGTGTGACCGATGGGTGGGTATCAGGACTCAGTATTGCCTTACAGGCCCCATGTTCATTATCACACACTCTTAACTGTTTAAAAAACTCTTTCATTTTCATGAAAAAAATGTCATTAACTAAAATAACCTATATCTTCTTAAAGGGAAGAGTGGGCCTGAAAAACATGAGCCTGGTACCTTTATAAAAAGCTTCATCAGAACCCGAAAATGTACAGCATCAGCACTGCTGAGGATCAGCTCAAAGAGCCCGAGGAGCAAGCGCAGGTAGTCTCGGCTGTCTTGCTGCAGCTGCTCAGGATTCCACCACCTGTCACCTACGGGGCGGGCGGCGGGGAGATACAGGGCACACACCTGTGTAAACACACTGCTAGGAGCTCCCAGTCAAGACAGAGAACAGGCAGGGGTCAATCATTCAGTTTTCCACAGTATCACCTGCAGAAGATTCCCAGCTGGTCCTACCTTTAGGAAAAGATTTAGGAGCCTTCAGTGCGTGAATAAAGTTTTTCAGTGCAAACACGAGTAAAACTGAGTCCTCCACGGCAAGCCTCTGGACAGTTTTTAGCTGTTCTATGTAATGTGTCCACAGCTCCAACGGTGTCCCTCTGTCCATCATCAGCTCAAAATGCCATTCCGAGGGGATGTCCTGAAATGTTAAAGGAAGCAAAAATAGCACAAATTTAAAGAGGTTCTGAACATGGGTTATAGAGGTGGACAGTAAGAGATAAACATCTGGGTAATATGCAAAAAATACGTGTATCTGAGTGGGGAGAGGATTAATAGCTTTGGGGTTTTCTTTGTTTTTTGCCTTTTAGAGTCGCACCCTCAGCATATGAAAGTTCCCAGGCTAGGGGTAGAACTGGAGCTACAGCTGCTGGCCCACACCACAGCCAAAGCAACAAGGGATCTGAGCCATGTCTGTGACCTACAGCAAAACTCACGGCAATGCTGGAGCCCTGACCCACTAAGTGAGGCCAGGGATAGAACCCATATCCTCACAAATACTAGTTGGATTCGTTTCTGCTGTGCCACAGTGGGAACTCCTGAGGATTAATAGTTTTGGTGATATATTTTTTAAAGAGGTCTAACCATCACTATTCACAAGAAAATACACAAATTAACCATGGCTTCATTTTATCTACGTTTTCATAAAACACTATACCAAAAAACAAATGTTATTCACAGAAACTATCTTTTATCAAATAAAAGGCAGGAATAACTAGGCATGTTTCTAACAGAAAAATGATGAGTTGTATCTACAAGGGATCCTTTAAAGGGACTTTTCTCATTTCACTCTTCTACTGATCTGAAGAAGGTAAAAGCCCCAATCTTGCAGATGATTCTAAGCAAGAAGCAAAATTGTTACAGTGCTTAGAAGTTACACTACAAATGCCCAAAGGAAGCATTAGAAATGGTGTGGGAAAACAGCAAACAAGATTCTGTACAGGTGAGGGCAGAATAAAATAACCCAAGGCTGGATTTTTAAGGTCATGTCTCTGGAGCGGGATTTCACCAGCTCAGTGTGCTATTTAGAGCAGGAAAGATGCTCCTGACTCATAGAATGGGATCAAATATAAAGCCACCTGTTATCTATACATATTTATAAAACACTCAATTTGTCCACACTTTAACACTGAGAACAAATATAGTTCAGGTCATCACACTTTCAAAGAGACACAAAGAAATATAAGTTAAGAAGGGCCCATTAGGGCTACTTTTTAAACATGAAGATTCACTCTTTTAAATTTTACAAAAATTTAGTTGTTACCATTTATGGCTAAATCCAGAACTTATAGAATCCTGAGTGAACAACTGAATGTGAAAAAGATGTGATTTGCTGAGCAACTCCTATGTCAAGGAACCCTCTGAAGTTTGGAGAACAAAATAAAAATGAAGCCCCCCTCCAAAAAAAAGACAAAAAAGGAATTCCCATCGTGGCACAGTGGAAACGAATCTGACTAGAAACCACGAGGTTGCGGGTTCAATCCCCGGCCTTGATCAGTGGGTTAAGCATCCAGCATTGCTGTGAGCTGTGGTGTAGGTCACAGATGCAGCTCAGATCTAGCATTGCTATGGCTGTGGTGTAGGCCAGTGGCTACAGCTCTGCTTAGACCCCTTGCCTGGGAACCTCCAAATGCTGCAGGTGCAGCCCTAAAAAGACCAAAAAAAAAAAAAGAGAGACAGACAATATTAAATAGCAGATAATAAAAGAAACCATCTATAACCTCAAGGTTATAGATATTACATGATATTAGGTAAAAATATCAACAACTGAAATGTGTTCCCTAGCAAGACTCTTAAAGACAATAGCAGGCCAGCAAAGTCCAAATCTAATGTACTATTAAAATAATTTTAAAAAGACCTACTCTACTAAACAACAGAATGAAACAATATTTTATTCAAGCACTAACAGCTAGTGAATTCCCCATCACTAGAGTAGTTTAGAGTAATTTAAGTATAGCTTGGATAATGACCTGATAAAGATGATACAGGGGAGAGTCAATCATCATTCACAAAACTCACAAACCCGAAATTCCATGATTCAGTGAACTTTCCTGCAGAAGGAAGAGAGCACCTGATCCCCATCTACTCCTACCCATGCCTGCCTGGCATTTTATCCCTGGTAACCAGAGACTCAGCATCTCAGCCTCTGATTTTCGGTTCCACTGTGAGGAACAGGCCGGATCAATATTCACTTCTCAGAGACTCTGCACTCCTTACCAGTGTAGTAATGACACTTTCAAGCTTCTTTATTTTTTTCTGCAACAAACTGAAGACTCTTGTCGCAAAAGGAAAGTGAGTCTCTTTTAAAGATGAACAGCAAGAGACAAGCACAGCCACGATTATGTGAAAAGTCAGTTTCTGCTTCAGGCTAAAGGACTCCTTTTCTGCAACGCTTATCAAATCATCCACCTTGAAAAATAAACATGCTCCATTACTGGTAGCTCTTGGTTTGCATAAAAACAATTTTCACTAACTCTGCTTATCTCGGTATCATGTGTTTCATGTTTAGAGTGAGATATGATAAACAGAGCCTTAAAAAAGGAGTAAGCACTGATTTCTGAGAAATTATAAAAATAAATAATTTCAGAAATTATAACGAATGTAACTGCACTTGCCAAATGGATGTTTTCAAGCCTTTAAAAGGCTAAGGCAAAAGAAAATTTTCCCCTCTTAGATTATATTTGTTATTTTTAACAAAAAATATGATTTTAATATTTTATGAGAGGAAAAAAGGTTAAAAAATATACATTATATTCCTACTGGTCCAGTATACAACCATAAAGAAATAAATTATAGAAAATGTTAAGGATTTCAAACAATCTGCCATCTAAATAACACTATTCATTTTTAAAACAAAGTATTTAAGAATAGAAAAGTTATTTTTCTAAAAGGAAAGAATCTGGTAAAGCAAACACTGAGAAGCCAATAAAAGTGAGATCCCAGGCAGTGGATCTCAACAGCGTACCCACCATCTTTAACATTGAGGAGGAACCCCCTGAATTTATATTGCCAGCCAGCAGCTCAATCATCTTCTGATTTGCTACACCAATGAGTTCTCCTGGCTTGGTGCTTTTAATCACATTTTCAAGAGCTGTTTAAAAAAAAAAAAATGACTTAAACATCAAAAGGCCCTTTATGTCACCAACACTTACCTAAGATAATGCAGAGTAAGGAATTCAGGCAAAAGTTTTACAATTTTCCTACAAGGTTTACTTATTTTTCCTTTCATGGAATTCTGAATTCACCAGTGGGTCAGCTTCCTTTTCATCATATATTTTTCATCTTAGCAAAAATTTTAAATAAATTTTCCTGGCATGCAACAGCAATTTCAAATAACAGACAATTTTTAATTGTAGATATTTTATTCTACAGTGTCACCTGTTTACCTTTTCTAAAAACCAACTAAATTTCTTACCTTCTTTCCAGCCTCTTAATATAGGGTGTAGAGAGCAAATTCCTGATTTTGATAAATATACAGCCATTTTCATCTCAGCGGATTCCATATCATCATTGTCAATGACCATAAATGGCAGCAGATGCACCACCACCTGACTTGACAACTGGTCATTTTCACTCAATATCTCTTCTTTAATTAATACGTCTGTTGCTACCTCAAGTATCTTGAACCTAAAAGATACGTAAGCATACCTGGTTGAAAGACACGTCAGAGATTTTAGTTGAGCGAAAAATCATCATTGCATTTTTTCCAGCTCAACTGACATTATCCTGGTCTCTTTGTCAAACACATTATTCAGAAACACCAAGACATCACTTAAAATCCATGCTAATGACTGAGTTAGTTGGCACAAAATTTTAAACTAAGTCTGTCAAATCTTTTTTTTTTTTTTTTGAGATGGCATTAGGCTAACAACTATAATATAAAACATACATCACACTACATGTCTCAATTCCACTAGAAATCAGACATTCACTCATAAGTTCAAAAAATATTATCTGAACACATACTATGTGCTAAGAATTAAACAGGATATAAAAACCTGTAAGACAAGCTCTTATCCTCTAAGGAGCTTGGTCATTTTTCCACACAAAAAGTTGAGGTGCCAAAAATGAAGTAACAAAACTCATCAAATACTACAGAAGGTATGTGTGCCTCTGAGCTTATTTTTTAATTAATAGATTTGTACTTGTTTTTAAAGTAATATATTATCCTTATAAAAAATGATTAAACATAGAGAATTGTACAAAATAAAAAATCAAAGCTCTTTCCCATCCTACCTCCCGATCTCAGTATTACATCATACATTGTATACTTTTTCCACTGTATTGAGAAAAATTTCAAACACAGAGAAGAGTATAATGAATCCATATAAACCCAAATAAAAGTGACCTTGACGTAAGAATTTCATCAACTTATTTGTATAAGGAGAAATAAATACATACCATTCCCTATTATTTGAAAGTTCTGCTCTTCGAAAGAGATTCAGAAGATTTGAAACTGTCACTTCTGAACTAAAGTGCTGTTTGAAAATCTAGAGAGAAAAAATAACCCGTAAGTAAATTTTTAACTTACTTCAAATATGGTGCTTGCTAAACAAACATCAAAAAATTGTGAATTACAAAGAATTTACCTCCCAAGAATCCTAGCATACTTTAAAAGTTTTATAAGAGCAATTTCTCAAGAGTGGCATTCGTAAGCCAATTTCCCATAATCTCTAGGTATTTACTGTTAACAAAAATTCACAAAGCACTTTTCATTTTTAAAGGCACTTCAAAATAAATAAAATTGTGCAAGCTAATTAATCCCATAAGGTTTCCCAACTAGACTGAAGTCTGTGCTCTCAAGAGAACAAATTTCCAATGAAAGAATCATTTCTAATATATTCTCACCTAGAGCAGAGACTCATGTGAGGAGGGTAAGAAAATTATTTACAAAGAAAACATGTATTTCAATGAACAACAAACTTACTCACCTCAAAAGCATGTAGAGCTGACAAAACAACATCTAAACTATCATCACCTAATCGGGTTAAAACAGCTTCTTTTATGAAAGACTCATCAATATTCTCCTGAGCAATAGAAAAAAAAAATATTAATTAGTTGTTGCTAAAACCACTTGAGACTTTACTTTAGAAAGGAAGCATGGTTTTGCAAAGAGTATTCCATAATTCCAGTAAAGGAACATGGGCTCCGCTGCCCTGGAAACAAACTCAAAAATAATGCACTTGCATTAAACTAGGTAATCTCTAAAGGGTCTTTTGGGGGTGGGGCGGGTGGCCATAGCTACAGCATGTGGAACTTCCCGGGCCAGGGACTGAACTCGAGCCACAGCAGTGACAGCTCAAGATCTTTAAACTGTTGAGCCACAAGACAACTCCTATAGGGCCTTTTTAGATGAACAATTATTCAATACAAACTTTTCCCAGTTTCCAATGAAAATATAATAAAACATGTATAATCCAAATTTTTTTGCAGTAAGGAATTTATCTTGTTAAAATGAGAACCTAGATACTGGGAGTGCACAGACTAAAAAGGACCAGAACATCTAGGTTTAAATCTGAGCTCTACCACTTTAGCAGTGCGACCTGGAGCAAGTTACTTAACTTTTCTAATGCCACTATTCTCATCTATAAAATAAGGCTAACAATAGTACCTATCTCAAAAGGTTATTAAAGATTAAATAGTACATGCCAGTGCTTAAAACAGTGCCTTAGACACAGAAAGCACTGTTAAAAGTTAGCTATTAATTTTCCAGGTTTTTAACAAGGTTGATGATATGCAATGATGACAGTACACAGTCTGCCAAAAACAGTTCCTATTTTTAAGTAACAAAAAGAATATAAAGCATAAAATCTGCACAATAAAAGAAAAATAAAAACTGCTAACCAAATTGAATGTATCTCTACCTGCAGGTGGTGGTGGGGCTGGGGGGTAGTAAATGCTACAAAAATACATATATAGGTCAGAAGGTCGGGAGACAAAAAGTAAAATCCCGAGAATTTACAAATCTAAAGTCAAAGGTTCATGTATCAAACGCCAAAATTTTCCTCAAAAACCAACGAGAGTAGCCCAATCTGAAATTATAGAATATGAATTCTAGAAATCCTTATGTCCTATCCTTGATGGAGAAGGGAAAAGAAAATCTAAGCATACAAAGAAAGACAATTGCAATTACAATGCTTAGCCTGTAAACTGAACATATCATTGTCCTTCACTAAAAAAACTTAGCAAATTCAGAGGAGGAAGGAGGCAGGGGAAGGACATGATTAAAAGAAGGAACGATGAGAATGGCTTCAAGACTATTAGGAGATTCCAGGGACCCCTTTTTAATTCTACACACTGAAATCTTCTCATTACAACAAAAAACAGTATTCACTGAGTTTAATTATCAAAGAAATCAAGACAAACCTATTAGCAATTTTTCAGAGACAGGATTCATACCAGATCAGAAATGAATCAAATAAAGCAGTATTTTGAGTACACCAAACATTTTAAAAACTAAGTGACTCTTTAAAACTACAAAAGAATAAAACAAAAATGTTTTTTAAATATTTAAAAAAATATATATTAAAAAAACTAAAATCTAGGTTTTAATTGCCATGACACAAGTTTCAGCATTCAGTGTGCTCATACTACATGCTACGGAGAACTAAACTCGGCTACCACTTTTCTCTACTCCAGAAATTGTCCAAATATGCAAATGGTAATAGTACATGAGATGATTCTAGATATTATACAGATGAATATTCCTAATTGTAGTAACTACAGTAAAATGTACATACAATTAGCGTTTCAAACTCATGATTTAAAGTCTATGTAAAATAAGTGAAGGGGATTAAGAAGTATAAACTACTAGATATAAATTAAATAAGTTACAAGGATACAGTGTACAGCACAGGAGACAGAGTCAACATTATGTAATAACTGTGTATGAAGTATACCTGAAAACACTGAAATACTATGTATATACTTGAAACTCATATAATTAATTGTCAGTCAACCACAATTCAGACTTAAGAAGGGCTAGACAAATAATAATGAGCCCATTTAAAAGCAGCTAAAGAAAAATTTTAAGAAAACAGTATCAGTGGTAAGCTAACATAGCAAAACATTAAAGTTCAGAAAATACTGCTCTATTTGAATGACTGCAAAATCTGTAAAATACCATTTTGGGTACAAAGGCTTTATTTACAAATTAAGTCAGCTTCTATACTTATTAGTTGGAGGAACCAAAATTTTAAACACAGATCTGTCTGGCAGGTACTGAAACCATGAACTGGGTTCCAAAAGTTATCATTGAGATGTCCCCAAGTACACTCATGTTAAACTTGAGATTATCAAATTCAAATTGCAAAACTAAAAAACTCTCAGGTGAACCTCTGTATGTTAACCTATAAACTCCAGCTTGAAAAACTCTCAACTAACTCTAAAGTAAACATCTGCATAAACAGTTCTTATTAGGGTATATAAAGCTTCTGACATATGGTCCCAAGTCTTTGCCCAATGTACTCTCATATGTGTTATTAGGCTTATCTCTGTAATTAAACAATACTGATTCTAGATAGTAACTTCAAGGTTTTTTTTTTCTAGAATTAACACTGTTCATCTTAAGGATAAAAACATCACTAATGAAAGCTATTTGACACGAACCTTTGATGTTTCCATGATATTTCTCAGATGATTAACAGCCAGAAGTCTTACAGGAGCAAGTGGATGATTCAGACTGAGCATCAAGGAAGTATCAGAATCTGCTAAAAACTACAGGGATTCATTACAATAAACAAATGTTATCACCACTAAATCTGAGCAGCTTATGGTCAAGAAGAAAAACCAGAGAAAATCACCACTAGTTTTTCAACATATTTAATAACAACTATCTAGTATTAGAAGCAAAAAAGTAAATCAAAGTAAAGGAAAATCTTTGCCTCAGATAAAAAACAAATAAAAAAAATTGTAACTGTAGTATGAGTTACAACAGATAAAAAAAAAATTGTATTTTTAATGTGATTTAATGTATACTTTTGTCTACATGCAGATTTAAATTAGTGAAGTAAGGAGTTCCCGTTGTGGCACAGCAAAAACAAATCTGACTAGGAACCATAAGGTTGCGGGTTTGATCCCTGGCCTCACTCAGTGGGTTAAGGATCCGGTGCTGCCATGAGCTGTGGTGTAGGTCGCAGACACGGCTCGGATCTGGCATTGCTGTGGCTGTGCCAGCAGCTGCAGCTCCGACCCCTAGCCTGGGAACCTCCATACGTCGCAGACGCAGCCCTAAAAAGACAAAAATAAATAAGCAAGTAAATCTATGAAGTAAATTTGTATTCTTTATGTATATCTGATTCCAAGGTGAAAAGCACCTAAGAAAAATCACTATATTCACACCTAATGGAAATACAAATAAAAAAACTGGATGCAAACTATTGCATTTGGAGTAGGTAAGCAATGAGATCCTGCTGTATAGCACAGGGAACTATATCTACTTGTGATGGAACTTGATGGAGGATAATGTGAAAAAAAGAATGTATATGTATATAACTGGGTCACTTTGCTCTATAGCAGAAATTGACAGAATACTGTAAATCAACTACAATAAAAATTCTTTTAAAAAAATTGATCACTGGGAGTTTCCATCATGGCTCAGCAGAAAGGAATCTGACTAGTATCCATGAGGACGCAGTTTGATCCCTGGCCTCACTCAGTGGGTTAAGGATCTAGCGTTGCCGTGAGCTGTGGTATACGTGGCAAATGAGGCTCAGATCTGGTGTGGCTGTGGCTTTGTCTGTGGCATAGGCCAGTGGCTACAGCTCCCATTGGACCCCTAGCCTGGAACCTCCATATGCCACGGGTGTGGCCCAGGAAAAAAAAAAAAAAAAAACCCAAAAAATTGATCACTGAAACAATGCAATTTATCTAAATGATAGGACAGGGAGTTCCCACTGTGGCTCAGTGGTAACAAATCCAACTAGTATCCATGAGGATGCGAGTTTGATCCCTGGCCTCGCTCAGTGGGTTAAGTACCCACCATGGCTACGGTGTAGGCCAGCAGCTGCAGCTACGATTCGACCCCTAGCCTGGGAACTTCCATGTGCCACACTTGCAGCCCTAAAAAATGAAAAAAATGATACAAGAGTCGAATTAGTGACAACATAGTTTACTTATGTAATCAGACAAAGGAAGTCTATCAACCTATGATTTGGAAATGAAATACCATTAAAGACGAAAGTCTAGTTAAATGGAAGAGAAAAGCCAAAATAACCATATTTTTTTTCATGATATTTATTTTCAAAGGTAAGTATTAAAAACTACTTATATGGTAACTTCCAGTAATAAAGACTTAAGGTGAATCACCAGAAAACTTCGGAAGTTCTAACATAATCACGAAACAAAAATCCACTCCCCTTTTCTAATCAATGCCTTAAATAGCCACCTGTGGCTGTGGGCGCCTCACTGGAAAGTGCAGATAAAAGAGGAAGCTATGTACACTAGGACACTGTTAGGCCGCCTTCTGGTGGTTGCCTAGGAACATCACACATAAAAATTTCCAAACAACAATTTTTCTGAAAAAAGCATCACATTCCAGTTATTTTAAAAAGTTACCTGATATTTTCCCCCACTTGTAGAAAGAGAGATAAATTGGTGGAAAAGCTCCTGTTTTTTTAGGTCTGTAATTTCCTTTAGGTGTTCCTCTAACACAGCATCTAATGTTTTGGGATATCTTAGATGAAACAGAATTACATAGTTCATTATTCTTAATAAATTTTTCAACCACACATATCATACATGTATAAAAGACAAAAATTTTTTAAATTACTGAGATTGAGATTTCAAATTGTGACAAATGGAAGGTATAAAACCAAATGATATTGATCAAGTTTGTCACTAGGACAATTTCAACAACAAAAAGTCTGTATCAAAAACCTATACCCTCCCTAGTCCCACAAAACCCCTATTTCCTTTTATATGTCAAATACATTTAAACGCTGTAACTGTCCTTCCTAAAGGGAAGAACAGTCTCTTTGCAATTCAATCACTGTATTACACTGCAATTTGTGAATCATCTCTTTATAAGACAAGAGGTACACATTAAGAAGGGCACAAACACACACAACTTACCTGCTTTCTAAAAGCCTAATAAATGGAAGAAACTGTTCATTAAGCAAAGATATTTTATTAGAATCGATCTCTTCCTGCGAACTGTATGAAATATACTCTTCAAAAAGAAGGCTGCAAAACAAACAAAAAAATCAGCAGACACAAGAGTTACTATTTACTGAATACCCATTATCTAGGTACTTTAGAAATAATAACCTCTCTTAGACCCTTACAAGGTAGAAATTTTACAGATACAAAAACGTGGGCGATGAAATCTTGTAATTCACCTGAGGTCAAATGAGAACAGCAACAAGACCTGAGACTCAGTGACCCTAATGCACCATAAAAAGAAGAGCAGGGTTTTCAGCCCCAGACAGGTTATGGAGCCAAGCTCTCACTAGGGTTTCACGTGTTTAAGCTCATTTAATACACAAGTCAAATGCGGGAGCACAAGGCACAAGTGACACACTCCAGCAGGTAGGTACCTGCTCAATGACGCACCACAGCAAAACCAGGTCCAGGTAGACCTTCAGAACTTACTACTCTAACTGTCCTGAAGATGAGAGAGCAGGATTCAAACCTATGTCTCACTACAACCACCATATTCCTTTCACCGTATCAAGTTGTCCTTCAAGCAAAAAAAGGAAAATGGGAGACTAAACTATCTTTACCTCATGCCAGCCCTCAACGTAAGTTCCTAACTGACACCTACTGATTACCAACTGTGATGTTTGGTGTGAGGCATTTCGGTCCATTTATTAATAGGAAATTCTCAACCACCACAAATTATATGTAGTATAACCCAAATTCAGCTTCACCATTAACTTTTCATGATCACATGTAAGCACTAAAGACAAACGAGAAAAATTTCTATTTCTGTTGCCACAACTATTTGACCAAGAAGTTAAAACTGAAAAAAGTGACACGGACAAAGCAGAAAATACATTATAAAGGGATATGGGAAAACTGTTAACCAACCCTGCAAAGTAAACTAAGCCACAGAAATAAATACAAATCAAAAGCATGTCAGAAGTAACAGCTTACCCCGCCAACAAATGGTCTAAGTTGTTCTTGAGGGATATATTTGTAAGTATGGCTTCCAAGAGTTGCCGGTAGATTTGACCATCTATCTCTTCAGTTTCTTCTCCTTAGCAGAGACAACAAATTAAAACTTGGGAAAACTTTCTTTGGATGCTTAAGCTACTACATAGTTTAATAACAGAAAATCTCTTCTACAAGAACTTTAAAACATGTATCAACAACAGCCAGCTTTTTACCTATTTTCAAGTGTACTTTACTATTTAGTAACTATCTTTCCAAACCATTTTTTAATACATTACCCTCATTTATCCTTTACCCAAAATTCTCTGTATTTTGGAGAAGGACTATCAACACTCTCAATGAAGCGAAAGCCCAAAAGAGTATAGTCTTTCCTCAGCTTATTATTACAAGCGGTGAAGTTGGGACCTGAACCTACATCTCAATAAACTATCTCTGATAATGGGCTAAACTTTCATCTCAATGCTTCCTTCCTGAACCAAGAGCTGTCGTTTTCTATTCCAGATTTCCCGTAAATATATGAATGGGATGTTAGCCCCAGCTTCATTACTCACCACCATCAGACAAGAAAAAGTACTTTCATTCCTGCTAGTTATGTTTCTGAAACTCATGTTTAAACTGAGATTGAATTAAGCAAACCTTATTTTCCAATAGACTGGCTAAACTTCAGAGACGACAGTTTTTTTTTTTTTTGGCTGCACCCATGGTATACCTAAGTTCTCAGTCCAGGGCTCAAACCCATGTCACAGCAGTGACAACGCTGGATCCTTAACATGCTGAGCCACCAGGAAACTCCTAGAAACATCTTTCTTAGTCCAAAAGCAATAGGACCAAATATTTCTTGTCTTTTTGTATTTACTGAAGGGTAAAAATCATAATGCAAACAACCACTTTCTAATTAACTTTTTGGCTTTTTTAAAATTTGGATTTTTACGTATGAGATATTCTTGATCTTATATTTTCAATGACTCAAGGGAGAAAAACTTTTACCGACAATTGGGTATTTATTATAAAGAATCACAAAGGAAAGTTTTACTCGGTAACATTAATTACTTTATTATTTTCTTCTTTTTTCTTTTCTTTTTTTTTTTTTTTTTAAGGGCTGCACCCACGGCATATGGAGGTTCCCAGTCTGAGTCTCATTGGAACTGCAGCTGCTGGCCTACGCCACAACCATAGCAACTTAAGATCCGAGCTGCATCTGCAACCTATACCACAGCTCACGGCAACGCCAGATCCTTAACCCCCTGAGCAAGGCCAGGGATCGAACCCGTGTCCTTATGGATCCTCCTCAGGTTTGTTAACCACTGAGCCACGATGGGAACTCCAACATTATTTTAAAATAATTCCATAATTTTTTTCATGTAGAGACTATGTAAGAACACAAAGTAAATAATAATAATAGTAATAATAATAATATGTCATTCAATTAACAAAGATCTCCCTTCAATCAACCTGCTACCCACCCGAAATGTTTCTCACATTATAAAAAGAGATAAATTGTACAAAAACAAATGGATAGCAGAAATTCTAAATATCTAAAAGATATTAACAAGGATATCGTTCCTATTTTAAGAGAATCAAGTCTGAGAAAGCAAGTTTCTGGACACAAAATGCAAAACCACATACCTGTAACATGACTAATGATGGAGACAACCAGATGGGGAAGCATGTAACGTAGAAGAGGACTGATGTCGTAGGTTTCAGAAATCCCCTGAAGCAGTGTAATAAGATCAGGAACCTTACACAAGTGAGGAAATGGCCTTTGAAGAAGCAAAGACATAGATGTTGATTTCACAAGCTAGACAATGAGTGGCAATTTTCACAAATAGTATAAGATTTATCTTAAGTAAAAAAATGATTCAAAATAATTTCATTTGCCTCTAAACATGATCATTTCTCAACTCAATCGTACATACTTCTTCCCCAAGCTCTCTGGCTTCTGTCTCTGCAGGAGCACTATCAAGCAGCCCAATCCATCCTTAATCAAAGAGGGAATTCTGGTCAACGTTTTGATGATCTGCGAAGCCAGTGAATTAACGAAGGTATCTTCCATGGTCACTTTCACAGAAATCTGACATATTATCATGTACGTTGCAGCTCTGTAATCTGGTAGAGATGATTTCAACCCCTAAATATTTTTTAAAATATGAGGAAAAAAAATCATATAAGCTATGTTACTTTATTCCACTTAAAAATGCTACTTTACTTTGACAAATTGGAAATGGCATAAATTAGAGGTTAATACAACCTAATGCACACCGAGAGTCAACACTCCTTGGAAGTGAAAAATCAAGCTGTTGACTCCTTTTCCTGAGGGGACATGGAAATAGACAAGTCTCTTAGATGACAGAAGGGATCTCAGAAGGTCTCCCAACTACACATCCTAACAGGAGCCAAGGAGTCTTCTTTTATTTGCAAACATCCACCTGTGTGAGGGAGACTTCAATCAGAAACAATGTCTGACTAAAGACAATAATTTTGGGACAGTGGTGGGAAGTGAAAGCAGTCCTGCCATGCGGAATCTAAGAAGGTGGGAGGCCATGAGATGCTTGGTGAGAAGACACAGAGAAGCAGAAGTCAATGCACAGAGAATGATGAGAGGGAGCTCCCACAGCGTAGCAGGTTAAGGATCTGGCGCTGCTGCAGCTCTGGTTCAGATTCTATCCCTGGCCTGGGAACTTCCAAATGCTGCAGGTGCAGTCAAAAAAAGAAAGAAAGAATGATAAGAGAGCCTCTGCCTTGAAGAGATTTTCTAATCAGTTCTCTTCCCACTGAGGTAACATGACTGCTAAGAAAACAGATCTGGGAGAAGGTGGCAGGGCCAAATTAACCAACGTTCATTCTTAAGGAGCCCTAAGATCCCATTCTGCTAAGTTTTTCAGACAAAAGAAGTCATACACTTAAAAATTAAATTTCATCAACCACCTGAAATAAACCGTCAATGTAAAAACATTTATATCCAAGTAAAATTTTTGAAAGCACAAAAGTCCCCTTAGGTTACAAAATATTCCTAAGTACAAAATACACATGAGTAAGGCTGACCTTTTGAATGTATGGAAACAGCTTGGCGACTATGTTGTCGGATAGGTTCTCAGCAGCCACGAGGGCAGACACGATGGTGGAAGCGTAGAAAGTTAAGAGCACCCTCAACTGAGCTGAACTCCCAGGATGCTCAGCAAAAACCTGGAAAAAAAATCATAACCAGAATACATTTAAGAGTGAAAGGCCAGGAGTTCCCATTGTGGCTCAGTGGGTTAAGAACCTGACACAGTGTCTGTGAGGATGCAAGTTCAATCCCTGGTCCTGTTCAGTGGATTAAGATCCGGCACTGCTACAAGCTGCAGCATAGGTCACAGACATGGCTCGGATCCCTGTAATGCAGGCCAGAAGATGCACCTCTGATCTGATTCGATCCCTAGCCTGGGAACTTCCATATGCCACAGGTGAGACTGAGGTTGGGGGGAGAAGAGTGAAGGCCAATTAAATGAAAGTATAAAAATATTTACAGTTCTCCTCAACTGCTTCAGGCTGATATTTTACTTCTGTCATATGCAATATTAAATAAACAAATTTAATGGTTTATTTAAATATGACAAGAATGGGAGTTCCCGTCGTGGCGCAGTGGTTGACGAATCCGACTAGGAACCATGGGGTTGCGGGTTCGGTCCCTGCCCTTGCTCAGTGGGTTGATGACCCGGCATTGCCGTGAGCTATGGTGTAGGTTGCAGACGCGGCTCGGATCCCGCGTTGCTGTGGCTCAGGCGTAGGCCGGTGGCTACAGCTCCGATTCAACCCCTAGCCTGGGAACCTCCATATGCCGCGGGAGTGGCCCAAGAAATAGCAACAACAACAACAACAAAAGACAAAAAGACAAAAAGACAAAAAAAATATAAATAAATAAACATGACAAGAATGAATATTCCTAACATTTTTAGATTGTCTCATTTTAAACAGTTACTGTAATCAGAATTTGGTAAAGAATAGAATAATTTATTTTTGTAGAAAGAACAGGTCCGATGAAGAAAGTCTGACCAAATGGCTTATGCTCCAAAACAGCAGATCATTTAATAAAAAGAACTTCTTCAAATTCCCACTGTTATTAGAGAGGGCCTTCATGTATTTTCTTTATTCAGAGGAAACAACCTTCCAATGAAATTATACATTCATGAAACCACATACTCACCTTCACAGATTTTGTCACCAGGCTACAGATGAAATCCATGAATCCAAGATCTTTGTAGCAGTGGGTAACCAAAGTTCCTTTAGCTAAGGGCACTCCAGATTGCTATTATAGATGGAAAGAACCAACCATTACTAAGGACATTCATCAACTCATGATTATTTTTTAAAGTAATGACCAAAAAAAAGCTTCATGCTGCTGGTTCATAAATACAAAACACAGCCTCTCCTCATAGTTATAAGGTGGAAATTTAAAAGAGAAGGGCCAACAATAAGTGTGGCGGCACCTGATGAAAAATGCCTACTTATCATGTGCTGCATTTTATGCGTAGTTATCTGAATCTGGATTCTCCATATTCTTAGTAACGCTACCCATTAGACTGGGTTTTTGAGCCAGTGTGATATGGTTTTGTCGCTGCTTTACAGTAACACTAGAAACAAATAGACTAGGAAGCCAGTCAACTCATACTACTCTTCCTACTGCCTAGCACTGCACATGGCATGTGTTAAGTGCTCAATAAACATGGAATAAATCAATAAAAGGGTCATTTGACGTGAACTTTGATAGGTGGGTTTGCGTACTTGAAACAATTGTGTCTAAAGAACAGCAGGATCTGTGTGTAGACCAGGGAAAAAATGATTTTGATGTTATCAGCAGAGTGAATACCGAATAGATTTATTTTAAGATACTTTATTTTAGGTTGGCCTTCTCTTTTCTTTAGCTCAAATGCTTTACATTCAAACTCTTATTAAAAATTCCCATGCCTTTTTTTTTTTTTTTTTAACTAATTCTGATCATGGACCTCACTGTCATCACCCATAAAGTTAACTCCTTCCAAAGTCCCAGTCTGTTTCATCCCCATTTGTTTTCCCTTGAGCCCAGATCACTGCACTCAACCTTCAGTTAAATTCCAGCTAACAACATACATTTACTTTCTTCTACTATTGATGGAAACAAAGTGACAATGCAAGTCAGTTGTTTTACTATAAACTCATGCAAAATGATCCCAGCCAGAGCCTTCCCATAAGGCAAACATTCTACTATTCATCTGTAAATTAATACCCAACATCTTCTGTACAACTTGAATAATTTCCTGAAGTCCTTCAAGTTGTCCCTACTCTTTTAATTTTTGTAAATATTTTTTTGTTTTTCTTCACCTCTAACTTTTTGAAGCTTTCCAGTTTCAAAATTTAAAATGCCACACAGCATGGCACAGTGGAAAGACAAGCTTCAGAGTCAGATCTGGACTCAAATCCATTAAGTTACTTGAGCCTGTCCTCATCTGTCAAAACAGAGTTTTGTGAGAATCCAAGATAATAAAAGTGATGGAGATAATATTAGACTACTCTCAGGAGCACTAATGACTTGATTTTTTCCAAATTATATCTTTAATTAAGGATTGCAATGATTATAGATATGTGTCATTCAACAATCATACCTTAACTGGCAACAGCCAGAACCATTTGTGCTTTGAATTATTAATTTTTAGAAGCTGTATAACTCGCACAAATATTCTTGTCTCGTGGTATGGCAGAATGCAAGCGATGAGGCTATCTTGATTATAAAGATGGATATGGAACCTGGGGAAAAAAGCAAACAGGTAGAGGTGACACAAAACTTAAAAGCATGTCTTTCCTCACATGTCCAAACTGTGTATCAATGAAATGAACTAAACCCATTTAAAATAACCAAATAACCATAATCACGGTATAGAGCACTTAATAAGCATTAAAGTACTCCTCAACAGAGAGTACTATACTCCCTGTACTAACAATACTATTCTTATGTAGTAGCATTTTAAAATATCAGGAATTCCTGTTGTGGCAGGCTAACAGAAGCATCTCCCCACTGAATGATGTGAGCACCAAGATAATACATGCAAAGTGCTTACCACAAGGCCTGGTGTATAAATGTTCAATACACATTAGCCACTACTATTTTTCTTAAGTTGGGGTATTTTAGATAATACCATTATCCTCTTTCCAAACCATTTTTTTTGTTGTTGTTGTTATTTTGGCGAGAAAGAAATTTTACTAATAACCTTTGTTCCAAATATGCAGTGACAATTTAGAACAGCAAACTGACATGAACTCCTTAGAACTAATGAGGTTAGACTACATACCCAAGATCTTTAATAGTTCTACTTTTCACTATTGGTAAAAATGAGTTCAATAATAGAAGGGCATGCTTATCTCACCCAATACAAATCATGTTAACCTCCTGATACACCTAATTTTTCAACTTTAAATTGATAAATGTTCTCGCTACTTGATTTTTAAAAGAGATCAATGTTAGCAGCCCATAATTACTTTTGTAATTCCATTTGCTACCTGTGAATCAACCACTCCAGACACTTCTGTGCTGGCTTCAGCAGGAAGTAAGGGGACAAGTGAATAAGAAATAATGAAATGTTTTCATCCAGCTGTTTGTTCACTGTTTTGGTCTGAACGCTGCGCTCCAAGGTTTTTGCTAGCTGGCTGAACAACGGTGCTTCAAACTGTTCAAAGGAAGGATCAATTCCAAGCAGCTCTTCCAGGCCAGTGCATCCTAGGAAAAGGCCAGTTAAATTAACAAATCTTTGCAAGCAAACTCGTCTTACTCTTCTTTTACTGTTTTACTTATCCCTAAAAATGTGAATTCTTTTAGCACATGTAATCTGTAATACAGTCCCAAACACAGGTTTCTAGTTTCCAACAAAGAAAATAAGTTCCATCCTCATGAATCAGGAAAATAGAAAGTACCCCTGGCAGGGGGCCTTCTTTTTTTCCTCAATACAATTTCAATATTATAACCTGACTAATCCGGGGAAGACACCTCCCCTAACCCCCAGCCACTTTTAGCTGTTCTTCCTCTCTACTCCTTAACTTTATCTGTGGAATTCAAGTTCCGCTGCCTATAGACACACTTAAGACATCTTAACAAGTGACTGCTATTTTCTTTCCTTTAATAAAATTAAGTCAAGTTAGCAAGTTAGAAGCCGCTAAGGAAGAGGGCGGGTCAGAAAACAAGAAAATACAGCAACACCCAGGACGCACGCTTCCCAGAGTTTTTTTAATTTAAAGGGTAGCTCACCAATGGCAAAGGCCGTGTCCCTGTCGACGGTGGCCGCTTCCTTGGGGTCAAACAACAAAGAGGCAACTTCATCTCTGGATAAGAGACTGGGATCACTTTGAGGGAGAGCGAGTCTCTGGAGCTGCTGGGCTAAGGACGTCATCTTTCACGCCAGAGGACTTCTAAAAAACGCAGGCTAAGAAACATAACCACCGTGAGAAGCGTCCACAAAATCTTAAGGTGGCTTAACCGCAAATAGCAACTTTCCTCCGCACGCAGCGCGGTCGCGGACACTACAGCAACAGCGTTAACAGCTGAAGTACAGCCTCAGCGGCCGCGCCACGCGTGTCTCAGCCCCGAATCCGCGGAGACTCGAAAACCCGCGATGCCGCCCAGACCCACAACTCTTGCTCACCTGGAGCTCGACTTCGGGCAGGATTTAGAAGCCTGCGAATCTTCACAAGTGCTCCCACATGGTACCAAAAAAATCCAGCTTTCGCCCGGAAATGTAAAGCACGCCTTAGGCGAGCTTCCGGTTTCGGGCACTACGGCAAGAGAAGAGGTACAAGCTTGCCAAATTGAGAAAAGTCGACTCCACCTCCCGGCGGCGAAACTCCGCCCCCCCGCCGCGCCAGACTTTAGGCTCGGAATCCCGACCCTACCGTGGGGTAGCGGTCGATTCTCGGCAGGTAGCTGGAAGTTACCGTTTCTGGGTGGGCCTTTTGTGAGCCTTAAGGTCTGTAGCAGGAATTATTCATTCAATACATATTTATCCAGCTTTAAGGACCAGCAGCATCGCGCAGTGGTTAAAACTGTGGGCTGTGAACTCACAGCCCGAATTCACAGATCCGTGCGAGCCCCTTCCTTTTACAAACAATATCTTTTCCTGTGGCTTTGCTTTAACAAAGAAAAGCATCTTTTCGGTTATTTCTACAGATCTCCAACATGTGGTGTTGATTGCCTTGTGTAGAATAACACGAGTTTTTTAAGTGCCGGTGTACATCTTTCATCCTTACATTTGAGCTACACCGAATTCTCATTTCTCAGTTTATCTTCTCTAATAAGGTGGAAACAGGCTGAGAATTTCTTGATAGGAGCTGGTCTCAGTGCGAGCTGCCCTGTAAATGCTGGGCACAACCGTTCTGGAGCTTGGGGCCATCCCATCCCTGCAGTTGGCATTCCTGAAGACCACGCGCTGTTGTTTTTTGTTTTGTTTTTCACTGACCCTGGATATCATTTACAAACTAAATCTCAAACTTTAGCTATTTGATGAGTTTTTAACAAAAAAGTAAGTAGGCATCTCTCTCTCCCTCTCCCCATTCCAGACATAGGAAGTTTCCATCACTTTGCGCCTTTGCTGTGATGCCCACTCCACTCCTTGCTCAAGGTAACCAACCATTGGTCTTGGTGTCACTGTAGGCCGATGTTGCCAAAGAGTTTCCCCTATGGATGGATATACTGCAGTCTGTGGAGAGAGCGCTCTGTGCTGCCTCCCCAGCTTCTCTGAGAAGGTGCAGAGAGGCAGGATTGAGACGGGATGTCCTACCCACCTTTTTTTGGATGCTTTCCTTTCTCTTAGAAGGTGGAGCTTTTCCGTGACAAGATGTCAGTCGTCTTCACTGGCGATGGCTGGAAACATAGTTCCAATCTGGGGGCCTCCCTTCTGTACTTCTGAAGATCTCTTCCTTTTACAAACACTATCTTTTGTTGTTGCTTTGCTGTAACAAAGAACAAAATCGTTTTGGTTGTTTCTACAGATTGTTAGTGATCTTCAACATGTGGTGTTGACTGCCTTGCATAGAATAACATGAGTTTTTAAGTTCCGGTGGTACCTCTTTCATCCTTACAAATAGATGTCTCAAATGAATTTTTTTCGTTCTTTATAAAAGCAGTCAGCTTTGGGAGAAATGAAAGTAGTGAGAAATAAATATCAGGCAGGTCTGTTTTATCCACAAGGCATATTTGGTTTTTTCTCACTAAAAAAATCCTCATTTTTTTAAAAACTGCATTTATTTATTTATTTTTAAGGCTGCACTTGTGGCACATGGAAGTCCCCAGGCTAGAGGGTGAATTGGAGCTTCAGCTGCTGGCCAGTGCCAACAGCAATACCAGATCCTAGCCTGTCTGAGAACCTGCACCACAGCTCAGAGCAGCGCTAGATTCTTAACCCACTGAGTGGGGCCAGGGTTGCAACCCGAGTCCTCATGGATTCTAGTCGGGTTCGTTACCACTGCACCACAACAGGAACTCCCAAATCCTCATATTTTTAAAAACTTTATCAAAGCGAAAATAAACAGAAAAGTGCCATGGTATTTGGTTCAATTATCTTTATATCAGTTCCAAGGGTATGTGATATCGTGCTTAATTTTACTTTGTTTTGTTTTGTTTTTGGCCACACTCAGGCATGAGGAAATTCCTAGGCCAAGGACTGAACCTGTGCCACAGCAACAACTGGTGCAGCTGCAGTGACAACACCAGATCCTTAATTCACTATGTCACAAGAACACTCCTGAATTTTACTTTGGAAGTAAATTAGGAAAGTATGAAGAACAAGTCAGATATTTGTAAGTGTAATAATGTTTTTTAAAAAAGCTTTGGTTTGAAGAAATACGTTGTGATCTTAAAGTATATCTTTTGGGCTGCACTCATGGCGTATGGAAGTTACCAGGCTAGGGGTCAAATCCGAGCTATAGCTGCACGCCTATGCCACAACAACCGGGGATCCAAGCTGCGTCTGTAACCTACACCACAACTCACAGCAACGCCGGATCCCCAACCCACTAGGCTAAGCCAGGGATCAAACACACATCCTCACAGATACTAGTCAGATTCGTTTCCACTGAGCCACAACAGGAACTCCCCTCAAAGTAGATCTTTTTCTCCATTTTAAGAGAATCCTTTGGATATATTTGTGATTGTTTTCTGATTATAGCCTCCTCAGTTTTTGTGATCATAACCCTGTCTCCCAGTTTGATTATTTAGCAGAAGACCAGAGCAAGCTTTCTTTCTCAGTTGTTATTTGAATTTAAAATATCCTTTATAGTTCATTGTAACTCTGCAATCCTTTTCATACCTTTTACCATTTTTCATTCTTTAAATCCAAAATTTTAGCCATAGTGATACATATTTCTTGATGTAAGGGTAAATACTATTTTCAGAGATGTTATTTTAACTATACTTTCTTCTGATGCGGGAGTATCATATGGCAGAGTAATGAATTCTGCCTCTTATTTCAACCTTTGTTCATGGCAAGGACTCTACCCCATTTGTAAGAGTGACCTGAATGAATGAATTGGGTTGTTTTTTTTTTTTTTGGTTTTTTGTTTGTTTGTTTTTGTTTTTGGCTGTGCCCACGGCATGCAGAAGTTCGCAGAGCAGGGACTGAACCTTCACCACAGCAGTGATAACGTCAGGTCCTTAACCTACTAAGCCACAAGGGAACTCCATGAATTAGTTCTTTTTATTTATTTATTTATTTATTTTATTTTTTTGCCTTTTTGTCTTTTGTTGTTGTTGTTGTTGCTATTTCTTGGGCCGCTCCCGCGGCATATGGAGGTTCCCAGGCTAGGGGTTGAATCGGAGCTGTAGCCACCAGCCTACGCCAGAGCCACAGCAACGCAGGATCCGAGCCGCATCTGCAACCTACACCACAGCTCACAGCAACGCCGGATCGTTAACCCACTGAGCAAGTGCAGGGACCGAACCCGCAATCTCATGGTTCCTAGTCGGATTCGTTAACCACTTCGCCACGACGGGAACTCCTGAATTAGTTCTTTTTAAAAGAATGTTTGCCCTCCCTCACCCCACTCCCTTTCAGTCCAGATTGCGAAGACTTTGATTCAGTTCCTGTGTACTTTAGACCAGGCTAGGCATATGGTGGTGGTAGACAAGACATGTAAATTCTCTGCTTTTATGGAACTTAAATTCCACCAGGAAGAGACAGTAAGAGATAGATAAATAGATAAATCAGAAAACCATCAGATAACGTCATAAGGGTTCTGATGACAATAATACAAAGCCATGTGTTAGGGGTAACAGAGGGAGGCCATCGTTAGTTTGAGTGGTTGGAGAAGTTTCTCTAAGGAGGCAATATTTAAGCTAAGACCTGAATGATGAGTCTTTTTTTTTCTTTTTTCTTTTTTGGCCGCACATGCTGCATATGGGCCAGGGATCAAATCAGAGCCACAGGTATGGCAATACCAGATCTTTAATCCACTGAGCTATAGTGGGAACTCCTGAATGATGAGTTTTGATAAAGAGGAGATAACCCAGATTAGATTGATCTTGACGTTTACTCTGCTCCAATCACAACAGGGTTCTTTCTGCCCATCAGTGATACCAAGCTTGTATTTTCTTCACAGCACTTACAACTCCCTGAAACAATCTGATTTGTTTGTTTACTTACTTATGCAGCCCCTCATTAGAATACTGGCTTCACATAGGATGGAAGGGAGCCTGCCTCTAAGTTGTTGAAGCCTGGATGAGAGTACAGATGGAGACTCACCTGTCAATCTAAATACTTAAAATTTATAAATCAACCTAACACATTGTTACCTAGACTATGTTATAAACCCCAACTTTGACAAGTAAACAATTATAATTACGAAATAAAAATGTTTTCATATGGCTGAGAGATAGTAAAATACAAAAGATGACAATATTTGATTACTATTGCCCCTGTCTGGGTACAATGTTGATTGGCTGATGATTTTTTTTTTTCTTTTAAACTTTTTTTTTTAATCTTTTTTTTTTTTTTTTTTTGTCTTCTTGCCATTTCTTGAGCTGCTCCCTCGGCATATGGAGGTTCCCAGGCTCGGGGTCTAATCAGAGCTGTAGCTGCCAGCCTACACCAGAGTCACAGCAACGTGGGATCCGAGCCGCGTCTGCAACCTACACCACAGCTCACGGCAATGCCAGATCCTTAAACCACTGAGCAAGGCCAGGAATCGAACCCGCAACCTCATGGTTCCTACTCGGATTCGTTAACCACTGCGCCATGATGGGAACTCTTTTTTTAATCTTTTTTAGGGCCACATCCACAGCATATGGAGGTTCCCAGTCTAGGGGTCCAGTTGGAGCTACAGCTGCCGGCCTACACCACAGCCACAGCAATTCGGGATCCCAGCCGAGTCTGCAACCTACACCACAGCTCACGGCAATGCCAGATCCTTAACTCACTGAGTGAGGCCAGGGATCAAACCTGCGTCCTCATGGATGCTAGTCAGACTCGTTTCCACTGAGCCACAATGGGAACTCCAAGCTGATGATTTTGGATGAGTAACAAGGATGTATAGAGCTAATGCATTTCCTATATAGTTAGCCCATAAAATTTGCCTTCATTTCAGCAATATTACCAGTTATGTTGTTGAGTTCAGATTTCCACAGATTGTATTCTATTGGCAAAACTGATCAAAAATGGGTTAGTAGGTGCAAACTATTACATTTAGAATGAATAAGCAATGAGGTCCTACTGTACAGCACAGGGAACTATGTCCAGTCTCTTGAGATAGACCATGATGGAAGATAATATAAAAAAGCGTCACTTTGGCACAGCATTTTAAATCAACTATACTTAAAAATTTTTTAATGATCAAAAAGATTAAAAAGTAAAAATAAAATTTAGCTACATTCAAAGTATATACAATTTGAATATATTTTCAGGAAAATATATATTAGGTAAAAATCAATACATTATATTATTTTTTCATTTGTTTACAATGTTTTCAAAAGAATTATCTTCAAGAAGGAAAAATACAGATTACAATGACAACATTTTAAATACAATTAAATAAAGTTTTTTATTTCTCGAAAAATATTACCTTATTTTATTTTATTTTATTGTCATTTGTCTATTTAGGGCCATACCCAGGGCATATGGAGTTTCCCAGGCTGGGGGTCAAGTTGTAGCTGTAGCTGCTGGCCTACACCACAGCCATAGCAACTCTGGATCTGAGCCACATCTGCGAACTACACCACAGGTCATGGCAAGGCCAGATCTTTAACCCACTGATAGAGGCCAGGGATCCAGCCCGCGTGATCATGGATGCTAGTCAGGTTTGTTAACCATTGAGCCATGATGGAAACTCCCAATATTACCTTATTTTAATAAAATATCTCCATAAGCAATTATTCACAGTTTATTGCTAGTTGCCGATGTAAAGAGTCAGTATCACCCTTCATTCATGTTTTATCTATATCTACCTATTTTCAAATTTAAGAATCATATGAATTGGTTAATATTGTTAATAGCCAGCACATCCAATTTTTGAAAATACATAATAGAGTAATTCATGAGTACTTCCAGAACCATAAATTGGAAAACAAAAGGAAATGAGGGAGTTCCCATCATGGCACAGAGATGAATCCAACTAGTACCCATGAGGTTGCAGGTTCAATCCCTGACCTTGCTCTGTGAGTCAGGGATCCGGCGTTGCCATGAGCTGTGGTGTAGGTTGAAGACATGGTTTGGATTCTGCATTGCTGTTGCTGTGGCTAGGCCAGCAGCTGCAGCTCTAATTCGACCCCTAGCCTGGGAACTTACATATGCCATGGGTGTGGTCCTAAAAAAGCAAAAAACAAAACAAAACAAAAAACAAAAGGAAACAAAAAATTACATTTGGAACTACTTAGAAATAATATTTTCCTATGCAAAAATGTAGTATGTACATACAACCTAAAGGAAGAGTGTGACAATTTCCTCAATTTGTCTTTTCTCTAAGCACTTCCAAATTCAAACCACCCCTCCACTGTGAGGCAGTGTCTGGAAACAGTACAATCCACAAATCTTCAGAACATTCTAACAGTTATCCTGTACTTGAGGACACAGGGCAAGAGACCTGTTTCCCTGAAGTTTAAACACCTGAATCAAAGACTTGAGATTCTGAGTTACAGGGTACACTATAGCAGTAATAAATAGCTCTTTTTGTTTTTGTTTTGCCTTTTCTAGGGGCACTCCTTTGGCATATGGAGGTTCCCAGGCTAGGGGTTGAATCAGAGCTGTAGCTGCTGGCCTATGCCACAGCCACAACAACGGCAGATCCAAGCCACGTCTGCAACCTACACCACAGCTCACAGCAACGCCAGATCCTTAACCCACTGAGTGAGGCCAGGGATTGAACCTGCACCCTCATGGTTCCTAGTTGGATTAGTTAACCAATGAGCCACGACGGGAACTCCCCTAAATGGCTCTTTTTGAGGGACAGTCTTCTTCTTTTTTTTAATGGCAGCACCAGCGGCATATGGAATTTGCTGGGCCAGGGATTGAATCTGAACCACATCTGCAACCTACGCCACAATTGCAGCAGTGCCAGATCCTTTAACCTACTGTGCCAGGCACTGAACCCGCATGTCTGCAGTGACCAAATCCACTGCAGTCAGATATTTAACCCACGGTGCCATAGCGGGAACTTCCAGGCTTCCCTATTTTAAAACAAATTCATCTTTTATATATTTGTGATATCCATGTGCAAACCTTACCCTGGTCCAAGGGTGGTGTTGAAAACAGGGCTTTCTCACATTTACTGATGAGTCTCTGCTACAAAGTAAAGTGCCTGGGATAAAGTTGACAATAAATATTTATTAGCTGAACAAAGGAATGAATGAGTGTAAATGTGTATAAGCTCCATCTGTATCTCCTTCTTGTTCAAGAAATGTGAATCAGAATGCAAGTGAATGAGTAGCATTGTTTCAGGAGTAACTTAGAATTTTCCAACTATAATAAAAGCAAATTATTCAGAAAATTCAGAATTGCTTTATTAGCAGATTATTTGCATCATATATTACAACCAATCGCATACTGTCTCCTTGAAGACATATATATGGATGAGAAATAGGTACATAATTAGCACTGTAAATGCAGCATGTGAAATCTACATTTTAGTCAAGTGCCAACAAATACTTAGCTGATTGAATGACTGAGAAGTTAAGAATTTGTTGCTTTATGTTGTGTCCCAAACAAAGTCATCTATGTTATTTTGAGTTTGGGCATTTGTGGTCTTGTTACCCAAAATTACAATTATTTTTCTGGTTACCTTGAGATGCACTGGTAGAGAGCTGGGTATTGCAGGAAAAAAAAAAATTGGAAATCAACCAGAGCAGTACCTGGTATATCTTTAGAACCCAGCAGATGGCACAGCAGCATTTTCCTGACCCCAGAGTGCACCTTAGCTGAGGCCGCAATTTTCAAACATTTTAAATTCGAAAATTATGTTCAATCATATAAAAATTGGTTATTTAAATTTTGCATGTATTATAAAATGCAATAAAAATAATGTTTTTAAACCTTATTTAGAGAACCATAGGCCTTAAAAATGTTTAGCTTTGTATAGCCCAGGGAACTATATTCAATCTCTTGGGATAGAACATGATGGAAGATAATATGAGAAGAAGAAAAATATGATTGGGTCACTTTGCTGAACAGCAGAAGTTGCCACAACATTGTAAATCAACGATACTTTAATAAAAATTTTTTTAAAAATAAAATAGGGGAGGAGGGGGGATTAGGATGGCAGAATAGAAGGACTGGAGTTCAACTTCTCTCCTAAAAATAACAAAATACACAAAGACTGAGCACTCTTCACCCAAATGGACCGGAAACCTTAAAAAAGATACCCTACTCCAGAAGAAAAAGAGGAGGCCACATCAAGAGGTAGAAGGGGCGATTTCATGATATAAACAACCCCATACCTCCTAGGTGGGATGCTCCACAGAATGGAAACTAAGTGGTTCACAGAAACTCACCTATAGGAGTGAGAGTTCTTAGTCACACATCAAACTCTCACATGCAGATCTGGCACAGGGAGAAAGAGCCTGGAGCATCTGGCATTGAAGGCCAGTGGGGCTTGTGCGAAGGAGCTCCACAGGACTGGGGGAATCGGAGACCCCATTCTTAAAAGCCACACACAGACATTCACGTGCAATGAGTCCCAGGGTAAAGCAAAGTCTCCAAGGATATCTGGGTCAAACGTTACCACAGTTCTTGGAGGACCTCCTGGGAAAACAGGGGTGAATGTGGCTTGTTGTGAGGGAAGGACATTGAAAGCAAAGCGCTCGGGAATATTCAGCAACAGTGCCTTTCCCTGGAGGTGGCCATTTTGGGAAAATCTGGCCCCACCTGTCAGTCAGCTGCTGAGAAGCCCCAGGGCAAACAACAACCCAGGTGGGATCACAGCCCTGCCCCTCAGTAAACAGGCTACCTAAAGACCCCTCAGGCACACAGCTGCCTCTAATCCCATCCAGAGACTAAGCCCCACCCATCAGAGGGATTAGAATCGGCTCCTCCTACCAGGGGGCAGGCATCAGCCCCTCCCATCAGGAAGCCTACAGTAAGCCCCCATACTGACCTCAGCCAAAGGGGGGCAGACATCAGGAGTAAGAGAGGCTACAACTCAATTATCTGTAAAAAGGTCACCACACCAAAAACCTATAAAAATGAAAAAACAGAGGACTATAACTCAGATGAAGGACAAAGAAAAAAACCCAGAAAAACAGCTAAGCCATGAGGAGATTCTCAGCCTCCAGGAAAAACACTTTAGACTGTTGATGCTGAAGAAGATGCAAGACATTGGAAATAAACTAGAGGCAAAGATGGATAACTTACAGAAAACACCGAGCAAAGAGATACAAGATATAAAACTTAAACAAGAAGAGATGCAAAATACAATAACTGAAATAAAAAATTCACTAGAAGCAGCTAACAGCAGAATATAGGAGGCAGAAGAAGGAATAAGTGAGGTGGAGGACAGATTAGTAGAAATTACGGATACAGAACAGAAAAGAGAAAAAAGATTGAAAACAAATTAAGAGAGTCTCAGAGAACTCTGGGACAACGTGAAACGCACCAACATCCATATTATAGAGGTGCCAGAAGGAGAAGAGAGAGAGAAGGAGACAGAAAAAATATTCCAAGAGATAATAGCCGAAAACTTCCCTAACACGGGGAAGGAATCAGTCACTCAAATCCAGGAAGCACAACGAGTACCATATAAAATAAACCCAAGGAGGATCACCCTGAGACACATACTAATCAAACTGACCAAAATTAAAGACAAAGAGAAAATCTTGAAAGCAGCTAGGGAAAAGAAACAAATAACATACAAGGGAACCCTGATAAGGCTATCGGCAGATTTTTCAACAGAAACTCTGCAGGTAAGAAGGGAGTGGCATGATATACTTAACGTGATGAAAGGAAAAAACCTCCAACCAAGATTACTCTACCAAGCAAGGCTCTCATTCAGATTTGAAGGAGAAATCAAAACCTTCACAGATAAGCAAAAGCTGAGAGAATTCAGCAAAACTAAACCAGCCTTACAACAAATACTAAAGGAACTTCTATAGGCAGAAAAGAATAAGAGAAGAAGGAAAGGAAAAAGAGCAGCAAAAACGAATCCAAAGTAATTAATAAAATGGCAATAAGAACATACATATCAATAATTACCTTAAATGTGAATGGACTAAATGCCCCAGCCAAAAGACATAGACTGGCTGAATGGATACAAAAACAAGACCCATATATATGCTGTCTTCAAGAGACCCACTTCACTTCTAGGAATGCACACAAATTGAAAGTGAGAGGATGGAAGAAAATATTTCATGCAAACGGGGATCAAAAGAAAGCTGGAGTAGCAATACTCATATCAGACAAAATAGACTTTAAAATGAAGAATATTTTCAGGGACAAGGAAGGACATTACATAATGATCAAAGGATCAATCCAAGAAGATAATATAACAATTTTAAATATCTACGCACCCAACACAGGTTCACCACAATATATAAGGCAACTGCTAACAACCTTAAAAGGAGAAATCGACAATAGAACAGTCATAGTGTGGGACTTCAACACCCCACTTACAGCAATGGACAGATCAACCAGACAGAAAATCAATAAGGAAACACAGGCCCTGAATGAAGCATTAAACCAGATGGACTTAATAGATATTTATAGGACATTTCATCCAAAAGCAACACAGTACACATTCTTCTCAAGTGCACATGGAACATTCTCTAAGATTGATCATATCCTGGGATACAAATCCAACCTCAGTAACTTTAAGAAAATTAAAATCACATCAAGCATCTTTTCTGACCACAATGCTATACGACTGGAAATCAACAACAAGAAAAAAACCGCAAAAAACACAAACACGTGGAGACTCAACAACATGCTACTAAATAACCAATGGATCACTGAAGAAATCAAAGAGGAAATTAAAAAATACCTAGCAGCAAATGACAACGAAGATACGACACTCCAAAACCTATGGGATGCAGCAAAAGCCGTTCTAAGAGGAAAGTTTATAGCAATACAAGCCCACCTCAGGAAACAAGAAAAAGCCCAAATAAACAAGCTAACATTACATCTAAAGAAGCTTGAGAGAGAAGAACAGACAAGACCTAAAGTTAGTAGAAGGAAAGAAATCATAAAGATCAAAGCAGAAATCAATGAAATAGAAACAAAGAAAACCATAGAAAAGATCAATGAAACGAAAAGCTGGTTCTTTGAAAAAAATCAACAAAATTGATAAACCCTTAGCCAGACTTATCAAGAAAAAAGGAGAGAGGACTCAAATCAATAAAATTAGAAATGAAAAAGAAGTAACAACGGACATCACAGAAATACAAAGGATCATAAGAGACTACTATATGCAACTATATGCCAATAAAACGGAAAACCTAGAAGAAATGGACAAATTCTTAGAAAAGTACAATCTTCCAAGACTAAACCAAGATGAAGTAGAAAAGATGAATGGACCCATCACAAGAACTGAAATGGAAACTGTGATTTAAAAACTTCCAACAAACAAAAGTCCAGGACCAGATGGCTTCAGAGGCGAATTCTATCAAACATTTAGAGAAGAGCTAATACCTATCCTTATGAAACTATTTCAAAAAATTGCAGAGGAAGGGATACTCCCAAACTCATTCTATGAGGCCACCGTCACCCTGGTATCAAAACCAGACAAAGACTCCACAAAAAAAGAAAACTACAGGCCAATTTCACTGATGAACGTAGATGCAAAAATCCTCAACAAAATACTAGCAAACCGCATCCAACAATTCATTAAAAGGATTGTACATCATGATCAAGTGAGATTTATCCCAGGGATGCAAGTGTTCTTCAATATCTGCAAATCCATCAGTGTGATACACCACATTAACAAACTGAAGAATGAAAACCATATGATCCTCTCAATAGATGCGGAAAAAGCCTTTGACAAAATCCAACACCCATTTCTGATAAAAACTCTTCAGAAAGTGGGCATAACGGGAACCTACCTCAACATGATAAAGGCCATATACGACAAAACCACAGTGAACATCATTCTCAAAGGTGAAAAGCTGAAAGAATTCCTGCTGACATCAGGAACAAGACAAGGATGTCTGCTCTTGCCATTACTATTCAACATAGTTCTGGAAGTCCTAGCCACAGCAATCAGAGAAGTAAAAGAAATAAAAGGAATCCAAATTGGAAAGGAAGAAGTAAAACTATCGCTATTTGCAGATGACACGATACTAGACCTAGAGAATCCTAAAGACTCTACCAGAAAACTGTTAGAGCTCATCCACAAATTTGGCAAAGTTGCAGGATACAAAATCAATACACAGAAATCAATGGTATTTCTATACACTAACAATGAAAGAGCAGAAAAGGAAATTAGGGAAGCAATCTCGTTTACCATCACATCCAAAAGAATAAAATACCTAGGAGTAAACCTACCTAAAGAGACAAAAGACCTGTACTCTGAAAACTACAAGCTGCTGATGAAAGAAATCAAAGATGACACAAATAGATGGAAAGAAATACCATGCTCGTGGATTGGAAGAGTTAATATTATCAAAATGACTATACTACCTAAGGCAATCTACAGATTCAATGCAATCCCTATCAAATTACCAAGGACATTTTTCACAGAACTCGAACAAAATATTTCAAAGTTTGTTTGGAAACACAAAAGACCCAGAATAGCCAAAGACATCCTGAAAAAGAAAAATGGAGCTGGAGGAATCAGACTCCTGGACTTTAGACTATACTACAAAGCAACAGTCATCAAAACTTCATGGTACTGGCACAAAGACAGACATATAGATCAGTGGAACAGGATAGAAAACCAAGAATTAAACCCACGCACCTACAGCTAAGTAATCTATGACAAAGGAGGCAAGAATATACAATGGAGAAAGGACAGCTTGTTCAACAAGTGGTGCTGGGAAAACTAGACAGCCACATGGAAAAGAATGAAATTAGAACACTCCCTAACACCATACACAAACATAAACTCCAAATGGATGAAAGACCTGGATATAAGACCAGACACTATCAAACTGTTAAAGGAAAACATAGGCCAAACACTCTCTGACATAAACGACAGCAACATCTTCTCAGATCCACGTATCAGAGTATTGACAATAAAAAGAAAAATAAACAAATGGGACCTAATCAAACTTCAAAGTTTCTGCACAGCAAAGGAAACCCTAAACAACACAAAAATACAACCCACAGAATGGGAGAAAATATTTGCAAATGAAGCAACTGACAAGGGATTAATCTCCAAAATTTATAAACAACTTTTGCAGCTCCATACCAAAAAAACAAACAAGCCTATCAAAAAATGGGCAGAAGATCTAAACAGACAGTTCTCCAAAGAAGACAGACAGATGGCCAAGAAACACATGAAAAGATGTTCAATGTCACTCATTATTAGAGAGATGCAAATCAAAACCACTCTGAGGTACCACCTTACACCAGCCAGAATGGCCATCATCCAAAAGTCTACAAACAATAAGTGCTGGAGAGGGTGTGGAGAAAAAGGAACCCTGGTACACTGTTGGTGGGAATGTACATTGGTGCAACCACTGTGGAAAGCAGTATGGAGATTCCTCAGAAAACTAAACATAGAACTACCATTTGATCCAGCAATCCCACTCCTGGGCATCTATCCAGGGAAAACCACGGCTCGCAAAGATACATGTACTCCAATGTTCACTGCAGCACTATTTACAATAGCCAAGTCATGGAAACAACCTAAATGTCCATTGACAGAGGAGTGAATCCAGAAGAGGTGGTACATATACACAATGGAATATTACTCAGCCATTAAAAAGAACGAATACCAGCATTTTTTGCAACATGGATGGACCTAGAAACTATCATGCTAAGTGAAGCCAGCCATACAATGAGACACGAACATCACATGCTTTCACTGACATGTGGAATCTGAAAAAAGGACAGATTGAACTTCTTTGCAGAATAGATGCTGACTCACAGACTTTGAAAAACTTATGGTCTCTGGAGGAGACAGTTTGGGGGGTGGGGGGATGTGCCTGGGCTGTGGGATGGAAATCCTGTGAAATTGGATTGTGATGATCATTGTACAACTACAGATGTGATAAATTCATTTGAGTAAAAAAAAAAAAAATAAATGGAAAAAAATAAAAAATAAAATAAAATAGGGGATTCCCTGGTGATTTAGTTCTTAGCACTCGGCACTTTCGCTGCTGTGGCCAGGGTTCAACTCCTGGTCTGGGGACTGAGATTGGACATCAAGTTGCTTCCTGCTGTGGCCAAAAAATAAAATAAAGTTAAATTGCAAAACAGGAAAAAAAAAACCTCACATTTTCTTAGCTAACGAGAAGCAAAGTCACCTATTCAATAAGTACACTAAATGGTGGGTGTGGAATTTCCTCCCCCTACCCCATCCTAAGTTAATTTCCATTGAATGTTTGCCACTGGAGAGATTTTTCATTGAATAATGGTGCATTAGAGAACTGAGAAAGCCACAAAGTAAAGTCAATAGAGTTATCAAAAAATCCAGGAAACTTTGGGTGAAGGACTTAAGACTTTGTGAGTTGGATTTGAAGATGAACTTAGGGCAGAGAGAGGAGTTTTGAGGATAAATGGAAGAGAAGAGCAGTTGCCTGTGTGAGATGATTAATTAGATAGGTAAGAGGTATATAGCAAACAAAATTTGTTTGCTTTGTGTTACATTTGGATTCTCCTTTTGGTATTTTAAAAGGCTTCTGGGAAGATTTCAGTTTATTTTTAGTTCTATTTGGGATCCAGACTAATATTTCTTTAGCGTAACTCTATGGTGTAGCTAGTTTTAAGAGCCAGTGAGTCAGTCTACTTTTATGAGAATTACTTAAGTATTGTAAATAAAGTGACAAGAACACCATTATTTCCTAGTGACATGCTTATGTACCTAGGAAAGCCAAGGGTTCAGTTCTATCAACAACTGGATAGTGTGGAATATAGGAAACTATATCAGTGCAAGTATATTCACACAGACACACATATATTCATGTGATGTCGAAAACATTTTGTCTGTAACTGTAGGAAAACAAATTGAGAAAATAAGGGCCAATTTCCTGAGTTCCTGTCGTGGCACAGTGGAAATGAATCCAACTAGGAACCATGATGTTACAGGTTCAATCCCTGACCTTGCTCAGTGGGTTAAAGATCCGGCATTGCCATGAGCTGTGGTGTAGGTTCCAGACATGGCTCGGATCCTACGTTGCTGTGGCTGTGGTGTAGGCCAACGGTTACAGCTCTGATTAGACCTCTAGCCTGGGAACCTCCATATGCTGCAGATGCGGTCCTGAAAAGACCAAAAAAAAAAAAAAAAAGGCTAATTTCCAACAGCAAGACACGTGTGTGCTCACACATACACACAAACATGCACATATACACTCACAAGTAGCTGAGAGAAAAAAAATTTTAAGATCTTTGTGAAGAGACTATAAAAACTTTCAGAAAATTAAAATGAAAGATTTGAATGAGTGGAGAAGATTGATAGTTATAGTATGCTCCTGGAGAGGAAGACAAATATTATAGAAAATGTCTTTGTGTCTTCCCCAAGTTAATTTACGTATTTAATTCAGTCTTCAGAAAAATCCCAGAACAGTTTTTTAAACTTGACAAAATGTTTCTTAAATGGATATAAAGGAATAAGTATAACAGAATACATTTAAAAAATTCTCAGAGGAACACTTAATGGAAAAATATAATAGGAGAGATTAGCATTATCAGATATTAAAATTATATGACAAAGCAGCTGCAGGTAAAAGAGTAGCGCTCTGGGGCAAAAATAGACAAATAGATCATCAGTACTAAAAAGCTAATCCTGAAATAGACCCCAATTTAAGTGAATATTTAAAATAGTATGATGTAAATATCAAAAATAAATCAGGAAGGAAAATTTGCACTCTTTGATGTTGGGGTGATTAATTTAGGTGGAGTTAAAACAATCAAAATAGATGTTCATTTCAATCCATATGCAAGAAAGGATTTCAGATAGTTTTAAACCAAAACAAAACACATGAAACAATGGTTTTCAAGACACTGTACATCAGGCAACAAAGTGATCCTAGAAGTACATGAAATAAATGAATCTTATGGTTACCCCAGTTTACTGCCTTTGCAGAGCCTCCTGGCTGCAGCCCAAGGAGAGGAAACCCAGGCAGAACACAATAGAATCCTGAGTTGAAGAAGTGAAACTAAGACTCCAGGGAGGGGAAGGCAGCTGGAGTTTGTGGGACAGAGCACTGAAGAAGAGAGGAACACAGAGAGGGCTCTGGGGATCTGCAGAGGGTCCCTCTAGAGTACTGGTCAGTGCTTGCTTGTGAGGAACTTAACTCAAGCTGAGGAAAGAACCCCTTGAAAGTATTAGAGGGAACAATATCTGCATTCACACACAGCCAGGAATGAAATTCTATCCTAGCATGAGACTTTGTCCCACTTCTTTCACCGGTGAGAGGAAAGCCTCATGGCTGGCTACAATTCACAGAAAGGTCTTGCCTTGGAAGTGGGGCAGAATTGCCCCTGACTGAGCACGGCTGCAGTCCCCTCTAACATCTCAGTAGCAAGACATGGAAGATAAAGCTAGTTCCTAGCAACCAAATCCGACTCCAGGAAAAAACTCCAGAACATCTGATGGAATACAAAAACAGCCATTACCCAATAAGGTAAATTTTACAATGTTTGGCATGCAATAAAAAAATACACACACACACACACACACACATATATGAGGATGCAAAAGAGGAAGAAAATCCAAAATATAGTGAAGAGAAGCATTGAAACAGACCCAGATCTAACACAGGTGTTAGAATTAGCATTATCTGCTAATAATAAGCAATTTTTATAACTACAAGCGATTTTTACAACTATATTCCAAATGTTCAATAAGTTAAAAAAGACATGGGATATTTTTAAAAAGACCTGCATTGAACTACAAGAGAAGAAAAGCAAAATGAGAGACATGAAAAATATACTACATGGAAATAATGGCAAAGTAGATACCATAGAAGAGAAGATTAGTTAACTTGAAAGCAAAGCAATAGAAACTATTCAAAATGAAACACCCAGAGAAAAGATAATTTTTTCTTAATGAACAACATTGCTAAACTATGAGACTCCCTTCACAACTTTCCTGCATGATTTGCCATCCAGCAGCGTTAGCCGTAGTCCTCCTGCTGCACATTACATCCCAGTACTTAGCTCATAACCGGAAGTTTGTACCTTTTGACTTGGATTATGCTATTTTAAAGGCTTTTCCTCAGACTAGGAATAAGGAGCAGGCTTTGAAGAAGACCTTTAGTTCTGGAATCAGTTTTCTATAACAGAAGGATTAATGGAATGAATTCACTCCACTTAAAACATTTAAAAGGACACTGGGCAATTTCACTGTATGTATCTCAGAGGACCTTTCTGCGAAAGCCATTATAAAGACTTTTAAGCTATAAGCATAATTGCAGACACTAAGGAATTTAGAGCCTAAGAGTACTGGTGTTATACTTAGTTATAGGCAATTATTATTTTGGACTGTCAGGTAAAAAGGGAATCCACTCCATTAAAATCGCCAAAATTGTTCATGTCAAAATTTTTTGAACATTTTCAAGGTGGAAAGGATGATGGTATACCCTTAGGAAATTAACTGGGTGAATAGTAGCAAAGAGAGTTCTATTTTACTTCATACATGTTATTATTCTTGTGTTTTCATTAAATGTGCTTTCAAACATTTCAAAAGAATCTGTAGGGAATCATGGCTATTGTACAAGAAGTACATCAAAGATGTCTATAAAAATAACAGAATGAAATCTTTCTCATACCTCCTTCTTCTAATAATACAGAGTTTGGGATAACTATGCCAGAGATATGATTTTTTTTCCCCATAATTTGCATGATCTGTAAGGGTAGTATATCAGACAATGATTTCTAGGAACTTACGCCAAAATCACCAAAAAAATGAGTTTCTAAGTACACTCAGATTTGCCACTATGTCATTCAATTTAAGTCAATTCAATGAACATTAACTACATCTCGACAGTATGCCTGGCACTTTGATAAATGATGGAAAGATAGCTGATACGCAGAGCCTATATTTACCCAGAAAGAGACATTAGCAGAATCTAGTACAGAAAGCGGCCAGTTAAAATAACCTCTGCCATCTGTCTAACAGGCACAGAACCAGAGATTGAGGGTACAAAAGGGGTCAGCTTTCCCTGGAAGCTCATCTTCCCAGAAAAGGTGACATTGGAGTGGCATCTTGAAATGTTGAATAGAAACAAACAAGGGGGAGTTCCCTGGTGGTTCTGTGGGTAAAGGATCTGACAGTAGTCACTCAGTTTCGATTCCTGGCCAGGAACTTCTACCAGCTGCAGGAATGCTCCCGCCTAAGAGAGAGAAAGAGAGAAACAAGGGGGTGACATGCTGGTGGACAAGCCACTGTGGGCTGTGGGTCCACCTGTGAAAAGGCACAAAGATTCAGAGCAGAGGGTTTGTCGAACTGCCAGGCTGATAGGACTGGAACGCAGGTTGTGTTAGTAGGAAAGAGTGAAGGAGGAGATGAGATCAGGCGATGGAAGTCAGATGTAGAAGATGCTCTAACCCAAATCTTCTGTAAGGCAGGAAAGTTGTAGGTCAAAAGCACGAAGGCAGCCAGCTGGTGGAGAGAACAGGAGGTGAATGTAAAATTCAGTCCTGGGGTTATGTTAACATCTTAATAGATTTCCTTACAGGTGCCATTTAGAAATTATTTCCTCCATTTTTATAGTATGATTGATTGAAAATTAAAGAGCCAAAGGTTTTAAAGAGCCAAATCCTGCACAAGGATTTTATGAAATAAAAAGAGCTCCCAGAAAAGGAGGCATCAAACAAAAACTAACAGAAATGAGGACGTAAGACTTTTACTTCCATTTGGAGCTGGGGGAAACACACACACACACACACACACACACACACACACACACACACACACACACACACACACACACACACACACACACACAGACACACTGCCTTACATCTAGGCCATGGCTTCCAAACTGCTACTTAAAAGACACAGAAACTCTTAATGGAACAACTAATCGCTACAGCCAGAAGGGCACATCAATCAAAGTAACTTTCCCCGGTAGATTTTTCCATTGCTCTGTCATAGCCTTTTTTTTCACCCGAGGACTAACTGAAAGTTTTATTAGCATTAGCATAATATCTAAATACCTGAAATTTAGCTGGAAAGACATTAACTGAGACAGTTTCGTCAGCATGATGATTACCAGTGTTTATGGAGTCAAACACTAGATCTTAAACACTGAGCTTTTGTCCTTGGTTACAATACATTCAGTACTGCAGGAAAAGATGATATAGTTGTGGCTATTTTTGTCCTTTTTTGAGGGTACTATTTTCTCCCTTTCAGTTAACAGTTGTTGAAAATAGCAATGTTTGTCTTCCTTCACTTCAGATGAAGGTCCCATATCTCTAATTGGATGTCCTGCCTCCTCTGGAACCCTCAGCAGAAACTCTCAGGACCATGCACTGAAGGGTTTTGTTTTGTTTTGTTTTTTCTTTTTAGGACCGCGTGTGCAGCATATGGAGGTTCCCAGGCTGGGGGTTGAATCAGAGCTTAGCCACTGTTCTAGACCACAGCCACAGCAACACCAGATCCAAGCTACATCTGCAACCTACACCACAGCTCATGGCAAGGCTGGATCCTTAACACACTGAGCAAGGCCAGGGACAGAACCTGCGTCCTCATCGATATTAGTTGGGTTCATTTCCTCTGAGCCACAACAGAACTCCCAAGGCTCCCAACCATGCATTGTAGTTTTGTGGACGGATCAGAAAGTGCCCAGAAGAGTCCATTATGATGCCAGACATTTATGTCTTTAGGGAAAGCAGTTGTATTTTCCATGTAATTCCACATGTAGCACTTTAGAGCCCAGATGTCCTGAGGGATCGTGCATTCCAACTCTTCATTTTGTAGATTAAGAACATTTCAATAAGGAGTTCTTGTTGTGGCTCAGCTGGTTATGAACCCAACTAATATCCATGAGGATGCGTGTTTGATCCCTGGCCTCGCTCGGTGGGTTAAGGATCTGGCCTTGCTAGGAGCTGTGGTGTAGGTTGCAGACATGGCTTGGATACCTCGTTGCTGTGGGTGTGGCAGCTGCCGCTCCCGTTGGACCCCAAGCCTGGGAACTTCTTTGGCACTAAAAAGAAAAAAAAATGTTTCAGTTAGATTCCATTTTCTCTGATCAGACTGGCAGGATATAAGAAGATATATGATATTCGATGTTGGTTAAGGGGTGCAGGAGAATCAGTCTCATACTTGATTAGGGGAAACATTAAATGGTGTGTTTTTGGAGCAGTTTGGCACTACATATACAAATTGAAAATTTACATAACTTTTTGGCTTATTTTTTAAAAGATAGCCTAAAGGAACTTAGTACACACACTTGAAAATATATGTACCAATGTGCTGGTTCTCGGATTTTTTTTTTTTTTGTCTTTTTAGGGCCACACCCACAGCATATGAAAGTTCCTAGGCCAAGGGCTGAATCAGAGCTACAGCTGCTGGCCTACACCACAGCCATGGTGATGCTGGATCCAAGCTGTGTCTTCAACCAAACCACAGCTCATTGTAAGGCCAGATCCTCAACCCAAGAGTGAGGCCAGGAATCGAACCTGCATCTCATGGATATAGGTCAGATTTGTTATTGCTGAGCCACAACAGGAACTCCTGGTTTCAGGATTTTTAGATGGTGAAAAGTTGGAGTCCATATAAATGTCTGTCAATAATAGATATTATTTCATTAATTAAGGTATTTCTGTACCACAGAATATAAGACTGCATTTGGAAAGAATGTTCACAACACAGCGTTAAGAGGAAAATGAAAATTATAAGATAATATACAGAGTTGTTCCCATTTTTATTTAAAATATGTATTTAACTGTTTTAAAAAAATAAAATATATATTTAACTGTTTATAGAAAAAATTATAGGAGTTCCCTGGTAGCTCAGCGAGTTAAGGTGCCAGCATTGTCATTGCAGCGGTTGGTGGGGGTTGAGGGGGTGCCATGTCATAGGTTTGATCTCTGGCTTGGGAACTTCTGCATGCTGCAGGTGTGGCCGAAAATTTTTAAAAACAAAAATGTATAGAGTGAGGTACACCAAATTTTTTTAACAGTGGTTATACCATGGAGTAGATTCAGAAAGTGAGACAAAGTATATTTTTACTTTACATATGTAAATATTGCTTAAAAGTTTTATGATAAGCATATATTACTTTTGTTCTTTTTTTTTTTTTGGAAAGAAAAGTCTGAGCCTCACATAAGTGAATAACTTGTTCAAATCACTCAAATGGTTAGCAGAAATGATAGGACGAGAACCTAGATTTTCTTATCCCAATCTGATGCTTTTTCTCCCACAGCAAGGCCTTGAGAGTCTTTTACCTGAACATCCAGTTTCCTGAGGATCTAGTCAGGTCTTCTATTTCCTTAAGAAAATAAGTAAAATGTATGGTTTCTTGCTTTTATCAAGACAAATGCACTTCTAAGCTTCTGTATCAATAATACAGCCTTCTCAAAAAATGTTTCCTTACGTACTCTTGTAATCACAAAAATATTCATTTATAGTTACTATGTTTTATTTTTGTAACTAGTTCTGACTATTACCCTAACCACTAGCCCACAAAGACAGAACTGAAATTCACTTGGATATTAATTCATAGTTGAATAGAAGACCCAGACTTTCCAACAGAGCACACAAGTCTATTTGCAAACTACAGAGGAATTTGCTATCATGTTTCCTCTATCTGTTCTTAGAATATCTTCTGCAGTCTTACTCAAGGATAGTTGTTATTTTTAGCTGCATTTTGGTATTCATGGTGGACAGCACCACTGCTGTCCATTAAATAAAATAAAATATATGAAATTTTTTGCCTTAAAATCTATGGCCATATTAGTGTTTCCCATATGTTTAATTTTTAAGTTTAATTTTAGGGATTAAAAATCCCAGTGTAGAGTTAGAATTTTCAAACTTTAGGAATGGCTATAATTATGGGGTTAATCTTTTTCCCAATTAATAAATGAAGGAAAACAACTGAAAGTAATTCAAGGGTAATTGTATGCTTAGTAGAATATTTAATTACGTTGGAAAATGTCACTATGCCAAATAAAAAGAGATACCAAAAAATGTGTATTTCAAATTATCCCTATAAAGTAAGCATATATTTTATATGCAAGCAGATATGCATAGAATAAAATCTTGAAAGAAATGTATGCCAGCATTATCATTAACTCTGGCTGATGAGACAGAAATTAGAATTTCTTTCTTCTCTGTATTTTCTCATTTTGTTGAAAAAGTTTTTTCTTTTCTTTTTGCTTTTTAGGGCCACAAATGCAGCATATGGAAGTTCCCAAGCCAGGGGTTGAATCAGAGATTCAGCTGCCAGCCACAGCCACAGTCACAGCTACAGCCATTTCAGGTACAAGCCACATCTGTGACCTACACCACAGCTCGTGACAATGCTGGATTCTTAACCCACTGAGTGAGGCCTGGGATCAAACCCATATCATCATGGATACCAGTTGGGTTAATTTCTGCTAAGCCACAGGGGGAACTCTGAAAGAATGCTTACTTTTGACATCAGAAAAAAAATATTTTTTGAGATCTGGAAGCCAATATAACGTAAAACAGTACTTCCCAGATGTCATTTTCTGAGAACAATGTCAACTTCAGGTACCATTAGAGAAGAGTGACGTAAGCTCATGACAATTTGTGAATATTCTTGCTGATGGAGAAGTCTAATTGAAGTTTGACCTTTTTAAAGAAAACACGGACCTCGGTAAAGAGAGAAAAGGAGACCAAAAGGCAAGAGAGAGAAAAGAGGTGAGTTGACTGACTGCTGATTTGCCTGAGTGGAGCTTAGATTGCAGACATACAGTGTACAAAGCCAGGGGACCTCCCAGCAGGGTCTTGATGGAAGAGAGTAGAGAAAGGAAGTGTGTTATAGAGTGAAAGGGAAATGAAAACATTCCTCTGGGCACAGGAGAACTGGAGCCTAACTGGGTTGCCTCTACTCACTTTTGCTTTTCTCATGTCCATTGTCCAGCCAGGGCTTAACTCTGTGTCCAGCACATGGCAGATGGCAGGCGGCAGGCTTTTTTTTTTGGTTGATAAATGAGGAAAGTGCAGCAGCTGTTAGAGCCTGGATGGGAATGAGGCTGAAGCTACAATTATGGGGAAAACCCAACACGATGCAATGCACCAGCGCATTTTCGCTGGGATCATGACATTGGTGGACAGCTTTGCTTCTTAGCTGAGGCCAAAAAAGTCTGTAACTGAAAGAACTGTCTTGCATCCTGACATATGTGTTAGGCAAAGAGTAGACTGAAAAGGGGAAACTGAGGGAGTTCCCTTCGTGGCTCAGAGGTTAATGAACCCAAATAGGATCCATGAAGATATGTGTTAGATCTCTGGCCCTGCTCAGTGGGTTGGGGACCCAGTGTTGCTGTGACTGTGGCTGTGGCTGGCAGCTGTAGCTCCGATTCGACCCCTAGCCTGGGGAACTTCCATGTGCAGTGGGTGCGGCTGTAAAAAGCAAAAAAAAAAGGGGTGGGGTGGGGAACTGAGCTGATCATCATAAATATTAGACTTGTAGAAGGAGAAAGAAAAGCCCAATGACCTAATTAGTTATTTGTTTTATTGTCTTAGGAATCAAGAAAATGTTGAGTAGGAGGTGAAAAGGTCTTAGTCACACAAAGATGGATCAGTCAATGATATGATAAGCTTTGTTTTGATGGGCTGCTGATTTTCAAAGTAAAAATACTAATATCTATTATTTGATAGGCCACTGACTTTTCCATCTTGTAAAATTTCTTTAGCCTCTTTCTGTGTTTCAATATTGCCCTCTGTAAAATAGGATTCAAATTATACTTGCCCATATTCATTAAGATAGGGTAAGCATTAAAATGCAGTCCTGAAATAACAAGTTATAATCACATTGTGATAGTTACTCTTTAGTATTCTTGGGGAAAAAAATCTCTAAACCCCTCCTGGTGAGTAATAGTTAGTTTGGGGTGAAGGAAGAAATAGCAAGGAATTATTTATAATAAATTCCCAGTAGTACAAGGATTATTTACTTAGTTCCTTATTTTTCCTCCTCATTCCTCCTAAAGTTCAAAATCAATTGAATACTCATTATCAACTCCTAGAGTGGTGGTCCAAAATAGGAAATGAAATGACCGTTCCTTAAATTTTTCTTCTTACCAGTACTCATTTCAACCATCATATCAAGCATGACAGTTGAAACTACAGATTAAAAGAAGAAATACTAGATTAGCTGTGAATTTCACTTGTCTAAACCATCCTTAACCGAAACTATGCCATCTGCCACCTTTACCTCCTCAAACAGTTGACAACATTTTGGCAGGTGGGGTGCGGTTGGTTCCTTAGAAGAAGTAAAGTGCAAGTTTGAGTGATTTTGGTTTGGTTTGGTTTGTAATCATCCACCTAAATTAGTATTTTTGCATATCTATGCAGAATATCTGGCTATTCATTTTAAATTTTCTGAAACCCATATGTTGGTTGAAAAACATTTAGTCAGAGCCTCATATGTCCAAGGGAGTTATGCTAGGGAGCAAGAAATTCAGAGAAAAACAACACAGTCTTCAGTCTCAAATAGATTACACTCTCAAGTTAAAATGAGCAAAAACTTCTAAAGCCTGGACATTTAATACAAAAGGAACACACTTCACTATATCTTCACTACATTTTTGATATAGCTAAGCTAACCAAAGAAATATAAAATCACCTATTAGCCTTATCACCTAGAGATAGCCACGTTTAACATTTAAACACACATACACACATATATTTATTTATTTTAATTATTTTGGCTGCACTAGTGGCATGCAGAAGTTCCTGGGCCAGGGATCAAACCCACAGCCACAGCAGTCATCCGCACCAAAGCAGTGACAATGCTGGATCCTTAACCAGCTGAGCCACCAGGGAACTCCCATACATATATTTAAAAGGAATCACGTTTGGAACATCCACTGTTTTTCAAACTGCTCACCTTTCTCCAAAAACATTTTTTCATGCTACAATCTCTGTTTATAGTTGTATAATTTGAGGGTACTATAATTTATGGGTGTCAGAATTTATTTAAATACTTTCCCAAAAATTTAGACTGTGGAAAATACTGCATGTTATAAAAATATATATTCAAGAAGGGTTTCTGGGTATGTGGCACCAAAATGAAGCTTGCTTGTAACTTTACTTTCTGTGTTTCATCTGGACCAGAGAGCAGCTTTTCTGTGTGTGAGGTTGAGCTGCTCTCTAGGTGCCAGTGAAGATCATGGAGGCTCATACCATCAGAAAACTCTTGCATGAAGACCATAAAAGAGAGGTTCACGGATAGAACATGTACTGCTAAAATCTAGGCTCCTTCCTATGGTAGGTTGACTCTGAATGCATGAGTGTGTCTTGTCTTCGTGGCCCCAAGATGCCAAAAAGAAACTCATGGTAGGGAGTTCCCATTGTGGCTCAGCAGTAACAAACCTGACTAGTATCCATAAGGATGTGTGTTTGATCCCTGGCCTCCATCAGTGGGTTAAGGGTCCAATGTTGCTGTGAGCTGTAATGTAGGTCACAGACACAGCCCAGATCTGGTGTTACTGTGCCTGTGATGTAGGCTGGCAGCTGCAGCTCCAATTTGACCCCAAGCCTAGGAAATTCCATATGCTGTGAGTGTGGCCCTAAAAAAGGAAGAAAGGGAGAAACTGGTTGCAGACAGATCTTAAAGTGGTCTCCAGAGCCCCTATACTGGTCTTCTTGCCTTTATAATACTCTTCCTTCGAAGTGAAGATGGGACCTGTGACTTGCTTCTAACCAAGAGAATATGGCAGTGGTGACTAGATATGTGTGATGACATTGCCTACCATTGTAACAGCCATCTTGCCAGGACATGCCCTTCCTTGTCGGCTTTGAGGAGACAAGGGACTGTTGGAAAGACCCACGTGGCAAGGAACTTAGGACAGCCTCCAGCTGACAGCCAGAAAGAAATGGAGGCCCCCAGTCCAACAGCCCACAAAGAGCCGAATGCTGCCAACAACCATGTGAGCATGGATGCAGATCCTTCCCCACTGGAGCCTTAGATGAGCCCACAGCCCCTGCTGATAGTTTAACTGCAGATTTGTGAGATGCAGAAGCAGATAACCCAGCTGCCTGTGCCTAGATTCCTGACCCACAGAAAGTATGAGATAACAGACGTGGTGTTTTCAATCACTATAGCAGTGATTACTAATCAAAACTTGATAATGTCCTGAGTTGTCACTGATCCTGAGGCTAGGAAAATAAGAAACATAGAGCAGAAAAACTTTGTCTGTTCCTCGGAGGATTGTTTACCTTCCTGCTTCTACTTTGTCAAGCCATAGGAGGAGAGACAGCTTCTATTACATGAAGGGAGCTCTCAATGCGGGCAATCCAATATCAGACCAGATCCCAATGAGCCAACAAAGGAAAATATATCTTATTTCAGAAGACCCACTCGCCAAAAAGAGGAGTGTAAGTCAGAACTAACAAAACACATGCTGTGGAAGATGACAGCCAACGTCTTGAATTTAAAAAAATAATAGTAGTGAGTTCCTCCAGTGGCACAATGGATTAAGAATCCAACTGCAGTAGCTTGGGTCACTGCAGAGGCACAGGTTCAATCCCTGGTCTGGCCCAGTGGGTTGAAGGATCTGGTGTCGCCTCCGTTGTGGCAGAGGTCGCAGCTGCAGCTCAGATCAAATCCCTGGTCCGAGAACTTCCACATCCCGGATGTGTGGGCAAAATAAATAAATAAAAATAGAAAACAATAAAAGTGGTCTCACTTCTAGTACTGATATAATAGCTAAGATGCACTGATTTTCTTGCAGATAAAAATCATTAAATCATCACAAAAATTTTTTCTTTATACAGCTGCACCTGTGGCATATGGATGTTCCCAGGTTAGGGGTCAAATAGACCAGATCCAAACTGCATCTGCAACCTATGCCGCAGCTCGTGGCAACGCCAGATCCTTAACCCACTGAGTGAGGCCAGGGAGCGAACCTGAAGCCTCATGGAGACTCTGTTGGATTCATAACCCACTGAGACACCAGGGGAACTCCCACAAAATATTTTTTAAAAACCCGATATCTTAGAGAATGGCTCATAGAAGCAGAGAAGTTGATGCTTGAATAGTGAGCTGTGTACCAGTAAGCTCTCTTAATGTGATCTCAGCCCTTTTTCTCATTTATTAATGCTCTTCAAGAAGCCAGCCGAGCTTTTTGGAACCTCTGTTTCTGGGGCTTGTTAACCCCCTCCTACCATCTTGGTGTTTCCTTGAATCTTCTTGTCTCTATGGACTCAGGGTGGCAGGGTTCTGCACTTACTGCCAGCCACACTCCTGATTCAGCGGCATGGCCTCTGGCCCTTCCTTTTTCACAGATGTTTTCCTTTTCTTCTCAGGGCTGCAGCATGCTTTTCCTAATAACTCCCACATTACAACCATTCTGCTTATCCACACACAAGGCGAAGTTGGCCTCTGAGGTTAAGGATCTGGTGTTGCCAGCAAGCTGTGTTATAGGTCACAGACACAGCTCAGATCCCAGCTACTGCTCTGATTCAACCTCTAGCCTGGGAACCTCCATGTGCCGTGGGTGTAGCCCTGAAAAAAAAAAAAAACTACAATTCCAAAAGATACATGTATCTCTATGTTCATAGCAGCACTATTCACAATAGCTAAGACCTGGAAGCAACCTAAATGTCCATTGACAGATGAATGGATTAAGAAGATGTGGTACATATACACTGTAAAAAGAACAAAATAAGGCCATTTGCAGCAACATGGATGGAACTAGAGAATCTCATACTAAGTGAAGTAAATCAGAAAGAGAAACACAAGTACCATATGATATACTTATATGTAGAATCTTAAAAAAAATCCTTTTTTTAAAATCCTAAACAAACTTATTTTGCAGAACAGAAACAGACTTTGAAAAACTTAATGGTTAGCAAAGGGGACAGGTGGTGGTGAAGGGTGGACAGAGGATTTGGGATGGAAATGTTCAAAACTTAGATTGTGATGATGGTTGTACAACTATAAATATAATAAAGTTCACTGAATCATTACCAAATAAAACAAAAATAAAATAAAATATGGCACAAATGAACCTATCTAAAACACAGAAACAGACCCACAGACATAGAGAACAGATTTGTGGTTGCCAAGCCGGAAGGGGAGGGAGAAAGATGCATGGGGAGTTTGAGGTTAATAGACGCAAACTATTACATTTAGAATGGATAAGCAATGAGGTCCTACTGCATAGCACAGGGAACTATACCTAATCTCTCTGGATAGAACATGATTAAAGATAATATAAAAAATATATATATAGGTATGACTTGGTCACTTTGTTGCTGTACAGCAGAATTTTGGCACAACATTGTAAATCAAATGTACTTTAAAAAAAGAAAAACAAAACAAATATGTTAGATGTCTTATTTAGCTTATTTGCTACCTATCGCTTTGTATAAAATGTAAGTGCTGTGTATCCATGTATTGGTGTCTGCTACTTTTTTCTTTTGTTACTTCTGTGGTGTTTGGAACCATAATTGCCACATGTCAATCATTATCTGTTGAATATCTCGACTTGGCTTGAAAGTTTAATTTTTTTAAAAATTTATTTTGCTGAAGTAGAGCAGATTTACAATGTGGTGTTAATTTCTACTGTACAAAAAGTGATTCAGTAATATACATATATATTACTTTTTACATTATTTCCCACTCATTTCATAGGATAATTTCTCCTATAGATTGGTAGGCTGGTGCTAACTGGCAGAGGTGTTTTGGTGATCCACAAGTATGGCTTTACTGTTTCAGTTCCTTTTGGCTAGAAGTAATCAATCCTCAGTGATGGAAATAGAATAAAAGAACGGCTAGGACTTCCCCAGTGGGCAAAGGTTTCCAAAGTTCATCCATAAAGTCAATTGTTTGGACATCCTGAACTTATTTTCAGAACATGGTTGAGCATAGCTAGTTAGCTGCAGGGAGTGTGAAAAGACTGGAAAATGCCAGAACTCGGAACCAGATCTGCCCACTGGGATGGGGTAAGCCCTGAAAGGACAGGAACAGGTGTATCGAACTCCAAGGGTGTTTAACGCAGCCAGCAGGAGACATTGTCCTGAAGGCCGGGGCACAGGCAGCAGTTCACATTAGAGACGGCCCAGAGTAATGGGGTGAGCACATTGGCAAGCAGAGTTTAGTAACTGGCTATCTAGGAGCAGTGATGCTTGAAAGACAGGTTTATCGAAAACACCACCTAAGTCAGTGCAAAGACAAGCCAAAGAATAAGAGAGAAAATATTTTCCATATGTATATCTGACAGATGGATCATATTGAGAATATTTAGGGAAGTTCTTCAAATCAAAAAGAAAAACTAGAAAAACCTAATAGAAAAATGGACAAAAGTATATAACTGTCATTTCAAAAAAAGACAATATCTGGAGTTCCCTGGTGGCTCAGCAGTTTAAGGATCCAGCAATGTTACTGCTGTGTCTCAGGTTGCTGCTGTGGTGCAAGTTTGATCTCTGGCCCAGGAAATTTTCACATGATGCAGGTGTGGCAAACAAACAAAACTACATGTCTAGTAAACTTAGGAATCTGTTCTCAGAATCAATTATAAGCAAACTAAAGCCACAATGAGATTTTACTGCACACCCACTAGAATGGCTAATACTGGGAAGAGTGGAAATAGAAAGCTATTGGCATAAAAACAGACATATTAGTGAAACCCAATTGAAAGCTCAGAAATAAATCTATACATATATGGTTAGTTAACTTACGGCAAAAGAGCCAAGAATATGCAGTGGAAAGGCACAGTCTCTCCAACAAACAGCACTGAGAAAACTGGAGAGCCGCATGCAAAAGAACGAAATTGGACAACTCATTTACACATACACGAAAATAACTCGAAATGGTTTAAAGACTTGGACATACAACCTGAAACTATAAAATTCCTAGAAGAGCACATAGTCAGTAAGCTTCTTGACATCCGTCTTGCCAATGACTTTTTGGATTTGATACCAAAAGCAAAGGCAGCAAAAGCAAAAATAAACAAGTGGGACTACATCAAACTAAAGACCTTCTGCACAGCAAAGGAAACAGCAAAATGAAAAACCAGCCTACTGAATGGGAGAAAATATTTGCAAATTGTATATTTGATAAGGGGTTAATATCCAAAATATATAAAACTCACACAACTTAATAGCAAAGAAAAAAAAGTCCAATTTAAAAGTGGTCAGGGGATCTGAACAGACATTTCCCAAATAAGACATACAAATGGCCAACAGGTACACAAAAAGGTGCTCAGCATCACTAGCCATCAGGAAAATGAAAATTGAAACCACAATCTCCTCACATCTGTTAGAACTGGCTATTATCGAAAAAATAAGAGATAACAAGTGGAGTACCCATTGTGGCTGAGCAGAAACAAATCCAACTAGTATCCATGAGGATGCAGCTTTGATCCCTGGCCTCACTCAGTGGGCTGGGGATCTGGTGTTGTTGCTGTGAGCTGCAGTGTAGTTTGCAGACATGGCTCGGAAATCTGGCGTTTCTAAGGCTGTGGTGTGGGCCAGCAGATGTAGCCCTGATTTGACCTCTAGCCTGGCAACTTCCATATGCCGCAGGTGAAGACCTAAAAAGGAAAAAAAAAAAAAAAAAAAAAAAAAACCTCAAAAAAAGTCAATATCAAGTGATGATGAGGATGTGGAGAAAAGAACACCCTTTGTGCACTGTTGGTGGGAATGTAAATTGGTACAGCCACTATGGGAAACACTATGGAGGTTCCTCAAAAAATTAAAAATACAACTCACATGATCTAGCAAATCCAATTCCGGGTATTCAATCAAAGAAAACAAAAACATTAACTTGAAAAGATATATGCACCCCCACGTTCATTGCAGCATAGTTTTTTAATAGGTAAGATATGGAAACAAACTAAATGTCCAATAATGGATGAATTGGATTATTGGTGAATGGATAAAGAAAATGTGATATATTTTATGATATAAAGTATATTTTATATATTTGTATTTTATTATTCATAATAATATTATGGAATATTCATCCATGAAAAGAAGGACATCTTACCATTTGTAACAACATGAATGAAAATTGAGGGCATTATGCTAAGTGAAATAAGTCAGACAAAGAAATGCTGTATGATCTCACTTACATGTGAAATTGAAAAAAACAAAGCAAAACAAAACTCACTTTTATACAGAGAACAGAGTGGAGATTGCCAGCGGTGGGGGCAGGCTGGGGTAATGGGCAAAATGGGTGCTGGGAATCAGAAGGTACAAACTAGAGTTCCTGTTGCAGCTCAGTGGGTTAAGGACCCAGCATCGGCTCTGTGAAGATGCAGGTTTGATCTCCGGCTTTGCTCAGTTGGTTAAGGATCTGGTGTTGCCGTGAACTGCAGTGTAGGTCACAGATGTGGCTTGGATCTGGTGTTGCTGTGGCTGTGGCGCAGGCCTACAGCTGCAGCTCTGATTTGCCCCCTAGCCTGGGAACTTCCATATGCCACAGGTGCGCCCCTTAAAAAAACACAAGAAACAAAAACAAAACACCCCCAAAAGTACAAACCTTCAGTCATAAAATAAACAAGTCCCTGGGATGTAATGTACAGCAGGGTGATCATAGTTAATGATTCACTATTGTGTGTTTTGTGTGTTTACTTTTTACTTTTTTTCTTTTTTGGCTGCCCCTCAACATATGGAGTTCCCAGGCCAGGGATCAGATCTGAGAGCCACAGTTGTGGCCCAAGAAGCCGCTGCAGCAATGCCAGATCCTTAACCCGCTGTGTCAGCCCAGGGATCAAACCTGCATCCCAGCATTCCAAAGGCAACACCATTGAGCCATAGTGGGGAAGGGATCTCCTATTGCATGTTTAAAAGTTGCCAAGAGAATAGAACTTAAAAGTTTTCATCATAAGAAAAAAAAATTATAACTAGATGTTAACTAGACTTATTGTGGGGAACATTTCATAATATATACAAGTATCAAATAACTATGTTGTACATATGAAACTAATATAAAGTTATGTCGATTATACCTCCATCAAATAAAATTAAAAATAAATAAGTAAAAAGACTGGCAAATGCCTATGTTGGTAAGGACTGGAACATCTGAAATTCTCTTACACTGATGGTGGAAGTGAAAATTGGTAAAAATCCTTTGTCAGATTAGTGTTTCACAATTGTTCAAACTGCCAGGTATAAAATCAACAGAAATGTGGAGTTCCCGTCCTGGCTCCGTGGTAAATGAACCCGACTACTATCCACAAGGTTTCAGGTTTAATCTCTGGCCTCAATCAGTGGGTTAAGGATCTGGCGTTCCTGTGAGCTGTGGTGTAGGTGGCAGCTGTAGGTCTAATTCGACCCCTAGCCTGGGAACCTCCATACACTGTGGGTGCAGCCCTGAAAAGACAAAAGACAAATAAAATAAAATAAAATAAAATAAACAGAAATGTATGCATCTATGAACCTAAAGTTATGTCCAGGGTTGTCCATTGCAGAATGAGAGAAGAACCCCCTGGGGATTTGTGATTTTGAAGATGCCTTTTCCAGCTACTGTTGCCAGAAACAAACCATTAAGAACAAATGAACTGATTAAGAAGATGTGGTACATATACACAGTGGAATACTACTCAGCCATTAAAAAGGACAAAATAATGCCATTTGTAGCACCATGGATGGAACTAGGAGATTCTTGTACTAAGTGAAATAAGTCAGAAAGAGAAAGAAAAATACCATATGATATTACTTATATCTGAAATCTAAAAATATGGCACAGATGAACCTATATATAGAATAGAAACAGACTCATGGACATGGAGAATAGACCTGTGGTTGCCAAGAGGGAGGGGGAAGGAGTGGGATGGACAGGGAGTTTGGGATTAGTAGATGCAAACTATTCCATTTGGAGTGGATAGGCAATGAGGTTCTGCTGTATAGTATAGCACAGGGAACTATATCCAATCACTTGTGATAAAACATGATGGAAGAAAATATGAGAAAAATAATGTGTATATATACGTATAACTGGGTCATTTTGCTGTATGGCAGAAATTGACAGAACATTATAAATCAACTAAAATCAAATTTTTTTTAAAAAAAGATCTCTGAAGGGGTTGTATTTGTTTGTTTATTTGTTTGCCCATCCCTCACCCTGTGATGTCCACAAGGGCAGGCACCTTACCTGTCACTTTTATAGCTATATCGCTGGTGTCTGGGATAGTTTCCAGCATGTGATAGGGGTAACTTTTTCAAAAAATGACGAATCTGCACTACATCTACATTGCAGAACTCTTAACGAATGTATCGTACATTTGACACCATTCATCAAACACACTTGTTTTTCACACACTAGTTCATTGGGAGCAGAAGATGGATCAGGTATGTTCCTTGACCTTCCAAACACTACCCAGATGCAGGGGCGGGGGTGGAGGGTGCAGAACATCAACAAAAACTTTAACACAGAGTGATAAACAGGCCAAGTGAAGCATGAAAAGAAGGATGGGAATCCAGGTTATGGAGCAAAGACTTCTGCCTGGAGGAGCAGGTCCTGGAGAACAACAGACAGGACATTTTGGTTACTTCTTGGAGAAGGGGTCGCAAATGGTAAGGAGGCGAAGGGCAACCATTCCATACAAAAGATAGAGCCTGAAGGGAAGTATAAGTGGTGTGGTGGCTTGATGTGGGGAGGGGGCAGGAAGGAGGGAGGGTACCAGGTGAGGCTGGAGCAAAGGGAGAAACTAGGTTATAAAAGGCCAGTGTATCACGGTGAAACCTTTATTTTGTCCTATAGGCACTGGGGAGGTTTGAGGAAACTCCACTTTGACAGAGTCCTCATTCTGAATTTCAGAATTTCCAACATCGCTGCTGCAGTCCTAGAAATGTATTAAGAGCCTCCCAGGTCTACACCACTAGCAAGGATTCCGTGGCTCAAGGTGGAGGTTACTGAGACTTGGAGGCTGCAGAGAAGCGAGGAACAAGGATCAGAGATCCTAAAGAGGAAGGGATTTTGGCAGGAGATTTTGGGGGTGGAGAAGGGCTGGGGACAGACAGGGCAGGGGTGGTGGGTGGAGGTCTCCCTGGGTGGTGAATGACAGTGTGGTCTGGGGGTCAGGAGCAGCGAGGGCCAGCAACGGATCCTAATCTCTCTGGGTCAATGGTTTCCCTTCTTCCTCTCATTCTTCTCACCATGGAAATATGGAGGGAGGGAGGCAGGAGGACCGGATGCAGGTGATGAGATGTAAGTCTTTCCTTTCCATATTTAATACCAGGGACTAGTGTTGGGGAGGGGGGAACAGAGGGGACAGGGTGAGAAGGAGGAGGTGGAAAGGGAATCTCCCGTCAACCCCTATCTCCTCCACCGAAGGTCCTGTTTGCAACAGATACTCATACTAGAGCCAGGAGAGGAGGTAGGAGGGGGGATGTCATGTGGTAGACAGGACTGGCTGAACTTGGATGTGGTAGGATGCAGCGATGATTCTCCAGTGGCAAAGAACAGGGCAAAGAGAGGCAAAAAGTGTGTGGGTGGGTGGGTGTGCACGTGGGTGTGTGGGTGTGTGTACACTCCAGTGTTATGAAGTGGGAGAAAGGGAATATCTGGAATTGCCCAGTTGGGGGCAGGTGCAAGTGGCCCATGTAGATCTATGCACTGCCGTCAGGACAGGCAGCCCAGGACATGAGCCTCCTAGCAAACAGGAAGGCAGTTGGCTTAACTTCGTGGTTCCACTGCTGTAACTTCTGAGGTTTGTGCCAAGAACGGCATGATGGACTCCCATGGGAGCAGTATCGGCCTTCAGTGGAAAGAATGGCTCCCTTAGGGCAGGAACAAGAGGGTGTAAATTAGAGAAAAGAATCCTAGTCATTTTCTGGTAAGATTTTTTTTTTTTTAATTAAGAAGCTTAGAGGACGTAGTTCAAATTTGCTTTTAAGTCTTTTCACTAAACTTCTAGAATACTGCTTCTATGCACGGTTTTTCTAAAAACTAGAGATTTTTGGATTGCAAAACTTCCCTTCTCTACCAAAACCTCATTCCATTACTATTAGAAGTAACCGTTGGACTTATTGTGGCTCATCAGAAACAAACCCGACTAGTACCAATGAGGATGGCAGGTTCGATCCATGGCCTTGCTCAGTGGGTTAAGGATCTGGCATTGCCACAAGCTGTGGTGTAGGTTGCAGACAAGGCTTGGATCTGGCGTTGCTGCGGCTGTGGCATAGGCCCCATGGCACATGGAAGTTCCCAGGCTAGGGGTTGAATCAGAGCAGCAGCTGCTGGCCTACACCATAGCCACAGCAATGCCAGATCCTTAACCCACTGAACGAGACCAGGGATTGAACCCATATCCTCTTGGATACTAGTCAGGTTCAGGTTCCTAACCCCTGAACCACAAAGGGAACTCCAGAAGTAACTGTTTAAATTTAAATTTTAATGGAGTCAGTTTAATCATTGAAACCTTACAAATGAATATTATTTAGATAAAATACTACTTGTGTATATATTTAAAAGTTCAAAATATAAGAACTTTGGTTCTAGAACATCAGTTCTTGGAATTGAAACATGAAAGCACTGCTTTGGAAAAACCTTGGCCATGTTCTCATCATAATCCAAATGTTCTTGTTCTCACTTGATTAACAGAGTCTGCAGCAAAGAAAATCCCTTCATGTTTCCTTGACTCAGTGAATTTTACATTATATCCTCCTTCCTCAGGCCCAGGATGAGTTGCAGGGGAAGGTGTGGAAAACTAACCTTTAGGTGACAGAGAGCTCCAGATAGCTAGGCAGTGAACTGCAGCTTCCTCCCCTCTGCCATCCAGGGAATTGACTGTGGAATAAGAGGGGATTGTGCGCTTAACTTACAAAACCATCTGACGAAGATATCATTCATTCAAACAAATTTATGGTTACCAAAGAGGAGAGTGGGGGCCAGGGGGAGAGATAAATTAGGAGGTTGAGATTAACATGTAGACACAATTATACATAAAAGAGATAAACAACAAGGACCTACTGTGTAGCCCTGGGAACTCTAGTTAATATCTTATAATAATCTATAAGGGAAAAAAAATCTGAAAAAGAACATATATATATATATATATGTATAACTGAATCACTTTGCTGTACACTTGAAACTAACACAACATTGTAAATCAACTATACCTTGATTTTTAAAAAATGGTTAAAAAAAATGAGAAAAGAGAAAAAAACCACAAAAAGATACCATTCATTCAATTATGATAGGAATACACATAAACTTATAAACCGAATTATTAATTTTTTGAGCATTATATTTCACTGTTAGTTTTGTTAGACCAGCCACTAATAGCTATTAAAGGGAAGGTTCTGGAATCTTGCCCTGGCTTCCAAACTTGGGGGAAAATTTTCCTAGAAGCGTATTTCTATGCATCCTCCATTACATGGCCCTGCCCATATGTACATAATTCATCCCTTTGTGTAAAACCTACATGGTGGGAGGAACTGCAGCCACTATGCTGAGACATCAACTGTATAATATACATTTATAGGTGTTCATGTAGAATAATGCTTTATGCCTATGTCCTCTCCTGCTAGCTTGTGGTCCTTTTTAGGGCAAGTTCCATGTCTGTTTTATCTTTGTATATTTGTGTAATTTTAGTCCGGTGTCTTCACCATAGGAAGGACTAATTAGATATTTGCTGCCCGCTCTACAGCCTGCTGGGCAAAAATGACCACAGAAGAGATAGGTTTGGACCAGTCTGGCTAAAACGTCTCCTTTGACGTGCATAACCTCACTCCTCTTCCAGAGGGCATTTCCCATATCACATCAATGAAGTCGACAAGCTTTATTTTATTTTCTCCTTAACAAGTAGGCTCACTAGATGGGACGCTTCATGTGATGTTATTACATTCTCTGTCCATGATGTCATAAAAGGCACTTAGCTCTGGTCCCTTCAGCTTCTGCAGCACTGGCTGTGAATGTCCTCTGAGGTCACGATACCGTTCAGGTGCCTGCGTCATCCCTTTCCACTACCTCCAGCATCCGGAATCTCATTTTAGCTGTGGGGATCACGAGGTGTGTCCATGACGTCACTGGTAGAGATACTCGAACTGTTTTGCCTCTACTGTCCAGTGTCCCCACCCCAGTGTCCCCTCCGTGCGTGTGATTTAGAAAAGGGGGTCTAAGCAGCAGGCTTTGCCGGCAGTAAATGTTTGACAAAGAAAGTGTGAGCAGAGCAATCTCTCCGTATTTGAAGACAAGGTCCTAGGTAGCTGAAACCGGCATCACCTTTTCCCTAGATTAAGTGATTAAGTGACAATAGAATAAAAATCCCCCCTCTGAATCGCAAGGGCTCCAATGGTCCCTCCCATCTGTGGCCGCAGGGAGTTACCCGTTTTCCCATCCAGGGATTATCTCCGTAGGACAGTCACTTTTATTTCATTGCTATTCTGTTCCAGACCCACAAACCGTAAAGGGGGAAATCCAGAAATAGAAGCCGAGGGACAAAGAAGGTAAGCAGTGGAAACAAAATACTTTCTGAGAGTTACATGGACTTTATGGAATTTCCTTTCTTCGTAATCCTCAGGATCATCAGAAATAGGTCTGTCCTAGGTCCTGGAGAGGTCTCATCGGTGTAGCCCTCCTGACTTGAACACCAGGGTTGGCAGGTGGGAGCTCAGGGCTCAGGGCAGGGGTCCCTTACGCAGTAGCAGCAGCTGCACGTAAGCCATGTGAGCTCAGGTTTAGAGGCCCTCCTGCAGCCAGTTGCCAGGTTTCTGGAGTGTTAGAATAGTAAACAGTTGTTTCTCAGAAACAGAGATAGGGTTATCCACTGCCTCACAGGCTAAATTTAAATTTAATGAAGCTCTTTCCTAACAACCCAGATCAGTGATTTTCAACGGTGTGGGGGGGGGGGGGGCCAGGAGTGGTGAGGAGAGAGTTCTAGGGGGATGAGGAAAGCACCCACATATGCAGCTTGAAAAGTTCCCCTGGGGATTCTGCGCCCCCCGCTGCAAACTCCAATGCCTCTTTGGAAGACCATGGGCACAGATCTTGGATACTGACAGGGGAGCCTCGATAACTTTTTCTGCAGTTTGCCCACAGTGCTCCTGACATTTCAGAATGAACTTCTGAGGCACTCAGGGAAAATGACATAGGCCTGCCTCCTTAGTGCCACCCTGTAAACTTTCTCATACTTAGAGGAATGCAGGGGAGTTTCCTGGTGGCTCAGTGGGTTAAGGATCTGGTGGTGTCACTGAAGCAGCTTAGGTCATTACTATGTGGGTTTGATCCCTGCCAGGGAAATTCCACATGCCGTGGGCATGGCCAAAAAAAAAAAAGTAGACAGAAGGTAAGGAGGCTGAGTAGGATAACAAGAAGAAAATAGGGATAATTAAATGCTGATGACAGTTGACTATCTTAGGTTTGATCCTTGGAGTTGCCAAAGATTTCAGGTATAAATTTGGATGTCATCCATCACGTCTTTCATAATCCCTGTAGAACAAGGACGGTTGCACAGCTTGGAGCAAGCGGCTGGCAACAAGCGGAAGTAGATGCATCCTTGCCCTGCCCAGTCTCAGATGAATCTTTCTTCATCTTTCTGCTCCACATCCTACTTCCCTGCCTTGAACTTGAGAGGGAAGTTTTCTTCCTGCAGAGCTGCCTGTGAAGATGAGAAGCTCAGAAATCATTTATTTGAGCCATGACTGAAAAGACCTTCTGCCTTTTGAAATGCAATTGCATATCTGGAAGCCAAAATGAGCCTGTGTTTTCACAACTGTGGGGCGTTTTTCTGTTTGGAGAATTGCACAGCACTGTGGGGAAGACTGTTTCTTGCTTCTAAGACTAACCCTTGATTTGGCCACTTAGTTATACAAATAAAAGACAAAGCCCAAAAATGGGAAAATGAGACCATGGCAGACACTCCTTGATGGTTAATTCAGGGTTTCCCAACTAATGGTCCCGTTTCTGCTGCACTGATTCTCAAAGTGGTCCTGAGATCTTTTTCAGGAGGTCCTGGAAGTCAGAACATAGGGGCCTGTAAGGTTGGAACTATTTTTCCAACACTAAGACAGTACCTGCCTTTGCCACCCTCATCCTCCCTCGAGTGTACAGTCAAGGTTTTCTGATGCCATTCAACATGTGATAATGAAACAGAGTGCAGGAGCAGATATGAGAACCCAACCAGCTCCTTGTAAGTTACATCCTAAGGAGATATGCAAAAAACAAACAAACAAACAAAAAAACCCAATGCTACTGTACCCACTAATTTTGTTTGGAAAAGATAGTTGTATTTCATAAAAATATATTCTTTGTATGAAACCTATATTCGCATGTCATAGGTTTGTTACTGTCATTCTAAAATGAATTAATAGTCTTAAAATTTCTCAGGAGTTCTCTGGTAGCTCTCAGGTAAAGGATCCAGTGTTGTTTGGAGTTCCCCTGTTGTGGTGAAGTGGAAACAAATCCGACCAGCAACCATGAGGATGCGGGTTCGATCCCTGGCCTTGCTCAGTGGGTTAAGGATCCGGTGTGGCAGTGAGCTATGGTGTAGGTCTCAGACACAGCTTGTATCCCATGTTGCTATGGTTGTGGTGTAGGCCAGCAGCTTCAGCTGATTCTACCCCTAGCCTGGGAACTTCCATATGCCATGAGTGCAGCCACTGCTGTGGCTTGGGTTCAATCCCTGGCCCAGGAACTTCCATATGCCATGGGTACGACCAAAAAAATTTTCTCGGTTTTCATATCTACTATGGTAAATATTGAGAGATACAAGCCAGATAAATAAAAGCTCCTGATGGTTCCACTTTAGAAACAGGGGAAACAAACAAACAGGAAACACATATTTGCTTTCCTGGCCTTACTTGCAGACAGCACAGCCAAGTGTCTGTGTTCTCTCCAGTGAGACCTAAAAGGAAGCAGGTGGGAGTGGTTTCTGAGAAATCTTCCGCATCCTCACAAAAGGTCCAGGTAGGAGACCAGAACATGCTCCCAGGACCCCATCCTCTCTCTCTTGCCTGAAATGCCTGGGCTGAGGCAGCCATGCTACAGCTGTGAGGAGCCACACAAGGTGATGGTGTGGGGAAACTAGCCTAGATGGCATCCTTATGCAGCCTTCTTATTCCTTCTGTTACATCAGAAAAAGAAAATTTGTTTAAGCTCCTGTTAGTATGATTGTTCTGCATCCAAAGTGTGGCTAATGGCTACAGTTGCCTAAGAAGCTGGAAACATTCTGTGGCAGGTGGTGCTGCTGAATTTGGTGGCCTTGAAAAAATGTTTTATTCATCTTTTCCCTTACATATACTTAGAGGTTACCCTGTGCCTAAAACAAAACCCAAAGAACACACAAAGAGAAAACATGGGCTATGACAGGAGTGTGCCTGTGTTTTGAGAGTCACTGACAGATCAGTAGCTGGGTGGACACTGGGGGAGCTGTCCCCTGTTTCTGGCAAGGGCAGAGCTGCTTGAGTTCCAGAGACAGCCTGCCAGGGGAGGCAGGGCAAAGGCTCTAGGGCTGTCCTCTCCTGCCCCAGCACCCAGCAAAGCCCAGCACCCCGAATGGCGCTCTTCCCACATATGGCTCCCCAGAGACCCTTGGCTGGAGGCAGTTGCGCAGCCCAGCTGCTCCCTGGTGAGCCTTAGCTGCTTTTTCAGGGCTCTGGTCCCCACACTGAGCCCTCTGTCTCTGATTCTGGCTTCTCACATGTGGAATTCAGGTTCTTCTAGCACTCCCTCCACCCCACCATCCGCTGCATTTCCCATCAGTCTAGGTGAAAGCCTCCTGCTGTGATCCTGGCCCTGAGACCCTAATAATCCCCACCCCTACCCCACCCACAGCAAGATCTACTCAGTGGGGGTCTGGCCAAACCAGCTGAGAAGGAGGAGGAAGACAAGAAAAAGAGTAAGAAGAACAAGGAGAAGAAAAGGGTAAGAGGAAGCAACAATCAGAGGCAGAAATGATGCATCTAATGTTTAGGAAAATTATATTTAAAATAAAAAAAAGAGAAGGAGTTCCTGTTGTGGCTCAGTGGTAACGAACCTGACTAGTATCCATGAGGACGCAGGTTCAATTCCTGGCCTCATTGAGTGGGTTAAGGATAGGCATTGCTGTGAGCTGTGGTGTAGGTTGGCAGCTGTAGCTCCAATTTGACCCCTAGCACCTTTTTAGGGCTGCCATGGGTGCAGCCCTAAAAAGAAAAATAGTAATAAATAAAATATGACTAGTGATATATGGTAATATGCTATATATACATTCACAATCAGTATGTAATTATAATTTCCTAGATCATTTAGTGTCTAGGTTTAACTTGAAACTATTTAGTTATATAATTGTATATTAATGTGCATAAAATTAATAATAGCTTTTCTGTGTTCATGGAATTAGTAATAATCCTACTATACAGAGATATCACTTTAGCATACTATTGGAATATATTCAAATGTGTGATGAAGCAAATGGAATATTTGCTCTTTCCAACCTGCTCTTCATCATGTGATTCAATAAGGTGATGTAAGCAGAGCACTCTGCTTTGTGTTGGTATGTAATAACTGCTTCATCAACATGAGCTGTTTATGTTCTAGTCTTGGGATTACCAATCAATATGCTTTCTCCTAAACAGCTCAACTTTTTTTTTTTTTTTTTTTGTCTTTTTGCGATTTCTTGGGCCGCTCTCGCGGCATATGGAGGTTCCCAGGCTAGGGGTCTAATCCGAGCTGTAGCTGCTGGCCTACGCCAGAGCCACTGCAACGCGGGATCCGAGCCACGTCTGCAACCCACACCACAGCTCACGGCAACGCCGGATCGTTAACCCACTGAGCAAGGCCAGGGATCGAACCTGAAACCTCATGGTTCATAGTCGGATTCGTTAACCACTGCGCCACGACGGGAACTCCAGAGCTCGACTATTATATCCAGTTCAGATTTGGACGACAAAAAAGCCCAATTCCTAATCTACAAGTTTATTTACAATCTACCTTCCGCATTTAGAATCAATCTCTTCATCTTCAGTGTTCTAACATTTCGCTTATACATCTAGTGTGGTTTTTCCTTCTTATTTGTGCTATGGGGTTTCTTTGCATGTATATCTCCTCAATTTGACTCTAAGTACTTGAAGGCAAGCCTACAGAACCATTACCTATGGAACGTAGAAATTACTCAATTTTTTTTTTTAAATGGCCACACCTGTGGCATATAGAAGTTCCTACGCCAGGGGTGGAATTGGAGCTGCACCTGGAGCCTATGCCACAGCAACACTAGATCCAAGCCACATCTGCAACCTGCAACACCAGATCCTTAACCCAGTGAGCAAGGCCAGGGATCAAATCCACATCCTCTCAGAGACAATACCAGGTCCGTAACCCAGTGATCCACAATAGGAATGCCCTCAATACATTTTTTGTTGTGTCTTTTTAGGGCTTTTTAGAGTTTCCCACAGCATATGGAGGTTCCCAAGCTAGGGGTCGAATCAGAGCTATGGCCACTGGCCTATGCCACAGCCACAGCAATGCCAGATGGAAGCTGAGTCCATGACCTACACCACAGCTCACTGCAAGCCGGATCCTTAACCAACTGAGCAAGGCCAGGGATCAAACCTGTGTCCTCATGGATGCTAGTCAGATTTGTTTCCACTGAGCCACAACCAGAACTCCACAATAAATGTTTTTTGAAGATACAAATTTGATTTACTGAGTCAAATTTTATAGATGCCTTTTGATTGCTTATTTTTATGCTAAAATATACAGTGTTCTAAAAAAAATGTAGTTACCAAATTACGTGTTTTCTTCTGATATTTATTTTATAAAGTGAGGATGCATAAGTACCAGATTTTCATTTAGAGTTGAAAGTGTACAGCTTGACAAAAGGGTGAGATCAAGATTGAATTAAGTTAAAAAAAAAACTTAGGGCAGGAAAGGATAAATTAGGAGTTTGGGCTTAACAGATACACACTATTATATGTAAAATAAACAACAAGGACCTACTGTATAACACAGGGAACTATACTCAATCTCTTGTAATAACCTATAAAGGAAAAAATCTGAAAAAGAATATATATATATTTGAATATATAATGTATATATTTCTGAATTGCTGTGCTATATAGCTAAAACTAACATTGTAAATCAACTATACTTCAATTAAAAAAAAAACACTTTGGGAGCTGTCATTGTGGTGCAGTGGGTAAAGGATCCATCGTTGTCTCTGCAGCAGGTCAAGTGTGGGGTTTGATCCCCAGCCTGGCACAGAGGGTTAAGTGTCTGGCATTGCTGCATCTGTGGCATAGAGTACAGCTGCAGCTTGGATTGGATCCCTGGCCCAGGAACTTCCATATGCTATGGATGCAGCTGATAAAGGAACACACACACACATACACACAAACACACACACACACACACAATTTTGTACATTTATTTTATGGAATACAATGCAGCAATGAAAAAAGAATGCAGGCTATCTATATGTCCTGGTGTAAAAGACCTTTAAGAACTCTCCTTCTATATGTCCCTATTTAACAGTTGTCCATCTTCTAGTGACACAGGCTCACCTCTCCTTGTCTCTTTACATCAAGTGAGTCTTGTAACCCTTTCTTCAATATATGCCATCTTTTTTTTATGTTTGGCCACACCTGCAGCATCCAGTAGCTCCCAGGCCAGATCTAGAACCTGCACCACAGCAGCAACCCGAGCTGCTGCAGTGACAACACTAGATCCTTAACCTGCTGTGCTGCCAGAGACAATCACAGCATTCATGTTGAAGTACTGCTGTCTGTTTGTTGGTTTCTTGTGTCTTCTTGCCCTGCTAGCCCATGGTGGATCTTCCTAAGATATGACTTTATATCCCTCACCTCCTTGGCCCACCCACATTTTGTAGGAGCCTGAATTTAACAGTTTTAGCTAGCAGTCAAGACTACATAATCTCACCCCTAGCTAAACTGGGGTTTTAATATTATCTTCCACTATCTACTTAAGTTGTTTTCTAGCCAAATTCAATTAGGTTTTGTTCCCCATTGTCTACTCTTGTTCTCAGAATTCTGGGGGCCTCATTGCCCTCCCCCATGCTGAGTGCTGTGATAGAGGGCCCTGGGCCCCAATTCAGAGCAGCTTGTCTCTATTCCCCACTCTGCCCTTTCCAGGCAGGAATGCTGGCTGGCAGGTCCATCTCCTTGGAGTCAACTGTTTCACCCGTAAAATAGATGGTTTTCACCTGGCCAACTTCTCCAGGTTGAGCTGTGTCTGCAGGGATTTTAAAAAATATAAAAAAACAATATAATTGCCTTAGAGGCCTAGTGGTTAAGGATCTGGCATTGTCACTGCTGTGGCTTGGGTGCGATTCCTGGCCTAGGAAGTCCCACATGCCTCGGGCACAGCCAAAAAAAAAATTTTTTTTAATTTTTAAAAAGTGTAAATGAAAATATAATCATAAGTTTTTTTGTTTTTTTTGTTTGTTTGTTTGTTTGTTTTTGCCTTTTTCTTGAGCCGCTCCCTCAGCATATGGAGGTTCCCCGGCTAGGGGTCTAATCCGAGCTGTAGCCACTGGCCTACACCAGAGCCACTGCAATGCAGGATCCCAGCCATGTCTGCAACCTACACCACAGCTCACGGCAACACCGGATCCTTAACCCACTGAGCGAGGGCAGGGAACGAACCTGCAACCTCATGGTTCCTAGTCGGATTCGTTAACCACTGCGCCATGACAGGAACTCCAAGATTTAATACCTAATAAAAATGTCTTAAAAAAAATCTTTCTCAGGAGCTCCCATTGCAGCTCAGTGGGTTACAAACCTGACTATTATCTATGAGGATGCGGGTTCAATCCCTGGCCTTGTTCGGCATTGCTGTGAGCTGTGGTGTAGTCGCAGATGCAGCTTGGATCCAGCATTGCTTTGGCTGTGGCATAGGCCAGCAGCTACAGCTTTGATTTGACCCCTAGCCTGGGAACTTCCAAATGCCACAGGTGCAGCCCTAAAAAAAAAAAAAAATCCTTCCTCAGCTTTGAATAATCACCTTCTTATGGTCAATGCGCTTGATTTATCTGCCTCATGATGTGATTAATTTTTTGTAAATATCTTCTCTCCCCAACTACATTTTAGCCTTGTATGGAAGAAATTACAATATTGGCCTCTTTGTCATCCTAACCTGTAACACAATCCCTGTGTGCAAGGAATACTCAAGCAACAGGGTAGTTGTCCCCAGCACAGCTAGCAACAGCCTCCTGTTTCACTTCCAGATGTACCCCAGTTTGGACAACACATTTTCTGGGTACCACGTGAATAAATGACTGTGGATGCTGGTTACGGTGGGAAAGCATCCTTCAGGCTGAATTTTATCTGCCTTTCCTCCATTCTCCTTTCCTTTCTCTGTGTTACAGCCAGATTTTTGATGTCTATGTCTGAAAACAAAGCCAAACCATTCGTTAACAGTTCTTTCACCTGGAAATACTGAATTGTAATTTTCATTTCATGTCCAGCAGTATGTTAGGATAAGCTCCTCATCTCTTGAAAAGAAAGTTGTGTGCAAAATATTGTTCTCCTCCTTTTTGGCTGAGTTGATAGAAACAGAGGCAGAAGGGAGTTGGCACAGAGGTGATGTGAAACAAACTTGATATTCTTCAAGTAGCCCGAGGTAACCTTTTGGGTCCAAAAGTCAGCGGCATACAAAATCAACAGGTGACACAATGAGACAGCAGTTTAGTTCCCTGATATCTTAAAACAACATTATCATGAGTGGCATCAGGAAGACGTGTTTTTGGATGTCAGTTAGCATTGGTATCAAAGGGATTAAGAAATTAAAATTTTATTTCGTCCCTAAGAAGTCAATTAAGATGTGATCCACCAAAGCAGTGTGATTTGAAGTTTAGATTCTGGTTTCAATTCCTCTGAAAATAGCAGATATCACCTTGATCTGAATTTAGCACGGCCTTTTTGGTAGTAGGCACAATTTGGGAGCATTTGCTATTTGGCAGAGGCGGAGGCCAGGTCATCCTCTCTGTGAAAGGGCTGCCTTTGAGTTGGGCACCTGTTCAAGCATAAGAACCCTTAATGGGAGAAATGCACCCAGTTCAGACTTGGAGAAAACAAAACTTTATAGGACAGGAGGATTCAGGATTTCCCCTCCTAGAGTATGTGGATTTTTGGTACAGGCAATGTTATGTGTTCAGTACATGTAGACACTTTTTTCCCCTCTTTTTTTTTTTTTTTTTTTTTTTTGCCACACCTGGATGTTCCCAGGCCAGTTATTGCACTAGCGCCACAGTAGAGACCAGAGCTGCCACAGTGACAATGTTGGATCCTTAACCCACTGAGCCACCAGGGAACTCCTGCTTAGACATTTTTGAAAAACACAAAGTTTCAGAGGTGAGCGGTATGCTCAGTTAACCCTGCACTGCAGAATAAAAGCCAACTCTTTGATAGACACTAAGTAATATCTTATTGGGTTGGGTGATACATCTTATCCCTGGTGATACAAATCTTAATGACCCAGTTTGATTGAATCTTGATGCTAGCTTCTATTTTTGGTCAACTTCTTCTGGAAAAATGTCTTATGTTCCCCAAGAAACATCATGTAGGACCCTCATTCTAACCATTATGCAATCATGGCATGCCATTTCTGAGACAGCCGTACCCACATTTTGAGGTGGACCTTAATCTGTGCTCCTGCAAAAACTCTGCTGCTCCAAAGCCGAACTCAAGTGATCTGCTGGTAACTTCAAAGAGATGTACCTTTCTTAACTTTCAGCAAGAAAATGATCATTTAATGGATAGGATTTTCTCAACTTCAAATTATTCTTTCCACATGTTTCTTTCCCTTAAGAACTTGGGTTGACCAAAGACAAAAATGAATAAAAATTTATCAAGTAAATAAGAACTCGTGCATTGATAGGTTTCCTGTTTTCCTTTTTTCCTTTTGGTATTGATCATTGCAATGTTCTATGCATCTACGAAATAGAGTCATCCTTTATTTTAGTCAAATTATCTTGGTTTTGATGACGGATTTGAGTAGGCATCAGAGCCTCGCAGAGTGCAGGCACTCCATAAAGGGATGTTGACGGTCTGATTATTAGATGAATACAACATGGTCTTCCCAGAGGGCATCATGGGATCCTGCAAAGAGTATCCTGTCTCCAGAACAAGTTGGCGAATCACCGACCAAACCAAGGCAAGACACTATTCTAGACCCCCTGGGAAGACAAAGAAGAGCTAGAGAGTTTCCACCCTTCAGAGTTGATACTCTTTGGCAAAGCATAATTGGTATAATATGGGAAGAACATAGATGTCTGCACTCCCAAATAAAGAAAGATGGGTGTCTTGGATGGAACTAGAGATTATTGTACTAAGTACATCAGACAGAGAAAGACAAAGACCATATGACATTACTTATATGATATCACTTATCATGATACATGGTATCTAAAATAGGACACAACTGAACTTATCTATGAAAAAGAAACAGACTCATGACCACAGAGAACAGACTTGTAGTTGCCAAGAGGGAGGGAGTTTGGGCTTAGCAGATGCAAACTATTATATATAGGATGGATAAGCAGCAGGGTCCTATTATAGAATACAGGGAACTAAATTCAATATTCTATGAGAAGCCATAATGGAAAATAATAGGAACAAAAAGAATTGTTTGTAAACCATAAAATGGAATCTAAAAAGGATATTTAAATGTTCCTATGCATATGTCTGGTCTGTAAAAATTTCTTAACTGTGGAAAATTATGGTATTTCTCCTTCAAAATGAAAAACAAACAAAAAAAAGTGTCAGAAGAGAGGAATTTCTCAATGGCAGGATGAATAATAAGTCTTATTTGAGGTGATCAATTTCATGGTGGTTCTAGTACTAAATCTGGGCCCTGAAGGACAAACTGGATATTACTGAGTGCACTTAGGATGTTTGGGATGGGAGTTCTCTGGTGGCTCAGTGGGTTAAGGATCCAGCATTGTCACTGCTGTGGCTCTGGTTATAACTGTGGCACAGGCTCAGGCCTTGGCCTGGGAACTTCCACATGCAATAGGTGAGGGCCCCCAAAAAATAAAATAAAATAAAATAAATAATTTTAAAAAGATGTGTGGGATGAAGTGCAGGGGCAAAAGCAAAAAGTGAGGGAGCATCACGGCAGAACCAGCAAAGCTGGAGTTCTGTCGTGTGTGTGTGTGTGTGTGTGTGTGTGTGTGTGTGTGTGTGTGTGTTAAAATGAATAGGGCCCATCTGTGTGGAAAGCCCCATAGGCCCAGGGAAGGGTTATGGTTAATTAGGCAGTTGGTGGAAACCACAGGAAGGTTTTGAATGGGGAAGGTGACATGACCAGAGCTGTTCTTTTGGAAGGTCTGTGTGTATGGGACAGATTATTTCCCCCCAGGAAGTGGGTCAGATCCTACAACCGTTCAGGGAAGAACTGATGGATAACAGTAGGGCTATGTTCCTTTGCATCCTGATTGCATAGCCGTACTGAGGTCAGTATGCAATAATTACTAATTCTTGGCAATGACCTGTACTGTTACCCCCAAGGACGTAATAGCTAATATCCCATGACCTTGGATCCTTAGAGAGGGCATTTTATTTATTTACTTTCTTTTTAGAGCTGCATCTGTGGCATTTGGAAATTCCCAGGCTAGGGGTTGAACAGGAGTTGCAGTTGCTGGCCTACGCCACAGCCATGGTAACTAAGGACCTGAACCACATCTGTGAACTATGCTGCAGCTTGTGGCAATTCCAGATCCTTAACCTACTGAGGGAGGCCATGGATCGAACCTGCATCCTCATGGATACTAGTTGGGTTTTTAATGCTGAGCCGCAACAGGAACTCCCTGTCTAAAGGCTGGTTAAGTTGTGTTTGCCCCATTGAAAGGAGTGCAGTCACCTCAGAGTTCAGTGGTAACCAACCCAACTAGTACCCATGAGGACATGGGTTCGATCCCCGGCCTTGCTCAGTGGGTTAAGGATCCTGTGTTGCTGTGAGCTGTGGTGTAAGCCAGCAGCTGTAACTCCGATTTGACCCCTTGCCTGGGAATTTACATATGCCACAGGTGTGGCCCTAAAAAGGCAAAAAAAAAAAAAAAAAAAGAATCTCTCTCCCCTTAGGGGTAAGAGCATATGGCAGCCCAGTCTAAGAGACCGGCTGGGTAGACAGTGCTTGTATGTTACAATTCAAAAGATGAAGTCCTCCACTCTCAAAAAAGATGCATATTTATATAATAATATTGCTTTCCTCTGTAAGTACAGGTGACCTTAAACAACACAGGTAGTTAGGGGCACCCACCCTACAGTTGAAAATCTGATACGGTCCCCAGCTCTTAATCAGTGAAAAGTGATGAGGCCAGACAGGAAAATTCAGGCAAGGTTTTTTGGGGGCCCCTGCTGCAGCAGTGCAGAATGACAAGCAACAGTTTCCCTTGTGCACATGGGGGGAATGGGGTAGAGGGTGAGCTGGTTCCTTATATGGGGCAAGGGTAAGAGTGGGTCCAGGGGTCTGGCCAGAGGGGGTGACTTAAGTGGTCTGCCCACCCCTTAGGGGTGTGGTGTGCAGGAGGCATGTGAAGTATCCTGCTTTTCCTCCTGATACCCTGCTTTTGCTCTAGGCTCTTCAGGAGGGGCAGTTGGGTTTTTAGGTTTTTTGTATCTTCTTGCCCATAATTTGCCCCAACCACACATGTCCACAGTTATTTTTAGTCCTTTATAGTTTCTTTGTATTTTGTTGCTCAAGCTGTTTCTCCAGGTGCAAGCCCTACAGCCACTGCAGCAACAAGTCCCAGGCCTTCCCTATCTCAAATCCATGTATAATACATAGCCGGCCCTCCATACAGGCAGTCCCTCTGTATCCCTGGTACCTCTGTATCATTGGTTCTGCATCCTTGGATTTAGCCGACTGTGGATCTGGACCATGTAACACATAGTATTTACTACCGAAAACAATCCATGTGTGAGCGACCCACACACTTCAAACCCATGCTCTTCACCAATTGTGTCCACCTTCTGAAATGCAGTCACTCCTGCTGCATCTTGTTAAGTCTTTTCTGCCTGGGGCAGTGAGGAAAGCCCAGCCCACCTGGCTGCTGAGGAAAGGAAGCGGCAAAAGAAGGGGGAGGATGAGGCTAGACCTCACCCCGCCCCATTTTGGCCAAGGACTGGCCCACCTACTCACATTAGCCTCTGCTGGATAGATGAGCAGACTGGAAAATGCCTGTAGCTAAAAGAACAATTTCTAAATCAGCCTGTTTCTTGGGGTGTAGAAGCAACTGAAAGGTTCTTAGTGGTTTTTAAGGTGCCTTTCCCAAATGGCATTTTGTTTGTTAACCAAAGTTTATTCGTAAAAATCAAAACTATGAAGAGGGCTGGCTACATAATTTATGGGGCTCAACGCAAAATGAACATGTAAAGCCTCTTGTTCAAAAATTTAAAATTCCCAGTGGTTGGTGACAGCAAAACATTAAAGGAAGCACAGGAGCCTTCTGAGGGGAGGTAGGGAGCCCTACACAGGTGTCGTGCCCACAAAGAGCCTTTATTGGACCAGTTTTTCTCACAAGCTAGTGTTCTCAGGGGTGAGGTCCCTAGAAAGCAACATCTGGGGACTTGTTGGAAATGCCCATTGCGGGCTCCTGTCTGTTTTCACTAGCCTTCCAGGTGATTCTGTCTCATGCTAAAGTTTGAGAACCACCTTTCTAGGATGGATTTCCATGACAAGGATGATGGATTTCGGAATGGAAGTGATCTCAGGGACCATGTGGCCTAACTGTCTTGTATGGGGGAAAATTCAGGGCAGGGTGAAGCAGAGTGAGACCTAGAGGTCACAGTTAACTCTTTACTCATCCACCAGGTATTTTTTAGAGCACCAAAAGGTCTGCGGCTAGTTACCCGTAGTCACTTTCCCAGTTAGGCCAGCTCATATTCCAATTCTATATATTTATTTTTATTTTTTTAAGGGCCACACCTGAAGCATATGGAAATTCCCAGGCTAGGGGTAGAATCTGGAGCTGCAGCTGCCAGCCTATGCCACAGCCACAGCAACACCAGGTTCATTACCCACTGAGCAAGGCCAGGGATCAAACCCACAGCCTCATGGATACTAGTCAGGTTCTTAACCCACTAAGCCACAATGGGAACTCTGTCTTATCATAATTTTAAAGATGAGGAAATCAAAATACCAGAAGTGCTCACTGAGTCCAGGAATAAAGTTGGGATTAAGCCCAGAGCTCCTCAATTCCCTGCCCTCTTCTCGTCTTCAGGTAAGGTCATACAGCTGACAGGTGAGCTAAGTGGCTAGCCATATTCCACCAGCATCAAGACCCAGCACAAGCGCACAGAGTCCCATCACCCCAAGAAATACGCAGCTCAAGGTGGTGCCTAAATCTGATGTCATGACAAAGACTGATGGGAGACCTTGGCTGTAGGTGAAGCTAGAATTTGAGATTCAAGCTCTACAGACTGACGCATCCCAGCACCACCATGGAAGTGAGTGCTGCCATTTACTATCCCAGGAGGGCAGCCAGCCTGAGAGGGATTCAGACTAAACCCTCTGCACTTGAAGGTTCTTTGGGATGCCTGTAATACCCTCTTCTGTATCCTTGGGTCTGCCCATTGCATTCCTGTCATTAAGTCACTTTGAAAGCCTTGGCCCTGGCTTATCATTTTTTCCATTCTTAGGCCAAGGCTATTTGTAGTTTCTCCACCTGTCACCATATGTGTTAGGCTGCAAGGGACGAGCATGGTCTCATTAATAGCATGATCCCAGCTCAAGCTTGCTTAGAACACCACACTTTCTTTGAATGTTCCATCTGAGGGGCCCTTAATGAATCTTCACAGCTTTTCAGCTGTGCTGTTTCAATTGGGCTGGGTGATACATATTGTTATATATATGAAGTTGGTTTCATTTAGGGTCTGAATTATTTCTCAGTGGTCAATGAGGAATGTTTGACAACTGACTTTTTGCATGATATGCTCATGACTAAAGAAGTTTTTGCATGAGTCCAAATCATACAGATATTTAAAAAAGGATTATTATAGAAGAAATACCAGTGGAAAGGAAGGAGAAAAATACAGTGGAATAGCAAGAGGAAAGCTTGGAGTTTCTGGTGTGGCTCAGCAGATTAAGAACCTGACTGATATCCATGAGGATGGAGGTTCAATCCCTGACCTCACTCAGTGGGTTAGGCATCTGAAATTGCCGAAAGCTGCAGTGCTGGTTGTGGCCTATGGCTCCAATTTGACCCCTACCCTGGGAAGAACTTTTATTTTCTGCAGGTGTGGCCCTAAAAAGACAAAAAAAAAAAAAAAAAAAAAGAAATAAAGGAAAACTTACAATTTACAGTGAAACTGGAGAATAGTCACCAATGCAATAATTAAAATGGAAAACCGTGGAGAACGTTACTCAATAAAGAAAATAGAATGTATCATAGGCCTAAATATAAAACTCCTGGAAGATAACAGAGAAAACTGAGGTGACCTTGGGTTTGATAATGAGTTTTTACATACAACACCAAAAGTACTGATCATGAAGAAATAAATGATAAATTGGACTTCATTAAAAAATTTTTTAAAAAAAGTAACTTCTGCTCTGTGGAAGTTATTATTAAAAGAATGAAAAGACAAGCCATACCAACATTGGGAGAAAATATTTGCAGAAGACATCTGTGATAAAGGGCCATTATTCAAAATATACAAAGAACTCTTCAAACTCAACAAAAAGACCTGAGCAGATACCTTAAGAGAGAAGATACACAGATGGCAAATAGACATAAGAAAAGATCATACGTCATTAGGGAATTGCAAATTAAAACAGCAATGAGATGCCAGAACACACGTGTTAACATAGTTAACATCCAAAGCACTGACAACACCAATTACGGGTGAGGATATTGGAGCAGGAGGAACTCTCAATCTGTGCTGGTAGGAATGCAAAATGGCGCAGCCACTTTGGAAGGCACTTGGATTTTCTTACAAAACGAACATATTCTTCTGATCCAGCACCAGTGTTTACTATTTATCCAAATAACTTAAGAACTTATGTCTATGCGAAGACCTGCGTGTGAGTTTTATTCATAATTGCCCAGAATTGGAAGCAACCGAGATATGCCTCGGTAGGTCAATGAATACACAAATTACGGTACATTCAGACAGTGGAATATTATTCGAAGAAATGAGCTATCAAGACATAAAAAGGCATCAAGAAAGCGTAAATGCATGTTACTAAGTGAAAAGCCAGTCTGAAAAGACTCCATACTGTATGACTCTGTATGCCATTTTGGAAAAGGCAGAATTACTGAGACAGTAAAAAGATCAGTGGTTGATGGGGGTTGTTGGGGGAGGAGGCAATGAACAGGTGGAGTTCAGGGCATTTTTAGGTCAATCAAACTATTCCGTATGACACTGGAACAATGCACTCACGTCATTAAACATGTTGGTCAAAATCCAAAGACTGTGCAGTACCAAGTGTGAACACTAATGTAAACGGGTAGGTATTAGTCACTAATTACGGATTAATGTTGATGCATCAACTGTAACAACTCTACTGCACCAATGGCAAGATGTTAGTAATAGGAAAACATTCTTTTTGCTTTTTAGGGCTGCACCTAGGGCATATGGAAGTTCCCAGGCTTGCGGTTGAATCAGAGCTGCAGCTGGACGCCTGAGCCACAGACACAGCAACGTGAGATCCAAGCTACATCTTCCACCTATGTCAAAACCCTGATCCTTAACCCACTGAGCAAGGACAGGTATTCAGGGATTGAACCTGCATCCTCATGGATTCTAGTCGGGCTTGTAACCTATTGAGCCACAAGGGGAACTCCTTTCCCGGGAACTTCTGGGAAACTATTTTTAGAAGGGGAAATTGGTGAGGAAGTAGATGAGAACCCTCTGAACTTGCAGCTCAATTTTCTTGTAAACTTAAAGCTTCTTTAAAAATCTATTTTAAATGATTATATAAACTTACAGGAGAATAAAGAATTAATCAAGCCTGAATCGCCTACCTCTGGATTTCTTGCTATGTAGGCCTACACATATTCCTTGTTTAAGGGACTTCTAGTCAAATTTTCTATTACTTGTAGCCTAAAGTGGCACAATATAAAGTTTTTCTGTATGTTTTTGTGGTGTTTTTAGAATTATGCCTTTTATGTTATTCTGTATTTCTTTACCACATGCTTCTCAGCAAAGAGGTGAAAAAACTTACTTGTTTTATGTATCAAGCACAGATACACATACAATATCTAAACAGATTTCAGATTCTCTATATTTCAATTTCATGGGGGAGGGGCAGGTTTAGGGGGGGGAAGGATTAAAAAAGACTCCTGGGAGTGGAATTATGAAAAACAAATGGTTGAGAAACACTGCTTTCACACACACACACACACACACACACACACACAAGTCCTGAAATTTAGATATCAGCGTAATACACTGAAAAAAAAAACATTTAATTTGGGGTCAAGAGACTAGCTATGTGACCGTCGCAAAGTCACCTAGATCATGTGGTTGCATTTTCTCTGTCTATAAAACATGGGGATTGCACTGGTGATCTCTAAGGGTGTATTCAGGTTCTGATGGTCTATAATTTTGTTTTCTATTTTTACAAATTTGACGCTTTCACATTTTTCCAGCAATAGAATACAGTGTTTTTGAAAGCAATCACATTGCCAAGAGCATCATGTAACCTTGCAGGGAAGGAAAACAATAGAAAAATAAAATCATGTTGTTCATCTTGGAATTGCTGTTTAGCTTCTTTCTGGGTACCAGAAGCACTTCAAGAACATGGGCTAGAAAACTTAACTTTATGTTACTGATGGAGATAGGATTCTAAGAGCTAAATGCAACTGGGCCAAGGGTGATGGATGTGCAGCAGGGCTGTTGCCAAAGTCTGTGACAACTCGCCTCTCTCCCCACTTCCATCCTCCCCTCACCCCAAACACACACACACAGCACATCCTGTTGCCTCAACTGATACACAATTAGAGTGTGCGCTTTGTAACAAAGGTAGAATCAAGAGGTTGTGGTTGGAGAGGGAGCGTGAATCACAAAGAGGACCGGCTGCTGTTTATGTACTCAAGCCTATGATGGAGGTTGGAGGTGCTCTGGATGGGAGAAGGAAGCCTGGAAGTGGAAAGAACCCTTCCTGAACAGAGGCCCTGGATTCAAATAGGGTGACTTGGTGTTCTGGATGACAAGGATGGAATGAAAGTCCATCTCCTGGCCTTTGCACAGAAGCCAACAGTACTCTGACATTCAATCTGGGAAGCACTGGGGCTCAGAGGTTGGTGCTCTACTGACAGGCAGTCACCGAAAGTGGCTTTCAGGGCTATTCTACCAGACAAGAGGCCGAGCAAAGGCAGGCCTGGCCCTGGGAGGAAGTGAAGCCAACAAATTGCTATGTGAACACTTGATATTCATCCCTTAAATTCTCCAAAAACAACTGGGGGATGCACGGGGTAGGGGGGGAGGCTTCGACCCCTTTGATATGCATATGAATGCTGTTGAGTCAGTCTGTGTGTGGGTCAGGAATGAGATCCCAGGAAGTCCTTGGAGGCTTGGTGGTTTAAGGATCAGGTGTTGTCACTGCTGTAACTCAGGTTCAACCTGCCCAGGGTGTGTTCCAAGGAAAGGGGGAAGGAGGAAGAGGAAAAGGGGGAAAAGGAAGGGAAAAGGAAAGAGGAAAAGGAAGAAAAGAAAGATATCCTGTTTAATCCTATTTAATGGGTCCAGAGCTTTAATTTGGGAAGATGAAAAGCTTCTGGAGCTGGTTAGTGGTGATGGGTACACAACACAAGTGAATGTACCTGGTGCCACTGAGAAGTACACTAAAAATAGTTCAAAGAGTAGAGTTTAAGTTTTAATACCACCTTTAAAATCCCGCAGAAAGGCTAACTGCCAATCATCTTATATTAGCAGAGTCTTTTTTTCTGATTTTAATTTATTTTTGGCCACACCTGCAGCACGTGGAAGTTCCCAGGCTAGGGATCTAACCCTCGCACTGGAGCCATTGCAGTGACAAGGCCAGATCCTTAACCTACTGCACCACAAGGGAACCCCCAGAGCCTTCCTTTTAAATAAGACTAATAAAACATGTATAACTGAATCAGTCTTCTTTATACCTGAAACACAGTACATCATCTGTAATTCAATAAAAAAATTAATAAAACAGAGGTCTGGGAGAGGAAAATTGGATTAGGATTTCTGGGACTGTCTCGTCTGTAAAAAAGATCTCCAATTTCCCCCAAGCTCTAAGAAACCAAGTTTCATAATTCTGTGACTTAATTTGACAGAGATATTTGCAAAATGGGAAGGTTGGACGGATAATGAAGCCAAAATGAAATGAGAGGTTTCATTTTCCATTTTATCATTTCAAGTTGGGTTCCGCTACAGTTCTACATGTCTCTACCATCTACAAGCCGTCTTCCAGGAAAGCTGGCACAGCTGTGAAGGGGTGCATTTATGTCCCTTTCTGTTTGTGGTACTTTCTGCCTTTTCTGGGCAGAATTCAAGTCTCTCATACCCCTAGCTCCTTCACCATCACTTTCAGCAGAGGTCCTTGCTGACTACACTGCATTCATAACTCTAAAAGCCATCAGACAGGGGTGCCTCGTCTTCCTGGGACCAAGCTCACAGCCACCCTGCCCCTGTGCACATCTTTACTCCATGCTTCCTCCTTAGTGGAGGCTTGTCCCCTCCTCATAGATTCTAATTTCATTTCCTTCCTTTCTACAGAGACCTCGCTCCATATTTCCCATTTCTCCCTTGACCCATCACTCTCCAGCTCTCTGCTGGATTCTTTCCCTCAAGATTCACATTTGCTCTAGTATGTTCTGCGTTTCTGTGTACCTTTTTTTTCTTTTTGGCCTTTTTGTGAATATTTTTTTCTTTTTTCTCAGTCCAGTTTTTCCCTTTTATTACTTTCAAAGTTATACACTGGACTTCTCTTCCATTAGTACTTAGATGACAATTACAACAAGATATGTAAGTCAACTTCTCAAGTTATACAACATCTTTATCTGCCTCTTGATGGTGCAAGGACCTTAGACCACTGTAATCCTAAGCACCTGTTCTTGATTTATACGTTATTGCTGTCATGCCTTTAAATATACATGACATAAAGTTTACCATTTTAACCATCTTTATACAGTTTAGTGGCATTAAGTACATTCGCATTGTTGTGCAACCATCATCACCAGCATCTACATCCAGAAACTTTTCATCTTTGTAAAAAGGCAACTCTGCTCCCATTAAATAATACCTCCCCATTCCTCCCCCCATCCCCCCAGCCTCTAACAACCATCCTTCTACTTTCTATCTCTATGAATTTGACACCTCAAGGGACCTCATAAGTGAATCATATTTGCTACAGTATTTGCCCTTTTGTGTCTAGCTTGCTTCACTTTGCATAACGACTCAAGGTCATCTGTGTTATAGCCTATGTCAGAATTTCCTTCCTTTCCAAGGATGAGCTATATATTTCACATTTTGCTTATTCATTCATCTGTCAATATATGCTTGAGTTGCTTCCACCTCTTGGCTGTTGTGAATAATGCTGCTATAAACATAGGTGTATACAGACCTCTTTGTATCCCCGAGTTCAAATTTGGGGGGGCAAATATTGGGTCAAAGTTAATTCTGTATTGCTGGATCAGATGGTAATGCTAGATTTACCTTTTTTTTTTTTTTTTTTGTCTTTTTAGGGCTGCAACCTCGGCATGTGGAGGTTCCCAGGCTAGGAGTCAAAGTGGAGCTGTAGTCACCGGCATACACCACAGCAACACAGGATCTAAGCCTCATCTGCAACCTACACCATAGCTCAGAGCAGTTCCAGATCCTTATCCCACTGAGCAAGGTCAGGGATGGAACCTGCATCCTCGTGGATACTGGTCAGATTTGTTACTGCTGAGCCACAGTGGGAATTCCCTAGATTTACTTTTTTTGAGGAGCCTCCATACTGTTTGGCACAGAGGCTGCACCCCTTTACCTTCCCATGAACAACGCACAAAGGTTCCAATTTCTCCACATTCTCACCAATACTTGTTACTTTCTGGGTGCGGGGTGGCAGATTTGGTTTCCTTTTAAGCAGTATGATGCCTCCATATTCAAATTTTGTAAAATGTTCATGATAGGAAAACCCGGTAGATGATGAAGTCCTTATTTCTGGGTTTATTTGAATTCCTCCAGAACATGCCTCTGTGATGATGCATGTAGTCCTGAGTGCTCTGACACTGGTTTCCTTCATGACGTCGGGGCTTTGTGAGGTCAAGTGACATTTGGACTGAAAAAGGAAAAATTGTGTTCCAGTTACCTTGACGTTGTTTAGGACAGGAGATGGCTAACTTTGTAAAGAGCTGGATAGTAAATATTTTAGGCTTTGTTGGCTACATATGGTCCCCATTTCAACCATTCAACTTCGTGTACTTATAGTAATTATTTCACTTACACTTTGTGCTTAGAATAATATTCCATGGCATAGACATTCTATCTAAATTTTTCAACCATTAGGACATTACTATTTTTGTTTCATACAGTTATTTTTAAAGATTAGCTATGCAGGAGTTCCCGTCGTGACGCAGTGGTTAACAAATCCGACTAGGAACCATGAGGTTGCAGGTTTGGTCCCTGCCCTTGCTCAGTGCATTAACGATCCGGCGTTGCCATGAGCTGTGGTGTAGTTTGCAGACACGGCTCGGATCCCGTGTTGCTGTGGCTCTGGCGTAGGCCAGTGGCTACAGCTCCGATTCGACCCCTAGCCTGGGAACCTCCATATGCCGCGGGAGCGGCCCAAAGAAATAGCAAAAAGACAAAAAAAAAAAAGATTAGCTATGCATTTATGTGTGTGCTTTCTTGCTTAGACTTTCTGATTGGGTTGACATTTCTTTATTCTGCAGTACATTCTTTAGAATTTCCTTTAGTGAATGCTTAGTGACACAGATTCTCTTAGATTTTGCTTTTTCCTGAAAATGACTTTAATTTACTCTCACTCTTGAAAGTGTCATAGGTTTATCATACTTTTCTACTGGCTTCTGGCTTCCATTGTTGATCTGGAGTAGCTGTGAATCTAGCTGTTGTTTCTTTGTGGTCAAATATCTGAGTTTTGTCATTGACTAAGAGCTCTTTCTCTTTGGTGCTCTGTGGTTTCACTTTGATGTGTCTAGGGATGGATTTCTTTTCATTTATCCTGCCTGAAATCCAATACATTTCCAGAATCTGAGGATTAGATCAGTTGGGACAATCTTATGTCATTACTTCTTTGAATATTGCCTTCTCTCGTTCCCTATTTTGTCCTCTTGCAACTCCTACTGATAATACATTAGACTGCCTCACACTCTCCAAATTTTTAAAACTTTCTTCCTTACTTCATTTTCCCTATGGTGCATTCTGTTTTTTCCCCCTCTCTGCATCCATCTCTAGGGTATTTATTTTCTCTTCTGAATATTTGAATTTGTTTTCTATGCTGCCATAACAAACTACCATACACTTAGTGGCTCTAAGCAACACAATTTTATCGTCTCACCAATCAGGTCAGAAATCCATTGACCTTGGCTGGTTTTTCTCTGCCCAGCTCTCACAAGACTGAAATCAGGGCCTTGGCAGGACTGGCTTCCTATCTCGAGGCTCTAGAGCAGAATCTGCTTCCAGCTCGTTCAGATTGTTGGTAGGACTGAGTTCCATGTGCCTGCAGGCCTGAAGTCCCTGTTCTCGGACTGGCTGGCACTCAGGGATTTTTCTCAGCTTCCAGAGGCTGCCCTCTGCCCTTGGCTCATAGCCCCCTTCTGTCCTCCAAGCCCACAACAATAAGCTGAGTCTTTCTGACACTTCTGATCGCTCTCTAACCTCAGCTGGGAAATGTTCTCCACTACAAATGGCTTGTTAACATAAAAAAAAATGAAATTTCACCACTCGCAGCATATGGATGGATCTAGAGATTATCCTACTAAGTCAGAAAAAGACAAGTATTATACGATATCACTTACGTGTAGAATCTAACAAATGAATCTATTTACAAAACAGAAACAAACTCAAACACATAGAAAATAAACTTACGGTTACCAAAGGGAAAAGAGAGGTGGGAAAGGATAAATTAGGAGTATGGGAGCGACAGATACTAACTATTACATACAATTTGCTGTACACTGAAATTAACACAATATTGTAAATTGATCACACTTCAATTTAATATAAATAAGTTAAATAAAATAAATGGCTTGTTATGAAACTAAATTCACTTACCCAGTGCACAGCAAGGCAAACGCTGAGATGCCAAGGTTTGCAGCACCAAAAAGGTTTATTCGTGAGGCAGGTAAGGGAGGAGTGAAGTGGCTGAAGAGCTAACCTCAAACCCACCTCCCCAAGTTGCCAGGCTGGGGATATTTATGGGATAAGGAAGAGGATGGCTTGAGTCGTGGGTCGGGGTGGGGGGGTGGGTGGGGTGGTTAAAGGTGATTGTAACTAAGAAAAAGCTGCACTACTCATGGTTTTGCGCAGGTGCAACTAAGCTGCAGGCCTCTTGGTAGGACTCGTTCAGTGATCTCGTCATTAGAGTGATTTGAGCATGGATTTTTTGCCCTTTGCCCTTGAAAGGTCACTGCGTGGCCATTCTCCTACACCTGGTTGGAGGGTTGTGGTTCTAATCAGTATTAACTCTCTGGAGCTCCAGCTGGACACAGCTCACCCCAAGGTCATGATAATCAACTTGGGCAAGCATTGTCTGGGCCACATGATGCTTGAAGGACATAACATTTTTTTTTTTCCTAAGGGCCTCACCTGCAGCATATGGAAGTTCCCAGGATAGGAGTGGAAGCATTGAATTGGAGCCACAGCCATCGGCCTACGCCACAGTTAGAGCAACGCTGGATCCAAGCCACATCTGTGACCTACAGTACAGCTTGTGACAATGCTGGATCCTTAACCTACAGAGTAAGGCCAGGGATTGAACCCACATCCTCATGGATACCATCTCAGAACATTTTGCTCTGGAATCCATCTTGGCCAAAAGATGCACATGCAGATGGGGGAAGACCCTGGGTCTGGTCAGCTGTGAAAGATAACATAACCGGCCAAAGGAAAAAAAGACCCGGAAGAACTGTCCTGCATAAGTGATTTAATTCACCTCTCTGGTGCTCTCCTCATTCAGTAGGATGCCCACACCCACACTCCTCTTTTGGGTGTGTATTCTTACCTTGCTTCTGTCCTAAATAAACTACTTCTCTGCGTGCCCTCCCCCATATTCTATTGTGTTTCTAACAATAAACTTTATACCTGTTTTCACAGTCTTTGCCTCCATGAAACATTCTTGCTTTCAACAGGGCGCAAGAATCAGGGCAATGCTTATTTTTTGTTTTCTTTTCTAGGGCTGCACCTCAGCATATGAAATTTTCCAGGCTAGGAGTCAAATTGGAGCTGTAGTTGCCAGCCTACGCCAGAGTCACAGCAGTGCCAGATCCAAGCTGTGTCTGCAACCTACACCACAGCTCATGGCAATGCCGGATCCTTAACCAGGGCGAGGTCAGGGATTGAATCTGTGCCCTCATGGATGCTAGTCAGATTCGTTTCTGCTGAGCCCTGATGGGAACACTAAGAATCAGGGCAATTCTGATTTTAGCCTCTAGTTGGTCTAGTGGCTAGGATTCCTGGATTTCACCTAGGCTGCCTGAGCAGGGAGTTAAGATCTCTCTAAAGCTCTAAAGACTCACTGCTGTCTTTCTGAGATCAAGTGGAGGCAGGTCACACTGGATTTAATTGATGATTGCCTTCAGTTTCAGGCTCCCCTTTTACCTTGGGCTCATCCAGATAATCCAGAACCTCCTCTCCTCAAGATCCATAACCTTAATTACATCTGCAAGATCCCCTTTGCCATGTAACATACATACATATTCACAGGTTCTAAGGATTGAGGCATAGACACTGAGGGGAAAGGATACTATTTGGCTTATCACAGAATATTTTCAGTTGTATCTAACCTGCTGTTGAATTCTTCTGGGTTTTAATTTTCAATTATTGCAGGCTTATTTTTTTAAGGGTTTATTTCATTATTTTAAAATATCTTCTTTTTAATTCTCTTTCATTTCTTTACATATATGTAGCATATTTTATTTGATATTCGGATTCTGATATTCTTATATCTGAAAGGCGAGTCTGATTACGATATCTATTTTTTTCCTGCAAGCTCTTTTTTCTGCCTAACTTCCTTCTGTGTTTTTTGTGAGTTTTGAACATGAGCTCACATTCTTTTGAAGTTGATTGATGGGAATTTTGCAACCCCAGTGTTTAAGGTGTCTGATCCCCCAGACAACATTTAGATTTGCTTCTACCAGGTGGTTGTGAGGACCAGCAATCGATGGCCCTTTTGTTTTGTTTAAAACTGTATTAAGGTATCTTTAACATATAATAACGTACACACATTTAAAATGTGTAATTTGATAAAGTTGACCTATGCATACACCTGGAAAACCATCACCACTGTCAAGATAATGAACATATCTTGAACCCCAAAAGTTTTCTCTAGCCCTTTGGTTTTTTTTTTTTTTAGTTTTTTTTTTAATTCTTAAAATATTTTAATTTTTTAAAAATTATAGTTGATTTATAATGTGCCAATTTCTGCTGTTCAGCGAAGTGACCCAGTCTCTCTCTCTTTCTCACAAACACACACACACACACACACACACATATATATATATACACACACATTCCCTTATATTATCTTTCATCATGGTCTCAAGCCCTTTGTAATATCTGATGTCTGCGCTTCCCCACCCCAGGCAAACATGGATCTGCTTTCTGTCTCAATACTTTGCATTTTCTAGAGTTTCCTCCAAGAGGAAGAATCATGCAATATGTATTTTTTTTTTTTTTTTTTGGTCTGGCTTGTTTCACTTGGCATAGTTATTTTGAGATTTAGTCATGTTGTTATTATGTGGATGAGTGTTCTTTTCATTTTATTCCTGAGCTATATTTTCTTGTGCATATATTAGTTTCCTGGGGCTTCTGCAACAAATGACCATAAACTGAATGGCTTAAAACAACAAAAATTTATTCTGTCCAAAATTCTGGAGGCTAAACGTCTGAGATCCAGGAAGACTGCCCTTGTTCCTGGGGCTGTAGAAGAGAAGCTATTCCTGGCCTTTTCCAGCTCCTGGGGAAAGACTGCATTCCTTTCCTTGTGACTGCATCACAGTCCCTACCTCTGTGGTCACAGTGACGCCTCTCCTTCCATATGTCACGCTTATCAGACTACTTTCAGAAGTATTTTAGGCTCATCTTGGATGAAGCAGGCTTAACTTTCTTCACTAGATCTTTAACTGAATCTTTTTTTTTTAATTTTACAGAACTTTTTATGTTTTTCACGACAGTTGATTTACAATGTTTCTTCAATTTCTGTTGTACAGCAAAGTGATGCAATCACACACAGTTCCCCGTGCTGTAGGGTAGGACCCCATTGCCTATCCATTCCAAATGCTGCAGTTTGCATCCACTAAGCCCAAACTCACCACCCATCCCACAAAGACACTTTTCCCAGATAAAGTCACATTCAGAAGTTTCAGGCATTTGACTTGGATGTTTTGGGGGGGCAATTTTTCAGCCTGCCACTGAATGGATATAACCACAATTTTTTATCCATTCACCTGTTGATGGACATTTAGTTTATTGTCAGTTTTTTGCCTGCTACAAATAAGGGTACTCATGTAAAAGTCTTTGTATGTGCATATAGTTTCATATATTTTAGGTAGATATCTGGGAGTGGATTGGTTGGAGCACATGGTAGGTATATATTTAATTTAAATTTTTCCCCTTTTTTCCTTTTTTCTTTCTTTCCTTTATTTTATTATTATTATTATTATTTTTGAGGTGAGGATGCCTCATGTGGAAGTTCTGGAACCAGGTATCAAATTCAAGCCAAAGCAGAAACAACACTGGATCTTTAACCACTGGGCCTCAGGGAACTCCAACTCTTAAAAGAAATTGTCAAACCATTTTTTCATCAGCAGTGTATGAGGGTTCGATTTCTTCTACATCCTGGCAAATATTTAATGTCTTTTTAATTTTAGCCTTTCTAACATGCGTGTGTTCTTTCATTATGCTTTTAGTGTGCATTTCCACAATAACAACTGATGTTGTGCATCTTTTATGATGCTTATTTGCCATCCCTATATTTTTATTGATGAAGTGTCTGTTTAAATATTTTGCCCATTTTTAAAATTGAATTGGTGGTTTTCTTATTATTGAGTTTTAAAACATCTCTACACATTCTAAATATGGGTATTTTACAAGATGGGATATGTAAATATCTTTTCTCCTTTGTTATTGATCTTTTCTTTCTCTTACCAGTGTCTTCTGAAAAACAGAATTTTCTAATTTTGATGAAGCCCAGTTTATCAATGCTTTTCCTTCCATGGATAATGCTTTTGGTGTCATATTTGATAGAATGTCTAAAATAATAATATTTGTCTAACCAAAGGGCAAACAGATTTTCTCCAAGGTTTTCTTCCAGGAATTTCATAGTTTTATATTTAACGTTTAGGTCTGTGAGCCATTATGAGTTATTTTTTGTGTATTGTACAAGGTATAAATTGAAGTTTATTTTTTCATATAGCTATTCAGTTGTTCTAGCATTTGTTGAAAAGACTAGCCATTCGCCAATAAATACCTTTGCAGCTTTGTCAAAATTCAGTTGTTCTGAATTTCCCTGATGACCTAGAGAATAAAGATCCAGCATTGTCACTGCTGTAGAGCAGGTTTGATCCCTGGCCTGGGAACTTCTAAATGCTGTGGAGGTGGTAAAAAAAAAAAAAAATCAAGAGTTCCCATTGTGGCACAGCAAAAACAAATCTGACTAGGAACCATGAGGTTTCGGGTTCAATCCCTGGCCTTGCTCAGTGGGTTAAGGATCTGGCATTGCCATGAGCTGTGGTGTAGGTTGCAGGCGTGGCTCGGATCCTGAGTTGCTGTGGCTGTGGTATCGGCCAGCAGCTGTAGCTCCAACTGGACCCCTAGACTGGGAACCTCCATATGCTTCAGGTGCAGCCCTAAAAAGCAAAATAGGTAAGTAAGTAAATAAATAAAAGCAACTGATCTATTTTGGGGTTTTCTACTCTCTCCCATTGATCTATTTGTCTATCATTATGCCAATACTATATTGTTTTATTTACCTTAGTTTTATAAAAATTCTGGTAATTAGATTAGTGTTGACTCTTTAAATTGTCATTCTTTTTCAAATTCGTTTTGGCTACTGTAGATCTTTTGCATTTCCATATGCCTTTTGGAATTCTGTTTTTCAGTTTTTACAAAAAACCTGCTAGGATTTTGATTATGATCATATTCAATCCATAGAGTAATATGACTAGAAAGTACATCTTAACAATATTGAGTTTTCTGACACATGAGCATGACATATCATATTTAGGTCTTCCTTGATAAACTTTTGTAGTTTTCAGTGTGTACGTTTTGCCCATCTTTTGTTAGATTTACCCCCAAGTAGTTCATATTTTTGATGCTGTTAGTAAATGCCATTATTTTAAAATAACCTTTTCTGATTGTTCATTGATAGTATAGGGAAATGCAATATATATATATATATATATATATTTTTTTTTTTTTTTTTTTTTTCCTTTTTACAGCCGTACCTTCAGCATATGGAAGTTCCTGGGCTAGGGGTCAAATTGGAGCTGCAGCTGGGGTCTATACTATAGCCACAGTGCCACCAGATCCTTAACTCACTGAGCAAGGCCAGGGATCAAACTCGCATCCTCACAGAGAAGACTTTAGGTCCTTAACCCGCCGAGCCACAATGGAAATTCCTAGAAATACAGTTGAATTTCTTTCTCTCTCTTTTTTTTTTTTTAGGGCTTGAAGGTGTGGCATAAATGTCGAGCTAAGGGTTGAACCAGAGCTGTAACTGCCAGCCTACACCATAGCCATAGCAATGCCAGATCTGAGCCACATCTGCAGCTTGTGGCAATTTCGGATCCTTAACCCTCTGAGTGGGGCCAGGGATCGAACCCATATCCTCATGGATAATAGTTGGGTTCATTTCTGCTGAGTCATGATGGGAATTCCTACAGTTGATTTTGGTACATCAGTTTTGCATCCTGCAACCTTATAAATCTCATTAGTTAAGCTATCTGGGGGTGGAGTTTTCTTTATGGAAACATTTTTATCTACAATTTCAACTTCCTCAGTCAGACTGTTGAGTCACCTTTTTTTTTTTTTTTTTGAGTGAGATTTAGGAAGTTATGTCTCTCAAGGAATCTATCCATTTTATCTAAGTTATTGTGGGGTTTTTTTTTGGCATATAGTTGTTCATAACTTTGCTTTATTATTGTGAGATAATAGAAAAAATATATACTGGTCTCTGCCCTCAGTTCCTGGTACAGAGTTCCTAAACCCTTATAATTTCTTAAGTAGTAAGAGCACTAGGAACATCTCTTGTTCTAATATTTGTCTTTGATTTGACCCCATCTCTGGCACAGAGCTCTTAAAACACATGTAAGTTCCTAAGTGATAAAAGCACTAGGTCTTTTGGGAGTTCCCGTCGTGGCGCAGTGGTTCACGCATCCGACTAGGAACCATGAGGTTCTGGGTTCGGTCCCTGCCCTTGCTCAGCTGTGGCTCTGGTGTAGGCTGGGGGCTACAGCTCCGATTCAATCCCTAGCCTGGGAACATCCATATGCCGCAGGAGCGGCCCAAAGAAATAGCAAAAAGACAAAAAAGACAAAAATGAAATTAAAAAAAAAAAAAATCTTGTTAGGTCTTTTGTCCTAACAAGGTGACTCTGGGTGGGTTTCTGGGAAGGGGTTGGTCACCAGCAAGACCAAGCCAGGATTAGAAGCTAGGAATTTTCAGCCCCACCCTCCATCCTCTAGATAGTGAGAGGGGCTAAAAATGGAGTTGATTATGCCCAAGTGAGGAAGAGCCCCTACAATCCCAATAGCAGGGGTGGGAAAACTTCCAGGTTGGGGAACATATCCACACTGGGAGGGTGACATCCCCCAACTTCCAAGGAACAGAAGCTCCTGAGCTCGGGACCCTCCCAAATCTTACTCCACGTATCTCTTCATCTAGCTCTTCATCTGTGTCCTTTATCATATCCTTAAATAAAATGGTAAAAGTACTTGTTTCTCTGAGTTTTGTGAGTTGCTAGCAAACTTAAGGAGGTGGGGTTATTGGAAATTCTGATTCAAGTCAGCTGATCAGAAGCACAGGTGACAGCCTGGGCTTGTGATTGGCATCTGAAGTGGGGTGGGGATGGGGCACAGTCTTATGGGATCACTGTGGGGTTTAACTCTCTCTCCTGGTAGATGGCATCAGAATTGAGTCTGATTGAAGGACGTCCAGCTGGTATTGAAGACTTGTTGTTGTGCTGGAAAACCCCATGCACTGGTGACCAGAAGTGTCAGAAGTGAAATGTTTTATGTGAGTACCAATGAAACATACAGGGAAGAAAGACAGTAGGGAGAATTGGGTTTTACCCTATACAGGAGGAGGAAAACTAGGTTTTATCCTTTCTTTTTGGTCTTTTTGTCTTTTTAGGGATGCACCTGTGGTATATGGAGGTTCCCAGGCTAGGGGTCCAAATTGGAGCTGTAGCCACCAGCCTAGGCCAGAGCCATAGCAACGCAGGTTCAGAGCTGCGTCTGTGACCTACACCACAGCTCATGGCAACGCCAGATCTTTAACCCACTGATCAAGGCCAAGGATTGAACCCGAATCCTCAAGGATGCTAGTCAGGTTCGCTAACCGCTGAGCCATGATGGGAACTCTGGTTTTTACCCTTTTAAGTGATCTTCTAATATTTGTAAAATCTGATATTTTAGTCTCAGGAAACTTGTGTCAGTGGTGGAGCTTGTTAAAGGGCAGATTCTGTTTCACAAGGTCTAGTCTAGGGTTTGGCCCCCGTGCTCTACTGAATAATTAACCCCCTAGGTGTAGCTGCAGGTCCACAGACTGCTCTTTGAGTAGCAAGAATTCCACAGTTGTTGCAAATGAGGAAGAATTTATGATGTGAGAGGCAGTAAAGGGTGGTTAAAACGTCCTGGACTAGGGACCAGGCAATGTTGCCTATGAACTTCAAAAAGCCACCTGGCTGTTCTCCACAAGTGGCCCCCATCCCAGTGTGTCCTGCCCCAGCCAGAGACCTTGTTGGCTAAGGAATCCAGGCAGTGGCTCCCAACAAATCCACATGGTGGTGCAGCAGCTGAGCGTGAAAACACAACTAAAACAAGTAAGCAACAACAAAAAGCCCAGCCAGCCAGCCAACCAACCAACCAACCCACCCACCCAATCAACAAAGCACTGGCAGGATGCCATCACTTGAAGTGACAGTGGAGACTTTATAGCTCAGGTTTTTCATTTTTACGTGTACGGTAATCCAGCTCAGAGATGTAACTAAAGCTGCCTGAGGTCTCACAGCAGGACCAAAATTGGGGTCAGTCTGGCCCCAGCACCAGTTCCTTTCTGCCACTGCATACTGACTTTCCAGATATTAGTGATGATTAGCGCCTGGGCAGATCCCGTAATCCCTCGGCCTCAGCAAGCGTCTCATCTGTAAGATGATCGCCGAGGTTCCACCATCTCCAACACTCTCTGGAAGTTGTATCTCCTTAATTTCTCATTTGGGGAAAGAATAGGACAAAGATGGGTCCCTCTCCTTCTGCAGAACTCTAGACCCAAGGCAGTTAACCCAAACACAAAGTGTTGCTTAAAGTAAAATTGCAAGTGTGGATGTCCTCTTTCCACTGTTAGAAGAAAGTTCTCTGATTCTCAGTTTCTGTCAAGTGAGAACATTGTTTTGCCTTTTGCCTCACAGCATTTGATTTATTTTCAGCTGAGTTGCCTTAAGGACTAAATTATAGGGGGGACCAGGAACTTGGCTGACTTTCTGTGACTAAGAGATAACAAGAAAACCTCATCTTCCTCTCCTTTTATCATTGCCAAAGCTCCCAGGAGGGACCTTTAATAGCCCTTGAGTTGTGGCCTTCCTACACTGCCTCACTGCTTGAGCTTTTATTTTGTGTAGAGTGTCTGGGTCCATTACCAGGGGTTGGAAAAGAGACCCTCAGAGTGAAATTGGTCTTTAGAAGATGTAGTTGAAGGTTTCTCTTCGATAAAGGAAATCGAAACTCCTAAGGATTTTTGTAATTTCTTCTAGAAAACAAGCGTATTTATGTGAACATTCAGAAAGAAGAAACCCTATGACTCAATCCCACATACAAAATAGAGAAAAAGAGACTAAAATAGAATAGAAAATGTCCTGGCTTGCTGCCAAAGAAAAACAACTAGCCTTTTGGTCTATTCAGTAGATCCATAGATCCTGATTAAATTCAAACTAACTGTAGCTCTTTTGAATCTCTGCTAATGAAAGGAGTAGGCTTTAAAAAAAAAAAACCCTGATTTTTGGAGTTCCCGTCGTGGCTCAGTGGTTAACAAATCCGACTAGGAACCATGAGGTTGCGGGTTCAATCCCTGGCGTTGCTCAGTGAGTTAAGGATCCAGCGTTGCCGTGAGCTGTGGTGTAAGTTGCAGATGAGGCTCGGATCCCTCGTTGCTGTGGCCCTAGTGTAGGCTGGTGGCTACAGCTCCAATTAGACCCCTAGCCTGGGAACCTCCATATGCTGCAGAAGCACCCCTAGAGATGGCAAAGAGACAAAAAAAAAAAAAATCAATTTTCAAATCAATGAGCAAACCCACCCAGGACTAGTAAATGCTGCAGTCAGGATTCAAACTCGGATCTGATTTAAAGCTCCTTAGCTGCTCTGTTAGATTGCTTTTCTCAAAGGCAGTAATATCCATCTATCTCAGTTTAACTTCTGTCCCAAGCTAGTCTAATATCCTCCAATGCAATTTTTTTTTTTTTGTCTTTTTACCTTTTTGCCATTTCTTGGGCCTCTCCTACGGCATATGGAGGTTCCCAGGCTAGGGGTCAAATCGGAGCTGTAGCCACCCGCCTACGCCGGAGCCACAGCAACACAGGATCCGAGCTCACGGCAACGCCGGAACCTTAACCCACTGAGCAAGGCCAGGGATCGAACCCGCAACCTCCTGGTTCCTAGTCGGGTTTGTTAACCACTGACCAAGCCGGGAACTCCCCAATGCAATTTTGAATTTAGTCCAGTGATTCTCCCAAGAGGGCAGAAGGCAACGTAAGGCAAAAGTATCTGCCAAACATGTGCTTGGGAATACAGTAGGTTCGACTCTTATTCTTGAATGACCTACATCCCTGGGCCATTCCAGTTTAGGATACTCCCATAAAACAAGAGAGGAACATCCAGACGTTGCTCTGAATCAGCCCGCCTCAGCCAAACAATTTGGATGAGGCAGGTCTAAGAGGTCTCTTCTTCATTAAGCCAGTATTTTTGGACCAAGTTCTAAGTACCAAGGACTAAGGTAGGTGTGCTGGTACCAAGAAGAAAGCAAATTGCTCTCACCTTCAAAGAGCTCATGGACTGAAGGGGAGAGAATCACACAAATGAAGGGATAAACGATAGATCATTTAGTAGCGCTGATGGAAGCATGCATGAATGAGTGGATATATAGGAAGACAGGACCCAGGTCTGATTAGATGAGACAAGGCAAAGTTTACAGAAGAAGTGGGGGTGGAGCTGAAATATGAAAGATGAGCAGGAACTTTCCAGGTACATAATCTGGTGCTGGTTTTCAGGAAGAGGGAAAAGCATATGCGAAGGCTTGGATGTCTGTTTTCCTTTTTTTTTTTTTTTTTGGTCTTTTTAGGGCCACACTCGTGGCATATGGAAGTTCCCAGGCTAGGGGTCAAATCGGAGCTGCAGCTGCCAACCTATGCCGCAGCCACAGCAATGCTGATCCAAGCCATGTCTAAAACCTATATCACAGTTCATGGCAATGCCAGATCTTTAAGCCACTGATCGTAGCCAGGGATCGAACTCAAGTCTTCATGGATACTAGTTGGGTTTGTAACAACTGAATGACAATGGGAACTCCTCAGATGCCTGTTAAGCCTTGAGTGCAAGAATCTAATGTAAGGCGACAGGGTAGAACACAGCAGGAAATAGGAGCAGACATGGGAGCTGGTGCAGAACATGAGGAGCGGCCTCTTGGACCATGCTGGGCAGTGCATATTTGTCCTCTAAGACACAGGAAGCTCCTGGAGAATTTACAAAGGGCTCATGGTTGCATTATCATGTTAGAGCCAAAATCCAGGCATGACACCTTACAGAAGCCAAAATATGCCAATGGCTTTAAAGAGCACTTAATGAGTTATTCCAGCCACTACCCAAGCCTATCAAAATCACCAAGCATGTAAAATCTTCGCCTGTGTTTCTCACTTTCTCCCGCTTCTCTTCCAGCTAACTGTGTTCTGTCCTTTACCATCTAACCTACCCAAACGTTCCCGTGTTTCAAAAGTCCAAATGAAGCCTCACTACCTAGAACCTCAAGTCAAATTCACAAGACCATCTCAGATATCACCTGAATAAAACAGTTGGCACAAATGACCATATATGAATAGGTGGGCTTAACACTGTGTCCTCCAGCTATCCAGCCCCCACATAGGTAGGAGAATGCTTTCCTGGAATGAACTGGGCTTGAATGAATCCAGAAGGGCAATTCTGGCCAAGTGAAGGTCTCATTCCTGGAGGTTCAAGTTTGCAGAAATAGGCAATAGGGTAGGTAGAGATGTATGGAAGGGACAGAATCCATAGGCATTCTCTGAGCAAGAGCAAAGGACTGAGGCAGTTGCTAAAAGATGGAATGCAAAGATGGGGCATGGAGGAGCCAGGGATATGAGACCAGAACCTGGGTGGGTTGAGCACCTGGGATGTGAACTCCCAGAGTGCCTGAGACGGTGCTGCTACCACCAAGGTGTTCGCTGGGCTGTGCTGCGAAAGGAACCTGCAAAAACATCTATATCCTAAACAAGTTCTCTATCCATCTTGCTGGCTCATCAGTTAGTGGACCATACACAGTTTTTCAGCAGATAATCTTCTGATATTCCTTGCTTTCTGAAATTTCAAAAATTTATAAAATTGCTACCCTGTCTTTGGCCCTTTCTCCCCAGCTCCTCCCACCTACATGTAAAGATTGATAGTCAGCAAAAGATAAATGGATAAAGAAGATGTGATAGTGGAATACTAGGCAGTTATAAAAAAGAATGAAATAATACCATTCGATAATATCATACTAAGTGAATTAAATCACAGAGAAAGACAAATATCATATATCACTTATGTGGGCTCTAAAATATGACACAAATGAACTTATTTATAAAACAGACTTATGATTACCAAAGGGGGAAGTGGGGGAGGGACAAATTAGGAGTTTGGGATTAATATATACATACTACTATATATAAAATAGGTAAACAATAAGGACCTGCTACATAGCACGGGGAACTATATTCAATATTTTGTAATAACTGTAATGGAAAAGAATCTGAAAAAGTGAGTATATGTGTGTGTGTGTATAAATCTAATTACTTTGCTGTACACCAGAAGCTAACATAGCATTGAAAACCAACTATGCTTCACTTTTAAAAAATCAAGAAGTTAAATCAACATTACCGAGACAATGCTTCCTGTAGGAAGAATGATCAGCATGCAGTGATATAAAAGGTATCCAAGATACAGTGTTACATTTAAAAAAAGAAGTTTTGGCGTTCCCGTCATGGTGCAGTGGAAATGAATCCAACTAGGAACCATGAGGTTGCAGGTTCCTCCCTGGACTCGCTCAGTGGGTTAAGGATCTGGCGTTGCTGTGGCTGTGGTGTAGGCCGACAGCTGAAGCTTTGATTCAACACCTAGCCTGGGAACCTGCATATGCCGCGGGTGTGGCCCTAAAAAAAAAAAAGCAAAAATAAAATAAAATAAAAAATAAAAAAATTTCACGAGTTCATCTAGTTCAATCTTATTTAAATTAAAAATGCTTATAGAAAAGCATTCCATTTATGAATGTACACTTTAAAAAGACAAATTGAAATACTCCCAAGTAGTGTTTTTTTCTTTTTTAAATTTTGTATTACCCAAGCCCTATTGAATAGTCCTATCTGCACACACCACCCACCTGTCCTTTTCACTCTCTTAAGGGATTCTGAACCTTGTGGTAACTTAAGAAAACTGTAAACATCATCAATAGGAAAGAGAATGTGGGTTGCTGCATGAATAAATGTTGAAAAGGCCAAGGATTTCATGTTGTTTTAAGTCTGTTCTTAACAATAAGTAACAATCATTAGATTGAATTTTATCTCTTGTTATTTTACCCACTCTGCTTTCTGGTTTTGTGAAAAAGAACCTAGGTGTCTTAACTGACAGTAAGTTCAATAAAGCCAACTGTAGGCGGACCAAAAAACCTAACGCAAAGTTAAACTGGATTAATAGATGTGATGTTCGGTTCTAGATGACATATTGTTCTCTGAGCTGGTGAGAACACAGCTGGAGTAATAAAGGCTATCATTTATTATAAATGTGACATGTTCACCTTGTAAAAAACAAATAGCACAAAACTGTACAAAATAAATTGTTGAAATCCCTGCATCTTTCCGCCCCCTACCCATTCACCATGGTTTGCTGATTTGAACAGTTCGCAATGTTTTCTTCTAAATACAAACATTTTATAGACATATATAATTTTCTTCCACCAAAGAAATCACTTTGGCAACTTGCTTTTCATTCCAAAATCACCGACATCAAATATACAAATATAGAGATGTTCCATAATTTCCTTAATCAACCCCTACACACAGACATTTGTCTGTATCTGCAGGGTAGGTTCATAAAAATGGAATTTCTGGGTCAAAGGGTACATTCACAATTTTTGACAGGTAGTAACAAATCCTTTCCAAAAAGGTTGCATGGAAATCACATTTGAGAAACAGCATATGTATACACATGCACACACACACACACACACACACACACACACACACACGAGTGTGTCCAGAAAAAAAATAATTAAGGTAGTAATATGACATGAATGTTGGATGTATGGGTTTTTAATAATTCACTTCATATTTGAATTGTATGACCTTGGACATGTTATATAACCTCTTCAAGTCTCAGTTTCCTCATTTGTAAAATGGGAATCATAGCTCCTCCCCCTCTGTGGTTGGGTCGCTTTAATGAGATAATCTGTGGAAGATGATTACTATGGTGTTTATCACACACGAAGCATTAAGAGATGCTGTTAGGGTGAAGAATCTGGAAAACAAGGGTCAGGAGACAATGGAAAGGAATTTTCTGTGTGCTGCTCATTGTCTCAAAGGGTTTGAAAGGCAATCACGGGGTCCTTTCCCTCCCTCCCCCACTTTTTAGGGACGCACTCACAGCGTATGGAAGTTCCCAGGCTAGGGGTCAAGTTGGAGCTACGGCTGCTGGCCAGAGCCACAGAAACGTGAGGTCTGAGCCGTGCCTGCAACCTACAACACAGCTCATGGCAATGCCAGATCCTTAAGCCACTGAGGGGAGCCAGGGATTGAACCTGCATCCTCTTAGATCCTAGTCAGGTTCGTTAACCACTGAGCCACTAAGAGAACTCCCGAGATTGCTATTCTTGAGCAGAGGAATTTTTCATTAGCTTGAGGGGAGACAATGGCTGGATGAGAGTATACCCTGTTGACCCAAACGAAGACCTGAGGTGGAGCCAGTGGAAAGGGAGATAGGACCTCTAAATGTGGCTCTGTCACTAATTAGTTCCTCTCAGCCAGGCCTCCTAATTCCCCTGGCAGTGGTTAACAACCATCCTGGATTCAAGTTCTGGTTTTACCAACTATTAGTCATAGGATCCTGGGCAAATCACTTAATGTCTCTAAGCCAAGGTTTCCTCCTGCGTGAATGGAGATGACTGTACTTTTTAGGCATAAGATTTTGTGAGATTAAATTAGGTAGCCTTCAAAACACTCTGTGTAGCGCCTGGCCATATGCTCAATTAGTTACATTTATTAGCTTTTTAAAAATTATGGATACCTACCAGATACTGTGTCACAGGTGTAGTGACTATTCCAAACTGTACAAGATTCTTGCCTCCCAGGGGTGTGTAATCAGTAAGTGAAATGATATAAAATTATTTCGGATTCAAGGCAGTATTTCCTAGCCACATATAAGTGCTATGCAGATCAACTATAACTATAATAATCAGGAAAAAGTTTGAAATATTGAGAGAATTACCAAAATGTGACACAAAGACACAAATGAGCAAATGCTGCTGGAAAAAATGGCCCTAATAGACTTACTCAATGCAGCATCGCCACAAACCTTCAATTTGTGGGAAAAAAAATTAGAACTCTGCAAAGAATAATCATATGCAGTAAGATGAGGTAGGTATAATGTTGTGCCAATTTCTGCTATAGAGCAAAGTGATCCAGTCATACATATATATACATTCCTTTTGTTGTATTATCTTCTATCACATCCCAGAAGATTGACTACAGTTCCCTGTGCTACACAGTAGGACCTCTTCAATGTCTCTACATACCACGTTCAATCTTTCCTCTAGCTTCTTGAATACATGGAATACGGTAATAGTTACTTTATTTTATTTTTTGTTTTTTAGTGCCGTGTTAGCAGCATATGGAGTTATGCTAACACGGCATAGGGGGTCAAATCAGAGCCATAGCTGCCGACCTACACCACAGCTCACTGAAATGCCAGATCCTTAACCCACTGAGCCAGGCCAGGGATCGAACCTGTGTCCTCATGGACACCAGTCAGATTTGTTTCCGCTGAGCCACAACAGGAACTCCGGTAATAGTTACTTTTTTTTTTTTTAATAGTTACTTTTAATGTTCTTTTCTACTAGCTCTACCATGTGTCAACTTTGGATCAGTGTGATTAATTTTTCTTCTGATTACGGATCATACTTTCCTTTGCACACCTGGTAATATTTGACAGGAGCCAGAAACTGCCAATTTTACCTTGTTAAATGTTGAATGTTTTTGTTTTCCTATGAGTTTTTTTTTTTTAAGCTTTGTTCTGAGACATGTTTATGTGACTTGGAAACAGTTTGATCCTTTCAGGTCTTGTTTTTGAGCCGTTTTAGGTAGGACCAGTGCATCATTAGTTTAGGGCTAACCCCTCTTCCCCACTTCTATTTATCTGGTCCTCTGTGAATTATGAGATTTTCCATTCTGCTTCTTTGCAGCTCTCTCCTCTTCTGTAATTGGCCTTGCAAACTCTAGCCACCTTGGTCTCTCAGAACTCACAGTTTTAGGAAACCATTGAGCTATGCCTGGGTTCCCCTAATGCCCTTGCATCTTGGAAACATTCTCCAGGAAATAAGCTGGGGCAATCATACTGCTCATGTCACTTGTTTCCTGCCTCTCAGGGATCATCATCCTTCTTTGCCTGATGGTCAATGTCTTCAAAAGCTTTTCCACAGATTTTGGTTATTTCAGGAAGGATTGTAAATCTGATGTCTTTTAATACATCTCATCTGGAACTTGAAGTCCCCACAATTTTTGAAGCCTAACATTAACAGTCTTTGTAATTGTGGGTCTCATGTCTAATAGTTAAAATGTACTCATAAACTTGCTCAGAGATTATGATTTTTAAATTTTTAATTTATTTTTTGCTTTTCAGGGCTGCAGGTGTGGCATATGGAAGTTTCCAGGCTAGGGGTTTAATCAGAGCTGCAGCTGCCGGCCTATACTATAGCCACAGCAACACCAAATCTGAGCCACGTCTGCAACCTATACCACAGCCCATGGCAACACCAGATCCTTAATCCACTGAGTGAGGCCAGGGGTCCACCCCACATCCTCATGGATTCTAGTCGGGTTCGTAACCTGCTAAACCACAACAGGAACTCCTCGGAGATTGTTATTTTAACTTTAAAATTTTAATTTACATCTAAGCAAGTTAGCTCAGTCAATGTTTCTAAGGATAATTATTTTATCAGCAAATATTTGAGCACCCAGTAGGCTCATTTCTAGTTGTTGGGGATTATAGCTGTGAATAAGAAGACAAAACCTTGGCCTCATGGAGTTCATATTCTAGTAGGCATATTTTTGTTCCTGTTTCTTTTTTTTTTTTTCTTTTTCTTTTTATGGCTGCACCTGCAGCATATGGAAGTTCCTCAGCTAGGGGTCCAATCTGAGCTGCAGCTGCAGGCCTAGGCCACAGCTACAGCAACGCCAGATCTGAGCCTCATCTATGACCCACGCCACAGCTTGTGGCAACACCAGATCCTTAATCCACTGAGCAAGGCCAGGGATCGAACCCACATCCTCATGGACACTCTGTTGGGTTTTTTAACCCATTGAGCCACAACGGAAAGTCCATGGGCATTTTTTTTTTTTTTTTTAGAAGCTAGTGTGATGTTTGCTAATTGGTTAAATTCTTTCTGCAGGAAACAAAACTAAGTGACATAAAAATTCTAAGGAACAATGATAAAGTCAGGCATACTTTCAGCTTGAAACGTCTGCAAATTAGTAGCCCTTGAACCATAGTTGTGTAGCATCTGTGGGCAAATTTTACTGTTTGAACATAAGCTGCAGGATTCAATGCCCTGCCTGTCAGCTAGCCTCTGGATTCCCAACGTGGAAGTGTCTAATTCAGAGTGGGTGCTTGATAAATATGCGATGAAACCATTTCAATCTCGTCTTCACGGGACTTCATCTGGCTTCCTACAGCGACATAACTGACAGGAAACAGCTAGCAGCACCATGGGGATGAAAATGCTTAAGTGCAACAGTGGGAGATGGACATGTAACATGAAGCTGCCTGCTTGTCCTCTATTGCCAGTTCTTTTAAATTTATGACTGGCAGGTGAGAGCTGACACTTCCTGCCTTTCATTTGGTTCCATGACTTTTTAATTTTTTTAAAAAATTTTTTATTTATTTTATTATTATTTTGTTGTTGTCTTTTTTTTTTTTTTTTTTTTTTTTTTTTGCTATTTCTTGGGCCGCTCCCGCGGCATATGGAGGTTCCCAGGCTAGGGGTCGAATCGGAGCTGTAGCCACCGGCCTACGCCAGAGCCACAGCAACGCGGGATCCGAGCCGCGTCTGCAACCTACACCACAGCTCACGGCAAAGCCGGATCGTCAACCCACTGAGCAAGGGCAGGGACCGAACCCGCAACCTCATGGTTCCTAGTCGGATTCGTTAACCACTGCGCTACGACGGGAACTCCATGGTTCTATGACTTTTTAATATGGCTGATTTAAACCCCTTGCCTTGGTTCCCCCAGGTGAGGGAGAAGAGAGGAAGAAGAAAGGGGATTCTGTAGCTTCTAAACTTTACTTTCCAGTGTTGTATGTGTGTGGTATCTATGAATACCTGTGGACATATACGGAAAACGTGAATACGGGGAACAACTTGAACTGGCTGTCGGTGGTCAGGGACCCAGGCCATGTGTGTCCTTCCTCTGACCCGTGTACACCTGGCCGCCCAGGTAACCCAGTCAGTCCAGCGGCGCCGCAAGCCAGACCGTGGGTAGGAAGCGTGGGCGTGGGCTGATGCTGGCCTCCGCACACAGCGCTGGAGGTTCGGACGCTGCGTTGGGAACCTTCGCGGGAGCTGGGGTGCCCCACTGCCTTCCCGCACGTGCTCACTGTGGCCAGGGTGGGGGCGGGCGCGGGCGCGGGCGCGAGCGGAGGCCCGGGCGGGGCGGGGCGGGGCGGGGCGGGGCCAGACACCCACGTGACGGGCGGCGCGGGTATTAAGCAGCTCGGCTGCTTCTTGCAGCCCGAGCTGGTGCTTCGCCCGCGACCCAGCGCCCAGCCGACCCGCCCCGAGAGGACCGCGTGAAGGTCGCCCTGCGCCCGCCCGCCCGTCCGCCCGTCCGCCTCCCGCGCCCCGCCGCGTCTCCGCCCGTCTGCCTGTCCGCCGCAGCCCAGGCCACCGAGCGCCATGAACCAAGTCGAGCCCGGCGTGCAGTACAACTATGTCTACGAAGACGATGAGTATATGATCCAGGAGGAGGAGTGGGACCGCGACCTGCTCCTGGACCCGGCCTGGGAGAAGCAGCAGAGGAAGGTCAGCTAGGGACTCGTGCCCGTGTGTCCCCCTCCCCGAGCGTCGCCGACGGGGGAGCGCCGCCGACCGTGCGGACTAGCGGGTGGGAGCAGGCTGGAGGGGTCGTGTCGTCCCGTGACCTTGTGACCCGGGTGCCCCCGTAGGAAGGGGAAAACGTGCAGGGACCGGCTTGGCAACCGGCGTCGTGGGTGAGCGCGCGAGTGCGTGGGTGCGCGCGCGGGTGTCACATCAGAGTTCCAAAACGAAAAATGTTACAGGGATAACAGTGCTGGGGGCAGGGGAGGTTCCGGTTTAACCTGCGATAGAACAGAATCTGAGGCTCAGGTCTGCTTCTGACCCCTAGAGTCTGTGACCTTGTCCCCAAAGTTGTGTCTCCTGGTCCCTTTGTGTCCTTTTTCCCCTAACTGATGACTTCCCAAATAAAAGAGGTCAGAGGAACATCTTGTCCATCCCAGTTTTCATGGGGCTGCCCCCAAGAGTAATTGAAAATCATTTATTCAGTGTCTTAGGGCTCCTTGGAGAGGGGTGCTGTATGAACAGTAGACATTCACCCATAAAGTAATAGTTATTTCACACTCTATTTTTGGTTCATTGAAGTAAGCACACAGGGATGAGGGAGTCAGCCAGCTCGAAAAGTTTCCTGCCCATGTTGGTTGGCGCTCTCTGGGGGCCCAATGGAACATTCCACTATTTCAAGGTTTCTTCTTGATCCCCTTGGCTGGAACAAGTGGGACATGCTCACCAGGAGGCTAAATGCTGCCTCCTGTTTGACCGGGCACAGAGTCTGGCCGAGTCAGGCGTGCCAGCCCAGACCTGCTCATCCAACCTTATGATGACAGTGTCCTGGCAAAAGCAAGGTGCCCTATGCTTTTTCCCCCTGATTTTTCCGGGGGTGGGGCAGCGTGGCTTTCCCTTCTAAGGGCCTGCTTTGAAGTGGATAACCTCTGTTGACCATATGTGTGCATGAGAATGCTCTGTGTAGCTGCCTGCATGGGTAACTATTATCTAATAGAAGCCGGTGAATAAATACATGGCTGGAAAACACATACACTCCATACTCCCAATAGTGCTAGCTGAAGGCGAGAGGTCTAGTATTTGGATAGTTATTAAATAACCATTTTGGGGTTTTGTGGTTGTTATTTGTAAAATAACCATATATTATCAAATTGGGATTTCTCTTTCCTTGTCTTTTTTTCTCTCTTAAAAACAACAACAACAACAAAACCCTGACCTACTGTTATTATTTTAAAGCTCTAATTTAGCTACATTTCATTCCCCACCTTAGCTTCCTAAGACTTCCATCATCCCTAGCATCTTGGAAACGACAGAATGGGAGTAATAAGGAGAAGTTGAGTCTATAAAAGGGAATAAAATTTCAAAACGTCCGCATGTTTTAAATGAGTTATTGTGAGGGAAACTCATGGCCTGGGGATTATTAGTGTGTCATCTGGGCAAGTTGATGCATCATCAGAAAGAAGTTTAAAAGCTGCTTTCATTTTTAGCATGCTCCTTATTAAAAAATTTTTCCGGAGTTCCCGTCGTGGCGCAGTGGTTTACGAATCCGACTAGGAACCATGAGGTTGCGGGTTCGGTCCCTGCCTTTGCTCAGTGGGTTAAGGATCCGGCGTTGCCGTGAGCTGTGGTGTAGGTTGCAGACGTGGCTCGGATCCCGGATCCCGCGTTGCTGTGGCTCTGGCGTAGGCCGGTGGCTACAGCTCCGATTTGACCCCTAGCCTGGGAACCTCCATATGCCGCGGGAGCAGCCCAAGAAATAGCAAAAAAAAAAAAAAAAAAAAAAAAGACAAAAAATTTCTTTTCCCACAATTTTGATGATTACATTTTTTTCATTTTTTTTTTAAGTCTTAAATCTTTGTTTACATGATTGCTTTTTTCCCCCCATGAGAAAGAGCAAAGTAGCTGAGCAATTGGACAGGTAGTCTGCCCATCATTTTTGAAAGTAATAGTCTAGTTGCAATTGTGTCTGTTGACTTTGTTAAAGTACAGTGCAGGATAGAGTTAATTTGAGTTTCCAAAGGCCACACTGACATATGCTTTTTGTCATATGTATATGCTATATATTCACAATATTTTTGGATATAATTTCATTGTAATTTTTTAAAATTTGAGGCTCTTGTGTGCATGTATTATTATAATTGTATAGCACTTGAAGTACATAACTAAAAAAACAGAACACTTCCTAATCCCAGTACAAAACAATGTTAAAAAGTTTAAAGTGAGAATTCATTTGTTTTTATCCCCTTAGATAAAGAGGTTAGGTTTGTAGATGTTGGAGAAAAACAAAACAGAACAAAACATGACATTAAGACACAGAGCTGAACAGATCCAGAAGATTCTCGATTTCTACTTTTGGTATAGAACCCACTCAAGTCAATAGAATAATACTGAGCTGTGAGCTCAGGGCAGCCAGAGCAGGGGCCTCTATTTATGTCCTATGAGCCAAACTGCTGGAACAGGATGAGGATAAAATGCCATTGTTTCTATTGTGGGTACCTGCTCTACACTTGCCATTTCAGTGATATGCTGGGTATGAGATCTGTCAACAGATGCTGGTAACACATGATGACGTCTATGGCGTTATAATGGATGTGAGGGCTAATTATATCCACAGTTCACAGAGTCTCAGGGGCTGTGGTAATCCTTGCTCTCTGGTGTGGAATTCCTGGCCACAGAAGGACTTAGGAAAAGCATAGTGTGCTGTGTGTGTGTGTGTGTGTGTGTGAGTGAGAGAGAGAGATACCAGAGAATTCGTCACATAAAATTTACCACCTTAACCGTTTTAAAACCTTCGGTTCATGCATATTAAGTACATTCACATTGTTCTGTAACCATTTTCCAGAACTCTTTTCATCTTGCCCAACTAAACTCTGTATCCATTCAACAGTAAATTTCTATTCCTCTCACCCCGCCCACCCCCACCCTCCAGCCTCTGGCAACCTTCTGATTTCTATCTCTATATGAATTTGACTATCCTATGGACCTCGTATAAGTGGAGTTGTGCACTGTTTGTCCTTTTGTGATCTCTTAGTTCACTTTGCATAATGTCCTCAAGGTTCATCCCTGTTGTATCATGTGTCAGAACTTGCTTCCTTTTAAAGGCTGAGTAATATTCCACTGCATGTTTATCCATTCATATCGACCCCACATGGGTTGCTTCTACCTTTTGGTTGTGAATAATGCTGCTGGGAACATGAGTGTACAGATATCTTCATGACCCCATTTTCAGTTTTTTTGTTCGTTTGTTTGTTACATCCCCAGAAGTGGAACTTTTGAATCTTGAAGCAATAATTGGTTTTCAGTTTTGGGAGGACCTGTGGTTCTTTTTCCAAAAGGAGTCAATTTAGAAGATGTTGAATCGAGCATGAGTAGGTATCGGCATTTCAAATTGCCTCCGCCTTTTCTTTTGGGGGCGTTTAGGAATACTTATATTCCCAGAAATTCGGTTCTCTTTAGTGGACTTGTGAAACTTCTAGAGCTTTGGTGTTTAGAAGCAAGCTTCTCCTGGAACCAAGAAGCACGATCAGCTTTTAGCTCAACTGCGGCCTAATCGGGAGGTTACTGGTCAGGGCAGCAATGCTGAATATGTGTGCTATCTCCATGGGCACAGGCGCTGTCTGTCACCACACTCTGGGAGGCTAGCACAGACCTTTTAAGGAAATGACTTGTGTGTTTCCATACATAAAGGGTCCTCCCATCCTTAGTCTCCATCAGTTGTCAAGAGCATAGATAGCCAAATAGAATCCTTTATTCCACCCTCAGAATTCTGAGTAGTTTTCCTTGCTCCTCAAGAAAGCTGAGTTCTTCTGCACACTCCCAGTTGAGCTGGACCGACTCACCATTCACCTGGGGGCACCGGCTGTTGGTCCTGTCACGCTAAAATGTTGTCACATGGGGTCAGGCTGCGTGGAAGGACACTTGTGTGGGAGCAGCTGCCTGTAGGTCCGGAATAAACAGGGAGCCCAGAACCTCCAGTTGTCTCCTTCGGTGTTCTGAGGAGCAGCTGCTGGTGAAAGGCCAGTGGGGAGGGCTCTTTTCCCCTACATGGTGGGGCACGCTCTGGCAGGAATTTTTTCATGGGAGTGAAAAAGGCCCTGATTGTTCCAACGAGGTGAGCGATTAATGAAAATCCGGTAAAATGTCTCAGATTCATGAGGCACAGCTGAATCTCAGCTCTTCCCAGTACTCTGTTTGGCTGAAGTCTAGTCGCTGAACCTTTTGAGCTCCATCTCTTCATCTAGAAAATAAAGGGATACCTGTCTCTCTCGCCTCATAGAGTTCTTCAGAAGCAAATGGTTAAACTGGTCGATGTGGAGGGGGTTCTGTGCTGTGCAGTGATCTGTAAATGGGCCGACATTATTCCTGTGCTTGTGCAGCCAGCACTTGTTGATTTCATCAGGGGGTGCGGTGCCGTTGTAATAATCTAGGGCTGTGGCTGGACTTGTGCGGGGAGGTGAAGCCCGTGATATTTGTTCCTAGAGACTTGAAATGTACTTTTTATTGTGATGAAATATATGTAACATAAAATTTACCATTTTAACTATTTTCAGGCGTGTGGTTCAGTGACATTATTAGGTTCACATCATTATGCAGCCATCACTACCACCCACCTCCTGGATGTATCCATCATCCCCAAGTTAAACTCTATGCCTGCTAAACAGTACCTTTTCACTACCCACCTCCCCTGGTGTACCTTTAAAGATAGGACTTAGACACTTGAACACTTAGAAGATAAGAAACTGTTTACTGTTAAAAGCCAGGTGTTTGTTGTAAAATGAGCAAAAAGTATAGGAGGTCAAATAAGGAAAACCATTGTGGATGAGAATAATGGGGAAACAGCTTTATGAGAGAGTAGAACTTGGGAACTTGGGGTGGGCCTTAATTTGAGTAATAAATGCTAGCTGAGTAGAGAGGAGAGAGAAACGGCATTTCTGGCTGGAGAAAGAGAGTGAACAGTCTACTGTGGGGTTTTTGGAGGGTGGGGAGGTGATAAGTGTGATGTCATCATAATAATGTGTTTATGCGACCTTTTGACGCCATCAAAGTATCCTCACACCCATTTCAAGCGACCCTCTTACCCACCGTCTGATAAAGAGATGGGGGGAGGCTCCGAGAGGTTAAGGGTGGAGGAGAAAATAACCAAGGTGGCCAGACCAGCATTTGGGTCTTCCTCCTGCAACCCAGCTCCGTATTCTTGGAGGAGGCTGCTGTTTATGATGTGTTTGAGGACGTGTGTGAAGAAGAGAGAGAGGGGCTTCAATGAAGCTGAAGATGCAGGTGCACATTTAGGGAGAAAATGGCACAGGTAGACCAGGGCCAGGTAATAGAGGGCCTGGGATACCAGCATGAGCATGGACTTGGTGTGCCAAGCATGCAGTGCTCTGGGCATGTTTGAGCCAGCCAGAGCCACGCTAAAAGTCATACATTGCTTACAGAATAAACTGGAGTGGAGAAGGGCCTGGTGGGGGCACCCAGGCAGAAGCGCCATTACAGGACTATACATTTAAAGTCGTGAGGATTAGGAGTTCCTGTTATGGCTCGGTGGTTAACGAATCCGACTAGGAACCACGGGGTTGTGGGTTCGATCCCTGGTCTTGCTTAGTGGGTTAAGGATCCAGCATTGCCACATTGCCGTGAGCTGTAGTGTGGGTTGCAGATGCGGCTCGGATCCTGCGTTGCTGTGGCTCTGGCATAAGCCAGCGGCTACAGCTCCCGATTCAACCCCTAGCCTAGGAACCTCCATGTGCCGCTCAAGAAATGGCCAAAAAGACAAATAAATAAATAAATAATAAAGTCGTGAGGATTAGAAGCAGTGGTGAGGAAGGCATCAATGTGAGAGGGATTTTAAAAAGCATTAAATAACCCCATGTTGTTCCACGGCAGGTCGATGTATAAATCCAGTTAGGCAGGCAGGATCACACCATTAGCGCTCCTGGGCCTAAAACTCAAGAGAGTGATTATCCACAGATAACACAGGGATGGGGAAGGGCTGCTTCTCCACCTGGAGACGTGTCTGGCTGGAAAGCCAAACATTGACAGAATGGGGCCTTCAGTGCAGGGGGCTGGGTTCTCGGGGCGAGTTGTGTGTCCAGGTAGCCATGGCTTAGGGGGAGGGCTGGAGTTCCTAGCAGCGTTGGCTGTCCAGAGAGAGTTGCTTATGGGCAGGCTGGTAAAGGCAGAATCTTCTAGCAGCCCTAAGAAACTTCTGCCCCCAGAGGGACCATTGTTCTCGAGATGCCCTTGGCTTGCTGTGGACAACCGCAGGTGCCGGTGTGGTAAGATGCAGGAATCACCCTCTGTCTCTGCACCCTCTCTTAGGCACTGTGATGTGTCCTGGGGCCTGACCCAGCCCTTCAGCCAAATTCACCGAGGAAGCAACTTGAACCCCAAGTAAGATCTTCCCAGAGCGTGGGAGGAGGAAGAGAGCACTCTTAGCTGGGAAACTTAATTAACGCAGCTTCAGAAAACTGTCAGAAAGCTCTGCGGTCGGCTGCTGCTGCAGCTGGGAGACACCTACAGAAAAGGCGGGGTGGGGTGGGCGGGGGCCCAGCCATGACGAGCAGAGGAGTTGATACGGAATACGTTGGAGGACAGTCAGAATTGTGCTGTGGTTTCCCTGGGAACGGTACTCGTTCTTCCAGAAAGAACAGAAAGCAAAGATGAGGGGGAATGCTTGCTAACTGCCGTGCTAGACAAATTTCAGAGGAAGGAAAACCTTGAGGGCAAGAAATGGGTCTTTCTAAAGGAGTCCGAGGAACCCGGTTTCTACAGACATCTCCCTGACCACATGCACACACAGCACCCCTCCCACAGTTCTCTGGCTCAGAAACTAGAACTTGTTTGAGTTCCCGTCATGGCTCAATGGGTTAAGAATCTAACTTATCCATAAGAGTGTGGGTTTGATCCCTGGCCCTGCCCAGTGGGTTAAGAATCTGGAGTTGCTATGAGCTGTGGTTTAGGTTGCAGACATGGCTTGGATCTGGTGTTGCTGTGGCTGTGGTGTAGGCTGGCAGCTGCAGCTCTGATTTGACCCCTAGCCTGGGAACTTCCATATTCCACAGGTGTGGCCCAAAAAAGAAGAAAACAAACAAAAAACTCCTGGAAGATGTTTTCTGCTGTCATTCACATGGCAGAGCAGAATAGAAGCGGAGCACAAGTGTGGCTGTTAATTCATTCATTCATTCTGTTATGGTTAGATCGTGGAGTTGACACTACCCTAGGCCTTCAGGAGCTTCCAGCTTAGTTCAAAGGACAGAAAGGGGAGGGAGAAGCACAAAGGAGGGACCCCCAGTTACCCCAGGCCAGTGGAAGGTGGTGGAGAGGATTTCCAAAGCCCCTTCTGCGCAGTTCCCTGCAGCAGTGCATGGGAGTATCTTCCTCCCTGGGACCCAGGGTTACCGTCAGTGCCTCCCTCTCTCCCAGCTCTGCTGGAGCCCCCTCCTAAAGTTTTCGGGACCCTGGCCCTTCCTGCAGTCCGGGCTCTAAGGCCTTAAGGGTCTCTGTGTTTCCTGGCTGATGGGGGTGGTGGCCCCTGCTGCATCAGCCTCCCATGAAAGCTTTTCTCCCTGATGCTACAGGAATGATCTTTAAAGAACACAAGGCTGGGTCCTGGTATTTTCACTTCAAGCCCCTCTGCACTGCTTTTCTTATCTTCAGGATAGCATTCAGGCCTCCCACAGGGATTTGGGGGGGCAGAGCCAAGCAAGCCTGTCTGCTGCCTCTCTGCCCTCGGGGTTCCTGAAGAGTCACCATGTTGGACTTACCCCTTTGCTTTGTACCTGAGTCCTACCTCTCCTCCACCCATCCTGAGACTTATTCCTCCTCTGGGTCACTTGGTGCTGTCTCTCTCTCTTTTTTTTATGGCTGCACCTTCAGTGTATGGAAGTTTCCGGGCCAGGGGTTGAATCAGAGCTGCAGCTGCCGGCCTGTACCACAGCCACAGCAACACTGGATCCTTAACCCATTGAGCGAGGCCAGGGTTCGAACCTGTATCCGCAGGGAGACAATGTTGGGTCCTTAACCTGCTGAGCCACAATGGGAACTCCAATTGGTGGTATCTTGGTCTCCCCTATAAGCAGATGCTCCTCTTCGGCCCCCTGACCCTGCACCAGGCCTGCTCAGAGTCAGTACTCACATTTGTGAAATGCAGGAATTAGAAGTCCTATTTCAGAAAAGAATTTAGCACAATTAAACTTTTTTTTTTGCAATCTTTAAAACTCCTTGAGCTACAAATGTGTTAACTCCAACTCATACTTGTTTAGTGCTTCTTCAAAGATGTTTCCTCAAAGCATTTTCTCAAGTTCTCCAAATGATGGATTTCTCTTAGTTCTTATTCTAAGGCTGAACCCACAAAGATAAGCTGCTTAATTTAAAAAACATTTTTTTTTTGCAATTTAGAGATTTGGGGAATTAAAAAAAAATCATTCACGTAGATTTATTTAAATGATAATAAAATGTGTCACCATATTAATGGATAGATTTCAGGTAGCCTGAATTTGATTCAAAACGACTATTTTGTCCAGATTGAAAACCCTTTACCCACCTAATAAAATTACAAATTCCTTTATGATTCATAGAAGTATAAATTTAAACGTGTGCTTCTGTAGGTAAAGTGTGGTAAACACCAGATCCAAGCCGTTTCTATGACCTACACTGAAGCTTGCAGCAACACCTGATCCTTAACCCACTGAGCAAGGCCAGGGATCTAACCTGCATCCTTACCAACAGTATTTCAAGTTCTTAACCTTCTGAGCCTAAGTGGGAACTCCCCATATGAAATTTTTGATATGGACTATTTTGATCTGCAAAACTTGCAGTTTCTTATGGTTCAACCCAGTAAAAGCACTTTACTCTGACTGTCTCACTATATTCAAGGTTCTTGACCAAGATGCCACAGTATCCAAGTCGTGAAACTGAATTCATATCATTTCTAGTCTTATCTCTAATGCCTTTGGTATCGTTTGGGGAAATAAAGAGATTGTTACGTTTTTGTAGTAGTTAAAAAGGTGCAGCTTGGATTGAGGGCTTGACAGCCAGCCAATGGAAATACTGAAGCGGAGGGTCAACCTAGAGGTTCAAGTGTAGAGATAAACTCCTAAGTTAATCTGTTCAGAGGCAGTGAGTGGTTGAAGCTATGAGGTGGGGAAGTGGAAGATCTACCTGTAAGGCACAGAGGTGAGCTAGGCAGTGATTACCTGAATGAGCCAACATTGCTTCTCTGGATGAAAACATACATTTATTGGATGCCTTGGAACCACTTGAACTGTTGAAATGTCTGATTTTCTTCCTGGAGAAATCTCCCCTTGGCATCTCATTAGAACTTCCCCAGTCAGTGTGAATCTGGCATTTGAATTGGTTTAATCGCTGGAACAGGAACCCAGGGACTTGGCACCACGGCATGGGATACCTTGTAGCGCATGAGCTAGGTTCTGCTTTCAAAGGAAGTGAAACATTCTTCAGAAACTATTTATGGTGGTGTGCTCAAGTCTGTGACACCAAATCCTCCTGCCATTGGAATGGCCAAGGAGGGCCATTTTACTGAGAAAGACTTGGTTGCACATTGGTAAGGATTACTGAGCAAAGTGGTTTTATTACCGAAAAAGAAAATTGTTTCATCCTAGCATACCAAATGTAGAATTTGGACTGCTGGTCTGTCTGACACAGTTGCACAAGAAGCCAGAGGTGGGATGCTGAAGTATTTGAGTCGGCTCCCTTTCAGGATTAGAAAGGAGCCTTCGAGAGGCAGGAGTGTAGGTTAGAGCCATTCTGCAGACTTGACGTCTAGGTGGACAAGAGCGCTCTCCAACATGCGGGCTCTGCAGAGATTTGGCCAGTGGACCAAGTCAAGGACCCCCTTCCCTTTGCATTGAAAACAATATCACCTTTCTTTTATTTATTTAACTTATTATTGTGGAAGATTTCAAGCCTACATAAAAGTAAAGAGAATCCAAACTCTAGTGAATCCTTCTCAATCCACTGGCCAGGGAAAACCCAGGTTTGACAAATAGGGGCTATCCGGTTCTTTTTTTCCTCAGCCTTATTGAGATGTCATTGACAAAAAAATTGTGTATGCTTAAAGGATGCTACATTTGAAAAAGTTTTATTGGTGTGTAGTGGACTTACAATTGTATTTTATTTCAAGTGTACAGCTAAGTGGCTCAGATATATATATATTCTTTTGCAGATTATTTTCCCACATAGGTTATTAAGAATATTGAGTAGAAGTTCCCATTGAGGCTCAGCGGAAATGAACCCAACTAGCATTCATGAGGACGTGGGTTCAATCCCTGGCTTTGTTCAGTGGGTTAAGGATCCAACCTTGCCATGAGCTGTGGTATAGGTCACAGACATGGCTTGGATCTGGTGTTGCGGTGGCTGTAGTAGTGGCCAGCAGCTGCAGTCCTGATTTGACTCCTAGCCTGGGAACTGCTATATGCCACAGGTGCAACCTAAAAAACAATAACAACAACAAAAAACTGAGTAGATTTCCCGGTGCTATATTAGGTCCTTGTTAGTTGTCTTTTTTTTTTTTTTTTTTTGGTCTTTCTTTTTTAGGGCCGCACTTGCGGCATATGGAGGTTCCCAGGCTAGGGGTCAAATCCGGAGCTGCAGTTGCCAGCCTACACCACAGCTCACGGCAACCCCAGATCCCTAACCCACTGAGCAAGGCCGGGGATCCAACCCACAACCTCATGGTTCCCAGTCAGATTCATTTCCGCTGCACCATGATGGGAACTCCTATTTATCTAATTTTTATATAGCAGTGTGTATCTGCTAATCCCAAACTTCTAATTTACCCTCCCCCCACATTCCCCCTTTGATAACCATAAGTTTGATAAATATACACATTGTAAAATAATTATTAGGCGTGTCTTAATTCTAAAAGGAAAAGAAATTTATGTTCAGCAGTTTATTTTCTAAACAAAATTTGGAAGCAAAACTGCCAAGTAGGCTGATAGACCCCTTTCCTGTTTGGGAATTCCCATCTCCTCTCCTCAGACCTGCCCTTCCCGCTACCCAGGTTTGGCTGTCCAGGTCTCCTCCCTGTTAGACACCTCTCCTGACCCCCAGTCTCCTAGTAATTTCTCATGCCGTTAGTGTTATAATTGTGCCTAAAAACTAAAGACCACCAAGACGTGCCTTTCCATGAGAATTCCCTTGTGGCTTAGTGGGTTAAGGACCTAGTATTTTCACACTGCAGCAGCCCTGGCCTGGGAACTTCCACATCCCATGGGCACAGCCAAAATAAAAAAAAAATAAAAAAATAAAAAAAATTAAGACCTGCCTTTCTAGAGGTCACCAGTATTTTAAAGGTGACCTTTTGTCTGCTGATGGACGCCTTTTAACAGCCTGTAGGTGACATGGATGGCGAAGCGCTGTTTGTGGCCGGGCGCAAAGGCAGGACTGAGGCTGCATGCTGTGGGTAAGGAGGATCTCTCCTGCTGCAGGCAGACCTGATGCACTGACCCTTCAGCCTCCTTCAGGTGTATGGTCCAGTCCTCTCAGCATCTGTTGCCATGGCTTTTACTGCCCTGAGTGATGAGCTTGAATTTGAGACAAGAGGTGGGAGCCATGTCTGAAGATGCTGCATTTGATACTTCTGCTTCTATCTCTGCCACCCCCAGAGTACAGCCGGAGGAAGGAGCAGAACAGACATCCTGAAGGGTTCTTGGAGAAAGGTTATTTTTAGGGGTAGCCTTGCCAAGGCTGTTTCCGGAGCTTTTATTTAGACACAGATCAAGCCCTCACCTGCTTAGGTAGGTGAATTTCTAGGGGAGCCCCGTAGGGGATGGGGGCTGCCTGTAGGCTACAGTTCTTGCACCTCCTTACAAAAATTGCTTTTATTTGTTTCCCAGCTTTATAATTGATGTGTCACATTGTGTGAGTTTAAGGGGTACATCTCTCAGGGCCTCTGTTCTTTAGGAAAGGAAATGAGAGAGGGGGTGGGTTGATTACAGAGCTAGGGCAACCCTACATCCAGGTTTGCCCAGGACAGTCCCATGTGTGACTGTTCTCCCAGGGTAACTATAAATAGCATCATCTTTGACTCTGAAAAGTAGTCCAGTTTAGACTCCAGACTCTAGGGCCCCCTGGTTTGGAGGGCAGCACCATATCCTTAACCCACTAAGTGAGGCCGGGGATCAAACCCATGTTCTCATGGATACTAGTTGGGTTTGTTACCTCTGAGCCACGAGAGGAACTCCCCTGTATGACTTTCTAAATAGTACACATGCTCATACTTCAGAAAGTTTGATATTAATATGTGCCAGGCTTTAAGGATGCTTATTTTGCTGAAAAACTAAGGGTATATACCTTATTGAAATACCTGAACCAGTTACCAAGATCAGATTTCTCGCTTTGTTCTTAGGACAGCTTAAGTCTTTCCCTAAAAAAATTATATATATATATATCTTTAGACGCTTGAAAGTCTGGGAGAGAAGTGGTGATGAATATATTTACTGTGTGAAAGAAATCATGTTTAATGTAAAATTTTCCCTTCTACACTGAGACGCAGGTGGAGCTGTCACCATTAGGGTCCTTTAAGGACTTGGTGGGGAAGCAGAGAGAATGCTGTCAGAAATACAGGGGGTGGGTGTGTGTGTGTGGGGGGGGTGAGGGTTCCATTTCTGTCACTGGGACCTGGGAAATGGGATACCCAGGACTCCAAAGCATCTCTATCCTGCAGCCCTCGGACTCAGACTTGGACAGTGTGTACCTTCTCCATGAGCGTTTTAAAATGTGATGTTGGAATAGGGATTTCAGTGTTGAACTTAACGAAAATCTCGAAGCAGCACATCATTGAGAGATTAACTTTAGAAATGGAGTATGGACATACTTGCTGGCATATGTCCAATGGAAGTAGTTTTTCGGATAGGACTGTGGAGGCAGAGTGAAGTAAAGCTTGCTAACATAATTCCAGATAACCAGGGAAGGGTGAAGTACCAAGCCTAAGAAATAGTATAAACTTTCCCGAACTACTTTTTTTTTTTTTTTTTTTTTGCTGCACCCCCAGCATGTGGAAGTTCCTGGGCCACAGATCAAACCCACACCATAGAAGTGACCTGAGCCGCTACAGTGACAATACTGGATCCTCAACCCCCTGCGCCACAAGAGATCTCCCCAAACGACTTTTTAAAGATACACTTTAAAATAAATGTCTAAATCATATGTCATCACTACAGAAAATATGGACACAAAATCTTAAAAAGTTGCAACGTGGAGGAGTTCCCAGTGTGGCTCAGTGGGTTAAGAACCCGATGTAGTATCCATGAGGATGTGGGTTCCATCCTTGGCTTTGCTCAGTGGGTGAAGGATCTGGTGTGGCTGCAAGCTATAATGTAGCTTGCAAATGTGGCTTGGATCCAGCACTACTCTGGCTGTGATGAAGTCTGGCAGCTGCAGCTCCAACTTGACCCCTAGCCTGGGAACTTACATATGCCACAGGTTTGGTCCTAAAAAGAGGAAGAAAAAGAAAAAAAAAAAGATAAAGTGCTGAAAAAGTCACAACATGGAGAAAACCAGTATTAACATTTTGCTGTATTGCCTGTTAGAGGACCTGATGCTATAGTAGAGAAGTATCTTTTATACTATAATATAAAATTGTCTGAAATGGCTCAGAATACAAAGCCTTTAGTATCTATTATTATTATTTTTGCTGCACCTGCAGCATACGGAAGTTCCCAGGCCAGGGCTCAAATCCACACCACAGGAGTGACCCAAGCCACAGCAGTGACAGCTGCCATAGGCTTTAACTGCTAGGCCACCAGGGAACTCCAGACTTAATATTAATCTTTATGCAGTTTCCACACAGCATGAGTCCTAGGGAAGGGTGTGATGATGGAGGAAATCCCAGCCCGTTCCCCCTAGTGTGGAGTGGGCAGAAACTTTGAAAATACCCAATTTCCCTGCTTTTAGCCGTTCTGTTTTCTGGAGCTTTTCCTGTACGTAGAACAGACCTGCTAATATACCTGCTGGGGGCTGTTGCCTGCTTAGAACTGGGCTGTGGTCCAAAACACCAGTGTAGGAATATGGCGTGTTTCAGAGAGCTTTCATTCGGAATGAACTCTTTATTTTCTCTGTGTAGGCAGCCATTTATTTTGGTCCCTGAAAATAGCAACAGTATGGTGAACTTGAATTAAAGAATATTTATTTTGCTGTCTGTATAGTACAAGCTGCTCCCTCAGTTGCCGGGATGGGCTGAGGGGTTGGGGGGCAGGGGGAGGCACATCAGTGTGCTTTTCTTTAAGCTCAGATTCGTCCTCAGTTTCAATACGTGTTGCTCTTGCCTGAAACCAAGCGCCAGTTGGGTCTGCCCTGTCCCAGAGTCACGTCTGGTACAGAATCACTAAGGGAACAAGTTATTTTGGGAAGCACAGCTCAGGATCAATCATATATAAGGCTGTTTGTTGGGAGCCTTACATGCTTGCTTACCAGAAAGTCCTCAAAGGAATTCTCCACATGGGCTGTGCCAGCCTGGGGGAGGCAGGTGTGACCCCACAGAACTCCCAGCCGTGGCTAAGTCGGGCTCTTGGCCTCAGGAAATCTTTAAGCTCAGATAACCAGGCACCAATAGCATTCATGTGGTTCTTTGAGCTTGCCATTTTTTTTTTAATACTTTAGAGCAAAAAATGACTTAAACTTTGATTCTGTAAGTACTTGATTTGGTTAGTTTAACATATGCTTTCAGTCCTAAAATACTTTGGGAAGTATCTGCATATTTCTCATCTTCATTCTTTTTTTCCATTTAACCAAAAAACAGGGAGTTTCATCAAGACCATGTGTTAACTGTCCTTTAGAAGACAGAAGACTCTAACTTTTAATAATTAATTTTTTTTCAGAGTTCCCTCTGTGGTGCAGTGGGATTGGTGGCATCTTGGGAGCACTGGGACACAGGTTCGCTCCCCAGCCCCGTACAATGGGTTAAGCATCCCACGGGGCTGCAGCTGTGGCTTAGGTCGCAACTATGGCTTGAATCTGATCCCTGGCCTGAGAATTATATATGCCTTGGTGCAGTAAAAGAAAAAAAAAAATTATTAAAAAAAAAAGAATTTTGCTTCAAGAATTTTAAAACATCCCTTGGAATTAAAGTAGAGGTAGCTTGGCTTGTAGACTAGTACCAGGAGTCATTGGCTCAGAGAAATGTCTGATGTCTTTGCTGTGTTGCTCACCTCTGCCTTGAGGGGTATAGAGATATAGTGATGAGTAATTGCAGCTGACAACTAAGAGTTAGGAGAATGAGTAATAAAGACTCCTGGAGGTGGTAATAAAATGTAGGAAATTTTCTTGATTTTTCTTGATCTGGGAGGAAATTAACAGATGGAAATCCTTTAGCTTCTAGATAAACAAAAAAGTGCTAAATAATTCTACCAAAATCCAACATTATTTATGGTGATCTGTAGAAGAGGGAACATGGGGACACACATTGGATTTTAAATGGAGAGTTTGACATGGAAAAGGAATGCAGTAAGCTGAGATGTCAGACAGTTGTCATTTTCACAGGGCATGGGAAACAAGTGTCCTGTCATTGAACATAGCAGGTGACAGACTTCAGTTAGTCTGTGCATCATTTTTTTTTTTGCTCATGTTCTTTTTTATTTTCATTTATTATTATTATGTTTTGGCCACGCTGTGGCATGTGAATGTTCCCTAGCCAAGGATCGAACCCCTGCCACAGCAGCAACCAGAGTTACATTAGTGACAGTGCCAGATCCTTAACCTGCTGGGCCAGCAAGGAACTGCATAGTTTTAATTTTGAATTGAAGTATAGTTGATGTACAATGTTGTATCTCTGGTGTACAGCAAAGTGATATTCTTTTTCATATTATTTTCATTATGGTTTATTACAGGATATTGAATATAGTTCCCTGTGGTATAAAGTATGGTTGTTGTGTATCTATTTATATATGTATTAGTTTGTATCTATTAATCCTAAACTCCTAATTTATCCATCCCCAACCCCTTTTCCCCTTTGGTAACCATAAGTTTGTTTTCTATGTGTATCATTCTTGTGCATTAGTTGCTGTTTGTCTCCATCAAAATCAGTAAAATTTAGATCCAAAGAGTGAATGTTTTACCACATTTGAATGTTGACCTCTTTTTAGAAGAAAGACTCTAGGAGCTCCTGTGGTGGCACAGCAGAAACGAATCCGACTAGGAACCATGGGGTTGTGGGTTTGATCCCTGGCCTTGCTCAGTGGGTTAAGGATCTGGTGTTGCCATGAGCTGTGGCATAGGTCGAAGATGTGACTTGTATCTCGCGTTGCTGTGGCTGTGGTGTAGGCTGGCAGCTACAGCTCTGATTAGACCCCTAGCCTGGGAACCTCCATATGCCGCGGGAGCGGCCCTAAAAAGACAAAAAAAAAAAAAAAAAAGACAAAAAGAAAAAAAGACTCTAAAACTATGAAAAGACAGTTCTTAAGTAGAGGTAAAAATCACAGCTCTCATACCACTAAAAAAATAAACACATGTTAAAAATGTTCTTTGAGAAAACTGAACAGGTGTAACAACTAGTTCAAAGGGGAATCTGAGGCATAGTCACATTCATGAATCAGGAGTATTGAAATCAATGCAGCACTTTTCTGTGGGAGGGAGGAGGGTTGTCCCTGAACTGAGCTGAATGTCAGTCCCTTGTGTGCAGACAAGAATGAGTTTGCTCCAATGGCTGAGATGGACGAGTTGTAGAGAAGAGTAGAATGGGCGCTGTAGACAAGGCACAACCTTCCGCTCCAAGCTCAGATGTTTTCTGACATCACGTACCTCCTTATTTAGCTGTTTCCTCTTTCCAAATCTCATCACTTTAATCTGTCCCGTCCTTTCCAGAAGCGACGGAGGAGACACCATGTACCAGATCATTTCATTAAACCAAAATTCATCTGGGCTAGACTAGGTTTTAGGAAAAAAATGTGAAAAGGCATTTTCCCCCCCCATTAGGCAGCTTCAAGAGTTTTTAGCACATTTGTTTCTTTTTCAAATGGCCGCACACTGGTCATGTGGAAGTTCCCGGGCTGTGGATTGAATCAGAGCCGCAGCTACCGGGCTGCACTTGAGCCAGGGAGACACTGGATCTGAGCAGCATCTGTGACCTACGCTGCAGCTTGTGGCAATGCCTGATCCTTAACCCAGTGAGCAAGGCCAGGAATCGAACCTGCATCCTCATGGATACTAGTTAGGTTCTTAACTTGCTGAGCTGCAACAGGAACCCCTTAGCTTGGTTCTTTATTCTGAACATCCAGGGACTAAATGGAAGTCTGTCTTAATGAGCCTGCTGATTGAATGCTAAAATTCATGATTAAAACTAGACCCAATTATTAAGGCTCTTTCAAATGCTGGGAAAGGACCCCCCCCACCCCCACCCCTGCCAATCCCTGCTTCTAATGTCAACCATTACCTGATTCTATTTTCAGGTACCTCAGCAATGAGGTTGCCTTTTATTTTTTATAAGGTATTTTTTGGGGAGGCAAGATTACAATCTTTTTTTTTTTTTTAACATTTTAGGATTCTCTAGTTGAGTTTGACATGATAATCATAATTTTCAAAAGCCTGGAACTTGAGCAGATTCAGATTTTTAGCTCCATAGTGGTTTTTAAAAAATTTGTTTCAACTTAAAAAATCTGATTGCTATTATCATCTTTGCTCTGTCCCAGAAAGTCTGTCACATAAAATGTTATTCCAACAAATAGTTCCTGAGTCGCCAGCCACTGTCTAGAACACAAAACGAAGATCCCTGCTTCTCTGTGTGTCACTTTCCTAAGTTTTTTTTAGAATGTTCCATGTGGTGGTGTCATCCACCAGGTATTTCTGAGAGGATTTTTTCCTGCTTCCCTACCAAGTCCTTAAAAGTTCTAAAGGACACAGCCCCGCTTGTAAGCTCTGATACCCCTTGATTAGAGATTGTTAGGTAATCTAACATTGACTGGAAAGAGATCTGGAAGCCTGCTTGTGGGAAGTATTTGTTGAAGTTGAATCAGTGGGAAAAGTTTGCCTCTTTTTTTTTTTTTTCTCTCTGTCTTTGAGTAATTCAGTTTGTATTTATGAGCATTCTTGGTACTCAGTTGAAAAGCAGTGTTTTGGTACTCTTGAAGTTCCAATTTAGTTATGACCAAAATGGTCGCAGTTGAAGCTTGAAGTACTAAAATTTGAATGGCTGCTAGCTCTGTCTGTGTGAATATTGTCACCTGCTAGGTGCTGCGTTCCTTAGGTGATACAAAGGTGACAGAACCAGGACTAGAGGCTACTGTGTTTATTTTTCGTTTCTTTGATTCGTAATGTATATGCTTGCAGGCATGTAAAAACCTGAGAAACCAGTTGTGGGCCTTCCATTTGCAGTGGAATGAAGTGGAATTTGCCTCCACCACCCCCACCCCCGCCTTTTTTTTTTTTTTTTTTTTTGCTGCACCCATGGCATACAAAAGTTCCTGGGCTAGGGATCGAATTTGAGCCATAGCAGTGACACCACCAGATCCTTAACCCACTACACTACCAGGGGATTCCTGGAATTTGCCTTTTTATATGAATTAATTTTAAAGCTCTTTGCATCTGGTCTATTATGAACCAAGTCCTGGTTCCTAGCTCTTTATATTAACTCTCCCTTAGGAATAAGTGGTGTTTTTTTGTTTGTTTGTTTGTTTGTTTTTAAATGCGTGGACCAAATATTTTTACCCCCATCAGCAAAAACTAGTGTTCTGAGCATCTTGTACCTTGAGGAACTTAAGCTGTGCCAGGGGTGTCCTTTGCTCTCTGAACGGTGGGGCGAGCCCTGTGGTAAGCTAGGAGAAGATGGAGTGGCTCTGAATTCTTGGATCAGAGACCTTCTTGCATCCTTTCCTGTTTGTGTCCGAGATGTGCAGAGTGACAGTATGTGTGTGGCGCTCAGTTACTGGTGCTGGACTATCACCTATGCTCCAGTCAATGGAAATCGTGACCGTGGGCTGTCTTTAGTTTTCTCGGCAATGACTTACTTCCCTTTCCATCAGAATCCCAGAGCACCTCAGGCTTCTTTGAATTGCCACCACAGACTGCTGTTCTTTTGTGTTCCTATAACCTTTATACTTGCAGAAGATTCTCCAGTCCCTAATAAGTCATCCTGCTTCCCCCGCTAGCTCGTCAAATTAGGCTCATGACGCATTGCTTGGAGGGAGAAATGAGCCCCAGGAAGGATGAGCATTCTTACCCACATCTGACCCTGAGCTGGTGACAGAGCCAGGCTTCAGATTTTAGGGCCAGTGTCTTTCAGGGCCTCCCAAACTGAGCTGTCACATGTCACGTGATGCAGCGGGATTTCAGAGACGAAGCAGAGATTTGTGGGTGGAAAATAAAAGGACTGCCTGCTGTGTCATTGGCTGCCTGGTTGTGCAAGTTATGAGAACATTAGGGCCCTAAATGGACTTGCAAGACATCTGGCCTTGGATGGTAGCACATGCGGCCTCCTTGGAATGAACACACTCTTCAACTTCTGTGCTTCTCACTTGGATTCAGTTTTTTTTTTTTTTTTTTTTTAAATGTGGTGTGTAGTTGAAAAGTGCCCTTGGGTGCTTGGCAACCTTGAAAGTCTGGAATCTTTTCGAGATCAGTTGATTATTCAATGTTCACTGTGCCAAACAGAGCCAGTCATGGTTGTGAGTGCTGGGTCCAGAGAACTGGCCCGATGTTAGCACAGACTCCAGCAGAAGCACTCTAAATGCTTCTAAAGATGACGGCTGAGTGTCTGAATCTTTACATTTAAGGTCACTCTGCTGATTTTGGATGTGATTCTTGAATGGCCTGTTTTTCTGGGCACTGTGGCCTTTGCAAGGCTCACCCTGTGTAGCTCTCCCTGTGAGGTGCCGGTGTCAGGGGCTGTGGGGCTGAGGGATGGGCAAACTTTGTGGTGAACCAGCACATCCGCTTCCACCAGCCACAGGGATTGCAGGCATCTCTGCCTTCTCAGAGCAGCGGCTCCCTGCCCTTAGGGAGGCAGTGTCTTCTTTCTTAAATGCTGGAGCCACCCCTCTTCTCCCCTCCTTAACTGGAGATTTTATAAAATGTGTGCATCTTTCTAGATATCCCCCCCCAACAACTTTTCAAATATTTAAAAAGAACCGGGAAGGCAATTAGAAGGAATTCTGGCAGATTGAGAATTTGTGAAGTGGAAAAGAAAATGCTGTTATAATGATGATTGTAAGTAGAAAAACAAATGGAGCATATTTAGAAGAACAACTTAAAGGAGTTGTGTTTTCAGTAGTTGTTGGTGGGAGGCTGTTTGGAACCATTGTGGTAATAGGCTGTGTTGGCCAGCTGGCCTTTAAATTTCTTCTCCCTCTGATAACCTTTTGAATTGTTTCATAAAGTCGATCGTGACAATTTTCTTTTCTTTTCTTTTTTGGTAGCAGGGAAAGTGTCAGGACATAAAGGACAAATAAGTGCGTGCTGTCAGAGTCAGAAATAGAATCTGAGTTCTGAGCCACGGCTGTGGGCTGGGCCGGTCTCCGCCTGCCCTCCCTGCTCCCTCTTGGGGACCCTGCCCTTGCTTACCTAGGGCTCAGTTGTCCTGCCATAGGATGCAGGCCAGAAGCCTCGTGCTCAGCCTTTGATGTCTTTACTCACCGAGGACAGTAAATGATAAGAAAACTCAAAATCGTAGAGCCCTCTAACAGTGCCCCAAAACTGGTTTCAACCTGATAGACAATGCTACTTTATAATTAGTGGATTTAAAAACTAAAAGTTGGGAGTTCCCTAATGGCTTAGTGGTTAAGGATCTGGTGTTGTCATTGCTGTGCCTTGGATTACTGCTGTGGCAGGTGTTCAGTCCCTGGCCCAGGGACTTCCACATGCCTCGAATGTGGCCAAGAAAAGAAATAAATAAAATAAAAGCTAAAATGTATTCAAGCTTCTCTACCCCAAGCTTCATGCTGCAGGCTCTGCACGAATGGCAGGAATGGCCCAGTGCAACCCTCAGTAGACCTTGTTCTGTTTCGTTCAGAAACACTCCGTGGCTGGAGTTCCCATCGTGGCTCAGTGGTTAACGAACCCGACTAAGAACCATGAGGTTGCGGGTTAGATCCCTGGCCTTGCTCAGTGGGTTAAGGATCTGGTGTTGCCGTGAGCTGTGGTATAGGTTGCAGACGCGGTTCAGATCCCGAGTTGCTGTGGCTCTGGTGTAGGCCAGTGGCTACAGCTCCGATTCCACCTCTAGCCTGGGAACCTCCATATAGCAAAAAGACAAAAAAAAAAAAAAAACAAAAACAAAAAAACAACACCCCATGGCTGTAATGAGTCCTTATGTTAGGAAATGTGATCTCAGATCAGAACTTGCTATAGTTATTATGAAAGTAAAAGCTGATTAATGAAGCATGAATGAAATTGACAGTTGTCAATGTGACAGTTGTCACATTTTTATTTGGAGAAAATGGAACAGTAAATTGAACAGGGTAGTCTTTAAGGGAGCCAGCCCGGCCCTAGAGCCTTCTACTGCCAGAAGAATTAATACTTAACTTAAGGCATGAAATGAACGTGTACTCAGAGAACCGTGTCAGATTCAGGATTTTTTTTTCATCTTTATTTGTGTTTCCAAGTGATCATCCCTCCTGGGTAGAGATGCAAACTTGTGTTATTTGAACAATATAAATAACACAGATGTTACTCATTTTGATTAAAAGACCTTGTGCTCCCTTCTCTCTTTGGAACGGACTACCACGTACGTTCTTATGTCTTAGGTTTACTTAACTTAAAAAGAAACCAAATGCATAGTGTTCAGTAACATAAGCCTCAAGTACCCCAACGTCTCACAAGGACATCAGTGCTTCTTTGCCATTGAGTGTGTCATGTTGTGTAATTTGGCTTTAAGAAAGGCAGTTGTCTTATATTTCCTGTGGATCTGGGACTTTGCTAGTAAGTCCTTCAGGGAACAGAGAATGAGGCAAACAGATATTCCTGGGAAAGTCCTCCCACTGACAGTTCTCCCAAGCACCGTGCTTCGGGGTTAAGGACTGTTTTCTGGATCTCTAGATGAAGTCCAGGAATGTCCCAGGCAGCAACTGGCAATCCTTTGGGAAGCCTTCAGACTTTTCCACACAAAAACATAATATGCCAAGGCACGGACACATGACCTTAACCCCAAGGCCTTCTTCCTTCCTCTACTCCCTGTGGTGGAGAGTTTCAGTACCATGGCCAGGGAAAGCCCCGTATCTATGGGCAGGGGCACCAGTCTGCACCCACAGTACTGTCCACGCCACCCATGACTCACGAGTTGTGATTCTGTATATTTCAGGAAGAAATTCTCAGATTTTCTCCCACTGCCTAAGAAATACATGTAGTGAGGCAGTGATTCCCAGACTTTTCTATCTTCTTCCCTCTGTGACTTGAACGTTTGTGCCCTTAGCTTTGGAGGGTGGTAAGGGCTAGAACATCTTTGGAGGGTGGTAAGGGCTAGAAACATCAGCCCTTCTTGTCTGCAGGTAGTGGTTCTATACTTCCCCATCGTGGCTGTCTGTGTGTGGTTCTGAAAGGTTTTTTTAGGTGCTTAGCTTCAGGATGCAAAAAGGGTATGTAGTGGGGTACCTGTTGTGGCTCAGTGGTAACGAACCCCGACTAATATCCATGAGATAATGGGTTCAATCCCTGGCCTTGCTCAGTGGGTTAAGGATCCAGGGTTGCTGTGAGCTATGGTATAGGTCAAAGATGTGGCTCAGATCCTGTGTTGCTGTGACTATGGTGTAGGCCAGCAGTGGTAGCTCCAATTTGACCCCTAGTCTGGGAACTTCCATATGCCACAGGTGTGGCCCTAAAAATAAAAATAAAAGGGGGTGGGGGGAACAGCTGCCTTGCTAAGCTTATTGGAACCAAGGAGTCTCCCTCCAGAGCCTTATGGACCTTCTTTGGTCCCATTCTGCTTCTCCCAGATTTAGTTCCCAGGGGCCTTAAGGATGCGTATTGCCGTCCAACTGCAAGAAGATCCACCAGGAAGCCTTTAGGTAAAATGTGTGGGATTTCGTTGCTGCAGTTGCATCTTTTGTTTTTATTCCCTCCATGGTGAGCAGGCTTTTCATAGAAGCAGAGGGCAATGGGGAATGCACAAGAACAGTCTCTGTAGGCCAGGGTAATTAAAACTGTAAATAGAAGGAAAATTAAACATTCTAATAAAGCTTAAAACTCCTTTTTTGGAATGCACCAGCCTCTTTGCAAACTATTATCACAGAGCTGTTGGGGTCCCTTTTCGAGTTTCACTTGGTTAGTCACCACCTTTATTGGCTCTTTGGAATGCTCATTAAAGAGCAGGAAACTTCATTAGGCTTAACTGAGTAAATTGACCTTGTAGATTAAATTCATTCTTTGGATTTGCACAACTGAATAATTACCTATGGTAGGTTACCTTCATTGTATGTGTGCCTATAAAAAGGCGGTATCCAGCAGACTTTCACAGTGTTCCATCGTGGGGGTCAGGAAACCTGGATTGATTTCATGAACCGCTTTGGAGTTCAATCCAAAAGTGCTTCTGATATTTATATTTGAAGGGACTCCAATAACAGGGTAACAAGGTAAGGTAATTTACACCAGCATTATTTTGCCCATTTTCAAATATAATCTAAAGACAACTCTACAAATATTTTATGTCATTATATTTTAACTCTGTCAGTTCTGTGTTTAAAAATCACAACCTACTATTCTCTTGTGCCTTTCCCCAAAGGTTGGATGTATGATTAGTCTCTGTATTGTCAGAAAAACAAACAAACCTTCAAGGTAGTTTTGCTTGCTAAGAATGGGGCCTGGGATGTTTTTTATGGTACGAATTCAGTTGTCTGGAAACAACCTAAATACCTATCCATAAGAAGCTAGATACATAAAGCGTGGTATATTCATGACAGTGGAATACTACACAGCCATAAAAGATATGGTCTTTGCTATATTGAATGATCCCTAGGTTATCTTTTTCTTAAAAAATATTTTAAAAAGCCAGGTGCAGAACATTGTGTAAAATGGGATTTGTCTTCAAGTGATAGGGAAAAGATGTATGTATCTGTGTGTTTATATACTTGTAGAATGTCATTGAAGAGAAACACAAGAAATGGAAACTATTTGTTGTTCCTTCTGGGGAAGGGAGCTGGGTGGCTGGGAACAAGAGTGCCAGGGAGGCTTTTCACTTTTATACCTTTTTGTGCCACTTGAATTTTGAATCGAGGTAATAATAGACTCATTAATAATCTTATTTTCATAAAACAAAATTGGGTTATCCAGAGAAGCACTATCCAATAGCACTTTCTATGATGCCTGCAGTGTTTCCTATCTGTGCCATCTAAAGTAGCTGCTAGACAGATGTGGCTTTTGAGCCCTTGAAAGGTGCTTGTACAGCTGGGGAACTAAAATTTTAATTTCCTTTCGTTTCAATTAATTACATTTAAATAGTCATGTATGGTTAGCGGCTACCATATTGAGTGGGTGCAGACCTGGAATGTGACTTAAAGTGTCTCTTCTGTTTAGACCTGACTAAAGTTTAGATGTGTTTTAGGAGAAAATTTTATTAGTTGAGGCACTTACGGTAATATTTATTAGCAAATCCAAGAAAATGCCTACACTTTCTTTTTGCCCTAGAATTTAGTGCCACTGCGTATTTCTTGAAATGAGTGATGATTCATCAGATCTGAAAGTCTTTATTACCCAGGAAAATCATTTTTATGGCAACTGTGTCTTTTTGGAGTCTTACTTGGAAGAAGTCCGTGTTTCAGAAGTGCATTTTCGCATCTCTAGCTCAAGCCCTCTTTGAGGGTCTCCCCGCTCCCCCGTGTAATGTGCTGGGCACTTTGTTGTTGAGCCCAGCAGTTGTTGTGAGACAAGGGGACAGTGTGCATTCTTAGCCAGCAGCTGCCAGGAGCATATCTAATCTGGTTTTGGCAGGAAATAGAGCACGAGTGGAAGCCAAGCTAAAAGAAGCTTGAAAAATAAATGACTTTGGATGCAACTTAGTATATAGTTCAGTTTTCTGCTTAGTATTGCCCTGGTAATTTGTAAACATGATAGACGGTGAGCCCTTCCAGGGCGGGCCTGTGTCTAATTGTCATTGAAATCCAGGGTCTAGCCCAGGGCCTGGAATATGCCTGTGGAAGGTCATTACTACTATTACTGTTGTTGTTATTATTTAATGAGTGACTATACTGCAAATTTGTTGAATTGATTTAGTTACTAGCTTCAAACTATTGTTCACCCAGGATAAACAAGTTGAGATAATTAGTGGTTCTGCCCCCCCCACTTCCCCTTTCTACTAGACAATGCCGCCCACCCTCTGTTCTAAAGGATGAAATCTTGAACATTCTTTAAGCATTATTTATTCATCCATTCTGCAGGCAAGCTGATTTTTGTTGTGGGCAGGGAATAAGCACATCAGAATTTTGTCTTTCCTACAAGTAAGAGGTCCTCAGAAGGCAAAGGCCTAGCTAGGTGTAATTATAACACCTTTATTTTTAAAATTTTTATTGAAGTATAGTTGATTTATAATGTTGTGTTAGTTTCAGATATACAGCAAAGTGATTCAGTTTTATACACACACACACACACACACACACACACACACACACACCCATTTTTTTTCAGATTCTTCTCCCTTATAGGTTATTGAAAAATATTGAGCACAGTTCCCAGTGCTGTACAGTAGATCCTTGTTGGTAATCTATTATATATATATAGTAGGGTATATACGTTAATCCCAAACATGGTGCCTTTTCAAATGATTTTTTGGTGTCCAAAGAGGAAAAATTGGGAGTTCTCCAGTGGCTCAGCCAGTTAAGGATCAAGCATTTGTCACTGCTGCGGTGTAGGGTTGATTCCTGCCCTGAGAGCTTCCACATGCCAGAGGCCCAGGCAAAAATAAATAAAGAGAAAATTTTACTGCAGCCTTACCTTTGGGCCCCCAGTCACTCTTTGCACCCAGTTCCATTGCTTTCTCCAGGAGGTCCGAGAAGCCGCCGCCTCCCAGCCTCCCCAGAACGTGTAAGATGTTGGGCGTGGTGCGTGTGGAGGGGCCCGTGGGCTGGTGGGGCCACGCTCAGCAGTGTTGGCTTCTTGTTGCAGACCTTCACCGCCTGGTGTAACTCCCACCTCAGGAAAGCTGGCACTCAGATCGAGAACATCGAGGAAGACTTCCGAAATGGCCTTAAGCTCATGCTGCTTTTGGAAGTCATCTCAGGTGAGTCTTGTGTAGGTGTTGTACCAACCTTATGCATCCTTCTATGCGTGAGCAGTAGATACACATCTGTTTAAAAAAAGAAGCAGCAGCTCCCTTTGAACCTTGCTGGGCAAGAACATGGCCTTATTGGCAAAGAAAAACCTTTCCAAAGAACAATCTGCCTGGAGTGATTTTTTCTGTTATAAAAAAGTGGTGAATTCTGTTTCGAACTGATTTATTAAAATGATGTTTCTGCCGCCCACCTCAAAACAGACTAAGAGAAGAGCAAATGACATTTCTGTGACCACCCACCATGATGCCCTTTCCACTGGGTCCAGCTAGTGTGTATTCCAGAAATTATCTTTCACTCCAGGAGTCAGTGTCCCTGTTGGCTTAGCTTTGAACACAGGAGTTCAAGTCCCTGAGGGGTTATACTTGGCCCTGAATTTCAGCTGGCTGGTTTGGAATTTGGGCCAGAGAATGGGTCAGCCTTGATGAGGTGTGAATGGGAAGGATGATGCAGGCCTGCCCTGATCCAGTACCATCCTGATTCGGTGTCTGAGACGAGCCCTGACAGCCCCTTCTGTGATTTGAACTTGACTCCCTGTCACAGCCAGACTACAGCTCTGAGTGCTGCACAGGCACCAGCCAGCTTCCTCTCTTACTGGTTTGTACTTTGGCTTATAGGTCAAATCAGACTCTCTGGGCAGATCTGAAAAGCACCTCTGGTCCCTTTGATCTTGAAAATGCTTTGATTTACAGAGAGGGCATATAAGGGACAGTCAGATAGCAATTTCCGGTGAAGGAGAGCATAGACTCTGAGTTTTGGCATCTTGACTCTGCATCCAAGGGACCGCTTTCTCTGTGTCTGCATGGTTCTCTCTTTATCCGACAGGGGAAAGGTTGCCCAAACCCGACCGAGGGAAAATGCGATTCCATAAAATCGCTAACGTCAACAAAGCCTTGGACTACATAGCCAGCAAAGGCGTGAAACTGGTGTCCATCGGGGCTGAAGGTAAAGGAGGCAGGAGGGGGGAAGGGAATGTCCCCACCTCTCCGTGGGCCAGGGGGCTGGCAGCTGGATGCTTCCTTCCCCACCCCCACCCCCAATCTCCTGTGTCAGCCTTTCTACCAGGCTCTGGGTACCAAGAACAGGAGCCCACGTTCTAGGAGCCTTTGTAAAGATCCGAGGCAAATAGGATGTGGTGTCCTTGAAACCTATTATCCGAGCGAGAAAGAACTTGCAAGTCCCAGTGACTCTCAGTAGGAAGTCACTGCCTGGAGGGGTCTCCCGTGCTGTGTGTGAGGTTGGGAGGCCTGGGAATCAGGCAGGAGCTGACACTACCCTGCCTCTCCTTTGTCCACCTGAGCCTGAGAACTGCCACCTGAGGTGCCCAGGAAGAAGGTTCGGGGTAAAGACAGCCCGCACTCCCTCATTTGTTCTCTGTGTCTGATTTTTTAGAACCTTAGCTCATCTGGTCTTTAAACCTTGGATGCCCTGGGTTGTTTTCAGTAACTTTGCATATGCCAGATTTGTGCTGTTATCAACTCAGAATTCATTTACACTGGAGACGTTTGGTTATGAATACTGCAGATATAACTAGACCCACCACAACACTTTAATAAAACAGAAACTGGTCTTTCCATATGTGTATTTATTTTTCCGAAGCTCTGAAGTCAGAACTTGTGGCGAACTTGCAACTTCCAGGAAAAGTTTATACTGAGTGTGTTATCTTTACCCTCATTTGTTATTGTTATTGTTTTTTACCTAAAGAGATTGTTGATGGCAACGTGAAAATGACGCTGGGCATGATCTGGACCATTATCCTGCGCTTTGCTATTCAGGACATTTCAGTCGAAGGTAAAAGATGTGGTTAAAAACCTGATTGCGTTAAGATCCAGAGAGTAATTTGAGTAAATTGAGCTGATAAAGGGTTTTGTCAAATTGAACATTTACATGATTGAAAGGTATGTGAGTTGGGTTTTCACGAGTTTTCTATTTGTGTGAAAAAGGACCCCAGCAATTCTGTTTCATTCTTGGGGGTGGAATCATTTTGGAAAAGATGAGCACATGTTCAGAACAGAAGTCCCTTTTTAAAATGAGCATTTTTTGAGCTTCTTTATTGCTTCTTATACTATAATAGTTCTTTAGACTTCACAGCTTAAAAGTCTTTTTTTTTTTCTCAAAGTGCAAAAAGTAATCAATCGAAGCCTATGTTTGTTCATGTGTTAGTTCTTTTTCTTCTCCCTCCACCATCTCTTCTTTCCCTCCCTCCCTCTCTCTCTCTTTTTTTAAACAAAATCTCTGTTGTCATCCTATCTTTTGGCCCAGCAACTGTTCCATCACTGTAATATAATTCTAATCCTTGGCACTGCCGCTGAAGATGAAAATCTTTAGTCCTTTATGTCCACCGCACTCCAGAAAATTTTTTATGAATTCAGCACTGTCGAAAAGTGTCAAATTGGAGTTCCTGTCTTGGCTCAGTGGTTAATTAACCCAACTAGCATCCATGAGGACGTGGGTTTGATTCCTGGCCTCGCTCAGTTGGTTAAGGATCCAGTGTTGCTGTGAGCTGTGGTGTAGGTCACAGACGCAGCTCGGATCTGCCATTGCTATGGCTGTGGTGTAGGCCAGTGGCTACAGCTCTGATTCCACCCCTAGCCTGGGAACCTCCGTATGCTGCGAGTGTGGCCCTAAAGAGACAAAAAGACCCCTCCCCCCCAAAAAAAGTGTCAAATTGACACTCTTAAAATTAAAAAAATAAAACTTTGCCTATTTAGTACTCAAATAATAAATTGTATAGGCGTAGAACAGATTCAGGGGCCGTCTGACTTGTCCAACTGGTCAGCTTCCTCTAACTTGGTCACCTGAGAGGTAACCAGGCACCTGAATGGTACGTGCTGGAAATGTGGTTGACACTTCTGCCCAGGATGGGTACCCTCGGTCAGTGGTCTCTAGAAGTGATTTTATATAAGTGGGGCTTTGGTGCTAGAAGGGAATAATCTAAGTGGGTCAGAAAGTCTTTAAGAAGTAGGCCTCATGTCATTCAGTACAGACAGGAGATTTTGATGCTGTTGATTAGTGACTAAAATCACTTGGATCCTGCACTGCTGTGGCTGTGGTATAGGCTGGCAGCTGTAGCTCTGATTTGACCCCCTAGCCCGGGAACTTCCATATGCAGTGGGTGTGGCCCTAAAAAGCAAAAAAAAAAAAGTAACAGTATTATCCATTAGAGATTCTACCCAATTAATATTAATGGCCCCAGGTAAGATAAACGAATTGTAGTACTTTATAAAACATCATGATAGAAAGATACACTAACCTGCTTTTCAAAAGACTGAGAAATTAAACATTTAAAAGTGTGATTTCAGAGTTCCCATTGTGGCTCAGCAGGCTAAGAATGCGACTAGTATCTATGAGGTCGTGGGTTCGATCCCTGGCCTCTTTCAGTGGGTTAAGAATCCAACATTGCCATGAGCTGCGATCCAAGTCATGGATGTGGCTCAGATCTGGCCTTTCTATGGCTGGCAGCTATAGCTCTGATTTGACCCCTAGCCTGGGAACTTTCCTATGCCACAGGTGTGGCCCTAAAAAGCCAAAAAACAAAAAACAAAACAAAAAACCCCAAAACTGTGATTCTATTGGCAATATGTTTAAATCTCTGGGTTCTACGCAGTAGATGAGGTTAGATTGCTAACTTATATTTTTGTTTCACTTCCATGGAATCATTTCTTTATGATATCACTTAATTTCTATAAATCCACAGGAAATTTGTCTTAATTTTTAAATGATGTATAATTATGGAGAAAATACATTGTTATTAAACTGAATTATTTGAGGAGTTCAGTCTCCTTTAAGAGCATGATGAGCCTCTTCTAAGAAGATGCCTGAGGAGTTCCCTTGTGGCACAGCAGGTTAAGGACCCAGTGTTGTTACTGCTCTAGCTCTGGTCATGGCTGTGGCATGGGTTTGATCCCTGTCCTGGGAACTTTCAGAAGAATAAAAAAAAAAAAGAAAAAGAAGAAGGAAAATGAGAGGTTGACATCTCTATTCATGAGAGCAGTGCAGAGATGCCTGAGGAGCTGGGCTTTCTCCGTGTGTCCTATGGTTTTTCATGGCGGAATAACGGATGATGCTATCTTTTTTTTTTTTTTTAATTTTTTTGTCTTTTTGCCTTTTCTAAGGCCACTTCCAGAGGCATATGGAGGTTCCCAGGCTAGGGGTCGAATCAGAACTGTAGCTGCTGACCTACCCCAGAGCCACAGCAACACCAGATCCTTAACCCACTGAGCGAGGCCAGGGATCGAACCTGCAACCTCATGGTTCCTAGTTGGATTCGTTAACCACTGAGCCGCGACGGGAACTCTGATGCTATCTGTTTATAATGTACTTTTTATACCCACCATCTGGGCTTTGTGTGTGGACTTTTCAGATTTAACCCCGAATCGTCAGGGGTTGGGTGTACCGCACTTGTGTAGCTAATTGGCACAAGCTTGTTAACCTTTCCCCAAATGCCTCAAAATGGACTTGGGGTGGGAGAATCAGCTTTGTTAAAGAGTAGCCAATTCAGTAAGGGAAAGACTTTGTTCGACATTCATAGTCTGTGTGCAGAAACATTCAGACAGAAATTAAGTGAAACTTAATGACATAAATGGAAACTTGAGTGGCAGTTATAAGAATGTATTGATCTACTTTACCTCTGTTTACTTTTCTAAATTAAATTTCCTTTAAACTTTGTAAAGTTTGGGTTATTTCCCCGTGATGTACATTACATTGGCCAGAACTCCAAAGGCAGGCAGTTCTGTGTAAAGCTAGAACAGGTAGGTATGGAGTTGCATATTGCAATATCTATACTAGTTAATATTTTAGTGACATCTTAGAACTTACCGTCTTTTTCCTTAATAGGAATGTGCTAGGTAAGAGACATGATCAGGAATCATTTAAATTATTCTCATCACATACGGAATGTGGGGATTGTGTTTATTTCATCTGGCTTATGGGTCAAAGAAATGGACCAATTTAGATAAACAATTACAGGACACTTATTTTGACTTGAAAAAACCCACTTTAATTTCTTACTGAGATGGAAGGCCATGGCCCTATTTTGGTTAGGAGTCCACATGTTTACAGGGGCTTTCTAATTTTGTTTTTTTTGGTTTTTTTTTTTTTTTTTTTTGTATTTTTAGGGCTGCACATGCAGCATATGGAGGTTCCCAGGCTAGGGGCCCAATTGGAGCTACAGCTGCCGGCCTACACCACAGGATCTGCCTTTTCAGGATCTGGGCCGCCTCTTCAACCTACACCACAGCTCACAGCAATGCTGGATCCTTAACCCTCTGAGTGAGGCCAGAGATCAAACCTGCATCCTCATGGATGCTAGTCAAATTCATGTCCACTGAACCACAACAGGAACTCTAGGGGCTATCAATCAGAATCCCAGGTTATGTAAGTGACTTTGAAGAAATGTTAGGGTGTTTGAAACTTTGGATCCCCTAAGAAGCAAGTGCCAAGGTGGTGTTAGAAGTTGTCCCAGTCAGCTCAGGTCACCATTCACAATACCATAAACTGGGGGGCTTCAACAATAGAAATGTATCTTCTCACAGTTCTGGAGACTGGAAGTCCAAGATCAGGATGCCAATGTAGTTAGTGTCTGGTGAGGGCTCTCAGCTTGTAGATGGCCACCTTTGGTCTTTGTCCTTAGAGGGCAGAGAAGGGTAGTGGAGGGGAGAGAGAGACAGATAGGGAGAAAGGAGAGACTGGGCAAGCAGTGTCTGCTGTATCTCGTCATAAGGGCACAAATCCCATCACGAGGGCCCCACGCTCATGACCTCATTTAACCCTAGTTACCTCCCCAAAGCTCCATCTCCAAATACTATCATATAGGGAGTTAGGGTTTCAACCCATGAATTTGAGGGGGCCACAAACATTCAGTCCAGAGCAAAAATTCAGGAGGTTTGTTGGGGAAAAGGCTCGGGAGCAGAAGGCCAGGAGCTGGCCACAGTGTCCGGCTGACCCCCGAGCTGGAGAAGGGGAGGGAGGGGCTTGGGGAAGAGGAATCTCTTCTGCCATGCAGGCAGGCTGATGAGGCGTCCCTCCCACCCCCACCCCACTGCTCTTTGAAGAGGTCCCACGAGGGGCAGGGCTGGCCCAGCCCTGGGGCCCATCTCACTCAGGCTGCGGCTGGAGTTGCCCTGAAGAAGTGTGGCTTCTGGGGTCTGCAAGGGCGGATTCAGAGTGTGGCAGCTGGGAACTCAGTTCTGTCCCGTGCTCCCAGCAGCGGGACATCTGAGAAGCATGTCTTCCTGGCTATGACAGGGGGTGGGGGCAGGAGTTGGTTTTGTTAACTTGGTTAGAACCCCAGGGACCAAACTTGGAATTTGCCAGCACAAGCTTTGGGGAAGGAAATTCTATTTAACCCAAGAATACGAATTATGAATGAGATGATGAATCATGGATTAACGAAGTCATAAATTATACACGTTTAAAAATTTTTTCACCAGAAAGGTAAGTTGCCAGTAACCCTGAAATCTGGTTTTCTAGTCATTATGTCATAACTTGCCGTTGCTCCCGCATGGGCCTTTTTAAAGTCCCTTCAAGTGGCACCAGAGGTCAGTCCCTGGGGGCAGAGACTTGCGAGGTCTCAAGAAGAGGGGTTGGCCCCCCAGGAGGTCTGTTGAGCAGATGACTCGAGGTTGGGTAAGTGACGACGTGCTAAGGACTCCCCCGTGGACCCTCATTCTGGGCTGTCATTACAGAAACCTCTGCCAAAGAAGGTCTGCTGCTTTGGTGTCAAAGGAAAACGGCTCCTTATAGAAATGTGAACATTCAGAACTTCCACACCAGGTGAGCAGCCAGGGCCCTGGGGTCCTTCCCCTCCCTCCAGAATCTGGGTCCGGGGAGAGAACAGGTGTCCTCCTCCTGCCTGTGCGAAGCAGAGCTAAGGCCCCAGAATGATGCCTAGCGTCTCCTCCAGGAGAAGGTTGGATTAAAGTTTGGGAGGTTGGCACTGGTTGTAAGTGAGTGTCACTCAGGGATGGCCTCTCAGTGACAGGCAGGGTCTGCATGTTCCCATGTTGGAGCTCCACCTTGATGCCCCCACGCCCCCTGCCCTGTAGTGCCTGAAAGGTGCTCATCAGTCATCTTCTTACACTGTGATTGGAGAGAAGGAGGGAAAATCATGTTTGAAAAATTATACAGGGAGTTCCCATTGTGGCTCAGTGGGTTAAGAACTGGAGTTCTCATAGTGTCCGTGAGGCTGTGGGTTTGATCCCTGGCCTCACTCGGTGGGTTAGGGATCTGGCATTGCCATGAGCTGTGGTGTAGGTTGCAGGTGCGGCTTGGATCTGGCTGTGGCTGTGGTGTAGGCCAGCAGCTGCAGCTCTGATTTGACCTCTGGCCTGGGAACTTCCAAATGCTGCAGGTGCAGCCCTAAAAAGAAAAGAAAAAAAAAAAAAAAAACTATAGGGAACTGGATGAAGGAAACTCATCCAGGTGGACCTCAGGAGCCCAGGCTTGCCTCCCACTCACCTTCTTGCTTTGCTTCCTCTGGCCCAAGATGGGTCCGAACACATTAGCCATGTAGCCCCTGGGGTTTCCTTCTTCCTCCAGCCTCTGAGGCACAGAACCCCCACTCCTTGTTCCTAACCTGCTGCTCATCACTGGGGGCATTGGCCCCTGGGTGGGGTGGGGGTGGTGGTGGAGGGGGCGGGGGGGGGTGCTGGGTACGGTCAATGCTGATGTCTCTGAAGCAGATGGGAAAGCCAGGTCTCCCTGCTGAGTCCCTCAGGTGCTGTATGTCTTTGCCTCTTAAAACAACCACAACAACCCCACAAAGAATATTAAGAAGAAAGTCAGATGAGTTGGGAGCCAAGAGTGGCTTTTTAAGTGTACTTGGGGGTGGACCCTTGGAGGAAAATGGGCATTTCAGGGTAGACGTCCTCCTGTCTGTCAGGCAGACTGTGGGATGACATCCAGATCGCAGATTTGGAGGAGAGGGAGCGGGGAAGCTGGGCCTGCAGGGCCTGAGGGAGGAGGGGCAGTGGTGGGGGTGGGGGGGGCTCCCTCCTGAGATCACCTGGGTCCTCCCAGCACAGAGCTGATGGGTCAGGATGCAGCAGGCATCCCAGGCAAGGCTGGGCCCAAAGCTCCAGATGGAAAGGAGGCTAGGAAGGGGGCAGCGGCCCCTGGTGGACCCTGCGAGGTAGATGAGTGTTGGGGAAGGGGCCTCAGTGGCACTGGGTGGGGTGGGGAGGGATGGACCTGAGGCAGGGAGTCTCAGATGTCAGGCCATCCACTCACTGTCTGACCAAGGGCAGTCCCTTGCTGCCGTTTCCTCCTCTCATTTAACCCATGTTCCTGTTCTTCTGCCTGGGACCCGGTTCAGCTGGAAAGATGGCCTTGGACTCTGTGCGCTCATCCACAGACACCGGCCCGACCTCATTGACTACTCAAAGCTCAACAAGGTCACTGCCGGCGTGGCATGCGTGCCTCCCGCCCCCCAAGCATGTCGTCCTGAAAGTCAGCGCATGGGCCCTGAGCTCACACCAACACCCAGGCTGCCACCAGTCTGCCCCCCTGGAAGCTGGCCTGGCATCAGGGAGACAGGGAGGAGGCTGGGGAACACCCACCTGTTACAATGAGGGCAGGATGAGGCTCAAAGCTAAGTCAGTTTGTGACCCAAAGGAAGATATGTTGATTTGGCTTGATTGACCTCAAAAGCTTTATATAGGTTTCTTTAGAGCTTTTTTACATTCCCAGGTTGTAAATATGAAAAGTGAAGTATCTGGTTTGGAGGGGGGACACAAAAAGTTCAAATACCCCAAACCTTACTACTTCTGAAGGATTTAGTTGCTGACGTATTTACTCAGAGTTGAGTTAACCCAAGGGACATTTGCTTCCTAACTATCTTGCTATTGATACATTAGTTACACCCTCAGAAAAGAAGTTTGGGGGATTTTTTTTTCCTCTTTTCAGAATATTCAATTTAGGAAACTTCGTTTTTTCTAACTTAGGAAAATTTCCTTCTCCCTTTAGGCTTAAGCTTTATTATGCTTAAGTTTTAAAGAGTCTTCAACTTCTATCTTTAAAAGCAGTTGAAGAGTTCCCTGATGGCATAGTGGATTAAGGATCTGGTGTTGTCACTGCTGTGACTCAGGTCACTGCTGTGGCATGGGTGCCATCCCTGGCCCTGGGAACTTCCACATGCCATGGGTGTGGCCAGAAAGAAGAGCAGTCAACACATGTAATCGTTGATGGAAAAAAGAAATCCTTGCCCCTTCTAAATTTTGTGTTGGACAGTCCACCTGCCCTAGAAATAATACTGAGTACAGACATAAAGCGGAAAGCACTGCCTGCCCCGTGGCCATTCTTGCCAGTAGGGGTTGGGCGCACGTCCTCTGGTTGCTGGTGTGCTTTGCTGGCCATGCACCTTGTGTCGCTGTGTTTGGTATGGAGTCAGTCCTGCTGCATGCTGCCCTCACCGTGTGGCACTGGGGGTGGCTGGAAATGTCCTGGCTTTGGCCACCTCTGCAGTTGTCACGTGCTCACCCCCCTTCCGAGGCCTGTCTCTATGACTACAGGGCAACACATGAAAAATGTTCTCAGAGCATAAAGAGGAGTAGGTTGCCTGAGAGAATAGGGATGCCAGCGTTGCTCAACTTCCCCAAGCAGAGAGCTTATCCCTGAGTTATTTTGAAATGTTTCAGACATAGAGATAGTGGAAATTTTTTTCAATTGCCCTTTATCTCATTTGCAGAATGAGGAGATTGTACTAGGTAGACCTGATTTCATTAGCTGTTTATAATGGTCAGCTGGAGTTCCCGTCGTGGCGCAGTGGTTAACGAATCCGACTAGGAACCATGAGGTTGCGGGTTCGATCCCTGCCCTTGCTCAGTGGGTTAAGGATCCGGCGTTGCCGTGAGCTGTGGTGTAGGTTGCAGACGCGGCTCGGATCCCGCGTTGCTGTGGCTCTGGCGTAGGCCGGTGGCTACAGCTCCGATTCGACCCCTAGCCTGGGAACCTCCATATGCCGCGGGAGCGGCCCAAGAAATAGCAACAACAACAGCAACAAAAAAGACAAAAGACAAAAAAAAAAAAAAAAGTTAGAGGTTATAATGGTCAGCTGTTATTACAAAAAGTCAGTAGACCTTTGGTGATTGGCCACCTATGATGGGTGAAGAAATGATAAAAATTAAAGATAGCGGTTAATACTTCTATAGCTTTAGATTAGGCACTGTTAATAAATAAGTATATATGTTATATATATTTATTAGGTATTGCATAAACATGGATATTACATATATTAATGTTTTATATACATAGATGTATATTAATATTAATAAGTTGTTAATATCTAATGTATGTATATTATACATGCACAGTCACCACATGTTTATAATGCACAGTAAACTGTATAATATAAAGCATCTAGAAAGTAGGTACTGTTATTTTCCCAGTTATACAGATGAAGAAAGTGAATTCTGCAATCTGCCCAGTAGCTGAGCCAGGAAAATACTTAGTTGCAGGAGTTCCCGTTGTGGCGTAGCAGAAATGAATCCGACTAGTATCCATGAGGATGCAGGTTCAATCCCTGGTCTGGCTCAGTGGGCTAAGGATCCAGTGTTGCTGTGGCTGTGGTGTAGGCTGGCAGCTGTAGCTCTGATTCGACCCCTAGCCTGAGAACTTCCATATGTTGCAGGTATGGCCATAAAAAACAGAAAACAAAAACCGAAAATACTTAGTTGCCGCATTTTATCTCTTTACCTTACAGTCTAAATGAGGTAGCTTTCCCAGAGTCTCAGAATCATTACTCTTGTTTTCATGCTGAAATTTTTCTTTCATATTAAGAAGAAAAAGAAAGAAACCTTTGCTCAGCTATCGGGCTTTGTAAACATTTGTGTAAAATATGCCGGTAAGACTCGCTTTGGGATATGGCTGCTTTTAATGCAGTGATGATATGCTTTGTTAAAAGAACACGGAGTTGGAAAAATGTTTTGCCTGAAATGACTATGTGCTCTGAGAGGCCAGGAGGCTTGCTTTGGTTTCTTCATTGAGCACCGAATATTTTTGAAGCCTGCATGTGTTTAATGTTTCACTGTATTAAAATACTTGTGTTCATTGCAAAGCAGTTTCTGAAATGTTTAAGTGGCTTTGATATTAAAATTCACTCTGGTGATCTTCAGACTAACACTACTTTTCATTTTGATTTTTCTACCTTACATACACCCATCCTATTTCAGATGCACAATACTTAAGTCTCTTTAGTGGATGGAAGGAAAAAAATGTTAAAGACATCGTTTAGTTTTTCAGTATTTCAGTTATATACCACTGGTTAAATTTATTTGGTTATGTTGCATATATATTTAACCAATTTTATTGTGGAAGATAAATGCAATCATATGAACAAAAATTTCTTCCCAATTTTCATTTACAATGTTAAGCTTCTGTCATTTCTTCTAGTCTGTAACATCCTAGAAACCTAACTTTTGCTCTGTGTAGCCATCTTGTAACACTTTTTTGGGGATCTAAAAGTTTCACCTAAACATGCTAAAAGCAGCATGCTTTCTTATATTTAAAACAAGGGTGTTGTGCTAAATATTCCCTGTGATCACCTTCCAGATCTGGGAAAATGTATGTTTCATGCTTCCTTTTGGAATCATTTAAATTTTGTCATGAAGAGTTCCAAATAAGCTCTGAGGTATCCCGGCTGTTCTTTCCTCTCCATGAGAAAATATCTGACAACTTTCCTCCTGTCCATGGTGTCTGTTCTCTCAAACCTCTTGCTCACATTTTATGAATTGGAGTGTGCATGAATTTGGTGCTTTTCCTGTCATTTGTGATGTTTCTCTAAATGTTTGGGGAAAGATAAGAAGAAAACTCTAAACCGTTATGGTTTTGTGTGAATGAGAAAAGTTTCTCCCCAAAATAAGGTAAATAAAAAAAATTTGTTAAGTCCTATTCAGAACTATTTTAAAAAACTGGTTTTGCTATTTTTAATGCAGGATGACCCAATAGGTAATATCAACCTGGCCATGGAAATTGCAGAGAAGCACCTGGATATTCCCAAAATGTTGGATGCTGAAGGTGAGATGAAAATTACCGAGTTACAGAAAAAAATCTGTGGGCTACTGGTGTTATAGCCACATGTGGGGATTTGTAAACTTTATAGCCAAGTTACATCTGAAGCACTTAGAATTCCTAAGAGGAGTCTGTCATTGGCCTCATGAATGTTAGAGAATTTCATGTGTAGCTTGTTCAGAATTACTTTTTAGAATCCTGTTCAAACCAAGGCCAGCAAAACTATAGTGAAAGGATTTGGCAAAGAGTTGGAATGCTTTGGTTTGTGATTTTCAATGAAAACCTTTTTTTTTTTTTTTTTTTTTTTTTTTTAACTAGTCCACCTGCAGCATATGGAACTTCCCAGGCTAGGGGTCAATTTGGAGGTGCAGCCAGGGCCTGCACCACAGCCATAGCAACGCCAATCCTGAGCCACATCTGTGGCCTACACCAAAGCTTGGCAGCAACACCGGATCATTAATCCACTGAGGGAGGCCATGGATTGAACCTGCAACCTCATGGACACTGTGTTGGGTTCTTAACCCAATGAGCCACAATGTGAACTCCAAGGGCTTTTTTCTTTTTCTTTTTCTCTTTCCTTTTTTTTCTCGTCTTTTTTCTTTTTCCCACCTAGAGAGAAATTAAACCAATCTTATGTGGTGCCTAAGACTCCACAAGGAGAAAAAAAAATCCATCCTCCCAACTGGAAGTTATAGAATCGGCATCTAGAATGTGCCTCTCAAATGTTCACATTTCATTTTTAATAAGCTCAAGTTCAATTTAATTTGGTTCGATAGGAAAGAACCTCTCAGGATTTTGCATTCCTCCAATTCACTTGTGTGTGAGTCACTTCTCCCTCACCAGACAGCGCTGTGAACAAGACCCTGTGCTGTGTGCTGTAGGAGATGATGAGGTGTGTGGGGCCGGACCCTGCCCTCCAGGAACTTGTACCATAGTGCTCGTTAGTCTTATTACTCTTGAATGGGTCAGTGCTTCTGCAGAGTAGCATGGCTGGGGAAAAAGGAAGAACTCGATTCTAGTCAGGTGTCAGGCTTTTCTTCCTCCTTATATTTGCCGCCTGCATCACAGCTGCCTTAACAAATGACCACAGAGTAAGAGGCGTGAAGTGACAGAAATGTATCCTCTTAGAGCTGCAGAAATGAGGACTCTGAACTCTGGGGGCTGGCAGAGCCGTGCTCTCTCTGGAGTCTGTGGGGCAGGACCTCTCCTTGCTGCCTCCAGCTTCTAGGAGCCACAGGTGTTCTTTGGCCTGGGGTGGCATCCCTCAAGTCCCCAAAGCTATCTTTACCTGGCCGTCTTCCCTCTGTGTTGGTCTCTGTGTCTTTTTCCCTCTTCTTAAAGGACACGGGTCATAGTGGATTAAGGGCTCACCTCATCTGAACTTGACCTTCTTGCAGATAAGCTCGCCTTTCCAGGTACCAGGAGGTAGGACTCCACTTATCACTTTTGGGGACACAACGCAACCCATCGCAGTGATCTTTCAGTGCAAGTTCTAATTTGAATTAGCCAGTTGAGCCATTTTTGGCTGTCCTCCTGGGTGTGAACACTTGAATGTGCTCTTGAGACTCTCCTTCCAGTTTTTCCAAAACTCTTTGGAGGGAGAAAGGCAAGGAAACCGTGAAGTCGCAACGTAGAAAAAGTCCCTGTTCCTTCTTGTCCATCTGTTGTCACTAAGGTCCGTTTATGTGCATGTGTGCTCTGTCCTTTGACCTCTCCAAATGATAAATAACTACCCAGAGTTGACCACTCAAATTAACAGCCAGGATACTGAAGGGGGAGAGAACAGGCAGCTTTTAGTAAATTCATCTTCCCGTTCGTTAACGCCTCCTTGACTCCCGACAGTTGAGGGTGAGCTGCGGACCACCGTCTCTGTGGCTCCAACAGGCTGATGACCTTGGACTTTTCTGGGCTTCCTTTAGACTCGAGCCCTGGTCTGGGCGTGTGTCCATTCTGCTTCTCCTCTGAGTGGACAGGCGGCCTTAGCACCCTGTTCATTTCCTGCTCTCCTGTGACACATCCCGGTCTCCTTCACCATTCTTTTTCTTTCCTTTTGACTAGTTCAGGAAAATGCCTACATACCACATTATTTTCTTTAGAGTAATTTCTGTAAGAGGCGTCTGGTGAGGCATTATGAACTGGACTGACTCGGGTGTAGGGCACACCGGCTTTAACCAACTACCCAACAAGTTTGCCCCCATGGGTTAATTATCCTTTGCATCTCTGCCACCTGGATCCAGATGTGCCACCTGTACCCGTACCTTCCCACAGCTTCCCATTAGCGTGTTCCTTCTGCTGGCCTTTTGCTGTAGTGTCTTCCACTGGGCTCCTCCTCTCTGCTCACTAGCCCCTTTGGCAAACTCCTTGCTTTCCCCCGTCTGCTGTTGATCTTACTTTCCATCATTTGTGGTGATCTCTGCATCCTCGGGAGGGATTTTTCCAGTGGCCAGTTGGGCTACTCCTCCATGAACTTGTAGTCAAAACAGGCGAAACGCCTTCTCACCTTAACTGCCTTCTCTGCTTTAAATCGGTATGAAAGTTGTTCCTCTCTTTTCCTCCACAATCCTTTCTTGAGGTGAGCACCGGTGTGGGTTTGCGGGTGCCTGTGTTTTGAGTGGACTTGCAGAAGGAGCCTCTGTTGACCCCTGGGCCCTCCCTGTGTCCAGAGAGAGTCTGGGACCATGTAGTCATGTGCAGTCTGGGAGTTCTGGGGGTCCAGCTTTGCCACACACGTGACCCGATTGCTGGTTTGGGGCTCTTCCAGGCTGACCGGGCGGTTCTCAGAAGTGCACACAGAGGAGTGACTTTGCAGGCGTGACTTCTTTGATTGGAGGCAAAGTTGGAACAACACAAGGGTGTGGGGCTGAGGGGAAGTTCGACATCTTGGTCTCTCTGAGGCAGCCCTTAGTGGAAGCCTGCTGCTCTTCGGATGTCTGAGCAGTTAACCTTCTTTTTTCCACACAGATTTAGTGTACACTGCCAGACCCGATGAGAGAGCCATAATGACTTACGTTTCCTGTTACTATCATGCTTTTGCTGGTGCCCAGAAGGTGAGGATGTAAAACATGACTCACCACTCACCCTCCACCTTCTGTGTCTCGATTTTTTTTTTTCAATTGTTTTTCTCTTTCTTCCCCCTTCTCCTCTGAGTAAGGAGACACATCTGGTTCCGAGGAGGCGGTCGTTTGTCTTTTTCAGTCTTTCTAGTTTTCTTTGAAACTTTCTTTCTGTCCATGCAGTAGTATGCCGTTTGTGTGTGTGTTCCAGAAGATTCCATGCTGTTCCCCATCCTTTCTGTTAATAGCCCCAGAAAACCGGATGACTAGGTTTCACCTTAGGGAATTACAGGGCGCCTTTTCAACTGCCTTCTGTCCAGTGACTGAACTAAGGTTAAAAAGGAACGCAGCCCAAACTGGTGTGGCCAAGGTGCGGAGGAAAGGGGTGTCCCCATGGCTCTGCTTTCTCTCTTCCTGGGGTTATCTCGGCAGCTCAGGTCACTGGTGGCAAGAGTCACAGCAGTAAGTGCAAGGAGACTCTTCTCTTTGGATGTTTTATTGCTCTGGGTGATTTCTGGAAATGGCAAGGTAAGTATGTATAGAAGGATTAAGAGACCTGCTGTCTCCAGTGGACTTCATCCCCTGCACAAGCCCAGGTGGTGCACAGAGTAGAAAGCCAGGGGTCTTGAGGGAAAGGGAGGGGGGAGTGGCAGCAGCAAGGGGGCAGGAGAGCCCTGCATGCGTGCCCTCGTCCTGCAAAGGGACAGGCGGGGCTCATGACCAAAGTGGCAGGTGACCTGAAGAAGGTGAAGAAGACGGGAGGTGGGGCCTCCTGAGCCCTTTTAGGGTGTGATCACCAACGCTGATGGGCAGCACTCAGGTCCCCATAGGAATGCCTCACCTGCCCTTTAAAAACCCATCCAGGGGTGGCGGAGGGAGGCTCTCGGTTTGGTTACATGAGAAAAACATGCTGGTAGAGAGATTTCCAGTCTCGGCTGTGAACTCGTGGGTTCTGTGCAGCCTTCCTGAGGGTCAGGATCATGGGCCCCCAGGGAACATGTCGAGTCGATGAATGGAAACCAGCTCGTTCTTCCCTTTGTTCACCATGGTTTCTGCTCTCTGTCTGTGCGTGCGTCTGTTCTCTGTGTTATTTTTCCCTCCCTCAGATATTGTGAACACCCCCAAACCTGATGAAAGAGCTATCATGACGTACGTTTCCTGCTTCTACCATGCTTTCGCGGGAGCGGAGCAGGTACAGCACCCTCGTCCATTAGTCCAGTTGCCTGGCTGCTCTTCTGCATGGGCTCTGTGTGTGTGTGTGTGTATGTGTGCGAGCGTGCGTGCATGCACACCTTACATCTTAGCTTGCCACTCAGAGTTCCGTAATGACCTAATAGGGCGAGTTCCAAACCGTGAGTGCTTTTTTCTTTCAGCAGCTTTACCTTTGGACAATTCCCGGAGTGTTCCTACCTCTCTCTCCTTCTAAGATGTTGCTCTTATTTCCTCAGTCAGTTATGGGAAATCTCGGTGCTTTATAGGCAAACACAAGGGCCATGAACACAAGCTTCCCTCATTGAGCAGTAAAGAGGGGAATGTGACAAGGAGATGTGAATGCCTTTCCAGGGCCCCTTTCCCGTTTCTTGCAAGATTAATCTTACTTTAGCTGAAGTAGTAAAAGGGTAATGGTGTTAAAACCTCAAAAAACAAACAAACAAAAAAAACAACCAAAAAACCCAACACATTCCTTAAGACAGACAGTCTGAGGGACACCGAGAGTGGGTGTCCCTCTGCCTTCTCCATGTTCACCTGTTCCTGGCTTTCACCCCTTTCCGAGTCTGTGCTCGAAGAGTCTGATAGACTGGGATAGACCAAAGTATGCAGTATTTCTGTGATCTTCTTAAGACCATCCCCAGAAAATGGTGCTGCCTGGAAATCAGCCCCTATTAGGATCTTGGAGGCAAGGCTTGGGGCCAGGCTGCAGGCCTGGATGCCAGACAGGCAAGTTGCACTTTATCTCAGTTCTTAGACTAGGGAACTGAACATGGGCCACAGCGGTAACAGCACCGAGTCCGAACTCCCAGGTTGCTCTTTATGACTTGTCTGTGGTCATGGTTTAAGGCACTTGGTCCCTCCTGCCCCAAGCCTCCCCCCAACCAAGCAAAGATAGGGCATTATTGATAGCCCACAGCTACCTGTGTGGGTTAAACAGTCTCAGAGGAGGTGCCACTCTGGGCAGGATCCCATGTGGCGTGTTCTGCGTGTTCATTTCAGGAGGAGAGGCCTTCAGTAAAGTCAGGGCCGTGACAGATAAAATGTTTAGGATCCGGTCCTTTTTGCTTTGATTTCCTAAGGCTGCTGGGATTCAGAGAGTTCCCGCCTATAGTCATGAGGCCAGGAGAGGGCTCAGGTGGAGGTCCAGGGACCACAGACTTGTTTTCTCGACCCATTGATTTCTGTTCCTGACTTGCTTGACGTCTCACAAAGCTTGTGTTTTCGACTAATGGTATCTCCCCGTTATTCCCCACAGTAGATTCAGCCTGCCGTGTGAGTCTGTGTGAAAACTGTACCAAAGGCATGAAATGACTTCTGTGTGAACAGCCATGCCCTCCGTCTCATCCCGCCCCACCCAGAGCCTGCACCCCATTACAGCCCGCCACCTCCCTCGCCACCCTGGGCCCCCTGCCCCGTGTGTCTGCACGTCCCTGTCACAGAGCCGTCCCATTGACCTATTGTGTTTTACAGGCCGAGACAGCAGCTAACAGAATATGTAAGGTTCTTGCTGTGAATCAAGAGAATGAGAGGCTGATGGAAGAATATGAGAGGCTAGCGAGTGAGGTAAAGGAAACGGGTCCCTGCAGTCCTGCCCATTCCCACCCTGAGGGTGAGGCACAGGGGTGAACACGGATTGTCGGTGTTTCTTTCCGCTTGGCGTTTTTCATCTCAGAACAAAAGTAGGAAAACACACGGAGGTTGCTAGTCTTGCAGCAACCTAATTAATGGCACAAAGGTTTTGCTGGCCGTCTTTCCAACCATGGCCAGGCACAGAGGTCCATGGCACCTTTCCAGAAGTAGAATGTGAAGCCACCCTCAGCCTTGCACCTCCGGGGTCGGGGGCCCCCCTAGATGACACCGCGTTCTTTGTTTTTTTTTGTTTTTTTTTTTTCCTGCTTCATGGGCTGTCGACATCACAGAAGCTGTGCTCTATATTCAGGATCCCAGCTCCACACGGTCATCCAGCATCTCAGGAATGTAGGGTGTATTTAAATATCTAGCTTGGAGGGAGCCAGCCCTCTGGCCAAGATATTTGAGCATGAGTTTCCAGGACGCCTTTCTCCAGCTCTGCAGCCAGATTCTCGGTTAGAATAGCACTTGCCACGTTGCCCTTCTTTCTGTTCTTATCATAGCATAAATGTTAAGCTGGACCTGCGTGCGGTCCACAGCCTCATCCTGTCTGCATTGACCTCCATCACAGTGATGGTATCAGAGACCAAATCATGTTTGCTCTGACTTAATGTAGCTGATATTTGGTCTGTACCAGAAAAAGTAACAGGGCCCTTGGAATCCATGTTCCCCAGGAGTGGAGTGTGATAGTCCAGGCTGAGGCTACTGTTTGTATTTTCTGCTACCATGGGAAAATGCCATTTGGCAGCGTTGTTTCATGCCAGGGATCCACTTCAGCGCTGAAGTATAATCAGAACGGAAGGGCAGATGCTTCAGTCCTTATAAGTCTTCCTTGTCTTGGTCCTTTGTGTATCCTCCTCAAACCCTGTGATGCTGCGGGGCCTTTGTAGTAACTCAGAAGAAGGGGGTGCACTTCCTTCTGAGGATTGATGGCCACTTTCACTTTCATCTTGAGGATTTCGTTGCACACTAGCTACTAAATTAAACACACTTCGGCCTTGAGGCCGTCCCAGATTTACAAGACGTTTGTCTAGTAAGTAGAGTCATTAGACTTGAGCTTATTTAAACTAGAATTACATTTTAAGTTAAACCCCCTTCTTTCCTGATTTTATTCCACCGTGTTCCTACCTTAGGAGCTTTTTTCTTTTCTTTTCTTTTTTCCATTTGAAAGCTCCATCCAGCATCTGTCTGCTAATGTCCGGTCCCCCAGTTCCCTGTAAACTCCCATTGTTTGTAAAACATGACTCGTGCTGACTCTAAGTTTTTGACCTGTGTGTGGTGTCATGGGGGCAAGGGTGGGGGACACAGACATTCCTGCTAGTGCTGCAGTGCATGGAGGCGTCTGCCCACTCCTTTCCATCAGGTGTAGTCATGCTTCTGTAATCTTGGGAACATTCAGTCAGGCGTTTCCCAGTTGTTAGGGATCTCTGTCCTTTTTATTTTTTTTCTTTCTTTTAACTGGGGGCATTTTGCTGTTTTCAGCAGATTTTGCTTTGTTTTGTGCGTGTGTGTGTGTGTGTTTTGGGAGCAGCTTTTGGAATGGATTCGCCGCACCATCCCCTGGCTGGAGAACCGGACCCCCGAGAAGACCATGCAGGCCATGCAGAAGAAGCTGGAGGACTTCCGAGATTACCGCCGGAAGCACAAGCCCCCCAAGGTGCAGGAGAAGTGCCAACTGGAGATCAACTTCAACACCTTGCAGACCAAGCTGCGGATCAGCAACCGGCCGGCCTTCATGCCCTCCGAGGGCAAGATGGTGTCGGTAAGTGGCTCGCCTCCTGGTCCCTGGATCTTTCTTCCATCAAGCCCCCCCATCTGTTGGGCCACTGGAGAAGGGGGTATGGACTACCGTTGTGGCCCTGGGACTGCTTGGTTCTGCATATTTTCCTCCTGTTATCACACAGTACTGATTCCTCAGTGCTGTTGCCGTGGCCTCTGAGCAATGCCATGAATGGCCCCTTCCTCTCCTCCTGCCTCACCACCCGGCCTCCTCCTCCAGGCAGACCACCATCTAGAGCACCCTCTGGGTCCTCTTGTTTCCCCTTCCCCATTTTTTTTTTCTTTTCAGTGAGGCAAATTAGTGTTTATTTAAAGAGAGAAGAGAGAGAAGATAGGTGTGGAAAGAGCACAAGCACAGGCAGGCTCCTGGGCAGGGGGCGGGTGTGTGGAGAGGGAGAGAGAAAGAAAGAGACCTCCTTTCCCCATTTCACCTTCTCCAAGGGCACAGGCCTACATTTACCTCTCTCTGCACCATAGGTTTCTCCTGCCACTGAATCTTTTGCAGCCACATGGGAAGTTTCCTAGAACCTGCCAACAAAAATGAAAACCCTAAGTTTCTATTGGGGCTCAGTGGTAACAAACCCAACTAGTATCCATGAGGATGCAGGTTTGATCCCTGGCCTTGCTCACTGGGTTAAAGATCTGGCGTTGCCGTGAGATGCAGTGTAAGTTGCAGCTGCAGCCCAGATCCTGCATTGCCGAGGCTGTGGCAGAGGCCAGCAGCTACAGCTCCCATTCGCCCCCTAGCCTGGGAACTTCCATGTGCCACAGGTGTGGCCCTAAAAAGAAGAGAATGAAACCTTGAGACATCACATCACCTTGAGCGACCGTCCTATTTCTCAGCTTCTCTCTGCTGCCAAATATCTAGAAAGAGTCCTTTATGGTACCGGTTTTTGCTTCTTTTACTTCTTTTCCTCTCCAACTGGCAGTAATCTGGCTTCCATCCCTGCCTCTGCCAAGACTGTTGTCAGAGTCAGCAGCTGACAGCCTGTATTCTCTGAACTGCAGCCATTGCCCCTGCCTGGAAACTCCTTCCACTTTGAATTGAGCAGAGCTCCTCCTGCCTGACCAACAAACCCTTCCAGTCACTGCTCAAAACTTTGCCTCTTCCCCAGGCTGAGGACGCATGGTTCCTGGGTCGAGAACACAGACCCTTTCCTGTCTCGACATCTGCAGGCAATCTCAATCTCATTTAGGCCCGTGGCTCTGATTGCCCACCATAGTGTCAGCACCTCCCAGGTTTTATATCTTCAGCTCCTCCTCTTGAGTTCCAGGTTCAGACATTCCCTGGGTGTTCCAAAAGCAGTTCACACCTCACACATCTCGTCCTCCTGCAGCTCTTTCATTCTTGGTAAATAGCATCACCACCCCCTCCTTACTAAAGCCCCAAGCCCAGGTGTCACTGCTTATTCCCCCTTGCTGTCACTTTCTTGCATCCAGTGCCATTGGCCCTGTGTCCAGACTGTATCTTAAATCTGAGCCCTTCTCTCCATCTCCCCTGCTGTCGCCTGTGCTAAGCCACCCCCTCTCCCCTTAGGCCCTGCGGTAACCCTCTTGTTTGCTCTTCTTATTCTTTCCCCCTAAAATGCATTCTCTACAGCGCAGCTGCTATCATCTTTTTTTTGGCCACACCCACAGCATGTGGAAGGTCCTGGGCCAGGGATTGAACCCGTGCCTCCAGAGTGACCTGAGCTGCTGCAGTCATATTTTTTAAAATGTAAGTCAGAAGTTCCCATTGTGGTTCAGTGTATTAAAAACCCTACAGAGTGTCTATGGATGAGAATGCAGGTTCCATCCCTGGCTTCACTCGGTGGGTTAAGGATCCCGTGTTGCCGCAAGCCAGGGCATAGATGGCAGATGTGGCTCAGATCCTGCGTTGCCATGGCTGTGGCATAGGCCAGCAGCTGCAGCTACAATTTGATTCCTACACCAGGAACTTTCATATGCACAGGTGTGGCTTAAAAAGAAAAGAAAAAAAAGCCCTTTAAATCAGACCATGCTTCTTGCCTTCTCAGAACCCTCCAGTGACTTCTGAAAGTATTTAGAATAAGATCCAGACTCACAATCCAGGATCTGACATGTTCTGACCCTATCTCACCTTGTGGACTGCATCCTGGCTGCCCTGCCCCTCACCCCTTTGTGGGCCACACCATCTGCTGTGGCCCACTCCCTCCTCAGGCCTTTAGCATCTAGGTTGTTCAGTGTTGTTCATCATGCACCTGGTTCTCTGCATCCCCGAGGTCTGGGCTCAAATGCCACCTCCTCCAAGGTGTCTCTGTCAGTAACCCGCTTAATAGGACCACCCCCACTGGGCTGTCCGGGTCACCCAGTTGTGAGTCATTTTTTCCTTTACAGTGTGTAACTGTCAGAAATAGTAATTACACTCATTTAATTTTTTATTTATGGTCTTTCTTCCCCAACAACTATGAAAGCTTCATAGGGGCACGGGGAACTTTCCATGTGTTGTTCACCTTATACCAAAGGTGCCTGGCACATGCGTGATGCCTGGAAAACAACTGCCAGCAGCCAGCTTGCTGGTTGAGCCCAGTTGCTCAATAAGAGTCGTTCTGAACTGAGTTACTTTGAGGCTTCATCTTGTCATGGCCAGAAAATCAAAGCCCCATTAGCCTTTGCCCCCATGTGGGGAAGCTTCGGGTTATCTGTTGACCGATGAGAATGGTGATGTTAGTTTTCCAAGGGCCCAGTAAGAATGAAGACTTTCAGAAGCCAAAACATTCGAATGGTTATTTGGAGGGTGGAGGGAGCAGGGGGCGAGGGAAGGACAAGAAAACACAAAGGAAAATGCCATCAGTCCTCCTGGAGGTGATTTGTGGGGAAGCCCAGGAGGCCAAGGCATAAGGGATGTGCCTGTGCTTGTCCCCAACCTCCCAGGACATTGCGGGCGCCTGGCAGCGGCTGGAGCAGGCGGAGAAGGGCTACGAGGAGTGGCTGCTCAATGAGATTCGGAGGCTGGAGCGCGTGGAGCACCTGGCGGAAAAGTTTAGGCAGAAGGCGTCTACACACGAGACCTGGGCATACGGTGAGTCCATGTGCAGGGCATGGTGGGGCTCCTGGGAAACCAGAGCTGCACCACAAACAGGCCACCAATGTAGTGACACTGTCCCTGGTGCCCGTGACCCTGCAGGCAGCTGTCCCTGGCTCTCTGGGCTCTGCTGTCCCGGTACCTTGAGTCTTCAGGGGTGGGTGTGAGGACAGTGTTTTACAAAGCAGCCCTGGGAGTGTCTTCTTCCCTCCCTTGCTGTCTAAGGCCTGGCCTCCTCCTGACTCCCTCACTTTCTTCTGATTCCACAGTAAGCATCTGTTTACTTCCCAACTGTGGGTCAGACAGCCCTGATCCAGACACCAACAGCTGCCAATAGACTCTTTATTGCAACATCATTTCCCACTTAGAAAATCTGCTTGGGTGCCTGTTGTGGCTCAGTGGGTTAAGAACTCGACATAGTGTCTGTGAGGATGCAGGTTTGATCCCTGGCCTCGCTCAGTGAGTTAAGGATCCAGTGTTGCTGCAGCCTTGTGGCATAGGTCCCAAACGCAGCTTGGATCCCGAACTGCTGTGCTGTGTGCTAGGCCTCAGCTGTGATTCAGTCATTAGCCCTGGAACTTCCATATGCTGCAGGTGCAGCACCCCCCCATCCCACCCCCCCAAAAAAAGAAAAGAAAATCTGCTTGGAAAGGAAGAATTCGAGGTGTGATTTTTCTAGTCTCAACTCCTTTATTTCCCTCAGATTCATCTCCTTCTTTCAGGCCTTGCAGACGTACCTGTTGCCATGGCCATGATACTGTGGTCATGGTGTCTTTTTGGCTGTCTCCCGTTGGCTGAGGTAGAAGAACAAAACTTTCCCCTCCTCACATGATAATCTATTTTGGGCAAGAGCAAGGAGGTTCCCTCTTATCCCCTGGGGTAATAGGTGGAGTTTCAGAGAGAAATTTTTCTGATGTCATTAGGGGAAAAAAAAAAATCACAGGCCTCGTTTAACCACATTAAAAAAAATAAAGCTTTGGGGGTTCCCCGGTGGCCTTGTGGTTAAAGGATCCAGTGCTGTCACTGCTGTGGCAAGGGTTCGATATCTGGCCAGGAATCTTCCATGTGCCCTGGGCGAGGCCAAAACCAAAATGAAACGAAACGAAACAAACAAACAAAAATTGTAAAGCTTTCAAACAAAAAGGGTTGGAGTAAAGGTTGAACCCACATGCAGATGGAGTACGAGTGTTTTATCCGATAATCCCAGGTAGTTCTTGTGAGCTAGTAATTAGTAACTTCACATCACACAGGAAAGTTGGATACTTGTTTTTAGGATTCTGACTGATAGAGACCTGCTGTTTAGAATGTGCTCCGTGTGCTTTCCACCCTGAATTTGTGGACGTGGGCTTTCAGAACTCAGAGGGATTCTGGCCTCCTTAGCAGAGCGGCAGCCTGACCTGCAGTCCAAGTACTGCCTCTGCCTCTCAGGGCTGCCCAGCTTTCGCCTCTCGGTTCTGCGGAATCTTGAGACCACCCAGGACTTTGCAAAGAGGCTGGAGTGTAACACACTCACACGGCTCCAACCACAACCTTTGCAGGCAAAGAGCAGATCTTGCTGCAGAAGGATTACGAGTCAGCGTCTCTGACAGAAGTCCGGGCCCTGCTGCGGAAGCACGAGGCCTTTGAAAGCGACCTGGCGGCCCACCAGGACCGCGTGGAGCAGATCGCGGCCATCGCACAGGAGCTCAAGTACGTGAGTCCTTGGATGCATTTCCAGGGAGGTCGGGGGGGGGTGGGGGGTGGGGGGCTGCCCTTCCTTTCTCGTCCTAAATTTAGAACCAAGCTAGAGGATGCTATGATGGAACTATTATTTTGTTTGGTTGGTGGTTTGTTTGTTTTTTTTAAGAGCTATGTTGACTTTGCTTTGGTCCTTTGTGGTTGAACCCCTGTGACCTCCCATGCGGCAACACCCCCAACCCCAGCACAGGCAGCTCGGCTTCCACAGGAATGAGAATTAAGTCTGCAGGACAGGATCAGGGGTCAGAAAGAAAGGCAGCCTCCCACAGGCCTGGGTGTAGGGACCACGTTGCCCACCCAGAAACCAAAAACAAGACTCCTCTGAAGGAGGAGACTTTCAGGCCTGACTTTTCTTGGTCATCAAATGACTGCTGTTTCATTTTCATGCCTTTTATTTTAGGGGAGGAGCTAGTACGAGGTTGAGCCCAGGCTGGTTTAAGCCCCAGTGGGAGTTGTAGGCCCTACAGGTCCAGGCTACTGCCTCTGGCTGTGGGCCACCCTTTGGGAGAGGGGCCTCCATGCAGTGTTTCTAAGTTGTTTTTTAAAGTCCTTTGCTTTCCTTTTTTTTTTTCTTTTTTGGCCACCCATTGGCATATGGAGTTCCCAGGCCAGGGATCAGATCTCAGCCACAGTTGCAACCTTCTCCATCTGCAGCAATGCTGGATCTTTTAACCTACTGCGTAGAGCTGGGAATGGATCCTGTGTCCTGGTGCTGCAGAGACACCCCCCATACCATTGTGCCACCTCAGGAACTCCCCTTGCTTTCTTTTGATAAATATAGAATTTCATTCCCTACTCATTTATTCTCCATTATAACCAGATATACCTGCACAATTTTTAGAGCCCGTCATATCATAATAACTTTAAGAAATCAATGATGGAGTTCTCATCGTGGCTCAGCAGTTAACGAACCTGACTAGCATCCATGGGGTCACAGGTTCAATCCCTGGCCTCACTGTGGGTTAAGGATCTGGTGTTGCCATGAGCTGTGGTGTAGGTCTCAGATGCCACGCAGATCCCACATTGCTTGGCTGTGATGTAGGTCAGCGGCTACAGCTCTGATTGAACCCCAAGCCTGGGAACCTCCATATGCCGAAGGTTCGCCCTAAAAAGACAAAAAGACCAAAAAAAAAAGAAAGAAAAGAAAAATCAATAGTAAGTTTATTTTCATATGTTACATTTTAAAACACCCACGTCCCTCACACTTTCGACTGGTGCAAACTTATTAATTAGCACAGAGGGCATCTTTTGAGAGTATCTTTTCATTCATCCTTGCCCAAATTGATTCTTTACTATTTGTGGCCTTCATAGCCAGTTTGTTCACTGTCCCTGTGGCTTTTCTGTTATCTAATTTCCCACATTCTTGAATGTTGGATGTTTGGCTGCCTGTTAACAGTTCCTGACAAATAAAATAAGGGGTTCAAGAGAAACTCAAGCAGTTTTACTATCATAGCTCCCATGAATGATTCGGAATGGTTTTAAGTGTTGCCCATAACATGTAAAGAATGATGTTCTATTATATATTACTAGTCCTGCATCCCCAGGGCTGTTTTCTCACACAGTCAGGAGAGGAACCACGTGCAGAGTGTAAATCTGTGCTCATCCTCCCGTTACTCATCTCCCTTTGCTTTTTACCTTTTCTAACGTAACGAATCAGTGTTGGTACAGTTCTTAAAGTCCAAAAAAAAAAGGATGCACAGTTAGGCAAACCCTGACTCTTTGAAAAGCAGGTGTGTGTGGAAGTGGGAGGTGTGAATTAGAGAGAAAAGAGGGAGAAATTGTGTCCTAAAGTTGATCTCGGAGAGATGCACATTGCTATCTCCAGCGGGGATCAGTAGATGGATCCCTAGGTGTGGGTTTCTGAAATCTTTCTGCTCTTTAATATTTGCATTTTGAAGAGCCACAGCCTTTCCACTTTGTTTTTGTTGTTTGGTGTTTTTTTTTTTTTTCTTTGTTTTGGCTTTGCTTGTTTGTTTGTTTTGCTTTTTAGGGCCATACCCACAGCATATGGAAGTTCCCAGGCTAGGGGTTGAATCAGAGCTACAGCTGCCGGCCTATGCCACAGCCACAGCCAATTGGATCTGAGCTGCATCTATGACCTACACCACAGTTGACAGCAATGCCGGATCCCTGACCCACTGAGGGAGGTCAGGGATCAAACGCACATCCTGGAGTTCCCGTCGTGGCGCAGTGGTTAACGAATCCGACTAGGAACCATGAGCTTGCGGGTTCGGTCCCTGCCCTTGCTCAGTGGGTTAACGATCCGGCATTGCTGTGAGCTGTGGTGTAGGTTGCAGATGCGGCTCAGATCCTGCGTTGCTGTGGCTCTGGCGTAGGCTGGTGGCTACAGCTCCGATTAGACCCCTAGCCTGGGAACCTCCATATGCCATGGGAGCAGCCCAAAGAAATAGCAAAAAGACAAAAAAAAAAAAAAAAAACAAAACAAAACAAAAAAAACAAAAAAAACAAAAAAAAAACCGCACATCCTCATGGATACTTATCAGATTCATTTCCACTTCACCACAATGAGAACGCCTGCGTTTCCACTTTGTATTCAAGGCTGTGCACATGTTGCATGTGTGTTTTGGTTGGCTGTGGTGTTTGGGTTATAATAAGGAATCATAGTCCCCTTCATTTAGCGAGGGGTGTGTGTGTATGCATGTGTGTTCCTGTGTGTAAATGTGTGTGTAGGAAGCTGCTCTTAAGAACTGGATAAGCTTTCATTAGGTGATGGGGCTTCTTACTCACTGAAAGGACACTTGGAGCACAGCCATAATGCATCTCTTTTATTCAGAAATAGTAGTAGTCAATAAGGACAGATTAATGTCATTTAAGCGCAAAAAACAAAAAAAAAACAAGTAATAAACACCCATTGCCTTAATTTAGGGTCAAAAGAAATAAACTTGAGCTTCAGGAAAGTGGAGTTGGTAGGACAGGAGGGAATTTCTCGAACAGGGCCTCACCTTGGCCTGTTTTTGAAGACGTCTCCTAAAAGTGTCTATAAACCTCGCTGAGTCTTGCCTTTGTCTTATCTAAAAGGGGTGATTAAAGTTTGTCCAGGATTCAAGCTTTCTCTCCCCAGAGATACTAGGTTTGAATGGCAGAATTGGCCTGAATGGCAAGTTCACATTCTTTCAGCTCACAAAGTTCTCCTTAGGATGTTACAGACAGGGCTGGTGAGGAAGAGTCACCGGTGAGTGAGAAATCATGTTTCTGCTCTCGCACCAAAGGCATGAGCTGAGTCAGGACCTCTTTATCCAGAGGGCGAAGGGCTCTCTCTGTCCTGCCCGGCTTCAGAGTCCCTCAGGTGCTGGACGGAGTCCCAGGGTCCCTCCTGGACAGCGTGCTCCGTGCAGCCATTGCCTTCTGAGGGGAGCCAAGGACACAATGGGCTGCAAGCTGATCCCTCCACCCCCCACCCCCATGACTCATTGGATGTTCCTGTCACTGCGGTCTCAGCACGGCCCCTAGGACTGTCCTCTAGGTCAGATGCTTGGCTTCACTTACAGGTCCATCACCACTTAAAAATAATGCACTCCGGGGACCTGGCCAAGAAAACGAAGGGAGAATAAAGTTAGCCCGAGGCGTTGAGAAGACAGAATTTCTCTCTGTTAAGAAATCTGTCGACTAGCAAGAGTTTTACAAATTCTTCTCTTGATCTGTCAGAGGATGGTGAACATGTGTGTGATAGTGACGATGAACAAAACCCTGAAATGCCCTCTGCCAGTTCTCCATCAGATCTTTTTTTTTTTTAAATCATTATCTATTTGGAGTTTCCTGGTGGTTCAACAGGTTAAGGACCTAGTGTTGTCACTGCTGTGGTGAGGGTTGGTTTGCTCCCTGGCCCCACAATGTCCACATGCCATGGGCATGGCCAACAAAAAATTACCTGTTTAATTTGAGCCCGTGTCCACGTTTCTTCATGCCATCTGGGAAAGTTAATCTTTGTTTTCCCTTCTGATAGTGAACTGGACTATCACGACGCCGTCAATGTCAACGACCGGTGCCAGAAAATCTGTGACCAGTGGGACAGGCTGGGGACGCTTACTCAGAAGAGAAGAGAGGCCCTGGAGGTGGGTCCCCCACCTCTACCCCGCCGCCCCTGCTAGCGTGAAATCTTTTTGAGGCTCTTTCGTGAAGTCAGTGTTACTGGACTTTCTGTTTTTCTGGGGCATGGGGTGTATAAAACAAAACAGGTGGTCTAGTGAAAGGCACGTCTACAGAGAATAGGAAACGTGGGAGAAAGAGGGAACTAGAAAGTTGGTAGTTTTGTCCTGTAATTTATCCATGCAGCAGTGATGGCTAAATTAAAAAGTTTTGAGTTAAAAAGCCAACATCCAGGAGTGATAAGATTACAATGTAAACCTATTTGGTATTCGGTGGTAATCACAGGGCTTTTCTCAAAGTCCTTCTATGAGACGTATCTGAGTGAGTAAACTAGGAGGAACTGAAGTTGAGATGTATGTAGGGAAAAGGGTAGCACAGGTTGAAGTAAGGAAAAGTGAATCTGAGACAGAAGCAGGAGGCATTTGGTCTTATTCAAGTATATGACTTGGATAAACAGCAGTAAGTGTCGGGTTTTTAGCTGAACCTGATTCTCTCTCACTGCAGAAGACTCAGACGGTGCAAAGCAAAGAAGCAGTTATCAGTCTTCTGAGTCTTCTCATGACAATGAAAAATGTTTTTTTTTTTTTTTTTTTTGCTATTTCTTTGGGCCGCTCCCACAGCATATGGAGGTTCCCAGGCTAGGGGTCGAATCGGAGCCGTAGCCGCCGGCCTACACCAGAGCCACAGCAACGCAGGATCCGAGCCGTGTCTGCAACCTACACCACAGCTCACGGCAACGCCAGATCGTTAACCCACTGAGCAAGGGCAGGGACCGAACCCGCAACCTCATGGTTCCTAGTCGGGTTCGTTAACCACTGCGCCACGACGGGAACTCCGAAAAATGTTAATATATGTGATATCAGGCTTCCTAGAGGCCAACCAGCTGTTGACATACTCACCCAAACAAAAACATTGAGGATTTCCCACTGTGGCGCAGTGGATTAAGAATCCAACTGCATCGAGTTCCCGTTGCGGCTCAGCAGTAATGAACCCAACTAGTTAACATGAGGTTGCAGGTTTGATCCCTGGCCTCGCTCAGTGGGTTAAGGAGCCAGAGTTGCTATGGCTGTGGTATAGGTCAGCAGCTCCAGCTCTAGTTCAACCCCTAGTCTGGGAACTTCATATGTTGTGGGTGCAGCCCTAAAAAGAAAAAAAGAAAAAAAAAAAAGAATTCAATTCCAATAGCTTGGGTCTCTGCAGAGGTGTGGGTTTGATCCCCAGCCCAGCACAGTGAGTTATAGGCTCGAGCATTGCTGCTCCTGTGGTAGAGGTCACAGCTGTGGCCAGGATTCGGTCCCTGGCCCGGGAACTTCCATTTGCCAGGTGCAGCCAGGGAATTAGAGAAAGGAAGAAAGGAAGAGAAAGAAAGAAAGAAAAAGAAAGAGACAAAAGAAAAACATTGAGGGTACAGGAGAGAAAAAAAATTGAATCTAATTATGGAGGACTTATAGATACCTTATGCTGCCTGCTCCCTGACTTCTTTGCTCTTGCAGCCACGTGCTCTCACATGCCCAGAAAGGCAAAGAGAGTCTCTGAATAAAATCCTAAATGAGGATTTGAAGACAGGAAGCTGTAGTTCCTTCTGTCTTCTCTAGGTGGGTGACTTTTGGGAAAGTTTGTAAAAAGGAGGAAGATAGCCTGCATTTTTCTGCAGTCAGCATAGTTAGGGAATCAGGTCCTCTAACTGGGAAAGCATGGCTCTAGCTGAAAGTGTTACTAGACACCCTATGTGAATGCTCAATTTTCAGAAAGTAGCATGGAGCATAGAGTATTTTAAGTACTTTCAGGACAGTGTTACTCTGGATGTTATGAAATCTACCACGTCTAATTCAGAAGGCATTTCAGAGCCCTCAGGGCTTAGCTGAATCATTTGAACATCAGTTAATCTTCTGGATGCACACGCTAATGACGAGAGGATCGTGATGAACAAAGCATCCGGATAATAATAGTTTGTTGCCCTGGAATGCATATTTGCATCTTCAGGGAATTTTTTATTATTTAGTCGATGATAATGCTCATGTCTCTTGAACGCCTCTTCAGAGAACCGAGAAATTGCTAGAAACCATCGACCAGCTTCACCTGGAGTTTGCCAAGAGAGCTGCTCCTTTCAACAACTGGATGGAGGGGGCCATGGAGGACCTGCAAGACATGTTCATCGTCCACAGCATTGAGGAGATCCAGGTACCTGGGCCCCAGCTCTGTGCCCCTGCTGCGCTAGAATCAAATTGTCATTTTAAAAGCTTACTTCTCTTTTTATTGTTGTTGCTGGTGTTTTGTTTCATTTTTTTAACGAAGAGCCCAAATTAGCCTTTGACCTTTAGCTTAAAAAAATGTGTATACTATTCTTTGCTGCAGCTAAATTAACCTCACTCAGATAATGGGGACTGCATCTAAAAGAGTCTGTTCTTGAAAATAGATCACGGAATCTTACGAGCAAAATAGACATATATGCTCTTGAAGTTATCCACAGAAAGTCATGAGTGTATTGGCTGCTGAGGTAACTACTTTGCAGATATCCTTTGCATATGACTGTTCATTAAGATCTATAGAATTTTCCCAGACCATAAAGCGTAACAAACCACAAATTGGCACCTTTTGCCTCCCACAGCCCAACATGTTCTGCTTTTAATTTCTTCTGGAGCTTCTGAGTTGTCGATAAGACTTCTGAGTGATCATGTTCGGGAGAAGAGTTCCTCGGGACCATCCAGAACTTGATTTATTTAGAGACCACTGTACAGTGAATTTGATGTATTATGAAATATAAGGAGTAAAGCTTTTAGATTTTTTTTTTTCCCCTGCGAGATAGGTCATCAAAAAGCGTCCAAGTATAAAGGAGATAGTAAAGGTTGGGATTGGAACCCCTATGTGCCTGGAAAGGAACCTTCTAGAAGGGTTTATACCTGGGTGAAAGGGGAAAGAAATGACTTTGTCGAATGTTGCCTTTGTCTTCTGAAAGAGGCTGTGATGGTGTTCCTTGCCATGCACTCTTAAGCAGAGGCTGGCAACCTAAAATCATATATTTTTAGAATAAGTGAGGTGACTAAGTGTGCCTTAGAAGCCTCACTGGATGCAGGAAGTCGTTTCTTTGTTCAGTGAAAGGAGTGCTAGCAGCCAGTCTGGTGCAGCAACTAAAGCGAGTGCTAATTTTTCCTAGAAGGTGGTCCATGTAGGTTCAGCTGAACTGAAGGGGCTGCTGTCGCACATATTAGGGCCAAAGGATAGGGTTGTCAAGTGGAGGTTTTATAAAGCCTGAGGGGAAGCAGCTGGCTTCTGTGGGCTTTTCTTTTAGAGGAATAGAGATATGTTTCTTAGGGAGTCTTTAAGGTATAAAGGCAGCAAATGTTAGGTTCTTTTACTCTACTACAGAGGTAAAACCAGTCATTAGAAAGGGCAGCTGATGGAGATCCAGTTGAGGCTCAGTGGGTTAAGAACCCGACATAGTGTTCTTGAGGATTCAGGTTCTATCCCTGGCCTCACTCATTGGGTTAAGGATCCAGCATTCCCACAAGCTGTGGCGTAGGTTGCAGATGTGGCTCAGATCTGGCATTGCTGTAGCTATGGCTTAGGCCTGCAACTGCAGCTCTGATTCACCCCCTAGCCCAGGAACTTCCATATGCTGTGGATGTGGCCTGAAAAAGAAAAAGAAAAGGCAGCTGAGTTAAGTTATGTGCATCAGTGGTGAGTCAGACCTAAACAGTAGCTGAGGATCCACCGTAATGAAAGCAAACATGATTTTTTTGAAAAAGAAAATAATTCATTTTTTGGAAGACATTGGATTAATAGCCACCAATGCATCATCACAGTATCTTTTTCCTGTTTACCAAGGAACTTGACTTTTGTGTGCCAGACTGCTTTTTTCAGACATCCAGAAGTTGTCTTCCAGCAGAGATTCCTGTGGTTACAAAGCCCTTTTTGTGTGTGCCGGAGGGAACAGCAAGCCTAACTGTGCAAACCCAATTGCATCCTGAAGTTAAGTCGGGTTTTCTCCGCTCTGTCTTTGGGTTAGAGCCTGATCACGGCCCATGAGCAGTTCAAGGCCACGCTGCCCGAGGCAGATGGCGAGCGGCAGTCCATCCTGGCCATCCAGAATGAAGTGGAGAAGGTGATTCAGAGCTACAACATCAGAATCAGCTCGAGCAACCCCTACAGCACTGTCACTGTGGATGATATCCGTGCCAAGTGGGACAAGGTGGGTGCCTGAGGGTCAGGTGTGTGTGTTGGGGGAGGCGGGGCGGGCATCCTTGAAGCCTTGGGGAGGGAGGAGGGGAGGGCCTGGGCAGTTAGAGTGACTGCCTGACCTTGCATTGTGATCAGGGTCTTTCATCCACCCCAAGTTTCTCAGATGGGCTAAAAATAACACTGAGGGAGTTTCCCGGTGTGGCTCAGTGTTAACAAAGCTGACACTGGTTGGATCCCTGGCCTCACTCAGTGGGTTAAGGATCTGGCATTGCCGTGAGCTGTGGTGTAGGCTGGCAGCAGCAGTTCCAATTTGACCCCTAGCTTGGGAACTTCCATAATTTACCGTCCTAGAAAGACAACAAAAACAAAAAACACTGAGGCATATTAAAATGTTTATTATGTGTTTACATGAGCAAAACTCAATTCAGATCAGGCAGCAGCCAATCTAGCAGACAGACAGGAGCTCTTAAGAGCTGGACAAAATGAAAGACTTTTATAGGCAGAAGGGACGCAAGGAAGTTCTCTGGCCAAACCAAGCAGGTTGGCTCTTGCGGAGTTCCTTTCGTTTCGGGGGAAGCAGGGGTCTGTGGGGCAAAGGACCTCACTAATACTCATCAGGTGCCTCCTGACTGACTGCTTGAAGATGCCATTTCTGGGAAAGGAGAAACTATAATTTAAGTCTCAGTCTGGTGGAGTGGGGCTTGGCATAAATGACTCTGTTTTGGGCATCTTCTGTTGTTTTTAACAGCTGAAATACATGACACAGTTATATACCATTCGGGGAGTTCCCGTCGTGGCACAGTGGTTAACGAATCTGATTAAGAACCATGAGGTTTCAGGTTCGATCCCTGGCCTTGCTCAGTGGGTTAAGGATCTGGCGTTGCCGTGAGCTGTGGTGTGGGTTGCAGATGCGGCTCGGATCCTGCATTGCTATGGCTGTGGCGTAGGCTGGCTACAGCTCCGATTAGACCCCTAGCTGGGAACCTCCATATGCCACGGGTGCAGCCCTAGAAAAGACAAAATAATAATAATAAATAAGTAAATACCATTGGGCAGCTTCTTTGATTTGTAAGGAAAGAAAATAGAAATGATTTTCCTTAAGGAAAATCTTATCAGTGTTGGTAAACTCACAGGTTATGATACTCACACCATAAGGAAAACTTTTTTTTTGGTCTTTTTGTCTTTTTAGGGCCACACCTGAGGCATATGGAGGTTCCCAGGCTAGGGGTCCAGTTGGAGGTGCAGCTACCAGCCTGGGCCTCAAGCTCATGGCAACACTGGATGCTTAACCCACTGAGCAAGGCCAGGGATCCATGAGCAAGGCTCATGGATACTAGTCGGGTTTGTTAACCACTGACCAAGCTGGGAACTCCCCAGGGAAGCCTTTTTTAAACCCCCAACTGAAAATTTGGTGGAACCAGTTTGCCGCTAGTACTTCATTAAAGAATTTTTAGACTGTGGAGTAGATGTGTCTCAAGTGCATGTGAATTTAAATGTGGGGAAAAGTGCTTAGAAAACTACTTATCTGGGGGAACCAAAGGACTTCCTGCTGACTTGTTGCCTCTTAGGATCTGGGAAACTGTACAGATTTAATTATAGTCCAGTGGGATCATTCGAACCTTTTTTGCCTCATTCTGAAGAAAAAAAAATTTTTTTTTCATGGTTGAAACTGTAGCATGGTCATCTTAGCATGCTACTGCGTCCTCTTTAAGCAGTAAGTCCACCACATGCTATAAAAACACCCATGTGACAATAGTTATAAACAATGCAAAAGAGCACACCCCCCCCCCAAGAAAACAGGCATGGGAAAGAGAGTGTTCCTCTGAGAGATGGTCGTTAGTTATTGTTTTTGGCCTTAAAATGAGCTCTAGTCTTCTGCCAGCCAGAATGAAAAGAGAAACATGTTGAGCTAAGTAGTTTCCTTAAAAAAAAAAAAAAAAAAAAAAAAAAGGAAATCTTATTTAAGGGAGACAAACTTTCTTCCAGTCACCAAGTGATAAAGGGACATTGAATAACAATGTCTTTAGCAGCAGTTTTGCAGAAGACACAAAAAAGGTTTCCGAAGCAGCTCTTTTGTCTACGGATTCAAAGAGAACTGATGAACATGTAAAATCCAGGTACCAGTGGAACTGGAAAGATGTAGGCCAGGTAGATAGTTTCCTGTATTCCAGCATTCTGTAGAATCGAGTTCACAAACCTGGCAGAGGTTCCTAACTTTTTTGTGTCTCGGATCCCCTGGGCAGTCTGGGGAAGCCCATGGATCCTTTCTGATAATCATGTGTGTAAATTTGTCAGAATATTTAGGGTTATAAAGGAAATAAATTACACCATAAGTCGTTAAAAAGTATTTTTTTAAAGTTGGGATATAGTAATGTATGTACTTCCTTACTAACACATTTTAAACCAAGATCTAACAGCAGGTCTAATAATTCTGCAAGCCTGTTGCATGCAGAATTGCTGGGTCAGGGTTTGAACCTGATCCATATTGATGACAACACCAGACCCTTTAAATGCTAGGCCACCAGGGAACTCCTGGGTGTAATACTCCTGAGTAGTGATGCACATCTAGGATGTTTTGAGAGGCAGGGAATGACTAATGTAATCTGAGGATGTCTCTTATTTCTATTGTGATAAAGACCTGGTAGATTTGGTGCTTACATTCATAATTGAGGGAAATGCTAACTTTTCATTAGAGATGGTGCAAATAAAGATGTCAGGAGTTCCCCAGTGGCTCTGTGGGTAAGGATCTGGAGTTGTCACTGCTGTGGCGTGGGTTTAATTCCTGGCCTGAGAACTTCCTCATGTCACGGGTGCAACCAGGAAAAAAAACAAGATGTCAGTTTTCACTTAAGTTCATAAATTCTCTGCACTGTGGACCCAGCCCCCACCATGGGGTTAGTGCTGCAGGCCCAGAGCCCCTGGCTGGAGGAAGGGTCAGTGTCCCTCGTGCAGACTTACCCAGTTTCTCCACCCTGGAACACTGGGCAACAGTCAAGGCCAGACTCCCCTTTCTCCCCCTCCTCCTCCCCTTGCCCCATGGCTTGGTCACTCCTCCTGGGCCGCAGCTGGCCCCTAACCCCTGCTGCCTTTGAACCCTGACAGGTGAAGCAGCTCGTGCCCATCCGGGACCAGTCGCTGCAGGAGGAGCTGGCCCGCCAGCATGCCAATGAGCGTCTGCGGCGCCAGTTCGCCGCACAGGCCAATGCCATCGGACCCTGGATCCAGAACAAGATGGAGGTAGGTTGGTACCCTTCAGAGAGAGCTTGTCACAGCCTCCAGATAAGTCCCTGCACTGACACAGCGGCCCCTCCCAGGCGGTGGCTTCTGACCACCTCACTCAGTACCAGGTCACACTGGGCCTTACTCTGGGTGGCCCTGGGCTTGTGCAGCCTGTGCCTCTGAGCATCAGGGTGGGGGGAACGTGCACTAAAATCAGCCTGGACTATTCTCCCTGCCACCCATTCTTTTATCATTAAAAATGATAAGGGGGCTCTTTTTCAGGTTTTAGCCTCTGCAAGACCTAGATTTTTAAACCATCCATCCTTAAGGAAGATGTATGAAGAGTCATAAATACTTTGCATTTTCAGAACATTTAAGGGACAGTCTTTGAATGACACTGATTTCTGGGTCTATTTTATCACCAAGAGCAGCCAAGAGACATTTATTGGCCTACTTAGTTTTCTCCCAACTGCCCTTTTGGTGGTAAAATGTTAACTTTTGTCTTAAAGAGGGGAGCACCTAAAAATATAGGATGTTTTTGGCCCATAATGAACCGTCCAGTGGCTTCAAATCTCTCTGGCAGCTGCCTTCATGCAGAGCATCCCCCAGCCTCCTCCAGGAGAGGCAGCTCCGGCGAGGGAAGGCTTCTGGCTTCACTGGAACAAGGTCGAAACAGCTCCTTTTTCATCCCTCTTGCTTTGCTTTTATGGATCTTGGTTGGTTTTTGTGCCCCTATTCTCTGGATGGACTAGAACCAGAGCTTGTTTCATGCCGTGGTGCAGCCCTGTTTCCCACTTTATCTGAAAAATCCAGTGGCTCTGGCTGCTGCCTGATGCCGGCGTAGGAGGGGGAGCAGAGCCAGGAAGGACACCTCCCATGCAGTGACCCGAGCAGCTGCTCACCTTGTTGCCCGCCCCTGTTCTTGCCTCCACCAGGAGATCGCCCGCAGCTCCATCCAGATCACGGGCGCCCTGGAGGACCAGATGAATCAGCTGAAGCAGTACGAGCACAACATCATCAACTACAAGAACAACATCGACAAGCTGGAGGGTGACCATCAGCTCATCCAGGAGGCGCTGGTCTTCGACAACAAGCACACTAATTACACCATGGAGGTACGGCTGCCACAGGGGCCCGTGTCGCCCTCCTTTCTGACCGTGACTGGTTCACCGTCTCAGTACTTTCTTCCCACGTTTGTCTCCTTCTCTTCCTGATTTGTTCTACAAGCGTCAACTGGCAGGATCGTTCAGCCTTTCCTGCCGCTGTCTGGGAAAAGGCTCTGTGGACGGTATGAAGTGCACAGAGGGGTCAGCTGTCCACCACCCTCAGAACCACCATCCTCACTATTAGCTCAACAGTGAATTCGTTGCACTGCTTCAGAGAGACTAACCGAAATTGGATGGTTACATTTGGGCCCGTTTGGCCCAGTTTCATCTTTCTGGGAGCCAGTGGGTATAATCCAGGGCCCATCCTGCTACCGGGTAAATGGAAAGGTGTTCCTAGGGACAAATATAGACTGTACAATGGATATTTTATTTGCAAAGTGCTAGATGTTGCTGTTAGAACCCTGGTCTCCTTTCTGAGTGTTCTCTGCTAGAGAATCTCGTGGAAAAGTAGAATAAAAGAAACTATAGGGATGTCCTGCTTACCTCCCTTTGGGTCAAGTCTCCTGTTAGGAAAATGACAGGTGAGATTGATGTGCTGGACAAAACAGAAGCTGATGTTTTCCTGTTTCCCTTGGTAGCACATCCGCGTGGGGTGGGAGCTGCTGCTGACAACCATCGCCAGGACCATCAACGAAGTGGAGACTCAGATCCTGACGAGAGACGCAAAGGGCATCACCCAGGAGCAGATGAACGAGTTCAGAGCCTCCTTCAACCACTTTGACAGGGTACCTCGCTCCCTCTGGGTTTTGTTTTTTTCTTTTTTTCTTTTTTGGCTGTCCTGTTGGCACATGGAGTTACGGGGCCAGGGATCAGATCTGAGTTGCACTGCGACCTACACCACAGCTGCGGCAACACCAGATCCTTCACCCACTGCATCAGGCTGGGGATCGAACCCTGGGGGGATGCTGCTGATCCCGTTGTGCCACAGTGGGAACTCCTCTCTGGTTATTTGAAAGGCAATGGGGGGGGGGCTCAAAAGATGTATTTGAAATAATATTCATGCTGTTATCTTAAGGTTTAATGTCTATAGAGTTTACAGGGAAATAGGAATGATTAATGCCAAAGGAAAATAGCCACTGAGATGAAGCGTGCTAAGTTCTGATGTCGCTCAAGGAGACACAGACTCTAGGCTTGCGGGCTGTTTTATACAGATCACTTGCTGATTGCCTTTGTAGCTGGGAGCAAAGCTTGATGTGTTCAGAGTGAACGTGTATCCCTAACAAAATGTGGATTGGGGATTTAGGTCATTTTCTAAGTACTTAAATACCAGGCTCTAGTGGACTTCTCCTAATAATTAACTATTTAGGTGAAGCACCCACTGAAAATGAACCTACTCTTTCGATACATCAAACTTCATGTCCTTTCTGTTAATGGACAGACTCAACTCATGAAATAGGCGAAGGCACAGAACCACCAAAATGGCGAACAGATAAAAAGTACCACCCTTAAAATATGATCTAGTATGTTTGATTTGAATCAATTGAGTAGAGCCAGTTCTTCACAAGGCTGGGATTAACGGAGATGGAAACCTGACAGGACTTAACCCCAGGCTCCAGGGGCCAAGAGAGAGGGAAGGATGTGAAGTGACATGGAGATCACGAGCACTGAGAACCCAGGGGAAAGAGGCTCCTGAACTGGGTGAGCGGCTGCAGCCAGGAGGTACCCCCGCAGTTAGGAATCGGTTCTGGGCTTTCGGCAGGAACCCAAGGGAGTAACCATGTCATGGTCCTTTCTGGCAAGAGAGAGCTTGGTGAGGAGAGTGAAAGGCCTGGGCCTTAGGGAACTGATTGCATTTAAAGGAGGCGGGAGGCCAGGAGAAGGAACCCCAGGGAGGTCAGAGGACAAGGAGGGAAGCGCTGCTGCAGAGACCTTGCTGGAGGATATGGACTGAGGGCCAAGCACAGGCGTGGGTACAGACCCAGAAAGTCCCCATTCCTGAAAAACAACTTCTGAAGTTCGCTTTAGGGACTGGCCATTTCACAGGCACGTGAAAACACCAGGAACTAATCTGTTTAATAATTGGCATGACCAATAATGAAAGGATTTCCTCATCTTTAAATTTATACTGATGCTCTCACCTTAGCCATCCCCTGAAAATCTTCAGCCCAGCCATACACTTCGCATCACAGCTGGGGCTGTGCTGTTACAGTAGAAGCAGGGTCACCATTTGTCCTGGGCTGTGACAGACATGGTGCCTTCCCTCTCTCATCCTGCTCTGTGGAGACCCTCGCAGAGCTTGTGGGGGAAGCCGAGTTTGGTGCATGGAGGAACCCCACCCTCCTGGCTCATGGGCCTGAGAGTGGTTTAGGGGTAACTTCCCAGTTGGAGTCCTAGCAGTGTGGGCATCTTTGGGGGTATCCACCTAAAAAAAAAAATGCACAGCCTGAAAGTTGAGAGTTAAGTTTTATTTGGGGCAAAATGAGGACTGAAGCCTGGCAGACAGCATCTCCAGTAATCCTGAGAAACCACTCAGAGGAGCAGGGGAGCTAGGATATATGGGAGTTTTTGCAACAAAGGGCAGGAAGCAGGAACAAAAGAGTCTGGGCTCGCTGAAGTCATTACTTTGATATGCACCTGAGCTATCCGGGCCAGTATCCTGGCATCTCTAGGCCTAAGTTTCCTCCAGGCTCACTGTTCGGTGTGGCTGCTAGATGACAGGTATTCTTTGTTTCCTCCCTGAGTTCCTTTAGGGCTCCCTGGCTCCCCTTTGGAGGTGGCCCCACTCGAAGGTGACTGTGACATCCTTTGTTTTGTCCGCTTCAGACTGAAACAGACCCCCCAAAGAGGCAGGGGGAAATCATGTCCCTGTGTATGATAAAGGTGACGGGGAGGTGCGTGCAGCTATGCACACATTTTACAGAACTTTGTGGTTGGTCTCGTGAAGGTTACTACTAGTCACGAGGAGCAGACATCACCAGGAAGGATTTCCGTGTTTTGCTAGATGTGAGGAAGTAAGAATTTGGGCACATCAAATCTTCTCCTAAAAATATCTATGTGAAGACCTGTTCCTCCAGTTTTCCCAGAGCACAGAGTGGCCTCACTCCCGATGTCCACCCTGAGCTCCCCTTGGGTGCTGCAGGTCAGCAGCCGCAGTGGCTCATGACTTCATCCATGTAGAGGCAGATGGCATGTGCGGACTCCAGTTCACATGGGAGATTGACAAGTGAGGGCTGCCTGGGGGCTGCTGGCGCATGAGGAGTTCTCAGAACACTCAGTGTGTTGTCGTCAGTGGGTGTCAGTAGGCAGCTCCCAAGAGGTCGTTTTCAGTGGCCCTGGGTTGTCCCTCCTACTCTGAGTGTACAGTCTCCTTTCATTTTAAAAATATATATGTATATTTTTGCTTTTCATTTCTGACTGCTGTTTATCCTCCTCTCTCCCTTTTCCTTTTAAAGGTTTTTTTTTTTTTTTTTCTTTTTGGGGCTGCACCCACAGCATATGGATGTTCCCAGGCTAGCAGTCAAATCAGAGCTGCAGGTCTACACCACAGCCAAAGCAGCACCAGATCCAAGCACCACAGCTCACGGCAACGCCCGATTCTTAACCCACTGAACAGGGCCAGGGATCGAACCCACATCCTCATGGATGTTAGTTGGGTTCTTAACCCACTGAGCCACAGAGGGAACTTGCAAGAAATTATTTTTTGATGTTCCTGTGTTGGGTCTGTCCTTTCTGTAAGTCATTGGTGACCTTTGCTTCTTTGGCAAAGCCCAGTGTCCCTTCTACTAGATTTTGGTTCCCTAGTCAAGTAGAGTTGTTCATCCTGCCTCTGATTCTCAGCTCCTTTGTTCTGTGTGTTTTTCGGCAGAGGAAGAACGGCCTGATGGACCACGAGGACTTCAGAGCCTGCCTCATCTCCATGGGTTATGACTTGGTAAGACAGCCGTGGAAATCTTTCCATCTGTGATACTCTGTTGAGCTTAGATTGGTGTGGCAGGAGATGACGCCTTAAGGAATGACAGCCTGTCTGGGAACAAATCATTTACACTGTCTAGGATGATACCTTTTAAGGTTTGTCTGCTACTATGTAAAAACAATTTCACAGAGCCAGAATGTACATTTTCATGCAGTCATTTTTTTTCCCTAGTTAAGGAACAGAATGTAAACTTTGCTGATGATTTGTAAACCACTTTATTGGGATGTTATTCATATACTGTATACAACTAGCCCATTTATAGTGTACACTTAAGTGGCTTTTACTATCATGCTGATTTTTTTTTCCTTTATCCTGCTGATTTTTTAAGTGCTTTTTCCTCTAGTATCTTGAGGGTAAAAGGTGTGTAGTAATAAATCAGCTAAGAAAAGTTGACATCCCCCCTGTGAGCTGGGAGAAGCTGCACTCCCTCCCTCCTCTTACCTGCTAACGTGCACTGTGAACCTGAGGGTCTTTGACTCCTCTCAGAACTTTCGATCTCGCATCCTGAGAGCCCTCTTGTCACCTCCCTTCTCTTGAGCAGTCTTACTCTTCTCCGTTTTAGTGGGAGAACAGGCCCCCTTCTGTGAGTTCCTCTACCATAATTATGTTACATCCCAAAGGTGACAAGGGCCACCAGGAGGAGGGGATTCAGGAGCTTTTCTGGGTTGACGCTCCTGCAACATTTAAAATCACTTGATGGCAGTAAACTTAGGTCACCTGCAAGAGGACTGTGTTCTCAGAATGGAAAGGAAATGCAGGGAATGTCTAAGTGTTCAAACAAAAAGGAACTTGACCGCCAACAAGTAAAAAGCAGAAGGGCTCTGTTAGGAGTTGCGTGCTGTTGAGGTAAATGTTTCTTGGCAACCTGGCCTCAGGGTGAAGCTGAGTTTGCCCGCATCATGACCCTGGTGGACCCCAACGGGCAGGGCACGGTCACCTTCCAGTCCTTCATCGACTTCATGACCAGGGAGACAGCTGACACCGACACTGCCGAGCAGGTCATCGCCTCCTTCCGAATCCTGGCTTCTGATAAGGTCTGCACGGACACCTTTTCTTCTGTTTTTGTAACAGTCCATTGCCTTATACTAATAAAAAAGGAAACAGGGAGTTCCTGTTGTGTCTCAGTGGGTTAAGAACCCAACTGGTATCCACAAGGATGTGGGTTTGATCCCTGGCCCCTCTTAGTGGGTTTGGGATCTGGCATTACTGTGAGTTGCAATGTAGGTCATAGATGCAGCTCAGATCTTGACTTGCTGTGGCTGTGGCGTAGGCCAGCTGCTGCAGCTCCTATTCGACTGCTAGCCTGGGAACTTCTATATGCTGCAGGTTAAAAATTTTAAAAAGGAAAAGACATTGCAAATAGTAACCATTTTGTACTAGTGCATTTTGTATGATGTCAGAAAGCTCATAGACATAACAGCGGTGAACCCAGAACAGGTTAAACACAGCTGTCTGTCAGTGGCATTTGTGTTTGTGCCTCACGGGAAGTTTTATAAAAGGAACCGAGAGTATATGTTTTGTAGAGTTTTGTTTTATTTTTCTGGTTCAACCCCACTTAATCTTCTGGGCTGGTAGATATATGATTCCGAAAGAAGAAACTACAGCATTCAGATCTTTGTAAAACTGAGAACCTTCTCCTAAGAATCAATGACCTTGACTTTGTGCCCAGCCCCTGGAGCAAAGTTAAATACAGCCATTCAGTCATTTTCAGAATTGGCAAGCTATTCATTACACGTAGCCTAGATATTAAGTAGGAATTGAATGGCAAGTTGAGAGTTTTCAGATCTCATTCCCCAAACAATAAAAACATCTCTATATGTAAAAACGCACTTTGGGATATGATTCCTTAACCTTTGTTCCACCTGAGAGGGAAGGGAAGATAGAATTCTTCAACACAGCAGCATGGCCATGTTTATTACTTTTTAAAAAAAAACAACAAACTTATCAGACATAAGATAAATTGTCTTTAAAATAATTGTTTTAAAAATGAATCCTTGATCATGGGGAGATGGGTGGAGGGAAAAGTCCAACTGATATAGGAGATAATTAATCATGGCTTATCTAATCCCCCCAAAACCCTACTATAAATTATAAAATGATATTTCTTCTTAATTTATTTTCACCTATAGCCTGTTTTACCAAAATTGTCCTATTTCCTCTTGGACATTTAGCATTAATAAGAAAAATAAGACTCCATCATTCAATGTCAGTTTCATTTTGTTTTAAAAAGAGGCTTTCTCCAGGAGCAACGTGCTTCTAGTTTTTTAATAAACCGTGTTAGGAAAACGACTCCATTTCCTAAAAGTACATATCACATACATATTTTTTAAATGTTGATAATTTAAAATTAAATATGCTTGTGTTTTCATTAGTTTCCGGTATGATATTTATGTCATGGTATTTTTCACTTGCACTATGGCTCAGTTTGAGAAGCATTGATGGTAATGCTCCCTTTGCCTTTAAAAAGCGATTTAAATTTCCTGCTGGCCAAAAGATGAGTTACAGCTCAGCCTTTTGTCAACCGTCCTGTACTATGCCCATTAGACTCCCTGCCTTTGGTTTTTTTGAGCCATAGCAGTGACACCAGATCCTTAACCCATGGAGCCACCAGGGAACTCTTGGTCGTTTTTTTAAAAATTAAGCAAATACAAGCAGTGCATAAATACCTAAGCCATTTGTGTCCCAGTGCTCTCTGTGGTTGATTTTGCTAATGTGTTTGTGTTTCTTCCAGCCCTACATCCTGGCAGAGGAGCTGCGTCGAGAGCTGCCCCCAGACCAGGCGCAGTACTGCATCAAGAGGATGCCTGCCTACTCAGGCCCAGGCAGCGTGCCTGGTGCCCTGGATTACACCGCCTTCTCCTCCGCCCTCTACGGGGAGAGCGATCTGTGAGGCCGGGTTCTGTAATCACTGGTCCCATCAGAACGCAATAAAGGCTGAAGTCACAGTTCGTTTCTTGGAGACTTTGACAAGCTTTATTAAGAGAGAGAAAACTTGTTTTGCAAGCTCAGTTATTGCCAGCAGTTGGGAGATGGCTGAAGTTAGGTTTTTCTAGTATGTGACATAGTGTGCCTCACAGACAGGTTTCTTTTGTTTCTGAATTTTTAGCTAGATGCAGTGAAATAGCAGGGTTTGGGTTGGTTTCTTTGACAACACACAGCAAATTACTTGAGTAGTCTGAAATTAGCAAGACCTAGGGACAGAAGAAAGGCACAAAATGGGAAAATTCCAAAATACCCAAGATTCAAGACCAGGAAAATAATGGTAAATGGTTGACATTTTAAAATATTCTTCATATGTAATATACTTACGTGATTATCTCTAGGGGACTATATTTGGGATACTGACGTTATACTTTCTTGCTTATCCAAAGATTAGCTACGTTTAAGATAAATGGTACTGTTGCCTCTGTGGCTGAATTTAATATTGTGAGATGGAACCTCCAGGGAATAGAAACAGACTACCCAAAGCATTGTTAGTACTTAAAAAAATGTTCGAGAGCGATTATGGTCACCTCTTCATTTTTTAGGACTGTGTAGTCTGATTAGTGAGTTTCGATGCCTTATTTATCCTCCAAAGTAGGGACCTCAGGAAATAGGGAAGTCGGTTTAATTGCCAGAGAGGAAAATGGAATCACTAGGTGGAGCGAGTTTTTTAGGATTATTTATTGATTCCAGGTTTCTGGGCTTTTTCTAGAGCGTGTTAGTATGTGAGTATGTTATGACCATATATAAGTGTTTTGGTTTTAAGCAAGTGTCTATAGTGATACTTGATGACAGGGGACAAGTCCAAAATCAGTGCCCTTAGAGCTCCCCAGGCAGAACTCCTCCTTTATGCCTTTAGTTTTATGATTTGGTAAAGAGAAGGAGTCAGTAGGAAAAGACTGATGCTCAACAGCAGTAGAGGTAAGTTCTTCCATTGTAGAACCTTGACGTATTTCAGGTGAATTCATTCCGTGCGGTAGGAGTTCCTAGGTGTTTTTTCCAGCACTTGGGGTTCCTGCCGTGATGGGATGGTGCGTCCTAACTTGTCCTGAGTGTGGCTGTGTCCCCATCAAAGCCCTATCGGGGAGGACCCCAGTGGCTCCTGCCACCACCTCCTGCTCCGTCAGCCTTCCTTCCTTTTTCCCCGCTTGTTCTGTCAAATGCTGTACCTCCCCTCTCTGTTTTCCCATCTTGTTAACAGCTTGTGGAGAATAAAGCAGGAGTTCTTTTTATATCCGAGTCCTTAATGATCAGGAAACGAATCATAAACAAACAAAAACAGTTGTAAACAGCAATTAGAGTGTGACTAGAAAGGCAGCAATGTGCCTGTTCCCTACATACGGTCTCTTTCCCTCAGATTTTTATAGATTTCCACCAAGAGCTGGAAATGTGATATTTTCCATTCATAACTGTTGAGTAACTCAGTACTTTCACTACACTGGCCCATTGACAACCTTCAACCTTTATACGTTTCGTTTAGTTTGCTTCTTATTATTAAGTGGATGGTAGTTTACCAATTTCTGAAATATCCGAGTCTTTGAGTTCAATGCTGGTGACTTCTGGGGTGGTGTTTAGATGAACTCTGACTCTTCATTTTACTTCAAGCAGGTGCTATATTCCAGCCGTAAACATTAAGGGGGAAAATGCGGTGTTGCTCTGCTTTCGAGGCTAGTAGGGAATGTGTGGTGTTTTAGATAGGCATAGATTCTTCATCTACCTAAGATTTTAATTTCTTTACGTTCAGGCAAGAGAGTGGATCAGTACTGTCTGCTAATAAATCAAAAAAGGAAATCAACTCTGAAAACAATGTTTATACTCTTACTTTAGAAGTTACTTTTATTTCTGAAGCTGAATTATTGATTAAACTCAATTTGTAAAAGAAAAGGAGTCCTGTTTTTTTTTTAATTATTATTATTTCAAAAAATAACCAGTGTCCTTTGGTTAACCACAGCCTTTCCTCACTTAAACTTTCCATCATCATTAAAAACTCTTATTTGGGTATTTACCTCCCAAGAGTTAGAGGCTGGCTTGTTGGGTAAAGGGTGAATTTTTTTTTTTCTTTTTGGCCACACCTACAGCATGTGGAGGTTCCCAGGCCAGGAATCCAACCTGAGCTGCAGCAGTGACAATGCTGGATCCTTAACCCACTGAGCCATAGAGGAACTCCCAGTAGAGGGAAAAATTTGAGATGAAGAAATTGTTTGACCTAGTTAGAGGTGAGTGGTGAATAGGTTAGGAAACTAAATGGATTAGGAAGAAATTTTTACCTGGGCGATCACTTCAGAGTCCCCTATAGGTACTTTGAAAATGTGTGCAGACCCTGCCCTAACCCTGACTTTCGAGCTGTGAGGATCTTGGTTGGACCTGGACATCTGCATGTTTTGAAAGCTCCATGGAGGATTCTAATAGCCCTCAGTTGAAAACCACTGGGGGACAGTTCCCGCCATGGCTCAGCAGAAATGAATCTGACTAGCATCCATGAGGACACAGGTTCAATCCCTGGCCTTGCTCAGTGGGTTAGGATCCAGTGTTGCCATGAAGTGTGGTGTAGGTCGCAGACGCAGCTCTGATCTGGCACTGCTGTGGCTGTAGTATAGGCTGGCAGCTACAGCTCCAATTTGACCCCTAGCCTGGGAACCTCTATATCCTGCACCCCTTAAAAAAAAAAAAAAACAAAAAAACAAAAATGAAAACCACTGGGAGAGGTCCCATCATGGCTCATTGTAAATGAATCTGACTAGTATCTATGAGGACACAGGTTCCATCCCTGGCCTTGCTTAGTGGGTTAAGGATCCCGTGTTACTGTGGCTGTGGCGTAGGCCAGTGGCTACAGCTCCAATTTGACCCCTAGCCTGGGAACCTCCATATGCCACAGGCATGGCCCTAAAAAGACAAAAAGAAAAAAGGAAAGAAAGAAAAGAAAACCACTGGGTTAGAGGTGATGGAAAGGGTCTTTAGTAATCAGAAAGTCCAAGACCATTAGAGAAGCTTTTACTAGAAAGGTTAAGAGAAGGACCAGATGAATGGCCAAGCAAATGCCTGTACCATTTGGATGATAATATAGAAATGCTTGGCAATGGCTGAATTTTATTGTATTTTAATTTATTTTAATTTGTCTTTTGCTTTTTAGGACCCTTTCCCTGGTACATGGAAGTTTCCAGGCTAGCAGTTGAATTGGAGCTGTAGCCGCTGGCCTATACCACAGTCACAGAAACTCAGTATCCAAGCCACATCTACAGTCTGCACCACAGCTCATAGCAATGCCAGATCCTTAACCCACTGAGCAAGGCCAAGGATCGAACCTGTGTCCTCATGGATACTAGTTGGGTTCATTAACCACTGAGCCATGATGGGAACTCCTGGCAACGGCAGAATTTTAGATAGGTACAATTGATCTCGTATTCTTTCTTGCTGTGTACCTGATTAATGTATGTTCATGAAATAAGCTGGAGTTGAGCTCTCCACAGCCGCCTTTTTTATTTTTTTTTTTTTCCCCACAGCCACACTCAGAAGTTCCCAGGCCAGGGGTTGAATCAGAGCTGCAACTACCGGCCTACATCATAGCCATGGCAACACTGGATCAGAGCCGCATCTGCAACCTATGCCAGATCCTTAACCCACTGAGCGAGGCCAGGGATCCAACCCATATCCTCATGGATACCATGTCCAGTTCTTAACCTGCTGAGCCACAACAGGAACTCTTCTCTATAGCCTTTAAGTGAAAAGAAACAAATCTAAATGACAGAGTCAGAAACTTACATTTGAAGTAGTAGTAGCTAATTTTACCAAGCTTACCAAGATCCACTCACAGTTGCCTTGAATTATTTGACAGGAGGGCAATGAGTGTGTCCAACTGTGTCCATGCACTTTCTCAAATACCCAGGGGTCTACGCAGTGATTGTACTGTCCTGAGGTGTTTTTATATTTTAGATGGAATCAGCAGAGAAGGGGACAGGCTTTTGTTTTTTTCCCTTTTGGATTCATTAATTAATAACTCAATACCTAAGCAACTGACAGGCTATCATACTTTTTAAGCTGGGAGAGGAAGGTGGTTGTGATTTGTCACTAAGAATCCCTAGCCAAGGCTTCTCCAGGGTCTTAAAGTCTTTGCGAACTTATCTCCGTAGCCTTGCAGATGTCCCATTGCAAAAACAGATGGACAGAGAAATGCTTGGGTACCCAACAAGGCACACTTGCAAATCCATCTGCATAACTGGGAACTTCCAGGAAGCCACAGTGGCAGATAAACAGATAACCAGTCACATTGTGTCTTTCTAAGACAAGCTCCCAAATATGGAAAAAGATCAGCCATGTAAAGGGAAGTTATAGAGGGGAAAAGAACTTTTAATACACAATATGAACAATAACATGGATTTATGGACATTTCATTGTATATTTCAAAACAACCTAGGTGACCAATGGCCAGGACCAGGAATGGCAGACTTCATGAAAATTTTCTTCCCCTTCAGTTGCACATGTTCTATCCCAGGCCCCATTCCCGATGCACCTCAGATTCTCAAAGGATGCTTTTTAAAATTACTGATGCCTGGACCCACCCTTGACCACTCAAAATGAGAATATGTGGTAGTGGTAGGAGGGTGGGGGGCAGTCAGCTGTACATTTAGTTCTTCCCCAGATCAATCTACTGTAGAACCACTGTTCTAGGCAATGAAAACAATCTTTCTCTGCCTCATGATGCTGCTCTGTTGTTCATGACATAGGCAAGCAAGTACAAGAAATTGGTGCACAATGTCAGCGAGTGCCAGGAGGAATCAGCCTCCTCTCTCTGACCCCAGCTCCTACAGGCACCTCATACCCACCCTTCCCTGAGTAGGGTTATTTCTAAAAGTCCTTTCTTCCCATGATTGCAAGTCTTTTAGATGCTGGAGAGGTTCCTTGCCCTCCTTCAGGCTAAGGGTGTGGAAGGGGGCGAATCCAGCCATCTTGCAGGTCTGTCTGCTCCTTGGGGAGGCTTTCCCCACCCTCCTCCAGCCTTCACCGGTGTACTTGCCTCTGCTTCTAAGGCTCATTCTGCTCCTCCCCCAGGTATCTAATGCACTGCCCTGCTCTGTGTGGGTGCCCCACTGAGCGGGTCTCTCCTGCCAGGCTGAGGTCACTCAGGGTGGTGGCTTGATAGGACCTGTCACATAGCAAGTAGTAAGCACTGAATGCAGAGTTGTGCCTGTTTGTGTGGGTGAATATTATTGAGTAGTACCCACAAGAATGAGAAAAGGTGGAAATGATCAGGCCTGTGGCTGGCAGGAGAGGGAGGGGAAGAATTCAGATTGATGAATGACTTGAAGTAGTGGTCTCCCGGCAGGAGGACACAGGCACGTGAAGACACCCAAGTGCTTCGTGGAAATGGATGCTTTCAGTGTCTTTCCAGATCTTCAACTCCTTCCTGATGCCACAGGGTCTCCTTTGTAACTTATGCTCATAAAAGCACTCTTCTCCCACTTTTCAAAAGAAAAGCACACCCCTCACCTCAAGGTGCATCAACCCAGGGTGTAAAACTCCTTAGGGCTCTAAACAGAGGGTAAAGTGTTATTTGGGGGATCCCTTATTGGAGTTCTAAATCAAGGCACCATACTCCCACCCTAAAACTTTCTACCTTCTCCTATCCCATTCATTGTCCTGCTAAAGGTGAATTGTGGCAAAAGGAATGGGACATTCTTTTTGCTTGGTTTTGTTTGGGGGGTGGGGGTTTTGGCCACGCCTGCATCATGTGGAAGTTCCCGGGCCAGTGATCAAACCCACACCACAGAAGTGACCCCCACTGCTGCAGTGACAACACTGGATCCTTAACCTGCTGCACCACCAGGGAACTCCAGGAGGGGGACATTCTGAAATCAGATACATTATAAAGTACAAGTACTAGCAGTGAAGCCAGTTTTCACTTACCTCATCTACATTTCTCAATTACTGCCAAAAGAAAGATTGCTCATGAGAGAGGTTAGTGACGGAAAATCAGAGCATCAATAAGTAAAGTAAATGGGGGGAGTTCCCGTCGTGGCGCAGTGGTTGGCGAATCCGACTAGGAACCATGAGGTTGCGGGTTCGATCCCTGCCCTTGCTCGGTGGGTTAACGATCCGGCGTTGCCGTGAGCTGTGGTGTAGGTTGCAGACGCGGCTCGGATCCCGCGTTGCTGTGGCTCTGGCGTAGGCCGGTGGCTACAGCTCTGATTCGACCCCTAGCCTGGGAACCTCCATATGCCGCGGGAGCGGCCCAAGAAATAGCAACAATAACAACAACAACAACAACAAAAAAGACAAAAGACAAAAAAAAAAAAATAAGTAAAGTAAATGGTTTGGGGAATCCTGTATTTAAACATAAATAATTCTTTTTAGCTACTTTCAAAAATAATCCTTAGAATGAGTTAGCCAGTTAGAAAAGCACCATTTGCAGGCACTATGAAAAACAGTATGGAGGCTCCTTAAAAAACTAAAAATAGAATGATCATATGGTCCAGCAATCCCTCTCCTGGGCATATATATATCTGGACAAAACTATAATATGAAGAGATACATGCACTTCTATGTTCATAGCAGTACTATTCAGAATAGCCAAGACATGGAAACAATCTAAATGTCCATAGACAGAGGAACGGATAAAGAAGAGTGGTACATATATGCAATGGAATATTATTCAGCCATAAAAAGAACAAAATAATGTCATTTGCAGCAACATGGATGGACTTTGAGATTATCATGCTAAGTGAGTAAGCCAGACAGAGAAAGACAAATATCATAGGATATCACTTATACATGGAATCTAAAATATGTCATGAGGCTAATTTATGGAGAGAGTAAAGAGATCAGAGGTTGTGAGCAACTGGGGGAAAAGGAGCAATAGGTGGAAAATGGAACTCTTAAGGCAGTGAAAATACTTGTATGATATTATGATGGATACATTTGTTCAAATTACGTAATGTTACAACATCAGTATTAAGCCCTACATTAATTACTATGGGCTTTGGGTGACTATGATGTGTCAATGTATGTTTATCAGTTGTAACAAATGTACTACTGTTACAGGTAACACCGATAACTAACGAGGGAGGCTGTGCATGTGTGGGGGCAGGGGGTATACGGAAAATCTCTGTACCATCTACGCAGTTTTGCTGTGAACCTAAAATAGTTCTAAAATAAATGTAATGCAAAAGATCAAAATAAAATATGACATGAACTTATTTACAAAATAGAAGCAGACTCACAGACATAAAGAATGGACTTGTGGTTGCCAAAGGGAGGAAGTGGGAGGGACTTTGGGATGAGCAGATGCAAACTAGTATATATAGAATAAATAAACAACAAGGTCCTATCATATTGCACAGGGAACCGTATTCAATATCCTGTGATGAACCATAATGGAAAAGAATATGAAAAAGGAAAAAAGAAAAAGAAAAGCACCACTGAATAACCAAAGCAGGCCAGGCTGGTAACAGGAATGCTTTCTCAGACAACCATAATTTTCAAGTTTCACTAGATAAAACCTGTGGTAATGGGTTACACGTTTTCATGTAGATGTGATGTGTATCATACAAGAAGATATTTACAACATATCTATGCAAGCATATAAAATATTCCCGTTACAATCTTGAACTTTCTTCATCTTGTAAAATATTTTCTATGTACTCTTCCATGTTAGAGGAAACATAAAATGGATGCTAGATACCAGATCAGTTAATTTTTGGCAGTTTATACTTTCCCCTTTCATTAAATACTTTGAAAAAGTTCAGTCAGAATGTCTAAGAAAATTAATGGAGGGAGTTCCCACTGTGGTGCAGCAGAAACAAATCTGACTAGTATCTATGAGGATGCAGGTTCGATCCCTGGCCTCACTCAATGGGTTGGTGACCTGGTGTTGCCATGAGTTGTGTAGGTCACAGATGCAGCTTGGATCCTGCGTTGCCATGGCTGTGGTATGGGTTGGCAGCTGTAGCTCCAGTTCAACACCTAGCCTGGGAACTTCCATATGCTGTGGATGCAGCCCTAAAAAGCAAAAAATAAAAAAAGAAAGAAAAAGAAAATGGAATTATTTCCTAGTTTTAGACATGATTTGCTGCACTATTACCAAACATGAGCTCAGTACACATAAACACACACACTTACCAAAGGGCTGAGGCTCCTTTTGCATCTCCCTTGCTTCAGGAATAACATAAAAGTGTAGCTACAGATTTTCTTGCATAAATAAATGAGAAAAATTTACATGATGAAAATTTTAATTACATTAGCACAATAGCATTTTAATCTTGACCTGTCTGTACAAGATTTGTTAACACTGTTTCTCAATGGTTTTTACACTATTCCTCAATAGGTGTTTGCGAGTTCATTTGAATTGAAATGAAGTCAGATATTTTTTTAACAGCAGAAAGTAAGGTTGATTTAGTTAATCATTTAGCCTGATGTGGGTAATTAGGCTACATGGGGGACATTTTGTTTTGTCAGTTATCTAAATCTGCAGCTCCGATGTTTTGAGGAAAGTATAATTAAAGCACATGGTAACATGTATTCATTTTATTAAAAAAAAGGAATTGGCAATAGTGTGTTGAAATTAACAATTTCCCCTAACTCTTCCTGAGTATATTATACTAAATGAGGAGTATTTAAGAGAGAAGTAGCAGGCATCATTCATAGTCAGTTGGTCATTCCTAGGGATGGCACAGCTACAGCTTAGAAGAAACCTGGGTTCCTGTTTGACAGATCGCCCCAGTGACATGAACTGCTCCCCTCAAAACTGCCATGTGGGAGGAGTTCCCTTGTAGCTCAGTGGGTTAAGGATCTGGCATTGTCACTGCTGGTTACAGCTGTGGTGCAGGTTTGACCCCTGGCCTGGGAACTTTCCCATGCTGTAGATGGCAGCCAACAAAACACAAAAAAACTGCCATGTGGAAAGAGAAAATTGTATATATTTGAAGCCGCTGTATTTATTACTTAGTTTGTTTTGCCATGCCTGCAGCATGGGGAAATTCCTAGGCCAGGGGCTGAACCCATATCACAGCAGTGACCCAAGCTGCTGCAGTGACAACACCAGATCCTTAACCCATTGTGCCACCAGGGAACTCCAAAGCAACTGTATTTAGAATCCATTACAACAGCTTTGTTTTACCATAAATAATACCATATTAACCTTGACAAAACACTGACCTGACTGGATAGCTGCATTTATGATATTTTAGATTGTACTACATATTTTCGCATTGCCTTTTTTAATCTCTCAATTTATCTTTATATACATTTGATAAGGTGAGAGAATGACATTTTGTGCCAAATTCAACACATTCATTCATTCAATTTTACAAACACTGCCTATAATTTCCCTTGAAACTTTTGCAGACACCCTGCCTTCTCCTCACAAGATTTGCTCCTTTCTTTCGTAGATGATTCTACCTGTCCACGCCCGCTGACTTTTCCCCATTGGAGTAAGTGTGAGCAGCTTTGCTGTCACTGAGCCCTTTTGCCTCTGGGGCTAAGATTCTTTGTCAGTGCCCTTTCCCCACCTATCCACCATCCTCTTAAAATAATAATTTGTTTTCTCTTTTGAAACGATTGTGAACATCTGACTTTTGCTTTTTTTTTTTTTTTTTATATTAGACAAAAGAGACTGTGATGTGGACCTTGAAGGATGAGTGTGCCAAATGTCATGGGACTTCCGTTATGACATCACTTTCTTAGGAGAACATTTCGAGGTGGTGTCAATGGAGAAGGCACCTGGCCAGCCTTGCCTCCCTCCTTTTCCTGGTCATTTTATTATTTCGTTCCCTAACCACCTGATGTGTTACGTCCCATGTACTTCAGCCTGCTACTCTTGCTTCTTCACGGCCTCTGAGGTCATGAAATTGGCCACAAAGGTTAAGTCTGCAGCCTGTTCCTTCCTTATCTTGCACAACATGGCTGTACCCAGCCCAGCTAGTTCCCTTGGCTGAGAGATCTAATTTAGAATTCCTTGGGCCACTTAGCGGGTTAACCCAACTAGTATCCAGGAGGATACGGGTTCCATACCTGGCCTCACTCAGTGGGTTTAGGAGCCAACATTGCCACCAGCTGCGGCATAAGTTGCAAATGCAGCTCGGACCTGGTGTTGCTGTGTCTGTGGTACAGGCCAGCAGCTGCAGCTCCAATTGGAGCCCTGGCCTGGGAACCATATGCCATAGGTGTGACCCTAGGAAAAAAAGAAAGGAAAAAAAAAATAGAATTCCTCTGGAATCTCACCTGCTTCATGAGTCTTCATGGCTGAATCTCTGTGGGGAGCCATGTGGACACCGAATTATTGCTATGGAATAACAATTAAACTTTATTGCCTCTTCTTTCTACATCTGGCAGCTCCCAAATTGTTATCGTACATAAAACTAACTGTTCATTGCCCCACTTGCTCTTTTTTTGGGGGGGAGGGGCAAGCCTGCAGCATGTAGAATTTCCAGGGCCAGGGACTTATGCCACAACAGTGACCCGAGCTGCTGCAGTAACAACACCAGGTCCTTAACCTGCTGTACTACAAGGGAACTCCCCACCCCACTTATTCAATAATTATGGGAAGATGTGGGATAGAGTCTTGACAGACAGCTGGGGTTTGTGAGGTCATGCAAATTTGACTGAGCAGTGCTGGGACCTCTTGTCAATTCTGCCTTGTCTGCCATAACTATTAAAAGAAGGAATGGACGTGTCCATCGTGGCTCTGCAGTTAACCAACCCAACTAATATCCGTGAGGATGCAGGTTTGATCCCTGTCCTCGCTCAGTAGGTTAAGGATCCCGCCTTGCTGTGTCTGTGGTGTAGGCTGGCAGCTGCAGCTCCAGTTCAGCCCCTAGCCTGGGAACTTCCATATGCCTCAGGAGCGGCCCTAAAAAGCCAAAAAAAAAAAAAAAAAAAAACCCAAAAAACAAAAAAACAAAAAACCGTTATCTTGGCTGGAAATGGGATGGGTGTAGGGACTGGTTGGTGAAGGAAGGAAATGAAAGTGGTGGACAGGAGGACGGGTCAGAGAGTGAGCTGTGTGCAGATGGAGTGACCAGGAGAGTCAGGGAAAGATCAGCACCGACCTTCCACCTCCATAGCCTGCTAGGTCGGTTTTAAGATAGAACATTCTTTTCTGCATGGGAATAGCAATCATTTGAAGACCCATGGAAATAAAATGAGGACATACTTTTGTAGAGGCTCTTACAATAGTCCAAATGGGAGATAAGACCTGTCCTAAGGCACAAGCAGAGGAACAGACACTGCACATGAGTCTTCTAATCCTAACGTGAAGCCACTTAGTTTTTTAGTTTTTCTTTTTCTTTCTTTCTTTTTCTTTCTTTCTTTCTCTTCCTTTCTTCCTTTCTTCCTTCCTTCCTTCCTTCCTTCCTTCCTTCCTTCCTTCCTTTCTTTCTTTCTTTCTTTCTTTCTTTCCTTCCTTCCTTCCTTCCTTCCTTCCTTTCTTTCCTCTGCCTTTTTAGGGCCGTGTACCCGTGGCATATGGAAGTTCCTGGGCCAGAGATGGAACATGTGCCATAGCAGCAACCCAAGCCTCTTCAGTGGCAATGCAGGATCCTTAACCCACTGCACCACTAGGGAACTCCATCCCTGCCCAGTTTTATCTTCTTTGCCTAAAGTGAACTGGCCTGACACAGACTCCTTTTGAAAGCTGATATTCACTACATGGGGTGTCCCTCTTATCTACGGAAATTCTCTTATCTTGCACCTTTGAGTCACCAAAAGGCTATTTCCTTTTTTAACCTTGCAAGTGTGTGATTAGAATGCTTCATATCTATCTGCTCTCCAATAAACCCAAGTGAATCTTGGAGCTGTTCAACAAACAATACCTTTCGCTTTTTCCTTAAGTACCTGAATTGGTTATGCAGAGAAACTGGGGTAAATGAAAAGGAGACACCCTGAACTCTGATGTTAGGCTTGAATTGAATAACACAAGAGTGAGTTTTTAGTAGTGCCTACTGTCATTTGCTAGGAGTCAAGTATAGGGGACCACTGTTTATGCTCGGCAGGCACCGGCAGGCACGGCGAGGGCTGATGCATACCACCTCCAATTGGAATCCTGCTGAGGTCACTCTACTAAGTGGGAGCATTGCCTACTGGATTCCACCCTCCCTATCTCTCTGACTCTCTCTGTCTAAGTCATTCTGCATGCACATGATAGGTTAATTAGACTCAAGACCACACTCTCTTGAAGGGTATTTTGAGACCCAGAGAGAGAGAGAGCCAGAGCATGCGGAAGACTCCTGATGTTACAGAGGGGTAGAATTATTAAGTTACTCATCTCTTTAATGTGTAGACTTGATCCAAAATAAATCACATGGTCACATCTACCATTTAATATGCCTACATTATATTTTTCTGTCTGCTGATCTCAGCTAATGCCTAACATGATGCTTCCCAAAAGGTAAAGATACATCCTTCTTCTATTCAAACACGCCCTTAATTTTGTTGTTTTATGTTTATATTTCTATCGTATCTGTTTCTAAGAGTATTCGAGATACCGTTTATACTTGGATGGCAAGTTGGTATCAAGGGCCTCAATATAAAAGTGCTGATGATGTTGAGGATGGCAGACTTACCCGCATCACTCCCAAAGTATTGGTATAAACTATATGTCAATAGAGCTAGGACCAAGCCAGAAAAAGTCTGTACTAATATAAGACTTTCTTGGAGTTCCTGTCGTGGCTCAGGGGGTTGAGAACACGACTAGTATCTATGAGGATTTGAGGCGTTACGTGGATTAAAGGGTCTGATGTTACATGAGCCGTGGTATAGGTCACAGACGTGGCTCAGATCTGGCATTGCTGTGGCTGTGGTGTATGCTGGCAGCTGCAGCTCTGATTTGACCCCTAGCCTGGGAACTTACATATGCCACAGGTGCAGCCCTAAAAGGACAAAAAAATAAATAAGTAAAAAAATAAAATAAGACTTTCTTAAGCTGAATGAAAGACTTAAGTAAGCAAGGCCAAAGAGTAGACAAGGTACCTGGTCTACCAGAGCTGAGGAACGTCGTATACAAATACTCTGGGAATGATGTTTGGTGACCTTCTTTAAAAGATTAAAGTTTTATCTGTTCCCCAAAGCCAAGTAGGAACATCTCCCATTGCAAGGGTAGCATACTTAAAATTCCAGGGCTTCGAGAAAGTATAACAAAGGAAGACAGAACTGATACCATGTTGGAACTGCCTCTGCCACCCTTTAGCCTATGGGTGCCCTCTAGCCTTGCACAGAAAGAGCTACATATCAGAAAAATGTGGCTTGTGTTCACATTTTCACTTAGGTTCCCTGAAGAAATGTCCATCCCATGGTCCTGAACAAGTTATGGCTACTACTTGTCATAGATAAGTTTGCTTTCAGCCCAGAAACCTTGCTAATAAGCAGAGATAAGAATGGTAGAGTAAAAATAACTGCTAACAATTTGAAGTTTTTGCAGATTTCAGATCCAGCCTATGTGAGAAAGCAGAAGAACAAAGAAATGTTATGTGCCCCTTGAAAGCCAGGTAGTTCCAAGAGGTCTGCACTTGAACAGATACTGACTCACAGACTTTGAAAAACTTATGGTTTCCAAATGAGACAGGCGGGGGTGGGGGGGTGGGGGGGGGATGTGCTGGGGGTTTGGGATGGAAATGCTATAAAATTGGGTTGTGATGATCGTTGGACCACTACCGATGTAATAAAATTCATTGAGTAATAAAAAAAAAAAAAGTCTGCACTCTGCTTTTACCCCTTACTCTTGAACTCTCCTGGTTCCCCTTTCCCTTAACATCACGGAAGCCTGAATTTATTTCAAGTTGAGAAGTTTTTTTATAAGACGCTAGCTACTTGATCATCTTGGTCCGCTGGCTTTCTGAATAAAGCCACTATTCCTTGCCCCAACAACTCGTTTCTTGACTTATTGGTCTGTCCTACATACAACTGATTTGTTGTGTCCATTTTTCAGGGGAGAGGGCTTTCATCTACTGCTCCAAGGGCAGTACTGGCTTAGTGAGAAAGAGGAGGAATGCTGAAACCAGTTTTCCTAGGTTTGAGGCCCAGCTGCACCATCTATTAGAAATGTGTCCTTGGGCCATGTGTTTAATGTCTCTCTTTTCGTTTTTTCCTTTTTCCTTCTAGGTTAGTTAAATGAAGCAGTGGGGGTGGAGAAGGAACCTGTAACTGGTTGTCGATCAATTCATTGTAAACACCATTTCACTTTTGCACTCTGACCAGCCAACTTCTCTTTACTTTGGTTTTCTCATCAGTAAACAAGAATGATAACAGAAACTAGCTTATAGAGATCCTCCTCCTTGGCACTAATCTTGCTTTATCATGTGGTACTTGATTATCATTTGTCCCTTCCTGTAGGCTGCAGGACTTTGGGTCTATTTGGTCTCATTATTTTAGTTTCAATGTCTGGTACAGAACAGTGCCAATAAGTACTTGTTGAATAAATAAATGTCCAACAATTAAAAGGATTTCAACAATTGGATCCATAAAAGCCAGTATACCAAGAACTCTTGTCTTTTAATTTTTATTTTTAATCAATCATTCATTCATTCATTTAAAATTTTTTTTAGGGCTGCACCTGTGGCATATGGAAGTTCCCGGCCTAGGAGTTGACTTGGAGCTGCAGCTGCTGGCCTGCACCACAGCAGGGTAGGATCCAAGACACGTCTGCTGGTAGCAATGCCAGATCCTACTGAGTGAGGCCAGGGATCGAACCTGCATCCTCATGGATATCAGTCAGGTTCTTAACCTTCTGAACCACAACAGGAACCCCTTAATTTTGATTTTTATTAAGTCCCCCAACTATAGAAATTGTAGGTTTCAACTTGATTATCTTAACAGTATTTCTAGGCCGAGCCAGAAAACAATACTGGCTAGCTCACTTAATTCTTTTAAATCACATCTATATTGAAATTTTAAAGGAAAACAAAAGCAAAATACCATCTTGGTTTAAGTTGCTGAACTTTATTTTTTAATTTTTTTGTCTTTTTAGGGCCACACCTGCAGCATATGGATGTTCCCAGGCTAGGGGTCCAATCAGAGCTGCAGCTGCTGGCCTACATCGCAGCCACAGCAACACCAGATCTGACCCTTGTCTGCAACTACCACAGCTCATAGCAACACTGGATCCTCAACCCACTGCCAGGCCAGGGATTGAACCCGAAACCTCATGGTTCCTACTTGGATTCCTTTCTGCTGTGCTACAATGGGAACTCCTAGGATGCTGAACTTTAGATTAGTTTTTTTTTTTTTGTCTTTTCTGGGGCCACTCCCATGGCATATGGAGGTTCCCAGGCTAGGGGTCTAATCGGAGCTGTAGCCACTGGCCTACACTACAGCCACAGCGATGTGGGATCCAAGCCGTGTCTGCAACCTACACCACAGCTCACAGCAACGCCGGATCCTTAACCCACTGAGCGAGGCCAGGGATCGAACCCACAACCTCATGGTTCCTAGTCGGATTCGTTAACCACTGCGCCATGACGGGAACTCCTAGATTAGTTTAGATTGCACTGAACTATAACAGATTTCCTTTTGTGGTTATGAGAAAAGAATTTGCTCTCCATGAGCTCTTTTCAATTTAAAAATTATTTCTGATTTCCCTCCATGTTTAGGATATAAATTTCTGGGATACAAAGACAGAACTTTAAAAAGTGTTTGTCAGATCACTTTTCTCTCCTTATACTTCATTTATATAAAAGTAAGACAGATTAGCAGTTAGCAGTTTTCAAGTTTAGTTCCGTTCAGCGTCTTAAGTTGATAAAATACCACATTCCTGTTTATCAAACAAAAATATTTGAGTACTCTTAGGCAAAACCGAAAGAGAGAAAGATACCAAAACAAATACCAAAGTAACCCCAATCCCCCCAAGACGTTAACAACAACAAACCCAGAAAATAAGAAGTACAAATCAGGAGTTCCTGCTGTGGTGCAGCAGGTTAAGATTGGTGTTGTCTCTGTGGTGGTGTGGGTCCCCCCACCTGGTGCCATGACTTAAGGATCCGGTGTTGCTGCAGCTGTGGCATAGGTTGAAGCTGTGGCTTGGATTCAATCCCTGGCCCAGGAACTTCCATATGCTGTGGGTGTGGCCAATAAAAAGTCCAAACCAGAGCAGAAAAAAACACAGAGCAAAACAATAAAGTAAAATCCTCCATACTTTTTTTTCTGAAAAAGTTTTAAAATAATTTTTATAGGAGTGCCAGTTGTGGAGCAGTGGGTTAAGAATCCGACTGCAGTGGCTCAGGTCGCTGCAGAGGCACAGATTCAATCCTGGCCCAGCTCACTGGGGTAAAGGAACTTGGATTCAGTCCCTGGCCTGGGGGCTTCCACATGCCACAGGTGTAGACATTTAAAAAAACAATAAACAATAATAATTTTTACAACTAGCCAGAGGGGTGAATCCTTCCTTGTCTCTTCTACCTTCTGATGTTTGATTTGTTTTTGTTTTTTGTTTTTTGTTTTTGTCTTTTTGCCTTTTCTAGGGCCACATCCGCAACATATGGAAGTTCCTAGGCTAGAAGTCAAATTGGAGCTGTAGCCGCCAGCCTACTCCAGAGCCACAGCAATGCGGGATCCGAGCCGAGTCTGCAACCTACACCACAGCTCACAGCAACGCCAGATCCTTAACTCACTGAACGAGGCCAGGGATCGAACCCACAACTCATGGTTCCTAGTCAGATTTGTTAACCACTGAGCCACGAATGGGAACTCCTACCTTCTGATGTTGTGGGCAGTTCTTGGTGTTCCTTGGTTTTGTTGACAAAAAATTAATCAGTTGATTTAAGGAAGAAATGGAAAATTTTATTTGAGCCAATTTGAGGATTATAACACAGGAAGAGTATCTGAGAAAGCTCTGAGAACTGGGAGTTCCCGTCATGGCTCAGTGGTTAACGAATTCGACTAGGAACCATAACGCTGTGGGTTTGATCCCTGGCCTTGCTCAGTGGGTTAAGGATCCAGCATTGCTATGAGCTGTGGTATAGGTCACAGACACAGCTCAGATCCCACATTCCTGTGGCTGTGGCATAGACTGGTGGCTTCAGCTCCGATTGGACCCCTAGCCTGGGAACCTTCATATGCCGCGGGTGCGGCCCTAGAAAAGCCAAAAAAAAAAAAAAAACCAAAAACAAAAACAAAAAAAACTCGGAGGACTGTTCTGTTAGAAGTTAAGGCACAGTTATGTAAGTTTTTTCAGACAGAGGGCTGCATGTCAAATGACGAATTATTGACAGTTAACATAATCCAGATCTAAGTGTCATTGTGGTGGCCCCTTATAAGATCGTGAAGGAATGTTATCTTTAAGGAGTTGACTTGTTGCCGCTGGGAGAATGCTGCTCTTTTTGGTGGAGCAGGTATTCTTGCCGATGGGGGAGGTCTGGCCGACGCTTAAGGCAGACACAGTGCAGAGTGGGGAGCAAGGAGGCCAAAGGGCAGAGAAGAATTTTTATGTTTCAAATTTTCTTGTCTTGGGGTTGTCAAGGGGGAGGTGGAGGGAATGGGATGGACAGGGAGTTTGGGGTTAGTAGATGCAAACTATTCCATTTAGAATGGATTAGCAATGAGGTCCTGCTGTACAGCCCAGGGAACTCTATCCAACCTCCTGGGACAGACCATGGAAGATAATATTTAAAAAAGAATGTGTATATATGTATGGCCAAGTCACTTCGCTATAGAACAGAAATTGGCACAACATTATAAATCAACTATACTTTAATAAAAAATTAATTTTTCTTGTCTTTCCATAAAGTAGAATTTTACTTCACAGTTTGCATAACACCAATCTCTGTCTTTGCCATCACATGGCTGTTTTCTTCATGTGTATCTCTCTCCTTTTTCCTATAAGGACACCAGTTATATTGAACTAAGGGTCTGCTCTACTACTCTACTGTATGACTTTATCTTAACTGATTTTATCAGCAACAAACCCATTTCCAAATAAGCTCACATTCTGAAGTCCTGGGGTTTAGGACTGAACGACATATCTTTTGGGGGAGGGGGACCCAATTCACCCCACAACAGTGTTCTCAGAACTTTTCCTTAAGTTGTGTGAGTTTTTTTATCGTAGAAATGTACAGCCCCACTTAGGCAGCATCCCTTTAATTTTGTAACCCTTTTATGACTAAGAAAATACTGGGTTTGATCAGTTTTAGCTGAGAAGCTAAACTTGACTGACTTGCTAAAAACAGAGACTGATATACGAACCTGGTCTTTCTACCAGGATATGGGATCTGACCAGGTGCCTGAAAGTTTTTTTTGTTTGTTTGTTTTTAAGGGCCACACCCATGACATATGGACCTTCCCAGGTAGGGGTCTAAGCAGAGCTGCAGCTGCCAGCCTACACCACAGCCACAGCAACACCAGATCTGAGCCTCATCTTCCACCTACACTACAGCTCATGGTGATGCTGGATCCTTAACCCACTGAGCAGAACCAGGGATCAAACCCACGTTCTACTGGATACTAGTTGGCTTCATTACCCCTGAGCCACAATGGGAACTTCCTGAAAGACTATTTTGCAAGAGAGACATCAACAGACTTTGAGAGATAGGTGAAAAATTTAAAACTAGCACTTACAATCTTAATAAGATCTCAGCTATTCAGGGATATCCCTTTCCCCACACTTCTATTTTATTTTTTATTTTATTTTTAGAGTCACATTTGTGGCATATGGAAGTTCCCAGGCTAGGGGTCAAATTGGAGCTGGAGATGCAACTGCCACCTACACCATAGCTATAGCAACACTGGATTCAAGCTGCATCTGCAAACCATGCCGTGGCTTAAGGCAACTCCAGATCCTTAACCCACTGAACAAGGCCAGAGATCAAACTCACATCCTCATGGATACTAGTCAGGTTCTTAACCTGTGAGCCACAACGGGAACTCCCTCCTCCCACACTTCTGTTTCATTCTCTCTTCACTCACTCCATTTCCTTCCCTCCAGGTATGTCTTTGATAAAGATGCTATAACCATTATTATAATTTTATAGATTTTTAAAAAGAGGTGTAGGTGTTCTCCCGTGGTGTAGCAGGTTAAGGATCCAGTGTTCACTGTAGTGGTTTGGGTCACTGCTGTGGCGTGGGTTGGATTCCTGGCCCAGCAACTTCCACATGCCGTGGGTGCAGCCAAAAAAAAAAAGGAAGTATACATACAGTAAAGTAAAAGGAGAATGGCAAGCAAATTTGTGGGGTTTTTTTTTGAAGCTTCATAAGTATCATAATTTTGTCTCTATTTTCGTTTTTTGATTCATTTGCTTTTCCTTCTAGCATGCTCAGCCTTACACAGCGGTCCTCTACTTTCAAATTCTCTTAAGTGTCATGTTCTACCCAGGGAGTTTCTCCCAACTGGAATGGCCTTATCTGGCACACACTTTTCCTTCAGAACCCAGCCTCTTCTTTGAAATGTCCCCTAACTCCCTTGGAGAACTGAGCTCCTTTGGCACACTGCATGTGGTTCTTTTTTTTTTCCTATTCAATTATTAGCCTTAGCCAGACTGTGAGTTTCTCCTCTTAAAACAGAGGTGGGGGTGTGATATAGCGTGCCCCTCTTTTCATTCCTAGTGAGTAGTCCACAGCCTGCCACATAATAATGTTTACTGCCAATAAATGACAATTAAAATGCATATCTGGGAGTTCCCTCTGGCTCAACAGGTTAGTGGCTCCAGTTACTGCGGTGAGGCAGGTTTTCTGGCCTGGGAAGTTCCATAGGCAGCAGGTGCTGCCAAAAAGGAACAAAAAAAGAGGCATGCATGTACATAAGAGTTTTCACAGGGGTTCATACTATCTCATTTAATCCCCACTCAACCTTAGGAAAAAGTAATTTTCACCGCCCTATCATTTCCTGTTTTGTAAAGTGTAGAATGGCGACCAAGAGATTTAAGTACCTTGCCCAGTGCCAGTAAACAGTAAATGCATGACCAGTACCTGGCCTTCTAGACTCCCAGTACCAGGCTCTTGACATCATACGACACACTGGGGTCACGTCAAGTTTGCCCCACGATTTAAACTTGGAGAGACCCCCTGTGGCTGCACTTCCTGACGCTGGGCTGAGAAGCTCAAATCCTCAGCTGAGCACCTGAGACGCCAGCACTACATCTCCCAGAGAGCCCTGGGGCGAGGCCTCAGGTGATTGGTTGAGATCGATTGGCCAATACAGAGGCGAGGAGCTCCTACAGACCAATCACAGTTCTGAGAGGGCGGGACCTACCATGCGGGGACGGGATCTCCCATGCTGAGGCTGGATGGAGCGCAGAAGCTAACAGTCCTCCGAGTTGCCCCAAAGCCTCGGGGGCTGTGAGTCCTGGTCGTACGCCTCGCCGGCCACGTAATCCTCATATTCGGTCCACTCGCCTCCCTCCCGGCGACCCGGCCTCTGGCCGTCAGACCCTTGCATACGACCGGCCGGCTGGCGAGGAAGCGCGTGCTGTGGTAGTGGTTTGGGTCGGGGTCTGCTGTTATTGCCACGCCGCGCTCAGGCCAGACGGAGGCCCTGCGGCGGGCGGCAGATGCGGGGAGGCCCCTCAGTGTGCCCCGCAGCCCGGACCGCCCGTGAACCGCTCGCCCCGCACTAGCTGGCGTGGCTCTGGGCCGCTTCGTTTGGAGAGCGCGTCTTTGCCGCCGCGTCCCCTGCCCAACTGGGAGCAGACTCGGCAGCATGTCCCCCGCGCTCCAGGACCTGCCACAGGCCGGTGAGTGAGACCCGCGCTCCGCTCTCTGTGCCTCGCTCCACTGTAGTCTCCTGCTCCCTGGGGGTGATTCTAGACTCCGTCTGGAGATACCTGGTTGGGTTTCCCAGTGGCGGGCGGTGCCTTTGAACTTGCGCAGGATCCTGGAGGTCCCGGTTTTTGTTGCTGCGTAGGTTCTTTACTTCCCCCACCAACCCGCCTTCAAACCATCAATCCCCGAAGCACATTCTGAACGTTAACTAAACTTTGCAGTTTGGTATGGCATATTCCAGCAGGGCGCTAGCGAAGTTTTGCATGATTGAACATGTTTACTCAACATGTATTTATTGAGCACCTAAGCCAAAGGAAGTTCAAATGCTGAGAGAGAAGAGAACTATTTAAAACTGCGTTAAACTTTTATTTTCCGCTTCGGGGTTAGAGCAGGCGTTCTGTAAACTCAGGTGTGCTAGAATCACTGTTTTAAAATAGATGAGCAGGTACTCGGTGGGTTTGAGGAGTTAACAGTCCCAAGTGATTCTAATGTTGGTGACTCTGGCATCAACAAGAAGGAAAAAAACCAAAAAACAAAAAAACTAGTTTAGCACAGGAGCTAAATGTATTTTCAGCTTTAAAGTGAGCCCTGGGTCTTTAATGTCGTCCCTCCTTATAATTTGTGGACAAATACACCCATAAAAACATCTGGGGCATGAAGTAGGAAATGAAGAAACAAGAGAATCAGTAATACGGACAGAACAACAGCGATGACAGGTGAGGTTGTTCAGCTCAGGGAGGAGGGTGAAGACTGAATTCATAACTCAGAGGGAAATTTTTCACAGGTCAGCTAGTGGCTCCATTGATTCTAGAGAACTGATAGATGGGACCCTTAACATTGTTCATGAAACAAGTGGGACTGTGACTGACATTTTAATACTGTTGCTGTAAAGTAAGACTATACCTCTCCTAGGGGCATCCTATATTTATTTGAATAATATCCCTTACTCATGATTTCTGGCCCTCCCAGAAATCAGAAAAAAAAGAATCCCCCCCCCCCAAAAAAAAAAAGAAAAGCAAAAGAAAGTATTTCCCTTTCATCTGACTGTATCAGCAGCAAAATGCCTCTAAAGATTTAGCATAGTTTGAATAGTGAGTGATCTTTTTACAGCAAATGAAAAGAAAATTTTTGAGTATTTGGATCTAGCCCAGTTTCCTGATCCCAAGGCTCGCCTCCACAGCTGAACATCAAGTCCGTCAAGTTTAACAAGTCTTGGGCCCCTGAATGAGCTCCTAGCCAGGCCAGTGGGCCTAGAAAAGACTTCAGATTTATTCCCGCATCTCTCTGTATGGGCATCCTTATGTTGGAATGAGAATCAGGTTCTGTGGAGTTCCCTTCGTGGTTCAGTGATTAACAAACCTGACTAGGGTCCATGGGATTTCGGGTTCAATCCCTGTCCTCACTTAGTGGGTTAACGATCTGGCATTGCTGTGAGCTGTGGTGTGGGTGAACTTCCATATGCTGCGAGTACGGCCCTACCCCCCCCCAAAAAAAGAATCAGGTTTTAACTTCCTAAAAATCCTTTGATACTTATTGGTGTGCAGTCTTAGTGAAAGCTCTTTAATAAAGAGCTGGGGGTCATTGATTCTCAAGATTGGGCCCTAAGGCTAAATGTCCATGACCTCAGACCATGGTTGAACCCCCTTAGGAAAGAGATTGTACCCCCTTAGGGAAGAGGTTGGCTAGCAAATACCTGTGAGAAATTTTAGACGATATTTTCTAAAGATTGCTTAGTTTCATCCTTGCTTCATGGTACTGTGTATGTTATCTGGAACTCAGTTGATAAAAGATTAATGAAAGAATGAGTAAATGAGCCATTGCATTGATATCAGCAGGTTACATGTTTCTAATCCTTCCCTGTCTTATTAAAATCAAAGGGGAAATAATATATTTCAGAAATGGAATGTTGCACAAGCAAAGAAATGTCCATAAAGTGTAACAAGTTGGTGCAAACTAAAAATTAGAGATTCAAAAGTGAAGTATATTGTAAGGGACTTGTAGGGCAGCAGTAAGATATCTTTAATACAGTAAAGTTAGGAAACTGTTGAGAAAGTGTTGGGATCATTTGTTTATAATACAGAAAATAAAAATTCCTTGCTCTTTGTGGTAGATATGGGAGTCCTAAATAAATCAGACCTGTATGGAATCATTCTGTTGTTCCTGACACTATTTACTACATAAATCCATGTATTAGGGATTTATTGGTTTATACCTTCATTTTGTTATTCTTTTTTTGGTGTGTGTGGGGGGTGTGGCGTATGGAAGTTCCTCGGGGCCAGGGATTGAATCTGAGCCATAGTTGCAACCTGTTGTGCTGCAGGTGCAGCAATGCTGGTTATCATTTAACCCACTGTGTCTGGCCAGGTTTGAACCCTCACCTAGGCAGCGACCTGAGCCATACAGTCAGATTTTTAACCCACTGCGCTACTGCAGGAACTCCCATTTTGTCATTCTTTAGGATGGTTCTTACAGGAGGTACTACCTGACTTACCCACCGCAACAGCTAATTGGTGCTTTACTCAGTTAATCCTATGTTTGAATCACTTAGTATGAATCAAAATATCATCAGCTAAGCAATAAAAAAAATCCCCTGAATAAACAAAATTTGAGGTCCTCTCAAACTGGGAAAAATACTGTGATCTCTTAGGCTCCCTGGATGAGGACATTCCTTGGGACTCTCTCTTATGGACTGCATTACCTATATATACATCTATATGTTAAACATAAAAATATTTCTGTGTTGTAACTAGTCAGCCACATGAAGGACCTGCAAAACTCGTATTCCTGTATTCACTGTGAAAGATGTTGGGGAGAATCTTCTCTGTTTAGAACCTGACTAGTCAGGAGTAGAATGTACAGAATGTTCTAGACCTAATCGACTGAATACAAATAGATACTACATTTTCTGTTTGTTGGCGTTGTTTTTTTTTTTTTTTTTTTTTTTTTTTGGTTGTGCCTGGGGCATGTGGAAGTTCCTAAGCCAGGGATGGAACCTCTGCCATAGCAGTCACCTGAACCACAGTAGTGACAATGCTGAGTCCTTAACCTCTAGGCTGCCAGGGAATTCCAGTACCACATTTGTTGTTATTTATGGAAGAGCAGCATTTCACTGAATGCTCACCCTGCCAAGGAAAAGGAGAATTGTTAAGGTGACTTACTGTTATGAGAAGATTCTGGAGGAGCAATGGTGATTAGAAGTCTGTGAAAGATAATCCCTTACTTTACATAAAGTGGGAGTACATAAAGATTAGAACAGGGAAAACTTACACCAATCAACAAATATAGGAGGCGAACCTTTGAGTCTCTTTTACCTTAAATCTTACATTATCCCCTAAAGGATAAATAAGCATGGTGAAAATGTTAAGAGCATTGGATTTTTAAGGACCTCAGTTGCAGAGGAGTTTTGTATTCGGTACTTGGAATTCCCACTGACATTTGTTTTATTATGTGTTCCCTTTTACCTCTGTTTTCTTTTCACAATTTTCTTGCTCCCATAGATAGCCTGTTTCACTTATTTCCCTGTATTTGTACATTTCCCCTTAGACTCTTCTGTGTATGTATTTTTAATTTATTTATCTTTTGGTTTTTTGTGCACGTGGAAGTTCCCAGGCCAGGGGTCAAATCATAGCTGCGGCTGCCAGCCTACACCGCAACTCACAGCAACACTGGATCCTTAACCCACTGAGCAAGGCCAGGGATCGAACCCTCATGGATACTAGCAGGGTTTGTTACCGCTGAGCCAAGACAGGAACTCCTGTATTTTTAATTTATATGAAGGAGTTCCCATTGTGGCTCAGTGGTTAACAAACCTGAATAGTATCCATGTGGACACAGGTTCGATCCCTGCCCTTGCTCAGTGGGTTAAGGATCTGGCTTTGGTGTGAGCTGTGGTGTAGGTTGCAGACATGTTTTGGATCCAGCATTGTGCCTGTGGCATAGGCCAGAAGCTATAGCTCTGATTTGACCCCTAGCCTGGGAACCTCCATATGCCACAAGTGTGACCCTAGAAAGACAAGGGAAAAAAAATTACATAAGTAGAGTCCTGGTAGTCAGCCATTCCTAACTTTCTCACTCAGTATCCTGTCCTTAAAATAGAGCAATACAGTGATAGATCTGGTTACTACCCCGTAATATCCTACATGAGCATCCTCCACGTTTTATTTTGCTATTTCCCAAGAATGTCTCTAACTTACCACTTCAGCGCACATCTACTTGTTCTCTATGGATCAATGGAGACTTTGGGAAATAAACCCAGGAGTGAGATTGTTGGGTTTTCCACATGCTTTAATTTCCTGCTGGGCTGCTCTCCACAATGGCTGTATCTGTGTACCTTCCAGCTGGCATGCTCGAGGACTTAGATTTTCTTTAACATTATCCAAATTCCCAAAATATTGCCCACCCATTAGTGTATATATTGGCTTTGTCTTAATTCTTCTCTCTCTGATAGCTAATGAGTTTGAGCACCTCTTCATTTACTTGTTGATTATTCAGGTTTTCCCTCTCTTGATTTGACTCTATACATCTTCCCCCCCCGCCCCCGCCCCTATAGCATACAGGAACTTGAAGTGGGATTTCAGTTCCCAGCCCAGGGATTGAACCCAGGCTGCAGCTGTGAACACATCAAATCCTAGCCACTGTTGCCTCCCGCCCCCATTTTTCTATTTCATTTCTTACTGATTTGTAGGAGCTCCTGGTACATTATAGATGTTAGTCCTTTTCAGTTTTATACGTCACAGACTCTTTCTCCAATTCATAATCTATTTATTACTTTTGTCTGTGGTGACTCAATTAAAAGAAACTCTTCGTTTTTATGTAATCAAAATCACCTTTTTTTAAAAAAAAATTACAGGGTGAGCTTTTTAAGTCTTTAGCGGTCTTTTACTATACTTGGTAACAAAGATATTCTATATTTTATTTACCTTATTTTATGATATTGTTTTGCAGCATATCGATAATATTTGGTAGGCCAAGTAATGTCTTTCTACTTTTTAAAAGTTCAATTGAGCTCTTTCTGGACTTTGAGTCTTCTACATAAATTCCAGAATAAATGTGTCAAGTTTTTCTCACATATTTTGTTTAGAGTTTAAAGAAACCCTTTGATCTCTTGGATATATGATGGCTCTTAAGATGTCAAAATTTGTATGTGTGGGGATGGGGTTGTTTTATGGCAAACAATGAACTATCTTAAAGACTGAAAACAGATTATATTTCTGATTTGAAAAGTGAATACAGTAGAGGCCTCATGGTAACACGCGTAGACTTTTTATGAAAATGGGAGGAGTGGAGGCACTCTCCATTGTCAGATTTGCCGTGAGAAATGTCAAACAAACTGATGAGGTGGACCAGGGTGGGAGGAGGTACAGCACTTTCTGTTGTGTTAATTTCTCCTTCCTTCTTCCTGCCCCCTTAAACGTGAGTGTACTTGGTTAGCGGAGGAGATGGAAGGACAAGGACATAAAATAATAGGATACCCATCAACCATTTTGCTGATGCCAAAAGACATATTTCATTGCAGAAAAGACTGGTGTTGTGTTTGTTTTTTTGTTCTTGGAAGGTCTGAATACTTTTTGAATTAAATTTCAGATGTATGACCTGCTCCCCCCCAAGTCCACACCCTGTGCTTCTCTTGGACACAACACCCATGGCCATCCTGTGATTGAGTCACATCATCTACTTCAGGGTGGAGTGCAGCTACATTCTTATAAGAAGGAAGGAATTCAGTTGGGCATATGGGTTAAGGTTTTTAATCTCTCTCCCCATTCTGCATTTGAAACCATCTCCATTTAATTGTCTTCATCGAGCGTTGTCTCCCTTCTGTTCACTTCCTCTTGTTCATTTCCAAACCTGCAAACAGGCCATTCCTTCCAGGAGGCCAACACACCTCCCGCCCCAGCACGAACAGAGGTGAGAGCTTTAGGCTGACGTGATGTTTTTTTCATGGCCTGCTGGACTTTGTAGTGTATAGGACACAACCTTCAGGGTTTCGATCTTAGCTCCACTTTGTATTAGCTTTATGACAATCATGATAAACTAGGAGCCGTTCACATTTATGGTGTGTTTATGTCATGGATGTCTCATTTCACAGCTTATGAGATTTGAGAGTCCCAGCTGTTAACATCTGAGATTTGCCTTCAGACATATTGTCTCATTCTATTATCACAGTTCCTATGATAATGGAAGGACAGCTATTTCCCCATTTTTCAGAAACATAAAGTCTTTTCCAAAACTCTATAGGTGTTTATGGGAGCTGGGACTAAAACTCAGATTTCTTGGCTTTTGGTTCTGCCACCATTAGCTTAATCTTCTCAAATTCTGGGTGCTTATTACCTGATAGGGTAGCTACATTGTGGGGTGTCCAAGTTAATGTCACACCTGAATTTCCTTTGTTGACTTGAGCTTGAAATGACTGGACCACTGCCTAATTGTCCCCCACCCCCACCTATCATACATGCCTGAGTAGATGTTGGTTATCACGGAGAGTGAAGAGTCAGGTAACATTCAAGTTTTCAGGTCAGGCTGCTGGGAAGAGTGATGCCTGTCAGAGAAATAGGGTCAGACAGGGATGTGGCAGGTTTGGTTCTGGAGAGTAGCCTGAGGGCCAGTGAAGTGTTGTAGGTGATGGTCTCAGGTAGACAGTTTGAAATCTGGGTCTAATATTGGATCCAGGTGCTTTTGCTAATTAGAAGGTCATTGGTGACTTTAGAAAATAATTTCAGTGCGTGGTGGAGGAAGAAGCCACGTCAAGAAGGAAACTGGGGGAATTCCTGCTGGGGGTGGGATGGACTGTGGGAGGTGGTGGAGGTGATCACGTGCCCTTCCTTAGGTGCGAGGGGAGGAAGATAGCGGGAACTGAGCTGCCAGAGGATGTGGAGGTGGAGGGGGGTGAATTCGAGGAGCTCCCAAAAGAAGACACTTCTGAAGGGGCCGAGGTGAAGTCACCTGGGAGAGAGGAGAAGAAGGACTGGGTGCTAGAAAGAAGGAGGGATTTGGGTCAGCAGGTGTAGGAAGCCCTGAGGGAGCTGAGAAAGAGGGGCCAAAGTGGAGGTACCATGTCATAGGTTTCAGCCACCCCAGTCAGCACAGTTTTGTGGCTTTCCTGTAATTCTTGGAAATAGAAAATAGGATTGGAAGGAGTGGGCACTGGGGGCTTTTCAGGGCCAGGAAGTGGAGGTGGAGGACATGGGGAGGGTTGAGAAAGAAGCTCCAAGGTGTTGGGGTGGTATCGTTTCAGAGATGGAGCAGAGATGAGGAAAACCCTTATGTGTAGGCTGTTCCTAGTTCTGGCAGCGCATGGGTCAAAGCTAACAGTTTAAAGGGCAGTTTGGAACTAACCGATGGCTAGTTCCAAACCCAGCCATGGGAAGGCCATCATTGGAACTCATTGATGGCTTTCCATCACCCAGATAAGTCGCCCTGTCGCGGGTACGTGTGCACAGAGCCCAGAAGGCCTTCTCCCCCACTGGCCTGGCCTGTAGCACGTGGCCCTTTGCTGCCCGTTTTGCTCACTTCTGAAACAGGAATGATGCCAGCCTGCTTTAACCTTGGTTTGGTGCTTGACCAGTGATTTTGTGCTATGTACAATCTTTTATTTCATTAAGTGTTGTGATGACTTTAATGAAGAGATTTCAGGCCAGCATTTTTGAAATGCTCCATGGTTATCAGTACCTGTTTCATGAGCCCCATTTACTCCCTGTTGTCAACTCTTCTAATTTAGTCTAAACTCCCTCGTCACACGTTTTTCCCCTTTCACTTTGTAAAGTCAAATTTCTCTTGAAAGCAGGGATGAAGAAGACCCTGCAGGACGATATCGAAGCCATCCTCCAGGAGAGGATCATGGTGCTCGATGGAGGCATGGGGACCATGATCCAGCGGCACAAGCTGAGTGAAGACGACTTCCGAGGACAAGAATTTCAAGATCATGCCCGGCCTCTGAAAGGCAACAATGACATTTTAAGTATAACCCAGCCTGATATAATTTACCAAATCCACAAGGTAAAGCAGCCCTGGTTCTTATATTTTCATCATATCAACTGCAAGCCCTTTCATGTCTTGAGGGCAGAACACTATGCCATGTGCTCAGAGGATCCAGAAGAAGGGGGCGATTTGTTCAGAAAGCAGGTGTTGGGTACTAAGTAAAAGTCATGCACTGTGTTGAACATTCGAGATGGGGAGATAAGGAAGGTTTTCTGCCTTTGAGGCATTTCACCTTGTGTGAAAAACCATAAAATCCTAGACAAAGTAGGGTTTTCATATACACTACCTTACTTAAGTCACTACAACATCCCTGATGAAGTGAAACCAAAAGGGTGCGTTACTCTTATTGCATAGATTTGGGATCTGATTATCTCAGAGGTTATATAACTTGCCTGATGTTACAGAGGTTTACAGACTTGAAATCCCATGTTCTTTCATTTCGTTTTTCTGTTTTTAATGAAAGTGGCTGGCCAATATAAGAGATCAGAAGCAAGTAACTGGGTATTACTATACTTTTAAAATTTAAACATAAAACTACATTGTTTAATAGGTTATGGTAGGAAATTCATAGAAGTATGACTGGAAGAGATAATAAGGTGATCTAATCTGTTTTCCTTGTCTGGATTCAGTTTGAAGGACAAAGCGTATTTACCAGTTAAATGAGGAAGTTTTATCTTTCAGAGAAGGGTACTGTTACAGTGTTTTAGACTTTTTTTTTTTAATTGAGGTGTAATTAACAAATAACATTAGCTTCAGGTGTCAACATAATGATTTGATACTTGAGTATATTGTGAAATGACCACCACAGTGAGTCTAGCTAACATCCATTAGCATACATAGTTGGAATATTTTTTTCCTTGTGATGAGGATTTTTCAGATCTACTTTCTTGGCAACTTTCAGATTTAGAGTACAGTAGTATTAACTGTAGTCACCATGCTATACATTGCATCTTCATAACCTCTTTATTTTATGACTGGAAGTCTTCTGCGTTTTGACCCCCCTTCACCCATTTTTCCTGCCCTCCACCCCCCACTTTAGGCAATCACCGATCTATCTTTGAGTTCCATGTATGAGCGTTTTTTATTTTGTTTGTTTTTAGACTCTGTTTTTCTCTACTTCCACTTAGCATAATGCCCTCAAAGGCCATCTGTGCTGTCACAAATGACAAGATTTCCTTCTTTTTTATAGTTTAGTATCTCCCATTGCAGATGTATTTCTTTATGCAGTCATAAATCTAAGCAGTGGACCCTTAGATTGTCTCCAAATGTTGGCAACTCTAAATCATGCTGCAGTGAACATTGGGGTGCGTGTATCTTTTTGAATTAGTGTTTTCATTTTCTTTGGATATATACTCAGACGTGGGATTCCTGGACCATGTGGGAGCTGTGTTTTTAATTTTTTGAGGAACCTCCATTCCATCTGACCTAGTGGTTGCACAGAATTACATTCCTCCTAACGGTGCATAAGCGTTCCCTTTTCTTCACCTCCTCACCGATACTTGTTATTTCATGTCTTTTTGATAATAGCCATTCTAATAGGTGTGAGGTGATATCTCCTTGTGCTTTTGATTTACATTTCCCTGATGATTGAAAATGAGCAACTTTTCATTTGCTTGTTGGCCATCTGTGTGTCATCTTTGGAAAAGTGTCTATTCAGATCTTCTGCCCGTTTTTATGATTTTTTTTCCTTTTTTTTTTTTTTTTTTTTTTTTTTTTTACTGCCCTGCAGTATATGTAGTTCCTGGGCCAGGGATCACCAGGTGGCAGTTGCAACCTATGCTGCAGCTGTGGCAATGCCGAATCTTTTAACACAATGCATATGTCCTGGTGCTGCAGAGACACCACTGATCCAATTGTGCCACAGAGGGAACTCCTTTAGCCCATTTTTAATTTGGACTTGTTTGGGTTTTTTTTTGCCATTGAGTTGAATGAGTTCTTTATCTAGTTTGGATATCTATCAGATATGTAATTTGCAGATATTTTCTCCCATTTCCTAGGTTGCCTTTTCATTTTTTGTTTTTCTTTCTTTCTTTCTTTTTTTTTTTAAGGGCTGCTCCTGTGGCATATGGAAGTTCCCAGGCTAGGGGTCCAATCAGAGCCAAAGCTGCTGGCCTACGCCACAGCCACAGCCACATGGGATTCAAGCCACTTCTGTGACCTCTATACCAGAGCTCACAGCAATGCCAGATCGCCAACCTACTGAGCAAGGCCAGGGATCTAACCTACGTCCTCATGGATGCTGGTCAGGTTCATTAACCACTGAGCCATGATGGGAACTCCTATTTTTGTTGATGGTTTCCTTTGCTGTCAGATGCTTTTTAGTTTGATGTAGTCCACTTGTTTATTTTGCTTTTGTTGCCTTTCAGACTCTTCTTAATGAAAAAAAATTATTTAAATCACTTTGTGATTAAAAGGTTCATTGATTGTGGAAAGGATCCTTCTCTTGGGTGGCTAAGACTGTTCTCGCTAAGATACAGAATGCTCTTCATTTGAAGAAAAACTAGGAATGCCTTTCCTTTGGTCATAATGGGAATTGTAGGTATTGGAAGATTTAAAATTGGTCCTTCGAGAGGTTTGGTTCTGCAAGTTTTTCCCCGTGGCCTGAGAATATATAGTCAGATGGCATTATAAAATCCCAGCATGTTTTAGATTAGGAATGCCATCATGGTCATGAATTGCTTGGTATGGTTACATCCATCAGTTCTCATGATGTAGTTGGTGCAATCACCTCAGGCCACCACCTCCGCTCCCAAGCCCCAGCCCATGCCCTGTGGCTTTGTCATTATTAGTAGAGTATCAGTCTCCTGAGGGCAGGAATTTAGGCTCCTTTTTCACTATTGAATCTCTGCTGCCTAGAACAGTAGCTCGCACCTAGTAAGTACTCTGTAGATGTTTTTTGATGGGATGAATCTTTGTCCTGTGTATTAGACAGGCATCTAGATAAGACAAGTTCCCCAGGATGGGGACACGAAACAAAAATGGCTATAAATACAATAATAAATTAGTTATTTCTAGTGGAGTTACTGACCTTAGATCTGGGCCCTTGATATTTAATTTTAATGGAATGTACATGTTCTATTTGTAGTGTAAGTGCTTGGCACTAAGCTTTTTTGATTGTAATGTAAGTCCCTGACGTTTGACTGCAGAGACATCCATTTCAGAGGCATCCATCTCAGCGAGCATCCTGCCAGTTGTGTGACACAGCTGCTGGCTGAACCCCAGGACCAGGAACCATGCCTCCCCCGAAGTTCCCTTTTAGAAAACTCTGGGTAACCTAGATAAGCACCCCTGCTTTTTCCTTCCTGAATCCAAATTCCTGCTCTTGTGTTTTTAGTTCTCCAATAAAGAGTGAACCCTCAAAACCCTAGGCACCTTCTTTCACCCCAATAAAGGCAGAACCCTCTTTTATTCCCCCTAATTCCCACCTCCCCCCAGCTGCCTCACTGTGTGGCCAGGCATGCCTGTACCCTCCAGGACCTGTGAGTAATAAACCATTTTTTTTTTTTTAAGTTCCCTTATGGCTGTTGTGATCATAATAGGAACCACTAGGGCCAGTCCAGCTATCCTTTGGCTCAGTCTTGGCTCACCATAGGTAGTAAGCACCCAGGTGAGTGCCTTGGGCATCCTAGCCCATCTCTATAGATAGGCTGAGATCAGCAGGAACTGATATTTGAAACGCCTGTTTAGTCACAGCCTTGGCCGATGCTGTGATTACCCACTCCTTTAGTCTTGACAGCTTTCTACTTGTGAAAAATGAGGAGAAATGAAGTAGCTTGCCCATCATACAGGTTTTTTAAATTGGGGAGAATAGGATTGGGAACCAGGGACATCATAGCCAGAACCCGTGAGTGGGGTGCTATTCTAGGAAAGAAGGTAGAGAGAAAGGGTAAAGAGCTAGAAGAAACAACTTTCAGCTTTGCAGTATGGAGTTTCATATCTACACAAAATTGTAGAAAATAACTAGGAATTTAGAATCATTTTTCCCCAATCATAAAGACAGTATCTGTTCATTGTTACAAAAGTAAAATGTCTGAGTAGCTATGCTGTAGAAAAGTATAAAAGAGAAAATAAAAACACTTGTAGTATCCATACCAAGACGTAATTTCCACTCAATGTATTTTAATTTATATTTCAATCTAGTTTTCTGTTTTTGAATTTTTAAAATTAAATTGGGATTATTATGTCATAGTATTTTATAACATGCATTTTTAACTTAATACCATGAGTATTAAATATTCTGAGACATGGTTCTAGAACTTCATAATAATTTATTCTATGTATATATCATGATTTACTAACCTTATTCCTAGGCATTAAGATTGTTTTTAGTTTTTCTTTTTTTTTTTTTTAAGCTAAACTTTGGTTAATTTGTTCTTATAAAACAAAACCCGTAGATGAGAATAACTTCCCTTTTAACTACTAGTACAAATTTCTATTTTTTTTCTCTAAAGAGAATCACTTATCTTAGTTGGTGTATGTCTTTCCAGATCTTTAATGTATATGTGTATATGTAAGTGTATACATAGATATCTGAAGAAAACTCATAGCACTATTTGTATGTTTTAAACTTAATGATGTCATAGTTTACAATTCATGGATATCATTCAATTTTATGTATTTATTTTTCATGGAAGTTCCTAGGCTAGGGGTCTAATTGGAGTGGCAGCTGCCAGCCTACACCACAGCCACAGCCACGCCATATCTGAGCCACATCTGTGACCTACACCACAGCTCACAGTAATGCCAGATCCTTAACCCACTGAGTGAGGCCAGGGATTGAACCCACATCTTCATGGACACTAGTTGGATTCTTAAGTCGCTGAGCCACAACAGGTACTCCAGTCAATTTTATTTTATTTTATTTTTTGCTTTTTAGGGCTGCACTCGTGGCATATGGAGGTTCCCAGGCTAGGGTCGAATCGGAGCTGTAGCTGTTGGCCTGTGCCACAGCCACACTCAATCAAAGCCACGTCTGTGACCTACACCACAGCTTATGGCAACGCTGGATCCTTAACCCATTGAACGAGACCAGGGGTCGAACCTGCCACCTCATGGGTCCTAGTCGGATTCGTTTCTGCTGTGCCATGACGGGAATGCCTTAATTTTATTTTTCTATTCAACAATACTTTCAGAGATTTTTTTCCATGTTAGTATATATAGATATATATCGCAATGTTACATAGCGTGTAATAGAATGAACATATTATAGTGTGTTTTGCCATTTCCCTAGTGATGCACATTTAGGATGTTTGTGACTTATTTGAAATGTGAAAATCTTGATTTTCGTTTCCCAGCTCTTGTGCACATAATGTCTGTCAGCTTCAGTGGACTTGGATTTACTGACTGTTGCAAGATCGAGAGATTCTTGAGTGTTCCTCAGACTGATGAGATGGGGTCCAAAGAGTGAAACAAGGAAGCCAGGTTTCAAAGATGGAGAACAGGAGGGCACCAGCTCTTCCAGGCTGAGAGAGGGTGTGGATCTGGCTCAGTGGGACTAGGAGACAAGGACAGAGACAGTCGAGGGCAGCCTTGAGATCACAGGGATCTAGCCCTTCTTGCTGGGGTTAGATTGTGCTCAAGTGGGGACACGGCAGAGGAACAGGACAGGTGTTCATTGAGGCCCATCATGTGCCAGGCACTAGGTGTGTCACTGTACAGCCACCTGGTGGGTAGGGTTATAATGCTTCACATGCAGAGATCAAAACTCAGAGAGTTGAAGGAACTTGACCCAACTCACAGCTGGTGAACTTTGAATTCAAGTTTGGTGATTATTTATTTACACCACTTGCCTTTTGACAGACTCCTTAGACTTTTTGCATCTCTGGCCTCTATTCACTGTCAGTGCCTTGTACTTAGTAAGTGGTCGGAAGGTGTTTGGTGCCGTGGTGGTGAAGACAAGTGTATTGTCGAGGGCCAGGGATTCTCAGACTCAGAGCACTGACATTACTTTCTCTGTTGCAGGATTACTTGCTGGCTGGGGCAGATATCATTGAAACCAATACTTTTAGCAGCACTAATATTGCCCAAGCTGACTATGGCCTTGAACACTTGGTAAGGATTTCATTTTTCCTCAGATCTAAATTATCCATGAGCATTTGCTGCATTGGTAGATGCTACTGAGAAAACCAGCTGAAGCTGCAGAGTCAAGTTGATGCCTAGTAATCTATTGTTTGTGGTCAGACAGGGAAAATGGCTAGAGTCTCTTCTGCTTCTTAATAGCCCATTCATTTTCCTGTTGGCTGCTTTTATAGGCAAACAATAATCAAATAAAAATGATACTTATTCAGTGACTGTGAATAAAAGCATATGATTGGCCATGTATGCAATTTTGTTTTTTTTTTTATTTTTATTTTTTTATTTTTATTTTTTTGTCTTTTTGCTATTTCTTGGGCCGCTCCCGCGGCATATGGAGGTTCCCAGGCTAGGGGTCGAATCGGAGCTGTAGCTGCCAGCCTATGCCAGAGCCACAGCAACGCGGGATCCGAGCCGCGTCTGCAACCTACACCACAGCTCACGGCAACGCCGGATCGTTAACCCACTGAGCAAGGGCAGGGACCGAACCCGCAACCTCATGGTTCCTAGTCAGATTCGTTAACCACTGCGCCACGACGGGAACTCCCATGTATGCAATTTTGTGAAGCCTCTTTAAGTTGGGTGGCAGATTTGGTTTCCTTTTTTAAAAAAATTGTGACAAAAAAACATGTTATATGAAATTTACCATTTTAACCGTTTTTGCTTTTTAGGGCCGCATCCGAGGCATATGGAAGCTCCCAGGCTGGGGCTTGAATCAGAGCTGCAGTTGCTGGCCTATGCCACAGCCACAGCAACATGGGATCCAAGCCATGTCTGTGACCTACACCACAGCTCATGGCAACACCAGATCCCCAACCTACTGAGGGAAGCCAGGGATTAAATCCGCATCCTCATGGATACTAGTTGGATTAATTTCCATTGTGGTTATTCCACGACGGGAACTCTCTTAACCATTTTCAAGTGTGCAGTTCAGTAGCATTAAGTACGTTGACATTGTCGTACAGCCACCACCACCATCTGTCTGCAGAACTCTTTTCACCTCGTAAAACTTAAACTCTATCTATACCCATAAAACAATAATTCCCAATTTTCTCTTCCCTCTAACACTTAGAAACCACAATTCTACTTTCTGTCTCTATGAATTTAACTACCCTAGGTACCTCGTATAAGTGGGTCATACGGTATTTGTCCTTCTGTGACTGGCTTGTTTCACTTGGTTTAATGTCCCTAAGGTTCACTCATGTAGTCAGAATAGCCTTCCTTTTTTGGGGTTGAATAAAATATTTCATGGTATAGGGAGTTCCTGTCATGGCTCAGCAGTAACATACCCGACTAGGATCCATGGGGACCTGGGTTCCATCCCTGGCCTCACTCAGTGGGTTAAGGAGCCGGTGTTGCCATGAGCTGTGGTGTAGGATGCAGACGTGACTCGGATCCCAAGTTGCTGTGGCTGTGGTATAGGCTGACAGCTGTAGCTCCGATTCAACCCCTAGCCTGGGAACTTACATATGCTGCAGATGCGGCCCTAAAAAAAAGATAAAAAAAAAATTTCATGGTCTAGATACACCACATTTCTCATTTTGTTTGTTCATTCATCCACTGATGGTCATGGGTTGATTCTACCTTTTGGCTCTTTTGAACATATTACTGTGAGTGCAGGTAATTTTTTCTGCATCCCTGCTTTCATTTCCTTTGCGAATATACCCAGAAGTGGAGTTGCTGAATGGTAAGTCAATTCTGTATTTAATTTTTTATGAAACCACCATACTATTTTCCACAGTGGATGAATCATTTTATATACCCACCAATGCTGTACAAGAGTTCAAGTTTTTCCACATCTTTGCCAGCATTTGTTCTGTTTTTATTCTTTTTTCCTGATAGGAGGCATCCTACTGGGTGTCATGTAAAAGATTTAGTTTCTTTTTAATCAACGTAATGCTTCTATATTCAGATTGTGTAAACTGTTAATGATGAGAATATATGGTAGTTGCAGAGATCGCCTTTTCTGGGTGGGATTTTTCCAGAACATGCCTCTGTGTTCGCACGTGTAGTCCTGAGTGTTCTGACACTGGTTTCCCACATGATGTTGAGGCTTTCTAAAATCAAGTGACCTTTGGGCTATCAAGGGAAGATGAAATTGCATTGCATTTACTTTTGCGTTGTTTGAGGGCAGAGGTTGGCAAGCTTTCTCTGTAAAGGGCCAGACAGTAAATATTTTAAGCTTTGTTGGCTACGTATAGTCTCTCTTGCACCTCCTCAATGCTGTCATCATAGCACGAAAGCAACAATAGACAATACATAATGCATGGGCTTGACTGCATTTCTTTTTCTTTTTTTTTTCAATAAAACTTGTGGGCACTGCTTTGTGTGTTTGCGCAGACTTGCTTTTCATTTTCTAGTGAGGGGATTCATGGCCCTTTTACAAATTCTCAAGAGGTTAATGATCTACAAAAGTTCAGATCCACTGGTTCCAAACATTGTACAGTGAAGGAAGCCAGGTCTTGGAGAGGACGCTGGGCTAGCTAGCTGACAGAGCTGGTCCTGGTCCCATGTCTCCTGTTCCTAAAGGCTGTGCTCTTCCATGACTGTGCTTTCTTATAATTCTCAGCATAACTGACCACATCAACTTGTTTTGACACGCCAGATGTCCAGAGATTGCCCTTCCTGCCAGCTTGCTTGTGGGTTTGGGGAAGAACGTAACCAGTCCCAAAGGTTTGCTTTTCCTGTTGCTGTCAAGGCTGGGGCAGCTGATAGCCTTTCTGGCCAAGATTTCATTCAGACCTCAGATTAATTCACTCTGCATTTCCTTGCTGAATAAAGCCGGGTTTTAGAAGGTCAGAAATTCCTGTTTCTTTTATGGAGGAAAAGGAGGAAAAACTAAGGCTTGCATTTGGTGTGTTAGGCCTACCGGATGAACAAGTGCTCTGCGGGAGTGGCCAGAAAAGCAGCTGAGGAAATCTCTCTCCAGACAGGTAAGGAACGGTTCTCTTTTTTCACAAAGATGTTTCCTTTGACATTCTCAGCTGTAATATACTATCCTATTGCCCCTTTTCCTTCTGTGATGGCCCTTAGCGATACTGCAAACGGTTGTGTATTGGTTGAGAGGTTACTTCTCTGCAGCTTCATCATCAAGCATTCAACGTCTGTCTGAATTGACCCCATCTTCGTGGGCCTTGGGCTCAGGGTTTACTCAGTTTAGTCTGCTGTGTGTTATATCATAACTTTGTAGTTAAGACCATGATTTCCCTGTATGTTCACAGCAAAGATGATTTTTCTCTGTTCAGAAGTACATCTTTAGATTATTAAGGCATAGCTGTTTTGGTTATTTTAGTTATCATGAAGATATTTGATCTTGGCAGTATTCCCTTGTGGCTCAGTATCCATGAGGATATAGATTCCCCAACTAGTATCCATGAGGATATAGATTCGATCCCTGGCCTCGCTCAGTGGGTTAAGGATATGAAGTTGCCGTGAGCTGTGGTGTAGGTCACAGGCAAGGCGCGGATCCTGTGTTGCTGTGGCTGTGGTGTAGGCCAGCAGCTGCAGCTCCAAGTCAACCCCTAGCCTGGGAACTTCTGTATGCGGCAGGTGTGTCCCTAAAAGGAAAGCAAAAAAAAAAAAAAAAAAAAAAAAGAAAGAAAAAGGAAAAAAGATATTTCATCTTATCCCTTTAAAACTACCCTCATCCCTGTGACTTTGGCTTCTTTAGGTAGAGAAAAGTTGTCTTTTGAAGGTTTTCCGTTTCATACCACTGATGTCTTTGAAGGCACTGTGTAGCACACAAAAGAGGGTGGCATTCAATTCAGTCTTGGTGGGATTTGGAAAATGGCTCCCCGAAATAACTATCCTCCTGGCTGGCTGCCACAGGAACACTTGGGCACCAGCTGGAGGGGAGGCTGTGATGGAGGGAGAGGAATAGAAAAGATATATGGAGACCCTTAAGATCTGGAAATGTGAAATTATTGCCAACAGGAAAGCTGTAAAGCAAAGTTGTTAGGAAGTTAGACACAGCATACTAATGAAGGCTGAAGCAATTTATAGGAACTCTGTTTCTGAGAGATAATGTTTAAATCTGGAAAGGCATAGACTCTTGCCCCAGCACAGTCACAGGTCAGAGGATGTTAAATCAGCTACAGCAGGGAAAGATAAGGACATTTTTCTTACACCCAAAGTATTATTCAGCTTTGGGGAAGATAAAGAACATTCAGGCTTGTAACTTGTTCAAAGGCTGGGTTATCAACTAGTTGGTAATCTTCTCCAGTTAAATGGTAAAGCCTAACCCAGATTAGTCCATGGTTAAAAATCACCAAAGGTAATGAGCAGTGTGACCCCGGCATCTGTTACGATATGTACATGAACACAACTTTTCAGGCTCTTTCGGAAGCACCTAGACTCTAGCCTAAGAGGAAAAATTATTAAAGAATTCTTTTTTTTTTTTTTTTTTTGTCTTTTTGCCATCTCTTGGGCTACTCCCGCAGCATATGGAGGTTCCCAGGCTAGGGGTCCAATCGGAGCCATAGCCACTGGCCTACCCCAGAGCCATAGCAACTCGGGATCCGAGTGGTGTCTGCAACCTACACCACAACTCATAGGGGTCCAATCGGAGCCATAGCCACTGGCCTACCCCAGAGCCATAGCAACTCGGGATCCGAGTGGTGTCTGCAACCTACACCACAACTCATGGCAAGGCCAGAGATTGAACCCGCCACCTCATGGTACCTAGTCAATTCGTTAACCACTGTGCCACGACAGGAACTCCTATTAAAGAATTCTTGAGGGAGTTCCCATCATGGCACAGTGCAAATGAATCTGACTAGGAACCATGAGGTTGAGGGTTCCATCCCTGGCCCCACTCAGTGGGTTAAGGATTCCGCATTGCTGTGAGCCATGGTGTAGGTCGCAGACGCCACTTGGATCCTGCATTGCTGTGGCTGTGGCGTAGGCCGGCAGCAACAGCTCCGATTAGACCCCTAGCCTGGGAACCTCCATATGCCGTGGGTGCGGCACTGAAAGGACAAAAAGACAAAAAAAAAAAAAAAAAAAAAGAAATTCTTGAAAGAGTTATTAAAGTATGATTTGATCTGTTTCATACTTTAATTTCAGACTTTATAATTGTTAATCATGATTTAATATCCCCCCCCAGCAAAGGCCCTGCAGTACAACAGTGGAGAGTGTTTTAAGGCCAGTCTGCTGTGAGGAACTTTTGCAGAACCTGTGTTAAGTTAATAGGGGAGGGAAAATTTGTCCAAGCATAGCTTTGGTGATAGAAAAGGATCACTAACTGAAATGCTTTGAAGCCAGTTGTGTGAGAATCCAGAATTTTGGGGTTGGCTTAGCAATTTCATCATTTCCCCCAGTGGGATCCAGGACAACCCTCACCTCATAATCAAACATCTATTTACTATTCATGGTAAAATTACTATGAATCATCCACTAAGTGCGGTAAAGACTATCAATAGCCTCTTATAGTTCAGGAGAGGTCAAGTGTTGTTGTCTAATGGATTAAGAAAAAAACTGCTTTTGTGCCCTTTGGATATCAGAGTGTTGGACAAAGGATTGTATACCTGTGTTCTGGGGAAAAGCTGATAGTCTGTTGATTCACAATAGAAAGGTCCAGCTATTTAGGAATTTCACAGTTGTTTTTCTTTTCCCAAAGGAATTAAGAGGTTTGTGGCAGGAGCTCTGGGTCCAACTAACAAGACCCTGTCTGTGTCCCCATCTGTGGAAAAACCAGATTACAGGAACATCAGTGAGTATCATATACAGTCACTGACCTTGGGCAAGTACCTCTTTGTTTCAGCAGTGTGTGCATCTGTAAAATGCAGGCCGACACTAGCATCTACTTCAGGGTTATTGTGACTTCCAGGCTTACAGTAGTCCCTGAGATACGGTCGACACCTAAATAAAAAGTGAACTATTATTAGTCGAAGTATCAGTATTATATGTTTCATGCCTGCTTTCAAAGGTGTGTGTTGTTGTGTTTGTGCTTCTTTATCAGCTCTGGAAATAAAACCAATCAAAGTAAAACTTTAAACTGAGAAAGTGAGCAAATGTAGATACCAGGCCTTGGTCTATTACAGAATAATCCACTAGACCCCTATTTTATTCACCAGAAGGCAGTCTAAACTGTATAAACACACTAGCATTATAAATATTATAAACTAGCATCTATACGTGTACTTTCATTGAAATTTTACAAAAAATTTAGAAATTTTGGTCAATTTCTTAAGCATCAGACTACAAAAACCCCAAAAGAATTAAATGATCAGAGCTGAATAGTAATGATATTATGAATTTTGTGTGGGTGACAAATTCAGGCAGGTGTGGTTTGTAGGTCTGGGTTACATGGTACCACACTTTCCCACCAGGGTTGCTCATTCTGTGCTTATGTGTGGTGGGTGCTCCCTTTGGTCTAGTTAGGACATCAAGGAGCTGATGTTTCCTTTCTCTTGTGCTGTGTAAGATGAAGTAGCTTCTCTTCATTTTACATAGATGAAGCATCTTTGAATAGATGAGCATCTTTCTTGGGTGAGAGGTAAAACAGGGAGAGGGCTGACCTCTCAGATGAAAATAGACAACTCAAGACATGTCTAACAAAAATGTTACCTAGGGAGAAGTTTCCGCTGTGGCACAGTGGGTTAAGAATCCGACTGCTATGGCTCGGGTTGCTGTGGGGGCTCGGATTTGATTCCTGGCCTGGCCCAGAGGGTTAAAAGGATCTGGCGTTACTGTAGCTGTGGTGTGTGTTGCAGCTGCAGCTCGGATTCTGTCCCTGGCCTGGGAATTTCCATATGCTGTGGGTGCAGCCTTTAAAAAAAAAAAATGTAATCTAGGAGTGATTGAACATTTGTTGTTTCAGACTGAAACTGCCCACCAGGCAGGTTTTTCTCTGGCAGTAGTTGGTGTCAGAGGCGGGAGCACAGTCTGCAGATAGCCGACCTTTAACAGAGGCTGAGAGAGAATCCTGCTCAAATGGGGCTCTTTCCAGCTCAAAGTACATATTTCTTTAGATATTCCAGCCACTCATCCCTGAAGTGACTAATGAAGACGATCCCTGGAAAGAAAGATCTGGGTTTTTGGGTTTTTTTGGCTGCACATGCTGCTTGTGGAAATTCCTGGGCCAAGGATCTAATCTCTGCCATGGTTTCAAATTGCGCCACAGCTGCGGCCATGCCGGCTCCTTAACCCACTGCGTCACATGGGAACTTCCAGAAAGACCTATTTTAAAGATCTCGAAGGAAAGAGACAGAGCTTCAAGAAATGCACCTTCGGAGTTCCCGTAGTGGCGTAGTGGTTAACGAATCCGACTAGGAACCATGAGGTTGTGGGTTCGATCCCTGGCCTTGCTCAGTGGGTTAAGGATCTGGCATTGCCGTGAGCTGTGGTGTAGGTTGCAGATGCGGCTTGGATCCTGCCTTGCTGTGGCTCTGGTGTAGGCCGGTGGCTACAGCTCCGATTCGACCCCTAGCCTGGGAACCTCCATATGCCGTGGGAGGGGCCCAAGAAATAGCAAAAAAAGACAAAAAAAAAAAGAAATGCACCTTCACACCCAGCCACTCGTTCTCAGCTCATACATGGGCAGTGAGCTTGGGTGCCAGGTGTTTAGGAGCAACTGAATGCAGTTTGCTGGCTTAATGACCATCACTGCTATGTTTCTTTTTTTCTTACACAAGGTGGTGTGACCCTTAAATTATGAGTTCTAAACCAGCGGTAGACCCCCTGGTGCCAGACCTGAATTCGACATGTCTTGGCCATTCAGAGGATGTTGATGACTGATGTCTTGGATGTGGTTTATTTTTTTTGCAGCATTTGATGAGCTTGTTGAAGCATACAAAGAGCAAGCCAAGGGGCTTCTGGATGGTGGGGTTGACATCTTACTCATTGAAACAATTTTTGACACTGCCAATGCCAAGGTGAGTTAAAGGGGAAAAAAGGGACTGCTGGGGTGGGGGCTGGGGTACACCTCCTAATGGAGTAAGGAGACTAGAATGGCCATTATTAAAGCTAAAGAAAATGCCTTGATTCCTTTTTGTTTGTTTGTTTGTTTTTTAGGACTGCACCCAAGGCATATGGAAGTTCCCAGGCTAGGGGTTGAATCAGAGCTATAGCTGCCAGCCTAAGCCACAGCCACAGCAACACAGGATCCAAGCCACGTCTGAGACCTACACCACAGCTCACAGCAATGCCAGATCCTTAACCCACTGAGTGAGGCCAGGGACCAAACCTGCATCCTTATGGGTCCTAGTCGGGTTCATTAACCACTGAGCCACAGAGGAAACTCCCCATTTTTATTCTCGAACATTTTAAACTGAGTCCAGTAGAATGAAGGAAACTTCAAAAGGTTATTTTTCTTTCACAAAATGTTTTTTTAAAAAATTATGGAAGTGAATATTTTTATATAGTTACTTTATGTACATAGGTAATAATTATATGTGCATGGTTCTAAAATTCAAATTTACATAAACATATGGAGTGAAAAGTAAATATGCTTCCATATCCTATTCCCGGGAATCCAGCCGTCTTCCTCAGGGACAGTGAGTGGTCCTGGAAGAGGTTGCATGCAGATAAAAGTGTGCGTATATGTATGCGTTTGTGCTTATATTCCTTATATTTGTACAAAAGTATGTAAGTGTGTGGAATAGAAAGCAGATATCCTCATGTATATGTTTTTGCACAGTGTATCTGAGGGTAAGTTTCTACAAGTGAAATTGCTGGGTCAAAGGGTATGGGCAATGCTTATTTTGATCTTTGGTGTCAGATTAACCTCCAAGATTGAACTCATTTATACTGTAGTCAGCAAGCAGTGTGCAGTAGTGCTGCCTTCACCACACCCTCTGTCTTGAACTTCTTGCTCTTTTTCAATCCAAAAGGTGAAAAGCGCTACATCACTGTAGTTTTAATTTGTATGGTTGTTCCCTCCACGTGTGCGGGTTGCCATATGGAAGGGCCCTGAGCATTGGAGGGTCTCGGTGTCTGTGGGTGGGTCCTGGAACTTAACAAAACATGGACAGGACAGATTGACGTGAGATTGTGCCTTTACAGCCTGTTCTAGCCATTTTAGCTATTCTAGTTTGTACTCTTTTCTGCAGGGAGGCACACTGCGGGTTCCTATCCCTGCTGTGTGTATGTGAGGCTGTGGAAAGGAGAGGCTTCTTCATTATGTATTTTTATTTGTATTTATTTTTTGTCTTTTCTAGGGCCGCTCCTGCGGCATATGGAGGTTCCCAGGCTAGGGGTCGAATCGGAGCTGTAGCCACCGGCCTACACCAGAGCCACAGCAAGGCAGGATCCGAGCCGCGTCTGCAACCTACACCACAGCTCACGGCAATGCCAGATCCTTAACCCACTGAGCAAGGCCAGGGATCAAACCCGAAACCTCATGGTTCCTTGTCGAATTCATTAACCACTGTGCCATGACAGGAACTCCCTTCATTATGTATTTTTTATTTTGACGGAGAGGAAGAGGAGTTGTTCTTCAGCTCTCCTCAGAGGACCCCTGGTTGGGTGAACTTGCCATCAGCATTGGTTTGTTGTGACATGTGCCTCAGGAAAGGCTGCCGGGAGCATGAGTTTCTTTTCCCTGGAGAACATGACTGTATCTTATCTGAAGAGGTCTTGGTAGCAGGAGTGTTCTGCTCCGCCACCTAGACTGACCTTTGACACAGTCTCTCAGAGTTGAAAATGTCCTTTTTTCCCCCTGACAGGCAGCTTTGTTCGCAGTCCAGAAACTTTTTGAAGAGGAGTATGCTCCCCGACCTATCTTTGTAAGTTCTAAATTATTTGCATGGTGAACTTTGTTCTTTGCTAATATTGTCATTTTGAGGGTGGGGTTTTTGTTTTCCTGGCATGGACCTATTCTATTGACAGTACCTTTTAGGAAGCACCTGTCTTAATCTCCTCAGACCACCACCTCTAGACCAGTCACAGCCTTATCTGTAGAATGTGGAGAGTGGGTGGGTCCAGAGGTGGTTGTGAAGGTAGGCTGTTCCATAGAAGCCTGGCTGAACTGGTCCTGGAAGCCAAGGCTCCCTCTTGTTAGGGCCCGAGGAGGGACAGGCTTGGTGCTGATGGTGAGGCCACCAACAGAGGCTGCAGAGCGACAGCTTATGAAAGCAATGGGCAGCCACCTGGCCGGGTGAGAGTAGACTAAAATCAAACAAGGGGCGTTAGACACACCAGATGTTTAACAGCAAGAGCAGGATAACCTGAGTTATCTGTGGGTGAGTCTTCTCCCATAGGCCCAGAGGTCTGAACCCTGGAGCTTTTCTGGGCTCTGCTTTTGCTTCCATGACTTTCCCTTTTCTATGCTTCTGTGGCTTTCCAAGGCCTCCCCTGGGCCCTTGGCATTCATCTGTTCTGACTGCCTTGGGTTCGGAGTGCCACAGTTCTCTTTTTTGTATGGGAACAGAGAAAATCACCTTACTCACTTTGTTCTGTTTCTGTGACTGTGTCTTAAGTCTGTGTTGTTGACTGGATTTACTGTGTCAATTCAGATTTCAGGGACAATTGTTGATAAAAGTGGGAGGACTCTCTCTGGCCAGACCGGAGAGGCATTTGTCATCAGTGTGTCTCATGCAGACCCCCTCTGGTGAGTACGCATTCCTGACCCCACTCCTTTGGGGAGGTCTCTTTTGCTGGCTTCCAGACATTGACCCGAGAGGGGGTGTCTTTCTGCATGTTTCCACGGTTCCACTTGCATGAGGTATTGGCCTTCCTTGAGGTACAGTCCAGCTGCCCTTAGGACTTCAGAAGACCACTGCCTAAATGGGTCAGTTTGAGGGAGTGGGGGAGTTCTCCTGCCTCCTGGGCCAGCCAGATAGTTGCTTTTTTGTCTGTAAGTGTTCCCCTTTGAGTTTAAGACTGGCTGGGCCCAGTGAAAACACTTTAAATCTGTTATCAGCTCTTAGATTTTGGGAGCAGTGCTCTGCAAGGTTTTTACACTCTCTGCTTGCGGAGCAACCAGAAGCAGTCTGGCCTGGAATGAGGTGGGAATTCTAAAGCTCACACTTTTATCTTACCATAGCCAGAGTTCCTCTGTGGTGCAGCAGGTTAAGGACCTGGCATTGTTACTGCCGTGGCTCAGGTCTCTATTGTGGAGCAGATTCAGTCCCTGGCCCCCGAACTTCCATATGCCATGGGTGTGCCCCCCACCCCGCCAAAAAAATTAACATGACTTTTACAGTATATTTTAAAGTAGAGCATCTCCCTATTTTTCTGATCAAATGGGTTCACTTACGTACTGTGAGTGAGATGAAAGCTCTGAGAGTATATGCGACTTCCGCCTACACCTTCTCCTGCACTTCTGCTGGAGGCCGTGCCTGCTGCCTATCCTCACCTCACACGTGACCCTTTCAGACTCATCTCTGGAGTCCGCTCCTGGGTACCTTCTTCTCTTACCAGCCCAGACTGATGTTCTTCTCAGAGCACTCTGTTTACTTTTATTATAGCCTTGGCCACAAAAATAAGAGTCATAGATCTTTGTTGAGAATTTGCTGTGTGCCAGCCTTCATTCTAAGTTTGTTTTGAGAGTTCTCTTTTAATTCTGGCAATAACACCTCCAGGTAGCTGTTGATGTTCAGATCTTTTGCTTATTTTTTTAGTTGGGTTGTTTTCTTGTTTGTTTGTCCATTTTGACTGCCCCATGGCATATGGAGTTCCCAGGCCAGGGATCAGATCCGAGCTGCAGTTGTGAACTGCACCACAGCTGCAGCAACAGTTGGATCCTTTAACCAACTCACCGTGCCAGGCTGGAGATTGAGCCCATGTCCTGCTGCCAATCCATTGTGTCACAGTGGGAACTCCTGTTGTTGTTTTAAGAATTAAAAAAAGAATATTTTGGATTCCAGATGTGTGTTTTGTAAATATTTCCTCCCCGTCTGTGGTTTGTTTTTTCATGCCCTTAACCATATCTTTCGCTGAGCAGGCGTTTTTAATTTCAGTGACATATAGCTTATCAATTTTTTTTTTTCATAGAGTCTCCTTTTGGTGCTGTACCTAAAAACTCATTGTCAAACTCATGGTCACCTATATTTTTCTATGGTGTTACTTTATATATATCTTTATATCTTTAATAGTTTTGCAGTTTACATTTAGATCTATGATCTATTTTGAGTTAATTTTTATAAAAGTTGTTAAGATCTGTGTCTAGATTAAATTTTTTTAATGTGAATGTCCCGTTGTTCTAGCACAGTTGTTGAAAAGGCAGCCCTTTTTCCATTGAATCGCCTTTGCCCCTTTGTCAAAGATCAGCTGACTGTGTGGTTCTATTCCTGGACTCTGTTCTGTTTCATTGATCTATTTTTGCTCAAATACCAGAGATTCTCTCAACTTTTCAATGAATCTTGAAGTCCAGTAGTGTCACTCCTTCGACTCTGTCCTTATCCTTCAAGAATTGTATTAGCTATTCTGGGTTGTTTACTTCTCCGTGTAAACTTTAGAATCTTGCTAGAATTTTGATTGACCATTGCGTGAATATATATAAAGTTGGGAAGAATTGACATCTTAACAATGTTGAGTCTTCCTGTTCATGAACATAAAATCTCTATTTATTTAGTTCTACCTTGAGTTCTCACATAAGTTTTGTAGTTTTCCTCTCATAGATCTTGTACATATTTTGTTAGTTATACACACATATTTCATTTTTATTTCAAATTTCAATTGCTCATTGCTAGTATGTAGGTAAACAATTGACTTTTTTATATTACCTTTGTACCCTGCAAATCTTGGTATAATTCCTTATTGATTCCAAGAGTTTTTTTGGTTGATGCTCTAGAATTTTTTACAGACAGTTTTATCATCTTTGAACAGTTTGTTTTTTTTTCTGTTCCAACTCATATACCTTTTATTTTCTGTTGCCTCACTAAGGACTTCCAGCATGATGTTTGGTCAGAGATGAGGGTGGGCATTCTTACCTTGTTCCTGATCTTATGGGAAAGCATGTAGTTTTATATCATTAAGTATGATGTTAACTGTAGGTTTTGGTAGATGTTCTTTATCAAGTTGAGGAAGTTCCCTCCCCTCTGTTCCTAGTTTACTGAGAGATTTTATCACAAGTGGGAGTTGGGTGTTTGTTAAATAAACTTTTTGTTTTGGAATAATTTCAGATTTACAGAAATGTTGCAAAGATAGTACAGAGAATACCCATATGCTCTCCATCTAGTTTATTCTAATGTGACAACTTACATTAACTATGGTACTTTTGTCAAAACTGAAAGTGTATTACTTAACTAAACTTCAGACTTTCTTCAGGTTTCAGGTTTTTCCACTAGTGTCCTATTTCTGCTCTAGAATCTACTCACCTTGCACTTAGAAATCATAGTAAAAGAAAAAAAGTAAATATGAAAAAATAAAAGATGACATAGTCCAGTAGCTTCATAATTAATTCTTGAATTCCTAAAGGCCTCAGTGGCTCCCACTAAGACTGATTTTTGGAGGGATTTTTACTGGCTCTACTTTGATCTGTTTTATTTGTGTCCCAGTAAGTTTCATTTGCAAAACAGAGAGCTCCTTCATTTACAAATAAAGCCTACTTAATGTGTAAGGGGACAAATTCTAAGTCTGAGGTCACCTTGCAAGTCAGTTGGAGCAAGAATTAAGTCTTCTAGACTCTCAAAGTAGCTCATACTCTTTTTTTTCTTTCTTTTTTTTTTAAATGTCTTTTTTTTTTTTTTGTCTTTTTTTGCCATTTCTTGGGCCGCTCCCACGGCACATGGAGGTTCCCAGGCTAGGGGTCTAATCGGAGCTGTAGCTGCCAGCCTACGCCAGAGCCGCAGGATCCGAGCTGAGTCTGCAACCTACACCACAGCTCACGGCAATGCCGGATCCTTAACCCACTGAGCAAGGCCAGGGATCGAACCCGCAACCTCATGGTTCCTAGTCGGATTCGTTAACCACTGAGCCACGACGGGAACTCCTTTTTTTTCTTTTTTTCTTTTTAGGGCCACACCTGCAGCATATGGAGGTAGGTTCCCAGGCTAGAGGTCCAGTTGGAGCTACAGCCACTGGCCTGTGCCATAGCCACAGCAATGCAGGATCTGAGCCAATCTGCGACCTACACCACAGCTCATGGCAACACTAGACCCTTAACACACTGAGTGAGGCCAGGGATTGATCCCACAACCTCATGGTTCCTAGTTGGATTCGTTTCTGCCATGCCACGATGAGAACTCCAGCTTCTATATACTCTTAATATTCCTTTTACCTCCAAGATTTTCTTTTCTCTTTCCAGTTAAATGTTTATTAGCAGTGGTAGTTTGCCAGTATTTCTTTTTATTTATTTATTTATTTGGTCGCACCTGCAGCATGCAGAAGTTCCTGGACCAGGAGCTTATGCCACAGGGACCCAAGTGCTACAGTGACACCACCAGATCCTTAACCCACTACCATGCAAGGGAACTCCTACAGACATTTCTATTTCATGGTATACCATTAACTGAACTGTGAACTTATTTAAGGAGTCATATCTAAGGTTGTCTAATGTTGGAGACATGAGCAGAAATATTGGTGCTGCAGGGGACTTCAGTGAGATGACTTTGACTGCAGCTGAATAGATGTGCTTTGAATCAGGAGATTTATTATCTGCTTGGTTTTAAATGTCCTCCACTCTTTATCATAACTTTTTATATATTATAAATGTCTAGAATAAAAAATGTATTTCTAATATCTTTCTGTTTTTCCAGCATTGGATTAAATTGTGCTCTGGGTGCAGCCGAAATGAGACCTTTTATTGAAACAATTGGAAAATGTACAACGGCCTATGTCCTCTGTTATCCCAATGCAGGTGTGTGTTTCAAGGGAGTCACACATAGGAAAATCCAAATACAAAAGACCTGGGCAAATAGGGTAACAGATTTTGATTAAAAAAATTTGCTTTGCAGGTTTTAGTATGTGGTTGACTTTGAATAGGAATTTTCTAAGTGAAGAATACTTGGATCTAGACCACTGTTTCCCTTTAAACTTGAAGGAACAGTTTGGCTCAGCCTGAAAGTGACAGAAGTGGACATAATTTGGGGGAATGAAGCCTATTTGCAAACTGACCAGCGCATTGTCTTTGGTGACAGTGCTGGCCATACGGACTTGGCCACAGAAATAAATGCAAAGAACATGAGAGAGAGAGAGCCCTCTTCTCTGTTGCACTGTATCAGCAAATGAGCAGACAAAGAGCCATGAGTGTTGTTACTCTAACATTTTAAGTTAGGACTTTGAATTTACTGTGTATAAAAATTCCTAAGATACATGTAGACAATTTTCAAACTATCCATTTAATACTGGTAATCCATTCTGGGTTAACCATACACCCTGGTGAATGTTTTTTTGGCACTGCTTAGTTAGTTGGGGCTAAAAATCATTTTCTAGCCTTCTTTCTCCAATATATATGTTTTCATATGCAATAAATTTTATTTCCCACCAGGTGTAAGATAATCGGAAGAGGATAACGAATAAAACAGGAAATACAGATGCTAAAGCCTTGTGTTTTGCTTGTTTGTTTGAGCTTTTTAAATTAAAGTGTAGTTGATTTATAACATTGTGCCAGTTTATGCTGTACAGCAAAGTGACCCAGTCACACATATCCAATACGTTGCCTTTCTTATCTTCCCATCATGGTCTATCCAAGGAGGTTGGATGTAGCTCCCTGTGCTGTACAGCAAGACCTCATTGCTTATTCATTCGAAATGTAATAGTTTGCATCTACTAACCCCGAACTCCCAGTCCATCCCACTCACTCCACCTTCCCCCTTGACAACCATAAGTCTGTTCTCCATGTCTCTGAATCTGTTTCTATTCTATAGTTAGGTTCATTTGTGCCATATTTTAGATTCCACTTATAAGTGATATCATATGGTATTTGTCCTTCTCTTTCTGACTTCACTTAGTATGAGAATGTCTAGTTGCATCTATGCTACTGCAAATGGCATTATTTCATTCTTTTTATTTTATTTTATTTTATTTTTTAATTTTAGGGCCACACCTGAGTCACATGGAGGTTCCCAGGCTAGGGGTCCAATTGGAGCTGTAGCTGCCGGCCTGCACCACAGCCACAGCCATGCCAGATCTGAGCCCTGTCTGCGACCTATACACAGCTTACAGCAATGCTGGATCCTCAACCCACTGAGCGAGGCCAGGGATGGAACCTATGTCCTCATGGGTGCTAGTCAGATTTGTTTCTGCTGAGCCACGACAGGAACTCCTCCCATTCTTTTTATATGGTTGAGTAGTATTCAATTGTATGTATGTACCACATCTTCTTAATCCATTCATCCACTGATGGACATTTAGGTTGCTTCCATGGCTTGGCTATTGTGAATAGTGCTGCTGTGAACATACAGATGCATGTATCTTTTTGAATTGTAGTTTTGTCTAGATATATGCCCTGGAGTGGGATTGCTGAATCATACGATAGTCTGTATTTAGTTTTCTGAGGCATCTGTACTGTTTTCCATAGTGATTGTAACAGTGAACTCCCCTTTATTTTTCTTTATGGCCTTTGTTTTAATGTCTGTTGTGTCTGATATGAGGATTGTGACTCCCACTTTCCTGTCATTTCCATTTGCATGAAATGCCATTGTCTATCCCATTTTCAGTTTATATGTGTCCTTTTCCTGCTGGTTTGCTTTTAATTGCATGTCAGGTGCTCATTATTTCAGAGGGATGTGTCATCCCTGAACCCTATACCCCACCCCCAGCAGCTAGGTAATAATGCATTTCCTTTACAGGAAGGGGAAGGGAGAGGGTGGGAGAAATTCTGTCCCATAGAGTAGCGGTGCTTTTCCTTCAAATGGATAAGAAATAATCGATGTTTATTTTCCTCTGTCATTTTTGTTGCTGTTGTTTTTGTATTGCTAGTTCCCATTAATGATTGAAATATGCTTTCTTAGGTCTTCCCAATACCTTCGGTGACTATGATGAAACTCCGCACATGATGGCCATGCACTTAAAGGTCAAGAATCTGCTTTCATTTGGTTTTTAAGAGATAGAGCAGTGGAATTTTTGATTTAGAATATTAAGAAGTAGACTTCTCCCCTAAAGATATCCCAGTGTATATATAGCAAATAAAAGTTTAAGATGAATTATGATGATGGAGGCGGTGGAGGGAGGCTCGCTATCAGCACTCTTCTCCACAGTGGGCACCAGTGGCTGTTGGGAAATTCCCAGGGAGGTCCAGCTCAAACTAATGGAAACTGGGCCCTCCTCTGCAGCCCTTTCAGGTGGTACCCTGTACCCAGCAAACTGCCAGGTGGTTTGGCACCTCCTCTGTCATCCTCCTCTCCTGTACATCATGAAACCATGCTACCCCTCATTGTTAGTAACCCTGGGTCTCTTTCCCTCATTCTTTGAATTTATAGCTTCTGTCTTAGTGACATTCTCTCCAAAGTTATTTCTCATCTAAATCTTATGATATCAGTATCTTATGTAGCTGCTTTTTCCAGTGCTCTGACTTCTTTATTCCTGACTTCCTCTCTCAATTATCTGGTCCTTCAAACTAGCTGTGGTTAAACTCCAGATCCACACTGTCCAGTAAGTGTCCTCTGCCACATGCATGTGTTATTGGAGCACTTGAAATGTGGCTGTTGTGACTGAGGAACTAAATTTTTAATTTTTTTCTTGCTTTTAAGGGCTGTACCCATGACATATGGAAGTTCCCAGGCTAGGGATCGAATTGGAGCTTCAGGGGCCAGCCTACACAACAGCCATAGCAGCGCAGGATCCAAGCTGCATCTGCTGAGCCATGAAGGGAACTCCCTAAATTTTTAATTCTTCAAACATTTTAAATTAAATTTAAATTTAAAAACTTACTTTATGTTATTTGAAAATGCATTATTCAGCTTACATTCTCTGCTCAGCATATAGGTTAAACTATCTTCATTATGATCGGATAGGCAAGTAAGTATCTCACTGCATTTCATAGTGTGTGAGCTGTTCTCTGCTTTTAATCAAGGCTTGTGAAAGCTTTAGATCTAGAGTTAATAAGTATGTTTGGCTCTCTTTTTAATGTAAAAGCAGTTAATCAGGAGATGTAGATCTTTTTTTCTGCTGAATTGGTAGTGAGGAGCTTAAAATTCAGATGAACTCTGTAAAACGTTTGCTTTTCCTAAACATAGGATTTTGCCACGGATGGCTTGGTCAATATCGTTGGAGGATGCTGTGGTACGACACCAGCTCATATCAGGTGATGATCACTTCTAAATATTTAAGCTTTGGTTATGGGATGAATTGTTCTCCTTCCCCCCAAATTCATAGGATGACCTACTAGTCTTAAGTTCCTCTGAATGTGACTGTGTAGAGATAGGACCTTTAAAGAGGTAGTTGAGGTAAAATGAGGTCATATGAGTGGATCCGGATCCATTATGACTGGTGTGGACACAGATACACACAGAGGATGGGACTGTGTGAAGACACAGGGAAAAGGCAGCCGCCAGAAGCCAAGCAGAGAGGAAACCAGGCCTCCTGGCACCTTGACCTGAGACTTCCAGCCTCCAGAACTTTGACAGATGAACTCTGTGCCCTCCCTTCTACGTGTGCATGCTTAAAAAAAAATAGATCCAAAGGATTTAATTTCCTTCACTCCTGGCACCTACTCTCTGTTTGCTTTTCCTTCTCAATGATGAAGCCTGCTTTTCTTTTAAAATATTGACTGAGAAGCAAGGGCATGTTTCACGTGTGGGTTGATGGAATAAAGAACATCTTCGTGTTTGAGAAAGGGTGGAGGAGATTTGCCGTTTGCATTTGTGCAAACCATCACATGTTCAGGTTCATGTCTCTGAGCATAGAACCCAGTATAGTCAGTACACAGCAGACAGGGTGGGTACAGAAACATTCCAGATTATAGATTCATTGTCTGCGATACTGAGGAAACTAAAAAGCGTAATTGTTTCTGCACATTTGGAACTAGGTATATAATTATGTTAAACAGACTTAATTTCATAGCTGGAAATTGGTTTAATTAAATTTATTTTATCCTGAACTCATAGAGTGTTTTCTCTTTTAACTCAGAGAAATTGCTGAAGCTGTGAAAAACTATAAGCCCAGAGTTCCACCTGCCACCGTTTTTGAAGGGCATATGCTGCTGTCTGGTAAGTTGTGAAAACATGGTTTTTATGATTTCAGAAATCATTTCTAGATTAAGTTAGTATGTTTTTTCTTCCTGGTAGTGATGTTCGTGCCAAGGACCTTGTTTATTAGGTCAAAGACGAGTTTTTATTTTTCTTGGCACTTAAGGGAGTTCTAGCAAAGAACCCTTTGTTTTTTCAGGGGAGAGAGTGGGAAAACATTGACTTTGGGGAAATGTGAGCGAAGGCACAGCTGGTGCCCTTGGTTAGAATTATTGTTCACTGCTACGAAAATGTACAGGCCAGAGACTCACAGTTTTAATCATAAGATTTGCTGCTAGTTGCTAAAAAATCCAAGTTGCCCAGACTCAAGTTTTTGTAATGATGGCAGCCTCTTCCTAGCAAGTTGTATTTGCTTCTAAAATGTTGTTCTGCTGTTATGTTTACAAAGAGTTGTGATATTTATTGTTCTGTTTTGTTCCCAACAGTCCTCTGGGAACTTTATTTTTTTTTATTAAAAAAAAATTTTTTTAAAGCCACTCCTGTGGCATTGGAGGTTCCCAGGCTAGGGGTCAAATAGGAGCCACAGCTGCCGGCCTACGCCAGAGCCACAGCAACGCCAGATCTGAGCCGGGTCTGTGACCTATGCAGCTCACAGCAATGCCGGATCCTTAACCCACTGAACAGGGACAGAGATTGAACCTAAAACCTCATGGACCGTAGTTGGGCTTGTTATCACTGAGCCACGAAAGGAACTCCAGCAGCTTTCCTTTTTCAGAATGAGTTTTGACGTTCAAAAAAGGAACATTAGTAAAACAGGTTATCATGCCGACTTATTAGAAAAATAACTTTAAATTTTCTATATTTTCTACAATACTTGAGTGACATATTCTTAGTATCTTTAAGCAAAAAAAGTTTGTAAACAAATTCTTAGAGAACCTTCAAATAGCACACATTTAGGGAATTATGTACCCTAAGACTTGAGAATTTAATATTCCTCTAAATTGATATATTTTTGTTCCATATGTTCCCTTAAAAAAAGGGAAATAAAATACAAGTGACAGTAAAAGTAACACCCACTTTTCTCACTCAGGACTTATTTCATAGAATTAATCTCAGTGAGTGAAAATGAAGTTGGGTTAGAAATACTCCTGTTTGGGCCACCCCAGAAGACAGGATGAGAATAGAGGGAGAGGGATTTATGATTTATGACATATCCCCTACCCTGAAAAGTGGCTCTTGTCAGAGGGAGGTGCGGTGGGATAGTTTACTTCTTTCTTAGATCTTGAAGCTTTTAATTGACTTCAGCTAAAAGACAATTGTTAACCTTTGCTAAAATCGAAATAGGAAAGAACCAACTAGTTATGATTTTTGAAGAGAATTTATGTGTAAGAATGAAAGAATCCTTTCTTTTGATTTGAACTTCAAATTCAAATGTGCTATTTCTAGCTCATTTTTGAAATCACCTTCAGATTTTAAAAGACTGACCTCAAACACCCTCTTTTTAATTGTTCTTTTATAAATTGCAGACCTGAGAAAAATGCAGATTTTACAACAGATACTTCGCATTTCAAATATATCAGAAGTGCTGTGTGTGAACTGCTTTCAGGGCAGTGGCACAGGACCTCTTCGGCATTTAGACATGGGCACCCCTCCTCGTCTGCCCTGGGAACCCAGGGTCTGACTAAGGATCAGGGATGTGCTGAGGCCGGCGCTGAGGGGCGAGGGAGATCTGAAAGGGAGATCACAAGCCCAAACTGAGAAGTGACAATCTTCCCGGTCAGGAACAAATAACCTGGGATGGTCTTATAATTACCTGCCTTCGTTATTTCCTTCTCCCACTTATGTTTCTTTCTCAACGAGTGCTTTGGCCAAGGACTCAAAAGCCATTTTCTTTTACTAATGAGAACAGCCATGATTGTTGGTGCTAACTGTATGCTTATCAGTGTTACCTACTCCTTTCTATGACAGCATGGTGAGGCAGATACTACTATGGTCTCTTTTCTAAGCTCAGAGGCTCTGAGAGAAGTCTCCTGGGTGTTCACTGAGGTGGCTGCACAGGGCTCGGACCTGAGGCTGGGCGTCCCCAGAGCCTGCCCATAACTGTCTAGCAAGACTCCTGCTCCTAATACTGTAAATATATCCAGTAGAACAAAAGCAGTTAAAGACCTTTTCCTGTCGTGGCACTTCAGGCTGTGTATTGCTAGTTACCTCAGTGTGATGTGTCCAAATTAATTATCTGAGATGTGCCCCTAAATTGGCCTGTAGCAGGGGAGGTGTTACTATCCCCTGGTAAAGGAGGAAGGAGGAACAGAAAGAATAATGGACTGGCGCAGCATCTGCTGTCTCCCAAACTCAGCCCAGGCCCTTCATGGTGATCATGTTTGGCTCTGGTGGTTATTGGCTCTTGGCCTCGGACCTGGACCAGAGAGATAAGATAAGGCTCGAAACACACTGTTGGTGAGATTTAGAATGCTTGCTCCTTCTGGCTTCAAGCTGATGTCTGAATGGACAGCTGTGGAGCAGCCTTTTCTTTTCTTTTCTTTTCTTTTCTTTTCTTTTCTTTTCTTTTCTTTTCTTTTCTTTTCTTTTCTTTTCTTTTCTTTTCTTTTCTTTTCTTTTCTTTTCTCCATGCTCATAGTATATGGAAGTTCCCAGGCCAAGGCTTGAACCTGAGCCACAGCAGGGACAATGCCAAATCCTTAATGGCTAGGCCCCCAGGGAGCTCTTGGAGCAGTTCTTTTGGTTCTAACTTTATGGCTTTTGCCCCAGGCTCTTGGTTAAATAAGAATCTGATGATAATTTTCCTTGTTTCTTAGAGCTGGTATGATTCAGCTCTTCAGAGAAATTTGCAATTTAAAACCCTGAAATATTTCTTCGTTTGAGAGTTCTGGTTATAAACACACAGACTTCTGTTGTGTTTAAATATCCCTAGGGCATGGAGTTCCCATTGTGGCTCAGCAGTAACCAACCCAACTAGCATTCTTGAGGACTCAGGTTCCATACCTGGCTCCGCTCAGTGGGTTAAGGACGGCTTTGCTGTGAGCTGTGGTCTAGGTTGCAGATGTGGTTTGGATCCCATGTTGCTGTGGCTGTGGAGTAGGCCAGCAGCTACAGCTCCAATTGGACCCCTAGCCTGGGAATCTCCATATGCTGCAGGTGCGGCCCTAAAAAAAAAAAAGTCCCTAGGGCAGAAGGCCATGGTCCTGTCTCCACATTGGGGGTTTCTTAGCTAGTCAGACAGGCTGTGGCACAGAAACTTTCTTTCTCATGGAAACAGTTGTTTTCTATGTATCTCATGTCATATGCCTTTTCAGAATATTTTCGAAATGCTTCTCCTTTTAAGGTCTAGAACCTTTCAGGATTGGACCATACACCAACTTCGTTAACATTGGAGAGCGCTGTAATGTTGCAGGATCCAGGAAGTTTGCTAAACTCATCATGGAAGGAAAGTATGAAGTGAGCATCCTAATAAGACCCTTGAGGCATCTGCTGTGTTCATGGCCAAGACAGCCAGTGAAACAGCTCTGCCTCTGGTAGTGTTACTAGCAGAGCTGCTGGGAAGGGTGAGAAGAACGGTAACGTGTGTTTGCAGCCAGTTGGGCCAGTGGGAGGATGAGGCTTCGGAAAATCAAAGCTGGTGGTGTCAGTATTTGTCAAAAAGGACTGCATTCAGGGCATGAAGTGGGATGAGATGGGAGCGACCCAGGTTCTAGCTGTTTCTGTTAATTGTGAAATAAATTTAAAAATTTGAAGACGTTCCTCATTTTGGCTTCTTACAAATCCTTCCAAGGGAAGGGAAAGCCAAGTAAATTCCTGTTCATTTCCTCTAACATGGTATTATTGCGTCTGTTAACTGTAAACTAAAATTAAGGAGCAGTCACAAAAGAGAGTAGGCCCTGCCTTGGAAAGTTTGCAGGGTAGTTTAGCCATAGTATTTTTAGGCTTGGGCCTTCTATGAATGAACAAAATTGAATCCAAATTAAAAGCCTACTCTAAACCAAATGTTTGAGCCTACTCTAAACATCTGGATATATACACACACACACACACACACACACACATATATATTTAATGTAAATTCAGAGTTAAAAATGGAGGAATCTGATCTGGGCTTTAATGATTTTATTTTTTTCATCAATCTCTCATTTTAAGGTTTTGCAGCCTTTAGGAATAGATCTTCCAGTAACCAGCCTCAAAGCAGCCTGGTTGGAATCAGAGGGCACATTTGTTATCCTTTATGGGCTTGTTATGGTGGCCTCCCTCAGGGCCTCCCTCAGTGGGCACGTTAACCAGGGCCGGTTACCCGGTTACCCTGCCCAAGCTGAGAAGCCTTCATGAGGTGGCATTTTGGGGCCCAAAATAAAACCCAGACTCCTCAGGCCATCCCCCAGTCCCCTCCATTTAGACTCTAAACTGCCTTCCATCCTGACATTCCAGGAGGTCTACTTCTGCCTCCAGTATTTGTTCATGTTTGTTCCCTTCCAGAATCCTATGCCCTTTCCTGGTTCTATACAGTTGTTGGATTGGCAGTGTTTCTATTTATGTTTCGACTCTTAGGACCATTCTGTGGTATTCCTTTCAGCTCTCATATTTGGTAGATTTGGTACTGAGAGCGGATGGCGTTTTAAGAAGAAGCAAATGAGTGGGAGTGAACTCTGTCATTTTGTGAGGTCTTGCTATAGTGAGTTGCTGTGCCAGGTGCTTTATAGCATTACTTGTTTAATCTTTACAGCCCCGTGAGATAGGTACAGCTGTTATTCTCATTTTACAGATGCACACTTGGAGGCTTCGGGGGTGATTAAATCCCTAGCCTTGTTGTTTTACAGAAAGTGAATGATAGACCCTAAGTTCCCCAAGCACAAACCTTCATGCTCTGCTCTCTCTGCCTCGTCACGGGGAGGAGAATGGTAGGAGTGACTCCTCACTGGATGCGAGCCCCCCATGAGTCAGTGACCCCTCAAGACTCTGTGGTTAATGGAATGGACCTGAGAGAAAGTCTAGTCCCGACTTCTTGCTCAAGATGTACAATTTTCTTTTTTTTCTTTTTTTTGTCTTTTGTCTTTTTTGGGCCGCACCCACTGCATATGGAGATTCCCAGGCTAGGGGTCTAATCGGAGCTACTGCTGCCGGCCTACACCAGAGCCACAGCAACACCAGATCCGAGCTGTGTCTGCAACCTATACCACAGCTCACGGCAACGCCAGGTCCTTAACCCACTGAGTGAGGCCAGGGATCGAACCTGCAACCTCATAATTCCTAGTTGGATTCGTTTCCACTGTGCCATGACAGGAACTCCTCAAGTTGTACATCTTTAAACAAATCACTTCAACCCATATGGAAGGTTGGAGCCAAGCTGTAATTCTGTGGCTCTAATGATGTGGAAAGGTCAAGGCATTGGTATCTCTGTTTTGCATCTTTCAACCTCTGGTCAGACCAGGTTGCTTGCTGTGTCCTCTGTTCCTTTGGGTCCATTTCCCAGGGGCCTGCTAAAGATGCCACCTCTCAGGTAGTTTTGTCCGCTTCAGTCCTCAGGGGCTACACTGTTCCTGGGGCTTAGGCTGTCCTGGCCTTGGACGCACATGTTTTGCAGCAGAGCTCGTAGCTTTTCTACCCCCAACTAGAAGTGAGCCCTTCAAGATCAAGGACTGTGACTTATACTTCTTCTCTTCTTTACAGTATTTAACATACTGCTGATACCAAAAGCATGTTTCAATTTGCTGAATTTTATTGTGGTCCTTTTTCTCTGTATAACCTTGGATTATTATTGGTAGTCTTTCTTTGAGGCCTGTGCTGAAGGGTCTCATGCCTTTTCTTTCACAGTGATTGCTAAAAATTGCTGCTTGGTTTTCTTGGGCTAAGAAAAAAGTAGGACAGCATAGAAATCTACTATTAGTTTTATCCCTGCTGATTTTATTGTGCAATGAAGTATGCAATGAAGACTTAAAGTCTCTGCTGTACTAGCCAGTTAGAAAGCTTTATCAAACACATCTGTTTTGCCCAGCATTTTTCAAAGGAGAGGGAGATACCCAAGATCTTTCTAAATTTCCAAACACTTAAAATTCGGTTTCAGTGAAATCATGAGGAAATGATTATGCAATATATCACATGATAATATTTGTAACTGTTACAGACGTTTAGAGGCAGCAGGTTATTGTGGAATAAGCTATGTTTCCCAAAGCATGTTCTCTGGAACCCTGATCCTACCAGATGAGCATGTATGAGAAATACTGCATATTGTATTTTGTATTTGGAGGTTTATAGTGTATTAATTCTATATTAAAAAGATTTGAAAATCCTTTTAGCATAGAAAGTTTATTTAACTCTTATTTCACATAACTTCTGTCCACAGCCTGCAGTAAATGCTTTGCTTATCTAACACTGCAGCGTTAGATACATTTGATATGGTCTTTCTGAGGATTTTTCTTGGAGGAGATGGGACTCAAGTTGGGTCTTAAACAGTATAGGATGGAAGGAGATTGTATTCCAAGCAGAGGGAACAATGTGGTCTGTGACACAGAGGTAGAAATGGATTCGGCTGGGTACAGGGCGTTTGGTGGGGAGGGAGTGGAACAGGGGAGGGGAAAATGCAGTCAGGTAAGAAGAGAAGGCCAGTCCCAGAGGGCCTGGAAGAGCAGGCTGAGGAATCAGCCTTGGTGGATTCTGAGCATGATGTGCTATGATGGAATGGATGATTGAGAAAGGTCCTCTGTGATGATGGGGAGCAGGTCAGAGCCTAGTGTAGTCTAAAAGGACTGCTGGGGTGGTGAAGGACCACTCTTGTCCCCTTCTCTTGAGTTTCCCTCTCCTAATGCTGGTCCCTCTTAAATTTCTTCCTCAGGAAGCTCTGAGTGTTGCCAAAATGCAGGTGGAAATGGGAGCCCAGGTGCTGGATATCAACATGGATGATGGCATGCTAGACGGTCCCAGTGCAATGGCCAGGTTTTGCAACTTCATCGCCTCTGAGCCTGACATTGCCAAGGTTGTACAAATTTTTATTCCTCAAGCGAACCCACATGTGATGTTCTGTCACTTTTCTCTCCTTCTGTCATCTCATGCACTGGTTTCCTGTTTTTCTGTGTAGAAAGCCTAATGGGTTTCTGATTGTCAGTGTTCTCACTTAATGGTAGCCCTTTGAAATAAACCAGAATTTAGAGAGAGAGAGAGAGAGATGTGACTTCAGTGTGGCTGTCTCCAAGTCTTCTGGAATTGGTCACAAGAACTGATTGAGTTTCCTGTGATGTCTGGATAGACTAAGAACCAACTTTTCATGTCTCTGAAGGGTATACTTAACCTGTCCCTACCAATTCATTAGGTCTGTTCCTACCATAGACAAAGGAACTCAGTTAATCCTTCCTTATTGCAGTAAGAAGAGACTTATCAGAGTAAGACAAAAGTATAAAATGGGATTAAATCAAGGTAGTATATTATGTCAACTTTTACATTGTTTTTTAAGATGAAAGTTAATTTTTGTGGCAGTATTTTCAAAAATTTTAGATGGATTCTGAAAACTTTAAAAAATCTCACTGCTTTCCTCTACCATCGAATTTGTGATGAGGATTGATTTTTGAAGCTTTTTAAATTTTTTTTTTTTTTTTTAGAAATTTCATAGTGCTTTGAGAGGTAGTGCTGTCATTTTTAAAAATTAGGCTTCAGCAAATGTGTAAGTTAGAAATCTTGTGGTAAGCAGTGAATAACATTAACCCGTCCTTTATTCACTTACTGACAAGCCTCATCACCTCTCTGGGAGTAAATATTTTGAGAATTTAAGGTACAGAGAAGGTAAGTGACTTGTTCAAAGTCAGAATCAGAGGGGGAGCCAGTAAAATGACGTGGGCAATTTCTGCTTTTTAGCTATGATCTTTTGAGTGATCAGTTTCTGGCCCATGATGGGTCTCTTGTAAGACTGGAGTTATTCCAGGTATTTTGGGCTCTAAGAACAAGGGCTTAGGAAGAAGATTAAAACCCTGTCTCTTGTCACACTACTGTTACTCAATTATTGTTTCTCTAAAGAAGAGGGAGTATTTGCGAGTCCTCGGGAGGGAGTCTGTGGTGACCTGCAATCTTTCTGACTCTCTCCTTTCTGGTCTCAGGTGCCCTTGTGCATCGACTCTTCCAACTTTGCTGTGATTGAAGCCGGGTTGAAGTGCTGCCAAGGGAAGTGCATCGTGAACAGCATCAGTCTGAAGGAGGGCGAGGATGACTTCCTAGAGAAGGCCAGAAGGGTTAAGAAGTTTGGAGCTGCTGTGGTGGTCATGGCTTTTGACGAGGAAGGACAGGTGAGTGATTTCTTTTGCTCTTGCTCATTGTGTTATGCAGGCTTAGCATGGCAGAAGAGAGCCGAGTCCAAAGCAGATGTGTGCACCATCTGTATGTACCATATGTACACACACACACACACACACACACAGAGGCACACCTTGGAGATACTGTGGGTTCCATTCCAGGCAACTGTAATGAAGGAAATATTGCAGTAAAGTGAATTGTATTTTTTTTCTGTTTCCCAGTGCATATAAAAATTACATTTATGCTATATCATAGTCTAAGTGTGCAGATGCATTATGGCTAGAAAAACAACATGCATACCTTAATTAACAGTACTTTATTGTTAAAAAATGCTATTATCTGAGCCTTCAGTGAGTCATAGTAGTCACATCAAAGATCACTGGTCACAGGAGTTCTCGTTGTGGCTCAGTGGTTAACGAATCCGACTAGGAACCATGAGGTTGCAGGTTCGATCCCAGCCCTTGCTCCGTGGGTTAAGGATCCGGTGTTGCCATGAGCTGTGGTGTAGGTTGCAGACATGGCCTGGATCCCACGTTGCTATGGCTGTGGTGTAGGCCGGCAGCTACCGCTCCAATTCGCTCCAATTAGACCCCTAGCCTGGGAACCTCCATATGCCACAGGAGTGGCCCTAGAAAAGGCAAAAAAAATACAAAAAAAAAAAAAAAAGACAAAGATCACTGGTCACAGATCACCATAACGAGTAGAATAATAATGAAAAAGTTGGAAATAGTGTGAGAATTACCAAAATGTGGCATAGACATGAAGAGCAAATGCTGTTGAAAAATGTTGTCGATAGATTTGCTCAATGCAGTGTTGTCTCAAACCTTCAATTTGTAAAAATGCAGTGTCTGTGAAGTACAGTAAAGTGAAGCTCAGTAAATCTAGGTCTGCCTTTATATATACATATGTACACACTTATGTACACATAAGTACATACACATGTGCACCCATACTTACATCTATATATATGTATGTATGAAAATTTGATTATATAATAAAACCTTCACATTAATTGAAAAAGGAATTATTCAATAAATGCTATTGGAAGAAAATAGAGCCTCATTTCCTACCATACACGAAAATAAAATATACATCAATTAAAGATCTAAGTGTAAGAAAAAAAATCTAAAGAATATATGGGAAAATATTCATCTAAAGTTGGGAAGCCAGAGTAGATCTCTTTACATAAAAAAGTAAAGCTTTGTATGAAGGATATGGTACTGTTTGCAGCATGTGTAATAGCAATGGATTAATAGCCTTAATATGCAAAGAGTTTATATAAATCAAAAAGTAATATATCCCAGTCACTTCAGTAGAAGAATGAACAAAGGAAATAAGTAAACAGTTTGTAGAAAAGGAAATACAAATAGCCAATCAACCTATGGGAAGATACTATACTTAGTAATAACTAAAGAAATTAAAAATGAAGCAATAACAAGATAATAGTTTCTTTTATCAAAGACAGAAAAAAAATGAAAAGATAGATATATGGCATCTCTCATAATGTTTCTGCCATTGAAGCCGAGCGTGGCAATGGGAATCTTCAAATACTGATAGTTTAACCTGGGTGATGGGTGTGCAGTGATTACTGTGTTGTTGTTTTATATCTTACATGATTTTTTAAAATACTTTTATATCTATTTAATAGTTAATTTAAAGCAGTTTAAAAAAATCCACGCCTTATAATTCAGCCCCCTCTGGACATCTCATAGATTGAGTATGTAAGAGTCTGTGTTGGTTCACATTCTCTATAGCATTGTGGTAGTAAAACACTGAGAACTCCTTCTGGCTACAGTGCACGTAGGTACTGTGTAGCACTTAAAAAGAAGGAGGCGGCAGAACCATGTCTAAAGTATACTGGTCAGTAGAAAAAAAAACAAAAGCAAGTGGCATGGTCTTGGTTTTCTTTAATAAAAAAAGATTTATATGAATACAAGAGAAAAAAATTGGTAGCTGCTAACTGGAGGGTAGGGATGAATTGACTCTTTTTTTTTTTTTTTTTTTTTTTTTAATTTTAGGGCTGCACTTGCGACATATGGAGGTTCCCAGGCTAGGGGTCGGAGCTGTAGCCGCCAGCCTACACCACAGCCACAACAATGCCAAATCCGAGATGCGTCTTCGACCTATACCACAGCTCAAGGCAACGCCGGATCCTTAACCCACTGAGCGGGGCCAGGATCAAACCCACAACCTCATGGTTACTAGTTAGATTCGTTTCTGCTGGGCCACAATGGGAACTCCTGAATTAACTTCTTATTTATGTAATTGACAAGTGGTGGCATCATATGTTCTTTCTCTTTTCTCTCTCCCTCCTTTTTTTTTTTTTTTTTTTTTTTTTTTTTTTTCCTTTCTTTTTAAAGCTGCACCCACAGCATGTGGAAGTTCCTAGGCTAGGGGCTGAAATTAGAGCCCATGCCATTGCCACAGCAACAACCATAGCAATGCTGGGTCTGAGCTGCGTCTGTGACCTATGCCAGAGCTCATGGCAATGCTGGATTCTTAACCCACTGAGCGAGGCCAGGGATCCAACCTGCGGTCATGGATACTAGCCAGCTTCGTTACCACTGAGACATGGGAACAACTGCTTTTTGCATTTTCTTTTCTGTTCTTTACTTTTCTTTTCTTTTTTCTTTTAGGGCCGCACCCGTGGCATATGGAGGTTCCCAGGCTAGGGGTCTAATGGGAACTAGAGCTGCTGGCCTATGCCAGAACCACAGCAATGCCAGATCCAAGCCGAGTCTGTGACCTACGCCATAGCTCACGGCAACGCCAGATCCTTAACCCACTGATCGAGGCCAGGAATTGAACCTACAACCTCATGGTTCCTGGTCGGATTCATTTCTGCTGCACCACAACAGGAATTCCTTTTTGCATTTTTAAAGTGAAATCATTTTTCACAAAAGTATTCTCGTTTTTGTACAAAAGATATATTTTCATCATGAGAAAAAAAAATCCACATAATCCAATAGAGTACAAAAGAGAGATAATTTTGGTAACAAACATGCATCGAACCTTTACTTATACCAAGCTCACTCACAGGGTAAATCAGTTTTTCCTCTCAACATGTAAATGTCATCTGTATGTTATGACTTTTGTATTCCATGTGAGGAAACCAAGCAGAAGGACTTAACCTGCCTGTTGTCTCACAGGTAGCCCCCAGTCGTGCTAGGATTCAAACCTAGGAGGTCTGGGCCTGTGCGCAGTGGCTGATGGAAGGATCCAGGGTGAGGCTGTCAAGGAAGAGTTGACTGTTTTAGAAAAGGTGCTCTGAAAAAGCCCCTCTGAGGAGGAAATGTTTGAAAACCTGAATAAGATGAGAAGGCCATGTGGCCATTTAGGAAAAGAGAATCCAAAAAGTTGAAAATTATGTATAAACTGATCTTTTATAACTCTTTCCCCCCCACAACGAAATGTTGGCGTCTTCTCATCTTAGTAAATATGGATTCTAACTCCATCTTTTATGATTATGCTATATTTCATCATGTACGTTGTACTTAATCCATTATCGCATAAAATTGTGTTTGTTCCTAATTTTTTAGCAGAATGAACAGTGGTCACTGAATATCCTAATTCATGCTTATATGTTTCCTGTTATAAAATGATTTTCTTGGCTCATAGAGGTGGGATGGCCAGGTCAAAGTGTGTGCCCATTTAATATTTTGATACACACTTGCTAAATTGTCTTTCTGAAAAGTTGTATCTAGTTCTACTACTAATTTAGTGTGGTAAGGTCTTGCGACAGAATTTTTATTTTTACCACAGGTATATATGCAGAAAGATAAAGAGACAGATATTTCTTTTATGAAAAACAGAAGCCTTAAGCCCTCTAGCTCCCCAGAAGCAACCACATACAACTTAGCTCCTTAACTTCAAATTTCAGTTTTTGTTATTATTTATTGCTTTTTTATAGTGGTTAAGGGTTTGGCTTTTTCACCACCCACCACTCCCACTTCACACATCTTTGCTTTTATCCCTGCCATCTTTCGAATACATTTTAGTTGTAACTATTTTCAGCACTTATATTTATATTAACTAGTGTAGAAGCAGAGCTGTGTAGCATGCCAGAATTCCTTTTCCTTTCCTGTGCCCTGTTTGTTTTCCATGAATCTTTTTGTTTGCTTTGTTTCTTATATGTTTTCAAACTATTCCCTGGTTGTGTGAATTCTAGTATCCAGTGCATCAAAACACAGTGAGTAGACTCTCCTTTTCATTTCTTGAAAAATTCTCTCTCCAATTCATCGTTGTTGTCTTCTTCTTCTTTTTTTTTTTTTTTTTTTTTTGCCACACCCACAGCATGTGGAAGTTCCCAGGCTAGGGATTGAACCTGCGCCACAGCAGCTACTCAAGCCACTGCATTGACAACACCGGCTCCTTAACCAGCTGTACCACAAGAGTACTCCCTCTCCAAGTCTTCTGACACAATCTGGAAAGGTTGCTCAGTAGGCTGACTGCACAGCTGTCACTTTGAGTTGTTCTTACCTCTCTCTGAGGTGCTTAGATATCATAATTTCTTCATTGTTGGTTTACTCTCTCCTTTGGCTAAGCATATCCTCTGGTAGCTTCTCATGAAAGGAAACATGGCAGTAAATAGCTTTGAAACCTTTCATGTCCGAAAATGACTTTATTGTATCTACTTTTATACTTCCTTAACAATTGTATGGGTGTAATAGTGCAAGCTTGAAATTATTTTCTCTGTGTTTAGAACACATTGATCCATTGTATTCTAGTTTCCATTGGTACTGGTAGGAAGTCCAGTGCTATTCTAACCCTTGATTCTTTTGGCAAAACCTATATATTATCCCATTTTCTGGATGCTTCTTGGATCTTCTATGTCCATGGTATCTGAAATCTTGTGATTATGAGGCCGCTTTATGCTGGGCACTCAGTAGGCTCTGTCAGTCAGGAAGCTTATGGCCAGAGCTGCCGGAAGTTTCCTTGAATTGCATTATCCTCTCTTGGCATGTGTTTTATTCAGACACTTGGATGTTTTGGAAAGATCACCTAATTTTCTTATCTTTTCAGTCCTATTTTTCACTTTTGACATTTTGCTCTGCTCTCTGCGAGATTTCTACATCTACATTTATCTTCTCTTGAGTTTTATGTCTTCTTTTTTCAGGAGCTCTTTTTTGTTATCTAAATGTTCTTTTTCAAATTTATATAACAAACTGTTATTGTTTAATTGCTGCAGATGTCTTCTCAAACTTCTTCAGATATATCTCGAGCACCTGGTATGTGCCAGGCCCTGAGGAGATGGCAGGGAACAAAACCTAGTGTTTGTCCTTGTGTAATTTTATGTTATTAGAGCACAGAGGGAATAACAGATAAAAAAACCTAAAGATACACCACACACACACATACACACATGGAGAGTGTTACATTCAGTGGCGGAATATGTAGAGGATAAGGGTGACAGGAATAGCAGGCTGAGGGTGGGGATGCTACTTTATATAGGATGGTTTGGGATGGCCTCGTGGATAATGACAATTTAGCGGAAACTTGAAGGAGATGAGGGAGTGAACTGTGTGAAAATATACAGAAGGGTGTTTTGGGCAGAGGGAGCCTTGTATGAAAACCAGGAGGGAGACTGTACAGCTAGAGCAGAGGGGGTTAGGGGATTTGAGGTTAGAAAGGTAGCTGTCAAATCGTGTAGGGCCTTGGATACCACAGTTGACACTTTGGCTTTTACGGTGAGTGAGCTGGGAAGCCACTGAAGGGTTTAGAGCAGAGGAGCAAATGTGATCTGATTTACGCTTCAACCCTCCATCTGGTTCTTTGTGGAAAAGGGTCTGTGGGGACCAAGCAGAACCGCTGGAGGTTAATGCTGTGTCCAGATGAGAGGTGGTGGCCGGGGCAAGTGGGAGCAGTAGAGGATGTGAGAAGTCATCTGTTTCTAGATTTTTAAGGATAGGCCAGTGGGATTTGCTTCATACTGGTTGTGAGCCAGGAAAGAAAGAGGAATTAGAGATGATTTTTGGGTTTGGGGGCCTGGGCCATTGAGATAAAGTGGACTTTGAGCATCTGATTTGGGATGGAGTGAAGAGAAGTTTGGGTTTGGACATATGTTTACAGTGGTGTGTGGAGTGTGGTTGTGTAGATGAATCTGGGTTTCATGGGCAAAGCCTGGCTTGAAGATAGGATTCCCTTATCTGGGAATGATTTGCCCATCGATGATATTAAAGCAGTGAGACTGAGTCCACCAGAGGACTGATGGTAGAAAAGAAGTCCTAGTACCAAGCGAGTCGTGGAGTCGCAGTGCTTCGTGGTCGGGGGGGGAGATGCCGTCAAAAGACTTGGAAGGAGCTGCCCGTTTGGTAGGAGAGTGAACACAGCCTTCAAGAAGGACATGGTGAGCTATGTTAAAGAGCTGTGGATAGATCAAGTAGGAGGAGACCAAGAATTTACCCTTGGACTTGGAAAGGGGATGGCTCATTATCTTACTATACTGTTTCTAAAGAGATGAAAGCCTAACTGGAGTGGGTTCAAGAGAGAAAAGAGGATTGGAGGCAGCAGGTGTAAACCATTTTTTGGGAGTTTTGCCTTAAAGGGGAACAGAAGTGGGTGAAAACCAGAGATGGGTAGGAAGTAAGAAAGGGTGTGTGTGTGTGTGTGTGTGTGTGTGTGTGCGCGCGCACGCGTGTGTCTGTGTGACGATGATGTGACAGTGTGTTTTGTAAGCTGATGGGAAGAGCCTGGTAGAGAGCAGATGGAGAATTGATGCACAGGAGAAAGGGGGCACTCACTTGGTCCATGACCTTGTGGGTTGAGAGTGTTGGCCCTCCGTGTGCAAGCAGAGGGGGAGGCAGCATGCTCATCACACAGAAGAGAAGGCAGAACGTGAATGCAGATCTGCAGGGCACTGTTCTGTGTGCTGGGGGAGTCTGAGTGCTCCTTCTGTTTTCTCAGTGAAGGAGGAGGCAAGGTCAGCTCTGAGAATGAGAACAGAATGTTGTGTGCTTTGTGCATGTGGTGCTTCACCAGGAATGTAAAGCAGAAACACTCCTGCAGGGAAGGGTCATCACTGCTGGTACTTTTAAAAAACATACATTCCTGGGCTGCACCCCTTGAGTTTCTGACTCATTCGGTCTGGGGTAAGACCTGACTTAGGAACTGTTAGAGCCTTAGAGGTGACTATCATGCATACTCTGGCTGAAAACCACCTGAGCAGCCACATGGGGTAGCTGTCACTCCATTTTGCGGTGAGCCAGTGTCACTGGCAAGGACTTCGTGCAGGACGGAGCCAAGTTTTGATCCCTTGTCTGTCTCATTTGAGGACTGATGGGTGTTTCCGAATCCTGTGTTATCTCCACTGCAGAGCGCTTGCTCTTGTCTGAGAACAAGCTTTTCCAATTTAGATGTGAACGTGACCACAAATAAAAAGCACAGGTAGGAGAAATTTTTTTAACTTGTGAGTTACAAAAGATGTGCAAATTAGAGCAATATTAAGGTAATGTTTAATTGATGCTAAGTTAGTAAAGTAAACCTAAAAATGATCAAGATCTGTGCTGTATGTACAGTAGTGGTAAATAGACTTGGAGAGGTTCATTGCAGAGTATAGTGTAAACACAGACAGTCCTTTTGAAAGACGTAATACCTATCAAGAGACATAAAAATGTTCATACCCTTTGAAGTAATGATCTCATTTCTGGGAAATTATCCCAATGAAAGCATTCACTATATATGCAAAGGGTTTTCACCAGCTTTTTATTGACTATTTAACAACCTAAATGCCTAACTGGAGAGAAATTGATAACTTAGATTACATCATTCTATTGGACTATTATCCAGAGTATTAAGTAATAATTATGAAGATTATGGAACAGCATGACAGTGCTTACAAGATATAAGTAAAAATTATGAAACCAATAGTTATGTAGACCCTGTCTCTATACATCTGTGTAAAAACTACGTTTGATAAAGATTGGAGGAAAATACTGTAAAGCAGAATAATTGAGAGTAAGGTAGTGAAATTAAAGGTGACTTTTTAGAAACCGCTTTTCCTAATTAAAAAATAACTTTTCTCTAAGATTATGGGCTTGTAAATGCTCATCGAAGAATTGTATTAAACATTATAAAGAGCAAAAAGAAAAATTCATACACTTGGAAATTCAAATACCAACAATACACATATTTTGGTGCAAATGCATTTTTTTTTTACATCATTTGAGTTCATAACACTATTGGATGTAACAGTTAAGAACCAAGATTTACTTTGCTTGGATGATGCGATTGTTTGTTTATCAGGAGAAGACAGCTCTCTGCAGTGGAAAACCACCATTGCAAGTAAATAAAGATGAGATACTCACATGTGCTTTTGTTCCAGTGCATGGCAGCTGCTTTTGGTTTATGCTTGTGATCTATATTGAAATGAAAACCACAAGGTCAAGCAGTGTCAAGTCCCAAATATGACAGGACTGGCCCTGAGACTTCTGGATTAGAAGGCAAAAAAAGAAAGCATTTCTGTGTTTTTTGTTGACATTAGTAGTTTTGATTAGCTGTTATTTTAACTCTAAATAACTATATATATGTAATAATATATAAAAATATAACAAAGAACCATTTTCATTATTGAAATTTGTATGGGAAAAATAACTGTCACTACTTACTTTCTAGATTTAATTCTCCTTTTCTAACTGAAATGAATAATTTCATGTGACAATTTTTGATAATGTAAGGTTTCTTAGAAGTACAGTCTTCACATAGTGGAATATATTTTTTTTTTTGTTTGCACGTGTGTAAACTTATAGTTAAAATAATAGTATTATCCTTTAAAATATCCATTGTATTAACACATTTTCCTATGTTAAAATGATTTAAAAATAATTTTCTAATTTATGGAGAAATAAAGCCCCACTGGGATATTGATTAAGGTTTAATTAATCCTAACATAGAAAATAAAGAGGAATTGGTATCTTGGAGTCATTCAGGAACATGATAGGTCTTTTTAGTTACTATTCAATCGAGTTTTATAGTTTTTCTTAAAGAGGAAATCTCAAGAACATTCCTAGGTATTTTGTGTCATTTTGTTGTAATTTTGGCTTATTTTTCCTTTTATAAATATTTTTCCTTTGGTAGTAATTTTTTAGATTTTTATTTCATAACCAACCTCTTAAGAAATTGGTGTTATTTTTCCTTTGAATATCTTACTATATTCTCCGGTAGGGTGTGCACCGTAGCATTGTTAAATGCATAGTTCTGGGAAATCAGAGCCAATAGTTGTTAGTGTTCCCTTTATTTTTACCTTGCCACAGGTAGTTGACTCAAGCCTAGGAGTCAATTCTCAGATTTTCTGCTCTGACCCTCACGGGGCTTTGTTAAATCTGACATATTTCTGCTTTTCAGTGGCCCTAGAGAGGCCGTCCCTCTCTGGTGAGGATAATGTGACCTGAGTATTTCCCTCCTTGGGCCTTTCCTTATAAGATGGAGCAGATTTTAAATTCTTTGTAAGGAGACTTCTCCAGCTCACCCTCAGAAGGGGATGTTCGTGGTAGGCATGTGAGGACCACACTTGGTCACAGGACCTTCAGGTCACACAGGAATAACAGCACAGCTTACACTTGGCATCCCGGCCACACCAAGGGTCCCAGCTCCCTGGCATGTGCCTGGCACCCCTCTTCGTGAGGGAGAAGATGCAGGTGGGTTCATTTGCCCCTGTTATGACCCAGCATTGCTTCTTCCAGGTCTTGGCAGGGTAGGGTTTTCCCACAAGCAGCCTCTCTCTTTAGTTTCTAGAGAAAAGCCACAAGCGGGCATTGGCTCATGACAATGACCCTGCAGATGAGTCTGGTTTCTGATCACCTCATCTGCCATGTCACCAGTAAACCGATAGTTCTCAAATAGATGTGATTTTGCCACCCCAGGAAATTTTTGGCAACATCTAGACAGATTTATTGTCATGCTGGGTTGTCAGGAGGGTGTGTGTCTGGAGAGCTAGAGGGAGAGGCCAGGGGTGCTGCTGAAAGCCTACAGTGCACGACAGAGAATCATCTAGTGTAAATTGCTATTGAGTAGCCCAGTTCTTAACCCAGGACAGCTGCTTTTCTGCAACCCATTTTTTCTCTCTGATGTCTTCTGGCTGATGGAGAAAGGACAGATAAGGTTTTGGTATTTTAATCCTCTTCTCTGTGCCAAGTCCTGGGCTCTGGGCACTCGAGATAAATAAAGGCTAGTAGAAGGCCCAGCTCCTATGAGATTCAGTCCTTTTCAGAGGTTTTGTTGAAAGTGGAAAGAAGACTCGAGGCAGGGGAGATCTAGGACAGTGGGATCGCAGAAAGATCTGATCATTTTCAGGGCTCAGTTGTTAAAAGGAAGACAAAACTATATAGGTTATGGGTTGGATTGAAATATTTTCGGATATTGGTCTCTGTATAGTAGATCAGGTTTTTGCTCTTCCTATGAGCTGTTTCTTTCTGCTCTGCCCACTTTGTAGCTCTGCCCTTAAAAGTACTAAAGTGAATCCCATCCTCTGCTCTACCCAGAGATTAATAAATGGATTAAAAATTTCCTTCTCAGAGTTCCCTGGTAGAAATGCGTTAAGGATCCAGTGTTGCCACACGTGAGGCATAGGTCACAGTTGCAGCTGAGATCCAGTGTTGTTGTGGCTGTGGCATAGGCCTGCAGCTGCAGCTCCAATTCTACCCCTGGTCCAGGAACTCCCATATGCCATAGGTGCAGCTGAAGAAAAAAAAAAAAGGAATCTTTTTTTTGGAGTTCCCTATTGGCACAATGGGTTAAGGCTCTGGCATTATCACTGCTGTGGCTCGTGTTCAGTACCTGGCCCAGGAACTTCTGCATGCTGAGGGCATGGCCAAAAACAAAAATTCTCTTCTCTTCCCTCCTTTTCACACCCCACAGAATTTGCACCTTTTCCTAGAGGGTGACATTAAAAAAAAAACTTGACTTTAAAAGTTCAGAAGTTTTCAGTGGTAGCACCTGCAGTTTCCAGATTGCAACTGAGACCCCCTTTTCCTCACCAGGTTTGCCTCTCAGTGTCAATTGCACATCTGCAGTCCTGTCTATTGCCTCCTTAATCCCAAGCTCCTGGCATCCACATTCTGCCTTGAGTATGAGTTTTGCCGGAAGCACTGCCTCCATTCTTTCAGGTGAAGAGGGATCCAGGAGGCACCAGGCTGGCCTTTGAGCCCGGTGCTCTCCCTGTGCTTCATCTCAGGCAGACCTGCAGTCTTTGCCTGGGCTCTGGGTGTCCTAGCACTTGCTTTCAGCCACTTGGAATAGAGAATGCACTGCCAGGATTTGTACACTAAGCCCATGCCCTCAGGGACTCTATAAGGCCCAGGGGTCTCTTGTCCTGTGCTTTTCCCTGGGAAACTTCCCTTCAGCTGTTTTCTTTGGGACTTGTCAGCATCCTCATGGTGGCACACAAGTCCCCTTCCTTCACTTCTCTTTGCAACTCTGTGCGCCCCCCCCCGCCACCATTAAGCTGGTTCTGCCCCCTGCTGTGTCCACCCCCATGTTAAGCTGGTTCAGTCAAGTCTGATACCTTCAGCCCGCCTCTCAAGTGGGCCCTATTTCTTCTCTGCTCATTGTCAGACTGCACTGTCACAGAATCTTTCTCTTTCTCACATTATCAGCCTTGGTGACTAAATCAAAAATCGTTTTATGTATATCTCCTTTCTCCCTAAGTGTCTAATTACCTAGCAAAGCCTGAGCAGAGGATTGCTTAACTGAAGCATTCCACCTGCTGATGGCTGTCTAGCTTTTCTGCAGCTTAAGAGTAAACCTGGTAAATCATAAACTCATAAAAGATATTTATTATTTCCTTCTTGGCCCTTAGATTTGCCGTATTGTCCCTGAGGTTTCCTTCAGCTTAGCCTGTGCAGGTGCCTCCTCACCCATCAGTGGCTCTCACTGTGGCTAGATGGGAAAATCACTAGGGTCTCTTAAAATACTGTTGCTTAGGTCTCATCATGGGATTCTGATTTAACTGGTCTCAGGTGAGGCTCAGGTATGAATGTTAGAAAACAGTATGCTTGGTCTGCACACACTGTTTCTAAGGAGGGCCAGTGGCACAATGAATAACACATCTGATGATGGATCAGAAGATTCTAGAAAACAAAAATCCTTCCATATTATCAACATGTGCCACTAGAGTTGAGAATCTTCTGGATCTGTGAAATCCTCAAGCCCTGAGGCTTATTAGCATGTTTATCTCACAACCTCGCTAAGGAACAGGACAGAGAACTTTGGAGAATCTAACATGATATGCTCCTGGCAAAGGCCTGTCCATCGAGACTCTGTGCATCCTAGACTGTTGTCTACTCAGCACACACCAGCTGTGTTTCTGTTAGTGTAGCAGGTACTGTACAGGTGCTGGCCGGACAGTTTGACAGGGGCCTCTTCCTTGCGCAGCTGATAGTTGGTGATTCTGTTCTGGCCTAGAAATGAAATCCTGTCCAGTGAGATGTCGTTCATGGCTCAGAGAAAGAAATGACCAGGCCCTACTGGTAGGGTAGTAACTGGTAGTAACCTATGAGGTTAACTTGCAAATACTAACACTGGTGCCCCCAAACTCCTGTGCCTTCTCTCTTAGTGAGCTTAGCTGGGACATGAACCTAGAACCTGGAACTGTCTTTGGCTTTCTGTGAGGGGGTAGCTTAAGTCCAAGACTAAAGGCAGCGCCTGGTGGCCTGCTTCTCACCACTTTCTTTTGGGCCCACATCTTGGTCTTAACCTTATTTTCATCACTAATAGAAGAAAGAAGTTGTTGAAGACACTCAGCCAAGAAAGACCAGGGCCTGCTGCCTTCCCTAAAGCCTGGGGCAGTGGGGCTGCAGAGGCCTCTCCTTGGTGTCCCTCCCTTAGCCCCTTGGTCAGGGAGGCCAAGTCCCCCCCACACCTCCCAGCTGTAGAAAACAGGGAGTGATCAAGGCCAAGTAGAACTGTTGACTAGGAATACCAAAGTGGGCAGGCAACCAAAAGCTTAGATGGAAGACTGAGTTCTTTTCTTAATTCCCCCCCTGCCCCTTTCTCTGGAGGATGGGACCTCCTTGAAGCCCCTGAATAAGGGCAATGTCCTCGCCCTCATCCCTGCAGCCACCCGGAGAACTCCTTTTTTTGTCGGAGCTGATTCTTTACCGCTCACATCTGGTCCGGGGTGTCCTCCCTCCAAGTAAAGTTGTCAGCTTAGGAGACTCAATACTTCATTCAGTGGTGCTGGCCATGTTTCAAGAACATTTTGTACATTCATTCAGAATGCTATGAGACTTATTTTTTGGAACCACTGCAGTGATAGCAAGTATTCATTTTTTTCTTCAAAGCAGATTTGTTTTTCTTATACAACCAGAAATCATTCAGAATATAATTTGTTGAATAAGCCTTGTTGAGGTTGTAAATGTGACCTGCAGACAGATTGCACGACACAGTCAGAGAGGCTTTGAGTCAAAGCCGATTTCGTTTATTCCTTGAGCAGTAGCCCCCGGGCATGTCCTCTGCTGGGTCCTCTGCTGGGTCCTTGCTGTGGGGACAGCAAGGCTGGTTCTGGCTCAGGTGGACTCATGATAAATAATAAACAAGTGGCCAAATAAATGTAATGTCTAGAAGGACAGATGCCTTGAGGACAAGTGGAGGAGGCAGAAAGGGTGGCCGTGGGGCTGCCTGGAGGATGGTGGCTGAGGAAGGCTTCTCTGAGAAAGGACCTTTGGACAGAGACCTGAAGCACAGGGCTACGTCTTGGTGTGTTCTGGGTGGTGGCAGCAGTGAACAGAAGGGCCCTGACGGAGGACAAGCTTGAGTTTCAGGAACATCAAAGGAACAGTGGGGAGAGCAGAGCCAATGAGGGGGCAAATGAGAGAAAATGGGGTTAGGCCTTAAAGCACATGTTGAGTAGCTGATGTGATGGAGGGTGGGGGTGGAGGTGGAAAATAAATTCCTTTCTTTGACTCTATGTAAAATGTTACTGCAGGAAGACCCAAGGAGGCGGCAGCAGCATTGGGACTGCAGGCAGGTGAAGAAGGGCACTTATCTTTTAATTTATTCTTTAGTAATATTTGCATTTTTATTGCATATTATAAGAAGCCTATTTATTAATATACCATATGTGTAAGGTTTGATTCCTACAGAAGCAGTGTAGCTGTGGTGCTGATGAAAACGCAAAAGGACTTTAAACCAGTTCCCCTCTGAGATAATGTGATAAATATTTAGAGGCTGCTTGGCATTTGGTTCTGTCAAAGCCAAACGTTGATACTTCAGTGCTTTCGACAAGTGAAATGTCCTTCTGGTTTTCATAGATAACACTTCATTTTTCGATTTAAAATTATGTCTTTTGCTCCCTTCCCCAGGCAACAGAAACAGACACCAAAATCAGAGTGTGCACCCGGGCCTACCATCTACTTGTGAATAAACTGAGCTTCAATCCAAATGACATCATCTTTGACCCTAATATCCTCACCATTGGCACTGGGATGGAGGAACACAGCTTGTATGCTGTTAATTTTATCTATGCGACAAAAGTCATCAAAGTAAGTATGAGTATTTTCTCTTCTCTATCCATTACATTGCTCTGGTTTATCATATGGCTCCAGTGAATAGTTTGAGCTAACATACATATTTATTGGCAGGGAATGCTGACATTCTTATTCTTAGGTAGTAAATTGGCTTTCTGAAATTTAGGGGTCATTATTATTTTTCTTTTATATACGCTTTTACATTGCGAAGTAAAACACACTAGGGATTATATAAAAAATAGAGATTATAATAAATAATCAATTGCAAAACATATAATAGCTTTCATTTAGGTCCCGAGATAGAACATGCTGGTGCCTTCATGTCTCTCCCTCCCCTCCTTCCTTCCTACCTTCCTTTCTTCTTTAGTTTCGCCACACCCTCGGCATGTGGAAGTTCCTGGGCTAGGGGTCAAATTGTAGCTGCAGCTGCCATACTATGCACCAGCCATAGCAACACCATGTCCGAGCCACATCTGTGACTTACACCACAGCTGTGGCAACATCAAATCCTTAACCCACTGAGTGTGGCCAGGGATCAAACTCACATCCTCACAACACTATGTCAGGTTCTTAACCTCCTGAGCCACAATGGAAACTCCTTTCCCTTTCTGTTTACACTCTTATTCTGAATTTTATAAGGGAAACATCATCCTGAGTTTTATGATACTACTTGGTTGCTTTTCTTTATAATTTTATCATTTCTGTATACACAGCCAATCTGAATTTTCCATGGGTTTCGTATTCGCAAATTCACCTACTCTCTACAGTTTATTTCTGACACCGAAATCAGTACTGATGTTGCTTTTGCAGCCATGCACAGGTGCTCCCATGTGCAGAGTGGTGACAGGTCCTCATGACTGACCCTCATGTTCCAGATGAGTCAACAAGGGCCACGCCCTGCCCTCTTGGTCCAGCTCTCACTCTATAAATAAATGCCCTTTCCATGGTCTGGTTAGTGCCATGTTTTTCACATTTTTTGAGCCTTTTTTTTTTTTTTTTTATAATGGATTTTTCTATTTAAATGGCCCCCAGGCATTGTGCTGAAGTGTTCTCTAGTGCTCCTGAGTGCAAGAAGGCCATGATGTGACTTATGAGAAGATGTGTGTGTGTTAGATGAACTTTGGTTTAGGCCCGAGTTGTGCTGTTGGCTGTGAGCTTGATGTCAAGGAATCAACAGTATATATTAACAAGATGTCTTTAAATGGAAACACATGAGAAACAAGGTTAAATATTGACTAGTGATGATAATTTTGTGACCAGAGGTTCACAGACCTAACCCCGTGTTTCCCATGGGATCAGTGGTTTTCAGCACTCCCCAGCTGGCAGTGTTCACAGTGACTTCACAGAACATCATGGCCACAAACTGTATAAACAGTAGAGTTTATTTTACCTATTCGTGAGCTTAATATAAATAGAATCTTAAGGTTCTTATGCTTTTTTCCTTATCCAATCTCATTTTAAAGATTCAGCTGTCCTTTGTTCATTTTTATTAAAGTATAACATCCCATCATTTAGCGCTTCTACTATTGACAGACATTTGGTTTGTTTCCAGTTCTGGTGCATCAGGAGCAGTGCTGCCCCGAGCATCCTTGTACATATCTCTTCCATGCATGTGCATGGGTTTCCCTGTAGCACGTACCTGAAATGAAACGGCTGGGTCACAGTAGTGGGTAATGGCCAGCTCTCTCCCTAAATGCTTAGCTTTGTACTTTAACCAGTAGTGAACAAGAGTTCCTTGGAGTTCCCATTTTGGCTCAGTGGAAACGAACCTGACTAGGATCCCTGAGGATGCGGGTTCAATCCCTGGCCTCGCTCAGTGGGTTAAGGATCTGGCGTTGCCATGAGCTATGGGGTAGGTCGCAGGTGTGGCTCGGATCCCGAGTTGCTGTGGCTGTGGTGTAGGTGGTAGCTATAGCTCTGATTCAACACCTAGCCTGGGGACTTCCATATGCTGCGGGTGTGCCCCCTACCCCTGCCAAAAAAAAAAAAAAAAAAAAGAGTTTCTCTTGTTCCACATGCCTACTAATACTTGATACCACCTTTTATTATTAGTCAAGTTTATAGTGAACTAGAGAATTTGTTCGTTTAGGCTGCAGAAGCCTTCTTTCTGGTAGCTTGTCCTTTCAGTGAATGACTGGCTACCTTCTGTTTCTCTGTCCTAGCTCGCTCTCTCTCTCGCTCTCGCTCTCTCTCTCTCTCTCTCTCTCTCTCTCTCTCTCTCTGTGTGTGTTCTCTGACTCCATTTCTTCTTTCTCTGTTATTTATCCAGCAGATACCTTATGACACCCTCACTGTGCATTGTGGCCCTATCATGGTCACTGTAGAAATATACAGAGATAAAGCAGAACTTTTTATTTTCCCTTAGGAAGATGAGAGTCTATGACTTTCGTGAAGCCCTGATATGCAAGTTTTGATCTCTGTCTAGTTATGAGAAACTCTGAATTATTTTGAATTTCATGTTTTTGTTTTGTTTTGTTTTTTACTTTCCACTCTTATATATAAAGCTTAAGGGATGTTATTGCTGCTTTTGGCAAACTAAGGAAATCTTTTCACGTTTAACCTTTTTTTCCAGGAAACATTACCTGGAGCCAAAGTGAGTGGAGGTCTTTCCAACTTGTCCTTTTCCTTCCGAGGCATGGAAGCCATTCGAGAAGCAATGCATGGTGTTTTCCTTTACCACGCAATCCAGGTACAGTGCAATAGCCGTTTGCCTTTTGACACCAGTTTTTCCTTAGGGCAGGGATTTGCAAACTTCAGCCCAGAGACTAATTCTGGTCTGCTGCCATTTCTGTGAATAAAGTTTCCTTAAAACAAAGCCATGCCCTCTCAACTTGTCTGTTGTCTATAGCTGCTTTTATGCTACAGCAGCAGAACTGAGTGGCTGCAGCAGAGGCCATAACCTGTGATATTTTCTGTCTGGTCCTTCCCAGAAAGAGTCGCTGGCCGCTGATTTAGAGCCTCCCTGGAATCCTCATTTTTCTTTCCTTGGCCCTTAGTTTGGTATGGACATGGGGATAGTGAATGCCGGAAGCCTTCCTGTGTATGATGACATCCACAAGGAGCTTCTCCAGCTCTGTGAAGATCTCATCTGGAACAAGGACCCCGAGGCCACCGAGAAGCTCCTGCGCTATGCTCAGGTAGAGAAGTGTTCTGACGGATGGCGTTTCCTGTCTTTGAGCCTGTCATCCACTTAGTGTTTTTAGATCTTCATTGTAGAATATAAGTGTCTGATCATGTCTTTGGATCATTGAAGGTTTCTCAGAGAGTTTCAGAGAAGATGCTGTAGTAAGGACAAGGAAGGAGAAACAGGCCATACCCAGTCTGCTTCAGTATTCTGGATTTATATTTCTTTAAATTTCTTTCAAAATATAAAATCGATTTTTCTCACACCAAACTTACACATATTAATTCTAGAAAATTTATAAGATAACAGATAAGCAAAAGAAGAACATAAAAATCACTCATAATCCTGCCTCCCATTGTTAACCACTGTTGAGATTTTGTTATAACCTTCCAGTCATAGCTTTGTTTGTGTTTTTTTTCCAAAATGACTATGTGCTTATAGGTGTACACACACACACACACACACACACACACACACACACACACACACACACACAAACTTTTATAAAAATAGAACTATAGTCTAGATGCTTTTTTGATGACCTGCTTGTTGAGCAATATACTGGGAACATCTTTACATTTTATTAGCTGTTTTTCTACCTCATAATGTAAATGGGCTATTTTGGATTTTCTTGGGTGGCTGTGCTATTCCCTGGTTCCCATGTTACATGTTTATCTTTGTATAGTTGTTTATATTAGGATCTGGTCCAGTTGTGGCAAAGTTCTGCAGTTCGAGACTTGAAGTCTGTACACATTTGATCTATAGACATGAGAATAATTATACTTAATCCAAAAAATCAGTTCCTTGTTTCCATTCTGTGTGTTGGGCAGTCCTAGGTATATTAAGTATTTCATGGGTACTGCTTCCTAGAACTCACTTTAAGGAAAGATGAGATACTCTTCAAAAAAACTTACTTTTTAATTTGTTTCAGAAAGCAATGGCAAAGGAAGACATTTTTCTCACAAAGCATGTTGGGAACATGGTAGAAATGCTTTCCTTTGTGTTGCCACCTATGTGAATGTTTTTCATGTTAACATCTGACTTTAACTCTGGCAGAACTGCTAATTTTTCCTCTTCCCTCAAAGAGTAATAAAATGTTGTGGAAGAAAGATAGGACAGTTTAAGTTTAACTGAATCCTTGATTTATCAACCACTTGGGTGGCAAGATTTAGATTTCTGGAACTGTTTGTGTTAGCCACAGGCAGAGCTGGTCAGGGTTCAGACCCGGTGCCAGTGAGCACATGACCCTCCTCTCAGTTCCTTGAAAACATTTCTGATTCTCATGTGGACCCAGGACAGACTGTCTCAGGTCTTAAGTGCAGATGTGGCCAAGTTCTGCTTCTCCACTCGTTACATAAGAGACAGTCCCTAGATTTCCTTCCTGTTCTCAGGATTGTTTCTACTAATGTAGACAAAGTGCTTAGCCCTTTAATATTCTTTGGGCATGAAGACACGGGTGTGAAACTCTGTTCCGTTTTTATCTTAGCCTGTCTTCCACTTAGTGGAGCGCCTTTCATTAATTGCTCACAAAGACAGGGTTCTGCTGTAGGCCAAAGAGCACCATAGCTTCTCTGGTCAGGAAGTTATACTAGAACGTTCTTAGTTAACCCAATGCTATACTTAATGCTGTTTCCATCTCCTCCATGGTCCAGATGAGACAGCTCTTACTTAGGACAGGTGGGGCAACCTGGAAGGTTATCTCCTTTTAAGGTTTAGTTCTGTATTTAATATCAGTCATGTTTTTTGGTCTATGTTCACTTTCAGTATTTACAAGGTTTTTGTTTCTTTATATCTTTTTGAACAGTCAAGAGGTTTGCCCCTGGGGCATAGCTGAAGATTAAGAGGGAAATCTTAGTAGCAATTGCAAGGGTTTAACAATCCATCATATAAAAAGTTACCTCCTTCTTAATGTAACCATAAGGAGTTATTACAGGCCATTGACCCCTCTGTCAAGTAGGCTCTCTCCATTCAAGGGTATTTCTGTTACCATTAAGGAATTAATAACCAAAACATGTATGCTTTAATAACTCCCAGAAGTCGCCAGCTCTGTAGCAATTCCTCAGGATAATGCGAGTGCAGGGGGAGCGTGGAAAGCAGGAATATTATGAGGCAAATAAGGGTTGAGAAATATTTTTTGGTCTTCATAAAAGAGTGCATATCTTTCTATTACTAAATGTTGAAGTCTGCATCCAACTTTCATCTGATACAGTTTCCAATATTATTATTAAAATGGATGGCAAGAGTCCTGTCTCTGATCTTCTTTAACTCTTTAATGGGGTTTTATTGAAAAATAATTCCCCCAATTTGGTGCAGACTGACCTGTGATGAGTATATTATCTGGGCTGAAAAAATGTTCCCGGTGTCACGGTGTCACATAGCTCACGGGCAGCTGGTTACGAGGGGGTGCTCTTTGGACATGAGCAGGGAGGGTCTCTGCTCTGGGTAGGATGGCTCTTGAATTACCTCGGGTTGTGAGAATGCAGACGTCCTCAGCTTACAGGGGTGTGGAGAAAGTGTACTTTGAATTTTGAATTTTGATCTGTTCCCAGGTGAACATATGCAGGATGGTTCTCTCCTGATGCTGGGCAGCCCCACGCCAGGAGGAGAAATGACCCCTGCACTTAATGGCTGGTCCATCCCTGGTGCATTCTACACAGCCAATCTCTTCCCTCTCAGCACAGCACGCACTAAGTAATAGGAGACAGTCCAGGCAAAGCAGGCTTTGTGTTGGATGGTTTGGGCCAAAGGTAGGCTAATGTGAGTGTTCTGAGCATGTTTAGGTGGGTGAGGCTAAGCTGTAAGCTTCAAGGTTAGGTGTGTCCATTATTTTCGACTTATTGGTATTTCAACTTACAGTGCATTTATTGGATGAAATATTCTTAATACTTTTCTGGAAAAAAGGTCTCCTGTCCCTTGACCTGGCCTTGATGCCTCTCGTTGCCAGTGGGCACTCACGATGCTCTTTGGCTTTCTCTTGACTGGTTTACTCCCTGGATGCTGCTGGTCCAGACTGATATGGGAAACAACACAGGTCCCCATGGGCCTGGCGAAGTGGGAGCTGCTCTGGAGCCATGGGTGCAGGTGGAAGGAATGAAGGAGCAGCCTGATAGGTGTGGCAGCTGTGTGGCCACTCTGCTTGGAAACTTTCGGTTTTGGCGAGCTTTCTTGGTTTGTCTGGTGTCTGGTCCAACTTAGTGTGTAAAACACAGCAACCTATATTTGGATCGTGGAAAATGTCCTACTCGTGATTAGTTGGAAAGCATGCCGGGTTGTACTTCTGAAATAGCTGCTCTTCAACAGTCCAATTAAAAATACTGGTTTTCTGAGGCATGTTTATCAGATGGGGCAGTTTTCTTCATTCATTCATTTATTGCAGCCTCTCATCACTGGTAAAACCTGCACTGGTCTTTGGCGCATTCTCACATCCCACTGTTCCTGATCATATATGTGTTGACCTCTCCTGGGCCCTGTGTGTGGCACACTAGTATTTTTCTATGAATTCAGCAATGCTGGATCCCTAACCTAGTGTGCCTGGCAGGGGATCGAACCTGTGTCCTGGAGCTGCAGAGATACGGCCAATCCCATCGAGGCACAGCAGGAACTCCTGAAAAATATTACTTTGAATATTACTCCACAGGTTCAGAATTTTGAATTGTGCAGGCCACCCAGCCTCCAGAACCCACCACAGCTGTCTGAAAGGTTAAATCCACCCTCCATGGCATGGATTTCTGGTACCCTGTGACTTGGTCTCTACTGTCCTACACAAACATTGCTCCGGAAGATGCATTCCTGTTCAGCACTAAATCATTCAGCTAATATTTACTGAACTCTTGTTTTGTGCTTTGCGCTGAATATCTAATGAGCAAGAGAGGTACTCCCGCCGAGCCTACTCTTTGGTGAGATGTACAGAACCGTGTGGAGGCAGCTGTCATCGAGTGTGGCAGGTAGGCAGGTGCTCTAATAGGGCGAGTACAGGATGCAGGAGTCTGGACATTGCATCGCTTCCTTGGGTAGAAGGCCACTGAGTCCAAAGGTAGATGAGGTCAGGGAAAGCCTCCCAGAAGCTGTGGGTCTGGAGACGTGAAAGCTGAGCAGGTGAGCGCTAGGTCGAGCCGCAGGGCTGGCCTTCCTGCCAGAGGAGGCGGATTTGCATCTAGTTGGGGCCTGACGTGCCCCAGCCACTGAGCAAATGGTGGTCAGTGAGCGGATGTGCAGGGCCAGAGGTGAAGGGATGGTAGGGGGTGTAAGGAACTGCAGTGTTGAAGGTGGCCGAGCTCGTCGGGAACAGCAGAAGATGAAGCTGGGAGTGAGATCAGGGTGAGGATGGCATGGCAAGGAGTCGGGACTCTCTCCCGAGGCCGTGGGAGCTTACAGGGAAGTTTTTCACATGGGGCAGTTTGACCAGGTTTGCATTTTGTTCTGTGGAGAAGTTACACTGGAGACCAGGGTGAGCCTGGGCTGTGAGGACCAGCTAGTCACTTGGACTATGAAAGTAGAAGCAGGTGGAGAGAAATACTGGGATGGTGTGATCATTAGGACTAGGTGATTGATTGAATGTGCAGAATGGATCAAGAGTCAAGAATGATGCTTAGATTTCTGATTTGGGCCACTAGTGCCATCAGTCAAGATGCAGGAAACAGATAATGCAGTTCACCTTGGGTACCATGACCATCTCACTTTTGTCCTCCTGCTGAATCTGTCCACTTCTTCAAAGTCTCTCTTCCCCACTCCAGCTTGTGATGATCACTGTGTCCTCAAAATTCCTAGCCTCGTCTGTGTCACCGCCTCACTCAGCCCTTGGCACTTGCTTCCTCTCGTAGCCTACCTCTGGGTATTTCCACCTCCCTGGTGATGCGGCAGCATGAGGTGTGCCCACCTCCGGGTGATTTCGGGCTCAGCTTCGTCACAGCCTCTCTGCACGTACCTGTGGGAGGTGGTGATTCTCATTCAGAATTTTAAAAGCTCATTGGTTAGGAGGTTCAGTTTCTCTTAGTGTCCTGGAAATCTTTGGTCTTAAGATGGTCTCTTTAAGGAAAGACGAAAAACAGCTCAGGTTTGTAATTACTAGAGGCAGAGGGTGTTGGGACCGGGAATGGGATGAAAGTGGTGCAAAGGTTCAGTCTTCCTCATAAGGTGAAGAAGCACTAGGGATGTACTGTACACCATAGTATAACTCACAGTGCTGATTATCACATACGAAGCTTATTAGGAGAGTAAATCCTAAGAGCTCTTGTCCTAAGAAAATATTTTTTTCTTTCTCTTTTATTTTGTTTGTGTAGGAGATGATGGATGTACCCTATTTCACGACGTATGTAACTCAAATCAATATGCTGCCCACCTTAAATTTATGAAGTGCTTTAAGTCAAGATACATTTTAATAAAACTGGAAGGAAAAAATTTAAAAAACAAAAGTTCAAACCCGAAAGGATTTTTTTTTTCTCTCTCTCTCCTTACCTCAAACATTTACTGAGCTCTTAATTCACACTGGATGCGCTACTAGGGCCTTGAAAATATAAGAGAATAAGATACAGTTTTTTTTTTTGGCTGCTAATTAGTTGGGTAAGTGACCTCTTGTACCCACCTCTCTGTCCTAATTTCAATCCAGACTCAGGGCAAAGGAGGGAAGAAGGTCATCCAGACTGACGAGTGGAGGAATGGCCCCATCGAGGAACGCCTTGAGTATGCCCTTGTGAAGGTGAGTGTGGACGGGACAGCTGAGGTTGTTGCCGGACAGGAGGGGCAGACAGCTGCTGACAAAGGAGATCCCCTAGGTCGCCCTGGGTGATTTTACCTCTACCCCACCCCTGGCTCCAGAACATTTTGGTAGTATCTAGAGATATTTTTGGTTGTCCCAGCTGGGGGTGCGAGGTTTCACTGGCATCCAGTGGCCGGGGATGCTGCTAAACCTCCAGCGATGCACAGCACAGGCCCTCCCCATAGAGTCACTCAGTCCAGAGTGTCAGCAGTGCCAAGGCCAAGAAGTGCGGTCCTCGACCAGGTGCTGTCTGTCATTTGGTCAACAAGCAAGTCCTGGCTCTTCTGCTGTAACTGGGATTTTAGGCACAATGAATAATCTTTCTTGTGATAAACTACAATGGGAAAGAATATGAAAAAGGATATATATATGGATGACTGAGTCACTTTGCTGTACAGCAGAAATAAACACAACACTGCAAATCCACTATACTTCAATAAGTTAAAAAAAAAAAAATGAATCCGAAGTGAAGAAAAATCAATAATCTCTTGGCTTCAGTTTCCTCATTTGTGAGTATAGAAAATTTCAGAGTTCTTTTTTTGCCTCTAGAATTTAATTTTTACTTTCTTGGACCTTTTAAGAGTTACCTACTTCAGATGGTGGAACTAGTCAGCTACCTCCAAGGACCCTTGAACTGGGGATGCTGGAGGGTCAGGGCTTGATTGGTGAAAGCTGAGTAAGTGGAGGCCTCCTCATGGGTTTGAACTTCTTCTAAGGGTCCTACCCATTCTCATTGCTCTCACCGCATCAGCCCTGCAATATTACATTGAAATAACACACTGATTTCATAGGAGCTATCTACTGTGTAATCTGTTAAAGCACTAAGATAAAAAGTATATTTTATTATGGATTTGAACTTATTAGTACACCTCTCACTAATTTTTCACTTTTACTAAGGACTCAACTTTATATCAATAAAGCCACCTAAGCACTTTACATGGGTTATCTCATTTAATCTTCAGAATAACCTTACACGGTTGGTACTCTGTGATATATTAATCAAGGAAACGGAAGCACAATAAATTGCCTAAATTAGTGATAGGAGCCAGAGTTTGAACCCATGCAGTCTGATTCCAAAACCCACCCTCTTATGTCTTACCATGATTTATTCTTTGTTGGCTGTTTGAACTTAGGCCAGGTTTTTGTATGTGTGTGTGTGATTTTTCCTTTTTTTTTTTGCAGGGCATTGAAAAATATATTATTGAGGATACTGAGGAAGCCAGGTTAAACCAGGAAAAATATCCCCGACCACTGAATATAATCGAAGGGCCTCTGATGAATGGCATGAAAATTGTTGGTGATCTTTTTGGAGCTGGAAAAATGTTTCTACCTCAGGTTAGTAAATGACAGTGGGATGTTTTCACAGTGGAAGGAAAAGTCTTTTTATCTTTTAATAATAAGTTTGGGTATATTCCCAGGTTTTAATTTCAACAAGAGCTCAGGGACACTGAGATCTGGTTCTGGTTGTTCTTTCTCTAAATGTGTCTTAGGAGCAGTCTGGAAAATCCTCTGGGGTGGTGTGGAGGTTAGAGGTCACCTGGACATTCCAAGCATTCCAATCAGTCAAACACCCCCCCTCCCCCACCCCCAAATTAAAATAAAACCCGAGATGAATGTAAAGTTAATCTCACTGAGATTTGATTTGACCAGCCAGTGTTCATCCTTAGTATGAATATTTTGAAAAGATCATTACCATTTTTTTTTTCTTTTTATGGCCGCACCTGTGGCATATGGACATTCTTGGGCTAGATGTCCAATCAGAGCTGCAGCTGCAGGCCTACACCACAGCCACAGCAACACCAGATCCAAGCTGCATCTTCAACCTATGCCGCAGCTTGCGGCAACATCAGATCCTTAACCCACTGAGCGAGGTCAGGGATTGGACCTGCATCCTTGTAGATACTAGTCAGATTCTTAACCCATTGAACCACAAGGGGAACTCCAAGATCATTACCATTTTATATAGTGATATTACATTTAATGCATGCTTCAAGTAAAACCAGTACGCTTACATTGATTTACAGCAACTGCCGACCACATCAATTAACAAATACTTGTTGAACCTTTTTTTTTTTTTTTTTCTAATAGTTATTTCCCCAATCCAGTTTTTTTCTGCTGTACAGCATGGTGACCCAGTTACACATACATGTACACATTCTATTTTCTCACATTATCATGCTCCATGACTTGTTGAACCTTTTCGAGTTAACTTTAAGCTTGCAGACAAACTGCAGATGTAGTTTCAGTGTCCCTGGATCCCTGCCTCAGCCTCTTCCCCTAATGTTAACAGTTTTACTTGCTTATCATACGGTTATCAGAACCAGGAAATTACCATCGGTGTTAATACTGCTAATTAAAGACCTGATTCCAGTGTCCCCAGTGTTTCCACTACTATTCTTTTTGTTCCAGAATCCCACATTGCTTTTAGCCCACCTTCTCTAATAGTTCCTGAGTCTTTCTTTATGACCTTGACTTTAGAAGAGTACAGTACATTTTGATACTGGTAGATGTCCCTCCGTTTGAATTTGTCTGATGTTTTCTCATTTTTGGCAAGAATAACAGAGTAATGCTGTGTCCTTCTCAGTGCATCCTGTCAGGAGGCCCATCTTGTCGCTGTCTCGTTGCTGGTGAAGTTAACTTTGATCGTTTGGTTAATGGTGTTGGCTAGGTTTCTCTGCTGTAAATTTACTTCTAGGGAGAAACTCTGAGACTGTGCACATACCCTATTTCTCATCTACTCATGAATTTTAGCTTACACTGATGAGTTTTATAAAAGGCTTTGTTCTTTTTTTTCTATTTGTTAACAAATTTGACGTTACATTTTGTAAATTTAAGGTGTGCAATGATACATTATATATATATTGTAACATGACTGCCATTGAAGCAGATTTCTCATACTACACCATTCTAGTACAATATTATTGTGTATATTCATTGTATTGTGTGCTAGAGCTCTATGGCTTATTTACTTATTTACAAGTTTGCATCCTTAAATGCCATCAGTCTTATCCTCCCACCCCCCATTCCTTGGTAATCATCTTTTTACTGGGTTTTTGGTTTGTTTTTACAGGTTCGACTTTTTTTAGATTCCACACCTAAATGGTGTCATACAGTACTTATCTTACTCTGTCTGATTTATCTTGGTTAGCATAATGTGCTCAAAGGTCTATCAGTGTTTTCTGAACGTAGCAGGTTACCCTCCTTTATCATTGCTAAGTAATATTCCTGTGTGTGTGTGTGTGTGTGTACCGCATCTTTTTTTATCCATTCATATGTTGATGAGTATTTGGCTTGTTTCCATATCTTGGCTATTATAAATAATGCTGTGATAAACATGGGTGTGCATATATATATATATTTTTTTTTAATGATTACACCTGCAACATATGGAAGTTCCTGGACTGAATCTGAGCCCAGCTGCAATCTACCCCACAGCTGTGGCAATGCTGGATCCTTTATACCACTGCAATGGGCTTGGGATTGAACCCACACCTCCACAGTGACCCAAGCCCTTCAGTCAGATTCTTAACCCAGTGTGCCACAGCGGGAATCCATCATGGGTGTGCATATCTTATTGAAACCATGTTTTCATTTCCTTTGGTTTATACCCAGAAGTGGAAAAATAGGTATGGTAGACCTATTTTTAACTTTTTGAAGAATTTCCAGATTGTTTTCCATGTGGTTGGACTAATTTACATTCCCACTAGTGTATAAGAGTTCCCTTTTCTACACATCCTTGTCTTCTTGATGGCCATTCTAACAGGTGTGACGTGATTTCATCGTGGTTTTGATTTGCATTTCCCCAATGATTAGGGATGTTGGGCATCTTTTCATGTGCCCATTGGCCATTTTGATGTCCTCTTTGGAAAAAAATGTCTTTTTAGTTCTCTGCCCATTTTTAAAATTGAAATATTTGTTTTTTTGTTATTGTGTTCTTTACATATTTTACGTATTTTTAATTACACATTAATCCCTTAGGCAGTGTATTTTCTCCCATTTGTAGGCTTTAAAAGGCCTTTTTTTGCCTAAGCTTTAATTACAAGTGAATTGTAATGCTGGGGACTGAGAAGAGAAGGCTGGGAAAGGGCTTGCGGAGAAGTCTGATATTAGAGAAGTGATGGAGGATTTTCTAGGCAGAGAAAAATGTGCAGAAGTTCCGAGGAGAGAAACTGACATTTGATTTCTGGCCTTGTTTTCCTTTTGCTGTACCTCATTCATTAGCTCTCCTCACAGGGAACTCATTCCTTACCCCACCCACTGTTAAAAGTGGACTCCAGGGTGGCTGACCTGAGGTCAAAGCATACATCATAATTTGTGCTAAAATTTCACCAGTGACCAATAGCATCCCGCCAGGTGCTTTGGTAAAGGTACCTGACTCTGTGTGTTTTCCCCAGGTTATAAAGTCAGCTCGTGTCATGAAGAAGGCCGTTGGTCACCTTATTCCCTTCATGGAAAAGGAGAGAGAAGAAAACCAAGTGCTTACCGGCATAGTAGAAGATGAGGCAAGTCATATTGTCTGGGCTTGTGGGCCTGTGAGGAATTGGCCCTGGACACTGTTACTGAGTGGGACTAGGGACCTAAGCCAGCAGGCTAGGCTGTGTTTGTCATTGAAGATGAAATGGAGAGATGATCTAGCTCTTTTACCAAATATCAGAGTACCCTAGGATTTTCCTTGAATGTGGCTCCATGAAATTTTTAATAGGAACATTATTTTTCAAACAAAGCCCATGATTTTGAGACAAAACCAGTTGGTTCATTCATCCACTGACTATTTACAAAGCTCCTACTATGTGCCTGGTACCATGCTTGACACTGTAGCTAGCAAAGATTGGTTCCTGCCCTTAAGGATAATGTTTGGTTTGGGGAAAACCTCTTAACTGAATCTTCTCTGTGTGCTAGTAATGTTCTTGGTGCCACTTCTGGATTCATTTTAATTCTTGGCTACAGCACCCTAGAGAATCATTAAGCTGACCTTGCTGAACTCCCTATGAAGCTCAGTCAGCTTTGGTCCCTAGGATTCTGAACTGGTAAATTGATCTGGGTTTGTGAATGGCTCTGACATTGTGTTTATAAAAATCCCACCTGGCTTGCATGCCTCTTCTTTGCCTTTTTTTTTTTTTTTTTTTTTTTTTTGAGGGAGGGATGCTGACAGAAAAGTAGTATTGAAAAAGATAACCCAAGCCTCCCCCTGCCCTGGTCATGCCCATCCTGATGGGACACGAGCAGTTCTCTAGCTCTCCTCTCTCCCTTTACTGCCAACAGTAAACATTTATCAGATATGGTTGGGAGGCTTAAGGATATGGTCTTCAGCGATGGGACCATTTTGTATTGAACTTAAACTGTGCTTTGCGGTGATGTACTGCATGATCTTGGTTGAAGCCCTCTGAGCTAACCAGCTAGGTGGGTCTCTTTGAACTGCTTGGGCTTACAGCCTTCTGTTCACAAAGCACGGGTTCTGGGTCTGTCCTTGAGGCTGTCTTGCTTGTATTGAATCATTCTCTGTGCCACCACCTACCTGGCTCTAGAGAACTGCGTGATCTGCTTTGAAATGACCACAGCAGTGCTTAGCTGCTTGGCTTCCTCTCCAGGACCCTTACCAAGGCACCATCGTCTTGGCTACCGTTAAAGGTGATGTGCACGACATAGGCAAGAACATAGTTGGAGTGGTCCTTGGCTGCAATAATTTCCGGTGAGTTAAGACCCACGCCTTTCAACTGCTTTCTCATTTAAAATAAGAGCATCAACAATAGGATGATTCTTTATTGGGTGGGAAGGGTAGGGTATGGCAGTGAGAGTTAGAGCTTATTATTTCTTTTTCTTCACTGTGTTTGCAGATTGTTTACCTAGAACATACCTTTTCAGATGAAATAAATTAGTAATTATTTAATGTTATATGTTCAGTAAGGACAAAAAGAATAGTAAAAACGATTCAAGCAGGGTCCGAACCACCAAGAGGCCTTCCTGGAAATTGACCTTGGCCAGAGGCAGGAACTTCGGGGCTCCACTCCATGGCCAGTGGCCTTGAGCGAGTTTGCTTTTTTTCTCTCAATGAACTGCCAGATTTTAGAGCCAAGATCTTTTAGGACTTCTGCTAAATGGAGTTTTATAGGAAGGCTTTGGCTCTTCAGGTCTTTTTTCTTTGCTTAGAACAGAACCTTGCATGCCTCTTGGTTTTGAATGTTGTATACAAGTAAAATCCCTTTCTTACACATATCACTGTAGTTGGATGATTATTCAGCAGAAATTTATTTCCATATGAGAGCTCATGACCTACATATACTAAGTGCATGTATTGCTCAGATTTCAACATATTCTTATAATGAAAAGCCCAATATAATGAATGTTTTCTCTGGCCTGTGTCCAGCCAACAGCCCTTTTGCGTCATGGCTTCTTTCCAATGTGCTCTTCTCTCTGTAGAGAAGGGACCTGCCTGTAGTTCCAGCTGTGCCCCTTGGAGCCATCCCCTCCCACTGTCAGATAACAATTACCCTTTGGGAAGTTCCCATTGTGACTCAGTGGAAATGAATCTGATTAACATCCATGAGGACGCATATTCTATCCCTGGCCTTGCTCAGTTGGTTAAGGATCCGGCATTGCGGTGGGGAAGGTTGCAGATGTGACTCGGATCTAGTGTTTCTTTGGCTATGGTGTAGGCCAGTGGCTACACCTCCAAGTTGACCCCTAGCTTGGGAACCTACATATGCTGTGGGTGCAGCCCCCAAAAGACAAAAAAAATTAAAATTTACCCTTTGAGCCCCCTTCCTAAGCTCAGTTAAACATGTTTATCTGGCTCTGCACTCAGGGCTAATTAAGTGCCACTAAGAGCCACTCTGAAAGGCTGGAGGTGGAACCCTTCCCTCCTGACTGTCTTCATGGGCACTTCTGTTGGGCTGCCTGTTCACTGTCAAGACTTACATTCTCTCCTAGTCATGGAAGTGAGAGATGTTGTTCTTGTTCTTGGAATGTATTTATTATTTTTTAAAAGATAAATATACTGAGATATAGTGGAGATTATTACAATGAGGTCTTACCTACAGAGTGTTTAGATGAGGTGTTTGCTTCCTAATATCTGTGGCATTTCTGCCATAGTCTCACCTTTTCAAACACTGTGTTGTTGATTTCTGTTTGTATTCATCACGATTAGTTGAAATTCAGCACAGCTAATAAATGTAGATTGTCTATTGTATAACATGCATTGTATCAGAGACACCAAAATGAATTAGTTGACCTGTCTCCATTCAAGAACTTTACTGTTTATCAGGCTAAAAAGCCAGGTACATATTCAAGGGGGATAATGGGACAAGAACTGTTGAAAAAGGCAATTTGTAGACAAACTCCCTAAAGCAGTTCTTAGGATATCATTGTTATTCGTTTATCGTTTTTTATTATGAAAAATGTATACATAGCTGAGAGAATCATACCAGGATTGTTTTTTCCTCCAGTAAAGACATTTTAAGAGGCTAGGGAGAACTGTGGCATTTCTCCAGGGTGCTACTGGAGCCAAATGTTAGCAGTCAAAGTGGCTTATTAGACCTGAGGCTTTCCTCCAGCATACCCAGTTCCTCTGGCTTGTGCATTGGAGGTCTGCTTATCTTTGCCAGTAAGTAACTACAGACACACTTATGATGAAATGCTATTCTTTTTGCAAAAAAACAAGTCAATGTGCAGACCTTCCCTATCAGGCCAAACATCCCTATGGGTCTTGGGTCTTGGGTCTTGTAACACATGGACTCTTGGCATTGGTGGATTTAATGTTGTGATGTCAGCTAGCAGACAGTTGCCCCTGAAATCTGCCTAATGTAGTTAAGTTTATGCTTTTGCTGGGCATCTGTGTTCCAGACTGATGCCTGGGTGAATCCCCCAGCTGGTGAGTGAGTAGCAAACCATCCAATGCAGCTTTCTCATCCCTGGCTCTTTGTTGTTGATGTAGTAAATCTTATGAAATGACGGGGATTCTGTGTTTGTGGAGGAAAATGGAGTAAAGAGGTCTAAAGGTAACAGTTCTGTCTAGAAAGAAAACACATATTATGGGAGTGATGCAAGAGAATTTGAAGATTTGAGAATTTGGCTAGATCTGGGGATGTGTCCACTAAGAGTTTACCAATACCTAACATTTGTTTACTGTTTCACAGTTTATATGGGGCTTTTATAGAACTGATTTCTCTCTTCTTTTGAGTATTCTTTTCCTGATTTCTTTCTTGTCTTGTCCTTCATTCTTTCTTTTTATAATATTGATCCTGCTTTGCCTGCCTTAATTTCTGTATTTCTCATTTTACTCAGCTAGCAAGTGGCAGACCATACTCAGGGCTTCTGAATCCAAAAGCCGGGACTCTGTGTTATGTCAATTTAGCTTCCAGTATTTATTCCAGTTATAAACAACTTTAGCTGTAATATCTAATATTAATATTCTAGTTAAATTCCTGTTAAGAAATAATTTAGAATATTTAAAAATGTTTTTGATCAGATATTTTATTACATAAAAGTTTATTTTACATATACTCTTCAGTAATAATGGTATAAAAAGACAGATTTAGACTTTTCCCATTTAAAAGATAATGCACACTGTTTAATTGGGTAAGAAAAAGTAGCATATATTAACAGAAATTTAGAAAGTAGATAACATACATCTAGTACTTTAAAAAATATGGATCTGGTGAAACAAAATGAAGCATGTTTACATTTAAACATTTATTTATTATAGTTGATTTACAATATTCTGTCAATTTCTGCTACTCAGCAAAATGACCCAATTATTTATATTATATATAGTATATATATAATGTATATAAGTATGTAATATATACATTATTTTTCTCCTGTTATCTTCCATCATGTTCCATCACAGATGATTGGCTATAGTTCCCTATTTCCCTGTGCTATACAGAAGAACCTCATTGCTTATCCATTCCAGATGCGATAGTTTGCATCTACTCCCAGTCCATCTCACTTCCTTCCTCTCCCCCTTGGCAACCACAGGTTGCTCCATGTTTATAAGTTTGCTCCATATTTATAAGTTTATAAGTTTGCTTCTTTTCTGTAGATAGGTTCACTTGTACCATATATTAGATTCCACGTGTAAGTGATATCATATCATATGGTATTTGTCTTTATCTTTCTGACTTACTTCACTTAGTATGAGACTCTCTAGTTCTATCCCATATTTACATTTTAACCAGTAGTTCTCTCTCTCTCTCTTTTTTTTTTTTTTTTTTTTTTTTGGTCTCTTTTTCTTTTTAGGGCCACATCCACGGCATATGGGATCCAAGGCTAGGGGTCCAGTTGGAGCTGTAGCCGCCGGCCTAGGCCAGAGCCACAGCAATGTGGGATCCGAGCTGCATCTGTGACCTACACCACAGCTCATGGCAATGCCGGATCCTTAACCCGCTGAGGCCAAGGATCGAACCCTCGAACTCATGAATGCTAGTTGGGTTTGCTAGCCACTGAGCCACAGTGGGGACACCTAACTAGCAGCTCTTAATATAACTGTCTAGTCTGGATAAATAAAAAGTAATATAGGGCTAAGAAGGAAACACTTTGAAATTGCATAACATTAGAGTTTTCAGCCGGGTGAGGAAAATGAATGTGTCTAAAGAGATTCTGTTGTGGCACAGTGGAAATGAATCCGAGTAGTATCCATGAGGATGCAGGTTCGATCCCTGGCCTCGCCCAGTGGGTCAGGGATCCTACTTTGCTGTGAGCTGTGGTGTGCAGCTCAGATCCTGCATTGTTGCTGTGACATAGGCCAACAGCTGTAGCTCTATTTGACCCTAGCCTGTGAACTTCCATATGCCTTGGATGTAGCCCTAAAAAGAAAAAAAAAAAAAAAAAAGAAAAGAAAAAGAAAGAAAATGAATGTATTTTAGTCAAGGATACACGAATCCAGTCTTTCCTAGCATCTCACATGCTCTCTTGATCATTATTCAGAGGCTTTCATCGTGTGTGTGTGTGTGTGTGTGTGTGTGTGTGTGTGTGTGTGTAGTGTTCCAGTTTAATTGAGATATAAATGACGTACATTGTATACATTTAAGGTATACATGTTGAGTTGATACACTTATATATTGCTTACTTATAGTATGAGTACCACCATAGTGTTAGCTAACTAACACCTCCATCACATTACATAATTACCATTCCTTTGTTGTGAGAGCATTTAAGATCTCCACTTAACACTCTCAGGTGTTTAATACAGCATGGTTCACTATATTCACCACGCCGGGTATTAGGTCCCTGAACTTACTCATCTTCCAACTGGAAGTTTGTACCCTTAACCTACATCTCATTTTCCCCACCGTGTAGCCCCTGGTAACCACTCTTAGACTGTTTATTGAGTCAGCTTTTTAAGATTTTCTGTGTAAGCATATCAGACAGTATTTAATATTTGTCTTTATTCTGACATATCTCACTTAGCATAATGCTCTCAAAATCCATCCATGTTGTTGCAATGACAGTATTTCCTTCTTTCTTATGGCTTGTTATGGTTTCATTATATATATATCTTCTCTCTTTTTTTTCCCCTCCATATCTTTAGTTTTCTGTTGACAGCTTCACCATGGATTGGAAACCTTAGTTGGGGCTGCAGACTGGTAGGGTGCTCCCATCTAGTGGTAGTACATGTGAATTGCAGGATCAGAATATCTTTAACTTCACCTGACAGCAGATATGAGGCACCCTACGTGGATGCAGATGCAAGCTTTATTTTCAATTTTAATTCCTTCTGGAGAGTAAAGGGGCTTTATTTATTGCAATGTTTGTTTTCTAAATTGTATATATATATATATACATATATATATATATTTTTTTTTTTTTTTTTTGTCTTCTAGGGCTGCACCCATGGCATAAGGAGGTTCCCAGGCTAGGGGTCTAATTGGAGCTGTAGCTGCTGGCCTACACCATAGCCACAGCAATGCCAGATCTGAGCTGAGTCTGCGACCTACACCACAGTTCATGGCAATGCCGGATCCTTAACCCAGTGAACAAGGCTAGGGATCAAACCTGCAACCTTATGGTTCTAGTTGGATTCATTAACCACTGAGCCACAACGGGAACTCCAAATTGTATATATTCTTAAATAGTATTGAATGCCTTTGCTAAAGCATTAAGTGCAGCTTACATTTTTTTCTGAATAAGAAGCCCAAATTAAATGCTTGCATTTACAGCTCTGTTACAAGCTCTTTAGAAAGGTGATTATAAAAGTGTTTCCATAGCATCATTTTTATTTTCTTTATTCTTTTAATCTTGTGGCAAAATATTAAGAATGTATATAAGAAGATGCCTACAGGCATAGGGTGTAGCTCAGAGTGTGGAAAGGAAGCCAAGGGAAAGCCCGGGAGAGGCGGGGAGGCGGGGGGGATGGAGAGGTTTGTGGGGGAAGCAGGAGTTGTAGTAGAGGGGGAAGACAAGTGGGAAGGGATGGTGGAAGAATGGGTTTCCTCCACACCTTCCTCTCCAGGGTTCAGATTCTTTGCTTCAGCCAAAGTTCCCCAGGTCTGGTTGTTTGTAATTCTGGGCTTACATAGCGCTAGTCTCTACCTGGATAGCCCTTTTTTTTCCTATCCTCTGACTAATCCCTACTTATTTCTTCAAGATTCAGCTGGTATCACCTTCCTGGAGTGCTTCTAACTGTTCAGGTTAGATGGCCTCCCACAACACACCATAAATGCCTCCTTCACAGCACTTGTCACGCTGTGTTCCAATTCAGAACCTGCCAGCAGCTTCTCAACTCAGATGTGCTCAGAACTGATTGCCTCCTGCCCCGGTCCTAAGTTGGCTGTTCGTGGCGGTGAGCAGCCTCCTTCATGTGTCCCAGTGCCACAAATACGATTTCCTATGTGTGGAAAACATTGGCAGTGCTCCTCTGAACGGGGATATATTTGACTGTCTCCCAGCAAGACTTTTTTTTTGTGTCTGCAACCTACACCGCAGCTCATGGCAATGCCGGATCCTTAACCCACTGAGCGAGGCCAGGGATTGAACCCACATCCTCATGGATACTAGTCGTATTTGTTACTGCTGAGCCACAATGGGAACTCCTCCCATCAAGACTTCTTAAGGCAGCCTAGTAAGTTGGAAATTGAACTTGTACCCCTGACCCTAGCTCACTGTTCCAGACCTCTTGTCTCCTCACTGACTGCTAGTTGTGTCTCTCTTGCCCATTTCTCCTTCTCTGTGCAACTGCTGAACAGGAGAGGCTCCAAGGCTTGGCCCTGAGGCATCTTCTATGTCTGTCCTCTCTGCCAGGTTAGGGCCTCTCTGACTGTAGGGTGACTTCTGATCCCCTGGCGATCGTGATAAAAGTCAGATCTGATGAAGTAGGTCTGGACTTGGATTTCTGCATTTCTAACAAGCTCCCAGGTAATGTTGGTGCTGCTGGTACAGGTGCAGGGAGCCCAGTTAGGGTAGCAGAGGCCTAGACAGCTTTAGATCATTTCATCCGGTCTCCTGACTCTTTTCTCTTGTTCCTCTCCCCTGCCCATCTGCTCTTCCCCTTTCCCTCCATCCTTCACCCCCCACCCCACCACTTGCTTTTGGCAGTTTATTTTTCTAAATCTTTTACGAGTAGTCTCAGGACTTTTTAAAGCCCTCTAATAGGCCAGCAAGTCTCAGGTTTTATCACCTGCATGGATCTCTCATTTGAACTCCAGACTTAAATATCCAGATGACCTCATGAGCCCTTTTAAATATCTAAAAAAATCCCAGACTTTAATTTTTGAACATTGACCTAATCATCACCATTGAGTTACCTCTTCTCCCTCTCTGCCTCACTCCCTACAGCTTTCTCCTTCCTCCATTTCTGTGTGGCCATGAGGTCTCCTTACTTTTCCTTCAGGCAAGTGAGCATGTACACGATGTTCCTAAAAGACACGTTGCCTGAAACAAGAGAAGGATTGAGAGCAAGAGGATCTTGCCATCATAGCGATGATTTTAATTGAATTTTTAAAATATATATAATGTTGAAAACAGTCAGCTTTGAAATGCATGCCTTTTTGTCTTGATTTAAAAGCAGCGTGCTATTTTGCTTAGCTTTATAGTCTGTATTTAGTCATAGCTTAACAAATCCAGTTAGGACTGTTTTCAGTATGCTTCAAAAAAAAAAAAAACAAAAAAAAACCAAAAAAGATATTGCCTCCCTCCTGTTATAACCTGCAGTCCCTCATCATCACAACCTGCAGTATTTCTTTTCCACTGGGTTAGTGCTAGCAGATCTGAATAGAGTTACCACTGATTTGAAATTATCTACTTACTGAGGATTTCATATGTGCTAAGGCCTTTTTTTTTTTTTTTTTTTTTTTAAATAATGGCAACAAGCTAAAAAAAACCCCAACAAGGTAGATGAGAAGCAAGGCTTGTGCCCTGGTATCCACCACCTGCTGTTAGCAGCTGATATTAAGTCAGGTAGTAGTTTGTTTGTTTGTTTGTTTGTTTGTCTTTTTGCCTTTTCTAGGGCCGCTCCCTCGGCACATGGAGGTTCCCAGGCTAGTGGTTGAATCAGAGCTGCAGCTGCTGGCCTACGCCATAGCCACAGCAATGCCAGATCCGAGCTGTGTCTGCAACCCACACCACACAGCTCACAGCAATGCTGCATCCTCAACCTACTGATCGAGGCCAGGTATCAAATCCACAACCTCATTGTTCCTAGTCGGATTTGTTAACCACTGAGCTGACGGAAACTCCGGTAGTAGTTCTTAAGCATTGATTTTTAAAGCATTTTTTTCTTTTTCTTTTTCTTTTTTTTAGAAATATCCCCATTTATTTTATTTGAATTAAATTATAGTTGTTTTACAGTGTTGGGCCAATTTCTGCTGTATAGCAAAGTGACCCTGCCATGCATGTATAAACATTCTTTTTCTCAATTATCTTCCATCATGTTCTATCACAAGTGATTGGATATAGTTCTCTGTGCTACACAGCGGGACCTCATTGCTTATCTATTCTCAGTGGAATAGTTTGCATCTACTAACCCCAAACTCCCAGTCCATCCCTCTGCCACCCCCTCCCCCTTGGCAACCACAAGTCTGTTCTATATGTCCATGAATTTATTTCTGTTCTGTAAATAGGTTCATTTGTGCCATATTTTAGATTCCACATATAAGGATATCATATCATTTAGTATTTTTCTTTCTGACTTATTTCACTTAGTATGAGAATCTCTATTTCCATCCATGTAGCTGCAAATGGCATTATTTCATTCTTTTTAATGGCTGGGTAGTATTCCATTGTGTGTATATACCACATCTTCTTAATCCATTCATCGGTCACTGGACTTTTAGCGTATTTCCATGTTTTGGCTATTGTGAACAGTGCTATTATGAACATGGGGGTGTGTGTATCTTTTTGAATTGTAGTTTTGTGCAGATATATGCCCAGGAGTGGGATTGCTGGATCATATGGTAGTTCTCTATTTAGTTTTCTGAGGTACCTCCATACTATTTGCATAGTGATTGTACCAACTTACATTTACCAGCAGTGTAGGAGTGTTCCCTTTTCTCCACACCTACTCCAGCATTTGTTCTTTTTGGACTTATTAAATGCTGGCCGTTCTGACTGGCATGAGGTGATACCTCATTATAGTTTTGATTTGCATTTGTCTAATAATTAGTGATGTTGAGCATTTTGTCATATGCCTCTTGGTCATCTCTATGTCGTCTTTGGTGAAATGTCTACTTAGGTCTTCTGCCCATTTTTCAATTGGGTTATTTGTTTTTTTGCTGTTGAGCTGTATGAGTTGTTTGTATATTTTGGAGATTAAGCTCTTGTTGGCTACATCATTTGCAACTGTTTTCTCCCATTCTGTATGTAGGTTGTCTTTTTTTTTCCCTCTATGGTTTCCTTTTGCTGTACAGAATCTTGTAAGTTTAATTAGGTTTGATTTGTTTATTTTTGTTTTTATTTCTATTGCCTTGAGAGACTGACCTAAGAAAACATTTGGGAATTCCAGTTGTGGCTCAGCAGGTTACAAACCCAAGTAGTGTCCGTGAAGATACTGGCCTTGCTGAGGGGGTTAAGGATCTGGCACTGCTGTGCACTGTGGTGTAGATCGCAGTCATGGGTCAGATCCTGCGTTGCTGTGGCTGTGGTGCAGGCTGGCAGCTGTAGCTCTGATTCGTCCCCTAGCCTAGGAACTTCTATAAGCCAGAGTGCAGCCCTAAAAAAAAAAAAAAAGGAAGGAAAAGAAAACATTTGTACAGTTGATGTCAGAGAATGTTTTGCCTATGTTCTCCGTAGGAGTTTTATGGTTTCTTGTCTTATATTTGAATCTTTAAACCATTTTGAGTTTATTTTTGTGCATGGGTAGTCCCTGACTACCCTTATTCTTTGCTTCTATATAGTGTGTACTGTTCATAGATATTTATTGAGTGAACTTTCCTGGCCTCTTTCTTGGTCCATGAGGCTAAGAAGATGGGTCTTAGGTTTTGGTATCAGATCTTGGTTCAAATCCCAGCTCTACTATTAATTCGTTGCTTGATTGGACAAGATGCTTAACTTCTGGCCCCACACTTCTCTTGGCCTTTCCTCATCAAAATGTAAAAACCATATTTTTAAGAATTTTTTAAGAAAGAGTTTCAGTTGGTAAAACCTACCTCAAAATCAAGTTTAAAATGTGAGTCAAACATCATAAAAATATTTCTACTCTTTAACACAACAGTTCTGTTTATAGTCATCCATCCAATGCATACATTTGGGTAAATGCATGAACACATGAAAACAAACCAAAATAATAGGCCCCATGGTAGTGCTTCCATCATCAAGCTCCTGTGAAGGTGAAACAAGATTGCTTATACAGAAGGCTTAGAATAGTGGAAACAACCCATGTGTCCCCAGATGGATGAGTGAATAAACACCACGTGGCACATTCATACAGTGGAGTATTATTCAGGCTTAAAAAGGGATAAAGTTCTAGCATAGGCTAAATGGATGAACACTGAGGACATTATGCCAACTGAAATAAGCCAGTCACAAAAGGACATGTACTGTATGATTCTGTGTAAATATCCAGACTAGCAAACTGACAGAGACAGGATGTAGAGGTAACCAGGGGCTGGGGAAGTAGGGAGGGGGAGGGAGTCGATTGACAGGGGAACACAGAGCTTCTGTTCTGGGCACTGAAAGAGTTTTGAAAATAAATAGTAAATAAATAGTAGTGATGGTTGCACAATATTGTGACTGACTGTAACTAGTGGTGCTGAATTATCCTCTTAAAATGGTTAAAACGGCACTTTATGTATTATATTTATTCTATCAGAGCTTAGAAAATAATAATGTCCTGTGGTAAGAACCATTGATTGTATACTACTTGCAACAGTGAATGATAAGCTCTGGGATTTGTCTCAGCACAGTTCTTGGCACATGGTCTGTCCCTAATAAACAGCAGTCGTCCTTGCACTGGTTGTCAGTAGTGAGCTTTTCGATGTGATTCCATGTGATATTAGAGCCATATTTAATGGCTAAATAAAAATGTTACTCTAGCCTTGTCTCTAATGGTTCTCATTAATTTTTCTCCCATCTCATTTCTGCGCTCTAGAGTTATTGATTTAGGAGTCATGACTCCCTGTGATAAGATACTGAAAGCCGCCCTCGACCACAAAGCAGGTACTGTGTAGCTGAGCTCCTGGACACCTCAGTGAACGTGGTCCCCCAGTGTCTGTTGGTGGACGGTACCGCCCCAGCCCACATGGCTGGGGGACTGCAGACACTTAACTCCTGTCTGGGGGCTGAGGGATGAGTAGGTAACTGGAAAGCTCCTTTACAGCCTTGAGGAATGGAATGGGGACAGGCTTCTTGTAAGGAAACAGTTTGTATTAGTTTTTTTTTTTTTTTCTCTCTCGCATGCTCTCTCTCTGTGTACTTGCTTTTATGTTTCTTCAGACACTGACACATCCGTCTGGGAAATCATAAATGGTATATTATGTTGCATAGTTTCCTGAAACCTTGGCAAGCATATTATTGCAACTTATAAGTCGAAAATCACATTTGCTCCTGAAAGCAAGCAAACAATAAATTAAAAACTCCATGTTGGAAAAGAAGTCTCAGAATTAGAAGTTCGGAACTGATATTCTGTCTTGGGGTCTTTATTACAGAGTTTTGAAAATGAGTTTTCATACTTTTCTTCTTTTGCTCTTATCCTCCTTCTCACTGTTCTTTTTTTTTTTTCCTTTTTAAAATAATAGATATAATTGGCCTGTCAGGGCTTATCACTCCCTCCCTGGATGAGATGATTTTTGTTGCTAAGGAGATGGAGAGGTTGGCTATAAAGATCCCGCTGTTGATTGGAGGCGCGACCACTTCCAGGTGAGTTGGGCCAGTGAGCTTTGTGCTTCACTGAAATGTTTGAAAACATTGATACAACCTTTTTTTTTTTAATGCCAGTGTTTGAAAACAGTGATACAACCATTTTTTTTTTTTTAATGGCTTTTTTCCTGTGGTACCTTGGCTCCTTATTATATAAACACCTGAACTTTCCAGTCTTCACATGGACAAAAGCCAGAATCACTGGGGCTCAGGCTCCCACCCCCTGCCTGTTAAGGCTTCCTTGACCTTGTAGTCTTCTTCCTCAATGCTCTCACTTCCCTGTCAGCTCCTGGGATTCTCATGAACACTTAGCCCAGCCCCACTGAAATCAAACTGAGTGGAAAAGCTGTGGATTTGGCACAAAGACATCACTCCATTTATAATGTGAATGTACCATTTTCAGGAGTAGTCACAGTGTCCTATGTCACTTATCTGCTAATTGCTTTTCATACTCGAAGGGGCTTCAGTAATATGGCTCTGGTTGCTCATGTTAGAAACCTGGGTTTGCTTTTCCATGGAGGACTTACCCACTCGGTATGTGGCAGATTGTTCTCCAGGGATATGACCAGTCATTGATACTTGGGGTTTCAGTGAGCATGGACTTGGGTAATGGAAGATTGCAGTGTGAATGTTCATTAGCTTAGTAAAGAAAATGGTAAGAGAATCTACGGATGATTGTCGGAGTGAAAGACCTTTTAAAATCATGGTTGTAAAATAGGATAAATAAATATTTCAATGAGCAGATGTAGTGAAATGCATTTTGAATTATATGTGATGCTAGTTTCCAAATAAGAACCATTTTGTATAGACACTTAGAAGGTCAGTATCAGGAAACCACATGTTGCTACTTGTGCAAATTGGATCATTACCAGTAGTTAATTTTGTAACTCTTACCAAGTGAGAGCCACCAGATTAGAGGTGGCTCTTAGAAGTTAATCAGAAGTAACATGACTAGCCTGTCATGATACATCATTGGGAGAATTAGTGATAAATGACTCTTCACAGTTATAACCTGGTATACCAAGTTAAAGGTAATCAGATCAGAAATCACCCCTAGTCTTCATGCTATTGCAGAGTATCTCTTCTCGCCATCTCGGAAACTGGGATTGTGTTCCTCCCCGGAGACAGAAATCTGGGTCCTATGACTTCCCAAGGTTTTTTTTTTAAACTCTCTGATGTTTTGTTTCTCGATGAGCATTTCCAGTTCTGTTCTCTTCCATGCTTGTTGCAGTTTCTGAAAAATTACTTGGAAAATAAAAGCCAGTAATGGTGCGTCCAGGTGACCATCCCCTGGAGCAGCCCTTGAAAACGGGTTCTCACGAAGCCTCCTCTAACATCAGTGTAAGATTCTTCCTCCCATCGAAAGTAGTGACCGTGGGTGAGCTCTCAGATCTGGAGCTGGCTTCATCAAGCCCCCTTATTAAAGTGAGCACTTGCTGAAGCGGAACAGTCAGACAGAAAAGTACACAAATGACAGACAGATTGATGGGTTTTTACGGAAATGAAGCCATCTATGTGATGATTCCCAGATGAAGAAATACTAACATTAATGACCGTCTAGGATTCCCCACCTGGTCATCCTTTTCAGTAAAAGTAACTACTGCTCAGTTTTCTATCACCATAGTTTGGTTTTGCCTGCATTTCAACTCAGTATAAGTGGGATCCTACTGTGTGTATTCTTCTGTGTCTAGCTCAACATTATGTCTTTTAGGCATAAAGACATAATTGCTACAGTAGTTTTTTTTTTTTTTTTCAATTTTGGTATATATCACATCATATTATGCCCTTTGGCTTATCCATTCATGCTACTGTTGGTGGACATTTGGGTTTTTCCAGTTTTGGGGCTATCACACCGAATGCTGCTATGTATGTATTTCGTCCCTGAAGAAGACTTGCTGGATCCTAGGATACACCTGTGGTTGTCTGTGTTAGATACTGCAGGGTCATTTTCCAAGGTGATTGGATTAATTCACATTCACCCTGGTAGTTATAAGAGTTTCAGTTATTCCACTTTAATGTGCGTGTAAAAATACCTTGATATGGTTTTCATTTGTATTTCTCTGCTGCTAATGGTGTTGAGTACCTTTTCATGTATATATTGACTATTTGCATATGCTTTTTAAATCTGGTATTTTAAAATTTGGTTTCTACCTTTTTTTCTTAATTAGTATGCATTCTTTATTAATATTGAATACAAACTCTTTGTTGGAAATATATATTACAAATAGATTCTTCCAGTGTGGCTTTCCTTTTGCTATTTTAGTTAGGTTTTGAGTAACAAAAGTTCTTAATTTTCATGAAGCCTGATTTATCCATCTCTTCCTTTATGGTTAGTGCCTTTTGCCTTTGTATAAGAAGCTGTCTGTGCTAGGAAAGGCAACTTTGCTAGAAGGCATTCAGTAGTTTGAACGTCTCAGAAGCCCTCTGAGGACCCTTACCGACCTCCTGTGAGACCTAGCAAGGGCTCAGCGGGGGCCTGGCTCTCTCCTCTACTAACTGTTTTTGAGCAGATGGAGGTGCGGGACCTCTAAACTTTCATGAAAGCAGATCTCTGAGGGGAAGAACAGCATGGCTCTTCCAGACCTCAGGGGCCTGCAGTAGGCAGCATGATAGGATTAGAACTGTACCCCTAAGACACTAGAAATGAGTCTTAAGAATGGATCCTTGTAGAGGCTGAAAGGTTTATACAGACTTGGGATCAAAGATGGGTAGAAATGTCCTTGGAGTGTCCCTTTTTAGCCTGTAGCTGTAGGAGAATAGAGAACTGAATAGCCTCTAGTCTGTAACACGGATAGTTTCATATCAGAAACTAGAAATGACTTTCATGGAAACCTGACCCTGATAGCGCCATAACTTCTCAGGGGCACAGATCTGGCAGTTAGCGCTCAGTTTTTAACTGGTTTAAAGCCAATAACTGCAAAATGTCTTTTTCAACTATCTTTTGTGTAATGTAACTTGGAGAATTCAACAGGAAGTCATATTGCTCAAAGGGAGAGGCAATTTTCAAAGGTTTTTTTTTTTTTTAAATTGCTGTGAAGTAAAGGGCTGAATCACACAACTGATAGTGTTTTCCTCTGTCTAGGATTTCAAGGAAGGAATGTTACATCCTAATCTCACTTCCCATTCCATCTTAATTTTCTGTCTTTACTTTTCATCTTTCATCTTTCTCATCGGATGTTAAGTTTTGGTCATACTTCATTTATGTAAAATACTTTAGTTCTGTGATAGGATATGACATAAAGTAAGTGCTTGGGGTCCCTGTTCTTTTACAGAGTGTTTATAAAGACCTTCTAGGAGTTAGCACTGTCATGCCCGTTTAGCAAGTATGAGAGGTGACTAATTAAATCCTAAGTGTTGATGGACGGCTCAGCAGAGATGGATTTGGGATTCAGCCTCAGTGCTTAGCCCTTTGCTCTTGATCTGTAGGAAGGGGAGGAGAAGTTCCAATGTTTTTTATCTTTTCAGATTCAGAAAGAGGTCTCCTTCCAGCTGGAAAAGTTCATGTAGATATAAGCTTAGAAAAAAGTAGAATCAACATCAGCTTACTTCGTAAGGAAACCGGAAGCCCTCTCAGTGGCTATGCAAGCTCACGTTTCATGCCTGTGCTTATCTAAGCCTGGATAGTTTTTATGTTGGAAGACATAAAAACTTTGCTTTTATTGGTTTTATTTATTTTTTTGTCTTTCTGCCTTTTCTAGGGCCGTTCCCGCAGAATATGGAGGTTCCCAGGCTAGGGGTCTAATTGGAGCGTAGCCACTGGCCTATGCCAGAGCCACAGCAACGTAGGATCCGAGCTGCGTCTACGACCTACACCACAGCTCACAGCGATGCCAGATCCTTAACCCACTGAGCAAGGCCATGGATTGAACCCACAACCTCATGGTTCCTAGTCAGATTTGTTAACCACTGCACCACAATGGGAGCTCCTGGTTTTATTTTTTTAAATAGTGAAATTTTCCATTTCTTTTCAGTGCCCTTTACCAGAAGATCATCAAAGAGAGAATGGCCAGAATTATACTGAGAACTCTTGGATGCTTAATATTACTTATGTTGATAGAAAAAAAAATTAATTTTACTGGCTCTGTTTTATTTTATGTTATTATTATTATTTTTTTATGGCCACACCCATGACATATGAAGTTACTGGGCCAGGGATTAAATCTGAGCCACAGCTGTGACCTGTGCTACAGCTGCGGCAATACCAGATCTTAACCTGCTGTGCCACAGCAGGAACTCCTACTGGCTCTCTTTAAAAAAAAAAAAAAAAAATGTCATTGAAGTCACATCAGGCTTAAAATACTGTTTCTTGGGGGAACTTTATGCAGAAAAATCCTGAGGTCTGTTTGTGTGTCAAGGAGCTGACTTCTGAGGAAGAGGAGGTACACAGACATAGTCTGACATGTGTTCTGTTTTGAACCTGGAAGCAACTTCTTTATAACTTTTCCTGCTGTTTGAAAATCTTCTCCCCTCATGAAATACCCTAGATATCTTCACATCTTTACTTCCCAAGCACACAGAAGGCACAAACTAGGCCCTGAGGAGGCAGTGAGCTTGCTGGCTGTTCCCCCTGCTGGCCTCCACCCCAGCCCCCAGCCCCAAGGGTGTTTCCTGCACTGAAGGGTCTCGGCCTGACTTCCATCTGACAGCTCAGTGCCTGTGCCCTATCGCTTCAGTCCTTTGCTTCCTGGTTATGTACAGAAATATGTTTTTTTTTTTTTTTTTTTTTTTTTTTGCCATTTCTTGGGCCGCTCCCATGGCATATTGAGGTTCCCAGGCTAGGGGTCGAATCAGAGCTGTAGCTGCCAGTCTATGCCAGAGCCACAGCAATGCGGGATCCGAGCCACGTCTGCAACCTACACCACAGCTCACGGCAACGCTGGATCCTTAACCCACTGAGCGAGGCCAGGGATCGAACCCGCAACCTCATGGTTCCTCGTCGGATTCATTAACCACTGCACCATGATGGGAACTCCCAGAAATATGTTTAGAAAAGGGACAATGAAATATTAGAGGTCTTGTCTGTCTCATTATGAATGAGGTTTTAGAACCTTCTCTTAAGAGCCTGTTTAATATGCAGACTCACAAATAATGCACCTTTAATATCCTCTTGGATTTAAAAAGTAACCTCAGTAATACACACTTAGTAGGACATGGCAAACAACTCAAAGAAATGAAAGTAAAACCTAGTCTCTCCCTTCCCACCTTCAGCCCATTTCTAATCTCCAGGTAACCTGTGGTGATACTTTGCTGTCTGTCTCTCTGTGTTTTTCTTAAATATACAGATACGCGGATGTTCCTAGGTAAGGGATTGAACCCAAGCCGCAGCAGTGATAATGCCAGATACTCACCCATTTCACCACCAAGAAACTCCCTCTCTGTGTTACTTGGTGTTGACTTTATTTAGGGTCCGGGGTTTCTTCCTGCATGTCAAGGTAGTCTCGGGATCAAGGAATGTCAGTATCTCCCAGGGACGGGGGGCAGCAGTTGGGGAGTGGTGTCCTGGGTCCCCTCCCCGTGTCTGGTTCTCCAGGGACCCTGACTGCAAAGTATAGTCACCCCCGCTGCTTGGCTCCTCTTGTTTAGACAGGCTGCCAGGAGTGCAAGGTGGCCCACCTGACCCTATTGCCAGATAGCTGAGGACACTGTCTCTCTCACTTTATCATAGGCTTCTTCGTAGCCTGGATCAAAAATCCAAGTCTTTTCCTCTTGGCTTCCCTGTCTTAGGGTGGGGAGAAGGTCGTTCTTGTTTTACAAGGGATATTCAAGTGCAATATTTCGTACCTTGAAATCTTTCTCTGGAGAGCATTGTAGAAACACATCATCTCTAATAGTTCTGAACAAGAGTTATGTAGGAACTGTCAGCACTGATGGATTTGTTTTTCTTCCTGACCCTTCTTTGCAGAACCCACACAGCAGTTAAAATAGCTCCAAGATACAGTGCGCCTGTAATCCATGTCCTAGACGCATCCAAGAGCGTGGTGGTGGTGAGTGTGGGGCTTCACGTCTGTTGTCAAGAGAAAATGAAGACAGCGTTAAAAGTTAGGGTGTTGCCCAGATCTTGTATTAAAAAAAAAGTGTTAGAATATCCTGTGAAGGGATCACTGCAGGTGTCTGTGTTGCTGAAAGAAGGGTAGGGGAGTGTGTCCTTTGCTTTCAGAAACTGCACCCCCTCTTCCTGCGACAGTGGAGGTGCTGGGCTGAGTAACAGAGCAGTGGTGCCACGACACTTTGACCTTGACACCAACCTGGAGAGAGATTCCTGCCGTTTATAAATATTCACAAAGAGGAACATGCAGTTTCTTAGTTCCATGCCAGAGCTAAAAGGAATGTAGAATTTTTTTTAAAATGACCCATTTCTGGGTAGGAAAATGTTTAACCTGCAATGGGCCAGTTGACCCTACCCATGGACAGAAAAAATATTCACAGACACAGGTTGCAAACACAGTAATAGCTTCTTTTTCTCTGCATGTAGTAAGCAAGTGGGTTTTCCTGCTTTTCTCTGTCATTGAAGCCTAACATCCTCTCTCATAATGTGTTTCATTATTTTCATTGAATAATAGGGTATAAAAGCTGGTGGGAATCTGAGTGACCACGTGGTCCGGTAGTTTTCCAAGTTTCTTTTGCACAGAAATCTGGTGTGCAGGTGATGTCTTACCTGGAAACTCAGCATAGTACAAATGAGAGTGGCCCCTCCCCCACCTCATCCCCCTCCAGGTTCTCATCAGAAGAGCAGTTTGAACACCATTGCTCTAGTCCAGCCTTCACACCTGCAGGTGGGGAAGGTTACTAAGGACTCACAGAACTCAGAAAAGCTGTTAAACTCACAATCACAGTTTGTCACCATGAAAGGATACAGATTAAAATAGAGTAGAATCTAGAAAAGGCCAGGTACCACTTCCAGGTGTTTCTCCCCATGGGGGTTGTACCGACAGTGCTTCATTCTCCCCGTGATGGTCCGAGACAGCATGTGCAGAGCATGGTGACGAGGCAAGCTCGCCTGAGCTCTGGTGTCCTGAGTTTTGTTGGAAGTCAGTCCTGTAGGCAGGGCGTGCTCGCCTGTCTGACTTTTCGTTGCTCCTTCTTTGACCCCTCCAGAGGTCATACGGGGCATAAGCCAAGTCTCCCCATCAGTCACGTTGTTAGCATAAGCTCTCTGGGGTGGCCCAAGGCCCCAGGTACACAGAGGTACTCTTTATTCAGCAGGATGTTGTGAAGGCCAGAGCCTCCCTCCCAGGAGCTGTGGGGGGCTGATCCTTTCTTTAGAATGTGCAGGATTGAAACATCCCAGGCCTACTAAGTGAACCCTTGATTGACTGTGTGCCCAGGCAGGAATTAGCAGAGCTGATGGAGGGAGAGGAAATGACGTTAACGAGGGAAAGCTTCCCGAAGGAGGGACCCCAGGACTGACCAGTATTACTCATGCTTTATCTTCCTTCATGGCTCTGTGGTTATTGAACTTTGGTCTTGCATTTTCAGTGTTCTCAGCTATTAGATGAGAATCTGAAAGATGAATACTTTGAGGAGATCATGGAAGAATATGAAGATATTAGACAGGACCATTATGAGTCTCTTAAGGTAAGCGACAAAAATGGGTCCCCGCTTGTTTGGGTAATGAAACAATCCTACAGTTTTGTTTTTTTTTTTGCTATTTCTTGGGCCGCTCCCGCGGCATATGGAGGTTCCTAGGCTAGGGGTCGAATCGGAGCTGTAGCCACTGGCCTACACCAGAGCCACAGCAACGCGGGATCCGAGCCGCGTCTGCAACCTACACCACAGCTCACGGCAACGCCGGATCGTTAACCCACTGAGCAAGGACAGGGATCGAACCCGCAACCTCATGGTTCCTAGTCGGATTCGTTAACCACTGCGCCACGACGGGAACTCCAATCCTACAGTTTTTAATGTGACTTCTTCGTTTGGAGGAGGGTAAAGTTTGGGATTATTTTAGAGAAGTTCTGTCTTTCTAGTTTAGATGCGTGTTCTTCAGTGTCTAAGTTCCCTATAATTTGGGGTTATATTAAATTATATTTATTCCACCAAACATTTATTGAGTAAGCAGTAGGTGTTGGGTGCTCTGCTGGCTACCGGAGGAGTGATGAGGATGAATAAAACATGAGCTCCTACCCAGCAGGGAGACAGGCACGGAGACAGCATCCTGAAATGACTCCCACACATCCTTGTTTTCTGGAGGAAATCATGGAAGAAAATGAAGACATTAGACAGAACCATTGTAAGCCTCTCTCCCCAGCTGCCGAACACTCACTGTGCAGAGTGGTGTTTCAAGAACCGCCCCTCTCTAGAGAGGCTTCAGGGAACCCATGGAGACTAGGCATGATTACTCTGTAGAGGTCACTGAACATTTCTTCCTGGTTCTTGCTTGATGGGCTTTGAAGGGATGGGGAGCATTTCAGAGGTGGCCAGGTAAGGGAGAGGTGTCAACAGACAGTGCGAAGGAGACATGTTTCTGAGGCACTGGTTGGCTTTCCTCTCCTTAGTTTGCCCATAGCTGTCTGTTTGTTGGTTCTGCTCTCTGGTCCTCAGGGTGGTGGGTGGCGCACCAGTTAACCCCAGCCTCAGGTAAGATAGATACAGGCAGCGCCCACTCCATCGCATGCTTATGTCATGGTTAAGGCTGCAGGTCACCTTGCATTTGCATATCAGCAGTTAATGGATATTTATTGCATCTTTTCTCTCTCTCAGTCTGGTACTGAGGTAAGGCCACATTGGATGTAAAAGAGCTTTTTAGGATGTGATTTTTCATTAATAAAAACTTTTTTTTGCAAAATTTATTTACAGGCTTTCTTAGATATACTTTCATAGTAGCGTCTGAAAAGCTAGAGTGTCTGACTGAAAAACTTCTCTTTTTTTTTTGCAGGAAAGAAGATACTTAACCTTGAGGCAAGCAAGAGAAAAAGGTTTCCATATTGACTGGCTATCAGAGCCTCACCCAGGTCTGTGTGGCTGTTGGTTAGAGAAAGGTTGCATGGGATAACTGTGAGCTGTGGAGATGCTTGCATTTATGTGGCTGCACAACCAGGCAGCTAGGAACTCTTAATTCTGTTCAGTAGTGATGAATGACAATAATGACTGACTATAATAGTCAATAGGTACCATTTATAGAGAAGCAAACACTTTTCTGAGATTGACCCACAGCAGCTCTGAGTCCTTAACAGAACCTGTAATGAATGTGCTATTATCCCCACTTTAATTTGCAGGTAATAACTTGAAAGGTTACTAACATTCTGTCTATGATCTGCCTTCTAAAGTCATATTCCTGCCTCCATGCTGTGCCTGAGTGGGCCTCCTTCAGCCCGAAGCAAGTTCTAGAGACCTGCCTGGGTAGCACTGTCACATGTTGCCCTGGGCCCCAAGTGGGCCCAAGTGCAGACAGGGAATGTCTCAAATTAAAAATGCCTGTGTGATGCACAGGCTTTAAAACATCGCAGCGAATCAGGACCTCCTATTTGTCCACTCCCTTTCATTCTCTCTCACATGTTTGCCTTTTTTGGTTCCTTCCCCTTCTTATTTCTAGCCAGCTTTCTTGCCTTACAAATGTGTTCACGAAGGAATGGAATGTGTAAGATGTCTTGACAGACTCAGAGAGGCCTGTGATACGAATGCAAAACTGAGACATGATGAACAGGGCTTAGATTAATTGAATCCGTATTTAAAAGGTACTAACTCAAATCTGCTTTCATAACTCATGACGTCCATGTTCTGCGCATGCTCAGCAGAGTGGGGAGGATTAAATTGTTAAATGTAGGTGTGCTGAGTTCCAGGTTCGGTCCCGTGGAGTTCAGTGGGGTTTAACAGGAAGAATGAAAATGGGAAGTCAGGAGACCCGGCTCAGAATCCCTCAGTGACCTTGAGCATCTCACTTCCATGTTTGACTGTTTCTAGTCTGTAAAAAAGGGGGTACTTTTTGGAAATGTGAGGGTGAGAATCAATAACATATAAAACCCTTTGAAAAATACACGTGGCCGTACCAGTCCAAACTTTTATTTTCTCTTTACCTTCCACTATGAAATTGGAAAAAATACCACAAGGGAAAGTCCATTTTAACCAAGTCAGACATCCAAACTACATCTCAGTGGCAATAGTCCCCTGAAGGCCCTCAGCACCTGGCGGCAGTGGTGACACTTTTCACGTGGCTATTGAACAGCCAGGCAGGGCCCCACAAGGCTCTGGACCTTGAGGCACAGCCCACAGGCTTGCTTTTGAGACCAGGCGTGTCTTAGTATAGTTGTAGGTCACCAATAAAGGGAGAAGGAAGGGTTCCTCTCTCTAGGTCTTTGGTGGTGTAAAACCTCAAACAATCTCAAACTCTGAAAGACAGGCTTATTCGAGAATAACACCCTTTGGTGGCCCCGAAGCAGAGCATTTCTCCCTGCCTTTCCAGGGGGATATCTGTAGTTTCTTTTCTTTTCTTTCTTCCTCTTTTTTTTTTTTTCTTTTTAGGGGTGCACCTGCAGCATATGGAAGTTCCCAGGTCGAATCAGAGCTGCCGTCCTACACCACAGCCATAGCAACAGCAGATCCTGCAACCTGCACCACAGCTCATGGCAACACTGGATCCTTAACCCACTGAATGAAGACAGGGACTGACTCCACATCCTCATGGATACCAGTCAAGTTCGTTGCCGCTGAGCCACGATGGGAACTCCTGTAGTTTCTTTGTAATTACCAAACACATCAGCAGAGTAGAATATTTACAAAGAAGGGATTGTCCGTATGATAAAAAGATGACCGGGAACACATGGAAAAGGGATACTGTGAACTGTATGAGAAGCTGGAGATTTCCAGGCCACATTGAGAAGCAGCTCGTACTTTTCTTTTCCTGTCCCTTCGCCTCGCACTTCTACTGCCTAATGAGAGAATAATCTAGAGACTTGTGTGTTCTCCCTGAGCATCCAAGAGAGTGGGTTAGTGTAAGTTCCCGGGTCCCTGTTTGCAGATCAGGAAACTGAGGACCTGAGGGTCGAGAAGCAGGCAGAGGAGTGGTCACCTCTGACTCTGGCCTGACCCACCCAGTTTTGGTGGTGCCTGGGGGGCAGTATTCCTGCTTCTGGTGCCCCCAGGAAGCCTAGCACCACCTTTTGTCTCTGAAGTCTTCACCATAATTTAACTTAGGACCACGAGGAGGTGTAAAGAAGGGTGTATTGAACAACCAGGCGTCCCCACCAGCCCTTAAGGAATAACCTCCTGCCCACTGAACAAAGACTGTGCATAGGTAGTGCTGACTCCCTGTGAGCCCCTCCCCCTGCAGGACCCTGAACTTGATGCCTCATTTCCATGCATTTCCTTTGACTTTATGTTCCTGTGTCTCAGTAGGCAATATAGATTATTGATTCGTTTTTTTAAACTTTGTGTACGTGGCTTATTATATGTGTCTTTCTCCAGTGCTCTTTATTTTGGTACTGTCTTCCTTGGTATAAGTGAATGAACCCAAGTCTGTCTGTTCTCTCAGATGGGGGTGGAAGTGGGGGCAGGGCTGGAAGGGTGGAGGAAGAGTCTCCAAGGGCAGGCGGTGCAGGCAGTCAGCTGCCTGGGAAGAACAGCGTTATTTCAGACGTGCTGCAGGATGACTCCTTCTCCAGGATAATTTCAAGTTCCCCTCTTTGTAAAACAACTCCTACGGGTGACAGGAAGGAGGCCGAGCCTGGGAACCTGCAGAGTGACAAGGAGCAGCCAGGAAGGCCTCTGGGAGGAAGCACCGTGTTGACATCTGTGCTTCTCTCCCGTAGTAAAGCCCACGTTTCTTGGGACTCGGGTCTTTGAAGACTACGACCTGCAGAAGCTGGTGGACTACATTGACTGGAAGCCTTTCTTTGACGTCTGGCAGCTTCGGGGCAAATACCCGAATCGAGGCTTTCCCAAGATATTTAACGACAAAACCATAGGTTAGTTCAGTCGTTCTTCTGCCCTGCTCTGATGCTCCTGACAAGGTCTTGTGCTTGAGAGTAGGTGGTGAGCAGCAGGTCTGGGTGATGCAAGATATAGTTTATTGACGTAGGACGTTGTTTAGCTGCCCAGCTTAGATGCTTTTAAACTGCTGGGTTGGTCCTTGTTTCACTGACTAAATTTGGCATTTTGCTGATCCCTTCTTTAATAAGTGTTTACTGACATTGGCTACATGCTGGGCACTGGCGATAAGCTAAGGCACCGTAATCCTTGCCCTGTGGCACCGCTGGTGGGTGCAGCAGACAGCGGAGGGTGTTTCCCACACAGCAGGCCAAGCTTGTGCCTCAGACCCAAGCCCGGGCTCCTGCAGACACGGGAAGATGGGTTAGACCCTGGATTGGGAGTCTGCTGAGGCTTCCTGGAGGAGGTGGTGTTGGAACTGCTCTTTGCAGATAAAGTGGGAGTTACTGAGGCGAGGACTGGGAACGGGAGGAGGTGATGAAGAAAAGGACATTCCAGGCCCAGGGGACCTGTGAGAAGGCGCAGACATGCGTGCTGATTTGGGGAAGGGCAAGGATTCCATTGTGCCTGGTGGGGGAGGGGGATTTGGGGTGACAGGCTCCTCCGTAGATAAACGGCCAGCCCCACTTCTCCCTTCCAGCCCTGCCCTCAGAGACATGGGGTGCAAACGCTGAGCCCTTCAGAGCACAGAAGGAGGTGCAGGGTGGACCATAGATGTGTGGGATGAGGCCTGTGGAGAGCCTGAGAAGCCGGCCCTCTGCCGCTCCCTGGAGGGGCCCCTGGGGTTCGTGTTAGGATGCTGGCAGGGGTGCAGCCATAGGAAAGGGGTTCTATTGTCACCTGCTCCCAAGTAGGCACAGTGAGCAGGACAGTGGCCCACGTGAAGCCGGCCAAGCCAGGCCTTGACAGAAAGCACTGAAGGCCTGCCTGCCAGGACCCTGGGCTGGGGGCTGCACTTCATTCTCCAGGCTTTCGCATATCCCAGGGGTCACTGCGAGGTCAGGGAGTGTCTGTGCATGGAAGGATTGGCCTGCTTTGTCTCATTCTGTCTGACACTGCCATGGGGAGCAGAGATTTGGCTCTCTGCCTCGTGTTAAATGGAAAATGTAAGTGGCTTGAGTTGACAAAACAGACTGTGAACCCCTCAGCTTCTGCACCTGAGGTTGTGCTAATGACAGACATTGATTTAAAGTGTGTGAGGGGAAAACAAAAAATGATTGAGTGGGGAGTAGTGGTTTTAAAAGAAGCATTCTCTACTGATTATTATTGGCATCTCTAAGTGAATTCTTAACAATATTTTCCTAATAGGTGAAGAGGCCAAAAAAGTCTATGATGATGCCCAAAATATGCTGCAAGAGCTGATCAGTCAGAAGAAGCTCCAGGCCAGGGGTGTGGTTGGGTTCTGGCCGGCGCAAAGTGTCGAGGACGACATTCACCTGTATGCGGAGGGCACAGTACCCCAGGCTGCGGAGCCCATAGCCACCTTTTATGGGCTCAGGCAACAGGTACCCAGGGCGTGTTGACAGCAGACACATTGCTCAACTTTTTGGTTTAAGCACTGAAAATATGTAAATGAAAATGACCTAAGTCTGAGCCTTGTGTAAGCATAGCTCTGCCCAGCCTTGTCCCAAATGCCCTGTCACAGTCCTGAGCCGGAGGCTTTCGTGACAGCAAGAGGGGCCCAGCGGGGCTTTAGAGCTGCTTCCTGGCAGGTTGACAGGTAGAGGAGAAACACTGCTGCTGGAGTTCCCACTGTGGCTCAGTGGGTCGGGAACCTGACTAACACCCATGGGGATACGTGTTCAATCCCTGGCCTCACTCAGTGGGTTAAGGATCCAGCATTGTTGTGAGCTGTGGTGTAGGTCTCAGACATATCTCAGATCCCGCTTGGCTGTGGCTGTGGCTGTGGCTGGCAGCTCTATCTCCGATTCGATCCCTAGCCTGGGAAAAATTTAAAAAAAGAACCACTGCTGCTCCTCAGGAGGTCACCAAAGGTGGGCATTTGCTGGCTCTAGAACACTGGTTTGCGTGCAGGACTGTTGTTGACATAGGCTGGTAGCTCCCTTTCTGGGGAAGACAGGCAGAAAAGACATTCACTAAGTGGCTCCCAGGGACTAGCTGCTTAGTAGGGCGCTTGATGAACCATCTTGTTTAATTTCCACGTAGCCTTAGTCAGGCGGTTTATGTTTCCCCTCTGCAGAGGAGTCATGAAGGCTGGTGGAGAGGGCGCCAAGTTCCACAGCTCCCAGGGGAGGAACCTGTCCACACCCAATGGCTATTCCTTCAGGGCCCTGGCTTCTCCCATGTCATAGAACAGGCTCTTCTCCACGCAGTTCTTTCTTCTGTGCCCGCACTTTTAAAAATGCAAATTCATAAGCATGTCCCTTCAGCTGCTGTTCAGAATGAGCTCTCCTATTCAAGAACTTCGAGAACTCACCAGTCATTATTAAAAGATGGTAGTAAATTCTTGCAAGCTGTTTATATCATTTCAGTCATTGAAAATTGATAGTATTGCTTTTAATCATAACCACTTTGCAATTCATAATGATATTTTAACTGTAACAACATCTGAGGGAATCCTTAAACTTGGGATATTACACTGGGGCAGCTACAACATTGCTCTGTGCACCCATCCTCATTCTTTGTCCCCAGGCCCTGTACACCCTCACTCTGTGCACCCGGGCCCTGTACACCCTCACTCTGTGCACCCGGGCCCTGTACACCCTCACTCCCTGCACCCGGGCTCTGTACACCCTCACTCTGTGCACTCATATTCAACACAGCACGCTAGGGGATTCTAATGTTAAGTTCTAGGCCCTCCTCACTAGGGAATTGGTGACTTTTCTTTTAGAGAAATAACTAAGGTCAGAAACCTCTGCCCTGGCCTGATTTTCCATCCTTCAAGTCCTTTGTCCTCTTAACACCCAACACCATTCTTGTCCAGACAGTCTCTGATGAACTGTATTTGGGTATTTACTATGACTCCTCAAGGTACATGTATTACCTCCCCAGATATTTCTAAGGCTCTCTTCCAGTACACTCTGGAAATTCTGGCTGCAGCAGCTTACTGCTCCGGGAGTTCTATTCTGAGCGGCTCTGAGCGCTGTCTCCTTTGCGGTGCTACGGGTCTCTGTGACCTATTTCCTTGTGGTGTCTGGAAGCTTTGTGTCTCCCTGTGGTTTTTATTAGCCAAGAACAGCTGATGGGCCAAGTACCACTGGAAGGCCATGCCTCCCTGCGTAGCTGGCCCTGAGCTCTGTGACACTTCCACATACCTTGATTAAATACCTTCTCACCTGCAGCCACTTAACCATTTTCTGCCCAGTGTCAATTAGATTGACTTGTTTCCAGAGCTGGCAGTCACATAACCATGAAACTTCTGGGTTGGCCACTCGTGGATTAATTGATCAGTCCCAAGCAGTGCCATATAGTAGTTAAGAGAATTGCTTATGGATCAGACCCATGGGCCTGCCACTGTCTGACCTTGAACCAGCTCCTCAAGCTCTCACTGTGTTGGGTTTCCTGTCTGTCAGGCAGAGCTGATGGTATCACTTACTTTGCAAGGTTGTTGAGAAGATCGAATTAGTCGGTTACAAAGCACCAATACTAGTGCCTGACATATAGTAAGCACTCGGTAAATATTAATTTTTTACTATTTACTACCTTCTCAGCACATATGTATTGATTGTGAAATGTGTATAAGACCTTATTTTTCAGCTTAGCAGCAGGGAAGAGTCAGTCATCAGCTGAAAATGGCAAGTGGGTGAGGGTAGCCACATGCCCTGAGGAGGGGTCCCTGAGCAGATCGGCTGGATTCTTCGTGTGTCCTTAGCCGCCTCCAGACTCACCACCTGGGGCAGGCAGCTCGTGGCCCCGTGTTGCTGACTTTGGCCATTTGTTGAACTGCTTCTGTCAATGCAAAATAGGGGCTCATAAACTTAGCAGACCCCTTTGAACATAACCCTAGGATTTAATGTTGACTTTGAAATGAAAACACTTTTAGAGAAAAAAAATTATGTGAATATTTATGGTTCCAGTTCCCGTAAGAATTCAGTAAATGGTCAGTGTGTGAATGAGCGAGTTAGCTGGTTTCTTGACTGTGTATGTCTTGTCGGATCTTTGTGAAAGTCTCATTCAAATGTGTTTATTCAACACGTATTTACCAAACACTTACTGTATATCAAGCACCCATCTAAGTACTGGGGATGTAACAGTGAACAAGAAGATAGCCCCATTTGAAGCTTGTCTTCATTGGAAGACGCTAGATGGCTGTCCCCCCCACATTGGCGCCCTGTCCATGCTAATGGCCTGCTCCACCCATTCCTTGCGTTTCAAGGCCGAGAAGGACTCTGCCAGCACAGACCCCTACCTCTGCCTCTCGGACTTCATCGCCCCTCTGCACTCGGGCGTCCCCGACTACCTGGGCCTGTTCGCCGTCGCCTGCTTCGGGGTGGAGGAGCTGAGCAAGGCCTATGAGGCAGAGTGTGACGATTACAGCATCATCATGGTCAAGGCGCTGGGGGACCGTCTAGCCGAGGTAGAGCATGATGCCCTGCAGACAGAGGCCAGGGCTGGGAACCGTGCTGGGTGTGTGTGTGTGTGTGTGTGTGTGTGTGTGTGTGTGTGTGAGAGAGAGAGAGAGAGAGAGGCTTACTTTTACAGCACACACTCTTAAATTGTGTGTTTTTGAGTCCCTCTCATGCCTCACCTTTGGGCACAGAGCAGCTTCAGTGACACTGTAGTTGGAATGGCCCATGGAGCCTTGACTTCACTGTCTTGGTTCCAGTGTCCTCCTGAGCTTGCCATGTGACGTTTTCCCAGGAGCTCAAAAAAAGCCACACAGGTTTCAGTTTGTTTCTCGTTCTGGTGCTGGGCTGTCCCATAGACCCCTCACCCTCCTCTGTGGCGTGGGGTGCTGTGGGTCGTGGGGCTGCTCCCTTTTCCTGAGCCTAATGGAGGAGCCGGTGCTGCCCTGGGCCTGGTTTAAAAGGACCCTCAGAGCCCAGGCCGAGGCCACCACTGAGCAGCAGCGCAGCTGATGACCCTGCAGACGAGTTGAGGCCCCAGCCCTGGGCCCTGGGGAGGCCTGTGAGGCTTGGATGAGGGGGGGTACTCCTACCTGGCCTGAGCTGTGTGTCTGGGCCCCAGGCCTTCGCTGAGGAGCTGCACGAGAGGGTGCGCAAGGAGCTGTGGGGCTACTGTGGCGGCGAGCAGCTGGCCGTGGCTGACCTTCGGAGGCTGCGCTTTGAGGGCATCCGGCCGGCGCCCGGCTACCCCAGCCAGCCCGACCACACCGAGAAGCTGACCATGTGGAAGCTCGCAGACGTGGAGCGGCTCACAGGTCAGTGTGGGCCAGCGCCCCTTTCCTGGGCAGCGTGATGCCATGGAGGGTCGATCCCCAGTCCCATCCCCTCTCTGCCGGAAGCCTGTGCTGCTCCTTCGCCTCCAGGTTCCTGAATGGTGGTCTCAGGTCCCCATTTTCAGGTTTCTGAGCTTTTGTGATTTTCTCTTCACCTACAGCGGATGGCAGGCAGCTTCTCTGCCTGTCTCCTGCCCCGTCGTCCCCTTACAGGTGTGTTCCTGTTTTCAGTCTCCCCACCTGTGACCTTTGTCACTGTTAGTAACACATTTCACGTTGCCCTCTGCCTCCACTGCTTCCAGGAGGGTCTCTGGACGTTGTCTCCCAGAAGTCCCACCCATCTTCACTCTGCCTCCCTTCCCTCTTTCCTTCTGCACGTTAACTGCTTTCAGTGGTGTCCATCAAAAGCATGCTGTCTGCACGGAAGAGATTAGAGGAATGTAGGTTGATGTGAGGAGCTGTGAGGCTGTGTTGGATCTGGGCTGGCAGGAACGGCATGGATTCAGAACTCGGGGAATGTGCACTGAGCCCCAAGCTGACCGGGAGATCGTTGGCAGAGCACTTAAGCTGTATTTTTATGCTGCTGTTCCTCAGCCATAAGATGAATGGTGTAGACATGAAGGCCTGGATGCTCCCTGGAGTTCTGAGCCCCTAGGAAGGATCTGTTCTTCCTCAGCTCTGTGTGGGCTTTTTCTCAGTGGGGCCCAGCCGTCGGTCACCACAGGGACCTTGGCCCTGCAGGTGGTACTCTCATCTCCAGGCTGGCGGGCGCACCTTGTCTGAGCAGGCCCAGGTCCAGCCTCCCTGACTGAATGTGGAAGTGGGGACAGGAGTACAAAGTCTTGTGCAGGCCCCTCCCCTGGCTCACAGGACAGCTGCGCGTCCTCTATGTGTTCATCACCTTGGGAGGAATTTGCTGGACTGCTCTGCTCACGCCCTCAATCCTGTGTCCTGTGTCTAGCGAGAAGGCACGCATTCACTTTCATTCACTGCAAACAAGTCTGCTGAGCGTCGGCCTGTCCCAGCACTGAGTGAATAATGGGTGTTCCCTGTGTTGCTCTCCCAGGCATTAGGCTGACAGAGTCGCTGGCGATGGCTCCTGCTTCAGCAGTGTCCGGCCTTTACTTCTCCAATGTGAAGTCCAAGTACTTTGCCGTGGGGAAAATTTCCAAGGATCAGGTGAGTTAGCTGTATGATTGCATGTGGCCTCCTAGATGCCTGTCTTGTTTTCAGTGGAACTGTGAAACCTCTCTTATTTTACATGTGAATGAGAATATGATGAGAGGGGAAAGATGAAGAAATTTACCTCAGTTAATGTCTGGATTTGATTTCAACTCATTACCCCAATTCTAGCCCTCCCATCTGCACACACACATGCACAGATAATTTGCTACATGATGTTTTTCTGCCCAGAGAATAAGGCATCTTGGTGAGTAGGTAAATATCTGTCTCCATCTAACTCAGTGGATTACTATTAAAACAAGACATGGAAGGTACTTAATGTTTCCCGGCAAATTCTGTGGAAAATTTACTTCAAAAGTCTTATCATTTTGGTTGAATAAACTGCTTTTAATCTTTTGCAGATTGAGGATTATGCTTTGAGGAAGAACATGACTGTGGCCGAGGTTGAGAAGTGGCTTGGACCCATTTTGGGATATGATACAGACTAACTTCTTTTTTTTTCTTTTTTCCAACCTTGTCTGTGCTTGATGCTCCCTGAGGAAATAAGAGTCCAAAGTGCCTTAACAAGAGTGGTGCAGCAGCTGCAGGCCGGTCTGCACCTGATTGACCTTTACCCCCTGCCCGCTCACGGACGTTTGCCAGAAGCTTGTAGAGGAGCAGAGTCTCTCCACGGTTCTTGGAAAACAAGCTGCTGTTTTTCAAGGACCTTTAAATGCAGAACAGCGAGCAGGACTCCAGGGGTGTTCCTGGTCCCTCAGGAATGGGATAAAGCCTGAGATAGATAATTTTGCATTTCAAAGCAGGTCAACTTGCTGTCTTCATTTTTATCCTGGACCTAGGAGGCCAGGTATTCCTTTTCTTCTCTCTCTCTCTCTCTCTCTCTCACTCTCTCTCAGAAAAGCCTGCAAGTTAGTTGAATAGAGAAATGTGATCCTGTGGCCAAGCGATGCCAGGAGCAATGGGGCATTTTCCTGTGGGTGGTTAGAGCTGTTACTCTGCCCGGGAAGGCAGCATCACGCTGCTGTCTCCCAAGATCTCATTTTCTGAAGCCTTGGTTAGACGCTTATAGATGTCCCTGTGGCAAAGGGCACGCTCCCCACAGGCCTGTCAGAAGCGCTCAGGCTGCTTCCCCCTGCGGGGTCAAATACAGTAATGTTCTCCAAGGCTTTTGTCCTCTGATTTCACATTCCCTCGCCCTCAGGGAGGAAGGAGGTGGCAGAGAGAGTGGCCGCGAAGGATAGTTAACATCTCGGGGTTGTTTTCCAGAACTGAGCAGCTCTCGGCGAAGCTGCGTGGCCCGAGTGGACGGGTGAACAGTAACATTCCACTCAGCTCTTTCCTCTCTGTGCTGACCCAGTGCCAGCCTCACATGGCCTAGGAGCAGCACATGGATTCAGTCACGATTGTTGCAGGAAATGGTTAAGAGCATGGGCTTTGAAGTCACTCAGACCCAGGTTCAAGTTCAGCTGTGCCATGACAGAGGCAGTTTCTTAAGCTCTCCAATGCAATTTTCTCATCTATGAAATGGAGGCAGCGATACCAGTTCCTGGCTCGTAGGCCTGAGGTGATGCTCGAAATGCAGGAAACACGGGGTCTAGGTGCAATGCAGGCATCATAGACGACAGCATCTGGAGAGCTCAGCATAGAGCAGATGCTCGTAGAAACGGGGCAAAGCCTGATGGAAGTGAAAGATCTGGGGGATGCACATGGGGAGAGAGGACTGCGTTTACTAGGCACCCTTTCTGGAAGGAGAGCCCCTCTGAGCAGGGACTGGAGCGTGAAGCTCCCATCAGTGTGATCGGCATCATTAACCCTCATTTTCTGGGAGACAGTCCCCTCACATGGGACATGGGGTGGCTTTGCCCCAGAGCAGTTATAGCAGGTGTACACTCAGGTGCATTGCAGGCAAAAGGGGAAAAATACTTAGGGAATGCCGGTCCTACATAACTGCAGCATATGCATGTTTGCCTGCAGAGCAACACCCCTGCAGGCGTCTCTTGCCCTTAAAGTGAAGCAACTGTATGCCTTTTTTTTTTTTTATGTATTTTATTTTATTTTATTTTATTTTCCCACTGTACAGCAAGGGGATCAAGTTATCCTTACATGTTGTATGCCTTCTTTAGGTACATTCACTCTGTGCTATTTTGAGAATGGGACTTCGTTTCCTAAGATGCTCACTTGGAGGACTTATTTTCTGTTGGTATGTTATTGTAGGCCTTGGTGCATTCTTCTGTGAGAAAGAATAACCCCCTCCAAACACTTTAACATATTTTATCTGAATTAGAGTTGCTACGAGCCTCCCAATCTCATTAAATATTTATCATACCTTTTCTGAACTAGTTATGTGATGGAATGGCTTTCTCAAAAGTACTGTCGATGTAATCATGATGGATGCCTTTTATCTAAAGACAAAAACAACCTGTGTAAGTTCAAGGGCCCATGTGTTCATTAAAGAATATAGACGGTAATTCAAAAACCCCTCCATGGGTTTGTGTCAGGTTGACCTCAAAGGCAAGAAGGTGAGCTTTCCCCACCCGGGTCGTCCCTGTGCCTCTACCTGCGTGACCAGAGCCTCACCTTGTCATCAACATCTGTGGCTGCCCCATCACTCATCATGTCCCTCGGGGAGCCCTTATTTATTTTCTAAAGGAGCTCTTATTTGAAATCAGCTGCTTGCTCTGCTGTGTGTAGTGAGGAGGCGGGCATGTGGGATGATGGTTGAGATCAGGTTTTGTAACAGCCCGTTTCTCCTTTGAGATGTTCTGCCACCAGCCTCCCTCCATCCACAGCTGAGCTCATTTAGAGAATAGTTGACCTTCTTTCTATTTCTCTCAGGCACGTCCTCAGCAAACAACTGAGTTCTGCTCTGTGCTAAACACTGTCTCCCATTCTCTCCTTAACTCGGTGAAGTCAGATTTTTTAACCCATCTCTTCTGTCATAAATGACCTCTTAACTTTAGATCCAGTAGCCTTCCCAATGATTTTTCTTCTCTCTGGGTTTGGACAATATTGACCACTTCTTCAAAACTCTCCTAACCCTAACCCTTTGACTTCACTTAGCAGTCTCTGTCTCTTAGAATTTCTTAGCTATATTCATGGTTTTCTCCTCCTTTGCTCCTTTAAATCCCGGTCCTCAAGAGCCTGACACTAGCTCCCTTCTTAGTTACATAGTTTCCGTGGGCAGTTACATCCAACTGTTATTTCCATCCAAGCCCCTCTGTCCTGAAGCGTATAGCATAGCAAATCCAACAGCCTCTTCTAGGAGGACATACCAGCATCTCAGACCCAGTGTGTCTCAAACCAGCATCATCTTATTCTCAAAGGCTTGATATATTCACTAATGAAGAACTGCGCCACCTCAGACTTGCCCCATATCATCCTTTTCTTGGACTATTGAAGTTATCTTAAAAAATGCGCATAAAGGACACACTTATCCTACTTTTAGTTGGGAAGGTAGCAGAGATGTTTGAAGCAGGCAGTGGTTTGGTTAAGGCCTGATTTGGGACTTGAAGGATGAAGATGAAGAAGGAAGATAGAAGCAAATGAAGAACTGTCTTTGTTCATGAATTTCGAAGGTTGTAAGGGCATCAGATCTCCCCAAAATGATCTCTAGATTCAGTGCCATTGCCAGCAGAGGTTCTGTTGAATGTGACAAGCAGATATTTAAATGTATATGGAATGACAGAGGACTAGGAGGACTGAACGCTTCTAAATATGATGAAGAGGTGAGGGGAGCTTACAAGACAGTGTTGCTGTAGAGTTTGTGGTGTGTGTGGTGCAGAGGTAGGCATTCTGAGGAGTGTAATGAAATAAGAGCCTGGAAAAGAACCCCTGCATGTATGCTGACCTTTGAGATGTGATGAGGTGCCACAGAAGACCAGTGGGAACAGAAAGCGTGACTCTGAGGTGTTCTAGAACAGCCATTATCCGTATGGAAAAAGTGAAATTTGATTTCTGCCTCACAACTAACCTAACAATTGCAAGTACATTAAGATCTTAATTACAAAAAGCAAATATTAAGTGTTTGCATATAAAAATCTTAGAGCAGGAAAGAGTCTTCTCTTGAGACATAAAGTGCCAATCATAAAGATATTAAATCAAGTATGTTAAAACCAGGACTTAGTTTAAGCTAATAAACAACTTAATGTAGTGAAAAGACAAATCAAGACTGATATTTACAATACAGTTAACTATCAAAGGTTAGTAGAATTTATGGAGAGTCCCTGTTTTTAAAAAGAGAAAAATAAAAAGACCTGAAAAGGCATTTCACAGAGGAAATACATAGGGCTTATAAATAAGTAGAAACGTTGGAGATGAGAATTAAGACCACAATGAGCTTGCATTTTATATCCTGAAGATTTGTAAAGTTGAGTTTGGTGCTACCTTGTGCTGATGAAGATCTGTGTAATTGTGTGGGTGTGTGACCAGGCGCCTCTGCTTTAGGAAACAGTCACAAAGGCAGACATTTGCTGTTTTAGGATCTGGACCACGGCTCCAATTCCCATTGTGTCTCCAGTAAACTCTTGGGTCATAGTAGCATCTTCATAGTAGTTAATTACTGGAAACACTGAAAGGTCTCTCTGTCTCCAGGAGAACGGGTGAGTTAATCAGGTGTATTCAGAGTGAGGGGTTTACTCAGTAGTGAAAATGAGTGAACTGCAGCTACACTCAACAATAAGAAGGAATCTCTGAAAAATGTTAAAGAAAAAGCAAGTCCCAGGATATAGTTGAGACTATTTTTTTTTTCAGATCAAAACCAAAGGGTATATCATCTCAGCATACATAAATGGTGAAACTTTGCTGTTTTTGTTTGTTTGTTTGTTTTTTTAAAGTAAACCAAAATTTAGCCTGCTAATTACCTCTTAGGGAGATGGAGTGGATAACAGAGGGACACGTAGGTAGATGCAGGTTCTTGGTAGCGGTCTAGTTCTTGTTGGCTTGTAGGGTAGGTTTACGGTTTATTGTATCATGCTTTATAGCTAATATGTACTATAGACTTCTGTATGTATTAAATATGTTGTCTTTAATGTATTAAATATAAAAATAATAAAGGAAAAGTGAAATAGTATGCAAAAATCTGAGATGGTGATTTTGTAGATACTGTTTTGTATGTGTTAAGTATACTCTTTTTCCCCCCCTTTTTAGGGCCGCACCTACAGCGTATGGAAGTTCAGGCTGGGGGTCAAATTGGAGCTGCAGCCACCAGCCTACACCACAGCTGCGTCTGTGACCCACACCATAGCTTACGGCAACGCTGGGTCCTCAGCTTACTGATCGAGACCAAGGATTGAACCGACATCCTCATGGATACTTGTTGGGTTCTTAACCAGCAGAACCAAAACGGGAACTCCTCAAGTGTACATTTTAATGAAAGGAAGGACATTTCGGCTAGAGTGCACAGCCACGTGAGATGGGGCAGAGAGCAGGCATCTGGGGTCCTGAGGCCAGAGCCACGCGTGAGTCCAGACACAGGGTTTTGGTGAGTAATGGCTGGTGGCACCCTTGGCCAACGTGGAGAATGTGAAGAGGAGGAGGAGAGAAGAATTCTGGGCAGATTTGATGTGACTGAATAAGACACTTGGATATCAGACTTTGGAATTTGGGAAGATGGCATTAGAACTGGGAGGCCTGAGCGTGGAGGCAGAGGTGCGGATGGCCCACATCTGGAGAATGTGGCGAGGAGAAGGGACTTGATTTCAGGACCAGGGCACGGGGAGGAGGGGCCCTGCAGGCAGTGCCGTGTCAGGGGAGGCAAAGGAAGCGGGGTGTCCAGGCCTGACCAAAGGTCTGGGAAGGGGACCCTGTCACGGGTCACCCTCATTAGAGCAGTCTCAGGGGGTTGGAGGACTACAGGCACACTGGTAGATTGAAGATGATGGGAGGCGAGGAAGGTTACTTGGTTACTTTCAGAAGATTGGATGGGAAGGTAGAAGTGAGTTTTTAAAAAAGGCCTTTATGCTGAGGGGTAAGTACCAGTTAAGAGGGTTGCAGATAGTGCCAAAAGTAATTTTTCTTTTGTCTTTCTAGGGCCGCACCCAGGGCATATGGAGGTTCCCAGGTTAGGGGTTGAATCAGAGCTGCAGCTGCCAGCCTACGCCAGAGCCACAGCAATGCCAGATCCCAACCATATCTGTGACCTACACCACAGCTCACGGCAACACCAGATCCTTACTTAATCCACCAAGTGAGGCCAGGGATTGAACCTGTGTCCTAATGAATACTAGTCTGGTTTGTGACCATTGATCCACGACATGAAATCCCAATTTTTGTTCAGTGTCTTTTAACCTCACCTCCAGAGAGACTGGACTTCGTCTACCCATCACCAACATTATAAACCCGGGGAGCCCCAGTTTTCCTCACTATTCACACCTACTTCGTTCTCACACCCAGACAATTTACACACTAAAAATCCTGGCTGTTTCAGGGTCTTGTCGTTTCTGCTCTGGTCCCCTCCTCTGCCACAGTCTCTGGGTTAGTCCCCTGCCTTCTAAGCTGGAGGAGTGAGATCCCTGAACCTTTATGCTCACTCCAGTCCTGCCTAAATTAGCACCTAGGATATGCCTGACATCCTTGGACTCAGACTGTGCAAATCCTTCCCAGGCTTCCCTGCCTTCCTGGCCTGACCCTGTTCCGCACTTTCCAGAGGCCCTGACCTGCCACTGTTTCCCTGCGTGCCCCAAAGGAAGTGTCTGCTTGCATTGTCCTTTCTACCCTCTGGCTTCAGGAAGGCCTCCCACTCCTCTCCCCCTCCCCACCCCAAAGCTTTGAAGTGGCCCTTTCTTACCTCCTAGGCAGGTCTCACCAAGCTTCCACGGTGACACAGTGATCCATTTCCCCATTAGACTGTGACCCTTGGGGGCAGGTTTGGAATCTCGTTCATCTTGTGGTATTGAAAATAGCTCTTGGTTCATGATAGGTGCTCAGGAATGTTGGCTTGAAGGGGTGGATGAGCAGATCTTTCTGGGAGGACAGTGGTTTGCAGGGAGAGCAGACCAACACTCAGAAGCCCTGGCGCCTGACTCGGCACCTGCCATCTGGTCTGTATGCATCTTTTACATGAGCAGAGGGGGAAGCTGTGATGACTTTCTCTTGCTTAGAAGGAGATGGGCAGGGAAGCCCTAGCACCCTCCACACCCATCTGCATGGGTTTTTTTGTTTTGTTTTTTAACTGCGCATGAAGACAGCACCCTGACAGCCTGTAGAGGAACCACCTCACTAGTTCACATGCTACCGCTCAACTCTGTGTCTTGTCAGGTTACAGGACAGAGTACATTAGGTTCCATATGTGTGTGTCTTAAGGAAATATATGCAGTGATAGAAACACAGAATTTTTAAGTGGTTACCTCTGGGGACCAAGAGTGAGGGACTCATGGTTTGGGTATTTCTCATTCTTTCTGCACTGTTCTGAATTTTGACAAAGATATATTATTATACTTTGAGAAGGATTAGCCTGGCAACAAATCCATCTTGAAACAGATGCTATTTTGAATAATCTGAATGAAAAATTAGCATGTAAGTGAATTAACCCCTAAACTTGGTCCCATTTCTCATTCCATGTCTATTCTTCTTCCAATGTAATTTTAAAAGATAGCTTTTGCCTCCTTGTTTTTAAGTATGATTATGGCCTTTTGGAGACTCACAAAACAAGCAATCTCTGGAATTGTCTAGGAAAGAGTCTTAGATTAAATGGTTTTTGAAAATCTTGAGATTGGATATTCCATGAAATAGAAGACACAAAACTAGACAGACTCATGAGTGATGTTTATCACAGTCTCTGCCTTCCACAGTGTAAATACATACAGCAACCTACAGAGGATAAGCCTGCAGCAGCTGAGCAAAGAACTTTGAACTTTTTACAATTCTGTTTGTTCTTTCATCCAGAGAGAAAGAAAAGCGCCATTTCATTCCAGATTATCTGAGAGAATTTCAGTGCTTAACCTATCTTTAATCATGAGACATGGTTTATCTTATTATAGATATTGTTTATCCTATTATCCTATTATTTTTGCATGTTTTCAATGAAAATATGTGAAATCCCGTTGTCTTGATGGATAGTGCTAAATATCATTGATTAAAAATATCTTAGGTCTGGGGAGATACAGCCCTTAAATGGCAATGACTAAGACGCCTGAGCTGCTGCTGCTGAAAATGGGTCCACAAGACGGATAATAAGCGTTTCCAAGACTTTTGGCTATGCTTGCATCTTCTCATCTCGACTTATGCAGAATTTATAGACAATAACGTTGACATGGAAGACTGAGGGAAATGCGGAACAGATTGATGCTAACGAAGGTGAACTCTCCTCAGAGATTAAACATAGGACACCTCAATTTGGAGGAGATGTGGAGATTTCTCTGTCTGACGGCCTCTTCTGGAGCTTGATGAAAAGGATTCTTCCTAATGTAAAGCAAGCCTATGCAACTATTAGATCTTAAAGCAAGATTGGCTTCTCCTCAAGGAAGATGGCAAACAGAATAACTGAAAGAAAGCCAAGTGCCTGGCAACAGAGGACCAGAATTGAAATCCAGAGCAGACCAGTACCTGCAGTGTCTGCAAAACTCTTTTTGCTGATAAACTTTGATAGTTCAGTAAGATACTTTTCTTGAAATTTATATTCGATTTATGTAATTTGGCTTCTGAACCTAGATTGTATTTGGATGAGTATAAAAATCCATATTTTCCTTTTCAGTTTCACTTACTTGCATGAATACACACGAACACTGAGGTTCCGAGTGAAGAGCAGATTAATTTAAAAATTATGTAGTGTGTACTCTAATATATAAAGTTTGGCCACCATAAATTATATAGTTCACCCCAAAATCATTGTCTTTGTTTTAACTCCTTAGAATTAGTTGCTATTAAGATACTGCCACAATATATCTACAGTTTTCTTGTAAATATAAATTAAGATTCAGAGGCAGAACATTTATTTTGACACAGAAATGCATAAGTAGATCAGTGTCTTTTAAGCATGGACCCCTTTTAAAGGGCATATCTTCTCACCAACAGTCCTTCTCTTGCAGTGTGATTTAAACTAGGTTTTTTTTTTTTTAATTTATTTATTTTTGTCTTTTTTGTCCTTTTTTAGGGCCACTCCCACGGCACATGGAGGTTCCCAGGCTAGGGGTCTAATTGGAGCTATAGCCACCAGCCTACGCCAGAGCCACAGCAACACGGGATCCGAGCCGTGTCTGCAACCTACACCACAGCTCACAGCAATGCTGGATCCTTAACCCACTGAGCCAGGCCAGGGATCGAACCCTCAACCTCATGGTTCCTAGCCTGATTCGTTAACCACTGAGCCATGACAGGAACTCCTAAACGAGGTTTACTGTGATGTTGCTTGAGCATGTACTGTCATAAAATCAATTATGAATTTTTCAAGCTTATTTCACCCATATTGCTATAAAACTGGAATTGCCCTCTACAAATGCAATTACAAAGCCAATAAAATTTAAATTAAAAACAAAGAAAATGTTACTTTTTTCTCTTTTCTCAGAAGAGTTCACGGCCCAAAGTTAATTACAGCATAAGGAATATCATTAACTGTAATGTATATCGCTGAAAATCCCGGCATTGTTTTTGTTAGCATGTTAGAACGTATCTCTATGTGATATAACTAAAGTACCATTTTGTATTTTAGAAAACTTTAAAGAGTTCTCTGGTAGTTCAGTGTGTTAGGGATCCAGAGTTGTCACTGCTGTGGTTCTGGTTGCTACTGTGGCAAGGGTTCGATCCCCTGCCTGAGAACTTTAAATTTTCAGTAAAATTTAAAAAATAAATTATTTTAATCTATGATAGATGGTTGTTGCTGTTTTGAGGAAATGAGCACATCAAAAAATATGAAAAATGCCAGTGAGGAAATTCTTAGTGTCAAAAGTGCTTGGTTGTTTTAAAAATAATGCTCCTTTCTACAGAAAAGATAGCAATGAGCTCTGAGATACATCTCAATCATCATCTGATTTCTCCCAACACTGCTGTGGGTGAGGACTAACACCTCTGCTTTACAGCTGTCAAGAAGGCTGAAGTTCAGGAAGTCTAGATGAGAACTTGGTCATTGGCAGAGCCAAGATTGGGTCTTGGTCTGCAGCATCCTATTTCCCACCACTGTCCCTTCAAATTAGATTTTCAAGTTGGGAATCAGATATCAATGAGTGGCTGGATATACCCATCCCCTAAAATGAGTTATATGAGAGAAGGAAAGTAATGGGGCACCTCTCTAAGTTTTTTGGTCCATTTCAGCTTGGCAGAGGGATGAATTGGGGTACAATTTTCTTCTTTTTTTTCCTTTTTAGGGCCACACCTGCAGCATATGGAAGCTCCCAGGCTAGGGGTCGAATCAGAGCTACAGCTGTCAGCCTACACCACAGGCACAGCAACACCAGATTTAAGCTTCATGTGTGACCTACACCATAGCTCAAGGCAATGCCGGATCCTTAACCCACTGAGAGAGGCCAGGGTACTAACCCGAATCCTTATGGATACTAGTAAGTTTTAACCTGCTCAGCCACAATGGGAACTCCACAATTCTCTTTTAATTAGAAAAATGTTTGATAAACCCAAAATAATTAAAACACCTAATCATGCTTCACACTTTGTCTTATTACCCCACAGACCACATGAGACAAGAGAAAGACCCCTCGAAACTTATATTCCATTTGCTACAATTGACCATCTGGGGAAAGCAGACAAAGACCAAACTTCCAGAAACTTGGAGACAGGGAGGTAGGGTATTTATTCTCTTTGATAAGGTTCCCAGGGAACTCCTTCCTTGAGCATTTGTAATAGTTGATGCCAAAACACAAATTTAGCAAGTCTGTGGAGCTCATAGTAGGAACTTAAATATGTGTTAAATGGGTGAAATCACATTCAGAGAACTAAACACCAAGAAACCAGCTAGGAGGTGAGATAAGAGACAAATGCTGCTATCACTTATATGTGGAAGCCAAAAAAAAAAAAAAAAAAAAAAAAAAAAGAAAGAAAGAAAAAAAGAAATCCACAATGAACTTTTCTGTAAAATCAGTAGAATGGTTATGACTGGGGCTGGGCTGAGGGTGGAGTGGGAATTGGGGAAAAGTTTAAAGGGACAGACTTGCAGCTAGGAGGTAACTAAGTGCTGGAGGTTCAAGGTACAACATAGTGATCAGAGTCAACTATACTGTGTTACAGACTTCAGAGTTGCTAAGAGACTAAATCATAACTGTTCTCAACACACCAAAAAAGATAAATATGTAATATGATAAAGGCATTAGCTCACTACTGTAGTGATCACATTACGATATAAAATACATCAAACCAAGACATCATATACTGTAAACTTATATGATATTGTTTGTTAATTATATCTCAAAAAAAAAAGCAGCTAGCCCCAGAGAGCTTTCCCAGGCATATTCAGAGACTTGCTGCTCCTGTCTAATTTGAGGAAATGACGGAACAGAAGCAAATCTGAGGCATCCATCAGTGGCCTTTCAACTCAGTGATCACTGATGTTCGAAACAATGAGGCCACATACAGCAATATTCCTGCAAGTGCCTTCTGGGTCATCCAAGACGCACATGAATTCAGTAGAACTGCAGTATTAAGTACATTTTATCATGCAAATTATGAGAAGGTTGACCACTCAAAGACGATAGGTGTGATCTCTCTTCTTACCCAGAAGCTAGATGAAGAAAAAACTCTCCCTGTTTCTTTATGTCAGAGCACAGAGGATCTTCCGCTGCTCTCATCGGGGGCAGGAGCCAAGCCTGGCATTGTTGGAACTGGAGAGAGACGTGCTAGAGTGCAGAATGTTCATCGGGGTGAATGGAAAGATGTAGAAGAAATGTGCTTACAAGGTGAGGGAGTGTGTGGTGACAAGGGTGTGAGCACAAACCCTGGAAGCCAAAGGGGTTGGTGCTCGATGGGACTGAGTCACTTCATGCTTTTGGTGTTGAGGGGGAAGGAGAATGTTAACTTTAGATGTTTCCTATCCAATTATCAGGAGTATCTGACTTAGGAAAGCAGAATAATTACTGTGTTTTATTAAGTGAAAAGTGAGGCTTGGCTCTAGATGCCACCTTCAAATTTTGACTCAAAAAGTGTGTGGTGGAGAACATTGAGACCTCTGGGTGTGATGGAAGATGATATAAGAAAAAGAATATATATGACTGACTGGGTCACTGCGATACAGCAGAAATTGATATAATACTGTAAATCAACTATACTCTAAAAAGAGATTTCCAGATCATGGGAAGCGAGGATAAATTCTCTGAAGGGTTTGGTAAGATAAATAGCAAACATTTATGGACATATTTGGGGGTGGGGAGCAGGGGGTGGGAAATTAGGAAAGAGTCATGGAGTTCATGGCTGCCTTAAAAATGGGGAGACAGTGGGAAGGATTTTAGAGGACCCAGCCTTCTTTCTTCTTTTTTTTTTTTTGCTATTTAGGCCCATACCGGCATACAGAATTTCCCAGAGCTACAGCTGCCGGCCCCAGCCCCAGCCCCAGCCCCAGCAACACCAGATCTGAGACACATCTGCCACCTACACCACAGCTCACAGCAATGCCGGATTCCTTAACCCACTGAGTGAGGCCAGGGATCAGTGTTGTTACTGCTGAGCCACAACGGGAACGCCGTGTTATTTAGTAGTTTTAACTGGTACCTTGCCATCAGGGCCCTGCTAAGATTTGCTGTAATAAGGAAGAAACCATTTACATCTACCTTTTCAACTTCTCCTCCCATGAGCTCAAACAACACTCCGCGAAATTGGAGAGAGATGTTGCTTGAGTAAATGAGCTCTCCTTTTGCTTTGGCGGAGACCCCTGGGGGGGAGTATTTACTGTGTTATGGCATCGGTGCCTTCCTTCATATTCATTCGGTTCATTCGTTTACATGTTTATTTATCAAACTTTTCTTGGGCCTGGTCCTGTTTCAGGGCTGGGCGTACACTGAGTCAAAATCCCCTGGCCTTGTGAAGACTAAGTTTCTCTGTAGTTTGTAGCGAACTGACTCCCCGCCGTACTTTCTATCAGGTCCTCAGTATCCGCCTCTGCAGATTCAGAAGCAGAGGAGGACTCTCCCAGCCTCCCAAATGTATGATTTCTTTCTTTCTTTCTTTCTTTTTTTTTTTTTTTTTTGCTTTTTAGGTCTGGACCTTAACCCTCTGAACCACCGCAGAACTCCACCACCCATGTTTTAAACTGGGCTCTTTCCCAAGATTTTACTGCTGTCCTGAGTGCACCCGCCAGCGGCAAGGGCACTGTCACCTTTCTTACACTCTGCCCCCTTCACCACAGCCAGTGTTAAGACTTCATCAAGCAAGCCTGGGATCATTTCTCCCTGCCTAACCTGGATGGAGACCAGGATGCTGTGTCCTACTGTGGAAGACTGGTATCGTGCCCAAGGGGGATTGCTACACCAAAATCAAGTAAGAGGTGTGTGTTTGTTGTGTGCCTTAGAAAGAAAGGTCTGGTGCTAGCACCGCCCATGAACACGGTTCAACATGAGTTCCTGAGTCCAGAGCCGAGAGCAGCTGTAAGTCTCCCCTCCTCCTTAGTCCATCATGGTCTTTGGGGAACAAAAGTGCCCAGACATCTCTCCCTGTCGATTAGCAAGCTGCTGTATTTACCAATAAACATCTGCCTTCTAAAGGGAAAGCATTTATTCAACACACTGCTCTTCAGAGATTTATAGATGCAGCTTGTCTTGCCATTGCTCTAAATCACGACCCCCTTCTTTGTCCTCCTCTATTGCTCTTTTCTGAAGATTTACTTTTTGAGGGGTTCCCATTGTGGCTCAGTGGTAACAAACCCAACTAGTGTCCATGAGGATGCAGGTTTGATCCCTGGCCTCACTCAGTGGGTTAGGGATCCAGCATTGCCCTGATCTGCAGTGTAGGTCACAGACACAGTCAGATCCCAAGTTGCTGTGGCTGTGGGTGCAGGCCAGAAGCGGCAGCTCTAATTCGACCCCTAGCCTGGGAATTTCCATATGTCACTGGTGCAGCCCTAAAAAGGAAAGAAAAAAAAAAAAAAGAAGAAGAAGAAGAAGCCTGGTTTATCTCATTAAATCACTCTTCCCTCAAATGCCTGGTGGAGAGAAATGCCTCTAACTCCCAACTACCTTCCATACTGGCCTCCCTTGCTGCCACAGCTTCAGTTTGTGCATCTTGGTTCTTCCTCGTCATTGGCGTGTGGCATTTTTGAAGGTATATAGCATCACTTTGTAACTCTACTTAATGTCATAGGGTACATGTATTATCTCTCAAAGTAGATGGTAAGATATTTAAAAGGACAAAAACCATCTCTCCTGCCTCTTCTGAATGTTTTGAAACTTTAAAGAGTTTGAGGAGAGCAGATGGCAGGTGTTTTTTAATTAACCATCTGGCCTGAGATGAAGGATCGTGTGAGGGTCCTTCTGTCTTTCTGTGGACACGTGTGTGATCAGCTGTAGTGTAAGTTCTGGGTTCTTCATCAATGCCTTCCCCTATGCTAGGTGACAATTGCTAGCTGGGTGACATTGGACAATTCACACAGCCTCTGTAAGCAGCATCCTCTCTCTCTGTAAGACATCCATGATGCTGCCACTCAGTTCTCAGGACAGAGCAAGAGCTGGAAAGAGTCCTCCATAGGAAGTGCCCGAATGTACCTGGCTTAACACAAAAATCTATTAACGGAAGAATGACAATGCAGACCCTTGGGAGATGTTTGATTTTCTGCCGCACTTTGTCATGCTTTATGAAAAAAAAATCAAGGCACCACCACATCAAACATACCTCATTTATAAACAATGTGCAGGCATCCAATTAAGACTGCCAGAGGCGGAGTTCCCACTGTGGCTCAACGGTAATGAACCTGACTGGTATCCATGAGGATGTGGGTTTGATCCGGCATTGGGTTAAGGATCAGGTGTTGCCATGAGTGGTAGTATATGTCACAGATGTGGCTCACATCCCATGTTGCTTTTGTTGTGGCATAGGCTGGCAATTGCAGCCCTAAAATAAAATAAAATAAAGAATGCCAGAGGCACAATGGAAGTTCAGGGACAAGAGACAAAATAGTGGCAACAATGGAATTTTCCAGAAGGAGCTATAAATATTAAGAATGAGCCAACTGGATGCAAATAAGTCTGTTGTGAATTGAGAAGATGATTTGGGTTTTATCAAGTATAACCATAGCATCATAGTTTTGTATATTAACCTTCTCTTAATGGAAATTTAATTTTGACTGGATTAAGTCCTAAATAAAGACATAAGTGGGCAACTTGTTTTGGTTCTACAATTACAGACATTGTTCCTGTTATAGGATTGACATTTTACAAATACAAACTCTCGTCATAAGGAGAATTATACCAGACATAACGGGTAGTTTAGTGAAATTCATCCCACACCTGGAAAATCACCCCAAAGACGCTAAGCTATATTGCATTATTTTAAAAGTCCATTTAAAAATAGGTAGCACTTTTCACTATAAAACTTGTTCATTGTGAAAAGCTTGTAAACTATATACAATGTGCAGGAAAAAATAATTGATGATTCTGTAGTCCCCACTTAGCTACTGTCAATGTTTTATCTTATTTCTTTCCGTTGTCTTTACTTCTTTCCTTCCGTCCATCCATGTGTGGATAAGCTGAATAATGGGTGCCCCCAAAGATACGTGCGTCCTAGTGCTTATATGGATATTGCCTTGTGTGACAAAAGATGGGATTAAGTAAAGAATCTTGAAATGGGGAGGCTATCCTGGATAATCCAACAGGACCTAAATACAGTCACGCTTGTTCTTAGAAGAGGGAAGCATGGGAAGAGCTGACACAGGAGGGGAGGCAAAGTCACTGCTGAAGCAAGACACAGCACCGCTGCCTTTGAAGATAGGCAAGGACCATGACCCAAGGGGTGGAGCCGCTTTCAGAAGCTGCAAAAATGAGGAAATGGATTCCCCCCCAGAGCTTCTGAAGAGAGCAGCCCTGCTGAGACCTTGACTCTGGCCCAGCGATAATGATTTCTCACTCTCGAACTGTAAAAGAATAAATCACCAAGTGCACGGTTTAAGCCAACCAAGTTCGTGGTGTTTGATACAGCAGTGATAGGAAATGAAGGTACCCTGAAGCTATCAATTTTTATGCCTATCAAACTATGCACTACATGTCTTTTTTATATGACTTATATGTTACTATATATATAAACTATACATATTATAGATTATATCTATTATATATGATATGCATATTGTATATATCCATGCACATGTTATAATTTATTTTGTTAAAATATACAAAAACATAACATAAATAATAAAATAATTATAATAATAAATAAATAACAAAATTTACCATTTGAATCATTTTTAATTGTACACTTCTGTGGCACTAAGTACATTCACATTTTTTTTTTCTTCAATGGCTACTCCCAGCATATGAAAATTGCTGGGCAAGGGATTAAATGCAAACTGCAGCTGCAACTTACACTGCAGCTGTGGTAATACTGGATCCTTAACCCACTGCACTGAGCCAGGGATTGAACCCGTGCCTCTGCAGCTACCCAAGCCAGTGCAGTTGGATTCTTAACCCACTGTGCCACGGCAGGAACTCCTACATTCATGTTGTTGTGCAACCATCATCACCATCCATCTTCAAACTTTCTCATCTTCCGCAACTGAAACTCTGTACATATTAACTAACTCCTCATTTCTTCTCCCCCTATTCCCAATCCTTGGCAACCACCATTTGACTTTCTGTCTCAATGAACTTGACTCCTCCGGGTATCTCATATATTTGGAATCATACAGTATTTGTCCTTTTGTGACTGGTGTATTTCACTTAGAGTAATGTCTAAAAGGTTCATCCACGTTGTAACCTCTGTCAGAATTTCCTTCCTTTTTAAAGCTGAATAAGTCCATCGTATGAATACACCACGTTTTATATATCCATTCATTAAGCGGTGCTGGGAACACTGGACAGCTATATGTAAAAGAATGAAATTAGAACACACTCTAACACCTTACACAAATATAGACTCAAAATGGATTAAAGACATAAATATAAGACCAGACACTATAAAACTCTTAGAGGAAAACATAGGCCAAACACTCTCTAACATAAACTGCAGCAATATCTTCTCAGATTCACCTCCTAGAGTAAAGAAAATAAAATCAAAAAGAAAAAAATGGGACCTGGTTAAACTTTAAAGTTTTTGCATGGCAAAGGAAACCATAAATGAAATGAAAAGACAACCTACGGAATGGGAGTAAATATTTGCAAATGAAGCAACTGACAAAGGATTATTCTCCAAAATATACAAACTCATACAGCTCAATATAAAACAAAACAAAACAAAACAAAAAAACAACATCCAACCCAATCAAAAAATGAGCAGGCGTTCCCGCTGTAGCTTAGAGGAAACAAATCTGACTAGTATCCATGAGGATGCAGGTCTAACCCCTGGCCTTGCTCAGCAGGTTAAGGATCTGGCATTGCCCTGACCTGTGGCTGCAGATGAAGCTCAGATCCCACGTTGCTGTGGCTGTGGTGTAGACCAGCATCTGTAGCTCCGATTCAACCCCTAGCTTGGGAACCTCCATATGCTGTGAGTGCAGCCCTAATAAAAAAAAAAAAAAATGAGCAAAAGACCTAAACAGACATTTCTCCAAAGAAGACAGACAGATGGCCAAAAATCACATGAAAACATGCTCAACATCGCTAATTATTAGATAAATGAAAATCACAACTACTATGAGGTACCACCTTACATCAGCCAGAATGGCCATCATCAAAAAGTCTATGAATAATAAATGCTGGAGAGGGTGTGGAGAAAAGGGAACCCTCTTACACTGTTGGTGGGAATGTAAATTGGTGCAACCACATTGGAAAACAGTATGGAGGTTCCTTAAGAAACTAAAAATAGAACTACCGGAGTTCCTGTCATGGCGCAGTGGTTAACAAATCCGACTAGGAACCATGACGTTGCGGGTTCGGTCCCTGCCCTTGCTCAGTGGGTTAACGATCCGGCGTTGCCATGAGCTGTGGTGTAGGTTGCAGACGCGGCTCGGATCCTGCGTTGCTGTGGCTCTGGCGTAGGCCGGTGGCTACAGCTCCGATTCAACCCCTAGCCTGGGAACCTCCATATGCCGCGGGAGTGGCCCTAGAAAAGGCAAAAAGACAAAAAATAAATAAAAAAAAAATAAAATAAATAAAAATAGAACTACCATATGATCAGCAATCCTGCTCCTGGGCATCTGGAGAAAACCATAATTCAAAAAGATACATGCACCCCAATATTCACTGCAGCACTATTTTTTTTTTTTTTGTCTTTTTGCCTTTTCTAGGGCCGCTCCTACGGCATATGGAGGTTCCCAGGCTAGGGGTCTAATCGGAGCTGTAGCCACCAGCCTACGCCAGAGCCACAGCAACACGGGATCCAAGCCGCGTCTGCAACCTACACCACAGCTCATGGCAATGCCAGATCTTTAACTCACTGAGTAAGGCCAGGGACCGAACCTGCAACCTCATGGTTCCTAGTCGGATTCGTTAACCTCTGTGCCATGATGGGAATTCTCCTGCAGCACTATTTACAATAGCCAATACATGGAAGCAATCTAAATGTCCATTGACAGAAGAATGGATAAAGAAGGCATGGTATATATGCACAATGGAATTTTAGCCATAAGAAAGAATGAAATAATGCCATTTACAATAACATGGATGGACCTAGACATTATCAGACTAAGTGAAGTTAGTCAGACAAAGACAAACATCATATGATATCACTTATTTGTAGAATCTAACAAAAGGATACAGATGAACTTATTTGCAGAACAGAAACAGACTCACAGATTTTGAAAACAAACGTATGGTTACCAAAGGGGACAGGTGATGGAGGAGGAGTGGACTGGAAGTTTGGGATTGGCGTATGCACGCTGAGGTATGTGGAATGATTGGCCGATGGGGACCTGCTGTGTAGTACAGAGAATACCCAATATTCTATATAATCTCTGTGGGAAAAGAATCCAAAAGAGAGTGGATGTGTGTACGTGTATAACTGAATCACTTTGCTGTACAGTAGAAATTATCCCAACCTTGTGAATCAACTATACTTCAATAAAACTTTGATTCTTGCTTAGGATTATTCTGAGACTGTATCCGAGTTACCTTATATATTTTGCTTTGCTTTGGGGTTTTCAAAGAAAATATCTTTTAAACATTCTTTCCTATGGAATGGAACAATGATTTTTCAAAAATATATGCCCAGAACAAGAGGAATTTTCTGTCAAAAGTAGGCATTGTCCTTGTCAAAGCCTGAATGGTCTGGTGTTTCCACTTTAAGCCTCTTAGCTGCATTTCTGTTTCTGTAGAGCAAGAGCACATCCCAGAAAAGTAATTTTTCTTCCTTTGTAGAAACTTCTTTATCTGGCAGAAAATGGTAACTCATCCAACCTGCAGCAGAAGGCGACTTTTCAACCCTCGGTCAATATGAGCAACATTATGCATCCATCAAATGAAGGATTGGGAGTGATAACCTTAAAAAATCCTGCTAGGCAACTAGTTATTGATTCTCTGTTCAGCCTGACGGATGAAGGTGCAAAGGCAACAAGTGATTGGAGAAAACACAAACCTGGCTGCCTGCCTGCGTCAGGCTGGGTCAGGCAAGAATTCTGGCCAGAAGGCACCATCGTTTTTTTGTACAAAAATCAGAGCTCCTTCATCCCCATCAATCAGAATTGGATCCCAACAGGAGATATACTCTTCCTCCCCTTTCCTTGGGAAGCTTCATAAAATTTCAGAAAATAATTACCATAAAACTTAATCCTTTTCAGCCTGGCTGTTTATATACCTGAGAGCATTTGGAGGATGACATTTGTGATTTAAATCAAGAAAAAAAAATTAACATGTTAATAGTATGAAGAAGCTTGTAGAAAGAGCTTAGTTTATTTTTGAGATTAAATTCTTTTCAGGGGCTTTAGAAGCATTGATGCATATTAAAATAATAAATGTGCTAATTACAGTTCAATCATTTCACCTCATTAAGCCGGGACCACAAGACCTCTCATTAGCCACACCACCTTCATGGGAGAGAATGATTATAGTTCTTGTCCAGTAGAATGATTATAGTTCTTATCTAAGGGAAGATCAGCCTTTTGCCAGTTGGCTGCCTTGACTATAATCAGAAAGTAAGAGATCTCTCTGGCAGCACCTTTTTCACACCACTACAGGTGATCAGTGCCCTCAGGTTTTTGGACTTGCTTCCTTTTTTTTTTCTTTTTTTCTTTTTATGGGTACACCTGCAACATATGGAAGTTCCTGGGCTAGGGGTCAAACTGGAGCTGTAGCCAAGGAAATGCCAGATCCAAGCCACATCTGTGACCTATACTGCAGCTTGCAGCAACACCAGATCCTTAACCCACTGAGCGAGGCCAGGGATCAAACCCACATCCTCATGGACACTATGTTGGATTCTTTACCATTGAGCCACAATGGGAAGTCTTTGACTTGTTCTGAAATCTTTCCTCACCCTGTTACCTTAAGGATCAAGTAAATGAATGGCGTTTTAATGATGACGCTTGTAACTTTCTGTTACAATGATTTGTTTGGATTTCTCTCCCTACTAGACTGTAAATTCTAGTCAATAAATCTTCATTGAATATATTAATATATGACTGATAAAAGTTATAAATGACCGAAACCAGTTTGCCAATTTCAAAGTAATTAAAATGTATGAATTAGACTGTAAGTTCGTAGCGGACCAGGAATAGGTCTTACTGAGGTTGCTTCCTGGAGGATAACACAGGGCTGGGGCGAAATGTTTCCTTACATCATGAAAAAAACCAAACCAAAACAAAAGAAGTGACAATCTCTTAACCTCAAGGGAGCAAGCTCTAAGGAGAGATTTTTGATCTTGGACAAGAACAGACTTGGGCATCTTTCTAGTTGCCCCTGGGAGTTTCACGTCTTGCATTGGGATCCCCAAGGTGGGAAATGTCTGTGTGATATTTTAACTCCCTTTGACTGAGATCCAGCTGAACTCCAGCAAACAGCTGCCAGACAGTAGGAAATTGGCTGTCACTGGACGGGTCCAAGGAGAGTGAGGATCTGTCGACGTTGCTGGGCCAGAGTCTCTCCATTCTGAGGATGACCTGAACTCTGAGGCTCCGTGGTCATGTTCTTATTTACGCCATTATTCACAGCTTTACAACAAAGAACAGTGGTGGTCATCCAGTGAGGGCTCAGCATGACCAAAGAAGCAAGGAGAATGTTTTCCAGCACCGAGGGTGACATGCTTGTCGCAGCTAGGTGAGATGCTCAAACACATAAATCAATTCCTGTCTTAATTAGTCAGCGTCTGCTGACTACCTTGACGATGGAAAGAGACTGAGAACAATAGTTACATAACAATCCTCCAGCTGCTGCCTGTCCCCTGCCAGCCCCTGCAAAACTTTGTTCCGATGAGCCATCTTTTCTGTCTCAGAAATTGTGAACAGACAGATGAAGGTAAACAATTAATAAGAAAAAATTTCAAAACCTTTCCTCCTGCTAGAGGATGTAATTTGGCTGAGTGTTGTATATTTACTTGAGTTGATTGAAGGAGGGGAAAAGAAACTCAGCTGGCACCAGGCAAATCAGCCAGTGAAGTGTCGAGAGGGTGTGATCATTTTACAAAACAGTCCAGCTGGTTTACTCTGTTGGTTTAGACCAAAAAAAAAAAGGAAAAAGTCTGTCATCTTCACTCCGAAGTTAAAGGCTTGTTCTGGAAATGGAAGGAGACATCATGGCTCATTCTCATTCCCTTTGGATATTAACCTGGAGATGGAGGAATGAATGAGTGATAAAGGAAAAGCAAAAGACTGGTGTCGTGTGTGGGGGAAGGGAGGTAGTCCTCCTGGTTTCTCAGCTTTGTAAACTTCATCCACTGACAAAGTGGGCATGGAGTCTTCCTTTAAATCTGAAGACTTAGGGAGTTCCCGTCGTGGCGCAGTGGTTAACGAATCCGACTAGGAACCATGACGTTGCGGGTTCGGTCCCTGCCCTTGCTCAGTGGGTTAACGATCCGGCGTTGCCATGAGCTGTGGTGTAGGTTGCAGACGCGGCTCGGATCCTGCGTTGCTGTGGCTCTGACGTAGGCCGGTGGCTACAGCTCCGATTCAACCCCTAGCCTGGGAACCTCCATATGCCGCGGGAGCGGCCCAAGAAATAGCAACAACAACAACAACAACAACAAAAGACAAAATAAATAAATAAATAAATAAATAAATAAATAAATAAATAAATAAATAAATCTGAAGACTTACTTAGAAACAGGAAGATCTGAGTGGAGGGGGCTTGTACAAAGAGAATAACAGTGCCCATGGTAAGGGTTTTCTGAGCTCCAGCATCTGCATTTCATCAGAGAGAGAACATTTGCTTAAGTGACTGTGCAGATACCATAGAAGGCGCCCTCTGGGGCAGGTTGGGGGTGCAGGTGTGTCCCCTGGGAACCTCCTGCAATAGAGGGACTGAGAAATGTGTGCTTGAGCAAGAGACTGGGGACACACGTTAGCTAATGAAGACAAATGAGGTGCAGGATGGGGAGAAGAGGGCAGGGACTCCCATGCGATTTTTCTGTCTCTGCCTCTCTGCCCCCAGACATGAACACTTAGCGACCTTCCTTTGAGGCACCCTAGCTGCCAGCCCATCCCCATGTCAGCAGGTACCACTTTGAGCCCAGGACCCATCCCTGCCCTCTCTTTCACTCAAACCCACATCCTATCCCTCAGTGCACACAGCTGCCTTACAAATACAGCCCACCTAGAAACCTAGCTCCTTTTCATCCCCCTCTGCCTCCTTGGTCCTGTCTCCTACGTCAAGCCCACAGTCTCCTAAGGGGACATGTGCTCCCACTCCTGCCCTTCAGCCTGTGTTCTGCTCAGCGATCACAACAAGCCTTGTTTAAAGATCTTGTGGCTCAAAACCTTCAGTGACTTCACTCACTCAGAATCAGGTCCAACCCCTGTATGATCTGGCCCTGCGTCTGTCCTCATTCCCTTTGCTCTCAGCCCTAGCCTCCTGGTCCTGTTCTCCTCCACCCCGGGTGGTAGTGGGGTTTGAACACACTGCCCCCTCTGCTGGACATTTCTTCACCCAGATCATCCCCGGGGCTCACTCCCCAGTGATTCAGGTCCCTACCCAAAGGTTACTGCCTAGAGAGAACTTATCAGTTGTTTCGTGAAAGGACATCTCTTCTCTCCCCAACCTGATCACACTCTAGCCTGCTAATCAGCTTGCTTCTAACACACATTGCCACACCACCTGACATTCTAGTCTGTGTTGGTAACTGTCTCTCTCTTCTGGTAGGGTGTCAGCTCCACAAAGGCAAGGATGCTGCCTTGTTGCTGGATCTTCCATCCCTCCATCCATCTAGCACATGACCAGTATCTAGTCAATGCATGTTGAGAGGACCCTGCATGAGTGTATGAATGAACCACGGCACTGTGCATGGCTACTTCTCTTTTCCTCGAGTTTTGTGTCCAAACATCTGTGTGTCATTCTCTTCCCCCCTGCACCCCATGCGGTGCCTTGCACTTGGGGAGATCGAAAGAAAAGCTGTTGTCTATGGGCTCCTTCTGCATGCCAACCACTCAAGGCGGACTTTTGGACTATATTCATAGCTGCTCATTAACCACTTAGGCAATGACCATGTCTACTGGCCGCCTTAATTAATCTAAAGTGGGAAGGGATGATGGACAGACAGTCCTCTGGGGTCTGTTTAGGGAAAGGTCTCTATCACTAGTTGTGATTCCCAGGGCTCCTGCAGAGACTGACCCATCAGTTGATTATACTGTTCATATCTAAAGAAACTTTCGTTTACAATGAACATTTCCTAGTCAAAGACTCACCTCCTCAACCTGAAAAGACCTTGGGCTAGTGGGAGGGATTTCCTCAACCCAAACAGAAAGTGCCCTAGGCTCCCCAAAGCTGCCAAGATGCAAAGGGCAGCTTCTCAGCACATGCATCTCTGGCTTCACTAGCCCTTCATGGATTTGCCCAGCTTGATTTCGGCTCTGACATGTAGAATTTAGCCCCCTAACCTGAACATCTAACATGGTGACAGACTGGGACATGCCTTTGCTTATTGTGGGTGTGGTGGAAGGTTTGAGGAGCTGATATTGACTTTGATAAGCACCCCTCCAGGCCTGTGAAACTCCACAATTAGAAGCTAGTGACACCAAAACGGTCTGAGAATCTTTGGAATCCATCCAATCCATTCTCCAAACCACAAGAGGAGCCACTAGGACCACCCCCCAGGGGATTCTGAAGTTGTTTTGTTGAAACATTGGCCCTTGTGATGAATGGTCCCACTTCCCTCCCCTCTCAGCCCCTAAGTCCCCAGATAAGGTAGAATTCTGTGGATATGCTATAGAAATTAAACTCATAGTACAACTTGGTACTGTGGGAAAAAAAACTAATGTCCACCTTGGTTTAAAGTTTAGCCCTATTGGATCATTTGGTTTTGCCCAGCTCCTCTTGATGGAAAATGCTGGGTTTCTCAGGTACGATTTCTGCCCCCTTCTCTCTCTAAGATGGCATATGGGCAGGTAAGGCTTTCATGTCTTGTGTGGAGGATGTTGGGATGCCTAGCAGTGCTCTGTTCTTTGGGGGTGATGTGTCTTCTCCATCAGAGAGCTGCTTCTCTTGCCAGTGTTTGTAGCTGAAGTCTACAGCTACATAACTTCTGAACTGTTCTCTCTCTATCTGGTCAGGGCCTGGACCATATCCCTGGTGAAGCCTGGCTGTGACTCCCACTGGTCTGGGCCTGAGCATTGAGATAGTCTTTTCAGAGCCACCTCATCCCTGCTATGGGGACCTCCTCTGGTCTACCCCCACCCTGCTGACACTGTCAGTACTGGGGTCTTGTATATTGAAAAAGAGAGAAATATACTACCCCCAAAATACGTCTCTTTGGAATAAGGATTATCTTAAGATGGTTAATTTTAGGAAACAGCAGACATAGGAGAATCTCTGAAACTGAGACAGAACTTACCTTTTTTGTAAGGGATGTTAACATTTATAAGGGACATCTCCATTTGTAGGGTTGTACCAGGAAGAGGACAATGACAAAACCTTAGAAACTCCTATCAGTGAAGGCAGCAACTTAAACCTGCATAGCAACCACACCCCTGTTTACTGTGCTTTGCTTGGTGATCACCCAGAACTGGCCTCCATGCCACCCCACCCCACCAGCATTTCCTTTTGCCTTTAGCTGGAGATGGTATTTAAGGTGGTGCCTTGGGCCATTTCAGGGAGCTATTTGGGATATATGTTACTAAACTTCTGTTGGTTTTTTTTTTCTCCTGCTAATGTGTCTTTTTATTACAGGGGAATCTCAGCCTAAAACCTAGAAGGGTGAAGGGAAAATTATTTTTCCTCCCCTACAGTATACCTCATTTGAACTAAGGAAAGTATAGTCAACCCGTATCCAAGGCCTACTCACCTGACCATCCTGCATGGCCAGTTTGTTTTGCCCTGGTGGCATTCAGATTGGTCCAGGGAAGCCTCTTACTGGGCCTTCTTCCAGAGTCCCACATGAGGAGAGGGACAGAGCATCTCTTTCTTCTTCTCTCCATAGCCCCTCAAGAGTGGAAAGAAGGGATTTTCTTTTTATCTTCCTTTGGTTACCATAGTAGCTTGCTAGGGCTGCTATAGCAAAGTACCACAGGCTAAGTATCCTAAACAGCATATTTATTTTCTCCCAGTCTGGAGGCTGGAAGTCTGAGGTCAATGTGTGAGCAGGGTTGGTGCCATCTGAGTCTGTGATGGAAGGGTCTGTCCCAGGCTTCTCTCCTTGGCTTTTAGATAACCATCTTCATGTTCACATGGCTTTCTCCCTGTATAGCTTATGTGCACAAATTTCCATGTTAGACTAGGGTCCATCCTCTTACCTCGGCAAAGATCTTATTTATAAATCACATCACATCATATTCTGAGTTATAAACAATTTAAGGACTGCAACCTATGAGTTTGGAAGGGGGACATGGTTCAACTTAAACCATCCTATTCTGCTTCTACCATAGAGGAATGCATGTTATAGAGTTACCCCCACCCTTTAGCTATTACAGACAAATGCATTGCCTTTTTCTCACTAGATGGTTGACTATGACCCGAGTCATCCAGGCTTGATTGTTAATGTGCCAGTAGAGGAGAGAAAGCTGTTTAAAAAATCCTCTATTAAAGTTGTAGGATTACAATACTATTTCCTTAGTAGTTAATCCTACTTTGCATGTGGAAAGCTGAATATTAATTCTTTCTCACTGCACTTCTTCTGTGACATTCTTAATCTTCCTCCAAACAATACCTCCTTCCACTTTGTCTGGATGCTCTGGACTGGCTTAGGGAAGGTCATGCAATTAGAAAGATTAAAAAATCATGTATTATTAAGTTTTAAAATATTGTCTCACTTGCAATAAACTGATGGGTGAAGGCAGTAATCTTTGAAAAGAAGAAAGTCTTTCTTCTATTTTGTTTACCAGGCTGATTTTTTTTTCTTTAACTCAAAGAATTTTTGAGTCATACAGCCATCACCACAACCCAATTTTGTATTTCCATCCCAAACCCCCAGCCCATCCCCCCCACTTGTCTTCTTTGGTAACCATAAGTTTTTCAAAGCCTGTGAGTCATTTCAATTCTGCAAAGAAATTCATTGTATCCTTTTTTTAAGCTTCCACATATAAGTGATAGCATATAATGTTTGTGTCTCACTATCTGACTAACTTCACTTAGCATGATAATTTCTAGGTCCATCCATGTTGCTGCAAATGCCATTATTTCATTCCTTCTTATGGCTGAGTAATATTCTACTGTGTATATGTATAAGATTTTCTTTTGCCACTCCTCTGTCTATGGATATTTAGGTTGCTTTAACATCTTGGCTATTGTATATAGTGCTGCAATGAACATTGGGATACATGTATCTTTTCAAATTGTGGTGTTCTCTGGATAGATGGCCAGGAGTGGGATTGCTGGATCATATGGTAATTCTATTTTTAGTTTCCTGGGGAACCTCTGTACTGTTTTCCATTGTGGTTGAATCAATTTACGTTCCTACCAACTGTGTAAGAGGGCTCCTTTTTCTCTGCACCCTTTCCAGCATTTATTGTTTGTAGAATTTTTGATGATGGCCATTCTGGCTGGTGTAAGGTGGTACCTCATAGTAGTTTTAATCTGCATTTCTCTAATAGTGATGTTGAACGTCTTTTCATGTGATTTTGGCCATATGTATGTCTTCTTTATTTCTTTTTCTTCTCTAATTGTGACCAGGACTTCCAAAACTATGTTGAATAGTAGTGGCAAGAGCAGACATCCTTGTCTTGTTCCTGATCTCAGTGGGAATTCTTTCAGCTTTTCACCATTGAGAGTGATGTTAGCTGTGGGTTTGTCATATATGCCCTTTATTATGTTTAAGTAGGTTACCACTATGCCCACTTTCTGGAGGGTTTTTATCAGAAGTGGGTGTTGGATTTTGTCAAAAACTTTTCCTGCATCTATTGAGAGATTATATGTTTTTTGTTCTTAAGTTTGTTAATGTGATGTATCACACTGATTGATTTGCGGATATTGAAAAATCCTTGCATGCCTGGGATAAAATCCACTTGATCATGATGCACAATTCTTTTAACGTATTGCTGGATTTGGCTTGTTACTATTTTGTTGAGGATTTTTGCATCTATGTTCATCAGTGATATTGGCCTGTCATTTTCTTTTTTTGTGGTATCTTTGTATGGTTTTGGTATCAGGGTGATGGTGGCCTTATAGAATGAGTTTGGGAGTGTTCCTTCCTCTGCAGTTTTTTGGAATAGTTTCAGAAGGATAGTTTTAACTCTTCTCTAAATTTTTGATAGAATTCACCTGTGAAGCCATATGGTCCTAGGCTTTTGTTTGTTGAAAGTTGTAAAATCATAGTTTCAATTTCAGTACTTGTGATTGGTCCACTCACTTTTTCTATTTTGTCTTGGTTTAGTCTTGGAAGATTGCCCTTTCCCATGAATTTGCCCATTTCATCTATGCTGTCCATTTTATTGGCATATAGTTGCTTGTAGTAATCTCTTATGATCCTTTGTATTTCTGTGATGTCCATTGTAACTTCTCCTTTTTCATTTCTAATTTTAGAAAGAGGCTTGAGTCCTCTTTCTTTTTTTCTTGGTGAGTCTTGCTAAGGGTTTCTCAATTTGGTAGATCTTTTCAAAGAAACAGCTTTTAGTGTTATTGATCTTTTCTCTAGTTTTCTTTGTTTATATTTCATTTATTTCTGCTCTGATCTTTATGATTGCCTTTTCTTTCCTTTTCTTTCTTTCTTTTTTTTTTTTAAGGGCTGCACCCACAGCATATGGAGGTTCCCAGGATAGGAGTCCAGTTGGAGCTGTAGCCACTGGCCTACACCATGGCCACAGCAATGCCAGATCCAAGCCGCATCTGTGACATACACCACAGCTCACAGCAATGCCAGATCCTTATCCCACTGAGCAAGGCCAGTGATTGAACCTGTGTCCTCATGGATGCTAGTCAGATGCGTTTCCACTGAGCCATGATGGTAAGTCCTGATCTTTATGATGTCTTTCCTTCTGCTAACTTTGGGTTTTGTCTGTTCTTCTTTTTCTAGTTGCTTTAGGTGTAAATTTAGGTTGTTTATTTGAGCTTTTTCTTGTTTCCTGAGGTAGGCTTGTATTGCTATAAACTTGCCTCTTAGAACTGTTTTTGTTGCATCCCATAGGTTTTGGATTGTTGTGTCTTTGTTGTCATTTGCTTCTAGGTATTTTTAAGTTTCCTCTTTGATTTCTTCAGTGATCCGTTGGTTGTTTAGTAGCATGTTGTTTAGTCTCCATGTGTTTGTGTTTTTTTTGCTGTTTTTTTCTTGTTGATTTCCAGTCATATAGTGTTGTGGTCAGAAAATATACTTGATATGATTTCAATTTTCTTAAATTGACTGAGGCTTGATTTGTGGCCCAGAATGTGATCTATCCTAGAGAATATTCTGTGTGCACTTAAGAAGAATGTGCATTCTGCTGCTTTTGGATGGAATGTTCTATAAATGTCTATTAAGTCCATCTTGTCTAACGCTTCATTTAAGGCCTCTGTTTCCTTGTTGATTCTCTCTGGATTATCTGTCCATTGCTGTAAGTGGGGTGTTGAAGTCCCTGGCCATTAATGTGTTATTGTCAATTTCTCCTTTTAAGATTGTTAACAGTTGCCTTATGTATTGTAGTGATCCTCTGTTGGGTGCATATATATTTACAATTGTTATATCTTCTTCTTGGATTGATCCTTTGATCATTATGTAATGTCCTTCTTTGTCTCTTGTACTCTTCTTTATTTAAGGTCTGTCTTGTCTCATATGAGTACTGCTTCTCCAGCTTTGTTTTGATTTCTGTTTGCATGGAGTATTTTCTTCTATCCTCTCACTTTCAATTTATATGTGTCCTAGAACTGAAGTGCGTCTCTTGGAGACAGCATATGCATGGGTCTTGTATTTGTATCCATTCAGCCAGTCTATGTCTTTCAGTTTGGGCATTTAGTCCAATTACATTTAAGGTAATTATTGATATGTATGTTCTTATTGCCATTTTATTAGCTGTTTTGGATTTGCTTTTGTTGGTCTTTTTTCTTCCCTTCTTCCCTTATGGTTTGATGACTGTCTTTAGTGTTGTATTTGGATTGCTTTTTCTTATTTTTGTGTGTATCTATTGTAGATTTTTGGTTTGCAGTTACCACAAAGTTTTGGTATAGGAGTCTATATATCTACAAGATTGTGTTAAGTATTTGGTCTCTTAATTTCAAGTGCATCTCTAGTGTCCTACATTTGTACCCTCCTCTTCTCATGGATTTCTGGTCTTAATAGCATATTTGTGTATAGATGATTTGCTGCCTTTACTATATGTATGCCTTTACTGGCGAGCCTTGTCATTTGTAATATTTTTTTTTTCTATTTGTGGCCTTTTCTTTTGCACCTAGAGAAGTTCCTTTAGTATTTGTTGTAAAGCTGATTTAGTGGTGCTGAATTCTCTTAGCTTTTGCATGTCTGTAAAGCTTTTGATTTCTCCTTCAAATCTGAATGAGAGCCTTGCTGGGTAAAGTAATCTTGGTTGGAGGTTTTTTCCCTTTCATCACTTTAAGTGTATCATGCCACTCCCTTCTGACATGCAGAGTTTCTGCTAAAAAATCATCCAATAACCTTATTTGGGTTCCCTTGTATATTATTTGTTTCTTTTTCCTAGATGCTTTCAAGATTTTCTCTTTGTCTTTACTTTTGGTCAGTTTGATTAATATGTGCCTCAGGGTGTTCCTCCTTGGGTTTAATTTATATGGTATTCGTGCTTCCAGAATTTGAGTGAGTGATTCCTTTCTCATGATAGGGAAGTTTTCAGCTATTATCTCTTCAAATATATTCTTGGCCCTTTCTCTCTCTCTCCTTCTTCTGGCACCCCTATAATATGGATGAAAGTGCATTTAATGTTGTTCCAGAGTTCTCTTAGACTCTCTTCATTTGTTTTCAATCCTTTTTCTCTTTTCTGTTTCATATCAGTGATTTCCACTAGTCTGTCTTCCACCTCGTTTATTCGTTCTTGTGCCTCCTGTATTCTGCTCTTGGTTGCTTCTAGTGAATTTTTTATTTCAGTTATTGTATTTTGCATCTCTTCTTGCATAATCCTTATATCTTCTATTTCTTTGCTCAGTGTTTCTTGTAACTTATCAGTCTTTTCCTCCAGTTTATTTCCAAGATCTTAAATCATCTTTACTATTATTAGTTTAAAGTCTTTTTCATGGAGGTTTGTAGTCTTCAGATCACCTAGCAGTTTTTCTTTTTTTGTTTTTTTTCTTATTCCCTTATCTGACTCATAATTCTATACCTTTTCATTTTGTATAGATTTTTGGCATGGTCTCCTTTTTGCAGGCAATAGGGTTGTAGCCTCTCTTGCTTCTGAGTCTTTCCCCCTTGTGGCTGAAGTTGGTACAGGGGCTTGCTGCAGGCTTTCTGATAGGAGGGACTGGTAGGTGGAGCTGATTCTTATCCCTCTGGTGTGGCTTTGTCTCTGGTTGTGATTAGAGACAGCTATGTACTTGGGGAGGGGCAGGGTTTACGCAGCCTATTTGCTGATTTGTGGGGCTGTGTTCCTACCCAGATTGTTGTTTGGTCTGGGGTTTCTCAGCCCTGATGGGTAGGGCCATATATTTTTCCAAAATGGCCACCTCTAGAGGAGTTCACAGTGATGATTATTCCAGAGATCTTTGCTTCCAATGTCCTTCACCCCTCAAAGAGCCACAGTCACCCTCTGTTTTCCCAGGAGATCCTCCAAGGATCACAGGCAAGTCTGACCTAGACGCCTGTGGAGTCTCTGCTTTGCCCTGGGACCCAATGCACATGAAAGCCTGTGTACACTTTTCAAGGGTGGAATCTCCATTTTCCCCAGTCCCATGGAGCTCCTGTGCACAATCCCCTGTGGCCCTCAATGACAAATGTTCCAAGGGCTCCTGCTCCCAATGCCAGATCCCCAGGTGTGGGGACCTGGCGTGGGGCTCAGAACTCTCACTTCCATGGGTGAGCCTTTGCAATACCGTTACTTTAGTCTGTGGACCACCAACCCAGTGGATAGGGGGTTGCTTATATTTCATAATCGCCCCTCCTACCATCTCAGTGTGGCTTCCTCTTTATCTTCTGGAGTAGGACATCTTTTTTGATAGTTTGTTGAAGGTTGTCCAGCAGTTGAAGGTTGTCCAGCAGTTCATTGCAATTTTGTTGCTTTTATGAGAGAAGGTGAGCTCCACTCCTTCTACTCTGCCATCTTAATACCATCTCCTGCCAGGCTGATTTTTAATCAAGTATTTATGAAAACCCATAGATTTTAGTTTACATTAATATTAATTGAAAAGATAATCTACTATTGATTGGAGGGAGATAGATATGAAATCAGGGGAAAAACCCGTTATTTAGGGGAGGAATTGATTTAGGAAGTTAAAGAAACGAGCTTAGCTTGAGACAATACTTTAAAGGCAAACAGAGCCTGAAGATGAGGTGGATGGACATTTTTACCTACCCTTTTCTCCCCTGCCTTCCTGTCCTTCTTCAATTCTTCCTTCTCTGCTTGCCCCTTCTCTTTTTAATTTTCCTTCTGCAGAGCCTCTCTTCTGACCCTAGAACTGAGGATGGAATGATTAGTACTTAGATGAACTACCTCTGAGTTAAAAGGGGTTTTATGCATTAATGCAGAGAGCTAACTAGATTTTTCATTGCTTTTTGTTTTGGTTTTTATTTAGAAAATAATAGCGCACCATCAAAATAAAACTTTTGCTTATATTCCTACTACTTTAAGACAACAATCTCATTTTTCGTAACACCCTCTTGGCATGCCTGTATACAGAAATATTTCTGTGAAATTGTGAGCTTGACACATACCAGATATAGCTTCTGATTCTTTCAGTTCACATTATATCACAAATATTTCCCAGGTGACATCACAGTAGTCATAACTGCCATCACATGACATCATAATAAATCATAATCACTTTGATATTTGCATAATGTTACAACACAATGATTTTTCTCTCTCTTTATTTTTCTTTTTTGTTTTTTGTTTTTTGTTTTTTTTAGGGCTGCACCTCTGGTATGTGGAAGTTCCCAGGCTAGGGGTCAAATTGGAACTACAGCTGCCGCCTATGCCACAGCCACAGTAACATGGGTTCCGAGCTGTGTCTGAGACCTATACTGCAGCTTATAGCAATGCTGGATCCTTAACCCACTGAGTGGCTCATGGACACTAGCTGGGTTTACTTGCCACTGAGCTGCAATGGGAACTCCTGATTTCTCTGATTTTAATAATCCATTTTTCTCTGTGGCAAATTTGACAGTGTCTTGTTTTGCAGTTTAAGAAGAAAAACCATTGAAGATTTTGGCTTGTTTTTCCCCTTGAATTGGTGGCTCAGGACACATTCCTTGCAGTGGGATTCAGTGATTATGAACACTTCCATGGCTTTCAGTATGAATTTGCATCATGCATTTAATTGGAAAATGAACTCTGAGTTTTCCAAACAAATTGCCACACACACAGAGAAATGTATCACATTCTATTCCAGCTATTCTCAGTTATGGTCATACTATGTAAATGTATACGTCTGTGTACAGACAAGGCACTTTCATCAGCTTTCTTATAAATAGTGTTTTCTTAGCATTGGGGAGATAAAATATTATGCTCAAGGGCAGGATTTCTGTTCCCCTTTGTCCCCCAGTCCCCAGGACACTCTCAGACCGCTGAGAACACAGCTAAATGCCTCTAGTCGGGTTCTGGCTGCATGAGGTGGAGCAGGGGAGGAGCAGGGTTGTCTCCAGTGCACTCATGTCTTTTTCCAGAATATTCCTGCAGGTAGAGGGAGAAGAAAGTGTTGCCAAGGCCTGAGAAACAGAACCCAGCTGCTTCTCAGAGCTCTGTAAGGAGTAGGGTGGTTGCCTTGTGGGCCGTTGGCTCTCTTTCCTATTTCAGGTGAAGCCACAGTTTAAATATCTCGCTAATGGAGTTCTCTGGAGGAACAGAGATTTGACTTTCTCATTGCAGCTCACTGCCAACTCTCAAACACTTTCAACAGCTGGCAGGGCTTCCCACGAACATGTCCAGAGATGGACTTCAAAGAGAAGGAAGATGGAAGTGGCTCTTCCTTACCTTCCTCCCTTCCTTTCTTTCTTGTCTTTATCTCTCCTTTTTTAATCATTAAAAAATTGAGAATATTTTCCTTTTAGGGAAGAGCCAACTTGAAGCTGCACTTCAGAACAAGATGTGCAGCTGTACAAGGAGCCAAGGGAAAGTTCCAGCTTCCAGGACTCTCCCCAGAGCTGCATGCTGGCAGCCCCTCCCCCCTCTCCTCACCTTTACTGAGTAAGATTGAATAATCTGGAAGCAGGCACAAGAGCCAGTGAGTGATTGAGGCAGGGGCTGGACTCACGGGATGACTCTTGCTTTCTGATTAGCTGTGGAAGGAAAGTACTAAGGTTCATCTTGAAATGAAGTGGGTGATGAGGCTGGGCTTGATTCAGTTAGGCAAGGGCTTGGCAACTCATATCTTTTTCCAGAAATGGCTCCTAGTCAGATGGGGATGACTATGTCCCCCAAGCAGACTATAAACCCTGCTGAATTAGGCTTAGAACAGTATACGTAGGGAATGGTGGATAAAACTGCTACACAATGGAATTCCATTCAATAATAAAAATGATGAACTCCTGATACAGGCTTACATGGATAAACCTCAAAAACATCATGCTTGAGAAAAAAAGCCAGACACAAAATAATGCATATTATAGGACACCACTTATATAAAATTTCCAAAAAAGAAAAATAATGCAGAGATAGAAATCGCATCAGTGATTATTTCAGGCTGGAATGGGAAGGTTGAATACAAATGATTATGAGACAACGTGTTCTGGTGATGGGAAAGTTCTAGAACTGGATGGTGGTGGTTAAATACAACCTTTCACATTTATTAAAAATAATTGTACTGTGCACTTATAATGAATGTCTTTTTATAGACTGTAAATGATATTTCAATAAAGCTATTACAAATAAAACTTTAAACAAAACTCTCAAAGAAATAAAGGAAGCGATCACATCCATAAAGCTGGTTAATTATGAAATAAGAACATGTAGCTTTGAAAAAAGACCCTTTGGGTGTCTTGAAAACAGAAAATACAATTTTCTGCAATACCTTCAAGGTGCCACGGGGAGAGGAATGAACTGTACTTCTATATCTAGTGAAATAATGACTCAGAGGTAGAAGAGAAATAAATACATTTTAAGTGAAATAAAGATACTTTAAGTCTTTAAAAAGTTATCACCTATAGATTCCATCTGAAAAAATTCTAGAGGTCCTGTTCTGGTAGAAGATTTGAGAAATATCATACAAGGGGTAACAACAAAAATAAGTGAAATGTATTCTTGCTTTATAAATAGCTTTTTATTAGAAATATGGACTTAAATTTGCAGATGATGTCAATGTAGGATGTGGAGATGAAGGAAGTGGGACTTGGAAAATCTATGCATCCGAGGGAGATAAAAGGTGTGTTAAGGATCCTGGTTCATGCTGGGGAATCTGTTGGACCACATGAAATTACCATTTTTTGGTAAATAAAAAATAGCCTAATATTGGTGCTTTCACATAGTTCAACTGAATTGATACCACTTTACTCTATAAATGAGAAGAATAAAAATGGAATGGATGACTTTCAAATCAATAGAGGCAGAAGTGGGGGTATTTCAAAGAGAAGAAAACAAAGATGTTTAGGTTGTTTTGGATGAGCCGTGGCTGACTCCCAGGACCCACCTGTTGCAGAGAGTTAAGCCTTTGGTGCCATGAACCTACCCTAGTGGTCCACACGGATGCTGCAGTTTCTTCCCTTGGCAACCACATATGGACATGTGATTGAGAGGCTGGTCACACACCCAGACCTCTGGGGAACTTCCAGCTTCCTCTCTGCTGTCCAAGGGGAAGAAACTCAAATCCGCAGAGGGACAAATGGAATCTTTGGTTCCAGACCACCTCCTTCATCCCCTGATATAAAGGGGTGGAGCTTCTTGTGGGAGGAGTTGAGGGATGGTCAGCCTCTGTCCTGTGCTGTCAGGTGCTCTGAATGGGCAGGAACAGGCTGTGGTTTGGGAGATGGTGGCTCTCCATCACCCATCCTCTGACCCCAACCAAAGGATGGCAAATGGAGGTGAGGGTGGAGCCTGGAGAAGAGAGGGCTTGGGGGGGCGGTCCCTGAGGAGGCTTCTGCTGGAGACCTAAAGGTGCTCAAGGGGGCCTATACTGTGTCCATGAGTTGGGGTTATGCAGAGAAACAGAATCAGCAGGAGACAGAGAGGGAGGGAGGGAGGGAAAGAGAGGGGTTGACCATGGAAATGCCCCACAAAATTATGGAGGCCGAAATCTTCAGGGTGGGCTAGAGACCTAGGGAAGAGCTGATGCCACAGCTTGAGTCTGAAGACTGTCTGGAGGCAGAATCCCTTCCTCTTTGTTCCACCTGAGTCTTCTCTCTCAAGACTGTCAACTGATGGAATGGCCCACCCTACTGTGGAGGGCAATCTGCTTTACTCAAAGCCAGTTGATTTAAATGGTCATCTCAGCTAAGCAAATACCTTCACAGCAACATCTAGACAGATGTTTCACTAAGTATCTGGGTACTGTGGCCCAGCTAAGTTGATATATAAAATTAACCATCACCTTACACACAGTCAGTCCCAGTTCCTTGGGGAGAGGTCAGCCAAACATTTCCCATGTCCTTGTGACTCCAGGCCTGCAGCAAGTAGGAGTATGAGATTCAGGGCTTCTGAGTCCTGCTCATTGACTCTTATGTGAATTCCAAGGGTGCCTGTCTCTGTCCCTTCCGCCCTCCCTGCTTTATGAAATAACAGAAAATGTCTTCTAACCCCTGGGTATTAGCAGGCAGTTTGGCAGTGTATAGAGTCCACAGAACTTGGAGACCTAGCTTTAAGTCCTGGGTCCACCATTTATTAGTTGTATGACCTTGAGCAATAACCAAACCTCTCAAAGAACCAGGTTCTTGAAAATAAATGGTGAGGTTTGGTGAGATACTGTGGGCCGTCCCTGGCACAAAATAGGCAACCAACAAGTACTAGTTCCTCCACTTTTCTGTAAGGCAAAGCTGGGAAAGTACCCTGGGGGACTGATAGTGCATACATGAAAATTATTTGGATGCTTAAAAGAAACAAATGAAACTGTTAACTCAGGTGAGGTTGACTCTGGTCTTTGGAGATGAGTATAATTTCTTTGGATACTTTGTCTCCATGGTCTATTCCTGTTTCCATGGAGAACCTGTAACTCTGAGGTGTGTATATTAGACAGCAAAAAAAAATTTGAATGAGTCTGCCAGATTTGTGGGTGAGCTTTACCTGTAACTGGCAGCGTGGCCTCGGCTAAGCCCTTACACACTTTGGGGACATTTGTAAAAAGAGGGGCTTGGTCCATGGTCATTAACTTTGTCTCCAGCTATAATATCCCATGATTTTACATACAAGTGTTGGCATCAAGCTGTGTCTAGGTGAGAGCTATAATGCAGAGTGACTCAGCAATGGGACTGCCCAGCTTACAGCTGGAACATCAGTTAGTCCAGAAAGCAGATGCCCTGCCATTTAGTGCTCTTTTTTTGTTGTTGTTGTTGGTACCTCCTTTCTCCCCCTACCTACTTTTACTCTGTACATAATCAGAGTCTAAATTCTATTGACATAAAATATGTATTTGAATTCTTCAGAAATTTCAGCGTATTTGGAGAGTTCCCATCATGGCTCAGCAGTAATGAATCCGACTAGTATCCATGAGGATGCAAGTTGGATCCCTGGCCTCACTCAGTGGGTTAAGGGCTGACATTGCTGTGAGATGTGGTGTAGGTCACAGACTCGGCTTGGATCCTGCATTACTATGGCTGTGGCATAGGCTGGCAGCTGAAGCTCTGATTATATTAGACCCCTACCCTGGGAACTTCCATGTGCCACAGCTGCAGCCCTAAAAGGCAAAAAGAAAAAAAAAGAAAGAAAGAAAGAAAGAAAAAAAAATTCAGAGCTTTATTTGGAATTTCTGTATTCTACAACTTTTTTTTTTTGATCTTTCAGAATAATCCCCCTGCTCCTACACAACCCACTTTCCTCTCAATGATGCCATTTTGAACTTGATATCATAAATTCAACATTAAGAAGAAGCAGATGTTTTCATCCAGGAGGGATAACATGCCTCTAATATGTAAGAGTTTAAAAGTCATGGAAATTTATTTGAGATGTCTCTGCTTCTAAAGTAGCCCAGGACTCAGCCTTGCCATCCTGTGTTTTGGGTGGGCTCTATCTGGCAACTCCAGGTTGGGACAGGCTGTCTGAGAGAAGGATGTGCCCATGGTTTGAAGGGACAACTCCTCCCCCAGGTCCTAGCTGCGCACATGCTGTGTTTCAAAGACATAATCCCCAGGCCACAGAAAGACGCACATGGGCAGTTAAATCCATGGGTAAATGGGCCACAGACTCACAACTGCATCTGTTTCTTCCCAACTACAGTCTCTCTAAAACAACAGCAATAAAAACCACAAAAACACTGGGCTAGTGTCCAGAACACCTGATCTCCTCCAGTTGATATTCTACTTCTAATTCTGTGACCTGAAAGATGTCACTCAACTTCACTGGACATTAATTTCCTCATGTGCAAATGAAAGCAATGGACTAAATTAGAGTTGGCAAACGCTATGGACCCATCACTCACTGCCCAACTCTCACAAGGAGCAGACATTACTAATCCATTGTAGCACTGCCAGCACTCAGGAAAGCCATTATTAATTGGTTGGAGTCGGCACATAAAAGGGCATTTATTTGTTATCCTTGCATGAAATAATCTCTAAGATCTCCTTCAGTTTGTTTAAAATAATAGAAAGTGAATTAGCTTGCCAATGGGCCAGATTCTTATCACCCTAGGATCAGGAAAGTCCTACTTGAAGGCTGGGGAATGGGTAACATGACCTTAAAGATTTCCCAATGTGTCTATAATCATGTAGCAATCAAACTTAACTAATCCAACACTTATTAAACATTACTATGATCAACACTTGCTACTAGGTGACACTGGGATGCAAAGGCAAATGATCGTCTCTGGCCTCAAGAAACTAAAAATTAACTAGAGGAAGCAGAGAGAATAGGAAGGCAGGTTATCTGAGGATAAATAGCAATAAAAGCAACACGTGGGGGCCAAGATTCTAAAAATAATTTCTTAACCTGCTCTAAATGCTTTAAACTTTTTAAAATTGAGACATATTTGATTTACTCTATTGTATTAATTTCAGGTATGTAGCACAGCAATTCAGTTATACATATATCTAAATGCTTTAAGTGCAAAATCTCATTTGTACTCATCATAACATAGTCCTCAGCACCTGCGCAAGGAATTTTTTTAAGTTTATTATTTTTTAAAATTTTTGGCTACACCTGAGGCATACAGAAGTTCCTGGGCCAGCAGCAACCCCAGATCCTTAGCACCCTGAACCACCAGGGAGATCTCCGGAACTACACACCTGCAGAAAGGTTCCTCAGGGGACAGAGAAAGGAGTGGCACCAGGACATAGTACATCCTGTCAACTTCCGAGGGACCCTTGTGATAGATGCTCATGTACACAGGGCCCTTTGTCAGGACAAAACCAGACGAAGCAAGATGATTGGCTAGAAGAAGTCTGGAAGGACTGCCCCCATACAAGTGAATTAAACGACTTGCAAAGCACGTGTGGCTCTCTTTCTCTCTTGCTCTCTCTGTCTCTCTCTCCCTCCCTCTCCCCCTGCAGCCTGTGCTTTCTCCGCACCTGTCTCCTGTCTCTTCTCTTTTTAATAAACACTTATTTGCTTCATTACCCTCAGTCTCTTTGTTGAATTCTTTCTCCAAAATGACAAGTTCTAGGGACCTACATCAAGTGGTTAGAATCCAATGTTCTCACCCCACAGCCATCCGAGGACAAAATGATGAGACTCATTCAAAGTTCACAGGTACCTATATTGACTATTCGCTTTAGATCTCAGACAATTTTCACCCATCAGATTTTGGTTTATTTATAATAGATTATGGCAGGATTCTTAGAGGTCATTTAGTCTAATCTCTAGCTTCAGAATAAAATGCATGTGCTTCCACTTGTATTTCCCATGGTAAGCCAAGTCTCTGTATCAGGAATGGACATCTGGCACACATGGACACAAAATGGTTAAACAGCAAGCCCCAACAAGGAGAGGAAGGTGGACAGTTTTTAAGCCAGTTGCTGGAGCCAAGGTGGGTAGTTGTGGCACACACAGGACTCTCTGATTCAGGAGGAGATTTTCCAGTAACATTATGCTACTCTTAATTACTAACAAGATCAGGACGAGACAGGGAGGGAGAGATAAAGAGGGGAAAGGAGAGAGAAGGGTGGGGAAAGGAGAAGGGGAGAGAGATTGATTTTACTCCCCCGGAGAGAAGTTTGCAGTACAAACACTAAAGATGGCTACACTTTCTTAAATTCTAGGATTTGGGCCAAAATTTGTTGCTAGACACCAGTAAAGAAGAGCAGATATAGCCAGAGCTACGGAAAATGATGCTGTTGGTGGAAATTCGTCCTCTGGGCTCTGTGACTGGGCCTCCCTGAACCCAGCTGATAGCAAGTTGCCACCGGAACAGGTTTGCGTTGTTCAGCACTGGCCGCCAGAGGGAGCTAGTTCACCCGGAAGGTCAGGTCCTTGCCCTGCAGAACCTTAGGGGCCCACGGGACCCTCCCCTCACTCTTCTGGAGTTCCAGTTTAGGCGACCAGTTTCCTGAGTTGGGTCCTGAACTCCTGCTCCCAGGTGTCCTGCAGCAGTGTTGGACAGAAGGTCCTGGCTTCTGACCCTGGCCCTCTCAGTGACACCAAGACCTCCTACAGCTGTGGGCCAGGCCTCTTCCCGACCCCCCACCTCCCCCCCACCCCGTGTCAGGTCTTGATGTTGGCCTTGGTCTTGAGTGCCATTCCAGACTGGCTACCTCGGTGGATGCAGTGATGGCAACTACTGGCCCTGCTTGACCTGGAGGCCCCCGTGTTCAGGTTAGTGCCCCCACAACATCCCAACACCCTTCCCTGCATGCTCCTGAGTTATGGACCTGAGATTTCTCTGCGATTTACATATTAGCTCTGACACAGAAAACTGACGAGGCCCCCTCAGGACTGGGGATGTCATTCGTGAGGTCCGGTATAAAATGTAAAGGTATGGGGTCCCTCATTCAGAAATTATTAAAAATGTCAAATGGAGAGAATAGAGCATTAAACTAAGTTTAGGGCCCTTCTGAGCCAGCCCTGGCTTCACTGAAGGGGGAAGTCAAAGCTACATCCAGGGGCTGATTCAGACCTGGGGGGTTGGGCCCTAAAAGGGGACCTGGCCTCATCCTTGACAGTGAGACTGGATGGGGGGATGGCTTTTCTCCAAAGCCACACTGAGGTCACCTGTTCTTTAGAGGTGCATGTTGTGTGTGTGACTATACCCTTTTGATAACTTTATTGTGGTATCCTGCTCTTTTGGGAGGGCCCTGCCCTTAGTAACTAGCTTTCTTTGTTGAAAAACCTCTTCAGGTATTGCTACAGTGAGGGGTGGCTCTGAATGCAGGTGTGGCCAAGTTTCAGTTGCAGGGGGCTGGCTTGGTGAGCAGCTGCCCTGATCTTTGACTAACATAGGAGGAGCCTGGCCAGATGGGCAGCAGTGAGGGGCCTCAGGAATCTGGCCAGGTCATTGACAACCTTTCAGGCCATAGTTTGAAGGCTATTTGGATTAAGTCCTTGAATGTGCTTTGAATTAATCCAGACCTCACTTTGGCAAGAAATAAAGTGGGTCATATTGGCTCAATCAGCAGATATTCTGATCATCCTGGTAAGGCTCTATATCAGCTATCACAAGGACTAACAAGAGTGCTAACCAGGAAAAAAAAAAAATCAAAAAGAGTTCCCGTTGTGGCTCAGTGGGTAACGAACCCAGCTAGTATCCATGAAGACGTGGGTTCGATCCCTGGCATCGCTCAGTGGGTTGGGATCCGACGTTGCCATGAGCTGTGGTGTAGGTTGAAGATGCAGCTTGGATCCCGTGTTGCTGTGGCTGTGGTGTAGGCCAGCAGCTACAGCTCTGATTTGACCCCTAGCCTGGGAACCTCCATACGCCTTGGGTGTGGCCCTAAAAAGACAAAAGACAAAAAAAAAAAAAAGTGTTAACCAAACTTGGGTCTGCTCACCTGTGCGCAGTAAAGCCCGTCTACTGACACCTGGTTGTTGTGAAGGAAGGTGCAGCATTTACTGCAAGGCCAAGTAAGGAGTCCAGGACAGCTAGTGCTCAAAAGGCCTGAACTCCTAGGTGAGGGACAGTCATAGGGTATGTGACCAGCTTGTGCACAATTTTCTAATTGCCTGATGATGAGGTAACAGGTGGTGTCATAGGGGTTAACATCATCAATCCTCAGACTCCAGCTGGTCTGGGGGCTCCAAGATCATGATCATCATGTAGTTACCTTCTTCCATCTCCTGGGGGTTTTAGTATCTGCAAAACAACTCAGGAATGTGCATCAGACATTGTTATCTATGTCCTTCAGGGAGGAACTAAAGATTCTATGACTCTGCTATATGGCTGATTGATTGTTTAAATTGTTATCCATTCTCCTGGCCCAATCCCCATGTTTTGTTATTACATGTTCATATTCTTCCAACCATGAAGTCTTGAGGCAGCCTTTTGTGACTCAGAGGGGACCTGGGAGATGAAAGCTTTTACAAACAGAAAGTGGAGGACATGGGTGGATCCACCCCTGGAAGGACCCATCGGGTGCTGCTTGGTTTCAAGAGGACTAAGACACAGCCCTGGCTGCAAGGGGGACCCAAGTTGCAGCAGTAGGCTGCAACATAAACCTGATGTGTTGGAGGGTGGTTCAGCCCTTTGTTCCTCAGAAAGTCCAGATCACACAGGCTGGGGGCAGGCTGCACAGTGGGGGAGCCATGAGGTGCTTAGGATGTGCTGCTGCAAACTTGGGAAGACAAAGATGTTGGTTTCCAGGGGGACTCAGTGGTTACTGGGTTTGAGTCCAGGCTCTGGTGGTGACCTTGAACAATTCATACATCTTTCCTGAGACTCGCATTCCTCATCTCTAAAATAGAAGCAGTATCTCCTGCAAACACACTTGTCAGGATAAAGTGCTGAATGTGAAATCGCTTTGGAACCATATAATCCTACACAAGTATCAGATGTTAGTGATATAACCTTCCTCCACTCTCTCTTTCTTTCATTCTAAGACATCAGCCTCTCATATGCTCAGCTCCCTTACGATTCTTTGGGAATTATCTCCAGACCGTTCCTTCTTGGGAAGAACCTATTTCCCACTTCTACTCCAAACCTCAACTAGTTGTCTAAGAGCGGAGGATGGGATAGACAAATTTACATTAAGGACCATATTCATTTGCTAGGGCTGCTATCATAAAATAGCATGGTTGGAGTGGCTTGAACAATAGAAATTGATTTTCTTATAGCTTTAGGGACTGGAAGTCTAAAATGGAAGTGCTGACAAGATTGGTTTCCTCCAAAGCCAATCTCCTTGGCCTGTGGAGGGCTGCCCCTTTGTTGCCTCTTTGCAGGTCTCTCCTCTACACACGCATACCCCTGGCATCTCTGTGTACGGCCAAATGCATTGGTCAGATTGGACTGGGCTCCCCCCTCGAATGACCTCATTTAACCTTCATTACCTCTCTGAGAGCGCTTTTGCTTTTTAGGGACTCAGTGGTGGCATATGGAGGTTCCTGGGCTAGAGGTCGGATCAGAGCTACAGCTATAGCTGCCAGCCTATGCCACAGCCACAGCAATGCTGCATCCTTAACCCACTGAGCCACAATGGGAATTCCTCTTTTTGTTTGTTTCTATGAAAGCCCATTCTTTGAAGACAGTCCCATTCAGAGGTTCTGGGCGCTAGAGCTTCAGTATATGATTTTTTGGGGGGTGGGGTGAGACACAATTCAGTCTGTAACAAAGAGTTAATGATCAAAGCTCGTCCCCTTCTAAAATTCCTGCATTAGTAGAGAGGAGAAGGGAGGAGGGAGACTGTAGAGGCAAGGATGATAGATAAAGGCTGGTAGATTTTAGCATCTCATGACCGGTTGGGTGAGGGTAGGGGGTGGATTTTTGGCTGGGGACCTTCTTGGCACCCTTCACCGACCAACATATAGGCAGCCACCTGCTCTGCCCACGAACCCGGCTGGCGCTGGGTAGACAGACTGCATCTCGTTTTCTTCCTGGATTCCAAAGAAGTAAGCCCGTCTCACCTCCCTGCCTCTCAGGAACACCAGTCTTTTTTAAAAGCCTCGAATGGCAGCTGTTTCAGTTCTGCCTGGAGAATTCAGCCCTTGGCCATTGCCAACTGTTGAGCCCTACAGGGAGAGGCAGGATGTGGCTCTTGGGGAAGTGAGAAGTCCAGAGTGTTGGCCAGAGCAGGGAATAGTCTCTACTTCTCACAGTAAGGAAGCCCATTCAGCTCCAGCTGCAGAGAACCCTGCGGATAAATTGCCACTGAGTCTGTGTGGGGAAGAGAGAACAGGGATTTTTAGCTTTCTTAAAAAGAAGAGGGTTCCTGCCGTGGGTCATTCAGAGGCTCAGGCTGGGATATGGAGTCTCGAATTGGTTGGCAGGAAAGAGCAAGCCAAGCCCAGCAGGGACCAGTTCCCTTCAGGGGAGGGTGTCAGGAACTCTGCCTGTCCCCTGAAGTGACTGGACTTCTTCAAATGACATCTGTGGCTCACCCTCCTGTGCCTGGAAAGGACAGAAGCCTTTCATCATCCCCTTGTTTGTAGAGACTGGGTTGGTGTATGTAGCACCTGGAAACATGTGGATTCAGAGATCTGCTGGAGCTTTTAAAAACAAAATTCTTGGCAAATGCAAAATAATTTTGTCTTGCTAATCAGAGGGCATTTCCTTAGCTCTGGCTGATCTGAGAGGGATGCCCTTTCCTATCTAGACACACACGCAGGCAGCTAATTTTGTGCATTAAAAAACAAAGCCTTTTGCTGCAGCCTATCCTTGGTGACAGAAAATGATGCTCACCACCCATCCAGGCCATCATAAGAAGGATTGCCTGCTTCTTAGTTTTTCTACAGCTCTCAAGCCATCATCCAAAGCCTGTAGTTTTTTTACAGTTGCCCCATGCCAGCAGCCTGCTAGGTGGTGGACCAGAATCCATAACTAACTGCAGCCTTTGCCAGCAGGATTCACCAGCTGAATTCTCCAGTCACACAGGACCCGGGGAAGCTTCTCTCCATCTGCTGGCCGTGGCAATCAGGGTGGCGTCCGTGCAGGGAAGGCTGGCCCTCGGACAAGTGGAGAGAGACGAGGGAGGTGGATTTTTCCCTTGGACATGATTTTTAGTCCTTTGCCTGAGAAACATCCATTGCGGTGCAGAGCTGCAGTTATCTGTGTCAAAGGAAGTAGATAGAAGGTGCATTATTGGGGATGAGATCTCTACCTTCAGCAGCGAGAAGTAGGAAATGAGAACAGATATGGAAGAGACCCTAGGAGGAAAGCAAGGTTGTATTGATCAAACTAAAGAAAAGGTCTCCTTTTGCTTGGATTGAGACAAGAGGTCAGTGGGGAGAATGGAATGGAAGAGGCAGGTAAAAGTGACATAGGTCTGGAGAGGTTACGTTATGCTGTGATATCAACCCTGATGTTCTTAAGCCTGCTAATTGTTTTTTTTTTTTTGTTGTTGTTGTTGTTGTTGTTGTTGTTGTTTTTGTCTTTTTGCTATTTCTTGGGCCGCTCCCACAGCATATGGAGGTTCCCAGGCTAGGGGTCGAATCGGAGCTATAGCCACTGGCCTATGCCAGAGCCACAGCAACGCGGGATCAGAGCCACATCTGCAACCTACACCACAGCTCACGGCAATGCCGGATCGTTAACCCACTGAGCAAGGGCAGGGATCGAACCTGCAACCTCATGGTTCCTAGTCGGATTCGTTAACCACTGCGCCACGAAGGGACCTCCACATGCCTGCTAATTGTTCATCACACATCAGAGGAAGCTCTGCCTCTGTGATCCATCTGAAAACTGGGCTGATGGAAGCAGCATCTTGACACTGAGGCAAGGAGGCAAGAGCAGATGTTACATTTATACTGAGAGCTGGGGCTTAAAGCATCCACACATGGGCCCATATGACTGTCACATGTCATTGCCAAGGCCAGGTACCTGCTCACACCTAACTTCTAGGGCATGGGGAAGTGCAATCCTATTATGCTAAGGAGGAGAGCCAGAAATTCTGGTGAATAGCGCTAATGACCACCACAGCAAACACCACAGGTTGAGAGAAGGATGGAGGGAGACCTGGGTGAGAGTAATGACCAGGGCTGGACTTTGGGTGGAGGCTTCTGCATCTTTGAAGGAGGGCAGACATCTGGCAGAGAAGTCATGTGATGAAGTTCCTACATATAAAATCTCTGGCAGGCTGTTGCATGGCCTAGATTTTACTTTATAAATTCCCTCTTTTGCTATATATAATCCAATGATAACCCTGGCCATATTTGGTCTTAATTTCAGTCATAGTTCTTGTCTATATTAGATTTTCCAGGGAGTTCTCTGGTGGTTGCAGCCAGTTAAGGATCCAGAGTTGCCACTGCTGTGACTCAGGTTGCTGCCATGGTGTGGGTTTGAACCCTGGCCCAGTAATTTCTATATGTCATGGGGAAAAAAAAAAGAATCTCTATGCGGTTCATTATTTATAGGTTTTAACCATAATTTCCAGTTATTCATAAAAATTCTTTTTTTTTTTTTTTTTTTTTTTTTTTTTTTTTGTCTTTTTAGGGCTGTGCTCGTGGCATATGGAGATTCCCAGGCCAGGGGTCCAGTTGGAGCTGTAGCCACAGCCACAGCAATGTGGGATCCGAGCTACGTCTGTGACCTATACCACAGCTCATGGCAATGCCACATCCTTAATCCACTGAGCGATGCCAGGGATAAAACCCGAGTCCTCATGGATGCTAGTCAGATTTGTTAACCGCTGAGCCATGATAGGAGCTCCTATTGATCAAAATTCTTAATCCTGACTTTTATATTCTTAAACATATTGATCATGGTTGTTTTAATTAATTAATTAATTTTTGTTTTGTTTTTTAGGACCGCACCCATGGCATATGGAAGTTCCCAGACTAGGTGTCAAATCGGAGCTGCAGCTGCCTACACCACAGCCACAACAATGCAAGATTCAAGCCATGTCTGAGACCTACACCACAGCTCAGGGTAATGCTGGATCCTTAACCCACTGAGTGAGGCCAGGGATCAAACCTTCATGAATCTTAGTCAGGTTTGTCAACCACTGAGCCATGAAGGGAACTCCTGTGGGTCTGTTTCCACTGTCTAGTTTTTCCTTTATTTTTGGTTATTTTTTTAAATCTCCCTACATGCCTAATTATGTATTTTTTTAATTAAGGTAGCTTTGGTGTATAAGATTTTATGAATTTCATGTGTGCAGCATTTCTACTTTTGTGGACTACAGCATGCTCACCACCAAAAATTAATTTCCATTCTTCACCATACAGTTTGATTATATTTTAATAAGTGCCAGATACTATATTTTAAGAAGTGCCAGGTGAAAAAATCCATAGGGATAATTTGAGGCTTTTAATGCTGTTATATTTTCTAGAGAGGATGTACTTCTACTTCTAGTCGGCGTCTGCATTACGAACACATATAATTCCAGATTGCCTTAATTCAATCAAGGATTTCAATTATTTGAAGCTTCAGACCCTGTGAAGGTTGGTTCCTTGGTTCACACTTAGCCCCAAGGTAACTGATAACTTAGGTTATTTCCTGAGCCTCTTCTCCTCAGTGGTCTTTGAACCCTGTAGTTTTTTATTTCTTTTACTGTTCATAAAGTAATAATGTATGTTTTTACGGAAGAAGCATAAGAGACCATTTCATTGGTACGTCGTTCTCATCACTGCAAAGTTTAGTGGGTTGGTAAAAATTTTTATTTTTAATTTTTAGAATTTTTAAAATTTAAAAATTGTATTTGTGCTTTTTTAATTGAATGAAATAAGCCCATAGCTGGGTTTTTATTTATTTATTTATTAGCTTTTTTAGGGCCACACCTGTGGAATATGGAAGTTCCCAGGCTAGGGGTCAAATCAGAGCTGCAGCTGCTGCCCTGCACCACAGTCATAGCAACGAGGGATCCAAGCCGCGTCTGCCACCTACGCGACAGCTCATGGCAATGCTGGATCCCTGACCCACTGAGTGAGGCCAGTGATAGAATCTGCATCCTCATGGATACTAGTTGGGTTCATTTCTGCTGTGCCACATGGGAACTCAATTTTATTTTTTAATTGAAGTATAGTTGATTTACAGTATTATGTTAGTTTCAGGGGTACAGCAGAGTGATTCAGTTATACATGTCTCTCTCTACCTATATATCCTTTTTCAGATATTTTCCCTTATAGGTTATTACAAAATATTGAGTAGAGGAGTTCCTGTTGTGGCTTAGTAGGTTAAGAACCCAGCTGGTCTCCGTGAAGATGTGGGTTCGATCCCTGGCCTTGTTCAGTGGGTTAGGGATCCGGTGTTGCTGCAAGCTGTGGCATAGATTGCAGATGTGGCTTGGATCTGCCATTGCTGTGGCTGTGGCATAGGCTGGCAGCTGCAGCTCTGATTTGAACCCTAGCCTGGGAACTTTCGTATGCTGCAGGTATTGCCCTAAAAAAGAAAAAAAAATAATGTATTGAGTAGAGTTCCCTGTGTTATACGGTAGGTCCTGGTTAGTTGTCTACTTTATATATAGTAGTGTGTATCTATTAATCCCAAACTCCTTACTTTATCCCTCCCCCTCCTTTCCCCTTTGGTAACTATAAGTTTGTTCTCTATGTCTGTGAGTATATATCCATTTTGTAAGTAAATTCATTTGTATCATATTTTTTAGATTCTGCCTATAAGTGATATCATATATTTGTCTTTGACTTACTTCACTTAGTACAATAATCTCTAGGTCCACCCATGTTGCTGCAAATGGCATGATTTCATTCTCTTTTATGGCTGAGTAATATTCCATTATATGTATGTACCGCATTTTCTTTATCCATTCCTCTGTCAATGGGCATTTAGGTTGCTTCCATGTCTTGGCTATTGTGAATAGTGCTGCAGTGAAAATAGGGGTGCATGTAAAGGAACACACTCTTAAATGATCACTAGTTTCTTGATATATAGAGAACTCTGTTCAGCCTCTCAGCCTCCCAGCTTCCACCTTGAGAATTTGCATATGCCTCTGAGGAACTGTGGCTGCAGGTGCTGGCCTCACCCCTGGCCTCCTTTCCCTTTTAGCCTTGTGGTTCTCACTGCTTTGATAGCTTCTGCCACCTCCACAAAGAAGCAGTTCTGTCCTCCTCACCCATCTTCCCAGCTGCTCCCTGGGGAAAGACCAGTGGTGGGAATTCAGGAAGGGCCATTGGAGCTGAGACCTGAGTGAGAAATCTGGGGAAGAATGTCCACGGCTGGGGAAAGATCAAGAAGAATATCTTGTCGGGAGTGAAGATGTGGTGATGCTCAAGGAGAGATAGGCCATTGCGGGTGGAGGTGAGAGGATGAGGAGGCAAGTGGTGGGACACGGGGTCAGCTGGGACATGGGGTCACAGGGTCAGCAGGGGCATGGGGTCAGCTGGGTCACGGCGTCACAGGGTCAGCAGGGGCATGGAGTCAGCTGGGTCATGGGGTCACAGGGTCAGCAGGGGCATGGGGTCAGCTGGGGCACAGGGCCAAATCCAGGAGGTCCTGGAAGCCAGGGAAGGGATCTTCTCTTCAAGAAGTGTCAAAGGGAAGTGGACATGGTGCTTGATATGCATTTGTTGAGCTGGGCCCTGCTTTCAAGGAGCTTTCATTGGAGGGTAGCTCATGGATTGTATTCAGGTCACAGGAACATGAAATGATGCACAGGCCCTGCCTGTAACTCTGAAAACTCACCAAGATTCCTAAATTTCCCGAGTGTCTACAAACCAAGAAGTCTGGCTGATACATCAGGGCCTGTTGATACACAAGCAGCTTCAGCAAATTGGAACAAACTCAGAAATGCAGCCGACACAATGAGGCACTGACACCCAAGGAAAATGGCTGGTAGGCCGGTTGCTTCCCCACCCCCTCCTCTATCCTTCTTCCCTGCCCCCTCCTTCCTCTCCACTGCCTGCTGCTTTCATGCCACCCAGTGTGCCATGCCCTGGCATCCCCACCACATCCAGACTTCCAGGAAGCCCGAGCCAAGTCTCCCATCCTCTGAGCATGAATGACCTCAGTTACTTAGGGATCTCTGCCTTGGAAGGCAATAAATACATATTGAATAAATGTAGGACTGCACATCTGTGCAAAGTAATTCACAAAAATCTACTTGACTATATCTTCTGGAGAGAATGCACTGACCCAGATGAATTTCTTATCCCTCGCTGATGGATGGGAGCTAATTTTGAGCAGGATTTTGAATTCTTTGTCTTTTTTTTTTCTCAAGAAGCCTTCCAGGGAATAGAAGGCCTGTTCTCAGCACAAAACCCTCAAGTTGTTTTAACTCCCCCTCACCATGTGGACGTGGCTCCATGCCTTTCAGAGCTCAGGAAAGAGAGGCGACTGCTTCTGGGGAGAGGCTCTGGTGTGGGAAAGTAGGAACTAAACCATTCCAAACTGGAAATCATGTCTCCATGCAGGCAAGGGGCTCACACATTGTGTTCAGCTCATGGGAACTTGCAATCCATAGTCCAAAAGTCCTTCTCAGAGACTGAAGACTTTATCCACGATTCCTGAGCTTTTGGCTTGACCACATCTGAACATACCGGTGCCCAGAGCAGAAGCCCCACCTCATAGGCAAAACACAGAAAAAGAACCTGCCTCCTGGCCCGCAGCCTTGAAGTTTCGGTTGATGTATAAAAGTGATGCTTAGCAGGGCTGATCTTCTTTTATGCACTCAAGGGTCTTCGTTTCATACCAACAAACAGCTGTCGGGTTCGGCCACCAAGTGATACCTCTGCAAGAAAGAGAAGAAGAAGAAGGAGAAGATTCTTCTTTGTATTAACATTTTCCCCAATGGAATTTTCTTTTTTTTTCATTTACTCAATGAATTTATTACATTTGTAGTTGTACAATGATCATCACAATCCAATTTTGTAGGATTTCCATCTCACAACTCCCCAGTGGAATTTTCTAACAGTGGGTCCTTCAGGAACATCCCATGCACGGTGAAGGTTTTCTGTGCTTGCAAATCCACCTTCTGCAGAAAATGCAGCCTATTCATCTGAGGGGTATAGCACACCTTGCCATGCTCAGTGCGGGGTGGGGGGTTGGTTCTCGCCTCCCCTTTGGTGCTGATGTTGTGCCCTCCACACAGCCACATGTGCATCCCTTGTCCTTTCTTGAAGTTTTCACTCATTCTCACCCCAGAGCCCTTCCTCAAAGACACGTCCACTTGTTCTCTTGTTTGCTGTGACATGTCTGATGAACCGAGCAGCAGCCTGACCGTGTCACTCCAAATTTACCAGGAACGTGTCTCAAAGAAATTCAGGGGCAGGCATTTTCAAAGACAAACAGCTCTGGGCTCCAGAAATGGTGCTGACTGCCTTCCCCACAGCTCCACCTCAGGCAGTAAGGATCCCAGATGGCAGCTGAACACAGGGCCCTCGTGGGAGCATCCTTAAATCAGAATAGATGCAGTCATTGTGCAGGAAGCCCCTGCAAGCAAACATCTTGTGTCATGAGGCTGAGGCTCTATTGACTGCCTGCCCTGCTTCATGGGCATGTGACCCATCCATCTGAGGAGAGGACATCGAGGAACATCTGGTGGGAAAGAACTGGACAATGAAAGAGAGAAAATGACTCCCTCAAGGTCACTCCCAAAGTCAGGGCCAGGTTTTCCTGGAAGAACCTAACTTCCTATTCCCCAGGGTCAAGATCCAGAAGCCTGTTTCCCCTGGCTTGCATCGGGGAGAGGGGGGCTGACTCATGGATTTGTTCAACAGTGTTCACAGCAGGAGGAGTTTCTCAGGCCAGGCACTGAGCGTACAGCTGCGAACGAGCTGATGTGGCCTCTGGTTTCACAGAACTTTCATTCTAGAAGGAGATACAGACCTCTAGAAGGAGGACATCATAGGTCAGTGCTATGAAGGCACTAGGAAAGATGAATAATTGAGGGATTCTGGAAAAGGGTCACGGGTGTGTCTCTGGGTCTGAAGGAAGAGGTGAGAAGAGGGGGATGCTTGGCATGTTCTAACAGTGATCGCAATATCAGAGGCCTGGACTATGGTGAGCAAGGGGCAGAGGGACAAAAGTGGACTGGAAACCAGGGGCAGCCAGACAGCACAGGGCTCTGGAAAACAGGTTAGAGACCTTGCCCTCATGCTGGGCACCCAGGGAAGGTCGTGTAGCTTTTGAAGCAGGGGTAGCCACAATTTGCGTTGTTCTTTTAAAGGATGATTTTGGATCTAACCTGGAAAACCTAGACTTTGAGGGCTGGAGTGGCAACAGGAGCTGTTGCATCACTGAGAGAGAAGGTAGCGGGGCGGGAGGAGTGGGCAGGGCTTTGCTATATTTGGGGCGTGGAATTGGCAGGACCCACACAGGGTGGGATATGGGGTGGGCAGGATGAGAACAGGCAGGGGTGAGAGATGAAACTTGGGTTCTCAGCTTCAGCAACCAGCTGAGCTGAGAGAGGTGTCTTGCTGAGGTTTGCAAAGTAGGCAATCTGAGGGTCCTGTTGTGCACATTCTGTCCAAAGGGAGAGGCCAAGCAAGCTGTTGGATAGATACATCCAGCACTTAGAGGGGTGGTCTGGGTTGGAGATGAGAATTTGGAAGTCATCAAGATATAAATGGTATTCAAGGATATAGCAACAAACTAGACCACCAGGAAGGAAAGTGGAGCTGAAAGTGTGATGGGAAAGGAGATGAAGGCTCAGGGCTGAGCCCTGTAGCACTTCAGAGTTTAAAGGTCTTACGGGGGAAGAGAAGCCACAGGGGACTATGCAGGTGTAGGGGTTTCCTATTGCGCTGTAACAAATGGTGTGGTCTTGACGATAACACACAGCCATGCTATAACAGTCCTGGAGGTCAGGAGTCCCAAGTCAGCTTCACTGGGCTGAAACCACTCTGTCTGCTGGGTGGTGATCCTTGGGTGGGAAGGCTCTAGGGGAGAAACGTTTCCTTGCATTTTCTAGCTCTTAGAGCTGCACTTCCTGGCTCATGGCCCCTTTTCCTTGTTCAGAGCCCAGCAGTATAATGTCTTGCTCAGCTGTGACTTCGCCTTATTCTGCTGTAGTCACATCTGCCTCCACCCCACTCCCATAATGATGCTTGTGATTGCATGTATGGCTCGCTCAGCTAATCCAGGAACATCTCTGCCCTCTCAAGACCCTTAATCACACCTGCAGAGTCACTTTTGCCACCTGAGGTAACATAGTCACAGGGTCTGAGATATCTTGGGGGCTGTTTTCAGCCTTCCACTTAGTGTCACCAGCAAAGTATGAACAAAGCCATACAGCACTTCAGGAGAACAGAAGATCATAGAACCTGAAAGAATAGCTTTTCAAGAAGGAGAAAGGGATCCCCTGAGTTTGGTGCTGCTGTGAGACTAAATAAGACAGGGATAGAAAAGTGTTCAGTTGCTCTAGCATGAAAGAGACTGTTGATGATTTTGGGGAAGCTCTTTAACATTGGTTTTGGCAGTGATTTTTTGTATATGACACTAAAGCAGAGGCTACTGAAGCTAAAAGAAACAAGTGGGACTATGTCAAGCTGAAAAGCTTCTGTACAACAAAGGAAACCATCAACAAAATGGAAAGGCAACCTATTCAGTGGGAGAAGATTTTGCAAACCACATATCCAACAAGGGGTTACTCTGCAAAATATACTGGGAAATCACATAACTCCATAGCCTACACGTAAAACACCTAATCTGATGTAAAATGGGTAGAGGAACTAAATAGACACTTTTCCAAAGAAGACATACAGAGGGCCAACAGCTTCATGAAAAGATGCTCAACATCACTAATCATCAGAAAAATGAAATCAAAACCGCAATGAGGTATCATCTCACACCTGTTAGAATGGCTATCATTAAGGAGAGATGAGTAATGGCGAGGAAGTGGAGAAAGGGGGTCCCTTGTGCACTGTTGGTGGAATTGTTAATTGGTGCATCCACTGTGGAAAGCAATATAGAGGTTCCTTGGAAAAATAGCATAGAACTACTGTGTGATCCAGCAACTCAATTCTGGTTATATCCAAAGGAAACAAAAAGAGAGCACTGAAGAGAGATCTTTACTCCTGTGTTTATTGCAGCATTAATCACAATAACCAAGATATAGAAGCAACCTGAGTGTCCCTCAGTGGATGAATGGGTAAAGAAAATACACACACACACACACACACACACACACACACAGAGGAATATTATTCAACCATGAGAAGGAAATCCTACTCTTTGTGGCAACATGGATGGGCCTTGAGGGCATTGTGCTAAGTGAAATAAACCAGACAAAGAAAGCCAAATACTGTATGATAACACATATATGGAATCTAAAAAAGAAAAAAAAAAGGTCAAACTCATGGTGTTTTGATAACCAGCAGTTTTGTTTTCATGGAATAGCGGTGATGGAGCCAGACAGGAATGAGTTGGAGAGCCAAGGGGGTGGGAATTCATGCCTCTCCTCTGCTCCAGCTCCCAGGCATGCTAGAGGGCAGTGGTGGGCAGATTCCCACCCTTCTTTGTAGACTGGCCCCATTACTGGAAGGCAGCTGCCCAACCAGGGACTGCACTTCCTAGGCTTCTTGCTTCTAGAAGGAGCCACTCAGACTGGGTTGGGGAGGCCAAGTGCTGGGAATGGAGGAGCCACAGGATGGAAGGAGCTTATGGTATCTGCCTCCACCCCCCAATCACCATTAGGGGATAATTATCATTCTGGTGAGAAACGCATTTCCATTGTGTTTAAGCCATTATCTACTTTTGCATTTGTTTGGTGATAAAGTTTACTAAGACACATAGCATAAAAGCAATGTTAAAATGATACAAGTGCAGGAGATCCGTTGTGGCTCAGGAAGTTAAAAACTCAACATAGTGTCCACGAGGATGGGGGTTCGATCCCTGGCCTTGCTCAGTGGGTTAAGGATCCAATGTTGCTGTGAGCTGTGGTGTAGGTCACAGACGAGCCTTGGATCCAACATTGCTGTGGCTGTAGTATAGGTGGCAGCTGCAGCTCTGATTTGACCCTTAGCCCTGGAGCTTCCTATGCTGCAGGTGCGGCTATAAAAAAAGAAAAAAAAAAGTTAGAAGTGCAGCCCCAAATAAGACAAATGAAGATTACTTTTGTGGTCTTTACACATAGTGGGTCTAAGGCTGCAGGCTCAAGAATCCAGGCTCTGAACCTCTCACTTGGCTGAGGCAGTCTCAGGTTCAGTTCTGTAAGGAACCAGGAACTGTGACTGCTCTGAAGTGACAAAGGGACCAGAGACAACCAGAAGTGAGCTCCTGGGCCAAGCCTCCTGCCTATTGGATCAGCAGTATCACCAAAAACAAGGGCACAGTTCCCATCTAAGCCTTGCTTTGAACCGAGGAGTCTGCTGGATTGAGTGGATGCAATTAAAACTAACCAGAAATGAACCCTCTCTCATTCTAGCTCCATCATCTTTATCTCCACCTCTGTTATCTCTATCATTATCTTTACCTGTATCTCCATCTCTCTCTGTAACTCTTTTTTTTTTTTTCCTGTAACTTTCCTTTGTTCTTCCTGGCTCTCTCTCACCTGTCCTACTGAAGATTCATCTGCATATTAAAATTCCAAAGCACAAAAGCAAATAATATAATGAAAAATAACCAACAAACTAAACAAGTAATAAAATTAATTCCTAAGCACTTTAAATAATAAAGGAACTTAAGTATATTTGATTCCTCAAAGAGATTAAGGAAATAGTAACACCCATCCAAACAGCATAAGAATTTATGAGCTAAGCAAAATAAATAAATAAATAAATAAATAAATAAATAAATAAATAAATAAATGAATAAATAAAAATTTTTAAAAAAGGAGTTCCTGTTATGGTGCAGCAGAAACAAATCCAACTGGGAACCATGAGGTTGCTGGATTTGATCCCTGGCCTCACTCAGTGGGTTAAGGATCTGCTGTTGCTGTGAGCTGTGGTGTAGGTCACAGACGTGGCTCTGATCCAGCAGCTGTAGCTCAGATTGGACCCCTAGCCTGGGAACCTCCATATGCCACAGGTGTGGCCCTAAAAAGCAAAATAAATAAATAAATTAATAATTTTTAGAAAATAATTTATGAGCTAAAAGTTCCCTTGTGGCTCAGTGGCTTAAGGATCTGGCATTGTCGCTGCAGTAGCTGTGGTGTGAGTTTAATTCCACAAGAAGAAAAAAGAAAGAAAGAAAAAAAGAAAAGAAAGAAAGGAGGGAAAAGGATTATGAGGTTAAAAACTAAGAATCAAGAAGACATCTCAGAATTCTGAGTGCTCTGCCTGACCTAAGAGCTCTCCAGACCTCCAGACATGGCCCACTTGTCCCTGATTTCTTGCTTCCATTGGCCTCTGCTTCTCCACAGTGGAAGTGAGGAGAGAAACTTAGACTTGTGTGCTTCTGGCAAGACTCTCCCCCTCCCTCCCAGTGTCCCCTCCAACACTTCGCCTTTTTCTGCTATACTGAGGCTCATTATACCTTTGAACCCTGTGGACCTCACTCCCCACAGTAATCCTGGGTCATATTCCTTTTCCCCTGATGGGTAAGGCGATGCCCTACCTCTCTAGACCATTCCCCTGATTTTTTTTTTCCATAACACTTAACACCAACTAGCAAATCTATATTTTACTTTGTTTTATTTACATATCTTACTCATTTACTCACTTATATTCACAAGTACAGGAATATAAGCTTGTACTTTTCATTGCTGCTGAGTCTCCAGAGCTCAGAATGGTGCTGGACACGCCATAGATGCTTAATAAATGTTCTGCCGTGAGTGAATTGAAAGCAGGTAGAGATATGAAAAGATAATTTAAAAAAAATTATGAGTTATGGAAATGAAAAATAGATTGAATTGAAGTAATAATTAAAACATAGATTGGGTAGATGCAAGACTATGTACCACAGAAAAGAGAATGGATGAATTGGAAGATGATATGAAGAAAGTGACCCAGAACATAACTTATAGATACAAGGACATTGAGATTATGATGATAGATTGAAAGTCTCTAAGACATGCCCAATAGGCATCAGAGAGATAGAGCATGGAGGAGATTTAATATTTAGAGAGAATCTCCCTGAAGTTCAGTATTTAGAATTTTCCCAAAGTACATGAATCCTCAAATCCTTAGGTTGGAAATTCACAGTAGGTCTCTAGCAAGATACATACAAATAAAGCCATCCCTAGACACATCATAGTAGGATTTGCATAAAATCAAGGATAAAGGGAAAAATTAAGAGGCAATCAGGGAAAAAAGAATGGCAGGCTGACAGCCGATGCCTGTGAGTAATAAAAGCCACCAGAAATCAGGGCTGAAGTGAAATAACTCATGTTGAGGTAAAATAACTGCAATCTAAAAATCTATTTACAATTAAACTCTTATTTGAGAAGCAAGAATATGACATTTTCAGACATACACAGATGAAGAGCTTATGACCCACTGATCTTTGCTGGAAGAATGGCTATTGAATCTACTTGGGCAAGAAGAGTGAACCCAGGTTGGGAGTGGTGTGTAACAAGAATGGCAAATAGTGATGTCAGTAAAATATGATGGTAAAACTGATTACCTATTGACAGTTTCTAACAAGAACAACTATTATTTTGTGCTAAAATAGAAGTGAAGTGAGGAAGTGAGGACAGCATGTCAAGAAACTTCTTTGAAGAATTCAGGTTGTGAAGAACATCAGAAATGGGGTCCCATTAGGGCTGGATGTGGGTCATTATCACATGTTTAGGCATTTCACATCTGCTGTTCTTTTAGAACAATTTTGATTAGATCCACATTCAGAATTACAATCTCCTGAGTAGGTATTCTGTTTAGAGCAGACACATAGGAAATATGACTGTTGTTCCTTTTCTATAAAAACTTTCCCAGCAGCTAACCGCTGTTTTGAGTGTTTTTGGTTCATTTGTTTTTTTTTTTCTAAGTATTTCTAGTAATCCAATCTCATAGTCCATGAACAATTGCCTAAATCTCCTCTTAAAACATTTAGTCACATAATATAGTCTATCTTCAAAAGTCCCTCCTGTAGACAATTTAGGTGGGCTGCCCAGCTGTCATGCTGGGAGCTCCACCTGCCATCATTCTGAGGATTCCATTGGCTTCCTCCCCTTGGGTGTCCTGCTTCCCGTATCCCATGTTCAGTTTTGTCTGTCTCCTCTCTTGGGTAATGCCCTTTTTACTTTTTTTTTTTTTTTTTTTTTGTCTTTTCTAGGGCTGCACGCATGGCATATGGAGGTTCCCAGGCTAGGGGTCGAATCGGAGCTGTAGCTGCTGGCCTACGCCAGAACCACAGCAACACAGGATCCAAGCCACGTCTGCAGCCTACACCACATCTCACAGCAATGCTGGATCCTTAGTCTCCTGAGCAAGGGCAGGGATTGAACCCACAACCCCGTGGTTCCCAGTCGGATTCGTTAACCACTGAGCCATGACAGCAACACCAGGGTCATGCCCTTTTTCTTTTGCTTGGTTTCTCTTTTTTTTTTTTTAATTACTCAAATGAATTTATCACATCTGTAGTTGTACAATGATCATCACAATCCAATTTCACAGGATTTCCATCCCACAGCCCAAGCACATCCACCACCCCCCAAACTGTCTCCTCTGGAGACCGTAAGTTTTTCAATGTCTGTGAGTCAGCATCTGTTCTGCAAAGAAGTTCCGTCTGTCCTTTTTTCAGATTCCACATGTCAGTGAAAGCATTTGATGTTCGTGTCTCATTGTATGGCTGACTTCACTTAGCATGATAGTTTCTAGGTCCATCCATGTTGCAAAAAATGCTGGTATTTTGTTCTTTTTAATGGCTGAGTAATATTCCATTGTATATATGTACCATGTCTTCTGGATCCACTCCTCTGTCGATGGACATTTAGGTTGTTTCCATGACCTGGCTATTGTAAATAGTGCTGCAGTGAACATTGGAGTACATGTGTCTTTGTGAGTCGTGGTTTTCTATGGGTAGATGCCCAGGAGTGGGGTTGCTGGATCAAATGGTACTTCTATGTTTAGTTTTCTGAGGCATCTCCATACTGCTTTCCACAGTGGTTGCACCAATTTACAATCCCACCAACAGTGTACTAGGGTTCCTTTTTCTACACACCCTCTCCAGCACTTACTGTTTGTAGACTTTTGGATGATGGCCATTCTCGCTGGTGTAAGGTGGTATCTCAGAGTGGTTTTGATTTGCATCTTTTCAAGTGTTTTTTGGCCATCTGTATGTCTTCCTTGGAGAACTGTCTGCTTACATCTTCTGACCATTTTTTGATGGGGTTGTTTGTTTTTTTGGTATGGAGCTGCAAAAGTTGTTTATAAATTTTGGAGATTAATTCCTTGTCAGTCGATTCACTTGCAGAGATTTTCTCCCATTCTGTGGGTTGTCTTTTTGTATTGTTTAGGGTTTCCTTTGCTGTGCAGAAACTTTGAAGTTTGATTAGGTCCCATTTGTTTATTTTTGTTTTTGTTGTCAATACTCTGATAGGTGGATCTGAGAAGATGTTGCTGTCGTTTATGTCAGAGAGTGTTTGGCCTATGTTTTCCTCTAACAGTTTGATAGTGTCTGGTCTTATATCCAGGCCTTTAACCCACTTTGAGTTTATTTTTGCGTATGGTGTTAGGGAGTGTTCTAATTTCATTCTTTTCCATGTGGCTGTCCAGTTTTCCCAGCACCACTTGTTGAACAAGCTGTCCTTTCTCCATTGTATATTACTGCCTCCTTTGTCATAGATTAGTTGGCTGTAGGTGTGTGGGTTTAATTCTGGGCTTTCTACCCTGTTCCACTGATCTATATGTCTGTCCTTGTGCCAGTACCATGCGGGTTTGATGATTGTTGCTTTGTAGTATAGTCTGAAGTCCCAGAGCCTGATTCCTCCAGCTCCATTTTTCTTTTTCAGGATGTCTTTGGCTATTCTAGGTCTTTTTTGTTTCCAAACAAACTTTGAAATATTTTGTTCGAGTTCTGTGAAAAATGTCCTTGGTAGTTTGATAGGGATTGCATTGAATCTGTAGATTGCCTTAGGTAGTATAGTCATTTTGATAATATTAACTCTTCCAATCCATGAGCGTGGTGTATCTTTCCATCTATTTGTGTCATCTTTGATTTCTTTCATCAGTGGCTTATAATTTTCAGAGTACAGGTCTTTTGTCTCTTGAGGTAGGTTTACTCCTAGGTATTTTATTCTTTTGGATGTGATGGTAAACAGGATTGCTTCCCTAATTTCACTTTCTGATCTTTCATTGTTGGTGTATAGAAATGCCATCAATTTCTGTGTATTGATTTTGTATCCTGTGACTTTGCCAAATTTGTGGATGAGCTCTATCAGTTTTCTGGTAGCATCTTTAGGATTCTCTAGGTCTAGTATCATGTCATCTGCAAATAGTGATAGTTTTACTTCTTCCTTTCCAATTTGGATTCCTTTTATCTCTTTTACTTCTCTGATTGCTGTGGCCAGGACTTCCAGAACTATGTTGAATAGTAATGGTAAGAGCAGACATCCTTGTCTTGTTCCTGATGTCAGAATTCTTTCAGCTTTTCACCACTGAGAATGATGTTAGCTGTGGTTTTGTCGTATGTGGCCTTTATCATGTTGAGGTAGGTTCCCGTTATGCCCACTTTCTGAAGGGTTTTTATCAGAAATGGATGTTGGATTTTGTCAAAGGATTTTTCTGCATCTATTGATAGGATCATATGGTTTGTATTCTTCAGTTTGTTAATGTGGTGTATCACACTGATGGATTTGCAGATATTGAAGGACTCTTGCATCCCTGGGATAAATCCCACTTGATCATGATTGCAATCCTTTTAATGAATTGTTGGATGTGGATTGCTAGTATTTTGTTGAGGATTTTTGCATCTATGTTCATGAGTGAAATTGGCCTGTAGTTTTCTTTTTTTGTGGAATCTTTGTCTGGTTTTGGTACCAGGGTGATGGTGGCCTCATAGAATGCGTTTGGGAGTATCCCTTTCGCTGCAATTTTTTGGAATAGTTTCATAAGCATAGGTGTTAGCTCTTCTCTAAATGTTTGATAGAATTCAACTGAGAAGCCATCTGGTCCTGAACTTTTGAATGTTGGATGTTTTTAAATCACAGTTTCCATTTCAATTCTTGTGATTGGTCCATTCGTCTCTTCTATTTCTTCTTGGTTTAGTCTTGGAAGATTGTACTTTTCTAAGAATTCGCCCATTTCTTCTAGGTTTTCAATTTTATTGGCATATAGTTGCATATAGTAGTCTCTTATGATCCTTTGTATTTCTATGATGTCCGTTGTTACTTCTCCTTTTTCATTTCTAATTTTATTGATTTGAGTCCTCTCTCTTTTTTGCTTGATAAGTCTGGCTAAGGGTTTATCAATTTTGTTGATCTTTTCAAAGAACCAGCTTTTCGTTTCATTGATCTTGTCTGTGGTTTTCTTTGTTTCTATTTCATTGATTTCTGCTCTGATCTTTATGATTTCTTTCCTTCTACTAACTTTAGGTCTTGTCTATTCTCTCTCGAGCTGCTTTAGATGTAAAGTTAGCTTGTTTATTTGAGCTTTTTCTTGCTTCCTGATTGGGCTTGTATTGCTATAAACTTTCCTCTTAGAACAGCTTTTGCTGCATCCCATAGGTTTTGGAATGTCATATCTTTGTTGTCATTTGCTTCTAGGTATTTTTTAATTTCCTCTTTGATTTCTTCAGGATCCATTGGTAATTTAGCAGCATGTTGTTGAGTCTCCACGTGTTTATGTTTTTTGCAGTTTTTTTCTTGTTGATTTCCAGTCGTATAGCATTGTGGTCGGAAAAGATGCTTGATATGATTTCAATTTTCTTAAAGTTACTGAGGTTGGATTTGTTGCCCAGGATGTGATCAAACTTAGAGAATGTTCCATGTGCCCTTGAAGAGAGTGTGTATTCTGTTGCTTTTGGATGGAATGTCCTATAAATATCTATTAAGTCCATCTGGTTTAAAGCATCATTTAGGTTTCCTTATTGATTTTCTGTCTGGTTTATCTGTCCATTGCTGTAAGTGGGGTGTTAAAGTCCCCCACTATAATTGTGTTATTGTCAATTTGTCCTTTTAAGGTTGTTAGCAGTTGCCTTATATATTGTGGTGAATCTGTGTTTGGGTGCATAGATATTTAAAATTGTTATATCATCTTCTTGGATTGATCCTTTGATCATTATGTAATGTCCTTCTTTGTCCCTTAAAATATTCTTCATTTTAAAGTCTATTTTGTCTGATATGAGTATTGCTACTCCAGCTTTCTTTTGATCCCCGTTTGCATGAAATATTTTCTTCCATCCTCTCACTTTCAATTTGTATGTGTTCCTAGAAGTGAAGTGGGTCTCTTGAAGACAGCATATATATGGGTTTTGCTTTTGTATCCATTCAGCCAGTCTATGTCTTTTGGCTGGGGCATTTAGTCCATTCACATTTAAGGTAATTACTGATATGTATGTTCTTATTGCCATTTTATTAATTACTTTGGATTCGTTTTTGCTGCTCTTTTTTCTTTCCTTCTTCTCCTGTTCTTTTCTGCCTATAGAAGTTCCTTTAGTATTTGTTGCAAGGCTGGTTTAGTGTTGCTGAATTCTCTCAGCTTTGGATGCAATGGTAAACAGGTTTTGATTTCTCCTTCAAATCTGAACGAGAGCCTTGCTTGGTAGAGTAATCTTGGTTGGAGGTTTTTTCCTCTCATCACATTAAGTATATCATGCCACTCCCTTCTTACTGCAGAGAAACTCTTTTCTGTTGAAAAATCTGCCGATAGCCTTATTGGGGTTCCCTTGTATGTTATTTGTTTCTTTTCCCTAGCTGCTTTCAAGATTGTCTCTTTGTCTTTAATTTTGGTCAGTTTGATTAGTATGTGTCTCAGGGTGATCCTCCTTGGGTTTATTTTATATGGTACTCGTTGGGCTTCCTGGATTTGAGTGATTGATTCCTTCCCCATGTTAGGGAAGTTTTTGGCTATTATCTCTTCAAGTATTTTTTCTGTCCCCTTTTCTCTTTCTTCTCTTTCTGTCATCCCTATAATATGGATGTTGGTGCATTTAACATTGTCCCAGAGTTTTCTGAGACTCTCTTCATTTGTTTTCAATCTTTCTCCTCTTCTCTGTTCCGCATCTTTAATTTCCACTAATCTGTCCTCCACCTCACTTATTCGTTCTTCTGCCTCCTGTATTCTGCTCTTAGCTGCTTCTAGGGAATTTTTTTACTTCAGTTATTGCATTTTCCATCTCTTCTTGTTTAAGTTTTATATCTTGTATCTCTTTGCTCGGTGTTTCCTGTAAGTTATCCATCTTTGCCTCTAGTTTATTTCCAATGTCTTGCATCATCTTCAGCATCAACAGTCTAAAGTCTTTTTCCTGGAGGCTGAGAATCTCCTGATCATGTAGCTGATTTTCTGGGGTTTTTCCTTTCTCCCTCATCTGAGTTAGAGTTCTCTGTCTTTTCATTTTTATATGTTTTTGGTGTGGTGACCTTTTTACAGATAATAGAGTTGTAGCCTCTCTTACTTCTGGTGTCTGCCCTCTTGTGGCTGAAGTTGGTACAGGGGCTTTCTGTAGGCTTCCCGATGGGAGGGACTGATGCCTGCCCCCTGGTAGGTGGAACTGATTCTAATCCCTCTGGTGGGTGGGACTTAGTCTCCTGATGGGATTCGAGGCTGCTGTGTGCCTGAGGGGTCTTTGGGTAGCCTGTTTACTGAGGGGTGGCGCTGTGATCCCACCTGGGTTGTTGTTTGCCCTCGGGCTTCTCAGCAACTGACTGATAGTTGGGGCCAGATTTTCCCAAAATGGCCACTTCCAGAGAAAGGCATGCTGCTGAATATTTCTGAGAGCTTTGCTTTCAATGTCCTTGTCTCACAACAAGCCACATTCACCTCTGTTTTCCCAGGAGGTCCTCCAAGACCTGCAGTCAGGTTTGACCCAGATTCCCATAGGGACTTTGCTTTGCCCTGGGACCCAGTGCATGTGAAAGTCTGTGTATGCCTTTTAAGAATGGGGTCTCTGTTTCCCCCAGTCCCGTGGAGCTCCTGCACACAAGCCCCACTGGGCTTCAATGCCAGATGCTCCAGGGCTCTTTCTCCCCATGCCAGATCCCCACACATGAGAGTTTGATGTGTGGCTCAGAACTCTCCCTCCTGTAGGTGAGTCTCTGTGAACCAGTTACTTTCCAGTCTGTGGCGCTTCCCACCTGAGAGGTATGGGATTGTTTATATCATGTAATCGCCCCTCCTACCTCTTGATGTGGCCTCCTCTTTTTCTTCTGGAGTAGGGTATCTTTTTTAAGGTTTTTGGTCCATTTGGGTGAAGAATGCTCAGTCTTTAGTTGTGAATTTTGTTGTTTTTAGGAGTGCAGTTGAGCTCCAGTCGTTCTATTCTGCCATCTTAATCCCATCTCTTTTTGCTTGGTTTCTTGCCTTATTTTGATCAAACCTATCCTCCAAGAGGATCGGCCTTAGAAAGGCTGAAAGGGAGTATATGAGGTTTAATATATAATTTTTTTTAATTAAAAAAAGTAATTTGGAGAGTTAGTGCAAAGTATTAAAGAAGGATATGGAGGAAATCTGAGGATAAAGAGGGGGCCCAGATATACAACAGAAATCTGGAGCTCAGATAGAAGAGAATACTAGTAGTGGGCATAGCTGAAGAGCTCTGAAGAAGAGGGGTATGTTTAAAATTCTATTCTTGGTGTTCCCTCGTGGCTCAAGAAGTTAAGGATCCAGCATTGTCACTGTAGTGGCTCAGGTCACTGCTGTGGCATGGGTTCAATTCCTGGCCTGGGAACTTCCACATACCATGGAAGTGGCCAAAATAATAAAATAAAATTCTACTCTAAATTATCTGTTACCTGGATTACAGTGTAATCCCCTGTCATAGCCCCTGAATCCTCAACAAAATATACTGTGCACAATGATCACTTATAAATGGTATAGGCTGCAAGTCAAGAAAAGGAGCTGAGGAGTTCCCTTCATGGCTCAGTGGAAAAGAATATGACTAGCATCCATGAAGTTGTGGGTTTGATCCCTGGCCTGGCTCAGTGGGTTAAGGATCTGGCGTTGCCATGAGCTGTGGTGTAGGTTGCAGATGTTGCTCAGATGTGGCGTTGCTGTGGCTGTGGTGTATGCTGGCAGCTACAACTCTGATTAGACCCCTACCCTGGGAACCTCCATATGCCATGAGTGTGGCCCTAAAAGGACAAAAAAAAAAGAAAGAAAGAAAGAAAAGGAGTTGATTTTGCCCTCTGCTTCCTTTGCAGATCTCTACCTACAACCTTCCTGGTCCCAAGGAAGAGAGGGAAAGGGAAGGGGCACACTTGTTTGAATCCAGCCCCATCCTCTCATCCCTGTATTAATGTTTCCCCATATTCATTTTAAGAGCTTTGCATTTATAGAGGGAAAAACCTATCAGCTCCAGTCACCATTATCACTGATATCATTTGGTAGGGAAAGAGTGAAAGCTCTATCAATGAATATAAAATTAATAAGCTTTCTGACCTCTGCATTGGATCTGCCACAAAGCTCCAGAGTGGAAGAAGGGTTAGACTTTAGCAATGATTTTCCCACCTAGCAAAAGCCACTTAGATATGAGAAGTGAGGGGGCAGCCACTTGGTTCCAAGGAATTAAAATGAGAAAGGGATTTTGAGCCGAGTTCCATGAGGCTGCTGGCTTAGGTCTAGGCTAACTTGGCATTTTAAGAAAATTCTCTGGGAAGAGAATCAGCAGCAGAGTAGATGTAGGTGGTGCTGGATTTAGTGGAGCTCGTCTCACTGGAGGGATCAGAGATGGGCCACGAAACATTAGGATGTTTGGTCATCATGGGACAATAAATAACAAGAGAGGAGGAAACCATGAAAACCACTCTAATTGTAACTTTTGTGTGGAGTGCTTTGAAGACCACTGGTCAGATCTGTGGGTGGGATGGTGATGAATTCATTAATGAGGAAGTTTTCACATCGACTTTGCATCATGGCACAAGCACCTAAATTCCTGGAGCTCTCTCTCAATGATATTGGGTGGAAGAGGGAAGTGCTAGCGGGATTAGTTTCTTGGAGAATTTGGAACCAAGATGAGATGGTGACATCTTGCTGGCACGTGTGCCTCCAGTGGCTCGACAAACAGGCCTCACGCTTTTGGGGAAGAAGATCTTCTTGACTTGCTGAGCCATGGTGTCCCCTGGGAATGGCTGTGCTACTATAAGGTCCTAGGGAAGGGACTGTGGCTTCTGTTTCTCTTCTCCCTGGAATTTCCATAGCCATGGTGTCAGGGACAGTGACAGGAGGGGAAGGGAAGCCTTAGTGACAGCAACCTATTTATAGTACCATTAGTTGCAGCAAGAAAGGATTTTTTCTACAGAAATTAGGTACAAGAAAAAGCATTTAGATTTATTTTTTAAAAATGACTTTTAGGTTTAGCTCCAATTCCTATTTATCAACATTTTGAGTAATTTAATCTCAATCTTATATTTTTGGGACAAGGGAGGTTGAAGGGAGCAGGGCCACCATTTCCTAAGATCATTCAGGAGTTCTTGAGGGTTAATACATGTTTTCCAGGACATTTAAGGAAGACCATATTAGTTTCCTGTAGCTGCTGTAACAAATTCATACAAACTTTAGGCTTGAGACAAAAGAAAAGCTTTTCTGACAGTTCTTATAGCCAGAAGTCCTAAAGCAAAATTGTTAGCAGGGCCACATTTCCCATGAGCTCCTAAGGAGGATCCTTTATTGCCTCTTCCAGCTTCCAGTTTGTTGACAAGTCTATTGGCTTATAGCTGCATCACTTCAGTCTCTTCTCCCTCTTGATGTTACTGCCATCACCTCTGTGACTTCTCTGTCTTCTTTCTTCTCTCCCCTTTCTCTCTTTTTAAAATTGAAGTATAGTTGATGTACAATGTTGTGTTAGTTTCAGGTGTACAGTGTGGTGATTCAGTTACACTCACACACACACATTCTTTTTCAGATTTGTTCCCCTTATAGGTAATTACAAAATATTGAGTATAGTTCCCTGTGCTATATGGTAGGTCCTTGTTGGTTACCTATTTTATGTACCATACGTTAATCCCAGTCTCCTAATTTTTACCTCTCCACCTTTCCCCTTTGGTAACCCTAAGTTTGTTTTCTATGCCTGTGAGTCTGTTTCTGTTTTGTAAATAAGTTCATTTGTATCATTTTTTTAGATTCCACATAAAAGTGACAACATATGATATTTGTCTTTGTCTGGTTTACTTCACGTAATGCGATCATTTCTAGGTCCATCATGTTGCTTCAAATGATATTATTTCATTCTTTTTTCTGACTAATATTCCATTGCATATATGTACCACGTCTGCTTTATCTACTCCTCTGTTGCTGGACATACAGTTTTCTTCCATGTCTTGACTATTGTGAATAGTGTTGCTGTGAACTCCCCTTTCTCTTATAAGCATAGCTGTGATGACATTTGGGGCTCACCAAGATAATCTAGGATTATCCCCTAATCTCAAATCCATAACCACATCTACAAGAATCCTTTTTTCTAATTAAGGTCACATTCACAGGCTTTAGGGATTTGACATGGATAGTTTTGGGGGAGTTATTTTTTTGGCCCACCACAAGGATGTCCTGGTTTTTAGTCTGCTTTTGCACTATTGAGATGCAACATTGTCCCAGAGTGCTTGGTCCTTTTCAAAGCCAGCACACAGATCTTCCACACCTTCGTGTTAGGGTACTGCCAACCCAGCTCCCTGTCATTCAAGAACATTCTACTCCCTCAACCCTCTTCAGTTTCCAAGATCATTCTGCAGAGCCTAGATGTCTTCACTGCAAGCCCTGTCTCTATTCTCCTCTGTTTACTCCTCCAAAAGAACTAGACTCCCAAGCACACTGACCCTTGCTGGCTGCAGAGCACAACCTAGAAGGCTTTCGTGAGTCACTGGCCTCAGCCAAGAAAGATGTGAGCTGATAAGAGATAGAAAAGACTGAGCTACAGAAAGACTAAAAGACATGGCAGAAAGGTGCTAGCCTGTTGATCCTTGAAGATTCTGGAAAACAAGCCAGCACAGACAGCAATTACTTAGGATGACAGATAGGAACAAAGGCAGGAAGAAAAAGAAGATGACGATGATGATAGTGGCGGTAACAGCATCTCCCCAATATAGACTATTAATTATTATCATATTGTGTTAAAGACTTATAGAGGCATGTCATCGATTCATCATAAAAACTTGCCATTTTATATAAGAGAAAACAAAGATTCGGAAAGATCGAGTAATTCAGTCAAGGTCATCCAGTTAATAAGCTAGAACCAGGACTGGCACTAAGATCTACATGCCTCCACAGATTGTAGTTCTTGACTAATTGTGAAGGGTATTGCTTTTCTAGAAAAGCCATTGTTTTGTTTTAGTGCATATAGCTGACTGATCCAAATATTTTCCCCACTGCCTTGATAGGTTCTAGGAACCTAGGAAACCCTTTAATAATGTGATATGGGCACAGCTCATCCAGTATTCCCATTAAAGTTCTGAACTTACCACTTTTGCATCCTGAGAGGTTAAGCTACTCTAGGCAAACAATGTCCCAAATCATGGAGGAAAGAAAAGCTAGAAAACACTACTGGCTTTGCAAGCATCACTTTTCCTTATTAGTAAGAGAGTTTGGGACTTCCCTTGTGGCACAGTGGCTCAGATCACTGCTCTGGCGTGGGTTTAATCCCTGGCAGTCCAGGAACTACCGCATGCTGTGTGTGGGGCCAGAAAAACCATGGTCGTATATGTGAGTGCATATTTGCAAAGCCTGGAGGGGCCCCCATTGAATGTCAATACTGCTTTACACTTGCTCAGTGGTGGGAAGATGGTTGTTATTTTTCTTCTTTCTCTATTTTCCAAATTTTCTATAATAAACATGTACATGTCTAAACATTTATAAAATGGACATTGATAATAAGAAATGCAGAAAATAAGTTGCTGTCTCCTCCAGGGCGCTTCCTGTTCCCGCTCAGATGCTGTGATCCCCTCTGGGGCCCACAGTGGTGTAGCTGATTTGGGGAGACCTACTTCCTGGGTTTAGGCATTAACTGTTCAAGTTGCATGAACACTATGGGTGGCCCCAGCAGTTCTAACTTAATCTCTCACACCTCACATCCATTCCTTTCGCAAATCCTGCAGGCTCTATTTGAAGATATAGCCCCAATCTGATGATCTTCTCTCCTCTCTACCTGTAGTAATTTAGACACCGCTTCCCTGGAGCACACAACTGCCTCCCCACTGCTCTGCCTGCTTCTCCTTTCCCCTTCATTTCATTGACCACAGGTCTAAAGACAGGTGAAGTGAGCCTTTGGAGATGGAAGTCAGGTCACCTCACTCTCTTGTTCAGAACTCTCCAGGAGCCCTCACTCAGCATCTGTGCCTGCCAGGACTTGATCTTTTCCTCACTTCTTCCTACAGCCTCTGCTTCCGGTCTGCCCACTTCCGGTCTCCTCGTTTTTCTCAGAGCCCCCGGCTTGCTCTTGTTTTTGTGCTTGTCTACCTCCAAACATTTTCCTCCAAATACCCACCTTTTTGATCTTTTAGGTTTATGTGTGCTCCATTGTCACTTCTAAAAGAAGTGGTCCTCGACCATCTCACATAAAACTAGATGTCGCTCCCTTCTCCCTTCTTTGCTCTATTTCTCTTCAGAACATGTCTCTCTTCTGCACCTGGAATGGTGCCTGGTGCATGATGCTCAGTACAGTCTTGTTGATTAAGTAAATGAATGAATGAATAATTGATATGAATTTACTGTTACACAAAAATGGATCCAGGTTGTGCTTTTGTTTCCTTTAGAGGAAATGAAGTCATTGCTGAGTTTTTTAGTCTCAGGGACAATGTTCACCTGAATGACTAGAAAATTGAGATCAAACTCTATCTTGACCCAAATATAACAAGAACTGCTTCGATTTCCTTCCTTATTTTGTCTGGGACAGCCACTCCCTAGTTTGCTAAGATAAATTAGATTTCAGCAAAAAATGCAGTCATGGATCACTGGCCTAATGAATGCTAAGTAAATGAAGTTTCCATTTTATCTCTTTTTAAAATGAAACCTTGGATTTATAGTCAGAGCTGTTCGTATATTTCAAATAGACAACTGTTTATGTGCCCCACATTATTTAAACAGAGAGCTTTTGTTTTAAGTCTTAAGTAATCCTATTTATATAGTAAATGCTTTGTCTAAGTATCCAAAGAATTCCTGATTCTTTTTTTATTTGTCTTGTATGTGACCTGAGATTTGCCTCTTCCCTATTTTGAGGGTATTTTCCTCAATTGTATTTGAAAAGATGGAATTTGTCTTATGTCTTCACCTGAGTCACATCTTTAGTGGCTATTGCTTTTCACTTCATATTCTATTCCTTTAATCCAAGACAAAAGTAAAATATTAAATAATTAACTGGAGGAGTTTTCTTGTGGTGCAGAGGGTTAAGGATCTGGCATTGTCACTGCAGCGGCTCGGGTTACAGCTATGGCACAGGTTCATTCCCTGGCCCAGGAACTTCCACATGTCCCAGGCAAAAAAAATTAACTGGAGAGAGATTTCATGTTCATGAATCAGAAGAATCAATATTAAGACACCAGTTCTTCCACCCTGATCTGTGGATTCTACTCAATCTAAATTCAAATCCCAGAAAGACTTTTTGTGCATATTGACAAATTGATTCTAAAGTTTATATGAAAAGGCAAACGAACCAAATAACCAAAACAATCCTGAAAAAGAAAACAAATTGGAAGGCTGACACTATTCAACTTCAAGACTTAGTGTAAAGCTATAGTAATTCAGACAGTGTGGTGTTGGCAAAAGAACAGACAACGAGATCAATGGAGGAGAAGGGAGCCCAGAAATAGGCCCACATAAATATAGTCAACTGATCTTTGATGCAGGAGAAAAGGCAACACAACAGAGAAAAGATATTTTTTCAACAAGTAGTGTTAGAATAACTGCATGTCCATGTGGGAAAAAAACCAGCAAAACAACCTAGGCAGAGACCATACAGCTTTCACACAGATTAACTCAAAATATGCCTTTAAGTACAAAGTGTAAAACTAAATAAGTTCAAGAAGAAAACAGGGAAAAAGTCTAGTGACCTTGGGTTTGGCATTGAGTTTTTAGATACACCAAAGGCATGATCTGCAAAAGAAAAAAATTGATAAGCTGGACTTCATTAAAATTAAAAACGTCTGCTCTATAGGAGACACTGCTAGGGGAATGAAAAGACAAACCACAGATGGGGAGAAAGTATTTGCAAAACTCCTATCTGACAATAACTTGTACCCCAAATACACAAAGAAATCTTAAAGCTCAACAATAAGAAAAGAATCCATCTTTTAAATAAAGCCAAAACATCTGAATAGCTACTTCATCAAAGAAGATATACAGATGGCAAATAAGTATATGAAAAGATGCTCAACATCGTTTGCCATTATGGAATTGCAGATTATAACGATGAGATAGTTATTAAAATGACCCAAATCCAAAAAAAAAGTGATGGTAACAAATGTTGAAGTCTTTCCATCCTCCACTTTAAAAAAATTGAAGTATAGTTGATTTACAATGTTGTGTTAATTTTTGCTATACAACAAAGTGATTCAGTTATACATATATATATATTCTTTTTAAAATTTTTGTATTCAAGTATAGTTGATTTACAATATTGTGTACACATTCTTTTTTATATTCCTTTCCATCATGGTTTATCTCAGGACATTGAATACAGTTCCCTGTGCTACACAATAAGACCTTATTGTTTAGCCATTCATTATATAATGGTTTGCATCTGTGAAGTCTTTTGTTTGTTTGTTTGTTTGTTTTGTTTTTATTTTGATCTCAGTGTGCAGTGGCTTGACGTGGGATCTCAATTCCCAGACCAGGAATTGAACCTGGGCTGCAGAACTGAAAGCACCAAGTCCTAAACACTAGATGCCAGGAAACTCCCAGTGAAGACTTTCTTAATGTGTATTTAGAATATATTGCATACATTGTATATCCATGTGAGAGATGAAAAAGAGAATATTTGCACTACAAAAATAACCAATAAAATTACTCAAGAATAATAATATGAACATATCAATAGGAGAAAAAATATATAATCCAATGTAGGAAAATTTGGCAAAAAACATAAAAAGGCATTTCATCTAAGTCAAACGCATGTGGCTAACGAATACATAAAAAAAGTTCATGCCTCAGGGGAGCATAGCATGTACACAATTTAGACTATTTTATACCAATGTGATTATAAAAATTAAGTCTGACAATGCCAAGACTTAGAGATAAAATGGTCATTGGGAAATTCAAGTAGCACAGCCACTTGGAAAATACTTTGACAGTTATCCTGTCCATTTGAATGTTTGCATATTTGTAATTCCACTTGTAGGTCAGTACTCAAGAGAATCTTTAGCTGTTGTGCATCAAAACACATACACAAGACTGTTCATAGAATTGCTGTTCTAGAGAGTGAAAAAAAAAAGAAAACAACCAATGTCTTCTGACAAGAGATGAGATAAATTGTGGCCTATCCACTCAATGCAATGTCGTACCACAGAGAAAATAAATGGGTTCCAGCCACGCTCCACAGCGTGGGTGTACCTTGGCTAGGCAGAGTTACATGACCAGCAAAATTAAACGGTATGTTGGTTAGACATAGATATAGATGGGATAAAAAAGGGGAAAAAAAGAGTAGGAATGATAAACTCAAATTCAGTGTGTGAAGTTCTTGTACAGGCAAGCAGGGAAATGGGATGATAATGGGTGAGCACGTATGATAGCTGTGTATCATTTGTTCCTTTTTTTTTTTTTAATGGCCAAACACATGGCATATAATAGAGGTTCCCAGGCAGGGATTGAATCTGATCTGCAACTGAGACCTACGACCTAGGTCCTTTGACCCACTGCTCCAGGCTGGGCTTGAACCCACACCTCCCCAGTGACCCGAGCTGCTGCAGTTGGATTCTTCTTTTTTTTTTTTTTTTTTGTCTTTGTGGGGCTACACCCACAGCATATGGAAGTTCCCAGGCTAGGGATTGAATCAGAGCTGCAGCAGCCAGCTTATACCACAGCCACAGCAACACCATATCTGAGCTACATCTGTGACCTACACCACAGCTCATGGCAATGCCAGATCCTTAACCCACTGAGAGAGGCCAGAGATCAAACCTGTGTCCTCATGGATGCTAGTCAGATTCATTTTCACTGAGCCACAATGGGAACTCCTGCAGTTGGATTCTTAATCCACTGTCCCACAGCAGGAACTCCCTCACTGGTAACTTTTTGACTCTTGGGTGAGATTGGCTTTGCACTATTTGTGGTCTAGTAAAAATAATACGAGTGAAGGAGTTCCCATTGTGGCTCAGGGGATTAAGAACCCGACTAATATCTATGAAGATGTGGGTTCAATCCCTGGCCTCACTCATTGGGTTAAGGATCCAGCATTGCCTCAAGCTTTGGTGTAGGTCGCAGATGCAGCTCACATCCTGCATTGCTGTGGCTGTGGCATAGGCCGGCAGCTGCAGCTCAATTCGACCCCTGCCCAGGAAGGACCCTAGCTCAGGAACTTCCATATGCCACGGGTATGGCCCTAAAAAGAACGAAAGAAAAATAACACAAGTGAAAGGGTTTATATAAGGATCAACAGTGATTACATGTCATGCACCAAGAAGTATACTCAGTACCATTCCATGCATTTAAGATACATAGTTAAACAAAACAGAAGGCTACATTGAATGTTTTTATGATGATGAAGGCAAAATGTCCAGCCTGGTCATGGGAAGAAGAGTTGCATCCAGGGAAAATGCTGGGGCATTCCCCTGGACAGAAGGGTGGGCAACAGCATTCTAGGTGAAGGCCTTTCTCCTCCTCAGCATTTCTCTCAAGCCCCAGGCTCCCTTCGCATGCCTTAGCTGTGCACCTAGTGCCTGGCCCCCTTCCCCATCCTCACCCCCCAGTCCCCATGGGGCAGACCTCGCGGCCCATCAGCTGCCCTCAGTGCCGTGGTTTACCTCGTTCCTCCCTCCTCATGTGGTCCTTGCATTTCCCTGGAGACATTTTCTTCTAAGTTCAGGTGTGTGTTTGGTTTTGCCTGCAAGCTTTGTTCCTTACTATTGTTTTCAGAACGAACCATGATACAGCAAAGTGGGCAAAAGCAAGAAGGCAAGGAAGAAAGATCCTGGCCAGTGCTCACTCAGCCTGATTATATTTCTACCTTGGTGCCTTTAGATGAGAGACGCTCTGATGTTCTATCAGCAAATGGAACATAACGAGGAATCTGGAGTCCCAGAGGCATTAATGCATTGGTTCAACCATGTTGGGACCCTGGGTCAGCCCCTCTGTGCCCCACAGGGCCCAGCACCTGGTCCTCACTTGGCAACCCCGCGCAGGGAGGAGGAGGGGCATTTTTCCTTGTAAGGCTCTCTCCTTGTGTCAGGGAGGAGTATCCGATCAGAGACCAGCCCCCACTCACCGCAGCACTCCCCTTCAGTTGTCAGAAGTGTGAATTGGCACACAGGCCTATCTCAAAGCAGCAAAGAAGGGATGGGTTTCCCACTACTCCTTTAGATCAATTGTGCTCATTACTGGGTACCAGGAATGAAGTCCCCTGCAACCTGAACATGGCTAGGACTCAGCAAGCAAGGAAGGAGCATGGTGAGGTTATTGGGAGGGCAGATGACAACATCGGCACCTGAGGCCACCCCCCCCCCCCCGTGTACTTCAAAGTTTGCATCTCAGTGGTAGTAACAGCGCTTTCTATCCGAAAGCCCTTCACAGTTTGCCAAGCCTACAGCTGCATCATTCCACGCAATTTCTCTCACCACAACCTGGAGTGATGCAAGCACTTCTCTGAAAGGTACGTGACAGAAAGGGGGACTGAGGGTGGTAGGTGGTGAGTGGCTCACCCACAGTCTTGCAGCCTCTCAGAGTTGGAAATAGAGTCAGTGGTGCTCACATGAAAGTCCAGTGTCTTTCCTATCGTTTCTTTCAGTGGGCCCATTGCAGGGTGACTGGCCACTCAGAGATGGAGCCGAACCTCAAGCTCTCAATGAATTGCCTCTCTGAGCCAAGCCCCACGTACTCCCAGCAGATGTAGAGCCATGGTGGTTTGACCGAGCACAGGCCCAGCTGTGGAGAAGGAGTGGGTGGTGAAGCCAAAGTTTTACACAGACACATCTTTTTTTTTTTTTTTTTTTTTTTTTTTTTAAAGATTGAACATTTAATAGGAAATCACAGTAGCATTTTTAAAACAACCAAAATAATTAATAAGTATTTTTAATGTTTTAAACTGTGGAACATTTAAATTGTCAAATTCACTAGGAAAAAATGTCGCACACATGTTTTTAACCACCCCAGTAAGAAGAAAGCTTCAGACAGCTGATGTTGAGACACTTAAAAGTTTCTTTCTTTCTTTCAAGAAATTACATTTCGTTTGGCTACATCCTAGATTATTGGTTTACCAGCTTATAAAGAGTGCGTCTACAAGGTTATATGCATTGAAACCCTCTCCCCTTTGTCGTCTTTGGCTAGAAGCTTCTTGCAAGGACACTGAGGGCTCAAGAGAGGGGCCAGGCTTCGGGTGCCTCCCTCTCACATGTCACTGACTGGAAGGCTAACATTGTTCAAGTCCACGGGGTCACAGTCTGGTTCCCGAGGGCCTTTTTTACGCTGGGGTTTTAGCAGAGCTTGTTCAGTCACTTTGGGAGCTGGTTGTCTTGGAGAGACAGTCTGGATCTTGAAGTTCCCTGGCTTGACCTTGGCAAGAGAGTTATAAAATCCTTGCTTCTCCACGGTATAGCTTGAGACCAAAGAGTTGCTGCGAGCGGCTGTGGAATGTGCAGCGGCTGTGCTGGCAGGGCGGCTTGCACATAGAAAGTTTGATACGATGTGACAATTTCAAAGAGGTTGCCCCTCATCATTATGTCACTTTGCTTATATTCTTGGACTTTAGGAACCTCTTCAAGTGGTATTATGCGGAGAGGTTCCTTTTCCATTTCAGATTTGAAGTGTTTTCCTCCAATTGAAAATATCTTTTCTTGCAGGTTTTCATCACTGCTCCTTGTTTTACACAATATCCAGCTCTGATAACTGCACTATCCGGGGGTGATTTGGGAGGAAAGCGAGGAAGATGGCTCTGGGGCCGTTTCAAATGATTTCTGTCAGTGCTCTCACCACATTCATTTACGTCTTCTTTCTGAGTTGGGGTCGTGATGGGCACACACCCAACAATGTCAGTTCTGTAAGACACTTGCTTCTTCCCACATTCACCCTGGTGACTTGGGTTGTCAGAATGAGGCTGTGAGTCTGACTGCTTTGGTACTGTAACTTTTACAGCTTTGTTCAACACATTGACCCCTTCTACTAGGTCCTGCTGATCATTGGCTTGTAGGAAATACTAACGCATCCCTGCATTCATAACAAACCAGAACTCAGCCTTTGGCCTTAGCTTGGTTGTGTTGCTAACCTTCGAAATGTAGGTAAGTTTAATGGCTCCAATGTGTGATGATCCAGAAGGCAGGTTCTGTGGAATATCCATATACCACACAAAGCTATCTTCTCTGGTATCCAGTATGAAATACCTCCGAAGAAATTTCCCACTGTTTTCATTTTCTTCAATGTCTAGAAAACCACAAACGCGATTCTGACGATCCACATAAGGCATTTCTGAGCTTGAACATTTCACAGTGCCCGCCGGCTCCTCAAGCCTCCCAGCTCGCTTCAGTGGGCGCCGTGCTCTCGGAGCCCAGCCCTGTTCACCTCACCTTGGAGGCCACATAGGTCCTCATTCAGAACTTCCCGGCGGCCCTGGACCAGAAGCACCCATGCCACTGCGGCCTGGGGTCCCACAGGCCACACAGACACATCTTGTGCAAAGCGAGCGATGCCTGAACAGGAGATGATGTCCACAGCAGAGGAACGGATGGAGGCTGCATCTAGCCCTCATGGAACCTAAGAGCTCCAAAAGGCACCTTGGCAGTCCAGCTAGCTTCAGGCTCGGCTTCTAGATGGGATCCAGCTCCTAGCTTACTCTTAAGATTTAAACCAAGTAGGTTAGAGAGAGTGCCTGTAAGGAATCATTTGGAAACAGACAAGAAAAGCATTTGAAGACTATATATATGTATATGTACATATGTATATGTACATATGTATATGTACATATTTTTGTCTTTTTAGGGCCGCACCACGGCATATGGAAATTCCTAGGCTAGGGGTAGAATCGGAGCTACAGCTGCAGGCCTGCACCACAGCCACAGCCACACCAGATCCAAGCTGCATCTTCGACCTATGCTGCAATTTGCAGCAACACTGGCCTTAACCCACTGAGTGGGGCTGGGTATTGAACCCACATTCTCATGGATGCTAGTCAGGTTCTTATCCCAATGAACTACAACGGGAACTCCTGATGACTTTTTAAAACAGAGGACCGAAGGCAGCAACAGCTCCCAGGATATGCAACCTGCAATTGGCTTGTCATCACTTCCCATCTGGCCCCTAGACTTGGTCTTCACCCCCAGGAGTCAGCTGGAAAACCATTCGATAATACACCCAGGCATTGATAGGGAGAGTTTGCACTGGAAAATTCTTTTCTTTTTTTCTTTGTTTTTTAAGTCTTTTTGTCTTTTTAGGGCCATACCCACAGCATATGGAAGTTCCCAAGCTAGGGGTGTAATCGGAGCTATAGGGCCCAGCCTATGCCACAGCCACAGCAATGCCAGATCCAAGCTGCATCTGTGACCTATACCACAGCTCATGCAACACCAGAGCCTTGACCCGCTGAGCTGAGTGAGGCCCCGGATCAAACCCACAACCTCATGGTTCCTAGTCAGTTTAGTTTCTGCTGCGCTACGATGGGAATTCGGGTTTTTTTGTTTGTTTTTTTGTTTTTTCAGTCTGGGAAATTCTTTGTCATATCAAGAAGCCTAAGAGTGTTAAGGCCAATCCAGCCATGGACCTCATTCTTCAGACTTTGTGTGAAGGAAATAACTCAAGTGAAAGAAACAAGCTATAGGTATGGTGATGGCTGTTATCTTGTTATTCATATAGGAGTGAGGAGTTGAAAGCAACCTGAACATTAGAAGCAGGAAATAACCACATGACCTACTCAATGGAATCTAAGCAACTGTCAAAAATTACAATTGTAAAGATGATGTTACACCCCAAAAAATATTTGTCGAATGCCTACACTACACTGTTTTAGATATAAAAGAGTGAACAAAATAGACCAAGTCCCTGCTTTTGCTTCATTTATACTCTAGTGTGTATGGCAAAGGGGAGCTGATCCAATAAGAAAAAGGGTGATGCAGAGAAGAGACATGAGGTTGCCAAGTGTGAGCAGGAGGGATGGAGTGGGAGTTTGGGATTGGCAGATGCAAACTAGTATGTATAGGATGGATAAACAATAAGGACTTAGTGTAGAGCACAGGGAACTCTATTCATTATCCCATGATAAACCATCATAGAGGGAGTTCCCATTTTGGCACAGCCTAAACGAATCCAACTAGGAAACATGAAGTTGTGGGTTCGATCCCTGGCCTCACTCAGTGGGTTAAGGATCCAACGTTGCTGTGAGCTGTGGTATAGGTCACAGACACAGCTTGGATCCTACATTGCTGTGGCTGTAGGGTAGGCCAGCAGCTATAGCTGATTCAACCCCTAGCCTAGGAAACTCTACATGCCTTGAGCGCAGCCCTAAAAAAAAAAAAAAAAAGCAAAAAAAAAAAATCATGGAAAAAATATGAAAAAGAATGTTTATATATATAAAACTGAATCACTGTTGTACAGCAGAAATTAACAAAACATTATACATCAACTCTACTTGGACAAGAGGATGATTCAGAATGAAGTGAAAAATGCAGAAGAGAAAAATATTGTATGTAATGTTTCTTTCTATGCAATATATTCAATTCTATGAACAAGGATGGAAGGAAGCAAGGAAGAGAGCTGACAGGATTATGTGATGAGGAACAATTTCTTTCCTGTATTATTGTTCCAGTGTTTTTGTTTTCATTGTCTTTTTTGCTTTTTCTAGGGCCGCAGCCTCGGCATGTGGAGGTTCCCAGGCTAGGGGTCAAATCAGAGCTGTAGCCACCGGCCTACACCACAGCCACAGCAAGGCAGGATCCGAGCTGCGTTTTCAACCCACACCATAGCTCATGGCAATGCCGGATCCTTAACCCACTGAGCAAGGCTAGGGATCAAACCCACAACCTCATGGTTACTAGTCGGATTCGTTAACCACTGAGCCACGATGGGAACTCCTGTTCCAGTGTTTTTAGTGCGATATTTTTTAAAAATCAAAATGGGGACAAAAATCATCTGATATTTTTAGCATCCGCTCCCCTATGTCAAAAGAGGTGAGTCTGTTGAACTTTGTAGAAGTCAAAGAAAAAATGGAATCAAAACATGCTTGAGGAAGGAAGAAGGGAAGTAAAGGGGAAGCTGGGGGAGGGAAGAAGGAGAAATGGAGGGAGAGAAGAATAGATGCAGTTTTGGTGGTTCTTTCTGGCTTTAATCAGACCCCTTATATATATATATTTTATATATATGTAAATTTTTTTGGCCATGCATGTGTTTTTTGGCCATGCCCCTGGCATGTGTATGTATATATATGTGTGTGTGTGTGTATATGTATATATATTTTGGTGGGGGGAGTGCCATGCTCCCATTATGTAGAAGTTCCAGGGCCAGTGATTGAATTGGCATCGACCTGCATCACAGCAGTGATGACACCAGATGCTTAACCTGCTGAGCCACCAGGGAGCTCCCAAGTCAGAATCCTCTGTTGTTTACCCTTATCTCTCTCAAGGCTCCATGCTCATGAGATTGAAGTGAAAGATCGAACATGTCGTTCTGACTTAAATTCTGATTTGTTTGGTTCAGTATGAACCTTTATATTTTCACTACCACCATGGAGTAATAAAATCCAATAAAAACAAGTTTTCCAAACAACTACAAAATCAGCAAGCATTTGGTGACGACCTGCAGCCAAATTTAGTCACAACCTTTAAATTGCAAATATAACTATAAATATGGAAACTGTGTTTGTTTTCATGAATTCCTGTTGTCCAAGTCCTGGCTACCCATCCATCTCGACAGATGAACCTACCTGGATGTTACTCTTGGTATTAGATGGCTGTGATGTATGTTTATTTAAAATGCCTTTTTAAGAAAGATGTCTTTTAAGGCAAGAACTGAGAAATGAGGAGTTCCCATTGTGGTGCAGGGGAAACATAATCTTGCTAGGAACCATGAGGTTGCGGGTTTGATCCCTGGCCTTGCTCGGTGGGGTGGGGATCCAGCATTGCCATGAACTCTGGTGTAGGTTGCAGGCGTGGCTCATGTCTGGTGTTGCTGTGGCTGTGGTGTAACCGGCAGCTGTAGCTCCAATTCCACCCTAGTCTGGGAACCTCAATATGCTGAGGGTATGGCCCTAAAAAGTGAGAAGTGTTAGGAGGAATATGAGACAGGACAATACAGGGATTTGGGACCACTGAGTTAATGGGAAGGACTGCCTAATTGATGAGGTAAAGATCCTGAAGTAATTGGAAGAATCCATCTGGGTTTTTCACAGGAAGAATAGGAGTGTTGAACAGAGAGTGAATAGGTTTGAAAACATCGGCCTTAAGGAGGCGCTGAATCATAGGCTTTAGTCCCTTCTGAGCTTCTGGGCTAATCGGATATTGACATTGGTTAGGAAATTTAGTAGGATCCTTGTCTTGTGAGAATGGGAGAATGATGTCTAGCAAAGGAGGGCATACTGGTGTCCCAAACAATGGGATTACATCAGTGGGGAGGTGGGAAGGACTGAGAGGAGTGGGACCTGAAGCTGGCTGGCATGGGAGTAGGAAATTTGAGTTTGGTTGTGTAGGAAATTGAACGTAGGCCTAGAACTCAATTGGACATGTGGGAATAACTAGAAATGAGTGGCAAGGAGTAGTGTTTAAAAGTGTGCAAATTGGAGTTCCCATCATGGCTCAGCGGAAACCAATCTAGCTAGCATCCATGAGGACGCAGCTTCAATCCCTGGCCTCACTCAGTGGTTTAAGGATCTGGTGTTGCCGTGAGCTGTGGTGTAGGCCACAGACACGACTCAGATCCCACATTGCTGTGGCTCTGGCATAGTCTGGCAGCTACAGCTCCAATTCGACCCCTAGCCTGGGAACTTCCATATGCCTCAGGCATGGCTCTAAAAAGCAAAAAAAAAAAAAAAAAAAAAAAAAACAAAGTGTGTGCAAACTACGGTCCAATCTTTTGGGGTGTAGTGGGCAACACATTTACCCCCACCACAGAAGTTGGGGAGGTGGTATCTGTAATAAGGAGAGAAAGTCCAAAACAGAAGACATGAAATCAGCCATATCATCAAAATTCCACCCAGGATCCAGATGTGGTTTCAGCTGACCAAAACAACAGGAAACAGACCCTGGCACGGATGGAGGCCTCCTGACAAAGACAACTTAAAGAACTGTCAAACCTCAAGATAAGTAGAGTCAAAGAGACTGTTAAAATTTTCCAAGATGACCTAAATCCTCTTTCCTTCCCAGCCCCCTTCCCACTTTTTCCCTAAGACTACATGACCCAAGAGACAGACCCCTGGCTATAAAAAATGCCCTTGCCCTATTGGCAGGGGCCTGGGTTCTCTCTGCTCAGTGCTCACAGCCACCCTATTGGTCAGTACACCTGCTTGCAATCTCAAAAAAATAAAATAAAAAACAAAAATAAAAAATAAAAATAAAATGCCTTTTTAAATGTTTTAAAATTTTTATTGAAATGTAATTGATTTACAACATGTTAGTTTCAGGTGTACAGCAAAGTGATTCAGTTACACACACACACACACACACACACACACATGTTCCTTTCCAGATTCTTTTCCGTTATTGGTTATTACAAGATATTGAGGAGAATTTTCTGTACTACAAGTAGGTCCTTATTGGTTGTTGTTGTTGTTGTTGTTTTTCTCCTTTTTTAGCAACCCTGCAGCATATGGAATTCCCAGGCCAGGGATCAGATCCAAGTTGCAGTTGTGACCTAAGCCGAAGCTGTGGCAATGCTGGATCCTTAACCTACTGTGCTGGGCTGGGGATTGAACCTGTGTTCCAGCGCTCCCAAGACGCTGCCAATCCTATTGTGACACAGCAGGAGCTCTGGCTATTGATTTTACATATGGTAGTATGTATGTTTTAAAAGTTTGGGATTAAAATATCCTTTTGCTTATTTTCTAGATCTGGCAGTCACCTGTTCCTGGTTTTGGCATTTGTGGTCATGGAAGAATCCAGAGCACTTTGTGTAAAGAGGTGAGACTCTGAAGCCCTTTTTTTCACTGCTCAGCTTCTAGCAACTGCTGCTTATATTCTGGTGACTTAGAATTCCACCTGCTGCTTCACCTGCTGGGTCATTTGTCTCCAGGTCCTGCCTGAGGTCCTCTGTGGCACTGCCCTGCTCTGCTGAACAGCTGCTGTTTTTGAGCAGGCTGCATTTCTGGGAGCTACAAATGGTCCTTGCAGGTGGCTGGTGCAGGCTGTTTCAACTTGCCAAATGCTTTGAGATAGGAAGCTAAAAATATATGTGTGCACAGGTGTGTATATGGTTATTCTTTGTGATCATGAGCAGCAGGAGAAAGTGACAAGGGAATGGATGCTGTTGATGGATGCCACGTCACTAGCATCATGAAGTCATGTGTATGAAGCTGCTTCTCTGTGGCTGATGGGGAGGGCTTGTGATTCTCTTTGCTTCTTCTCTTTGCATCCCGCCTCCCATCCTGCTCCTCTTTCACCAGCTCTCGACTTAATCATTTTGTTTCAGTGATGGAGCTGGAGGTGCACGCTACCCTACCTGAAGGATTTTGGTTGTAGCCACTAGGAGTGCTTGTGCTGCAAGAGAACTGTCTTGGCCGGGGTCATGGCTTTCCCATGTGGCCCAGCTCCAGTGATTGGTCATGGTAGAGACACAAAGACATGGCCAGTTTGGATCAACACAGGAAAGGACTGTGTCCCAAGGGGCCGCAAGATCTCCCCAGCATGTCCTGGAAGGAGCTTTGTGAGTACTCAAGGCCCTGTGTTCTGAGAGTATTTGGTCAGGGAGACCTGAACATAGGCTGGAAAGGACAGGGCTTGGTGACTTCAGTGGACTGCAGAGAGTTAGGGAGATGGTTACTAGAACATGGGGCCGTGGGGGGAGAAGAGATGGGCAAACAACAAGGAGGCTACTTGCTTTATACCATCAGAAGAAAGCATCCCAGTAAAAAATCACACTCCTTGCCAATTTCCAGAACTGACTAGGTCTTGGATCTGAAATCCATTGGCTGAAAGAGAATTTGTGTCTTTAAGAAGAAGGACCCTATAGGAGAGTTTCCATTGTGGTGCAGTGGAAACGAATCTGACTAGGAACCATGGGGTTGCGGGCTTGACGCTTGGCCTCACTCGGTGGGTTAAGGATCTGGCATTGCTGTGAGCTGTGGTGTAGGTCGAAGACATGGCTCAGATCCTATTGTGCTGTGGCTGTGGCATAGGCTGGCAGCTGTGGCTCTGATTTGACCCCTAGCTGGAGAATCTCCGTATGCTGCAGATGTGGCCCTAAAAAAGAAGAAGAAGAAGAAGGATCCTATAATAGCAGAAAAAGTGTACATGGTACACTTAACTCATAGGAAGGGACCAAGAAAAGATTACCAAACATTTCAGTAAATGACTGTTGCACCCAGAGCCCTACTTGGCATATTTTATGGATTAAATTTTTGTGCCCCCCCCCAAATCCATTTGTTGAAACCCTCACCCCTCACAATGTGATGGTATTTGGAGCCTTTGGGAGGTAATTCGGATTAGATGGGGCTATCAGGGTGGGGCCCTTGTGATTGGGTTGGTGCCCTTCTAAGAAGAGACTCCAGAATGCTTAACCTCTCTCTCTGCCATGTGAAGACTTAGCCAGAAGGCAGATGTCTGCAAGCCAGGAAGAGAGCTATCACCAGAACCCAACAATGCTGGTACCCTGGTCTTGGATTTCCAGCCTCCAGAACTGGGAAAATATTCTCTTGTTTTGTTGTTGTTGTTGTTGTTGTTTTATTACTCAAAGAATTTACTACATTTATATTTGTACAATGGTCATCACAATCCAATTTCACAGGATTTCCATCCCACAACCCAGTGCATCACCCCACCCCCTAAACTGTCTCCTTTGGAAACCATAAGTTTTTCAAAGTCTGTGAGTCAGCATCTGTTATGCAAAGAAGTTCAGTCTGTCCTTTTTTCAGATTCCACATGTCAGTGAAAGCATTTGATGTTGGTGTCTCATTGTCTGACTGACTTCTCTTAGCATGATAATTTCTGGTCCATCCATGTTGCTAAAAATGCCGATATTTTGTTCCTTTTAATGGCTGAGTAATATTCCATTGTGTATATGTACCACATCTTCTGGATCTACTCCTCTGTCAATGGACATTTAGGTTGTTTCCATGACTTGGCTATTGAAAATAGTGCAGCAATGAACATTGGAGTACATGTGTCTTTTCGAGTCATGGTTTTCTCTGGATAGATGCCCAGGAGTGGGATTGCTGGATCAAATGGTAGTTATATTTTTAGTTTTCTGAGGAATCTCCACACTGTTTTCCACAGTGGTTGCACCAATTTACAATCCCACCAACAGTGTAATAGAGTTCCATTTTCTCCACACCCTCTCCCGCAATTATTGTTTGTAGACTTTTAGATGATGGTTGGTGTAAGGTGGTATCTCATAGTGGTTCTGATTTTCATTTCTCTAATCATGAGTGATGTTGAACATCCTTTCATGTGTTTCTTGACCATCTGTATGTCTTCTTTAGAGAACTGTCTGTTTATCTTCTGCCCATTTTTTCATGGGGTGGTTTTTTTTTTTTTTTTTTTTTTTTTTTTTTTTTTTTTTTTGGTATGGAGCTGCAGAGGTGTTTATAAATTTCGGAGATTAACCCCTTGTTGGTCAATTCATTTGCAAAGATTTTCTCCCATTCTGTGGGTTGTCTTTTTGTATTGTTTAGGGTTTCCTTTGCTGTGCAGAAACTTTGAAGTTTGAGTAGGTCCCATTTGTTTATTTTTGTTTTTACCATCATTAAGAGGTGGATCTGAGCAGATGTTGCTGTCGGCTTTTTGTCACAGAGTGTTTGGCCTATGTTTTCCTCTAACAGTTTTATAGTGTCTGGTTTTATATCCAGGTCTTTAACCCACTTTGAGTTTATTTTTGTGTATGGTGTTAGGGAGTGTTCTAATTTCATTCTTTTCCATGTGGCTGTCCAGTTTTCCCAGCACCACTTGTTGAACAAGCTGTCCTTTCTCCATTGTATATTACTGCCTCCTTTGTCATAGATTAGTTGGCTATAGGTATGTGAGTTTAATTCTGGGCTTTCTATCCTGTTCCACTGATCTATATGTCTGTCCTTGTGCCAGTACCATACGGTTTTGATGATTGTTGCTTTGTAGTATAGTCTGAAGTCCCAGAGCCTGATTCCTCCAGCTCCATTTTTCTTTTTCAGGATGTCTTTTGCTATTCTGGGTCTTTTGTGTTTCCAAACAAACTTTGAAATATTTTGTTCGAGTTCTGTGAAAAATGTCCTTGGTAGTTTGATAGGGATTGCATTGAATCTGTAGATTGCCTTAGGTAGTATAGTCATTTTGATAATATTAACTCTTCCAATGCATGAGCGTGGTGTATCTTTTCATCTATTTGTGTCATCTTTGATTTCTTTCATCAGTGGCTTATAATTTTCAGAGTACAGGTCTTTTGTCTCTTGAGGTAGGTTTACTCCTAGGTATTTTATTCTTTTGGATGTGATGGTAAACGGGATTGCTTCCCTAATTTCACTTTCTGATCTTTCATTGTTGGTGTATAGAAATGTCATCAATTTCTGTGTATTGATTTTGTATCCTGTGACTTTGCCAAATTTGTGGATGAGCTCTATCAGTTTTCTGGTAGCATCTTTAGGATTCTCTAGGTCTAGTATCATGTCATCTGCAAATAGTGATAGTTTTACTTCTTCCTTTCCAATTTGGATTCCTTTTATCTCTTTTACTTCTCTGATTGCTGTGGCCAGGACTTCCAGAACTATGTTGAATAGTAATGGTAAGAGCAGACATCCTTGTCTTGTTCCTGATGTCAGAATTCTTTCAGCTTTTCACCACTGAGAATGATGTTAGCTGTGGTTTTGTCGTATGTGGCCTTTATCATGTTGAGGTAGGTTCCCGTTATGCCCACTTTCTGAAGGGTTTTTATCAGAAATGGATGTTGGATTTTGTCAAAGGATTTTTCTGCATCTATTGATAGGATCATATGGTTTGTATTCTTCAGTTTGTTAATGTGGTGTATCACACTGATGGATTTGCTGATATTGAAGAACCCTTGCATCCCTGGGATAAATCCCACTTGATCATGATTTATAATCCTTTTAATGTATTGTTGGATGCAGTTTGCTAGTATTTTGTTGAAGAGTTATGCATCTATGTTCATGAGTGAAATTGGCCTGTAGTTTTCTTTTTTTGTGGAATCTTTGTCTGGTTTTGGTATCAGGGTGATGGTGGCCTGGGAGTTTGGGAATATCCCTTTCTCTGCAATTTTTTGGAATAGTTTCATAAGGATAGGTATTAGCTCTTCTCTAAATGTTTGATAGAATTCAACTGTGAAGCCATCTGGTCCTGAACTTTTGTTTGTTGGAAGTTTTTAAATCACACTTTCCATTTCAGTTCTTGTGATTGGTCCATTCGTCTTTTCTATTTCTTCTTGGTTTAGTCTTGGAAGATTGTACTTTTCTAAGAATTTGTCCATTTCTTCTAGGTTTTCCATTTTATTGGCATATAGCTGCATATAGTAGTCTCTTATGATCCTTTGTATTTCTGTGATGTCCATTGTTATTTCTCCTTTTTCATTTCTAATTTTATTGATTTGAGTCCTCTCTCTTTTTTGCATGATAAGTCTGGCTAAGGGTTTATCAATTTTGTTGATCTTTTCAAAGAACCAGCTTTTCGTTTCATTGATCTTGTCTGTGGTTTTCTTTGTTTCTATTTCATTGATTTCTGCTCTTATCGTTATGATTTCTTTCCTTCTACTAACTTTAGGTCTTGTCTGTTCTCTCTTAAGCTGCTTTAGATGTAAAGTTAGCTTGTTTATTTGAGCTTTTTATTGCTTCCTGATTGGGCTTGTATTGCTATAAACTGTCCTCTTAGAATGGCTTTTGCTGCATCCCATAGGTTTTGGAATGTCGTATCTTTGTTGTCATTTGCTTCTAGGTATTTTTTAATTTCCTCTTTGATTTCTTCAGTGATCCATTGGTTTCTTAGTAGCATGTTGTTTAGTCTCCATGTTTTTGGGTTTTTTGCCGTTTTTTTTCTTCAGTGAGCCATTGGTTATTTAGTAGCATGTTGTTGAGTCTCCACGTGTTTGCGTTTTTTGTGGTTTTTTTCTTGTTGTTGATTTCCAGTCGTATAGCATTGTGGTCGGAAAAGATGCTTGGTATAATTTCAACTTTCTTAAAGTTACTGAGGTTGGATTTGTAGCCCAGGATGTGATCAAACTTAGAGAATGTTCCATGTGCACTTGAGAAGAATGTGTATTCTGCTGCTTTTGGATGGAATGTTCTATAAATATCTATTAAGTCCATATGGTTTAATGCTTCATTCACGGGCTGTGTTTCCTTATTGATTTTCTGTCTGGTTTATCTGTCCACTGCTGTAAATGGGGTGTTAAAGTCCCCCACTATAATTGTGTTATTGTCAATTTGTCCTTTTAAGGTTGTTAGCAGTTGCCTTATATATTGTGGTGAACCTGTGTTGGGTGCGTAGATATTTAAAACTGTTATATCATCTTCTTGGATTGATCCTTTGATCATTATGGTAGTGACTTTCCTTGTCCCTGAAAATATTCTTCATTTTAAAGTCTATTTTGTCTGATATGAGTATTGCTACTCCAGCTTTCTTTTGATCCCCGTTTGCATGAAATATTTTCTTCCATCCTCTCACTTTCAATTTGTATGCATTCCTAGAAGTGAAGTGGGTCTCTTGAAGACAGCATATATATGGATCTTGTTTTTGTATCCATTCAGCCAGTCTATGCCTTTTGGTTGGGGCATTTAGTCTATTAATATTTAAGGTAATTATTGATATGTATGTTCTTATTGCCATTTTATTAATTACTTTGAATTTGTTTTTGTTGCTCTTTTTTCTTTCCTTCTTCTCTTGTTCTCTGCTCTTCTGGTTTGATTACTATCTTTAATGTTGTATTTCAGTTGATTTTTCTTATTTGTGTATCAATTGTAGATTTTTGGTTTGCAGTTATTCTGAAGTTTTGATATAAGCGTCTATATATATATGAGATTCTTTTAAGTTGTTTGTCTCTTAATTGCAAGTTCATCTCTAGTGTCCTGCATTTGTACCCTCCTCTTTTCATGACTTCTGATTTTGGTGGCATACTTGTGTGTGGATTATTTCATATCTTTAGTGTATATACACCTTTACTGGTGAGCCTTGTCATTTGTGGTATTTTTGTTTCCAGTTGCAGCCTTTTCTTTTCTGCATATAGAAGTTCCTTTAGTATTTGTTGCAAGGCTGGTTTAGTGTTGCTGAATTCTATCAGCTTTTGCTTATCTGTGGAGGTTTTGATTTCTCCTTCAAATCTGAACGAGAGCCTTGCTGGGTAAAGTCATCTTGGTTGGAGGTTTTTTCCTTTCATCATGTTAAGTATATCACGCCACTCCCTTCTGGCCTGCAGATTTTCTGCTGAAAAATCTGCCGATAACCTTATTGGGGTTCCCTTGTATGTTATTTGTTTCTTTTCCCTAGCTGCTTTCAAGATTGTCTCTTTGTCTTTAATTTTGGTCAGTTTGGTTAGTATGTGTCTCAGGGTGATCCTCCTTGGGTTTATTTTATATGGTACTCGTTGGGCTTCCTGGATTTGAGTGATTGATTCCTTCCCCATGTTAGGGAAGTTTTTGGCTATTATCTCTTCAAGTATTTTTTCTGTCCCCTTTTCTCTTTCTTCTCTTTCTGTCATCCCTATAATATGGATGTTGGTGCATTTAACATTGTCCCAGAGTTTTCTGAGACTCTCTTCACTTGTTTTCAATCTTTCTCCTCTTCTCTGTTCCGCATCTTTAATTTCCACTAATCTGTCCTCCACCTCACTTATTCGTTCTTCTGCCTCCTGTATTCTGCTCTTAGCTGCTTCTAGGGAATTTTTTTACTTCAGTTATTGCATTTTCCATCTCTTCTTGTTTAAGTTTTATATCTTGTATCTCTTTGCTCGGTGTTTCCTGTAAGTTATCCATCTTTGCCTCTAGTTTATTTCCAATGTCTTGCATCATCTTCAGCATCAACAGTCTAAAGTCTTTTTCCTGGAGGCTGAGAATCTCCTGATCATGTAGCTGATTTTCTGGGGTTTTTCCTTTCTCCCTCATCTGAGTTAGAGTTCTCTGTCTTTTCATTTTTATATGTTTTTGGTGTGGTGACCTTTTTACAGATAATAGAGTTGTAGCCTCTCTTACTTCTGGTGTCTGCCCTCTTGTGGCTGAAGTTGGTACAGGGGCTTTCTGTAGGCTTCCCGATGGGAGGGACTGATGCCTGCCCCCTGGTAGGTGGAGCTGATTCCTATCCCTCTGGTGGGTGGGGTTTTGTCTCTGGTTGGGATTAGAGGTGGCTGTGTGCCTGGGGGGACTTCAAGCAGCCTGTTTACTGATGGGCGGGACTCTGATCCCACTTGGACTGTTGTTTGCTCTTGGGCTTCTCATTGCTGATGGGTGGGGCCAGACTTTCCCAAAATGGCCACCTCCAGAGAAAGGTATGGCTGCTGATTACTCCCGAGAGCTTTGCTTCCAATGTTGTTCCCTCACAACAAGCCACATTCACCCCTGTTTTCCCAGGAGGTCCTCCAAGAACTGCAGTCAGGTTTGACCCAGATTCCTATGGAGACTTTGCTTTGTGCTGGGACCCAGTGCACGTGAAAGTCTGTGTACGCCTTTTAAGAATGAGGTCTCTGTTTCCCCTGGTCCCATGGAGCTCCTGCACACAAGCCTCACTGGCCTTCAATGCCAGATGCTCCAAGGGCTCTTTCTCCCTGTGCCAGATCCCCACACATGGGAGTTTCATGTAGAGCTCAGAACTCTCCCTCTTGTAGGTGAGTCTCTGTGAACCAGTTACTTTCCAGTCTGTGGAGCTTCCCACCTGGGAGGTATGGGATTGCTTATATCATGTAATCGCCCCCCCTACATCTTGATGTGGCCTCCTCTTTGTCTTCTGGGGTAGGATATCTTTTTTAAGGTTTCTGGTCCATTTGGTTGAACATTGCTCAGTGTGTAGTTGTAAATTTTGTTTTTTTTAGGAGAGAAGTTGAGCTCCAGTCCTTCTAATTGGCCATCTTAATCCCATCTCCAAAATTCTCTTGTTTAAGCCACCCAGTCTGTGTTTCATTGTTGTGGCAATGCAAGGAGACTTAGACAATATTGATATTCAAAAACTGTAGATAGCAGAGTTAGGGCATATGGGAGTTAGGTAATAATATTGTATTGATTTGTAAGAACTCTCTTTTTTATTATGGATGCCAACACTCATTCTTATATATAACAGGGAGATTTTCCTACTTTGCTGTTTGTCTCAACTTTTAAAAATTTTACTTCTTTTGCCAGTTAGTACTATTTGACTATATTGTCAGATTATGATTATTTTCCTCTTTCTGTTTTTTGAACCGAGATTACAGAGGTTTTCCTACTTGGAGATGATAAAAATATTCATCCATATTTTCCATTAATAGTTTCATTTTAGAACTTATTTGATGTTTTTTAGGGTTTTCAGTATTTAAAAAACTATTTATTATTATTAGTTCAGCTTAGAGATTTTTTTTTTCCACAAATGGATAGCCTAATGTCAAAACACGTTTGAGGAAAAAAATCCACCCCCCCTTCCCAAGACCTTCAAAAAGAGGTTCTCCAGCTGCTTTAGAAAAGAGTCTGGCAGTTCTTCAAATGATTAAACATAGAGTTACTTTATGACTCAGCAATTCCACTCCTAGAAGTACCCAAGAGAAATTAAAACATATCCACAGAAAAACCTGTGCACAAATATTCACAGCAGCATTATTCATAATAACCAAAAGATGGAAACAACCCAGATTTCCATCAGCAGACACATGGATAAACACAATGTGGCATATCCCTAGGGTGGAATATTATTTGGCCATAAAATGGAATTGAAATCCTGATGTGCTCCCTCATGGATGATCTTTGAAAAATTACACTAAGTGAAATAAGCCAGTCACAGTCCACATGTTCTATGATTCTACTCATGTGAAAGTCCAGAATAGGGAAATCTATAGAGACAGAAGATAGATTAATGGTTGCTCAGGGCTGGAGTAGGATGGAGTAGGAGTGATAGGAGAATGATAGCTAAAACATCCAGGGTTGGGTGTTCCCTGCTGTGGCTCATCCTAACAAACAGGACTAGTATCCATGAGGATCCAGATTCGAATCATGGATTCACTCAGTGGATTAAAGATTTGGTGTTGCCCTGAGCTGTGGTGTAGGTGCCAGATGTGGCTCAGATCTGGTTTTGCTGTGGCCATGGCATAGGCCGGAAACTGCAGCTCTGATTTGACCCCTTAGCCTGGAAATTTCCATATGCCACAACCATGGCCTGGAAAAGCAAAGCAAAGCAAAAACAAAAAAAACCAAACAAGCTGTGCTGATAAAACACCCAGGGTTTCTTCTGGAGGTGATGAGAATGTTCTATATTGACTGGTGATAGTTGCACAACTCTGCGAATGTACTGAAAACCATTGAACACTTAAATGGGTGAATTGCATGGTGTGTCAATTCTATCTTTCTATCGCAAGAAAACTATTTTTTAAAAATAAAGGTAAGAAAACCTAGGTACGGAGACCTCACATAACTAAAAAGGAAAAAAGGACTGCTGCTAAAATGGAGGCATAGCTCTGATCTTGGGGTGAGATAAGCAGCTGTGGGGGCAGCAGGATTTCCTCCCCCAGGTGGTAGCGCTGTCTAAAGACCTCTGACTGTGTTGTTGTGTAAATGGGTCATTCATTGCATCCCAGGGGACTGAGTGAAGTAAGAATCTTTGGGGCAGAGAAAGAGTCACCAAATCAATGACAAATGAATAAGTACTGCTTTCACAGCTGGAAGACTGAGACAAAACAGGCTGAGCAGATTTCCACCAGGCCAGCCTAAGAAGCAGATTTTCCCCGGCATTCTGTGTCTCTACCACATCCCCCTCTCACTCCTTAAAGGGCGCTAGAGGTTATCTTACAGAATATTTTCCTGGGATACAGGATGGTAGAGAAAGTGGAGATCCTTAGACTTGGTGCTGCCACTGAAAGGCTGCAGATTCTTGGGGAAATCCATTCAACCACGTGTGAAAGTTTTAGGTTTTCCTCATCTGTAAATGCAGAGGGTTGGACTGGGTGGTACACTAGCCCCTTTTAGCAATGATATTCTTTTCTGTTTTACGGGGTACCAAAGAGTCTTTTGGTCTGACTCTGGCTTTCTGGCTGAAATGTTCGTTTTCGTGCACGGTAACCTAACCTATAATCTAATGTCACTCTGTAAAACTGTGTTGAGTATTATCTGCCAAAAGGGATTCTTCTGGCTTTGTTATCATGGGAGGTCAAGAGCAGTGCTTTGTCATATTATGTAGTCCCAGTGCTTAGACTTTTATCTTAGGACTCTGGATTCTACTGCATTGTATGGATAAAACACATTTTGTTTACCTATCTGTTTGTTCATGGATATTTAGGTTGTTTCTATCTTTTGGATGTTATAAATAATGCTGGTATAAATATTCATGTAGCAGTTTTTGCCTGAAAGCTTGTTTTCAATTCTCTTGGGCATATACCTAGGATAGGAGTGGAATTGCCATGTCTACGATCAACTTTTTGAGGAACTTTTTGACGGTTTTTCAAAGTGTGCCATTTTACATTCATCAGTGTATGAAGGGTCCAATATCTCTACTTCCTTGTCAACAATTGTTACTGTCTTTTTTATTCTATCCATCCTAGTGGGTATGAAGTGGTATCTTATTGCAGTTTTGATTCACATTTCCCTAATGACTAATGATAAATTTGTTTTCAAGTGCCTATTGGTCATTTTTATGTCTTTGGGGAAATGGTGATTTAAATTCTTTATCCACTTTTTCTGTTAGTTATTTTTTAAGATTAAAATCTTTTGGTTTCTTTTTTTTTTATTGGTTTTTCTTTTCTTTTTTAAAATTGACGTTTAACATTATATTAGTTTCAGGTAGATAACATAATAATTTAATATTTGTATATATCAGAAAATGATCACCATGATAGGTCTAGTTAACATCCATCATGACACATAGTTACAATTGTTTTGTTGGGATGAGAACTTCTAAGATCTACTCTCTTAGCAACTTTCAAATATATAATAGTGTTATTAACTATGTCATGATGCAGTATACTACAGCCCCAGGACTTATTTATTTTAACTAGAAATGTGTACCTTTTTACCACATTCACTCATTTCATTCAGTCCCTCACCTCCCACCTCTGAAAACCACCAATCTGTTTTCTGTATCTGTGAGTTCAGGTTTTCGTTCTATGGATTCCACATAAAAATGAGATCATACAGTATTTGTCTTTCTCTGAATTATTTCATTTAACATAATGCCCTCAAGAGCCATCCATGTTATTGCAAATAGCAAGATTTTTTTTTGTGGCTGAATAATATTTCTCTCTCTGTGTGTGTATGTGTGTGTGACATTTCTTCATCCATTTGTCCACTGATGGACTTTTAAGTGCTTCCATGTCTTGGGTATTGTAAGTAGTGTTGCAGTGAACATTGGGGTGCATGTATCTTTTTGAGTTAGTGTTTCCATTTCCTTTGGCTAGATACCAAGAAGCTGGATTGCTGAAACATATGGTAGTTCTATTTTTAATTTTTTGTGACGCCTCCCTACTGTTTTCCATAGTGGCCACACCAATTTACATTCCCAGCAACAGTGCACAAATATTCCCTTTTCCAACATCCAAACAAATTCCCTTTGCCAACACTTGTTATTTCTTGTCTTTTTCATAGTAGCCATTCTAACTGGTGTAAAGTGATAGCTCATTGTGCTTTTGATTTGCATTTCACTGATGATTAGTGATATTACTTTTCCATGTACCTGTCGACCATCTATATGTCTTCCTTAGAAAAATGTCATTCAATTCCTCTACTCTCTTTTTTTTTTTTTTTTTTTTTTTTTAGGGCCACACCCACGGCATATGGAAGTTCTCAGACTAGGGATCGAATTAAAGCTACAGCTGCTGGCCTATACCACAGCCACAGCAACACCAGATCCAAGCCGTGTCTGCAACCTACACCACAGCTCACGGCAACACTGGATTCTTGACCCACTGACGGAGGCCAGGAATTGAACCCACATCCTCATGGATACTGGTCAGATTCATTACCTCTGAGCCACAATGGGAACTCCCATCTACTTATTTTTTAATCAGTTTGTTTGTCTTTTTGCTCTTGGGTTGTATGAGTTCTTTATGTATTTTGGGTACTAGCCCTTTATCCAAAGTTTTTATAGCATTCTTTATATATGATTTGCAAAGAAGAAGTGAAATATTACTAATACCTTTAAAACCCTGGGTATGACTTCTGATTACATCTTTATTTTCTCCTCTCTCCCCATGCTATTTTATTTTTACATTTCCATGAATTTTATTTTTGTTTCTAATTTCTTAACCAGTTTGCTTTTAAACTTTAAGTTGTATCACATGTTTTCTTACAAAGTTGATATTTTCATTTAACCTTATGCTTATAAAATTCATCTTTGGTAATATGTTTAGCTCTAGTTTATTTTTACTGCTGTGTGTTATTTCACTATGGAAACACACCACAATACACTTATCCATTTTTCTGATTTGTCTCCTCCAAATAACTCTCTACACTGCTGCTAGAAAGGTCTTTGTAAAATGTAAGTTTAATCAAATCATTTCCTGGTTTAAAATACTTTAATGGTTTCTCTTCGTCGTCAGGGAGAAAAAAGTCCAAACTTGCTTGCATAGGGTATAAAACCCCTTGTGGGAGTTCCTGCTGTGGCACAATGGAATTGGCAGCATCTCTGCAGCACCAGGATGCATGTTCAATCCTCGGCCTGGGCACAGTGGATTAAAGGATCCAGTGTTGCCACAGCTGTGTGTAGGTCGCAGTTGTGACTTAGATCTGATCCCTGGCCTGGGAACTCCATATGTTGCAGGTCAGCCAAAAAACCCGCCCCGAAAAACAAAAAGTTCCTTGTGATCTAGTTCCTCTTTCCCTCTTCAAACTCATCTCTTTGTCCAGCTGCTTTCAGGATTTCCTCTTTATCAGCAGTTTGATGTATCTAATGTGTATTTGTGTGTATGTGTATCCTAATTATCCTGTCTGAGTTCCTTGAAATCATGGTTTGTTGTTTTCTCATTGATTTTGGAAAAACTTTCATCCATTATCTCTTTAAATATCCACCTCTTTCTATTCTTTTTCCTCTGAGATGCCAATTCCAAATATATTACACAATTTGGTATTGTCCAGCTGTTCTTAGATGACTTTTACTTTTTTCTCCTAATTCTACTTTCTATTTTTATTTTGGTTTGGATTATTTTTCAAAAACGTAAATGTAAGCTTGCTATTTTTTTCTTTCTGCTGTGTTTAATTTGCTAATAAGTCCATTAAAGTTGTACATATCTGATATTCTGCTTTCCATATCTAACATTACCATTTGATTTTTTAAAAAGACAGTTTCTGTCTCTCTGCTTGAATTTCCTGTTTATGCACTGGTCTATCTTCTCTTCTAGATCCTTTAACATATTAAAAACAGTTGCTTTAAATTCCCTAAGAGCTACAACATCTGGGTCATCTATGAGTCTGAGTCTATTGATTGCTTCCTCTCCTAACAATGTGTTGAATTTTCTTTGCTTTACAATATGTCTTATAATTTGTTACTGAATGATGGGCATCATTTACAGAACGGTAGAAACTTAGGTAAATAGTATTTATACCTGGAAACAGAAATATTCTTTTTTCTCTCAGGTTGTGTGTGTGTGTGTGTGTGTGTGCATATGCATGTGTGCATGTAAGAAGGAATCAACCTAGTTAGCATTTAAGCAAAATTTGGGTTATCTTATTGTTGGTTACTTTCAGTCCCCCATGGACTTTGCATTTTTCCAGGGTTGAGCTGCCAGAAGGTTTTTCTTACACTTCTTACTCCACTTTCAGCTTTCAGCCATCCCTGCACACCTAACCAGACAGGGAATCTGTCTTCACATGTCACACCTCCACCCCTACCGCCAGGGGCAGACTGCTATTATTTATTATTCAGAGCTGAGTTCATTGTGTGTGGGCGGTAAGCAGATTCTCTTGGTCTTCTCATCAAGCCACAGTTTTAGGCAGGCCCGTGTGCCTGGGCTGTGAGCTCTCTTGGAATTCCTATCTCTATCTCCATCACAGCCAAACTTTTCCTCAAATCTGTGATAGGTCTAAGGCAGGAGAGTGTTTTCTGCCCTTCCCCCACAATAGCAGATGCCTGCTCTCTGTTAACAGGTGCAGGATCCTGGGTCAATGAACTTTTCTTCTCCCCCCGCCACAGGCAGACAACTGATGCTTCCACCCCTTCCTCCAGACATAGGAGATCTTTGGCTGGTTTCCTGGGACAGGATAGAGGGCTTCTACCCCTCCCCTAGAAGTTGACAGGTTTTCTTCTTCCTCTTCTTTAGAAGTCCTAGGAGAAAAGGGGTCGCTGCTTAAGGCTTAAGGCTTTTGCTTCACAAGAAAAGAACATCTTGGGAAGCATGGGGGTGTTTTGTGCCTGTCCCCTAGAAGCCACATTCATCCATCACCATCTGTGTTAGTAATAGGAGCTCTCACATGTCCCCTGCCCTGCTGATTCCAATCTTTCTTGTGGACTGAGTAGAGTTTAGTGGGAAAGTCTTGGGATGAGTGCAAACTTTCTGTGTACCTGGGGCTTCAAGGTCTAAACTAATAGACTAGCTGTGTGTGCCCTTAGGTATATGTTCGCCTTTTAGCTGATTTCTTACCCATTTCTGCCTCAGCCTCTTTTTCCTCCTGTGCTCTTCCCGTGGTAAAAGAGTTACTCTGTCCCATCTGTCCTTGGAAAGGCTTGTCAGTCTTTGGAATTCAGTTCTCTGCTGGGTCCAATATCAGTTATGATTTTGTAGACTATCTAGCTTTTCCTCCTTATTAGAATATGAGCAGTGTCCTCTGGGGGCTTTGTACAACATAAATGGAAGTGGGACTCCCACTTAGTCCTGCTGCTCACCTGCTGGATTTTTCAGGCACTGGATTTGTAACCTTTTGAAACAAAACAATGTGTAGTTTTTCCTGTTTGGGGACAAACTCTGTTCTTGTGAGTATTATTAAATCTTATTTGTAAATATATTGACTTTCTCATAATATTTTCTTTAGGTCAGGAGGAAACAGCTGTGTGTTAAGGGAGAGATAATACTCTTTAAATTGCGCTTTAATTATTATATATGCAATCATGACTTCTACTTTCAAATATCTGGAATGGGGTTCAGAAATGCATCCTTCAGTTTTTACAGCGGATCTAGCTGACAGCCAAAAAATCTAGGGTGATATTAAGGGGACTCTGGTTATTTGCTGACTTTTACAGTTATCTGTTTCTTTTCATTAAGAAAGAAAAGACAATTTCCATTACCTTAAGCACTTAAATATATGAAATGGAAGAAATAAAGGACTCATTTTGAAGTTCCCATTGTGGCTCAGATGGTTAAGAACCTGACATAGTCTCCATGAGGATGTGGGTTTGATCCCTGGCCCAGATCAGTGGGTTAAAGATCCGTATGCTGGCAGCATATGATTCAACTCTTAGCCTGGGAACTTCCATATGCTGCAGGTGTGTAGCCATTAAAAAAAAAAAAAAAAAAAAAAAAAGACACCTCTTTCTGCCTTCTCCTCTGTATCCGAAGCCCTAAACAAACAGAATATTCTATGATGCTAAAGCAAGGCCATCCCATTCCCTCTGTTGACAATATCCTGCCCTATCACTCTCTTTTACCTTTATTTTTGTTGTTTTTTTATAAGAATTTTTAAACAACAGAGTTTAAAAACAAGTATTTGAAAAAACTTATTACTAGAGGCAGAGGTCCTCTGTTCCTTCTCTTCCCTTTTAGAGCTTTCCCAAAGGGCAACATTTTCAACTCTTTTTTTTTTTTTTGGCTACACCCACAGCATGCAGAAAATCCTAGGCCAGGGATGGAACCCATGCCACAGCAGTAACTAGAGCTACAGAAGTGACAATGCTAGACCTTAACCTGCTGCGCCACCAGGGAACTCCACACTTTCAATTCTTTTAGTTGATTCTTTGGGCATATGCCTTCATATCTCTACACAATATTTTTAGATGGAAACTTCTTGATTTTTTTAGTTTTACATAATATCAATTTATATCCCATTATGGAAGATAAGGATGTGTCTCTCCTTCACTCCTTCCTCCACTACACATATCCACCTAGTTGGTCCCCCTACCCCAACTTCCAAAAATATTTACTTATAACTGTGGTGAGATCAATGTTGAGAGTTTACTTTAACATGACCTTTCAAATGCTATTCAAAGCTGAGCCATGGAGTAAACTGTAATTATTTAAACTTTCCTCCAAAATATTTTGCTTTCCTTAGAGTAAGTAATTCTTATTTGCTTAGTTTCTATCACTAATCCAATACTACTAAATTAGGTCAACTTTAAACTCTGTCAAGTGTCTTAATCCTTTCTCAAAACATTCAGATGCAACAGGTATTCTATCAGTTTCATCTTCTCTCTGATACACCCCAGTCTGGACAGACTGGCTGTGTTCTATGCTAGTGCCTAGCTGGTCTTGCTTGAGTCTTGCTTCACTATCCAACAACCTGTTGAATCCCATGCCAATGTCTTCCTTTTCTGGTTCCTTTCACTGTGTTGATGGAGCATTCAGTCAAATAGTGTCCTCAGGTAATTGGTACTCCCAGGGTTTGTGCCAGGTAAGTTTATAAGACTTTGTGTATCTAAACATGTATTTATTTCACCCCATTATCTGATTGATCACCTGACTCGATATCATGTTCTGTGTTGTAAATAATATTCCTTCCAACATTTTAAGAGTTTGATCTTGTCTTCAGTTTCTGGTGCCATTTTGATTTCTATGACATTATTTGTCCTTGGCATTCTGATATTTTATGACATTGTCCAGAGTACTCACTGGGCCCATTCAAATGGAAACACATGTCCCTCAGTTCTGGGAAATATGACTTCATTGATTTCTTCCTTTTCCTCTCTTTCTTCTTTCTGTGACTACTGATTGCATGTCAGACCTTCTAAGTTGATACTTCAAATTTCTTATCATTGCTATCCTATAACTCATCTCTCTTTCTTTCTGCTTCACTTTCTGAGAGAATGTCTCAACTTTATCTTTCATTGCTTCCACTTCATTTCTCATTTTTTTTTGCCTTTTAGGGCTGCACCCATGGCGTATGGAAGTTCCCAGGCTAGGGTTCAAATAGGAGCTACAGCTGTTAGCCTACACCACAGCCACAGTAACGTAGGATCTGAGCTGCATCTGCAACCTATACCACAGCTCATGGCTACATCGGATTGTTAACCCACTGAGTGAGGCCAGGGATCAAACCCGCAACCTCATGGTTCCTAGTCAGATTTGTTTCTGCTGTGCCACAACAGGAATTCCTGAATGTTTCTTTTTGAAAGCATCTTGTTTTTAGGAAGCAATATCCTCTCTCCTTGATGACATTAAACATTTTTGAATTTTCTTCCTCTTATGTAGTTTTTGACTCCTTCAAGTTCTCTTTTACTATTTTTTTTTTTTTTTTAAGATTTGGTTTCTTATGCCTGTTCTAGGGGCTTCTCTCAAATGTCTGGTGATTCCTGCTTGTCAGTTCACATTTAAGGGTAGGGTACTAAGAAAGCTGTTGAAAGAACTAAGTTTGTTGGTAGGGCTTGTGAAATTGTGGGATTCACTGTAGGGAGTAAGGTTGGCTGTTGCATTGGGAAAACTGTCAGTAAAACATGTCCTAGAGAGCTTCTAATCACCTGCCTCCTGGCATTCTGGGAGCTGAGTTGAGGAAGAGAGCTGGGGATCTCGGCATCTATAAATAAGTGTGCATTTCATCCCCTTGCTTTCAGTATGGTGCTCTCACTGTTGTCCAGGCCTGCCACTTCCAGTCTAGAGACCCTCTTCAGAGAAAAGCCTCTGGTCTTTTGCTGAGATGTGGAGGGGTATCCACTCTTCTCTAGGGAAGAAGTTGGGGAATGGATCTCGGGTTTTTCTTTGAAAGTGATTTGATGCCATTCTGTTTAGACCTACCTCCACTTCCTCCCCAACCCCAAACCCACCCCCCCATTTCCTGGCGGTACCCAGTGACACCAGCTCCTGAGCCTCTGAAGATGCTCTGATATAAATTGGATTGACCTTTGACTTTCTCCAATACTTGTTTTGGATTCGGTTTTCTCGGATCTTCTGGGTAGTTCTCACCCTTTCAACAGCTTTCCAGCTACCTCTCTTCTCCTACCTTCTTTTTTCTTGGGGGCTTTTACCTTCAACATTTTCTCCCTTTGTTATCATTATAAGTGGCAGCAAAAGTGAATGTGTAGCTTCAAATTGCTATCTTGACACAGAGATTCCAGCCAGATGTCTTTACTCGGGTACCTTCCACTGGTTTAGCCCTTGAGTCTTTTTTGATTCTTCCCCAGTAGCCTTCTCTGCCTCTGGGTCATGTGCTCCTACATCTCCTCCTGTATCATCACAGGGAGCTCTGCAGACAATTCCTTCATTCATTCAATTCCTTAAATGTTTGTTGAGCACTATTACGAGCCAAACTCCATTCTGTCACTAGGGTTACTGCAGTGAATAAGGTACACAGGAAGAGTTCCCATTGTGGCTCAGTGGTGATGAACCCAACAGGTATCCATGAGGATGCAGGTTCAATCCCTGGCCTTGCTCAATGGGTTAAGGATCTGGCATTGCCATGAGCTGAGGTATAGGTCTCAGAAATGGCTTGGATCCCGTGTTTCTGTAGCTGTGGCATAGGCCAGCAACTACAGCTCCCATTTGACCCCAGCCTGGTAACATTCATATGCTACATGTGCAGCCATTAAAAAAAAAAAAAAGATACACAATGTCCTTGCCTTCATGGAGCTTCCATTCTAGGGGGTGAAACAAATAGCAAAAAATAAATAAATAAATATGCACACAAACAAGACATGTCCAATAATAATAAGTGCTATGAAGATGGTAAGATACAGGGTGGAGAGGCTTGGGGTGGGAATGGTAGGACCTTTTTATTATGGGTCTAAACATCTTTTCTGAGATGGTTAATTCAGTCTCTTTTGTGGGGGATATACAAAGTAAACAGAGTCCTTAGTCAGAGCAAGAGGCAAGAGGACGATTCAGAGGGTAGTGGAAGATAAGGGGGAATTTTTGGATACAGACCACCATTTCCTTGCACAGAGTGGGAGGGGCAGAGGGGCAGCTCATAGTGAGGAGGTATGAAGCGGAGCAGTAATAGGGTCTGAATGATGCTGAACGGGAGCTTAGCACTCCTGGTGGCAGTTGAGGTGAGCAGGAGTGAGGGGCCCCAGGGAGTGGTCCTGGAAGCCTCCTCAGTGGAAGGAGAGTCTGATGTCCAGGCTGGAGCCCAGTTCTTGGCCATTGTGGGGTCTCTGGCTGTGATTCTCTTCTATAGGACCTTCCAGCTTCCAGGAGACACACGGGGACTACCAGTCTCCTGTGGAGCTGCACCAGCTTCCTCCAGGGCCTCTGGGGAGCGAGTGCTGGAAGAACAGGGAAAGGGGCCCTATCACTCATTATGGCAGGCCATAAGGTCTTTGTCAGGTAGAGGTTTGGGGGGTTAGACAGTCACAAAATCCCAGGGGTGAGAAAGCACGTGACCCTCCAGTGTCCTTCTCTCCGCATGATTGTCTTTCTGGCCAAGTCAGTCACACCGGCTGGATGGCTCTGACCCTAGTTTCCCTGGATGTAGCTGCAGAGTTGTCAGTGTCAGGAGGTCACCTGCTCTATGTCCTTTGTCCCCTGCCCCCTGCTGACAGGACTGTGCTCGTGAGCTGAGGGAACAGCTTCTTGTCACTTGGCCATGGAAGCAGCACCTCTGGGGGTTGGCCTCTGTCCCCTCCTTGGCTGAAGCCCTTTTGATAAGTCAGTGTCCTTATTTCCTGCCTGAAGTTCAGGGTGATTGTTCCATGTTACTTGGTGACCTTGAATGCCACAAGAAGGGGAATGGGGGTCCATCGTGCTGTGTTCTCTCTAATGCCAGGGGTGACCTTTCCCCACCAGGACACTTGGCAGGAGGAATTAGTTCCCCTCTAACTCACAGTTGGGGAAGAGAACCCTGCCAGTTCAATAAAAAGCCTCAAGGAGTTCCCATTGTGGCTTAGCAGGTTAAGAACCCAACCAGTATCAATGAAAATGCAGGTTCAAACCCTGGCCTTGCTTAGCAGGTTAGGGATCCAGCATTTCTGTGAGCTGTGGTGTAGGTCAGATGCGGCTGGGATCCAGTGTTGCTGTGATGTAGTCTGCAGCTGGAGCTCCGATTTAGCCCCTAGCCTGGGAATTTCCGTATGTTGCAGGTATAGCCCTAAAAATACCAAAAAATAAAAATTTAAAAATTTAAAAAATAAAAACCTTCAATCATCTCCATGCATGTTTACAAAATAAATAAATAAAAATAAAAAGCCTCAAAAAGCATTATCAATACAACACCAAAGGAGTTCCTTTTGTGGCTCAGTGGTTAACAAGCCTGACTATGATCCACAAGGATGCAGGTTTGATCCCTGGCCTCACTCAGTGGGTTGGGGATCCAGCATTGCCATGATCTGTGGTGTAGGTCACAGATATGGCTCAGATCCTGTGTTGCTGTGGCTGTAGCCAGCAGCTGTAGCTCTGATTTGACCCCTAGCCTGGGAACTTCCATATGCTGAAGGTGCAGCCCTAAAAAAAAAAAAACCAAGAGTGAAGCCTGCTGTAAACTCTGGACTCTGGCCAGTGATGATGTGTCAGTAGAGGTCCAGCCACTGAACAAATGCCCCATCCTGGTTGGTGGGGGTGTTGCCAAGGGGGGGTGTGGGGGCAGAGACATATGGGAATCTCCATCCCTTCCTCTCAATTTCGTTTTGAACATAAGACTACTCTAAAAAGTCTGAAAGAAAAAATAATAAAAAGCACTGTAAATCTCCAAAGCTGGATTTCAAGAAATAGTTTAAATTATTGGACTAAATAAGGCTACCTGACTCTGTGCCTATAAAACTCAATGGACTCAGGAGAGCTTTGTCATTATTCCACCATTTGCCAGCCAGTTAGCCCAGAGAGACCATGGACATGCTCTGCTGCCCAGGATGTAAGAAGACTGGCTTGGTGCAGGCCCCAGGACACCCTGGCTGGTGCCCCCAGGCTCTCCCGGCCACCGTCTGGTAGGGTTCCAGCCTAGAACCCTGTTATTTCTGTGCTCCTCCAAAGGTGCAGAGGACACCAGTGTGCCCAGGGATCCTGATGGGGTCCAGGCATTGGGTGAGCCCAGATTAGCTTCTTTTCTCTCCATTCCCACATGGGGGTTCTTTCTGAGGGAAAGGAGTTGAGGGTTCTGCAACATGTCGCCCCATGACCTGCCTCCCCATGGGATCCTATTCAGGAGTTCCTGTCTTGGCTCAGGGGTTGCAAACCAGACTAATACCCATGAGGACAAGGGTTTGCTCCCTGGCCTCACTCAGTGGCTTAAGGATCTTGCATTACTATGAGCTGTGGTATACGTCACAGATTTGGCTCGGATCCCGGGTTGCTGTGGCTGCGGTGTAGGCTGGCAGCTGCAGCTCTGATTCGGCCCTTAGCCTGGGAACCTCCATATGCTAAGGGTGTGGCCCTAAAAAGAAAAAAAAAGCCCATTCAGAAGGTTGGGTCTGCTAACATGGGAAAGGAATCACTCTCTTGAATCCAGGAAGTGCAACGAATACCGTATAGAATAAACCCAAGGAGAAATACACCAAGACACATATTAATCAAACTGTCCAACATTAAAGTCAAAGAGCAAATATTGAAAGCAGCTAGGGAAAAGCAGCAAATAACATACAAGGGAACCCCAATAAGGTTATCAGCTGATTTTTCAGCAGAAACTCTGCGGTACAGAAGGGAGTGGCATGATATACTTGAAGTGATGAAAGGAAAAAACATGCAACCAAGATTACTCTACCCATCAAGGCTTTCTTTCAGATTTGAAGGAGAAGTCAAAACCTTTACAGACAAGCAAAGGCTAAGAGAATTCAGTGCCACCAAACCAGCTTTACAACAAATATTAAAGGAACTTCTCTAGGTGCAAAAGAAAAGGCCACAACTAGAAAGAAGAAAATTACAAATGAGGGGGCTCACCAGTAAAGGCAAACATTAGTAAAGGTAGGAAATCATCCACACATAAATATGCCACCCAAAGCAGCAATTGTGAGAAGAGGAAGGTACAAATGCAGGATCCTGGAAATGCATTGCAATTAAGAGACTGGCAACTTAAAACAATCTTGTGTGTATATATAGACTCCTATATCAAAACCTCATGGTTACCACAAACCAAAAATCTACAATAGATGCAATTCAAACACAACACTAAAGATAGTCATCAAACCACAATAGAACAAAAGGGAAGAAAAAAGGCCAAGAGATAAAGGGCCAGAGAAAATCAACAAAAACAAATCCAAAACAATTAACAAAAGGCAATAAGAACATACATATAAATAATTACCTTAAATGTAAATGGACTAAATCCTCCAACCAAAAGACATAGATTGGCTGAATGGATACAAAAACAAGACCCATATATATGCTGTATAAAGAAGATGTGGTGTGTGTACACGCACACACACACTGGAATAATACTTAGCCATAAAAAGGAATAAAATAATACCATTTGCAGCAACATGGATGGGACCTAGAGATACTAACTGAAGTTAGACAGTGAAAAACATCACATGATATGTGGAATCTAAAAAAAAGATACAAATGAACTTATTGCAGAACAGACACAGACTCAGATTTTGTAAACAAACTTGTGGTTACCAAAGGAGACAGGTGGGGTGGGGGAAGTGGTGAACTGGGGATTTGAGATTGGCACATGCACACTGTATTTTAAATGCCTGGCCAATGGGGACCCGCTGTACAGCACAGGGAACTCTATGCAATCAATATTCTGTGATAATCTATATGGGGAAAGAATCTTAAAAAGAATTGATGTGTGTATATGTGTAACTGAATCACTTTGTTGTACAGCAGAAATGATCACAACTGGTAAATCAACTCTACTTCAATAAAAATTTTTAATATGGGGAAAAAAAAGAAGGTTGGGTCTCCAGTAAGATTCTGCCACTAGCTCTGCAGTGCCTGTGGCTAAATGTCTGACACTCTGGGCATCCATTTCCCCCTTGGCATAGTTGGGTGAACTTTAGGGGCCTGAGAGCTCCCAATATTCTGAAGGTCTAAGGCCCCCTGGTCCATCCATGGGGAATGCACCCTTCTATGTGATGCAGGCACTGGCAGGAGCAGAGGCTTTTGCTGATTGGGTTTGGTCTGAGCAGAAAGGAAACCCAGGCACTCCTATTCTCCTCGTCAATTTTCCATGCCCCACAGACAGCCTTCCCTCCCACCACCGAGAGGCCAAGCAGTGGCCTCTCTGATGCTTTTTTAGCATCAGACATCAGCAGAGCTCTCCTACCTACTGGTTACCAGGTCCCAGTGGGTGTCTAAGGTGGGGACATGGTGTGTCTCAATCTTCAAAGAGAGAGTGTGGCTGAGAGGAACTTGGGAGGATACAGAGGGAGGGAAGCAGGGAGGGGCAGGGGGCAGGGGGCAGGGGGCGGTGGTGCAGGGGGAATGGCTCAAAGTTAGACTGCAATTGTCCTCCCTGAGCTGAAGCCCTGCCCACCTCCCTGGGCCCAGAGGGTGAGGACCACTTCCCAAAAGAGAACTGCTGATGCCCACCATGGCCCAAGGCTCCTCCAAGTAACAAATGGCACCCTTACAACCTGAATTCCTATTGGTTCTTTGTCATTGAGGTAGAGCTGCCTTCTGCCATAAGAGCAAGTATGGTTTTTTTTTTTTAACTTTATTTTATTGAAGAATAGCCAATTTATAATGTGTTAGTTTCAGGTATACACTAAAGTGATTCAGCTTTCTATATATGAGTTTTTTTTGCATATATGAGTTTTATATACTTACATATATAGTTTTATATATATATATAACTTTTCAGATTCTTTTCCCTTATAGGTTATTATATAATATTGTCCCTGTCCAAAACAGTAGGACCTTTTTATCTATTTTATATATAGTAATGTGTTTATATTAATCCCAAACTGCTGATTTATCTCCCCACACTTTCCCCTTTGGTAACCATGTTTGTTTTCTATGTCTGTGGGTCTATTTCTGTTTTATAAATACATTCATTCATATCTTTTTATTTTAAAGATTCTACATATAAGCAATATCATATGATATTTGCCTTTTTCTGACTTACTTCACGTCTTAGGATATTTCTAGGTCCATCTATGTGGCTGCAAATGGCTTGATTTCATTCTTTTTTATGGCTGAGTAATATTCCACTGTATATTTGTACCACATTTTCTTAATCCATTACCTTCTGATGGACATTTACATTGTTCCCATGTCTTGACTGTCATAAATAGTGCTGTAGTGAACATCGGGGTATATGTAGCTTTTCTTCCTTCCTTCCTTTCTTTCTCTGTTTTTTTGTTTTTTGTTTGTTTGTACTATAGGGCTGCACCTGTAGCATAAGGAAGTTCCCAGACTAGGGATCAAATTGAAACTGCAGCTGCTGGCCTTTGCCACAGCCACAGTAATACTGACTCCAGACCACATCTGTGACCCACACTGCAGCTCACAGCAACGCTGAATCCTTAACCCACTGAGCGAGGCCAGGGATCAAACCCACATCCTCATGGATACTAATCGGGTTAATTTCTGCTATACCACAATGGGAGCTCCCATGCGTCTTTTTGAATTATGTTTTGTTTTGTTTTGTTTTCTGGGTATATGCCTGGGAGTGGGATTACTGGATTATACGGTAGCTCTATTTTTAGTTTTTAAGGAAACCAGATACTATTTTCCAAAAGAGTGGATGCACAGAGTGAGAAATTTTGAACTTTCCAAACTGTGCTAGAGGGATGTGCATCACTGTTTGCTCTGAGCTGGCTATTTTCCCTTATCAGGAAGTCCTGCGGATTTTGTTCCATAGGGCTGTGAAAATCCAGTTGGCAGAGGTCACACCTGCAGTGGTGATTGTGGCACTTTCTTCATGCTTTGTTAAAACACCTATTACACTATTGTGATGGTGCTGGTGTTGGACTCCCTCACTGGATTGTGAATGCTCCAAAGAGAGAAATCTGCCTTATTTATCTGGTATCCAGGGTCTTATCCAGCATCAGGCACATAGGAAGTACACATTAAATAATTGCTCAGGATGTTCCCTCGTAGTGCAGCAGGTTAAGGATCTAGCATTACTGCAGCTGTGGCATAGGTCACAACTGGGGCGCAGGTTCAGTCCCTGGCCTGGGAACTTCCACATGCCGCTGGGTACAGAAATAAATAAATAGATAAATAAATAAATAAATAAATAAATAAATAAATAAATAAATGAAATATGAGCCTTTCTTGTATTTTCCCCAGAGGTCCTGAGCTCCAGCATGTGGCCTGAATTGTCACATAGAAGTTATTCTGCAGGATGATGGCATCAAAGTAGGGGAGGAGGGGTGTCAGGCAAATGATAGCCTGTTGATGTAGAAGCTACCCTGTGCTTTATTTCCAGCCTTTTGGGTTTAGTTGTGAAAGTCCACAGTGAATTGCAAGATAATATCCTTGGAGGTCAGCTAGTACAAATCTCACATTTTCTCAACGAAGAGGCCCAGAGAAGATAATTTGTTAAATTTCCCACTGGTAAGTCTCTGCAATAACAGCTTATTGGGAATCCTGCTTTGCAAACTTACACTCCTTTAACCCTGTTACTCTGACTCCCTGTTTATTTGCTTCTTTTAAGAATAGAAATTGTATGGAATTTAAGGATTAGACATTGAAAAACAAGTGTAGTGAGTGGGTAATCAGGAAAATCTTGCCTCAGAAGGTGGGACTCATCTTTGTCCCATCCAGGAGGAACTTAAGCTGAGATTTTCTGTATTCGACAAAGGAGACGTAAGTCCATATTTTGGTGTCCCCTCATTTCTTTGTCTTATGCTTAAGGTTTCCTGGTGAGTTTTTGTTTGTTTGCTTTGTTAAGTTTACTATGTCCATTTTTTTTTTTTTTTTTTTTGTGGAAGTTCCCAGCCAGGGATCAAACCTGTGCCACATCCATGGCAATGCTGGATCCTTAACCCACTGTGCCACCAGGGAACTCTGCCATGTCCATTTTGAAACATGGAAAGTAAACTAGTCCCCCCCCCCGCCTCTTTTCTCCATTCTTTTCCAGACTGGGTCTCTGTCCCCAGGATATCTGGTCCTGGAGCTGCATCCTTGTTGGTCTTCCCTTCTTCCTCTGATTGCCAGTGAGGACACTGAGGAGGAGGAAGGCCAGGAGAGGGAAGGTGAGGAGGAGGAAAAAGGAGGAGAAAGAGAAGAAAACCAACCACTCTCCACTGTCACCAAATGAGCAGGTCAGGCCGCCATGCTGCATGGTCCCTGGAAGTGCCATTGGCACTCTGGTGAGCATGGATGGAGCCTCCCAGAGGTGTGCAGTGACAGCCATGCTGTGAGCAGCCCCAGGGTTGAAACATTGGGATGAAGGGCACTCTTTCCTAGGGAAGGGCTGCCTTTCACAGACACCCACCAAATTACCCTCCTCTTCCTCCTTCCGTGGATCCTGAAGGGGACTTGTCACAGACCTGCATCTGGACACAGCATGCTCAGGTGTGGCGGAATTCCTTTCTGTTCAGATGTTTAGGATCCATGAAAACCTGAGAGATGGGCTCTCAAGGGGGTTTGGGGACCTGACTGCCTGATGCTCTGGCCCCAGGGAGGGCCGAGGTCCCTGTGCTCTCCTTGGAGATTGCTTTTGAGACTGACGGCACTTAGGACTTGAACCCAGCCAGAACCCAGACTGGGACTTGAACGCATGGTTTTTAAATTAGAATCACTCACCTGGTATCTAGATGTACTGAGGTTCAGGTTCTTTGTGTCCTAGCACAGAAGAAATTCAACAAGAGACAGAGTGATAGACAAGAAATAGATTTATTAAGATAAGACACTTGTGAGAGATGCAAGCGGGCAGGCAAGGAGGCTCTGCTCTGAGGGTCTGGTGGACCACAGTTTTAATCCAAGGGAAACAAGGGGGTGGAAAAGACGGCCTCTTCCTCTTTCTTCCTGGAGTAGCTCCTCCTTGGTATCTGGTAAGAGAGTACTTGACCCTATACAATCAAACTAGGACTGTCATGGTGCTTATTAAAATCAGCAGAAGGGTGGTCCTTAAACTCCTGCCCTTGGACTGAACCTGAATGCAGGCCTCACCCCATCCCCCATCCAATGACCTGAGGCATATCTCGTACCCCCACTAGTCAAGCAAGCCTGCCTCATTCTGATGGTCATCTTGAGCAATTATTAATTTACAGTGATCTCCCAAAGTTCTCTAGGTTTCTCTCTCTGTCTATGGTCGTTTGGGACTTCGACGACTACCTGTGTAGCTATCCTATTCCATCCCTATCACCTTGAGTGCACCTCAGCCCATCAGTAGGGATGCTCTAGGTTAGCCATGTCCTAGGCACTCACCTTGGCCTATGTTAATGCATATTGAGCCCCCCAGACATTAGAGCCCAGTTTGGAGCTGGACCCACTCTCTGATTCTTAGTGTAATGTCAAGACATACCCCAACAACAACCTTCAGGGAACTTCCAGGATCAGGATTTATTACTCACAGGTCCTGAAAGGTGCGTGTCACACCCAGGACCCACACAGCAAGGTCACGGGTAGAGTGTGGCTCTGGGACTTTGCCTTCATTAGGATCCAAGGCTGGGGTGTCCAGGGTAAAGGGCTTCCCTCTTTATTGGCTAATTTAAGGCATAAGAGTGGGAATTAGGGCATAGGTAGGGAGAAATGAGGTCAGCAAATGGTGATCTAGGCTCCTAGGCCTTTCTGAGGGGGCTTCCTGGGATGGGGGATGGGACAAGCTAGCTCCTTTTCTGGTGGTTTTGCTGGTAGCCGAGTTATAGCAGGCAGGGTGTTTATTTGAGAAGGATGTCTTTTGAAAAGATGCCTCTACAATCAAGAGCTTCATGTCAGGCACTTAAACTACAATCAAAAAGCTTAATGTCAAGCACTTATACTCCCATGTCTTTATCAAAATATTCAAAGCCTTGTTGTACCAAACACACTGGGGACTTTTTGTGATAGAGATATTTTGTGATGGGACTTTTTGTGATGGAGAAACAGGACGCTTGAGAGGAAAGCAGGGAAGTGGGGAAGGGGAGCAACAGTCCTGAGAGGGCCTCCTCCCTGCCTCTCTGGTGCTCTCCTCTTCCGGTGCCAGGCTGAGCCCCAGAGGTGGGGAGGGGAAGAAGCCTCTGATCCCTCCTGCAGAACTGCAGAGGAGATCCTTGAGTCATCCCTGAGACCTTCCCACCCACTAGCCAGAGGATAGAGTGTAATTTGTAGCTGCACTGGATGATTGGTCTCTACTTTTTTTTTTATATTCCATCATGTTCTATCACAAGTGATTGGATATGGTTTCCTGTGCTATAGAGCAGGACCTCATTGCTTATCCACTCCAAATGTAATAGTTTACATCTACTAACCCCAAATTCCCAGTTCATTCCCACTTTCCCACCCTCAGCAACCACAAGTCTGTTCTCTATGTCTGTGAGTCTGTTTCTATTCTGTGGAAAGGTTCATTTCTGCCATATATTAGATTCCATACATAAGTGATATCATATGGTATTTGCCTTTCTCTTTCTGACTTACTTCACTTAGTATGAGAGTCTTTAGTTACATCCATGTTGCTGCAAATGGCATTGTTTTGTTCTTTTTTATGGCTGAGTAGTATTCCGTTGTGTATATATACCACATCTTCCTAATCCAATCATCTGTCCATTGAGGTTGTTTCCATGTCTTGGCTATTGTGAATAATGCTGCAATGAACATACCGGTGCATGTATCTTTTTCAAGGAAAGTTTTGTCTGGATATATGTCCAAGAGTGGGATTGCTGAGCCATATGGTAGTTCTGTATTTAGTTTTCTGAGGTACCTCCATACTGTTTTCCATAGTGGTTGTACCAATTTACATTCCCACCAACAGTGTAGGAGGGTTCCCTTTTCTCCACACCCTCTCCAGCATTTGTTATTTGTTGACTTATTAATGATGGCCATTCTGAGTCCAGTGTGAGGTGGTACCTCACTGTAGTTTTAATTTGCATTTCTCTAGTAATTAGTGATGTTGAGGATTTTTTCATGTGCCTATTGGCCATCCATATGTCTTCTTTGGAGAAATGTCTATTCTTTTTAATCTCTTGATAGTTCATAAATGTTCCTTTTTCTCTTGCAACTCTGAAATGGCATACCATTCTTTAAGAAATGGCAAATCACACTTCACCTGAAAGAATACCATAAGCTCTACATATGAGACATGCATAAGCTCTCCTGTTTAATTTCATGACCATGCTTTCTGACCAGATATTATTACTATTCTGTTTCTCTTTTTTGGCTGCAGCCATGGTCTATGGAAGTTCCAGGCCAGGGATTGAATCTGATTTGCAGGGATTGAATCAGGGATTTGCAATGGCAAATCCTTAACCTGCTGTGCCACAGTGGGAACTCCAGATATTAGTAATATTCTGAAGTGAAAAGCGTACAAGAAAGTTGTTGCCATTGACACTCTAAAGATGTCTAAACACTTTCAGCATTGAGTGATTTGGTGTCAGGCTTTTGGGAATTCTTGCTTCTTGTCCTTGTAATATAACTGAAGAATGGATCTGAAATTATGCAAGACCTTCCCAAGTAGAATTGTGTGTTTATTTTATTTTTATTGATATATAGTTAATTTACAATGTGTTAATTTCTACTCTACAGCAAATTGATTCATTTATACATATATGTATTCTTTTTCATATTCATTTCCATTATTAGTTATTGCAGGATAGTGAATATAATTCCCATGGTATACACTAGGACCTTGTTGTTTATTTGCTCTGTGTTTATTTTATCCTCATTTTAATGCAATTAAGTCCTCTTGTCATGGAGATTCTAATTTATCTTACAGTTAAATTTCCAGGAATTGCACATAGTTGTTAATTTTTCTTTAGTTCAGATCTTTATTTTATGTCTTCTTGATTATAAATACTAATGCTAGAAAGTCAAACACAATACATGGTATTTCACACATAGAGTGCTGGTCAGTTTCGGCTCTAAAAACAGAGTAGAATGGTGTTCTGTTCCTTGTGCTACAGAGTAGGACCTTGTTGTTTACCCATCAGGTATATAACAGTTTGCATCTGGTAATCCCCAATTTCCAATCCATCTCTTCCTCCTACTTCACCTTAGCAACCACAAATCTGTTCTCTAGGAGTCTCTTTATGTTTTGTAGATAAGTTGATTTGTGTGATACCTATTTTAGATCCCACATATAAGTGATATCATGTGGTATTGTCTTTCTCTGACTTCACTTAGTATAATAATCTCTAGCTGCATCCGTGTTGCTGCAAATGATATCATTTCATTTTTTATGGCTGAATAATATTCCATTATATATACATATCATATGTTCTTTGCCCATTCATCTGTTGATGGTCATTTAGGTTGCTTCCATGTCTTGGCTATTGTGAATAGTTCAGCCAGATGATTCTTTAATCTGTATTTTGGCTACAAAGGGAGTTGGGAGAAATATTTTAGATGTATTAAAGAATGAGAACAGATTGCTCCCTGTTACTGGTCCCTTTACACAACTGCAGTCTTCCCATAAAAGCCCTCACTGAACATGTGCAAAAGCCAGTGGCAGACATCAGTGTGTATGTGTGTGTTAGGAACTCTTCCATATCACCTCTAATTTATTTGTCTTATAGCTTCTCACCTTGGATTTTTCATTTTCTGATTCCTCGAAACAATCACTTCTATGGAGTTCCTGTTGTAGCTCAGAAGGCTATGAACCCAACTAGGATCCATAAGGATGTAGGTTTGATCCCTGTCCTTGCTCTGTGGGTTAAGGATCCTGTGCTGCCATGAGCTGTGGCGTAGGTTACAGACACAGCTCATATCTGGTGTTGCTGTGACTGTGGTGTAGGCTGGCACCTGCAGCTCTGATTTGACCCCTAGCCTGGGAACCTTCATATGCCACAGGTGCAGCCCTGAAAGAAAAAAAATACCACCAAAAACCAAACAGATAAACAAAAACAATCACTTCTGGTGAAAGCAGTGTACTTGAACAGATATTTGCACACTCATGTTCACAGCATCATTATTCACAATAGCTGAAAAGAAGCAACTCAAGTGTCCATCGATGGATAAATGGATAAACAAAAGTGTATGCATATATACAATGGAATATTATTCAGCCTTTAAAAGGAAGGACCTTTTGACACAGACTACAACATGGAAGAACCTTGAGAACATAATGTTAAGTGAAATAAGCCAGTCACAAAAGGACAAATATTGTATGATTCTACTTTTATGAGTCACACAGAATAGTCAAATTCATTCAGACAGAAAGCAGAATGGTGGTGGCTAGGGGTTTGGGGAGGAGACAGATGGGGAGTTAGTGTTTCATGGGGACTTTCCCTAAACTGAAAGGTTTAGGAAGATGAAAAAGTTCTGGAAATAAATGATGGTTGTGTTTGCACGGCAATATGAATATACCCACTGCCATTGAACCATACACTTAAAAATGGGTAAAACAGCAAATCTTATGCTATGTATATTTTACCACAATAAAAAACCACTCATTTCTATCCATTTTTGCTCTGTGGTTCAGCTCATGACCTTTACCTTGCCCTCTGTTTGAGGTCCCAGTCTTTGCTCTTCACCTCAGGTGTGAATACAGGTTCTCAAAGAGCCCTGAGCCACTACATAAGTCCAACGACCCTGAATCCATCACATTGGACAGGCTGTGTGTTGGAGGTTGAATTCACCATCCCAAACAAGTCCAGCTTTCCAGCCATTGCCACCAAAACACTAGACATATGATGGAAGCCACCTCCCAATCTGGCTGCCCGCCAACTGAGTCCCACCAAGAGACCTCAGTCATTGCCACATGGAACAGGAGAATTGCCCCACTGAGCCCTGCCTGAATTCCTGACCCACAAGACTGTGATAGAACTAAGTGGTTTAATTAAGCCACTAGGTTTTGGGTACGTGTCTATAATGCAGTAGATAACAGCTTTTGTTACTCAAAGCAGTTAAGACTTTAAAGGTCCCTATGTGGCTAGACTTTTAACAAAGCCAAGGGAGCACCACTGCAGTTACCAGAATGATTTGATCTTTTTGCCTTTTCTAGGGCCGCTTCCCACGGCATATGGAGATTCCCAGGCTAGGGGGCGAATCTGAGCTGTAGCCACCAGCCTATGCCAGAGCCACAGCAACACCAGATCCGAGCCAAGTCTGCAACCTACACCACAGCTCAATGCCAGATCGTTAACCCACTGAGCAAGGGCAGGGATCGAACCCGCAACCTCATGGTTCCTAGTCAGATTCGTTAACCACTGAACCACGATGGGAACTCCTGGAAATCATTTTTGCTGCTGTTGTCTATCGATTTGAGTGATCACAACCTACTCATCCTGGATGGTGCCTTTGCCAGTTGAGACGTGAGCAACAAAATAAATGGAACTGGGAAATAAAAATAGAATGTCTATTATATATATATATATATATATTTTTTTTTTTTTTGTCTTTTTGCCATTTTCTTGGGCCGCTCCCGCGGCATATGGAGGTTCCCAGGCTAGGGGTCAAATGGGAGCTGTAGCCACTGGCCTACGCCAGAGCCACAGCAACGCTGGATCCGAGCCGTGTCTGCAACCTACACCACATCTCAAGGCAACGCCAGATCATTAACCCACTGAGCAAGGGCAGGGATCGAACCTGCAACCTCATGGTTCCTAGTCGGATTCATTAACCACTGCGCCACGATGGGAACTCCTATTATATATTTTTTAAAGACTCGAGCACCAGAACTTTGTTGTTTTATTTAACCATAATAATGCATCTATTTGCTTGAAAGAAACCCAAATAGTATAGGAGGGCATAAAAATAAAAAGCATCTCCAATATCACTGTGGACCCCCCCTGCCCCCGCCAGGAGTAGTCACTGTCACTATCTCTTATTTATTTCTTCCAATGTTTACATCTGTAACTTTAAATAATATGTTTCCATCTATTTTTCTTAATCTCTTGACCCTTGACAGTATCTGTTTACTCCTAGGTACTAAAGATGGGTATCAACTTACTTATATTCTCTCCTACCGCCCCTCTCCATCCTGTTTTACAAATTTGTTATGTTATTATTTTGAATTATTCTACTGGTTACTTTTATAACATTAATTATACACATAATTACACATAAATAATACCCGTAATTAATACACATAAACCTCTATTTCTTGCACCATCAGTTTTGGACAGTATCTCTTTTCTCCCCATTGTATAATAAGAACCTGCCTTCCTGGTCTGCCTTTCAACTTCTGCTAGTTATCTTGTCATTTTGATATTGTTCACTAGTGTCTCCCGAGAACTCAGAAAAGTGTCTGCATATTGTAGGCACACAGCAAATATCTAGTGAGTGAATGCATGGACTGTCAAGATCTGTACCGCTTAGATTTTGTTCCATAAACTGTAATTTTATGCTTCTCTTTTCAGTAATTCTAACAAAAGAACAAAACAAACAGCTTTTAAAATATGATTATATAAATATTATTCACTGAAGAAGCAGATAGTGTAGTTAAAGCCACAGGGAAGGGAATGGGTTTGTGTCACCAAGCCTGTGCCTCTTGAAGTATAATGTTTCGAACTTCAAGGGCAGCTTGCAGGTTGTTTTCAAATATTCTAATTTAATTTTCTAATTATATGCAGTTGCTATAATCAGCAGCCCCCAAATTTCAATGGATTGACACCCACAAAAATATGATTTCTCACTCACTAGAGTCCAATGCAGATATTTCTGGTTAGGCAGCTTTCAGACAAACTTCTTTAGGTGGTAATTCAAGGTCTCTGGTCTCTTCAAAATTGACCTATCATTTTCTAAGGGCTTAGAGTCCCTCACTTCTAGCTGCATAGAGGGAAGAGAAAGTGGAGGCCAGTAAAGGGGGTTGGGCTAGAGGTGGGTAGGTGTGCAGATTGGGGATAGGGGATAGCGACAGGTGAGCCCAGTGTCCCAGGCCAGTGATAGGAGATGGGGTCAAAACCTGGCCCAGAGTGCTCTGTAGGCTTTGGCTATCAGAGCGCACTTCTGTGGCTCTAAGATCTTGCCATGGGTGCACACCTGGCAATGGAGGCTGTGTTGGGTGTCCAGCTGAGGGCGTGCAAGTGCACAGCTGGAGGGGCTATCCCTGAGTGCAGGGGCTCTCTGCTGGGATCTTCCCTTGCACAGCTGGAGAGGCCTGAGCTGACTGTCAGATCCCAGGCAAGGTAGGGGCTGGGATGCATTGGGGGAGCACAGAGGGACTCAAGCCGCTGGCATCAGTGAGTGTGAAGACCCGTGGGTCCAAATCAGTGACATCTGCAGCCAGCTGTTGGTTTCTCCAGAGGCAAAAGCTGCTGGGGCCCTCTGTAGAGCAGGGTACTGGGAGCCTTGGCTGTTTCTGCTGTGTAGCTGATACAGGGACCCCCTGCGCCCCTTCCCTGTTCCCATCCATCTCTGTACATCTCAGCTTGGCCAGTCTGGGTCGGGTAAAATCAAAGCCTGGGGTGGGGGGTGGCAGTTCCTGTTGTGGCTCAGCAGTAACTTATCCAATTAGTATCCATAAGGATGTGGGTTCAATCCCTTGCCCCGCTCAGTGGATTAATTATCCAGCCTTGCCATAAGCTGTGGTGTAGGTCACAGATGTGGCTCAGATCCTGTGTTGCTGTGGCTGTGGTGTAGGCTGGCAGCTGTAGCTCCAATTCAATCCCTAGCCTGGGAACTTGCCTGTACTATACATGCAGCCCTAAAAAGCTAAAAAAATGTGGGGGGGGGGGCGCTGGAGAAACTGGTCACTCATCCAACTCTCCCTTTTTCAGTGAGGGGGCACCCTCTGTAGCTGGGAGTTCCCTTTTGGCACAAGCAGTGCTGGTTTGGAGGAGGGGATGGTGAAGCAAAAGGAAGCTTCTCTCCTTGTGTGGTTATTCTCAGGGTTTTTGTTCCATCGTGTTGCTTGGTATGGTTTCTTAAGTGGATTCCAGAGCTCTCTCAAAGCGATTTCTATATGTAGGTAGCTGTTTAGTTGTTGATTTCTGTTGGGAACGGGAGCTGGGGTTTCACACGCCACCCTCTGGGGAACGTCGTTCCTCTCCAACTGACTCTTAAGTTCGGAGCCTCAATGGAGGTCCCTCCTTGGGAGCCCCTTCAATCTTCCTTAACCCAAGTTCTGGACTGGCGCTTCCTCTGTTCTGTTTATATGTGTATGTATGTGTTGGCTTAGTCCTCACATTTATTCCATTTCTGTTTGTATTGGACAAAAGATAAAGGCTAATACTTTGGGAACAGTGCAGATGATATAGATTGTTTGATAGCTATTTTGCTAGTTTGTATTTCTCAGTCATATCTATTTTTTTGGCCCTGCCTGCAGCAGGCAGAAGTTCCCAGGCCATGGATCAAACCCATACCACAGCAGTGACCTGCTTCATGGTAGTGACAACACCAGGTCCTTAAGCCCTAGGCCACCAGGGAACCCTGGGTCATATCTATGTTTTTTAATGAAACATAATTGGTTTACAATGTTGTTTTAGTTTCAGGTGTACAACAATGTAATCTGGTTTTACAAATATACATATGCGTATCTATGTTCTTTTGCTCTGTTTTTTTTTTTTCTTGCAAAGTATCGTACACATTTTCCATGCCCCAGAATTTGTTAACGATTCTGCTTCATGGATAGCTAACTCTTCCCATTTGTTGTACTGTTTGGGGTTTGTTCCATTTGTATCCCTTTCTTTTGCTCTCAAGGGAGTGAGGTTTGGGGAGGGAAGAGCCATAGTCATTCCATTCCATTCGTTATTTATCTTGAACCTAAAGCCAGGAATTCACTTTGGAGTGTCATCTTGGTTTAACTCAGGGGCCAGCCAATTAGAGTGATTTTGTTTCTAGGTTTTGATTAACCATTCAATATTATTCAGGGACCCACCAAGGAAAGGTTGAAACGGTTCCTGGAAGCAGACAACAGTCAGGAACTACAGATTGTCATTATTGTACTATTAAGAGTTTGCTGCATATAGCAAGGAAATAAATGTTTTAACAGAATGCATATGTCTGTGTATATAGATATACCTTTGAGTCTATATACAAATAATTATGTGACTTGTCCATTTGCTTAGGTATTCTCAAGCATATACATTTATGAAGGCAAGGGATTTTTGTCTGTTTTATTTGTTTTTCTAGTCCCAATGCCTGTTAATAACTAGGTGTTCAATCAACATTAATTAAGAGAATGAATAAGTAAATTTTACACACACACACACACACACACACACAGAGCTTTGGGCCTATTGCCAGAAAGGGTTATATGTAGAGAAATTCAAATCTATTAGGACATTTAGCTTTGGATAGGCTTTCCTTCTTTAAGCCATACCATAATAGTATACTGTTGAAAAAGGCATGTTCTCTTGTTCTTTGGAAGCTTGGCTTTATTTTTAACAGTGTTATAGTCCAAGGTAACTCTCCCTTTCCATACCTTGTGCAGACTTTCAATTTTATGAGCAGGTTGGAAGATAACTTTTAAGGACATTAATAACTATGTTTTGAGTATGTAAAGGAGGAAAGGACTGAAATTTTCTTCATAGGTTCTTAATGCTTTTGAATGCTCATAGCAATCTCACAGTTATTATTTAAGTGGATATAAAAAGTTGTGTAGATTTTACAGATGTGTTTAAGACATATGTAATGCAGGAATTACTGGTGTTAGTAATTCCAGTGTGCAGTACCCAATATGTGTTAATCATGATATAATTTATTTTGTTAGTTCACTTTAGGCTATTCTTCTCAAGGATACATGTCACCATGTGTTGTTAATCCTCAAAACATTCTTGGCAACTAAATATTGTAGCTCGAAGGTAATAAATGTCTCAGATGTTAAATGATTTGCCATAGAAGAAAAGGACTAAAAATTCAAGAAAATGAACAATGATAGTGCAAATATGATGAATTGCTACAAAAATACTTGCATTTCCACCCAGTCCAATTTGTCAAGCAACTATTCAGTATCTTTCCTGTGATTTGGGCTCTTCTTTCAAGACAAGATAGAGCTAGATTTTTTTTTTAACCCCTCAAACAGTGAATCTCAGCCTCTTTGAGGCCAGGGCACCCATCTGGGTTTTAAACTTCAAAGAGGTCTGGGACTTCCTGAATGCCAAGAGAAAAGAGGAAGGGGTGAAAGTGAGTTTAGGTTTTGAATGCCTCCTTGAACTCCATGGCACCAAAGGGCTTAGATAAATTGCCTTCTAAGGGCTTAAGCAACTGAGCAATAGAAGACATGTACTTGGAAATGATATGAGGAGAGACTGAAAGTGGTATGAGCAGGAAGGCATTAGGGGGAGGCCACTGATCTCTCTAGGTTCCCCGAAACCTCTCAGCATGTTACCTTTACGGCTTCTGACTCCCTCCCTCCATCACCTCCCTCTTTCCAGGCTCCAAGTCAACAGCAGGGAAGGGAAGTTGGGGCAGGGGAGCTGCTGAGGGTGAGATACCAAAATAGAGGAGGTAGAGGGAACAGCTTGGTTCTTACTCAAACGATGCAATACCATCTCTCTCTGCTCTCTTTTCATGTCTTTTTCTTTTCCCCACACTGCCAGCCTTTACAAATATAACCACAGAGACTCTTTAATATAGCATTAAAAATCCAGTTACTGGAAGTCAGTTTGTCTATGCAAGATGGGTCTGCGGGGCCACCTGGATGCTGCACCTCTAACCATCTGAGGACCATCAGCATGGAAGGCAGAAAGGCCACAGGACTGCACTGACATCCAACATCCACCAAATGGCTGTCCTTGACCTGCAGAAGAATTAGACCGAGCAACCTGGCCTAGCCAATGAGGGCTAGAGAAGCTCAGGCTGAGATTAGGAACCCACAAGGCAAAGAGATAAAGCTGCAAATAGAAAGTGCTTCACACACAGTAACTGTGGCCACAGCCCAGAGAATAGGCTTAGCATGTAAGGCGTGAGGCTGTGGCTGAAGTGTTGGCATTTATTGTTCGTGTTTCTAAAAGTGGTGTCCTTTGGAGTCAGAGAACAACTGTGCCTGTCTGAAATGAATAATAGAGAAGTGAAGTCACAGCCAAAAGGACAACAGCCCACGAATCAGCATCCTAAGGAACTCATTGTCTGATTTTGTGTCAGATATGTTTTTAAAATTACTTTGAAAGCAATTTCTCGCATAATCTCACAACACTTTTGCAAAATAGGAGGGAAATTATTTGCATCCCCACGTGCCCACTGGATCAGCTGAGGGTCCTGCCCAGGTCACCTGACAACTGTCTCCATCTTTGGGACCAGGGACCCCTGGTCACCCACGTTGGGGGCCTGCTCTTTTCTGAGTCTTTATGTTTTGTGTGTCCCATTCCTGGGTGGTTTCTCCGACTTCTTTCAAGACATTGTTCTTCTCTCCTTCCTTCTCACTGCTTTCTTAGCAACTGCAGGTACCAGGGCCTCATTTTTGGTCAACTGCCCAGAGCTCCCTTCCTGTTGGGTTCCTCCAACCCCACCTCTAAGTTTCATTCCTCCTGATCGTGTCATTTCCTGAGGTCCCTGTCATGCCTGGCACACAGTAGGTGGGGAATAAGTCTTTGGGAAACAAAACCCTGCTAGCGAGAGCATCTAACCCTGCAGGCCAGCTTTCAGGGTTCTCCGCCCATGGCCCCTCTGAGCCAGCCAGGCTGGCTCTTGCCCCCACGTGGGCTCTTTACCTGAAGGAGCCATGCTCCCCTTCCCTGCCCACAACTGCTCTCTGCCTCCGCCCTCCCCAGAACCCCTTCTTTTCTTTCCTCCAAATCATGTGTCAACCTGGAACCTCATCTGCAAACTCTCTTACCCAGCAGCCCTGCACCTTCAGTATGAATTTGGTGACACCAACTAGATGCTAAATCTTTTGAGGGAAAGGGACATGTTCTCAGGAGAATGGAAGAAGCCCCACCCCTCCCTGGAAACGCGGCCATTCGAAGCTGGACAGCGATAGATAAGGGTCTACAGGAAACGACTGCCTGCAAAGATTAACCACTAGAGATGAACTGCCCCCCTCATACGTCAGTTCCTGTTGCTGGACTTGCCTGGTCATGAGACTCAGACCCCATCATCTTCCCTCATTGTTCTAATTTTTCCCCGCCATAATCACTCGGTGGTGGGACTCGACCCCCCACCCCTTCCCCAAATTGTGTGACTAACCTTCCTTTCATTGACCTTAACACAAGTTCCCACCATAGATCCTCACCACAGATTCCCACCATGACCCTTTATAAGACTTGTCCTCACAGTCAGTGCTGATGCTGTCTTGAGGTCCACCCGTTCGTTCTGGATACCTTACTGAATCTCTCTTGCTTCACTGACTTGGCCTCGTGCATTCCCCCTTTGACAACCTAACCGAAAGGGCCATCGTTCTTTTCTTCCAGACCCCTTGTTTACCCAGAACCACGCTGTGGACAACATTCAGCACTTTTTAACTGACCTGCAACAGGGTAGGGGATTAGAACCCAAGCCTCCAGGTCTCTGTCTGCAAAACCACTGTTCCAGAAGTTATGGCATTGGGGCCTAACGCAATGATATATTCTATGTTTAGCCAGACAATGTGACAGTTCTGTTAGTCAAGGAAAGTCAGAGTTGTGTCTTCTCCCCGGAAACTCAATGAATTAGTTTGACTTTAGTTATTCTTATAACCAGTGTGACCACATTTGGAGAAAGGGGATTATTTCTATTCAGAATCACTTCCTATAATTACAAGATATTTGAGGTTGTTGCCAGTGTTTTTGTTTTTGTTTTAAAAGAGATTGACAAATAGAAACATGATTCTCTGGTTCTGATTTTTTTTTTTTGAATATTCAACACATAATTTTAAACATTTTTAAAAAATGATTTTTATTTTTTTCCTTATAGTTGGTTTATAGTGTTCTATCAATTTACTACCATACAGCAAAGTGACTCAGTCACACATATATACATACATACATTCTTTTTCTCACATTATCCTCTATCATGCTCCATCACAAGTGACTAGATATATTTCCCTATGCTATGCAGCAGGATCTAATTCTTATCCACTCCAAATGCTACACTTTGCATCTGTTAACCCCAGATTCCCAGTCCATCCCCACTCTCCCACCCTCAGCAACCACAAGTCTGTTCTCTATGTCTGTGAGTCTGTTTCTATTCTGTGGAAAGGTTCATTTGTGCCATATATTAGATTCCATACATAAGTGATATCATATGGTATTTGCCTTTCTCTTTCTGACTTACTTCACTTAGTATGAGAGTCTCTAGTTATATCCATGTTGCTGCAAATGGCATTGTTTTGTTCTTTTTTATGGCTGAGTAGTATTCCATTGTGTATATATACCACATCTTCCTAATCCAATCATCTGTCCATTGAGGTTGTTTCCATGTCTTGGCTGTTGTGAATAGTGCTGCAATGAACATACCGGTGCATGTATCTTTTTCAAGGAAAGTTTTGTCTGGATATATGTCCAAGAGTGGGATTGCTGAGCCATATGGTAGTTCTGTATTTAGTTTTCTGAGGTACCTCCATACTGTTTTCCATAGTGGTTGTACCAATTTACATTCCCACCAACAGTGTAGGAGGGTTCCCTTTTCTCCACACCCTCTCCAGCATTTGTTGTTTGTTGACTTATTAATGATGGCCATGCTGATAGGTGTGAGGTGGTAGCTCATAGTAGTTTTAATTTGCATTTCTCTAATAATCAGTGATGTTGAGCATTTTTTCATGTGCTTGTTAGCCATCTACATATCTTCTTTGGAGAAATCTGTTCAGGTCTTCTGCCCATTTTTCAATTGGGTTGTTGTGGTTTTTTTTGCTGTTGTGTTGTATAAGTTGTTTGTATATTTTAGAGATTAAGCCCTTGTCAGTTGCATAGTTTGAAATTATTTTGTCCCATTCCATAGGTTGTCTTTTTTTTTTATGGTTTCCTTTGCTGTGCAAATGCTTGTCAGTTTGATTAGGTCCCATTGGTTTATTTTTGCTTTTATTTCTGTTGCTTTGGGAGACTGACCTGAGAAAATATTCACAAGGTTGATGTTAGAGAATGTTTTGCCTATGTTCTCTGCCAGGAGTTTGATGGTGTCTTGTCTTATATTTAAGTCTTTAAGCCATTTTGAGTTTATTTTCGTGCATGGTGTGAGGGTGTGTTCTAGTTTCATTGATTTGCACGCAGCTGTCCAGGTTTCCCAGCAATTCTTGTTGAATAGACTGTCTTTTTCCCATTTTATGTTCTTGCCTCTTTTGTCAAAGATTAATTGACCACAGGTGTCAGGGTTTATTTCTGTGTTCTCTATTCTGTTCTATTGGTCTGTATGTCTGTTTTGGTACCAGTACCACACTGTCTTGATGACTATGGCTTTGTAATATGCCTGAGGTCTGGGAGAGAGATGCCTCCTGCTTGGTTTTTGTTTCTCAGGATTGCTTTGGCAATTCTGGGTCTTTTGTGGTTCCATATAAATTTTTGGATTGTTTGTTCTAGTTCTGTGAAAAATGTCATGGGTAATTTGATAGGGATTGCATGGAATCTGTAGATTTCTTTGGGTAGTATGGCCATTTTTACAATATTAATTCTTCCAATCCAGGAGCATGGAATATCTTTCCATTTCTTTGAATCCTCTTTAATTTCCTTGATTAATGTTTTATAGTTCTCGCATATAAGTCTTTCACCTCCTTGGTCAGGTTTATTCCTAGGTATTTAATTTTTGGGGTGGTGAAATTTTAAAAGGTATTATATTTTTGTATTCCTTTCCCAATATTTCTTTGTTAGTATACAGAAATGCAATCTATTTCTGAATCTTGTATCCTTCTACTTTGCTGAATTCATTGATCAGTTCGAGTAGTTTTTGTGTGGAGTCCTTAGAGTTTTCTATATATAGTATCATGTCAACTGCATAAGTGACAGTTTTACCTCTTCTCTTTCAATTTGGATATCTTTTATTTCTTTTGTTTGATTGCTGTGGCTAGGACTTCCAATACTATGTTGAATAAAAGTGGTGAGAGTGGGCATTCTTGCCTCATTTAAATAAATTTTTTAAAAGCTAAATATATAAAATTTTTTAAAAGTTAAAGTTTAAAAAATTTTTAAAAAGGTAGTTAAATTTTTTTCTTTGCAAAGTGAAATCCCTAATGTTTTAATGGCAAATATAGTTAATCTAAGAACAATATTTCATAGATCTTACTCTGATGGTGACTTGGGAGATGAAATGGTATATTATATGTGAATTCTGATAGGGACAGAGACAATCCTTTTATGATCACATACTGCTTTATTGCACATTGTTGTATTGTTTATTCAGTAATCACTTTATTGCATTGTAATTATTTGTATATTGAACTACCAAAAATAGACAATTTCTAGTGAGCAGAGATTCTGCCTTTCGCTTCTGTGTCTTTACACCAATGGAGTGCTAATCCTACAGTATATAGACACTCAGTAAAGAAATATCTCTGCCAGGAAAGAAGGAGAACAAAAGATCAAAAAAGTAAACAGAGACGTTTTGAATACTCAGAAAATAGTGATGCTGTTGTCAGAAGGCATAACAGGAGAAGGCCTTAGTTTGGGATCCAAAGAGAGTAAGTCTAGTTTTAAACACATTAAGGCAGAAAATATTGATGGGATATTTAGATCAAACTGTCCAGAAGGCAATTACTAGCAGTTGGATTCGATGAATTGATGCTCTCAGGATTAGGTGAAAACGACTAGGAAAAACTCAGGGTTGATAAGAAAAGTATGAAGTTAACGGTAATCATTGCATATAATGCTTCTCTGAAGAAAATTTGGAAAGTCTTGGCTTTTAATTCTGTAATACCATTTTATTTTATTTTTATTTTTTTGCTTTTTAGGGTTACACCTGCGGCATATGGAAGTTCCTAGGCTAGGGGTCGAATCGGAGCTACAGCTGCTGGCCTACACCACAGCCACAGCAACACCAGATCCAAGTTGCATCTGCAACCTATGCCACGGCTCACAGCAACACTGGATCCTTAACCCACCAAGCGAGACCCAGGATCGAACCCACATCTTCATGGATATTAGTTTGATTAGTTTCTGCTGCACCACAGCGGGAACTCTTATAATACTATTTTAATTTTATGATATTTTCAAAGGATAATAAAGGAATTATCAAACCAGAAATAATTTTCTACATAATGAATAAAGCACTGACTGTGATTAAAAACCTTCTAAATATTAATATTGTCTCCTTTCTAGACATGATCCTCTGGAATTTGAGGTCATCTGGTCTGGCTTCATCTGTCATGCTCCCTTCATTTTAGTCTGTGTAGAAGCATTTTGAATACTTGCGGAGTTGCACAGTTCCATATTTAGCCATTTGGTATATAAATAGAGCACTATCTTAGAAATAATTTGAAGTGGGTGACTAACCCAGCAGTGAGGTGGGTCAGCCTCTCGAGAGCCTAAGTGCATTCTGCTGTGTTACTGAGATGGTGGCGAGCTTCCTTGCCACATTGTGGGTCAATCCACCTTTACCTGGCTTCCCACTGCTGGGCCCTCGATCATTCTCCTGAAGGCCCAACCCAGCTTCTGCTTCTCAACTTACCCCAACCTGAGGCAGGAAGGTGTGGATAGTTCTGCGCCTCCTGCAGCAGATTCAGAATAGAGACTGTGAGGGGTGTTCTGAGTGACAACAGGGCCCCCAAGGAAACTAGGTGCCTTCCTTGGGTGATAACTCCTCCCTGGACTCACCTGACCCTTCCCAGGCCATGTTCTCTGCCCTCTGGATAAGGTATCTGATACATAGTAGTTGGAACCGGAGTTCCCATCGTGGCGCAGTGGTTGATGAATCCGACTAGGAACCGTGAGGTTGTGGGTTCGGTCCCTGCCCTTGCTCAGTGGGTTGACGATCCGGCGTTGCCATGAGCTGTGGTGTAGGTCGCAGACACGGCTTGGATCCCGAGTTGCTGTGGCTCTGGAGTAGGCCGGTGACTACAGCTCCAATTGGACCCCTAGCCTGGGAAGCTCCATATGCTGCAGGAGTGGCCCAAGAAATAGCAAAAAGACAAAATAAATAAAATAAATAAGTAGTTGGAACCTAGCAGATCCCAGGTTAAGTGGTTGGAACCAGGCATCCCATCAAATAGGTCCCAACTGATGACTTTTAGGCTGTACCTGGCCTTGATGCCCAGACCACTGTGCCTCCTCTGTCCCTAGGCTCCAGTGTTTTGTCTTGCCAGGAAAGCTGGACCTTAGAAGTCATCTTCTATAGCATCTCTGTGCTCCTGGCTCTTAGTTATCCCAGGCAGCACCTTATTGCTGAAAGCCACTCAACAGGCCTAGTGTCCATGTCACAGGGATGACAAGCACAAGACCAGACCTGTGAATGATAGCAGTAGTGTCAGTTACCATTTATGGAGGACCTTTGATATGCCAGGCATTGAATTGTTTGTCATACATTTTCTCACTTAATTCTCAAAACAAACTCAGGAGGTAAGAATTTCCTCTCCTTTTTTTACTATTGCAATCTCAAGATCACTAGGCATATGTATCCGGCAAGGATATATAACAAGGAAATAAAAGTTGGAATTTAAAGCCAGGGCCACATGAAGCTAGGCTCAGTCTCTTAACTATTTAGACATATTGACTTTCAACAGGATTTTGGACTTTCTTTCCTACAACTACTTTTTTTTTTTTTTTTTTTTTTTAAGACTCGGGGGTTATATTGTGTGGGTCACAGAAATATGAATTTATTTGTCTCATGGGCATTATATCTTTGGCAGGATGGGGAAGGGTTGTTTTTGTTTTTGTTTTTCATCTTTTTTAGGGGCTGCACATACAGCATATGGAAGTTCCAGGCTAGGGGTCAAAAGAGAGCTGCAGCTGCCAGCCTACACCACAGCTATAGCAACACTGGTTCCGAACCACATCTGTGACCTACATTGCAGCTTGCGGCCGCACTGGATCCTTAACCCGCTGAATGAGGCTGGGGATGGAACTCACATCCTCATCAGGTTCTTAAGCCACCAAGCCACAGCAAGAACTCTGGTAGGTCTTTTTAAAAAAAATATTTCCAGAGCCCTTGGTCCAGTGCTGTGCATAGTTGGTTCATGGTGGAGGCTGACTAAATGATAACACAGCCATCTTTCATACACGTAGAGGTGGTAGAGTTAGCAGGACTCAGCCCAGACTCTGGTCCATCGGCAAAATCCAGCCCTGGACAGCACAGTAGTCTCTGTGGATGTGACCAGGTCTGAACCTGTTGTCTACAAATAGTGGTTCACCCAACGACTGTCCTCCATAGGCTGACGTCTAGCCCTATATAAACAGTTCCTTTTTAGAACGAGTTCTTAATTCCTACACCCCTGGGTTTACCACTAGTTTCTTGAGAAAATAATCTGTCTACATTCTCCAGTCACGAGATGATGACTCAGGCCAGGGATCCGGGCCATTTTCTGGGCAGTAGCTAGACTCCTGGCCCTGTCCTGTTGGGACCCAAGCCAGCAGCCACAGAGAGCTGCTCCCCCCACCTTCTCACTACTGGTGCCAGCCCTTCTGCTTCTTCCCTCCTGCCCACTCCTGCCTCTGCGGTTGCCAGAGAACCATAAAAATATTACTCTGCATGCTCTAGGAACAAAATGTCAGTGCACTTTACTATTGTTTTAATTTAAAATTTTAAGTGTTTATTATAATTCCAGCCTGGAAGAAATTTCCTTACGGGTAGATAATTCCCTTTGAAAAGGAGGGTTACCAAATCAGCATGAAGAACTCAGGATGAGTAGTGATGCAGTGATGCTTACGCTGGTTAAGAGAGCCTAAGCTCCTCTGCCTAGTACAACGGTAAATGTGCAGTAAACACATTCACGCGTTCACATTCAGTGAGTGAGTGAAAAATGACAAAGTTAGGAACATTTAAAGAAAAACTCTTTTTTTTTTTTTTTGCTTTTTAGGGCCATACCTGTAGCACATGGAGGTTCTTGGCTAGGGGGTCCAATCAGAGCTGCAGCTGCCAGCCTACACCACAGCCACAGCAATGCAGGATCTAAACCTTATCTGCAACCTACACCACAGCTTATGGCAACACCAGATCCTTAACCCACTGAGCGAGGCTAGGGATTGAACCCGAGTCCTCATGGATACTAATAGGGTTCATTCCCGCTGAGCCACAGTGGGAACTCCCAAAGAAAAACCTGTTAATTACTGGATGCTATCACACATGTCAGGATTGTGGATATAGGCAGTTGACTGGCACCCTCCCAAGTTGATAGGCAGTTGACTGGCACCCCCTAAATTCATGTCCACCCAGAACCTCACAATGTGAGCTTATTTTGGAATATAATTTTTTTTTTTTCTTTTTACTGCTGCACCTGTGGTATGTGGAAGTCCTTGGGCTAGGGGTTGAAATGGCATTGCAGCTGCAGGCCTACACCATAGCCAATGCAACACCAGATCCAAGCTGCATCTGTGACCTTTGCTGCAAGCAATGCCAGATCCTTAACCCACTGAGTGAGGCCAGGGACTGAACCCACATCCTCACAGACACTATGTTGGGTTCTTAACCTCCTGAGCCACAATTAGAACTCCTGGAAATAGAATCTTTGCAGATGTAATTACTTAGGGATCTCAGAGTAGAATCATTTTGGATTTTGTGTGGGCCCTAAATCCAATGACTGGTATTCTGAGAAGAGGAGGGGATACAGACATATACAGGGATGAAGTCCACATGAGACAGGCCGGGGTTGGAGTTTTGATGTCACAAGCCAAAGAACACCAGGAGACACCAGGAGCTGGAAAAGGCAAGGATGGGTTTTCTTTCATACTTCTGGTCTCCAGAACTGTGGGAAGATAAATCTCTGTTGTTTAAGATGCTTTGCTGGTGGTGGTTTGCTCTGGCAGCCTTAGAAAGTAATATGGTAGGATATTTAGGATTAATAATAGCGTTTCCTTATTTACTTAGTAGTCAAAGGGTGTATCATGAACGCCCCAGGTATGTGGAAAACTGAACTTAGTTATAAAAATGTTGGTCAAGAAAGAGAATCTCTTTGCAGCCTATGCAGAGGAATTTTATTCTTATCAGCACATTTTTTTTTACCCCTACTTTTACAGCATCTCAGGGATGCAGATGTAATAAGAAAAAGAGCACTGAAAGTTTGGACTGCCCGGCTAAAGAGGAAGGTAAGATTTTGCTGGGAAGAGGACTCTTAGGGGTCATGAAGATGAAGCCTCCAGAGCTTAGTCTGGAAAATAAATGTTTTTTCAAAAAAGAATTAAATGGCTTGGCAAGTGAGCAAGTGAGAAGGATTTGGGAGTTCTTTTAGTTGGCCCCAAAGAAAGGGAGAATGGGGATCTTGGATAAAAAGAGAGAAGGTGGCATAGAAAGATGTCAAGGGAGAAAGAGTGGGCAAAGGGGGAAGGAGGAGACAGAGAGCAAGTGGGGAGGGGAGGGGTGAGGGAGGGGTGGGTGGGGAAAAGACAGAGAGAGCAGAGTAGAGAGAGGTCTTTTATCCAATCTACCTTTTTTTTTTTTTCTTTTCTTTTTTTTCTTTTTCTTTTTTGGCTATTCAGTGGCATATGGAGTTCCTGAGCCAGGGGTCAGATCCAAGCCACAGTTGCTGCTATGCTGCAGTTGTGGCAACACTGGATCCTTTAACCCACTGTTCAAATTTTCAAATGGTATGCTGGGCCAGGGATTAAACCTGCTCCCCAGTGCTCCAAGACACCAATGACCCCATTGTGTTACAGCAGAAACTTCTATCCAGTCTACCTCTAAAAAATTTTTTTTTAAATTATAGTTCTTTTACATTGTTCTGTCAATTTCTGCTGTACAGTAAGGTAACCCAGTCATACATCTCTACATACTCTCCCATATCAATCTACTTTTTGACTGAAATGTTTAGACCATTTGCATTTAACGTAATTTGTGATAACTTTGGGTCTAAATCACCATCTTGCAGGTTCGGACCTCTTTGTCTCACTTCTCCCTTGTTTCTCCCATCCAAGTACTAACCAGGTCCAAACCTGCCTAGCTTCCAACATCTGATGAGATCTGGGGCATTTAGGGTGGCCAATAATCTCCCTTGTTTCTGTTTTTTCTTTTATGCCTTCCTTTGGATCAATTTTGATTATTGTTTTGTAATTTTTTTTTTTTTTTGCTTATTAGCTATATGTCCATTTGATCATTACTTTTTGTGGTTGCTCTAGGATTGAAAAGATAGATCTTTCACTTATCACAGTTCAAATTTTCAAATGGTATGCTAGCCTTTCATCCTTGGGATAAGAACCTTGTAACTGTACGCTTGCCCCCCTCCCCCACTTCATTGTCTATTGTTGTCAAACATTCTACATAACATTGTAATATTTTACATAACATTGCTATAAACCCCACAATACCCTGTTCTTAGTTTTGCTTTAAATGGTCAATTATCACTTAAAGAATTTTAAAAAATGAGAAAAAAAGATTTCTCATTACACAAAATTCAGATTTCGCCACTTGCTTGTTTCAAACCTTTCAACCATTTCCTGTTGCCCTTAGAATTAAATCCAAACTTCACACATCCCACAACTTAAATCTAATTAGTGGGAGGGAACACATTTTAGCACCTAGTTCTATGCCCATTTCATGCAAAGTTCTCAAGAAATGGTACCTAGTTTCATTATTAACTTAATTTTACTCAGTGTAATTTACATACCTCAAAGAGGAATAATTAACCTAAATGAGTGCTAGCAAAAAGTAAAACCAAAAACCTTCCTTCTTTCCTTTTTTTCTTCTTTTCTGGCCTCCCTCCCTCATTTGCTGTAGTCTTTCAGAAAAAACATTCCGCCGTCTGTTTGTGTAGAATTTTTGTTAGCGAATATGACCTTTTGGACTTGCAATGTACCTCTTACATTTGTCTTGTATTGTTAACAAGGTGTTTGGGAAAAAGGAGGGAGTTTCTGCAAGTCATTTGCTCTTTTTTAAAAAGGCCACTTCCTTTACCGTCAAGGCTGTCTTCTGGTGGGAGACCCTGGTTCGTTCTCTTCTTCAGAACACTGAATTTAATTGTCCTGTGATGGTTGCTGCACAGAGCCTCTTAGCACCTATTACTCTTACCAGTTCAGTGAACCACCCAATACCTTTCCTTTCCTTGTGGGCTCTAGAATGACTGCCTCTTATCCAAAATCTCATCTACCCCTGCTCTCCAAGAGGCTTCCCACCAGCCCACGTGTGGGTTATTGAAATTCTCCACTGGTACTAACTAACCTAATTTGATGTTTCCCCTGGGTTGCTAACTTGCTCTCCCTGCTCTGTCTGGAGGCTGCACTGCTGGTCTTGGCACCATCCTTCATGGTGCTATATTGTCCCTATACCCGTCCTTCTCTGTGTCCAGCCCTTCCAACTACTCTGCACCCTTGACGTGCAAGACCTGACTGTCCTTCCAGTCAGTGCCCCCCTGCCCCCCGCCCCATACTACCTGTTCCATGAGAGTGATTCATTCACTCAGTCACTCATCCATTCCTTTTTTCAGTCAATGTCCACTGATTACCTCCTGTGCCGGGCACTGGGGACTGGGATGCTTGGGTACAATGAAGTAGGTCCCTCCCAACAATCTACTGCCTGTCAGGGGTTATAATTGATGTGTTCTAACTAGTTCTGCCTATTCTAATTATGAGAACTGGATAACAAAGTTCAGGCTAGCACCTATCATACCCCTACATTGATGATGCCACATGGTAATGATGCCACCACTCAGTGGTTTTGCAGCTCTTATGTCATTCTGCGGATTGGTCCTGCTTGGTATGCTTGCACCCCTGGTTTTTGCCAATACTCTGCCCCCCTGAGGATTGCAGTTATTTTACTAAATAGCAGGCACTCCTTTCTTCCAAAAGCTCAGAGAGAGCTCAAACACAGAACAGAGGAAACTTCCTCATGCCACCTCAGACTTTCTTTTCTTCCCCCATGTAACAATGTATATTTTAATATCTGATTTGTGTAGTGATTTAGAATAATAAATATCACACAGTGGAAAATTGATCATAAAGTCAAAGTAATAACAAGAGGAAAGAGAAGCTTATGCACACATTACCAAGGTCTGAGAGGCTTCAATTCTGTATTATTGTTTGATAATCTGCCCCCTTTATCTTCTTTGCTCTCTCTCTCTCTTTGTAAAACTATTGTGAGCTAGTTGCCTAATCTCTTAGATTAAGACCCCCTCCCCACCCCACTGATCTCTCATATTTCTCTTCTATTTTCCATCTCTATTGTTTTGTTCTATTTACAGGAAATCTCTTAACTCTTCATTTATAACATCTCTATTGAAATTTTTATTTTGATTAACAGTTTGAATTTCTAAGAAGTCTTGTTTCTTCATTCCTCCTTTTGTTGTTTTAGGGATGCAACATCTTACCATTTCTGAGGTGATTTCATTGTTGTTGTTGTCATTATGTAGCTTAATTCTATACCCTATATTTTCTCTCTTTCTTGAAGTCTTTTTTTCACCCTGTTTGTTCCAGTTTCTCTTTTTCATGGTAGTGGCTTTCTTAAAATATCTGCTTATCCCTAGATTTGAATTCTTATTGAGGATAAGGTATAGGGTAAGTCAGGGGCCAAGCTCAAGCTTCTGTGACACAGAGGCCTCAATACTCCTACTGCCTATATAGAATAGAAATTGATTCTATCTCTAATAGGTAGACTGGAGGCGAGTTGTTAGAGCAAGTTGATGGCTCTTCTTTGCAAGGGCTTTAGAACCCAGCCAAGGTGATTTTGGCAGTCAGTCAGTGCCAAGGGTTGCATGAGGTGCAGTGGAGAGAGGAGATGGAGAATGGAGAGAGCCAAGATGTAATAAGAAGTTCCAACAGAGGGACTTCCCATTGTGGCTCAGCAGAAACAAACACAGTTAGTATCCAAGAGGATGTGGGTTTAATCCCTGACCTCACCCACTAGGTTAAGGATCCAGCATTGCCGTGAGCTGTGGTGTAATTCACAGATGCAGCTTGGATGTGGCATTGCAATGGCTATGGCATAGGCCAGCAGCTGTAGCTCCAATTCAACCCCTAGTCTGGGAACTTCTATATGCTGCACCTGCAGCCTGTAAAAAAAAAAGTTCCAACAAAGGAGAAAGTGGGAAATGAGTAGGCTTGGTGGCAACTGGACATAGGCAGAGAGACAGCCATACCCAGCCAGCTGGAGGCTCTGGGCACAGCTCCCATGTTGGGGTGGAGCCTCAAAAAAGTGTGGCCCAGTATCCATCTAGAAAGGGATAAGAGATCAGAACAGGACACAGGAGAAGGGCCCAAGGTGCTGAGCCCAGAATGTCCTAGAATTTGTTGAGAAGTTTGGATTTTTTTTTTTTTTAATTTGTATTGGAGTATAGTTGACTTCCAAGGTTGTGTTAGTTTCAGGCATACAGCAGAGGTTTGCTCCAGACTATGAGGCCATAGCTGTTTCTTGTGTTTCTTGTCTTAGGGTTTGTGATGAACTGAATATTGTGTCCTCTCAAAATTCATATTGTAAAATCCTAACCCCCAAAGTGAGGGTGTTAGGATGAGGGTCCTTTGGAAGGTGATTAGGTCATGAGGGTGGAGCCCCCATGAATGGGATTCATGCCCTTTAGCAACCCCAGAGAGCTCTCTTGTTCCTTCTACTATTGAGGATGCAATGTGAAGATGGTCCTCTGTAAACCAGGAAAAGGGCATTCAGAGATACCCAGTTTGCTGGTGCCTTGGACCAGCAGTCTCCAGACTTCAGCCTCTAGAACCATAGAACTAAATGTTTGCTGTTTATACTCCCCGGTCTGTGGTATTTTTTGTGACAGCATCCTGAACTAAGACAGGCTCAGGTTGATTAAGGGAAGCAGGGAAGGGACCCAGCACCTGTGTGGAGTTAAATGATGCCTCCCCTGGGGCTACGGGTGCTAAATAATAATAGGCTGTTGTTGCTGGTGCTTGGCTTTCAATGTTTGGAAACAAGAAGGATTTTTCTTTTTATCTAAAGATATTTGATACTGAATAGATTAAGATTAATGAGCAAATAATTGAAATTCATTGTAAGGATATGCAAATTGGATTAGTATAGACTGGAAATGGAATAAAAAATTAAGCTGGAGCAAGAACACTGGACATTTTTACATATGCTTTATTAAGAACAAAAGAGTAATTTCCATCTATGGAAAAAGAAAAATGTAAAATGAAAACTAATTGACTAAGCAAAATGCTTTCTAGGACAGGGAATATAAATGAGAATCTCATGGGAATGAAAGTGGGGCAGTTTACTAGGAGAAAAATGCAGAATGCAGAAAGTTAGGTAAAATGAGAAAACTAAAGTTCCTAAAGGAAAACTGAAAGACCAAATATCTTAGTAATGAGATATATAAAGGAAAGTTTTTTTACTTATTAGGTAAATTTTAAATGATACCTATAAGACAAAGACATTTTAAAAAAACTATCTACTTATGTATTCATCATCTATATATCCATATCAGAACAGCACTACGTGACTTAACATTGGAGATATAAATTGGATCTAAAGTAAGGGAAAAAATCTGAGTCATATATATCCACAGTTTTGGTTATTTACAGTTTAAAGTACAATCAAGCATTGGTTCCATTTTACAGGATTTGTTGAGAAGTTTGGATTTTTTTTTTAATTTGTATTGGAGTATAGTTGATTTCCAAGGTTGTGTTAGTTTCAGGCATACAGCAGAGTGAATCAGCTATTTATATGCATATATCCATTCTTTTTCAGATTCTTTTCCCATATAGGCTATCACAAGAGTACTGAGTAGAGTTCCCTGTGCAATACAGTAGGTCCTTGTTACTAAATCGATTTTGTATATAATAGTGTGTATATGTTAATCCCAACCTCTCAATTTATCCCTCCCCCCACCCAATATTTCCCTTCTGGAGAAGTTTGGATATTAACAAAAATAATGGTACATGTTTATGAGAAGAATAATCTAGATGTCTTCAGATGGATAAATATCTCCCTATCTGGAAAGAGACTGGAAGAAGGTAATTGTGAAACTTTTTTTTTTTTTTTTTTGGTCTTTTTGTCTTTTTAGAGGTGTACCTGTGGTGGCATATGGAAGTTCCCATGCTAGGGGTCGAATTGGAGCTACAGCTGCTGGCCTACACCACAGCCACAGCAACACCAGCAAGCTGCAACTGTAACCTACATCACAGCTCATGGCAATGCTGGATCCTTAACCCACTGAGTGAGGCCAGGGATCGAATCTGTGTCCTCATGGATACCAGTTTGGATTCATCAACCACTGAGCCACAATGGGAACTCCAATTGCGAACCTATTTTTTATAAATATTTTATTAAAAGCAGTAGTAAACAGCATGGCCTAGTAAAGAACAAGTCCTTTCAGATGAAAGCAATCTCTTCTCATGACAGGATGAGAAGTTTGCTGGATTGAGGGGGAGGGAATAGATATTAGCTATCATGACTTCTGAGAAGATTTTGATTTCTGCTTGGGAAGCAAAGGAATAAGATAACTTCAGGTATTGCTAACCAGTTAAGACAGAAATAAAGCAGAAGAATGAGGAGAGAAGTGAGGGATGAAGAAAGGGCCTTAGAAAGGGCCAGCAGGGAGGCTTCTCAGAGAAGATACTTGAGCTGAGATCCAAATAGTGATAGTCACATGTCAATCCAAGGGAAAGTTACCCATGGAAGGAGAAGCTAGTGGGTGACCTTGGCTTGTCTTCTGGGTGGACAGAAGACCAGTGGGGTTTAAGTGCAGTGAACAAAGAGGGGGTATGCATGACAAGAGGAGTCAGAAAGACAGAGGATATGGGATCTAAAGGGGATGGGCAAAGGGTATGGATTTTCTTCAAGGGTAGTGGGAAGAGGGCTGAGTGTTTAGGACAGGGGAATGACATGATCCTATTGATGTCTATAAAAGATGTCTGTAAAAAGTCCCATGGCTGAGCTATAGGGCAGAGTGAGCAAGAGGGGAGGCACAGAGACAGTGGAGGTACAGGAGAGAGTGGAGGCTTGGATGAGGGTGCTGGTGGCGGACAGAGTTAGGAGTGCCAGGTCTGGAATATCTTTAGACACAGATGTGGGAGTGAGAAAAGAAAGCTGATCCAAGGATGGTGCCTGGGCCTTTGGTCTGATCAAATATGTGCCATAAATTGAGAAGGGAGAAGGCTCAAGAAAGAGGGGCTGGGGGGAGAAATTTGGGAGTCATCAGCTCTGTGTGGGCTGTGTCGAGTTTGACTGCCTGCTCTCCATCCATATGGAGAGATTGAGTAAGTGGATGGTTGGATATAATTCCAGAGTTTAGGTGGATTGGTTGGCATTTGAGATAAACCATTTAGAAGTCATAGCATAGGGATGGTATGAAGATGACCTCATTGGGATCCTCACAATTTCTCTGTGAAGTAGTTATACATAGGACAGTAGATGAGTGGCAGATATACTGCAGTCCAGGTGTGACCAGGCAAGTGTGTAGGACCCAGAGTCCACGATGGACGAGAGCAAAGAGGAGAACAGATTACTTCCATCGGAGGGATTCCAGGGCCAATCTCTGTCCCACGAGCATAGCTTTCCCAGATTTAGGAAATAAAAATACTGCATGGTATATAACTTATACTAAACATTTTATTCACTGTTTATCTAAAATTCAAATTTAACTGGAGATCCTGTATTTTGTCTGGCAACCCAAATTCAACAGCTACAAAAATTTTAAGCCTTCTCTATATCTTCCTTTTTCTCTATCCCATATGCCCCATAATCATAGCCCTAATTTTGAGCATATTGGGTTATAATTACATTAAACCTTTTTTTTCCTGTTAGACTTTATGTGCTTCCTGAAGGCAGGTCTGTGTGTTCTGTATCTTTGTGCAACTGTTATGTTGAAAGACCAGAGCTGACTAGGGACAGCTAGTCACTGACTCTTTAAAGCCATTTAAAGTCTTGCTTTGGGCCCAGTTCCATGCATGAAATCTCTTGGTCCTATAATTTAGAGGATACTCCTGTCCCTTTTAGTTGCAGGAACAGTCTTGGTTCAGTACTAGACTCTTTAGTCCAGGGTTGCCGGCATGATTTTCAACTTCATGTAAAAACGTTTCCTCTTCCCTGGAGCTTGGGGGCATCTGAGAAGCCTACAAACTGGCAGACCATGAGGATAGCTTCACATTTTCCTACTTCGTCCCTTTCCTCTTCCCCACTCCCCACAGGCAGCCTCTCACCCTCCAGGTTCAAAGGGGTCATTGGGAGGAAAAATGGTGTGAGTTATTTGCTTGTGGCAGATCCTTAAAGGATGTCTCTCCTCCCCTCCCTGCCTCCTCCGCCCCCCAGCCTCTTTGTACTGAGGTTGCCCTGCCCTTGGCAGGAAGCCCCAGTGGGCAGGCTTCTTGAATAAAGGATCCTAAGTTGTAGGAAGAATAGACATGTGGTCTTTGGACATGCAGTTGGCTCCTGGTGTGTAGGTGTCTCTGTACCCCCCGAAAGCCTCTCACTACTTGCCCTTCTCAGGCAAGAAACAGACAAGAATCTCCTGGGATCCTTTATCACACTTTCTGAGCAGTATCCTAGGGCCACTCTCACTGGCTTGAGGTGAGAGGAACACATTCGTCTCTCCCCAAGACTGGGTGGGTAGGTTCAGAAATATGGCAGCCCTTCAGTTTTCTCCAAAGAAGTCATCTCTCTCAGCCCCTTCCACCTCTATCCCTTTATAGCCTCCAGGACTAAGGGCTTCAAAATCAATTCCAGCAATTGTGGCATAGGTGTTCTAGAACTTCTCTTTGGAACATGACAGTCTGCCACTTTTGTTGATATTGGCGTTGGTGCCTGAGCAGAAGCTGAGACAAAAGAGTACCATCTTTTTTTTTTTTTAATGCATAACTGAGATTTTTATTTTGACTCAAATTTTGTCTCCATAATTCTTTTGGCTCATGTTCTCTTTTTTCTTTTTATTGAAATATAGTTGGTGTACAATTTTATGTTAGTTTCAGGTATATGTAATACATAGTGATTTGATATTTGCATGAAATGATCACCATGGTAAGTCTAGTAACCATCTATCTCCTTACAAATTATTATGATATTATTGGCCATACTCCTTAGGCTGTATATTACATCTCTGTGATCTATTTATTATATACCTGGAGGTTTGTACAAAAGAGTTCCATTTTACCATCTTTTGTTATATTTGTGTTTTAGCACCTAGCTCAATGCCTGGTATAGAGCAAACATTGGATAGCTGTGTTTTGAACAATTTAATTAGTAACAAAAAGCTGTGGTAGGGAAAGGACACTAGCAATTCCCAATGTAGACAATCCAATCATCTAGCCCAGGCAGAATATTACCCTGGACTGTGAGATTTCACAACTCAAGAGAGACAGGACTTGAGGGAATTCAGAATATCTGGTTTCTTTAAGCACAGTAGGAAAAACCATCAGTGACAGGTCCTTGGGCCATGCCTTGGCCCCTCTTGATTCAAGTAGAGATTTTTGGGGTGGTACCAGTTTCTAAGCTTCCTGGGTTCATCCCTGAGATCTGTCCCTGGGCGTTAGTCCTTTCTACGCTCCTTAATCATGAGGATCACTGCTCTTCCTATGCTCACCCCACCTGCAATTCTGGATGACATCTCCCTGTTTTTCAGCTTATAAGTCACTTCTTCTTTATTGCCCTCATTGGTTTGTTCCCCTAACACCCTCCATCCTAAGTACCTGACACGGCACTTGGTGTCACTCCTGTCAGTTCCAGGAAGACCGGCACTGCCTTGTCCATTCTGCGTTCTGAGAAGAGAGCACAGTGGCAGGCAGAAAGTAATAATGGATGGATGGATGGATGGATGGATGGATGGATGGATGAATGGATTTGCACCAGAGTATCAGGTATAAAACCTCTTAAATTGGGTTTCAGAAGTGGGTCTGTCCTGGGCCAGTGACCTTCAGCTCTCATTGGAGCCCATCTATATAAAGGGGAGGGTGCTGGTTTGGGCAACCTCAGCCTTCCTGGTTGGATTAAGCTCCCATCAGTGGGTCCATGCACCTGCTACCTGAAGTTTAAGTATAGAATTGTGTCCAAGCATCACATCACAGAGGCTGATAAATCATGTTGGTCTTGACGTCTCTACCTCCTTTTCTCAAACTCACATTCTTTAGTCCATCATCTTTAGAAATTCCACTGTGATCATGACATCCAATGACATTTGAAAACAGATTATGTTTGTGTCACATCATTATTCAGTTCGTATCCAGCTGAGTTCTGTAGAAGTCAATGTTACAATTCTCCTGGATTTTATACTCTTCCAAAAGTATCATAATGTTGGAGATGTGTGTAACCATTCTTTTCTTTCCAGTGCTTCTACCCCAGACAAGCAGATCTCTTATAGTCAAATCAAATTGAAGCTGGAATATAGTATGAACTTACAGTAAAAAAAAAAAAAATCCAATTCATTATATGTAGAAGAATTTCAGTATGGGTGACAGAAAAATCTGAATAAATTGAAGATGAAAGTAGGGAAAAGGCTACTTTAGTAAATTACCAAACTTTTAAAGACTTTTAAGAAAGACCTAAAGTATTTTTATTTGGGGGTTAAGCAAATGATGTTCTGATTTGATGATGTAAAATAATTTCTTAAGAGATTTTAGACATTCTTGAGACCACCCCTTTAATCATAAAATTGTAATATTATGTACTTATATCATGTGAAAAGGCAATAGTATGGAGGCTATATCTGCTGGTCGCCTCCCCAGTGTGCACCTTAGTTTTTTTTAATTTGATTTTATTGGAGTATAGTTGACCTACAATGTTGTACTTTTTCAGGTGTACATAAAAGTGAATCAGTTCAGCTCAATTTTCTTTCTTACTAACAGAGTTCTGATTTTGTTGAGGACTGCAGTGTAACCAGCTAAAACCTATATTTCATAGCCTCTCACATAAAGAGATGTGACTACATTCTGGCCAATGAAATAGAAGTGAAAGTTATTAGTGGGACTCCAGGAAGGCTTCTTAAATGGTGGATTAATTCATATGTCTCTTTTCCTACTGTACATCTTCATTCCCATCTGGAATTTGGACCTGATGGCTGGTAGTAAGCAGCCATTCTGCAACCATGAGACTTGATTTCATGAACTAAGGATGATGCAGCTAAAAGATAGAAGGAGGATGGCACATTAATAACATCATGGAGACGATATACTGGTTTTGGACTGCCTAATTTTAGGCACTGTTACACAAGATAATTTATCCTATACGTTGTTTAAGCCCCTGTTTTTTAGGTATTATTTGTAACAACAACAACAACAAAATTCAAGGACTTTCCATTGTCGCTCAGCAGTAATGACCCTGACTAGTATCCTTGAGGATGCAGGTTCAGTCCCTGACCTGAGTGGTGGGTTAAAGATCTGGCATTGCTGTGAGCAAAAGTGTAGGTTGCAGACATGGCTTGGATCTTGAGTTGCTGTGGCTGTGGTGTAGGCTGGCAGCTACAGCTCTGATTCCACCCCTAGTCTGGGAACTTGCATATGCCGTACCCACACTGCCCCCCACCCCCAAAAAATCTAAAAGTTAATGGGATGTTTATGGGAAAGTTAGTACATTTGTGTCCTAGATGAGAACTTCCCTAAGAAACTCTTCATATTAATAATAATCATGGGCAGAGTTCCCTGGTGGCTCAGCAAATTAAGGGTTTGGTGTTTTCACTGCTGTGGTATGGATTTGGTCCCTGGCCTGGGAACTTCTGCATGAAGTGGGATGGCCAAAAAAAAAAAAAAATTATCATAGAAAAATTAGAAAAACCCTTATTTTTGAATTTGTTGCACCAAATATACCACCTGATTGATTTAATTTTAGAGAATATAAGTTATTTCCGTTTTAAATGTAGCAGTTCTGAATTTGAATTACACACACGGGCACACACAATTTAACAAGTGTGTCCATATTCTGGCACTGTGCTCTGCAAGTTATATTCATGATCTCATTTAATGTTCATGGCAGTCCTGGGAGGTGTTATTATTATCCTCACCCTATCCATGGAGAAATAGAAGTTCAGACAATCAGGTGACTTCACAAGAAGTGGCAAAGAAGGGATTGGAATTGAGTTTGTTCACCTTCAAAGTCCACATTTATGACCACCTGCCTTGTCCTGGTTCCTGGGATAGGACCAGATAAGCATGAATCTGTTTGTTGTAGCCATTTACTGAGGGTGGTAGAACAAGAAATAGATATAATCCTTCAAGTTGGGCTTCCCAGAAAAATTCAATGGATAGAGAGTATCTACTCAGATGAAAGATTCCCAATACGCAGGGCTTTGAAATGTACAGAGCAGATAAGATGTTAAAACGAGTGGTCACCTGGCCTGTCCAAACCAGACAAAGCAGGCTAGACCCTCTTCCTGAAAAAAAATGAGGGATGTTCCAACTTGGAAGGGGGCAGGATACGTACTGTGTTCACTGCCTCCCTGACCTCATTGCCCACTCTCTTCCAATCCCTCACTCTGCCCGTTACACTGCCCATTACACGTGCACTACACATGCCCTTTGAACATGCTATCTGGCCTCAAAACTCTTGCATGTACCAGTCCCTCTGCATGGGTGTGCTTCCTCTGGATGGCTGTGAGGCTCATCTCCTTACTTGTTACGGGTCACTGCTGCCAGGAGGCTTCATCAGAGATGCCTTCCTTGACCCTTTTATCTATAAAATCATCCCTTCCATTACTCTCTATTCCCTTCTCTTGCTTTATATTTATATATTTTTTTCTTTTTTGGCTGCCCCATGGCATATGGAATTTCTGGGCCAGGGATCAGATCCAAGCCACAGCTACAACATAAGTTGCAGTTGTGGCAATGCCAGATCCTTAACCCACTATGCCAGGCTGGGGATCAAACCCAGTCCCAGTGCTCCCAAGATGTTGCCGATCCCATTGCACCACAGCAGGAACTCCCTCTTGCTTAATATTGCTTCTTAGCACTGAAGGCACCAGATGTATATATGTTTGCTTTTATGTATCTACCTCCTCCCCTACAATAAGCCCCATTGACATGGGGCCTGTGCTTTATTTACAGGACAAGACCTCATATATAGTAAGTGCTCAATAAATATTTGTTGAATGAATGAATAAAGAATGAGTTCAACTAACTTGTCCATGTCCTATATTATTACATGAAAACTTGGAAGAAACTAGAGGTATTGGTTCCTATATTCCCAAAGGTTTGGGGGTTAATTCTGTGTTGTGAGCAAGCAATGAATGATTTCCACAGAGGGGAAGTGGCAGAAAGAAGAACAATGTTTTAAAATGGAAAATGAACCTGGAAACTTACGTGCAAAGTGGTAGAAGTGACTGACAGCCACTTTGCACCTAAGACGTTGATTCTTAATTGCTGCCTTTGAAGACTGAGCATGATAAAGGAGGTGCACTGTCCCCATCTCCAGGTGGCCATTAGTGCATTTGGGGGATACTGTCCTTAGACCCATAACGACAGTCCTGGGCAATGTAGGATGAAGGGTTGTGAGTCACAGGAGAGAATTTCAATCTCTGGCAGAGTCACCCGAAGCCCAGAAGTGGGTTTTGAATTACTCCTTGGGGTAGCGAACAGATTTTGACAGGATTTTGTGGCCCTAGGTGGCAGGAGAAATAGCAGAAGAAAAGGCATGGTTTGATTAATGTACACATTTTATCTGGGGCACAGCAGCTTAGTTCGAGATCAAAACAAGGGAGTACTTGGAGATGACTATTTAAAAGATTTATGGGAGGCTCTATGTTGGTGGGCCTCAAATGCCAGGCTGAGGGGTTTGCATGGAATATGGTAGGTGTCTGGGGGCCATTCTTCAATGGTTCCAGTTCTTACTGATTGAGGAAGTTATGAGATGGAAACCTTGTGATTTGGAGGTTTTTCCTGTGAGAGTCTGAAAGATGACTCACAGTGGTAAGGACAGCATCCAGGAAGATTGGTTATAAAGTTGGTGAACTAATTTGGGATATAAAGACAAGCATCAGGAAGATGTCTTTTTACCCATAAAAAGACACTGATATTGAGTGGTGAAGGTGGGGGAATATCCTTGTCTGCTTGGGTTGCCATAACGAAATCCCACAGACCAGGTGGTTTAAACAATAGAAAAGTGTTTCTCGCCATTTTAGGGGCTGGGGGATCCAAGATCAAGGTGCTGGAAAAATAGGTTTCATTCTGAGTCTTTTTCTTTGGGCTTTCTAAGTGGCTGCCATCTTAATGTGTGATTCCACAACCTTTTATTTTTCCTCTTCTTCTGCTTATAAGAGTAGTAATCTCATTGTGGGGGCCCCACCCATGTGATCTCATTGAAACTTAATTACAGATTCCAAAAGCCTCACTCCCAATTCCATTAGTAGGTAGGCTTTAAGGTATGACTCGGGGGGCAGGGGCACAAACATTCAGCCATTGTAGGGGGAAATCAAAGAGGATGATTGGGTGTTGGATCTGGGTTGTACAATATAAATAGGCAAAGCAGAAGGAAGATCTGCCTTTGAGGGTATGTGACAGTCATAGACCTGCTTGTGAAGCTGCCCAGGTGATTTGGGTTAGGAATGTCTCTGGGGCACTCTCACCTCCTCAGGAACACTTCTTTCCATAGAGAAGGTGATTAATTAGCCAGCTTTGTCATGTAGGGTCAGCTCTGTAAAGTCAAGGGCTCTGTTGATTCCAAGAAATGGATCACATTGGTTCCCTTTTGTCCTCTCTATGCAGTTCTGTCCTGACCCTGGATATCAGAATGCCAATTATAGTTTGGGGCTTCATAATTTTAAGATCAATTTTTGGAACTGATGAGATATTGATGAATAACTTTCTTTTTTTTTAAATAAAGTTTAATTTTTTTTCTTTTTATGGCTATACCTATGGCATATGGAAGTTCTGGGGCTATGGGTTGGAGTTGCAGCCTATGCCACAGCCACAGCAACACCAGATCCAAGGAGCATCTGTGACCTATACCACAGCTTGTGGCAAACACCGGATCCTTCACCCACTGAGTGAGGCCAGGGATCGAACCTACATCTTCGAGCACACTATGTTGGGTTCTTAACCTGCTGAACCACAAGGGGAACTCCAACTTTCAAGTTTTCAAAAATTGATTTCCCCTAAGAATCCAAGCTATGGAGGATGACTTGAAGTGAATTTTATTTCCCAGCAGAGTAATCTTTGTCTCCTTCTCCAGAACTCATTCAGCACCCTAAGAGCTAGCAGGACCTCGAAGGTTGGCTTGAAACCAGAAGTAAATCTCCTGGGGTTGTCAGAGCCTTTTTGGATTCCTGCTAGTTGAGATTCTCGTATTTTCCACGCTGGGATCTGGGAAGAGAAATAGCACAAAATTGTGAGAAAGACCTCAGGTGTGGAGCCCTTGACTTCTGCCTTGCCACTCAGCAGCTCTGTAACATTGGTCACGTTACTTCTATAAATCTTGGTCTCTTTTTCTCTAAAATGGCATTGGAATGAGATGAAAAGAAATAGTAAAAATAAAGTGCCTGGAGCACGACAAATACTCAGTGAGCCTTTATCACCACTGCCATCATCATTATCATCCCTGACGTCCTTCCCAGACACCTGGCATGAATGCAGACCCAGAGATTCAGGCTCTGTTGCCCGGGGGCCAGCATGTGGTGAGTACCTGGGATCTACCAGTGTTTTAGTTCAGGTGCACATCAGAACTGTAGTACTTTAGAATGCATGTAAATAAAATGGAAAATTTCTCAAAGTTTGGTCTAAGTTTTGAAATGGGATAAGAAGAAATGCTATGAAGCCTGCCCTGGAAATACTGAAACTGGAAATCTGAGTTGATGTGGAATGGGCCCAGTGTTTAGGTGTGAGGTCCTCACCAATCCTAATTTTATACTGATCTACTCACAATCCCAGAGGCTCTTACTTCTGCATTAAGGTCTTTAATTTATGTGATCTTTACTGAAAGAAGCAGAATTAAAATGATAACACTGACTATTTTATATGACTTTCATAAAATCCTTGGGGAAGTTAATATTTTCTAATATATGATGGCATTCCCTGGTTGCTTAGCTGATTAAGGATTTGGCATTGTCACTGCTGTGGCTTGGGTTTGATCTCTGGCCTGGGAACTTACACATGCCGTTGCATAGGCCTCCACCTATATATGCATGCGCACACACACACACACACACACACACACACACACACACATCACAGTGAGTTTAGTTTGATCAGAAAGCAAAATGAAAAATCTAGAGTTCTTGCTGTGGCACAACAGGATCACCAGCATCTAGGTAGTGGCAGGATGCAGGTTTGATCCTGGGCCAGGCACAGTGGGTTAAAGGATCCGGTGCTGCCTCAGCTGTGGTGTAGGTCACAACTGTGGCTTGGATCCGATCCCTAGCCTGAGATTTCCATATGCTCAGGGGAGGCCAAAAGAGAAAAACAAAAACAAAAACAAAAACACAAGAAGAAAAAAAATCTTACATTTGTCTCAATTTTTTTCTCCTTTAAGGATGTCTAAAATTCTGTCAAGTGAATAGTGGGCTATCTTGGCCTACTCTTAATTAGGTGACTGTAGAAAAAAAAATCTTAATTGAAAAAATAAAAGGAAATATAGAGAGTTCCTGTGTGGCTCAGTGGGTTAAGAACCCGACAAGTATCCAAGAGGATGCAGGTTCGATCCTTGGCTTTGCTCAGTGGCTGAAGGATCCGGCATTGCCACAAGCTGTGGCATAGTTGGCAGGTGTGGCTCAGATCTGGTGTTGCCATGGCTGTGGTACAGGCTGGCAGCTATAGCTCCTATTCCTTAGCCTGGGAACTTCCACGTGCCACAGGTGTGGCCCTAAAAAAATATATATACATATAAATTTAAAATTGAAGGAGTTCCATTGTGGCTTAGTGGGTTAAGAACCTGACATAGTGTCTGAGGGGATGTGGGTTCGATTCCTGGTCTCATTCAGTGGGTTAAGGATCTAGCCTTGCCGCAAGCTTCAGGTAGGTTGAATATGTGGCTCAGGTCCGATGTTGCTGTGGCATAGGCCTCTAACTGCAACTCTGATTCCACCCCTAACCTGGGAACTTCCATATGCTGCAGGTGTGTCCATAAAAAGAAAAGAGTTGAAATTAGTTCTCATTATATAATTCTCTGATCTTTTCAGTCAAAAACAATTTTTTGTGCTACAGTTGTTTATCAGGAGACTAGGAAATCGTACATAAATGAAACCAACCAGAACAGTCAATTTAAAAAAAAATACCGTAAATAAAAATTTCCCATAGCTTTTAATAGCTTTAGCAGTTTTGTTGTTAAAAATTATTTCAATTTTTATAATTATTACATATATTTAAAAAAACCTGAGTATCAAAGAAAAATTACACACATATACTCACCACCAATGTTAAACTACTTGCTATATTCATTTCAGTTCTCCTTTTAAAAATAAATATGTATCACTCTCAAACATGTTTTTATATCTTTAGTATAGCTGAGGTCCATAAACCTCACAGTATTCTATCTATTTTATTTTATTTTATTTTTTGCTTTTTAGGGCTGTACCCACAGCATATGGAATTTCCCAGGCTAGGGGTCTAACTGGAGCTACAGCTGATGGCCTGCACTACAGCCACAGCTACGCCAGATCTGAGCCATGTCTGCGACCTATACCATAGCTCACGGCAGGCAATGCCAGATCCTTAACCCACTGAGCCAGGCCAGAGTTTGGACCTGCGTCCTTATGGGATACCAGTTGGATTCGTTTCTACTGCCCCACAATGGGAACTCCTGTTGTTTTGTGTTTTAATGTCAACAAGTATGGTATGCTTTATAACCACCTTCTTCTTTATTTGCTGCTGAATAATAATCATGGAGAATTTAGGCCATTTAGCATTATATCATTTGTGTTGAGATAATTAATAAAATCTAAATATAGCTCTTGTTAGAAAAGACAGGCTGTTTAAAATGCCAAAATGAATAACTGATGTTAGAATTTTTATAAAATGTTTTATAAAATGTTTACCTAACATATATGTGGAATGGAGTAATTCCCAACATATAGTATGGATGTTTATTTTAATTAAGAAACTGTCTATGTGCAGTTTTGCATAAAATACTTGGAAAGGGCAACTTGATATGTCATAAGTTTGGAAGACCAAACTACTTAACATAAAATGAAGAGCCAATTTCAGAATAAAGCCATTCCTCACTTTATCTTTTGTGAGATACCCTATTGCTCGTTTAGTGGTTCCTAGGAGTAAACATTCACATAAATTATGGTTTAAGAATTGGTTAGTTATTATGGATCAATACACAAGAATATGTCAAGTACTTAGGTAAGATGATTAGCAGCTTAAGATAGAGCAGAGCATTACTAGTCTCACCAAGAGGGAGAGTAAAGCATATTCTTTATGTTATCCACTCCATAGGAAAAACGCAGAACTAGCTCAGTGAGTGCAGAGTTCGTGAAAGCTGAAAATAAGATGCAAGGTGCATAGAACTTGCTAGCAGATTTTAATAAGTAATTATATGCTGCCAAATATAGGTAGACCGATGAAAAACCTTCATTTTGCAGTGTCTGCATCTCTGCAGGATTGACATTTGCAACCTCTGGTTTGCATATACTTATTTTGAAGTATCTGAAATGAAAGAGTTGTGCTCTAGGAATAAGAGATAAATGCTTTCCTGTCTGAATTGTTTCATTTCTTAGTCACAGCCGTTTGTTAAATGGCAATTTGGTGGGTAATTGCATGGAGCATTGTGGGAACTAAATATTGATACCTGTGGTGAAATGCTGGAATTTCCCCAGAAATATATGGCTGTCTAGTGAGGATGATGGGTACGATGGTCCGAGTTTAGAGCGTCTCTATGATTCATCCTCATAGCTATCATCCCATCCTTCATGGCAATTCCTTGTTAAAGTTTGCACTTCTTATCTAGAGTATAAACTCGTCTCTTTTGTACCACAGGGTTTGGCATGGGCATTCATCATGTATTTGTTGAATGAATTTGTTAGTTTTGTGTACCATTCAGTTTGTATGGTTAATCTGTGAAAAGGATGGTGCATGGAAACTCCATACTGAAGAATTCTCACGCTGATCGGGAAGAGAGGTAATCCAAGCCGAAAATACCATGTGTTGGGTCACCTTTACTTGGAGATGATCCACTCAGGGCACCCGGGTGAAAGATGACTCGTGCCTGCGACCTGAAGTGCCAAGGGAGTAACTGCGGGAGCCCCTCCCAGGAGGAAGGAACGCTTAGCCTAGGGTTCAAGGTCAGAAGCGGCAGGTGGATGAGCCCAGGCAACAGAAGGGCGCAGGTGGAAGGCAGCGCGCTCCTCGGATGCGCTTCGGTCCCGATACCCGGCGCGGCCAGTAAGCGGCGCTGGGCCTCGGGTTTGGGGGCCCGGAGGAGCCGGCTGCGGTTACCTGCAGCGGAGGGGAGCCGGCGAGCTCCTCCCCGACCGCCTGCCCGCCCCCACTCCCCGCCCCCACCGCCGCACTCACCCGGGTTCCGCGGACTCCGCGCACTCGCTCGGAGAAGCCGGGGCCGAGCGGTCTCCCTGCTGCAGGCAGGGCGTGAGAAAGCAGGCGCGGCGGGGCTGCGGGGCCGCCTGCCCGCGTCCTCCCGGCCGGGTTGCCCTCCTCCCTCACAGTGCGGCGCCGGGAGGCTTGGGGCTCCGCCGCCCCCGCCCGCGCCGCCTCCTCAGCTCTGCAGGAGGGGACCGCCTGGAGCTCGGCACCCGGCAGCCGCGGCCCCTCCCGCCCCCGGCTCCAGGCAGCGGCAGCTGCAGCAGCAGCAGGAGGCAGCGTGAGGGGCCGCCGCCGCCAGGCTCCGCGGGGCTTGAGAGCCGGCCCCGGCGAGGAGGCGCGGAGCCATGGCCGATGGGGGCGAGGGCGAGGACGAGATCCAGTTCCTGCGAACTGTAAGCACTGCACGTCTCCCTTTCCCGGGGGCAGGGAGACCCGGGGCACCCACCCGCGGGGTCTGGGCTGAGTGGCGGCCGGCCGCCGGACGCGCGGGCGGGGCGGGGGTGCCCCCAGGGATGCGGGAGGAGCCGGGCATCCCCCGGGGGGCGCAGAGTGCTTGCTGGGGCGAGGGAAGGAAGGGTGCGTGTCTGTGCGCGCGAGTGTAAAGCCCGGGGCCGGAGCACAGTGAGCAAGCGGGCGGGAGGCGCACCGGCTCAGTCCCTGGGCTCCGAGATCCGGCGCCTTGCTGCTGCGGGAGTCGGGGGACGCGGAGGCGGCCCGTCGGGCCTGACCGCTCGGAGGAGCTGGGACATTCCGGGGAGCCGGGGGCAGGGGGCAGACCGGGTGGCCCTTGGGGCGTAGGGGCCGGTAGGGACGCGGGCTGTCCCCGGGATTCCGCGGTGGCGAGGTTTCTCGGGCTTTCTGGCTGGACCCACGCGCCGTCACGCAACCCAGGGATTCGCCTACTTGGCCTGTCGCGGGCTGGGGAGGGGGTGCAGGACGTGCCCCAAGATTGCCCCAGAGTCGAGGTGCTGCGCCGGGGAGGGAAAGTCACCTCCGTGGTCACCGCGTTGCCTGTGTTGGGGCCATCGGTGGTGCTGTAACTGTTTGCACAACGTGGAAGGGATGGGAAGCGAGTGTGTGTGTGTGTGTGTGTGCGCGCGCGCGCGTGTGTGTACGGGCGCGCGGGGGCGGCGGGGGACAACGCGAACGTGTCGTTCTCTAAATGCTGGCATATTGAACGCTGAGTGCAGCAAAGTGTGTGTGTGTGTGTGTGTGTGTGTGTGTGTGTGTAAGGGCAAGGTGGCTACCCAGAATTTACACACTGGGTGGCAGCAAGGAAGGGCTGGCTCAACACTCATACAATTTTTTCTTCTTAAGTACCTCTCGGCACTGCTCCTTCATGTCGCTGATTTGTTCGAACGCTGCAGAGACCTCCCAGGCTGAGGTTCACCTCAAGGCTGGGACTGGCGAACCCTTTGCCTAAAGGAGATGCCGTAACTTCTCCTGCTAAGAATCACCTCGTTAGCATCTCTTCTTTCCCCAACAGTGAAAAAGCTGTCACTTCCCAGTTAGGATTACCTCCACAACTACAGAGAGTCAGAGAGATGTTTATATTTTGAAATATTAACCAGATAGCAACTTTCAGGTGTGAAAATAGCCTAGATGACTTATGTGGGGGCTGAACAAGTGAAAACAGTACACTTGTCAAGGAACATTCTAAGTAGCTGTTTTTCCATTTTGCTCCTGTAAATTTTTTTGGGAGGGGGCACTCTTTTTTTTTTCATTGAGGGAGGGGCAGGGAGCTTTTAGAAAGGATAAAATCCAGGGTTCACATCACATGGCCATTGATTTGACCTAAAGCTAGCCGCACTATTACAAATGCTGTTGGTGGTACTTCTGGCCCAAGACCCAGCTTCGAACAGCATGTTTAAAACGTTGCTCAATGGGAATATCTGCTAGTAGTACGGTTTATTTTTATTTTTTTGGTGGAAAATTGTCTGTATGATTTTTTAATAAGAATATAAGAATATAAGAAAAGCCACATGAAAAGATGTTTCTCAATTCCATGAAATCTTTTGTTCAGTTGGATAAAATATATGGATGCTATGTAATTTTTAAATTCAGGCTTTTTTTTTTTTCCAAACCCTATAGGGTTAAAATTAGCCAGAAAATTTTTGGAAGGCTTTGTGCACTCAAGGGCTTCCTGCAGGCTTAAATGTTAAGCCGAGCTCATGGAGGTGCTGTTATCAGAATACTTAATGGGGACCGAGGTAATGTGCTTGCTGATGGGTTTCTGGACATATAAAGTAATGTTAAGTCTGAGCCCCTGGACAGCTGCCTGTCAGCCCAGCAACACCTTTGATAAGTGGGTCCTGGGTAAAGATCTGGCAGTCCTAGCCTGGGATTTTTCTTTTAATAAAACATCGGTAGGTGGTTGTGCTGATGACGAATGACCTTGAAGGAGGTAGCATGGTGGAACAGGGGAATTTTTTTTTTTTTTTGGTGTAACATTAACACCTAAAGGGAAAACATGTCTTTCCCTCTAAATTTTTTCAGTTTTAATATGGAAATTCTCAAATCCTTGCCTCTGTGTGCTGCCCTTGCTCCTTTCTGTTTTATTCTCTTAACCTGAGGGTGTTGATGGTTCAGGAATGTTAGTGGAGTTAGAGATGGAGAGAATGTAGTTCTTACAATAAATTCATCTCTCCTTTTTTCCCTGGGGCATTTTTTTTTTCTCTGTTGTGTGCAATTTTGTCACTTTGAGGTTGGTGGGTTTTTTGTTTTTTTTTTTTAAAGTAGCCCAGGGAGTATTAACCACCTCTGTATCTAGATAAAATTGTTAGAGATTATAGATGAAGCTGTTGTGCATAAAAAAAGAAAATCAAACAGCCATAATGGTGAATTGGACCAGACATTTCAACCATTCTGAGTCGAGCATCTTAAATATTCTCTTGGATTTTTATTCAAGCCCTGTAGTGCCTTGAAGGATCTTTGGCATTTTCTGTCCACAGCTTCTTCCTTTTTCTAGAAGACTTTTGTGATCACTGTTAAGGGAACCAAAGGTGAACTCTTTAATGGACTGGGTCTTTGGGTTATGCCTGCTGCTGGGAATTTATTCTTCTTTTGTGAAGGCAAGTTTGGTGACTGTGTGGCCCCTGCCGATCCCTCTCTCATCTCTTTTCCATTATGCAATTGTGAGTTTGCTCATGTTCCTTTCAAATGGTTACAGAGATGAAGGATCGCCTTTCTTTCAGTGGCTTCCCCACCAGCTGGAAGCAGGCCCACTCTGATGTGTTTATCTTTGAGAGAAATCAAGACTACATTTGTGTAAACTCTGGACATGCTGGGACACTTCGAAGAAGGCTGTCATAAAATCAACTTTCAGCCCTTAATGGATTTATTTGCTGTCGTTTCCAAACATACCCATGATGTGGAGTGTGTTATTTTAGTTTAAAGTTGTTATTAACTTACCAGTATAGCCGTGGACCAGAATCCCTTGACTTTAAGAAAACCACGATGTATTTTTCTAAGTACTTTGCCTTTCTTTCATTTGTGTAAGCACAGTGGAATCACTCTTGGGGTATCCTGTGTCTTGTAGTTTTGTGCATAGGTTGAAACTTTGAAAGTAGTCCCCGGCTGCAACAGTTATTCCCATAGGAATGCTTTGAGCTCTCCTCTGGTCTGCCTTTGCAGAATGAACTGTTTCACCATAGATTTCTTCTCACTGCACCTACACCTCGCTCACTATCAATAGGAAGCGTCTTAGAAAGAATTCAGCAATTAGTTGTAATCATCATAAAGTATAAATGATAACACACACCATGGAAGTAGATTGGGCTGGAATGTCTAGCCCCAGTTTGTAGAGGTCCAGGAAGGCTGATTGTGCAAAGTCACTTGCTCAGCAGTGCAGAACTAAGACTAAACCTTCAATCTTAAGCTGATATTCTTTCCTGGAGAGGAAGGCTATGTTAGGAGCTGCTGAAGTATGTGTTTGGTTTACAGCAAACAGACACAATCAGTCTTCTTAGCTGAAGGAATGTCACAGAGTACAAACGAGAAGATTCTGGGTGAGCACCTTTTGCTCCCCTGATAACAAAGGCATGAAGAGCTTTAGATAGATATGCATTGTGGTATTTTTTCAAGGAACTGATGGAAAACCTCAGCCTTTATTATTGTTATCATTATCATTATTTTGCTTATTTTTTAAATTTAGAAGCTGGTATTTACACATTGGCAGGAAGGGCAGGATCTAAAACACTTAGAGCACTAACTTATGTGACATTGCATAAATGATTGTTTTTTATCAATGCTGAATGACCAGAGAAAGGATTACTTACAACTTCTGGGTGGCTGTGCTTCTGTAAGTAGCCCCTGGAGAGGAGGGAGAGAGGATGAAGCCCATTTCAGCTCCTGAAACTCTGATGTCATGAAGATTCCCTTAATTTAGCAAAATATTTGTTGAACACCACTTTTGGTATGCTTGGTGTGATAGTGGGTGTTAAGGAAGTGTTTGAAGTAAGGACAAATGCAGTCTGCAATTATAATGGCAAAGAAACGAGTTAGAGGCTAGCATGGAACAATTAGAAAGAAAAAGCACAAAGATCAACTCTAGGACATTTGGGTGGAAGAAAACCCTTGGAAAATGTTATCCTGTCTACCCCTGCATCTCCCTGCCCTGTCATTCTACAGAGAAGGAAACTAAAGCTCAGCAAGGTGAAATTATTTAGTCCAGTGTCACATGCTAAATTAGTGACTTAGTTTAAACTGCTATAACAGGATACCGCAGACCAGGGGGCCTAAACATCATGTGTTTATTTCTCATGGTTCTGGAGGTTGGGGAGGCCAAGATCAAGGTGCTGGCAGATCCAGCATGTGATGAGGGCTCTCTTCCTGCTTTGCAGATGGCTGTCTTCTTCTTGTATCCTCACATAGCCGACAGAGAAATCACCTCTCTCGCGTTTTTTCTTCTCATAAGTGTGCTAATCCCATTTTCGGGGGTCCCACCCTCATGATTTAGTTACCCCTCTCCCACTTGCTGATACCATCCCCTTGTAGTTAAGATTTCAACATACGAAACTGGAGAGGATGCAGACATGCAGCCCATAACAGTGGCATTTTTAGAGTAATGCAGAGTGTGTGGAAATCTCTGAAGAACTGCCCCAAAGGTAGTTTATCAGTACACATTCTTCTTTGTGAGCAATTTTAAACTCATCTGTCTCATTTAGGCTTATCTTTGCCTTCACAGGGTTCACTGTCTAAATCAGCCCTCTTGTCCTTCCAGCCACTGACAAGGACGTTTCTTTCCTTCTTCGTAAAGTTGCAATTCCTTGTGTGTCTTGGATCGCAGGAAAGTACTTGCCTGCTGGTCCAGGACGAGAATCTTGCACATATTCCATCCTTTCTCTGCCTCCCTCTCCACCTGCTCCTTCTGGTTGATCTTGAAGCATGCTAATTTCTCCCAAGTGAAAAATTTCTTTGTTTGACCCTGATACTTTATTTAGCTGCTCTACTCCTCCAAATGTGGTCTCCACCTACTGCTTGTCTCCACCTCTACTGGTAATTGTTAGCTAGGCATCTCTTCCTTGTTAAAATCCCTTTATTAGATATTACCAGTAACCTTCTCTGTGCCGAATCCAAACGTTCCCCTCTCCCCCTGTTCCTTTAGACCTCACAAACTCTGCTAATCCTGCACTCCTTTTCGAAGCTCCTGTGGCTTTCAAGCTAGGATCCATTCTATTTTTATATGTTTCTGATCATGCTTTTGTGGGGTGCTTTTCACTTCATCTACTCCAATCTTTGCTTGTCTCCAAAGATGACATTCTCTTTCCAGTTCTGTCTCTTCTGCTTCGATGATCTTAACTGGGCCCCAAAGCCTAGGATCCTTGGGATAATAGAGTTTGAAAAGCCTTAACAGTGGCTTCATCCAGCTCTGAAAAGCCAGAAGAGGTACAGGAACTTTCCCAAAGCTGTTCTCTCCTGTAGAAGAAACCCACACAGATCTGACAGCCCTGGGCCTCTCATTTCCAGCTGCCCACAGCCTCTGTTTTAACTCCCCTCCTACCTCTGGATACACCATCCTTGCACACGTGTCTTCTGTTCTGCAAATCGCTCTTCCTCCCAGTGGCACTGACCTAGAGACACCAGTGTGATCTTAATCTTCAGAAGCCCTGGCTCTGAGGCCTGAATCCACCAGTACCCAGGCCAGGAATTTAAACTTTTTTTCCTTAAGACATAATGATGATATTAGGCATCTCAGAAGGATTTTTGAAGATTGAATGATAGAATTTATGTGCAAAATCTGTGACTATGCCTGGCCTGTGGTAGGTGCTCAGTGCATTAGTCCAGTTCTTTTTGTTTCCTTCCTTCCTTCCTTCCTTCCTTCCTTCCCTCCCTCCCCTTCTTTTTTTTCTCCACAGGTGAGGCATATGGAGGTTCCCAGTCTAGGGGTCGAATCGGAGCTACAGCTGCTGACCTACGTCACCGCCACAGCATCGCCAGATCTGAGCTTCATCTTTAACCTACACCACAGCTCATGGCAATGCTAGATTCTTAACCCACTGAGCAAGGCCAGGGATTGAACCCCCATTCTCACGAATACTAGTCGAATTCATTACCACTGAGCCACAGCAGGATCTCCCTGTTCTCGTTATTTCTTATTTGTCATCATCTCCTGTCCTGATTTCCTTGGCAGTTCAGCTCAGCTTGGGACTGCTTTCGTACCTAGTACTTGTTCTAGCCTCCAGCATTGCCCTTCCTCAGCCAGTGCAGCTCACCTGGAGTTGTCCTGTCCGTTGCATCCTCCTACAGAGTTCAGTTCTGGGTTCCAGCCACACTCAGCTGACTTTTCTCCCTGGCTCAGGACCTTCTCCCAGTCTGACTCTTGATGCCTTACTTGATCCCCGATCCTGCCTCAGCCTTGTGGGGAGAATTTGAGAGGAAAGTGACTGAGACAAGTGAACTCAGGTGAAAAAGAGAAAAATGGAAAGGTTCAGGGAGTCAATGATTGGGGCTGCCCAAGGAAGACACTGGGTTCCCGTCAGAATCTGAGAAGCTTCTGGATGGTGAGGTGACTTCCAGAGCACTACAGGGTGTCAGGTAGAGTAGTTTTATCCACTTACTTTCATCTTTATAAATCATGGGAAGAGCCCTGGGACTCTGCCAGTAAGCCATTGTGTGACCTCGGGTAGGCAGAATCCCATAAAAATTCTTTTTTTTTTTCTTTCTTTTTTTGTTTTTTTCCATTTTTGGCTGCCCCTTGGCATATGGAGTTCCCGGGCCTGGGATCAGATCTGAGCCTCAGTTGCAACCTATGCCACAGCGGCAGCGACATCGGATCCTTTAACCCACTGTTCCGGGCTGGGGATCGAACCTGCATCCTGGTGCTGTAGACATGCCACTGATCTTGTTGTACCACATTGGAAACTCCTAAAAATTCTTTCAGAAACTGTAAGATGCGGAGTTAGTTACCTCTCAGGGGCTCTCGGTGGAGTTAAGAGTTAGCCAGACTCAAACCGTTCAGCAGGATGAATATAATAAAACCCTGCCCTTAGACTGGACATGCATCCTTCGAATGGTCCCGGAGTCCCTGGATATTTTTGTCCTGGTGGATCACAGTGTCAGCAGCTAAATGTTTAGGGATCACCTTCCTTTCTACTCTCTCAGCTTTGAAGTGCTTCTGTGGCTTCCTGTTATTGCTTGGGCTGGTGAAGAATTGACCCATATTTTCGGGGTTTCCTAAAATGTTATATCAGTAGTTGGCCTCAAAGCTCAGATAAAAGGTGTTCTTCCTGGTTTCTGTGCCCAGTAAAAGTTCTACAGTGATGCTCCTTTTTTTTTTTTTTTTAATTTTATTGGAGTGTAGTTGACTCACAATGTTGTATTAGTTTCAGGTGTACAGCAAAGTGAATCAGTTATACGTATACCTATATCCATTCTTTTTGCACATATAGATTATTGCAGAATATTGAGTAGATTTCCCTGTGTTACACAATAGTTTCTTGTTAATTATTCATCACACATACAGCAATGCGTATATATCATTCCCATCCTCCCCAGTTCTCCTCCTCCTCAGTTTGTGCTATGGTAACTGTAAGTTTTATCTCAAAATCTGTGAGGTTTTTTCTGTTCTGTAAATAAGTTCCTTTGTATCATTTTAAAAATTAGATTCCACATGTAAGTGGAATATGATATATTAGTCTTTCTCTATCTGACTTCACTTAGTATGATAATCCACATTGCCGCAAATGGCTAATATTCCATTGTATGCATGTGCTGCATCTTCTTCCATTCTTCTGTCACTGGCCACTTAGGTTGCTTCCATGTCTTGACTATTGTGAATAGTGCCGCTATGAACATTGGGGTGCATGTATCTTTTTGAATTATGGTTTTCTACAGATATATGCCCCGGGGTGGGATTGCTGGATGGTATGGTGGTTCTATATTTAGTTTTTGAAGAAACCTCCATATTGTTCTCCATAGTGTTTGCACCAACTGACATTCCCACCAACAGTGTAATTTGCTTCACACCCTCTCCAGCATTTATTATTTATAGACTTTTTGATGGTGGCCACTCTGACTGGTGTGGGTTGATACCTCACTGTAACTGTAGTGATGTTTCTGCAGTGAAACAGTAACCTCCGGCTTTCCCTGATGCTGACATGGAGTGTCTAGAGGATCAGAGCACAGTTGCCTCGTGCCTGTTTTCCAAGCAGAGTTCTCTCCAGAGTGAGGGACAGAGATCCAGAGGCACTGACTTCCGTGCCCAGGTGAGACTTCCACCAGGAGGCTGTGCCCAGGCAGCAACTGTCACCAGTTGGTCATCAGTATTTGCCAGTTCACTGGAAAAAAAAAATAAATCTAATTAGGAAGCTGTGGCAGATGTAGGGCAAAGTGAGTAGAATAGCAGAAAGTGCTGTAGGAGCTCAGAGGGTGGGTGATGGGGCCTTGGTGGGTCTGAGAAGGGTTGAGGCAGGAGTTACCTGTTGGGTGCTTCTTATTGGAGTTGGCAAGGCGGCAACACAGGCACACACATCCCCATCAGCCGGCAGCAAGGACAATTCTCTGCCGTCAAATTATTTTCTTCTACTACAGAAAGCACCTTTTTTTTTTCTTTGAAGTTTGTGGTTTTAAAAATGTTTTTGTACACTTGATTTCTTTTCTTTTCTCTCTCTCTCTCTTTTTTTTTTTTTTTTTTGGTCTTTTTGCCATTTCTTGGGCCACTCCCGTGGCATATGGCGGTTCCCAGGCTCGGGGTCTAATCAGAGCTATAGCTGCTGGCCTACACCAGGGCCACAGCAACGTGGGATCCAAGCCGCATCTGCAGCCTACACCATAGCTCACGGCAACGCCGGATCCTTAACCCACTGAACAAGGCCAGGGATCGAACCCGCAACCTCATTGTTCCTAGTCAGATTCATTAACCACTGAGCCACAATGGGAACTCCTACACTTGATTTCTTGATTATTTTATTTCCCTCTGAATTTAGAATCAGACTCATAAAGTTCACATGAACCCATGAATTTCACCCTTATTTAATACATAATCAAAGGTTCAAAGTAAAATATCTATTTTGAGAGCACAAAGAAAAAGAGATAAGGAAAAAGGAAAATTCCAGGAAAAATCAAATCCCTAATGTTGAATAAATTGGGACATTGTTAACCTAGGTTAACACTGAGTTTATAGCCATTAAAAGTTGTGCTCACTGGAGTTTCTGCTGTAGCAGAGTGGGTTAAGGATCAGGCATGGCTGCAGCGGTGGTGTAGGTTGCAGCTGTGGCGAGGGTTCGACCCCCGGCCCGGGAACTTATATATGCCATGGGGTGTGGCTGAAAAAGAAATCAAAACGTTGTGCTCACTTATTTTTTGCAGTGGGTTTATGGTGGTCAAAATGTGACTTCTTTTGAATTTCACTAGAGTCTATTTATTTCAGACTTAAAATTTCATGAGGAAATTTTGGTCACACCATGAAAGATAGTACTCCATATTTCTTTTGACCAAAATTTGACCAGAAGGCACTTAAGGGACACTTACAGTAATGAGCCCATTGGGTAGAACACAGGTTTTTTTCCCCTTTCAGAGAAGCACAGCACATTGAAGGATGATTGGGGTACTTGAAAAATTTAGCAGAAATCCACACTCACCCCCTCCCATGGGACTGAATCTTTGGTGCCCATTTACCTCTCTCTTTACGATCTTCGAGAATATCCCCTCGTTCCCCTCTGGTCCTGGACACGTGTGACGTGATTTGTCTTTAAGGACCCTGCCTGCGGTTGGGAGTTATGATCAGCTTACAGCTTCTGGCTTCTAGGCTCAGTGACATGTCTGGAGAACATTGCCTCTCGAGTCACAGACAAGCGAAAAGCTGAGATGAATTGTTTCTGATTGAAGGCTGTCAGAGAAGCTTAAAGCTTTGAGTTCTGCTGCTGTCCTTCTTGTGACAGTAAAGGAGGCCATCATCCCCAGAAGATGGGGTATTGTTGTTGAATGTAAAGGTCCTGCTGCTGCTACGGAGAAGGGCATCACTCAGGAAAGCCTGAAAAATGACCCAGCCTGAATCCTGAGCAAAAGAAGATGCTTAGCCTGCCTGGTAAAGAAGGAGAGAGAACTGTGGTTTCGCCCCCTTTTCCCAGTGGGACTGTTTTAGGTTCGTTCTCTCCCTTCGTTCCTTCCTTCCTTCCTCCCTCCCTCCCTCCCTCTCTCTCTTTCTTTCTTTCTTTTTCTTTCCTCCCTCTTTTCTTTTCTCTTCTTTTCTTTTTCTGTCATGCTCTTTCTCCATCTTTCTCTTTCTCTATTTCTATCTATCTCTATTTATCTATCTTATCTTTCTCTCTCTCTCTCTCCTCTCTATTTCATTGAGGTATAATTCACATACACCATTATATTTGTTTCAGGTGTACAATGTAATGGTATATTTATATATATTGCAAAATGATCACCACAATGTCTAGTTAGCATCCATCACTGTAATACAGATTTTTTTCTCTGATAAAATCCACTCTCTTAGCAGCTTTCAAATCCACCGTATTATTACCTGCAGTCACTGTGCTGTACATTACATCACCAGAACTTACTTATATTGTAATTGGGAGTTTTTACCTTTTTGTTACCCATTTTGTCACACCCCTATACCCCTCCCTCCCTATGGTCCCTGCCACCCCTAGTTTGTTCTCTGTGAGCCTGGTTGGATCATACACCTTTTAATGTATTGTTGTATTCGGATTGCTGGTGTTTTGTAAAGGATTTTTGCATCTGTGTTCTTCAGTGACATTGGCCTGTACTTGTCTTTCTTTTTGTAGTATCTTCATCTCATTTTGGTATCAGGGTCATGGTGGCCTCCTTCCTCAGAAGTTTTTGGGAGCAGTTTCAGAAAGAGGTTTTGTTTTCAGATTCTATATATTAGTGAGATCATATAGTATTTGACTTTGTCTGACTTACTTCACTCAGCCTGATACCCTCAAAGTCCATCTGGGTTGTTGCAAATGGCAAGATTTCATATACGTATGTGTGTGTGTTTATATATGTATATACGTGTGTATACACACACACACATATAGTTCATCTGTAGACACTTAGGTTGCTTCTGTGCCTTCACTATTACAGGTAATGCTGTATTGAACAGGGAGTGAATATAGCTTTTTGAGTTAGTGTTTTTGTATCATTCAACTAAATGCCCAAAAGTGGGGTTTTGGCATCATATGATAGTTCTGTTTTGATTTTTTGAGGAACCTCTGTGCTGTTCTCCATAGTGGCTGCACCAGTTTACATTCCCACCAACAGTGTACAAGGGTTTTCTTTACACCCTCACCAATGCTTGTTATTTCTTGTCTTTCTGAGCAGAGCCATTCTGACAGGTGATATCTCACTATAGTTTTGATCCCTTTTTTCTTTTAGTTCATTTTGAAATATTTGTTGACTACCCACTATGTGCCAAGCACCAGGCTGGGTGCCGGGCCTCCAGTATATCTGAGCTTGTTCCTGCCTTTGGGGAGTTTCTTGTACCTCTGGTTGCTGGGATGGGGAAGAAGGAGAGGCCAAGTGCAGTCCTTTGGAGTGGATGGGAGGCAGACACCTTTTATGGAAGAGGATGCTGAGAGGGGAGGGATCCATGTCCAGTAATGAGGATGGTCCAAGGCTTCCTGGAGGAGGCAGCATTTACAATCACAGAGTTTTCAGACTGAGAAGGAATTTCTGGTTCAGCTCCATGCTTTGAAGTGAAGGAAAATGAAAAGACCTCAAGTCTTTTGGCCATCAATTATGTGGCTCAGGATAGTCACAATTCACCTGATGCCTGAAACCATTCATTTAGTCCATAAAGCAGTTAATCACTGTTATACAGATGAAGAAACTGATTTGCAGAGTGGTGAAATTATTTGCTCCAGGGTGCTTTGTGAGTAGGTGATGTTGGTGATGAGCCCACGGTCTTTCTGATGCTAGAGCCCTTTTCTTTCCTTCCCTTCTCCCTTCTTTCCTTCCAATAGTCAGGGAAAATTGTGAAGACTGAATTGGGGCCATAAGAAAAGAAGTGTGTGTGTACCTTGTCTGTCTTACTCACTCGTTTGGTTCTCTGTGCCTTTCCTCTGGCCATGTGCTATTTTACAACTCTGTTAGTTATGGAAAACTGATGGAAATTGTTCCTGGAGGTTGGGTTCCTTTTTTTTTTTTTTTTCTTTTTTGGCCACACTGCAGCATAGGGACTTCCTGGGCTGGGGAATCAGATCTAAGCCACAGTTGCGGCCTTCACTGCAGCTGCAGCAATGCTGGATCCTTTAACACACTGTGCAGGGCCGAGGATGGGAGCTGCATTCTTGACACAGAGCAATAACACCGATCTGTTGTGCCACAGTGGAAACTCCTAGATGTTGGGTTCTTGATCATAGAAAATGCAGATCATATCTGGTGGAATGCAGATGTGGATGTTGAGAAGTTTTGCACTTAGTGAGCAAAGTCACTTCTGTTTTCCTGATGGGTGCATGCATTCCTATGTTCTTTGGAGTTTTCCTTAAAAGATCTGGTGACATCATACTGGTTCTTTTCATTTAATTATGAATTCACTAAAGTCTTAGACACATGTTCATGTTGTATTTGAGTGATGCTTTTACCTTTAAAAAATACCTTTAATATCGCTCATATGCCCTTTGAAGAGGGATAGGATTTTGATGAATTGGGCTGAGGAAGTGGGCAGACAACATCCCAGGGCAGAAGAGAGGTGAGTCAAGGCAGCATGTTGGGACTCTGTTTTCTCATCCCTGATGGCTTTTTCACTTGTCTGTGCCCTGCTGTGTCCAGGAGGCCTCTGTTTCCTCCCCTTGTTTGTCAGAGAGAGGGCTGGTTCAGCTTTCCACTGCGGCTGGTCGCTAGGTGTCTTTCCCTCTCTGTTGGGCCCCGTCACCTTCCCTGCCCACTCCTTGGTCCCTTCATTAAATAGTCTTTCAAAGGAGCCCTTTGAGATTGCAGTCCTTTTTCTTGGCAGGACTCTGACAGAAACAGCCGGAAACACATGGGGCCGTGTTTGGGAAAGGGGTGGTGCGAGAGTGGGCTGGGGTAACCCTGGGAGGGTGGGAACCTGCAGACCATGAGGGGTTGGAAGTTATACTTAATTCACAAGGTAAGGAGGGCCCTTGAAGTGTTTTTTTTTTTTTTTTTTTTTTTTCTTCTCTCTAGGGAGGGAAATGGGTCAGAGCTGTCTGTTAAGAAGATGAATGTGGCAGCAATTTTTAAGATAAATTGGGATAGAGAGAAATTAGAGAGAGGCTGGAGCTAAGAAGCTTCTTTGGGACAGTCACCGTGGAGTTGGTGCAGGATAATTTAGCCTAAATTTGTGTGGTGGTTGTGGGAATGAAAAGGAGAGGGAGACTTAAGAGATGCCGTGAATGCAGGCTGGACTGGACCGGTAACCCATCAGGCATGAGAAGAAGACAAGATGAGCTTAGGAGACTTAAAGAAAGGCGGTAAGTGGAGGCTATGGGGTTTGTTTGGGACGTACTGATCTTAAGGCATGTGGTGGTGCCTTAACCTGCAGGACCTCAGCATGCGGTCTTATTTGGAGACAGGGTCTCTGCAGAGATCACCTAGTTAAAATGGTCATGAGGGTGGCCCCCAATCCACCATGACTGGTGTATTTATAAAAAAGGGGAGGTTTGGGGAGTTCCCATCGTGGCTCTGCAGCAACCCGACTAGTATCCATGAGGATGCGGGGTTTGAACCCTGGCCTCGATCAGTGGGTTAAAGATCTGATGTTGCCACAGGCTGTGGTATAGGTCACAGATGTGGTTCAGGTTTAGTGTTCCTGTGGCTGTGGCATAGGCCAGCTGCATGTATGATTCGACCCCTTGCCTGGAAACTTCCATGTGCCCTGGGTGAGGCCCTACAAAGAAAAAAAAGAAAAAGAGGAGGTTTGGACTCAGACACGGACAGAGGGAAGACGGTGCAAAGGTACAGGGAGCAGGCCACGTGAGGATAGCCCTGGAGCCAGGGGAGGCCTGAGGCCACCAGAAGCCCATAGAGAGGCCTTGAAGGGATCCCCCTCTCAGTCTGGGGGGAACCCACCCTCCCGACACCCTGATCTCTGACTTGCAGCCTCCAAAGCTGGGAGCTGGTCCAAGTCAGTTGCTTAAGCCGTCCAGTTGCGATGCTTGGTTCTGGCCGTCTTAGGATGCCCCTCCTGACAAGGGACAAAGCTGAAGATGTGGATGGTGAGTTTCAGAGGGAGGATGGGCGGCCAGAGACCTAAGATTTGGATGCCATCAGGGCAATAGCAGAGCCACAGAAGTGGATTGGATCGCAGGCCAGGAGCACGTGGAAAGCGGAGGCAGCTGACACCGGTGACCTCTTCCTCCCTGCCCCGCGTTGGTGGTAGCTTGAGTGGGGGGTGGCTTAAGGTCGATAGAAAGTGACTATTTTCCCTTTTTTTTCTGCTTGGGAGCGAGCATAATCTAGGAGGGGGAGGGGAAGGTTGATCGATGCAGCAAGGGAAGGCCAGAGCAGACACCACCTGCTGCCATAATTGGGCACACGGATAACAGAAAAATGAATAGCATCTTCTCTTTCAGCAGATAATTACTCATTGCTTTACCTAATTTAAGAATGCACAGTGTTTTCCCATGGTTTCAGGTGAGCTTGGCAGAATTTCATTTTATGCTGGAGGATCTTTCCGTTCCCAGAGTTAGGGTTTCATGGGTTCTGAGCTGGGCGTATTTTGTGTGGACGTTGCAACGTGTTGGTGATTAAATAATCCAGTGAGGCTTGAAGCAAGCATATCTTATTAGGATGACCAGGAGTTCATATTGCTAGTGGCTTTATTTCCTTGTTTCTCCCAGAGCTACGGACTCAGAAAGATGGCAGGGTTTGTATACATATTTACAAATAATTTTTAGTAGATAGATTCAAGCAGTTTTTTTGACAGCTCAGATCAGGGGCACTTGTCAAAATATCTTAGGAAAAAAATGATTCTGCTGGTAGCAACTGCCTCTCCTACTGTGAAAAATAGTTTAGCTCGATAAATAAGTTTCAGTAATTTTTCAGAAAATTATGTAATTTGCATTTTCAGGGATACTTTAATGCCCATAAAACTTACATGTAATTGGCAGTGTATTGCGTCTATAGTTTATAGCTTGCAGAGCTTTATTTTTAATCTGATCAGGAAATGTATGTAGTATATAAGCACGCCAATCCCAATTGGTTTCATACTTAACACCAGTGATAGAAACGTAAAAGCTTTCAGCAGAGGCTTGCAATTAACAACAAAGAGTGTATCTTAATCTCTTCAGGGCTTCAATCCTTGCCCACAACGCTTTCTTAAAAGGAGACTCCTTTTGAGATGATTCTCATAGTATCTGCTCAACCAGCTGAACCACAGGCCAGCTGTGCATCAAATACAGAATAAAGGTAAAAGTAGGTCACCTTTGCACTGGCAGATTAGATACAGTGCCTTTTACCTAATGTAGATACGTAGTGCTTATACATGTATATGTGTATGCCAAATGTCAGTTACATTTATATGCTCTGTAACTTTTTAAGAACTTTGTTCAACATGTAATGTACTAGATGAAGCATTCAGTCTTGTTACCTGCTTCTTGAACTCGCCCAGCTTTGTCCAGCGCTGCTAGCGTTTGCTGGGTGTGAGAGGTCCTCACAGTTTGAAGCTCAAGGATTCTACCTTTCCACGTGCCAGAATTTTTTAAAAAAATTTTTATTTTTTTCTTTTTATGGCTGTACCTGCAGCATATGGAAGTTCCTGGGGCAGGGGTTGAATTGGAGCTGTAGCTACAGGCCTGCACCACAGCCCTGGGAACACTGGATCCGAGCCACATCTGTGATCTACACTGCAGCTTGTGGCGACACTGGATCCTTAACCCTCTGAGCTAGGCCAGAGATTGAACCTGCATCCTCATGGATAATAGTTGGGTTCTTAACCCTCTGAGCCACAACGGGAACTCCTCCATGTGCCAGAATTAAATTTTAGAGTGGGCCTTCACTAACACTTACCCAATCACACATAGCCAGCTCTCACTCCTTTCTTAGAGAATGAAATCACTCTTGTGCAAAAGAGAGGCTTTGGGAATCTATTGGTTTCCCTCCAGTATAAACTAGAGGCTTCTTCCTCTGTACCTCTGGGGCTCTACCATCCTTCTGCCCAGTTAGAATGCTTTTGGCTACTGGTCCAGAGAAGGGGAGATGAGGATGGTCACATGCAAGCACAAATTAGAAGATGGGGAGGTAGCTTCCCAACATTTTCATCATGGAATGAAAAAGAAAAGGCCGTATCTACTTACTGTTAGTAGACCATTTTTAGTTTTGGTCCTGCCAAGGACATTTTCAACAGAACAAAATTTTGAGAATGTAGCATGGCTGGCCAAACAAGAAATATGATGTAAGTTCTAACGAACAAAAATCTCGCCCTGGAAAGGCCCCAAGCCAATACCTCAATGTCAGTAGAGAATGGTACCAGTGATCCCATTAGTTTCATGCGGTCACAAGGTAGGGATGGAGCAGAGAGGGTATTTCTCCATTTCTCTCTACATGTGGGCAGACTGAAGCCCAGAATTTTGTAAGAGGATAACCCAGAGGACTAAGAATGGAATAAGACACAGACTTGAACCTGAAGATCTCAGTGTTTGCAGTGATGACACTGGAGTTCCTTGGTGGTTCAGCGGGTTGGAGATCCGGTGTTGTCACTGCAGTGGCTCTAGTTAACAGCTGTGGCGTGGGTTCAGTCCTTGGCCTGGGAACTTCAACAGGCATGGCCAAAAAATAAAAAAGTAATAAAACAGGAGTTCCTGCTCTGGTGCAGCAGGATTGGCTGTGTTTTGGGAGCACTGGGATGCAGGTTTGATCCCTGGCCTAGCACAGTAGGTTAAGCCTCCAGCATTGTGGCAGCTGTGGCTTAGGTTGCAGATGTGGCTAAGATCTGATTTCTGGCCCAGGAACTCCATATGCTTTGGGGTGGCAAGAAAAAAAAAAAAGTAAAAAAACAATGATGATGCTGTTGCCCTCTAGTATTAATAATGGAGCACACTAAAATCTGACCAAAAGAGCCTGCCAAATAAATCAAGGAGAAAGACTTGCAAATCTTTGCATCAGAGAGAAAGTGAATAACTGCACCCTTTTCTGCTTGTTCAGACCATCAGGGGTCAAGAATTCTGCTTGATTTAGCCGTGCGATTTCCAAGGAAGGGGCCAGGGCTGTGGATAAATGGAGGCTATTTTTAAGGTTAGATAAACTCAGCCTATTTTTATGAGCAGGGGAAAATTATTGCTCAAGTGTTTTTGATAAGATTCTTCTGTGCCATAAACTGAAATACGGAGAGCATAATAGTTTTTCATATGAGTGAGGCGGAGAGAAGAAAAGCTACCGTAAATTATAGAAAACGAAGGATATACGTTATTTTGGGGGTGCTGAATTAATAAGTTTTCAGGCTTCCATTTTTATTTAGCTACACAATGGGCTTGTATTTTCTCTAGTTCATTATGAAGGCTATAAATATGGACTAAATATATCAAGCTGATGTTTTCATTGAATGGTGATATTATGAATGTACTGGACGGGACCATGATTATCTATGTCTCTGTATTTCTGCATTCAGCAAAGATGTATTCACTACCTCCTGTGTGTCACGTGTTCATGGGGTGCTGTGAGTTCCTCTTAAAGCTTCCTTCTTCATTTCTATTTTAAAATAGTTCCTGTGTGGAGTTCCCATCGTGGCTCAGTAGAAACAAATCTGACTAGTGTCCATGAGGATGCAGGTTTGATCCCCAGCCTCGCTCAGTGGGTTAAGGATCTGGAGCTGCCATGAGCTGTGGTGTGGGTTGCAGATGCGGCTCGGATCCCGTGTGGCTGTGGCTGTGGCATAGGCCAGCGGCTACAGCTCTGATTCGACCCCAGCCTGGGAACTTCCACATGCTGCGAGTGCGGGCATAAAAAGACAAAAAAAAAAAAAAAAAGAAAAAAGAAAAAGTTTGCATGGAGTCCTTAATCCACTTTAACCCACTGAGTGAGGCCAGGGATCACACCTGTATCCTCAGGGACACTATGTCAGCTTCTTAACCTGCCGGGCCACAACGGGAACGCCTACTGTAGTTTTCTAAGAGGTTTTGTTTTGTTGTTTGAGAAGTTGAATTCTTCGCGGCTTTGGAAGTCTTATCCTGTGCACATGCGGCTTAAAAACATGTAGGTTTAAGTCTATCATCTTACTTTCATAACTTTAGTTCTTTGTACTTCTTTATTTTTTCATTTTTTCCTCTTCTTTTAGATTAATCAGGTGTTTATTAACAAGCCTCTATTAGCTTGTGAGTTATACATTCTTTTATTGTTCTTTTAGTGTTTGCAGTACAGATTATAACATGTATCCTTAATTTATTAGTATTGACCTTAAATGAGTACTTTTATATTTTTATGGACAATACAGGGACCTTATAACATGCTAATTTATTTTGTTTCCTCATCCTTTTTGTGCTGTTGTATTCATGTATTTTAATTTCATCTATATAAAACCCACAAGACATTGTTCTTTTAACAGTCACTGTTCATTTAGATTTACCAGTATAGTATGCCGTCTTGGACCTTTCACTCTTTCCTGCATTATCATGCTTCCACGTGGGACCATTTTTCTGCTGTCTGAAGAACTCCCTTAAGATTTCTTTTATCAGGGGGCTGCTGACAGTAAATCTGCTCGGTTTTTTCTGGAAACACTTCTGTCTTCCTGTCTGAGTAGTCGCTGGTGGATTGGCTTTAGCCCTTCTGGTTTTCACTGTTTCCATTTGAAAGATCAGCTGTAAGTCTTAATTTTTAAATTTTTATTATTTTATTTTATTTTATTTTATTTTGTCTTTCTGCCATTCCTTGGGCTGCTCCCGCGGCACATGGAGGTTCCCAGGCTAGGGGTCGAATCGGAGCTGTAGCCACTGGCCTACACCACAGCCACAGCAACACGGGATCCGAGCTGTGTCTGCGACCTACACCACAGCTCATGGCAATGCCGGATCCTTAACCCACTGAGCAAGGCCAGGGATTGAACCTGCAACCTCATGGTTCTTAGTCAGATTCGTTAACCACTGTGCCACGACGGGAACTCCTTTAATTTTTATTTTAGAAGTGATTATTTCATTCTGCTTTTCTGTTTGGATTTGTAAAGTATCTTGAGTTTGTGGCTCAATATTTTTCATCCATTTTGAAAAATTCTTGGCCAGTATTTCTTTACACATTGGTTTTTTCTCTCTCGTCCCTCTTTTTGGGATTCCAGTAGTATATCTTTTGCTCCTTTTCTCCATGTCTTTTTTTTTTTTTTTCTTTTTTTTTTTACATTTTCAGCTGATTTTCCTGCCTTTTAGTCTTTGGATGTCAGTCTGGATAATTCCTTCTGACCCTTCTAACAGTTCACAGATCTCTTCTACTTGGTACAGTCAGCTGGTGAACCCATCTATTCAATTAAGTTTTCAAGATTTACATTTGTTTCATTTCTCAGATTCAGATTCTCTTGTGATAGTCTTCCTGTTTTCATCTCTCTTTAAAGAGGTTTATTATAGCATTTTTGTAATATATAATTCCAGTGTTCGTGTCACATGGAAATTTGTTTCTATTGTCCTTTGTTTTTTCTCTTGATTTTGAGATATTTGGTCTTATTTTCTGAAGTGTCCCATTTTGTATTTCCCACCAGCAGTATGTGAGAGATCTAGTTTCCCCACATGCTCATAACTTTGATACTATTCACTACTTTTTAATTTTAGCTGTTCTGCTAGGTGTCTAGTGATATCTCATCATGGTCTTAATTTGCATTTCCCTAATGAATAGTGATGTTTAACATCTTTTCATGGTGCTTATTTGCTATCTGTATAATTCTCTTTGGTCAATGGATTTTTTTTTTTAAGGGTTTACTTTTGAGAGTTCTTTATAGATTTTGGATATGAGTCCCTTATCAGATGTGTGGTTTGCAAATGTTTTCACCCAGTCTGTAGCTCATCTTTTCTTTCTCTCTCTCTCTCTCTCTTTCCTTTTTTAAATGGCTGCCCAGAGGCATATGGATTTCCTGGACCAGGGATCAGATCCAAGCCACAGTTGCAACTTACAATGCTGGATCCTCTCAACCTATTGTATGGGGCTGGGGATCAAACCTGCAACCCAGCATTCCCAAGGCACTGCTGGTCCCGCTGCACCACGTGGGAACTCAAGTCTTTTCTTTCTCTTAACAGAATCTTTTGAAAAGCAAAAGTTTTTCATTTTGATGAAGTACAACTTATCAGTATTTCCTTTTGTGGATGGTGCATTTAGCCACGTGAACCTTTCATTGGTGAAGAGCCCTTGGCTATAAATATTTTCCTTTATGATTACTTTTGAAAGTTTTATAGTTTTCTGTTTTACATTTAAATGTATAATCCATGTTGAGTCAGTTTTTGAATAAGGTGTGAGACTTAGGTTGAGTTTTTAATTTTTTTGTCTATCGATACCCAGTTACTCCAGACAGTTTGAAAGACTACCATTTTTCTATTGAATTGCTTTTGCACTTTTTGCAAAAGATTAGCTGGCTGTACTTATGTGGGGCTCTTTCTGGGTTCTGTATTCTGTTCCATTCATCTATGTGTCTGTCTGTCCCTCCATACCACACAGTCTTGAATCCTGTAGCACTTTAATAAGTACTGAAATCAGGTAGAATGTTTCTTCCCACTTTATTCCTCTTTTCAACATTGCTTTACCATTGCAGTTCCTTTGCCTTTTGTATAAATTTTAGAATAGTCTTGTCTCCATCTGCCATAATATCTCACTGGGATTTGAATAAGAATTGGCATTAAACCTGTATATTTTTTGGCATTTTGACTATGTTAAATTGTCCATTCCCTGACCACTGCACCAGGTGTTTTCAGTTTGGCTTACTGTGCCATTGTAGAAATTTCTTCCTTCCTAACTCTCTTCTGTTGACATCCTGTGATTTATTCACTGCACCATATTTTTTATTTCCTTTAGCTGAGTTTTTGCTTTTGTTTTTTAATCTGCAAATAGGTTGATTTCACCTCCTTTCTCCTTTTACTGATGTTAGTGAACCTCCATTGCTTTGAGTTTGCGGTAGAGTCAATCACCTCATACAACTAAATCACTAAAATACTCAGCACTCCATGCCTTAATTTATCCAAAACTTTGAATTTTTTTGTTAAGAATTATATCTATATATTTTATTCTTTCAATTTATTTATGTATTTGGCCATACCCATTGCACATGGAAGTTCCCAGGCCAGGGATTAAACTCATGCCACAGCAGCAATTTGAGCCAGTGCAGTGACAACGCTGGATCCTTAACCCACTGTGCCACCAGGAATTCCTATCCCTATGTATTTTAAGATCTCTTCACAGCAGTTTCAATCAATGGCATCAGTACTTGACGTTTTTCCTGGGGCCGTTTTCCTCAGAGAATGCGTTTTTTGTTTTGTTTTTTTTTTCTTTTTTTTGGTAAATGCTTCTTGAAAATAACTGCATACAGTATGACGATTACAGCAAAGCCACACTGAGACACAGAGGCTGGGCTACTGGCTGTCGTCTCACCAGTGAGCACCATTTGTGCCTTGGTGAAAATACTAGTTTTATAGGTCATGAACCCTTGGCACAGCTTAAGAATAGTTGAAGTCGTTCTTGTTCCATGTGTGCTGTTGAAACTTGTATTAGGAGAGAAAAGATTATGGTTATACCTCTGCCCCTGCCAACGTGACCATTTGCACAGATTCTCCATTTCAGTGCGTACTTCCATGTTTCTGCCGGTAGATGCATGTTCTCTATTCTTAGGGACTCAAAAAAAAGACTTCCCATTTGTTAATTTAATGCCATCTACCTGTATTCCTATCATGATTACATTTGCCCTGACTTTTGCAAAAAGGGGTTTGGGTATGGGAATTTCTTTAAGAAAGTTCTTACTCTGTTAAGATTGAAACCAGTATTTAAATAAATTCTTATTCACCAAAGTCCATCTTTACCTTGAGCGTAAGTGGTTTCCCTGACTGTTTACTGGCTTCTGATGTATAAAATCAACTTCCTGTTACTGTTATTAGAATTTCCTTGTTCTGTGGCCTTTAAAGAGACATTTTCTTATAATCTGCTCCTAGGCGAGTCAGTTGAGAAAGAAGACACACAATGGAGACAAAATCTCTTTATCTGTTGAAGTTTGGCAAAACTGTAGCCACTCCAGGAGAGCTATCATTTTCTGAAAAGAGCTTATTAACGCAAGAAAAGTTTAGTGATGGATGGGAGAAAATGTCTAGGACATTGTGATCTTGAGGTGCATTTTTTTTTTTTTTTTTTTTTTTTACATGGAGTGTTGGTGAATGTATTGTAGGTCCTGGAAAAAGCATGTAATAAATTGCAGCCTGTCCCAGTTATGCATCTTTCCCTGATAATCTGGCTGTATTTTGCAATGATACATGGAAAGCGGGGGAGGAAAAAATAGAACCACTCAGATGTTTCGTGGTGGCATTAAAGGGAATGATTTTATTAACAGAGCAGTTGGTTGATGTGTACTGATTTATAAATTTATTTTCCAGGGATTTAGTAATTTAAAAAATTATCTGCATCTAGTATATGTGGTACATTTCAAAATAAGCACAACCACTGGGACATTTATAGCTTATATGATGGGTACAGAGTGCACTTTTGTACTGGGCTTAATTATTAATGTCTGTCATCCAGACAACTAAAAGTAGTCCGAAAAACATCAGGAATGTTTATAAAACATTTAACTCGAGAGAAATATTATTGGTCAACACTGTTGCCTTTTATGATTTTTATAATTTTTAAAAACTTGTGGGGGAGTTTCCATTGTGGCTCAGCGGAAATGAACCCTATTAGTATCCATGAGGACCTGGGTTTGATCCCTGGCCTTGCTCAGTGGGTTGAAGAGCCAGCGTTGCCGTGAGCTGTGTTGTAGGTCGCAGACACAGCTTGATCTGGCATTGCTGTTGCTATGGTGTAGACCAGTGGCTACAGCTCTCATTTGATCCCTAACCTGGGAACTTCCATATGCTGCAAACAAACAAATACCCCCCAAAGCCTATGGGAAGTCCTGAATTATCAGAATTGAATAATTTCCTTCCATGTTTTGGCAAAATCCATTTTTTCTTCTAACTAGTGTCAGGCAAGAATTTAGACATTTTTTCATGTTTTATTTCCCAAGTTATATTATTTCAGCTTAATTTATTAGGCCATTGCTCAGGAATATGTTTTACTCTATTATTTTTCACTTTAATACTGGTTTCCCTAACCATAGCTTTTCTTAGAAACTTTTTCTTACATTTTGTTTTGACTTAAATTCGAAATTAAATTAACCTAGAGTGTGGCATAGTGTTAATAATCATTTTCCCTCACTTGAAATTTTTAACTGCTGATCATATCATGTGATTTTTTCCATTGCTCATCATAGTATTATAAACTCATCACTCACAAATAAGAACTTGTTTGTCCAGTTAAGTCACTGGGTATGATTTGATGTGCTTCTATTTGTGTTTAACTTTTTACTTTTCCGTTTTTCTATCTTTTTTTTTTTTTGCCACATCCATGATGTGTGGAAGTTCCCAGGTGAGGGATCAGACCTGCACCACAGCTGTGACAACACCAGATCCTTAACCCACTGTGCCACCAGGGACCTCCCACTTTTCCATTTTTAGTGTTCTTCTTTGCATGCTGGGTAACCTGCAGCAGAATTGGCTGTACACTCTGATCGTCCATCAGTCAAGAGGAAATCACTGCAAAGAATCAGAATCAGTAGGAGATAGAGTTCCCACCCTCAAGGGGTCTGTGCCTTAGGAATAGAGAGAAAGCTGACCGCCTAACAGCATTAAGTGGGTGTAACTGAGGCCAGGAGAACTGTGCTGCTTTTGAGGTCAGGTGCAGTTTAGGAAATTTTACAACCTACCCATCAATGTGCTCATTCTGGCATCTGAGATGAGACAGTGTACAGGAGAGACAGGTGAGAGTGTACGGGAGAGACAGGTGAGGACAGTCTTGGTGGACTAGAGATAGGGAAGCAAGTGGTGACCAGGTGGCGCCTGGTAGCCAGGACTTTTTGGAGTGTTTTCATCAATGTGCTGACCAGCAAGAGGGGAGCGAATGCTAATGGGAGTGGTTGAAGGTTTTTCTGTAGCATCAACTTTAAAACTGCTTGCTGTTCACTCAGAATGTATTTGGAGACCTGTCATTTATTTATTTTATTTTTATTTTCCCTGAATAATCGCTTTTATTTTATTGAAGTATAGATAATTTACAATGTTGTGTTAATTTCTGCTATACAGCAGAGTGATTCAGTTATACATATATATTCTATTCTAAAATGTTCTTTTCCATTATGGTTTATCATAGGACATCGAAAATAGTGCTGTACAGTAGGACCATGTTTATCCACTCAATATAGAATAGTTTACATCTTCTAATCTAAATCTACCCCTCCTTCACCCCTCCCCCTTGGCGACCACAGATCTGTTATCTATGTCTATGAGTATCTTCCTGTTTTATAGATAAGTTCATTTGTATTATATTTTGGACTCCACCTATAAATGATATCATACGGTATTTGTCTTTCTCTGGCTTACTTCACTTTGTAGGATAATCTCTAGGTTCATCCATGTTGCTGCAAATGGCATTATTTTGTTCTTTTATGTGGCTGAGTAATATTCCATTTTTTATATGTACAACTTTTTTATAATTAATTAATTTATTTTTCATTGTTATTTCCCCAATACAATTTTTTTCTATTGTACAGCATGGTGACCCAGTTACACATACATGTACATATACTATTTTCTCACATTATCATACTCCATCATAAGTGACTAGACATAGTTCCCAGTGCTATACAGCAGGATCTCATTGCTAATCCATTCCAAAGGCAATAGTTTGCATCTATTAACTCCAAGCTCCCGATCCATCCCCTCCCCACCCCCCCACCCCCCAGCAACCGCAAGTCTATTCTCCAAGTCCCATGATTTTCTTTTCTGTGGAAAGGTTCATTTGTTCCATATGTTAGATTCCAGATATAAGTGATATCATATGGTATTTGTCTCTCTCTTTCTGACTTACTTCACTCAGGATGAGAGTCTCTAGTTCCATCTAGTGTTGCTGCAAATGGCATTATTTCACTCTCTTTTATGGCTGAGTAGTAGTCCACTGTGTTTATATACCACACCTTCCTAATCCAATCATCTGTTGATGGACATTTGGGTTGTTTCCATGTCTTGGCTATTGTGAATAGAGCTGCAATGAACATGTGGGTGCATGTGTCTTTTTCAAGATATATGCCCAAGAGTGGGATTGCTGGGTCATATGGTAGTTCTATGTATAGATTTATGAGTCACCTCCATATTGATCTCCATAGTGGTTGTACCAGCTTACATTCCCACCAACAGTTCATGAGGGTTCCCTTTTCTCCATACCCCCTCCAGCATTTATTTGTGACCTTATTAATGATAACCATTCTGACTGATGTGAGATGGTATCTTGTGGTAGTTTTGATTTGCATTTTTCTAATAATCATTGATGTTGAGTATTTTTTCATGTGCTTGTTGTCCATCTGTTTATCTTCTTTGGAGAAATGTCTATTCAGGTCTTTTGCCCATTTTTCCATTTGGGTTGTTGGCTTTTGTGCTGTTGAGTTGTATAAGTTGCTTGTATATATCATCTTAATTCATTCATCTGTTGATAGACATTTAGGTTGTTTCTGTAACTTGGCTATTATAAATAGTGCTGCAATGAACATTTTGGAATTATGGTTTTCTTCTGATATATGCCCAGGACTGAGATTGTAGGATCATATGGTTGTTCTGTATTTAGTTTTCAGAGGAACCTCCATACTGTTCTTTGTAATGATTGTACCAATTTACATTCCCACCAACAGTGTAGGAAAATTTCCTGTTCTCTACACCCTGGAGACTTGTATTTAATCTTAACATCTGATAGAGTTTCAGCCTTCCTTTTTGGTACATACTGGAGAATTTGTCATGAAAGTATTTTTAAAAAATCACCAGGTAGTGTAATTGGTGCTCCAGGAAGATGCAACATGTTCATTTTGTGCCCTTTTCTACCTTCACCACCTGCACACTGGAATTTTGGAAACCAAAATAGAAGATTTACAAAGAGAAAGGTGAGAAAGTTAAAGATTCAACCTGAATGCCATTGTAAGGGATTTGGGTTTCATCCTGCTGTATTTAATTGACTATGTATCTATCCGTCTGCGCCACAATGGGAACTCCTGATCCATTCTTTAACAACATTTATTGAATGCCTGGTTTGTGGTAGGTGTTGACAATGCAAATATGCCCCTACTTTGGGCAAATGAATCAGACCATGTTGGGTAGATATTCCAGCTGCAATGTGGAATATGGGTGGGCAAGGACCAGAGGAGGGAAGGGCCATTACTGCCACACTGTCCAGTGTGGTGGCCACTCACCACATGTGGCTCTTGAACACTTGACACATGGTTGGTGGGAATTGAGACTTGCTGTGAGTGTCAAATATACACTGGATCTCAAAGACTTAGTGCGGCAAAAAGAATGTAAAGTATCTCATTAATTGTTGTTGTATACTCATTATATGTTTGAATGGTACTGCTTTGGACAGATTAGATGATATCAAATATATGGTTAAAATTAATTTTGCCTTTTAATCTCTACCTTCTTAAAAACATTTTTATTGGAATATAGTTGCTTTACAATGTTGTGTTAGTTTCAGGTGTACAGCAAAGTGATTCAGTTATATATATATATATATATTCTTTTTTAGATTCTTTTCCCTTATAGGTTATTACAGGAGATTAAGTATAAAAGATAAGTAGAGTTCCCTGTGCTATACAGTAGGTCCTTGTTAAGTATCTATTTTATATACAGTAATGTATATACTTTAAATACCAAGCTCCTAATTTATCCCTCCCCACTTTTCCTCTTTGGTAACCATTTAATGTGGCTACCAGAAAACAAAATTTTACGTTTGTGTTATGTGGTATATGCCACCCTAAACTCGTTGACATCTGTAGGAACAGGAAGAAAAGGATGGATCCTTGGGGGAAGATGTGGCTGAGGTGGAAGACAGGTAGAGGCTGCTTTAAACTGTAGTGACCTTGAGCAGGAGTTACCATGACATCAATTGCATTCATCCAAAGTCACCTGCTTCTGTCTTTTTCCGTTACGTGTTTACATGGCCTGCCCTTACCACAAGCTTTTTCTGCTCAGGTTTATGGGGTTGATTATGACTGATTTTATGAACCAGCCATGAGCACAATGCACATTTAAGTGTCCTCTCCACTGTGACCAGTGTTAACCCAAGGCAGCTGCCTTCTTTGTAGAGTCTGGCCCGTTCCTGGACACTTGAGTCCATCAGAGGTGACTCAAGCAATCTTACGTTTGTGTGGTCAGAACCATAGTTGTATTATTATTAAAGGGATGTCAGTGGGTGGAGAGGGTTTGCAGGTGAGGATGACAAGTCATTGATTTGCAGGCTGGCGTATGTGTAGGTAGAGATCCTGAATGTACAGCTGGAATTGCACAGCGGGCCCTGGACACAGGGTCGGGGCTGATGCTATGTTTGGGAGCCATGTTCATAGGACAGCATGTGGAGTCACCCCATCATTAGGGGCCTAGAGACCTAAGAATCAAACCTTCCCTGATGTAGGTTTCATGCTTGGATGTCAGTGCTATGATTTTAAAATCTGAGGCTCAAAGCAAACTTTTAGAAAATGTGTTTCTTAATTCTTAATTCTGCTTATTCAGGATTTCCACCTTTTCTTCCCTGTATTTTTTTTTTTTTTCTGCTTCAGTAGGGGGTCAAGTGTGGGAAGAATTTGTGGGAAAGAATGTCAGCAAAGGTCCTGAGCCATAGACTTGATGTCTCTACCTTTGCTTTGCTCCAGGGTGCCTCAAATTTGTGTTCCCTCGTCCCCTGGTGCGGACACCCAGGGCCCACTTGGGAGGGACACTTTAGGGAGGCACTGCAGATTAGAAAGGTAGTGTGGACCTCTGAGAGGTTCCTCCCTTGATATATATACATATATATCTGTATATGCGTATTTATACCCTCCACACTTAGATACATACACACACATACACTTGAAGTTAGTTACTAAATAAAATTCCTCCTGATGATTTAGAAATTTCTCAATTTATGTGCAAGATGTAGAATATATCTTGCATCCATGTCATGCACGTGCTATGTATGTGTCACACACATCTGTCATGGGCGGCCACCCCAGTGACCCATCCAAATTGAAAGATGTTTTTACTGGTTCTTATCAGGAAACTCACACTTCCCAGAGACTCCTCTTGTTTATGTTAGTTGGAGGTGGCCATCTAAGGGCTAAGGACACAGACCTTTACTCCTGAAAAGTCGTCAGCTTCTTCCCACAGAGCAGCTATTCCTTCCCTGGCTGTAAGCTTTCTTTTAAAAGCCGACTCCACCAGGCACCACTTGGGGATAATCCCTGGAAAGCAGGAGTTATCAGGACCTTCACAAGAGGAGAATTAGCAGCTTCAAGATCACTGTCCTTTCTTTCTTTCTTTCTTTTTTTTTTTTTTTTTTGTCTTTTTAGGGCCACACTGCAGCATATGGAAGTTCCCAGGCTAGGAGCTGTAGCTGCTGGCCTACACCACAGCCACAGGAAAATGGGATCCGAGCTGCGTCTGTGACCTACACCACAGCTCATGGCAGCACAGGATCCTTAACCCACTGGGTGATGCCAGGGATCGAACCCCCATCCTCATGAATACTAGTCAGGTTGTTTACTGCTGAGCCATGACAGGAACTCTTCACTGCGCATTTTTGATGGAGACAAAGAAATGGGGGCAAAGACTTTTTTAGAGAAAAACTTAGACCTGAGCACACACTGTGTCTGTGATGTTACTACCTGGGATCTCAGTTTCCTCTAATCAAGATACTGATAAGCATTCATTGATTATAATAGTAGGTGACATTATTGAGCACTTAGTAGGGGTCAGGTCCTATTGTAAGCAGTGTTTGTGTTACAGAGTCCAATCTCGCACTTCTTGCTCACAGGCCAGTAAATTGAGGGATGAGTCATTGAGGCAAGGAATAGTGACTTTATTCGGAAAGGCAGCAGACCCGACCAAGGACATGGTGGACTAGTGTCCCCAAGAACCAGGCTGCTTTTTTTACTAAAAGGGGAAGGGATGTGGTTGGTTGTGGCAAACATCTTGGTGCCAGAATTCTTTGTTCTTGCAGCTGTCCCTGTTGTTGAGGATATGATGTTCCTGTAAATCTCCAACAAGACAAATATTATTTTCTGTCCTGCAACATTTGACCCCAAATGAATGGGAAAGTGTTAGACCTTTAAAGGGCAGAGCCTTGAGAATGGGCTCTTCTGTCTATTTCAGGCTTTAGGCAACTTTCTTGACTTGAACAAAAGCAATAGAATATGAAGGTTAAGGTAAAAGAAACAGATCCAGTATGGAGTCAGATTTGTTCTTCCCTATTACATTTGTGTGTTAACTCATTTCTCAGTAAATGTCTATACTATTTTTTGTCTTCAGTTTAACTAAGGTACAGGGAGGTTAAATCACATAGCTCTTCATTGTAATCCAGGACTCTAACCTGTGCAGGACCCTGCCTGCTAACAACTACACTCTCCTGCTTTAAAACAAAGGTCTTTTGTAGTAGCCATCAATAAACTATGATGATAAATATTTCTGGTGGTCTGCAAATGAAATGTTCATATTGTTATTGTCAGGGTACCTCTGTTTTAATTTATTGGTGCTGCTTTCATGCACTGCCCTGTTATCTTGTAGAATTAAAATCCTTATGTTATGTTCCTTCAATTAGGAACAAAATTATGTATGTATTATACCAAAGAGAGAATTGTCACAGCTGTCCCTCTTTCAATATTGTTAGGTTTCCAAGTTGTCAGTACCATGGATTAACCAAAAAGGGCTTGGATAAGCAGATACACATCTTATGTGGGCTGCATGCTTGTCAGTTTCTTTTATATAGAAAGAGTGTCACATCAGACCCTGCTTTGTTATAGCTCATTATTTGAGGACTTTAACAGGACAGGTTTGTAAGTAACACAACCTGCATGTGAAATCAGTGTTTCTGTCCACACCTGCAGAGTCCGGTCACCTGAATTCTTGCAGCTCTTTACAGCGGGAGAGAAATCACAAAAGCTTGAAGAACATCTAGTTGTTTATGAAAAGAAGACGGAGTGTTTAAAAAATTTTCCAGTGGCTTACTTTCTATAGCTACTTGTCTCTTTTCTTTTGTTGTAAACGTTTATGATGACTTGTAGCCCACCCAGAATTATAGCCTGATGCCACATCCAGCATGCAGGCAGGGCCTCTTTTTGTTCTGAGTCTCCATTCATAAGCTACAGATAGCTATCAGCATTCCATTTTTCAGAATTAATTTATTTGGGGGCTGGGGAGTAAGAGGAAAAAACACCTAAAGTCTCTATCGCATTTAGGTACATGCTTCAAGTTAGTAATACAATGTCTCACAACTGTGGAGAGATTTCCACGGTTCATGTATTGACTGAAAACAAACAAACAAAACACAGCCTAAAAGTTGAGAGTTCTGTTTTATTTGGCTGAGAAAACTGAGGACTTAAGCCTGGGATGCAGCATCTCAGATAATTCTGGAGAGACTCCTCCGAAGAGGCAGGGTGGAGAGCTGGCATGTATGAGTTTTTGCCACAAAGACCAGGTAGTTGAAATATCAGAAGATTATTGTTTGTCAAAGAAAACCAGATATCTCAAGGAATCTAGTGCTATTCTGTGTATAGAAAGATGCAGGAGTCTGGGCTCACTGAAATCATTCCATTGATGTACAGTGTGATGTGGGGCCGGCATCCCATGCTTTAGCATCCTGAGTCTCCCCAAGGTGCATGGAAGCGGGTGCAGTGGCTGATGGCTTGAGGGGGGACATGTTATTTCCATCCTGAGTTCCCTCAGGGCTCACCTTCAGGGTGGCTGTAAAGTGGTGGCTTGATGGCCGCAACATCCTTTTTTTTTTTACCCATATGGCAGGCAGTATTTTTCATTCACACAAGCAGTGGCAATTGCAAAGCCAACAATGAGATGACATGGCCTTGGAATTCCAGGATCCAGAATGTGCTTAGCGGTGCCACCCCATGCTGTCCTCAGGCCCAACAGCAAAACCGTTTCTTGGCCTTGGCAGCCTTGTTCTCCATGATCTCGTCCAGGATTTAAAATAAAAACCCAAACCCAGATCCTCTCTAGATCAATGGCAGACTCCCCGCATCTCTGATGGTTCACTGGGGAGGAGGCAGCGTGTCCATGGCTTGCTGGAATGAAAAGGGGGCTGGCATGCTGTTTACAAACATTCCCGGGTCTTGCTTTTTGGAACAACAAAACAAAATGTCCCTTAACTCTGCTCTGTTTCTCTGCCCAAAATCTCTGGACACAGAAGTGGTTCATTTACTCACTGCCTCCAAGGTCATCTGGCTTACTCCTCTCCAAAAAGGCTGTGAAAGATGACCTGTGGGCCTTGCCCTGCTTTCGCACGGCGTTAGTCCCCTTGAACCTCCCTAGGAGACATGGGGCTTTTGTCCATTTAGGCCTCTCAGAATCCAGTGAGTGTTTTACTTCTTGAAAAAATTTATTTTATGGAAGTAGAGGTGTTTGTTGTTGTTGTTGTTGGTACAAATCATTTTATTAGGACCAGTCAATGGGCAGGACCTATGAAAGTGTGTGGATTATCCTGTGTGTGTCCTTTGTGTGGCAAAAAGCTTAGATACTGCTTAGTAAGTACTTGGCTCATTCTTCATCATGTAAAGAAGCATTTTTTTTGTTTTTTGTTTTTTATTTTTTTAAATTTTTTAAAATGATTTTTGTTTTTTTCCATTATAGCTGGCTTACAGTATTCTGTCAATTTTCTACTGTACGGCATGATGACCCAGTTACACATACATGTATACATTCTTTTTTCTCACATTATCAGGCTCCATCATAAGTGACCAGGCATAGTTTCCAGGGCCACACAGCAGGATCTCATTGCTAATCCATTCCAAAGGCAAGAGTCTGCATCTATTAACTCCAAGCACCCCATCCATCCCCCCCCTTCCCCGCCGACTTCCCCCACAAGTCTATTCTGCAAGTCCATGAAGAAGTGTTTTTTTTGATGGATCAAAACCTGACTGAGCCCTGCCTTTTTCATGGTAATGTTTTCACCTGAGATCTTCTTATGGTACTCAGAATTAATTAACTAATACTTATTTAACCTCAGAACAATGTTTATCATAATCTGTTTGGCAGCTGGTCATGTTATTTAGGCCTTTTCTTTATTGCATCAGGACTAGAAAATCGCGTATTTCTGGAACATTTTTTTTTTATGTAAGTATAGTTGATGTACAATGTTGTGTTAATTTCTGCTGTACAGCAGAGTGACTCTTTTTCATCTTCTTTTCCATGACGGTTTATCACAGGATATTGGATAGAGTTCCCTGTGCTCTACTGTAGGACCTTGTGGTTTATCCATTCTCTCTCTGTGATAATTTGCATTTGCTCATCCCAAACTCCCAATCCATCCCTTCCCCACCCACCTCCCCCTTGGCAACCACAAGCCTGTTCTCTATGTCTGTGAGTCTGTTCCTGTTTCACTGATAGGTTCTTTTGTGTCAGTGTGTATTTTATGCATACAACACATTTCATTGTGGCCCAGCCTCATCTCCAATGCCTCATTGACACACAGGAGGAGCTGTACTGGATAGTGGGGCTCTAAGCAGTGGTTATTTCACTACCCTGCCTGCTTTCCTTTGGCTTCCCATGGTCCTGCCACTGCCCGTATGTGAATGCTGGAGAGTGTGATCCTCTGTCCTCATCAGCTCACACATCCTTTCCTGTGAAGCTCCTTCATGGCCAGCCACTGGTCCTCTGTTGGTGGGTGGGAGGGAGTACTCTGCCCAGTGTCTCTAAACCATTTTCACCAAATGTCCCACGAGTACTTCACACTGAGCTTGTCCCAAACCCGATGCTCCCATATGAATATGAAGCTGTTTTCTCTGCTTCCCTCCATGCTTTATTTTCTTGGCTTCTAATGTTCCCTTTAATTTTAGAAAGCAGTAAGGGAACAATCAGGCTGTGTTAGCAAAAATCTGTGAATCCTAAGAACCCAGAAGCTCAGGGTATTGTAAAATTGACTGGCAGGCATGTGGAAATGGCCAACAGCCGTAATGATGCGCATAATTCTTCCAGGCTGCAAGGTGACCAGGCTGTTTCTAAACCTGAAGGTGCTGGCTGCTTGTATTCATGTGCAGAGCAGGCATTTTAGGGAGAAAATGGGAGCCTGGGGGAGGGAGTGGCTTAAGGCCCTCATTCCTCCCCTTGCTGCCAGGAGGAGTTGGGGCTCAGCTTTCATCACTTCTTACTGGGTTCACTTCCCTGGAGCTGGTCTCGCAATTTTTGGTGCCTTCAGTGCCCCCAATTTTCCTGCTTGGAACTTTGCTTTGAGCCAGGCACTCCCTGAGTGTGCTCCTCCCTTGTTGGTTCTCAGGAAAGCAAATTAAATTAAGCTGATTTGGGCTCCTTCTAAGGTGAAGTTAACTGCTGACTTCACCTGCTGCATCCCTGCAGGAAGCGTGAAAGGGGGCTGTGCCTGGAGGGGCAGGACTGGCCTCTCCTGGAACATGGCCTCTGTGACCTCAGACTGGCCTTGTCACCAGCTGAGTCCCCCAGATGCTGGGAAAAGGTAGGAAGCAGAACTCACATTGCCTCTTGGTACTGATTACTCTGCATTTAAAAAGTAGGTATTTCATCAGATTATCTTTTATTAAAAACTATTCAAGGGTGTTAATTGTCATTTATGTTCATGTTTAGCCTGATTTGTGAAATTGGAAGTGAAATTTTAGTTGTTCCGCAGGCTTCCATGGTAAATAGCATCTAATGAATGACCACGTAAAATTGATTTCTTGGGATATTAGCATCATGTTTACTGTGGCTTTCTTTCCCCCCAATTGAGCTATTTTATAAAACATTTGGCCCTCTAGGCTGCAGGAAAGAGATTGACTTTGTGGGAAAAATAAGGGTTTTTGCCATCAGAACATCTAGATTCAGGGGTTCCTGTCGTGGCACAGAAGAAACGAATCTGACTAGGAACCATGAGGTTGTGGGTTCGATCCCTGGCCTTGCTCAGTGGGTTAAGGATTCGGCGTTGCCATGAGCTGTGGCGTAGGTTGCAGATGCGGCTTGGATCTGGCGCTGCTGTGGCTCTGGCGTAGGCCAGCAGCTACAGCTCCGATTAGACACCTAGCCTGGGAACCTCCATATGCCGTGGGTGCAGCCCTAAAAAGACAAAAAAGAAAAAGTCTAGATTCAGTTTCTGGTTCCGCTGGTTCTGCTTTAACTTCCCTGAGTCCCTTCCCTTTTGCATAAAATAAAATCTACCCAATAAAATAAAATTCTGAACTTGCACAGTTGGTGTTCAGTTTCTTCTCTGTTGCTCCTGGAATCTGGAGGAGAGAGAAGGGAAGCAAAGAGAAAGAATAGTAGTCTGAAGTCAAAGGATGTACTACAGCTGTGTTTTTGGCATCATGAATTATGTCTGTATTTGTTTGATCAGATTTTTTTCCTAAATCAAGAGCATTTGCCATGAAATGCTCTGTTACCTACTCTCAGTTGGAGGACTGTCTGAAGACCCTGGACTCCTGGGGACTTGAGGGGAGAGATACTCAGGGGGCTGTAGGGAGACCACAGTGCAGAAATGAACGGTAAGAGGTGACTTCTGACGCTTACTAAGGATGCCTTGTTCCTATCTGTATGCATCTGCTGGGGCTGCCATAACAAAATGCCACAGGTTGGGTGTCTTAACACAAATTTATTTCTCATAATTCTGGTGATTGGAAGGCCAAGATCAAGGTGTTGAGAAGTTTGGTTTCTTTAGAGGTCTCTCTCCTTGGCTTGTAGTGGGCTGTCTGCCCATTGCCTTTTCACGCAGTCTCTCCCCTCTGTGTGTCTATATACTGATATTCTCGTCACATAAAGATACGAGTCATTGGGTTAAGGGCCCACCATAATGACCTCATTAAAAAAAAAAAACTCTTTTATTTTTATTACAGTGTAGTTGATTTACAGTGTTAATTTCTGTGGTATAGTGTTCTTACCCAGTCATACACACACACACACACACACACACGCTGTTTTTCATATTATTTTCCATTACCGTCTGTCTTAAGAGATTGGATATGGTTTTCTGTGCTATACAATAGGACCTCATTGCTTATCCATTCTAAATGTAATAATTTGTATCTACCAGCCCCAAACTCTCTATTCATCCCACTCCCTCCCCCCATGCCTTGACAACAAGTCTGTTCTCTATGCCATGAGAAGACACATGGATGGCCAGTAAGCACATGAAAAAATGCTCAACATCACTGATTATTAGAGAAATGAAAATCAAAACTACAATGAGGTACTACCTCACACCAGTCAAAATGGACGTCATTAACAAGTATACAAATAACAAATGCTGGAGAGGGTGTGGAGAAAAGGGAACCTTCCTCACTCTTGGTGGGAATGTAAATTGGTACGACCACTATGAAAAACGGTCTAGAGGTTCCTCAGAAAACTAAATATAGAACTACCATATGACCCAGCAATCCTATTCCTGGGCATGAATCTGAAGAAAACCATAATTGGAAAAGATGATTGGATTAGGAAGATGTGGTATATATACACAATGGAATACTACTCAGCCATAAAAACTAATGAAATAATGCCATTTGCAGCAACATGGATGGAACTAGAGACTCTCATACTGAGTGAAGTAAGTCAGAAAGTGAAAGACAAATACCTTATGATATCATTTATATCTGGAATCTAATATATGGCACAAATGAACCTTTCCACAGGAAAGAAAATCATGGACTTGGTGAATAGACTTGTGGTTGCCAAGGGGGAGGGAGAGGGAGTGGAGTTGGAATTAGAAGCTTGCGGTTAGTAGATGTAAACTATTGCCTTTGGAATGGATTATCAATGAGATCCTGCTGTGTAGCACTGGGAACTATGTCTGGTCACTTATGATGGAGCATGACAATGTGAGAAGATAGAATGTGTACATGTATGTGTAACTGGATCACCATGCTGTACAGTAGAAAAAAAAAATTGTATTGGGAAAATAACAAAAAAAAAAAGAGAAAAAAATAAAATTAAAAAAAAGAAAAAAGAAAAAAAAATGAAAAGATACATGAACCCCATGTTCATAGCAGCACTATTCACAATAACCAAGACATGAAAACAACCTGAATGTCCATCAACAGATGAATCGATTAAGATGTAGTACATATATGTAATACTACTCAGCCATAAAAAGAAGGAAATAATGCCATTTGTAGCAACAAAGATGCAGAAATGGAGATTATCATACCAAGTGAAATAAGCCAGAAAGAGAAAGACAAATACCATATGATACCACTTATATGTGGAATCTAAAATATGGCACAGATGAACCTATCTACCTCTTGACCTTCATTGAATCTTCATTCTTCTCTAAAGATCCCATCTCCAAATAAGGTTACATTCTGAAGTACTGGGGGTACTGGGGCTGCAACATATGAATTTTGGGGAGATAATTCAGTCCATAACACGTTCCATCTTAGCAACCAAGATTTTTTTTACCTCTTCTACTCTGGATTCACCCGATCCTCTGTCCCTGTCTGCTAATTTCAGCCTCCTAAGGTGTCTTGGTGGGAGAGAACCCATCTGCCACGTTCATCCTCCTAAGTTGTCTTGGTGGGAAAGAAAGGAGGGGTGCTGACCTCATGAGGGAGCTTAAGCACGTTTGCTAACCTAAGCCAGGGCTTGCTGAGGGGAATTTCATTTCCTATGATATCAGTGGTACCCTGTGCCAGGCAGTGAGGACCCTGAGGTAGCAGGAGCTACCAGCTGGGGCTGCATGGTTTTATCTTATGCTGGGAATGTTGGGTCTTTGGAAGGAGAGGTCACAGGCAGTTTTATGGTTTGAAGGTCTAAAGATACAGGGTCTTCATTCTGCAGCTGCAGTGTTGGTTGAAAGCAGCAACAGTTAATGCCTTTTAATTAAGGTAGAATTGATAACAGTGGACAAAGTGAATACAAATCCTGGGGGAGTCTTAGTTGCCTGTATTTGTGTGGATATCTACCCAGAACCCTCCAATTCTAGTGTTGTGGCTTGTTGTGACGTCTTAGTTCTTCCCTTTTCAGGCTGTGTAGTGTATTTTCAAGGCCACCAGCCATGAAAACAATATTCTCAACTTGCACTTGAGAAAGATAGGAAGCCTGCTTTCACATGAAACCTTGGATTCTCTGCAAGAGGAACAGCTTCAGGGAAAACTTCTGAGTTCCCGAATTTCTATTCTTCCTTGACATGTTACTGTTGCTTCCTAAATGGCACCTGAACCAGCTGGGACACGAGGTTAATTGACCGACCTTGGGCTTCCTTCGTTGGGCTTGGTTTTTACTCAGTGTACTCAGTGTATTTGCAGCAGCACCTCTGTCACCTCCCGTGCCGTGTCCAGGTTCAATCCCAGGTTTAAGATATATTGCGTGTTTGGCTTCCCTTTGCTGCTGCTGCTTCTTTGCTAACCTGGTTACCTACCTGTGATGAATCATCTGATTAGAGTCTGGCAGTCAGGATAAAAAACGTAAATGTTTTTGTTTAAATGGAGATGCACTATCTGAGAAGGGTAATAGGAGGAATGATTCATTTATTCCCTCCTCAAGTGCCGTTTGTGGATGTTGATTTATTCCTAATACCAGATGCTCTAGGACACATCTGTTCTCTTCAGCCCACGGAGATGTCAGTGAGCAGAAAATGGTGTGCATGCATTTTGTCAGAAATCCAGTGTGCAGAAGTAAAACTTCGTCTCCTCACGTCCTCAGATTTGAGATGGTGACAGGACAGATGCCTCTCTTTGCATCTGGGTGGCCATCTTGGCTTTCTCTTCTCACGTTCCTCCCACCACAGTGGGCTTGGATGTGCTTTCTTTCTGTTTTTCTTTTTTGGCCCCACACATGGCATATGGAAGTTCCTGGGCCAAGGATTGAATCCGTGCCACAGCTGTGACCTACACCACAGCTGCAGCAACGCTGGATCCTTTAACCCACTGTCCTGGTCCGGGGATCAAACCCATACCATGGCAGAGACAATGCCAGATCCTTAACCTGTTGCACTACAGTGGGGACTCCTGGATATGCTTTCAAAATGAGCCTGAATGAAAGTTTGAGGTTCCCATGAAGCTTTATGGGGCTTTCATGTCAGAAATTCTTATTTTTGAGAATAAAGAAAACTTGCTAGGCCACTTTAAGAAGACAGTATTCACTGCCTTTCTTCCTCTATGAATGTGGGCTTTGGTCATCTATAGATGGGCCACTCATTTGGTACCTGTTGGCACCCGCCGAGAACTGTGCCCAGTAACACCTTCAAATTTAGAAATGGGTTGATGGCTGAATTTGCCATTTCAGTCTTTTAGAGAAACACTGGGAATTGATGGAAAGAGATGGGAGATATGCTACTCCCTGAATTTATTCCTTCTCCAACCCCAGGTTGCTTGGGAGCAGTCATGTCCAAAGTCGTGCTGGCATATGTGCCTGGCACATATGCATTTATGGATTGGTGGCCTTTAATTTTGGGGAATATGCAGATGGTTAGTAATGGCCTCTGGGCACTGCCGTATCCTTTGTGGCCATTGCTCATGAATTAGTCTTGGTGCCTGGTCAGGAAAGATAAAGGTGCTTGTCCTGTCCCTTCCTTCTTGGACTTTCCTGCAAGGAAAGGGTGGATCCTCTTCACTGATTCATTCAACAAGTGTATAAATGAGTATTAGGTGGCTTCTGGGTGTTGGGCCCTGGAATAAATGCTTTCCACAACCAGTTATCCCAATTTCCTGTGCCATATGAGACAAAACCAAACCAGAAGTCCTGTTGTTGCTCAGCAGGTTGAACCTGACAAAGTGTTCATGAAGATGAGGGTTCAATCTCTGGCCTCACTCAGTGGGTTAAAGAATCCAGTGTTGCCACAAGCTGTAGCATAGGTTGCACATGTAGCTTGGATCCCGCGTTGCTGTGGATTTGGTATAGGCTGGTACCTGCAGCTCAGATTCAACACCTTCCCCAGAACTTCCACATGCTGCAGATGCAGCCAAAAAAAAAAAAAAAGAAAGAAAGAAAGAAAAAGAAACCAAAACAAAAACCAGGGGCATTAAACCTGAACTTTTCTTAGGCTGCTAATCAATGATTTATCGTTCTTCCATGTTTTGGGGTTCCATTATTTGGTGAAAGATTATACTTACAACTCAAAAATTAGCCTGCATTGGTTTTATGTTGGAGAAAATATTCAAGGAGTAAAGGAAGTTTTCTACCCATCAGGTTAATTCTATCCAGCCTTGATTCTGTGGTAGGTAGTATTTTTCCCATAGTACTTAGACATGTTTAGATTAAACTGTCATGTGATGGATACAAGATATGACTATAAAACCTTGCCTTTGAAAGAAGTAACAGGACAGTATTTGAGAGACAGGCTTTTGTTGAATTTCAGGTAAGTATTTTTATTGTTTATAAAGCCAAAATAACCCGTTCTTGCTTGAATTTACACTGTAACAGGAAAAGCCTTCATCTGCTTCTGCACAGCAAACCAAACCTTTCTGGATCCTATGAAGCTGAACTACTCATCCTTGGGTTAAAAATAGCCACAAACTCGTGGGGAGGTACCCCCTAGATTTTTTCTCCATTTCACCTGCTGAGTGTTCCTTTTAAGTAAATCAGACCTCTCAAGAGATCTCTGCTCATTCCATCTATTTCATCTGCCTCCAACTTAACCCTTTCCTAATATAGGGGCTGCATTCTATAGTGGATTGCAAACTAATTTTTCTTAGAGGCAAATAAAGAAAAATAATATCCTGGTAGGTGCGTTTGAGAATAAGCTTGGCCTTTTCTTCCCATTCGTTTTATTGTCAGAGTTTTAGACACCTTTCCAAAGATAGTGGTGTGAAAAAAAATAATCATTTCTTTCCTCCTACTGTTTTGTTCCTTTTGAATATATTTATATTGGAAATAATTTTTTGTTCAATCTAATGGATTAAACAAAAATATGTCATGTCAGGTTTATATATGACCTCACATTTTATCACCACCATCCCTTAAAGGATGCAGCGAAATTCCTACTAATTTTAGCAAGTGATAATTGCGTATTACCTTATTAAGAAATATAAAAAGGTGAATAGTCAGTAGTTTAGAAAAATAGTTCATATTCTTAACTATTCTCACTGTATCCTACCTGATCATCAAGTGCATAATACAAATATAAAACTTAAGTTGGTGAGACTATAACTAATGAATTTTTAATTAATCCAAGGTCACTCTTGATTAGGTAGTCTGTAGAGATGAGTTATAAGGTTGGTATAGTAGACAGAATAATGCCTCCCCCCATATCCATGTCCTAGTTGATGGAACCTGTTACCTTATAGGCCAAAGAGATTTTGCAGATGTGATTAAGGTAAGGATTTTGAGGTGGGAAGGCTATCTGGATTATTTGAGAGGGTCCAACATTATCATAAAGTTCCCTATAAGAGGGAGGTAGGAGGGTAAGAATTAGAGAAGAAGACGATGTGATGATGGAGGAAGAAGTCAGAGAGAGATTTGAAGATGCTACACTTTCTGGCCTTGAAGGCAGGGAGGAAAGAGCCAACAGATTCTCCCTTGGAGTCTCGAGAAGAAATGTAGCCCTGCCAACCTGTTAGACGTCAATCCTCCAGAATTGTAAGATAGTAAATTGGCATTATTTTAAGTGACTGTGTTTGTGAAGTTGTGTTACAGCAGCCTTAGGAACCTACAGCTGGGTATAGAAGTAGGATTGTACAGTAGGTGCAGGCAGTGCAACCTGTTTGACTGAGGTTTTGTTTACCCTTGGTTAAAAAGTACTTACTGTCCTCCGCTCTCCAAGTGAAGTACAATCTGAGATTTGATTTTTAAATCAAAGCATTTTCAGTTGCAGAAAGCTCCCAGAGAAAGCATTTCACTTGGCCCAGTGTTCCAAGAGGGAAAGTACTGTTTTAAAAGAGGGTTGGTGGCATTGCTGGGTCATGTGGTAGTTCTATTTTTAGTTTTTTGGGAATTCTCCACAAAACACTAACTTGAAAAGATACTTGCACCTCAGTGTTCATAGCAGCATTATTTATAGTTGGTAAGATATGGAAGTAACCCTTGTCCATCAGCAGATGAATGGATAAAGAAGGTGTGGTGTGTATGTGTATATGTATATATATATATATATATATGTATGTATGTATATATATGTATATATATATGTATGTATGTATATATATGTATGTGTATATATATGTATATATATATGTGAGTATACACACACACACACACACTGGAATATTACTCAGCCACAAGAGAATGAAATTTTGCCATTTGCAGCAACATGGATGAAGTTGGAGGGTATTATCTAAGTGAAATAAGTTAGAGAAAGATAAATTTACTGTATGATATCATTTAACATGTCAAATCTAAAAAAAATGTAACATACTAGTGAATATAACAAAAACAAAACAGACTCACAGATATGAGAATAAAGTAGTGGTTACTAGTGGAGAGAGGGAAGGAGGAGAGACCTTATAGTGGTAGGAGATTAAAAGCTACAAACTATTAGGTCTAAAATAAGCTACAAAGATATATTGTACAACACGGGGAATAGAGCCATTTTTTCCCTTCTTTTTAGGGCTGCACCCATGACATATGAAGGTTCTCAGGCTAGGGGTCATATCGGAGCTTCAGCTGCTGGCCTATGTCACAGCCACAGCAATGCCAGATCTGAGCTGCATCTGTGACCTACACCACAGCTCATGGCAACACGGCATCCTTAACTCATTGAGCAAGGCCAGAGATCGAACCCACAACCTCACAGATACTAGTCGGGTTTATAACCTGTTGAAACACAATGGGAACGCCCAATATTTTATAACTATAAATGGAGTATACCCTTTAAAAATTGTGAATCACTCTATTGTACACCTATGACATATAATATTGTACATCACCTATATGTCAATCAAAAATAACATAAAAAAAGAAGAAGTTGGGGATGAAAGGGTTGAGAGCTGTGGTATCACAGTGACAGCTGATTAACTCTAGGGCACACATGTGTTGTCACACATGCTTTACTAAATTTGCATGGCTAGTTGTATGAAGGTTGTGTACTCGTGTCTGATTTTATCCACATATTCTCGGAACAGCCTTTCTACAATATTTTTATTGGGAGAAAGTTTTGGTTGGTGAAGAAGTGTTACTGTTCTGGAGGGAGATATTAATTGATGTTGGCTTGAGTGGTTTCCTTTGAAAACGTGGCTTTGTGAACAGTTGGGATGGAAAGGAATCTGGGCTTAGCCACCCCTGTGAAGGGGTGGGGGCTCTATGGACGTTAGACATGGAGTTGGCAGCTGCTGTAGCGAGAGCTTTGTCACCAGGCAGGTTGTTTCTAGGGACTGATTGGGGGGTGAAACTGAGCTCTGGTACTCTGTAGGGTGCGCTTGGGCTTCTTCAGGGAAGACCTCACCCTAGGAAGGCACCCTTCCCAAACCCTCAGTGATAGAGACATAGACACAGCAAGGAGCTTTCTTCAAAACCTGAGCTCCCACTTTTCCTTCCTCTGAGCCCCACCCTTGACTTTTCCTTCTTTCTTTCTTTGTTTCTTGCTTGCTTGCTTGCTTTTTAGGGCTGCACCCATGGCATATAGAAGTTCCTAGGCTAGGGGTCAAATTGGAGCTGCAGCTGCCAGCCTATGCTACAGGCACAGCAATGCCAGATCCAGGCCAAGTCTTCAACCTATACCACAGATCATGGCAATGCTGGATCCCCAGCCGACTGAGCGAGGTCAGGGATCGAACCCACATCCTCAGTTGGATTCACTTCCACTGCGCCACAATGGGAACTCCTATTTATATATTTATTTATTATTTTTTGGCCATGCCTGTGGCATGTGGAAGTTCCCAGGCCAGAGATCAAACCCATGCCACAGCAGTGACCCGAGCCAGTGCAGTGACAATGCTGGAACCTTAAGTCGCTGAGCTGTAAGAGAACTTCCTACTCTTGCCCTATTTATTTATTTATTAGCTGCACCCGTGATATGTGGAAATTCCTGGGTGAGGGGTTGAATCCGAGCCACAGCTGTAAACTTTGCCACAGCTGTGGCAACAATGGATCCTTTAACCCACTGTGCCGGGCTGGAGATTGAACCTGTGTCTCTGCAGCAACCTGAGCTTCTGCAGTTGGATTCTTAACCTATTGCACCACAGTAGGGACTCCCCCACCCTTGCCCTTTACATTCCAGACCCCTGTTGCCTGATAGGATAGCCAGTAGCCAGAGCACTGCTAAGTCAGACACCCTGGAAGCAACAAACACAACTTTTGATGCTGTGGTTCTTGGCTAAGGGGCTGGGACTGTGGAGAGAGGAGAAAAGAGTCAGCAGGGCATGGGTTAAAAATGCAGGTATGTTTTTGATACCCCTGTGTTCCTTTCTCCTTTTTTTTTTGTCCTTTTTTTTTTTTTTTTTTTTTCCCTTATCCTCTCTAGTCTTGATTTGACATGAAAGCAGCTGGAATGACAGCTGCCTGATCCAGATGCCCTGGATCACCTTTATAATACTGATATCAGGGGAAGGGAGGTGTTATTGTAAAGATGCTCCATCAGAACTTGTGTGATGGCATGTTGTCTTTGAGTCTGGCTTAATAGTGGGTTAGCATTACCTGGTAGCAGCCTGCAGTGTTGTGAAGGTCAAATTAGGGAGTAGAAAAGCAGGTCACAATATCCTTAGACAGAATCTAAATGACCTTTGCGAAACCTTAAAAGCCCCTCACGTGAAAGAACATTTGTCTTCTTGGGAGTGAGCTGTCTGCTGACTCCTCAGGCTCTGCATTTCCTCTTGTGTGTCTTTGCATATGTGGTTCTGCCCTGGAAAACATTACCCCATTTGAAATTATCGTCTTTAAAATGTATGCAAAAATTCCTTGTATATGCAGAATTCTATACAGATAGAAAAGAGTACTATGATGACTTCAAAACCTTGATCAAAACTTGCCTCCTTCCCAACATTTCTTGGATAAATTCCACTGTGGCCAAGTCAGACCCTGCCCGCCTCATGCAGAACCTGGCTTGACTATGGCTAGAGCAGTGACACATGGTGTCCCCTTGTGCTCTTGACTCTCTGCTTATGGGCATGTTTTTTGTTCAATACTGTAGCCACTAGCCTCCTGTGGTTATTAGGTCCTTGACCTGTGGCCCATGCCACTGAATTTTTTTTTTTTTTTAAATCTTTTTGCCATTTCTTGGGCCGCTCTCGCAGCATGTGGAGGTTCCCAGGCTAGGGGTTGAATCGGAGGTGTAGCCACCGGCCTACGCCAGAGCCCCAGCAATGTGGGATCCAAGCCACATCTGCAACCTACACCACAGCTCACAACAACGCCAGATCCTTAACCCACTGAGCAAGGCCAGGGATTGAACCCGCCACCTCATGGTTCCTGGTCGGATCCATTAACCACTGCGCCACAAAGGGAACTTCCCATGCCACTGAATTTTTAATTTTATTTTATTTGAATTAATTTGAATTTAAATAGCTGCACCAGGCTAGTGGCCAGCACTGCTCTCTCTTATCTGATCTTGATCTCTCTCTCTCTTTTTTGGGGCTGCACTTGCAGCATATGGAAGTTCCTAGGCTAGGGATCCAATCAGAGCTACAGCTGCTGGCCTACACTACAGCCACAGCAACATCAGATCCGAGCCGAGTCTGCAACCTACACCGTAGCTCACGGCAACACTGGATCCTTAACCTGCTAAGCGAGGCTAGGGACCATACCTGTGTCCTCATGGATACTGGTCGGATTCATTACCTCTGAGCCACGATGGGAACTCCCTCTCAGATCTTTTGAGTAAGTAGAGACCAGCTAGAAGCTGAGCATCCAGACCGGAGGATTCTTGTTTGGAGGGACAGGGAGTGACTGTGAATGGGAAGTGTGGAACCCATGATGAGGGTGCCCTGGGGACAGAGCTAAGGAGAAACTAAGACTTGTAAAAAGACTCCAGAGCACAAAAAGAGGATATGGGATTCATTTGTGACATGGAGCTGCTTGGGCAGTCAGTGAGGAAAGAGATGAAGCATTTGGGAGATCAGAGGTGGTGCAGACAGTCATGATGGAGCTGTGACTCCAGGGAGCTTCTGCAGGGAGTGTGGGCTGACACCAAGCTGGGTTCTATGACCAGGGAGAGAGCAGTGTCAGCCCTGAGGGCAGGGGCCATCCAGAAACATCAATGGGACAGGACACTGGGAAGTGGTTAGTCTTGGACTGGGGATGGAGTTAGAAAGGAATCTTGGGATTTGGGGCCGGGAGGAGGAGGGACAGAGGTAGTCTTAGGAATGGGAGCATCAGGAGCAGTCAGGGTATTGGCAGGCAGGGGTCCCCAATGGCCAAAGAGGTGATGCAGGTCTTTTGTGGAGTGAAGTGGATTGTGATGACTTCCCTGTAAGTGTGCGGACAGCCTGTGTCTCCTGGGATTCTCCCCACACCTCAGCACTTAAACAGGTGATGGGGTGTGTTACACCAGAGCGGGGGCAGGGCAGGGTGTGGACAGAGAACAGTGAGGGAGGCGGGAATCCTGGATATTTGCTGGGGGTGACTGTGTGACCTCTGGACAGTGAAGCAGCAGAATAGGGAGCTTGGGAGCCTGTTGGAGGGACCCCCTTCTCTGATTCTTTATTTCTACCTCTGCCTTTGTATGGATGTATCCAGCTTTACAGATAGGGTGTTCCTGAAAGGCTGAAGTGAATGAAGAAAGAAAACATATAGCTTCAATGCACTTAGGGGGAGGCTTGCTCCATACGGAAATCCTATGGGAAGTTCTTTTCTAATTGCGAATAGTTGCCACCTAATATGGGTTCCACGGGTGCTCAGTTGTGCTGCGTTTGTGCTTTTAATTTCCTTTCTATGTCTGATCGCTAAATCCTCATGTGCAGTTTTTAAAGATCATTCTGTGTATCACTAACTACTAGGTGATGAATTCTGTATAAGCCAGGAGTGTAGGTATCTTTTCCTTTTTTGAGGGTGGGTCACAAGGTACTATTTCTTCGATATAGTCTTTGAATGTAGAAGTTTTATTCCATTTTGGCTGCTGCCACAGAACACCATTGTCTGGGTGGCTCATAAACAACAGAAATTTATTTCTCACAGTTTTGGAGGCTGGGGAGTTCACCCCCAAGGCTTCTGCAAATTTGGTGTCTGTGAGGACTTGCTTTCGGGTTATTAGATAGAGCCTGCCCACCTGCTTTGTTGTTGCAGTGCTAAGGAAGCTTCTGGGGTTTCTGGAGTTTCTTTCCTAAGGGTGCAAATCCCATTCATGGTGGCTCCACCCTATGATGTGATCACCTCCCAAAGGCCCCACCTCCTAGTACTATCACCTTTTGGGGTTAGGATATCAACCTCTTGAATTTAAGAGAGCAGAAACATCAGACCATATCAATGAAGGTGCCCCCCACAATTGATTGACAGAGTGACTTAAATTTTTTTAAAAAATACAGCTATACCTGCTGCGAGTGTGGCTCTAAAAAGCAAAACAACGACAACAACAACACAACAGAAAACCAGCTACCCCTGCAGCATATGGAAGTTCCTGGGCTAAGGGTCTTGTTGGAGCTGCAGCTGCCAGCCTTTGCCACAGCCATGGCAACACTGGATCTGAGCCACATTTGTTACCTGTGCCATAGCCTGTGGCAATGCCAGATCCTCAGCCCACTGATTGAACCCTCACCCTCGCAGATATTATGTTGGGTTGTTAACCTGCTGAAGCACAACAGGAACTCCTTAATTTTTATCAAGCATCCTTTAGTTTTATAAACACATCTTTTGTTTGGTCTTTGCAAGCAACAATAGCACATAAACTCCACTGTTGTGTATTGAATGCTTCTTGGGTGTCTTGCACTGTGCTACTAAGCATGTTACAGGTTTTATGTCATATAAACTTTGGACCACCTCACAGGTTAATAGGTGGGGACTTTGAGACTCAGAGAGCTTGAGTACCTTCTTCAGGCTCTAGTTGCAAATGAAAATGTTGGAAGTGCTACTAATATTGCTCTCTTTGCTAACCTCCCCTGACCCCCCAATTCTGGAGAAAGAATGGGATAGGTGGAGGGTTGTAGGTTGTGAGGTGGCGTTCCCTTCAGGTTTTATCTCACTCCACAGCCCTTGTTTTTCCTCCCCACTTTGTGGGTTGGGGGACTGGCTGGTGGTAGAGAAAGAGAGAAGGGTGAGGGCTGAGAGAAGAAACACTGAGGACCAGAAAGAGAACTGTATACACAAAGTCAAGATGGCAAGTTAGCTGGGGTTGCCCTAGGCGACATGCTTCTAGGAAATTACAGTGTGGAAAATAACACCGTACAGGTAGCCAGCCTTTTCTGCCAGTACTTTTCCATTAACATTTTAGAGTCAGTGAAAGGGGAGAGGCCATGTCAAGAGTATCTAAGATAATGGTTATATATTTAACCATTTTGTCTTGCTAAGGGAAGTCTTGGCTTTACCTGTGAAACTTGAAATTATGTAAGCCAGAATTGGACACTGCCTCTTTCTAGAATCTGGTCTCCAACTGAATATTGTAAATACTCTTAAGTATGTAGCACATACTTCCATGGGCATTTTCTGTGGGGCTGGGCAGCCCTCTTCCAAAAAAGATAATCTAGAAGTTACGGATTGATTGATCTTTCTTCCACGTGCCTAGGAAAAGTGTAATGTTCTCCTAGAACCATGCCTAAATCACTCTGTGGCCAAAATATGCTGTGCAAAATAAAAGGGTTTTTTTTTTTATCATAATTTTAGCTGACAACAAGACCACTGAAATCTCTCTCACTAAAGGAAATGCCCACTAGATGGACACCACCGTATCCTGCTAGCCTGGTAAAGTGAGATCAAGGAGCTAATGTTTTGTGTCCCATATTTGGGGAATTTTAACAACCAGCCATTGCTCCCAGCAGGGGAGAAGTTACACACAATCACATAACCAGATGGGCGTGCAATAGGCATGAAATAAGCTACTCATTGCCTGGCTCAGCCTGGCTCAGACACCAACTCAAGCAAGAGGAATCGGCCATAAGAGATGAGGGTGTCAGCTAGATATATAGGGAAGTAGACTGGGGGCTGACCTTGAACCCTGGGCGTTGCAGGCAGGAAGGATGGCATGTGCCCTGAGAAAACCTGGTTTCACTTGAGTTGTTCTACAAGAATAGTTTTCCCTTTTGACGCAGAGATCTGAGTCTTCAAATAAATTATTGTGAGGAATCGGATTTACAAACTGTCATGGGAAAATGGCGAAGGTCATGGCTCCTGGGATCCTGACCATGATTTGAGTGCCCATAGATATTCATAGTTCTGGATTTATGGGATGGAGGAATAAAAAACGAATTTGACAGTCTCTTCCTTCCACAGAAGGAACATGCCTTTTGGTTTCTGACATTAAGCAAGGCCCTGTTTCAAATACTTTCCAGGGAAGAAAGGGTGCCCTTTGCTGTCTAGCTGCCAGTCTGGAAAATCTCTTCCTAGACTTGTTTTGTTTGGGATTAAATCTCCAGCTCTTGTTATACTTGAGACATTCCTGCTTCTTTCCTGTCATTTCTAAACTGTGAACCTTTTCTTCTGTTTTTTTTTTTTTTTTTTTTTTTTTTTTTTTTTTTTAAACCAGAAATGAACACTTCAAGTTTATGGTTTCTTTAGGAATGGATTTTTTTTTTCTTTTATAGGGCCACACTTGTGGCATGTGGAAGTTCCTGGGCTAGAGGTTGAGTAGGAGTTGCAGCTGTAGGGCTACACCACAGCCACAACACTGGATCTGAGCCGCATCTGGGATCAATGTCGCAGCTTGCAGCAATACCAGGTCCTTAACTACTGAGTGAAGCCAGGGATTGACCCTGCATCCTCATGGATGCTAGTCAGGTTCTTAACCTGCTGGGCCACAATGGGAACTCATATGGGAAGGGATTTTTTTACAGCCTCCCCCCAAATGAAGAAGTACATTGTTTTCACTTCTCATTTTCTTGAGCATCTTTGCCTTTGGCAAGGGAATAAACATTGCCATTTTATTTTTCTAGCCCAATTGGTGGTATTGGGAGTAGTTTAACTTTTGTACTAGTTGTTCTACCATCTGTAACCTGCTTCAGAAAAAAAATAAAGATTCTTAGGTTACTCAAGATTTCACCACTTGGACAGATTGTGACAGACTGAGCTCTCTGTCCCAGTTGGAACTTGTCTTCTGTGACCTAGCCACTAGAGGGCAGTGTTTCATGCCCCCTTTAAATCTCTGGGGTGTGTTCTAGAAAACCTTTCTCCTAAATTACATTGAACCAGAAGTCTTACACCCCCCCCCAAGGAGTTGGGATTGAAGGTCTATCTTGCACTCTGCTCTGGGGGTAGCGTCCCAAGTGAAAGCTGTTTTCTTGCCCTTTAATTTTATTCTATTTTAGTCCAGCCTGTTTGTTCAAAACTTTCCTAAAATTGGGGTTGACTAATGACCTTCTTGAAATTGGATTGATTTTAGCTTTACTCTGTATTTTCTTTCTCAATTTCTGGGTGGTTCATATTCCAACTGGTATGATTCAAGTATTCCAAACTGGGCCCCTTAGGTAGATAAATAAATAGAGAGTGGAATTCTTTCGAGCTGCCAGGCTGCCCTTTTTGATCAGCACTAAACCCTAAAAAATGGTACAGGCTTTGAGTTAAATGGGGAAGAGGCTGAGCTTTTTGAGTTAAGGGATCCAGGGGGAATCTATCCTGTTTGGTTTTCACTCTCATGTATTAATTTTTAATAAGGAAATGAACCCCAGATGACAGAACTGATTTTCTCTTGTTGGGTGACTGTTGACATCTATTCCGTCCTTTAAATCAGGTTAAATAAGAAAGAATTATGTTTTGGAAGTCTGGCCTCTGGGTCTCTGGTATATTTACAAACATTTCCACTTAATACTTATTTCTGTTTCTCAGGGGTCTGAAAGACACCACCCTCTGATATAAGAGATCACAAAAGATAAAAGGAAAATAACATTTTTAGTACAGTTAAAGCAACTTTAATTTTCTAATTTTTTGTTTTTGGCAGGGAGGACGTGGGCTTCAGTAAAACATTTCATTATACTCCTTCTGGGAATTTATTTTTTTAACCAAGTATGGTAATAGTCCATGTATCTATATGCCCAGCGATGTTAGTAATCTTTAGTTGGGCTGCAGACCTGGAGGAGGATGAACCAAAGCCTTATATTCTGTACTCTCTTGGCCAGCAAATGCCCCAATCCTGTAGGCCTTTCTGTTGTTTTGCTTTTGTTGGTGCACATTTATGTGTTGGATAAATGTGTTGGGTCATGATTTGAATTTCCAGTTGACTTTCTTTTGCCATTTCTTGATTAAAATGTATGCGTTAAAATTTTTGTATTTGAACATAAAAATTGAGACTGATTCTCCAGGTCTCTTTTACTCCCAACTGGTTTCCCAAGCAGTGGTGAAACTTCAACTGTTCATGTATTTTATTTCATTGTTTATTTATTTATTTTTTTGTCTGTGTCTTTTTTTAGGGCTGCACCTGCGGCCTATGGAGGTTCCCAGGCTAGGGGTCTATTTGGAGCTATAGCCGAGGGCCTATGCCAGAGCCACAGCAATGCGGGATCCAAGCCGTGTCTGCGACCTGCACCACAGCTCACAGCAACGCCGGATCCTTAACCTACTGAGCAGGGCCAGGGATCGAACCTACAACCTCATGGTTCCTAGTTGGATTCGTTTCTGCTGCGCCACGATGGGAACTCTCTGTTCATGTATTTTAAAAAAGGGCATGTAAAACCTTGAAAATATAGAACATTTGGAAAGGAAGATCACCTGTGCCATGAAATTCCTGAATTCAGAAGAAGGGCCAGTGACTCCATCTTGACTGAAAGAGATTGTCCATGAGGCTTAGAGCAGCAGACCATGCTAAATATTCAACCAGGACCCCAGGCAGTCTCTCCACAAGGCATGTCTTGGCCTCTTCTGTTTTGATTATTTGTTTCATGTGCCCGTTACAGACGATGCAAAAGGAATCTGAAAACTATCTGAGTCCCTTGTTTATGCAGACTCTGAGTCTCATTTACCCCCCTGATAAGTTAGTGTTTTTTTTTTTTTTTTTTTTTAAACGGCCACATCTATGGCGTATGGAAGTTTCTAGGCTAGGGTTGATGGAGCTGCAGCTGTGGCCTACAGCACAGTCACAGAAACACTGGATCCTGGATCTGAGCAGCATCTGCGACCTAACTGCAGTTTGTGGTAATGCCCTTAATCCACTAAGCAAGGCCAGGGATTGAACCCACAACCTCATGAATACTAGTAGGGTTTGTTTCCGCTGAGCCACATTGGGAACTCCAGAATCTCTACTTTTATAAGGTTTTCAGTCTTGTTTAAAGTACACATGCACAGACAAGACTGCTTAATAGTATAAAGCAGAATCAAATAAGTGCCAAACAGGCCTCCAGACAGGTTTCTGAACACGACACAAACATTTATTTATACAAAAGCAAAAGCAGCAAGTACCTCCTTGTTAACAGAGGAGTTATTGCCTAAGAAGCTCTTAAAGAATTACACAAAAGGTGCTTTTCCTCTGTTTTTTTCTCACTTCTGGTTTTTTTTTCTTTCGCTATTTCTCTACTTTTGTAGTTTTATCTATTTAGCATTTGTTGAGTACATTTTCTAAGCTAAGGTAGAGGAAGGCAAGAAAGATAATTTCTGCATTTTTGATTTCGGTCTTGTCTAAAGTCTGTGTTTTCATCGTAGATAAGTTACTGAAATAGATGATTTCGTCATAGATGAGTGCTCTCAGGCTCTCCTGGGCCTCTTGGCCATGAGCGTGGTAGGAATTTAGCCGTGAGAGAGCTCTGTGGGGCCAGATAGACTGGGGCAGAGCTGAGCCCATGAAGATGGGCAGGATGGAGGTGGGCAGGTGGGTAAAATGCTTGGAGGGAACAAGGGATGGGCGGGCTGGATCAGCCCACCCTGAGTTGAGGTTTCATGCGCAGGGACAGTGGTAGGTGCTCTTTAGCTTGGAGAAGCACCCAGGAAGGTCAAACACAGATTTCTCTCCCTACCTCCCACCCTGCATGTATGCACACACACAGTCCACACACACACAGGACTGGCAGTCCTGCCAGAGTTAATGCCTCTTCTTTTCTTTTTAATGTGTTTTATTGAATTACAGTTGATGTACAATATTGTGTTAATTTCTGCTATACAGCAAAGTGATTCATTTATACACACATATTATATTTGAATATTCTTTTCATATTCTTTTCCATGATAGTTTATCACAGGATATTGATGATAGTTCCCTGTGCTCTACTGTAGGACCTTGTTGTTTATCCATTCTGTATATAATAATTTGCATCTGCTCATCCCAAACTCTCACTCCAACCCTCTCCCACCCCCACTTCTTGGCAACCACAAGTCTGTTCTCTATGTGCGTGAGTCCGTTTGTTTTTAAAATAAATTCATTTGTGTCATATTTAATTTTTTTGTGGCCATGCTTGCAGCGTAATGAAAGTTCCCAGGCTAGGGGTCAAATTGGAGCCACAGCTGCAGGCTTGCGCCACAGCCACAGCAACACCAACACCGGATCCGAGCCACATCTGCAACCTATGTTGCTGGTGGCAATGCTGGATCCTTAACCTACTAGGCAAGGCTAGGGATTGAACCTACATCCTCACAGATACCATGTGGTGTTCTTAATCTACTAAAACACAATAGGAACTCTCATTTGTGTAATATTTTAGCTTCCATATATAAATGATATTATATTGTATTTGTCTTTCTCTGACTTACTTATTCTAGGTCTACCCACATTGCTGCAAATGGCATTATTTTGTTCTTTTTTAAGGCCGAGTAATACTCCATTGCATATATGTATCACATCTTTTTTTTTTTTTTTAGGGCTGTACTGTGGCATATGGAGTTTCCTAGGCTAGGGGTCTAATTGGAGCTACAGCTGCCAGCCTATGCCACAGCTGCAGCAATACCAGATCTGAGCCTTGTCTGCAGTCTACACCACAGCTCATGGCAATGCTGGATCCTCACCCCACTGATCGAGGTCAGGGATCGAACCTGCAACCTCATGGTTCCCCGTTGGATTCGTTTCTGCTGTGCCACGGCAGGAACTCTCACATCTTCTTTGTTCCTCTATTGATAGTCATTTAGGTTGTTTCTATGACTGTTGTGAGTAGTAATGCCTCTTCTTTCTGAATACAGATACTTCCAAGAGGTTTATACTTTACGTCTCATTTACCAAAGTAGTTAAATAACAGTGAGAGGCTGGGGCCCTGGGCATGGGTCCCACTGGAGCTTAACCAGTGAGCCTCTGGCCAGGGCACAGGTGAGCGCTAACTCAGGTGTTGGTGCTCGGCTGCCCTAACTGCTCCTGTGCAGGCCTTGGCACATACTTCCTTTGGTTCTGGCCACATACTTCCTTTGGTTCTTGCCCACTTTTCCAGCCAGGTTCTCCCTGTCAGTTCTGTGAGCACTGGTTAGGATTCTGACTCAGTGGTTTTCTGTTGTTTGCAGCCTAGAACCATGATGGCTCCCTCTGCTGTGGTTATCCCTCTCTGGTCACCCAGGCCTTTCTTGGCTGCATCACCTTGGGCTGAGGTTCCTCAATGGGATCTTAATTTCTTGTGCCCTAAACTGCATCTTGACTGCAAACACCTTCTTCAGCCCCTCAGCATTTCCCACCTGGACTGGAAGGGCTCTCTTCTTTCTACCCCATCTCCTCACTGGAGAGACAGCCATTCTCTGTGACCCCTGTAAGGTACCTGATGGTGGCTTGGACCTGAGGGGATTTGGGCATATGCTTTGTGGATCACTCTGGGTGTTCAGAAACTGCCTCCTCGGTCACCAGCTCCCCAGGAGCTTTGCACCAGCTCTCCGGGCCCTTTTCTCCTCTTTCAGCAAACTGTGCCTTTTCTCAGTTTCCCAGAGCCCTTCTGATCAAGGCCCTTGATTGTGAGGCCTCTTCCCTCCATCGCCTTGGGCTGCCTGCCCCAAGGCAAAGATTTCTTCCCAGAAACTTCTGTCCCATCTCCCCTCACCCATAAGACAGAGCAGCATCTTGGGGTGGCCCTTTCTCCCTCCGCCTCTTCTTGCACTGCTCCAGGTGTGTGATGTTCCAGCTCAGGGAGTTTATCAATGCCATTTTTTTTTTTTTGTCTTTTTTCCTTTTCTAGGGCCTCTCCTGCAGCATATGGAGGTTCCCAGGCTAGGGGTCTAACCGGAGCTGTAGCCGCCGGCCTACACCAGGGCCACAGACACGCGGGATCTGAGCCACATCTGCGACCTACACCAACAGCTCACGGCAACACCGGATCCTTGACCCACTGAGCGAGGCCAGAGATCAAACCCACAACCTCATGGTTCCTAGTCGGATTCGTTAACCACTGAGCCACGATGGAAACTCCTCAATGCCATTGTTTACACGTGCTGTGCCTGTTACCTTTCGTGGCTTTGCAGGTGCTGTTCCCCCTTGCTCCTTTCTTTGCCAGGCCATCTCTCCTCAGGGATACTTCAGGGCGCCATGCACACCTACCCTGTGGCTTTGAGGTCTGTCTCCACACCTCTGTCCCTGCTGAGAACCCAGCCTCCTTGCCTGAAGGGATGGAATCTCCCCTTCACCCGGTCCTGTCTGCATGTCTAAGTGCAGGGCTGGTGCGCGGCAAGCCCTCTGTGTGTTGCTGATGGAGGGTGGCTGTTTGAGCAGACCGAGTTGTACCCAGAGGCTAGTGGCTGTGAAGATCTCACCACACTCTCTCCTCCCTCCCCCTCTCCTGAGGTCTGGGCAGAATGCTGAGAATTTCAGGCATGCTGGCAGACTCTCTGAGGAGGCATTTCAGGGCAGAAGTGCCTTCTGGGACCTGGCAAAGAAGATCTCAAATAAGAGTGGCTGCTCTCTGCTTTGAGTCATCTCTCCTTTGACATAAGATTCTTGGTTCTGGCAAAGGTGGCTGGGTGAGGCGGCAGGGTGCTGAGCTAGCCTTACTCCCTGGCCCGCTGTGTGCCAGGCACTGTTCTAGTATGTGTGTTGACTGAATATGCTGCCCTGGTGGAGCTTCCATTCTGGTCGGGGGAGACATAATCACAAATCAGTGTAGTAAGTGAATTGCATGGTATGTTAGCAGGTACTCTGGGGGGGGAAGGGACTCTAGGACAGGATGAGGGGGTCAAAGGAGGGAACAGGTATGGATTTAAAAACAGTCCTTGGCAGGGAATTCTCACTGTGGTTGAGCAGGTTATGAACCCCACTAATATCCATGAGGATGTGGGTTCGATCCCTGGCCTCGCTTGATGGGTTGCTGCAAGCTGCAGTATAGTTCCCAGATGCAGCTCCGATCCCGTGTTGCTGTGGCTGTGATGTAGGCCAGCAGCTGCAGCTCCGATATGACCCCTAGCCTGAGAACTTCCATATGCTGCTGGTATGGCCCTAAAAAAGCAAAAAGCAATGAATGTATAAATATATATATATAGACAGTTGTCGGATTCTTTCCCCTGATATGTCATTACAAAATGTTGAGTATAGTTCCCTGTGCTTTACTGTAGGTCCTTGTTGGTTATTCATTTTGTATATTGCAGTGTGTGTATGTTAATCCTACACTCCTAGATTTGATTTGATTATATATATATATTATTAGACTATTGATGATTTACAGTGTCGTGTCAATTTCTGCTCAGCATAGTGACCCAGGCATACATATATATATACACACATTCTTTTTCCCATACTATCTTCCATCATATTCTAGCCCAAGAGGTTGGGTAGTTCCCTCCACTGTACAGTAGGACCTCATTGCTTATCCACTCCAAATGTAATAGTTTGCATCTACCGACCCCAAACTCCACGTCCATCCCACTCCGTCCCCACTCCCCCTTGGCAACCATTAGCCTGTTCTCTCTGGCCATGATCTGTTTCTTAAACTCCTAGATTTTAAGGAATCATCAGGTCAGACTCTTCCCTTCTTTGGATTGTGCCCTTTGAGCAGACTTAAAGGGGGCAGGGGTCGGCCCTGGGCCCTCCAGGTAGAGGGAACAGCCAGTGCGTAGAGCCTGGAGAGTTGGAGCAGGGTAGGAGGAAAGGGGAGGCCAGGGGCTGGAGCAGAGGCTGTCAAAGGACTTGCCTCTTTGCAAGTAGCCACCAGGGGATCATTGCAGGGCATTGAGCAGAGGCTCTAACTTGCTGCTTTTCATTTTAAGAGGACCACTCTGGCTGCTGAGTTGAGACTGATGATGGCCAGGCAAGGAGGGAGCAGGGACACCCTCGCACTGGCTCTCCTGAGGCTTGTTTCCAGTTGGGAGCAGGGGGAGGACTCTGGGTGGATTTTGAACCTGGAGCCTCGGGATTTCTTGGTGGTTCCCATGTGGGCGGTGAGGAGTGAGGGGAGGGTGATTGCGGGAGGTACAGGCAGGTGAATGGTGTTGCTTTTGACAATCAGTGGGAAAGCTGCTGTGGGTGGAGCAGGGCCGGTAGGACTGGGCAGGGGTTGGTGTGGACATATGGAAGTTTTCCACCTTTGATGGAGAGTCAAGTGGGGCTACTGGGAGGTGGTTAGGATGGGGTTTAGGAGAGAGGTCTGAACTGGAGATATCTCAGGGCTGTGGATTTCCCAGTGTGGTGTGTACACAGTATCCTTTCCCCAAATGTGGGAGGTTCATTTGGATTCAAAAACCTAAGATTAGGAGTTCCCTTGTGGCTCAGCAGGTTAAGAACCCAAGGATACAGGTTAAGATCCATGAGGATGCTGGCTCAATCCTTGGCTTTTGTCTGTGGGTTAAGGATCTGGCGTTGCTGTGAGCTGTGGTGTAAACCGAAGACGCAGCTCAGGTCCCAATTTGCTGTGGGTGTGGCGTAGGGGACCCCTAGCCTGGGAATTTCCATATGTCATGGATGTGGCCTTGAGAAAAACAGAAAAAGAAAAAAAAAAAAAAGACTTTGTGGGAAAAATAGGAGCTAGAGGCCTGAGGTTAGGAGTGGGCCAGTGACAAGGTTGAAACAAACCATCACCATAGATGATGTCATCACATTTTTACCTACAAGATAATGCTTTTTGCTTCTTAACTTGCAGGTCACAGGTACTGTGTTATGAATTCCTACAGTTCCTTGCTTATTAGAAAACGCTATGAGGGAGTTCCCGTTATGGCTCAGCAGAAACCAGTCTGACTAGCATTCATGAGGACGCAGGTTTGATCCCTGGCCTCGCTCAGTGGATTAAGGATCTGGCGTTGCCATGAGCTGCAGTGTAGGTTGCAGACAAGGCTCGGATCCCGAGTTGCTGTGGCCGTGGCATAGGCCAGTGGCTACAGCTCCGATTGGACCCCTAGACTGGGAACCTCCATATGCTGCTGGTTCAGCCCTGAAAAGACAAAAAAAAAAAAAAACCAAAAAAACAAAAAACAAAAACAAACGAAAAAACATTATAGGATCTCACGTTACTGCAGTTTGAGATTTTCTGAGATGCTTATCATCGCACCTTGCCTGTTACAGGTTACGGGTGGTAATAGGTACCAACTGCTTCTGATTTCTGGCTTAGCTGGTGACTTCATCTCTGATGCCTTGTCTCTGGGACACTAGGGCTCAGCATGGTCTTGGAGATGTAGAGAAGCAGGTACCTGTGGCTGAAGATGCTGTGGGGAGTTCCCTTCCTGATGCACAGTGCCAAGCTGTCTAGGTTCAACAGAGAAACCGTTCCTGCTGAAGCCTGTGACGGCCACGACCGCCCCCCCTGGGCCCCACAGTGTCAGCTTCTCCACCCCCACCCCCCCGCCGCACCGTCTCCATGGCCCTCCCCCACCCCACTCTCAAGGCTTTGCTTTCCCTAATCTTCCTTTATTTTTTTGGAGTCATCACTGGAAAGCCTCTCCTTCTTTGCCCAGGTGCTTAATCTTCCGGTGAAATGTTCCAATTTCTTGCTCATGGTTTCTGTAATTCTCCCCCCGCTCCAGGAGTGTGATTAGAACTCAACTTCTAGATGGTGCTGAAAACTGCTGCAGAAACTGGTCCATATATACCCAAAGTTTGCGTAACAGAGAACTCAATGTTAGAAAATTCTTTTGGACAGCATTTCCCTAGTTTTCCAGATAACGAGGGTCTCCTGGGCTCCTTGAAGAAGCATCAGGCTCTGATCTAGCCTTAAGAATCAGCACCTCCGGGGTGGGGGAGGGCTGGAATCTGCATCACTAGACACACGTGGCGGGGATGATCCTGGGGGCCCAGTGGATACTGGTCCTCTTTCCTGCCTAGGTCCTGAGCACACTGAGAGGAAAAACAATGGCTAGGACAAAAAGGAGATTAAAATATCACTTATTCCTTAGTAGAGGCTGTCCTGTCACGTCAGCTCGCCTGGGAGGCTCGCTAATTGCATTCATGGAATGAGGTTGGTTTGCCAGAGTCCTGAGCAGACCCCTCCCCCTGGGCCGTGGAGCAGCACCCTAGCCTGCAGCCTGCAGAGAAGCTCACTTCCATGGGGAGGGGAAGGGAGCTGAGCTGAGCCAGGCCAAGCACCTGCCAGTGATTCTCCCAGATGTTCGAGTCAGAGAAGCTGACTCATCCCCCCTCCCCCAGCAGAGGGAGGCCAGGGGTGTGTTTTGTTGGGGGTGCAGTGGGATTCCTCCTCCTGATGAGCCCTCTCCCTTCCCTGCACCAGGCAAATTGCATGATCAGGAAAATCTGAGAAGCAGGTCCTAGGATTGCTACAGTATTTTCCTCATCTCTGCTTTTTCACTTTGCGGCTGCCCCACTTCTATACTTTCAGCATCGCTGAGCCAGCTCAGCGTCTGTGTTTTCGGGTGCTGGATCTGGAAGACCTTTGGAGTGTGCATCTGACGATTGTGACAAGGGTCTACTCCCTGGTTATCCCCATGGTGGCCACACTGGGGATGCCACTGTTCTACACAGGCCTGAGCAAGTGAGTTTGATTCTCAAGTCCTCCCAAAACTTTAGCTTGGAGCTCTTGTCTTTGAGGCTGATTTGACAGAGTCCTGAGCAGACTACTGCCTTGGGGGTGTGTGTATGTGTATGTGTATCAAAATAACCAGGGGGAAAACCTAACTAAGTATATTACTTTGGGATAAGTAGTAAGATTCTCAGATCTTCGGTTGCAAAGAAATGTGCAAGGGGGTGTCATGTGTACCTCTAATTTATATTTTTAAAAATTAAAAACTCTTCTTTTTTGGAGTTTCCTGTTGTGAGTCTGCGGTAACAAACTTGACTAGTATCCATGAGGACGTGGGTGCGATCCCTGGCATTGCTCAGTGGGTTAAGGATCCAACTTTGCTGTTAACTGTGGTGTAGGTTGCGGGTAGGATCCCATGTTGCTGTGTCTGTGGCGTAGGCCGGCAGCTGCAGCTCTGATTCAATCCCTAGCCCCCATATGCTGTGGGTGCGGCCTAGAAGACAAAAAATAAATAAATAAATAAATAAATAAAACAACCAAAAAAATCTTTTTTTAAGCTGGCATATCACATACAGTTCAATTGAGGCGTAGATTTACTGGGAGAGAAAATTGCTTTGAAAAGGGAGATTTTGTTTCTTGCATTGATTTTTATCTGTGATGCTAGTTTTATGTTTTGGAAAATTGGGAGCAATATTGGATTATCTGTGGTTGGTGACCCTAAAACCAGCAACACGCTGAGACCATGGATCTTGCGGAAGGAAAGGCTTCTGGAGAGGTCTGTCCCAGGGTGCTGCTGCCTATAGCCCCCAGTACCCTGCAGTGGGGGTGCTGCTTGATTGATTGGAAATTTTAAAAATCTGTGCTAAGGCAGATGGGAGAAATAGAGGAAGTTAGATGATTGTCAACCCGACTAATGATGTCTTGCAGGAAAGCTTCCCTCAGGGAGGGCCTTTTTGCTTTGTCATCTGTGCTGTGCAGAGATGTTTATTGAGCACATGACCCGGCTCTGAGCTCAGAGAGCATCACCCCATATAGCAGGTTCCAGAATTTGGTCACAAGACACATGCATGGCCAATTGCATCCCCTTGTGCTAAGCTTGGAAAGTCTAATCCCCTGGGGTGCTTTCCAACGGTAGAAATGTTGAACTGTGCTGTATCCTATATCAGTTTTCCTTCTAGAACTGTAGAACCAGAGAACTAAATGCTCTGTGTTGCTGATTTTTTTCTCTAAGTGGTTCTCAAACTGAAGCCTGCCTCAGAACCCCTGGAGGGCTTGGGCAAGCACAGATGGCTGGGTTCCACCCCGGGTACTTCTGATTAGGTGGGTCTGGGGCGGGGCCTGCAAGTTCCCAGGTGATGCTCCTGCTACCGATCAGGGGGCTACACTTGGAGAACTGCCAAGGAACTGGCAAATTCAGTGGGTCTGAGGTTCATGTCTTCTACCGTCCCACGGAAGCTCTACTCCCCCATATCTTCAGGCTTTCACAGCTTGATCCTTCTCTCTGGGATGTTCCCTGTTCTCTGGAACCTTCTGTCAGGACTCCAACTTCGGTTTGATTAATTGGAACCAGGGTGCTGCGTCAGCATCACTAACATTTGCCTGCTTTCTGCTGAGCCCTTGGCTCTGGCTCAGGTTCCTTTCATCAGGTGTCTGATCATCACCACAACCCCCTGTGCTAACGTGGGTGGTCTCCCTTCCAACACAAAGTCCAATGTGTTGAGGGGTCTCAAATTCACAGCCTTGGGTGCTTGGCCACTGTTTTCCCCTTTGGCTCAGAAGCCCTTTGTAGGAGTGTTTGCGCCCAGTGTGAGGATGCTTGGAGGGTGGGATGCAAGAGAAAATAAATGGATGCCTGTGTGGTGAGATACCTGACACTGGTCAGCTGGCTAAGAGATGGAAAAGAATCTGGTTAGAAGAATGTTCATGGCACTACCCTTGTCAAGTGTTAGGATGGCCCTTTCCAACGGTTATATTTTGCTCTCCTCTCTTTGCCTTGAAAGTTGCAGAGGCTGGAGGAGAGGTAACTCCCTCTGTTTCTGAGAGGGGATGATTACAGTTCTCCCCTGTTCCTCCCCCAACTCCCCAGAGCCTTTCCTGGGGGACAGAGAATTGGGCGTCCTTTGTTTTCTCTTTTTAGGACCGCACCTGCAGCATGTAGAAATTCCCAAGCTATGGGTCGAATTGGAGCTTCAGCTGCTGTCCTGCACCATAGGAACACTAGATCTGAGCCGCCTCTGTGACCTAAGGCGCAGCACCAGATCCTTAACCCACTGAGTGAGGCCAGGTATGGAACCTGCATCCTCAGGGACACTGTGTCAGGTTCTTAACCCTCTGAGCCACAATGGGAACTCCCAGAATCAGGCATCCTTGCCTAATTTGAGGTCCTGGATGTGAAATGTGCCTCAGGATAGGGAGTGGAGGCACTGCCTTCCTTGGGAGTCACGTAAGTTTTTGCTTATTTTTGCCTGCCCTGTTGGGGACCTTTCAGGGTGACAGAAAGCCAAGGTTTTGAGGCCAAACAGCCTGTCCACAACCTGCTTCTGCCTCAATGAGCTGCAGTTTAGACTCTTGGGGAAATTGTCGTGCAGGAGGTAAAACTGCTCCATGAAAGCAGGCAGTGTGTCAAGTACCCTGGTGACATCCCGGGTCCCACCCAGCCACTCGCAGACAGACACGCAGTTGGAGATTCAGTTGGGGGAGGGGGCGGCCCCCAGTGGATGGCCAAGAGGTGATACATGGGTGAAGTGGAGTAAGGGCTCCATGTGACTCAGTTCTTTCCAAGCAACCCCCCCCCTTTTTTTTTTTTTTACAGTTTAATGACTCTTTTTAAAAATTTGTTTACCTTTCCTATTAACATTTTTTTGCCCCGTCTAGGCCTCAGCCAGGGAGAACTCTAACCTACCTTTTCCTTCTAAACTGCAACATTTAAGAAAATTAGCTAGTGGCTCACCCCTTCCAGGCAAATTGATAGGATTAAATGACTTAATGTTTTCTTCCTCTGATGCAAGGGCTTACTTACCTTTCCAACCGACATATTTTAATAATTACGGTTTCATGTTTCTGGGGATCCACATTCATGTGATTTATCTCCCTCTGAGAATGTAAGCCTCTTAGGAATGGGGGCCATGAGTCTTTCCTGACACACAGCTGACTTTTATAATAACAACTGAGTTTCTGGTTCCTGTGTGGTTTATGCTTCCTTGTGTAATTTGCTGTCATTCTTGGGTCTCGCTGGTTTTTCCTTAATCCCTGGTCTTGGTTGTTTGCTTTTATATTCCTAAGTGCTCAACCTCACAGAGCCTTAATGTTATGTAAATATTTATTAAACGAGTGTCACAGAATCTTACCGGGGGCTGTATTCACATATCCCACTAGCATGGGCTCTCTTTTTCTTGTGTTCAAGATGCAGAACTCTGGAGGAATCAAGAGCAAATCCCTCTCTTTAGGTGTTAACAATTTCTAAAGTTCAGGGTTTTTTGTTGTTTCTTTTTTGGCTGCCCTGAGGTATATGAAGTACCAGGGCCAGGGGTCAGACCCAAGCCACAGTTGTGGCAACACTAGATTCTTGACTCACTGTGCTGGGCCAGGGATTGAACTTGCGTCCCAGGATTCTAGAGATGCTGCCAATCCCGTTATGCCACAGTGGGAACTCCAAGGTTCAGCTTTTATAAGCTTGGAAAGGGAACTTTTCCCTTCCTCCTGACTCTGGGGCATTGCCGGCCCCCTTGGTCTAGGACTCTGTCCCATGGTCATTTAAGGTTGTGCCTGTCCCTGGAGGTCAGGAGTCATGCTGTACAAACACATCACCTGGGACCTGGCCTGGAGAGGGCACTTCATACTTATTTGTGGAATGAATCGAAACTGCTGTGAGCCAGGGTGGAGGAGCTGTTCAGCACATGTGTGAGAAAAGAGAGAGGAGAAACAGAATTTTGTGGGCAAAGCAAGAGAGACAGCGAGACAGTGGAATTCAGTAGGTCAGCTGAGACCTCTTGGGTGGTCGAGGGATGCATTTCCATTGGTCTGTTTCATCAACTCTAAGCACATTATTTTTGAAGATCACATTAGAGTAAATACTTGTTAAAACTGTAACATTGATGTCTGGTTAACTGTCCTTTATTGAAGTGAAATGAAAACTGTGTCCAGGCCCTCAGCTCAGGCAGAGCAGGTAACCTGGCCATGCGGCTCTCAGGGTCCTTCCTTCTTGCTCCAAATATGCACACAACTTGCATATTCCTCTCTCAGCCATTTGCCCAACTTACCTATGGCCAACCAGACATTTCTTTAAAAGTGATTGTTTTACTTTTTTACTTTTTTTTTTTTTTTTGTCTTTTTTTTTTTTAGGGCCACACCTGTGACATATGGAAGTTCCCAGGCTAATCAGAGCTGTAGCTGCCGGCCTACACCACAGCCACAGCTACGCCAGATCCGAGCCATGTCTGTGACCTAAACCACCGCTCTCGGCAATGCCAGATCCTCAACCCACAGAGAGGTCAGGAATCGAACCTTCAACCTCACGGTTCCTAGTTGGATTCATTTCCGCTGCATAACGACGGGAACTCCGATTGTTTTATTTTTTAAATTGAAGTATAGTTGATTTACAGTGTTGTGTTAGTTTTAGTTGTATAGCAAAGTGATTCAGTTATACATACAGACATAAATATTTTGTATACTTTTTCATATTCTTTTTCCTCATAGGTTATCATAAGATATTGAATATAGTTCCCAGTGCTATACAGTAGGTCCTTGTTGGTTATCTGTTTTATATATAGTAGTGTGTATCTGTTAATCCCAAACTCCTAATTTATCCCTCCCCTCCCCCTTTCCCTCTTGGTACCCATAAGTTTGTTTTCTACGTCTGTTTTATAAATAAATTCATTTGCATCTTTTTTAGATTCCACATATAAGTTATATGATATTTGTCTTTGTCTGGCTTACTTCACCTAGTATGATGATCTCTAGGTCCATTCAAGTTGCTCCAAATGACATTATTTCATTCTTTTTTATGGCCAAGTAATAGTCCATTGTATACACATACCATTTCTTCTTTATCCATTCCTCTGTTGGACATTTAGGTTGCTTCCATGTGTTGGCTATTGTAAATAGTGCTGCAGTGAACATTGGGGTGCATGTATCTTTTTGAATTATGGTGTTCTCCAGATAGATGCGAAGGAGTGGGGTTGCTGGGTCATATGCTAGTTCTATTTTTAGTCTTGAGGAACCTCCATACTATTCTCCATAGTGGCTGCACTGATTTACATTCCCACCCACAGTGTAGGAGGGCACCCCAAAGGTACATTTTCACACAGAAAATGTAATGAAGCCCCTAAACGCTAGAACTCATCTTTGATATCAGAAGCAGGTAAGAGGGTGTGTGCGCTTCCTGGTGAGAACAAACTTGCAGGTCTTAGTGCCTTCCTGGGTATGAGATCTCACTCCTCAAAAGCTCATGTACCTGCAGCCATCGTCTGTGAGCTCCGTTGACCAAGGAAAAGTATCCTTTGGGTTTTATACCTGTATTGTGCCTGTGCTGAATCCTCTGATGTACAGTCTGTGGAATAGCAAAGTCAGATTTGCTCTGAAAAAAATTCTGGACTTTGCAAAATGTATAGGAACAGAATCAATATCAGGATGGCATGTCAGTTCCCTCACAGATGTTATGTATTGTCTTTATTGTTTTTGGAAAATCAGTGACACTTGCCCATATTACACTTATCCCAAATTCTTTTCCATGACACTTCTTGAACCTATATTGTGATTATTTATAAAATCAGAAACCATGATTATGAATAAAATTGTAAAAAAAAAAAGCTTCAAAGCTAATCTAATACATTTTGAAACTTTGCTCCAAAGTTTTTTTTTTTTTTAATCAAATTCACTCTAGATTGGAAGATTGACTGTGATAGCAGTGTTAACAACTTGCTCTTTTTGGTCTTATTAGGTCATTTACCTCCTTTGAACAACACGTTTCTTTCTTTCTTTCTTTTTTTTTTTTTTTTTTTGTCTTTTTGCCATTTTTTGAGTCGCTCCCACGGCATATGGAGGTTCCCAGGCTAGGGGTCGAATCGGAGCCGTAGCCACCAGCCTATTCCAGAGCCACAGCAACGTGGGATCCTAGCCTTGTCTGCAACCTACACCACAGCTCATGGCAACGCTGGATCCTTAACCTATTGAGCAAGGCCAGGAATTGAACCTGCAGCCTCATGGCTCCTAGTCGGATTTGTTAACCACCGTGCCACGATGGGAACTCCAACAACACATTTCTTGCATTTTCTCATCCATGGCTGTAAAATGAAAGGACGTGTGGACCATTAAGAAAGGAGGAGAAACTCATGAGAAAAATTTAATAGGGTCAGTGATGATTTCAGTTGATCTTATAGTCTGAAATGATGGTACCAGAATCTGAACATCTTCTATTTGAGAATTAGGATCCTTTCACCATGGTTTTGCGTGCTGCCTTTGTTGATCCTCACCAGATCTGCTGAGAAAGGAGGGGAGAGAGTTCCTATTGTGGCGCAGTAGTAATGAACCTGACTAGTATCCATGAGGATGTGGGTTCGATTCCTGGCCTTGCTCAGTGGGCTAAGACTACGGCATCAACCCAAGCTGTGGTGTAGGGTACAGACCTGGCTTGGATCCTGTGTTGCTATGGTGGTGGCTTAGGTCGGCAGCTGCAGCTCGGATTCAACCCCTAGCTTAGGAACTTCCATATGCCAAGAGTGTGGCCCTAAAAAGCCAAAAAAAAAAAAAAAAAAAGGAGCGAGGGGAGGCAGGATCAGTGTCCTCAGTTTACAGATGAAGGGGTGGTCGGGCCGAGGGACCTGCCCAGCCACTTCCTCGAGTTACACCGACCAGTGTCACTCGGGGAGGGAAGAGGTGGGTGGGAGGTCTGTTCCTGTTCTTTCTTTACTAGGGTCCTGCTGTGTGTCAGAAACTGCAGCCAGGCCTTGGAGAGCCACAGCTGGTGGGACACCTCCAGCAGACTGGTCCTATGGAGGAGGTAGACATAGTGGGAGGTCATCTGAACCAGGAGAGGTGCAAGAAGCTGGTCTGAGCTCATGGGGCTAAAGAAAGACCTTGCTGAAGGCAGTTAGGAAGGCTTTAAGACACATGGGGTGCTGCGTCTTGAAGGGTTTGTTGAAGCTTCTCAAATAACCATGAACAAAGAAGAAGGAAGAGAGAATAGCAAACATAAAATTAGAGAGGGATCCACCAATCCCAAACTCTCTTATCATCCCACTTTGTCCCTTCTCCCCCTTGGCAGCCACAAGTGGGGTGGATGGGGAGTTTGGGGTTAGTGGATGCAAACTACTACATTGAGAATGGATACACAACCAGGTCCTCCTGTACAGCACTGTGAACTATATCCAGTCTCCTGGGATAGAACATGATGGAAGATAGTATGAGAAAAAGAATGTGTGTTTGTGTGTATATATGGGTCACTATGCTGTCCAAAAGAAATGAACACAGCACTGTAAATCAACAATACTCTAATAAAAATATTTTTAAAATGGGGGAAAATTATGAGAAAAATGTAGAGAACAATGAGAAGCATCATGTGAGGTCCTGCTTGGGCAGGATGGGGGTGGGGGTGGATTGCTAGGTCAGGCTGAGGTTGCTAAGACCTTCATTGAAGTAAGGAGTTCTCACCTGTTTCTCCAGGTCATTGGCGTTTATAAACAGAAGAGAAGCATCAGGTCCTGTGAGGAGGAAAAGCAATGTGGTGGATGGGCAAGCTGGTTGGAGGGACCCATTTCTTTTCTCTTTGATTGGCCGCCTAAATTGGGCATATGTGGGTTCCTGCTGTGACATTAAGGAAAGCCTCATGCCTTAGGCTGGGGTGTCCACTGTCCTTAGGAAGAGTTACGTCTGATTAGTTGACTGATACTTCAGTTTTCCACCTTCGTGGTTTTGCAACAGACACACAAATACCTTCTTCCTTTTCAAAAGAGTTTAGAGGAATATGGACATATGTAGGTACATTTTAAACAGGAATTGGAATTCTCATTGAGGCTCAGCAGGTTGAGAAACTGACATAATATCCGTGAGGATGCAGGTTTGATCCCTGGCCTTGCTCAGTGGGTTAAGGACCTGGCATTGCCACAAGCTGTGGCATAGGTAGCAGAGGCAGCTCGGATCCAGTGTTGCTGTGGCCTAGGCCTCAGCTGCAGGTCTGGTTTGACCCCTATCCTGGGAAATTCCATATGTTGCAGGTACAGCTGTAAAAAGAAAAAAGAAAATAAATGGGAGTTGATTGGAATTTATTTACTTTTTTTTTTTTTTTTTTTGAGAATTAGATTTTCCCAGGGGCATCTGAAACTCCGGCTGGGAACGAACACCATGGGGAATGGTAGTTCTTCCCTCCCACTTAACACAGAGTGTTTTTTCCACATCTGCTTGGATAACTGTCCTCATCACGGGCCCCAGATGATGGCTAGAGGTGGTTAAGCAGCTTCTGTTTTCATCACGCGGCATTCCTTCTCAGCGGCGAGCCAGCTGCTGTGCTTTGCTGTGGGGAAACGCAAATAAAACTCTTCATGGTCACTGCCTTCAAAGGGCAAGCTCCTAGAAGGAAGAATACACACTACTGTATAAAATAGATGATTAATGAGAACCTACTGTATAGCACAGGGAAACCTACTCAATAGTTTGTAGTAACCTAGATGGGAAAAAAGGATGGGTATATTTCTATGTATAACTAATTCACTTTGCTGTACATCTGAAAGGAATACAACATTGTAAGTCAACTACTCCAATACAATTTTAAAAAACAAAAAAAAAAAAAAAATGAAAGAAAGGAATACCTCCTCTGTAGAGTCAGAGAGGCAGAAAGTAGCATGATGTTTGCCAGGGGCTGGGCTGGGGAGTTGTTGTCTGATGCATAGTTTCTGTCTTGCAAGATGAAAAGATTCTGGAGATTGGCTGTGCAGCAGTGAGAATGTACTCAACATGACTGAGCTGCGCACGTAGAAATGGTTAAGAGGGCGAGTTTTATCTTACGTGGATTTTTACAGTTAAAAAAATACTTGTGTGTGTGTATGTGTGCATGTAACTTAATTATTTTCAGAGTGCATTTTGAATCCATTGTAAGTACTTATTTCAGAAGGAGTAGCAATCTTCACGTCATAGATGAGTAAACTGAGGCTCAGAGACTTGGGTGCCCAGCGAAGAACACACAGCCTTTTCTCAAAGGAGAAAAGCCTGGAGTTTCCCTGTGGGTTAAGTATCTGGCATTGTCCCTGCAGTGGCTCCAATGGCTGTGGAGGTGCAGGTTTGATCCCAGGCCTGGCACAGTGGGTTAAGGATCTGGTGTTGCTGCAGCTGTGGTTAGGTCACAGCTGTGGCTCAGATTTGATTCCTGGACCAAGAACTTTCAAATGCCATGGATGCGGCCAAAAAAAAGGGAAAAAAATAAGATTTCTTTCTCTTCATCAAAAAACTTTTTAATGCAAATGAAAACAATAAATCTTCCCTAATCATCCTTGAGATAAATTTGGCATGTGTTGCTAGGTATGACTATATGCCTGGGTAGGACTATTCTTTATTTTAAAAATTGGCATCATTTTGAATGCAAGTTTCATAACCCATGTTTCTACTTAGGATTATGTAGTGAACTTTTTCTAAGACATAAACATTCCTCTACTATGTAATTTTTTAATAGCTGTATTAGATGCCATAATATAATTTATTTAATCAGTTCTTTAAATTTGGGACATTTAGGATGTTTCTACTCTTGCTAATATAAAGTATGTTCTGAGGAAATTCCTTTTATGTGAATGTTCAATGTAAATCTATATAAGCGAAAGTTGGGTCAAGGGATTATGTATTTTAGTGTATTTTAAAAGATTTTTCTTTTTGACGTATTTTTTTAAAATGTATTTTATTGAAGTATAGTTGATTTAAAATGTGTTAATTTCTGCTATACAGGAAAATGATGCAAATATACATATATATTCTTTTTCACATTCTTTTCTATTATTGGTTATTAAAAAATATTGAAAATAGTTTCCTGTACTACTGGGCCTTGTTATTTACCCATTCTATATGTAATGGTTTGCATCTGTTAATCCCAGATGCCCAGTCCATCCCTCCCCTGCCTCCTCTCCCTCTTGGCAACCACAGACCTGTTCTCTGTGTCTGTGAGTCTGTTTCTGTTTCTAGATAAGTTCATTTGTGTCATATTTTAGATTCCCCATATAAGTGACATCATATGGAATTCGTCATTCTCTGGCTTACTTCACTTAGTATGATAATCTCTAGGTCCATCTATGTTTCTGCAAATGGCCTGATTTCATTCTCTCCTTACTAACAACATTATTCAGTTAGTTATGTTTTGGTTAAATATTGAAAGAAGCCTAGTTTTTTGGACCTCATTCACGTGAAAAAAAATTTTTTAAATGATTTCAGAGTGAAGTTGTTCTGACTAGTTGTGGTTTATTCCCAATGTGAGTGTTAATGGGCTGAATTGTGTTGTCTCCCCCACCCCACTTCATATGTTGAGGTGTTGACCCCTAATGGCACAGAATGTGACTGCATTTGGAGACAGGGCCTCTGAAGAGGCAATTCAGTTACGATGAGGTCATTTGAATTGGTCCTGCTCCAGTCTGGCTGGTGTCCATGTCAAAAGAGGAGATTAAGATACAGACAGAGGGAGAGCTGTGAGGACACAGGGTGAAGGTGGCCATTGACACGCCAAGGAGAGAAGCCCCAGAAAAAGCCATCCTGTGACACCTTTGAGCTTCTAGAACTTAAATGATGGCTGTTGTCTAAGGCAGCCAGGCTGTAGTCCTTTGTCACGGCAGCCTGGCAAAGTAAGATGGTGGGTTCTTGACAAAAGCACACTTGTGCACGGGCCCACGTCTTGCTTCTCCCCCCTGATGCACTCGAATGGGCATCTGAACGCTGGGGCTGGTCAGGACAGCCTGGGCTCCAGGTGTCCAGAGACAGACATCCAGGTGCAGTGTCATATGGCCGTCCAGGCTCCAGTGGGTCCCCTTCTCTAAGGACGGTCAGTTTGGGGGCCCCACACACATCTGATGAAGGGGAGGGAAGGCTAGCTGTCCCTGTTCTGCTGTTCATGTTTCCTGGGGTGAAGTCAGGGCTAGAAAAATGAATGTTCCTGCCTCCCACTGTCTGGTCACTGGGTTCCTAAAGTCTGTTTGTTGGAACCACATCTCCTCATTGGATCTTACCTGTGATCACTTTTATTCATATTTTGGGCTGAGGTGATACCATATATGCTATTGATAAATTATTTATGTATCCTAACATGTTTTATTGAAGGACAGAGCTTTCACGTTCTCTGTGAGAGTATGAGTAAATCCCTTAGGACAAATACCCAGGTACTTGTCCTTAAAATCAGAGGCTGTGCAGTGTACTGTTTATTGTTCGGGTCTCTGGAGTCCTGTCCCCCTGGTTTGCTTTGTATCCTTCAGCAAATCGGTTGGCTTCTCTGACCCTCAGTTTCCTCATCTATAAAATGGTTTAGTAGTAGTTTTTTCACCCTAGGGGCCCTGGGAGGATTAATGAAGTAATTTCTTTATGGCCCGGTCACTTTGTGCAACATGTAATAAGTCTTGTTACTATGTTATTTAAACATCCCATCCATAAGTACCTGGGGAGCTATGGTGGCTGGGATATGCACTTTAAATTCCAGAAGCAACCCTGGACTATTTGGCGCCACTTAAACTTGGCTCAGAAATAGTAGCTGACTCATCTTTAAAATGCATATTTGTTATGAGTCTGACCAGAGACAGTGTGTGTCAGGAGTTTACCACGTGCGTGGAATCTCATAAGTGCCTGTGAATGGGGGCTGTAAATGTACAGCATCAAGGTGGGTCTGAGCTTGGTCTGGGTTCAGCTCCGCCACTGAATGGTTTTGTGATCTTAGTTAAGTCTCTTAGGCTCTTTAAGCCTTAGTTTCCTCATTGGTAGGAGGTAAACAAGCACTGATTCTACCCTCTTCAGTTGGTTGTGAAGCTCAGGGTGCCTTGTGGAGCTTTGTACAGCTTTTGAATTATTACTGTTGCTGTTGCCTTTGTTGTTGTTTCCCCTGATTGGCTCTCTACAATATATTACAGCTAACGAGGGATGAGGGAGGGCTTTCCAAAGTGGGGTTCTGAGTGGCTGTAAGAACAGTCTGTGTGCTACATCTGTGGCTCCGCTGATGGCCAGGTGACCTGGAGACCTGTATGGCTTTCTCTCCCCTTGTGCCATGCACATCCCTCCCGACACTGTGGGCTGCAGCCAGTACAATGACCTTCCTGGACAAATGGGCGGTTCTGCAGGCAAAGGAAGAGGAGGAACCTCCTTCTGTTAGAACCCATAACCATGGATCTAAACTGCTCTGTGCATGTGCACACGTGTGTGTGTGTGTGTGTGTGTGTGTGTGTGTGTGTGCAGGTGTGCATGTTTAGTTAGTAAGATTGCTGTAACACATACAGATGTGTAGAAGGCATGGTACTGACTTTAAGGGTGGCCACAGGAAGGATGAATGATCCAGAGACACGAGGCTCATGCAGTTTGCAAAATGCAGCCAAAAGTAGCAAACACCACCTTTTGGGTGGTGTATTTAGGTCAAGGAGAAAAATGAAAAGGTGTTTTTTTTTTGGCTTCTGGTGAGATAGGAAAAGGAAGAAAGCAAAGGTTTTGGAGTACCAGCTTTGAGCCAAACACTGTGGTTGGCATTTCATAAACATTCTTTCCTAATTTAAGAGTAACTGAAGGTAGAAAGGGAAAACAAATGCTCAAGACCTCTGTTTTACTCCTTTTTTTTAGGTCAAGGAGAAGGCTGAAAAAACTTACTTGTAAGAGAATTGAAGCGCTGGAAAAGGAAGGAGAAATTAGACTCCAAATGAGTTGATTTCCTGATCTGGACAATTTAATTCCTAAGATGTTTCTGGAATTTGTAGTGGAGGTTGCTGAGCCATTTCATTAATCATGGGGGAACTATAGAAAAAAGAGAAGTAACAGAGGACACAGGGCTGAATCTCACTAACTTTAGATGGGATTTTTTGCTTTTAGTCTCAGATGAAATTCTGGGCTGATAAGGGATTGTTTGTTCTGTGGGAAGTGGAATCAGTAATCACCAGCGTCCATCATGAATTGACACAAACAAGCATGGTGGGTGTTGACCTTGTTGGGTTTGTAAGGAGCATCATTACCCTAGAAACATGAGCAGAAGGTTGTAACATTAGGATATAGGGATTCAGATGTGGTGTACTTGATATAGTCTCTTGGTGTTTTTGTGGCAAAAGCGGGTGAAGTGTCAGAGAACGTATAATGGAGGATGGTTCGTTGATGTGGAAAACACAAGTTCAATGGCTGTTTCCTCAAAGCACTGGTTGGTGGGTTGGTCACCCTCCAGCAGGGAGCCTGCCTTAGTTCCTTTGGGGGTCAGTGTTTTCATCAGTGCTTCAAATGAGGCATGGATAAGCCATTCAGGGTGGTGGGAAATTTAGGGTTCCTTAATGTTAGCTTTCAGAAACACGGGGCTACAGCTGAAGGTCAGGGATGCTGATGGTGATGATCTAGCCACGAAGGAAGTAATTAAGAGGTGAGGGTTATTTTAACAATGAAATCCCTTCACATCAGTGCTTTGCTGATCTGAAACGAACATTGTCTGTTTCTAAACAAGGGAAGGCTCAACAGAATCATGACCCTTCCTTTTCAAAAAGATGGAAACTGAAAGGGAACATGCACAGAAATGATGGCATGGGTAGGATGAATAAAGGTGCATTCAGCACATTCTATGATCCTAATGAAAAGACAGGAGAAGCACTTAGCTGACTTTCTTTTAGTCCTGCTGTCTGATTTTTGTTAGGGACTGCAGAAGTACTAATTTATTTATTTATTTATTTATTTTTGTGATCGCAGACAAGCTTAAACTATTGGTCAGTATGCCATCCCTTTCTCAAAAAATTTTCATTGAAAGTGAACAGGTTATCTCTTTAAAATTTTAAAAGTGAAAACTTTATATGAGGACTAAAATAAATTTTCTAGAGACTCTGAGATGAAAAGACAATTATCTTTCTTAAAGTTACTTAATGAACAAGTGTCACTGTTAAAGCGGTTGTATGTATTGCTGCAATTTATGTCATGTGCTTGTTGTTCAAAGCAGTGTACTCCCATTCTTTCTAGTAGTGCAACTTTCAAGGTTTTGGGTCTGTGCCCCAAAATGAGAATGACATTTTGCATGGCCATCCATGTGCACATGCATACGTACGTTCCACAGAACTGAAACGCAAACTTGTGAAATAATTCTTATCTTTTTTGCTGTCTTTGGCTCTATATGGTTATTTATAAATACTGATGAAGAGCCCCTCTGCTGATTTTTTATCATTCACTATTTTTATCAATCTAATAGAGCCTCTAAGCACTTTTTCATGCTATAGTTGTTCCTTTCTTTCAAGAAGAAACTGTTTAATATTATCACCTCATATTGCATCATTATAAATGATGTCAAGTGAAACACCTCTAGATGGCAAGGCGTTTATAGATAGAGAGCAGTTACAGTGAGTGGTGACTCATAGCCAGGAAATAGGCTAGACTCTGGTCACTTTATGAAGACTTGCCTCAAACCTCTCTGTCACCTCATGTCTAGAAATGAGGAAATATTTACTTACAGTTAAAGTTGGAAGGAGTTGAATAAGTCATCTGTTAAAACTTCCCGCTCATGGAGGGGTCACTTCTGTGGTCTCCTCACACTTGACCATTGAGCATCCACTTGATTGCCTTCCAAAATGGGGAGCTCACTGCATTAAGTTTCTGTTGCTGCTATAACAAATTACCAGAAATTGAGTAGCTTGAAATACCACAAATATATTATCTTACATTATTTGTAACTCCAAGTCTAAAATGGGTCTCACTGGTGAAAATCAAGGTGTTGGCAGAGCTGCATTCCTGAAGGTTCTAGGAGAGATTGTCTTCGTACCTCATCCGGCTTCTCTAGGCTGCCTGCCTTCCTTGGCTCCAATCTATCTTCAGAGCCAGCAATGGCCATTTGAGTCTTTCTCACACATCCTGTCCCTCTGACTCCTAAATCTTCTGCTTGCTTTTCTCTGTCTCTGTTGGAGGGCATCTGTGATTACACTTGGGTCCAGTCAGATAGCCCAGGATAATTTCTTTAAGGGCAGCCGATTTGGCACCTCACTTCCTCCTTGCTGGAGAAAGTCACACATTCTCAGCTTCTGGGGATTAGAATGGGGGCATTTGAGGGCCTATTCCTGTGCCCACCACACTCACCACCTCCTGGCTTAGTCCCTTCTATTGTTTGATGGCTCAGATTTTGGATAACACATGTCCTTCAATGACCTCTCTTCATGCAGCAGGTGAGTTTTTAAAAGGATAAGAACACCTGGAGTTTTTCATTTGTTTGTTTGTTTTTAGGGCTGCACATGAGGCATATGGAAGTTCCCAGGCTAGGGGTCTAATCAGAGCTGTAGCCCCTGGCTTACACCACAGCCACAGCAATGCCAGATCAAAGCCACGTCTGCGACCTACACCACAGCTCACGGCAACACCAGATCCTTAACCCACTGAGCGAGGCCAGGGATCAAACCCATATCCTCATGGATACCAGTTGGGTTTGTAACCCACTGACCCACAACAGGAACTCCTGGGGATTTTTAACTCTGAGAAACCCAGTGTTGTGAATGCTGAGACTGAGCGAAAATGATGGTGGCAACTAATTCATAGCAAGTCAGGTCTCTCTCGATTGGCTGTGACTTTAACATTTGTAAACAGAGGTATTTGCTTGGAACTTACCAAGAAGAGGAGAAACTGTGAATCTTGAATAAAGGGTCCAGAAGAATCTGTAAGAGATTGGGCTGGTTAAAGTCTTGCACTTGCACTGTTTCACCTGTTGATGTTGAGAAGGATTGTTGTTTGTCTTTTTAGGGCCTCACCCTCGGCATATGGAGGTTCCCAGGCTAGGGGTCAAATCTGGGCTATAGCTGCCGGCCTACACACAGCCACAGCAATGCTAGATCCAGGCTGAGTCTGTGATCAACACCATAGCTCATGGCAATGCCGGATCCTTAACCCACTGAGTGAGGCCAGGGATCAAACCTTTGTCCTCACGGATCCTAGTCAGATTCATTTCCGCTGATCCACGATGGGAATTCCAAGAAGGTAGTTGTTGTTGTTGTTGTTGTTGTTTTAATGGCCATAACTGTGGCATATGGAAATTCCTAGGCCAAGGATTGAACCCCAGCCACAGCTGTGGCAACACCATATCCTTTGACACACTGTGCTGGATTGAACCCATGCTTCTGCAGCGACTCAAGCCACTGCATTTGGATTCTTAACCCACTGTGCCACAGTTGGAACTCCTTGAGAAGGCATTTTTAAGGCAGCTGCCACCAGACCCAGAGGTTTGCTTGGTTATGACCAAGGGCATTTGGTTGGTTATATTCAAGGGCATTCTTTGGTAGTTCTGGTTGTTAGAAATTCCACTGCTATGCCGTGTGAACTCGGTCTGCTGTCTATGACTCTTGGCCATAGAGGGGGAAAAGTGATGACTTGATCATGGCTGTTTAAAAAACCAAAAACCTGGCAGGTCTTATGAGGGTACTGCTTCATCCTGTTAATTTAAGGTAATCTCCTAGAGTGGGAATTTTGGAGTAATTGCAGTTTCATTACATGGAAATTAAGGAATGATATAAAAGTATTAGCAACACTGTTCCTATTCTAAGTTCCTCAAGCAAATTCAGAAAATTATCACACTGAGTTAAAAAAATCAATTTAGGCACAGGTTTTCAAATCAAGGTTCTTTACATTTGTGAAAAGCAAAACATATAGCTCATAAAAAGAATTGTACGTATTCCTTAGCTGTAATGTTTTGGTTTACATTTAGTATGGGTGAGAAGAAACCTTTGTTCCTTAGAAATGAAAACATCCCCCTTTAAAAATGTCACTTTCTCTAATGTAGAAAATAACGTGGGTATTGGCAGAAAACCTCTGTGGCAGCCATGGAGGTGCTACGCAGCTCCCCCTTCTAGAACCAGCCATGAGAGAGAAGTCAGGGAAGCCTTCTGCTGCTGGACCATCTGGGATGCAGCCAGCCTTGTCCTGGCTGCTCCGTCAGTTCCTGTCTGTCCAGCCCCATGCCAGGCTTCTCTGATGGACAGGTTTTGCCTTCCCTCCCCTCTCCCATTAGCCTCTCCAAGACCCTGCTCAGGGCCGAACCCCAAGTTGAGGCCCTTCCTCTCTGGATGCTCTTTCCTTCTCTCCCTTTCTCAGCTGTTAGACCTGCTTCCAGGTCTGCATGTCCTCCTTGCCCACTTCTGCTTCCTTTTCCCTTCATCCTTTGTGGGTATTTTCCCAGAAAACTGCTTGCATTTCTCCATCTGTCTTGGAGGACCTGAACGGGTGCAGGTGTATAGAATTATTGAATGGGCATTCCCATCATGGGTAAGCAGTGAAAAACCCAGCTGGTATCTATGAGGGTACAGGTTCAATCCCTGGCCTCACTCAGTGGGTTAAGGATCCAGTGTTGCTGTGAGCTGTGGTGTAGATTTTGGACACAGCTTGGATCCTGGAGTTGCTGTGGCTGTGGTGTAGGTAGGCATCTGCAGCTCCGATTCAACCCCTAGTCTGGGAACTTGCATATACCCCAGGTGTGGCTCTATGAAGCCAAAAAAAAAAAAAAAAAAAAAATCACTGAATGAATTTGAAGGTATGCCATTTTCCCATGTGGAAGTTGTGCTGTGGTTAACCAACCCAACTAGGTCTGCCTAAGACTTGAGACCCTCCTAGTTTTGGCACTGAAAGTCCCATATTCCACAAACTCAGTCCTGGCAGATGGGGGCAGTCTTCCACCCTAGATGCGGTATGTCCATATGTACCCAATAATGGACATTTCCAATCATTCTCCCAAAGAATTTGGAGTAGCTCTTAATCAGGAATTCACTTAAGTTACTGTTAATAAAATTTAAATGTAAAATCAGAATCAAGCAAAGGAGGAAACAAATATGCTAACTGTAAGCACTAATCTATTTTGGGGAAACATTGTTTTTCTTGGCTTCAAATTATTAAAGGAATTTCTCATGGGTCTTCATATAAGGACAACGAGTAATGTAAACATTGTCCCTGGCACTAGTTGTTCAGTAAATGCAAAAATATTTTCCATGTGGCCCTTTCTTTTGGTGATCCTTCATAAAAACCAAGGGTATGATATTTAGGTGTACCATGGAAATGTTGATTTTGTGAGGCTCTCAGTTAATGCAGTATAAATTAATGTACTGCTCATCTAGAGTTACCTGAAGAAGAAGCTTTGAGAACTAAGGGAGGTAGAAAAGTAGCTCTCAGAGAAGAAATAGGCTCAAGATTTGCCCATATGAAAATATATATGATTAGGGAATTCCTGTTAAGGCTCAGTGGGTTAAGAACCCAACACAGTGTCTGTGAGAATGGGGGCTTGATCCCTGGCCTCACTGAGTGGGTTGCAGATCCTGCATTGCTGCAACTTAACAGCATGGGTTGCAGATGCAGCTCAGATCTGGTGGAGTTGTGGCTGTGGCATAAGTTGGCACCTGCAGCTCCAATTCTACCCCTAGCCTGGGAACTTCCATATGCCGCGGGTGCAGCCATAAAAATAAAAAAAAAAAAAATAGTGGAGTTCCTACTGTGGCACACCAGTGTCTCTGCAGTGGCTTGGGTTGCTGTTGAAGTGTGAATTTGATTCCCAGTCTGGCTCAGTGGGTTAAGGATCTGGTGTTGCTGTAGCTGTGGCATAGGTCGCAGGTGCAGCTCAGATTTGATCCCTGGCCTGGGAACTTCCATGTACTATTGGTGTAGCTGAGAAAAAACCAAAAAACCCAAATAACCAAAGTTAATGCCCTTGAAATTTCCTATGATGGTAAAAGCAGAATGGTGAAAAACAAACAAATGTCTCTTCTAGCTATAAATACCTTTTGGTTTCTGTCAGTATGTAAAAACCCCAAACTTTGAGAAGATGATTTGTGGAATAATGCAGGATAAAAGATAAAGAATTTTATGATTTCCTTCCTTCTGCTACTTTAGGTTTTGTTCTTTTTCTAATTCTTTTAGGTAGTGGGTTAAGTTGTCAATTTGAGATTTTTCTTCTTTTTTGAGGAAGGTCTGTATTGCTATGAACTTCCCTCTAAGCACTGCTTCTGTGTCATCTCATAGATTTTGAATGAATGTGTTTTCATTATCATTTGTCTTAAGGTATTTTTAAATTTCTGCTTTGATTCCTTGTTGACCCATTGTCTTTTTAGTAGCATGTTGTTTAGTCTCCATGCAGTCAATTTTTTCTCTTTTCCTGTGGTTTTCCAATGGCATGATTTCCAGTTTCATGCCATTGTGGTCAGAGAAGATACCTGAAATAATTTCTATACTCTTAAATTTGTTGAAGTTAGTTTTGTCCCCCATTATGTGGTCAGTCCTTGAGAATGTTCCATGTGCACTTGAAATGAATGCATATTCTCATTTTTTTTGGTATGTAATCATAAATATCAGAGAGGAAATCAATAAAACAGAGATTCATAAAACAATAGAAAAAATCAGTAAAATCAAAAGATGGTTCTTTGAAAGGGTAAACAAAATTGACAAACCTCTGACCAGACTCACCAAGAAGAGGAGAGAAAGAACATTGATAGGTGAATGGATTAAGAAGATGTGGTATATATACACAATGTAATACTACTCAGCCATAAAGAGAACAAAATAATGTCTTTTGCAGCAACATGGATAGAACTAGAGACTCTCATACTATGTGAAGTAAGTCAGAAAGAGAAAGACAAATACCGTATAATATCACTTATATCTGGAATCTAATATATGGAACAAATGAAACTACCTACAGAAAAGAAACAAACTCATGGACATGGAGAACAGACTCGTGGTTGCCAAGAGGGAAGGGGAGGGAGTGGGATGGACTGGGGAGTCTGGGGTTAGTAGATGCAAACTATCACATTGAGAGTGGATAAGCAATGGGATTTTCCTGTACAGCACAGGGAGCTATAGCTAGTAACTTGTGATGGAACATGATGGTGTTTAGTGTGAGAAAAAGAATATATATATATATATATAAATATATATATATATATTTATATATATATGGCTGGGTCACTTTGCTGTATAGCAGAAATTGACAGAACACCGTAAATCAGCTATAATAGAAAAAATAAAAATCTTAAAAAAAAAGAATTTTAAAGACCATAGCATTCATTTATTCAGCAAATAAGTATTTGTTGGATTCTGGTCAGGATGCTAAAGATACACTAATTAATAAAATTTATTCTTATGTGGAGCCTGTATCCTGGTTGGTGGGAGGGATAGGCACAAATAAATGAGTTAACTAGCAAAATAGATGTCAGATGGCAAAAAGTGCTGTGGAGAAAAAGTAAGGAGGGAAATTTTTTGATAGGATCCTTGAGGAAGGCTTTATTGAGAATGTACGTTTAGGAAAAGACATGAGCAGGTGAAGGAACAAGCCAGGTGACCACATGGGGGGAAATACCTGCCACCTGTGTCCAGGTGAAGGCATCAACTTGTGCAAGGTCCTTGTGGCAGGTGCTTTCCTGGCTTGTTTGAGTGATAACAGGACAGTGTAGCTGGAATGGAGTGAATAAAGGAATGAAATCAGAGAGGGACAGCTGTGCGGATTGTCTGGGACCTCCTAAACCATGATATACGAACTTGGACTATTGCTCTGAATGAGCTGGGAACCATCAAGTCTTGCAAAGGGAAGTGATTGATCTGATGTATATTTTAGCATGGTCATTGTGGCTGCCATAAGAGACTGGATGACGAAGACAGGGGTTGAGGATTGGAATGGGGAGGGCTGAGAGGACAGTTGGGAGGCTATTGAAGTAAAGCAGGTGAGAATGGATAGTGGCTTGCAGCTGGGTGATAGCAAGGGCAGTGGGAGGAGAGATTGAATTCTCCATTTATTTTGAGTACAAAGATAACAGGACTGATGTTGAATATAGGTGTAAATAGGTATTAAAGATGACATCAAGGTTCTTAGCCTAGGAAGTTTGAAGGATTAAGTTACCATTTTCTGAGGTGGAGAAGACTAAAGAAATGTAGCTTTCAATGGGAAAAGCAAGATTGCATTTGAACTTATTAGGTTTGCAATATTGTTTAGACATCCAGGTGCAGATATAGAATACGTAGTTGGATATGTGACTACCTCTCTTTGCCTCCATTGCAACCCTTTGGGTCAGAGTCTCTGTCTTCTCTCATCTGAATGATTGTGGTGGCATCTTACTTGGACTTCTTGCTTCTTCCTTTCCCCTCTTCTGTCTTTCACACAGTACCAAGGATTCCCTTAAAACATAAGTCAGGAAAGTTTTGCTTCAGGTATTGATAGACAGGGTAATTTCGACCCTCTCTTATGCTCAAAACAATAAAGGAATTTGGACGAAGTATTTACAAAATATTCTTGAAGGAGTTCCCGTTGTGGCTCACCAGTAATGAATCTAACTAGTATCTATGGGAATGTAGGTTCAATCACTGGCCTCACTCAGTTCATTAAGGATCTGGCATTGCCATTAGCTGCAGTGGTAGAGGTCGCAGATATGGCTTGGATCTGGTGTTGTGGCGGTGGAGTAGGCTGCCAGCTATAGGTCCAGTTTGACCCCCTACCCTGAGAACATTTATATGCTGTGGGTGCAGCCCTAAAAAGACAAAAAACAAAAACAAAAAATATACTTGAAGGCATTAAATAACTATCAAGGTGGCAAAGAGTCACTGGCCATGATTTGGGAAATCTAGATAGATGAGCCTGACATTTGGAACTACATATTCTGGGGTTATTCAATTAGTCTAGAAAATGCTGCTGAGAAGCAATTTTGAGAGGTTTAACAGGATGTAAGAGAAAAGTTGAAATCTATAGCCTGCTAAAGGGAAATCTTCTGTGCTTGAGGTTAGTTCCCTACAGGACTAAACAGGGAAAGGGGTCAACTGGAAATAGACCAATAGACTGACTCACATAGGGCCTTACATGCTCACTAAAAATCACCTTTGTACCTGATATTAGATTAAGGTGATCCTGGATTATGATCAAGTATCTAGCTGAATCAAATGATAATCTTCTTTGAAAAAAGATAACATTATGGTATGCCTCAATCATTTATGCAAATGAGTTTTCAGATACAATTTTCCTTTTGGACAGAAATCTAAATAGCCCAGCTCATCACTGTTAGATGGGAAAGGGATATTGAGAAAACCACACTCCTGAGACACATACATAGGGCTAAGACTGGGACTGGAGTAAGATAAATGATAACTCTCCTGTTTCCACTTTGAGCTTTTACCAAGTGACAAACCAGAGCATTGGAGCACTTGGAGAGAGGTGAAAGAATGGAGAAACTTGACCTCTGTCACAGCTGAAAGTGAAGGAAAAGAGGTAGAACTGAGAAAAGGCACTCCAGGCCTTGCACTAAACACAAGGTACTAATAGCTTTCCACTGAAGGAATTTGAAGTCTGTGGAGCATTAAAGGTAACTATAGAAAAACAAAACCCAAATCCAGTTTAACTATAGACTAAGTTGATTCCCTACACTAATGGCTTGATGGAAGAAAAGGTGCATGTATTTCCAGCTGTAAATTCATTTTTGCTTTTTAAACAGAATGTTTGGCACTCAAAACAATTTACAAGAGAAACCAAAGAGGTTGTGGGAGGGGAGAAGACCCATTATCAAGAAGGAAAACAGTCAACAGAAGCAGACAAAGAGATGGCCCAACTCTTGCAACTATTGGACAGGGACTTTAAAAGCTATGGTTAATACGTTAAGGGATCTAAGTGGAAAAGGTAAATTACAGTGATGGGGAATTTCAAGATAGAGATAGAAAACTTAAAAACAAATCAACTAGAAATGCTGAAAATGAAACCAGTTTTTTTTTTTTCCATAGGATGGTAGCCAGCCTCCAAGATGACCCTTAATGATCCCTGATTCCTAGTGTTCATACCTTTGTGTACTCTCTTTACACACTGACCAAGGATAACCTGTGTTACAAGTGGAATGCTGAGAAATAACAGTGTGTAACTTTGAGGCAGCTTCAGAAAATAGGTCATGGCTTCTGCTTGCTCCCATATTCTGGGGGAAACCATCCACCTTGTAATGGAGACATTAAAGAGGTCAGTGAGAGGGGCCCATGTAAAAAGAAACTATAGTCTTCTACCAACTGGTATTATATGAGGGAGTAATCCTGAAAGTAGATCCTAGCTCCAGCCAATCCTTCAGATAATTACAGCCCTGGATGTCATATTGATAGCAACTTCATGAGTAGCCCCTTGAGCCAGAACCATCAGATAAGGTGTTTTTGAATTCCTTATACACAGAAACTGTGCAGTAAGCCATTTAGTTTTAGTTTGATTTATTATACAGCAGTGGATAACTGATACAAACAGGCCTATCACCAAACTGTACACTTCAGAGGATAGAATCAGTGAACTTGAAGATAGATTTGATAAAATTCAAACCAGAACCCAAAGAATGAAAAGAACAGAAAAACAAAACAAAGTGGAAGAGGACAGCACTTCTGAGACATATGGGACAAATATTGAATATATATAGCTGAATTCATAGAAGGAAAATAGAGAGCTAATGATACAAAAGAAATATATTTAAAAATAATAGGTAAGACCTTTCCAAAATTAATGAATGCAGAAAACCATAGACCCAAGAATTTTAGAGAATCCAAAGCCAGATAAATACACAGGAAAATACACCTAGGCACATACTGGTGAAATTGTTGGGAATCAAAGATGAGAAAATCTTGACAACATACAGAAAAAACAGAACTATTACAGAGGAATAAAGGTAATGTTAACATCTGCCTTCTCATAAACTATCCAAATCAGAAGTCAGTGGAGTGATGACTTTAAAAAGTACTGAAAGAAAGAAGGAAAAATACAGTCAACCTAGATGCTTTACCTAGACAAGATGTCTTTCAAAAATGAAGATATTTTCAGACAAAGGCTGAGAAAACTCATTATCAACAGACTAGGAGTATAAGAGATTTTAAATGCAGCTTATCAAACAGATGGAAGATGATAACAGATGGAAGTTTGGTTTTACATAGAGGAATGAAAAGTGCTGGAAATGGTAACGATGTGGGCAAATAAAGACAGACATTTCCCTTTAATATTTGATCTCCTTGAACAATAATTAGCTGCCTAAAGAAAAATAACAGCATATTTTGAGGTTTGTGACATATGTAAAAGTAAAATATGTGACAGCTATAGCACAAAGTGCAGGAGGTTGCAAAGGGAAGTGTATTATACCTTATGCGAAGTGGAATAATATCATTTGGAGGTAGACAGTGGTGTTAACTATATATGGTAAGTTCTGGAGCAATAACAAATGTAAGTGAAGAGATAGTTAATACCAAACAGCAGAGAAAAAATAAAATCATAAAAATTCTAAAGGAAAAAATCAGGAAAGGAGCAAAAAGGAAAGAAGAACAGAGGGAACAAGTGAAATCAAATAGCAAGGTGATAGCAACCCATCAAGCATTTTGATATTTATATTTTATGTAAATAATCTAAACACTCTAAGTAAAATGTAGAGATTCTTAGATTGGATAAAAAAGCAAGAGCCAACTATTCTCTATAGGAAACTTACTTTAAATATATAGGTAAGTATGGAAAAATTTTATGCAAACACTAATCAAAAGAGCACTGGAATTGCTATAGTAATACCAGAGTAGATTCCAGATAAAGAAATGTTACAAGGGATACAGAATGCTATTATGTGATGCTAAAGGCATCAATTCATTATAAAGATATAATTTTAAATGTATATACATCTAATAAAAAACTTCACAATACATAAAGGAAAAAGCTGATAGTAGTGAAAAGAAAGTTAGATAAATCCACAACTGTAGTTGACTATTTCAATAGTTCTGTCTCAACAATGAGTAGAAAAAACCAGCAAATTGGTAAGGATATAGAAGATGTCAATAGCATTATCAATCAGCAGTATTTATAGAACATTCACCCAGTGGCATTCATTAGTACTTTTCAGGTACCCATGGATGTTCAGTGAGGTGGACCATATTCTTGGCCATTAAAAAAGTCCTCAAATTTAAGAGGCTTGAAATCACAAAGTGTGTTCTCTGTTAAAAATGGAATTAAAATAAAAATCAATATAATAAAAGTATCTGAAAACTATCCAAATGTTTGGAAACTAAACAATACCCTCCTAAACCCATAAAGAGAAAGTGACAAGGAAAAGTATAAAGTATTTTTAACTGAATAGAAATGTAACAACACTTTTCTAAATCATTGCAAAAGAAGGCAAAAGGAGGGAAAAGAAGAAGGGACAAATGGAAAGATGGCAGATTTGAACCCCAAAGTGCCAGTAGTTGCATTAAATAAAAAATTTCCAAAATCGCCAGCTAAAGGACAAGATTTGTCAGACTGGATAAATGTATATAACTCAAAATTATGCTGTTTACAAGAGACACATTTGAAACATAAGGATTTAAAAACATTGAATGAAAGTTAGGTAAGTATTATTCTATTAATGTCAGATGAAGTAAACTCTAAGGGACAAAGCACTAGAAGAGCTAGAGAGATACTTCATAATAGAAAATTCATTAAAGTGAACTCTAAATTTCTATGCAACTAATAACTTGAGGTAAAAATAGATATAAAGCGAAAAATGTCCAAACTTTGAAGAATAATTACCAAATCCACAGTCTTGGCGGAGTTTAACAGGCCCTTCTCAGTAACTAATAAAGATGCAAAAGCCAGTAACGCTAAGTATTTAAACAGTATGTTTAGCAAATATGACTTGGTAACATCAAGAACATTCCCATGTTACCAAGAAGAATGTTTCCTGTAGATGTTATTGTCAGTAGTCTTTATCAAATTGTGAAGAGATACTGAATTTATCAACTATTTTCTCTTCAGGTCTGCATTACTGTCATAGTTTTTCATCTTTATCCTGTTCATATGGTGAATAATATTTTTGAATGTTACAGCAAGCATGCATTTTTAGAATAGGCTTAACTTATTTGTCATGTGTTATGATTTTTATATATTACTGGTTTTGGCTTATCCACATTCTATTGAGGATTTTGCATGTGTGTTCATGAGTGAGATTAATATGCAGCTTTTCTGTCTTGTCCTCATTGGGTTTGGAGGGACTATAAATTAGAGAACATCATGCTGATCAAGCTATGGTTCAGTCCCCCAGCAATTTCACTCCTGGCTGAGTCCCCACAGAGATGCTTACACATGTGCAAATTGTTATGGCAGCATTCTGTAGATAAGTAAATTATGGTTTATGTATTCAATGGAATACTACATATCAAAGGCAATGAGTGAACCACAGCTACAAACAACAAAATGGAGCAAAAATGTGTTGAGTGGAGAAAGCCAGATTTAAAGAATATCTAGTGCCTGATTCTATTTTTGAGTCTAAAGATTGACTTAGAAATAAACTCTAATGTTTAGAGATGAATACTTACATATTTAGACAGTAAAGAGAAGCAAGAAAGGAAGTGAGATGATGCTTACATTAGTGAGGAAAGACCAGGACAGTCGTTAAATGGGATCTTGAGGGGATGTGGGGAGTAATGTGTTGTTTCTTGACATGGGTTGTAGTTTCAGGGCTGTTTCACTGAGGTGTGCATATTTGTGCACTTTTCTGTGTGTCTGTTATATTTCACTGTAACACCTACTGAATAAGTGCCAGACCTTTCAGGCTACTCCTCTGCTTGGAACCTCAGTAGACCTCCACACACTCAGAGAAAAAATCCTTGCAAGGTCTTGCTGTGGCCTGTGATTCCTAACAGAATTTGTCCCCTCTTGTTCTTGCCTGTCTCTGGCCTGCCTTTATCATGCTGCTCCAGCCATGCTGGCTCCTTGGGGTCACTCCAACAGGCTCAGCTAGGGCCTGCCTCAGGGCCTCACACCAGGGCATCCTCTACCTGGAACATCACCCTCACTTGACATAGGGCTCTTCCATTACTTTCGGCAGGTCTCCACTCTAACATTATCTGCCACTGTTTCCCCTCCTCTGTAGTTGTAACTCATTCCTTCCCTTGCCTGCTTAACTTTCTTCGAAGCATCCTCATTATCGAATCCATAATATGTTGTATTTATTTTGCTTATTGTTTACCTCCCCCATTAGTCCAATAGCTCCAGGAGAGCAGGAGTTTTTCTTTTTTTTTTTTTTTCCTGTTTTGTTCTCTGCTGTATCCTCAGTGCCTATGCCTGACATAAAATACATGCTTAATCTTACTGAATGAACGCATAGAGGAGATTAATGAATGTGGAGATCAGAGGAGCAGTCGGGGCCAGGGATGCACATTGAGATATTGGGCTTGATGGTGAGCACTGAGGACAAGAAAGAAGGGCTTGAAAGGTAGAATTCTGGCGATAAAGAGGATCCAGCAGAGGACTGGAGGAAAGGCAAGAGATGGTGGTATTCAGAAAACCTACTGGTGAAAATCTTTCAAGGAAGATGTGACTGATATTAATTACATAGATCCTGCCAGTGTAACTAAGCTTTTTACATATGATAACCAATTTCATGCTGATTTCTGGGATATTATTATTCCCACCATTTTACAGATGAGAAAACTGAAGCAAAGAGAGACTTACTGATTACCCAAGGTCAGCCAAGATGTAAGTGGAGGAGCCAGAATTGGAACTCAGGTAGCCTGGCTTCACAGTCCGTACCCCTACCCCCTTTGCCATGCTCCCTGATGGCTAGATTAAATGGTGCTGATCAAGTAAGATGGGGATTGAGAATTGGATTAATTATTCTGGCACTTATTGATGACCTTGATATAGAGTCGTAGGGCAAAAGTATGACTACATTGTTATAAGAGCACATGTAAAGAGGGGAGTTGAGTGTGGACAACTCTTTAAAAATTTAGCTTTTAAAGGAAAGGAGATAAGTGGGATGATCACTGGATTGGGAAGCAGGGTCAAGAGAATTTTAAGATGGGGGAATAAAAGTATATGAATATGCAGATGTAAACGGTCCGATTGATGATTCTCCTCTGTCCTCAAATATGTGAAAGGAAGGGGTAGGGCTGCCTGTTTCCAGCCTGGAGCTAGGACAGTTGTCCATATAAGTGGAAGAGAAGGTAGAGCATATGGACACAGATGGGGTTAGATGAGTCAGTGAGGTGGGAACTTGTGTGAGTTTTTTGATTGCTCCTTTTTTCTCAGTGAAATAGGAGACACTTGTTTTCCATTGAAAGGAAGGAATGGGGAGATCTAACTCTCGTTGGAGTTCTCAGGAGAGAGGAAAAATGAGGTAGCTTAGGATGGAGTGAGATTGAACAGGCAAAAGTCCAAGGATTCCTTCTGGTCCCACTAAGTTTAGCATTCAGCTGCCTTTGGACTGTTCCTTGGGATGGTTTTGTCAGGCAAGTAGAGAGCACAGGGGCCTGAGGGTGTATACCAGGGAGGATTGTGATCATGGCTATTAGGCTGAAGCTGGGTGGTGAGGGGAGTGAGGATTTTGGAAGAGTGGAGCGTGGGCTTGGGAGACGGTGCTCAGGTGGCAGGATCACGAGTTGTAGATTTCAGGGGCCAGACAAGTCCTGCAGACAGAGTATTAGTAGAGATGCAGGTGGGATGCTTGAAAGTGAGGTTCTGGAGGAGTTACACTTAGTGAGGTCTGGGAAATGCCCCTGAGTGTGAGGAATAGAGATCTGGTGGAGAACAAGATCCCTGAAAGTGAAGAAATGAGGAAAGTGATAGACCATTTTCTCAGACATAACAGGCTAAGTGATTTAGACCATTGGTTTAGGATGTGTTTCCCAGAGTACTTCTACTGAGATTTGATAAGAGTTATTAGATAATTGATCCAATCTGATAAAGACCTGAATATTTTGCTCATGACCAATTGAAAAGTGAGGAAGATTGAACCCTCTTATGGAAGTTGAGAAGTCTACTAGCCACACCCATCTGGAAAGCCTTTGTTATAATCTAGGCACAAGAAGAAAATGTGTAGAACTGTGTGTATTTGAGCCTTTTACTACACATTTGGGGTTGGGCTGTCCCTCACAGGGCAAGTAGGCATTGTCCCAGTTGTCTATGGAGTGAGGGGGGAGCATCTAGGGAGGGGGTGGGTTTCCCTTAGTTAGGAGAGGTAAAGCATGTGTCCTGTTGCCCACATTTCTCTTTGCAGCTGTTAGAGATGTTTTCTTAGATTTGAAGCACTGGGCTCACTAGGATGACATCTGTGTGATTCATCCATGGATGGTACTGACTCAGCCCTTGGGCTGCTTCAGGGGCACTGTGGTGGGGATCGCCAGTGAAGTTCCTGGCTCAAAATGCTGCCCTGGTACCTGTGGCTGCTCCCTGGACTTGGTGGACTCTACTTAAGTCTGACCCACCCTGCTCTTAGCCCCTCCCTCAGGAAGAGCAATAACTGATTTTTTTTTTATGGCCACACCCTTGGCATATGGAAGTTCTGGGGGCCAGGGATCAAATTGGAGCTGGAGTTGCAGGTCTACACCCCAGCCAGAGCCATGCCAGATCCAGGTCACATCTGCGACCTACAGCACAACTTGTGGCAACTCTGCATCCTTCACCCACTAAGTGAGGCCAGGGATCGAACCCATGTCCTCGTGAACACTATGTCAGGTTCTTAAACTGCTGAGCCACAATGGGAGCTCCTAATTTTTGGTTTTTATTTTTAATTTAGTGAAGTATAGCTATTTACAATGTTGTGTTAATTTCTGCTGTAAAGAAAAGTGATTCAGCCATACATTCAGACACACACATTTCCATTCCTATGTAGGTTATCAGATAATATTGAGTAGAGTTCCCTGTGCTATGTAGCAGATCCCTGTTGGTCATCCATTCTATATACAGAAGTGTACATTTGCCAGTCCCAACCCCTCAATTCATCTCTCCCTCCACCTTCCCCTTTGGCAACCACAGATTTGTTTTCAAAGTCTGTGAGTCTGTTCCTGTTTTGTAAATAAGTTCATTTGTATTATTTTTAAAAATCCACATATAAGTAATATCATATATTTATCATTCTCTGGTTTACTTAGTATGATAATCTCTAGGTCCATCTATGTTACTGCAAATGGCATTATTTCATTCTTCTTTATGACTGAGTACTATTCCATTGTATATATGTACCACATCTTCTTTATCCATTCCTGTCAATGGACGTTTAGGTTGCTTACATGCCTTTGCTGTTGTGAATAGTGCTGCAGTGAACATTGGGGTGAATGTATCCTTTTTGAATTATAGTTTTCTCCAGATATATGCCCAGGAGTAGGATTGCTGGCTGTTCAGTTGTTTTTTAACTGGTTTGCCTGAAGTCCTCTTTATCATATATATAAGGATGAGCATGGCAAAACAGAATTTAATACTTGCTTTAAAGCAAGTAGTCAAAGAAACTCTCAAAATGTTTGTTCTGTAATAATGATATGCTTAGAAATAGCTGTAGAAAGTGCCAGGGACTGTTGTAAGTACTCTACGCTCATTAACTTCTTCACTCCTCAGAACACTTTGTGATGGATTTATCATCTCTCTTCTGCAGATGAGCCATAGAGCTGAAAAGAGGCAGGCTTGGGATTCAAACCCAGGTAGTTTGGCTTCAGACTTTTTGCCCTCCTCACTGGGGGGAAAATGAAAATAATGGAGCATAAATGTTGGCTCACTGGGGTGGAAAAAATGGAAATAATGGAGCAGAGCCATGCCAGGAACTTGGAAAGTGGAGGCAGAGTCTAGAAAACATTGAAACTTAGATCACTTTTAGTTACCAAGAAAGCTGTTGGCAACATGTTTCCTATGCAAGCTTTCCATGGTGGATGACTCATACTTTTGATATCTTATGTAAGGTTACTCAGTTACATTGAGTTTATTTTCAGGTATCTTTAAGAAAAGCTTAGCAACAGCAACAAGGGATGGCATAGCATCACTTCTGAACTATCTCTCTGATTGAATACTGTGAGGCAAGTAAAAAAAAAAAGTTCCTAATAGAATTTCATGGGCAACAGAGGTTTCACATTTCTTCTGGCTGACAGATTTCCAAAGTCACCCTTTAGGCCCCTCGCAGGTTCATTTTGCTGCTTGTGTTTTATATCAAGCTTTGATTGATGATTTACTGAGAGTCCTTACTTGTGATGGATTTGTCTTTTGTCCAGCCTTTGCCTTCATTCCCCATACCTGTGTGGATACCTCTAGAGGATTCTTCCTAAGCGGGATGCAGTCTTTTTGAGTTGACAACATGAGGCAGAGAGAGTGTCCAGCCTCCTGTCCTGGAGGTGGGACCTGCAGACATCTTAGCTTGTTACTGATCCCCCATGGATGGGGTCATCAGGTCCTTGGGTGCCTGGGTCGGGGGCGCCATGGCTGGAGGATGGATAGAAGCAGCTCCACTCAGGTCATGCCACTGGGATCTTCCTGGTTCTTAGGAAGGTGAGCTACAAATAAATAATAACGTGCCTTGAGTGTTCACGACAAACCACCCGTTTACCCTGACTGAAACCATCAGCTTTGCTGATTGAATTTAATTAATACTTTTTGATGCAGTAATATATAAGAGCAGTACTCTGCTATATGCCTGAAATGCAGTGCCATGTAAAAAAGTGACGTGGAGTGTGATACCACTATGGCACAGAAGTTCTTGGAAAAATAACTAGTGCATAGCAGAGTTGTGTCAGATGCTCATTAACCTTGGATTGTTCCTGCTGTCACCTCTCTCCTGCAGTCACCTGGGCTGTGTGACAAGGTGCATGCTGGTCAGATGATCAAGGGCCAGGTCAAATCTTTCCCTCTTCCCCCCTCTTTCTTTTCCTACCATATGTGTTGTCAGCATCCCAAGAAGTTTGTGACGTGCTCACCCTGTTTCCTGTGGCAGGTCCTGGGCAGGCTCAGCATCTTGCAGAGTGATGGCTCTTTAGGATGTGTGCTCACTGCACTGGATCTTTCTAGAACAGACTGTGTGTGGGAGGAAGAAGTACAAGGAGGTGGGGTGGGATGGGATGCAGAGAGTTTGTCTGTTGAAATATACCGTGATGTGAAAGCAAAGCTATGGTTCTCAGAGCAGCAAAAGTTATAGATAGTTGGTCAAAAAAGGATGCTGAGTAAAATATTCTATATCTCTCTAGAATATTTTAGATCCCTCTAGCCAGTGGTTTTAACCTTAATCTTTATGGCCTGTACTAGGGAGCTTGCAAATTTTTACTTTGCACCATGAATCACCAAGTTACATCGTTTTGTATGTGTGTGTGTGCGTGCACACGTGTGCCTGTTGTAACCGCTAATTTCACTTCACTTAAAGAACAATTATTTGCCAGTGTGAGAGTGGAGGAGCATTGCTACCACCTGCCCTTGTTGCATCAGAGTTTGTTCTGCTGGGTTGATCTCGCCTTAATTCCCAGCTCTATAATAATTTACTAGAGAGCAGACTCTGGGCTGTTAAGCAGTGTAAATATTCACGTTTTTAGTGGCTAATGTGAATGCCCTTCCTGCTGCTAATAATTTCTCAGTGAGGGGGAAGAACAGGTGTGTGACCCTGGGATTGTGCTGTTTTGAGTTAACGAGGATGTCAAGGAATTTATGACCTTGCACTTCATGTAATTTTCAGTAAATTGGCACCAAATGATGTTTACCATCATAAAGGGGGTTACTTGGGAAAAAAGGGTTATTTTTGAATGCAATCCTCTATTTATCCACACAGAATAAATTAAGATGTACAGTGTATCTCCATTCAAGTAAGTATGAAAGATCAATTTTCCTTTTTAATTGTCAGCTTTGAATAGATTTTAAGTTCTTTTCTAAAGCAGAAATCTCGTAGACTAAGTTTGCATGAGCAAAAATTTATTTTTAAAACTTTTAAAAACGAAATTTAAAGTCTATAGAACATCATAAACAGTTATATAATGAAGAAGTGATAATAAATAATAAATAATTAATTATTACTTAAAATAGGGTATTGTTAGCACCGCAGAAATGCCTAAGTGTGCTCTGACCTTCTGAGACAACCACTCTCCTGGCTTTTGTGATAATCATTTATTTGCTTTATTTCTACTTGTACCACTTTTGTGTTGAGCATATTATAAACTCTATCCCTAAGGTTTTTTTTTTTTTTTCCATTTTTTTGTTGTTTTCATTCATCTAATTGTGCCAGAAAGAACAGATGGTCTGGGAGATAGGATGATAGGACACTATTATTATTATTACTTTATTTCTTCACCCCAATCTAGTTTTGTCATTTAGATCCTCTGGATTTCTTATCTGTGGAAATAAACAAATGAGAGTTTTGATTAGGTTAGTGGTCTCATAGTTATTTATGAAACATATAAAAATAAATCAGCATTTATTTTGTTAAGATTCATAACTTTTACTCATTATAAAATCAAGAAATGAGAACACATCAGCACTTTGGCAGTATTTGATGTGTTAAAATTTCTAATCTGGAGGTCCCCTATTTTGAAGGTTATCTTATTTTAAAGGTGTATAAAAACTGAATGTGTGGAGTTCCTGTTGTGGCTCAGTGGGTTAAGAACCTGACGCAGTGTCTGTGAGGATGTGGGTTCGATCCCTGGCCTTGCTCAGTGGCTTAAGGAGCCGGTGTTGCTGTGAACTGCAGCGTAGGTCATGGATGCGGCTTGGATCTGGCGTTGCTGTGGTGTAGGCAGGCAGCTGCAGCTCCTAGTCAACCCTGATTCTGGGAACTTCTTTATGGTGCAAGTGTGGCCCTATGTGGAAAAACAGTGAATGTTCAATAGCAAATAAGCACATGATAAAGTACTCTGCATCCTTCATTATTGAGGAAATGAAAATAAAAACCACACTGGTATGCTGTTTCACCCCCACTCATATGACTGTAATGAAAAAGACAAGCGTTAGGGAGGATGGGAAGAAATTGGAACCCTTTTACATGCTGCTAACAATGTGAGGTGATGAAGCTGCTTTGGAAACAGCCTGGCAGTTCCTTACAAGGTTAAACATACACTCTACATATGACCCAGCAATTCCACTCCCAGTAAGATACCCAGAGAAAGCCTTGTACACAAATGTTCAGAGCAATATTATTCAAGCAGCCAAAAAATAGGATCCACTCAAGTATCCAGCAACTAATGGAATTCCACAAAAGGTCTATCCACACCGTGGCATATTATTTAGTTGTCAAAGGAAATGAAGTCCTGATGTGCACTATCATGTGGATGAACCTTGAAAATGCAATACGGAGTGAAAGACCCCAGATGCAAAAGACCCCATAGTGTGTGATTCCGTTTATATGAAATGTTCAGAATAGGCACATCTACCTAGAAAGAAGGTAGATAAGTAGCCGCCAGTGGCTGAGGGTGACAGGTAGATGGAGGGGCAGCAGCTGAGGGCTACAGTATTTATTTTGGGGGTGACAGTATTTGGAAATGGAGTGTGGTGGTTGCACAACTCTGACTATATTGAAAACCAGCCAATTGTCCATTTAAAGTGTGAATTGTATGGGTATATGCCTAATGACCTTCTCTGTCTCAATTCCCACTAGCCGTTGTGTTTTCAAAATGTTTCCATTTCTACTCACTTTTTAATAAATAATGGGAGCTAAAGGCACTAACAGTTTCAAGTATTTTCACAACTATCCTGATACTTGGTTTGTAAGTATAGAGGGCTTGACAGAGGGATTTGCTGGCTGTCAGGCGTTGCTTGGTGACATGATGGCTCAACATGTGTGTCTAGATATGCACACATGTTCAACCTTGGGGATGAGAAGGCGATATTAATATTTAAGTGAGGTTTATTCAAAAGTTGGACATAAAAGGTGACTGTCTGAGTGCAATACATGTTTGAATGTATATGTTTCTTTTAATGACAGTTTTGATAAGTTTGAAATTTGCTAGAAAAAGAAATCAAAACCCATTAGGGTTCATGGAACCCTGAAGCACTATTGTAGAATGTAATTTGTAAACACTAGATCGTATTTTTCAACTTTCATATTTGATTATTTTATTCAATTTAAAGCCACACCTAAACATCTATTTATTTACCACCATCCAAAAGACTTGTTGGGTTGATTTTTGATAGGTGCCAGCTAAATAGAGTAACCATTTGTGCTTGGTTATTTGCATGGTAGAGGAGGTTTTTCAAAAGGCAACAATCTAAACGTCCATCGACAGGACATTTAGATTGTTGCCTTTTGAAATTTATCTTTAGTGGTATTGGATAGCAGAAACTTTAAAAATTAGCATATGAAAATTCATTATTAAGCCAATGATCACAAACTAGGTTGTGATGATTTTTTCTGCACAGTGCTCTGTGAATCTGAATTTTCTCTCAAAATACATACATCACTGATGTTCTCTCTGAGGGTGTCTGAAATACCCCAGCACAAAATTTATATCATTTTATAGAAGAGGAGTCTGGAAGGCTGTTAGAGATGGTCTTGTTCAACTTTCTCATTTCCAACTGGATAAACAGTTTGAAACTAGAGCCTCCTAGTTGGTGAAATTATCTATAGGATAATTTTGGAGATTTGGATTTACATATATAATATATACAAATATTATGTATTATCTACTATATATTATATAATATGTATTGTATTATGTGTAATAACATTTAATATATATAAATATGTGTAATGTTATGTAAAATATATAAATATTTACATAATGTATATTTAACATATAATTTGTGTATATTACATAGACATATGTATTATTATCTAATATATAAAAAAGTATATATGTCTATATAATTTGTAACTAAGCTTATATAATTTATGAAAAATGCATATATATTATAAATATATATAAATGTACATAGAAGTATTATATATACATTTATACACATATAGATAATATATATAAGTATTATATATCAATACTGTGGGAGTTCCTGTTGTGGCTCAGCAGTAATGAACCTGACCGGTATCCTTGAGGACACAAGTTGGATCCCTGGCCTTGCAGAACGAGTTAAGGATCAAGCATTGCTGCAAGCTGTGGTGTAGGTCGCAGACGTGGCTCAGATCTGGCATTGCTGTGGCTGTGGCTGTAGCTGGCAGCTGCAGATCCATTTTCACCTCTAGCCTGGGAACTTCCTTATGCTAGAGGTGCAGCCCCCCCAAGAAATATATATATAAACTTTTATATATCTATATAAACTTATATATTTATAAGTTTATTATAAGTTTATATAATTTAATATATAAAACTTATTATATAATTTATGTTTATAAATATATATTAAATTTATAAAGAAAGGCTCTGGAAACCTGTGGAATTTCTACATCTGGGCCATCTTTGTTTCTCTGGAAGTGGATTAATTATCATATGGTGACACTGAACTCTAACAGCTGAGTTGGCACCCTCAACCAACTCAGCTGAGTTGGTACCCATAGGATATTGTGACTGGATGATCTGCATAAAGTTGTCTCTAATAGCTGGACTTCACCTTTCCTGCCTCTCAGGTCCATCGCCTATCCCTGGATTTGCAGAGCGAGGCTGAGTCAGTCTCTTTTGTATTCGCAGCTGCATGTTAAGGTGGGCGTCTGCGGTGCTCCACTCCCTTGTCGAAAATGTACTGCAAGCTTTAAATATCCTCCTGTTGATGGACATTTAGATTGTTGCCTTTTGAAAAACCTCCTCTTACAAAACAATTCTGCAGTGCACAGTCTTGTTCATGTCTCCTTGTGCACAGAGAACAACTTCTAGATGTGCTTAGAAGTGGCTGAGTAATAAAGCGTACACTTATTTTATTTCTTTTGATTGTCTGACTGTACCTTCTACAATTTTTAGTACAGTTTTTATCCACAGTGTTGATAAGTACCCATCCTTGTCTTATTTTTGACTTTCAGGGGAGGGTTTTCTGATGTTTCACCACTTAGGAGGATGTTTGTGGTCAGTTTTTGGTAGAATTTTTTGTCCGGTAAAGGAAATTCTCTTATTCCTTGATTGGTAAGAATTTTCTTTTGGAATTATGAATGGTGGTTGAATTTTGTCAAATGCTTTTATAGCCAATTTTGTTTTAATCCAGTCTTCCAAGACATTTCACATTGGGGGCATCCGCATCCCCAGTTCCCTATTGTCTCACATGTAGGGGGTAGTCTGGGGGCTTCCCATGATTTAAATCTGGCCTTTGTATCTTGGGGAGGAGTCCTGTAACTTTTGGTTAAGCACAGTCCCCCTGGGCACTTGTGGGATTTGCCATCAGACCCCTCCTTAAAGAAGCCCAGCTAGGAGTTCCCGTCGTGGCTCAGTGGTTAACGAATCTGACTAGGAACCATGAGGTTGTGGGTTCAATCCCTGGCCTTGCTCAGCGGGTTAAGGATTCAGCATTGCTGTGAGCTGTGGTGTAGGTCATGGACGCGGCTCAGATCCTGCGTTGCTGTGGCTCTTACATAGGCCTGTGGCTGCAGCTCTGATTCCACCCCTAGCCTGGGAACCTCCATATGCCGTGGGTGTGGCCCTAGAAAAGACAAAAAAAAAAAAAAAAAAAAAAAAGGCCCAGCTAAATACATTCTTACCTGAGATGCTTCCTCACTGGAGACATGCAGACAGCCTCTGACCAGTTAGGTTCCCCTGAATTGCAGGCACTGGTCCCCTGGATCCTAACTCTGCAATCATCAGAGGAGGGTAGCACACCTGAGGGCTCTGAGCCCCTTCTCTCTTCCATTTCTTACATTCCTGTGTTATCAGACAGTTATTCAGACATTTGTATGAAACCCAAGTGCTAGAGCTCTTATTTATGTAAACAAAGTAAAGTGCTTAATTTTTGGTAATATTTCATGTCTAAGTTCCCTGTTTGCTCTAAAAGAAAGCCACACAGTGAATTAAGAAAACAGCCTTATGCTGTATTTTAAGTGAATTTAAATAGTATTTCTTGGAGTTCCCTTATGGTGCAGAGGGTTAAGGATCCAGCGTTGTCAGTGCCGTGGCACGGGTTCAATCCCTGGCCTCACTCAGTGGCTTAAGGATCTGACATTGTGGTGAGCTGTGGTGTATTTCGCAGATGCTGCTTGGATCTGGCATTGCTGTTGCTGTGGCATAGGCTGGCAGCTACAGGTCATATTCCACCCAACCCCTAGCCTGGGAACTTCCATATACTGCGGGGATGTAGCCTTATAAAGCTGAAAGAAAACCCCCAAAAAACAAAAAAACACCAAACCCCACAGGAAAAAAGGATGAATACTCCATAACCTGGGGTGAGCCCTAGAGGCGTGGAGGGAAAGGGAGCTTACCAACCACAAGGCTAGGGTTTCTCTGCCCTGTGATGCTGGTTCAGCTGGGAGGAGCATGCTGACCTTGGGGAAGAGATTTCCCATGCTGGCACCTTTGATCTCATCTGCTTCTGGAGCACAAGCTCAGAGGCACAGAAGGGGCTCTGATCCCCAGGACTCCCTCCTGATAGTTCATTTCATCCTTTCCCCGTTTCACCGGAAGCTGTGAAGGGGTGAGGATGTAGTAGGCATCCCTCCTCTCAGGTATCTCCCACACAGATGGGGACCCGTCGTACCACCAGCTTCCGTCCGCCTCTCCCTCTCCTGGCTCCATGCTGGGGAAGAAGCCTGCTAGCTCCAAGCAGGTTGAGACCATCTTCTGGATTCTTTCTTCCTTGAAGAGGGAAGGTTCTTGGCTCCTTGGTCTTCTTAAATTTCACATTCATAGCATGTCTTTGGTGAATAACTCCTAAGTCTGTGACAAGACATTTGTGAATTTGCTGAGGCACAGGAGTGCCCACATTTCCCTGTCATTTTGTTTTTTTGATTTGATGGTTCAGAAATGGAAATCCGTAGGTAAAACATAAATCAAGGCAGTCTTTCAAGGTCTCCAGTGGCTTCCCGTTGAATTTAGGATAAAACCCAAGCTCCCTTACATGGGCCAGCGTGACCCCAGCCTGTGGGGCTTGCCTGTGTCTCTGATCTCGGCTCACAACCTTTCTTTAAACCTCACCCCTCCTTGGCTTTAGAGAGATTTGCCTCAGGTGTGACTCCTGCAGCCCTTCCTCTTCTGCTGCCTGCACACCTGTAACTGTCCAATTATGTGGGCATGAAAGACAGTGCTTCCCCCCACCCCCCCCACCCTGGGCAGAGCCTAACCTCTAGAGTTGCCCTGTGGAGTTTGAGATCTTGGATTTCTCCACCCCAGACCCCATCCCTCCTTGACCCTGTTTTGCTAGCCACCATCTCATCAGCTTCCTAGGAGCATTTCCTTAGGAATCTTCTTGCCTATGGCTCCTCCTCCTGGGCTCTGCTCCATGGGAATCTGACCTAAGACCTGATTTCAGCAGCCCCCCTCCAACCACTACTGGGGAAATAGAATTAACTCCAATAAATGATCTTCTGACCCGGAAACCTTCTGCACAAAGGGAAGAAAGAAAATAGTTTTATTTTTGTTTTATTTTTTATTTTTTAAATGATTTTAATTTTTTCCATTATAGTTGGTTTAGAGATTTTTTTTAATTTTTTATTAATGATTTTTGTTTTTTTCAGTTTTATTATTGAGTGAGCATTAAACTGGAATGTGATGAGCTTCACAGGCAGTGTGCTAAGAGATTGCAGAGACAAATGTTACCTTTTTATGGATCCAGGTATACATAACCCATTGCAAACAGGTGCCCAGAACACACAATAACTCGTCCTCAGTTAAGACAACTTCATGGCACCATTTATTACACGTAGTTCATCCAAAGTTCCTCTGGGCATTGGGGTGACTATCCCTGTTAGTTACTTGGTTTTAATACACAGGAAAAAACACACTTTTTTCTACCTTTCTGACAGGGGATAGTTTTGCAACTGGGAGCCAGGTGCAGCCCAGCTAAGTAAGGCTCCTGCCCAGAAACTGGGAGATGTTTGCATTCCAAAGAGATGGTCATTAGGTCCTTCAGAAAGATACTCCTGGGTCATGAAGCTGGCAGAAGAAGCCTTTGTTAGCTTGAAAATCATTTACATATATTTCAAAGAGGCAAGAAAGAAGCCCCAATTACAAATTTTCTAGTGCGAAATACTCAAAGAAAAGGGAAAGAGGACATCACTTCCCATATTTTTAATGGTGAGAATTAAGTTTCTTATGCTTTATTTGTCCTTCCACCACGGGGTTCAGTCTTAGCTGCCTTAGAGACGCCATCGTATCCCTTGCATTATTTATATGACATATACCTAAATTATAAAGTCTAGTAATAAAGTGGATACCTGTGAAGCTAGCATCCAGTCTGAGACCTGAACCTTGGATATCCTCTGTTCCACAGCCCACCACCCTGCCGATCCCTCCCAGACATCATCTCACTTGAATTTTCTATTTATTTATTTCCTTGCTTATACTACATACGTGTACTTTCTTAACCAACAGTTGTAAACTAAACTAATAGTTTAGCTCTGCTTAGTTTTGGACTTTAAAAAAAGGTGCACTTTTTTCCAAGGCCAGTATGTTTCTTTTATTATTTTTGTGTTTGATGTAAGATGGTTGAATGATTTCATTTATTAGCATTACAAAATACTTCCCATGCAAAAACCTAAACCACATGGGCCTGATTTCATTTGGCCAAAATCCAACCCATGAGATTGGACACTCAAGATCAAAATCAAAATGTTGCTAGAGCTTTCCAATAATAGACATCATGGTCACCCTTTGAGGGATCAGCAAGCCTTTCCTTCCAGACTAGCCTTTCCCAATGAGCATAATGTCTCTAAGACTCATGTATTGTTGCGTGCAGCTGTGCCAGTAGCTAATATTCCACTACGTGTCCATAGAAGCAGATATTTTACCCAGTCTCCTGTTTGTGGAGATCCTGTTTTGTGATCATTAAGAAACATTCTTGTCCTGTCTCCTGGCGCCATGTGCAGCCATCTCTCTTGTGTGTACCAAGAATGGGATTGCTGGGCACTATGTTTTATTTTCCTTACAGCTCTTAAGCCTCTGAAAAGCTCTGTTTACTTATTTGTTTCCTTGCTTACTGTCTGTCTCCTCCCCTCCTGCCCCAGCATGAGCTCTGCTAGTAAATCTCCTTCATGGACACACTGGTCTCGACCTGCTGCACGTGTTGACACCAGTGACCCAACACCTGATGCCTGCCTTTGCTAAACAGATCCGCTAGAGAACACCAGCTCTCCATTCTGGTGAAGGCAGTGAAGGAAAAAAGAAATAAGGAACATGAGGAAACTGATGGTTGCTAGCCTGAAAATAGAAGTTTCAAGGGAGAAATTATATGCCTCTGCCGTATTTTTAAATGTAGGGGTTTTGACTGTCAAGATCTATTATTAGTTAAAGTTGAAAGGGTTTTTCTCTTCCAACTGCCACTGTGTTTGAGTAAACAAAAATCATGTTTAAGGCTCTGAAGCCTCAGTAAACAGGGTAATGTCAGCATCGATAAGGAAATAGAATAGAATTTGCTAAGATTGGTTTGCTGAGAGTAGGTAATGACTGAAGAGGGATTTAAGATTAGCATCCATTTGGGTGACAAATTTGATATGCTGTGTTGTCTTTGGTATAATGAAAACGCAACCAATTGTTGAATTTCTCTTAAAAAAGCCATCTCTTTAGAAGGAGGTGGGGGCAGTATATTAGAGGGCAGGATTTGGAAATGTCAGGGAGATGTCCGAGTAGGACGTAAAGTCTTACTTCATCGATTCCACTGTTTTTAATCCCATGTTTTAATTTAGTATGTGGCAGCTCTAGGCTAAAAACCATCTAATCTAAAGAACACACCAGCAGTGGAAAGGGGTGCTGCTGGATTTAGTGTGTGGCTTGCGTCTTCAAGACAGTTGTTCCGTTGACCTGGAGAGAAACCCATGTGAAAGTTCCATGAATCTCTGTCATGGCTCTCCTGGGAACCCAATTCCAATACGTAAAAACAGCGTTCACCATTCCCGGGGTAAACGGTTCCCACTGTTCCTAGGATGCATTTCTTCTTGCAGCACTTTGCTGTGTTGCTAGTTCTTTTCCCTGATTGATTTGATTGAGACAGTTTGAATCCTTTTAAAATTCATTTTTAAAAAATGCATTTCTGTCCACCAGTAAAAACACTTCTGAGCCCTACTGGGAGTTGGGCTTTTTTGAATTGTCATCCTGCCAGTTTTTTCTTTCACTTGGAGAAAGTGTTAATCTATTTCCAGAATGCATCTTAAGTAGTGCTTTCATCTATTCTAGTAATTTCATTTCTGAGTTTTAAACCACAGATGCATCACTTGTTAAATCTTTGAAAAAAGAAATGAAAGTTTGGAAATAGTCCTTCTTTTGGAGTTTTTTCCTCTTAAAGTCTAGAATAATCACCCACTTATAATTAGTTTAGCATCAAACATAAACTCTTTTTTTAAAAATTTTATTTTTATAGAGCTACACCTGTGGCATATGGAAGTTCCCAGGCTAGGGGTCCAATTGGAGCTACCACAGCAATGCTAGATCCAGGCCATCTGCAACCTTCGCTGCAGCTTGTGGCAACGCTGGATCTTTAACCCACTGATCAAGGCCAGGGATCACATCTGCGTCCTGATGGATGCTAGTCGGGTTTGTTACCGCTGAGCCACAATGCGAACTCCAAACATGATGCCTTTTAAAAATCTAAATTTGTCCTTCATTTTATAACAGCTTTGAAGTTGGAGGAGGGGGGTGCTGTAAATGCCCTTAGTTCTGGGGTAGGAATAAATTTTTTTTTTCTTTTTATGGTTGCTCATGCAGCATATGGAGGTTCCTAGACTAGGGGTCGAATTAGAGGTGCAGCTGCAGGCCTATGCCACAGCCACAGCCACACTGGATCTGAGCCACATCTGTGATCTTTGCCACAGCTTGCAGCAACATTGGATCTTTAACCCACTGAGTGAAGCCAGGGATCAAATCTTCATCCTCATGGAGACTCGGTTGGGTCTCAACCCACTGGGCCACAAAGGGAACTCCTGGGCTGGGGATGATTAATGCCTAAACAAAACTTTTAGAAAGAAGTCTTTGTAGTCAACCAGATAACTTGAAAATATAGATTCGAAGTTCCAGGAGACTCTTTTACTACAAAATATTAAGTGCCAGAAAAGGTCAAGGATACCATACTGAATTTATATATGTGGCCTGAGGAATCTTTCTTTTTAGATTGAGGGATAAAGGACTTTTAGAGCATTTTATTTTTATTTGATTTTTTTTTTGTCTTTTTAGGGCCACACCAGCGGCATATGGAAATTCCCATGCTAGGGGGTAAATTGGAGCTGCAGCTGCCAGCCTACATCAGAGCCACAGCACCTCGGGATCGAAGCTGCATCTGGGACCTACTCTACAGTTTGCAGTAACGCCAGATCCTTAACCCACTGAGCAAGGCCAGGGGTCAAACCTGCATCCTCATGGATACTAGCTGCGTTCATTACCATAGAGCCGCAATAGGAACTCCAGAGCACTTTTATTTTAGTATAATAATTGAACAAACAAGTGTGAGCCTTGTTGGTCTTGCTAATTTTGCTAAATTTCTCTATTACTGTTACTTTAGGAGGAATGGGGTCTGCAGCTATTCTGGTAACCATAATCAAGTCAAATACATTCTCAGGTTATGGGGTAGAGGTGGGACAGAAACACAAATGATCTGTCACGTAGGCTTTCCATCTTTTCATTTTAATTTTAGCTTGTCACTAATCCATCTTCCTCCAGCTCACATGATGGCCATCTTATACCTTCAATAATGTGGATTTGTTTGGGGGCAGTCGTGCAGTTTTGAGATTTCATTGGTGATCACACTTTTACGTCTCAGTGTGGATAACTTTTCGTCAAGAGGTTGCTCTCTCTTACATGATACATAGTGTAAAAAACCTCCTTGATTAGAGGAACCATTTCTGACTTACTTGTATTTGTACTTGTCCTCATGGCGTATCTGGCATACAGTCCTTATGTCCTGAATACTTGATGAACTGAATGCTTTGGGATCCTAGAGCACTGTGGCTGTCAGAGAATCAGTTATGTTTTTGGTTTGTTTTGTGTTTTTGGTATTGGAGTATAGTGGACTTACAATGTTATGTTAGTTTCAGGTGTATAGCAAAGTGAATCAGTTATACATATACATATATGCATTCTTTTTCAGATTTTTTCCCCATGTAGGTTAGGTAGACAGTATTGAGTAGATTTCTCTGTGCTATATAGCAGGTCCTTGTTACCTATCTGTTTTATATATAGTAGTATGTATATGTCAATCCCAACCCGCTAATTTATACCTCCCCCATGTTTCTGCTTTGGTAACCATAAGTTTTGTTTTGAAATCTTTGAGTCTATTTCTGTTTTGTAAGTTCTTTTGAATCATTTTTTTTAAAGGATTCCACATGTTAGTGATCTCATGTGATATTAGTTTTTATCATTTGATTTAACAATCCCACTCCTGGGCATTTATCTGGAGAAAACCATCATTCAGAAAGATAGATGCACCCCAAGTTCACTGCAGCACTGTTCACAATAGCCAAGACATGGAGTCAACATACATGTCCATCACCAGAGGGCTGGATAAAGAAGATGTGGTGTGTACACACACACGACTAAGATTCAGCCATAAAAAGAATGAAATAGTGCCATTTGCAGCAACATGGATGAACCTAAAGATTATCATCCTAAGTGAAGTAAGTCAGAGAAAGACATCAGAGAATCCATTTTAAATGAACATAGCAAAGACATTTAGTTAGCTATTACAAAGGCTTGTTTTGTTGGGATAGTAACCAAACAAATGATGTTGGCCAATTTCAATGATGTTTTCTTAAAAAACTTCTTGACCTTGGCCTTGGCTTGAACTGGGCCTTCTTATGGCACTCCTATATGGCTTTATATTTAGGACATACTTAATTATAGTTAGCAAGCCCCATAGTTGGGTCACCTGAAAATTTGAAATAACAGGATGGTTCACTCCTGAACTGTGCTGTGCCACATGTTGGGTCACACATAGGTTGTAGTGGAAGTGACATACACGTGACCATGCACTTTGGCTAAAGTGCCCAGCTTTTAATAGTAATCAAGTAGTGGGATACGTAGATAGTTAATTAAACATAGCTTCTTTTTTTTAATTTCCCATTTGTGGGAGATGAGTTTTCATTGAAATCTGTGTATTTGGTATGCTTACTGCAAGTAGGAGTTTATTGAGAAATGGAAGAATGGAAAGAATATGGGTTTTGAAGCTAACTGAGCTTGTGTTTGTTTCCTGGTTCTGGCTGTGATCTTGGACAAGTCACTCTGAACCTCCATCTCCTCTTAGAAACATGATCATTCTACCTACTTTTAGGATTGTTACACAGATGAGAGATGATGAATATAAACAGTAAGTGTTCAGTAGTAGAAATCACGATTCTTATTGTCCCTGGAATTGCCCTGCTCTTTAAGATCTAGGAAGCTTTCCTTGGATAACCATTTTTCAGAATTTGGAGAAATTCAAAACCTACCCCAAATGTTGTGAATTCTCGAAGTCCTTATGTTTTTGTGTTCTCTTCTGGTTCCAAGCTCTAGCTTCTTCTAAACTGACTTTCCCTTTAGAGGAAGCAAATCAAGAAGGAAGCATCTCTCAAAGCATTGATGGGGTGTTCAGAGAGTCAGATACCGTGAGGTAGTACCTTAAAAACTGAGGCAATAATTGACACTAGATGTGATAGAGGATGCATTTTTAGATCTGGATAGTTTGTTCAAATGGTGCCACTTACATGATTTTCTATGCATGTACTCTTAAAATATTTGAAAATTAAAATAAAAATTTGAAGGCTCTCGGATAGGGGATATGAAAGTCATTTGATATGGCTAGTTTATAAGGATGTTGTGGTGGGATTTAGCAGTTAGGTCCGCCAGACATAACTTGCAATGAAGTGCCATAAACAAAATAACAGTTCACTTGAGAGTAACCATTGGTAGTTTTCTGACTGTGAGGGGAAGAGTACAAGACCACAGCAGAATAATATTGTTAGATCTCATTACAAGGGAGATGAGGGACTTTTTATTCTCCTGTGATATGTAAATGTAATGAAGATTTCCCCCCACTCCTGTTACAGACCACTGCTGTATGCTGAATTGGTTTAACTTTTATCTAGACTTCTCCATGAACTTAATTGGAACATCAACCTATTTCATAGCTGATCTTTCGTTATCATATTTCTTTTTTTTTCATGTGAAAAGAAGCCCAGGCTATTTCAATGGTATCTTGAAATGATGCCCCTATGGGAATTTTGAGGTGAGGAGGCTAGACACCAGTATTTCCAGATGCAGGAGACAGTGCCATTTTGATTCACATACTGTCCTATTTTCAAGTCAAGGAAACTCCTTAGTGGGACTTTGTGTTATGTAAAAAATGTGAAGGCTCTGTTTACAAGAACTACTGTTATTCTATTACCATGTCAACAAGCAATGTCTGCTGAGAATATGTCTGTGCACTGTGTGGCTTGGTCCTCAAATTAGCAGTGTTATTGATGGGGCAAGGTCATAGGCTGGAAGGTTCTTGGAAAACCTGCTTCTGGGTAGGGCTGGGGCCAAGCCATTCACTTAAAAAATTTTTTTAAAAATTTTTTATGGTAGTTGATTTACAATGTTCTTTCAATTTCTGCTATACAGCAAAGTGTATATATACAGCAAAGTGTGTATACACACACACACACACACATTCTTTTTCTCATATTATCTTCTGTCATATTCTATTACAAGTGATTGCATATAGTTCCCTGTGCTATACAGTAGGACATCATTGCTTATCCTTTTTTTTTTTTTTTTTTTTTTGCTTCTTAGGACCACACCCACAGCATATGCAGGATCCCAGGCTAGGAGTTAATTGGAGCTACAGCTTGTAGGCCTACCCTACGAGATAGCTCGTGGCAATGCCGGATACTTAACCCACTGAGCAAGGGCAGGAATTGAATACACAATATCATCGTTCCTAGTCAGAGTCATTTCCACTGCTCCACGATAGGAACTCCTGCTTATCCATTATAAATGTAATACTGTTCATCTACTAATCCCAAACTCCCAGTCTATCCTACTCCCTTCTCCTTCTTGGCAACCACAAGTCTCTTTTCCATGTCTGTGAGTCTGTTTCTATTCTGTAGATAGGTTCATCCATGCCATATTTTAGATTCCACTTATAAGTGATATCATATGGTATTTGTCTTTCTCTTTCTGACTTACTTCATTCAGTATGAGAACCTCTAGTTCCATTATGTTTTTGCAGTTGGCATTATTTTGTTCTTTTTTACAGCCGAGTAGTATTTCATTGCATACATGTACCATTTATCTATCAAAGGACATTTAGGTTGTTTCCATGCCTTGGCTACTGTGAATAGTGCTACAGTGAACATAGGGGTGCATGTATCTTTTTGAATGAAAGTTTTGTCCAGATATATGTCCAGGAGTGGGATTTCTGAATCAAATGATAGTTCTATATATAGTTTTTGAGGAACCTCCATAATGTTTTCCATAGTGGTTGTACCAACTTACATTTACCGACAGTATAGGAGGGTTCCCTTTTTTCCACACCCTCTCCAGCATATGTTATTTGTAGACTTCTTAATGATAATCATTTTGACTGGTGTGTGGTGGTACCTCATTGTAATTTGGATTTGCATTTCTCTAATAATTAGTTATGTTGAGCATTTTTTCACATGCCTGTTGGCCACCCATATGTCTTCCTTGAGGAATTTCTGTTTAGGTCTTCTGCCCACTTGTCACTTTTGAATACACTGCATGTGGAAAGCCCCTGAATATAGGTGAGGCAGGTACTTTTCTTGGATTAGCAATTGCAAAGTTTTTATTATTTATTTATTTATTTATTTGCTTTTTTAGGGCCGCACCCATGGCATATGGAGGTTCCCAGTCTAGGGGTCCAATCGGAGCTGTAGCTGCTGGCCTATACCACAAGCACAGCAATGTGTGACATGAGCTGCATCTACCACCTACACCACAGCTCACGGCAATGCTGGATCCTTGACCCACTGAGCAAGGCCGGAGATCAAACCTGCGTCCTCATGGATGCTAGTCAGATTCGTTCACTGCTGAGCCACAATAGGAACTCCTTTTTTAAACAACATAGTCCACACAACCATCTCCTTTATTCTATAAAAGAAAAACACTACTGGTAGAAAATAGACTAATGGACATATTGAATCTATGATACATTTTACAGATTTTCAGTAATAGATTTGGAGAATTTAAAAAAGCAGAGATGAAACACTTGAGTCTTTGAACTGGAGGATTCTGGAAGTCCTCCTGGACCTCATGTCTGCAGGAATTAATAGAAAATCCCATAGTTGGCTTCAAAGTCTATAATTTTGCTTTTGATTGTCAGAAGTCTACTTAACTCCATGTCCTACTAGAGAAAGGGAATGCTAATTTGCTAACATGAAGATCAAGTGTTTAACTGAGTGGTTTTAGTTTTACTTGATAACCTCTTCTTTTAGATCCAAGGGTCATGGTTTTAAAGGTGAGATTTAAACGAATAAATAGGAATCACAGGAGAAAATAAATCTGGTTGATCATTTTCATCTTGATTTTTACTTCTGATTAATTTTAGATCTAGGAGTAATGTGCTATCAGGAAAATAATTGTAGGGGTTATTGAATTTTGTATTTGTATTGTGCTCTGCCTGACTTTTAAGTTTGGTACTAAGACATTAGTATTCAGATACAATCCTGCAGTTGCCAGAACTGTCCAGAGACCAAAGCATGCTTTTTCTGAAAGACATTATTCCTTACTTTAAAACTGGGCATATGTCTGCTCCTGTAATGGATATGCCAGAGTGGAATAATTATCCTAAAAGAGGCAGCCACCCAAACTTTGGTCTTTTGACTTAATGAAAATGACTTTCAGTAATGCAGTAAGGCACCTCTGGAAATGCTCTTTGAATGATTACCTCTAAATGTTACTTAGAAATAATAAATGGTGTTTACTATTAAAACCAAACTTTAAGCGGGATAGTGATAGGATTGGAGAGTTCAGTTGTTGCGGAAACCGCAAAAACTGTGGCAGTGGAAGGAGACAAACAGCACTAGGAGATATGGAAAAGCAAGGTTTATTCAGCAGCGATGCGGGCTCACTCCTCCAGAGTCTGAGCACCAGGTCTTTGTTCTCAGTAACTTTTATACATTACAAGGTCTTGATTTTCCTATGTAAGCATCCGGACCTACCCCTCTTCCCCAAGCAGACAGTGTTCCTCCCTAAGAAACTGAGCAAGCAAGGTTACAGAAGCAGAAGTGATAAGCAATGCTGGGTACAGGATTAGCAGGGCTGCTAGCTTGGACATAGGGTGCACAGTTGTTACATTATTACAAGTAGGGTGAGCATAGCTGGAAAGGCTTGCAGCTCCCTTTTTAGCCAAGGAGGGGTTGTTCTTTAGTTAAAACTCTTATTTCACAGTCAGAAAGACCAAACTCTAGTTTTGTTACTTGCAATATTTCTGTCTTTCCTCACATGCCCCCCCCCTACTTTTCTTATCTGCTAAGTGAAGATATAAATACTTAGTTTTCAAGGTATGTGATACTTAGTGCAATGTGTGTGATCATTATTGTTATATTGTTGCCCAAATTCAGCCTCTGTCCACTGGTGCCGAATAGAAATATGGAGGAAGAATTTTCCCTAAGGGAGAAAAAACAGCTTTCATTGCTTTGCCAGGCAAAGGAGGTCACAGCAGGCTAATGCCTTAAAGACTGTGCCCACCATTGGGAGGAATTGCGGGGAGTTTTATAGTAAAAAGGAGAAAAACAGGTTTCTGGATAAAAATTAGGGTTGAGGACAAATAAGCATTCTTCTTTTTTGGGGGGTATCTTCAGTCATCGAAGTTGGTGTCATGAGATCTCAGCATGATCCTGGTGTCTTAGCATATCTCAATTTTTCCTAAAATAAATTTATTTGTGCAACGGGCATATTGATCCGAGATTAGGTATGTCTAGGAAAGTCCCTAAAAAAATCATGTGCTTATAATCTTTGACTCACAGACAGTTGCGCTCAGGGTGCCTGATCTGTAGCTCATGGGTGATTGTGTTTAGGAATTAATTAAGCCGGGGGAAGCACAAGGAAGGGCTCTAAACGATTCAGTTTTAAACTAGTTATTTCTAAAAAAAGCATAAGGAATATAACTATTCTCTTAGGTGTATGAGGTGCCTACATCATTGTTACTTTTTTTACTGATGTGTATAATAATGAGAATGTGCGGATGACTGCCGATGGAGCAGGGTAGTGCCCTGTAAGGAAATGGAAGTGGGCTAAGTGTGGGGGCGAAGGCCATTGATCCAGTAGATCCTTACCAAGGCCCTTTATAGTGGTCCCTGTGCTAGGTGCTGGATCACATTTGCATTTCCATAAGGAGATTTAAGGTGTGGAGAGCGAGACTGGGGACTGGGAGGGTGATCAGGGTGCTTTTGTTGGAGATAATGAAGGACTGGACAAAGGAGACAGATGTGAGACCCTTTTTGGAGCAAGAATGGCCAGAAGCTGGATGGTGAAGAATGGACTGAAGAAATGTTGGGGGAGTGAAAAATGAATTATGAATGAGATGAAGATTTCTGGCATTGGCACTTGGGTAATTGATGACTTTATTAGCGGAGATGGCACTGATAGGCAAAAAGGAGTAAGTTGGTAGGGAATCGGAAAAGGAATAGTGTTTTTCCTAGGAATTCTTCAATTGGAAACTGAATTGTTTTGTGCTTTTTGAAAAAAAAGCTCTGGGTTTTTATAGTCCATTCTTATTACGACATTTCAAATTAGGCGATAATATTTACATGAAATAATTCCAGTGTACTGATGCAGTGCCTTTGAAATAATGACTTTTATGTTGAGTCAGCTGCCGTGGAACAGTTTTAGGTAATATGAGGATGTGTATGCAGAAGTTTTTGGGTAGTTCTGGAAGGTTATAAACAACAACTCAGTAAACATCTTTTAGTGTTTCCAGTAAGTTTGCAGACAACCTGCAAAACCACTTTTTTTAGGCCATGGGTAGAAAATGAATATCATAAATTTAGATGATTGTTCTGTGAGTTGCTACATATTTTCCATTTAAATCACCCCAAGGCTATGTTTGTATTAGAAATAAAGAGGTAGCCTTCTACTACAGAAATACTGTTTCACCACTGGGGAAAGCATTTTTTGAAAAAACAAGATTAAAGTAATGATGTCTTTTAAAATTTTCCTATTTGGTACTTATTACTTTCAAAAATTTCTGTTCTGCAGGACAGTAGATTTAATGGGTGGATGACCTTGGGGAGCAGCTTTGTCATAAATTGATAAATACCATTTTGGAGAAAAATGAGTAGGTATAAAAACTGCAGCCTGAGAGAGGGGCTTTGGGCTGCGTTGCTGTCACAAGAGAGCATGGCTAACCTCCAATTAAACCCTGAAAGGAAGCAGTCACAGAATTGTAGATACGAATTGTGAAGTTTGCTATGTAAATAAAATTCTGGGCTTCTCATTTTAGCTCTGTATTTCTGAACCCTCCTAGTGAGACAGGTTTGTTGCTTTATTGTTACTTTACAATGATACAAATAAGAGAGCTCCTGCAGTGCTAAGTGAGTGATTCATTGCTTTTCTGAAGATCCATGAGCAAAGTGTTGCTGGTGGGCCCACTGAAATCTGTTGAGACCTGCAGTGATTCAGTGATGAAGTTATCCTGTGCAGAGTTGAAGATCTGTGGGCTAAAGGAAAGTTAGCTGCAGCTTCTTTTCAGCTTTTTCTCCCCCCCCCACCGAGAAAAATAGACAAGTTACTTTATTGCAGAAGTTTTTAGAGTGCTCAATACCCACAGCATGAATCTACAACTGGGAAATATGGCATAGACTTTTTATGAAGTTATTTGACTTTTCTATTTTTTGGATTTAGGATTTGTATTTTTTATTGAGGTGTAATCCACATGCATTTTATTTGTGTCAGGTACACAACATAGTGATTCAATATTTATACATATTGCAGAATGGTTGCTACTGTAAGGCTAGTTAATAATTGTTGCCATAAATAGAAGTTCATATTGTGGCTCAGCAGGTTAACGACTGGATGTTGTCTCTGTGAGAATGTGAGTTCGATCCCTGGCCTTGCTCAGTGGGTTAAGGATCCAGTGTTTCTGTGGTATAGCCTGCAGCTGCAACTCCAGTTTGACCCCTAGTCTGGAAACTTCCATATGCCCAGGTGTGGCCATTAAAAAAACGAGCAAACAACAATCATCACCATAAATAGTTAACAGAGTTTTTTACTTGTGATGAGAACTTTTAATTAAGATTTACTCTGTTAGCAACTTTCAGGTAGCAATACAGTATTATTAACTATAGTCACCACACTGTACATTATACCTCTGCTTCTGGCAACCACTAGTCTCTTCTGTGTCTATGAGATTATTTTATTAAAGTTTTTTTATTAAAAAAACTTTAAAAATGCCATGTTTAAGTTATATTCAGTTTTTGATTGGCCAATGAAATATTCCTAAACTGCTTACCCAGCTTTCTGAAATTATGTGGGATTTAAACTAAAGAATTTAATGATGATCTGTAAGGATTTTGGTCTTCTTCTATCTCTAGAGAGGTTTTATACAATGTGCATAAACTACATGGTTGGTTGGTTGGTTGGTTTTTGACCACCCCATGACATAAAGAAGTTCCCAGGCAAGAGATCGAATGCAAGCCACAACTGTGACCTATGCTGGATCCTTAACCCACTGCGCCAGGCTGGGGATTGAACCTGCACCCCTGCTGTGGCCCAAGCTGTTGCAGAGACAACGCTGATCCCACTGCCTACAGCAGAACTCGCTGCGCATGGTTTAAAGTATATTATGCTTGTATATATTTTCCCATACTTTCTTCCTATTGGTTTGAAGAATATAGTCAGTTCTTCTAAACATTTGTGTAAGTCTCTTTGTAGCAAGCTACCATTCTTGTCAGTAATAAAGACAAAGAATGCTCTATTACTGAGAAGGGAGAACGCTTTATCAGTGTTCCTATTTCTCTACGGCTTTTACTAAATCTCAGAGGTCATGGGGGCCAGTTACATTCCAACTCTCAGGTTCTTTACATCTTTTGAGACTTACTTTGGCAATAGTTGTCTCTTTGTTTTCTCAAAAAAATCTCTGGCTAAAAAGGGGGAAGTGAAAGAAATTAACATGTGAAAGAAGCAGACAACTATCATCAGACAGGGGTATATTAAGCTAGAGAAGGGTTAGGTTTAGGGAGTTTCCCGTGTGGCACTGCAGAAACGAATCTGACTAGTCTCCATGAGGTTGTGAGTTCAATCCCTGGCCTCGCTCAGTGGGTTAAAGATCTGGCATTGCCATGAGCTGTGGTGTAGGTCATAGATGTGGCTCAGTTCTGGCATTGCTGTGGCTGTGGTGTAGGCCAGCAGTTGCAGCTCTGATTTGACCCCTAGCCTGAGAACTTCCCTGTGCCACAGGTGCAGCACTAAAAAAAAAAAGAATATGAGAAGTCTTAAAAATCCATTTGACTTTGCTTGGCTCAGAGTTTCCAAAGCTGAGACTTCAAAAAAAAAAAAAAAAAAGGCACAATTAACTATTACTTTCCAGTTAGTTAATATTCTTTGGGATGTTAAATTGCAATTGCCTGCTTATGTGAGCTCCTCCTACACTAAATGGTGATCTTGAAGGCATGGATAGGACCATGTTGTGGTCCCACAATAGAGGTCAAAATAAGCCCACAGTAAATTGAAATTCTTCAATCAAGATAATAACATGGGTAGCTTAGTGGGGTATTGTGAGAGGGATGTGGAGCCATAGAGACCAAGGGCTGACCTTTGATTTCTTCAGCAATTAAACGGGAATAGAAAGGATCTTGTGAACATTAGGAGGGTTAATGCTTTGTGAGTATCTGGCATGGAAGGTAAGAAATATATGATAGTTCCTTTGTCTTCCCTTAGAAAGTTCACTTCTCATAAAATATTTATAGATGAACTGATTTGGGTGTTTAGAAGGAAATTATGTCCAGCTGTGGGAATCAGGGAGGGTTTTGAAATCATATGATTAAATGTTTGACAGGATTTGGACACGTGGGGATAAAGAAACAGAACAAGGTGAATACACATCTTGGAGTCCTTGATGTGGCTCAGTGGGTTAAGGATCCAGGCAGTATCTTGTTTGTATCCATATCTGGTCTGACTTGGGGTCCTTCCTGGTGTGCGTGCGCGCACCTTTCAGCTAAGATGGATTCAGTGTGAAGGTTTCTGGGAGGTTGGCAGGACATGTTACCGGCTGGCCCCTCCCTAAACTGAGGACCTTCTCTGAATATTATTGGCTCAGAAAGTCTCTTTCAACCAAAGTGGTTGGGGGGAAATTGTGGTCACCTTATCTGTCACCTGGCCAGGGCCTAATGCTCCTACAGGTGTCTTATCCCGAAATGTCATTGAGACTAGCCACATCCACTCATCCTGAGACCCAGCTGTCCCGTATCTCAGAAAGGTCTGAGAAGAAGCAAGAAGAGAAACAGGACCTGATTTGGAGATACTCATTGTTTGGCCACAGTGTGGTTTGAGTGTTGGGTACCTGGGGAGAAAAAGGTGATCCAGTCAGCAGGAGAGTTCTGTTAAATGTGTGAAGGTAGAGTGGTCTGGATTATTACTTTGCTGAGAAGAACGCTTAACACTTGTATTTTCATAGTACTTGTGGTTCAGTTCATCAAATCCTTATTTGATTGTGTACTCAGCAAAGGCTGGGAATCGGAGGGATGTAAAGAGCTTATGGTAGATTGATCCTTTGGGATCAATCTTAAAAGAGAAATAAACTGTAGAAATCCACGCTATCTTTCAAGGCCTATATCTATCACCATATCCTCCATGAAATCATCCCCAGTGAAACAGAATCTTATTAAATTATTGATGCATAGTTGGAAACCTAATTTTGTGTCATCTTACAGTATTTACTCATTGCCTCCTATATGGATATTGTTTTATTTTCCTCTCAGATTGAACATTTGAGGTCAGGGACCGTGCCTTAACTAATGGAATGATGACTACAACAGGTAAATAGAATAATTTTATATGATTCCTAAAGTCTCTAAAAATCAGTACTTGACAAAGCATACAATATAATCTGTTGTGGTATGGCTTTAAAGTCCTTATTTGGTTCAAGTATAAGAGGAAAATAGTGGAATTCATGTCGTGGCTCAGCAGTAATAAACCCAACTAGTATCCATGAGAATGTGGGTTCAATCTCTGGCTTCCCTCAGTGGGTTAAGGATCTGGTGTGGCCATGAGCTGTGGTGTAGGTCACAGATGCAACTTTGATCCTGCATTATTGTGCCTGGCAGCTTCAGTTCCAACTGACCTGTAGCCTGAGAACTTCCATATGCTGCAGGTGTGGTCCTAAAAAGCAAAAAAAAAAAAAAAAAAAAAAAAAAAAAGCAGCAGAAACTATAGCCTCACATAAAAAATATGGTTGGAAAAATGATGATTCATGGGTCCTGAAGGCCCCCTTAGAGATCCTGAGATCACATATTTAAACCTTGGTTCAGATCTATAAATTGCTAAAATTTTAAACTCTGAGTTACTTAATTTGACAAAAAAAAGTCACCACTCTTAGGAAATTCCAGGTTTAATATATCAAAAGAATATCATTCATTGAATCCATTTAATATTTAGTAAGTATCCAGGTAGCATAGGCTAGAATTCTAGAATGCCCATTTTATTCTAGAAGGGAATTCTAGAACACCTTTTTTATTCACTTATCGGTAAAAAGGGAATGTGGACTTAGTGTAATTCTAAGGCTCTTTCAAATTAGGGAAATAGGATATTGTCAGCCCAAGAGCACTCACTCCGTTAAATAGAGGAACCGTATTCCAGTAGGATGGCTGTGCCAGTTGGAAGGATAAAGTGCAAGGAATGTTTGTTGTTTGAACATGGTCTGTAGGTAGCATTACAGTGTCACCTAGGCATCTAATCTGGCTTTTTACAAGCCAGTTCCTAAGCCGAGGCGGAACACCAAAGGGCAAGGAAGCTTCTTTGGGGTAAAAGATACTTATTTCTATACCTGCTGCTTCAGCAGAACTAAAAGTCTGTCAAAAATGCTCCATATCCTTTATCCAGTGATTAGTTCGGTGGTTTGACATTAGTGTTATTATTAACTCATTTCTTGATAAAGAGAATGATCCACAACTGGCGCTGGCCTCAGGTTGATTCCTCATTTAGCTTTTAATATCAAATTGAAATACGCAAGCACTCATAACAAAATTCCCTCTACCAGTTATTAATCTGGGGAATCCACATGACTCCTAAAATACCTTGGACCCATAGCTGAACTCAGACTTAGCCAGTGTTTGCTTCTTTGTGATCTGTCTAAGGAATATGCTGTCCTATGTTCCCAATGATAGTATTTTTTCACTTGCCAAAGAGAGGTTACGATTGCAAAAAGCCTCTTCTTTTTTTCCAGAAGGCACTGGTGTGCTTGGGTACCTCTTGGCTCTCCCTTTGGGAATCACTGATGCAAGTACTGCAGGTTTTGTGACTCTGCTTGTGTTTATGTCCAGGCACATCAGTGCCAATATCGCTTTGTTTATGTGGGTCACTCCCTGGGAGACGATTCCTAACCTCCCTTTATTCTTTCTTGCTTTTTAGGGCAAAACACGTGCCATATGAATGTTCTCAGGCTAGGGGTTGACTTGGAGCTGTAGCTGTCACCCTACACCACAGCCATAGCAAAGCCAGATCCGAACTGTGCCTGCAACCTACACCACAGCTCATGGCAATGCCAGATCTTAACCCACTGAGGGAGACCAGGGATTGAACCCTCATCCTCATGGATACTAGTTGGATTTGTTACTGCTGAGCCACAATGGAAATTCCCCTTTTACCCATAAAATGCTCTTTCATAAAATGCTGTTTACCCAAGAAAACCTAGTTCTCAAAGTCATGTTTGTTAGTGGGGATGGAACTGAGCAGGACCCTATGGGGCCTTCTCAGTTACAGAGTCCTTTCCGTGTTCCCTATTTCTTGTTTGTAGGAAAAGGGCTTCAGCCTCCTAGACCTTCCCTAAGTACCAAAGATGAAAACAGTTCCTGATTGTGGAGGAGTGAGAAAATGCAGAAACAAAGGAAAGGCAGTCAAGACCCAGTCGTGGGATGGGGTCCTGGGTCATCCTCAGAGGATGTGCACCGCAATCTGATACAGATCTCTGAGCTCTTCTACAGGACTTGGGGCTCCACCCAGGTGGAAGAGGGTAACATCAGGCTGAGCACAGGCATGTTGGAATCAGAGTGCTGATGATTAAGATTCTTGGACCACCACCCTGTTACCTTCCCACCAGCCAATCAGAAGAAAATTACATACCCTTGCAAACATCTTCCCAAATTTTACCTATAAAAACTCTTGCCCGGAAGTTCTCATTGTGGCTCAGAGGGTTAAGAACCTGATTAGTAGCCATGAGGATGCAGATTTGATCCCTGGCCTCAAGGATCAAATCAAGGATCAAGGATCCAGCGTTGCCTTGAGCTGAGCTATAGGTGGCAGATAGGGCTTGAATCCACAGTGGCTGTGGCATAGGCTTGCAGCTGCAGCTCCAATTGACCCCTAGCCCAGGAACTTCCATACACTGCAGGTGTGGCCCTATAAAGAAAAAGAAAAAGCAACAAAACAAAACAAAAAAACTCTTGCCTGAAAACCATCCTGGGAGTTCAGGCTTTTTTAGCATGAGCTTTCCATTCTCCTTGCTTCACACTTGGAATAAACCTTTCTCTGCTCCAAATACTGTTGTTTCTGTTTGGCCTCAATGTGTGTTGGGTACATGAACTTGAGTCTGACAACAGGGCTTGGCAAATTAGTCTTTCCTTTCTGAAAGCTGGAGACAAAAGGGGGAGCTGGAACACCCCTCTTCTTATCAGCTGTGGGGTGTGTTAGCTTACCACAAAGATTTGACTTGCTCTTGAGAAGTCTAGAATTGGGTATATGCTTAAGCCACTGGATGTGAAACACAACTATTTGAACCCTCTATGTGCACACAGACGAAGGAGGAGGTAAGCTAGGGGCAGAGAGAATCGCCCATCTCCCGCCTGCCCAGGTTGTTGATAGGGGGGAGATAGAGGTGAGGCCAGACTCTGCTTCTTACAAGACCTGAAAGATAATTTCATCAGATTCACTGCTTTGAAATCAGAAAGCTCACCAAACCAAAGAGTAACATCAGAACGTTGGTTTTGTTAACTCATGTTGAGAAAGGCTTTGTGATTGGGGCTGGATTTTTTTTTTTTTTTTTTTTTTTTTTTTTTTTTTTTTTTGGCTGCACCTGAGAGGTGTGGAAGATCCTGCGCCAGGAATCAAACCCGAGACATAGCAGCAATGCAAGCTGTTGCATTGACAGTGCCGAATCCTTAACCCACTGCATCACCAGGGTACTCCCTGGGCTGGAGTCTTGGAGTGGCCCAGCTGCAGCCTTAGTGAGACACATTACTTATTTATTCATCAAACAGTAATTCTGGGTTCTTGGGGTACAGTGTAAACATGATACACATAGCCTGTGTGCAGGCTATGCTGAGAGGCAGGTGGAGTGAGGGAGCAGAGGCAGGCAAAAAATCAAAAAAGAACAGGAAAACTGTCAGACAATGGTGAGTTCTGTGCAGAAAGTGACAGTGGAAAGCTGTGACGGTGAGTGGCTGGATTGCTGACTTATAAGAGCGGGCTTGCGGAAGCCTTGCTGAGGGTTAAACCAAGGAGTGTTTGGTGAACTTGGAATTAGAGACCCTCCACCACTCCCTCCCCACCTTTTTGACAGACATAAGCTTTTTGTAGTTATGTTTAAAAATATAATCTATTTCAGGCCAGAGCTCTCCAAGGTGATTTTACTTATCTTTGTTTCCAATCTTGTTTCTGCTACTTGGTATGCCAACTCTGAAACGGCAATCCTCTCCCTTTTTTCCCCCAGAATTACAAGGGCTGTCTCTAGCTCCTGTCCAGACCCCATGTGCCTGCTCTGATGTATTTAAAATCATGAAGTCATTCAGCCCCATATTTCAGATAATATTTGCAATGTTAGTGCTTTTAGGTCTCATGTTATTTATTATTCATTTTGTTTTTTGATGCCTGGAATGAGAGTACTGATGGGGAAGACAGAAGTGGCAGATGAAGTGGTGGATGACTGAGAAATCAGGAACATTAAGGAAATGCAACTTATTTCCAGGAGAAAATGTTAAGTATAATTGACAAATTCATGTGCAAATTCTTGCTGAACTAATAACGGATGAAAATTCTTAAAATGGATCAAAATTTCTTTGCTTTTGACTTGCTTCATTTGAAAGCACTTTGAAAACAGGCTTTATGAATTACAAATTTCTGAGACTGTTCAAAGTTGGACACTGGCTTTCTTTTTAAAAATGTATTTTAAAGTATAGTTGATTTATAATGCTGTGTTAGTTTCAGGTGTATAGCACAGTGATTCATTTTGGGCCCTGGCTTTCTTAAGGTTGGGGTAAATTATGCATAACTGCCCATCATCAAATTATACAATGTTGTTGAATTAATTTTATTTTATTATTATTATTTTGCCTTTTTTAGGGCTGCACCCATAGCATATGGACGTTCCCAGACTAGGAGTCGAATTGGAGCTATAGCTGCTGGCCCATGCCACAGCCAGAACAATGTGGGATCTGAGCCACGTCTGCGACCTACACCACAGCTCATGGCAATGCCAGATCCTTAATCCACTGAGCAGGGCCAGGGATCCAACCCGCATCCTCATGGATCCTAGTCGGGTTTGTTAGCCATGACAGGAACTCTGAATTTGTTTTAAATAATACTCTTTCGTCTATTATTAAAACTTCAAAATGAAAAATCATGTGATGATGATCTTAGTGCCCCACCCACCTTGGCAGGGCACGTGTCCGCTGTGGGTGCCACTGGTGTGTTTCTTTGGGGCTAGTCCCATTAGGTCAGATTGTCTGGGAATTCTGCATCTTTTTTTTTTTTTTGTTCATCTTTTTAGGGCTGCACCCATGGCACATGGAGGTTTCCAGGTTAGGGGGCGAATTGGAGCTGCAGTTGCCAGCCTATGCCACAGCCATAGCAAGGCCAGATCCAAGCCACATCTGCAACCTATGCTGCAGCTCATGGTAGCACCAGATCCTTAACTCACTGAGTGAGGCCAGGGATAGAACTTGCAACCTTACAGATACTAGTTGGATTCTTAACCCGCTGAGCCACAATGGGAACTCCTGTGAGTTTTGCTGAAGGACAGTGTCCAATCATCTGATATAGAGCACCTGGGGGTTTTACCAGCTTCCCCCTGCTTCTCTGATATTATTTGTGAGCAGTCTGCTGAAAATAACATTAGGCAACACCAACAATAAAACAGATACTTTCTGCATGAGTGTTTTTAGAGGCGGAAAGACGAGCCAATTAAGCATTTTGCTTTCCGATGCATATGTGGCATTTGTACACATGGATGATCTTTTGGAAATTTGTGATTTGTTACTGTTTACAATGATATTTAGACCAAAGTCTCTCAGGGCTAGGGCCCAGATTTTTAAATTATTTGGGAAAGTTTTTTAGTCAGGGAAATTAGCCATGTATTTTAAAGTGAATGAATATAGCAGTTTACTGTTGAAAAGCAGGTAAAATCTGCTCTCAGCTCTATTTATTCTTTAGATGTTATGTCATTGAGTCACGTCATGAGTCTTTAAGAAAACAAAATAATTCTCTGGCCCACCTAAACTTCACGTTGGCAGTTGGGCACAATAGAGCGTTCTGATTACAAATTGTGCTGCAGTACAGAAGGCCTTACTGAGCTTAGAGCATTTGCTGCCTCCCTTACCAGTTTAAGACAAGAAAATAGAAACATTGGGGTGTACTGGTTAGGTTTGAGGGTTTCAGGTTCAATCTCTATACAGCAAGACTTAAGGAAATCAACAATCACTGGAGAGTTTGCTTGGCATTCAAGTACATGAGATGAAGCTAAATGTTTTTGTTTGGGTTGGACATAATATACTGAAAAATAATGAAGCAACAAATGCCTTCACCAAGAAAACCAATCTTCATTGCAGATTGGCCACTAACACTTAGTATTCTAAGGTCATCCCCAAAATGCTGTACCTAGAGCTGCTTTATTTGATCTCCAGAGCTGTGCTTCATTGGATATTTGATGAAATAGAAATCTGCAGTGGCGTTTTTGGTGAATCCCTGCTGGCAGCTGAGAAGTCTGTTCTCTTGGAGATTTCCAGGGGTTGGTTCTCAATCTAGAGAATAGGTGATTATTATTTCTATGCCATGGGTAGACACCAGACTATGTGAACACCCAGAAATTCCTACCTTCCAGCAAAAATTCCACATGCAGTCAGGGTAGGAATCCTCAGGGCAAACAGAGTAGTGGTCCAGCTTTTCTTTGAGGAACAAAGACTGTTCAGCAGTTTGTCTCCAGCGAGGGCAATTTTGCTATTTAATATCTCTGACCCTGAGGATATCCTTTGCTGTACCTTTTCAACTTGATGCATATGATAGTGTGATCATTTTTTTTTTTTTGTCTTTTTTAGGGCTGCTCTCCGCAGCATATGGAGGTTCCCAGGCTAGGGGTCCAATCGGAGTTGTAGCCGCCGACCTATACCAGAGCCACAGCAATGCGGGGTCCGAGCCGCGTCTGCAACCTACAACCACAGCTCACTACAACGCTGGATCCTTAACCCACTGAGCAAGGCCAGGGATGGAACCCACAACCCCATGGTTCCTAGTTGGATTCGTTAACCACTGAGCCACGACAGGAACTCCTCATTTTTTTTTAAATTTTTTTGTTATAGTTGACGTACAGTGTTCTGTCAATTTCTGCAGTACAGCAAAGTGACCCGGTTATACATAGATATGCATTCCTTTTTTCACATTATCATCCATCACGTTCCCTCACAAGTGATTAGATATAGTTCCTGTAACATCTCTGGCCCTGATGGTGAGGATATCCTTTTGTTTGCTGTAACTTTCCGACTCCATGCATATGATGGTGTGATCATACTTGCTGTAATGAAGCAGGACTCTGTGGGGTCTCTCTGAAGTATATCTTGTATTTCGTTGGAGGTTTGCAGGAGCTTGGTTACCTGACCTCTGTGGACAGCTATAAGAACAAAGGATTTCTGCACCAAGAGGTTTTGCAACAACCAGCCATGCTCCTCCCTTGCCATGCCTTTAAAAATGCTTTGCAGGAGTTCCCGTTGTGGCTCAGAGGGTTAAGAACCTGACTAGTCTCCATGAGGGTGTGGGTTCTCTCCCTGGCTTGTGCTCAGTGGGTTAATGATCCTGTGTTGCCACAAGCTTTGTCATAAGTTGCAGATGCAGCTGGCATCTGGTGTTGCTGTGGCTGTGGCATAGGCCCCAGCTGCAGCTATGATGTGATCCCTAGCCTGGGAACTTCCACATGCCACAGGTGAGGCTGTAAAAAGAAATAAATAAAAAGAAGTAAAATGCTTTGCAATTTTGGTTCAGGGAATTTGGGATAATTTGGGGGCATGAGCCACCTGTCTCTTTGCATAGCCCTGCAATAAACCTTCCTCTGCTCCAAACACCAACATTTTGGTTCGTTTGGCCCTACCGTGCATTGGGCACACGGACTTTTGCTATCATTGCTTGTAAGGCAGAGAGTAAGCAATGCAGTTCTGTCAATAAGAGTTTTCTCCTGTGGTTCTGTCCTGTCCATGTGAGGAGCTCATGGGTGATAGCTGTGGTTCTAGGTCAAGGCTGACTTTCTTTGTCTTCAAACAAAAAACAATAACAGTAACAAAATGCTCTGTGTGACTCCCCCGTGGGATTGGAGGGCTGGTCAGCTGCCAAGGAGAGGGTGTTGTTAGTCCTCCTGGGTGCCAGTAATATCCTGCTCTTCCTGGGCCTTACTCATTAGATGTTTTTTTAAGGACAAAGCTTGAAGAAAAGTGGGTTTGGTCTGCGTCCAGAAAAGAGACCGGTTTTGGAACTTCATAGCTGCATTTTTGACATCATATTTTTCCTTGGGGTCAGTTATTTGGGGGTGATGGACTTGAGTGTTACCTGTCTTCTTGCACCCCTGCCTGTTAAAGGTAGAGTCTGTTATTTCTTAAGAGATGGATGGGCAGGTTGATAGATTTCTAAGACATCTTTTGTCCAGCCTTTCTCTGTGAGGATCATCTGTGCCTTTGGTGAATGGAGGTGAACAAATGTGTACTGCCTACTACTTGAATGTTAGTCTTGGGGAAAAGCTAAGGGTGGGGTAATTAAATTTTTTTTGGATTTCAAAAATCTTTTTTTTACTAATTTTGTATGCCACTGTGAAGAATAGTAGAGACCATCAGCCATTAGCTGTGCCCTGCTTTCAGGTCTGAAATGCTCCACACTGGCTGTAGATATAATTTGGTGGTCAGAGGCCATTTTGGCTTTTGATATTTTAGGATGTTGATCTGAATGTACTAGGAATATTTAAGTTGATCCCATTAATTTCATCCCCATGAAGAAGGTAGCATTGGAAACAACATGGTTACTGATTTTTCTGTTTTTGTTTCATTCTTTGTAGCCAACCAGAAAGAACAGAATTGATTAAATGTTTCATTTGAGATATTATATTCTATGAATTTTTTTTCATCTTTGGGTTTTCCATAATACTAAGAAACTTTGAGTACCTTTGATATGCCACGGTGATTTCTTATTTCTTTTGATAGTGAGAGAATGCGATGTCTGTGACTGCATAACATATTAAATTGTTACTAAGTCGTAGTTAGTGGGAACATGCATTCATCATTTCGATTTATTTAGAAATTACTTTCCCTCCAAACACCAAAAGATAATTTTTTTTGTCTTGGTTTATGATATGAATGGACTGCTACATGCAATTGCCTTTTTGCCAAATGAAGTATGCTTCTAATTTCTTGCCTTGTAAAAATAAATATGACTGGAATTTTACTTTCACATTTCTAAATGTATAACATAATTGAAATATTTACAGAAAAAAAAAGTGATAAAGCAAGCAGATCTGCTTGGAGCCCTAGAAATATTTGTACCATTTGTGCCTAAGTAGGTTTTTGCTGTATGGATAATTCACATTCTTTAGGCAGGATATGTCATTTAGTAAAAATTCTAAGAATGAGTACCACTTAAATTCCTACCTTTTATGAACCTTTAGACACCACATAAAACTTCATATCTAAAAATTACTCTAAAATAAGCTGTTTAGGAGTTCCTGTCATGGCTAAGTGGTTAATGAGCCCAACTAGTATCCATGAAGACGTGGGTTCGATCCCTAGCCTTGCTCAATGGGTTAAGGATCTGGCATTGCCATGAGCTGTGGTGTAGGTCATAGACGTGGCTTGGCTTCCGCGTGGCTGTGGCATAGGCTGGCAGCTATAGCTCCAATTCAGCCCCTAGCCTGGGAACCTCCATATGCCATGGGTATGGCCCTAAAAAGACAAAAGACAAAAAAAATAAATAAATAAAAAGCTGTTGAATATTGAATTAGCTATCGTTTGGACATTTTAATTTTTTTCTTTTATTTATTTCTTGAGTGCTTATCGTGTAATGCTGTAATTGTTGGTGTGGGTGAAGAAAATTCAACAATGGACAAAGTAAACACCCTTCTCTCTTGAAAGTTACCTTGGGAGATGCAGGGATTCTGACAATAAACAAATGAAGCAAACAAAATAATTGCAGACAGGGATATTGTTTTGAAGAAGGAAACACCACACAGTAATGGCTAAGAGAGCAATGTGGGGTTTGGGGGTGAGAGGGAGGGTATCTTAGAGTGATCTGAATATTCTTTTTCTGTGGATGTACCGTACACTTGGGTTGAGTCATGAATGGTGTAAAGGAGCCATCTCTGGAAAGAGCTAGAGGAAGAGCCTTCCACACAGAGAGGCAGCAAATACCAAGCTGTCAGACAGGAAGATTGGCAGGTTGGAGGGCATTATGTGGCAGGAGCATAGTCAGCACATCAGGTGGAGGGAGGTGGAGGCTGGGCTCAGGTGAGGATTTGAACTCTCATAACACCTGGTGCAGTAACCCTCCTCAGTCTCAGTCAGAAGTCTAGGGGTGTCGCTGACTAACAGAAGACTGGTGGACTCATTATAAAATGTGATGAAAAAGAAACAATTTTGTGGTTAATAGAAATACATGTTTCATTTCATTTCACCCTCATAACAAGCCTATGTTTAAAAAAAAATTTATGATAAATATTTGTCAAAGTACTTTGTAAGGATGTAAGAAGGACGTTAGGAAATTGATTATTATCCTATAGATAAAGAAAATCTTTTAAAAGAGGCCTGAGAAAGGAACCTATGACTTAAGGTCAAATGTTGAACTACGGTGTTGTAGAGCTGGATTAAGAAACAGCTGATATAGAACATAGAACCTCTTAAAAGTTGTTTTAGAAAACAGAATAGATGTAAGTATAAGTGTAGGAATAGATGTAGGTATAGGTGTAGGTCTAGCTGTGGCATTAGGAGCAGGTGAGGATGTAGGATTAGGGGTCAGTGAAGCCACGGGAGTAGGAGTAGGTATAGGTATAGATGTAAGAGTAAGAGTAGGTGTCAGACTAGGTACCGGTGTAGGAGTAGGCGTATGAGCTGATTTAGAAGTAGAAGAGCCTGGTGTGTGAGTAGGATTAGGTGCAGGTATAGGAGTAAGTGTGGGTATAGGAGTAAGAGTATTAACTGGAGTAGGTACAGGTGTAGGAGTAAGAGTATACAAGGAGTGGGAGCTGATGTAGGTGTAGAAGTAGGAGTGTGAGTGGGAGCAGGGATATGATCTGGAGTAGGAGCTGGAGTAAGAGTAGATGTAGGAGTAGGAACTGGTATTGGTGTAGGCGTATGAGCTGGAATAGGAGTAGGTTAAGTTATACAAGTAGGAGCTGATGTAGGAGTAGACACTGGAGTAGGGGTAGGTTTAGGTGTAGGAGTGGGAACAGGTATAGGAGTAGGAGCTGGTGTTGGTATAGGTGTAGGAGTAGGAGCTGGCGTTGGTGTAGAGCAGGAGCTGCTGGTGGTGTAGATGTAGGAGCAGGAGTAGCAGTAGGAGCTGGTGTTGGTGTAGGTATAGGAGCTGTTGATGGTGTAGGAGCAGGAGCTGGTGGTGTTGTAGGTGTAGGAGTAGGAGTAGCAGTAGGAGCTGGTGTTGAGGTAGGAGTAGGAATAGGAGCTGGTGTAGGAGTAGGAGTAGTAGTAGGAGCTGGTGTTGGGGGAGGTGTGGGAGTAGGAGCTAGTGTTGGGGTAGGAGTAGAGATAGGACTGGTGGTGGTGTAGAAGTAGGTGCAGGAGTGGGAGTAGGGATAGGAGCTGGTGTAGGTGGAGGAGGAGGGGCAGTTTGCATATGCATGACACCAATGATTTTTATCTGAGTAGTTCTAGGATTCCTTAGAGGTTTCTGAAGGGTAATGGTTATGGGAAAGAGGAGAGTGAGGCCTGATGAGCGGGTTTTTCGTGAAAATAAGTCCTCCCATTAAAAAAAGGGAAATTTTAAAATATACTGCTTTAAAATATCATTTACAATATGAACTTTGGAATGAAGCAGGTGCCCAATGAGTGAAACAGATGATCATGTCTATAGGGGGTGGGGGGGAAGGTGCACCTTCCTGTTTTTAACCCTTCTGGTCACACAGCAAGCCTGTACTGGGGATGGCCACCTCCAGAGATGATGGTACAGCAGTCATATTTATACCAGGATCAGAGTCCTTGTACTCATTTCCATACTATGTCTTAGAAACCGTCCCAGCTCAGTGTCACAGGGAACATGCCTCTTGACATACTAGCTCTGAGCCATTGCACTATCAAAATGTCTTGTTATTATCTAGGGAGCAGCAAAAACCTCTGAGACGCCTCTGGAACTTATTATTCAAAACCTGCTTCCATCAGAGTTTCTCTAATTACGCAGTGCAGTGGTTTAGAAAAAGGCTTCGATAGATTTATCTGCACTTGCCTCATTGCTTCAGATTTGTGTGTTTGCAACATGAGTGATGAGCTTGTGCTTCCCAAACAGGTTGACAGTCACAGAGCTCGATGCAAACACAAATACTTTTTTTTTTTTTTTGACATTCAAAACTTATCTCCTTGAGAACTATGTCTAGATACTCATGTTGCAACAGAAGAAAGGGTGGGGGAAAAATGTAATTGTAATGTATACATGTAAGGATAACCTGACCCCCTTGCTGTACAGTGGGAAAATAAAAAAAAAAAAAAAGAGAGAAAGAGAAATGAAAAAAAAAAACTTATCTCCTTAATATTATTCAATATTCAAAAGTACTTTCCTAGCTGGAATACCAGTGCTTTGATACATGAGTTTCTCTGCTTTGCTCCCAAGAGGTTAAAAGCAGTTTTTATCCTTGTCACCGTCATGTTTCCCGGACCTGGCTCTATTGGCTTTAACATCGGTGGCTGCTAAGCGGCAAGTTGGCTTGGCTGTGCCCTTGAATGTGTATAGACCTTTGAGGAGAGAGTAGCAAGTTCAAGAGATCCTGACTTAAGTGGTCTCCATTCTCATGAATACTATTCGGGCATAATTAAATCACTATTTCATTCTTTCCATTTCAGAGCTCTTATGGCCCTTTAACCGAGTTCTAAATGTATGGTCATAAAGGATGAATTTAATCAGTAGGTTCTCTCACTTGACTTTGAATTTTGTTTGCTGAATCCTAGGTGCAGATTCAGACAGACAGCTTTTTATTATTAACCTAGTTTCTAGCAAGGGAGCGAGGTGCCAACTAGTTACTACCTGTGAGGAGCATTATTAAGAGGTCAGAGGTGAGTTCTAGAAAATTAATGTCACCTAGTTCATAGACCAGTGTGCTGAGGAAACAAAAAAGATGATCATTTAAAACTATTCTCTTTCCTCTTTGATACTTTTTTTTTTCTTCCTGAGAGGAGAAGCGCTCCAGTGAGTCCAACATTCTCATAAAACCAGTGACAAAAGAATATTTTCATTAGGAGGTATAGACAGTGATGCAAAGAGCAAGAACATCTTTTCAGAAATTTGCCAAATTTTCATTTGCCCTTGGATGCTTCTGGTAAAACCAGAGATTTATTTTCTCTAAGTATTCTCTGTGCATAGAATTTTGGAGCAGGAGTTACTAGCAGCATCACCTAGGTATGGATGTGACTCTGGGGCCTTAAGGAGGTTCCTGAGGCCCCAGACTCTCCCCTTTTGGGGGCCAGTGGTCTACATCTGCCACACCGTATGCACAGAATGATGGATGTTGGGTTCTTAGCAAGATTGTGTGCTGTGTTCTAATACTGGGGATATCAAATGCCAGCAGACCTGCTAGTCTGAACTCCTGGCTGGTGAGCACATGGCTCCAGTCACTGCTGCAGTGCGGGTTCGATCCCTGGCCCAGGAACTTTCATGTGCCTTAGGCATAGCTGAAAAAACAAAAGAGTTACAGAAAGATGAAACTGGGTGCCTTGCTGGAGATGCTATATATTTCATCTCATGACGTTCACTTAGTGTCTCCCTGCATCCAGGTGGGGTTAGATGTAGCTCTGAGAATAAGAAAAGAGGCACCAGCATAATTTGTGTGTGTGTCTTGCTTCCTGGCTAACTGCTTCTATGGGACTTTGGGTGGGAAGACAAATGGTTTGAGGCCCGGCACTGTTGGTTATTAGCTGTGTGCCTGGGGCAAATTGCTCAGTATGTCTAAATCTTAATTTCCTCATTTGTAAAACAAGGACAGTCAGAGACCAGAACCCATCTCACTGGGTTGTGGTGAGAATTATAGGAGATAATGTGTAAGCATAGTGCCTGACCCTAACTTCCTCATGACAGTGAGCTAGAGATACTGTGGTAGTTACTTCTTTTTTAAAAAAATTATTTTATTGAAGTATAGTTCATTTACAATGTCATGTTAATTTCTGCTGTCCAGAAAAGTAATTCAGTTATATGTGTGTGTGTGTGTGTGTGTGTGTGTATACACACACATACACATTCAGTAATTCAGTTATATACACACACACATTCCTTTTCATATTATGTTCCATGATGGTTTATTACAGGATATCGAACATAGTTTCCTGTGCTCTACACTAGGACCTCATTTATCCATCCTGTATATAATAATTTGCATCTGCTGGTTGTGGTGGTTACTTCTTTGAGGAGACCCACTGACCATGAGCCAAGGAGAAAGTAGGTGGGTTACATGGCAGTCTCTCTTTCACTTCAGCAGTGATCTCTTTGTCTGCATCTTGAATTTTCTACATAGGTGGTCTAGGACATCCACACGCTGTGTATACCTGTCTATATTCTGTGCACAGACAGTTTTTAATGCATGATTTTTCATTTCCTGTGTAGCCACTAGAAAATTGGCCAGACACATGAAAAGAGTTGTCTGACGTTTGATGGTAAAAGATGAACACGCTTAATTTTATTTAATTTAAAAGAGGTAATTGCAAGGGTACTTGATTATGGTATTAGGAGAATTAAAAACGTTTCATTTTTATTTATTTGCTCTAGTTTAATATTTAAACAAGGTATTCAATGAGTTTAGAGAGTGGTGCATTTAGAATAAATCAGTGTGGCTGAGTTTTCCTCAAGGATTTTGAGGGTTTTATTTATTTATTTATTATTTGCTTTTTAGGGTTGTGCCCGCGACATATGGAAGTTCCCAGGCTAGGGGTCAAATTGTAGCTGTAGCTGCTGGCCTATACCATAGCCACAGCAACGAGGGACCTGAGCTGCATCTGCAACCTACACCACAGCTCACTGCAACCCCCATCCACTGAGTGAGGCCAGGGATCGAACGCACATCCTCATGGATTTGTTTCTGCTGCACCACAACAGGAACTCCCTGAGGGTTTTTTTTTTTTAATTGAAATATAGTTGAATTGCAATGTATTAGTTTCCAGTATACCTCACAGTGATTCAGTTACATATATATAAAACATATGTTACATACCTATACATATATGTAACACACATGTGCACACACACATATGTATATATTCTTTTTTAGATTCTTTTCCATTGTAGGTAATTACAAGATAATTGAGTACAGTTCCCTGTGCTATACAGTAGTACCTTCTTGTTTTTCTATTTTATCTATAGTAGTTTATATCTGCTAATCCCAAACCCCTAATTTATCCCCCCACCCCTGCTATACCCTTTGGTAACTGTTTGTTTCCTATGACTTGTGAGTCTGTTTCTGTTTTGTAAATAAGTTCATTTGTATCATTTTTGTAGATTTCACGTATAAATGATATCTGTCTCTGCCTGACTTACTTCATATGATAATCTCTAGGTCCATCCATGTTGCTACAAATGGCATTGTTTCAGTCTTTTTATAGCTGAGTAATATTCCATTGTATATGTATACTACCTCTTTGTGTGTGTGTGTGGACAGTCTTTTAGCCTTTATTTGTCTTTCTTTTTTTATATAATTATTTTTATTTTTTCCATTATAGCTGGTTTACAGTGTTGTCAATTTTCTACTATACAGCAAGGTGACCCAGTCACATATACATGTATACATTCTTTTTTCCCACATTGTCATGCTCCATCATAAGTGACTAGATATAGTTCCCAGTGCTATACAGCAGGAGCTCATTGCTTATCCACTCCAAAGGCAATAGTTTGCATCTATTAACCCCAAATTCCCAATCTATCTCACTCCGTCTCCTTCCCCTTTGGCAACCACAAGTCTGTTCTCCATGTCCATGATTTTCTTTTCTGTGGAAAGGTTCATTTTTGCATATATTAGATTCCAGATAGAAATGATACGATGTGGTATTTGTCTTTCTCTTTCTGACTTCACTTAGTATGAGAGTCTTTAGTTGTATCCATGTTGCTGCAAATGGCATTAGTTTGTTCTTTTTTATGGCTGAGTAATGTGTACTACCTCGTCTTGATGCATTCCTCTGTCGATGGACATTTAGATTGCTGGATTTTGAATTTTAATCTTTCCTCAGATTAGCTGCAATATTAAAAAAATTATAGCTGGTATGTTATTGTTACTATCAACCTGGCCTCCCTTTGTGATCTGCTCTGACACCGTCTTTAGTCACTGCCTCCTGAACTAGGCTCCCTGGGAACTGAACTTTGATTTCAGATGCACCTGCTTTCTGTTGATGATCTTTCCCATTTATGAACCTTCCCTGCTCCACCGCCCACCTGCTGCCCCCTTCCCTTAACCTCCCTGCCCTGTTGGAGGTCCACCTTCCTTCCTGTGCCCTCCCCTGACAGCACTCAAAAGAGAGAGTGTTGCAATTACATGTTTGGTTCTTTATTTTCCTCTTAGACCTAATCTGAGAATTTCCAATTCCGTGTTCTTTCTAATACACCTACTGCTTTTTCAAAGAGCCATCAGCGAAGTGTGGAGGATACATTTAAATTGTGCTGAATATTTAGGAGTAATTTCATAATGAGGTTCTTTCGGACTCTGCTGTTATAAATACTCTAACAGCGACCCTGGATCAGGATGAAGCAGTCTTTATAAAGGATTTCGATTACCGGTGAGAGGTAAGTGGTCACTGTGACAGACTCCTCATTTAAAAAAACCAAGACAGTGAGGTGTGTAGGTTGATCAATGAAGGTTAAAAGCTCCGTGTTAATAAGGTTTTCTGTTTGCAGCATTTCTTAACAAATATTTTTCTCCAGATTTGAAGTGTGTTATCATGAGTCAGCCTTTCTGACTGCAAAGCCTCAGTCTTGTTAATAATGTATAACTTCCAAATGAATCATGTGCTGATGCATAGCACTCAAATATGCAAATTTTGTAATACTCATAATCTGAAAGCTCATATTTTTGTTTGTTTAAAAATGTTAGGTCTCATTTACATTATAGTTTACAGCTCTATTACAAACCACATAATCTGTATACTTCACATTCAGTCTAGAGAGTGTCCCCTTAGGGCACTTGAATTATATGCTCTAGTTCTTGAATTCTATTATGGATTTTTCAGAAATAATTTCTTCTCTTTATTTTTCTCATGATGGACCTTAAAATAGCAAAAATGCTTGCTCTGGGCACCTGCTATTATAGATGCCAGTATTCTGGAAGAGTTTCCAGATTTGTTTTCTTTTTTGGCCTTTAGAACATTTCATATTGCTTTACAGTCATGCCCATAAACCCATGCATGATTTTTTTTTCTTCCTATACCCACATTCTTATACATCCATGGTTTCTATACCTTTCTTTTTTATATATATAATTATTTTTATTTTTTTCCATTATAGCTGGTTTACAGTGTTCTGTCAATTTTCTACTATATAGCAAGGTGCCCCATTTACACGTACATGTATACATTCTTTTTTCTTACATTATCATGCTCCATCATAAGTGACTAGACAGAGTTCCCAGTGCTACAGAGTAGGATCTCACTGCTGATCCATTCCAAAGGCAAGAGTCTGCATCTGTTAACCCCAAGTGACCCCATCCATCCTACTCCCTCCCCCTTGGCAACCACAAGTCTATTACCCAAGTCCTTGATTTTCTTTTCTGTAGAAAGGTTCCTTTGTGCCATATATTAGATTCCAGATATAAGTGATACCATATGGTATTTGTCTATCTCTTTCTGACTTACTTCACTCAGTACAAGGGTCTCTAGTTCCATATACCCACATTCTTACACATTTGTGGTTTCATGTGCCTGTGTTCATCTGTAGTATATTTGAAAACTGGTTGTGCTCTCCTTATTTGGGTGGAAATCATGGAACCATTGGTGTGAATTCTTTTGGTCTGGAAAGCAGCATTCTTAATGCCTATGGCAGAGTTCATGGATCATTTGGATCTTTCTTCTATTGGCAATTGTAGGTTGGAAAGCCTGTAGCAAGTGTTCTGCTTTCCTGCCCCTTAGCATTGGCACTCTTGGTGCTGGGCACACTGTAGACATCATAGGTTCGAAAGTTGATTTTAAAATTATTATCCTGGAGTTCCCGTCATGGCGCAGTGGTTAACGAATCCGACTAGGAACCATGAGGTTGTGGGTTCGGTCCCTGCCCTTGCTCAGTGGGTTAACGATCCGGCGTTGCCATGAGCTGTGGCAGACGCGGCTCGGATCCTGCATTGCTGTGGCTCTGGTGTAGGCCAGTGGCTACAGCTCCGATTGGACCCCTAGCCTGGGAACCTCCATATGCCGTGGGAGCGGCCCAAGAAATAGCAAAAAGACAAAAATAAAATAAAATAAAATAAAATTATTATCCTGATTTCCTGTGAACTCGGATGGCCAGTGGTCTGTCACTCACATTCACATTATAAAAATTTCTCTGATACTTTTGTTTAACTATAGTACAATGATTCCTTCCTTACTTTAAAATACACTATCAAATATAACCAACCAGTCATGATTCTGAAATATAAAAATGGTCAAAAGATGATTTTATTGAATTCCATCACTTAGTTGTACTGAATATTGTTTAAAAGAAGTAGATCCTTCGTTTTGACGTGGAATTTTGATTTAAAAAAAACCCTTTAAAATCACAGGTTTAGTTAGAGTAATACATGAACCTCATTATTTTTATTGGCTTTCTGAATTTGTGATCAAATTCTCAGTACTTTCTGTACCTGGGGAACTATGTGTTCTTAAAAAAAGTAAAAGCCTTTAACGCTGCAGGTGTTCACATTTTGCTTGGAATCACAGTGAAAATATTGACACTTTATTTGATGGAGTTGATAGAAAATCCTTCATTTGCATTTTACTGTGTGTCTGGTGAAGATGTCTTTTAAGTTTGTATGAAAGCTTATTAGAAGGTTCAAGAACACAGCGTATATCAAGAAAACCTTGTACCTGAAACAAGTTAATATGGGAAATAGGTATGTGTGTCAGATGTTTAATTATGGGGGAGGAAATGATATCTTGATACTGAGTGAGATTACTGGTGCTTTTGCAGATGGAATAGCTAGATCTTTTATAAAGAGAGAGTTTTCGGTGTATGTGATGTTGTCCTTCAAATAGCACCTCCTTATCAACTTCTCAGAACATGGAGATGGGCTTTGGCTCGGACTGGTGGAGGATTTCTCTGCTCTTGTGCTGGAGGCATCTTTGCCTGGCTCCTTCTGAATTGGTTACTACACAATACAGTCAGCTGTCTGCTTTGGAACTGCTCTGGGATTTTAGGCATGATGAAATATGTAGCAAATAGGATCTTAAAATTCTGTTCAAAGTTACTAAGCTTTAGATAGTTGTGAAAGAAAATTCATGTTTTATGGCAAGACAAGAAAAATTTTCGTAAAAAAAATGTTAACATAAAAAAATTTCCTCTGTTCTTTTCCTCCTCTCTGCATTGTGCATCTGTTATGCATCCACCAAATCTCTCCCATTGGCAAAAATTACCGGCTCAGCCATAAAGAGCAACATGCTCCCAGCATCACCAGGACAGCTCCTTAAAGATAACATTCCTTCATGATCTAGGAAGTGGCTATGAAGATGCATAGATCTGGATTATGTTAACTGTCACTTATGTCTTTGACAGGCAGCCCTCTGTCTCAATTTATGTAACTTACATAACTGTGCCTTGAAACAGCTCTCAGAGTTTTCTGAGATGCTTTTTCCTGGGTTGTAATCCTCAAATTTGACTTGAATCAAATTTTCCATTTCTTTCTTTGATCAACTGACTAATTTTTTGTTGACATATTTAAAAGCAGGTTACAGTTATAAAAGCTAGTAATAACCTGAGAGTGTGTGAGCACAGCCACAATGTCAGGAGCATTTTCAGCTTCACTAGTTCTCAGTGAGCCTTTTCCTGATTGCAATTCCTAGTTCCCAACTGATAATCCCTAGGTTGATTTTTTTTTTCTCATTTTCTTGCTTTCCTGCTTATATTTTATTTATTTATTTATTTTTTGTCTTTTGCTTTTTAGTGCTGCATACACGGCATATGGAAAGTCCCAGGCTAGGGGTCTAACTGCATCTCCAGCTTCTGGCCTAAGCCACAGCCACAGCAACATCAGATTTGAGCTGGCCACGTCTGCATCCTGCACCATAGCTCATAGCAACATTCAATCCTTAACCCACTGAGCGAGGCCAGGGATTGAACCTGCAATCTCATGGTTCCTAGTTGAATTCGTTTCTGCTGCTCCACAATGGGAACTCTGCTTTCCTGCTTTTAAAATCCACATACTGAGTGTGTTACTTGCTTGTTTCTGAAATTTAAAAATGATTTCACATGAGTGTAATCTATTGCAACTTGCGATTTTCATTTAAGATTGCTTTTTGAGTTTTGTTCGTTTGTTTGTTAGTTTTTGGCCTTGCCACAGCATATGGAAGTTCCTGGGTCAGGGATTGAACTCATGCTATGGCAGTGACAATGCCAGATACTTAACTGGTCGGCCACCAGGGAACTCCAACATTATGTTTTTGATTGATCCACATTGATGCTTGTAGCTATAGATCATTGATTTTCACAAGTGTATGGTATTCTGTTTTATAAATCATAAAAAATAAATATATATATAGCAATTTATATAAACTGCTGATGGTGATTAGATTTTTTTTAAACAATAGCTGTTGCAAACCATCTTATGTATGTGTTCTAATATACAGGTGCAGGAATTTCTTTAGGATTTATGTCTGGAAGGGAAATTACTGGGTTTTAGCGTATGGATATGTTTATATTCACAAGATAATGCCAAGTTATCTTCCAGAGTTTTCAAAGAAATATATATATATATATATAGATAGATAGATCGATACACACACACACACACATATAAAATGTTTATGTGTGAGAAAACTATGTTTTCTGGGGTAACAAATAGACATCATATTTTATGACAAAGTCAAATTATTTTCCAGAGTTTTACGACATGTACTCTCACCAGCGAGAGATAAGAATGCAGCATTTCCAACATCCTTGCCATATTTGATACTATCAGACAGTTTTTTCCAATGAGGATTATAAAATAAAATCTCTCTGTGGTTTTAATGATCATTTATCTGATTCCTAATGTGCTCAGATATCTTTTCATATGGCTATTGGCTCTTTATCTTTTTTCTTTTGGAAATACTTCTCATTTGTCTATTCAGTTGTCATTTTTCTTATTTTCTTTGTATTTTCAAGAGACCAATTTTTTGTCTATGATGTGCTAGGAACATCTGTCTTCCTTCAATTATTGGCTTTTCTTTTCCACACTCTTCTTAGAGCTCTGTGGTGAACAAGCATTTTTTTTTATAACTTTTGTTGAAGTAGAGATGATTTACAACGTTAATTTCTGCTGTACAGCAAAATGACTCAGTTATACATATATATATATTTCCATTATGGTTTATTACAGGATATTGAGTATAGTTGCCTATGCTCTACAAAAGGACATTGTCATTTATCCATTCTACATATAATAGTTTGCATCTCTAATCCCAAACTCCCAGTCTGTCCCCTGCCACCCCCACTCCTCCTTGGGCACCACAAGTCTGTTCTCTATGTTTGTGATCGTGGGAACTCAGTTGCACCATGGTGGAAACTCCAATAAAATAATTCTTTTTATTTTTTTCTTTTCTTTCTTTCTTACTTTTTTTTTATAGGGCCGCCCCTGTGGCATATGGAAGTTCCCAGGCTAGGGTTGAATCAGAGCTGCAGCTGCTGGCCTGCACCACAGACACAGCAAAGCCAGATCTGAGCCCAGTTTGTGACCTACACCATAGCTTGTGGCAATGCTGAATCCTGAACCCACTGAGCATTGCTAGGCATCGAACCTGAATCCTCATGGCTACCAATCATGTTTTTAACCCTCTGAGCCACTATGAGAACTCCACATTCTTAATTATTTTAGTAGGATAATTTATCTATTACTTTTCTTTGTAGTTGAACCTCCTTATGTTTGATTTAAGAAATTCTTCTCTTTTCTAAGGTCATATAGCATTTACAAAAATTTCTCAGAATTTCAAAGTTATACTTTCAACCTTTAGATTCTTGTTAACCATCAATTTTTATTAGTGTGTACTCTCTGGCACGAGGTCGATATCTAATCTTATTTTTCAATATGTACATATACCATTGCCCTAGCACTATTTATTGAAAAGACTCTCTTTACTCATTGCCACCTTGGTCACCTGTGTGTTTCTGAGCTCTGTTCTGTTAAGTTTGTCTATCCCTGTGCCAACACTATCCTGTCTGAGTTACAGTAGGTGTTATACTGTGTGATAATCTTTTAGGGCAACCCTTGCTCTTCTTCCTCAGAAGTATCTTGATGAACAAGTGTTACCTCTGCCACATGACAGGTTTCAAAGGAACAGAAATCATACTGGGATTTCTATATTGCTTTCATCTGTCCTCTGAAATATTTCAAATAGTGAAGAGACATCCGCGTAGAGCTTGTTGGACAAAGAGTCACTAAAACTACCATCTGCCGATGAGGTTAATCAAATTGTGTTTAACCCAGTCTTTCTCATTATATTTTTTATAGGCAAGTGTGAAGATGTAGCAGTAAATTTAAAAGCTGATATTAGAGTCTGCTTGTGATCCTCCAGGAATTCCTTTAAATTTGGGAGCCTAGGAATACCTTCAGAAGCCCTGGTAATCATCCTGCAAAAGAGGGGAGAAGGAAGAAGCAGAGAGAAAGAGCCAGTACTTATTAGAACCTACAAATTGTAGTTGCTTTTGTAAAACTCTTTGTCATGTGATTTCAGTTGTCTTCCAGCATCTCAGTGATAAGATTACTCCTCTTGTCCTATAGCTGAGAAAACTGACTGGAGGGGTAGGTAACTCAGGGGAGGTCATGTGGTTCTTGGGTGTCTGATTAGGGCTCCACACCCTTCTGCCTGTGTCCAGGGCCCCTATGTTTCCCACTCACACCAGCTGCCCCATCTGCTGGGTGCTGTGGATGGGGCTCTGGGACTGGCTTTAGAGGCAGATTCAGAGAGGTAGGCAGCCCTTCCTGTTCAGTCTGAGTCTCGTGATTCCTGTTATCCCCACAGGGCACCCCTGGGACTGAATTCTGCTTGATGATCCAAGAGGAATCAGAGAGTCAAGAGGGTGAGCATGGCCTCAGTGAGCTGGGGGGATAGGGCAAGGTGCCAGAGAGGCATGGGCTTTCTGAACAAATTTCAGGACTGTGACACTGGGCCATAAGGCTTTGATTCTGGGTGTACTGTTGACAGGGGATCCAGCTTGCTGAATTGTATCCTTGTCATCCACAACGGGCCACAGTGGGACACTTAAGAGTGATTCAAGATCCCTAGTGGTGAAGGCCCGTTGGGAGATAGAGCCTAGGTGATGGCCTGATGGGTGAGGTTGCATTTCAGTCCCTGGTCGTGGGGCTGAGAGGAGGGAGGAGGGGTGTGATAACAGCACTGATGGTAACAGAGAGCAGCGGAGGGTTCCAGGCTGCCCACCTCCAAGCTCTCAGGCCTTGTCTGCTCTCCCTCCCCTTTTACGGGTAGACCCTGAGCTGCTCTGTCTAGCCTGCATTTCCAGGTTTTCTCTTTTTTGGACTGGTTTCTCTATAGATGGCTCTCTACTGACCTTCTTTTCCTTCCTGATACCCAGTTGGACTTTATGTCTTTCAAGATTTCCATTCTGAACTTTTGATCTTTTAGTGCAACCGCCTGTTTTTCCTATTTGTCTTTCCGGTCAGCTTAGATCATCATCATCATCATCATTATCGTCTGTGTCATCATCTTCTCATCATCTCCACCAGATGTCGAGGACACATCATCATCATTGTTGTAACAGTAATGATAATAATAATAATAGCAACATAACAACAGTAATAATATTATTGCTGACCCCCACTGAGCAGATTCAGCCCCTCCTTTTGGTGCTTCTGTGAATTATCTCATTTAACCTTCACTGGGAGAGTCCAGTGATTGATTATTCCCATGTTAAATCCTTTACTCGGGGGCAAGCTGAGTGGTGGAGCCAAGATTTGAATTCAGTAGGGAGCCCCAGAGGGCCCCTTAACATCCAGACATCCCTCAAGAGACAGACCAGGAATGTCCGAACTGCCCAGGATGTGTCAGTGATCTGCTTCAGATGATGTGGCAGAGCTGGGGACTGCTGGGAACTTGTGTTCTCAAAGTCGGCTCTCGTTTGCCTCAGCTAGAGATGGTGTGGAACAAACCAGCCAGCCCACTGGCCTCAGTGTCCTGGGAAAATAACCACTGCACAATGGCGGCTAAAGGAAATTACAGGTCTCAGATCTATGCTGAATGGATGCAAAGCAGGGTATGAATGCAAAGGGTGAAGACACTGGATGATATAGTTTTGAAAAAGAGATGAATTTGTGGTGAAGTAGTTCTGTTCAAATCTGTAATTCCTGTAACCGCTGTCTTTTTATGTGGTGGTTGATCCAGAAGGGCTAGAATTAGGATCTTGCCAGTGAAGAGCAGTGGCTTGCTGTCCCCCAAGCCGGTTCATGGTAAATTGTAGTTTAGTTGCAGGCAGCCATGGTGTGGGACTGTAGACTTGGTCTTCAGTTTCTTTTTGAATTATGAAACATTTGGTACGCACGAAAGAACGCATGTCATATACATGGAGGTCATATGGCTTAAACCTTAAGCGCAGCCTCACTGTTCTTCCCGATCCAGTCCAGGGCTCCCCTCCCTCTCTCAGAAACTGCCGCCATATTACTCTTATTGGTTCATTCTCTTGCTGTCTTTTATTTTCACTGTAAAAATCATGACTCTATTCCCAAACAATGTATTTTTAGAGTTTTTCACTTTTGCACTTTATAACAATAATATCATATACTGTATATATTAATTGATGATTTGATGTATATTATTACATGGTATGAACATGCACAATTTTTTCAAATCTAATTTTTCTGTTTTCAGAGGTTGGATTCAGGGGGATGTATTTGAGGGATCCAAAAAGAAGACCAGGAAGATGTGAAAAGTAGGCAGGGACCAAACAGTTCCGCATTCTAGAGCAGCATAAGGAGTACAGATTGTGTTCTAAATCCAGGGAGACTCCATCGAGCAGTTCTATATAGGGACCTGAGATGATGGGACTTATAATGAATCACCTCATCTTTATCTTATAGGATGTCCTGCTTATCTGAGGCAACAACCAGGAAAACTGATAGCTCTGGTATAGCTTGATAAGTGAAAACATTAGTGGGTCAACCAGGCTGCAATTCAATTTACTGTGCATGGACTCTGGTGACAGCGAGTAGCTGTTCTTTGCTGGAAAAATCCTGCCTCTTGTCCTTCTGAATCAATCATCGCATAGCAAGTTGGCTGTTACAGGAATTCCAGATTTGAACAAGCTATAAATCACCAATATTCCTTGTCTTTTTCAGGAGGATAGCATCCCTGTAGGGTAGCCCTTTGCATGCAGAGCATTTCTCTGCTCTGTTTGCTCATGGCCACCTAGGCCAGCCCTAGTTAAAAGTTTGGTGGAAGAAGAGGAGAGGGTCTGGGAAAGGTAAATTAGAGGAAAAGCACTAGAATGAGGAAGGAAGAATTGAGGGGAAGGCATATGTATACTCTCAGTGTAGAAAGAAAGTGGCAACCAGAAGGATCACATGAGGTCTCCTGGGTTGAGAACTACAAACAGTCCTTTGGATTCACCCATCAGGGGGGCCACTGGTGACATTTTGATAGCAGTTTTAGGAAGGATGTGGGGGTAGCAACCACTGAGTACCTAATGAAGGGAAGTATATTTAAATATTCATATGACATATTCAGATTAGGAGAAGGAGAGCCTTTCTAGATAGTGCAGGTCAGAAGAATACTTTCTATGGCTGTGAGGACACTGTTAAGGTAACCTTAGAAAGAAGGTAAAATGTTGCAGTTGAGATTTGGGCTGATGCAGAAACAAGGGGATGGACTCAGTGGACTTTCAGAGCCCTTCCTGAACTCATATCCAGTGTTATGTCTCATCCTTTGTTCCCTTTGCTAAAATACTGGCATCAAATAGGAGTGGAAGAGAAAGAGAAAGCTTTTCTCTGTAAAACAAGGCAGCTGAGGAGTTCCTGCTGTGGCATAGTGGGTTAAGAAACTGGTGTTGCCGCAGCTGTTGCACAGGTCATAACTGGGGCTCAGATTCAATCATATGCTGTGAGTGTGGCTGAAAAAAAAAAAAAAGAACCAATACCAAAACAAACAATAAAACAAACAAAAAAAGAGGGCAGCTGATACTAGTCAGATTTTCCATGATCCCTTTGAACTTATTCCGACAACTGAAAACAGAGCTGCTTTTGCAAATTCATTTTCTGGGTGAGTCAGTGATTAGAACTCTGCAACCACAGATACCTAAGGGAAAGGGGTTCCAAATCTTGTTAAGATCTTGCAGTTCAATGGATTAGGGTTTATGTCACAATCCTTTCCACATAAGTGGTTGCTTTAGGAAGCCATCTGTGTCATTATCCCCTCCCGGGAGGGCCTGTCCTAGTGACATCTTGAATGGGGTGTTTAGGGAGTTCGGTGGTAGATGGTCAGGGATGTTGCAGTGAACTGGCCTGGCACAGTGCATGGGGCCTCTGGGGGCCCACCTGCCTCCCTCAGAAAAGCCTGTGTTCCGACTCCTCAGATGGGAAGATGGGTACTGGTGCAGAGGAAGGTGCAGGGTGGCGGGGCGGGGGGTGGGGGGGCGGTGGCTGGTGTGAGGAGGCAGCTGAGACTGATTCATCTTGCTGCAGCCTTGGGAGGGCATGAGGTTCCTGCCCTTTCTCCCAATTATGAGATGGGAAGATGCTGACTCAGCCTTATCTGCTCTGGTTGATGCGGGTTTTCTCAAATTATTTACAGGAAAAGAGCTACCTTCCAAGAACCATTAATTTAATCAAGAATACATTTTTTTTCTTTCTAGAGGGTTACATAATTTATTTTTTGTTAAATAATAAGCATAGTTGAATGACTTAAAGTTCTTGGCAGGATACTCTTTGGCAAAAATAATCCCTACATAGTCTGATTTTATATAAAACTTGATAATGATCGACTTCTGCTATTACTAAAGTGCCATTTGGGGTACCATGATAGTCCGTAAATGACCTTGGATGTTCACAGTCTTGTTTTTGTACGTTATTGTTTATCATCTGGTACTTCTGGTACTGCTTCTGTTTTTCCAGAATGATATATTTCTTTGTAGTTTTTTATTTTTTATAGTTCTTGGATTAAAACTGTAGTGTTTTATTTTTCATAGTTTTTGGATTAAAAATGCTGATTTCTTCCACAATTGAATTGAAAGATGCCAGTCGTGTCTGAAGAAGTCCTTATACAGAAAATCTCTAGAATCACTCTTTTACAGGTATACTTGGCATAACATATTTAGATTGTGGCATGTTTCTCCAAATTTACTTTAGTTAGGTTTTCTGCCCCTGTTATGGACTAAATGTTTGTGTCCTCCTCAAAATGCATTGTTGAAACCTTACCCCTGAGGTGATGGTATTGGAAGGTGATTACATCATGAGGGTAGAGCCCTCAGGAATGGGATTAGCGCCCTCAGAAAGGAGACCCCGGAAGCTCCCACTACTCTCTACCCATGTGCGCATGCATTGCAAAGTCAGCAACCTGTAGCCTCTGGAGCCTGAAGAGAGTTCTTATCAGAATCTGACTATGCTGTCACCTGGCCTCAGACTTTCAGCCTCTAGAATCATGAGGATTAAATGTCTGCTCTTTACAAGCCCCCTAGTCTGTGGTCCTTGATGATAGCAGCCAGAAAGGACTAAGATGTTGTCCATCTATCCATCCATCTAAAATAGAGCTCATTATCTTCTCAGAGCCTCCTTTCTTCCACAAATCCTTTATTGCCAGCCCCTCCCTCTGTGGTTCATCTATCACTTGGCACCTCTTGGGTTCAAAACAAATGTCTCAGACTCTCTCAGTCCAATAAAAAATGGCAAACCTCTGAGTACTTACTGTGGGCACGGGGGATGCAGCTATGCAGAAGACATCATTGCCTGCCTCCGTAACCTCATGGTCCAGTTGGGAAGGTATGCGATGGTGTATGGCTGTGTATACACAGGATAAAGTGAGTAGAGGTTTGCCAGCAGAGGTCAAGATTCGTCTTTCTGGTACAGTTAGAATCCTGTAGGTAACATGTGCCTCCAAGTCTACCAAAGGCTCAGGAAGCGTTAGCATCTGGCTTTTCTTTTCTGCTCTATGCACCTCAGTCATCTACCACATGGCTTCTGGCAGCTGTGTCCGCCTTCAGCTTACCTGAAGTTTGTAAACTTGGGCAACAATAGTGCCTACTCCCTGGGTGCCTGGTCAAAGGGTTTCACTGCCAGGATTGTCCTGCCCCCAATCCATCTCTGAGTCTTGATTTCTTAGGTTTCAGGGATCTGAGGGCTGCAGCTCTAGAACCTCATGGATCTGAAACCTGGGAACTGCTTTTCTCCTGGAAATCCAAAACCCTTGAGTACACAATGCATTCTGACTTAGAGATGAGCTCTTGTCTTGCAGGACTTTATCGTTGTGAGTTAGAGAAACGTTTTTGATTTTTGTCTGTATGTAATTTTCAGACACAATTATGACCTGTGGCAAATTCTCCCTGTTAGTGCAGGTGGTACATTTAGAACAATTTAAATGCAAGTGCCATGGTTACGTGTGCCTCTTTTTATAACATTCGATTGCCAATAGAAGCACAAATAACCTGGTCCTGTGAGATTTTTAGTATAATAATGAGAAATCTGATCCCACCATTAGACTGTTGCAGTGGCGTGGAGTTTCAGTTTAACCTGACCTTGTGGAGCCCGTGGCTCTGAATGTCAATGTTGCTTTGATTTGTTGACTTTTAAGGTTATCAGTGACCCCCAGTACTTGTTGACTTTTAAGGTGTCAGTAACCCCCAATGTGTGGTGAGATGCTTTGATTTACACTTCTCTGATTTCCACTTTGATTACTAAGATTGAAAGCTCTCTGCTGGATGGTAATTCTGGCCCTTCCTTCTAATGGAACAACAGACACAGAATCAGACCCACTTGCATAACACGCCTCATCACTGAGCATTAAAGTACAGGCTGTCCTTTCTCATATGTCTCCAGAGATCACATTGCCTTGATTTGCTGTTGAAAACAGAGAGAAAAGCCTTAGAAAAAATAATTATTCACTTTTCCCTGTAGTTGTGTGTGTCACTGAAACCTGCAGGAAGTTTTCAGCATCTGGACAGATTGGTGTCACATGGCTATAGAGCTCATCCGCTGCAGAGAGCCTGGCCCTGATAGCCCTGTTTATTCCACTGCAGCATTTGGAGGAGCTTGGTGGCCTGCACTAAGAGTGAAGGGAGATCAGCTTCCCATTGCCTCCGAAAGCTGGAGCCAGAGCTTCAGGCCGCCTTGCTGAAGCCTGGCTCTGTGCTCACTCCACAAAGTCAGTCAGTGGAATCCTTCACAGCCCCACTCCCAAGCTGAGATGAGAATAGAAGCTTAGTGGTAAGAACATCCTAGAGACTTTCCTTGTGAAACTGCTCCTTTGGCAAAAGGCGGATGATAAAATCACACCATCTTCTGTGGATTGAGAGATGTTGGGGATTATCATAAGAACCTGAGGTCCTCCCCAGTCTCTATCAGTGAAGGCTAGGATTTCTTGTGTTTGAATTTTTAGTTGCAGTTTGCTTTTCAGTTGCTATGTCCATGAAAAAGCTTAAAGCTCTTTGTCGTCTGTCAGATGAACACATACTTCTGAAGGCTCTTTTCTTACTTTGATGTAACTTACTCTTCCCTTTGCCCATTACATTAAAGCCCTGTGACTGAGCCAGCAGCACTGTCCATGACTTAGAGTCCTCAGTTCTTAAGCAGCTAGTTTGAGATGAGAAAGTTGAAATCCACTGGGGCCCCCTGACTGCTGTTCTTGGTAAAGAAAGGTCACAATATATGCCTGCTGTGATTGGTTTGTGCCAGGTTGCTGAATGAGCATGCTTTAGCTGTAAATATATTTCCCCAAAGGTGGTTTTTTAAGCATTTAGTTAGAAATTTAGGTCAAAAAGGAAGGAGGAGAGTGAAGGACTCCTCATCTGGGGTAGGTCTTATAAGCCCTCTGTTATAACAATGGGAAATTCACATGGGGCCCCACGCTTCAGTTTTCTTAAGCTCAGCCATTGCATTTTTGGCTGTTCGTTTCTGTTTAATTAGGAAAAGATGACATCCTTCCTGGGTTTTATTCTCTGGCCAAGGCCAGTGGTCAGTCAGAAAGGTCCTAGGTCATGTAACACACAGTACAGCACTCAGTCACATGCTGGGAGTCATGTGGTTGTTATCAGCGTGTGACCTCACCAGGCCTCAGTATTTTGCATGAAATGGAGATAGTTGTTCTGATATAACTATCAGGATTATAAAATGAGAATACATGTCAAGCTCTTAGCACAGTGCAGTGCTTGGTAGGTTTGCCCACTAAGGGTTCACACTTCACATTATGCCATTTAAAATGGATTCTTTTCTTTTTTTTTTTTTTTTTTTTTTGACTGCACCCACAGCATCTGGAAGTTCCCCAGCCAGGGATCGAATCTGAACCAGAGCTGCAACCTACATCACAGCTGCAGCAACGTTGGCCACAGTGGGAACTCCTAAAATGGATGCTTAGTGGACTTTATCTTGGTAGTCTCATGTTGCAGTGTTACTTTGTAGTCTCAGTAGTGGCACCTTAGATTTTTTAAAAGTTTGTGTGTGTGTGCGTGCTTTTTAGGGCCACACTCGAGGCATGTGGAGGTTCCCAGGCTAGGGGTCATATCGGAGCTGTAGCAGCTGGCCTATGCCACAACTGCAGCAGATGCAGGATCTGAGTCTTGTCTGTGATCTACACCACAGCTCATGGCAACACTGGATCCTTAACCCACTGAGCAAGGCCAGGGGTTGAACTTGTATCATCATGGATGCTAGTCAGACACCTTTCCACTGAACCATGATGGGAACTCCTGTTTAATTATGACAGTAAATGCCTAACAATAAATACCCATCCTCATTTTTAAGTATACAGTTGAATAGTGTTCGGTATGTTTATATTGCTGTGCCACAGCTTTTCCATCTTGCAAAACTGAAACTCTGTACCATTAAAATAGATACAAATTATTGCCTTTGTAATGAATAAGGAATGAGATAGCACTAGGAACTATTATCTAGTCACTTATGATGGAGTATGATGGAGATAATGTGAGAAAAAGAATGTGTATATGAATGTGTGACTGGGTCACTTTGCTGTACAGTAGAAAATTGACAGAACACTGTAAACCAGCTGTAGTGAAAAAAAGAAAAGCTATTTAAAATAAAAAAAAATGAATTCCTTTATTTCCTCCCTCTTTTCAACTTTGTTTTTAGGATTTTTGATGTTAGGTCTGTGATGGGATCACATAGTAGTTTTCCCTTTGTGACTGGATTATTTTGCTTGGCATAATGGGCCTTCAGGTTTACCCGAAGATAAGGTGTGATAGGATTTACTTTTTTATGCTGCATAATATTCCATTGTATGTATGTAACACGTTTTCTTTATCCATCTTTTGGTGGACATTTGGGTTGCTTCCACCTCTTCTGCTAAGAATAGTGCTGCAATGAACATAGGTGTGCAAGCATCTCTTCAAGATTCTGCTTTGAATTCTTTTGGATGAATACTAAGAAGTGGGATTGCTAGATCTATTCTATTTTTACATTTCTGAGGAACTTACATACTGTTTCTCCCATAAAGGCTGTACCATTTCACATTCTCTCCAACAGTGCACAGAAGTTCTGATTTCTTTGCATCCTCACCAGCACCTGTTATTTTATGCTGTATTGTGAAAAGCTCCCCTAATTGGTGTGAGCTGTTATATCACTGTGGTTTTGATTTGCATTCCTTTTATGACTAGTGATGGTCAACATCTTTGCATATGCCTGTTGACCATTTGTGTATCCTCTTTGGAGACTTGTCTATTCAAGTCCTTTGCCTATTACAAAAAAATATTTTTTTTATGTTGTTGAGTTGAAAAGTTCCTTGTATATTTTGGATATTACCCTCTTAACAGATAAATGATTTGCAAGTATTTGATCCCATTATGTAAGTTGCTATTTCACACTGCTGATTGTTTCTTTTGGTGTGCAGCAGTTTTTAAGTTTGATTAGTCCAATTTATGAATTATTTTTTCTTTTGTTGCCTCTGCTTTTGATGTCACATCCAAGAAATCTTTGCCAAATCCAGTGTCCTGAAATATTCCTCCTGTGTTTCCCCTTCTAGGAGTTTTTTAGTTTTAGGACTTAGGTTTTTAATCCATTTTTATTTATGCATTTAAAAAATTTATTGAGGCATAGTTGATTTACAGTGTTGCCTTAGTTGTAGGTGTACAGTGTAGTGATTTAGGTTTTTTGTTTACAGATTATATTCCATTAAGTGTTATAAGATGTTGGCTATAATTCCCTGTGCTCCGCAGTAAATCCTTGTCAGTTATCTATTTTATGTATAGCAGTTTGTACCTTTTAATCTGAATAGTCCTGATTTATCCCCACCCCTTTCAGTAACCATAAGATTGTTGTCTATGTCTGTGAGTCTGTTTCTGTTTCGTATATTGATTCATTTGTATTATTTTTATATATCTTTAGTTAATTCTGTATATGATGTAAGGTAGAGGTTCAACTTTGTTCTTTTGCGTGAGGATATCCAGTTTTTCCAACACCATTTCCTAGCACTCTTACTGGAAATCATTTGGCCATAAACACAGAAGTTTTTTTTCCGGACCCTATTCTGTTTAATTGATCTGTTTATCTGTCTTTATGCCAGTATCACACCATCTTGATGCCCTTGGCATTTGTTTTGAAATCAGGAAATGTAAGGCCATCAACTTTGTTCTTCTTTTTCAAGACTGTGTTGGTTATTCAGGGTTTCTTGAGATCCTATGTGAATTTTAGGTTTTTTTCCTCTCTCTGCAAAGAGTGCCATTTTGGGATTTGGTAAGGATCGCATTGAATCTTGACTGACCTAGGTTTTATCAGAGGAAACTGTTCGCCAGTCTTAATAAGAAAATTGAGCTGTTGGCTACAAAACAACATTTCTTTTGCTGCAGGCTGCCTTGTGTTGCCAAGTTTGTGTTCTGATCGAGGCCAGATAAAGGGGCAGCACAATCAAACCATGCTATGCAGTTGGTAGACAAGTGATCTTTGGCTCTAAATCATGAAAAGATGATTTTAACGACCTTTGATCTGATTCAACAATGGAAAGGGTGAGTGTTTATTGTTCTTGCTGACAAATATCAGTGTTATGTGAAAAACTCTCAATTAACTTAAGATATCAAATGTCTAATGGAAATTTTTTACAGAGGAAGGGATAAGTGATAGGAGTTTTGTGTTGTTGGTGCCCTTGTTATTATTACTTGCTGAGTAATAATAACATTATTACATTATAGCTCCAGTGCCTGAAGAGTGAGAATACGTGGATTCTGTGTATGCAGGTCCCTGATTAACCATGGCCATACTTTTTCAAACTTCTTCCATAGCCTTATCCCAGCACCACAGTGAAATAGATGATTCAGGAGTTTGCAGAATGTTCAGTGTGAAGAGACTAAGCTCAGAGGAATGGGGTGACTTGTCCAAGGCCTGATGGCTCCAGGGGACAGAACAAAGACTTGACCGAACAAAATCATTTCAGATGGCATTTAATACATGTATTAGTAATTCCAAAATCTGTGAACTCGAAGTGGCACATTCACTTGTTTGGTCACTTAATTAGCATTTGGACTCTGCCTTTATGCCCGAGTCAGAAGATCATGGGAGACACTAGTCATCTTAAAAAATTCAAGAAGGAGAGGAAGAGGCAGAGCAATGTAAAGGAAGTTCATAACTTGTTAAAAGCCAATTTTCTTTTTCTTTTTAAAGTTTTATTTAAGTGTAGTTGATAATTGTGATAATTTCTACTGTACAAAAACCTGATTTAGTCATACATATAAACACATCCATTCTTTTTCAGATTCTTTTCCCATCTAGATTATCACAGAATATTGGGTTGTTCCCTGTGCTATACAGCAGGTCTCCACTGACCAGTTATTCCATATACCACAGTGTGCCTATGCCAGTCCCAAACCTGCAGTCTGTCCCTCCCCTCTACCTGTCCCCTTTGGTAATTGTAAGTTTGTTTTCAAAGTCTGTGAGTCTGTTTCTGTTTTGCAGGTAAGTTTGTTTGTATCCTTTTTTTTAAATTACTCAAATGAATTTATCACATCTGTAGTTGTATAATGATCATAACAATCTGATTTCACAGGATTTCCATCCCACAGCCCAAGCACATCTCCCCACCCCCCAAACTGTCTCCTCCGGAGACCATAAGTTTTTCAATATCTGTGAGTCAGCATCTGTTCTGCAAAGAAGTTCCGTCTGTCCTTTTTTCAGATTCCACGTCAGTGAAAGCATTTGATGTTGGTGTCTCATTGTATGGCTGACTTCACTTAGCATGATAGTTTCTAGGTCCATCCATGTTGCTAAAAATGCTGGTATTTCGTTCTTTTTGATGGCTGAGTAATATTCCATTGTGTATATGTACCACATCTTCTGGATCCACTCCTCTGTCCATGGACATTTAGGTTGTTTCCATGTCTTGGCTTTTGTAAATAGTGCTACAATGAACATTGGATTACATGTGTCTTTGCGAGTCGTGGTTTTCTCTGGATAGATGCCCAGGAGTGGGATGATCCACCTATCAGAGTATTGACAATAAAAAGAAAAATAAACAAATGGGACATACTCAAACTTCAAAGTTTCTGCACAGCAAAGGAAACCCTAAACAACACAAAAAGACAACCCACAGAATGGGAGAAAATCTTTGCAAGTGAAACGACTGACAAGGGATTAATCTCCAAAATTTATAAACAAGTTCTGCAGCTCCATACCAAAAAAACAAAAAACCCCATCCAAAAATGGGCAGAAGATCTAAACAGACAATTCTCCAAAGAAGACATACAGATGGCTGAGAAACACATGAAAAGATGTTCAGTGTCACTCATTATTAGAGAAATGCAAATCAAAACCACTCTGAGGTACCACCTTACACCAGCCAGAATAGCCATCATCCAAAAGTCTACAAACAATAAGTGCTGGAGAGGGTGTGGAGAAAAAGGAACCCTAGTACACTGTTGGTGGGATTGTAAATTGGTGCAACCACTGTGGAAAGCAGTATGGAGATTCCTCAGAAAACTAAACGTTTGTATCCTTTTTAAAAAACTCCATATGTAAGTGATGTCATACGATGTTTATCTTTCGCTATCTTATTTACTTCAATTAATATCATAATCTCTAGGTCCATCTATATTGCTGCAGATGGCATTATTTCATTCTTTTTAGTGGCTGAGTAATATTCCATTGTGTGTGCGTATACCATATATATATGTATATACCACATATTTTTTAAAATTATAGTTGATGTACATTGTTGTGCCAGTTTCTGCTGTACAGCAGTGACCCAGCCATATATATCTATTTTTTCTTTTTCTTATATTATCTTCTATCATGATCTATCCCAAGAGGTTGGATATAGTTCTTTGTGCTATACAGCAGGAACTCATTGCTTATCTATTCTAAATGTAAAAGTTTGCATCTACTACTCCTGTCCATCCCACTTTGTCCTCCCTCTCCCTTAGCAACCACAAGTTTGTTCTCTGTATCTGTGAGTCTGTTTCTATTTTTGTAGAGAGGTTCATTTGTGCCACATTTTAGGTTCCACATATAAGTGGTATCATATGATACTTGTCTTTCTTTTTCTGACTGACTTCACCAAGTATAATCTCTAGGTCCATCCATGTTGCTGCAAATGGCATTATTTCATTCTTTTTTATGGCTTAGTAGTATTCCATGGTGTATATGTACCATATCTTCTTTATCCATTCCTCTGTCAGTGGACATTCAGGTTGCTTCCACATCTTGACAAGCCAAGTTTCTTGATTTTGATTTTACTTCATTTAAAATGTGCTTTTTAAGTTAAGAATAACTGAAAAATAGTCATCAGTAGACATTACTTTTAATAGTAGTATAGATATTACATATAGTTAAATTATTTGATGTTACTTAGAACTCAAATATAGCGATATAGATGGAACAGACATTGTTCAGTATTCTCCCCAATCCAAAATTCATGGATAAGATCATACCTGTTTGAAGTATCTCCGAAAATTACCTTTCTGCCTTTGAAAAAGATCTTGAATGTTTTTGAATGACTTCTTATAACTTGTCACAGGATGGGGTGATGTTCACTGATTAAAATGATTAATCCAGGGGGAATTCATTGCCCTCTGCAGATCAGTAGCCTTGCTTCCTCCAGCATCAGACACTGATTACTGATTTTCAAGGAAGAAGCTGTTGTAAATTGTCAATGTTTTTGGTTCTTATTTTTATGTAACTCACATCTCTTATTTTCCAGAAATTCTGAGAACTTTGAGGAAATGAAATGCATGTTTTCTACTAATGTCAAAACTGACAAGTACTTGTAAAAAGTCATGAATATATTATAAAACACTATATAACAAAGTAATAGACATCAAGACTTTGACCAAATTAAAAAAGAATATTTTTATTACCTTTTTTCCTTCACTGCATTTCTAATAATTTAAAGACTCTAATAAAGAGCAGTTTATCTTTGTCTTGAGCTAAACATTGCTCATAACTGCAATTCCATCTTTAACTCCTCTTTTTTCTCCAAAACTTTGAGGAAGTAAAATCCTTTGAGTGTCTTTGAGTACTTGCCATGGATTGGAGCGCTTGAAAAGAAATTTTGCTTGGAAGTGTCTTTCTTCTGCATTCTCAAATATATCCTTTGCATAAATGCATTTAATTTTTTCTCTTGACCTTGATGGAGTTCCTGGCAGCTTGTGGATATGACTTTAGAGTTCCTTGGCATCTGCTACATTCTCTTTCTTGTCCTGGACACTGGCAGGGCTGGTTAGGAGGGACACAGGATAGAAATCCAGGAGAGAACAGAGGTTTGAAAGAGAATTGATATGTGTATATGTATGATGAGATCATTTTGTTGTACAGTAGAAATGATCACAACCTTGTAAATCAACTATGCTTTTTTTTTTTTTTTTGTCTTTTGTCTTTTGTCTTTTGTTGTTGTTGTTGTTGTTGTTGCTATTTCTTGGGCCGCTCCCGCGGCATATGGAGGTTCCCAGGCTAGGGGTTGAATCGGAGCTGTAGCCACCGGCCTACGCCAGAGCCACAGCAACGCGGGATCCGAGCCGCGTCTGCAACCTACACCACAGCTCACGGCAACGCCGGATCGTTGACTAACTGAGCAAGGGCAGGGACCGAACCCGCAACCTCATGGTTCCTAGTCGGATTCGTTAACCACTGTGCCACGACGGGAACTCCATAAATCAACTATGCTTCAATGAAACTTAAAAAAGAAAGAAAGGAAAGAGGTTTTATGGCCATGACAGTCCTGTCAGGTGCAAATGTCAGGTGCAAAGTCAAGATCATTAGTGAATTAATGACTTCGAAGCCCTTTGAAGTCCACTGTATACTATTCATGAATGAGACACAGCCTTCAAGGTACCAGTGGGCCAGTCTCTGAAATGACTGCAGCAGAGAGAGAAAAGTCTGGAAGCATCAAAGATTGATGGCAAGTCCAAAAGAAAAAGGGGGGATTGGCTGAAACAGCTGGGTACCCAGCAGGGTCCATGGCGTTAAGCAGGCAGGTGTTGAAGTCAGAGAGTTAAGGAAATGAATACTGACCACCCGTTTAGATCCTGATGCTGATCCAGCAGGCCCACACTCATCTTCTACAGGGAGTTAGGGAGTGTGAGCAGGGCCCACAGAGATGAGTTGTTGGGGAGAAAGTTGAGAGAGAGTCATTGCTACTGCTTGAGTGTGACAAGGAGAACCAGGCGTTTGAAGCTCCTGGTTTCCAAACATGGTTCCCATTTGAAGCTCTTCTTGATGTAATAGGGAGGCAGCCGAGGAGCAGGAGCTGAGTCCTGCTCCCTCTGAGAACTTTCTTCACAGGTACAGTTGGGGTTTTCTCGGCCAGCATATAAGGAAATGATACTTGCACAAGTGCCTCACAAAGCCTAGTGCCTGTCAGGTGATCAGCACATGTTTATTGAACTTGATCTGAATTACATCTGATCTGTGAATAGATATTTTAAAACTTCTCCAAACTCTTTGAAGTCTTTTAAGTTGTTCTCAAGGTCTTAGGTTTCAGGCATATACATGTATTTTCTGGTTATTTTTCCAGTATGTTTACTTTTACTCTAAACATTGAACATACTCATGGTATAAATTTTGGAAAATACAGAAAAACTAAATTGAAATCCTCAGTGATTTAAATTAATTTAACTTAAAAATTAGATTAAGCACTTAGAAAGAACTAATATTAGAACTTGTCTTCCTCAATCTTTTTTCTGTGTTAATTGGGGAATGTAATGTATTCTGCCTTTTATACACTTGTCTTTATATACTGAAGCCGTGTGGAGTAGTGGTTAAAAATAGCAGATTTGGCCCTGGACAGACCCGTATTCTGGCCCCAGGTCTATTGTTAGTAATTATATAATCTTCAGTCAGCCATTTGACCTCTTTATGCCTATTTCCTCCCCTGTAAAAGGACATAATATAGCTTACTTCCTGGTATGTATATGAGGAATAAATGAGATAATACTTGTGAAGGGCTTCACACAATACCCCCAAAGTAAAGAGCAGTCATCAGGTGTTACCTCTGCTGCTTCGTATTGAACTGTGACTATTAATGAAGAAACAGAAACAGTATTTTGGAAAAAAAGTTCTTTACAATTTCAGTCTTCAAATAGCTGATTATCTACTAGTATCTCTTGTCTGGCGGGTTGTATAAAGCATTGAATACCAAAAGTCATCTGTTCATTTCTTTTCCAACCCCTTTTAAGGACATCAGAGCAGTGCTTTCCTTTTTCATAATGCAAAGGTCAGGTTAAGCTAAGAAATCATTAATAACAAGTGTCAAATAAGTGGCAGCTAAAGGAACAACTGGATATGTTATGATCTAAGAATACTTAGTGAAATGTACTTTTGGTAGGCTTTTAATGTTCTAACAACAAATTATTTTTACTTGCATATTAAATCAATATATCTATGGAGACAAGGAAAATAAAAAAATTTAGTTGAATAACCTGGGTAGAATAATAATGCATGGAAACATATTTATCTGACTTTATAACAGGTGTGATATTGCCTTCTTATATTTTTAAGGCTATGCCTTATGCCTTTTGAAATATTTTCATATACATTACCTTATTAGATTTTCTACAATATTCTAACAGCTACGTAAATTAGAACTGAAGTCTTCTCTTTTTAATCCAGTAGTCATAACGAAACCATTATATGTGTTCATGCAGGACAGAAAGTTTGCAATTTGGCTGCTGGAATTTGGCTATGTGGAGAAAACGCCTTTGTCTTTAAAAACAAATATTTTTTGATACTCCAATAATTGCTATGTTAATGAAATTTAATATGTATAAACTTTCTAAGTCCACTGTATTAAAATTATTGTTTAAAATATAATTTATTAAAATAGGTGTTAGACTTTTCAGTGAACTCTTGGTTACTTTTAAAAAAATTGTTCATTTTTATTATTTTCATTTTTATTATTTAAAAATTCTTCAGCCACATCTAGCTTAGGCTCCATCTTTAGGAGCACAGGTTGGAGCAGGATTGAAAATATTTGGACTATGTTCTATACAGAAATTTCTTAAACTCAGATTGTAAATTTTTTCCTTTTTTTGGAAGAAAAAAATACCGTATGATATCACTCATAACTGGAATCTAATATACAGCACAAATGAACATTTCCACAGAAAAGAAAATAATAGACTTGGAGAATAGACTTGTGGCTGCCCTGGGGGGAGAGGGAGGGAGTGGGAGGGATTGGGAGCGTGGGGTTATTGGATGCAAACTATTGCTCTTGGAATGGATTTACAATGAGATCCTGCTGAGTAGCATTGAGAACTATGTCTAGAAACTTATATCGCAACAGAACGAAAGGTGGAAAAAAAATGTGTACATGTAAGTGTAACTTGGTCCCCATGCTGTACAGAGGAAAAACAAAAACAAAAACAAAAAAAAACTTATCGAGGTATAGTTTACATACAATTAAATGCTTCCATTTTTAGGTGTATATCAATACCTTCTATCTTCAGATTTCTCTCTTTTTTTAAAAAAAGCTTTGTAAAAATAAGGAAATATTTTAGGCGTACAAAAAAGAGGGAAGAATATTATTACAGACACTCGTGTACTCACTACCCAGATAAAGAAAATTTGCAGGAAGTTCCCGGTTGTGGCTCCGCAGTAATGAATCCAACTGGTATCCACGAGGACACAGGTTCAATCCCTGGCCTAACTCAGTGGGTAAGGGATCCGGTGTTGCTGTGAGCCATGGTATAGGTCACAGATGCGGCTTGGATCCCACGTTGCTGTGGCTGTGGCATAGGCCAGCAGCTGTAGCTTGGATTCAACTCCTAGCCTGGGAACTTCCATGTACCACAGGTGTAGCCCTAAAAAGAAAAACAAACAAACAATAAAAAAAACAACAACAAAAGAAAAAGAAAGAAAAATTTACAGACTTTCTTGAAACTCCTCATGTACACCTGCCAGGTCCCACTCCCCCACTGCCTTTCCAGAGAAAGTCGTTCTCCTAAATCCGATGTTTATCATTTTCTTGTATGTTTCCTCTCCATCCATTCATACACAATATATGGTATTCTTTTTTTAATGACTTTTATTTTTTCCATTATAATTGATTTACAGTGTTCTGTGAATTTCCACATTACAGCAAAGTGACCCAGAATATCACAATATATAGTATTCTTATGCATGTTTTAAAACATGATAAAATGACACATTTTCATATTCTTCTGTAACTTGTTTTATTTCTGTGACAGTGTTTGAGATTTCTCTAGATCGATCCATGTAACCCAGTTCACTGATCTGCATCTTTTTTTCCATTGCCTGTACCAGTTTATTCATCTGTTTTCCTGTCTTTAGGTATTCATATTATTTTCAAGTGTCGTTGTTGTTTCCTGTTGGAGACCCTGCTCCAGTGGACGTTATTGTTTATGTCTCCTTGAGCACATGTACTGAGATTCTCTTGGGCATAAACCTGGGTCAGGAATTGCTATGTCTTAGGTTTTGTGCAGTTTCAGCTTTTCCAACTGTGGACAAATTGCAGTTCTAAGTGATTGTGCCAATTATTCTTCCGTCTATAGTGAGTGAGTTGCTGGCTCTTCACAGTTGATATTATCAGACATTTATTTTTTTATTCACTTATGTATTTATTATTATGTTTTTAAGACTGTACCTGAAGCACATGGAAGTTCCTGTTTAGGGGACGAATTGGAGCTGCAGCTGAGGCCTACACCACAGCCATGGCAACACTGGACCTAAGCCACATCTGCGATATATATAACACCACAGCTGTGGCAATACTGGATCCTTAACCCACTAAGAGAGGCCAGAGGTTGAACCCTCATCCTCATGGATACTAGTTGGGTTCTTATCCCACTGAGCCAAAACCAGAACTTCTGATATTATCAGACTTATAACTAAAAATTTTTTTTGCCAATCTGAAGGCTGTGACAAAGTTTTAAAATTACATTTTCCTGACTATTAGTGAGGTTGTACATCTTTTTGTATATTTATTGGACATTTGGGTTCCTTCTTCTGTGAATTACCTACCTATATTCCCTGTCCTTTTATCTTTGGGTTGTTTCCCTTGGTTTGTTCTGTATTGTGGATATAAATATTTTTTCTTCTATATGATGAATATTTTCTCCCAGTCTTTGGTTTGCCTTTTAACATTATGTCTTTTGGTTTACAGAATTTCAAAACCTTTATAATGTCATAATTTTCAGCCTTTCCTTTTTATGGATGGTGTTCTTTTTCTCATATTTAAGCATTTTTTTAAAAAAGCTGGAAGTCATATTTTTTTTGCCTGTGTCACCTTTTAAGAGTTTCTAGGTTTTGTGTTTCACAATTACTAATTGAATTCACCTTGGATTTCTCTTGTAAGTTTATATTTTCTATATTAATAATGATTTATCATTGTTCGTATCATTGTGTTGATAGTAAGTCTTCTGCCTTACTCTTTATTTTAACATGTTCTTAACTATTTTGGGTACTTTGCATCTTGATATAGATTTAAAAATTAGCTCATTAGGAGTTCCCATAGTGGTGCAATGGAAGTGAATCTGACTAGGAACCATGAACATGAGGTTGCAGGTCCCATCCCTGGCCTTGCTCAGTGGGTTAAGGATCCAGTGTTGCTGTGAGCTGTGGTGTAGGTCACAGATGCAGCTCAGATCTGGCATTGCCATGGCTCTTATGTAGGCCAGTGGCTACAGCTCTGATTCATCCCCTAGCCTGGGAACCTCCACATGCTGCAGGCATGGCCCTAAAAAGAAAGAAAGAAAGAAAAAAGACAAAAAGTAAAAATAAAAATTAGCTCATCAAGTTCTGTAAAATACAGTTGGTATTCTAATTACAGTGGTGTTGAATTTATGGATCACTTGGGGAACAGTTGCTATCTTTAAAATAGTCAGTCTTCCTGTCCATTAATATGGTATCTTCATTTAATTTGATCCCCTTTAATGTATATCTTTGAAGTTTCATCATTCTCTTCAGAAAGTCATATGCATCTTTTGTTTCATTTATTGTTAGATATTTTTTTTTCTTGTGGTAAATGGAAGGAATCTTTTCAAAAATTACATGTTTCTTTGTTCCAGGTATATATGAAGTAAATTTATTATTATTATTTTTTTATATACAGCCACTTTGCCAAACTCTTAATCAGATAATTTGCCTGAAGATTCTGTACCCAATTATATTGTCTGTGAATAATATCCTTTGTAATCTTCCTATCTTTTATTTTTCTTGTCCCAGATCTTTAGCACAAAATTCAGCAGAAGTGTTAAAAATGGGCATTACCTTTGATATTTGATATCCTTTCTTAAATTAAAGACGTTCTCGGAGTTCCCGTCGTAGCGCAGTGGTTAACGAATCCGACTAGGAACCATGAGGTTGCGGGTTTGGTCCCTGTCCTTGCTCAGTGGGTTAATGATCCGGCGTTGCCATGAGCTGTGGTGTAGGTTGCAGACGCGGCTCGGATCCCGCGTTGCTGTGGCTCTGGCGTAGGCTGGCGGCTACAGCTCCGATTGGACCCCTAGCCTGGGAACCTCCATATGCCGCGAGAGCGGCCCAAAAAATAGCAAAAAGCCAAGAAGCCAAAAAAAAAAAAAAAAAAAAAGACGTTTTCATTCATCCTGATTTCACTGAGTTGTTTTTTTTTTTTAATTGGTCTTTAATCTGGTTAATTTTCTTTCTGCTTTTATTGCTTAGCCATCATTTTATATTTCTTAATCTCTTTATATTTTCCTTAATTATATAACCTAATAATATTGAGGCAAAGAGTTTCAGATGAAAAGGACTTGGCTTTTTATCCCAATGAGCCAACATAAGAAATCAAGCACATTTCTGAAATATACATTTGCGCAGATGTAGAGATGTGGACATTGTGGAGCAGATGAGGAAATGGGAGGTAATCATAACTCGTAGAAATAAGAATGGTAAGGACTGACTAGAAGGCTGGAAGAAGTAGTGAATTTTTAGAATTATAGCTGGGGAAATAGGAAGAGAAATGAGTAGTGATGGTGCATTGCTAAGATTAAAATTAGATTTCTAGGAGCACTGTGTAGCAGAGTCTTGTGACTTTTGGGCAGTATAACCTTTGCTCCATAACTGGGATTTTGAATTAGAATACAAAACTTCAGATAGCTGGATTGATCTAAAGACGTGAGTATGCCAGGGGCAAGGGAAGTGAGAAATTACTGAGGGGATTTTTTTTTTTTTTTTGAAAGTGCAAGACAGACCAGTGGATTTTAAGGTTAACATAGTTATAGAAAGTTCACTAATATGGTTTCAGATTCCACATTGCAACACGAAGCCTTTACAAAATGAAATTGTGAAATTTTGGTGTAGTATCAAGAAAGAATATCTACAATTCCCTGAATTTAGGCTTCTGGAGGACCATTAATCCTTCTCTGGCTCACAGAGAAGGTTCTTCTTAGCATTTCTCATTCCCTGGTATCCTCCAGAAAGGGAAGAGTTGTTGAAGGAGGGAGCGAAAAAAGTTAATTACCTGTAGGTTAAGGAGAGACATATTGTCTGATGATCACCAAGTGTGTGCTGGTACTTTATGTAACCCAAATATTATATGATTTACACAAAAGCTCCTAAAATGGTACTAATAAGGAATCATATTCAGAGATTAAGTCCGCTAGCCACTGTTACACAGTTGTTAAAGTACTGTAGCTAGGATTTGAATCCAGATTTGTCTCCATGTGTAGCTCTCTCTCTAGCATTACTGCTGTGACACAGAAACAGCCAAAAATACTCCGCTACTTCTACCTAGGTCCAAGTTTATAGATTTGTTATCATTTCATTAATAGATTTTCATGTATGATGTGACTTCCATATATGCTACGACTTCTGTATCCTCACAGTGCCTGGCCTCTGGGTGCCAGCAAGCATGTGCTGTGTGAAACGCTGTAATTTACCTGCACGTTGTACAAGGCTCTCCAAGTGTGTGAGGAAGGGATTGGTTTTTAAATGGAATTAATTTAATCAGTCATGGAGAAGTGGGGTTGCTGCTTACAAAAGGAGAAGAAGTCAGGAACAGGTCTGATACACCTGGACAAGTTTTTGGCAAAGAGGCAGTAGGAAAGAGAAAGAAGGTTGTCATCCAAAGGGGGAAATTAGAGTGTATGATTTCAAGAGAATGGCTTTGAGGTGATGACAAAATCTAATGACCATTTCTCTAATAATCAGGGATGTTGAGCATTTTTTCATGTGCTTGTTGGCCATCTGTATATCTTCCTTGGAGAATGGTCTTTACAATGAGATCCTGCTGTGTAGCATTGAGAACTATGTCTAGACACTTTCGTGGTAACACAACAGTGGGAGGAAAAATGTATACATGTATGTGTAACTTGGTTCCCATGCTGTACAGCAGAGAAAAAAATCTAATGAGCATACACTTCAGTTTTTGATAGAATGGTTTTATCTACAGAAAGTACTGCAGATGAGTCACTTCTTGTCATATTGTCTGCTGATGAAATGATCCACTTGTTCCCATCTGTAATAAATACACTTTTATTACCATAGGACTATTTGGTTCCTGTGTTGCCTCTACAAAACTATCAAACTGCTTTCTGTCTTATACAATGTCTTACCATCTGAACAGTCCAGTACACCCGCATGAAATGTAGTGTGTGCTGTTTAATTTCTGAATTTGAAGGGAATTCTATTTTTAATGCTCTCTATTAGATATGTTTGCATATAGTGTTGCCATTTTTTTTTTTTTGAGGGCAGGATCTTTATCTTAGAATTCTTTCTTCTGTGCTAGTTTGTATCCTTTTAACATTTATAAATAAGCAGCAAAGCTTCTGTTTTCTCAAATAGGCTTCCACTCTGAGAAGTGGAAGAAAATTTCCACTTGGGGCATTGATTTGTTTGTTTCTGGTGTTTTGGAAAGGACCAGTGCCCAGAATTTGTTTTGTAATCCATAATTTTTAGGACCTTGGGAAACTGGAAAAGGATTTTTAGAGATATATTTGCTTTTTTCTTTCTTTCTGGAGAAATGATAGTCCATGTCCTGAGAGAGGTTTTTAGCAGCTTGAAGAATTATATATTAGTCTAGCCCAATTGGGCATGCTTTCTATATTTACACTAAGAATTTAATAGACATAATTCAATTCCAGGCCAATGCTGAAAAAATTGTCAGACTAATCCAGTATGATTAATCTTGTTAACTTGACAAGTTCAAACTTTATGCCTCCTAGTTTGCAGGGTCCTGAAGTGTATATAAATTGAAAGTCTTGCTTATATCCTATGATATCACTTATATGTGGAATCTAAAATACAGAATGTTGCCCTTGGGATGGATTAGCAGTGGGATCCTGCTATGTAGCACTGGGAACTCTGTCTAGTAAATTATGATGGAATACATAATGTGAGAAAAAATAATGTATACATATATGTGTAACTGGGTCACCATGCTGTATAGTAGAAAAAAAAATATATATAAATAAATGATAAATGAACCTATGTATAAAACAGAAACACACCCACAGACATAGGGAACAGACTTGTGATTGCCAAGGGGAAGGGGGAGGGAATGGGATGCACTGGGAGTTTAGGGTTGGTAGATGCAAACTATTACATTTAAAATGGTTAAAGTCCTACTGTACAGCACAGGGAACTCTATCCAATCTCCTGGGATAGACCATAATGGAAGATACTGTAAAGATAATATATATATGGAGTTCCTGTCGTGGCGCAGTGGTTAACGAATCCGACTAGGAACCATGAGGTTGTGGGTTCAATCCCTGGCCTTGCTCAGTGGGTTAAGGATTTGGCGTTGCCGTGAGCTGTGGTGTAGGTTGCAGACGCGGCTCACATCCTGCGTTGCTGTGGCTCTGGCATAGGCCGGTGGCTACAGCTCTGATTCGACCCCTAGCCTGGGAACCTCCATATGCTGTGGGAGTGGCCCAAGAAATGGCAAAAAGACAAAAATAATAATAATAATAATAATAATAATGATAATAAAGAAAAGAAATATCAAAAAAAGGTAATGTATATATATGACTGAGTCAGTTTGCTATATAACAGAAATTGGCACAACATTATAAATCAACTACAATTTAAAAAAGGGAAAATTTGATGTGGCCTTTGTCTTCAACAAAATTTCACTTACATGATAGAAGCAAGATGTTCTTGGATTGAGAAATAACAGTACAAAACAGCATAGGGTTGCAGCGGTTTTTAGGATTCTCTCAACTCTGTGGATTATGAAAAACAGATTCCTATCTGCAAACATCTCCAATGCATGGGAAAAATGGAATATAAAAGAGTTTTCTAAATAGCTGAAACTAATACAGCACTGTAAATCAATTATACGCCAATAAAAATTTTAAAAATAGTTTTCTAATAAAAAGTCAACAGTATATCAGAATCTACATTTACAATTAATTTTTAAAATTATGCTAATTTGATTTTATTCCATAATCTTTTGTTAATGAGCTGATTTTTATTGACTGTAATAAATATTTATATAGCACTTGCTCTATACCTGTGTTAAATATTTTGCAACTGTTAACTCATTTAACTGGTCTTAGGGACCCTATGAAATAGGCCTCTTTTAAAGATAAGGAAACCAGAGAGGTTAAGTAATTTGCCCAAAGTCACACAGCTTGTGCATGGTAGAGGTAGGATTTGAATCCTGACTATCCAGCTCTACTCTGCCTGTTTATTTTTGATTTGTTATCTTTTATTCTGTACCACCTATTCTCAATGCTATTCTTTAATGCATGAAGTAGAAATAGATACTCATCAGAAAATAAGTGGAAAATTTGTAAATTTTTCGGGTATTATTTTGCCATTTTGGGGCATACTTATAATATTTTTCAGTATGTTGCTACTTTGAGTTTATAACCTCCCCCCCCCAAAAAAAAAGCCAGAAAGAAAGAAACCATAGAAAAACAGCAGGTCCATTTTATAATATAATGGTAATATAATTTTGAGTTCTTATTTCTCTGCATTTGGTTCAAAGGAACCTCAATTTTCTCAGTAGTTGCTAAAGCTATGCATTCTATGAGGTAGCTCTTTTAACGCCATGAATTGATTGCAGTTTGGAATATAATTATGGGGCTGGGATATCAATCATTCAGGAATCTGGCTCTGTCAGTCATATAAGAGTAATACAAATGGGGTTCCCAAATCAGATTCTTTTCATTTCTTTTGCCAGACCTTCCCATCTGGAGTTTAATGATACAGGATAGCACTTACAGAAAGATGTTCGTATTGTTGAGAAACATCAGAGTAGCATTTTCTTGAGTTATGTTTTTAAAGTAAGCCTCTTTTAGCCAAGAATTGAAAATGACTGGTCCAAGACATGTTTGACCTGTGTCTGTCATTGCCTTTGTCACATGTAACCGGATAAAAGAAATCAACCTGACTTGATGCCTGTTTACTTCTGTAGTCTATTAGTGTCACTTTGAGGTCCTGACACTGCCCTTGCTATTATTCAAGGTCTTGTTTTACTGGCAGAACTTGGTCTTGGCAGCTGTCAGTTCTTTTCCCGAATAGCTCTGGACGGTTATGTGGATTTGTATCATCAGAGGAGATGCACAACTTGTCAGTTCAGACAAAAATAGCTTCGTGACCCTTGCTGTGAAATTTCACTTGTGTTTCTGCCTGTTGGGGGGAAATTCCAAGCAGACGTGGGTAGGAGATCCTTTTCTTAAAAGCTGATGTACTAGTGATGAAATTAATCAAGAGTCTGTAGGTTTGGTGTTTATAGTAATTTAGGCAAGCCCCTTTCCACACAGTGGGCATGATTAGCCTTCTCCTTCCCTTGCCCCCCACTCCAACCGCCGTCATCGTAGTCATCATCACTGAGGTTTACAAGATGGTCCAGCTTTCCATGTGGAGTCCTCATTGGATGACAGACCCTGTAGGCTGCTGATGTTTGAATCATCCCCCCCCGCCCCCCCCCCCCCGCCCCAGGCTACATGGCTGCATGATGACTCTGGCATTGGACTGTGAGGAAGGTTTAGGACAGGGCTGTTGTGTGCTAATATTATCTGTCAGGTGATGAACCAGAAGATAGGCTATATTCCGAATTAGCTTGATAAACACCATTTGGGTCTATCTGAGTTATTTCATCATTGTCCGTTGGTTTGTTGCATGACTGGCCAGATGACTAAATGATAGGCTGTCACAGTTTGGCTGGATTTTCTCAGGGAAGGCAGCTGTGAATGAATGAGTGCAAGATACATTGATAATAGAGAAGTCTGGGAGATAAGATTGGGGTAGACACATCCTTAGTGTGAGACTTAGAAGATACTATTGGTTTTTGGAATTTCATTATACATAAGAAAAGATTTTCATCCTAACATCATCAAAATCTTATATTTACTTGTATATTTTGCATTGAAATTTTTTCTCACGATACATATATATATATATGATCTGATGGATATATTTGTGTGTCTGATGATAGTTTGCTTTCATTTCTTTGTCACTCATTTTTGTTTGCAAGACTTTCTCCCACCTGGCTTTGTTTTTGTTTGTTTGTTTGTATTTATATATAAATATAATTTTATTTATTTTTTGTTTTTAAAGTTGTATTGAAGTATATAGATGATTTACAATGCTGTGATAATTTCTGCTCTAGAACCAAGTGATTCAGTTATACATATACATATATCCCTTCTTTTTCAGATGCTTTTCCTACATATGATATGATGGCATATTGGGTATAGTTCTCTGTGCTATACAGCAGGTCCCACTGACCTTTCGTTCTATACGCAATAGTGTGCTACTTGGCTTTGATTATGAACACTTCAACATTGGGAATAGATTTGATAATCTTTTAGCATAATCTCAATTTCTCCCTCATTTATTTCATTTGCAAATTATACATGTAATATTCTTTAATATGAGTCTTAAGAATACTATTATTATTTTTCTTTTTTTTGTTTTGTTTGTGGTCTTTTTAGGGCTATATCCTCAGCATATGGAAGTTCCCAGGCTAGGGGTCAACTTGGAGCTGTAGCTGCCAGCCTGCACGATAGCCACAGCAGTGCCAGATCTGAGCCGCGTCTGCAACCTACTCCACAGCTCACGGAAACCCTGGATCCTTAACCCACTGAGTGAGGGCAGTGATTGCACCCACATTCTAATGGATACTAGTTGGGTTTGTGACTGCTGAACCACCATGGGAACTCCTTAACAATAACTTATTATTTGAAAACTTGTTCTGGACAGTATTTATTCAGAAGATTTGAAGATGGCCAATTCCATCTTTAGTGTCATTCCTGCAAAAAGGTTTTCCTCTCTGATCTCTTAGCTATGTGATGATGAAATGTAGAGAAGGGAGTAGGCAGGTAGGACAGCAGGTAGGCCAGGAGGGACATACTGTGAGTATGAAACTCTTCTCAATGAAAGAATTACTATGGGAACAACTTTTTAAGCAACATAATGAACATTTTCTTAAAAGATTAAGTTTTGCACAATCCTTTCATTCTCATAGATCACCTACATTTTGCTTGTATGTTGAATTGTAGTCCATGTAGATATAATAATAAGAATAAGAATACAGACATTTGTATGTTGACTTTTGTAGTTGACATTATGTCCTATGGTATTTGTCCAATAATTTAAATCCCAAAATAATCTTGTGTCAAGGAGACATACCTTACTTTATGAAATTATTCCCTTCTTGTGAGTTTAGATAGTGTCCATTCTTTTTCTATTATAGATAAGGCTCATTTGTCATAAGAAACCCTTATTTGAGCTCCCATCATTCCACATTTGGATGCTTTCCTGAACATTGTATTTTCATGGAAAAAGCCAAACATTTGAAAGAACAGTGGTGACAGATTCTGTGGGAATAGCTCCTCTGTGAAAAGTAGTCTTCGTGAAGCATTTATGTTATTTTACCCAATAGCATGACCATCTTTTCAAAATTTTTCTAATGTGAGCTATGAGACGTAAAAATCTATTTATCCACTATAGGATTCCAATGATCTGAAAGATTCCCATCCTTGTCAGCTTTGTTCATCATTATAAACCTAGAGTAGCACATTCATTTTTTTCTTCTTTTTCACCTTATATAGAATCTTTGAAAATAGTTGAGTATTAGGTCTTAGAAAGATATAACAATTCAGATTTGCTTTAAGGGAGACTCATGGCTTTCATCAGTTGTATAGCCCAGGATGAGCTGGTGTTAGGTTGACCAGTGATGTCGTGGGCCAAAGCTCATACGTTAGGGCATATTTGCACTAGTGCAAGCAGTACTAGTGCACCATATGTATACATTTTTGCAGTAACTTTTGTCTTGCTTTACTAAAGTATAGTAGCTAATTGTTGCAAAATATCAATGGTAACCACTGAGCCAGTGACAAAAACAGGTGCCATCATTATGGAGTTTGCTGATGCCACAGTTTGCTTACAATAGTGACAATTTAGAATGTTCAAGACTATAGTAATATGAGGAGCTGAGTGATTTCCTTCTGTATGGATGTTTGTGTGTTTTGTTCAACTGAAGCACACTCTGTTCTCTGTTATATAAAATAAGATGTTGAGATGCATATGTGATGTGACTTCTTTTGAAAAATGCTTGAATAATACAGTGGTTGAACTAGAAATGCTGAGTAGTACTTGTTTCCTGAAATGTTACACACACACGTGCACACACACACACATACACACAGCATTTTGTTGGATGGACATAATTTTGGAAATGCCATCATCTTACATTTTTATTTTATGTGACAGATGAGACAAATTTTTATTTTATTCATTTATTTATTTATTTAGTCTTTTTCTACGGCCGCATCTGCAGCATATGGAGGTTCCCAGGCTAGGGATCTAATCAGAGCTGAAGCCACCGGCCTAATCCGGAGCCACAGCAACGCCAGATCTGAGCCAGGTCTGTGACCTACACCACAGCTCATTGCAATGCTGGATCCTTAACCCACTGAGCGAGGCCAGGGATCGAACCAGCAACCTCATGGTTCCTAGTCGGATTCGTTAACCACTGAGCTACAGCAGGAGCTCTGATACAAGTCTTTAGAAATTACATTTAATATATGTTTACTTTACATATATTCAAGCTTTGTTCTGATACTCTAATTTTGCTATAGTGTAAAGTCACCTTATGTATTTTTTCCTTTGGGAAATATGTGACTGAGTAAATTAAAAATGCAAGAGGGGGAACGTGTTACCCCTGAAACATCCTTAGGATTTTGGATACATTTTACCTCTCTTTCTTTTTCCTAATTTATGGTATTTTATTTTATTTATATTTTTTAGGGCCATACCCATGGCATGTGGTAGTTCCCAGGCCAGGGAATGACCCACATCACAGCTGTGGCAACACCAAATCCTTTACTCCACCTCACTGGGCTGGGGATTGAACCACCGCCTGTGCAGCAACCCAAGCCTTTGTAGTTGGATCCTTAATCTGCTGTGCCATGATGGGAATTCCTATAATATTTTAAAATTAGAAATGTAACATGCAGAAAACTTGTAGAGAAATATAAAGAAATAAAATAAAATACAAAGAAATATAAGAAAATAAAGATGACTTGTAATCCTGCTGCCCAAAGGTAGACTGATGTTAAGATTTAATACATTTTATTTTATTTGCTTGCTACATATTTATATATATACTCTTCTTTCCTTCTCTTGTAAAAATAAGCTTGGAATCAGTTTATTCATATCATGCACTTACTGTTTTTCTTCACTCTTTATATCATTAGCATTTCTGTATCAGTAAACTCTTAGTAAAAATGATTTTAACATGACCGAACTCTATTCCTTTTATTGTATGTTTTCCTTCTGAAATGTTGGGGGGTTTTCTGTTGCATGTCACAGAATATTCTTAGGTACCATTTTCTTTGGTGTGCTCATCCTTCAAGTAAAAGAGCCTATCTTTTCCCAACAGTCTCTGTTCTTAAGTGCTCCTGAAACTTTCCCTGGGATCTGGAGGTCTAGTTGACATGCGGAGCCCTGTCTGTTGTTAATTCTAGCGTGAGTGGCTCTGGGGTGGACCTTTGGCTGAGTCAGCATTTTCCATGGCTCCTCCTGTGAAGGTCTGCTCCCTGCCTTTTTCCTGACTCCACCATTCTGTTCTGTCCTGAGGCACACTGACGCCCCCAGTCTCTGTTGCCCTTGATGGTTTGCCTTCTTGGCTGCAATGGTCCAGGGAGAGTCTATGCAGAAAGATTCTGATGCCTGCCAGGTGCTCCATCACCTCGGAAAGCAGGCTCTAGGGCCAGCAGTCCAGCCTGACCTCCAAGCGAGACAAGACTAGGACCACCTGGGCCAAAGTTTGGGATAAATCTTCAGACACTGAAAGCTACGTCATTGTTTTTCTTAACTTCAGGTCCTGTTATCTTTGCAGCCTTTATGGCTACTTGTATGGATATTTCTGTTGGAAATGGTGGGAGAGCAAATGGTGTTTAGTTGAGTTGGTTCTGATGACACAAAGAAATGAGCACGCTACTGAGGGAGTGGGTCTAATTCAGGACCATGTTTGAGTTCACCCTTGGCCTTGGATGCTGCTGAGGCTATGGGACGGTGTTCTTAGATGACAGTGCAGCCTGGGATGTGTTTGTGCAATTCTTCCCTGTTGGAACAGGGCTTAGAAAATTTAAAGCTTTATCTGGTCCAGAGATCACAGCTCTAGGCTCACCATGGCTGAATTCAAGCGCAGTGCTTTCCCGTGGCCTGGACTCAGGGAGCCTGTACTATGCAGGCGCACCTATTTGACTGTATGTGTATGTACAGTTAATCAGTTTACTCTGCAGTGATGCTAGAAGGGCTGGCAATTGGTTATGCTTTCTGAGTCATCCTTTTTAGCCTGATGATTTTGCATTTGTACCCTGAAGAATCCTCTTGACATTTTTTCAGAGTTAATATTCTTTCAGGTGAGGAAATGAAGCCTTTGGCTAGCTTTGCTAGAGTACTCAAGGTGAGCTGTAGTACAGCCTGGATTAGTACCTGGTTTTCCCTATACCAAGTCTAGGACTTTTTCCACCCCAGTACCAAAGCCAAACTAATGAATCATTTATTTTCCAGGAGGCAGATTCATTGCACTGTATTTATTCTTTGCTTTATCATTTATCTATTTGACAGGTCTCTGAACCATGATTGCCCCACTTTTAAGAAACCTCAACAATGCCACGCTTGATTTACCTGAATGCCAAAGTGCTTTCAGAGTGTGCTAAATAATCGTGGTGGTGTTTCAGGATTATTCTTAGCGACTCACCCCTTCCCCCTTAATTTCATTCCAACCAGCATGATTTATTACTCCTGAGGACAGTTGATAAGTAGGGTATCCACTCGAGGGAGGTGTTGACACCTTTTATGTGGGACACACTTAAGATAAAATTGATGATGGAAACAAATGAAACTAATTAGATGAGGGAAATTAAATAGATAAACAAGATATTTGATGTCAGATTTGCACAGAGCAACAAAGATACTTGCAAATTTTATGAGAGTGCCATCTCAAATGTTTGGCAGATGACTAAGCATCAAATCAATGCATACATCTGTCCTGTTTTTGGCTGTTCCTTGCAGTGTTGTTTTGTTTGCTGTTTACAAAGAATGGTTTTCAGAGAAAGTTCAGGAAATACCAAAAAGAATACAGAAGAAAAGTTCACTCTTAGTCCTATAATCTAGAGATGAGTAAGTACCCTCATACTTCTATTTTTCCATTATAGATATTTTTTTTTCTCATTTAAAACTACATTGTGAGCATATTTTCTGGGCATTAATAAAATTAGTCATCTGCCAACATTTTTAATGACTTTATAGTGTTTTATTGTGTTTTTTCTACAAAGTCCTTGGAAATGGTCCTTTTAATGAGCATAATAAATATGAGAGATTAAAAAAGCAAGCTTTGAACATGGATATACAAGGTTCCTTAGGGGAGCACGTGAGAGGCATTGGGAGACTTCCTGGCTGCCAGGACTTGGAATTGGAAAAAGGAAATGTAAAGTGAGTCCAGGAGTCTTGACCTGGTCCAAACCAATCTGCCTTTGGTGTTTTGTTGGTTTCTTTTTTCTTTTCTTTTCTTTTTCTTTTCTTGCTTTTAGGGCTACACCTGTGGCATTTGGAAGTTTTCAGGCCAGGGGTCAAATGGGATCTGCAGCTGCCAGCCTACAGCATAGCCATAATAGTGCCAGATCCAGCTGCACCTTCGACCTACACTGCAGTTTGCAGCAATGCCAGCTCCTTAATCCACTGAGTGAGGTCAGGGATTGAACACCCATTCTCATGGATATTAGTCAGGTTCTTAACCTGCTGAGCCACAATGGGAATTCCCATGCCTTTGATGTTTTTAATGTCCCCTGAAGTTCCATTCTACCAAAAATTTATGATGGTGAAACTGAAAACTTAAAAGACAATTATTAGGAGTTCCCACTGTGGTGCAATGGGATCAGTAGTGAGTCTGTAGCACCGGAATGCAGGTTCCATCCCTGACCCAGCAGAGTGGATTAACGGATCTGGGATGTGTTACAGCTGCAGTGTAGGTTGCACCTGTGGATCAGATCAGATCCCTGGCCTGGGAACTCCATACGCTGTGGGGTAGCCAAAAAAGAAAAAAAAAAAAAAGAACATCTAGGAGTTCCCAGTTGTTTACCATTGTACATAATATTACAGAAATAGCCTTTTGGATAAACCTTTGTGTACATATTAAAATCTTAAGAAAATTCCCTAGAAATAGCATTGCTGGGTCAAAGGTAGGCAGCTTTTAAAATCTTCTGAAATGCGTATACCTCAGAATTTGACATTAGATATTTCACAAGAATTTGCAGTTCTTAAGCAGGAAGACCAAAGTGGCCCAAGCAGTGTTTCTACACATGAGATGCAGTCAGCTTAGAGAAGGTGGGGGTATATGTGGTTTGAGTTCATCCTTTTCCTATAAACAAGACTGGCAACTTAGTTCTGGTACACATGTTACTTTCATAGGGCCCAGGAAGTAAGCCAGCAATCCCAGGGTAAAACAACTTTGAAAGTAAAATATATATATATATATATATATATATATATATATATATTTTCAGAAGCATTTGAACAACTTTCCAGGAGGAAAACCTGTAGCACTGGCAAGATTTAATTAAAATGCTTATTTCTCCTTGTAAAGTGTTGTGCCTCTTGTTCATCAATTTTTGGTATCTGAGGTCCACTTGGTTTCTTAGGCACCTATAACTAACTCAGCACTTAAACTTTACTTCAATATATACACACCCTATGTTCATAGCAGCACTATTCACAATAGCTAAGACATTGAAACAACCTAAATGTCCATTGATGGATAAATGGATTAAGATGATGTGGTACCTGTGTGCAATGGAATACTACTCAGCCATAAAAAAGAATTAAATAATGCCATTTGCAGCAACATGGATGCAGCTAGAGATTTTCATACTAAGTGAAGTAAGTCAGATAAAGACAAATACCATATGGTATCACTCATATGTGGAATCTAAAATATGGCACAAACCTATCTACACAACAGAAACAGATTTGGACATAGAGAATAGACTTGTGGTTGTCAAGGGGGAGGAAGGAGCGAGTGGGATGGATGGAGACTTTAGGGTTACTAGATGCAAACTGTTAAATTTAGAATGGAGGAGTTCCCATCATGGCTCAGTGGTTAATGAATCCAACTAGGAACCGTGAGGTTTGGGTTCGATCCCTGACCTTGCTCAGTGGGTTAAGGATCCAGCGTTGCCGTGAGCTGTGGTGTAGTTCGCAGATGAGGCTCGGATCCCGCATTGCTGTGGCTGTGGCCAGAGGCTACAGCTCCGTTTAGACCCCTAGCCTGGGAACCTCGATATGCTGAAGGAGCGACCCTAGAAAAGGCAAAAAGCAAAAAAAAAAAAAAAAAAAAAAAAAAAAAAAAAAAAAGATGGAATGGATAAGTAATGAGGTCCTGCTGTACAGCACAGGGAACTATATACAGACTTCTGGGATAGACCATGATGGAAAGATAATATGAGAAAGAGAGAGAGTGTGTGTGTGTGTGTGTGTGTGTGTGACTGAGTCACTATGCTGTACAGCAGAAATTGGGACAATGCTATAGATCAACTTAAATTTAATAAAAATAAAATAAAAATGTTATGCTAGAAAAAGAAACATCACTTTAAAAAAAGTTTTTTTTGTCTTGTGTCTTTTTTTAGAGCCATACATGTGGCAAATGGAGGTTCCCAGCCTAGGGGTCTAATTGGAGCTATAGTTGCCGGTCTATACCACAGCCATAGCAGTGCTAGATCTGAGCCGCGCCTGTGACCTACACCACAGTTCACAGCAGTGCCGGTTCCTTAACCCACTGAGTGAGGCCAGGAATTGAACCCACAACCTCATGGTTCCTAGTCAGATTCATTAACCACTGAGCCATGATGGGAACTCCAGAACATCACTTTTAAAATATGAAATACTAACTACAATTAAACAGACATCTCTAATGTGTAAGCATTTTGCCAGCTCTTCCCACCGGCGCTTTCTTTAACCTCATTATAGGATTCACTGTTTGTCAAGTCATTATTAATCCTATATTTATAAACCCTTTATTATTTTGTAGTTGCCCTCTGAGTGTATTTACCATTTTTTAGTTTCAAAATGTCCTCCAGGTTCTTTCTGCATAAATTGTATAAAAATTTAACTAGAAGTTAAAAGATTAGATAACTAGTGTTTCCCATTGACATTCTTTTTCCTTTGAAATTACCATATTATTGCCATTTTAAATCTTTGTCATCAAAAACTGATAGAGAAAATATGCTAGATTTTAAGTTCCGAAAATGAAATAGCCAAGACTTCTCTCACCCCTAAACCCACAATCATTATTGATAATAAGCCTCTAAGTCAGAGCATATTTGGTACAGAAAAAGCTGATACATTTTTTAGATTATTGCAGAATGCTGTGTTTGTGAGTTCTAAGCCCCTTAACTATTGATTAGCACTGGTATGACTCTCTAGATTATTGTATCTGGTTTTCAGGGGCAGATTACTTATCAGTCTTCTTTTCTAAAACAAATTAAGATCCTATAAATGAGGATTCTTGTTCACTGGTACTCCTGGAATCAGATGGAATATCTTTCTTTATGAGTTTACGTCACTGTATTTCCCTTCTGTGTCGGCAAATGAGATTCAGCGAAGTTGGGGTGGATCTGAGGTTGTTTGGATCAGTGGATGGGGAACCTGTGGGATGGAGTGCTGGCTGTAAGGGACTTGAGCCTGGGATTTTGGTACCTGGGGTGTCCTGGAATAAGTCCCTCTCAGATCTTGAGGGCTGAGTGAATTTGCTTCTGAGTGGGTGTTTTGGAGCTATGGTAATGACTGTAAGCATATTAAAACACATATTCATATACAAATGAAGAGAGAAAACAGACTAGGATTTGAAGATGAGTACATATGGGTTTCCTAATTTTGTCAGCCTGGGATATTGCTATATCCTCATCTCTAAAGTGGGATTATACAGGATGTACATGTAAACCATTTAGTTTGGTTCCTGGGATAGGCAGGGGCTTTCAGTGATAGAGAGCTGCTCTATTAATTCGTAACAACAAATACCTTGAGAGATTAACACTGTTTACTTGCATTTCATTTTGCCAAATTCATATTTTGTGGAGTAACATTTGTTTTATTTTTAAAACTGAATTATAGTTAATTTACACGTTTCAAGTGTGCAGCACAGTTATGCAGTTATACATATATGTATAATCTCTTTTAGATTCTTTTCCATTGTACATTATTATAGGATGTTAAGTATAGTTCCCTGTACTATACAGTAGGTCCTTGTTGTTTACTTATTTTATATATAATAGTATGTGTATGTTAATTCCAAACTCTTAATTTATCCTCCCCCCTGCCACTATCTCCTTTGATAACCATAAATTTGTTTTCTATGTCTGTGGGTCTGTTTAAGTTCATTTGCATCATTTTTTTAGATTCCACATATAAGTGATATCACATGATTTTTGTCTTTCTCTGACTCAACTTCACATAGTATGATAATCTCTAGGTCTGTCCATGTTGCTGCAAATGGCATTATTTCATTCTCCTTTAAGGCTGAGTAATATTCCATTGTATATATATGTACCACATCTTTTTTTTCCATTCCTCTGTCCATGGACATTTAGATTGATTCCATGTCTTGGCTATTGCAGCTGTTGCAAGTAGTGCTGCAGTGAACATTGGGGTACAGGTATCTTTTTGTATTAGAGTTCTTTTCTGGATAGATGTCCAGGCATGAGATTGCAGGATCACATGGCAACTCTATTTTTAATTTTTCGGGGAACCTCCATATTATTCTCTATAGTGGTGCACCATGGACTAATATTTCAGTAGAAGTTTGTACTGAACTTTACAGATTTTTCCTTGAATGTCCTCCAAATACATCTATTATATTCTAGTAATTATTAAGATTGTATTGGGTCACAAAATTTAAGGAATTAAAAATATGGAACTGTCGCAGTGTCATCTCATGCCAATGTTATTGGCATCTCAGTTTATGCAAGTTAATATGCCAATATTTGCAAGTTTAGGTAAGTATAAATTAAAAATACTTAACTAAGAACAGAACACGTTCTATCATTCTCAGTATAAATCTTATAACAAGGTATGGGATGAAAAATATTAGTTCAGTAAGATCATGTATTAGAACCTCTTGCCTTCAAGCTAAATTCACTTTTGATTTTTGAAGACTTTTCTGGTTAATAGATGAAATTTAAGTTCCGTGCAACATCTGAATCTCTATGAATCCAGTCTTTTCCACCTATAAAGCTGTTTCTCTTGGTACATTAAGTGTAACACTTAGCCTTAATGTTGGGTTTCAAAGCAAAAATTTCTTTATGTTTAAAAAAAAAATCAATAAAATATTTTAGGACCCTAAGTAAAAACCTAGAAAAATGAAGATTCTAAGCCTTATCTTGGAATTAAATTGATTATAATGTATCCAACATATTACTTAGATATTGCAATTGGAAGCATTTACATAGGGCCAGGCATAGCCTAGGCTCAGTGAACAATAGCCCATTGTCTTGTGCATTGCAGCTGTTCAGCTCATGTTTGCGAAAGTGGGAGACGATGCTTCTCCAGGGTACCTGAAATCCCAACTAATAGACATTCTAGTATTTAGTCTTTCACGGGAAGTAGGGTTCTTACACAGCGGGCACAGGGCTGGTGGAATAGGCCTTTTGGACATTTGCCCAAGAAAGCTGCCTTCCCTGATGGGCCAGTCAGAGTGCATTCTGGTTAGAGAAGTGGCCTTCAGAAGGGAAGTGATGTTGGCTCATCATCAGTCACAACTCTGGCATGTCTTACTTGTTTTCCTTGGTTTTTTCAAAGACATCTTTCTGGATCCTTTGCTCTCATTCTCTGCTCTGTGTGTTGCTCGTTCCTGGTGACATTATCATAAAACTTTTTCCCTCTTGGTGACTCAGGTTTCTGGTGATTTGTTGAGGTACTTGTCTTCTTGATGTTAGAATCTGAAAGCTAACAATTTTTAAAGACTGTAGGCGCAAAGTGAGATGTAACTAAAGTGACTCTGGGAATTTTGGAAAAGATTAGTTTGGGATGCTAACTTGTTGTTAGCAAGAGCTTTAGGCAGTGGTTAAAAGGAGAGGCCTTGGTGTTGATTGGCCTGGCTTTGAATGCTGGTTGCACACCACTTACTAACCATATGACCCTGGGCCTCTGTTCTCTGCTCTGGCAAATGGGGATAATAATAGCCCCTAGTTAACAGAACTGCAAAGTACTTAAGCGGTGTCTGGTGCATAGTAAGACCTAGGGCAGTGAATGTTAGCAGTGATGATGAGAAACTGAGCACTCATTCCAAGTTGCAGGCATGGTAGGAAGAAATTGTGTCCTGTGACTACATGGGAACAGGGTCTGCTGACTTTTGCTCCCCTGCACCCACCAGAGGGGTCCTCTGTCCTCTCTGATGTGCCCTGAGCACCCACTGAGAGAGAGCATAGCTTTGTGCTTTGAGATTTGTGGTCTGCAGACAGAGGCTTTGCTGTGTTGGTTTAGCTCAGAGGGCTTATTACTGTGGCATTCAGAATGTGAAATAATAGTTAATGGAGACAGGAGAATTAATGGCAACATTTAAAAATCACTTAGTAACTAATAACTTAGTGGCCTATGAAATCTGTGTCTGAATATGCAGGGTGGCCATTCTGTTAACGTTGCTAAGCTGTTTAAAAGCTGGTTGGATGCTTTTTGTTGCACGTTCATTTTTCATCCTGGTCTTCCATGGAGGAAACATCAATAGGGTTTAATAATTGCCGTCATTTCTGGAAAGATAAATACGATGATATATTATTAAGGGTTATTTTTCATTTTGAAGGTGGATAAACGTGAAGAGGAATCCTTGCTGAATGAAAACTGTGTTGTATTGATTATGAGTACAGGATTAATATGAAACTGCTCAAATGTTTCCATGCTTATGGATTCTTTTCCAGTGCTACTGTAGATGAATTCAGGGCTATTAACTCTGAGTATTGAGTATTGAACACATCCTGGCTCAAGGAATATCTCCAAGTAGGTGTTTTCTACTTGAGGAAATCCAGGCCAGGGGAGGTTGAACAACTACCAACATGTTTCAGGTTTCACCTCCTGAGCCCGTTTTCTTTCTGCCATATTTTGCAAATCAAGGCTTTTGATGCAACTGACTCCTTAAGAAAATTTTTGTTTTCAATTGTAGTAAAATTCAGCCTCTGTGGGTGGCAGTTCACTGTGGTGAATTTGACATTTGAGTCCTAGAGTCAAATGCTAGGTTATGGGGATGAAATTGCATAATGTATATAAAGTGTCTTGAAGGAACCTGTCATACAGTAGGTGTTTGCTCCTCATGTGGGCTCTGGCCTTGGGTGGGGTGCTCACCACCCAGTGAAATGCAACAATCAAGAGAGCAGGCCGAGACGTCAGAGAGACCTGAGTCTGAACAGGGCACTGCCTCACTTTGGGTAGGAGAACACTCTTGGTGCTTTGGATTACAAGAGAGAGACTCATTTCCAAATGCCTCCTACCAAAGTAAATTATCAAGTGAAGTCTAGAGGTAGAGCCCATCCAGAGTTGGCTGATCCAGGTGAGCCATCTCTCTTCTCTGCTGCCCTTGATGTTGGACCAGCTGCTAACTCACAGCAGGTTTCCTAAAGGGCTACCAGGCATCATAGCCAGAAATAGCAATGATCAGAGGGGGAAAAAAGACCATTTCTTCTTGTGTCCCTTTCCTAGTAAAGAGGAACATTTTCTCAGAACCCTTTTCTCCCAGAGACTTCTCTTATGTCTCATTCACCAGAGAATGGTCAAATGCCCGTTCCTGAAATAATTACAAAGTGAAAATAACCAGCCTCTGCAGCTCAGAGTAGGGTTGGCCCTTGAGCCTACGGATACCCATTCAAAACTGAGATTGTGTGTAGAGGACAAAGGAGGGAAGGGGTGTTAACCTCCTCTCTAAGCCATTATTTCCTCAGACATCAGCTGGAGAGGGGGGGGGGACACAACCTTTACTGCACGTGGTTGTCAAAAGAGGTAGGCATATAGGCCAGCCTCAGAACAAGGGCTCCTCATGCATTTGAAAGAGCATGAGACAGGGTCACAAGTTCTGGCCTCTACTTATGCTTAGTTACTTAGAGATGTGCAATTTTAAGCAATCCTGGAAATGCTTTTTCCAGGTAGTCCACAGATTTGTTTTGAGACTGGCCATGTGGCAGGCGTTGTGTTGATGCAGGGCAAACCTGCCCCATATGTGCTAATAATTATGATTATGTGCTGCATAGCATGTATGATTGATTATGTACAGAGTATTGAGCATCTGTTGTGTCCCATACTGTCCTGTTCACTTCATATACATTATCCCTGGTTTTCTGAATAACTCCTCAGAGCAGGTATTTTACAGTTGAGGAAATGCATATAGAAATGTCAGGTGAATACTGTCAAGAATTAGTGGTTGGGGAAACCACCTCGGAGGACAAAATGATTCTCAGCGTTTGGAAGGAGTCCAGCAATTCAAAGTCTGCTTGTCTCTTTCATTAATAGACATTGGAGTTATGTCTACTGGCCTTGAAAATTGCCAGCTAAAATATCTTACGCATTTGTAGTCTTTAAAATACATTTTTATAGAAAAACATTCAGTTATTATTATTTTGATTAGTGAAATACCTGAATGAAATCATTGATTTGATAAAATACCAAAAAAAAAAGCTAACTTCTGCTCACTTAAGACATTAAGTTTAGTTTATGAAATATTTAAGAAGAGAGGTTATTTTGTGAAGGAAATACTCAGTATTAGAAATGACAATTTGATTAACTTTGTTTTGGTCACAACCCTGACATTTCTAACACATATACTTTTATAGTTACTATGATCATCTTTGTCATTTAAAAAAAGAAGAGCACAAAAATCTTGGAACTTTCAGGCTATCTCAGACATTTTGTCAATAACCCCTATATTGATTTAGTCGTGTGTACTATCAATTGTTTAAAAAGAGAAATCTTTTAATGTTTGTGTTAGTAGATACATATTAACTCGAATTAGCAACTGGCTTCTTAGCTATTTCTTGATTTAAATGCATAGAAAGCATCTGTGTGATTTAACAAGAAAGGAGAAGCTTTGTCTTTATCCAGTGGCTTGTCGAAGTGACCTTTTCTGGATGGTGGTCAAAGTCAACAGAGACATGGATTTTCTCTTCCGTGTCAGTGAAGCAGTACCAGCCTTTTCAGCCTAGACCCTGGGGTAATGGTGTGTTCCTTTTTGTAAATGACATTGTAGTCTTTCAATTGAATGATTAGTGACCTTGCTGATTTTTTGCTTTGTTTTGGTTTTTCAGAGACAGATATTTGAAATGTAAGCGACAGCTTGCTTGAGAGCAGACAGTGTGAGAGGTTTGCCAGTAACCCGTGGCAGGTACTATGGAAAAGGAATGCTAGTGGCTACAGGAGGATCTGTGTGCCTGTTTTACCCTGGAACTCTTGCATTTGTGTGACTTTTTTTTTTTAAGTTTTATTGAAGTATAGTTCATTTTCAAAGTTCTGATAATTTCTGCTGTGCAACAAAGTGATTCAGTCATACATATACACATATCCATTCTTTTCTTTTCCCACATAGATTATCAAGAATACTGGGTTGAGGAGTTCCCGTTGTGGCTCAGTGGTTAATGAATCGACTAGGAACCACGAGGTTGCAGCTTCGGTCCCTGGCCTTGCTCAGTGGGTTGAGGATCCGGCGTTGCCGTGAGCTGTGGTGTAGGTCGCAGACACAGTTTGGATCCCACATTGCTGTGGCTCTGGTGTAGGCTGGTGGCTATAGCTCCGATTCGACCCCTAGCCTGGGAACCTCCATAAGCTGCTAGTGTGGCCCTCAAAAGGCAAAAAGACAAAAAAGGAAAAAAAAAAAAAAGAATACTGGGTTGAGCTCTCTGTTATACAGCAGGTCCCCATTGGCCAGTCATTCCATATACGTCAGTGTGCATATGCCAGTCCCAACCCCCCAGTCCATCCCTCCCACTTCGTGTGACATTTTATATCACCTTTGATGTATTAAAATGGAAGCTTTGTCCAATAGATATCTTGGTACAAAAATAAGCCAGAGATAAGCTCTAAATGTTATGACTCTTCAAACATACTCTAAACTTCTTCAGTTTGTCCACCTGGAGTCCTATCTTTTGCTGTGATTATCCTCTTTCCTCAGATTTTTGGTGCTGCACTGGGAAGAAATGTCTTTCTTCTTCCTTGAGGTTTCCAGGTTTTGATGATACCTGTGATGAAGGTAGACAAAAGCTCTGCTTTTAGCTTTGGGGAAATTGTCCTGACAGTCCATGTAGTAACAGCATTTTCCAAATCCAAACTTATGTTTCTTCCTCATATTATTGTTTTCAGGATAAATATGAGGGCAGGCTTGTCCTATGTTATTTTGGGTCAACATTTTAATTAAGACCTCCCTTTGTTACATATGCAAATCAGTTTAAAATGATACAGATTTTATGAGTAGTAAGAAATACATAGCCTGCAGTTTAATAACAGAAAAAAGTTAAGACAATGGAAAGAGCTACAGCACTCAGGATTTTGCTGAGTTCCCTGTCAGTACCTGTTTCTCTAGATTAGATGATGAGAATTCTAGAACCTATGGTGTGCACCCTATGCTGGTGGACTTATTTTTCCAAAAGTAATTTAAGGTACTCTGGTGCCTTTCTAAAAATGAGGTCTCTCTGTGCTACCTGTTTCCAAGCTTCCATCTGAGCTGTAGTCCTAGTGCTTGCTGCCTTAAGATAATGTGTGTCCTGAAGACTAGTGCTGATGGTTCGTCTGAGCCCATTAACAGGCTTCTGTATGGCTCTGTAATAGGCAAAGAGGCACTTGTGGTCCTGAACGGTAAATTAAGGGATAAAATCAGTTTGGGTTCTTAATGAAATGAAAGTTCTCTGACATCCTAACGTTATTCCCAGAGTTGGTATTTTAGCTGTAGACATAGTTGATCAGTTAACAAGTACTCTAGTGAGTCAAGGAACAAAGCTTTCTTTTCCCCTCCTATTTTTTCAAGGTACATAATAGAGGGAGAGAAGGAACTCACCCTGGGTCATAGAAACCCTGAGCAAAGGATGTACGACATGTCTTCTGTCACCCAGAAAAAAATTTGGCCGCACCACAGGTTTGCACCAATGTGTACATCTGCAGACAGATTCACGCACATCACATGTTTGGGGAGCAGCTGCTGAACAATTAGTCACATGACAAACAAGGGCAGAGACTTAAAAACAAAAATAGAAACAAAGATCTTTTGTGTGTGTGCCAAATAGTGTACCCTCATGGAATTTCCTCTTCTTACTATAGGGCAGAACTGTCTTTTCAGGTAAGAGCACTCATAGCAGACCGGTTTGATTCATTTTCCTACAACATTTCCATTATAGTGCATTTTTCTTGGGGTTCTACCTTAGACATGAGCTTATAAAGTGTAATCTAACCTATCATGGATGAGTTCTTCTTTTTATTTTTTTAAATTCTTTTTTAAAATTTTTGCTTTTTAGGGCTGCACCGGTGGCATATGGAGGTTCCCAGGCTAGGGGTCTAATCAGAGCTGTAGCCACCGGCCTGAGCCAGAGCCACAGCAACGCCATATCCAAGCCACGTCTGCGACCTGCACCACAGCTCACGGCAACACCAGATCCTTAACCCACTGAGTGAGGCCAGGGATGGAATCCACAACCTCATGGTTCCTAGTTGGATTTATTGCTGCTGCGCCACAACGGGAACTCTGGGTTCTTCTTTTTAAAACATAGCTTTTGATGTAAAATAATAACAGTAATAACAATAAGGAAAACAGTATTATTAGTAATGGTTAACATTTCTTAGCTTGTGTCCTGGCATTGTTCTCTATGTTTCCATATATTAATAATCAAGGAGTTAATTTTTTTTCTTCTGTTTTTGCTGTACCTGCGGCATATGGAAGGAAGTTCCCAGGCCAGGGATCGAACCTGAGACACATCTGTGACCTATGCCGCAGTGTCCTTGCTGGATCCTTAATCCCCTGCATCACAGTGGGAACTAAGAAGTTACTATAATTATCCCCACTTGATAGATGGGGAAACTGAGGCCCAGAAAAAGTAAGACATTTGCTCCCAGTTGTAAAGTTGGCAGAGGAGTCGAACATTGCATTCTAGCTGTAGATATTTCACTCTTAACCACTCTGCTGTGTTTCCTGAGGCCCTGATTATTTCAGGACATTTGTATAATCAGGAAGAGCTTGGGTTTTGTGTGCCTCTTCTCAGGTGGTGTTGGTGTTTTGGTCCAGGTAGGCCCACTGAACAGCATTTAGCTTCTTGCTTAGGTTCTGGAGAACATGGGGAATGAAAGAGTGAAACAGATCAAAGAGTAGAACATCCCGCTTATTACTGAGAGGGGACCTGTTCTTGTGTGTGGTATGTTCCCAAGAGGAAGAAAGGGCAGAGCTGAGCCACGCAGGCCTCTTTTTTCCCCAAGTTTACAAGTCAGCTAGGTCAGGCCATCTCCTAGGGGTGGAGAGCATGTGGGGACAGAGGGGGTCCCGGAGTGGGTGGTTAGGTCACATCTTTCCTGATGGAAGCCAGGGATGCGGAGAGAGGGTGGTCCTCTTAATGTGCAAGACAGGAATTCATCCAGTCTGGAATCTAGCGAATAGTTCACATTCCTGTTAGAATAAGGAAATGGGAAGGTTTGCTGTGATGTTCAGGAATAATTTCATGGTTCAGTGGGGGAATGGCAGTGGTAAAAATACAGTTGGAATCCTCCTGAATTTGTATGATATTGCTGCATAGCTCACCTTCACTGATTTCTAGAACTGACAAGTATAACCCTCTGGACCTAGGTGCTCTTGTTTCCTTTCTGTATTTTTGAAGTGCTTTGTCTTTTCCCTTATGTTTTCAATGGTATTGCTTGTGTCTTTTTTTTTTAATTGTTGACGTCATGATCAATTATTGGCATTGTTGTCTTAGGGAATGTTATATGATATATGAGTAGTCATTCTCTTTATTTATTTAAACACTTTAGATTGCAGTGCAATTTAGAAAGCCCAAGGCAGTATCTGTATAGACATTTTTGAGGCATTGTATCTTAGTATATTTAGCCTCCAATTTGGTTCCTATTCTAATAATCAAATTTAAGAATATTTGAAACTAGTTGGCTGTGTTGTGGGGACAGATAAGAAGTGATTAGTGGTGACATGCCTGGTACTTAAAAGTGACAAGACAGTGTAGGAAGCCAGATTTTTTATTTTTTGCTTTTTAGGGCTGCACCTGCACATATGGAAGTTCCTAGGCTAGAGGGCGAATCAGAGCTGCAGCTGCCTGCCTACACCACAGCTCACGGCAACGCCGGATCCTTAACCCACCGAGTGAGACCAGGGATCAAACCTGCATTCTCATGGATACTAGTTGGGTTCTTAACCTACTGAGCCACAACAGGAACTCCCTGTAGGAGGCCATATTTTAATTTCTAGAGTGTCATCTAGAATGGTGTCCGCAGGGCATTTATGTCACATAGTACTTAATAACAATTACATGTAAAGGGTATTAATTTGGACTGTCCAAAAGGTCATGTGAAAATATCAGCTCTCATCGTGGTGTCCAGTAAAGGAGGCAGAAATTGGCTGGGTGGGGGCAGGAGGTGGCATTTAATGTCAGTTAGTACATTTTCAGCATTCACATGCTGAGAGGTTATTATTCTGTCTTGAAGTTTAAACACAGTGAAAGGAAAACCAGAAGACTTTGGACTGAAGCTTATTGTGGAAACTGAAGCGCCTCATGGTACCTGGGTGACATTTCGTGCCTAATGACACCCCTTACCATCCCTGCCTCCCACACCCTGGTCAGATCATACATTGGCTGGTATCACAGGGCACCTCCCCCAACATCCTCCCTGTCTGCTCATGTATGAGAAAGGTAGCCTAGGGAAATAATCTGCCTTTTTTATAGAGCTCTGCCTTCTGCCTGATAGTGCAGTCTATATGCTTTTTTAGTTCTTTATTTCTTTTTCTTTTTTGGCTGCCCCACAGCATGGAATGGCGTTCCCAGGCCAGGAATCAGATCTAAGCCACTGCTGCGACCTAATCCGTAGCTGCAGCAATGCCAGATCCTTAACTCACTCTGCCAGGCTGGGGGTCGAACCTGCATCTCAGCCCTTCTAAGATGCCATTGGTCCTGTTGTGCCACAGTAGGAACTCCTAGATGCTTGTTTTAATGTCAAAAAAATGTTGCTAATTCTTTTTTTTTTTTTTTTTTGTCTTTTTGCCTTTTTCCAGGGCTGCTCCTGTGGCATATGGAAGTTCCCAGGCTAGGGGTCCAATCGGAGCTGTAGCTGCTGGCCTATGCCAGAGCCACAGCAACGCAGGATCTGAGCCTCATCTGCAACCTACACCACAGCTCACGGCAATGCTGGATCCTTAACCTACTGAGCAAGGCCAGGGATCGAACCTGCAACCTCATGGTGCGTAGTCGTATTTGTTAACCACTGTGCCATGACAGATACTCCAATGTTGCTAATTCTAAGGGTGAATAAAATGTTAAAATATTATTATATTACTCTAAGAAAAATAACTGAAACTAATCATAAAATGTGATTCTCCTTTATTTTTGCTGGATGAAAAACTGAATTTAAAAAAACAAAAAACAAACTGAAGTTGTGGCTGGCATAAGCAGAGAGAGGGCAAATTGTAATCCTGGTATTGAGTTCAATACATTTTCAAATAAATATTTCTGATAGTTTCCCCTTAATAAATTTGATTTATTTAAGAGTGCGTCGAATTAAATCTCTCCTCTGTGTACCACAGTTACCATAGTTTTAGACCTTTTATCACATCATTCAATGGCAAATAGCTTTAGGAAAAAATAACAGTGAAAGCAACACCCAGCAGTCATTTCAAATGAATAACTAAGTCTCTCAAAATTATGCTTATTTTTTTCCAAATGGTGATACTTTTAAGAGATTGCCATAGAAAGTAGAGACATACTCATTTTTAAAAAGCAAGTTGATCTCTTTTACCCAAAGTAAATTAGTCCTGCTCCTGATAATTGGCTTAATAGAAGTCAATTGTATGCCGGGAGTTTTTTGTTTTTTAGATGATATTCCTAAAATTATGATTGCCTGTAATTTGGCACATCCATGCTTTTCTTTGTATACCAGTTAAATCTCTGGTAATTTTGAGATGAGCATGATTTTAGCATGGTGATTGAGGATTATGAGATTTGTTTATGTAGCTGTTTGAATTGTTTTGTCTCTGAGCAGCTTTATATATATAAAAAAAATCAAAGAGCAGCTTTATATTAAAGAAAATCAAAGAGCTCTGTATGTGGGTCATTTTTGAAATCTGCTTTTCCCTGTTTGTTTTTTAAGCCTGTTAAATGTCTTTCTGAACAGAGGTGGGGAAAATGAATGAGGGCTTATTAAAACTCCCTAAACAAATTTACTTCATGTTCATTAGAAGTATGTGAATCAGTGATAGCCCCTCATTAACATTAGGGGGTGGACCTGGTTAATTAATTAATATTGTGCCTTTTTGTTTTACCCACAGAAATTTCCCCCTGAGGGCAAAACTTTGTTACTCTCTACATAATGCAGTATATGGTTATAAATACAGGAAATGCTTTTCCATGTTCCTCAAAGAATGGGGATGCACATGGCATTAGAAAAATCCACAGCCAGGCAATATGGACCTAAATGGCTGTATAAGGCTTGTGTCCATAGCATCGTTGTCATGGCCTAAGTGAGTCGTTCTGTGTTGTCAAGCCTTTCCACCTCCCCATGCCCTCCCTCTGTCTTGTTCCACTTGGCTTTTTCAGAAAAGATACCATGAATACCTCTTCCCTTTTTGTCATGGATCAGGGTTATGGTAGACCAGTCTCTGAGCACCTCTGGAACTCATGTGGGCTAATGCTGAGAGGCCACGAGGTGGCCTCTTTTCTCCAGGAGGTGCTGAACAACTACAGGGCCAGGGTTCTGTATGAGCCAGGATTCCATAGTTTGTTTCTTTTTTATCTTTTTAGGGCCGCACCCTCAGCATATGGAGGTTCCCAGGGTAGGGGTCGAGTTGGAGCTACAGCTGCTGGCCCTGTGCCACAGCCACAGCAATGCGGGATCTGAGCCGTGTCTGCGATCCACACCACAGCTGTTGGCAACACTGGATCTTTAACCCACTGAGGGAGGCCAGGGATTGAACCTACATCCTCATGGATACTACTCGGGTTCATTAATCACTGAGCCACAACAGGAACTCCTATAGCTTGTTTCCAGCTAATTAACTTTAGGTAGCAACATCTGTATTCCCCATGATGTCTTAGTCCATTTGGGTGGTTATAATAAAACACATACTAGGTAGCTTATAAGCACAGATATATATTTCCCACCGGAAGTCAGAGCTCAGGTGGCTGCATAATTGGGTGAGGGCCCTCTCCTGGGACACAGCTTCTCTTTGAGTCCTCCTATGGCAGAAGGGGCTCACTCTAAGCTCTGTGGGGTCTCTTTTATAAGGGCACTAATTCCATTTATAAGGGCTCTACCCTCATGACCTAATCACCTCCCAAAGGCCCCACCTCTTAACATCCGATTGGGTATTAGGATTCCAACATGTGGATTTTGGGGGACACCAACATTCAGACCATAGCATGAGAAGACGTGAACAGGGGAGAGTTTTGAATGCTAGAACACTAGGAAATTAGGCTTGAATGGTTTCAATATGAAATATGTTTTTGTTTCCTGCACCCTCCATATGGATGTTTGGGATAAGCCATGCAGCACTGTTATTTTTATTTGCTTTTGTGATAGGATAAGATATTGAAGGAGAAATCAGAAAACTTACAGAAGTGTGGGGACTGAAGAAATACCACTTTGCGGTTAGGCAGGCACACGTGTTAAGAGGAAAGTGAGGTATAGTTAATTTACAATGTTGTATTGGCTTCAAGAGTAGAGCGAAATTATTTAGTTATTCCTATAAATATGTGTGTGTGTATATATATGTGTGTGTATATATATATAATATATATATATTCATTTTCAGTTTTGTTTCCATTATAGGTTATTAAAAGATACTGAGAATAGTTCCCTGTGCTGTATAGTAGGTCTTTGTTGTTTACCTGTTTTATACATAGTATATATTACTCCCAAACTTGCAATTTATCCCCTCCATCTGCTTTGGTAACCATAAGTTTGTTTTCTTTGTCTGTGAGCCTATTTCTGTTTTGTAAATAAGTTCATTTGTATCATTTTTAAAGATTCCACTAATAAGTGATACCATATGATATTTGTCTTTCTCTGTCTGGCTTACTTCACTTAGTATAATAATCTCTAGGTCCATCCATGTTGTTTCAAATGGTGTTATTTCATCCTTTTTAATGCCTGAGTAATACTCCATTGTATATATATGTGTATGTCATATATATATATATACATACATATATACAGACACACACATCTTATTTATACATGCTTTGGAGTGATATGCTGTTTTAGATGTAACTTGCTTAGCAATTCTGCAAATCCATATTTCACTTTAAATGTAATACTCAATCTTAACAATACCAACAGTCCATAAGCACGTTAACTGCCAATCAAATAAGATTGGAGACTCAGTTCTGGCAGAGGTAACAATAATACCCCAAAGGTTCAGTAATCCTTTGCTCTAACCCCCTACCTAGAAACCTGGGTCATAAATCCTGCAGGACAGTTCCCTGTGGTGCTCTCCCACTTAGATAATTACCAGCAAAGTACTAAAAAAATGAAACATTTTTGAAGTTTGAGGGAAGCTATCTGACATTTGCAGGAATAATAGCTTTCTATTCCTACCCTCGAGAATCTCCAGAGCCTTTCAGCTTTTAAGAGGAAGGTGCTCTTATTCTGGTCACACTGAATTTTGTCCTGCCTTCTTTTAACAAGAAAACCCACTTCCCACACTGTAATGGAAGTGGATCCTTTGCTTTCTTCAATCCATCAAATAACCCTACCAGCTAGAGCAAAGAAAACAGATAATTTAAATTGAAAAAAATAAATGGTACCCAGTGTTCCTTAATTGATTACAATGGGTTCCACTTCAAGTCTCTGTCTTTGCCTCTTTTTTTTTTTTTTTTTTTTTTTTTTTGGTTGTTGTTTCGTATGTGAAAGATTTGGTGTTAATGCTGCATTTAAATTACTTTATAAATGTATAAATTATTTTATAAGTCATTGCATTTTCTGGGAGTGACAGCAAATGTAGTCAGTGAAGATTTATGTGAATCCATGATGGAGAGCCACATATTAGCGTTAGAGTGTGGACGTAGTTAATTAATTGATAAAACATGAGATAGGGGCCTGCTGGTCAGTACTGGGCATATACAATGTGAGACCATAAGTAGCTAACCTCTGGGGAATGCCCTGAGTATGCATTTTCCTTGATTTTTATAGCTGTCAACATTTAGTTTTTGTACTATTCTGAAGTAACCCTAACATTAGGGTCAAAAGCCTTTATTTTTCAGCAAAAATCAAGTCTCCTTTCTACCTCTGTGCCTTTTCTCCTACAGACACAAATTCTTAGATAATAAAGTCATGGAATCACAGGAGCTGGCTGGATCTTTCAGAATGAATCTTTTAATTTTCTTCAGTCATTCCCCACCCTTCTTTCATCAACCCTTTGACTCTATCCAGGCTGAATCCCCCATACTTCCCAGAAAATGGTTTTGGCTGTTAGTAAATTTTGGTATTTAAATCCTTCGCAAATTCCTTGCCATGCAGAGCCTATGAAATACTCCAACGTTTACATTTCTGGAGTTCCTGTTGTGGCTCAGTGGGTTAAGAACCCAAATAGTGTCCATGAGGATGCAGGTTTGATCCCTGGCCTCACTCAGTGGTTTCAGGCTGCAGTGTTGCTGCAAGCTGCAGCAAAGGTCGTAGATGTGGCTTGAATCTGGCATGATTGTGGCTGTGGTGTAGGCCTCGGCTACAGCTCCGGGCAGTGGATTTAAGGATAACATTCTAGAGACTGGAGAACATTTCTAGATAGTCTGCATGTAAATGCTGTTTAGATATGCAGAAAGCAAGAACACTTTGTTCAATCATTTTCTTCATTCATTTAGTGATACCTACTAATTTCTAGACATCGCATTGGCATAGGGGACTTTTGTGGCCATTATTATGAAGAGGCTCACAATTTTGTGATTGTTTTTAATGCTTAAGAGTTAATTTTTTTTTCAGGTAGAGAAAAGTATGATTTTATTTATTATTTGTTTTTTTGTTTTTTATTTTTTTTATTTCCCTAATACATTATTATTATTTTTTCTGTTGTACAGCATGGGCTTAATCTCTAAAATATAGAAACAACTTATACAACTCAACAGCACAAAAGCCAACAACCCAATGGAAAAATGGGCAAAGGACCTAAATAGACATTTCTCCTAGGAAGATACACAGATGGCCAACAAGCACATGAAAAAATGCTCAAAATCCCTGATTATTAGAGAAATGCAAATCAAAACTACCATGAGATACCACCTCACACCAGTCAGAATGACCATCATGAATAAGTCCACAAATAACAAATGCTGGAGCGGGTGTGGAGAAAAGGGAACCCTCCTGCACTGTTGGTGGGAATGTAAGCTGGTGCAACCACTATGGAGAACAGTATGGAGGTACCTTAGAAACCTATACATAGAACTACCATATGACCCAGCAATCCCAATCTTATGCATATATCCAGACAAAACTTTCCTTAAAAAAGACACATGTACCCTCATGCTCATTGCAGCATTATTCTCAATAGCCAAGACATGGAAACAACCCACATGTCCATGGACAGATGATTGGATTAGGAAGATGTGGTATATATACACAGTGGAGTTTAGTTAATTTTTGAAATAGCTTATGGATGCTGTGAAAAATAGGTCCTCTCTACTCTTAATGATAGAAGTGGTAAAATCACTGCTGTGGCCCTCTTTTAGGTTTGGGATCCACTTGGGATCTTTTTTGAAGGGTCTTCATTAAGAAGCCCATGAATCTTCTCCAGAATCCTCACTGATAAGTCAAGAATTAGGTTTTAATGTTTAATCTCTTTCCTCCACGCCCATCCATGATATAGTATTTGCAAAAAGCATGGTATATTTTCATCATGGTATAGTATTTGCAAAGAGCAGAATAAAGAGTTCTAGAGAGTTGCCATATAAATGAGGATCTTTCCAACTTTTAACCAAAGGCCCTGCCAATGCAGAGAGGTCACAGTCCCAGGCCTTCCTTGCTTTTGTTTTTTCAGGGCCACACCCACCACATGTGGAAGTTTCCTGGTTAGGGGACAAATCAGGCCTGCTTCTTGCCAGATCCAAGCCGTGTCTGTGACCTGCACCAGAGCTCACAGCAACACCAGATCTTTAGCCCACCAAGCAAAGCCAGGGATTGAACTTGCATCCTCATGGATAGTAGTTGGATTCGTTGCCACTGAGCCACAACAGGTGCTCCAGTCTGGGCTTTCCTGACTTACCTTCTCCTGGTCGTTGATGCACAGTTGTTCTTAATCTGAGAGCCAACCTCCTAAGATAATATATGTATTTCATATTCTTTTATATTATACGTTATTACAATATATTGAGTATAGTTCCCTGTGCTTGTGGACTATAGGTCTTTGTTGTTTATCTATTTTTATATATAGTAGTGTTTCTATGTTAATCGTAATTTGTCCTCCCCCCTCATATTCTTTATCTAGCTTGTTTTTATGGTTTTTATAAACTATACAGCTGCTTCTCAAAGTGGTTCCTGGACAGTAACACTAGTTAATCTGAATTAATCCCAATTTCTTCTCTAATGACTAGCAGGAAGAGTAGAGATTGTAGAGTGAACTATTTATTGTGTGTTTTTTCAAACAGTTGGAAAAGTTTGGATTTGGTTCCTGCAGTTGGAACGTTGATGCTTCCCAAGCAGATGTGACAATAATGAAATTATGATTATTCAGATCATCTGAATAACAAGGGATCTAAGAGAATGACAGAACATTGATCCACTCCCCCATCATCCTCTAAGGCTAGGCCGCATATTCATTTAAATAGTTTATAAGGCAAAGGGTAGGGTGTAGATGTGCCAACATTTAAACAGGCAAAATGCTAACTTTGTAAATGTGTATGTGTATTTGAGGTAGGAATGGGAAATAAACCTTGATGTTCAGCACAGACTTACCTTTATCCCAGTGTTGTTGTGAGTTCTACGACTAGGAATTTTCTCAAACCTCTATTCATTCCAGCATTATCTGAGGGAAATATGATGAACCCATGTACACACAGATCTTCCTTTGCCTGCACAGTATCCTATCACACAACCCTAAATAACAACAACAATAAAGCAGCTAAAACTTCATGCACACATTGGAGAGGTTTATTTCTAATGGCTAAATGATGGCTGTTATTACCCCTGATACAAGTAGGCAAGAAAAGATGTATCTGCTGTGTTTTAGGGACTTTCTAGTTGCTGTATTAGCTCACCTCTCGTTTGCCAGTGGTGGTTATTGTGTCACAGTAAATCAGAGCATAGCATTGACCTCTTCTTGTTTTGAACTCTCTTTGCTTATTTATTTTCTTGAGCAATGGCAAAAAATGACTAATAATTTATGAAAAATTTATATGGTGCACATATTTTGGAGGTAGAACAGAGTCTAAGGAATGATAACCAATCCAGGGTTATAGGATGAGCATTAACTAAGGAAAAGCCTTAGGAGTTCACAAATTTGTCCTGATATTTTACTTCGTAGATAAGGAAATTTAGATCTAGGAAAATTAAATGATTTATCCAAAGTTTCATGCACAGTTACGGTTAGAGAAAAGAAATACTTTTCAGCATTAAGTACCAAAAAATACAAAAAGACAACTTACAAGATGGGAGAAAATAGTTTCAAATGACGCAACTGACAAGGGCTTAAACTCTAAAATATACAAACAACTTTTACAACTCAACAGCAAAAAAGTCAACAACCCCATAGAAAAATGGGCAAAAGACCTGAATAAACATTTCTCCAAAGAAGATATACAGATGGCCAACAAGCACATGAAAAAATCACTGATTTTTAGAGAAATGCAAATCAAAACTACTGTGATGTACTTCTTCACACCAGTCAGAATGACCACCATTAATAAGTCCACAAATAAATGCTAGATAGGGTGTGGAGAAAAGGGAACCCTCTTATACTATTGGTGGGAATGTTAATTAGTACAACCACTATGGAGAACAGTATGGAGGTACCTCAGAAAACTAAACATGGAACTACCATATGACCCAGCAACCCCACTCTTGGGCATCTATCTGGACAAAACTTTCCTTGAAAAAGACACAAGCACACGTATGTTCATTGCAGCACTATTCACAGTAGCCAGGGACATGGAAACAACCTAAATGTCCATTGACAGATGATGGATGGAACTAGAGACTCTCATACTGAGTGAAGTAAGTCAGAAAAAGAAATACCATATGATATCACTTGTAACTGGAATCTAATATATGGCACAAATGAACCTTTCCACAGAAAAGAAAGTCATGGACTTGGAGAATAGACTTGTGGTTGCCAAGGGGGGAGGGGGAGGGAGTGGGATGGATTGGGAATTTGGGGTTAATAGATGCAAACTATTGCCTTTGGAATGGATTAACAATGAGATCCCGCTGTGTGGCACTGAGAACTATGTCTAGATATTTACAACGCAGCACGACAATGGGAGAAAAAATTTATGTATACATATACGTGTAACTGGGTTCCCATGCTGTACAGTGGGAAAAAAAAAAGTGTGTTGGGGGAAGTAACAATAAAAAATAAATAAATAAAAACTACTGCTGATACTTAAGCATACACAAAAAAGTTACAGGTTTTTGCCTGTTGTTTTCACTTGGTATTTAATTCACTGGTATCATAAGAAGAATTGAAATCCTAGGTTTTTTTTCTGAAGTCTAGGAGTTCTCCTACTGGTGTGGGGTCACCATTGTCAAGTGACTGTGAGGTAAGGGATTGAGAAAGTAAATAATACAAATTCTTGCAGATGAGCAGTAATCTCATGAAAATCACTTCAGCACAGGTCCCTAGGGAAATTTCCTACAGAAAATGACTTCCTTTCATTGAAAAGGTTTGAGGTTTGAAGTCATATGAATTTCAAAATCTAATGTCGCCAGTGCTCTATTGATTTACTCAGGTTACTGGTGTATCTCTTTTAGATGGATATGCAGAAATCCAACTCAGACTGGTTCAAGCCAGATTAAAGGAGGTGTATGTTGTGGACCCGTGCAATTGCACGGTCCAGGGTAGGTTTAGATTCAAGCATGGCCGTTTCCAGGGATCCAAATAATGATGTTGCGACAGAGCCCCTTGTTTCTTGGCTCTGCTTTCTTCTTGGTTGGCTTCCTCTGCAGGCTGATTGTTTCCATGAGGGAACAAGAAGGTCACCAGCAGCTCCAGGCCCACATCCTAGTGCTGAAACTAGCTCTGAGACTGGCAGAAAGAAAGACGAGACTTCTCCTTCCTAAGAGTTGCATTGCTGAGATTGGGTCAAGTTCCACTGACTTGTGTCAGGTCATTAGGTAGGTGGCAGGTCCTAGTCATATGTGTGCTGCCTGCCCCTTAGAGGGGAGGTAAGGCAGACTCAGCTCTGTTCAGATCACCTGGCTTGAGAGTCTGGGGGCAGGAAGTCCCTCCAAAGAGGAGTATCAAGATGTCTCACTGCAAGGGCCAGCCGGGACAAGGGTGTCCAGGCAGCAGGTTTCCCCTCCCTTCTGCATAAATGTTGCCATCCATTTGCCTTCATGCACAAGGTGGTATTTAGAAATTTAGAAAAAGTCATCTTTCCACATTTAGTGCTTCTAGTCTGATTCCACAGGTTCAAATGGAGACTCCTTTTTTGCAAAGCCATTGATATAGCAAATCCTTTTTAAAAATTGATTTTTAGGAGTTCCTGTCATGGCTCAATGGGAACGAACCTGACCACGAGGATGCTGGTTTGACCCCTGGCCTCACTCAGTGGGTTAAGGGTCTGGCGTTGCCACAAATTGTGGCATAGGTTATAGATGCAGCTTGGATGCAGTGTTGCTGTGGTTGTGGTGTAGGCTGGCAGCTACATCTCCCATTTGACCCCTAGCCTGGGAACTTCTCTATGCCACGGGTGCAGCCCTAAAAAGCAAAAAACAAAACAAAACAAAGCAAAACAAAAAACAATTGTTTGGATACTAATTTGGGTTCTTAACCCATTGAGCCACAATGGGAATTTCCAGCAAAGCCTTTTCTAAGTATGTTTGCCTCAGAAAAACATCAATGGATTCGTGGTTTTATTTTTAAAATAATTTCTAACCATTCATTGTTTTATGTTTTAGCAGCACTTGTTAAAGATAATTTATGTTTGTATTATGACCGACCTTGTTTGAGGTCCCTTTGGTTCTGTTGAAATGTCTCTCTTTGGACTTTGGAGCTTGGTCGGGGCAGAGCTCACCACACACTGAGCAGCCACATGAGACATTTCTACATAGGCTTCTATAGGCAAATATGCACTTATGGAAATAAAATTCAGCTCTCTTCCCATATTTGTATATTTGTCAGGGTCTTACAATAGTAAGGATGTAGGGTGAGCATGTGCAGGGAAAGTTCATTTCCATTACAACACATAAATAGCTGGAGATCACAGAACTGTCAAAAACAAGCTTTCTAGGAGTTCCTGTTGTGGCTCAGTGGTCACAAACCCAACTAATATCCATGAGGTTGTGTGTTCGATCCTTGGCCTTGCTCCGTGGGTTAAGGAGCTGGCATTGCCATGAGCTGTGGTATAGGTTGCAGATATGGCTTGGATCCCATGTTGCTGTGGCTGTGGTGTAGGCTGGTAGCTGCAGCTGTAATTCAGCCTCTAGCCTGGAACTTTCCATAGGCTGCAGGTGCGGCTCTAAAAAGACAAACAAACAAAGCAAAACAAACGAGCCTTCTGCAAATGTAGACTCAGTTTGATGTAAATTGAGTTTTCCATGATGTATCAAAGTGGGAAGAGAAACTCAACAAAGATAACATTCTGAAAGGACAGTGCTAATTAGAGAAACTCTGTAGACTCATTTTAATTTGGGAAATCTCTGTCTCCTCATGGACTCTAAACAGTTTTATCAGTCATCAGTTGTTGAACATCTGCTTTGATTGTAGAATTGGCCTTAATCTAAAGTCACCTTGTGCCCTGAGTGTTGTAATGTTTTCTTTCCTGGTCCTACTGCTTTGTCGTGCCAATTGACCCCTTCTATGCCAGCAGCATTATAGAATAATTGTTAATTCTGTTCATTGTTAGGCAGGTATATTTGCTTTTTGGACAGTTGTATTTTTTTTCTGAATTATTGTAATCCTCACATAACATTGATAACTTCTTACTTATTTTGAAAGTAATTGAAACTCCCTCTACTTTCATGTCTTTTTGACTTGGTTGTTTGCAGCTTTTGTCTTCTTATGTATTTGATTTTGGTTCTTGCTCAGAAATAGGTTTACACATGATGATTTTTACTTTTTAAATGTTTTTAACAGTTTGATTCAGTGATATAATGACCACTAGGTTAATTTATAAATTCAGCCAAGCAATGGACAATTTAAAATACTTGATTATCAATTTTAATGTGAGGTGAATAAAAAGTTTTGCCCTTGTTATATTTCTTTGAGCCTCTGTGTTATTATGTAAGTGATTATTGGTATGAATTGAAAGATATCTTTTTGAATTTTATCCCATCTGGGACTGGCACTGGTTTAAACGTTGCTTTTTATCTATTTTTTATTTTAATGTGGAAGAAGGGATGTTTAAATAGTTCATAGTTTATCATAAAGAATTCTACAGCAATTGTATTTCTTGATTTTTCTATGAATTGTTTGAGAATAAGGGAAGTGAGAAGGCCTTCAAGACCATAAAATAGCACAGGAAAAGGAAGCATTTGAGTGCCTAAAAAAACTAATTATTTCTATAAAGTCAGCTTTGTAGCTCCGGCTCCACTTTTCTTGTCATTTCCTTTGGCTATGCAGGTTTAAATCACACAGGCTTTCATGCTCAGGGCGCCACCCATTCATTGCAGAAGGGTTCCCATCAGGGGTAATCTTTAATAAAAGATGTAGTTATGGAAACTCCAGGGTGAAGGAAACGTTAGAAAACAAGCCCACTCAGATGTCATGGAACCTTCAAGGTGCTGGTTGGTTGGAAGCTTCATTGTGTTCAACTGCACGGGAGACTTCCTGTTTCCAAAGTTGACTAGGACAAGGGGCTCCCATGACAGCTTAATAATAAGCTGCCCCTTGCTGGCCATTGTAGATGAGTCAGGAGTGCGCTGCACCGTGGGAGGAACAGACAAAAGAGAAAAGTTCTACAGGACAAAGATCCTCTTGATGGGGTGTGTAGGTAACTGGAAAAAGGTGCATAGAACCTTGTGGGAGTGGAGGGCAGAGATGACTGTTTTGAGAGGATTACTACTGCTGGTTATGATAAAGGCAAAGATAGAAACCAGAAAGACTCCAGGATATCTTAGGTGAGTCTTAAATTTGAAAAGTTACAGTGTAACTAACATAAGGAGAGGGTGAGCAAAAATTTGGAGGTTCCCATGGTATTCCCAAAATCTTGACTATAAATCATGATGCTTAGGGGTCTTCATAGTATCTGACTAGAATCATAAAAGGTGATACCTAACTAAAAAAAATCCATTTATCTCAAAAGAGAAATACTGTTTTCAATTGAGTTTTGGTTCCGATTTGATTAAATCATCTTTGGCCAAGATATTTTCAACAAGAACTGAGGTGATGTTTTCTAGGTTTTTATTTTCCCTCATCAGTAATCATCCAGAAAATGCCAGGCAGGAAATTCCTTCTTTCTTAATTCATAAGAAACTTAGTTCTTTCTTGTAATATAGTCTTTATACCTTCTGATTGCTAGGAAGAGAGAGAAAAAGATGTTTTAATGTAAGTGCATATTTGCTCTAAGTGACATATAAAGCAATGAAGGAGTGAACCTAATTTTCATAATAAGACTCAAGAAAATAGAGTTGTAACACTATTTTAACATTGAGAGATTTCTGAAAAATCCAATTTGGATTTTAAAAGACATACAAGGATGGCTAGACATTGAATGTCCTCTTAGATATTTTTTTAATCTAAAGATTTAAAAAGTTGTTGAAATAAACATCCTTCATAGGCTGTCAGAAACCAGTGGAATTTAAAATGCCAGTTTCCCTCTGGATGAAATTTTTGATGAGTGCTTTTGGAAGGTTAGTGATTTCTTTGTCCAGATGAACTGCAGTTTATGCATTTCTCGTAGTGGATATATATCCTTTTATATTTTCTTTTAAGCTTTATGTTGTTTAATCCAGTGTGTGTCTTTTCTTGATAATATTGACCTAGTACGAGGTTTTCTTGGATGATCAAGTCTTAGTTGATTTGCCATGCTCCCGAAACTGTGTATGACCTTGTTTCTGACCTCTGTTTCTAGTCCAAGTTACCAGTTACATGGTTGTTAATAGTAGCCAACTAGTATATGGTACTTCATAGTTTGCAAAGGACTTCATGTTTCATTTAATTTAATCTTTATAATAACCATATGTTATAGCTAAGGGTAGTTTTCTTTTTAATGAATAAGATAACCAAGTCTCACAGTAGTGGATTATTCCAAGGTTAACCAGCTAGAAAGTGAGAGAATTGCTCTTTTAACTCATGTTGACAGGAGTTTTGTTGGTTTTTAAAATTTGTGTCTTTTAATTCATCTGCTCATCCATCAAACATTTATTGAACATCTATTATATCCTGAGTATGATGGCTGACACAAGTGCAGCATGAATGAGACATCGTCCTTGTCCTTGGGGAATGTAGTCTAGGAAGAGAAAGACAAAAGCTGAAAGTATGATAGATGTGTGAATCACAGTCCTGAAGAGGAAGTCCATCAGTCTACTTCATGATTTACAGAGTAATTTATACTTTGTCTCTACAGAAGGACACTTTTTTAGGTGATTGTAACAGCTTTTCCTAATGTACCTAAAGTTGTACTGGAACGAATTGAACTGGATAGCAGGCAGAGAATTTAGAGAAGTCTGTTGCATTAAAAGGTAGATTTAACAGATCTACACTACTGTATATAAAATAGACAAACAATAAGGACCTACTGTATAGCATGGGGAACTATATTCAATATCAATAATGGAAAAGAATCTGAAAAATTGATATAATCTGAATCACTTTGCTAAATTCTGAAACATTGTAAATTAACTATACCTCAATTTAAATATTTTTAAAAGGTAGCCATAAAGGCACAGCAGGAGGCCATGATGACACTCCCAGTGTGGTTCATCCATACTCTGTCTGCATCTTGATCTTTTTTCTGTCATCGTGCAGTATTACACGTTTAGTATAATCAGTTATTTTCCTGTTTTCTCTCCCCAGTGGGCTCTAATACTTGATGTGCCACATCCAACCTGTGTCCACATCCACACTTGCGTTTTATTCTTTCTACTCAGCCATTACCTTTCTTCTCCCATTTTTAAATTATAATACCACATATTTCTGTAGTATTTTATTTTATTTTTTAATTGTAATCAATTGTTATTTCCCCAATACATTTTTTTAATACCATACAGCATGGTGACCCAGTTACACGTACATGTATATATTCTTTTTTCTCACCTTATCATGCTCCGTTGTAAGTGTCTAGACATAGTTCCCAGTGCTACACTGCAGGATCTCATTGCTAATCCATTCCAAACGCAATAGTCTGCATCTTTTAACCCCAAATTCCCAGTCCATCCCACTCCTTCTCCCTCCCCCCTTGGAAACCACAAGTCTATTCTCCAAGTCCATGACTTTCTTTTCTGTGGAAAGGTTCATTTGTGCCGTATGTTAGATTCCAGATACAAGTGATATCATATGGTATTTGTCTTTTTCTTTCTGACTTACTTCACTCAGTATGAGAGTCTCTAGTTCCATCCATGTTGCTGCAAATGTTATTTTGTTCTTTTTATGGCTGAGTAGTATTCCATTGTGTATCTATACCACATCTTCGAAATCCAGTCATCTGTCGATGGACATTTGGGTTGTTTCCATGTCTTGGCTATTGTGAATAGAGCTGCAGTGAAGATGCAGGTGCATGTGTCTTTTTAAAGGAAAGTTTTGTCTGGATATATGCACAAGATTGGGATTGCTGGGTCATATGGTAGTTCTATGTATAGTTTTCTAAGGTACTTCCATGCTGTTCCAGACATATCTCCAGCTGCCTCCTTGAGATCTCCTTTGGATCAAAGTCATTACAAACCTAATTTTCCCAAACTTGCCTTCCACGTGCCCCTCCCCTGCTGCAAATTGCTTCCCCTCAGTGTTCCTCATTTCAGTACTTGGTACCAGCATTTAACCAGGTGTTCAGGCTTGAAACCTTAAAATCATTCTTTTCTAGCTCTAGCCCATATCCTGTCAACTCTTACTTTTAACTTATATCCAGATTCTGACCACTTTCCAACAGACAGCACCCTTATGGAAACCCCCATCATCTTTTACTTAGTAACCTCTCAGTTAATATATGTGCTCCCAACTTCACAGCCAGATTGATTAAAGTGGAAATGATGCTGAAAAAAATCATTATACAAATTAACAAAAAAATAAAGTGGAAATGAGTCATATCACTCCTCTGCTCATCACCCTTCATGGCTCCCATCATACTTGGACCAAACTCCAGATTCCTTTCTCATGGCCTCCAAGCCCCTCTAGCTCTAGCCCCGGTAAGTCTCTGACCTCGTTTCTCTTACTCATCCCCCAGAACCTCTCCCTTCCTGGAAATCACCAGACCGTTTCCCAGTGCAGGGGTTTCTGTGTTTGCTGTGCTCCCTTCTTGGAACGTTCCACATGATCAGTCTCAAATTTATTCTGATATTTGTCCATTGTCCTCTCATCAGAGAGACTGATTCTGACCAGCCCATTATATAATCTCCTTCATGACTCTTGATGACTTTGACCTTGTCCGTTTGTATTCTTGGCTATTACTGCTCTTGGATGTTAAATTTTATAACTATTCATTTACTTATTATCTTTTCCTTGAGTCTAAGCTCCATGGGTACAAGAACTTGTTCTGCTGTGTTGGTGGTCATGTTTTGAGTGAGTGAGTGAGTGAAACTTACTCCTCACAAAAATAGGACTGATGAAGTAACAACTGTTACTGATCTTTTATATTTTGGGCACCCTTTCCTGGCAAGTTTGTCTATATTATATTCTTTTTAAATTTTATTTGAAGTATAATTGATTGACAGTGTTGTGTTAATTTCTGCTATACAGCAAAGTGATTCACTTATACATATGCATGTATTCTTTTTATATTCTTTTCCATTATTGTTTATAGTAAATCTTACATTCCTTTTTTTTTTAATCTTTAGGGCCACACCCGTGGCATATGGAGGTTCCCAGGCTAGGGGTCTAATTGGAGCTACAGCTACTGGCCTACACCACAGCCACAGCAACTCGGGATCTGAGCTGCATCTATGACCTACACCACAGCTCACGGCAACACCAGATCCTTAACCCACTGAGTGAGGCCAAGGATCAAACCCACAGCCTCATGCTTTATAGTCGAATTCGTTTCTGCTGTGCCACAACGGGAACTGCATATATTCTTGATTAATTTAATCTCTCACAACAACCTTGAAAGTTAGGTGTTATCTCATAGATGAAAATACTGACAATAACAGTGATTAGTAAAAGGAGAGCTGGACAGTTGGGATTTAAATTGAGTGAATTTACCCCAAAAGTAATGCTTTCCACTTAATTCACATTATTCAGTGCTATAATATTGATAGTTATGTAGATGGACAAGTTATTATTATTATATAATTTATTATACACATATATTTAGGATTCTATTCTTATTCTAAAACTTATTATTATATATCTTCTACCTAATAGATGAAAATATTGAGGATACAGCGATAAGTGAGGAATTCCCGCTATGGTGCAATGGGACCAATGGCATCTTGGGAGCTCTGGCGCATGGGTTCATTCCTGGGCCTAGTGCTGTGGTTTAAGGATCTGGCATTGCTGCAGTTATGGCTTGGGTCCCAACTACGGCTCAGATCTGACCCCTGGTCCAGGAACCCCATATGCCACAGGGTAGCCAACAAAGGAAACAAACAAACAAAAAGGTGATAAGTGAATTGCCTAGGATAACAGCTTGGAAGTGTTGAACACGGGTTTCAGATCCTGGCTTTCTGATTGGATTCCAGGGGCTTTTGTTGCACAACCACAAGATTTCTTGTGTTTCTCTGGGTATCTTTCATGTTTTCCATCCATTATATTTGACCCCTTGTAAACTGGCATTTTTGAGCTCAACACTAAGCTTTTCAAAAGCTGGCCCTGCTATTTGGATCATGATTTTGCTTCATGTACAAAGTAACCTTTTGGTGATCTTTATAATTCTTGTGTTAAGCTGAGTGAGAACCACAGAAAAGGTGAAATTTGCTGTTTTGCTTGTATTCACTTTCTAGGTGCAGATGTACAACCTGAATTCTTCTCCGAAATAGTTTAATGCTCAGGTGCAATTTGTTGGTTCATTGATTCATTCCCAGGTCAGAGTAAAGCACTCAGCTGAAATATTTAGAGATAGTATGAAAGGTGAGGTGATTTATTGAAAGCCTGTGAAAATATGGAAGTTTGGTGCTGGATGGTAATCTCCATTTTAATTAGAGAATTACATTTCTAATTAGCAGGAACAAAATTTAATAGGTTTGCCAATTACAGAAATAAATTGGAGGCTGAAATTGCAAACTCACATTTCATCATGTTTTCAAAAACAAGTCTATGAATCCATAGTCAAATGTTCTGTCTATACTTTTTTTTTTGCTTTTAAGGGCCACACCTGTGTCATATGGAAGTTCCCAGGCTAGGGGTTGAATTGGAGCTACAGCTGTTGGCCTATACCACAGCCACAGCAACATGGGATCCAAGACGTATCCTCATCCTACACCACAGCTCACAGCAACGCTGGATCCCTGATCCACTAAGTGAGGCCAGGGACTAAACCTGCATCCTCATGGATACTAGTGTGCTACTATGGGAACTTCCTGTCCCTACATTTTGAGCTATGAAACCGTTGCATAAACTTGCAAGTGAGGAGATACATATCAAAAACATATCCCAGAAATAAGATTAAAATAATTTCTATAAATAATATTATTTCATACTCTGTTATTTTAGTTAAAAACTGTTTGATGTTTATTTTCTTAGAGGTGGTATACTATATATCTTTACAGGCAGCTGCTATTTATTTTTTGATTAGTCTTAAAAATTTATCCTTGTGCTTGCAGTAATAGAAAAAATACACTTACTGGAGGTCATAGAATTGTACCTGTAACAGAGGGAGCAAGAGAGAGAGTGTCTATCTTTTATCTACCTACCTACCTACCTATCTGAATGTAATACAGAAGTATCCTAAGGAGTCTGAAATCACTTTATTTTGAAATAAAGAGTTTTTGATATATAGATTCAGATCTTGAAAATTGCCTCTAAAATTACTTCTCTATGTTTTCTTGGCTTTTCTGCATTCTTCCTTAGCATACCAGTTTTTCATTATCCTTCCTTAAAATGTTGTGATGATTCGTACGCAGTTGTTTTCTCATGAAGACTTCGACATGGTCTATGCCATCTGAGTCTGGCGTGCATCTTTGGGAATCTCTACTGCTTTCCCCAAGGTCTCTGCTGTTCTGCAGAGAGAAGGATGACTTTGAATGTTCTAAAGTGTGCATGCCATCTCAACCAACATATGCTCTATCATATATGCATATTTTTATACTCAAACATGGATCTCATTTGCTCTGCAGGGAGGAAGAGGATGACTCTGAATGTTCTAAAACGCACCTGCATCTCAACCAAAATATGATCTATCATATATACACATTTTTACACTTGAATATGGGTCTGATCTGCTCTGCATCACTACTATATATTTCAGAATAAAATGATTAAATACACTGAATTTTGCATAGAAGCATAATATCTCAAAAACAGCTTGTACAATAGGTAAGACTCTCTGGTGTAATTGCAGAATGACTCCTGGGAGTTACCCATCTGGCACTCGTTTGGTCTCTTAATACTTTATGCCTGAGCATCAACCAGGTGACAGGGAGATGTTATTGAATATTAATTACTCTGCTTGTCTCAGGGTTCGATGTTAATGCTTTATGTGCAAACATGAGTGCTAGTTTTCCTTACTAGCTGTTTCTGTGATTGTCTTCCATGGTGTAGATATGAGAAAGTCAGCATGACAGTCTCATACTCAGCCCATATATTAAGATGAGTTTTAACAGATTTGTCTTTATTCACAAAGCCATCTTCAATACCAAGTAAGAAATTGAGATCCTTTCAGGGCTGGGAACACAGGTGTGGATTTTATACATGCCACTTTCTAAGTGGAAAAGGGAAAACGATCCATTTATGTTGACATTACTATTGGTGACTGTGTCTACCAACCCTAATCTCTATTACCCGTGAAACAGACACTGAGAATGTCCGAAATATGTTTAGTCTTTCTAGATCTGAGTTTTTACTTGCAGGTCAAATTCTCTCATGACAAAGATGAAATTAAATGCTTGAGTTTTGTAAGCTGCTTCCATTGTTATTCTATATATAACCTCCTATGTTGTCCAGGATGTATTAAGCTCTTCATTTTCCTTTTTTTTTTTTTTTTGTCTTTTTAGGGCCACATCTGTGGCATGTGGAGGTTCCTAGGCTAGGGGTCAAATCGGAGCTATAGCTACAGGGCTACACTACAGCCACAGTAACACCAGATCAAAGCTGTGTCTGCAACCTACAGCACAGCTCAGAGCAACACCGGATCATTAACCCACTGAGCAAGGCCAGGGATCAAACCTGCGTCCTCATGGATGCTAGACAGATTCATTTCTGCTGAGCCGCAATGGGAACTCCTCTTTGTTTTCCTTTATTTATTTATTTATTTATTGTCCTTTTTTTGCCATTTCTTGGGCCGCTCCCGCGGCATATGGAGTTTCCCAGGCTAGGGGTCTAATTGGAGCTGTAGCTGCCAGCCTGTGCCAGAGCCACAGCAATGCGGGATCCGTGCTGCGTCTGCAACCTATACCACAGCTAATGGCAACGCCGGATCGTTAACCCACTGAGCAAGGGCAGGGACTGAGCCCGCAACCTCATGGTTCCCAGTCAGATTCATTAACCACTGCGCCACGATGGGAACTCCTGTTTTCCTTTATTTAAAAAAAAAAAAAAAAGTCCAATTAAAAAAATCACAACTGTTAAAATATTTCAGAAACTTATTTTTCTTTTTTTTTGTCTTTTTTTTTTTTTTTTTTTTTTTTTTTTTTTTTGCCTTTTCTAGGGCCACTCCCACGGCGTATGGAGATTCCCAGGCTAGGGGTCTAATTGGAGCTGCAGCCGCCAGCCCACACCACAGTCACAGCAACTCGGGATCCGAGCCACGTCTGCAACCTACACCAGAGCTCACGGCAACGCCGGATCCTTAACCCACTGAGCAAGGCCAGGGACCTGAACCCACAACATCATGGTTCCTAGTCGGATTCGCCAACCACTGCATCACAACGGGAACTCCGAACATTTTCAAGGGTTTATAACCTAAGAACACAGACGTTTCCTCATCTCCTAGTCTCTGGGAAGTGTTTTTTTTTTCTTCCTTACTACTGTCTATTAAGAAATACAGTTTGCCATCACAAAGTTGTTGGTTATATTTATGGGGGCAGTTTCAACATTTTTTTACATGTTTTGAAATAAAATAGAATAGAATAGAAGGGATATATCATATCATGATATTAAAATTACATGCTATTTCATGTAGGCTTATGGATACATAAGTCCTGACCTACCTCAGGCAGGCTAGGGATTAAATCGAAGCTGCAGCTACCAGCCACAGCCACACCAAATCCGAGCTGCATCTGCTACCTACACCACAGTTCATGGCAATTCTAAACACTGTCAGGGAATAGAGTTCTACCCACCTGGCTGGCTGCTCCTCCCTCTGCATGTAGACCATGTAGGAGGGCTGCTAAAGCACCACAGGAAAGCCACACACACACACACACACACACACACACACACACACACGGGTACACACACACACACGCTGGTGTATTAAACAGCACAACTACATAGCATACAAATGATTTATGGAGGCAGATACAATCCCACAATCTAATTCCAACTAGAGAAGAACTGAGGTAGGTTGTAGGTTCGATCCCTGGCCTCGCTCAGTGGGTTAAGGATCCAGTGTTGCTGTGAGCTGTGGTGTGGGTCGCAGGCGCAGCTCGGATCCGGCATTGCTGTGGCTGTGGTGTAGGCAGCTATAGCTCCAATTAGACCCCTAGCCTGGGAACCTCCATATGCCACAGGAGTGGCCCAGGAAATGGCAAAAAGGCAAAAAGGCAAAAAAAAAAAAAAAAAAAGTCTTCATATAATGTACATACTTGGAGAAAAGGGTAGTTAAATAAAGCAGTTAGAGGGTGTGGTCCGTGTTATAAAGGAACAAGAGTGAGGCTGGGATGGGGATAAGGAGAGAAAAAGACCATAAGGTAAGACCTCAAGAATGGGAAGGAGAACTTTGCAAAGGTCCCATGGAAGAACATTTCTGGCAAAGGGAAAACAAGCAAAGGACTCAAGATGGAAAAGGGCTTTCTGCATTTGAGGAACCCCAAAGTCACATCAATATCTGGATTGTAACAAGCAAAATGGAGAAAGATGCGAGAGACTGTAGCAGAGGTAGGAGGAAATAGGTCATGTGGGGCCTGGTGGACCATGAGAAGGTGAGTTACACGAGGCCTGGCATGTTGGAGGGCAGGTAAAAGGAATACAGTTAGTAGATAGAAATACTAAAGTATCAGGTGCCCACGCATCTGATTTTAATTACTTTGGCTACTTATGGAGATAAGGAACTATGGGGGTGGCAACAATGGGGGGAATTAAAGAAAAATTTATGTTTTGGGCATGTTAAGTTGTAAGGAGAGTATACACCTATGAAATATCATTATTTCTGGCTCCTCATAAGATTAAGGCTTTATTCTTGTTTTATGTTTCTATTTTTTTCTGTGACATTTAAGAAAGGCTCTGGTGGACTTGCCACTGTAGCTCAGCAGGTTATGAACCCAAGTAGCATCCATGAGGATGTAGGCTGGATCTCTGGCCATGCTTAGTGGGTTAAGGATCTGGTATTGCCATGAACTGTGGTGTAGGTAGCAGATGCAGCTCGGATTTGGTGTGGCTGTGGCTGGCAGCTGCAGCTTCGATTTAATCCCTAGCCTGCCTGTGCAGCCCTAAAAATAAAAACTGAAAAGAAGAAGAAAAAGGAGAAGGCTCTGGAGAAGTTTCCAGCTTTTATTGGTTTTAAGTCTTAGCTAGCAGGAAGCTAAAATCTCGGTGCTGCCTGCCTGTGAGGGGACCAGCAGAATCTGACTTTGGTCAGGTGGTTGGTGACTGTAAAATTGTTGGGGAACCCAAAGGCTTTACTTAGGGCTTATTGGTACAGTAAATTTACTCCATGCTGATGGAGTTCCTGATTTAGTGTACTAAAGATGAAAGAGGTCAATTTCTTCTTTCTGAGAGGCGTGATCTTTTCTACTAAACAAGGACTAGAAAGGCGTGGATACACTGTTTACATAGTCAGAGGAAGCATTCTGCCTTCTCCCTGATGTTTGCATAGCTGCCTCTTGTGACTCTGGGAAGTTAAGTGAGGGGTCTGATGTCTTGATCATTTCTGATATTTGGGTGTTTCTCTCGGGTTCCCCTTCAGCTGACACTACTACTCAGGCAAGTGGCTGATGCTGTCCTCAGAGTCCATAAATTCTTCCATGGCATTTTGTCTATATACTTTTGCTTAATAGTCATCAGCACAGAGCAACTTCTATAGCTGTATTATGAGTAAAAAAGACTTCTAGTCCTTGTTTAGCTGGAAACTTCTCCAGAGCCTTCTCCTTTTTCTTCTTCTTTTCAGTTTTTATTTTTAGGGCTGCACATGGTGATAATAGAAAGAAGACCAACTCTTTATGGGTTTTGTTTGGGTGTTGAAACGCCCTGCAGAGAGGGTCACCTTCTTGCCTACCCCTGGGGCCATGACCCCCAGCCCTCTTGGTTTATTGCCACTCCTGTTTCCTGGGTTTTAGGGTAAGAAGGAAACTTGGGAATGTGGTAATTGAAAGCAAGGTGATCTATTGAATTCTTTTATCAAATATTTTAATGAGTTCCAAAGGATATGGCAGATGTTGCCATGAGCTGTGGTGCTGGTCGTAGACATGGCTTGGATCTGGCGTGGCTGTGGTGTAGGCCTGTGACTTAGCTCCGATTGGACCCCTAGCCTAGGAACCTACACATGCTGCAGGTGCAGCCCTAAAAAAAAAAAGAAAAAAAAGAAAAAAGTCCCAGAGGAAGTGAAAGTGGCAGAAAATTCACATTGAAGAACTCTTAGAGGCATTCCATAACATTGAAAATGCTAGAGAATTAGAGAATGGTCCACATGTAGGGATATGACCATTCACCAAGGCATTTGACGAGATGCTCATTCTATGGGGAAGTTAAAATGAGAAGGATAAGGCATGTGCTGTTCGAACTGCTCTTAGTAAGTGTGTTTTTTGTTTGTTTGTTAATTTTTAGTTGCACTCATGGCTTATAGAAGTTCCAGGGCCAGGGATTGAACCCTAGCCACAGCATTGACAATGCTGAGTCCTTACCTGTTAGAACACCAGGGAACTCCTCTTAATGTTTTACAAAGAAATAAATACTTGAATTCTCAATGTTTCTAGTATAATGATAGCATACTAAACAAATATTAGTTTCACTCTTTTCATTTTTCTGTACTTTTACATCTGATAGTAGAGAGAGTTTTTAATGTTCAGACAAGAAATTTTAAAGGTCAAGGAACAATTCATATACAATTTTCCCCAAAGTTGCTTATTTGCCTTTTTTTTTTTTTATTAGAGTATAGCTGATTTCCAGTGTTGTGTCAATTTCTGCTGTACAGCATAGTGACCCAATCATGCGATTGGGCATAGTTCCCTGTGCTTTACAGTAGGACCTCATTGCTTATCCATTCTAAATGTAATAGTTTGCATTTACCATCCCCACATTCCCTGTCCATCCCACTCCCTCTGCCCCACTCCGTTGGCAACCACAAGTCTACTCTCCATGTCAGTGATCTGTTTCTGTTTTGTAGGTAGGATCATTTAAGACACATTTTACATTCCACATATGTGATACCATGTGGTATTTGTCTTTCTCTTTCTGACTTATTTCACTTACTAAGAGAATCTCTTGTTGCATCCATGTTGTTGCAAATGGCATTATTTTGTCCTTTTTGTGGCTGAGTAGTATTCCATTATCTATATGTACCACATCTTAATCCATTAATCTGTTGATGGACATTTAGGTTGTTTCTATGCCTTGACTATTGTGAGTAATGCTTCTGTGAACATAGGGGGCATGTATCTTTTTGAATCAATGTTTTGTCCAGATATATGCCCAGAAGTGGGATAGTTGGATCATATGGTTGCATGGTCATATTTATGGTCCTGTGCTAATGTGTAGACTGAGGACTGCCTTATTTTTTAAATGAGTAAATACAGACTCAGTGTGAGGCCACAAATATGGGCTGCTTTGCTTTGAATTGCCTCAGCTCATTTGCTCTGAGAAATCCATCTTTGCTATAAGAAAACAAAATAGTATAGTTAAGACTTTGGCCATATGCCAGAAGAGTTAGACGTGGTAATGGAATAAATGAGATAAACTTGGACCATTTATCACAATTCCTGAAATGTAGGAGGCCCTCAATCAAAGCACAGTGTATCCAGACTGGACCATTTCTCTCCAGCTCCACTGTTAATGCTCTGGTCTCAGTTATCATCACAACCCCTGAATGGTTGCACTGATTCCCACTAGGTCACCCCACTTCTTCCTTGCCTCCCTGCAGCTGTGATTAGTTCATGGCACAGGCTCCCCAGTCCCTCCATAAAAGCCAAAGATCTGACACTGAGCTCAGGGCCTTTCTTGATCTGGCTCCGTTATCTCCGACCTCATGTCTCACCATCCTCTGCCTGGCTGACTTCACTCCAGCTGCAGTGACATCCTTTCTGTTTCTTGAACATGCCATCAACTCTTCTGCCTGCCAGGCTTTCACTGGCCTTCGGCTGGAATGCTCATTCTGCATATACTCACACAGCTAATTCCCCTTCCTGCTTCAAGTCTTGGCCTCTTTGAAGCCTGACAGTTCTGTTCATAATTTCAGCCTTCCCTACCACAGCAGCACTGTGATCTCCTAATCCCATTTCATTTTTAAAAAACATACTTTCCCCTTTAACATAATTTGCAAATTTATTGTGTTTTTTTTTTTTTTGTTTGTTTGTTTTTTTGCCTCTCTCTTCCCTTCCAGAATGTAAGCCTAATAAATTCAGGGATCTTTGATTATTTAGTAAATTGTCTCAAGAGCTTAGAACATTTCCTAGCATATATTATGTCCTCAGAAAATCTTTTAAGTGATAAATCAGTGTTTGAAAGAAGCTGTTGATGCTGTTATGTGATAATTATTTTCCATCTTGTATTATTCCAGAAGACTTGGCAGCTTTTGGTATAGAAATGATGCCTTATTTACTTATCACAAAATTGCCTGGAATGCATTATTGTAGTGCTGGCTTTCCCTTTATAAATAATTGATCTCTATGCTAAAGAGCTTAAGGTCACAGGAAAAATATGGGAGCATTTAACAAAGGAAGTCAAGCCAGCATATACCTATGGTGCATTTACTCTGTGTGGTGGTCTAAATTGGATGGTGGTCTGCGTCTCTTAGGTTTTTCATTAGACACCTGGTTTTCCTGAGATTTAATTTGACCTGCTTGACAGACAGCAGTGGGTACAATGCAGATGGTGAAGCTTGTTGGAGCTAATTTGTAGGAAAAGTATCAATATGTAACCGAAGGAGAGAACCAGTTACAAAACGTCCAAACCTGAATAAACATTTTGAAAGACAAGCCGGATAGGAATCTAAGGGAAGTACCCGGTGTGATGTGAGGGACTTTTTAATGACCCGAGTTATTAAGAGCATTTTTTGACTTTTCAAGAGAGTGGTGGGCTAAGTAGCTTACATTGTATATGAAAAGAATTGTAATCCAAGATTTCTTATGTTTATGTGGAAATAGGGACAGAATGAAGGACTAGATCACTTTTTGTCCGGTGATCCAATTGAGTTTTATATCGATGCTATGGATGCTTACAGTGCATTACAATTTTTTCATGGATTAATAGAATCTGTGATTTTTCCTCCAGTATTGCCCTATTTCTTGGTGCATGTAACCGTGAAATCACTTATCAGGATTGTACAATACTCACTTTAATTAGAAATTAAATAGGATCTCATCTTGACAGTCCTAACTAGCAGCTCGTCTGTCAGCATGGCAGCACGTGTTTCTGAGTAATCGCAAAGTGGATTATGATAATCATTTATTGTGTATGTTATATTTGCCAGGTACATGATTAGACACTGTACTCTCATCATTACATAAATGAATATATAGTGACAGCTAGAGAAAGTGAGGGAAGGAAAATATTACTATAGGAACACAAAATAGAGAAATTGCATAGCCTGGTGAGTCACGGAGGACCTCCATCTGAAGATGCTTGAACTGAGATTTGAAAGATGTTTGTGTCTTATCTAGAGAATGGAGAATGGGATTAGTGGTATGTGCAGATGTCCTTTGGCAGCATAGGAGTGGAAGAGGGTTGGTTGGAGGAGACGATGGGCTGGTATAGACCATGTAGTAAAAGGATTTAAGCCAGTGAACAGTAAAGTGCGGCTGATTATGTGTCCTCAAGAGTGGAGGGGGTTTGCAGTGTCTAAACAAGAAACTATTCCATGGATTTTGAAGATGTCTAAACAAGAGATGATGGTAGCTAGGGTGGTGAGAAACTGATGGATTTGAAAGACACATTGATGGAGTAGACTTCATAGGACTTGGTGACTGTAAGCTGGGTATCACTCTTACTTAAGCACTGTCATTTATCTAATTGTTCATGAAGTTCCTTCTAAAAGTTTTCTTGTAATTTATTTTGTTCAGAATTTATAAAGGTTAAGAACTTGGTTTCTTCAAATTTGTTTTATACAGTAGGGTTGGATATAGTTTCAGGTGTTTCCAGAAATGGCAAGATGTTAGTAGCTTTTTATCATGCTAGTCATTCATGGTTATTTAATGAACAGAATTTGAAATTTAAAAAATTGAACTAGCAATGTAAACACCATTCATTTTGGTTATGGAATGTGATTTCTTATGAATTAAAAGTTTTTGTGCTAGGTATTAGGCATAAGACATAGGAACTCAAAAAGTATACTAAAAGGTGGTGAATATTTAAGGGTGATTTTAGTTTTTAAGGGCTAAGCCACATCAGTGGCACATGTGACCAATATATGAAGGCAAGAAATCAGAGTAAGGAGTCTGGACCTGAGGGCCTGGGTAGCAGTGACTAATTCAGAAGAAGCTTTATAACCCCCAAAAGACATATTTTAATATATTCTTATTTTTATTTTTTATGTATTTTTTTTTTCCTTTTTAGGGCCACACCTGTGGCATATGAAAGTTCACAGGGTAGGTGTTGAATCAGAGCTGCAGCTGCAGGCCTATACCATAGCCACAGCAACACCAGATCGGAGCTGTGTCTGCAATATATACCACAGCTCATGGCCATGCTGGATCCTTAACCCGCTGAGCGAGTCCAGGAATCAAACTCGCATCCTCATGGATACTAGCTGGGTTTATAACCACTGAGCTTCAATGGGAATTCCCAGTATATTCTTATTGTTATGCTACTTGGGCAGTGTTAATTAACTCTGTGGATTTCATCAGTATAAGCCAGTGTTTGGTTTTTCTTTTTGAATTGGAAAATAGATTTTGCGTGTGTGTGAGTGTGTACGTGTGAGTGTGTACGTGTGTGTGTGTGTGTATGTTTAGCAGTATCTTACACATGTATGTTTGTGTTGACAGTAACCAGATTTAGTGCACATGAGTTATAATAATTAAAAATAAATCTACTTGGAATTCCCACTGTGGTACAGTGGGTTAAGAATCTAACTCAGCAGATAGGTTCACTGCAGAGACATAGATTCTATCGCTGGTCCAGCACTGTAAGTTAAAAGATCTGGCATTACTACAGCTGTGGTGTAGGTCACAGCTGCAGCTTAGATTCAGCCCCTGGCTCAGAAATTCCCATATGCCATGGATGTGGAGATCGATTGATCTATCTATCTATCTATCTATCTATCTATCTATAAAACAGCAAAGCTACTTCGCAAAATTTTGCAAATGCATAGTCAGTAAGCTGTAAAACCACGGTGGTTCTGGAGTAAAACTGCGCTTTGAGATGAAGGATGGGTTAATTAAAGGGAACTGGCAGGTGTTTGTGACTTGGTGTTTGGTCCATCAGTGCTCAGTATATTTTACCTAGTGTCAAAAAGGACCTCTTTGCCTACTGGAATGTCAGATAAAAATAGTTTCCAGATAAACCGGGACTAGTCTTATAAGTATGTCAGTCTGGGTACCATCAGTCAAAGTTGGATCATGATTGAACGTTGTAGTCACAGCCTCACTTGGTGGTGGTGGTGGCAGAGCTCCCTGAACTCAGTGTGGCTTCATGGCCAAGTGCTCCATCACACAATGTCGAGACACTAGATTGGAGGGAAACTGCAAAGTGAGTTAGTTTTATTACTTTAATATAGTAGTTCACTACATTTTTTTGTTTGTTTCTTTCCCTTATATAGTTGGTTTGTACCACATATCAATGAGCATCTCTACATGTGCTCTCATTTCTGGTTGTGTCCAAGGTACACAGACTTATTTTAATATTCAGCTGTTATTGATTGCCTCTGAACTCTTATAAAAAGATTTTTCACATCTTTTCTGGGATCTGTATCCTTTCTGGGCCCATTCTGGACCCCCCTCATACTTGAGCGCTTATTAGAAATGCAGAATCTTTGCAGCGACATGGATGAACATGGAGATTATCGTACTAAGTGAAGAAAGTCAGACAGAGAAAGGCAAATATGTGATATCTCTTACATGTGGAAACTTAAGAAATGATACAAATGAACTTATTTACAAAAAAGAGATAGACTCACAGATATAGAAAACAAACCTATGGTTACCAAAGGGGAAAGGAGGGGAGAGGGATAAATTAGAAGTTTGGAATAAATGTATACACACCACTGTGTAAAAATAGGTAACAAACAAGGATCTATTGTATAGCACAGGAAACTACATTCAATATCTTATAACAACCTATAATGGAAAAAAAGAAACTGAAAGAGGAGTGGGCCCTGGTGGCCTGGGTTCATTCCCTTGTCTGCGAACTGAAGTTCCCACATCAGTCTGCTGTGTACCAAGGCCAAAAAAAAAAAAGAATCTGAAAAGGAATTTATATGTTATGTGTATATGCATATATGTATCTCAGTCACTTGAAACTAACACACCATTGTAATCAACTATAAGTCAAAAAAAAAAAAAAAAGAAATGCAGAATACACCTGAGACCTTGCATTTTATGAAGACCCACAGGAGAGAGGCTGCATGTTAAAGATGAAGAAGTATTTATCTAGATAACAAGTATAGTAACAATCACTGGAGCCTCTGGAAGCAGTGTGGGGCTAAGGGCCTTTACATTCACATAAATTAGGTTTAATGATCAGTTTCTGGAAATAAGTTTGATCAGCCCTCTGTGAGGATCAAGGTGCTTTGGGCTTCATTTTCCTCATCTATATGTGTGTGGATAGTCTGTATATTCCAGGGATATTGTAAGGATTCAATAAATTAATACCAGGACTGGCAAATACTATGTATATTTGTACTATGGTACTATAAACAACATCTATATCTATATCTATATATCTATATCTATATATATATATATACATATATATAGTACCATAGAACAAATACTATATATACAGTATAGATATATAGTATATATACACACACACACACACGGTTCTAATACTATGTATATATAAAACACTATATATATGTATGGACACTGTATATATGTATGTATGTATGTATATAATACTCTAGTACAAATACTATATACAAGTACTTGTGTATAGTATTTTCTATATATGTATGTGTGTGTATGTATGTATATAATACCCTAGTAGAAATACTATATATATATAGTATTTGTGTATAGTATTTTACATATATATATATATATATTTATTTATGTATAGAACAAATACTATACAAAATACTATACAAAATAGTACCATGGTTCAAATACTATGTATAGATAGTATATATATAGTGGGCCTCCTCTTCCTGGGGGTCTTACTGGGTAATACCCTGCCCTGGACCCTGCTGTTTTCTCTTATTCTTGTTCCTAAAATGTCTTTAATTAGTATGTTAGAATCATTATTTATTAACTGGTATTTAGATAGTCTCCAGTATCCAGAAGAGTCTGCCTTACCCAAGAGTGTAGTTAACCTACCAGAGTTAGCTCCATAGCGTAAGTGAGCAGTGATAGTAAAAGGCTGTAGGATTTGATCAGACATCGAGCACATCAGTGCAAGTCAGTTTTTTGTTATTACCTACTTAGAAAGCACGATTACCTTTGATCTTGCAGATTATACAAGCTACAAAGATGCTTCATTATTTTTTATTATAGCCATTCTGAACATGAATTAATATTCAGATGTACTCATTATGTGAAAATAATGTTATTTTTTTTAAGCAGTTGACTTTAAAAATGTAGCAATTGAATACTCCCTGGAAATTAATGAGCACCTGGGGGGATAGTTGGAAGGTAATTATTAAGAAATTGGACTTGGCTGTGACTGGTGCTATGAACTAGCTATTAGGTATTTATTGCTGCTGTCACTTAGGAAAAAAAGCAAATACATAGTGTGATAAGCATTTTTAAATTAGAGCTGCACTTTTTTGATTGATGTAGTGTATTCTTCAGATGAACCCCAAAGGTTTGTTTTGCTTTTGAATATTTATTACATCTCATCACCTCCACCCTACAGTTGAACCATGATGAGGGCCTTCTAGGATATACTTATACACCTCTTCACGCTGATGTTAATCAAGAGGGTCAAAGAGTATATTTGGTTGTTGTTTTCTAACTACTCTGTTAAGTGTTCTGTTTCTTTGAGGTTGAAATGTCAAAATATAAATGGTTGGACTTTTTAGGCATTTGCCACTTAGAACCTGTGAAAGTGAGATGCTTTGTTAAGAAAATAATGATATCTTCCATTTATTGTTGATATGGCACCTTTTGTATGTCAGTCACTGTGTGATTTCTTTGGTCTCAGTTCCCTTGTCAGTCTGTTGGTGGCAGAGCTGGGGTAGGCACCCAGCTATTGCTAGTTCTGAAGCCCTTGCTTCTTGCTGTGCCTTTGCTGTCTGTACTGAGTCAACTCTTGCACCATCTTTCCTTTGTGTAGTTTTCCTGTAATCTTGCTTAATGAATTGATTGGAAATCAAGTGTTGGATTTCAGAGGATGGAACTAACAGATCACCTCTCTGTCCATTTTTAAACAATCTAAAATTGTTTTCAAGATGATCAAGTCACCAGTGTGTGGTTGAACTACAATGAATTTCTGGGTTGACTTGAACCCATAAGTTCTGTTATTGACCCGATTTTCTGTGTCAGTTTTGGGATGGTGTGATGGTGTGTGTGTTATCTGCTAGTAGAATCTATTCTATTCTTGATGATACTTAATGTCCTAGGAATATGTCAGAGCATTTCTTGGTAATTTTGATGATTAAAATAATGTATAAAATCTTTTATTTTACCATTTTCCATGCAGTCGCCTCTGGGGATCAGTAATGGTAGTGAAAAAACTGGTGATTGCCTTGTGTGGCAGTAACTTTCCCCTATTCCACCTACCCAGTTGTCTTTTTTTTCCCCCCCCAAATAAAAGTACCCCAGGAATTGATTCTCTGGCTTTGGAGGGGATCAGTTGTTCTTACATTCTTTTTTCCCTGATTTTTAAAATGCACTAAAATAACAGTCTTCTAGGTCTGATTTAGACTGTCCAGGTCATGCTAAATCTCACTTTTCTCTCTCTTTTTCTCTTTCAGGATGATGAAGTGGTTCTGCAGTGTACCGCAACCATCCAGAAAGAACAACAAAAACTATGTTTGGCAGCAGAAGGATTTGGCAACAGACTCTGCTTCTTGGAGTCCACTTCGAATTCCAAGGTGGGATAAAGTGTTTTCAGGCTATTCAGGATATTCAGGTTTTACCAGTGGCAGTGAAGTTATTCACGGGCACCCTGCTAATTTTCTATGGAACATGAAAACTAGGAAATAGGAAAAAAAATTCACTATTCATTAAGAAAATTTTCAGCTGGGTCCCTGCTCTTTGCCAATACTCAGGTGCGATTGTTGACAGGACTGGACAAAGTCCTTGCCCCTGTAATATTTACATCCTAGTGGGAAAGTAAGTATGTAAATAAGCGCTGTAATTTCAGAGCTGAAGAGGGCTGAGAAGAAAAGCAGAGTAACAGGGTGGAGAATGGTGCAGGACAGACTCACCCTTTCATAAAGGACTTTGAGAGAAGGCCTTTTTGAGACAGAGACATTTGAGCAGCATGAAGTGAGGCAACAGGACTAAGTTCTTGACCATTCCAGAAAGAGGACCCAGGCAATGCAAGGGTTTATTAGGAAAGGGCCTTCCGTGAGTTTAAGGAAGAACCAGTAGGCTCTAGCACTGTGAATGGGGGCGCTAGTGAGGGAAGGTGAAGGGCTGGCCCTTGATTAGTGGTTGAGGTTTTTCCCTAGGCGAAAGGGAGGCCAATAGGTCAGGTGAGCGATGCACTTTGATTTAATCTTTAAAAGATTGTTTTGATTCTTCTCTGGATCAGAGGATGTTGACAGTCAGAGTAGAAGCAGGGAGAACAGGTGGATGGTAACTGCAGGGTGACTGCTGGGTGTTCACATAAGAAGCAGTGGTGGTGGGGAAACGTGGGTGGATTGGGAATATACATTGAGGATTTAGAGCATGTGTGGAGAGATTAGATTTAGCATAGAAGAAAGGAAAGAGAGGATGTGGAGATGTCTGTGGGGATAGAAAATTAACAGGAAAATAGTCAATAATCTTTTGCGTGGTACCTTTTAGTTTTACAGAGTCCTTTGATATGTATGATCTCATTTAATTGTCACAGTAGAAGTATGTATTATCACTGTTACATTCACTGTATACTTGAGGACTTGGAAGGCTAGTAGGGCGCAGGTACAAGACCAAACATTTCATGTGATTGAAACATCAGTGTTGGCAATGGCTTTTCATGCTTAGTGCAGGTTGGTACATCAGAAGTAGTCCCCATCTGTGAAGGTGGCCAGACCATCACAGCCTGTGCCCTGACACAAGCTGCAAGTCCACGACGGCCTACCTGCCTTGCAGCACAGCTCCACACCAGGGTGGGGGTGGCTGAAGGGAGAGATCAACTGGAAGGATGAAGAAGGCTTGGACACGAAGCAGTGTCTGAGCAAGGCGAGGGCAGCTATTACTGGCACTTACCCAGGTGAAGCATCAGTTGTGGAAAGGCAACTTTCTAAACATCTATGGTTTGCAGCGAAAACAGTTCTAAGAGGAAAGTTTATAATGATATTTAAGTAAATAAGATACGTCTCAAATAAACAACCTAATGTACTCCCTAAAGTAGTTAGAAGAAGAAGAATAAAGCCCCAAATCAGCAGAAGAAAGGAAATAATAAAGACCAGAGAGCAAATAAATGAAATAGACAAAAAAAAAAAAAACAGTAGAAGAGATCATTGAAATCATGAGTATTTTTGGAAAAGATAATAAAATTGATAAGGTTTTAGACAAGGTTATCAAAAAAAGAGGCAGTGGATTCAAATAAATGAAATAAGAAATGAAAGGGAATAATTAACAAACAATATTATAGACATAGAGAAAATCATAAAAGAATACTATGAATGGTTATTTACTAATGAACAAGTTAGAAGAAATGAACAGTAATCTAGAAATATACAAATGTTACAGACTGAATCAACAGTAGGCGTGCAACCTGAATGTATCAAACACTACTAGTGAAAATTAATTTGTAATAAAAAACCTCCCATCAAACAAAAGTCCAGGACAAAATAGTTTCACCAGGGAACTATCAAAGACATTAAGAGCAGCTAATACCTGTCCTTCTCAAACTATTCCAAAAACTGGATAGGACAGAACACTCCTAAATTAATTCTGTTTGACCACCATTACTCTGATACCAAAGCTGATAAAAAATGCTACAAGAAAAAAAATTATAGGCAAATATCTTTGATGAATCTAGAGGTCAAAATCTTCAATAAATTACTAGAAAACTGAATATAGCAATATATAAAAAGGATCATATACCATGACCAAATGTGATTTATTCCAGGGATGCAAGAATGGTTCATTATTCATAAATCAATCAATGCAATATATCATATTAACAAAAGGAAGGCTAAAAATCACATGATCTTCTCAACAGCTGAAGAAAAAGCATTTGATAAAGTTCAGCTTCCATGATAAAAACTCTCATCAAAGTTGGTATAGAGGGAACTTATCTTAGCATAATAAAAGCCATCTATGACAAACCCACAGCTAACATTCTACTCAGTGGTCAAAATTGAATGCCTTTCCTCCAATATCAGGAAAAGACAAGGATGTCCACTCCTAACTGTTCTATTTCATATAGTAATAGACATTCAAACCACAATAATCAGACAGGAAAAATTAGTAGAAGGCATTCAGATTTGAAGGGAAGAAGTAAAACTATCATTATTTGCAGATGGCATGGTACTCTGTGTAGAAAACCCTAAGATGTCTACCCAAAAACTATCAGAATAAATGAATTAATTAAAGTTGAGGATATAAGATTAAAAAATATATAGAAATCCAAAAAGAAAACAAAAAGACAACTTACAGAATGGGAGAAAATAGTTTCAAATGATGCAGCTGACAAGGGCTTAATCTCTAAAATGTACAAGCAATTTATAAAACTCAACAGCAAAAGAGCTAACAACCCATTTGAAATATGGGCAAAAGACCTGAATAGACATTTCTCCAAGGAAGATATACAGATGGCCAACAAGCACATGAAAAAATGCTCAACATTACTGATTATCAGAGAAGTGCAAATCAAAACTACCATGAGATACCACCTCACACCAATCAGAATGGCCATCATCAATAAGTCCACAAATAACAAATCCTGGAGGGGGTGTGGAGAAAAGGGAACCCTCCTGCATTGTTGGCGAGATTGTAAGCTTGTACAACCACTATGAGTACAGTATGGAGGTACCTTAGAAATCTATACATAGAACTAACATATGACCCAGCAATCCCAATCTTGTGCATATATCCAGACAAAACTTTCTTTAAAAAAGACACATGCACCCGCATGTTCCTTGCAGCACTATTCACAATAGCCAATTCATGGAACAACCCAAATGTCCATGGACAGATGATTGGATTAGGAAGATGTGGCATATATACACAATGGAATACTAGTCAGCCATAAAAAGAACAAAATAATGCCATTTGCAGCAACATGGATGGAACTAGAGACTCTCATCCTGAGTGAAATAAGTCAGAAGGAGAAAGACAAATACCATATGATATCGCTTATATCTGGAATCTAATATATGGCACAAATGAACCTTTCCACAGAAAAGAAAATCATGGACTTGGAGAATAGACTTGTGGTTTGCAAGAGGGACAGGGAGGGAGTAGGGTGGATTGGGAGCTTGGGGTTAATAGATGCAAACTATTGCTTTGGAATGTATTAGCAATGAGATCCTGCTGTGTAGCACTGGGAACTATGTCTGGTCATTTATGATGGAGCATGATAATGTGAGAAAAAAAAATGTATACATGAATGTGTAACTGGGTCACCATGCTGTACAGTAGGAAAAAAAACATATTGGGAAAATAATTAAAAAAATAAAAAAATACAGAAATCTTTTGTTTCTCTGTACACTAATAATGAACTATCAAAAACTGAAAACAAGAAAACAATCCCATTTAAAAATCACATAAAAGGAATAAAATACCTAGGAATAAACTTAACCAAGGAGGTGAAAGACCTATGCTCTGAAAAAATAAGACCACGATGAAGGAAATGAAGATAATATAAAGAAATGGAAAAAAATCCCATTCATGGATTGGAAGAAATAATATTGATACAATTTCTGAATTTCTGAAAGCCCTATACAAATTTGATTAAATCTCTATCAGAATATCTATGACATTTTTCACAGAGATAGTATAAATAATCCTAAAATTTATATGGAATCGTGAAAGACCCCACATTGCCAAAGCAGTTTTGGGAAAACCAAAGCTACAGGTGTCAAGCTCCCTGACTTCAGATTATATTACCAAGCTACCGTAATCAAACCAGCATGGTACAGTCACAAAACCAGACACATAGATCAAGGGAACAGGATAAAGAGCCCAGTAATAAACCCAGGCACCTATGGTTAACTCATCTATGACAAAGGAGACAAGAATGCACAAAGGGGAAAAGACTGTCTCTTCAGTAAGCAATGCTTGGAACACTGGACAGTGATTTGTAAAATAATGAGATTAGAACATTTCCTCACACCATGTACAAAAACAAACTCAAAATGGATTAGAGACCTAACTGTAACACCTGAAACCATAAAATCTTAGAAGTGAACATAGATGGAACACTCTTGGTAGTACTCTCTGTGTTAGTACATGAAAAATAGTATTATAAAACTGTATTTCAATTTAAAAAAAACTATGCATAGTGATGTATGTCAGTTATATCTTAATAAAACTTAAACATTTTTGGAAAAAAACCAAAATGGTTAACGCTTCACAGGAATACTTGACTATCTAGTTGTGGCTGCTGACATAGTGAACTGACCATTTTAACCATTTTTGTTCTTGTCACGCTCCCTTCTTCATCTTTTTTTTTTTTTTTTTTTTTTTTTTTTTGCAGTGGCTGCATCTGCATCATATGGAAGTTCCTGGGCCAGGGATTGAATCTAAGCTGCAGCTGTGACCTAGGCTGGATCCTTTAATCCCCTGCACTGGGCTGGGTATCAAACTCATGCCTCTACAGCAACCTATGCCACTGCAGTTGGATTTTTAACCCGCTGCACCACAGCTGGAACTCTGTTATTCCCTTATTCTTTTTTGACTTACTTGAAAATTTGTATTTTGGATGAGATACTGAAATTGTTTGTCAAGCATAGCGTAAGATAATAATTGAAGTCCAGTAAACCAATCTGAACTGTTTTTTCTTTTTTTTTTTAAATTCTTACAACATAGATACTCTTTTCTTCCCCCTTCTCTGATTACTTGATGATTCTCCATTACATCAGTTTTATTTATTTTTGTGTGTCTCTGTTTTCTTTTGTTTTCTCTTACTTGCATGTCTTTCTTTTACTTTTCTGCCCGGTAAAGTTCTGCTTGTTCTTCAAAGCCTATCTCAAACAGTCCCTCTGTTTTTGTTTTTCACCCCAAATTCCCTTTTGTTTCTCTGTTTTTATTAAGTGATTTGTTTAGACCTCTATTACTATATTGTCCGTTGGACAATATAATCTGTATAATACCTATACCACCTTCTCTCCCTGAATAATTAAGTACTCCCAGATACATACACCAGCTTCTCCATTCTCTGAAGACCAGAGTTTAGCTCTTTTATTTTCTTATTCCTTTGTATAAAGCACAAGTAAGTGAGTCATAAAATTGAATGGATTATTAAATTGGAATAGGAACCAGTAGTCTTAGGGAAGTTTTTTCTAAAATAGACTTTGAAATTTTCTAAAATAACAAAGTAGATCTAAGTTCATGTTTAAACTCTCTAAGACTGGGTACAGATGTGCTTCATGCAGGTATATCTGGACTTGATGTTCATAGGTATAAAATGGGAGGTGGCCTTTTATTTCTGCCTCAAAATGATGTCTCCTGCATTTATCATAAATTTTGAGCAGAATTATTGTTGGCAGTGAGTAGTCTGTCACTCTAAATTATATATGTGCTCTTGGATATGATCCCAGAAATATCTTAAGCTACGGAATCTTTTAATCAAATGCAAGACTTACTTTTTCAGAAAACTGTTTCCTATTCCTTGGATACTTATTCAGGTTGATCTCTGCCTGACAGAAAATGTTTCATAATTCCAGCACAGATTTTGTTGCAGAAAAGGTAAACATGAAATTGGATGGCATGTTTAATTAGTTATTCATAACTCATAATTATGGTTATTTTCTATACTTTTTATATGAATGACTTAGTTCTGTTTTTGTATTTTAGAATTGGAAATTTAGGCTTTTGCTTTTTGGAGTTAGTCACTCTCAGACTCACCGTGTTATTATTTAAAATTTAAGGAGAAATATGAAGTTATTAGGCATAGTATTTAATCTTCGAATCTCTATATAAAAAACAGCTGTGAGGGTGTCAAAACCTGAAACCCACAGACAGTGTAATATCTAAAACAAACACAGTTACAAGTTATTCCCACTTCTAGTATCAGTGAATCTGTAGGAGGAAATTCAGGGAAAGCGACCTGATTTCTGTTGTCTCTAAAAACTAATGGCAAATATTCACTAGAAAGCATGGTGGGTTAATGTGAAAATAACAGCTAAAACTAGGACGCAGCAAAGGAACTATGATAAGGATGAATGTTTCTACAGCAGTCTTGGCCTTTGGGCTTTTTAAACTAACCAAATAAAGCTCTTTTCCTGATGAAGCTCTGCTCTGAGGTAAAATCATCGGGAATCAAGTTCAGATTGAAGAAGGTGGATGGGGCAAAAGCTAGAAAAAGGCCAGGTAAAAGCAGGAGAGGGGAACAGCCAATAAATTTCCTAATCAAAAAGCCTTGTTTTTAACACTCCATAAAAACATCAGAACAGGCTGTACCAGGGTATGAAGCTACAAAAGCTATGCTCACCCACCTTCCTTTTTGAAGGGCACAAGAAAGCTCATATTAATTTTTATCTGTTTATTTAGTATGCTGTATTGCCTGTAGACATAATTCTCCTTATTTCTCTCTTTTATATATATATGAGCATATATTTATATATATGTGCCAATATATAAAAATATGTTTACAAATATATACAATATATATATGTACATATGTAATTATATAAAATCATGTATAATTTATATAATCATGTATAATTTATAAATAATCATGTATACTTTATATATACTATATAAGTAGAACAATCTAATTTACATTTATTTAATTATTTAGTTTCCTTTATGTACAATTTGTATATGTATATGTAATTTTCTATGTCAAAGAAATAATAAGGAACAAGATAATATGTATAGGTAATAAAGGCTCACCAGACTTAAAACTTTTAAACCAGGAATTCAAAAACAACCATGATTATTATGTTAAAGACTCCAATGGATAAAGTGGACACCTGCAGGAACAGATGGGCAATGTAAACAGAGAGGTGGGTGGAAATTCCAAGAAAGAATGAAAAATAAATGCTGGAGATCAAAACCACTGTAACGGAAATTAAGAATGCCTTTGATGGGCTTATTAGTAAATGAGACTTGACTGAATAGTTTCTGAGCTTGCGAGTATCTCCACAGAAATCTGCAAAGCAGAAAAGCAAAAAGCAAACTGACTGGGAAAAAACCCAAAACAGAATGGTATATCCAAGATCTGTAGGATAACTACAAAAGTTCTCTAACACCATGAGGAAAGGAATAGAAGAAGTATTTGAGACAATAAAGACTGAGAATTTCTGCAGATTAATGTCGGATGCTTATCGACAGACCTCAGAAGTTCAGAGAAGACCAAGAGGAATAAATGAAAACTCCTCCTGTTTCTAGGCATGTAATTTTCAAGGTACAGGAAATTAAAGAATAAGTCCTGAGGGAAACAGAAGGAAAAAAATAAAGATACCTATGGAGGAACAAAGATAAGAAGTATATCCAACTTCTCAAAACACAATCACAAGGAAGGAGAGACTGGAGTGAAATACGTAGTGTTGGGGGTGGGGGGACCTACCAACCAAGAATTCTGTGTCCTGCAGAAGTATCCTTTGAAAGTGAGGGAGAAATAAAGACCCTCAGAGAAATAAAACTTCAGGAAATTTTTTACCAGTAGACATAGCTTGTAAGAAATGTTTAAAGAAGTTCTCAGCAAGAAGCAAAAGCGTATAGGTCAGAAACTAATCTTTATCAGGAAAATAAAAGCATTAGAGAAGGAATAAGTGAAAATAAAAACTTATTTTTCTTGTTTTTATGGACTTAGATTGTTGAAAATAACAATACTGTATTCAAATATAAATATATAAATATGTGTATATATATTAATAACTTTACAAACAGAAAGCACCAGTTTCAGTGGATTATTAACTTGTAAATTCTATCAAACATTTAAGGAAGACACTATACTAATTCTTCATAATCTTTTCAGATGGTAAATCAGAAGGAATACTTATAACTCATTTATGAGACCAACATCACCCTTATATCAAGACATTGCAAAAAAAAAAAAAAAAAAGCACACACAGACAACATCTCTTTAGACACAGATATAAAAGTCCTCAAGAAAATATTAGTGGAGTTCCTGTCATGGCTCAGGGGTTAATGAACCTGACTAGTGTTCATGAGGATGCGGGTTTGATCACTGGGCTTGCTCAATGGGTTAAGGATCCAGCATTGCCATGAGCAGTGGTGTAGGTTGCAGACGCGGCTCAGATTCCATTTTGCTGTGGTTGTGGCAGAGGCCAGAGGCTACAGCTCCAATTCAACCCCTAACCTGGGAACCTCCATATGCTGCGAGTGTGACCCTAAAAAGATGAAAAAAAATTAGTAAATACAACACAACAATGCATAAAAAATTGTATACTGTTATCACATAAGATTTACTCCAGGTATAGAAGCTCTCTCAACATTCGAAAATCAGTTAATGTACCCATTACATCAACAGACAGAAAAAGAAAAATCACATGATTATATTAATAGATGCAGAAATCATGTTTGACAAAATAAGCACTCAATCATGATTAAAAAAAAAACTTTTAGTAAACTAAGACTAGATGAGGACTTTCTCAACTTATTCATGCTTTTCTACAGAAAATCCACAGCTAACATACTTAAGGGTGAGAAGCTTGAAGCTTTCCCCGAAAATATCAGGAACAAGCCAAGAATATCTCCTGTCACCACTGCTTTTCAGCATCATACTGGATGGCCTAGCTAATGTAGTGAGACAAGAAAAGGAAATAAAAAGCATACAGATGGGGAAGGGAGTAATAAAACTATCTTTGTTCATAGATGACATCATCTATGTAGAATACATGAAAGAATCAACCAAAAAACTTCTAAAACTAATAAACAATTGTTGCAAGATTGTAAGATAAAAATTTAATATGCTAAAGTCAATTGACTTCCTCTATACTAACAATAAACAAGTAGAATTTGAAATTAAAAACACAATAGCATGTATATTGACATGCCGAAATGGAATACTTAGGTGTAAATCTAATAAAATATTATGAGATCTGCATGAGGAAAAACTACAAAACTTTTATGAAAGATATCAAAGAAAAATTAAGTAAACAGAGGGATATTTCATATTCATGGCTAGGAAGACCAACTACTAGTAAAAATGTCAGTTCTTCCTGACTCGATCTGCAGATTCAGGGCAACCCCTATCAAAATCTCAGCAAGTTGTTTTTTGGTTCTTGACACACTTATGCTAAAGTTTACTTGGAGAGGGAAAATACCCAGAATAGCCAACACAAGACCAGATGGAGAAGAACAGAGTTGAAGGACTGACACCATGAAGACTTGCTATAAATCTACAGTAATCAAGACAAAGTGGTACTGGTGAAAGATTCGACCAAGACATCAACAGAATAAAATAGAGAGCCCAGAGTTAGTCCCACAAGTAAAGTCAACTGATCTTTTACAAAAGGAGCAAAGGCAATCTAGTGGAGCCAAGAGAGTATTTTTAACAAATGATGCTTGAACCACTGAGCATCCACATGCAGATAAATGAATCTAGACACAGACCTTACACCCATGACAAAAGTTAACTCAAAATGGATCACAAACATAAATGTAAAATAAAAAATTACAAAATCCCAGGAGATGGTGTAGTAGGAAAGATACATGAACTGGAGTATGTTGATGATTTTTAAAGTTCCAACAGGAAAGTCATGATCCATGAAAGAATGAATGAATAAGACTTCATTAAAATTAAAAAAAAACGTCTGCTCTGAGAAACATGATGTCAGAAGAAGGAGAAAGTGAGTCTCAGATTGGGAGGAAATTCTTGCAAAAGACTCATCAGAGATAGAACTATTTCCAAAAGTAAGGAAACAATCTGACTTAAAAAAATTGGACAAAGACCTTAAAAAATACCTCACCAAAGGAGATAGAGGTTTCCTCTGCTGTCTGAAAGTAGAGTGTTCCTCTGAAACCTTTCATAAGGCAAAGTGACTAAAAACAAAGAAGGAGTTGCCTTAGGACACAGCTTGCTAGCAGATGCACAGTCTAAACTGAGGTAAAGCAGAGATGCCCACGGACACAGTCCAAAGCTGTAGGTGCCTGAGGCTGCAATGCTGAGTGTAGTTTCCGTGGAAGGGGCTAGCCAGTGCCAGTCTTGTTGCCCAGAGCATGGGCTGGGTCTGTAATGGCCTGCTGCAAAACAAAAGCTGAGTGCTGTATCCTCTTTTTGCCTTTTCTCATAAAAGCAAAAATCTTCTGGTTTCTTTTGATTAACAAACAGATACTAATGTAGATCTTCCCTAAAAGCCAAGTAACATAAAGCAGACTTTTGAAAAACCCGGGATATCTGTTTACAGATTACAAATAGGCAAAGGAAAGTTGTTCCACATTGATCATGTGTAATTAGGGAAGTGCAAATTAAAACAATGAGATAGCTCCTATACAGCATAGAGAACTCTATCCAGTATTCTGTGGTAATCTTTTTGGGAAAAGAACCCAAGAGAGAATGGTTATGTGTATATGTATGAATGGGCCACTTTGTTGTACAGCAGAAATTATCACAACCTTGTAAATTATATACTTCAATGGAATTAAAGAAAAAAACAACACAAAATGACAAGATACCACAGTACCCAATAGAGTGAGCAAAATTGAGCACACTGACAAGAGCAAATTCTGGCAAAGTTGTGGAGCAGTAGGAATTCTTATTCATCATTGCTGGGAATGCAAAATAGTTCAGCCACTTTGGAAGACAGTTTGGAGACTACTTACAAAACTACATATACCCTCACCGTACAATCCAACCATCATGCTCTTTGGTGTTTACCCAAAGGAGTTGAAATTTTATTTTATTTTATTTTATTCTATTTTATTTTATTTATCTTATTTTATTTGCCTTTTGAGGGCTGCACCTGCAGCATATGGAGTTTCCCAGGCTAGGGGTCCAATCCAAGCTGTAGCTGCCAGCCTATGCCACAGCCACAGCAATGCCAGACCCAAGCGGCATCTTCGACCTATATCACAGCTCATGGCAATGCTGGATCCTTAACCCACTCAGCGAGGGATCGAACCCACAACCTCATGGTTCCTAGTTCGATTCTTTTCTGCTGCTCTATGACAGGAACTCCAAGGACTTGAAATTTTAAGTGTCCACACAAAAACTTGTGCATGTATGTTTATAGCAGGTTTTTGCATAATTGTCAGAACTTGGAAGTCACCAGTGTGTCCTTCAGTAGGTAAATGGATAAATAAACTCTAGTACATAAAGACAGTGGAGTTTTATTCAGTATTCAAAAGAAATGATCTATCAACCCATGAGAAGACATGGAAGAAACTCAAGATGCATATTACTGAGTGAAAGAAGCCAATTTAAAAGGCTGCATACTGTAGGATTCCATTGATATGACCTTCTGGAAAAGGCAAAACTGTGAAGACAGTAAACAGATGAGAAGTTGTCAGGGACTGGGGTAGAGTAATGAATAGATGGGGCACAGATAATTTTTAGGGCAGTGAAAAAATTTTGTATGATGTCTAGTGATGGATACATGCCATGATACATTTGGTAAAATCCATAGAAAGTACAGTACCCAGAGTGAAAACTGTGAACATTGGGTGATTAGATATGTCAGTGAAGTTCATTTCTTATAACAAATGTACCAGCTGGTGGGGGTGTAAATAAGGAGAGTATTAGTATTTCTAGGGGCAGAGATTACATGGGAAAATCTCTGTACTTTCCATTCAAATTTGCTGTGAATCTGCCTATGTTATAAAATAGTGCTTTTAAATACAAAGGACAGCAACAAATGTTAGGTGTAGGAGAATATACTCATAATAAATGGCCCCAGGAAGAAAAGCAAAGTGCAAATAATGCTTGCCTCAAATACACATTGAAACTGCAGATTGAATACCTACAAAATCAACTTCTTAGTTGGCCAAGACAGATATCTTGGTAAAGCTATTGGTGTTTAAAGGTATAGAAAAAATATCTTTTGAATCTAGGCAAATAGAGCAGGTCAGTTTTAAAGGAGAGAAAGTAGCATTGTCATGAGACATTTTTAACAACAATGCTTTATGCCAAGTGAAAAAGGAGTAAAATGTATAAGTTACTTAAAGAAAGAAAATATGAGTCAAGGATTCTAGCCAAGCCGCCTTTCCATGTAAAGGACAAGTTATGATGAACATAGGAAAATTTAGCGGTATTTTTTCCATAAGCCCTTCTTTAGGGGTTACTGGAGAATGGATTTGAGACAATTCCAGTAGAGACTGGCATGGAATGGTGGTGAGCAAGCAATATGTGTTTATCTGAAGAACTGTCACTCACAAATGGTTTAAAGGAGAAAGTATCACATGTAATGGTTCTAGGTTCTGACAATGTAAAGGCAATAAAACTACCAAAAATAGGAGAAGAATGGGGAGAATTTCTAAAAATTACCTTAAACTTTCTGTTTGCCTTATAGTTATACTCTGAAAGTAAAAGACATCAGTAAAGTTAAAGGCTAGGAGAAAAGGGTGAAAGCAGACATTTTTATCTATACTTAATACTGCTTGGAGAACACAAAGTAACAAAAAAAGTGGGACTTTAAAGGGATTATTTAAGGATATTAGCATAAGGAGACAAAATGTCCTAAACAAAAGATCTATACCTGTCTCTTTTTTCTTTTTTGTCTTTTTGTGGCTGTGCTCACTGCATATGGAGGTTCCCAGGCTAAGGGTTGAACTGGAGCCACAGCAACACCAGATCCGAGCTGCCTCTGTGACCTACACCACAGCCCACAGCAATGCCATATCCTTAACCCAACAAGCAAGGCCAGGGATCGAACATACAACTTCATGGTTCCTAGTCGGAGTCATTAATGCTGCGCCATGTTGAGAACTCCTTTATCTATAGCTTTAATGCAGATATTACATAGATATAGATATGAGAAAGAGAGATTTCAATGTTGCACAAATAAAATAGGACATGGTGAGGACAGCTATATATATTTATACATATAAATATATATGGATGGATTTATATATATATTTATGTATATTTATATAGAGAGACAGATTTGTATATATATAAAATCCATTGGTGGTACACACATAAAAATGTTTCAAGTTAAAATAATATGTTATAGATAAAAATGAAATAATTTATATTCATTTTAAACAAAAATACATATTTTAACAATATAAGAGAATTGAATCCCAACACATTAATCATAAATAATTGTAAATGGACTTGACTTGCCTATTAAAATAAGAACTTGAGACTTTATGATTGACCAACAAAGAAAGTCAAACCTGATACTGCATATACTAAAGCTAAGAGAATCCAAAAAGTAAAAATTGAAGGATGAGCAAAGATATACCTAGAAGTACAAATAAAAAAAGCAGGTGTCTTGATTTTACTACTTGACAAGGTGTAATTCAGACCAAAAACCTTTAAAAGAGATAATGAAGGACATTTAGTAATGGTAAAAGTTTATACTTCACAATGTGGATAAAATAGTTGTATGCACCTAGTAACACAAACAGCTTTCACTAACTAGAGTAGATATGAAGAAAAAAGAGAAACATATTAATCAGGCGATATAACACACCTCCAAGGGAAAAAGTAAGTAAAATACTTAATATCAAAGGTTAATGGGGAGTTCCCATTGTGGTTCAGTGGGTTACGAACCTGACTAGTATCCGGATGCAGGTTTGATCCCTGGCCTCACATAGTGGTTAAGGATCCAGCATTGCTGCAAGCAACGGCATAGGTTGCAGATGTGGCTCGGATCTGAGGTTGCTGCGGCTGGTGGCTCTGTCTCTGATTCGGTCTCTAGCCAGGGAACCTCCATATCCTGCAGGTGCAGCCCTAAAAGGAAGAAAAAAAAGATAATGATCTTGATGTTATAAAGATATGTCAAAATACGAACATCAGAAATAGAGAGTTTACAGTTTTTAAAAAGTTCCCATACAACATTATGAATATTGGCCATGTTTTTGGCCATAAAGAAGAGCGCAGTAAATTCCAAAGAATAGCAATAATGTGAATCTCAAGAAATAAAACTAAAAATTAATTTTTTTTTAAGAAAAGCTCCGAACCCATAAAAGTTTTTTCTACCTGAAAATTACAAAGCACTATTAAATACATGTTGGGTCAAAGGAGAAACACCAACTAAAATGGAAGAATTCCTTGAACACAGTGAAAATGAATACATGATGTTTTAGAATATGTGAGCATAGCTAAGGAAATTACCAGGGAAAAATTTTTAGCATTAAATGTATGTATTAATAAATAAGAAAAAGAAAATAAATGAATTAAAAAAGAAGAAAAATAGGAGAATAACAAAGTAAATGAAAGAAAGCAACGGAATGGAATTAATAAAGGTAAAAAGGAGATTGATGAGTTAATTTAAAAATTGATCCTTTGAAAAAATCAATAGACTAATTAAGCAAGAAAAGGGAAGAAAGTACAAATATTCAAATATTAAAAGTTACATAAGGTTATGAAAGGGAAAACAGTCAAAACAGAGTTAAGTAAATCCCAAGGGACCAGTTGCTCTATTATATGCATGTAGATTTGGAAATCTTCATGAAATGAATCATTTCATAGAAAAATTAAGTATACTACAGAAAGTCTAAACAGACTAATTACCATAAAATAAAGTATTAAAAAAAGTTCCTGACAACCAATGCACCACTACTTACCTGTGCAGCTTAAATTATTCCAAAGATAGGAACAGAAAGAAATCTCCCAAATTAATTTCAAGTATAACATGGATTCCAAAATTAAAAAAAAACTTTTTTGGAAAATGATAGAATAATTTTACTTGTGCATATTAATATAGAAATCCAAAAGAAAATATATTTTAATAGGAAATAAATTTGAATTAAAATTGCATCATAATCAAGTGGAGTATATTCCAAGAATCCAAGAGTGCCCCAAGATCAAAAATCCTTCAGTGTAATTCTTCATATTTGTAGCACTAAGGAGTAAAATCTTTTGGATATCTCTGAAGAGAGTGAAAAGTCACTTGACAGAATTTAAAATCTGTGTTTCAAGTAATAATAAAATAGAAATTGATGGGTAGCTCCTTAACATTTATTTTACAAATGCACACATACACTCACTTAAATTCAGAAGTCAGCATCTGTAGTTCCTGCTGTGGCTCAATGGGATCAGTAACATCTCTGCAGAGCCAGGACATGGGTTTGATCTCTGGACCTGGATCATCGGGTTAAAGGATCTAGCCAGAAAAAAAAAAAAAAAAAAAAAAAAAAGGTCAGCCTTTTATTTACCTTGAAACATTAGTGGTTTGAATTGGATATAAGTTAAAGAGGAATGTTCAGTATCTTTGCTGTGCATGTGTGTGCTGGGGGTACAAGCCACTGTTAATAGATATTCTTAGACGTAAGTTTGGATAGGAAGAGGTTAATCTATCTCTAGTTGCAGATGATTTGATCTAAGGATCCCAGAGGAGTCAATGGAAAAACTGTTACCAAAAATGGACTTATGAAAGTCTATAAAATTGTGGATTATAAAATCAGTGCATTAACAGGCTTCATATATGTACACTAGTTAGAAGGTACAGTGAAAACATACATATTTATGGAATGATACTTGTGTTCACATACATACATACTCACACACACAAAATCAAGTTAACATCAAGTTCAAAAGGAAACAGTGATTGTCTTAGGCCAATTACTTTTCAATAGTCATGAAATAGTCCCTCAAAATAAAAAATTCAGAAAAAATAAGATTCTTGGGTTTCCTGCTGTGGTGCCAACAGAATTAATGGTGTCTCTACAGCGGCAGGGACACAGGTTTGATCCCTGGCCCCATGCAGTGGGTTAAGGATCCAGTGTTACCACAGCTGTGGTGTATGTAGGTCATGGCTCTGGCTCAGATTCCATCCCTGGCCCAGGCACTCATATGCATAAAAGAAAGATAATATATTGTTGTTTAATGATTTTATTGCCACATGCATAATTTTCCAGTGTTACTCTTTGTGGACTCAGGACAAATATAGTAAGATTTAAGATTTGTTTCATCCATCGCCTCAGTGGTCCCATATTTCTAAGACTTGTTCATACCTCCCATACTTATAAGTCAACAGTTGATTTTTATCAGGCCTCTAAAATGGAAGTTGAGCCTTGAAGATAGAATAATATCAGAAGAAACTCTATTTCTTCCAGTTTCTTTGGCATCACTTTAATTAAAAGCAAAATGGAACATGATAGAGCAATACTTTATCTTCAGTGACTTCTCATTTCAGGATATTATTCACCACATAAATAATACATTAGTATATTAATGATGCATAATAGTTGTGACGTTCCAGATGAACTGCTCTTTTTATTCAAGTGAGAATTTTTGAATAATAAAAATGTCAGTATAAGATAAATGCTGGATGATGTAAGAAAGATTCACTTTAAAAATAAAGTTGATGAAACATTGAAATATCAGATACCTTCTCAGTGTTTTTTTCTAAAATTAATTGAAGTAATAAAACACAATTATGGGAAAATATATATTAACATTATTGCTGTTTTGTTGTTCTGTTTGCTTTATGAATTGTGACTCACAAAATTTTGGGCAGAAGGGAGGTGGAAGAAAAAACCAATGTGTTTGGGAAAGAACATAAATTATTAATAGCCAAATTTGTTTTTCAGAATCATTGTGTTTTAGTTATTTAATTATTTTTTTCAACACATTAAGAGAACAAAGTACATCTTAGGTGTGGCAGAAAGGAAATATCCTAATGATGTATGAATATCCAGTCTATAAAGAATAAATGATTACTTACTGGAAGTTCTGATAGAACAGAAGAGTTACAAGAAAATGTCTAGTATAAGAAAAAGAATATATATATCTTTAAAAGTATTTTAATATTTTTAAAAATATTTTTTGAAAAAATTTTTTAAAAAGAAAATGTCTAACAATTTTTAGCAGAATAGAGCTGTTGGTTAAATTATAATTTATAAGCTGTGTGGAAATAATTCTTAGTGTTTTAAATGCATGTTGATGCTACAACCTAGGGAGCAGTGGGTAGTGATTCAAAAGGACAAGATGACATAATTGAAATCCCCAAAGTAGGAAGCATTTTTATGGGATACTTGAATAATACAGCATCAATAATATGTCTTAAGAGCTAAAAGCAAATTCTTGGACTATTTTAAAAATTTTAAAGAATTCTCATTGTAGTCAAAGATGAGCTTCTGACCAGTATTTCTTTTTTGATATAATTTAAAAAAAATTTATTGAAGTGTGGTTTAACTTATAAGGTTGTGATAATTTCTACTGTACAGCAAAGTGATTTAATTATACATGTACACACATCCATTCTTTTTAAGATTCTTTTCCCACATGGATTATCTATCACAGAATATTGGGTAGAGTTTTCCGTGCTATACAGCAGGTCCCTGTTGGCCAAGCATTCCATATACTTAAATGTGAATATGACAATCCCAGTGTTTCTTGAGATGAAATGAAAATTTTTGAAAACATGAAATCTTAGACTGCAAAGGAATTAATTGAATCTGGGAGAGACAGCCACTAATTATAAGGCAGATGGAACCAGTAGGAGAAAAATCTACATGGAGTTCACCTCTGACATACACAGGTTCACCTTAGACGCTGTGAAGAGACTGGCAGTCACTTCACTCCATCCACCCCTCTGCCTGTGAACCATGGGCTGTGCTGACAAGTGTAGTGAACAAGCAGTCCTTTGTACCTTCACCGCTCTGTCATGTCAGTTCAGACTCCCACCACATGGCGTGGGCTTTGGTAGGCAGGCAGCTGGAAGTGACCCACTGTGTTCTGGGAGCTTTCATCCTCACAAGTGAAGTAGTAAAGTCACACACAGAGATAGGAACAGAGTCACGGAAGTACAGGCTAGGGAAGGAGAGGCTGCAGAGTTAGAAGCTGAGCGCTGAATTAAGGGAATGCCTGTAAAAGACCAAAGACAGCATTATGGTATTGATCCCCATCTTTCTCTCTAGATCTGAGAGTATGACTGAACCATCCCTGGAGCAAACACACTGCAGCAAATGGTCATCTTATACAAGGGTTGGCACACTTTTTGTGCAGAGCCAGTGGATGCTTTTGCCTTTGTGGGTCCTATTTTTTTCTTATTAGAACTACTCAACTCTTGAAACATTGCGTCATGAAAACAGCCATAGGCAGTATGTGAACAAATGAGCATGGCTGTGTTCCCCCAAAATTGTGTTTATGGACACTGATACTTGCATTTCTTAGTTTTTTTAATGTGCTATAAAATATTATTTATTCTTCTTTTGATCTTTTTTAACCACTAAAAAATGTAAAAGGCACTCTCATTTCATGGGATGTACAGAAAGAGACAATGGACCAGATTTGACCAGTGGACTATATATGTCTATCCCTTGTGTAACATATGGAAAATATTTTATTCTAAAGGAGAAGCTAGAACAAATGCCATAGGAGCACTGATTAAAGATATTATAGAAGAAATATTTTCCTGATTGCAGGTTAGATATACTCACCCTGTCCTCTACTGGGGAAAGAATACCTCCCCCCGTCACTAGTAGGGAAGAGAGCCCAACATGAACCGAACTCAGTGTCAATTGATACAGACTTGAGTGGGTCTTCTAAGGGGACAATGAGGGATTACGGAAAGTGGGGCCTCAGCAGAGTCAGGGAAGTGAAAAGTGGCAAAGGGTTGGTTGAAGTAAATGCTGATGAGGCCAGCTGTGTCTGCGTGCTGGCAAGTACGGAAGCTAGGATTCTGTTCTCCCAGGAAGACTGAGATACCGGGGTGCCATCCTTCCTGATGATGACATTTCAAAGGAATGGCTTTCAGGGACTTAAGAAAGATACTCTTGAGTTGTAGAAGATGCTAGTATATCTGAAAAGGACAGATGAAGGAGTCACAGTTGTGCTCTAAGAAAGGATGGCTGGACCTATTGTCAGATGTTGGCTAGAACAAACCAAATTCTTTTGGCAGCCTTGAACTTTCCATGCAGACTCTTTGGGGAGGGGGCTATAGTTATTCTAGGGTTTTAGCCTTGAGCTGTTAGAAACTGTCTTAGTATTTAAGTCTTTTTTAAAATGGTTTTTATTTTTTTCCATTATAGCTGGTTTACAGTGTTCTGTCAATTTTCTACTGTACAGCATGGTGACCCAGTTACACATACATGTATACATTCCTTTTTCTCACATTATCAGGCTTTGTCATAAGTGACCAGACATAGTTTCCAGTGCTACAAAGCAGGATCTCATTGCTAATCCATTCCAAAGGCAATAGTCTGCATTTATTAACCCCAAGCACCCCACAGTGTTTAAGTCTTAATGTCAGTTGGCAGGGGCAGGGGTGACAAAATTATTTTGATTGAGAGTCTGCAATTTTTATAGGCCAAGGTTGTAGTTGAAAAGAGGGTTTAGAGGCACCTGAGGAGAGTTTGGTCAAGGAGCGAATCTTTGTCATTCTGTACTGATTTGTATATTTAGACGTGCATAAACTTCCCCAGAGATATAATCAGTCCAGCCTGATTGAGTTTGCTGAAAGACAGCTTGCCTTTGAATAGATTTTGTTCTCTCTCTTCCTGGAACATCCTTGCATAGTTCTTCACCTAATGGAAGCCTGCTCATCCTTCAGGCAGCTGACAGATACACCTCCTTTTGTGAAGCCCTCCTGCATTTATATGCATCTCCACCCTTCCTGCAAAAGTAACTTTCATTTACTTTCTCCCTCCTTCCCTCCCTCCTCCTTTCTTTCCTTGCCTTCCCTTTTTTTTCTCTCTTTCTCTCTCTCATTATGTTTGAACATAATGAATTCCTTCTTTTACTGCACCTCTTGCTGCTAAATCACATGACCCATTACTTTACATTTACTTTTTGAAACTATGATGCAAAAATGACTGGGGGAGTTCCTGTAGTGGCTCAGTGGTTAAGGAACCTGACTAGTTAGTAACCGTGAGGTTGTGGGTTCCACCCCTGGCCTCAATCAGTGGGTTAGGGATCTGGTGTCGCTGTGAGCTGTGGTGTAGGTCGCAGTGTGGCTCGGATCCATTGTGGCTGTGGTGTAGGCAGGCAGCTATAGCTCTGATTGGACCCCTAGCCTGGGAACCTCCATATGCTGCGGGCACAGCCCTAAAACAAAAATGAAAAAGCCAAAAAAAAAAAAAAAGAGGCTGGGAAAACACCTGCAGGCAGAGGCAGCACATCCCATTCATTTTTTTTTTTTAATTTTTATTTTTTTCCACTGTACAGCATGGGAACCAAGTTACACAATTCATCTTAAATGTGTATCTCATCATACATTTTTGAAGGAAGTAGATGATTAATAAATGTTGGTTGATTTTTAACTGATTTTCCTTCTGTAGACTGGATACTTGATTAATATTGATGTATCTGTTGTGACAGCGGGCCAATTCATTTGCCTTTTTTCAGTGATACCTCTCAAAGAATGCATAGACATTGTCTTCCTGCTTCAGGGAATTGATTTAATGTCTTTGGTATTACCAGAATAAATATTCATATTCGTGACAATTATAACAATGCTTAATCCAGATTGATAATGGAATTGGTACTGTGCATTTTCAGCAGTAATTAATTTACTACTTTGCATAAAGGATAAGGTCAATCCAAAAAAGGCTACCTTACTATAGGATTCCAAGTATATGACATTCTAGAAAAGGCAAAAAACATCTAGATGGTAAAAAGACTAGTGGTTGCCAGATGTTACAGGAAAGGTGGGATGAAGAGGTGGAGCATAGAGGATTCTTAGGGCATTGAAACCATCCTGTGGTATACTGTAACGGTGAATACATATCATTGAATGTTTATTAAAACCCATAGAATTTACAGCACTAAGATTGACCTCTAAAATAAACTATGGGCTTTGAGTGATGATGTAATGTTTCAGTGTAGGTTCATTGATTGTAACAAATATGCTATTCTGGTGGGGGAAGGCTGTGGGGTGGGGGTGAAGCAGGTATATAGAAACTACTTTCTGCTCCATTTTCTGTGAATCTAAAACTAGTATAAAAATAAACTCTACTTTTAAAAATGTGCAGCGAAAAACTCTTTACATTTTGTCAGTAGGGAAATTGATAATTAAATTGTAGTATATGCAAACAAAGTTATACTGTACACAGTGAAACTATAACCATACATATCAACAAGAATAAATCCCCAGAACATGATGTTGGGGGAAAAAAAAATTCAAAGAATTACAGATGGACATATACAGTGGGATACTATTTATATTATGTTACAATATGAAAAACAGTTATGTAATTAGTATTACAATATGTCAGTGTTGCTGCAGCCAGCTGCAGTGTAGGTTGCAGCTGCAGCTCAGATTCAATCCCTGGCCCAGGAACTTCCATATGCCACAGGTGCAGTCATAAAATAAAAAAAATTTAAAAAAAAGGATAGAGATATGTAGTAAAATTCTGAAAAAAAAATGCCCTTGAATGATAAATATCAGGAGAATCAGCAGAATGGTTACTGCTTTTTCAGAGGAACAAACAGAATAAAATCAGGCCTGGGTACCTGGTTGACTTCACATGAGTAATAATAATTTATTTTTTAACTGGGTATTAAAGCATGAGTGCTTATTATAATACCTTCATACTATTTTGTATTTCTAAAGTTCTCCATTAGAAAATAGCTTATGGGAAGTTCCCGTCGTGGCTCAGTGGTTAACGAATCCGACTAGGAACCAAGAGGTTGTGGGTTCGATCCCTGGCCTTGCTCAGTGGGTTAAGGATTTGGCATTGCCAAGAGCTGTGGTGTAGGTTGCAGACGCAGCTCGGATCCTGCGTTGCTGTGGCTCTGGTGTAGGTTGGCGGCTACAGCTCTGATTTGACCCCTAGCCTGGGAGCCTCATATGCCGTGGGAGCGGCCTTAGAAATGGCAAAAAAAAAAAAAAAAAAAAAAAAATAGTTTATGGAAAATGATGCTTGATTTGTAGCTAGGACATTTTTAAAATAAGCATTAAATACTCAAGTAATTAATTTGGGAAGTTTCGATGCTGTGAATAATACCTTTTTGTCTTGTGAGATTTACATTTTCAAGTGTATGCCTTAAAAGCCTATAGCAGAAATTGTTGTAATTAAGCGATTAATATTGGGGTAAGATAGTGAAGTTGATGAACAGGAATATAAGAATAAAAAGGAGTTGCCATCGTGGCTCAGCGGTAACGAACCCAACTAGTATCCATGAGGAAGCGGGTTCGATCCCTGGCCTTGTTCAGTGGGTTAAGGATCTGGCATTGCCCTGAGCTATGGTATAGGTTTGATGCGGCTTGGATCCCACATTTGCTGTGGCCATGGCTGTGGCATAGACCTGCAGCTTGCAGCTCTGATTCTACCCCTAGCTGGGAAAAAAGAAAAAAAAAAAAAAAAAAAGAAAAAGAAAGAAAAAAGAGCAAAGGCTAATTGTACTAGAGAACTATACTTCAATTATGAGAGCTAATTGGTTGCAGTTTGAACTTAATAATCAGGGCACTAGAAACTAGCATCTACCACCAGTCTTTTAGTTCATAAGCCTCAATTTGCATAAAACATATGACCTATGTCGGGTTTCAGGATTCATCCAGTTTCCCATACTTAGGGAGATGTTGATTGTTCATGACATTCCTTCTTAAATTTTCCACAGTCTTGCATTTTCTTTTTTCAGTTCTTTCTTCCAAGAAACCAATCAATTGCACCTGAAATGAAACTGATTTGCTGTCTTGGTTTAGGAAAAGCTAAGTTATCCTTTTGTAAGAAAAAAATATAAACCCCCAAATCTCAACACTTTAATTTCTGTTATTGTCACCTGTCCAACACTGCTTAGGGGTTTCTACTCTAGATATTCACTCAAGAGCCCTAGGTAATTAACATTCCATGTCTAGGATGACTTTAATTTCTACGGTAGGGGAAGAAAAGAGTATGGGGAACTAACTCCCCTTTTTTGGTGCTTTATTTCCAAGAAGATACAGGTCATCTCTGCTTACAGCTAATTGCTGAGAATAATGGTCTACTCTAACTGTAAGGGAGCTGGGCAGTTTGAGGGATCACGTGTGTGTTGAGTAAGTAGTGTGTACTTCTGCCACTTGGGTTGAAACTCTAGATCACACTTATGCCTGTTTAGAAGATCATGGTCAAAAGGAACTGAGTTGGGTAAAGTGTAGGACAGGATATACAGTGGTGTTCTAAGCACATATAATTTAGGAAATTTAGAGTTTTGAAGATTTTTATTTAAAGATCATCTGGCTCAATAATTTCGTTTTATAGATGAATAAAAAGAATCTAGTGAATCACTCAAAGTCGTACAGATGGTTCATAGTGGTATTCCATCTCAATTGATGGAAGCATGAGTTTCTGTTGTGGCGCAGTGGTTAACGAATCTGACTAAGAACAATAAGGTTGCGAGTTTAGTCCCTGTCCTTGCTCAGTGGGTTAAGGACCCGGTGTTGCCATGAATTGTGGTGTAGGTTATAGAGGCGGCTTGGATCCTGTGTTGCTGTGGCTCTGGAGTAGGCTGGCGGCTATGGCTCCAATTAGACCCCTAGGCTGAGAACCTCCATATGCCATGGGAGTGGCCCTAGAAAAGGCAAAAAGACAAAAAAAAAAAAAAAAAAAAGAAAAACAGTGGTCAATATATAGAGAAAATAATAGGATTGTCTACAGGGACAATCTAAGAGACTGTGCAGATTTACTATTAGGACTAATAAAATCATTCTGCAAAGGATTAATATAGGATTAATATACAGTATATCACTCTATTCCAACAATAACTAACTAGAAAACTCAATAGAAAAATGTTATTGACAATAATACCCGAAATAAGACATGGGACCAAATGTAAAATGGATGTATGAAAACTGGTGAAAATGTCAGTGTTATTGATAGATATAAGGGAAAAAAAGAATGAAAAAGAGTGTATTCTTGGAGTTCCTCTTGTGGCTCAGTCAGTTAAGTACCTCACATAGTGTCCACTGGGGATGTGGGTTTGATCCCTGGCCTTTGTATTGTGTGAATTTTTGAATAGTTTGTTAATTAATTAATTCAACAAATGTTAATTGAACATTGAGTAAGTTTTAGGCTTTAGGAATTGACTAGTGAATAAAAGCTCTACTGTTGTGGAGCTTTCATGCCTGGTGTGGAAACAGGAAATCAGGCTTTATTTACATATGTTAAGTGCTATCTAGGGTTCAGCACAAGATGCCAATGGAACCTATGGGAAGGTCACCTTGCACTTTTGGGTAAAGTGATGCCTAAGTCAAGTCCTAAAGAATAAGTGCAGTTATTTTGGGGAAAAACCTAGAGATTCATAGACCATGGTGATAGAGAAAGCCTATTTACTAGAGCTACATAGAGGACAGGTCACCCCTCAGAAGGGAATAATACATGTGTTTGAGTTATCTTTCTTTGTGTATGCTCTTTGGACAAACAGAAATATAATAATAGCCTCATTACAGAGCTTACCTACCATGTAAGATGCATTTTTAAGATTTTAAGTTAGTTTCTATGGATAATTGAACACATTTGGAATGATTTTGAATGGAATCAACTTTTGAGCTATGGTTTTAAAAATACATTTTATATCTGTTGAATGTTTAACATTTTGTTATTCTGTACTCAAGAAGTTGACTGCTTGTATTGAATGTCTCCCATTTTTATTTCTGATGAATAAAGTGAAAATAGGTAACATTAATAAGCAATTAAGTTAGTTTAAAATCAATAAATTAGGGTAGTAAATTTACTAATATGCTATGATGGTGGCTCTCCTTATATATCTGTCTTTTGTCTTTTTTGTTTAGGGCCGCACCCACGGCATATGGAGGTTCCCAGGCTAGGGGTCTAATCGGAGCTGTAGCCCCCGGCCTACGCCACAGCCACAGCAACGCCAGATCCAAGCCACGTCTGCAACCTACATCACAGCTCATGGCAACGCCAGATCCTTAACCCACTGAGCAAGGCCAGAGATCGAACCTGCAACCTCATTGTCCCTAATCAGATTTGTTTCAACTGCGCCACAATGGGAACTCCTCTCTGAATGTAAAAAATGATGAGCCCTGTGTTCTGAAAATTTGATTCAGTCATGTTCAAAAGTTTTTTTCTTCATTTTTGGTTCAGGGTTACTCTTAAGTAATTTTCCATCAATGCTAATAAAGGCAGTATTAGCAATTTCCAGACCTATCAGAATAAAGTATAGAGGCTTTTAGGAATAACTTTCATACTTTTTTCCTACTTGCTTAACATTTGATGTGTAAAATGTGAGTTGAATTAGAATATAAATATTATTTATCAGAGTTGGAGGAAATTGTGGCCCGTTAGTGTTTTAAAGTATGTAGCATCAAGAAAGCTTACTTTACCAAGGAGCTTTCTAAGGCAGCATATGTTGATCTTGCTTTGGTGTGGGAGGCACACAGATTGGCAGCATGGTATTTGTATTATGAGTTCAATTAACGAACTAGAAGGTAATAGGGCTTTGACATCACAGTAGTTGCAATTTGGTGTCATTTAAGAAAATCGGGGAGTTCCTGCTCTGGCACAGTGGATTAAGGACCCAGCATTGTCTTTGTGGTGGCGTGGGGTCTATGCCTCACACGGGATAAAAGGTTAAAAAGATCCTACATTGCTATAGCTGTGGCATAGGTCTCAGTTGCAGTTTGGATTCAATCCCTTGCCCAGGAACTTCTTCATTCCACAAATGTGGCCAAGAAAAAAATTCTTTAGATTTCCTGCTGTGGCTCAGTGGTTTAACAGTCTGACTGCAGTGGCTCATGTTGCTTTGTAGGCCTGGGTTCAGTCCCCCACATGGGAGTGGTTTATAGGATCTGGCATCACCTCATCTGTGGCTCAGATTCATTCCCTGGCCCTGGAACTTCCATATGCCACCAGGACAGCCATAAAAAAAATTAAATAAAATAATTTATTTTCTAAACACTTTATTGAGTACCTGCCATGTGTTGAGCAATGTCCAAAATCATGATGGTAGAGCAGTGATCGAGACAGAGTTTGTCATCTTGTGATCCTTCATTCTAGTGGATGAAAATACAAAATGAGTCATTTAGTTAACAATTAGTGTTACATGCTATGGAGGAGAAAGTGGTGATAAATGATAGACTGACTCCATTAGATTGGTTGGGTAATGGAAGCCCCTCTGCTAAGTAAGCACTGGGGAACCAGCCATTGGATGTGTAGTGGAAGGAGCATTGTAGGCAGATGGAAACGATGGTGTAAGGATTCTAAGGTAAGAATGACCTTGGACTATTCCAAGGACACAAAGAGGATAATGTTGGAATCTAGCAGTGATGTGGGTGAGTGACATGAGAGGTGGTCAGAGAGAGAGCTAAGGGCCAAATCTTCAAGGGCTTGGCAAGCTAGGTAAGAGATTTGGGTTCTATTTTTAAATTCAATAGAAAGCTGTTGGATGGTTGTAAGCAAGTGTGTTACATGATTTATGTTTCTAATTTTTATACCAGTTTCTGTGTCAAGAAATGACAGAAGCTTGAACTGGTAGTAAAGGCAATAGTACTTGGATTCAGAATCTTTGCTTGATCGGGTTTGAAAGGTAAGGGAAAAAGAGGAATCAAAGATTTTTTTTGGATTTGAGTGTTTTGTTGAGATGAGGAGGCCTGGTGGAAGCTATACAGAAAGGATGGCTTTAATATTAAGAATTCTGTTTTGTCAGTGCTGGGTTTATGATGTCAAGTAAAGATGTCCAGTAAGCAGCTTTTTACTGTCAGCCTAGAGTCCTAAGAAGAGGTCAAATCTAATCACGTAGACTTGAAAGTCATTGAGTTACATTACGGTATTCAAAACCATCTCTTTAAGTGAGTTTAAATGGAATTACCGGGGAATTTGTGATTAATTAAGAGAAAGGGGTTCAGGTCAAGCACTTCCGAAATTTTGGGCAGATCAGAAAAGAATGGCTCAATAAAGGAGACAATTTTTTGTCTTCTAAGAATAAAAAATCTTTTGGGGACCTTCATTGTCTAAATAAATCAGAAGACTAATCTCTAAGTTTAATACTGCACAAAGCCATTGGGGACAAAAATGCAAATACTGTTTACCATTGAATTTTAGTGGTGAGTCCATTTTGTTGGTGCCAAAGTTGACAAGTACATGCTGAACACAAAAAATAAAATCGCACCTTTGGAAATTATTTAAGAGGTGGACGTGTTTGGAACAAGTAGGAATGTAAAAGGAACAAAACAGTTGTCAAAAAATACAAAAGAGAGTTCCTGTAGTGGCTCAGTGGTTAATGAACCTGACTAGTATCCATAAGGACGTGGGTTTGATCCCTGTCCTTGCTCAGTGTGTTAAGGATCTGGCATTGCCATGAGCTGTTGTGTAGGTTGCAGACACAGCTTGGATCCTGCATTGCTGTGGCTGTGGTAAAGGCTGGTAGCTCTGTTTCAACCTCTAGCCTGGGAACCTCCATATGCTACGAGTATGGCCCTAAAAGGACAAATAGACAAAAAAAATGCAAATGATAAAAGTAAAGATATAATTATAGTTATATTTCCTATGTAGGAGAAGAAAGAAAATGAAACTGAAAGAAAAATCCATCCCAGAAATAAAAGCACTTGAGTGGAGGAAGAAGATTGATGTGTAAAGAAAAGGAAAGACGACAAAGTCATGAGGCTGGTCTGTAGATTTAGCAAATGAGAGGGAAGTCTGGAGAGTAGTCTTTGTGTTCTGCCCTAACAAACTGCCTGAATAGATGTGGCATAAATTCTTTGATGTGTTTTAACACTGAATAATGGTTTCCACAGAGGTTGAAATCAGCATCCACCATTTTTAAAATACCCCACCTACATAAAAGTAACGTAAAGGTGGGTATTAAGACTTTTTAAGACTTTGAACTTTGATGCACTTGTAAAATCCATGAAGAATATGTATTTCAAATAATTTTATAGCATTTTTAGAAGAATCACATCAGTTGGGTGTATATAGTAATAGCTTGATTCAGAATATGTTCAGAGCAATGTAGCCACCCTTAAATATCAACAACTTCAGCTTTGTAGTGTAAAAAAAGTATTTTGAAACTCATATTGCAAATTTCACTGTAAAAGAGTGTTCATGATATATTGGAAGCATTCAAATATAAGTTTGGTAATTGGCTTCCTTTCAAAGACCAGACTTTATTTCATGTGGATATAAAATAGTGACAGTTATGTTGCAGTTGAATTATTCACTCTTTCCGGACTGGGTGGTGCCATTCCCTTAGCCAATCAGAGTATTCTCTGTGGTCACCTGATCATAGGCACACATTCTCATTCGTCAGTTCTACCACCATCTGGGCACAGGCGCTGCTGTGCTGTGTGCTGGTCTAGAAAGGCGATGAAGAAGGTGAGGTCCTGATTTCAGCACTGCACGGTTTCTGACAGGGATTCTAAATATCCAGGGACTTAGACTCCTTGGAAGTTGTAGCCACAGTTATGAATATATGCAATTTTTATCAGGTTAACAGTGAGGTATGTGACCCGAAATTTTTTTTTTTTAAAGATGAGGAACCATTGGTGTAGGCTTTGCATATGTAAATACATGACTGGATTGACAGAATGTTGTTTTTGGTTTTGTCCTCAAATTCCCCTGATCTTCTTAGGGAGTCAGGATTCTTAATCTTGGCTCCATTGGCTTCGTTCTCTTTTCTTTGGGATTTCCATCAGCCCCAAGAGACCTGTGCTACTGTAGCAACATAACAGGGTGAATAAGGCTAATTTCTAAGTAGGTAGAAGGAAAAATATTTTGGTGATTGACTATTATCTTTTTTTTTGAGTCCTATAAGTATGCCTCTGATAAACTATTCAGCATTTGTAAACATGTGCTCAGAAATATATTTCTCTTGGTTAAAATTGTGAACACTTAAAGTATACTTCATGGAGTTTTGTTTCTTCTTTCTGAGATCTACAAAGGTTTTGCCCTAAACTCAGAGTTACTCTTAGCATAAATTCTTAAGATGCTGTTGACTTTTTGATTCCCTTCTCTTTATTCTGCTGCTGGAATTGAGTCTGAATCATTGATCAGAATGTTTTTGTCCTAACATGGCTTTCAAAATGTGACCTTCTGCTGGAGGTAAGGAGCTAGGAATGACAACAACACTATTTGAGCATGGAGAAGGAAAGTATAATATTTGAGTAATGAAAGGTTACAATAAAGAAAAGGAATGCTGCAAAATAAGTTTATGAGGTAGGAGCTTTTGAACATGCAACTCCTCAAAGAACTCTGGAATAGAAAATTATCAGCACTGTAATGACACTTGGTGTGGTGGCCTTCTGATCCAGAAGAGATTTTCTGAGGCACCCTAGGTACTTTCCCCACCTCTCATAGTTTAAAGTCATAAAACGGTACCAGCTGACTCTTAAGTATAATATTCCTGAGTGGTGAGTTACAATGTCTGCTAATAAAAAGTTTTATACTTTGACATGTTCTGTGAAGCTTTTATTGTGGGTCGTGAATGTTTAATGTCCTCTTAGGAGCTTTGAGGTGAATATGTTTTCATAGCACATGTGGTGCCATTATCCTGTGAACTAAACTAATGGCTTTTAATTATGCCAAGAGCAGTGCATCTTGGAGTGGACAAATTCATAACATATTTTAAATTGCTAAGATGGAAGGCACAAGCCAAAGGTCTAACCTGGGATAATGTCTGAAGAATAATTTTCTTTGCTGAGATGCCACCTCTCACTTTATTTTAATATTTTTATTAAAGTATAGTTAATTTGCAGTGTTGTGCCAATTTCTGCTGTACAGAAAAGTGACCCAGTCATACATACATATATACATTGCTTTTCTTATGTTATCTGCCATCATGGTTTCTCCCAAGAGATTAGATATAGTTTCCTGTGCTGTATAGCAAGACCTCATTGTTTGTTCATTCTAAACATTATAGTTTGCATCTATTAACTCCAAATTCCCAGGCCATCTCGCCCATCTCTCACTTTTAATTCTCAGGTTGAGGTGTACAGTTGACTTCTGGCATTCACATCTGCAAGATGAAGGAGAAGGTGTGTTGCTCTTGACTTTGGGAGAGACAGTTTTCAGCGAGGGTTTTTGCTTCCTCTCAGTTTGGATTTGAACAAGTCCCCTGACAAGAAGCACTTCTTTTGCCTTGGCTGCAACATAGGGAAGAGCTATTACATAGGAGAGGCTTGTTGAGGATTACCAAGAGAATGTGATTAGACAGTGACTATTTAAGAGATCTCTTCTCTATTATTTTGGTTAAATGAGGTTTAAAGATAACTAACAGGGCCATTAAGAGATCTCTGCCCAGTTGGCAGTCTGGTGCTTTTGCTGATGTTTTTACCCTTTGATTACTGTTGTACTCGTTTTAATATTCTGCAACCTCTTAGTCTATTAGACATGGCTATCTAGGGTAGGAGGGGTGTCAGCTGTACTTCCTTTTGTATCCCAGTTGACATGTATGTATATGTTAATCTTAGTATTATCTGATCTTTTGGTTCTAAAAGTGGATGAGGCTTAAACAGTACCCTTGTTGCTAACATATTGAGTGTAGCCCTGTTCCACTGTAAACTTTCCAGTGATCAGACGTGTTCCCCGACTGTCATGAGTTGCTGGAAATTCACAAAATGAACTGAGATCCTCAGTGTTGGGTTCTGCAGAGGGCTCCTGTGAATTTTCCTGATATGCTCCTAGAGGTTGTCCTCAGGTCATAGTATTGGGGATGGGAGAGAACAGATGCCAGTAGGGATGCATGTGACTATTTCACATTTTTGGTAAAATAAATACTTATGACCTTGCTGGAGAGTCCTAGCTTTACTCTCTCAATGCTGGGGACATCATGACACCAGTGAAATCTATTGAATTTTCTCCCAATCAATCCAAGGCATAATCTGGTTTTTGTAACTGTCTTATAATAGTTGAAGTAAATTTATTGGAAAACTAGAATTCCTGGCACATAGTCATCACTTACTAAATGTTTCTGGAAGTGAATTAGTAAGAACTTCTGTTCCTCAAAAGGAACATGTAATAAACATACACATGTTTCAGGGAATGAGAATGTTGATTGTGATGCTTGGCTGTGATTACTTATTTATTTATTTACTTATTGGGCCTCGCCTGCAGCATGTGGAAGTTCCTGGGCTAGGGACTGAACCTGCACCACAACAGTAACCAGAGCCATAGCAGTGACCACACTGGGTCCTTAACCCATGAGCTGTCAGGGAGCTCCCCACATGGCTTTGATTTAAATATAAACTAACTTTGTAATGACAGGTCAATTGCCATATATTCTTTAAACACTGGTAAGTTGAATAATTAACAAGTTTTAAAAATTGTAATCTTGGAGTTCCCGGTGTAGCACAGTGGTTAATGAATCTGACTAGGAACCATGAGGTTGCAGGTTCAATCCCTGGCCTTGCTCAGTGGGTTAAGGATCCCACATTGCCATGAGCTGTGGTGTAGGTCACAGATGCTGCTCCGATCCTGCGTTGCTGTGGCTGTGGTGTAGGCTGGTGGCTACAGCTCTGATTGGACCTCTAGCCTGGGAACCTCCATATGCCGCAGGAGCGGACCTAGAAAAGGCAAAAAGACAAATAAATAAATAAATAAATAAATAAATAAATAAATAAATAAATAAAAATTGTAATCTCATAATTAAAATTCTACTTGGAGGCCGAAAAAATACCTATGCTGTTCTTTACCTTATACTCACCTGAGAGTTTCCTCAGTTGAATCCACATCTCTCATCTCTGTAAAACTCAAGGTGGCAAATATTAGCATATGTAATTCCTTGTGTTTTCATGAGTGGAATGTTGCCCATAGCCTACTACTTGTTAAAGACTGGTAGACAAAGAAGTTGGGAGGCAGCATATATTACAGGAACTCCACTTAATAAAGATGGTAGAAAGGGCATCAGTTCACTGTGAGAAAGAATTCATAATCCAGATAATTCCAGAGGTGTCTAAGTTAAGATGTTTTAAAAAATTGAGAAGCCCTTTTTACTGAAAACAGAGCTTCCAGTTACAACTATAATTTTTCTTATTTTAGCAACCCCCTCATCTTATTAAACAAACCCCTGTTCTTAGTAGTGAAGTTAATAAAACTTAGGCTGGTCTGATGCCTTTTGTGTCTTCCCAAGGACAAAAGAAAAAAGGAGTTTAATTATTACATTGGATAAATAGTTTGTCCAGGGATAAAATGCTTGTGATACAACTAATAACCTCTCCATCCATTGCACGATATCTCACGCTAGATTGTAGTGTCACCCCATCCTTTGAAGCTATTCACTGAACAGCAAACTGTGGCTCATAGCATTCTAACCCAGGCACCAGTTATAGAAATATGGATGTATTATTGCTATCATATAAATATATTAGTGCTGTATATGTTTTGACTTAATTCATGAAACTTTTAGTGCTAAGATCAATGATAATATATCTTTAAGGATATCCCTGATGATTCAGCAGGTTAAGGATTTGGCGTTGTCACCTCTTTAGCATGGGATCCCTTTTCTGGGAACTTCTGCTTGCCAAGGGCATGGCCAATAAAAAATATATGTCTTTAAAAATACCAGGCCTCAAGCTTCTGCTCAAAAACTTTTATTTTGCTGATTGATAAATTTATCTGTTGCCAAACTAGCAAACTTTGAATTAAAAATCAGAAGCTTTGATATATTTGCCTTCTCTTCATCACTAACGTCATAGCTTAACATATGTGTTTAAGAAGATAAAAAAATGTATAAGTGTGACTCACAGGATAAGAAGTACAAAAAGGTATATCCTTTAACCGAGAGCTCTGGGAATAAATGAGCTCAAGGTTCATTTATTACACTGATAGATTCTCAGAAAGGCTTAGAATACAGTCTGTGCAGCCTCACTGTAATCAGATGGTTGATTGTTCTGGCTAACAAGTATCCCTGGTTATGCTGCTTAAGCCGTACTATAGGGTGATCAGCTAGTCCCCTTCAGGAGGTATCTGCATTCTGTGTTGGTTGCTACAGGGTTACGAACTAACAGAAAGACTGTTAGGCTAAGAGTATTGAATCTAAATCTGTCAGGGGGCACAGACACGGAAGGCAGAAAGTCCTTCAGTTAAAATCCCAGATCTATCATCTATATGTTTGTGTTTTTAATTATTTTTTTTCTGTTGAAAATGACACTGCATTGAACATCTGCATACAACTGTCTCTGGGCAGTCTTCAGTCATTTCCTAGGATACATTCCTAGAAATGGAAGTTCTTAGCTAAAGTTATATAATTCTCAGGGCTTTTCATTTTTTTTGCCCTGTGACTCTCCAGAATAGTTTACAATCCTGTGAGCTCTGTTTGTTTTTTTTTGTTTTTTGTTTTTTTTTTGTCTTTTTAGGTTTGTACCTGTGACATATGGAGGATCCCAGGCTAGGGGTCGAATTGGAGCCATAGCCACTGGCCTTCGCCACAGCCACAGCAGCACCAGATCCGAGCCACGTCTGCAACCTACACTACAGCTCATGGCAATGCCAGATTGTTACCCCACCGATCAAGGCATTTTCATGGATACTAGTGAGGTTCGTTACTGCTGAGCCACAACAGGAACTCCAGCAAAATTTAAACAGTATATTGTATAACTATATATAAATTTTCGTTGATATTCTGAAGGAAGCCAAGGAAATATTGGGTAAAGGCACATAGAAACCTTTAAAATTACTCATAGTGTTGTATTTTTTTAACTTCCTTGATGGATTTATGGGTGTTCATTTTATTTAAATCATGCATTTCTTTTTATAGGTTCTTTTGAATATATGATACCTTTTCAATAAAACTGTGGTTGGGGCCCAGTCTGTACCTTTGGCCATATCTTAGAGTAAATATTAGTAATAAATAAAAAGATTTCTCGTAACTATTATTTTACAAATGCTGTACTAAGAGGGAAGCAGAAGAGCAAGTATGTGGGTAATGAAATTAATGACTCAATCAATTAATCTGAGAAGAGAAGCTTAAAATGTTTGCTAAGACTAGACTATTGAATAATCATACAGTAGCTAATGGAATTATTTTAATAATTATCTGATTATCTATTTATCATGCTAAGAATTAACCCAATGAAGCTTGCGTCCTATCACAAAATTAAAATATTTCCCTATTTTTTAGCATTCTTTCAAATGTAATGATTCCTGAAATACCCAGTATTTTAACCCGAGTCTATTCCATTTCTTATGATATATATATATAAATTCTTATAACTATTACTGTACTAAATACAGTTTATTACTATAGTGTGTGTATATATATATATGGTGTATATGTGTAACACACGCATATATATATTTATAAGTTATTTGAGGGTTTTTAATAGTTACTTGGAGTATGAGCCTTCAGTTCAACTGTATTCTCTGCCCAATATTATTATTCTGTTGTAGTCTGAAGAATAATAGACTTTTATAATATTTCTAGTAGTGGTCTCCAATTTAAAGTTTTGCCTTCTGGGGGGTATACAAGACAATTCAATGGAGTGTGGAAAGATAATATTATAACATATTTTTATATTATTTCCAGCCAAAAACAGGCAGGAAAAAAACCCAAAATTTCAATAATTATAACACAGCTTGACTATCCCTCTGTTGATCTGAATGACATTTGGTTATACCTTATAATAACTTGTTGTCTAAAGTAAAGGAGGTATCCTGTGGGTGAGTGGGCAGTTAAGATGTGTTTGATACATTATATCATAACAAGACATTGTTCTACAGTTAAGATGTGTTTGGTAGATATTTGTCTTATTTAACTTACAGATGAATGGAGGTAATAAATGTCTAGTACTTAGAGCAGTCAGAGGCTCAGGGGCGGCACTAGGTGCGCGTTAGCAATCATGGTGATGATGATAATTACTTTGAATAGTTCTATCTAAATTAGCTCAGGAGTTCCCGTGTGGTGCAGCAGAAATGAATCCGACTTCCTAGTAAGCCATGAGGTTGCAGGTTCAATCCCTGGCCTCGCTCAGTGGGTTAAGGAACTGGTGTTGCTGTGAGCTGTGGTGCAGGTTGCAGACGTGGCTTGGATCTGGTGTAGGCTGGTGGCAACAGCTCTGATTAGACCCCTAGCCTGGGAACTTCTATATGCCACAGGGGCAGCCCTCAAAAAAAAAAAAAAAAAAAAAAAAAAAGACAGAAGACAAATAAATAAATAAATAAATAAGCTCAAAAAGTGGACAACCGGCATTAAGATATTCTGTAGAGACACACAAATTGAAAACTATGCTAATGTAAGTACAAATGAAAAAAAAATTAAAATGGTTGATATTTTTATTTCAACAAACTCTTTGCTAACTGCATTACAAAATTAAAACAATTACAGTAAGGGACTTCCCTTGTGTCTCAGTGGGTTAAGGATCCAGTGTCACTGGTGTGGCTATTGTTACATCTGTGGTGTGGGATCCATCCCTGGCCCAGGAACTTCTGCATGCTATGGGTGTGGCCAAGAGAAAATGGCCAAAGCCATTCAAATCCATCTGGAAGGCATGTAGGCATTTACATTATTGCTAATTACAAATCTTACTTAACTTATGGGTTAATTGTTCCTTAAATAATAAGCCAATGAAAGTATGTAGTTGTCACAGTAAGACATTTGAGAACTAAACATACATTTATTTGTTTGTTTATTTTACTTTGGCTGCACTTGCGTTATGTGGAAGTTCCTGGGCCAGGGATCAAACTTGAGTCACAGCTGTGGCAATGCAAGATCATTAACCCCCTGCACCACAAGGGAACTTCCAAGAACTAAACATTTAGAACATGATGTTTGAGTATCATGACTTGCAATGTCCCTGAAAAATAGTTAGCAGCTTCTTACTATGTCTTCTTTAATAGTGGAAAGCAAAAAGTCACATTTAGGGAATGACAGGGACAACACATTTTCTTAAAACTAGTTGAAGGAATACTAGGAAACCATGTAATACACTTCGATGCATTCCTGTGCTCAGAAATATTGTTGGAATACATGTGGAAAGCATTGCTGAATAAAAAGTGAAAGTATTAGGAATATTACTGAGCATGGGAGACTGACTATAGAATTGCATTGATTTTGTTTCAATGATGAAAATCATGAAGAGCTACACCATTTTTTGTTTGTTTGTTTTTAAGGGATGACCTGTGGCATATGGTGGTTCCCAGGCTAAGGGTCTAATTGGAGCTGTAGCTGCTGGCCTAAGCCATAGGCACAGCAACACCAGATCCGAGCTGCATCTGCAGCCTACACCACAGCTCACAGTAACGCCAGATCCTTAACCCACTGAGTGAGGCCAGGAATCAAACCAGCATCCTCATGGATACTAGTCAGATTCATTTCCGCTGAGCCTGATGGGAATTCCCATGAAGAGCACCTTTTAAAAAACATTTGAAACATTATGGAGAAGATTATATTCTCAATAGTGAAAAATTCTCTTGTAAAAGCAAGGATTTGGGGAGGATGAGTATGGGGTTCATGAAGGAAGATGGGTGAATATGACTGCTAATGGAGTGTCTGCTTGACCAGACATAAAATAAAAATCTTGGGTAAGTTCATAAAGTTAGTTCCTACATAGAATTCATACTTTTTTGCTGAAATAAAGGCAACTCTGTACACCAGTGTCAAATAGAAATGTTTAGACGGAGTTGGAAGAAACAGAAAAAGTAGCTTTAATTGCCAGGCAAAGAGGGGAACACAGGCTAGTGCTTCAAGGACTGTGCTCCCCTTGGAAGTGGTAGTGAGGAGTCTTACAGTGCTTGGGAAGCAGGGAGTGATCAGCTCAGGGGGTGACTTTCCTGGTTGGTGGGTGGTGAGGTAACTGGCAGTCAGTGTCATCAACCTTTGGGTTCCATCTGGCTTGTGGGCAGCATACAGTTGGCTTCTTTCACTAGTGGGGGCTTCAGCACCTGCAAAACAGCTCCAAGGACATGGCTCAATAGTCTTTGAAGAACTGAAAGTCCTTCACTTTGTTAAATGGCTGAATTATTATTACTGTGTTCTTTTTTCTCTCTGTATTTTCTCGCTTTTCTGATTAAATTGGTTCTTTGCCCAGAATTTTTCTATAGCTAAAAAGGCAGGTAGAGGACGTGAGTGTGGGGCTACTATGGGAAGCCCTCACAGGGTCCTGCTTGGTTATACTTTCCTTCTTAGGCAAGCTATTGCAGCAAAGAAGTTGAACCAGAATATAAAACCTGAGCAGCATGTTAAAATGAGATATGCAATGACTATAACATGGACAGTCTTCTTGTAATTTTGTGATATAATACTTAATTTGAATTTAATTTTAATGTTTAATTTTATGAAAATTTAACTGTTCTGGAGTCTTGCAGTGATGATAATCATGAGCTTTTCATGGCATATTCCCTTGGAGATATTTCCAAGGTGAGGATGACATTTTTTTACAGTGAGAAAGCACCTGGTTTCTAAGTAATCTTACCACAGAGAGAACATTTTAAAAATGGATATTTGAGTATATTTCCTCATTACATCAATAAGTTGCTGAAAATGATCTCAGTATGTCATGTATATAATCTCTAACATAAGCAGACTTTAAAAATTTGAATGTCTAATTTTCTCATTGTTTAAATAATGAGGTAAAGTGAAATCTGAATCCATTTGTTAAAATATAAAAATGAAATACTGTGTGATTAGTGTGAGAACTGATTAACATCAGGGAAAGTGGAAAATTACCAGCTAAATTTCAACAAGATCCTTTTATAATTGATGGGTTAGAATAAAAAATAAGACTCCTTTTCCATTTGGATCTGTGCATGTTTGTGGCATTTCTTTTTCAGTTTCAGAAGCCATTAAAAATATTGAGATAAACTGAACTTGAAACCAGCCTTTCATATTATTGTTTCACAAAGTTTGTCTTAAGGTTTCAAAAGTAATGAAGCGTATTCAGTCACATTCTATTTGTAATCCAAGTAAAAGTGATTGATTTGTTGCATATAATAACATTTATAGAAAATATTGTATACTTATTAATTTTCATTTCAATCTTTTGTAATACATATATGTCAGTACTGGAGTACAGATCTGTGATGAAAATAACATTTTAGGTGCTTTTTTCACAAATATGTATTCAAAATACTTGCTTATGGTGTATGTGGTTGACTGAATTGCTGCCACAGGTAACCATTTCTAATCCCTGCAAACTGTGACTACATTATGTGACAAAGGAACTTTGCAGGTATGACTAAGTTAAGGGTCTTTACATGAGGAGAGTTTCCTGAATTTTCTGGGTAAATTCTAACTGTATTCAGAAGTGTCCTCACACGGGGTCGCTCAGAGAGATTTGACTGCAGAAGAGAGGAAAAGGGGATGTATGTGATAACGCAGGTGGAGATTAGAGTCATGTGCTTTGGAGATGGAGGAAGGGACCACAAGCCAAGGAATACAGGTGCCCGCTAAATGCTGGAAAATGCAAGGTACCAGATTCTCCCTTCAGAGCCTCTGGGAAGAATCAGCCTTGCTTACATCTTGACTTTAGCCCAATAACTTAACATTTCTGACCTCTAGGACTGTAAGAGAATAAATCTGTATTGCCTCAGGTGTGCGGTAATTTGTTACAGCAGAATTAGGAAAGTAATATACAGTGAGTGGTGGAAGAGGCTTGGAGACTATTAATATCTGCTCCAATTTCCAGAGTTAATGAAATGCTCCTGCTCGAGGTTAGGAACATTAACCTTAGATGTTTTATAGCATCGTGTTTTATCTCATTTCCCTTCTTTCTTTGGCTGTCTACCATCATACCACTGATTTCCTGATGACTTTCTGGACCAGATCCCAACAATCCACTTTGAATAAAATTTTCAGAAATTCTTTTAAAAGATTATATAAATAAGTTAATGGGATAATCGAGTTTAGAAATCAAATTCAGAAAGCAAAAAGTATTTCCTATTTTAGCATGAATTTTCAAAAGCAAAAATACACTTACACATCCCAATTAGGCATCCTTGAGAATTAAGCTTTACTTAAGAAATTGAGATTTTATACTATCCTTTTATTTTTTTATCATTTATTTATATGTATATTTTTCTACTATACAGAATGGTGACCCAGTTACACATACATGTATACATTCTTTTTTCTCACATTATGTGTTCCATCATAATTGACTAGACAGAGTTCTCAGTGCTACACAGCAGGATCCCATTGCTAATCCATTTCGAAGGCAACATTCTACATCTATTTACCCCAAGCTCCCAGTTCCTCCCCCTCTGTCGCCTTCCCCCTTGACAACCACAAGTCTATTCTCCAAGTCCATGATTTTCTTTTCTGTGGAAGGGTTCCTTTGTGCTGTATATTAGATTCCAGGTATAAGTGAGATCATATGGCATTTGTCTTTCTCTTTCTGACTTACTTCACTGAGGATGAGAGTCTCTAGTTCCATCCATGTTGCTACAAATGGCATTATTTTTTTCTCTTTTATGTGTATATATACACCACATCTTCCTGATCCAGTCATCTGTTGATAGACATTTGGGTTGATTCCATGTTTTGGCTAGTGAATAGTGCTGCAATGAACATGTGGGTGCATGTGTCTTTTTTAAGTAGACTTTTGTCCAGATACATGCCCAAGAGTGGGATTGCTGGGTCATATGGTAGTTCTATGTATAGTTTTCTAAGATACCTCATTACTGTTCTCCATAGTGGTTATACCAGCTTACATTCCCACCAACCCTGCAGGAGGGTTCCCTTTTCTCCATATCTCCTCTAGCATTTGTTATTTATTAACTTATTAATGATGACCATTCTGACTTGTGTGAGGTGGTAACTTGTACTAGTTTTGATTTGCATTTCTCTAATAATCGGTGATGTTGAGCATTGTTTCAAGTGCTTGTTGGCCATCTGTATGTCTTCCTTGGAGAAATGTCTGTTCAGGTCCTTTGCCCATTTTTCCATTGGGTTGTTGGCTTTTCTGCTGTTGAGTTGTATAAGTTGCTTGTATATTTTAGAGATTAGGCCCTTGTCAGTTGTATCATTTGAAACTATTTTCTCTCATTATATATGTTGTCTTCTTGTTTTCCTTTTGATTTCCTTTGCTATGCAAAGCTTGTCAGTTTGATTAGGTCCCACTGGTTTATTTTTGCTTTTATTTCTGTTGCTTTGGGAGACTGACCTGAGAAAACATTTGTAAGGTTGATGTCAGAGAATGTTTTGCCTATAGTCTCTTCCAGGCGTTTGATGGTGTCTTGTCTTATATTTAGGTCTTTCAGACATTTTGAGTTTATTTTTGTGCATGGTGTGAGGATGTGTTCTAATTTCATTGATTTGCATGTAGCTGTGCAGGTGTCCCAGCAATACTTGCTGAAAAGACTTGTCTTTTCTCCATTTTATCTTCTTGCCTCCTTTGTCAAAGATTAATTGCCCACAGGTGTCAGGGTTTATTTCTGGGTTCTCTATTTTGTTCCATTGGTCTGTCTGTCTGTTTTGGTACCAGAACCATACTGTCTTGATGACTGTGGCTTTATAATATTGCCTGAAGTCTGGGAGAGAGATGCCTCCTGCTTGGTTTTTGTTTCTCAGGATTGCTTTGGCAATTCTGGGTCTTTTGTGGTTCCATGTAAATTTTTGAATTGTTCTAGTTCTGGGAAAAATGTTATGGGTAATTTGATAGGGATTGCATGGAATCTGTAGATTGCTTTGGCTAGTATGGCCATTTTTACAATATTAATTTTTCCAACTGGGAAACATGGAATATCTTTCCATTTCTTCACATCTTCTTTAATTTCCTTCATTAATGTTTTCTAGTTCTCGGCATATGAGTCCTTTACTTCCTTGGTCAGGTGTATTCCCAGGTATTTGATTTTTTGGGGTGCAATTTTAAATGATGTTGTATTTCTATATTCCTTTTTTAATATTTCATTGTTAGTATACAGAATTGCGACTGATTTCTGAATGTTAATCTTATATCCTGGTACTTTGCTGAATTTGTTGATCAGTTCGAGTAGTTTTTGGGTTGAGTTCTTAGGGTGTTGTATATACATTATCATGTCATCTGCATACAATGACAGTTTTACCTCTTCTCTTTCTATTTGGATGCCTTTTATTTCTTTTATTTGTCTGATTGCTGTGGCTAGGACTTCCAATACTATGTTGAATAACAGTGGTGAGAGTGGGCATCCTTGTCTTGTTCCAGATTTTAGCGGGAAGGCTTTCAGCTTTTTTCCATTGAATATTATATTTGTGGTGGGTTTGTCATAAATGGCTTTGATTATGTTAAGGAGTGTTCCCTCTATACCCACTTTGATAAGAGTTTTTATCATGAAGGGATGTTGGACTGTGTCAAATGCATTTTCTGCATCTATTGAGATGATCATATGTTTTTTGACTTTTCTTTTGTTAATGTGGTGTATGATATTGATTGATTTATGTATGTTAAACCATCCTTGTGAACCTGGGATGAATCCCATCTGGTCCTGGTGTATGATCTTTTTGGTATGTTGTTGGATTCGGTTGGCTAAAATTTTGTTGAGAATTTCATCAAAGGTATTGGCTGATAATTTTCTTTATTGGTGGTATCTTTGTCTAGTTTTGGAATTAGGGTGATGGTGGTATCATAGAATGTCTTTGGGAGTGTTCCTTCTTCAACCTTTTGAAAAAGTTTAAGGAGGATGGATATAACTACCTCTTTATACTATCCTTTTAAAATGTGTTCCTCACCAAAGGTTTAAAGTTATATGGGTAAACTATGTCGTACTGGATTTCCAGGTGCTCAGGCTTGCTAATCTGAATTTGAGTATACTATGACAAATGTTTAGTTTTATTGAGCATATATCAGTTCAGTGTGAACTGTTTAAGTGGTTAGTGTTGCAGGTGTAAACTGAAAAAATTTGAGTGATTTAATGGATAAAAATGGGAATGTTTTGTTGAATAGAGAGGAAGATTTTCCTAAAGTCCCTGGTACTTTATGTTGCTTGCTTTTCACTTCCCATTATAGTCTGGTGTTCTGTCATGAAGAAAATTAAATTGGTTTCTGCAGGAAATGAGATCAGTCTAACAAAGATGCATTTCAAGGGACGCCAAAACTTAACTAGACTCATTCTTTAACCACTTATGTGGATGAAATTAATATAAACTGGGATTAGCTTGTAGAAATATGGATGGTTGTTCTAATGGGTGATTTTATTGTTAAATCTCTTTATTAGGATTAAACCTGGCATCAAACATTCATTTCTGTTATGATACTTGCCAAATAAAAGATTTAGAAGTGTGTAATTTCATCACCCAAGAATTTATTCCTGTAAAGATCCAATGAATCTTCCAGATTAGTAACCTACATACGAATGGATTTAATATGTATGAATCTATTTCATTGCCTGCAATAGAGGGTCCTGAAGTAATACACTTAAATTCTGTGCAGATAATTTTGATTTTTTTATGTTCCACCTTGTAAAGATATTTTGTTTTCAATCAGCATAAATTAGAATTTTTAGACCATCATCAAAATATAAGGTTTTTTTTAATCAATTTAACATATGTTTATCTTTGAAAAATCATAGCTACATTATTTGAAACTCATCAGTTAATATTTTAAAAACAATTTAAAGATATTCCTGGGGCTTATTCATAAACTTTTTTTTTTCCTTTTTATGACTCCACCTGCAGCATAAGGAAGTTCCTGGGCAAGGAGTCTAATCAGAACTGCAGCTTCCGTCCTCCGTCACAGCCACAGCAATGTGGGATCCGAGTTGCATCTGCAACCTACACCACAGATCACGGGAACACTGGATCCTTGACCCACTGAGTGAGGCCAGGGAACAAACCCACATTTTCATGGGCTGGTTTCGTTATCGCTGAGCCACAACAGGAACTCCGAGAGGCAACAGATTCTGGTTAACTTATAAAGTAGTGTGAAAGATACATTGCATAGACATGAGATATGTGGCAGTTTGAGGAGATGCTTCAGGGATGAGGTAGTATTTGAGCTTGGAATTGAAGAATGAGTAGAAATTGGACAAAGAACAAAGATGGAAAAATGAAATATGTGAAAAGTAGAGAACTATCTAATTTATTGTAGTAAGTGCTTTATATAGGCTGGAAAATTAGATTGGATCCAGCCTCTGAATATCAGACAGGGGGGCTTGGTCTTATTGTATTAGGCAATAGGATTTTCTCCCTGCTCCCCCCCTCCAGCTTTATTGAGGTTGTAATTGAGCAACATGTAGTTTTTAAGGTATAAAATGTGATGTTTTGATATATACATTGGGAAATGACGGCCACAATCAAGTCAGTTAACATATCCATCCTCTCACATAGTCATGAATGATGAGAGCACCTAACATCAACTTATTTAGCAAATTTCAAGTGCACAATATAGTATTATGAATTAGTGTTACCATACTGTACATTAGATCTGCAGAACTGTTTATTTTGCATAACTGAGACTTTGTACTCCTTGACCAACATCTTTCCATTTCCCTGAACCCCCAGTCTCAGCTTAACAACAATCACTTTTCTCTGCTTCAATGAATTCAACTAATTTTGATTCCACATATAAGAAAATGCCATCTCTTTTTTTATTCTACTTATTTATTTTTAAAAATTTATTGAAATATATTGATTTACAATGTCGTATTAGTTTCAAATGTAACGCAAAGTTATTCAGTTAGACTTCTACATTCTTTTCCCTTATAGGTTATTTATAAGATGTTGCTATGCAGTAGGTCCTTGTTGATTACCTGTTTTAGCTATAGTAGTATGTATATCTTAATCCCAAACTCCTAATTTATCCCTCCCCTACCTTTCCCCTGTGGTGACCATAAATTTGTCTTCTATGTCTGTGAGTCTGTTTGTTTTGTAAATAAGTTCATTTGTATCATTTTTTTAACATCCTGATATAAGCAGTATCATAGGGTAGTTGTCTTTTTCTGTGAGAATTACTTAGTATGATAATCTCTAGATCCATCCATGTTGCTGCACTTGGCAGGATTTCATGGTTTTTATGGCTGAGTAATATTCTATCTTCTTTATCCATTCATCTGTCAATGGACATGTAGTTTGCCTCCATGTCTTGACTATTGTAAATAGTGCTGCAGTGGACGTTGGGGTGCATGTATCATTTTTGGGGAGTGGAAATGTCTCTTTATTCCATGTTCATATTTTTACTAAAATGAGGGCTTATACTCGACTACATAATACCTTATACCGAGCCCATAATATTTCCAGCAGTAGCATCTGAAAAATCTTAATTTCAGCCTAGCTTTTTGCTATCATTTTGAATTACAGTTTTCTCAGGATATTTGTCTGAGTTCAACTTATTTCACTTAGCATAATACCAGTTTTATCAGTGTTGTTGCATATGTCAGAATTTCTTTCTTTTTTAAAGACTAAATAATAGTCCATTCTATATATTTATCACATTTTGTTTTTAAAATAAGCAGAAAATGGTTAGATTTAAATTTGCCACTTTTTAATATACCTTTTTGTTGTTGTCTCTCTGTTTCTGTTATTTCCTTCTTTTGTTTAAAATGGTTAGTGTGCCATTTTGAAACCTTTTTTTTTTTACTGTATATCTTTTCAGTTACGTTCTTAATATTTACTGAAGCGATTATATATGCATTATTTTATTTTAACTCATCATTGTAACTTTATAGCCTACTTCAGATTAATATTAATTTAATTCCAACGAAACAGAGAAACTTTACTCCACATAGTTTCATTTTGTTTGTATGGTTCTTATCATGTATATGCATATGCATATATGCATATATATATGATATGCATATATATATTAGAACCATATATGTATATATACACACACACAGATATGCTGTGTATTTGTGTATATTTGTGATGTATGTAAAATGTGCATTACAGCACACAAGTATTATTCTTTTTCAATGGAACATTTAAAGTGTACCTTTTTAGTAACTTTGAAATGTATAATATAGTGTTACTAACTATAATACTGTGCTGTAGATTAGATACACAGAATTTACTCATCTTAAACTGGAAGCTCATACTCTTTGACCAGTATCTCCCCTTTCTCTCCACATTAGCCTGTGGTAACCACCATTCTAGTCTCTGTTTCTGAGTTTGTCTTTTAAAATTACATTTCATATAGAATTTGTCTTTCTCTTTTTGATTTCTCTCTTAGCATAAGAACTTCAACCTTCAGTCATGTTGTTGCAAATGACAGGATTTCCTTCTCCGTCATGCTGAATAATGCTCCATTTGCATGTTTGTGTATAAATAAATATAAATGTATATATGTATATATTTTATGTCTTCATGCGTTTATCATTTATTCATTGACTGACACTTAGATTGTTCCATATCTTGGCTATTTTGAAAAAACATGTTGCAGTGAACATGAGAGTGCAGATATCTCTTTGAGATCCTTTGAATATATCCAGAAGTGGAATTACTGGATCATATGGTAGTTCTATGTTTAATTTTTCCATCATACTGCTTTCTGCAGTGGCTGTACTGATTTAAGTTCCTACCAGCAGTGTTAACAAGGTTCACTTTCCTCCTCCACATCCTTGCAATTATTTGTTACTACTTGTCTTTTTGATAATAACCATTCTAACAGATGTGAGGTAATGTTTCATTGCAGTTTTGATTTGCATTTTTCTGATGATTAGTGAGGTAGAACACTTTTTCTTCTGTCTTTTGGTTGCTTGTATGTTTTCTTTGGGAAAATGTCTATTGAATTCTTCTGCCCATTTTTTAATCAGATTGCTTGTTTGCTATTGAGGTATATGCATTCTTTATACATCTTGGATATTAATCCCTTGTCGGATATATGATTTACCTTTTTATTTTGTTGATACTGAACACCTGCATTTTACTTTGAAGTTATCCCCCTTATTTTCATTTTTGTTGCTTTTGGTATCAAATTCAAAAAATTATTGCCAAGACTGATGTCAAGGAGCTTACCCACTGTATTTTCTTCTGGGAGCATTATGATTTCAGGTCTTACCTTCAAGTTTTCAATCCATTTTGAGTTGTTATTTTTGTAGGATTATAAGATAGTAAGTTTCATTCTTTAATGTATGACCATCCAGTTTTGCCAGCACCATTTATTGAAGAAATTGTTATTTTCCCATTGTATTTTCTTGACTCCATTTCTGTAAATGAACTGACTATATATACATGGATTCGTTTCTTGGTTTCTGTTAATGTTCTATTGGTCTATGTGTCCTTGTAGGTCAATACCAAGTTTTGGTTACTGTAGCTTTGTAATGTAGTTTCCAATCAAGAAGTGTGTATCCTTCAGCCTTTTTCTTTCTCAAAATAGCTTTTGCTCTATGGGGTCTCTTGTGACTCCATATAAATTTTAGAATTGTTTGCTTTATTTCTGTGAAAAATGAAGTTGGAATTTTGATAGTGATTGCATTGAATCTGCAGATCACTTTAAGTAGTGTAGATATTTTAACTATATATTTTTCCAGTCTTTGAGCATAGAATATCTTTCCATTTATTTGTGTCTTCTTCAGTTTCCTTTAATAACATCCTATAGTTTTCAGTGTATAGATTTTTCACCTTTTTGGTTAAATCTGTTCCTAAGTATTCTAACTGGGCATTTTTAAAAAAATTTCTTTCTGATAGTTGTTAGTGAATAGGAACACAACTGATTTTTATGTATTTAATGTATACTGTAACTTTATTGGCTTAGTAATTCTAAAATGTTTTTGGTGGGGTCTTTAGGATTTTTTTTAATATCAGGTCATCTGCAAATAGAATTTTACTTCCTTTCCAATTTGGATGCATTTTATTTCTTTTTTTCTTGCTTTTATTAGGACTTCCAATACAATAATGAATAAAAGTGGCAAGTGTGGACATTTTTGTAAGGAAACTGTGGCAGCAATAAATTCTCCATCCTTGCTTGTTTTTGGAATGCCTTTACTTAAATTCATGTTTGAAAAATAGTTTAGCTCTATATTGAGTATTTGGTTGACAGTTTTTTCTTTCAGCTCTTTGACTAAGTCATCAACTGCCTTCTGTCCTCTCTAGCTTAAAATGAGAAGTCAATAATTAATCATTTTGTCATGAGCAATTTTTTTGTCTTGTCTGTTTTAGATTTTTTTTTGTCTTCGACTCTCAATAATTTGAGTATGATGTGTCTAGGTGTGAATCTCTTTGTGTTTATCCTACTTGCATGTTTTTGTGCTTTTTGGATGTTTAATGTTTTTTGTCAAATTTTGGAAGTTTTTTTTGCCATTTTCTCTTCAAATATATTTTATGTTTTCTTCCTTTCCTGTTCTTCCAGGCCTCCCATTACAAGTATATTGATATTTTTCCATAGGGTTTTCAGTTCAGTTAATATTTTTACTGTTTTTATTTTCACTTTGTATTTCTGCTTGAATAATTTCTATTGAATGATCTTGAAATTCACTGATTCTTTCTCCTTTTTTTCTAATCTGCCATTGGGCCTCTCTAGTAAATTTGTTATTTCAACTATTAACCTCAAATCCAGAATTTCTGTTTTTGCCTTGTATAATTCATATATCTTTATTGATAAGTTCTATTCATTGATTCATTACTATCATACTTTTATTTTTTTAAATATTTTCTTCTTTTAGTTCTTATAAAGTTTTCTTTGAAGCCTTTATCTAATTCCAACTTCTTGGGACACTCACTGACAGTTTCTCTTGACTTTTTTTTTTTTTTTTTAGTGTAAATTGCACCTTCCTGTTTTTTGTTTGTTTGTTTTTTGTTTTTCATCTGTGTCAATTTTTTCTTAGACTTTTTAGATAATATAGGAACACTAGATTCTGATATTTCCCCACTGAAGGTTGTTAACTGTTTTTGTTTGTTATGTTTGTTGTTCAGTAACTCACCTGGACTAAAGCTTTGAAGTGTCTCCCCTTTGATGTGTTGCCATTGATGTCACTGCCCCATTTTTTTTCTTTTTCTTTTTTTTTTTTTTATGGCTGCATCCATGACATATGGATGTTCCTGGGCCAGGGATTGAATCCAAGCCACAGCTACAACCTACCCCACAGCTGTGGCAATGCCAGATCCTTTAACCCACTGTGCTGGGCCAGGGATTAAACCTGTACCTCTGCAGTTATCTGAGCCACCACAGTCAGATTCTTAACCCACTGTACCACAGTGGGAACTCCTTTTCATTCTTGTACTTATTTTAGCCTGGCTTCCTAAAGGTTGCCCTGTTTCTGCATAGCCTGGAATTAAGGCAATGATTGAAGAAAGGTTATACTTCAAGCAGTAGGGCTTTTATCCTCTGCAAACGGACCTGTATATGGATAGAGGAGCAAATGAGAAGTTCAGGTCATCTGAAATCTGTCCCGGATTTACTTTCTGCTGGGTTCTTTGTGTCTTTCTTATATGTACATGCTACTTCAGAGTTAGCCTGGAATGTGTGAATAGTTTGGAACTACTCTACAGGCTTCAACTTCAGTTAGGTGTATACTGAATCAGTTGAAAGAGCTATTGAGTCTCCCTGAAAAGTGTCACTTTCACATACAACGTGTTGTGCATGGCATCTGCTCCAAATCGATTGAGCCCCCTTGATTTTGCCCAGAAGGTGGCACAGCTTCTGGTCCTCACAGCCTACCCCATACCACATTCCTCTGGGACCTCCTTATCAGCTCTCCTGAGAGGAGATGGGAGCTGCCTTGGGAAATAACACCACAGACTCTTACTATTCTTTCTCAAAGTTCAGCAGTTTTAAATAATTTTTTTATGCCTTTGGTTAAGTCTCACAGCTCTGAAACGTTATTTTTGTCAATTTTATCCAGGTTACATTTCAGGGGTGGATTTGCCTATCTCCCCACCCAGCCATAAGGGAGATTCCCTGTAATTTCTTTGAAAAATTTAGTTCATAAATCTTTTTATTTGTCCTGAATTGATCCTAAAAGATAAAAAGTGTCATACCGTGGCTCTAAAAATGTCATGTACACAGGTGCCAGAGTTATCATCCTTAAAATGTCCTTGTGTTATTTCTTTGTGTTACTGATAGCCCCTTCTTAATTATGCCTGAGCCAAGGTGGAATTTTTGGTTATTCAAGCTGTATTTATATTCTCTTATTTTTAGCCATATATTTATAACATATGGATTAATAAGACTGCAGTGCATTCAGATCACCTAACATTATTTCAGGGTTAAGTTTCACAATTATGGCTTTAGTTTCGGTTCTCTATAGCATCCCTGAGGTATTTACCCTGACTTCGTTTTCTGTTTCTACTCTATACTTCTCTCGTCAAGATTCTTCAACCAGAAGATGTTACATCTCCTATTGTCGTGATGACTGTTTCGTCTTCAGACAAGGGAAAGATCTCTATGTCTAAATATACACACAAGGAATTATCTGGGAAGGGTCACTATTTTAATGCCTTACTATACTTTTGCTTTTGCAAGTACATTCCCAGAGGGGTTCATACCAGGTTATGAACGTGTGAAATGTCCCTAAAGCCAAAGTCGTAGAGTTTTGAGTTCATATTTCTGATTGTCTGAGTTCTTTTAGAGCATGTACACTGTCACATTGAGGTTTAATTCATGAATAATGAAATAATTACCACAGATGTATAGGAAAACAAAAAGAAAAAAAAAAACCCAGCCAATAATTAGACTACCTTGAGGGGGACATTGTGGCATATGGGTTTTCGGCTAAGCAGATATGCCTCTTAATAGTTTCTTGCTTGGATCAAGTCATTTAATTTATGCCTCACTGTTTACTCATGTCTAAAATGAAGATAATAGTACTTCTCTTTTAGAGTTGTAATGAGAATTAGGTCCTGGCATACAGAGAACGCTTAAAAATTGATGTAGCCTTTGTTATTTACATAATTGTGCCTACACAGTTATTTCTTACATTCTTAAAACTGTGTGGAAATTCCATGCTAGCAAAATTCCTAATAAGAATTCCAGGTGCTAAATGTCCCCATTTGAGTCTACTTGCCGTTTCAGTTTTGAGGTTCCAAATGATATGACTGAGTTGATTCCAACTTAATTTGTTCAGACTGATACTAAGTAATTAATTTAGCTCTTGCCATTTTAAATTAATTTAGATGAAATTATCCAGCAGACTTCCATAAAATGAGATATCCACAAAGTGTGAGATGGTTGTTATTTGCATGGTTATGCCTGAGTAAACCTTTACTGTATTACATTGTTAATTAAATTTGAAGCCATTATCTTATTGCTTACAAAATTTGATTTGGAAACCATCACTTTCGTTTTTTACTTTTTGTCCTCCTTTTGACTTTTTGTAGTGCTCTGGGTAACTCAGAACCTGCTGATAGCTCTTATCCACAAGTTTTTGTGAATTATTCACCTCTCTGTTTTTGTCTTTTTAGGGCTTCATCTGCGGCCTATGGAAGTTCCTTGGCTAGGGGTGGAATCAGAGCTACAGCTGTCTGAGGGCTCCGAGCTGTGTCTGTGACATACACAATTGCTCTTGGCAATGCTGGATCCTTAACCCACTGAGTGGGGCCAGGGATCGAAGCCACATCCTCATGGATACTAGTTGGGTTCCTTACTGCTGAACCACAATGGGAACTCCTGTTCCCTTTTATTTAAGCAGATTATGAGATAAGGTGGTATGGGTACTGTGACACAGGGCATATATGTCAGATGATTAGGTTGACTTGGTTATGATAAAAATTATTTTTTCCCAAATGCTTTTAGGCAATGGACTAATGAATGGATTCTGCCTAAATATCCTTTTCATAAAAACTCCCCATAGATGACTCTATTGATCATTGAAAGTTTCCACTGGGGGATTCCCCAAGCTTAATTACTGTCTATAGTTCACTGGTATCTTGCAGGGAGCAAGACTAAGACGTCATTAACTCTTACATTGGACAGATGCTTGGATTGTACATTATTTTTGTCTTAATTATTAATGTATATTCACCATCATGACAATGCAGTTGCTCTCTATATAGTAATGTATTTTGCTAATGCTAAAAAAACAAACAAACAATGAAAAAACCTCTTTCAAAAAGGGAACCCTCCTACATTGTTTTTTGGGAATGTAAATTTGTTGCAGCAACTATGGAGGACAGTGAAAATTCCTCACAAAACTAAAAATAAGAGTTGCCATATTATCCAGCAGTCCTACTCCTGCCCTATATATCCAGACAAAACTGTAATTCAAAAAGATACATGAGCCCCTATGTTTATAGCAGCACTATTTAAAATAGCCAAGACAGGAGTTCCTGTCATGGCGCAGTGGTTAACGAATCCGACTAGGAACCATGAGGTTGCGGGTTCGGTCCCTGCCCTTGCTCAGTGGGTTAACGATCCGGCGTTCCTGTGAGCTGTGGTGTGGCCGCGGCTTGGATCCTGTGTTGCTGTGGCTCTGGCGTAGGCCGAGGGCTACATCTCCAATTAGACCCCTAGCCTGGGAACCTTCATATGCCGCGGGAGCAGCCCAAGAAATAACAAAAAGATGAAATAAAATAAAATAAAATAGCCAAGACATGGAAACAACCTAAATGTCCATTGATAGAAGAATGGATTAAGAAGATATGGTACATATATACACGAAGGAATACTATTAATGCCATTTGCAGCACATGAATGGACCTAGAAATTATCATACTAAATGAAGTAAAGAGAAATACCATCTGATATCAGCCATGTGTGGAATATGAAATAAGACACAGGGGGACTTATTTGTGAAAGAGAAACAGACTCATAGATCTAGAGAACAGACTTGGTTACCAAGTTGGAGAGGGGGTGGGGGAGGGATGGACTGGGAGTTTGGGCTTAGCGGATGCAAACTGTTGTATATAGAATAGATAAACAATGAGGTCCTATTTTAGAGCACAGTGATCTACAGTCAATGTCCTGTAATTAAATTATAATGGAAAAAAATTAAAAAAAAAACTAAACTTTTTTCTGAATGGAGTGACACTTTGCTCCCAAGTAATATGTGGGTACTTGAACAATAGTAGTGGTTCCAGTATTTCCATAGATTTATTTGTTTAACTTTGGTTTTGTTTATTCATCCATTTAAAATCAGGTGTTTACCCAGCTCTAAACTCTCTGAATTTAATGATGGTACACCATAGCTTTTTTATTGGCAGATTTCTCAAATCTGAGCCCATTTTCCTGGAACATCATTGTGATATAAGATTAGAAATTATGTTCTTTACATGCAAATTAGGTAAGTGGGCCATGACCTAGAGTCTGGAGAGTTGGTTAAGCTTTTATTGAGATTGTGACTGATTGATGGGTTTGACTTAGCAGTATTTAGAAGCAGAAGGTTACAGCCAATGAATCATTAGTAGCACATGTGGTTTTTTTTTTAACATATTTCCATAGTATCTTGAGGCTTAATTCATAGCTGACATCTCTTCCGGTTTCCCTTTGAGTTTTTTACTTTCAAAATACTATGTACTTATGTTCTCACCTACAGCGGTTCCCGTTTAAGATATGTGTGAACAGAGCTGACCCAGAACAATATTCCTGCTATGGTATTAGAAGGAAAGAGGTCATGCAGGGTGGAATGTCAAACTAGCCTACTTCTGGGCTTGCTTTCACACATTTGAGCCATCTGAGAGTTATAATTATTATAAAAATAAGATAGATTGGCATATCTACTTAATATTATGTTTAAAGAAGACTGTATTACAAAAGATGTATGCCAAGGAGAAAAAAGAATGCTGAGCAGATCTTACACAAGCCTGTTCATTCACTAGGGATTTTCATAATTAGCGGCTAAATTGGCAGAGCTGTGGCTCTTAGTAGTGTTGATATACTGCTAATTACCACTTGTTAAACCTGCTAAGAGATCCTTCCTCACTTGGACCTATGTTAAGAATGCCAAGTAGAAAGACTTGAGTTTTTCTGAAGAGATTCAAAGGCTTGAGACCTGGGGAAACCTAAATAGATTAGTTTAATCTGTTATAGTCATATTTAACTTTGTCTTTCAAAAAGCTGATCTCAAAGAAGAAAGAATTTATCCTGTGATTGACACAGGATAAACATCTTCTCTCAGGCAATCTTATGTTAATCTTTGGTGCAAAGTAGAATAAAGAGGAAAACAATATGACAAGAAAAAATACCCAAAATTCTGAACTCCCACGGAAAAAATGTGAAACTCTGCAATAATCACATTTCCAACCTGGGGAAATATTATGATTAGAAAATATCAAGAAAGGAAAATGTGAATGAAGATTTTCTTTTGATCCATCTCATTATTACTTTTCTATAATATTTCATATAAGTCAATGGGATGCAGTATCATAAATGTATTCAAATTATAGAACAGATAAACATTTTAAAGGATATTATGCCCCATATCATTGGAGTAAATGATGGAGACATGCCTGGTTCATGTCTCCATTTGCCAACTCAAACAAAAACAACAATGACGATTTTATTATTTGGAAAAATTGCAGCATGATATCTCCATAGTTTGTGGACACATTGACCCTCAGTGGTTATGGTGTCTTGCCAAAGGCCGCTCAGGAGATGGGTGGCTGAGCAAAAACACCCATTTCTCAACTTCAGATCATCTGCTCCACTCCAGAGTTTACTGTCTTCACAGTATACTATAGAAGACCAACACAGTATACAGGGTATAGTGTAGAAGACCAACTTTTCTCTTACTTTATATCTCTGTGAGGCTGAGCTTTCAAAGTGAGATAGGTTGTTTTTAGGTAGAGAAAATTATATTTAATTGTCATTTTCAGTTTATAATGCATTGATTTTCTTATTTGAATCTCAGAATAATTCTTTGAAGTATGATAAATGATTTCCCATTGTGACTCAGCAGGTTAAGAACCTGACTAATATCCATAAAGATGTTGGTTCGATCCCTGGCCTTGCTCAGTGGAATAAGGATGTGGTGTTGTACGAGCTGTGGCAGAGGTCACAGATTGTGGCTCAGAGTGACCGTGGTGTAGGCCTGCATCTGCAGCTAGAATTTGACCCCTAGCCCTGGAAATTCCATATGCTGCAGGTGCAGCCCTTAAAAGAAAAAAACTGAAATATGGTAAGTATTTTGCCATTTATATGGGGAAGCTCAGACTGATTTAAAGATTCCTTGGCTGGTTATGCATTAACTCTGAACCCCATGTCCTTTGGTTCAGTGAACCTACCATGTTCTTACGCTGTCCGACTATCAATATGTAATATCTCAGTAATTTTCAAAATACATTTTGAAGTATCTCTGTGTTACCCCAAAGGTGATTTGGTGCACAATTGAAAAGCAATGTAAAAAAGTCAATAAACTAGTCTTCATATTAGAAACCTAAGATGACTATAACAAAAACCAAAGCAGAGATCTGTCATTAGGGCTCGATGTGCTGTGTCTCTGTATGTGCATTTGCTTAATTTTTCAGAAATAGATGAAATCATATTTGCAGTCCACTCGTCAAACATTGAACATTTTCTTTTGTAAGTCATCATTTTTGGCTGGTTAAGTAGGGTGAGAGGGTGACAGAACATTGTAAATCAACTATAATAAATATTTAAAAGAAAAATACTGTTAAACATTATTAAACAGTAAGTAAAAAGGACAAAATAAAGCACATATTATGTAAGGGTTTCTTTTATGATTTGGGAGCACACTTATTGTAAATGCAAGTAAAGTTCTTTCAAAATGAAGTTCTGAAAACTAATTTTCTCAGTCATGGTCCTTTAGTTAAAGATGAAGGAAAAGATGGTACCTTGCAGAAATGCTTATGAATGGAGTTCCCACTGCAGATGCTTACGGAATGTTATGCTTTAACTCTTGTGTCTGATATTAGGCATCATTTTCATTTGGGGCCATTTAGTTGGACTTTAGTTAGTGGATGAGGCCCTTTATTGTCCACTGACAACTTTATTTGGGGAAAGCAGGAACAAAAGTCTTAATATAAATGCTGTAGTATGGTTTAGGTATAAAAATTTTAGGTATTTGAAGAAATATACATCTACATTAACAAGTACTTTTAGTAGTTCACTTTCAAAAGTAATAAGTTTTGGTAATGATTCTATTGCCTAAATCAACCACACCATTTTTTTTCTTTAGAGCAAAAGAAACAGATAATACTGCAAAGCTCAGATTTGTAGTTTCAGGTTTTGTAGTTTCAGGTTTTACATAAAGGGGTAAACTTTTTTTTTTTTTTTTTTTTTTTTTTTTTTTACTGCTCAGCTTTTCTATACATATTTATGTGTGTTTTGATGGGGTCAGGAAAGCGATAAAGATAGGTTAGAAGAAAAATGGGTTGAGGTTCTGATAGGGAAATTCTTTTGCTGATTGTCTATTCATTGATTTATTCCTATTAACCCACATTGTCTGGAAAAACAGGCATATCACTGTGAAAAAAATGAAATTTGTTTAGCAGCATTAATTCATTTCAAATCCATGTGGCTTTCAAGCATCTTTAACATAAATGTAAGATATTCCAGCGACTCATACTTCAACATTTTGATTAAAGTGAAACATGAAACAATTTAAAATATACCTGGTATACAAACTTTTAAGTATTACCAAAAAAATGCCTTTTCTTGAAAATACGTAGAATATTTTAGATGTTTTAAACAGGTGCATACTTAATACTTTGAGTTTTCAAACACTATTTCTCTAAGATAGAATCCATTTAAGAACTAACTTTAGTAGTTCTTGCTGTGGCACAGTGGGTTAAAGATCCAGCGTTGTCTCTTCAGCACCTCAGGTCACTGCTGAGGCACGGGTTTCATCCTCAGGGTGAAGGATCAAAGGTGCAATGGGTTAAGGATCTGTTGTTGCCATGGCTGTGGTGTAGGTTGCAGCTGCAACTTGGATTTGATTCCTGACCTGGGACCTTCCATATACCAAGGGTAGGGCAAAATAAAAAAAAAAAGGAAGAACTAATTTTAAGAAATGAGTGGGGCTTCAGAGTTATCACAAATGGAGAAAAATGACAGTATGTAAAACTAACTAATGACATCACCTTGCTTATTTTGAGTTCTTGTTATGTTCTTGACACTATGATAAACTGTTTACTTATATTACCTCGTTTACTTTTCTACAGCCATCCTATGAGGTTGGTATAAGTATTATCCCATTTCCTGGAAGGAAACTAAAGATTAGAAAAGTTAAGTTCATAAGCAGGCTGGGATTCTTGCTTGGGTGATCTGTTTATAGAATATAGTATCTTAACTCTTATAATTTACAGATTCTAAGAAATTCATGAATATTGGTCTTGAATTGGTTCAGTGGTGTGCTGGCAATGGCTCTTACAGATTCCTGAGAGTTAATGATTATATATCTAGCAGTTTTTTGAGTTGATTTATAAACTTTGCTACTTTGAAATCAACCATCATTGGTGTATTTAATCCACAGAAATGGGCAAATCAGGACTTTTTTTTTTTTTTTTGAGAAAGTGGCTCACTAGCACACTATGTAGTATATTTTTCTGCCAGTGCTGTTTGTCAAAGTGTAGCTTCCAGACTCACAGTTTAAATGGATATGAATGGAATCCTTAATAGATTTTCCCAGTAACATTTGTCTTAGTGTGAGAAATTGTTATTAGTATAGCTAGAACTGAGAATATTAAATTTAAAAGCATTTATGCTGAATTTCATAGTGGAAGAGAGTCCCTTTCTTAGCTTCCAGTCTTTTTATCTGAGGACTTTGGAAAGAAAGCCTCTGTATGACTGACTGTTCTTGATGGAAATAATCAATAAACAATCTAAAATAAGAATAGAAAAGAGTTTTCTTTGAGCCAAACTTAGGATTATAGCCCAGGAAACACAGATTCAAAAAACACTTGACTTGTGGTCTGCTAGAGTACAAAATGGAAGAGACTTACATAGGCAAAAACTGCAAGGTTAAATAGGTTGTTTGTTAATTCTAATTGGAGCTGGCAAGAAGTAAGGGTGCTTGTTAAGCAAGGATTAACTGGGGTCTGATATGGTTGCATAGTTACGAGAGAGACCTTGAGACCATAAGGGTGCAGCTGGCAACTACTAGCAGATATTGTATTGAGAATGGCTGGTGATGTCCCAGAGTTTGATAAACTTCACAAAATTCAAATTCTCAGAAATAGAGGAATATGTCTGAGACCACATCCACAATGGCCATCCACCTTGACAGTCTGAACCACAGTTTTATATCCTGTCAGCACAAAGGACAGACATCAAACACAGCAGGGATACGTCCTTTCAAGGTATCAAAAGAGAAAGATTAGCATGTACACAACAAGTCAACATGACTTTTGAGTCTGGGAAGGGAACCTCATCCTTTTTTTTTTTTTTTTTTTTTTTTTTTTTGTCCTTTTGCTATTTCTTTGGGCTGCTCCTGAGGCATATGGAGGTTCCCAGGCTAGGGATCGAATCTGAGCTGTAGCCCTCGGCCTATGCCAGAGCCACAGCAATGCAGGATCCGGGCAGCGTCTGCAACCTACACCACAGCTCACGGCAACGCCGGATCCTTAACCCACTGAGCAAGGCCAGGGATTGAACCCGCAACCTCATGGTTCCTAGTCGGATTTGTTAACCACTGCGCCATGACGGGAACTCCGTAACCTCATCTTTGAATGAGTATGAGCATTGACATTACAGGAAGTGGGTGCATTTATCCCTATCTGTTCAGTGGGAATTCTGGAACAACCCTGTATGTGCATTCTTTCTTTTTGTTTTTGGTCTTTTTGCCTTTTCTAGGGGCGCTCCCATGGCATATGGAGCTTCCCAGGCTAGGGGTCCAGTTGGAGCTGTAGCCACCAGCCTACTCCACAGCCACAGCAACACCAGATCTGAGCCATGTCTGCGACTTATACCACAGCTCACAGTAACGAGGATCCTTAACCCACTGAGCAAGGCCAGGGATCGAACCCGCAACCTCATGGTTCCTAGTCGGATTTCTTAACCACTGAGCCACGACAGAAACTCCCCTGCATTCTTTAAAAAGATGTTAAAGCAGATGTACAATGCATATTTGTCAGGCCATTAAAGAGGCAGTTATGGTTAGCATGAGGTTTATGCCAAATCATGTATAATCCAAAATGAATTCCTTTTACCTCAAAAATGCCTCAATTTGTGAAAATTTCTTCTGTTACTGTGGGGTATAAAAACAGTAGCTACACCCAGATTTGAGATGTTCCTTTGACTACTAGCTGAGATAGTCTGAGGAGGAATGGAAAGATGTTGGGCTGGGAGGCACAGTAGCCCATGATAGGAGGGTAGAGGAATTCAGAGAAGGAAAGTTTGTTGAAAAGTAAAACAAAGCAAAACAAAACATGGGTGTCAGAAACGTTCGTGGTACACGAGTAAGCTTAGTGTTTACATGCTTCTTTTATCCATAAAATAATTTTAACTTGAATTTTGGAACCCTGGTACTTAATCTTTCCTTGAAACTATAAAGCACCATTCTCTGCTGAGAATTATTTCATTGGTAGTGGTTCAATTTAATAAATGCTAAAAGACTGTAAGTTGTAATTTTGATGCATTGCATCAGGTTATCATTTTTCTTCCTAATGTTCAAGAAGGAAAGTATGTCAAGAGGACATAATCTTACTTGCATTTTGTGTTTAATGTATTTATAATGTTCTTCTGTTCGGAAAATGCTCTTTTAACATCTTCCCATGCCCAGCTGCATTGCCTACTGGGTCCTGTTTATTTAAAGCTAAAGCATTTGGGCATGATAATGTGTTTGTCCTGATTGGATCTGGATACTTGTTGATGATGATGAAGATGATGGTGATGATACTGATGATGACAACCCGTTCCCTCTCTCTGCACAGAATGTCCCCCCAGACCTCTCCATCTGCACCTTTGTGCTGGAACAATCCCTCTCTGTCCGGGCCCTGCAGGAGATGCTGGCTAACACCGTGGAGAAGTCAGAAGGGGCAAGTACTAGATTTATGTAGACTTGGAGTATTTTAACGAACTCAGCTACTATATGAATGTTTTCTTTCACAGGTTTTGGAGATTTTCTTTTCTGCTGGAATAAGTCAGTGCTTTTTAGTTGTGATTTCCTTAAGTTTGACTTTCTGCTTTACCCAGCAAATTTGTGATGTCTTAAAGAACTTTAAAAAAAATATCAATCCTTGGGATGATCTGTGTCCTTGAAACTCTTGCTTATGTCAGTAGTTAAAACAGAATCTTCTTTTTGAGCATTTATGTGTTTTCTCACATCTTCAGAGCTCTTATTTTTACTATTTCAATTAATTGCTTTATGCATGGCTATCATTAATCTTTGTTTCATTCCCAAGTGCATCTAACCATCTGACTGTGTTATAAGCTTGTTTATGGCAAGTAAAATTTCATGGCACTCATATTTTAAGTAATGAAATTACGGTGATACAGCTTTAGTCGGTTGTAATTTTGCAAATAGCTAATCGTTGTGTTCTGAAAAATAGAAATTCTTGTTCTGTCTCTTAATGAAGACATTTTTCTTTGAAAACTTCTTTGGTAATTTATGTTCCATTCTATGCTTTCTGGGCTACTACACATTCTTAGCCATTTCATTAAATTTTAGAATTAAGCAGGATGAATGGTCATTTTTTTTTCTTGTTTGCTTGTTTGTTTGTTGCTATAATTATTGTAGTATATGGTTTATTATTTATTTCCAGAAATGAAACTGAAAATTTGTATTTGCCAGTACTGGTCCATGTGTTGCTGTTATTGTTAATCATTATTCCGGTTTGAATAAGGAAAGAGATTAAAAAATGATACCATATGGTTCAACAGAAAATGATGATCAATTTTGATGTACTGTATTTTCATTAGTCTTGTTTTTTCAAGTTTTAGTGTTACATAACTTAGGCATTTAATTGGTTTGTGCATTCATTTTAAATTAATTTAAAAATGTAATACCATACTATGTATGTATGTATGTATGAAGGAGAAACTTTAGTGGTTTTTTTAATTAGATTAACTATTTTTAAAATGATCCAAATATGTTATGCATATTTTAATTTTTGAAGTTCATTTTTGGTAACAACAGAGTTTGAAATTATAGTGTTAAACTACCTAAAGTTTTAAAAACTATTTTCTATTTTTTACTGCAAAGCTTTTAGAGTAGGCTTGAATCAACAAGGAATAAAATATTTCTCAATTCAACTAGATTTCTTTCTACCTGGAATAACCCCTCCTTATTTGTAAACATCAGTGAGGCATAGCAACTTTGAAATTCAAATCTGTCTTTACAAAGAAAAATCCGTTTTCTTCTGCAGAAGCGTCTAGTAATGTATGTATTGTCATTCCGCTTATCTTTGTAGATTCCAACTTATGATTAAATTGCTAAAAATTTAATTTTTATATTGCTAAGCTGCCTTTTCTAAATTTAAACTTTTGTAAAGATGTTTTACCTCCCCACAATTCTGGCATCGGATTAGGGAAGCTCTCAATTTTCTATGTGTATAAGAAGTGTTGAAAATACTATTTTTGGACTTAATGTGTTAAAGATACTTGTTAAAATTTCTGGACCTCCCCCCCCACCAGGCACTTTTATTTAGACAAATCTTATTTTGAGTTGTACCTCATCTTGAAAGTTCCTATCAGAGATACAGTGGTAGTTTATATGATGTATGGGACACCATTTATAAAGCCTAGCATAGCTATCATAGGTCATTAGTTGGAATATAAAAATTGAGAAACGCCTGTTACAGGAAAGGAACCCAATTTCATTGAGCCAAATCCCACTCTCAGACTAGTAACTTTAGGAAGAAACCACTGTCATGTAGCCCTAGGGGATAGTATATTGGGCAGGAAGATTCTTAGACTGCAGAGAAGTTTCATCATACCTAGGAGTGATATTCAAAATATTTCACTGTTAGTTTGGTCCAGGCATCAATTAAGCTGAGTCACCCTTGGCCAGAATACTCTAGTCAAGGTCCCGAAGAGATTTAGGGGATGATCTGAGCAAGGTGGGGGAATCCTGGAGGAGTCAGGGGGGGGCGGGTGATCCAAGTTAGGGAACATTAAGGACTTGGGTCTGAGTTTATTTACCAGGAGGGGTAGTTTTCCACTCAAACAACCGTCTTAATCATGATAATGCAAACTGGCTAAAGAGCATGTCCAATTACATATGATCAGTGGAGGCCGTGGCCCCATACGTATCCACATCTTCTCTACTAGTGCCTCATTTATCTCCATTGAATTCATTATGGGAATCAGTGGCAAATACTTTTTTTTTTTTTTTTTTGCTGCAAGAAACTTTATTGTTTCCATTTGGCCAAGACTTGGGAGAAGGCTCTAGGATGGGTTAAAAAGGTGCCTTGTGGCTGCAGAAAGGGGCTTCTGGCAGAAGCCAGGCACCAGAGGGGCTCCTCAGAGGCCCCTGGGCTCCAGAGGCTCCTAGTGGTGCTTGAGTGTGTTTTGAAGAGGTACTCACCCAGCCCAGCCTGGGAACCAGACAGCTTGCAAAGGTTGGTCAGGTGGTCACCTCTCTTCTTGATGAGCTTCACCTCCTCATCCAGGAAGTGACTCTTCAGGAAGTCACAGAGGTGGGGATCCGCAGGGACCGAACCCAGGGCATACAGATCCAGGAAGGCCTGGTTCAGGTTCTTCTCCAAGAGAATGGCAGCTTCCATAGCATCCTAGGTTTTACCCCATTCATCTTGAGATGGCTTCTGCACATCCTGGAAGAGGGTGCAGCCACCATGCGGCCATCACGCTGGTTTTGCATTTTTAAGAGACACTCCATGCCCCTGTGGTTCTCCTTGGCCAATTTTTGGAAAAAGTGGCTCACGCCCTCCAGAGCCACATTGTCGCTGTTGAAATAGAAGCCCAGAGGGAGACAGGTGTAGAGGCCCGAAGATGCATGTTGATAAGATGGCTGACGATGGCCTCCACCTAGGTGGAATAATTCTGATGGATCTGGGAGCTCATGATTGATTAGTAATAAGGAGTTAAGCTCAAAAAACGGTGTTGGCTGGCCCCGGGGACTGAGGATAGCTGAGTGACTGATTCTGAAGGTTGCAACTGGAAAAAAGGGTAGTTGGAGGCTAAGCAAGGGGCATCCCTGGGTCTGTTCTCTCCAAACACTGTTGAAGCAAGAGACAGATCTGCAGGACCACTGAGTGCACTCTGTAGCAAATACTTTTGTCAAGCAAAATTGTCATCTCTAACAATAAATTATATTCGGTAGAATTACTTTCAGAAAGATCCACTTTTACTTGGATGAAGCGTGCCCACAGGGTGATGCTGATTTTCATGAAATCATTTCTTTCCTTACCAATTAACAGCATAACAAAAATAACCTTGTATATTACCCGATTACACCACTCTTTAAAGATCAACTTTAAGAAGCCTTATTCTTCTTTTAAAAGAAAATTCTTCCTAAAATCTTTATGTACTTCAATACACTGAATGATGCCAATACTGTTTAATGTCACCAATGCAATCATAAAGCATATAGCAATACAAACACACTTGATGATTGTAAGGAAAAAATTTTCATCTAGAACCACACCTTTTCTTTTTGTGGTTATCCATTTTGCTCATGTTATTGGGTCCCACTGGATAACTGAATGGTTTGCCTAAAGCTGCAGGAAATCTAGCAGGAAATTCTCAACATCTTTTGTATCAAATGAAGATGATTAATAACCAAAGGAAACATGTAAGATGAAACAAAAAATATTACCTAATTTTATGAAGTTTTGATTCCACAGAGTTGATTATTGTGGCTGTTAGTAAAATAACTAACATATATGTGGCCTAAGAAGCATTTTGAAAGGTTTCATCTAAAGGGATTTTTCTAAAAATAGCTCTCTAATATTAAAAAATGTGTGATAAGACAGATCTAGTTCTGATATATGTAATCCCATTGAATATCATTTAGCTTTTATTCTTAGTCAAAGCATATCAATGGTAAATAGGCCAGGGCCTATTTAGATTTATCTAGAGAGCTGCTCACAGAACTTTTAAAATCCTGAGAGTAGAGACCATACACATAAGGAGAAAATGACTGAGGGGTAGTACCCATCCCTTTGGCCGAATTTGGTCAGAGCTTCTGGGTATGCATATCCTTGCTTCTGTTAATTTTTCAGTTCTCTTGGGTTTTGTGTGATTCTGGATAACTTGTCTGCTTCTGAATCCATCTCTATCTCACTCCTCTCAGTCTTCAGATTTATTTTGCACACCAGTGACATGACATAGGGCTAAACACAGGGCTTTGTAGCATTTGAGAATTGTTTAAGAATACCACCTCTGTCATGTATTCACTCTGTGGCTTTGGGGAAGGCCAGTCTTTATCATCAGGTTTAGTGATTATTAAATGATGGTGTGTGGGGAACATTTATCATATATTAATAGTGGCTGTTTTTATTGTTTTACTTATTCTTTTTCTCATATCTGTATACTCCCTTGGCTGGATTGTTATTAATACCCGACTGCTTTTTTCCTGGCCTTGGTAGTTTCCTTCTCTGTGACCTTGGCTGGTCCAGAATTCCTCTTTCTTCTACTGCAAAATCCCAACCAAACAGTTCTGTCATGAGATATTGCAAGTTTAATGATGGTACAGTAATGTTAAAATACGAAGTCAGTGATAGTGTTCGCATATTTCCATGTGTGTTCTAGTTGTAAAATTTAATAATTTAGGTAAGCCTATGCTTTTGTCTATTTGTTTTATTAAATCTTATTTCATTCACAAGAATTTTTTTTTTTTTCATTTTTGGCTGCCCCACGGCATTTGGAGTTACCAGGAATCAGGTCTGAGCTGCAGTTACACCCTAAGCTGCAGCTGTGGCAATGCTGGATCTTTAACCCACTGTGCAAGGCTGGGGATCAAACTCATGTTCCAGCGCTCTCAAGACACCCCCGATCCCGTTGTGCCACAGCAGAAACTCCTCACAAGCATTTTTGATGAACACTTTCTTCATACGGTTTTATTTTTGTAATGTCTCGTTTAAGGATTCAATTTTCATAGAAGCACAGATAGAAAGTGAGTGTTAACACAGTAGAGTGGAAAGAGCTTTTGTAACTGAACTCAGAAATTTCAGAAATTCTTACTTTTTCAAATAATATTTTTAAGTTATGATTTGTTGAAAAAGCATTGCTTTTATTTAATGCCATGAGTACATAAGGTAACCAATGCCTGGGTACTATTTAGAAGAGTGTACTTTACAATTATAACATTGGCTATCCTTTCTGTCTTTTGATTGAGTAGTTTCTGGGAGAATTGAGGACCCTGTCCCTTTTGACTTTGTCCTGTAGCCACTTGACTTTTGGTGCCTTGTTGTTAGACTATTAGTAGCTTGAACCAAGAAACAAAAACTAAAATTAAACCAATACGTGCCCCTTATTATATCCTGCTTTTTGATGGGGATATAGGTTGAAATTTATAATTTTGATTGTGATTGGTGTCATTCATTCAATTTATGTCATATTTTTCTCATTAATGTAGGTAAATGGTAGTTTTCTGTCATTTAAATTACAAATGATACTTTAAATAGCTATAAAATTCACAATATAATCTTATAAATATTACTTGTTAAGAATAAATCATTCAGTTCTAATCATTCATCAGCAGCAGGATCCTGCTGTGTAGCACTAGGAACTCTGTCTAGTCACTTATGATGGAGCACGTAATGTGAGAAAAAGGAATGTATACATGTATGTGTAACTGGGTCACCATGCTGTACAGTAGAAAAAAACATACATATAAGTAAATGGTTTAAAAAATCATTCATTTATTTAATGCAAACTGAACATTTATAAGGTTCTCTAGCTGGAAAGATGAATAATAAGTGATTTTTGTTATCAGTTGATTCGCAGCATAATGCAAGAATAGAAGGAAAATTATAATGCAATAGGTTGTGTGTTATCATAGAAGTGTTGATATTCTTATGTTATTACCACGAGGAAGGGATTGGGTATGTGGAACTTGTCCTTCCTTTGAATTTTCTTTGGATTTTCTACGATCATTTCTAAGACAAATAGAAATGACATTAAAATTATTAATACAAAAACCATTTAAAACTTTCCTCCAAGGAACAATTTGATCTCATTATTCTTTAAAATTCTATTACAAGATAGTATTTGTCAAGAAGACAATGCATAACATGTCCAGAGATATTCTTAATATGATTTTTTTATGTTTCAATTTATTGAAATGATTTTTTATTTTACATGGAATCCTAAGAATATTTAATATTTCTAAATTATGTACTGTCTTGTAATTAACGTTACAAAATACTACACTGATTTAATTACTAATCTATTACTACATCTCTCTAGAGAAATATCAGAGTCAGACATATTCACTTTTCATAAGAAATGAAGTTATAGAATATGGGGTACTATTAATATACTTATGCAATTTTTCTAATGAAACCTCTGCCTTTTAAAAGCATATAATCTGACAGTAATAAAAAAAAAAACTGCATCAAGAGACAACCAGCTAAATTTACTGGTAAATGAGGTTTTTAAAAAATACATTTTTTACTTTTTTTTTTGTTTGATTTTTAGGGCTGCATCCATGGCATATGAATGTTACTAGGCTAGGGGTTGAAATAGAACTATAGCTGCTGGCCTATGCCTCAGCCACAGCAATGCCAGATCCAAGCTGAATCTGTGAGCTACACCAGAGCTCACAGCAATGCCAGAATCCTTAACTCACTGAATGAGGCCAGGGATCGAACCTGTGTTCTCATGGATACTAGTTGGGTTTGTTACCACTGAGCCATAACTGAAACTCCTCAAAATACATTTTTAAACATTGAAGCACCATAAACGAGTTTTTAAAAAACACATTTATCAAACAATGAAGTATAAATTTAAGTCAAGTAATTGCATTTAAGATAATTATATATTTATGCAAGTATAAAAGTTGAAGTTTAAGAAGATCTGTGCTGTTTTTCATCATGGTTTAGAGCAAACTCTTTGAGTTAAATTCATGGTAATCTTACAAAAGCTCTTTCACGTTTCTGTACCTTGGTTTTCTCATTTATAAAATGGAAAAAATAATAATTTCCCATGCAGTGTTGTGAGACTCTACTAAGTTAATATAACTAAAGTATATAGATGATTCATGGCACACAGGAAGCATTATAGCTCCGCTGTATGTTATTATTATGATGTTTATTTGGGGAAGTCAGATGTTTTATCCAGACCAAATATTCAGTCCAAAAAAAAAAAAACCAACAAAAAAACAACATATTTGATCCAAATATTAAAAACAAAACAAACAGCCACAAAACCTCCAATTGCCTGAAGGCTCCGGAGAGTTGAACAAGAGCTGGTAATTCTAGAGAGGATTCAAGAGCTGGTAAATGGAATTGGTGCAGATGAGTTTTCAGTTTTTAAGGCTTTTAGCCTGAGAGTTGACTGAAATCAGTACTAATATAGTAGCTAAAACTCTGAAAGAACCTGCACAGTCTTTCTGAAGACAGAATTCACTCCCTTTGGGAAGCCAAAGAGTAATCCTGGAAAAGAAAAAATCAGAGAAAGAGAGCTCTGAGTTATGTGCGTAAACTCTTCCCAAGTCTCTGGCTGACATTAACTATGTCGGTGGGAGACAGATGCCAATTTAGTTACCATGCTAAGAGCCATGCTACATTGAGATGTGCACTGTCACCAAGCATAGTTTGCAGTTTGAGTGCCACCAAATTGATGGCCTGTTAAAACAAAAACATCAACATTCTTCAGTGGCATATAGCAGAATCCACAATCTCAACAATAATAAAGAACAGAATACAATTCACAATTGCTTGACACATAGAAACATGCAAATGTGACCCAATCACAAGAGTAACGACTGCAAAGAACAAACCAGAGATGATCTCACCAGATAAGGACTTAAAGGAGATTTCATGACTGTGTTTAATGAAATCAAGGAAAAGAAGTTTACAGTGAACAAAAAGATTCAAGGGCGTTCTCTTTGTGTCTCAGTGGTTAATTAACCCAACTAGAATCCATGAGGATGCGGGTTCAATCCCTGGCCTCTCTCAGTGGTTTAAGGATCCACGTAACTGTGAGTTGTGGTATAGGTCATAGATACCACTTGGATCCCTCATTGCTGTGGGTGTGGCATAGGCCAGCAGCTGCAGCTCTGATTCAAGCCCTAGCCTAGGAACTTCCATATGTCACGGGCACAGCACTAAAAAGCAAAAAAAAAAAAAAAAAAAAAAAAAAAGAGTCAAAAGCTCAGTGTATAAAAATTATTCAAGGAAACAAAATGAAATTTCTAGACCTGAAAACTATAATATCTGCAAAATTCCCACATCTAGCAAACGGTAGAACTGGGATCTGAGTTCATGTCCACTGGGCTCTGAATTCAATACTTTTAAGCTCTTCACTATGGAGTATCCATGTAACAATAGAACAGTGGAGGAGCCTAAGGGGACATCAGTATTAAAGCAGTGGAAAGAGGAGGAGAGTCCCCTTAAAGGTTCTGGAACGAAAAAGTCCAGGAGATGAAAGAAAAACCAGATAAAGTATTTCCAGAAGACATGTGTGTTAGTTTCCTTGGCCACCGTAATTATTTACTCCAAGCCTGACTGTAACTATTTACTCCAAGCCTGATAGAGTAACTTATAACCTATGAACTTGTTATTTTAAGTTTCTGAGGTAAGAATTACAGCATTAGTTCATTGGGCTAAAGTCAAGGTGCCAGCAAGACTGCATGACTCTGGTGGCTCAAGGGAGGAGTCTTTTTCCTTGCCTTTTCTAACTTACATTCTTGGCTAGTGGCCCATCCTCCACCTTCAAGGCCAGCAACATACTGTCATGTTATATGTTCACAGATTCTGTGGATTAGGATGTAGATGTCTTTGGGTTGCTATTATTTGGCCTATCAAACCATGGAAGTACAGTTTCAGTAAGATGTGGTTGACAACATCAGATGAAAATCAGAAATCTAGTTGAATAAGGACTGAAAAGTGTACTTTGGTTTGACAGGAGCCTTGTTTTTCTGCAAACCAATCAATATTAATTTTAGTTTTCTTATATATATATATATATATATACCAATTCATAAACTCACACACATTTTACATTTAAAAGGCTTTATTCCCTGAAGACTCTTCTGAGCTTTTAGTATTTATTGGTCATTCCAAGAGTGGTCCTTAATAGTTTTTATATTTGATATATTTAATATTCTCCTATGTCCTTATCCTTCTAGTATTTTGGTGTATGTTCAGTGGCACTACATCCAGAAGACTTATTTGTTCAAGCTTTTGGGCAGGCAGACCTAGGATAAAAAATTAAAAGAGTTAATGCTGCATCCATTCTGGTTGACTTTTATTTTCATATTGATTTTTTTTTCCATTTCCTTTCTCTTTAGTAAAGTGAATTTTGGGGTAGTGTGGAGGAAAGAAAGAGTTGGTAAACCTTGCTTGTGGATCATATAATATAGACTGTGTTCCACACATTAATAGAAATGGTTTCTCAGATGGCTGACCTAATGATTCTCTGGGGAAAAAAAAATGAAGTTGACTTAAACACATTATATTGTTCATTCATTTGCAAATGTTACTACTCTGCACATTCTAAGTCTCCATTAAGATACAGTCTCAAAAAATTAAAATATAAGATTATGATTACATTTTTAAAAACTGTCAGGACAGTAGATATTGTCCTCTGAAGAGACCACAGCCGAAGACTGAATAGGGCCACTTTTTAATAAAGACGAATAATACCACACTCACAATTTTTATTTTTGTGTCAGCCAGATGCCTGCCTGGACTATGGTGGTAAATCAATAAAATTTATATTTTGTTATTGTTTAAAGTTATCAGTGACACATAAGGCAAAGCAACAAAGTACCACATAGACAAGTGGAACTACAACAAACCAAAATGTATCCGCACTGCAAAGGAAACAATTAACGAAGTGAAAAACAACTGAAAGAATGTGAGAAAATACTTGCAAACCATATCATGTGATAAGGGTTTAATGCCAAAATATACAAAGAACTCATACAACTCAATGAATGCCAAAAAAACAAGCAATCCAGTTAAAATTGGACAACAGACGTGAATAGATATTTTTTCCAAAGGAGATGTACAAAAGGCCAATGTGTACATAAAAAGATGCTCAATATCATTAGTCATCAAGGAAATGCAAATCAAAACCACAAGGATATATCCCCTCGCACTTGTTAGAATGGCCATCTTGGAAAAGACAGGCGATATCAAATACTGGAGAGGGTATGGAGAAAAGGAAACCCTTGTGCACTGTTGGTGGGATTATAAATTGGTACAAAGCCACTATGGGAAACAATATGGAGGGGCCTCAGAAATTAAAAATAGATCTATCATATGATCCAGCAGGTTCATTTCTTGGAACGTATCTATAGCTACAGGAAAGAAAACACTAACCCCCAAAAGATATCTACCTGCACCCCATGTTCATAGCCGAATTACAGTAGCCAAGACATGGAAACAACCTAAGTGTTCACTGATGGATGAATGGACAAAGAAATTTATGGAATATATGTACAGTGAAATATTATTCATCCATAAAAAGTGAGGAAGTCTTGCCATTTGTGGCAACATGAATGAACCTTAAGGGTATTATTTTAGGTGAAATAGGTCAGATAAAGACAATACCGTATGATCTCACATATATGGAATCCAAACAATAATAAAAATAAAGTCAGAAAAAAATGAGTGGGGGGAATTGGAAGAAGGTTGTCAAAAGATTCAAACTCGTAGTTATAAGATAAATAAATAATGTACAGCATAGTGACTTTAGTTAGCGCTGTGTGTGATACAGGTTAAGAGAGTAAATCCCAAGAGTTCTTATCAGAAGGGAAGAATGTCTTTGTCCTTTGTTACTTTCTCTTTTTATTTTAGCTACATGAGATGATGGAGGCTAACTAAAATTATTGTGATAATCATTTCACAACATATATAAGTCAAATCATTATGGTGTACACCTTAAACTTATACTTGAATAGATGTCAATTATATCTCAATAAAACTAGAAGACAGTGATTAGGGCCTACCATGCATGCAATATGAAAATACCTGTAAATTTCCATTTAAAGTATATATCCAGAGAAAACCATCACTCAAAAAGATACATGCACATCAGTGTTTGTTGCAGCACTATTCATAATAGCCAAGACATGGAAGGAACATGAATGTCCATCAACAGAAGATTGGATAAATAAGATGCGTGGTACATGTATATAATGGAGTATTACTGAGCCATAAAAAGGAGTGAAATGATGCCCTTTGCAGCAACATGGATGGACCTAGAAATTACAATACCAAGTGAAATAAGACAGAGAAAGACAAATATTGTATGAGATCACTAATATGTAGAATCTAATGAAACGTTATACAAAAGAACTTATAAAACAGAAACAGAGTCAAAGATTTTGAAACCAAATTGATGGTTACCAAAGGGGAAATGTGGTGGGGGGAGGATAAATTAGAGGAGCAGGACTGACATATGTACATTACTATATATATGATGGGTGAGTAACAAGAGCCTACTAGAAGTACAAGGTAACTTAATACTGTGTAATAACCTATATGGGAAAAGAATCTGAAAAGGAATGGATATATGTATATATGTGCCTGATTAACTTTGCTGAACACCTGAAACAAAGACAGCTTTGTTAAGTCAACCGTACTCTATTAAAATCACAAAAAAAAGTATCCCAACAAAGTAGAAAACAATTTTTTAAAAGTTTAAATTCCAGAGCCATTTCTACTGTTTTTGCAACTGTAATGCAGAAGCGTATAAAATGAAAATTCCTTCTTCATAATCTCTTTTCCCCCTGAAGATAACCACAGATAAAATTAGTTTATGTCCATCTAGAGCATCACCTATAAAAATATTTTTGCATAAACAGGATCATATTACACACTGTTATGTTATCTTTTGCAACTTAATCATATATGGTTAAGAAAAATAAGGACTCAAAAAATCCAAAGGGTGAGAATCTAAGTTTAACTAATCAGGGCTATGGTTCAGATTTCCTGTAGTTATTTTGACTCTGTTCTTCTCTCCGTATGTTTGATTTTAGGCTAGTTTCCTTCATGGTTACAACATGGGTATAGCAATTTTGGGGATAATATCCAAATTCAGTATCATCTGTAGGCACACAAAGGAACTTACATTCCTTGTTTTTGTTTTTGAGAGTGCCTTAAGCCCATTGTTACTTACTCATACCCAGATGCTTTACTGTCAAAGGAAAATGTAGCCAACACAGTTGGCTTAGAACAAGGGGATGGAGAGAGGAAAGGACACCTGGACTAAACGAGGGGGTTTTTTTTTGAAGAAGGAGGAGGTTTATATATGTAAGCGAATGTTAATTTTGAACATTCATCACCAGGATACATGGCAGACATGGAGTTAGCATTCTTTTGCCTTAATTGGCAATACTTCTTGACATTTGGGATCCTCCAGGTTCTGAGCCAAAATGGGTCTCTAAAGTCAAATCCTTACCTAGGAAAAAAAAATCAAAGTCTGTGCTCAATTTTTTTCTATAGGTAGGAAATGGAAAACCCATGTGTTGTCTTCACCAGCCTGATGCCTGCAGTATTCATTCCACAGAAGTGTATTGAGCTGCTCTTGTGAACTCTGGGCTGGAGATACAGAGATAAATAAAAATGAATCCTTGCTCTTGAGGAATTTAGTGATCTAATAGTGAAGAGAAAAGGTAAATAAATTATTGACTGTGGGTGAAATACACTTTGAGAGTAAATAGTTCAATGAAAATACAGTGGAGGGAACTCTTAATTACTTACCTAACACCACCTCTCTTGTAGGAAGGCACACATCCCATCATGAATGGTGAGGTCCACTGCAGGTAAAAACAGTGAAAAGCAGAGTGAATTCCTCTGTTCATATTGTAGACAGTATGGTGTTACTAGCTATTTATACTGAGACTGAAATCCCCAATTATCTGCTAATACCTTTTATTTCAGAAGCCTGGGCTCTATTTACCTTGTTGTTGAGGAACATCCCTGGAAGAGCATAAATACTGCTTTGGGAATGGAGCTGTAATGCTGATAAATTAACAACTTAACTGATTTGGTGTGTTCATTAGCCAGTGTCTTGTATAAAGCCTCTGTACATAACCATGTACCTATCTTTCATCTGTGAAAATGGTGCAGTAATTTAGAGGGTGAATGTGGTTATACTCTCCCAAAGGGCTTATAGCTAAAAATAATCACTGACTGACAATTCTTTACGTACCACTTATGTGAATGTGGATGGTTATTTGTGGTTGAAATATGTATCTTCTCTTTGTAGGCATTTTTAGTTTTACTGTTTTTATGTCTCTAGAAAGACTGCTTTCTACTCTGAAGCTAAGGATGCTGCATATTTCTTTGTATTTGAATGATGTGGTTTCCAGAGACTCCAGCACCAAACTCAATAAGAAGGTCAATTTAATCAACATGTAATTTAATCACAGTGCCACAGTTATGCACTGTTTTAGATTATGAATCTTGAATGTATAGATTATTTCATTTGATCAGTGTCATCCAATTTGGACATCTTCCTCAGATTTTTTTCATATTTAAAATTTAAAAATATTTTCCATGAGTAAGTGCTCGATAAAAAATGAATTAGTATATTTATGTGAAATAACTATTCCTGAATTTTCTAGTGATTTAAAGATATTCATAACCTACTAAAACAACCTCTAATTTTTGTTTTCTTAAAGTAAGCTTTATTTTCTTAAAACTCTTTAGTGTAACCTGACAGAACACATCCTTCTTCCACTACTTTTTGTCAAAGGGCACTTCCCATTACTCCCCTACCCCCTCACTACCTCTCCTTCTTACCTTTCTTGAGTTTTGTTTCTAAAGCATTGCTTTCTTTCTGACATACTTTTTATTTTTAAATAAACTGTCTAACCTAATTAGAATGTAAATCCCACAAGTGCAGAGCTTTTGAACTATTGTGTTTACTTGCTTTACCGCTAACACCTAGGAGAAAACATGTGATGAACAAGATATTCACTATTTACTAATTTGAGGAATCACAAAATAGAATTTATAAACCAAAAAGTAAGGGACTGAAAAGTGCCAAAAATTCTGTGTCTACTGCAATGGTTAACGGTTTTGAACCTCAGCAGAACATTGACTTTTAAGTTCATGGCCCCTCTCTGTTGTGAGAGAAAAGGAATACATTCAGAAGGGACAATGGGAAACGAGACTTTTGGGGTTAGGGAACCCTGCATCCTTGTTTGCCTGGCACAGTTGAGGTAAAACATGTACAGGTTGATTCCTATTATCTCACTTACACTGTTTCAGTCTGAGCGAGAAATTAAATGGCCATTCTCAGCCATGGTGCTTTGGCGAATCAGATAAAAGTTACTGAAATATTCCCCAGAAAAAAAATACACATGCAAAATCTTTCATATACTTTCAGAGTTGAGGTCTTAAAAGGGATCCAAGTAGTTTTAGATTTATAGAAAAGTCCCATCATTTTCCCCTCCTGTACATGCCCTCTAATTATAATATCTTGCATTACTGCGGTACATTTGTTATAATCGATGCACCAGTATTGACAAGTCATTATCACTCAGAGTTCCTGGTCTACATTAGGGTTTGCTCTTGGTGCTCTACATTCTGAAAGTCTTGACAAATATATAATGTCATGTATCCATCATTACTGGTATCATATAGAATAGTTTCACTGCCCTAAAATTCTCTTGTGCTTCACCTATTTATGCTTCCCCCACCCCTTAACCCCTGATCTTCTTACTGTCTCCATAGTTTTCTGTTTTCCAGAATGTCGTATACTTAGAATGATACAGTTTTTAGCCTTTTTATTTTGGCTTCCTTCACATAGTGATATATAATTAAGGTTTTTCTAAGACTTTTCCTAGTTTGAGAGCTTATTTCTTTTCATTATTGAGTAATATTCCATTGCATAGATGTACAGAGTTGATTTATCCATTGACCTATTGACAATATCTTGGTTGCTTCCAAGTTTCAGCAATTATGAATAAAGCTGCTATAAATTTATGTATAGGTTTTCATGTAGACATAAGCTTCCATTTCCTTTGGGTAAATACCAAGGAAAGAGATTGTATGTTTATTTTTGTGAGAGACTGCCAGATTTCCAAAGTGATTGTCGCATGTGGTTCCAGCTGACAGTGAATAAGAGTTCCTGTTGCTCCATGTCCTCATCAGCAGTTGGCAAAATGTCCTTTTGGGTTTTAGCTGTTCTCATAGTTATGTATTGGTGTCTTACTATTATTTTAATTTGCGAGTTCCAGATGACATGTGATGTAGAACATCTTTTCATATGCTTATTTTCCATGTGATTTCTTTTTTTGTGAGGTATCCCCTGAGATCTTTTGCCTCATTTTTAATTTGAGCTGTTTGTATATTCTGACTACCAGTCCTTTGTTATATATATGTTTTGAAAAAATTTTCTCCCACTTTGCGGGTTAACTTTTCATTTGTCTAACAGGTCTTTCACAGAGCAGAAGATTTAATTTTTTGCGGGGGGCACACCCATGGCATATGGAAATGCTCAGCATAGGGGTCAAATCAGAGCTGCAGCTGCCAGCTTATGCCACAGCCACAGCAATGGCCAGATCCAAGCTTTGTCTACAACCTACACTATAGCTCACAGCAATGCCTGATCCTTAACCCACTGAATGAGGCCAGGGATCGAACCCATTTCCTCATGCATGCTAGTCTGATTCATTACCACTGAGCGACAATAGGAACTCCCCAGAAAATTTAATTTTAATGCAGTCCAACAAACAGCTTTCTTTTATGGATCATGCATTTGGTGTTCTGTCTAAAAAGTCATTACCCAACCCAAGGTCACCCAGATTTTCTCCTGTGTTATCCTCCATGAGTCTTATGGTTTTGTGTATTGTAGTTGGTGATCCGTTTTGAGCTCAGGTTTTAGATCTGTACCTAAATTCTTTTTCTTTCTTTCTTTTCTTTTCTTTCTTTTTTTTTTTTTTTTTTTTTTGTATCTGGATGTCCAGCACCATTTGGTGAAAAGACTATCCTTTTTCTGTTAAATGACCTCTGAACCTTTGTCAAGATCAATTGATGCTATTTGTGTGGGTCTGTTTTTAGACTCTCTATTCTTTTCTCTCTCTCTCTCTCTTTTTTTTTTTTTTTTTTGTCTTTTTAGGGCTGCACCTGCAGCATATGGAGGGTCCCAGGCCAGGGGTCTAATTGGAGCTACAGCTGCTGGCCTACTCGAGGGCCACAGCAATGCAGAATCCAAGCCCCATCTGCGAACTACACCATAGCTCACGGCAACGCCAGAACCTTAACCCACTGAGCGAGGTCAGGGGTCGAACCCACAAACTCATGGTTCCCAGTCAGATTCGTTTCCACTGTGCCACGGACGGGAACTCCTAGACTCTCTGTTCTTTTACTTGTGGCACTCTATCTTGACTATAGTAACTTTATAGTAAGTCTTAATGTTGGGTAGGATCAGTCCTCTTACTTTATTCTTCTCTTTCAGTGTTGTGTTGGCTTTTATGAGTCTTTTACTTTCCCATATAAACTTTAGAATCTGTTTTTCAATATCCACAATATAACTTGCTGGTATTTTGATTGGGATTACACTGAATTGTTTTGTTAAATCATTGTATGCCTCATTACCCCTATCATGTTTTTATGGTAAATGGATGTGGAATTTTTTAAGAGTTCGTTATTATGTGGAGTTTATTGTTATTCACAGTAGATCCATCTAGCATTTATTTAAGATTGGTGTTTAGATTTTTTTCCAATAGCTAAGCAAAAGTCCCATCCTTATTCATGACTGATGACTTCCTCCCTTATTTATTGTGATACCTTTTTTAGTCTTTACATTCTCAGATGGGTTATTCTAAGCTAAATATTTCTGTCACACATGTCTGTCCATTATTGTGCCCAAATAACAATGATTTAATCAGTGTAGTTTAGGAATGGTTTAATATTTAAATTAGGAAGCAGCATATCTTACTTTCTTTATTACATGGTTTAAATTTCTAAAGGAAAAGTTTAAACTTTCAAGTGAAAATTCTATACCTTTTCCTTGAATTAAGTTGAATGTAATAGTGTGAAAGATGGCCAAGTTTACTGTATTGTGTAGGTTTGTTTCATTGTTTGGTGTTATTTGACAAATTTAAAAAAGTATTCTACCTGATTGGAACTAATATCAGGATAAAAACATGAAATTGGGCTAAAGTGTAATGTATGAATTACTGGACTGATTTCGTGACCTCATTTGTTTAATTAAATTTATGGTGAGTTTTTTTTCTCAAACTGATAGCATAATGGACTTTGTCGTCTCATGTAGTTTAAGGTACAGATCACATTTAATATTGTAATATGAAGAGATCCTTTTTTCTCATTCATAATTTCCTCAAATTAATACCACATCTGTTTGTCCTAATTTAATACTTCGTATTATCCATTTAAATTACTTAGCTTGCTTCTGGGAGTATATTGGTAGATACCTCAGTTTGAAGTCCATTGAATCGTTAATTCTCTTATTCATAAATATATTATAAAAAGAAAAAAATTTTTTGAACTAATGAGACTAATAGTTATAGGAGAGAATGCAGGTTTCATGGTGCATACCCCAATGTTATAGTAGGTTCTCAATAAAAGTTTCCTTTCCCTTCCACTGTCAAGGGATAAACTCTGCTTATTGAACCATAATTGATGCATCTAAATGCCAGTGTTTCAAAAAAAGTATACAATGTAGATTTTTTTTAATTCCTTGCTAAATGGCACTTTGGCCACTTATTCCACAAATAACTAGGCATCAAGGAGTCCACCACATTTTGGGGGTTTGCTAGTGGGGGATGACACATCTAGGCTACAAAGAAAGTAGTTTCAGTTTATTCTGAAATTTTTATTGTTTGGGTCAGAACTTGTTTGAAAAAATTAGAGAAAAGTTTGTATCATTCCATCTCCAAATTGTAGTAGAACAATGTTCTAGCTGAGGTAAAACAACAGCAAAACTAGGAAAGCTTTAAAAGGATTGAATTTAAAATAACTTTATAAACACAATTAAATCACAAATGAAAACTGTTTGAAGGCGTTGGAACCAGCTATAGCAGTGAAGAATTGAGGAGTCACTGAAGTGGGCCCGACATTCTGTGTACTATGTACTGCTTTTCCCTTTGGGCCTTTACTGAGTATTAAGCTGGAAAGAGATTCAGAGAGGAAGGCCTGAAATGCTTTGTATAATCTCAGAAGTCTGGAGAGACAAAAGGTATAATTTGGGTCTGCTAAGATAGTCAGAACTTGAGTATCCAAGATCTTGAAGGAAAAGGGGATGGATAGAAATGAAGCTAATCTTCTGTAAATATTCCCCCCCCCCCCCCCCCCCCCCGCCAAGGCATTTTCTTGTGCTTAACTGTGTTGGAAACATGTTAACAAGCTTAGCAGAAAGCAGCTGAAAAGTTTAACATTACATTAATTTGTGACTAAATACTGATTATACAAATCAATACTGATAATGTCTTGTGGGGCTTAGTTCTTGTTCTGGGAAGGCAAAAGAAAATCATGTTTCCATTGTTGTTAAGGAGGAGGGGCCTGGTAATCACTCTGGGCTCTCAGGTGTGACCCCTGGAAATTTTACACACCTGGAATAGAGGTGAAGAGATAGTCTGTGTCTTAACTAAATCTGAGACCTGAACTTTCATTCTGCTCATCTCCACATTGGATTAAATTGATCTACTTATCATATAGCTGCTAAACTTTGACATTTCTCTTTAGAGGAAAAAAAATATCATCTAGCTTATATACAAATTTAATATATAATATCTGACATATAGTAAAAATATATGTATAATGAATCAGGATAATAGGAATTAGACCTATAGTGATTCAGATGTTGGGATTTTAAGTCATAGACTTAAAATAATCATGAAATCTACAATAAAAAAATCCAATGGAAATTCTAAGACAGAAAAACACACCAAGTAAAACAAGAACTCACTAGATGAGTTTAATGAAAGCTGGGACATAATTGGAGAAAGGATTCATGAACTAGAAAATAGACCTGTCAGAAATGTACAGACTGACGTAGAGAAAATGGAAAAAAAACCATGGAAAACAAAAGAAAAAAGTCATCAGAGATACTGGATGTGGTAACAAAGTCTAATATGTGATTTTATTTTCAGACTGGGACAGAGGAAATATTTGAAGATTTAATAGTACATAATTTTTCAAAATTAATGAAATATACTAATTCACAAATTTGAGAAGCACTGCAAATCCTAATGACTAATACCTTAGAAAACCACATTTTGGTGTAGCATAGTAATATGATTGAATATCCAATAAGAAAAAAAAATTAAATGCAGCTAGAAGAGGGAGAAAACAGAACAAAACAACAACAACAATAAAACCATTACCTAATGATGCAACAGAAAAATATAGGCCAGCAAACAAAAGCTTGAGAGCTTCAACATGGGGAACAACTAATCAGTAACTCCGAAGTCACTGCCAGCTGAAATGTCCTTCTAAAGTGAAGGTGAAATTAAGACATTTCCAGACAAACAAAATTGAGATAATTTGGAGATAAGAGGTAGTGTTCTTCAGAAAGAAGGGAAACCATGTGGAAAACAGTAAATACAAGAAGGCAGCATAAATATGTTGCCCCATATAAATTAATACTGACTAAACAGAACAATCGTATTAATGCCTTGTGAGATTTAGGAAATATGTGCAATTGAAATGCACAACAACTAAAATACAAAAGATAGGTGGGTGCAAGATTGTTAAATATGTTCCAAGGTTCTAGCTTTTCCTTGGAAGTGGTACAGTTAATAATTTGTATTAGATTATTGTGTTATGGATGCCTATGTAATCTTTAGGGTGCCAGCTGAAATAATAATACAATAGAACCAATATCCTCCTAGAGGGAGAGTAGAACAATCAAAATATTTGGCTAATGTAAAAGATGGAAAGATTAAAAAGAAATAACGTATGGGACTGAATCTGTTGGGAAAAAAGAATGTGGTGATGGTTCACAGCTCTGACATTTTAACAAGTGAACATTATGGTCTGTAAATTATACTTCGATAAGCTATTAGAAAGAACATGTGAGACAAATAGAATATAAATAATATGATGGAAATATAAATGCAATGTTGGAAGGCTGAATGTTATAAAAATGCAAGTTCTCTCCATATTTATCTATAAATCAATTCAATCTTAAAGTCCCAGGAGGTTTTCTTTTTGCATACATGAAAATTTATGTCAGTTATAAACATTGTAGGAAATGAAAAGTGTCCACATTAGAAAATACAATATTGAAGGGAATAACAAAGTTGGGGCCTTTGGCTACTAGATTTCAAAACTTATTTTGATAATATGGTGGTGAAGATAATAAGGTATTAGCATAGGCAAAGACAAATAGGCCAGAATAGAATAGAGTTCATAAATATATCCTGACGTTCGTATTGATGATGAAGGGTGCTGTGCAGGTCAGTGGAGGAAAGAATTATCTTTTTGTAAATTGAATAGCTAAATGAAGGGGAAAATGAAATCTAAATTCTCTCCCTGTCACCGTATAATCAGCACCAAATGGTTTGTTGATGTCAGGTAAGAGGAAAAATAATAAATTTTCTCAAAAGTAATGTAGGAGTATCTTTTCTGGACAAAAAACACCAGCAATGAAGGAAAAGATTGAGAAATTGTACCATAACTAAGATGCCTGTCATCAGAGTTACCCTTAAGAGACTGAAAAGATAGGACACAGACTTGAGAGAATTCTTGAAAAGTGTGAATAATTCTGACAAACTAGAAAGATAAAAAATAGGTAACATAATAGAACAAATGGGTAAATGACTTAAACAGATACTTCACAGTAGCAGATATTCACATATCCAGTGCATATGAAAATGTGCTTTGCCAGGGTAGCCTTCAGAGAAATGCAAATTAAAACTGCAATAAGAGATTAATACACACTCACCAGAAGAGTTAAATAGTCATAGCAAGTATTGGTAAGATGTGAAGCAAGTGAAATTGATATACGCCTCACGAGAGGTAAATTTATACTACCACTTTGGAAATCTCTTTTGCGGTATCTACTAGAACTAAGTATTTATAAATCTATGACCGGAGTTCCCGTTGTGGCGCAGTGGTTAACGAATCCGACTAGGAACCATGAGGTTGCAGGTTCGATCCCTGCCCTTGCTCAGTGGGTTAACGATCCGGCGTTGTCGTGAGCTGTGGTGTAGGTCGCAGACGCTGCTTGGATCCCGAGTTGCTGTGGCTCTGGAGTAGGCCGACAGCTACAGGTCCGATTCGACCCCTAGCCTGGGAACCTCCATATGCCGAGGGAGCGGCCCAAGAAATGGCAAAAAAAAAAAGACAAAAAAAAAAAAATCTATGACCAATTCCACTCGTGTTATATATCCAATAGACAGATATTCCTATATTCACCAAAAATATGTTAAGAATATTCCCCACAGAATTGTTTCTAATACACCCAGGCAGGAAAAGACCACAATGTTGAGCTGTTGAATGGATGAGGTGGATGAAAAAATTGTTATGTATTCATACAATGGTATAATCAGGAAAAATGAATTGCTACTATGTGGGACAAAAGGATTACTCTTAGAAACATTGTTAGCTAAAGAAGCTAGATAGAAGAGAACATAGTGTGTATTTCCAAATTAGAGCAATAGTTAATGGTGATAGAATAATGGTTACCTTTGGAAGAGCCATGAAGGCAGCTTCTATGTTGTGGGTTATGGCCTATTTTTAGATCTGGTCCTGATAACATGGATTTGTTTATTTCCTTAGTGCTCATGATTTTTTGAGTTTGTTGTTTTTATTACAAATGTGGGCCCTCCAAATCATGATTTTACTTTTAGGAAATTGAAATAACTTCCTTATATTTTGAATCCTGGAGAACACTGTGCACATTTTAAAAGTTTTTCCCCCAATCTTAATAATAAACAGCTTGTGTGGTGTAAAATTATTTATAGAGTAGTTTTTTAGTTTTTACTTTTCTCTAATTTATTATTTTTAAAAACTTAGTAGGATAATGGATTGTGGGCATGTATTAACTATTTCAGTTAATTTCTTACATCTCAATATTAAAAAAATTTATATTCATGAGGGATGTTTTATTGTGTATTTATCTGGAAATTTTATCTATGCAAAAAAAATCTGTTTTAACAACTGAAACTAACATCTTTAACAACATAAAAATCTCTGTGCATTTTACATTCTCTTATCTTGATGTTAGCACATTGTATTTGGTGTCACTTATCATAAGAAATAGGCTATTGAGTAATTAAAAATTGAATATAGACTAAAAATTGGAAACAAAAAAGTATGATTTATTTTGAATTTGACATACATAGAGGTGCTTAAGAGAGTGGTGATTTGAAGTTAAAGACCCAAATTTCAAGATCAAGCTCCATCGTTTAGTATCATGTGACCTCCTGTTGTTGAGTAAAATTTATAACACATTTATGTGCCATTTGTTTCCTCATATGTAAAATAAGATAGCAAATATTTTATGTTGTAAAATATTTAGCTCCAAGTTGGCACATAGTAACTTATTATTAAATCCTATAGATTTAATAATCAAATTCTCTACCTTAAACAGTAAATAAGTTATGCAATTTGAAAGAAGTAGTCAAACTTATTTTTATTCATTTTAGAATATTTCATGTTTGGTTGCCCTAAATTTATAATGTATATGTTAATTAAACATAGTTAATATTCTTAAAATATACTCATTAAATTTATATATTGACTTAATTATGAATACAAAAATGGAGGTATTATGTGAATGTTCCACTTTTTATCTGATTATATAATTTAGAATTAATTGCTTTTGAATTATATTCTTAACTTACAGCTTCTCTACTAAACCAAGTTGGTATTTAAATGACTATTATGTTTTCCTTAATGGAAATTTTGTTTTTATTTGAAAAATAACATTGCCTTTTTTTGGTCTTAAATGATAAAGTATCCAATGCAATTTCCTATAGATGTGAAAATATTTTTTCCCAATTAGCAGAATCAATATATCATTTAAAAATCCCACATACTTGGGTAATAAAATATTGGAGTAATACTGTGTTCTCTTATATGCTGTTTGGATTTGGTTATTTTTTTAAGCTCAGTGAATTTTATTGTATTTATAGTTGTACAGACATCGTCACAACCTAATTTTACAGCAATTCCAACACAAACCCCTACTCCATCCCTAACCTCCCCTCAACCTGTCTCCTTTGATAACCATAAGTTTTTCAAAGTCTTCAAGTCAGTTTTTGTTCTACAAGTAAGTTCCTTGTATCCTTTTTTAGATTCCACATTTGAGTGATAGCATATGAGGTTTGTGTCTCACTGTCTGATTAGGATGATAGTTTCTAGGTCCATCCATGTTGCTGCAAATGCCATTATTTTATTACTTTTTAAGGCTGAGTAATATTCCATTGTGTATATATACATCTTTTTTTATCCACTTCTCTGTCAATGGACATTTAGGTTGCTTCCATGTCTTGGCTATTGTATATAGTGCTGCAATGAACATTGGGATACATGTATCTTTTCGAGTCATGGTTTTTTCTGGGTAGGTGCCCAGCAGTGTGATTGCTGGATCTTATGTTAATTCTATTTTTAGTATTTTGAGGAGTCTCCATACTGTTTGCCATATTGGTTTGCACAAATTTACATTACAAAATGAGGATTTCTTTTCTCCACACTCTCTCCAGCATTTATTGTTTGTACACTTTTTGATGATGGCCATTCCGGCTGGTAAGGTGGTATACCTCATAGTAGCTTTGATTTGCATTTTCTCTAATAGTGATGTTGAATATCTTTTCATGTGTTTCTTTCCCATCTGTATGTCTTCTTTGGAGAATTGTCTGTTGTGATCTTCTGCCCATTTTTTAATTTTTTGGGGGTGGGGTGGGGGAATTGAGCTTTAGGAGGTGATATATATATCTTGGAGATTAATCCCTTGTCAGTGGTTTTGTTTGCAAATATCTTCTCCCATTCCATGGGTTGTCTTTTCATTTTGTTTGGGGTTTCCCTTGCTGTGCAAAACTTTTAAGTTTAATTAGATCCCATTTGTTTATTTTTGTTTTTATTGTCATTATTCTAGGAGGTGGATCCGAGAAGATATTGCTAATACTGTGTAATGGCCCCTCCTGCTGTCTGGATGTGGCCTCCTCTTTGTCTTCTGGAGTAGAATATCTTTTTTGATAATTTCCACTCTATTTTGTTGAAGGTTGTTCAGCAGTTGGTTGTAATTTTGTTGCTTTATGAGAGAAGATGAGCTCCAATTCTTCTACTCTGCCATCTTAATCCCGTCCTTAGTAGTTGTTTGAACTGTAGAATTAGTTGTTTATTATGAGCTTTGTATTTTTCCTTCCTTGATTAGCTTCACATAAATCATTCTCTTCTCCATTGTTTTTAGGCATTTAACTAAGTCTTGTTAACATTCATAAGAGGCATGTCATGAAATCGCTCTGCATTGCTTATATATAATTACACCTTTATTGCACTTTATTAGACCTTCAACTCTGTGGCCCATTTGTCTTGTCTTATATGTTTAGCTGAAAATTCATTCTTAGTACATGCTGCTGCTAAGCCTTTCTTTGGGTATTTGATCTATTACATTATTGCTGACTAATTCCTGCTCCTTAAGAAATAGTTTCTCTTTTGTAATATAGATCATTAAAGGGCTTCTATTACTAATACTAGTAACTCTGACTCTTGTAACTAGTAACTTCTTCTAGAAAAATCCCACAACACTGTTTCTTTGCACTTATTCTAGTGTCTGTGTGTGTGTGTATGAGAGAGAGAGAGAGAGATGTTTAACATTTAGATGTGATAATAATGATGATGGGATAATAAAATGTCTTTGTTAAAATAGGATATGCATTGAAAGGGAAATACATATCTTATTTTTCTGATTCAAAGGGAAGTCATTTCATGTTTCCTCGAATTATTTCTCATGACAGAGAATAAATATAAGAATTTTTCCTTTTAGAGGTAAAAAAGGGAATGATCATTACACTATACTGTATATGGCTAAATTGCTCCTCGTTGCCCCAGGACATCTAAAGAAAGAGATTTATCAACTCTAATGCTTAATATTTAAAATGAAGACTTGAACTTTATGCAATATCTAAATATCTTAAAAACTTATATTGAAAATGAAGGCTTTTGATTCTGTGAAGTGTTCTTTCTTAAATAATAGTTAATGTGTTTTTAAATTCAGAGGTTGGATATAGGCTTAGAAAAGACATTTCTGAAGACTAAACAAATTGAAGAAGCCAAAATGCTCTAAGAAATCTTTTGAACCTATTGAATTTCACTGGGGCTTCAGAATAATCCCACCTGTATATTTAGGTTGATATTTTTATATCACTTTAAAATATTTAAATATAATTCCTGTGTATGTGCGTATGTGTATATTTCCTTCTTGAAGCTAACTTACCAAGGAATGAAGATTCTTAGTTATGGTGAAGATTTCTTCCTAAGTAGCCTCAACTTCTTACCTGATTAATGAATTTTCTTAGGAGGAAAAATCGCAGGAAAACATAAATGCATGGAGAGTCTGAAGCAAACCTCAGTATTTACTGGACACCAATTGTATGTCCTAAAGAAGGGAGGTCAGTTATGGAAACATACACTGGAGATGGAAATGTCCCTCAGTGTTGAACTTACTTTACTCTGATTGATTGGCTAGAAATCTTAGGGCATTGTACACAGCAGTCTTTGCTGGCATATGACTTTTTTATTCTGTTTTGCACTTTGGAGATAGTTATATCCACTTTATTTTTAAAGGGTCACATAGTGATTATGAGTTTAACATATGTTCATTAATGAATACAATTTAAATAATTCTTTGATTCAGATACAGCTTCAGAATTATTTGGCAAAGCATGCCTTTCATTATATTGTAAACTTTTATATATAATTCTAGAAAGTTTAGGCTATGAAATTTTCTTTTATTTCATCAGAGATTTATAGTTAGATACTGTGTTTCTAAATTGACCTTTTTCATTAAATGGATTCTTATAGTTAGAGCTCTGTATGTTTGAGAACAAGGTAAATGTTCATGTTTCCTTTTAAATATTGTCATTATTTTATGTACCTGATGTTTACCCAGCAAATGCCTTTTGAAGTTCTGATTACTAGATTTATTGAAATTGTTTTATTTGTTTATTTGTTTATTGGAGGAGATTAAATGTTATAAACTTAAAGTTTGAATTACTGTTTAATAGCCCTCAGATTTGAAAATATGTTTTGGTGCAGGGATCACAGTTCAATTTATTTAAATGCCAGTAATTGAAACCTTGCTAGCTATTTATTTGTTTGCTTGTTATTTATTTTGGCTTTTTCTTTCCACAGAAAGTTGATGTGGAAAAATGGGTAGGTGTTTCCATGTATTTACAAAGAGATTGTTATCTAAACAGGTGCATGTTTGCTGTTGCTTCTAATTTTTTTGTTTTGCTTCCTAGTGTGGCTGGTACTATGGGTATTCAAAATCACTGCTATGTTGTAATGAACACATTTTATCAGTCTCTAGTTCGAACCTTATAAGTTTCTGGCTTTGCTTCATCTTAAATGAAAGATATTAAAATATTCTCTATTCCTAGTACATTATAGTTTATATATATTTGCCTTTGTAATTATGATATGCTTCTGAACAATGAGAAGGTTTTATTATTAATGCTGTGTATCTTTTACCAAAAAATGTTGACTTTGAAAATCTTACTGCTAAGCGCTCATTTTTTCATGTGCTATAGAAAAAGCACATGGAAAAATACATATTCATTGACACTTAAAAAGTGAAAGTAAATGACAAGCTGCCATGAGGAAAGATAATAGTTGCAGAATTCTGGAGGCTAAATTTGGAGACCAACAGTATGACAAATTGTATGATGTGGCCAAATTATGTTACTACCCTTGGTCTCCGTTTCCTTACCTGTTGAGAGCAGGAGATGGAGAGAAAAGAGAGGGATCCTCCCAGTTGTGAACACTTCCTAATACTGAATATGGAAACTAGCATGTTACCAATAGTTGATGTTCCAGATCCAGTTTTTTTCTCAAGTGTGCAAAACAGTAAGACCTTCCTTGTACTGTTTTGTTGTTAATTGCTCTATGACTTAATATGGTGAATTGGTTAAGACTGGCTCCTTTTTGCTTTCATTATTTTTTCTGATTCTGGGATGCAGTTCTCCTGAGGCAACATTTTGAGACATGTGCTATCTTTTCAGTACCTTTTCACTCGTGTTTCCCCCCAAACCATGTTTTTTTTGTGGTTCTTTGCTCTTTTTCACTTCTTTCAGTCCTTTATGTTCAAGGAAAATTTTGTTTATTAAATTTACCATTTCCATGATGGTGACACCCATATGGGTTTTTGAGAACTACTACTTCTGGGCTATAACTCTGGAATAATTTAATTCATGATCTATTTCTTTATAAAACTAAGCTATTACTAATTGTGTTCAAGTATTTTCCAAATTTCTCATCTTCTTCTTTGCCTATGGTTTTTGATTTTTGATTCAAGTTCTTGTCTTGGGAATGGAAGCCTGTTTCTGTCTAAGAACATGTTGTGTCACCTATTTGTTCTCCTTCCCCAAGGTTAGCCATCCGGAAACAAGTCCCTCTCTCATCATTTTATGCCTCCACTTCCATTTCAGTATTTCAGGGCTGTATACAAGTCACTATTTCTTTTCTCCTTTCTTTCCTTCTCTTTTTCTTACTCTCTTTCTCTTTCTTTCTGTCTTTCTTACTTTTTTTTTTTTTTTTTTGTCTTTCTGCCTTTTCTAGGTCTGCTCCTGTGACATATGGAGGTTCCCAGGCTAGGGGTCTAATCGGAGCTGTAGCCGCCAGCCTATGCCACAGCCACAGCAACATGGGATCCAGGCCGCATCTGTGACCTATACCACAGTTCAGGAGAATGCTGGATCCTTAACCCACTGCGTGAGGCCAGGAATCAAACCTGCATCCTCACGGATACTAGTTGGGGTTGGTTACTGCTGAGCTATGACAGGAACTCCCCAAGTCAGTATTTCTTGAAGTAACCACTCATGGCGCTTTAATTCCTTTGGAACTAGAGACACTATATAAATGAGTAAAACCTCTTTTTACCTTTGTCTAGAATTATTCCCAGTTTTTTTCCCTCTGTGCATTTGGTTCCTTTTTGGATCTGCCTCCAATGTGGCTTTTCTCTCCCTCATTTTCATAATAATTTCTTATCTCAAAATTTGTTCTTAGTAGTTTATTTGAAAACCCTTATTACCTTAGAGATTAGATTGCTTTCTAGTTCTGGGAAAGTAATGGAGATAACATTCATGTAATTTAGCTTTATAAGTGACTTAATTTATAACCTATGTAAAGTATTTGAGGACATTCATCTCCTTGTTTATAGGGTTAGAATGTGGACTAGTCCTTTCTGGTTCTAAAATATTATTAATCTATTTTATTAATGCTAAGACGTGTTGATACCGAAATTATATGTTCAGGGAGTTCCCGTCGTGGCACAGTGGTTGACGAATCCGACTAGAAACCATGAGGTTGCGGGTTCGGTCCCTGCCCTTGCTCAGTGGGTTAACGATCCAGCGTTGCCGTGAGCTGTGGTGTAGGTCGCAGACGCGGCTCGGATCCCGCGTTGCTGTGGCTCTGACGTAGGCCGGTGGCTACAGCTCCGATTCAACCCCTAGCCTGGGAACCTCCATATGCCGCGGGAGCGGCCCAAGAAATAGCAACAACAACAACAACAAAAGACAAAAAGACAAAAAAAAAAAAAAAGAAATTATATGTTCATTTAGATGTCATATAATGGAAATATCCTGCTGGACTGGTTTTAGAAAACTGGTAATTGTTACATGTATAGGTCTCAGTAAATTTTAATTTGACATATTTCTTTTCTTGAAGACCCATATAGGTCAAATCTTATACACTTATAGGGAATTTGAAAATCTTCTCTTACAGGTAGAATTTCTTACCTTTTTCTGTTAACTTGAAGGGTAATAGAAAATGAATTAAGCCCTATCTACCAACCTGCTCTTGGGGCTTGTTCCCCTGTGTCCCCTGGGTTACATTAGGATGGGTTCCAGGACTTTACTCTTAGACAGCGAAATATCCCCTAGCCATTTCAAGTCACACAAGTATCATTTTACTAATTAAAATGCTCAATTCTATGTTATGGCACACTTTTGAGGTTAACTCAGGTTAACTTGTCTACAACAGCTCGGGCCTCTCCGGGCAGGAGGCTGGGGGCAGGATATGGGAATCTGCATCTCATCTCCCCCTGCCGTGATCCTCAAGGGCCTGCGCATTGCCTGCACTTGTGACCCTCCCCGGGTGTCATGGCAATGAGAAGAGGAAAGGGAACAGGTGAGTCTTCATTGATGAGAGTGTTGCTGCTCATCTGGCTGGTCAGGTGTTCTCAGCTGACTTTCTCCATAGGCACTTGGGAGACATTTTCAAATGGAGATTCTCTCACCAGAAATCTGACCTGGAATTCTCTTGCTGCCTCCAAATGCTCCTCCTCTGATCAGTGGTGATTATTTCCTCATCCCTGATCGCTTAGTAGCATTGAAGACAGTCCCAGGCTGGCCATCTAGTGGGGCCCCCATTTGCTATTGGCAGTATGGTCATTCCACAGTCGCAGTGCTGCTCTGCTGGGACACAGCTGCCCCTAGGCCATCCTTTCTAGGCTAGAGCTGAGGGCACGCTTAGGAGTGTGGGGCAGGATAGGGGGAGAAGCAGGAGTCCAGGCCTACTAACACCTTTCTCTAAGGGTCATCTCTCTCTGTTTTCCAAACTCTTCTAGCACAGTGGAGCTGGGATCAGCTTAGGCAACAGTTGCGTTTTCAGCCACCCCCTTAGGGTCCATATTTGATTGGTATTACAGGGTGGTTTTCGAATATGGTAGTATTTGCCATCACTCTGTTCTGAGACAGGTGTCCTATTTTAACATCCAGGTATATTTGCTTATCTACAGAATACATGTAACAGCCCTAGAATAAGACTTTTAGAAACCTTAGAAAACTTAACTATATATGAAAATTAGATTTGCTGCTTTATACATTTTCTTATAGCAACATTCTGAAAACTTCGTCAATCTCTCTTTCTCTCTCCATCTCTCTCTCTCCGCCCCTCTTCTCTTCCTCCCTTCTTCCCCACCTTCACTTGTTCTCTAATGTTTCTTTGAGCATCTTTGGACATTTGTATTGAGTCATGAGCTCCTTGTGTAATAAAATGAAGCTCTTCATTCTTCAAGGGAGAATAACATTTTTGACTTCTGAATTAAAAAGTGATTACTTGTTACTGCACCCTCAGCCTCTATCCACCTAGCCTATAGCACTTGTTTCTAACATGGAGGCCTAGGATTGAAGTCATGGATGAAGTTGGGAATAGTCAAGGGATGGAAAAGATTGTCATATTGTTGTATGTGAAGCATTGTCTATAGACCAAATGATGTCTCCTATATAGACTTATTCTTTTAAAAACATATGTTGATGCTGTTGTAATTGTTAACATGCAAAATCCTTTCAAATGAGCCTAACTCCACAATAGTTTTTTGGTTTTGATTTTAGCCGCACCCATGACATATAGAAGTTCCTGGGCCAGGGATCGAATCTGAGCTGCAGCTGTAGCAATACCAGATCCTTTAACCCACTGCACCAGGCCAGGAATTGAACCTGTACCTCAGCAGCAACCTGAGCCACTACAGAAACTACATTGGATCCTTAACCCACTGTGCCACAGAGTTTGAATAATGCAGCTATTATGATGTGCAGCTATTATGATGTGAGGGTCTAAGAAATGCTTTCATGTTGTCGAGATTTACTAACAAAATGGTTTGGAAAAAATAGAATCTTCTATATTCTGATATAGAAAGTTTTTATATGAAGGTGGTGCTGTCAGTATAGGGTAGGCTTTATAGGTCCTCAGTCTTTATTATCCACATATCCTCTGTAGAGATTAGTTCATTGTTTTTTGATTGAGGGATGTTCTTTCTTGAGACAAGCTGGGAAAGCAAAGAAGCCCTAGTTTTTTTACTTCATATTTTAGGCATTCATGCCTAGAATATTAGCTTATTTTAAGCATTAGCTCAGTGATTTATAAATGTGTCACAGAGATAAAAGTATGAGAATTTATAGTAGCTTATCAGAATTATTATTTTCCTTTAACCTTCTAAAGAACTGGATAATTATGTCTACATATATAGGTCAAAGTTATTACATGCAAGAGAAAAAACAGTCCGTTTAAACACTATCTGTACAGAACTGTTTGTAGGTTGAAATATAACAAATTCTTTAAAGAAAGATACCAGCAGCTAGCTGCCCCTAATGGTTATTAATACAAGTGATGTAAGAGCATTGCCATGGGCTGCACCATTATATGTATAATTGCTCTTTCATGGTCTAAAAGCTGAGCCTTTTTTGGATGCTTTCTGGACCTACCATCAATACCCATCAGTGCAGTCTTGGATGTTTTCAGTAGGGAAGTCTTAGAAAGTTGAGCATTTACATAGGATATCTTCATCATAAGAAAAATTATACCCACATATGCTATTAGGTACTATATACTGATATAGTTTGGAACTTGGAATTGTTAATCTTACATTTCTTTTACCCCCTAACAATTGTTGGAATAATCATTCATTTCAAAAAGCCACCAACAAACTCAAGTCTTTGGTGCAGAAATAATTTTTCCTTTTCTCAACATCATGGAGTTAACCAGTGTACAGCCTCACTTATAAAGGAGAGGTGACCAGTTGGAAGATTATGCAGAATCTGAGCATCTTGATACAAGGAAAGAAAAGATGACAAAATAGGCTTAAATCTGATGGATAGTTGGTGTGCAGAGTAAACATTTACTCCCTTAGTGGAAACTTCATGTTAGAACTCCAGCACCAAAATTTTGCCCTAGCCTCTCAGTTTGTCCTATCTGATAATTCTTTTTAATAACCCCCACATATTTATTTTGTTGCCTTGTTGCTAATTGCTGATCTATTTCAGTAAAAGTTCTTTTAAAACTCCCAAGAAAGGTCCACTTATAGAGGTATTAGTTTTTGTGATCAGTTGTCATTTCACAAAACTGAATTAACAGTTAAAAAAAAAAATCCAAGGTTGAACTGAAAAGCATAATTATGGTAGACCAGCTTTTTACATCACTCGAATTACTTACTGTTTTTTTTCCTTTGTACCAGGAACAGATTGAATATAATTATGCATTCTCTTGATGTCTGATATTTGATTATAATTTTCAGAATGAAGTACTGCTATTTGATTTGTTTTTTAATGCATAATCATTTGCATGTGCTAAGAAAATCCCTTAGGTTTTTCAGATCTTCTAGATCAAGTGTTATATGCTTATAGACCCAAAACTTCTTTTTATCATCCCTTCAACTTGCAGGGCCATCTGTTTTGAGTTAGATCATAAAGATTGCTGTTTCTCTTCCTGGTTTTCATGTTAATGTAGCAGAATGCAGGGTTATGTCTCAAAATCTTGCTCACATTTGAAGATTCATCTGACCTGTCAATTTTGAAGTAACTAAACCAAACCTGGGACACTGAATTATTGCTACTTGCAGTTTTACCCTAAAGAAATAATCTTTCCCATTTTGTGTTTCTATGTAAATTGATTATGATCCCCCAAATTCTTCTAAGACAGCAAGCACCATGCCTAGATTTTGTCTTTATAGTCATCCATTTCTGTTTCTTGGTCTAATGAAATTATAACTCTTAAATAATTAATTTCCTTATTAAACTTATTATAAGCATAAAATGATATTTTCTTCACCTAAATAGAGGCAATTTGTTTCCATATTTATATTCATGAATTTCTTTTTCTCTCTGTTCAGTGATGAAAGGAGAACTCAGGTTCCACTGCTTGCTACTCAAAAACCAGTAATTTGAGAGGCAAATGGCAGTAGAAAGGAAAAGTGTAATCAGAAAAGCTAGCCATCTGGGGAAAAGGTGAACTTGTGTCCAGAGACCAACTCTGAAGATTCTGCTCAGCCATGATGGTTTTTAAAGGGGAAAATGGGGGTGAAGTTGGGGTGGAAATCTCAGAGAACCATCTAGGCAGGAGGTTGGGTTCCATATCTTTCTCCATTGAGTGCAGACTGGCTGACTCTCTCTTCAGATGTTTCCTTGCCTGCGGATTGCTAAGGGGGCTTTTGGGGGTAGAGAACTAGTCATTCCCTAACTACTTAATTCTTCATTCTTATATCTTATACCTCGAAAAAGAACAAGTTAGACAAGGCATGGTGTGGGTTAGAAGAACCTAAGTCAGGAGCTAGGTTAAATTGCCTGGTGATCTCATTCCTATAATTAGGTTCTTTCAAGGTTACAGGGGAACAGAAATGGGCAAACAGGAAAGGGGTGAAAGAGCCACTTCCACAACTTTTAAAGGATTTTTACTGTTATTCTTTTTCTGTTGCTTATCATACATAAGCAGTGTTTGCATTGAGATGAAAATAATATATTTACCCTTTTTAAAAACTGTATTTTGCTTGTTTCCTCACCCTTGAATGATCCCTTTTGAATATCTCATAATGGAATAAGCCAAATGGACCATTAGATTGATACCAGAAGTTAGTGTCAATGTCACACATGATCTTTCGTGTTCTTGATTATCTTTTGAAAGTAATGTGTTGTCTGTCACATCTGCTCTTCTTCCTCATGCTAAAGATGGGTATTTAAGCTTTTGCTCGTTTACATAATAATTCTATTTTGTCCTATAAATAGATTAGTCTCCTTTGTGACTTGCTTATCCTGTGGTCACACACAACCGAAAATTATGGAGGGCAGACAGACCTCGGTAACCAGACTGACCGCTCTTTTTGTTCTATGTACTATAATTCTAAAGCAGCTCAAGCTAGATACCTGATAAAATCAGGCTAAGAAAATTTCTGAAAGAAAAATCTCCAAAACCTAGATCAATTTAAACAAAACAAAACAAAATCTCATGAAGTAAACCATTTTCTACAGCAAAATTTTGAAATTTTGTTTTTCTTTGAATCAAGGCTCAAAATGATTGTTCTTGGAGTTCCCTTCATGCCTCAGTGGAAACGAATCTGACCAGCATCCATGAGGACATGGGTTCAATCCCTGGCCTTGCTCAGTGGGTTAAGAATCCAGCGTTGCCCTGAGCTGTGGTGTAGGTCGCAGATGTGGCTCGGATCTCATATTGCTGTGGCTGTGGTGTAGGCCAGCAGCTGTAGCTCCTATTTCACCCCTAGCCTGGGAACCTCCATATGCCATGGGTGTGGCCCTCAAAAAACAAAGAGACAAATAGCGCCCTCCCCCCCCCCAAAAAAAGATCTTAATTTCTCAGTTAGTGTTATCTACATCACTGGTAATCACAACTAGTCATGTGATTGGTCAGTTTCAACATGGAAAATAAGTTCCCCAATATCATTTACCATGGATTATTAGGTACAAAATTATAACTATACACAGTATTTTCTAAGCTGAGAATGAAATTGTTTTTTACAGTTATTCCTTAAAATTACAAATTGAAAATAAAAATAATCAATCATAATAGAATTGCCATTTAGTAATATACAAATTACTATGTATGTATGTTTCAGGGAACCAAGTGTGGAATTTAACATCTATGCTAGAAAACTTTCGCTTGTTTTCTTTAATGTGGATGTGTATATTTTTTCTCTGTAGAATTTGCATGTTCCTGACAACTAAATTTAGCCCTAAGTTTGGAAATGCAATATCATTTTTCCTTCTTTGCCCTTACCTCTCACAGGAATAAGAAGTCAAAGCAACTTTATGAGTCTAAAGAAAAAGGAAGGAATATATGTATATATGTTTTGTAGAAGGCAAAAAAAAAAGAGCTATTTATTATAATGTAAACCATGTGAAATGGATGGGTCATTTGAAGAGAAAGAGAAAAGTTTTTGTGGTTTTTCTTTGAAATTCACATATCGCAATGTGTAATGTCTAATGAATTGCTTTTTTTGTCATTTTGCATGAAATATGGGCAGCTCATCACAGCATATTAATTGATGATCTACCTTACCTATTTCTAATCTGCTATTTTTTACTTAAATTAGTTGGGTTGCTGTTTATATTACTGCATTTTTATTCAATGGATAAAATGAAAAAAATTTAAAGCATTTTCAGAGTTTAATTTTAGATTTTACCTTTTTTCTGGGTGCTTAGATATGTTATAAATTGAATCACGCATTAAAGTCAAGCAGCATGTTTTCACAGAAACAGAACTAATGTAAAAATATTTTTTAAAAAAAGTTTTGCTTGCTACAGCTTTTCTCTAGCATGTAGTTGATACTAAGTTTTGTTGTGACAACACTGAATGTTTTTTTGTTTATTGTTCATATCACTCCATTTAGAACAATGGAGTCTTCATAAATATTTTAAAATGTCTTTGAGATAATGTGTATTTAATATTTTTTTCTCTTTTCCTTATGTCCCTACAGAAATTCATGATGAAGGTAAGGCATTGGATCATCTCTTATATATGCAGTACTTTGCGTGTTTTAAATTTGGTTACTCGTGTTTAATTTTTCAATCCATGGTACTTTTCTTCACATTTTAAAGTTTTTAAAAATCAAATCAAACTTTTGAACCTTTAAGTTTAAGTAAATACCTCACATGTTTAGATTTGTCAGCGAATGATGTTTGACATCTTTGGGTCTTACTGTGACATATTAAGTCTTACTTAGCCCACATTAGGTGTTTCTCCCATTGAAATAGATATTTTTCTGTAGCTCTCGATTTAGAATTTTCACTTTGGGGATGATATTGGCTGTTTGTGTTTATGCTCTGTTGTACGAATGCAGTAGGAATTTCATACACTGGGAAATTAGACAAGGCACCAAGAAGCTACCTACTATTGAATTACTTATTACGTAAGAAGTGAAAATAATTCTTATCTCTTTTTATTCCTAAGTCAAATTAGAAAAATGAAAAGGTTTTGGAGTTCCATGGTGGCTCAGCAGTAACAAACCCAACTAGTATCCATGAGGATGAGGGTTTGATCCCTGGTCTCGCTCAGTGGGTTAAGGATCCGGCATTGCCCTGAGCTATGGTGTAGGTTTCAGATGCGGCTTGGATCTGGCATTGCTGTAGCTTTGGCATAAGCTAGCAGCTGTAGCTCTGATTCGACTGCTATCCTGGGAACTTCCATATTCTGTGGGAGCGGCCCTAAAAAGTTTAAAAAGAAAAAGAAAAAATGAAAAGATTTTAAAAGGAAACAAACGAAAAGTAAAGAGTAAAAATACAGTCATGATATTGAATGACATATGTAGAAGGAGAGGAAAAATACAATGTCATTCTTTGAGACATAAAGCGAAATGTTTTTTTGTGTTTATATACCTGCCACATGTCTCACATAACAGTCATGAAATTTACATTTTATCCAAAAAGCTGAGAAACAATGTATAGAGAAATTTATTGTATTTGGTTAATAAAAGCCTCTAATATATTAATAGTTTCCAAAGAAGATCATTTCAAAAGATACAAGTTCTGAAAGGTGTTAAATCAGAATTATACATGTAGATTTAAAGTGTTGCTCAGAAGAAAAGGCAGAAAAGTATTCATGTCAGTCTATTGAATTATGTTCATATTTGACAAAATTGAATCAGGGCCATTTTACTGACAAATGAATTTATTCATTAGCTTTAGGAATTTGACAGTTTGAATAGGAGGACAGAGCAAAGTACTTATTTGAAGTCATCTATCAACAAGGACACAATACTTTAAATAATTCCAGTTATTCTTATTTAGTAGAAAACACTGTTATTACCTTGGGCTGAGCGAACATGAACTGCTTAATTAGCTATACCATGAAATAAGGGTTTGGGTTGGAGAAATGTTATCAACAGCAGCAAAACATGAATATGTTTTCTCTTTGCAAATATGAATCAATAACTCACACAGTTGGGTTTGATTTTTTTTTAATTAGAAATTTTGATTGGCAAATCTGTGTTTACTGTACACATTTTATCCTCTCACCCCATCCAAATCCCTTGGCAAGTCCATGTCTCCATTCCCTTGGAGAATGATGAATGGGCTAGTTGCCTGAAACATGTATCTTAAGCCCTTTCTTTTTTTCTTTTTATTTTTTTCCATTTTAAAAGTTTTATTGAAGTATAGTTGATTTACAATTTTATGATGATCTATGCTGTACAACAAAGTGATTCATTTGTACATATACACATATCCATTCTTTTTCAGATTTTTTTTTCTCATATAGGTTATCACAGCATATTGGGTAGAGAGTTCTCTGTGCTATACAGCAGGTACCCATTGACAGTCCATTCCATGTACAATAGTGTATACCTGCCAATCCCAAACCTCCAGTCCATCCTCTGCCTCAACCTTTCCCCCTTGGTAACCATGAGTTTTTTTTCAAAGTCCATGTGTCTGTTTCTATCCCGTAAATAAGTTCATTTTTATCTTTTTTTAAATATATTCTACATATGAGTCATATCATATGTTTGTATTTGTCTGACTTAACTTCTCTTGGCATGATAATCTCTTGGCCCATTCATGTTGCTGCAAATGTTGTTATTTCATTCATTTTTATGGATGAATAATGTTCCATTATATGTATGTGCCACATCTTCTTAATCCATTCATCTTTCAGAGGCTATTTGGGTTGCTTCCTTGTCTTGGCTGTTGTAAATAGTGGTGCAGTGAACATTGGGGTGCATGGATCTTTTTGAATTATGGTTTTATCCAGATATATCCCCAGGAGTAAGATTGCTGGATCATATGGTAATTCTGTTTTTCATTTTATGAGGAGCCTTCATACTGTTTTATATGATTGTACCAAAGTACATTCCCATCAACAGTGTAGGAGGGTGCCCTTTTCTCCACACATTTTCCAGCATTTATTGTTTGTAGTCTTTTTGATGATGGACATTCTGCCCAGTGTAAGGTGATACCTCACTGTGGTTTGTATACCTATATTTATACATTGTATTGCTATAAGCTTGCCTTTTAGAACTGCTTTTGCTGCATCCCATAAGTTTTGATTCATTGTGTTTTCATTTTCATTGGTCTCTAAGACTTTTTTCAATTTCTTCTTTTGATCCATTGGCTATTTAGTAGCATATTGTCTAGTCACCACATGTTTGTGTTTTTTGCTATTGTTTTATTTTTCTCATGTGGTTGATTTCTAATCTTCTAGTGTTGTAGTCAGAAAAGATGCTTGATTTTTCAATTTTCTTAAATTTACCAAGGCTTGATTTATGGCCCAAGATGTGATATATCCTGGAGAATGGTCTTTGTGCATTTGAGAAGAATATATATTCTGCTCTTTTGGAATAAATGTTCTTTAAATATCAATTAGGTCCATCTGGTCTAATGAGTCATTTAAGGACTGTTTCCTGACTGACTTTCTGTCTGGATGATGTGTCCATTGCTGAAAGTGGGGTACTAAAGTCCCCTCGTGTTATTGTGTTGTTGTCAATTTCTACTTTTATGGCTATTAGTAGTTGCCTTACATATTGAGATGCACCTATATTGGGTGCAGTCTATCTTTTGGTTAGAGCATTTACGCCATTTACATTTAAGGTAATTATTGAGACCTATGTTCTTATTGCCATTGTTATTTCTTTTGCAATTGTTTTTGTTGGTCTTTTTTCTTTCCTTCCTCTATTGTTGTCTTCTCTTGTGATTTGATGATTATCTTTAGTATTGTGTTTGAGTTGCTTTTTATTTGTGTATATATCTATTGTAGATTTTTGGCATGCAGTTACAATGCAGTTTTGATATAGCAGTCTATTTTGCTTTAAAGATTCCTTTAAGTTGCTGGGCTCTTAATTTTAAATGCACTTCCAGTGACTTGTAATCATACTGTCCTCATGATTGCTGATTTGATATCATGTTTGTGTATGAATAATTTCATACCTTTACAATATGTTTGCCTTTACCAGTGAGCCTTCTCATTTGTAATTTTCTTGTTTCTCATTGTGCCCCCCCTTTTTTTCTGCTTACAGAAGTTTCTCTAGTATTTGTAAAGCTGGTTTGGTAGTGCTGAAATTTTTTAGGCTTTGCTTGCCCGTAAAGCTTTTGATTTTCTCTTTGAATCTGAACAAAAGCCTTGCTGGGTGGTGTATTCTTGGTTGTGACTTTTTCCCTTTCATAACTGTAAACATATCCTGCCACTCCCTTCTGGTCTGCAGAGTTTCTGCTGAAAAATCAGCTTATAACCTAATGGGGGTTCCTTTGTATGTTGTTTCTTTTCCCTAGTAGCTTTTAATATTTTTTCTTTGTCTTTAATTTTGGTCAGTTTCATTAATATGTGTCTTGGGGGAGTTCCCATCGTGGCTCTGCAGTTTACAAACCCAACCAGTATCCATGAGGATGTGGGTTCAATCCCTGGCCTCGCTCAGTGACATAAGGATCTGGTAGTGCCATGAACTGTGGTGTAGGTTGCAGACATGACTTAGATCCAGTGCTACTGTGGCTGTGGTATAGGCAGCAGCTCCGATTTGACCACTAGCCTTGGAACCTCTATATGCTGTGGGCATGGCCCAAAAAAGAAAAAAAAAATGTGTATATGTGTGTGTGTGTGTGTGTGTGTGTGTGTGTGTGTGTGTGTGTCTGGGGGTGTTCCTCTTTGGGTTTATCCTATATGGGACTCCCTGTACTTCCTAGGCTTGAATTAGTGTTTTATTTCCCATGTTAGGGAAGTTTTTGGCTATTATCTCTACAAATATTTTCCCAACCCTTTCTCTCTTCTTCTAGCACCCCTATAATGTGAATGTTGGTGTATTTAGTGTTATCCCAGAGGTCTCTTAGACAGTCCTAATTTATTTTAATAGTTTTTTCTTTATTCTTTTCTGGAATAGAAGTCTGTCTTTTACCTCCCTTATTCATTCTTCTGTCTTATGGATTCTGCTATTGATTCCGTCTAGTGTATTTTTTATTTCAATTATTGTATTGTTCATCTCTCTTCTTTAAATCTTCTATTTCTTTGTTAAATATTTCTTGTAATTTCTCTATATTGCCTCCATTTTTTTTTTTCTCAAGATCTTGGATGCTCCTTAGTGTTGTTACTCTAAAGTCTTTTTCATGTAAGTTGCCTATCTGCACTTCACTTAGTGGTCCTCTGAGCTTTGGTATTTTGTTCCTTCTTTTAGAGTGCATCTTTCTGCCATTTCATTTCATCTAGCTTATTGTGTTGGTTGTCTCCTTTCTGAGGGTTGCAGGGTTATAGCCTTTCTTGCTTCTAGTTTCTGCCCCTTCATGGGTGAAGTTGGTCAGGGGACTTGTGCTCAGTTCCTGATGGGAGGGACTGATGTCTGCCCACCAGTCCCTTTGTTAGGCAGGTCTGTGTTGAGAGATGGGATTAGAGACAGCCCAAGAAGACTTTATGCAGCCTATCTGTTGATGGGTGGATCTGTGCTCTCACTTTGTTGATTGTTTGGCCTGGGACTTTTCTGCACTTGTGCTGGTAGGGTGTTGAGTGTGGCAGGGTTTTTCCAAAAGCTTCCAGGGAAGCACATGCTGATACTTATCCCCTGGGACCTCTGCCTTCCGTGTCATGCCCCCACAGTGAGCTGCACTTGATCCCTACCTCCCCAGGAGGCCCTCCGAGACACTCAGGTAGATATGACCCGGATTCTTATGAAATCCCTGCTTTGCCCTTGGACCCAGTGCATGTCAAACCTTGTGTGCACCCTTTAAGAGTGGAATCTCTGTTTCCCCTAGTCCTGTGGAGCTCCTGCACTCAAGCCCTATTGGGCCTTCAATGCCAAATGCGCTAGGAGTGCCTCTTCCCAATGCCAGACACCCAGGCTAGAGTACCTGATATAGAGTTTGGATCTTTCACTCCTGTGGGAGAGCCTCTGCTATATATTTATTTTCCAATTGTGGGTCACCCACCTGACAGTTATGGGTTTTGCTTATATTATGAAAATGCCCTTCCTGCTGTCTTGCTGTGGCTTATTTGTCTTTGGGTGTAGGATATCTTTTTTGGTAGTTTCCCATCTATTTCATTGTTGGTTGTTCAGCACTTGGTTCTGATTTTGGTGTTTTTATGAGAGGAGGTAAGCTTGAGTCCTATTTTGCTGTTTTTTCTCTCACATTTGATAGGTGATTTGTTTTCCCTCAAGCTCTTTCATGAGAGAAGAGTCATATAAAAATCAATGAAAATAGAAAAAAATGATGTCCAGTTTTAAACCAGATGGTGTATCTAAAATAATTTAACTAGCTTCTGATTTCTTTTAACTGCAAGGCCAGATCCAAAGACTTATTTTCATACCTGCATTGGATCATTTAGAAAGGTTAGAATTTGACTAAGTGAGGGCATATCCTGAAACTATAGTCATTTAATCCACTTACAAGAAAGAAGAAGCTAAATTTTACTCAGCTTTCTCTTTTGAATAGTAGTTTTGTGTTTCAGACCTGAACACATATTATTTAAGCACCTAGAACCATCCAGATGCTTCCTTGTCATAGGAGCCCATTACTGCTGGTTGGCACTGAACAGTGACTTATTAGTACTGTTATTGGCATGGTCTGTCCTCAGGAGATGTTTGTTTTAGACACCATCACATGTTGGCCATCCCTTGCCAAGTGGCTGTCTTGACAAATTGTCATCTGACTTTGTCAGACACATCTATTTTGTACTGAGGCCTGATTTCTCAAATTGTTAGAATCATCCTGTGACCCTGTTATATGTTTTGTTACTTAAGATGGAAGGGTTATTTCAGTAGCTCATGCTGCCAGGGGCCCTCAGGTAGACCAGCTGCCAGGCCCATAAATTCTATGTTGCCCTGGTCCATCTAGTGCTATTCACATTTACATTTGTAAATTACTCGCTGATGATGTGAAGGCTTATGCATAGAAATTTAAATTTTTTTTTTTCCTTGAAACAGCTCATTATCCAGGTATTACTATGAGTACTTGAAGGTAAACTTAAAAGGTTCTCTGTTCAAATATCTGGGCAAAAGAAAGAAGTTCTCTAAGGCAAATTTCTTTTCGTTGTTGCCTATTGTTTTAAGCTTTGGTGTTACAGCTTAGTATGACCTAAGCAGTAAACTTTTTAAGGTTTCACTGTCTTTCTTCTGACATGGTACTTACAATGGTCAAGGAATAGAGAAAAGTTCTCCTGTAGAGTCTGATTTTTTTTTAAATCTCTTGAATATTAAGGACCTAGAATTATGAGAAATGTCCTATATTGATTAGCATAGCATAGCATTTTTGCACAGAAACAATGACTAGTAAAACAAAACACCTTTAAATATTTAGAGGTTACATAGTTAATAGATTAAATGGTGTCAAACAGCAATGACACTAAAGAATTGTCAGCTACTCACATATGTTAAAAACACAGAGGTGCAAAAAAAAAACCTCAAACAACAAAAACACAGAACTAGTAATTTTTATGTGTATATAAACTTCTTTAGTTGATCTTAGTCATTACTGTTCTGGCTTTGTTTATGATGCTTTTCTGCTGCTACATTTTTAAGCTTATGACAGTGATACCTTAAATGTAGCTACTGTGGTCCAGTTTTTCCCCTTGCTCATAGAAAAGGATAACGGATGAATAAACTATGCCTTATGACTTCATATAATTCTAATTAAGTGTTAATGTAGCAATATTTACATCAGAATTTCTGCTTAAAATATTGGTCCCTTAATTACATGTTTTCATCAAGATGCTGGAATGTTTAAGGCATTGGAATGTCTGACATTTAATGCCTAAAAAAATATTAAAATAAAATATTAAAATATTAATATTAAAATATTAAAATATATTAAAATAATCTGTGGACAACTTGAAGTGTGGTTTCTTTAGAATATATAAAACATTGCTGCTTAGATTTTATTTGAATTTACTCTGGACTTCTTATTCACTTGTAGTTTACCAGTTCTACATTTTTATACTATTGTTTAATATTAACCTTGTCCATCACCTTAGGGATAATGGGACCAAATCTATGCACAGAACTGAAAAAATCTTTTTGATATTTTCCAAAAGTCCAGTTTTACCTTTAATTAAATGCCTCTTGACTTCCCAACCCCAGAAATATTTAGAGGGAGGAATTTGGCAATGATAGTTGTTACTGACTTTTATTTTGTTTTGTTTTCCCCTGAGAGAGCAACAGCCCCTTAGTGTAGATGCCCCTTGTCTATAGGTGACCACAGTAGTCTAGCAGAAGTGACCTCAGGATCTGCAGGAGGGGCCATAAAGAGCTGGTGCCAGCTCATGAACCACAGCACACACTCAACCAATCATGGGAGAACCCTGGATGTGGTGGGCAGACAGTTGCATTTTCAGAACCAGGTAGGGCTCAAGTCATCCGCAGAAATGTATGTCAAGGACACGTAGGTTCTAGGTCATACTTTTACTGAAAAGACCTGATAGATCATGTAGATGGAGATCTTAAGAAATACGCAAAAAATTAGTTCTTAAATTTCTGTTTTCTTTGCTGTTAGTGTGCAAATCTTTTGAAGAAAATCCCATGGGGTTCAGCATATAATTGTTGAATGAATGAATAATTAGAGAATCTTCTTATTTTGAAGACACAAGACAACAAACTGAGATTATTATGCCCAATACCCTTGAAGATCAAATACGCTACCTCTCTGGCAGTAGATACTCAATAAATATCTTTCTATAGAATAGGGAAAAGTGTTTCTTTTGTGTAGTATTTACTGGGGAATTAGCGGGATTAAAGTATAGATGGCATTGATGTGAACACAAGGTTTATGCATTACATAATTTAATTTCCTAACTCTTTTCTTAAGTGGTGCAATTGAAAGCACCACTTACTTTGCCTGTGTTTTAGATTCTAAAGAACGATTAGCCTGTTAACTTCAGAAAACACCAAGATATTTTTTCCAAACTGTGACCTTGAGAGGCATGCTAGCCTTGAGCTTTTTTTCTCCTTTAGCTTGATTGATTTTTACCTCGTTTGTCCCAGCTGGACTCCCAGAGCTAACTGTAGTTGTAGCTCTGTGAGCTTACAGGTTCAGGCTTGGGTGACTGGAGGGTAAATAGGCCCCTTGTTTCCATAGTACTGAATTATTATGGCTTGCAATATATTTCCCAGCAGTGATGAACCTTTTCTCATTGCAGTTGCTCTGGGGGAGTCCCATTAACCATCTTAGGGCATAGTGTTGTAGAGTCTTAGAGGAATAACCCTAGAAGTGACCATATTTGGTATAACCATCCTCATAAAGTACTGGCAGTCCCTTCTATCAGAGGATGTCCATAAATATTTGTCTACTTAAATTAAAGCAAGGACCATGCCAAATTTAATAAGAAAATTGATCTGATTGACCAAATCAAAAAGCACAAAGAATCAAGGTACCTCTTTGGATGTGAGGAAGTTACCCAACCTGCCCAAGAATGGATATTATACATTTTCTTTTTCCTGAGTCAGAGCCAGTCATAATAGTGTTATTTTAAATGACAAGTTAGCCATAACAAAGCATGAAGTAATGCCATTTTCAGCACCATGAATGGACCTAGAGATTATTATTAGTGAAGTAAGTCAAAAAGGGAAAGTCAAATGTCATATGATATCACTTATATGTGGAATCTAAAATATGACACAAATAATTGAAAATACAAAAGAGAAACAGAGTCATAGACATGGAGAACAGACTTGTGCTTGCCAAGAGGGAGCAAGATGGGGAAAGGATGGAATGGGAGTTTGGGATCAGCAGATACAAATTGTTATATAAAGAATTGACAAACAACAAAGTTCTACTATAGCAAAGGAAACTATATTCACTACCTTGTTAGAAACCATAATGGAAAAAATACAAAAAAGAACATAATGTATAACTGAATCACTTCGCTGTAGAGCAGAAATTAACACAACACTGTAAATCAACTATACTTCAATTAAAAACCAAACAAAATGACAAGTTAGAGGAAAAGGATTGCAGACCATGGTGACAGAAATTGCATCTTCATTTGTGTTAATACTGCTCTCTTAAACAACAAAATTAATTTAGTGTGGATTATTTGCATACTTTTACAAGAATTCTATTAAAACTAAATTTGTGGCATACATTAGCATTTGAGTAGTGAGGAAATCTGTAGTGTAAAATTCATAGTTGTGTAATTGTGTAAAATCTAAATTTATAATCTCTGAAAGAAAATCCAGACACTAAAATATCTTCTTAACCAGTATGAACATTTATGTGCATATGCGCATATGGACGTATGAAATGCATAGGCAAACTGATTACATCTAAAGCCTTATTCTTCATTTGAAAAAGTCTTATTTTGATTGGATGACTGTCCAGTGTCTTAAAGTTCATCTGGACCTTATGGCTTTGGAGGTTATATCTGGTATGAAAAGGTAAGCTCCCATCAAAGTTATGTAAATCAGATAGGATAAATAAATTCTTGGCCACAGTAAATCCATATGTTATGTTATGGGAAATAAAAGTACTATCTAAATGGCCTCATTCTTAGGGGGAATATTAATTTTGCAAAGTAGATTTTTCCCCCTTTCACTCATTAGGTGAAAATGCAATTTTTCCTTTTTTTAAAGACAATTTTTCTCATAATTTTAATACCTTTTAATATCTATTTTGAAATGGTTTTGAAGTCTTTTAAGCATAACATGTAAATAAAGTTATTTTAAGAAATTATATGAAGCAATAAGAAAGGGATATATTTTACATAAAAAATGTATGTTTGAGTATTAAAGTACTTTCTTCTGGACTTGTTAAAGTATATATAAATCAGTATTAACCACAGTCCTCCTTTTGTGTGTGCGTGTCTTGTCTAGGGCCGCTCCCGTGGCATGTGGAGGTTCCCAGGCTAGGGGTCTAATCAGAGCTGTAGCTGCTGGCCTACGCCAGAGCCACAGCAACGTGGGATCTGAGCTGCGTCTGTGACCTACACCACAGCTCATGGCAATACCACATCGTTAACCCACTGAGTGAGCCAGGGATCGAACCTGCAACCTCATGGTTCCTAGTTGGACTTGTTAACCACTGAGCCACGATGGGAACTCCCACCACACTCCTCCTTAAAGATCTCTTTTTCTTATAGAAAAAAGTGCCTACTCCTTGGTACCTTGGTAATGTTCTATAATTCTCATGATGTTACTCTTATCTCATCCTGTTTAGTTTCTCTGAGACCCAGCACTACAATCTTGTCGTCCCTTCCTCTTTAACACAGTGCAGGTGTTTACCATGACACCCTTACTCCCTCTCACACACACACTCCACACTCTGCCTGGATCAGGCTCCCCTTCTGGTTTCTTAAAAGTTATCTGAGGTTGTGACTTCATAGAAGAGAGAGCCTTTAACCTGAGTTTTAAAACATAATCTACAAAGCAGAAAAGCCTGCATAGGGAAGGGATGTCATGTCCTAAGACAGAGCAGCAAGGAAGCTTAGGGCTGGGAGAATGTGTATGTTTGGAGCTTAAAGAGTTTGGGGAGTGAGGCTAGAAAGGGCTGAATCTAAATGTCCTCTGTGCTCATACTACTCAGTGTTGTCCCCGGAATAAGAGCACTTGCCACATCTGGAAAAGTTTTGTCATGAAATATCTCTGTATTCAGCCCAGACCTACTGGATCAAATTCTCAGGGATAGACCAAGAAGTCTTCTGTGTTTTAACAAGCTCTCCACAGGATTCATAAGCATGCTAGATGCTGAGACACAATTCCTTATCTCATAGAAAGGAATTTAGACTCTTTTCCTATAAACAATTGGAAGATATGAAAGGCTTTTAAGCCTAAAGATGCTTTGATGAATTTTGTGTTTTAAGAAGTTTTTTCAGCCTGAGGATGATTTGATAAATTTTGTGCTTCATTAAAGAAATGATTCTTTAGTCCTTATTCTATGTCAGGCATTTTTCTAGGTACCTGACATACCATGGTGCCCAAAGTACTGTAGTCCCCGCTTGATGCAAACTACACTGTAATGGAAAATACAAACAATAAATAACTGAGGGAGTTTCCACTGTGGCACAGCAGGTTAAGAATCTGGAGCTCCCACTATGGTGCAATGGGATGGGCAGCATCTTGGGAGCCACTGGGACGTGGTTTGATTCCCTGCCAGGCACAGTGGGTTAAGGATCCAGCATTGCTGAAGCTGTGGCTTAGGTTACAACTGCTCCGCCCTGATCCCTGGCCAGGAACTCCATATGCCGCAGGGCAGCCAAAAATGACCAAAATAATAATAATAATAATAATAATAATAATAATAATAATAATAATAATAATATCCAAGCCAGCTGCAGCAGTGTGGGTTGCAGGTTTTACCCCTGGCCCCTGCAGTGGGTTATTATTAATTAGCATTGCCACAGCTGTGCCATGGCTCATAGCTGTGGCTCTCATCTGATCCCTGGCTGGGAACTCCATATGCTGCGGGATGGCAAAAACTGAAAAAATAAATAAATAAAAGTGGTAAAAATTAAATGGGAATAAATAATTACAAATTAGGGTAAGTATTTATTGCAATGGAGTTTATCCTTCAAGAAGTAGCACAGGAGAAGGTTTTCTTGGTGGCTTTACCCTAGTAGAAGCATTCTTTCCATAGCAATTTGCTCATCTGCTGTAGCATTCGCTTTATTTTTTCCTATTAAATATTTCCATGAGAACAAGAGAGCACGTTACTGATTTAGTTAAACTTTTTCTTTTTTCCCCCCTTGTTGACCCTTTGCTGCCCTATGCAGACTGCCCAAGGTGGTGGCCACCGAACTCTCCTCTATGGACATGCCATATTGCTGCGCCATTCCTACAGTGGCATGGTGAGTACACGTTTTGATTTCATCTCCCCTCTGGTCATCCTGACTCATTTATGCATGCATAGTCAGGAAATAATTTCATCGATGGCTTGAATGAGCTTTGCTGTATGTGCTTTTTAATATCTGTGTACCCTGTTTGGTTTTCTGATTTGTATAAAATAAGTGAACATATATAAACATTTCATTCTTTTAAAAGCTTTATTAAATTTACATTATTAAATTATAAAAGCAATACAAAACAGCTCATTCTGTCAGGCTTGAAATTACAGAAGAAAAAGATCTTCATACTCACACCAGTGAGAAAACTGATGGGGACTTTAAAAGTTTTTTAATCTTTTCCATTCTTAAAATTTTTAATATAAATGAGATCTTATTACATAACCAAATTTATAGAAGATTTTTGGCATATTGTCACACAATAAACATAAGTATTATCCATGGTATTCAAATGTTTTCAAATTAATTTTAGTGACTACATGATAGTCCAGTATGTGGAAATTTAATATAATGGATCGTTTCTTTTAAGAAGGATTCCCCAATATGTAAGCTCTTTTAAGTGTTGCACGAATGAGAACACAAAGCTGAATGTGAACTGACCGCAAGGTATACTGGCCTCTATACCACGCGAGTAGCTCTAACCTGCAGAGCTCCTATTCTGCATGTGTGTGTGGAGGTTAATGTACCTTGGGCTTATTCCACATTCAGCTTTATGTCCTCATTCTTACAACACCTGAAGAGGATTTTGAGGTTGGGGTGGAGATAGAGGAGTTGGCCTGGAAAATTATCCTAAACTTTACATCCAAGAATGCACAATGAGGACAGGTTAAGAGTTGGGGAAAGAAGTCAGGGAGAGTTGGGAGAGTTCCCTTACTCCTTGGGAAACACATAAAGGGACACACATGGCAGAAGCTCACTGCAGGGAGGCAGCATGCTGCACAGAAAGTCAATTCTGGATGCGTTTCAGAAAGTTAAAACTTTTTAGATGGAAACAAAACAAGAGGATGAAAGTGAATACTGTTCAAATTTCTGTTTGCAAGAAAGATTTCTGTCAGATAAGGTTGTACTTTTGCTTATGATCATGAATCTCACCTGAAGGGAGAGATGTACAAATATGTCCACAATTGCTTGTCATCTTTTACTGACAGAACGTATTTCTGCACCTTTTTATGGGAGGGGAAATAAACACGTTTCCTCTAGAATGTCACTCCCAGCGAAGGTTGTGTAAGTGCTCTGAGTTAGACTTGGAAAGGACTATAATTGTTTTCTAATTAAAGTATAGTTGATTTACAGTGTTGTGTGTGTTTCAGGTGTACAACACAGTGATGCAACTATTTATATAGATATTCTTTTTAAAATTCTTTTCCCTTATAGGTTATTACAAAATGCTGCAAATGGCATAATTTCTTCTTTATTGCTGAGTAATATTCCATTGTATATATGTACCACATATTCTTCATTCATCCGTTTGTTGATGGACACTTAGGTTGCTTCCATGTCTTGGCTATTGTAAATAGTGCTGCTAAGAACATTTGGGTGTAGGTGTATTTTCCAATTACGGTTTTCTCTGGATATATGCCCAGGAGTGGGATTGCTGGGTCATAAGGTAGTTTTATGCTTAGTTTTTCAGGACCCTCCATATTGTTCTCCATAGTGGTTGTACCAATTTACATTTTCACTAACAGTGTAGGAGGATTCCCTTTTCTCTGCACCCTCTCTGGCATTTGTTATTTGTAGACTTATTAACGATGGCATTATGACTGTTGTGAGGTGGTACCTCATTGCAGTTTTGACTTGCATTTCTCTAATAATTAGCAATGTTGAGCATCTTGTCATGTGCCTTTTGGCCATGTGTATGTGTAAAGAGCTATAAACGTTTAGTGACAGCTACTGATTCTGTGTCTTCTAGTACCTGTGCTGCCTGTCCACTTCCAGGTCTTCAACTGATAAACTGGCCTTTGATGTTGGCTTACAAGAGGACACAACAGGTGAGCACATTGGTCTGAGATAAAGCTGTGCTCAGGAAAGCATGACAGGGACTGGATTGGGAGAAGTCAGGAGACATGATGGAAAATACATTTGCTGACTCTTCTTAGGGATGGATTCTGGAAAGAACAAATGACTTCCCTATAGAAAGTTTTAATAGAAGGAGGAAGTGTACATTATTTCACTTACTTCAGGTTCACTTATATTTGTAAGTGTACCAATGTAATTAATGTCAACATTCGAACAGAAACGTAGAAAATGAAATGGACATTTCCCTGTCCACAGATCATCATGCTCCATGTCTATGTGTTTGCATAGTTTTGAAACAAAAATACATATATATGGACACGTTGTTTTGGAGAATCAAAATTGGAGAGTATAGTCTGTGTTTTTGTTCTCAGTACTCTGAGGACTTTACACATTATACACCTCTGTATAATTTTGACTTTTTTTCTTTTATGATGAGCATGCCTGATTTGAAATTAAATAGAAGATCAAGTAGAAAAAAGAATGGAAAGAAATAGTCCAACTCTTATTAAGTTGTTCTTTCTGTGGGTGGGATCAAGCTCACACATGCCCTTCTTTTTGGGGGGCAGGCTTTGCCCATGGCATGTGGAATTCTGGGGCCCAGAATTGAACCCCTTACCACGGCAGCAACCTGAGCCACAGACGTGACAGCACCGTTTGGACCCTTAACCTGCCGAGCCAGCAGGGAACTCCTTGTCCTTCTTTTTAAACCTAAAGTTTGCACAGATAACAAGTGGATAAAAGTAAAGCTCTATTTATCAACCTAATTAATATATATATATATATATATATATTTTTTTTTTTTTTTTTTTGGCCTTGCCCACAGCATGTGGAAGTTCCCAGGCCAGGGATCAAACCTGCCCCACAGCAGTAACTCAAGCCACAGCAGTGACGTCACCAGATCCTTAACCTGCTATGCTACAAGAGAAACTCCCTAATTAGCTTTTTAATAGACCAACATAAGACCTTGTACAAGAAATTCTGAGAATCCCAGGTGCCCGAAAGATAAATGTATTCCTCTCATTTTTATTTTATTTTATTATTATTTTATTTTATAGCTCATTCCTCTGTATTTTAACTAGTTGTTTTTAGTTTTCTCATTGTAATAACTTACTTCAGCACATAGTTACATGGGAAAAAAGTCTTCAATTCTCTTTCTCAAAAGAAGTAAAAGACACGTACGATCTAGAACTTGTTCTCATTTATTGAGGTGATTCTAAAATAGTGAAGCCTACAGAGCAAGGTAGTCCTTCTCACACATATCCCCTTGTGTTACTCATTTTACCCCTTAGCTCTCTACAACTTCTGAATTCTTTGCTAAATGTATCATTTGTTGTGTGCCTGCCTTGATCAGAACGAAACCCAACAGGCAGAGCTTTTTTCTTCCTTATTTGTTGATGTGTTTGCCACTATGAAAGCAGTGATTGACCAATAGTATGTGCTTTATTCATAATTGAGAGAATGAATGAACAACTCCCTACTACTTAAAAATATGAATCCAGTGAATGAAGCTAGGGAATTCTGCAAGGTGACGTTCAAGACTATGGTGTGTGTAGTAAAAGTAGCTCAGGGCACAGATTACAAACTGCCAGTAAGAATGCTCATGAGGTATTGTTTGCTGATTGGTGTACTCATTTCTGAAATGAATCGTTATTGAGTACCTACAAAATGCTAGCAGGACCTGGGGAGACCACAGTGAACAGAACATACAAAGGCCTGCTATTTTGCAACTTATATTCTGGCATTGTGGAATTAGTAAAGAGGCCAAAAATAAGTGTGATGGAAAAATAATAAAGCTGGGCACACAAAGAGAATGATAATTGTTGGATAACAGATATCAATAAAACGATTCCCATTTTTGGTTAGAACTTATATTTAGAGTTTAAAAGGAACTGTGAGGAGATTGAAGCATTGTGTGCTTATGCTTATGCCCTAGGTTTTGGGACTGAAGTACGAAGAATGTTGAACAGTTTATGAGGCTTATGTTTAACTTGTTCTAGAAGAAAGTATTTGATTTAATATACACCCAGATATTTTTATACCATATCCTTCTATAAGCAGGATTCTCTTATATTTTACCTTTAGATTAATAGAAACTATTGTATTTTAAAATAACACCATAAAACAAGGCACAGGATAGAAAAACTCAGGTGGCAATTACTCATACCCATTTTGAGTCAGCATCCAAAAAAAGTACAGAGGTTTTTTTTAATGGTTCTAATACCACCGTCACAAAACCCTGAGCCTAGAGATCCCTTCGTAGTTCAGTGGTTAACAAACCAGACTAGCACCCATGAGGATGTGGGTTCGATCCCTGGCTTCACACGTGGGTTAAGGATCTGGCATTGCGGTAAGCTGTGGTGTAGGTCAGAGACGCGCCTTGACATTGGATCCCGCCTTGGATCCCGTGTTGCCGTGGCTGTGGTGTAGCCTGGTGGCTACAGCTCCAATTGGACCCCTAGCCTGGGAGCCTCCATATGCCATGGGTACAGCCCTAAAAAGTTAAAAAGACCAAACAAACAAGCAAACAAACCAAAAAAACAAAAAACAAAAAACAAAAAACAAAACCCCTGAGTCCTTTTGAAAATTAAGTGGCCGAAAACTGGGTGTTCTTAGAGAGAGTGATGTAACAGTATAACCACATATGGTTGCGTAAGGAACAGAGAGCAGTGTGGCTGGTGAATGTATCCTTATGTGATCGTAAATAAATATCTTTTTAAAGCAGTTCTTAGGAGGCGGGGGAAGACACCAAACTTACCCATGTGTCAAACTAGTTTCTTGAGAAGAATCTTTGCATTTCAGTATGTCTTATCAGAAACTAATTTGCTCTGATTCTTTCGATTTTTGTGATCTAAGAGATGAATTTGCATTCCACTTCCAGTTTCTGAAAGTTGCGTGAATAGGGCAGTTTCCTTTGAAGGAGACTGATGGTGAAGACTGATTTCATTTCTCTCTTTTATGTTGGAGTCACTGGCAAAGAACATGGATTTTTAGACTAAGAGGCATTTCTTTGTGTTTCACGTTTCAATCACCGAGCAGGCGAGGCTTGTTGGTGGACCATACATCCTGCCTCCAAGCAACGCTCAGAAGGAGAAAAAGTGCGAGTTGGCGATGACCTCATCTTAGTTAGTGTGTCTTCTGAAAGGTACCTGGTAAGTGTGGAAAGCAGGATCATGTACTTAGTGATATGGTAAGTGACAGGTCAATAAAATAAGCTCTTTAGAGCTGAGATTGCAAATTATCTAGGAAAATTGCTGAGAAACAAGCCTGTACCTCTATTTGATGAGTTCTGACTCCCTAAGTAGAAGAATAATATGCCGTGAGTGGCAATGCGGCTGACCAGGGTTATTTAGACAGGCTTGCCTCTTGCCCTTGACATGTGCGTTCATGACATTGTTAGGGCCTGTCCTTGGATGATTTTATTAGCAGCATGTAAAATGTGGTCTAATTGGCAATGCGAAATTCCATGGACTTTATTTTGCATCCACTGTGAAGACTGTGTTAATGAGGCTGTGATGACCTGTTTTGAGATTTATGAAAGAAAATTGTTCTAAGAGAAACACTTGCCATGCTAAGAAAGGAGAAATAAAATAAAAAGTTTAATTCTGTCACTGACATTGCGTTGTTTCAAAGGGAAGGGATTGGAAATGGGAAATTGAAGAAAGAAATTTATGTTTAATCATTGAAAGCATTTTTAATGTTTGCAGTGAGGCCAATATCTACCTAACTTATTTAGTAAATTGTATTTTTGCTTATGAATAATCATTTGCAGAAGTTCGCAGAAGGTCGAAATTAATCAAAGTGCGAAGGAGGCCAGTGCAAAATATTCATTTTATTTTAAGGTTGAGGAAGTAATTAAACAAATATAAAATGGGGTATTGCAAACTTTCCATGAATGTCCACATTTTTAAAAATCCCAGACATCATTGTGGACGATGATTGAAACAAAAATCAGAAATAGAGCATCCTTGCAGTTAAGATCCCGCTCATCTATATAAAGTGTATTTCCACTGCTTTAAATCAAAATATTATTTGTGGAGTTCCAATCATAGCTCAGTGGTAACAGACCCAACTAGTATCCTTGAAAATGCGGGTTCCATCCCCGGCCATGCTCAGTGGGTTAAGGATCTGGCATTGCCGTGATCTGTGGTGTAGGTTGTAGATGCAGCTTCGATCCCACATTGCTGTGGCTGTGGCGTAGGCCAACAGCTGCAGCTCTGATTTGACCCCTAGCCTGGGAACTTCCGTTTGCTGTGGGTGTGGTCCTAAAAAAGCAAAATATATAAAATTACTTGTATGTCATTGATGAAGTAAGTAGTTAGTACCCCTTTGCTCTATGAACGTGGAAATAGGATAGGTCTGGAGGCGCTTCAAGTCTGGAGGTGCTTCAAGTCAGTTTTTGCTTACCAATACATTTCCTTCCAATTCTGAAACATTTCTAGGAAGAGGGTGCTGTGTTACTTGCTCTGAGGGCAGAGGGGAAGATGAAGGCAGGGAGATGGTGAAACAGTGGCTCATGTAACTGACAGGAACTATTCTGTTAAACAGAGCATCTCATGTTGCAGAGCTAGAGGGAGGCCTGGAGCAATTCTTTTGTCTCTTAACCAGTGTCTGTGGAAACAGGCACCATGCACATTCCTAGAACAATGGAAGTATGTCAGTTTCTCAGATGAGCATTAATTAAGCCCTTACTGTGTGTGAAGGAGACATCGATTTTGAGCTGTGGTTTTACTTGGAAACGAATAGTGGTGGTAAAACTAATGCATGCGTGCTTCTCAGTATATAAATTCCACACATATCTCATTTTGATTTTTGCATAACTATGCCAGTTTTTATTGTACAACTTGTTCTTTCCACTACACAGCAGAGGTTACTGGACAGGATGGCATCATTATGCTCTGAAAGAGTAGAAAATTCAGAATCTCACAGAGGCCAGGGCGTCTCACATCAGTTTTACCACTACATTCCTTAGAATGTCACTTAATTCTTTGAATTCTGGCTTCTGCACTTGCAATATGGTGATGATTATACCTAGCACCAAGGTTATTGTGATGAAGCAGTGAGGTGGTTAGTCTGAATATGCTTTGAATTAAAGAGCACTCTGCAGACAATGGCAGTAATTGTAATACATCAGGTTCACTTTTGGTTACACTGGGAAATAAACAAACATCATGAGTGTTTACACTCAGATAACCTTCAAGCTACATTTTAGCCAATGTATTTAAGTTCCTTTTCTTTCTTTCTTTTTTCTTTTCTTTTCTCTCTCTCTCTCTCTTTTTTTTTTTTTTTTTTTTTTTTTTTTTTTTTTTTAGGGCCACCCATGTGGCATATGGTATATGGAAGTTCCAGGCTAGGGGTCGAATCTGAGATGCAGCTGCCAGCCTATACCACAGCCACAGCAACACAGGATCTGAGCCACATCTGCAACCTACACCACAGCACACAGCAATACCAGATCCTTAACCCACTGAGCAGGATCAGGGATCGAACCCCCGTCCTTATGGATACTAGTTGGGTTTGTTACTGCTGAGCCACAATGGGAATTCCCTTAAGTTCCTTTTTGTTACCCCCCCCTTTTTTTTTTCTTTTGGCCACACCCACACCATGCAGAAGTTCCAGGGCCATGGATCGAACCCAAGCCACAAAAGTGACAGTGCTGGATCCTTAATCCACTGATCCACCAGGGAACACCTGACAACATTTTATAGAGCTCCAGATAGTTGACCAACCAGACTGTTAAAATTTCTCTTTCCTTTGCTAACAAAGTCAGTGACTTTAATAGCCTTTGCAAGTTATGGACCTTGCATATGGTAGAAACCACAGGGAAGACCAAGGATATATTACACATGGATTCCATCCTCAAAGAAACAAAACGAGCACATGGAACTGTATGAGAATAACATAAGGTAATAACTAAGTGTTAGAATTTAGGTTAGAGATGGTGAAGGATGTTTCTATGGGTGCAGAGATAGTTCATTATTACCTCACATTCCCACTGTGGTTGATTCATGGTGAGAAAATAGACTATTATGGTCATGGATTCAGGGACCTACATGGTGCTTGCTGAGAAGGATCTGAAGGAAATGAAAGGGCAAAAAGTGAGGCAGTAAAAGATGTTTGAATAAACAGTAGCCACTGGAATAATCCATGTACCGAACCTGAGTAACTGAAAATGGGTTTTATATATATATTTGTTTATTAGTCTAGACCCTGCTAAGCATGAACCTGGGCCCATCACCTAACCTCTTCAAACCCTCCGTTTCTTCATCTGCAGGATGGGGGTGATTGAGCCCAGTTCACAGTGATGTTGAGAGGACTGAATGTTCAATCCAAACAAAAGTCTTAGCTCTATCAATGGCACATATAAAAAAATGAGTAGCAAATTGCTGCCATTATTTACCCTGGAGATTGTACCTATTAAAAACGGTTAAGGGAACTGTAGACATAAAACCAGAAGAAGAAAAATTGGGGAAGGAGGTAAACAAAAGATGATTATAGCTGATTTAAATTTATAAAGTTCCATCATGTGAAAGCAAGATTCAAATTCTGAGAAGACGTGATGTGGTTAAACATAAATAAGTTAAGAAATTTGGCTGAAAACACTTCAGTTAAAACTAACCACTAAAAATAAACATTTCCAGTCATTGATTTTGTAACTTTTCAGTCATTAGTGTCTGTTGGCCTTTGATCTAATTTTCCTTCACCAACAGGGATGGTTAAACTAAGGTTAAACTATCTAATTGAGCATTTGCTGCTGTAATCAAGCTTACAAGATAGGGGTGCTAAACTGATTAAAACTGATTCAAGGACTGATTTTCACTCTTTCCTCTGTGGTGGTATCTTGTGGCTTAAAGAGGGCACTACATGGAGCACCAGGGGCCCCAGTTTTCACCCAGGCTGCTCTGCCCCTGCTCTGCTTTCCTTATTGAACCCCTGCACTCAGTTTCCCAGGAACAAAGGGTCTTATATCCAGAAAAGGTTGTAAACCACTCAGCCAATATAATGTCATTTCTCATCTTGCTGTTTCATATTCTAATATGAAATGATATCTTAATCTTCTTTCCAGGAATATCCAAGAGGAAAAAAAAAATTCCTTTGCCCCATTGCAAGGACTTATTTTTTTTTTTCTTTTAAAGAAGGATTTAGCAAAGCAGCTTAAATATGAGAAATACACAATTTAAAATAGAAGAAACATGATAAAATGGGTACCACTGTGAATCGATTTCAAACTAAACAAAATAAAGCATGCGGAGCTACTTTAACTTGTGTTAGAAAGATATTAAAAATCACCCTGTGCACAGGAATGTTCAACCCATGGCCTGGATTGCTCTCACTTACTTATTTTTTAATAATTTTATTGATTAAGTCATCTATAGAAGCAGCCTTTGTGTGTGTGTGTTTGTGTGTGCGTGTGTGATTTAGGGCTGTACTTGTGGCATATGGTGGTTCTCAGGCTAGGGGTCTAATTGGAGTTTCAGCTGCCGGCCTACGCCACAGCTCACAGCAACGCCGGATACTTAATCCACTGAGTGAGGCCAGGGATCGAACCCACAACCTCATGGTTCCTCGTTGGATTCATTTCTACTGTGCCACAACGGGAGCTCCCTGACAATTTTTTTATTTAATCTATGAAAATATTACCAAGGAACTGTCTAAAAGTAAATTAGTCTATGTCCAATCTCTTGGGGTAGAACATGATGGATAAATAAATAAATAAAATTAAATTAGAAAAAGTAGAACCCAACAATCTAGAAAGGGATAAAAAATGCTTAAAGGAAAGCGCTCTTCTGGGGCTTCTAAAACTTTACTTCTCTTGTACCCACCTCTGAATTTCTGATAAGAAATGTTTTGATTGCATTATAAATTTTCAATTGCCTCAAGTTGCATAAAAAATATCGATAGCTACAAAGACGACGATCATAAATATTTCCAAGCTGTTTATCGCATCAGCCAATTTATTTTTGATTTATTTACTTGAGCCTTTTTTTTCCTCTCTGAGGCTCAGGTGCTAGAATCAGAGATAGTTACATTTGGAAAACACATCTCTTCTCTGTCTCTCATTTTTTTCTCAGAATAAAAAAAAAGAAGCATGAGGGGCGATATATCTTGTTTACTTGTATTCCCTGTCACTGGATGATCATTTTTCCAGAGTGAGTCATCACCAGGGCCCAATGCCTGACACTTGATCAGAGAGAAATAAATGAGTGAATGAATGCATCAAGATAAGGGTTGAATTCGGATATTCTGAAAAGCCTTTGTGCCCGGGACCTTTTTTGGCAGTCTGACAAAGTTTACTGACTCCTTGTCATCATAATACTTCAAAATGTATAAAATGTATACATTGGGCATACAAGGGAAACTAAAAGCATGGATGTGGAATCCAGGTTGAGATCTCCTGGGAGGTGATTTGTAATATCTTCTCTCTTCCTGAGATTTTTGTGCTTCTGTCATATGAAGACTTGATACTCAACACATGCTTCTTGGAGCAGTGGCCTTGGTTCACTCCCCTCTGACCTTCTGAATTCAAATTTGCCTTTTTTTGAACAAAATTCTCAGATGAGGAGTGTGTCCATGAGAACTTGAGAATCACTAACATAAGAATCAAGGTGACAGGAGGCAGCAGATCACTCCTCAAAGCCTTCTGCACAGCTCCTGGTGGGTCAAGGCCACTGTATTATTGTGTAAATTCCAGAGAGGTGGCATATTTCAGCCTAAGGCCAAATTTGCTTTCCATCTCTGACAACACAGGGTTTTGCCTAAGTATAACTTATCTTCCTGTCAGTCACTGAAACCTTTACTGCAGTCTGAATATTTAATATCACAGGCCTCACTCAGTGTGGTTCTTAGATTCCCCTTTGTTGTTTAAGTGGGACAATTAAATAGAAGGATCCAAAATAGTTAGGCCTAGAGAATATTTTCTTGAGAAGAGTGGATATTATTATTATTTTTTTTCTTGTCTTTTTGCCTTTTCTAGGGCCCTCCCATGGCACATGGAGGTTCCCAGGCTAGGGGTCTAATCAGAGCTGTAGCCACCAGCCTACGCCAGAGCCATAGCAACGCGGGATCCGAGCCACGTCTGCGACCTACACCACAGCTCACTGCAACGCCGGATCGTTAACCCACTGAGCAAGGCCAGGGATCTAACCCGCAACCTCATGGTTCCTAGTCGGGTTCGTTAATCACTGAGCCATTACGGGAACTCCGAGTGGACATTATTTAGATAACTTTAAATGGTGTGATAAGATCTTAAGGACATTTTTTTTAAAACTTGCTCCAATAGAGTGAAATTTTCCTATTTTTATGGGTATCCTATTTATTGTTTACCTTGAAACCTAGATAGGATTTGAAAATGGCATTTTAACCCCCCCCCCTTATTTTTCATCACAGTTTTTCCTTATTTTCTAAAGTATGAGGTCCTTGGTCTGGCACCTGCCTCATCTGCCGGGCCCTCTCTCACTCTTTCTGAGTATATGCAGTAAGCCCCACAGATGAAACTCTCTGCTGTGCTTTATGTTCCATCACTGCCTCCTTGGGTACCATTCCCCTTCTTAGAGCCTCTTGGAGGGTCAAGGTGGCCCAGGCCACTTCCAGTTGTCAGGTTTCTGGTATATTAAAAATGAAAATATACAAACTAGTTGATAAAAGTTTTGGTACATTTTTAGGAGTTCCTGTGGTTAACGAATCTGACTAGGAACCATGAGGTTGCGGGTTCGATCCCTGGCCTTGCTCAGTGGGTTAAGGATCCGGCGTTGCCGTGAGCTGTGGTGTAGGCTGCAGATGTGGCTCGGGTCCAGCGTTGCTGTGGCTGTGGCGTAGGCTGGCAGCTGTAGCTCCAATGAGGCCCCTAGCCTAGGAACCTCCATATGCCGCAGGTACAGCCCTAGAAAAGACAAAAAGGCAAAAAAAAAAAAAAGTTTTGGTATGTTCTAAACATTTACACTCAGCAAGTTGACATTATTAATATATGAACCTAAATCCAGTGTGCGCACAGACTTTTGGGGAGAGAGTGTCTAAAGTAGAGAAATGTGAGGCGCAGTTTGAATGATCCTATCTATATTCCTTAAATATCTTATCCCATAAGGAATCCCATTTCTCCAGTGGAAATACCTCCTGTCCTCAAGGCCCAGGACAATGAACTCTGTTCAGTTAGGCTGGTCGAAGTGTTCTCTTAATTCCTGTAGCACTTTGATTACAGTTTAGCTAACAGTTTCAAAGTGCTGACTCGCAGCATTTTGTAGATATATTTTACCTTCCTTTCTAGAGCATGAGCACCCTTGGGGTGGGGAAGGTGTTCCATTCATGTTTAGTATGATGTTTTATATATATTCAATAAGCCAGGCTGAATGAACAAATCATATTATGTATTTACCATAATATGGCATGAGCCTTCACTTGAATTCAAAAGTAAAACATATGGGTATTTTGCATCATCTTCTGATGGCTTGGTAAAATCCACATGGTTTTATGGCTTTTGTATATGTTGTTATTTTGGGTTAGATCACTAAAATGGGAACATTAATGGAATAACTTAAAATTTTTTTTTAAATTTGTGCTACTTAAATTTTAAAGCTTTGGTTGGCTTCTGCACATGCTTCTTTGCTAGATGGTAGGGATACAGTCGTGAGCCTGTGTTAGAAAGCTTACAACAGGGAGACAGAAAAACACACACAGCGAGCACATTGTGTGATGAGGACTATGAAGGACAATATATTTTTCTTGTTTATGGAAGCAGATGGCTTATGATTCATTTGTAAATACTTAAAGAATTTTAACATATTGGGAAAGAACTGAATTCAACAAAGGCATCCTGGCTGGGATTTTGCATGAAGAGGAGGTTGTCAAGAGGCAGACAGCTGACTGAGATGTTGAGAGGGGTAAGAGCAGGTTATTGATGAATCTGATGTATCCACTGATAAAATTTTAATCTCATTGATTGAAAAAGTACTGATAACTACAGATATTTAAATGTCACACATTCCTTTGGCTTTGTTTTTAAGAGAAAGAAAATGAAATATCTATGTTTGCTAGTGACTTGAGATTAGACTATTTAGACAAAATAGACCTTTGGGTGTTGAAAGGCCTGCTGTGTAGACTAGTATGACAGCTAGGAGTAGTGTCTAGTCACTAGTGTGACTTTTCATGTGCTTCATCTAACCAAGATGGTCAGATTTCTGGAAAAGTTCTTGTGCAATTAAAATCTTAAAAAGCTTAGGCTGTCATCAGCATTGGAAAGTATTGCAGAAACATTATAGGAGTGTTGGTGATGTTTACTGAGATGACACGAAGAAAATAGGTGGTTGTTCCATGCATTTTTGAAATTATAGTGGCAGCCAGGTAATAGTGAAATAAGCATGGCGTTTGGCTGTGCTCCTACTTTTGTTTTCCTTATCATTTCAGAACCCATGTATTATGGCTCTCAGAGATGTGACATATGATATTCTTTTAATACATTGGGTTTTAAAAAGGAACATCTGGAATTTGTAATATCTGAATTTTGAAGGACACTTATTGTCCTGATTTTTGATATCTATTAGAAAATAATGCCATCTAATGACAAATTATAGATAAACATTCCTGAAGAACCCCATAAAACTAAGACATTGGTCCAGTAGATTTTACCTACTTCATTGTCAGCACACTATTACAGTGTTATATATGGAAAACTTAATTATAATTTTAATAGTACGTGCCCACTCTGCACAGTTTTGTCCATCCATAAGCCTTCACCACAAAATAGTCTGTTTTCACAAATGAATTTGGTTTAGTATATTCATTAGGATGGTTTTCAATTGGTGGCTTAAGTAGTAACTCTTAGAATGAGGCTGACAAGTACCTAAAGTCAAACATAAACTCTGATTTTTCCTCTACAGTCTTTTCATTTTTGAGGGATAGGATTGAATTAAAATGTTCTCTGTGATATTTTCAAATCTGTGGTGTTGAGCAGGAGTTGCAGAAGCACTTTCGTATTAACACTTAGCCAGAGCCTGTATTGATGCCTCCTTTTGCCTCTAATACAGCACTTGTCTTATGGCAATGTCAGCTTGCACGTGGATGCCGCTTTCCAGCAGACCCTCTGGAGCGTGGCCCCCATCAGCTCAGGAAGTGAAGCAGCCCAAGGTAAATAAAACTCACTTCCGTTAGGAGACTGGTCCTCGATGCAGAGTTGATAGTCATCTTTGGAACTGTGATAATGAGCAAATTAGGCCTTTTTGTGTCAAAATATACTGTAATGCTAAAATGTGACATTTTGGCATCTCACTTGGATTGCTATTTAAAAGCAAAATTTGTATTAAGATTTATCTTTTCTTATTTTTACACTACTGTCAGCTTTAGCTTATTTGTGTGTATTTTACATCCTAGCTTTGTAGGGGTTATTTTCTCCAATGTTTTGGCCTCAGGATATTGCTTAGTGAGGGTGATGTCAAGATTTCTTGTATTCCATGGTCTGTGAATTGCAGCTGGATTACAACAGTGCTTGTGCATCAGGGTCTTCCCAGGAAATATCTGTGTTTGTTCTGATTATTCTCACTTAAATGCATTCAAGTCTGAGCCTATCCAGACTTGCATGTTTTGTGGAGGGTTTATGAGGATGAGGTCATGTATGAGAATATCATTCCCTGTGGGACTGTGAACCCGGGGCTCAGATGTGGCCAGCAGGTGGCAGCATCCATCCCTGCAAGGTTGGCCAGGTGTCTGAGAAAAGATTGGACCAGATGATCTGTTCAGCTGTCAATATCTGACCTTGCCAATTTAAATGTGGCTGCATTCCAATCCTTCTAGGGTATCTGATTGGTGGTGACGTGCTCAGGTTGCTTCATGGACACATGGACGAATGCCTCACTGTCCCTTCCGGAGAACATGGCGAAGAGCAGCGGAGGTCAGTATCTGAGCTCAGTGCCTTGAGCCTTGCATTTTCTTACATTGAGATAAATTTTTTTCAAATTAAGGCTAAGTCTGCTCAGGCCATTAGCATCATGGAAAGGGGGCACTAACATTCATCTGTTCATTGAAATGATCCATTTGTGGGCCTCCTCTGAAGTGTTTTCTCATATTATATTTTGATTACCTATCAGTGGCATTGCTAGAAAATTTTGTGTAATTAAAGCATGGTGAGAAACATTGAATAAAATAAACTGAGTAGGAGGAATGAACATATGCAATCACTTAAAACTTCATTAAATGTTCACTGGATTTGAATTCGTCCTATTTCAAATGTTTAGTCTCAAATTCATTTTTAAAATCAGAGTTCTCACATTGCCCAAAGGTTTAGGATGTTTTTCTGTTATCTCCCATTTACTGGAATAGATAATAAACGTGACCACTTTCCCTAATATTTTATATGATTTTAATACCTCTCTCATGTTAATATTATTTGGCATTGGGCCAAGAAGGCAGTAGTCTGGAGCACAGAGAAAAGTGCACAAATAATACAAAACCATACTAATATTTAGGGTGATTCAAATGTCCTATTTTGCCTCATGAATTGATAGATGGATATAGTAATAAAGAAGAGATTACTGTGAGACAAGGCATTATCTGATGAATTATTACATGGCATTAAGTCTTTTAGTGGATATATGTTAATATATCACTTAGACAACTCATTAACAAATATCTGCTTTTGTAATTTAAAGATGTAGAGAACATTTGGAAACTTCATACTCTCATAACTAGTCACTTTGAGACCTTTTTCACCAGTCAGACCTAGTTTCTGGGGAAGCGTGAAAGGAAGAGCCTGGAAAAATTCCCTAAACTGAAAATGCTGCTTTTAGTAAGTTAGAAAGTTGTTGACGGTGTTGATAGGGTTTGTATTAAAGACGAGAGGGAATTCAAAAGGCAGTTGATTTGAGGAATTAATTCTATTTTTATTTATTTATTTATTTATTTATTTAGTCTTTTTGCCTTTTCTAGGGCCACTCCTGTGGCATATGGAGGTTCCCAGGCTAGGGATCTAATTGGAGCTGTAGCCGCCGGCCTATGCCACAGCCACAGCAATGCAGGATCTGAGCCCTGTCTGCAACCTACACCACAGCTCACAGCAATGCCGGATCCTTAACCCACTGAGCAAGGGCAGGGATCGAACCCACAACCCCATTGTTCCTAGTCAGATTTGTCAACCACTGAACCACAACGGGAACTCCAAGGAATTAATTCTAAACACAGGAATGAATAGAGGACTCAGAGGGATGGCAGAGTGTTCTGGGAAGTGCAGTTATTGCAGAGTGAAGAGGGGCAGGATGAAAGGAGAGGTGAAAAATAGACAAGAGAAGGCTGATATTTAGGACATGGACAGTTGCAGAAAAGTCACAAGAGAGCTGGAATAGGGTTAAGTGGAGAGCCGGGGAAGTTAGTTCTGGAACCCACAGGAGAATTAGAGTGTAGATGTGTTAGATGCTGTCATATAATCATGGAGACTTAGGAACCAGAAGAGGCCTTGTCATAATCTTTTGGGTCTTCGTTCTCTGATTTGTTAAATGAAATACTTGGCCACTTGATTCTTTGACCCCTTCTACCCTTGCTACAGACACTGTAGAGACTTATAGTTACGGGAATGAGGCTCTAGAACTAGGCAGATGTGGGGGGGGCCTCATCTCTGGCACTTACAATGTGTATAACTTGTGCAGATGACTTCATTGCTTTAAATGTGATTTTTCTCCTCTGTAAGCAGTTTAAATATTCGCTGCTACTTCATGTGATGGTTGTGAAGATTCAGTAAGAAAATGCACGTAAAATCTTGGTGCATATTAAGAGATCCACATGTTATTATTTTTGTTGTTGTTATTGTCATTATTGTTTAGACAGATATGGAAACATTTGAGGGGTCCTGGGCATGAGGATGAAAATATGATAGAGGGTAGACTTTGGAGGAAGAGAGACTAAACTGTGTCAAAGAAAATCTTCTACTCTTTTGAGTTGAAAGTGGATAAGGACTTCTCATTCTTGCTAAGCTTTAGAAGCCAGGAATGGGTGAGCATTGTTTTTGTTTTAGTAGTTGGATGTTGTCATTTTCACGTGAAAATAGCATCAGTTAGATCCCAGGTCCTCACTGCAGTTCCCCACCTCTCCTGCGCTTTAGAGGATCTGTCTGTTAAAGCGGTGTTTTATTAAACATAACATTTATAGAGCAGATTTCCTGCTAATTCTTTACATGGTTGGTTATTATTGCAGAGAAGACTAGGGAAAATGTTAAAGACATTTTAATATCATTCTGGGTCCAGGCGTTACCTTTGTGGCTCAGGAGGTTAAGAACACAGCACAGTGTCTCTGAGGATGCTGGCTAGACCTGCACCTGCAGCTCTGATTAGATCCCTAGCAAGGGATATGCTGTAGGTATTTAAAAAAAAAAAAAAAAAGTATTGTGCTGGGTCTGCTTTCCTTTTACAAGCATATTTAAGGCTGTTCGCCCCCAGTATTATTCTTGACTTTATATTGATAATTTCTATGTCAAATTAATCTTAATATGATTCAGATCAACATATCGTAGCTCTTTCTTTTCTAGGTGGTAATGTCAGTGAGAATGCCTCCTTAGTGCTCCTGAAACAGTGTGTTTACATGGGTGAAATTAGATTAAAATGGGGGTCAGATCATGATATAAGGGAGAAAAGTGAGTCAGAAATAGACAGCAGGGGCCTAAGAGATGTTACTTTTAACAAGTTATCTATGTTTGGATTACACAGTGAGGTTGAGCAGTTATTTGCATGTAATGACAAAAATAATTCCTTGAATTTTATATTTACAGAGCACTTTGTTCTTTCAAGTTGTGTTAATATCATGGCTTAGATGATCTCCCTAAGTTCTCCCTCTGTTCTGACCCTAAGTCACGTTAGTGCATTGCAGAATGAGGGAAAGGCAAAGGACAGTACAGCCAGGAGACAGCATTTTTTAAAATGGATATGAATATGTACTGAGGGAGAAACATGCAGTGATAACCTAAAAAATAGCTTTTGATTCATTTTTTACAAAAAAGAAGTGAAAATAACGACTTTTGCACAGTGATTTGAAAGCTGGAGAAATTTCAAGGAAATAGGAAAAAATTTCTCTTAACCTCATAGCTCTCTTTGCTCTAATTATAACTTGGTCATACTCAATTATATTCTCTTATCCAAGTTAAATAGTTCAAGTATAATCAGGTTTATTATGAGAAATAGGGGAATTGATTAAGGGGACAGCCAGAAGTAACAGTTACTTGTGAGTAATTCAGGACCATTTTGGTCAGAAATGCTGGATTTAGCAAATGGATTTGTCAATCTGCTCACTCCATTGACAAGCTTTGAATATACAGAACTGTAATTTTAGCAATTGAAAATGCAGTTCAGTGATGGGTACTGTAATTCTAGATACCGATAGAGTGATCTTTAACTTCCTCTTCACAGTTAGATTTGTATGTCAGTGGTTTCCAGTACATTCTCATGGGAGGATTAATCAAACTTCCAGAATGAAGAGCATAGAGTGTCCCATGCAATTAAATGGAATTGAATGGGAGAATGAGGCCTCCCAAAGTTAAAAAAAAATATATGTATTTTCCCTTACCCTTTCTGCTCATGTTGCTTTTATGGATTGAATTCTGACATGTTTGTGAAATAAAGCATCACTACTGTTTTATTTTAAATTTCTTGAGGTTTTTCCAGAAAGATGTACAGCTCTAAAATTACTGGTATACAACTTGCCTAAACAAAAAGAAAAGTAGTAAAAATATTATTTATAGAAGTTGTGAGAAGTCAGGTGAAAGGGAGAAATGCATTGAGCATTAACTGTAGAATTGTAATTTCTTACTTGTAACTCAAAATCTTCTAATAGTGAGATAGAATAAATTAAGGAGAGACAGGTTCTAGTTCCTGCAGTTTTTTAATTATTGCTTTGAAAATAAGATTTCATCTGGAGGCTTGAAATTTGATTTCCAATGTTTATTTCAAGCATGAAATTTTTGATACGGGGGGTGTTTTCTGTTCTAGATTGTCTCTGGATTGTATCTTATCACTTCCGTCCATTTTTATGTGAATGTAATAAAATTTCAACAAAGGCATTTCCTTTGTGTGCACACATACTTACTGATGGGTTAAATATGTGCTGTGAGTTCCCATTATGGCTCAGTGGCTTAAGAACCCCACGAAATCTCCTCGAGAATGGGGTTCGATCCCTGGCCTTGCTCAGTGGGTTAAGGATTCAGTGTTGCTGTGGCTGTGGCATAGGCTTCAGCTGAGCTCTGAATGACCCCCAGCCTGAGAACTTCCATTTGCTGCAGGTATGTCTGTAAAAAGAAAAAAAAAATTAAATTATGCATTATCTGAATTAAGTATGTCATACTTTTAAATTAATAACTTTTATCTCCTATTTAATGTTCAATCAATCTATAAAAAATAAAATAAATTTTAAAAGGGATCAGTCAGAAGGATATTCAGAATTATTATTTGGGATCTCTGATTTGGAAACCATTATTAGGGGAATGTTTTTGGAGAAGCATCGTTTGTATGTTAAAACAGGTTTTACTGTATAACTCATAGGTAATTTTACTTATTCAATAAAAATGTGTAGAATGACTATCATGGTCTGGGTGCTAGGGTTGTAATAGTAGCCAAAAAGATACAAAATCTTATCTCTCAAGTTTATATTCTAGTGGGGCTGTGTGGCCAAAGAAACTTAAATATGCTTGTTTATGAATGTACACAAATACATGCATGCATAGATAAAATGCATTTGGTAATGATAAAAGTGATGGAGAAAAATAGAGGAGGTCATGGAAAGTGTTCAGGCTGAGTGTGTGTGTTTATATGTGTATGGGCGGGGGGCTTGAGTGTGGAAGAGAGAGGTTCTGTTTCCATCTCATAAGCATTACTCGTGGCATGTACTTGGTCCGTCTTGTTACTTTCAAGTGCAGGACTATTAAGTTATTGTTTCTGACAATGCCTGGAAAGAAATGCTGCATTTCGTTTCCAGTATGTGACTCAGTAGGCAAAAGCTACGCTCTATGTAGGCATGATAATATTTTTGCCTTCACGCCCCCTTTACTATTGTGATTTAATGAGCTTTACTTGTAAATAATTGATAAGGCATGAGTCAGGATTGATCTAATGAATTAAGTGTCTCTCCGTCTGGCTCAGAAGGAGATGCCTGGTTTCTGTCTGTGTCCCCCACTGGATGACTAAGATCCTAATGTCCTTAGTCACTGCCTTGGAGCAAGCTTCTAAAGTGCTGTGTTGTGCTCCAGAATGACCCAGTTATCATATGAGAATTTTTCTTCCTTCTCTTCCCTGTGCATGTCCTGTGTATATCCTTTTAGCCTGGTTCTGGGGATAGGATAGATTTGCCAAACAGTTTTGCTGGACAGTAAGTACATGAAGGAGAGCTATTTTCTCTTCTTTGCCTTTTCTCTCTGGAGGAAAATTCAGTCTCTTCCCTAAACGTAACCTCCCTGCTGATTACCAAGAAGCACCTTGGCCTTGGTTCAGCCTGTCATCAGTGAGGAGGCTGACTTGGTCTAGAGCTACACTACCAAGTATCAACAGGGCTAGAATGCACTGTTTTAAAAAATAGACTTGAAGATCAAGGATTTAAAATATTCACGGAAATTGGAACCATGGAATGTCATTAAAAAATGAAAAAAAAAGTTACAGTGTTTGATGCCCTTCAAGTGAGTGAAATGAAATAGAAAATAGATTAAAAATAAACACGGAGAAAAGAGAAAAATCTCTGTTATTTTCTCAATGAAAATTGAAGACCATTTGGAGTTCCTTTTGTGGCTCAGTGGGTTAAGAACCTGACTAGTATCCATGAGGATGTGGGTTTGATACTCGGACTCGCTCAGTGGGTTAAGTATCCTGCATTGCCTCAAGTGGCGGCACAGGTTACAGATGTGGTTGGGATCCCACGTTGCTGTGCCTGTGGTGTAGGCCTGTGTCTACAGCTCTGATTTGACTCCTAGCCTGGGAACCTCTATATGCTTCAAGTGTGGCCCTAAAAAGACCGAAAAAAAAAAGACCATTTTTACTAGTCCATGTTCAATTTATTAGCTGAAGCTAGGTGTAAGCAGTATTTTTCATGAAGAAAAGAAAAGCTTCCCTCCCTTTTTTTTTTTAAATTTCCAAATGCCTTCCTGACTGTGTTATATTCTGTATGGACTGAAAAGTAAAAGTAACAACATAAATTTTGTTGTTTTTCTGCTCTGATCCTATTTTTGTGATTCTTTAACAGGGAATTGGAGCGTAAGGATATTATTTTTAACCCATGAAGATTCACTTACATTTTATGTAGATGTGTCATCTCAAAACATATCTGTTTCCCTTCATGCAGCAACTTGAATAGAAATATAACAAACTCAGCCCTGAGTAAATACGTAATACTTTCTTAAATGCTGTGTAGGCATGTGCTTCTTGATTTCTCTGTCACTATGAGGAGATTCCTGACAAGTTGCTTTAGTACCTGCCTGGGACTCAGCTTCTTAGCCAAACGCTCTCCTAGGCACTTACATGGTAGACTGGTGTCCATGTAGAAATTTTACTGCAGAAATGTATAAGCTGAAACACTTATAATTTCTCTCTATGATAACCTTTTAATCCTGGATCTATGTCCTAATCACTTTAAGTCAATTCCTTTAATGCTTATCCAGGGCTTGTATGTTCTAGGCATTTTGGTGTGTGCTGGCTATAAAAAAAATGAGTGACTTTCTGTCTTTAAGAAATTCAGTCTGCTAAGATCTCAGCAGCACTATGTTCAGGAAGAGGTGAAGGTTCCTTTGGGAGAGGCCAATCACAGTCTTTTTAAAAATTAGATTATAGAAAAGATATCTTACTGATCTACCTATTGAGGAAAATCAAGCCAGGAGGAATCTTTCTTGCCCTTTGATTTTGAGGGGATATTTTGGTTAGCTTATAAGTTAGTAAAACAAGCTTCTCTTCCCAGTAATTGGTTTAAATCTGGCATTCAGTATCAGCTCTAAGTAGAAATCTTATGTGAGTAATTATTCTGTTTTTCAGAGGATCCATAAGTGAATCCTCAGTGAACTGAGTTTGGTTAAGGATATAATGGTAGTGTAATTGTCTTTGTCTTTATCTGCCCCAGACATGGAATGTACCACACACTGCCGTTCATTATCTTTCATTATCTTTCTTGGTGTGTGTGTTCATCTCTTCTGTTTACTTTTCAGCCAGGGCTGTTACAGTCATTCTTGTAGCACTTTTATATAGTGAGGTAGATATGGGAATCTGCACACAAATGCTTATTGTTCTGTATTTATAAAAGAAATACATGGAGAAAGAAAGCCATGCACTTCCTTTTAGGTTGTTTAAAGAGAACCACAGTGTTCCTTGTAGGTTGTTTAAAGAGAACCAAAGGCTTAAAAAAAATGCACAGCCTGAAAGTTGAGAGGTAAATTTTATTTGGGGCAAAATTAGGACTTAACCCTGGGAGACAGCATCTCAGGTAGCCCTGAGAAACTGCTCTAAGGAGGCAGGGGGAACTAGGATATAATGGAGTTTTTGCAACACAGGGCAGGTAGAAGAAACAAAAGAGGCTGGGGCTCACTGAAATCATTTCTTTGATATGCACTTCAGCTATCTGGGCCAGTATCCTGAGTTTTCACAGCCCTGGGGGTTCACCAGCTCACCCTTGGAGTTGGATGTATATGAAGATGACTGTGCAGGACCATCCCAAAGAGGCAGGGAGAAATAATGTCCGTGTGTATGATAAAGGTGAGGGGGAAGTCTATGCAGCCAGGCACACATTTTACAAAAGTTTGTTGCTGGTCTCGTGAAGATTACTACTAGTCATACGGAGCAGACATGACCATGAAGGACTTTAGCGTTTTTTCTAGATATGATGAGATGCAAGAATTGGGCACATAAAATCTTCTCCTAAAGATATCTAACTATCTGAAGACCTGTTCTTCCAGTTTTCCCAGAGCACAGAGTGCCTCACTCCTGGTCTCCACCCTGAGCTCCACTCACGGGGTGTTGAGGGTTGGCAGCTGCAGTGGTTCATGATTTAATCCATGTAGATAGAGGCTGATGGCAAGTGCAAAACTCCAGTTCATGAAAGGATGCCTGCTTTGAGAAACCACTCTGGTGAATGCAGAAGAGTTTGAGGTCCCCATTTTTTTTTTTTTTTTGTGACTCCTGAAAGATTATTAAATGCTTGCAATTTAGGGAGGGGAAAAAAGTTGTCTCACTAAACCAGCATACCAGCCTGAGTGAATAAAACACTATTTTGAGGCCTATAAGTCCCACATCCTTGACTAAGATCCTTCTCTATTGGAGGCACCCTGACATCCAGTCAGTCTATAAGAAAGAATCCCTGTTTCTGCAGCAGGAATCTGAGCCTTGAAGACGGTGATTAAAAATTTTTGTTGAGGTGGATTGTGGATATATTGACAATCTCATGTATATTATAGATTCTTTGTAGAAAATCCACATACTTGCCAACATGCAAACTGTTGCCTCTAGGATAATTTTTGTAATGTTAATTTATGTTTTCTCCCAGTGTTTTTCCTATTATTTCCCCTTATTTAAGCAGCGAGAAGTTTCTGTGCTTTTTCCTCTTCTGGGGAGGTTTGAGAGTTGGCAGAAAACTTCAATTTTCTACAAGTCACTTCCTTCCTGACTTCTATTCCCTCAGGACTAAATCCAAGGAGGCTGTTCTACTTAATGTCTTGGACACAAGGGAGATTGCCTCAGAGAGGAAAAAAAGAAGAAAGGAAGGGCTGTTTTTTTCCCAGACTTAAAAGACATTCAGAAGGAGCAAATGGACACCCACAGGCAAAAAAAACAGAAAAAAATATGAAACACTTCAGCTCAAACCTCACACTTTATACAAAACCTAATTCAAATGGATCATGGGCATAAATGTAAAACATGAAACATTTAGGAAAAAAAATAAGCAAAAAAATCCCTTTGAGATTGTAGAGTTTTAAACCTTGACATCAAAAACATGTCTGTAAAAATGTTGCCACACTGGATCTCATCAAAATGAGAAAATTTTGTTCTGTAAAAGTCCCTGTGAAGAGATTGAAAAGATGTTATATACTGGCAGAGAGTATTTGCAAAGTATATGTCCAACAAAAGATAAGTAACTTAAAGTATATAAAGAACTCTCAAAGCTCCACATTAGAAAAAAACCAATTTAGATAGAAAATGGGTAAAACCATGGACTGTTATTTCACTGAGGGGACATACAGATTGCAAGTAAGCACATGGGAACAGGTTTAGCATCGTTAGCCATCATGGAAATACATCTTCAGATGGCAAGAAGCTATCACTACACCCTTAACAGAATGGCTAAAACAAAACAAAAGACAGATAAGCAAATGGTGGTGGGGATGCAGAGAAACTTGATCCCTCATAAATTGCTTGTAAATGGTACAGCCACTCTGGGAAACATTTCAGCAGTTGATTGAAAAGCTAAACATGTACTGTCATGTGACCTCACAATTGTGTTCCTGGGTATTTATTGCAAAGGAGTGAAAACCGTTCTCACACACAGATATTTGTACACAAATATTTAGTGTAAAGCAGCTTTATTTGTGATAGCCCAAAGTGGGTTTTATCACACTAACCCATAGAAGTTTTTGGTGTTTGTGGCCTTTTTACCCCATCAAACCGTATGTTCTTGGGTACTAGAGCCTTAGTCTCTTCATCTTTCTCCTTCCTAAAATCTATAACCAAATGCCTTAAGTATGAAAGATAGTAATTAGTGTTTGTTTTTTTTTTTTTACTAATTATAATTATACTTCTATTTTACTTTTCTTTTTATAAAAAAACAGTAGTCCTTAATATTATTTACCTTTACAATATTTACACATATAAATTTTTATACTTTCATCATTCTTGTCTTTTTTTTCTATTTTTTTCCTTTTCTAGGGCCGCTTCCCGTGGCATATGGAGGTTCTCAGGTTAGGGGTCTAATCGGAGCTGCAGACCCTGGCCTACGCCAGAGTCACAGCAATGAGGGATCCAAGCCTTGTCTGCGACCTACACCACAGCTCACGGCAACGCCCGATTCTTAACCCACTGAGCAAGGCCAGGGATTGAACCCACAACCTCATGGTTCCTAGTTGGATTCATTAACCACTGCACCACTAGAGAAACTCCATACTTTCATCATTCTTTTGTAAAAAGAACCCTAAAAGTTATTTGAGATAGCCTGGTATTATTTTATGTCATTCTGGAGAATGACAAGCTTTTAGAAGTAGCTAAATTTTACAATCATCCTCTTCTATTTCCTCCTAATATATTCTTAATATATTTTCTGCTAATATATAAATATTTATTGAGATTGAGGTTATTTAATGATTTTTTAAAATTAGGACTTTTTAAAATGAAGCATGGTTGATTTACAGTATTGTGTTTGTTTTAAGCTCACGGCATAGTGATTCAGTTATTTTTTTCTGATTGTGTTCCATTGTAGGTTATTACAAGGTATTGAATATAATTCACTGTGTTATATAGTAAATCCTTGTTGCCTATCTATTTTATGTAGAGTACCTGTACCTATAGATATTTTGTACTTGTTAAATGCCATATTCCAAATTTTTTCCTCCTCTGTCCCTCTCCCCTATGATAACCATAATTTTATTTTCTACATCTGTGAATCTGTTTCTGTTTTGTATATGGATTCATTTGTATTATTTTTTAGATTCCACATATAAGGGACATCAAATAGTATTTGTCTTTCTATGTTAGACTCTCTTCACGAAGTAGACTCTCTTCTTTAGGTCCATTCATGTTGCTGCAACTGTCATTATTTCATTCTTTTTTATGGCTGGGTAGTAATATTCCTTTGTGTATATGTATTTATTTATCTATATTTAAATATGTGTGTTTATGTGTGTGTGTGTTTATATACATATTCTTACCAATCATCTGTTGATGGGCACTTGGATTGTTTCTATGTCTTGGCTGTTCTAAATACTGTTGCTATGAAAATTGGGATACATGTTTCTTTTTAAATTAGAATTTATATTTTCTCCAGGTAATTTATATGTCTAGGAGTGGGATTGTTGGATCATATGGCAACTGTATAATTTTTTAGAAACCTCTGCACTATTTTCTATAGTGGATATACCAATTTACATTCCCACTACAGTGTAGGAGGGTTCAATTTTCTCCACACCCTCTTCAGCATTTATTGTTTGTAGACTTTTTAATGATGCCTCTGACTGAGAGGATACATCATTGTGGTTTTGATTTGCATTTTTCTAATAATTAGGGATGTTGCACATATTTTTGTGTTTTTATGATGGCCTATGAGCCATCTGAATGTCTTCTTTGGAAAAATGTCTACTTAGGTCTTCTTTCCATTTTTTGATTAAATTTTTGTTTTTTCCATATTGAATTGTTTGAGCTCTTTGTATATTTTGGATACTAATCCTTTGTCAGTCACATCATTTGCTATTTTTTTTTTTTCCATTCCATAGGTTGCCTTTTTGTTTTGTTGATAGTTTCCTTTGCTTTGTGCAAAAGCTTTTAAGTTTGATTAGGTCCCAGTTGTTTATTTCTCCTTATATTTCTCTTGCCTTTGGAGACTGATCCAAAAAAAATATTGCTCTGATTTATGTCAGAGAATGTTTTGCCTATGTTCTATGAGTTTTATGTTGTTGTGTTTTGTATTAAGGTATTTAAACCATTTTAAGTTTAAGTATATGGTGTGAGGGAGTGTTCTAATTTCATTGATTTATATGCAGCTGTCCAGCTTTACTAACACCACTTGCTGAAGAGACTATCATTTTTCCATTGTATATTTTGCTTCCGTTGTTGAAGATTAATTGCATGTAGGTATGTGCGTTTATTTCTAGGCTCTCTATTCTGTTCTATTGATCTGTATGTCTGTTTTTGTCCAACACCACACTGTTTCGGTTACCGTGGCTTTAGTAGACCTTATTTTTTAGAAAAATTTTAAGTATGCAAAGAAATTAAGCAGAAAGTACAGATACTTCTCACATATCCCTTCCTGATCTTCTCCTGCAGTTTCCCTAGTTTTAACATGTTGTATTAGTGAGGTGCTTCTGTTACAATGAGCCAACATGGCCACATTAGTGTTAATCAAAGTCCATTTTTTTTAACACTGAGATTCACTTTTAGTTTTGTATATTTTCTGGGATTTTACAAATGTATAATGACGTATATCTACTCTTGTAGTGTCATACAGAATAGTTTCACTGCCTTAAGAATCTCCTTTACTTTACCTTTTTTAAAACTCCTTTTTTTCATTGAAAGGAGTGGAATACCTTTGCTCCTTGGTCAAAGGTCAGTTGACTGTATTTGCAAGAGTCTAATACTGGGTTCTCTATTCTTTTCCATTGATCTGTTTATCTGCTTTTTTAACATTACCACACTGTCTTGATTACTGTAGCTTTCTATTAAGTTTTGAAATTTTGCTGTGTCAGTCTTACAACTTTGTTCTCCATTAATATTGTATTGGCTATTCTGGGTCTTTTGCCTTTCTGTATAAACATTAGAATTGTTTGTTGATAAGTGATTACTTTCCTGGGATATTTATTGGGGTTGAGGTGAATCGATGAGTCACACTGAGAAGAATTGACTCTTGGCAGTTATTGCGTCTTTTTGTTCATACATGTGGAATTTATCTCCATTTATTTAGATACTCTGATTCCTTCCATCAGAGTTTTGTAGTTTTGCTCATATGAATCTTGTACATATTTTGTTACATATGTAATGTATCTTTTTTTCTAAGTAATGTATCTTTTTTTCTTTTCAGGGGTAATATAAGTGGTATTGTATTTTCATTTCAAATTCCTCTGGTTCATTACTGGTATGTGAGAAAGCATTTGAGTTTGTGTAGTTTTCTTGCATTCTGTAACCTTCCTATAATTGCTCCTTAGTACCAGGTCTTTTATTTTTGTTATTTTTGAGCCTTTAGGATTTTCTACATAGACAGGCATGTCACCTGTAAATAAAAAGTTTTATTTTTTCCTTCCCAATCCATATACCTTTTATTTCCTTTTCTTCTCTTATTGTATTAGCTAGAACTTCTAGTACAATGTTTTGTTTTTTTCTTTTTAGGGCCACACCCATGGCATGTGGAGGTTTCCAGGCTAGGGGTCAAATTGGAGCTGTAGCTGTCAGCCTGCATACACCACAGCCACAGCAATGTGGGATCCTAGCTGCACCTGCAACCTATACCACCATGCATGGCAACACTGGATCTTTAAACCACTGAGCGAGGCCAGGGATTGAACTTGCGTCCTCATGGATACTAGTTGGGTTCCTTAACTACTGAGCCACAGAGGGAACTCCCCTAGTACAATGTTGAATAGGAGTGATGAGAGGGGAAATTCTGGCCTTGATCTTAGGGGGAAGGCATCTAGTTTACTTTTAAGTATGATGTTGATTATAGGTAATCTTTTTCAAATTGAGGATGTTTCATTCTATTCCTAGTTTACTTAAGAGTTTTCCTTGTGAATAGATGTTGGATTCAGTTAAATGCCTTTTGCCTATATAGATATGATCATGTGATTTTTATTCTTTAGCCTGTGGCTGTGAAAGATTTTATAAATATTCAGTGAATATTAATTAATAACCTTCTGTGTACAAGAGGGGAAGAGTAGTCATTTTTGCTACATATGTATCTTAAAGCAGTACATTTCTTTTGAAATAAAAAGTAGTGGTAGTTCCTAGGGATACCAGTCATGACTTTTAGAATCTATTTTGTTAGGATTAAAAAACCATTTTTCAAAAGAGAATTTAATTTTGTGGTCTTTCATTGTGGTCTTTTATTGAACACTGAGTTTGGAAAAATGAAGAATTCTGATATTATTTTACTGCCCTGCCTTGCAGTAACCAGAATACATTAATACGATTTTTTTGTCTCTATTTAATTCTACCTAAACATGTCATTAGCATTTGAATTGTCAAGGTAATCTTCAGAGGCTTTTAAACAACTCTTCTCTATTTTTAACTTGTGTAATTGATTCGTTGTCAAAATTAGCTGTGACTGATTAAATTTCTTTTATTATTATTTTATTCCATGATGGACATTTTCTTTTATTCTTTGTAATATTGGTGCATAAGGAAATGTCCTTTATTATTGTTCTCTCTTTTGTTGTTCAGCATTTGTTAAACGCTCTAGCCTCTCTCTGGACAAAAATGAAATCAGAATGAGTTCAAAAATAATCCAATAGCAACATCCCTTATTCCAATTGCTTTAAGATCATATGGTAAATGTTAAAAAAAAAGTTTATTTGAAAAATAAAAAGTGCCATAATACTGCAGTAAAAACTGACCATGTAAGCTGCTCAGTGTTAAAATGATACACTACATTTAGGGTTTCCTTATATTGAAGAAAAAAAATAAATTGAAAATGACCAGATTGGTTTTTTTTTGTAATTTATGTATAAGACAATTCTGTTGCTTCTGCTTCACTGACCAAAGTAAAGTTGCTTTGGGTGATCCAAGTACTCAGAAACACCTTGAATTTATCCATAATTATCTTTGGGAGGGAGAAAAAAAGGACTTCCTCACAATGTTGATAATAATTCTAAAGATAGATTTAGAATTATAGATAAGTTGGATTTTCTTTCAGTTAGTTATTTTGAATTTAATTTTATGTGTCACCTTGCCTGGTCCACAGAGTACTCAGATATTTGATCAAACTGTTTGATAAAATTATTCTGTATGTTTCCCTGAGGGTGATTTTAGATGAGCATAACATTTAAATCTATAGAATGAGTAAAGCAGATTGCCCTCCCTGATGTGGGTGGGCCTCACCTAATCAGTTAAAGGCCTGACTAGCACAGAAAGGCTGACCCTTCATGAATCAGAGGGATTTCTTCCTGCTTGACTGCCTTTGAGCTGAGGAATCATATATATAATTACATGTACACACACATATATATACACACGTATATATTTGTAATTATGAATGTATTTTATATAAAATGTATCCTATATATTAGAATTTTTATATGTTTATATATATTTTTTATATATAAATGTCTCCTATTATTCTGTTTCCTTGAAGAACCCTGACTAATACCATTATGAAAGAGTTCAGATCTTAGATTTCATCTAGCTGGTGCTCTCTGAGATTAAAATAACCAAAAATGTGGGCATGATCTTTTAGACTGAATTTGGCAAACTATGATCTGAGGGTTATATCCAACTCATGGCTTGTTTTTCTAAATAAAGTTTTATTGGAACACATATGCACTTTTTTTTTTTTACCATATTGTCTATGGCTACTTTCAGCATTGAGAAATATGACAGAAACTGTAAGGCCCATAATGTCTGAAGTACTTACCATTCAGCCCTTAATAGAAAGGTTTGCCAGACACTTTTCATGGTTAGCAGTGAAATTCTTGGATGTGCTGTCAGCCTCAACAGTCATGGAGATACATAAAAGTCCTTTGTTGAGGGCAAAAGTAGGGTGACAAAGTGGGTGACCTCAGAAGTAGGTTTTGGGGAGTTCCTCAGGGGCCTAGAGGGTTAAAAATGGAGCATTGTCACTGTTGTGACTCAGGTCTTCTGTGGCAAAAAGAAAAAAAGGAGATTTTTGCAGGAGGGAGAACATGGTTAGGAAAAGAAGCATCTTTTTAATTTTTATGATGTATGCATTTTTTTTAGAGCTTGAATTTTCTACAGTGTCCTTTTATTCTCAAAGTATATTGTAGCAGATGCCAAAAGAAAGTCATATTGATTTGTATATGTGAATTTTAAGACTGCAAAGTTGTATAAAGTAACCGCTCTGTTTACAGATAATCTAGAACTACTAGAAACAAAAGGAGCATGTAGATCGTGGCTGAAAAGAATGCTAGAACCAGGTCTTTGTACCATAGGAAGAGGCTCTCGGGAGGTGGTCTAAGTTATGGCTTCATTTTCTACTTATGTGGTCCTGAACAATTTTATAGTTTAGGATTTATTGGACCTTTGAATATAAAGAAGTTTCTTACACTATTGTCAGTTTAATTCAACAAACAGTATTGAGTTCTTTACTCCCTGTATGGAAAGATTGAACATTCACCATCATTATCACCATCCTTCACACCCTCAGAGCAACATTGGCTGTGCAAAGACCCTTCCAAGTGCTCCTCATGGGTTACATCATCCTTTGCTTCCTCACAGCAACCCAGTGAAAATTACCTTCATTCTACATATGAAGAAATGAGTCACAGAGAAGTTAAGTCACTGCTTGGGTTCATGTAAGGAAGTGACATCTTCAGAAAGTTAGTGACAGTCGTATGTGAGAGTGACTTGTCTACTGCTCGGTTGTCTTGCAAAAACTAAGCTCACAACAGTGATGCCATCCAGTGAAGGTGTCACCTGGAAGCCCTCACAAGGAAAGAGTGTCCCTCCAGGGTGGAAGGTTTTCTTCACAGCTTAGAATCTTTTCATGAATAATGTGTTTTATGATTCTGTGCTTAAGCCCACTAATTGGAATTGTGTATCCTGTACAATGTTCTTGTGAATACCTGCCAACAAATGCCAAACTGTCAGGCTGTGAAGAGCTCATAAGGACTTGTGCTTTTATTAGTATGCAAATGCTAGTTGTTGTCCCCCCCCCCCCCGGGCCTCAGATTCTGAAGATGAGCTGTTCTGGCTGTCCAAGTGCCTGCTTTTTTACTGAGAAATAAGTGGTTTAACAACTGAGATAAAACTTAAATTGTATTCTATAGCTGAAAATACAAAAATAGCACACTACTTTTATTCAGTGGACAGTATTGTAACACTTATGACAAGTGGCACTGATGACATACTAGGAAAAATTTGTACTTTTTAAAAGAGATCCTTGAGGGGCCTCTTCAGGCAGTTTTATGTGATCAGCCTGAAATATGAGTTCCTTAATGAAGCATATTGTATGGAGGAAAAATGTACTATGTAGACCATAATTGAAGCCTGGGTACATACTCTTGGTTAATAGTTGTGCGTATTTTAAAAATTCCCGTTCATTGAAATTACAATGACTTCGATTTCTGATTTATGAGGTGGGAAACTCTTTAAAAATTTCATTGCAGATAATATCAATGTCTTATTTCTTAACACATTTTTTTCTCATAAGCTGTGACATTTTGGTTCATTAGGTCAATGGTCTTTAGTGAACAGAAAGTGTATAGTGTTCTTTACTTAGTATCTTCAGATAATTCTTGGATTTCTTTGTTTTCATAATTTCTTTAATTATTAAGGCATTGCAGACTTCAATTTCTTAAAGTTTACCTGTGCATCAAAGATTTGTAATGAAGTGTTCTTCTCTTTATTATATTCTAAATAGGGCATAATTTCTGTTTCCTCTTGAAACTATGAATTATTTAGGAGAGCTTCTTAATTTCCCAAGTTGTTCTTTTTTTCATCATTTTAGTATTTATTTCCAAATTTGTTGATTGTGATTTGAAAATATATGAGTAAATAGATATAATTAGAAAAATAGGATAAACTTTTTTTTGGCCAAGTACAAGATCTTTATTAAAGATCTGATTGATTTAATAATACACATTATGTATATCTATTGCTGTATATGTGTGTATATATACATATATATTCATATGCAGTGTACAGACACACACAAACATTACATCTATATTTTGTCACCCATTATTTTTCAAGTGTATATGCAGAATTCTGATTTAATGATCTGAGAATTATCTGGTTCTTAGAGCTTTCCAGGTAATTCTAATATACAACCAACTATAAGAATCACTACCCTAATAAAATAATGGTTCTCAGAATGTGGACCAGCTGTGGCCCATCATCTGGGAGTTTGTTAAAAATACAAATTATTGGCCTCACCCCAAATCTACTAAATTGGAAACTCTGGGAGGTTAAAATACAGCAATCTATATTTTAACTCACTAAAGATTGAGAACCACTTATGTTTATCAGTGTTTTGACCTCGAGGGTGATTTTTGCCCCCAGAAATCACTTGGTAATGTCTGAAAATATTTTTGATCATTGCAGCTTGGGTGGGGGCAGGGGGATGGCTGATATTAGTATTTAGGTGGTAGAGGCCAGGGTTGCACTAAATATCCTGCAATGCATAGGACAGTTTTCCACCGCACAAAATTACCTGCACCAAAGTGTTGGTAGTGCTGCTGTTTAGAAATTAATACAGACCATAGCTTCCCAAACTTGGCTCCCCCTTACAACCAGCTGGGGAGCTTTTAAAATTCTTGACTCCAAATTTGGTTTAATTAGTCATTGGTGAAGGCAAGGCATCAGGATTTTTAAAAAAATATCCACATGATTTTATTCACAGCTTCAGGGTCCTAATGGATCAATTATGGGTGATCCTGAACCTTCTCATCAATTTTAATATAAAAGCTGGACAAGTTGTCATTATTACCTCTTGGAAGGACTGAGAGGAGGTGGTAATGAGGCAGAAAAGTGGGAGGAAAATATGGTTCCACATGTCTGAGACCGGACAGGGTTATGTGTGTTTGAATGATGAAGAGATCTGATGGAAAGGAGATGGTGGGTACTCGGGAAAGAAACCGAGTACAGGCACAGGCTTTGGTTTCCTTAAAACAGTCACAAGAAGTTGTACAGAAATCAATATGGATAATGTATATACATTACTTAGCATCACGTCTGACATAGTAACTCATTATTATGAGAGCTCTGGGATTTGGGTATATGTGATGTACATCTGGAGAAATTTCTCTTTGTGCGTGTGAATGACTTTTTTGCTGGTATTTATAGTTTTGTTGATATTCATATTTTCCTGTCTCATCATTTAGCAGATTGTTATATGAAAACATGAAAATTAATGTGTATGTGTGTGTGTTTTTTTTTTTTTTTTTTTGTAGGGTCTCACCTGTGGCATATGGAAGTTCCCAGGCTAGGGGTTGAATCAGAGCTGCAGCTGCTGGCTTGTACCGCAGCCACAGCAATGCCAGATCTGAGCCACATCTGTGACCTACACTGTAGCTCACGGCAATGCTGGATCTTTAACCCACTGAGCGGGGCCAGAGATTGAACCCGCAACCTCATGTGTACTAGTCAGTTTCGTTACCACTGAGCCACAGCGGGAACTCTCTAATGTGCTCATGTGCTCTTAATATCTTTCTTTCTTTTTCTTTTTTTTTTTTTTTTTTTTTTTGTCTTTTCAGGACCATGCCCGTGCTACATGGAGGTTCCCTGGCTAGGGGTCTAATCAGAGCTACAGCTGCTAACCTACACCACGGCCACAGCAATGCCAGATCTGAGCCAGGTCTGTGACCTACACCACAGCTCACGGCAATGCCGGATCCTTAACCCACTGAGCAAGGCCAGGGATTGAACCCGCAACCTCATGGTTCCTAATTGGATTCGTTTCTGCTGCGCCACAATGGGAACTCCAATGTGCTCTTAATTTCTTTAAAACATTTTAAATATCTAGGAGAATTTAAAGTTGAAGATCATTATATGCATGTGTTGAAATGTACTATTTTAAACTGCACCTAAATTCATAGTGAAATACTTTTATGGACTTAGGTTAAATGGTTAAATGGGTAAAGTGAAAGTATTCATTGAAGGTGGCACAGGGTGAGGAAGAAGAAATGAATGGGATTAGAGGGAATAAAAGATGAAAGAATGTGTTTTTTTGTTTTTGTTTTTTTGAAAGAATATGTTTAAATCATTTATTCAGGTCACTGCTACTGTTGTTGCCATGTATATTCTCTTCTGTCAAAAAGCATAGCTTGTATTGTTTATTCAGAGGATTCCCATTTGCTTTTCTCTTTTAACTGGCTTAAAAATATAGAGTCCATACTGCATTAGTCACAGCTCCAGCTCTGATTTGATCCCTGACCCGGGAACTTCCATATACTGAGGGTGAGACTGAAAAAGGAGGAAAAAGAAAAGAATGCCACGTTAAATTTGGGCTTTTTTTTTTTTTTTTTAAATAGGACAGTGCATTATGAAGGTGGTGCTGTATCTGTTCATGCCCGCTCCCTGTGGAGGCTGGAGACCCTGCGAGTTGCGTAAGTAGAACTTATAAAGACATCCTGATGCTCTCTCTGGAGATGGAGCACGTCTTGTGCTCCTGTGCTTCTATGTAAAATGGTCACGCTAATAACCAACAAGCAAAGGAGACACTGAGAAAGTGGAGAGTCGTTCCTCTTTTATCTTCCACTTGTATGATTTATCTATTCTTAGCCTACATTCAGCAGGTTGTCAAGTAATCATTATATGCTCTCTTAGCCTCGTTTGTTTTTGTAGCATCATCTCAGGCGAGTCAGTGCATCTCCTGGCGGGAAGAGCTTCCAGGGCAGAATATGATGTAAGGTTTGGAGAAAGGACAGGTTGTTTGCAAGCCTGTCAACACATTTCAGGTCAGCCAGAGTCTGGGTTTAGCCTTCTTAAAGACATGTGTATGAAATGGGGGAAACTTGAACCTGAAGATGTGAGAGTCATAACTGGCAGTCACTCTCTTTACTTACAAAGAGCTTGAGAGCTGAGTGAGAAATGTGGATTGCAGACAAAGTCACTGTGTATTCATTATAGACACAATAACTTTTTTTCTGGTGACTTCAAAAAACTATCCCAGAGATTGACTTTTAGGTCCTTTACATAAGTGCAATCGGGATGATAAAGGTGTCATTTTGCACTGTTTTAAATAGAATTTAAATATCAGTCAAAATTTTAAAAAATGGTTGAAAGATTTAATTGTTTGCCTCAAAAGCAGTAAGTTTTCAATGTATTTGTTCCCTCTTATATTACACTTTAAAAATTTTTTCATTTGGCATAATAGACTTCATGGATGGGTATATGGAACTATCTTTTTATAGAATAGCTATCTTTGTCAGGTTATTTTGAGCTTAATGCTTATCTAGTGGTAATTAAAATAGTTCAGTGGTCTTCAGGTTTTCTTGCTTACATATTCTATACAATAATTTCAAAAAATTTAGTATTTCTCTGAATATTGTTATCTTTGACATAGAAAATTTTTCATTATCAGTTTAAATAAAAACATAGACTGTAACTTATAGTAAAAATAGTGACATTTTAAAATAAAATGTTTTTACCACTCTTTTAAAAGTAGCCCATTGACTCTAATTACTGCTATGATTTAATAGCCATCTTTGATTTTTAAAAATATATTTGAACTTGGTCTCTTTACCAGTCAAGACATTATGTTATTTGTTTTTCTCATTGCAATCATATTTCTCTTACTCTCCCAAGACAGAATTTTACCCCAATCCTATATTTTTGTGATTGAAAAACTTTTCTGTTCACTCTTTTGTGTTCCTATGCAACAAAAATATGCATGTAAATTAAATTTATTTTTTATGTTTCCTAAAATTGTAGGTTGATAACTTTATAAAGTGCTTCTGTATAACCCCATAAAATTATTAATTGAGAATATCAAATTTCTTTTATAGAAATACATAAATCCAGTGAAATATTAAAACTTTTGATAAGTATTGAACTTACATGTAAAATTTAATGGGAAGTGCATCTCATAATGCGATGGAAGAAGTAGAGATGACTTATAAAGCAAAAGGAAGAAAACTTGTAGCTTTTATGTGCTTCATAAATTATTCAGAGAATTTAGGGAGAAGAGTTTTGAATATATACATGTATTTCCATAATTTACCTTGGTATTATGAAAATGGCAGCTTAATTAGAGAAATGAAATAGAGAAAGTGATTCTCTCATTCTCTCATAGTTGTGTGCTTAAAGAAATGGATTTCTTTTTTTTTTTTTAAAGCAAACTAGCCCCTAACTTTGTAGCTCTAAATTTACAGCTCAAAAAAAAAAAAAAAAAAAAAAGATGAGGGTTTTGAAAACCTAACAAGGCTTAATTTTTATTGTTAACAGTGTTATTGATGAAGTGTTATTCCATAGATGTGATTGTTCAGCACGTTTCTGTCCCATGGTCTTGATTCTGGTTCTCTGTTGTTATCTAATATTTGAAGTTTTAAAAGAGAAAGGGACGGTTTTTTTCTTCCTTTTTTTTTTTTTTTGTTTTGTTTTGTTTTTGTTGTTGTTGTTGTTGTTGTTTTTGTCTTTTTTGCTGCCCTGCAGCATATGGAGTTCCCAGGCCAGGGATCAGATCTGAGCCACAGTTGAGACCTATGCTACAGCTGAGGCAGCACAGGTTCCCTTAACCCACTGCACCAGGCTGGGGATTGAACCTGCATACTGGTGCTACAGAGAAGCTGTCCATCCTGTTGCATCACAGTGGGAACTCCATAGAGTTGGTTTTAACTTTGACATTGACTGTTTGATACATGGAAAGGGCCTGGACCTTCTTCAAATAATGATGATGAAAGTGGCTACTCTACTGCCACCAGTTTGTAGCTGTGTTCATTGCTTCTCAGAATCAGATGACAGCAAGGCAGTGGAGCAGGGAATTTTTCAACCATTTAAAAAATTAAAGAGAGGTGTTTTGATTCCACTCTGTAACCCTTGACGTACATCTACAGTAGGAAAGCAGGAGGTTCATATGTAACAAACACACAAACACAAGTTTTTTTGAGGTTTTTTTTTTTTTTTTTTTTTTAATTTTGCTGCGTCTTCGAGCTACTTTGGCTTCATTGTAAATGCACAAATTAGATTGAATTGAGTTTGCATATCTTATTATATTCAATGTCCACATAATTACTTATTTTTCTTTGTACTTAGAAAGTGATAGTCAAAGATCCTGCTTATGTTTACAGTAGAACTTTACTTCCAGAGGTCACTGTTTGTATTAAAAGCTTTAGGATACTCTGTTTTTTTTTTTTTTTTTCCTCCAAAGAGGACCCAAACTATATATATATATATTTTTTTTTTTGTTAAAACCTATGTAGTCCAGTAATGATATATTTTACATTGCATACTATACAAATTAATGTCCAAAAATTTTTCAGTGTCATGACCATTTTAATAAAGTAAGTTTCAATTTTTGGAGTTAAATGTAACAGGAAACACTTTCCTGTGTTGTACCCCAGTGCAAAGTTGTAAGGACATTGTAAGTAGCATGCTAGTTTCTGTAATGGGAATGATCACTGAAGTTGAAAATATGGATTATGTGTACTTGAAATTCTACTTTCTTATGTGTTAAAAAATTTTTAAATCAGCACATCATGAAGAGTGACAAATATTCCTTTTTCCTTTGAGATAATTTCAAGTAAATCTATATAAGACACAGAGCACAGTTTTCTACTTTGTTTACGTCGGAAATTACTTTATGTAACTACTATTATTACTGTTTTTACTGAAATATTCTTTTCTTGACCCTTGATTTTCCTGGGCTTGTCCTCTTTTCCTTTGGGCTGTGGACATATGAGAATGAACTAATTTGAGTGCCTAAAAGCTAAAGAAAATGTGCTTTAGACTTCACAGTGTTTTGTTAAACATTGGCTAAATTCATTCCATTTCTAACAAATTGCCTTAAGTGGCTTGAGAGGAGTGCTTGTGTATATGAGCCTTATTCAATAGCTATGACCATGGTATTCAGAATACCATATAGAAATTCTGATAAAAAGTATGTTCTTTGTCAAAATTTTGGACTATTTTGGAAATGAAGTTGTTTTCTCTGATGATTAGATGAGTCATTATTTGGTAAAATATTCAAATGTTTCTTGAAATAATGGAAATGATTATTTTTCCATTATTTCCATATTATTCAAAATAGTTATATTTTTCATAGTGTCTGCAAAGAATATACCTAACTTTCTGAGGGGAATAAAAAATTTTCTATTACCAGACTAGAAATGCTTTAACATGCTCTTGTTGATAAGTTTTAATTTCATTTTTAAGACAATATTGTGTAATTATCAGGGTTTCTTGGTACATGGTTATGAATTTAGTAGAGGGGCTTGTAATTATCTTTATAGACAAATCCATGTAAAAATGAACTTATTACAATATCATTTTTTTTTTTTGTCTTTTTAGGGCCACACCTAGGGCATATGGAAGTTCCCAGGCTAGGGGTTCAATTGGAGCTGCAGCTGCTGGCCTATGCCACAGCTATAGCAACAGTTCCAAACCATATCTATGACCTACACTGTAGCTCACCACAATGCCGGATCCTTAACCTCTTGAGCGAGGCCAGGGATCAAACCCACATCCTGATGGATACTAGTCAGATTCGTTTCTGCTGAGCCACAAGGGGAACTCCGAACTTATTACAATATCATTGTATTGCTAATTTTGCATGCTAATGGCTCAGGTCAAAATTCCAGGTTAGGAAAATAGCCTAAAATTGACTTATGGTTTACTAAGACTGGTGAATTTTAAAAAATGTTCTCAACCTGTAGAATATAAAACATTTTAATGATTCTATTTTAAAACAAAATTTTGAAGAAAATCAATCTGAAATCCTCTATATCTTCACTTGTTATTTCTTTGATTCATTATCTGTGGTAAAAGCTTCCCCTGTGATTGCCTTTTAACAAATTATCCTTGTGTTTCTTTTGTTTCATTTTTTGTTTGCCACTGACACGTTAGCTTCCTGACCAAGTGCATTCTTTTTAGAGTATATCTTTCTCATTGTAAAATACCTGACAGTATCTCCTTTATACTTTTTGCCTTGAATTCTAATTTGTCTAATATCAGCTTTACTATCACTCTTTTTTTAATATTTGATTTTTAGCATGTTTCTTATCATTGATAAGAGGCTGTCCTTCTTTTGCACCCTAGCATGATAATAGGAAGTCCCCATTATCAGAACCTTGTTTCCACTCTCGCCTGCAGTAATAGCAAGGTTCTGATGTGACAGCTCTCAGTTAACCTAATACTGTGCAAAGGAAGAATGGTCTGTATCTTAATTTTTCTTTTCTACCCTATATGAAAGTCATTCTTTTCAAAAGTAGATTTTAATGATCACAACTTTGTTTTTTATCTTTTTTCTGCAAACTTAGTTTATATTTTCTGTGTTGCATTTAATTTTTCCTTCTTTTTTTTTTTTTTCCTTTTAACCTATTGGAATTTATTTTCTTGGTTTGTCTTTTTCTTTTTGATGGATTGATTTTTAGTGTTATCATTGTTCCACATTAGTGAAATTTAAAGCATAGGAAGAGATTTCTTTTTTTCAGATAAATATACACTTCAGATATAAATATATATAAGTTCCATTTAATCATAGTTAGGCATTAACTCTGATGTTAACTATTTTTCAAGTCTGCAAATCCAACAAAACACTAGTAAATTTTAAAGTATCCTTTAAACTCATACTGTCTTTTTCTCTGACTATTGATTAGAGGTAAACTTGGAACTCAAGTTTTTATAGTCATCTTTGCATGGAGCAGTGTTTGGTGTGGATGGTATTACATTTAATGTCAGAAGACCTTGAGTTAAATTCCACTTCTCCTTACTGTTAGCAGCATGACATGGAATATTACCTAATTGTTCTGAACAACCATTTTGTTATTTGCGAAATGAAATTAATACCATCAAAATCGTAAGGATTGGGGTAATATTAAAAAAGATAGGGTATGCAAAACACCTTTGTGTATTGTTGGACACGCACATTTTAATTGCTTTTCCTCCCGTCATTGCGTTTGCCATTGGATCAAATCTGAACTTTTTTCTTAGGTGGAGTGGAAGCCACATAAGATGGGGCCAGCCTTTCCGACTACGCCATGTCACAACAGGAAAATACCTGAGTCTCATGGAAGACAAAAGCCTTCTACTCATGGACAAAGAAAAAGCTGATGTAAAATCAACAGCATTTACCTTCCGATCTTCCAAGGTAAGACGGGATAGAGAATTTTGGATTTCCTATTAAATATAACTCCACCACAGTTCTTTTGATGTTACAAATGCAAAAAGAAAGGATGTATGTTTTGCATGTATTTCTAAATTCCCAGTTTTTCTTCCTTCCATTCTTCTTCAGTAAAACCCATTTCCTAAACCTCTAAAACCTGCCCAGGTCCTTCACCTGTTTTATAGTTCTTTGGTTCATCCAGCCCCTTTTGGTTTTCTTAGCTTTTGACAGTGCAGTTAGCACAGACTCTGTGCTATTGCTATTTAATGGCATTGTGGGCACACAAGAACCTCTTCCTTACAGGCACACTTAGACAGCTCTTTTATATACAGACATTTATTCTTACATCTACTGAATTGTTTATAAGAACAGAACTTCTAAGAGAATCCTGAAAAGCCTTCAAGAGAATCCCCCTGAACTAGATGATGAGTAGAACAGAAAAAAAATAAATGTACATCACAGATGAATTGGAAGACTCATGCCTCACAGCTTGGCCCACCCCACTCGGTATCTCCTGAGAGGTTCCCCACTCACCAGCCCTACAGTGCAGTGGATTGCTAGCCACGCCTGAGCAAAACAGCAGATGTCCTCAATAGGAAAGTGTCTCAGGAATAGTTGAAAAATCACTCATTCCAATAACAAATGCCAAGCATCTCTTGATGGATTTGTGTGATAGGTGTCTATTTCTGTCCTTCATTTAAGGGAGATTGTGAAACTTAGGCAGCACGATAGGAATGGTATTGAATTACTGGTTAGCTTTTGTCTCAGAGATGCAAAACTTTATGCCCTTGTTAAAGAAGAAGGTAAATTTGAGTGAGATCAGAAGTAAGTCTCAAAAGACAGCAGCCTGATTTTTCCCTCCCTAACGCCACACTCAGTTCTGTTGCTTTGGGAACACAGAGTGGTAGAGGATCTTCAGTGTTGATGAATTCTCCCGAGATGTTCAAGAAAGACAGCCGGGTAGGTCCAGCCTCTGTGGTGAAAGTAGAGACACCAACCTGGTCAACTCCAGTGGATAATGTGACCTAGGCTCGGCACCAACATTTGTTGTGGGGACCCATGGAGGGGCTCTAGAGGGGATTCTGTAGTTGAAACCTGGCACCAGTTAAGTCTGCGAGACAAGAGTTTTGGATGAAGCAGAAAGAATAGCTTTATTGCCTTGCCAGGCAAAGGAGGCCACAGCAGGCTAATACCCTCAAAACTATGTCCTCTCTTGAGAGCTGATAGCAAGGGGTTTTATAGATTTAGCTTGGGAAAAACAAAAAACGCAGGGCTGTTGATAAGGATTATGGTGCCTGCATTCAACTCCCTTCATAGATCATTTCAAAAATCATCAAGGCCACAGTCAGGTGGTCTGGTGATCGTTTCTGGGGATCTTAGGGGTTATCATACCTTGACCTTCTCTCTGGAATAAAGATTGCTCACCAAAGGAAGGGGATGTTAGGGAGGATTTCAAAGGAAAAACACTAGGCACGCAATATGACTCTACCTAGAAAATAATCATTAGTCAAAAAAAGCAGGTAAGCAAGAAAGAAATCCTTGGTAAAAAGCCAGTTAGAATAAGTTAGTAGACCAAGGCAGGGCATAACATATGGAGACAGTTTTAACTAGTTTTTGGCTGTATCAGTATTTCCTAACCCTTAACTCTTGGGTCAGCCTTTTGAGACTGAGGGGAGGCCTGGGAGGCTAAAGGAAATGCCCTTTACTTCAAAAACACAAGGACACAGGGGCTTGTGTGTGGTTTCAGTTCTTTGGGGGCCCTCAGGGGTTACAGTTTAGTTGCTCCTTGTCTCTAGTTGGAAAGCACATTTATCACATTGTGAACAGACTTGACACCAATGAGCTTCTTCCTCAAGACCTTAAGCAGGGAGGTGGGGGTTTATTAGTTTGTCCATGGATGGCATCTCAGTCCATAAAGAAAAAAAATTCAGCCAAGCAAAGGTGCATCAGTTATCTCATGGTAGAAGCCCCTTTCAAGCAAAAAAATAGATGGCATAAGATGACATACAGCTTAATGGCAGAAAAATCACAAAAATGAAAAGAAATGCATGACATCCAAGCAAAATATAATCTACCAAAGTAAAGTCCCAAAGTAGTAGAAAAATCTGAATATCACCCTGAAAGACACTGGAAGTCTTTTCAAGATATGGCAATTAAAGAAGTAAAATATATCTAACAAAAATTGGAGGTGAAAGAGAATAAGTGAAAAGTGTTCCAATTGCCTCCTATGAAACAGTGAGAAGCCCAAGAACCTTTTCTTAAAACTGCAAAATCAAGCATTTAATAAGATACTTAACAGGAAAAAGCCAAACACTAAAATATAATAAAATGTACTAAAATGAGGTAATGGATGCGAGGGAAGTTGGTGAAAGAAGGCAGTCAGACATTTATTCACTCAGGAGTGTCTGAGGGCCGACTGGACCTGGGCAGGATACTGCTAACATGCTGCAATGCATGCCCTCCTGGAGCTTATTAAGGGGCACCCGGAAGGAGGGACCCTTTCTCCCCTAACTCCTTAGCCTTTTAAAAACAAAAAATGCTGCAGTTCTGTGATCCTTGTAAGTCCGCCAATTGAGCTGCATAGTCGCTGTAACTGATCTCATTGAGAATCAAGATCCGCATTTTACAGATGGAAAAACTAAGGGCACATGGAATGAGTCATGTGTCCATGTCACTAGGCTGGAGGCATGGATGGGCCAGTGACTGAGGTTATCTCTGCCCCAAGCCACTGGCTAGGGTGGGTTTCAATAACCAGGCCTGAGCCCTCAACTGGCTAGTCACTCATTCACCCCCAGGCCCACAGGGCTGTCCCAGGAGCCTGGAGGGACACCCTTGACCTCACAGGGCCTTGGGTAGCTGAAGCACTATCCCAACACCACCACCCTGCCCCCACCCACCCCCTACCCTTCCTGGGTAGGCCTCCAGATCTTGGGCAGCTGTGGTCCCCCTCAAATCCTGCTATTGCTGGAGAAGTCTGAACACTGAGTCCTACTCTCTCTTTTCATTATTTCTGTAACAGTCACATCCCCATGGTTGCCAGAACTCCTGCTTTTGCTGTAGAGAGCTGAATACCAGTGGGGTCTTTTTGTTCTTTTTCTAACAATCCTAATTCTCCAGCAGGTAAATGTATGCCTCTGGCAAAACAGCGACTGGGTTATGCCAATGGAAATGCAGATACAGAAGAGGAAAGTGTATTAGCATATTTCAGAAATTTCTTGGATACATGCAGCCACTGATATAGCAATCTTCTGTAGAAATGTATTTTTAATGAGAGAGGTTATCTTACAGAAACAAAATAAAGCTGTGTACATTGCCTTTATCATTCTTGGTGATGGCAAAAAACTGGTAAAGATTCCAGTGTTTCACAAATAAGTTGATAGCTAACTGGTATTAGCTACCAGAATATATTGATCTGGAAAGCTATCCATAGTAATATTGTTGAGTGGGAAAAAAAGCAAACTGTAATGCAATTACTGCAATTTTAAAATCCTTTTTTTTCTTTTTTTTTTTTTTTTACTTAAAAAGAGGATCCTTGTGTGTGTGTGCATTTGTATATTATTATATGTTAGATGTGAAAGAATCTTTTTACATTGACTACTACAGAAAGATCAGGAGGATATATGAGTGTATGGAAGCAAGGGGAAGATTTTTTATTTAACTTTTAAAAATATAAATCTCTGGATTATTTTGCCTGTTGTAATAACCATTATTTCCTTTGTGACACACAAACAAAACAATCAGTTAAAGAAATTAACCCTTATATTGACATACTTGCGCAGATTTTTAATTTCTTTCTTTTGAGGACATCTAGAAATGGGAATACTAACTAATAAGCTATGAATATTTACAAAATCTCTTGATAACAGTTCTTGCCCAAAGCAATAGGTTTTGATACATTTCCCTGCAAATAGCTCTGCTGATGTCCTGTCAGTTTAGAGTATAGTTTGCACTTGAAGAATTTTTACTGACCAGATCACTCTGTGGTCTCTGTTCAGAGGACCTGACTTCGGGCAGTGGTGTATGTCAGAGCTCAACTGAAAGCAGAGAGACCTCAGATTCCAACACCACCTTTTCATAATTGTTCCATTCTCTAAAGCTGGTCTCCCGCCCAGAGCTCCCTCTTTATGGAACCACTCTAATACACAAGCTGTTAATAACCCACTGTCAATTACCACGAGGGTAATTATACATATAATAGCATGGTTAAGAGTAGGAAAGATGGAAATGACATCCAGGGAAACATTTCATCCTATGTTTAAAATCACAGAATCTTCATTTTAAAATCACTGTCATTTTAGCAATCAGGTGTTTTCCATGAGGTGGAGACACTCACTATTATTTCTTTCCAAAATTACTTTTTTATTGTATATAATGTATAGTCATATATACATGACTATATATGACTAGTCATGTACAGTATGCAAAATGTGGCAAGGGAACAGTTAAAATCATGTACCATCCATGACTCAGAAACAACTGTATAAGAAAAAGACTGTGTGTATGTGTGTATTTATGAATGATTGGGTCATTTTGCTGTATAGTAGAAATTGACAGAACATTGTAAATCAACTATAATAATAATAATAATAATATTAAAATTAAACCTTCTACCAACGGAAGGAAACGCACACACACAAGCATGCATACACAAAAGAAACAACAAACAGGAAGGTCTTAAGCAGGTGGAACCCATGGCACATACTGTTTGTGATCCCTGAGCTCAGGGGAAGCCTACACCCTCTTTAAATGCCTCACCTGATTAAGTCTGACTCACCCAGGAGAACTTTTCTCCCTTTTTATTTGCTCAAAGTCGATTGAACTTTCATTACATCTACCAGATCTTTGCATCTTTGCAATGTAACGTAACCTGATCAAGGAAGTGACATCCCGTTGAATTCATTGGCTCAGCCCACACTCCATGGGAGGGCGTTATAGTACAGGAAAACAGAGGGCTTTTCCTGAAGTTCTGAGACCTTGTTTTACTGTCCCAGGGAAGCTCCTCAAAGAACCTCCCAGTACAAGAAACATTTTAAAGCCCTTCTCTCCACACAATGACCCTCTCCAGTGTTGTCTCCTCCTGAGGTTTCTGAACATCAGGGATAAAGCAAGCTGCGCATTTTTCTGCAGTTCTGTCCGGACAGGGCTGAGCTTGGCTTGGCCTGGCAGTCCCTGTAGTTTTTCTGACCCTGTAGCATTTTTAGACTTGTATTTCATAGTGACCAGCTATCTTGTGCCAAAATGCAGCACCATAAAGAAGCAAATAAAAAAAAATTCTTTTGACCTTTTTACTCTCCTCACTTGAATTGTTACTTGTCTTAAAGGGAAATGGCTATTACAAAAATGCTCTGTCTTCTAAGGATAAATGTTTTTGTTTTCTTCCTATCAGCCACTTGACAGAATAATTTGGATCCATTTTAGGAAGATTTCAATTAAAGCTAGAAGAAGCTCTCTGAACTACCTGCTCCATATAATAAAAACATTATGGAGTTCCCCCTTGTGGCTCAACGCGTTAAGAACCCAACTAGTATCTGCCGTGAAGATTTGGGCTTAATCCCTGGCCTCACTCAGTGGGTTAAGGATCTGGTGTTGCCTTGCACTAAGGTGTAGGTCACAGATGCAGCTTGGTTCCCATGTTGCTGTGGCTGTAGAGCATAGGCTGGCGGCTGCAGTTCCGATTTAACCCCCAGCCTGCAAACTTCCATATGCTGCAGCTTCGACCCTAAAATAGAAAACAAAACAAAACAAAAACAAAATATCATCCTACAGAACTAATTTAATTTTCTTAAAAAGTCGAGTGTGTTCTATCCAATGCTGTATATCACTTAATGAGGACAGTTTTTCAGAATAATTTTGACTTTGTAAGGAGCCACTTTAGTATACCCAGTGCCAAAATATCAGTTAATGTTTTTCAGGCTGATCTTTTTAATTTCTGGAACCATTTTGATACTCATTGAAAATTAGATTTTTCCAAACATTCTTGAGTGAAATTATTTGAATACTAGCATTGAGAGTAGGCTTTTTTCACAAGAGTGACTTTGGTTTTGGCAGGTAGTTAACCTGGCTGAACAGAAACTCCAGTTTCTTTCTCTCTTTTGCAGTGGGCCATTGGTTTTACTATTTGTGTTCAGTTCTTTCAGTTTCTAGCTGCTGCCATTAACTGGGCCTCCTCTGAGGGTGCACAGGATTGTGGTCAGGAAGCTTTTGGGCAGATTTTATAAACAGATTTTGTAGCTACTTCTCTCATCCTGGGTTTTTAGCTCATCTAATGTACTGTCTGCTTGTGGGCCCAAAAGTGTGCCCTTTGACACCTCAGGTATCAATAAGGCAGCTGCTTTTTTTCTGTCTGAGCTCCAGGAGATTGCACAGGGAAGGCCCTAAGGCAAAGGCAGCTTTTTACAAATCACTTGAGTGCTGTTTATCTTTGGAGAGAAGTCTACTGTCCATTTTCTCTCTGCTTTTGGTCCCTCTCAAGTGCCTTCAAATAGACCCTGAAAAATGATCTTTTCCGCCCAAATTTTATGATCGTTATCTATAGGAAAATTAGTTCAACAGAACTGTTCTATCATTTCTCAAAACAAGAATAACTCAGCAGAAAAGTAAATCTAAAATGGGATGCTGAAATTAAGGGCACCTAGGTAGAGGCTAGCTAACACGGGGTTTTAGTAAGGTTATTCCCTCCCTAATCTGGACACTGTATTTCTAGTAACACAGGCTAATTTTCTGTTAGATGCTTTTACCATCTAGTCAGAGCATCTAGTTTATTGCCACCTGAATTTCTCCTAAGCCTGAGCTCCAGAAAGTGATAGGAACAAAAAGAAGGAAAGAACATGACTGGCCTTTGTTCTTTTAAGCAGCAAATAACCACATTTCTTTTCTTTCTCTAACGTCACTGTAGCAGTTCGTACCTGACTTGGGGATCAGAGTCATTATGAAAACATGGTCACCATGAAGTTTTGCTGTTAAAAATTCTCATCCGGAGAGTGAGGTGAATGGCTTCAGTAAAAAGCAAACCCGGCATAACTTTGCAGTTAGTAACTGTGGATTCTTAAAACATAATCCACAAGCCTATAAATAGACTACAAACTAATTTCCTGGAATAAAAGAAAAATAAAAAGTTAGACTGTTAGAGGCTCATTGTTGTACTCTTAGGGGATAATTTCATTGTTGTATTTTTTTCCTAGAATTTAATTTTGCTATCTATAGTGTTGGTGTAAGTAGATTAGCGGTTTATCTTGTTTGATAGAATTAAATTAAAAAAGATTATTATCTGTTTTACTGCAGATTCTTAGAATAGTTTCAAGTTATTTGCATAATGTTTAAATCAACTTATAATTGTATTCTCTTTTTTATATTATCTTGACCTTTTTGCCTTAAGAACTGCAACTCAAGGAGTTCTCACTGTGGTTCAGAGGGTTAAGAATCCTATTAGTATTCCTCCCTCAGTAGGTTAAGGATCTGGCATTGCCACAAGATGAGGTGTCAGTCGCAGATGTGTCTTGAATGTGGCATTACTGCGGCTGTGGAATAGGCTGTCAGCTGCAGCTCCAGGTTGACTGGGAACTTTCATGTGCCACAGGCGTGGCCCTGAAAAGAAAAAAAAAAAAAAAGAATTGGGATTCATTTAAATTATGATTTTCAATTGTTGATGAAGGGTCTATAATTATTTTGAAGTTACTAATTACTAGTACAGTGAGGAAATGACATGAGAAATCTACCAAAATTTTGTTTTACTAGAATTATTCTTTTTATGTAACAGACATAAAATTTACTACAACCTAGCTTTCAAAAGCATTTGTATAACTATTACTAATTTCAAACAAGTCAAATAGCCAAAGACATAGAGAAACTTAAAGTAAATTTAACAATGAAAGTTAGACCAAGCAGAAGACTAAGAAACCACAAGAGGGAGTTCAGTGATCAGTGAATCCAACTAGGAGCTGTGAGGTTGCGGGTTCAATCCCTGGCCTTGCTCAGTGGGTTAAGAATCTGGAGTTGCTATGAGCTGTGGTGTAGGTTGCAGATGTGGCTCGTATCTGGCGTTGCTGTGGATCTGGCTCAAGCCAGCAGCTACAGCTCCAATTAGACCCCTAGCCTGCGAACCTCCTTGTGCCACAGGAGTGGCCCTAGAAAAGACAAAAAAGACGAAAAAAAAAAAAAAAAAGAAACCACAAGAGGAGATATTACAATTAAAAGAACATTCAATTTTTTTGCTGTTGTTTTAATAACTGAACAGAACTTCGAGGCATAATAAGTTCTTGAAGATCAGAATTTAGCATGGGAGGGAGAATTGAAAGGAAGCATGTTGACAGAGGAAGCATTAAAATAAATAGACATTTAAAGGAAACATTTAATTGGCATAAGAGGATCAATTGCTTTTTCATAGCACAGGAAGCTTAGCACAGCACCCCTTTAGGAGTGTATACCTCTGTGGTCCAAGTTAGAAACAGCAGTAGTTGAAACTGAATTGTAGATTCTGTTAGTTCAAAAGATATTGTCATTATCCCACATATCTCCACTAAGAAGGAAATCATCATTGCCATTATCAACACCATTGTCATGGTCAAAATCACTACTATTTATTAAAGTGTTTATTTTGTCCCACATACTGAGTTGAAAACTTTGCATTCATTGTCTCATTTTCTCCAATACTATGGGATAGATTCTTTTGTTACCTTTATTTATCCATGAGAAAAGGGAGAATTCAAAGGTTTTTGTTTTTGTTTTTTTTCCCATTATGGTTTGTATGGACACCGAATGTAGTTCTCTGGGCTATATTATTGCTTGGTTGTTTTATCCCTTCCATGTATAATGGCTTAAATCTGCTAACTCCAACCTCCCACTCCATCCCTCCTACAAACCCCTATCCCTTGGCAACCAAAAATCTATTCTCCTTGTTTGTAACTCTGTTTGTGTTTTGTGGATAGGTTCATTTGTCATATTTCAGATTCCACATGTAAGTAATATCATATGGTGTTCGTCTTTCTCTTTCTGACTTACTTCACCTATTATGATAATCTCTAGGTCCATTCATGTTGCTGCAAATGGCATTATTTCATTCATTTGTATGGCTGAGTAGTATTCCATTGTATATTATACCACATCGTCTTTATCCAATCCTCCGTTGATAGACATTTAGGTTGTTTCCATGTCTTGGCTGTTGTGAATAGTGCTGCAGTGAACATAGGGGTGCATATGCATATAATCCATATAATTTTGGATTATAATTTTTAAATAACTAGTCCTAAGATCACAGAGGTATTAACAGGCAAAGATTGGACCTGAAGTTGGATTTTCTGTCCCCCACACCTATGCTCTTAGTCGTCAATATTAAAAATAATAACCTAGAAAAATATGAAGCCTAAATTGCTGACTTTAAGATCTCTGGTTTGGAGTTTATCATGAAACAGTATAAAATTTTGTTATGGCCAAAATAATTTTCTACCAGTATGAATAATTCAGGAGTATGTTGTTTACCTTTGCAATCTCCTCCTTTGGTTTTCAGTAAGGTTGAATGGCTAGAATAGAATACTGGACTATTATTATTTTAAAGGATGTCAGAAGGCTGCATTTTTCAAGGAACATATTGACAACAAGGCAACTTGCTTGCAATATAAACTAATATTTTAAAAACCTTTGCTTAATTTTGTTTTCCTTTCTCAGGAAAAGTTGGACGTAGGGGTGAGAAAGGAAGTTGATGGCATGGGAACCTCTGAAATAAAATATGGAGACTCAGTCTGCTTCATACAGCATATCGGCACAGGCCTGTGGCTTACATACCAGTCTGTGGATGTGAAGTCTGTGAGAATGGGGTCCATACAACGCAAGGTAAGAGGGCATGAAAACACTGTGTATGCCAGTCATTCTTTATGCCTGAAAAAACACAAATATAAGACAAAAAAAAAGTGGTAGCCAACACATCCAGCCACCTGTAAACACATAAACATGCTGACGTCCGATTCCACCCTAATAAATGCTCTGGGTTTTGCTGGGTGAACAGTGCTGGATGTTACATCACTGATTTAAATATTAATTGAAGAAGTGTGCTCCCTTTTCTGGATTCTAGCTTAGTCTACCTAATTCACTCCATCCTCCGCCCTGATCCTGGGATTGCTTCTAAAATGCAGGCATACTCAGATATTCACCTCTCAGTCCTTCACAGACACCCCATGGCTTGTAAGACAAGACGACACCTTTCCATAGCATGTGACGCCCTTCCCCACCTGCCTCCCTACCATCTCCGGCCTGTCCTCCTATTCTTCCTCCATCTCTAGACGTGCTCTTCTGTTTCCCCAGCTCACCAGCCACTCACAGGACATTCCTTTTAGTCCCTTAAAGAAACATGGCTCTTACACATCTGTGCCTTTGCACATACTGTTCCCTCTGTTCAGAATGCCCTTTAAAACATTTTTCCCCTCTTATCCATTCTCCAGAGCTTAGGTTTAAAGATGACCTTAGAAAGTCTTCCTATCTGAGCCCATTCTGTTAAGCTGCCTTTGTGTTCTCATAATAATTCTGTATAACATTAAATTTTATATGTACTCTCTATGCTGATTTTTTTACTAGGCTACACCTCTCTCTCTCTCTCTCTCTCTCTCTCTCTCTGATTTGTGAGCTTCCTTAGATTCTGCTTTGATTGCACTGGGCTAACCTGCCTCCCTACACTGCCATCCTCAGAGCTTTGGATGGAGAGTCTGGGACAGCTGTCCTGCAGACTCCTATAATATTTTTTTTAATGTCTACACCTGTGGCATATGAAAATTCCCAAGCTAGGGGGCAAATCAGAGCTACAGCTACAGGTCTATACCACAGCCACAGCAAAACAGAATCCAAGAGGCAGCTACAACCTATGCAGTAGCTTGCAGTTGGATCCTTAACCCAGCAAGGCCAGGGATCAGACTGGCATCCTCAAGAATACTACTTGGGTTCTTAACCTACTGAGCTAAAGCAGGAACTCCAGAACTGTATAATCTTTACAATGAGATGGTTGCTTGTCTTGGGGTCTTTGATCTAGGTTCATAAATTTCAATATTTGTTTATACTCAGTATTTGTAAAGCATTCATTTTTTCCTGTGACTGAGCTGGCTGTTTTTAACTTTTTATTATAGAAAATTCAAATATATCAAGAAAACAAAGTAGTGTAATGGACCCTCAGTATCCATCACTCACTTTCAACATTTTCATTGCTTCCTCCTCTTGTTCAATTTGCTCCTCACCCCCTTGCCATAATTATTACTCCATTTTCTTATTCCTTAACCATGGATAAAAGTCAAAATAGAACTTATATATCATAGGCTGAAAGAGTGTTTTATAGAAGAGTTTGACAGGGGTGTTGAGAAGCTAACCAGTCTTGTTTGCATTAGTAAAGTTACATGCAAAATGACTTTATAGGCCAGAGAAGAAATTAATGCAGTCTGTACTGTCAATGTTATTATTCTGGAACCATATACTTTATTGAATCTTTATTGAGATACTTCACTGTGGTATAGATGAGGATTTCCCAATCTAAATCTAATTTTCGTACACTTCCTAGTTGACTAGTGTCTTCAGATAACTTTATTTTTTGAGAAAAGCATGTTGGTGGCATATTTGCCAAATCTTTACATATTTGAATCTGACTTTCTTTTGTTTCATACGGATTTTTTTTTTTTTTTGTCTTTTTAGGGCCTCACTTATGGCATATGGAAGTTCCCAGGCTAGAGGTTGAATCAGAGCTACAGCTGCCAGCCTACACCACAGCCACAGCACCTCGGGATCTGAGCCATGTCTGCGACCTACACCACAACTCACAGCAAAGCCAGATCCTTGACCCGATGAGCAAGGCTAGGGATCAAACCCATGTCCTCATGGAACTGGTCGAGTTTGTTACCACTGAGCCATGACAGGAACTCCTGTTGTTGTTTCATATTAATAAAATCTTGGTTAGTTAAAAAATATCTGAATTAGGAGTACCCATTGTGGCGCAGCAGAAACGAATCCAACTAGGAACCATGAAGTTGTGGATTCAATCCCTGGCCTCGCTCAGTGGGTTAAGGATCCGGCGTTGCCATGAGCTGTGGTGTAGGTCGCAGACACGACTCAGATCTGGCATTGCTGTGGCTGTGGTGTAGGCCAGCAGATGTAGCTCAGATTTGACCTCTAGCCTGGGAATTTCCATATGTTGCAGGTGCCGTCCTAAAAAGCAAAAAAAAAAAAAATCTGAATCACTTTTCATGGCATTTTGTTTCTTACTTGGTGTGAATATCCACATTTTGCTGCAGAAATGGATATTTATTGATTGTGCAGTGATACACAAACCAGACAGGGTGTTACACGTATTCAGTGTCTACACTGTATTATGTTTTAAAAAAAATCTGAAAACTCTAGATTATGAAATGCATCAGTCAGCAAAGATTTTTAATCAGTACACTTAGGTCTTTTAAAGCTGAGAGGAGAATTATGCAATCATTTTTGGCTTCTTTTTCTTTCATTTTTAGTTTCTTACTCTTTTCCAAGTCAGTCCTCTTCCCTTTCAGCAATCCTGTTGTTCTGAACTCAGCTTTACAATCTGCCTGGCAAATGTGTCTTTCAAATCACTCATTTTCTTTTCTTTATGCCTTTCTGTTCCTTAAACTCTTTCAGTGCCTTTGAAATTTTAGTTTTCTTGTATTTTTTCACTTTCTACCTCAGCTTGCTGTCTTTTCATCTATTCTGATAGTTCATTCTAGTATGTCTTCTTGTGAATTTTCATTCCTCTTTCACAGAAGTTGATGCCTTCTTGCATTCTGTGGACCATTGAAGTAGTTTGTATATTTAAATAATATTTAAATATTATTTCTATTTTATCTGTTTTTTAAAAATATTAGTATTTCTTTCAATTAAAGGGAGATAAAAATCACATTCTAGTGTTCTTTAATTTGTTGAGAAATAAGTTAATAGACATCATGAGATTGAAGAATTCTTAAATTCATAGACCAAACTTGGTTTGGCCATAGTTTGTTGTTCTTTTGAAATCTTACTATAGTCAGATAATATTTTATTAAGAATTTATCTAGAATTGTCATATATTCATTTTATATATAGAATATATGTATTTTCTTGATGCATTTTGAAATTTGAATTTCATACAATTTTCAGAATTCATGAAATATTCTCTTTTTCGATCTTTTATCAATCATTAAAAATGTAGATCATTCGTAGCTCACAGGCTGTATAAAAATTGGTAGCAGTTGTAGTTCTCTGGCTGGTCTACCATTAAGAGTATCTATTCTTTTGTATATATGTATATGTATAACTGATTCACCTTGCTGTATTCCTACAACTAACACACCATTGTAACTTACTCCAATAATTTTTTTTAAAAAGTATATCTATTCTTAGAAAGTCGATTAGAGCTCACTTATGAATCTGTCTAGTACTATGATCTCTTAAATACTGTATCTTACATCTCCTTTCCAATCTCTTTTAAATAAATTGATATCAAATTTTCTACCTAGGTGGAAGATTCCTTTTGATGATTCTTAATTTACTAGGAAGCCATCCATATCCTCTGGGGTACTCAGTTATGTTTCTAAAATTAAAAAAAAAAACAAAAAACAAATGGGGCCATTAAGTTCAGTACAACATTGTCCTATTATCATTTTATAATTGTAATGTTTTTTGTATCTTACATCATAGTCTCTGTTTTTTCCCCCTTTTTTTGATTTTATCATTAGCCTGGTTGGTAAGAGATTTATCTACTTTATCTTCTCAAAAAAAAAACATTTTGGGTTTATTCATCCTTTTTTAGTATTTTATGTGATTTCTAGTTCATTAAATTCTCTTTTTATCTTCATTAATTCCCCTTTCAATTTTATTTGTTTTTCTTTTTTAGAATCTTAAAATGAGTAATACATTCCTTCATAGACTTTTTTTTTTTCCCCTTTTGGTCAATGAAGGCATATACAATTGACTTTGAATACAGATGTGTCTCTGTCTCTCTGATATTGTGGCATAGGGAGTTCCTCTTTACATCACTTTGCAGATAGTTTATGATTTTAGTTCTCATTACTAACTTGAGCTCATTATACCTGGTTAAATGTTCTAAAAACATCTTGCGGTTGGTATAAAATGAAGGAATTTAGACACAAATGGTTCTTTTTGCATAGAGTATATAACTGACCTTCGCTGTTAAAAGTCATGAAGATGGGGAAGGCTGCGGAGGATAAGAGAGGAAGGGGGCATTGGAGAGGTTTTAAGGGGCTCTAACATTCTTTCTTGAGCTGAGTGTGGATTACAAGGTTTGTTTACTTTCTGAAATTCGTTCAGCTAGTCACTTAAGATTCTGTACTTACCTCTTCATGTTATACTTTTATAGAATGTTCAAAACAAAGTCTAACAGAAGAACTAAAAAAATAAAAACACGTTTTTTAAAGAACTGAGATGTCTTCGAAGCCGCGCTCAGCCCTTTGTTAACTAACCCATCTGTGTTCTGAACTACCCTTATAACTGCTCTGGCAGGAAATGTTTTCCTTTGCTGCTTTGTTCAGAGTTTGCTTAGACTGTAGATGAATCCTAGAATGTAGATTCATTCATCTTTAAAACAATAGCTGAATAAATATATGGAATGACGAGTTTGTACAGGACCTGTATGTCTTATTTTACCTGCACACAACAGCTTATAGTCCCTCCTAATCTGTCTTTTGACTATTTATTGTCATAGCTCACCTTTTTGAATGTGCGTCTTCTTAACACCCATGTGAATAAGAGATGATGGGAGTAATAGCATTTTTTTTCTGCTTTCATACAGGCTATCATGCATCATGAAGGTCACATGGATGATGGCCTGAATTTATCCAGATCCCAGCACGAAGAGTCACGGACAGCACGTGTCATCCGCAGCACAGTCTTCCTTTTCAATAGATTTATTAGGTACATTGTCCTTTGTTGTTGTAGTTGTTTGATATTTTATTTTATTTTCCTTATCAGACTTACAGATTAACAATTCTAATATATATTATCGGAGTTCCCGTTGTGGCGCAGTGGAAGAAACAAATCCGACTAGTAACCATGAGGTTGTGGGTTCGATCCCTGGCTTTGCTCAGTGGGTTAAGGATCCAGCATTGCTGCGAGCTGTGGTGTAGGTCGCAGACACAGCTTGGATCTGGCATTGCTGTGGCGCTGGTGTAGGCCGGCAGCTGTAGCTCCGATCGACCCCTAGCCTGGAAACCTCCATATGCCATGGTGCGGCCCTAAAAAAAAAAGTCAGAAAAAATATATTATGGTGGTAAGTCTCATACAGTTTGTCAGTTCTGCAGAACACATTAGAAAATACTGGTTAGATGATTTCGTCTTTCTTTTAAATGAACTTTTTAAGGACTGTGGCTTTAGAAATTATATGTATAACATAGTTAATAGCTATATTTCAGAATTATTCTGTAACACACCCTTGCGGTGGACCTTTCACAGTGGGAGTAGTATAGCCTAGATACTTAGTGAGTTTTGAACTATATTTAAAAAAAGTGAATATCTAAGTTTTCCCACCTAATAATGGCAACAGTTGGAGTTCCTGGTGGCCTAATGGGTTAAGGATCCAGCTTTGTTGCTGCTGAGGCTCAGGTTCAATCCCTGGCCTGTGAACTTTTACGTGCTATGGACATGGCCAAAAAAAACCAGTGGGAACAATTGCATATCTACAAAACTAAAGCAAACACTTGGATCCAAGTGTTTTCTGGTAGCATTATACCAATATACGCTCTGCTTTGCGATGGATATCATATATCTCTTTAAACTTGCCAATTTGATGGTAGGATATGTGTATATGTATATATTTATAGGATGTAATATTTATAATACATACTTGTTTATTATAACTATTTTTAAGATTTGCACTTACGCATGAATTGTGAAAAATTGGTCTATTTCATGTTTGTTGAACTAGGATTCTCCATTTATTTTTTATGTGATTTATCCTATTCTTGGTTAATATTTCTATTAGCTGTCCTGAACTTTTGTATGTTAGTGATATTAATTTTCTATACTCATATAAATTGCAAATATTTTCCCAATTTATTGGTTTGGAAAGATTTTAAAGTGTTTTCTCATCATAGTTTACTCAATAAATCATATCTTAGTTTCATAGCATATAAAAGACCTTTGCCCCCCCTAAGATTATGTAAAATTATTCATTGAATTTTTCTCTGCTTCTTTAATAAACCATCCCACTGTGTGTGTGCATTTGTGTGCATCCTTTTAGGAAACCAAAGAATGTGCACCGCATTCAGCTTTTATTATATCCTTACTGTATATCTAACATTCTGCCTCATCTAAACTCTAATCCTTTTCAGATATAGTGAGGCTTAGAGAAGGGGTAAGCACATGATTTCTATAATTTTGTGCAGTACTTGTTTCTTATAATAAATAAAATTTCAACTTTGAAATTATAACTTATTTTAGAATCAATTTAATTTGTTCATCTTGTTCTTTCCATAGTTCTTCTTTACTGTAACTTAATCAATTCTGTAAGGATTGTGGAAAATAACCACAAATATTTAAAATAGTCTGTTTTCTTTGTAATTATTATATTCTTATATCATTACAATAATATTGTTATATCTATGTAATTACATCAGTACTGATTTCTTCAAATACAAAAGACAAGTTTTTATTACAGTGTGACTTGTGTAGTATTTTCAAAGGCACTTACAGAGATTGTATTTGGTAATCACGGGCTAACTTCCTATCAGAGAAAAAGCTGATTGTTTTAAAACATATTTTATCAGAAAGATACTGTATCAGTCTTTAGACTTAATGTAGTGATGATATACCCTAAGGGACATTTTGTATATTGACCAAGATTCCAAGAATTATATTTGATGTGATTTGCTTTAAGCACATTTGCTGTTCGCTCAGACCATTCATTTTTTTTAAGTGGTGTCTGTGATTTGAAAGATGAATTTTAGACTCTAACCCTTGCTTAATTGATTTGATAGAGAAGCAAACATGAGAAAGTTAGATACTTTGGTACAGGTACTTACTGAATTATGTATTTGCTGCTTCATATTTAAAATCAGTTTTTTTAATGAAATCATTTATTTTACTTATCTTGATAAAATAGGGTAACTATATACCCTATATGTAGCTTCGTGTAGCCAAGGATTTCTCCACAAATCTGTGGGTTCAACCAACCATGGATCAAAAGTATTAATAAAAAAAAAAAATTTTAGAAAGTACCAAAAAGCAAAACTTGAATTTGCTACATGTTAGCAACTCTTTACTTAGCATTTACATTGCATTTACAACTATTCATGGTACTTGTGTTGTGTATGATAGGTAATCTAGAGGTGGTTTAAGATATACAGGAGGATGTGCGTAGGTTATATGCAGAAGCAGGCATGGCTGCTTTGAGTCAGCCTGAACAAGTTACATTCTTCACTGTGTTGCTGAATCAGGAACAAGCTTATAACTCAGTCTCAGCATCAGTCCGTCTTCTAATACCTTCATAACCAAGGCCATACTAATTAAGTCAATTACCAGTCCTCTCAAGCATATTCATAATATTTTCTGGGAGCTGCTCTCCCAGAATGTGTTCTATGTTAATAAATGTTTTGTGTGCCCTTTCTCTTTTTATTGGGTGGAGTGCTAAGAAAATGCAATTTGATCTCATTGACTGATAGTGTTGTTAGATTTTCTGGTTCCTTACTGATTTTTTGTCTATATGTCCTATTAATTATTGAGAGAAGGGTATTGAAATCTCTGACTATAACTGGATTTTTCTATTTCTCCTTGGCAATTCTTCATGTATTTTGAAGTTCTGTTATTAGGTTCATAAAAATTTAAGATATATCCTTTTAATGTACTGGACAGACTCCTTTATCATTATTATGAAATAGCCTTCTTAAAATCCCTGGTGACATTTGTTATGACATCAACTCTGTATGGGGTTAATATAGCACTTCTGCCCTCTTGTTTCCCTTGGTGTTTTTTTTTTTTCCACATCTGTAGTTGTATAATGATCATAACATTCCAATTTCACAGGATTTCCATCCCATAATCCATAACCCAAGCGTCCCTTGGTGTTATCATTGTATAATTTTTAAAAAATCTCTTATTTTAACCTATTGTGTCTTTAAAGTGCAGGTCTTTTAGGCAGTAGGTAGTTGGGTCTTGATTTTTTTTTTATCCAACTTGATAGTCACTGCCTTTTAATTGTGAAATTTAGTCCATTTATATTCATATGATTATTGATGCATGAGTTTGTCTGCCATCTCGTTATTTGTTTTGTATTTGTCCCATCTGGTCTTTGTCCCTTTTCCTTCTTTTTCTGTATTCTTTTGGGTTAGTTGAGTGTTTTTGATGAGTCCATCTTATCTCCTTTTTGCTGGTTAATTAGCTATAATTCTTTTTTTATTATTTTAGTGTTTGCTTAAGATTTATAGCATACATATTTTCATTTATCACCATCTACTTTCAAGTCATTTGGCCTCTATGAATAATGTGAGAACATTTAGTAGTATACTTCCCTCCCAGTCTCTGTGCTGTTTTTGCCATACCTTTTGCTTTTATAGATTTTATAAATCTCACAACACATTATTATAATTTTTATTTAAGGTCAGTTAGATTTTAAAGATATTTAAATATAACAAAAACATCTAATATTTTGTGCATATAGTTACCATTACTTGTGTTTTAATTTTTATTATTTTTTGGAGAATTTGTATTTCCTTTAGGTATTTTGTCTTTAGGCCTAAAGAGCTTCTTGTAGCATTTCTTATAGTGCAGGTCTGCTGGATATGGAAACTTTTGTCTACTCTATGTCTGGAAATATCTTTATTTTGCCTTCATTTTAAGTGATGTTTTTCTGAGTATAACATTTTAGGTTGACTTTTTTTTTCTTTTAATTCATTGATTCTCTCTTCTTTTTGATGGTTATATTTTATGTTTCTTTACATATCTGATCCTTTTTGTTTAGTTGCCAGACATTGTAAATTTATTGGTACTGGATATCTTTATCTTCCTGTCAGTATTTTTGAGATTTTTCTGGGAGGCCTTTAAGTTACTCAGTTAAGTTTGATTCTTCTGGAATTAGCTTTTGGGAAGTTAGGGATGGGAGCATAACAGTGTTAAATCCAGGGCTCATTATTCCCCACTCTTGAGATAAGGTCTTCTGTGTACTCCACCTGATGCCCCATGAGTTATAAGGATTTCCAATCTGGCTGATGGAAAGAGGTACTATTTTAGAACCTATGTAAGTGTTGTCTGCCTTCCCCTCTAGTCATTTCAGGGGTTCTCTCTTCTGCCTTGGTTGTTTTCTCATGTGTATGTGTTGATCAGGACTCTGCTAAATATTTGATGAGGACCCTCTGTGTTTCTCTAGAGTCTTATATGGCTGTCTCCTGTCTGATATTGTGTCCTGTACACTCTGGCAACCTTGGTCTTACCAGGCCCTCAGCAGTGTCTTCTCAACTCAGGGAATCTTCCATGCCTCACCTGGGTTCCCCTATTTACATTGTGACCTAAGATTCAGTCAAGGCAAACTAGAGCAGTTATAGGACTCAGCTTGCTTGTTACCTGTCTATCCTTTATTTCTTGATATCCGGTGTCTTGAAATGTGCTCTTCCCCAAATATTTTGTGTGGTATTTTTGAGGGGTAACATAATATCCTGTTTATGTTACTTTCTCTTGGTCAAAAGCAGGCCAGATGTAGTTGACATATGCAATTCTTATTTCAGGATGAAATTCCATGTTTCCCCTGGCAAATGTAGCCTTATCTTTGCTAGTTCTGTATTTTTTTTCCTCCTTTAGATTTCTCATCACAAACCCATCACGAAATTACCATCTTTTCCAGAGTTGTCTAGCATATGTATGTATGTATTCATTAATGTATTTATGCCGCACCCATGGGATATGGAAGTTCCCAGGCGAGGGGTCACATCTGAGCTACAGCTGCTGGCCTACTCCACAGCGACAGCAACATGGGATCTGAGCTGCATCTGTGACCTACACCACAGCTCACAGCAACACTGGATGCTTAACCTACTGAGCGAGGCCAGGGATCAAACCCACATCCTCATGGATACTAGTCTGGCTCATTACCGCCGAGCCAAACAGGAACTTTCTAACATCTCCTTTTAAAAGTGTGTCTCTCTCCTGTGACCATGTAACAAATGCCATAGATGAACATGAGTATCTTTCCCTTTTTTACACATAACTGACCGTAATTGTGTTTAATTTTTCAAAAATTAAATTTTAATTTAGCTTTGGGTTTTAGCTCTTTCTAAAATATTTACCTCTGTTATATTATTTAATTCATCATGTCTATACATTTTTACATGAAGATATTTTATTAATTTGCTCTGGTACTATTACTGAGGTATTTGAATTCTGAATTTATACAGTTCTTTAAATATAGCTCAGAAACTTTGAAAAGTACCTAATTACAGAACATTGTAAAGGGTATATTATTTTAAATAGCATAGTTTGATCCTTCTATCACATTCATGAAAGTACTAAAATTATTCTGAAAGTTCAATATCTTTACAGTATCTGTATCCATGTATTTTTCTTTCTTTCATTCTTTCTTTCTTTTTTTTTTTTTTTTTTGTCTTTTTAGGGCGGCACCAGTGGCAAATGGAGGTTCCCAGGCTAGGGGTCAGATTAGAGCCACACTGCAAGCCTGCTCCAGAGCCATAGCCACAGCAAGGTGGTATCCGGTATATCCACATATTTTTCTTAGTAAATTTTTAGGTATTCATTTTATTAATGTAGATTTATTTACTATTTAACAGCCGCATTTAAACAGGCATACTCAGACCTCTCTTTTTTACTTCTTAGGTTGAAAGTCAAGATCTATTTTCTTTGTGTTCATTTGTATTTTTCTTATGTAGCTTTTTTTCTGTGACCTTCTGGTCTCTCTCCCTGAGGTCAGGGTGGTGGTGGTGGTGGTTATATGTGTGTGTACAGAGGAAAGAGTTTTATTCATCTGGACTGATTAAAAAAATATGTAGCTTTTTTCTCTCTGGGTATATTAATAAGTATATTCTTTATGTAAATGCAGTAAGAGAAGAATCTATGTTTATAATATGGTTGAATCTTCAAATTTTAAAATGAAGAGATGGAATTCATTGCTTTAATTTTTGTTGTGACATACCGTGATTCTACTACCATTGATTTTCCCTAATTTTTTTTCATGTTTTGTCCTTGATCAATGAAGATTAAAAATATCTCTGTACTGTGTAGAAGTCCTAAAACTTAGCATCACTAACAATTTAAGTCTTATATAGCAGTTGTATGATAAAAGGCTTCTCCTGGAAAGCAATTGAATGGTCGCATATCTGATAAGTAGGTATATTCAAATTCATAACTCAAAACCTGACATTTACTATTATTTCTTTTTAGCTTTGAAAATGTTGATATTATATTCGAATTAATTTTGAATTTTATTCACTGTAGTATGATGAGATTTGAATTTGACCTTGTTATAGTCAAATCATTCAACCAGAGTTAATAGATTGAAATAATTGGAACAGCAATATTTCATTGCATATGCATCTTCAATTTAAAAAGGGAGAAATAATTTTCTTTTGACAAGTCATTTCAGTTGCTTTTTGGGCATAGAAAGCCTTGTACAGATGACAAACCTAGGTAATATGTAAATTTCATCGACATGTTTGATTTGGAATTGCAGGCAGAAACTTTAGGATAGTCATGCAGTTTTAGTGTTTCATCTGTTTATGAGGCTGAAGTCAAATATTCTAAAATATTAGTAATGTTTATGTAAATGATGATACATTTTAAATATTTTGAGAATCATAAAGTTCAAAGATAGCTAATTTTCATTTACAAGGTCTTTACTATTTTAGAAATACAAATTACAGTACAATCAGATAACTTGAAAGAAGTATTTCCTTGGATTAAAATATTGCCATACAGTTTTGCTGATAACAGAGAGCAGGAAAGGAGGTAAAATATTTTTATGTATTAAATTTTGTCATAACCAATAGGAATATACTCTATTAGCTATAGAATAGGCATCCTCCCCCTTTTTTTTATGGGATCTGTTGTGTACTTTTTACTAAGCTTTTCCTTTTGGAATAATTTTGATTTCTAAACACTATGCTTTAAAGTTCTTTCTAGGTATATACAAAACTATGAGTTTTAAAATTCAGAATCTCAGCAAATTAGTACATTTACATGTCAGTAATATGTTTTTATTCAGCAGCCACAAAATGAAATTTCATGCTATTTCTTAATCTACTCTTTAAATGCATCTCCTTCAGATAGTTATTTGATTAATAAATGAATTTTCTAAATTTGAATCATTAGGCTATATTTTTAAATTGGCAGGAATTAGGCAGGACAGCAATGAGTGTCGATGACAGCATAGCAATTCCCACTCCAAAAACAAAGCAAAAAAGAAAAAGTTAATGTCAGAATTATGAACCTGGGAAATCACATCTTAAAGTATATAGTGCTTTAAATTGAAACCCAATTGGTTTCCAAATATTTGGACCATTGGCTTTGTAGGTATTGGTTCTTTGGGCCCTTTAGATTTTCTAAATGAGCTTCTCTTGATACTGTTGGGGGTTTTTTTTGTTTGTTTGTTTTTTGGTTTTTTGGTTTTTTAGGGCTGCACCTGCGGCATATGAAGGTTCCCAGGCTAGGGGTTGAATCAAAGCTGTAGCTGGCAGCCTACACCACAGCAATGCCAGATCCTTAACCCAATGAGCGAGGCCAGGGATCAAACCCATGTCCTCATGGATACTTAGTAAGATTTGTTTCTGCTGAGCTATGACAGGAATTCCATACTTATGTTTTTAATATAGCCTTATGTATACTTGACAGAATATTACATTTCTCATGTGAATATGTTACTTACTGCTGTTTGAGGAAAACTAGGGTCTTTCTTGTGAGCCACATGGGAAGTCCAAGGAAAACTAGGGTCTTTCTTATGTGTTCCTTTTATGGGGACATAGGGAGAGAGTGAAGTTTTAAATTGTGTGTAGGTGAAAAGTAATAAATAAAATTATGAAGCACTGATATAGAGAAATGTTTGTTATTTGTTTTAGGGGCCTTGATGCTCTAAGCAAAAAAGCGAAGGCTTCCACGGTGGACTTACCCATAGAATCTGTAAGTCTCAGTTTGCAGGATCTGATTGGCTATTTCCACCCACCAGATGAGCATTTAGAGCATGAAGACAAACAGAACAGATTACGAGCTCTAAAGAATCGACAGAATCTCTTCCAGGAAGAGGTGAGTTTCTTCCAATGCTCATTTCTTTTCTGTCGTTGTCTTGGGGAAACTTCTCAGTAGGGAAAAATTCTCTACTTGACATCTATGTTTCAAGATACAGATAAGCAGGTGTACTGCTGCACAAGGGAACCAGGCCTTGGAGGAATCCTGCAATTATTTTTATTTCTTTCTCAGTAAGTATTACTTTTAAAAAATGAAAGTCTTTGCTTTCGCAGAGAACATTGTATTTCACTCTCTGCTCAGCCTTCAGTCTGATGGTCTGTTGGGCTGTAGTTTGCTTTATGCTAGTTATATAAAAACAGACTCTCAAGGTGTCTCAATGACTCCAGGCTTTGGAAAGCATGAGGGTTTTCAAACTGTTTTGTGGGTTCCATAGTGCTCTTTGGAAATGGCTTAGGGTCCACTGGAGCTTTGTGTTGGGGACATAAGCCCGGGAGAGGGCTACCCAAGGAGGCAGGCGCTAGGCTTCCTGCTTAAACAGACATCCCCACTTTTACTTTTTGTATTTAAGATCTTATGTAGGATTTTATTTCATGGAAGTGTCACTACTAAAAAGAGCTCAAGTGCTGTCTTTGACAGGCAGGATAACAGAGGGAGCAAGTGATGTATTTAATGGTCCTAATGTTAGTGTGAGAGCTGGTACCACATATTCAACAGTCTCAGTGGAAGGATGTCAGAGCTGAGCTGGCAAATCAGGCCAGATAGCAAGTGGCCCTGGATGTGGTCCTGGCCTTCTCCATGTCCCTGGATATGGAATGATGCATTTCTTTTGGAGCAAAAGTATCTTTGTAAAAGTATCTAAGAGAAAAGGTTAGCAGTCATTGCTAAATTCCCATAGTCCCTAAATCTTTGTTCTTCTAGGTTTTTTTTTTTTTTTTTTTTTTTTTTTTGTCTTTTTAGGGCCACACTCATGGCATATGGATCTTCCCAGGCTAGGGGTCTAATTGGAACTACAGCTGCTGGCCTACACCACAGCCATAGCAATGCCAGATCCAAGCCACGTCTGCAACCTACACCACAGCACACAGCAACACTAGATCCTTAACCCACTGAGCAAGGCCAGGGATCGAACCTGTAACCTCATGGTTCCCAGTCGGATTCGTTTCCACTGCGCTATGATGGGAAGTCCCCTGTTCTAGTTTTAAAACTGTTTCCTAATTTTCCATGGAAAGCCTTTGAAACTGACATTAATTTTTGAGAATTTTTCACTGTGTACAAAAGAAATGACCTATCTAGAGTCCACAATGGCACAAAAGCACAGGAAGTGTCAACATAAACCAATAATGACCACATAGAGTAGTTTATTGGGATCTTTTCTTTTTGTGTATGCCAAACTGTTAGGTAGACTGCATTTATTTAATATCCAAACTAAAATGAAATATAGGGCTAGGAAAACTTAAAAGATTGATTTGGATTAATATTGTTTTTTCAATTTCTCATGTAAGACAACCAGGACGAAGACCTAGACGTAACCTTCACACCACAGTACCTCTTCATTCTCTGTGTGAAGTTCATTTAATTTGTCAGCTCTTTATAGCGCTTGCTTTCAGGTGTTTTGCCTCATTTTGACAGCCTCGATCTAGCAATACTAATAAAAGCATAATTTCAAGTTTAGATAGCACCTGAAAAGTGCTACAGTGAATTTTTGGTTTGCTTTAAAGGTATCTTTTCATGGGCTTTTCTTTATTAATTTATGACATCTTCAGTTTTACATTAAAAAGTGATGATGATGATGATGATCCAGATTGTAATGATGTCCTCCCTGAAAGTAAGGCTTACGTAGGAGAGGGGGAAAAAATCTTTCTCCTTTATTTATCTGTGGTTCATTGGCTGGGGCCCTGCAAGTTAGACCAACAAAAGACAGATGTACGAGAGAAAAACAAACAACATTGTCGTATGTACCATGTGCATACTTGGAGAGTACTCAGTACTTTAGAACTCAAGCTATAAGGCATCTTAATATAAAGTACAATATCTTTTTGATGATAAAAAGAAAGGAGTTTTGAGCCTCTCAGAACTGCAAATTCTGGGAAGGAAAATAGAGGGGAACCTAGTGGATAGTAAGAGCTAGTGTGTTATGTAGGTTACTCTGTGCAGGCTCAGGAGCCTGAAGTTGTCTCAAGCAGTGTCCCACATGCCATTCCTAGTAAAACAGAAAAGCATAGAGCATTTTTCTTGTGTTTGCTTTTTCTCATTTGCCTTAAGCTCCAAATAAGCCTTCTGCCAAAGTGGCATATTTGGGAGTGACATACCCTGAACCCTTTCACTTACAGTAGAACATGATTTTGTGGATTCACGTATTGACTATTAAACCTTGCAAATGAAGGTATGAAGTACATATTTTTGCCTTGTTCTGTCTCTGTTTTAGAATAGCACGCTGGATTTAAAAACTCCTTGAATTATTTCAAAAACTGTGTATCTCACATGCAAGTGTGTTTCTTCCTGCCCTTTGAATAAACAATCTCAGTTTTCTTTATGATTTACAGACTTACTGTAAGCAAGGCTTAAAAAAAAAAATCAATCTAACATTTTTGGTCTGTGAGCAGAATCGCAGTTCCTTTTTTTTTTTTTTTTTTTTTTTTTTTTTTTGTTGTTGTTGTTGTCTTTCTGCCATTTCTTGGGCTGCTCCTGCGGCATATGGAGATTCCCAGGCTAGGGGTCTAATTGCAATTGTAGCTGCTGGCCTACACCACCGCCACAGCAATGCAGGATCTGAGCCACATCTGCAGGCTACACCACAGCTCATGGCAACACCGGATCCTTAACCCACTGAGCAAGGCCAGGGATCGAACCCGCAACCACATGGTTCCTAGTCGTATCCGTTAACCACTGAGCCACGACAGGAGCTCCAAAATCGCAGTTTCTGATGGTGACTTTTCTATCCTTTCAGGGAATGATCAACCTTGTGCTTGAATGTATAGACAGACTGCACGTGTACAGCAGCGCCGCACACTTTGCTGATGTCGCGGGAAGAGAAGCAGGGGAATCTTGGAAATCAATTCTGAATTCTCTCTATGAGTTGCTGGGTAAGAAGTGTGATTGGATTTTCAAGGCAACTGACTTATGTCCATTTAACATCACATGACAGTTACAGCAGCTTTAGAACATGCTTCTCAATGGGACTTTCAAGGTTTACTTGCGTTGCACTACGGTCAATGATGTATAGTGTTTAAAACCATCTTTGAGTATGCAGTGTGGCTCAAGCAGTAGATTTGCCTTTGGTGAAAGGGGGAAAGTCTTCTAAGGTGTAGTTTTTTAGGCAGAGGGTCTTTGTAGGGCTGTGCATTAAATATTTCATTTCTGATTCTGCAATTAGTCCCACAAAAGCCCAGCTTACTCTTCACAACCCCACCCTGTCAGGAGTCTCCTCCAGTCTCCTTCTCTACAGTAGCTGAGGTCTGCATCTGCAGCTCCTAGCTGTGCCTGACTTGTGCTCAGCATCATTTGGACTGGGTTATGTTGCATTCTGTTCGCTCTCTGCAGACCTTCATAAGGTTGTTGGAAGGGTTAAATGCGGTGATGTATGTCAAAGGCTTAGCACAGCATATTTTGTTCCTCTTATCCCAGATTCCCATTTCTTTGGATACTGTCATCCTCTCCCTCATTAACATAGTAATGCTTTCTTCCACTTCTGTTTTTATTCTTGTGGCGTTTTGCCTTTTAAATATGTCTTAGAAAAGAAACTTCACTTGGAACTCTTGGATATAGCAAGGAAGGTTCTTGATCGGCTGATAGAAGGCATAGCATCCTCATCTGAAAATGGAGGCAATAATGTTTTCTTCTTAAATTCCCTCCAGGCTTAAATTCTATATGCTATTATCCTACCCTCTCTCAATACAACATCACTCGTTTTAGGTACCAGGCACCTCCACCTCTGATGTGTAGCTGGTACTCAGTAAATACCCAAGATTGGGTTGATAGCTGGATATTGTAAGATTTCTGCTTCATCTCTGTGCCTCCACTTCTCTCCACCAATCTTTACTCTAGACCCCAGGGGACCCGTGCACACTCCTCAATGCACTTTTATTGGTTCTCTGATACTTGATGTATAACTTCTTATTCTAATCTTTGGAATACTCAAGCCCCATGGCTGGTCTGTCCCTTCCTGTTCACCTGTGACCTCACACTTTCTCTGGTCACACAGTGTCACATCCTTCCTGTCCTTACTTCCAACCTAGTCTTATCCCTTCAGACTGATGGGAATTATTTTATATCAGAGATTTTATATACAGTAAATATATAGTTAAATATTCATATTATGTATTAAATAGGTATGTATATATGGGTATATGAAGCATATATATATATATTTTTTTTGTATTTTTAGGGCCATGCCCATGGCATGGCGGTTCCCAAGTTAGGGGTTGAATCAGAGCTGTAGCTGCTCACAGCTCATGGCAACACTGGATCTTTAACCCACTGTGCAAAGCTAGGGATCAAACTTGCGTCCTCATGTATGCTAGTCAGATTCGTTTCTGCTGAGCCACAACAGGAATTCCTGAAGCATATATTTCTTAAATATACGCATTTAAGCATGTATTTCCTTAATTCTTCCTCTTTTTTTTTTTTTTTTTTTTTGGCCACACTGTGGCATGTGGAGTTCCTGGGCCAAGGATCAGATCTGAGCCGAAGTTGGGTCCTAAGCTGCAGCTTCAGTGATCCCAGATCCCTAACCCACTGTGCTAGGCCAGGGGTCGAACCTACCTCCCAGTGCTCCCAAGACACTGCCAATCCCGTCGCAACATAGAGGAAACTCCTCTTTCTTTAATTCTTTACATCCCATTTGATTAAGGAAGGATTTAAGGGAACTATGACTTAAACTTGGCATAATTTGAACCCCCTAAAACTCACATCTTAGTGGAAGATAACAGTATAATAATCACATATGTCACTAAGGTACCACATAGCGATTTCAGGCAATGCATGTTTTGTGGGTTTTAAACTAATTTTTTCATGCAGAAAGAGATATTAGTTCTGAATGTGCTTTCTGCAGATGCATAGACACACACACACACACACACACACACACACACTCTCTCTCTCTCTCTCTCTCTCTCTTTTAACTTTTATGTTTGACACTGCTACTCCCAAGAGGGTTTTTGTTAATCCCCCACCCTGTGTGTGTTTGTGTGTGTGTATGTGTGTGTATACCTCCCTTCAGAAAAGTTTCCTTTTTCCCTTTTGTCTGTTTTCCCCAGTGTCTTGCCTCTTCATTCCTGAAGGGGGTCTTTTGTAGCAGAGACTCTGTCATGTTGAGGGAACATGAACTTGGAGTCCAGTGGATCTGGGTTTTAATAGAGGCTTCATCCATTCATCAAAGATTAGTTGAGTGACTGCTATGGGGGATGCCTTCATCTGGGCAGCGAGGCGCCATTGTGAGCAGGATAGAGTCCCTGCTCTCATGGAGCTGATGGCTGGATATAAGGTGTAAATAGCAGAGCTGGTCACAATGCTGGGCAGTTACTGGCTTCACCACCTCAACCATCTAGATTCAAGTTAATGTTAACTCATATGAGTAAATTCTTAGTAAGAGACTGACAAACTTGACTACACAAAAAATTCAAACTCAGGATAAATATTATTACAAAATAAAAAACAGGTGAGAATTTGTAAAATATGCAATCTATAGGAAAGAAAAAGGCACAGTGTCTGTAATGTAGAGAGATTTCATAAATCCATAAACAAAGGAAGTATCTAATAGAAAAACAGACAGCAGATGACAATAGGTGGTTCACAGAACAGTGAATAAAATAAAAGATTCTCAACATGGCACATAAATAAATGGAAATTAAGATAATAAGTAGTGATCATGTTTCACTTATTAGATTAGCACAGACCAAAAAAAAAAATTAATAATACCCACTACTGGAGAAAAATGTTAGGTAATGTCTCCTTGAGAGTGTAAATTGATAAAATTTAAAAACCAAACTTCAGTTGACATATACAAGAGTTTAAATGTATATATCCTTTTTATTCTCCAAATTTCTACTTTTAGAAATGTATTCTAGAGACATATTTGTACAAGTATGGAAAGGATGTCCATTGCAAAATTGTTTTTGAGTAGCATAATATTGAAAACAATTTTTTTTATCAATAGGAGATTGGTTACATAAGTCATAATATACCTATAAATACTGTGCTCTCATTAAAATTTGAGAAAAATATACCATATACCATTTGGAAAATTGTACAAAACTAGGCTTGGTTGTTGGTATTTTTAATATGGCAGTCTAGGATATGGCATTAAGTGAAAAAAATCAGGATGCTTATTTATATAATTAGATTCAAATTGCATAAAATTAAAAATATGTAGAGAAAGATAAATTCTTGTATATACATTGGACTTTTCTGGAAAAATGCACAGAAAACTGATAGGTAGCTGCTTCTTGGGGGAGATCTTTGACTTTTCTGTGTGTTCCGTTACATATTTATCATTTTTTATTGAAGTATAGTTGATTTAAAATGGTAGTTTCTGGTGTACAGCAAAGTGAGTCAGTTGTGTGTGTGTATGTACATATATCCTTTTCAGATTCTTTTCCATAATAGGTTATTACAAGATTCTGAGTGTAGTTCCCTTTGCTATATGCAGTAGGACATTGTTTATCTCTTTTATGTACAGTAGTTGAGTATACGTTAATCCCAAACTCCTAATTTATCCCTCTCCCTCTTTTCCCCTTTGGTAACTGTAAATTTTCTGTGTCTGTGAATCTGTTTTTGTGTTGTAAATAAGTTCATTTGTATCATGTTTTTAGATTCTACGCATGGTATTACATGATACTTGTCTTTGTCTAACTTACTTCACTTAGTATGAGAATCTCTAGGTTTATTCATGTTGCTGCAAATGGCATTATTTCATTCTTTTTTGTGGCTGAGTAGTATTCCATTGTGTGTATGCAACACAGGTATAGGTTGCTTCCTTGTCTTGGCTATTGTAAATAGTGCTGCTTTGAACATTGGGCTGCATGTGTCTTTTCAAATTAGAGGTTTCATCTTTTCTGGATTTATGTCCAGGGGTAGGATTGCTGGATCATATGGTAACTCTGTTTTTAGTTTTTGAAGGAAGCTCCGTACTGTTCCCCATAGTAGCTGCACCAATTTACATTCCCACCAACAGTGTAGGAAGATTCCCTTTTCTCCACACCCTCTCTAGCATTTATTTACATTTTTATTCTTAATCTTCTACATGTATTACCTTTATAATTGAAAGGAGTAGGTAACAGAAATATGTGAAGCTAGATAATTGAAAATGAAAGGAAAAGCCAATATATTAATTTCAGTTGAATTAAAAAAGGAATATTTATGTCAGTGCATATAAAGAATCTCTTTTGATGTATACACGGTAGTTTTAATGGTGGTTGTTTCAGGTGAATAAAATTATGAGAGATTTTGTGGTTTAAATATTTCTTTGACTATTTGATTATCTTTTCTATTTTTATGGATGCCCCCACAGCGTATGGAAGTTCCCAGGCCAGGGACTGAATCATAGCCACAGCTGCAACCTGTGCTGCATCTGAAGCAATGCCAGATCCTTTAACCTACTCCACCGTCCAAGTATTGAACCCATACCTCCACAGTGACCCAGGCCATTGCAATTGAATTCTTTTTTTTTTTTTTTTTGGTTTTTTTTTGTTTTTGGTTTTTTTTTTTTTTGTTTTGTTTTGTCTTTTTGCTATTTCTTGGGCCGCTCCCGCGGCATATGGAGTTTCCCAGGCTAGGGGTCTAATCGGAGCTGTAGCTGCCAGCCTATGCCAGAGCCACAGCAACATGGGATCTGAGCCGCGTCTGCAACCTACACCACAGCTCATGGCAATGCCGGATCATTAACCCACTGAGCAAGGGCAGGGATCGAACCCGCAACCTCATGGTTCCTAGTCGGATTCGTTAACCACTGCGCCACGATGGGAACTCCGCAATTGAATTCTTAACCCACTGCACCACAGTGGAAACGCCTTGATTTTCTGTCTTTATTGTAGTAACCACTGATTTCAAGATCTGAAAAAAATATAGTGACTAAAATCATGTATTGATCTAAGAACCTTCTGCTACCAATAGTTTTAACGAAGTTAGTGTAATCATAAGGTAGGTAGAGAAGTATATATAAGTGTATCTTCCCCCTTGGCTGGAAAATCTCAGATCAGCAACAATAATTGGGGTTCAGTAAGATATTTTTATCTCATTGTCCTTCTTTACCCAGCTGTCAAAAAGTTTGGTTCAAGGATCATTAACTCCAAATTTATTAATAAATTAATTTACTCCTCCCCATTACTCCAAAAAGGTAGACAGTAGATTCTCTCATGAGGCTCTGTGTGAAATAAACCTTTTCCTTTTGCTTCGGAAATTATTTAGCATGAAGGGAAAAGGGAGAATGTGGGGATGATAATCTGTAACAATTTTAGCATTTGACATGGATATATCAATATGTGTTTTAGGTGGAGAGTGACAAAAGTAGATTTATGAGCCTGCCATCTTGAACACCTTAGAATCTTACAGGCACCAGACTCCATAGTTTGAAAAGCATTGCTGCAGCATGCTTTCATATGTCTTTGCTGACATGCACACAATCAATCTACAGGAGGCTTGCCAGCCAGGATGGCTTTTTAAAGATGCCCGAGAAATGTTCTGTGGCATACGTACTTTGTGAATACCCATTGTGTGAAAATTCAAAGCAGGAAACAAACAAGATAGACTGCTACTCTTGGAGGGTGGCAGAAGTTAGCAGTTTCTGAACCCTGAAAGACTGAGGAAGGGTACAGCAAAGACAGATTTTTGTATATCCAGATCATTTTCCCAGTGTCTTAGGGAGGCAGATATTTCAAAATGCCCTAAAACACTGGGGGAAGGCAGTCAGAATATGAAAAGGAAGGGCATATCTTTGAACATCTCATGGCAGGTGGTATTCTGGAAACTGTCCACACAGATATTTCCTATCTTGTTTTCCAGGAAATTCAGGAAAAGCATTTAATAAATATGACATATTATTTTTTTTCTAACTTGGCAATAATTTCATGGCTATGAAATGGCAGCCATGAGTTTTAATAGAAATTCATTTTTTTAATGATGAATTGTGTGAGCTAACCAACTTTCTTAATATGCTTATACATTACCAGGCCTCTGCTCTTCTAATCTCTTCTTAGATCGGGGATTCCAGATGGAAGAGATTATAGTGGAGGAAGCATAGCCTAGGACCTGAGCACAGACTCTGGAATTTTTTTTTTTTTAAGGCTGCATTTGCAGTTTATGGAAGTTCCCAGGCCAGGGGTCAAATCTGAGCTGCAGGCCTACTACAGCCATAGCAACTCAGGATCTGAGCCTCGTCTGCAACCTACACCACAGCTTATGGCAACACTAGATCGTTAACCCACTGAGAGGGCCAGGGATCAAACCCGCAAGCTCATGGTTCCTAGTCGGATTCCTTTCCACTGTGCCATGATGGGAACTCCACAGGTCTTACCTACTTGTGTGGCTACCTTCCCTCTGGCTCTGGCCCGGAGGTTAAAGCTGACATCCCTGGGGGGCCTGTCAGGGGCTGAGAACGGACCTTCTCTGCAGGGCATATTAGAAGTTTCTAGCTAAGGGCTGGTTCCTGTGATGAGGCAACTGCAGCTCTTTTCCCTGGGTGGCTATTTGCAGCTCCTTTCTTGCCCATGTGCGGTTAGTAGTATACCTGGAGCCTTTTTTTCTGGAAGTCTTCCTACTGTTCCACATGGCCCTCCTGAGTAGACTCAGGCACTCTCTCCCCAAGATTCATGGGAAACACGTAGGCCATTTTGGTTCAATGCAACCATGCGGATCAATCCACTCAGTGTTACTGACCTGCCTCCTTGGAGTCCTTCATCAATAGAAAGTGATAAGAGGCTGGGTGAGACATTCAGGCAAGGCTTTTTTGGGATTTGTGCTATAGCATCGGGGAGTGAAAACAAGCAACAGGTTCCCTTGCTTGGTCTCTGAAGGGGCAGTTGGATTTTGGCCTTTTTGTCCCTTATTGTTCATAATTTACCCAACTGCCAATACATGGTTATTTTTAGTTCTTTATGGGTTTTTTTATTATTTTATTTATTTTTTATTTTTTTTTATATTCAGTTGCTGGAGATTTTGTCCTGGTGCAAACACTGCAGTAAAGGGCCCCAGGTCCTGTCTTGGAAGCAGTTGGCTAGTGTGCTTCCCTCCCCCAGTTGACTTCCTGGACAGAAGTCATCAATCCTGCCCTCACCAGGTCCCCTAACTTCAGGGACAGTTTCCTCCAGCTCCCCAGAGATTTTTCCATGGTGCTGGGCTGGGAGGGGACATTGCCCCCTCTACCTCTCTTGAGATCTAGTGGCTGGACTGATAATAAAATTGGCATGAGACAGATTCACAGGAGAAAAAGAAATAAATTTTAATTCACGCCCAAGGAGGTCACAGAAATGGGATGTAGGAGGTGAACAAAGGAGGCAGCTTTCATACATTTTAGACAAAGAAACAGTGGATTCATGAGGAATTGACAGGACCAAGAACTTGGGTTTTGGGTGCCCAATTAGTGAAGAATCTAAACAGAGCATGGGCTTCAGGTTGTCAATTAAGGAGGTAACAAGCCTTGTTTATAAACGCTTCTTGATCTCTGGCAATAAGGTTGTTCTATGTCCAAATGTAGGGAGGGCACCTTTCACGTGACAGATTTATTTCCCACTTCAGAGAGACAGAAAGAGGGTCAGGATGTCCCTGTTGCTTTGGACATTTCTTAAGGAACTTTAATTTTTAAAAAATCAATATGCCACCACATTTTGGGGTGGTTTACTCTGGACCCCCACTGACTACACTCTTAAATTCTTCAACAACATTCTGAGGATTTTGTTTGTCTGTTGTGGTTTTTTTGTTTGTTTGTTTTTTATGGTTTTCAAGACTTAAGAACATCCATTTTTTAATCTGAACATTTGAAATATCTTTGTGGATTCTAGTTCCATCAGCTTCCTGATTGCCTGTGCTGTTTAAAGACTATTCACTTAGTATTTCTAGGCTTTGATTATAAACTCCAGAAAAAAATATTGTTTGATTCCTCAGTGTATCTCCAGGACCTAGAACAGTTCCTGATGCAAAGCAGGTAATCAGTATCTGTTGAATAAATTTTAAAGATAGTTTTCTGATGCTTCCTTATATCTCAACCCATTTGTCATTTATTGATTCCATAAGTATTTTCAGAAATTTTGAGGTCAGAGTTTAAAACATGAAAGCATGAGGGCCCAGGAATGTCATGATGCTAATAAGGAATGTGGAATATTTTTGACAATAATGATTTTTTGATTAACTCTCAATGTTATTTGCATTTCATATTCTAATTGGATAAAAATTTAAAGATTTAATGATTTATTCAGCATCAAAAAAAGTTGGTTCAGTGAACTAGCACTTCCTTCATAAAAGTTTAGTTTAAAATGTTTTTATAGTATTTAAATTGTGCTACAGTTAATCACTTATCTTATTCCATAAGAGACTGGATACTTTTTTTTCAGAAATAACATACCTTCTAAGTTACAGGCAATGTGCAAAGGAGCAATAATATAGTGTATGATATAAAGGAGCTTAAAATATGCTAGAAGACCTGCAAACTATTGTGTTATATTTACTATTGAAACTTGTATTTACAGTGCCAACCATAGTGTCTGAAACATTTACATTAATATTTCTTAAATACAGAAAAATACTATGACTGATGAAAGGTTTTAACTTTCTTCAAGATCAATTATCCATTAATAACAGCAGGTTTAAGATATAGCATGCCTGTCTTGTTTGAGCAAAGGACATTTGTCTTGAATTTGTTTCTGACCTTGAAACATCATGTAATATTGCCATTTTTCTTTGGCCATGAGAGTGGTGCTCTCAGCCATCTGATAGCCATGGTCACTGCCAATATTGATGTGAATGCTTTCCTTTGTCTGTTGAAGAAGAAAGTAACTTGATTATGTTATTTAATTTCAAAATGAATGCATCTTCATTAAAAAAATTATTTAAAAAGTTAGAAATGACTTTTAAATATAACTACTGATCTTTAGTGTATAATCTTTAAAAAATATTTCTTTGAATCTAAGTAAAACTTTAGACAAAATAACCAGAAATTTATGTGGAACTATAAAACACCCCGAATTGCCAAACAATCCTGAGGGGGAAAAAAAAAAGCAGGAGGCATAACTCTTCCAGACTTCAGATAATTCTACAAAACTACAGTAATCAAAACAGTGTGGTATCAGTACAAAAACAGACATATGGATCAATGGAACAGAACAGAAACCCCAGAAATAAACCCACACACCAATGTTCAATTAATCTTCAACAAAGGAGGCAAGAATATAAAAGAAGAAAAAGAGTCTCTTCAGTAACTGGTGCTGGGAAAATTGGACAGTTGCCTGTAAATCAGTGAAATTAGAACACACCCTCAAACCATGTGCAAAAGTAAACTCAGAGTGGCTTAAAGACTTAAACATAAGATATAATCCAATGAAATTCCTTGAAGAGAACACAGGCAAAACATTCTCTGACATAAACCAAATAAATGTTTTATTAGATTAGTCTCCCAAGGCAATATACCTAAAAAGCAAAACCAACAATTGGGACCTAATCAAACTTACAGGTTTTGCACAGCAAAGGAAACCATAAAAAAAATGAAAAGACAACCTACAGGGTGGGAGAAATTATTTCCAAATAGTGCAACCAACAATAATTTAATTTCCAAGTATGCAGATAACTCATACAGCTCAATATATTAAAAACAAACAACCCAATCAAATAGGCAGAAGATCTAAATAGACATTTCTCCAGGGAAGACATACAGATGGCCAAAAAAACACATGAAAAGATGTTCAACATCACTACTTATTAGAGAAATGCAAATTAAAATTACAATGAAGCACTACTTCACACTGGTCAGAATGGCCATCATAAGTAAGTCTACACATAACAACCTGGAGAGAGTGTGGAGAAAAGGGAACCCTCCTACACTGTTAGTGGGAATGTAATAAGTTGGTACAATAACTATAGAAAACAGTATGGAGATGCCTCAGAAAATATAGAACTACCGTGTGACCCAGAAATCTCACTCCTGTGCATGTATCTGTACAAAACTACAAAAAGATACAAGCATCCCTGTGTTCACTACAGAATTATTCGCAATAGCCAAGATATGGAAACAACCTAAATGTTCATCAGCAGATGAATGGATTAAGAATAGCACATATATGCAACGGAATACTACTCAGCCATAAAATAAAATATTAAAAACAAAATAATGCCATTTACAAGGATGCAACGAAAGATTATCATACTGAGTGAAGTAAGTCAGAGAAAGACAAATACCATATTATATCACTTCCATGTGAAAATCTAAAATATGACACAAATAAACCTATCTACAAAACAGAAACAGATTCACAGACATAGAGAACAGACTTGTGGTTGCCAAGAGGGACAGGTGAGGGAGTGGGATGGGCTGGGAGTTTGGAGTTAATAGATGCAAACTATTACATTTAGAATGAATAAACAGTAAGGTCCTACTGTACAGCATGGGGAACTGTATGATATCTCCTAGGATGGACCATGATGGAAAAGAATATAAAAGAAGAATACGTATGTGTGTATGTATAACTGAGGCACTTTGCTGTACAGCAGAAATTGGTACAACCTTGTTAGTCAACTATACTTTAATAAAAAATATAAATAAAAAATATATATCATTAAAAACATGAAAACATTTCATGTACTCACATGCAAACATGTATGATAGCATTATGCCTGTGTACCTGTGCAAATCCCTGCCCCACTAAGACATTAGTCGTGTCCTTATACCGTGAAGGTTTAGTTGGCTCGGTCCAAGTTCCAGTTTCGTAGATTGAGCTGGGTTTAGCACTTCCCTTTGATTGTCTGTATATTTTGAGGGGCTACTTAGTTACACTGTTTCCACTTTCATGCTTCCTCCTTACTATCTCGTGTTTCTCTGAGGTTATGTAATATCTTGGCTGCAGCCCATCACCTCTTCATAGGTTCATACAAACAGCCATTCTTTTTGAGCATTTGTAAGTTACCAATTTTTTTTACAAAATTTATTGTGGCTCCAGAGGATTGCTATGCAGCGTTCGTTTTACAGAGCATGACCCTTTCCCTCCTGGCTTCATTCATCTCTTCCAACCCCCAGTGCTAGAATAAGAAAATTTCCCCTTTTGACCAAGGAGAACAGTCCCACCAGTCTGAAAAAGTGTTCTTGAGAGTCTCTGCTTTTATCCAAGGCACTTATCAGGATATATTTCTCAAAAGGCCAGCTCACATTCTCTAAGAAATACTCTCAAAAAACACTATTTCTCCATTCTGTGTATGTGTACTCATATCGAGTGTATACATTTATTTCACAAAAATGGGATCATACTTTCTGCTGAGGCTGTGGTGTAGGCTGGCAGCTGCAGCTCTGATTCAACCGCTAGCCCAGGAACTTCTGTATGCCATGGGTACAGCCCTAGAAAGAGGCAAAAAAAATAAAACATGGAATCGTACTCTCAATATTCTTTTTTTTTTTTTTTTTAATATTAGCTGCACCCACAACATGAGAAAGTTCCCAGGCCAGGAATGGAACCTGTGCCATAGCAGTGACATGCTGGATCCTGAACCCACTGAGCCATCAGGGAACTCTGATATTCTTTTATCGTACTTGTTTCCACTAACTTCTGTATTGTGGGCATCGTTTATGAGGTTTTAGTGGATGTATGCTACCCTACTGAAAGGATGTATCATGTATTTAGCCCACATTCAAGCTGTTTGCAATACTTTGCTATTATAAACTGTATTCCAATGAGCTTTCTTGTATTTCTCTATTTTTCCATTACTGTAGAAACTTAACTGATTTCTTCATAGCTGACTTGCTGAATCATAAGTCACACACTCCACTTTTCTGTTGAACAAACCCTGCATGTTCACACACAAGCACAATCCCATTCAGAAAGCATTCTGTTTTACTGAGTTAATTTTTTATTATAAATACATACATTTTTTAGTCTATTGAGATTGTTGTATGTTTTATCTTTGACTTATTAACAGATTTCCTAGTATAATTCTGTTTCATTGGAGTAATAAACTCCCATTTGAGTTAATAGTGCTAATGCACTGCTGAATATGTTTAATAAATACTACCCTCATAAGATTTTTGGATCTGCATTCATAGGTAGGTGTTCCCTCTAGTTCTATGATATGCACAATGCTTACTGATACCTAATAAGCATTGGTATCTTTGTAATATAGGTAGGGAGGTTTCTTTACTTTTGAACAGTGGTATGTAAATGACTTATTTCTGTTCTTTTTCTGTTTATAGCTGCACCTACAGCATATGGAACTTCCCAGGCTATGGGTTGAATTGGACCCACAGCTGCAGAGCTGTACCACAGCCACAGCAACACCAAATCCAAGCCACATTTGCAACCAATGCTACAGCTTGCAACAATGCCAGATCTTTAACCCACTGAGTAAGACCAAGGATCGAAACCATATCCTCATGGACACTATGTCAGGTTCTTAACTAGCTGAGCCACAATGGGAACTCTACCTTATTACTTGAATATAGAAAACTTTGGGTCTTTGACATACTTTTCAGTATTACTCATAGTTTCTTATTCTATTTAGATTTTCTGCTTTGGGTCAATTTTGGTGAAAAAATATATTTGGAGGCTATCTTTTTTCCTAAATGTTCAAAATCCCAGTACAGTGATGTAGAAAGTAACTGTTTGTACTCCTTTTTTCTTCTTACTTTTGTTCTTTTTCTATTTTTTTCTTGATTGAAGTTGTTGGTGTTTAGCATATATTTAAAAAGAATCCTTGAGTATGTTGATTGAGCCTATTATTTCAATTTACTGCATATGTCCTTTCTACCATTTGTAATGTATTAATTTCTGCTTTTATTACTATTTATTTCTTTTTTCTATTCTACTTATATTTTGATACTATTTTCCTGTATTTTGAAAGGAATATTTAGTCAAAATTTTCACCTTGTTATTTAGCATTTAATATGTATAATTTTTCCTTGAATGCAATTTTGACCATCTTCCATTGGTTGTGGAGGGAGCATTCCTATATTTTGATGTTTACTAGATATTCTTTAATTATGGTATTCATCCCTTCACTGACTAAAAAAACCAGGAGAGAATTTAAATTTTTGTGTGTGTGTCTTTTTAGGGCCACACCCATGGCATATGGAAGTTCCCAGGCTAGGGGTTGAATTGGAGCTGTTGTCGGCCTATGCCAGAGCCACAGCAATGCCAGATCTGAGCCGCATCTTCGACCTACACCACAGCTCATGGCAATGCTGGATCCTTAACCCACTGAGCAAGGCCAGGAATTGAACCTGCAACCTCCTGGTTCCTAGTCAGATTCTTTTCCACTGTGCCATGATGGGAACTCTGAGAATTTAAAATTTTATGTGGGTTTTATTTTCGTTTCTATTTTCCTTACTAATCAAGTTTTATTTTTGTTTTTGTTTTTGTTTTTGTTTTTTACTTTTTGGATGGTTTTATTTTTGTTTTTGTTTTTGTTTTTGTTTTTTACTTTTTGGATGGTTTTATTTTTGTTCCTGCTTTTCTTACTAATTTCAAGTTTTATTATTGTCAGAGTGCATGATTTCTATACATTTCTGTTTGCAGTAAATTTAATCAAGTTTTCTTTGGGGCTTACTGTGTGATTTCTTAAATATTCCAGGGTTATTCATAGGGTTTATTTGTGTGTTATTAGTTTCTTTAACATCTGACCTCTGGAAAATATTTACTGTCTTTAATTTCAAAGTCCAGAGATAGGAGTCGCCACCCTGGTATAGTGGGTTAAGAATCTGACTGCAGCAGCTCAGATTACCACAGAGCTGCCAGTTTGATCCCCAGCCCAGAGCAATGGGTTAAAGGATCCAGCCTTGCTGCAGCTGCCACATAAGTCACAGCTGTGGTTCCAGATTCAATCCCTAGCCTGGGAATTTACATATGCCTTGGGTGTGGCCATAAAATTTTTAAAAATAAAGAAATAAAAGCCAGGGATAAAATTAAAGGAGCAGGTTACAATTTAAACAAATGAAGTTCTATAAAATTCAAACATTTTACTGTACTTTCTCCTAGTTGCTGTTGTTCTAAGTCAGGAACAGAAATTCTTATAGATTAAAATCAGAAATTGCACTGAACATATAGGACTCCTCATTTCTCTAATGCACCTCATCCTTGATGCACTTGTCCCTGGCACTTGTGTGGGGGTGTGTGCACGTGTGTGTGCAGCTGGTTCCTGGTTCTTGGTGAGGGCTGCTATTCCCAGAGCTGACATCATCTTATAATATGTGTACCAACGTTATGGGGGCTCCATTCATGAAAGAATATTTCTTAGGTAGCTATAAGAACCAAAGCCTTCCTGTCTTTTCTGGCATCATTTTCTTACTCTAAGATCAGGTAACAGCTTTCAGGGGAAGAAAAAGGAATGTGAAGGTAGTCTTCAGGTTTAATTGAACTCTTTTGCTCTAGAGTCTCCTCTCTTTTGCTCTTAATGAGGAGATAAACAGATGGTATTCTCAAACCAGTTCTTCAAACTGCTTCCTAATGTTACCAGATTTAAAGAGGTATATATACACAGTGGAATACTACTCAGTCATAAAAAAGAATGACACAATGCCATTTGCAGCTACATAGATGGAACTAGAGAATCTCATACTGAGTAAAATGAGCCAGAAAGACAAAGACAAATACCATATGATATCACTTATAACTGGAATCTAATATCCAGCACAAATGAACATCCCCACCGAAAAGAAAATCATGGACTTGGAAGATAGACTTGTGGCTGCCTGATGGGAGAGGGAGGGAGTGGGAAGGATCAGGAGCTTGGGGTTATCAGACACAACTTAGAATAGATTTACAAGGAGATTCTGCTGAGTAGCATTGAGAACTATGTCTAGATACTCATGTTGCAACAGAACAAAGGGTGGGGAAAAATGTATACGTGTAAGGATAACTTGATCCCCTTGCTGTACAGTGGGAAAATAAAATCAAAATAAAGAGTGATTTTTCTTACATCAGCATCTTTTCATATTATATGAAAACCTCACCAGCCCTTTATAAACAGTTATACAGTTGCTGAACAATCGTATGAGTGGGTATAAGAATAGAATTTCCATAACATATTAGCCCCATTTGCTTTGAAAGAATTGAATGATTTAGAAACAATAAAAGTTTCAAATTGAGTACATCAGTTGGGTTGAAAGAAATTATAAAAGTCACATAGTCGTCTCATATAGGATGGGTTCTTTGGTCAAAGAAGGGTAGAAAACACTAGGTTAAGCAAAGTTAGAATAGGCGACTTTTCTGCAGGAGTTAGTTTTTAGAGTCTTTAATGTCTGTTGCGAGACTCTAAATGGAAAGAAGAGACAGGGAGGAAAATGGTGTTCAAACTTATTAGTCATCAGCCCTCTCTCTCTATTTTCCTGTAACATTTGAATATATTTCTTTGTATGCCTGTTCTAGTGACCAGTTCTGTCTCCTAGTATTTTATGCTACATTTTCAAGCAAACTGATATTCTCTGAACTTCTTCGTGATATAGGTGAGAAAACTCAGCTCTAGGGAACTTAAGTAATTTAGTCTCCAGCTCATTAAAAGCAATGAGTATTAGAACCCAAGTAAGGAAACTCCCAGGACACTGGCTTTTCCACTGTCCTTCATTATTAATTCCCAATGTGAAATGTTAGGTTTTTTTCTCAAAATTCATAAGCAGTGTTTTTATCAGTTCCCATTAAACATCAATTCCTTTTTTAGTATTTCAATTTCGTATGTGTAAATACATATGTATTTGTATATGTTTTAGGTACAAAAGATGTTTTATTTTTGATCCAACATTTTACAGCTACCTTGGTTTTGAATTTTACCTTGGTTTTGAATGAGAAAAACCACATTAACTGTAAAATCTGCTTTTTCTTTTGCAGCGGCTCTAATTAGAGGAAATCGTAAAAACTGTGCTCAGTTTTCTGGCTCCCTCGACTGGTTAATCAGCAGATTGGAAAGACTAGAAGCTTCTTCTGGTATGTTTTCCACTGTCTCCTTCTTATACGTTATCTCTGTTTTCATCTATTTCATGTCTTTTAAGACCTAAAAGCACACTGAGGTTCAGTGCAATATAAGTTTTCCTTTTCTTATGTTAAAATTTTTACTGCTTGATTAAAATCACTGGTATTTTCATTAGTTATTTCTCAAAGGCAATCTAACAGTAGCTTTTTCATTCATATCTTTAAAAGAATGGGAGTTCCTGTTGTGGCTTAGTGGTAATGAACCTGAATAGTATCCTTGAGTACTCAGGTTTGATCCCGGGCCTTGCTCAGTGGCTTAAGGATCCGATGTTGCCATGAGCTTTGGTGTAGGATGCAGACATGGCTTGGATCCTGTGTTGCTGTGTCTGTGGTGTAGGCTGGCATCTGCAGCTCAGACTTGACTCCTAGCTTGGGAACTTCCATATGCCATGGGTGTGGCCTTAAAACAAAACCAAACAAAAAAAAATTTTTTAAAGAATGAATTCCAGAAAACAACCAAACAGCTCCAGCAGATACAAAAAAAAAAAAAAAAAAAAAAAAAAAAAAAAAAAAATGCCCATCCCTTTCCCTGGCCCAGGAGGTATCTCGGAAGAGAGAGGAACAGAGTAGCCTTCAGGATGGACTCTTAATGTGAGACAGGTCAGCTGCTTCACCTTTTAAAGAATGCACAGGAAAAATACTCAGAGGGAGAGAGGAGGGAGAGAAGGAGGGAACAAGCAGAGCGTCCTTTCAGCTCAGCTGCAGAGTCCAGTGTTTATAGTCCTCAGGTGAGTCAGTTATAGACACAGTTCCACTGGGGCTACAAAAAACTGCCTGCTGATATCTTTCCCCAGTCCAGCTGTTCACAGGCATTTCTACTTAAAATAGAAGCTCTGTGCTCAGAGAGAGCAGAGTGAATGTCAAAAATAGGAAGGACCCTTAGGGGATGCTTAACCTAACATTCCCACTTTTGAGGAAGAAAGTCGAGGCATGGAATATTGAAATGATTGCTTTGAGACATTAGAATTAATTTTTATAGGCAAGATGGAAACCAGCTTCCTCACAGCAGGCTTGAAATATGTTCGCCATACCTTGTAGCCTCCTAGTTTTGTTTTTTTTTTTTTAATCTTTTCTACAGTATTTTTCACTGAACAGATTCCTCTACTGAGTTACATTTATGCTCTTAGTGCCCTGCTTATTTTTTTACCTAGAGGAAGTAGAATGTTGCTTAGTTTTTAAAAGAAACAGTAACAGTAGTGATATGCATATATATGCATATACACACATAAATATGGTAAATGTGTTTCAATCATGTTGCATTGTTTTCTGTTTCCATATACATCCTTTTATTTTCTCTCTCTCTCTGAGGTTCCTAAACACATTTCCCTTGGGTAGTCAATCTCCCAGCTGTATTAGTAGCTTCTGTGCCTGTATTTGAGCAGCACAGTAGAGCTGGGGGGTCTGCAAGCTCTCAGTTTCCTTCCACAAAGGGCACCGGACAAAACTCAAAATAGACTTATGTAGCCTTAAGTAGAAATCTGATGAGGACTTGAAAACAGTTGGCAAAAGGTGTGTTAATGAAGCAGTTTGTCTGAGTTTGGGTTCCACCACAGGTAGACCTTGAGACCAGGATCGAAGGGCAAGTTTATTTGGGACGTGAACAGACAGGAGGCAGAGAAGGGCCAGAGAGGGTGTGTTGATAAGCAAGTTACCACCATGGGTACCTGGAGCCATTTATGGGGGGGAATACTGTGAACACATCCCTTAGAGTTGTCTCAACTGAGGGGCGATGGAGTTGGAGTGTTTATAACCAGCTCTTCTTCCGTGATTCGGGGGCTGCTGCTCCTAGGGACATTAATCCTGGGGCTCCTCCAGTTGCCATGGTGGTCAGAGCAAATCTTTTTTATTCCTTCTTTCTTTTTTGGCCACCCCACAACATATGCAATTCCCAGGCCAGGAATCAGATCTAAGCTGCAGTTGTGACCTACGCTGTAGGTGCTACAATGCCAGATCCTTTAACCCACTGCACTGGGCTGGGGATCGAACCGCCATCCTGGTGCTGCAGATATGCTCCCAATTTTGTGCCACAGTGGGAACTCTGACAGCAAATCTTGAAGCAAAGAAACAGAGGAGCTGGCAGTTGGAAATCAGGCTGCATTCACTGATTGGGGAGGATGAGAGTCTGAGGAGGGCGCTGGCAGGGTCTGCTACTCCAAGGACTCCCATTTCATTATGCGATAGAAAGACTCAGGGCAGCTGAACAGATTTTTTTTTTTTTTTCTTCATATTCTGCACCATCTGAAGTTGGCCAGTAATACTATTGCATAAAGCCTTGTTAGAATATCTGATCAGTGTATAAGAACATATTCTTATAAGAATAAGCCACTAACTTATTTTTGTGGGTAAAAATAAGTTAGACATCATCCCAGGCTTCATGTTTGTCTATGTTTCTGGGATGAATTTAACTCACAAGACAAGATATATATATATATATATATATATATACATATATATACACACACACACACACACATATATATTTATATATAGACATATATATATATATATTTTTAGGGCCGCACTTGCAGCATATGGAGGTTCCCAAGCTAGGGGTCTAATCAGAGCTATAGCTGCTGGCCTATGTAATGCAGGATCCAAGCCATGTCTGTGACCTACACCCCAGTTCACGGCAATGCCAGATCCTTAACCCACTGAGCGAGGCCAGGTATTGAATCCACAACCTCATGTTCCTAGTTGCATTCGTTTCTACTGCACCACGACAGAAACTCCAAGACAAGGGATTTTTAAGAGCAAGTACTGTGGATTGAGTTGATGGATTTCTGAAGGCTATTTTTTTCTCAAGGATATTCTTAGCACTTCAAATACTTTTTGAACATTTCAAGAGATAGCTAAGAACAGTCAGCTGGTCTGGAAGCTGCATACTTTTTTTTGTCTTACTTTTCACACAGTCTCTTGCCCCCAATAGTTTCATTGCAGGAATCAGAGTGGCCGTCTTTGGGCTTCCTGCCAATTCCTCCCCCTCTCACCTAGTGCCATGAATGAAGTTCCCTCTGGGTTTAAGCCAAATAAAGGAACTTTGAGTGGTCATGAATTGCCAAAGCTTTGTGCTTATGTACAATTCAGCTTTTAGTACCTGGAAACATGGTAGTTTAAGCTTCCAAAGATGTTACAGCTATTTTCTGCAAAGCATAAGCTTATCATTTTTTAAAGAAAAAGATTTATAACCAGTGGAATGATTTGTCTCAGAATCTTGTGTTCAGGAAGCTCCTTCCCCTTAATACCTACTTAGGTGTGAACAATGGCGTTAGAGTATGAGTTCACAGGATGTTATATGCCATCCACTATTAGGTGTACAGAAATCATAGCTAACTTTTTAAGGGATATCAACAATACAAGCAACACTAATAATAACAGCGAAAAAGACAGTTTTCTTAGAGATATGTCATGGAAAAGGCAACTTTAGCTCTTGATTTAAAGCTTTTAATTTTACAAAAAGTTGGTTATGGTAAACCCAGGAGATTCTGCATCTGAACCTTATAAGAAACATTAAATCAGAATCGTGATGATGTTGGAGACCTTTTAAAGAGAATCTTTTCTGGTAGGTGTTGGGGTCAGTTACATGCTTAACTCTACAACCCCAGACCATAATCATACATTTGCAACCAGAGAGTCACCTAGAGCACATTACAGTGATTGGTGTTTTTAGTAATGATCTTGGGTCATCGAGATATATGAATTATGGCAGTTCCCCTGTGGCACAGAAAGTTAAGGATCTCACGTTTTCACTGCTGCAGATTGGGTTACAACTGTAGTGCAGGTTTGATCCTTGGCGCGGGAAACTTCCATATGCTGCAAGCATGGCACGTGTGTGTGTGTGTGTGTGTGCATGTGTGTGTGAGCATGAGTGTGTGAGTGTGAATATAGTGTTTATATATTTGAGAAAAAAAGTATAGTATTTTGCAACATACAATTGATTTGACGTTATAGTCATTTTCCATATTTACCGTTTAACCACATCACTTATTTCCAGCAGTAGGCATTGATGTGTGAAGGAAATAAAGTAACTGGGCTAAGAGCATCCCTGGCTTTTTTGGGGAGGTGGCTTTTGTAGGCAGGGCTTAAAACCTCAGAGAGGAGTATGGTATACAGAGGTGATCTCCCTAGGCTCTAATTAACCAGTTACCAAAAGATTTGGCTGAGGAGCCTATGAAAGATTGAATGTGCAATGGCAGGTGGTCAGCTGGCACCTCTTTTGGTCACTTCTCTGTTCTTGGAGGACTCTGGTGCTCTCCTGACATTACTCTATACTGGCCCTGGTGGCCTGAGCTACTGCTGCCAATTTTGCAGCCAAGAGCAAGCTACTGTCTTACAGCAGTTGGGAGAGAAGTTTTCCATCTTATGCTTGTCCCACCTGTCCTGAGTGCCTGGTATCCATCCAGGCTGCGGCCACCACCTCCCACCACCAACTCAGGAGAGCCTTTGTCTCTCTGGGATTTCCCTGGGCAGTTTCTGGGAATCCATGCTTCTATTCTGCTTTCTTAGATTCTCCATGGCTGGTTTGGAGATAGGAGCATTCTCCACTTTTGATTCTGTTTCTCCCTGCCCACAGCCCTTTAGGGTGGCACTCCACAAAGTCCTGGTCATCTGGGGGCATAAAAGAGAAAGGTCTTGTCTCAGAGAAACTACATTATCCAGGAAAGCTCACTCAAACTGCTTATTAAAAACCAAAATCACAATGATTTCTACATTTCACCTGATTGTTTTTTGGTTCTCTTTGGGTTCCTTGTCATGGAGAGAACTGAACTTTCAGCTCCTCTGTGTTGCTGCTGATAGATGGCTGTTTCATGCCAATGTCTCCTCTGAGTTTTGCTCAGGCCATTCTGGTTATTAAATCTGTTCAGCATCATCTTTGGTGAAATAATCATGCTGTGTCACTTGCAGTCTGGCTCTAAATTTCATGCTCTTTCCCTTCATGGTAGATGCCCCTCAGGTGGGTGGAAGCATATGCTTGAATATCGCCTTTGTGTTTTTCTGACGTCACGAGGGAGAATGGTAACCCGTCCATATAAGTAGGCCAGTCCAGCTGACTGAGATTCATCATTTCTGAGTTGGAAGTGGTTTGGGGGTACTCTAACCCAACCAGCCTCTTCGGGGCATGGCTGCGCTTGGTCCTCTCTCACTTGCTCTCTTGAACCACTTTACACAGTTTACCAGTGAAGGATTTAAAATACTGCTCTTCACCACGTGGCCAAAGATTTTGAAGTCCTCTACTGGAACTTTCTGATACTCTGCAGTCTGAAGGAATTGCTTAGCCTTCTAAAGCTAAATCCACTTTTAAATGCATTTTTAAGTTGTCCTTTGCTCTACACTTCATGATGTCTCAGGACTGCATACCATTGTGTGCTTAAGACCCTATCTAATACTGTGGTTTTTAGAGTTCCCTGGTGGCTATTGGCTAAGGATCTGGTGTTGTCAAGCTGTGGCCAGGGTGCCTCCTGTGGTGTAGGGTTGATCCCTGACGCAGGAGCTTCAGCACACCATGGGCATAGCCCAAAAAAATGTGATTTTCATTAAACCATGTATCATGTGACTTTTCTCCACCCCCTTTTGTCACACTTGACAAGTATCAGCATCGGATTATTATATCCCTTGTTATTTGTTCTTCTCGTGCTTATTGGAAAGGATGTCCCTGACTTGTCCTCTTTTCAAGAGCACTTATCAAATTGACAAAAAGCTCAGACAGATGCTATGATCATTTTACATTTCTGCCCCAGATTATCGTGCTCAACAAATATTTGCTGCTTTGAGAGAAGTATCTTTTTGAAGAGTTGATGAATCTGTATTACTCTTGTGCTGGAAAATCCACCTTAAAGATGCTCATGTATATAGATCTTCTAAACATTTATTTAAAGGGCATTAGATACGTTAATTATATTTGCCAAAATTTCTGTAGCTACTGATATTTCACAGGCACACACAGTTGTTGGGCATGTGAACATTTCAATGATGGCATTATGTGGCCAAAGAAATCTTAACTGAATTTAGGGCACTGTGCTAAGAATTTATATACATATCCTCACTGGATTCCTACAATAACTCTATAAGCTAGGTTCCATTATAATTGCCTTTTCATAAGTGAAGACTCTGAAGCTAAGAAGCTCAGAGTTGACTTTTTCAAGGTCAAAGAAAGTGATGGAGTTAGAATTGGAGTTAGGATGGTCTGTCAACTTGACAGGAGCCTGGATTATTATTAGTTTTGTTCTGCATTTTACCCATACAAAGGACCTGACATAGTCAATGGCCCATTTTATGTACTGGGGGATAAATGAATACATAAAAGGAAAAATGAATAAATAGAAAGATAAGATTATCTTCAGGTTTTATGATGTCCTGTCTGGCACTCAGCACTCTGTGGACCTTGAGATATGACAATTTATACAAACATCTATTTATATGGCATAAAAATCTCTAACATTATTACTTAATTATTGTATCAGTAGCTGCCTTTAATTGGCATTTTCTTGTCTTTTTTAAGCTCTCTTTTAACTTCTCTAGTTTGTCTCTCTGTCATAACTCATTGCTCCCTAAATTGAAGGGAGCAAACCATCAGAGGCCTAATTAAGGCTGGATAGTACGTTATAATTACATTGCTCATTTTATGTGTTTTATTTCAGTTAATTTACCCGGGGAAACTTTCACCTCATGTTCATCTTGTCTTCCAGTAAAATGCCCTGGGTCTATTTTGTTTATCTTGCTAATGCAGTCATGATGCTCTCCCTCTCTAAATATGAGTAGCAATGTGATAATACCATTACCTTCATGGACTTCCATTTTTATTAATTTTATTAATTTAATTAATTGTCCAGTTCTGTTATATTTTACCCCTGTCCCCTTTTCTCTCCTCAGCTACATGTTAGCTCAAGATTTAATGAGATTATTTTCTTCTCTAGCTCAAAACCATTGTAAAAATTACTAATATAGATATATATTCAATTACGTGTTTTCTTAATTTGGCTTGAGACTACATCTCTTGAGATTATTTTAAGCCTTTGTGTATTTTAATATTGATGTCAATTTGGTTCGTTTTTCTTTCTCTGTTTGGGTGAGTTATGGAAACTCTATTTAGAGTAACTTCTATTTATTTCTCAAATTAGCCCTCTGTTACAGAAAGAAAGCAAAATGTATATTTCTTCCTCTTTTCTTTTCACCCTCTCTGTTTTAAAAAGTTAAAAAATACATTTAACAGTTCCTCTCATACCTAAACTCTGATAGTTCCTCAATTTCAAATTTATAACCATTTTAAACAAATAAATTATTCCTTTCTCACTCAGCACTTCGATCTGTAGCATGCAAAACTCACTGTTAACATTAAAAAACATGTGTTGTAATTATGCTGTATGTTGGTTTATTATTCAGCTCCCGGGATTGGTTCGAGGTGAGGGCTAACCAAGCTCCCAACCAGTTCAAACTGGAAGTTTCTGCCATTTCTAGTTTCACGCTCCTGCTCACCCCTGAAAGCAGGGAAGGTTGGGTTGAATAAGCGGATTATGACTTATTGGCAGTTCAGTTTGAATTAGTGGAACAAAACAGCAGATATGTATTTCTAGGGAACCCTCTCAAATGTACAATCCCAGGCATAAATGAATCCATTTACACCCACATCTGATTCTTTCTTTCGTGGCTTCACATTTGCCATGTAACCTCCCAACCTCTCAATTCCTCAGAAATTGGGTCAACATGGAGTTAGAGGGGCTTGTCTTCTGCTCTAACCATTGATTTTCGTTTGCATATTTTTCTTTTCTCATGTTGTTACTACCATGAGAAGGAATTCCTGTCAACCAGGAGTGCTTTATGCCTTATTTTATCATTTATAAGATGGTAAGTCTGCTTAGTTAATCTTTTACTATATTTTAGGCTCTTGGTCTTGTTGTCTCAAGAAAGAAAAATCTACAGTTGAGTCTCTTTGTCCTTCTTATTTTGTCTGTATATCTCCAAGATGGGTTAACTTTCTCTTGGAGATATACAGACAAAATTTTATTTTATTTTAGTAATTAACCTTGGTTTCATTTCTTCATGCTGAGCAATAAATATTTTCCCTGAAGTTTTCTTCTGATCAATGTTGTCCATTCAGCATTTCTCTACCTTTTCCTAGTTTTTAATATTTGATATTTATTTATTTATATATGGCCATGCTGTGACATGCAGAAGTTCTTGGGCCAGGGATCGAACTTGTACCACAGCAGCGACCCGAGCCATAGCAATGACAGCACCAGATCCTTAATTGCTAGGCCATCTAGGAGCACCAAGTCTTTATTTAAAAATAAGCTTTTTTGTAATGTTTTTTCTGTTGATCCTTCTTATTTTGCTTTATTTCTCTTTTAAGTTATTTTATTACAACAAGAAAATAATAGCAGGTGGTTTGTATAGCACTGCTCAGATCCAAGCCCTGTTCTAAATGCCTTAAATGTATTATTTCTCACAGCAGACTCCCAGGTTTGGCCCATTATTGGCCTTATTTTAGAGTTGGGGGCAGTGGGGCACAGAGAGGTTAAGTAATGTGCCTAAAATCTGCCAGGACTCACAACTGGGCACATTGGCATAAGTCTAGGATTGTAACCACTACATAAAATAGCAGCATAAAACAGTACCTCTTATTATTATATTTTCTCATTAAGCCTGTAAATATGGAGTAGATCAGTCCCTCTTTTAAAAAGGATGGTTGGCCATTGATAACCTTGTTGCTGCATCCACTATAGATATCTTTGATCTGCTTGTTTCATGTTTGTGTGTTTTTGTGTTCTTTCTTGGTCATTTTCCCAGTGTCTTTCCCCCAGTCTTTTTACTCAGTGTTTCACTTTGTTTAAATTTTATCACCCAGGGCAAAAACAGAAATTTCCTTTTGCCTCCATTGAGCCCTGGGGACATTGATAATCAGGTCTGACCAAGAAGTTATAAAGAATTTTAAGTTCTAGGTAGGGAAAAAAGAAAAAAACAACCTGTGGTTTGAATAATTTGGAATTCATGGTTTCGCTAATTAAAACTGCCACTGATCCTTCAGTGGAGGCCACCATTCTGTGTTTTGCATGTGTGCATCCCCAGTGTTTCCTTCACTAGCAGGCGGTCTGATTCATACCAGTCAGCACCTAGGTTGAAGCCTTCTTGTTTGCTCATCACTAACTTAGCCTAAGGGGTTTCCTAGTTGAAATTTTCAGCTGAGGCCATGTCCTCCTGGAATTGTTTGCAATGGAAATGTGAGAAATAATTCCCTTCCCTCAAAGCTGAACCACACCCATGTATCCCTCCTGCTTCGAGAACCAGGTTCCACCTCAACCCAGGTATACTTCAGTGTTCTGAGATTATTTTAATTTTGTTTTATTTTTGCAAAACTATTGTAACCATAGGTGAGAAAACAATATTCTAGGGAATTAGCTTTGTGCTTTCTAGGTCAGTTGATTTTCCATCTTTTCTGAGATGATAATGGGAACATAGGTATTATATATGGCTTGTCTCTGTCTCCACATTGGCTACCAGTCAGATTTTGTTCCCTTTTTTCTCTCAAATGGGCAAGGTTCACCAGTGAGCTTGTGCCTGCTTGGTATAGGATGACATCCTCAGACAAGATTCTACCTAGTAGGTCACGTCAGACCAAATACAGCACTTGTGCTCTGTGGCTTGCTTCCTATTTTCCATTCCGACCCTCAACAAGGTTTGTTCTATCTTGGACAGCCATGGGCATGACCCATGAAGAAAATAGCAGTCAACTTTGATCCCAGCTGGAGCTCCCACAATTTTAGAAGCCAGGCAACAAGGCTTTAAGTCTATCAATAAAGGGCAAACCAGGCCATTGTCCTTTGATTACAGAAAACAGGGCAATTCACCTTCTTTACCATACCAGTACTTGGATGCTCCCAGAGCCATTAAGTTCTTTCCAGACATTTTGTAATGTCCTCAGAGGTTTTTCTTGCTCATGAGAAAATAATTCAGAAAGTTATTGCTTGAAAGTTTTAAGGAAATAGCCTAATGTTGCCTGTATTGCACATGCAATGTTTGCCCCTTGTGGAGGTTCCCAGGCTAGGGGTCCAACCAGAGCCACAGCCACTGGCCTATGCCAGAGCCACAGCAACGCGGGATCCGAGCCACGTCTGTGACCTACACCACAGCTCATGGCAATGCCAGATTCTTAACCCACTGAGCAAGGCCAGGGACCAAACCCGCAACCTCATGGTTCCTAGTCAGATTCGTTAACCACTGCGCCACAATGGGAACTCCTCTCTATTTTTTTATTTCTCTTTTGATTTATTCTTTGACTCATTGGTTACTGAGTAGCATATTGTTTAATCTCCACATATTTGTTAATTTTCCATCTTTCTTCTTGTAACTAATTTCTAGTTTCATACCAATGAAGTCAGACATGTTGTTGATATGATTGCTATCTTAAATGTATTAATACTTTTTTTGTGGTTCCACATATTATCTTTCCTGGAGAATGCTCCATGTATGCTTGAGAAGAATGTATATTCTGGTTTTTTTTGGATGGAATGTTCTGTTTATGTCAGTTAAGTTTGTCTAGTCACATAGTCATTTAATGTGTTTCCTTATTGATTTTTTGTCTGGATGATTGATCCACTGTTGAAATTGGGGCATTAAAATCTCCTACTATGAAGTTCCTGCAGTGGCACAGTGTATTTTATTTATTTATTATTTTTATTTTTTATTTTTTTATTTTTTTTTTTGTCTTTTTGCCATTTCTTGGGCCACTCCCTTGGCATATGGAGGTTCCCAGGCTAGGGGCTGAATCGGAGCTGTAGCTGCCGGCCTCCGCCAGAGCCACAGCAATGCAGGATCCTAGCCGCATCTGCGACCTATACCACAGCTCATGGCAACACTGGATCCTTAACCCACTGAACAAGGCCAGGAATCGAACCTGCAACCTCATGGTTCCTAGTCGGATTCGTTAACCACTGCACCATGACAGGAACTCCAGCGGCACAGTGTATTAAGAATCTGACAGCAGAGGCCTGGGTTGCTATGGAGGTGTGGGTTTGATACCTCCCCGGCCTTGGTTAAGGATCTGGTGTTGCTGCATCTGTGGCACAGGTTGCAGCTGCAGCTTGGATTCAGTCCCTAGCTCAGGAACCTCCATATGCTGCAGATGTGGACATAAAAAAATATCTCCTACTATTTCTGTATTACTCTCTCTTTAGGCCTGTTAATGTTTGCTTTATAAATTCAGGCATTCCTATGTTGGGTGCATCAATATGTATAAACATTGTATCTTCTTGTTAGATTGATCCTTATATCATTATGTCATGACCTGTTTTTGTCTTAAAAGTCTATTTTGTCCCATATAGGTATAGCTATACTAGGTTTCTTTGGTTTCCATTTGTCTGAAATTTCCTTTTCCGTCTCTTTTCTTTCAATCCATGTGTGTCCTTATATTTGAAGTGAGTCTCTTGTAGGCAGCATATGGTTGTGTTCTTGACTTGTAGTGGCTCCCAGGTATTGTGGGTGTGCCAGGACTTGACAGTATCTCAGAGGGGAGGATCTCAGAACATAGATTCAGGCTGAGTGAGAGCGGGAGCCAGACCCTTAGGCAGTAGCTGTTAAAGTATGCAGATGTACCTCTTTCAGGGGGAAGACTGGGAGATGCATTTCTCTTTGCTCCTTCCATCAAATCCCAGGCCGATACCTGATTAAGAACTATTTCTTTCTTTGCTATTGTCCCATTGAAGTCTTGAACGTATGCCTCCCTGGCACAAGTGCCAGCTGTCAAGGGATGTGCCCTTTGGTTCACAGCCACAAGAGCCCATGCATCACAGGTGTGCACAATCTTCTTTTTCAGAGGCACAGATGACAGGGGGCTCTGGTGGTGGGCCAGACCAGAAGCTTTCCCGTCAGGCCAGAGGTGGAAAGCCAGCAAATAGGCCTCTTTTATGGAAAACTGAGGGTGGTTTCAGTTGGCTGTCCCTGTTCTGTGCCCTGGGCAGGGGGTGGCCAGTTCCAAACCATGAGTCTCATGGAACACACAGCCAGAAGCCGCACTGGTCTCCAGAGCCAGGTGATGAAGGGTTATTGCCAGTGCCTGAACCACAGAAGAGGTGGGGTGGGGGGAGTGGAAGCAAAACCGGGCCCGTATTGCACAAGAGCTCCCTCTGGGAGATGCTGTGAGCCAGCTGGAGCAAGTCAAGGATGGGCACAAAGGCAGTGCCTGCTGACCTCTTGCTCTGGAGAGAATTTCAGTTGGCCTCCAGATTGGTGTTAAATTAGATGCTGCCCCTCAGGCCAAAGCTTTAAGAAAAGCAGATAAGCCTGTTTCACAGAAAGACTAGAGATTTAGTTGGCTGCCTCTTTTCTGGGCCCTGGTGTGGATGAGCTCCTGATGCCCCTTTAAAAACTGTTTCCCATGTTACTACACTCTCTGAGCCCCAGGAACACTCTCCCTGTTGTCCTTCAGAGCTAGATGTTTGGGAGGCCTACTCTCAGATGCATGGGAGTGGGATTTATAGTGAGGTTGTATCTCAGCCCCTCCTTCCCTGAGTCAGTGTGGGAGTTTTTGGTGTGTTTATCTGGTATGTAGGATTCACTTAGTTTTTTAGTTTCTTTCAGAGGAAATTGTTCCACATACACATGTAGACTTGGTGGGTCCCTGAAAGAGGTGAGTTTAGGATCTTCCAATGTCATTACCTTGAACCAGAACTGAGAAATATTTCTCACTTTGACAGTTGTATGTAACATAGAAGGTGTGGAATATTGGAAGAGAAGTGCAGTTGAACAATATGGGGCTAAGGAGTGTCAACCCTCTCTGCTGTTGAAAATCCATGTGTAATTTTATGTATCCACAGCCATATCCACAGATCAAACCAGCCATGGACCATATGACTCTGTAGTAAATATTTAGTGAAAGAATCTGCATATAAGTGAACTTCCACAGTTCAAAACTTTTTGTGGAATTTGGCCTCTCCATTTTGGCACTGAATTGGACCATAGAGACAAGAGTTTGGGGTGAAGTGGAAAAGAACAGCTTTATTGCCTTGCCAGGCAGCGGGGAACACAGCAGGCTAGTACCTCAAGGACTGTGTCCTGTCCCCTGTGGGGTCGGGGGGCGAGGTGGGGATGGGTAGTGTCAAGGAGCAAGGCACGATCAGCTTGTAGACATTTTTCTGCTTGGTTGGTGGTGAGGTGATTGGGAGTCAGCATCATCAACCTTCTGGTTCTAACCTGTCTGGGGTCTACGTGCTTGTAGGCAGCACGTAGTTGACTTCCTCCACCTGGTAGGGGTTTCAGTATCTGCAAAACAGCTCTAAAGGACATAGCTCAGAATATGATCTATAGTCTTTAAGGAAGAACTAAAGTTCCTTGATTTCAAATGGCTAAGGCGTTTTTGTCTTACTTGATTGTTTTCCTTTCTCTCTGCATTTGCTCACTTTTCTGGTTAAATTTATTCTTTGACTAAAAGTTTTGAACAGACAAAGACAGGTGAAGGACATGGGTGGGAATCTAGCCTGGAAAGGCCTCATTAGGTTACTGCTCTGTTACAAACCTGGAGTGTTCAAGAGTCCACTGCATACTCTACCAGTAACAAGTACTAACATCTGATATAATAATTTCTGATGTTTTTTGAAATACATATTATATAAATAAATATATTTTATCTAATTACAATCCAAATATATATGCAACTTTGTGTTCACTCTTGAAAGTTTGTTATACATTATGTATTTCTGCATTATTAACATTTTCAGAAGTCATTTCTATACATTTATTAAACTTATAAAATCACATTTTTTTCTTTTGCCAGGTTGAGTGGGTTTTTAGTTTTTTTATACTTTGTAGCATGTTTATAATTCTTTCATTCCACTAATCCTGATTTGATCTACCAAGCTTTAAAATTTTCCTTTGAGAATCTGACCCTAAGCATTATGTACTATTGCCCTTTCTGAGACTTATTCAGTGAATTTAGAATTAAAATTTCAAATCATCTTTAATCAGCTATTGCTATTATAACATTAAGCATCAAGTTTCTGTCTCAGGTTTCACCTAAGGGCTTGAGGCATACATCAGCATAATATAAATATACACCTTATAGAGTCAGTTTAGCTAGTCTTTATCTTTTGAAAATGACTCTACTGGTGTTTCCAATTTGTTTTCTTTTAGGAATTTCTTACTATAAAAAATAAAAGTAGTTTATTTGCAGTTTATACCAACAGTTAAAATAACAAGTAGTTTTCTCTGACTTTTTATGTTTAGAGTTAGAGGCAGTCAGTTTTTTTAAACTAAGCATTTATTTGTTGCATCTGATTTGGCCCCACTGAAAAAAAAATTTTAATGTTAAACCCAAAACTCTGAAACCCTTCCATGAGAACAGGCTGAATATGAGAAAAAAATAGGGATTTATTTTAATGTTGCCATTTTTGCATTTTTGATTATATGCTGTTCTTTCCAAAAATCTAGACTTTTATCTTTTCTGATATATTTAGCTTTATGAATGCTGTGGGTGTTCATGAATATTTATTTACAAAAAGAAATTATTTTTCTTGATCTTCTCTCTGTTTTTCCTTTCTTGATGATTATATTTTATAGCAGAGATTGGCAAACTTTCCACAAAAATCCAGATAATAAATATTTTAGGCTCTGTGGACTATAGAGCTTTGTCATTATAATCTTGTAGCTCTGCCTTTTTAATCCAAAGCACCATTTAGATTATTTTGTATGTTTCTCTTGTTTTGCAAACTAAGAAACATTTTCTATTGTAAACCTCCAGGAGGATGTTATGAAATCATTAGTTAGGATGCACTGCTGCAGGGTCATACTTTTAGTGCCAAGAAGATTTGTCCAGTAATAGGTGTGTATACACAGTACGATTTTAGTTACAAAGATAGGCAGTCATGTGTTACATAGTCTTAAGTAATAGGGAGAAAATAAACAAACAAACAAAAAACAAACAAATCAGGAGTTCCCGTCATGGAGAGTGGTTGGCGAATCCGACTAGGAACCATGAGGTTTCAGGTTCGATCCCTGGCCTTGCTCAGTGGGTTGAGGATCTGGCGTTGCTGTGAGCTGTGGTGTAGGCTGCGGATGCGGCTCGGATCCCGCGTTGCTGTGGCTGTGGTGTAGGCCGAAGGCTACAGCTCCGATTTGACCCCTAGCCTGGGAACCTCCATATGCTGTGGGAATGGCCCTAGAAAAGGCAAAAAGACCAAAAACAAACAAACAAAAAAAACAAATCAGAATAACATAAGCCTGATCTTTTAAAAATGCTTTACCCTTTCTGTTATTCTGTTTTCTTTTAGCTTGGAATGAATGTTTTGTTACTTTTTTTAGTAATAGGAGAAATAGTTTCCATACCCATATGAAGATCTTCTTTATCAGCCTGTTGTAGTATTATTTTCTATCTTTTATTTTATTTTATGTTTACAGCTGCATCTATGGCATTTGGAGGTTCCCAGGTCAGGGGTCAAATTGGAGCTGCAGCTGCTGGCCTATGCCACAGCCCCAGAAACACTGGAAGCAAGCTACAGTTGTTGGCAACACAGGATCCTCAATCCATTGAGAAAGGCTAGGGATCTAACCTGCATCCTCACAGAGATACTGGTTTCTTAACGTGCTGAACCACAACAAGAACTTCTGCAGTCTTTGATTTTTTAATGAGCATGGGCACAGACTATTGGACCATAGCAACAGATTTTGAACCACACCAAAAATTAAATTATCTTTGTGAGTATTTTTTCACCAATTGTACATTTATATTTCCAATAACTATATTACTGTTGAAGAAGTTGGCATTAATAGGCCTTATCTTAGAATGGATTGGGGTTTGGATCAAGTGTAGATTGTTACAGAGTGAGTTACTTCTCTATACTACCATTTGTGAAAGTGAGCATTTGACATTTCTTTTCCCAGAAAGTGATCTCCATTTGAAACAAATAAACCTTTCTACGAAGTTCCTCTGGGACTCTTCTCAGTATGATCTAGGTTCAGACAGAGATCATGTTTTCTAATGTCATGTCTAATTGCTACAAATGAACTACATTCATTTCAGGCTTGCCCTGAAAAAATGCACATGTACCCATTTATTTATTTTATTTATGTTTTTGGCGGCCATTTATTTTATTTATTTATTTCTTACGCTGCACCTGAAGCATGCAGAAGTTCCTGGGCCAGGGATCGAACCCGTGCCACAGCTGTAACTAGAGCCACGGCAGTGACAATGCCGAATTCTTAACCCACTGAGCCACTAAGAAACTCCCCATATGTACCCAATTAGCTTTTCAGGTTCACGCTACAAATCCTGATAATAAGATTTAATATCTGGTCTCTTTTTTAAATTATAAGAAAGCATGTATTCCATTTTGTCTTCTCTGATGGCAAATGCCTAAAATCATCATTCTCATTCAGGTTTTGTATATTATATATTTCTTTCTATTTTTGTGTGGTTTTGTATATTTCTTTTCTGCAAATCAGGAATCATTTCCTACTCCAGACCTCCAGGAGAGGGAGTTCCCTGTGGCTCAGCAGGTTTAGGATCTGGAGTTGTCACTGCTGTGACTCGGGTTTGATACCTGGCCTGGGAACGTCCTCATGCTGTGAGCATGGCCAAATAAATAAATAAATAAATAAATAGACCTTCGAGAGAATGTAATGATCCCCATGGGTTAAGGCGCATTGTTGCAGGGTTGCACTTTTGCATCCAGAAACTTCATAAGCTGCCCCTCACCTACCTGTCCCATCCCCTATGGGTTTTGAACCCTCAAGCCCCTCAGGTATGTTCTCTCTTCAAGACGTCTCTCTTGCTCTTACCACCTTTTTCCCCAGTCAGGAAGGTGGTTGTGGATGAGTTCTCTAAGATGCCACTGAAGCGTTGCTCTCTTTCGTAACTCTCCAGGCAGAATTACCCGCTTGCTCAGGTGAACTCTGTTTTTGCCTGTCCTCTCTCATGTCATCGTCTTTGGTGATCCGCATTGTCTCCCAGCGGGGCCCGGTGACACATGCATTGGGCACATAATAATCATTTTAGGTTCAGTTAACACCTGAATGAATGTACAGAAAAGAGGAAAGACAGTGATCATTGTAGACTGGATAATCGTATTTCCCCCTTTCTTTGTTTTGTCTTTAGGTATTCTTGAAGTTTTACACTGTGTGTTAGTAGAAAGTCCAGAGGCTCTTAATATTATTAAAGAAGGACATATTAAGTCCATTATCTCGCTTTTAGACAAGCATGGGAGAAATCACAAGGTAAGTGAACCATTTTATTGCCAGAAACAAAGCCTGGAATAATTTAAAACATCTTTTTAGAGTGAGGAAACGTTTAAAAGGTGGTGGATCAAATTTTTCATGTTTTTCACCTTTTAATTCCAATCATGTGATATTGTTGAGTGTTTATGCTTCAAATCAGTAGGGAAAAGAACAGTTCTCTGTTTGTGTGTGTGAAGGAAAGTTGTAAAGTATGGGGACACAATACTGTCCTATTTTAAATGACCGAGTCAGAGGTAACTGGAGGGAGTGTTTGTGTTTGTGGAAATTGCTGCTGATACCTGAATCTGAAAAGGGAATGAGAGTCAACTGAGAGTGATTTGTCTTTTCAGGTTCTAGACGTCTTATGCTCTCTCTGTGTTTGCCATGGAGTTGCAGTCCGTTCTAACCAGCATCTCATCTGTGACAATCTCCTGCCAGGAAGAGACCTCTTATTGCAGACACGCCTTGTGAACCATGTCAGCAGGTTGGTCCAGAGAGACCCTGTCACCAAATTGTAGCATAACAACAACAACAAAAAAATGCATGTTCCAGCTTTGTGGCTAAAACATCCTACGGTCTCTTTATTTTATGAGAATCTTTTACGTATTTCCTCAATAAATAATATAAGAATCTTTCTACCAATCGGATAAGAACAAGAGATGAACAAGAAAAACACACATTCATTACAAAAAAATGTATGAGCTCTCATTCGCATTCATATGTAGCCAAATTATCATTATCATCCCCAGAGGCAACCTGGTTATAGAGGGATACGGTTAGATGTAATTATGTTTTACACCTTCTTAGAATATAGCTAAAACCACTATGTCTTTCAATACCAGTGGTGAAATGCTTACTGTGTGTAATAAAAACACTGAATTAGAATGTTCAAAATATAATAAATTCCACAAATAACCAAGAAAACTGCATTTTCAGTTAGATCTGTTTTTTAGGGTATCAGACATTCACTGAGTACTGTGCCAGCCACAGTGCTAAGTGCTCTGCATGTATTCTGCACTGTTTGTGTTTGCACCGTTATCCACATTTTTTTTTTTTGTCTTTTGTTTTTGTTTTGGCCATTTCTTGGGCCGCTCCCACAGCATATGGAGGTTCCCAGGCTAGGGATCTAATCAGAGCCATAGCCACCAGCCTACGCCAGAGCCACAGCAACGCGGGATCCGAGCCGCGTCTGCAACCTACACCACAGCTCATGGCAACGCCAGATCTTTAACCCACTGAGCAAGGGCAGGGATCCAACCCGCAACCTCATGGTTCCTAGTCGGATTCGTTAACCACTGCACCACGACGGGAACTCCCCGTTATCCACATTTTATAGATTCAAATATTGGAACTGGAAATGGAACTCAGGGCTAACTCCAGAGACTGAGTTCTTAACTACCATGTTGTAGTACCTTCCGCATATAAAATAATAATAAAAATAATTGTTATCATTACAGTGTATAATTAAGAATATGTTGTGTGATAGAAATAACTTTGATATACTGTATTTAGCAGCTGTCTGGGAGATCCTTGCCACATCACCCTGTTTCAAACAAAAATGTATGGTTTAGTGTATATTTCTATGTTCTATTTTTTTTTTTTTTTTGAGATTAGGACTTCCTACATGGTTCTTTATACAGCAAACCTGCTGTTAATGAGTGGTATTTACTGAGACCTTCACTAATCCCTAGTATTATTAACTTAGGGTGAAAGTCACTTCACGAAATACAATTAAATACAACTAACTAGAAATTCCTCTTCTCACAGCAAGGCATAGAGAATAACAGATGATTACTCACCTAGGCTCCTTCATGATAATAACTTTGCTTCAGCCTCATACCCTGTGTGACACAAAGCTTAGCTTAGGAAGGTATCTATATGTCTCAGATAAATAATAATTCCATTAATTCTGAGGGCTTGCTATCTTAAACATGATATCTTGAGTGCCTCCCCTTAAACGTGGGGAATGATATAAAACACGCTGAGGAGTAATTAAGGAAAAATAGTATTAGACCCTTGAGTTACAATTGCCAAGTAATCCAAAAAACAAACACCATTCACTGAATGTTAACTATAAGTCTGGCTGTCACTACAGACCACCTCAGTGATTGTTTCATTCATTTGAATACTTTTAAAGAAACACATTTGATATGTCACATCTTCAAGAAGCAGGACTCCCGTTCAGTGTAACACAGTATAGGTTAAGGCAATGAAAGGTTTATTCATATTTTCTCACATGCATACTGTTCCCATCTCTTTAAAGCATGAGACCCAATATTTTTCTGGGTGTCAGCGAAGGGTCTGCGCAGTACAAGAAATGGTACTATGAATTGATGGTGGACCACACTGAGCCGTTTGTGACTGCCGAAGCCACTCACCTGCGAGTGGGCTGGGCTTCCACGGAAGGATACTCTCCCTACCCTGGAGGGGGTGAAGAGTGGGGTGGAAATGGTGTTGGAGATGACCTCTTCTCCTATGGATTTGATGGCCTTCACCTCTGGTCAGGTAAGTACAGTTCATTTCCTTTCATGGCGTTCTTGGAGGAAATCTTTTGCCCTCACCATACATTTCTAAAAGCTATTGGTTCTGCTCCTGTCAGATACATTTATTTCAGAAATGTAACACTGAAAAGGTGAGTGAGAGTATTAAGTAAAAAGCAAAATTGCACAGAGGAAAAAGACAACTCTTAGAGTTTTAGTATATCTCTTAAAAAACTTTATTGCATAAGAACAATATGTTTTAGAAGTGGTGTTCTGATTCATGAATCAACTGCAAAAATATTGCTTTAATTCATGTGTATGAAATGTTGGCTTTCAATATAAAGAAGAACCAAACACAAACCCTGGAAAATAATTGGAATAAATAGACTAAGTTCCACCTCCTGGTAGATATGTAATGTCAGGAATCTGTAATTTGTGAGATGTATTGTGAGAAGTCAGCTCATAATCAAATGATGCTTTGTTTCGGAAGTGTGGAACTGTTTAAGAATAAATGTATAGTTCATCTCCCTAACTACCAATGCTAAGCTTTGATGGTTGAACGTATATCAAAACTAAATAATATATACATTTCAAGATAATACTCTTTTTATGATTTATTAAAAGGTATATTTTTGATTGGCTTTAAGTTTAGCTTTTGACTATGTAGATATTAGAGTTTATTTGAATTCTGCAGACATGTGCTTGTTTTCATAAAGCTGTCTTTAGATGGAACCCAACACATTTTATAACACATTTACCATATAAAAATACGGAGAGGTTCCTTCCATCACAAAAAGCTGACCTGTGCCTCTTGAGGGCAAATCTAGTGCCAGTCATTTATTAATGCTTAATTAAATTATGAAAAGCTTTTTTTTTTTTTGTCTTTTTCCATTTCTTGGGCCGCTCCCTTGGCATATGGAGGTTCCCAGGCTAGGGGTCCAATCGGAGCTGTAGCCACCGGCCTACGCCAGAGCCACAGCGACGTGGGATCCGAGCCACGTCTGTGACCTATACCACAGCTCATGGCAGCACCGGATCCTTAACCCACTGAGCAAGGGCAGGGATTGAACCCGAAACCTCATGGGTTCCTAGTTGGGTTCGTTAACCACTGCACCACAATGGGAACTCCCTAATTATGAACAACTTTAATTATGAAATTAATGCTTTAAATTACAAAACGAAATTTTAAAATTAAATTTAATTAAACCCGAGAGTTTATGGTAATGAGTTTATAAATGTGTTTTGTATCTAACAATACTGACTACATTTTTTCTTTATTCAGTGCCAGTAGCTCACAGCTAGCCTGGCAGAGAGAAGGTTGTGTTTTGGATATTTCATCCAACCTGATTGGTGCTGGTTGGGGCCCTGGCCATAGGATGGTCTGTGTTATACGTATGTGTGCTGTGCTGCTCAGCATAAAGTTGTCAGGTTCCTCTCTTCTGTGCCATCTCTCCTTTGGTCCTTGCCTACACACAACAAGGATTTGGAGGTGCAGGCGTAGAAGCACTGTAGTGGCCCTGGGATAGAGCCCCTGTGGACTTGCTGCACAGGGAAGAAGGCAGGTGGTCTCCCCAGGCAGGAGCGATCAGCTCAGGACAGGAGCACTTCTGGGTCAGAGGGAGTTCCCCTTTGAAACAGCACTAAAGTGTGACAGCTCTGACGTGGGCTCTTTTTTTTTTTTTTTTTTTTTTTTTTTTTTAATTTTATTTTTTCCTGCTATACAGCATGGGGGTCAAGTTATTCTTACATGTATACATTTTTTCCCCCACCTTTTGTTCTGTTGCAATATGAGTATCTAGACATAGTTCTCAGTGCTACGCAGCAGGATCTCCTTGTAAATCTATTCTAAATTGTATCTGATAACCCCAAGCTCCCGATCCCTCCCACTCCCTCCCTCTCCCGTCAGGCAGCCGCAAGTCTGTTCTCCAAGTCCATGATTTTCTTTTCTGTGGAGATGTTCATTTGTGCTGGATATTAGATTTGACCTGGGCTCTTTTAATGAGCCATTCCAGTCCGTCATCCCAAACAAGAAACACTCCTGCTGGTTGCATCTGAGGCCTCAATCTTGATCTCAATCAAGAGTCAGGTAGCAGTGTATAGCAAATTTCATTTACGCCTTCAGAGAGAGCAGGCTGCCCTGGGGTAGGGACTGGCCCTGGCTGCAACTGGGTTTCTCCTTATATTCCTATAGTGCAGACCTATTTGGGGACCTCTATTCTCCTGCGTCATGCCCACTAATTTCCTGTCCAAACCCTCCTGTACCGTATATTATTTTGATCTCCTTATGGGGGCAGGTTTTGATCCTCTGATTGATTCTGAGAGAGGATGCCTTACTTGCATGGGGGTCAGGTTATATAGAGGCAAGTTGAGGAATGGGCGACATTCCTTCCCTAGTGGGCAATGAGCAACTCAGGCTGGTCAAGGTCGGGGAAGGGGCATTACAGTGTGACATGCCAGAGGCTTTTGGGTTTAATCTCCTTGAAGGGAACTTGAAGCCTATAACAAAGTCACAATACCCATTTCAGAATTTTCCTACCAACCAAACAAAACAGGGAGCACTAACCAGAAGACCTGCAGACATGAAATAGGGTTGATGTCTGTTTCATAATATGTGTTAATTATCATCCCCCAGATATTATCCTCTCTCTCCACCACCTAGTGTCGCTCCACATGACATAGGTACAAGGTGAATGAATGGAACATGTTCACTTGGTTTTCTATTATGCAGAGATTAGGGGAAAAACAAAACATTACTCTGGTAAAACAACACTGAATTGCATTTAATAATTTTAGCTGTAGAATGCTGCTTCACCATTCTCATATTGACATGAGTTTGAAGCTCTTTCTGTCAGCACATAGGAAGAACTCAGAGCTCTGGAAGTGAACTCTCTGTGCTGTGTGTCTCATGACAGTGTATCTGTGATGAGAGCAACAAAAATATTCAGTGAATCTATGCACATATGACAGAAGGGAGTATAGGTTGTGGAATTTCAGGAGCAAATCATCTTGAAACATTGTATCAAGAGAAAATACTTGACTGGTTTTTTCAAATGGCAAAAAAAAGATGCAGTTTTCCATGCCTGTAATTGAAAGCTCCCTTTTCTCCAGCCACTGGAATCTGTTGCTAATTTTAGATTGGTGATCAACAAAGACAAATCTAAATTAATTGGCTTCTGACTGACTGACCATTAAATCCATTGTAATTCACAAACTCTTCCTGGCTCCACTCTCCTATTCCTTTTCTTTTTTAGTGGAAGACGAATTTAAAGTATAAGATATCTTGAGTTCCCACTATGGCGCAGTGGGTTAAGGATCTGGTGTTGCTGCAGCTGAGGCTTAGGTTGCAACCACAGCTCAGATTGGATCCCTGGCCTGGAAACTTCTGTATGCTACAAGTGTGCCCCCCCCCAAAAAAAATCATAAATTATCAAATATCTGTGATTTCTAGGATAGAACACTTAACTTTCTGTGATTGGAGAGTGGCTCAGCAGCAAAAGTTTTTATTTCTGTCTTCATTTATTCTTCCCAACTTAAACTTTGCACAGCGTTGCTACATTCCCCCTCTGTGAATGAGAAGTGGATTTGGAGCATCCACATCCCATGTTTGTAAGGCCCAAATGTGTGAAAAATTTAGGTGCTTTTGTAGAATTTAGGTATAAAAGTAGGGAGTAATGTCATAGAACAGTACAGGAAGGACAGGTAAGAATTCTATTCATGATCTATAAGTCAGACCATTGCTGTCTTCCTTTCTGGCTAAAACAGAGAACAGGAATGCTGTTCTCTAGATTTGATATGAGTTTATATAAAAGCAACCTGAAAATGCTTCCTGGGGGATTCAATAATGTGAGTTCCATTGAAACTGTGGCCTTAGGCTGGTCGCTAGTGACCTTATCTCTCTTCCCTGTTTGTTGCAGGCATTGCAGAACAGTTTACCGTGGTGACTTTCAGATAGTCATTGGTATGAGTGTAATACTTTCCCTCAGATTGAGTGGTATATTATAGTAAATGTCTGTGTCATAACATTTTTATCAGCCACAGATCTTGACGCAAACAAGGATACAGACCTTTATCTGTGAGCTCTGTTGGTTTTGTGTGATTTTTTTTAGCAAACAAACTGACTTTATTATATTCAGGGAATTCTGAAGGAACCATTTGATGATGAATTTATCACTTGCAGATTTGAATATTGGTAACATTAAAAATGTTCACACTTTTAAAGGTAGATGTGCTTTCACATTGGCATTTCAAATATGCTGCTGATAAAAATCTTGGCATGGTAGAAGTTTTTAAAAGGTGTCATAAAAAATGCAAAGCTGTGTCATCAAATTTATTTTGCCCTCTACTTAAATTGGGAAGTTTTGTGTTTGCGTTTGTGAGCATATGTGTTTGAGAGAGCCTTACTTTCTTGTCTTCCAGTATCCCCATGGGACTGCTCAGCAAAAGAGTTCTGACGTAGTCAAGAATGGACATAGGTCATAGTGACATAGGCAAGAATGGGTATAGGTTGTAGGTTGGCCAGGGCAGGAAATGGCATTTCTCTCAAACGTCATTTTCATACCTCAGCTTGCATCCTACTGTATCCTGCTTAAGAAGCCAACCAAGATCTTGAATGAAATATGTCATAAAATAACAACAAACCAATTGACCTATATTGTTTCTTAATAGTGCACAAATTTCACATTTTTGCTGTCATTATACTTTTGTATCTTTATTTTCTAAAACAAAGCAGATTGAGCCTTTAACAAAGGGACTGAGATAACTATCTGCTGTGTCTGAGACTGAATTCTTCTTAAGCCATTAATTTAATCATTGTAACAACTCTACAAGTTGACGGTGTTCAGTTTATAAGAAATCAAGGTTTATAGAGGTGAACTAATTTGCTGATGGCCAGTCATACAAGCAGTAGGTTATAAAGGAGCTCTTGGACTTCAGGTCTTTCTCTAGAGATTTTCCCCTGATATCATTTATTATCGGCTCTAAGATGATATCTACATCAGATACCATCTATCTGCCTGCAGACATTTCTGCATGTCAGGTCCATTTTACAATAAAGGTAGCACCAAGTCTTCTGGAAAAAAGCAACATTTTTTTTTGGACAGAGGATTGAAGATATGGCATGAATATGCATTTAAGATTTATCCTAGTCCAGTTCCATTCGTGGATGGTCACTCCCTCCTCAGATCCTTGACTTGGACTCTGAAGATGATCCTCTGAGGTGGCAACGCAGTACCCTCCTTGCTGTGCTTCCCTGCAGGTTGTATTGCTCGTACTGTCAGTTCCCCAAACCAGCATCTGCTACGAACTGATGATGTCATCAGTTGCTGCTTAGATCTAAGCGCCCCAAGCATCTCCTTCAGAATTAACGGGCAGCCTGTTCAAGGAATGTTTGAGAATTTCAACATCGACGGCCTCTTCTTTCCAGTTGTCAGTTTCTCTGCAGGAATCAAGTGAGTGTCCCTGTGTTTTTTGGTCTGTTTGCCTTCTCACATCTCTTAGTTACACAGAAGACCCTGTGTAGCCATCACACCCACTTCCTTAACCTTCTCCCTCGTTCCTGGGCATCTGTCCACAGCATTTTACCTCTTTCTTGAAGGGTGGAGGTAAGAGTCACCTAAGAGGGGAATCTCCAGAGGCTGAATATTCTGGACCACTTAGATACAGGCCGAATATTAACTCTCCATCCAGTGTCCTGAAATATTTCAAGTTCATTTAAGTTCACTTTATGTAATAAGGGTAAATAAACAATGTTATATTAAAATACCAGGGTCAGGATGGCTCCTCTCCATGTCACCCTCCACCTGTCATACTTGTAAATTATCTGCCTGTCATATAGCTAGCAGCTGGCTCAGGATGGTTTCCTCTAACCCTTTGCTTTTTTGCTACTTACTGCAAGGGAATAAGAAATTAAAATGATAATGCAGCATGTGGAGGTATCATTTGTGTCCCCTTTAAGGGATTTCACTGGGACACTGCACACTGGAAAGTGACTTTTTTCTTTTTATCAGATTTTATCCAGCCCTGCAATTTTAAGTATACAGATGAATATATCAAGTCTGGTCTTTGTTGATTATTTGGGAACTTTCGAAAGATTAAATGACCCAATACCCCAGGCAGGTATTTCATTCACACAGGAATATGGTGCATGCGCTTTTATTGTCTTTCCAAAGAGTGATAAGTTTTTTTGCTGAGCCACTAGCATAATTCAGTCAGGTTTTATTTTTATGATTAGTGGCTCTTAAACTCTTAAGGTACTAACATGATGGTGGTACTTGAGGGGAAAATATGGCTCCTGATAAAGTTAATTTTGTATTAATAATTTATTCTCTCTATTTTGTTGACTAGCAAACTTTTCTGTACACCAGAGATAGAACTGACCTACCTTGCATCCTCTTTAGGGTCCGCTTTCTGCTGGGGGGGAGACACGGAGAATTTAAATTCCTCCCTCCGCCTGGATATGCTCCTTGTTATGAAGCTGTCCTGCCCAAAGAAAAGTTGAAAGTGGAACACAGCCGAGAGTACAAGCAAGAAAGAACTTATACGCGGGACCTCCTGGGCCCCACCGTTTCCCTCACACAAGCTGCCTTCACACCAATCCCTGTGGATACCAGCCAGGTACCCAGATCAACTGTAATGGCAACATATGTATTACAGTTAGATTTGCAGGGGCTTTCAAACTCTTTTGACTGCAACCCACAGGAATGCATTTTACAGTAATACAATGTATAATGTAATTGAAACAAGTTTCATAAAATAATGCTTACCTTTCCCATGTCTTCTTACTCATTTTCCAGTCCATTCTATTTTGTTTTTAAGGGTGATTTCAAGCCACTAAATTGATTTTCTAATGTACTAATGGCCACAATCTCAGGCAATGCATATTAATTTTAGAGTGTTTTTTTTGTTTGGTTTTTTTTTTTACGTAAAGTGGTGGTAGAGTTTTAAATATCCTCTCCCATTGAGATACAGTTAGCATTTTCAAGTGATTTAATCTTGCGGAGGGATTAAGATTTTAGGCTCCAGAGTCAAAATGCCAGGGATAAGATGCCCTCTGGGATTTAAGAAATTACTTATCACATCGACTGGGCTTCTAAGAGTATGTTTGACCTAGCTAGTAAGGAACGTGTTGGCACAGTACTTGGCATGTAGGCAACTAAGTGACGTTAGCCATTATTCTTGCTTTTTTCTTTCATAGATGTGCAAGTATCCTGACATTGACAGTGAGTTAGATATTGCTTTTTCTTGATGGTGAAGTAACTTCAGTCAGCCTGGTTAGCTGTTCATGGCTTGTTCATTCGTTTTTGAAGAGCAGAGGCATTGCTTGTACAGTCTGAAGGAAAGTTAATACTGGGCCTCAGAAGGTTCAGTTGTTTAATTCTTTGAACCATATTTCTTGTCTTTCACAGTGGCTTTTTATATCATACAGTAACATGAATGAGTTTTGTTTGTGGCTAAAACACAGTTTGTATCATCTATTGCTGGACCAGGGCTACCAGAGTTGAGTGGGAAACATGATTGGAGGATGGAAATGGACTGGCATGGATAATGCGATTTTGCAGTGTCACTAACATGTTTAGGATTTCCTGAGACCTGGATAACCTCTACTTTAGAGAGGAAAGGAGGCAGCGACAGCCTGGTCCCGTGGAAACTCCGCCCTATCCATGGGCAGTGTGGGCAGCTGCCTGCTCTCTGTGTTGAGGAACGAATTATGAGGCGACACTGTGCATCCCCAGACATGTACAACCAACTCTTCCCCTTGCAAACCATCTTGCATTCTTTCCGAAGAGGCCATTAAACTTCCCCTCTTTAATGGAAACATGTACAGATTTTTCCCCTCGGGGCTTGTATTTGGAAACCATTAAAAAACAATAAGGGAAAACATAAATCATTGCCATCAGATACTTATAGACTCAGATGATCTTTTGGACACTAAATTGCCTTCATTCTGGCCTGTGGATGCTGGCCAGTTTGGTTTAAGAACACCGGGGTAATTTCTCTTTTAAGTAATGCATGCTCTGGTGGTTATCCCATATCCATTAGGACCCCTTTTTTTTCTTTTTTGGGCCACCCCATGGCATATGGAGTTCCCAGGCCCGAAATCAGATCTGAGCATCAGTTGCCACCTATGCCACAGCTGCAGCAATGCTGGATCCTTAACCGATTGTGCCAGGCCGAGGACTGATCCTGTATCCCAGCACTCCAGAGAGCCACTGGTCTGATTGTGCCACAGTGGGTCCTCCAGGACCTCTTTCTTAAGGATGACTGTCCCCACCAGTACTCTTTTGTTCCAAGCTTTTGTTCATAAAATCCTGAAATTTACCTAACAAATGTTTAAGTACCTAGTTATACAAATTTAGAATAGATGGCTTGGAACGTAGTTATAAGATTATATTTTAATGGTTGATGAGACGTTTTTATTTAGTTCAAGTCATAGTGAGGGCAGTTAGTACAGCATTGTCTTGCATTTGTTTCTGATTCGCCTTCTTTTTCTTTTTTTTTCTTTTTTTTTTTTTTAATTTTAGATCGTGTTGCCTCCCCACCTGGAGAGGATAAGAGAAAAACTGGCAGAGAATATCCATGAACTCTGGGTCATGAATAAAATTGAACTTGGCTGGCAGTATGGTCCGGTACATAATTTTGTAATTTATTTTCAAATTCTGTAAATACATCTTCCTGAAAATGTAACTTCTTTGCATTCATCCTGCTCTGTGGTGACATGAGTCAATAAGATTGATCCCACCCCCCACCCCTCTGCACACACATTAGTTTTTGTTCAATTTTTCTTTACAAGAAAGAAGGATGTTACTGGCAGGTTTATTGAAGGATGGCTTCATTGCCTAGATTGAAAAGTTATCAGTCTTCAGATTGAAAGTTAGACTTTAAAATCAAGGTTAGCATATGGAGACAATAGGCACTGATTTCTAAGGAACTTAGGAAAAAAAAAAAACACATTGGCATTGAAAGTGAAAACTGAAAATAGAAAGAAGTCAATTTACTTTCCTTCTCTGATGTTTTCATTCTTTAAGTCTCAACTGTACATAGCAGTGTAAATCCTCTGGGCAAAATTTCACAGTTGGTCTCATAAGTGGAAGGCAGGCTGAGATGTAATGATTGCATAGATTTCCAAATGATTATTTTTTAGAGAAATTAGTTAATAGTTTGTCAATAAAATTTAGATGAAATAAAACCAAAACTACTTCCTGTATAATCCCAGAGTATTATATACTTGTTAAAGCAGGTCCATGGCAAAGTCTATAAGTATCCCAGAGATTGTAACACTTTCATATATTTGACTGAATATAAAAATTACTGTGTATTCAACCCATGGTGTATTGCCTTGAGCTTTGGATAATGACTTTTTTTTTTTTTTTTTTTTTAGTCTTGTTAGGACCATGCCCACAGTATATGGAAATTCCCAGGCTAGGGGTTGAATTGGAGTTGTAGCTGCCTGCCTACACCACAGCTCACAGCAAAGCCAGGTCTTTAACCCACTGAGCAAGGCCAGGGATCAAACACACATCCTCATGGATACCAGTCGGATTCATTACCACTGAGCCATGACAGGAACTCCATGAATAATGACATTTATTATTAGTGTGAGTGACAATACCATATGATACATTATACTAATTAGTTTGAGCTTTGCCTTTTCGCATACACCCTCACTTGTAGGTATTAGATTAACTTTCCATATAGCATCCTGGGCTGTGTGTTATTATTTCAGTTTTACCAGTGGTGACATAGCTCAGGATTCTCATAAAAGTGTCAGATGCCTTGACAGCTAGTTAGTAGCTGTGCTAGGTCTGGGATTCAGATTCTCTAGCTTCTAGTCTAGAATTGCGTTTCACTCTTAGACTTGCTGATGCATGGTCAGAAAATGAGATCCTTTGATTAACTCAGTAATTGTTAGACAGTTGTCAAATCAGCCAAGTACTTATGAAGCACATGATTAAATATATAGTTTTGTGCTATATTCATTGACTTTTAAAAATTAAAGAAATGAGTTCCCTGGTGGCTTAGCAGTTGAGGATCGGGCATTGTCACTGATATGGCTCATGTCACTGCTATGGAGTGGGTTTGATCCCTGGCCTGGGAACCTCCACATGATGCAGGCGAGGCCAAAAAAAAAACCCAAAAAATAAAAAAACATGCACACACACAAACTCACTGCTTGAATCTGAGATAGGACCACAGAAAAAAACTGAGGAAATGAGGAAATGCTAAATAGAATATTTACCATCAAAGTCAGCAAGAGGAGAGATATGTATCTAGTCAATTGCCAGGGCAATTACATGCAAAATTTATTATAAGATTTGAGATGAGGGAAAGCATTGAATTATGGACAAAATTTATCATATGTTTCAAGATGAGGAGACAGGATTATAGGCTAGGATTTTTAAAAATCTCATACAAACAAACCCTCCTTCTAAAAACTCATATAGTGATAGGAACTGTTTAGTGTAGTGGGCTTATGCTTAAGAAAAATGATTTCTGGAGTTCCTTGGTGGCCTAGTGGTTAGGGATTTGGCATTGTCATTGCTGTGGTGTGGGTTTGATCCTTGGCTAGGGAACTTCCGCATGCCTTGGATGTGGCTGAAAAGAACAGAAAAGTAAAGAAAAGAAACATTTTCTTACAAGCTTCTAAAGGTTGCCTAAATGATTACATTGGACAGTGAACTCTTATTTATGTTTCTCCTTTAAAAAAAAATATATGGTCTTGTTATTATCCATTCTTCCAGTTAAATTCAATTCATTTCAGTACCGTACATCCTATTGCTGCTCTATTCAAAGCACTGTTTTAGACTCCAGATGCGAAAAGAGAACACAGTGCCTCCTAGCCATCCTTTCCACAGTTGCTGCCAGGTATTCTTTACCTGGTCTGAGGCTGATGAAAACATGTGCTTTATGCACCTCCAGGGTGGGGATGAAGCACTTGGTCTGATGCTGTAGATCTGGCTCCTTTCCTGATGCAGGGAACACACTCGAGTACTTATCGATAGGAAGAGATGATGTTTTCTTAGGGCTCCTTCTGGGCAAGCACAGCTCCAGGTATCATATCAGAAGATCAGCAGTTTGGGAGTCTCAGACGAACACATAAAGAGACTTCACATTGTTCTTGCATGTAATAATTGACCTCTGTCCTACTTCCTTTACAAGGGCTGTCCAAAAATTGCTTTCAGATAAGTGACTGTGAACCCTGACTTTATCATCTCTGTAAATCTGGATTTAGGTACATCCCTGTTATTGGGATAATTCCATAAATTCTTTAACATTTTAATTGTAGGATTTAACTGTGTTTTACGCTGGAGCAATTTGAACTGTTGAATAAGTTGGCATTTTTTGTTTGTTTTTATTTTTTGCAGAGAACTTATGGTTTCTTTAAATGTCTTCAGGGTGAATTTCACAGGAGCAACATGCAAGAACTCAGTTTTATGAAATAGCAGGCAGATCTGTTCAGGCATTCATCTGTCCCCTTAACATTTATTACATGTCTGCTATTTGCCTGACCTTATGTTTGATACTGGTACCCAAATTGAACAGACCTTAATTTAGTCAGTTTGCCTTTTTTAGGAGCTTCTGGTTTAGCTGAGTGATAGACGTGCAAAGAGTTATAAACTACTATAACAAATATTAACAGTGAAGGAGAAATATTTATGGCTCTCCTGGTGAAATCAGGGAAGGTTTCTAGGAGGTGATAACTATTTGATCTGAGCTCTGCTGTTACTGTGGAAGAGCAGTGAGCCTGGAGGCAGGATTAGAGTCAAGGAAAGGACTTGAGTGGCCCTGGTGAAAGGGGTTGAGTTTCCCAATTGTGTGCCAGCAGTGGGCATGGAGAGACATGGAGTTCAAGTATGGAGTATGGGTAAGAGAGGGAAGGAAATCTGGATAGATTTCAGGTTTCAGCCTGGACACCCGAGAGATGGAGGTGTCGGTTACTCTGTGGTGTAGAGAATAGAGGGGGTGGAAATTTATATAAACACGGAATAGATTATCTCAGGACTTGGGTACATTCATTTGTACTTTTATGTTTAGAATTTAGTACTAGATTTTGTAATTCTAGATTTCATTTCTGAAGTCACACTCTTATATAAGTAAACATGATTTTGTGTAAGTCCTATTCATTTGTAATGCTCCCCTGAAAGAAAAGAATTAACTATCTTGTTTTTAACTTGGCAACTCCTGAAGACTTAAAAAAAAAAAAAAATTCTTGCTCAGGTTTGCACACTTTTTGTGTGGCGTTTATAAAACCTGGTAATTATCCCTGTGGAGTACTGTGTTCCCTGACAGCAGACAGCTGTCATTGAGGTGGCATCCACAGCAGCAATGCTTATGTAACTTAGTCTCTAAGAAGATAAAACTAATTACAAATGCAAGGGTACAGAACATCTCTCTCATTAATTCATTCCTGACATCTTGAATTGAGTTTAATCTGATTATTGATACGTGTTTTCAAGGCTTATCACAGGAAAGGCCTGTATGATGTTAACCAACTTTGTTAAGGCCACCCGGAGAGCAGCAGGTGACTTAGAAGGGGTGAGACTGACGGCTGAAACCCAGGAGTTTGTAGCCATCACTTGTGATGTCAGTTGATGTCTCTAATCTGTTTGGCTGTAGCACGTAAAAATGCCTGCACATCACAGCTCAGTTATTACTTTACTTTCTTGATGAGAATTCAGTTTACAGAACATATGTTGCATGCCTGCCACGTGCCAGGCATGTTCCAGGGGCTAGGAACACATTATAGAAGAATGAAAGAGACATCCCTGTTCCTTTGAGCTTATGTTCTAGTGGAGGGAGATGGACAGTCATCCAGGAAATAAAGACCCAGTCTGTTAGAACATGGTAATTGTTACAGAAAAAAAGAAAGAGTGGGGTGAGTAGGCAGCTTGCCATGTGAGGAAGGTGGGCAGGTAAGCCTTATTGAGAAAGTAAGATTGAAGCAAATGCTGGGAGTTGCTGAGAGAGGGGTTCAGGTTAGAACAGGTATGGAAGTTGGGCTGGACTATGCGTAATGGAAGACTATGGGGAGCCTAGACCATGCCAGGCTTTACCACTGACCTTGAACATGAACTTTGGCAGGGTGATGGTCTAGGTTGCCTCCTGGCTTCTCCCCTCACTTTCCTCTGTGCAGTTGGACTACCGGGGCTAGTATCTGACCTTGGGTACTATTATATGCCAATTTCCTGTCCTTTTTCAGGTTAGAGATGACAATAAGAGACAGCACCCATGTCTGGTGGAGTTCTCCAAGCTGCCTGAACAGGAACGCAATTATAATTTACAGATGTCACTTGAGACTCTGAAGTGAGTTGCTTAAGTTTCCTATTTTCCAATCTGCCTTAACCTGAAAGAAACCAAGTGAAGATTTTATACTTTAATTCATTTTATTTCCAGTCAGAAATTTTCATAATGCATTGGTGAATTGGATCAATATTTGTTTGGAATTAGACTTTATTTTGTGCTCTATGCAAGTGTTTTCCAAAGAATGTTCTACAGATGTTTATGAGTGTTACAGAATAGAAGGGTTCTGTCAGTCACAAATTGTTACTGGTGTCTGACAAGGTAAATAAGATATTAGAAAGTCTTATACCAATTTAAGGTGGCAATTTTATGCCTATTGAATCTAACAGGGTTTTTTTTTTGTTTTTTTTTTTTTTGTTTTGTTATTTATTTATTTATTTATTTATTTGTCTATTTGCCTTTTCTAGGGCTGCTCCCTCAGCATATGGAGGATCCCAGGCTAGGGGTTGAATCGGAGGTGTAGCCCCCGGCCTACACCACAGCCACAGCAATGCGGGATCTAAGCCATTTCTGTGACCTTCACCACAGCTCATGGCAACGCCGGATCCTTAACCCACTGAGCGAGGCCAGGGATTGAACCCTCAACTTCATGGTTCCTAGTTGGATTCGTTAAACCACTGAGCCACCATGGGAACTCCAAATCTCACAGTTTTTAAATGTAGACTTGTATCTTATATGCCCTATTTTGAAAACTTAATATTTGCTAACCATTTTACTGCATTTTATCAGAGAATCAGACCATGATGGACTGGAAATTAAAAAGAAAATTGGTCTGTCACCACAGATAGTTTGAGAAGCACTGATGTGATAATATTTAAAGGTGCTAAGTTAAAATAATTGTTTAATTTTGCTGATGGATTTTTCATATCATGTAATATGTTACTGTGTATTGTCAATTTCTAAAGTGGGATGGAATCTGTGTATGATGTTTCTCAAACTTATTCAGCAATAACACCCGTCTTGGCAGAGAGCATTTGTCTAAGGAACACACTTTGAGAAAATCTACTGCAGAGGTTTTGTATGTCTTCTTGTAAAGGCAGATTTGCTTTTCAGTGACCTGGCCAACTGTTCTCTCATGAGGTTTGCTGCTTCCTCATTGCAGATGAAAGAATGAAGCGGTGGGGGAGTTCCCGTCGTGGCGCAGTGGTTAACGAATCCGACTAGGAACCATGAGGTTGCGGGTTCGGTCCCTGCCCTTGCTCAGTGGGTTAACGATCCGGCGTTGCCGTGAGCTGTGGTGTAGGTTGCAGACGCGGCTCGGATCCCACGTTGCTGTGGCTCTGGCGTAGGCCGGTGGCTACAGCTCCTGGGAACCTCCATATGCCACGGGAGCGGCCCAAGAAATAGCAACAACAACAAAAAGACAAAAGACAAAAAAAAAAAAAAAAAAAAAAAAAGAATGAAGCGGTGTACAAGAGGGGAATAATAAATTCCTAAAAAGAAATGATTTCAAATTTTAATATAGAAAAGTTCACAAAGTCTTGTGAAAAGACTACAGCTTTTCTTGTGTTCCTCTTCCATCGTTGGTGGCCTATAGAATAGGATTTATTCATATAGGTTACTTATCCTAATACCTACCTATATTAGGAATAAAATGATTTTGTCCTTTTTGTTGGATTCAGGTTTGTTAAGCGCAAAGAGCTATTTCTATTGACATTATTTTACCAAAGACCCAGAACATAAAATTTAAACACTGTTTCAAATTCTAGGATTTGGGTCCAGGTGGATAGCTTCAAAGATGTGCTTATAATTATCATTATGAAAGTAAACAAATTGTACCTAGATGTTTTGGTTCTAGTAGTAACTTAAAACGAAAAGGAGATAGGGAGTTTCCATTGTGGCTCACCCATAAGGAACTTAGCTAGTATCCATGAGGACATGGGTTCCATCCCTGTCTTCACTCAGTGGGTTCAGGATCCGGCGTTGCCATGAGCTTTGCTGTAGGTCGCAGATGGGGCTCAGATCCCACGTTGCTGTGGCTCTGGTGTAGGCCGGCAGCTACAGCTCCAATTAGACCCCTAGCCTGGGAACCTCCATATGCCCCGGGAACAGCCCTAGAAATGGCAAAAAGACCAAAAAAAAAAAAAAAAAAAAAAGGAGTATATACCAGTTGAGTGAATTGAGAACCTACTGCAGATAAAACCTGACAAAGCAGAGCACAGCTCTGTGACCTGGGTCCCTCCATATCCAGGGTCTCCCGTCTTCCTTTGTGGTTTTGAGGTGAAGCCTGTACATTTAGCTTGGTCATTCACGGCAGCTTGTTATTTGCCCATCTTTTATAATAAAATGTTTTTACTGAGAGTTCACGGCCTAAGGTAATTTAGTTAAATTTGCAGTACACTCCCTATAATTTTAGCAGCTGACAGCTAAACCAGCTAGGCAAATCCTGGGAAGCCTGGAATGTAGAATTCTCCATATTTGCATTTGGTATGTTAAGCCTTTGATTGTTACTGGTAATCTAATCTTGTTCCTAACAGCTACTGCTGGCTGGTTTGATTACTCCTCAGACTGCACATACCATGATGCTGTTGCCTCCGACAAATGCTAATAACCCTTTTCATAAGCTAATTCTTACTATTTATGTGGTTTTATGAGGAACTAATTTCACTTGTTTCTTTAAAATTTAAACTGGGGAGAAAGAGTTTTTATCTCTCCAAAATTCACACTATGCCCAATGCCAGTAGTTAAAGAAAGTTATTCAGTTTGTTAATTGAAAGGCACTAGAACGGCATAAGTAAAAACTCAGGGTCTGGACTGTTGAATGGTCTGGATCCAACCAGATTGCTCCTGGAAAGGGAATCTTAGATTCTCTAAACCTTAGACTTTCTAGCATTTATTTATTTATTTAGTTTCTTTTTATGGCCGCACCTGTGGGAAGTTCCCCGGCTAGGGGTCCAATCAGAGCTGCAGCTGCCCAGCCTACACCATAGCCACAGCAATGTGGGATCCAAGCCTTGTCTGTGACCTACACCACAGCTCACAGTAACGCCGGATCCTTAACCCACTGAGTGAGGCCAGAGATTGAACCCACATCCTCATGTATACTAGGTGGGTTCATTAGCACTGAGCCACAATGGGAACTCCATCTAGCATCAGTTTAAAATGGGGGTCAGGGTATATCTGCTTCATGTAATTGTATGGGGACCGAATGCTATAATATTGACAAAGGTTCTGGCACCATAAGTCTGACAGAGGAAGCACTCTTTAAAGTTCATTTTTTTCAAAAAAATAATATAACTCAGGAGCGATTAGCAGCTTTATTAATTTAAATCCTTAGGAGTGCCAAGTAACAACTAAACAAAAGATTATTGCAGACTATCCTTTATTTTAGATGTTGGCTGATTTCATGTTAATATGAATTTTTGTTGTTCTTTCTATGATATTTTTTGTCATGTGAAATGGTTGACTGACAGCTTACCACAGATTTGAATGGCCAACTGTATGTTGTACAGCGCTACCAAAATGCTGACACCCTCTTTCTGAAAAACTCTGTACTGCCTCAGCCTAAGCTACCATTATTCCCCACCTGAAATTATAAAACTGTCCCAACAGATCCAGTTGAAATGTTAACCTTGCTCTTCTCTTAATACTTCTGTACTTTATAGTATATTCGGGTGATATGTCCTTCTCCCTATTTGAATTCCTTTAATGATTCTCCATTGCTCTTAAGATGAAAGTAGCATGTTAATTTGCCCAAAAGGTCCCACTGGACCTGGCTGTACCCTCTCACCAGCATCACCTGTCGGGGGCTGCTTTTTTTTCTTGCTGCTGTCACACTGGCCTTCATTTTGCCCACCTGTTTGCCTGTTCCTTTCTACCATGGGGCCTTCGATATGTCCACTTCCTGGAATGCACCCCTTCACGCCCTGTTCTCCTTTATATCTCAGGGCACTTCCTGAAGCTGGCTGAGCCCCTTGACTCCATGAAACCCCCTTCTCTAGGCAGCCAGCCCTTTTGTACCTCTCAGCATAGCAAATTCCCGGGTGCATGTCGTCACAGAATAGCCTCTCTGCTCCCACCAGACCCAAGTTCCTTGAGGGCACACCTCCCACTTGATGTCCATCACCATCCTTTGTGCTTTACACAGAGCTCAGTAAATGCTTATTGAATGAATGAAGCAACAGATAAGCAATAAAGCTCAGTCTCCAGCCAGGCTTTTACATCCTAAATACTTGTCCTGGATAAGGTACCTCCTGTTCAAGTTGTGACTCTGATCCAGTCTTTTTTCTCTTCCTGTTGGTGTCCACATACTTGAAGGACTAAAGTGCTACCTGATCCACTTCTTCCTGCCTAATCTTATCATAAATAGGAACTAGGAGCCTAAGCACATTACTGTGGGAGGCATGAGAATAAGATGGAGATACCACCCCCAGCTCACCCTTTTCTGTTTCTTCTATTCCATTCTCCTCTGCTCAGCTCTGCACAAGCTTCACAGCTCAGCCTGCCCTCTCCCCACCCCGTGCAGAATGTTAAACCATTTGCAGTGGGTGCATTGAACAGTGTTAAATCAAATAAAATGGTTTGTAATAAAGATAATATAAGGACCGAAGAGTTCTTATTGAAAGAGCTTGTGGTTGATAGCATTAAATAGATTTCGTAAATGATCTGTTGCTCTCGTTTAAAAGTCTCTTTGGGGAGTTCCCATTGTGGCTCAGTGGAAACAAATCTGACTAGTATCCATGAGGACACAGTTTTAATCCCTGGCCTCACTCAGTGGGTTAAGGATCCAGCATTGCTGTGAGCTGTGGTGTGGGTTGCAGACATAGCTCAGATCTGGTGTTGCTGTGGCTGTGGCATGGACCAGCATCTACAGCTCCTATTCAACTGATAGCCTGGGAAATTCCATATGCCATGGGTGTGGCCCTAAAAAGACAAAAGTAAATAAATAAAAATAAAAACCTCCTTGGGTTAGACATAGAGTTCTTAGCTATAATACCAAAAACACCATCGATGGAAAGAAAGAAAATTCAATGCATTGGATGTCCCTAAAAGTAAAGCCTTTTACATTCTGTCATAACCTATATGGAAATGGATATGTGTATATGTATGGCTGAATCACTTCACTGTACAGCAGAAATTAACACATCATTCTAGATCAACTTCACGTCAATAAAATTAAATAATTTTTTAAAGTAAAGAAAGTCTTTATACCACAGGAGAAACCATGTAGAAAATTAAGACACAGGCCACAGACTGGGAGAAAATATTTATAACTCATGTAAGTTTCTTTTTATAAGAATTATAGTAACTCTTACAAGTCCTGATAAAGAACTTATATACAGAATATTAAATAACTCTCAACTCCATAATAAGAATACATATAGGAGTTCCCGTCGTGGCTCAGAGGTTAAAGAATCCGACTAAGAACCATGAGGTTGCGGGTTCGATCCCTGGCCTTGCTCAGTGGGTTAAGGATCTGGTGTTGCCGTAAGCTGTGGTGTAGGTCTCAGATGCAGCTTTGATCCCCAGTTGCTGTGGCTCAGGTGTAGGCCAGTGGCTATAGCTCTGATTCGACCCCTAGCTTGGGAACCTCCATATGCCGCAGGAGTGGCCCTAGAAAAGGCAAAAAAAGACAAAAAAAAAAAAAAAAAAAAAGGAAGATAAGAATACGTACAGCCCAACTTAAAAATAAGGAAACACTTGAGCACCTCTTTGACTAAAGAAGATGTGTAAATGGCTAATAAGCATATTAAAAGATGCTAAACATCAGTGCTCATGAAGAAAATGCAGATTAAACCACAATGAGATACTAATACACACACACACTAGAACAGTCTAAGTAAAAAAGGACAGATACACTCAGAGTTGGTGCAGATGTAGAAAAACTAAAATCTACATGTATTCCTGATGGAAATGTAAAATGCCACTTTGGAAAACAGTACCTTCTTAAAAGGTTAAATATGTCTACCATATAAGCTAGCAATTCTACTCTCACATAGTTACCCAAGAAAAATGAAAGCCTTGTTGACACAAAAAACTTGTGCATGAATGTTCATAGATGCATGTATCATTATACATAACAGCCCCAGACTGGAAATATCCATCAACTGATGAATGGATCAGCAAGATGCGGGATAGCCATAAGATGCAAGACTATTTGTCAGTAAAAGGAAATAAGCTACTAATATGCACAATAGGCTAAACCTAAAAAAAAAAAAAAAAAAAAAAAATGCTAAGTCAAAGAAACATGACATGAAAGATTTAATACTGTATGATTCTCTTTATATGAGATGGCCAGGAAAGGCAATTCTCTAGAGAAAGAAAGCATTAATGGTTGCTTGGGGGTGGTGATGATGAATGACTATAAACAGGCCTGGAGAATCTGATAAAAATATTCTAAAACTGGGTTGTAGTGGTGGTCATGCAATGCTAGCCATTACCCTCACTTAATGTATTAGGCAGGTTTTCCAATCATTACAATTTATAATGAGATTTCTTGGTAGGTATGCCCTCAATGGGTTTCAGATAAGTCCCAGTACCATTGTCACCCTTGATACCATTGGCTTTGGTATCCCACTTGAGCCTTTCATAGGCCTATATCTGTGTACTACCTGCAAGACACTGTGCTATAATTAATGTTTGTTTTAGTCCTCACTGGCCTGTAAGTTTATTCCCCAGAAATTAGCACAGAACCTGACACATAGTGGCATTGAAAATGCCACTTATTGAATAGATTAATGAATGGAAAATGATGACAGGAAACTTCCTGTGCCTTGGACAGTGTTTGAAGAAGTATAAGCTGTGTTTGTTCTGTGAGTCAGTTTTCTATTCTTTTGCTGATCAATCTCATTTTAATTGACACATTTTTATTTAGATATTTATAGCTTTAGTTCTTGCTCTGTCCATAGTTTTATAGTTTAACACTCAAAAGGTAACTTCATGGGCTTATCTTAATTTTGCCATATGTAACCTCAAATTTAACTTGATAACAGTATGTGTAAGTTTGTGTATATAAGTGTGTGTTTATATCTTTATCTCAGGATCATTGTTTAAAAATATTATGGAAGGTAAGTATAGATGGATTTCTTTTTTTTCCTTTTTTTTTTTTTTTTTTTTGTCTTTTTGCCTTTTCTACGGCCGCTCCCGTGGCATATGGAGGTTCCCAGGCTAGGGGTCCAGTCAGAGCTATAGCTGCCGGCCTGCACCACAGCCACAGCAATGCCAAATCTGGGCCACGTCTGTGACCTACACCACGGCTCACAGCAACGCCGGATCCTTAACCCACTGAGCAATGCCAGGGATTGAACCCGTAACCTCATGGCTCCTAGTCGGATTCGTTAACCACTGAGCCACCTAGATGGATTTTAGATGCTTGCCACCTCCCTTTTGGAACTGACCAGATCTTGGAAATTCTGTAATCCAAACAGTGTATGTCATTACACCTTGTTCTGTTGAGGTAGGAGAAACCACTCATTGTTATGAGTACTGAAGGATATTCTACATGAGTCTGAAGGACTTTTGAGGTTGAACTCTTAATGTGAATGGTAAGATCTTTTTTGGGAAAATCTACAAAAGTACATTCATTAAAGAAAATAAAAAATACAAAGTGTCTAGAAAATGGATAAACTCTGGGAAATTGGAACCCTGTTAAGGCATGTAAAGTGGGATTTTTCTAGACTAGAAATTCCAGAAGAGGATTAAAAAACATATAGAGAGTTCCTCTAGAGGCTCAGCAGGTTAAGGACCTGACATAGTCCACCTGAGGTTGTGGGTTTGATCCCTGGCCTTGCTCAGTGGGTTCAGGATCTGGCATTGCCTCAAGCTGTGCCATAGGTTGCAGATGTGGCTCTGATCTGGTGTTGCTGTGGCTGTGGAGTAGGCCAACAGCTGCAGCTCTGATTTAACCCCTAGCCCAGGAACTTCCATATGCCACAGCTGAGGTCCCTTATAAAGATGAATGAATGAATGAATGAATGAATAAATAAATAAATAAAAGCGTATGGGAAAGTTAGTATATGATAAAGGTGGCATTTCAAATTAGTGGTAAAAATGGACTCTTCAGTAAATATCTTGTGGAGAATTAGATATCCATCTGGGAAAAAAATAAAGTTAAATCCCTGTCTTAAGGCATATAGCCTCTCCTCCTCCTCCAAATAAAAACAGGGACGTTTTTATTTTACAAATGGGAAATCTCTAAGGACCACATAAAACCCAGAAGCCTTTAAAAATGAAGATAGAGTCAATTGTATAAAAAGAATTTCAAACTCTGCATAGAAAGAATACCATAAAGATAATAAAAAGACAAATAACAAACTGGAGAAAATATTTATAACTCATATCTCATCTATTTGAAGAGCTTCTAAAATGTAACAGCAAAAATCAAATCTAACAGAAAAGTGAACAAGGAATATTTTCACAGAAGAAAGGAAATGCAGGTATCTCTTAAGCATATGAAAAAGGTGCTCAAGTGCAGATATATTAAGAAAAATGCAAATTAAAACAAAATGAGATACCTCATTAACCTATTAATTGACGGGTTGGTAAGTCTGTTGGAGCAGATATGGGAAACGGGCGGTGTCAAATATTGCTGATGGAATGTAGATGGTTACCAGCTCTGTAGACATTTGGCAATGTTTGTCAAACTCTGAAATGTACATCCCTTGTGACCCCATAATTTCATGTCCAGGCATTTATCATGCAAATAAAGGATATAATACATATATGAAATGTATAAGGTTATTCATTGCAGCATTATTTGCAATAACAGAAGGCTAACAGAAAATGGGCTAAAACCTTATGACACATTCAGTGAATGGAATATTTCAGGGCTGTTGAACAATAAACCAGCTTTATATAAAGTAAATCAAAGTTGTGTTGTGTATCAGAGCCATTTTGTAAAGTCAAGATAGGAAATTACAAAGAACTCTCTCTTACCTATAACCTTCATGTAAAAGGAAGACAACAGCACACACACACACACACACACACACACACACATATGCATCTCCTTTAGGAGATGCATAGATTGTAGCAGGACATTCAAGAATTAGTAGAAATCAGTGCCTTTAGGGGGAAAAAAAAAAGGTAGGACTAGAGGAGAGGTATTGGAGAGTCTTACTTTTCCCTATATTCCTTTTGGGGTTTGAATTGACGTTCAATTTTCAAATGTCTTAATTCATGACTCAAAAGTAAATGTTTAATAAATAAGTTTGCTTTCCTCTTTTTTTTTTTTTTTTTTTTTTTTTTTGTTGTTGTTGTTGTTGTTTTTAGGGCCCCATCCATGGCATATGGAAGTTCCCAGGCGAGGGGTCCAATTGGAGCTGTAGCTGCAGGCCTACACCACAGCCACAGCAATGCCAGATCTGAGCCATATCTGCGATCTACACCACAGCTCATGGCAATGCCAGACCCTTAACCCTCTGAGCAAGGCCAGGGTTCGAATCCGTGTCCTCATGGATACTAGCCAGATTCATTACCACTGAGCCACGATGGGAACTCCTCCTTTTGTTATGAAACAAAAGACCTTTCTGCGTTCAAGGTGGCCTGTTACGCCTCCTTCCTAGCTGCTGTTGTGCTGGACTCTGGGAAAGAATTGTTACAGCTTATTCTGGTTTTGTTTTCCAGGACCTTGTTGGCACTAGGATGTCATGTGGGCATATCGGACGAACATGCTGAAGAAAAGGTGAAAAAAATGAAACTGCCCAAGAAGTAAGTTGAATTCTAAGCAATTAAATAGGCTGTGCATTACTCTAGTGTTATTGTACCCGTATAACTCCTGACAGAGACCTAGGCGCCTTGCTTATATGTATGCAATTCAATATGTAAACTTGCTTTTGTGATGCTAGGGACTACATCAAGTCTATAATATAAAAGGGAGGAATAAACGATGGAGCCTTTAGAGGCTTTCAAAGATGAGTTGCTATCCACCTAAAATGGACTTTTTCACCCATTCAGCATTTTATGTAATTCCCAAAGTTACCACAAGACAAAAACCTAAAAGGAATTTACAAAGACAGAGAAAGGGAAAAGAGAGCATACTAGTGTGGAAAATGATGAACTTACAGAAGTATACATGGACAGAGAAAAAGAAACTATGGAGATAAAAATAGCAAGCACACAGCAATTTTTAAGATGGCTGTTAGTATGCCCTCAAGTACCAGTAGTCACCCTAAATGTGAGTGGACTGAATTCACCATTCAAAAGATATAGAGTGGCTGGATGGATACAAAAACAAGACCCATCTATATGCTAAGAAACATATTTCAGATTTAAGGATGCACATAGGCTCAAAGTGTTATCAGAATTATGTCTAACATTCCCTACTTGAAGACAGGCAATGTGAGCGTTAGCTTTTTCTGATGATACAAATCATTTCATTTAAAATCCTTCAGGTCTTTTGTAGAAGAGGTGAATCATGGTGAGATCTATTCTCCTTTTCTCTCTTTTCCTCCTCACCCTCCTCTCAAACCAGCAGGCAGTTGAATGGCACAACACATTATTGTTTATTCTTTTTTTTTTTTTTTGTCTTTTTGCCTTTTCTTGGGTCACTCCCAGGGCATATGTAGGTTCCCAGGCTAGGGGTCAATTGGAGCTGTAGCCGCTGGCCTACACCACAGCTCATGGCAACACCGGATCCTTAACCCACTGAGCAAGGCCAGGGATCGAACCTGCAACCTCATGGTTCCTAGTCGGATTCATTAACCACTGAGCCACGATGGGAACTCCAATTGTCTATTCTTAAATTCATAAATCTTCCAACATCTATTGTAAACTTAAACCCTGGACCCACAGCAGACTTTGATGAGCAGAGTTCAATTGCTATGGGAATAAAAAAAAAAAAATGCAACTGAAAAGGAATCCATACCCAGATCTTGTGGGTTCTCAATATCTAATATCCCCGAGTCATTGATATTTTTAACAAATCTAAAGGTTCAAATGAAAATAAAATTCTTGTCTGATGACCAGTGCCTTTTACTCAAACTTTTCATTAGCACTTAATTGTTATTAAATCAACACAGGTCAGAAACTGGTTGCTTGTATATATCACTGGGAAATAAGAGGTAGTGTTGAGTTGTGAAAAGGCACATTAAAATCACCTGAGAGGTGTTTAATATTAGTGCTAAATTCCCTCCCTTCTGCATCCCTTTCTAACCCCTGATGCTGTGAAGCCTTTATAGTGATGGGATGTGGACAAGTAAATGGAATCTGTCAGGCATATTGGTGCATATAAAAGGCTAAGAATGATCTTGTTGCATGTAGGTATATAGGAGTTTAAAATGAATCTCTGAAATGAATGCTCAGATGGATCCTGAGTGTGCAGACCCATATTTATACCATGCCTATAGGCACAAGCACATGCTTGTGAAATACCAGTTTATGTAAATATTTACCTAAATGAAAAAGAGTGTTTATGTAAATATTTACCTAAATGAAAAAGAGTGTTACAAATGCAGCTGGAATTTTTCTCTAATGATGAGGCACTGTGACTGTGAAGAAAAAAAAATATTTATATACTCCTTTTATGTGTAGTGAGTAAATCTCACAGACCACACATTTTTAAATGTGCTGGTATATAATGTTCTTCATTTTCTCTCCTTGAACTTAACTTCATATTTAAACCTAATGGGTTTTGTAGCCAGAATGCAGCTTGATAGTGAAAATTTAATCCTAGTCTGGTCAGTGAAAACTCCATTAGATCACTGTTTTCTGAGTTTATTCTCACCTTTAAGTTTTGATTCAGATGTCATTTTTTGAAAGCAGTCCTTCTCTACCTCATATTTTAAAAACTTCTCATACCCTGTTTTTTTTTTTTAAATTTTATTTAGTTTTATTGGAGTATAGTTGATTTACAATGTTGTGTTAATTTCAGGTGTATAGCAAAGTTAATCAGTCATCCATTAAATGTATCCATTCTTTTTTCCCATATAGGTTGGTATAAACTATTGAGTAGATTTTCCTCTGTGTAAGCAGGTTCTCATTAATCATCTTTTTTAAACAGTACTGTGTATATGTTATTCCCACCCTCCAAATTCCTCCCTCCTCCTCTGCAGTCTCATCTATGGTAACCATAAGATTGGTTTTGCAATCTGTTATGTTTGTTTCTGTTTCATAAGTTCTTTTGTGTCATTTTTATTAGATTCCATATATAAGCCATATCATTATGATATTTGTCTTTGTCTGGCTTCACTTAGTATGATAATCTCTAGGTACATGCATTTTGCTGCAAATGGCATTATTTCATCTTTTTTATGGCTGAGTAGTATTCTATTGGGTAAAGAAGATATGGCACCCTATTTTAAATTATACTTCCTCTCATGCCCCCTTTTCTACTCGATTTTTCCTCCTAGCACTTACATGGTCTAACATACTATTATTTTATGTTCATTTTGTTTACTGCCTGATTCTTCATCTAAATATAATTTCTGTAAAAATATAGATTGCCCATATTATTCAGTGATTGGTTCCTAGAACAGGGCCTGAGACGTTCAAACACAGAATGGATATTTGTTATTGAGTGTGAATTCAAGGTTTACCTGCTTCTTACTCTCAGGGCTTCATATGTTTAGGATTCTCACCTGACAGGGTGGGGACAGTGGGCCCTTAGGCATTTTTCCTTTGAGTTTGCTGTTAGAGACTGAATTATGTCAAAGAGAGCCAGACAGAAGTTAAAGCTATAAAGGCAAATTTTATCCAGAAACTATAGCGGTAGAGGAAGAGAGAGACCTCAGTATTCATATACAGCAAGGATGAGCAGAGATTTGTGGCCAAGGACCGGAGTGGCAGGGGGTAGGGGTGAGTTAGTGAATGTGGAATTGCTGAGAAGAAACATCAGGGATGATAGGATGCTTGCTGAAGGCAGACCAGAGTGGGAGGATATCAAGTGTCAGGATGAGGAATGTGATGGCTTCAAGGGCAGAGGCTTTCCACTGAACCATCCAGCTGGATTCTTGCTAAAACTGGATTAAGTGGAACAAGGACAGAGCCCAAGGTCAGAGACGAGGTCACAAAGAGGGCTCAGAGATCTCCATTTGATCAAAGGAGAGTTTTTGTTAATTGACCTCATTCACTTCTGTTGGCTTCTGAGACGTGTTTTTCTGACTCACCTTTGGACCATGTACCAAGGCTCTCCTCCTCCTCTTGCTGAGTCCCCCAGGTCCCTGCTCTTCCTTCAGCTTCATTCCTGCTTCTTTAGGAGGCTCTCTCTGGCCGCCTGGGGAGCGCAGGCTTCCCTGGTGGAGGGAGGGAGGAGGGACAGTTGCCTGGCAACTTGGTTTGTTGCCAAACCTATTCTCCTAAAACCGTGCTGTACAAGGATTTGGGTGTGGGAGCTCTTGGAACCTGGCCACCTTCCTGGGTCCAATCTGGTAAGCAAGACAGAAGTTCCCGGTGGATTTTGGCACCTATCTGGTCTCCATCTGAGCTGGGGGGTGAGGGGTGGGGGGTAGGGTGGAGAGCCCTGGCTTCCAGCTTACTCTCCTCTCCTCTCAGCTCTGGAAACTTCAGCCTGTCTGGAGCTGGTAAAACTAGGCTCTTTACCTGGTCTTCCTTTAGGCCCCATCATATAAGGTCCTTTGGAGTGGAACTTTTAATATCAGAAGGCCTTTCTCTAAGGACTGTTGTCTGTGCAGTGAATTTTCAAAGCCTATTTAAAAAATCCTCAAGAATTTTTTTTTCATTTTTTTTCTCTCTGGAAATGATCTTTGCATGGTTTTGTTTCAAAGAGGCTGTGGGCTACAGGAAGGGCTTAGAGCAAAAAAAATTTTTAGATGTGGGAGAGGTACAGGGTATATCATCGTATTACATGTTTATTTCAAAACAAAAAGAAGAAATGATGTAGTAGGAGAAATTGATCCCTACGCTTTTTCCCTTCTAATTTCTACACTGCAGTTTTTCTTTTGTATTTGTTTTCTAGAGAAGAAATTTTGTATATTCCTTGTATATGTCTTCTTTCTGTGCGAATGTCAGCCCAGTATTCATTTTTAGTTGATGTGCTTCCAGCCAAACGTGTTCCTAATATCTCTGGTGTGCAGTCATCCGAGATTTTCCCATTTGTTCAAGGTACTTGAAGGGCTGATTTGGTATTGAAATTTACAGCGAACATCCACTGAACTTGGACATAATCTTTTCATGTTTATCTCACATCTCATGAGCATAATGACGTCCAAGCTTCATTTAACCTGATTCATACTAAACAAGTCAGCCTGAGAGGTGTGAGAGGCTGGGGGAAAAAGAAAAGGCATGTTCCTTCGTGTTTTTGGTATCCTGCCCCATTTTTGTTGCACCGCTTTAATTGGCCCTTCAGTGATATTATACTGAACACTTTTTCAAAAGGCTCGTTGAGAATTCCTAATTAGGAGAAAATGTGGGTCAGGTGAGAAGGAAGCGTAAAATTGAATTGCTGCTTAACATGACAGTTCATCAGCAGAGCCAAGTATTATGTTTTTATTTACATCTTTGGTAATTTGATGTCAGTGAAACTGGCATCTTGCCAGTTCCCCCCCACACACACCCCGAGGCAAAGAAGTGTTAAAAAGAAATTTTACAGTAAGGAAATGGAAGCCGAGAGATTTTCTGTAATTTAGTAATCTCTTTTAAAAAAATTATTGCATTATATACTACATCAAAATAAAACTAAGAACTAGTAACTACAAGAGTTTTAATACTTTGGGAATGAATGTATTGAATATATTTGTTGAATATAATATATATTCCTCATAACCTGACTTTGCAAAATGATTGCTTGCACCATAGCTTTGCATATTAAAGGAAAAAATAGCAACACCTAGTAGGTGAATATATTTAAGGAGAAAGAAATCTGTTGACTTATTTTGGCAGAATTTTCCCAAGAAGCTTGAGAAGGTAGAATGTAATATATAGATGCCTTTAATATGAGCTATTACATATTTTATATTAGTATAATTACTAATGATATGACTTTTCCCTATTATTTGGGCTACAAAATTCTATTTTTAAAGAAATGTTGTAGCAGTCTTTCCCTTAGTTCTTTTAAATTTCTGGAAGTCAATCTAAAATGTTGCTTGAAGCCATTTAGTTCCCAAGTTTCATGTCAATAACACTTCATTCAAAAGCTTTGTTCTGTGTTCTTTTTCAGTCACAAAAAAATAGTTTGTATTAGAAGTTGATTTTTTTTTTTTTGCCACACCTTTGGCATGTGGACGTTCCCAGGCTAGGGATTGAATTTGCGGCATAGAGATAACCAGAGTCAAAACATGAGAATGGTAGGTCCTTAACCCACTGAGCAACCAGGGAACTCCTGGTTGATCTTTATATCCCTAATTAAATTGTGTTAATAAAATTAAATGGGCATTATGTGCTAAAGAACATTTACATACATTTTTAAAAAATCTCCTTTGGTATAGTGGTTTGATTCTTTTGTCATGTTTTACAAACTGAAAAATGCTCTCTAAAATCATGATTGACACCACTGGTTAAAGCATTCATGATGTCAGCATTTTTATCAACCTACTGAGGTTGAAGTCTGGATTTCAAAGATATTTATATTTATTTTTACCGTAGAAGATGATATGAAGTGTAACTGTGGAAATAAGGCTCAGGTGAAATCGGAATTAGTTACTTTAATTTGCATGGAATTATTAGCCATTTAAAAGAACCACTTTAAATTCTTTCTTGCACAGGGTTCTGAAGAAAAGCAAGTGAAATGAATCATAGTCTATATCTGAAAATGAGTGTAAACTAATTATTATGCTATTTCAAATCAACTGATGCAAATACATCTCTGTTGGTTTTCATTGTGATCACAAGTTAAAGCATCTCTAGTAGGTAGTCTATATAGGAATAGGAAAGTTTAGAAAATAAAGAGAAATGCTTATACCAATGTTACCCTGTAGTATATACATATACTGTATGTACATATCAGAGGCATGTAGTGGAATGTGGAATTCTGCTATATATTAGTAGACCTTCTCTGTAATTGTTTATAGAAAATACCCTTCAGAAATTCCTCCCCATTCCATAGAAGACACTGCTGGTAAATCAACCATTAAAATTGGTTTCAGGGGCAGGATCTTTCTTCTTTCATCATACACATATCCCTCACTAGGTTCTTATCAATTATTCATAGATTAGTTTCAAAACTTGACCATATATGTATCCTCTGTGACAGCTAGGAGGGATCAGTACCACTGGAAATTAGACATTGCATTTGAAATGTATTGAGAGCCCTTTCTTGAAGAAAATGTTTTCCCAGTGAGAACTTGCATATGCTTACAGTTGACAGAGTGTCCATTTAAACATCAAAATTCCATAAAATGTAGTGATTTATATGAGTGATTAAAAATCCAATGTGGCTTCATTATAGAAAATAACAAAAAAATATTTTTTTACCCAAACATGCAGTGTCCTGATTTAAAACAGAACAAAATATCATGTCTATAAATTTAGCTTGTAGATAGAAATGGAGTGACATCAGGCAGTAATTAGCCATAGTTTTGCAATTGCTAGGCCAATCTTGATCTACTTAAACAAAATAGTTTCTAAAACTTTTGCTTGTGGATAAATCATTTACAAATAAAAGACATCAGGAAGTTGGAGTAATTAAGGTAAAATCAACTTTATTCAACCTTAAATTATTTATTGCTGTAATACATGGATTCATTCAACAAGTTTTTACTGAATATCTGCCATGTCTCAGGCAGTATTCTAGGCTCTGGGGCTAGCTAGGAACAAAGCAGTTCAACTCCCTGATGTTAAGGATCTTACCTTATAATCATGCCAGCCATAGCCGAGAATAATTAAAAGAAGAATGATTACTTATAGTTTTCCCTTAAAGAACATTTTTGCATGTTCTGATAATTTTTTTTTTATCTTAGCTGTCTGGTGAATTTTCTTTTCTTGGTTTGCACCAAAGGAGAATCTTTGAGATGTAGATGCATATCTCTTTATATTCATTTTGTAAATAACATTAATTCTTTCAAAAACTGTAAATTGAAAGGCTCCTCTCTGCCGTGCACTCTTTTAAGTGTGATGACAGTTAGAAAAATGGATCAGAAACATATTCTGACCTCAAGGCATAGTTGATTATAGGGGACACAACAATGGCAGAGAATGAAAGAGAAGCAGCTATAAAATAAGCTTTCTGTCAATCTCTGTAGTTAAATAGAATGAGACAGCTGTGTGTATGCACGTGTGTGTGTAGCAGAGCAGTCCTATTGCCCTCATATATGTGTTGAAAATTTTATATTTTCAATTTTATATTTCTTTCAAAAGATTAAAACCTATAGTTATTTTATTACCTTTTCTCTCCAGCTTAAAGTGTGGAAATAGTTACCGGTAAGAATTCCCGAAAATCCAGGTCTTAATCATATTTTAGTTAATTATATGCCTGGGATTTCCTAGTCTCTGGCTTAGCTAGAGGCTTCTGAAATTATGGAAGTAGGAATGGCAATAGGGAAATACTATATAAATGCACTCAAATTTTCCTGTAATGAACAGCCAGTATCTGAAAGGTTACACAGATTTCTGAGACAGATATTACATTAATGTAATATGTAAATGTTGAGGAAGAACAAGGTCTTAACATGAAGAGAAAGTCATCAAACTTTTTAATCGATTACCAATACTTTGATTTATGCTGTACAAAATCCTCAACTGTTGGGATCGCAAACAATGATACACTTTAAGAGATAGGATTTTCTCATTTCTGTCTTACTGGCATAAAAATGAAAACATAAAGATGATGTGGCCTTTCCACCTGATGAGTTTTTAGCTTCAGTGAAAAGTGCCCACTAGTCACCACAGTGGTTTATAACAATATGAATTAGGAACAATTGGAATTAAAAGACTATTATAGAGATTTTTAAACCTTGGCTTTTTTTGGACAGGCTCATTATATATGTCTTTTGCTTTGCTTTTCTTTGCTTTGTAGTTACCAGCTGACAAGTGGATACAAGCCTGCCCCAATGGACCTGAGCTTTATCAAACTCACCCCATCTCAGGAAGCGATGGTGGACAAACTGGCAGAAAATGCTCATAACGTGTGGGCCCGAGATCGAATCCGGCAGGGCTGGACCTATGGCATCCAACAGGTACATAGGAACAGAGATCTCCAGCACATCGGCTGACGTTGATTTAAAGGGGAATTAGCGTAATTTGTAACTGGGGTGATTAAATCATGACTGTTGTAAAACCCACCTCGTATGGTTATCTTAATGTACATATGCACTGCAGCACCTGTTCAGCCCTGGACACAAGAAGTCAGACCACCTTCGGTCTGGTTGTTACCGTGAGGGCAGAGTGAACATCACCAGACCACTGATGTATAATCTCTGTCTCCAAAATTGTGGCATCTCTCTCTCCAAAATTGTCTTTTAGGAGAAACTTCTGACATATGAGAAGATTGAGGTACACTAATAATAAAAAAGGTCCATGACTTCTGATTTAAAACCCCTGGGGCAGGATGAATTTCAGAATCCAGGTATTTGTTGATTTTCAGAATGGTGACATGAGTATGTAACCTAGCACACCCCACAGCAGACTAGTGGAAATGACCCTTGTCATGCCATGTAGACGTGATGGTACTGGGAGGGAGAAACGAAGACTGTCACCAGCCTGGCATCAGTTCAGACTGTGTTTTGTCACCAATTGAGTTTTTGCTCAACTTAGTAAAAAATGATCTTTCAGAGTTTTTTGGATTTCAGAATCATGGATCTCTATCGGTGGTGGCTCACAGGAGTAATTAAGAGTCATTGGGTACATATTGAGGCGGCATAGCACAGCAATTACAGCAATGTTTAGCCTTGCCTCTTAGTGACTGTGTGACCTTGAGGAGGTTACTTAAATTCAGTTCTCTTTGTGCCACTGTTTTCCTCCTCACTAAATTATTGAGCCTCAAAAAACAGATGCATAAAAAAGGCTTACACCAGTGCATGGCACCTAACAGATACTATAGAACAGTTGGCTATTATTATTAGATGCCAGACACTATGCCTAGAATTTCACATTATTTTCTTCTTTAACTCTTGCGATAGTTCCTGAAGGATGAACAGTTTTTATTCTCAAGTCACATATGATGTGCTGGGAACTTTAGAGCAGTTTGTCCAATGCTACACAGGTTACAGGACCAGGCCGAGATTGAGCCTTTTCCCTCCAGACCCCACATTGTTCTTTTCTTTTTCACAAGGCTTCTCACCAGCTCCTCTTGGGTGGTGCCTTTACTTAAAGATTTTTCAGGAATTGGGAGTTCCTGTCGTGGCATAGAGGAAACGAATCCCACTAGGAACCATGAGGTTGCAGGTTCGATCCCTGGCCTTGCTCTGTGGATTAAGGATCCGGTGTTGCCGTGAGCCGTGGTGCAGGTCACAGACGTGGCTCGGATTTGGTGTGGCTGTGGCTGTGGCGTAGGCCAGCAGCTACAGCTCCAATTAGACCCCTAGCCTAGGAATCTCCATATGCTGCGGGAGCGGCCCTAGAAAAGGCAAAAAGACAAAAAAAAAAAAAAAGTGGATGGTTACTTATAAGCTTAGGTTGTGAATCAGTATAAAGGTGAAATGTTGGTTTGAAAATTACATTTCCAAAATCCTTCTGAGCCGGTGACCTTTGTCATTTGGAAGGCTAAAGAAAATTTGCGTAGCCTTGATTTGTCTCATAAAAGGATAAGGTATTTTTATATTGAATTAAACTGGTTGTAACTGATGAGGTTGTCCACATAAGCATTTGTGTGTATGTGTGGGTGTGTTGTAGATGAGTGTATGTGTTGTGTGTATAGTTGTGTTTATGTGTTTCTTTGTGTTTGTGTGGATGTGTGTGTATGTGTGTGGGGGGGGTGTTGTAGATGTGTAGATATGTGTGTGGGGGGGTGTTTGAGATGCGTGAATGTGTTTGTGTGTGTGTGTGTACACCTGAACCTTATACCAAGGGTAGGATGAGGAGTTCCCATTGGCTCTCTGGCAAGGGGCGCTCACTTGTGCAGATGGCATGGCTCTGTGGGACAAACCAGGGCCCCTGGTGCCCACCTCTTCCTGGAGGGTGCTTCTTCCTCGTGCATGGGTTCACCTCATGAAAACACAGGGCTCTGTCTGAACTGGCCAAAGCTCTCCTTTGACCCATTTCTCCATTCCACTCCCAGCTCCCACCCCATCCCTCCACCGCTTTCCCCACTGACAGCACAGGTTTTGCTGGGTTAGCTGAATGAGCATGGTCTTTACTTTTTCATCACCCTCTTCTTAACATCACTTGGTTCTGAAGGAGATCGTCAACTCCCTGAGAGCAGGCATTTGCTTGGGTTCCTCTTCCCCACTGACAGCACAGGTTTGTTGGGTTATCTGAATGAGTGCTGTCCTTACTTTTTTATCACCCTCTTCTTAACATCATCTCGTTCCAAATTAGATTGTAAACTCCCCAAGAGCAGGCATTTGCTTCAGTTCCCTCTGCTCTGTCTCTCTTGCACCCTTGATTTCAAGCACTCATATGCATGGAAACCCAGGGCAGCTCCTTTAACAGTCAAGACCCCCAGGACCCCATTTCCAGAGTGATCCTCAGAGGCTTCTGATTTCTATATGGGAAAAGTCGTGGGGCAGCAACCATGTTGGAAGAGGAGAATGCTGGGTAATGTGTCTTTAAGCTTCGTTGGCAGGGTGGGCACTCTGCTGATGTTCCTTGTTTTATTTGAGGGTGGCTTTGGGGGGGGGGGTTCCTTGACAAGCAGCCCAGATGACTTGGTCTCCAGGTGTCCATAGATGGTCATGGAGTCACAATAAGGTACTGATTTGCTGCGGGGGGGGGGGCGGGGGCGTGAAGTAGGAAACGGTTGCCTTTGCTCCCACCCAGCCAGCACAAACCTTGTCCATCACATAGCTTATTTTTTAGAGGTTTGGGGATGTCCACAGCCTCCCCATTCTTCCTGCTAAGGTAAAGTGAGAACTGAGGATGCCTTGTGAAAGATGTAAAGTTTGACCAAACCTGCAGCAGGGAGTGAAAGGAAAGAAGTAATTTCTTAAGTGTTAGAGCCCTAAAGTCTTGCAACAATTGGTACATCTCTGCCTCCCATGAGAGTAAGTTTTGTACTTAGTCTTCAGCTAGGTATCCTTTTGCTGAGATCATGAGATAGCTTCTCATTTGGTCAACTCTATTTTAATCACATTTTATTTTTAAATTTTTTTATTTTACTTTATGGCCACATCCACGGGCATATGGAAGTTCCCAGGCCAGGGAATGAATCCGAGCCTCCAATCTACGCTACAGCTGTGGCAATGCTGGATCTACGCTACAGCTGTGGCAATGCTGGATCCTTTAACCCACTGCGCAGGGCTGGAAATCAAACCCACACCTCCACAGCAACCTGGGCTGCTGCAGTCAGATTCTTAACCCACTGTGCCATGGCAGGAACTTCTTTAATCACATTTTAAGCTTGGAGCCTCTTGTATGAAAGGCAGATTGTGAGGTTTGTTATTTCAGTACTCCCAGTGCTACCTGGTTTCACCAGTTGTTGGAGCCAAATTAATGCATTTTTTTCCAACTATTTGAGGCCATGGGATGGCCTTCTATGCACTGACTTTTCTCTGAAGAAGGAACAGCAACCTACTGTTTTCTATTGGCTCAGAAATCAGATGACAGGTACTAATTAGGCTCTTCTTATAACAAAGACCTGTCAGGCAAGTTGGCAAGAAAATGATGTGTTCTCCAAGTTAGCCCATGGGGGATGGAAGGTGGTTATTTCGATCCTTAAAGCTGGCTTTTGTTATTGCTTTTACTTTTACCTTTTGTGCTCAGGGAGAGGGTTTCTTTTAAATGGATGCAGTCATTTGATTAACCCTTTTACACCAGTAGTATTTCAGTAGCTCCTGCAGCCTGTGATGACAAAGGGAAGGTGGAAGGCACAGTGTCAACTTTGGGACACTTTTTATACTTTGATGTCTTTGGTGGCTGTCTCATTTCCAAACACAGTGGATGGCGCTTTGATGATCTTGTGCCTTTTGTCTTCCCACAGGATGTAAAGAATAGAAGAAATCCTCGCCTCGTTCCCTATGCCCTTCTAGATGACCGAACCAAGAAATCAAATAAGGACAGCCTCCGAGAGGCTGTGCGCACACTGCTGGGGTACGGCTACAACCTGGAGGCGCCCGATCAAGATCATGGTATTTTCATCTTACTGGATTCTCCTCCCATTGTAAACTGATGTCATTCTTTAAAGCCAAGTGTATAAAAGAAGGGGAGAGTAAAAGCTAGAGTCCCTCAGTCTAAGCATGTAGATTAGGCCAGTGGCTTGGAGCACGTTTGTCCTGAAGGACCCTTTAAGGATTAGATCATCTCTCAGTAGAGTGAGTGGCTCAGGCCTGTGGTGATTCTGAAGGGGGAGGAGATGGATTTACCTTCCCAAAGACTTTGAGGGAACAGTTAACTCTGTGCTTCTGATGCTGACCCCAACACCCATCTTGCTCTCTTTCAAAAGAGATGCTGTGGAGGCTTGGGTTTAATCTCCAACTGGTGCAGTGGGTTAAAGGAGCTGACGTTGCCACATCTGTGGCATAGGTTGCAGCTGCAGCTCATATTTGATCCCTGCCTGGGAAGTTCCATATGCCGTGGGTGCAGCCATAAAAAAAAAAAAAAAAAAAAAGAATTATATGTGATAAAGTTCATTCTACAAATACCACCATGCTAGGTGCTTTTAATCTGTTAAACAGGCAAACTTCCGGCTTTGTGGAACTTAAGCTTGTTTGTGTGTTTTTAAGACCTGTGGAAACATGCCTTTGCTACAATTATAATTTGAAACTTAATAAATGACCAAACAGGAGTTTATTACAAAAAAAAAAAGAACTTGTTTTAGTTGTTTGTGGGAGTAAAGCTATAGTGAGAGCTGGTGTTTCCCAAACCTTCACTATTTATATTCTTGCTCATTGGCAATATTAATTAATTCATGCAATATTTTGCTGGAAGGAAAACACTCTAAAATAGGCACTTGATAAATTTGTGGTGAATAAATGTGGTTTATTTATTTATTGGCCACACTCAGAGCATGTGGAAGTTCCACGGCCAGGGATCAAATCCACACTGTTGCAGTGACATTGCTGAATCCTCAGTGGGTTCACCGAGTCAATAGGGCACTCCCTTAATGGGTTTTTAAAGGTTTCATAAAGAACACATTTCCTTTAAATAATTATTTTTAAGAGTATGGTGTGAGATGATCAACTCCTTAATCCTTTGCTCCTGCAGTTTAAATTGGTATAAATATCTATATTTTAAAGCTGGCAAAAATGACCTGAGTCTAGGATGTTACATTGTATAATTTTGGATAGAAAGTTTTTAAAATCTGTGTCAGGTAGTCTCTCATGATTAATATGTTCAGAATAGCATCTGTGCAAAGGAATTCAGCCTGAAGTAGTAATAATAGGTAGTATTTATATAGAGCTTATCATGTCTAATAAGTGCTTATAAGATCTTCACAAGTATTATTTAATTTTTACAGTAACTCTTCAAGGATGGTCTGTGTATTATGCTCACTTTTCAGATGAGGAAACTGAGATTGAGAGACTTCTGTGTCTTCTCATTTACTGAATGAGAGAGGCAGTTTCTTAGCCCCAGAGCTCAGTGCTTTGAATTGAATCAGTGTGTAGTTAGCATCTCAACAGCTCTTAGTACTTACTGAATCCTTATATTTGCTGCAAATAAAATTAGATATCTACTTTTAACAATAATATCTATAATCATAATGTAATTTCTTATTTAGCTTGAGGCCAGCTTTATAGCAACAAATATTTGGTAGAGTCTTACTTTTTCTCATCCGACTGTTATATTTTTTATTAAAGTATAGTAGATTTACAGTTTTGTGCCAATTTCTGCTGTACAGCAAAGTGACCTAGTCATATGTGTATATACATTCCTTTTCTTATATTATCTTCCGTCATGCTCTATCCCAAGAAACAGAACATAGTTCCCTAAGCTGTACAGCAGGACCTCATTGCTTCTCTATTCTAAATGTAATAGTTTGCATCTACCAACCCCAAACTTCCAGTCCCTCCCACTCCCTCACCTGTCCCCCTTGGCAACCACAAATCTGTTCTCTATGTGGTAGACTCTTATTTTGAAGCAGGTACTACTAGGTATACAGGATACAGAAAACATGCCTGTCTTAAAGTGCTTGCCGTCCACATGACTCTTGGGATGGAAGTAAACAATAAAGCCTTCTAAACCAAGACATAGCTGTTGGGAAGAGTTCTACACCTGCTTGGTGTAGAATAAGCCTTCAGTGCTAATTGTTGTTTTAAAATAATTTAAAATCAAGGTATTATTTACACATCATAGAATGCATAGTTCTTCAGTGTTCAATTTGTTACATTTTGATAGTTGTATAGACAAGAGGAACCAGTACCCAAAGCAACATGTGAAACATTTTCTTCATCACAGAAAGTTCCCTCTATCCCTGAAAAGTAACCGCTGTCTAAATTCTATCATCATAGATTAATTTAGCCCCTTCTTATACTTTGCATGAATGTAACCACTGTAGTGTTTTATTTTTTATCTACCTTCTTTTGCTCAACATAACTACTTTTATGATCCTCCATGTCTTTATATGTATCACAGAGTAGCATTCTGTTCTACTAATAAACCACAATTTTTTATCCATTCTTGTGGATATAGATTTGGGTTGTTTGTAGTTTTTGACTATTATGAATAAGACTACTATGAATATTTGTAGACTAGTCTTTATGCAGATTTATACTTTCATTTCTTTTAGGGTAATAGAAGTAAAATTTCTGGATCATAGGATAAATGTACATTTCACTTTACAAGAAACTTTCAAATAGTTCTGCTGATTTACCCCCATGACCAATATAAGAGGGAACAATTGCTCCTACATCCTGGCTAAAGATTGGTAATGAATCTTTCTGATTTTAGCTCTTCTAGTAGATGTGAAATCATATCTTATTGTAGTTTCAATAAAGTTGGCACCTTTGTAGATACCTGTTGACCCTTCTGTACCATTGATCTATATGTCTATCCTTAAGTAAATAGGTCACCTTGATAAAAAAAATCTTAAGATCAGGTTAGGTCAGTCCTAACTTCTTTATTCTTTTTTAAGTTTTTTTTTCACTCTCCTTTCTCCTTTGCATTTCTGTATACATTAGATTCAGCTTGGGAATTTGATTTTCATAGAATTATAGTTGAATTTTAAATTGGTGGAAAATCAGCATTTTAACAATACATAGGCTCCCAATTCATAGATAGGGTACATTTCTCCATTTATTTTGGTCTTCTCCAGTTTATTTCAAAACTGTTTTGTTGCTTTCAGAGTAGAGGTCTTATCTATTATCTGTTACATATGTCAGATCTTTTGAAACTATTTTTCATTGTACTTATATATTGATTTTATACCCTTGTGATCAGGCTGAAGTTATCTACCACTTCTTACTGTTTTGCTTTTTGTGAGTTTTTGTTGTTGTTGTTTGTAAATTCTGTAGGATTTTCTACCTAAAACTATGAGGTCTACCAAAAAAAAAAAAAAAAAAAAAAAGAAGAAAAGAAAGAAAAATAGTTTTAACGGTTTCACTTTTCATGCCATTTTTGGTTTCTTGACTTACTGAACCTGTAAACAGTGGCACTGCTGAATAGAAATGGTGAGAGAAGCTGTCCTGCCTTATTCTTAACCCTAAGGGAAAGAATTTTCAATGTTTTACCACTAAGTATAATGTTAACTATAGGTTTTCTTTTATAAATGCCCTTTATCACATTGAAGAAATTCCTTTCTATTCCTAATTTATTGGGAACTTTTATCATGAAGGGGGTGCTGAATTTTGTCACATGCTTTTTTTTTTTGAAATTTTTAAAGATTGTATACTTTTGTACTTGATTCTGCTAACATTGTGAATAATTTTTTTTTTTTTTTTTGGCCACGACTGTGGCATAAGGAAGTTCCTAGGCCAGGGATCGAGTCTGCACCACACTAGTAACCAGAGCCATAGCAGTAAGGACACTGGATCCTTAAAACACAGCCATGAGGGATCTCCTAACATTGATTTTTTTTAATGCTGAAACAAGTTTGCATTTCTAGGATAACTCTACTAGATCATGATACATTGTACTTTTTTGCGTATAGCTGGATTCTGTTTGCTATTTTGTTAAGGATTTTTGCGCCTGTGTTCATAGGAATACTGATAATGTAATTTTTTTTTTTCCTGTAATGTCTTTGTCAGATTTTGATGTCAGGGTAACACTGGCCTCATAAGTTAGGAAATGTTCCCTCCCTATTTTCTAAATTTGTGTTAGTTTTGTATATTTCTTACATAAATGTTTTATAGAATTTATCATTGAAACCATTTGAGCCTAGGGTTTTATCCTTTAGGAAAAGTATTTGATTATGGATACAATTTCTTTAATGGCTTTGGGAGATATTTAGACTTTCTTATTTCTTCTGATGTCAGTTTTGATAAGTTACATTTTTTCAGTAAATTACTCCATTTAAATTACCATAGAGTTGTTCTAATGTCTTCTTGTCCCTTTAACGTCTGCAGGATCTGTAGTGGCACCTCTCTTCATTCTTGATATTGATAGTTTGATTTCTCTCTTTTTGCCATAATCAGTCTTATTAGGGATTTACTGACTTTATAAATATTTTAAAGAGTTGATTAATCTTAATTTTTGGGTAAACTTTCAGATATGTGTTTATCTTCCCACATTACCAGTGGTGGATTATTATGAGTAAACTGTTACAGTCATGTGTGGCCAATATCTTATATCCCCTAGTGACCTTGGCATCCAGTGGAGAACTTCAGTCATTAGTCATAGGATTAAGAGCTCCTAGGTTCATGAACCCACAAGCCCTTTTGTGATAACCTATTAAATGTACTACTTAATGAACAAGTGAATATTTTAGATGTGCAGTATATATTAATAAAAACTTGTGATAACATAGCCCAGTGTTTTTGCATACTTTTAAATTTTTTGATTCATGGAATTTCTCTTGTGGCTCAGTGGAAACAAACCCAGCTAGTATCCATGAGGACGCGGTATGATCCCTGGCCTCGCTCAGTGTGTCAAGGATGCTGCATTGCCATGAGCCGTGGTGTAGGTCACAGACACAGCTCAGATCCCATGTTGCTGTGGCATAGGCCAGCAGCTGTAGCTCCGAGTCAACCCCTAGCCCAGGAACTTCCGTATGCAGCAGGTATGGCCCTAAAAAAAAATAATAATAATAATAATAATAATAATAACTCAACTACTCTATTAGGTACATGCCTAATATGACTATGATAAGCACCTAATAAGAGTCCTGTAAGTTTTTGCACTTCTTTCTAACTTTGTATTTCCTGACCTTTGTGTCTCCCTCAAGAGTATTAGATAAGAGAGATGACAATCTATATCTTTTCTGTTGGAAGGATATTATAAGGATAATAATAAAGGTTTGAGGGGGAAATTACCCATGGTTTTAAACTCTGGCATATCAACCATTTGACACCCTCAAATTTTATTTTCATTCCTTCCCACATGAATATTATATATTGCATGTCTGTGTCTTAATAAATATATTATTATCCATTCTTCTGTTCCTTCCCCAGCTCTGCTTAATTTTAAACATTTTAGAAGTTATTTACTCGACATTTGTAGGTTCTCCCCACACCATTGCCTTCTGATACTCATTGAAAATTACATGGAGTACTGCTATTGTCAGGCCGACTCAGTTCTAAAGTTACAGATGACAGCCAGCTAATTAAAGAGGAAACAGGAAAGAAACAAACTCGCTGTATAGCTCAGAGAAGTGATTAATGATGTCTCTAACAATAACCTTGAGTCTTCAAGGAAATAGTTAATTATGGTCAATATATAAGGGGAATACATTTTACCCTGTACAGAGAAGTGTGCAGTATGTGCCAGAGAAAAATAATGCTGATTATATTTCAATGACTATTAATTATGGGCATAAACTCTGTCGGGTACCTCCGATATATTCATTTTTGGTGAGAAGTATATTATAAGATGTTGCTAGATGAGACGTTACTCCAATGATACACAGTGTTTTATACTATTTATAACCATAATATAATTTTATCTTGTTAACCCCTCTGTGAGGCAATGTTTACTCTCTTATGGTTACCTAATTTCTTGTGGCCTATGTGAGTTTCAAGAAGAAAGAAAAAAGCTTATATTTACTAAATCCATCTTTCAGTTTCATGTTGCTACCATATTTCAAAGCATCCCTATTCCCATTTGATTTTAATACATTGCTGTGTTATTGAACATCTGCTATGCCTAGTTCTGGGGATTCAAAAGTCAGTGAAACAGTTTTGCCCACATGCGTCTTTTAGGATGTGTAGGGAAGGTAGTCTGAATTGTCAACACCATTTTGCGGTGTAAACATAATGCCCAAGTATCACAACATAGAGGATTTAACCAGCTTGGTGGTGTCAGAGAAATCTTCATAAAGGAGGTATGTTAATTATCTATTGCTGTGTAGCAAACTTCCCCTAAAATATAATATTTGGCTCAAATCAACAAACCGTAACTATTTCAAAGTTTGTGTGGTTAGGAATTTGTGAGTTAGTCAGGTGGTTCAGGATAATAGCCTCTCTTGAAATTGCTATCAAGTTGGCCAGGGCTGCAGTCATCTGAAGACTTCAGTGGGGCTGGAAGATTTGCTTCTAAGACAGCTCACTTCTGTAATTGTTGGTTAGAGGGCTCAGTTCCTTTCTGGATGTTGGCAAGAGGCCTCAGTTCCTTGTTATGTAGACCTCCTTATAGAGATCCTCAAGCATGGCAGCTGGCTCCCTCCAGAAAGAGTAATCTAAGAGAGAGTGCAAGGAGGAAACTCAATGCTTGTTACATTGACTTCTACGTATTCTGTTAGTCTTAAGTGAATCACTAAATGCATCACACACTTAAGCCCACACTTCCTGAAGGGAAGTGTGACATAATATTTGGAGACATGTTTTAAAGCCATCAAAGCTAAGGTAAAATTTAGAGGAATCAGCCACGTTCATGTTTTCCAGACAGAGATAATAGTATTTGTAAAGGCTTGGAGGTACAGGGCAGGATTACAAATGGCTTTGCATGGCCAATTGTAGAATGGAGTTTGAGCAGTAGGAGGAAATGAAGAGAAGGCAAGATTGAAACAGAACATTTTTCTGTTGAAAAGAATTACTCTGTGGCTCTTTGGAGAATGGGCTGAATGTGAACAAAATTAGAGGTGAGGAGGACAGCAGTTAGGTGGCTATAAAAGAAGTGTAGATAGGTTGTTGAAAGCTTGATCTTAGTCAATACTATGAGTAGAAAGAGTAGGAAAGGACAGATTCATTTGACATTTAGAAATAGAATCAGTGGAAGGATAAAGAAGGTGTCTGGGATGATTTCTGGATTGGCAAATGTCGAGTACTGCCACATTCACTGAGAACACAGGAATTGGAACAGATAGCGATGGGGAATTGGAAAGATTCTGAGTTTGAATTTTAACATGTTGAGTTTGAGAAGCCTGTGAGACAACTAGACAGAGATGTAAAGACCCAATTGTGTATATAAATATAAAGGTGAAGCTATCACTAGAGAGAAAAAGAGGGTTAAAATTTTTGTATTTTTAATCAGCAAAACTTGGACATTTTTAAATGCTAAGAAAAAGAACCAGAGGAAAGGGAGATGTTGAAAATGAAAGAGAGGAATTTGATGAGGTGTGATCTCTCAGGAGGACTGGGGTAGGAGTGGGAGGATGAAATTCATGACATGTGTGAAGGGATTAGCCTTGTACAGAGGGAGAACACATGCACCCCTAAGTTTCATAGGAAAGAGGTAAGGGTTAAAAGAATGCAGAAAACTCTGTTATGGAAAATCAGGAAGAAGCTGAGAGAATTCTTACTGTGCAGTTACTATTTTGTGTTGAAACATAAAATGAGGTTATTTGCTAAGAGGAAAAAATGAGAGAGGGCTGCTCTATGTTAGAAGCCTTGGAGAGAACAATAACAATGAATGTAGAATTCTAGGTTAACTTTTTTCCCTTCCACACTGTGTATGTACCATCCCATTGCCTTCTGGCCTCCATGTTTTCAAATGAGACATTAGCTGTTACTCTTAGGGAGGATCCTTGTATTTGATGTGTTGCTTCTTTCTTGCTGCTTTTCTGTTTTTGTCTTTCAGTAGTTTGACTATGATGTGTCTATTGTGGATTTCTTTGTTTATCCAACTTGGACTTTGTTGAGCTTCTTGGATCTGTAAATTAATGTTTTTCATCAAATTTAGAAAATATTTGGTCATTATTTCTTTAAACATCCTTTCTGCCCTTTTCTCTCCTCTCCTTCCCAGACTTCTGTTACATGTATGTTATTAGGCTTGATATGTCCCTAGCCTCTGAGGCTTTCTTTATTTTTCTTCATTTTTTTCTGTTTTTCATACTTGATGATACCAATGTATCTATCTTCAAATTCATTTTTTCTTTCTTATGCCAGATCACATCTGTTATTGAGTGTCTCTAGAGAGTTTTTAACTTCAGTTATTGTACTTTTAATCTGGAATTTCTGTTTTTTTAAATAATTTCAGTCTCTTTATTGATATTTTCTATTTGCTAAAACATCTTTCTCATACTTTCCTTTAGTTCTTTAGACATGGGTTTCTTTTCATTCTTTCACTGTATTTGAAATAGCTAATTAAAATTATTTGTCTAATAAGTGCAATATCCAGGCTTCCTCAGTGACAATTTCTATTGACTTACCCCTGTATATATAAGACATACTTTCTTGTCACTTTGTATGACTCACTATTTTTGTCAAAAACTGGACATTTTAATATAATATGGCATTGGATTCTCCCTTGCTCTGAGGTTTCTTACTATGCTTACTGTAATTGTTGTTGTTTATTTGCTTAATGACTTTCTTAGGGTTTGTTTTGTCACATATTGCTACTAAGGTCTACTGAATCATTTTAATGGTCAAGTATTGATTATTTAGAGACTTACTTAAATGCCTGGGTTGTATGTGTTTTGCAGTCTTTGTTGAGGGAGGGGCTCTCTGTGCATGTTGGGATGTGCCTTTGACTCAAAACCAGGTATTCCCCACCTTAGCCTTCCCTTCTGGCTTTGGCAGAGGCTAATTTCAAAGATGAGAATTTAGGGCCTTCACAGACCTTTTCTAAAATCACACACAGCCCTGGGCATAAGCATGGCTTACAAGATCACTAGGATTCTGTTGAAACTTTTCATGGCCTGCTATGGACATTTCATTCCCCAGATTTTCTTTTCAAATATCTTGGGCAGCTTATTGTTTTCCTTAGCTTCTATTACCTCTTCAAGCAGCTGCAAAGGTATTAAAAAAAATGCCTCTGATTATTTTCAACAAAAGTCTCCAGGAAGAGCATTGTTTGCACTGAGCAAGGTGTAAGTCAGTTCAAATAAAGATTAGTATTGCAAGTGAGATTTTCCAAAGAATTATCAGAAAGGTGAAATAATGATGGTTACCTGTGAATGGGTCTTTGAGGGACTCCAACTCTGTTCTATCCACTCCAGAGGCTTCTAGTTTTCTGATTTTCACTTTAATTGAAGGACTTATGATTTCAGTGTATCTGGGAAGAAGGGAATAGCACTTAGACAAGTTAAAACAGAACTAAGCTTTCCTACTGTGGCTCAGTGGAAATGAATTCAACTAGGACCTGTGAGGAGGCGGATTCGATCCCTGGCTTCGTTCGGTGGGTTCGGAATCCAGTGTTTCTGTGAGCTGTGGTATAGGTCATGGACATGGCATAGCCCAGCAGCCATAGTTCTGATTTGCTAGGGAGTTTCCATATGCCATGGGTGTGCCCCTAAAGAGCAAACAAAACAAAAAACCCCACTAAGCTTTATGTCTTAACAAATGTTTGGCCATTTTTATTGAATAAACACTCGCCACATTGTTGCCAGCTTTTGTGTATTTTTCAGATCTCTGAAAAGTTGATTTTGACAATGTTTTTCCATTGTGCTCACTGCCTTTATGGAGAAGAGTAGTTTTGAAGGTCCATACTCTGCCATTCCTTCTGATATTGCTCAGCAGTAAAGATAAGAAATAGATGTTTCGTGGGATGAGACAGAGAACAGGGTGCGAAGAAATAGAAAGGTTACAGAGAAACATTAATGGTCCAGTAGAGGCTGGAGACTGTGAGTTGGTAATGGTGCCAGTCTGTTGTATGAATGTGTTTTCCGACAAGCTCAGCAGAACAAGCAGAGATGTTGAGAACGAAGATTGCGAAATGAGACAAAGATTGAGGTTAACAGAGCAGGTGAGGAGAAGAGTAATAGGGCAGGAAGGTATTGAAAGCTGTATAAATAAGGAACAGAAACCACAGAGGAAGTTAATGAGTAAAAAGAGTGAATGTGTTTGAAATAAGTAAATGAGAAAACTGGAAAGAAAAAAAGTGATCAGAAGATGGCATTTTACGAATTTAGAGAGAGAATCATTGATAGTTGATTAACAAGGTTCAGTCTTATTGAAGTTATATGAGTAATGAAGAGCGAGGCTGATGGTGTTTAATCCACAATGGAGAGACCAAGATGCTTTTTTGTTGTTGTTGTTCACTAGGTGTGTCCTAGAATCCTATAGCATGCCTACCATAGTAGGAATTAAATTGATCTATATGGAAAATACATAAAGAAGGTTCATTTTCCAATTGGAGCAATTAGTGAAGGGAGAAAATGGTTTCTGAGTTAGCTGTTGAAGGGATCAAAATGCCAACAAGTAGAGATTAGTGGGAAAAGGGCATTCTTGCCAAAGGGGAAGTATAAATGATGTAATTAGGTATAAAGAACTGAGTGAAGATTGATTGTTAGTTATGCTAAATTATAGAGTATAAGTGGAGAGAGAACATCAGTAGATGGAGGCAGATGAATTAGGGTAAAATTGGAAATATCTTAAAAACCCAGCTAAGAAATGTGGTGGATTTGTATGAGGAGTTCCAGCCCCAGGAAGTTTTAAAGCAAGAGCTTGATGGGTGATCAGAATTTACAATAGCAATATAACTATGGCAACAGTGGGAAGGAACAGGTTGGAGGGGAGAATGCTTGGAGGTAGAGAGACCAGTTGGGAGGCTTTGGGAAAATGGTGATCTTCAGAACAAGGATGGTGAAAATGAAAATTAAAAGATAGATGTGAGAGGTTTTATGGAATAAAGAAAAATATGTCTGGTGATTGTCAAGATAGGATTTAAAACATTAATTTTTAATTGCTATGCTGCTCTTGCTGACACTAAAAAATTTAAGGGCGTAACATTTTTGATAAAGTCAAATGTAACCTTATGTAATTAGTCAGGATTATAATTTATTTTCTATTCCAGAGTGAATACAAACTCAGTATTTGAATTACACTATCTTTGGAGTATAGCTGTAAATAATGTTTTAAAACATTTGAAAAAGTGACTTATTCATTACAAGGTTTTATCAAAGTTTGCATTGCCAACTTAGCAGTTACACCAGGGGTTAAAAGGATGACAGGTTAACATCAATAATTTTTTTAAAAATTATTATATAAATATACCTAAATTATTTTAGATATGTGTAAGATTTTTCAAGAGACTACCTTGTCTTCCTTCACAGTTTATTATAACATAATTTTAGTACATTATTAGATCTTGACTGCCCTCTAGTGGTAGCTATCTTTTAAATGTAGGGTTTGGAGTACAGAGTGTATAGATATTTTAAGTCCTCTTTTTAAAAGTTTTATTGAAGTATAGTTGATTTACAAGGTTGTGATAATTTCTACTGTACAACAAAATGATTCAGTTATACATGTACACACATCCATTCTTTTTCAGATTCTTTTCCCACATAGATTATCATAGAATATTTGGTATAGTTCTCTGTGTTATATACAGCAGGTCCTTATTGGCCAGTCATTCCATATACCTTAGTGTGTACATGCTAATCCCAAACCTCCAATTCATCCTACTCTGTCCCCTTTGGTAACCATAAGGTTTTCAAAGTCTGTGAGTTTGTTTCTCTTCTACAAATAAGTTCATTTGTTTCCTTTTTTTTTTTTTTAAGAATAGTTGTTGGTGTTTGCCCTCTCAGTGTTAGGAACACAATATGGTATCAGACCTTACCCTTAATCTTAAAGTTAATCATGGTTGTTAAAGGCATAAATCCTGAATTTCTTCTTTGAGCCTTATAAAGTGCAGTAGGAATATATCTGCTAACTGTTCAATTTTTAAATTGTAAAATATTCTTATATTCCTTATAACAATATAACAATTATTTGTGTAACATACCTAACATAAGCTGGGATTGCCTACCAAATGTGTGAACATAGAAGGTTTAAAACCAAGGAATGCATGCTTGGGGGTGAGTTCTAAACCTTTGATGGTGGTGCTAGTGATGAGCTATTTGCCTGGCCTCTTATGTTCAGGACTCAAGAGAATTTTTGCTCCTGCATTCAATTCAGCAGTTATTTATAGGGCAGCTACTTTTGTCCAGCTGCTTGATGCTCTGGGGCATGCAAAAGAAATGCGTTGCATTTTTAAAATTATTTTTTATTTTTATCTTTTATTGGGTCTTTTTTTTTTAAAAAATATGTGGATCCAGATTTTCATTTAGTATTAGTATTTTATCAAGAAACAGAATGCTCAACTGCTAATATTAAAATGTGCTCGCATTTCTTGAGCACACTCTGTATGTTTGTGGAGTCCAGTGTCCTAGAAACATAAACCGGTAAAAGGACCTGAGTTTTTCAGAAGTTTAGTTTTCTAAAAAGCTGAAGTTTCCATACTTAGGAAATTGGGAGTTGAGTCTGTTAGTGCATACTAGAATAAGTATGATTTTATTTTCAAACGTTGACATAACTAAAAATAAGGGTGGCCTAGCTGTTAAGAATCTGGCGTTGTTCTCACTGCTGTGTCTTAGTCCTTGCTGTGGTCCAGGTTTGATCCCTGGCCCAGGAAGTTCCTCATGCTGCAGGTGTGGCCAAAAAATAAAATTTAAAAAGGATAAATATGTGAGAGCATTTTATTTTCGTGAAAACTAGTCTCCCAATATTTGTGTAGTTCCTAGCTCATATTCTGACCTCTTAGATTAGTTTAGGGAAGACTACAACCATGGTTTAAGGAAGCATTGGGTGAGTGTGCTGTTTCTAGAGGAAAATACTAATGCTGAAAATGTGGCTTTTCCTATTTTTTTTAAAGTATTGCTGCATCTGGAACTATTTTCTTAATAGTTAATTTATTTTGTCCTCAAAAAAGTGGTTTACTGTTATATCTTTCAAAAATAATTCAGTTATGAAATAATAGACATGAGAAATATTTTTTGGCCATGCCTATGGCATGTGGAAATTCCCGGGCTAGGGAGTGAACCTGAACCATGGTAGCGACCCTAGCCACAGCAGTGACAATGCCAGATCCCCAAACCCTGGGCTACCAGGGAACTGGCATGAGAATTTTTTACCCTTCACCAAAAAAATGTTTTTTTCTTTCAAGACCCTTTCCACTGCCAACTTGAATGCATCAAAAGCAAACTTTTCAAAAATTTTTGTGCTATCTGCTCCATATGGTGGTATAAATGTCTCATTTTAAAACTTATTCGTATTCATCAATTTATTTATTCTTCAGCAAGATGTTTGGATGTATTGCATGATATGAGTGTATGAAATGTGAGGTTATTACTGGGAACACAGAGATTTGCTTGGAGCAGACAGATTCTTAGGCATGAACATGTGTGTGTGTGTATGGGGAAAAGTGAAAAAACAAAACATTGTTCCTTCAGAAACTTAACCGAGCTTTTGGAAGGTCTGTCAACAGATACAGTTCATCTACATGCCCTATGATCATCACAGATATCATCAAAAGGCAATAATTGATCATTTTATTAAGTTAACTCCTATTATATGCTGGGACTTCTTAATTCTTTTTATTTTTTATTTTTTTTAATTCTCTCTAAATTGTTAAAGATGATCTGACTCCCAGCTAGTTAGTGGCAGAGCCACTTCAAACCTGAGTCTGTCTGACTCTAAACTTAGCCTTCTTAATGTGCATAACTCAGGCAAATATAGAAATAAAAGACTATTCAAAGGAAAATCAACAAAATTCTTTTTGTGGGGAAGTGGCAGGCCCATGCAAGGTAGGTAGGACCATTGATTGGAACAATTTTTCTGGAGGTCAGTTTGGCAAATATGTATGTTAAAAAATTAAACAGGTACCTTTTGAGCAACAATTATTCTTCTAGGTATTTAAACCAAGGAAATAATTTTCAAACTCTGCAGAGGCACACATTAGGATTATAGCATTATATACAAAAATAAACACTTCCCAGTAAGGGATTGGTTAATTAAATGGCTAAAGAGACATACAAGGCAAGAGTGTTCCCCCACTTTAATGATGAAAATTTATTGTATAGTAAAAAGATATGATCGATGAACATTGTAAGTGTGTCTATTGTGTAAAATCAAATACCATGATGTATTTATGTGTGCAAATACACATAGTCGACATATGGAAAGGTGTTCACCATGTTTTTTGTTGTTGTTTTTCTGACTTGATAGAGATTGGTTATTTTAAAAAAGAGCGATGGGAAATTCCCATTGTGGTTTTTGCTCAGTGGGTTAAGAAACTGACATAGTCTCCACAAGGATACTGGTTCGATCCCTGGCCTCATTCAGTGGGTTAAGAATCTGGCATTGCTTCAAGGTACAGCGAAGGTCACAGATGTGGCTCAGAACCATTGTTGCTGTGGCTGTGTTGTAGGCCAGCAGCTGTAGCTCCGATTAGACCCCTAGCCCAGGCACTTCTGTATGCCACAGGTGCAGCTGTGAAAAGAAAAATGAAAGGGGGAGAGGTGACCTAATTGTGTGTTTATGGCAATCTTTAGAGTTTATCTCAATTACTTTTATTTATTTGGTCATATCAGCAGTTAAGCTTTTATTGAACTTTTATTATTTATGAGGTCTTTCCTAACTCTTAAGAACAGATGAGAACTAATATTTAACCGGTACCCACAAGCTAGGCCAGCTACTGGAGGCAAAGTGGAAAGAACAGAGGATGTAACATTTAGCAGCTGCCAAATTCCAGCATTTGTTAGTTGTGTGACTCTGGTCACTTAAATGTCCTCCTCTGTGTTCACCCCTGATCTTAGTAGAGCTGACCACGTCCTTTGATAACTGTTCAGTGGACCCATGTCCCCAGACGCTGTGATTTCCTAGGAGGCAGCATTGCACTCCTGGCACACTGTGGCTCATGTGCAGCTCATTTCCTAAGATATGTTTCCCTTTGCACCACACGTTTATTTATTTTTTTTTGTCAGATCTCTTTAACACAGCATTTGTATGTTCTAGCACAGTCAAGGCATGGCATAGTAGAAAACATGCCCTTCAGTGTCCAGTCTGGGAAATTTATCAGTGGTTACGTTTCTCTGCTAATGTATAGCACATGCTCGCTCTCTCTCTTTCTCTCTTTGCCTCCTCCCTCTTCCTCACTTCTTGGCTGCTTCTTCCCTTTTCTCTCCCACCTGCAGATGTCTGTTTCTTATGCAGAACAGTTTCAACCTCTTTCATTGGCTTCTTCCCTCCTTCATGCCCTCAAGTTCATCTCCTGTTATCAAACCACAGAGTGGCTAGTGGGCTTTTTTCTATAAGGAAAAAAAATATCTTACATCGTCTACCCTTACAGTGTTAGTGAAGTTTAACAACCAGTGTCTCCAAAGGAAGCCTTCTGAATGCTTTCCGCTTTTTCCACCCTATCGGGGCTGATCACATATTTGAAAAGGCTTTGTAAAATGTGAACCAAGATAGGAATAGAAGGTATCATTATCACCCCTGTAGCCTTCATGACTGATGTTACGTGTTAATTACGTGTTAATTTCTCATCAACCATCACTGGGATCCCTTTACATTCGCAGCCGCCAGAGCTGAGGTGTGCAGTGGCACAGGGGAACGGTTCCGGATCTTCCGAGCTGAGAAAACTTATGCTGTGAAGGCAGGAAGGTGGTATTTTGAATTTGAGGCTGTTACAGCTGGAGACATGAGAGTTGGCTGGAGCAGGCCAGGTTGTCAACCTGATCAGGAGCTTGGCTCGGATGAACGCGCCTTTGCTTTTGATGGCTTTAAGGTGAGTGCACTTTGCTGGGGACACTGTTGTTTGTGGGGTCCTGAGGTTGTAGGCTGCTGTGCACCAGGCATCCACACTCTGTGAGTTCCCACACTGCCTGGCCGGACTCCCTGCTCTGTTCCTTTTGGAGGTCCAGTAATATAGCAAAATTCAAGATATAAAATATTAAGTGTCTATCATATGAAAAAACAAAACATCCTTGCCCATCACATGTATCAAATGCATTTGTGAGATTTTACCTATGTGTATAAAATAGTGTTGACATGTATATTAAGTTTTGGGCTTACTAGTTCAGTATATAACAGGAATATTTTTAGGTTTGACTTGAACCTTTTTTGGTTTGTATATACAGAAATGGTCCTAGAGTTCTATTTTGCTCAAGTGTGAGTGCCATTGGTTCCCAGGAGTGGGATTTTCTTCTGAAGTAGATGAAAATTAGAATGTCATTTTTTTAATGATAAATTCCCAGCTTGAGTCTCTGCCTGTACTTCTCTGTATTTGGGGGAGTAGAGAAAAACAGCCCATGTCCTTGGAAGTGTTCATTGTAGTGAAAAAAAAAAGTAAATTTCTAAAGACAGAGCTTTTCTTTTCATAGAAAGTAGGTAGGGTTAGGTTTTTTTAAATAATAGACTCTTAAAATGATGAAGTAGCATTTGGGATTTCTCAAGATTCAGTGATACACCATGTTCATGTTAGGCATTCAGAATCCCCAGGCAGCTCCTCCTGGCTGCGTAGAGCAGGGGGGTAGATAATGTACTGACTACATTTCTTCCTCCCCCCAGGGTAACAGAAGGGCTTCCATGACTCATGCCAGCAGTGGTGGGCGGGTGCTGCTCCTGGCTTTCCCTGTGACAGTGACTCTTCTGTCCCTAGGCCCAGCGATGGCACCAGGGCAATGAACACTATGGGCGTTCTTGGCAAGCAGGCGACGTCGTGGGGTGTATGGTTGACATGACGGAACACACCATGATGTTCACACTGAATGGTGAAATCCTTCTTGATGATTCAGGTTCAGAACTGGCTTTCAAGGACTTTGATGTTGGTGATGGTAAGTATACTGCATCTTGGGTGGTTTTTCAGGTTTTTGGCACAGTGAAACACTTTGTTCTGATGGTTCTTGACCCACCATCTCTGAGGGTGAGCGAGCAGAGGTTTGCAGCTATAAATCACAAGGGTGCCAAATGGCTTATTTGAAATTACTTGAGCAGAAACACTATCTGTACGACATAGCTAGGATTTTGAGAAAGCAGAAATGGTTTTTATGAGTGAGAGTAAGAAAATACATGGCAGGCGAAAGAATAGTTTTCCATAAATATTGAATTTTCCTTTAGAACTTCTCCTTTTAATCAGCTGCTCATAGCTTCTTCCTGTTCATTCATTTCAAAAAATGTAATGAGAACCTACAAAGTATCAGGTCCTCTGCTGCTTGCTGAGATGATTAAGGTGAATAAAACATTGTCCTGTCTTTATGTAGATTACAGAATACTAGGGGAAGCCCACGCTTGTATAATTTCTGTTCAGTGGATAAGTTCCAAAATAAAGAAATGAAGGAAGTTCTACAGAAGCAGAATGCAGGGAGAAAATATGTCTTCCTGTGGGGCTCTGAGATGACCTTGAGCAGGGTTGGAAAAGGAAGCCAAAAGCCCTTTGGAAGCAAATAAGAAGGCAGGTTTTCTTTAGAGCTGTACTTCTAGTAGGGTAGCCCCTGGCCACATGGAGTTATTTGAATTTACATTCATTTAAATGAAATAATGTCAAAAATTGAGTTTCTTAGTGGCATTTGCTACATGCCAAGTACTCAGTACTGACTCATGGCTAGTACAGCCCTATTGGACAGCAGAGATACAGTATTTGCATCATCCCAGAAAGTTCTCTTGGGTACTACTAATCTAGAGCACATTAAATAAGACCATATTTAACAAAATATTATATAAATATCCAAAAATGAGCTAACACTTTTATTTTTCAAAATGGCATTGATTATATCCTGTTCCTTAAATATATACATATGGATTTTACCATGTACCTCAGTAAGTACTTTTTTTTTATTTTTTATTTTTAGGGCTGCACCTGTAGCACATGGAAGTTGCCAGACTAGCATTCAAACTGGAGCCACAGCTGCCAGCCTATGTCACAGCCACAACAACATGGGATCCACGCCACTCTGCAACCTACACCACAGCTCACAGCAGTGCTAGACCCTTAACGCACTGAGCGAGGTCAGGGATTGAACCGGCATCCTCATGATACTATTCAGGTTCATTGCCACTGAGCCACAAAGGGAATTCCCCCTCACTCAGTAATTTTGATGTTCCATGAACTTTTATCACTAATGCTCAAAAAGTTAGCTGGCTCATTATTTGCATTAAGCTCAATGATTATTCATTCAACAAGTTTTTAAGTAGGTATGACCATGGTTTCTCAAAAATAGATTTGTGAAAATAATGGAAAAATTTTTTTAATTTTTATAATTTAATTTCTCCTTTTCTTACCTGTATCTCTTGGTGATGGGTAAAACTGGTACCCTAACCCTCCATCACCTGTCTCCCCTCCTCTGGTATGGCTCTCAGGAGTGTCAGCGTATCAAAGGGCAGATGAGAGAGGGGCTTTTCTGTGTTATTTGCCTGTACTGTCCACTGCTATGTATATGACCTGAGATTTTGGTTTTTTGTTATTTTTAAATGCCTGCATATTATGCTTTTCTTCCTTTGAAGTTAATTTATTGAAATATCTGTCCTTACAGTTGCTAGTGCCACTTGGTACAACCTGCTGTTGTTACAGACCTGGGACCCACGTTTGCATCAGACCTGGGAAAGTAACATTACTGGGAATCTCCCTAATTAAAAATTAACTCTTGTGGAAGAAAGACGTTAGGACTCTGAGTCACTGCAGTGCAATCAGCAATCCACACAACCAAGGAATTGGGTTGGGACCCTAGCTACTTTTTTCTTTACCTTTATATATGCCTTATATCAACATGTCATGTAATCCTTACCACCCCCAGGCAGAGTAGACTTACTAATGATGGCCATTCTGACCAGTGTGAGGTAGTACCTCATGGTAGTTTTGATTTTCATTTCTCTAGTCATTAGTGATGTTGAGCATTTTTTCATGTATCTGCTGGCCATCTGTATATCTTCTTTGAAGTAAAGTCTATTAGGGTCTTCTGCCCATTTTTCAAGTGTGTTGGGCTTTTTTATGGTGAGTTGTATGAAGTTGTTTGTATATTTTGGAGATTGAGCCTTTGTCGCTTGCATCATTTGAGACTATTTTTTCCCATTCTGTCTTTTTATTTTATGGTTTTTTTCCCTGTGCAAAAGCTTGTCAGTTTGATTAGGTCCCATGGGTTTATTTTTATCTTTATTTCTCTTGCTCTGGGAGACTGACCTAAGAAAACATTTGTACGGTTGATGTCAGACAATGTTTTGGCCTGTGTTCTCTCCAAGGAGTTTTATGCCATCTTGTCTTATGTTGAAGTCTTTAAGCCATTTTGAGTTTATTTTTGTAGTGTGAGGGTGTGTTCTGGTTTCATTGCTTTACATGCAGTTTTCCCAGCACCACCTGCTGAAGAGACTGTCTTTTTCCTATTTTACATTCTTGCCTCCTTTGTCAAATACTAATTGACCATGGGTTTCTGGGTTTATTTCTGGGTTCTCTATTCTCTTCCATTGGTCTTTATGTCTGTTTTTGTACTGGTAGACACTGTCTTGATTACTGTAGCTTTGTAATATTGTCTGAAGTATGGGAGAGTTATGCCTTCTGCTTGGTTTTTTTCCTCAGGATTTCCTTGGCAATTCTGGGTCTTTTATGGTTCCATATAAATTTCTGGATTGTTGGATCAAGTTCCATGAAGAAAGTCATGGGTAATTTGATAGGGATTGTATTGACTCTGTAGATTGCTTTGGGTACATGGCCATTTTTTTTTTTTACTTTAAAAAAATACACCTAAATATTTCTATTTTAACTCAATGAAGTTTATTATGTTTATAGTTGTGCAGTGATCATCACAACCCAATTTTACAGTGTTTCCATCCCAAATGCCCCAGTCTATCCCTCTCCCCTAAACATGTCTTCTTTGGTAACCATAAGTTTTTCAAAGTCTGTGAGTCAGTATCTGTACTGTATAGTGCAAATAAGTTCATTGTATGTTTTTTTCATATTCCACATGTAAATGATAGCATATGGCATTTGTGTCTCACTGTCTAACTTCACTTAGCATGGTAATTTCTAAGCCCATCCGTGTAGCTGCAAATGCCATTATTTCATTCCTTTTAATGGCTGAATAATACTCCATTGTGTATATGTACAGCATCTTTGTTATCCACTCCTCTGTCGATTGACATTTAGGTTGCTTCCATGTCTTGCTATTTATATAGTGCTGCAGTGAACATTGGGGTACACTTATCTTTTCGAGTCTTGGTTTTCTCTGGATAGATGCCCAGGAGTGGGATTGCTGGATCAAATGGTAATTTTATTTTTAGTTTTTTGAGAAGTTTTTTTGGGAATGAAATAGCCTAAAGTTAGACAGTGGGGATGGTTACACACATTAAAATTCTTCTGAATTACATAATTTAAATGGAAAATGCTTAAATGTCATTATTTTAAACTTGAATTTTTTTATTATTATATTACTTTGAACATAAAAAATATAGAACCTGGTAAATAATGTAACAGAAACAAACAAATAAATAAAAACATATACAGAAAACACAACATGGAAAAGGAAATAAAGTTCAGGTGGGGGAGTGGGTTGATGGTAGAAATTAGAACTGACAATGAAAGTGGTTGCAGAGCCGTTGTGCCCATGGCCTTGGTGACTACTAAAGTGGCTCCTACAAATACAGGAATAGGACCAGTAATAGTTGCAGGCTCAACCACCAGTGGTATTAGGGAAGTTAACCTGGATCTTGGCCTCCTGCAGGGCCAAGTGAACGTTCTCTCTTGAGGGGTGGTAAATCCTCATTGGGCTGTATGTCTACTACAGGAACAGGTGCCTGTTCTCCCTGGAGGAACTCTGAATCCTGATCTGGTTCTGGGTCTCCTGAAGAATCAGATGTAGTTTCTCTCTGAAGGAGCTCTGGATCCTGACATGGCTCTGTGGATCCCAACCTGGCTCAGAATCTTCTGCAGAAGCAGGTGTAGGTTCTCCCTGCAGGAGCTGTAGATCCAGACCTGACTCAGGGTCTCCTGCAAGAGTAGGTGCAGGTTCTTCCTACAGGATTTGTGAATGCTGACCTGGCTCAGAATCTCTCATAGGAGCAGGTGCAGGTTTGCACTGCATTTGTGTATCCTGACCTGAATCTTGATCTCCTGCAGGATCAGGTTAAGTTTCTCCCTGGTGGTGTTCTGGATCCTGACCTGACTCTGGATCTCTTATAGGAGCAGGTGCAGGTTCCCCCTGCAGGAGCTGTGGATCCTGTTCTTGTTCTGGGTCTCTCTTACAGGATATGATATAGCATCTCCCTGCAGGAGTTGTGGATCCTGACCTGACTCTGGGTCTCCTGCAGAAGCAGGTGCAGGCTTTTGCAGGAATTCTGGATCCCAATCTGGCTCTGGGTCTCCTACAGGAGAAGGTGGAGTTTCTTCTTGTAGTTGGGGATCCTGACCTGGCTCTGGATCTCTTGCAGGAGCAGGTTCAGGTTCTCCATGCAGGTTTTGTGGATCCTGACCAGGTTCTGGGTCTCCTGCCAAAGCAGATTTGGATTCAGGGGTGAAGTGCCCTCAGTGGTGGTGTGGTACACCAGTCCCTCATTCACAGAGAGAGATTGAGTGGTCCTGTCAACCAGCCCATCACTGAGCTCTGGTGTGGTGTTCTGCAACAATAAGACCAGCAGTCAGCCCGGTCCAGAGTTATCAGAGTACTGCCTGGCCATCCTCACTGCTGCTTCTGCCCACTCGACCTTCTCCCAGATCAGGCCCATACCTAGGTCTGTTCATATTTCCACCCAGGAGGAAAGAGATATTCCTAGAGGGCTTGGGGTAAATCTTAAGCAGAAGGGCACTGCTCTAGCTCTCCATATCCTCACACAGCCAGCTTTGACCTGCGCTTTGGGTATGACTGGCCCACCAGGCTTTTGACCTGTCCTCAGCCCACTCTTGCTAGGGGTAGACCCTCCCACCCAGTCCTACCACGCCAACCTGCCCCACCTCCACACAAACTGGGTGGGCACAGTGGGCTACCTCGCTGGGATCAGAGTGGTGGCCTGGCCTAGCCTTGCTTACCTGTGGCCTCCCTTGTTACCTTTGATTTCTCCTGGGCAAATGGCCGTAGACATCTCAAGTGAGACCTGACCCAGTGCCTATAGCATCAAAATGGGCTATTTCTGCTGGCTTCCCCAAAGCCACACACAACATGTTCACTCAAGGGTCTCCAACAAAGTGAGCTGTGTAGGGGACTTGTCTAGAATGTGGGTGCCTAGTTACCCAGGTTCCAAGTTCTCTTGGTCTTTCTTGCCAGGAAGGTGAGGTCACTTCCTGAGATCCCCTTACCCTGGCTTCCTCCTTATACAAAGCTGCCCAAGGGCACTTCTGGGATGCTGACCACTCAGCCCCTACCCCAGGCCAAGTCCAAGCACAGTGACACCCACACAGCCTACCCGCAAATCTCTTGGGAGGCCTGGATGCCACCAGGGCCCCAACTCTGAGGATGCAGTTGGATTCAGACCCAGCTTCTCCTCCTCACCAGTGATGTGACCCTGGACAAGCCACATGCCTCTCAGGATATACCTATTCTCCATCTGTGCAGTGGAGATTATTCTGGCCTCTACTTCCCAGGGAAGCCACTAGGTACATAGGCCTATAACAACTGACAGTGCCTGTAAAACCCATGGGCTGGTATCCCATGGAGCTCATACATGGACTTGGCAAAGGAAGGGTGACATAAAAGGCTAACATAGCACAAAATACAACTTATCCAGGCCTGGGTCTCCTCTGCGATATGTGGAGAGTATTCCCCTTCCTGCCTGTTTCCTAGTCCCACCATGGGAGGGTTGAAATTCAGTAAAATCCAGAGATCATCCCTCTGGCACACAACCTTCCAGATCCTCCTGTTATATTTAGGTTCAAGTCCACATGTCTCATCTTGACCCCTGTGGCGGGCTACCCCTGCAATGGCTCCCCGCATTATTGCCTCGTGGTCAAACATCCTCTGATGTAACCCCCACCTTTCCAGAGTGGATGGACATTGTGACCAGGTTCTAACATATAGACCAGTTTAGGAAAATTGTGGGAGTTCTACAAATTCCCCTTTTCCTTTGTTCATTCTGTCTGTCTCTCAGTGCTCTTTCTCTCTGACTCTTTCTCTTTCTCCCTTTCTTTGTTTCTGTCTATCTTTCTCTGTCCCCCACCCCCATAAATATATTCGCCAATCAGTGGACATTTTGATGACTTCCATATATTGGAAATTGTCAATGAGCTTAGGGGTGCATATAACTTTTATTAAAAAAAATTATAGTTGATTTATAATGTTATGTCAATTTCTGTTGTACAGCAATGTGACCCACATTCTTTTTCTCACACTATCCTCCATTATGTTCCATCACAAGTGATTGGATATAATTCTCTGTGCTGTGCAACAGGTTGTCGTTGCTTATTCACTCCAAATGCAATGGTTTGCATCTACTAAGCCCAAATGCCCAGTCCATCCCATTCCCTCCCCCTCCTCCTTGGCAACTACAAGTCTGACCTCTATGTCCATGAGTTTGTTTATTTTCTGTAGATAAATTCATTTGTACAATATATTAGATACCAGATATAAGTGATACCGTATGGTACTTGTCTTTCTCTTTCTGACTTACTTCACTTAGTATGAGAGTCTCTAGTTCCATCTATGTTGCTTCAAATGGCATTATTTTGTTCTTTTTACGGCTGAATAGTATTCCATTGTATATATGCACCACATGTTCTTAATCCTTTTATCTGTTGATGGACATTTAGGTTGTTTCCATGTCTTGGCTTTGGTAATAGTGCTGCAGTGAACACATCAGTGCATGTATCTTTTTGAATGAAAGCTTTGTCCAGATATATGTCCAGTAGTGGGATTGCAGAATCATATGGTAGTTCTATATTTAGTTTTCTGAGGTATCTCCATACTGTTTTCCATATTTGCTGTACCAATTTACATTCCCACCAATAGTGTAGGAGAGTTTTTCTTTTCTCCACACCCTCTCCAGCATTTGTGATTTGTAGACTTATAAATGACAGCAGTTTGACTGGTGTGAGGTGATACCTCATAGTAGTTTTGATTTGCATTTCTCTAATAATTAGTGATGTTGAACATCTTTTCCTGTTTGTTTTTTGTATTTTGTCCATCTGTGTGTCTTCTTTGGAGAATTATATATTTAGATTTTCTACCCATTTTTTGGTGAGATTGTGTTTTTGATATTCAGCTTCAGGAGTTGTTTATGTATTTTGGAGATTAATCTTTTGTCAGTGGCTTCATTTGCAAATATATTCATTCATTCTGTGTGTTTCCCTTTTGTTTAGGGTTTCATTTGCTGTGTAAAAACTTTTAAGTTTAATTAGTTCACATTTGTTTATTTTTATTTTTATTGTCATTACTCTAGGAGGTGAATCTGAGCAGTTATTGCTGTGCAAGAATCTACCCATCATGCTTAGCCCACACATAGGTGCCACCATCTGAAGAGGTGCAAGGGGGGCCTCACTGCCCATAGACCCACCTTCAAGAGTCTGTGCACCTGCAGAGGAAGATATTCCTGTGGCTGTCTGTCCCTCCTCCTCTTCCCTCCCCAACAATAGCACCTTGCTTCTCCTGCAGGCCCAGATCTCCTCCCGGGTTTCCTCAGCTGTAGTGCTCTGCTCCCCAGCCTTTGGCTCACCACTCTCTGGCTCCCTCAGACTATCTCCACATAGCCAATCCTTGTCCTCTCCCTGGAACTGACCTCCAGAGCCTGAGCTCAGTGCTCAGCCCCTGCCCAAGCATCTCAGGCTATGGTGTCATGAGAGGTAGTACCGATGGTCTGTGTGGCTTTCTCTCTTCTTGGTCCTCCTCAGTCCAGCTGCTATGTTTTTCTCTGAGGCTTTGAGGTCCCTCCATCTTGGCTGATCTCCTGATCAGTTAGATGGCTTCCCAGGGTGTGGGTTCCTTTCCTCTTTCACACCTCCCTCTCAGGTGTGCTAGTACCGTCCTGATTTCTTTCCTCTCTCTCCCTCTTTTTTTTTCCCTTTTGTTCTACACAGTTATGTGGAGGATTTCTTGCCCTTTTTGGAGGTGTAAAAACTCTTCTGCCAGTGTTCAGTAGATGTTCTGTGCAAATTGTTCTACATGAAGTTTTGGGGTTTTTTTTGATGTGTTTGTGGTAGAAGGTGAACACCATATCTTACTCCTCCACCATCTTGATTCTGCCTCTTGACACTAAATGTTTTGAGTGAAGATAAAGACAGTTAGTTATAAATTAGATGGATTCTAAAGAGTGTGAAGATGTTGGAAACTGGAGTAATCAGTCTCATAGTTTTGCCCAGAATCAGAAAGGGAAGGTCCTTTGACTTTTTCAGGAGTAGAACTCTTAAATATGTACTACATTCATGGAATACTTTAAGTTATGAAGTGAGGACATTTTCAATATTTAGAGTTAAGTTTCAGATTATTATTTAATATACGTCTTTTGATCTTATGTGTGTGTAATATACTCAGCATTTTATTTGAGGAAATTCATTGTAAAATGATCAGTGAATTCCATGGAACTAAATTTTTTAATCTCAGCTGACCAGTTAATTGACAGTTAAATTTTACATGTTGATGAACACAGGAAATTTCTATCTTACAGACAATTTTGAGAATAAAGTTGGTAGGTGATGAGTGAGATAATTTGTATCCATACTAGCCTTTCTTCATATTGGTGGCTTTGCCTATAGTGAATATATGTTTGAGGTAATAGAAGGAGCATTATGGAAGTGCAGCACTAAAGGCTCATTATCTGCTAGTACTGGAGAGCCAAACAGCAAGATCCAGTATGGGATGGTTTAAGTATACTTAAAAAGATCAAGGCATGAGTTGAAATAAAGTATGTCAGAACCTTGTATATATTAAACTTTTTTTCTGGATTTGATTTGATGGAAAGGATGTGATGGTTTTAAAAATGGTTTTCATATTCAGAAAGAAAAATCCTGGAGTTCCCTTGTGGCCTAGTGGTTAAGGATTCAGCAGTCACTGCTGTGACTCAGGTTCTACGCCTGGCCTGGAAACTTCTATATGTCATAGGCACGTGCCCCCAAAACAAACAAACAACCCACTTCTAATGATCTTGATGGTCTGAAATGAACCAGGAGCCAGGAAGAAAGTATGGGACTATCCCTATTGTGCCAGCATTGATGTTATAAAATCCATGAACTAAAGATACACTTGCATCACATTAGGTTTCCTAAGACCTCACTTAGCATAATTCCTTGATTCATTTTCAAAGCCAAAATGGACTAGAAGAAATAAATACCATGTCTGAAGCCTTGGGTTCTAGACCCAATTCTGAAAATAATTCTTCCTGTGTGATCTTGGGCAAATATTCCCTGTGTTTTCATTTCCTTAAAATAAAAAAAAAATACTAATTGTAAATGGTCTTTTCATGCCTCTTCCAGTTCTAAAGATCCCAGAAATCTAAGGCAAGTGTTTTCGAATGGTTTGTTTTACCCTCCCACTCTGCAGTCTTGATTCAAATTTTAACACCTCACTTAACTAGTTAAAAGAACTTAGACAAATGATTGAATAACTTAATTGTTTCCTCGTCTTAAATAAATGGGGTTAACAATTAATAATTAATGGGACTGTGCTTATGTATCATCTGGCACAAAATAGACCACCAGTAAGTGTTACCTGATCAAATAATTCAGATTTACACATTAGTGTAATATTAGCCCTTTTTATATGCTTTTGGCCATTTGGTTCAGGTTATAAATGTGGATTCCTCTCTGTATTTCAAAAAATTTGAAATCTGCAATCAGATATTCTTAGGAAAAACTGGTATGCTTGGGATCTGCTCTATCTTCTTTTCATTCCGGCCCCCATCACAGATTTCATGCCTGCATCACACCCCCACATCCTTGTGACTGCTAGTTGCTTTCCTGGACTTGCACGCTCCCAGCACACCCCTCTGCTCAGGAGTTGGGAGGCTCATCAGTGGGGAGAGTTAAAATTCGCTAAAGCCATCTGTCTTTTGTTGGAGGAAGCAATTTAGCCATAAGTTGTAGCTACTGTTTTAACAGATTTACAAATAGTTAGGGCGGATCTGGCACAGGCCCAAGTTACCAGTGTGATTCATGAGTACTAATTTAAGATCCACTGCCAGGAAGAAACCTCCGTTAGATACATCAGGCTATGTTATGTGCAAGGTGTCAGTTAAGGTAATGGAGTAGAAGTTGGAAACCACTAAGGGCAGGAAGGGAGAACCTACATTTTACTTTTGCCAGGGTGTGTGCATGAATTAGTGGAAATTTGTTTATTTGTGTTGGAATACAACTGTGCTCAGCCTAAGCCTACCTAAAACTATTAAAGAATTGAACCTCAATTATCATGTTCTGCTCTGGATAGTTATTAAGAATGAGGTCACTTAGCAGCTTGTGTGATTTATGGCAAAACTTTCTGTCCTTTGATAGCAGTTATGATTTCTTGACATTATATATATGAATAGCTCTATTTATTTACTCATTATATGCTTTCTCTATGTAAAGATAAGTTCTAGAAAGTCAGTGACCCCTGTTCATTCTGTTCCCAATTGTATCTCCAAAGCCTAGAACATTGGTTGGCATCTGGTAGGTGGTCATTAGATATTTGCCAAATGAAGGGACCTGATGCAGTGTTTAAATGTTGAAAACTTAGAGTAGGAGTTGGCCAAGTGAGGCCTGAGGGACCAGTCCAGCCTGCCGTCAGTCTTTGTGAATAAGGTTGGAACACAGCCACACTCCTTTGTTGATGGACTATCTGTGGCTGCCTCTGCACTGTCATTCAGGCTCGAGTAGTTTTGGCAGAGAACATACGGTCCAGGAGACCTAAAATCTCTACTCTGTTGATTTACAGGCCTGGCTGAGAGCATGGACCTTGAGATCTGCTGTTTCTTTTCTGGCCACTCGGCTGTGATTAAAGCTGAGACTGGACTTAAATCATTGGGAAAAGATAATTAACAATTCCTATCTCAATAAATGGTTCACTGAGAGGCAGCCTCAGATAAGCAGAGAATCAGCTGCTATTAGCGAGCCCTGGGTGGGAGCATTTCATCCCATCAGCACCTTTACTGGCAGGACACTGGCCAAAGGAAGTGGCTGAAACCTGGCCCTTTCCCAGGTGGTGGCTCAACCATGCCTGGAGTTGTCCCCCCAACCTCTCTGCTCTGATGCCACTGCTGTCTAGTCCTTCCTGCTGTGTGATGGTGCTAAGTTTTAAAATATAGTTTTTAGAAACATCTGTGGTTTTATTACCATAGCAGCTACTAAAACTGCATCTTCAGAAGTCAGAATATAATTTAACTTTTATTAAGTTCTGCTTTATTTAAATTAAAAAGATAGATCGGGAGCTTGGGCTTATCAGACACAACCTAGAATAGATTTACAAGGAGATCCTACTGAATAGCATTGAGAACTATGTCTAGATACTCATGTTGCAACAGAAGAAAGGGTGGGGGAAAAACTGTAATTGCAATGTATACATGTAAGGATAACCTGACCCCCTTGCTGTACAGTGGGAAAATAAAAAAAAATAAAAAAAATAAAAGATAAAAAATAGCGTAACTTGTACTTATGGATATACTTTTGCAAATAGATTCCCTTCAAGGGGACAAAAATGATAAAGCAATGAATATACCATCTCCTGCTATACAGTAGTGAAGAACTACATCTATTTATTTTTCATAAAATTAATAAATTATTTTTGAACATTTGAAAAACAAAGGAGTATAATGAAAGTGGTTTAAAATTATAATATATTCTCACTACCCAGAGAGAAATTTGACTTTTAATGTCTCTTTCTCCCATTTAAAATATTGAGATGTAAAAAGTTTAGTATTGCCGCCTTTTTGACTTTAAATTATAAATGTTGTCTTGAGTCATAACAACATTTTAGGGATAACTTTTGATATTTCTATCATTTTTATATTTTGAGAAATGTCAGCCCCTCAGAAAAGTGCAAAAACAGTGTGATGAATACCTGTATATGCTTCATCTGGAATCAGCAGTTCTTAAATTTTGCCAGATTAATTATACCTCCTCCTACAGTTTTATTTTGGTGAGCCCTAGGCATGATTTTTAATAACTGCACATATTTAGTTTTGTGTACATATCATAATTAACCATTCTCTTATTATGGATATTTAGTTTCTTTTACCTTTTTCATTTTCCATTTTAAATTTAGTGAGCATCCATGTTAAGTACTTTATGTATAGGATCTTATTTTTAAAACCATAACCCAACAGGGTAGATAATGCAGAAGAAAGATTAAAGCTGAGAGAATTTAAGCAACTTGCCAAAGGTCATAAAGTTTAGAAGTGATGGAGCCGAAACTGGAATCCAGGTCTCTTGGATTGCAGATTCTCTTAGTCTATTCCTAGGACTGCTTGTTTGCCCTCTTCTTACATGGTAGCTCTTTTGCTGAGTCCTCCTGACACCTGTCTCTCCTCAGCTCTTGGTGCCCCCTCTTCTCCAATGCATCAGTAGGTTATTTTGATGTTAGGTCTTCAGCTGCCTCCCCACCTCCTTAGACCATGAGAGCCTTTTAGCTGGTTCTGTGTGTTAGTCACTGAGTATTCCCAGTTTCTGGCACACAGTAGCTTCTCAGCAAATATCTCTTGGATAAAGAAACAAATCATTGAAAGTATCTTCATGCATATTACTAAATTGTTCTCTGTCATTCTTGTACTCTAATTTTATTAGCAAAATTTCTAGTACCAGCTCACTACATCCTCATTGGACATAAGAACTTGAACTTCAACAATTTATAGTCTATGTTATTTGGCCCATTTTATATCCACATCACTCTTCTGCATTTCTGATAAGAAAATGTAGGTATATCCCATTTTATTGAGTGAATATTTTATTTTTACAAAAACTATCACTTGTTTTCATAATAAAATACATTTTCATTAAAAATATTAAATTGAGAGACATAAAAAGAGAGAAAAAAGCGAGTTCACATCGTGGCTCAGCAGTAATGAACCCAACTAGTATCCAAGGTTTGATCTCTGGCCTCTCTCAGTGGATTAAGGATCTTGCGTTGCTGTGAGCTGTGGTGTAGGTCACAGAAGTGGCTCAGATCCTGCATTGCGGTGGCTGTGGTATAGGCCAGCAGCTGCTGTTCCAATTATACCCCTAGCTTGGGAACTTCCATATGCTGTGGTGTAGCCCTAAAGAAGATAAAAATTAAAAAGAGAAAGAAAAAAGTATTAAAAATCCCACCATTCTGAAATTTTTTTTTTTGCAGTGCAGATTTTTATTTATTTTTTTTAATTGTTATTTCCCTACTACAATTTTTTTTTCTACGTACAGCATGGTGAACCAGTTACACATACATGCATAGGTTATTTTTTCTCACATTATCATGCTCCATCATAAATGACTAGAACTAGTTCCCGGTGCTACACAGCAGGATCTCATTGTTAATCCATTCCAAAGGCAATAGTTTGCATCTATTAACCCCAAGCTCCCAATCCACCCCACTCCCTCCCCCTCCCCCTTGACAACCACAAGTCTATTCTCCAAGTCCATGAGTTTCTTTTCTGTGGAAAGTTTCATTTGTGTTGTATATTAGATTCCAGATATAAGTGATATCATGTGGTATTTGTCTTTCTCTTTCTGGCTTACTTCACTCAGTATGAGAGTCTCTGGTTCCGTCCATGTTGCTGCAAATGGCATTATTTTGTTATTATTTATGGCTGAGTAATATTCCATTGTATATATATATCTATACCACATCTTCCTAATCCAATCATCTGTCGATGGACATTTAGGTTGTTTCCATGTCTTGGCTATTGTGAATAGTGCTATAGTGAACATGAGGGTGCATGTGTCTCTTTTTAAGGAAAATTTTGTCTGGATATATGCCCAAGAGTGGGATTCCTGGGTCATATAGTAGTTCTATGTATAGATTTATAAAGGACCTTCATACTGTTCTACATAGTGGTTGTACCAGCTTACATTCCCACCAGCAGTGCAGGAGGGTTCCCTTTTCTCCTCACCTTCTCCATTCTCAAGAATTGATCACATACTGAGGCACAAAGTTAACCTCAACAAATTTAAGAGTATAGAAATTATTTCAAGTATCTTTTCTGACCACAATGGCATGAAACTAGAAATCCACCACAAGAAAAGAAATGAGAAAGAAACTTACTACATGGAGACTAAACAACATGCTACTAAAAAACCCATGGGTCAACAAGGAAATCAAGAAGGAAATTAAAAAGTACCTCAAGACAAATGGTAATGAATTTTTTTTGATATACATAAAAAACCTTCTGGTGTTTTTGCATCTTTAAAAGTAAAGCATATATTACATCTTTCTCTCTAGAAATAATATTGTGAATATTTTCCTATATATTAATGAGCCTTTGAACACCAGATTTTCAAAAGCGAAATACTGTTATCAGCTCAAGGAAAAGAAATGCATATATTTATTGTCCAAACCGTATTCTGTGATTGTTAAATATAGCCATAGTGAACAGTTGACATACATTTTTTTTTTGTGCATGACAACTGAGAACTTTGTTTTTTAGATGAAAATATATAAAACATACAGAAAAGTTAAGATTTTAGTATAATAAATGCCCAAAGATCTACTGTGCACATATTTTTCGGTAGCCAGTAACTTGACTTTCAGAGTTGAAACTCCTGAATATAAAGTGGTTAGGAAGAAAGGAATGTTTAGCATCTGGGGAAATGTTTCTGTCTCAGTGTCTCCTAGTTTATATTAAATGGATGTTAGATTTGCCAATTTGTGCAAATGTAGTTCAAACTCTCTCAGATCTATTGTATTTATCCAGTCTTTGATTCCTTTGGGGACACTTATTTAAGACAGCTTTCCTTGAGTACTACTTGAAGAGCTGGCACAGCTGCTGACACAGCTGTGGCTTCTTTAGTTTTAACTGGAAACTCATCATTCACACTTCCTTGAATCCAGCTGGGTGTGTTCTTGCTTCCTGGTTGGTGCGCTGTGATACAACTGTTTATTTACATATTGACATACCAATGGAGTGACATCATTATCAATTATCCCACGTAATTTTCATTGTCTTGTGATGTTCGAAGGGTTATCCATTGCTTTCACTGCCAGTCATTTCAAAAAGGAAAGTAATAGAAATCATAAGGGTAGAAATTCACCAGCTTATTCTTAGTATCTCGTGCTTTTATGATCCACAAGTTAGATCTTCTCATATGTAATCTGCGTCCAATACTGACAATAATGTACTGACTACCTGAACTTTTCTGTAAAATATTATAGAAAGAAATGAAGAGGACAGAAACACTGCCTCCACTGAAAAATATCACTTCATCCCCTTGCAAACAGTTGATTCCAGAAATCTCAATTAACATAATTAATGTAATTTCCCCTTTTTCTTTAGGAGTGGAAAGGTTAACTGACCCTACCATACATTAACGTATTTTGATTTTTTTCATTGCTCATTGCTATCGCTTTTGATTTAGTCATTTACTTTAACTTACTCTTTGATTTGATATCTTAATTATTTCTGTTAATTGTGCATCACCCTGCTTAATCTGCAGTGGCAATGACATTGAAGGAAAAGGGACAGATGGAAAAGCTTCTGTAGGATGTTAGCAACTATTTCCGAATATCTCTATGTGTTTGTTTACTTTTTTTCATTCTTAGATCTAGTGTACCCCCAAGAAAAGGGAGGCAAAATTCTCTTCAGAGATCAAAAGCAGCTATAAGTGAATGAAAACCTTAAAAAATGTTGTCTCCAATCCTATTTTTTTTTTTGTTTCCTTTGAGTTCCAGGTAAAGAAATCTGTAGCCTAGCTCTGTTGGGTGTTGGTACTTTGAGGCTCTCTAGCAACACACTTTGGGACTTCTTTCTCCCTTGCCCTTGACAAGAGAATCCCATGCACTTGGGAACCAGGAGGGTCTGGTGGGGCTGTGCCCCCTAAGGCCCCTGAAGAAGTCCCAGGTGAAAGAAGGGACTTACTTAGGTCTCACCTTTAGTAAATGATGATGCCAAGAGCACACACTGGTCCTCTCACCCTTCCATTTGATACCTAGTGTCTGTGGTGGTCTCTTTACTCCACTTTTGTTTTCACCTCAGGGTGGCAGGTCTCACAAAGGTTAAGAGTTCTGGAGCAACACTCTGGGTAATTCTCTACTAAAAGGATCTTATATGAATGAACCTGAAGATTTTGATATATTTTCTTTCTTCCCAGGATTCATACCTGTGTGTAGCCTTGGAGTGGCTCAGGTGGGCAGGATGAACTTTGGAAAGGATGTCAGCACCTTGAAATATTTCACCATCTGTGGCTTGCAAGAGGGCTATGAACCATTCGCTGTTAACACAAACAGGGATATTACCATGTGGCTGAGCAAGAGACTTCCACAGTTTCTCCAAGTTCCATCAAGCCATGAACATATTGAGGTTTGCTTTTCCTTTAAAAATCAGATCACTGCCAAAAACCAGGACAGAATGTCAGTACACATGGGAGCTCCTACTTGGACAGTTTCTGTCACTTACTTTAAAATGATGGTTTCAATGTGCTCCATTGTAGTGGAATCTAAGGGTAGGATTATTCTTTTATTTTAGGTACTTTATGAGAGGCTGTTTAGACTAAATACACTTGACCCTTGAACAAGTTTGGGGTTAATCTGAGTATAAATTATAATCGTCTCTCGGCATTGGTAGTTCCTGCACATCCGTGGTTTCAGCCAGCCTCGGATTAGGTAGTGCTGTAGTATTTGTTCCTGAAAAATACCTGCCTATAAGTGGATTCAAGCCTGTGTTGTTAAAGGATCAACTGTATATAATGTTTCTTTTTATATAGGCAATGTCAGGCTCAATATGTATATTTATAGTTATAATGTACATTTCCCAAATCATCTCTGAGTTAGAAGAGAACTATGAGTATGTCTGTGACACAGTAATCCCTTTGTTTAACGATCTAATTTATGATATTATGCCATGAGTGGGACGTATTTGGGGTTTTAAAGGTGATGCACGGTATTGTTTTTAGAATCAGGAAATTGATAGTGATTCATATTTGAACTGTTGCTTCCTCCTTTACTAGGTGACCAGAATCGATGGCACCATAGACAGTTCCCCGTGTTTGAAGGTCACCCAAAAGTCCTTCGGCTCTCAGAATAGCAGCACAGATATCATGTTTTACCGTCTGAGCATGCCCATTGAGTGTGCCGAGGTCTTCTCCAAGACTTCGGCCGGGGGAATCCCTGGCGCCAGCCTCTTTGGGCCCAAGAATGATTTGGAGGACTATGACGCAGATTCTGACTTTGAGGTTCTCATGAAGACTGCGCATGGCCATCTGGTGCCAGATCGAGTGGACAAAGACAAAGAAGCTACAAAGCCAGAGTTTAACAACCATAAAGATTATGCTCAGGAAAAGCCCTCTCGTCTGAAGCAAAGGTCATTGATCTATGCAAAATGACTTTAAATATGGAGTTATTATACAGGGGTCCCAGGAGAGGGTCATAGCAAGTAAGGGATTTCCCAGGTCAGTTCGTTCTTCCTCTTCCTCCTTTTTCACACCCAAAGGATTCTGCAGAAAACAGTAAGGCAACCTGTTTGCCATCTGATTTGTTGCCTGTGACATATTATCCCAAGAGTTACTTTTTTTTATGAGTTTTTGTCATTGTGGTAAAAATAAAATTTACCACCTTACCATTTTTTAGTGTACAGTAGAGTAGTGTTAAGAATATTCATGTGGCTGTGAAACAGATCTGCAGAAGTTTATTTTTATTTATTTATTTTTCCACTGTACAGCATGGGGGCCAAGATACACTTATATGTATACATTTTTTTTCCACCGTTCTGTTACAATATAAGTATCTGGACATAGTTCTCAATGCTACTCAGCAGGATCTCATTGTAAATCCATTCCAGGTTGTATCTGATAACCCCAAGCTCCCAATCCGTCCCACTCCCTCCCTCTCCCTCCGGGCAGCCACAAGTCTATTCTCCAGGTCCATGTTTTTCTTTTCTGTGGAAATGTTCATTTGCGCTGTATATTAGATTCCAGTTATAAGTGAAATCATATGGTACTTGTCTTTGTCTTTCTGGCTCATTTCACTCAGTATGAGATTCTCTAGTTCCACTCATGTTGCTATAAATGGTATTATGTCTTTCTTTTTTATGGTTGAGTAGTATTCCATTGTGTATATATACCACATCTTCCTAATCCAATCGTCTGTTGATGGACATTTAGCTTGTTTCCATGTCTTGGCTATTGTGAATAGTTCTGCAATGAACATGCGGGTGCATGTGTCTCTTTTAAGTAGAGTTTTGTCTGGATAGATGCCCAAGAGTAGAATTGCAGAGTCATATGGAAGTTCTATGTATAGATTTCTAAGGTATCTCCAAACTGTTCTCCATAGTGGCTGTACCAGTTTACATTCCCACCAACAGCGCAGGAGGGTTCCCTTTTCTCCACACCCCCTTCAGCATTTGTTATTTGTGGACTTATTAATGATGGCTATTCTGACTGGTGAGAGGTGGTATCTCATGGTAGTTTTGATTTATGTTTCTCTTATACTTAGCGATGTTGATCATTTTTTCATGTGCTTGTTGGCCATCTGTATATCTTCCTTGGAGAAATGTCTATTCAGGTCTTTTGCCCATTTTTCCACTGGGTTGTTGGCTTTTTTGCTGTTGAGTTGTATTAGTTGCTTGTATATTCTAGAGATTAAGCCCTTGTCCATTGCATCGTTTGAAACTATTTTCTCCCATTCTGTAAGTTGTCTTTTTGTTTTCTTTTTGGTTTCCTTTGCTGTGCAAAAGCTTTTCAGTTTGATTAGGTCCCATGGGTTTATTTTTTCTCTTATTTCTATTGCTTTGGGAGACTGACCTGAGAAAATATTCATGATGTTGATGTCAGAGAGTGTTTTGCCTATATTCTCTTCTAGGAGTTTGATGGTGTTTTGTCTTATATTTAAATCTTTCAACCATTTGGAGTTTATTTTTGTGCATGGTGTGAGGGTGTGTTCTAGTTTCATTGCTTTGCATGCAGCTGTCCAGGTTTCCCAGCAATGCTTGCTGAATAGACTTTCTTTTTCCCATTTTATGTTCTTGCCTCCCTTGTCAAAGATTAATTGACCATAGGTGTCTGGGTTTGTTTTTGGGTTCTCTATTCTGTTCCATTGGTTCCATTGCCAAAGCAATCCTGAAAAACAAAAACTAAGCAGGCGGCATAACTCTCCCAGACTTCCAGCAATATTACAAAGCCACAGTCATCAAAACACGGTACTGGTATCAAAACAGACAGACGCACCAATTAAAAAAAGAGAATTTATTTCCTCACATCCCTTGCCCACATTTTGTGATTTTGATGACTCTTTTTTTTTCTTTTTAATTTTATTTTGTTTTAAACATGTTCATGATTAAATCTGTATGCTGGCTTATCTCAGTGACTGCTTCCTGATTGTGGCTTCCTCAATCCTTTCTTTTTGGTTTAGAGAAGCCCTTTCAATATTTCTTTTAGCCTGGGTTTTGTACTGCTGTATTCTTTTAGCTTGTGTGTGTTGGAAAAAATTTTTATTTCCCCTTCTCTTTTAAATGATATTCTTGCTGGATAGAGTATTCTAAGTTGCATATTTTTTCCTTTTATTATTTTAAAAATCTCTTGCCATTCCCTCCTGGCCTGTAGAGTTTCTGAAGAGACGTCAGCTGATAACCTTATGGGGGTTCCCTCATAGGTAACATTTTGCTTTTCTTTTGCTGCCTTTAGGATCCCCTCTTTATCATTAACTTTTGCCATTTTTATTATAATGTGTCTTGGTGTGGGTCTATTTGGGTTCAACTTGTTTGGGGCCCTCTGTGCTTCCTGTATCTTGAAATCAGTATCCTTTAGATTTGGGATGTTTCCAGTGATAATTTCTTCAAATATATTTTCCATCCGCTAATCTTTTTCTGCTCCTTCTGGAATTCCTATTATACATGGATTGGCCCGCTTTATATTATCCCATAGGTCTCTTACTATTGCTTTCATGTTTTTTCATTTGGTTTTCTGTCTGCTGTCCTGTTTCGGTGATTTCCATTATTCTATCTTCCACATCACTAATTCGTTCTTCTGCATTATTCATTCTGGTTTTTACTGCCCTTAGCTCAGTTTGTATCTCTGCAAATGAATTTTCTAGTTTTTCTTGGCTCCTCCTTATATTTTCTAGTTCCTTTCTGGGGGTATCTGCATTACCATTCATATCGTCTCTTAATTCCTTCAGTATTTTCACTATTTCCCTTTTGAACGCCAAGTCTGTCAGACTACATAGGTCTCTTTCATTGTTGACTGCTTTAGGTGAGTTCTCCTGTTGGTTTAACAAGGGGTGGTTTCTCAGCTTCTTCAACTTCCTCATTGTTTTCTTTTTCTTGGTGGAGTTGTACTCCCCGTGGCCAGGCAGGGTTTGCCTTGGCACTGCTGTGGAATGTTTCCCGGGGGCTGGCATTGTTGGTCGTCTTCTTTGAGGCAGCGTGGGTTTTCTTGGGGGTCAGGGCAGGGTGCTGACAGGGTCTCTGTGATGCAAAGGAGGACTTCCTGAGGGCAGACAGGACCGGGAGGTCTGCACTGCGATGGAAGCAGATTTCACGTGGCTGGGCAGAGCTTGCTCTGGTGTTACTGGGCTGTGGGACTCTTCTACAGGGCTGGCGGTGCTGGTCAGCTGTTCCACAGGAGTGCAGCACCCCCCAAGGGCGGGAGCAGCCAGCTTGGCCACTGAGAACCAAGGGACTCTTCCCCAGGGCAGCAGGGATTGGCAGGATCACATGGCAATGAAGGCAGATTTGTATGGCCAGGCTGAGCTTGTACTAGCTTTTCTGGGCTGCGGGCCTTTTCCTGGGGGCTGGCGGTGCTAGGTGCTGCTCTGTGGGGGTGTAGCCCCTCCAGGGAGCAGGCAGGCCCGGACAGGGAAAGCCCCTGCAGTGGTTGGCTTCCTGCAAATGGTGAGGCAGCTTTCCGGTATGGCAGGCAGCCTCAGGTCTGGCGTGCATGCACATGGTAGGGGGAGGAGGGATGCATTGGGAAGCACAGCTTTCTGATAGCTGGTGGGCAAGTGAGCTCACTATGGTGTGGGGAGTATTCTGTTGTGGCCCACCTCTCCTCCTCTCCCCTCCCCAACACTGGCACCTTGTCTCTCCTGCAGATCCAGCTCTTCTCCCAGGTTCCCTCTGATGTAGCTTTCCACCCCCTAGCCCTTAGCGTATTACACCCTGAACCTGATATGCTCAGCTTCCTAGTCTCCCAGGCAGTCTCTGACCCGAGAACTGGGCAGACTGGTTCCTGGTCCCCCAAGCAGTCTCAGCACCGCCCACCCCAGCCTGTTCCCATTCCCGGGGACTAACCTCTGGAGCCGAGGTCTCGGTGCCCAGCCCCCACCCAAGCATCTCGGTTTTCGGTGACTGTGCCAGTAGTTCAGATGATCTGTTCAGTTCTCACTCTGCTCTTCAGAACTCAGACTTAGTGCTGCACTCTTCTCTGCATCTGAAGATTCCTCTGATTTGGTTGATTTTTCCGTCAAGTAGGTGACTTTCCAGGGTATGGGATCCCTTTCTCCCCCACAGTTCCCTTTCGGGAGTGCTGGTCCAGCTCTGATTCCCCTTCTCTCACTCTCCTCTTTTCTCTTGTTTTACCCAGTTATGTCATGAGATTCTTGACGTTATTGGAGTTTAGGTTCTTCTGCCAGTGATTAATTGCTGTTCTGTGTGAGTCGTTTAACCTACAGATGTGTTTTTTTTGTTGTGTTTGTGGGAGAGGGCGAGTGTGTCCCCCTACTCTTCTACCATCTTCCAATCTCCCCAGAAGTTTACTTTGCAAAACTGAAACTACACCCATAAAGGAGCTTCCCTATCCAATCTCCCCATCCCCATGGTATCACCATTTTACTTTTTGTTTCTATGAGTTTGATTGTTTTAGATACCTCATATAAATGAAATCATGCAGGATTTGTCTCCTTGTGACTGACATCTCATGTCATATAATGTCCTCAAGGTTCATACATGTGTTGTAGTGTGTGTGTGTGTCAGAACTGCCTTCATTTTTAAGGCTGAATGATATTCCAGTGTGTGTGTGTGTGTGTGTGTGTGTGTGTGTGTGTGTGTGTGTGTACACCACATTTTGTTTATCCATTCATCCATTGATGAACAGAGCAATTCCAAGTCTTAGCTATTGTGAATAGTGCTGTTATGGACATGCGTGTGCAAATATCTTTTCACGACCCTACTTTGTCTTTTGACTATATACTTGGAACTGAGATTGCTGGTAGTTGTGTATTTAAATATCTGAGGAAGATTCATATCGTTTTCCATTGCAGGTGTACCATTTGACAATCCCATCAACCCTGAACAAGGGTCCCAACTTCTCCACATCCTTGTCCAGCCTTGTCACTTTCTGGCTTTTTGATAGCAGCCATCCTCATGAGTGTGAAGTGATAACTCATTGTGGTTTTGATTTGTATTTTCCTAACGATTAGTGATGTTGAGCATCTTTTCATAGGCTCATTGGTCATTTATAGATCATGTTTAGAGAAATATAGTCAAGTTCGTTGCCCATTTTTGATGGGGTAGTTTGCTTTTTTAATTGATGAGTTGTAGGAATTTTTATCTGTTCTAAATATTAACTCTTCTCAGATACATGATTTGTAAGTACTTTTTTCCCCAAGAGTTAGATTTTAAGATATTTTGTATTTTCATTATTGGTTGAAACTTAAAGAGTATTCTCTCCAAATAATACTTTTTTTGTGGATAAGAAGGCATGTTATTTTAGCATCCTTTCTGACAGGAAATCCTAACTTATCATCTTCAGCACTATTGAAATGCTGGGTCAGATAAATATTTATTGTTAGTCTGCCCTGTGCATTGACAGATGTTATCAGGATCCTTGGTCTTCCCCTGCCAATGGCACCTGCCCAGTGTAACAACCAAAAATATCTCCAGATATTGCCCAATGTCCTCTTGGGAGCTTATCTTCCTGGTTGACAACCACTCCATTAAGTCAGTTATATGTTTATGTTTGAAATAAAACATTTTAATGTTGCTCATTCCTAGTCCTCTAATATATTTCAGATTTTTGCTTAGAAGGACAAAGCCAGATTACAGCACAAGCCATTCTGCCAGACTCACAGAAGACGTCCTTGCAGATGACAGGGACGACTACGATTACTTGATGCAAACGTCCACGGTATGAGGTTGCAGCTTTAGCCATTTATTTCTGTTTGGCAGTGATCATGCTTTTCATTTCAAATAGTTAACTTTGATTCATAATATTTAACAGGTTTTTTTGGGGGGGCGGGGGCACCCTGCAGCATATGGAGTTTCTAGGCCAAGAATCTGATTTGAGACACAGTTGTGACCTATGCTGCAGCTGCAGCAACACTGGATCCTTAACCCCCTATGCCAGGCCAGGGATCAAACCTGTGTCCCACCACTCTAGAGACACTGCCGATCCTTTTGCTCTATAGCAGGAACTCCTAGCAAGCTTATTTTAAAAATAATTATTTGCTTATCTTTTGGGGACTGAAAATGTATTTATGTCTATTCTGTTGTACATTATGCAATAAGAGAGCTAATTTAGGGGAAAAATAATCCCTAAAATGGCACCCTCTGGCCTGATTTTGCTATCTTCTTTCTTGGCAGCATTTTAATTTGCCACTTAATTTTTCCAAGGACGTTTTGTAATTTCCTTCATCTCAGCAATATGTCTACAAGATCACTTATCGTAGCCAAATGGAAAAATATGTATATATATAGCTTTGTTCTTTATAGGGTTCCCCCGTGTTTGAACTTGACTTTCACATATGAGGTCTGAACTGTTACAAAGTGATTTTAAGGAGTCAAACTCCTTTATGTTCTTGATAGGAAAAGCAAAGCATATTCAAGGTATAAAAAAGTCTGTCATAGATTAGTGTTCTTGTAGAAACCTGAAGAATTTGAAGCTTACCTGCCTTGTGGATTGATGATTTTACTACAGAAACATACTGTGTAGGTACACATCCATAATACATACTTGGAAGTATAAAGAGCCTCCAATCATTATTGGCTTAGGTGGAGTCTTTCCTCTTTTTTCCATTATTTCTGAAATAAGGCAGGATATCTGTTTTATGACTTTTCTCATTTTGCAGCATCCTTTGTGCCTATAACATTTTAGTGAGGCCAAATGATTTTCAACAAAAACATATCTTCTTAGGCAACTTAAAGACATTGCCAGTCGGAGTTTTGTTTCTATTTTCCTTTGCCAATACCTGGTGTTGCTGTCTTGACAGTACTATTACTCGGTGAGAATCTTTCCTGGACAAGAACCTGCTAACGTCTGGGTGGGCTGGATCACATCCGATTTCCATCAGTACGACACAGCCTTTGACTTGGACAGAGTTCGTACAGTCACCGTCACTCTAGGAGATGAGAAAGGAAAGGTGCATGAAAGGTTGGTTTTCCTCAGTATTTTGTACGTGAATGACATCTGATAAAAAATGTTGATAAACGTAGGCATTTTTTTCTCTTGGATTTCATGCCTGAGATAATATTCTATTTATAGAAACAATATAATCAAGCCCTTAATGTCATTGTCCTTTTGGTTGGTCATACAAACCTGTAAGGAATCTTAATGTATTGAAAGTGAAAAACATTATAAAGTCAGAGCAGTGTATCTTTTTGGGGTAATAATCATCTATTCCATCAGGTGACATCGTATTTAATTATCAGCTTTGGTTACCATTGCTTAGCCTTTGTTTTAGGGATTGGAGATGGATGAATGTGAGGCTGTTAGCCTAGGGTCTGATCTGTATCTTGGGAACTGGTTGTGGGTGGGGATAAAAAGGTATAGACAGAACGGGCTAGTGATTTAGACCAGGTGGATGCATTTGAACTCAGACTGAGGAGTAGTGGGTTCTTTCCTCAGCTTTGCCATTGACTCGCTGTGTGGCTTTGGGTAAGTCAATGACACTTTCTGTGCCATCCTTTTTCATTTGTAAAAACAAACCAAACTCAAACCAAACCTTCAAAAAAGTGAAGAAGGCCGTCTTCCTTGCAGCATAAGACAAGAGAAGGTCTGGCCATTTGCACCTACCTTTTGTGCTCACACATCCTCGCTGATCTGCTAGGTTGGTTTCTCATAGACAATGCCCTCCATAATATTGCTTTTCTTTAAGACCTGCACCATCATTTTTTTTTTTTTCATTTTTGGGGCTGCACCTGAAGCATATAGAATTCCCAGGCTAGGGTCAAATCAGAGCTGCACCTACCAGCCTATGCCACAGCCACAGTAATGCTGGATCCAAGCTGCATCTGTGACATAGGCTGCAGCTTGTAGCAATGCTGGATCCCTAACCCACTGGTGAGGCCAGGGATCAAAGCCATGTCCTCACAGACACTGTGTCAGGTTCTTAACCCACTACGCCGCAGTGAGAACTCCAGCACCACCATTTTTGGTGACTGGAAGCTCCCTCTCCTGCCTTCAGGTTTTAACACGTGAACTGTAGTGAACTTAGCACTTGAGGTGGTGGACCTAGCAAAACCCCTCCAGTGAAGAGTGCTTTACATCAGTTTCGGGGCCCTCAACCACCTGTCTGCAATATTCCGAGGGATATATTTGATTTTCAGAGATGGCAAGAGTGAAAGGAGATAAATTAATATAGGGTTGGGATATCTGATGACTTTGGTGTAGGAAATACAGGCTAGGGAAGATTATTGAATCTTACGTAAATAGCGTATAGAAACATAGGTAACTTTTTAAAAATTTATTAAAATATAGTTGATTTACAATGATGTGTTAATTTCTGTTGTATAGCAAAGTGATTCAGTTATACATAGATATATTCTTTTTCATATTTTTTCATTATGGTTTATCACAGGATATTGACTATAGTTCCCAGTGCTCTGCAGTAGGACCTTGTTCTTTCTCTATTCTGTATACACTAGTTTGCATCTGCTAATCCTAAACTCCCAATCCTTCCCTCCCCCACCCCATCCCCTGGCAACCACAAGTCTCTTCTCTATGTTGAAAGACTGACGACTTCTGATTATTCAGAAGCTGACTTCATCTCAGCTTTCTTTTTCTTTTCCTCCTACTTGCCTCCATTTGGCCTTTATGCAAACCTCATCAACATATGCACCGAGTAGTGGCCTAGAAAGACAAGGAGGCAAAACTCAAATCATTTAAGTTTGCTACCATGTCGGTAAAGGTTCTGGTGAAGGTGAAACTCAAGTAGGATTTGCTGTTAACATCACAGATTTTGCACACATCCTAGCTAAGTCTGTCTCTCCAAACTGATGGCCAGGAATTACCCAAAAAGGGGCTTAAATTTGGCCAAAATTTATATAGATCGAATCACTGTTGGATCATGTAGAATCTGCCTAAGGAAATGGATGCTTCTCGTCTCAGAATAAGTGGTAAAAAAAAATACCCATGAACAGGGAAATGACCAATTTGGATAATGATTTAATAGTTAAACTTTTTTGAACCTCAGAAAAATGTCCAGTTTGGTTTGAGTTTTTAGAGGGAAGGCGCTGGTCAGTTCTCACTTAGTTGCAGTGCGTAGTCCTGTCTTCATGAGGCGTCACGGTGAGCGATTCAGAAGACCTGATTCAGAACGTCCGCTCGAGTCAATGGAGTTTCGCTCAGAATCACAGAATCAGACCCATCATGCACCTCTCCCATTTCAGCATGAGCTTGTTGCTTGCACACCATAACTTAGGTGTAGTTTGCCAGATGTACATGCTTTCCGTTCTACCTGGGGTTGTACAAAGATAAGTTTGTTTGTTTGTTTGTTTTTCCCAAAATTCAGCATCAAACGCAGCAACTGCTATATGGTGTGTGCGGGTGAGAGCATGAGCCCGGGGCAAGGACGCAACAACAATGGCCTGGAGATTGGCTGCGTGGTGGACGCGGCCAGCGGGCTGCTCACATTTACAGCCAATGGCAAGGATCTGAGCACCTACTATCAGGTGCGTGGTCAGTAATGGCCTTGTGCTGCCAGGGGGGAAACCTTTACCCCTTTAGAGAAAAAAACACATATTGTAGGATCAAAAAGTGAATTAGAAGTTACAAGAAAATGAAAACAAAAATGAGTTAGTTCTGTACTTTTACTTCTGTTTGAATAATAACAGTGCCCTAAGCCATGCAGCATAAGCAGCGCATTCCTCCAAAGATGTTCATGTAGTCATGAAATGAAATAACTCCCAGTAATTCTTTTTTTCCTTTTTTTTTTTTTTTTTTTTTTTTTTTTTTGTCTACCCTGTGGCATATGGAGTTCCTGGGCCAGGGATCAGGTGGGAGCCGCAGTTGCAGCTTACACTGCAGCTTTAGCAACACCAGATCCTTTAACCCATTGAGCCAGGCTGGGGATTGGACATGTGTCCTGTCACTGCAGAGAAGCCACAGATCCCATTTTGTCACAGTAGGAACTCTACTCCGAGTAACTCTCAAGAGAATATCTGAATAAGAAAAAGGAAAAGTCTTCCTCTGTAATGTGTTCCTTAGGTGTTAGGAAGAAATTCTTCCTATCCCTTCCTTTACTAATATTCTTAAATTCATTTGCTTATTTAAAGGTGGAACCAAGTACAAAATTATTTCCTGCAGTTTTTGCCCAAGCTACAAGTCCCAATGTTTTTCAGTTTGAGTTGGGAAGAATAAAGGTAAGAAAGATTCATTCCTGGTCTTATATTTGAGTTATTTTTTTGTAAGGAAATAGCGCTTGTTTCTTCTTAAATGAATTCAGTATTTTGTTAGTACTGATATTAATCAAGTAATTACTTTAAGAGAAAAGTTGCCATGTTTGGAAATTCTGTAATCTCTTTCTAGTCACTGGGGTAACATAATTAATTTTAAGAATCTCTCTTTGGTCATCATAATTATATTATTCAATAAAACTAGGCTTATACAGAACAAAAATGCCAAATTATGTACAGCTCAGTAATCACTGAACTCACAGGTAAGCCAGTGAATGGGCTTGAAAAGCTGAAAGTGTGCCACCTTGTGATAAATGCAGGAGTGACATGTGCTGAGTGCTCTGGGAACATAAATGATAAGAACTGGGTAAGATGGGGTGGATCAACTAAAGCTGAAAGAGGAGGTTGATTCTTTTTTTTTTTATTTTTTTTTATTTTTTATTTTTTATTTTTTTTTATTATTATTTTCCCACTGTACAGCAAGGGGGTCAGGTCATCCTTAGATGTATACATTGCAGTTACAGTTTTTTTCCCCCACCCTTTCTTCTGTTGCGACATGAGTATCTAGACATAGTTCTCAATGCTATTCAGCAGGATCTCCTTATAAATCTATTCTAGGTTGTGTCTGATAAGCCCAAGCTCCCTATCCCTCCCACTCCCTCCCTGGTTGATTCTTAACTGTTGAACAGCAATATCAGAGTCCACTTGCTAGGAGAGGGCATTCTACATAGAGAGCTAGAGAAAGTGAAAATACATAGGCGTGAAAGTGATAAAGGTTAAGGCATTCAATGTGACCATGACAAAGGATGCTTCTGGGATGCAGCCTGAGGTTAATGCGGATGGGAAGGTGGACCAAGTCCAAGTTGAAAGGGCTGTTAAGAAGTTGACACCTATTCTGTAATAGCAGCAATCCATTGAAAATTTGAAGCAAAGAGTTGAGTATAATTGAACCTCTTTTGGAATAATATGGTAGTAACGTGAAGAAATATCTACTCTGAGAAGAATGAGAATAGGCAGTAATAACTAGGTCTTAACAATTTGATTCTGTCCCCATGGGAGAAGATGATGAGATTCGTGAAAGTAGTAAGTAGAGAGAGAGATAAACGAGAAGATGTTTTTGGTGAAAATTAACAGAATCTGTCAATGAATTGGATGAATAGAATTTGTTAATGAACTGAAATCAGTGCTGAAGGAGAATGAAGAATCAAGGATTAACTTATATAATTTTAGTTTGGCCAGCTGAGGGGTACTAACACAACAGCAAACAGAAGAGCCCACTGAAATTCAGGAAAAGGAATCGAATTGAAATTTGCAGTTGTAAACATGCCAGGGTGAGTGTAGTAGACACTTTAACCATGCTGGCTTGGCCACCTTGGACATGTCCCTTAAACCACGCAAGTTCAGTTTCTGCCTTTGTAGAATGAGAGTCCAGCTTCCATAGAAGAGCCAATGCAATATGGGCTAAAGGAATCCATGACTTTCATTAAGCAGCAGAGCATTAGTGATCTTGCCAAAATAAAATTTCAGCAAAATGATGAAAGAAGCCAATTTATCCTGTTCAAGCTTGTTCAATTCATATTATCATTTCATGGTTGAAAGAGAGAAAGGAGGCGGCCAGTTTGACTTATTGAAAACAAATTAAAATTTGACAGAGGAGTGGTAGTTTCTCACAACCCAAACTCTAAATGTGGGTCTCTTTGATGTTTCTGTTTGTGTGGTTGCTAGATATCAAATTGGATATGTCCCAAACAGGACGGCTGACCATCACTCCTCCTCCTCCTGATCCTACCAGATCTGTCAGTTAATAACAGATCCAGCTGCTCTGACCCCAAGCCTCAGAGTCATCCTTGCGTTCCCTTCTTTACGTCCCATGTCCCAGCTCCATCCCTGCATATCCTGCACCTTCTGGACTCTCTCCCTTCACTTCTGCTGGTCACTGCACTGCTCTCTATCACTGTCATTTTGTCTGGGTTACTCCTGTAGCCTCTAACTCAACCCTGTCCATCTGTTTATCATAGAACAATCTAAGTGACTGTCATTGTTTTATTTTAATTTATTTTACTTATGTATGGTTTTTGTTTGTCTTTTTTAGGGCTGAAGCTGTGGCACATGAAAGTTCCCAGGCTAGGGTCAAATTGGAGCTATAGCTGCCGGCCTACGCCACAGCCACAGCAATGCAAGATCAGAACCACATATGTGACCTACACCACAGCTCCCAGCAATGCCAGATCCTTAACCCACTGGGCGAGGCCAGGGATCAAACCCTCATCCTCATGGATACCAGTTGGGTTCATTCCCACTGAGCCTTGGCAGGAAATCCCTGAGTGACAGTCATTGTTTTAAAATGTAAATCAGATCATGTCATTTCACTGCTTGAAACCCTGAAACCCTGTTTCCCCGAGAGGAACTACCAGAAATGCCATAACAGTTGTCAAGTTCAAAAGGACCTGACATGCTATTACCTTCTGACTTCATCCCCTGCCGCTTCTCCCCTCCTTCACCCACTGCAGACACACTGGCCTCCAGCTCTTCCCCAGACGTGCCAAGCAAAACCTCCTTCTCGGCTTGTTTTCATTGACGGTTCCCTCTGCCTGGAAATTTCTTCCCCGACACGCCTACCTGGTTTTTCTTCTGTAGTCTTTCTTTAAATGTCCTCATCTTGCTGACCACCCTGCTCATTATGAATGTCTGGCATTCTGATCCCCTCATCCTGTTTTTTTTTTTTTTCTTCCTCGTGTCCATGACCTCTTTCCTAATACACTATTTAATTTAATTAAATTTCATTTAATCTCTAAAAGGGAATAAATGGAAGTTGTATGAGAGTAGCAGTGTGGTTTATTTTGCTCACTGATACATCCTCAGTGTCACATAAGGTGCCTGTTTTTTTTTTTTTCCCATTAGCAGAAGAGAATAGGAAAGTAGCTTGAGGATGAGAAAGTCTAAATAATGCAGTAAAGATGGTTCTAGAGGAGAGGGGAAGACTGTAATGCAGAAAATTGAGGTAACTGTCTTCTTGGTGCAGAGGTGGTGTCATGATCATCAATAAATGAATAAACTTTGGCAGAGTAGAGACTTCTCTTTCCCTGAGAACTGACTGAAGAATGGCTGGAGGTACATATTGGTGGTGGAGGAAGGTGTGTTGGTTAATGCTGGATTAATTCAGATTTCTTGTTTGATAGTCAGTTCTGTCTGTTGAGCTGCCTCTGGTACACTGTTGGTTACTAAAACCTGACAAACTCTGGTGATGAGTGAGTGAGTGGTATAAGGATGGATGAGGTGTTGATGAAGGATAGACCACGAGAGAGGGAGAAAGCTGTGTGGATGTGACCCTTCTTTCAGGAAGGCACTCAAAGCAGCCAAAGACTTGGCACGTGTTCCAGAGGACCCAGCTCGGGGAAGAAATATAAAGGATAGGTGGTTATACTTATTCTTGCATTCTTAGTGTGCCTTTAAAAAACATCCCAAAGTTGTGTGCCTGCCCTGAACTATTAGGTATTCTCTTCATAATATTTTCTCCACTTGTCATTTCAGGAACAGCTCAACCCAATTTCTTTTTCATTCTTTTTTTTTTTTTTTTTTTTGGCTGCTCCTGTGGCATAAAAATCCGGGGCTAGGATTGAACCTGTACCACAACAGCGGCAACACCAGATCTTTAAGCCATTGAGCCACCAGGGAACTCCTCAACCCACTTCTCTTAGTTTTTGTATTGACTGCTCAACAAGTAGCACATCTTTCATTATCTCTTTCCTATACAGAACTCTCGTCATCACCCAAGGTGTGTTATCCATTCATTCTTTCTCTGCTTCGCCATCTCCTAGAATGTGATGCCTCTCTCGGCGGGATTATTCAAGAGTGAGCACAAAAACCCAGTGCCGCAGTGTCCCCCACGTCTGCACGTGCAGTTCCTGTCGCACGTCCTGTGGAGCAGAATGCCAAACCAATTCTTGAAGGTAGACGTCTCTCGAATAAGTGAACGGCAAGGCTGGCTGGTGCAGTGTTTGGAACCTCTGCAGTTCATGTCCTTACACATCCCAGAGGAGAACAGGTTAGCCCTGAGCATCCTTGCCTGTGTGATGGGGACCCATCCAACTAGACCACTGCCCAGGGGCCCAGGGGTGGGCTGCGGAAACAAAATGGAATTGAAAAAATATGCTTTGGCACTGCAGACATGATTTTGCATATTCCACATTCGAATCTATCTCAACGACTTCATTACTGAAACGCAGTTTTTATGCCGCTATTGAAGAGGCGATCTGATAGTGGATAGTTTCTTTCCTCACTTTTATTTTTCTTAAGAGAACAAAAGCAAGTACAAATTCAAACAAGTACAACTGCACTCACACTTCAGATTTAATAGAGACAGCATCACAGAATCGTAAGATACTAGAGATGGAATAGAAATCATTTAGTTCAGTCCTTCATTTCACAGACATGAAAAGCTGAGATTGAGACATTAATGAAAGAGCATTGTGAAAAAATGTTGATATACCCTTTCTAGACAGTAAGAGTAATAATACAAAATACAATTAATATCCAAAGGTAGCTTTGTTTATTATTTAACCTTTTTCCATTGATTGCCAATTAAATTATAGAAATTTTGTTTTAGAAGCCTCATTTCTGAGTTCTCTAAGTTTGGGACCCAGATTGCCCTTCCAAAGTATCATTAAAAAGTTGAATCACAAACTGAGTGAAAATATGGCATGAAAACAACATAAACGTATTTGTTGTTCTTCTTATATTTTTAGTCTCTAATCTTAAAAAGTTGTAGGGGCTGTGTTCGTTTTTATATATTTAGACATGCCTGGCATTTTTCTTTCAATACTATTAAAATTTAACCTGTGTATTGGACAGGTGAAACCGAACATTTTTAACCGAATAGTTGGTCGATTCCTCAAAAAGTGAAATAGAGTTACCATGTGACCCATCAATTCCACTCCCAGGTGTATACCCCAGGGAGATGAAAACGTGTCCACACAAAACTTGTACACGAATGTTGCGAGCAACATTATTCACAGTAGCCAAAAAGTGGGAAGCACCCAGATGCCCACCAACTGATTGGGGGGTAAATAAAATGTGGTAGATCCATACTATGTAATTTGGCAATAAAAAGGAATGAAATAATGATAAATACCACAAATGGATGAAACTTTAAAACATTATACTAAGTTTTTAAGGAGTTATACTACCGCCACCTATTAAAGGAATTCTTTTACATGAGAAGTCCCTAAGGGAAAATCTTTGGATTATCCCTTGGAGAGAAAGAACTTAATGTTTACATACTGGGAGGAGAGGGCAGTGGACATGAGATGTGACTGCCAGTGGGTACTACTGGGTTTCTTTAGGTTTCTTTGGGGGTGATGAAAATGTTCAAAACTTCAATTATAGTAATTCTTGCACAGTTCCAGTAATATACTAAAATCAATGCATTTTGTACTTTAGGTAAATTGTATGGTTTGTAGATGGTATCTCAGGAAAGCTGTTTTAAAACAAAAGAAATTCAAAGAAAAATTAATCCAGCAAAGTGAAATTTTTTATTCATTAAATATGTATTTTCATATTTTAGGCGAAATAGATAGAGCATTCATAATGTACTCTTTAGATAGTTTAATTTTACTTTAACTTCATACTTTTTATTTTATATGAGAAAAGTTTTATTGAAATTTTCTATCTGATGATATTTTTTTAAAAAAATTGCTCAGCAACCGAGAGAAACATAACATTTGGAAGGGATTTTTTTTCTTTGTGAGGGAAAATAGTCTCTTTCTATTAAGCAGAGAACTTTAAAGATGTAACTTAATATGTTGGCTTGTCAAAAACCCAATATATGCTCTTGCCATAGTAATTTATCATTTATATTCATTATCTGTGATAAATTTCTATAAAAGAATGGACAATTTAAATTCGTACTATAAACATAAAGAATTTGAGTCAATTTCCCAAAATATATGAAATGCAAATTTGTGTAAAAGTGGTGTGGCAGAAACAAATTAGACTAGTATCCATGAGAATGTGAGTTCAATCCTTGGCCTCACTCAGTGGGTCGGGGAATCCCTTGTTGCCTTGAACTGTGGTGTAGGTTGCAGACTTGGCTTGGATCCCATGTTGCTGTGGCTCTGGTGTAGGCTGGCAGCTGCAACTCCAATTTGACCTCTAGCCTGGGAACTTCCATATGCTGCAGGGGTGGCCTTAAAAAGCAATAAATAAATAAATAAAAATTTTAAAAGTGTCACTGGATTCAGGTGGTATACAGACGGTAAGGACAGGAAAATAACAAACAAGGACTAGTTCACAGTCATTCACATCACATCTTCTCTGAGGTTGGTAAAGTCATATCCTCAATTGGCTTCACCCACTTCCTAAAAGCCTAAGAAAAATCTGATGAGTTTCAAAATTCAGATTCCAAGTGGGAAATGCCAACTAGTAGTTGAGTAGAATCTTTACGTCATACCTCAATAACATGATATTTAATAGTTTAAAAATTGATATATATGTCAATATATATGTCAATATATGTCAGTCCTCTGTTTCTTTCATGACACACCTCACTCATCATTCATAATTTAAATTACTTACTTTTTGGTTGTTTCTCTCCTTACCTGGACAATAAGCTCCCTGAGGGCAGAATCGTGTCTGTGTTGTTCACCAGTGCACAGTGATTAATAGATAGTAGGTATTCTGTGGTATTTGATGAAAAAAAGAATGATATTGAGTCATGAAAGAAATTTCCTCACTGGAGCTCTTAAAGTGTATAATGAGTTGTATTATTGAGATTTTTACTGTAATAGTAATCCCAAGGCTGGGGATGGTCTATGGGTGTGGCCCATGTGTTTTTTTTTTTTTTTTTCCTTTCATTTTTTATTTATTTATTTATTTATTTATTTTGTCTTTTTGCTATTTCTTGGGCCGCTCCCACGGCATATGGAGGTTCCCAGGCTAGGGGTCCAATCGGAGCTGTAGCCACCGGCCTACACCAGAGCCACAGCAACGCAGGATCCGAGCCGCGTCTGCAACCTACACCACAGCTCACGGCAACGCTGGATCATTAACCCACTGAGCAAGGGCGGGGACCGAACCCGCAACCTCATGGTTCCTAGTCAGATTCGTTAACCACTACACCACAATGGGAACTCCTTTCTTTCATTTTTTAAAGTCTCATTTAAGTATAGTTGATTTACAATGTTGTGATAATTTCTGTGACACAACATATTGATTCAGTTATATATACACAAATATCCATTCTTTTTCAGATTCTTTTCCCATATAGATTATCACAGAATATTAGGTAGAATTCCCTGTGCTATTCAGCTGGCCCCTATTGGCCAGACCTTTAATACACCTCATTGTAAATGTGCCAATCCCAAACTCCCAGTCCATCCCTCCCCTCCTCCCACCTGTCTTAACTATAAGTTTGTTCAAAGTCTGTGAGTCTGTTTCTATTCTGCATATGAGTTCATTTGTATCCTTTTTTTAGATTCCACATATAAGTAATATCATATAATGTTTGCCTTTCACTTTCTGACTGACTTAACTTAGTCCAATAAGCTCTAGGTCCACCCATGTTGCTGCAAATGGCGTTATTTCATTCTTTTTTAGGGCTGAGTAGTATTCCATTATATATATATATATATATATATCATACACCACATCTTTCACATTCTTCTCTTAATGGAAATTTAAATTACTTCCATGTTTTGGCTATTGTAGCTAGTGCTGCAGTGAACATTGGGGTGGCTATATCTTGCATAAGCCTTCTTCTGATAAGCAGCCGCGACCTGGGACAGGTAGCTTCCATGGCCAAGGGTGGATTTGAAGGAGGGATAACAGAGTTCCAAGGGTTTTCTTTTTACCTGTGGCAGATGTTATGTCCATTTATATTTTATTGACTACAGCAAGTCATGTAGTCAAGTCCAGAGTAATTAGAGCCAATAAGATGACTCCATTTGCAGGGAGAAGGCCAATATTTATTGATAACAATATAATTCACAACATGTGCTTAAAACCAGCCGGATGATATAGCTGACATTGTCCTTGTAACAGGTAAAATAATGAGTTATTTCTTTTGCTCTCCTCCAGTTAAAGCCATTGTTCATTAAAGTATGACTATTGCTACAAGGGGTTGGTGTGGGAAAAGAGACTAAATTGGTTGAGGTGTATCCTTTGGTTTTCCTTAACCTGAGTCAAGTTACAAGAGGTAACTACAACTCTTTCAGAATTCTCTCATTCATTCGTTCCACAAATATGTGTTAGTGCTTCTGATGCTGGATAGAAAATAGTGATCAAAATAGACATGACCCTTACCTTAAAAGACTGGTCTGGTAGCAAAGAGAGGTGCTTTAAAGAAAAGAATGTGACATCATACATGAATGATGGAGGGAGAACTGGACGTGGCAGCCATAATGTTGATTGTAGAGTCCTTATTGACATTTTGAGATTGATCAGACACTAGACTAAGTTGTGTTCTTCGACAAGAACCCAGACTGCAGATATTCTGTGTTGCTACAATGTACTGTGATTTATGTACTGTGACCATCAACCAGGCTGAGGGGCTGGGGTAGCAGTCTTCTTGGGAGGTTGAAGAGCCCAGCTAAGACGTGAAAATCCCTCCATTACACCTTGAGGGAGAGGCTTGCTCAGTCATACCTTTCCAAGAAATAAGTGCTAGCAGCTGGGCCCAGCAGTTGTATGGTTTCCTGGAAGCCAACGTGATACATGGGGCGGGTAATAATTAGCTGGGAGTTTATAATGCATGATGCTTCTCACTAGAGACTCTAGTGTCAGAAGGTGGGATCTGGAAGAAGTCTGCACCTTCAGACCACAGTGGCTTTTAATACAGTGCCCCTGACCTGAAAAGCAAAGGTACAGTGGATAGGTGTGGACAGGACGATGGGCTATCTAAAGATAGTGACAAAGCTTAACAATAAATAATCACAAGTAATCCCCACTGTGTGCTAGGCTAGGTGCTGGATGAATATTAATAAACAAAATATATGAAGTGTATAAAACCCCTAATCTTATGAGCTTATATTACAGGCTCATCAAGAGGACACCTTTCTAGATGAATGAGTGGTTCCCTTGATTATAAATATTCAGGTTTTGGAGTTCCCATCGTGGCGCAGTGGTTAACGAATCCAACTAGGAACCATGAGGTTGCGAGTTTGATCCCTGCCATTGCTCAGTGGGTTAAGGATCCGGCATTGCCGTGAGCTGTGGTGTAGGTCACAGATGTGGCTTGGATCTGGCGTTGCTGTGGCTCTGGTGTAGGCCGGCAGCTACAGCTCCGATTGGACCCCTAGCCTGGGAACCTCCATATGCCGTGAGAGCGGCCCAAGAAAATGGCAAAAAGACAATAAATAAATAAATAAATAAATAAAATCTACAGTCATTATAAAAAATAAATAAATATTCAGGTTTCTACTTTTAATGCCTTTTAGTGCCATCCATGAACCACCTGTATAATTTATTTTTTATAATTTAAAAAAAATTTTTTTGGCTCAGAGGTTAATGAACCCGACTTGCATCCATGAACATGAGGGTTCGATCCCTCGCTCAGTGGCTTAAGGAACCAGCATTGCCATGAGCTGTGGTGTAGGTTGTAGATGTAGCTTAGATCCCGTGTGGCTGCGGCCTAGGCTAGCGGCTGCAGCACCGACTGGAACCCCAGCTGGGAACCTCCATATGACACGGGTGTGGTGCTAAAAAGACAAAAAAAAAAAAAAAAAAAAAAAAAAAGTGTTTTTAATTTTTGGCTGCAGCATGTGCAAGTTCCTGGCCAGGAATCAAACCCTCACCACAGCAGTGACAACACCAGATCCTTTAACCTGCTGCCCCACCAGGGAATTCCCAACAAGTATAATTTAAATAGTTTAGAAAAATGAGCACACCCAAAGGAATTATTTGCTCTTAAAATAGACTCTTCTAAAAGGAATGACTTGATGTTAGACATATTCTGGACACATGATTTAAGGTATGATGCATGGAAAGGTCACAGGGTATGGTAGAAGCAAAATGATCTGATGCTCACTCAGATTCCCAGTAGAAACTTTCCTAAGTGAAAATGTCCCTAATAGTGTTTGTTTCACGATCAGCACATACGCATTGGAAACAAAGACACATGTTTGGGTCTGTGAGGAACGTCAAAAGAATCATCCCTCTGTTACCTGCTTCTGACTGGGTGGGTTAACAGCTGATCCTGGGTCAGAGTCAAGGCAACAGGGCCTAAAGCAAAGTTTTCTGGCTTCTTGGAGCAGGTTTGCCAAATTGAAAAAGAAAACTCAGGATTTTCCAAAGAGTGCTCAGATTCTGAGAAAAGGGGAGCCCCCAGGTTCAGCAGGAGACCCACATATCTAAGAGAGGTATCCAGAATCTTGGGGAGATGGGGGTGAAAAAGCTCTAAGGACTAGTGGTTGGAAATTTTCAACATAAAACTCTACATGGAAGGAAACTTGTAAAACACACAAAACTGATTTTTTTTTTTTTAATCGGGGCTATCATTGTTGTTCCCACTGTGGTGCAACAAGATCAATGGCATCTTTGGAGCGCTGGGACGTAAGTTTGATCCCTGGCCCTGCACAGTGGGTTAAGGATCCGGTGTTGCCAAAGCTATGGCTTAGGTAGCAACTGCTGCTCAAATCTGATGCCTGGCCCAGGAGTTCCATATGCTGCCAGGCAGCCAAAAATGAAAAGAAAAAAAAAAATCTAGGCTATCATTAAACATGTCCTAAAACACAGTTTTAAAAAATAGTGTCTGGAGTTCCCATTGTGGCTTAGCAGAAACGATCCAGACTAGGGACCATGAGGATACGGGTTCGATCTCTGACCCCACTCAGTGGGTTAAGGATCTGGATTTGGCATTGCTGTGAGCTGTGTTGTAGGTCACAACAGCTCACAGACACAGCTCATATCAGGCATTGCTGTGGCTGTGGCTGTGGCCAGCAGCTGCAACTCCAATTCGACCCCTAGCCTGGGAACTCCATATGTTGCAGCTACATCCCTAAAAAGCAAAAAAAAAAAAAAAAAAAAAAAAAACCCCACCAAAAAAACCCCCAAAGTGTCTCTTGTCGTAAGTTTTGAAGTCTGCGAGGTACATAGAACTGATGCAGAACTGTTTTAAATTTCTGTACTCCACTTCTCCCGTCTCCAGATCGGTGGACATACTGGAACTGACGGAGCAGGAGGAACTGCTGAAATTCCACTATCACACCCTCCGGCTGTACTCAGCCGTGTGCGCGCTAGGGAACCACCGCGTGGCCCACGCCTTGTGCAGCCACGTGGATGAGCCGCAGCTGCTTTACGCCATTGAGAACAAGTACATGCCTGGCCTGCTACGTGCCGGCTACTACGATCTGCTCATTGACATCCACCTCAGCTCCTATGCCACTGCCAGGCTCATGATGAACAATGAGTTCATCGTCCCCATGACAGAAGAGACCAAGAGCATCACCCTCTTCCCAGATGAGAATAAAAAGCACGGCCTCCCCGGGATTGGCCTCAGCACCTCCCTCAGGCCACGGATGCAGTTTTCCTCCCCAAGTTTTGTAAGCATTAATAACGAGTGTTACCAGTACAGCCCTGAGTTCCCGCTGGACATCCTCAAGGCCAAAACCATCCAGATGCTGACTGAGGCCGTGCAAGAGGGCAGCCTCCATGCCAGGGACCCTGTGGGCGGGACCACTGAGTTCCTCTTCGTCCCGCTCATCAAGCTTTTCTACACCCTGCTCATCATGGGCATCTTCCACAACGAGGACCTGAAACACATCTTGCAGTTGATTGAGCCCAGTGTGTTCAAGGAAGCCGCTGGTCCCGAGGAGGAGAGTGACACCCTGGAGAAGGAGCCCTGTGCCAGCGAAGACTCTAGGCTAGAAGGGCCAGCCGAGGAAGAAAGCAAAGGGGGAAAGAGGCCCAAGGAAGGCCTGCTCCAAATGAAACTGCCTGAGCCAGTTAAACTACAGGTAATCAGAAAATACGGTGTTGAATTTCAGAACCTATTAACATTGGCCTTTGTCTCCTTTGTGTGTTCGTTTGTCCCTGGGTAGTGGGAGTTCTTCATAAAGTTAACTAACTTCCTGTTGTGCTTGGGGATGTGCCTAACTTTCTTGCCTTGGGAATAGAATTCATGAATTTTCCAATCAAGTCAATTGACTAATGTTTGTAAAAGATCGATTCTGAATTTTTGTCCAGGTGGTTTCGTTGGTCAGTACATGTGCGAGTGTGGCATGCCACTGTTTCTGTGTGTGTGTGTACGCATGCATGTGTATGTGTGTGTCTGTCTGAAAAGAGATTTTTTTTTTGTCCTGCCAGTATTACCAAGTCCAAGCTTATACTACTTGCCCCATAATCAAGAGATGAAGTACTGGGATGAGGGGTAGTGACTTTATTAGGAAAGCCAGCAGACCAAGGAGATAGTAGCCTCCTGTCCCAAAGAACCATCTTGCCTAGGTTGGGATGCTGGTTACTTTTAAAGAGCAAAGAAGAGGAGGTGAGGAGTTAAAGTAGAGAAGGTGATAAGTAGTTACAAATATATCCTGGTTCCAAGTTGACCAGATTCTGTAGTCGGGGGCATCTATTTCTTCTTTCCTGCAGTCTGGAAATTTCCACCTGGATTCACAGATGGGTCAGGTCAGAATGTTTCCTGTGAGCTTAAACAAAGGTATTTTTGATTTAACGTTCAGGCAGGGGAGGCAGGGTCCCCACAGATGGGCCATTTTGCATACTTGACTAAAAAAAATTTTTTTTTTATTGTTATGGCTGTACCCATAGCATATGGAAGTTCTCAGGCCAGGAATTGAATCTGAGCTACCGCTGCAGCAGGCTGGATCCTTAATCCACTGCACCAGGCTGGGGATCAAACCTGAGCCTCTGCTCTGACCCAAGCCACTGCGATCAGGTTCTTAACCCACTGCACCACAGTGGTAACTCCCATTATGCATATTTGAAACAACAGCCCTTTAGTGATGAACTTGTAGAAAAAGCAATAGAATATGAAGGTTAAGGTAAGAGAAATAGGTCCTATGTGGAGTCAGATTTGTTCTTCCTAGTACATCAGCGCATCCTCTTCTTTCGTGTAGTCATTAACAGTTTCCTCATTCTCTCCTTGTTTCTGCAGATGCATTGCACCAGCGTTTTGTTGGTGCAAAGCTTTCCGTACCTATTCCCCTCTCCCACCCTTCCAACCTCAGGACACTTGTTCATCAGGAGATGCACCTGTTCTCACACAGCAAGATTTTACTTCCTACATTGGTTTCTAAGGAATCAAGGTCTTGCTTGTCTTTGTGCTCATCAGGCTACCCCAAGGACCCTTTCCTCATGCCTCTTTGGTTCTTAGTAGCAGTTGGATGCTCGCATCCTTGACACCCATTTCGCCCTTCCTTCCACAGGCAGCCCTGATGGAGGCCTTCCTCGGAGTCAGACCCTGGGTGGTGGTGAAGGGCGCAGCTCACTGTCTCTGGGGGAAATAGACACTTCCTTTTGTATTTCTGTCAAAACACCTTATTGCTGGAATTCCCACTGCGGTGTAATAGGATCGGCAACAATTTGGGAGCGCTGGGATGCAGGTTCAATCCCTGGCCCAGCACAGTGGGTAAAGGATATGGCATTGCCACAGCTGCAGCTTAGGTCACAACTGTGACTCAAATCTAATCCCTGGCCCACAGGGCAGCCAAAAAAGAAAAAAAAAAAATCCTATAGCTAGTCACATTAAATACTTGGCAGGAGAATAATGGATTTCTAGATGAAGGGAAATTTCAACTGGAATACTGTGAGGAAAGAGAGGGGAGGCCTGTCCCAGATGGTGACTTTTGAGCTGAGGTCAGATTGATGAGAGGGAGTTCAGTGCTTGTGAAGAAGGAGGGCAAGCGTGTTCCAGGAACTTTTCACACAGGGCACATAGCTGGACAAAGGCTCTGAGGCAGGAAGAGGCCAGGGTGGCTGCAGCTTACTGAGCGGGGGAGGGAGGGTGAGCAGGCAGAAAGCGGTTCACCTAGAGTCCAGCTGTTGGCTAAAACCAGCCGTGTGATGGGGTTTGAATTTTTTTCTAAGTTCAGTTAAAAGCAGGGAAGAATTTTAGCAGGAATTTTTTATTCTGAAAATCTCAGGGTAACTGCCGCAGGGAAGATAGTTAAGGGAGTAAGAGGGGGTGATCCCGAGCCCACCTAGCTAGGAGGCTGTCATGCTGCTCCAGACCCAAGGTGCTGGTGCTCCCACTGGGGTTGGATAAGCAGGTGAAGAGGGACGTGGACATCTCAGAACTGGCATTGACAGAAATGGCATTTTGTGGATGGTGATGCACAGGGCTTTAAAATCATTCTTAACATTGCTGTGTATTTATATCACAGTTGGCATAAAGTGTATTGAAATGTTTCCCTAAACTTTTGCAGAATGTTCTCCAGAAGGCATATTTCTCCAAATGCACTGTATTAGTTAAAAATCCTTTTGACTTCTGGTAAAAGAGTACCAGCTAACCATTTCATGAGTAAGCCAGAAAACCGCTTAATTAACGTACATGTAAAGTCTGGAGGTAGAGAGTTCTAGAATTAATGTCGTAGCTCAGTGGTATCATTGGGAACTAGATCTTTGTCTCCTCCTGTGATCCTCAGTTTATGGTTTTTATCCTAAAGTGTGTGACCTCATTCTTCCTCCAGTGCTCATGTCATTAGCCCATTATACTCATTTTGAAAAGGGTGTTCTGGTCTGTTATTCATGATGAAAAATCTTTCCCAGGAGACCTCTTGGAAATGTCTCCTTCTCTATCTTATTTCCTGTAGCACCTCCAGCTTCAGAGGAAGCCAGGACAGTACCTGTTCATTCAAGGGACATCAAAGGCTATTTGCCATGTTGGCTTAGACATATTACGTTTCATCTCCTGGGACTGGGCACATTGCCGTCTACATAAAGTCAGCATTCTGTTTATACAGGAAATGAGTTGACAACTAGCCATATCTGCCACACATTTTGATTTGATATACCTGGACCATTTTAAAGCTTCTGAAATTAAACTTGGTGTCTTTTTAATCATTCCTTTAGATGTGCCTGCTACTTCAGTACCTCTGTGACTGCCAGGTCCGGCACCGGATAGAAGCCATCGTGGCCTTTTCAGATGACTTTGTAGCTAAACTCCAAGACAACCAACGATTCCGATATAACGAAGTTATGCAAGCCTTAAACATGTCGGCTGCACTCACAGCCAGGAAAACCAAGGAATTTAGATCACCACCTCAGGAACAGGTATAAGAATGAACTGAAATGACTTCCTTTTTTACTTTGGATTTCAGTCCACCTAGGTTCCACATATTGCTAAACTATACCATGAGTTGCAAGTGAATTTTTTTCCCTGTTCTCCTTAAAATGGACAAGTTCATTTATTTTATTTTATTTTTTTAGGACTGCATCTCTGGCATGTGGAAGTTCCCAGGGTAGGGGTCGAATTGGAGCTGCAGCTGCCAGCCTATGCCACAGCTCATGGCAACGCCAGATCCTTAACCCACTGAGTGGGGCCAGGGATCAAACCCGCGTCCTCATGGATATTAGTTGGGTTTGTTATCGCTGAGCCACAATAGGAACTCCTGGTCAAGTATTTATTTGGTCAGTATTCATAGTTTCACCAAAAACAAATAAACAAAAACAAAAAAACTACTTGGTTAGTTTAAGCAAAAGAGAGCATTACGAAAAGATATCAAGTGTGTTAAGGATTCTTTGAGGAAGCCAGTGTGCCTGATTCTGAAGCTCTTCAAATAGGAATAACATCTAAGACAGGGTGAGTCTTCTGAAGCTGACACAGCACCACTCCAGCTGATAGGAAGCCTTGACACACAGGACCCAATGCTAGATTCTTTCCAATTTGTGCCTCCTAGAAGAACCAGAGTCATTGCCAGCTGTCTTGCAGGAATGTTAATCCCTTATTTGTGGTTCTTTCTCTGGTTGCTCACCTCCAAACCCCCATCCCCCTAGGGTGCAACACAACCAAAAGCCTAAACTTAAGAATGAACTAGTCTAGGGTTGTGAAATTTCTGGCATCTACTTTAGGAGGATGGGTCTCTTAGTGTGGGAAATGACCAAATATAGCTCTGATGGTCAAAAGGTATTAACTGACAGATCTCATCTTCAGTACCTTACTTTGCCTTTTCCCTCTGTATCCAAAGTATCTCTGAATGAAAGTGTCTAGGGACTGATGGCAGAATTTTTTTTTTCTCACCAGAAGATAATTTCTTTGAGGGAAGGAACATGAGGTTTTGAATATTGCTGTAAACATGTATTGAGCAGAGAACAAGTCCAGTCTCTCCCAGAGAAGCTCCATACTGTTAGGATATTTCTGTTGGGATACTTCTGCCTCTGAAAAAATGGAGTACATGTGCCTTTCCCTATTTTTCCTTCTAAATACAACTCTAATCTTGGGCATTGCATAAAAGACGACTTAAGAAGTCTCTGAAAGAGAACTGGCACACTCAGGAGCCAAGGAATGACATGGGTTGGGGGGGTGAGTTCTTCGGGCTTTCTTTTTGCCTCATCTATTCTAGATTTGGAGCTAAAGAACTCAGCAACCCAGAAATGCCAGCAGGCATAGATAAGAAAAGCCCCAACGAGGGCCATCTATGCCTAGCCAAAGGGCCAGTAAAACTGTTTTTCTAGCAGACAGAAAACTTTTACGTATTGATCATGCTACTCCAGCTGAACGCCACAGTAAACTCTGTGCACCACCCAAACAATCAGACACTGAGTAGGGTGTTTAGACTTCCACTCTCATCAGGCTGCACGCAGGTGCTCCAGCTGAGACTGGAGGGAGCTGGGACTTTATCCTGACTGAATGGTAAGGAGGCATGCCCCTTCCAAAATGTCAAGAGGCCAGTGAGGGTGATGGTACCAAGGTACTCTTAGCCTTTCCAGCCATGACTGTATGAGCTCAGGTCCAGTGAGGAACTGGCCCTCCCAAGTTTCACCCAGCAGAAGCAAGCTCTCCTCTCTTCAAGGAGGTCAAGTGGAAAAATGGACTTTCACTCCACCTGGAAGTAATGAGGCACCCAAGCCCTTCTCTTCCTAGATAGTGACCAAAGACACCAGAAGTTTAAGTAAGATCCAAAGTCTTATAACATAATACCAGGAATGTCCAGGTTTCAATTAAAATTACTCATCACATCCAGAACAGCAAAAACTTGAATAAAGAAAGGCAATCCATAGATACCAAATCTGAGATGACAAAAATTTAAAAAAGAAAGTTACAGCAAGAAAACGAAACAAAGGACATGAAGAACAAAATGAAAATTTTGGAACTGAAAAGTATAGTATCTGATTTAAAAACGCTTAATGACAGAACGAAGGGAGTAGAGAAAGAATCATTTAACTGAGAGAGGACAATAGAAATTACCTAGCTGAAAAACAGAAAATAGAGGGAAATGAATAGAGCCTCAAGGACTGGTACAAATATAGCAAAAGGTTTAACATTTGTGGCATTAGAGTTCCAGAAGGATAGGAGAAAGACAATGAGCTAAAAAAATACTTGAAAAAATAATGGTTGAAAACTTTTAAAATTTGGCAAAAGATGTAAAGAAAGAGATTTAAGAAGCTGAGTAAAACCCAAACAGGATGCCCTCCAAATCTAAACTGAGACATAATCATCAAACCTATGAAAACTGAAGACAAAAATCTTGAAAGCACTGAGTAACAAATGACAATCATGAGGAAAGACAAGTCCAGTGATGATGGATTTGTCATCAAATTGTATGGAAAACAGAAGGAATTTGTACACCATTTTTCAAGTGCTGAAAGAAAAGACCTGTCAACCCAGAGTTCTGTATGAAGTGGGAATATCCTTCAGGAATGAATGGGAAATCAAGACTTCCTCAAATTAAGGGAAACTACCAGAATTTGATTACCCTGAAAAAAATGCCAGAAGGAGGTTCTTTAGACAGAAAGCAAATGATGAAAGAAGAAAATTTGAAAAAACAACAAGACAGGATTAAAATAAGGGTAACTACAATACAATTCCTTTGTAATTATTTTCTATTTTTTTGAAAAATTCAAATAATTATTAGTTATTCTAATAGAATAATTATTAGAATTTTCTAATTATTTTTGATAGACAAAGGAAAAATGGTAACTCTCTAATGTGTTCTAAATGTGTGCATAGGAAATATTTAAGGCAATTATATTTTCTGTGTAGGAGAATAGGGACATAAAGGAAGATAAGGTATCTATACTTCATTTAAACTGGTAAAATGTTGATACCTGTACTGAGATAATTTATGTATATATAAGAGTTCCCATTGTGGCTCAGCAGTAACAAACCTGACAAGTATCCATGAGGACTTGGGTTCCATCCCTGGGACCACTCAGTTAAGGATCTGGCATTGCTGTGAGTTGCAGTGAGGTCACAGACATGGCTTGGATCTGGCTTTGTTGTGGCTGTGGCATAGGCTGGCAGCTGCAGCTCTGATTTGGCCCCTAGCCTTGGAGCCTCCATATGCTGCAGGTGTGGCCCTACAAAGACAAAAATAAATTATGTATTTATAATAACCACTGCAACCACTAAAAAGCTAGGGAAAGAGATAGACTAAAAAGTACTATGAATAATTTAAAATGGGATCCTAAAGGTAGTTCAAGGAACCCATAGCACATTGGGAAAAATAATTCAGAACAAATGGAAAAGAAGTAAAATAATAGACTTAAAATATATTGTTAAATTCATGAATGTGAACAGTCTGGTTACACTGAGTGAAAGACAAAGATTGACAGAGTGAATTTTAAAAACTTGACTTAACAATAAGCTCAATTAAAATATAATGATGTAGATATGTTGAAAGCAAAAGGATGTAAAGTGCTATGTCTTGAAAAATTAATCAAAAGGAAGTAAGAGGAGTTCCTGTTATGGCTCAGTGGTAATGAGCCTGACTAGTATCCATGAGGATGAGGGTTTGATCTCTGGCCCTGCTTAGTGGGTTAAGGATCTTGCATTGCTGTGAGTTGCAGTGTAGGTCACATACGTAGCTCACATCCCACATGGGTGTGGCTGTGGCTGTGGCATAGGCCAACAGCTGTAGCTCAGATTCAACCCCTAGCCTAGGAATTTCCTTACGCTGTACATGTGGCCCTAAAAAAAAAAAAAAAGAAAAGAAAAAGTGACTATATCAGAGCAAAGAATATTATCAGAGATATACAGGAACATCATGTAAGGATAAAAAATCAATACACCAAGAAGACAAATGTGTATGCATTGGACAACAGAGCTGCAAAATACATGAAATCAACATAGGTAAAACTGCAGGGGAAAATAGACAAATGCATAATTATAGTTGGAGACCTCAACATCCCTTTTTCAATATTCGAAAGAAAAGCTAGACAGAAAATCACCAAAAATGTAGGAGAATGCAGCACTGTCATCATCTAGCAGGATCTTTGGAAAACTCCATCCAATAACAGAAAACACATTTTTTTTTCAAATGCCCACAAAACATTTGCAAAATAGGACTGTATACTGAGACATAAAACAACCTCAACAAATATAAAATAATTGAAAATTTTCATAGAGAATATTTTTTCTCACCACATTGGAGTTAGATAAAAAATCAGTCACAGAAAGATAACAGGGAAATCTCCAAACATTTGTAAACTAAACAACTTATTTGTTTCTAAATAACACATAGTTTGAAGGAGGAAGTTTCAAGAGAAATTTAAAAATACACTTAACTGAAAGAAAATGGAAATAGCGCGTATCAGAATTTATGGAAACAGCCAAAGCTGTGTGAGAGGGAAATTTATTGCATTAAGTACTTACATTTAAAAGAGAAGGGCAAAAGACCCAAAGAGACATTTCTCCAAGGAAGATATACAGATGGTGAACAAGCACTGAATATTAGAGAAATGCAAATCAAACCCTCTATGAGGTACCACCTCACACCAGTCAGAATGGCCGTCATTAGTAAGTCCACAAATAACATGCTGGAGAGAGTGTGGAGAAAAGGGAACCCTCCTGCAGTGTTGGTGGGAATATAAATTGGTACAACCACTATGGAAAACAGTATGGTGGTATCTTAGAAAACTATACATGGAACTACCATATGACCCAGCAATACCACTCTTGGGCATGTATCCAGACAAAACTTTCCTTGAAAAAGACACATGTATGTTCATTGCAGCACTATTCATAATAGCCAAGACATGGAAACAGCCTAAATGCCCATTGACAGATGATTGGCTTAAGAAGATGTGTGTGTGTGTGTGTGTGTGTGTGTACACACAATGAAATACTACTCAGCCATAAAAAGAACAAAATAATGCCATTTGTAGCAACATGGATGGAACTAGAGACTCTCATAGTAAGTAAAGTAAGTCAGAAAGAGAAAGACAAATACCACGTGATATCACTTATATCTGGAATCAAATATATGGCACAAATGTACCTTTCCATAGAAAAGAAAGTCATGGACTTGGAGAATAGACTTGTGGTTTCCAAGGGGGAGGGGAAGGGGGAGGGAGTGGGATGGTTTGGGAATTTGGGGTTAATAGATGCAAACTATTGCCTTTGGAATGGATAAGCAAAGAGAACCTGCTGTATAGCACTGGGAACGGTGTCTAGTCACTTATGACGGAGCATGATAATGTGAGAAAAAAGAGTGTATACATGTATGTGTGACTAGGTCACCTTGCTGTACAGTAGAAAATTGACAGAACACTATAAACCAACTATAATGGAAAAAATAAAAATCATTATAAAAAATGAGAAAACACATAAATCAATAATCTAAACTGCCATCACAAAAATTTGGAAAAAGAACAACATAAACTGAAAACAAGCAGAAAGAAGGCATTAGTATAGATCAGAGGAGAAATGGATGAAAATGGAAACAGGACATTTAAAAATATCAATGAATCCAAAAGCTAGTTATTTTATAATATTAGCAGCATCAGTAAAACTCTAGGGAGTTCCCTTTGTGGCTCAGCAGTTAACAAACCTGACTAGAATCCATGAGGATGTGGGTTCCATCCCTGTCCTTGCTCAATAGGTTAATGATCTGGTGTTGCTGTGAGCAGTGATGTAGGTCACAGATGCAGCTCAGATCCCACATTGCTATGCCTGTGGTATAGGCTAGCAGCTATAGATCCAACTTGACCCCTAGCCTGAGAACTTCCATATGCTGCAGGTGCAGCCCTAAAAAAGCAAAAAATTAAAAACATTAAAAAAAATAACCTCTGAAGAGATTGACAAAGAGGAAAAAAAAAAGAAGATACAAATTGCCAAATTAGAAATGAAATGTGATATCACTACAGACCCAACAGTTGTCAATAGGATCATATGGGAATATACATGTACATACTGCCTGCTTCTGTTTATATAATGTTCTTGAAATGCCAGTAATATAGAAATGGAGAACAGATTAATGGTTGACAGGAATTAGGGATGAAGAATAGTCAAGAGGGAAGTGGGTGTGTTTATAGAAGAGTAACCAGATAATCCTGAGGTGATAGAATTGTTCTGTTTTGATTGTGTCTGTATCAGTGTCATTATCCTAGTTGTGATTCTGTACTACTGTTTTGCAGGATGTCACCCTTGGGGTAAACAGGGTAAAGGGTACTCAGGATCTGTTTGTATTATTTACTACAATAACATATGAACCTACAATATTCTCAAAATGAAAGTTTAGCAAGAAATTCACATACAACACTCTAAAAAGAAAACTCTCAGTTGTTTCCTAAAGGAAAACTGTGGACAGACTTTTCTTCATTCATAAATTTAATTCTATTTTATCTAAAATTAAAACAAATGTAATATAGCTTTTTATAGTTTAATTGAATCATTAATGTTAGAAAAAGCATTGTTATCCATGATATTGCTCTTCAATTATATTTGGTTTTCTTTCTTCTTTGATGTATTTAAAATATTCAATAAAGCATGAAATGAAAATCCATGAGAAATGCAAAAATTTTTTAAAAAAATAATGTTTTGTTCTTAGTTGATTTAAGAACACTGAGTATACAAAGATCTAACATGGAATTGCGAAAGCAAATAATATTATTTTTTAGCATACTAAGCTTTGACTAATTTGGCATATTTTGTGGTATTTGTTAGATTGAGTAAAAAATAATGCTGTTCCATCTGGGGGGCAACAGCCTAGGAATACTGAAAAAAAAATTTTCATCCTGTTTGGTTTTTATGATCTTCTTTGCTGTGCCATTCCTGAATTTTCTTCTCTTTTACTCTAGTTCTTCCTCTTGTTTTTTCAAACTTTCAGATCAATATGCTTCTCAATTTTAAGGATGACAAAAGTGAATGTCCATGTCCTGAAGAAATCCGAGACCAACTCTTGGATTTTCATGAAGATTTGATGACACATTGTGGTAAGGTCTTCCTGATTTTAAAACTCTTACTAAATTTTAGTGCAGAAGTAAGTATAGATGTAAATAGGTTCACAAATGTACAGGACACGTATTAGGAATTTATATAAGAATATTTATTATGGCAAAATGGTTAACTGACCCCCTGTGGGAAGTCATGAGGGGTATAGAGATCAGAAAGGCATTAAGACCATGCAGAGCATGACCAAAATTCTTTCTTTCTTTTCCCTCAGTGGCCAAGAGAATGAGGACATGTGACCAGGTGCTTTTGGCAGAGAGGGGAGTACTGTGTTGGTTTAGTCTGAAGAAATTTGATCACTAACAGTTGTAGTTAAGCTGGTTGAGGGGCCACACTTTAGGAGTGGCCTAGGAAATATAGCACATATCTTTTGAAATTAATTAATGCCTAAAGAACACTGTTTTATGTCAGTAGCCCAAATTTATGAAGGGGATTCTCCCCCTCTTTTCATCCTAAGAACTTTTAAAATGGAATTAATCAATTGGATGTTCTGAACATGTATTTCTTTCTCTCTTTATGCAGTGGTGTGGTTTAATCTGTGTTTCAGTGAAAGAAGATAAATTAACCATTTCTTAACTGATTGTGTATGTGTGTGTGTATATATGTATATATATGTGTGTGTGTGTGTGTGTATATATATATATCACAGTGGCATTATTTTTATTTCATGTTAATGAGAAGAGTATAAAAGTATATTAATTCAGTTTATGAATGAAGAATCACTAAATGACTACCAGAAAGTTATACTACACAGACACACACACACACATATATTATATATACATATACACACACACTGTACACACACATACACATATATAAACTATATACTATAAAGAAAGAAATACTCTAAAATGGTAGATTTATTGTTTCAGATATACAGTATTCCCTGGTTTAGATTATCTGTTTATATCTGCTCTCTGTCTATTAACTTATTCACTTGTCACTGATGCTTCTGGAAGAGATGAAGGATAAAAGACCGAGGGGGTTTTAGGGCAGAACTGTAGGTCTAAACAGTACCCAAAGTCAGAGATGCTGGAGGTTAGCCCAAGTAACAGAACTGACTTTGGCTCATGGGAAAGACTGTTCTGGCTGCTGATAGTCCTGATCCCACAAGAACAGGGGGAAAAGAGACAAAAGGAAAAGAGACAAAAGGAAAAAAGAGCAATGAGTGACTCTTACCTTTGAGTGCTACTGGGCAAGATTGCTTAAACTCTGTGTCATCATATGTTGTAGACATGGCAGCACTGCTTTAAGTTATCAATGGGGAAAAAAAAAAAGCAAAACCTGAGACTTAGGTGTCCTAAATATACTTTTTTTTTTTTTCCTTTTTATGACTGCACCTGTGGAATATAGAAGTTCTCAAGCTAGGAGTCAAACTGGAACTGCAGCTGCGGCCTATGCCACAGCCGCAGCAATGCCAGATCTGAGCCACATCTGCAACCTATGCCTCAGCTGTGGCAATGCCGATTCTTAACCCACTGAGCGAGGCCAGAGATCAAACCCACATCCTCACAGAGACAATGTCAGGTCGTTAACCCACTAAGCCATGCCAGGAACTCTTTTAAATGTATTTTAAAATATTGTTTTTTCTTTCCTTCTTTTTCCTTGTTTTCTTCCAACTAGGAATTGAGCTGGATGAAGATGGGTCTCTGGATGGAAACAGTGATTTAACAATTAGAGGACGCCTCCTCTCCTTGGTAGAAAAGGTGACATATCTGAAGAAGAAGCAGGCCGAAAAACCAGTTGAGAGTGACTCCAAGAAGTCATGTAAGCTATGAACCTATAAAGAGACAGTGCCAGAGTAACTCAACCACAGATGTCTATTCATCGTTTGAGCAAATATTATACCTGTTGAACCAGTGAGAAAATTGAGTTTTCAGCTTCTAAGAATCAAATTCTTAAGTAGATGCTTGTAGCTGCCACAAGTAGATAACAGCATCACACTCTATTTGTAGGAACATATTAAAAGATGGGAGTATTGTAAGGATGGATACACTCCCTAGAGAACTGAAAATTTAGGGACTGGATCAGAGTCCATCAAGAGAAAGAATAATGCGAGTAATTTAGCTTTCATATCCAAATACAATGCTATTGATTTTTAAATATTCTTGCATCTCATTAAACCTTTTCTTAAAATTTAAATAGCTATAGTCTAGAACTATATTTTAGTTCTGAAATATTTTCTCACGTATTATGTGTTTCTCACTCATCCGTCTCCTATTTAATAGAGGAGTCCCAGCTGATACTTTGTGACCCCAAATAAACTCACTGAGGCAATGGGTTTCTCAGACATAGCACACTCATCCAAAAGGGGTTCACGTAGTAGGTCTGTGAGATCAGATGACTTCTTATCTCACTTCTGAGGTTCCATTCATTTAAGATGCAGTGCTGGGAGTTCCCGTCGTGGCGCAGTGGTTAACAAATCCGACTAGGAACCATGAGGTTGCGGGTTCGATCCCTGGCCTTGCTCAGTGGGTTGAGGATCTGGCATTGCCGTGAGCTGTGGTGTAGGTTGCAGACGCGGCTCGGATCCCACGTTGCTGTGGCTCTGGCGTAGGCCGGTGGCTACAGCTCCGATTGGACCCCTAGCCTGGGAACCTCCATATGCCGCGGGAGCGGCCCAAGAAATAGCAAAAAGACAAAAAAAAAAAAAAAAAAAAAAAGATGCAGTGCTGGTTTATTAATAGCTTTTATGGGAAGAAGAAAATAAACTCATGAAAATCTTGGGTTTTTTTTTTTCCCCCTCTAATTTAAAGTGGAAATCTTTTCTCTATATAGTTACTTTTAAATTGATTCTTCAGTATCACAACTAAATTTGAGTCAGGTCTTCTTTAAAGTCAAAGTTCAAAGTTTCTTACAAATCCCTTTTTATTATTATCAACCTTATGATTTTGACCTATGAAAAATGACAACATGGTTTTGAGATGTGTGGAAGTATGTTGACATTTAATCTAAATTTTGTATTTGATTAGAATTGCTAGCTTTGTTTTTCCTTAGATAATGTATAGATTAAAACAGGTTAAATAGCTTCTTTTGGAAATCTTCTAGTATTATTAATGATGGGAATTAAGGACTTATGTAGGAATTGGTCACATTAGCCCTACTTAACTTTGATAATTTTACTATATATTTTAAGAGGTTTGGAAATTGTATTGCTTTTAAGGGTACTACCTCACACATCACATTGCAAGTAATCCTCTATGTATGACATAACTTTTCACCTTAATATAGCTTCACCATAAAATCCTTTTAAAGGCATTTTATTTTATTTATTTTTCATTTTTTTATTTTTTTGCTTTTTAGGGCCACACCTGCAGCATATGGAGGTTTACAGGGCGTGGATCTAATCACAGCTGTAGCTGCTGGCCTACACTACAGCCACAGCAACACCAGATCGGAGCCACATCTGCAACCTAAACCAGAGCTCATGGCAACACTGGATCCTTAGCCCAATGAGCAAGGCCAGGGATCAAACCTGCAACTTCATGGTTCCTAGTTGGATTTGTTTCCGTTGCGCCATGACAGGAACACCTAAAGGCATTTCTGAGTGACAGCAAGGGACCCACATTGAAGTAAAAATATAATTTCATAAGATCATTACTACAAATGACTCAAATGAGGAGGAGTTGGATAAAAAGAGTTTCTTGAATGCCCATGACTGATCTTTATGTCTATATGATATCAGATCTTCTGGGAGGAAAATAATGGAACAAAGAAAATAAAAATGAAATTAATAGAACAACTCACTGATTGCCCTATAGATTGCCAACAGTAATTTTGGAAAAAAAGTGGCTACAATTTTGAAACGGCTTAAATTCCTTAATTATTAGAATAGTTTCTAAAGAAAAGTTTGTGTTTCTATCCTTACATGTCTAACTCATCTTTCTTGACATACTGACATTAACAAACATTTAAATGAAGTTGATTTATTTCAAAAAATATATGTAGCCTTTTCAATTTTGGTGGAAATATAGACACCAAGTTGGGGATATGACATGGACACTTGAAATGCCCAACTAGTCTGTCTTATTTTTTTTTTAAATGAAATATCCATAATTATTTTGCAGCCACTCTTCAACAGTTGATCTCTGAGACTATGGTCCGATGGGCTCAAGAGTCTGTTATTGAAGACCCCGAGTTGGTGAGGGCTATGTTTGTCCTGCTCCATCGCCAGTATGATGGCATTGGGGGTCTGGTCCGTGCTCTGCCAAAGACCTACACCATAAACGGTGTTTCCGTGGAGGACACCATCAACCTGCTAGCATCTCTTGGTCAGATTCGTTCTCTGCTGAGCGTGCGAATGGGCAAAGAAGAAGAGAAACTTATGATTCGTGGATTAGGGTAAATGATTTAACTATTACACCTTTGTCTTATATATGTCTTCTTTATAATTGTTTATCTCAATAGTAGTACAGTAGGTGCATTAGTACAAATGACCTGTCTGGATTGTATGATCATTGCATGGGATTGTCATTTTTCTAGAGATTATGTTTTAAAGCTAAATAGGAAAACTGCTGAATGAAAAATGTGACTGATTTTACAACTAACTACATGCTAAGGTGGCTGTGATACACAACAAATATCTTAGTTTTTTGTTTTGGGTTTTTTTGTCTGTCTGTTTTTTTTTTGTTTTTTTTTTTTTTTTGTCTGTCTGTTTTTGTTTTTTGTCTTTTTAGGGTCATGCCTACAGTATATGGAAGTTCCCAGGCTAGGGGTTGAATCAGAGCTGTAGCTTTTGGCCTACAACACAGCCGCATCAACACCAGATCTAAGCTATGTCTGTGACCTACACCACAGCTCATGGCAATGCTGGATCCTTAACCCACTGAGCAAGGCCAGGAATTGAACCTATGTCCTCATGGATACTAGTCAGATTCATTACCACTGAGATACAACAGGAAATTCCAGGCTTTGTTTTTTAACTAATTTCTTAGTAATATATAATCACATAAAATACAGATTAATGAAAACACATTAAAATCCACAATGTGGGAGTTACCATTGTGGCACAGTGGGTTAATGATCTGGCTTGTCTCAGTGGATGTGCTGGTTTGACCCCTGGCCCAGCACAGTGAGTTAAGATCTATTGTTGCTGCAGCTGTGGTGTAGGTCACAGCTCCAGCTCAGATTCAGTCCCTGGCCCAGGAACTTCCATATGCCCTGGGTGCGGCCATAAAAAGAAAAAAAAAAAAAAATCAGTATCCTAATGGGACAAATGGAGAAGATGGGAAAAGCCTGGGCAACAAAAGCTAATTTTATGTTCTTTATTTATAAGAACATGAGCCTTTACTTAGAATAGTAATACTTAAATCTAACCTGAGGATACTTAATCTCCTGAGGAGGCCTCTCAGGAGAAGTGATCTTAATTAATTAAATGAGAACGGAAGCATTCCGGGAGCTGGAAAGCACTTTCTTTATTAAATGACCACGTAACAGTAATATATACTATTAGCATGTAAATCACTTAATTTAGCTAAAACTCAAAATGATTGTGGAATAAGGTAGAATTTACTTTTTTTGTAGTATTAGAAGTATCCCCAAATAACACATTTAATAAGTGACAGCCTGCTAACTGGTGGTAGAATTATAAATCCATTTAATTTGCCTAGAATTAAAGGCAAGCAAGATTTTGCAATTAAATACTTTCCAAAGTTGGTCATGCAAAAGAATTTAAATTAATGGGAGAACAAATCTCATGATTATATCTGTGGTTTGAGGGTTGATGGATATCTTGCTAAATATGCAGCTATTTAATGTGAAGGAAAGGATGCCTTTTCTTTACCGTAATTTTTTCATACATGAAATGGATCAGACCTATATTAGCCCTGGACCCCCAAGTCATTTTTATGAGTTGTAGATAAAAGCTCTCTTCATGAATATAAAACTGAACTAAACAAAATTAAAAGTTAAAAACTGAAAAAAAAAAGGAGTCATATGATTCCACTTTCCTGATAGAGCCAGAGTAAATAATAGTTAGCATATGGCTAAATGAATAGGTGAATGACTCGATTAAAGTCATCCCAGTCAAAGGGCAAGTTTCAGGGTTCCTGCAGGTTGTACATTATTTTCTTACTGTGGTTCTAACAGGAAAATGTTTTATAGAAAAGACTTTTGCCTGATTTGATATGTATTAAAATAAAAATCAACAGAGCTCTTTATTTGCAATGACTACTAAATACTAAGATTTTTAGAAGTAGCTTTACATACTTATTTTAATAATAGGTAATGCAATAATAATAATACTAAACATTCTAGGTGTCCTCTGCTACTGTTTCTTTAAATGAAATGTCTGTTTTAATAAGCTGGATTACTAGTACCTGGACTTGAATGTATATTCAGTTTCTCTTGAAGAATAAGTATCCTTTAAAGCCTTTCACCAAAATGGGGAGTTCCCATCTTGGCTCAGTGGTTAAGGAACCCAACTAGCATTCATGAGGATGTGGGTTCGATCCCTGGCCTCGCTCAGTGGGTGAAGTATCTGGCATTGCTGTGAGCTATGGTGTAGGTCATAGATGCAGCTCGGATCTGGCATTGCCGTGGCTCTGGCGTAAGCCAGTGGCTACAGCTTCAATTCGACCCCTAACCTGAGATCCTCCATATGCCGCAGGTGTGGCCCTAGGAAGGCAAAAGACTAACTAAATAAATGCCTTTCACCAGAATGGTAACATAAACGTAGCAGGAAATAACACTACTGTTATTAAACATACAAATTATGAATATAGTACTAAAAATAGCATATGTTTTTATATGCAGAGATAAACATCAATTTATACAGGAATTTTCATAAAAACATGATATAACACTGCTTCATATTTATATACAAAACAAGGTTGAACAAAATAAGGTTGGATTTAGATATCCATAAAATCAGAAATGATAAGGTTTATTTCATATAAATGAATGTTTATATATTTAGGAAATTTCTTGTAATTGATAGGAATATACAACTTGTATGTTATTTTCAATAAGCTGTCAATATTTTTGAGGAAAACCTGAATGAATTTATTAACTTTTATGGCTGAACTATGACTGCTCTTACTTTTCCATACATGCCAGTAATTATTTCCAAAATATTTGTTATGATCTCAGATAAAGTGTTATTAAAATTTTGCTCTGACTTCTGTGTTTGCCCCATACCTATGTTGCACTTTCTAGGGATATCATGAATAATAAAGTGTTTTACCAGCACCCTAATCTAATGAGGGCACTTGGAATGCACGAAACAGTGATGGAGGTCATGGTGAATGTCCTTGGAGGAGGGGAATCCAAGGTAAAGGAAATCTTTTGGTTCTCAGAGTGCCATTTATTGTAACCTCCTAGCTTACAAACGTTGCAAGTTCTAAAGGAGAGTTTTCTTTAATCCTCTTAGGACTGTTATGTATATGTGTGTAAGTGTAAGGTTTTATTTTTTATTATAGTTGATTTACAATATTGTGCTAATTCCTACTGTACAGCAAAGTGACTCAGTCATGCATATATATACATTCTTTTTTAAAAATACTATCTTCCATCATAGTTTATCCCAGGAGATTGGATATGGTTCCCTGTGGTGTACTGTAGGACCTCACCGCTTATCCATTCTAAATTTAATGGTTTTGCATCTACTAACTCCAAACTCCCAGTCCATCCCACTCCTTCCCTGCTCCCCTTGGCAACCACAAGTCTGTTCTCTATGTCTGTGAGTCTGTTCCTGTTTTGTAGATAAGTTTGTTTGTGCCATATTTTAGATTCCACATATCAGCTCTTAGAACTGTTTTTTAAAGAACACCTTTTGAAAAACAAACAAAACCTTACAGATGGAGAGGTAGATATGCTTAGATATGGTTCTATAGTTATCCCCCAGTATCCACGGGGAATGATTGAGTGCAGGACTTCCTGCAGATACCAAACTTCGCAGATAATCAAGTCCTTTAGATAAAATGGCACATGTGTGTAACTTATGCACATCTTCTCCTGCACTTTAAATTATCTCTAGATCACTTATAATACCTAATATGGTATAAACACTATGTAAATAGTTGCTGGCACATAGTGAATTCAAGTTTTGCTTTTTAGAACTTTCTGCAATTTCTGGTTTTTCAGTTAAATCTGCAGATGTGGAACCCACAGATACAGAGAGCTGACTGTAGTTTTTTTCTTTGATATTGATAACAATTTTTCTAATGCCGTATAATGTGCTTGGTTCTAAATAATTCTCATTTTGAGGGTCTTTAGAAACTTTCAAAGTTAATACTCTGCTAAATTTATAGAATTTTGAATTATAAATCCATTTCCATCATATTAGATGTCTATAACACAACCATGCTCTTCAGACCCAACTATTCTCTTGATTCAGACAACAATTAGTTCTACTAAATTCCTGATCCAGATGAAGATTTGAAGATGATGTTCTACAGCATTTGTTTTAAGACTCTCAAGTGAACTTTTAAGTGATTAAAGTTTAAATAAATTAAGACCAGAGGAATAGAATCATATAACAACTCTATATAAAGCAGTATAATTTCATGACCTCTGATTTTCAAAATGTTTCAATTTTTTTTTGAAATTTTAAAATGCATTTTTCCAAATATATAAATGAGGGACGTCTCCTATGGCACAGTAGGTTAAGAACCCAGCATTGTCACTGCAGAAGTTTGGGTCACTGCCATGGTGTGGGTTTGGCCCTGGCCCAGGAACTTCTGCATGCCTCAGGCACGGCCGAAAAATATATAGAAAGGAGTCCATATTTCTCATCTTCATACCAGTTAGACAAACTTACAAAGATATTTTTAAGTACTCTGAGAAGGACTTGGAGTCCTTGGGGATTGTCAGTGGCATACTGGAATAAGAGTTGGTTCTCAAGGGAAATGATGGGTTTGATGTGACCTAGCAGGCAGACCTTCCAGTAAGGATGGTCATTATAGGGGACAAGTTATATGCTAGTCAGGGAAGATGTGAACTCCACGAATCTTAGTAATAATCATGGTAACAGCAATAATACTGCTGATAAGAACATTACGTGGTTCCAAATATTAAACTGGGTGTTTTTCACAAACTGATTGAACTCCCTCTCCTTTACTTAAAGTAAGTGTTATTATCTATCTTATTCCAGTTTTCCAGAACATTATCGGTGAGATTGTGTACTTTTCAAAGGAAGCACAGCTAATAGTGTTGTTAGGAACCAGCAAGTGAACCTGCCTGACACTTAAACCAGGTTGATGCCACTGTTAGGTTTAAGGCTGTAGATTAATTCCAAATCAACCCACTGATGGCAGAGAGGTTTCACACTAGTGCTGGGCTTGATTTTTGGTGGCTCCAGGACTAGATAAGTCGAAGTCTAAACATTTGATGGTCTTCAAGTCTTCAGTACCTGCGGCCTGGCAGACATGGGCACACATGGATTGGAAATATGATGGAGACCTCAGCTTCTGAGCTTCTGAATGATTTATAAAAATCATTTACTTTCCCAGCTAACTAAAATGCTCTTTATGTAGGAAATTACTTTTCCCAAGATGGTGGCCAACTGTTGCCGTTTCCTCTGTTACTTCTGTCGTATAAGTCGACAGAATCAAAAAGCTATGTTTGATCATCTCAGTTATTTACTGGAAAACAGCAGTGTTGGTCTCGGTAAGTAAATGTATGACTTTCATTTAATCTTTAAAATAAAAGGGATATGCATATGACGTTTTAAAATTAAACTTTAATGTAAATTAACTTGGATTAGTGCAATATGTGCCTTGCATTTAGAAATTAAACTCTAGGTGAAAGTGTGTTTTTATACGGGAATTGTGATTGTAGTCCAATTCAGATTTTGTTTCATCTTCATTTCCATGAACAGCTTCACCAGCTATGAGAGGTTCAACACCCCTGGATGTGGCAGCAGCCTCAGTAATGGATAATAATGAACTAGCCTTAGCTTTGCGGGAGCCAGATTTAGAAAAGGTAATTAAGCAAATCCCAGCCCCATGTATTTGTTTGAGTTACACTTGTTCATAGTTGAGTCTCAAGATATTTAATTATAACTATAATTATAGTTTAATTATAGATATATATATGCTATATTACTATATAGTATGTAAATTATAGTATAATTAATATATATAGTTTGTTTATAACTATTAATTATAACTATCCTATAGTTATATGTATACTACTATAATTATATGTTGTATATTGTAGCCATATTATACTTATATATAATATTGTAATTATAAGTTATAAAGAACAAAAAAATTTGAGATGAGCTATTTTCTCTGGTTACATGTATTTTTTTCATTAGAAAGAAAGTCAACTTTACCTATATTCTTATATGTTGTTGTCCTTTCATGGTAATCTTTTGTTACTGTTGCTTTTATCATCCCATCCCAGTTTTTTATAAGTTTGTTCAACAAGTCATATACACAATTCATATCATAGAGAAGTTTGCATTTTATAATGCAAGGTATCGGACATGCCCTCTAAGCATATTAAACCACATATCTGTTTGCCAAAATATGGATAAATTTCTTTTTTTTTTTTTTTTTTTTTTTTGCTTTTTAGGACTACACCTGCAGCATATAGAAGTTCCCAGGCTAGGGGTTGAGTTGGAGTTGCAACTCCTGGCCTACACCACAGCCACAGTAGCCCAGGATCAGAGCTGCATCTGTGGCCTATACCACAGCTCACAGCAATGCCTGATCCTTAACCCACTGAGCAGGGCCAGGAATGGAACCTGCATCCTCATGGATACTAGTCAGGTTTGTTACCACTGAACCACAATGGGAACTCCCTAAATTTCTACCACATTTTAATTGCAGTTGTATTCTAAGTAGTCTTCCTAAACCCTCCCTTATAGCCAGTAAGTTTCTTGAAAGGATCATATTAATCCTCTACCCAGAATTCTTTAAAGACTTCCTCTCTCAGTTTGAGCAAAAACCTAAAAGCATTGCTATAGCTCCTAGCCCATCTGATATCACATATCAGTCTTATTTCATTGCCTATAATTCTCCTGGTCTCTCTTCTTGCTTCAGCCACACTGTACCCCTTGCTGTCACTGGAACTTGCCAGGTGTACTCCTGCACTAGGGCCGTGACATGCACTGTTCTCTCCATCTGCAGTGTTCTTCTGCCAGACATCCCTATGGCTCTTTCCCAGACATCCTTCCAGTCCTAGCTCCAAAGTCACCTTCTTTCCACCTCTTCTCTGTCCATGCTCTAATATATATATATGTATTAAAGTTTAAATATATGTGGTTTTAAATTTTATTTTAATATAAACATGTTTTACTGAAGTCTATATATTTAAATATGTTTAAAGGAGTATTTTTCTACTCCTTAATATAATGTAAGGCCAATGAGTTCAGGGTGGCTCTTTTTCTCTGTTGCTCCCTGCATTATCCTCATCTTAGAGAACAGCATTGGCTCTGAGTAGAGACTCAATGCACAGCTATTGAACCATGAAAAAGTGAACTCTTCACCAAGACCTTCTGACATGCCGTCAAGGATCATGAAGCTTTGCATCTCTGACGAACCTCTGGAGAACTTTCTCCTGTGTACAATTTGCAGTCTTGTTATCTACACACTGACAAATGGCTAATATTAAAAAGGTAGACAGGAGTTCCCACTGTGGCTCAGTGCTGACAAATCTGACTAGTATCCTTGAGCATGCAGGCTTGATCCTGGCCCCGCTCAGTAGGTTAAGGATCTGGCATGCTGTGAGCTGTGGTGTAGGTCACAGATGCCACTCAGAAGTGGCATTGCTATGGCTGTGGCATAGGCTGGAAGCTGCAGCTCTGTTTCAATCCTTGGCCTAGGAACTTCCATGTGCCTCGGGGGTGGTCCTAAAAAGACAAAAAAAAATAAAATAAATTAAAAAAGGTAGACAATGCTAAATGTCAAGCTGTTGAGGAGGATGTGGAGCAACTAGAACACTCATCTGTTGCTATTAGGGTGAAACAATTAAGTCGGTTGGAAAGTAGTTTGGCATTTTTTTTATAAGGCAAAGTCTCAAATGATGAAATTTAGGAATATTCTCCTTTTATAGAGTTGGTTCATGAACATTTTTACTATGATAGCACTTTGTTGTGATTTGTCCATATTTCTTAATTCTAAGGCTTTACTAAAGGGAGTTCATGTAGATGGTCATGAGATTAAAAAGAAGCTGCAAAATGCAATTGTTTTTAACCATCCTTTGAGGATGTCATTTACTATGTCTAGGGCAAGCACCTGATGAATTCTCATCCAGAAGGTAACCCTTTTGCTTATTGTCTTGTTTGTTGTAGGTAGTTCGATATTTGGCTGGCTGTGGACTGCAGAGTTGCCAGATGCTGGTGTCAAAGGGTTATCCAGATATTGGGTGGAATCCAGTTGAAGGAGAGAGATATCTTGACTTTCTCAGATTTGCTGTCTTCTGTAATGGTAGGATGAATTGCTTAGGGTTATTTATGATTATTAAAACTCCAAAAAAAATAGATGTATAAAATAATGAGACATTGGAGCATATTTTTATGAAGGGAATAAATAGTAGTAGAGAAATTGAATGTTATATAGTCAGTATTTTTTTCTCAGTAATTATCTATTTTATAATATTTATTTTGATAGTGATGCTAGGCTTTCATTATTAAATTTAAAATTTTAGGCACTTATATTCTTGCTGTTTTTATAATTAGATTTTAATGATAGCTTTAATCACGACTTCATTTTCTATAATGAATTTACAGACATAAATAGTTTATGCCTACATCATGTTCTTTACTTTGAAAACTTTAAGTGCGAGGCAAGAAATTTACTGTGTCTTAGGTATGGACAACTAGGCATTTGGATTCAACTTTGGCTCTGCTACTACTTTCTTTGGTTTTAGTTACTTTTCTTTAAATATGAAGGAATTAGTATAACATTGTTGCTCAGAACTTCTATGTGGTTGATTCTTGTTTACTCCTATCTCCACTTGCTCCTAGGAGAGAGCGTGGAGGAGAATGCCAACGTCGTGGTGAGATTGCTCATCCGAAGGCCCGAGTGTTTTGGTCCTGCCTTGAGGGGGGAAGGTGGGAATGGCCTGCTTGCAGCCATGGAAGAAGCCATAAAAATAGCTGAGGATCCTTCTCGAGATGGTCCCTCACCAACTAGCGGATCCAGCAAAATGCCGTAGGTCAAATACACACTCTCTTAAGGGGAAATAACTGCTTGATTTGAAATTGTATAAAATAGAATTGGCATTGTCTTAATTGTAGAATGTCTCCCCTTAAAAATCAAATGTGTTTGGGGAGAAGGGATGGAATTTGCTGTTGCAGTAGGGTGAATGAACAAGGAGAGACCTCAGGAAGATTGTGTGGGTTTAATGGAAAGAAATTTAGGTTGAGGAGATATATTTTAGGAATCTTCCCAGAGCTCTATGGCATAAATGGCGGGTGAGCCTTTGAAATTAGAGCTTGGTAGGAGGCTCAAGAGAATGAGTTTTCATGATAATAGTAAGAGAGAAAGAGACCTTTAGCAAGTAGTTGGAGACTTAACTAAACTGGTATATGTTGGCACAGTTCAGAAAAGGGAATGTGGTCATTTTGAGGAGTAAGATGCTTCATTAAGGTCTTGGTGACAGATGGGGGAGACAGTGACTACCTTACATTTCCCCGTAGAATTTGTTGTTAATACTTGTTTCCAGAAGTAAGTTCATCCAGGCAGGCTGCTTCCTATTTTTTTAATCTGTAGAGCTGAGTGTCCTGCCAAGGGGGCACGTAGCCACACTGCTGGAAACATTGGTAAAAATATAACATAAAGCTTACTGAGGGCAATTTTCCAAGCAAAGAAGTCATCCTGCAAACCCTGGTTTCTTCCATTTTCAGACAAGGCATAAATGTACCATCCACACCAAGGCCAGGGTTTCAGGCTGGGAGCACTCCATGCGTATGTTACGTACTGATCAGTTAGCCATCGAGGAACTACGGGTCCTTTAGTTTCTCTGAGTAGTAGAAAATATATCAAGAGATCTCTAGCCAAGTGCCACATGAGCAGGTTGTTCACCAAAGGGCCTAGGGGACAGGTTTGCGCTCCAGGAACAATATTGTCAATGGGCCTTGCCGTCATTCTGCAGACTTCTGAATCCACCCAAGGATGAAAGACATGATCTTCCAGGACTGTCCTAAATTGTCTCTCCTTGATGAAATAACGAGATATTTATACTTGGGAGTGGGTGGGTGGGCAGAGTAAAGAGAGAAGTGAATAAATGAAGTCACATTTACAGAGCACTCTGGGCAAATCACCGTATTGGGCGCCTTGCACATGTCATCATAAAGGGTAAAAGATTGTCACCTTTTCTGTAAATGTTACGCTGTTTATAAAAGTAAACATTCCACGTCTTTCTTTTCTCTTTTTTTCTTTTTAAGGCCACACTTGCAGCATATGGAAGTTCCTGGGCTAGGGGTTGAATCAGAGCTGCAACTGCAGGCCTGTGCCACAGCCAGAGCCACACCAGATCCAAGCTGCATCTGCAACCAGTGCCACAGCTTGCAGCAATGCCAGATCCTTAACTTACTGAGCAAGGACAGGAATCAAACCGGCATCCTCACAGACACTGTTGGGTCCTTAGCCCCACTGAGCCCCAAAGGAAACTCCCCCAAGTCTTTCCATCAATCAGTTTTGTTAATATCCTGTCTGTAGAAATGAACAGAGTCCAACCAATCCACATTAGCAGTTCTCCTTTTTTTTTTTTTTTCTTTTTGAACGTATTTTAATGTTAAAGTTCCCACAAATATGTTCTTGGTGATAGAATCTCAAATCACATCTTTAACCCATTTTTATTTTCTTTTAGAAATGTCAAGCTGTAAATCAGATATATGTATGAAAAGTGTTTGAAGAGGCAGAATTAATTACCATACTGGTCCCTTTCCTCTGAGAAATATGTAATAATAAACCTGAAATGTTACTTTATTACCTGGTTTGCTTTTCTTTGTGTTTCTTATGAAAAATCTATGAAAGTGATACAGAAGGGGAAGAAGATGATACTATCCACATGGGGAATGCCATCATGACCTTCTATGCAGCTTTGATCGACCTATTAGGGCGCTGTGCTCCCGAAATGCATGTAAGTGCCTTGGGGCCCAAGAACAAAAATCTTGGCTTATCTCTGTTAAGATATCCATAGCTGGCAAGATCACAAACGCATCCAAAACCAATCATCTTCATGCTCCATTAAAAATAATAGCTGCAGCCTAATTGCTGAACAAATGTTGGTTTAGTTGGAAATGTCTTGTTGGCTGTAAAAATTACTAATGAGATTTTGGTATGAGTTAATAGAATTAATAGGATAGTCAGTTACAGATATATCTCTACAACTCCACACACTTTAAGAAGGAAAGAACATATTTTTTCCCCATGGTAATGTGCTCTATTTTATTGCATGCAGCAAGCACCACTCTGATCAAGAGTTATTTCCTTGTACTATATTTAGTCCTTTTGAGAGGGCTGTGATGTCCTGGGCACTGGTTTAGGGAATAAAGGGGGTATAGGAGCATGTTAGGGGAAAGGAACGAGCCGTTTGGACCCTATTCTTTATTGTCTTCTTAAACTTTATGACCAAAATGAAATGAAGTTCATGGAACAATACTTAACGTTTACTCTGTAATACACCCTGATGTTTTCTACTTTATTATAATCTATTCTGTTTTTATTATATTAACTTTAATAATGCTATCCATGGCCCATACACATAGCTTCATGACCTGTTGATGGGTAAAAAGCAGGGTTTGAAATACACTGGCCAGTTCTGAGGGAGTAGGCACATACTCCTCCTGATGTGAGTATTAAGCTAGGGTGACTGATAAAACATAGCACTTTTCTCCCTCCTCTTCAGACCTATGATTTTACGGAGGATATGTTTGTTTGTTTGTTTTTGTCTCTTTTTTTTTTTTCACACCCATAGGTTAAAACTCTCTTGCTTTCTGGATGTAATCTTTTGCTAGGAACAGAGAGGAATCACAGGATGGAAAAATAGGATATTAGAAAACTGGAAGTCTGATCTTTTAAACAGCTTAACTTGCTGTCAGTGAGATTTTCATTATCGTAAATGGGAATAGATGATCAACACTTTGTGTGCCGATGGTGATTGTAGATAAAAACCTTTATGCTCTCAGTATTTATTCTTTTCCTGTTAAAGTAGAAGGTCAAAGGAATCACGAGAAAAATTATGCTAATAAAAAGATTTTTGTTCTATTAAGGGGGAAAATGACTAAGTGACTTACTAAAAGACTAACCTTGCCACTTAATGTATTCATCTTCAGCAACCATTAATTGGAGACCTCCGAGGTATCAGAAACTGTGCTGTGTGTCACAGTGGGGAAGGAAAAGACGCCCACTCTGGCTCTAGAAGCCTCCAGTCTATTCCAAAGTCTGGCTGAAATCTCTGACTGTGTCAGATCTACCATCTTCATAGATATTTCATTAGGCAATGACAGTCTAAAAGACTGTTAGGATCCACTTTCACTGTTCCCCGCCCCATGATAAACCCATCCTTGTGAGAAATTAGGGTAGATATATAGATGGTTGTACAATTACATTTTCATCACAAAACAAGGAAGAGGTTAAACCAATGATAAATATTAGTATATGTTGAGGCCCTAATGATAGTAATTTTTCCCTTTGTTTTGTATTATTGCTCATGTTCTAGATAAGTATTTATATGTAATGTTGGATAATAAGCATTCACAGACTTATCAGGGCATAGGGAACATATTCAGTATCCTGTGATAAACCATAATGAAAAAGAATATGAAAAAGTATGTATGTATATATGTACATATATATGTATACATATATATATATAATTGTAAAACTTTGCAGTAGAAATTAACATTGTAAGTCAACTATGTTTCCATAAAATAAAATTTTTAATAATGCAAGAAGAGTAAAATAATACCGCAAAGAGGATTAAAAGCCATTCTAATGGATGGATATACCTGCTGGCCTAAACTGTAGTATATGACTCAGTGTATGCTAAAGTCAATGAAAATTGTGTGAGAAAGTAAATATCTGTCTGTAAGCCTGCAATTGTGATTTCTGAGATCGTTTCAACTTTTTAAAAAAATCTTGATTAAAAAATTAAATATAATTTATTTACAATATTATGTTAGTTTCAGGTATTCCACATAGTGACTCAATTGTTACAGGTTAAACTCCATTTAAAGTTATTATAAGATATTGACTCTATTCCCTGTGCTGTACAATATATCCCTGGATCTCATTTATTTTATACATAATCATTTGTTTCCCTTCATTCTCTAACTGCATTTTCCCCCTCCACCTTCCCTCTCCCCATTGGTGTCCACTAGTTTGTTCTCTGTAACTGTGGTCTCTTTCTGTTTTGATATATTTGTTCACTTGCTTTATTTTTTAGATTCCACATATAAGTAATAATATACAGTATTTGTCTTTCTCTGTCTGACTTATTTTACTAAGGGTAATAGCTTCCAGGTCCATCCATGTTGTTGCAAATGGTAAAATTTCATTGTTTTTTATGGCTGAGTAATATTCCATTTTATATATGTACCACACCTTTATTTATCTGTTGATGGACATTTATTTTACTTCCATATCTAGGCAATTATAAATAATGCTGCTATGAAAAGCATTGAGTGCATATATCTTTTCAAATTAGTGTTTTTGTTTTCTTTGAATATATACCCAGGAGTGGAATTATTATAATCATATGGTGGTTCTGTTATGAAAGAGGTATAACTTTATAGATAGAAGTTACAAAAAATTATTTTAGACTTGGGATTCCCATTCTTCAGCTTTCTAGACTTAGAATTTCTAAAATTAGAATATTGATTTCACAAAGTTATTCTTTGGTCCTTTACTTTTCTGCTTGTAGTTGATTCATGCTGCAAAGGGAGAAGCCATCAGAATCAGGTCTATTTTGAGATCCCTAATTCCATTGGGGGATTTGGTAGGAGTAATCAGCATCGCTTTCCAGATGCCAACAATAGCCAAAGGTAAGGTGAACTTCCATTCTTTGTCATTCAGCAGGACGTTGCATGATGTGCTGTATTTAAAAAATATCTTCAGTACTCAGGGTTCTATTCCTGCGTCATATTTATAGTACATAACATTCTTAAAAAAAAAAAAAGATGAACTACAAAGTACATTGTTTTATAAAATACTTTCTATGTTCATTGTTTTTAAATAGCCATGTTTCCAAAGAGATTTTTTTTTTTTTCTTTTTTTGTCTTTTTGCTATTTCTTTGGGCCGCTTCCGCGGCATATGGAGGTTCCCAGGCTAGGGGTCTAATCGGAGCTGTAGCCACCGGCCTACGCCAGGGCCACAGCAACGCAGGATCTGAGCCGCGTCTGCAACCTACACCACAGCTCACGGCAACGCCAGATCGTTAACCCACTGAGCAAGCGCAGGGACCGAACCCGCAACCTCATGGTTCCTAGTCGGATTCGTTAACCACTGCGCCACGACGGGAACTCCCCAAAGAGATTTTAATGCTTGTTGAGGTGACATTTCAGGCAGTTTCCAGAGAAGAGGAACTAGGCACCTCAACTGTCTCATCTGATGTCTTACTAGCGTTCTTTTATCCCTTATTCCTCTAGGTCATTCTTGATGGCAGTTGACCTTAATTCACTCTTTTTGATAGTTTTCATGGTCACTCTTTTAGAATGCTTTTTTTCTAAAACAATGGTAGTACTTTTGACTTGGAGATTTAAAAATCCCAAATGTGTTAAAAGAAGTGGTCTTTTCCAGACTAAGGGAGGATATTTTTTTTTTTTAAAGATTTTCTTTTCCCTCATTTTGACGCAGTGTTTATGGTTCTTTAACAACATGTCATTTTTAGTTTAGAAACTGCTTGTGATTTGTTTGTTCAAGATTAACTCAGAACCTTGTAAAATAAAATCATCAGTCTCTAGACGATTTTATAGTCTCCTCTTACCCTGGCCTGGATAGAGTAGGCAGGAAGTGGGAGGGCTTGGGTGCTCCCCCAAGCTGAGCTGCTGCACTACAGCAGAAATGCAAACGGTCTGGACCCAAGGCCTAATTGCCTGTTGATAGTTCACTCTCTCTCTCCCCCATATAAAGAATCAAGCAGTTACTTACGGCGTCTAAAAGATAGGTTAAATCCCAAATTATACTTACTTCCCCTTTTTCCAATTTCATTTTTGTTGAGTTTCCAAGAGCTTATTGGATGTTGTTACATATATTATTTGTATCTGAACTTCTAATTTTTAGAATGAATACATAATTAGAAAGGAAGTGCATGTGATGACCCTATTCTTTCATTAATTTATGCCCCAGAGAAGATTAGCTGTAAATACTTCAGGTCTAGAATGAGGGGACCTCTACTTAACTGAAGACGGGCTACCCTACTTGCCAGCCTTAGGCTCCTTAGAAAGTGAAGCGTCATGTGTGCTTACCTTACACACCTACATCCTCTGGTGATATAACCATCCTCACTGAACACTTGTTCTAATTTTAGAGAAAGCTGGACTTTAAAAATTGTCCTGTAGCTTTTTTTTTGTCCCCACTTTAGGCAGTTTATCATTTTCTTGTATAGAAACAAACTCTCCTCATTTACCTTATTTTCACCACTCTTTTAACTGATGTTCCTTTAAATAACTAAAATATTTTGTCATTCTCCTACAATTTTGACCCACAAAACTGACACTCTCCGGAAAAAGATAATGATACCAGTGACACACAGATTAGGAAATAAAAAAGAACAAGATTTTATGGTTAAACTTTGTAATAACAAAGGACCAAAACCAAAAATATAAGAATGTCCAGATGTCCCCTTTCAGAATTGCCCCCAAAGTCTCAATATAACTAATTTTCCTCTGATTATCTGCCTTTAAGATTTTACAAGTGAGTTTTTTTCCTGTTTTGCTTAGTGATATTGTAATAATGATACCAGAAAGATGTTACCAGAATCCAGGTTCTTGTTCACGGCAGTCAAAGAATGAACTCCGTGAACACACAGGCAGCAAGCAAGCAAAGTCTTTATTAAAGGAAAGCAAATAGCTCCCAGGGCTGCTGCAACGGGGGAGAAGAGCCCCCTTTCTCTATTGTCCTGTAGGGGTTTTTATTCCTTAAAGATGGGGTGGGTACCAATGTGGGGTCCAGAAAGGTGTGGTTTTTCTCCCATTGGCCTTGCCCAATTACCTCTATCAGTCTTTGTCCAATAGAGGTTTTAGGGATGGAAATGTCCCCATAAGTTTGATGACTTCTTTGTTTTTCTCTTCCCTTGGACTAGGTCACCATTCCTCTCATTCCTTTTCTATCAGTTGAGGAGTGGGTTACAGATTATGGTCTATGTGGGGGAAGGCACATTTTCTATAGTAAGCAAGGTCCGTGGGGAGTTACTCTTTCTATAATAAAACAAGGCCTGTGGGGAATTAGTCTCTGGAGCCCTTAAACCATAAGTGTTAATCAATAGCCATATCAAAGAATGCATCAAAGCCCATGTTCCTACACTGACTACCTGAGTTAATATTCTGCCTCAATAACATTATGACCTTTTGGTCTTTTCTGTGAATATGCAGTATAATGCCTACCTTGAGTCTTAAAGGATTTGTGTGTGTGTGTGTGTGTGTGTGTGTGTGTGTGTGTGTGAATTATCACAGTTGCAATGAAAATGAGTTTTTAAAACACAGCCTTATTGGTCATTGTTAAATTGCTGCATTTCTCTCTCTTTTTTGGGAGCACCTGCAGCATACAAAAGTTTCCAGGCTAGGGATTGAATCCAAGCCACAGCTGTGGCAATGCCGGATCCTTAAGCCACTGTGCCACAGTGGGAACTTCCAAATTGCTGCATTTCTTTTAACCTCTTTTATTTTTATGGAGAATATAGACAGAAACCTGTATGTTTTTATTTTGCTGTGGTATGCATTTAAATAAGCTTAAAAACTCAGACCATCAGTATTTCTTCATATGTTTCAGTGACAAATCCGTTGTTTCTTTAAGTATCATGTTATCAGTGATAATTACTGTTATATGTTCTATATTTAATATGTGAAGTTTGTCTCTAAGTATTAGTACCCCCACCCTCAGTGTTAGCTAAGGCCTTTCTTTTAGAAATACACATTTTTCTTTTTTATTCTATAAAATTTAACATGTCACATTGTATCTTTAGACACAAAAAAGCATGGTGAACAAAATGTGGGATTATGAAAATTTAAACACTTTTATTAGACTTATCCTAGAACTAGAGGAGGGATAAGATGGGAGGTTGGGACTGATGTATATACACACTACTAAATCTGGGAGGAATGAAGAATAGGAACCTACTGTGTAGCACAGGGAAATCTGTTCAATATTCTGCAGTGACCTATATGGGAGAAGAATCTGAAAAGGAATGGATATGTGTATATGTATAACTAGTTCATGTTGCTGTACACTGGAAACTGACACAACTTTGTAAGTCATCTAGATGCCAATAAAATTTAATTCAAGAGAAGAAAAAGAAAGAAGGACGTGTTTAGAAAACTTAAGCAGCAAAGACCTAATCTCAGAAATAGATGTTCTCTTCCTGCAGCTCTTGGCCTGGACAGGCTTGGACAGGCTGTCTGAGACAGTGATTCTAGGTGGATGAATAACACAGGAACATCAGAGTAAAGCCACTGCAGCTGGCCCTGCTCTTTCCAGTCTAGTCTCCAGGAGTCTGCAAGGAGGCCAGTCCCAGTGTGTGGGAGGAGATGGTGAAAATAAAGCAGCAGCTGTAGCCAATCAATGGGTCTCAGTTCCCAGGCAGATGTAGTTGCAGCATTCCTTAGAGTGAATGTCCACCCGAATGAGTCTTTAAAAAAGAAATCTTATTTTAGGATCAATGAGTTACTTATCATTTCTTTCAGTACAGCTCTGGTTAGAATAATAGAATCCTGTAACTATAAATTACCCATGATTTTCTTATTATAGTTGATTTACAATGTTGTGCCAATTTCTGGTGTACAGCAAAGCAGCCCAGTCGTACACACACACACGCATGCACACATGTGTGCACGCACACACACACATGTATGACCCAATCATACATACATATACATTCTTTTTCTTGTATTATCTTCCATTGTGGTCTGGAGACTGGATATAGTTCCCTGTGCTATACAGTAGGTCTTCATTGCTTATCCCTTCTAAATGTAATAGTTTGCATCTACTAACGCCAAAACCCCCATGCATCCCACTCCCTTCCATCTCCCTCTTGGCAACCACAAGTCTATTCTCCTTGTCTGTGGGTCTGTTTCTGTTTTGTAGTAGGTTCATTTGTGCCGTATGTTGGAGTCTACATGTAAGTGTTTTATATATGGTATTTGTCTTTTTCTTTCTGACTTATTTCACTTAGTTTGAGAATCTCTAGTTGCTTCCATGTTGCTACAAATGGCATTAATTCATTCTTTTTTATGGCTCAGTAGTATTTTTTGTATGTATGTATCACCTCTTAATCCATTCATCTGTCAGTGAACATTTAGCTTGTTTCTATGTCTTAGCTATTGTGAAAAGTGCTGCAGTGAAAATAGGGGCACATGTATCTTTCTGAATTATAGTTTTGTTCAGATATGTGCTCAGAATTGGGATTACCGGATCATGTAGTAGTTCTACATTTAGTTTTCTGAGGAACCTCCATGCTGTTTTCCACAGTGGTTGTACCAATTTACATAGAATAAGATTTTTTTAGGAGAATGGAACTGGAATTTCTTATTAATTTTTTTTACATTTTATATAATGATTTTAATTTTTTTCACTATAGCTGCTTTACAGTGTTCTGTCAATTTTCTACTGTACAGCATGGTGACCCAGTTACACATACATGTATAGATTCTTTTTTCTCCCATTGTCATGCTCCATCATAAGTAACTAGACATAGTTCCCAGTGCTACACAGCAGGATCTCATTGCTAATCCATTCCAAAGGCAATAGTCTGCATCTATTAACCCCAAGGATCTCATTGCTTATCCATTCCAAAGGCCATAATCCTCATCTATCAACCCCAAGCTACCAATCCAGCCTACTCCTTCCCCCGCCCTCTTGGCTACCACAAGTCTATTCTCCAAGTCCATGAGTTGCTTTTCTGTGGAAAGGTTCATTTGTGCCATATATTAGATTCCAGATATAAGTGATGTCATATGTTTTTTTGTCTTTCTCTTTCTGACTTACTTCACTCAGGATGAGAGTCTCTAGTTCCATCCATGCTGCTGCAAATGGCATTATTTTATTCTTTTTATGGCTGAGTAATATTCCATTGTGTGTATACATCACATATTCCTAATCCAATCATCTGGCAATGGACATTTGGCTTGTTTCCATGTCCTGGCTATTGTGAATAGAGCTGCAGTGAACATTTGGGTGCATGTGTCTTTTGATTTTTATATAAAAATTAGATCATGATGATTTAACCTAAGGGTTAAATTAGCTTGGATTGGATTTTTAAATCCAGTTTTACTTAGTTTAAATCTAACTTTGCCAATGACTGGACATACAACCTTGGACAAGTTATTTAACTTCCCTAAAGGTCTTGTTTGAAGGGAAGATAATAATACCATCTTCAGAGTGTGCTTGTGAAATTATATAGTATTGTATCTGAAACATTCCTAGCACCATGCCTGACAGTAGTACAAATGGCAAGAGTTATTGTTCTTATTGTAATTATAGGATAGAAGGTATTAAGTGTATTAGTTACTATTATAATTACAAGGAATGGAAGTAATTTGGTATTAGTCTTTAATCTGAGTTTCTTTAAGACATTGTTATTTGTTCATTTTCATGATTCAAATATCAAATTCATTTATGGACTATGAATGAAAATTAAAATATTTTGACTACTCTTTCAGGATGGGTATGGTCATATATCATCTTTCCCTGGGTCATTTTTCCTTCAACATTGCTTCAGTATTAAACAGTCTGTGATATTATTTGTAGACTCTCACAGCATCTTATCAGCAGCAATTTGGCATAATTATCACATGGTCAAACAGAAAACAAGTCTGTTCTTCAGTATTTTTTTTTTTTTTTTTGGCCATGCCCATGGCACACAAAAGTTCCTGGGCCAGGTATGGAACCTCAGCCACAACAGTGACAATGCCAGATCCTTAAATCACAGAGCCATCAGGGAATTCCTCTAGTATTTTCAATTGGCACATAATTCCCTAATTCTTCACATCATTTATGCCCTCTGTGACTCTATGGAGTTAAACTAAGGAATTTACTCATCTATCTAGATATCAAGCATTGACAGTTGATAGAAAAAATAATATGACTCTCACATATGCTTTAAATGTTGATAAATGGTATTATGACTAATGAAACATTATCATTTGAGAGTTAAAGTAGTTCAAAGAGTTTATTCATCACTTCGTAATTGTCTAAGCCATAAATATGTAAATGTACCATGATTACCACATAAGGTATGTGAATTTTATTAATGTTTTCAAGAGGCACTTATTTGGGGTTTTTTAATATATAAAATGATTAGATTTCTTTCAGTGATTAATTAATTCAATTTGTCTAGGATCCGAATGCAGTCTTTTTTTTTAAATTACTCAATGAATTTTATTACATTTGTAGATGTACAACAATAATCACAAACAAATTTTATAGCATTTCCATCCCAAAACCTCAGTGCATCCCCCTACCCTACAACCTGTCTCATTTGGAAACCATAAGTTTTTCAAAATCTGTGAGTCAGTATCTGTTCTGCAAAGAAGTTCATTGTGTCCTTTTTTTAGATTCCTCATGTAAGCGATAGCATTTGATCTTGGTGTCTCATTGTCTGACTGACTTCACTTAGCATGATAATTTCTAGGTCTATCCATGTGCTGCAAATGCCATTATTTCTTTCCTTTTAGTGGCTGATTAATATTCCATTGTGTATATGTACCACATCTTCTTTATCCACTCCTCTATCAACAGACATTTAGGTTGTTTCCATGTCTTGGCTATTGTATATAATGCTGCAAGAACATTGGAGTATATGTGTCTTTTCGAGTCATGGTTTTCTCTGAATAGATGCCCAGGAGTGGGATTTCTAGATCAAATGGGAATTCTGTTTTTAGTTTTCTGAGGAACCTCCAATTTTCCAAAGTGGTTGTACCAATTCACATTCCCACCAACAGTGTAATAGAGTTCCTCTTTCTCCACACCCTTTCTAGCACTTATTGTTTGTAGACTTTTTTATGATGGCCATTCTGGCCAGTGTAAGATGGTACCTCATAGTGGTTTTGATTTGCATTTCTCTAATAATTAGTGACGTTGGACATGTTTTCAGGTGTTTTTTGGCCATCTGTATGTCTTTGAAGAATTGTCTGTTTAGATCTTCTGCCCATTTTTTTGATGGGGTTGTTCATTTTTTTTGTATGGAGCTGCAGAAGGTGTTTATAAATTTTGGAGATTAATCCCTTGTCATTTGATTCATTTGCAAATATTTTCTCCCATTCTGTGGGTTTTCTTTTCATTTTGTTTTGGGTTCCTTTGCTGTGCAGAAACTTTCAAGTTTAATCAAGTCCCATTTGTTTATTTTGGTTTTTATAGTCATTACTCTAAGAGGTGGATCTGAGAAGATGTTGCTCTCATTTATGTCAGAGAGTGTTTGGCCTATGTTTTCCTCTAGGAGTTTTATAGTATCTGATCTTATATCTAGGTCTTTAATCCATTTTGAGTTTATTTTTGTGTATGGTGTTAAGAAGTGTACTGATTTCATTCTTCTACATATGGCTGTTCAGTTATCCCAGCACCACTTATTGAATGGGCTGTCTTTTCTCCATTGTTTATTCTTGCCTTCTTTGTCATAGATTAGTTAACCGTAGGTGTATGGGTTTAATTCTGGGCTTTCTGTCCTGTTCTACTGATCTATATGTCTGTCTTTGTGCCATGACCATATGGTTTTGATGACTGTTGCTTTGTAGTATAGTCTGATGTCCAGGAGCCTGATTCCCCCAGCTCCATTTTTCTTTTTCAGGATGGCTTTGGCTATTCTGGGTCTTTTGTGCTTCCAAACAAACTTTAAAATACTTTGTTCAAGTTCTGTGAAAAATGTCTTTGGTAATTTGATAGGGATTGCATTGAATCTGTAGATTGCCTTGAGTAGTATAGTCATTTTGATAATATTGACTCTTCCAATCCAAGAGCATGGTGTATCTTTCCATCTGTGTCATCTTGGATTTCTTTCATCAGCATCTTATAATTTTCAGAGTACAGGTCTTTTGTCTCTTTAGGTAGGTTTATTCCTAAGTATTTTATTCTTTTTGATGTGATGGTAAGTGGGATTATTTCCCTAATTTCTCTTTCTGATCTTTCATTATTAGTATGAAATGCAGTTAATTTCTGTGTATTAATTTTGCATCCTGTCACTTTGCCAAATTCATGGATGAGCTCTAACTGTTTTCTGATAGAGTCTTTAGGATTCTCTATGTATAGTATCATGTCATCTGCAAATAGTGATAGTTTTACTTCTTCCTTTCCAATTTGGATTCCTTTTATTTCTCTTACTTCTCTGATTGCCGTGGCTAGGACTTCCAAAACTATGTTGAAAGAGGCTCTCATGTTGAAAAGAGTGCAAACCTTGCCTTTCCTAGTTTTACAGTTTGGATTTTGGATGCCTTTTTGTTTCTTTCTCAGTAGCTGTCTTAATGCTATATTCTAATCATATACTATATTCTAATCATTTGTAGTTAGCAAGTGGATGCCTAGGAGTTTTCTGGTGTCTTAGTGCGTTAAGAATCCAGCATTATCACTGCTGTGGCTTGGCTTCAGTCCATGGCCTGAAAACTTCCACATGGCTTGGGAGCAACCAAAAGCAAACAAATGCATGCTCAAATAACATTGGAATGAGGTTGGATTTACATTGCACTGCCGTATTTCCTCAGCCAGTTCCTAGCACTTGCTTGTGGGAATAGAAGAACAGAAAGCCCTGCAGCTGATGACTTTATCTAAAACATAAGAAGGTTGGAAACTAACCATTTGTCATTGTGTCCTAAATGGCACGGCCATTAACAACAATCTGTTACCTTCTCTCTTGTAGATGGCAATGTGGTGGAGCCTGACATGTCTGCGGGGTTTTGCCCAGATCACAAGGCAGCCATGGTTTTGTTCCTTGACAGGGTCTATGGAATTGAGGTTCAAGATTTCCTCCTCCATCTTCTTGAGGTTGGCTTTCTGCCAGATCTCCGGGCTGCTGCTTCTTTAGATACGGTAATAATTTGAGCAATTAACTTCCATGACTTTTGACACTTTAATCATTGCCTTTTGATATTCTTTAATTGATTTACTCATTCATTCATTTATTGTCACCAAATATTTATTGAGTGCTCTTATATTTATAGGCAAGCAGAGGGTAAACAGAAAATAGACTAAAAACTCAAGGAATTCACTGAATAGTGGAGAAAATGGACAACCTTGAGAGTTAGATGAGAATTCTGGAGTTCCCACAGTAGCACAGCAAGTTAAGAATCTAGATTTGTCTCTGCAGCAGCATGGGTTTAATCCTCAGCCCAGCACATTGGGATAAGTAAGAATCTGGCATTGCTACTGCTGTAATATAGGTCACAGCTGCAGTCTGGGTTTGATTCCTAGCTTGGTAACATTCATGTGCCACGGGTGCGGCCAAAAAAGAAAGAGTAAGATGAGATGCAATGGAAGATGATAAGTTTATGTAGTTTATGTAGTCCTGATTCATGAGTTCACAATGACTCCTATTCACTTCTAAATTTACATGAACAATTATGCATCTCAATAAAAGCAATTAAAATATTAAGAAGGTTTAATAGACATTGTTAAGTCATGCTAATTACAGTGTCATCGTGGTGTCTTCATTTGTTAATGTACATACAGTTTCACATGTGTCCTGTGAATCCAGGGGCCTCTATGGAGAATCTGCCATTATTGGTATAAATGTTCTACCATTTGAAACATTATAAAATAAGCCAAAGCTGTAAATGTTATAGTAGCTATAATAATACCTCCTTTTATTTTTCAACTAAATGAGTCTTTTTGATATCAGAGGAAATCAGATCTTGGGTTGGCACTTGGTCCCTCATTTATGAGAAAAGAATCATAAAAGTGAAACTACATTTTTTTTTGTTTTTTTTAGTTTTTTTTTAGTTGTTTTCATGTGGCATTCTGAACCTCAGTGGTCCAGTTTATAATCTGGCAAAGGTAGTCAGCCTTTGACTGTTGATGCTGATGGACATGAACAAAAATACAAATCATATTAGTAGATAGAATTTAGAAGGAATTTATGAATTTGAGATCTAATATGAGAATAACCCCCTTTTTCTCACCTCTGCTAGAAAGGGAAGCACTCACATTATTTGATGTCATTAGTGACTTCATCTTTCATCCATCCTATGCTTGATATTTTTTGCAGAACATGAACCTCTTGGCTCTTAGAAGAGATAGCTGTTACTTCATTCATTTTTATCTGTTGTGAGCAATTGAAGATTTTTTTTATTGTTTTTCGTGGTGACAAAGCATATGAAACCACAGTTAAAGCTGTAACAGAGGAATACATTTCCATGTCATATATTTGTGTCATTTTCTAGATAGTGAAATTGTGTGTCAAAACATGGATCCTTTTTATTTTCTTTATGGCCACAGCCATAGCATATGGAAGTCCCCTGGCCCAGGGATTGAATCTGAGCTGCAGCTATGACCTATACCACTAGTGCAGCAATGCAGGATCCTTTAACCTACTGCACCGGGCTGGGGATCGAAACTGTGCCTCTGCAGCAACCCGAGCCACTGCGGTTGGATTCTTAACCCACTGCGCCACAGTGGGACCTCCAACATGTGGATCCCTTTGAAAGTTGTCTCCTGCTCAACGCAAATGACTGTCTCCTCTCTGATTCATTTTTAGGCCGCTTTGAGTGCTACAGACATGGCCCTGGCCCTCAATCGGTACCTGTGCACAGCCGTGCTGCCTCTATTAACGAGGTGTGCTCCCCTTTTTGCGGGCACTGAGCACCATGCCTCCCTCATTGACTCGCTCCTTCACACTGTGTACAGACTTTCTAAGGGCTGCTCACTTACCAAAGCTCAGCGGGATTCCATAGAAGTGTGTTTACTCTCCATTTGCGGGTGAGTGGGCGATGAGGTATCTACCAAGTTTCTTCTTCTTTAAGAAAGAGAATTGACTCACTCTGTGGTTCATGAGAAAGAGTTATGAATGCTGGTAACCATTTCTGGGTCAAAGAAAAAATTAGTTCATTTTATGGATTATTGCGTGAGTATTACCAGAGCACCCTTGCTCCTGGTCCAGTTCAGGAGTGTTCCCCTAAGGCTCTCTCTGGCTATCTAGTCATTGGATATAGGGTTGGACCGATGATGTTCTGGATGTTGGCGGGTGAGGTGACTGTGTAAGAAGACCCTGGACACGTTAGTGTGAGTTAATAGATCCTCCCCTTTCGATGGATGATAGTTTTTAACCCCTCTTCCAGAAGAGAAAAGAAAGAGACTTATTAAAATAATATATTAAAACAATATTAGAATATTATCAATGTGTGGCAGTCATGAAGACTGATTATTTCCTCCAGCCTGGAATTCTGCTTCCTAGAGATAATTGTGTTTGAAGGTCTTACTCTGAAAACCAGAAACCTGTCTCCTCCTTGTGAAGTTCTGATGGTGAAAGTGACAGTTTCTCAGGCCCCTAGCTAGGGTAATGGTTTCCTTCTAATTGACAGGAGTTGTTGGAGGTAAAACCTTGTGGCCTTCCAGTATGTTGGTGAAGGGAGGTTTTTTACTCACCGTCCAAAGGGTGTACAGGTTTGGGAGCCAGATGGGACTGAGGGAAGTTAAAAAAAAAAAAAAATAGGAAATTAGTTCATACTCTGATTTTAGTTCCCTGACCCTAAAAGTCTGTAAAATGGGATCAAAATATCTATCGCACAGACTTTTTTGTGAATGTTAAATGAGGTAAAGCCCGGGATTGCCCAACACAGTAAATGTCCACTATGTGTTAGTTTTTTTTCCCTTCCTCCTCTGGCAGAATTTCTGTCTCAGTCTTTTTCTCTTCCTCTTGTTCCCCTTCTTTCTTTCTGCTTCTAATCTAGTCCCTGGAGACCCTCTAGTGGAGTGAGGGGAAGAAATTTTGCTAAATGAACAGAAATAGTGAGGTCTACAGTTGTGAGTAGTGAAAAGGGGCGGGACAGAAAGGAGAATCTCCTGCAACAAATAAGGATCAGTCTTCAGATCACAGGGCTAGAGAGGGGTTGGAAATGTAACCTTTTATAAAATGATGTAACTGTGGGTTAATCTTTGGACTAGGAACCCCTAAAATGAATATCGTCTGGAGAGAGATGGAGGCCCAAGGCCTTGGCCTGTGTAACCTAGTCTAATGAATTATCTACTTAAACATGGTCAGATGTTCATTATTAAAATTAGCTTTGTTCCACCAGCCAATTGAGACCTTCCATGATGCAGCACTTGCTCAGAAGATTAGTGTTTGATGTCCCATTATTAAATGAACATGCAAAGATGCCTCTTAAGGTAAGTGTAGGAAATGTTTGCTGTCATTTGATTCCTGGGTCTTCTGCCTTTGTTTCCTATTACAATATGCACATCTCTTAGATTTATCATATTTGATCATAGATGCTGGAAAAAATTTCTTCCAGTTATTGAAATGGGCATAAAACGTGCACATCAACATAAAGTAAACAAGTAATAAAAGACCATAGAAAATCCTAAAATTGGTTTACTCTAAGTCAGTGGAAATGGAAATCAGTGGGGAAAAATGGGCCACAAGAGAAAGGGGGGGACCAAGATATTCTTAGGCTGGAAAACATGGTAATAAGCCTGGCCTTAAGTATTAACAACCTCACAAGATAAAGAGCAGGCTTTAAAAACAATGTGTTCGAAGTTGCGAATCAAATGACAACTTCCTAATATCATTTTATAAGGGTCAAAAATAATCTTTTCTGTAGATGCATTTACAGTTTGTCACAGAATATAGAAAAGTCCCTGACATTTTTCTCTGCACATCCCTATTATCCTGTTTATGTGTCTCATTCTGTCTTAGTGATTTGGGACTATTTTCATGTCATCTCATATCCCAGTCCAGATTTAGGATTAAGATATTACATGTATACTGGAGTTCCTATTGTGGCTTAGTGGAAACGAACCGGACTAGTATCCATGAAGGTGCAGGTTCAATCCCTGGCCTCGCTCAGCGGGTTAAGGATCCAGTGTTGCTGTGAACTGTGGTGTAGGTTGCAGAAGTGGCTTGGATCCTGTGTTGCTGCGACTGTGGTGTGAGCTGGGAGCTGCAGCTCCAATCTGACCCCTAGCCTGGGAACTTCCATATGCCACAAAGCAAAAAAAAAAAAAAAAAAAAAAAAAGATAATTAGATGTGTACTAATACATGATCAGGAGCTTGGTCTATGCATGGAGGTTGTTGCCCTGTAATGGACTTTTTGTAGGTGACAGTTCTGCTCTGCCACCTAGTAAGCATCATTTTTTTCTCTTGACCACTCAGCAGTGCCATGAAAAGAGGTTTGAGGTAAAAATGAGCTACCATTTCTGGAACTGCTCTTTTATGCTAAACATACCTAAATATTTAACAAAATACCCTTTCTGTATGAAAATTGATTTTGGTTGAATAAACTTAGAGAAGTGAGTGAATTATGTAAAGTAAATTATATCCTTTCTAAAAATCCCATTTTTATAGGTTTTATCATGTACAGTCCTGCTTGTCATGCAAAATTCTCTTGATACAAATGAGCTGGTAGACACCTGAAAAACATACATTTTCACTTAATGTGACAAACCTCTTTGTGTTAGAGATATTCCCATGTTCCTTCAAGCAAATTAGATCTCAATTTTTCATCATTTGAGATTCCTAAATTATGTGTGTATATATGTTTTGTAACTGAAAGAGAGACCAAATGAGAAGAAATATTTTTACAGTAAGAGATGTAGATAGCTTTAAAAAGGGTAACCCTCATCAGTTTATTTCCCCCTTAGATACAGGAAAAGAATCCAAAAATTTAAAGTTGATTCAGGAGTTCCCATCGTGGCACAGCAGAAACAAATCTGACTAGGAACCATGAGGTTGCGGGCTCAATCCCTGGCCTCGCTCAGTGGGTTAAGCATCTGGCATTGCTGTGAGCTGTGGTGTAGGTCACAGACATGGCTTGGATCCTCCTTTGCTATGGCTGTGGCATAGGCCATCAGCTGTAACTCCAATTCACCCCCTATCCTGGGAACTTCCATATGCCCTGGGTACAGTCCTAAAAAGAAAAAAAAAAAGTTGATTCATGAAGATCATTTTATGTATTCGGCAAGTAGTTGTAAATATTTGTTAGTGTATAAATCCAGAACATATTGTCGAAAGAGTTACCCAGTAATTGAAAAATTCTGTTCACATCTTTGAACTTTTAGTTTAGTCCTTTAAAATATGTCTAGGTAAAAATCTTAAGCAATATAAGATAATAAATTACATCCCACACCACCAAAGAAATATAAAGAAATGATTGAAGTAGGGCAGTTTGGGAAGTTTACTTAGAGATGTAAGTTCTGAGGCAAATTGTGAGGTGTGGTGATTAAGGAAGGGGAAAAAAGGAAGCAAAAATATTCAGAGAATCTCTTCCCTGGGAATGCACATTTTAGGTGCTGCATCCTAGAGATATTTCCATGTGCCTCTGGGTCATCTTGACATCAGTTCTTTTTTTATATGTGTGGATTCATGGGGATAATAAGTCATAAAATTGTGAGTAAATGATAGCAACTAAAGTAGAACTCAGGGATACACAGATACCCTAACAACCTCCTAAAGGATGCTGTTCAAGATAGACTTATTTGTGAAATTGGGCATTTGGTCTTCAAACTGTGATGAGCATTAATTTTTAAAGAGGCATCATCTACAAGGTAATTCTATTCTCCAAAAGAATCTGTATGAGATTGAGCAATTTAATTTCAGTTGGCCTTATTAAGTGACAGTAAATGCCCTTTGGGAAGAAATGGAAAAACTGCCAGAGGTGTCTTAGCTCAGTTCTCTTATAATTGTTTTCCCACCTAGCTGCTGACAAATCATTACGAAAGATGCTGGAAATATTACTGCCTGCCTGGAGGGTGGGGAAACTTTGGCGCTGCCTCAGAAGAAGAACTGCATTTATCAAGAAAGTTGTTCTGGGGCATTTTTGATGCCCTGTCTCAAAAGGTAATTTAATATTTTGGGGCTTTATTTGGTAAAATAATTAGAAAGCTATGGCCTCAAGATAAGATAGTATTCCTAGTAGAATCATGAAATGCTCTCTTGACTTATCAAGACTTGACGTAGTTTTCTTCTTTCTTTTGATTTATAACAAATGTTGAACATGCAGTTTATGTTGACTTTTCATAATCGTAATGATCATGTGTTCTATGTGGTCAGAACACTTTTTGACTTTAAAATGGCTAAGCATTTTAAGAAATTATGCATGTGGGTTAAGTTTGCTTTGGGCTTATTTGGACTCAAACCCTCTCTGGTCAGTCACCTCCGCAATCTTAGAAGCCTGAAGAAATCCTACCAAATATAAAAATAATAAATATTAAATCTCATAAAATTGTCATATTCCAGTGGCCTTACTGACTTTCCACACTTGGCTGCTATGGCGATTTAAGTATCCCACTCAGTGTTACTTAGGTACGTGACATTCCCTTAAAGTTGCCATATGTACAGTGAATAGTTCAGATACTTTCGGAGAACTGGATCATAGTGTTTCAGAGAAAATCAGAACAACGTGCTTTGTATGCTTACACTTAACTTATTAATCAAAATCAGTTCAAATTCCCAAACAGACACCATCACGTGACCTGAATAGTATAACCAGAAGTTTGCTACATAATGAGGGAAGTTAATCTGTGATGATGTTTGGCAGCTATTTTCACTGTTTTTCCTTGTTGAATTGCTTTTGCTAAACTGAGAGGCCTTTTACATAGAAGGTATTTTTAGAAGAACTTGCAGCTTTAATTTAAAATTGTGAAATAGGGAGTTCCTATTGTGGCGCAGCAGAAACGAATCTAACTAGGAACCATGAGGTTGTGGGTTCAGTCCCTGGCCTCGCTCAGTGGGTTAAGGATCTGGCGTTGCCGTGAGCTATAGGGTAGGTCGCAGATGGGGCTTGGATCTGGCGTTGCTATGGCTCTGGTGTAGGCGCGCAGCTACAGCTTGGATCAGACCCCTAGCCTGGGAACCTCCATATGCCGTGGGTACAGTCCTAGAAGAAAAAAAGTAAAGTGAGGTAACATTTTAAAATAATTATTTTTGAATTTAAAAAAATCAACAAATCAAGTTTAACTAATTATGTGATTACTATACAAATACCTCTCCTCAGAAATTTTGATTGTGCCTATTTCCTATGGAATTTCTTTCTCAGTTCAGAATTTTATTTTTCATACCTTTGTATGGAATACAGATCAGTGAAAATTTCGTATTCTCTGGAATACTTTAGGTATTTTTCACATATTGTCCTTATAATGTGGTGCAGCAATAACCTGTAACTAATTTTAAGGATTGTAGTCCTCATTGACTGAAATTATGTTTATGTTGAAAAGATATGTTAGACACTTAGAATATTCAAGTTTACTCTGTTTCAAAAATTGGAGAATCAACTTTCAAAGAAGAAAATATTTTATTCCTTTTCTGCTGCAACTGCAGTAAAAAGCTTCAGTTTCTCTTAAGCTTGTTAGGATTTCAGGCTATATTTTCCATTTTCTAGAGAAAATGGGGAATCGAGTTAGTCCATGGTAATTCCAATTTTCTCATACCAGCTACTGTGATCACGTTGACAACTTTTGCTAAATAGTAATAGAGTATTTATTTTTTGGTCCTCCATTTCTTCCCAGAAATATGAACAAGAACTTTTCAAACTGGCACTGCCTTGCCTGAGTGCAGTTGCGGGAGCTTTGCCTCCAGACTACATGGAATCAAATTATGTCAGTATGATGGAAAAACAGTCATCAATGGATTCTGAAGGGAACTTTAACCCACAACCTGTTGATACCTCAAAGTATGGACTCTTTCTATTGCAGCAGATTTTTATTGTAAATGATGTGTGAAGTCTGAAATTGAATAAGGTACTAAAGTGAACTTTCTCTAATCCATGCCCCCTTTGAATTGGTATCCTTTTAATAGGGGTCCCTTTACCTGATGAAATGATAGTAATAATAATAATAATGATTATACAAACATCAGAAATAGATAAGATGTACCTTCTAAGAGGTATACCCTTAATATTATCAGGATTCTCTGTACGTAACTACCTGGTAATACCTATAATAATGAGAATCAAGAAAGCATATCAGTTATATTTGTAGTGGGAATTTTACCCTAAGTGTTTATTAATGATTGCAGCCAACCTCTGTGTAGAGTCTTTGACTCTGCATGCTCCCAGCATGCAGTGCAAAGCTCTGTCTTTATCTCTTTGAGCTACTGGCATCACTTCACCATCACTCCATCCCCGCAAGGCCTGGGGTTAGCAGCTGATGTTCAGCATTGTGAAGCACAGCCTGAGAGTGAAGGGAGTAGCAAATGAGAATATCTGCAGAAAATTCAGCATGCAGTTAGAATGCAGTGTGACAGCCTTCACTACAGATAAAATGTTATTTAACATTGTGAAAGTTCTTCCATGTACCTGGTTGCATAAACTGTTCTACAGATAGGATGTTTGGGCACAACAGGTGCTTGGAGTCTCAGCATTTTTCTTGTTGTTAATGTCTTTAAGTAGAATCATGGTTTCCCATGTGCAAGGAAGCTTCTCTCCAGGCCACATTATCTTATTCATTTCATGGTAACTCAACAGAATGAGTATTAGCAAGGTAGTCACTTGGTGGTTACTATCCAGGACATCTGAATTGGCTTGGGAGGTCAACTGTGAGGCCTCTGGGTGGCCCCCCAGCTGGTTTAGCTTCTGTAACCAGATCATAATTTCAACCCAAGTGGTATGCCATTAGTTTGATAATGCCTTAAATTTGCATGTTTGGTATTTGATGACAGTCCTGTGAGAACAGACTCTACCCCCCAGTATTTGGCTTATGTGATTGATCCTTTGTATCTCTTCTAAAGTAAGTAAACCAAAATATCACATGTTCACATTCCTACCTGGGTAAGTTTATGGTTTGCTAACATGCAATGTAATCCAGGATTTTAAAATAACATCAGAACAATGTCATGGCTTGGGTGTTAATTAATTCAATTCAATTAATGAATAAGTGTTGGGCATGTATATTAATTTACCTCGTCTTACCCCTTTGGGGATCTCCTAACAGATTAGGTTTGTGTAGTGATATCAATAATTCCTACATCTTTGTGATTTTTACATAATGTTTTTTAAGTATGTGTGTTGTGTCATAAAGTTTAATTACTAACTGATAACTCTTGCTGAAAAAGAACAGTAAACCACCTCATTATAATAGGTCTTACTTATAATTCTATACTCAAAGTTAATTGCATTAATAAATTACTTTCATTTATGAATGGAATTACAAACATTTTTAATTTTCCATTCCTAGATAATATGTGATATTCCCAAATCTTATATTTACCATCAGACTTGGTCATAATTGTATGGACTCAACATCCATTCAAGAGATTAAATATTTTATTTAAATGTGAAAGAAATCTAGAAATGGCATCAAAATCATAAAGCATGAATTGCTTAATTACTTTTCCCTATATTTCATATTAGTAATATTTCAAATTTATACATAGACCATTAAAATTTAAAACCATTAACACATAAGTAGCTTTACGCAATTAATTTAAAATTAATTTTAGTACATTTAAAAAATCTAACCTGTCAGATTTCAGCAGTCTTTTACCCATTTATAAGTGTTGTAGAAGAGGCTTAAGTTCAAAAGGAAGAGTAACTTCAGAGAACAAATGTGGGAGGAAAGTATGCCTTTAAGCTTGTGAAACCTCACTATATCTTCATTCCGGCTTTAAAAAAATTTGGTATAATCGATTGTCCTCTTTAAGTACATTTTAACTATTTTTATTTATACTATGTGTAATCGTTATTGTATATAACTTATATTAAGACAAAGTATGAATCAGTATAAGATGAGCAGATAGAATATTATCTGCTTGATTTTTCTTACGTTGTTCCTACAATATGGGAAAGTAATACCTTGTTAAAACAATTTTTTAACAGTTATGCATCAAATGGGATTTAAGCAATCATAAGCTGTGAGTAAATTATTAATATAATTCCCTGTAAATCCTGTGAAAGTCAAGCCTTTTTTCTTTGTTTTTCTCATAGTATTACAATTCCTGAGAAGTTGGAATACTTCATTAACAAATATGCTGAACATTCCCATGACAAGTGGTCAATGGACAAGGTAAAAGTCAGAATGTCACATTCTAATTCAGTAGTGACTATGCCTCATAACTGATCATGGCTCAGATATTTCTGGCTTTGACAACTTTCTACTTCAAAGCGAGGGCTTTAGGTTATGAAAGAACATTTCATTATAATTTGACATATGAATTAAAAAATTGTGTTCATAAAAAACATAGTGTTAAAATTAAAAAATCCATTAATTAAATCAAATATAGGTTTTATTTTGTTGGGGGTGGTGGGAGTGCACCTGAGGCATATGGAAGTTCCTGGGCTAAGGGTTGAATTGGGGCTGCGGCTCCCAGCCTGCACCACAGCCACAGCAATGCCAGATCCGAGCCATGTTTGTGAACCACACCAGAGCTCACAGCAACGCTGGATCCTTAACCCACTGAGCAAGGTCAGGGATTGAACCTGCATCCTCATGTATACTAGTCGGGTTCATTACTGCTGAGCCACAATGGGAACTCCCTAAATATAGTTTCTAAACATACCTTTTTTGTAGGAGTAAAAAGTAATAATCAAGAGGGGCTTCAGTAAGGAATGGTGACTCTGCATCCAGAGATCATTTAAAGGAACTTTAGCTTTATGTGTAGTTTTATTTTAGATAAAATCGTAAAAATTATTAATCAGAATATTGTGATTATTTACACCTTCTATTCTTTTCTTATATTTTTTGTGTTTTATTTTTTATTGAAGTATAGTTTATTTATAATATTTTGTTAACTTCTACTGTGCAGCAAAGTGATTCAGTTATACATATATATTCTTTTTCATATTCTTTTCTATTACGATTTATCTCAGGATATAGAATATAGTTTCCTGTGCTCTACAATAGGGTCTTGTTATTTATCCATCCTGTCTATAATAGTTTGCATCTGCTAATATCAAAACCTCAATCCTTCCTTCCCCTAGCCTTCTTTCCCCTTGACAACTGCAAATCCAATCTATGTCTATGAGCCTGTTTCTGTTTCATAGATAAGTTCATTTGTGTTGTATTTTAGATTTCACATATAAGCGATATCATATTGATACTTGTTTTTGTCTGGCTTACTTAACTTCATATGATAATTTCTAAGTCCATGTTGCTGCAAATAGCGTTATTTCATTCTTTTTTATGGCCAAGTAAAATTCCATTGTATATATGTACCATATCTTCTTTATTCATTCCTCTGTCGGTGGACATTTAGGTTGCTTCCATGTCTTGGCTATTGTAAATAGTGCTGCAATGAACATAGTGCTGCAATCATCCTTTCTAATTATAGCTTCGTCTGGGTATATGGCCAGGAGAAGAATTGCTGGATCATATTGCAACTCTATTTTTAGTTTTTTGAGGAGCCTCCATTCTGTTTTCCATAGTGGCTACACTGCTTCTGTTGTATTTCTTACTACTAAGTACATCTATAGGTCACTTACACGGCAAGATGACATTTTATTTGCATTGTCAAGAAAAGAAACCAACCCGAATGAGATAACTAAAGCAGCTGCAATTGGTGACATAAATCCTACATATGTTACATATTAGGAGATTTTTCTGGAGGAAGCATTATACCAGGATAGTCACATTTAAGTTGAGCCTAGTTACACTTGAGAGAAGATGGTTAAAAGAAGTTTATCAGAAAAAATTAAGTTAGATGATGCATGGATCTAAAATAAGCATGTTCTGATTTGGTGAAATGAAAATCACAACAGCACAAGTTCCAAAAGATGCTTATGTTACATAGCAATTCAGTATCACTCTGTTAAACTCAATATTGTTTCAATCCTTGCCCTGGCCAGCCAGTCCCTTAACCCCTCTAGGGAATCCCCTTTTTGTTTTGTTAAACATGTGGCCCTTTTTTTGGTAATCTAATTTACTAGGTAAGTAAGTAAGAGTTAAGTGCCTGTTTTATATAGACTCTTCTAGGTACTGAGCTGGTGTGGGTGATGAGGAAATTTATAGGAAGGCAGTCCTGAGCTATTCCAGCTATTCCACAATCTAGACATGAAATAATACAAGGGAACAGTGATATGTGCAAATTATATGGGCAAAATAACAACTGTGTTGAGAGGTCATTGGATGTAGGAGTGGACAAAACAATTATTCAGGGAAGCTTCCAAATAAAACAGTTGCTCCAGATTCCTCTTTAAAAAAATGAGTGTTTGACATACGCATGTCACAGGTCGGGGCCCTAAAGGGACCAAAATTAATATCATGGGGGCCATGGAACTTGCATCTTCCCCTTAGGGAAGACACTGACCTAAGGAAGACTGGGTGCTTTTTTTTAATTTGGTGAATTTTATTATATTTATAGTTGTACAGCCTTCATCACAACCCTAATTTTAGAACATTTCCATCCCAAGCCCATGACTGGGTGCTTTTATTCTCTGGATATAAAGATTTGTTACAGGTGATTACTCAAAAATATACTGACTAGAATGAAAATCTTTATATTGACATATGCTGTACCACATTCAAACTTTAATCTTTATCTTGGTTCATTTTAGATTTATTTATCAAGTACATACTTCAACACATGCACACCTGAAATGAATACATGCAGAACAAATTTGCCTTTTTTTTTTTTAGTTGGCAAATGGATGGATTTATGGAGAAATATATTCAGATTCATCTAAAGTTCAACCATTAATGAAGCCATATAAACTATTATCTGAAAAGGTGAGGATGTTTTTTTTCCAGGTTATATAATTTTAATATATGGGGTTCTTTGTTATGTAAATTTCCCATTAAAATGTCTATTTTATATATACTGTTTTTACCTTTTCTCAAGGTCCCATTCTTCAGTTTTTATCTATTATCTTTGTCCCTATAGTCTCATTTTCTATCAGTGTTTCATTGGTTATTCAATTCTGTACTTGAATAAAAAACAGTGTTTTTCTGTTTCTTTTTGATTTTTATTCCTCTCCTATATTTTTAAGAACTTTAGAAAATATTCTTATGATTCTTAAAAGAGTTTTTGACAAGGGAAATATATTTGTAATATGTAATATATTTTAATATGCTTATTAAGCTCATATTTTGCTTGATCATACCCCCCTTTTTTTTAGGAAAAAGAAATTTATCGCTGGCCAATCAAAGAATCTTTAAAAACTATGCTGGCTTGGGGTTGGAGAATTGAAAGAACACGGGAGGGAGATAGCATGGCCCTCTATAACCGCACTCGTCGCATTTCTCAGACGAGTCAGGTAAGAATTGCAGTGATGAACCCACTGTTTAGATTTTTTTTCAAATAATTTTAACATTTCACATAATGATTTCATTTTCAAAAAGAAATAATTTGAAAATTCTGGAGACTGACTTAAGTTTAGAAGGGGGACAACTATGGTCCTTTTTCTTTTAATTTCAAGTGAGCTTAAGCCTGGGGTAAAGTACTGGAGTTTACGTATCAGGCTGTACTTGCCCTGATGCTATTATAGGAGTACCAGAGGATAAAGGCTTGCAGTTCTACTGTGAAGGATGTAGGATGTGTTTCTTAACCACAATTAGGTCCTCTAGAGAACTTTGGTCTCCTTTCCAGTAAGAACTGAAGGTTGCTTCTTAGGGGCCGGAGGGGTGATCAGACAATAGTGATCTAGATTCAGACCCCCCGTGGATGTTCCACACAAGTGAACTGGAGCTCCTGCCCACTTGGAAAGCAGGAGACATCTCTGAGTAACACAGGGGACAACCAGACAGGCAGAGCAGGGGTCATCTTTGAGTAGCACAAGCCAGGGGGTCATGTCAAGGACATTCAGTCAGCTTAGCAAGGCATGATTGTGGAGCTTCTGTGCCCAAGGTGGTAGAGTAAGGATGGCTGTGACCTGGAGAGACTAGGGTCCAAGGTGGGGACCAAGAACCACCTGGCCCTTTCATTTCTCCTAGGAGCTGAGCCTGTTCTTGTCCCTTTCCAGACTGCTTGGGCTTCTGCATTCTATTTAACTAAAATAATATGCTTATTATTGCTGCTTATACACATAACATTTCTGAAGAAAGAAAAGGTGCTCAAATCACTTTTCACATGCCCCTATTCAAAATATGCTGTTAAATGTACTAAGTTGTGATTTGGGTGTATTTTACATGAAATACTCTTCAGTGTCATGAAGGTGGAAGCTATAAAAGCATATCTTACCTTTCTAATAGGTAGGCATACATTTCTAACTAAATTACATTCTGGGAAGTTCCAGTGCAGTTCAGTGGTAAGGAACCCAACTAGTATCCATGAGGATGTGGGTTCGATCCCTGGCCTCACTCGGTGGGTTAGAGGACCCAGGGATGCTGTCAGCTGTGGTGTAGGCCTGCAGCTACAGCTCCAACTGGACCCCTAGCCTGGGAACTTCCATATGCCATGGGTGTGGCCCTAAAAAGCAAAAAAGAAAAAAAAAAAGAAAAGAGAAGAAATTACATTCTGTTTTTATCTGTTTGAGTGAATATTGAGCACAAACTGAGTACTAGGCAAAAAGAATACAAAAATAATAAGATCCAGTTCTGCTCCTAAAGACTGACAGTTTTGTGTTAGAGACAATTAAGTTAAACCCACCACACAACAAGATTGAGGCTAGTGGTATGGACAGAATACTCAGAATGCAAAAAAGGACTCATCTCTTCTTTCTTCCTCTGTAAGTTGTATAGGAAATTAGGAAATTATTATGTAATGGGAGTGACTTTAAGCTTTGCCAGGGAAAAATAGATTCACACTTAATAGCAAAAATTATGTGCTCTAATTAAAAATTGTCTATGTAAAATGAGAGCATGCCCTTTGAAACAATAATGGTGCCATTTTTCTGAGCCAGCACTAAAGATTAGAAATGGTGTAAGGCAGACAGGAAGAGAGACCTGTCTCTTAGCCAGGAAAAGCAGGGCCTATAAAAATGTGCTAGAGCACAGCTCAGAGAGGCAAGGGAAGGGCTGCAGCACAGAGGAAGGCCTCCCGTTCTCTCATAGCTGCCTTTGTCATACCTTTTCCCACCACTGCTCAGAGCTGCTAAGTATGCCTCTGCCTGTCCCATCTCTAGGATTCTTCAAGTGCCAAGAAAGTGAGAACAGCACAAGGCTAGCCAGGCCCTCCTGAGGACTAAAAGAACCCATAGATTTCATATTTTTATGAGCGTCCCTGCAAAAACACTGTAACCGGTGATGAAGTGTAACAAATTCCAGAATGAGGTTGGGTCATGTCAGATATCATATCTTCCCTCAAACTTAACAAACTGAGGCTAAAACATTGAACCTTATTACAGACTCTGTGAAGTAGAATGCACAAGCTATAACCAATTTATTTTCAGAAAAAGATTACCTTTTTTCAGCCCCCAGGAAACTCATAGTTATGTTTTGAGGAATTTCAATACACTTTCCTCAAGATGGCTGAAAAAAAAATTGTGTATGAAGTATGTATTTCCCCTTTTCCTTAGCCCCTACCCCCGTTAGCTCCTAATGTTGTTTTTGGTGCCCAAAGTCCTCAACACATGTTATTAACTGATGCCCATATAACCATCTCTCTCTTTTTTTTTTAATTGTTATTTCCCCAATACAATTTTTTTTTCTACTGTACAGCATGGTAACCCAGTTACATGTACATGTATACATTCTTTTTTCTCACATTATCCTGCTCCATCATAAGTGACTAGACATAGTTCCCAGTGCTACACAGTAGGATCTCATTGCTAATCCATTCCAAAGGCAATAGTTTGCATCTCTTAACCCCAAGCTCCCAATCCATCCCACTCCCTCCCCCTCCCTCTTGGCAACCACAAGTCTGTTCTCCAAGTCCATGATTTTCCTTTCTGTGGAAAGGTTCATTTGTGCCGTATATTAGATTCCAGATATAAGTGATATTCGTATGGTATTTGTCTTTCTCTTTCTGGCTTACTTCACTCAGTATGAGAGTTTCTAGTTCCATCCATGCCATATAACCATCTCTTAAGTTATTGGTTTTCACAGTGACATGTGTGACACATAGCAAATATTGTTAAATCTCCTATGTCATTTTAAAATATTAGGAGGTGCTTATGCCAGAGACATAGTGTACAAATTAAGAGGGATGATTCTGGAGGTGTAGACCACTGGGATTTCAAACCACTTTCTAGAAATATACCACTAGGTGTGTTACTTAATCTGTTGGCCTCACTACACTGTAACTCTTATTATTACCATTCTTATTTAAATATTTTTAATACCACGGTTTCTTCAAAGGTAAATAAAAGAGTGTGTTTGCATTTTTAGTACTTTGATCTCTTAGTAGTTAAAAAAAAAAAAAAAGAATAGAAAAGAATAGGGAGTTACTGTTGTGGCTCAGCAGTTTACAAACCCAGCTAGTATCCACGAGGATGCAGATTCAATCCCTGGCCTTGTTCAGTGGGTTAAGAATCTGGCATTGCCCTGAGCTATGATGTAGGTCATAGATGCAGCTCAGATCTAGCATTGCTGTGGCTGTGACATAGGCCAGCAGCTGCAGCTCCAATTGGACCCCTAGCCTAGGAACTACCATATGCAGCAAGTGCAACCTTAAAATTTGGGGGGGGAAAAAAAGAACATTTTTATCAGTATCAGAGATGGAGATATATCACCACAAATACATTGATAATCCTTGTCATTATTTTCACACATTCTTGAAGCATAAACCAGCATGGTTTGAAATATGAAAATAGATTGCCATTTCTTAATTGCTAACTTTATAGTATTATCATCTTATCCAGTTATCATCTTGCCAGACTCCTTGTCTTTTCTTCTCTTCATTACCGACCTCCGATGTGATTATAAACACATTTTTCTATTATGTAATGGATATACTCTTTTGAATAAATTAAAAAACACTTATTATAGCATCACTTTATAGTCAGGGCTGTATGTGGATGAATGGAGGTCACTTGCTCACTAGGTTCTGGGACTGATTTTCTCAGCTTCCTTCTACTGGGATAGCGTTTCCTCTGCAATGCAGAAGTAGCCTGTGTTTAACTCAGCCATACCTGGCACGGCCTGGTGGGATTAAAATCCTGGCCTGCCCATGGACTAGCGAGCTTATTTGTGAGTGCAGGCAAATTGCTTAAACTTTCTATCGTGCAATTTTCTCCTTTCTAAAATGAAAGAGAAAAGAGCATCTAATTTAAAAGGTTCTTGTGAAGATTAGATGTTGTCAGGCTTATAAATCACGTAAGAGTGATGGGCGTTTATTTTGGTGTTAGACCTAATTATGATCATTATTATTTTATGTGGATCAGTAATATTAATGTCTTGCTTTTACCATGAGCACCCCAGGAATCATGATTTCAGGAAATTTACCACTCAATTAGGACTATGTAATTAGCATATTAAGATAATATATGTGCATGCAAAAAACCCCAATAATTTGATCGGATATAGAGCAGAGTGTATCAATGCTGAGAGAATTAAAAGTGAGGAGATTCTAAAAAAATGTGTGGATTTTGACTTTTTGGTAGTGATCACTCAAGTGAGCACAAGAGGAGGACATTTCTGACAATTTCAGGTATATTCCACAAATTTTTCAGTAGTTACTTATTTTACCCCCTAATTTTAATTTCTTATATCTAGTTTTTATTACAAATGTCAAGTATCAACTATTTAAACAAGTGAAAAAAACTAAGTCTGTAATCTGAGGAGGAGAGGAATCTAGAAATGAAACGAGAAAGTTTTACCTATCTTAACAGGCTGAAACATAGGAAGGATTCATTTATTCTCTCAACGGATATTTCCTGCACACCTGCTCCGTGCCATGCATTATCTTAAGCTTTTCAGCTGGTCCATGAACAAAGTAGATAAAAACCTCTGCTCTCATGGAGCTTATATGCTAATGGGGAAGGTAAACAATAGATATAAATAAATTACATACTAGGGTCAAAATGTGATAAATATTATGGAAAGAAGAAACTTATCATGGAAAGGCAGACTGCGAGTGCAATGGGGGAGTCGTATAGCATTTGGGATGGGTTGCAATTTCATATAGGGTTGTTGGAGTAGATTTCATGGAGAAGATAAATTGAGTAGACCTGAAAGAGGCGAGGGAGTTAGACATATCTGGGGGAAGGATGCTCCAAGCCTTTCACATGCTCTCAGTTGGGAATGTGGTCTGGTATGTGTGAGGAGGGTCAAGGAAGCCAATGAGGTTGGAGCTGAGTGAGTAACTTGAATAAGGTAGAAGTGGGGGTATGGTGGGGGGAGAACTCTAAGCAGCCAAATCAGGCAGGACATCAGGGGCCATTTTAAGAAATTTGATAAGTTCTTTGAAGTCAGACAGAATTACTTTAAAATCTTGATTCTGCTATTTACTATTCATATGATGTAATGACTGGGAAAATACTTTTAATTATTTGGAACCTATTTTTTTCCTCATTTTAAAATGGCAGAATGCAATATCTCCTTTTCTGAGATATTCTATTTTATTTATTTATTTATTTATTTATTTATTTTTATTTTCCCACTGTACAGCAAGGGGGTCAGGTTATCCTTACATGTATACATTACAATTACATTTTTCCCCCACCCTTTCTTCTGTTGCAACATGAGTATCTAGGCATAGTTCTCAATGCTACTCAGCAGGATCTCCTTGTAAATCTATTCTAAGTTGTGTCTGATAAGCCCAAGCTCCCGATCCCTCCCACTCCCTCCCCCTCCCATCAGGCAACCACAAGTCTCTTCTCCAAGTCCATGATTTTCTTTCCTGAGGAGATGTTCATTTGTGCTGGATATTAGATTCCAGTTATAAGTGATATCATATGGTATTTGTCTTTGTCTTTCTGGCTCATTTCACTCAGTATGAGATTCTCTAATTCCATCCATGTTGCTGCAAATGGCATTATGTCATCCTTTTTTATGGCTGAGTAGTATTCCATTGTGTATATATACCACATCTTCCGAATCCAGTCATCTGTCGATGGACATTTGGGTTGTATTTTTTTTGTCTTTTGTCTTTTTAGGGACATACTTGCAGCATATGGAGGTTCCCAGGCTAGGGGTCTAATTGGAGCTATAGCCTCCAGCCTACACCACAGCCACAGCAATGCCATTTCCTAGCCACATCTGCAGCCTACACCACAGCTCACAGCAACGCTGGATCCTAACCCACTGAGTGATGCCAGAGATCAAACCCACAACCTCATGGTTCCTAGTTGGATGCATTTCTGCTGCGCCATGACGGGAACTCATTTTTTTTTAATTTTATTTTTTTCAGAGTCGTTCTAAAGATTAAATAAGTTATATGCCTTGCACATAACCATTCACATGATGGTCGTTATCAGTTATGTTAATTGCTAATAAGACTGGAGTTAATTAAATTCAGAGATGGTACATTTTCCAGGTAACTTGAAATTATGGAAGAAAGTCCTGGCTAGTCTTCTGATTTCTATGTATGTAAAGTAGAGAAAGAGGTCATGAAAAACATAAAAAGAATCCTATCTCTGAATAAACAAACTTCTACTTGCATTCTTTAAACCAGCCTCAGTAACTTAAGGTAAAAGGACATAAACTTCAGTTATGTAAGGAACACAGTCTAAGAGGATAGTAAATACTGAGAATTTTATTTTAGGAACAAATCAAGTTAACGATATCAGCTCTATTTTACACACTCCACAAAACTTGCAGAGAGTCTAGTACCTTTCTTCATTAGTTTTAAGACACATGCTTGCCATATTTCAATAACCAAGACTGGAAATCACTTTATAATCCTAAAGTTGATGAAAGATGGCTTGTGCCAGACTCTGGGAATACTAAGATGTGTAAGGCTCAGCCTAGGCCTACAGATGTGTATTGTAGAGTGTAAAGGCTTCTGACTCGGGGAATAACAAATATTGTGGAAATATGAGTGAATCAGAGAAGGGAAAGACTGAAAGCAGAAAGACACTCTCCCTAGGAGGATATTGTATACACACCACAAAACAAAACAAAAACATTAAATATCTGAATTAGAGCCAAGACCATGAAAATGGAGAGAGATGGATGTATCCCAGGGAGGCTTTGCCATAGAAGAGACAGAATGTTGTGATGGGTACATGATAGCAAAGGAGGAGGATTAATCAAAGGTGGTTGTGGATCTGGTTGCGCTGGTGGTTGGGGTGTGCTCCATGAGGTAGGGAGTGCAGCAGTGCTGGTGGGGTGGAGAGGATAATGTTCTTGATTTTAGATGTTGTATTAGGAAGAATTCTGGCTTTCAGAAATCATCTCCCATAGCTGTAATCTGAAAATGTTGCTTTCCTTGGGCTTTGCAAATGTGATGACACCTGCCATTGTGGTCAAGGTTAATGACGTCAAGATTGGGAAGATGATACTGAATTATCGGTGGGTCCCATGTAATCACATGTTCCCTTTAAAAGTAGAGAACTTCTCCTGGCTTTGGACAAGGGAGATGGACTACAGAAGATTCAGAGAGAGGCAGTGTGGCTGCTCTGAAGATGGAGGAAGGGGCCATGAGCCAAGAAATGTGGGTGGCCTTTACAAGCTGGAAAGCATTCTTCCCTCAAACCTCTAGAGGAACATAGCCCTCAAACTCCTTGAGTGTAGCTCATTGAGACCTGTGTCAGATTTCTCATAACTTCGTGATGTTTTGTTGTTGTTGTTGTTGTTGTTGTTTATTTTGTTTTGTTTTTTAAATAGACAAAGGATTTGAATAGGCATTTCTCCAAAGAAGATACCTGAATGGCCAAGAGGCATATGAAAAGATACTCAGCATCATTAGTCATTAGATAAATGCAAATTAAAACCACAATGTGATACTACTTCACGCCCACTAAGAAATTCAAACATTTACAGTGTGCAATTCCAGGGTGGTAGTATAAGCACAGAGTCATGCAGCCTTGACCACAGTTATCCCCAGAAGAAACCTCATACTCTTTAGCAGTCGTTCTCCATCTCCTGCCTACCCCAGTCCTCAGCAGCTACTTTCTGTGTCTATTTGTCTATCCTGGATACTTCATATAAAGGGCATCATACAGTTGGTGATGTTTTAAGCCACTTCATTTCTAGTAATCACTCACAGCAGTGGTAGAAAGTAAATACACATATATAATCCCAAATGGAGACAGTAGTGAGTAGTTAAAAATTTAAGTCTGGAGCACCAGAGCCATGCTGAGCTGGATTATTTATTTTGGGGTTCATGAAAACATAGTTGGTAAATAAAATATTTATCAAATAGATGTGGTTGGGGACACCTAGAGAAAGCATTTTAGAGTCAAGAAAGAAACAACCAAAGGAACCCACAAAGCCACAGATATTTAAAGATAATGTGTGGAAGGAGGAAAAGAGGTCAGAGAGGGGAGCTGAGAGCCAGGTGGGTGGTTTTGTGGTTTTGTGGCCTTCGTGAAACAAAGGGGCTGGTGGTCTGTGGTTATTAGTGTCCAGTCTAGAAGGGCCCATTTGATGGTAGCTGGAAGGAAGACTTTGAATTTAGCAACTTAGAAACTGATAATCTTTGGGAAGGCAGTGCTAGTAGAGTTCTAGGAAAAGAAATACATGGTAATATGCTGACATAGTAAGCGGTGACAGTAAGAAAGTAGAAGGGAAGTTCCAGTTGTGGCTCAGCCGGTTAGGAACCCAACATAGAGTCCATGAGGATGTGGGTTTGATCCTGTGCCTTGTTCAGTGGGTCAAGGATCCATCATTGCTGTGGCTATGGTGTAGGTCTGCAGCTGCAGCTCCAATTTGACCCCTAGCCCTGAGAACTTCCATGTGCTGCAGGTATGGTCCTAAAAAGGGGGGGAAAAAAAGAAGAAAGAAGGATGTAGGCCTGAGTCAGGAAGCCTGAGATAAATTTGTAACTGCTCAGAATTTTAGTCATATGACCTTGAGTGAGTCACTTAAGTTCTGTAAGTCTCAATTTCCTTTCAGGGGTATTAAAGGAGGAAAAAAATTTGATTTTCTTACAGATTGTATTATGAGATAGGACGTAGCAGTGGCTTGGTCCTGGCACAGAAGCCAAGGTTTAGGCACAGCTGACCAGGAAGTTGAGGATAGCCCATGAGAACATGGTAGCCTCCCCTTGTTCTATAGACATGGATCCCAGCTATATTGTACCTTTTACTTTATTTTTTGCTTATCCATGTCTGACAAGAATATACACAATTATGAAACATATCAAGATATCATTTTAGATCTCTAAGCATGAACCCAAGTTTGTTTCTGTGGTACACTTTCCTGTAATATAGCGTGGGGTAGAATGAGGTGAGGGCTCTGGACAACAAGTGAAACCTTCTTACAGTTGATGAGAAGATAGATTTCATTGTTAAAATGCCAGAGTTTAGATAATAAGCCCTCTGGTTGTTGAGGAATATTGGATATTGTTGTAAATCATTGAGTACTATATGATGCATTTTTTTTTGTTAAAGTATAGTTGACTTACAGTGTTGTGTCATTTTCTGCTGGACAGCATAGTGACCCAGTCTTTTTCTTACACTGTCTTCCATCACGTTCTAGCCCAATAGATGGGATATAATTCCCTGCGCTGTACAGTAGGACCTCATTGCTGATCCATTCTGAATGTAATAGTTTGCATCTACCAACCCCAGACTCCCAGTCCATCCCACTCCCTCCCCCTTGGCAACCACAATCAGCTCTCCAAGTCTATGAGTTTGTTTCTTTTCTGGAGATAGGTTCATTTGTGCCATATTTTAGATTTCACATATAAGTGATGTCATATGGTATTTGATATACTTTTAGAATTAAAAAGTTGGTTATCTTGGATGCTGCAGCCAATGTGATAAAAGCATTTGCACTGAAAAAGAGAGCTGGTTATATCTGATCTTACTCTTTGGCCCATAAAGACATTTACAAATACTAATTTATGTAAGGAAAAGTAAATTTCACTGCAGCCGATTAAAATCGGTAAGAAACTCAAGAACTCAAAGAGTTTCCTTTGACTGGGTAATAATTGGACTCACCGCATAATTTGTTGAATCCTGATCATTAGCTTTCAAAATTGGTAATCCCTACTATATTGGGATGTATTAGCCAACCATAAAAAATGGTCAGACACCCAAATATAATTTCATCTGAAAGATATGTTTTCAAAATCAGTTTGGGTAGCTACTTGCTGATTTTATCTGAGGAAACAACATTTGGATGTTTGTTTGCCTTGTTTTTCTAAAGTATCTCTCAAATCTCTCTCCCCTGGGTTTTTTTTAATGAGATGTTCCTTTTTGGTAAATTATCTAGGTTTCTGTGGATGCTGCCCATGGCTATAGCCCTCGTGCCATTGACATGAGCAATGTCACACTATCCAGAGATCTGCATGTAAGTACTTTTAACTTCTAAAACTAGTCTGCAAATTTCTGCAGATAGCATACTGTAACACTCTCATGCCTATATTTTACAGCATGAATGATTTGACTATGGTGATCATCTGAAGAATCCATGGGATTTATGGACTATGTACTATATTCTTTTCATGCTGTAAAAGTTGATATAACTTTTTCTAGGATGTTTCCTCCAGATAATATATTTCCTTTAAAGATCATATCTAATGTAATTAAATAGCTGTATGTGAGAAGAGACTCAAGCAGCAATTTATAAGCTCTGCTCAAGCATGACCTTAATTACTCATTAAAGAGTAATGTATTTTCAGTTGTTAATCCCAGCAGACTGATGGCATTTTGCTTGTTCCAGACATGGTCTTACCTGCTCTTCTTTGTCACTAAGGTGCCTACTTTGAAATGCTCAATTTGAATGGAAGATAAAATGTATTGCCATAGAACATAAGTTAAAGGTTATTATAATGACCAGACAATGATATTCTCATTGTTAGTATGTTATTATTCCAAGAGAAATAAGTAAAATCTATGGCTTGTTAGATCATTTGGCTTGCTTTTGTTATTGCTTCAGTATGACTCTGTTAAAATGACATAGTAAACTTGAAAATCAGAAGTGGAAGGATTCTTAGAGGTAATTGTGTCAAAATCCAAAGGCCCCAAAAAAGACTAATGAGGCTCTTCCAAGCTCTCTTGGCTAGTTTGGGACAGACATTGATCTAGACTATTTGTCTGATGTCCTTTGCATTCAGTGTTCAGTAAATTTTCTTTTAAAGCTTTGGGACTTAAGAACTTGCAAATAAATATATTTTTAAAGTCCAATTTGAGTTTTCATTATTAAATTAAAAAACATTTGTTTTGGGAGTTCCTATTGTGACTCAGCAGTAATGAACCTGACTTTTATCCTTGAGAATGTAGGTTTGATCCCTTGCCTCTCTCAGTGGATTAAGGATCCTGCATTGCCATGAGCTGTGGTGTAGTTTGCAGATGTGGCTTGGATCTGGTGTTGCTGTGGCTGTGGCTTAGGCCAACATCTGCTGCTCCAATTTGACTCCTAGCCAGGAACTTCCATATGCCACAGGTGTAGCCCTAAAAAGCAAAGAAAAAAAAAAGTTTATCTTTAAACATTGTAAATAACAGTGGCCATTCCCCTCAAATCACCTCTACTGTTTACTACTTTGTAATTTCACAGATCATTAGAATCCTCTGAAATTCAAATTCTAAATGAGAAAGCTGTCATCAATTATCTTTTAGGTATATTTTAGCACCAATACACTGAGATTTATTAATTTAAAGCATGTTTTGATATGTCATGTTGGAAAGTAAAGTTACCCTTTTCCAGTATCCTTTTAAAGTATAACTTAGTTACAATATCTTTTGTTCATTGAAGGCTATGGCAGAAATGATGGCTGAAAACTACCATAATATATGGGCAAAGAAAAAGAAACTGGAACTGGAGTCCAAAGGTAATATTTTCTAAAAATCTTTATTAAAAAACAGAGTTAGATTCCATGAATATATAATAAGGATAAAATAGTTTTTTTAGCATAGAGCTCATTGTACCTTTATTTTATTAGAATGGTTCAGGGAGTTCCCATCGTGGCTCAGCAGGCTAAGAACCCAACTAGTATCCATGACGATGTGGGTTCGATCTCTGGCCTTGCTCAGTGGTTTAATGATCCGGCATTGCCACAAGCTGTGGCATAGGTTGCAGATGCAGCTCAGATCCGGTGTTGCTGTGGCTGTAGCATACATAGTCTTGCAGCTGCAGCTCCAATTCAACCCCTAGCCTGGGAACTTCCATGTGCTCCACGTGCAACCATGAAAAAAGAAAAAAAGAAGGAGAAAAAAAAAAAAAAAGAATGGTTCAAACATGGCTGTAATAGTTTCAAGGTGGAAATGCTATGATTTCCTGACTATTAGTGCATATTTCCTCATGTTTAGAGTTTTGATGGCTCACTCTTACCCATTTTAGCATATAGATATCTATATTTCCCTTTCTAATACTTGAAATGTTCTATTAATTACTCAGCTCTCCCTCACTAACTTCTGTCCCTGACTGAAATATTTTTCTTATTTCATTCTATCTTCCATCACAGCCTCTTTGTTTTATCCAGTCTGGTTATGTTACTATATCTTTCACACTTCACTTGCTCTTTTCTGCTGTTTTTTAAAAAATACCAAAGTGGCCTAATATTCTTCTAATCATTTTTCAAATCTTAATTTATTAAGAAAATTAATTTTCTTAATTAATTTTCAATATAAATGTGTAATGTTTGCTTAAATATTTAATTTAATTCATCCTGTACTTATGATCTCTTTCATTGTTATTTATTCAACATTTGATTATACACATATTAGTTATAGTGTGTGTGTTCTCTTTAATTACTTCCTATGTGGATTTCTTTTTTTTTTTTTTTCTAATGCTTTTTTTTCCTTTTTTTCTTAAGTTTTATTGGAATACAGTTGATTTAAAAAGTTGTATTAATTTCATGCATATGGCAAAAGTAAATCAATTATACATACACATATATCCATTCCTTTTCAGATTCTTTTCCCATATAGGTTATCACACAGTACTGAGTAAATTTCCCTGTGTTTTGTGTAGGTCCTATAAAGTAGATTTCTTTCTCTCAATGCAAAAATTCAGGGCCATAACTTCAGCTACTTTTGCAGTTACTTTTGTAATCCTTAATGTATAGTTCTGGGCACCAGGAAACTTTATTTCCTATTTATTAATATAAGTAGGAATGTAAAGGGAGTTAGTTTTGAAGGGTGGGGATATTTCATAGTGAAAGGAAGAGCTGTGATGTTGGAGGATGGTACCAGGCACCAAGCACTAGGAAACAGAATAACACACATCCAATTGATCATAGAAATGAACCAAGAGGATTCCACATACCAAAATTGCCTATTCCAGAATGTGACTCAGGGCTAGGCCTGTTTTTCTAGAATCATTCCATAAAGGTGTATAGAGTGAATGATCAGTTGTTTGGCTGGCTGATGGAGGACGGATAGATGGATGAATAGCTGTATCACAGAGTCGTAGAATATGTGCTCAGTGAAACTCTCGAAGGGGCATTATCCACATGACCAGTAGACAAAAATCACTCTTTGTTCCATGAGTAAATCACATGAAAAAATTCTGTTCTTTTTTTCTAAGTATGTTTTGGTCACTATGATTTGGTTCCAATGAAAAGTAGTAAGCTAATATCTTACTACTCTCTTCTAAGTTCGTGTGCTGGAAAATCATCATTATTCCTTCATCCCAGGGCTGGCCATTGGGTGTCCTACAGTCAGTGCCTTCTGAGGCATCCCTCCCTTTGTATCCAGCTCCTGCTGGTCCAAATTCATACCTTGTCAGGGGAGGGGAGGGGAGAAGAGCACAGTTGCCATGGAGGGTAGAGGAGAAGGTGTGAAATTACTTCTCTTACCCCATGGAGTCTTCCCTTTCAAAGGAGCAAGTGAGTTGTTTAGCATTAAACAGTAGGCCTATGGAAATGTGTTAAAACATGCAACACTGAATCCTGGCTTTGAAATTATTGAGGCTAATGAAAAAGAGAAATGTGTCTTGGGAACAGAGAGGCTCAAAGTTCTGGATAATTTTAGGACAAAAACTACAGGGTCTTTTCACCACTGTGTTCTCTCTCCTGGAAACTTTGCAGTCAAGTTGTGTCCTGACAACCCTGTTTCTGCTTCCAAGAAGATCCGGGTGGTAGTGTGGGAGGTGCCTGCACCCACCATGTGTCTTGGAAGCCTGGAAGTTAGGAATGAGGAGGCACCTGGAAATACAGAGCCATTTAGTCATTCAGACACCTTGATAACCAAGAGTCCGTACCCAAGCTGCCCCATCCAGGGCTCTTTCATCATCCTTTCATCTATGTGCAGAAGATGAATCTGCTTTAGAGAAACCTGGAGAACATTTCTTCTGCTGTCTGCCAGGGTTGCTGTCTCATTATGCTTTAGGAATCTTGAAGAGTTTGGAGGAAATCAGGCAGTTTAAGGAGTATATCATGAAGAGAATAGAGGAGGGAAAGTCTAAAAAAGATGACCAGTGCTCACTCAAGAGTGAAAAATGTAAAGAACAAGCATTCCTTGTTATCATTCTTGCCCCACCGTCACATCATGTTTTGGCGGCTGTGATGATCTGCCATCAGGCCAAGGACGGTTCTGGTATCAAGCACTTTTGACTCTTTAGCATGAGTGAGTTCACAAGCCAGTGCTGTATGTTTGGGTCAGTGTCCTAGGATTTCTTGCAGATTCATTTCCCTCCCAAGCAATATCTACCCCCCGCCCCCGTCGCTGTTATGGATGGGCAATCTGAGCTTTGGAAGATCAAGGTAGTTATCCTGCCATTAAGTGGCACAGCAAAGGACACAGAATTTGTAGTCTTCTGGCTGACTTGAAAGTACCTACCTTGTCTAATTCAGAAGCATTTTAGAGTCAGAGGGTACTTTGTATTCTTAAGATTTTTAAAGTTTAGACTTCATTCTCTCTTTCTCCACCCACCCTATCTTCCCACCTTTTCTCAAAGTAACCTATTGGTGTGACCCCCAAATCATTGTGGACTGCAAGCTTGCCAATTTCTCTAGGAATAAAGGACTACATGCCATTGTAGAATTGAAAATAGGTCATGATTGTAAGGTGATTAAATTAGATTTTTGATTTTTAAAAAATTTGTAGCACTGGGACTTTGGGGTTAGTAGAGGCAAACTATTACATTTAGATTGGATAAGAAATGAGGTCCTGCTGTATAGCAGGGAACTAACTGTATCTGATCTCTTGGGATAGACCATGATGGAAGATAATATAAGAAGGGGAATGGATGTATATATGTATGACTGGGTCACTTTGCTGTACGGCAGAGATTATCTCAGCATTGTAAATGAACTATATTGAAAAAAAATTTTTTTGTTAAGTATTCTGTAAATTTTTTCTCTATGATAGAAGCCAATTTTGTTCCCAGTGGGTTTAGTAATATATTCTCTATCCTTCTTGCTGTTCATGAAATGTTTATTAGTATTATCACATGACAATTGTATTATACTGACAGTTGTATTCTATTATTATTATACCATACTATAAAGTAACTCATGGTTTCTTAATATGCTTAGCATTGGCATGGTGGCTCCTGCCTGACTGTCCCTTTGCATTTGTGATCATACAGTGTCACCTAATGGTCATAAGGTTCAGTGTGTGATTGCCTTTCTATAGATGGCACTCTTGTCAAAGCAAGCCCTAGGAAAGCATGGCATTTCCTCCTTTTTCATTCTGTTTGTTCGTTTCTTATGTAGGGTTGATTCAACCTTTATGATTGTTTTGGGAATTCCAGGCTTAACCAGATTTAATAGGCTCTACGTTGTCATCATAATTCAAACAAAATAGTGATTTTCAATTATTTTTTTCTAAAGTTCTCTTAGAAATTATATTTCAAGGAATTTCAGCATCTCATATAAAACATATTCCTGTACATATCTTATAAACTTTTTATTTGGGGCATACCATGCTGTGCATTTTGCTGCTGCTTTGATAGCATTCTTTGTATCAGTTCTTTACATATGGAATTATCAGTGCACTTTTTGAAATTTTTATAAATTCTTATGAATATTTTTATAAAATTTGTAATTTTATAAATGATTTCCTCTTTATTAGTTTTTTTAATTTAGGTACTCCCTAGAATTTTTATATCTAAAAGAATGCTTTTAATATTTCTTTTTTTTTTTTTCCTTTTAAGGACACACTTACGACATATGAAAGTTCCCAGGCTAAGGGTCAAATTGGAGCTACAGCTGCCAGCCGCACCACCAAATAGGAGCTCCAGCTGCCAGCCACACCACCACAATGCGGGATCCGAGCTGCGTCTGTGATCTACACCACAGCTTACGGCAACACTGGATCCTTAACCGGCTGAGCGAGGCCAGAGATCAAACCGCATCCCCATGGATCCTAGTTGGGTTCATTAACTGCTGAGCCACAAAGGGAACTCCAGCTTTTAGTATTTCTTACCAAAAGTGGTACACTAGAAACCTAAATTCTTGGAGTTCCCGTCGTGGCGCAGTGGTTAACGGATCCGACTAGGAACCATGAGGTTGAGTGTTCAATCCCTGCCCTTGCTCAGTGGGTTAACGATCCGGCGTTGCCGTGAGCTGTGGTGTAGGTCGCAGACTTGGCTCGGATCCCGCGTTGCTGTGGCTCTGGCGTAGGCCGGTGGCTACAGCTCCGATTCAACCCCTAGCCTGGGAATCTCCATATGCCGCGGGAGCGGCCCAAGAAATAGCAACAACAACAAAAAAGACAAAAGACAAAAAAAAAAAAAAAAAGAAACCTAAATTCTTGTCATGATTTCTCATCAATCAAATACATATATTACTTTTATTAGGTATTAAAGAGAAGTCAGTTTGTACCTTAGGAGTCTACGTACATATGGGTTGTATGTATTTAGAAAGATGTGAGTGTAAAGTACTCTCTGCTCTGGGAGGCATAGTAAAAATTCCATATTTAAGACATTGTTTTCTCTTCTCTCCATGGGATAGAAATGAGGCATATTGCTTGAAACACATCTTGTAATTTTCGTGAATCCAGCTGTGCATGTTTTCATGCACAAATACACTCTGCAAAGTTTGAGTGGAGAAGAGGACACAGCTTCTTTTTCTTTCCTGTGTGATCACAGGTCCTTGATACTTGATCTTAAAAAGTCTCTATGTTCATGTTTTACTGACTCTTAGAAGACATATGCACAATCTTTTTTGAACAGGTTTCCTAGATTAACTGAAGTATTAAAGGCACTAGAGAGTGAAGAAAGAGTCTTATTTGAGTCCTAATATCGTCTTTGTGTAATTAGAGGATACCAAAAGTTTTGTAGTGCAGCCCTAGTATGCAGCAGCCATATCTCATCTCAGATTATTTTCTAATTACTATGCTGTTTCTCATCTTGACATCCTCTTAGGAGGTGGAAACCATCCCCTGCTGGTACCCTATGATACACTGACAGCCAAAGAGAAAGCCAAGGATCGAGAAAAAGCACAGGACATCCTTAAGTTCCTGCAGATCAATGGCTATGCTGTATCCAGGTAAAAGCACACCTACTCCAGTTACACATTCTTATTATAAGACTGAATATTTAAATATGCCTATCAGATTTAATGCTGAAAATAAACTCAGCATCTGTTTAAATCCTAGAAGTAGTGTGTTCAGAATAGACATGTCAGAAACATTAATGCCCTTAGCTATTTTGCCATATAACTGAGTGCCTTATGCTTCCTTATTTTTCTCTTTATTCTTTTTTTTATTATTAAAGTATAGTTGATTTATGGTGTTTCTTCAATTTCCATTGTACAGCAAATTAATACAACTATACACTGTTCCTTGTGCTGCACAGTAGGGCCCCATTGCCCATCCATTCCAAACATAACAGTTTGCATCCAAAAACCCCAAACTGTCTGTCCATCCCACTCCCTCCCCTTTTTCCCCCTGGGAACCCCAAGTCTGCTCTCCTTGGCCATGATCTGTTTCTGTTTTGTAGACAGGATCATCTGTGCCATATTTCAGAATCCACAAATAAGTGGTATCATGTAGTATTTGTCTGCCTTATGCGTCACATATTAAATCCCCACCCATCATTTAGGCAAAATCACTCCTCTATTTTTTCCAATGAAGTATTTTATCACGTAGTAATAGTGAATTAGCACAGTTTTATATCAGGTGCAAAGTACTGCATATAAATCAAATCTCAGTTTTGTTTTAGCTAAAGAATATTAGCTAACTTTTCAAATTTACCTGTATTACTTGCTCTCTCTATATATGTTGCCATATGTAAAATATTAACTATACATCTCTCTATAGAAATATTTAACAAAGTATATTTCGTTTTTACCTTACCTTCTACTAGTCTTTGTAGATGTTGGTTTCTATCTTTCGTTTTTGCTATTCTAGAGGATTCAAGGACCTGGAATTGGACACGCCCTCTATTGAGAAACGATTTGCCTATAGTTTTCTTCAGCAACTCATTCGCTATGTGGATGAAGCCCATCAGTATATCCTGGAATTTGGTAGGTACCGTAGTCCTATTACTAACAGCCTAGGTTTTGTTATTCTTAACATTTACAGCTTCAGGGTGTAGAACAGCATAGACTACTGAGATGCTTACAAGCTCTTCCCGGAGTCAGTAGGCAGACTTGTTTTTAAGGATGGGTAGATTTTGAGAACTTAAATCTAACCTGTAGTTCTTTTCTCCTTAAAATGTGTGGTGGCATTAAGTTTTCATTTTGAAGGATGCATTGGATGGACTTCAACATTTAAGGTACAGTTCAATCTTTCCTAATGAAATTAATTGCTCTGCTCTTAAAACAAGAAACAAAAGACCTAAACTAAACTGTGGGTTCCCCAGATTTCTAGATAGTGTGAAGACCTTGAGTTTAGCCTTTTCAGGGTCACACATTTGTACTAGAGTATCTGCCAGGCAGAGTACTTTATTACCATCCTAGAGCGAAAGGAAAGACCTCTTCCCCATCTGGCTCTGTGCCATTTAAGTCCAAAAAGAACTCTATATTTTAAATCTTAAGATTCAGAAGACATCATCAAGACAGGCCCCTCCCACGTCCCTTATTTTGTGATTGGCCTCAGCATTGTTGAATTAAAATTCACACTATTCATTACTCACCTTCTTCTTTTTTTTTTTTTTCATGGTAAAAAAAAGCTTTGAATACCTTTATTTTTTTTTAAGTCTGTATTGTTATTTTTTTAATAGTTATTTCCCCAATACATTTTTTTTCCTACTGTACAGCTAGAAAAAAAAATGCATTGGGGAAATAACTACAAATCCCCCTTCTGCCACTGGTTGGTATTAAGATATAAAGAAGTAGACTTTGGTCACTTTTGAAAAACAGTGTGCTCTGCTGGTGGTGATCTTCTTATTTTCTTTTCCGCTTTGAAGGTTCTGTTTTTGTTCTTATTTTTGTGTTTGAACCATCATTCTTTCTGTTTTCAACCCTTTTTCTTGGGGCCCATAGTCCTGGATCTCTTAGCAATGCATCAGTGACATACCCCCCACCCCAACCAAGGGCTTTTTTGGCTGCTGTTTTCTTAGGATTTATACTTAGTTTCCAGCAGAGCATCAGGTTAAAGTTTATAGAAATTTGAGCTGTGGCATTTTCTTGTTACTGGCCCAGGGCCCTGGATTCCAAACATGATGGAAGATTTCCTATTTGAGCATCATTCTCTTAAAAAAAATGTCCTCTCTTTCAACTCATCGCTACATCTACAGGCCAAATGCTATATTTTTGCTCTCTTCTGAACTATCTATTTCGTACAGGCCAATTATACAACTAATCTATAATAGGCAATCTCTTCGTAATTCATCCAACAATAATTTTAAAAATTAACAATAGTCATCTTGACAAGGAGCCAGATCGTCTGAATAAAATTTGACCAAAGAACAAGAATGAGGCCATGGTGAATTTCTGAGGTTTTTATGTACAAAGTTAAATATTGAAAATTTCTAATTTACCTTTAAAAGTATCTGAATGAGTAGCCACTCTGGGATCCAGCCTTCTTTTTGATGAGAGAGAGGATAAGAGGAAAAAATGAGCAAGCATTTGGAGAAGGGAATAAGAACAAAAAAATTTTATTTATTTTATTTTTGTCTCTGTGTGGATAGCAGAAACAGAACTTCGAAAGGTGGGATGTGTTTAGGCTTTATTCACATTGTATTCAAGTTTCTGAATAAACCTCCCAGGACAGTGTTTGAGTATAGGGAACAGTGAGAAGCTTACTGCAGGGCAGATTCACCCACTTCATACATTTGTTTTTTTCAATTGGTTAGAGAAGGTCTTATAGACAGAATTCTGTGGAGAAACAAGGCTAGATTACTAGAAAGCCCCACAGAATTAGGGTTTTTGTTGTTGTTGTTGTTTTTACATTTGCTGATGTTATCTGTTCCTTTTCCAGGTGGCTTTGGCAGGGCAAATTATGTACAAGAGCTCTGTTAGAGGAGCACGTAGAATTTAGATCGTCTACGCGGTCATTGATCTTTATTTCCATTTTTCTCATTAATACTGAAAAACAAAGCTTCTGTAGTACTTTCTTCTATCTTTCACTTTTTTTTGCCTTTGCAACACACCTTTAATTTATTCATTCTTAGGCATAGGTTGATGGTGATGGTAAGAATATGCATGGATATGCCTTTTTCTATATTATATCACAGATCATATTCTCTCCAAATTTTTTCACATTTTCTACATAAGCATTGTTAAAGTATGTAATGAAAGGTATTTGCCATTTAATTCTTTGAAACATCAGCAGGTTTAGCCAGCTGCAAAATGCTCTCTTAGTAACGTTTATATGAGGAGGTCCCTCAAATCAGTCCAGCCATTTTGCATACAATGCTTGAGAGAGATTCCATGCAAGAGTGAGTTAAGAACATGAAATTTACAAGTGCTAAAAAGCCGTTATTTTCTTTTATTTATTCATAGGAAGAGCATTATCTCATTTAACGCAATATTATCTAAGTTCTCTAAAAATTATCCTGAATTTACATCCAAGATTTGATAAAGCATATTTCAAATTGTTTTTATTTCTAGCTGCAAAAGAACTTCTTCAAGTGACAGTTAGTTTGATTCTTATAAAATGTGGAAGCTCTGCTCACAGATTTTTACTAAGATCTTATATCCAATTCTGAAATGTTTAGTCCTCCAATCTGTTCTCCATGGTTATCATAGTTTTTTACTACTGCTTCTCTATGCATGAAAACTTCCTCTGCTTGCATGGGGTGGGATAAGAAAGGCCACCTTCCAAGCCAAATGCATGAGGCCAATCAGTTTTTCACCCGAACTCTTTTTCCACACCATGGGGAAAATTGTGGAGTTTTTGCTTTGCTTATGGAAGTTATCTTTTGACACCAGTGGATTTCTTTATTCTTGAGCAGGATGTTAATTTTCCAACCTACTATGACAGTGGTGATCCATCCCTCCAACACAGTCGCTGGCTTCCTACAGTTTTTCTGTCGATGCATTAGTGTTAAAAAGCTTTAACTTTTAGTCACACCAAGAAATAACTATCTTTATTAGAAATAGCTATCTTTATTACTATCTAACAAATTATGTTTACTTATTTTCCATTCTTCTCACCCTAGTAGACGTCTTTCTTATTGAAAGAAGGTGTGGGATTTTACTGCTGAGAATGTGGGATTTTTACTTTTCCAGTTTTCTCCCTATATGTCTCAAAGCTATACCAGTATGTGTGTGCTCATAAACACATGTATAGGCTGTCTTGAGTTTTTTTTTTTTTTTTTTTTGATTTGGGTATTTTGAAATCTGTTTATTACACTGTTGAAGTTAACTTTTTATTTTTATGCTCAGTTTAGTGGGATAACGCGTTTAGCAGTGCGTTCTCAACTTTGCCTTTGGTGTGAATATCGTTTTGAATATCTAATGTTTGAAGTGCAACATGTACCTAAAAACTCTTCATATCTACAGATGGTGGCAGCAGAAGCAAAGGAGAACATTTCCCTTATGAACAAGAAATCAAGTTCTTTGCTAAAGTACAGTATCCAATCTGTCTTTTTTTTCCTTTAATTTTTGTTTACCAAATGTTTGTTTACCAAATATACTCTTTAGATTGTTTGCGTCTTTGCAGAATGCACTTGTCTACAAATGTGAATTCCACTCTAAGTAAATATTCTGTGGTACAGAAATAACGTCATGAACAATGTGGGATGAATTTGTTCCCAGTATACTTGGCCGTACTTGAACTCACTCTACCCTTCATTTGTATTTCTCAAATGACTTCATTCTCTCTAAAGTCTGAGTCAGAGGGCTCTTTTTTGGCTCTATCATATGGCATAGAAGAGAAATATCTATGTCCTAATATTTAAATATTGCTCTGATTTAAAAGCTTTAGATGAATATTTCTTGTTTAAAGAGGAAATTCAGGTGTTCCCATCATGGCACAGTGGAAACAAATCTGACTAGGAGCCACAAGGTGGCGGGTTCGATCCCTGGCCTCGTTCAGTGGGTTAAGGATCCGGTGGTGCCAAGAGCTGTGGTGTACGTGGCAGACATGGCTTGGATCTGGCATTGCTGTGGCTGCAGTGTAGGCCGGCAGCTGTAGCTCCAGTTCAACCCCTAGCCTGGGAACCTCCAAATGCCATGGGTGTGGCCCTAAAAAGCAAAAAAAAAAAAAAAAAGGAAAAGCATTACTTACTTTATAAATAGGTGCGTTGTAAGAATTTTTACCATAGGATCTTTATTGTGGGACCATAATCCTACTCAGAAAAGGAAAACTCAGGCCCAGGGAGGATGAATAGTTCATAGTTAGAATATATCCCATGATTATTAGTTATTCAGAATTTATCAAGATTTATTAGTTATTAAGAATTTATCAAGATTTGTTCTATGCCTGAAACATTCATGACTTCCTTTCAGCCAATAAGGAAGCAAGATGAGTTGCAAAGTTCTCCGTGTTGGGTCTGTTCGCTCACTCAGGGTTTGCTATGTGGCTTATCTGTATCATGCATCAGACTCTGTCCTGGGGATTCCTGTCCCCAAAATGCCCTTGGGAAGCTTTCCTAGTTACAGTGCATTTTAGTTAACCTGAAGGCCTAATGATTTCTGTCAATTTCCTGTCAAAGTTTGCATTTGGTGGGCATAGGTCATTTGCAAAATGACATGTTATTTTGATTGATTAATATTTGGCCTCATATATATGCTTTCAGACTCATACTCTTAATTGTAAGGGAAGCATCTCTTGCATTTTTCTTTCCACTCATTATAGTGCCCAGAATCTGTACCCATCATCTGAAGTTTGTCCTGGGCTGTACATTGCTGGTTATCTAGTCTCCTAGGATGTAATCTTCCTTGATAACCAGTTATCAGAAATGCTGTATTCAATACCTCTGATCATACATTTGAAATACTTCTTGTATTGCATTGCCAGTGTGCTTAGTATCCCTAGTGATTTTGTTTGCAGGTCTGACGTGGCTTAATTTCTATTGAGTCTGTGATTCCTTCAATCACATACTTATATGCCAGTCAGTAAGTTCAGGCAATGTCATAACTTTCTAGGAAGACTACTGAAAACCTGTGTCTTCCTGTTATTAAAAAATATATTATACCTACCTCGGAGGGAAAAAATGTAATTAGACAGACTTGATTCTAAATACTGGTAATGCCAATATTATTACTTTTTTCATTAATTTATTTAACAAACATTCATCTAGACAGACTTGATTCTAAATACTGGTAATGCCAATATTATTACTTTTTTCATTTATTTATTTAACAAACATTCATTGAGTGCTTGCTACAGGCCCAACAAAGTCCTAAGCACTGGTGAGTCAGGGGTCAACAAAGCAGAGCAAGCATAGAGGCCAAGAAATGTCTCTTTCTCTCATGAGCTCTGTACACTCTTAGGAAGAGAGAGCAGTCCAAAATCACACATATGAAATATCAACAAGTGATGTTAGAAGACCAGCGGAGTTTATCTGGGTGACAGGCCAACAAAGGCTTATCAGATGAAGTGCCACTGCACTGAGCCTACAGAAAGAGTGCAGCGAGTAGGTTATAGGGTGTTGGAAGGGCATTTCAGACTGAGGGAATGGCATGTCCAGAGCCTGTGGTGTAAGTGGGCAGGGTGAGAAGAAGGATTTGGCCAAAGACAAGCTGGACTAGAATGGATAATTGGGAGGTAAGCTTTGAGAGAGGCCAGGTAAGAAGAACTTTGTGCCAGTAGGTAAGTGGCACTGTAACTTTGAATATATCAGTCACTTTCTACATCTCAATTTAACATCTAGAAAGCAGGAGTAATGGCACCCATCATCCTGCAGAGTGGTTACTAGGATACATGAAACGATAGCAGGTCAGTTGCCATTCTTAGATGTAGTAGAGCCTCAATAAATGGTCATCATTGATTATTTTTGAACTTACTGGGCAGTGAACTACATTATATGAAAATATTAATAATATCTCATCTTGAGAAAGTATTGATAATAATTTCAAACCACTGAAAGTTTGGTGTGTTTTCCATAATCACACACACACCCACACACACACACACACACACACACACCAGAGATAGCAAAGTGAAAATTAAGGGAGGCATATGTGAAATGTGCAGACTGGCGTGGCTATGGATATTGGGGACTTACTGCATGCGGACAGAACTCTGGCTGCTCCAGAGACTCAACACACCCTCATCCCCCAGAAGATTCCACTGTGTAGATCTGTTTTCTTTTCCTTTCTTTCAGGTCGTTCTTCCTTTAATTGATCAGTATTTCAAAAACCACCGTTTATACTTCTTATCTGCAGCAAGCAGACCTCTCTGTTCTGGAGGACATGCATCAAACAAAGAGAAAGAAATGGTGACTAGGTAAACAGCTATAAAAAATAACAACTGTTGTTTGAGTTAAGTGTATTTGCATTTGAGAAAGCACATCTCAGGATCTTGAAGTAGCAGCAGGCAGAGGGCTCCCCCATCGTCCCTGGCTCCTGGCCCCTGACCCCTTGGAATGAGGATGGTTTGGGCAGGTTAATACATGTGTTCTAGGTATTGAGTTTTCATATATTTTATCTGCCACATGTAATGTTAAATAGAAGGAACAAAATACTACAAATAGAGGCCCGAGTTGCATCCATGTATTAGTATTTTTGATGCATGATGCTTTTAACATTGATTTCTTTAAAATATGTTCAAATCAAATGTTTTTGCCAGCCTATAGTTTTCAGGAGGGTAGAATCTCATGTACAGAAATTATAATTTTAAATTTGTAAAAACAAAAAAAAAATGGCCAATCTTGGAACAAAGTGAAGTAAACATATATACTTCCTGAAGATTTCCCTGCATACCACTCAAGCCAGTGTCCCAGCAGTGCTTTCTCATTTCTGTTTAAACCCACATATTCTTCAGAGATTTATTTGTGATTTTAAGTCTGAGTCCTCAGAATTCTGCCAGAACTTGGTATACGTGAGACTCAATTACTGAGAGAGTCTGCTTCTGTATTACATTGCACAGGGCTCCATACCAAGCTTTTAGAGTATATTCGAAAAAAGTTCTGTACGAAGGAGTGCCTTTTATCAAGCAGAATACAGGCTTTCCTTGGACTTGACTTTTTTTTTTTTTAAATCTATTGCTGTTTTAGCAGTATTATTACAAATTTTATGGCCTAAAAATGTATGCTTTATTATCTCAAAGTATCTGTGAATCTGGACACTGGGCACAGCTTAACTGGGTCCTCTGTAAGGGTGCAGTCATAGTGTTGACCAGGCCTGAGTTGTGACCAGCACTTTGCCTGGAAAATAGACCTCCTTTTCTTTCTTTCTTTCTTCCTTTTTCTTTTTTTCTTTTAGACTTTCTGGTTTTAAGAGCAGTTTTAGTTTCAGAGCATGGGCTTGACTTTAATGACATGGCAGTGCAGTATCCACCTATTGATACAGAGATGAGGTTGAATGTGGACTGTTACCAGAGAGTAAAGATGAGGTTGCTATGGATGGAACACTAGGGATGGAATTTTAAGCTCATCTCTTTTCTCAAATTAATTGTCTGTTTCCGCAACCAACAACTAGCAAGTGGTGTGATACAGGGTTGCCACACCATTAAAAATGTTTCCAAACTTCAAATGATAATCTTCCTGGGGGGTTCCCATTGTGGCTCAGCAGAAACAAACCCAGTTACTATCTGTGAGTTTGATCCCTGGCTTCACTCAGTGAGTGAAGGATCTGGTGGTGTTGTGAGCTGTGGTGTAGGTTGCAGACATGGCTCAGGTTTAGCATTGCTGTGGCTGTGGCGTAGGCCAGCAGCTGCAGCTCCCATTCGACCCCTAGCCTGGAAACTTTCCTATGCCAAACCTGTAATCTTAAAACAAAACAAACAAACAAAACTTTCTGGGAGTTCTCATTGTGGCTTAGAAGGATAAAAACATGACTAGTATTCATGAGAATGTAGGTTCAATTCCTGGCCCTGCTCAGTGAGTTAAGGATCTGGCATTGCCACAAGCTGTAGCATAGGTCACAGATGTGGCTCAGATCTGGCATCGCTGTGACTGTGACGCAGGCCTGAAGCTGCAGCTCTGATTCGACCCCTAGCTTAAGGAACTTCCAGAAGAAAAAAAAAACACACCTTCCTGTGAAGTTGATAAAATTGATGATAGTTAAAATAACAAGAGTGTCCATCCCCATGACATAGTTGGTTTACACAAACTGTTCCAAAAGGAAAGGGAAGGAAGAGCTACTTTCTGAGATGCAAGGCCGCTCCCTCCCCCGACTTTGGCTTGGCCTTCTTGCTGCCTTTTCTGGGAGAGAGTGCCCTGTCCCTTCTCATTTCCTGTGCACACTCACTACATTGCTGGCCCAGGGTCCCCCTGTGGAATGTACATTGCACATAGAGTAGTTGGAAAGCACCTGGGGACCCAGTTACCATTAAACATCATGGGACCAGGGCTACGGCAGCATCTACTAGTCTCCCCTGGGTCCAGTTAGCCTTTGGTAACAGAAACTTGGTTCCTAGAGTATGCTGTTAATTTCATGACACTCAATTGTGTAAATCAATAGCAAATACCATTGGATGATATAGAGGAAAAATATGAATAAAACTGCCAATTCTGTTCTTCCCTCTCCCCCTTTTATTGTGTTTGGCCCTCTCAGTTCAATTTGCAGTCTTAATCTAGGAACTATTCATTCACTACAGAAGTAACTCATCTCCCTTTGCCAACTCTAACCCTCACAGAACAAATCAGAAGAGCATCAGGATTCTGTGCGAGGCTCAGCTGATATAGTCTGAGGGACTTGCCCTACACTCTCTAATAACACTGCCTCAGCTTTTAATGATTTCAACTTCAGTTTTTTCTTCACCTCTTGGCAAGAGGCTTGGTGAATTTTGCTTCTCCCATTAACACTTTTGGGAAAAAAAAAAATGCATGTCATTAAAATTCCAACGCATAAGAATGAGACCCATGATAACAGAAGTAACTTCTTTCTTCAGAGTACTTTAATGCCAAACATAGAAAGCATTTTACCTCAGGCAGAAAAATTCAGGGGTGAAAAAAAAATGAGTAAAGTGATGGTAAATAAACTGTGGTACCTGTTGTCCAGTCATTAGAATGATGATGGATACAAGTACGTACTAACTTAGGAAAATTATCGTTTAAAAAATAAATGTTCAAATAGTATCGATCTGGATTTCTAAAAAAACCCCTAAATTTGTATGTATAGAAAAGTGCTAGTAAGGAATAAATTTACTTTTAATAGTTATTTTTTGGTAGTATACTGTAGATTTTGTATTACAATTTTTATGTGTTCTCCACATTTTTAAAATGAAAAAAACCTTACATTTATAATCATAAAATATGTTTTAAAACAATCAGCATCTCTATCACATTACCAAACACAAATTAAATAATTCTTTTGGCATGTTGAAATGGAATCACTGAAATTTATAAATTTCTTACCACTTCAGTTATATATTACTTCAGTGAGTAAAATAGGTAAAAAATAGGATAAAATAGGTATGAAGAAAACTGTCCCTGCTACTATATGTAAACAAGCATACATTCATATACATGGTGGGCACTACCGTGATCATTTTAATTGGTATTTAACAGTTGTGTGTAGCAGTAGTTGTCTGGGTCTAACTTAAATTCACAGTTGAAACCAGGTTGTCTCCATTAGTTGTTTAGATACCATCTGGCACTAGAAATATTCACTAAGCATTTCCTGTCTAAAGTTAGTATCTTCATATCCACGAAGAGTTAGACATGATCTCTGCGCTCTAGGTGTGTGCTTGGCAGGACTAAGTATATGGGAATAAATACTGTTGCAGTAGCAGAAAGCTGAGCAGTGCTGTGGGATTCACAGTGAAGTAAGACCACCTTGCATGGGTTGGATAGGCTAAAGATTTATGGAAGCCATGACATTCAAAATTGATCTTAAAGAACATGTAGGTCAGAGATTAAGAAAGAAGGATAATTTCAAGATAACAACGTAAAGCATATAAGCTGGTCATTTAGAGGAAATGTAGATTCATTATGGAACACGGTCATTGACAGTAACTGCCAAAATACAGTATCTTTTTTTTTAACCTTTTAAAACATTTTTTTCCTCTTTTCTTTTCTTTCTTTCTTTCTTTCTTTCTTTCTTTTTCTTTTTTTTTTTTTTTTACGTAACTCATTAACTCAGAAGCCATTGATTGATGCTTTTGAAATAGAGGATAGTCTGACAGCAAAGGTGGGATTGATAAGGTAGGGTAACTGGGTGGCCCTGGCAGGCATGAGGAGCTCTTGCAAGGATGCAGTCTGTTGTAACAGAAGTGCTGCCTCCTGTAGGTGGTGTTACACAGGGGTTTGTTCAGCAAGTATTCTGAATGCCTGCCATGGGCCACATACTGTCCTAAGTCTGAGGATAAACACACAGTTCCTAACTTTAGTGGTGACTTAGAAGTACAGCTGAGGAGAGGAGACACATACATTTCGAGCTGAAATAATACTACATTGTGATGAGGGTAAATGGACCATATATAGAACACAGGGTGTGTAGAGGGGGCATAAATGCAGCGAGGGGCTGGGTGTGAGAAACAGTGAAGGGAGGAAATCAGCATGCCTGGTGATGCATCCTGTGGAAAATAGGAAGGAGGAGGCCAGCCAGGGGCTGAGGATTCAGTGCTGAGTGTGTTTGGAACCATATCAGTATCACTCGCAAAACCAGGAAACTTCAGAAGCGCTAGTTTTGAGAAGAAGAGGTTAAATTTGGTGAAAGAAGTATTTATGGAAGGTATGTACGAATAAGTCATTCAACTGTAGATACCTAGCCCAAGTTGAAAATAGGTGTTTAGTTTAGGTGGCGAGGTCAGGGCCAGATATGACAGATCCGGGGGTTCTCCATACCCAGCTAATACGCAGAGCTCTGAAAGGAGATGAAACTAAAGTAGAACCAGAGAGAAGCAAAAAGGTCTGTACCAAAACTTGGAGAATGATTACACTGGGAGAGTTTTCAGAAGTGGGTCATTGAAGAGCACAGAGAATAGTTAACTAGAGAGGAAGGGGGAAATATTAACAAAACAGAATCCAGAGTTTCACAGATTTAAGTAGTTAATGATGTCGAGTATTGGAGAGAGCTCTCCAGGATGGAAACTGAAAGAGAGCTTATTAGGCTTGCTATTTAGAGGGTATTGAGAATTTCAAGAGTTTTTCAGGAGAGCAATGAGGTGGAAAACAGACTCACAGGCAATGAATCAATGAGAAGATTGCAGATGCAATATGAATTCTTAAGAATGGTAATAACAGAGATAGAAAAGGGATAACAGGATTATGGAAAATACTTTTAGGGAAACTATAACAAAGCTTGTAATAATCAAACTTTATAGGCTGCTTAGAAACCATCCTTTGAGAGAAGAAGGGAGAGAGAGAAAACTTCTTTCCTGAGGACCTAGCTTTCTATAAATCTGTATTTCTCTCTGGTGGTACATCTGTTATTCAATAGAAATAGCCAGGGTTAGGAAGCTGCTGATCTTATAAGAAATCATTTTTCCCTGACAGATTCTCATACGTCACTTGGATCCCACAAAATGGGAGCTAGAGACGTTGTCTTTTCCATCATCACAAAAACATGCTGCGTCTAGGATTAAAACATAATCCTAGTTTTACAAATGTCAGCATCTTCTCAGGATGTTTCATCCTGGATACGAGAAAGTTGTCAGAAAGGTAAAAGATAGCGCTTCCAAGAGACTGGATCCCAAGAATCCAAAATATGTACAATTCTAATATGGAATCAATCTGAAGATGGACACAGACCCTTGTTGAGTTAACAAACATGAAGCTCAGAGGAGGAGAGCGCCTAGAGAAAGTTGCTTTTGTTTTGCCTTTGTTTCAATGAAAGCATAAATAATGCAGCCCAGGGGGCAAAATTTTCTTCTTATGTCTAACATCTACTGGAATCGATCATGGTTTTAGAAAAATTTAGCCCTGATGAGAGATCTCCCAAGACCTCAGATTCTCTTAAGCAATTGCATATGACTTTTCTTGGAAAAGCTACACCACGCCCTATAAAATTAATTTTTACCAATAAATTATTTCACATTGTTATCAGTGTGAGAGATGGTGGCCAAAACTTACCCTAAAAGTGGTTGACATCACCAGCGTGATTCCGTCTCCCATCTCCCATTCTGCCATGAGCAGTTGCCTTCCTTTTATTTCTGGGGCATAACCTGTGTCCCCAGTCCTGACCAGTGTACATCCTCCGCACAGTGCTGGTAATAAGAAAGCTTTGTAGGAGAGGACGGGGCTGTGAAGATACAGCTGTTGCCATGACAGGGAAAATCAAGCTGAGTGTGGGCAGTGCTGTACATGTGGTAGGTTCTGGCTCTGGAGAGCCTGTGCTTTCTGAGAGTTCAGAAGAGTGTGGGTTGATATGAAAATTACATCAGTTGTAATTTGGGATGTCAAGTGTCACAATAGATATTTGCATGTGGCCCCTGGCTGGGAGGGACTTCTTTCAACTTGGGTGGGGAGTGGCGAAGGAGTGTCAGGTGTTAGAAGAGGCTTCTTTGAGTCAACGTGTCCTGAGCTGAATCCTGAGGGACATGTAGAAGAGATCATGGTGTGGGAGTCGGGGTGGGGTGGTGGTTCCTGAGATTAGGGGCTTGCCAGAAACCCACCAGACTGAGGCCTGGTGACAGATAAGATAGGACAATAGCAGGTGTTGCCCAGGTTCTGGGTTCTGATCCAAGCTTTGGCATATTCTAGTGCTCTCACTAAAGGCTGACTTAGAGCCACCCATATTTGGCATCTCCCATTGCTGGTTGGCAAGGACAGGAAGACCCAGGAACTCTAGAAGAGATAAGAAATCCGTTCAACTAATGCATTTGCATTAGAAGCCCTTTAAGTGGTCACATGTGTAATGTTTTTCCCTGAATGATTATCAGTTATTTAAATTCTGTCTCTAGTTCATTGTGTTCAAATTCACTGGATGCTTTGGTATATGTGTAAGGAGTGTGGTCAAAGTCAGGGAGAAGGAAAATTCAAATAAAACATGCTAAAACTGAAAGTAACATTTTATGCCCCAGATATCATACTTGCATTGTTAAATAATGTGCATAACAATGATAACAACAAATTCTAGAATTTCAGTAGTCCTTGGGAGTAGACAAAATTAAATTTTTTCCTTATGGTTTTCTAGTAGTTATATTCTTGTGGGGTTCATATAGATTGCTTTTATATTAATTAGCTTTGCTTTCAATTTTTTTTTGGTTCCTTTACTTATAATATGTGCTTTTTTAACCATGTTTGTTAAAGATATGCACTCAAAGACTCTTTCTTTAATACCTTTACTCCACATTCTGCTCAGAGAATTGATTCTTTCTGCGTGACATCATGTTGCTTTTTCCGGCTCATATATCAGCTGTTTATTTTTCTTTTTTTCTTCTTCTTCTTTTTTTGGTTTTATTTTATTTTAATTTAATTTCTCCCTGTCTTTTCTATCTTCCCTTCCCCCTTTCCCTTTTCTCTTTTGTTTTTCTTTTGTCTTCAGCCTATTCTGCAAACTTGGAGTTCTTGTCAGGCATAGGATTTCACTATTTGGTAAGGAGACCCTTGAACAAATACTAGCATGGCCGTCACTTGGTTTTCTTTGCCATTTTTGCACTGTGTTGTGTGCTGCTATGTTGCATGAATGCATGTTTGCATGGCTGCATGCATGGTCGTCTTAGGCCAAGATACGCTCCTCAAGGTTGTTTATAAGTAGCATTAAATATGGTGAAATTAAAGACTGGAACTTTCTGTACTAGTCCAAAGCACATTTGACCGTCAAAAGGTTTTATATTATTCAAGAGTCAATGGATGAAAACGGCAGCTTCTGCCAAATTTTATTTCAGAGAAGTAAAGCAGTACTAGGCCCCGGAATTTGTGTGTGGTTGTCTTCTGATAGATTAAGTAAAGAGCTATTATACATCAACAACTTTTAACTGCACTTACTTTTTGAATGCTCTTGACTACAGATTTGCATGTCAACTATATTCAGGACGTTGGAGCTTCATAGTAAAGACAGTGAGGCTGGATTTGGCAAAAGCGACCATTCTAGCACCCCTCACCCCAAATCAGTCAGTTTGTTTCATTTCTGAGAATTCACAGAGCTGAAGCTCATGTTCCCAAACACCTGCCTTCCAACAGCCATGCGGGGTAGTCACTCACTTTCCACAGACTTGCCTTACTGTGGGGCTCTCGGACTTTATAGCAGTTGGCAGAATTTGTGTTTTATACTTCTCTGCATCTGCTCGAATAAACTGTCAAGGCAAATTTTAGCCCAGTGCTTCATAGGTATTGAGACAGTGTTGGGGTGACTTCAGTAAGGAAATATTGAGTGTATTGATGGAGATGTTATAAGTCCTGTTTCGTTCACAGGAAAACCTAAGGATTACGTCATTTCTGTAAAAGCCACAATGAATAAACTGAGGAATAGATACATGTGGCATGTGTATGTGTGTATATATGCAAGTAACCTTTATGTGCTTTACAACATTTTGTTTCTTAAGAAATAACAGTTTCTGGAGGTGATTACTTAATGCTGTATTTGATTTATAATGTATTATAGTCAATATTTGCGTGCTCTTAAGATATAGTCCCCATAAATTGTCTGAGTTTTTGCATGAATGTTTCACCTACCCCAATTTAATGGGGAAATGATCTTCAGAATGATTTCCAGTTGACTTACTTTTGTTGACTTCTCTTTGCCATAGAAAAATTTCTGTGGTAATCATTCACACAAAACTTTCGTGTACTCTATAACCTTCTCATAATAGCCATGGATTCAAAAATTCTCCATTCATCTTTAGAGAGTACTATCTAATGACATAGAGCTCTGATGGGGACCTCATAATAATACTATGTTGTGCTGTCTCTGGCTTCTTACATATTGTAACATTTTGGTTTCCTATAGCTCAGTATAATTTCATTTTTTAAAAAATGTGAGGTATTCCATATGTACTGCAAAGTACATGAATCTTAAGGACAGCTTGATGACATACAGCTTGATGACATTTGACATGTATCTGACCATTTTCTCAGGTCAAGACAGAATATTTCCAACATCCCAGAAGCCTGCCTTGTTCCATTTCCCAGTTTATAACCCTCTGCAAAGGAACTATGTGTAAACTCATCTATTGCTCTGCTAAAGTAGACTTCCATTACCATGTCTGGATTTTGCCTGTTGTTTAATCTCATTTTTTCCCTTTTGACTATATTCAAGGTTTAGCAATTGAAGGTATTTGCATAATATAACTTGTCATATTAACAAATCAGAAGAGAACTGAGTTTTAACATTCATTCTATCTCTCAGTGGTTCTGATATTTAATTTAGGCATTGTATATTAAGTCTTTTTGCCTTTAGATATGGTTATTTTTATTTTAAACAGGAATTTATTGGAAAGCTACTGTGTGTCTTTATCTCAAAAGTATTTGAATGCCTTCTTTATGTTATTCTAGTGTCTTATTGTTATTGTTTCCAATTTGCTTGTAAAATAATCAAAAATCACGAAGACTTTCTTAATCAAATATATTATAATACAGACTTGTGGGAGTGTTAGCATGTTTAAGTCCTAGACATCTAAACTTTACCTGTTACATAACTTGCTTTTAGTTGTTAACATGATGTCCTAGGGAGAATAATGGGCTTTGAATCAGAAAACCTATATGTAAATCCTACATTTGTAACTAATCCAGCTAAATGATTTGCACAAAAGGTTTAACTTCTCTAAGCCTTTTTTTTTTAATTTTTAAACTAAACAACTGCTACTTTAGAGATCTAGAGCAAATCAAATCTCATGAGATGATGAATGTTAAAGTGCTATGTAAACTATACCTTACAACTTTCAAATCTAAAGTAGTCTTAGTCTTATTTGTACAGTTTTTATTTATATAGTTCAAATTACATACAGACTAAACTAGGGGACTTGGATGTTGAAAACAGATGCATGGTGAAGTCTTTATAATCGGACCATTTCCAGATCAAAGCAGAAGTGTATAACCCATGTATTTACTTTTATACCATTATGGATTTTCCCTTAAGAGAGAGACCTTAGAGCATATATATAGTGGTCACATGTATATAGACATATGAATCTCTGCTTTTCTCTTTCACCCAATCTTTATATTTTTTCCCCTGTATTCTGGCAGACAGTAAAGTGAATGGTGAAAATGTTTTCCCTGTACTTAATTCAAAAAATTGCTCATGATCTTAACAAAGGATAAATTAAGGCAGAAGTGAAAGTTGAGATTAGCAAAGAAATACTTGACTTTGTGTCAAGGAGCAAAAATAAAGATATAAAAAGAGATACATCAATCTTAAACATGTCAGGAAGGTGGGATTGGAGTCAAGGGGGGAGGCTTGAAATAAACCAGAAGACAAAACTCTTGTCCTGATATGGGTAATTGTGGGGAGCTGAGTTTGATTGGCAATGGAATATTTATTCCAAAGTGGCTGCCAGATTGCAGTTCTATCTCCACACCTCATCTCTAGTTCATAGATTTTTCTAATACATAAAGCGAGGTTTCTCAAAACTTGGACTTCCATATTTGTGTATACATTCTGTTTACTTTAAAATATCTTCTGCACCTTGAAGCATGCTGAGAATTAAAGAGATCAATCATGGTTTTTATGCCTCATATATTCCTTTTCAGGTGTTGAAACCATTTCATTTTAATTTGAAAAAGGGTTTTTCGAAAAGGGGAAGCCATATAGCCTGCACAAGTAAAGTATCTATTAAAATACTTTGTGCAGAAGTTCCCATTGTGGAAACCAATCCGACTAGGAACCATGAGGTTGCAGGTTCAATTCCTAGCCTCTCTCAGTGGGTTAAGGATCCAGTGTTGCTGTGAGCTGTGATGTAGGTTGCAGACGTGGCTTGGATCTGGCATTGCTGTGGCTCCGGCTAAGCTGGCAACTACAGCTCCGATTAGACCCCTAGCCTGGGAACCTCCATATGCCACGGGTGCAGCCCTAGAAAAGGACAAAAAAGCCAAAAAAAAAAAAACTTTGTGGAAAAAAAATAGTAAGAAAAAGAGCATCTCTTTTATATAGAGTCTTCCCTTTTGCATTCTGAAATGCTTGCTGGTGATTACAAGTTGGCCAACTCTTGTATTTTGGAAAATCAGTTAGGACTGGGTAAGACCCAGACAGGTCAAGGAGGAATAAGGATCCATTTGCATTTTCAAGGTCACGTTGTTGACTAACAAAGTGTTGCTCTTAATCCCACCATTTCCCCTCACTTTTGCTTAGTGGAAATTCTGATTCTCTAACTGCCTAATTGTAAAACAATTAGAGAATACTTAAGATCTGCTATGACAGCCTATTTAGGACTTCTGGTCCTGTTTAGAAGAAGGAGAATCTGGTACCAGAACTCAGATAAGAATGTGATGGTGCACTGATGTTTAAGATTTATTTTTACTTGTGCAAATAAATCCAGTGTCTTAGGGACACTCATTTTGTGCATTTATTCAGTAGACATTTATTATGTCTCTACTGTGTGGGAGGCATTCTCTTAGGCTATGAGGATGGGAAAAAATGAAGATTTCTTTACCTCTCCACTGCTACCACTCCCAGCCAGTCCATGGGTGTCTTTCACCTGCACTCCTCCTGGAACACACTAACCTTTCTCAGGGGATCCCCTCTTGCCCTTCTAAACTGGGCTCTAAAACAATCATATCTTCTCCTCCACCCTGCCAAGCACACACACACACCAGCCTCTCAAATAACTAAATTGACTCCTGTATATCCAGTGGCTTCCCATTTCTATAGAAGAAAGATGAGAATTCTTAATCTGACCACGTTAGTTTTTCCTGATCTACCCCCCGTGTACCACTCCATCCTCATTCTCCATCCTCATTCTTGCTTCCTCCCTGTATCTCAGCTGAAGTGGCCTTCTCTCTGCTCCTCAATAGTGTTATATTCCTTTCTGCCCAGGGTCTTTGCCCGGGCTGTAATTACTGACTGATGTGGGGCCCCCTACCTCACACCCCCTCTCCAGTCCCTCACACCCAGGGTGAGTTAGCTACTCATTCTTCAAACTCCAACCTAAATGGAAAATGATTATGTATACATTCTCAGAGCTGTGTACAACTTTTCATGCATTCACCCATGATGATACTTAATTAACTTCTCTCTCTGGTACAAAACTCTGAGCTCTTTGAGGGCTTTTTTTTTTTTTTTTTTTTTTTCTTTCTTTCTTTCTTTCTTTCTTTCTTTCGTATCCTCAGAGCCTAACAGGAAGTCTGGCACATAGTAGCTCTTTTATAAATATCTAATGACTGAATGAGTCAACCAAACAGGTCCTACCTTTAAGAAGCCAACAGTCTGATAGAGAAGATAGACAAGTCAGCAGATTGCTTGCTATGATGAGATAAGTGCTCTCAATTTGGAATTTTCTTACATTTACAAATAACCCAGACCTTATATTTTTTTCTTGAGATTAAGAAAAATGGAATATCCACATATCTCACAATTTATGAGAATCACTTTTTTAAAAATTCCTTAAGCTGTGCCTGAAAACACTTAGGGCACTTACATTGAAAAGAAAGTAACACATAATTAATGACCCTTCAAAGAACAAGATCATTAAACTCTACCAACAATAATCCTTTCAGTTGAAGGAGCTGTTTGAGAAGTCCAGCACAAAATAGTTATTTAAGGGCGTTTTCTACTTTCCTGTTTTCTGGTGAATTTTTAATGTATTAGCAAGATGCTAAATTATCCAGAGATCACTCAGATTTCCTGGAGAATTTCCAGACTTGATAACAAGAGAGATTTCTAGGAATGCCTGGAATACAGCAAGCATTTTGTAAGCATAACGAGCATCATAATCCAGTATCTCTTCTGACTGACCTCAGTGACGCTAGAACTCAAAATTTCATAAAATTAATATAGCTCCAATATTAGCTTCAGGAATACTGGACAGGAATTAACCTGTGTTTAAATGAAGCAGTAGGTCTAGTTAAAATATTTGTTTCCCCCCGGCTCAGGTGAGTATGACTGATTTAATACATTGGTGCCTAAACCTTAATGTTATTTTAAAAAGAGTTTTAATAGTAAATGAAGTTAATATAGTGAATTCTATCAATTGGTATCTCTCCCTGATTAAAAAAAAGTGATGTTTACATTGATTTTTCTGTTGTTCCCTGTCTCAAACCCTATTCGTGTATTTAAATGAGGAGCTATCTTGTATTAGGAGATACTAGAAAATTAGTATGGTCACCCCTCTATATAAGTAGGTCGTGTATCTATGGAGTCAAATAATTGGGGATCAAAAACATTTGAAAAAAAATAATTCCAGATAGTTCCAAAAAACAACACCTGAATTCACCATGCCTCAACAAATATTTGCAGAGCATTTACATTGTATTATATGGTCTGAGTAATATAGAGATGCTTTAAAGCACAAAGGAGGATGTATGTAGGCTATATGTAAATTTTATATACCATTTTATACCAGGAACTTAAGCATCCTTGGATTTTGGTATTGGGAGAGGGTCTTGGAACCAGTCCCCTGCAGATACTGAGGAACAGCTGTATATGATCGTGTTATCCCTAAAAAGTTCTTGTGTTTGTTAAATAGGACACATATAATGAAAGGAAAGTCATTTTAAAGCACTAAGAATCTCTGAGGTATGTGAGAACTGAATGTGTCACTATGCTGAGAATTTAATGGTTTAATCTGCTACTCTTGCTGGTCGTTTTTATTCATCACTAGAGGATCATTAAGGTGTTATCTGACTTGAAAATTATGTAGTTTTATGAAAATATATATGGTAAAGGGGCTTCCTGGATTAGATTTGCTGTATAAAAAATAACCTAATTCTTGGAGTTCCCGCTGTGGTGCAATGGGATCAGCAGCATCATTGCAGTGCCAGGATGCAGGTTCGATCCCTGCTCAGCACATTGGGTTAAGGATCCAGTGTTGCCACAACTGTTGTATAGGTTGCACCTGTAGCAGGGATCTGATCCCTAGCCCTGAACTCTATGTGCTGTGGAGATGCCAAAAAAGAAAAACAAAACAATACCAAAAAGACCTGATTTTTATGCAGAGTAAATACCAGACTCAAATACCTCTAATGAAAATAGCATCAGAAGATCATATTAGAGAGAGAGATACTTCATTTCATTTCAACAGATCACTCTGAGAGCATTCCCTGACTTTGAGACAAATGAATAGAATGTGTAATTATCTAAAATATACCCTCAGTTTAACTGAAACTTCTGAAACACCAAATTTCAGTTTCGGTATTCTTTTCAATATCATTGGCTACCGAAGTAATAAAATCTCTGGCAGTGTTCAGTTTCTCACTCCTCATAATTTTAAGAGAAATTTCACCTTTTAGGATAATTTTATCTCATGTTATTAATGAGGATTTTTCCAAGATTAATCATTTTTTTCAAAGAAGAGAATATAATGAGATATTATGTCAGATATCATGTTGGAAAAGTAAAGAAAAATAAATATGAGAATGAGTATTACTGTTTTCTCAGAGGAAAGCAACAGTCTGAGAATACACACTATATCACATTATGAGATAGAGGTGGTACATAATATATCAAATTTTGCATAACATTGAAAATCCGTGAATTATAGAAGCCTTATATTAAAAACCATAAAGCAATTGGGATTAAAATACAAAAATAATATTTTGACTCTTAGCTTTGTTATTATTTAGAAAGTTGTATTAGTTTATGAGAGTTGGTAATGTTTTTAAAAATCCAGTGCTCGCTATCTATTGTTAATTAGATTCAGGTATGAGCTGTGATTTTAATCCCTTTTATGCTCACACACAGATGCAAAAACACACAATCTTAAAGATAAGTAGGTGATTCATAAGTGCTTCTCTTAGTGTTTCGAGGTAATGAGAGGAATATTTGAAGGCAAAAGAAATAGTTTGAATATAGAAAAGACATGAGCTGAAAGTATCAAACTTTTGGTTTTTATATTAAAAGCAGTTAAGAAGCTACATATAGTTAAGTTCCTGAAAATATAATCATCACTTTAAAATTTTACCATCTTACTATGCTTCGACTAGCCCTTTTTTTTCTTATTAATAGCATGATTGACAGTTCTGATTATGGTGACTTGGCTAGCCTTAAGAAGGACCATTTTCAGCTTACTATTGTATTTAAAAGCTTTACTCACTGCATGCTTTATCTCAAGACTCACCATTACTTTAGGCTCTTACCATGCCAAGTGCCAATAAAATTGATTCTTTTGCTTGGTCCACCCATTAAAATGCCGAAGATTCAATGAGTACTTTTCCTGCATTTCTTAGGGTCCTTTTCCCACCATTTTTTACAGTGAGATGTATGCATTTAAAGTTGTACTGCATCTGTTCTGGAATTGCACCAAAATGTGTAGACTGATTGAGCTTACAGTTTTGTGACTTTAACCATCACAAGAATCTCATATGCACTGTGCACATTCTCATTGGACCCACAGAACTTGTATGGCCACTGGCACCCTTTTCTGCTTACATCCCACAGTCATTCCACCAATATTTAATTGAGCACCTGCTGTTTGCCAGGTACTATTCAGGTGCTGGGCTACATCAGGGAAGAAAGCAAACAAAAATAACACCCCAGGAGCTTATAAAATGGAAGTTTAAAATACCTCCATCTCCTTTTGGAAAAAGGTATGGGTAGGCTCAGGACCAAGTGCAAAGACTGATAATCTCCATGAAGATTTGGTATAACTGTGAGTTCTAGGAAGAGAAAGAGAGACCCATCTCTCTGATTTGGTGCTGAATTTGTTTGCAGGAGACTTGTATGTACTTTATGTCCTCTCTTCCTCCTGGGCCTTCTTGCTGCACCCCCATAGCCTTTTTTACCTCCAAACATTGGACACTCTGGGACCTTTCTGCTTCTACGTTTATGCTCATGCCACCTAATTTTAAAATTACAACTTTAAAAATTATAACTTTAAAAAGTATCCATATGCTTGCAATGCCCAAAGCTTAAGTCAGATTTCTGCCCTGCAGTTGCCTATTTCACATCTCTGCCTCAGATGAATAGGCCCATCACACTTAACCTGTTGAAAGCAGAATGGCCAACTCCCACCCTCCACCCCTCCACATTCTGCTCCCTCGCTTGTTCTCTCTCACTTCATTGAATCATACATATAACCATTCACCCAACTGCTCACACAGTTGCTCGCTCAAATAGTAGTGGGATGATGTTGTCTTCCTTCCCTCTCCCCAACACTCAAGTCCTTATGCAGAACCTTCAAATATATTCTTTTTTAAAATATTTTATTTTTTAATTTTTTTTTTAATTTTTGTCTTTTGTCTTTTCATGGCCACACCCACAGCATATGGAGGTTCCCAGGGTAGGGGTCTAATCGGAGCTGTTGCTGCCAGCCTACGCCAGAGCCACAGCAATGCCAGATCTGAGCCGCGTCTGTGACCAACACCACAGCTCACGGCAGCAACGCCAGATCCTTAACCCACTGAGCAAGGCCAGGGATCAAACCCACAACCTCAGGGTTCCTAGTCTGATTCCTTTCCGTTGTGCCATGACCAGAACTCCTCAAATATATTCTTAATTTCTTCACTGCTCATGTCCTAATCCAGATCTGTCATCGTCAAGCTGAAGGTTCCAGACTACTGCTATAGCTTCCTCTCTGGCTTGCACTCTTGCCCTTCCAGAATTTGGCACATTGGAATTAATCTTTTTAAACTGTAAATCAGCTCACATTTTGTTCAAAATCTAATCATGTCTTCCTATTGCACTAAAAAATGAGGTCCTGCTGTGTAGCACAGGGAACTATAGCCAATCACTTGTGATGAAACATGATGGAAGATCATATGAGAAAAAGAATGTATATGTATGTATAATTCGGTCACTTTGCTGTACAGCAGAAGTTGACAAAACATTGTAAATCTATACAAAATGTAAATAAAATAAAAAATAAAGTTCTTGCTCTGGTTACCAGGCCTAGAACCTGATTCCCCTCCTCTCCACGTCATACCCTCCTTCTTCCGCTCAATCTGCCCACATCAGCCATCCTGACCTCCTTGCCTGGAACATTTTCTGCCCAGAGCCTTTGCACATGCTGTTTCCCCTGCCCGGGCCCTTCTTCCAGACCTGTGCATGCTTTGTTCCTTCCCTTCATTCAAATCTCTGCTTGGGCAGGGCCTCACGACCACTCACCCTACCACTCTATCCTGTTGCTCTAGTCCCTCTTCCCAGCTTTGTATATGTTTATTGTGGCCTGGTATTCTGTTACACTCTATCACATATGATTTCGGCTTCACTTAATGGTTCATCATCTATATCCCTCATTAAAATGCAAGTACTGGAGTTCTCTCTATGACTCAGTGGGTTAAGAATCCAACTGCAGTGGCTCGGGTCACTGCCTAGGTTAGGGTTCAATCCCCAGCCCAGCACAGTGAGTTGAAGGATCTAGCATTGCCACAACTGTGGCTCAGATTCACTATCTGGCCCAGGAGGTTCTATGTGCCAGTGATGTGGCCATAAAATAAAATATAAAAGCAAGTACCTTGAGGATGCTATTTTGCTGTTTACTAGAAGTTTAAGAGTGCCTGGTATTTAACATGTATTTATTGAGTGAATGAACAACTAAATGCGTAATACTTCTAAGAGCTACAGTAGAAGCCCTATTAGGGGTAGGGGGCTATCAATAGACAGAGGCAGGACAAATTTTGCCCTTCTGCTGACTTTGTCTTCATAATTACCCAAAGTTCTAAGATTCAGAGCACAAGATTAATGGAACATTTTCTGAAAAAACTCAGAGTCTCAGCAATGAATACCTTATTATTTCCTTAGTTGTGCCATTTCACTAAATTGGTGTGTGCCTACATTTTAAGGCAGTTGTATTGATTTCCATGTAGATTTAATTCACTTGTTTTAGGGTACATTTATGTATAAAGAATACAAAATGCTCAAATTTTTAAAAACTCACATTCAAATAGGAGTTGTTAAGCTAAGGACCAGGAAATGACTATATTTATTGCATAGAGGGAGGTATGGAATGCCAAAGTAGTGGTGTCAGACTATATCGTGAGTGATCAAATATCTTTGTTTCATTGGATTCATATATTCTTCATCCTTATCACAAGGTAAAATGTACATATTCATACTTCTGCACTTTTGTGATAAAATATGCTAATCAAAATGACTGAATTTCATCATATTTTCAAAAGCAGCCCCCATTTCAAATATCTCATAAGTAACACTTAACTTCTTTAGCCTCTGAGGCTTTTTTTATACATAATTGTTTGGCACCTCTTTTTCACCAAAGACCAACAACATTCAGGCCAATTAGTTCATGTCAAAGCAGTTGAATTCAGGCAGATTAATTCATATTCATGCAGTTGAATGCAATAAGAAAGCAGACATACTTGGGGTAATTAAAAGGGAATTAAGTTTATTAGACTTTTAGGCCATTTCATTTCGCAAATGATATCCACTGACTTAAAAAGCTGGCATACAATAAGATTTAGAAATAAGATAAACTGGTGTGGGAGAGGGGAATATAGTTGAAGAATCCCGTTAAAACTCTCTAGCCTGGTGCAGTGCTTTGAATGCTTCTTGAGTATGTCAGCTATTTGATGAGACATGCTTTATTGCTTTTCTACTTACATTTGCATAACCACTTTTAAGCAGAAAAACTGCATGATTTTAAACTTGATTATCAGAAAATCTTCTGAATTGAGTTATCCTTATTGAGTTGTGCCCTGGACTAATTTTTGGAACACAGATATTAATAGAAAAGATGAACACTGGAAAATTCTCAGGGCAATTGATACAGCATTTTGTTTCCTCTTTAGGAAATGACGCAACATCAATTGTCAACTGTCTTCATATTTTGGGTCAGACTTTGGACGCAAGGTAAATGGATATGTTTTTGTCTAAATTGCTGAGTGTGATTATGATATATAAGAATACTAAGAAGACCCTAGTGTCTTGATTTTATTCTTTGGAATTCTGAAAACTTTAGTATAGGTGAAAAGATAATCGTTAGTAAAATTAGTAATACAATGGCATTTTGTTTTTTTTATGTTATGCAGATTGTTATTTAGATTTCAAGTAACTTTTCAGCAGCTAAGTACGTAATTGAGGGTGGAATTGGGACTCACATCATGTGAGGTAAAAATGAGGAGCTACAACACTAGAGGTTTTACTAGCTTCAAGGGGTGATACTTGTGCTCCATGTTTGTCATAACATTTAACTTTGTAGGAAACATGGGGTTTTATTTTTCATCGATGGCTAAGTCAAGTGAAGCTTAAGGTTCATCATAGTAAGTGTGGAAGTAGACTAATTTCCAAGTCTCTGCACATTCTACTCTGCTCTACCATCAGCATGACCAGAAATCCAAATGCAAAATCAATTTAGCTGGCATGCTTGATTCAGCCTTTAAGGCATACATTTAGTTCATGTATTTTCCGAGATACATCTAAATAAAAGTTCCTCAGAGTCTTCTACAGAGAATATTGTTTGATACTGTGGATTATCCATTTTTTTGTCTAAAATTTTATTTGAGGTGTTTTATATAATAAATGAAGGAAGGAGATTCTATTATACACCTTCATTTTCTACCAGAAATAGCAGCTTTAGCATGTTACTTCTGTGCAAAGCTCAGTCTTCAGAAGCTTGTTTAGAGAAGACTTGATTGCTACTCTTAAAGTAAATATATATATGTATATACATCTGTGTCATTTGGTAGCTTGGTTTAGTCAGCATCACGTGTTTCTTTCACACCATTGCCTCAGAAAACATTCTAGTTTTGTTGGATTTGAGATTATGTATGGAGGTTCCTTAGAAAACTAAAAATAGAGTTGTTGTATGATCCTACAATCCCACTCTTGAACATATATCCGAAGAAAACTATAATTTGAAAAGGTATATGCACCTCAATGTTTGCTGCAGCCAAGCATGCAAGCAACCTACATGTCCAGCGACAGATGAATGAATAAAGAAGATGTGGTACATTTATACAATGGAATATTACTCATCCATTAAAAAGAATGAAATAATGCTATTTGCAGCAACATGGATGGACCTAGGGATTATCATACTAAGTGAAGTAAGCCAGACAAAATACTATATGATATCACTTATATGTGGAATCTAAAACATGACACAAATGAGCTTACCTATGAAACAGAAACAGACTCACAGACCTAGAGAAGAGATTTGTGGTTGCCAAAGGGGAAAGTGGGGAAGAGAGATAAAGTCATAGTCTGGGATTAGCAGATACAAACTGTTATATATAGGATGGCTAAACAGCAAGCTACTATATAGTAAAAGGAGCTATATTTAATATTCTGTAATAAAACATAATGAAAAGAATATAAAAAAGAAAATATATGAATAACTGAATCACTTTGCAAATTAAGACAACGTCTTAAATCATCTATACTTCAGAGTTCCTGTCATGGCTCAGTGGAAACGAATCTGAGTATTATCCATGAGGACGCAGGTTCAATCCCTGACCTCCCTCAGTGGGTTAAGGATCTGGAGTTGCTGTGAACTGTGGTGTAGTTTGCAGATGTGGCTCGGATCTGGCATTGCCGTGGCTGTGGCCTAGTCCAGCGGCTAGAGCTCCGATTCGACCCCTAGCCTGGGAACCTCCGTATGCCGCAGGTGCAGCCCTAAACAGACTAAAAAATAAAAAAAAATAAATCATTTATACATCAGTTAAAAAAGAAAGAAAGGTTATGCATTTACAGTGATATTACTAGAATGTCAGGTATATAGAAAAAAATTATTTGAAGGTGGATTTAAAAAAAAACTTATTTGGCTGAGTGAATGTCATCATGGACAAACATAATGGAGAAGCAGATTCTATTTGTATTTCATGTGCTCCTCTCACAAGATACAAGTTCTCCCTTCTTCACTTACTAGGACGGTGATGAAGACTGGCCTGGAGAGTGTTAAAAGTGCCCTCAGAGCATTCCTGGACAATGCCGCAGAAGATCTGGAGAAGACAATGGAGAATCTTAAGCAGGGCCAGTTCACCCACACCCGAAACCAACCCAAAGGTGTTACTCAGATTATCAATTATACCACGGTGGCTCTGTTGCCAATGCTGTCATCATTATTTGAGCATATTGGCCAGCATCAGTTCGGAGAAGATCTAATATGTATGTAAATCTATTACTTAGAGTTTCATTATCTAAACAGTACAATCAGAAATTGTAACAGCCACATCATCTAGGTTACACAGACACTTTTTATACATGAAAATGCCCTCCCCCCAGAACATTGTAGGTTATCTTTTGAGTTATAGAAACTATCCTTATAGACCTAGATCCCTGGATCACATGGATTCACAGAAGGGACCAGGAAGGTAGTGGTTATGGACAATCACTTCCACATTGTTGAAGTACAAGTTTCAAATTGTACTATTTCTATGATGCCTCTTTCCATGGAAATTTTCTAATTCAGTTTTCATCATAGAACATGCAGCATTAAATGTTTTCAAGTTAGGTTTGAGTTGATGTAGATTGTTTCCACAAGCAATCCTACCAATAAATATGGAGACTGTTGAGAAAATATCTGTGTCCAAATAATTGATCTACTAGGGTGGCCCACATCTTTTGTTTGTAGGTTCCAGTCTCTTTTCATAGAGGATTTCCTCAGCTGCTATCAGCTACAATTCTGAGCTATTAAAAATATCCACTGGATGCCCAAAGTTGTGTGGAAAAAAATATCGCATAACCTAATCTCTTACTCTCCTGCTATTATAAACATGAGAGAAGGTATAATCGCTTGTCTAGCAATGGTCCAGTGTGTATTACTTGCAGCCACTTAGTCACTCAGTGTTGAAAGTCTCACAGGCAAAATGCAGCTCTGTGTAAAAATCACTGTGCTAAACAGCAAATCAGACAATCGCTAGTTTCAAGACACTGACATTGACACTGCTTGAACCAGTGGGAACCCCGTGAGGACATAGAAACAAATATGGAGGGCAGGAGTGATTTCTCCATTCATGTCATGGTGTGTCCTCCAAGAAATGGTAACAGAGCTGGCATTAGAAATCCAAGGGTCTTAGATTTCTTTGCCTGCTGAACATGATTTATTGGATCAGAGATCATTGATAAGGTTTTACTTGATTTTTCTAGCTTTAAAAACTGCAAGAGTGACTTATGCCCTTGAATTTCAGGTTGTTTCAGAAATAAATGATGCACCCCATTTTCCAGAATTCTCATTCTTATTCATGTGAGAATTAAAGTAAAAAGATACAGTCTTTATGTACCTGTGAAACAGGAGTCAAAATTGACCTCTGCTCCTGGATATTCTCGTGCTTAGTTTTATTCTTGAAGAAATCCTTTATTCTTATAGCTAAAGAAAATTATTAAGAAATTTTTTCTGATAATGTTGTCTTACAATCAAAGCATGAGTCTTTAGAATGATTTCAGCTCCTTCAAGAAAAGACTTTGAGAAAAAGCTTTTAAATTTCCTTTTATATGTATTTGTTCTTTTATTGAAATATTATTATGCCTTTAATATGGAATTTTGTTTTTAGCCTTCGCTTTCTCAGGACAATGAATGTATCAATAGCATGTGGGGTTTTTTAATGAGATTTTCTCTTTCCTTAGTGGAAGATGTACAGGTGTCATGTTACAGGATACTGACTAGCCTGTATGCTTTGGGAACCAGCAAGAGTATTTATGTGGAAAGGTAAGATTTTAAAAGTTTAACTTTGTATTAATAGTTATTTTAAGTGTTACAATTATTCATTTCAAGAATCTTTACTTTATAACATTTTCCTTAGTTATAAACTAAACAACCAGAATGACATATTGAATTCTTAGGAGTAATTAGATGGTCTTTAACCTAAATTTGAATTGATATAATAAAAGACAATTGAATTATGAATCATAATATAAAGTTATAATGGTAAAGACCATATTTAACATAAAATTTAGAGTGTTTATGGGTCTTGAAGGAATCTGCTTGTACATTTTCTAATTATATTATCAGAAATAAAAAATAAGCACAAATACAGGCAGCTATTAAAACCAGTTTAATTTTTTTCCTCTTCGGAAGCTTAAGAGGCAAAGATTAACAGGTCAGATGATGTGGACAGGTCAGGTAAGATAAGGCGTCCCCACTGAACTGAACAAAAAAAATCGCTGACAACGTCAGTAAAGTCTTTCTCTGGAAGAGAAGAACAAGAGGACTTTTTAAAAGCCGAGAAGAAAGAAAAAGGCATTCTAATAGAAGACCAATAAATGAAATAAGTAATGAAACAATATTCTTAGAGAGAATATTGAATAGATGTAAATTCTCTCGAAATTAATCTTAATTAATTATAATTTACATAGAAATTTGCTCTTTATTAAAATTGAATAAATAATTCAGAAGTTAATTTAAAAGAATACATGCATGAGACTAGCTGATAAAATTTTGAGAGAAAAATATGAGTAATAAAAGGGTACTCATATGACCTACCAAATATTAAAACTTATTAAGCAACAATAACTAAAAATAGAGTGACAATTAAAGTTAGCTAGAAAAGAAGATCTCTAAGAAGTTTTCATGTGATTTTTATGGCTATAATATATTTTTTACTTGGGAAATATAATTTATTGAAATGTTTATTTTTGACAGGTAGGCTCTTTCTCTTTTTTGCTTACATTAATAATGCTAGTTCTGTGTTCACAGTTTTCTGGGTGTATTCATTTTATTTCCTTTATCAGAATTTGGAGATCTAGGCTAAAAAGTATGCATATATTAAAAGATTATGATAAACATTTTACTCTTTTTAAAAAATTGATTCAATTTGCACTTTAAAGTTTTACAAGAGAATTGTGGTTTCCTCACACGTTCCTCATTTCTGATTATTATTCATTATTTACTATTTATAAATTTGATAGTTAAAAATGGGAACCCATTTTTTTTTCAAATGCACCTATTGTATGTGTATTTACTTTGCCATTTGTATTTATTTTATAAATTGCCTTTCTCATCTTGTTTGTCCATTTTTCTATTAATGTATTGCTTACTGATTAGTAATAACCATTATGTTTATTAATTATTAACTTTGTGCCTGTTATCTCTATTTTTATGACTTTTAGCATTTTTATACCTTTATAGTATTTATATGTAATATATTCGCACAATTTATGACGTGAAAATTTTTCAATTTTATATAATCAGATCTTCCAATTATTGTATTTCTTCCTCTTAGTTTCATGATTTTAAAAAGTTAATACTACATGCTTAACAGCTAGAGATTTAAAAATGTATTCTCCTAATTTTTTCATGCTTTAATTTGTTTAGGTTTACTTTTTTTTTTTTTTTTTGCTTTTTAGGTCTGCACCTGCAGAAATTAAAGTTCCCAGACTAGGGGTCAAATTGGAAGCACAGCTGCAGGTCTACTCCACAGCCACAGTAATGCCAGATCTACCACGTCTGTGAACTATAGCACAGCTCACAGCAACGCTGGATCCTTAACACACTGAGCGAGTCCATGGATTGAACTTGCCTCCTCATGGGTACTAGTAGGCTTATAACCTGCTGAGCCTCAACGGGAACTCCCATGTTTAGGTTTATTTTTTAGTCCTCTTGTTCATTCATTAAAACTTACTGAGTGTGAGGTTCTGGGGTACAACAGTTAAAAGATAGATCCCTGCTCTCGTAGAGCTGATGTCAAGAAACAAAACAAAACAAGTAAACTGATAAACGAAATAGTGGCAAGTTATTGTGTGAGTAAGCTCACAATAAAGAAAATGACAAGGGGTAATCAGGAGTGTATCCTTTAGACCACTATATTTTAGACTCAGAACTTTCTGTTCTCAGTGGAAAACAGGTAGAAGATACGTCAGGTGTAGAAAGGTGTTTCTAACAGCTTTCCTTGTCTTAGTGAAGTGTGACGTGGGTCTTTAGCCAAATGATGGTTGAAGAAACAAGTGTGAGAAGTTGGAGGAAGGCAGAGAATAATGTCTGAAATGATTAGCTCTCTGGTAAGAAGGGAATTTATTAGAAATGCATTTAAATTTCATGTTTCTCTTGGAGGTTATGTAAAATTCAAATTCAGTTTTTTTATATCATCCACATATCTAATATAATGATTTATTAAGTATTTCTTTTATTCACTGATTTAAAATAAACTCTTCATTGTATACTAGATATATTTGCTAGGTTATATTTCTAGAATTTTTATTCTGTTCTAATGTATGTTTTTAAATAATTAGAGCAGTACCATCTAGCCTGAATTGTTATTATTTTGTAATGTATCTTAACATCTGGTAGTCCAAATTCTCTCATACTTCAGCAATTGCTGTTATTGTTGTTGCTATTCTTGCCTGGATATTTTTCTTGATAAAATCTGGGATCGTTTCTTTTAGATTCTGAAACAAGGTATATGTATAGTTTTGAAATTAACTTTGCAATTATAGAGTGAGTTTGGGAGAATATAAATATAAAATTTTGAAGAGAACTAAAAGATATTTTGAAAAATGACTCCATACTAAAAAAAAAGTTATTTTAACGCAAGTATTTTAAGGGAAAATTGCTATTTCCAGAATACCAACACAAATGTTCAGACTAGATCTGAGAATTACTAATTGAATTTGTATTTTAAAGTGCATTATTAAAGAATTTACATGAGTTATTAAGGAAATATGAGAACTAGTCCAATCAGATGTCAGGAAATAGATTACTTACTTTGGGGCCATATATGAAACATTTCAGGTTCTTAAATTCTTAAATTATTTCTCATTATTTTAAGATATTTATTGAATCTATACTCTGTGCCAGAAATTTTGCAATTCAATATCCCTATTCTTAGGTAAGAAAAGAACACCTTGAAAAGAGTAAGTGATTTTCCTATAGTGAGTGACACAAGTGTGAAGACTAAGATTGGGATTTGTGTCTGTCTGAATCAAAGGATGTGCTCTTTGTAATTTCTTGATGTCCTAAATTAGTTTTTGTAATGTAATCTTATATGTTTAAATTGAACTTTATTTTATTCAATGTCATTCTGTAAAGGGACATTTTTTCCTACCTGAGAAGATATCTAGTCATTTTTAATTAAAATATTAGGTAATAAGACATTTTTAATTTTAAGTATTTTTTTCAGTGAGAAATTTAAAATTGCCTAAGAGAATTACTTAATCTTTTCATAATTGATCCCTTTCATTGGCTTTTAAATAAAATATGCATACAAAGTCATTTAAGTTCATAATTTGCTGAAATTACTCTCATGGTATTCTATATTTAATAAATACCTGATGTGCCAGTAAAGCCTGGGATTAAGTAGATAACTAAGGGAAAGAGAGAATTTATATCAGTATCAGAGAAAGCCTTGAATAGATTGATCATAGTCTGATTCCCTAAACACCTTCCTTCCCTTGAAAAGGGTGTATGAATTTTAGGTGTTATTAATAGTTTTTATCATTTTGAATGTCTTCATATTTCTACCCTGAAATTACTTACACATGGTAAATTTTCAGAAAGTTGTGTTTATGTATGAGTATTTTATTTTTTAATTTTTATGAAAATCCATTTATTCACATGACAAGAATTATTCCTCAGATAATCATGTTAAAAAAGAAAGAAAGAAAAGGACAGAAAATGAAATGTCAAAACTTGGGAAGTTTACAGGGGGTTTTTTTGGTTATTTTTGTCTGTACTGTTTTTAATTTCAGCTGACGGATAATTTAGGTTTTTTTTTAATGTAGAGAATTTGCTACTAAAAGCATATGATACTTTGCAATATAGAAATTGGATTTGAGGGTTAATTTTATCAATAGCATTAGTATTAGTATTGTCCTTCCTTTAGGTTGACCTTTCCAATTTTAATATAACTTCTTCAGTTATTCACTTAGAAGACTTAAAAAATATAAGCATTTTCCACTTATAGGCAACGTTCTGCATTAGGAGAATGTCTGGCTGCCTTTGCTGGTGCCTTTCCTGTAGCATTTTTGGAAACTCATCTCGACAAACACAACATTTACTCTATCTACAATACTAAGTCTTCACGAGAGAGAGCAGGTAACATAGAAGCATGCATGGTACTTGTATTTGAAGCTAAAATTTGATGACGTTTGCTGTATTTTCCAACCGTGATTTTTTAATGGGCTATTTTAATTTATCATCTCCAATGCTATTTATTCATGAGTGTTATTATTTGGAATTTTTTTTCTGAAATGTTGTGTATTATTCCCATAGCGTTTCTGAAAGAAAATGAGTTTAATTTCTTCTAAGTCAATGAGCCACAGACATATTAACACTTTTTTTTTAAGGGCCACAGCTGCAGCATAAGGAAGTTCCCAGGCTCGGGGTCGAATTGGAGCTGCAACTGCTGGCCTACATCACAGCCACAGCAAAGCCAGATCAAGCCACATCTGTGACTTACACCACAACTTATGGCAACACTGCATCCTTAACCCACTGAACAGGACCAGGAATTGAACCTGCATCCTCATAGGATACTAGTTGGATTCATTTCTGCTGAGCCACAATGGGAACTCCCATATTAACACTTTTAGTAATAAGACAAAGCAGTCAGCAGTTATGGAGAAAAAAAATAGGTCAATATGATTTCTAATTTAGTTATCTCTTACCAGCAGCCAATAGGTGTATGACATTCTTAGTCATTACATGTAAGAATTTGTATCTTTCATTTTTCTTGGTTCACCTGATAGGTCTATCTTATTAGGACAGTTCTAGTCTATGCATTTTTTTTCCTAATAGTTTGGTTCTCTAAGTCTGATAAAGTAATTGTATTTTAGTTATTTGGGAAGCCCTAAAGAGTTCCCCAAACTTGGATAAGAATTATGTGCTCTTCACATATGCATTCCTTTCCATTAATGAGCTCATCTCTTTGTGTAATTCATGTTTTTATGGGAGCTATTAATTTCACTGCCTTTATAATTAACCTTATCAAGTAAAGACCCTTGTAAAAACTTAAATAATTATTATTTAATTTACCTATTTTTGATTGTAATTTCATATAACAGAGGAAGTTAAAGAAGAGTGTTGAATGTATCTTAGTATTTATATAAGTTCCATAATATTTTTGTAAACAGTAAAACACAGTTGAGTTTGGATTTTTAATTATCTGTGTAAACATGCCTCATTAAGGATTTTTAATCCATTAATATTTTTGTGATGAATCAAGAATGAAGCATGTCATTGTTTCATTACAGATATAGAAATACACAGAGCAGATCACTTCCCTGCTTATTTTCTATAACACATCACTTGCATCACAAAGCAAAGGAATTGGATTTAATGATTCACTTTCATTCATTTTTTAGTCAAGTCATTCAACAAATGATTGGAGGAGACGTGATACAAAGATGAATAAGATTTGATTTTTCTCTTCAGGGCATTTTCTAGTTGCAGTAGAAGGACAAAGACTGATAAATACATGGTAGGATTCAGAATAAAGGACACAGGAGACACAGAAAAGCATTTTGCGCTGAGAAAACCTGGGACAACTTAGGAGAGTTGGTCCAAGATGGGCCTTGAAGTTAGGAACACTGAAACTAGTGCATTAGGATAAGCTTCAAGCACTTTGAGGTGGAGATAGCTTTTAGGGGAAGAAAGAGAAAGATAAAGCAAGAATAGAAAATCCAGAAGAGGCCAGGTAGGCTTTCTGTGTCAGGTAAGGAGTGGAGACTGTACCAGTGCCAACGGGATCCTTTAATAAGCTTTAAAAAGGAGAGTCACATGAGTTGATTTGCATTTTAGAAACTCATCTTGATGGAAATAAGGCGAATGTGTGTGGGTCACCAATCAGAAAATGATTGTGGTCAGAAGAGGTCTGATTGGGCAAGGCCCCTTGGCTGGGGTCTATATGAAGAGGTTGTGAGAAATCCTAGAGGCAGAGTCATCTCCCATGGGAGATGAAAGAGCATCACAGCCTAGAATCTCTCAAATGTTTCCAGTGGGATGCATTGATAATGCTGTTGAGGACACTGAGTGAGATAGTAGTACATGCTCAAAAGGAAGATTTCATAGGCAAGGTCAGGTTTAAATTTAGACCCGTTTGATTTGATGTGCTTCTTGAGACATACTTTATGAAACAATAATCTTTAGGGAATATGGCTTTGGGAGTTATTCACTTATAAGCAGAAGCCCATAGGAATGACGAAACATAGAAGCTGAAAAAGAGAAGAGAGTTAGAAACAGATGCCTAAAGAAAACCCACACTTAAAAGTCCAGCAAGGAAGAAGTCCCATCATGGCTCAGCAGTAATGAACCCAACTTATATCCATGAGGTTGCAGGTTTGATCCCTGGCCTTGCTCAGTGGGTTAAGTATCGAGCATTGCTGTGAGCTGTAGTGTAGGTCGCAGACGTGGCTCACATCCTCCATTGCTGTGGCTGTGGTGTAGACTGGCAGCTGTAGCTCCGATTCAGCCCCTAGCCTGGGAACTTCCCTATGCCACAGGTGCATCCCTAAAAGAGCAAAATAAATAAATAAATAAAGTCCAGCAAGGAAAAAAAGTGTTAGTAAAAGAGACTGACAAAATTCAGGAGAGTCGAGAAAGGCTGAATGTATCGAAGTGAAGGAAAAAGGAATTTGGTCAGTGTTGTGATTTGCCACAGTCACACTTCGTAAGCCAAGGATTGTAATATCTTCATTTCTGTGTCTAGGAGAGCACCTGGGAAGGTCAGCAGGTGGGAGAGATTTGCACATTATAGATAGGCTGCTGGGCAGGGGGCATCAGAAAGGAAGAGACTGAAAACACAGGCCTGAGCACAGCTCCTGCTGGAGGGGAGGCTCAGCACCAGGAACACAGGTGGAGCCATGCATAGGGACCTCAAAACTCCTTCCTCTGCCGTGGCACGGACCGGAATGTGAGACCAGAGGCAAAAATCCTGTCTGCCTGAGAGCGGGCAGATGGAGGGAAAGATACTCAGGCAGACAGAGGGAGAGATATTGGATGTCCCCACCCCACCCCCGCCTCCCTCCCTTTTCTTGCTTCTTTGGGCCACATCCACAGGCATATGGAGGTTCCCAGGCTAGGGGTTGAATTGGAGCTGCACCTGCTGGCCTACACCACAGCCACAGCAATGCCAGATCCGAGCTGAGTCTGTGACCTACACCACAGCTCATGGCAATGCCAGATCCTTAACCCACTTAGTGAGGCCAGGGATTGAACCCATGTCCTTATGGATACTAGTCAGATTCGTTTTCTCTGTGCCACAGTGGGAACTCCTGATGTTCCTCTTTGCCGTAACATAGAAGGAACAGTCATTTGCTGATCTCCAGGTGATAGGGTCGGGACTTGGGGAAAAAAGAAATTTTGAAAAAACTGCCAAAAGAAAAAGGAGAAGGCTCCATATAAAGGCATGCCAGGCCCAGCTGAGTTTTGAAGCCCCATGTGAAAGAGTTGCTTGTTGTGAACTGTGGACATGTGGCTGTCCCGTCACTTCTTTCACTGAAAACAAGTCACTTTGATGTGTGCTTCTCTAGCTCTTAACTTGCCAACTAACGTGGAAGATATGTGTCCCAATATTCCGTCCTTGGAGAAACTCATGGAAGAAATTGTGGACTTGGCTGAGTCTGGCATTCGCTACACACAAATGCCACACGTGATGGAAGTGGTCCTGCCCATGCTGTGTAGCTACATGTCTCGTTGGTGGGAGCACGGGCCTGAGAATAACCCGGGGCGGGCCGAGATGTGCTGCACGGCCCTGAACTCAGAGCACATGAACACGCTGCTGGGCAACATCCTGAAAATCATATATAATAACTTGGGGATTGATGAGGGAGCCTGGATGAAGAGGCTGGCAGGTAAGGACGAGGGAGGCATGTGCTGCTTAAATCGTTTTATTTCCCAAAAGATTCAAATTGCAGAAGACTAGAATTTCCCTCTCTTCACGTTTATTCATATTTTCTTCGTGCTCAAGAAATATTCTTGATGATTTCTGTCATGCTGTCCTCTTAAAAAAAAAATGTGTGATTAATCAGGTGTTGGATAATTGTCCATTGTGTTACTACTTTTAAGTGAGCAAACATTTTCTTGACTTCTCAGTCCTGCTAAGATTAATCTGTGAACACTGCAGTAAAAATGACCAGTTCTGTAGACAGAGACAAGAAGAAAACTGGGTTTTGAAACAACCCACTTTTAGCAGTCTGTCTTACTGGGAGTGGGGGAGGATAATCAAAAGATTATAGTCCAATATTTACATTTAAGTTTATCTATCATTGCACTATTTATATTGAGTAATGGGAAGCAATTTGAATGGCCAACCACTAAAGGATGGTTGACTAAGTTGTATGCATCCATATACCAGAATATTATGTCATCTTAAACATGAAGGTTTCAACAGCATTTTATTACTTGGAAAATGTTCAGAATATCATAGAGGATTAAAAGAACGGTTTTAAAATTTTGAATTCAGAAATATACATATGAGACTGTTGATTGATAAAATGTCCAAAAAGATACACCAATGTCTTACTAGTTTGGTGATTATGGTTGATTTTAACATTTCTCTTTTATACATTTCCCCAGTGTGTATATTTGTGACTCTTAAGAAAACAAAATTCCTTTTAAAAATGGCCTAATCAAGTTTAAAACTATTGCTAACAACTATAACTATTATTAAATGAAAGAGTAGTAGTATATGTAATCTAACTCTTCCATTGGGACCAAGAATGGGGATAAAGTGAGATGACATAGTAAATATAGCATAGTAGATACGTAGTCTGTATAATTATTTAGTTGTGTGTATCACTTATAAAAAAGGGCTAGGGGGTCCTTTTCTATTTGGGAACTTTCCTTTTTTGTGTGATAATAATTGATTTCCAAAGTGAATGAATGTCTTTTCTAAATTCTAAATTAGCTGCCGATTTCCTTTTTCAAAAACAAGGAAGCACATCAAATTCAATTCAGCAATCACTTTTGAACACCGGCTATGTGATTAGGTTTGGGACTAAACAGATGAAACTTGGGCTGAATTCAAAAGAAAGCCTTGTGCTGGGGGAGGAGGGAGGCTTGAATCACGGTACAGTTGCAATGCCCATCTAACCCTCATTTTAATGAATGTTTACGCAGAGCGGAGTATTAACGTCTGTCTTCAAACAGTATTTTCCCAGCCTATCATAAATAAAGTGAAACCTCAGCTCTTGAAAACTCATTTCTTGCCATTAATGGAGAAACTCAAGAAAAAGGCAGCGATGGTGGTATCAGAAGAAGACCACCTGAAGTCCGAGGTCAGGGGGGACATGTCCGAGGCGGAACTTCTCATTCTAGATGAGTTCACCACGCTGGCCAGAGATCTCTATGCCTTCTACCCGCTTCTGATCAGATTTGTGGACTATAATAGGTAGAATGTTCTAATGCCTCTAATTCAGTCATAGCCTTACTGGGTTGCTGTGTGCCAGCTGAGTCACTTGACTCACTCACTACTTAGCAATGATGAGCTTGTCCATGGTGATGATATAACCAGATGTCCACAGATAAGTTAATGCTACCAAGCTTCATAAAATTACAATGGGAAATCCCTTTCTGGAGCCTTTTGCATGGGAAAGTTAGCAATTTGACAGTCGCAACATTTTACTTATTGTAAATGTTACACAAGCCCTTTCTGAACTCTGTAGGCAAGCATGTGCCACCCTCTTAGTTTCCGTGGTTTCAAATTTGACTTTGGGAGGGTGATTTGTTTTGAATTAACTTGTAGGGGTAACCAAGAAACTGCTTTATATGTTATGTGATCCAGGGCAAAGTGGCTAAAAGAACCGAACCCAGAAGCAGAGGACCTTTTCCGCATGGTTGCCGAGGTGTTTATCTACTGGTCCAAATCCCACGTACGTAAGAAAATACTGACAATGCTTACTCTTTGGTAGATGTTAAGGACTTTCAAAATGTGATGGATTTCCCAGTCCTTTTAGTAAATACCCAGCAGAGTGTTTCTCAAGCTTGTCTCCCGTATAACTGGTGAGGGGAGGGAGTTGCTTTTCCTGGGGAATTTGAGGCACTATGAGCCTGCTTTTGTGTTTTGTAATTAATCTTCAAACAATCCCAGAGATGTATAATTGCGCTCCATAAACATATTTTTTGTGTTTGCCCATAAATCTTTGGGTTATATGGGAATGGAGATGTGGCATTTTTATTCTCCAGCCTTCCCTCTCTGCTGGTGTTTTGTTATCTAACCCCTGGAAGTACTCACACTGTTTGAGAAATGCTGAGATAGACTGGTGTTTTATGGTCATGGGACTTGCAAAGCCTCTGCATCTTTAAATTTCCTATTTTACTTGTAAAAGCGATACTTCTTTAAATTTATTGTTTTTCTTATGAAGGCACTACTTCTTTAAATTTCTTCTAGCATCACACATGTTTGTTTCTATAGAAGTTTAGTTTTGTTCACATATTAGCAGAAAATAAACCTCCTGATAGGAATCCTGTTGATAAAATTTATACAGTACGATTTTAGTGAATTTTCATTATTTTGTATGTTGCAAGTAGAATTATATATTTCTAAATCAGAAAAAGATTTTGATCAGAACTTTATAGTAAAATATTAAAAATGCTTATGGACTAAAGAAAGCTTAGTAGTGTTCTATAAATATTTACAATAACTAGTAGGCTATGGTTAAGTGAGCATTGTCCCAAATTATTTCGAAAGCTTAGAATATTTTTTGTCTGCTAAAATTCTCTGGTACTTTGTAAATGGGAGACTGAGAGAGAAAAAAAATAAAACCTCAACCTCAGTTTCCTTATTTGAGGTAGCTTCCTAGTTTATTTCATGAGATTGTTATACAAATCTGATTCATTGGAAAAATGTAATTTTTTTAAATAAAAATCTTCCTACTTAATATTTAGGATAAATATTATTTGTTGCCTACCTCTGCAGAGTCTGTCACACTTAATACCAAAAAGTATATAAAAATGCATTAAAAATACAATCACAAAGAAATAATAAATGAAATTCTGAATTTTCATCATGTAAATTTGAATCATCACATTAATACTCATTTTCTGTGATATCATAGGAAATTCTTTTAGATCCTTTGTATTCCTTTCATGAAAATAAATGATGTCATATCCTTTGTAACTCATGTTGGGGGACAGTGCACTAGATCATTCAGGATACTTCTGAAGGAAATTTTGAAATCCAGAGCCCCAGAATAAATCACTTAAGAAAACTAAAAACTGCCTGTTTTTCCTTGACGAACTGAGAATCTTCAGCTTCATCAGTAGCTAAAAAATACCAAACAAGCTTCTTTAAATATAAATGCAACACAAAATTTTGGAACTAGAGTTTTTATCACATCAGGAAGTTTTCAAATGAATGTCTAATGCTACTTTCAATAATAAGTGCTTTTGAATTTCATGGATATATTTACAACACAAAACCGTTAATATATGTCCTATGTATTCTTCCCCAAATATTTGAAAGTGAAACTATGTGAGCAGCCATATTATAAGTAACAGTAAAATTAGAATGTTAATAAAGAGCTGAGTGAAAGTCAAGGCTTAGTCTATTCAGTATCCTTCATACAAAATCTTTTATTATTTGTCAATTATTAACATATTTATATGCTTACTATGAAATTATTTTATTTGGGTTTTGCTCATTTTAAAAAAAGAAGACAGGCATTCCCTGGTGGCTCAGTGGATTAAGGATTTGGTGTTGGATTAAGGATTAAGGATTTGGTACTGTGGCTTGGGTCACTGCTATGGTGCAGGTTTGATCCCTCCTGGGAACTTCCACATGCTGTGGGTGTGGTCAAAAGAATATTTTTTTAAAAAGCTAAAAAAAAAAGAGAACATGCAGTTAGGTCGTTAATTTCTCTTTTAAAGCTTTGTATGTTTGCCAGTTAAAAGTGAATGAAACAATGCTAGGGTTTTTGGAAAAGTAAGTAAAATATTTGACAGAGTAGAAAGTTGCATTATTGTCGCAGATGTTTTTAGAAAAATCTATGTTTATCCCCAAATAGCACAATATGCTCTTTACCAGGTATTTGGGATTGGAGTATTCATTCCACCCCTTGGTAGGTTTGTGACTTTGTTACTTAAATTTTCTGATCCTGAGTTTTTCCATCTTTGAGACATATGCATTTGTATTGAATTCCCAGAATTGTTGCCCCTAGCCAGGCACCCTCATTGGATATTCAACAGCTATTTTTTCCTTTCTTTATAAGTCTTATATATCAAATTACTACTTAGCTCTGTAGAAACTTTGGGGTCCTGTGTAGCCTTTAATTACATGAACTTCTTATCTTTGTGGTTTTAATTGCAACTTCCTTTGGAACTTCTCAGAATTTCAAAAGAGAAGAGCAGAACTTCGTGGTACAGAATGAAATCAACAATATGTCTTTCCTTATTACGGACACCAAGTCAAAGATGTCAAAGGTATTACCATAATCTGTTTCACTTTCTAGAAAATGTCTGAATATAATGTTCATTAATTGAATTAGTGGATACATTTTTTAGGTCTTGTGGAGGTTTATAACTGGAATTTGAAAGACTTGATGATATTGTTTACTGATTGAACACACACACATAGTTTTAAGGGTACCTGGGACTTGTTTGACTCGTGTGGTGGGATGTGGAGACACAGCAGTGACTGTCATGGAGGAAGAAATTTTTACTCACAGTTCCCCAGAAACAGAAGGCACAGCATGTCATAGTGACACACGGGGTCAGTGGTGGGGCAGGAGTGAGGGGAAGATGTAGACAAGAAACGTTATTATGGTTTCCATTGGAAGAAGCAGGTGAGGCAGAGTAAGCAGGATTGGCTAGTTCGAATCATTTCAGTGGGCTCTAGGGAGTAGGGGCTGTTCCTAGTTGTCTGATACCCAGCTCTGGGTGGTGAGCGCAGAGGGATTGAGGTTCCAAGTAAAAGAGGTGATGAAAGAAGAAGGACTCTGGGTTTATATATTATGAAAGTGTGCTTGCAGGAAAGTAATTTTCTCTCTCTAGAAATTGTGTAGCCCTGGGAGGACCAGTCAGGAATCAGGATGGCCTCAAGATATCAAAGCATCAGAATAAAAAGAGATGTTTAATACGTGCATATACTCACAAAATTGCCCATCAGTATAACAGACATATAATTAGTATCATGTATCCATCAAGAGTGTGTATATATATCTATCTATATATACATATAGATAGATAGATTGTGTGTGTGTGTGTGTGTACATTTATGTGGGTAAAATATATACATACGTCAAAATAATCCACTGCATTGTTTAAGAACCACGTGATGAATTCCAGGTTCTCATATGAAATGGAGATTTTCGTTTTCTCTATCACTCATTTTTGGGGGAGGGGGGAACTTTCTTTTAAAACACTAAAAAATTCGTGCTTTGATCTCTTAAATTGCCATTAAAAAAGAAAATGAAGGGGAGTTCCCGTCGTGGCACAGTGGTTAATGAATCCAACTAGGAACCATGAGATTGTGGGTTCGATCCCTGGCCTTGCTCAGTGGATTAAGGATCCGGCATTGCCATGAGCTGTGGTGTAGGTTGCAGATGTGGCTCGGATCCTGCATTGCTGTGGCTCTGGCATAGGCCGGCAGCTACAGCTCCGATTCGACCCCTAGCCTGGGAACCTCCATATGCCACAGGAGCGGCTCAAGAAAAAGGTAAAAAGACAAAAATAATAATAATAATTATAAGGAAAATGAATATATTCTGTGGGATAACACACAAAATATGCTGCCAAATGGCCAAAGATGCAAAATAGTGTGGCACTTAAGGAAATCAGTCTCTACCAACTCAATAAATAATGGGAAGAGAGATGCTGTGGGAGTACCTCCCAGCACTCCCTAAAAGTCCCTCAAGTCCATAGGATGTGCTTCATTGTCAACCACCAGGACAGTAAGATAGCATCACCGAACACTCTAGTCTTAAGTAGAGTTGTAAATGCTATGTATTTGACACTATTACACATGAATTCAAAGCTAATGCAGCTGAAGTTTGGAATGCCTTGGACACCTGACCAGCTCTTGGCTTTTTGTGCCACTGTGGTCTTGAAGCATTCATAAAAGATGATAAATTTTCTCTCTTCTGGGCTGACAGCCTGAAGAGTGAGGAACTGCTCCTTCAGAAGATGCTATACTATGAGTATACCTTTCACAGGTGTTCTGAGTGGAAGACTGTCAGTAAATGACGCTGCTTTGTCAGCATGTGCTCATTTCAGGGCAATGGTAACAAAAGCATAGAGAGAGGACATCAGGGATCAGTGTTTCCTTTGGGAGGACAGCTGACTCCAGGGTATCATCCAACTCAGGATAAATTAAAGGTCTTGAGAGCAGAGGTCTGCACACCTCTGTATAGACATCCTCTTCCCTCTTTTCCATCATCCTAGTCCAGTGATTCCCAAAGCATACACGCAAAGTGCTGTACATCCTGCAACCTAGACTAAGGCATATACAAGCACTGACTCATAGTAATGTTTACAACTCTTTCCAGGAGAGAATAGAAAGGAATGGATAGGAGCATCTCAATTTTAACCTTTCCCTCCCACAAAGTTAGTCAACTCTTTGCGTCTTTTTACCTATGACTGCCAACATTCTGAGACAAGACACATAGCAAAAAACAGTACTATGGATGAGAAATTTAGAAATTAGCAATTATGCCTTGCTTCCTTGTTTTTAATTTTTTTATTTTTTTGCCTGTGTACATGCTTGACATTTTTTTTTTTTAATTTTCCCACTGTACAGCAAGGGGGTCAGGTTATCCTTACATGTATACATTACAATTACAGTTTTTCCCCCACCTTTTCTTCTGTTGCAACATGAGTATCTAGACATAGTTCTCAATGCTATTCAGCAGGATCCATGCTTGACATTTTATATTGTGTAAGTACAATAAACGTTCTCCCTAGAAATAAAGTTCCCAGTTCAAATAATGGAGTCACATAAACTAACATGTTACATATGCTGTTTTACTAAAGGAATCACAGTGTGCATGTGTTTCAGCATATGGACAGAACTGAGTCACTGCGTTGGGCATAGTAACTTCATAACTGCAGTTTCCTCAGTATTACTGAGGTGCTTTCTGACCAAGGAGGGTGTGAAGGATTCAAAAGTGGAAGGCAGTCACGGGATAAGTAACATCTCTCCCAAAAAGCTATACAGTTCCAGGTCTAGTTTCAAGAATGGACAGCAAGTAGGGTGGTCAGAGGTCCTACATCTGCAGCTGAAGTGAATGGAGAGATATCCTCCCATGAAATGCCAAGAACAGAGAGATGCAGAGAGCTTCAGGGATTCCTGTGGTAGGACCTCAGACCATCTGTCTGAGGCCCAGTAGCAGCTGATAGATCCACAACCCGCAATCCACTCCAGAGTTGTGAAGGAAAAGGAACTCCTTTGGAACAGAGATTGAGACCAAACACAAACACAAACCAAAAGACATGTAGTCACCTATCACTCTTCAGCCAGTCACACAAGCAGGGGTAATCACTCTATATGGAGCACCATTTTCAAATTTGGAATACGGTAATCTGGGATAGGAAAATTCATTTTGACTTAAAGCAAAATGTATGTAGCCCAGAGAGAGGCCACTGCATATATAATTGGTCATAACGGAGTTCCCATTGTGGCTCACTGGTTTAAGACTCCAGCATAGTCTCCATGAGAATGTGAGTTTGATCCCTGGCCTTGCTCAGTGGGTTAAGGATCCAAGGTTGCTGCAAGTTGTGTGTGGCCTATATCACAAATGTATGTGGCATAGGCATGCGGCTGCTGCTCTGATTCAACTTCTATCCTAGGAGATAGATCCCTGGCCTGGAAACTTCCATATGCTGCAGGTACGACCATCATAATACTTTGGTAGTTCTATTTTTCCTATTTTTTGAGGAACATCCATACTATTCCACAGTGGCTGAACCAATATGCATTCCCATCAGCACTGCACAAGGGTCCCCTTGCCTCCACATTCTCACTGAAATTTGGCATCTTTTGCCTTTGTGATGAATAGGCTCATTTTTGTACCTAATGTATCTAAATTTTTAAAAATCATAAATTCTTCGGGGGGTTAGGATATTTCATTGTAAGAGTATTAGAGAGTTCTCCCTTTTTTTTGATTCTCTATGAATTTTTAGCCTACTTTATGTGAAATTGTTGGAGCTATATTTGTGGTGTGTGTCTGCTAAGGTGTGTGTATGAAAGAGAAAGAGAGAGATCGATTTAAGAGCATTTATTTTTCTCCTTTGTTGACAGAAACAATCAATAAACAGTCTAATAATAGGAATAGAAAAGAGTTTTATTTGACCCAAGCTGAGGACTATAACCTGGAAGACAGATTCAAGAAGCATTTAAAATGAAGGAGAGTTATAAAGGCAAATGCCACAAAATTACATAAGTTGTTTGTCAAGAATTATAACTGGAGCTGGCAAGAAATAAGTGTGCTTGTTCAGCAAGGATTGGTTGAGGTCTGAAATGACAGTTACCAGGGGAGACCTTGAGACCTTAAGGATGCAGCTGGAAGCCTCTAGGAGATACTACTTTGAGATCAGCTGGTGGTACTCTTGAGTCTGATACAGTCTAGAAAATTCAAGTTCTCGGTGATGTAGGAGCAAGTCTGAAACCATATCTGCAGTGGCCACCTGGCTCCCCTTTGGATGCCTGAACCAGTTACTTGCTTTGATTTTTTTAATGCGTTCTTTTCTTTAATGGTTAAATAAGATGTACGATGCATTTTGACAGGCTGCAAAACAGACTGTTCTGGTTAGCATAAAATTTAAGTTAAATCATGTATAAGTCAGAATGACTTCCCTATACCTCAGTATATGAACATTTCTTTCATCAGTACCTCCATGTTGACTGTGTCATTGTGTATTTGTATCTGATTCAAAGGGTAGGGAATAGATTGAAAATGAAATATGCAAATTCAGTAGCTCCAGCAGTTTTGTGTAAATTGTCGAATAGCCCTTATGAGTAAGGCACAGCATTTGGTTCTGCATAGAGGAAAAGGAACACAATAGGTTTGGCCTCTTCTCTAACAGAGCCGTAGTCTGGGGAGGAGACAGGCGCCACACAAAACCACTGTAGATGCACATGAAGATATTTGATTGCTTCTATCTTTAACTTCTTCGTACTGGCAGTGGACTGTATTACCCATAAATATTCACAGATTTATTAACTATTCTTTTCAGTTTACAGATTTCTAATGGTATAGAAGCAAGATTGTATTTTGAACATAAGCAGGAATTGATTTATCTAGTGTTTCTCAAAATTGAGCAATATAGAGTTGCTTTTAGTGTTGATTTAAATTGTCTGTATTATAAGGTCATTTAAATATATATAAATACCAAACCAGGTATAAGTTTCTTCTACTTACTTCTATTTTTGCAACCGTAAAATCAAAAGAACTTATAAGTTAAAAACCAAAGAACACAACACCAGTAAAATTTAGACTTTAACATGTTAAGTAACATCGTTTTGCCAAAACTAAATTACCAGTATTAGACAGAAATGTTTGCATAATTTGTATCAATTTATTTAATTTTTAGGTTGGTAATTCTTCATTGGGGTAATTTAAAAAAAATTTTTTTTTTCAGGACCACATCAACAGCATATGGAAGTTCCCAGGCTAGGGCTCAAATCAGAGCTGCAGCTGCCAGCCTATACCACAGCCACAGCAATTTGGGACCTGGGCCATGTCTGCAGCCTTCACCACAGCTCATGGCAATGCCAGATCCTTAACCCACTGAGCAAGGCCAGGGATCGAACCCATGTCCTCATGGACACTAGTCAGGTTCATTACTGCTGAGCCACAATAGGAACTCCTTGGGTAATTATTTTTATCACTGTGATTATGTTTCCTTTTACCAAAGAGCTCATTTAAAATCACTGATTCATTATTTTAAGGTTTAATGAATTTAATAATTATTCACTGTGCTTTTTCTACTAAATTTGCCGAGAATAATTTAGTAGAAAAAGCACTTGTCCAGATAAAAGTGGAATCCATGCAATAAGTATATCTCCTTAGAAAGTGAATATGGTTATTATTACTATGGTTCAGATATTATAGGCTTAATATATCAATGTATACTATACATGTAATGATATAATGCATTATATAATATATATTATAATATGTCAGCTACCATCACTATATGATTTCAATTGTTTCAGTACTTTCACTATGCAAGAACTTTCAACATCATGTTGTGACATATTTTACCTGCTTTTGGGGAAAGCAAATCATTTGTATATTCTCTTCTGATATTACAACATATCGTCATAAAATTATCTTGAATGTTTGATTTATTACTACAAAGAAATTTAAGATGCACAAAGAAGTGGACGTGGGACAATTATTTTAATTTTAACATTAGAACATATCCTCTTAATAGAAAGAAAAATACTCACTACCCAATGAAAGTTAGACTCTGTCATTTATGTTTACATTGACCTTGGCATAATCATGGTTTTCAGCAAAATTACAGGAGAACCCTGACATGTCACGGCTATACTTAATTGTAAACAGTTTGTCCAGAGATAATCCTGAATATTTATATAATATGGCTGATTTTGTCTGTTTCCAGTTGATATGGATTAAGGCACTGGGAGACAGGCATTCAACCTATATAAAAGGCAAATGTATTTTGTGAGAGTTTGATATATACTGTATGTATGTGCATATTGCAAAGCAAACATTTGTCGGAACAAAAATCATTTACTCTTAAATTTTTTCCTCTTAAGCACTGAAAATTATAAAACAGAAAATAAAACATACAAAACAAAAATACCTGAAATTATCATGGATTTTTCATATATCCATTTGCCTCTCTAAAATTACAATGTTCATAGGCAATCATATAGAAATGCCTACCAGTGAATTCTATTGGCCTGGGTATCTGACAGTAGGACTATAACTCAGCAAGAGGAGTTCCCGTTGTGGCTCAACTGTTAACGAACCCGACTAGTAGCCATGAGGATGCGGGTTCGGATTTGATCCCTGCCTTCAATCAGTGGGTTAAGGATCCGGCATTGCCATGAGATGTGGTGTAGGTCGCAGATGCAGCTTGGATCTGGCATTGCTGTGGCTGTGGCCTAGGCCAGTGGCTGCAGCACTGATTCAACGCCTAGCCTGGAAACCTCCATGTGCCACTGGTGTGGCCCTAAAAAGCAAAAAAAAAAAAAAAAAAAAAAAAAAAATCAGCAAGCGATCCTGAGAGGCAAAGAGAAAAGTGCAGTCAAGTTAGAAGAAGGTGCATTAGTTCTGTGAGATAAGATGTGCCTACAGATTCTAACATTTATCTTGGTGCTGTAGGCAGCTGTTTCTGATCAGGAAAGGAAGAAAATGAAGCGCAAAGGGGACCGGTATTCCATGCAGACCTCGCTTATCGTGGCAGCTCTGAAGCGACTCCTGCCCATCGGCCTGAACATCTGTGCCCCTGGGGACCAGGAACTCATCGCTCTGGCCAAAAACCGGTTTAGTCTGGTAAGTCTCCGGTTCCTCCCAGTGGATGTGATCTTTTGACCTCCAGACCCTCAAGTGTTTGATTCCTTCATCTCTATGTTAATGTTTTATTTGCATTGAATGTTTCATGAAGCAATTTTTCTGCACAGGCCCTGGGATACAGATATAAAGACTGCCTTTTTTTTTTTTTTTGAGACTTTTTATTTCTAAATTATGTAAGTCACCTCCAGGGCATATTCAGAAATCAAATAGAAAAGATGGCAAGTCGCTGGTAGTGGAAAAAAAATGAATTTCATATGAAGTCCTATATAAAATTTGGGATGGGAAGTCACCTGCAGATTTATGAAGGGCAGTTGTTCAGTGTCAGAAGCATAATGTGTTGTGCTGATTGTGGGTAGATTAGATGTTGACATCAGCAGCTCTCCTCCCTTGCGAGCTTTAAGATGGAAGTCATCAGGATTTCTTGATGGCCTCTGATTTTCCTCTTCGTGGCTACACACAGAGAGGATGCAATTTTTTTTTCAGAAATACCCACCGGGGAGTTCCCGCTGTGGCACAGTAGGTTAAGAATCCAACTGCAGGAGTTCCTGTCGTGGCTCAGTGGTTAACAAATCTGACTAGGAACCACAAGGTTGTGGGTTTGATCCTTGGCCTCGCTGAGTGGGTTAAGGATCTGGCGTTGCTGTGAGCTGTGGTGTAGGTTGCAGACGCAGCTTGGATTCCACATTGCTGTGGCTTTCGGCACAGGCCAGTGGCTACAGCTCCAATTGGACCCCTAGCCTGGGAACCTCCATATGCTGTGCGTGCAGCCCTAGGAAAGGCAAAATGACAAAAACAAAAACAAGAAAACTCCAATTGCAGGGACTTCAGTTGCTGTGGAGGCCCAGGTTCAATCCCCAGCCTGGCATAGTGGGTTAAGGATCTGGCATTGCCACAGCTGCAGTGTAGTTTCAGCCCCTGGGCCAGGAACTTCCATACTGTACTGGTGCAGCCATAAAAATAAAAAAAATTAAAAAATACACGTTGGGGTGGCTATATTATATTTACGTAAATTGGAGGACGTATTTTCCTTCCTGTGTCCCCACACCGAAGCACCTCTCTGCATACCCAGAGTTTGAGATCCCACCATGAGCAAGTTGAAGGGAGGTTGGGGCAGAGGGGCTGCACAGATTCAGACCCATTGGGTATTGCCTAATGTTTGATTCTCAGAGTATGCTCCTCATTATTGTGGTAACTTTGGGGATGTTACTGGGTGCTAAAAATTATGTCATGGAGATTTCCCAGAATGGCAGAACTCTGCTTCTCTTGGAACCCAAGGAAACATGCTTGTGCCCTACTTGTTGTGAACTGGAAATTCACTTCCACTGAGTCTAGTGCACTTCTGGTGGAGTTAAAGTAGGTGGTTGTCTTGTTTCCTGTCACAGCACCATCAAGATATTATCTTGAGAGAGACGGCCCCGCATTTGTGGCATGTATTAAATTCTATAAATTTGTTTGTTGGGACATAAATGATTTCAAAAGCAATTTATGTTGTTTCTGTTGACTTGTCACAGCTGATGCATTATAAGACTTCTTTTAGGTAACATTTATTTCTTGACAGAAAGACACTGAGGATGAAGTCCGAGATATAATCCGTAGTAATATTCACTTACAAGGCAAGGTAAGCCAAATACTATTATTCCAAAGCATTCATTCAATTTAGCATGCATAAATTCATTAATCTCTCTTCAAAATAGTACCACAACTAACATGACTTTAACAAATAAGATAGTGAAAATATATTATCTTAATCACGTGTAATCCTGCTTTGCTTGAAAATCCTTTTGTGTTAATGATTCTCATGATAACAAATGAACTGTTTTTAAAATAGATTGTTAAACTTTAAAAAAAAAAGATGTCACCAGTTGAAATAAAGGTTGAGAATTTCCTTCATATAGCTGAATTTGAGGACCTTTGGGACATGGAGATAGGTGTCTATAAGAATTTGAAATTTTTACATTTCTTGCTTAGAAATTAAATACGTGTGCTTGAGTCGCAGAAGAGAGTAAAAATTACCATAATAGGAAAGCGAGTGTACATTTAGAAGGGAAACATATACGGAAACTAAGAGAACACCTACTTTTTTATTCTTTAATTGCTTTAATAGAAAAGACAGTGATGTTCCGTATTTCACATATTTTTTGAAAAGTTTTAAAATACGATACAGAGTTCACACCATGGCTCAGCGCTAACACACCTGACTAGTATCTATGAGGACACAGTTTTGATGCCCAGCCTCACTCAGTGGGTTAAGCATCTGGCATTGCCAGGAGCCGTGGTATAGGATCTGGCGTGGCTATAGCTGTGGTGTAGGCCAACAGCTGCAGCTCCAGTTCCATCCCTAGCCTGGGAACTTCCATATGCTGCAGGTGTGGCTCTCAAAAAAAAGGAGACCAAAAAACAAACAAACAAACAAACAAACAAAAAAACCCTACTATAATATGTATTTAATGAAAATAAATTTATTAAGGGGTAGTAATGACTACAGAATTAATGCTACCAAATCATTACTGAGCCCAATAATTAACATTATTGTTAATGTTTTGCATTAACAATAATTGGAGGGTAGGTGGAAAAAATATCAAACAAAAACATGGGTGTTTTAAAACTACATTTCATTCAGCTTTTATCTTTGTGCTAAATTTTGTGAATAGTAGAAGATATATTCAAGATGGTTATAAAGCTATTTAGCTGAAGTAATATGTCAAAGATCTTAAAACAGCCCACCACTAATTATATGGCTTGCAAATCATCCTATCTGTTTACAAAATTTAAACAATGACCCAATCTGTCTTTCTAGGTAAAAGATTCTGTTAAAAAAAAAAAGATAATATTATCAGAGAATTAGTGATGGTGAGCCGAATCAGAAAATTAGCATAATTAAGAAATATATGTAATCACTCAATATAATTCATCTGGTTAAACCAATGGAATTTAACAAGTTTACTGCATTATGAGTAAAAGGAGTAAGGTGATCCAGAGTCCTGTTTGTAAATTCTCAGATAATAATCCTATCTCAATCAACCTGTAAAGTAAAGGCACTGAATACACATTAACATTATAACATACATCTCACAATAACGCAGAAGTCAAACCATTACTGGGAGATCTGTCTTTACTATGCAAAAGCTAAGAAAATGTGACAAGAGTGTGTGCTTTTGGGAGTCCCCACTGTAGCACAGTAGAGTAAGAATCCGTTACTGCAGAGGCATGGGCTGGATCCCTGCCCAGCACAGTGAGTTAAAGGATCCCACTTTGCTGCAGCTGCGGTTCAGATTCGATCCTTGGCCCAGCGACTTCTATATGCTACAGTTCGGCCACAAAAGAAAAGGAAAAGTTATGCGCTTTTGAAAGTATGATTCGTGTATATGGTGTAGACAATACGGGCACCAGGCACCTGCATTATAATTTTTAAAATAAATAAAAGCATATTAACATAAAATGAAGGTGAGTGGCAACTTTGACAGTTGTAACTAAATGCTGGGAAACAAATGGTCTAACTGGTTAAGTTTTTTACTAAGATATGTAAAAAAAGGAGCCAGTTTGTGTTGTAACATTGTAATCCTGGTAGAGATGAGAGCTTTTCTGGGCTTAGGGTCCTGTCACCTGCTGGCAGAGAGCATACCAGTCCTTTTCAAGGTTCTATACTTTGGAAAGCAGATCCAACTCTGGAGCACCTGCCCTAATTGAATTTCGGATGGTCTTTATCAGCCACCAGCTATAGCAGAACAACCTTACCTGTAGTCGCTATGACCCTACTATAAGCCAGACCCTCCAGAGCAAGCTTCCTGTCCATTCTACTTCTTGATCATGTGTGTCAGCCACAACATGCACCTCGATGACTCTACCAGTGAGCTCCAGAGCTGTTTGCTAGATGCACACCTGAGTTTCTACGCCAAGTAACACAACACTCCTGACTCCAGGAAGCTCTGAAGGCTTCTGGTGATACCACCAAAAACAGGCTTTGGAAGTACCAGCTTTATACCTGTTACATCAGTTTCTTGAAGAGTTCTTCCAAGACCTGTAGGGTACTGTTCTATGACAGGAACTGGCATTCCTAAAGTCCCTAAGTCCCTTGTAACAATCTCTGTCCCACCCAAATAAGATCTCCAAAATACACGATGGCTAGTCTGACCCTTTCCTCCCTGTCACAGCAGAAAGACATAGAACTTCTGGATGAGCAATTCATAGAGGGCCAAGCAAAAGAAGCAGAAGAGCACAGAGCATGGGAACTGCACCTGGTGCCACCCCTGGTAGGGGAGTACCTGGCTGCCTGTGAGCTCAGGGCCATAAGGTGCAGGTGTAGACATGCAGGCCGCTGGGGGCCCTGCCTCCCTGGATCAATAACACCTACTTTTTCTCTTTCTTTCTTCAAATGTATTTTATTCTGTTTGAAAGAATATTCTTTTTAAAAAATTTTATTGGAATATAGTCGACTTACAATGTTGTGTTAGTTTCAGGCATACAGCAATGTGACTCAGCTGTACGTACACACATATCTGTTCCTTAGCACCTACATTTTAATGGTGGGTAAAAAATTTGCTCCAAGTAGTTTTTGTAGTCAAAGCATTTACCATTATTGGGAAATGGTTTCACACTAGAGGGTAAGCTAGTCATTGGTTTACAAGACCTGTTAGGTAATGTGAGCAGTCTAGCAATTTATTATTTTGATGCAACTATTTGCTTCTAGTCTGATGTCCTTTCTGAGGATTTTTCTATTAATTAAAAATGTCCAAATGCCAAAAAGTCATGCCTGTAGTATAATGTATCCCTTTGTAGGTATTAAAATGTTTCTTTCCAAAGATCCAAACCATGTTCTTTTAAAATTTCAGAATATAATGTGGTAAAGGTGCAACATGCTTTTACAATATTCATGATGCACAAATATGATTTAGTGCAAACTTCATGTGCACTTTGTTGTGTACTCAGATATCCATTTCATCGTAATTTTAACAGAGTAGGAGAGTAATTCCTATGAGAGCATGATCTCTTTGCAGGTAGCAGACATATCTTGAACATTCTCCAAAATGTTCATAAAGCTTCCAGCTGCACCTCACATTTATACCACACGCATGGGTGTTTGAGGAGATCATGTGTGCACAGAAGGGTCTAGAGATTCCCAGGCACCCAGGATCCCACTTTGAGAACTCTGGTCCCAAACAGAGACAGGAAGTAGTCAGTACCTCTTAAGAAGGGATTTATACCACTCTCAGGAACTGGTCAAATAAAAACACTATGTCTTGAGTAAGCAGGAGGAAATTCTTTCCTTATATTCTAGAGGTTACTTGTAGGGATAGTTTTGACAATTTATGTTGTGGAGTCAGGAAGAAAGACAAGAACAGAAAAGAAGCACTTTTATCATCAAGATTTCCCCTTCAGATGAATGAGACCTGAAAGTAAAGAGGTAACAGATACTTATTCTTTTTGACAGTCCATTCTATACTTTTGATGTTAGGAGTTAAGCCCCCATATCATGGAAATATATAGACTTGCAAAAACAGAGTTCCTTTGTTCCCCGCGCCTTCTTGAGTACATTATAATGTACTGGTAATCTTGGGGACAAAAAGCAGTAATTTTGTATTAGAAAGAATAAAATCTGAAAGGACCAGAGTCCTGAGATGCAAAAGAAATGTGTGGAGAAAGAACATTTTGTTTTATCAAAGCACAAGTGATGTTGACAAGTCACTCAGTATGCAAAGCTTGGTCTCTGTTTGCCTCCAGATGAAAGTTATTTTTAACATTTCAAACTAGCTTTCCCAGGCTTGGAGTTTTGAAGTTTTGGATGATATCCATTTACTTCTGCTGCATTACTCTCCATCTCCCAATTTTAAAGGAAATACTTAATGGAAGAAGAGAAATAAGGGTATTCCTTAGCTTGTTCTTATTCCATATTTCTTTGAATTGCTTTTTCCCTCGAAAAATGCTTGTATTTGTCACTTTCTCTGCTTTAAACTAATATTTCTTAAAAACACTCAGAGTTCAGTTATAACTTTCACTCATATCGAAAGCCTGTAGATTCCTTTATTATAAGAATATGATTATTATAGGACCTCATTGATTTATATGAATTGATACTTTTGTCTCTGTGCATCTGAGCTCTGATGTAGTATAGTATCCCTATGTTTTTAGATATAAATTGACTGTGAGAAACAGACTCACAGAGAACATACTTGTGGTTGCCAGCTTGAAGTGGGTAGGGGGGTGGATTGAGAGTTTGGGATTGGCAGATGCAAACTATTATATATAGGATGGATCAACAACAAGGTCCTACTATAGGGCACAGAGAGCTATGTTCAATATCCCTTGATAAACCATCACAGAAAAGAATATGGAAAAGGATATATATGTATGTATAACTGAATCACTTTGCTGTACAGCAGAAATTACCACAACATTGTTTATCAACTCTGAGTAAAACAAATTTTAAAAAATAAGTAAAATGACTGTGAAAGGAAAAGAGAAGGAGAAAAGATAGCTTTGCGTCTTTCCTTTCCCTGACCATCTTCAGCTTATCCTTAAATCCTAGTTGGAACTTCACTTGTTTAGGGAAACCTTTCCAACCACCAACAGATTAGGTTAAACCTCAAGGTACCTTATATTTTTTTCTGGTAGCCCCTGTCACCAATGTAAATATATGTTGGATGTCTGTCTTCTTTGCCAGGTGATAAATTTCATGAGGACAAGATACTTCTCTGTCTTGATCTCTGCATCATGTTTTGACCCTGTGCTCTGCTCAAGAAATAGCTATTGATTGACTCTTCAAAAATGGGTCTTCCCCTCTTTATATTGCATTTTTTCCACATTCTTCTTTTTTCTGCAGCTGGAGGATCCTGCTATTAGATGGCAGATGGCTCTTTACAAAGACTTACCCAACAGGACTGAGGACACTTCAGATCCTGAAAAGACAGTGGAAAGAGTCTTGGATATAGCAAATGTGCTTTTTCATCTTGAACAGGTTAGGCTTTGTATTGACTCAATCTCATTGGCCTCAAGCATGTGACAATATGTTTAAAAAGGATGTGTGTTAACTTATTAAGTGTGCCAAAATATGCTTATGTTCAGCATATTCATTGCAAAAATTCTGTGACTCAGGAGTGCTTAGTATCTAATGAACATCATTTGCAATCTTATTTTTTGTAACAGTACGTAGATAGTGTATTTGGGGAGATCAAGGCCTCTGTTTCATTTGCTTTTAAAAATATTTTTCAAATTAAACAGATATTTATGATTATATACTTAATTTTTAACCATTCTGGAAAAATTTTTAGGTGTTACTCTGATTTCAAAAGTCTTACACTTCTATTATTTTTCATTGCTGCTCATAACAACATATTTGAGATACTGTCTTTCACTGGTCTAATATTTGAACTTTGAATTTCAGGTCACTTGCTTCACCTTTCCTTTTAATACTTCTGAGCTAATTTTTCTCAAGATCAGGAATAAAATACATTCAGAGAAGAGCAATGCATTGCTATAAAAACCATTTAAGAATAGTGTTTTTAGATCATTTTTGCAGTTGTATTCTATTTTTGACTACAAAGCTCACTGTATGCTTGATTTTCTTATTTATTACATTTGCTCAAGAATTTCCAAGCCAAGAATATCTGAAACTAAGTTATCAATTGGTGAATTATATTTTTGAACAAGCAATCTTCTGACTTAGGGAAAATATCTGCAACACAGAGACAGTCTCTGTTTCTCATGAGATCCTTCAGCACAGTAACACCAGACTGAGGGTACTCAGTGTAAACCCCACAGTGTGCTGTCACTGGGTCTCCATGACAGTACCTACCTGACGTGGAGGGATGGTTACTTTACACTGAACATGAAATCATCAAATTCCCCACATCATCTCAGGAACCTTGTCCCCGAATGTTTTGCAGAACATATAAGCATAGCAATAATAAACATGTTTCTTTGGTTCCCATATTATATTATCTGACAATCTCCCATCCCTGCCCTGGCCAGTGAAATAACCCAAGGATATCATGTAAAGTAGGATCCTCTTAATTTCCTTCTTGCTTTTACTCAGTTGCCATTCCCCGCCCCCCCAATGCTAATAACCTCTCCAGTGCCATGCAGTTTATCCCACACCTGATAAGATTAAACTAGGATACTCTTCACCCATATGGCTATTGATATGTATTTACATTATGTATTATTATGATGTTAACAGTATAACATCCGATAGTAAAATATTACTTCGGGAACTTAACATTTCCCTAAATATTTTCCTGAAATATTAAATAAATATGTGATAATCAATCAGCAGATGACAGGATTTGAGGTCACGAAATGTTAAGTTCTCTATAAAGTCAAAAGAGTTGTTTTTCAGGACAATATACATATTTAAGAACATTATTCAATGTTAATTAAATGGCTACTGGAGGACCATTTCTGGCAGGATTACACACTGTGAGATTTTAATTCTTCCAGATTTTCATGCACATATCTGGATTTGCTTAGATGACTCACAGCTACATTAAATGAAGTTTATTGAAATCTTATTATGTTTTATTACACATAAATACATTATGTTCATAAATATATGCAGTCATAATGAAAGATGTCATTTGTGAGTAGTGAGATTCATTTTGCCAAGTGGCTGTTTATCCCATGAACATCTATTGCATGCACGACCCCATGGCAGCCTCGTGGGGCTCTGTGGGTCCCGGGGGTTGAATTCTGTCCCCTACCCAAGTGGCTCATGCTCTGGTAGAGGATGTGGACCTAAAGACAAATATGTAATGATGCAGGTGTGATAGGTTACAAAATATACTGAAGAGAGGATCAAAGGAATCCAGACTTAGTCTAGCCGTGATGAGGATGATCCCTGTGTAAACCTTAAAGGAGTAGGAGTCATCTAGGAAAAGGTAAGAGGGCCAGATTTTTGTTAAGGCCAGGTAGTCTTCAAAATGTTAAGAACATGAGTAAAAGAACTCCTCAGTTATCAAAGAGTAGAAAAGTGGAAGATAGCTGAGTGTAGAATTCATGCTTCTTTCCTAATGTTCATTTGTAAATGAGTCATAGAATAGTTGGCAAAGAATATTTTCACTTGCTATACCCAGCAACGGTGGCAAAAACAGTGGGTGCACAGGAAATACTTCACTCCATTTATGTCAAGTGTCAGCGACCTTTGCAGATGAACATTTTATACTGTACGTCTGGTACATTTTCTCAGGAGAGTAAGCCGTCTCCTTGGAATTTTCTAGTACTCAAACTCTCATCAAGCTAACACGTCACACACCCGGACAGTGACAAAACACACCGTGGTGTCACTTTTGGATCACAGATCTTACCAACATCTATTGACACAATTTACAGGAAAACTCACTATTTAAGGTCTTTCTTTAGGTGATAAAATACTCTGCCAAATGGTAGGCTTCGTGATGGCAGAGACCTTTTCTACGATGTTTACCTCTGTATCTTCAACACTTTGGTACTTATGTTTGTTGACTGTCACCCATTTTGATCAGAATGCCTTTTTCTACTTGAGTGAAACTACCCTTGATTCTGTTTCCATATACAGTGTTGAGTCTCAACAATGTTGTATTTTGCCTAACATAACCAAGAATCATATTGAACTGGATAATTATCAAAAGTGTTTATGGATCCTGTGGAGGAAAGAGATCACAGAAATAAGTACTTTCACATTATACAAGTTGCTTTGTTAAAATTCCCAAACCGCTATAATCCAGACTTTCTTAATGTTTTCTTCAGACATCCATATTTTCACCTTTTACTGCAAAGGATAATAATAGTTTTACTTTTTTAGCTAACATAGCATTTTTATTTTTTCCAGAAATCTACATGTATGCGCCGGAGATATTACAGTCTGGGAAGTACAGTGTTCAATTGCCTAGAAATTACTAATTATTGCAGAATGATATGTTGGGATTTTTTTCTCTCTAATACCTATAATTAATCTCTTTTTCTTCTCAAAATTCCAAACACCATTAGCTAAAAAAAATAGCTTGCTTGCATCATTTACTGCAACTTTCAAATTCTCATTTGTTCCTATCTAACAAAATAATTACATATTTTAACATTTTTGCAAAATAAAACTCTTTTAATCCTAGTAATGTGTTCATGGAGGCTTGTCATCTTCTTTCCATCCTATTACATTAAGGGACAATAGACTTTTCAATAGAATTTTCTTTAAGTGTTGTAACTCTTAGAATAAAATTCATGAAAATGGATACATAAACAATAACAGGTTAATTGTTTGCATTGGCAGAAGATGTGTTTTGGCACCATAACCAAATTCTGAAAAGGACGCAAAATGATTTTGTTTAGAATGGTTTTATATTTCTTTGATTTTAAAGATGACATAGCCTCTCGGGTACACATTATTGGGAAAATATTACATTTTTACTAAGGAAAATAAGTAACATTTGAAACAATTCCAAATTTAGCATTGGGTAACTTTTAGGACATGAGTTCTTTCATAATAATTGTAAGGTACTTTTGGAATTGAGATTCTAAAAGTTTTTAGCTAAAAGGTGCAGCTATTTAATATCGTATTATTGAGGGTAGTTTGGGATTTAAACAGGTGTGTCTTTGTGTTATCCTACCCCAGGTGGAGCACCCTCAGAGATCTAAAAAGGCTGTGTGGCACAAACTACTCTCTAAGCAGAGGAAACGGGCAGTGGTCGCCTGCTTCCGGATGGCTCCTTTGTATAATCTGCCAAGGTCAGAATTTCTTTAATGTTTATGATAGTTTAAAGTCATTCTTCCCCCTGACCAGTGATAGGTAGGAATCTAGCCTCTGCTGCAACATGACTTGAGTCGTTCAAGAGAAGAACAGAGGAGATTTATTAGCTCTTCTGTGTAATATTTGACTTTTGTTGCTGTGGGTATTCTAATTGCTCTGTAATGTCATTTTTAAATGACTTTTATTTTTTATTTTTATTGAAGTATAGTTATATAGGTTTCAGATGCACAGCAAAGAGATTCAGTTATCCATATATGTAAATATTCTTTTTCGGATTCTTCTCCCATATAGATTATTATAAGATATTGACTATAGCTCCTGGTGCTATGTAATAGGACCTTATTGGTGATCTACTTTACATATAGTAGTGTGTATCTATTGACCCCAAACTCTTGATTTATCCCACCCCTTTCCCTTTGGTGACCATATGTTTGTTTTTAGTGACTTGGACCTTTAAATACTAAGGAGGATCTGCTCATATATGTGAGGCAGGATAGAATAATTAGCATCTCATCCTTCCCAGCCAGATTGCCTTGATTTGAATCCTGACCTTTGAGCTAATGGATGCACGACCTTAGTCAAGTTTTCTACCTGACTTTGTTACAGTCGCAACTGTACCATAAAATTTTCCTCATAGACTTGTTCAGGTTATTTACTGGTCAAGGTATACGGAGTGCCTAGAACTGAATGTGACACAATCAGTGTTTATTGTGGTTTAATTTTTTTTGTGATTGTTAGTCTTTGGGGAGGAGAACTGATGTGGAACTAATTTACGGGAATAGGGTAAACATATTTGACAGACATATCAACCTTCTCTTAGAGATGCAGCAGGCTTACTTGTTAAAAGACAAGTAACCCCGTGCATTGAAGTCTGGCCCAGGGTGCATTTCAACCTTTTGTGGTTCTTCTAAGAAACCACTCTTTCCCACACTGAGCTTTATTTAAGTGGCATCATCCTCATGACTATTAAACAGGGCTCAACACAGCTGCATCTCTTTTCTGGAACATCTCTGACCAAGCCACACCCTTCTACATCTTGCAAGTTGAATGCTTCCTCTTACTTGTTTCTAGAACACTTTTACCTATCTCTTATTATAGGCACTTTCCTGGAGTATTTGGCTATTTGTCTCTGCTTCAGACTTTGCATTCCTTTACAGCCATGTTCAATTTCATATCCCCAGCAACTAGAACACGGACTTTTTTTTAGTAAGTGTTTGAATGAAGGAATAATGTAAGTCAGAGAGTAAAAAACAAACAAAAACAAAAATCCCACCACTAACAAAGCAAAACAAATAGGACATCACACCTTTCCCTTTCCCTAAGGCAGGTAAATTCCTTGTCATCTAGTCACTCACTGAGTATAAAATATATTTCATTTCCTCCTCAAACAACATGCTGCTTCTAAATTTTCTGACTCAATCATGGGGTCACAATTTAGTCAGACTGCACATCGACCTTGAATTTATATTCTTATTCCTTTTCTGACCCCTCCTGTACAGTCATTCTCCAAGTGCCATCACATTGCTCTTTGAACCATTTCACTTCACTGTCCTTCCCTTGAAGGCCCCTCCTTCATGTCACTTTACTGCCTCACATCAGGTTGATGGCAGCAGATGCCAGGCTAGTTTCTACAATGTCACAGAGTCTGTTGTTCCACACTCTCTGATGTAACATATTCAAAATTGTACCCGTTATTCCAGTGGTTCTCAGATCCGGTGCTTTTTTATTTTATTTTTTTATTTTTTTGTCTATTTGCCTTTTCTAGGGCTGCTCCCATGGCATATGGAGGTTACCAGGCTAGGGATCTAATTGGAGCTGTCACTGCCAGCCTACCCCAGAGCCACAGCAATGCGGGATCCAAGCTGAGTCTGCAGCCTACACCACAGCTCACGGCAACGCCAGAGCCTTAACCCACTGAGCAAGGCCAGGGATCGAACCCGCAACCTCATGGTTCCTAGTCAGATTCGTTAACCACTGAGCCACAACAGGAACTCCCTCCAGTGCTTTTTTCTTTTAAGAAGTATCTAAGCATCAACCTGTTGAATTTCTGAGGGCTGAGCAGGTGTACTCTGTAGAAGTTCCACCAGTCATTCTGATATACAAATAAGTTCAAGCCTCTCCTATACAAGGATTTATGGTGGATTCTGATGGATCCAGCTGCACTGTCAGTTCCTTTCCCTGTTTTCAAGAGCCTTCGTAAACCTGTCTAATTTTGTGTCTTATGACCCCTTCACCCACCTTTGGTGTAGTTAAGCTCAGTGTTCCATCCTGCAGTGGCACCATCTCATTTGAACGCTGCTCTTCTTTTCTTATGATGTTCTCTCACTGCCATGACTTCCTCTTATCCTTTGTCCTAAGAGTATGATTTTAGCCATATCTCTGCTCAGCTTCATGATGGGTTTACTTAGTCTTTCAATCTTTACCGGTCTTCTTTACTTCATAAGCGACCATTTACCATCAGTATTCCAGGATCGAGTCTTGGGACATATATGCCCATAAGTTCACGTGAAGATACATTTAGGTTTGTACTCCTCAGGGTTGATATCTAACGTTAACTAGAACACTTAATAATTCCTCTCTTGATACTCATCTCATTGTTTATCCAGAGATATTTTATGTCGTAGAGCTACCACTTAATGAGCAGCTAGCTGTCCAGCGTTTTTTACATTCTTTATCTCAGCTTAAGTCTCACAAATTTGAAAGTATAAATGGGCTTATCCTAGTTTTATAAATGAGAAAATAAGTGTGTGTGTGTGTGTGTGTGTGTGACTGGGGCACTTTGCTGCACAGCATAAATTGACACAACATTGTGAATCAACTATAATTTTTTAAAATAATTAAATGAGAGAAACAAAAGTTGACAAAGTTGGATAACTTGACCAATGCCACAAAACTTAGAAATGACTAAATGCAGGTCAGCATGTGATCTGAGAACCCTTCCTCTATCCACTGCAATGTCTGGCCTCTCCAGTCCAGGGTAGGAAGTTAATTTTTATTTTATTCTTTCAGTGCACAGATCAGTGTCAGAGCACTCCTGAATACTTTTACAATTTAATTTTTAACTCTCTGTTTGAAATTGCGCTTATCTTGTAGGCATCGAGCTGTCAATCTCTTCCTTCAGGGCTATGAAAAGTCTTGGATTGAAACAGAGGAACATTACTTTGAAGATAAACTGATAGAAGATTTAGCGGTATGTTTTTAATGGAACCTGAAGGAGTCTGTGTTTGGTGGAATAAGGTTAATGTGAGCAGTTATCTACAACATAGAAGGGAAAATATTATTGCAGTGTATTGGTCTTAGGAAACTGTTCTCAATTGTTACTTGCATTCAGTGTTTTTAATGGAAAATTCACTCTTGCTTATTTCAAAGAGATCTCATCAATAATCCAGCAATTCAGAGTCTCACTAAACTTTGGCTCTATTAGTCTTCTAACTTCTTCCTCAGGGCAACTTGAAACACTCAGAACCAGGAGAGAACTGTATAAACTGAACATAAATAGTTATTCACCAAAAATAAGTTAAAGGTTGACAAAAGTCAAGGAAAAGTAGCTGATTTTTAAACAGGGCAGAAGGTGATGGATTAGATACAGGAAGAGCAGAAAGTCAAGGTAAATATAATATAAATGGCAAGTGGAATTTTCATCCAGCCATGCTGATAAGAGGCGTGTGTTACTGAAAGTACACCTTCACTCAGAGAAGCCATCATTTTTTTGGTCTTAATTTTTAAAAGCTGTGGACCTATTTAAAAATTTGACCAACACCCATCTTCTTAGGAACATTTGCAAGCATACAGTCATGCAGAATTTTGGCAGCTAGTTAGAGGCTTCGTGATTCCCAAGTTAAAGACCGCTTGTCTAAAAGTTTTTGGGTTTGGGGAGTTCCCCTGTGGCACAGCAGGTTAAGAATCCAGTGCTGACAGTGCAGAGGCTGTGGTCACTGCTGTGGCACAGGTTCAGTCCCTGGCCTGGGAACTTCCACATGCCTCAGGTGCAGCCAAAAAATTTTTTTTTGTTTTAACTCACAAATTATCAGGGAACATATTGGATGAACTAATCCAGTTCATTAAACCTTAACCCTGATTACCCCCATATACTTTAAATAAATTTCATTTGTTTTTGGAGTCAAATCAACCTGTAGAATATTAGAATATTCAACCTTATAGAAATTTCTCCAGTATCTGCAACATGGAACCTTAAATCCAGGAAAGAGTATCATTTATGTAGAGAGAAAATCAGTCTGAGTAACTCTAATGGAGAAATAAAATTCATCTAATCATTCAACAAAAAATAAAAATTAATTCCACAATCAGTAAACACACTTAATAATTCTTCTCATGGTAAATGTTCTGTCCAAGAGAATTTTTTTTTTTTAAGTTTTAAGAGTAACTGAAAATGAGAAAAAGTAATGTGTAAGTGGTTCAAACATTAACTCATTCAGCATTCTTTGCCTCTGTTTGTGTAGGCATACAAAATGTTTCTTTTGCTAATCAGTTGGCACTGCTTTGTGAACTACATTTTTATGCTTGGAGTGACATAGCATTTGATTGCAATTCTTTGTAAATTGAGACCTCCCTAAAGCTAAAATGTATATACCACAGATAAACTTTCAGGTAGTTAGGAATCTGCTTATAAAACTAGCATTCAGAAATTTGGAATGAGATAACATCTTCACCCACAGTGGGCTTTTTTTTCTTTTTCTTTCTTTTTTTTTTTTTTTTTTTTTTTTTGTCTTTTTAGGGCCCTCATCCACGGCACATGGAAGTTTCCAGGCTAGGGGTCGAATTGAAGCTGTAGCTGCTGGCCTACGCCACAGCCACAGCAACTCGGGATCCAAGCCACATCTGCAGCCTACACCATACCTCGGGGCAATGCCAGATCCTTAACCCACCGAGCCAGGCCAGGGTCCCAACCCACGTCCTCATGGATACTGTTTGGGTTCGTTACCCTTGAGCCACGGCAGGAACTCCCATAGAGATTTTTTTTATCCTGTTATTAAAATTTTTTTTAAAGCTGCATACTTTTGCATTGATGGTATAACACACAAACATATGTGCAAATACAGTGCATATAATATATACACACATGCACCACAGCTGGAAGACAAAAGCTGTGACCACATATGGAAGTTCTTAGGCCAAGGATCGAGCCTACACCAAAGCTGTATCCTAAACCACAGCAGCGATAATGCTGGATCCTTAACCTGCCGAGCCACATGGGAACTCTGAGAGGCATCTTGTTTCTAATCCTCGTTGTGCTCCTAGGTTTGAGTGAACATCTCACCTAAATATGAAACTTTACAAATTTGACTTTTTTTTTTCTTTTTTTTTTTTTTTTTTTTTTTGCAGAAACCTGGAGCGGTACCTCCAGAAGAGGATGAAGGCACAAAGAGAGTTGATCCTCTGCATCAGCTGATCCTTCTGTTTAGTCGAACGGCTTTAACGGAGAAATGGTATGGTTGTGAGAGTGCACATGAGACGTAGGAAGAACAAATAAAAACCCATGTCTGAGTGTTCTGTGTGTCACATGCTCATGTTTCAACCTCATCTTGTTCTTGGTAGGAGAGAGAATTGTTCAAAGACATGACCGGCCAGATCCCCACCTATGAACCAACACTCATTCAATACAGGCTTTAATATTTACCTATCAGATATTTTCCTAGCTCTAGTTTTTTGTAGCAACTTTGTATTTAGCTGATGGAGTGGATTCTGAATCTTCTCATCAAATGCCTTTTCTCTTTATCACAAGCAGCCTTTAGAACATAAAACAAAAGAGCCCAAAGCAAATTTCAATACCAAAAATGTTTGGAGACCATCTGGTGACCCCCCCACCCCCATTTTCCTGGATAGATTTGGTCTCCATTATGCAGTGATCTTTAAGAGATGGGTAAGACATCAGCTCAATGGGAAGTTTCTTTGAGATCTACTCTTAAGGGTATTTTCCATTTTTATTGGCTCCTACAGTCTTGTCCATAAGCATTCACTTAAATCACAAAGGGCAGACGTCTTCTGAGTTCAATGTGCTCATAGGCCCAATAGGCAATATATGCTTTGCAGAGGCTCATTACAGGGGCACTGCATTGATTGATTCAGTAGTTAAGATGTTGTGGAGGTTCTAATACATTTATCTGCCTCCCTACCATGGGAAAGAAAGCCCACTTTGCCTCAGGCCTCACTCATCCCCTCAAGGAGCGGAGGGAAAATTTAATGATTAGTCCATATGAGTCTTGAAGTATTCATACTTGACCTCTATGCATGTCATAATAATGTACATTTCTCCCTCTTAGAGAATGTGACCCATCCTTCTCTCACTATTTCTCTCTCTCTTATTATTTCCTAACTTACAAAATCATCTCATCCCTAAGCATAGAGCAACTCCCTGTCTGGCATTGTCAGGTAATGAGGTATTTCTCATAAATGGGTTTTTTGGATGGCTGAAGTTTAAAGCTGCTAAGAGCTTTGCAGACATCAGGTATTTTTTGATAGAAGCCTTTCATCATGAATTAATGGTTTCCATAGTTTTACAAGAGAGGATAATACACATGTTTTAATCTTTGTTAATTTTTAAGAGATGAAAGGTAAGATGGGGCCGCTGTTTAGGAAGTCTAAGGTCTTTGCTTTCTGATTCTACAGTATTTTTTGAATGCCTGCTTTGTCTAAGTTTTGCATTTGTTTCATTTTAAAAATATGTATTTATTGAAATATAAAGAGTTTATACAGCGATGGTTATTTGGCATATGACTAACCCTCTACTTAAAAACTGATGTTTCTTTCTTGTTTTTCATAGCAAACTGGAGGAAGATTTTTTATATATGGCTTATGCAGATATTATGGCAAAGGTAAATAAATGTCTTGACTTTAATGTTTAGATTTAATAAAGAGAAATCATTTTCATCTGGCAGTGTTTAAGAATCTTTGTATTCTAGATTAAAATAAAATATCATTAAATTTTAGAAACCTAAGAGGCATTGATCACAACTTTTCAGTTGTTGCATGAATTATCTGTTCTAACTTTTTTGGCAGGTAACCATTATCTCCTCCTTTAGTCTTTTGTTTATGGGACACTCCCTAATTTTCCCAACATTTATTCATTCAACAAATATTCACTGAGCATCAAGGTATTGGAGATAACATGGTGAATAAGAAAGAAACACCCACACCCTGCCTCCCTGTAGTTTATCATCTGATGGAGAAGATCAAATTTGAACAAATGGCTGCCAAAGTTTTAGGTAGAGGAAACTGGTAGGAGTGTAGGGAGTAGGTTACATAGTGTAGTAGTGAGGCCTGCTTAGTCTGAGTTTTGAGCAAGTCCTTAACTGTTGAATGATGGGTTGACCATGGGCAAGTAGTCACAGCTAGTATTTACTGGGGGCTTATTTCATTTAGTCTCATAATGGGAAGATGAATGAGAGGTTAAATATAAAAGAGGAGTCAGGTTTCTGTGAGCCTTCTGACTTGGGCAGTAGGTAGATGGCAGTATCATTGGCTAAGATGAAGAGCACCAGAATGATGGCAGGCCTGGAAGAGGAAAGACGGCAATTACATGTCAGCCGTGTTAGTTAAAGACGCCAGTGAGACAGCCAAGTGGAGGTGGCAAATGTGGGATAAGATGGTCACATCTGACTTTCTGTGTTGGGATTTGTCAGCATTAGAAGGTGATTGAAGCCATAGTAGGAGATGATCTCGCCCGGCAGAGAGGGGAGCTTGAGGAGAGCGGGAGATGTAGGACCACGACTCCGAGGACATGGAAGTTTAAGAGATGGTTGGAAGAAAAGGACCCTTCCCTGCCCCCCCCCCAAAAAAATATATATATTTTTTAAGGTGATTGTCTTTTTTATTTTTATATATTTTATTGGAGTAGAGTTGACTACATAGTTGTGTTAAGGAAACTTGAGTGTGAGCATCTGTTGGAACTATGGGACTCTGTGGTCAACAGAATCCTTTTCTGCTGAGGGCTGTCTAAGGTAGGAATTGAAAATTCTCCAACATTTGGTCCACAAACATCATGTGCCCATGGTGAGAACAGTTACAGAAGGCTGTGAGAGGGAGCACTAGTGGTCCAAGGGCGTGTTGCAGGGAAGCAAGTAGAGATTCACACGTGAGTGAGTAGATCTGGCATAGATGTCTCTTGACTGAGAAGACTGAGGAGAAGAGAGACACAGGGTAATAAATATCTAGATGGAACTGTGAGGTCCAAGGTGGATTATTTTTGCCTATATGCCATTTTTGAACTATTTTTTAAGAAGCAGGTTTGAACATGCTTCTCTTCTGGTGGGAAGGACCCAAAATAATAGACAAGGGAATAGTTTGTGGAGTGAGGGCTTCAGGTGGGAGCAGGGGGACAGGACAGGTTAGGGAGCATAAGAGAAAAGTTGTGGCTTTCCAGTTTTCTTCTAAACCATAACCTGCAGTAAGAAATAGATTTACCCAGGAGTTCCCATTGTGGCACAGCAGAAGTGAATCTGAAGATTCATGAGGATTCATGAGAATCCATGAGGATTCAGATTTGTCCCTGTCCTCACTTAGTAGATCGGGGATCCAGCGTTGCCATGAGTTCTGGTGTAGGTTGCAGACACAGCTTGGGTCCCATGTTGCTGTGGCTGTGGCGTAGGCTGGCAGCTACAGCTTTGATTCGACCCCTAGCCTGGGAACTTACATATGCTGCAAGTATGGCCCTAAAAACCAAAAAGAAAAAAAGAAAAGAAAAAAGAAATACATTTACCCTGTATATTTATAGAAACATAACAACAGATAACTTGAAAAAACTTTTCATGAAATTACACCCATTCTATGAGCAGTATAGTCTGATATTTTCTATTATATATAAATAAAAAAGTTATTTGAAGTCATGATTCACTGAAAAGATTCACATCCAGTTAATAGGTTGAAGCTATGATTAAAAAAAAAAAACAAAAAACAAAAAACCATAGGAGTTCCCGGACAGTGCGGCAGAAACGAATCTGACTAGGAGCCATGAAGTTTCAGGTTTGATCCCTGGCCTCACTCAGTGGTTTAAGGATCTGGTGTTGCCGTGAGCTCTGGTGTAGGTTGCAGATGCACCTCGGATCTGGTGTTGCTGTGGCGTGGCCAGTAGCTATAGCTCCGATTAGACCCCTAGCCTGGGAACCTCCACATGCCACGGGTGCGGCCCTAGAAAGACGAAAAATAAAAAAATAAAAATAAAGAAAACATAGAAACAACCTAAATATGCATCAACAGATGAATGGATAAAGAAGATGTGGTACATATGTATATACACAGATGGACAATATATATACACACAGCCATAAAGAAGAATGAAATCATGCCATTTGCAGCAACATGGATGCAACTAGAGATTACCATGCTAAGTGAAGTAAGTCAGAAAGAAAAAAAATAGCATATGATATCACTTATATGTTGAATTTAAACTATGACACAAATGAACTTATCTATGAAACAGACTTAGTCATAGAGAACAGACTTTTGGTTGCCAAAGGGAAGAGGGTGGGGAAGGGATAGATTGGGAGTTGGGGGTTAGCAGATGTAAACTATTATATATAGAATGGCTAACAAGGTCCTACTGGAAATAGGGAACTATATTCCATATCCCGTGATGAACCATAATGAGGAAGTTCCCTCAGGGCTCAGTGAGTTAAGCTTACAGTGCTGTGAGTGCTGTGGCTCTGGTTACAGCCATGGCACAGGTTCAGTCCCTGGCCCTGGAACTTCCTCATGCCACAGACATGGCCAAAAAAAAGAACGTAATGAAAAAGAATATGTATAAACTGAATCACTTTGTTGCACTCTAGGAACTCACACAACATTGTAAATCAACTACATCAAAATGGCCACTTAGATAAACACAGGGAAGGCACACCTGCTAATTTGGTGGTTAACATATGTGGGAAAAGAGATTTAACACGAGATGAGAGGAATGAACTTTAAAAATGTTTTGGCCTTGGACAATGGTCTAACTCTAGTTGGAGAAATGATGACTTAACTAAACAGTACATCAACTAACAAAATGCAAGTGTGTTAGATAAAAGTCAGCAGGAATTCATAAATGACCTAGAATTTAGGTGGATAGGTAAGCTCAAATGAGGCAAAAGTGTAATCTGGCTGCCAAAAATTAACAAATTCTTACAATTTATTGTAAATGTACAGAATCCCAATGCAGAATAGACAAAGATTAGTCCCAATGTGCAGGATACAGGACTCATAACCAGCATACTGTGTTTGTGTTCAAGTAACTTCTAGGGGGCATATCTTGATAAACTAGATCATATGCAGAGAAGAATGAATTGAGTGATAAAAGTTTTGCATCCTTATGATACAATGAACAACGAAAGGAACAAGATTATTTAATTATGAAGGCAAAAAAAAAAAAAAGTGGCCACTTTTCTTCCTTTTGACAATCAGCACCCCAGGAGTCTGAAACTTTCTGTTGGCCTTCATGGTTTCTCAAAGTTTACCACTGGTCACTTTACATTGATATATGATTATTTTTGCCTCAAGTCTTGACACTTGAATTCAGTTCAAGAAACTTATTATGCCTTTGTGTCTTCCCTCTTCATTGTAGGACCTTATGAAGATATCATTTACATCTTAATTAGGTTTCATTTTCAGTTTTATTTTGTAACCATAGGAGCCCAGTATTGGGTTAATCATAACTCTGGATTCATACACTCTCATCATTGTCCATTATTGGCTACTTTTTAAAAAAGTTGTTACTCACTAATTTCTAATAATGTAGTAACTACCCATAGACTCAGCACTCACAAGAAAAGCCAAGACCTTGGTAATAACTTACATGCAGTTCCACAGACCTCTCCATTAACCCATACCTTGCCTCCCCACACAAGGAAACCATCATCCTGAATCCTATATTCCTTTTAAATAGTTTTAATCAATTGTATACATTTGTTAATATATACATTACATATGTACGTATGTGTTACTTATATATTTTTAAGATTTTAGTTTTAACTTTTAAACTGCTTTTGGTAGTTGTTTTACTTAGTATTGTTTTCTAAGATTCATTTGTACTTTTACGTGTGCTAGAGTTCATTTGACTTGAGGATTGTATTATATTCCATTGTGCAAACTACACTGTATCTCATCCATTTACTTTTTTGTTGGCAGCCTTTTGTGTTGAACCTATGTTTTTGCTAATGTGAAAAGGGCGTGAAATGCCTATTCTTACTCATTTATTTTGTTGGGTTTTTTTTAAATTCTATTTATTTTTTTTTTCCCTCTGTACAACATGGGAACCAAGTTACACATACATGAATACATAGTTTTTCCTTCCATTGTTGTGTTGCGATGTAAGTATCTAGACATAGTTCTCAATGCTACACTGCAGGATCTCATTGTAAATCCATTCCAAGAGCAATAGTTTGCATCCATTAACCCCAAGCTCCCCATCCCTCCCACTCCCTTCCTCTCCTCCCAGGGCAGCCACAAGTCTATTCTCCAAGTCTATTATTTTCTTTTCTGTGGAAATGTTCCTTTGTGCTATATATTAGATTCCAGTTATAAGTGATATCATATAGTATTTATCTTTCTCTTTCCGACTTATTTCACTCAGTATGAGAGTCTCTAGTTCCATCCATGTTGCTGCAAATGGCATTATGTCGTTCTTTTCTATGGCTGAGTAGTATCTCATCTACTACTTCCTAATGCAATCATCTGTCAATGGACATTTGGGTTTGTTTTTTTTTTTTGTACAAAAACCAAAAGTCATAGGACATATGATTGTTCACCTTAAGCAGAAAATTACAAACTGTTTTCCAGAATTTTTGCATTATGTTAATTTCTCTCTGCAGAGTATGAGTCTGATGATTTGCATATCTACAGATCTACATATCTGATAATCTCCAATATCTGATATTTTATGGTTTATTAATTTTTGTTAGCCAAATGGGTATAATATTGCATTTCATTGGGGTCTTAATTTTCATTTCTCTTGGCTGTGTAATTTTCATATTTAAAAATCACTTCTTTTTGGTGCTTAGGTTTGAAGCAAACAGCTGATGAGCAGTTTTGTACTTTCTCTCTATTATTATCATAGTTTCTGCTGTAAATCATGTACTTACTGTTCCCTGTTCTCCTTACCTTGGCTGTGTGTTAAGAAATCATTTTAAATCTTTGCATTTTTCAAGCCAAACTTTATTCTAAACCTTAGGCTCATTATTTTCCCGCCTGTTTTTCCAACCTCCTTCCATTGTGTGTATCTCCTCTTTTAAACATCTTAGAGAATTTCCCAGCATCCACTTCAGTTTATGGTTGCCACCTCCTTTTTCCTCATCATGGCCACTCGTGCTGGATTCTCAGCATGTCTCTTTACTACTCATCCTCCTTCTGAACTGTCTGAAGCCATTCTATCCTTATGGAATGGTTTTACCAATTTAAACAAGATAACCATGTACAGGTATCTAGAATGATACCATCATAAATTAAACATTCAATAATGTTATCCCTCTTTGGGCTAAGGAAAACCTTTTCTCTTCTTTTTCATACTAACTTATTGAAATATTTAAGGTATATATTAGGTTATAACTATTATTTCATTATTCATTTATTAAAATATAAAATACCGGGGTTACCTCTTTAGGACATTTCTCCGTCTCACCCAAAACTTAGTTTGAAATCCATACTAAAATTTTCTTTTTGCCTCCTCTGCATTATGAGAAGTTATACAATCAGAAAGGCAATTGGATAATATATGGAGTACACTGGTTTTGCAGAATGAAATTTCCAGCAGATAGTGGTGCGGTGAAGTACCCTGTTTACTACTTGATGTATTCTTATAGCCAATTTTGAGTCTTGACCTGGATTCCTGAATGGTGTGAACTATCTTATGTCTTAGATTTCTCAAATTTTTCTTCTAAATTCTCTATTTCATGCTCCTGCCCCTTTATATGTGGATTTTATTCACATTTCTTCTTCCTTGCCTAGAATTTATCATTTTGATCCAGAAAGTTAAGTCCTGTGCCTCAGCACCATCTAATGGAACCTCCCGATTACTTAGCATTATCATATATATTACGTGGGTACACTGTGCTATTGAAAGAGTTATCTCCTGTGCCTATAAATTCTCTCTATTTTTCTTACATGAAAAAGTGCTGGGCATCTGCTATTGTTTTCTTGTGGTCCCAGCATGCTCTCATGCCAATCAGTACAAGTATAAAATAGTTCATGGGCTTGTTGAATTTTGAAAGATAGATCGCCTAATAGATTCAGGCTTAACTGATTTTTAAAACCACAAATGTTAACCTTATTAGAAGTAACGCTCACTCAATTTTCATAGAAATTTAAGAAAGCAGTTTAAGATATTTTATTTCAAAATGATTCTTTGTAAAAAAAAATTATCAGCTAGAGCTCTAAATTCCTTCATCAAAAGCAAACATATCACATGAATTTTATAGCTTAAAAACCTATCATTACACTCACAGATTTCAAAATCAAACTTGTCATCAGAAGGTAAACTGAGAGTAGGGGAGGGTACATTAGGAGTTTGAGATTAATATATACACACTATTATATGTAAAACAGATAATTAACAAGGACCTTCTGTATAGCATAGGGAAAACTACTTGACATTCTGTAATAAACTGTATGGAAAAGAATCTGAAAAAGAATGGATATATGTATATGCATAACTGATTCACTTTGCTATACATCTAAAACTAACATAGCATTGTTAAGTCAACTATACTCCAGTAAAAACCTTAATGAAAAGCCTATAATTAGAACTCTAAATGCCAACTTTCCTAAATATATTCTTCAACTCAAACCTTATTCCTCCCCAGCATTTCTGAAGGTAATGAAATTTATATAGGAGATGATAGGCTTGAGAAAATGTCCTCAAGAGACATTTTATATTAGTATAAAGAAACATTTTATAATTTGCTTAAACAGTAACCAGGCTTGTTATCTGGTAACATCTCTGTGTTTTCCTCCTAATTCTTAATGCACATGGAAGGAAGCATTACATAGGTAATCTTAAGGAGCCAGTCAGCCAAAATTCCTCTGTATCCACCATTGGATGTACAGTATTTAGAGTGTTACAGATTTGCCTTCCAGATATGCTTTGCTAAAGTTCTTCTGGGTTTTTATTTTCAAAATCCTGGTGAACAGATGACATGGGGCTCAAGATGACGTTAGCATATAGTTGAAAATTTCCTGCCCTCTGAATAAATAATTAACATCTTGGGTTTGGTGGTGAAACATATTATTTAACAACTTTTCCATGTGGTGAAATTGTCACGGAGCAGTGTCCCCTTATTTTCTTCTTTGCAGATCATGTTCACATTCTCATGAAATGGAAAGGGTGATGCTCAGTACATATGTGTTGAATGAATGAAAGAATATCACAAACCTTTTACAATTTATCTTGGAGTCTTGTGGGAGGATGGCATTTTGTACCCTCTCTTCCATGTGTACTTGACATCTGTACTCAAAGTACTATGAATCATTGAGATAAAAGTATTTTTCTGATTTGTGAGTTGTGTTTAACCACTTTTGCCATGAGCTTCATGGATACACTGTATGCTTTACCAACCATAAAAATCCTTAGAAGGATGAAAGGAACTTTGAAGAGCTATAGGTTACTTCCTACCACAGGTGTTGATTGAGAACCAACTTCCTTTGCTCAGCATGATACTCCTGGTGCCAAACCATGAAGCTAATAGCAGTGGAGATCAAATAAAAGTGTATTGTTTTTCAGACACGAGCTCTTCCTAAGTGGCAACTAATTTACATATATTAATTCATGTGATCCCCTCAGGAACCCAGCTACTCTTTTTATTATTCCTACTTTAAATATGAGGAAGCAGAGACCCAGGTAAAGGAACTTACTCTAGGCTAAACAGCTAATAATTGTCAGCATCAGGATTTGAACCAGGTACTCTGCCTTCTCAGATTGTGTTCCTAATGACCACACAGCTCTGCTTCCTTATCAAGCAAAATTTTCAATTGTGGAGATTAGATAAGAGTATGTGCACAGCTACTTTACCATGTCTGAGAAAATAACTCAAAATAATGAAATTGCCCGTTCTATCACTTTTCTTTTCTTTCTTTTTTTTTTTTTTTTTTGGCCGCATATGGAAATTCCCTGCCTAGGGATCAAATTGGAGCTACAGCTGCCAGCCACAGCCACAGCAATGCAGGATCTGAGCTGCATCTGTGACCTGCATCCTCATAGATACTAGTCAGATTTGCCTCCACTTCGCCACGACAGGAACCGCTCTGTCACTTTTCTATAAAAGAATAATATTAGTAGCAGTTGGAATTTCACTTTCTTCCTTTAGATCACATACAATAAAAAATTATCTTACCCCCAAAAAAGAAAGATTATAGAATTCACTTTAGTTAATGGACACTGCTTTCTATTAATTTTATTTCATAGTTATTAAATCTCTCTATTAACGCATTGTAATGGAAACACGAAAAAAGAGAAAACAATGACCCTTGTCTTTCAGGCTTGTTATTTGACTTGAGCAAGGCAAATAAGTGAACAAATAGTATGTGTACTATAGTACAGACCTCATAAGCATCTCCATGAATTATATAAAATTGGTAATTTCATATTTTAATTTTGCATAAGCACCATATAATTTTCTTTTATATGAATTTGTTGATCATGTCATCTAAGCATCTATATCTATATATATATTTAAGCAATATTGATGATAAATTAACATAAATGATTTGGTATTCTGTGCTAAATTCTCTTATACTTTCTGCCTCAATCCTAATCCTGTTGACCTTTTAAAAATTCTTTTTCATGGATCAGAGTTGTCATGATGAGGAAGACGATGATGGTGAAGAGGAAGTGAAGAGTTTTGAAGTAAGATGGATCTTTCTGTATTTGTCTTTTGTCTCTGTTGAAACATTGTTTCATAGCTTATAACTGACATTTATGTTTCTTGCTTCATGGCTTATTGCAGCTTATTGTGTCAAGGAAAACTGCATGTCAGAAGCTGGATGGACAAATCTGAGTCCTAACATTTGCTGAAGTTAAGACCAAGGAACCTAGGCTAGTTAATACATAAAACCCATATGTTCAGAATGAGTGTTCCTGAGAGCCCTCAGAGATGAGGTTGCTTCAAATTGTTCTCATCTTGGTGAATACTGTGATCTGAAATTTCTAACAGATGTGGGAGGAAAATATTTATGGAAGAGCACCATGATATCGAGTTTCTAATTAAACCCTTGGTTTGCTACTTTTTTTTTCCTGAATCGAAGAAGTCTTAAAGAGTTGGCCTCTTTTGACTTCTGCCCAATTAGGTCACTCATTCCCTGTACATATGCAGATGGTGGCACACGGTACAGTTTGCTTGCATGAGGTAGGATGGCATATACTCCTAGGATTGCATTCTATTTTATGACTAGTTCCACAAACTTTCTCAGCTTTTAAATTTCAGTATAATTTGACAGAATGCTTAGTATGAATTTGCCAAAAGGGAAGTAATTATTATTTTCCCACTTTATTTCCTGTACTCTCCTTATTTATTGGTTCTTTTTTGTTTTGAATTTTTCAAAATGAAATTAAATGGAAGGAAACTGATTAAGCTTTTTTTTTCTTCTAATAATCAACATGTCTGCTAGAAGCCTGGAAATACCTTTGTAGCCAGCAGTCAGTCTAATTAGCGGACCCACCAAAAAATGGAGGCGAAGAGGGGACATAGAGTAATGCCCCTTTCAGGAGCAATTGGATGTTGGCATTCTCTGCTGCACTGCAGTCATTGTGTAAACAGTACCAAAATGAACGAAATTGAGAATACCCATTGCTGACTATTGCTGGCTGAGAAAAATGCTTTAAGATTCATTTCCTGTATGACACTTAATCTTTTCTAGTGTATCTCTAGTCTAGTCTCAGATTCATCTTTATTGATAAGAAACTGAGCTAACTTAGAATGAGCTGTGAGCAGCAAATAATACTGTTTTTCTGCAGTGCACACCATTTATGGTCTATCGGTTGTCTTCCGAGCAATTGTTTATTGCTATTTTGCTTCTTGTCCTCATCCTTCCTTAAGGTCACAGGATCCCAACGCAGCAAGGTAAAACTATATATATGTGTGTATTTGTCTGGGTCCGAGTTTCAGTTTCTTGTGACATTTACCTTTATTAGACCCAACATCTTGGATTCTTTTGTTTAATAATAATAATAATAAAGGTCTTGCAATCTTTCTACAAGTTTGTAGCTCCGATGCGGTTGGTCTCTTCCGTATCCCTTCCTTGACATAGGTTTCTTCTTCTTGCAACTTAAATGACTCATAATTTGAAATTTTATCCTCCATGTTAGCTTGGAGCTGCATCCTGTGCTGAGATGTCAAGGGTCCACTTCGTAGGTGACTAACCTTTAGTGGGTGGCTTTTCAGTGTCACATTTTATGCTTTGTTCCTCTTGATGGTTTTTATGCAAATCTCATTACTTGAAAAGAGATAGGATACATGGCATTGCTGGTGAGGTTAGAAATAATATTTTCCATTGTGCTAGTAATGACTTCAACTGGTAATAAGAGAGGATGTTCCTTGACTTCAAGTGTTGATTAAGCATTTCATTATAGGGAAGAACTAGATGATTTTCTCTCTCTTAATATGCTAGAAAAATATCTGAAAACTACCTGGAAAGTTTGCTTAAGAGAAAGAGCATTTTGATCTAGAATAACAAAAAATTTACTTTCTTAGGAATCCTGTTAAGCTTACATTTTATTTTCATGAGACTGTTTATTTGGAAAACCATTTGTAAACCACCCCAGGAAGAAAACACCTGTAATGACTTTAGAGTTAAAAAAAGAAGAAGAAGAAAAAAAGCTTTTCAGTTTGTAAGTGTAAAGTGTTCCTTTTTGCCTTCTATTTTTAAAAATGCAAAATATTTGCTTTTAAGATAAATTTAGAATGTTGTAAAGAATCTTCTTAGAAGAAACAAATTGGAATGCTTTTTACTTACTGTTATATTTGGAGGAATATATTGTTCTTATATCATTTAAATTTTTTTCAGTTTTAAAAATGGACTTTATTTATATGTCATTGTCATTTTAAAGTTAGAGTTCCTGCAGATGCTATGAGATTTAGCTCTAATCAGGTGTGTATAATTTAATGGCATATAATAGGCATAACACTTAATTATATATTATGGGTTTAAATCAATAGGTACAATGCACATAATCCTAATTTGGTAGATTTTTATAGTTTTATCACTAATTATCTCAGATAGAATTCCTGTGAATTATTCAGGATTGAAAACATGAAAGGACCTCCTAACATCCACTAAAGATTTGATTTCCTAGATAGCACTGAAGTTTATGTCCAAGAGTATTAATATCCACAGGATGAGGGTGGGTAAGGAAGGCCATGATGAGAAGGTATAGTTGGTTAAGAAAACCATTTTACTTTGAAAGAGGAATGCAGTTTCAGTGAAATTAAAAAGCAAGTACAATTTAATAAATAGGATCAAATCTGGTGACATTATAAAAATTCCCTATTCAGGTTAGTAGTCTGGGAATAACTAGTGGAATCTTAGCATTTAGAGTGTAGGATTTAGGTCATACTGAGGACAAGGAATAAAGTGGCTCAGTGGGTTAAGGATCCAGTATTGTCACTGCTATGCCTTTGGTCACTGCTATGGCTTTTGGTTACTGCTATGGCTTTTGGTTACTGTTGTGGCATGGATTCGATCCCTGGTCCAGGAACTTCCACATGCTGTGGGCACAACCAAAAAAATGAGAGAAAGAGAAAGAGAAAGAGAGAAAGAGAGAAAGAGAGAAAGAGAGAAAGAGAGAAAGAAAGAAAGAAAGAAAGAAAGAAAGAAAGAAAGAAAGAAAGAAAGAAAGACAGACAGACAGACACCTGGAGCCCTGGCTTCAAGAATGAGTTACATGTCTTGGATTTAGAATGGTGGGCAAGAAGCTCACATGAAGATGAAACCTAGTAATTAATTCCCCTGAAAGACATAGAGACTAGCAGATATAACTGTCCCATCATGAGACATGCTTTTCAAGTTGCCTGTGATGGCCACATATTCATATACGTACCACAAGAGATGAGATTTGGGAATTTTTCACTTCTTAACCAATTTACTGAATCTAAATGTGATTTTTGTACTGCAACTTATCATACACTAATCTGTGTAATAATCTATTTGCAAAATATATACTCTATAAGTAAACCATATAAATGCTTTTCACAGTGAAAAACAGAGTCTTGTTTTTCAGAGAGTTGACAGAGTCAGTCACCTATGAAGATAATTTTGACTGAGATTGCCTCTGTGATACTGACAAAGGCACTGAAAAATTTGGCCAGACAATTGGATTATTACTCTCTCTTTGTAAACTTAGTAATGTACCCACCTTTTAGGATTTAGGTGTCCGGGGAGTTCCCGTCGTGGCTCGGTGGTTAATGAATCTGATTAGGAACCATAAGGTTGCGGGTTGCTGTGGCGTAGGCCGGCAGCTATAGGTCCAATTAGACCCCTAGCCTGGGAACCTCCATATGCCTTGGATGCGGCCCTAGAAAAGGCAAAAAGACAAAAAAAAAAAAAAAAAAAAAAAAAAGATTTAGGTGTCTGTTTCTTTACCCTCATTTAGATATTGCCTAATAGAATTTTTCGTCCAAGTTAGAATGAATTTGAATTCCAATAATTCTTAAAACAATATATTAAATAAGTTTGAGAATAATGTAACGTGTGATAATTGAATTTTATCCCTAGAACTGGCTAATTATTAATATTTGCTATACTTTCTACTGAAATTCTCTATCTGTAAAAATATTGAGAAGATGAAATAGCTATAAAAAGCATTGTAAGGAAAATTTCCATGAGGAATGAAGTAATGTAAATAAAACTCAAGAAACAGGGAGTGGAGGCTAAAATGCTGAGAATTTCCAGCCCTTTTTTTCTTCTATTACATGTATGTTTTAATGATATGATCCTGTTGAAACTTGCCTGATTTAAGTTGATAATTTAATTCCCAACTTCATCTATAATATATGTATATATAATTCACCTGCAACTACTTAAAATTTTTATTTCATATTTAGTTAGTAACTATATATAACCTCTTTTAGATTTGAGACTACTTCAATATTAGAAACTATAAAAAAAGGACACTTAAATCTAATAAAGAAGACATCATTAACTGAAAGGGAAGAAATCTTTTAGCAATTACTCGAAATGTTAATTACTACAGTTGAGTGCTTTATTTGGCTTTGAATTTTTCATCAGCAAAACAAGTCGTAGTAATAACAAATAATAATGTCTCAAGTCAAATGACTTTTCTGAACACAGTGATATTTGCTCACCCAGAAGAAAGAACTTTGGAACCAGTGTAGACAACATTTTTAAATTGTGATTTTGAAAAACATACAGAAAAATTCTGGAGTTCTCTTGTAGCTCAGTGGATTAAGGAACCAACATTTTCATTGCAGTGGCTAGGGTCACTGCTGTGGTAGGGGTTCAATCCCTGGCCCAGGAAATTCAGCATACTTCAGGGGAGAAAAAAAGAAAATTCTTCTGACAATTGCTTCTTTTTGCCATTCTCTCGATCTGAGTGTGCCATCTTAAATGATAATTCAACGAAAGCATTTCTGGGGAATATTAAGCACTATAATAAAGATTTATTTTTTATGGAAAAACTAAATTAATGACAATGAATATTAAATAATCTAGAAGAAGGGACCATTAACTCACCTTCTAGAGCATCTTTCTCATGTAGTAGGCAAGTTGCGTCACCCTTTGGCAACCTCCCTTTTTCTAATTCACAGATAAATGCTCTGGTGAGTCCCTGAGGTCCTGTTATTCTGTACTCTTGATGAAAGAGAATTTCTTGTGTCTTAAATGCCAAATATGCTGGTGGCAGAGTTGATATTCTATAATTAAAAACTTGGAGACTAGCTTATTTTCTCCCAGGCTCAACTAAAATGACATCATACCTGTTAAGTCCTCAGACCAAGACCCAGTTCATTCCAAAGTAAGTGTAGAAGAATCAATTTAGGTCCAAAAATGTCTTAAAGACTGATGTGATCTCTACACAGTGATAAAAAGCACTTTTGTCTGCCCCATAATTATCTAATTTTGAATAGAATTCAATTTGGGGTAATTCTACAACAATGAGTTGGCTGCATAATTTGATCTTTGGCCTTTAGATTAGGAGGACTTCCTGAATCTTACCAAAGAGAACCATTAAACATAAAAAAAAATGAAAATATGGCTATGGATATAAAGTGTTGAAACAATTCTGTCTTTTATCAGGAAAATTGATCCTTCTTTAGTTTTTACTGCAGCTCTGTGGTATCAAAGTATGGACTAGAATGTTGAGTTGCTTGTCGTACTAGTGAATCATAGATGGGAAAGGAGGAAGGAATTTTGATGGCTGACATTCTCCAATACTTATGCTTATGGCTACAGTAGACCAACTCCTTTTATATATGCTGAAATTATTGATGTCAAATAATGCCCTTGAGTCTCAGTCTAGGTTTCCTAGAAAACAGAGCAAAGAGGTGATTCTCTAACACTTTATTGGGATTGGAGGTTTTCCGTCTCAGGCAAGAAAGAGTAAGAGAACTGATACTGGAAAGCAAGGAGACAATGGTCATGTTTTGTTTGTTTGTTTTTGCTTTGTTTTAGGGTCTCACCTGCAGCATATGGAAGTTCCCAGGCTAAGGGGTCAAATCAGAACTACAGATGATGGCCTATGCCACAGCCATGGCAACACCGGATCCAAACCGCATCTGCCTACACCACAGCTCATAGCAACACTGGATCCTTAACCCACTGAGCAAGGCCAGGGATTGAACCTGTGTCTTCATGGATACTAGTCAGGCTTGTTATACTGAGCCACAATGGGAACTTCCTGGTTATGCATTCTTGAGCTGACTAGCTAACCACAGCTAACTAGCAGTGCAGCTAGTTGCTCAGTTGTGTCAGAGGCCCTTGAAGAGATCATGTGCCCCATAGAACAGTACCTTCTGGGGAAGGAGAGTGAGCACTTTTATCTGCTGGTTTCACCCCACCTCCTGTCTCTTACTGGTCACAGGGAGTTACTTTTTTTTGCATACCCTCCTGATATTAACTGGCTCTGTACCCTTGGGGAAGCCAGAGCACACTTGGGTACAGCCTTCTGAGTGTCCATGCACTGCACTCTTTGCATTTCCACCGGCATGCAATTTGTCAGGGAGAGGTAGGGCTGGTAGGAGCCAGCCTTCATAACCACAGCAATGGTGCAGGCCGTTTCAGACCACTGTACCTCGGAAGCAAGGCCAGTTGCTAAGACCTGCAGAGGAGGAGATTAAGGTGAGATGGACCCTATATCACATTCCTTCTGAACACTGGTTCAAGCTTAATGCCATGCAACATTGTTGTTCAGTTTGGAGCCATACCCTCCTACCCTACCACTACCAGCCTAAAACACAATAGGATGTGCTCAGTGTTTAATGAGTTGATCTCAAATACAATTTCATCTATTTCTGGAAAATTAAGTGCTATTTCTGATACAAGGAAAACTCCCCAAAAGCACAGTTCTGTATACTGTATGTGGTAATTTATGCATATGAATGTGTGGACCTAAATAGACTACACAGAAGACATATATTTAAAGATGTAATTGTGCATTTTTGATATGTATAGAAATTTGACTTCATGTGCTATTGTTATTTTTAAATATAATCCCAACTGAGGTTTATGCTTGACTGCATTATGCACAGTAAGTTAGATACAGCAGAGTCATTAAGGGCACAGACACTGGAATGGAAACACCTGCATTTGAATCCCAGCTCCACCCTATGGCTATGTGATCTTAAGCCTCAATTTTCCTATCTATAAGATGGGACAAATTAAGTGTCTCTACTTCATACAATTGTGATGAGAATTAAATTAGCTAATATCTTACTATTTATAATGCACTCAGAATATGGTCAATCACATAACAAGCTCTATAAATATTTGCTATTAGCATTATATTTAATCAATTTCACATCCTTATTAAAATCAGAGATGCCCATAGAGGGAATTTTTCAGCATGATGAGCACAGAACCACTTGAGACAGGAGACCTGGCTTTCTCATTCCAGTGACCTTTAGCAGGGCACATTTCATTACTCTGTACCTCAGCTTTTTCTTCTTTGGACTGAAAGCTTTGAACTGGCTATTCTCAAGGATAATGCCTACTTTTAAAACTGTCTGATTTGCCATTTTTGAGTAGCTTCTTTTCATTTTTCAGGGAAGCTTCATAATTCTTCTATATGTATAAATACTGAATAAAAGAGAGCAAAATTCATTACTTTTCTTCTGGTATTTTGTTAAGTGGCGAAAAATAAAATTAAACTCCATATTTTTTAGTATAGGGATGTCACAATAAATATGATTTATAGAAAATAATGTCTAGCTTTTGGACATGTATATGTATCTCTACCTTTTCCTAGTTTGGTATTTAAAAATCACATCATTATACAGAAAATAGTTAGATGAAGAAAAAAAGTGTTGAGGAATAAAAATCTTTAGCAACAAAACATGGAGCCTTCCAAGAATGCAGTTAATCCAGAATTCCACGCCACAGAGTCTTGCTTGTTTGCTGCAGGTTGTCAGTACTACTGATTTCAGACTTTCTAGGAATCAGCATAAAATCACTTACATGTAAAGGCTAAACATCTCAGTAAAACACAGAGTTTTCTTATTTGGGAGACACAAAAATTCCTAAAGCATTTTTCCCCTGAGGGTCTTTGTGGGGAAAACCATGTGATATAATGAAAAAGGTTTTTAGCAATTCAGTAAAAGTGATTATTTGAGAGTTTATACAGTAAAGTCCAGGTGTACAGATGCTCTCTAAGGATGCTTTGACCTAGAATGAATGAGCACCAAGTGTCTGGGAGAATGGAAGGACCGTGCATCCTTAAGACAGTCTCCAGAAAAATCCTTCTCTCAGCTAAGCAGGGAACACATTGGCAGGGAATTCAAGATGATGTCAAGGGCAGCTGTTGCTCAGTCGTTGACCTGGGTAGGAGTAATAACCATTTGTGAAAACTTAAAATTGTAGATATGGAAACTATTAGCATTGGGAGAGCTCAAAATCCAAATAAATAAGTTGCCGTGATCCATTCTATGACAAAATTTATTCTAACTGCTTCTTCCCACAAATTATTCCAACATTTTTTGCACCTTCTGATCTAACCATTCTTTCATAGTCTTAAAGGCTGGTCATCAATCACCTTTTTTCCTTATTCTTTGCTTTGTCAAGCTCTCCCTATAGAATTGCAGAGCACTTAATTTTCTGAATTAAAGCCAGTATCCTATACTTTTAAGGTTTAAAGAAATAAATAGGTAGATGAAGGTGTTTTTAAATTAGTATTGTGCTCAGAACAAATCATATTCCCTCTAATGATAAATCAAGCTAGCTTTACTAATTTGATAACCTCTGGTTTTAGAGTTACTCATTCTTTCATTTTATACTTTGCTAACGGAGCTTTTTGTGATTTAGCATACGTTTTATCAACAGGACCTTGAACTAGAACACCATTTCAACGCAGCTGGGTTTCATTGCTTTAGCATAGTATTAATTCGTTCTAAAAATGCTTAATTAGGGAAAATGATATTCCAGCCAAAATGCAAGTATATCTGATACGGAAAGAGGTTAGCCATAAAGTCACCCTACACAGCACGTCTGACTTTCAGAGCCCCCAACACATTGTATGAGCTACATTTCTCTGGTTTATTGTTTTGTTGTCTCTGACACGTTAGTAAATCTTTGATCAGGATTTAAACAAACTTTGCTTTGGGTAAACTCATTTTTTTCCTTTTTCTAATTAAAGAGGACATTAGAAATTATGAGAAACAGAACTCTGGAAGATTATTGTAGTATATGACAATTAGCAACAAAGAGAATTGGTAATAATGAAAGGTACAGACAAAAAAATTAAGCTAAAACCTACAATTTGAGAATTACTCTTTTTTGTATGTGTATAATTCTATACTTCTTAAGACCATGTACTAAAGTAAACATTGTACTAGCTTTTAAGCTCTTCAGATGAAAGATAATGTTTGAAAAATTTCAAATTAATCTTGCGTACTACATAATATCACATTATTTAGTTCTATCATTCATACTTTTCTTGAACATCTTTTATGTGTAGGAAACTGTACTGGATATAGAGTACATGTGTACTGGTGTCGTGTCTAATATAAACAAGCCAACAAACAAACCAGCCATGGTCCCTTTCTTCATGGAGCTTTGTTTCTAGAAAACTCCATGTACATTTAATTTTTTAAATTAAGTTTAAAATTTAATAATCTGGGGAACCATTCATTATTGAGTAAAGTTATAATCTTGTGATTTCCTAGCACTATGAGTCACCTCTATGTGAACGTGACTAATCTATAGTTTCAGAAGCTGGAATACAGAACAAAATTAGTTGACGTTCTGGAAATGCAACTCTTAGCTGAACTTTCATTTTCCCTTAGTCTGAGTCTGCTTGTTTGTGTTGTAAACTGAACTATTAGTACCACTTCACTGCCTTTCAGCTTTGTCCTCATTGTTATCCAGTTAAATCTTCTATATTTCAATCTTTTTTTCCTCCAGTATTAAGATTCAGCATCACCTTGGAGATTTTGACTACATTTAAGATGCTAAATAAGATTATTTAATATTGACCCATGACATTACTACATTATGGGAAATACTTTTAGAATGGGTTCAGTTCCTGGAAATTTCTGTTCAAACTTATAACTGGCTTCCACATGCAGTTTAAGAGGAAAACATTAAGAAAATCTTTTCAACAGTTGCCTGAAGGCTTAGAAATGTAAAAAAAAAAAAAAAAAAAAAAATGCAGGGCTTTTTTGGCATGATGCACAATGCTGTCCCAAATGTCCATGAAACTAGGAAGGCCCTTCAGAAACAATGTGAATTTCTTTGCCATCATCAGACTGCCCTAGTTTAAAACATATTTTCATCTCCATTATGAAGAGTAACTATTTTCTCTATCAAGAAGCAGAGAATGGTGTGTTTTATTCTTGTCTCAATATTTTTTCCCATATAAGGCAGATTTTTGAAGAATCAAATTTTTTGTTTGTTTTGTTTTTTCAGGTCTTTCTGCTCCCTCCCCCACCCCCATCCAGTGCTAAAAAAAAATGAGGCACTCTTAGACAAAAGGGAAGATTATTAGCAATTTTATCACTATCTTCAGTTATACTGGGAACAACTCCCATGTTACATACTCCCATTTAATGACTGTGACTTTATCATAGATCTGATTTACAATCACCCTTGACTTTCAGAAGTCTCATAACAATCTTATTTGGAAAACAGCTGATAATTCTTGATTGCTTTTGGCAATCAGAACTTTTTGCCTAAGGGAAAATTCAAATTGTGGATCTGCTCCTTTTCCATTTTTATTTTTTCCCCTTAACCTTTCTTTGTTACCTTGTTAATTTAGACACTGAACTACAAGTTGAAGGTTTAATATTTTTTTAAGACCCTTTGGCGGTTCATGCAGAATTTGGAGTGGGGTAGACGAGAAACCCCACTTTTAAAAGAGTGCTTTTAAAAAGGTACTTGCAAAGGTGCTATTTCCTAAGTAAAATTCTTTTCAAAGATGTGTCTCCAGTTCTAATCTGCAGTAAGTTTGCAATGAAAGAACTTTTTCTTTCCACATAATCCATCATTTTATGGCCTGAAAACTTTCTCTTGGTTCACTTTCAAAGTTTTATTTTATTTTAATGTAGTGAGAAAATTTCCAGTGAGGAGAGTAAATTACATACCCAAAACCAGTTCCCAAAGGACAGCAAAGTACAAAAAAGAAATAATACTAAAGATGTTCTGAAGAGCAAGCTTTCAACTCAGTGTGACACAGAAGTAATTTAAGAGCAATTGAACTGATCCTCCTTATGAAATAAGGTTTTTCTCCTTCTAGGTCAGTCTGTCTGTTTTGGCTCAACGTTTTTTTTGTTTTTTGGTTTTTTTTGTTTTTTTTTAAATGAGTCTCATCATCTCCCCCCAAATGTGGATTATTATTGAAACTTAGATGTTATATAAGCAAAGTGAGAGTGATCTCTGCCCAGGGAGTTTACTTTGTAAGGAAGGCAATTTGATGTCTTGCCTTTCCTGGTCCTCTTGAGGTCCATCCATCATGAGTGATTTCAGTTACCGAAGAGGATGCTGGGACCTTAGAACCTATGGCGCAAGTTGTTCTGGCAGATCCTTGAGCTGGTCTACTTACTCTTGGGGCACAAATTGCGAGGGGTTTTGGTTTTTGTTTCTCCTCAAGAACATACGGCATGCTGCCGTCTTCCATCTTCTTTGGAACTTCCTGGTGACTATCTTTGTATGTTCTTTTGAGTCAATAGAAAAAAAATCACTCTTTCTAATTCGCTTGTCTCTCTAGTTGACAAAAATAATAGTTGCAGTTCCTTAAGCCAGTAATTTCTTATTGTTTCACTGGAAAACTCCTTCACCAAGGGAGCTGATTAAGCTGGGAAATAAAATCCCATAAATAGCTCTGGCAATGGGAGGAAAGTCAAAGATTGTTGGGTCTAAAAGGAAGAATCAAATGTTGCTGACCAATTTTAAACAACACCTGAAGAGCAGATGAAAGGGTCTTCTTTCAGTTTTCCTGAAACTGTTGTAATGACTATATGGTTTTGTGTGTCTGTGTGGTTTTGTTTTTGTTTTGTTTCTGACTTCACAGGAAGAGGTTTAAACATGAAGGCAAACTTTTTAGATGTTAGCATGGCTACATATAAAGCAAAGCTGCCTTTTTTTTTTCTTTTCTCTGCTTCCATTTAGGCCTATCACATAATTTAAGAAAAAATAAAAATTTAACCACAGGAGCTCGAACTATAGTGTGAAAAAAAACCCTGATCAATTTTGTTTTCGCAGCACGATATTATCAAAGATTTAAGAGACAAATTTGCCAGCCTCGGCGAGAACTCTCTGGTAACAGCATAAATGTCTGTGTTGGTTGCTTTTGATTTAAAGGTTTCTTTTTTTTCATTTGTTTGAGCCCATTTCTTTCCCCCCCCTTCCTTTTAGTTTACTTTATTTTTCATATTCTGTAACTAGCAAGCCTTCATTTTTTAAACCTCTTCCATCTTCCAGTGTCTATTTTCCGTACTTTGGATGGAAAGTTTATGGCAGCAAAGCTGTCACTCTGGCTACTTCTGCTGCAGCTCTTCCTGCTCTTAGGTCATATATGTTTTGGCCGTTGTGTTTATGGACATGATACTAATTGACTGTTTCATGTCCCATTGACCAAGCTTCTCTACCACGCCATTTGATGGACGCGCTGTCATAGGGCTCTATGCAACTTTCATTCTGCAACTTATACTGCTTGGTTCCGTCTCAATTCTCCAGCGAACTAGATAGCTCAAGTGAATGATCCTACCAGTCTTGAACTTGCTGTGCCTTTATATTTTATGTTTATTTCCTCCTATATGTTTTCAGTGGTAGTTTAAGTGGAAAATAACTAACTCCAGCCATTGCTCTAGCAACACGATGCAGTATCATTTGTTAACAACAGAGAATACAAAATATAAAGGCACCTTGCTTCTTTTATTCTTTGGGGGGTTACCGGGGAGATCTGTATCATAAGTTTACTACTTAGTTGAAGCCTACCTTTTTATCCATATCAGCTTTCAATTTTGCTTAAACTCCAACACGTCTCAGTTAATGATTTTTCTGTCATTCAGTGATAAACTTGCAACTCGAGCCATTTGCTGAGCAGTATCAAGTTATGGCCATGACTTGGGAGATGATTAAAAATGTGACAAACTAATGCACAAATAATATCATTCAGAAAGTGCAAGTTTCTATGATGAAGTACAGTACTTCAAAACTATGCTACAGGCTTTGGACTAATCTGATCATTACAATTGAGAAAATTCATCCTGATAAACCAATACCAAAAGTCTATCATGAGAAATATAAAGGGCAAAACCAAGAGTTGAATATGTTAACATCTGTTGAATAACATTGTTGGTGTTGAAATGGTCCATAATGTTGTCATAGAGCCCATACATGAAGAGATGACTAAAAAAATATGGTTTATAGAAAGCTGTTCTGCTTAACGACAGCCACAACTTAAATGGTTGGGATTTGTGTTCAGGAAAAAGAAATGGAAAAGCAAAAGCTTCTCTACCAACAAGCCAGGCTCCATGACCGTGGTGCTGCTGAGATGGTGCTACAGACCATCAGTGCCAGCAAAGGTAAGGTTCCTGACTCTAGCTCTGAAGGGTTGATTCTTCAGAATTTCTCTTTAGTCCCTGGGAATCCCCCCTTTTTTTGGCCGCACCCATGGCACGTATAAGTTCTCAGATCACGGATCAAACCCACACTGCAGCAGTGACAACACCAGATCCTTTACCCACTGAGCTACCAGGGAACTCCTAGAGCTCCTGTATGTAAATTCTACTGATTTAATTAGTCTCTGAATTTCTTATTCATGACTAGGTCGAGTGACTTGACAAATGGGCATTCTCATTTACTGTGTACAAAGTTGATTTTTTTTTAAATCAGAGTCTTACTAAAAGATTCATTTTATTTCTGTTCACTAAGTTTGGGGAATTATTTGGAGATACACCTCGAACAAACTGATTGTGTAAATCAAGAGTAGGTGAAAGTTCTAGGAGAGACCAGATGGTAAATATTTAGCTTTGTGAGCCACTGAGGTCTCTGTGGCAACTCTCCAGATCTACTATGGTAGCGTGAAAGCAGCTACAGACAGTACATAAACCAATGGTGTGGCCATGTTCCAATAAAGCTTTATCAGCAGAAACAATTTCCAAGCTGGATTTGGCCCTCAGGAACCTTCATAGATATCTTTAGATTTTTAAGTGAGTCACTTTTAGTAATTTATGTATTGTTGCCTTTTTTCACTAGTCAACCAATTCAAGATGATTTTTCTTACAACAGTAATACCTTCTTTGTGGAAATTTTTTACTGTAATTTGTAATGGAATGGAAAAGTTACAGTGGTTATTAAATATCCATCTCCAAATATAGGAATTATTTCACTTCTAAGATCAGTAGAGGTGATTAACGTAAAAATAAAATATAATATACCAAATTATGGACAACTGGATGTAAAATTTTGTCATTACTTTCAATAACTTAAAATTGTAACTAGTTATCATAATAAAGCAAGACTATAAACATATTCAGATGTAAGTGATGAAACAGAACATATAAAAACTGTTCAAACTTTTTCTTGAGGGAATGAAGAAATTTAAGAAATTTACTTGTATGTCATAAAAATTAAAAAAAAAAAATAATTGTAAGAGGAGTGCCCATCGTGGCTCAGTGGTTAACGAATCCAACTAGGGACCATGAGGTTGCGAGTTCGATCCCTGGCCTTGCTTAGTGGGTTAAGGATCCGGCATTGCCGTGAGCTGTGGTGTAGGTTGCAGACCCAGCTCAGATCCCGCATTGCTGTGGCTCTGGTGTATGCTGGTGGCTACAGCTCCGATTTGACCCCTAGCCTGGGAACCTCTGTATGCCATGGGAGTGGCCCAAGAAATGGCAAAAAGCCAAAAAAAAAAGAAAAAAAATTTCAGTAGCTCCTATTCATTTTGATATTATTTCAGTATACATGATTAGCTTTGACTCTTAATCATTTTAGGTGTCAGCATTTCAAAATCAATTGTTTCTTCCTGTCCTTTTTTTTTCTATGTCCTCATAAAGTATCAATTCATGGATGTATTACACAAGTTTGAGTAAAAATAATGATGGCAAAACATGCATTATTACTCTTTTAATATATATATTTTTTTGGTATATAAGTCAGTCTGTCCCCTTCCACCATTAGAAAGATTTGTAAGAGGGTAATAATGACTTTGAACATGCGCATTTTGAGATAGGATTGGTTAATGTAGCAGGTGAAGTGATATAAAGAACACTTTTTTAAATATTGTTAAGGTGAAACTGGACCCATGGTGGCTGCTACTTTGAAACTTGGAATTGCTATCCTAAATGGCGGGAACTCTACTGTACAACAGGTAATGTCATCATTCCATTCACTTAACATGCTTTCAAACAGATGTGCCAGCAGTCATCCTGAACTACTTTAGTTACCCTAAAAAAAAGATTAGTTGTACATTTTTTTCATTTACTATGTAAAATATGCCTTTATTTTTATGGTTATCTTTTCTCAGTATCTAAATATCTTCTGGGTAACACACTAAACACCCCACGTGGAACCCTGACTCTCTTTAGAAATCTGAAGTCATGTCATATAGTGTTGCCATTTGCATTGCTGCTCATGTGAATAAGTCAGTATACCAGCTGGTTTGTTTTAATAGTGAATAATAAATATTCTTACCTAGGGATCCTAGTTTGGGAGCATATTTTATAGTGTCATACCTCCTATAAATTTACTCTTCAGATTTTTTTGTGTGTATTTGGTATGAAGCTGGCTCCTAGGTTAACATGTAAACAGAAGGCACTGTTAAGAATTTTTCTAGTAGTAATTGTTTCTGCTCTCCTAAGATATGAGCAAATCACTTCCCAACCAAGTTTTATAACTATGTTCTGTTTAAAAGTTAGACATTGTCTGGACCAGGATTTTGATAACTTCAACCAGTTATAACAAAGAATGCGGTCCTTATATCCAATTGCAGGCCAAGGTCTGTGAGTCAGTTAGAACAAGAGTATTTGAGTGACTTAAAAATCTTTCAGAAATAGACTGTCACAGGAGTGTACTGCATACCTTTCAGGACACCATTCACATATCCAACATTGTGGCTCTGAGTTCAGACAAAATTCTTATGCTTATTGAAAAGTATCAAAGTAAAATATAATTTAAGCATCAGTCTGTGTTATTCTGAAACTAAAATCTCCATTTTTTAATATTTTGGCTTCTCTATGCAAAGATATGTATTTATGTATGATTTATGAACAGGGAAGTAGTAACTATTCTTTCTTAGATAAGTTTTAGTGAGGCAGGTAAAGGGCTACCCTAACTGAAGGAAAGGAGGGCTAATGAGAATCATAGAATGTTTGACTTCAGGTTGCTGTGAACCTCAGAATCCCTACAATGGGATAAAGCTATGAATTGTTCTCCTAGAAGAACTAAGAGTCTAAGAAAAGGAAAGCAGAGAAAATGTGGGGCTTTCTTTTGGGTTGGCAAATGGTAGACTAGGTTAAATAAGGACTCAGAAAAGCATCATTATGTTTTCTCAAATTGTGTACTTTCTTCTGCAAATATAATCACTATATCTCAGAACTACAAGAGAACAGAGACATAACCTAAGCTGTGTTCTAAGCTTTTTCTGTTTATTGCTTCTGACGGTTCGTTGAAATCTCTGGCCTCCTCTCAGTGTAATGTTAATAAATGTACAAGGTAAAATTACACAGGTTGACCAAGGAAATCAAGAATACTGAATGTGGTTATCAAAATATTATAAAACATGTTTTTGTAAAGCAATATATGTTTCCTTATGAACTCATTAAGTAAAATACCTGGTATTTGGTCTAACAGTTATTGAGAAGAAAAGACGTGTCTAAATGTTTTTAACTAGCTACCACTGTAATGAGATATGAAAATATTTGAAATTTTTATTGGTGACAAAATCATGGTCACTACCAATCCTCCTTGTGTTTGTTGCTTAGATTACTACTTGAAAGAAATTCTAAATTTCAGTTAGAAGTTAGTAAAAGAAAAATAAAGGTGAATTTTTTACCATCCAGTTTGCAGGTGTTCTTTTTTGATGTCCATGGTAAATGACTACATGACATTTTTTAAAAAAGGAAACATAAAGAAAACCTACCTGATCTCTCCACAATAGTTATCAAGAATTTCCCTTGACTTAAGAATTACTTCAAAGGACCTTAGATATATAGTGTTCGTTCAGAAATCCTTGGAGCCAAGAGAACCTTGAGAGACCGTTTAATGAGTGTACTTGTTATCTGTACCGATCTTTTTTCTCTAAACATTCAGATATATATTCTACCACCTCCCTTTGACCTTGTAAGCCATATTCATTTTGTTTTAAAAGACTGGTGTTTGATAAGTGCTTCATGTTTTATTAGACCAATATGTTGTCACGCACACCCCAAAATGGCTGTATTTTTGTGTGTTTGTGTGTATCTATGTATATAGGTGTATGCATATGTGTATGTATATATACATAATTTAGCCTCACATAATTTAGTTTTATATTACCTTCAATTCTGATTTCTGAAAAAAAGATTACTACCAAAATTTTGACTGCTTAGCTGAGCCCTGTCTAGACAGCACTGATTATAAGAGGTATTCCATTCTATTCAAGATTCAGAGAAGAGCAGTGTCTTTATTTTGCTAAAACCTTTGGTGTGCCTCCTGTTATCTTATCTCTTATGTACCTCTTATTTGAAACTTCCAGCCAACTTTATGTAGAAGCACATTAGAAGCAGCTATTTCACTATGATATGTAACAGTACATTAACAAGGTGGCTGGCATTTTTTTATATTTATGCTTAATCAAAAGTTTAACCAGAGAATCTGGACATCATTCTGAAGACAGAGGAGAAATATTAGTAGTCCAATGAATGCTACCAGTCCTTGGGGTTAGAAACCATGGAAATGGAAACTGAATTTCTGTCTGTAATAGCGGCATATGGTAGTCAGAGCTCTCAGAGTGTAGTGCTCTTTAAGGAACCCACTTTTGTATGGGAACCTATGACTAGCATCCAGGTAGGCCTTCTCCCCAGTAAGTACTAAGCAGCTGAGTCTCCAGATACTTAGAGGACTTGAAAAAACTAAGAGTATTACTTCCCCCCAACATGTATGCTGCCTATGGTGTTTTGTAAGCAGCTCCCTCATTCCAAGTCATGTGCATGTCCTGAATATAGAAATGTCCTCCTCTCTTGCTGTGACATGCTTGTCACTGTCTCACAGTAAAGATGATGTACATTATGTTTGTGTGCACTGGATGTTTTTTATCTTTATTTCAGACCAGAAAGGATGTTTTTGTTGTTTCTTTACCTACCTAACAAAAAACAAGATTTGTGTTCAGTGACCACATGGTGTGTCTGTTTACTATAGAAAATGCTTGAGTACCTCAAGGAGAAAAAGGATGTGGGCTTCTTTCAGAGCCTCGCGGGCCTGATGCAGTCATGCAGGTAAGCACAGGCTTTTCTTGCTTTGGTTCTACTCAGTGGCTGTATCTTTTCAAGTACTTGTTTTCCGCTACTGACGGTACTGATGCATAGAAGAATGTTTCATGATTAAACACACTTTCAAGTGGGACTAATATGGGAAAGTGTCTTCTATTCTATCTTGTTGTTAGGTGTTAGTAAAGTTGTAATTACTCACATAATGTTGATAATGTCATAAGGAGTTCCCTGGTGGCCTAGCAGTTAAGGACTCAGTATTGTCACTGCTTTGGCTCAGGTTACAGCTGTGGCTTGGGTTCAGTCCCTGGCCCACGAACTTCTGCATGCTGTGGTTGTGGCCAGAATTTTTTTTTTTAATTTAAATGACTTAAGATAGTATTCCCTGTGCTTCAAGAGGGGACTTGGAGACTTAGTGTGCCTTGTGCATACTTGAAAATGAGTAGTGTAGGGTTTTTAAGAGACCATAAGAAAATTCTATTTCATTTTTTCTGGGAGCTTTTAGACTGCTTCTCATCTTCCCTAAATAAATGATCCTTAACCAACAAATTATGATGATGATTTTGTATTTTTTACAGTATTCAGAATCATTCAGAGCATTTGGCTAAGGAAGCTGACACATACTTAATAAGTTATTCCAAGTAGAAAACCGTGATTATTATAATGGTGTTTCAGTGTATCTGCTGACTTTGTCATGTTCTCCCTAAGTTAAAACCCATTAATACCATATGTTTGACTTTGACATGGGTCATTTCAGTGTGAGCCCTGGAGAGAAACTATATGCTCCTAGGAAAATACTGTTTGGGTCATGGTATATTTTCAGTATATGATAACATTTGGTTCAATTTCAAGATAAAGAATTTTTATTATTTATTTATTTATTTATTTTTGCTTTTTAGGGCCTCACCTGTAGCATATGGAAGTTCCCAGGCTAGGGGTGGAAACAGAGCTATAGCTGCTGGCCTACGCCAGAGCGACAGCAATGGCAGATCTGAGCCACCCATGTGACCTATGTCGCAGCTCATGGCAACACCGGATCCTTAACCCACTGAGTGAGGCCAGAGATTGAACCCGTGTCCTCACGGATACTGGTCGGGTTAGTTTCCACTGAGCTGCAATGGGAACTCCTAAACAGTTCTTAGACATTTGCTCTCCTGAAGAAAGAAAATCTACCCTTCATCCTCTAAATGTTTTTCTCCCTGTTATTTCAGTGTCCTCGACCTAAACGCATTTGAGCGACAAAACAAAGCTGAAGGACTTGGGATGGTGACAGAGGAAGGATCAGGTATTGATCAGTTAAATTCAAAGGGTCACCTGTCCCCACTTCTTCCCTCACATGAATCAGTTGTCCATGACCTTTTCACCCCAGAGAGATACAAGGTTATTTTTAAATGGACACAATGCTTATGCGACTCATTTAAAAGTTCAGAGTTGAACACCCACACAAGTCACACCCAACACCCAGCCTTCCTCCTTGGTCATGGACTGCTTTGGTGTCAGACCTGCTGTCCGTGGCCTTTTCTCTAGTTAAGTAGTAGATAAGATCCCTTATTAGAGAATTACTTATAAAATTATAAATCACATGAATTAGAAAATGCTTAACTTTCTTTGGTCACTTTAGCAAACTGTTCGGCTTTCAAATTCCTCAGTCTGATTAGGGTAGCAAAACTCTGAGATCCTGCAGTCCACCACCATTCTTACGATCTCCTCCCTTTTAATATAGTTCTGCTTCTTTCTCGTATCTCCATTTTGCACATCCAGATTGTTTAAGGGAATAAATTACAGAGTAATTTTTGTGTTTAAATAACTCTGATCACTTAATTTACATGTGCACAAAAGTAATGACTCAAATAGTCTTAGAGCTTTTCTCTCTATAAATAGTTGGAAAATTTGGCACACAGTGCATTTAAATCAGAAATAATTATTGCTGCACGTATATTTAGTAAGAAAAAAGTCCGTTCAATGTTTTTGGTTTTGATTTGCTTTTATTCTTCTGTGTTTGATTTTTTTTTTTTAATGATTTCAGTTTTAGTAAGGCCCAGCATGTTTATGTGTTTTTATTTGTTTGGTCCAGTTTGAAGTTGTGATCTTATCACCGTATTAGTTTTGGAACATGCAGTCTTCTATAAAATTTTATTGCAAAACATAAATTTTATCCCCCCCTGCCATTTGTAGTCTGCTTACCTTTCTGAAATATTTTAGAATTAGCTAATCTTTCAAAGTATCCCTGTATATTTTTGTTCTCACAATGAGAAAAAGAGCTGCATTTTTCTTCCTGTATTTTAAAGATTATCATTAGTACATATTCTACGGCTATTGCTACTAATGAATATAGCCTATGTAATTTTATTTCCTGCCTGGCATTTGAGTGTATAGGTTCAGTCATCAGTATTTGTCATACGGTTCCTTAATTGGGTTAGCTACCTTCAAGGAAAATCACCAGCAGAATTCCAAACTTACATTGGTTTTCTGAAAATGCACATCAAGCCCGGAAGTCCTTACTGATGTTTGTGTGGACAGTTACAACCCCTGGCCCGAGGGACCCATCAGGAGAACTCAGAGCCACTGAAAATCTCAGGTCCTGTTATCTGAATGCCTCTCAGATCTCACAGAAATCCTGGGCATTTTCAAGCTCTAAAGTGCCTAAAACTGAATGAGTTCTCAGTCCAACATGAGTTCTCTGACTTCCCTGTCTTGGTAGCAGACATCGATTTCATTTTTCCCTGCAGTTATTACCTAAAGTACCACAGGTTCTGAACAGCATCCCATTCATCATCCTGAGTCCCTTTTTTATTTGCTTTATTTATTTATTAGCTTTCTCAAAGGGCCACACAGGTTTATTCTACTGGGCCTCCTACCCTTTGTCAACCAGACGTGAATTGGAATAACACTTGTGAGTCCCAAATCAGAAATAACTTGGTGAGAGTGACCATCCCGATGTGAAAATTAGTTACATCTCTCAACAGGAGATTGGTTTGGGATGTTTATTCTTTTAAAAAACACGCACAGGAGTTCCCTGGAGGCGCAGTGGGTTAAGGATCTGGTGGTGTCACTCTTGTGGCTTGGGTTCCATCCCTGGCCCAGGAATTTCCGCATGCCACAGGTGTGGCTGGGTTAAAAAAAAAAAAAAAAAAAGACACACACAAAAATGATTGCCCAAATTGATTAATACGTTTTCTATTTTATTTCCTTATGAACAGCAAAACAAAAACAAAATCTCAACTTCTTTCTTTTTCCCCATTTCCTTTCCTTTCAACTCCTATAAATGTACCACCCTCCTTTCCTCAGTCATCACTCATGAGCGTGGTAATTATTGCAAATGAACTGCCTTCTTTTTCTTGCTCCTTTATTTGTTGTTAGCTTTGTGTACAGTCTTGATAGTGACAGTTTTTGTGTGTTTTTTCCTTTTATAGACCATTTTAGCCAGTAGATTGTTTACTTTCCATCATTATGCATCGTGTTATTTTTAAAACTTATTATCAAGCTTTCCTTTTTTTTTCTGTGAGGATATGCAGTTATTAACGTATTAGACATGCAAGGGCAACCAGCATTTCAATTATGTTTTTGAATTTGTCTTGTTCTGTTTTTGTTTTGTTTTGTTATGTTTTTCAATTTAAAAAAAGTTCTAGTGGACCCACTGTTTGCAATCTTTGTGTAAATGAATGAATCGTAGCTGTGTGCTGTAGTCTCCCTGTGGCGTTTCTGTCTTGGACATACTGTGGCTTTATGGCTGCACCAGCTGGTGCACAGGAAATCAGTGCTGATCCAGGGTGGGTGGTGGATGGGCTGAGTCTCCTCCTGGCCATTGGGCTGCTCAGTTCCCTTCCAAGTATTGAGAGACCTACAGAGTTTGTCTCTATTCCTTTGAAAGCATCACACATTAGAAAATCTCCTAAAATAAAAACAAACTTGCATTCTGGAGATCAAATTTAAAGAATAGTGGAAACAGCCAATTTTTCCTCTTCAAGCTAGTGTAACAACAGAGGTGGCATTGGTATTGCAGAGTAGTCTCTAAAAGACATTACATACAGTGGTAATAAAGAAGAGATGAATAGCCCCTAGGATGGTCAACAGAGCTTCAGAGATGATGTTGTGCTTTCAGAATGCACACTATTACCATAATCAAGAGACCTATTAGGAAAACATGCGATGACAACTCATTAGCTCTATGAATAGTGTACCATTTTCCAGATTGAAAACACCTTTCTGACTCTTTATTTGGCATGTTCAAAAAATTTCTGTTACATGGCCATTCTCTTAAGATTCTACAACTGTTATGAAAAGCCTTCACCCTCATAGGAGAAAGAAAACCAGTGATTCCTCTTGGAAGATGTAAGAAAAGGCTGAAAAAAAGTGAAATCCGCTAGTGATATTGTTGCCTCAAAGCATGAGCCTTGAGCAGTATTAAGCTCAGTACTGAGAAAATAATTTGATAGATCTCAATCTCCATCTTAACCATCTGTCTGTTATTAAACTAAATCTCTTCCTGATGATGATAAAATGACTGTAAATTATATCACCATGGAAAATGTATAACTTAAATGCATGAACTTTCTGATGCCCACAAATTTCCATGGGGTATTTCCCCCCATTTTATGAATAAGGAGAGTGAGGGACAGAGAGATGATGCGGCATGTCCAAGGTTGCACAGTGAAGGGGCAAGGTCAAGACTGAAATGCAAGCCCTCTCCCTCTATTTAATGTGCCAGTTCCACAAGGCAGCTCTATCTACAGCCCCCCCCATCCTTTAATAAGACTTTAGGGGGATTATTTTTTGTCCAGCATATTAACTTATGTAGAATTTTTGGCCCTTTAATGTAATGTCTGTCTTCAAAAATACCTATCTATTGGGAGGACCCTTGTGGCTCAGCGGTTAAATTTCCAGCATTGTCAATACTGTGGCTGAGGTTCAATCCCTGACAGAGGAACTTAACTCATGCCACACAAGTGGCCAAACAATAGCAACAACAAACTGAAAAACAGCAACAACAAACACCCATCTATTGCAAATTTTTGCATTAATTGTTGAAGTTTTCGTATCAATTTTAAACTTTTTATGGTTACACGTGATATTCCTCATTTGGTATCGAGATAGCATTAGGAAGTACATGCTTCTTTAAGGTTTGTATACAATTGTCCCTCAATATCCATGAGGGTTTGGTTCCAGGCCCCCCCACTCCCTCACAGATATCAAAATGCACAGATGCTCAAGTCCCTTATATAAAACAGCTTGACATAGTTATACCTCTGCATCTGCAGATAGAGAAGGTCCACTGTATAAGGATCTCAGACTAATTGTTTATATCTCTTTTTCTACTGCTGTTATTGTCATTTACGTTTGCCCTGTATGCTTACCCCACCTTACTAAATTTCCCCCATTTCTGCAAAAGCCTGGACCTCCTCCTTGTTTTTTCCTCTTTTTTTCCCAAAGGTTCTTCAGCAAATGTGTTTAGATTTGTGACGTGCTGAATGTTGTCCTTTCTGTATATTTTTGAGTCATATGTGTTTTCTTTTAATGTATAATCAAATTCAAAACCAAAAACCTATATGAATATTAGAAATTTCATTCCATCCTTAGATTTTTAATTTGTCTTTTCTCTGTACCATTTAATGTCATTACTAATTCATTATGAGTTTGAAAGTGCAATTTTTCTTCCTTCAAACTTCTTGAAATATAGTGGAAGATAACTGCATTTTATTTTTGATCACTTTGCATTTTATTTTTGATCACTTCATAAGCAAGGTGAGATTTTGAAGCTGATCTGATTTCTCAGAAATTGTTCGATTTTTAAAAATTTTATGTAATACAGGTTAAGCTTCTTAAATTTCCACTTGTATCTGATAATGTGTAACACTGAGGTTCTTGCTGATATATTTGTAGTGACCTCATGAAGCTTATGTGAGGTTTGTAGTGACCTCATGAAGCTTATGTGAGGTCGAAGCAAAAAGGAATTGTTTTTCATTAGTTTATCAAAAGGATATTTAAAGCAACCTTTAAATATTGGCTACCCCAATTTTTTGTCACTGTTGTTAGTGCTTAATTATTTCTTGGCTGCCTCCCACCCCAGATTTTCAAAGTACTTTCACAAGTGTGATTCAAGGCTAGCATTTGGGCTCTGACTGGGCTACTATGCCATTCCTGTGGGTACATGTTCTCTTCAAAGAAAGCCTGTGGGTTCATGGCACTATAATTCAGTTTTCTTAACATCCTTACACAGTTCTTAAACTCTGCAGCAGTCATTTAAATTTGAGTGGCTGTTATATGCTAGACATTGTCCTAGGCATTGGAGTTCTTTAGGAGCCCAGTATCATGTAGACAGATGTGTAAACAAACAACTTCAGAACAAATAACTTTAGCCCTTTATGTAGGAGTGACCTGAGTTGATACTTAGTGTCATGATCTGTGCACACGGGTTGGAAAAGAATTTTCAGACTCATACTGGGGTGAAGAGAAAGTAGTTTATTGATAAGAGATGGATGCTGCTAGTGCAGCAGGAAAACTTCCTGATAATTAGGGAGAACCAACACTGAGTGTCTCTTAATAACCCAGGGAGAAGAGAGAGCTTAAGTACCCACTGACCTGCTGATTTTTTGGAGAAATAGGGGTCTTAGGATACACTTGGGGCGGGGGGTGAGGGCCCTATAGGGGCAGGGTGAGGAATGGGCCATATACCTTTCCTTGAGGCAGCTGGAAGGACTAGGCCAAGGTGGGGAAAGGGCATTACAGTAAGATAGGTGGGGCAATGATAAGGGTCTGGTAATTCTTGTAATCCAGAGGCTTTGAGTTCAATCTCCCTTGAAGGGGCCTTGAAGCCCTCAGGGAAGGGGAAAGTTTCACTACAGACATATTATAGAGTGGAAGTCAAAGTTTATCTGACAGATTGCAAGGCAAAGAAAGGCATTCCAAGGGAAGGGATCAGCATAGGCCAAGTTTAAGGCACAAAACATATTAGAGGACAGCAACAAACCTAGTGTGGCTGAACAGCTGAACAGACATGAACCCACCACAGAATAGAAAGAGTTTGTGGGAGGCCCCAAAGGGCCTTCTTTGCCCTCCAAGGAGTTTGTGCTTTCTTTCTGAGACTGTGGACAGTCATTAAATAAGTTAACACTTAAGTGATATTGATACTGTGTTTTGTGCGATGATCTACCTGGAATTCAGTTCCTACCTTCACCGTTTAAAATGTGTCCAGTAGAGCCTGCTGACATTAAAAGGCACAAATTTCTCATTTCTCAGCCAGGCTAGCTATCTGAAGATAGTGACCAGCATGATTTCCTTCCTGGCCCTTGGAGAGCTCTGTTTAATGATGGCTTGCAGGGGATTCTTCAGAGTAGGCTTTTTCGTGATTACTATACCAGGAATCAATCTGTTTATCAGGAGGAGTATTATAATCAGATTGCCTAGAACTGCTGTTGTCAGCAACAAGGTGTAAAATGGGTGTCCAGCCTGAAGGCACAGAGATCAGTTAGGGTGTTGGTGGCTGGAATGCATGAAGGAGTAAGGATTTCAGTTGGAGTAGTGACAACTGAAAGGCATTAGAAGAAGGCTACAAGAGAAACTATCTGCAAATCATGTTTGAAAGCAAAAGATTTTTCCCTCCACAGCTAACCTATAACTTTAATTCTGTTATCCATGGGTCATACCTAATTTATTTCACGCAGTTGGTTATTTTTATCAACTAGGAATACATTTTATACACTGATATCAGGTTATTACCTTAATTTAAGAACATGCACTTAATGGAATTATAAGGATTTGTCATAGCCACAACCCACTGGAATTCTATATTTTAGAAATGCAGGGTTTGTTTTTTCTTTTTTTTTTCAACTTGTGACTTCTCGCCATTAAAACATCACATTTATTCCTATTGTGCTTTGCGTATTTCAGAGCAGTTGTGCTTGTTTGAACCAGTTTAGTTCTTCCAACAGTGCTATGAAGTAAGGTAGTCAGGAGATCATTAATTCCTATATCAAAATGATGAAACAAAGGTTCAGAAAGGTGAATTGACTTTTCTAAAGCTTCATGTCTAGAATATGGTTGTCCTTGGGTTCTAAAATTGCTGAAAACAAATTAGGAGTTCACAATCTAAATAATAACACAGTAATTGATTGATTATCAATGTGAACTTTACGAAGTTTAAAAACCATGGCACAATGATTTCAGAAAGACCATACAATATTGAAATTATCAGTTTATTGCCTGACTGTGAACTTCTTGAGATCAGAGATTATTTGCATTAACTTTTGTATTCTTAGCACCTCACATAGTGCCTGGCAAATAGGAGACACTTAATGAATGCTCATGGAAGTTTATCGAATTTAAGTCCTTTACCTGTTAACAGCTATAGGACGGTAGTCAAGTGACTTAATTTCTCAGTTGTCTACACAAAATGGGATTCATGTCACCTCATTTATAGGATTATTGTAAGCCTGAAATGAAATGATGAGAAGATAGATCTAGCACAATGCCTAGTGCATGGTAGTCACTAACTAAATTCTGTTTGTAAATCTATTTAAAATTTTGCATTCTTTGTTGGTTGTTGTAATATTATTTAAGCAGCCGTATTTAAACCACTTAATCAGTAACATTAAAACTACCCACATGGAATCAAACACCTGATTTTTCACCATTTAAAAATACTTTTTTTAGCCTTAACCCTTCAGTTTTGCCATATACAAAATAGTTATTTAAGTCCTCTAAAAGTTAGTAATCAGAATTATTTCCTCCATGGCAGTGGGGGACTCTTGAGATCTGTTTAACAATAGGTTAAAGGGAATTATTCATTGTGGCCCATCTCATGTTTCGTGCTGCTCACCCTTTATCTTTGCATTATTAGAGATATACACATGACAAGACCCTACAACAAGGGGATCTTAATCTTCTGGAGTCTATTTATGCTAATTCAACTATTTCTGTGGAGAGTAGTCTTTTTACTTTTTTCATTAATTTTAATAACATTTGTATATTAATAATAAAATCAAGATTTGTCTGGAGATAAGACTGTGAACTTTGAGCTATATTCATGGATATTCTAAGTAAAAACAACTTTCTTTTTTGAACTTTATCCTCTATTAAATGGATAAATCAGTTGTGGGTAGAAAAGCCCTCAAAAGTATTAACTTCTTAAATCTCTGAAAGAGGAATTACTTTTTATTGGTAGCTTGAATAAAGAAGGTCTACCTCATATCATTTCCAAGTGAAAATTGATATATTTGAAAATATTTTGGTCCATTAAATTTAAGATGGCTTTTTGAAAATATAAACATGCTTAATACCTATGTTCAAATAGCCATAGTTATCAGATAGGCATGTTGTTCTCATCTTTATTTAGTATAATTGTCACTGCTGCTAATAATATTAACCTTTCCACAGTTGATCAAAATGGTCACATAGATTATGCAGACCCAGCGAGGTAGACAGTGTACATATCACATTCATTTTATGAATGAGAAAACTAAGGCACCAAGAACAAAGTCATCATCAGCCATAATATCTGACTAACTCTCCCTTTATACAGTATTAGTCATTATACCCCTTTTAATTAAAAATGAAACCAAAGGAAAACCCTGCACAATATCTACATTTGGCAGTCATGCAGCTATTGCAAATAATATTGTAAGAATGTGAGAGCACTTTCAACTATGTTTTACTCCATTTCGTTATTTATTATTAACCTTAGTTTCCATCCGACAATGGAATTTCTTTTGCATACATCACAAAATGGACTGTTGCTCCTGTACCTTCTGCAGACATAAAGCCATCCTTCATCTCTGTTGTTGCACCACCTACACGCAGCATGGGCAGTGGCAGCATTTTAATCGGATAGTAATGTGTTCATAAAGCGAGAACATCTAGTTAATACCTGTGTCACCTGATGGTGAATGAAGGCTTGATCCTTTCTCCCTCTCCCCCTTGTTCTGCTGTGTGCAGCGTGTCCTATGTCAGCAAAGTTACTTGTATGTGTTTGGGTATATAGTCCAGAAAGTGCCATGCATGCCAACAAAATATAAAACCTTCTGTTGTAAATCAATGTGCATTGTATAGAGCATTTTCAGGTACACTGGTCAACTCTGTGATATTTATTTCAGTGTTCACTTTTCTGAATCCTTCCTACCAAAGGTTACTTATTCCATACTCAATATATGAGCATTGAAAGTATGTACATGGTTTTATTGATTCGATTTTCTGAAAAAAAAAAAAAATTTAGATGGTTCCCCAAAAAAGAAACAATTACATCTGTCTAACTCGTAGTATTTTGATTTAAATATCATTTTAAAGACACTTCTGATTAAAATAGCTCAAGAAATGATACTAAAGGTCATCACTGGAGAGTTTAGCTTGTTTGCTGGGCCTAGACCAGGCCATTGTTCCCCTGTCCTGGCATGAATGTAAACACTGAGGAATAGGCTTATCAGCCATGTATTGAGATTCCCAACAATGTGCATTTCACACTTAAACTTGCCACATCACATCTGTAGACATGGTGCTTTTAGTTTGGTCACCACATACCATATCTTACAGGCTAACAGGGAAACGAGTACAGTGATTTTATGTACTTTTTTTAATGTTTATATTAGTTTTCAAAATGGTTTTGCTTCCTAACCCTCCCATTATATGAAGCCTCTCACTTTGAAAGTCACAGACTGCAGACTGGTAAGTCCATCAACTCTTTGTCATTATGATCATTCATAATTTTAGTTGTAGTAAACACATGATCATTACATAGTTTTCTTTTGTAGCCCAAAGTATTTCCAGTCTGAAAAGTTATTATTTTTTTAAATACATGATTACATTCATTCACTTGCCAAACAACTTTTTTTTTTTTTGTCATTTTGCTTTCTAAACAAATTTAGATTCCAGAGAATACACTCATGATGTTGACTGTGTCTTTTCATAGACACTCTCTGCTTTGAAAATCAACTTTCATTTGTGTGGTGCTTGTTTTTTGTTTGTTCGTTTGTTTGTTTCCTTCTTTGTGTTTTTGCGTTTGAAGTAACTTGTGGTCAAGAGACATTTAAACTGAAATGTAGATGAAATATCTGAACCCTTTTCTGAGGCTTCATTCTTGCCCCACACGTACAATTAGTGTTTAATGATACAGGACAGCTCCTGTGGCTCTGCCATGTCTTCTGTTTCACGTTTCTTTGTTAGATTTAGTTCTACCAGCAGGAGCTACTAAAGTCTACCTTTTGGTTTGATACTTAGAATTAGGTCTGCTTGCCAGTTCTTCCTCCTCTGGAAGGAATGCGCCAATCACTGACATCGCTACATAAACAAGCTCCCTCGAGAATTGATTGACATGAGTTAATAAACATTTTTTAGTCATTTAGAGTTTTCACCCCAAAATCCTTTCATTAATATTGGAGTAAAAAAAACTCTCAGCCCTGTTTTATTTATGCATTGACTGCTTTTGCATTGAATCACCTGGTCCTCCCCAGGGAAGAAAGCAGATTTAACTTCACATTTGTAAGAGACGCAGAGATCATTCCTACACACACCTTACCAAAAAGAAAGAAATATAGAAAGAAAAAAAAGTTTAAATCTCTATAAATCTCTTCAGATTGTCTCTAAAATGTTGCCAAACCCATGCTGCTACTTTTAACAGAGAGGTTTCTGAGTTTTTAAGATTCAGATGTTCTTTTCTTACCCAGAAAAAGTGCATCTATCTGTCAAGCGCATGGTCTTATGAGCTTCAGATAGAAAAGTTGCTATGATTTGTGACTGTTTTTGGTTCAGAACGATGCTAGATTAACACGCAAGTTTGATGGAGGTGGGGGTAGAATGGGAGGGCGGGGCTCAGGACATTGATAACATGGGTTGCTCTGGACTTCCTGCAGGAGAGAAGGTTCTGCAGGATGATGAATTCACCTGTGACCTCTTCCGCTTCTTGCAACTGCTTTGTGAGGGACACAATTCAGGTTCGTGAGACCCCAGACTGTCTGCTGCTGCCCAGAAATAAGTATTTTGAAGTCAGTAGTCATTGGAACCCGTTAGTTTCAATTATGCATCTTCCTTTGAGTCAAGAAACAGTTCTTGAGCATTACCTGGTACATTAGCACTGGAATATTTTCTACGTGGCATTCCTCTTTCAAAGTCCTTTGCTAGTCATTTCGCTTAACTCTAATTAGTTGTTCTCACACTAGGTAGCTTAACACGATGTATTTCCATTTGTTGTTTCTACATCTAACTCTCTGCCAGGCTTGTGCCTCCATGAAGGCAGGAACTTTATCTTTTCTTTCTGTTTCCCTAGCACCTAACACAGACCTGAGGAACAAGAAATTGCTGCATAAATCATTTTATTACTGTATCCTACTGACGCAAGTCTTTTTCAGTAAATCGCTTGCCCAGAGTCCAAGAGCTGGGAATCAGGAAACAGGTGTTAGATGAAATTTGAATATCAGTATTCTGTAAAGTACCTGGATATGTTTTGGAGGCACTCACTTTTTATGGAAAATATACATTATTCATTATTAAAACTATCAGATATAACACTACACTTAGCCTCAAGGATTTTGCTAGAGACATAATTTGCTTTTGAAGTTTTTCAAATAACTCATTTTAAATTTTTAAACGAGCTCTAATAATATCTTTTGCTCTTATGTAGATTTTCAAAATTATCTAAGAACTCAGACTGGCAATAATACAACCGTCAACATAATCATCTCTACTGTAGACTACCTCCTGAGAGTGCAGGTATGTTGCCATGTTAGTAATAAATTAAGGGGTTGCTTAGTCCACACACTATGACAGGGTTATGAAACTGCTATGTTGTGATGTGCTCTGATTTATGAGGTCAGAATTTGTTGAGGTATTTTTGTCTTTGATCACAATCTTTCCCCAAGTCTTAGGTGGAACTGCCACCGTCTTTGCCTCTGATCCTGACTCTTTGCTAATTATTTTCTTTCTTTAAGTAGGGATTTTTTTTTTTCCTACAGTTTTTTAGCTTGATGGCAATTTGAATTCCTTTTCAATTTGTAAAGCATGAGCATGCTCTGTTCCTTCTTCTATAATTGATAGATAAATGGGGGAAGAATATTTGAAACACTACTAAAAATAGGAAAGAAAGACTTTCAAACTACCTACCATCTACCTAAATGTAAGAGTCTAAGGTTAGTTCTTTTCAGATGTCAAAATATTTGAGTTAATTGAAAAATTCAGCTTAACACTCTATCACTTAATCCCTTTAATATTGCAGTAATGTTTTACATGTTACTAAAACTGACCCTGAAGGTGTAGGCTTCTTAATGAGATTCCATACAACTTTTTTATTTCCTTCATTTTATTTATGAGGAAGTCAGATATAGCACTTTTAAAAACTGCAAATTCAAACTGTCAGTTTCTCCCTTAATCTTTGAACATGTAAAAGCACGACATTCTTAGTTAAAGCTTAATGGGAAAAGGTCTATTTTTGAAGCAAATATATCAAGAAGCATTGCTTGTGATTTTCAAAATCATGTCTCAAAAACTAAATATAGCTTACATACTGGCCCAAATTGTATTTTTCATTTAGGCAACTGAAATCCCTTCAAAATGCAAGTTATTGTTTAAAACGTCTGTTTGGAAAGATCTTATTTTGATGTTTATTTACAATTGTTGTCCGTATTTATGAGTCCAATCAACTACATCAGGGCCAGTTACATAAGCAAGGACCATCCTGGAATTCTCACCAAAGAAATGTTACTGGCTTTGTTGGAGGAAAAGGAGACCAGATATCTGTAGCCCCAAAATACTGTTCTATGATTTGTCTAATTTCTGTGCTCACAAAGTAAACACCTACATGCACTATGGATACATATGCATTAATTTTATGAATCCTTATGTGTGTGACCTTCAAGGTAATTGAAGACAGAAAGTCATTTTTACAACTAAGTTTTCTGCTTCTTATCCTCTCTCCAGTTGTTGTTTATATCTGGGGAGGATGTTGCCATGTTTTATGTTTTGGAAAATCACTGAGAGTACTGTTTATTTCACAGATATTTTTGTTTGCTTTCAATCTGTTATTTTAAATGATCTCCTATTACAGAGTCCAAAACTGGACAAGTCCGTGGTAGCTTCAATCATGTGCCTTAATCATATCATCTCTCTCTTCCAGGAATCAATTAGTGATTTCTATTGGTATTACTCTGGGAAAGATGTTATTGATGAACAAGGACAAAGGAATTTCTCCAAAGCAATTCAAGTAGCAAAACAAGTCTTTAACACCCTTACAGAGTATATTCAGGTAAACATTTAAAAATGTCTGTTATTTGAAGAAGGAAAGAGAAAAAAAGGGTCAACTGGTTGGCATTGAATTTCTTGGAAAAATGCAATATGCTTGAACTATTTTCCGGCTCTCAGCCACATTTTTTGTTGATCCCTTTCATACATTCTTTTTTTTTTTTTTTTTGTAAAATAATTTTTATTTTTCTCCATTCACAAATTCTTATCCAATTAGTCATTTAAAATACTAAGAGGAGTTCCCTGGTAGCCTAGCACTTAAAGATTCAGTGTTGTCACTGCTGTGGCTCAAGTTCAATCCCTGGCCCTGGAACTTCACGTACTGTGGGCCTGACCAAAATAAATACATGAAATAAAATAAAATATGAAAGTCGAGAGTGAATTTATGTGGAATGAAACTGCCTTATTACCCCTTCGCAGACTGAGATACCATGAACTCCTTCAAGGCCTGAACCATGTTGTTGACTGTGTCATACCTCTAGGGCCCAGTTTCTATGTTAAGCACTCAATAAATATTAAAGAAGGAGGGGAGAGAAGAAGGGAGAGGGCAGAGCTTTAAATCACTCTTCATAGTATTCCAGTGAAAATGAGGGAAAAGTTTCATAAGAAACTTTATAAAAAAAGAAGTACATTTTAAAACTTTATTTTGATATATGTATGCATGTATTGTCGACTGAAAAAAATGCACAACCTAGAAGCTGAGAATTATGTTTTATATGGTGGCCTTGCTAAGGACAAAGCCCAGGAGACAGCCTTTCAGATTCCTCTAGGGACTGCTCTGAAGAGGTAAGGAAAGAGCCAGGATATACGGGAGGTTTTTTTGAAACAAACAAACCAACCAACCAACCCTAGGCAGTTGGAACATCAAAAGGTTTCTATTAATTAAATAAAACCAGACATTTCAGGTTAATGAATTTGGTGCTTTTCTATGTGAGAAGATGTAGAAGTCTTGGTTCATTAAAATCATTCCTTTGATGTGAACTTTAGCTATCCAGGGCTTAGGGTTAGGGTCAGGGTTAAAAATAGGGTATCCTATTTTTCTCCACCCTGAATCCCCTCAGGGTGCACCATTGCTGGAGGCTGCAGTGGCTGATGGCTTGATGGCCAAAACATCCTTTGCTTATTGATACCGCAGACAACATTCTTTGTACACAGTATATATATTCACATATATGTGTATGTATGTATGTATGTGTGTATATATATATACACACACACATATATATATTTACATAAAAATATAATATGATAATTCATGATATAGGTAAAATTCCAAGTTTCGTGATTTTTTTTTTTACGTTGATTTGCTTTATATTCTTTTTGGGGTAGACTTCTACTCTTAACCTAAAGATATTTAAAAGATTTTTATAATATGCTGCTTTTTTTTCAGCAAGTAAAATTTTGCTGTTTTCTAGAAGACCCGTCAGTCATCTTTCCTTCCTATCTTCTGTCCATGGCCGGTATTACTCTTGACTCAGTCAGTGTGTTTGAAGCGCCAAGTGCAAGGATAAAATTAGAGGAAGAAACTTAGTGTGTGTTGTTAGACTAAACAGAATCTTGTAGTGGGGAAAGAGTTAAGTAAAAATATCAGCTGTATCCCCAGAGCCTAGCATTCTTACAGGTGTTTGTAGAGTGACTGAGTGAACTGTTCACGGCTGAGTGAAGTCCCAGGGCTGAGTGGTGCAGAGGAAAGATAGCAGGATGCTGTTCCTTACCTCCTCCAGGCCCACTCTCTCCTCTGCATTCATACTTTGAAAGGATCTCACTTTTTCTCTTCTCTCCCTGGTCGGGACAGAGGATCCTTATTTCAGCATTCAAAATGGAAAAGCCACACTTGATAATTCTAATAACTTTTCTTTAATTCAAATATAAGCAAAGTTTTTAAACTGTTCCAATCCACTCATGTTCCTATTTCCTTTTCTTCCTTGGCTTCCATTATTGACTTAATATTCTCATTGGTTTCTAGAAAGAAAGCAGTATGAGGTTCCAATGTGAACTGTCCTGATTAAATAATAAGATTGACTGGTGACATTAGCAGGTCAATGAATTTTATAGAAACAATAAAATGGCTTCTATAGAACAAATTTAACTTAAATGCCTTTTCAGCCAAAAGCAGGCATTTCTTGGTTCCTAAAGTAAGTGAGCATCCTAAATTTATATAAAAATTAGCAGCATCTGTTGACCTCTCACTATGTGCAAAATTATTTATTCTAATCTGCTTATATAACACAGAGCATTCTAACTGAACATTCAAGGGATAACAGGTTAAGTAGCATGACTTTATGGCTTGTTCATTTTTTAACTTAATACTTCTTATTTATATGGCATATTTTCATATAAATTAATCAATACTCACAATGTTTTTAACTGATTGTGACATAATTTCATTTTTATTTTTCTAATTTTTTGTCTTTTTAGGGCTGTACCAACAAAATATGGAAGTTCCGGGCTAGGGGTCGAATCAGAGCCATAGCTGCTGGCCTACGCCATGGCCACAGCAATGCCAGATCAGAGCCGCGTCTGCAAGCTACACCACAGCTCATGGCAACACTGGATCCTTAACCCACTTAGCAAGGCCAGGGACTGAACCCACATCCTCATGGATACTGGTCGGATTCATTACCACTGAGACATGATGGGAACTCCAGAATAATTTCAGACAGACAGAAAAGTTGCAGAGAATTTCCCTATATGATTCACCCAGCTTTCCCTAACATGGACATTTTATATAACCACAATACATTCCTCAAAACTAAGAAATCAACACCATACTACAAACCAAATTATAGACTTTTTTCTGACCTTACCAGTTTTTTTCATTGTCTTTTTCTGTTCCAGCCCAGGTCACCATATTGCATTTACTGAAATATATTTTGAATTAGTTTGCCCTAGCATCATATTGACTATTGCTGATGCTATGAAAAAAAAAATCTCATCATTCATTTCATGCTTATTAGGGGCTGGCTTTTAGATGACAGCATTGCAGTTGCTTTTTGACTCCAATTTTTGCTAACTATAGAAAATTATATAAGGAGGGGTCTAAAATCATCAAAATAAAGGTAACCTCCTAGAAGATTTCAGCTCCAGTTTTAATAAAGGGGACGAAGAATTCCTTGAGCAAGAGAGCATTATAGGAGTTCCCATTGTGGTTCATCAGGTTAAGAACCCGACATAGTATCTAAGAGGATGCAGGTATGCTCCCTGGGCTCACTCAGTGGTTAAGGATCCAGCATTGCTGCAAGCTGCAGAGAAGGCCGCAGATGCAGCTTGGATCCAGCATTGCTATGGCTGTGGCGTAGGCCAGACGCTGCAGTTCCAATTTGACCCCTAGCCTGGGACCTTCCATATGCTGCAGGTGTGGCCCTAAAAAGAAAAAAAGAGAGAGAGAACATTATATTGTCAAAGTTCCTAGAATGACATACAGGGTGATTGGTGAGAAAATAGAAAGTTTTATTTGTTGCTCTACAAGAAGGTCCATCTGAAAGTAACTGCCTTCTGGCAGTTAGCCAGGGTTTCAATGTTAGAGACACCAAAGAGGTCCAGAGAAATAGGCCTATGAGGTGGCCTGCGAGGAAGAGGTTCCATTCAAATGTGAACAGTTCTCAGAAGTGCATGGCCTGAGGTTGAGCAAGTCCCTGTGTGTTTCAGGTTACAAGGAAATGTGGATACTTGGGCCCCAGGTTTGCAGCTGTCACCTAAAGGTTGCCAAACAATTCTTGGTCACCTAGGATTGCAGATCTTAGTTTTTTCTAATATAATATTTTAACTTTGGGTCGACACCCTAAAAACCACATGAAGAAGATTTTGTTTCTTGAAGAAAAGTCAAGTTTCTTTTCTTTGAAATGGCCTTCTAGGGTTCACCCACTGGCCTCCTGCACTTTTGGTGTTAGCACACAGGGGCTCATGGCCACAGCTGGACTTGAACCACAGTGAAACCCTGAAGATCCATGGTTTTGACCTGGAGTTATGGTAATAGCCAGACAGCATTAACATACACTGTGAAATTAGCGTGGCCTGGTGCATTGAATGGGTTGGGGTATTAACCTCAAAGCTAGAAGAAGTGATTCCTTCTCCCCACCATCTCTTCAGACTCACTCCACAGCCATTTCTTTACCTCTCCTAGAATGGATCTTGTGCGCTGGCCACTGGCAACCAAATTCCTTCCATCCCTTTGTCATAGGCATCATCTCATTTTGGTCAGTCTGTGGCAGCACCATCACTTAACTCTTATCCAGTGTAAACCTTCCGTCACCCCGGGGCCTATTTTGTGCTGGAAAGGCCTCTCTAGGCTAGAGCAAGGGTCCGACTCTCCACTGGTCACCTGCTCTTCCCCCTCCTCCTCCTCAACCTCAGGCTTCCTGGGGCTGGACCTGTAGGCAGGAAGCAGAATGGGAAGGAGGAGTCTTCCTTGAGGCCTCTGGGCTTCAGGACTGCACTGAAGTTCTTTCTCAAATAAGAGGGCTTGGCCCTCTCACTGTTTCCCGTGTCTTGAAAATGCCTCTTTCCCCACCCAGTTTCAAATGGTTCCACAGACTCTGTGCATCTGGTGGTGCCCATTGACCTTGGAACCACATGACTCTTTCAGCCAGTTTTGTTGGCAAGATTTCAAAGTCCTGTTGGACAAGAAAGCTCCCTCCTGAGTAGCCCACTTAAGAAATCTTTTTTTTGTCACTTTCTTTCGCACTTTCTAATATGGGGCTATTACCTGGAAACTGGGTTCAACTCTTTGTGGGTGTGGAGCCAATAGACATAACCAACAGGAAGATCAGGAGAAGGAAGGATTTATTGTTACTTGCAGCAAATAAGGAGAACACTGGGGATCTTTCCCAAAGCAGAAAATCAGGAACGCTTTTTTTCTTTTTTTTCTGTGCCATGTGGAAGTTCCCAGGCTAGGGTTCCCATCAGAGCTGCAGCTGAGGCCTATGCCACAGCCACAGCAATGACAGATCCAAGCCACATCTGCCACCTACACTGCAGCTGCAGCAATGCCAGATCCTTAACCCACGGAGTGAGGCCAGGGATTGAACCTGCATCCTCATGGATATGATGTTGGGTTCTTAACCCGCTGAGCCACAACAGAAACTCCGTAAATCTGAAAAGTTTTAAGCTAAGGGTGCATACATATTCATGAGAGGGCATGAGTAGGGAAGTCAGCATAGAATTGGGGCACAGGGTGACAGAGTCCAAGCTTTAGGTGACTGAAGTCAGGAAGGTCAACATCCTCATTCCATCTCCCACCTGGGTGAGGGCCTTAGTCCTGGGGGACTCGAAACTATATTAGATAGATTATTATGTACATCCCTTGAGGAGGAACTAGGACGCTGCTGTATCACTGCACTGTTGTTTGACTGCCTCTTCTCTGTTCCTTTGTTCCCTTAAGACCAGCGATTACTGAGACCTGTTCAAGGGCAAGCATTGTGGCCAGACTTAGATCACAAAATGGCTCAGGCCAAAAAGGCTTCTCTTAGGTCCAAAAAGCCATGCCTGGTTCTCTTTGGGGACCCTCCCCCCAACCTATCTGCTTACAAAATCATATGCTACCCAAGCTGAGGAGACAGAAGAAGCTAAGCACTAGTGATGGTTCCCTTGGCACCTCCTCGCTCCCTCCATGTAAAGGGATAAAGAAGCAGCCTTCTCCCCTCCTCCTGTGGCAAGGGGTGGGGGTGAGGATGCCCAGCAGGGGCAGAGCTCTCTCCAGCCTTTCCCTTTTCAACTTTAGCACCTTTGCATCTTTAGGGTAGAAAGATCTCTGTAGTCTCCTTTTGCAGGTATTGAATCCAGCACCTTGCTTTTGGCATATGAAGGTACTTGCCACTTAGTGTCTTTCCTCCTCAGCTGGGGGCCTCAAGTGAAGATGAGACAGGACAGAGTTCCATTTCCACATCTTGTCAGTATTAAGGCTGTTCTCCTTTTCAATCATGTGTCTCGAGTAAAATCTGAAACGTTTAATGCACTCTCCAGCTTAAACTTGTTCTGAACCATTTGTCCAATGAATGAATGAGTTGGAAGTTAAGAACTTACATTTCTTTTGAAATATAATGCCTGTTATTTCTTTTCCTGGTTGGTGTGGGTGTGTCTTCAACATGGTATAGAGCTTTTCCTTGGGAAGTAAAAATATAAATTGTCCCTAACCAAATAGCCTGCCTGCTACAACACACACTCTAGTGTCACATAAAGATCTCTTCTGAAGTGTAAGCTGAGAGTGCAAACTTAGGTTCTAATTGCCTTGGATTTGGCTTCATGAAGTTAATGACCAAGTATTAATTTTTAAAAATCTCAAGGCTGTGTGATTGGTAACCAGGATATGGCTGTGCAACAAAGAATATGTTGAAGAGGATATTTTTGTCCACTATATGAATGCTTTGTCCAGGTTGCTATTTAGCAATAAGAAATAAGTACCTTTCATTTGTAGCATAATCTCAAATTCTTTTCACATAAGTAGTAACTGCTCATTGATCTGACTTAGCTAAAATAACTGGACCTCATCCTTTTCCTCTAAATAGAAGAAACCAAAGTCAGACAAAAATGAAATAATTCACCATTTTTTTTCTCCAGTATTTTCTTATTCATAGAAACAGAAAATGAAAATCCTTGAGAAACTGTTTTGGGGATTTTTTTTTTTAATATTAAACATTTCAATGAAGAGTATGCTTAGCTCCTAAGACAACTCTACCTTAACCATCACTTTCTTTTTGGATTCCTGTCTTTTCAGATAGCGTGTTGGTGATAAGATACGTAAATGCTAAGCTAATTTTTTCCCTGGTATTGTAAAGTTTGTTTTGGCAGTGAAATGATGAGGAATGATTGCTTTCTGTCTGTCTCTTCTCCAGGGTCCTTGTACTGGCAACCAGCAGAGCTTGGCCCACAGCAGGCTCTGGGATGCGGTAGTGGGTTTTCTTCATGTATTTGCCCACATGCAGATGAAGCTCTCTCAGGTAAAGCAACTGTCCTCCATCATTCTAAGCGACAAACTGAGGACTGTGATCATTGGAAATATAACACTCTCTGTTTGAATACTACCTTTCTTAGATGACTTCTTTATACATCTTTAGCTCTATATTTTAAATAGATATTTCTTTCAAATAAAATAACTTTATGCAAGTTGAGAAAATATAGGACCCATTATTCAAATTTGAGAACAAGGAATTCCTGTCGTAGCACAGCAGAAACGCATCCCACTAGGAACCATGAGGTTGTAGGTTCGATCCCTAGCCTCACTCAGGGGGTTAAGGATCTGGCATTGCTGTGAGCTGTGGTGGAGGTTGCAGATGTGGCTTGGATCTGGCGTTGCTGTGGTTGTGGCGTAGGCTGGCGGCTATAGCTCCGATTAGACCCCTAGCCTGGGAACCTCCATGTGGTGCTGGTGTAGCCCTAAAATGAGAAAAAGACAAAAAAAAATTTTTTTTGAGGACAAAAGATATTAAGGAATTGACTGTAATAGAGAAATAAAACAGTGTTGTCTCCAAGCATCATACATTTTACAATCCTTCCTAGACCCCATTTCTTGATGATTACTCACTGGAGCTTTCCTCCGCGTACAGATACTTGCAAAAGGATTTAAAAGGGGATTTTAGTAAACAAATTCTCTGTTTAGGGGAGAGAAATTCCTTCTAGGGTCATAAACAAGCAGCTGTTCTCAATAGATGACATTTCACCAATTAATAGAAAATTTAACTTCATGAAAGTCAAAGAGAAAAAAAAAGAACTCTACAGATGGGCAAATAAAGAAGAAATAGATTTTTCACCATTTTTTCGTGTGAAATGAGTGTATCTTGAAAACACCATGCTGTTTTCTCACTAATATATTTCATTTGAAGCTCAGAGTATTGCATACACAAATAGAAAAATTCTTAATAGAAATTTTGAGTAACTATATCCCTCTGATACAGTGCATTCTGATAATATGTCCCAAGGGCTGACATGAGAGAATGCTAGATTTAAAGTCAAGACCACCTGTCCAGCCCCTGTGATTTTGTTCACGTGTGCCCTGAGTGTGGGCCAGCCCCCTCTCTTCCTCAAGTCTCCTTTTCTTCAGCAAAGTGAGGAAAGTCCTACTTGCCCCCTGACCTACAAGCAGGTGGAATGTATGATCAAAGAGAAAGCCAGACACTGGTGAAAGTGGCAAGGAGAGATTTAATCAGTGATAGCTGTTACTGTAGGGAAAAGCATCTAGTCTGAGCTGAACTCAACTTGTACCGAGGGGACTGGGTGTTTTAAAAAGGAGGAACAGGGAAGGGGTGAGCAGGGCTCAGTGGAGTCAGAGAAGAGAAAACTGACAATGGGTTGGTCAGTGTGAATGGATGAGGCCTGTGGAGTCTATGAGCTGGTAAGTATTGAGGTTCAGATTCTACCCTCTCAGGGAACCTGGGAGAGGGATTCTACTGACCTCAGGTGTGGGCTGGAACAAACACTGCATTTTTCCAGCAGCCTTGGGTTTTCTCAGGCAGGGACCCTCGTGGGGGCTGGGGTCATCCTAGGGATGCAGCCTTGCGCTGTAAGGAGTCTTTATAGACTAGGATTGAAGCCTGGCGGAGGAGCCTGGCCCAATTGGTCAAGGAGAGAATCTTTGTCAATATCTAATTATTGGTAACTTCAACCAAATAAGGAAGTATCATGAAGCTTTCATTTAATTGCTAATGACATTGTAGTAAGTAAAGGAAATCAACATGAGCTGAATTTATATACTCCCAAGAGAGTTCTTCTTATTCAGATGCTCTTCCATCATTTTATTGGCATCTGGTGCTGCTAAGCAGTTACTGACAGTTTAAAGATCTTTTCAAGTTAACAAGTGTTGAGGGAGAAAAAGTCATATCCTTCCAGCAGTGTGGAAACTTAGCTTCCTGTGTAGCAAAACTCCAATGAATACAAGAATTCATGAGGTTGTAATGTAGCTTAAAGAACATGCCCTATTTCCAGGCACAGAATCTAAGCATAGCATATTTGGACATGTCATATCTGTGTGAAAGAAGCTTTTTTCCAGGTAGAAAATCAAGAACGAAACCAAAAAGCCAGAAAATGTTAAACACAGAAAAATTCGAGAGCTTAATCAAATTGGTAGAAAAGGTGTATTATGCACTCTTTATACAGGTAATACTGTATACATTGTTGATTAGATTTTTATAGGGCGAGTTTATCTCATATCACTGTTAGGCCTATTTCCAGAATAAGTTAATCTTTACAAAATACATCGCATCTTTGTATAGGAAGTTAGACGAAAAGCCAAGTCCGGTCTTTTCAGGTAAAAGAAAGATGCCCAGTGGGCAGAAGCCCTGAGTCTTGCCTGCCTGGCCCAGGACGTACCAGCGCTGCCTTAATTCCTCCATGCTTATGTTAGCCTTGCTCATTGTCTGTACAGATGATTTGATCTGTGAATTGGAATCAACAGTAAATTGGAATTCTTTAATCCCAAAATGTATATTTTTAAAAAACTACCTTATATTTTGCCTCCCTTTAGCTCCACATTGCTATGAAGTGTCTCCAAAGTGTCTCCACACTTTGTGTGTGTACAAGTATTGATGTTCTTGATGCATAGTTGTCTCATATAATCTCAAATGCAATGTGTTCATATTTTCAGGATTCCAGTCAAATTGAGCTACTGAAAGAATTAATGGATCTTCAGAAGGACATGGTGGTCATGTTGCTGTCCATGTTAGAAGGTAGTTTTGATTTATATTTTAAAATTCCCTTCATTCTTTTATTGTAAGGATTCACTATGTGCTTGCTTTGAGGGTCAGCGCACTGCCAAGAATAAAATATCAACACTGAGTTGGGACAGGGGTCTTGGATTTATTCCTTGATCATTCTTTTCTCAGGTTAGTTTTTTTAAAAAGAGAAATTCTGACTATCACAGCTGCAGGATGAAACCACTGGTACTTTATTCCTGGTGACATCTTTCATTTCACAGCAATACCCCAGAGTACGCTCTTCACACAGACATTATATAAAGAAGGTTTTATTTGTTTGTCATTCTGTTTGTTTGTAATCAGTGGGGATTACAGACGTTTGGATACACCCCAATTGTGTAAATTGCTGCTTTGAGCTGAATACACTGTCACTCCTGTGGGTTCTTCAAATTCTGTAGGAGGAGGAGGCTGGGGAGAGCCCTGCAGCCCTACCCTACCCTACCTCCACCCACCAAGGCAGATGCTGGTGGCAGCCTGTGGAAGTACCACAAGCCATTCTCAGGTTTTCATTCTCTTGCTTTTCTCTTTCCAACTGCTTTTCCTTTGTCTCAGGCAGTAAACAGTGCTTAAGAGCTTGGGTTCTGAGATCCCCCACCAATGTCCGCTCTCCCACTTTCAAGCAGCTTGACCCTAGGACAAGTCACGTCTCCATTTTTCATTTTACTCCTCTGTGAAATGGAACTGATGATAGACTGATTTGAGAATTCAGTGAAACCATGTGTGTACGACCAAAGCAACAACAACAAAGGAGTTTGCTATTCTGTTCCCTATCTTTTTTCCTTAAGTCCCTCCTACTTTCTCTCTCTCTGTTTCTTAGTCTGTCTTGCATTGTGTAACTGCACCTTCACTAATGAAGGCAGTTGTCATGCCTCGTGCTGGGACTTGAAAGATGTAGGATTTGCTTAAAACCCGTGGCAGCCACTTTATACCCTCTGAACACAAGATCCTTTTACCATGACCTCAATTCAAACTTTAGTCTACATTACAGTAACAACACAACCATAATAATTACAGCAGCAGCAGCAGCAGCAGCAGCAACCACAGGAATGACAACTTAAAATTGACCTTGTTGAATGTGCCAGCTGCTGGTTTAAGAACTTTTTCATCCTAATACCAGGTTCATGAATTTGATGACATCATTATCATTATTTTGCAAATGAGGAAACTGAGTGCAGAGAGGCTAAGAAGTCTGCTCAGGTTTCTCAGCTCAGATGATGTAGCCTGGATTTAAACCCATGAGCATGGCTCTGGAGACCATATTGTAGGTCGATGGCCTCACAGACACACTAACAGTCTACTCACCATGCATCTTTTTTCTGATGCCTGTCTTTTTTTGTTGTTGGTTTTTTTTTTTTGTTTTTTGTTTTTTTTTTGGTTTTTAGGGCTACATCTACAGCAATGGGGGTTCCTAGGCTAGGGGTTGAACTGGAGCTATAGTCGTCAGCCTACACCACAGCTACAGCAACACCAGATCCTTAACCCACTGAGTGAGGTCAGGGATTGAACCCACAACCTCATGGTTCCTAATCAGATTCATTTCCGCTGCGCCACAATGGGAACTCCTTGTCTTTCTTACATATCACGTTCTGTTCAAGGAGTAAAAGTATTCGATGACTGGACTTCCCTGGTGGCTCAGTGGGTTAAAGATCTGGCATCGTCAGTGCTGTAGCATGGGTTCGAACCCTGGCTCAGGAAGTTTCCCATGATGCAGGCATGGCCAAAAAAACAAATGTGAATTCCCATTGTGGTTCAGCCGAAACAAACCCAACCAGTATCCATGAAAATTCAGGTTCAATCCCTGACTCAGTAGGTTAAGGATCTGGCATTGCCACGATCTGAGGTAGGTTGCAGATGTGGCTCAGATCCTGTGCTGCTGGCTGTGGCATAGACCAGCAGCTACAGCTCCACTTCAACCCTTAGCCTGGGAACTTCCATATGCCACAGGTGTGGCCCTAAAAAAGTAAAATAAAATAAAATAGCCATTCAGTGACTCTATAATTTAGGATAATATCTCATTTTCTCAAGCTTATCACTGATCTGCCATTTTATAACTATTTTATAACTAGAAAGTTTTTTCTAGACCATAAGGAAATGTAGGGAGAACCTTTTCATTCTAAACCAGAAAGAGGAGGTAATTTGCTTTCAGTGGATCTACTTGAAGTCCTTACCCTCACCTTTATTTAATTTAATTAATTGATTGCTTGACTTTTTAATGGCCACACCAGTGGCATATGGAGGTTCCCAGGCTAGGGGTCCAATCGGAGCTGTTGCCTCCAGCCTACACCACAGCTACAGCAACATGAGATCCAAGCCACATCTGCGACCTACACCACAGCTCACAGCAATGCTGGATCCTTAACCCACTGAGCAAGACCAGGGATCAAACCAAAAACCTCATGGATACTAGTCGGGTTGGTTAACGGCTGAGCTACAATGGGAATTCTACCTTATCCTAACCTTTAATAATCATGTCACAACAGGTTCATAATTTAGCCTTGCCAAACCCCAGTTTCCTCAATAATAACACCAGAATTTAATAAAAAGTGCCTGCCTCACAGACACATGAACATGAAATCAGGTAATGTCTATGAGTACCAGTTTTTCAACCCTATCAGGCTGTGCACACACTCATTTTTATTATTAATATGAGACTGGATTTTAGTTTCTGGCTTTAAGATATAAATGTTTGCCCCATTTTTTTTTTAATCCTAAAACATGTTGCTTCTTAGATCAATTAGAGGAAAAAAAATGTTAGCTTTTCTTCACATTGTTCTACATGTGTTAAGCTAATTACTTTGTAAATTTGCTTTTACGTGTGTTCACAGAATCACTCTTTTAAACTAGAGTTTACAAATCACTATCCATCTTTCCCTTCATGCGTTGGAAGATAAACAAGGCACTGTCTTTGATTCCATTGCTAAATAAGATTTATATGGTTATTTTCTCTATAGCTGGGAATGTTCATTTTGAACCAGTGCAATTCTTTACCCCCAGGCAATGTTGTGAATGGCACCATTGGCAAACAGATGGTTGATATGCTCGTGGAATCTTCCAACAACGTGGAGATGATTCTCAAGTTTTTTGACATGTTCTTAAAACTCAAGGACTTGACATCCTCTGACACCTTTAAGGAGTATGACCCAGATGGCAAAGGAGTCATTTCCAAGAGGGACTTCCACAAAGCCATGGAAAGCCACAAGCACTACACGCAGTCGGAGACTGAGTTCCTTCTGTCCTGCGCAGAGACGGACGAAAACGAAACCCTTGACTACGAGGAGTTTGTCAAGCGGTTCCACGAGCCCGCCAAGGACATTGGCTTCAACGTGGCGGTGCTCCTGACAAACCTCTCAGAGCACATGCCCAATGACACCCGACTGCAGACCTTCCTGGAGCTGGCGGAAAGCGTGCTCAACTACTTCCAGCCCTTCCTGGGCCGCATCGAAATCATGGGCAGCGCCAAACGCATCGAGAGGGTCTACTTTGAAATCAGTGAGTCCAGCCGAACCCAGTGGGAGAAGCCCCAGGTCAAGGAGTCCAAAAGGCAGTTTATTTTTGACGTGGTCAATGAAGGGGGAGAGAAAGAGAAGATGGAGCTCTTTGTGAACTTCTGCGAGGACACCATATTCGAGATGCAGCTGGCGGCGCAGATCTCAGAGTCGGACTTGAACGAGAGGTCAGCGAATAAAGAGGAGAGTGAGAAGGAGAAGCCGGAGGAGCAGGGCCCCAGAATGGGTTTCTTTTCCCTCGTGACGGTCAGGTCGGCCCTGCTGGCCCTCAGGTATAACGTCTTGACCCTCATGCGGATGCTGAGCCTCAAGAGCCTGAAGAAGCAGATGAAGAAGGTGAAGAAGATGACAGTGAGGGACATGGTCACAGCTTTCTTCACGTCCTATTGGAGTGTGTTTATGACCCTCTTGCACTTCGCTGCCAGCGTCTCCAGAGGCTTCTCGCGTATCATCGGTGGCCTCCTGCTGGGTGGGAGCCTGGTGGAAGGTGCGAAGAAGATCAAGGTGGCAGAGCTCTTGGCCAACATGCCAGACCCCACGCAGGATGAGGTGAGGGGAGACGGGGATGAGGGGGAGAGGAAAGTCCTAGAAGGGACCCTGCCCTCTGAAGACCTAACGGACTTGAAGGAGCTGACGGAGGAGAGTGACCTTCTCTCCGACATCTTCGGCCTGGACCTGAAGCGGGAAGGAGGGCAGTACAAACTGATCCCACACAATCCCAATGCTGGCCTGAGCGACCTCATGAGCAGCCCCGCCCCCATCCCCGAGGTGCAGGAAAAGTTCCAGGTAACTTATCTGCAGTCATGGCCGCTCTCTGGACATCAGGCGGGCACAGTAAAGGAACTGGACCTCAGCTGCCTTGCTAGTGCCAGAGTGGCATTGGGTGTGACCTGTCCCACCAAGAAAGAGGATTGGCTTTTTGGTAGGCAGAGCTAGTCTTCTGAAGATTCTTTATAAATTCCTGAGTTAAACTCTTATGGTGTAAGCTCAAGTACTGACCCCCATGACAAGAGGCAATGGGACAGTCACTCATCCATAAATATTTTAGGAAGATTTGCTGTGTGTCTGACTCCACTGGGTGTCATAGGGATTAAAAGAAATCTAAGATGTGATCACTACTTTCAAGTTGCCTTAAAGAGTTTATCAGAAAGATAAAACACCTATGAAAAAGCTAGGAAAGTATTAAGTAGCAGAGGCAGCAGACATGAGAGGTTTACCTGTGTTGGGAGAACAGAAACCTCAGTGTCGTTTTTAGTTAGAGGAGATTTAAGAAGTGAGCTTCATTTGATGTTGGAGGATGAGTAAGATTTGAGTAGGTGAATGAGGGAAAGAAAGCCTTTGTGAAATAAGAAAAGTGGGAAGGAGCTCAGAAAGTTGGTACCTACTGTGCTGGCCAGTGGGTCAGTGTGAAGGGCAAGTGTGGGGGCCAGTAAAATGAAGTGCACACTTTTATCTCCATAGGGTAGGAAGGTATCTCCTACAGAGATTTGATATGCGGTCACAGGGCTCCCTACACTCATTCAAAGGTGATATGTAATCCCCCTTCTCTTTTCCCCATTGACTCCTCCAAGGAACAGAAGGCAAAGGAAGAAGAAAAGGAGGAAAAAGAAGAAAACAAATCTGAACCTGAGAAAGCCGAGTATGTGTAGTTTCTGTACCCTTTCCTTTGTTTCTGTAAGTCTCTCTCACCTGTCGCATTCAGGGGATGCGGTGGAGTGGCATGCACAGGATGACATCTGTCTTCTCAATGGAGGACCTTAGCCATGGGCAGGGATGAGCATAGACACCTGCTGGGGGAGCCGCTCCTGTCTCTCCTTGGGGATTCTGCTTGGGTGTTTGTCTCTCAGGGGGAAGGACTCCATTGACTCCCTGTGATGCTCTCTGCAAGCTGAAGTTCTTCGTTTAAAATCAAGCATCTCTTCTGTCCTTGTAGAGAGGGGAGGGGACAAACCTTCTGAACACCCATAGAGTAGAATCCTTGAGGAGTGGTATTCCTTAGAGTGCAGTCTAGGGGCACCTGCCTGGAGAGTCTGTTAAAGCCGCACATGCTTGGGCCCCACCACAGATTCTGAATCGTAGATCTGGTGTGGGGCCTGGGGATCTTCATTTTCACCAACAGTCCTGGTGCTACAGTTATAAATGCAGCAATGAGAAATAAAGAGCTGACTATGAATCAAAGAAAATGATTTCCTCTTAATACTGCCTTTCTGTTAGTGATTGAAACCTACGTCTTTCCCCAAATTTACATAGTTTATTTTATTTATTTATTTATTTATTTATTTTAGGGCCACACCCACAGCATATAGAAGTTCCCAGGCGAGCAGTTGAGTCAGAGCTATAACTGCTGGCCTACAGCACATCCACAGCAATACCAGATCCAGCCCTAGCCTGTGACCTATGCCACAGCTCATGGCAGGGATCCTTAACCCACTGAGCAAGACCAGGGATTGAACCTGCATTCTTATGGATACTAGTCAGGTTCATTACTGCAGAGCCACAACAGGAAATCCAACATAGTTTTATATATACTTTTCTTTGGCCACACCTGTGGCATATGGAAGTTCCTGGGCCAGGGATAGAATCCAAACTGCAGCTACACCACAGCTGCAGCAACGCTGGATACTTAACATCCTGTGCCAGGCTGGGGATCAAACATGCATGTCTGCAACCACCCAAGTCGCAGCAGCTGTGTCCTTAACCCACTACACTACAGCAGTAACTCCATATATGTACTTTTTTTTTTGTGCATATTAGGGCCACACATGTGGCATATGGAAGTTCCCAGACAAGGGGTTGAATCAGATCTGCAGCTGCCAGCCTACGCCACAGCCAACACAGGATCTGAGCCACATCAGTGACCTACACCACAGCTCATGGCAACGGTGTATACTTAACCCACTGTGCAAGGCCAGGGAGGGACTGAACGTGCATCATCATGGATAATAGTCCATGAGCCACTGAGCCACAATGGGAATTCTTATATATGCACATTTTTAGCAATTAAGGGAAATCAAATTTTTAAGTAAACCTATAGTATTCTCACATAGCATTTTATTTTTCTCCTCCATTCCATTATTTCCTTTGGCTTATTTTCATTGTCTATTCTTTTTTTTTAGAATAGACAAATGTTTATTTAAAATTGTATTAATTTAGTTGTAGCTATAAAATCAAAATAACATTAAAATAAATGATGCAACAGAAATAGTTCTTATTTTCAATGTTCTATCTCATGGAAAAAACAACTTTTTCATATGCATGCTTGATACCACTAGAGTGGTGTCACCTTTTGAGTAACTTAATACTTTTTTAGGGAAAATCATTATTATTTCTAAATTATTTGAGATAGAATTAGAAGAAATCTCAGATGTGGTCACTACTTTCAAACAGCCTTAAAGAGTTTATTAGAAAGATAAAATGCTCATGAACAAGTTAGCAAATTAAGTAGCAGAGGCAGCAGACAGTAGAGGTTACAAGTTGTTTTAAAGAAAACACTGGACACGACGTCATTTCACCCGTAAATATCTTTATTTTATTTCACTCATAAGTACACATATGTATTTCTAATTGCTAAGGACTTTTTTAAAAACCGTAATTATCGTGCCATTATTTGAACCGAACAAAACTTACAGTATTTCTTTAATACCGTCTAATACTTGCTAAATAGTTAAGCTTCCTTAATTATCACAAAAGGATCTTTTCACAGTTGGCTCATTTGAATTAGACCTCAAACAAGGGCCACCATTGTCTTTTCTTTATAGTCAGCACTTCATTGTCATAGATCTTGCACTGTTGGATCAGTTGTGAAAATGTCTGCATTAATGACTATTATAGTGAAATGTGAACATATGTAACAGGACATGACAGTCATTTCAATGACAGCTCTTTAACGTTAAAAAATAAGGTTAGGAGGAGTTCCTGTTGTGGCTCAGTGGTAACAAACCCGACGAGTATCCATGAGAATGTGGGTTTGATACCTCGCCTTGTTCAGTAGGTTGAGGATCCCATGTTGCTGTGAGCTGTGGTGTAGGTGGAAGACTTGGCTCGGATCCTGCTTTGCTGTGGCTGTGGCATAGGCTGGCAGCTGCAGCTCTAATTTGACACCTAGCCTGGGAACTCCCATATGCCACACCTGCAGCCCTAAAAAGAAAACAAAAATATTGAACATTAAAATAATAATTTAAAAAATAAAATATGTTGGGGAAAAAATAAGGTATGTTGAAAACTCACAGCCCAAAAAAGGTCTCCATTGTTGTTCTCTTTTCAGTTAAATATTTTATTATTACAATTGGAAAGGAATATGCTGTGTATAGAACCAAAGATACTTGAAGCCTATAAAACACCCTATCAATTTGAACTTCACAGAAGTATCCATCTATAGGAATCTATGATAAGCAAGAAATCCTGCCCCAATTCGAAAATTCAGAATATTGTAATCCATAGGAAGAGAGAATAGTTATTAAAAATACGATGATTTAAATATTTGTTCATTTGCCTATTTTGGCACAAAACCTGTTCAGTTTAGTTTCTGGGTGGCTTATATTTCATTCACTTGCATTCATAGGGGAGAAGACGGAGAAAAAGAGGAAAAAGCCAAAGAAGACAAGGGTAAACAAAAATTGCGGCAGCTCCACACACATCGATATGGAGAGCCAGAAGTTCCTGAGTCAGCATTCTGGAAGAAAATCATAGCCTACCAACAGAAACTGCTAGTAAGATGTTTTAGAATGAATATTGTTACTGATAGATTGTGAGACCATAGTCATCCAGGTGCAGTAACTATTCATTGACCTTCCCTTGGGTGGCACCCAGTGAACGAAGTCAGCCTTGCAAGTATCTTGTATTTGCCCATCTTAGTGTTTAAATGTTACAATGAATGCCTTGGCCCACGGCTCCCCATCATCAAACCCATCACCTCTGCACACATTCGCATGTGTAACACACCCATTTCCTAAGTCCCTTACCTGATGGGTTTTTCTTCATAGCGTTTAACATTCCCTGAAATGATGCTTTTCATCTGTGAGTGTGCTTCTTGATTATCTGTCTCCTCCATCGTAGTTTACATTTTCTTATTCACTATCACATCTATAGCACCAAGAGTGGGACTAGATACATAGTAGGCCCCCAAGAAATAGTTTTGGGTAAATGCATGAATGCTTTGTTTAAATTGTCTGCCAATTTTGAGTCTCTCGATCCAGTGACTTTTTGATAATTTTTTTCCACCTTCAGAACTATTTTGCTCGCAACTTTTACAACATGAGAATGTTAGCCTTATTTGTCGCATTTGCAATCAACTTCATCTTGCTTTTTTATAAGGTACGTACATCCTAGTCTTTTAATAACCCATCTGAAACTACAGATAGACCGAACTGAATGTAAAGATGGCACAGATCCCCCAGTGAGCACATCTCAACCTATTCTGAAATGTATTCCGATGAAAAGAGAAAAGCTGAATCTCACGCATGTCACTGACCATATAGTACGGCAGGGATAGATTTACCACTTTGCACTAAGAAATGACCCCACTGAAGAATGCTTGATTTGGGAGAGGGCTTGCCCACGGTGTTCGAAGCTGCATTTGGCGGAATACCTCACTTGTTACTGATTTGGGTGTGGCATACCTGTGTTACATTAAATTCTTTTGATGATTGAAAAGGCAGCTTAGCCATCTGATGGTTTTTCCTGCATGTGTTCAATCCTCAGAACTGGTTGGCTTAGCCTTTGCTTTGGGCTTCTGCTTGTGCAGGGGTTTCACATCCAGCTACTTGCTCATAAGGCTGGGTTTCCATTGTTTCTTGTGTACACGGAGGTCTTAGAGGGAGTGAACTGACTGTACTTTAAATGGTTTGAATCAGGTCTCCACTTCTTCTGTGGTTGAAGGAAAGGAGCTCCCCACACGCAGTTCAAGTGAAAATGCCAACTTTGGCAGCCTGGACAGCAGCTCGCCTAGAATCATTGCCGTCCACTATGTGCTAGAGGAGAGCAGTGGCTACATGGAGCCCACACTGCGCATCTTGGCCATTCTGCACACGGTCATCTCCTTCTTCTGCATCATTGGCTACTACTGCCTGAAGGTGAGACAATGAGACACCAAGGAACCAACACGTGCAGGGTGAGGGGAGGAAGCAGCATGGAGAAGAGGAAAAAGCGGGGTGATGGTGCAGACCCAACAGAGCACGGCACAGGTGAAGTTGAGATGCCACTTCAGGGTGGTCCAGGGTTGGGCTCTTGGAGCCTGGCTTTTAGAGCTCCATATGGACCAGTCCCTGCCTGTGGTTGTCTTCCTATAGTTTTCTTTCACATATTGGTAATTATTCACTTATGGCCAATTTAACCTATAATTTGGCCCCACAGAAGTAACCTAAACACTATGTCGCCTAGCAGTGCTCCAGTGTAATAAGAATTCTAGAAATACATCCTATGGAACATATGAGTCCTTTTGATTGTTCTGTTATTAGGTACCAGTCTATTGCCATTCTTGACAAAGATGATTCACAGTGTATCCCAGTCACTCAGAGAGTGATGCAGATCCCTCCCTAGAGCCCTATCAAGGGAACAGTATCATTTGGTGCATAGAACTCAAGATGGACTCTCTGAGTGGCCCAAATGGGTTAAGGATCCAGTGTTGTCACTGCTGTGACGAGGGTTCAATCCCTGGCCTGGGAACTTCTACATGCCCTGGCCACAGCCAGCCAAAAAAAAAGATAGATTCTCTGAGTACTCAGGGCTGCGGATTACCTTTGCAAATCTCTTTATCTTTTCCCAGCATAATACTGCCTTTATTTTGCTGTCTCCTGCTTCTGATTGTAAAGCTTCTAGAAGACATTTGAAAAACCAGAGTCCTAGGGAGTTCCCCTTGTGGCTCAGTGGGTTAAAGATCTAGCATTGGCTCTGTGAGGATGTGGGTTCTATCCATAGCCCAGTAGGTTAAGCTTCTGGCTTTACCACTGCTATGGCAGAGGTTGCAGCTGCAGCTCCCATTTGACCCTTAGCCTGGGAACTTCCATATGCCATAGGTGCAGCCACATAAAGAAAAAAAGAGAAAGAAAAACCGTGGTCCAGGGTAAAAGACTAGAATGCAAAGTTTTTTTCACAAACTCTTCTACCTTCCTTTCCTTCCTTTGTTGTATGAAGGGGAGAGGGATGGGGGGGTGATATTTTTGGATGCTTCTAGAGTGTACGCATCTTTTTTTACATCTGTGCCTTATAATGTCTGTCCATATGAAAAGGGAATCAGTGAATGCTGAAGACATTTTGGCAAACAAATTTTTTTGCTGATGTCGAAATTAAAATGTATTTCAAAATAACATATGGACACACTGAGTATAGAGTTATTAAAGAGATTGCTTAACTAAAACTCTGCATTTTGTAGAATCATGCATTTGGAACATTGGTAACATTGCTAAGTTTTGTTTCATCCATATATATGTATATATAATATACACAAGAAAACAATTTTGTATAATCTTTTTCTCTTTAATCTTAAAAGTTGATTTCATTAGTGCAATCATCTGTGAACCTCTATGTGTTTAAAAACATATGCATATATATATTTTATAAAATATTTATGCATATATATATATGTACATATAATATCCTTTCCATCTTCTGTTTTTCCAAAACCTCTAGATACCTCTTTTGGCCTAAATATAGCTGATTCATTTTAACTCAGTTTTTACCTTCCTGGAGGTAACAAGGGAAATACTCCTTTCCAAAAGCTGTTTTTGAAGATAGTGACCGCAAGAGATGCCGGTAAATCTAAACTAATTGTAACATGTTTATTTTTCAAATGTAGGTCCCACTGGTAATCTTTAAGCGAGAAAAGGAAGTAGCTCGAAAATTGGAATTTGATGGGCTTTATATTACAGAACAGCCTTCAGAAGATGATATTAAAGGCCAGTGGGATAGACTCGTAATCAACACACAGTGAGTAAAGAATTATATGAGACATTTCTGTGCTCAGTAATTTTAAGACATAAAATACTTTCCTGGAGTTCCTGCAGATTTGTCACAAGTTTGTCATATTCAGCCAAGAAAATCAAAAGATGAAGCTCCATCAGCTTCTTAAAGGAGGCCATCAATCTCTGCCCCTCTGTGTTCTAAATTCCTCCATCATCATGGCTTGGAGCCCATTTCCTCAGCATCTATGCAACCTGTCATCCATTCTTTAGTGTTCAGGGAAGTGCATCACTCGAGGTACATAACCTGCAGTGCAGGGTTATCTCACACAAAAGCATGGAGGAAGCCAAAATTATTCATTAAGGAATGAGTTGTAGCATTAAAGGCAAAAATATTGAATTTCACACTTTTAATCTAAGTTGGAAAATCTCTGTTGGCATCATCCAGCCCCCTAGCATGTAACTAGCTAAGCATTATGACATGTAAAAGCTAAGACAGAAAAAAGCATACTTTTTCTATATACTGATTACGTTAGCCTTGTGAGATCAAGAGCCAAACTGTTACGTGCTGCTTCAGAGAGAAATCTATCATGAAAGACTAATATTCCACCTTTAGAGGTGTAAGTAATACAGCCTTTTTCAGTGGTTTGTACCACTCAAGAATGAAATAGCTTTTTTTTATTGTGATCAGTTCTGCTTATTCTTAAAAAGCTATGATTTCTAATAAGTTCTGGGTTTTCAAATGGGGTGATTTATTTGCATGTTATAAGTGTTTTTTCTAAATGATCAATATTTTGTTTACCAACTCCACATGTTAATACTGAATCAAATCAAGTCTATCCTTTAAGATGCCAGTCATGTGATGGTACTGTGCTCAGTTTCCTTGAGGATAACTTGTGCAAATAGCATTTCTTTAACTTCCTAGGAAAAACAATGACAGATTTTTAGATACTCTAAATTTTAAAGACAATTGACAAAGAAATGTATATGCTGACACATTATAAGTAAACAAAAATATAAGACTGCTTCTCAATAAATATGCTCATATTCTCCTCCATTAAAATATTGGCCTGGTCTTTTGTGTGATTTTACATGTGTATATTGACATTTAAAGCAATATTTAATATATTCATGAAAGAAAATTATGGGCAAAGATGGGGAACAAATTCATTATAATTTCTGTGAATAGAAGAATATGTGTTGATATATTAAGTATTTCATTTATTCCAAACAGTATGTTATTTATCATTTTTAAAAATGACATTGTTTTACTTCCATGCTTTTATATCTTTTAGGTCATTTCCCAACAACTACTGGGACAAATTTGTTAAAAGAAAGGTAATGCTACTTAGCATAAATTTCTTTTTTTTTTTTTAAGGTGCAATTCAGATTTGGGTTTGCTCTGGTTCATATGTAGGATGAGATATTGAGGTGTGCTTTACCTGTCTGCCAATGTCATTTCAATATGACAATAGAATTGGATATGAATTTCCACAGTATCATGAGAAATCCTCACTCAGCAGCTAAAAACTAAATAAGCATTGCTTCACCCACCCTGTCCTCTGCCTCAGGTAAAAAAACAGTGCTCAGTCTGTACATTAACAAGAATTGGTAAGAATTTTCTTGGAGAAAAGTATTTGGGCAAGTGAAATTGACTGAAGGCACTTTTCTGATAAGACCCCTCAGTCATCAGGGCTGGGATTCTCCTCCCCAGCACAGAAGTGAAGTTGTTGCATAGCAGCAAAGGACTGAATCTCATTTCCTTGAAACAAATTTCAAAGGCAATTTTATTTTTGTGAATTTTTTTTTTGTTGTTGTTTGTTTCTTTAGGGACAGACCCGTGGCATATGGAAGTTCCCAGACTGAGGTCAAACCCGAGCTGTAGCTGCCGGTTTACGCCACAGCCATAGCAACGTGAGATATGGGGCATATCTGTGACCTACACCACAGTTCAGGGCAACACCGGATCCTTAAGCCACTGCGTGAGGCCAGGGATTAAACCTGCATCCTCATGGATGCTAGTCAGATTTGTTTCTGCTGAGCCACAACGGGAACTCCCATTTTTGTGAAGTTTTATTCTTCTGATGCAGACTGCATCAGAAGGTGGAAGAGAACACAAATAAGAATTCAGCTGTGGACTGTGGCGCTTACGTAAGGTCTAATTTTGAGAGTTAAGGATTATCTCTGTTCTTTCTATCACACAATATATAAAGTAGATCACTTAAAATATATATATATAGTATGTACCTAGTACTTGTACATTGTAAATATGATAATCGTTATTTTGTACCTCCTGCTTATTCTTTGAATGCTCCAGTTGTCAAACTGACTCACTTCACCGTGGATTCCGTAATGAGTTCCAGTGCCATTGTATACAGTCTGGAGTGAAAGGCCACAGATACTTGCCAAATGAAATGGTCTTTTCCCCTTTGGTTCCACTAGTTTAGTGCTACTCAGAGGGTAGTTGGTGACTAGTTGCTACAAATTTTTGTCACCAATCTGAGGGGAAATATAGTTTGCCAAGAATTTTTTTCTTTTTTTTTGGTCTTTTTAAGGCCACACCCTAAAAAGGCATACCAAAGTTTCCAGGCTAGGGGTCTAATCAGAGCTGCAGTTGCCAGCCTTCACCATAGCCACAGCAACACCAGATCTGAGCTGCATCCACAACCTACACCACAGTTCATAGCAACACTGGATCCTTAACCCACTGAGCAGAGCCAGGGATCAAACCCTGAGTTCTCATGAACACTAGTTGGGTTGTTACCACTGAGCCATAATGGGAACTCCTGCCAAGAATTTAAAAGAAAGCACATTTAAAAAAAAAAAAAAAGATTTTCTAGGGAGTTCCCTTGTGGTGCAGCAGATAAGGATCTGGCATTGTCACTGCAGCAGCTTGGGTCTCTGTTGTGCCGTGGGTTTGATCCCTGGCCTGGGAACTTCTTTGTGGTGCCACAAAGCTTAAAAAAAAAAAAAAGACTTTCTAGTTGGAAAAAGCAGTGTGTTTGTGGATATTCATTTTGGTGCAAAGTTTTTTTTTTTTGTCTCCTCATGTCCATGGAGTAGCAGCAGTAGCAATGCATTACTGCATGGGAGTGTGTCCAAATTAAGCCAAAACTTCAGAAGAAGAATGTTTTAAGTAATTTAAAATCGTTCACTTGAATATTTTATTTTTATTAATAATTCAACAGAATAAAGAAGATGCTTCTAAGTCATTAAAGCAAGAGTTTCTCTGAAGGAAACTGCATATCTAGAGTCAAATAAATAATAACTGTTAATTGCAGCCAAGATCATTCACAGTATTCCTGCACAAGGTTTCAATTCGTTCTTCTGGGTGAGAATCCAGCCCATAGAGAGCTCCCACTCAGACCAGACCAGCCCATTTTCAATGCTGTGGGAATAATGCAAAACAAGTGGTTTTCATTAACCTAAGTAGTACATGCTCATAGGCTTTTTAACTGCTGTTGCTCTTCTGTGTTTTCTTTTAATTTCCCTGACTGTATGTATACATTCAGAAAAAGCTCATTTTTCTTTCTGCTAATCCTTTCTTTCTCTTTATGTATTTCTCACTTATCCACTCTCATCTTTTTTGTTTGTTTGTTCGTTGTTCTTTATAAGGCCACTTCTGTGGCATATGGAAGGTCCCAGGCCATGGATCAAATCAGAACTTCAGCTGGAGGCCTATACCACAGCCATAGCAACACCGGATCCGGGCTGCATCTGTGACCTACACCACAGCTCACAGCACTGCCAGAGCCTTAACCCACTGAATGAGGTCAGGAGTCAAACCTGCATCCTCACAGAGACCATGTCAGGTTCTTAACCCACTGAGCCACAACAGGAACTCCCACTCTCATCTTTTACTCAACATTCCCCCTCCTCTTTCCCTAGATCTCAGTTCCTTTGTTCCTCCTGTATTCCTGTTCCTTGCTTTCTTCTCCCACTTTTCCTCTTTTGCTGCCAGTTCTGTCTCCCCCTGCATTTCTTTCATTACTTTTCCTGCCTCCCCCCTTTTTTTTATTGTCTTGAGGAACTCCCCTAGTATATAAACTTCAGGCTGAGAGTCACTGTGTCAGAGATGGACATACTGATCTGTGAGCCCATGTCTAAGCTCTGATCTAAAAACCCAACACCTGGGCACAGCCAGGCACATGTGACAGAAGAGAGAACAGCAGGGAAGTTTGCAGAGAAGGGGTTTGCAGAGAAGTTATTCTAATGATGGGCTAGGAATCCACACTAGATGAGAATTAAACTGAAGACCTGAGGCTGGTGACATGGTTCCAAGTTCAGGTGTTACTGAAGGATGGCTGGTGTCAGGAGACTCTGAGGAGGAGTCGAATGGTTGCAGTGGAGACCGGGGGTAGGGGGATGGATACCAGCATGTCCTGGCCAGCTTGGGGGCACACCACGCTCCAGGCAGAAGATCTTTGCTAGAAGTCAGCCCTGCTTGGATGCTTTCTCACCCCATGCCTTGCCAAGCTTCACAACCTTGAGCTTGTGACATTCTCTAAGACACAATTTCTTTCTCTGCAGAATAGGATGCTATCCACAGGGAATTTACATATTATGATAGTCAACATGAGGGCAAGCAAGTCAAACTTCTTCCTGGCACATAGTATAAATCTAGTAGAAGTTACTTTCATTCCATTTCCTCTTATCCCTGTACCCGTTTACATGAGGATGAAGAAAGTTCATCCTCTTCTCTTTGCATGTCTTCCTCTCCTGAGTAAGAAGTCTTATTCTTCAGATAGGTATTATTTAAAATGCCATAAGTTTGCTTAGACCTTAAGCAGTGTGATCACAGAACATGAGCCATTAGCTAGATTTTCAAGTGAACTGGAAAGACAAATGTATAATTTATATAAAAATAATCAGATATTTGTATGTGCATACACAGATAAGATTACTTAGTGGTGGAGGCCAGTAAGATGCTTTTTTTTTTCCTGCCCCAGGTTATGGATAAATATGGAGAGTTCTATGGCCGAGACAGAATCAGTGAGTTACTTGGCATGGATAAAGCTGCCCTGGACTTCAGCGATGCCCGGGAAAAGAAGAAGCCTAAGAAGGACAGCTCCCTGTCAGCCGTGTGAGTGTTACTTCTGCTCTCTCCCACAGGTCTAGGTGGAAAGGAGGGAAAATTAACACACTTCTGAACATGCTAGTATCTTGACTTTCTTTCCTTCCTTGTCAGAGGAAAAGAGAGAGGAGAGAAACAGAACATATATACAATCTGATTTTGAACCTCTGGGTAATTTGAGCTATGGAATCATTGGATTTATAATCCATTGATTTTTTAAATGTTTATCACAGTATCATTTTTCTAGCTTTATTGATCTATAATTGGCATATAGCAAAATGCTTTGACTTAATGTATATCATGAAATGATGACCATAGTAAGTTTAGTGAACATCCATCATCTGTAGATACAACATTAGATAGAAAAAAAAAATTTTTGCCTTGTGAAGAGAACTTTTAGGATAATTGATTAATTTTGGAAGGTGACTTTTCCACCACTTACATAAAGCAAGGAAAAAAATTAAGAAGTTATTACTCTTAATTTGATTTACCTTTTTATCCCTAAATGCCGCTTAAGTCAAAGTCAAAGATGCAAAAGCATAATATTTGACTATTTTTGTAATACTTCCCGTTTGAAAATAAGGTAGTTTTCTTGTTTTGGAAAAGGGAATTACGTAGGCCTTTTATAAGAAATGTTCAAAGTTCATATCCTTTTATTATAATTGTTGTGTTTTATTTAAATTGCAAAGACTTGGTATGCGGAAGTGCTGTACCATCATATTATTCCTTGGAAAGTTTACTTTTATTGTGCTCACATGGAATAGTATGCTGTGATATAACTAGAAGTATATAAACCAGTTGGATTGAATTCACTCACTGGAGACTGAATTACACACACACACACACACACACACACATATACATATAGTGGGAATATACATACATACACACACACACGTATATCTCTATATTGTAAATTTAATCAACTGTGACCCTAGAATAAATGTAAAGCCTACATACCTTTAAAAATCTAACTTCTTATTTTAGCTACTTAATGATTTTTAGAACAAGGGTACTAATTACCTTCCCTTATCTGTATATTTAAAGGGTCAAATAGTAATGCGGTAATTCCTTTGAAAACAGATATTTAAGGTTCTGTAGAGCAGTGTTAGTTTGTCCTAGATAAATATTTTAGGAGTTCCCTGGTGGCCTAGCTGTTAAGGATATATGGCTTTGTATGGGCACATTAAAATAGGGGGTCAGCTCACCTCCCGAGGATAGATTGGCTTCCAGCAGCCAGAAAGCATGCATGTTTCTTCTTCTGTATCTTCATGAGGTAAGAGGGGAGCTTATATCTCAAAACCATCTAGCAAAACTCCTCAGACTCTGGCTTGTTTACCCCTGAACCAATCCTGTGGCTGGGTGAATGCCATCTCCTGATTAGCCTAGGTCAGCTATGACCCATCTCTGGCAGGTAGAGTCAGCTTCACCCAAACAGCATCACTGCCACTGTTGATGGGGAAAGAGTATTGTGCACTACAGAAATGACATTCTGCTTAATGGTGTTGGTAGTAGACTTGTCACCTTAATGCATGATAGAGATGGAAAGGAAAGAAAACTTTATTAAAGTATATTTTATTTACAATATTCCAATTTCTGCTATACAACAAAGTGACCCAGTTATATATATTCTTTTTCTCATGTTATCTTCCATCATGGTCTATCCCAAGAGATTGGATATAGTTCCCTGTGCTTTACAGCAGGATCTCATTGCTTATCCATTCTAAATGTAATTGTTTGCATCTACTAACCCAAACCACCAGTTCATTCCACTTCCTCTCCCCTCCTCCTTAACAACCACAAGTCTGTTCTCTATGTCTGTGAGTCTGTTTCTGTTTTGTAGATAGGTTTATTTGTGTTATGTTTTAGACTCCATGTATAAGTGATATCATATGGTATTTGTCTTTCTCTTTTTGATTTACTTCACTTAGGATTAAAACCTTTAGTTGCATCCATGTTGCTGCAAATGACATTATTTCATTCCTTTTTATGGCTGAGTAGTATTCCATTGTATATATGTACCACTTCTTTATCCATTCATCTGTCAATGGACATTAAGTTGTTTCTGTGACTTGGCTATTGTGAATACTGCTGCTAAATTATGGTTTTTTCCAGATATATAACCAGGAGTAGGACTGCTGGATCATATGATAGTTCTACTTTGTTTTCTGAGGAACCTCCATACTGTTTTCCATAATGATTACACCAGTTAACATTCCCACTAAGAATTCCCTTTTCTCCCCATCCTCTCCAGCATTTGTTATTAATGATGGCCTTTCTGACCATTGTGAGGTGGTCCCTCCTTGTAGGTTTGATTTGTATTTCTCAAATAGTGATGTTGAGACACTGATTATTTCCCATGAAAGTAATCCAAAACAAAATAAGGGTTTAATATCAGGAGGTCTGAATTTCCATGGTAGTTTCTTACTTTATTTAAAAAGTCTTTTCAGAGTTCCTGTCGTGGCTCAGTGGTTAATGAACCCGACCAGGATCCATGAGGATGCAGGTTTGATCCCTGGCCTTGCTCAGTGGGTTAAGAATCTGGTGTTGCTGTGGCTGTAGTCCGATAGCTATAGCTCCGATTCAACCCCTAGCCTGGGAACCTCCATGTGCCGTTGGTGTGGCCCTAAAAAGACAAAAAAAAAAAAAAAAAGTTTTTCTATATGGATTGCCAAAAAACACATGAAAAGATGCTCAACATCATTAATTATAGAAAAACTTTTTAAATGAAGTAAGAAACTACCATGGGAAATTTAGACATCCTGATATAAACCCTTATTTTGTTTTGGATTACTTTCATGGGAAATAATCATAGTCGCATACAAATTGTCCTGTGTTTTATTTGTTTGCATCTCTTTTTTTAAGAAAAAGTATTTTCTAGAAACCCATTGTAAATATTCATGAAAATTTTAAAAAATTATTTAATAATAAAACTAATTATAGCTCAAAGACAGCCTTATTTCCTTTAAAAAAAAATCCTAGGCTAAAATAAATTAAAGCTTAACTCTAAGGGGAAAAATCTAAGAAGTCAGCTTAGATTATCAACTATTTATCACTGCATTTGTAATTTAAAATTGGCCTAATTAAAAGTAATGATAAGACTCAACAGTAAGTCTAGAGAAGCCCTTTTGAAAATAACACTAATAATATATGTATTATTATCATATCAGTTTCCTGGAATGTTGGAAAAGCTATAACAAAATTATAATTTCTAGCTCCATAAGTCAGTGACAAGTTCAGAAAAAATGAAAAAAAGTATATTTTAACACCTATCTTTTTTAATCTGTCAAGGTCTTGAATGTTTATGCTAAGATTCATTCATTCAACATTATTGAGAGACAGTCAGTGTGGGATACACTGTGCTTAGTGCTGGGGAGTTCACAGACTAGTGAGAGAGGTACAGATACACATGCAAACATACACACCCACAGCTATAGTACAACGTGGGAAACAATAACAAAGGGAGGTATGTCTACAAAGTGCTCTGGGAATCAAGGGGAAGCGTTAAATTCCTTCTTGGGGAGTTCCTGTGGTGGGCTCAGCAGTAATTAACCCAAGTAGCATCCATGAGGATGTGGGTTCGATCCCCTGGCCTCACTCAGTGGGCTAAGGATCCAGAATTGCTGTGGTTGTGGTGTAGGCTGGCAGCTGTAGCTCTGATTTGACCCCTAACCTGGGAACTTGCATATGCTGTGGTTGCAGCCCTGAAAAGAAAAATAAATACTTTCTTGGAAAGGAAAGGGAAAAGAGGAAGGGGCATTTCTAAAGACAAAAGGCCACAAAAACAGAATGAATAAGTTCTTTCATTGGCCAAATCAGTACAGCTATAAAATAAATGTGGGCCTTTATGCATGTTTTTTATTAGTTGAACCATAAATTATTCTGTTGGGATGCAGTTACAAATGTATAGTAAACATTAGGAAGGAAACCTTTGCTATACCTATGTTGGTTAATTTAGCACAGTTTCCAGGAATAATTATTAGATATAAAATGAATTTACCTTGTAGTTCATGTTAAAAGAGAAAAAGTGAAAAAGAAAGGACTGTGGTTAAAGAACAGAAAACAAAGACAGTGATGATTTGTTTTCCAAGATTGCACTACACAAAAAAGTTATCACCAGACTCTGGAATACATTGTCCAAGGGAGCTCTCAGCCCTGCCATGGGCCCCTGAGCTAGAACTCAGCTGCTGAAAATGCTTGCCAGCCCCATCCCATGGAAAATGAATGCCAGCAGGCTCTTGCAAGCCTGTTAGTCTTTGTCTCACATCCATATCTAAAAAGTCTTCTTTTTTGTCTTTCCAGACTGAACTCTATTGATGTGAAGTATCAGATGTGGAAACTCGGGGTTGTTTTCACTGACAATGTAAGCCAGTTTCATTACCACAAAGTAAAACACACTCTGATTCGACGAGTTCACTGGGCTTCTGCAAGTGGAAAGATGACTATTTAAGAAAGTTATTCAAATATCAGTGCATTTAATAGTGATCCTATCTAAGGAAAACCCATAGAAATATATGGTTCATAAGCTCATCTCTCATTCCATTTCTTTCGAGAGCTAAAAGATTAAAAGGAAAGTATATTTACACAAGAAAAACTGAGATACAAATTCATGTGTTTTCATTCAGGTTTCATTCAGGTTTTTTGAGCCATGGCATTCTTCAAATTTTTATCGATGTTTAAAGAGAAAGTTCTAAATAGCCTTTTTTAAAGCTTTTTAACATTAATTGGAATCTATTTGTTTCCACCAAATTAAGTAAATTGAAGTATCTGTGTTCTTTTTCTTAATGGATTCTGTGAGTTAAACACAGGACCCAAGTAGATATCCAAATACAATGAAAAAAAAAAAATCACTCGTGACCGAAAGCCACCAGCTGTCAAGGCAGAGGATCACACTTTACTACTTCATTCGCTCAAGAGCTTAACATACACAAACTGATAAAGCTAATTAAAATTATATAAGTTTATAGTCTAAGAAGAAAGGTCAGTGGACTGGTTATAACAGAAGGAGGTCAGAGTAGCTTTAGACAATAGTATGTATTCCACTTTCTGACTTGCTTTTCTCTCATTTCGTCTTCCTAGTCCTTCCTCTACCTTGCCTGGTATATGACCATGTCTGTTCTTGGACATTATAACAACTTTTTTTTTGCTGCTCACCTTCTTGACATTGCTATGGGATTCAAGACGTTAAGAACCATCTTGTCATCAGTAACTCACAACGGCAAACAGGTACAAGTTTATCTTTTCTTACCCCTGCAGAAACAAAAAAAGCAACAAATCTTCCAGCAGAAGACACACCAAACCTCCAGTGACAGTGTACAGTTTTAAAGATTTTTGAGAACAGAGGATCTGCACTTTTTCTCCTAAAAACCACAAGCATTCATAGTTTGAAAGTCTCTCGAGACCTACATTCAGGTCTTGGCTTGAATGGTTACCTGTGTGTGACCTTGGGTAAATTATTTAATGTTCTTAAATGTCACCTCCCTCATTCTGTAAAATAAATACAATAAAAATATCTACCTTATGAAGGTATAGTAAAAATTAAATAAAAACATAAATGTAAATGTCTTAGCACAGGCCCGGGAAAATTAAACACTCAGGAAAATAGTTACTATTTTGTTCCTAAAAGGGTGTTTGCTCCCTTTGATACTGTTGGGAACTAAAATGTGTTGTAACATCCTAATGCACAGGTTATATTAGCAATAAAATACAAAATGTTACTTTTTTTTTTTTTCTGGACTGTGCCCACGGCATATAGAATCTCCCAGATCAGGGATCGAACCCACATCAAAGCAGCGACCTAAGCCATAGCAGTGACAATGCTGGATCCCCAACCCGCTGAGCCACCAGGGAACTCTGAGATGCTGCATTCTTAATATGGTATTTTTAAACTAGATATTTATGAGTTATTTTCTCTACTTTTAAATTGGGCAAAAAGAATAATAATGTTTTGTACTTTACAAGGTCATACTTACTTAGAAGAAAGATGAAAGAAAAAAAAAAAGGAGTTCCCGTCGTGGCGCAGTGGTTAACGAATCCAACTAGGAACCATGACGTTGCAGGTTCAGTCCCTGCCCTTGCTCAGTGGGTTGACGATCCGGCGTTGCCGTGAGCTGTGGTGCAGGTTGCAGACGCAGCTCGGATCACGCGTTGCTGTGGCCCTGGTGTAGGCTGGTGGCTACAGCTCTGATTCAACCCCTAGCCTGGGAATCTCCATATGCCGCGGGAGTGGCCCAGGAAATAGCAAAAAGACAAAAAAAAAAAAAAAAAAGAAGAAGAAGAAAGATGGCTTAATTCCAGATAATCAGCTTATGTTCTAATGAAACTGATTTGTAATGTTGAAACTTTCATTTTTTTTAATAAACCTATTGATTCATTCTCTATTTATAAAGTGTCCACCAGGAGGTAACACATTCTGTGTTAGTTATTTAGAGTAATGGAGTCCTTCTTTTCCAGAACTTTATAAATCCAACATTTTTTTTTTTTTCTTTTAGGGTCACACCTGCAGCATATGGAAGTTCCTGGGCCGGGGTCAAATTGGAGCTGCACAGCCACAGTCCCAGCCACAGCAATGCCAGAACCAGATTGCATCCAAGATCTGTGCCACAACTTGCGGCAATGCTAGATCTTTAACCCACTGAGTGAGTCCAGGGACCAAACCCGCATGCTCATGAGTGCTAGTCAGGTTCTTAACCCCTGAGGCACAATGGGAACTCCCCAGCATATTTTTAAATCAGTACCCTCCCAATAAACTTGAATTATGTCCGTGGTTAAATTCGCATGACCCTCAGTTTTCTGAATGGCAGCAGACTGTTCATATATATGTCACTCTAGTTTATGAACATGACATGCATAGCACATCATGAGTCCAGTGACAAAAAGCACACTGTGCTTTTTCATCGGTCAGTTAATAAATTGGTCTTGAGCTTCCAGCCCAAAGCACTGGAGAGGCTCAATCTATGGAGTATTTTCATGCAAGAAGTTTAGCACTATTCTCAATTAATTTCTAAACTTTTGTTAATTTCTAAACTTCATTCCTTCTCTTTTTGAGATATCAAATTTTCATTTGCAGCGATATATAGCACTTGGTAGTCCTTAATGGTAAAGTGTGCAGAAATTTACAGTGGCTTTGTACTTAGTTTATAGAAGTGAATTAAGCCTTCTACTAAAACATGTTCTTTCCAGGTAATTATGAAGCAATTTTAAAAAGACCTAATATATTGCTGCCAAGTCAAGAACACAGGGGTATGCTGTAAATAGAGGAATAGATGTAAAAAAGAGTGCATTTTAGTGTTTAGAATTCCTGTAATAGAACCCAAGGTATATCTTCACCAACTTTAAAATCACATTTTAAAAACATACATATGCAGGGAGTTCCCATTGTGGCTCAGCAAAAATGAATCTGATTAGCATCCATGAGGATGCAGGTTCGATCCCTGGCCCTGCTCAGTGGGTTAAGGATCTGGTGTTGCTGTGAGCTGTGCAGTAGGTCAATCTGACATTGCTGTGGCTGTGGCATAGGCCAGCGGCTACAGCTCCGATTAGACCCCTAGCCTGGGTACCTCCATATGCCACAGGTGTGGCCCTAAAAGACAAAAAATAAAAATTAAAAATACATATTCATAAACAAATTTTATGTATATTCATATATGTATTCTATGTTTGTAAATACATGTATATGTATATGCATATATACATTTAAGTATTAAGTATAAATTGGAATTAAAGATTACATAGAGCTGAAAGAAGGCTTTTCAAACTGACATTTACTTTTACATTGAAAAAATTTTGTCTTCAAAATGGTGTTAGTTATTAGCTAACTCATAACTAGTTATTAGTCTTTCCCTTTGATCACTGCTTTCTTAACAAAGCCAGACTTCTTGGTTTTATTTCTTTTAATATTTATATTACACATTATTAACAGTTGTACACTTCCAGATGTTAGAAGCAATACAAATTCCTGTTTAGTTTTAGGATGTAATTGAAAGAAAACATGATTTACAACCCCTCTCACTCTCCTAACAAAAATGAGATACTTTTTATTAGGAATTTAAATTATTTAAAGAGAATAGTCCATTTAAAAGGAGAGGAAGTACTTGATGTAGTGTCTACTACCAAATATTTAGATGATAGAAAAGGAACATTTTAAGCTGCTTATTCATATTATTAATATCAATTTGGATAGAAAACTAAATCAGAGCTTATCTATTCCAGTTATAGTATGCATTTATTAAGCAATTAAGTAGTCAAGTTTTACATAAAATAATCTGACAACTCGGTAAAACAAAGAGATTATGAAAATTTCTCCACTTTGGGGTGGATAAGAAAGGTATGTTATGAAGTGTGGATTCTGTCATCCACTGACTTGTATTTCTAATATATGTTCAATGTCACATTGCTTCCCAGCTTGTATTAACTGTTGGCCTATTAGCTGTTGTGGTATACCTATATACTGTTGTGGCATTCAACTTTTTCCGAAAATTCTACAATAAGAGTGAAGATGGGGATACACCAGACATGAAATGTGATGACATGCTAACGGTAAGTTCATGCACTTTAATCTCATATGAATGAAAATCATTTTCCTGCTTCTTCAACCCAAGAAAGTATGTAGTTGTTCTTTAACAGGGCAACACAGAAAATAGTAGGCACAGCCGAAAGTTTAAAGAGTTGACAATTTTCATTTTTCATGGAACATGAAGAACCATTTCTGCCAGTTTTGCACATCTGCTGCATCATCCTGATAAGAAGTAGACTCCACTTAGAAGTGGAGAGATTAATGTAAATAATTTGTTGTTTATATGGCCTAGGACAGCAGGTAAAATTATTTCCTTATACAATATCTAGAAAGCTTAGGGATTTGTTCACCTTAATGACCAACTGAAATTACTGACTTCCAAAAAAACCTCTCTTTTATCCAGGCTTAAAGTACCCTTTTAGTCTTAGTTTTAAAATCAAAAGATGGTAAAGGTATCACACTGCTTATTCACTGTTCTAAACCTGCATCTCTGATATTGGAAAATCAGAAATTACCATACCTGAGATGCTAGACTGAGGATGAGAAAATTAGACAAAATATTTAACCTCTAGCTGGAAAGGGATGAGTCCCTTCAGTGAGCCCCAAATTAAGATACCTACCCAGTCGGCACTGGTTTAAGTAAAAGAGATGAACATAATGACACTAAAATTACTCTAGAAAAAGTAAACATCCCAAAGGAATAATGAGAGAGAACTACTAATCTTATAAAGACTACTAATTAAGACAGTTTTTGTACTAGAAAATGACAGATCAGTGGAGTAGAGAGTCTAGAAATAGATTTAGATACACATGGAAATTGAAAGTATGATAAAGGTAGCTTTAGAAACCATGAAATGAAAAATCATTCAATAAATGGTATTAGTTTCATAGACATACTCTTTGGGGAAAATTGATAAAAATAGATGCCAATCAAGTTCATTACATCAAAATAAATTCCAAATGAAACAAGTATTTCAGTGAAAAAAAAATAAACAGAATTTGACTTTTGAAATGATAACAGTTTTTAAATGGGGAAAGGTCTTTCTGAGTATGACATAAAACCTAGGATCCATGCAAGCATAAAAAAATAACTTTAAAAGGGAACAACTATAAGGAAAATTTTAAAGACAGATGACAAGCTGGCAAAAATATCCTGAACACTATGACAAAGGGCCAGTTTCCTTAATTTACAAAGTCTTTATCATATCAGAAAGAAGAAATAATAAGCCAATAAAGAAATAAAGTATATGACTAAATAATTCATAGTAAAAGGAAAGATGCTCAGCCTCTATCATAATTTTAAAAATGCAAATTGGAGGAGTTCCCTGGTGACCTAGAAGTTAAGGATCAGCAATGTCACTGCTATGGCACGGGTTCCATCCCTGGCCTAGGAATTTATACATGCCACAGGCATGGCCAAAAACAAAAAAACACAAACACACAAATCAAAACAATTGCCACTTTTCCCTATCAGGTTTGTGAAATATTAAAGTTTGTTAATACCCAGAGTTACTGAATTGATTGAAAAACTGGTACCTTCATGAACACTTTGGGGAATTTATTTTATGGGGTTTTTTTTTTGTCTTTTTAGGGCCACACCCATGGCATATAGAGGTTCCTAGGCTAGGGGTTGAATCAGAGCTGTAGCGACTGGCCTACACCTCCGCCACAGCAATGCCAGGTCCAAGCCACATCAGCAACTTACACCACAGCTCATGGCAATGCCAGATCCTTAACCCACTGCCAGGGATTGAACCTGAGTCCTCATTGATGCTAGTCAGATTTGTTTCTGCTGAGCCATGAGGGGAACTCCCATTTTGGGGAATTTAAATGAATAATTTTAGAGAAAGTTTTTAATACCTATCAATTTTTTTTTGGCCACACTTGCAGCTTGTGGAAGTTCCCTAGCCAGGGATCAAACCTACACCACAGCAGTGACAATACTAGATCCTTAACCCACTGCACCACAGGGGAACTCCTCTATTAAATTTTTAAGTGTACTTGCCCTTTGACTTATCAGTTCTACTACTAGTAATTGACCTGTTTATTCACAAATATGCATCTGCATATGCAAGGATATTAGCTTCCATCACAATTTGAAAATAATATAAATTAGCTATAGAGTCCTAATTAATTTGTTTAAATGTTTTTATTAAAGTATAGTTGACTTACAATATTCCTTCCAGTTCTGCTATTGATTAAGTAAATTATAGTATCCATATAATGGAAAAGTGTGTACCTTTTAATATATCAGGCAAATTTGTACATGCCAATATGGAAAGATACATAGTTTATATTCAAGTGGGGAAAAAAAAGCAGGATCCTAAAGAGTATTTTGATAGAATCCTAACTGTACAAGATGGTACACACATGAGATGTATACATATGAGATGCTTTAGTATTTGTGTATGATTTTTCTGGAAGGACACCTAAGAAGCTGTTAACCAGGGTTCCTCTAGGAAATAGGACCACAGATCAAGGAGAGAGAAAACGTATGCTTTAAGAGATTGACTGGTCACTAATAGTAACCTCTGCCAGAGTCACTAACTGGAGACACTTACCACCACCACCACCTCTTTTTGCTTCCCACGTGCCTGCCCTATCCCCCCAGGCCCAGCAAGGAAGATGCTTTAGAGAGCCTTCCTCGCCTCTCCTGCATGCTGCCTTTAATACCACCTGTCTCTCTACCCATGACCCTGATGACTTGGTCAAAGGCAGGGAGGGGAACAGAGGGCTGGAGGAGGCAACAAGGCACAAGGGAGAATCCGTGAGTACTAACAGCAGACCCTGTGCCTACACTGACTCCAGGGAGAGTCATTTATGTTCCAGGAGAAACACCCAATGGTTATATATCTCACAATTCACCAGCCTCAGGTACGAAGTTTTCTTGAGGTTAATCATTGCCAGAGGCTGTGATGCCCAGCAAACCACTCAAGATTGATGGAAGGTAGGGATGATTTCAGAGGGTGAAACACGGTGGCCTCTGTCGCAGTGGGAGCAATAGATGACTTAGATACCCCTCTCCTGCCACTGTAAGACCCCAGAATATGCTCTGATGTCAGGAGTCCCATTTGACCCTAGTCCAGCTGTCCCAGCAGTACCCTTAAATGACTACCTTTTAAATCTCGCTCCCAGGATGAGTTTCCATTGCTTCTGTTAATTCCATCAATGGACTTCTTATGATAAGAACCCATGAGTTCTTTGAACAAGAGGTAGGTTAGGAAGACAGGTGTTGTCACTGCCTTCACCTGGTTGATTTTACTCAATTACGTGGAATATGTATAAAGAAGGTGGAGAAGTTTGCTTCACTTTAGGATGAGGAAAATAGGCTTCTTGATGTTTCCAAGTATGGGCTTGAGACTGAGCTACAGCTAGGATTTTGTTCAGTTTCAGGGATTTCTATCTGTAGGGACAAGACTACTTCTGACCAGCTCTGTCATAGGTGTTATATCTCTACACATAACAATAAACGTATCTTGCCTTTGGCTAGGTATGGTTAGAAGCATCATCAGTATGCATCTTAGCTGTTCCTTTCTTGCAAAAGAAAACTCAGTTCCAAGATAAAACTCCATCTCAGCTTCTACCTCTCTCATAACTAAGTACTGCTGCTACCAGTCAGGGGTCTGTGTAGCTTTGCACATGTCCATATCCAACTGTTTAAAACTCTCAAGTCAGAGGCCCCATTAACCTTCCAATTTTAGATCTGAAACCCCCTTTTAATTTACCTCTTATTAATGCTTGAGCAGGGAGGTTTTGAAGGAGCCAACAACATTTAAAATATAATGAATTGCTTTACTGGAGTGTTCATTAAAAATGGAGGCTTAGGAAGTTCCCCGATGGCTCAGTGGGTTAAGATCCAGTGTTGTCACTGAGGTGGCTTGAGTCATTGCTATATCATGGGTTCAATCCTGGCCCAGAAACTTCCTTGTGCTGCAGGTACAGCCAAGAACAAAAACAAAGCAAAAAAGTGGAGGCATAGTAAAACCAAATAGCTAGCAAGGCAGAATGATGGATTTAGGAAATGGTCAGATTTAATTGTTTTAATTCCCCAAAGAGAACCTGTTCTTAATGCCGGTCTCCTTTCATATTTCTTTTCCAAAGAGTGAAGTCTAGTATTCTCATCTGAGATTTGTTTTCTTCCTCGTTCACATCATATGTCATTGCTGTCGTCCTGAGTTTCCATCGTCTTTGTTGTTTCAGGTTGTTTCTTCCAATCTCAAGGAACATTGTAGGTTTTCACAGGCATGTAATTCCTCCGCCAGTGCTTCCTAACTTACAGCAGGTGGCACTGTAGCTGTGGTTTTGCAGACTCAGTGATGATTCCCACTTCAATTTCTTGCCTTCTTTCGTTCCTTATTTATTTATATAGGATCTTGGTGTTTTGAGCCAGAGAATCTAATTAAACCAGCAGTAACCTTGATAGAATTTGAGCCTACTCGCCAAGAATATAGGAGGAGAAAGTGAATAGTGATCTAAAGTTTTACAGCCAGGGCAAAAAGCTGACCACAGCTCGAGAGCCATGGAGACAGACTTGGCGGATATTCATCTCAAAAGAAGTGGTTCTTGACCTCAAAAGCACAGAGGGATCACCAGGAAAACTCTTTGTAAATCCACAGATCTTTAAGACCAACCCCAGCTCCCCTGAGGCAGAAGGTATAGGGAAGATATCAAGACCTGTGCATTTTGGAAAAAAAAACTTTCCAGGTGATTGAGATAGAAAGGATACTCCTAGAATAACCTAAGTAAAGCTGTTTAGGTTAATTGTTCTAAACTGTTTATTCTTTGAGAAGGTAGGGTAAAATAATCTGTTTCTCTCCAGTTCAGTCTTTCTCTTTTTTCTCTCCCTGTGTCTGTTTCCCTCTTCATTCTGCCTTCGTTTTTTCCAAAATAAAGATCTTATGAGGTTCTTCACCTATCCACTGGAAACTGTGACTCTTCAGTGTTCCCTAAAGGCAACATAAACAATGATTAACCCCAGAATGTATCCGTTTAGGAGGTGGATCGGGGGCAGAGTCACAGAATGTTAAATCTCGACAATGAACAACTGCCATGTCTCAGCTTGGGTAGCATAGGCACCTTTCTCCTGCATAACTCAGATTCTCTGAAGAAAGTGGCTGACCTTTTTGATACTCAGCGTGGCTTCTCATCAGGTTGAAGCTGAGTCTCTGAAAAGGAAGGGGAGGATGAAAGGGCTTCCCTTTTCAGGAGCAGAATAATGGTTTGGTGGCTGAAAGTCTGCTACCAATGTGAGCAGGTGTTCATGTTTCCTCTTATTCTAAACCATAGCAGCCATCTTTCTGCTATTTATAGTGATAACTTCTGATTAAGAAGGATAAGATTGGGAAAAATCAGCATCAAAATCCCACTGGTGGTTAAGGATCCAGTATTGCTGCAAGGTGTGGTGTAGGTCATAGAAATGGCTTGGATCCAGCATTGCTGTGGTTATAGTGTAGTCCCCACCTGCAGCTCCAATTCATTCCCTGGCCTGGAAACTTCCATATGCTGTGGGTGTGGATATAGAAAGAAAAATAACTCTAATGTTGAATTATGCATTTTATTCTTTTTCACTTTGGTGTCTCATTAAGCCTAAATAATCACATTCACAAAACTCTACCCATCTTTTCAGCATGACCACAAGCCAGTTATTGAAATATGGTAGAATCCCTTCCTGAAAATTCTTAGTTCTGTCATAGAATGGAGGTGAGCTATGAGATGAGGATTTTGCTGGGAGAGGCTAGGTGGCTGGTGAGAGACCTAAAAAGAAGGAGACATTTACTTTGGTAATTTAGTCTTGTTCCATGGTCTTGTTTTCAACTTAAATGTGTAAAAACTCAAAACAGATCAGCTGCTTGAGGATAGACTCACATTAACCAGATTCCTAAGAATCAGATGTATAAGTCGGTACCAGCATTCTACTCACTGAGAGTTCATGTAACAAATTGGTAGTCTCTTTCCAACAGAAAAAGTCAATGTAGGGGGCCAAATTATAATCCAAAAGTCTTGGTCAGCAGGAATTAGTAGGAGGAATTAGCCTCCTGATCTTAAGTCACATACATGTGAAACAAGCAGGAGCTGGAGACCTTGGACACCCCAGCATGTGAGTGGGGAACTGTAGTGATCCTCCGTTGGCCCACTGTGGGTGTTGGTGAGGAACATCAAAGGGACAGAATTTTACACGGAGAAGTGCCAGGTCTCAGCCAGGTAGATTGTCCAAATCGAGTTGCCAGCCCAAGGGGGCAATAGAGGGTTGGGATGGGATTACAAAGAAAGCTAAGAACAGGAATGCCAGGGAAAAATGGCCTTAATAATTCCATTCCCTGTGGCCACAGTTAAGCACATAGGAAGACAGATTTGGAGGCAAACACATAACCCTCAATTTTTCTTAATAAAAATAAGTGCATGCAGTAAGAAAATTCCAACAGTATGCGAGAGTATACAGTGAAGATAAAACTTTCTCTTCCCACAGATTCACTGTTAACAGTTTCAAGCCATGTTTTAGACAAACAGTTCTAAGGAATTAATGAAGTGTCCTGAGGGCTTTTTTAAGTGTTTTCAAAATTTTACTTCCAGAGATTGATTCAGTAGGTGATACCAAGAATCCAGAATGTTTCAGCCTCTGGGAGATGTGGATTCAGGGTTAAGTTGAGGCACCCATGGTCTCACTGTGCTGGCTGGCTGCCTTTTGCTCATTGTATCCCAGGCTAACAAACCTCTTTCCTGAGTGACCCAATCCTTCTTTAACTCTGTTCATCAAATTTCAGGCATCTGACTTAGGAAACTTTTTGTATTCTGTGTCCATCAGTAATTAGTTGTTGAATTATGAGCATTTTGGTGTCACCTTGCTGCCAATTCTTTGCCTGAACTTTGTGCTCTTTTAAAGTGACCTGAGAATTTGAGGTCTCTGGGTTGAGGCAGTCAGGTCTCCATGAGAACAGCTGACCACTCCCAGCATTTCACTCCTCAGTCATCCCATGAGTGATTTTTAAGTACCAATCATGTGCTAGACATTATTATGCATGGCTGATAGAGCAGTAACCAAAGTCATTCTTCTTATAATGGGACCAGTTCTAGTGGACTGAGATAGAGCATAAAACAGCAACTAAAAAATAAGTTAAGTGGTAGATACGAGTCTGGAATTCAGGTAAGAGACCCAAAGTGTAAATGGAAGCACTTTTAAGTAATTATCACAGGTGATATTTAAGTATGAAACTGAAGTTTCCCCAAGGGAGTGTCTAAAAAGGAAAAAAAAAAAGTCAAGGAACCCAAAGCTGGGCATTTGTTCATGAAGAGACAGGGAGATGAGGAAGAACTTGAAAAGGAAGGACCAGAAATGTAAGAGAAAACCAGGGGAGTGTGATGCCTCACCAGGTGAAGTCGCTGTTTCAGGATTTTGAAGTCACTGCCCCTTTTCTATGGCAGGTGGTGGGTCTTTGTTTTGCACTGATGGGTGACATCAGTTGGGTAAATCAGAGTGTCTGCAACAGTCTGAGGAGATCTCACGGAAGAAGGATTATTCATTGAGGTTCGAAAGAATGAGTAGGTTCTAATGGGATACAGATGAGACAGGATAATTTAAGAGAAGGAGACTCTGCAAGCAGAGATGTAGAACCAGGAGAATTGGATTTGGAGAAGGCATGAGTAGAGTGGAGGTCAGTTGGTGCTCGGGAACAGTAAAAGAGCATAGAGAGTGATGTACGGCTCAATCAGAGGCCTGGAGTGGAGAGTCTGGACTTATCCTGAATAAATATAAAACCCCAGATGCTTAAGCCAGCAGTTCTCAAGGGGTTCTGATATTGCTCTCTAAAGGGCCCTTGACAGTGTCTGCAGACATTTTCGATTGTTTATGGGGTGGGGTGCTATTATTGACATCTAGTGGGTAAAGGCCAGAGATCCTTCTAAAATGTCCTACAATGCCTAAGATGGATCCTAAAACCAAGAATTAGCTGGCCTAAAATGTTAACGTTGATGAGGCTGAGGAACCCTGCCCCAAAAGGACTTCACTGCACCCCTCTTTTTTTCTGCAATGGATACTTGCAGCTGTACATTTTATTGGTTGCTTTAATGTTTCAGAGTTTAATGATCTGCTATTTTCTCCCTGCCTCTGCCCTTCTTCTTTATTCAATAAACTAAAGCAAAAAAAAAAAAATGCATTCTATTCCACATAGAATAGATGAGAGGACAGTGAGTGTTATCAATTCTGGTTTTCTTCTCAATTTCTTTTCCTTTTTTTTTTTAGGGCCACACCCATGGCATATGGAAGTTCTCAGGGGTCAAATTGGAGCTGCAGCTGATGACCTACGCCACAGCCACAGCAATGCAGAATACTTAACCCACTGAGTGAGGCCAGGGATCGAACCCACATCCTCATAGATAATGATCAGGTTTGTTACTGCTGAGCCACAATGGGAACTCCTTCTCACTTAGTTTCTAACACTCCCATTCCTTATACACCTCCCCATTCCTCTGTTAGGTTTCTCTTCCCCCCACTGCAAAAATAAATATGGTTCTGTGGCCCTTGCTGTAATTTTAATGGGATTATCTTGTACCCGATGCTAGTGAGGTATTTTTTATTTCCTGCAAAGTGTGACAGCAGGTTCCAAGTATACAGTATCAAATTTTGTTTAAAAAAACAGCAGTGTGGAAGAACCACGTGTTTGCATCACAACTACAAATACTGAAACAAAAAGAGGCTATGTAGAATGCAAAAAGTCTCATCCTTCCTGGAGTGAGGATTAGGAGCTAGAGAGAGAACCTTAGGTGTGTTGAGCCTAAATGCAGGCAGTGGTCCTCCGAGAGTGATGCCATTGCTCTCTGCAGTGCTACATGTTCCACATGTACGTCGGAGTACGTGCGGGAGGCGGGATCGGTGACGAAATCGAAGACCCAGCAGGCGATGAGTATGAGATCTATCGGATCATCTTTGACATCACCTTCTTCTTCTTCGTCATTGTCATCCTCTTGGCCATAATACAAGGTAAGCATCACCCTCACGGATGCCCAAGAAGACCTAGAATTTGAGCTACATATTGGTGATGCTCACATTAAAGGTTAGAGGAAGAGTGTCAAGTGTTTCCTAGAAAAGCCAAATAGAAATTTTCCTTTCAGTGTTCCTTCATTTGAAATCTGTAGAGGGAAAAACAAAGAGGCAGTGGACCCTGGTCTAGAGGGAGATGGATACAGGTTTCTTGGGCTTCCTTTCAAATAACAGAATGGGAAGAGCACTCTCCTGGGCTGGGTTCCCAGCCCTACTGCTGACAACCTTTACAACTAGGGGTGGGTGAGCCATTTAACCACTTTGGGTCTATCACATTGGAAATTATATAAATCTCTAAACCATGGGTTGTTGGAAAGATCTCTTAAAAATTGATGTCTGTGCAGTGTGCCCTGTGGGCGTTGTTTTGTCATTCACATTTGAAGAAGCCGAGCTATCCTAAGTTGAAGTAATTTGGCTGAAGCGCACAGCTGAAAAGTGTCAGGACTCCAGCCCCACAGGGCCATGTTGACCCTGTTAGTTCTTCCCTTTTGCTCCAAGGTAACTTTGGGTGGGGTGAATTTTTTCCTCCTTTTATTCCAAGGTAACTTTTTTCCTTCAGAAAAATCATTCATGCTGTCTTTTTCTGCTCACACATTTATCCTAATTTGAATTAAATGTCTAAGTTCCACAGGCATAAAATGGTACCTTTTTTTCAGTAAAATACATGAGCAAGGTAAAGGATTTATAATCCTTCCTTTATGTCTTTTATTGAGTGCATTTTATAAGTGAGGCAACATCATGCAACTTGGAAGTAAACATGCAGCTGGCAAGTCCCAGGAGAAAAGGGGACAGAGACAGAGCAGTAGGAGGCATTTTGTGGTTCATGGCCACAGTTCATAACCTTATGGAAAGTTTATTGATGAGGAACTTGTGGGGAAAAAAATGATTTGAGGCACATTCCTCACAGTTCATGTGGACGTGTCTGATTTGCAAATTAGCACTTGAAAATTTTATCAATGGCTTTTTCTGTACTTTACAACACAATACATCTCATTGCTCCTTCTTGGCATGAAGTAGGTAGTAGTAACATGCTATCTGTTGATGCCAAGATAACCAAAGGCTTTTCCTACTCTGTCGCTTCATGTTTAACCCCCTTTTCAGGCAATGTGTGCCCCAGGAACCGCATGTATTTCTGTCCCCAGAAAGAGAATGCCACTACCCTCCTAGAGTTCTCAGCATTTCTCAGTGTGGCTGTTCATGATCCCTTTCCTAAAAGGATGAGCCAAGGGGCTCCGAGTTTCATCGTTGTTCTCTGATGGATAAAGATTAAATCATGTCTTTATTTAACACTAGGTTTAATTATTGACGCCTTTGGGGAACTAAGAGACCAACAGGAACAGGTCAAAGAAGACATGGAGGTAGGTCTCTCTGTTGCTGACTCTGCATGTTTATTGTTACAGATGCTCCTTGTCCTCACTGCCTTTTACCCAAGAATCATGAACGTTGGAGAAAGGGGAAAGGCCATGAACAATGTGTGTCCTCGTTGTCCTGTTTTCAATTCAGGCAGTACATCTGAACAAGCTTTGTTGCTGGGCTGTGTTGTGGGCTCCATGTCCTTATAAACAGGAATATGGCCCCATTGATGCTTCTGTTCCATAGAGAGCAGGAAAACCATCCATTCGGAATGATGGATTCACTGACAGGAGTTCCCATGTGGCTCAGCGGGTTAAGAACGTGACTAGTCTCTGAGGATGAAGGTTTGATCCCTGGCCTTGCTCAGTGGGTTAAGGATCAGGCAGTGCCATGGCTGTGGTGTAGACCTGCAGCTGCAGCTCTAATTTGACCCCTAGCCCAGGACCTTCCATATGTTGCAGGTGCAGTGTAAAAAAAACAAAACCAACCCCCCCCCCAAACAGAATGATGGATTCACTGATGTAAGGAAATAGGTGACTACAGAGCCCTGTGATGAGCCCTTTATAGGGGGAAACCCTGAGTGCCAGGGTCTCAGGCTATTGTCCGATTTCCTCATGGATGACAAGAAGATTTCTTCAAAGAAGGGATACCCAAGCTGAGGCCTGAAGATTGCAGAGATGTGGGTTTGAGGAAGACAGTAGCACAGTTTTGCAGTTTTAGGCAACCTCCCCACCCCGCCATACTCACCAGGGATACCGTTCACATTGGATTCTGTGAGAATGTTCTGAGGTTCCATATACCAAGGCCCTGATTTTAGGGAATTTTTTTCTTGGAAGCATAATTGGCTGAGGATGAGGCATTACATTCTCGTAATGGGGCTCGAGAGGAAAGGAAGGCCAACTAATTAAGAGCCTAATAACTCATTTGAGAAATTTGCACTGTAATTTATAGTCTAGGAAACAATATAAGAGTTTTAAGCCAGGCAGCGGGGTGAGCAGATTTACATTTTTTTTTTTTTGGTCTTTTTAGGGCTGCACATACAGCATATGGAAGTTCCCAGGCTAGGGGTCAAATCGGAGCTACAGCTGCCAGCCTGCACCACAGCCATAGCACTGCTGAAACCAAGTGGCGTCTGCGACTGACACTGTTGCTCACAGCAATGGATGGATCCCTTAACCCAGTGAGTGAAGCCAAGGATCGACTCTGCATCCTCATGGATCGTAGTCGGGTTCGTTACCACTGAGCCATGATGGGAGCTCCCAGATTTACATTTTTAAAAGATAACTGTGGACTGATGGATTAAAATGTGGGGAGTGAACTGGACACTGGTGCCCACAGGGTAGGAAGTGGCCACTTCTTGCCCCTTGTCATGTCAGTATCTAGTTAGGAAACCTTTTCTAGGGAGGATATGATAAGTCTTTTTGCTGAAGCAGTGCCAGTGAGGATGTGGGAGCCAGACAGACTCAAGCACTACTTTGGGGTTGGCCTGAAAAGAACTTGGTGATTGGCTAAATGTAGAAAATTAAGAGTTTAGAGCCTCTAGAACGAAGCATGGCAACTCATTTAGACACAGAGAAACCAAGAGAGGACATCAGGGGAAGGACAGGTTCCCAGGAAGACAGTGAAGTGTGAACCTGCTTAGGGAAGAGACACTGAATGGTGTATAAGACCAGACTGCCAAATGGAGCATTTCTGCTGTTGATCAGTAAGTCAGGGAGAATTAGAAATTATCTTAATCATCTTGATTCTAGGCTCCCGAATCTAGGGTATCATAAACATGCCTCCGATGGTATTAAACAGCTTCTAAAATGCAGGGAAGATGAGCATCTGGAGCCACATGAGGACAATAATTACTGAATTCATTCAAGCTGATACATAGGAAATGCTAATGATGAAATGGCCCCGCTTCCCCCTGGGTTTTGGGTACCAGGGCTGCAGATGGCAGACCTAGTGGGTGAAGAGAGAGATGATTGGGATGAAAGAGAAGAGAGCAGACACCCTGTTTCTAGAATATCCCAGTGTGTATGTTCATTAGGTAATTGTGTGCCTAGCACAGTGCCTGGCACATGGACGACCTTCTCTGAGTTGTTGATTAAATGCCTTACAGCCTGGTATTTGGTTTGGTCCTCCACAGATGGAAAGTATCTGTGCCTTCCTCTCTGCCCTTGGTCATCAGACTTGCCTAGGATTAAGTACCAAGTTTGCAGTTTCAGTGGAGGATGCATTCTGTTCTGCCTGGTACCTTGAATCAATGTCATGAACAAGAGTGATCACCAAGCTGGGGAAAATAGAAAAAAGATGTTGCCTTTCAGCCTATGCTCTTCTTTCTGCCTTTGTTGTGTCTTGCTGCTGGTTTCTTTTTTCATTTAAATACACAGCAAGATAGAGTGGGGACAACCGTTAAACAGATATTTGGGTGCCTGGCACAGCCATCTGGGATGATCTTTTATGTAGGCTGATTAAACCAAGTAGTTGCCCCTGGGTGGTAAGGTGGTTATTCCTTTGGTTGTGCTTTCTGAATTCTGACCTTCCATATTTGCCTTTGTCTTCTAGACCAAGTGCTTCATCTGTGGCATAGGAAATGATTACTTCGACACTGTGCCACATGGCTTTGAAACCCACACTCTACAGGAACACAACTTGGCCAATTATCTGTGAGTGTGCCCGACTCCCCTGCCTCTCCAGGTACCCAAGCATCCCCTACCTCAGCCAGCTGGAGAAACAGGAGAGAGAGCACCTCTCTGTACGATTGGCCTGAGGCGTCTTATACTTCTTAGAGGGAAAGACCCACAACTGGTGGTTTTGCCCCAGGAGTAGGTTGACTCAGGAAGTGAAATAGTGATCCTCCATGTGAAGGATACTTTCTAGAACATGAAATGAAAAGGTAGAAAAGATAAGCCGAGTACATACTGAGCCTCTCAGACAGCTTTGGCCATGTTTCTTATTTCAAATAATACTCCAGCTGCTTCCTAGAGATATATGAATCTCCATTTTTCTTTGCTGAGGACCCATAGATCTCTTTAAGCACTATTGGAAACACAGTTAAACATTGCATTTAAAAAAAAAATACGTAGAAATCTGTTACTTGGAACTTGCCAAGACCGCAATTGGGTACAGTATTATTTCTTAATCCATTTCTAACCTGATTTTAATATCTAACAGAAGAGAGTGTGGAATTACAGCAGTTTTTAAAAAGTTGGCTTTAGATTTCACAGGTTTGTGACATTAGGCAAGTCATGTAACCTTTATAATCCACATTTTTCCACATTAGGGTTGTGATTTGTGCCCTATGAGTAAGTAAATATGGATACTGTTGTGGGGGGTGGGGAGGATCCTCCAAAGAGGTATAATTTGATCTGTTCATACATGTTAGCTCCTTTGAAAAAAAATCTTAAAAGAAGGTTAAGCTTTTGGTCCCATGGTGGTTTTTTTTTTTTTTTTTTTTTTTTGCTTTGCGGTTCTGACCCATTTATTTGCAATGCCATTAAAAGTTAGCTCATAGCAGAATCCAAAGTATCTGTTTATGCTTCTATTTACATATAATCCGTTTATGATTACTCTATTTGTAGGTTTTTTCTGATGTATCTCATAAACAAGGATGAAACAGAGCACACAGGACAGGTAGGTAAACAGTAACTATATATCTTCTGAAAGAAATGATCATAGAATCTCTGCACATTGGAACGAACTGTGTGCATTAAACATTAATGGTTCCCATTGTGGCTCAGCAGTAACAAGCCCAACTAGTATCCATGAGGATGTGGGTTGTATCCCTGGTCCAGCTCAGTGGGTTAAGTATCTGGTGTTGTTATGAACTGTGGTGTAGGTCACAGATATGGCTCAAATCCTGTGTTGCTGTGGCTGTGGTGTAAGCCAGCAGCTGCAGCTCTAACTCAACCCCTAGCCTGGGAACCTCCATATGCTGCATGTGTGGCCCTAAAAAAAAAAAAAAAAAAAAAAAAAAAAAAAAAATCAAATAATAATAGTAATTGCCTTAAATGTAAATGGATTAAATGCTTCAAGCAAAGGAATACAATGGCAAAATGGATACAAAAACAAGACCCATATATATGATATAATAAAGACTCACTTCAGATCTAGGGACACATACAGACTGAAAATGAGGAGATAGAAAAAAGTATTCCATGCAAATGAAAATCAAAAAGTACTGGAGTAAAAATACTAACATCCCCAAAAAATAGACTTTAAAAATAGTTATAAAAAACAAAGGACACTTCACGATGATCAAAGGATCAATCCAAGATATAATAATTATACATATCTATCCACCCAATATAGGAGTACTTGAATATATAAGGCAAATTAACAGACATCAATGGACAGAGCATCAGGACATAAAGTCAGTAAGGAAACATGGGCCTTAAGTGACATATTAATCCAGATAGACCTAATTGAGAAGTATAGAGCATTCTGACTGAAAGCAGCAGAATACATGCTTTTCAAGTACACTTGGAATATTCTCCAGGATAGATCACATACTAGGCTACAAAGCAAGGCTCAGTGAATTTAAGACAGTTGAAATCATATCAAGCATCTTTTCCTACTATAAAGCTATGAGATAAGAAACCAACTACAAGAGGAAACTGCAAAAAACAACCACATGATGGCTAAACAATATACTACTAAACAACCAATGGGTCACTGAAGAAATCAAACAAGAAACCAAAAAATACCTAGAGACAAATGATGATGAAAACATGATGATCCAAAGCCTATAGGACACAGTAAAAGCAGTTCTAAGAGGAAAGTTTATAGTGATACAAGATTACCTCAAGAAATATCTCAAATAAGCAACCTAACCTTACACCTGAAGCAACTGAGAAAGAACACACAAAACCAAAGTTAGTAGAAGAAAAGGAATAATAATGATCAGAGCAGAAATAAACAAAATAGAGATGAAGAAATAATAAAGGTCGGTGCACCTAAAAGCTGGTTCTTTAAAAAGACAAAACTGATAAATCTTTAACTAGACTTATCCAGAAAAAAAGGGAGAGGGCCCAAATCAATAAAATTAGAAATGAAAAAGAAGTTATAACCCAAACCACAGAAAAACAAGGAGACATAAGTGACTACTACAGGCAACTCTACATCAATAAAATGGACAACCTAGGAGAAATGGACAAATTCTGAGAAAGGTACAATTTCCCAAGATTGAACCAGGAAGAAATAGAAAATATGAACAGTTACAAGTACCAAACTTGAATCTGTGATTTAAAAACTTCCAACAGGAGTTCTCATCGCAGCTCAGCAGTTAACAAACCCGAGTAGCATCCATGAGGACATGGGTTTGATCCCTGGCCTTGCTCAGTGGGTTAAGGATCCATGAGCTATGGTGTAGATTGCAGACACAGCTCAGATCCTGCATTACTGTGGCTGTAGTGTAGGTTGGTGGCTACAGCTCTGATTGGACCCCTAGCCTGAGAACCTCCAGGTGCAGCCTTCAAAAGACAGAAAAATAAAAATTAAAAAAAAAAAGAAAATAAAAATAAAAACTTCCAACAGACAAAAGTCTAGGACCAAATGGCTTCACAGGCAAATTCTATCAAATATTTAAAGAGTTAACACCTGTCCTTCCAAAACAATTTCAAAAAAATTGCAGAGGAAGTCACACTTCCAATCCATTTTATGAGGCCATCATCACCCTGATACCAAAACCAGGCAAAGATGCCACAAAAATGAAAATTACAGGCCAGTATCACTGATGAACATGGATGCAAAAATCCTCAACAAAATACTAGCAAACACTATCCAATAATACATTAAGATGGTCATTCACCATGATCAAGTGGTATTTACTCCAGGGATGCAAGGATTTTTCAATATCTGTAAAAAAAAAAAAAAATTCATTGTAATATATCACATTAACAAATTGAAGACTAAAAACTGTATGATCATCTCAGTAGGTGAAGAAAAAGATTTTGATAAAATTCACCATTTATGATAGAAAATTCTCTAGAAAGTGGTTATAGAAGGAATCTACCTCAACATAGTAAAAGCCAATTATGACACACCCACAGCTAACATCATTCTCAGTGGAGAAAAGCTGAAAATATTTCCTCTAAGATCAGGAACAAGATAAAGCTGTCCATTCTCACCTCTTTTTTCAACATAGTTTTGGAAGTCTTATTCACAGTACTCAGAGAAGAAAAAGAAGTAAATGAATCCAAATTAGAAAAGAAAACAAAACTATTACTGTTTGCAGAGGACGTTATACTATATAAAAGACATGAGACAATCCTACACTACCAGAAAACTATCATAGCTCTTCAATAATTTGGTAATGTTTCAAGATACAAAATTAATACACAGAAATTTGTTGCATTGCTATATGCTAACAATGAAAAATCAGAAAGAGTAATTAGGGAAACAACCCCATATACCATTGCATTAGAAAGAATACCTAAGAATAGACCTACCTAAGTAGGCAAAAGTATAAGATGCTGATGAAAGAAATTGAAGATGACACAACAGATGGAAAGATATACTGTGTTTTTGAATTGGATCAATATTGTCAAAATGACTATACTACCCAAGATAATCTACAAAGTCAGGGCAATACCTATGAAATTATCAAAGGCATTTTTCAATGAACTAAAAGAAAATTTTTTTAAATTTGCATGGAAACACAAAAGACCATGAATAGCCAAAGTAATCTTGAGAAAGGAAAGTGAAGTTGGAGGAATCAGGCTCCCTGACTTCAGAATATACTATGATGCCACACTAATCAAAATAGTATGGTGGGGAGTTCCCATCATGGCTCAGCAGTACGAATCTGACTAGTATCCATAAGGACACAGGTTTGATTCCTGGCCTCGATCAGTGGGTTCAGCATCTGGCATTTCCATGAAGCGTTGTGTAGGTCTCAGACATGGCTTGGATCTAGCATTGCTGTGGATGTGGCATAGGCCAATGGCTACAGCTCCAATTAGACCCCTAGCCTGGGAACCTCCATATGCTGCGGGTGCGGCCCTAAAAAGCCAAAATAAATAAATAAATAAAACACTTTTTCACAGCAAAGGAACCATAAAAAAAGAAAGCCTACAGAATGGGGAAGAAACATTTCCAAATGATGCAATTGACAATATTAATTTTCAAAATATACAGATAGCTCATATCAAAAAACAACCAACACAATCCAAAAATGGGCAAAACTAAATAGACATTTCGCCAAAGAAGACATATATGTGGCCTGTGTATGACAGCACATGAAAACTGCTCAAAACCAACAAGGACCTACTATATAGCACAGGGAACTCTACTCAGTATTTCGTAACCTAAAATGGAAATGAATATGAAAATATATACGTGTGTGTGTGTGTAACTGAATCAGCTGAAACTCACACATTATAAATCAACTATACAACATTGTAAATCAACTACAATAAAATTTTAAAAAATGATTATGTATTAAATGTTTAAGTTCTCACTGAACTTTCTGAAATTCTCCCTTCACAAAGATTTACCTCCAGTTGTTAACAGTTTGAATTTGAAGGACACAGTTAATAAAAATAGTAGTTTTAATGAACTCTCAAAAACATATCACAAATATGTTTTTTTTGACATTACTATATTTTAGTTAGGATGAAGATTATTTAAAGTAAAAATAAATAAGGGCTGGCCTAATTAAGAACTACTAAATGAATTTAGGTCTCTCCAATTATATAACCATCTGCAATGCACAATTAACATGTGATGTATGTAATAACAAATTTGAGTTTCTCATATTTTGTGGTAACACACAGATTCTGGGAAACGACATGATGTTAACACATTGCCTTTATTTTTACAGGAATCTTATGTTTGGAAGATGTATCAAGAAAGGTGCTGGGAATTTTTCCCAGCCGGGGATTGTTTCCGGAAACAATATGAAGACCAGTTAAATTAAACTCAGTCTCAGATCACCTTGAACAACCAAAACACACATGCTCTCTCTCCCTCTCTCTGGCTCGCTCTCTCTCTGCCTCCCGACTCTCTCTCTCTTGCTCTCTCTCTGTCTCTGCTCTCTGGGAAACATCCTGCTGATTTTGTGACTTGCCAGCGTTACACGCTTTCCGGAAGCAGTTGACGCTCTGTTTCTGAAGACCTGACTGTTCTTTTCCCCCGTCTTGTGTATTTTGAGAATAATGACTGAAGAATCATCTAAATTCACACACAGACAAAATAGGAACTCTGGAGAGAAAAACCACATTCTGGAGACTCTCAATCATCACACAGATTTCCTTCTGAGTCTCCCAAAATCTCCCTGCGCTATGGGACATTCACAGAGAAGCGTGGCAGCCACACTCATCCGGCCTCTTTATTTCACCATCCAGAAAGGAACTCTGTAAAGGTCACAGAGCACTGTAGCACTTACCAGATTGCCGTGGACACCAGTAACGAAGGGAAATAGTGCCTTACTATATGTGGGTTGAGCTATGCAGAAGATATGTGCATGAAAAAACATCTTTATTTTCTTTATGTCAACGTTTTTTTCTTAGATTGATTTTTGTGAGGGTTTTTTTTTTTTTCATGCTTTTCTTTGGTGGGAGAGGGTAAGAAAAGCAGTTTGCACACACCTTTTTAAAAAGACGGGTGGCCTGTCTCAGGACGAGAGGAGGTTCTTCTCATTCACATTTTCCCTCCCCATGTGCTCCTGCTTTTATTTTGGTAATGCTCTGATGCAACACTGCAACTTTATGAAATCTTTGTATGAACACAAAAAGACTGCAAAAAATACACTTTCAAAAGAAATAATTCATTGCATGTTTATTATGCAAGTTTAAACGAACCAAGAAAACCTTCCAAAGTAAGTTGATCCACGTGAGAGAACTTTCATGATAATTATATTCATAGTAATAAAGTGTCGTGGGCTTAATTGTATCTTTGGAGCCAGTGTCATCCACCAACAATGTGATACGTTATGAACTTGACAGTAGTTTTGGGTTTTTCTCTTTCTTTCGGCCACCTGTGATCAGCTGTTGATTAAGGACTTCTTGTCAGGCCATTTTTTAATATCAAAGCTGAAGCAATATCCATTCAGGGATTTCATCAGTTGCATCAAAAAACACGGATGAGAATATCAATCACTCCATTTTGAGTCCTTTTAAATGTAATGCGAATCTTTACAAATAAAAAGACAGATTCAGAGTGGGAAGCAAGGTCATTTTGCAAACATTGGAGCTCTTTTATTACAAGTTTGCTTGTTAATTTTAGAATTGTAAAACTGCTCTGATTAAACTATTTAACTAACTTTCTCATCCTCTCCTTTCTCCATTTTACTTACAACTTGGATGGATTATAGAAGGTTGAGCTTTTAACTTGAAGGGCTCTAGGGCAATCCAAACACTGCCTGAAGGTCTGTCATACTTTCCTGTAGCTAAACAAGTTTTCTGCAGCTATGATTATGAACTTCAGAGCTATCTGGCATTTTGACTCACCATCTAGCCCCAATCCTGTCATTCCCTTGTATTAGGGCTATCCAGATTTCTTGGAAACAACCAATGACAGAAAAATCACTATCTTCCGAATCATTTTAATTTCTATACAACTTTGATTTTAGAAAGCTCTTCCTTATTCAGGGCAAATTCCTTTCCACGTAAAAATAGGGATTCATTTTCTGGCTTAATCTGAAAGAGCACTGGCACACAAGTAAGTGATACATTAAACACGCAAACACTAATTGAACATGGGCCACGTACCAAGCACTATGCTGGGTGTAAGCTGTCATTTTTCAGCTCATCAGCACAATATCAGATCTGTAGTACCTAGATTTTGCAGTTGTCTTTAGGAATTGTAAGGGAGGAAAACTTTTCCCTTCTTATCGTCTAGGTTCTTTGGCTGGTTAAACTGACATAAAACAGATTCAGAGGAGAAAAAAATTTTTCCATGCAGGAGCCCCAAAAAGACATGATGATACCCCCAGACACTCAGGCAGCTGAGGCTTATATGCCATCCTGAGCTCAGAAGAGAGTGGGGCCTGGGGCTTCAAAGGGAAGGAAGACAGTTCCCAGGAGGATGCCAAGAGCAGATGTCTGATAAATGTTTGCCATGCCAGGCAGAGACAAAGGGGCACAGAGGGAACTTTGAAAAAACAGGCCCTTCTGCCATCCCTCCCGCCCTGCCCCCGCCCCACAATCTTCCCACACCCTTCATGGTTATCCCTGGTGATGGTTCTCTTCCTGGACCAGGTCTTCTGTTTTAATTCTTTGAGGCAGTTGAGGAGACAAAAAGCTCTTCCTGAGTCTGTTGGGCCTTGATTGACGTCCATTGAAAGTCTTCCACCAGCCAAAGTGGCACATTCTGGGAAGGCTAGTTCCAAACTTTTCAGTATCACTTTTATTTGGGAGGAGTCAATTTGGCTACACTGTGAAGATTCCTGATCCTGCTCAGGGAGATGACTTTATATTCTGAGGAGTCCGAATAAAAGAAATGAGGTCAGCTCCACAAAACATTAAAGATACGTTCCCCTTTGCCACAAAACACTGCAGAAGAAACACGCAATATAGAGAAATAAATATTTTTCCAGGACAGAAAGTCTGATAGATTCAGGTTTTCTATTTATAAGGGCAAAGTTGGAAATGATGTGAAACAAGGGTAAGGGTGGCAGGTGAGTGAACAGATTCCTAGCTGTCACTTGGATTTTGCAGATACTTGGAGACTCTCATGATTGAGGGCTCCTGGCTTTGAAGAACTGGGAGGTGACAGTGCTCAGGGAGAATCAGAGGAAAAGGCTGAATTCAGGAAAGGAAGCTCCCTTCCTTGGTTCCACTAGTGGACTTTGGACATCAGTGTTGGAATAATAAACAAGCAGAGCCAGTCACTTTAGAAATTGTCACTGGTGTCATCAGTGGCCTACAATTCAAAAAGGGTACTTCTCTGTCCTCTTCTCAAGGCCTCAAAGGGAAGCAGCATTTCTTCATTAGCATTACTATGAATTTTACCAGGAAATGTCACACAAATTATAGATACACTGTGACGCTCCACTTCTCTGATTAAACTCAAGGCTGCCTGACAAACTCAAAAAACATAATGCAGAAATTTTCAAATATTCAAACAATCACTGACATCACAGTGTATCTTCCGAGCTTTGCTTCCACTCTTACAGATATTTTTCTCCCTTTCTTATTTTGTCTGTTCCTCCCCTCCTCAAAACTTTTTTCCCCCTTAGAAACGTATCTTGATATTACTCCATAAGATGAACTTAGAGCCATAGTGTTAGAGCAGACAGCTAGGTAGATATGAGCAAAAAAAGGGGGGGTACAGCCAAATGGCAGGAAACCATGCATCTTATGCAGAACAGCGGTCCTTGGGCAAACTGAGAGAAATAGGAACTTCCTGACTGACAGGACACCACACACTTTGGGGTGGTAACTGTCCTGGAGGCAAAGAACTGTGGGGGGGGCAGGAATTTCTGGCATTCAAATGTACCTTCTTTCTCATTAGGCCCTATTATAAGAAAATTAGCCTTGGCGTTCCCGTCATGGCGCAGAGGAAACGAATCCAACCAGGAACCGTGAGGTTCTGGGTTCCATCCCTGGCCTCACTCAGTGGCTTAAGGATCTGGCATTGCTGTGAGCTGTGGTTGTAGGTTGCAGACATGGCTTGGATCTGGCGTTGCTGTGGCTGTTGTGTAGGCTGGCGGCTACAGCTCTGATTAGACCCCTAGCCTGGGAACCTCCATATGCTGTGGTTGCGGCCCTGAAAAATCAAAAAAAAAATAAAATAAAATAAAATAAAAATAAGAAAATTAGCCTTGCAGATAAGAATTTCCCAACTTGCAGTGACACCATGACATTTCTGATCAAGGCTACATTAGATTAAAAATCCCTCCTCCCCACAGGAACATGGAGCTGGATGAAAATCATGGAGTTACCACTGCCAGACGCCACCCTCCACTTTGATTCCACACCCTACATAACTGGTTTGCCAAAGTAACTCACAGGATCTACTCCCCCGAGCCTGCCCACTCTCCCCTTGAGAGCATCCTACCACTTAACTAAATCTTTGCTTTACTTTGTTGACCTGCCTGTCTCATCTCTAAACTCTTTGTGTGACAAGAACCTAGCCTCCAGCGTAATCTTTGGTGAGCCAGGAGGAGAATTTGGCAAGTCTCAGCCTCTTGCCTCCCTTGTACTTGAGAGGCAAGAGGCTGAGCCATTTCTCTCTCTCTCACTTTCTTATCATCTGTCCCATTTTCAGACCTATTTCTGCAAAGATATGGGAGTAAGTAGAGCATCTAAATGCCTTTAGGGTGCTTGCCACTGAAAGACTCTCATGTAAGGATGAATGAGTCATGGAACAGACTAGAGAGATGATAGGTCTGTCTGTTCACCTCAATGCTATTTCCATGCAATATTTTTGGGCATACAGTTAAAAGCATAAAACCACCCCCTCCCTGTGGCTACTCTTAGAGGCTTATTATTGGTCTACTTATGCCTGACTATCTTTGTCTCATCTCTTCATCCCTATATCACTCTTACTTTACACCCTTATTTCATGCCTTATTCCACTGAGAATGGAGGGAAAGAAATCTGTCAAGCATTTTCCAACCTTGCTGCTAGGTCTTGTACCTCTCATTATATGCAGAACATGTCAGGAAATTTGCAGGCATTGTTACAAACAGCCAGAGACCTTGAAGCATAGGAGCTTCTCTTGCTGGGTTTGCCTTATCTGCTATTTAATTGTCATCAGGTTCAATTATGTGGAAATATAAAATGCAGCCTTACTTATACTGTAAGAGAGTTCACACTAGACCATAGCTGCTATGGTCCCTTTGGGAGCCACCTCCCACCACGGGTGGTCTGTGCATGTATCCCCCGGGTTGGGAATGGGGACAGTCCTGCCCCATAGTGGGACCCATAGTGGTGGGACTGCATCCAGCTGCCATCCTTCACCACCTGCCTCTGCATGCTGCCCTGCATTTAATCAGCCCCACTTCCATTGTCCACCACACATCTGGGGTCCATGCCTGCTCCCACCCCCCACCTTGCACTGTTGGGGTGGGGTACATGCATGGCCATGACTGGGAGATACATGCCTGGGCAGTGACATTCATTTGCCTTGCTTGCCTCCCTGGGATCACATGATTAGGAGTGTTCTTTAGGGCCACCAGGCCCTCTGTCCCACTAAATGCAGACATGTTTCTTCCATCTTAGGCCACCATATACCCCCCTACACCCATCCTTCTGCCTGCTAGATGGAGCACGTTTGGGAGAGGTCAGAGTAAGTGTGACACCAAGGCCCAGGGCCACTGCCCACCTCCCTTAATGAACAGTGCCTATTTTCAGAAATTTACCACCCATTTAGGGGAAAAAAGCTGGTACCTAAATGGATCTTAGAACTATGCGGATGTCTATTCCAGAGGAACATACCCCGTGATGCAGTGGTTAATCATTGGCCATAGATTCTATAGAGAAGCCTTTAGGAAGGTCACTCATCCTGAGTATTGCAGATGCCAAGACAGGACACAGGCACCAGGATGCTGGGGTCAGCAGCACTGTCACATGGGGGAGTGGCTGATCCCCATTTTGGTTTGGGTTGATGGGACTAGGTAGATGGGGATGTCTGGAACCAGTCTTATCTCAGGGAGCCCCCATGGGACCTTCTGTTACATGAGCACCCTCCTGCTAAAGGAATGGTGGGAAACACTACCCCATCCTCAAGGACTCACCCCTATGGTGCATTCTCAGTCACTGGGACAAGTTTTCTCTAGATTCTTTAAAAAAAAAAACAAACAAAATAACTTATTTTCTTTCATAACACAGCCTGGCCCCAAGATAAACTTGAGGACAAGGAGGTCTGGCCAGAAAATAGAAGCCTCAACGATAACACCGTCCTCTATTTAAACACTTTCGTAAAAGACAGGGAAAATGGACAGAAGTTCATTATGAGCATGTTTTATGGCCCTAACAGAGAACTCAGAACTATGCAAGACCTGTGTTAGGGACCCTTGCTGGCTGGAACTGATTCACACTGTACAAAATCTTTCTCTAGTGGCATCCCTGGAAAACAGGAGCCCAAGGCAGAAGACCCAAGGCCCTGACACTTTTTCACCATTTTCAGCCTCTCCCTGGCCCTGTAAGATTTATAAGGGTAAACTTCCTTACCAATAGTGCAGTCAGAGCTTCTTTGCTTCAAGTAGGAGGTGGGCTTCAAGGAATTACTAGAGCTGACACTCATTTTTCTTTGTCCAACCTCAACCTGGTTAGGTAGATCCTTGGAGGACCCAAGCCAGTTCATCAGAGAATTCCAGGGACCACCTCTCTCCTTTGACCTTATCTGAAAGGAAATAAATACTGTCCTTTCCCACTGCTGCACCAGTGAGGCAAAGACCTGTATTTGGGCACAAGCCCAAACATATACCGATGGATGACACAATGCCCAACCCCATCAATATCCGGTGGGCAGGACAGAAGTCCTCTAATGGATCCCAGTTGGGAATATCAGCTTGGTATCATTAGACGGGATCACAGGATGCTTTGCCTTGTTGAAGATATGAAACAATGTATAATTAGCGTAATTAAACCCGTTAACTATGATATGGTTAAAAAGATCACCCAAGGCCAAGATGAAAATCCAGCCCTATTTCAGGCCAGATTGGTAGATGCCTTCAGAAAGTATAAAATGTGGACTCAAAAACACTTTTCAAGGGACACGTTGTATTTGCAACCCACTGCATTAGCCAATCAGCCCCTCACATCCATTGGAAACTTCAAACTTTTGCCAAGGGTTGCCAGACTCCTCTCAGCCTTCTTACTGACACAGCCTTCAGTGTCTTTAACAATAGGGACCAGGATAAGGATGAAAAGAAAGAACAGCATGATTTAAGAAAAGAATGATAACAAGCCAGGCCATCATGTCATCATAACAAGACCTAACCTACCTCCTGGTCACCCTAAAAGTACTTCCAGGAGTTCCCGTTGTGGCGCAGTGGTTAACGAATCCGACTAGGAACCATGAGGTTGCGGGTTCGGTCCCTGCCCTTGCTCAGTGGGTTAAGGACCTGGCGTTGCCGTGAGCTGTGGTGTAGGTTGCAGACGTGGCTCAGATCCTGAGTTGCTGTGGCTCTGGCGTAGGCCAGGGGCTACAACTCCAGTTCGACCCCTAGCCTGGGAACCTCCATATGCCGCGGGAGCAGCCCAAAGAAATAGCAAAAAGACAAAAAAAAAAAAAAAAAGTACTTCCAGAAAACCTCTGCCAGGAAAGGGAGCCTTTTTAAACTGTGGGATCCCTGAACACTGGGGCAAGGAATGTCCAGGATATAGGTCCCAGCCTACCCTCCAGATGTCATGCCTGCTCTGCAAGAAGCTGGGCCACTGGAAGAGGGAATGTCTTCAGCTCTAAAGGGAACAAGGAAATCTCCCCACTCCAGTCACGACAGGAATTGATTGATGGGACCCAGGACTTCCCTGAGAAGAGAGTCATCATCACCAATGAGAAACCATGGCTAACACTGACACGACACATAAATTTTTCCAGTTTCTAGTGGACACAGGAGATACCAACTGTGTCCTGACTTCCTACACTGGGCCCCTTACCCCCTGAAACCTGTTCTATTGTTGGGAAGCAGGAGAGACAAAGCCAAAACATTTCACCAGCCCTCTAACTTGCACTTGGAGAAAGACCCCTATAACTTACAAGTTTCTTGTCATGCCTAAAGTCCCTTGCCATTATTAGGAAGGGACTTTTTCTCAGCCTTAGGCACAACTCTTTTTCTCCCTGAAAATCCAAGCCAGGGGATGTTTTTGGCTGGACTATTTTACACAAGACATGGATAGTCTAGCCCAAAATATTCCCCTGGAAGTTGAAAAACTTATAGATCCATGGGTCTGGGATCAGAAAATCCCAAGCAAGTCAAAGTTTGTCAGTCCTATAAAAATCACCTTTAAAAAAATTAGTAACTTCCTTTCCTGGCACCAATACCACGTAAAAACAGAGGCTCTATGAGACCTCAAATCCATAATTTCTTTCTTTCTTTTATTTATTTATTTATTTTTGCTTTTTAGGGTTGTACCTGCGGTATATGAAGGTTCCCAGGCTAGGGGTCCAATCGGAGCTACAGCTGCTGGCCACAGCCCCAGCCACACCAGATCTGAGCCATGTGTGCGACCCATCCCACGGCTCATGCCAATGCTAGATCCTTAAACCACTAAGCAAGGCCAGGGAGCAAACCCACAACCTCTTGGTTCCTAGTCGGATTCATTTCCACTGCTCAATGATGGGAACTCCCCAACCCATAATTTCAAAATTTATCAAATATGGGATTTTGGTGCCATATAAATCTCCCTGAAATACTGTAATTCTGCTTTTTCTTAAAAAAAAAAATTGGGAATGTAGAATGGTTCAAGATCTCCATATCATAAACGAAGTTGTGATTCCTCTTCATCCAATTATTCTCAACCCATACACAATTTTTATTCAGATCCCTAAGGACACAGCATGGTTTACAGTTCTTAAAGATGCTTTCTTCTGTATACCTATTCACTCTGATTCTCCATACTTTTTTGCTTTTGAGTAGACTGAACCAGACATGAATGAAACCCAAAAATATAATCAGACTGTCCCTCCTTAGGGATTCCAAGACAGCCCACAGCTGTTTGGCAATGTCCTAACTAAGGAACTTGGAGAAATGAAATTAGAGAAGGGGGCATTATTACAATATGTAGTTGACATTCTTATCTGAAGCCCCTCAAAGCAAGTTTCAGACCAAACTACTGAAGAGGTCCTCAATTTCCTGGGTTCCAGGAGATATAAAGTAGCCCCATGGAAAGCCCAAATTCCCTCCCAGAGGGAAGTGCTCTAAACCCAGGGAATCATGTTTGAAGGAAATGATCCTCCATTTACAACCACCGCATACAAAGAAACAGCTCAGAACATTTTAGGAACGGATGGATTTTGGTCTCATGGCAAAACAATATATAAGACCTTGAAGGGAACAGACGCAGAAATTCTAGATTGGACAGGGAATTCACAGAGCATTTTATTAGATTAAGACTGCCCTGACCAGTGCCCCAGCCCTGGGGATCCTAGATCTTAAGGAGCCCTTTACTCTTTTTATCTCAGAAAAATAAGATATAGCCCTGGGATTTCTCATGCAAAAAAGTAGGGCCAATTCCAAAGTGAGTCCGTTTCTCTCCAAGTAATTGGACCCAGTGGCCTCTTGTCTGAGAGTTGTAGCAGCCACAGTCCTGCTAATTGAAAAGGTCACAAAGCTTACCATGGGTCAACCTCTAGAAATATTAACCTTACATCATGTACAGGGAGTATTAGAAATTAAAGGACGTCAATGGCTGACTGGAGGCCACCCTACAAAATATCAGGCCCTCCTCCTAGACTTTTCTGAAGCAACTTTTAAGATATGACAGACCTTAAATCCGGGCATCTTTATGCCTACAGAAAGCCCAGAGGAACTATCTCATTCTCATCAAATAGGTGTGTTCTAGCTGAATTGAATTTGCAAACAGCCCCTCAAGGAACCTAATGCTTTCTATTTTACTGCTGGAAGTAGTTGCAGACATGACGACATCTGGAAAGCAGGGTATGCCACAGTAGATTTACATAAGATCATAGACTCTTATGCCCTATTTCCCCAGACTCCAGCACAAAAAACCAAGCTTATAGCCCTAGCTTGAGCTCAAGGCTAGGAAAAGACAAGAAGATCAATATCTATATGGATTCTAAGTATGCATTTTGGTGTTATATGCACATACTGCCATATGGAAACATAGAGGGTCCCTGACTAAACAGGGCTCCCCAATTCACCAATGGCAGGATATGTTAGAACTCTTAAAGGCAATATAAGAACCTAAGAGGTGGCGGATATCCATTATAAGGGACATTAGAAGAGAAATTTAGACATAGTAAAAGGAAATAGCCTGGCTGACAAGACAGCCAAGAGTACAGCTCTTAAAACCCCTTCAATTCAGGCTGCCTTACTTCCCTATGTACCAGCCCCAGCCTGCTTTCAACACTCCATTATACAAGCAAGGACATAAAGGTCAGAGCTAGGGGATTTCAAAAGCGCCCCAGTTGATGGTGGGTTAAGGAACCAACAATAATTCTTCTGATAGCATTACAATGTAATATTTTAAAGTCACTCCATAACTCCTTTCATCTGGGATTGGATGCTTGACTAACCTGGTAGGAAAAGTTATTTCTATCATAGGCCTTTCTAGCTATCTTAGAAATCACAAATGCCTGTAATATATATTACCATAACAACTCAGGAGGAAATCTTAGGCCCCCCAACCCCATTTTGCATGTCCAAAAAAGAGGAAATTATCTGGGAGAAAATTGGAAAATGGGTTTTATCCAGATATAATCTTCCCAGAGATATAAATACCTCCTGGTTTTTAATGACACTTTCTCCAGATGAATGGAAGCGTTTCCAACAAGGACCAAAAGAGCTCAGGAAGCAATAAAGGCATTGTTAAAGGAAATAATTCCTTGGTTCAGACTTCCAGGTTTTACAAAGTGATAATAGCCCCTCTTTTGTGGATAAAATAACACAACAAATCTCTACTTCACTAGGCATTTGCTACCACCTGCTGGAAGGAGGCCTTAATCATCAAGGAACATAGAAAGGGCAAATAAACCTTTAAAAGAATCCTAACTATGCATTTCTCTAGGAGTTTTATAGTATCCAGTCTTACATTGAGGCCTTTAATCCATTTTGAGTTTATTTTTGTGTATGGTGTTAGAAAATGTTCTAATTTCATTCTTTACATATGGCTGTCCAGTTTTCCCAGCACTGCTTATTGAAGGCACTATCTCTTCTTAATTGTATATCCTTTCCTCCTTTGTTGTATGTTAATTGACCATAGGTGTGTAGGTTTATTTCTGGGCTTTCTATCCTGTTCCACTGATCTATATTTCTGTTTTTTGCCAGCACCATACTGTTTTGATGGCTATAGCTTTGTAGTATAGTCTTAAGTCAAGGTGCATGATCTCTCAGTTCCATTTTTCTTTCTCAAGATTGTTTTGGCTATTCTGGGGCTTTTTTTGTGTTTCCATATAAACTGTAAAGTTTTCAGTTCTAGTTCTGTGAAAAATGCCATTGGTGGTTTTAGAAGTATTGCATAGACACTGTAGGTTGCCATGGGTAATGTAGTCATCCTGACAATATTGATTCTTCCAATCCAAGAACACACTATATCTTTCCATCTGTTTTTGTCATCTTGTATTTCTTGCCAAAAATAAACAAATGGGACCTAATTAAACTTAAAAGATTTTGCACAGCAAAGGAAACCAAAAACAAAACAAAAAGACAACCTACAGAAGTGGATAACATATTTATAAGTTAAGCAACCAACAAGGGATTTGTCTCCAAGTTAATTATAAATTAATCTACAAACAACTCATGCATATATATGTGGAGAGAGAAATATATATATATAAAATATATATATAAATAAATATATATATATATATTTAAAACTACTATGAGGTATTACCTCACACCTGTCATAATGGCCAATATCAGAAAGTCTACAAATCGAAGGCTCCAATCAAAATGGTGGAGTAGTTGGACATGGAACTCACCTGCTCTCACAAATACATCAAAAATACATGACTCAGAGAAGAATGCAACAACCAGTTTGTCACAGGCAGAATAGAGAGAAATCTACAAAGAGAGTCCATGCCACATTATGTGCCCCAGCCTGAGACATGTATCTGCTGATATGGACAGGGACTGGGTGCTGGAACTCAGGGTTTAGAGGACAGACCCAGGGAGAGGACTAGTGCTGACTGTGCAGAAACAACCTGAAGGTACCGGAGTATGGTACAACTGCAATTGGGAGTGTTTGCAGAAGGATCCTGGACCCACCATAGAAGCATAGTGCTATTGCTAAGCAGTGTATGAAGGAAAATGTGGGGCTGTCATGGCAAACTCTTACACCATGCACCAGCAGGCTTTGGGAGAGTATGTCCCAGCTGCCACCTCAGTCACCGGCCACCTAGGCAGGCTTGCAAACTGACCATCACCTCAGCAGGCCCTGGGAGAAGACACTGGTGGGTTGCCCATGTGAAGAGGTAGGGTTGAAACCACAACTGAGTCCCAGGGGCTCTGTGACTTAGGAATTAGGGCTGAAATCTCTCCCGTGTTTGCACAAGCTGCAGATGTACAGCTTTGGTCCCAATTTTGCACATCCAAGTGAATGTGCTCACTTGGCTGGGGCTGGGATGGGTATGGCTTTAGCAGCTCTGGGCTTTGTGGGTTCATCATGCAGGGGCTGCGCTGGGCCAGAGTCTGAGCTGCCTCTATAGCTCCCACAATGTGTCCAGGTCCATGACTATAGCAGTCTTGGGACATGACTTCAGAGGATCTACAATGCTGGCCTATGAAAACAACTCCTGAGAGACATTAGGGTCAACCCCCCTTCCCCTCCCCCATTATGGTGGGGCCAAGAGCAGTGGCAGCAAAAATGTACTTTTTACACTTGCATAATGGGCGAAAGAGGACACACTCCTTGGTAAACAGCTCCAGGAGAGGAATACTCAGTGGCTCCTCCCTGAGCAGAAGTGCTCCAATCCCACCTACTTCACACCACAGATCAGAAATTCAGCTCAGAAATGGATCTGGGGACTTTTACTCCAAAAACTAGGGATCAGACCCTATCCCTGACAGAGCAGTGACAAAGAACAAAGAGGGGGCCCTGCTCAATATCCAGTACAGGTTCTGCTCACAACACTATTCACACCTTCTCTCAATGAGATAACTACCAGCATTCACTAAGGAAAGAGGTGGCATGCATCCACACTAAAAAGAGCAGTAACACCAAAAAAAAAAAAAAAAAAAAAAAATGTTAATCCCAGACAGGCTCCCACATAAAAATACCTTTCCAAGATTAGGGTAGATAATATTTTCTCCTAAATTCATAGAACAAGAAAAGTATAAGTACATTAAAGAAGCAGAAGAACCAGAGTTCCCCTCATGGCTCAGTGGAAGTGAATCTGCTAGCATTCATAAGGATGCAGGTTTTATCCCTGGCCTTGCTCAGTGGGTTAAGGATCCAGTGTTGCCATGAACTGTGGTGTAGGTTACAGATGTGGCTTGTATCTGATGTTGCTGTGGCTGTTTCTTAGGCCAGAGACTGCAGCTCTGATTTGACTCCTAGTCTGGGAACCTCTATATGCCACAGGTGCAGCTATTAACAAAAAAAAAAAAAGATAAAAAAAAAAAAAAGGAAGAGGAGCCACTCTTAATTAAAAGATTAATAGAATTCCCCTGATGTAACAAAATGAAAACAGATATCTTTATTTCTAATAGATACTGAGTTCAAAAAGGAGATAATGAAAATACTGAAAGAAATTAAGAAAGGCTATCAACAGAAATGTAGATTACTGAAAAGGAACTAGAAACTATAAGGAGGAACCAAGAAAAATTGGAAATTCTTTTGAAGTAACAAATGCTACAATAAAGGCAATGAATAATGCAGAAGGATGAATGAGGGATCTGGAAGACAAAATAATGGAAATCACCCAATTAGGAGAGTAGACAGAAACCCAAATAAAATAAAGTGAAAGTGTTATGAGACCTATGGGATAATAAGAAGTGTGCCAATCTATGCATAATAGGAACCCCAGAAGGAGAAAAAAGAGAAAAGAGGATCAAAAATGTTTTCGGATAATTAAAGCTGAAAACTTCTCAAACATAAATAAGGAAACAGATGTCCAGATACAGTAAATACGGAGTCCCAAACAAGATAGATCCAAATAGATCTACACCAAGACAAATTGTAATAAAAATGGCAAATTTTACAGAGAAGATTCTAAAGCCATCAAGACAAAAATGAAGAATTATTACAAGGGAACACCCAAAAGAGTATGAGCTAATTTCTCTACAGAAATATTGTAGGCCAGAAAGGAATGGCAAGATATATTCAAAGTCTTGAAAGGGAAAAATCTGTAAACTAGGATATTCTACCCAGCAAGACTATCAGTTAAAGTAGAAGGCGAGATAACAAATTTCTCAGACAGACAAAAACTAAAAGAATACAGCAGTACTAAATTCATCCTAAAGGAAATATTGAAAAGTCTTCTTTAAATAGAAAAATAAATAAGAATCTACTGGAAAGAAAAAAATCACAATTGGAAAGTAAATCATTTAAATAATCCAGTACACAGATTTATTTTTAAAAAATCAAAAAATTTCTGTGAAAGTGATGATAACCACAATGAACAGCAAAATGAATAACATAAAGATGCAAAAGAGGGCATCAAAATCATAAAATGTGGGGAAGGAAAGTAAAAAAATATAGACTTTTTTTTTTTTTTCCTAGAATGTGTTTGAGCCTATATAACTACCAGTCTAAATTAAGTAGATATAGGAAGGGGTTAACATACCTGAAAAACAGGATAACCACAAATTGAAAACATAAAATAAATTCACAAAAACCAAACTGAAAAGTACATAAGCTAATAAAAAAGAAAACCATAAAATTACAAAAGGAAAATAAGAAAGAGACAAAGGAGAAATATAAAATCAATGGGAAAATAAGGTTGAAATTACAATAAATGCATACTTATCAATAATTACCTTAAATGTCAATGGACTAAATGCTCCAATCAAAAGACTTAGAGTGGTAAACTGGGTTAAAAAAAAACCAAGAGCCTACAATATGCTGCTTACAAGAGACTCACTTCAGGGCAAAGAACATACATAAATTGAGAGTGAAGTGATGGAAAAAGATATTTCATGCAAATGGAAATGACAAGAAAGCAGGGCTCATAATAGTTATATCAGACAAAATAGACTTTAAAATAAAGGCTATAAAGAAAAATAAAGAGGGATGCTATATAATCATAAAAGGATCAACACAAAGAGAGGCTATTACACTCATCAAATATATGAACACAATATGGAAGCACCCAAATACATAAAACAAATACTAACGGATATAAAGGGGGAAATTGATGGAAATACAATAACAGTAGGAGACTTTAACACCCCCACACGCATCAATGGACAAATTTTTGAGACGGAAAATTGATAAGGCATCAGAAGTTCTAAGTGATACAATAGAACAGTTAGTCTTAATTGCTATCTTTGGGACACCATTCTTTTCAGTGCATATAGAACATTCTCTAGGAATGACCACATACCAGGGAAAAAAATAAGCCTCAACAAATTTAAGAATATGCCAGACTTTTTCAAGCATCCTTTCTGACCACAATGGGACAAGACTACAAATCAACCACAGAAAATAGAAAGGTAAAAATTAACTATATGGAGATGAAACAATACTAAAAAACCAGTGAGTCACTGATGAAATCAAAGAAGAAATTTAAAAATACCTTGACGCAAATGGCAATGAAAATATAACCACAGGAAATTTATGGGATAATGCAAAAGCAGTTCTTAAGGGAAGTTCTTAGCAATACAGTCCTTCTTTAAGAAATAAGAAAAATCTAAAATAAACAACCTAACCCACAACCTAGAATAAGAACAAACAAAACCTAAAGTCAGCAGAAAGGAGATAATAAAAATCAAAGAGAAAATAGAGAGATTAAAAACACAAGGAAAAAAAAATCAATAAAACCAATAGCTGGTTCTTTGACAGGGTGAACAAAATTAAAAAAACTGGCCAAGTTCATCATGAAGAAAAGAGAGAAGACAAAATAAGAAATGAAAGAGGAGAAATCACAACTGATATTGCAGAAATACAAAAAAAGAAAGCATAAGAGCATACTATGAACAATTACATGCTAATGAATTTGACAACCTAGAAGAAATGGATAACTTTCTAGAAACATACAGTCCACAAAAAAACTGAGTCAAAAAAAATAGGTAATCTGAACATATGGATTACTAGAAATGAAATATAACATGTAATAAAGCAACTCCCTATAAACAAAAGTCCAGGAATAGATGGCTTCACTGAAGAATTCTATCAAACATACAAAGAAGAAATTGTACCAATCCTTTTAAAACTCTTTCAAAAGATTGAAAAGGAAGAAACACTTCCAAAGATATTCCGTGAATCCACTACTACCCTGATACCAAAACCAGACAAAGACACTACCAAAAAAAATTACCAATATCTTTGATGAATATAGATGCAAAAATTCTCAAAAAAATTAGGAAGCCAAATCTGATAGCACATTAAAAAAATCATAAAATATGACCAAGTTGGAGTCTTCCTAGGGTCACAATATAGTTCAACATATGCAAAACAATCAATGTGACACACCGTATTAAAAAACAAAAGGCAAAAACCACACAATCATCTCAATAGATGCAGAAAAAGTATTTGATGTAATTCAACACCCATTCATGATAAAATCCTTATGAAAATGGGTATAGAGGGAACATATTTCAACATCATAAAAGCTATTTATAACAAAGTCACAGCCAATATAATACTCAATTGTCAAAAAGCTGAAAGCCTTCCCAATCCCATTTCTGGGAATACATATGGAGAAAACCATAATTTGAAAAGATATATGCACTGCAACATTCATTGCAGCAGTATTCACAACAGCCAAGACATGGAAACAAATTAAGTGTCCATTGACAGATGAATGGATAAAGAAATGGGGTACATATATACAATGGAATACTACTCAGCCATAAAAAGAATAATGCCATTTGTAGCAGCACAGATGGACATAGATATTATACTAAGTGAAGTAAGACAAAGAGAGAAAGACAAATATTACATGATGTAACTTACATGTTGAATCTTTTTTAAAAATGATAAAAATGGGAGTTCCCTTGTACTGCAGTAGGTTAATAATCCAGTGTTGTCACTGCAGTGGCTTGGGTCACTGTTGCGGTGCAAGTGTGATCCCTGGCCTGGGAACTTCTACATATCATTGGCATAGCCAAAAAAAATTTTTTTTTAATTAAAGAAAAAAAAGAATCATGGCTAAGCTTTATTAAGAGACATCAGAACCTTGAAAATCAGGGTGGCACCTAAAACAGGCCTAAGGCTCAGCTCCTTGAAATGACTAAGGGTAGGTCTTTTTTTTTTTTTTTTTTTTTTTTTGGCTTTTTAGGGCCGCACCCACAGCATATGGAAGTTCCCAGGCTAGGGGTCGAATCAGAGCTCTAATTGCCAGCCTACACCACAGCCACAGCAACCCAGGATCCAGTTGCATCTGGGACTGACACCAGAGCTCATGGCAATACCCAAACCCCAAACCACTGAGTGAGGCCAGGGATTGAATCTGCCTCCTCATGGATACTAGTCAGATTTGTTTCCACTGTGCCACAACAGGAACTCCTAGGGTAGGCCTTTTTCAGTCTCTGATGTTTTGGTGGATGCCAAAACCATTGAGCACATTAAGTATCTAATTCATCTGCACCAAGTCCAAAAGGCGAATTAGGAATATGGAAATCAGTTTTTGCTAGCCCCCCAGCCAGGAAACAGGCCCCATTCAGGTTCAGCTGGGAGTTTTCTTTCTTCTAAGAACAGGGAGGGAAGGGTTCCCCTCTGATAAATTACTGCCCAAGTGGAAGGGGCTTCACCAGGTCCTTCTCTGCACTCCTACTGCAGTAAAACTATGTGGGGGAGGGTCACAGTTGGGTGCACCTTTCTAGAATTAAACCTGCCCCCACCCCTGTGTCTTCACAGGACATGGAGGATCTTGGACACCCCCCCAGAGTTCAGGTGGACCAGCAAGCCTCTTTGACACCTGAAGTTTTATTCAAAAAGTACACCACAGATCTAAGGCTGAGTATCCATCTAAGGCCACTATTTTTTTTTCATTTTTACCTTCTGATACCCCCAGTCCACTCACATAATAACTAATATGCTCCGGTGGATTTGGATACATATTGTCCCCTGGTTCTCCTTCTTGCTGTCACAATCTTTTATGAGTGTCGCTATAGCCAGGCACCTATACCCGAGAAGGAAATTCTCTGTCCATGCTGGGTTTGATAAGACCAGAGATGCCCCACAGCCTCTATTCTTTCTCTTTTCCCCTTTCAAAAGATGCTGGGGCCCTGCCTCTGCTTACTTTTCTTATCTATCCAGTATCTTTGGTCCAAAGATTTGACATGGGAAGATAGCAATAGTCTATAACTCCCAGATTATTACTAAAGGGGCAGTATTTCTATCTCCTGGGTTTGCCATCCCAGCCCACCATCCTGGGAGATTTAAGTACCACCTTCAAAGCCTACCCAGTCAATAACCACAGTGTATTCTCAGCTTTTAACCAATCTTAATTACTCTAGGCAAGATTTTTCCTTAATTATTACATGAGAAAGGCCACCTTCACTATTATAACACGCCTCCGTATTCGAGGACTATATAGCACCCAAACCTCCCTAATCTGCAATCAAACTTGAGGATGCACCCCTTGTCACAAGGGACACAGGAGCAGACTAAGACCTTAACGGGTGGTTTCCAGGATATACCTGGCTCCTTCCATTTCTATATCCCCTGGCCACTATATTTCTTCTCATCTTTCTCTCTGGTCCTTGCATTTTTAACTGCCTATTTAAATTTCCATTCTCTAGAATATAACAACTCCAGCTTCAAATGATGCTATGTAAGAGATTTCAACCCATCCAACCTGAAGATGGGAAACATCAACACCTGCTAGACAAGGCTGCTGCCTTCTTGCTGCCTTCTTCCATGCCCCACTCTCCACCTCTGCTGCTGTAAACGAGCCCGAGAGCCCTATCTCTGACAGCAAGGAGAGCTGGACCCACAGGTGGGGACAATGACCATGCTCAGCTTGAAGCAGTTATAGAAGACAGACCATTGACCCTTGCCCTTTAAAAGAATTTTAGGGTCCAGACTCCCTGTGGTGGGGTACATAATGGAGGAGGCAAGTAGCTAGACATAAGCAGAGAAAGGAGGGTACAGGGCCAGGTGGCAGGAAACCATGCATCATGTAAGCAGCAGTGTCCTTGGGCAGACAAAGAAAAGCCGGACCTTCCAGACTGCCAAGAAACCACACATTTTGGGTGATAAGTGTCCTGGAAGCAGATAAACAAAGAGGAAAAGGCAGGAATCTCTGGTGTCTGAATGTAACCTGTTGCTCATTATGCCCTCATTACAATAACATTAGGCTTATCTAAGAAGTTGCTATTATGCACCAATGCCATGATACTTATTTTTTTGGCCATCCCTCAGCATATGGAGTTCCCAGGCCAGGGGTCAGATCTGAGCCAGAGTTGCACCATTGCAAGGTTCTTAACCCACTGTGCCAGGCCAGGGATTGAACCCCTGTCCCAGTGTTCCCAAGAATGGCACTGATCCCATTGTGCCACAGCAGGAACTCCACACCATGACACCTCTGATCAAGGCTAAATAAAGAAAAAAATCCCTCCTTCAGGAAGGTGGAGCTGGAATGAAAATTGGGAATTACAACCCCAAGCTCCACCCTCCCCAGGGAATATTCTGTCCCTCCATTTCTATGTCCTTAATAGGCTTACCAAAGGAACTCATAGCAGCTACTCACCAGAACCTGCCTGGTCGCCCTTTGAGAGCATTCATAAATCCTCACTTTACTTTCTTGACCTTCCTGTCATGTCTCTGAATTCTTTCTGCAATAGGAAGCTAGGCTCTGGTAATAACAGCTGAATTTGAACTTTTCTAAATGCATTAAATGGTACTAACTCCTTGGAATGATGGTCATTATTTTTCTAGTGCAAGAGGCAGTTTGTTCTTAGCCCCATAGAAATTCAGTTAAAAGTCATATTGTAATGAAAATACTTTTGGCCTTACTGGAAAAGCATATCTATGAAAACTGCATTTTTTTTTTTTTGCACTATCTTGCTTTCCTAGAGAAATATTCCTATTTCTTGTGGTCCAATTTTCTGGGTGACTATCAATAGGCCTCTCTCTCCCTTCTCCCACTGTTGGAAAGATCTTTGGGTGGTCAGTTGATAGTGTGGTCACTCACTGCCTTATTTCCTCTGGACACAGTAGGAGAGAACTTTTAAAACCTGTAGTTTATTATATTTAGTCAACCTTGAAATACATGTAAACTTGTTATGGAAATGGCTTGGACAGTTAGACATTCCCCAAATTATTTCATAAATATCTATTGTGTGGTAAAAAAAGATGACTTCCCTGTCAACCTTGCTGATAATCCCTCTGCAATACCTGACAGAAGCTGGAGAAGGAGTATCTTCCTCTTGATACCAGTACATGGATGCTCTGGGTTTTAATAGCCCAAGATATAAATAGCACACATTTCTTTACAGGACAAGGTCTGAACCTATCACATCATCTGGAATTACATCATAGTATTTTAACTGTGTGACTAATGAATTAAAAAGTAATTAAATCCTTAAAGTTTCATGTTATCCAAATCACAGAATATTTATGATGTCACAACTCAGTGAAGACACAACAAGCACTGGTAGCACTTTCTTCTTAGAAACAATATTTGAAGACTTCTAAAAGAGCTAGAAGGGATTTAAGAAATTATGTTTCAGATGAAGCAATCCAGGCAGGTTTAGTGGCTTGGCAGAAGTTACAATGCTGGTTAGTGGGAGAGCTGAAGCTTTTTCTAAGTCACTTTTTTTTTTTTTTTTTTTTTTTTTAATCTTTTCCTTTATGTCAGACTGGTTTGAAACATAACAATTCTTTATGACCTAGTAAAAAAAATGAAGCAGGAAAGCAGACAGTTATGAATATTTTGATGAAATATTATCTCCGTTCACTAGTATTCTGCTTCTGTGATAAGAGGAAATTTGGAAATGAATATTGCAAGAATAACTGGTTTAAAAAATATACCACTGAACACAGCTATTTCAGAATGAAAAAACTGTCAATTTTAGTCCAAAACAGTATAGAAAATTTCATCTTGGTATTTTGTTTTAGTATCGAAGTTATTTCTTTCTGGGTTTCTAGACACTGTTTCGCTGGTTTTCGTAATTGTCCATAAGGTTCTTTATTGTGGCTAAGAGATCCAGTACTAGTTGTAACATTTGTCATGTTTAAAATAATTTGAGTTCACAAATAGCTTAAAGACTTAAATATAAGACATGACAATTTAAAATGTAGTTAAAAATAACTTCATTTTTTAAAACTTTTTGATAGATGTATGTAATGGAAATTTAATTATTTTCTAAGTTCATATTTAAAATATTAATTGACAAAATTAAACCCTCAAATATAAAAATGCTGATTGTTCAAAAATATCATTTTTTCTGCCAAGTGTTTCAACATGTCATATACTCAATTGAAAGTGTATCTTCCATGCTCTTTTAAAATATATGAATAGTAATAAAATATAGTATATATTACTAAAAAAAAAGACATGACAGCATAAAACTAGAAGACAATATAGACAAAATATTCCCTGACATAAATTATACCAATGTATATCAATGTCTTCTTAGATCACTCTCCCAAGGCAATAGAAATAAAAGTAAAAATAGACACATGGGACCTAATCAAACTGAGAAACTTTTGCAGAGCAAAGGAAACCATAATTAAAAAAAAAAAAAAAAAGAAAAACAGCCTATGGAATGGGAGAAAATATTTACAAATGATGCAACTGAGAAGGACTTAATTTCCAACGTATACAAACAGCTCATGCAACTCAATAACAAGAAAACAAATGAGCCAATCAAAAAGAGAACAGAAGACCTAAATAGACATTTCTCCAAAGAGGACATACAGATGGCCAATAAGCACATGAAAATATACTCAATATCGCTAGTATCAGAGAAATGCAAATCAAAACTATAGTGAGGTAACACCTCACACTGGTCAGAATGGCCATCATTAAAAATTCCATAAATAACAAATCCTGGAGAAGGTGTAGAGAAAAGGGAACCCTCCTCCATAGTTGGCGGGAATGTAAACTGATGCGGCCACTATGGAAAATAGTATGGAGGTTCCTCAAAAAACAAAACTAGAGTTGCATGTGATCCAGCAATCCAATTCTTGTGTGCATATCTGGAGAAAACCATAATTTGAAAAGATACATGCACCTTTATGTTCACAGCAGCACTATTCACAATAGCCAAGACATAAAAACAACCTAAATGTCCAATGACATCTAAGTGGATAAAGATGTGATATACATACACTGCAATATTACTCAGCCATAAAAAAAAACTGAAATAATGCTATTTGCAAGCAACATGGACAGACCTAGAGATTATCACACTAAGTGAATTAAATCAGAAAGAGAAAAACAAAAGTCATACAATGCCACGTATATGTGGAATCTAAAATAGGACACAATGAATTTATCTACAAAACGGAAATAGATTCACAGGCATAGAAAAGAGATTTGTAGTTGCCAAGGGGGAGATTCAGCTGGGGAGGAATGGATTGAGAGTTTGGGATTAGCAGATGCAAACTATTATCTAAAGAATGAATGAACAACAATGTCCTACTATATAGCACAGGGAACTATACTCAATATTCTGTGATAAAAGATATTGGAAAAGAATATGAAAAAGAAAAATAATAATTTGAGTTCATATTTTCTTTTTAGAGCTTTTGGAAATCATCAGTTGAGGAAAAGTTTTAGGGGGTCAAATAATCCTACAGGTCAGTATGTCAGTGATGTTTTAATGGCAAAGGATCATCAAATTTGCCTTTTTTGCTCACCAACTCGCACACACTCATGATAGGTTCCAATTCCTTCCACATATCACGCAATTTACATTTATGTTTCTTTCAAGAAATCTATGACCTTGATACACATGTACTCTGTATCATGCATTGCTATATGGACCTTAGAGTTTTTGTTTTCTTGAGAAAATCATTTACTTTTTACAAACCTGGTTGACACTGTTAAGTGTTACAAAGTATAATGCCCCTAACATGAACAATTGTGTATTAACATAAGTAGAAACTCTAGAATTAATTTTTTAAAAGAACACCGAACCTGAAAATGATTGCATATTATAATTTAAATTACCTGCAGTTTTGAACTTAATGTTTAAAAATGTATTAGAATTAGGTAGACCTAACATTTCCTACTTAAACTCAGAAATGTAGATATAGGCAGATGTACTGTTAGAATAAAATTAGGGAATTCTCTGGTGGCCTAGTTGTTAATGATCCCACATTGTCGCCACTGTGGCTTGCTTGGGTCACTGCTGAGGCTCTGATTCCATCCATGGTCTGGGAACTTGCACATATTGCAGGTGTGGCCAAAAAAAAAGGAATAAAAGGAATAGATGGATTTACATGATTACACTCTTTATTTGGCAGAAAGATAAATTAGAAATGTACTTAAGCTTTTAATAATAGGACCTCCCTCCTACATATAATAAAGACAAATGGAACAGAAGCCTTGGCAAGACATTACATATTAATAAAAATGCATAGCCAGATGATTGTCAGTTTATTCATTGTTTATTTATATACTTACAGAAGAAACACAATTATTCAAGCAGTTTCTCAGCATTGAGATAAATGGTAGAAATTCTTATCATTCTGTTTAAAGAGTATAAATCATCAAATGATAATCTGCATGTGAAAATATCATGAAGGCTAAGTTTAGAATGAGCAGAGGCAAAATGCTCCACACACAAAAATAAGTAATGTATAATTCATACAAGGCATAATATCAAGAGAGGAATTATTCCCTGTTATCTTGGCTAGCGCCTACATGGTATTGTCTTAGCCTGGGTGCTCCAGAATGTACCCTGAGCCAAGGATGGAAATGATTATGCTTCACTGAGACAATCACACAGCAACGGTGAACCAAGGAAGCATGTGCAGCCATGCAAACGAATGCACACATGCACCAGCTTCCCTCCAACACGTGTCAGGAAAATAAAGAGCGGCTGGGCAGATGTGTCCAATTGGCCCACCAGGACTTCACTGTATATTGTGTAAAGGATATACAGATATCACAGGATATTCTGTAAAAGACATTGTGCCTTGAAATAGTATATGGGAGAAAGATAGTAGGTGATGGATCTGTCACCTCTCTTCCATCTCCTGTTCCCGTGGGTCAAATTTCACTCCAAGGCTTATCAAACCCCTCTCCACCTGCTTGATTGAATTACCTGGGCTCCTCTAGGAGCCCACTCTGGGTAAAAGATCCATATCCCAAGTGGGCAGCAGATCCAAGGATGGAAGTAGAAAAAGGAGCCAACCTTCCCCCGGGTGCTGCCAGTCAGCCTGGCTGCACAAGGGGAGCAGTGTGCCACAGGAAGGGCCCAACGTGCCCAGAACCCAGGCCACAGAACCATGAGGGCCTGAACAAAGTTATTTGGTATAGGATGCTGTGACAGAAGCCAGTAGATGGCAGTCCAAAAAGCAGGTGGCATGGAGGAAATCCAAAGAAGCAAATGATATTTGGGTTGGATGCAAGTGTCCATCCTATAATTTCTTGTTTTATTTTTACATATTTGAAATATTTAGTAATTGTAAATGAATGATGGGGTGTCGGGAGACATGTTTCTACAATCTTAGCCTCTTTGCTTCAATTCTCGATGCTAAAAACTCCAGCTTGTCCTGCTTTACTTTACCCCATATTCCTGCTTAAAAAATCATTGCAGTGATGATAACTTAAGCTTAAGAACAAAGACCTAAAGGCATAAGTTATTCATATGGTCAGGTGAATGAGGACATAATGCATTGGTCTAGGCATGCCGAACCTATACAGATAGGTATGCTATATATAGGTATCATACAGCACAATATGTCCTCTGAAGAATAAGAGGAGGAGTTCCCGCCATGATGCAGTGGTTAACGAATCCAACTAGGAACCATGAGGTTGCGGGTTTGGTCCCTCCCCTTGCTCAGTGGGTTAACAATCCAGCATTGCCGGGGGGAGCTGTGGTGTAGTTTGCAGATGCGGCTCGGATCCCGCGTTGCTGTGCCTCTGGCGTAGGCCCGGGGCTACAGCTCCGATTCCACCCCTAGCGTGGGAACCTCCATATGCCACAGGAGCAGCCCTAGAAAAGGTAAAAAGACAAAAAAAAAAAAAAAAAAAAAAAAGGATAAGAGGAAGATGAGCCTCATGGCCCAAAGGGGTTTATGAAGGGTTTTTAGCAGGATATGCATCAGCAAGGAGAATTGAGGTGCAAACCTAGGCACAAGCCAGGTGCTGCAGATAGGCATGCCATTTGTGGAAGCACAATGATGATTCTCTCTTTTTTTTTTTCCCACTGTACAGCAAGGGGATCAAGTTATCCTTGCGTGTATACATTACATTTTTCCCCCACCCTTTGTTCTGTTGCAACATGAGTATCTAGACATAGTTTTCAATACTACTCAGCAGGCTATGCATGGACAGGTAGCCAAGCTTCCTCAATGCTAATGATAATTAGATAGCTGAAAGTCAGAATAAAAGCTTAACCATCTACCAGCTATGTGACTTTTAAAATAATAAAAGAAACTTTTTAAAATAATAAAAGAACTATATCCTGAACCTGCAACCCCCTGAGACCTTGAGTCCCCCACTTCCCACCTTTGATTAAGATAAATATCTGTATCTTGTTTTATGCTAACTTTTTCTTAAGTTTCACAGCCCTCACCTGCTGTGCTGGTCTTGGCAATGGGGAAAAAGTAGTTTCAAATGAGTTTGGGGAAATGTGGCATAATGCTAACAGGTCACAGAAAGAGAACACAATTTTCTTAACATTTACCATTTCTCCAACAGGGAGGTTGGTACAATTGATTACTTGAATGAACACATATGTGGTCTGCTTATTGAGTGTGAAAAATACAAGTTTCTGGAAAAAAAGAAAAAGAAAAAAATAGATTCTGTTGTGTTTCCAAAGTAGGAACCAACTGTTAAATGTAATAGAAAGAGGAATTTTGTTCAACTTTCCAATGGCCTTTTAATTCTTCTGCCCAGCAGAGGGCTAGTCTAGTTTAGAAGTTGAAGTGCTTTCCTTGAGAAATATTTAAGTAGAGACTGTAATTTTTCAGTATTCCTAGAGAAGATATTCTTACTATAGGTGCATAATAATCATCTGAGAATTTACAAGTAATTCAGAATCCTCAGCCATACCCCAAATACTCTGATTTGGAAGGTCTGATAAGCCTAGGGAATTTGTATTTTAGATCAGCACCCATTCTCCACCAATGCACAGTGTTTTGATACAAATGGCTCATAGACTATAGTTTAAGATAATATTACATGAATGATCTTGAAGCCCCTAAGAGCCTATGACTATTTGACGATAGAGATACATTGGTCTTCAAGTGTAATGTGCTAAATCACTAGCCTAGAAGTCAGGTGACCTGGATTCCAGCTCCAGTCCTAGTACTTTTCAGGTATACACATTTAGTGCATTTATTTAACCTGCATCAATGTAGTCACTTAAACTTGTTAAGGCTGAATTACTTTATTTGATACTTAATGACAGAATTCAAAGAATCAAAGTTTATGCAAATGTTAAGAATTGGAAAACACAGTTCAAAGCAAGGGGATTTATATTAACTTTCCCAAAGTAATAAAATGAGATTTTTGCAATAGATAATCAGCACTCCTAAACCTAAAGATCTTCTGAGACTAAAAAGAAAGGTTTTATCGGGTCAGTGCATTTATAATTATAAAATTCAATGCTGTAATTTCTGAATAACTAAGCGAATCTAAAATGGTATATTTTCTCCGTAATTCTGATAGTTTGTTCCTACTTCATTCTGTCTGGTTGTAAAAGAGAATATTTAGATGTTATGTTCACTATTTCGTGTGAGTCTCATGCTTGGTTTGGAGGATTCTTCTTGCTCCTCTGAGAACACCGCAAAGTATAAGGAGTATTAGCTTCCCAGGCAAGTCCATTCAGGTTCAAGCTTCAAAAGGAAGTCAATCAATGACCACCTGCTTTGAATGTCACCTTTGGCTGTAAGAGTGGGTAAAGGGACCATTATACAACAAGGCATCAGCAAGGCCTTAGTTAATGATCTAAGGTGGGACGAAGAAGATGAGAAGATGGAATTGATAAACCCTTTTCTTCCCAACCCTAATATAAAAATCAAATGCCAAACACCAGTTAGGAACTAGTGAACAGAGACCACTGTCATGAGAAAGTGGCAAAGTCCTTATGTTTGTTGTTAGCTCTGCCACCTCTTTTAGCTTTGCTCCTTTTTAACAGTTGAAATTAAAAATCTTCAAAGGAAAAAAACAGAAACTAAAAAGTATTTCAAAAAGCATCATAATTTAGGTTGGACATATCAAAATTTATGGGAAGTAGTAAATGTATAGCTTAAATGCTTATATTACTAATAAAGGAAAAGTTGAAAATCAATTGGGCAGTTTTTTATATTTGGAAGCTAATAAAAAAGAGAATCAGACCCAAAGTTAGAAAGTGAAATAAGAAAGATATGTGCCAAAGGCAATAAAATAAAAACAAAAGCTAGAAAAGGTTAATAAAGCCAAAATTGGTTCTTGAAAGGAATAAAAAAGTTGATAAATTCACAGCAATATTCGTTGACCATGAAAAAAAGATGTGACTTACTAATATCAGGAATAAAAGGAAAGATTTCTTTTTTTTTTTTTTTGTCTTTGTTTTTTTTGTTGTTGTTTTGTTGTTGTTGTTGTTGCTATTTCTTGGGCCGCTCCCGCGGCATATGGAGGTTCCCAGGCCAGGGGTCGAACCGGAGCTGTAGCCACCGGCCTACGCCAGAGCCACAGCAACTCAGGATCCGAGCCGCGTCTGCAACCTACACCACAGTTCACGGCAACACCAGATCGTTAACCCACTGAGCAAAGGCAGGGACCGAACCCGCAACCTCATGGTTCCTAGTCGCATTCGCCAACCACTGCGCCACGACGGGAACTCCAAAGGAAAGATTTCAAGACAGATACTATAGATATTACAAGTCCAAAAAGTATTAAGAACTACTATATGACAATAAATTTGACAACTTAGAATTTTTCTGAAATAAAATGGACAGATTCCTGAAAAACACTATACCTCACTGATGAGATAAATTTAAAATGTGTGTAGCCCTTAATCTATTGAAGTAATGAAATTTGTTAGCAAAAACATTCCTTCAAAGGTGATTTCCCTAGTGAATTCTAACGAACTTTGTTTCTTCCCTACCATTTCAAGTGTCTTTTTGTTCTGGTTCCAATTATCCTTGCATAAGAAGAAACTTTTTATATAGTTCAAAGAGAGTCAGCAATGAAGTAATCATATAATTGACCTTGTGATTGTTGCTAGGGTAGGTAGTTCACATAAGATGGTCCATCAGAGGAGTTTCCTCATGGCTCAGTGGGTTAAAGTTGGGACGTTGTCATCGTAGTACCTCAGGTTGCTGCTGTGGTGCAAGTTCGATCCCTGGCCTGGGCATTTTCACACATGCTGCAGATGCAGTTAAAAAAAGAAATGATGGTCCATCAGATGTAAGCTTGGGACTTTTTTTTTTTTTGGTGGTTATGGGACATTATGTGATATAGCTCCTTAGATATGAATCTATCTATTTCATTGGATCTGAATGACAAGCATTACGCTTTAGCAGTTCAGACATTCATTTTGTTACCTAGAGAAAAGGCAGTCTGAGGATAATGCTGGCAGGAGTGAGGCAGAAAGGAGGACCACAGGGAAACAGAACTGTGATCCTGATGTTGTCATGAGCCTCCAGACTAAACCATCACCAGAAGCCTGTTATATATCTTCATTTACACAAAACAATGACATCTTCACTACTGTTCAAGCTAATTTGAATGGGTTTTCTGTTACTGGCAATAAGGAGTGTTTGAACAAACCCTACATGAGGATCATATTTTAATCATTAAAACTTTAAAATATGTTTTAATGTATCATAAAGTAAGCCCTCCATCATCATTTATCATTCTTCTTCAAGCTCTTTGACATTTCCCATGCTTCAGCTGTTCTCAGATAACACTTTAAATCATTTTCTTAAGTTCCAAAAAATTCCCATTGGGGTTTTGGTTATAATTTTCTTAAATTATTCATTAATTTATGGAAAATAGATACCTTTATTGTTTACCGATTTAGAAACGTTGAATTCCTAGTTTGTTCATATTTTTTCTATGACAGTGTACCACAAACTGAGTGGCTTAAACAGAAATATATTGTCCAGTTGTAGAGGTCAGAGTTCTGAGATCATACCTCTCCTTGAAGCTGTGAAGCATGTCCCATGTCTCTCTCCTAGCTCCTGGTGGTTTGCCGTAAACTTTGAAAATCCTTCACCATGGCAATGCAACTCTAACCTTATGGGGTGTTCTCCCTGTGTGTGTGTCTTTGCCCATCTTTCCCCTTTTTATAAGAACATCAGTCATATTGGATTAGGACCCACCCCAATGACTTCATTTTCACTTGATTACCACTGTAACTTGATTACCTCCCCAAATAAGGCCACAACAAACATACCCTTTGTTTGAAGGATACAACTCAATTCATAACAGTCCTGAAGTAGTGATTTTTATATTTCTTCCTATACATCAGCTTTTCTCAAACTGATATTCAAGGATATATACTCTTTGGTGTTAGTGAAATTTCTATCAGAATTTAAATTTTTTGAATTTCAAAATCAATTATAAATCCATTATTTAAACTAATACTGGTTAATTTCTCTTACTTGAAACACCACCACTATCACCTTGTCAAAGTCACCAAGATGCTGCCAGGAACCTGGGGAAGGCCAAAGGTCAAGAGTGCTCAGTAAAGATCATGTGAAGAAACTTTATGAAGCCAGGAAAAAGAACACCTGTGAGAATCTTTCTCAGGCTAAAGGCATAAAAAAGATGAGTCAGCAAGGGAATTTAGAGAGATTGGAAGTGTGATGAGAGCTCAAACCACCACTGCTGGCTTTAAATATGGAAGAAAGGAGACATGAGCCAGGGGATATGAATGGCCTCTAGAAACTGCGATTGACCCAGACCAAGCAAAGGAACAGAACAGGAACTTCTGACCTACAGCTGCATAGATCTGAATTCTGCCAATGACCTGAATGATCCTGAAAGTGTGTACATGCCCAGAGCCCCCAGAAGGAGCACAGCCCTGCTGTGAACCTTGAGTTCAACCTTGTAAAATGCAAATCACAGAATTAGCTGAGTCATACAGGGCTCAGGCTTCTGACTGACAGAACTGAGATGTAATAAGTGAGTGATGTTTCAAGATGCCAAATTTGTGGTAATATGTGATGATAGTAATAGAAAGTCAATACCAGTAGAGACACAACAATAAAATAACCCAGTTCCTGAGATGACAGGTATGTGAAATAGATTTAACAGTTTTAACAGATGTCTAGACTGCATGAGAAAGACTAGTGAACTTGAAGAAATAGCAGCAAAACTACCCAAAATACAACAGAGAGAAACCCCCACCACCACCACCGGAAAACAGGGACTTTATTTTTAAAATGAATAAAGCACAAAAAAACCCACATGATCATTCTTAATAGATGCAGAAAAAGCATTTAACAAAATCCTTTCATGATAAAGACATTCAACCCACAAAAAAAAGAGAGGAATTTCCTCAATGTAATAACAGCATGTACAAAAAACTCCCAATTAACATCATAATTAATAGTGAAAGACTGAATGTTTTCCCTCTAGCATCAGGAACAACAATAAAAATCTGCTCTCATCATTTATATATAACTAAAGGTCAGAAAAACAAATAAAATACATCCAGATTGAAAAAGGAAAATATGTATAAAGTTTACACACACACACACAAACCCTTACATCTTTATCTATACTTATTTCTATATCTATGTATTGAAAACCATAAATTTACACTGATTTCTCCAACTCCAACTCAATACCACAGAGTTCATTCTACTTTCTCCTTTCCTATATTTGTAATTCCCTTCTCCAGTAGTCCTGAACAAGTTTACTCACTGGATCACTACCCTATATAACTAAACTCCCTTTGCCACATTATCCTCCACCTGGTCTCTCACCTCACTTAGGCTCTGATAGCCTATTGGGCTTCTCTTGCCTACGCAGCCACCCATGTTCAGTCACTACTGTCACCAGCTTGAACACTTTCCTCCAACTTGGACACCCTCCTCATCTTCACCAGCCCTCTCCTGACTGCCTCTCCATGCTCACTCTCGCTCTGTCATGAAGTTCTGCTCCTCACTCCTCTGGGAGTCCTACATCCCACATGAGGCTACAACCATTGCCCCTTTCTCACCCAGATGCTCCACCTAATGGTTTTTAGGCTGAATTATTAAGGAAGGAGGGACAGAAGGAAGGAAGAAAGGGATATTTGTCCTCTGACTATTCCTTACTTTCTTCCTAATCCATCAAAGTTATTTAGTAAGTTGCATACTATGTGAACCACAAATCCCACTACTAGGCATATACACAACAGTACATATGTGCACCAGAAAATAAGTACAATACTTTTCATAGAAGCATTTTCCATAATAGCTAAACACTGTGGGTGTTGGACTGCACATTCAGGCCCTACGCTTGCCCAGCTTCAAGACTGAAGAAAGAGCCCAGAGTCAGCAACAGAGACATCAATGGTTTAGTGAATGGGAGAGCTTACATGTCTGAAGTAAGGTCATGGATGACATCACACAATGTGCAGAAGATGGGGGGCAGGACATGGCACAGGCTTCACTCTAAAGGGAAGGGGAAATTGCCAGGTATAGGGAAAATTGGCATAAGGTTGGTTTATCAGTTAGCAGGGAAACTAGCAGGGAGGCACACCCCCTCAACACCACTTTGATAGGAGCAAAAACAAGCTGGAGTCTGGGGCGTGTATGTAGGTAGGTCAGTCCTGTGAGAAGGTTTCAGTGAAGCAGGCATTGCTGGAGCAGGGAAATGTACAGAGAGCAAGAGAACAGTCATCTGAGTGCCCTGACCATACATTCTACCCATCTATCCTTTACAATCTTGGTCTACCCTCTTCCACAATATCCCTGGGGGTAAGGTACATAAAGGGGCACTGCAAATAGGTTCCATGACTATAGCACAGATGGCACCAGAGCCAATCACTTACTGGTTCAATGGATGGGGGTCAATAGCAGCAGTGCTCTGTCTAATTACAAGGAAGTTGGAGCCAATCATGGTATCCACAAACCCATAGCCACTGCCATGGGGAAGGAAAGGCCCTAGCTCTAATACAACCATTCCAGTGGCCTATGCAGGAGTCAACAGTCACCATACAGGTCTGTGACCCCACGTTACATTCATTGCCATGGAGGAGGATCAATTAAGTCTTCTTAGACATGTTAAAATGGGACTTAAAATGTTAGTCTCACTAGTTGGACTCGTGAATCCAAAAGCTGGTCTATTTGATTCCACACAGCATAGCTTGGGGGGGCTCGTGAGCAATCAGTTGTAAAGTAACACTTACCAGTGGGGTCCTTTTGATGTATTGGCATGTGAGACAGTAAGATTGTGAGAGTCTTTTCCCTCCATTTTAAGCTGTCCCTACATAGTTACATTAGCTGGGTTGATTTTTCATGGAAGCCCAGAGGAGGATGAAAATGGCATCTTGCTGTAGACCCAGATATTAGACTCATTCTGCAGTGAGGCAAGTTTCTGCTTAGTTCTCAAATAGATTTCCTCCCTCAGGCTAGGGACAAAATGTAAGACATCTAACAACATAGGGGAGGTCATAGCAATTAAGTAAAATATAAGCAGAAACCACATTCTGAGATAATACCACACTTGCCTGTGGTTTTTGTGCTGGTCTGCAATTTTGTTTAGAAAACTCAGCTTTTCAGTAATATAGGAATGTGTCTTAAATCATATCTATAAGATCAGAGACAAGATGGTGGAGCAGGACTTAAAGATCATCTCCTTTCATGAGTACATCAAAATTGCAATTAACTACTGAAAAACCATCAATTAAAAAAAAAAAACCACCAGAACATACCAAAAAAGATATTCCACATGAAAAGACAAAGAAGAAAACACAATGGTAGGATGAGGCTTATTTTTTGATGGTAGGAGGGATAATTGTGATATAATCAAATACCATACCCCCTGGGTGGGCAACCCACAGACTGGACAATAATTATATCACAGAAGTGAGTTCTGTGCCCCATGTTAGGCCTCCCAACTCAGGGGTCTGGGTTGATGAGGAGCCAAGATGAGGAGCCCCCAGATCATTTGGCCTGATGACAAGCAGGGCTTGAGTGCAGGAGCTCCAGAGCACTCAGGGAAAAGAAGTGCAAGCAAGGCATCATGCACACTGAGAACCAAGGCAAAGCAGTAACTTTACAGAAGCCTGGGCCAGGCTTACTTGTTGGTCTCTGAGGGTCTCCTGGGTAGATAGAAAGTGGCTGTGGAACTGAGATCATAAAATCTGGTGACAGATATTATTAGAGTTTTCATCTACCTGAAATTTTGCTGGAGGAAGACATCTTGCTTGGGTAATTAGCACCAAGTTCTGGCCCTCCCAGCAGCCTGTAGTCTCCAGTGATGGAATACCTCAGGCTAATCAACCAAAAGGGGTACAACACAGCCTCTGCCCATCAACAGACAGGCTGCCTAAAGACTTCCTTAGCCCACAATCACTTCTAGATATGCTCCTTGACACTGTCCTGCCCAAGAGAGGTCCAAGTCCTAGCTTCACATGCCAAGGGGTATGCACTGGCCCATACCACAAGGAAGCCTACATTAACCTCTATTTAATTTTCACCCTCCAGAGAGAACACACCTGAAACAAGAAAACTATAATCCTGCAGCTTGGAGAACTGAGTCCACAAAAACAGTTCAGAACCTACCCTAGGACCAATTGGTCCCTGGTGCTTGGGTGATGGGAGGGGAGTATGCTGCTAAAATATACAGAAAATCCTCTACAGAGGTCCACTTCTCCAAAGTCAAGAAACATAACTAGCCTTTACACACATGAACACAAACAGACAGAAATTTAGACAAAATGAGACAGCAGAGGAACATGTTCTAAACAGAGGAACAAGATAAAACCCCAGAAGAAAAAGTAAGTGACATGGAAATTGGCAATTTACCTGATAAAGAGTTCATAGTAATGATTGTTAAGATGATCCAAGATCTCAGGAAAAGAATAGATGCACAGAGTAAAAAGATACAAGAATTTTTAAACAAAGAGTTAAAAAATATAAATAACCAAACAGATTTGAAGAATAAAATAACTGGAATGAAAACTGTAGTAGAAGGAATCAATAGCAGAATAAATGAGACAGAAGAATGGTTAAGTGAACTGGACAGAATGGTGGAAATCACTGGAATGGAACAAAATCAAGTAAAACGAATGTGGAGTTCCCATCTTGGCTCAGCAGTTAACAAACCTGACTAGGATCCATGAGGATGCAGGTTTAATCCCTGGCCTTGTTCAGTGGGTTATGTATCTGGCGTTGCTCTGTCTGTGGTGTAGGCCAGCAGCTATAGCTCCAGTCCAACCCTTAGTTTAAGAGACCTCTGGGACAGCATCAGATGTACCAAGATTTGTATTATATGAGTTTGAGTAAGAGAAGAGAGAGAGAGAGAGAAAGGGCCTGAAAAAAAATTTGAAGAAATAATAGCTGAAAATTTGCCTAATGTGGAAAATGAAATGGTCACTCAAGTCCAGGAAGCACAGAGAGTTCCATAAAGAGTTAAGCCAAGAAGGAATATTTCAAGACGCCTAGTCATCAAACTGACAAAAAATTAAATATAAAGAGAAAATGTTAAAAACAAAAAGGGAAAGGCAACAAAAACTATTTGCTAAAAGCTGGGTAGGAATATTAATATCAGACAAAATAGACTTTAAAATAAAGACTTTCATAAGAGACAAGGACATTACATGATGTTCAAGGAATCAATCCAAGAAGATGATATAATAATTGCAAATAACATATCCACCCAACATAGGAGTACCTCAATATATAAGGCGTATGTTAACCAACATAAAAGGAGAAATTGACAGTAACAATAATAGTGGAGGAGTTTAACACAACACTTACATCAATGGACAGATCATTAAGACAGAAAAACAACAAGGAAACAGGCCTTAAGTGAAATATTCGACTAGAAGGAATTAATCAATATTCATAGAGCATTCTGATCAAAAGCAGCAGAATACACATTCATTTCAAGTGCCCCTGGAACATTCTCCAGGATGGATCACATGCTGGGCCACAAAGCAAGGCTCAGTAAATTTAAGAAACTTTAAATAATATCAACAATCTTCCCTGACAATAGCTCTGTTAGATTAGAAACCAACTACAAGAATGAAACTCTGAAAAACACAAACACATGGTGACTAAATAATATGCTACCAAACAACCAATTGATTTTTGAAGAAATCAAATAGGAAATAATACCTAGAGACAAATGACAATAATCATTTTGGACAATGATCCAAAATCTATGAGACAAAGCAAAAGGTATTCTAAGAGGGAAGTTTATCATAATACAAACTTAGCACAGGAAAGAGACAAACAAATCAAAAACTCAAATAAAAAACCTTACCTTACACCTAAAGCAACTAGAGTAAGAAGAAAGAACAAAACCCAAAGTTAGTAGAAGAAAAGAATAAAGATCAGAGCAGATAAAGGAAATAGAGACTAGGAAGAGAATAGAAAAGATAAATGAAAGTGAAAGCTGGTTCTTTGAAAAGATAGACAAAATTGATAAACATTTATCCACACAATAAAAAAGGGAGAGAGCTCAAATCAATAAAATTAGAAATGAAATAGGAGAAATTACAATGAACACCACAGAAATACAAAGGATCTTAATAGACTAATACAAGCAACTCTATGCTAATGAAAGGGACAACTGAGAAGAAATGAATGAATTCTTAGAAAGGTACAATCTCCCAAGACTGAACCAGGAAGAAGTAGAAAATATGAATAGACAATTGCAAGTACTGAAATTGAAACTAATTTAAAAATTTCCAACATACAAACGTCCAGGACCAAAGGGCTTCACAGGCAAATTCTATCAAACATTTAGAGAAGCATTAAAACCTATCTTTCTGAAAAGCTTCCAAAAAATTGTAGAGGAAGGAACATTCCCAAAACTCATTCTAGGAGGCCACCATTGCCTTCATTCCAAAACCAGACAAAAATACCACAAATTAAATTACAGTCCAATATCACTGATGAATATAGACTCAAAAATCCTCAATAAAATATTAGCAAACTGAATCCTACAACACATAAAAATATCACATACCATTACAAAATGGGTTTTTCCAAAGTTCATGAAGATGGTTCAGCATATGCAAATCAATGTGATATACTACATTAAAGAAAAGACAAAAACCACATGATCATCTCAATAAATGCAGAAAAATCTGACAGAAACTTCAGCATTCATTCATGATAAAAATTCTTACCAAAATGGGTATAGAGGGAACATATCTCAACCTAATAAAAGCTATCCATGACAAACTCACAGACAATACACTACTCAACAGTGAAAGGCTGAAAGACTTCCTGCTAAAATCCAGAGCAAGGGAAGGATGCCCACTCTCACCTCTTCTATTCAACATAGTATTAGAAGTGCTAGCCATGGCAATCAGACAATAAAAAGTAATAAAATATATCCAGTTTGAAAGGGAAGATGTAAAATTGTCATTATATGCAGATGACATGATAGTATATATAGAACATCCTAAAGATTGCACAGAAAAATTAGTAGAACTAATAAATGAATTTAGCAAAGTAGCAGAATTTAAGATTATTATTCAAAAATTGGTTGCATGTCAAAAATTGGTTGCATGTCACTAAACTAACAGTAAAATATCAGAAAGAGAACCTAAAAACACAATACTTTAAAAAATTTCCTGGAGTCCCTGTTGCGACTCAGTGGGTTAAGAAACCGACATAGTGTCTGTGAATCCTCAGGTTCAATCCATGGACTTACTCAGCATTGCCACAAGCTGCAGCATATGTTGAAGATGTGGCTTGCATCCCATGTTTCTTTGGCTGTTGTGTAGGCTGGCAACTGCAGCTCTGATTCGACCCCTAGCCTGGGAAATTCCATATACCACAGGTGTGGCCATAAAAAAATAAAATTCCCTCCCACCAAATAAAATTGTTAGGAATAAACCTGACCAAACAGGTGAAAGACTTATACACTGCAATGTCTGAAACATTAACAAAGGAAACTAAAGATGTTTTAAGTAAGTTGAAAAGATAGCCCATGCTCTTGGATTGGAAGAATTAACATTGTTAAAATAGCCATACTACCCAGAGCAGTCTACAGAATTTATGTGACCCCTGTAAAATTACCTATGACATTTTTCACAGAAATAGAACAAATTATCTTAAAATGTATATAAAACAATAAAAAAACAAGAATTGGCAAACAATCCTGAAGAAAAAGAACAAAGCAGGAGGGCATAACCCTTTCAGACTTCAGACAATATTATAAAGCTACATTAATCAAATCAACATGGTACTGGCACAAAAACAGACGTATGGATGAATGGAACAGAAGAGAGAGCCCAGAAATAAACCCACACACTTAAGGCCAATTAAACTTTGACAAAGGAGCCAAGAATATACAATGGGGAAAAGAGAGTTTCTTCAGCAAGTGGTGTTGTGAAAGTTGGATAGCCACATGTAAATCAATGTTGTTAAAACACACCCTCACACCTTACACAAAAATAAGCACAAAATGGCTTAAAGACTTAAACATAAGACATGATCACATTATAAACTCTAAAAAAGAGCACAGGGAAAACATTCTCTGACATAAATTGTACCAGTGTTTCCTTGGGTCTCTCCCAAGGTAATAGAAATAAAACCAAAAATAAACAAATGGGACCTGATCATACTGACAAGATTTTTGTATGGTGAGGGAAACCATAAACAAAACAAAAAGAAAACCTATAGAATGGGAGAAACTATTTGCAAATCATGCAACTGACAAGGGCTTAATTTCCAAAATATACAAACAGCTCAACAACAACAACAAAAAGAAGTCAATCAAAAAGGGGGCAGAAGATCCCAATAGACATTTCTCCAAAGGGGACATACACATGACAAATAGGCACAAGAAAATGTGCTCATTATCAATAATTTTTAGAGAAATGCATATCAGAACTATTATGTGGTGCCACCTCACACCAGTCAGAATGGCCATAATTAAAAAGTCCACCAATAAACAAATTCTAGGAAGGGTATAAAGAAAATAGAACTCTCCTATACAGTTGATGGGACTGTAAGTTGGTACATACACTATGGAAAACCATACTGAGGTTCCTCAGAAAACTAAGGATGGAGTTACCATCTGATCCAGCAATCCCACTTCTAGGAGTATATCCAAACAAAACTATAATTCAAAAAGATACATGTACCCCTATGTTTATAGCAGCGCTATTCATAATAGCCAAGCTAAATGTCTATAGACAGATGAATATATAAAGAAGATGTGAGATACACACACACACACACTCAGCCATAAAAAAGAATGAAATAATACCATTTGCAGAAACATGAATGGAACTAGAAATTATCATACTTAGTGAAGTAAGTCAGAAATAGAAAGACAAACACTTTATTATATCATCACATAGAATCTAAAATATGACACAACTGAACCTGTCTATGAAACAGAAACAGACTACTCAAGGACAAGGGGAACAGACTTGTGGTTACCAAGGGGGGATGGTTAGGGGAGGGTTGAGTGGGAGGTTGGGGTTAGCAGAAGTAAGTTATTATACATGGAGGGGATAAACAACAAAGTTCACAGGAACTATATTCGAAGTCCTTTGATAAACCATAGTGGAAAAGAATATTTAAAAAGAGTGTGTGTGTGTGTGTGTGTGTGTGTATCTGAATCACTCTGCTGTACAGAAGAAATTAACGCATTATAAATCAACAATCCTTCAGTGAGAAAAGAAATTAGAAAAATATGAAAAAAAAAAAAACAATTACAAGTACTGAAATTGAATCTGTGATTAAAAACTCTCAACAACAAAAAACAGTCTAGGATGAGATGGCTTCATAGGCCAATTCTACCGAACATTTAGAGAAGAGTTAACACCTATCCTTCCAAAACTCATCCCCAAAATTGTAACTCATACTATGAGGCCAACATCACTCTGATGCCAAAACCAGACAAAGATGACACAAACAAAATTACAGGCTAATATCACTGATGAACAGAGACATGAACATCCTCAACAAAATACTAGTAAACAGAATCCAACATTACATTAAAAGATCATACACCATGATCAAGTGGGATCTATCCCAGAGATTCAAGGATTTTTCAATATTCACAAATTAATCCATGTGACACATTATATTAACAAATTAAGGAATAAAAAACACATGATCATCTCAGGAGACGAAGAAAAAGCTTTTGATAAAATTCAATATTTATGATAAAAACTCTCCAGAAAGTGAACAGAGAGGGAAAATACCTCAAAATAATAAAGGCCATACGTGATAAACTCACAGCTAACATCAAACTTAAAGGTGAAAAGCTGAAAGCGTTTCTTCTAAGATAAGGGTAAGACAATATGTTCACTCTACACTTTTACTCAACAGAGTTTTGGAAATCCTATCCACATAAATCAGAGAAGGAAAAAAATAAAAGGAATCAAGATTTGAAAAGGTTAAGGAAAACTCACTATTTGCAGGTGATATGATACTACACATAGAAAATCCTAAAGGTTATCACACTAAGTGAAGTAAGCCAGACAAAGACAAATATCATATGATACTGCTTATATGTGGAATCTAAAATAAAAATGATACAAATGAACTTATATACAAAACAGAATTAGACCTAAAGACATAAGAAACCAATCTTATGGTTACCAAAGGGGAAAGAGGCAAGAAGTTTGGGGTTAACATATATACATTACTATATATAAAACAGACAAAAAACTAGGACCTAATGTAAAGCACAGGGACCTCTACTCAATATTTCGTAATAACCTCCGAGGAAAAATAATCTGAAAAAGTATATACACAAACACAAACACACATATAACCGAGTTACTTTGTTGTACACCTGAAACTAACACATTATAAACTGACTATATTTTAATTTTTAAAAAAGAGAAAAATGAATCAAGATTTTAAATAATTGAGTCTAAAATGGCCATGTAGTTTACCTTGGGTATCTGAACAACAGCTACTCCATTTTTATTCTCAAATGCATCCTCTTCCTCAATGGTCAAAGAAGATGTACAATGCATGTCTGAAAGGCCACAAAACAGGCTTCTCTGGTCAGTAAAATTTAAGTTAAACCACATATAAGCCTTTGACTTCCCCAAACCTCAACATGTGTAGATTTTTCCATCATTTCCCCTTTTGATTCCAAATATTTCAATAGAAAGCACTCATGATCAAAATATCCATCCCATGATGCTGCAGTGCTGGCTCCTACCCCAGGTTCAGATCATGTCCCTCGATGCTGGGGGTCCTTTATATTTGCCTAGTCAGTCACATTGTAGGAAAACTAATCAGGTCTCATGACAGGCTCGGAGATATGTTAATGGAAAAACACTCTATAGGCCATATATTTTATCATTTACACCTAATTGTCACACAAAATTGCACATATGCTTTTAGCTACAGACTCAAAGCAAGCAGGGTTACAACTTTAGTAATCTCTATGACAACTAAATAATTTTTTCCCTCCTGTATATCAGAGCAAAATTATGGCTTACAAAATGACTTTCATAAATATAGACTTCAATTAGTAGAACTAGAATTTAATGTCCACTTAAACATATTTATCTCTCTAAAATTATTCTCACCTCCAAAAAACACAGTCAAACCTAAGACTAGTTTGTCTGCCAAACAAGTCTGGTCCATTGACCACATAGGCACCTCCAAACTGGCTGTGGTAGATTCCTCAGAAGTAGTCTCAGAGTAAATATTTAAGTCCTCTTAAGGCCAGGAAAGCCATGTCAAAGGCCGACCATCAGGCTCTGCCTTGGTGGATTTCTCTTTTACAGAGGTCCCCAAAATATCCAGATTCTTGAGCATGTCTTTCCCATTCACCTGATAAAACTCTTCAGACCCTAAGAGTCTCCAGTTCCTCGAGGGACCAGGCAGAGAGAAAGAATATTTTTTTCAATTCTATCCACAGAGGTATGTATAATATACCAAATTTCTCTAAGTCATTCATAACTGACTTGAGGGAAAGGGCCTACTTACATCAGGAAAACACATTCCAGACAAAAATTCATAAAAATTATAACCATATTCACCAACTAATTCAGGAACCAATCCTTTTGTTAACTTTTTATGAAGCCAAAAAATGTGGGGTTTTTTTGTTTTTTTTTCCACTAGGGATTTTTAAATTTTTACCCAGTTCAGTGGTATTGAGGCAGGAGATAGCTGAGCTCTAGGATAGGTATTTACCACTAGCCTCTTCTTTACACTTACTGAGGAAGAAGATAGGTGGGCTCTGGGACAAACATTTACAACAAACTTCAAGACAGAAATAACAACAGGCACAAGGCACATAACTGGTACTTGTCTTCTGTGAACTTTTTGGCCAAAAGATGCATATGCAGATCAGGGAGGGCTCTGGGTCTGGTCAGGTGTAGCAAAATACAATAAGGTAATTGGCTAAAGGAAGACAAAGACCTTAGAAGACTATTCCATATAAGTGTTTTAACTCACTTCTCTACTGAGCTCCTCATTTAGGGGCATGCCTGCACCCTCACTTCTCCTTTGGGTGTGTATTACAGCTTTGCTTCTGCCTTAGTATTTATCTAAAACTAATTCTCTATATTTCTGTGCTCTCTCACATGTTATACTGTGTTTCTAACAATAAACTTTATACCTATCTTTACAGTCTTTGCCTCCTTGAAATATTCTGGCTTTCAGCAGGGGCAAGAATCAGGGCAATTCTGCTTTCATTCGCTAGTCTAGTGGCTAGGCTTCCTGGTTTTCACCCAGGCTACCCAGGTTCAATTCCTGAGCAGAGAATTAAGATCTTGATTTTAGCCATCACCCACTGCTATCTCTCTGAAATCAGTATAATCTAAAATTTATCAGAGATCTGTCAAAAGGTCTTTCCTATGAATCTTCTTGAAGATGAAGCTCTTTTACAAAATCATCAGAGTACAACAATAATGGTCTATAAATGACAAAAGATTTTAAAAGGCACAATGTAATCAATGAAGACACTTGGTTATGATAACTAGAATTAGGACATTATAATTTTAACCCTTAAAAATCTTAATAGTCATCTCTGGCAGAAACCAAGTAGCAGGTAATTGTGAGTTGTTTGTCATACCAGCATTTCCTGTTTGACAAACTTATGCTTTAGTTTCATTATGATAAACTTATGCCTCTCCTAAGAAGGCAAAGTTAGGTAAATTTAGATCCACCCAGCAATTAATGTTCCAATATTTTATCATATATGAAATGACCCGGATATCAATGAATTCCCTGCACGCACTTTAGTTTAGTTTCAAGTTACCAAAAATCTGCAGAGTATTTGAGATACTCATTCCTTCCCTAAACGTAATCATTCCCATAGAGTTTACCAAAACCTATTTTTTTCCTTTCACTCTTAGAGATCACTTTTGATTAAAGTTCTAGAGCACCCAGGTAGATCATTTACATCTCAAAGGCACAAGAAAGAAATACTAGTTCCTTCTAGACAGCTAGCTTGACCAATTACAAAAGGCTCACTTTAACACAATAGCAAAGCCATTTTAGGCCATTGTTGTCCAGATCTCTTGGCAGTTCTTATTCGTCAAAGAAGCCACCCTAGTGCCCCACTTACTAGCAGACAGCCACGCAGGACTTCCCCTGAAACTTTGGGGATCACCCCTGGAACTTTTAGGCCCCACACTTTTTCGTGGATGGCCACCCCAGGATTACACCCATAACCTTCAAGCCTCATATGTTAGTGGAAGATTCCAGCAACATTTCATTCCTATCCTCATTTCCCCACATCTACACTCATGGGAGTTTCCTCATCTCCTGGCTGCTCTGCCAATTTTGGGGCTACACCCCGTAGGTCTGCAAGCTCTGTGTTTGCCCAGCTTCAAGATCAAAGACAGTCTGGAGTTGGAGACAGAGATATCAATGGTTTAGTGGATGGGGGAGCTTACATGTTTGATGCATGGTCCTGCAGCAATACCCTACCATGTGCAGCAGACTGTTGGTAGAACTTGGTGTCAGGCTTTGCTATGGAGAGTAAGGGAGGTTAACAGTTATAGGGGGATTTGACATCAGATTGGCTCATTAGTTACCAGGGAAACCAGAAAGGCGCACACCTCTCACCTCCCCTTTGATAAGAATAATCACCAGCTGGAGCAGGGGGATGTATATAGGCATTCACTGATTTGAAAGTTCAGTCCTGTGTGTAGGTAGGTGAAGCAGGTGCTGGTTGAGCAGGGGACATACTGAGAGCACAAAGTAGGATAATGTCCTTCAACAATTTACTGAAGAAATAAATAAGTAAATAAAGTGCCATATTTTTGCAGTGAAATACTATACACCAATGAAAATGAACTACTACATATGCAACAGTATAGATGAGTCTCACAGCTGATTTAAAAAGGTCAGATTCCAAAACAGTAAACATGGCAATGTAACAAGCAGGCAAAAGTAAACCCATGATTTTAAAGTTAACTTGAGGGAAGGGGAGGGATTTTGTAGCTGAGAAAGGGCACAGGCTCTCTTGAAATGCAAGTGGGTTACATTTGTATATCTGGGTTCTATGTTCACTATGTGCTAATTCAACTGCACATTTTTCTACAGACATGTTATTCTTGTACTTTAAAAAATATTTAAACCAAAGTTGGTTTTTATTTCTCATTTAGTATTTTCATTTTTATTTTCCAGTAGGGAGGATGATCATGGTACTAGCCTAGAAGAAACAAAGTCCCTCCTCCCTGTACTTTGTATGGATTTTTAAATAGCACTTTACTGAAACATTTTTAAAAAACAAATCTCGTTTGTTTTATTAGATGGTGAACTCTTGAAGGGCAGCCTTACTGCCTTATTCTGATTTTATTCAGCAGTGCCTAGAATAATTTTCAACAACTTAGAATTACTCAGTGTTTGTTAAACGAATGAACACATGACTTTTGCCACTTGACTTGGTGCTATGAGTGGTATTTTAGGTTTCACTTTTCCAAAAATACTTTTTGATTGACTTTGATATTTTGACTTTCTTGTAAAGCCCCCGTTTGAATGGGCCTTTGATTTAATCTTACTGAGGCCTTGGATTTGGGGGCTTTTCATTGTAAGACACAGCTGTACATACTGGGTCAAGATTCTGGTGGAACTCCTTCCTCCTTCTGAAATTGTCTCAGCCCTGGCAGTGAAACTAAGCAAACTAATTAACACTACCAGAGAAGGCGAGGCAGAATCAGAGCCAGGAAAAGGCAATTGAACCAATTTAAAGATATGCAGCTTCTTTATTAGCTCCAGTTTCAGGCTGGATGTGTCCCTGGGGATCACTAACAGGAAACAAGTGAGGAGCAGAGGCGAAGCACTCTTGCAAGGCTGTTAGTTTACAACAGCACTGCATGTTCTGTTCCTAATATAATTATTGTACAATTGTGTTCACCAAGTTGAGACAACTTGATTACTTGAGGAAATATCGAAATGAGTGGGGGTCAGAGTTTCTTCTTGCTCTGGCGAATGTGGCATGGATCACCTAGGTTGCACAATTTTGATTTTATTCTCAGTTCATATTTTGAAATTTCTCTAAAGAAAAATTACTTTGCTTTGCTTGCTCTTTCTTCTTTCTCTCCTTCCTTCCCTTCCTCCCTCTTCCCTTCCACCCTTCCCCTAAAAAAAGAAACTGTGATGTCTACCTGATTGTTGAATATGTTGGGATTTAATTTAATTGTAGGGATGGATGGTTTTTGTATGTGCGTGGGGTTTTTGTTTTTTGCTTTTTGGCAGCACTTCAGGTCTTCATTAAAGTACACTTTTTCAAATCATTTTTTAATTCTGTCTTGAATTTAGGGATGGATATTTCATTGGGAAAATGAGATGGGCTAAATTGCAACTTCTTTCAACTATCTCCATAGGTATTTGGATTGTTTGGGTAGGTATTCCATCAAATTAGCCATCAAAGTACCAAAGAAAGGATGTGACTTTCTTATCTTGGTGGCTGTTGAAGGTCGTTACTGTGATAAAACTCATTTCAAACTGTATTTCCTAGTCCTATTAGTAATAAGCATAGAGCAGAGCCCTTAAAGATTTAGCAATAGGCAGTCCAGGACGTGAATTTAGTTATCATCACTTCATTTTTTCATTCAGTCATTCATTCATCATTCATTCAGCAGATAATAACTGCCTTTATTTACCAGACGCTAGGCTAGGAGGTACTACGAATACAGGGGTAAATAAAACCAAATAGGGCACATTTGTTAACCCTTTTAAATCTGTCTTTTCCTTTGCAGAATGAGGATAACAATATAATACCGTGTTGTACTGTCAGGAAATTAAAGGAGCTTAAACACCTAACATTACTATGCATCTGAACAATGCTCAGTAAATACTAGTCTTTATCATATTCTTAATGCTCTGTATCCATGCTTCAAGCATGTGGTAAATCAAATGCATTGAATTCCCCTTAGTGTTTTTTAACTCATTTCAGTCATTTAGGACTGTAGCTTTTAATTGTGGCTAGAGTTTCTGATTGCATTATAGCAATCTTCGCAATGGGATGGTAATAAATTAGGAAGCCTCAAGATGACAATTTCCTTTGGCCTTTAAGAGAATGTTCATGGTTTTTTTCTGTTCACATATCATTTTATTGGCTTATTGGAAGCTAATCACCTCTAAAAGTTTCTCTTGTGTTCCTTAACTGGAATTTGGAATTTGTCTTCTGTTTGTGTTTGTCTTCTGCCTAATTTTCCAACTATAAATATGTATAAATATATATATACACCAAACCCAAAACATAAAGATATTCCCAGGCAAGAGGTCAAAGCTGTGCCACAGCAGTGACAACGCTGGTTCCTTAACCCACAGTGCCACAAGGGAACTCCACAAAAGCATTTTATTTAAAATTTACTCCTTTAATCTCCTTGATGAGAATTTAGAGGAGGACGTTGACCACATTTATAAGCATATTGGCGGGCTGGTTTCATGTGGATGCCTCCTAGACCCCTTCTCTCCCTCTTTCTTCCTCCCCAATCTCTCTGGGTTATTGTCAAGCTCAGTCTGAACTTTTGCTGTGTCTCCAATCCCAGAACTGCAAAAGTTAAGCTTTTCAGTCATTATTAGAACAGAAGAGTGACATCATGGCTTTCTTTTCTTATCCTTAATCATTTTTTATTGAGTTGCAGCCAAATATATCCATAGCTTGCAGCTAAATCCCTCCTTCATACCAATGTGCTGTTAGCATAACCTTCTTCTCCATATATTGCTCACAACTTCTAAAACCGACTTTATAAGTTGCCTTTGTTTCTTAATGCCTTGACCCTGTCTATCTGCTCACAATACTTTGCCTTCTGTCTTAGCTTCCTACACAGTCTAAAGATGACTTACAGTCTTTTCTAGTTTTTGTCCTGGTGCCAACATTCTGTTTTTAACCCACACTCACCTACTTCACTGGAACATTCTCTCGGTAGACACCCATCCCACCTTCTTCTTTCCCATGCCTCCACTGACACTCCAAGGTGCTGTCTGGGATATCAACTTTGCCCAAATTCCCATGGTCTTGGATTAGAAATAGCATAGACAAATATCATAAGACGTATTGTAACACACTTAAATTTTTTTTTTGTTTAAGGCTTTCTATCCAATCTTCAGGCAAATATCCTGTCATGTTGTCCTCATGTCATACTATATTCTTGAAAATATCCTTATAAGGACAAATCACAGCTGAAAACTACAGCCTATGGTTTATACAGCACCTAGCTCACCTTTGCACAGGCTAAAGAACTGGTATTTCTCCTTAGGGCAATGCACAGTGTTCTTTCATTAACTTAGATGGTGAAGGTCATGTTTTTCCCTACAGAACTGAATAGAAACCTCCTCCTGTCAGTTACCATGGGTGTCATTTTGAACCTGAGTCAAGTGATTGATTTCTCAAGACACACTGGCCTTTACATCCTTGCCTGTCTTCGCATAATTTCCCCCTACTCTTTAAATACACAATTAGTCAAAATGTGCTAAGTATATAAATCGACGCCCTGCCCTCTAGGATTTTGCACATTTAAATTGAGACTCTACTTTTCTACACTGAAAAGATATAAAAAGTTTCCATCTGAACTATGTTAGAGCCACTTCAGGATCAGACGACAGTTTCCTCTATCACCGGAAGAAATTAGTTTCCCAAATTCATTCTGTTTGTAAGCTGGTATTTATTTCTTCTGCTACCTCCATCATTCTGGGTTTGAAGTCACCCAGCTCCCTACTCTAAAATGTATGCCGATTCAGTGGCAGAAGTTTTCCAGGCCGTCATTAGCTTCTGTGGGACACTGTCAAGATGGGTGTTGCCTTTTGGGTTTTTTTTTTTTTTTTTTTTTTTTTTTTTGGTCTTTTTGCCTTTTCTAGGGCCACTCCTGTGGCATATGGAGGCTAGGGGTCTAATCGGAGCTGTAGCCTCCGGCCTACGCCAGAGCCACAGCAACGCAGTATCTGAGCCGCGTCTGCGACCTACACCACAGCTCATGGCAACACCGGATCCTTAACCCACTGGGCAAGACCAGGGATCAAACCCGAAACCTCATGGTTCCTAGTCAGAGTCGTTAACCACTGAGCCACGACGGGAACTCCAAGGGTGTTGTCTTTTAAGCAAGTCGTTTTAACACTTTATAAACAAGGTATCTCATCAATTCTTGACTTAATGATATGCAGCCCTCCCCACCTCAATCCTCCTCTTAAATATATTCCATGATATTATAATATTTAGGGTCAGATTATTTTGGGGAGTTTAACAATGTTCTGTGGAATAATTGACAGCAGCCTGAGTGTCATTAAATAGTGCTGGGAATCACTTTTAATACCTCTTCTAATCTTTCACTGGAAATGAGCATCAGCACAGAACTTGAGAAAGGGTTGTGCCATTTGTGAAATTAGACTGAAAGTAGAAAATTAAAAGGATTGATGGTATCAAAGCCAACTTTACCTGAACTTCACTATTTTGATCTTTGTCCTCCTGTAGCTGAAACCCGCCTCTGTACACTGGCACCAATTAAGTCTTGGAGACAGTTTTGGGTGAAGCAGAAAGAAGAGCTTTATTTCTTTGCCAGGTGAAGGAGGTCACCACAGGCTAATGCCTCAAAACTGTGTCCTCCCTTGAGAGGGGACAGCAAGGGGTCTTAGAGGTTTGGCTCAGAAGACAGGATTACTGATAAGGTGTCCACATTTTTTTTCCCTCCAGAGATCATTTCAGAGTCATCAAGGCCAGTGTCCATCAGTCCAGCATTGGATTCTGGTGGTTTTGGTTTTATCATTCCTTGACCTTCTCTCTGGAATGCAGACTGCCCTTACAGGGAAGGGGTGTTATGGAGTGTTCTAGTTACAAAAGAAAACACTAGGTGCAATATAATTCTAAAAAGTAAACATTAATATAAGAAAGCAAGGAAGAAATCATTTTGAAAACCCAGTTAGAGTAAGTTTGTAGGCCAAGGCAGGGCATAACACCACAGAGACTGTTTTAACTAGTTTTTAGCTGTATCAGTATTTTTGTTTTTCTTTATCTTTTTAGGGCCACTCCCTCAGCATATGGCAGTTCCCAGGCTGGGGTGGAATCAGAACTGTGGCCTACACCACAGACACAGCAATACAGGGTCCAAGCTGCATCTGCGGCCTACACCACAGTTCATGGGAACGCCAGATCCTTAACCCATTGAGCAAGGCCAGGGATCAAACTTGCAACCTCATGGTAACTAGTCAGATTTGTTTCTGCTACGCCACGACAGGAATTCCTGTATCAGTATTTCTTAATCATTAACTCTTGAGTCAGCCTTTTGAACTGAGGGAAAGTCCAAAGAGCCAGCTTTTACTTCAAAACACAAAGATTTAGGGGTTTGTACACAGTTTCACTCCCATGCAGGCTTTTGGCCAACTTTGGATGGCGACCCTGACAGTGCCATGCCTGGCGGGTGCCCTGCACCCCTTGCCTGCTGCCTGGGCTTCTCTGGAGCTGCCACATGACACACGTGATTTCCCATCAGCTGTGAGGCTACTCGTGCACTTGCTGTTCCCAAGTGCAACTCAAGGAGCTTAGTCCTGTGAGGCCCCTCTTGACTGGTGGGCATAAAACCCAAAGAATAAACAATGAGCCCTACTCTCCTCCCAACCTCACCCCAGGGAGGACAGCTCAGAGGCACAGGTCAGAAATTGCCTCAGAAAATGCCAGGGGATGGAGCTCCTGTTGGTTGGAACAGTGGCTACCATGGCAACACCCTCTGGCATTGCCTCTTGCTCCTTCCCTCTTGGTTGCTAGCTCTTATTCCTGGCTTTACATGCCCTGGCAACCAGCAAACTTCCTGCCCAGAAGGCATTGTTTTAGTCTTGGCTTTCAGGAGAACCTAGGCTAAAACACAATTGTTCATCCAGTTCAAAAATTGCTCATTTCAGCAACATGGATGGATCTAGAAATTACCATATCAAGTGAAGTAAATCAGACAGAGAAAGACAAATCTCATATGATATCACCTATATGTGGACTCTAAAACCTGATACAAATGAATTTATTTATAAAGTAGAAACAGACCCACAGACGTGGAAAACAAACTTATGGTTACCGAAGGGGAAAGGGGGGTAGAAGGGATAAATTAAGAGTCTGGGATTAACAGATACCCACTAATATGTATAAAATAGATAACAAGAATCTTCTGTATAGCACAGGGAATTATACACAAATTTTGTAATGAAAAGAAAATCTGAAAAAATTTGCAACTGAATCATTCTGCTATACACCTAAAGCTAACACATAATCAACTATACAAGGAATTCCCTCATGGCCAGTGGGTTAAGGATCTGGTGTTGTCACTGCTGTGGCTCTGGTTACTGCTATGGTGCATGTTCATTACCTGGCCCAAGAATTTCTGCATGCCTATGTGCAGCCAAAACAAGAAAAGAAAGAAATCAACAATACCTTAATTAAATAAGTAAATACATTTTTAAAAATTGCTCATTTAGACCAACTGTATAGGGCAACCTCTGTTACTATTGCTTCTCTTCTTTGGAGGGAGAGAGGAAGAAGAAAGATGCTGGTGTCCAGGCACAGAATTCATAGGGCCCTCCAGCTATATAGGCACATGAGCAAAACAAGAGTTGCAAATGAATCATACTCTAATGAAGGCAAGCAAATCAGTAATTAGGATAAAATCTCCAGGGAGGGTGGGGGGAGAAAAGGGAAATGACTTTAGCAAATGCATATTTAATGACTTAGCAAGATCAGATAATTAGACATCGTCTACTGAATTGTGGGTGGGAGGGAAGGTGGAGAGGCTGTCACAACTGAGGGATCAAAGCTCATTTATAAAGTAATTAAGTCTCAAGTGATGTTGTGGCTCAAAGGAATTTAATTTTTTTTTAAATTGTAGTCTTTGACTCAACTTTTGAGAATTGGTTCTGTCTAGACCTTAAGGCAAGTAAGGCAGAAGTACACTTGGAAATTGGCATAAACTGGACTGGGAGTGGGTTCTCAGCAACAAGAGCTGTGTTTGCATCCTCAGGACCTTCCCACCCTAGCCGACCAGGTGGACACTGAAGAGAAAGGGGACTTGTGGCAGGCTCTCTGCTTGCTGCTTCCTCCTTTAAATCCATTAACAATCCTTAGAAATAGGGATCCCTTAAAAAACTAAAGAGAGCTACCATATGATTCATCCATCCCATTCCTGGGCATATATGCGGACAAAACTCTAATTCAAAAAGACACAGGCACCACAATGTTCTTTGCAGCACTGTTCACAATACCTAAGACATGGAAGCAACCTGAATATCCAACAACAGAGGAATTGATAAAGAAGGTAAGGTACATGTATACAGTGGAATATTACTCAGCCATAAAAAGAAGGAAATAATGGCATTTGCAGCAACATGGATAAACCTAGAGATTATCACACTAAGTGAAGTTAGACAAAGACAAATACCATGCTATCATTTATATGTGGATTCTACAAAATTGATACAAATGAACTAATTTACAGAACATAAATAGAAGCATAGACATAGAAAACAAACTTCTGGTTACCAAAGGGGAAAGTGGAGGGGGATATTTTAGGAATTTGGGATTAAAATATACACACCACTATATATAAAATGGATAACCAAAAAGATCCTACTGTATAGCACAGGGAACTCTCTATTCAGTATTTTGTAATAACCTGTAAGGGAAAAGAATCTGAAAAATATATTCTGTGCTGTACACATGAAACTAATACGACATTGTAAATCAACTACACTTCCAATTTTAAAAATAAACAAAAATTTAAAAATTAAAAAAAGAAGTAGCCATCCCTACCCCCATTTTACAAACAAAAGGTGAGGGTCAGTTGGACTGTTTCAACTCATATATGTTTCACTTTGAGGTTTGAGTTCAGTTTGCCCAACACACACTGATTACAGCTCAACTTTAACTGTTCTTTGCTGGAAGGGGAGATATATATAAAGGGATCACTGATGTTTTTTATATCCCTTATATAAATGCCACAGGTTGTATATAAACGTGGTGAAATGTCTTTAAACCCACAGACCGAGATAGGATTGTGATATCACGTGTTCCACTAGGGAGAAAAGAAAATGCACTGTTCAGGGTTCTTCAACTATCCTCCTCTCTTTCTTTCTTTCTTTTTTTGTCTTTTTTGTCTTTTTTGCCTTTTCTAAGGCCGCTCCTGAGGCATATGGAGGTTCCCAGGCGAGGGGTCTAATTGGAGATGTTGCTGCCGGCCTACACCACAGCCACAGCAATGTAGGATCCGAGCTGCATCTGCGACCTACACCACAGCTCAGGGCAACGCCAGATCCTTAACCCATTGAGCAAGGCCAGGGATCAAAGCCGAAACCTCATGGTTCCCAGTCAGATTCGTTAACCACTGAGCCACAACGGGAACTCCTCATCCTCCTTTCATTGGCGATAATATATTTCTCGAAAAATGAAAGTTACCATTCTAGTTTACTTGCTAGAGTCTTTTGAGTGTGTTGTGTCTGTATTTGTCAATTCCTGAAAGATGAATCAGGTCAGAAGGCCTAGGAGTGAGGTTTCTGGGTCCATAAATTTTGTGGACCTCAAAGTGGCAAATGCTTCCTGTTCTTTCAACTCCTCTCAGCTTCATCAGCTGGCTGTCCCTGTCATGCCCTCATCACAGAAGCAGCTTAACCTAGAGTCTCCAAGTTTTACTTAAACAGCTAAGCAATAATATGAAAACAAACAATAATAGATGTTAGGAGTCTGACATAGTTATTATTTTAAGTTGTGAGTCTCGTTCAGCCACACATCAACCTATAAGATAAGGAAATTATTTATTAAGTGGCAGCTACAAGCTGGTTACTATGGATACAGTGATTAGTGTTAATAATAAAAAATAATAGATAAAATTTATATTGTGCATACTGTGTACCAGAAACCATTCTAAATACATATATATTCTATATATATTATATGTATTGTATATATGTAATATATGTATATTCTATATATATTCTATGTAAATAGAATACATATTATACATATGTAATATATTTAATTCTCATAATTTTTATTTTACAGACAAGAAAATTAAGGCAAAGAGAGATTAAGTAAATCAGTAGAAAAATAAGACATCCTGAAAGAGTTCAGAAAGTGAAGAATAGATGGAGAAACTACCCAATAGCATGATAATGCTATTATAGAAGTTTACAAAAAATATAGAAGGAAGAGAGATGATGTGATTAATACCACCTTGGGCAGTTGGGAAATCTTCATCAGGCAGGTAACATCTGAGTGGCTCTTGATCAATAAAAAGCCACTTTCAAAACAAGATAGGCAACCATAACAGAAAGAACTCATATAATCTACAGCAGCTTCATTCCTAACTGGGAACAACCAAGATGCCCTTCAGTGGGTAAATGGATAAACCAACTGTGGTATATTCAGACAATGGAATATCATTCAATGATAAATAAAAGAGGTATCAAGCCATGAGAAGACAGGCGGGAAATTTTAATGCATATTGCTAAGTGAAAGAAGCTATTGTAAAACTCTATGTACGGTGTGATTTCAACTACCTGACAATCTGGAAAAGGCAAATCTATGGAGAAAGTAAAAAGATCAGTGTTTATCAGGGATCTAGGGGAAGAAGACCCCAGGGATGAAGAAGCAGATAACAAAGGTCACACCCTGGGAACTTGCTAGTCTGTTCCCAGTCCATTCCCGGGCCCTGCTGCCTCATAGGGAATATCACCCCCCACGTGCTCACTAAATGGGACCTCTGGTTACTTTTTTTGTCCAGAAAAAAAATAAAGAAGGAGAAGTAAATAGAGCCCTGATCTTTTTTTTTTTTTTAATTTTTCTAGGACTGAATGCTTTCTTTCTAATGTGTGACTCGTTCTTTAAGACCACTTTTTTTGAGGGTCACCCTGATAGAGCAGACAATGGAACCCTGCTGGCACAGCTACCTAATCTCACAGCATTAACTCTGTTTGTGGCTTTTATGACAGAGTCAAATTAATTTCACAAAACCCCATCTTCTAGTTTTTCCCTTTGTGTATCTGTAGATCTTCTTGCTGATCCTGAATCACTGGACCTGACTACAACCCAGGAAATAGCCTCCTTCTATCTGAGGAACTGATAGATGATTGTGTGTCCATTTGGCTGCCATATGATTCCCAAAAGTACATGAGGAAAAGTGGACATCCTTTGCCTATTATATTTCTCCAAAGCCTCTAAGAGTCTAGGATGTAACATCAAAAGGACAAGATGGTATAGAATTCTATTCCCATGATCTCTCACATTTACTAACTCTATGAGAGATATCTGCCATCTGGAGACCAGTGCTGTACAATAGAGCTTTCTACAATGACAGAAACGTCCCATAGCTGTGCATAGTCACATGTGGGTACTGAGCACTGGAAGTGTGGCTAGCATAAATGAGGATTTTATATTAATTTTTAATTTTTTAGGGCCGCACCTACAGCACATGGAAGTTGTCAGGCTAGGGGTCAAATGTGGCTGCTGGCCTATACCACAGCACATGCAGGATCTGAGCCTTATCTGCAACCTACACTGCAGCTCAAAGCAATGCTGGATCATTTCACTCACTGAGCCAGGCCAGGGATTGAACCTGCATTCTCACAGATACTAGTTGGATTCTAAACCCTTTGCTCCAGAACAGGAACTACTTTACATTTTATTTAATTTCAATCAATTTGAATTTAAACTCTCCACATGGCTGGTGGCTATTGTATTGCACAATCACATGCTAATCCATGCAAATAGAATCTGCCCACCTACAGTTAAGTGGCCATGGTTTGTATTGCATGATCTTACTTATTCAATGGCTGATTGGACCAGGCATGGTTACATACCCCAAGGACAGCCAATCATGGGCTGCTAGTGACCAATGATTCTTGAAGTGTGTCTTCAAAGGTAAGCTCCTCCAATCATATTTCTCTCCCTACAATTTGGAACTGAGAACTGGAAAGGGGGTTAGCCATGGATATGGAACATAAAATTCAGGAAGATTACTCAGGTTTCAGGGGGCCATTATGAGCCATGTGCAAACTAACATTGTGAGAAAACAGGAATTGTGGTGTAGGTTAGCAAGGAAAGTGGGCTGTGGGAGACGGGAAAATGGATCAGGCAGGCTCAGAAGAGCAGGAGCCATGAGATTCAAGAAAGAGGAAGAGAGAGGGAATACAGCATTAACTCCTGCCTTCCAGTCTTCCAAGGGAAACTCCAGACAATTATGCAGCAGAAAAAAGCCATCTCTACCATGCTCTTGTCTAATTCCTGACCTGCAGTGATCTATAGAGTGAGAAGTGAAGTCCTTCATCATTTCTGCAATGATTAGAAATACTGCCTTTTTTATATATTAAATTCATTGATATAAATGGTTCTCTGCTTTGTTCTACTGCTATGTTTATCTATTCCAAACCATTTTCACAGCATTTACAGGTTGATAGCTTTAACATATGCTTTGGTATTTGCTGGACACATCAGGCTGTTTGTCATCTGACTTTGTGCTTTTTCTTTTGCTTGGAATGTTCTCTCTTCTCTCTTTCCAAGCCTCTTACCTGACCCTCTCTCTGACCTTCCCATTGCAACCATTCACCCATCTAACCCCCAACTTCCTAAGCCCTCACTTCACCCTTGAGTCCCTGTATGTGGCCTCCTGCCTCTATCTTAATTACCCAAGTTTTTATTCTCTAGACTGTGAAGTTCTGCTTCTCAGTACCTCCCTCATACAGCACCTGTCATAGAAAGAGTATTTAAGAAAACATCATTGGGCAATGAATTTTACTTTTGCTTTCACGAATGAGTGTGACCCTCGTCCTTGCCAAGGAGAGTTCCAGACAGATGAGAAACCAAAACAATTTTAATCAACCTCCCATGATAAACTCCAAAGAGACCTTTGGGTAGAAAGTTAGAGTTTTTATCTTCTGTAGGACACAACATATAATAAATAATCAATACATTTTGCTATTTTTGCCTCTGTATATTTAAGAGCTGTGATATCTTACAGGGGTATATGGCATAAACAATAAGGAAATTTATTATCACATACAACTAGCAATCCAGAGAGAGGTTGATCAGGTGGCTCAAAGATATTAAGAGGAATCCCAATACTCCTCAATGTGTTTGCTCAGTCATCATAGCTGCTACTTCAAATGTAGGCACGAAGCAGATGGCTGCACCTATGCCAGATGTTACATCTGCACACAAAAATCTCAGGAGGAAGAAGAGGGTGTCCTATGTAGTTCTCTCTTAGGAGTGAGGAGGTTTTCCCAAGTTCCCTCAGCAGGAATTCTTCAGTCTCAGAGCCAAGATGTATTCACACATTCACTCTGCAAACTGCTACTAATAAGGAGGGGGAGTACTTTTAAACCAAAGAGCCTCCTCCTAGAGCTGGGGTGGGATCACCTTCACATAAGGACACAGGTGTGTGGGGTGGGGTGCCATTCTGTCAGGAAGGGGGGATAGGCGTGGGTCCTGGATAGTTCACTAATTTTGCTATTTTTTGGGTGCAGCTCGAAATTCTGCATGGCAAATAAGTATGTTTAAGAGAGGGCGATAACCATGGTAATGACAGTGATAATGTTAATACTGAGCAGCTCTGCCACTTATGGTGTGCTGTTTTACAGGCACGGTGCTAAGCTCATTAAATCATCCTATTTAATGCTCATAACTCTTTTCTACATGTTAATGTCATTTGATTTTTCCGTCTTTCCAAAGCATACTCTGAAACTTCTAGAGAAGAGTGGACTGTTAAAAGGGCTTTGAAAGAAGAAAGGAAGAGGAGGCTCCAGACAGAGCAGACACCCTGAGTGACTGTTAGGCTGGACCCCACAGGCCTGCAAGCCCTCCCCTTGCTTGTCTTCAAGACTGAAGAAAAAGCCTGACATTCGAGACACAGACATTACTGGTTTAATTGATCTGGGAGCTTACACGTCTGAAGCAAGGTCCTGGACGACACCCTACCATGTGCAGCATACAGTTGGCTGGACATGGCAGCAGGCTTTGCTCGGGTTGTGGGGAGAGGAGATTGCCAGTGATGGGGCAATTAACGTCAGATTGACTCATTAGCTACCAGGGAAACCAGCAGAGGGGCATGCCCCTCACCACCCTTTTGATAAGAACAATCACCAGCTGTACACAGAAAGGTCAGTCATGTGTGTGTGGATGAAGCAGACAGATCAGGCAAGTGATGTACAAAGAGCAAGAATACAGACATCTTGAGTGGCCTGACCATATACTCCATCCTGGCATACCTTGCCACCTCGATCCACCTTTCTTCTGCTATATCTCTGGGGTCAGTTATGGGGGGGGGGGGGCTGCAATCAGATGCCTCAAATACAACACAGAGAGCAGGAGCCAAAGAGTGTCAAGTGTAAGATACCTTGTATGCTGAGAATAGTCATTTGCCAGCATGTGGGCAAATTTTGGATCCAAGCGCTTACGAGGTCAAAGGAGTCAACAACAGCAGAGTCCTGTCCAGTTATAAGGAAGTTCAGGCCACCCCTGGTTTTCATAAACCCAGGGCCACTTCCATGGGGAGGGGTAGGCTCTGGCTCTAAAAGAAACATTCTGATGGCCTAGCCAGGAGTCAGCAATCACAGTAATAGTCGGCCACTCATGTTATATTGGGTGCCATTAGGCATAGACCCATTATATCTTTCCAAACAAAAACAACAAAGAACAGTTAATCTCACTAGTTGGACTTGCATGTCTAGAAGCCAACCTATTCCACTCCAAATAGCATAAGGGGACTCATGGGTAGTCAGATGTACAATAACATTTACTGATGGGGGTCCTTCTGATGTATTGGCACACAGGACAGGAAATGGTGAGAGTCTTTCCCACTTATTGTCAGTCATGCCCACACAGTCACAGTAGCTGGGTCAATTTTTCGTGGAATTCCAGGGGATGGCATCTCACTATGGGTGCAGCAATTAGATTCATTTCACAGTGAGGATGTTGTTGCTGCCCAGTTCTCAATAGTTTCCCTTCACTCAGACTAGGAACAAAATATAAGACATCTAACAGACACAACTCAGTGGGGAGCATGACAATTAAGCAAAATACAGGCAGTCACCACATTCTGAGATAATACCACACTTGCCTGCGTTTTTGTCCTGGCCTGCAATACAGTTCAGAAAAATCAACTTTTCAATAATACAGGAATGTGTCTAAAATTGTGTCTATAATGGCTACCTTAGCTTTATCTTGTCTGGAACACAGCTACTCCAGTTTGACCGTTAAATGCATTCCCTTCCTCAATGGCCAAAGCAGATGTACAATGCATATCTGATAGGCCAAAAAATGGGTGCTCTGATCAGAAAAGTTAAACCATGTTTAAACCTTCTGACTTCCCCACACCTTAGTACTGCAGATTTTTTTCCATCACTTCCCTCTTTGATTGCAAATCTTTCAATAGAAAGCACCGACTATCAAAATATCCACCCCGTGATGCTGGGTTCTGGCTCCTATTGGGGTTCAGATCATGTTGCTTGGTGCTAGGCCTCCTTTATATAATCAGATCTCATGACAGACTCAAATGTATATTAATGGGGAAATATTGTATAGGCCATATATTTTATCACTAATACTCAGTGAGGCAGGTTTGCTTGACTAGTGGAGGCATGAGCTATGCCTCAGGTCATCTGGTGGCGGACAGGGTGAGGCTGCATTCAGGTTCAGATTAAGGAAAGAAGTTTAAGGACCACCTGTCTGCTGATTTGAATAAGCACTGCGACAGTCCTAGTTTGACCTTATAGGGTCAAACACTCTCTTACCAGATACAAAGGAGGAGTTACTACTGGAAAAAAGAGGAAGAGGCAGTCTTTTCCCACCCCCATTTCCCTTGGATTATAAAAGTGTAGCCCACCTAATCTTCAGGGCAGAGCCTCTTTGCCTGCCTGCTTGTATCTCTCACAAGCACCTTATCTTAATAAATCTATTTCTTGCCTATCACTTTCTATCTTGCTGAATTCCTTCTGCGCTGAGACACAAAGAACCTGAACCTCAGTAAGTCCAGACACTGGGTGAGTGATCCTAATTTAAAAAACATCGTTCAAGTCCCAGTCTGAGTTTAGGTTAGGTTTGAGTTCCAGCACCTGGCTTCAAGTCCCAATCTGGGCTGTGGCTAGGTTCAAGCCATAAGTGCTGTCAGTTTCAGTATGATTTGTCCTTTCAAAAGTTCTTCTTATGAATCTTCCTGAAGAAGAACCACTTTTGCAAAAGCAAGAGACTATAACAAGTCTTAACAAGTCATCGTTAAAGACCTGGTTACAATGCAATTGAAAAGAAACTTGGTTACTGCTGTGACATACAATAAGTTAATTACTAAAATTATGACTGAGATCATTTACCAGGATATATCAGAATTTTAGGAGTTCCCTATAATTTCTAGAGTGTGTGTATTAATAACATTTACCCATAGACTATAATCTAAGAAGTTTTATCACCACTTAGTTGAAAATACTTTCCATGTAATTCAACATACTGAATAAGCATAGTTTAACATTCCTCTCTCTGAAGTGGAGATGAGGTAAGAGGTAGATTGGCCCCTGGGCTGAGAACAGCTGAGATTTGTTAGGCCAAGGAAATTGGGCCCTGCTTCTCTTTGACATGTCGAGGAGAAAATTAATGGCAGGAGCTGACCTCTGATGGAGTAGAGAGATAAAATGACCACTTCAATCTCTCCTGGGGTCAAGGAGACCTCCCCAATTACACATGCACAGTAAGACTTCTAGGGGTCAAAAAAGGAGGGGGTGCCAGGCCGTAGTAAGTCCTATTACCATCCCGGAACTCTTTGCTCTGGAATCCATCTTGGCCAAAAAAACGCACGTACATATTTGGGAGGGCCCTGAGTCCAGTCAGGTGTGAGAAATAAAACAAGATAATTGACATTGGCCAAAGGAAAACAAAGACCGGAAGAACTGTCCTATGTAAGTGATTTAAATAACCTCACTGGTATGCTCCTCATCGAGGGGGACACATGCACCCACACTCCTCTTTTGGGTGTGCTTTACTGTCCTATTTGTCTTAAATAAACTGCTCCCACATGTTGTGCTGTGGTTCTATCATAAACTTCATACTTGTTTTCACCGTCTGCCTCCTTGGCACATTCTTGCTTTCAACAGGGGGCAAAAACCAGGACAATTCTGCTTTTAGCCTCTAGCCGGTCTAGGGGCTAGCATTCCTGGTTTTCACTCCAGCTTCCCAGGTTCAATTCCTGAGCAGAGAATTAAAATCTTGCTTCAAGCCCTCACTCTCTGCTGGCTCTCGGAGATCAGAGAGGCAAGATATATTTTGAGGTGTTCCAGGGACCCTTTAGAAAATTTCAACGTTAGCTAGAGGTCAACTGAACTTCATTTTGAATTTGATCTTTGGGAAGTTCCTCAAAATTATCAAAAAATTTTAAAACACTTCAGAGTCAGAAGTCACTGTGAAACAATACTTACTCAGCCAGTGTTAATAACGACCTCATTGGCAAATGCAGGTCAATTAAACACAAAGAAACTCCCAAACTGTTACCAAAAACAATTCATATTTTAAGAAAACTTTGTCCTCTTAGAAAATTGTACCACTTTATCTTTAAAAATTGTTTTCTTAATTCAATTGTAGCCAATCCTGATCATGCACAAAACTGTTTTCCTCCTCCACAAACCTTCTACGACCTTCATTATTAATCCATTATTAATCTGACCCTCACTTTCGGTTCCATTCAGAAACAACCAGCTTCAGGATAGAACCACTTTTTTTCTCTTTAGCAAAATGCATTTTCACTCCTCACAACTTCCTTGCTTAAAACATACATCCTACTTTCCTTGCATACTGACATTTCCCTTATAATTCTTAACCTTAAAACCTTAATCTCTAGTAAAAACCAAGAAGCACGTAATTGTGAACTATTTGTCATAGCACAACTTCCTGATTGGGAGACTTAAGCTCTTGTCTTCCTCTCCGAAGAAAGCAAAAGTAGATAAATTTAGACCCACCCAGCAATTAATGTTCCAACATCCCTTCAATGTTTAGTTCCTTAGTTTAAAGTTACCAAAATCTGAAAAGGCTATTACAGATAGACAATACAAAAACAGAATTATTCCCATATTTTTAAGACAACCTCTTTTTTTCCCCTTTACTCTTAGAGATCAAATAAGATTAAAGTTTCAGAGAACCCAGGTAAATATTTACATCTCAAAGGTACAAGGAAATAAATAGCAGTTCCCTCTACAGAGCCAGCTTAACCAATTACAAAAGGCTCACCTTGATTCAATAGCAAAGCCATTAGGGGCCATAGTTCTCCAGATCTCTGGGCAGCCCCTGTTCAACAAGGAAGCCACCCTCAGGCCCCACTACTAGCAGACAGCTACCCCAGGACTTTGCCTGCACCTTTGGGGATCACGCCTAGAATTTTTGGCCCCACACGTTAGTGAACGGCCACCCCAGGATTATACCCATAACTTTGAGGCTTCCTACATGAGTGGACAACTCCAGCAACACTTCATTCTGGCCCTTATTTCCCCACATCTCTACACTCACGGGAATTTCCTCAGTCTCCTGACTGCTCCCCAAATTTTGGGCTGTAGCCCACAGGCCTGCAAATCCTGTGCTTGCCCAGCTTCAAGACTGAAGAAAGGGCCCAGAGTCAGCAACAGAGATGAATGGGGGAGCTTACATGTCTGAAGCAAGATCCTGGATGACACCCCTCTGTGCCAAGCAGAAGGCGAGCAGGATGTGGCAGGCAGTAGCAGGCCTCTCTCCCTGGGAAAGAGGGGGGTGGAGATTACTAGTTATAGCAGCATCGACATCCGGTTGGCTTGTCAGTTACCAGGGAAACCAGTGAGGGGCTCAAGCCTCACCACCCCTTTGATAAGAACAGTTACCAGCTGGGGGAGTGAGGGGCACATGTGCAGGTATTTACTGATTTAGAAGGTCAGTCACTTGGGTGGGTGTAGGTGAAACAGGCACTAGTCCCACAGGGGATGCACAGAGAGCAAAAGCACAGCCACCTTGAGTGGCTTGACCATACAGTGATGTTCCCAGCAAGCGACATAACAGGGGCAGCTGAAGGTCCAGGGATCATGAAGGACAAGGAGCACGGTTAGGTGAAGGGGGTTACAGGGGAGCTAATTTAGGCACCATTCATTTGTGAGCTATTTATTGAAGGTCTTCTCTACAAACCATGCTCTCGGAGTTCCCTGGTGGCTTGGGGGTTGAAGATCTGGTGTTTTTACTGCTATGGCTTGGGTTGCTGCTGTGGAGTAGGCTTGATCCCTGGCCTGGGAACTTCCACATGCCTTGGGGGTTGCCAAACAAACAAACAAAAACAACTAAAAAAGCAAAAAAAAAAAAAAAACCATGGTCTTCTACATACCATCAATCACAGGACTTGGAAACCTCTCTTTTTTAAAGGTGTAGATAATGTTGCTGAAATCTTGGCTACCTCTGTACACTGAGGCCAAACAGAAACACAGAGACAGAGTTGGAGGAAATAGAAAAAGAAGTTTTAATTGCCAGGCAAGGAGGGGAACCAACAGGTTAGTGGCTCAAGGATTGTGCCCTCCTTGGAGGGGGTAGTGAGGAGTCTTAACAGTGTTTGAGGAGCAGGAGGTGATCAGCTCATGGACAGTTTCCTGATTGGTGGGTGGTGAGGTGACTGGGAGTCAGTGTCATCAACCTTCTGGTTCCAACTGGTCTGGGGTCTGTATGTGGGCAGCACACAGTTGGCTTCCTCCACTAGTGGAGGCTTCAGCACCTGCAAAACAGCCCCAAGGACATGGCTCAGAATATTATCTATAGTCTTTGAAGAACTAACTAAACGCCTTTGACTTTGTTGAATGGCTGAATTATTATTACTGTTTTCTTTTTTCTCAGTATTTTTTCACTTCTCTGATTGAATTGGTTCTTTGACAAAAGTTTTTCTATAGATAGAAAGGCAGGTGGAGGCCATGCATGGGGGTCCACTCTGGGAAGGCCTCCCAGGGTTCGGCCTGGCTATAATTATAATAGTGCCCATTTCATAGGTTATTGTGAACATTAAACAAAATAATCCAGGGAAATCCCTAACATGCCAGATCTCTGTCTGGCATGTTATATACACTAAAAATTGGTAAATAGTATTTTATGCTTCCTAAACATTTATTTCTGGGGTTAAAATGCACAAATTCATCTTTTCCTTTCAATACCATCTGTTTCATGGAACATTTCACTTAGATAAGTTCACCAGGGTAGACTCTTGATTAATTCTGCATCTCATTTTGTTTTTAATTTTACCCAGTGCATCATTAACATGAAATAAATATTTATTACAATCATAATATTTAATATTTACCACTGCTTTTGTGCTCTTTTCTACTTTCTCATTAATATATTCTGGTAAACTTTTTTTTAGCCACATCAGCAGCATATGGAAATTCTCTGGCCGGGGATTGAACCTGTGCTGCTGCAGAGATAACACTGGATCCTTACCCTGCTGTGCCACAGCAAGAACTCCTATTCTGGTGAAGTTTTTCATCAGACCTCAACTGGGAAATTATTTTCATTGTGCCACCCTATTCTAGTTGTTAAAGGTTCCATATTTTAGCCAAAAGAAGATGGTTCCGGAGGTACCAGAGATTTTTAAATGGCTAAAATGATGAAGCAGGGACTCACAGTGTAGGCAGTGAGGTAAAATAAGGGAAAGGACTCATTCCCAGGAAACAGAGAACATTAAGTTGATTGGTCCCAAACCAAGGGCTCCAAGTCATCCCTGAGGCCACTCCAGTAGATTATATTAAGCTTGTCTGCATGGTAATTGCAAAAAGGGTTGACTCATCAAATTTAAATGTGACTTTGACTGAGGGCTTCACACCCCGCTGTCTTCATGAATGGACTCATTTCTGAGCGCTTGCTTTCCCATCATCTGTCCTGGTAGCTTCCTGGGAAACAGCAAATGCCAGAAACAGCATGCTTGCAGGTATAACCGATTGGATGGGAAAAAGGAAGACAGTGTGCAAAGAATTATCAAGAGCACAGAGTCTGACCTAATGGCCTTGAGCAGAGGTACTGCACAAGTACATAAAACCATCATTGACCTTGGGCCCATCCTTCCACTTTCCCCAGGACTTACTTTGGGAGGCTCAGCAAAAAAGCCAACACACATACACTCAGTTCTTTTCCTTCCATGGTCAAATAAAAGTCATTCCTATACACAGAACACTTTGCTAATATCATGGAAGAAACAGGCAGAAGGTGCCGTTCTGCCCTCCAGGACTCTTGATGGGACTCCAGTTGCAGCCAAAAAAACCTGGCCTCTGCAAACTGGAACCAGTTAAGTCTCAGAGACAGAGTTTTGGATGAAGCAGAAAGAACAGCTTTATTGCTTTGCCAGGCAAAGGAGGCCGCAGCAGGCTAAGATCTCAAAACTGTGCCCTGCCTTGAGAAAGATAGCAAGGGTTTTTATAGGTTTAGCTTGAAAAAAAAAAAAAAAAAGGCTGTTGACAATAATTAGGGTGCCATCATTCTTCTCCCTCCATAGATCATTTGAAAGTTGTCAATGCTGGAGTCAGGTGGTCTGGTGATAGTTTCTGGTGGTCTTTGGGATTATCACACCTTGAACTTCTCTCTGCAGCGAAGATTGCTCACAAAAGGAAGGGGGTGTTAGGGAGGGTTCCAATTACATAGAAAACACTAGATGCAATATAACTCTAGTAAACAAAAGCAATTAAGCAAGGAAGAGATCATTTGTGAAAAGTTGAACACTAGGTGCAATATAACTCTAGAAAGTAAACATTGCTGGTTTCAGAAGCAAGCAAGTAGCTCAGGCAAGGTTGCATCGGTCAGAGGCCAAGCATTGCCCCTGAAGCCTGAACAAGACTACTTTACCAGTGTTTTCCCCCAAATAGTTATGATGTTCCTCCAAATGTTACACATAGTGTTATTGCATGACCTGGAAATTCTACTTCAAGGTATCTGACCAAGAGAAAAATCTATGTCCACGCAAGAACTTGCACACCAATTCCTAATTGTGTTATTTGAACACCCAAAGGTGGAAACAACCCCAACACCCATCAGTAAATGGATGCACAAAGTGGAAAAATGGAAAGGAGGGAAAAGGACTGGAGTACAGACACAAGCAACAACATAAATGAACCTTGAAAACATTATGCTAAGAAAGAAGGTGGTTACAAAAGGCCATATATTGCAGGATTTCATTTATGTGACATGTTGCAGATCTATAGTGACAGACAATAGATCAGTGACTGTCCAGGGCTGGGGAAAGTTAGGAATCGGGAGTGATTTCTGATGGGGTTTCTTTGAGGAGGATAAAAAAAGTGGGCTAAACGAGTGTAGTGATGGTTGCATAATACTGAATATACTAAAACAAACCAACAAACCCTACTGAGTTGTGTACTTAATTTTTTTATTTTATTCTTTTGTCTTTTTGTCCTTTTTAGGGCCATACCCATGCATATGGAGGTTCCCAGGCTAGGGGTCTAATTGGAGCTGTTGCTGCCAGCCTACACCAGAGCCATAGCAATGCCAGATCTGAGCTGCATCTATGACCTGCACCACAACTCATAGCAACACCATGTCCTCAACCTACTGAACAAGGCCAGGGATCAAACCTGCAACCTCATGGTTCCTAGTCGGATTTGTTTCCGCTGTGCCACAATGGGAACTCCAATTTGTGCACTTTAAATGGGTGAATTGTATGGAATGTGAGTTATAATCTCAATAAAGGTGTTAAATTATGAGAGCCAATGTCTAGGTTTCTGAAAATAATGAAAATAGCTGCTGCTAGATTTCTAATTTCTCTTTGTGGCAGTTTTATTCCTTGGTTAAGTCCTTTTCCTCAAGGGGAGAAATGAATTTTGGGTGTTTTAAGAGGAAACCCGAAATCTGTGGGTTTTCTAATTATCAAAAGATAAAGACATGTAAGAGTTCCTGTCGCGGTGCAGTGGAAATGAATCTGACTAGGAACCATGAGGTTGCAGGTTTGATTCCTGACCTCGCTTAGTAGGTTAAGGATCCTGCATTGCCATGAGCTGTGGTGTAGGTTGCAGATGCGGCTCGGATCCCGCATTGCTGTGGCTGTGGCGTAGGCCAGTGGATACAGCTGAGATTTGACCCCTAGCCTGGGAACCTCCATATGCTGAGGGTGCAGCCCTAAAATGACAAAAAGACCAAAAACAAAACAAAAAGATAAAGACATGTAAGTTTGTGCAGGGGACAGTCTTAGTTATCATGAAGCTTTTTTCATTCCTATGAGCTACAGTGGGCTGCTGACAGAGGCAGACAATCTGCATGCCCTAAAAACATGCCTGGTCAGGAGCTCCTGTACTAGGGAATGAGTGTGTTCTGGTTAAAATCTGGTCATCTGTTCTCTGGGAATTTTCTAGGCTCCTGTTTCTGGTTAAATGGTGTCATAGTTAAATTGTGTGATTCATTCAGCAAATGTTCCCTGAGATTCTGGTTTGTGCCAGGCCCTTTGTCCCAGACAAGGACAAGAGATTTTTTTAGGATGAACATCTGATTTTGATGAGGTCAGAGTAGCACAACCAGCCAGAAAGCCACTGCCAGCAAGAACCAGACCTCCTCAGGCTCAGGGTTACTTCCTGGCTGTGCCTTGGCCCCCGTGAGGAATCTTGGTGGCCAGAGAACATGTGGGTCCCTCTCTGTAGGTGGGCGCTTCTCCCTCCCCCTGCTCTCCACTACCCTCCACTCCCACGTCCCTAACATTTACCCCAAAGGATAATAAAGCCAACTGATTCTCAGGGTAGGAAGCAGATGCTTTATTTGAAAACTAACCTCTTGAAGGAATTCCCATTCTGGCTCAGCGGTAATGAAACCAACTAGTATCCATGAGGATGCAGGTTTGATCAAGGACATGACCACAGAGAAATAAATCACTTTCCCCTACTCCCCCAAGTAGCCCAGTCAGGTGATGAGAATTGGCCAATCAAATGAAGGCTCATTTCATTTCAAGCAAAGCGCTTGGAAAGAGAGGGGGGTGGAGAGGAAAAGCCTTACTACACAGAGAGAGATCTGTGGTCATAAAATGAAGGAAAGGCTTCAATGAAGCCTTTAGCTTCCAGAAGGCAAAAGTATGCTATGGTGTAAGACACAAAAGCACATCACCACTCACAGCATGAAAATTCTAAGCAAGGAATCAGAGAAGTCGAATTTCTAAGGGAGAGCTAGGAATCAGGACCAATGGAATGTGATTGAAGGAGATTAAGAATATCTTATGAGCCAAAAATTTATAGACACAATCATGTTTTAGGGCTGCACTCATGGCATATGGAAGTTCCCAGGCTAGGGGTCAAATTAGAGCTATAGCTGTTGCCCTGTGGGACAGCAATGGAGGATCCAAGCTGTGTCTGTGACCTGCACCATAGCTCAAAGCAATGCTGAATCCTTTACCCACTGAGCAAGGCCAGGGCTCAAACCCGAGACCTCATGTATACCAGTTGTGTTCGTTACTGCTGAGCCACAACGGGAATTCCTATAGACAGAACTTAGTCCTTATTTCAAAAGCAAGAAGGCTGAGGCTGTAGAGATGAAATGTTTCCCCAAAAGACATGCTCTTTCCTGGTCTGAATATTCTGGGTAAAGATGGAGGTAGCAGGGGCCTGACATTCTCTATTAAAAATAGGATTTTTCTTGAATGGCCACTGTAATACCATGTTCAACTTCTGGTTTCCTATTGTTTCCCAGACCATACAAGTTTCCTGTTGCTTGTGGAAATAGGGTCCTGTAATGTCAATACCTAATATAATGGGGAGTTTATTTCACTGAATGAGAAGATCCAATATGATGTTTCACTACATGGGGCTGATGTCAGGATGCTGTTTCCAGTCTCTTGCCAGCTGCTTTAGGTTTTCTTAGATTTGCCCTAAGAAAATTGTTTCCCCAGAAAGTGACAGAATGAAGGAAAGTTGACACTTCTTAGATCCCTCAGTGGTCCCTGCAGGTTGAGCTCGGTATAACCAAAGAGGAGGAGCTGACATTGGAGTAGAGCTGACATTCCCTCCCAACAACAGGTTTAAGGGATTTAGAGCAACTGGAACCCTTACAAAGCTAATGCAAGTGCAGAGACAGTAGAAATACTTGACAGTTGCTTATGTATTTAAACATACACTTGCTCCATGACTGAAAAATTCTACTCCTTGATACCAAGGTATGACATCTCCACAAATAAAATTCAAGGAATCTTTTTATTAAATCCAGTTTGCCTTAAAAACCACTCCCAATTGTGGTGGCTTATGACAATCACTTCTCAGTTTTGGTGAAACAGATATTAGCAATGGCTCAGCTAGGTGGTTCTGGTACAGTCTCTCCTGAGGTTTTGGTTGGAGAATTACCTTCCAAGGATACTGATTCACACAGCTGTTGGTTGGAGGTATCAGTCTTTCTCCACAGAGCTTCTTCAGCATCCTTACTGTGGCATGAACCACTAAATTCTTCAGAGCTAATGATCCAAGGCAGAAACTGATGTTTTTATAACCTAGTGCCAGTAACACCATTATGTACACTGTATTTACTTTCTTTTTTTTTTTTTTTTTTTTTTTTTGCTGTACCCATTGCATGTGGAAGTTCTTGAGCCAGGGATCAAATCCACACCACAGCAGTGACAATGGCTTAACCCACTGGGATCCCACATGGGCTATTTTGATTCAAAATAGGAGATTGTATAAGGTGGTTGTACACAGGAATGAGGCTGGCTACTAGTGTTCCTAGTAGCTTTATTGCTCACCACCACAAGCTAGAAACAACTCAAACGCTCATCAACAATGTTGCTGAAGTGAATTATGTAAAGTGACCTGGAAGTTGCCGAGTGAAGATGAATGGTGGGACCTTACTTAACCAGGCTTACTTTCAGAATTCCTTCCTAGGAAGAAAGGTCATCCATAGAATTTGGCAAACAGTATCAGTTTCAATTTTAGTAGGGTTTTTACCTTGAGAAGTCACAGTAATTCACTAACCCCCTGTTTTTTTCTACTTGTAATTTCCGAGTTTATTACTTTTTTTTTTTCCTTTTTAGGGTCACACCTGTGGTATATGGAAGTTCCTGGGCTAGGGGTTGAATCGGAGCTGCAGCTGCTGGCCCAAGCCTCAGTCACAACAGCAATACCAGATCCAAGCTGCATCTGTGACCTATGTTGCAGCTTGCAGCCATGCCAGATCCTTAACCCACTGAGCAAAGCCAGGGCTCAAACCCACATCCTCGTGGCTACCAGTTGGGTTTGTAACCTTCTGAGCCACAATGGGAATTCTGTAGTAGTTCTTAGTATTTGTTGGTTCTGGCTCAGAACAGAACCTCTTCTGATCAAGCTACTTCCAATTTATCAAGGCATGATCAGATACCTCTTTTTAGGCATTGTCTTAGTTTTTGAAGCGTAATGCTTGGAATAGAAAGATCATTGTCACCTGAGAAATGGTAGGAAAATGCAGGTTCATTAGCCTCAGGCCAGTCTACTTAATCATATTCTGTGGATGGGGCCATTAGTCCGTTTCCATCAGCCCTTTTATTCTGATGCATACTTAAGTTGGAGAACCAATGGTCTAGAAGATTTGGTACTAGCTCTAGCTCAGTTTAAGTGATCTTGTGCAAGAGTTTTGTTCTACATTCTCATGAGCTTGAAAGATCTGCTAAGTCTGAGATTTTAGTTCTTGTAGGTTCTGCTCAGGTCAACCAACTATGACGTTCTACTGAAATGATGTTCTAGGCAGAAGATAGAAGAAAAATAAAGGCATCATGTTTTCTTCTCAGGTTAAAAAAAAAATATATCAAGCTGGAAAAAGGAGATGCCAAACAGCAGATGAGCTAAAGAAATTATTTACCTTTCAAATGAGAAGCTGGGCTAGTGGTGTAATCTTGTTTTATTGGTTTTATTGACACATTTGGTCTGAGTAACTCATCTCCATTTCCTGAAGACCAGGTAGGACACTAACAAGGCTCCAATAATTAAGCTTCCCAAGAGGCCAGCCACCCACAGAGCATGGGAGTCTACAGGAGGCCCTGTGGGATGGAAAGGTAGGTTAGTAGGTTAATGGATGCTGAAACTAAATGATTCTACAACCTGATAAAGACTGCCAGTCTTTAGACCATTTCTTTTGAGGTTCACATTGACCAAATCAGTAAGGGCTAAGTAGGGGGTGAAGAAGTGGCTATAGTCTGGCCATTGGTTTAGATACAGGGCCTCAGGTATGTTTTCCACTCACTTGAGTATTTATGGAGCCTTTCTGAAGAGTCCCGAGTGGCTTGGAGTAGAATCATGGGACCCTTGCTAGAAATGCTAGCAGTGCCATTCTGAAAATGGATGTCAGAACTTCTTCTTCCTGTTGGGGAGAGGAATTTGAAATTTGTTAGAATTTGTTTATACATGTGGTATGAATGGCTAAGGAGTCTAAAATAGGACCAGGGTCCTTGGTTATGGACGTTTCTGCTCCATGCTTCAAGAAAACTTCAATGTGTTAGATACAAAGTCTCAGCCTTGGCCATTTGTGCTAACTTTTGCCTCATTTTTCAGACAAGTTATGACTTTGTACTATCCCTAAACTGTCATTCTTCCTCAACAGGCTCTTGAACCATAGCATCTTAATATTGAGACCTTATGAGAATAACTGGTAAGGAGTTCTTGTCATGGCTCAGTGGTAATAAACCCAACCAGCATCCATGAGGATGAGTGTTTGATCCCTGGCCTCAATCAGTGGGTTGAGGATCTGGCACTGCCATGAGTTGTGGTGTAGGTCGCAGACATGGATTAGATCTGGCATTGCTATGTCTGTGGCATAGTTTGGCAGCTGGGAAGACCCCCAGCCTGGGAACTTCCATATGCCAGTGGTGTGGACCTAAAACACAGACAGATACACACACACAAACACCCTCTGAACTTTCAAGTTTTCATTGTTTAGACATATATGTATCATTGTAATTGGATGGTGAGTATTTGGTCTGTTAAATGACAATTATTAGCAGTATTATGAGTGTTTATTTTCATTTTTGCCAAACGGGACCTAACACCTTAGAGGTTATGAATCCCAATTCAGAGGCCAGATAAATGTTAGTGGGTCAGGAGAAAGGGCACAACCATGGAAGCACTGGGCCTGACCATGTAGAGCGATCCTATTCCACCTGTAGGTCTTTGGGCCATGCTGCCAGACCTGCCTTCAAGCAAGTATAGAAGTCTACATTTTATCTGGCTGGACCAGAAATGTTGTGATTACAGGCCGTGAACCAGTTTGACTCCTGGCTAAGTCCAAATTTATATGGTGAAAAGCTGAGGCTGAGCATTATTGAAGGATTTATGGCTTATATTTAGAAGTCCTGGAATTCTAAGAAACTTCTTAGACTTCTATTCTACTGACTCATAAAAGTACTTCAAGAGACCTTGTTAATAAGGGGACTCTTTAGTTTGATTCATTTGCCCACAGGATGAAGCTCAGTGCTGGGACTCCAGATTTACTCAACTCTGTTATCTGGTGTAGACAGCTTGTATACTCACGTCTGGCAGCAGGACAGGTTGTCACACAGATTGGTGCCCCTGCAGGCTTGCAGACCGATGCAGTGCAATGCAGATACACCTGCGAGCCAAAAGGATTAGGAACACAGTGTAACACCCCGTAAGTCTTCAGACCTGATGAATCTTCCCTCCTCCCTCCCCCCATCAGATGAGGTCGAGAAAGTTATTAGCCACAAGCTGGTCTCACAGAGGCACTAACATAGTAGGCTCTAGCAGACCCGATACTCAGGTCAAGGCCATCCCTGGGTGGCTCTGAGGCAGTGCCAACAGCCAGTATGAAGGGGCCACTTGACTGAGGAGTGGTACCGTGTGGAAACAATTGGGTTGAGGGGCATTAAAGTCCTGCTGAAGAGCAGAGGAGGCATCATACCGGTCCCTTGAGTGCCTGCTTTGCCACAGAGTCCACAAAACTGAAGGTGGAAACACTGAAACGCTGGTAGTGAGAAGGAAATAGCAGGTTTGAAGCTTTCTGGACAGGGATCAGTTTGGTCTGGTAGTTGTCTCCAGTGTAGGGGCATCTAAGCCAAGAGAGATAGGCAGCCATCAAGGTGGGCTCCTGGGAGGGACTTGGATCCAGGCACAGGAAGGAGCCACTTACCCATTGACTAGCATGGGCCACTGTGGCTGGAGCAGGGGGCTCATGCCGGGTGTGGCCCAGCACTGGTGCAGGTGCAGCCCGAGACTGGGGTCTGTTCGGTGACGGATAGAGACCTCCACATAGATGGGCTCCCGAAGCAATTTCACCACCGGGTAGTCACTAGCATTGTAGTAGGAGCCATAGCGTTCATCTGCAAAAGGCCAAGTCAAGTTGAAGCTGTGAGGAGCTAGGAATGTCAAGGTGGCTTGAGATAGACTATCACCCACATAAACATCTTATTAGCAAGGCAAGGCCCTTGAACCTAAATAACAGGACTTAGGCTATAGGCCAGATCCCCCACCCAAGAGGGCCTCACCTTTGGCAATCTGAAGCTCCAGAGTAAGAGGTCCAGGGTGGGTCTCCGGAAGCGGTGGTGGGAGAGTGAAAACCTGGATGTTAACTGGGAGAGCACTGCTACTTACAGAGTAGATACAACTGACTCGAAGCCTGCAGAAAAATAAGACATTAGCTACCATCTTGGGGACGGGCCATGTGTCACTTTTTCAGGCTTGAGGAAACGTGAAGTTCGTCAACACAGGGGTGTGGTCTGGCCTTGTAAGAACTCTCCTTGGGAGACCAATATGTAAATGAGAAGGTTTTATGTGTTTGATGTAAAGCCCATACAAGAAACAGAGGCGGTGTGGTGAGAAGCAGGTGCCTTCAGCGGAGGGGCAGTCAGGAAAGATGTTGGAGGTGATTGATATGAAGGATGATGAGAAGTAACCTAAGTGGAGGAAAGACAAAAATGGAGGCAGGACGAGTGTGAGGTCCATTGAAGACTCCACACAAGGATAACACAAAGGATGAGAGCATCAGAAAACAGGCAGTTTCAGTAGCAGCAGTTTTATTCAGGGCCCTGTGAGTTACACTCATGATGTTACATCTAAGCTGTGGGAGACAAAGAGAAGGAAGATAAAGAGAAATTTTTAAGTATGCTTTAAGCATCTAAGGTTTTTAAAGGGATTCTTTTACACTATAGCTCAGACAATAGGGTAGGAGGAGGAAGAAGTCAGTGAGAAACAGGAAACCCAGTACGATGCGCCGGAAGTCCAGGTTAAGTTTGAGGCTTAGACCAAGTTGGTGGCAGCAATGCAGGGCTACTAGATTAAATAATGGGTGGTGAGCTTGGAGCACACCAGGGCAGTAGACAGTTTCTTCTCTCATGAGGAGATGTTCTTTTACCGTTTCATGTTTTATGCTAGAACTGCTTTGTGTAAGAAAGGAAGTCAGGTGTTCTGGTTAAGCAAGGTCAAGTTAAAGACCTTTACCTGAAGATGCTGTCTCGGGTAATAGAACCATGGCTCCAAGTCCTCACATCCCGAGCTGCTACCAGCTCATTTTCATATACCGCCTGGTTCCCAGTTACCTACAAGGACAGATAAAGATGTCTGATCACTCTCGCTAGCGAGATGCTACTGTACTCAGAACTTGTTTTGGTCCAGCACTCAGCAAGGTGCCATCACAGGCTGCTTTCTCACGTGAGTGGAGGCAAGAGGGGCTCAGCAGGGGTCACTTCACCATCTTTCAGGACAAAGGGACTGGAAGGGGCTTTGAGTACTCAGATGAGGCAGCTAGAGACACTACTGACCCTCAGCTAACCTCACCATCACCCAGCCCAGTGTTTCAGGAGGAACCTGGTACTTGCTCTTTCACCACTTGGTAAAGAGTGCCAGCCCCTCGCTGGAGCAAGAGAGGGGATGACAGGCCCAGTGCCCAGGTGAGGTGCTGGCTTTCTCAGCGATGAAAACTTACCTCTGTGTTAGAGGCCATCCTATGGCCCCCTGAGCTTCCCTCACAGCTAAGGTATTTCAGCTCTCCCCCAGTTGCCAGCATCCCCGCTCAGCTTCTAGAGTTGGGAACACAGCCCAGGGTCAGTGCTTCTTACCCGTTTTGCAGTCCCACAGGAACTAAATGGAAACCGGAAGAGGACAAAAGTGTGTGTTTCCATCACAGGTTTACATTCACTGTCATTTCTGAAGGCCAGGTGCACAGAATCCCAGAGCAGTGGAGGTGAGGTCACATTGCGAGACACAGCGATGGAGAAGTGGCCATCTTGGGTACAGCGTGAGGTCACTGAAACATCAGAGCAGACATGTCAAAGGCAGGGCACCTCTTGTTACTGAGCCAGCCAGCCCAATCTAGTGATTTAGGATTTAATTTTCTAACCTCCCCTCCCACTTCTAGAGAGGCTGGTGTTCCCAGCTAGTGACCCTGATATAAGATTTGCTGTCTAGAGCTTGAGTGAGGCTCTGGATGAGCACGTGGGTTTGAATCTCTCCTCCACCACTCACTGTGTGGCCTTGCAGTATTTAACCTCCTTGCATCATTTGTCATCTATAGAAGCAAAGAGCAGCGCCTGCTTTGTTTTTACTCAGCTAGGATTCAGAGCCTAGGTTTGAGTGTGGCATCAAGGTGTTTGATGAGGGTCATATTTTTTTTTACATGAAAAAAATATGGAGCATCATTTGGGGACCAATAGTCATCTTTTGACATAAAGCTCTCTAGATAGACCACTATCAGCCCCCAGAATAGCTTTTCCTTGGGAATTGGTTTAAGTTACTGTCAATTAGCATCTTGCACATAGACTTAGCTTCCTGAGTTCACTGCCTATTACTTGCTTTCTTTTAGATTCTAGGAGAGCAGACAATGGGAGGCTGGAGAAAGTTCTGTCACTCAGGGTCAAGTGTCTCAGGATGTGTTTCTTATACATCAACCTCTGTTCTTGTTCTCTATTTGCCTTCTGGCTGGGGTTGGGGGGAGATAGTCCTCCTCTGGGCTTCCTTGCCGATAACTGGCACTTTTCTTCAGCTGCTTTCAAAGGTAGAGCCACTCACCTGTGTTTCCATAGTAACAAGAAGGGACCTCTTCCGAGTTGTAGCAGCAGCCAAGCTGCTTGCATTCTCCTTGAGTGATGGGTGGAGGAGCACATGGCAATCGGTCCCACACTGGGACAGCATCACAAAGGCCAATGGTTGGAACATCAAGAGCTAGATTTTTAAGAGGAGAGTAACTCAAGCTAGGTAATAAAGTTTGATCTTTTCAAGGAGACCATTCATTACAGAGCATCAACTTTAAATTCCCATAGACATCTAGATGACTGGAATTAATATTTACATACCTAGAGATTAAATCAGAAAGTTCAGTAAATACTAAGTCACCTCATATGAGTCCCCTTTGGAAAAAGGGGAAATACCAACAAGATTGGTAGAAGCAGCCAGAGTCTTTACTCTTTTATTCAAGTAATCTTCCTTCTGGGGTTACCCTTGTGGCTCAGCGGTAATGAACCTGACCAATATCCATGAGGATGCAGGTTAGATCCCTGGGTTAAGGATCCCACATTGCTGTGAGCTCTGGTGTACGCCACCAACTATAGGTCTGATTTGACCCCTGGCCTGGGAACTTCCCATATACAGTGAGTGTGGCCCTAAAAAAAGACATTTAAAAAAAAAATTCTTTCTGTTCTTTAAAAGTTATCTGGACAGCACTCTGAAATCCAGTTCTGGTTCAGTAGGCCTGGGGCACACCCTAGCATTCTGCACCTTATCAGTACCACCGCTCTGGGCCATGGAGTTATTTAACAGGACAGGTGAGAAGAATTCCCAGTTCAATTCTAATGACTGAGGCAGGGCTCTTGGAAGCAAGACAAGGTTTGCAGGAATTGAGTAGGCATGTTTCCTATTGATCCCCAATTAAGTCAGCAGTAGCCCGCAGCTAAAGAGGCTGAGCCCTGTTCTCAGTGCAGTCGGCTTCTGCAAAGCATTTGCAGAGTCTCCCTTCCAGGGGAAGGAACTGGATCCAGGGATAACTCGTGTTTGAAGCCCAGCTGTGCCACCCACCACTGAGGGGCCAAAAGTAGTGCCTGCAGTGCTGGGCTAGAAGTAAGGGGGTCACACGTGAAGCCCTCCAGTATTTAGGCACTAGGTAATCCTCAGGTGGTGCTTATCCTAAGGTCACCCCTGGAGGGGAAAGCCGGAAGACTGTTCTCCATGGGGCTGGTGTCTTTGCACAGAGCCAGCAGTAGGGGACCAAGGACACCTTCCAAGAAGATTCACACCACCTTGGAGTTCCTAGCCTTTACCTAGGAAATCCACAGGGCACTTAAACAGTTTCGTCTCTGTGACTGTTCTGTGTCCACCTGCATCTGCTTCTTCAAGTCCAATGGGCATGAGGTAGTGAGAGTCCTGGAGAGACAAGCCCGGAGTCAGCCTGGGTGGTGGCCCCGGCATCCCAGTGTCCCCAACGGCAGGGGCATACTCACCCACTCAGTCACATAGCAGCCTCTGTAGGATGCTTCCACTCCCATGGAGCTGCCTGGGCCCTTGTGGACCCACGTGCCACAGCCAGAGTCATTCTGCAGCTTGTGCAGCCGCCCGCGCCTGTCTGGGTGGTGGGGAGGGGGGAAAACAGAGTCAGCCACCACGGCCACTGGTGCTGGGAAAGGACAGCCAGCTCTGCCCTGGGCCCCAAGGGGCAGCTGTCATGAAACGACAGGACCAAACAAGGAATCAGATTCAGAAGTGAAGTGATTTCTTTGTTGTTGTTTTGGGGTTTTATTTTATTTTTTTGCTTTTTAGGGCCAAACCTGTGGCATGTGGAGGTTCCCAGGCTAGGGGTCAAATTAGAGCCACAACTACTGGTCTATACCACAGCCACAGCCACATGGGATCTAGCCACATCTGCGACCTACACCACAGCTCACAGCAATGCTGGGTCCTTAACCCACTGAGTGAGGCCAGGGATGGAACCCATATCCTCATGGATGCTAGGGTTCCTTATGGCTGAGCCACTATGGGAATTCCCCCAAAATGGCATTTCTGAAGATTCATCATCTAGAAGAAGGCTGCTGAGTTCAGCCAAAGGAAGGAAGCATGAAGAAGGAAGACAGTTTGAGACCGGAAAGGAGACGGTCACACTCACCCCAAACCACCAGTGCAGGAGGAGTTGCTGTGTCCTGGCTGAGAAGATTTATGGAGAAATGAAAGCTGCTTGGCCCACAGTAGAGGCCACCAAGGTCATCTGCTGCTTTGGGCTGAGACTGGCCTGGCAGAGCAAGACACAGCGGAAAGCAGAGCCAGATGGACGGCCGCAACCACATAGCGCCTGCGGAGAACAGGATACTTCCACTCCCAAAAACCCGAGCTCCCTGTGCCCTGGGGAGGGTTTTATATGCAGAGCGAAAGCTGGTTTCAGGTGCATGCCTTATAACAGACAGGTGGACCTCCTTTGGAAATGGGGAGTCTCCCATCTTCATTCACTTTAGGCCCCATATCATAGCTGCTTCCCTTTAAACCCCATCAGGTGGTCCTCAGAGCCCAGGAACAATGTGGTGCCTATTAGCTAGAAGAGTCTTCCTCGAGATTGCGGAGTGGAGCCCGTATTTTACTGGCTTATTGACTCTCCGAGAAGCTTGCCTGTTTGGGTGTAAACCCTAGCTCTGCCTCTTACGAGTTGTATGAACTGGGTAAATCACTACCTTTTGGAATCTCAGTTTCCTCGTCTGTAAAGTGGAGATGTCTCCTGGCAGGAGTGTTCTTGAGCCTGGCTTGAGACCCCAGAAAAATTTAAACTTGATTTCTGAGAAAAGCTGACTTAGAATCTTTCCCTGTTTTTGTACCCCTGAAACTAACACAACATTGTAAATCAATTATATTTCAATAATTTTTTAAGGAGCCTTTCCCTGGTCCTAAGAGAGAATTCTACCATAGGAGTTTCTTCTTGACAAATTCCAAAGCTTTTCTTTTCCTTAGTTATCCTCTTGGGCTCCCCTTCAGGAATTAGGTAAAAATTCGGATAATGACATGAATTCCCCAAGCTAATTCTGCATCTTATGGATATTTAAAAGTCTTTTCCACTCACCAAGGTTTCTGCCATATTTTCATAAATATGCTGGGGATTCTTATTTGCATTGTTCTACTAATAAGCTATGAATCATGTGTCTTGGCCACTGTTTAGGTCATAGGGCCAAGTGACAGGGCATTATAAGAGATTTAGGAATGATGGGTAAATTCCTCACTGGTGACATGAAAGCATAAAAACTGGCTTCCATGGTGTTCTACCAGTGTCCCCAAATCATCCTTGGATTGTATTTAGCCTGTTAAAAATTTTTCCCAAGTTGACTAAGACTCTTCATCAAAGCATTGAAAAGGTATAGCCAGGTATCTCTAAATCACAACTAATACAAGAGAACAAATAGGCAGGTGTCTTCTCAGGAAACTGTACAACTCACTTAATCACATAGTGACAGATTTCATGGAGGAATGCTGGACTCTGTTCTCAGGGATGGGGTGTGGCTTCACGACATCTCCACCTGGATTGGGTTTGACCGCTAACCCATCACATCCCATTCACTTGCTCACAAGGCTTACCAGGACTTGGATTTGAATGGCCATTTATTTATTCAGTGTTTCTACTAGAAGCACTTGAGGGCAAGGACTATGTTTTATTTTTCATTGCATCCTGAAGGCCTTAGAGGGTGTATACCCCATGTTCACTGAACAAAGAATAAATCAAAAGATGTGCCTTCAGAGTTCCTGGTTGTGGCTAAGTGGTAAAAAACCTGACTGATATCCATGAAGATGTGGGTTTGATCCCTGGCCCTTCTCAGTGGGTTAAGGATCCAGCAGCTGAAGCCCCAGTTTGACCCCTAGCCTAGGAACCTCCATAGGCCTCAGGTGTGGCCCTAAAAAGACCAAAAAAAAGAAAGAGATATGCTTTCATTAGTGGCCATGTCCTAAGGCTGACCACCTCCCCTTGAAAATGTGGTTTCCAAATCTCACTGTTACAGATTCGTTTCCTTCATAAGCTCAAACTCATAACCTTCAGGTATTTTTCCTTCAAGTCATTGTACATGTGACTGCAAGTATAAGAATGATGAGGAATACAACAAACTAGTAAATAAAACAAGAAAGAAGCAGACTCAGATCTAGAGAACTAGTGGTGACCAGTGCGGGGGAGAAGAGGACAAAAGGGTTATGGGATTATATGAAATCATCTGTGTGAAACTTTTGAAAATTGTAAAGCCCTATAGAATTTAAATAATGTCTCATTCAATTAAAAAAAAATGAGAACTTGAACTGTGCAAGATATCTCAGGAACTAAATGGCTAGTCTCCCCACTGGACTTATGAATGCTCTCCCTAAAGTAGTGAAAATCAAGGAGTTACCTATTTTGGTAAAATTTGGAGGCAAGACAGAGTGGCAGTTATATGGATTCGGGCAATGGTGGATCTGGATACCAATTCTGAGTCTTTACTAACTCAGTGACCTCTGTCAATGAGTTACAACTTTTACATCTGTAAGGCGGGATGTCCCTCTCAAAAGCAACTCTGCCCTTTGAATCTGGAAGGGCAGATGCTGTACCTAGTGTTTTCTTATGTTAGAACCATCTGATTGTTTAAAAATAATTTCAGGAGTTCCCGTCGTGGCTCAGTGGTTAACGAACCCAACTAGCATCCATGAGGACTTGGGTTCTATCCCTGGCCTCGCTCAGTGGGTTAAGGATCCAGGATTGCCATAAGCTGTGGTATAGGTCTTAGATGTGGCTCGGATCCCACGCTGCTGTGGCTGTGGTATAGGCTGATGGCTACAGCTCCAGTCGGACCCCTAGCCTGGCAACCTCCATGTGCTGAGGGTATGGCTCTAAAAAGACAAAAAGACCAAAAAAATAAATAAATAAAAAATCTAAGGGATTACGGATAGAATACAAATCACCATAAATTGTAGAGATGTATCAAAAGCCCTGTAAACCCTGTAGTGTTTATTTGATCCACATTTTATAGGCCTACTATTTAAGGATCTACTATGTGTCACCTAGCAAAAGCCTGGAATTATACCCCTGAATTTCCAGGGTCTCCAGCTTGTAGGCAGCAGATCATGGGGCTTCTCAGCCTTTGTAAATGTGAGAAAATTCCTTATAATAAATATTTATCAACATATCTCTACCCCCTACTTGTTCTATTTCTCTGGAGAACCCTAACACACATCCACTCCTCATTCACTGGTCTGAACCCTGAGGGTCCCTGGAAGTTGAGCGCCTGTGTCACTGGGTGGAGACAAAGTCTGATTTCCCAAAACCCTGTTTGGTCCAGGCATCTTTCTTGAATCACGTTTGAACATTTCAATTTAAACTAAAGAACAAGGGCATAGCTATGTCAAGTTTACCGAAGTGCCCTTTATTGGAAATGGGTACACACAGTGATTTTTTTAGAGATGGGTTGTGTTTTGATGGATACCAGAGTTGTTCCTGTGTTCTGGTCATTGGATACATGTGCCCTGGGACCTGGCCTGGACAGATTTCCTTGCTGTGATTAGAGTGTGCCCACCTGCCTGGAGGGTGGGGCATCAGATAAACAAAGCCCCAGGAAACCCTCATCGAGTGTGATAAAGCAGTAATCAGAATTAGCCCTCAGATATAGAGGACCAATTAGACCATTGTGCGTGCTAATCAGTAATTAGGGGGCACCCAGCTGTTCTTGGCAGGTGGTGGAAATTAGGACACCTCTTCTGAAGGAAGACATCACACACAGTGTACTGAACATGGTTTCCCTTCCCAACAGGCAAGAGTCAAGTGTGAGTCTGTCTTGTGAGCGGTGAGTTCCATGCCCTGATCTCTTCTATCAACTTCCTCCCTCCGTCCTGAGCCAGGTAACCCTCTTCCCTGGCCTCCTAGTCCCAACTCTGCTCTGATTTTGTCTTGCCTCTCCTGCTCCACCTCTCCCTCTGTCACCAGGACCACCACTGGCAGGGGAAATCGTCCTTTTTTGCAGGCAGGAGGGGACCCAGCTGAATGGCATTTAGGACTTGGAGAGGAACAGCAATGCACGGGCTACCTCTGTCTTCAAGTGGAAGAATAGTTAAGTAAGTAGTTAAGTAATTGAATTAAGAGGTAGGGGAGTAAATTGCTAAAGAAAGGAAAAGAACTGAAAGGAAGTATTTTGGGATGGGGACTCACAGGTGAAGTCCATGTGAGTTTTCTGGCAGTGTCTATTGACATGCATGCCCCCTCCTTAATTATGCTCAATGGGTTAAGCATAGGAGGCCGGTCATATTGGATTGGGGCTACATTCATTTTAACTCCATTATCCCCATGAACAGCCCATTTCCAAATAAAGTCACATTCTTATGTGATAGCAGATAGGTTAGGAGGTCCCCAGAGAGAACCAGGCACAGCTTTCTTGATACCTATTGTCAAGCCATTTTGTGATCTAAGCCTGGCCACAATGCTTGCCCTTGAACAGGTCTCGGTAATCTCTGGTTAAGGGAACAAAGGAACAGAGAAGAGGCAGTGAAACAATAATGCCATAATGCAGCAGAGTCCTATTCCTCCTCAAGGGATGTACATAATAATATATCTAATATAGCTTTGAGTCCCCCGGGACGAAGGCCCCCACCCAGGTGGGCAATGGAATGATGATGTTCAACTTCTTGACTTCATTCAAGTAAAGCTTGAACTCTGTTGACCTTTGCCCCAATTCTATCCTGAATTCTTTTCTGTTCAAGCCCCTTCATGAATTATGCATATAACCTTAGCTAAAACTTCCCCGTGTTTGCTGTTGGGGTGACACTGCTTTGGGAGGGATGCTCAGTGTTCTTCTTGCTGCAAGTTGTGAACTGAGGTTTAGCACTTGCCATCAGCCTCTACATGGAGTAAAACATGAGCCACTGCAGCTGCCAGCCCACAGCACCCCCTGAGTGGAACTCAGGGTGGAGACCAGGAGTGAGGGACTCTGTGCTCTGGGAAAACTGGAAGAACAGGTCTTTAAACAGATACTTTTAGAAGATTTTATGAATCTAAATCTTGCATCACCTCATATATAGACAAACATGAAAATCTATCAATGATAACTAATGACTGTGACTAGTAGAAACCTCATGAGACCAGCAGCAAACTTCTGTAAAATGTATGCATGGCTGCATGCACCTCCCCCTTCAACTTTCTGACTTATATCTTGATACTTCCCCCCTTTCCTCTTCAGACAGCTCTGAAATACTGCCTCCTGGGCTGTAGTTAGTGGACAAAACAAAATATGTCATGGTCATCTGTGACAACAGCTGCTCCCAAGGGTGGGTCAGTGAGCCCTGAGGGAACTCAAAAAAGCCTATAAAAGCAGTGATTCCAGTAAGCCCAGACCTTTATTGTCTTCCCATAGAAACGGTTTTCTGTAAATCTTCTGCAAATCTGATTATCTGTAAATCTTTTTTCCTACCACCTTCCCATTGTTGCAAAAACTCATATATCCTAGCTTCCCCCCTCATCTCCTCCGAGCAGTTTCTCGGGGCTACCTGAAATGCTGTCTCCTGGGCTTAAGTCCTAATTTCACCCCAAATAAAACTTAACTCTTAACTTTCAGGTTGTATTTTTTCAGTCAACAAAGTAATAATAAATCCCTCCCTCTCCCAATCTTCGGCTTGGTTGTATATTTTGGCTCAACCCCCACCAAGAAGTGAACCCAGTTTTGAGGTAATATTCTTTGATACTGAGGGCTAGGACTTCAATATATCTTTAGGCACAATTCAACTCAAAACATCTTGCAAACCATTGTAAAACTGCATCAGCCATACTAATCTTTGGGGCTTTTTCTTTTTTTTTAATGACATGAGAACGCTATGTTAATGTCTCTGTTTGTTTACCCTTATAATTTTTCTTTCCTTGCTTTAAGTCTGCTTAAACATTCCCAATCTTTCTTTGGCTACACTAAAATGATTTTTAAATTCCTTTTTGTTTAGATGAAAAAGAGCAGTAATGCACATCATGGCTGAGTTGGCTGGTGCTAATGGCTGTTTCAGTTTAAAGAGCAGGGCAGACCAGATGAGCTAGGATAGTTGAAGGATAGATAATAGACTAGAAAAAGTACAGGCTGCATGGAAGGCATGCTCACAAACGTTGGCCACTGCTTTATGCCTGATCACTACTCTAGCACAATTGTTCTCGGCTAACGAGTTGACTGAGAAATTAACTTGCCAAGTTTATTGTGTCTAATGGCATTTTAGATACTCATGTGTCTTGTACTCTACCCAGCTTGATGGCCATCAGCATATAGCCTTACTTTTCTAGCCTTGTGCCTTTACATGCATGGTTTCCTCTTCATGAGATACCTACAACCTCATCTTTACCAACCACAGAGGGCAAAGGTTCTCCAAAGCCTGGTCCTCGGGCCAGCAGCATCAGGGGCTTATGAGAGCTGTCAGTTTGGGGGGCTCACTCTGAAACCAAGAAGGACCATGTAGGACTCCTGGGCACCAGCTTTCCTCTCCCATTTATTATTCATAGGAAATAGACCTCATTCAGCCTTGATGACCTTTCCTGAGTTCCAAAGGGTAGGTTCAAACAGTTGCTAATCAGGGAAGTGAGGGGTTGCAGAGACCAGGGAGGAATAGTCAAGAAACTACAGTGCAGTCTTGGGACAGGTCCTGGTTCCTCCTCAAGGAATATACATAACAGTATCTTTGAGTACATCTGTAGAACTCGAGCCCCCAGCTAATTCAAGATAGTGTGAACCAGAACCAGTCCCGGAGCCCCTAAACACCAACTTTGAAGAAGAAGGCAAGCAAGAACCTGCTCCTTACCTATGGCCCTATTATTCTCTTTCAAAGGAAGAGACGGTTGTTAGGACACTAGCCTGCTGTGGCCTCACTTGCCTGGCAAAGAAATAAAGCTATTTTTTTTTTTTTTCTCCTTAGCCCCAAACTCTGTCTCTGCATTCCTATTTGGCACCGGTGGGCAGAGGCCGAGTTTTGGCAAGAGCTCGTGATCCAGTGAAACAGAAACTCTGGGTGGGGGACTAGTGGTCCATGGTTAGTTTAGGTCTTCCAGGTGATTCTGACACAATCAAGCTTGAGAACATCTGCCTTAGGATAGAATTTCCAAGACCTCTTCCCAATTGCCCAGCTGGAGGGGGCTGCTGCTTAATTTGGAAAACCAACTCTCCTTATCTGCATTCCTCTTGGGACAGTGATGATTCAGGACTTACTTTTCCTTTCCGGATTGTAAGGTCTTTGAAGCACGCGTCACAGCTTTGTACTCTTCACATGACTTACCCATGCGTTCACACCTTATTTTTGAGATGCAGGAATTCTGATCACTTAAGTATCTGCATTTGCTTTAGAGATAGCTAGTTTTGCAAGGCCTACTTCCTATCTGCCACTAGCCTGTTTTTATGTTTACATTAGCATGCGACTGAAACTTGCTGTAAGCTCCAGAAGACCCAGTCTCCTTAGCGTGGCTCTCCCAATCCCCCTCAATCATGGCTCTGCCCCTGTGTCCAGGGTGGCCTCCTTCTCCCCAGAGACTGGTCAAATAGAGCTCCTCTGATGTTTCTCAAACTTGCTCTGAACACCACCCTCCTACCCCCCACTCCAAGCAGTGGGCTATGCTCTTTTCTCTTCTGGGATGCGCTGTAGCTGCCTGCTACATTATGAACAAAGGATGTTGAGGCCATCAAGCCTTCAGCCACTGCAGCCACTGTCGCTGCAGTCCGAGGGCATTCAGGAGGAAGGAAAGGGGACACAGGCCCCAGATAGCTGAGGTGCATATCAAAGGAATGATTTGCATCTTCCAATATATAGAAAAGTGCTAAATTCATTAACTTGAAATGTCTGGTTTTCTTGAAGTAACAGTAATTTTTTTTTTTTCTTTTTTCTTTTTAGGGCTGCACCCAAGGCATATGAAGTTCCCAGGCTAGGGGTTGAATCTGAGCTACAGCTGCCAACCTACACCACAGCTACAGAAACACCTGATCTGAGCCACTTCTGTGACCTATGCCACAGCTTGTAGCAACATTGTATCCTTAGGCCACTGAGTGTGGCCAGGGATCAAATCTGCATCCACATGGATACTAGTCAGGTTTGTAACCGGCTGAGTCACAATAGGAACTCCAGACAGTAATCTTTTAATGTTATGACATTTTTTCTTTTCAAAATCTCTGTATTCTGGCTCCTTCCTCACCTCTTCAGTGCTGTCCCTCAGAGCTATCCGAGAGGCTGTCTCCTAGGCTTAAGTTCTCAATAAAACAATTCTCAAATTTTAAGTTGTGTATTTTTTTTTTTTTTAATCTGGTCAACAAACTTCTCCTGCTCTATCTGCTCGTCTGCTCCTGCTTAGCTTGTTTTTACTTATTTCATTGCATCTTATTCTTTAAAAAATCTGGCTGAGGCATCAGTTCCTCTGGACACTGGTGCCTGGCCAGGTTGAGGGGCTGTGCCCTGAGCACTTTAATGCCTCCTGCTCTCACTGCCCCTCTCAAATGCATCTCAATTGTTACCCCCCTCTGCCTTGGTCTTTTCATCACAAGGACTTTGAATTCTGGGTCTGTCCCTTCTAGCTTAAGGCCTTCAATGCAGCAAAGCCTCAATACATATTTCTGGAATGGGCAGATCATGTTCTGAGAATTCAGCTTGGATAAAAACGTAAAATTCCATTGAAGAACTCTCCTCCCTCCTTGCATCTTTCTACCCCACCCACAGGACCAGCAGTTCTCCTTTGCATTCAGTTAAACAGTTTTCTTTACGTGCTTTACAATCTTCCCTATCAAAGACGTCCAGTTCTATGAATCTGCCAAAGTGTGCCTATTCTGGCATGTACAAAACTGTATCATGAAGAATAGTGGTGCACCATGTCCATTTCCCACTAAGCAAACATCTACAGGAGTGGGAAAGGTTTAAGTTCTTTCTATCCAGCCTGAACACAAATAACTCAAGTCATATGGTGTAGTCAATGCTTTGGGAATAAATCACGTCAATTCAACGATATGTATAAACTATAGCTGAACTTCACTGAGCCTCTACTCTGGACTAGATATTTACCTAGACCCTGGGGACTGAACCCAGCTTTCTCCTGTCCTCATTTTTCTGGTTTTCTCTTTGCATCCTGATCGCTCTTTCATGGGACGTAGTTTGTGCCACATACTATGCTAGGCTCTGGGATGCATTTGTTAAAGAATAAAGAAACATGTTAAGGAATGAACAGATGAAAGTATAAAATCCTGAATAAACAAATTTCAAATGTTTCTATACTTTTCATTTTATTTTTTTATTTTATTATTATTATTATGTCTTTTTTTTTTTTTTTTTTTTTTTTTTTTCCTTTTCTAGGGCCACTCCCGTGGCATATGGAGATTCCCAGGCTAGGGGTTGAATCGGAGCTGTAGTCACCGGCCTACACCAGAGCCACAGCAACTCGGGATCTGAGCCACATCTGTGACCTACACCACAGCTCATGGCAACGCTGGATCCTTAACCCATTGAGCAAGGCCAGGAATCGAACCTGCAACCTCATGGTTCCTAGTCGGATTCGTTAACCACTAAGCCACAACGGGAACTCCTACTTTTCATTTTAAAGCAACCAGTAGCTCATGTTTTATCGGTGCCTGCGATTTAGGGATGGTCCTTTCCGACTGTATTCTGGAGAACCCTCCAACAATCTCCTCTGTTCATGTTCCATGATCCTCCTTTTCCTTTTTTCCTTAGTGTGGCAGATAAGTGATAGTTTGGAATTAGAGCTAAGGTCCTAATCAAGATTGCTTTTGTTTTTTTCTCAGCTCCAAAACCCTGCTGTTACAGAGCCATCTGACTCACTTGATGCCGATAAAACCTGAAGTAAATATCCTCCAAATTCAGCAGGAGCCTGCCAACAACTAGCTTTGAGGCTGGTGTCTATTGGGGGAGCCACAGAGCAAAAAGGCCACAGGACTGCTTCTGTCACTGTCCCCTGGAAGCTGACTGGATTCATCTGATTTCCTCAGACGGAGAACAGTCACCCTCCTCGTTCTCTTAGCCCCACTCCCGGCATATGTGCAAAGTCTACTGCATAAAATTCTCTAGAACCACTGGAAATGGCTGCAAGGACAAAGGGAGGTAACAGCTGGAGAAAGACTGACTCGGAGCCACAAACTGGGTGATGGATGAGTCCAATCTGTGTAAGAGCCGGGGTCATGCTCATTACAGCCCCGCAGGCCAGCACGAGGGAGAGCCCGCCTTTGGCAGGGATTTATCACACAGTATATTAAAAATGTCATTAGTGAAAAATTAATATTACAAAACATTTTAAAAGGGCCGAAGCAATCATTTCAGTTTAATAACAGAAGACAGTTCTCATAAATACCCTTTATTTTTCCTCAAGCAGAAAATGAGGAACAGGCCGGGATTATCAGATCTCACCCTCTCTTTCCATGCAGCAAACTGAAACTGCTGATCGTTTCATTCCTTTCCTCTGAAATTGGGTCACGTTGTCAGCGGTCGCGTGACAGGTCCTGCCTTTTCCTTTATTTAAAAAGACAGAAGACTCCTGGCCTTTAGCTGTAAAGGAATTGTGTCTTATTGGTTGAAAATTAGAAGCTTTGAAGATGGATTTTTAGGAAGGCTTTTGCTTCCAATAAACACTGAGCTGTGTTTCTACCGCCTCCCCCATGCTCTGAAGGAGGAAAGAAGACTTCTGACGCTCACAGCTCAGTAGGAAAGGCCTTAGGAACTGGGGACTGGGTTCCAAGACACCTCAGTTCCATCCTGGAATCCTGGCACTTCCAGAGGGGCCAGAAAAACCACCTCATTGACCTCGTCTGAACTTCCTCCTTGATTAAGCATCTATTATATATTAGGATTATGCTAGGAACTCAGAGGAATAACAATAATGATAACACTCAAAAGAACAAATCTGAGATGTGAAACAGTAAATAAAATCTGACTTATAGACTATTAGAGCTGAAAGCCATTTTAGTTTATTTATTTCTTTTTCTTTTTCAGCTGTACCCATATGGCAGTTTCAGGGCCGGGGATCAAACAGAGTTGGAGCTGCAACCTATGCCACAGCTGCAGCAACACTGGATCCTTAACCCATTGTGCCCAGCCAGGCATTAAACTGACGCCTCCAGAGAGACAAGCCAGATTATTAACTCACTATGCCACAGTAAGAACACCCAAAAGTAATTTTAAAGATCTCTCTCTCTCTCTTTTGTGTGTGTGTGTGTGTGTGTGTGTGTGTGTGTGTGTGTGTGTGTGTGTGGCTATATGTGCAGTATTTGAAAGTTCCCAGGCCAGGGATGTAACTGCACCCCAGCAGTAACCTGAGCCACAGCAGTGACAATGCCTGATCCTTAACCTGCTGAGCCACCAGAGAACTCTAAAGAGCTCTTATTTTTATGTAAGAAAATGGAAGATCATTGGTTTTTCTCAGGATCATTGGGAGTAGTTGAGGCTTGGGACAAGAAACTAGGACTTTTGATGATTTAGAGAAAGGGTTTGAAACTTAGATGGGAGTCAAGGCAAACACATTGAAGCAATTAATAAATAATGCAAAAAAAAAAAATCCAAAATGAGATAGTCTATAACCAAGTGAAAAATGGGTGACACGGGTAGAAAGAGGACTTTAGAGCAGGGTGAGACTGATGACACTGGAACTGTAGCTATAAGGAAGTGGAGTTTGAATTTCAGATGAGGGCAGTTGGGTAGGATAAGATAGATGGTGAGGAAGGAGGCTGGTCCAGACGTGATATATGAAGGACTAGTGAGGATCAAATGACCAAGGACATGAATAAACACTTAGAACAGGAATCGACAGGATACAGGATGCAGGCAGGAGATAGTAACAGATCCTGTCCAATGGCACAGGGGATCTCTGTTGGGAGACAAACTTGATAAATGATGTAGCCTTAGCTTCTGTCTTGTGCTAGGTGGGAGCTTAAGGACAGGGATGAGTATTTTAGTCCCTGAGACATTAACATTCGAATGTCCGACCTGGAACCAGAGCCCAGCTCTCCTAAATCTTCACCTAAGAATTTTTCTGTAGAAGCAAATAGCTTCTTGCAGCTGTTCCCTTTGATGGTGTGTGCACATGGGTTTTCCTCCGTGCAGTTTAAACATAGATTCATGCTTGCCAGGACAGATAAGGTGAGGGGAGCCGAGAAAATGCAGGGACTCAAAAAAGGACCTTGCCTGATGGCAAAAAAACCTGAAGGCAGGTTCTTAACCAAGAAAGGGAGCCCACTTGAATGGTACAAGCCAAAGGTGGACTTTTGGTCAGGAAAAAAGCTCACCTGAACGGTGCATGCTGAAGATGGGCCTCTGGTCAGGATGAAAGCCTGCCTGCATGGTACAAGCCGAGGGCAGGCCTCAGGTACACAGCTCTCACTTTGATGTTGATGGGGAAGAATTAAGGCTTTCCTGGGAAAGCAATTTCCATGTTTGCACTGAAGAACATGGATTGTTTCTCGGGTGACCTAGTCTTTCCTGCTGTTCTATTTGTTATTCAGTTTTTCTCAGTCTTTCCTGATTATTTACTTCTTATTATTTCCCATTCTTATTGTCCTGTGGTGATTTGTGACTTAACAACACTACAACAATAGTATAATAAGAATTTCATCCTGAAGGACTTTCCCCTATTTTAATCCAACTTAGTTAAAACATAGTGTTTATCTATTAATTAGTTATACAGTAAATTTTAGAGTTAGGATTTTCATGAGGTTCATAGAAGTTAGACATATATTATTCTTGACCAAAAGACACCTAGCTATGAGTTATAGAAGCTTTTAAGTGATATCTAGTTAAGTTGGTTTATATTTTCTTACACTGTCTCCCTGCCATAACGCTTTAAAGATAAGCACCAGTCTAAAAACAAGATTTGTGAATGCCAAAGTCTTGCGTCTGTGAACTCTTCAAATTGTAAAGACTGGCTGGCCATGGGATGATTTGTACTGTCTCCTCCTTTCCATGATGTATGTATCTAATTGCCCTTAAATTGTACTAAGTTTAGTTAAGATAGAGATCTTAAAACATGATGTATTGTGCCTAATTGCCCCTAAATTGTACCCACTAAGTTTAGTTAAAACAGAGATCTTAAAACATGATGTATGGCTGCTATACCATGTAATAGTTGACCAATGTGCTTTTAACACTGTGATGTAATCTGTAGCAAAAAGCTGTCTATATAATCAACCACTTATGCCAATAAAATCTGAGCAGTCCAGCGCCCTGAAAGAAGGGACAAAGAGGCTGTCTCCATAATTGTACATTCGCCAACCCCGCATCCCTCTCCGATAGGGAAAAAGCATACGCTCCCTGACCGCCAGAGCGGGCCTCCGGCAATAAGGAATGTCTCAGCATGGGAAAATATCAGCCAACTATAAAACAACTTCAAAAAAAGGAAACATCAACATGACAGTGGACAGCCCAAAGGGGTGAGTGCAAGAGAGAAAATTAGAAGTAAACTCAATGGAAATAAAAACTCAGACCATCCTTGAAGTGGAGGCAGTTCTTCAAGGCTGCACATTTTATCCACTTGCCCAGAAATCAGAAGGAATTCACTTTGGCCCTAAATTCCAAGTTTTTTCCCGAGTGATGAGTCTTGTTGTTCATGCTGCCCCTCTCCCTTTTACTTATCTGATGCTCAATGGTGTGGCAAAGTGACATTTCTACAACAGCATAGAAAAGAAAAAAAAAAAACTTACTCATTTTTTGATTAACACACTGCATCTTCATGCTCTGGTGCATAGATAATTTAGCAGGGGCTTAAAATTAAGGAGAAAGCATTTAAAGTCATGTGGGGGTTGATAATACCATTGGATTCAAAGCCATAAATGTGACTTTGGAAATATTTTCAAATAGAAGTTAGTGGTCTAGTGGTATATAATCATCCTTAGAGGGTAAGTGAAACTTGCAGGGTGTGGGGTGCTGGGTGGGCATTTATTAAAGAAACTGGGCATTCAGTGGCCTCCCACTTCTATGTTTAAGGGAGCAGAGGCCATTCTTTCCTGGGAAGGAAGGAACTCTGCCTTGGGAGTGAGGAGCCCTGGGCCCTAGTTCCAGTGGAGTCCTCCATGTACAATGTATTTATCCTTGGACTTCCCACCCTAGGGATGATGTGTAAGAGGTGTCAACTAATAGATGGCTGAATGGATAACAAGGGACTTAAGGACTTGGTGTGCATGCCTCTTTGGGTCTCTGTCCCTTGCTGGAAAATCAAAGCATCCTTGTTGGTCATCTTTACTGCTCTAAAATTCCGAGTGAAGCTTCATGAAATTTGAGCTTTTTTTTAAATAAACTTAATTATAATTTTTATTCACTCTGATATAAATGTTACTTGTGGCCTGTGATGTATGAATTGAGAAATCTTTCTACTGGTTTTTCCACGATGAAAATTCTGATTAGGGTAACCTCTACCTTTTTAAATTATATATATGAGATAATTATATTAAGGGAAATAAGTAAAGAAAGACAAATATCATATGATATCATTTATTTGTGGAAATAAACAAATTGATACAAACAAACTAATTTACAAACAGAAACAGACTCATGGACATTGAAAACAAACTTACGGTTACCAAAGAGGAAAGCACTGGGGGTACATGGAAGTAAATTAGGAATTTGGGATTAACATACATGTGCTACTATAAGACAGTTAAACAACAAGGACATGCACAGGAACTATATTCAATACCTTGAGACAACCTATAATGGAAAAGAATCTGAAAAATTATACATATGTATGTATATATGTCCATATGTATATTTAATGATCACTTTGCTTTACACTCGAAACTAACACATCATTGTAAATTAACTGTACTTTAAAAACCATATATAAATATTTGTGAATTATCTAGGCAGGAGAGGCCGTTCCAATACCAATAATATAAAATATTATTTAAAAAATGAATAGTTTTTAAAGGAGTTGTTCATTCAGCTTTATTTCTATTTTTAAAAATTAGCCCCAATGGGTGATTTTACCATTATAAGTTGCCTAGTAAGAGAAGGAACAAGAGAAAGGCTTTGCCTGACATACGAGCTTAAGAAATCCATATTGTGTCCACTGGTAAATAGTGAGATATGGGCTCAGTATGGATTTATTTTATTTGCATTTGTCCTCTATAGATTCCATGGGATGCCTTCTGAGAGATGATATCATTTATACTCTTTTCTCCAGTAAAAGAAGAGCCAGAAAAGTGCTTTGGAACTTGGGGAAGGAACCACCCATTCCTTAAGCAGGGATGCTCATCCCCCTGGAATCTTCTCCCAGGCTCCCCTCTGAGGCATAAGAACACCTGGGTTCTTTGAAGACCCTCCTTTTAGATGGATGGGGCTGAGAAACCTGCTCGTGCAGAAAAGAGAGGGCACAGGTTCTTCATGTTGTGAATTTAAAAGGAAAGGAATGAATTCCTAGGGGGGAAAATGGTGGCCAAGGAGGAGGAGACCAAAGTGGTCAAGTGCGCACAGTGAGGTGGGTGGGCGCCTCAGAACCAGGCTTCAGTCTGCACAAGAAAGCCAGCTGGTCTCCTGAGAGGTGGCTGGGTGTGGCATGGATAGATCCAAACCCTCATTCTGCAGACCCGGGAAGCACACTGGGTTGTTTGAACATTAAAGGAGTGGATGGGGAGTTTCCAACAGTGGCACAGCCGAAACGAATCCAACTAGTAACCATGAGGTGGCGGGCTTGTTCTCTGGCCTCGCTCTGTGGGTTAAGGATCTGTCATTGCTGTGAACTGTGGTGTAGGTCGCAGATGTGGCTCAGATCCTGCGTTGCTGTGGCTGTGGCTGTGGCCAGCAGCTGTAGCTCTGATTCAGCTGTAGCTCTGATTCAACCCCTAGCCTGGGAACCTAAAAAGCAGAAAAAAAAAAAAAAAAGGAGTGGGTAGACCTCGTGTACAGAGCTCCACAGGCCTGGGCCGGTAGCTGTTCAGGCTCAGGTCCTGCTGTTGGAGTGGTCATGGGATGGCCTTCCACAGGGATGGGGGCTTCATGGGGCAGAGCACTCCTTGGGTGGTGACATTTCTATTCCATCCTCTCCCACTTTTCGGATTGCTAAAGTGCCCTCCCTGACAATTCTGGGAGTAAAAGTCATCTCAGAAGTAAGTAGATGCTGGACTTCCTGCTAATGAAATGGATCAAGTTTTAAATCATTAAATGAAAAATAATAAAAAAGTAACTGTGTGGTAACTTAAGTGTATGGAAAAATTCATACCATTTTTATAAGTAATATGTAGTCCTTGGAGAACTTATGCTTAACGCAGTGAATATAGACAACAATGCTGTTTTAGAATCACCAAACTTTCCAAGAGAATAGAACTTATTCCAATCATTAAAAAGACAGGAAAATTATGCCATGTGATAGAAGTGCTAATTATTGCCACAGTGACAATCACATTACAATATATCAATATACCAAATTAATATGTACACCTTACATTTACACCATGTTGTATGTCAAATATATTTCAATAAAAATAATATGTACTCATTTAGAAAATGTGGAAAATGCAGAGAAGTAGAAGAAGAAATAAAAATCAATTTAAACTCCCTAACTTAATGGCAAGGAGATCGCAAATATTTGAGGGATGACTACCTGCCTATCTTTGGACTGGGGACACTGACGCAAAGTGATGGGGTGGGACCATCCTAAGGAAGTGCGGCCTATCAGACTCCATAAGCACCTAGGTTTGTTTTCCACTGCGGACTGAAAGCTCTCTCCATGAGAGATTTTGTCCTATTCAATGACGAGTCCCAACTGTTGACACAGAGACTGGTCTCCAGCTGGCCCTCAACATGTGGTTGGCAAATGAATGAATGAATGAATGGACTTCAGTTAAGGTTACCAGATTTAGCACAAACACATTCAGCATGCTTAGTAAATTTGAATTTGCAAAAACAATGAATAATTTTTAGTGTGACTATGTCTAAACTAGTGTAAATATGTTGTATGAACATACTTATAGTTGGTAAATGCAAACGATTACATTTAGAATGGGTAAGTAATGAGGTCCTACTGTATAGCACAGGGAACTAGAGCCAGTCTCTTGGGATAGAACATGGTGTAAGATAGTATGAGAAACAGAATGTATACTATGTATGACTGGGTCAATTTGCTGTAGAGTAGAAATGGGCCCAACATTGTAAATCAACTATACTTTAATTGAAAAAATATTGTTTACCTGAAATTCAAATTTAAGTGTGTGTCCTGTATTTTATCTGGCATTGAGGTTATTAGGGTTATTGTTCCTGCTGTATTTTTTTGCCGCCTGCAGCATGGGGAAGTTCCCAGGCCAGGGCTCAAACCTGAGACACAAGCAGAGACAATGCCAAGTTCTTAATCATTAGGCCACCAGGTAACTCCATCCTTGCTGTATTTTTATCTTCCTAATTATCGTGATATTTAAGTGGTCCTTCCCAGGAGAAGGAAGGTGGTTGACGGACTGAGACTTTTAGAAGCGGAGGAGGCTTGTGACAGCCACTTCACCCAAGCGGGTCCTTTATCTGTACTCCTACAACCTCTCAGACAGTGAAGCCTCTGCACCTGCAAGATAAGTGTACAACACACCTGTGTTGCCAATCCGTGAGGAAGCATGCCTTGGAGACTTAATGAGAGAATTCAATGACAATTGCTTGTCAGTGAAAACACGTTCAGTTGGTACTTATTTAACCTTAGGCTATGAAGAAAGTCTCTACCCCATAAGGAAAGGATAACAGTATATCCATGAGAAATTTCATATTCAGTTCTGTTAATAGATCAGGAGAAATAAATTAAACTGGGGAAAAGTAACCAATGCTGAGGAAATGCCTGTCCAGAGCTATTTAAAACATTCCATGTTGGTTCAATATCCTGCACCCTTAACTACCCTACACATTCTTCCTGGGTCTCCTGCTGCTTTCTTTGACCCACTTCCCTGCTCATTCTAGCTGAGCTCATTCATGCATGCCCATGGGTTTAGCTGATTAATCACAAATGTGATATTTCCAATTCAGGTGTTCCTCACATAAGTGTGTGAGGAATACTGCCTATATGTGAGCAAGATGCTTGTGGATAAAATATTGAGCAAAATATACATCATTTGGGTCCTGATTTTGAAAACAGTCTTTTGGAAGAGACAAGTAATCAAGTATTCAAAAAATAGATAAAAATTGTGAAAAGTGCAATGAAATCAAAACAGAGAGGATTCTTAGACTGGTTGAGAATAACCAAAAGAAGAATCGTATGGATGGAGCAGAGAGAGAGAGGAAGCAGATGCTGTGATCCCAGTTCTGGGCTGGATCATGTGAAACAAACACAGCGAGTATTGTGTTTCTTATGGGGATGGCAATGGAAGTCCACCACAAGGTTTTAAGTTAGAGAACGAAATACACAGATTCATCTTTTGAAAAGCTTCTGTTAACTGTAGGGTAAAGAACAGACTGGGTCTGTTCTAACAGGCAGGGTCAGTTAGAAAGCTTTAGCCCGAGGAAGATGAGATGGTAGTTTGGTCCAGGATGGTGGTGGCAGAGAGAGAAGTGAAGGATATGGAATTCCAGTGAGAAGTAAGTGGCAAGACTTGGTGATGTGTTAAATGGGCTGGTGGGGGCGGGGGGATGTTCAAGATTGGCTCTTAGTTTTCTGGTGTCCATAGCCTGATGGTGTGAGGGCCATTCCCTGAGAAATGACAGGAAAGAAGTCATTGATAGTGTAAGTAAGAATCCTGCAAAGACAGGTGGACATGGGCCCATCGCATAAGTTGAGGGATGGACCTTTAATAAGAAGGGTCATTTCCTCCATGGTGACAGGAAGAAATGGATGTTTCCCCTCCAAAGCTGTGAGGGTCTGATATCACAAAGATGAGGTGTGATGAATTCTATTCTTGAGCAGTAGGACCATCTACTGAAGGGAGGAGGAATTTGGCAGTGCTGGTTCCTGAATGAATGTCACTAGTGTTTACCATGTGCATCCAATCAGAAGGACAAATCAGAACCCATACCAAACCAGAGCTCTTTTGTTGGATGATTGTATAATTAGAACAGAGACAGTATTAAATGATTCTTTTTTAAAAACATTATTGGAATATTGTTGACTTACCAAGTTGTGTTAATTTCAGGTGTACAGTAAAGTATATCAGTTATACATATACATATATCCATTCGTTTCCCATATAGGTAGTAACCTATACAAAATGCTTCTTTTGAAAAAACCTTCTGATTCTAATAGGCACCATTAGTGTTTTACTGCTCCCAATTTTTCTTAAAAAAATCTGTTTCTGTAAGTGGTGGATCTAATATAAAAAAAAGCTAGAATTCCCCTCAAGCATAATTAATTTTATCACAGAGCTAAAAAATTAGATTTGAAAAGTTATTTCCATTTTGTAACATTTTGATAGTCTAAAAATGCCTACACGTTTCATTTTTATGCTTGAAGATGATTGGTTCTTATTATCAACAATAAAAACTCTTTTCTGAAACCTCTGAATTGGAATTAACTTTACAATGGTGTACGTGGTGTTAAGAATATGAATGATCAGTGTTAAAGAACAAGATATAACCCATTTTGAGTTTTTCCTCAAAACTATGCCTTTCTTTTAAAAGTGCAAAGAAAAGTAATTATAAATACCAGTGTTTGAGTGAAAAAGTAAGTTGAACTCTTACTAAGAATAAAGTATCTCAGAAACTCAGAAATGTTAGTTTTTCTTAGACTTTGAATTAATTGAGGCAGGAATTATATCAGAATGTTTTTTCTCCTCATTTAACAATTTGCCATTCATGCAGAATACACACACACACACACACACACACACACAAAATGTTTAAAGGCACTATTTCCTATTTGTTTTAATGCAAATGCTCTGAAGTTAAACTGGGGACTGAAAAATCTTTTGTTAGTGCTGTCCAAACTCACGTCAACACCGAATTACTTTCTGGCCAAGAAAATCATTCCAATTCCATAAAGACTTTTTCAGCTGCTTTGCTGACCTCTGTGAGCTAATTTTTTTCTCCAACCTTTTTTTTTTTTTTTTTTTGAGGCTTTTATTAAGGGCCTCAGTCATATGTGTAAGTGAGCTTGTGTTAATCGTGCCACTGGGAGGCTTCTTTTACTGGGGAGGAAGAAGTATGCCGCTTTGCTATTTGGATCACATCAAACAAGATGAAGCTGTTAGAAAGATGCTGAGAATGAGTCATACAGTGACATGTATTTAAGCATACAGACCCCATTTGAATGTAAGAGTTTTAGCTGCATATGGTCACTGAGATTCATCAAGTAAGTATTTATTGAGGACATACTAAATTCTGCTACCATACTGGGGAAAAAAAGATGAACACATATTCTGTGCTTAAAAAGCTAGAATAAGCAATAGATGGCTTGTAAGAACAGATGCTCATCAAATCCCAATCATTTGTGAAGACAAGGGCAAAAATGATGTCAGCTCCACAGCGAGTTAAGCAAATCACCTAATGAGAGAAACACAGGAAACTCAGTCCCCTGTCTCTTCACAGCGAGCTGTGGAAATTTCCTTCTGTTCTTTCCTGGCAAAAGGTGCCCCACCTTCCTTCTCACCTTTTGGGTTTCCCTTAGCTCTGACCTCTTTGTGAAGTCTTCCCTGACTGGCCTGGTGAGGCACGAACTCCGTATAGACTTTTCACCCCAGCAGACACACAACTTTCACCTTCTTCCTCCATCACCTGCTGCTTCTTCAGATTGATTAGCTTGTCCATCCTTTGGTCAGTTCCTACCTTTCACTGGTGGTTAGTCATTTTGACGTTGTCTTCTTGAACTTGAGAGGAGCATTAACTGTTTTGGACTCCAAGAAACTTGGATGTGAACTTTATTCCTGTCTGCATTTGGTCTGCCGTTCAGTATAATATTATATGAGACAGAGAAATCACAGTTGATGTTTAATATCAACACGATGCTCACATGCAGAAGAGGGCTCCGAAGAGTAAGAACGATCTACGACTTGTAGCCACACACTACTTTTTAAGCCAAGTGCTGGGTGTTTTTTATATTTGATCTCATTTAATTATTCTGACAACCCCATGAGGGAATTAGCTCCAATTTACAGATGATAAAGCATTTAGTACAAAAACCTCACAGGGTTATTTCAGTTTGCTGAGCAAAATGATTTCATGCGTATATATTATATGTATATAATATATATAAATGTTTTGAAAAAGTAGATGTTTATTATTAATTCATTGGGGAAAATGTCATTTTTGACATTCCACATTATTATTTTTGAGTTTTAAGCATTAAAAACTAACTTCCAAATGTAAATGTTCACCTATAAAAGCCTTGGTCCATATATGTTTGCTTGGTTGGCCTCTACAGAGTTCTGTCAGATGCCCTAGCCCTTGGCATTGGTGGAGGGAGGTTGGAGGAAAGTGGCCCTAGACCTTGAATGTAGGGATCAGGGGCATTGAGCACCTCCCAGTGGACCTTGAGAGAAATGGGCCAAGCACCTGCTCCACCACCTTGGTAGTTAGCTCTGGAAGCAGAAAACCCTCACTCAAACTCAAAGTTTAAAAAAGTCCATGGAATAGCATCTTTTTCTTGTTACCATGCTTCTGTTTCATTCCATACTTGCCTGTTTTGTTTTTGTTTTTGTTTTTGTTTTTTGTTTTTTGTTTTTGTCTTTTCTAGGGCCATTCCTGAAGCATATGGAGGTTCCCAGGCTAGAGGCTGAATCAGAGCTGTAGCCTCTGGCCTACGCCACAGCCACAGCAACGTGGGATCCGAGCCGCATCTGTGATCTATACCACAGCTCATGGCAACGCTGGATCCTTAACCCACTGAGCAAGGCCAGGGATCAAACCTGCAACCTCATGGTTCCTAGTCGGATTCAACAACCACTGCGCCACGACGGGAACTCCCACACTTGCCTGTTTTATTTCACTTCATTGGCTTTTAGTCAGAACTACCCTATGACCCAGCAATCTCACTCATGGGCATACATCTGGACAAAACTTGCCTTGAAAAAGATACATGCACCCCTACACACATTGCAGTTCTACTCATAATAGCCAATTGACAGATGAATGGATTAAGAAGATGTGGTATATACACACAATGGAATACTACTCAGCCATAAAAAAGAACAAAATAATGCCATTTGCAGCAACATGGATGGAACTAGAGATTCTCATACTAAGTGAAGTAAGTCAGAAAGAGAAAGACAAATACCATATGATATCACTTATATCTGGAAAAATTAACCCATCTGCAGAAAAGAAACAAACTCATGGACTCAGAGAACAGACCTGTGGTTACCAAGGGGGAGGAGGAAGGAGTGGGATGGACTGGGAGTTTGAGGTTAGTAGATATAAACTATTGTATTTGAGTGGATAAGCAATGAGATCCTGCTGTATAGCACAGGGAACTATGTCTATTCAGTTGTGACAGAACATAATTGAGGATAATGTGAGAAAAATAATACACACACACACACACACACGACTGGGTCACATAACTGTATAGCAGAAATTGGCAAAATATTGTAAATAAACTATAATAGAAAAAATAAATTTTTTTAAAAAAGAAGTTACTCTAAAATATTTGGAATAGAAAGTAAAGTGAAACCTTTAAAAATTCAAGGGAACAGGAGGTTAAAAGGGAACACAATATCCTTCTGGTTTTCTGTTTCCTCAGCAGTGCTATGGATTCTCAGCACACTTTCAGAAACCTGTGCAAGCCCTGCCTGTGGTCCATGAACCTTACAAAAGTCACAGTCTTCCATTTGTAGGATCCTTGTTACCAAGGAAATGGAAACTGGGCCAAAAATAGAAGCGATGCCCATTTGCAGAATCCTAAAGAAAACAGAGAAACTGGCAACAATAGACAAGCCACTCTCAAGAGCCCTCTTTCCCAGATAAACATGCCTTAATTTAAGAATCATCCTTATTATAATATTAATTGCTTAAATATGATTTCCAAATTTACATAAACATTAGTTAAAATTGATTAGGCAAAGCTTAGAAGAAACAGAATTTTTTTCCCATTTAATTAAGCAGCCAAAATGCCAGACTAATTATTAAACAAATTAATGGAAAGGTCAGAGGATTTATATTGCAAATTTAATACATTTGAATAATCCCCTTGAAGAGCTCATTGTTGCCATGATTTTGTACAAACAGCCATAAAATGTTTTCCTTTGCAGAAGTGCTTTCCCTTCAAATCAGCAAAATCTGCTGTTTCAAGTCTGGCGGGGAGGTCCCAGGAAGCCAGAGTTACTGAGAAAAAGTCCAGTTTCTTCTCCTCCAGTGTCAGTTGGGGAACGTTGGCAAATGATCTTGTTAACACAGGATAAGGTCAGGCCATTCAGAGAAGGCAACCAAGAAAGAAAAATGGGATTAAAAGGAGAAAGAATGATAAAAAAAAAATGAGGCACTTCATATGCGCAGGTGAAGTATTGTGTTTTTACTGATGTTAACACCTTACAATTCTCAACATGGTGGAAAGCGACTTTCCAGTGACTACTTTGAAATGACACAGAAGACTTTTTCACCACCACCAAGTCTATTTTTTTCTTATATTAGTAACCTAAGACTAGATAAGACAATAGAGCTCAACATAATGACACACAATGAATTACTTTTTCCACAGTAGAGCACATACTGCAACCTAAAATGGAGACTGTTGAATCCATGAAGCCCCTTGAGAACAGGAGGGAGGCTGCCTCCAGCTTAATCATACCCCCAAAGCAACGGTGAGTCTGCTCTTAGAAACAGAATTGATCTGATCATTACGCTGCTCACGATTTTGTGGTGATGTCAAGGCTAGCAACAGAAAAGGAAACACATACACACAGACACTAAGAAAGCAAAATAGTACTTTGTGTTTACAAATAAACCATGGCTGCTTTCCTAAAAGTCGTTGGTGGGACTTCTCAGACCTGGAGGACATTCCACGGAGCAGAGAGAGGAAGTTTGTTGGGAGTTGCTCACTAACTGTCCTGATACAAGAACCGGATCCTATTCCAATGGGATGACTGGTGGCCATGTGGCGAGATGTTCATGTGGTCAAATCCTGTGGTAAGACAGCTGGGACTGGGTCCTCTTACAAATTCTGTGACCTCAGCCAGGTTGCTTAAGTAAATCCGTCTGAGTCTCAGTTTTCTCATCCTTAAAATAGAGTCAGTAGTACACACTTAATAGATTTCTTATATGTATGAAAAGATGTATGCATAAAGCCTTAGAATACTGGCATATTAATATAATGATGATGATACGAATCATTACAATAATCCTTTTAGCTTTCTGTCTGATGATTGGGCAGGGCCTCTTCCCAGTGAGTGCCCAGGAACAAGAGTGGGTGCTATTAATATGGCCACTCATTCCTGATGATAAGGGGCAGGTAGGCAGCCTATCACTGCAATCTAGTCTTTTTGCCACAAGTTTCTGGACAAATAATTGCGAAGTATTATTTTAAGCTGGTTGTGATTTCCCCTATCATAATTCCACAAATGTGAATGGAGTACCAATATGTCCCAGGCATTGTGCCAAGAGCTGGCAAGTTTACCAGGCAGAAGATGATGCTTTTCTACCCAAATTTCCATTCTCTGCCCCTGCATTCACAGTCAAATGAGAAGATCTGGCCCAGAAACTAGTAATCTTAATAAAAGTAGGATTCTGGCCAGTAGGAAAAAGAGCCCCAGGCTAGTTGTCTGTCAGTCTGCCTGGGTCTGAATCCCAGTTCTGTTTCCTAAGATATGCATCTTCCTGGCATTTCTGCAACATGTTTTCCTCTATAGAACTGGGAGTAATAAACCTTCATTAAGAGGGATATTGGGGTTATTAAATGAGGTGATTGCCATCATGTTTATCATCAGGGCTTGTCACATAGCAGACCCTCAACATGTTAGATTTACCATTTCAATTCAGTTAGACCACTGAGAAAATATCAATACATTATGATGGAGGGATAAGGAAGATTCTTTAGATTTTATTGTTGTTATTATTTTCTAAGTTGGATATAGTAGGATGTTGACTGGTGGGGAAGAGAGACCAAAAGAATGAGAGATAGTGAGAGATAGACAGAAAGAGGCATGAGGAGAGGAGTGAGAGAGAAGGCGAGGGAGAGGGAGGGAAAGGAAGGGAGACAGAGAGAAAGAGAAGAGGGAAGAATGATAGGGAATCCCAGGCAGAAAGAACTTCCCAGAATGGAGTGTCCTGCCTAGTAAGGGAACTGAAAATATGTCATTAGCTGGATTGAAGAGAGGAGCAGCAGCATATGCTGGGTCAGAAGACAAAGATCTCCTTCAATGTCCACACTAAGGTTGCTTTTTTGGTCTAAAGATTCAGCTATAATAAAGAATAGCTTTGTGCTGGACAAAGGAAAGATAACACAACAATACACCTAAAATTATTTAAAATTCCAAAATATAGTGCCAAATATATATTTATACCCATGATATGTAAAATTATAACCCAGGTATAAATATACACTGATTATATGAGGGCATTAAATCGTATGATAAACTGAATAGGGAAAACAACGCCAGCAACAAATAGAATTAATCCGAGTGCTAAACTGATGAGTTTAATAAGAGTTCGGCTCTGTGAAACTTAAAAGGACTTTGCCAGGTGTGGTTTGCACATGTGTCTAAAAGTGGCCTGTGACATTTTAATGGCAGAATTCATCATCATTCCTTTGATTTGAGACAAACCCTTAAAGATGGGATCTCAAATCTTTTGCTTCAAAGTAGCCAATAAAGAGTGAAGTTGCTGGGTGACAATATTATTCTATGTTTTAAGTAATCATTTTACAACCCCACCAGCAATGTGCAGGGGTTCCTCTTTTCCAGCATCCTCAGCCATGTTAGTAGTTGTCTGTCTTTTTGGTTATGGCCGTCTTTGTGGCTTTAAAGTGGTATCTCATTATGGGTTTGATTCATACTTTCCTAATGGCCAATGATGTTGAGCATCTTTTCATGTGTTTATTGGCCATTTGTATATCTTCTTTTGAGAAATGTCTATTAACATTTGCCCATTTAAAAACTGGGGCCATTTGTTTTTTTACGGTTGAGTTGTAAGGCTTTTAAAAAAATATGTTGTGGATATAAGTGTGGCATGACTTGAAAATATATTCTCCAATTCTGTGGGTTCTTTTCACTTTCTTGAAGGCGGTATCAGAGCAATTTTTAAAGATTTTGATGATGTTGATTTATCTATTTTGTTTGGTATTTGTGCTTTTGATGTCATATCTAGAAAATTGTTGCCTGATACACAGTCATAGAGATTTATGCTTATGCTTTTTCTTCTAAGAGTTTTATAATTCCAGCTCTTACATTTAGGTCTACACATTTTGAATTAGTTTTTGTTTAGGCTATGAAGTAGCAGTCCAATTTCTTTTGCATGTGAATATCCAGTCATCCCAGTACTGCTTGGTGAAGAAACTTTTCTTGGTACCCTTGTCAAAAGTCAATTGACTGTAAATGAATGGGAGGTTTTATTTCTGGTTTCTTTATTCTTTTCCATACATAGACACCCCCATACACCTTATGACAGGACCATATGTTTTTAATTACTAATCTCTCTAGTAAAGTTTGAGATCAGGAAGTATGAGTCCTCACATTTTGTTCTTCGTTTTCAATATTGTAAGACTGTTTTGGCTACTTGTGTCCCTTGCAGTCCCACATGAATTTTAGGATCACACGAATTTTTTTCAGCCAAAAAGCAAGCTGAAATTTTGACAGGGATTATCTGGAATTTGTAGATGAACTTGGAGAGTATTGCCATCTTTACAATATTAAATCTTATAATCAATGCATACGGGATGTCTTTCCACTTATTTAGATCTACTTTAAGTTGTATAAATGATGTTTTGTAGTTTTTAGTATACAAGTCTTGCATTGCTTTTGCTATATTTATACATAAGTATTTTATTCTTTTGAATGCTACTGTAAGTAAAATTGTTCCTTAATTGCATTTTTTGGATCATTCGATGTTATTATACAAATAGAATTAGGAGTTCCCGCAGTGGCTCAGTGGGTTAAGAATCTGACATAGTGGCCATAAGGACACAGGTTCAATTCCTGGCCTCACTCAGTAGGTTAAGCATCCAGCATTGCCACAAGCTTTGGCATTGGTCACAGATGCGGCTTGGATCTGGCATTGCTGTGGCTATGGCGTAGGCCAGCAGCTGCAGCAGCTCTGATTCAACCCCTAGCCTATATGCCACAGATGCAGCCATAAAAAGAAAAAAACAAAAACAGAATTGATTTTTGTAAATTGATCTTATATTCTGCAATCTTGCTGAACTAGTTTATTAGTTCTGAAGGTTTTTTTTTAAAAAATGGATTCCCTAGAATTGCCTATATTCAAGATCATGTCATCTGCAAATAGAAATAGTTTTAGTTCTTCCTTTCCAATTTGGATGTCTTCTGGTTGTTTTTTTTTTTTTTTCTGGTCTAATCTTCCTAACAATTAGATGTAATTTTGACAAGATCCACCTTTGTCTCTAATAACATCTCTTTGCTTTTGTCTTCAATATTTTGTTTTTCTAGACTGTATCTTAGCTGATGACCTCAAGCACCATAATAAATATGTGTTAGTCAAGCTGCAGAAAGGTAGCCCTTTGAGGGATTTCCACGTAGCATCAGACTGGGACATATGGAATAACAATTTGTTTTCTTTTCCCCCTCCCTTTTTTGAGATTAGGTAGAAAAACAAATAAAGGACAGCTACTGTTTACTATGTGCAAGGCTCTAAATTGAGAGTTATAGATTGATGATCTTAAGTCTCAATGTAAATCAGTGTGGTAGGTATGAGTAATACCCCCACTTAATAAAGAAAACTAAGTTCAGAGAGTTCAACAAATTTGTAACAAGTCATATGGCTTGGAAATTCTGGCTTCATGAATGGATGAGGGTGTTTTCCCAAAAGAACAATGTTATCACCTAAGAAGAATCTTCCATGCTTGGAAAATCTAAGATTTTCCATAAGAAATGTGAAGCTGTCTTATCAGTGTTTATGGATATATTTTTAAAAATGCATTCATATTGCCATTACTATGGTATTGTGATGTCCTTAAAAATACTGAGTTCATGAATAGGGTTCTAAAGAGTGGATTGTCAGGAAAATAAGTAAGGTGACACCCTCTGTAAATTCAGTAAATTTCTTCAGTGGTCTTTTCTCTATTTATGTGATGGTCACATCTATCTATCTATCTATCTATCTATCTATCTATCTATCTATCTATCCATCTATCTAACTATCTTTCTATCTATCATCTCTCTATATACATATATCTATCATCTATAGAAAGAGAGAGGGAGAGTGCTAAATTTATGCCTATGTATTTTATATTTTTCATGAAAATGCAAATGTCATTTTAAATTTCAAATTCAAATTATATAATATATAACAAAGTGACTAACTTTTTTGGTATATTTAAATTGTATCCTGAAAACTTGCTATAAAATTCTTTATCAGTTCCAGGAGTTTTTTGTTGTTTTTGTTGTTGATTCTTTGGGATTTTCTACATAGACTATCATATCATCTGAGTACAAAGACAGTTTTATTTCTTCCTTCCCAGTTTGTATATATTCAGTTTCTTATTGTATTTGCTAGAACTTCCAGTGCAATTAACAGTTCTTGTCTCGTTTCCAGTCTTAGTGAAAAAACATTCAATTTATCTCCATTAAGTATATTAGCTCTAGGCTTTCTGTAGATGTGTGCTTTATCAAGTTGAGGAAGTCCACTTGTGTTTCTAGTTTTCTGAGAGGCTTTTTTTTTTTTTATCATATACTGATATTGGATTTTGCCAAATTCTTCTTCTGCTTTTATGAATATGATAATATATATTTTCCTCTTTATCCTGTTGATATGATAGGTTATTGATACCATTTAGTCCTCGTGTATAATTCTCTTATGCATGCTGGATTCAATTTGCTATTATTTAACTGAGGAATTCAGTAAAATCTATGTTCATGATACATGTTGGTCTGTAGTTTCCCTTTCCTGTAATGTCGTGATCTGGTTTTGGTGTTAGGATAATGCTGGCTTCATATAATGAATAAAGAAGTGTTCATTCTGCTTCTGTTGTATGGGAGACATTGTCAAGAATTTTTACTATTTCTTCCTAAAACACTTCATAGAATTTACCAATGAAATTATCTGGGCCTGGTTCTTTCCATTTTGGAAACTGTCAATAATTGATTCAATTTATTTAGTAGCCATAGATCAATTCACATTATCTATTTCTCCTTGTGTGGGTTTTGGTAGGTTGTATCTTTTAAGAAATTGATCCATTTCATCTAAATTATTAAGCTTCTGGGCATGGAGTGGTTCATAATATTTCTTGGTTATCATTTTAATGTCCCCAGGATCAGCAACAATGGCCTTTCTCATATTTTGTAATAGAAGACAGATATGGAAAGCATGTAGGGTAACAAGAGGTTCCATTTAAAATATTTATTTATTTATTATTTATTGGCTTTTTAGAGCTGCATGTGTGGCATATGGATGTTCGAAGGCTAGGGGTCGAACAGGAGCTATAGCTATCAGCCTACACCACAGTCATCATAGCAATGTCAGATCTGAGCCTCGTCTTCGAACTACACCACAGCTCACAGCAACACCAGATCCTTAACCCACAGAGCAAGGCCAAGGATCAAACTATCATCCTCATGGATACCAGTTGGGTTTGTTACCGCTGAGCCAAAATGGGAACTCCAGGAGATCTTCCATTTTAAATAATAATAAATATTAGTCCTCTGGAGTTCCCATCATGGCTTAGTGGTTAATGAACCCGACTAGTATCAATGAGGATGTGGGTTCGATCCTTGGCCTCACTGAGTGGGTTAAGGATCCGGTGTTGCCGTGAGCTGTGATGTAGGTCGCAGACGCGGCTCAGATCTGGTGTTGCTGTGGCTGTGGCACAGGCCAGCAGCTGTAGCTCCGATTCGACCCCTAGCCTAAAAACTTCCATATGCTGTGGGTGTGGCTCCAAAAAGCAAAAAATGTATATATTAGACCTCTAATCAACAGATATTTACTGAGCACTCACAATATTAATGAGACTGCTTTAGACATAGTGAACAAAAAGATTTCCCTGTACTGAGCCTCCTTTATTCTTTTAGGAGAGGAGGCAGTGAGGGACACCTGGATATTAAATAAACTCCAGCATATATCACCATATATGCTTTGCCAAACACTTTCCAAACATCTCATTTCCAACTTAGGACAACCTCATGGGGTATGCAATATTAAGCCATTGAACAGGTGAAAAACTAAACTTAGAGAAAACGAGTAGTGCCTTAAGCTCACCGCCACTAACTGGAATAGCCAAAATTCTAAACAAGTTTGATTTCGGATCCCTGACCCTGAAAATTCTGATGTTCACACTGGTTATTCGATGTTAACATGGGATGTTTTAAGTAACAGAATATTTCTCTGAGAAAGGCCTCTAACTTTTCCTTAGAAATTTAAAATCTTTAAGACTTTTCAAACATAAAATACTTTGAACTTTTCCAGGAGCTTTAATTTTGCCTAATAAGATATGAATCGATTAGATCTATTATTTAGAGTGATTAGAGCTCTGTGAGTACTCTCCGCAAATCCTTTGAAATTGATAAAAAATTGTGCTCTAATCTGACAGGGATCATCAATTCGTTGCCTCATTCTAAACTTCCCTGTTATTTGCTGTGACATTTCCCAAATCCTCTAGAGAATTCATGCTGTTAGAACAGCTTCTTTTATCAGCCATCTCCAGAGGCTCATCAAACTGAGACTTGATCTTTTTTGGATCCATGTGGTACTTGCCAATGATGGATCCTTTAGAAGATGATATGTGGATGTGTAGCCTCTGGTTAAGAGCAATACTTACTAGATGATTTTAATATTAATAAAAGCAGCCAGCTTAATGCTAAATCTTTGTTCTTTAAAAGAGCAAAGAAGATTTTCTTAGGTAAGTAGAGTAACCACACTTGGTATTCTTTAGATATGAAAACTCAGTGTTAACTCTACTTTGGAAATTAAGCTTATTCTTCATATTCTATCACCCATATTTGTTCTTGGTCATTATATATTTGTGACTCCATGTGCTTTCACATTGATTTGGATATCTTCCAAACATCCAAGAGATACATAATTTTAAAAAAATATTATGAACATTCTATTTTTTAAAGAAATTCCATTTAGGCCTGCAAAAAAATAATATCGTTTCAAAAGATCACTTTTTTTTTTTTTTTTTTTTTTTTTTTTTTTCTTTTTAGGGCCACACCTGTGGCTTATGGAACTTCCCAGGCTAGGGGTTGAATCAGAGTTATAGCTGCTGGCCCACACCACAGCTACAGCAATGCAGTATCTGAGCCATGTCTACAACCTGCACCACAGCTTAGGCAATGCCCATTCCTTGACCCACTGAGTGAGACCAAGGATCAAACCTGCATCATAACGGATAGTAGTGTGGTTTGTTTCCACTGCACCACAGCGGGAACTCCCACAATACCACTTCTTAATGGCATCTAGTGTTGTCCTTTATGAGATGAATAAAGAAATAAAAGATACTTTATTGCCAAATCATCAGCATTGCTAAAGAATACCCAGTAAAACATAGGTAACAACTTTCTGAAAACCCTTACTAATCCCAACAATGAGACGAAGAGCCTGACTAACTTTATGTATTTTGAGGCCAATTCCCAGACCTCATACTTCACTGGTGGGACCAGAAGTACTGGTTTCGATAGATTTAAAATTTAAGGAGTTATATAGCGGGTTGTTACACTGTGTTTGTAAAAACTGGGGAAATACAATTACTTGTCTTCCAAATTCCTACTACATTTTCCCTCTGTCTTTTATTTTTCTATATGTGAAACCAGATGCCAGACCAGGTGTGCTTCTGAGAGTTCCATTGAAGGTTAAGTTGACACGTGACAACTGAAGGAGAACTGTGTTGTTGACATCTGGAGAATCATTTCCTTAACTCCTTCTGGAGCAGTCTGGTGTCAGACAGCCAGGTACAATTCCAGCTGTGCCCCCTATTGGTCATGTAATTGCAAACAAGTCCTTAACCTTTCTGATCCTTGGTTTCCTCACCTGTAATTGGGGGTGAATAGTATTGCCCACATCCAGCACCTAGGAAATATTCAATAAAAATTAACATTCAATTAACATCAGTACTTAGTCTCAACACATCAGTAGGACTTAGTTATGTTCCTGCTCCAGTTGACAGAAAATTTTGTTTCTCCAGAATCTCACAGTAAGGGGATCATGGCTATGACTTACTCTATTGATATATCCAAAGCCAATTCATTGAAATGCTTTAGCATTTACCTATTCAAAGGAAATCATGAAGAAGCTGATCTTTTAGAAAATTAGTTCCATATTGTACTTGATTCAGGAGAATATTTTCAGAGTCATACACTGGTAAATTAAAAAAGACACTCAATATTGGGCTTTTTGAAAACCAAGACTCTACCTTTGAAACATTTGGCATTTTTTTTTTATCCATTCACTCAGGAAGAAATGTGTCAAGCTCAATTGTTTCTAGGCAGGTATTTTAAGCTAAGGGAATGTGACTCCCCTAAAGAAATTGTGGTCAAAACAAATAGTCTGTACTTGCACAAAAAGTACCAAAGGATCCATTTTGGATATTACTTCTCAGGAACTGACTAAAGTCAGTTCAGGAGAGTATGAAGTGTGAGTCCAAATTGCACAAACTAGGAAAGTATCATTATCCATTCAAGTGAATGTTTAACCACAGGTGCATCCAAGGTAAATGTCTCTCTAGTTCCCCTTGCTATGATTTCTCTAGTTGGCATTTCCAAAAGCATCACTTTAAAATATCTCTTCCATAGAAGTACCTTATAGAGCTGCTGACTTCAAATGTAATATCTGCTGTTTCTGCTTCTAGAGTCATTTCTGGATAAAGCATTACAAGGGAGATTTATATGCACCAGAAGGTTCAGGAAAGTACTTTGATGATTGTTCTAGCTATAAAAAATTATGTGCTTCATGTGAGACTTTATTTTCTGCTTTGGCATAAGAAATACTGAAATAGTAAGGGTATAGACGTTAACATACTGAAAATCTGGCTACCCCATGTCACCCAGAAATGAATAATAGCTTTTGGTGTCTCACAACATTTGGGGGAGAATTAACTAATATCTTAACTAAAGGTTAAAGTCATAAAAAGTAAGACTCAGTAAATAGGCAGTGAACACTTGTGGCCTGAGTTGATATGAGTCCACAGTTCATTAGAGCTGCTTGAGGGGTTTCTGGAAATTCTCAGTTTCAGGAAGTGTTTCTCGGCACTTTACAGCTGCTGTGCCATTACAGATTGTTCGGTGTGGGTAGGTTTTCATGTAATGACCTGATATTTTTATTGTGACAAATTACCAAATTAGAAATGGGAGAGCACACACCATGAAGCAGGGTAACTAGGCAATGGCTGAGTGATGGAGGATTCCCCAAGGGGAAGGCAGAGTCGCCTTCTGATGTTCATTGACTGACTGAGCAGCAGTCAAATCCCATGCATTTTGTCTTTTCCTTTTATGACCATATGTGTACTGTCGGCTTCTCACATGCATCAAGAATGCTGCGTCTGGATATGGAAGTCCTTCCTTCGGCAAATTTGGGAATGAGATAGCTGTATATGAATAGGGAAGCAAATGATTTCTGTTTCCAGAACAACTTCAACTTTGTTCTTTGCATTCTATAAACCAATCAATAACTCTTTTTAAAACTTTGAAATGAATACAATTTTAAATGTTTATGGTTTGTGTTGTGCGTAAAATGTAAGCTGATCATCAAAAAGCTGCAGTTTTTAAGTCCCCGCCCCCCCTTATCATACCACCTTAGGGGTAAAAGATGGGGAGGGGAGACTGTGCAAATATTTCTTGGCTCTGCAGCCAGGAGCCAAGCAGTGAAGTATATTGAAATGAGAATTGGAATTAAGATATTTCCTTGTTCATACATTATAAAAAATGGATGATTATTCTGTCAGAAGGAGACATTTAAAATTCTTTTATGTATAATGAATGCTTGTCATGAAGTGTGAAGAACTACAGGGAATATAAACAAATCAGTCTTTCACAGAGATGAATATTAATGCTGGACGCAACCCTTGTTTACATGTTTAGTCCAAAAGTGAGAACCCTGACTTGCTACTAGTTTGGCTTACGTAGAAAGGGATTAATGGTTCTTTCCATTTAAGTAATGGTCTTTGGCTTCATTTGGTTGTTGATGGAAGCATCCAAGGGCCACAGTGATGATGATGACTGGGGGCTATATTTAGACTTCGCTACATGCTGCTCCCATCTTGTGAAGTAGCATATTATTCTGCTTTAGAAAGTTTTTACAATTTTCCTATGTGTCAGGAGTCAAAACAGATTTCCAATTTTCTTCCTTTCTTGTTTGGCTAGAGTGAGGAAAAAGGGTAGGGAGAGAGGCAGCTGCTCACAGGCCCTGGACACAGAGGGAGTGGCCTTTAGATATATAGACACTTCTAGGCTATAAAGTGCTGGCAGATTTGTTTTCAAATTTGTTTTTGTTCTCTCTTTGTTTTTGGTACATTTGAGGAAAAGAATGTTCCATTTGGTACCTGATTAAACATAAAATTGCTATTTTCTTAGATTGCCTATTATCAACAGTAGGTATTAAACTAGCTGTTAAGTGATTTCCAAGTTGTATAAGCACTGCAGTTTTGAGAATGTTCATGTTTCTCAGAATTAGAAGACATAAGAGGACTCATTTTTGTGGAAACTAGAATGGAACTGGGACAAGGGAAACATTAGTTATTCATGGACAGATTTTTAAACGACTAACTGTACATATACCTATCTGAAAAAAAACAAATTAAAAATTAAATTTTTATAGTTAAATTATACATTCAAAATCATAATGAATGGACTATTATTCAATGCTAAACATAAATGAGCTATCAAGTCATGAAAAGACAGAGGAAACTTAAATGCATATTACTAAGTGAAATACATCAATCCACAAAAGATATATACTGCATGATTCTAACTAAATAACATGCTGGAGAAGATAAAACTATGGAGACAGTAAAAAGATCAGTGGTGGCCAGGGAATTGGTGGAGGCGGAAGGATGAATATAGGCAGGGCACAAGAGATTTTTACGGCATATGATACTATGACGGTGGATGCATATCATAATATATTTGTTAAAACTCACAGAATGTACAGCACCAGGAATGAATGCTAACTTAAGTTATCGGTGTTGGGTGATAATGCTGTGTCAGTTGAACTCTTCAGTTGAAACAAATGTATCATTCTTGTAGGGAATATTGGTAATGGGGGAGGCTACAAACGTGTAGGGGTAGGGAGTATGTAGGCAATCTCTATCTCAATCCTGCTATGAACTTAAAATTGCTCTAAAAAATTGTCTTAAAAAAAAAAGATGTACCATTTCAGTCTTGTGGTCAGGACAAATTTTTTACAGTGGTTCATTAACAAGCAAGTTTGGGATAAGAAAAAAACCCATATTTGAATATACAGGCATATCTCCTTCTACTCCAATTTGCTTTATTGCTCTGCAGATATGGCCTTTTTTTCCCTCACAAATTGAAAGTTTGTTGACCTTGAATCCTGAAAGTTTGTCAACCCTGCATTGAGCAAGTCTCTTGGCACCATTTTTTCAATACCATTTACTCACTATAGGCTTCTGTGTCCCGTTGTGGTGATTCTCACAATATTTCAAACTTTTTCATTATTATTATATTTGTGGTTACAGTAATCTTTTGTCAGTTCTCTTTGATGTTACTACAACTCACTGAAGGTTCAGACGATTAGCATTATTTAGCAATAAAATATTTTTAAAGTATGGACTCTTTTTTAGACATAATTCTATGCACGTTATGTGCATTTAATAGACTAGTGTGTAAATACAACTTTTATATGAACTGAGAAACAATTCATGAGATTTGCTTTATTGTGATATCCATTTTATTGCTGTGGTCTAGAACCAAAATCTCAGTATCTCTGAGAGTATTAATTTTATTCTCAACTCTTAATTCTTGTTTCCTTGTTTGGGGAGTTTGGTCATTGCATATACACTATATGATTTTCTGCCAAATAGTATAAAATCAGTTTACGAAAATTGTTCAAAAGCACAGTGAGATCCACTGTGAAGGAAGGGTTTCTTCAGCTTGGGAAGTTTGGAAAAGACTGAGTTTTGTGTTCTCTCTTTGTAATTTACAGAGAGGTCTTTTAATAAACAAAGATGTGTAACTGGGACTTCACAAGCAAGAACCCTTTTCTAAATACTACCTATTAACACCTCACAGAACTCTTTGGGAAGTGCTGCTGGAAAATGTGCTAGTTAGATCCATTGTGCTGAGACACCTTGTAGAGGTTAAACTGTTGGCCACGCCATCTTGGTGGTGAGTCCACTCTGATGGATGTTGGAATTCCAGTGTACAGTTAGGTAGATTCCTGTGTTAGGTTGTTTTCTATTTGCTGTTGTTTTCCAGTTTCTTAGGTCCTACAAACTGGGTCACTGTTTGCTGCTCTGTAACAAAAGCCCTGACCAATATCCTAGCCCTCTTAGGAATATGATTATTTCTCTGAAACCTCGCACCCTTTGGACAAGGTCTGGGGGTGGGGGTGGGGGGAGATAAGATAACGCCAGAAAAGAGACAGGGAAGCAGAGATGGCTGAGGAAAGGTAAATCAGAGAGGGAGGCATAGGTAGTCCCGAATGTAGCTGGACTCTTGAAAAGGTGACGGCTTAAAGCTTCATTCTTCAATTAAGACTTTGCCTTTTCTAATTTATCCCAATAAAAATTATTATAAAACTATTTTATTTATTTAAAAATTTTATTCTAAAAATTTGCAATGATAATAAAACTCTTTAAAGATGCAGGAAGGATGTACAGGACATCAGAGAAGGAAATTTTCTTGGACACCATATGCTGAATTTCAAATTTGCAATGTGATTTCAGCTCCTAAATGAACTATGATCAATTGATTGAAGCTGCCCAGAGAACTGTGTTGAGTAGGATTCTGCAGTTATATATTGGCTCGGTAGGAAAAAACACTGATTGCTTGCCAAGGACATGGCATATACTTGCCTTCCCTGATGTAGTAAGAAGATCTCCAGATTCTGAAGATGGAGAGGCATGCTGTGTGAATTGTTAAACATCACTGAACTCAGTTTCTTCATATGTGGAATAAAAATGCCTGCCCATGCTATTCAGGATATCTTGGGCCTCAGATAACATAAGGCATGTACAAGCCCTGGCACAGTTATTCAATAAATGTTGGTTTCCTTCTTGTTTTATTGTATAATCAGTATTTATTGAGGGACCAGTTCATGCTGAGTATTGTCTTATATAGACTGAGGATTATGCTATGCAAAATATTCCTTACCTGTAAGGAGCCAGGTTTTAAGAAAATTATGTATTAATTACTGAATAGTCTAGTGTAATATACATTTACAGGCTACTTTATTAAAAGCAGAAAGAAGAAGAAAGAAAATGGAGTCAGGAAAGTCTTTGTGAAGATTGTAGACCTTGAGTTAAACTAATACATAATTCACAAGAAATAGACCATTTTAAAGGACATGGAACTCTCCAATTAATTCCCAGTGCGAACTCTTCAGCCTATTAATTCAGACCCAATTGATGACCACATTTTTGAGTTGTGGCTTATGTTAACAAGTTAGTGGGATTAATATGATCTCTTACAGTTGGCTATGGATAGTACTGCATCTGGTTTCGTAAAGTCTTTAACTGTCAAAAGTTAAAACTGAAATTTTTACCATGTCCTAAATTTACAGATGCTATGCAAGGTCTGAGTAATAGTTCCAATACAAAATTGTCTCCTCTGATAATCTCCCTGGTTGAGATTCCTTCCAAAGCAGGAGACCAGCACCAGAGCAGTGGTTTCACCATTCCACCTGCTTCAATTCCTTCATTTTTAATTCTGAATCATTTCTTTCCTGCAGCCAAAATGAGTCTTTGAACTTTGCAGTCTTTAATCAGAAGATTCATTATTCTAGAAACATGCCTAGTTTTATTATTAGAGTAAATCAGGCTGCACGCATTTCATTTTTTCCTGTAAGACCCAGAAGCAGGAGTAAGAAACTGTCAAAAGTTTGCTTCTTTTAACAAATATGGAGGCCAGCTGCTGTGAGCCCTGAAGCTGTCAGAGGAATTCCAGCCTTAATAGATTTATGCATTAAACTTGCTTTTTTCCTTTCTGTTCTTTTTTTAAGACATAGAGGGATTCCAGGGCAACTTTGGAATTCTGCTTTTCTAAAGGCTTATCTCTCTAGATTCATTGTTGTTTTCAAGTTTTAAAATCTATGTCCATTTTACCTTGTGACCCAGGCAAACACATATACGTATAATCGTATAATCGAAATTAAGAGTTTCATTATCTAGCATCAGCATTTACTTCATGTAATGTATGTACTTGCTATTTTTCTATTCCTTTCTCTTCTGATAGTTCATTTAACAAGTGAAATTGAGTTCACAATACACTAAATGGTGGTGGCCTAGAATCTGAAGATGCTGTTCCAGATGAGCCCTTAGGGTTCCATCTAGGAGTCATGATTTTTGAGGGATTTGTAGTCACTGTACATAGACAGCAGAAGCATAGGCTAAATGGTGAAACATATTTGGCAGTGAAGGAGCATCACAGTTTCCCACCATCAGAAGTAAGGGTTTGGACATGGCATCAGAGGGAGAGTCAAGATACGATGTTGCTTGATTCAAAGTCTCAAACCTTTGGCAGTGTTACAGATTTTAGGTTTCCAAAGGCCAAGAGGAATTTTCATTGGAGATATCAGTTTCAGAAAATCTCATACAACATATTATTAAGTATATTTAAGATAATTATTTGTTAGTTGATTTTTCTGACATATTGCTGAGGGAAAAAAATCATAAACAAAATAGTATATGTAGTATGACCCTGTTTTGTGGAAAATAAACATATATATATATATGCATATAAAAAGATTGTATTTTTGTATATGTATGTGTATATGAATTTTACTTTTGCCTATTTTTCTCCAGAGAAAAACTATTATTATTATTATTATTAGAAATACAGGTATGTACATATTATTCAAACTTCACACACACGTCTGAAGCTCCTAGCATTGCGTGACATTTCCTGGGGAATACAAAGGAGCCTAAATTGTCTAAATGGTACTGCTGTTCTTTCTTCCACAGAAGTTACAGCAAGGCATCATGACAAGAAGAACAAATTGTAGTCATTTTTCTATATGTGACAGTTGTGAATTGTGTAAAATGTGGGCTTCACCCCATCCCTGCCCTTGCTTATTGGTAGTGAGAGGCTGGTCTTTTCCCATCCAGTTGCCTGACACTCACCAGCAGAAAGGCTGCCCAGGCCTGGGCATTTTATCATAAGCCATTTGGACTTAGGTAAGACTAAGTGACACATGTGGGGTCAAATTTCAACCCTAGCTTCATTAGCATCTTGTACCATCAACAGATTTGATAGCTCATTTGTGATTTATGAGCTAGTAGTGACAGCTCTGTGTAAACACTAGCACAGATCACTGATCTTCATTCTTGCTTCTTTAGTGTTGGGATCTGGGAAGGTTGTGCAGTAGAATAATTTCAATTCAGAATACCAAGAGGCTTGAAAAGGTTATTATAATCCACAAACTAGGCATAGTTGAATTTTAACAAACCTAATCTATTTTCCCTCTAGTTTTTCTATGCAAGATCTTATATCATTAGCTTTGGATGACTGACACGGTAAGCAGCTGCTAATATATTCTTGTCATGTCCCTACCTATTTAAGGAGTCTTTAACATACATCTGTTTGACACAATACAAGGTAATGCCTCTGTCGAAACTATTAGACTGTGACTTAGAATCTCTCCAGGGAAGTTTTTATGCTGTGCTCTTGATGTAATGTGCCATATTGGTTCCTTGGGTGTAGTTAGAGTTTATTATGTTAATTTGTATATAGGAATCACAAGACATACTGGTCCATGTGAGCACAGTAATAAAAGGTACTAGTGACTCCCAGGGACTTTTGCTGAGCTTGAGTGCTTGAACAGGATGTACTTTAGGAAAGTGGCAGTGTATGAGAGGTAAATGATCTTTGAACTTCTCCGGCTGCTTTATGATAACAGGAATGTCTGCATCTCTCAGCCCTGTGCTCCTGCAGTGATATGATATTCTTCCCCATATAATGCTATTGCATGTCATTTCTCTTCTTGCCTTTATACGAAGAGGGCAACTGTTTACTCAACAGCAATGACTTTGGTGTATTTATGACAATGCTGGGTAGCATGCCTTGTGTAAATTTGACCTTCCATTAAGAAGCTGTTGGCATTTCTGCTTGTTCTCTGTGTGAGGCCCTTCTCTGGAGAGACAGTCTGATCTCTGAGTTGAGTCCTTTTGCCAGCACCCACTGGCAGGCTCCCCTTCAGCCACTGGCAGTGTCGTCACTGCTTTGCTTAAACACATATGGATTTAATTGTTTAAAGTCTTGTGTTTGGGGTTTATAGTAAAAATACAATTTATCTAATCATAATATATAAATGAGAAAACAAATCATCATCAGAGAAGTAAGATAAAATAGAAGTTTAAAACCACTGGGAGTATTTTCTCTTCCAAAAATCTTTAATCTTTTTGGCTTTGACCCATTTTTAGAATCTAATAATAGCTAGAAAACTTATTGCCAAAAAAAAAAAAATACACACAGCAATTGTTTCCTACAATTTTAGGTCATCTTGGAGTCCCTGAAATCCAAGCTCAAACCAATAGAAGTACACTGGACTCACATTAAGACCCCTGCTTAATCAAAACTTACATAAGGTACTACCTCACACCATAAGAATAGCCATCATTAAAAAGTCTACAAATAACAAATGCTGGAGGGAGTGTGGAGAAAAGGGAACCCTCCTACACTGTTGGTGGGAATATAAACTGGTGCAACCATGATGGAAAACTGTATAGAAGTATCTTAGAAATCTAAAAATAGAATTACCATATAATCCAGAAATCCCAATCTTGTGCATATAACTGGGCAAAACTATAATTCAAAAAAAGGAAAAGAAAAACACATGCACCTCAAATTCATAGCAGCTCTAACCACAATAGCCATGACATGGAAACAGTCTAAAAGTCCATTGACAGATGAAGGGATAAAGAAGATGTGGTATAAATATACAATGGAATACTACTCAGATGTAAAAAAGAATAAAATAATGCTGTTTACAGCAACATAGATGGACCTAGATATTATCATATCAAGTGAAGTCAGGAAGAGACAAATACCATATGATATCACTTATATGTAGAATCTGAAATATGACAGAGATGAACTTACCTACAAAACAGCAACAGATTCACAGACATAGAGAACAGACTTGTGGTCGCCAAGGGGAAGAGAAATGAATTGGGAATTTGGGATTAGCACAGGCAAACCATTATTTATAGGATGGCTAGACAACAAAGTCCTACTGTACAGCATGGGGAACTATATTCAATATCCTGTGATAAACCATATGGAAAAGAATATGAAAAAGAATATATATATATATATATATATGAATCACTGTGCTATACACCTGAATCTAACACATTATAAATCAGTTATACTTCATAAAAAAAAAAAGTCTTGCTTAAGACTTGGTTTTGTTTGTAGGATATTAACTGAGATAAGCAGAAAATGTTGCAGAAAGTACATGTCCTGTAGGAACATTCCTCAGGACTTGGGGTTACTGGTGCTAAAGAGGACTAAACTTTCATGTTAAGAAATATATGCAGTGACCCAGACTCTGGTCCAAGATGAATATATGTTGTTTCCGGATTTGGGGCAAGTAACTATTGGCCTTAGTGATTTATTTGCTGAATTAAGGCAGTGGTGCTTCCCTGGTGAACAACAACATGGGTGATAAATAACCACATACTTAGAGAATATCATAGCTTTTCTTCTCTTGGTTCCCTTAACAAACAGCAGATCCAGTCTTTTCTTCCTCCATTTTGCTGATTTCCCTAAATTAGGCTTAAAGCTGTTTTAATTTCACGTCCTCTAAACTGCAACCTCCCAAGATTAGGATGAGAGAAAAGCCTCTGTTAGGTGGAGGAAAGAGAAACTTTCTCTTCCTATACTCTTGTAATCCCCACATATTGTATAACAGGATGTAGAATAAGAGCTATTTGGATGGTGGAAAGATCCCAGGCTTTAATGCCAGAGTTAGTTTTAAATCCCAATCTCACCACAAACTAGCAATGTGACCTTAGTCAATGGTCATGGAACATCTCTGAACCTTATGAAATAATATATATGGATGAGCATATAGAGTCCAATATATGAGAGCTTCCCAGCTTTCCTAGTCTTTCTTATCCCATCCCTTTTGAAGGCTTAGGGTAATTCACCAATGTCAAGGGCAAAGAACTGATTCAGTCGTCCATTCATCTGTTTATTCATTTACTTGTTTACTGAATTCTGTAAACAGGCTTTGAACTCATATGCATTAGGTGCTACACAGAAGTAAGTCATGGTTGCTGTTCTCAAAGGAATTACTTATAGCTTTGGGGACATATCACATGTAACTAACCCTAGTTAGGAAGCGACTTTCTTAAGTTCCAAGAGTTGGATCTGCTAACTGAGCTCTTTCCCTTCTGGGAGGTCCTTCCTATGTTTTTATAGCTATGGTTTAAGACAAAAGGAACAAGGGAACTTTCAAGGAATATCTCAGCTCTATCATGTGGAACAGAAAAAGTCATTGTCAAATCCATAGTGACCAGACTGGAAGGCTTGAGGCTGCATCATGCCAAATAATTGGATCAATAATAAAACAACCAGCTAATCAATAAAAAAGTCAAATGACTGGTTTAGCCTAATCACTTATGGATCTAAATAATGGCTAAGTTGACTTTGCATTGTTTTATGTTAAAGACAGTATCACAAAAATGTAGACCTCTGGTGAGAAATATGAAATGTAAAAATAGTAACCATAAGTGACTTTGGTTCTCAAAAATTCAGTTTAAAAGACATTCCTTTTGTTCTAATAGCTCCCTGGTAAGCATTTAGATACAATTGGAAGAACATTAATTTAGTCCTTAGGGTTTCCCTTTAAGTGTATGTTAATTTCTCTACTCATCTAACTTCAAAGAAATTATATATGTCCCAGGGAGAATAGAGTATATTATTTTCAAAGACTTTAGTGGCAACTATATATATTTTCTTTAAAGATTCATGAGTAACATTTTTCTATTTTCAACTGTTGATAAACTCAATCCATATGACTTACATTTGAAATGAGAAAATTATAAAAACCCTCAAGAATTGCTCCAGAGAACATTGAGTTTAAAATGTCAATGGAAATTAATCAAGATGGTTTGATTTTTAATTGTGGTAAAGCAGAAACATCTGGTAGCTTTAAAAAAAATTAAAAAGAAAAAGCCCTCTAAATTTTGGACTTAAGAAATTGTGAATGTTGAAAATAGTTTTGCTAATTTTATTGAAACTTTCTGAAGTTGATACAAGAATCAACTTTTCCCCTAAAATGTTCTACTTTTGAAGAGAAAGCTTCTAACATCAATAGAAATGTTGTAGGACTTGTGTACAGGGAGACAGGACACAGGCATTTTTGTCAGGAAGCAGCATTCATTTGTGCTGGCACTGGCTCAGAGGATTCAAATCCAAAGGCTGAGCCCTGAAGGCAGCAGGCGTCGCCTTATATACCCTGTTAGGTTTCCTGCTACGTCTAGATTCCTTTGTCTCCCTTATAAGTTATCCTATAATTTCTGAGTGGACAGTTACAGATATGCCAGCGCTCATGGATACAGGTTATGCTACATTGTTGCAGAACTGCACAGGCACACATGCTGGTATTGCATGTTGCCTTCCCTTTGTTCTGGGAGGGCCTTCCCCTTCCTCACTACACCACCTGTGCCCACAGAGCATAAATGTTTCTAACCCATCATTGGGTTTTTTGGTCACTGGACGCAGTAGTGCAGCAATAAGAGAGAAAATGAGATGTTTAAGCACTTATGATCATTTCTGATCTCTAGAAAAAAACAATGTATACCAGTTCCTAGTTTCTAGCTGAGTCCTTTTCTCCACTAGACCAGGCCATTTCTTCAATGACTGTTTTTTAGGGCAAATTCTCAAATCTCAGTTATGGGAATTCTTTTCTCACTAATGCTCAATGGAGTTCTCACTCTCCAGGACATCCTTTTCCCTTCAGATAATAGAATGCTTTGCAGTCTAGGAAAACCCATCATTTTTGTTGAGAAAAGGACAGAACTTCTATACTTGACAAGAGAAAGCAATTTAAAATTCCAAGATGATCTCTCCTGATGAGGCCAGTTTGAAGGGAGGGCACTTATATTAAATGCAAACAGTTGTCTTTGCCAGTTAACATGATAGAGTTCTGCTGCTCTGATCACTGCTGCTGCTGTTTAAATAAAAGCTCTTCTGGTCACTATCCATCTTCCCTGTTTAGCAAAAATAATCCAATACAATATAATAAAATTTGAAGTGCCCCGCTAGAGAAAGTATTTTTGAGCTAAGGAATTTTACACCATGGAGAAGCTGACTGATTCATGGTAAGTCCATCCCAAAGTGCTCCTATGAGGCTAAAGATTTTCATAAATAATGTAATATTTAAACACAAATACCTAATGCAGCAAAGCATGTGGCTTCTTCTAGTCAACTGCCTGCAGCTAATTAAAATTGGTCTCTATTTATCCCCAGAACCTGTCACAACTACTTGGTAACCACCTTCCAGTTTTAGCACATCCTAAACCGTTTCCTGCGTTCCATCAAAATGGGAGACCTGCCAAAAAATGATGCAAGATTTGCCTGTTTGTAGAAATTGAAGGAATATTGTAAATCAACTATACTTTAATAAAAAATTTTAAAAAGATTTTCCTGTTTTTCTGTTTCTCCTCATATTATCTCATGCCAACATTTTGTCAGTTAAGATCTAACTTGTATGATTATTGCAATACAAACAACTAGGGTCACCCTAGATTTAACATACTTCCCCTTTTCTAGAGGGGAGGAAAGTCACTGGCTATGCTGGTGCTATGAGACCCTTCTGTTTTGCTGTGGCCAAGTACCCTGGGAGAGACACTGATCCCCAAAGGGGCCAATCAGATTCTTTGAATGGGTACTGAAACTTGAACAGAAAAACCCAGGATCATTTGATCTAGAGCTGTTGGTATGTTCTTTACTATGTATATATATATGTTCCTTCCTGAGTTTAGTACCTGAATCAATGAAATGATGGCCCCAGAAGATCTCTACTCAATGTTTTCAGAAACCATGAGAAATTTCTCACTTTTGGTTTCTCCCACCAGCTCACCTTCTATATTACCCACAGTCCCTTTCCTAGGCTCTCTTCCCTTGGCCGACATTTTTACTTTGCAAATTAAAGTTCCCTGTCCTGATTTCCTCTGGAAAAGTTAGATCTTACAACTTTGTTTATGAAGTCATCAATCTGTTTTTAGAATATTCTTATTGAGGCAGCATGATTTCATCAAGAGGAAAGACTCTAAACTTAAGAATCAAAAGTTGAGAGTTCCCGTCGTGGCGCAGTGGTTAACGAATCCGACTAGGAACCATGAGGTTTCGGGTTCGGTCCCTGCCCTTGCTCAGTGGGTTAATGATCCGGCGTTGCCGTGAGCTGTGGTGTAGGTTGCAGACGCGGCTCGGATCCCGCGTTGTTGTGGCTCTGGTGTAGGCCGGTGGCTACAGCTCCGATTCAACCCCTAGCCTGGGAACCTCCATATGCCGCTTGAGCGGCCTAAGAAATAGCAACAACAACAACAACAACAACAACAACAAAAAAGACAAAAGACAAAAAAAAAAAAAAAAAAAAAAAAAAAGAATCAAAAGTTCTGCATTCCACCGTGCCCAGGTTGGATGTGAACCAGCCCTAGGGCCTTGGGCAAGTCACATAGCCTGAGTGAACCTCAGACATCCTCTATAATTGGAAGTCAATACTCACAACACCCTGACTCCACCCTCACAGGATCTCATCAGGAGCAAATAAGACAAAGATTATAAAAGGTGTTTGGAACCCGCAAAGTAAACCAAAAATTCATACAAACGTTAATAAAGTTCCTTCTTTTTTAAGGCTAGACAACATTTTATTGTATGTATGTAGTGTCTATGTATAGATATATGCATGTGTGACCTTTTCTTTATCCACTTATCTGTGGATGAATATTTAAGTTATTTCAATATCATGGCTATTATGAATAATGCTGCAGTAAATGTGAGAGTCTATATTACTCTTTAAAATCCTAATTTAAATTCTGTTGGGTATATACCCAGAAATTAGATTGCTGGATCATATGGTAGTTCTGTTTTTAATTTTTTGAGGAAACATTTTAGTGTTTTCCATAGTGGCTATACCCCATTTACATTCCTATGAATAGTATGCAACAGTTTTACTTTGCACATCCTTCCCAATACTTTTTAAAATCATAATCAGCTAACAGGTCTGAGATGATGCCTCACTGCAGCTCTGATGTGCATTTCCCTGTTAATTCTGTCATTTAACGTAAGGATGAGCCAGAGGACCTTAAGCTAAGTGAACTCAGCAGCCACCGAATGATAAACTCTGCATGATTCCATTTAACATGACATATATGAAATGGTCAAACTGTTAGGAGCAGAGAACACACTAGTATCGCAGGGGCTGAGGGGAAGGGGGCGTTGCTATTTAATAGGCATAAAGTTTTAATTCTGCTAGATGAATAGTTCTAGAGATTTGCTCTACAACATGGTGACTACAGTTAATAATACAGTAGTTCACACTTAAAATTTTGCTAAGAGTGTGGATCTCATGTTAAATGTTCTTATCACACACACACACATACACCACACACACACACCCCAAACAAAAACAAGGGGACATAAGGACACTTTGGGAGGTGATGGATACATCTATTGTCTTAATTGTAGTGATGGTATCATGGGTTTTTGCTTATGTCAAAATTCACCAAATTTTTCACATTAGATGTGTGCAGTTCTTTATATATCAATTGTACTTCAATAAAGCTGTTAACAGTGTTAATTGCATAGGATAAATACTAGTACCACTACTAATAGCAGCCACAGCAATAGTAAAGAGGAGAAAATCTAGACTATCAATGGAATTTCAACACACTTCTAAGATGAAACAAACATATACATGAGTCAAAAGGATAAGGGAATTTCACCAGTATGCATTTTAGGGAAGGGATAATATGTGTCTGTAAAAATCTCCCTGCTGAGTACTCAGGGTCAAAGAGGACACATCTGGGTGTGTGTAGTAATGGGAAAGCACCTAGTCATGGGAAGCAGCTCTTCAGATGCTTCAGGAAGGAAGGATAAGTGATGAGAGAGAAAGCTGGTGGATATGGAGCCAAAGCAATGCCTAGTTTCATGCCTTCCTGTGAATCCCACATCATCAGTAGGTCCAAAGTATTTCTGATGGAGCTGGTGAGGGTGAGCACAAACACCCAACTGTGGCACAGGAGGAGCAGGGAAGAAAGAAGCATGTGCAAAGGAGCCAGAGGAACTCTTGGAAATAGCAGGGAGAACTGTGGCCAATGAGTAGCCATGGACTTGAATTCAAGTTAGCTCTTAGTAATTTTCTTAAGGGCAGCTAACATCTGGCTTATACTACAACCCAAACTCGCCATTTTCCCACCAATATTGACTCCCATTTCTGCCATTAACACTACAGTATTTCATTTTTTTCCTTCTCTTGCCTCATATCTAGCCAGTGCCGAAGCCCTGGCAAATTTTTTATTCAACTATCAGCAGAAGTTATGCATGATATGCGCAAAGCAGTCATTTCTAACCCTGACATTTTTTTTCCTTGCCAATTTAAATTGGTTTCAACGGAGCCTGGACTACATTTAACATTTAGAGTTATTAAAAACAGCCTCATAATGATCTTACTAGCACCCCAGCTGTTTCAAAAATATCGCTGTCATTTCCTGCAGAATTAATGATACCCTGTCCACTATTTGTTTAGGACAAACAGTCTCATGTTAATGGGGAACCATTAGTTTTGCCTTCAGGGAAGGTTCTGTTTTATTTACACAGGCTATGATGAGAAAAGTGAGGTTGTGCAGAGTTAGGGTGATTGATGGTGGAGTTGCCAGGGCAACGTGATCCCCAGCGGGACAGCACAAGTTCTACACAGGGGTTCAATGTCCCTTCAAGGTTGTTGGTAGACTAAGCAACAACCCTGGTTTTCATCACTTGTCTGATCTTTTTATTGCTGTTTACTGCTTGCCCCAGTAGGAGATACTCAGCTTGCCCCCTGGGCTTTGTTTCCTGCCCTTGTTTTCATCAGACTGCCTGGGGTGGGAAAGGATTAGGGTGGAGATTATGAGGCAGATCTCAAATTTTGTCACTAAGGCAATGATAGCAGGAATATGGAACCAGATTCCAGGCTCTCCCTGCCTACTAGTTATCCTTTCAAACATTTCCAAAGGAATGTGCCATTGAGATGTTAATATCTCTCCCAAATCAACCTTCTTGTTATTAAGAATCTTTTAAAATCCTCTCATATTGATTTAAACTATTTGTCCTCTTAGGAAAAACAGTGTAAGGAGTGATTTTGATCAATATAGGCTGATTCAGTTATTCTGTCCTGATTCACGCTGGGTTTATATTTTCTAGTTTGGATATTTACAATAATCAAATTAGATATAAAGTAGGTAGGGGTGTTTAAATCAGGGGAAATCTGTGGAATGGAGTGCAGAAAACAGTAAGAAGAGGATAAATTGTTGAGAGTACTGAATAGGGTGGTGATGGAAAGTCCAAAACCCACATTGACAAGTAGCATTACAAAAAGATCTAGTGAGACATTGATAGGGATAGAGTGGTTGTAGAAGTCCCAATAGGGGATCACAGATAAAGAGGGAAACCTGGGGCTTCTTCTTTATGCTTCTGGGCAGGTTGGGTTCAAGTTCCAGTCTGGGTTTTGGCTGGATTTAAGTCCTGGCACATGGGTTCAAGTCCGAATCTGTGGTCTGGCCAAGTTTGGGCTGTTAGTGCTGTCAGTTCAACATGACCAGAGTTGTCAGTGAATGATGTCATCAGATACCCAGGGTCATACCACAAAGCAGAGGCAGGGATGGTTGACTGGGATGTGAACCCAGACACAGGGCAAAGATAAACAAATACACCTGGAGGAGGGAGCAGATGGGCTAATTACCAAAGGCCCACACCACATTCAGCCCTTGGGCCTCTTAGCAAGCAGGGACAAAGGGAAGGTTGGTGACTCTAGAGATTCAAAGAGCAAGCAGCTGGGTGGAGGCTCAAGCAGGCAGATCAGCAGCCTAAATAAGACAAACTGCAGCTCCTCCGAAAGTACTGCCTGGTGTGTTGAGATGCTGGGCTGTCTCAGGCAACCAGGCAAATGTGTGTAAGAGAAAAACTGAGGTCCTGGACAGATCCTGCCTTTTACTAGGAGATACTTTCTTGGTTTACTTGTCTCCTCTTCCCACTGCACCTTCACAAGAGTAAGTCTATATCCTAATTCTATTTGTGTCTCTACCCCTTGGCATAGTTCTTGGCATAGGGAGGTATTTAGGAAATTGAATTAAATAGATTGAATCGAGGATCAATCCCAGGGCTCAAACCAAAAGCGTGAAGAAGCAGAGGCTCTGCATGAGGGGAAGATCAGTGTTAATTCTGGCTCAGTGCTGGCCATGTGTGTAATTTCTAGGGCTGATGCTATCATTTTGGGGTCAGAATTGGGCCTAGAGTCGTGGGTATGCTTTACTCAGAGATGTATGGGGAAGAAATCCTTAGTGTGGAGTTGGAAGAGGGATAGCAGTGTGAATCTGATCATTAATTACAATGATTTATTTTTTTCTCTTTTTTCTTGGCTTTACCCATGGCATACAGGAGTTCCTGGGCCAGGGATTGAATTTATGCCACAGCAACGACAATACCAGAACCTTAACCTCCTGAGCCACCAGGGAACTCCAAATGATTTCTTTTTTTTTTTTTTTTTGAGTGACTATATCAGAGGGAATTCAAAGCAGAAAAGATGACTGTATCAGTTAACTGTCATTACATAACAATCCATTCCAAAACTTAGTGGCTTACAAGAATATTTATCATTTTGCATGATCTATGGATTTTCCTAGTCTAGGCTGGTGTGGCTGGGATGGTCCTCAATGGACTCATTCCACATGTGGTGTTTGACACACTGTTTCATCTGGGATGGGGGGTGGGGGAGGGGCATGTCTCAGCTATGGCAGTTTGCCTTTGCCCCAAGTGGTGTCTCATCTCTCAGTGGACTAGCTGGGACTTTTCACTGGCAGTCTTAAAGTTCCAAGTCTCTGCTTGCATTTGCTCTTGTCTCCTTGGCCAAGGCAGATAGTGGCCCAGTCTAGACTCAAGGGCAACAGGAATGCACTCCAAACCTTGACAGGAGAAAAAAGTCACATTGCAAAGAAATGAAAATACAGGAATGGGAAGCATATAGGGCCATCTTTTGCAGTGAAGCACAATAATTTTATAGTTTATGTTTCAGTTCTATAGGTTTTGGAGAAGAAGGAAAGAGAGCAAAGAAGTGGAGACATTAAAGCACAGAAAGGAATCTTTTTGTAGAAGGCAAAAAGATTAATAATCTGAAAAAAAACATGTTTCCTGTCGAGACAGGTGTGATTTTTGAATCTCTGCTTTGCCAAGTATCAGATTTGTGTTAATCTGTTAGCTATTTTTGTAATTTTGGACTCATTATCTGGTGGCTGCCAGACGTCGCTACTACTTGGTAGAATTACTTTTTTCCTTTCTATTCTCTTTGGAACTAAGTCACCAAGTCCCGCTCACACTTAAGAGGAAGGGAATTCAGCTCTGCCCTTTACGGGGCAGGGGGGAGGTATCCTCATATGTTATAATGGGATTCCTCTGTAAGAAGAGACATTTCATTTTAAAAATAAGAAAAGGAGACAACTCTTCTTACAGAAATATTTCCTAAGAAACTACTTTTAATTTTAAGGGAACCACTTTTAGATTTTTCTCTATTTTATGTTTGTTTTCCATTTCTATTTATTTTCCTTTCATTTTCTAAATTCTACATTATTTTATTGTAACTTATTTATTTTGTAGCTTTTCTGTTTTAGGGCTGAGCCTGAGGCATATCGAAGTTCCCAGGTTAGGAGTCAAATCAGAGCTGTAGCTGAGGCCCATGCCACAGCCATGGCAACACCAGATCTGAGCTGCCTCTGTGACCTATGCCACAGCTTGCAGCAACACCAGATTCTTAACCCACTGAGTGAGGCCAGGGAGAGAACTCATATCCTCACAGAGACAACACTGGATCCTTAACCTGCTAAGCCACAATAGGAACGCTTGCACTGGTTTTTTTCAGTCTTTCTTTTTAACTAATCTATTTATGTAAGATTACAACTTCTGCATAAGCATAGATTTAGCTGCAGCTCATAGATTTGGTGGGTCTTTTTTACATTAGCATTTAGTTGAAAATATTTTCTAATTTTCATTTTGATTTTTCCTTTGACCCATGAATTAAGATTGTTAGGTTTTTTTTTTCCCAATTATTTCTTTATTTATATGACTACACCTAAGTTACATTGGAAAAGACAACCAAGTTGTCGCTTCATGTATTAATCTCTTCATAAAGAAATTTTACACTGATTCCAGCCAAGCTCTAAGAAGGGATAAAGAAGAGGGAAACACAAGTAATTAATTTTAATATTAACAATGCAAAGGGAGCACATTGTTTTATATACCAAGAAATTAAAAACAAGCCTCACTTAACTTTGTTCACAAATGAAATCTGTATCATGTTGGGACAATAAACATAAAATCTCTTAATGACAAATAGAGAGTAAGAAAAAAACTATTGTTTTTTTTTTTTTTAAATTTGCACTGAATACAGAAGAATAGTGTGACAAGAAACAATAAGATTCACAAAAATAATCTTTTTTTTTCAATTTTCAAACTTAAGATGTTGTTAAAATTAAATCAAAAATAATTATAACGGTTAAATGTCTCTAAAGGCAAGGAATTTACCTTAAACTTTGCCAAAACTACTATGAAGGAAGGAAAGAAACATTAGTTGTGTTTCTTTTGTCTGCCAGGCTCTTTACCTTAGTTATTCCACTTAATTTTTGTAATAATTTTGTGAAGGAGACATTCTGATCACTATCATATATATGAAGAAACTGAATCTAAATTAGAAAAAATAAGTTCACAGAGCTGGTAAGTGGAGGAGTTTAGTATGGTTTTTTGGGCTATGTGTTGTTTCCCATCTTGAAGGGAACATTAAAGGGAAGGTGACCTTGTTGGTTTGCAAAGTGGTATCCTACACAGAAGGTAAGGAGAGATGGATGAGAGAGACACAGGCCACTCCATACCGGTGTGTGGCAGGTGTAATAAATAAAAGAATTTATACGTATGATGCTGTCTTGGGGTGGCCATGGATGAGATCTTCACACATACCTGCCAGAATTTTACAAGTTTATAGAGGGCTTAACTGGGTTCAGTCATATATTTATTCCAAATGGTGTCAACCATACCTTATTCTATCAAGGATACACCCTTGAAGCAGCTCCAGCTATGGGAATCTTGAGCAGAATGTACCTTCCAAGCACAGTAGAGGGGCTGAGGAGCCTCTAATGGCAGGGGTCCAGCTTGTGGGTCAACCTGTAGTGACATCCTCTCAATGACTTTCTCCAATAGACGTGAATTTTGTTAGCCACACACAAATGCATAATCCAAGAAATTGGAGGCAAACCAGAATGTGTTGGAGGTTTCCCTTCCCTAAAGTAATTAAGCAATTGATTCTAGGTGGAGTCTCAGCTTCCAGAACATCACATGAAGCACAGTGACCCCTCTCCATTGGCTAGAGACAGCAAACTAGCAATTCCTAACAAGTTACAGAAGTAGGGAAGGGCACAGATAACAGATTGCAACCTCCAAAAGAGCCCTGTCAAACTGATTAAAACTCCAAACTGAGTTCCCATTAGGATTTTCCAGGGATGAAGAACCCATAGGATATATATAAAGAGATACACACACACACACACGTCTGAAAATCTACCATCTATGATTTATTATAACAAATTGGCTCATGAAATTATGAAGGCTGATAAGTCCCAAGAGCTACAGGGCAAAATGGCAAATTGGAGATCCAGAAGAGCCAATGGTATATGTTCGTTCCAATCTAAGTCCCAATGTTGAGGGCCAAGAATCCATGGTGAAGTTCAAGGTCAAAGGCCATCAGAGAGACCCAGGGAGAGCTGAAGTTTCATTTGAGTCCAAGGGAAGGAAAAAAATAATGTCCCACCTCAAAAACAGGCAGGAGGAATTCCCCTTTATTTGGAGAGAGTCACCCTTTATGGTCTATTCATTTGTTCAACTGATTGAATGGGCCCACCCACATTAGAGTGAGCAATTTGCTTTACTATAGTCTATTTAAATGTTAAATTCATCCAAAAACACCCTCACAGACACACCCAGGACAATGTTTGACCAAATATCTGAGTACCCAATAGCCCAGTCAAGTTGATATATATAATTTACCATCTCATCCTGCATCTAAATTTAGGGTGGGGGGAGAAAAAGATCTAAACAGACAATTCTTCAAAGAAGACATACAGATGGCCAAAAAACACATGAAAAATGTTCAACATCACTCATTATTAGAGAAATGCAAATCAAAACTACTATGAATTATCACCTTATACCAGTCAGAATGGCCATTATCAAAAAGTCTACAAACAGTAAATGCTGGAGAGGGTGTGGAGAAAAGTGACCTTATTACACTGTTGTTGGGAATGTAAACTGGTGCAACCACTGTGGAAAGCAGTATGGAGATTTCTCAGAGAACTAAAAATAGAATTACCATTTGATCCAGCAATCCCACTCCTGGGCATCTATCCAGAGAAAACCATGACTGAAAGAGATACCTGTACTCCAGCGTTCATTGCAGCACTATATACAATACTCAAGACATGGGAAAATCTAAATGCCCATTGGTAGAGGAATAGATAAAGAAGATGTGGTACATATACACAATAGAATATTAGCCATTAAAAGGAAAGAAATAGTGGCATTTGCAGCAACATGGATGGACCTAGAAATTATCATGCAAGTGAAGTTAGTCAGGCAGTGAGTCACCAACATCCTATGCTATTACTACATGTGGAATCTAAAAAAAAGGACACAATGAACTTCTTTGCAGAACAGATACTAACTCACAGACTTTAAAAACTTATGGTTTCCTCACGAGGTTCAAATGGCAATAAATAATCATCTATCAATTATCACCTCAAATGTCAATGGACTGAATGCCCCAATCAAAAGACACAGAGTGGCTGAGTGGATAAAAAGGCAAAAACCTTCAATATGCTGCCTACAAGAAACTCACCTTAGGACAAAAGATACATATAGATTGAAAGTGAAAGGGTGGGGAAAAATATTTCACGCCAATAGACATGACAGAAAAGCAGGAGTCGCAATGCTCATATCAGACAAAATAGACTTTAAAACAAAAGACATAAAGAAAGACAAAGAAGGACACTACTTGATGATTAAGGGAGCCATCCAAGGAGAGGATGTTACTATCATCAACATATATGCCCCAAATACAGGAGCACCCAGATACATACAACAAATATTAACAGACATAAAGGGAGATATTGATGAGAATACAATCATAGTAGGAGACCTTAATACCCCCCTCACATCAATGGACAGATCCTCTAGACAGAAAACCAATAAAGCAACAGAGATCCTAAAGGAAACAATAGAAAAGTTAGACCTAATTGATATCTTCAGGACACTACATCCAAAAAAATCAGAATACACATTCTTCTCAAATGCTCATGGAACATTCTCAAGAATCGACCACATATTGGGACACAAAGCTAACCTCAATAAATTTAGGAGCATAGAAATTATCTCAAGTATCTTCTCTGACCACAATGCCATGAAATTAGAAACCAACCATGGGAAAAAGAAAGAGAAAAAACCTACTCCATGGAGACTAAACAACATGCTACTAAAAAACCAATAGGTCAATGAGGAAATCAAGAAGGAAGTTAAAAACTACCTTGAAACAAATGATAATGAAGACACAACCTCTCAAAATCTATGGGATGCTGCGAAAGCAGTGCTCAGAGGAAAATTTATAGCAATACAGGCCTTTCTCCAAAAAGAAGAAAGATCCCAAATGGACAACTTAACCCTCCACCTAAATGAATTAGAAAAAGAACAAAAAAGTCCTAAAGTCAGCAGAAGGAAGGAAATTATAAAAATCAAAGAAGAAATCAATAAAATAGAGACTCAAAAAACAATAGAGAAAATTAATAAAACCAACAGCTGGTTCTTTGAAAAGGTGAACAAAATTGACAAACCCCTGGCCAGACTCACTAAAAAGAGGAGAGGAAGAACCCAAATAACCAAAATGATAAATGAAAAAGGAGAAATCACAACGGATACAGCAGAAATACAAAAAACCATAAAAGAATACTATGAACAACTATACGGCAACAAGTTTGACAATCTGGAAGAAATGGACAAGTTTCTAGAATCTTACAGCCTGCCAAAACTGAATCAAGTAGAAACAGACCAACTGAACAGACCGATCACTAGAAATGAAATTGAAGAGGTCATAAAATCACTCCCTACAAATAAAAGTCCAGGACCAGATGGCTTCACAGGTGAATTCTATCAAACATATAAAGAGGAATTGGTGCCCATCCTCCTTAAACTTTTCAAAAGGTTGAAGAAGAAGGAATACTCCCAAAGACATTCTATGATGCCACCATCACCCTCATTCCAAAACCAGACAGAGATACTACCAAAAAAGAAAACTATCGCCCAATATCATTGATGAATATAGATGCAAAAATTCTCAACAAAATCTTAGCCAACCGAATCCAACAACATACCAAAAAAATTATACACCATGACCAGGTTGGGTTCATCCCAGGTTCACAAGGATGGTTCAACATACACAAATCAATCAGCATCATACACCACATTAACAAAAAAAAAGTCAAAAATCATATGATCATCTCAATAGATGCAGAAAAAGCATTTGACAAAGTCCAACATCCATTCATGATCAAGACCCTTGCCAAACTGGGTATAGAGGGGACATTCCTGAATATAGTCAAAGCCATTTATGATAAACCCACAGCAAATATAATCCTCAATGGGGAAAAACTGAAAGCCTTCTCACTCAAATCTGGAACAAGACAGGGATGCCCACTCTCACCACTGCTCCTCAACATAGTTTTGGAAGTCTTAGCCACAGCAATTAGACAAACAAAAGAAATAAAAGGCATCCATATAGGAAGAGAAGAGATCAAACTGTCACTGTATGCAGATGACATGATACTATACATAGAAAACCCTAAGGACTCAACCCCAAAACTACTTGAACTGAGTAATAAATTCAGCAAAGTAGCAGGATATAAGATTAACATTCAGAAGTCAGTTGCATTTCTGTTTACCAGCAATGAAACATTAGAAAAGGAATACAAAAACACAATACCTTTTAAAATTGCACCTCACAAAATCAAATACCTCGGAATACACCTGACCAAGGAGGTAAAGGACCTGTATGCCGAGAACTATAAAACTTTAATCAAAGAAATCAAAGAAGATGTAAAGAAATGGAAAGATATTCCATGTTCCTGGATTGGGAAAATCAATATTGTAAAAATGGCCATACTACCCAAAGCAATCTACAGATTCCATGCAATCCCTATCAAATTACCCATGACATTTTTCACAGAACTAGAACAAACAATCCAAACATTTATATGGAACCACAAAAGACCCAGAATTGCCAAAGCAATCCTGAGAAACAAAAACCAAGCAGGAGGCATAACTCTCCCAGACTTCAAGAAATACTACAAAGCCACAGTCATCAAAACAGTGTGGTACTGGTATCAGAACAGACAGACAGACCAATGGAACAGAATAGAGAACCCGGAAATAAACCCTGACACCTATGGTCAATTAATCTTTGACAAGGGAGGCAAGAACATAAAATGGGAAAAAGAAAGTCTATTCAGCAAGCATTGCTGGGAAACCTGGACAGCAGCATGCAAAGCAATGAAACTAGAACACACCCTCACACCATGCACAAAAATAAACTCCAAATGGCTGAAAGACTTAAATATATGACAGGACACCATCACACTCCTAGAAGAAAACATAGGCAAAACACTCTCTGACATCAACATCATGAATATTTTCTCAGGTCAGTCTCCCAAAGCAATAGAAATTAGAGCAAAAATAAACCCGTGGGACCTCATCAAACTGAAAAGCTTTTGCATAGCAAAGGAAACCCAAAAGAAAACAAAAAGACAACTTACAGAATGGGAGAAAATAGTTTCAAATGATGCAACTGACAAGGGCTTCATCTCTAGAATATACAAGCAACTAATACAACTCAACAGCAAAAAAACCAATCAATCAATGGAAAAATGGGCAAAAGACCTGAATAGACATTTCTCCAAAGAATATATACAGATGGCCAACAAACACATGAAAAAATGCTCCACATCGCTGGTTATAAGAGAAATGCAAATCAAAACTACCATGAGATATCACCTCACACCAGTCAGAATGGCCATCATTAATAAATCCACAAATAACAAGTGCTGGGAGGGCTGTGGAGAAAAGGGAACCCTCCTGCACTGTTGGTGGGAATGTAAACTGGTACAGCCACTATGGAGAACAGTTTGGAGATACCTTAGAAATCTATCCATAGAACTTCCATATGACCCTGCAATCCCACTCTTGGGCATCTATCTGGACAAAACTCTACTTAAAAGAGACACATGCACCCGCATGTTCATTGCAGCACTATTCACAATAGCCAAGACATGGAAACAACCCAAATGTCCATCGACAGATGATTGGATTCGGAAGAAGTGGTATATATACACAATGGAATACTACTCAGCCATAAAAAAGAATGACATAATGCCATTTGCAGCAACATGGATGGAGCTAGAGAATCTCATCCTGAGTGAAATGAGCCAGAAAGACAAAGACAAATACCATATGATATCACTTATAACTGGAATCTAATATCCAGCACAAATGAACATCTCCTCAGAAAAGAAAATCATGGACTTGGAGAAGAGACTTGTGGCTGCCTGATGGGAGGGGGAGGGAGTGGGAGGGATCGGGAGCTTGGGCTTATCAGACACAACTTAGAATAGATTTACAAGGAGATCCTGCTGAATAGCATTGAGAACTTTGTCTAGATACTCATGTTGCAACAGAAATAAGGCTGGGGGAAAAATGTAATTGTAATATATACATGTAAGGATAACCTGACCCCCTTGCTGTACAGTGGGAAAAAAAAAAACAAAAAAAAAAAACTTATGGTTTCCAAAGGAGACAGGTTGGGAAGTGGGGGTATGAGCTGGGGATTTGGGATGGAAATGCTATAAAATTAGGTTGTGATGATCATTGTACAAGTATAAATGTAATAAAATTCATTAGTAAAAAAAAAAAGAAAAATAGTCCATGTAAAAAAAAAATACAATAAAAAATAAATTTAGGGTGAAGGGAATTATACTAGAGAGGGTATAAGAAAGTCAGTTTTTGATCCTGCTGGTGTAGCCCTGGGAACTATGTCTGATCACTTATGATGGTGCATGATAATGTGAGAAAAAAGAATGTATATGTGTATGTGTAATTGGGTCACCATGCTGTGCAGTAGAAAAAAAAAATGTATTGGGTAAAAAAATAAATAAAAATATGTGGAAAAAAATGTTAAATAAAAACCAAGAAAGTCAGGTTTTAAGTATCTCTCTACTGGTCACCAGCCATGGGTTTTAGCCAATTTATTTTCTAATGAGGACACTAAAAGGTGAGTTTAAGATGAGATTATGCATAAAAGTGATTTATTAAGCTATAAAAGGCTAAACAAACAGAAGATTCTGGTATTTTAATCAGGATGGTAGCAGTTTGGAAGCACCAACTTTTATTGAGATGGGATGACTAGTCATTTGCAACCTTGTGTGTGACAGCAGCCTCACTGTGGCTGCTGCAGAAGCCCTTGTCTCAGTTTCATAGAGGACATTAAATCACTTTCAGGGTGTCCCTGCAGGGCATCCCACGAGTATCACTGCTTTGCATTTGTCAAGGCTTCCACTTCTCGAATGATGAGCCAAGCAGGCAGAGAAGCAGGGAATGAGAAGGCATCATTACCATGAGATCCAGGCAAAGTGGCTGTTGTACACTGTCTCATGGGAAATTTCTTGGCTTCCAGATCATTTTAAGAGGCAGAAAAAACAGAAATTCTATTCACAGGCGGCAGCATGTGGCACTCTTGAATTGTGGAAACAAGAGGTTCAGCTAATAGTGCTTTGCTAGCCAAGGAATTTTTCTTGTAGTTCTTTCATGCATCAAACAAGCTGAAGTTAAATGTAAACTTAATTGCTTTTTGGTTGTTGTCAGGATGGATGAATTCTGATATGCTCTGATTTTTTTTTTCTGTCTATTTGGAAATCAGACCTACTTTTACAAGGCACGTCTCCTTTGAATTGAGAAGTTTTTTAAGCTGCTTATATATAGGTTAAAAAAACATCACTTGGGCTATTAAAACACATGTTTTGAGAGTCAAGTTGAGAGGTGAATGCTATTTGTTAAGTCTAAATAATATGTTCTACCAAGTCTAAAATCTCAGTGGGTTAAGGATTCAGCAGCTGTGGCACAGGTAGTGGCTGTGGCTCAGATTTGATCCCTGGCCCCGGGAACTTCCATATGCTTTAGGTGAGGCCAAAACAAAAACAAAAACAAAGAAACAAAAGCACTCAGGAATTCTTTTAGACAGTTCAACATTCAACGTAGGTTTTATTGGCCAAGATGACTGACTTTATCTCAGTAGATCTGGGTACTAACTTGAGTTTTAAGTTTCAGAGGACTTGTGTTTTGCCAGGTATGAGGTAGGTTTTGGAGGTAGTGGTGAGGTGGGGTGGATGGAAGAGGCGGATTTGGTCCAAGATACGCTGGCTGATTAGGTTATCAGCTGGAATGATCATCTTCTTGTCTAAAACCTGTGATCCTTTCTGTTGAGCAGCAGCCTCTTCCTCTTCTCAGTCTCTCCAGAGAACTTAAAGAATCTGCACTTTTTTCAAGAGCCATCACAGAAATCTCCCCAATTCACTACCTGTCCCTGCCTAGATAGTCCACATTGTCATTTATTTTTTATTTTTACAGTCTTGCCTAATCCTGGGTTCAAGCAGGGAAATGGACAGAGTTTCACCTCTGTTCTTTGGTCAAAGATATTTTTTTAAAAACTTTTTATCTGAAAATAATTTAAAACTTCCAGAAAATTATTTCAAGAATGGTATGAAGTATCCTGCATATTCTATATCCAATTTCACTAATTTTTAAATATCTTGCTGCACTTGCATTATCATTAACTCTCTATACATTCATATTTTTATTTTTTCAACCATTTGAGAGTAAGTTGCATAAATCAAACCACCTTACCCCATGATATTTCAGTTTTGATTTCCTCAGAACAAGAATATTCTCTTAGTTTGGTTGTTAAACTTAGGAAACTTAACCCTGATAAAGTACTTTTATCTATTGCATTCCTCTATATTTTGCTTTCTAATATTTTGCATGATATTCTTGTTGACATTCTTCTTATCCTAGCATAGTTTTAGTTTCCATTTTGTGTTGAAGACAGGGCCTGGTTTATAAAAAGAGCTTCAAGTGTTCACCTTCTTATTTTGCTGTTTTAGGATCTATAGCAGTGCAGTTGGTACAAACCAAGAAAAAAGTACTGTGAGTCACATATGTGTTCTTTTTTTTTAACTAGCCAATTAAAAAAGTTAGAAAAAGAGAAATTAATTTTAATGATATATATTTAATTTAACCCACATATCCCAGAATAACCATTTCAACATGTAATTAGCGTTAATATTTTTATGAAATTTTATTTTTTCTCTATCAAATCATCAAAATCTGTTGTGTATTTTATACTCACAGCCACCACCTAAATTTGAACTAGTCATATTCAAGTGCCCAAAAGCCACATGCAGCTGCTACCATATTGCATGGCACGGATCTATTTAATTATGCTTATTCTCATGGAGAATACTGTGGCTTAGAGCAGTATATCTAGCATCAAGAATTTGGGACTTGATCCAGAAGGAAGATTTTAAAGGGTTCTATGAACTTTTAGAAATTCTTGGATAAGAACCTTGAGGTTACCATTCTGCAAATAGGGGACAAAGATCATATGCAATTTCTCTTCTTTGACTTTTTTATATGTGTTCTTAAGAGTTCTGACCATACTGCAGGTAGCATGTACAATAGAAGATAACTGCACTAGCTGTTTACATGTGAGCAGATGGTGGAAAGCTTTCTTTTTTTGCCTTGACCTGCTGGCAACATCATTAGTAAAGTATCAAGATTCCACAAACTTGACTGGTTGTTGTTACTCTGATAACTTCAAGGAGGTCATGGCCACTAAAGAGGCATATTAATGTTGGGAAAAGGTAGAGTTATATTTAAAGTAATTCCTAAAGTTTTAGAGAGATGACCAGGTACCATTTTCCACATGTGTCAATTTTAGATCATCTACTTTTTAAAAATTGTGACTGAGCATTCTTTTCCTCATTTCCTTCCTTCCTTCCCGGCCACACCTGTGGAAGTTCCTGGGCCAGGGGTCAAATCAGAGTTGCAGTTGCCAGTCTGCACCACAGCCATGGCAACACCAGATCCTTAATCCACTGAGCGAGGCCAGTGGTCGAACCCACATCCTCACAGAGACAACATCAGGTCCTTAAGCCTCTGAACCACAGCAGAAACTGTTGACCAATTATTCTTAAATGAAAGAACAAGATTCTAGGATGAAGAATATTTTGCTAGCACAAAGCAATGTTTATTGTATGACCGCTCTATTATCTAAGACACACTTAGAAAATGGAAAGGATATCATAAATCAGAGGGAAGAAGAAAAATTGGAAAGACCTGTTGAAAGAAATTTCTACAGGATGTTTTAAGGCTTGCAGAGTATTTTTAATCCTCTATCCAAAATCTTTTGAGAATTTCAAAAAGCTAAGGACCCTGAAAAATCTGCACACAAGTGCATACACAGGCTATGTACCTGCAGTTTCTGGGCTGACTGAAGACTAAGTGGTCAAAATCCCCAGAATGGGGGTGAGGGAGGAGCTGATTGATTCACTGTTCATTCCTACCTTGAGTAAAATGTAGTTACTTTTCAGTCTATTGGAGTAAAAGGTAGAGACAAAGGCAACAGACATCTATGGTCAGAAAGACACAGCCATCTTTATTTGTGGCATTTAATGAAATGAGGATCAGGAGTTCCCGTCGTGGTGCAGTGGTTAACGAATCCGACTAGGAACCATGAGGTTGCGGGTTCGGTCCCTGCCCTTGCTCAGTGGGTTAACAATCCGGCGTTGCCGTGAGCTGTGGTGTAGGTTGCAGACGCGGCTTGGATCCCGCGTTGCTGTGGCTCTGGCGTAGGCCGGTGGCTACAGCTCCAATTTGACCCCTAGCCTGGGAACCTCCATATGCCGCGGGAGCGGCCCAAGAAATAGCTAAAAAAAAAAAAAGACAAAAAAAATTAAAAAAAAAAATTAATGAAATGAGGATCAGACACCTTAGGCTCTGAGCCATAGTTACTTATTTAGAGTTCCTGGTGCCCAATGCTATGAGGAAAAGGTGGTAAAAGAAGAGTCATAAATATGTTTTTATCCTCAAGGAAGAAAACAGAAAATACAATTACACAGTCTATGATCAGATGTGAAGTTCCAAAATGTAGATTTACAAATGTAGATCAGATTGCAAAATCAAAATACTGAAGGAAAATATATTACATGGAATATAGTGATAGGACTTACCCAGTCTTACTTCTGATTTTCCATAAATAAATTCACAGTCAGGAATCAGAAGCTCACTATGACATTTTGCTAAAGGGACCACGGTTTAAACTTACTGGCCTAGTTCCTTCCTAGCTTTTGCAGAAAAGTTGCTTTATAGTCAGGAAGGAGCAGCTGCCAGCAAGCAGTCAAGCAGACAAGTTTCTGAGGCTGTCTCAAAAAAGATGCTATGTCTTTGGGCTAAGATATTCTGGGAATAAAAGGCTATTGACTTTGGCTGAACCCTGTGAAACAATATCACAGCTGACTGCAGCATAGACGCCTCACAACATCTAAAGGAAGAGTTTGTGCTGCTCAGAAAGGCATTTTGTTTAGTTTTCTGACAGCCATGGATCCTAGAGAGCTGGTCCCGTGGGTCATTCATGCTGAGTACAGAGTGAAAGTATTTTTTACTTCCTCCTAGAACTTTAAATAAAAATAAAAACAGGAATTGTATTTGGGACACTGCAAGAGAGTTACAAACTAGTGTCTCACCCAAACTCCTGCTGAAGTAACCTGGCTTTGTGTTTTTAAACAATGGCCACTTCCCAGTTGGGTCTTGACATATGCATACCTTTTATCAGGGTATATGTTCTAAAAAAAATACTCTTTGTGAAGGGAAATATTGTTTGGTAACATGAGGAACCAGCCAGAATAAAGAGAGTCAATAGGTAGAGTTGAAGCCGATTCCACCACTAACTTTTTTTTCAGGGCTGCACTGGTGGCATATGGAGGTTCCCAGATTAGGGTTCAAATTGGAGCTGTAGCTACTGGCCCGCACCACATTCACAGCAATGCAGGATCTGAGCCAAGTCTGCAACCTACATCAGAGCTCACTGAGCAAGGCCAGGGATCGAACCTGCGTTCTGACGGATGCTAATCAGGTTTGTTAACCGCTGAGCCATGATGGGAACTCCTAAAATGACAATTTTAATTATATCAATCTCATAAGATTGGTTGTGAGCCTTAAATTAGGGTTAATGTGAAGAATAAATGAGGTAGTGCATGAAATATATATGAAGAGCTTCCTACTGCACTAGGCATGGTTCTAAGTGCATGTGGTACATATATAAGCTCATGAGAAAGGTTAGCAGAGGTTAATATAATGGGAGTTCATACAAATGGAGTCACACAGCTAGGAAGTGGCAAGTCAGGGACTTGAATATAAGCATCTGACTCTAGAACCTGGGCTTTGAATCACCATGCTATACATATGTGTGATTCAGACCTTGAAAGCATTAGATGTGCTACTTTCTAATTCTTGATGCAGAAAATACAAAAAAACCAAAACACAAATATTTACATCAAAACACTGATACAAAGGTAAACTTAGCTCTGGTGTTCTTTGAGACCAGGCCAGTGTTGAAAAGCTAGTTCTGTTTCTGTCAGCAACAGCCCTGTTCCCATCACTTTAAAAGTGGGAATCTCTCAAAAGCTGAATTACGAAGATTCAAAGCTTTATGCTGGATCTTGAGTCAAGTTTAAAAATCATGTGTCCTCAATTGGTATATACATTGTGCTCACCAAAGATCCCCTGTTGCTTGGCAGGTGGATGATAAACAGATTTTGAATCACAACCTTAACCTGCTAAGCATGTTTAGCTTTTGCACATTCCTTAACAATTTTGAAAAAATTAAGTATTGACAAATAAAAATGTGGCATCTGGAGTTCCTGATGTGGCTTAGCAGTAACAAACACGATTTGTATCCATGAGGATACAAGTTCCATCCCTGGTCTTGCTCAGTAGGTTAAGGATATGGTGTTGTCGTGAGCTGCAGGGTCGGTTGCAGATGCAGCTTGAATCCCACGTTGCTGTGGCTGTGGCATAGGCTGGCAGCTGCAGCTCCAATTCAACCCCTAGCCTGGGAACTTCCATATGCCAAGGGTGTGGCCCTAAAAAAGAAAGAAAAATAAAATAAAATAAAATAAAATAAAATAAAATAAAATAAAAAAAAGCAATTTCACAAAGTTCAAAGTTTTAGTAGAGATGATTTTCCTATGGATAATCTTTAGGGTAAGAACACAGCACCAAGGAAGCCCAAATGAATCCCCAGAACCAGGGCCCTCTCATGATAATTCTTCCTTCCATCACCTCTAGCTACCCACTACTAAACCCCTTTCCTGGACATTCTTTTCCCCTCAGATAGGGGTTGAATCGGAACTGCAGCTGCTGATCTACACCATAGCCACAGCAACACTGGATCTGAGTCGCATTTGCAACCTGCATGGCAGCTTGCAGCACTGCCAGATCCTTAACCACTGAACAAGGCCAGGGATCAAACCAACATCCTCATGGATATTAGTCAAGTTCTAAATCTTCTGAGCCACAATGGGAACTCCTCCTTGTTCTATTTTTATCACAGTCCTCATAAGCTAACATTTTCAAAAGAGACCTTCAGTAATGATAAGGGCAAACAAATAAGCAAAAAAAGTTACAGAAAATATAAACTTCATTGAAATACTCATTTTTTCAAAATTTAGGATTCTTATACTAGGATCACCATAATCTATTTCCAAAGAACAGATGTAACTTGACAGGCATCTTACTTGGTAGAGCAGACATCTTAGTCCCTTCCCACATTGCCTTTGCTACCTTCCTAAGTGATCTGTGTCCCCTGCTGAAGGGGTGGGCTGAGTTTGCCATGACTGTACCAGGTGACACTTATCTCTCCTGATTTTAGGTGAATGAACCAGGACAAACATTGACCAAAGTATGCCTTTCAGAAGAATTTGAGTAAGAAATAGGAATGAAAGCCAATTGGTGTATAACTCTGGGATCATGCAGTCATATTGAGTCCAAGCTGCTGCTTGGACTGCCAAAAAATTAAAATAATAGAGGACTCATGCAGTGAGGAATCGGGAAAAGGTGGTCTGGGGAAATCAATTAAAAGGAATTGGAGTGGTTAGGGATTAGACAGTAACCACAGGAGCACAGAGATAGAGACAAACGTGGAGACATCATTTGGAAAGAGAATGAATGAGAGTCAGAGATGAAGTAGACACAGGAGAGAAAAAAAGAGATGAAAGATTATTAGGAGTTTTACAGCTCAGGTGATTAAGTGAATAGATTTATGAATTAAATATAATATTTTTGCCTACTAATTATAAGGAGATATGGAGAGAATGAGGGAGGAAGTTTCCTTTCCAGGGTGGGATTCAGATGATAAACAAACACACAGAATAACTTCTGACAGTGACAAAATGTGAAGAGAATCAAGCCCATGAAGAAAACAGAGTCACAACGTAGAAGGTGTGGGAGCCACTTCAGGAAGGATGGTCAGGGAAGGCCTACTGAAGAAGGCGGCATTTGGGAAGAGCCCAAAAAGAAGGGAAGGAGTGAGCACATGACATTCTGGGGAAACATGTTTAGGCAGGAGGATTAGCAAGTGCAGAGGTGCTGGGGGAGGGAGGTGGGAAGAGGATTCCAAGAAGGTCAGTGTGGCTGGACTATAACGAAGGAAGGAGAACTGGTAGGAAATGATGTCAGACAGGGAGGCAGGAGCCTGGTGATAGAGGGCTCATAAGCTTGGGCAAGACTTACTGGGAAATGTAGTGGAGGGCTCTGAATAGGACATGTTGCCTTAAGCTGTACAAGAACACTTTGGCCTCTTTGGGGAGGAGCAGACTGCAGAAAGGTCAGAGTGGGGGCAGCGCGACTGCCTAAGGGGCTATTGTAGAGATGGGTGTGGTTTGGGCCAGGTGCTAGGAGGTGTGACATTGACAATGTATTTTGAAAAAGTGATTGACAGAACTGGTTGGTAAACTGGATGTTGGGGAGGTGGGTACAGGGAGAGGGGAAGGGGCTAAGCAAAATCAAGATTGGCTTTTAGATTTTTGACTCAAGTAACTGAGTGAATGGTAGTGCCATTCACTGAGTCAAGGAAGTAGTTTAGGGGGACAAAAATCAAGAATTCTCCTTTATCCATTAGATATCTTAAGGGCAGCAGATTATGCCTCTCCAAATATACCACTTCAGCATAAGGATTATTTTAAGCTGAAGGCAACTGAAAGGAAGCAGTTACAAGAAAAGCCCTCTGCTTCCCCCTATTTGCCTAACAGGAAGGACAGAAATCCACCACCAGTTAATCACTCTGTTATCAGCCTGGAGAAGTCACCAGAGCAATCTGTTGACATGACTTGACTAACTAGCCTTTACTTCCTCCCTTGAAGCCTAAAACTATCATTTCTCTACAAGTTTACTGTTCTTTGTTGAAGATGCTATAGAAGCTGGAATTCTAAGTCCCTGGGAGGAGTTACTCATTTTTCCCTGGGTATCTGCCATGTATTGTGAGGTATATATGTTAATAAATTTCTCTTTGTTTTTCTCTTGTTAATTTCTCTTTGTATCAAAAGGGTCTCAGTCAAGAACTCAGAAGGGTAGATGGAGGGAAAGTTAATTCCTTCCTTATACAGATAAGCAGTAAGCAGCTGGGTAAACAATTTGGTGCTAATCAGAGAGGGGTAGCAGGGTAGGGAAGTATTTATGTAACTCATTGGAATAGAGTTGGAATTTAAAGTCTGAGAGGTGGATGAGTCCCAAATTTAGATACAGAGAGCAGGGTTTCCACTGACCCCTGGATTACTCCAGCATGTAGAAGTCAAGAAAAGGAAGGAAAGCCTATATGGAGCATAAAAAGAAAGCAGCCAGAGAGGGAGTTTCTGGGAGCTGAATAAGAGGGGATAAGGAAATTCAGCAGCCTAGAGAATAAGGGTTAAAACTCACACTAGGTACGAAGATCAACCTAACAGTATGATCACTCCAGCATCACAGTGCAAGTTGCAACAGCATGACAGTACTTGTGCTATGAAAGAGAGGACCACTGTCTCACAGGGGATGCTGTGGCAGCTATCACATAAGTCACATCAAAAAGGCAATGACCCCCCCCCCTTTCTATAGCATTACTCTATTTCATATACAGACTGAAGCTTCCTAGTGTGATCAATGGAATCTAGGCTCCCTGTGGCCTCACAAAGGATTCTCCAGCAAGGAAGGGAAAGAAAAAAGAGGGGAGAAATATATTTATCATATTTATGGAGGGCCAACCACTTGCCAGGCATTCTGGTATGTTCTCATGTATTTTTTTCTCCTTTTTACCAATCCCACAAAGGAGGTTTTCTAACCTATTTCTGTAGACTAGGAATTGTGCTCAAGAAGTCAAGGAAATCACCCAAGGTCAAAAATTTATCAGTGGCAGAGCTGCCATAAATACTCATCACTCTGACTCTTGTGCCAGTTTTATTTCCACCACATCCTGTTACCTTTTTAATGTACTTATTTCATAAGACCCATTTTCCAATATTTTCCTGTTGGCGTGTGTGAGAGAGAGAAACTTTTCATTTACTAGCAATGTGGTACAGAGTTTTGTTTTCCCATCCAAGTCATTCCTCAGGAGGCATTTACTACCCTGGAACAGGGCCTCTGGGACTGGGGTAATTCAGTGAGTGAGTTACATAAAAATATGCCGAGATTAGAGTAGGCTTGGGTCTCAATTTAATTATTTCAGCTAAAACATTGAAGAACTGTGGGGCTGTCACTATACAATACACTCTTTCCCACTTCAATGCTACTCCTCACCTCTCGCTACTGCATTTTGACAGGAGAAGGTCTATTTTAAAGCAACCAACCTAAAATTTTAACAAAGCCACAGTGTTCTAAGGGAAATTGTTAATTTGAAAACTGAAGTTCATCTTGAAAAGCTCTGAAAGATACTTCATAATAATTTCTCATGAAACAAAAATTAAGGGAAGTGTGAAATGAGATTGCCTTCTGCCACAAAGTGATTGCCAACTGGTATCAAAGATTACCTTTCACTGCGCTTCCGATGCTTGAGAAAGTACAATGTCTCTGGTCAGAATAAGAACGTGGGGATGTGAGTGTGTTAATTAACTTCATTTATGTAAATCTTTGAAATTCAGAAAGGCTAGCATGGGGGCAACTCATCATCTGAGAGAGTTATTCCAACTTAGAAATCATCAAAATAAGCACATGATGGTTGTTTTTCTGGGTCATGGGAAACCTAGAGAGAGAAATGAAGGGAAGGGGATGAATCAGAAGCCAAACTTTGATAAGATGGTATATTCGACTCCAGGACGGCAGGGACCGCATCTGATTTTTCTGCTGTATATTCCTGGCACACAGCGGGGAATCAGTAAGTGGGTGTTGAATGAATGAAGGAGGAAGGAAGTTCTTTTGAGTAAATCCATAAATATGTTTGAAAATAAATCCAATTCAGAGACAGAAATGGGACCCTTTCAAACCAAGAGAAGCATTTTCACACTCAATAAATGATAAAAACTAGTTTCAAATCCTTTATCATGTGGGTCACCTGTGTGGGAACCTCAAGTGAACTGGGGGCAGCCAACTGTTGGTCTAGTTTAGCTTCCCGCTCAGGATGTGTCATGTGGTAAATGTGAGGACAAGGAAAGAAGAATTGGGAAAAAGTACATGAAGACAGGAATTTCTAAGTTCTGAATGCAAATTGGTCAAAAGACCTAAATGGAACACAGAGCACATCACTTCACCTTTGACTCCATAACTAAATTGTGCTTTCTCAGATACATTAATTTACTAAAATCATATCTAGAAATATTAAAAAATAAAAATCTATTGAATATTAAAGACTTTCAGTAATGCCTTTTTACATTTAAAAGGCAAGCTATTTCTAGTCATATATCCCTTCTTAAGATTTTCAAAAATCACTTACCAAATTTAAAGGGGATGTAGGAGTGAAAAAAGTGTTCCCTCTTCTCTCTGAGGTTCTTTGGTTGCTCTAATAATTAAATTGACACAAGACAGATTAGCAGGAGAAAAACAAATTGAATTTGGTACACATGGGAGCCCCATAAAAACATGAGATGACCAAAGCAGAAATATTTTAGGCAAGAAAACAACAAATATGTGAAGAACTGACAAGACAAAAGGTTTGGGCATGGGGTAGTAAGTCAGCAAGAGGTAACAGGACTTGTTTACATAGTCTTCGTGGTCCTAAATTCTCTGTCTCCGGTGATAAGGATGACTTCAATCCTCCTGGTACAGGGATGGTATCTTCCATGTGGGGGATTTATTTTCTGCTTTCAGGTGGCAAAGAAGGATAGAATGTCTTTGAACTGGCTGTCTTATCAATTCGAAAGAATCAGTATGTCATCAAAGTGGCATGTTTTAGGGTGGTATATTCTGCTCCCTTTCAGAAAATAATTATAAATTTATCCTTAACCACCTCTTATGTCTGCCCCTTTTGCAAAGGTCCAGGCAGGAATAACAGCTTAAGTGGGAAATAACAGAAATGATGCCACAAAGCATTTCAAACTAAATTATTCCTCTGAACAAGATGATAATGATGATGATGATTTTGCTTTTTAGAGCCACACCCACAGCATATGGATGCTCCCAGGCTAGGGTTCCAATCAGAGTTACAGCTGCCAGCCTACACCATAGCCACAGCCACATCAGATCCAAGCCGCATCTGCGACCTACACCACAGCTCATGGCAACACTGGATCCTTAACCTACTGAGCAAGGCCAGGATTTGAACCCACAACCTCATGGTTACTAGTTGGATTCATTTCTACTGCTCCATGACGGGAACTCCAAGACTCTTTTATTTAATTTTGCATTTTCTTCCTGAAGACTAGGTGTCAGCAATTGCCATCTCACTATTTTCATGTCCTCAATTTCATTTTTCTTCATAACTTAAAAAATACTGGGAGATAATATTTTTAAAAAATCAATGACTGTTTGTTTACTCTATTGTTGGAATGCATGCACTAAATATTCTGAAACACAGTTTCAACTGATGTTGCAGATAAATGTTAAGCTTTTGTTGGAAGAGGTGACAGAGGGGACCTGACCACAGGCTGACTGTCAGCTGGACCGAAGCAATGAGATGCTCCTCACTTCCTCCCTGTCCTTGGAATAAATGTTCTGACCACCATTCCCACAGCTAGAGGTATTCCAAGGACACAACCTTCTAGAGAGGTAGATGTTAGGACCAGCTGGATGGTATACATGACTCAACCCATTAAGGCCTCTATAGAAATTTTTAAATAAACTTTTAAGGTTCTGGTAGATGGGTGTGGGCATCTCCCCATCTGTGGCCACGTAAGACAAACCCCATATGTAAGTTTTCTTGCTTATTAAACCAGCTACCCATCAGGAGCAGTCTGCCTCTTTCTTCGGTCTCTCTTTTCCCTCCATATGTAGGACCAGTTTGCAAAAGCTTTATGCACAACAATGATGTTGGTTGTTTTTAATGCTGGTGCATCTTTTATATTAGTTTTCTATTTTTCTTTTAAACAACACTTTAGGCCCCCCCCAACCAATTTTCCTGGATTCCACTCCTATGCATCTTATTCTTTCCTAGATAACAACAAGCCTAGAAGAGTTATTAAATAGAATTAGGAGGAACAGTTTGTTTTAGCCAGGTTCTTTCAAAACCAAGGCAAAATTAATTGAATGGTGTTATTTCAAGGACTGTGTAAGCTACTCTCTTTTTCTGTCGCTTTTTAAACTTCTGTCATGGTATGAACAAAACCCATAGTCTATGGGCTTCTTTAAGCAGCAGAAAAGATGGACTAGCATTGTTTAAAAAAAATAATAATGAAGTTTCATGATGGACAAGTGTACAATTGGGGGAGATATTTCTAGGCAGGAAGGCTTACCCAGAACTTCTCAGGCAGCTTTTTGGCAAAGAAATCCATAAAGATGGATGTGAAAGGGAGTGAATAGATCTATACTTTGATTTTAAAGTTCACTTCACATACTGGTGACAAAAGATGACAGATTGGGATTCTGTAAGGAAATTCATCAACAGTATCAACTTGCCCTCATTTAACAAACCTGGCACAGTGTTGGTCTGTTCTTAGAAGGGAAAATACTGGAATTGATGATTCTTTGAAGCCAAACATCTTTAAAAACATTTTAAGTTAATGTGTTTCAGGAAAAGAAATACCATTTCTGGGCAATGTCTGATTCTCTGATAATGCAATGCTTTACCTTACTTCAGAGAGACACTCTGAAACACTAGAGCCAGTGTTCCCCTCACTCAGGGAGAGTGTTTTACTCCTTTATACGTGTCTCTGGATGGGCCCCACTTTGACCAGTTTTTCAAGACCTGCTCTTCTACTTTCTTTTTCTAGTGCAATTTCCACATATCTGAACCTCAACACACATGTCTCCAGAAAGCCAGCTAGCTTTCCTGGACTTGATACAACAGGTAAAGTGTTCCTACATGGGGAGTTATCAGTGAAAGGATATGTACTTTCAGTTAGATGAATAAATTCTGGGGATTAACATACACCATGGTGATTATACTTAATAATATTGTATTACACACTTGAAAGCTGGTAAGAGAGTAGATCTTAAATGTTCTCACCACAAAAAAAGAAATGGTAATTATGTGAGGTGATGGAGGTGTTAACTAATGCTACGGTTTTAATCATTTTGCAAAAGAGTGTATCAAATCCACACTTTGTGCACCTTAAGCTTATATGCTGTTATATGTCAGCTGATCACAGTAAAACTGTGAAAAAAGGTAAAATGTCCCTAAAGTTCTGTTAGTCAGTTACATTTCTATTTCTCAATCATATGCTGTATTTCATAAACTCTAAGGAAGACACTTTTATGTTTTAAACACTTGTATCCTCTGAAATATTTTTATAGACAATGGCATCTGAGATTTATGGCATGTGATGTTTCATGTTATAAATGCTATTTATGTTGTTCTATTTATTTCTGGGTTTACAATGTTAGTCTGAAACTCTTAAGTTTTCAAATGTAGAATTGTGAATGTGGAAATTCAAATGTAGAATTTTCAAATGTAGTTGTTTCAATCCCTAAACCTGACTGCATACCTATCATCTCCTGTTAATAACTATGAAATGTGTTCATTTCAAAGCATTTTGTTTAAAAATTACCTCGACTTTTATTGTTCTGGATTTTTTCTTTTTTCCTCTCATGAACGAAGTGAGCTTGGTGCTTTAGAGTCCCAGTCACATTCCTCCTGTCTCAAATACCAAATATGGAAATTCCCTGATGAATGTCCAATGGTGGTCAAAAATAGATGCTCAGACCCAAACAAAACCTAGGGGTTGTTGTTACCTGGATGTGTACTTTTATAGTGTGGGTTATATGGACAAAATGAAAATAATCCTATATATACAAGGCTGCCCCAGTGATCAATATAAGCATAGACATAGATATATCTAGGTATATCGAGGATCTCCTGATTAATGAGTGCATTTCTAGGTGTTGTTTTTAGCAGAACAGTATTCTAAATGGAGTCATTCTTGAAGCAGGGAAAAAATAGGTTGTATTGAAAAGTTTCACTGTTTTTTGGTTTTGTTTTGTTTTTTCTTTTTTTGGCTTTTTAGGGCCACACTTGTGGCATATGGAGGTTCCCAGGCTAGGGATCCAATCAGAGCTGTAGCCGCCAGCCTATGCCACAGCCACAGCAATGCTGGATCCAAGCTATGTACGCGACCTACACCACAGCTCAGGGCAATGCTGGATCCTTAACTGACAGAGCAAGACCAGGGATCGAACTCGCATCCTCATGGATGCTAGTCGCTTTCGTTAACCGCTGAGCCATGAAGGGAACTCCACACTTTCCCTTTTTCAAAAAAGTCCCATTAATTTAATTAGTTAGTACCTTGGATGCCAACAGATGGTGCTTTACTGTTTTAGACCACAAAGTGTATAGATATGAAGTCACTACTCAGTGGAGAAGGAAATACATCTGTTCAAGTCTGGCTTAGACTTCCTATCATTATCTTGGGCCTTCCCTTCCTCATCCAAATTGAAATTGAGTTGACTTTTAAATACTGGATATATGCTCCCAAGTGTGCCTCTCACCATCCCTCTTGGGGCCATCACAGCAGCCAGAAGCTGTGGTGTGTATAAGGGGGAAATAATAAGGGGCCCACATGTAGTCAAAATTTTCTCACTTCTTCAACAGTTCAGGATTATGACAAAGGCAAACTGTGCTGGGTTTGCTTGCTGGAAGAAAAAGAAGATTAAAATAAAGCAAACTAATATTTACCAGAGAAGATGGCTTCCATTTGGAGGATTCAACAGTTTTGACTTCATGAGTCATCTGTTTATACCACCAATTTTAGTGAAATGGGGCAAAGAAAACATGTGCTATTTATCTTATTCACTTCCTCACATTGAGGCAGTATGACCCACTGTATATTATTTATGTAGGTGACTCTTTACGGATACCGCTCTCTTTTTATGAATAGAATGGTCCTTTAAAACACTATGGCATGTTTGTGTAATGGAGGCTCTTTCCACACACACCGGATGTGCTCAGCTTTGCAATAAATGACAGGAGTGAATAATGCAATGACAGGAGTGCGATAATGACTGGAGTGAATTAGCCCCTCACTGCCTTCCTGGGAGCCCCTCAGCTGCTTTGTGAGTGTCTGCCCCTGCTACTCTGTGCTCTGCTCCTGGCATCAGGGACATGTGCCTGGGGAAGGGAACTCCCATTTTTCTGAGACAGCATGTGAATCTGAGAAGTGATGTGAACTCAGACAGCTAATCAGATCAGAGGATATTAAAGTACTTCACCATCTTAACATCAAGGGTGAATGAATAAAATATCCAGTCTTAACATTAGTTACTAAATCTGCAGTCTCTATAGAGTCTCTGCCCTTAATTGTACTTTAACCTTCTCAATATTAGCTGTAATTGTTTAAAAAATACAGTGTTCAAATATCACATTCTTTAGTTTTGGGGTGCAAGAAGTATTATGATTGTATGCTGTATATAGAATCCCAGGTGGAATCCCAAAAGATTTAGATACAAAACAATTTTAAATGTCAACACATTAATCTAGCAAAAAGATACTAATTTTCTCCCCCCTCCCCGGTTTGTATAATTTGTTAATGTGGACTTCTATTATACCACCCAGGACAATAAGACATCTGTTAAAGTGTTACAGATAACTACTAGGGTAAAAATAACTATGAAGAGTAAGGTAGAGAATAAAGAAACCACAGGAGTTCCCCGTTGTGGCTCTGCAGTAAGGAGCCCAACCATAGTATCCATGAGGATGCAGGTTCCATCCCTGGCCTCAATCAGTGGGTTAAGGATCCAGCAGCGTTGTCATGAGCTGTAGTGTAGGTCATAGACGTGGCTCGGATCCCACACTGCTATGGCTGTGACTGGCAGCTGCAACTCTGATTCGACCCCTAGCCTGGGAACCTCCATATGCCATGGTTACAGCACTAAAAAATAGGAAAAAACCAACAAAAAACCCCCAAAAAACCCTGTGGCTTTATATGGAAGATTCTAACCAGATACTAATATTTACTTTGGAAAATGGGCTTCTCAATTTTTTAATTTCTATGCAGGAATAAAACATTTGCCAAGGATGAGATTATGTGCACAATGAGCATGAATAATTTTCATTAATATCAAGGGCTAATATCTACCCTCAATTAACATGTGTAATTCCCTCAGGAAGGAATGTGAAATCTTTGCCCTCAGATAATCAGGTCAATTTTGTGAATGAATATCTAAGGACATTTGAACCCTTATTTAAACTTTGACTGGAAAGATAGAATATGAAAAATGAAAAAGGAGTTAAGAAAGCTGCTAAAAAATAGAAAGTTTCAGCTTTGCCAAAAGAATTTTGATTGTAGAGCTATTAAATTAATTACATTTACAGGATTATATGCTAATATATCAACTTGAAATACTAATCTGTAAATTCATGAAGAGAGAATAATTACCTCCACTGAATCCTCCCTAAAGTACCACCATTCCCAAAATATCACAGCATTGTCAATATCTTGAAAAGATATTGTTGTAGTATAGTAATTAAGAAGTAGAAATGGAGTGAAGCCAGGTGCAAGGTGTAAATTTAAATATAGAATCAAACTCAATTGCCCATATTGAAAAGAAACCCAGAAAATGTATTTGTTCTTGAATAAATCATTTATGTAGATGGCTGGGATTGAAAAAATTCTACCTCTCTTTCAAATATGCCTTAGATTAAAGTAGTCTTTGAATATCTGAGTTTTCTGGTATAAATTATTCAAGGTGAAATAATTATTTATTATGTTCATAAATATTACTGATTCTAAATTAAGAAAGTTATTATCTTATCAGAAGATCGCTTACATTTGAAGGCCTGAAATATGACAATCAGTGACATGCTATGTTAGAATTAGAACATCCACATGAAAATTCAGTTTTTTAATTTGTCTGCATGGCAACAGAAAATGACAGATAAGAAACTATTAAATAATGATTGATACTTAAATTCGTATCTTGGCATTACTTGTCTTTAAATAGATAGCTTTTTATTACCTAAGTTTTTACTATAGTCATCCTATGTGTGTATTACAGATCTCTAACATTTGTTTATCTTAATCGTCTCATTCTGTAAGAATAATCAGATCCTTCCGTGGAATAAGAATTTTAACTTTTATCTTTTCTGCTAAAAGTTTTTTGAAGTGGACTTTCAGAAAAGTCCACTGATTGTGTAAAAGCATATGATTTTAAAAGAAATATAAACAACAATGAGGTGTGTGGTATTGTTTTACATAACAATACATCTTTTAGTAGAGAATAGTGATCATGTATTTATAAAAACTAACATAAGAAAAACCATTCAATTGGTCTCAAGTAGGAAGCCACATAGAATAATCAATGTTCTACTAATCAGAAGGCTTATCCAGTTTAACCAGGGATACATGGCATCATGAAATGATCTATATACCTGTGATTAGCACAAGGGTCTGCATGAGCAGTACTGAGGTGGCTCTTTCTTGTTTCTATCCTTTAAGTCTGTCTTCTGGGGATGAGAACAACCCTAGGACGGTCCATTTGTCTTGGTCTAATCCAGTCATTAGACATAGTGTCATGGGAGAACATTTGTTCAGTTTCTATCTGTGATCTGAATATTTTTCACACAAGTGATTCTCCTGCCTCCTTTTTGTGGGCAGAAAACAAATAATTTAGAGTTCCTGTTGTGGTTCAGTGGGTTACAAACCTGACTAGTATCCATGAGGAGGCAGGTTTGATTCCTGACCTCTCTTGGTGAGTTAAGTATCCATCGGTGCTGTAAGTTGCATAATTGGCTTGATCCTACATTGCTGTGGCTGTGGCATAGGCTGGCAGCTGCAGCTCCCATTGAGCTCCTAGCCTGGGAACTTCCACATGCCGCAAGTGCAGCCCTAAGAAGAAAAGGCAGAACAACACAAAACAAAACAAAAAAAATGATTTTACAAAAGTATTATTGTTGCCTATTGTTCTTAAATAATTCAGATATGTCTGTAGCTTTTATAGAAAAATAAGTAAATTTATTAGAACAAAGGGAACAGAAGATGCTTGCTTGTTGTATAAGATTCTGATCACTAATTTCTACCTTAGTGCAGGTGGGCTAAATGCAATGGTCCAATTTTCCTCCTGACAAGGGTCAGTCCATATAATGGACACAGCATGAAACAACGTGTAAAAAAGACACTTTATATTTATTGAGTAATTTGAAAATTACTGTAAAGGTTGTAAGGCAACAATAAAACTTGGAAAAATAAAATAAAAATTACCCATAATAACTTATATACCTTTTACAATTTTTTGCATATTTCCACTTGCATATTCTTTTGGTTTAAATAAAAGTTAAGTTGCAATTTATAGGCAAATATTAAATGACTTTTTATGTTTTTCCTATTGTTTTAAGAAACTATATTCTTCTTGTATTTGCTGACACATATTAAATTAAATCATAAAGAAATGCTGAATGAGACCTATAAAATGTTTAGAGAAATGACTGAGTTACTGTTTTGGTAACTTAATTGCCTCCAGACCAATCTTCCACTAGGAAAGTGCTTTATAGTCAAGTCTTCTGACTTCACCATCCATGTAAGATGCTAAGACTTACAGTCAAGACTTCTGATTTCACCATCCATGTAAGATCTTCTCTTGGAGTTCCTGTTGTGGCTCACTGGTTAACGAATCCGACTAGGAACCATGAGGTTGCAGGTTTGATCCCTGGCTTTGCTCAGTGGGTTAAGGATCCGGCGTTGCCGTGAGGTATGGTGTAGGTCACAGATGTGGCTAGGATCCAGCATTGGTGTGGCTCTGGCCTAGGCCAGGCCACTACAGCTCCGATTCAACCCCTAGCCTGGGAACCTCCATATGCTGCAGGAGCGGCCCAAGAAATGGCAAAAAAAGACAAAAAAAAAAAAAAAAAGAAAAAAGAAGAAAAAAAGATCTTCACTCTTTAAGCTTTCAGATCCTCTTGATGACTAAATTTTACTCTTATTAAAAATTTTTTTTTCTTTTTCTTTTTAGGGCTGCACCTGCAGCATATGGAAGTTCCCAGGCTACGGGCCAAATCGGAGCTGCAACTGCCGGCCTATACCACAGCCACAGCAATGCCACATCTGCAACCTATCCTGTAGCTCACAGCAATGCTGTATCTTTAACCCATCAAGCTACCACAGGAACTCCTACTCTCCTTTTTTAAAATTTTATCTTAAATGGCATATTGGAACTGGCCATCTCTCATTGTTAATGGGTCTGGCTTTCAAATTCATTGATAATCTTTCATCATGGTGCACCCTTCTGGTTTGGAAACTTTCATGAGTATCCATTCTGTGTCAAGCACTCTGCTGGCTGATCATGGGCCTGGGATTTTATTCCACAATGTGCCTTCTGCCCCTCTCACCCTCCCTGTCTAATCCTGGCTAGGTGTGAAGCATCTGCCAGCTGTCTGTAATGACTGTCAGCCTCACCTGCAATTGTTTTGTCCGTCAAGTGGTGCTGTGATTGTCAGTGGAGCAAGGAAACGTGACTGAGCTTGGGGAAGTGTTCTTGAAAACACACAGGAACAGATAAAGTGGGACAGAGATGGAAACTTAGGACCAGGACTGGGAGGCATTCTCTAAGGTGCATCTTATCATACATTTGCAGACACAGAGAAGCAAATAAGTTAAGGGACTAGTAAGTGCTAACTGGTTAAGTATGAATCCTGGCTCAACCATGCACTATTACTAGCAGTTAACAAGTTATTGAACTTCTTTGTGCTTCAGATCTCCCATCCATAGTAAGGGCCTGGTAAAGAGCATGCATTTTAGAGATTTATTAAGACTAAATGAGCTACTATCTGTGAAGTATTTATTTTAATTTTTTAACTTAATTTTATTTTTTGCTTTTTAGGGCCACACATGCAGCATATGGAAGTTCCCAGGCTAGGGGTTGAGTGAGAGCTAGAGCTGCCAGCCTATGCCACAGCCACAGCAATGCAGGATCCAAGCTGCATCTATGATCTACACCATAGCTCACTGCAACACCAGATCCTTAACACACTAAAGCGAGGCCAGGGATTGAAACCACATCCTCATGGATACTAGTTGGGTTAGTTACCTCTGAGCCACAATGGAAACTCCCCTGTGAAGTATTTAGATCAGTACCTGGCACAGAGTAAGTACCGCATGTGTTTTTTAATTAAGTCAACTTAGTTAGTGATTGAGCCAAGACCAGAACCATGGCCCCAGAGAGTTTCTAGACTATCTTCTCCTTTTCACTACAATTTCTGGATGAAATGGATGTCAGAGAAGCAACAGATATACACAGCCCAGAAATACAAAATGGTGAGGAGTGGGGGATGGAGGGAGGAGGCCACTGTTGGCATAAATGAGAACTAAGGGAGGGACAAGTACAGTGTCCCTGATGCTACAGAGGCAAACCCAGACCCCTACCTGTCCTCAGGACCTAGTGCTACCAGTAATGGTCTGATCATCTTCCACTCTCTCAGCAGCCGAGCCTCCTAACCTCAAAACATCCTGGGAGGCAATTGTATGACCCATTCACATCAGCAGGCCTTGCATCAGCTAAATGGAACTAGAGAAAAGTGAAGCTGTCATCCACAAAGTCAAGGCAAGTACTCAGCACGTGTGGGAGGGGACACAACCTGTAATCTGGCGGAAAAGGTTTGGGATATACCAAAATAAAGCAAAATAGGATGTTTATTTCAAGGACTTATAGCTTTGAATGTACTAATGTATATTCCAAATCCCCAAGAGACAGATATAGTGAACAGCATTTTCCAAACATATTTGACCACAAAACCCTGTCTCAAATGGTGTATCTTGTGGCATAGAAAAAATATTTTGGAAATGCCACCATAATCAATACATCCTTTATATGTATAATAATTTATTTTCAAATCTATAAAATTCTCTTAAGATGTAACTTGGATCGAGTGTGGATTAGATTGCCACCATTAAGAAATAAAGGTTAATGTAAAATCATTTATTAATAAGGAGAGTCTCCATCATTAAAAAAAGAGACACACTGTGGAAGGCTTTCTCTTATCTACGACATTTTATGAACTTTGCATGTCAAGCCACTGTCATTAAAACTAAATACCAATCTTCTTCACAAAGTTGTACTTTGTTTTATTTACTTGCGCAAGTCTAAAAACCTATTATGTTCTAAATAATACATCTTTCAGCAGTAAAAATCTAAGAGCCTTACTAATGTTATAATGGTACACTTTACAGACTTTGATCTTGTGAACAATTCTGTTTTCAGCTGTTTCACAGAAAGCAGGTCTATTTGACATATTCATGAAAGAGAATGGTTGTCACTCATAAAATGAATTATGTGGATGCAAATTACTGTTTTAAGGATGCAAATCACTGTAATTTTTTTTTTTAATTTTGTGGCCACACCCATAACCTATGGGAGTTCCTGGGCCAGGGACTGAATCCAAGCCACAGTTGCTGACCTATGCCACAGTCGTGGCAATGCTGGATCCTTTATCCTACTGCACTGGGCTGGGGATCAAACCTGCACCCCCACTGTGACCTGAGCCACTGCAGTTTGATTATTAACCCGCTGCCATACAGTCCCTAAAACTGTATTTTTTTTTAGCATATCTTTAGTTTATCTTGTTATCCTATGAAGAACCAACTCAAGGCACAGTGGCCAAGATGGCAGAGTAGGAAGACCTGAGCTCACCTCTTCCCATGGGCACACAAAAGTCACAACTATTAACAGAGCAACTATTGATAAGAACAACCTGAAGAGTATCAGAAAAGATATAAAAAAGGAACCACAATGAGACAAATAGTAGGGAAGAAACATGGTATAGTCAAGACTCAACCCCTGGGTAGGAAACCCATAAATGGGAGGATAATCACAATTGCAGAGATTGTCCCTAAGGAACAAGGGGTCTGTGCACTGCCACAGGCTCTTGCACTGGGACGACAAACCCCCAAAATGTCTGGCTTTGAAGGCCAGTGGGGCTTGTGTACAGAAGAGCCAGAAGGCTGTGGGAAACAGAGACTATGATGTTAAAGGGATCACGCCAAATCTCACATACTCGGATACCCAACAAAGAAGCAGTAAGTCAAAAGCGGCCTGGGTCAGAACCACTTGCTGATCTTGGAGAGCCTCCCAGAGAGCCAGGAGACAAATGGGGCACTCCCTGGGGATACAGATGCTGGTAGCAGCCACTTTTGGAAGCTGATCCTACCATGAGGCTGGCAAGCACCATTTGGAAGTCCTCCCTCTGGCTAGTTAGTGCCAGAGGCTGACCTTCTCACCAGCTGGTGTGCACTGCTCCTGGGACTTTCCAAGCCCAGCAACCAGCTGCTGAAGGACCTGGCTGTGCCACCAATGAGCCAGCAGCCTCTGCATAAACCAGAACCTGGCAGCCAAACAAGCTGGGGGCCAGCCCCACCTACCAATATGCCCTCAGGAGTAGGCCCCACCAGGACAGAGTGGCTCAAAAAGCCCATATAGGGGGCATCCCTAGAGCATATAGGTCTGGGGACAGAGGAGAGTGTACAACTGGGCCCCACAGGGGATCTCCTATATAAGACCACTTCTCCAGGATCAGGAAATGTAAGTGATTTACCCAAAATATCAAAAGAAACAGAGGCTCAGGTGAAATGAGGGAACTGAGGAATATGTTCCAAATGAAGGGACAAGATAAAACTCCAGAGGAAGAACTAAGCTAAGAGGAAGAACTAAGCTAAGCTAAGTGATGCATCTAATAAAAAGTTCAAATAATGGTCATAAAGATACTCAGCAAATCCGGGAGAATGCATGAGCACAGTGAGAGTTTAACACAGAGAGGATACATGGTTGACTTCTCATTTAGTTCCATTGTCACTGGAAAACATACTTTATATGATTTAAAATTTTTTGGAGTTCCCGTCGTGGCACAGTGGTTAACAAATCTGACTAGGAACCATAAGGTTGCAGGTTTGATCCCTGGCCTTGCTCAGTGGGTTAAGGATCTGGAGTTGCTGTGGCTGTGGTTTAGGCTGGCAGCTGCAGCTCCAATTCAACCCCTAGCCTGGGAACATCCACATGCCATGGGAGCGGCCCTAGAAAAGGCAAAAAAAAAAAAAAAAAAAAAAAAATATTAAATTAAAAAATAAATAAAATAAAAATTTTTTAATTTATTAAGACTTGTTTTATGGCCTAGCACATGCTCTATTCTAGAGAATGCTCTGTGTGCACTTGAAAATAATTTGTATTCTATAGTCATTGAATTAAGTTAGTTATATTGTTTAAGTTATCCATATCTTCTGCTGAATTTCTGTCAAGTTCTTTTTATTTTTAAGCCTGACTCTTTAGGGGTTGTGCCCATGTCTGCAAAGCTAGATCTCAGCCAATAATTTGACAGAGGTCATGCTCAAGTGCCTCAAGTGAGTAAGGCTTCTTACTAAGTAACCAGTGGATCTATGTGTGGGCAAGGGAGCACATTCAAACTTTAGTCTGTTTTCACACATGCCTAGCTTTACCTTTCCCTTTGGCTCTTTTCTCCTCTGTGCATTTGCATAGTCTTAGGGTAAGCAGATACATGTGGAGAGCTTTATTTTTCTTTGGTTTCCACTTTGTAGGCAGTTTTATGTAGGAGTGGGCTTGCCCCAACTATGACCAAGACAGCAGGATAGTAGAGCCCTTGACTCTTTTTGCTTACCCACTGTCAAGATTGTTACTTTCATGGACAATAGCAATGCATAGGTGTTTCCCACCACTCTCAGTTGAGTGAGCCCCTTTTAACCACTGCAGCAAATATGCTGGTCCTAATGGTCTACTTTGCTCTGGAAGAATCTCCATGCTGACTGAGCTGCAGGGAAGAGGATGTGGATGGGATAAGCTCTAGGCAAGAATGCCACAGACTCCCATTACTCACACCTGAATTTTAGCCACTCCTCAAGTGTAAGCTCTTTTCAGAATTGTTGTACATTTTGGTTAATCTCTATAGCAATGAAATGGTTATTTTTGTCATTTTTTCTCAGCTGTAGAGCTGTTCTTTGGAGAGAGGATTTGCTAACCTCCTTCTTCAGCCATAGCCAGAAGTCTGAAGAATGTTCTTTCACTTGGAAGATAAAACATGAACAAGGCAAGGGCCTGATTTTCTGTCTAACTTCTTAGGGCTGTGGCAAGGGGTGGTGGGTCTATAGCAAGAACACTGTTTACCAGAAATTAGGGAGAGTACAGAAGGAAAATTCAAAATGATGAATTCAAGATTACACAGTATTTGAAGTATAAGTGCATGAAGGGTACAAAGAGATTCTACTGATGTATAATTCATGGACCTCTATGTAAATGACTATGCAAAAGACCTGGAAAAGAGAGGGAAGGGATACTTGCAAATAATAGTGTTCCTAAGCTGTCACTTGCATGACTAGTTCTTGTCAACTGGGGGAGAGAAAACATCCCAAATGCCTGACTCTTAAAGGTTATATATTCCAGGCACAAATGCTTGTGACCTTGGACTCCCTGTTACACTTTGTGTCTGACTCTTTCCACATCTTTCCAATGGAGATATAATAATATCAAAAGAGTCAGGCTAAGTAAAGTTAATGATGGTAAAGCATTTTCAAGACCCTGGAAAAATAGCTCTCAGGGTAAACATTTTAGAGAATGTGTTATTTAAACTGGCATTTTTTGATGTGACTCGGCTTCTAATACTGTGGGTTTCCTTTAGTATCTTAAGTAAATGTCTCAAATGCTTACCGTTAGTTTTGTCAAAAAATTAAATCTTATTTAGTAGAATTAAAATGTAATGCCATATCTACAGTTAGTGTAAAAATACACATTTGTATTTATTCACTTAGAGGCATGTTTAGAAACTGAACCATCAGGAGAGAGATCAGAATAAATGGAGCAGCAACTGAGAGTGAGGCTCTGGGGATGGGAAAGCTGAAAGGTAAAGCAAAGCTCTAAGCTATGCTTCCTGCATCCCCTACAGTTCTCACCAAAGGGAGCTGGATCTTTGCATGACATTTCATGAGTTCCAAAGTGTACCTTAGACCTGCAAAAAGCTTCAAGTTTTCTAGGGTTACTCTACTTCCAGATGAAAAATATAATTACATACAGGTAGAGTTATTTTAAGGGTGTGGCTTTGGGTGAAGGAAAAATGAGAAGAGAAGGTTCTCTTTTAGGGAAAGGGGCATTAAAATTGCATATCTATCTGCCTGCCTATCATCTACCTCTCTATCTATCTATCTACCTCTCTATCTATCTATCTATCTATCTATCTATCTATCTATCTTTACTATAAGGAATTGGCTTGCATGATTATGGGGGCTTGGAAATTCAACATCCTCAGTTGGCAAACTGGAGACTCAGGAGAGCCAATGGTGTAAGTTCTAGTCCAAGTCTGAATTAAAAATCAGAAGACTGATGTTCCAGTTCAAAGACAGTCAAGCAGAGAGAAAGAATTCTTTCTCAGTTTTCAGTCTGTTCAAATCATCAGTGGATTGGATGAGGCCTGTCTTACACTGTGGAAGATAATCGGATTTAGTCTAATGATTCAAATATTAATCTCATCCAGAAACATCCTCACAGACACACCCAGAAAAAAACATTTAACCAAATATCTGGAGGCCCTCTGACCGTATCAAAATGACACATAAAATTAAGTGCCACACTGTTTCCTGAGTGTTAGGGGATCCCTTTAAAGGATAAGCATGGCCAGACACCTATCTGACCACTGCCAGTTTGGAACCTCTCACAGATTCCACACTGTGGACACTCACTTTCCACAGGGATTCTATTATCTATTGCTGCGTAACAAATTATCATCACACATTTATGATCTCCCAGCTGCTGTGGGTTAGAAGTCCAGACCTGGTTTAACTGGGTCCTCTTGCTTCTGGTCTCTTGCAAGGCTGCAATCAATATGTCAATACCTGGGGTCTTACTTGAATAGCCAGTTAAGGAAAGATCTGCTTCTAAGCTCACCTGATTGTTGGCAGGGCTAGTCATTTCAGGTTATTGCTCTGAGGGCCACAGTTCCTTGCTGCTTTGTTGGCAGGCAATAGGCTTAGGCTACCAACAGCTTCTTGGTCACATAGCCTCTCCAACCTGACCACTTGTTTATTAAACCATGCAAACCAAGAAGGCAATAGAGAGCCCTGTAGTTAGATAGCAACCATAATCTTACAGAACCGAATTGCGGAAGTTATATAAATCACCTTTGCTGTATTCCGTTGGTTAAAAGGAAATCACAAGTCCCACCCAGAATCACGGACAGAGAACCTACAGTTAATTAGTCTGTGACAAAGGAGGCAAGAGTATAACGAAAAGACAGGCTGTTCAATAAGAGGTGCTGGGAAAACTGGACAGCTACATGTAAAAGAATGAAATTAGAGCATTCTCTCTAGCACCACACACAAAAATAAACTCAAAATGGATTAAAGACCTAAACTTAAGGCCAGATACTATAAAACTCTAGAAGGAAATACAGGCACAACACTCTGTCATGAACTGTAGCAATATTTTTTTTTTTTTTGTATCCACCTCCTAGAGTAATGAAAATAAAAACAAAAATGAACAAATGTGGTCTAATTAAACTTAAAAGCATTTTCACATCAAAAGAAACCAAAAAACAAAAAATCCAGAAAGATAGGAAGTTCCTGTTGTGGTGAGCAGAAACTAATCTGACTGGAATTCCTGAGGATGCAGGTTTCATCTCTGGCCTTGCTCAGTGGGTTGAGGATCTAGCATTGCCGTGAGCTGTGGTAAAGGTCACAGACATGGCTTGGGTCTGGCGTTTCTGTGGCTGTGGTATAGGAAGCTGCAGTTCCTATTTGAAACTGAGGAGGAGGTTGTAGGAACCTCTGATTTACAGCAGGTCTGTCAGAAGCAAAGGTGACAACTTGACCTTGTAATTAGCATGTGAAGTAGGGTAAAGTCTTGTGGGACTGAGCACTTTACCCATGGCTTTTGTGCTAACTCCAGGTAGTTAGTGTCAGAACAAATTTAAATTTGTTGGACAGTCAGTGATGAGCAGGAAAATTTCTTGGTGTGAAAAAATCCTTACACAATTGGTAACCAAAAATATAGAGTGTTACAGTGGAGTAGAGGAGAAACATGGGAGAACCTCCCCTTTCAGATCCCCATAGCGGGGCAGAAAGGGCTGAGGATGATCATCAGTTCTGTTTCCATCTTGTGCCTCTATAGCTTGTAAAGTGTGCTCTTTGCATTTTCTGGCATCTCCTCCCACCTGCCACGGGCTGAAAAAGCCTCAAATTCTGGCTCCTCTTGACCTTGTCTTGCTCTGCTGCTCCCTTATGCTTTTGTTATTTAGCACACTCCCTCATCTCAAGCCAACCCCCTGCTCAGATTTCAAATGATTTTTCTCTTTTGCACAAAGGGACAAAGTCACTTCAATTTCAAAAGAGTGTCTTCGTCCTGAGCTCACGGGTAGAGTGATGAGGCTGTTTGTGCCTCCTCTGACCTCAGGGCTCCCTCTTCTTAAATACATGGAGAAAGTTAAGGGTCATCATTTCTCCTCTCATGTTCTCAGGGTACCACCTTGAAAAGAAAGCCTGGATTCCTTTCATATGTGTAAATTAATAAGTCCAGTCTTCTGCATTCCTGTATGTACTGCTCAGAGAACTTGATCATCCCAACTATACTTTTGTTTTTGTTTTATCGATTTTTTTTTTCTTTTTAGGGCTGCACCTGAGGCATATGGAAGTTCCTGGAGCTAGGGGGTAAATTGGATCTGCAACTGCAGGCCTATGCCACAGTCACAGAAATGCTAGATCTGAGCTGCATCCGTAAACTATGCTGCAGCTTGTGGATACTTAACCCACTGACCAAGGCCAGGGATCAAACCTGCATCTTCATGGATACTAGTTGGGTTCTTAGCCACTGAGCCACAGTGGGAACTCCTAACTCTACTTTTGAATCTCCTGAGACATCTCTCAGAGCAGGATATCATCCCTATTACCCCCCCTTCTGTGGTGTTCATGGATACTCTGCTTGACAAGAGGCTCCTATGGCTCTGACTACTACAAACATCCCCAACCCCTGTTCTGGGCTTCTCAGATAATTTTTTTAATAGCCTCTCATTGATAGGTCCTGATGACTCCAATCTTTTGCATCTTTCCAAGGCATTCATGCATATATTGCATAGGCATCAGGACTCTGAGGACTTTTAAACCACTGAATTGAAGAAATTAGTACTTGGTACCAGTGCATTTGACAAAAATCATAGCACTAAAAATTTGATCCCCTCTTGTGACTCTAGGACATACTTTAGTATGCATTAATTTGTTTAGCAAATCCTCATTTATTTTACTCTATTTAACCTTTTCATTGACAGAGGAAATAGGCATTTTCCTAAATACTTATACTAATTCTTAAAAATTCCACTCATTATCTTTTTTTCCCCCCCAAACACATGTACATTATTCACTAAATACAAAATCACTGTTAACTACTGGGAGTGACACAAAGAGACCATAGCTATGATCTTGTTCTTTAAGAAAGTACAATTTGTTTTAAAGTAAAAACCTATATGTGTTGTATTGAAAAAGTTCACCCCACAGTTATGCTTGGCTGGCTTAGTCCTCCACACCCCCCGTGCCAACTTGTTATCCCATTAGACTCTAAGCTCCTTGAAGACATGGGCTGAATATGTTCTCTCATTATCCTTCAAGTTGAGTCCAGTAGATTCCTTTTAGAAAATAGAAGGCTATTTCAGTGTAAATTACTAGATTGAGAATATTAGCAGAGGAAAAAATAAACTAAAGGCCAAAGTTATGGAGAGCAGCCAGTGTGCCTTTTCCTCTCTAGTATCTTCTCCCAGCCCAACAAATACTAAAGCAATCTGTTCTGACACTAGCTTCTTTGATCCGGGGTTGGTGGACATTGCCACGTTGTGCCCTTTGCAACAGGAAGCTTAATTACAACAATCTCCATTCACAAAAATCATACATAGGATGCATACTATTAAAAATTCAAAACGGGGCTCAGATAATTACAGTCTCTCCATCTGTGCTTCTGGATCAGCTGGGTCTTTCTTTGCCCTCAACAGGCAATGCTCTTTTCACTAACGGCTATCAGGCATGTCACTATTTCCAGTACCTGTCTCCCCGCCCATGTCATTCAGACTGAAGTTCTCATGACCAAAGATTCTTTGGAGGAGCTGAGTCTTTTCTCCATCAGTTCTATAGCTATTATCTCTGTCTAATGAAGTTTGCTGATATTTACAGTGTCAGAGCCAACAGAAGCCTTGGAGAGATGTTCTTAAGCCCAGACAGTGTATGGGCAGATGTGTCACAGGGAAACGTTATCCAGACATTGTCCCCTTTAATCTTGGTAGAAGTCTTATAATGCTTTCCTGAGCTGAAAGGGGAGAACAGGACTGATTATTGCTCATGAAAAACTGTGAAATAATGGAGCCAAGTGCTTTGTGGTGTATCCTTATAAGAGGAAGCAACATTTGGAAGGGTAAAGAGTTTCAAGAAAGCAAACAGCATCATTTAATGGAGAGCAGCTGTTTCAGGCATAATTTCATACAGGTTCTCATATCTCCAGTGTTCTCCTTAGAGACTGGAGTTCCCTGGTTGAGGGATTATATCCCTTTTGGGGGACCAGGGATCAGGCATCTCAAAAGGAAAATCCAATGGCTTTTCATCTCTCAACTGAAAGGTCCTTTATTAGGAACCAGGACCTTTAAATGTACTTTTCTCTGAATTAATTTTTTTTTCCCCAAAGCATGTGCAGGTGTCTGAATCAAACAGAGGGAAAGCAGGTGTGGGGAAAAAATAATTACTTTGTGCCCATACACACTTAATCTCATCTCAGAAGGATACCTGCAAAGCCATTTGATAAAACTGTTTTTCAGGTCCAAAATGAAAAGGTTATGAGGGGTGAAAATCCAGGATTTGATTTTTGTGCTCTTATCTTTCTTCCTTTTTCCTCAACAATAGAACTTCAGTTATCAAAGGGCTTTCAATTTTGAAAAGACAACAGCTTTGTAAAAGCGAAATTTCAGCTATTGCAAATAAACATTAAAATGCAAAGTATCAACTGCCACTTTCCAGAGGGAATAAATATTGTAATTGCTTTCTTCTGCATGCTTACTTGTTAGAATGCTGGCCTGATAACCCCCAAAGTGAGTGACATTAGAGATAATCAATTTAATGCAAATGTTTAAAGTCTGTTCAATAAGGGAAAAAAAAAAAAGAAAGAAAGACCCTCCCCCAAATCGTATTTGAGATACATTGCTACATGAAAAGCTGAAAGCAGTTAGACAACCCAGGATATCAATATTAAGAACAAGTTATGTGACTAGCAAAGCCTCACAACTCTGGGGCTTAATTTTATAATTCTACATAATCTCACCAGGCACATTTCCACCAAGATGTTTATTGCCATTTTTCAGTGACTTGATATATCTTTGTGTTGATTAAATATAGATCATAAGATTCTTGCTCATGGAATTGGTGTTTTCTGATTTTGCTTTAAGAAGATTAGTAACTGATAACTATACTGACCTTCTTTGTGACTTATTATTTGCTATTAGTGAATCATTCAATTATGATTAAATTGCAAGGACAGTGTAAGAATTTGCAGAACACTTAACAGATTTATTGCAGATGAGCTACAAGCATTCTGATTTGGTAATGAGGATTTAAAAAAAAAAAAAACTGTACATGAGGCAATGTTCAAACTCCTTAGGTTCTAGCTTCATCCCTCATGCCATAACTATGTTGGCCCCATACTGATTTTCCTTCCTGGCTATTTGCTCCTGTGGTACCCCTTTGCTCAGAATTCCCCAAGTTGTATATATATTTTCAAAGATTATTCATTTAAAGCTTAAAATTTTTATCAACTCTTCTCAAAAAGCAGCCTCTATCTTTTCATGCCTAGACTTTATGCTTCTTCCCCAGCCCTTTGCATTTTGTAATTATTACAATCAGAACTCTAAAACTGCTATCTGTTTAACTCTGTTTCCCCAACTATAAAGTTGTTTTTGTAAAGAAGATGAGCAAACATATTTTAATCATCTCTTTATTCTATGGTCTAGCACCTAACACATAATAAGTACTCAATAAATATTTCTTAAAAAAAAAAAAAGGACTGAACAGAATTCCCATTGTGGCATAGTGGAAACAAATCCAACTAATATCCACGAGGTTGTGGGTGCAATCCCTGTCCTTGTGCAGTGCATAGGAGATCTGGTTTTGCCATGAGCTGTGGTGTAGGTTATAGACGCGGCTCAGATCCTATGTTGCTGTGAGCTGTGGCATAGGCTGGCAGCTGTAGCTCCAATTCAGACCCTTGCCTGGGAACTTCATATGCCAAGGCTGTGGCTCTCAAAAGCAAAATAAAATAACAATAAAAATAAATAAAATAAGACTGAATGACTGACTGACTGAATGGATGAATGAGACTTTGAATTCCTTAAAACTCAGTCATAGGTGATAAAGCAAATATCATGTACATTTATTTGGCTGAAATAACAAAAACTGCCTCTAACTACTCTGAACAGGAAGAGAAACTACTTGGAAAGCTACTAGGATAGCTCAAGAATAGGAAAAAGGCTGAATAACCCAGCTTTGTAATGACAGTACTCAGTAGAGTTCTGAGTATTCAACCGAGGCCAGTTCATGAAACTTCTAAGGTGCTGCCATCAGGTGGGAAGTTCTAACTACCTCCTGTCCCTATGTGTTCAATGCCTGGAGAGAGAACTGATTGGCCCAGAGAATCTCAAGTGTTCTTCACTTATGATCAGAGAATTAGGATCTATTATAAGTGCTTGTGCTGGGAAAGTGTCTGTGCAGACATAAGTGCTAGCTGCCAGAAGAACTCTTCCTCAAAGCCTATTGTACAGAAAGCCTAGAGGGAGAGAATGAATGTAGACATCTTTTCTATTATATTTGAAGATGTGTGCATTTTTGAAAAGTGAGTGTAGAGGATAGCTTTCAGAAGTTTCAATACTTCCAAGGCTTTCTGAACAAATGCTTCCTCTAGTCTTCTTTCTGCTTCCCTACAATGCTTCACCCATTTTGGTGTGAACATTTGCTATGAGTATGTTTAGCTCATACATTTTATTTTATTTTATTTTATTTTTGCCTTTTGTCTTTTTAGGGCCACGCCCACAGCATATGAAGGTTCCCAGGCTAGGAGTCTATTTGGAGCTGTTGCTGCCAGCCAATGCCAGAGCCACAGCAATGCCAGATCCGAGTCATGTCTGCAACCTACACCACAGCTTAGGGCAACGCTGGATCCTTAACCCACTGAGTGAGGCCAGGGACTGAACCTACAACCTCATGGTTCCTAGTCAGATTCGTTTCCACTGTGTCACGATGGGAACTCCAGTTCATACTTTTTAATGCCCATTTTTGGCATAATTTCTTAGACCTGTAATATATTATACAAATACTTACACATGAAGAGGCACTTAATTACTTTTTTATCTCCAAGCTGTGTGATCAAAAACATTCGGAGAAAACTGTTCTGAAAGAATTAAGATCTGTTAAATGTGAAAGCTATTAAAAAATACCACTGGAGTTCCCACTATGGCACAATGGGTTAAGAATCTGACTGAACAGCTTGGGTCACTGCAGAGGTGCAGGTTTGATTCCCAGCCTGGCATAATGGGTTAAAAGATTTGGCATTGGTGAAGGTAGGTGATAGCTGTGGCTGAGATTCAGTCCCTGGCCTGGGAACTTCCATATGCCATGGGCATGGTTATAAAAAAAAATTGGAAAGATATTAATATAGATATTGAGAGTTACCACCTCACACCAGTCAGAATGACCATCATTAATAAGTCCACAAATAACAAATGCTGGAGGGGGTGTGGAGAAAAGGGAACACTCCTACATTGTTGGTGGGAATGTAAATTGGTACAACCACTATGGAAAACAGAATGGAGGTACCTCAGAAAAGTAAATATAGAACTACCATATAACCCAGCAGCAGTCTCACCCTTGGGCATATATCAGGACAAAACTTTCCTTGAAAAAGATACATGTACCCGTATGTTCTTTGCAGCACTATTCACAATAGCCAAGACATGGAAACAACCTAAATGTCCATTGACAGATGACAGATTAAGAAGAGGTAGTATATATACACAATGGAATACTACTCAGCCATAAAAAAGAACAAAATCATGCCATTTGAAGCAACATGGATGGAACTAGAGACTCTCTTACTAAGTGAGGTAAGTCAGAAAGAGAAAGACAAATACCATACAAAATCAGTCATATCTGGAATCTAATATATGGCACAAGTAAACCTTTCCATTGAAAAGAAACTCATGGAGAAGAGACTTGTGGTTGCCAAGGGGGAGAGGGTGAGGGAGTGTGACGGACTGGGAATCTGGGGTTAATAGATGCAAACTAATGGATAAGCAATGAGATCCTGCTGTGTAGCACTGGGAACTATATCTAGTCACTTGTGATGGAACATGATGGAAGATAATGTGAGAAAAAGAATGTATATATGACTGGATCACTTTGCTGTACAGTAGAAAATTGACAGAAGACTGTAAACTGGCTATAATGGAAACTAATAAAAATCATTTAAAAATAAAATAGATATTGATGACAATAATAAAACTTTCTAACATGGTAAACTAGTTATTTATTGAAAAACAACAAAATATAATATTTTATATTTAATGTTAATAACTGTTATATTTTTATTATAAATTAAAATAGTTTATTTTCCTATCTTAAGGACCTGATGAGGTTTCACTGTGATAGTATTGTTAAAATAAACACTGCTTAATTTTTATTTAATCTAACATTTTTCTCCTTTTTCTCTTGAAAAAAATCTCAAATATTTCCTTGTGATTGTAACAGCAACACCTAGTTATAGAGTAGCTTTCTTCAAGCAAAATAAATTCTTCAAATGATTTCATCAAGTTAAGAGCATTATATGAAACTTGTGGGGAGAAGTGACTTGTTTGCTTGGCATAAATCCCAGATTTGATGTTCTAGTTCAATAACCACAGCCTTGAAGAATTTAAAAGAAGTCATGCTATTTCTAGATGTATAATAATCCATTTTGTGATCTAAAATAATTACAACACCGAGCAAAATCTTTCAAGCGAAGTTGTTTGTGTTTGTTGAAAAAGCCAAATGTATGGCACCTTTCTAAGAAATAAGAAGAGAACAGAAAAGCAAATAAAACTGTGTTTACTTGATTAAAAGTCAGTAAACAATTCATTAGCATGTGAAAGATTTTGTCAGCAGTGTTTTTTACTCTACAAAATGCTGCTTTTACATTCACTCTTTCATTTCACTGTATTTTGAATTGGATTGGCTAGATTGGTAAGGTCAAGTAGACACACGTAAGGGAGCTCAACCTTTCTCCCAGCATCAGGCAGTGATGGTAACATACCTCACACCCCCACCCCCCTTTCTGTTCTTTCCTCATTTGGGGACAGAATGGGCAAGATCAGCTCTGTTCTTTTCTTCTTTTATTGGATCTGGCTGCCTGTAAAGAGAGTTCAGTCTGATTGTGATGAACTCATAGAATTGACCAATTCTCTAATTTTTCCTGTATCTATGCCCTTGTAAGTTAATTTGCATCACCTCCTATCAAGAGGTGGAGTCTGTTCCTATGCCTGGCTCTAGACAGGTTATATTATGGTTACTGGTTACAACTTGCTGAGGTCAGCAGAATGCAACAGAAATGACAGTGTCTTTGTACTCTCCTGCTTCTTCTGAATCTGTGCTGTGCCATAAAAACAAGCCCAGACTAGCCTGCTAGAGGAAGAGACATCACTTGAAGCAGAAACAAGTTGTCCCAATTGAGGGCACCCCAAACCATTCAGCTTCTGCTCAGCTGATGTGCCAGTCTTGAATCCAGCCAAGATGCGCAGAAACATCGGGCTATCTCCTAAGCATGTGAGCACAGATAAATGTCTTATTAGGCCACTGTGACGTTGCAATTGTTATGCATCATTAACGAGGCAGTGGAAAACTGATACATTTGATTTTCCTATAAACAGGCTCTGCTCCTCTAGAGGAGAAAATATCCTTGCCCAGCACCATTTTGACTATGGATCTAAACCCATACTTTCTACTCAGCTAATCAGAATTAAGGTTGACATCTTGATTTCCACTTATGTATCTCTTGTGTCTTTTCTAAGTTGACTCCTAACTTGGAGATAGCAGAAATGGCGTGTAAATTGATGCCCTAAAACTAACATCCAGCCAACTAGTGTTGTGGAATAAGTTTTACATAGAGTGTAGAACTTATATTATGTGTATTTGTGTAATCACATTAAAAAAAAACTACTATAATTATTAGCATAAGTTGTTACAATTGGGTCACCATTACTAAAATATGTTTACCTGGTTCAGTTCTATACTAAAATGACAAATAATTTGCCATTAGACAGCAAGAGAATAATTGGCCAAGTCATCTATTACCAAATATATATTGTAAAGGCTGTTGAATGAGGAAAGCAGATCTTCTCAATTATGTTTATATCCCTGGCAATCTATAAGAATCAGGGGATAAGAAATATGGGGAGTCATGCATTTGTTCATGTTTATTTTTTAGGCCAATTGATAGTATATAAAGGGATTTTTCAGAGATATGAATCTCAAAATCATTCATTTATTCAATCATTTAACAAGCATTTAAATGATTAAGCAGCTGCTATGGGGCAAGCTACTATTGTTGTCAGTGCAAGATATATGGCAGTCAAGTGTGTAGAAGTAGTCATGGCTTTACGGAGCTTATATATTCATGGGGTATATAGGCAATAAATAAATCTTTAAATAAGCTATATTATCAGGTTGGTAGAATGATATGAAGGAAATAAATGAACAGCGTAAAGGGTGGGAGTACAATGGGGAGGGTTGGCTACTTTAGAGGGTGGTTGAGGAAGGTCTCTGTGAGGAACCCATATTAGAGTGGACTCCAGACTGAATTGAAAAGGTGAGCCATATAACTATTTGGGGGAGATGTAGCTCAGACAGAGGGAATTGCCAGTATAAGAAACTAATGAATGTGAAAACAAAGAACATATGCAGAGACAGTTTTCATCTTACAACTTCAAAACTGTAACTCCCATAGTACATCCAATTCTTTGAAAGGACTGAGAGAGAGGTTAGAAGCAAAATGGTAGCATGAGAACAGGAGGTGAAACTGAGAAGGGATAACTGGGTTCCCATTCAGAAAAAGGTGTATCAAATCATCACAGAAGAAAATTTTGGTTACCTATAGATGGGCTTATCTGCAATCGTGGCAGAGAATCTTTTTTACTTTTACATGGAGCAGAATTGTGAGTGGGTGGTTGTATATGATGGAATAAAAACTGCCTACTGATTATAAACCAACTCTGTGCATTAATTCCTGTGACAGAGCTATCATTAAAGACTACCACTGACCATTCTATAGACCAATATTATCTACTTAGTACCTTCAACTCAGATGTATTCTTTGTATTAATGAGACTCCCTTCTAGTACGTTAATAAACTCATTTCTAGTAAGTTAATAAATAAAATATTTCATGAATAATCCTACCTTGTTGATATTAAAATATCAACCTGAATGTACTAACCTTGTCTATACCTGGTGTACTGGGTTGATTAGGTAGCCTCCTTCTAAATCCATGTTCAGCATCCAATAAGGACTTGTGAATATAACCTCATTGATAATAAGGTCTTTGCAGATATAATCAACTTAAAATGAGGTCCTACTGGTCTAGGCAGGCTCTAAATCCATGGCAGAGATGGTCCTCAGAGACTTCAGTGTGAGAATCTCCTGCTAAAATCTTGAATTTGAACTCTGAGCCTCCAGAATTGTGAGAAATAAATTTCTGTTGTTTTAAGCTACAAAGTTTGTGGTAATCTTTCTAGCATTCCTAGGAAAGCAACACACATGTAATGAGATCACAGAGGTACTCATTCTTATGGATGAGAGTAACCATGCTTGGTTGATGGTTTTCAGAAGTTAGAATATGACAAAATACATTGAAAATTAGTTATTTTGATATACAGACAGCTCATACAACTTAACAACAAAAAAAATAAACACCCAGTTGAAGAATGGGCAGAAGACCCAAACAGACATTTCTCCAAAGAAGAAATAGAGATGGCCAATATGCACATAAAGAGGTGCTCATCATTGCTAATTACTAGGGAAATGCAAATCTAAAGTTCAATGAGGTACCACCTCACAACAGTCGGAATGGTCATCATTAAAAAGTCTACAAATAATTAATGTTGGAGAAAGTGTAGGGAAAAGGAACCCTCCTGCACTGTTGGTGGGAATCCAAATTGGGGTAGTCACTATGGGAAACACCATGGATTTTCCTCAAAAAACTAAAAATATAGTTTCAGTCCCACTCCTGGGCATGTACCTGAACAAAACCATAATCTGAAAAGATACATTCACCTCTATGTTCACAGCAACACTATTTACAACAGCTAAGACACGGAAAACTAAATGTCCATCTGCAGATGAATGGATAAGAATGGATAGACACACACACACACATACACGTGCGCACACACACACACACACACACACACTGGAATATTACTTCAGCCATAAAAAAGAATGAAAATATTCTTATTTCTTTAGATGGACCTAGAGATTATCATACTAAGCAAAGAAAAGAGAAATCCATATAATATGATAATGCTTATATGTGGAATCTAAAATATGACACAAATGAACACACCTTTGAAACAGAAACAGACACAGAGAACAGACTTGTGGTTGCCAACCCTGGGTAGGGGGGAATGGCCTGGAATGAGAGTTTAGGATTAGCAGATGCAAACCATTATGTATAGTAGAAGATGGATAAACAATAAGGTCCTACTGTATAGTGCAGGGAAATATATTCAATATCTTGAGATAAATTAAACGGAAAAGAATATGAAAAATAATATATATACGTATAATTGAAATTTGCTACATTTCAATAAAATTTAAAAAACTAGTTAAGTAAAATATAATATTTTTTGAAATAATCAGATAACAGTGCAGGACTTTTTAGGGTCACCATGAAGATGATATAAATTTTCTCACTTTATGTTGTGTCATTGTAGATAACTGAAAAAGCAAAAGAAAATCAACTTATAGAGCAATCAAAAGTAATAGTTTGAGAGGCTTATTTATTTAACAAAAGTTTATGGAGTGTCAAGTACAGTCCTAAGTGTTGAGATAAACAGATAAGTAAATATTTTTTAGTTTGATCTTTACAGATAAATTTTGATATGCTTTAAAGATAATTTTTAGTTGTTTAGATCAATGAAAGAAATCCATTATGTTTGCAGATTTCATAATAAACGGCCTCCCCACTTGTCTTTTCGACATTCTCTATGGATAATTAAGGAATGAAACGGAATGCTAAGGAATATGCTTCCTCAAGAATGTCGAGACTAATTTTATTCCAATTGTTATGACCCACATGTCAAAGGAATCTTAAGAGTGGGGTAGAAAATAAAATTTTAGGGAAAGCCAGAGGGTAATTAATGCTGTGGTACATGTCAGACCATGCCCAGTGAGGACATTAAAGTGCTTCAGTTAAGTCAAAGTTTTGACTAATGTTCAGAGCTTTCCTGTTGACTTTAAAGCCTGAACTAATAATATAGACCATTTTTCATTGTCAATGCCTGAGGCTACATCTGAAAATGTCAATAGCAGCAGCAAAATTCTGTGAAATAAATGTTACATTTTCCAACAATTTCAGTGTCTTTATATTCTCAGTCCCTCATCTCTCAGACCCTTCTCTCAGAATATTTTTCAGAATACTTCAGCTTCAGAGTATATATGTGGTATGTCCTCTGTTTAAAGGAGAGTTTAAGCTTTACTAGAATTCAGCAAGTTTTTCTCTGTTTTCCCACTGTGAAATGTGGGATGATAGAAGAAATGATTGAGAGCTCTCGGGCATTCCGTATTACTCAATATTACTACTCAAGTATACACACATTCAGTAATTATTGAATAAATACCCCAAAATATGCAGACACCGTAACAATTCAGTAAAAATGGTAAAGGACCTAGGGTTGTTTAGCTTTAAGGAAGAAGACTGAACAATGACTCAGTAGCAAGGCAAGTGGCAAAGATTGTTACACAAAGCGGGCCCTGGTAGAAAGACTTAGGCTTGCAAAACTGTTCAGCTATATGCTGTGTGACCTTGCAAAAGTTATTTAAAGTTTCTGTTCCTCAGTGACCTCATCTTCAATGTAGAATGATGATACCATAGGACAATGCAGGGTCCTATGACCATTGGAGGAAGGCTCCCATAGATGTTTAATCAATGGTATGCTACCATTATCTCCATGCTTTTCACATATGATAAGATTCTTGAAGTTAAGGATCATATATATCCCTAATCTTTTACACCATAGAGCAGCTAGTTCAACGCTTGACACACAACGGGAATTCAACATATGTTAGTTGAGTCAAAATGCGTGTCACTGAAAAATTAATCAGCTGATATAAGAAATGGAAAATTTTACTGGAGCCAAATTTGAGGCTTATAACCCAGGAAGAGTACTTAAGAAATCTCTGAGAACTGTTCTACCCACTGGAAGTCTAGGCACAGTTACATGTCTGTTTTTGAGACAGAGGGCTGTGCATCAAATGACTTATTAGTGATGGTTTACATAATTCAGATCTTAAGCATTATCGTGACCCCTTATGAGATCCAGAAGGAATGTTATCTTTAAAGGGTTGTCTTGTTGATGCTAGGAGAATGTTACTCTTTATGGTTGAGCCTGTATTCTGCTGATGGGGAAGGTTGGTCCATGCATAATGCAGATGTACAATCCACAGTTGGGGGAGAGAGGAGGCCAAAGGCACAGATTTTTTTTGTTTCTATTTTTCTTGTCTTGCCATAAAATATTAATTTTATTTCACAAATATATATGATTTGTTCAGACACAAAAGAAATATTTAAAAAATTAGATAAGTTCTGCTCATTTCTGGACCAATGAGGAGAGAGAGTAGAATTTTCTTTTTGGGCTTTTAGAAATAGGAAATTCTAGTGTGTTCACATGCTCAGGTGTCATGTAACCTCCTCATTAGGTAAGGCACCATATCTGCTGTTAGAGTCTCTGTGATCCAGGGACAGGGGCCACCTAACTATGTCTGCAGAAACAGAATGTAAAGTCATTGTTCATATGCTACTTAAGTTGGCAACTGATGCAACTGGTTTCTGCATATCTATTTTGTTTTTTTCAAAAAGAAAAAAAAAAACCACAAAAAACAGACTTAGGAGGAAGAAATGGGAACACAGAGAGGTTTAATATTCCTAACTTCTTAATGTTAGGATATTTTGAATCAAAAACTCTCAGGTCGTCAAAACCATGGGAAGGAGGACTGTGTTGCAGATTCCTTTTACTATTTGAGGGAATTAGGGCCTAAAGTGAACCAGTGTACTCTGTGTATAGACCCCTTCTCAATGTGGCTTTCCTCTTATACATCAATGGAGTTTAGAGGGTATATAAATTGGACCTCTTCAACTTTTATCAGGCTGCAGCAATTATGTCAAGTTTTAGGAAAACTCATGCTAGCCTCGGGTCTAAAATCCTAAATAAAATGGTGCCTCCAATTATTAACTCTATAGCAGTATAGACAATAATTAGCTCAATGAAAATGTATTTAATGGGCCTATTTTCCCGTCTTTTAAATAAGTTTTCCCAAAGTTCGGGCTTATCCCTTCCAATACCTAAAAAAAAAACAAAAAAACAAAAAAACAAAAAAACCACCCACAAAGCAGAGAGCAGAGCTGGGCCTTCTTTTCATGGCAGCTGTTTCCTTACAGTTCCCCATCCAAACTTTGTCCAAGCTGAGCTCTCTTTTGTTTTCTAATTCTGTATGTTTGCAAGCTCTTGAAGAAAAAAATTCTTTTTTCTGTCTAATCATTCCTCTTAACCAAAGAAAGAGCCTTAGGTTAGCAATAGGGACATCAATGGTTTATGTATGGTAGAGCTTACACGTCTAAAGCAAAGTCCTGGATGCACCCTATTGTGTGAGATCAAGACATGGCACAGGTTTCACTGGGGTGGAGGTGGAATTGAGGTCAGGTTGGCTCATTAGTTATCAGGGAAACCAGCAGAGAGGCATGCTCCTTACAGCCCCTTTGACAATAACCATCACCAGCTGGGGCCTGGGACAGGTACCCAGGAAGGTCAGCCATGTGTGTAGGCTGCAGGTGAAGCAGGCACAGGTAGGGCAGGGGATGTACAGAGAGCAAGAGACATCCATCTTGAGTAGCCTGACCATGCAATCCACCCCCGCACACCACACATGACCATTACAATTTTGGTCTACCCCCTTCCTTGATATCCCCAAGGTCTGGTATGCAGGAGGCACCACAACCAGACACCACAAACACAGCACAGGCAGAAGGTAAGGCCACACTCCTGGTTTTCACGAACCCAGAGCCACCCCTGTGGGGAAGGGCAGGCTCTGGCTCTAAAAGAAACATTCTGATGGCCTAGCCAGGACTCAGCAGTCACAGTACTAGTGCCATTAGGGATGGACCCATCAGGTCTTTTCAAACAAAAACAACAACAAACCACAAAACCAGTCCCACTAGTTAGACCTGCGTATTCAGAAGCCAGCGTATTATACCCCACACAGCATAGCCTGGTAGAGAGGGGTTGGGGGATTGGGGGGTTGGGGGTGGGGGATGGAGGGGGCTCATGGGCAGTCACCCATACAGTAGCATTTACTGGTGGGGGTCCTTCTGATGTACTAGTATGTGAATCAGGGAGGTGGTGAGTGTCTTTTCCCCCCATTGGCAGGCATACCCATCTCCACATAGCCACAGTAGCTTCGTCGATGTTTCATACAAGTCCAGATGATGACATTGCACTGTAGACCCAGCAATTAGACTCATTTCACAGTGAGGCCATTATTGCTGCTCAGTTCTCAGATAGATTCCCTTCACTCAGACTAGGAATTAAATGTAAGACATCTAACAGGGACAATACAGAGGAGAGCATGACAAGCAAAATTCAAGCAGTAACTGCATTCTGAGATAATACCACACTCACCCATGTTTTTGTCTTGGTCTGCAATACAGTTCATAAAAATCAACTTTTTAATAATACAGGAAGATGTCTAAAATGATGTCTCTAATAGCCACCTAGTTTTACCCTGGATGTCTGAACCACAGCTACTCCATTCTTACTTTCAAATGCATTCTATTCCTCAATGGCTAAAGCAGATGTATAATGCATGTCAGACAGGCCACAAAACTGGTCAGAAAATTTAAGCTAAACCACAATTAAGCCTTCTGGCTTCCCCACACCTCAGTACTGCAGATTTTTCCATTATATCCCCTTTTGATTGCAAATCCTTCAATAGAAAGCACTTTGGATACTTTGATCATGAACCCAGAGCCACCCCCATGGGGAGGGGCAAGCTCTGGCTCTAAAAGAAACATTCTCGTGGCCTAGCCAGGACTCAAAGTATCCTTCCCGTGATGCTGGGGTGCTGGCTCCTACCCCAGGTTCAGATCATGTCCCTTGATGCTAGGGGTCCTTTATATTTGCCTAGTCAGTCACATTGTGGGAAAACTAATGGGGTCTGATGAACAGGTTCAGAGGTATGTTAATGGGTAAACACTCTATAGGCCATACATTTTATCATGAACACCCCACTGTCACACAAGCATTGTACATGTGCTTTTAGCAGTAGACTTAAAGAAAGCAGTGTCACATCATGAGTAGCTAAACTGCAACAACTCCATTAGATAATTCTCTTCCCATCCTCAACATCAGGGCAAAAATACGGCTAATGCGACAACTTTCATAAATCAAGACCTCAAATAACAGAACTGGAATTTAAATTTAACATCCACTGAAACACAATAGTGTTCTTTCTTGGAGTTCCCTTGTGGTGCACAGGTTAAGGATCTGGCATTGTCACTATAGCAACTGGGGTCTCGGCAAAGATGTGGGATCAATCCCTGGTGTGGGAACTTCCACATGCTGAGGGCATGGCCAAAAAAATTACCGTCACCTCCACCAAACACAGCCATATCAAGCCTAACTTGTTTACAAGTCTGGTCCATCGACAACATATGCTCCTCCAAACTGTCTGGGATGGATCTCTCCAAAAGGAGTTTCAGACTGATTCATCTCAAGGCCAGGGAAGCCATGTCAAAGGCCTACCTGATGCACCTGAATAGATTTCTCTTCCAGAGGTCCTCCAAATATGAGATTCTTGCACATGCCAGGAGACAGTCTTTCCCATTCACCTGATAAGGCTTCTCAAAACCCAAGAGTCTCCAATTTATGGAGGCACCAGGCAGACAGAAAAGAAAAATGTTTCAATTCTACTCACAGGTGTAGTTTATACCAAATTATTGACACTGACTAAGGCTCTGTGGAGCTCTTGGGCACACAAGCTTTTCTGTGTCCCACATTTCTTGCTGTTGGGTAATGGGCTTCAGCCTCCATGACCTTCCCTGTGTTCCAAAAACCAGATTCAAACAGGTGCTAATCAGGGAAGGGAGGGGATGCAGAGAGACCAGGAAGCAGCAGTCAAGGGACAATAGGTAAGCCTTGGGGGTCCTGGTTCCACCTCAAGGAATATACACAGCAATATCTTTGAGTTCTTCTATAGAACTAAAACCCTGAACAAATGGAAAACGTTAATGAAGCATTCTTCATTTTGGAAAGAAGGATCAACAGCTTTGAAAAACAATGAAAGCTTGCAACTACCCTGATCCTTATTTGCAGCCCTATTTTTCACTCCCAAACTATAAAATCAACCTCCCAATCTCTTCCCAGAGGAGGCACAGTCTTTAGGGCATTAGCCTGCTCTGGCCTCCTTTGCCTGGCAAAGCAATAAAGCTATCTTTTTCTTTTTCACCCCAAACTCTGTCTTCCCATTTCAGCACTGGTGGACAGAGGCAGAGCTAAATACTTGATCGCGATGTAATCCATATAGAAACTTGGTTATAATGACAGAAATTATGACTGATTATGTTTTTAATCTTTTAAAAACCTTAATCTCTGACCAAAAAAACTCAAACAAACAAACAAACAAAAACTAAGCAGCGAGCAATTATGAACACTTGGTTACAGCAGCATTTCCTGATTGGGAGACTTATGCTTTAGCCTTCCTCTCCTCAGAGGGCAAAGGTAGGTAAACATAGACCCAGACCAGCAATTAATGTTCCAATATTTCATCCTACTTGAAATGTCCCAGATAATCAATGAATTCTTTTCATTTAACTTTAGTTTCAAGTTACCAAAATCTGGAGATATTATTGTATTTACTTACTTACTTTTTATTTATTTATGTCTCTCTCTCTTTTTTTTTTTTTTAAGGGCTGCTACCACAGCATGTGAAAGTTCCCAGGCTAGGGGTTGAATAGGAGCTGTAGCTACTGGCCTACGCCACAGCCACAGCCACGCTGGATCCAAGCTGCATCTGTGATCTATACCACAGCTCATGGCAACACCAGATCCTTAACCCACTGAGCAAGGGCAGGGATCAAACCTGCATCCTCATAGATACTAGTCAGATTCACCTCTGCTGAGCCAAGACGGGAACTCCTGGAGAGATTATTTTAGATAGACTTTCTCAAAACCTAAATGCTCTTTCCCTTTCCTTTAAAAGACCGCAAAAGATTAAAGTTCCAGAGAGACCAAGTAGGTTATTTCCATCTCAAAGCTTGTGAAAAACCAGTTTCTTCTAGAAAGCTAGCTTAACCAATTACAAAAGGCTCAGGGGCCATTGTTCTCCAGATCTCTTGGTAACCCCAATTAATCAAAGACAGACAACCACAGGATTACCACTGCAAATTTCAGGATCACTCCTGCAACTTTTGGGCCCCACAGGTTAGTGGATGGGCATCCTGGGATTACACCCATAACTTTCAAACCCCATATATTAGTGGATAACCCAGGCAACCTGCAGTTTACTGGAATTTCCTCGGTCTGGCTGCTCTGCCAATTATGGGGCTGTACCTCAAAGGCCTGCAAACCCTGTGCTCATGCAGCTTCAAGACCAAAGAAAGAGCCCAGAGTCAGCAACAGATATGTCAATGGTTTAATTAATGGGAGAGCTTATGTGTCTGAAGCAAGGTCCTGCAGCAACACCCCATTGTGTGTGGTGGACGGTGGCAATCTTCACTCCTGTGTAGAAGGGGCAATTGTCCACATTAGAGAGAAATGACATCAGGTTGGCTTGTCAGTTACCAAGGAAACTAGCAGAAGGGCACGCCCCTTGCAGCATATGGAGATTGCCAGTCTAGGGGTCTAATTCGACTGGTCTAATTCGACAGCTGCTGCCTCACACCACAGTCACAGCAGTGCAAGATCCAAGCTGTGTCTGCGACCTACACCACAGCTCACAGCAACGTCAGATCCTTAACCCACTGAGCAAGGCTAGGGATCAAACTCACAACCTCATGGTTCCTAGTCAGATTCATTCCCCTGTGCCATGATAGGAACTCTATAATTAACATTTTGTGTTTCTTGTGGACTGGAGTTTTGCCATCATCCTCTACATGGAGTAAAACATGAGCCACTGTAGCTGTCAGCCCACAGCATCCCCTGAGTGGAGCTCAGGTGGAGACCAGGAGTGAGGCACTCTGTGTTCTGGGAAAACTGGAAAAACAGGCGTTCAGATAGTTATATACTTTTTAGGAGAGGATTTTATGAGCCAAACTCTTGCATCTCCTCAAATTTAGAAAAAACACTAAAATCCTTCAAAGATGACTGATGTCTGTGACTAGTAGCAACCTTCATGAGACCAGCAGCAAACTTGTGTAAAATGTGTGCCTGGCTGCATGCACCTCCCCCTCACCTTTACGACTTATATCTTGATATTTCCCACCTTCCTCTTCAGACAGCTCTGACATACTGCCTCCTGGGCTGTAGTTAGTGGACAAAAGATGTCCTAGTCACCTGTGACAATAACCACTCCCAAGGGTGGGGCAATGAGCCCTGAGGGAAGTTGGGGAAGAAACAAAGAAGACTGGCCCCCAGCTGTAGGACATAACAAAGAGTGACTCCAGTAAGCCCATACATTACATCTTCCCATAGAAACTGGTTTTCTATAAATTTGGTTATCTGTAAATCTTTTGTTCCTACTTCCTTCCCTTTGTTGCACAACTCATACATCCTGGCACCCCCAACTCTCTGGAGTGGGTTCTCAGGGCTACCTGAGATGCTGTCTCCAGAGCTTAAATCCTAATTTCACCCCAAATAAAACTTAACTCTCAACTTTCAGGTTTTTTTTTTTTTTTTTTTTAGTTGACATTCTTAGCAGCCATTTTCCCTCTAGTCATCTTAAAAATCAGAAGAGAAAACTTGTATTTTCCTTCAAGTAATTTTTATCTTCAGATTTCTAGTTTTAATTGTTTTTCTCATCTGCTGCTCTTCAGAAATAATTCCTTTTTCATGTAATACAATTTTAAATAAGTTTTGAACAGAAATGGTTCTTGAGTCCTTGTTTTCTTCCTAGTTTTTTGCTCTTGTATTTAGGTACCATGAAAAAAATCTTCTGGAAATACTCATTAAACAAGTAGGTTGCATGATTTATTTTCTGAAACTTGTAATCTCTTTGATAAGGCATAAGATATCCAAAATCCCAACCTAAAAAATAATTTGAGAATATCTATATCTAACTTGAGAGTATTAAATTATGAGGCATATAGATGAATAATATATTTAACATGATTCTTTATAAATACTTTTAAATATTCTCCATAAATACTTTTAAACAATGTCTGTCTGCTGTATATAACTGCAACTGAGCAGGACACTATGGGGGCCCTGGGCACAAAAGACTTTCTGTGTCCCCCATTTCTTGTTTTTAAGAAATGAGCCTCATTCAGCCTCTAAGGTCTTCCTTCATTTCCAAGGGGCAGGTTCAGACAGCTGCTCATCAGGGAAGGGAGGAACATTAAAAAAAAAAAAAAATAGTACAGCCTTGGCTTAGGATCCTAATTCCTTCTCACAGGATACACATAATAATATAGGCATCTTATACACCTAAGAGAAAAGCTATATTTCTTATGCTTCTTTTAGAAATGAATACTATAAAATTGAACAGCTTGGAGCCCTTCCTTGTGCTTCTCCATTGTTTGATTGCACTATTGACTTAAAAAAAAGATATACAACCTGAAAGTTGAGAGGGAAGTTTTATTTGGGGTGAAATTAGGACTTAAGCCCAGGAGATAGCATCTCAGGTAGCCCCGAGAAACTGCTCCAAAGAGGGAAAGGGAGAAGCTAGGCTATTTGAGTTTTTGCCACTACTTGTAGGAATGAAAGATTTAGAAATAACCAGATTTACAGAAAACAAGTTTCTCTGGGAAGATGTAAAGGTCTGGGCTTACTGGAATCACCTTTGATATGCACTTTAGTTGTGGGCCAGTATTCTTTGTATCTTTCCTGAGTTCCCTCAGGGCTCATTGGCCCATCCTTGGAAGTGACTGACCATGACATCTTTTGTTTTGTCCACTTAACTAGAGCCCAGGAGGCAGTATTTTGGACAGCTCTGAAATACCCCCAAAGATGAAAGGGGAAATACCAAGATACAAAGGTGAAGGGGGAAGTGCACACATTTTCCAAAGTTTGCTGCTGGTCTTGGGAAGGTTACTACTAGTCATAGAGGAGCACATCACCATGAAGAGTTTAAGTGTTTTTCTAGCTATGAGGAGATGTAAGAATTGGGCTCATCAAATATTCTAAAAATATCTTTCTGAAGATCCATTCTTTCACTTTTCTCAGAGCACAGAGTGCCTCACTCTTGGTCTCCACCCTCAGCTCTGTGCATGGGGTGTTGCAGGTTGGCAGCTACAGTGGCTCATGATTTAATCCATGCAGAGGCAGATGGCAAGTGCCAAACTCCAGTTCACAGCACCCTAAGCACAATCACATGTAAACTAGAGATTAGGTACTCTGAGCACAATTGCCTGTGGGTTAAGGATTATCAGTACTTGATGTTTTTCAGGAACTTTCCTAGTTTGTTCTAATCCCTAATCAATATGCCCTTATCTATCACAAGTTCTGTTATCATAGGCAATAACCCAGAAGACTACCACCAGGATCATGCCTCCTGATGCCAGCTTTGATGACTAAGATTCCCTGAAAGAAAGAAGAATGCATGTTTGCCTGAATGCTGATCCTTATCTGAAAGCCTGTTATTCTCCTTTTAGACTATAAAATTCCCTGCAATTCTTCCACAAGGGAGGTCTTTAAAGCATTATCCTGCCGTGGCCTCCTTTGCCTGGCAAAGCCATAAAGTCTACTTTTTTTTTTTTATCCTTAACCCAAAACTCTGTCTCTGTGTTCCTATTTGGCATCTGTGAACAGAGGCTGAGTTTCTGCAACTTAACTAATAGAGTCCTAGAATTTTAGAATAGACAGATGATTTATAAAATTAGAATAGAAAGATGTTAGAAATATGATTTCTAAAAATTGAAACTATTAATGTTTTTGTGCAATATACTTTTTCATAGAAATAGGTATAGCAGAGTCAATTAAGAATTTTTGCAATAAGATGTGATGAAGCAAAAATATAGTTCAGATGAGTCTCTGCTGGTAAGGTATTCCAATGCAGTGAGAGATCTATTTTAAGCAGACATCTGGTTTTGCACTTAAAGAAATTCATTTTATTCCATGGTTTACTTTGAAAAATGTTACAGATCAATGACTAGCCCCATTCCTTAGCATTTTCCAGCTTTGCAGTGGCATTCATGAATATTAATCACTTTGTTTCCTCTTTGCTTGGTAATATGAGTTACCAGAAGTCAGGGAATAAACACGGTCCACAAATGTGTAATGGAATGTGGAAAGTAAACCACCATGTAACAATCCACAAAACCAACTTTTAGCCTGGAAAAATAATGCTCTTTGAACTGTGCCTAGATTGGATAGTCTGGATTTGCCCTTGGGAATTTATATGCTCTTTTATAGACATATTTTTTGCCCTTTTTCAGCAGCCACCAGCCATTTGCATTATTTCTACTTTCTAAGAAACTTATATATCTTACATGTGATTTTAACAAAAGTATTTGTGAATTTGGTGAAAGAATGCAAGGGAAGGATAATTAATCAGAGAAAAGCTATCACAAATATCTCATTAGGTAACACATACTAAAAAACATTCATTATAAGCACAGTTTCATAATTTGGGACTCAGCATAAATATTATTATTATTATTTTGTCAGTTTATATTAAAATATATAGACAATATTTAAAATATTTTAAGAACTTCTATGAAAAACAGATGTTTACAAAATGGCAAATACAGGGAGTCCTGCTGTGGTGCAGTGGGTTGATGCACAGTGAGGCCAAACAACCCAAAATGTTGGCGTTTGGAGCAGAGAAAGGTATACTGCAGGGCCATGCAAGGAGACAGGTGGTTCATGTCCCTCCCCCAAATATCCTGAATTCCCTGGACCAAAATTGCAAAGAATTTTTAAAGGCAAAGCAAGGGAGGGGCAGGCTCATTTGTTGCAAACTTCTTGGTGCAGAAATCTTTTGTTCTTGTAGCTGTCCACAGAGGTCAGGTCATTGTGTTCCTGTAAACCTCCAACAAGATACATGTTATACTTCAGAGAGGAACTAAAACAGAGGATGCTGGGGAAGGGCCAGCCCTGGGAAGGCCCCATAGGGTCCTGTTAAGTTACAATTCCCCCCTTTTCTTTGGGAGAAACAAGTGTTGAACAAGAAAAGGAATAAAAGTTCAGATAAAGAGGTTAATCATAGGAGTTCCCATTATGGCTCAGTGGGTTAAGAACCCAACTAGTATCCATGAGGATGAAGGTTTGATCCCTGACCTTGCTCAGAGGGTTAAAGATTCAGCATTGCCACGAGTTGTGGTATAGGTCAGCAGCTGCAGCTCTGATTTGACCCCTAGCCCAGGAACTTCCATATGTCGCAGGTGTGGCCCAAAGAAAGAAAAGAAAAGAAAAAAAAAAAGAGATTAATCATAAATTTGACAGAGGTACCCACATGGTCCTGCTCAATTTTACCAGTAGGTACAGTTTTGAGAGTGGCTGATGGCATCTGAGTCTGACAGAGCTATGACTTTTTTGCTTCCTAATGCATTTCTCTCCTCAGTGGCCAAAGTGGATGTCACCATTAATAACTTTAGTACTTTCCTAGATATGAGAAAATGCAAGATATCTGGGCTCTCAAAAATCTTATGAAAATATCTGACTATCTGAAGGCCACTTCTGTCCATTTTCCCCCGAGCACAGAATGCCTCATTCCTCATATTTACCATGAATTCCCTTCAGGGGATTTTGAAGGTCAGCAACTGCAGTGGCTGATAAGTGCCATTTTTTTTTTTTTTTTTTTTTGTCTTTTTAGGGCCACACCCATGGCATGTGGAGGTTCCCAGGCTAGGGGTCTAATCGGAACTCCAGCTGCCGGCCTACACCACAGCCACAGCAACACCAGATCTGAGCCGTGTCTGCAACCTACACCACAGCTCACAGCAACACCGGATCCTTAACTGAGCAAGGCCAGGGATTGAACCTGAAGCCTCATGGTTACTAGTTGGGTTCATTAACCACTGAGCCACGACAGGAAGTCCAGACAAGTGCTAATTTTTAGTTGGCATGGCCCCTTCAGCAGTGTCATAAAGTTGACCATGGTTTTTGGGGGAGTATTCCATGACCATTGCATCCTACAGTGCTAGGAACGCTCATTCCCAGGTCTGGCAAAGATTTCACTGATAGGCCACTCAATGTGCTATTACTGGATTAGGCCTTATTAACAGTAGCCAAAATTCTCTGGACCACCTATTTTACTAGTCTCTTATGGTCCAGCAAAATATTCCCTCTTGTTACTTTTTCCCCTATCCAGAGTTACATGATTCAATCATGGTTCTCATATGGAAGTGTGTGTTATCAAAGGCTTAGTCAAACATTTGGTAAAGCAAGAAACAACAATTTTGTAAAACCTGCAATAAAAGTCATAAGTTGTTGCAAATATCCCGGTTTCAGAGAGGATGTGTTAATTTCTTCTTTGGTGCAGCTGTTCACAGGTGGGCTGTATCAGAATGTTCCTGGTGAGCTGTACAATGTTACTTTAGTTTAACAGTCGAGCATGGGGGTAGGGTTCCCTGAGATGGGCCATTATTTATATTATAAGCTATGCAAAGGCTAAACTAAAAGAAACAGATCTAATATGGAATCAAATTTGCTATTCTCTACTATAATTCCTCACAGTTAATGTCCATTCCACAATCTTTTGGGAAAAGGGTGATGACCATTCTGACTACTTCCTGCTGAATCAGGACAATAAGGGGTGATTGTAGAACAGAACTGATCAGCCACAGGCTGGAATATTTCTTAGAATATTAAGTAAATAGCACAATTCCCTTTCCTCCTTTTTTTCTTTCTTTTTTTTTAATTTTTTTTTTTTTTTTTTTTTGTCTTTTTGCCTTTTCTAGGACCGCTCCCACAGCATATGGAGGTTCCAAGGCTAGGGGTCTAATTGGAGCTGTAGCTGCTGGCCTATGCCACAGCCACAGCAAGGCGGGATCCAAGCCATGTCTGCAACCTATACCACAGCTCACGGCAATGCCAGATCCTTAACCCACTGAGCAAGACCAGAGATCAAACCCACAACCTCATGGTTCCTAGTTGGATTTGTTAACCACTGAGCCCTTTCCTTCTTTATCTACAATTATTTGAACCTGACATAGCTCTATTGTTACATAATTTGTAATTGGACTTTTTTTGATTCCAGTTCCCATACCAAACTATTAACTTTCTGTGTCATAATGAGACAGAATACTAGCTCAGGTAGTCAGTGTAGGAACAAGGGCTCTGATACATTCTTTTAATATGGATATTGATTAACATTTGTGGCTTAAGGGTTCCAGGGAGTAACACCTCCATAGGCCTTGTTTTATTATAGGAAATGCGCATTCCGCACAGACTTTGTTTACTGTAGGAAATGTGAATCCCTAGCCCACTCCTCAACTGATAAAAAGAAATGAGAGAAATGGTGACTTAATCTAAGGAAAGAAAAGGACAAAGAAACCATAAAACTTACAGGACATTTTCAATCCTAAAACCCATATTGGACAAGGACTGATATAAATAACTGAGCAAGGCCAATAGGAGAAAACCACATCTTTCTGGACCCCATGTTGGTACCCCCCATCTTTAAGGAATAAAAACCCCTACAGGACAATAGAGAAAGGGGGCTCTTCTCCCCCGTTGCAGCAGCCCTGGGAGCTATTTGCTTTCCTTTAATAAAGACTTTGCTTGCTTGCTGCCTGTGTGTTCATGGAGTTCATTCTTTGACTGCCGTGAACAATAACCTGGATTCCAGTATCATCTTTCTGGTATCAATAACTATACTAGATTCCCATTCTGTTCTATTGAACAAGGTTAAACAAATAGGTTGACCCACTTTTCTCCAGCTATAATGAAGGAACTGTCTGGAAAGTGGGCCTTAGACATTATATGCAGACCTCAATTAACAGAATCAGAATTTGACATCTATTGAAATAGTGTCTCCCTATAAATACTCTCATTTTAAAATCAAATACAGCCAAATCAGTAGTTAGTTTTCAAAATGAGTCCAGTAAATTGATCATAATTTGCTCCTTTAAACTGGCTGTGCTGGAATTTTTTTCATAAGGAGTCTCAGACTGAAATTTAAAAATACTTTTTGTAACCAAGAAGAATCCTATGGGGCTTTCCCACAGCAGGCCCTTCCCCTATATCCTCTCTTTTAGCTCCTATCTCAAGTATAACCTCTGTCTTATTGGAGGTTTACAGGAACAAAGCCACCTGACTTCTGTGGATAGCTACAAGAACAAAGGATTTCTGCACCAAGAAGTTTGCAACAAGTAACCATGCCCCTCCCTCACCTCACCTTAAAAATTCTTTTGCAATTTTGGTTTTGGGAGTTAGGGATAATTTTGGGGACATAAGCCACCCACCTCCATTCATGGCCCTTCAATAAAACTTTCTCTGCTCCAAACTTCAAAATTTTGGTCTCCAAACTTCATTCATTTTGTGAATGGGGGGCATAGAGATTTACACTAACACTCTCAAGCTAGCAAAGCTATGCCAAGGAGCTGTCAGATTCCCCCTTACTGGTTTGGGTAAATTCCTCCCTTTTTGAGACCCCCGAAATACCTTGAGATTTTCTGCATCTATTAGAAGGTGGCCTTCTTAATTTATCTGAAAAAACAATTGGGAACCAAAGAGTTTCCACTCTCTGGAGAGGTTAGGTAGAGAGAAAGGACAAATGCTTTAACTCTGCCCACAAAGGCATAATCCACCAAACTGCTGCAAGTCACAACTAGCCCAAAGGGAAAGATTTGCCCACATTTGGAAAAAACACAGCTCAAAACCAGTAACATCTCAGGCAAAACCAAAATATCATCACCATCCATATTCATTAGTTTACTCAGTTCTACACAATCAGTTCCTCTTACCAATGGTTTTGAAATGGAGTTTTAACTAAAGAACAACTCCCCCCCCCTTGGCTAAGAAGGCAGCTGCAAGCCTTTCCAGCTATGCTCATCACTATGCCACCCTTCTTGTAATAATGTAACAACTGTGTGCCCTCTGTCCAAGCCAGCAGCCCTACTAATCAGGTACCCAGCATTGCTTATCAGTTCTGCTTCTGTAACCTTGCTTGCTCAGTTTCTTAGGGAGGAACACTGCTTGGGGATGGGGGAGGTCCAGGATGCTTACATGGGAAAATCAAGACCTTGTAGTGTATAAAAGTTACTGAGAACAAAGACCCGGTGCTCAGACTCTGGAGGGGACTCCTCTGAGCCCGCACCGGTGCTGAATAAACCTTGCTTTTCCATATCTCCGAGTGCTGTTTGTCTCCTTCCACTGCCACGGTTTTTGCAGTTTCCGCAACAGTTTTATGATATAGGTGTTCCCATTAGCTTTTCAATATATTTTAGCAGTATGACTTACAAGTTATCAGAAACCTGTTTTTGAAAAAGGTCCTTCGTGAAGATGTGGCAGTTTTGCAAAATGTCTGCTTACTTGTCTATTAAAACTTAAAAAAAAAAGAGTTAAAAATCTGATCACAGTGCTTCTTGACAAAGAAGCTTATCCAATTTGTTGTGAATATAACATTTTGAGATAACAAAAATGATATACCAAGACATATCCAAATTTCAAAAACTTTATATAATTTCTAGAATATATTATTTATTCATAATGTATAACTTGAAGAGGCTTATCACTCATTTGACAATATTTTCCATGTAATTTAACATAGCAAGGAATCCTAGTTTAAATATATATATACAGAGAGAGAGAGAGAGGGAGAGATGCCTCAGGGACCCTCTAAAATTCCAAAGTTAGCTGAAATTGAAAAACTTTAATCAGAATTCGGTGAGAAGTTAATCAAAAATATCGGCTTTAAAAACATTTGGTCAGATAGAATCATAAGTCACTGGAATACTTAAAAACAAATACAGTTCACAATCTGTTATTAAAAGCAACATTCTGCATTTCATCATTGTTATCTTAACAGAGAGGAAACAAATCCAGTCCTGCACCAGCCTACTTTCAAAAACAAAATCCATTTACCTAATTAAGCTTAACCTAATCTCAACCTGACATACATAAACTCCTTTTTACTCAAAATATTTATCCTGGAGTTCCCGCTGTGGCACATCAGAAACGAATCTGACTAGGAACCATAAGGTTTTGTGTTCAATCCCTGGGCTTGCTGAGTGGGTTAAGGATCTGGTGTTGCCATGAGCTGTGGTGTAGGTTGCAGATGCAGTTCAGATTCCATGTTACTGCGGCTGTGACATAAGCCAGCAGCTGTAGCTCTGATTAGACCCTTAGCTTGGGGACCTCCATATGCCATGGGTGCAGCCCTAAAAAGCAAAAATAAAATAAAATAAATATTTATCCCATTTCTTACAATACAGGGAAATGTTTCCTTTATATTTTAGTATCTTTAATTACATATTTAGATTAGAATCCTCAACTCTTAAAAACCTTAATTTTCTAATGAAAACCAAGAGTCAAGTAACTCTTACCAAAATCTGAAGAGGCTAGTTTAGACAGACATTTTAAAAGCACAATTATTCATATAGAGTTTATCTAAAAGATTCTATCTCATTTGTATTTAATTCACTCAAAGTTTCATCATACTGAGTTATTTTCTTGTTGACAAATTAATAATAGATATAAACAAGATTTTACTTAACTTTTATTACACCTAGGTGAAGTCATCAAACCAGCTCTCTCTAATTGCATATGCAAAACGAACCAGTTTTGGAATTTCAAGAGTTTCATCTCAACCAATTTTCTCCAAAATCTAAAGAACACAGTGGTCATGCAGTGTTAAAAACAAATCTTTCTCTCTCTTTCTAGAAGCATATTAAAGATCTCCCAGTTTGGCAGAACATACCCTAGGGGGAATGATCAAATGGAAAAGAGCTCTGGTTATCATGGCAGGCGATATCAAATATCAAACACACAAATGCAATGCAAAACGGTCTCTCAGGATCACAGGTTCCTAGCACCAAAAATGGAGATTCCCATCCATTGTGAAGGGAAAATCCTAACCAATGCTCCACCACAGGTAAAACCTAACACAAAAAGAATGGATACATGGTGTCATCACACGTGAGCCGAGTTACCAATTTGTTGACAAATTGATAGCAGATATATACAAAATTTTATGTAACTTCGGCAAGTACTATACAACACACACCAAACAGCAGTAAAGGATCAGACAAGGAGTAGCCCAGAAATTCCACTTCCGTTCCCAGATGGAAGGAGGCCTCCAGAGCAGCCTGGCTCCCAAAAGAGAACAGACAGGAATGGCTCACCTGGAAATGATACATACAGAAACACAAACCACAAATAAGCTATGGGTGCACAAGAAATCAGAGGAGGTGTAATCTACAATTCCACTTTCACTTCCAGATGGAGGAAACCCCCAGATTAGCCCAGCTCTCAGAGGAGAATGAACCCAAAATGGTTCCCTTCCCATAAGGGCAGCAGCCTAAATGAAATTGAGAGAATTCCAAGCCTGCAAAACCTGGAGCAACTCACTGCCAAGTGACGCTGAGTGGGACTGCAGCTCTGGACGTTTCTCAGCTCCAAACAGTCTCATGCCCTGGGCGGCTGGTGCTTGCCAAGGACAGTCCCTCCAAGATCCCTGGAGCAAAATGGGCTCTGGTAGCTGCTGAGGAGTCAGGGTGATGTAGGAGGTAGATGAGCCAGCCCCTGAGCTAGGAACAGCTGGCACTTGTTAGGCTAAGTAAATTGGGCCTTGTTTCACTTTGACATGTCAAGGAAAAAGTTAATGGCAGGAGCTGAGCTCTGCTGGAGTAAAAAGATAAGATGACCGCTTCAGTCACTCCTGGGGTCAAGGAGACCTCCCCAATTACACATGCACAGAAAAGATTGCTAGGGGTCAAAAAAGGAGGGGGGCACCAGGCCATAATAAGTCCTGGTACCATCCTGGTACACTTTGCTATGGAATCCATCTTGGCCAAAAATGCATATGTATATTAGGGAGTGACCTGTGTCCAGTCAGGTGTGAGAAATAAAACAAGATAATTGGCTAAAGGTAAACAAAGACCCTGAAGAACTGTGCTATAGATTTAAATCACCTTTCTGATGTGCTTCTCATTCAGGGGATGCCTGCATTTGTCTTTAGGGTGTGAATTACGTCTTTACTTCTGACTTATAAACTATTTCTCTGTGTGCTCTCCTACATGTTATATTGTTTTTCTAATAATTAACTTTATACCTGTTTTCACAGTCTTTGCCTCGTTGAAATATTCTTGCTTTCAATGAGGGGTAAGGGTAAGGGCACTTCTGCTTCTAACCTCTAGCTGGTCTAGTGGCCAGGACGATTGGTTTTTCATCCAGGCTGCCCAGGTTCAATTCCTTAGCAGAGAAAGATCTCACTTTAAGCCATCACTCACTGTGGTCTCTTTGAAATGAAGGGAAGGGGCTGCCCCAGCACAAGGCCAACTCCCCATGGGCACAGACTGGCTTCTTCAGAACTGTTAGCACAAGTCCATGTGCCCAGTGCACAGTGAGGCCAAACAGACCAAAATGTTGGCGTTTGGAGCAGAGAAAGATTTATTGCAGGGCCATTCAGGAGATGGGTGGTTCATGCCCACAAATTATCCTGAATTATCTGAACCAATATTACAAAGGCTTTTTAAAGGCAAGGTGAGGAGCATGGTCTTTTGTTGCAAACTTCTTGGTGCAGACATCCTTTGTTCTTGCAGCTGTCCACAGGGGTCAGCTCATGATGGTCCTGTAAACCTCCAACAGACACAAGATTATACTTCAGAGAGGAGCTAAAACAGAGGATACGGGGGAAGATCCTGCCCCAAGAAGGCCTCAAAGTGTCCTACTTGACTACAATCAGCCTTGTCTTTGTGGTGTTGCCTTAAAATCCTGGACCTGGCACAGGGGGTTAAGGATCCTTCATTGCCAAAGCTGTGGCACAGACTGCAGATGAGACTTGGATTTGATCCCCAGTCTAGGAACTTCCATATATGGTGTGTGTAGCCAAAAAAGGAAAAAAAAATAGCACAGAATAAAATAAAATAGGATGGCAAACACATAAGGCAAATTTCTGATTTAGAATATTGGTAACAACATTTGAAAAAATAAAACCCAAGCAACCATCTGTCTTCAGTTTTTTAAATATTATTTTCCAGTAAATATTTTCTAGCTTCTGATGTAAGATTCATTTAGTATATTTTCATTTAAATTACTACCTTAATAAAAGTACTCCCATGCCCATCCCTTTAAAAGTAGATTAAAATAGGAAAAAAAAATACAAGGAGAAAATAATTAAAATGAAGTAAATCTTAAAAAGATCCACATGGATCTGGAGATTACTTGTATATGTCATGATGCGTTTTGTGCTTCTTTATAATTGATATGGAAAGGTAATATATAGCCTATTTGACTATGCTAAAAGTTCTAAAGAATATGAACATTTTCTATATAATTTCAAGTGGGAATAATATATCCATATCAACTGTTTGTGATTTTTGCCAAAGTTCATTTTTGAAGAATCACATGGTATATACTGTTAGAGAAAAGTACTTCCATGTGTGGTGGCTGGGTGCTCAGGTTCCACTGCTCTTTGTACTCGACAAGCCAGCTGACCTTTTGGAACCTCAGCCTGCTCAGTAAAAAATGGGCATAGCAATAGTATATACTAAACCTTTCACAGGTTGTTTTTTGGTATAAAATGGTACCTAAATATATGCATTTTTCTCTGTGAGAAGATTTTAAATTGAATATTCATTTAATTAATAGATATACATATATTTACATTTTTATTCCCCTGTGTCAGATTTGTTTTCTTGATTATTTCAAACTTTGAATTTATTTGGGTTAAGTGCTTTCATAATAACTGTATTCTTTTACTGTCTGCATGGTCCATAGAGATGTCTGGTTTTTCATTTCTCTTTAAAGGTTTTTTTTTATTATATTTGGTTTACAATGTTCTGTCAATTTATTCTCTACAGCAAAGCAACCCAGTTATACATATATATATATATTCTTTTCCTCATATTATCCTCCATCATGTTCCATCACAAGTGCTTGGATATAGTTCCCTGTGCTATACATCAGGATCTCATTGCTTATCCACTCCAATTGCAATAGTTTTCATCTACTAATCCCAAACTCCCGGTCCATCCCACTCCCACCTCATCACCTTGACAACCACAAGTCTCTTCTCCATGTCCATGAGTTTGCTTCTTTTCTGTAGCTAGGTTCATTTGTGCCATTATTATATTTCAGATATAAGTGATATCATATGGTAGCTGTTTTGTCTTTCTGACTGACTTCACTTAGCATGAGAGTCTCTAGTTTTATCCCTGTTGCTGCAAATGGCATTATTTTGTTCTTTTTCATGGCTGAGTAGTATTCTATGGTGTGTATGTACATCTTCTTAATCCATTCATCTGTCAATGGACATTAAGGTCCTTTCTTGACTGGGAGTGTCCATATGCTATGGATGTGGCCGAAAAAGAAAAAAAAAAAAGATGGTAAGAGTGAACATCCCTGTCTTATTCCTAATTATATTTACTTATGTGCTGATCTTTATTATTTCTTTCCTTCAGCTGACTTTGGGCTTGTTTGTTCTTTCGCTACTTCCTTGAGTTGTAATTATAGGTTATTTGAGATTTTTCTTTTATGATGTAGGTGTTGATTGACATCTCCTGATACTGCTTTTGCTACATCTTACAAGTTGTGTATGTTGTATTTTCATTTCCATCTGTTTCAAGATATTTTTTAATTTTGCTTTAAATTTCTTCTTTGATCCAAGATCATTAAAGAGTATGTTGTTTAATTTCCACATGTTTGTGAATTTCATCATTTTCCTTCTGTTATTGATTTATAATTTCATTCCATTGTGGTCAGAAAAGACATGGGATGATGTCAATCTTCTTAAATTTTTTAAGACTTGCTATGTGATCTATAATGTAATTTATCCTGAAAAATCCATATACACTTGAGAAGAAGGTGCATTCTGCTGCTGTTGGGTGTTAGATAAATATCTCTTTGGCCCATTGGTTTATACTGGTGTTCAACTCTGCTCTTTCCTTATTGACCTTTGTCTGGATGTTGCATCCATTATCAAAAGTGGAGTATTCAAGTCTCCTGCTATTACTGTATGGCTATCTATTTCTCTCTTTAGATCTGTAGATATTTGCTTTATATGTTTCGGGGCTCTGATGTTGTGTGTGTATATATTTATTTTTATATAATTTTTAAAGGTTACTTTTCATGTATAGGTATTACAAAATTTTGGCTATATTTCCCACATTGTAAAATATATGCTTGAGCTTATCTTATAACCAATAGATTGTACATCCCATTCCCTACCCCATAGTTCCTCCAAATGATAACCACTAGTTTGTTCTCTGTACCTGTGAGTTTGCTTCTACTTGTTACTTTCATTAGTTTGTTGCATTTTTGATTTCACATATAAGTGATAATCTTATAGTATTTGTCTGACATTTCATTTAGCATAATGCCCTCTGAGTCTATCTATGTTGCTGCAAATGAAAAATCTTCATTCTCTTTATGGCTGAATAATATTTGATTATTTATAGAATCTATATCTTTATACATTTATCTGTTGATGGACACTTAGATTGACTCCATATATTGTCTCTTGTAAATAATGCTGCTATAAATATTGAGGTATATGTATCTTATAAAATTTATGTTTTTGTTTTGTTCAGATATATAGCCAAAAGTGGAATGGGTGAAATTATATTTATAATAGTTATATTTATTACATATGAGGGCCGAGACCTCCTATTCTGCCATATTACTGGTATCGCTCCCCCTCTCCAAATACTCTCGTAACGCTCTACCCTTAGAACAAAACCCACACTTCACTCACAGCCCTTTAGGTCTTAGAGGTCCCACATCTCCAGCCTCCTCAGCTTCCAACTTCCTCCTGGCTTATCTTTGTCCAGCCATACATCTTCCACTCCTTCCCTCACATAGCCAAGCTCCTCAATGTCTGCATTTTGGTAATTGCTGTTCCCTTTGCCTGGAAAATCTATTCCTGGCTGTTCATTTAGCTGGCTCCCTCTCATCGTTTGGATTTCAGCTGAAACAGGAGCTCCTAGGATAGGGTTATCCTGTTTCCCTATCCGAGTTGTGCTCCCCAGCGCATCCATGAATCTCTACCATGTGACCTCTTTCTTCCTTCTGTGTCTGCCTTATCACTATATCCATTGCCAATCCCCCGTAGACTTCTTTTAAAACACTTCAAATGGTAACATAACAGTCCATGTTTAAGATGCCATACTTGACTTCATCCTTTTCTATTTGTGGATATTTAGTAGTTTCTAAAATAATACTGCAATGAAAGTCTCTGTGCATAAGATTTTTTTTTTCTTTGTCCATGCCTCTGGTTATTTTGTTCAGTAATGTCTAAGAAATAGAAGTATTGGCTCTGTCATAGAGCATGAGTATGTGTAAGGCTCCTTCATACACATATCCACACTGCATTCCAGAAAGTCTGACTGAAGCTCTGATATAAGTCCGACCATCCCTAAGTGTGAGAGCTGAGAGACAAGAGATGAGTCTTTACATGATCAGTGCACATGAGTCATCTGGGGATATGAATAAAATTCAGATTCTGATGCAGGAGGGCTGGAGTGGGGCCTGAGATGCTGCATTTCTAACAAGCTCCCCAGAGAATTAATCCAAAGGCCCTCATCCTGCCTGTTCTCTCCTGTCAGTGTCTGGGCTCCATATTGACACAGTTCCTGGGGACCTGTGCCTCTGCCTGGACCTCAGCTTCCCACGTCAGTTGCCCCAGCAGGAAAGCCTGTGCGTGTTTGCACTCTGCTTGCCTCAGGCATTATCTGCATATGGCTCTCAACTCCGGGCTTCAGAATCCCGATGTTATGTATGGTCCTCAGAGGTTCTCAGCTACATTTTAATTAGGTGGGGAGTGAACTTATTCCTTCTGATCCCAGGATGTTCCACTGCCCTGGGTGTGATAGTGGGCATCTCTGACTACTTTTCCTGCCTACACTCTCTCTCTCTTAACCCTATGCCAATAGTACCTGTTTTTTTTTTTTTTTTTTTTTTTTTTTTTTTTCCATGAAGCCTCCTTCCCACCAGCCTTTCATAATCCATGTGTTTGGGGGAGAGTTAACTTTGTATAATAACAGAATCAAAAGGAGAGCATATACACTATCAGGATTTGCCCTGCTATGTAAAATAATGGAAGCAGTGGACTAAACTGTGGACGGAAAGATTTGGGGGAATACTATTGTGGCCACTGGTGTTTTTGAAAGCAAATGTGAGTAGATACAATATCCAGTTTACATACATTTAGTCTTTTTCCTTTCCAGTCAGTCCCAGATAGTGATTTTTAGTAAAGTAAGTTACTTTCAGTGACGACCATGCAAAGAAAGAAATCATTGTGGATTTTTTTAGGGCAGGGGGAGAAGGTCATAATTGCACTTATCAGGTGAAGAAATAAAAGCCTCATACTTTAGAACAGGAGGCAAGAAGCACAATTGAAATCTAGACACCTTCAAGTTGGAGTTATTTTCTTGGATGTTGCCATTTGAGTCTTGGTTCTCAGGACCTGGGGGGACACAGCTCTTGCTGGCATATGGATCTGAGGAAGAATGGAAGCATTTTTAAGAACTTCTGAGGAATATTTCCTATTACCAGAAGTGCAAGGCAATTAATATTTAAGTTTTTCTTCTTTCTTGAGTATCGTATAGTTCATTTTCTAATGCTCAGACATGAGAAGAAGTGGATACTTCAAAGTTAGAAAACATGCCAAAAAAGAACTTTATGGTGGGGTTACACTTGCTGTCTCATCTGGGAATAGAAGTCCAGCCAAAGAGGGCACTTCTGGCTGTGGTCATTTCTCAGAAGTTCCTGCTTTTGATCTGAGAAGAGGAGTTCCAAGAAGGGTATTTCTCTGCATGAGTTGAATCTCAGGTATCTTCAGTTTAATTTGTCTTTATACCAATCCTGGAGGTCCAACTGGCTCTCCATACCTCCAAATTTGTTATTATTTAAGATCCATTGATCTATTATGAGCCCCTTGTGTTTTCCACATGAACTGTTGTGGTCAGTTTCAATACACCATGTGGGATTTTGGTAGGGATTCTTTTATCTTTAGATCTATTTGTGGGATATTGACATCTTAGTAGAATTAAGCCTTCCAATCCACGAATATGGGATTGTTTCCCACGAATGTAGGTCTTTCTTCATTGATCTCAACAGAGTATTGTGTTTTCAGTGCAGAAGTCTTGGACTTCTTCCTCACCTCTACAGGATGCTCATTTAGAAGATACACAATCTCCTGGTGAATCTTGCTATAGCCCCACCATGTATTGCCATGTAGCTGGCCTATAACTGGGCCACCAAAATGTTTTGCCCTTCTCTTGATTCTTAATTCCTTTAGAATTCATTATTTTACTCTCATAAATGCTTATTGTCCTTGCAACAATCTTATAAAAATTAAAATGAAGTAATGGACTTTATCCCATAAATTAGTGATGAACGGATGATTTCTCTTTTTTCCTCTTAACATTTTTAAATGATTTTTTATTGTTTCCATTATAGTTGGATTACAGTGTTCTGCCAATGTTCTACTCTACAGCAAAGTGACCCAGTAACACACATCTATATACATTCTTTTTCTTACATTATCCTCCGTCATGCTCCATCGCAAATGACTAGATATAGTTTCCAGTGCTATGCAGCAGACTGATTCCATCTTTTTAGAATTATTAAAGAATTATATATTACATTATAAATAATGGAAATATCACCTAAAGGAGTAGAGGTTTTAAAATCCCACACTTTGAGATGACTGTTATGCATGGTTTGGTGCCTATGTCTCAAGGATCTGTCTCTTATTCTGTCTTTTTATCACATTCACATGCAAGCAGATTCATTGATTCACTGATATCTGTGCTAGTTTCACATATATTTGGTCTTACAGATGGGATCCAGGATGCAGATGGTTGGTCCAAATGCATCCCAAATAAGAAAACTCTGAGGTCTCCATTCTTGACAGCTCGAGATCCTGTACCCACTTTCTCAGCTACACAGACATTATTTGTCCATGTGGACCAGAACTCATGGATCCCATCCCCTCTCCATGAACATTCATGTTGTTTCCAATTTCCTACTGTGTCAACTCGTGCTCTGATGGATACCCTTGTAAAGACATCTTTGAAAATTTGAGCAAGAATTTCAATGATCAACTCAAAGGATCAGCACTGCTAGGAAAGGGATGCATCTGTGGGACTTTGCTGGGTCCTGCACACTGTTCTAGAAAGGACTGTCCATTCATGCTTCTGTCTCAGAGATTTGCTGTGGCCCTCTGCTTCCTCACATTTTCACCTGGGCTGGTGGTCACCAGACTAACAACCTGCCAGTGTGATGATGACCAATGCTGTCTCCATAATGTTCCCATTTGTGTGTATCCTCATCTGCATGGTCAAGCATTTCTAACATGGATTGGCCATATGCATGGCCTCTTGTTGGAATTGCATGCGTTTGCTCTGTTTCTTGTTAGAACATTGGTTTTTGAGAGGTTTTTGATGCACAGGGATGTTCAACATTTCTCTGACCTGGGGTTATGTGGAAAGACTTCCCAGTGTGTGGTTTGCCTTTCCAGCTGCCTTTTTTGTTGTTGTTTGTTTGTATGTGCTGTATGCACGTGTGTGTGTGTGGTTTTATGTGCATGTGTGTGATGGCATCATTGGAAGAGCTAAGCATTCCCATCTGTCTTCTGCCTTCTGGCTCTGGTGTCACCTTAGAACAGCAGAGTCTACCCTGAGGTTATGCACATATTATTTTCAAGAGCTTCATTTTGTATATGTCATATTTAATTAATTGGATTTCCCTTTCATATAACAAAAAACACTATTTCAAATAAACATGAAAACAAAAAGTCATAAATGCCTCTTAAAATATGTGGGCAGACACAAAAAGCCACAGTTTGTAAGGTTTCATTTCTAGAAAACATCCAGAATAGGTAAAGATGAAGAGAAAGAAAGGATTAGTTGTTGTCAGGGGCTGGGAGAGGGAGGAATGGGGACTCTGCTTTGGTTTTGTTTTGGGGAATGAAACAATCTGAAACTAGCCGGTGGTGATGGTTACACACATTGGGAATGCTTCTGAGTTATAGTTTAAAATGGAAACCCCTTAAATGTTATTATTTTAAACATAAATTTTTAAATTATTATTATTATTGTATTACTTTGAATATAAAAATATAGAACCTATTAAATAATGTGACAGAAACAAACAAACAAACAAGTAAATAAAAACATATAGAAAATACAACATGGAAAAGGAAGTAATGTTCAGGTGTGGGAGTTGGTTGATGGTGTGGAACCGAGATGACAATGAGGGTATTTGCAGAGCCATTGCGCCCATGGGTTCAGTGACTGCTGAAGTGGCTCCTGCAAGTGCAGGAACAGAAGCAGCAGTAGTTGCGGGATCGACCACCAGGGGCATTAGTTCTTGACCTGGATCTTGGTCTCCTGCAAGGTCAGGTGCATGTTCTCTCTTGAGGAGTGGTAAATCCTCATTGGGCTGGACGTCTGCTACAGAAACAGGTGCAGGTTCTCCCTGCAGGAACTGTGGATCACGACCTGGTCGTGGGTCTCCTGCAGAAGTACGTGAAGTTTCTCCTGCAGAAGCTCTGGATCCTGACAAGGCTATGGGTTACCTTCAGGGGCAAGTGCAGGTTCTCAGGCAGGAGCTGTGGATCTCAACCTGGTTCAGGATCTACTACAGAAGCACAAGTAGGTTTTCCCTTCAGGAGCTAAAGATCCTGACCTGACTCAGAGTCTCTTGCAAGAGTAGGTGCAGGTTCTTTCTATAGGATTTGTGGATACTGACCTGGCTCAGAATCTCTTGCAGAAGCAGGTGCAGGTTTGCATTGCATTTTTTGCATCCTGACCTGAATCTCGATCTCCTGCAGGATCAGGTTAAGTTTCTCCCTGGTGGTGTTCTGGATTCTGACATGACTCTGGATCTCCTGAGGAGCAGGTGCAGTTATTCCTTGTAGGAGTGGTAGAGCCTGTCCTGGGTCTGGGTCTCTTTCAGGATCTGATACAGGATCTCCCTGCAGGAGTTGTGGATCCTGTCCTAACCCTGGATCTCCTGTAGGAGCAAGTGCAGATTCTCCTTTTAGTTGTGAATCCTGGCCTGGCTTTGGATCTCTTGCAGGAGTAAGTTCAGGTTCTCCATGCAGGTATTGTGGATCCTGACCAGGCTCTGGGTCTCCTGCAGGGGTAGATGTGGATACAAGGTGGGGTGGCCCTCAGAGGTGGTGTGGCATACCAGCCCCTCACCCACAGAGAGAGATTGAGTGGCTCTGCCAATCAACCCACCTCTGAGCTCTGGTGTGGGGTTCTGCAACAACAAGACTAGCAGTCAACCTAGCCCAGAGGTATCAGAGTCCTGCATGGCCATCCTCACTGCTGCTTCTGCCCACCCAACCTTCTCTAAGATCAGGCCCATACCTGTGTCTACTCAGATATCCACCCAGGAGGAAAAAATATTCCTAGAGTTGTGATAAATCTTAAGCAGAAGGGCACTTCTCTATCTCTCCATATCCTCACACAGCCATCTTTGATCTGGGGTTTGGACATGAGTGTCCCACAAGGCATCTGAACTGTCATCAGCCTAGTCTTGCTAGAGGCAGACCCACCCTCCTAGACCCTCCCCGCTCCTGCCTCCACACATACTGGGTGGACACAGTGGGCTACCTAGCTGGGATCAGAGTGGTGGCCTGGCCTAGCCTTGCCTACCTTTAGCCTCCCTTGTTACCTTTGGTTTCTCCTGGGAAAATGGCCATAGGTGCCTCAAATGAGACCTGATTCAGTGCCTACAGCATTGAAACAGGCTGCTTCTGCTGGCTTCCCCAAGACCACAACACAACACAACATGTTCACTCAAGGGTCTCCAATGAAGTGAGCTGTGTAGAAGGCTCATCTAGAATGTGGGTGCCTGGTTACCCAGGTTCCAAGTTCTGTTGGCCTTTCTTACCAGGGAAGTGAGGTCACTTTTTGAGATCTTCTTACACAGGCTTCAGCCTTACACAAAGCTGCCCAAGGACACCTCTGGTATGCTGACCACTCGGCCCCTACTCCAGGCCAAGTCTAAGCACAGTGACACCAACACAGTCCTCCACCAAATCTCTTGGGAGGCCTGGGTGCCACCAGGGCCCCAACTCTGAGGATGCAGTTGGGTTTGGATGCAGCTTCTCCTCCTCACCAGTGATGTAACCCTGGATGAGCCACATGCCTCTCAGGAAATCCACATCCTCCATCTGCACAGAGGAGGTCGCTCCAGCCTCTACTTCCCAGAGAGCCACTGGGTACATAGACCTTTAACAACTGACGGTGCCCATAAAACCCATGGGCTGCAATCCCATGGAACTCATCACAGACTTGGCAAAGGAAAGGTGACATAAAGAGCTGGTGTAGCATAAAATACAACTGAGACAGGCCTGGGTCTGCTCTGGGATCTAAGGAAAGTCATTCCCCTTCCTGCCTGTTTCCTAGTCCCACCGTGGGAGGGTTGAAATTCGGTAAAATCCAGGGATCGCCACTCTGGCACACAACCTCCCAGGTCCTCTTGTTATATTTAGGTTTAAGTCCACGTGTCTCATCTGGGCCCTTGTGGTGGGCTGCCCCCACAACAGCTCCCAGCATTCTTGCCTCCTGGTCAAACACCTCCAATGTAACCCCCCCTCACCCCCCCGCAGTGGATGCACATTGTCAGTGGGTTCTAACATGCAGTCCAGTTTAGGAAAATTGTGGGAGTTCTACTCATTCCCCTTTTCCTGTGTTCATTCTCTCTGTCCCTCAGTGCTCATTCCCTCTGACTCTTTATATGTCTTTCTCTTTTTCTCCCTTTCTTTGTTTTTGTCTGTTGATCTTTCTTTGACCCTTCTTTCTCTCTCCACACCCCACCCTGCCTCTCTCTCTCATATACATATTTGGACGTTTTGGTGACTTCCATATATTGGATATTGTCAATAAAGCTGCCATTTGTTTAGGGGTACATATAACTCTTTTTTTAAAAAAAATTATTATAGTTGATTTACAATGTTCTGTCAATTTCTGCTGTACAGCAAAGCAATCCACACACACACACACACACACACACACATTCTTTTTTCTCACATTATCCTCCATCATGTTCCATCACAAGTGATTGGACATAGTTCCCTGTGCTATGCAACAGCATCTCATTGCTTATCCACTCCAGTTGCAAAAGTTTGCTTCTATTAACCTCAAATGCCCAGTCCATTTCACTTCCTCCCCCTCTTCCTTGGCAACCACAAGTCTGTTCTCTATGTCTGTGATTTGTTTCTTTTCTGCATATAGGTTCATTTGTGCCATATATTAGATTTCAGATATAACTGATAACATATGGTATTTGTCTTCTTCTTTTGTTTTTCCTTTATTTTTCATCTTTTATGGCTGCACCTGAGGCATACGGAGGTTCCCAGGCTAGGGGTCAAATCAGAGTTACAGCTGCTGGCCTACGTCACAGCCACAGCAACACCAGATTTGAGCAGAGTTTGTAACCTACACCACAGCACATGGCAACACCAGATCCTCTTCCACTGTGTGAGGTCAGTGATCAAACCTATGTCCTCACGGATGCTAGTCAGATTCGTTTCTGCTGAGCCATGATGGGAACTCCCTATCTTTCTCTTTCTGACTTACTTCACTTAGTATGAGAGTCTCTAGTTCCATCCATGTTGGTGCAAATGACAATATTTTGTTCTTTTTTATGGGTGAGGAGTATTCCAGGTATATATGTACCACATCTTCTTAATCCTTTCATCTGTCAATGGACATTCAGGTTGTTTCCATGTCTTGGCTATTGTGAATAGTGCTGCAATGGACATAGGGGTGCATGTATATTTTTGAATGAAAGTTTAGTCCAGATATATGCCCAGGAGTGGGATTGGTGGATCATATGGTCATTCTATATTTGGTTTTCTGAGGTACCACATACCATTTTCCATATTGGTTGTACCAATTTACATTCCTACCCAACAGTGTAGGAGGATTTTCCTTACTTCACACCCTCTCTAGCATTTGTGATTTGTAGACTTACAAATAACAGCCATTCTGACTGGTGTGAGGTGGTACCTCATTGTAGTTTTGATTTTCATTTGGCTAACAATTAGTGATGTTGAACATTTTTTCATGTGCTTGTTCACCATCCATACATCTTCTTTGGATAAATGCCTATGTAGGTCTTCTACCTATTTTTCATTTAGGTTGTTTTATTGCTGTTGAGTTTTATGAGTTGTTTGCATATTTTGCAGACTAAGCCCTTGTCAGTTTCATCATTTGCAACTATTTTCTCCCATTCCATTGGTTGTCATTTTGGTTTTTTTTTATGGTTTCCTTTGCTGTGCAAAAGCTTGTCAGTTTATTTAGGTCCCATTGGTAAATTTTTGTTTTTATTTCTATTGCCTTGGGAGACTGACCTAAGAAAACATTTGTTAGGTTGATGTCAGGGAATGTTTGCCTATGTTCTCTGACAGGAGTTTGATGGTATCTTGTCTTATGTTTAATTCGTTAAGCCAGTTTGGGTTTATTTTTGTGCATGGTGTGAGGGTATTCTAGTTTCACTGATGTACATGCAACTGTCCAGTTTTCTCACACCACTTGCTGAAGGGACTCTCTTTTTCCCATTTTATATTTTTGCTTCCTTTGTCAAAGAAAATTGTCCTCAGGTTTCTGGGTTAATTTCTGGGTTCTCTATTCTGTTCCATAGCCTGCATATCTGTTTGTGTACCATTACCATACTGTCCTGATTACTATAGTGTTGTAATATTGTCTGAAGTCCAGGAAAGTTATGTGTCCTGCTTGTTTTTTTTCCCCTCAGGACTACTTTGGCAATTCTGGGTCTTTTATGGTACCACATAAATTTTTGGAATTTTTTCCCTAGTTCTGTGAAAAGTGCTATGGGTAATTTGATAGGTATCACATTGAATCTGTAGATTACTTTGGGTAGTATGGACATTTTAAAAATTATTACTCAATGAATTTATTACATTTATAGTTGTACAGTGATCATCACATGTATGGACATTTTAATGATATTAATTCTTCCAATCCAGGAACATGGAATATCTTTTTATTTTTTTGAATCACCTTTAATTTTCTTGATTAATGTTTTACAGTTCTCAGCATATAAGTCTTTCACCTCTTTGGTCAGGTTTGTTCCTACATTTTTAATTTTTTGGATGTGATTTTAAAAGCTATTGTATTTTTATATTCTTTTTCTAATATTTTATTGTTAGTATATAGAAATGCAACCAGTTTCTTAATGTTACTCTTGTGTCCTGCTTCTTTGCTGCGTTTGTTGATCAGTTCAAGTAGTTTTTACATGGAGTCTAGAGTTTTCTCTGTATAGTATCATGTCATTTGCATATGGTGACAATTTTACCCCTTCTCTTCCCATTTGGATATTTTTTATTTCTTTTCTTTGTCTGATTGCTGTGGCTAGGATTTCCAATACTATGTTAAATAAAAGTGGTGAGATCCTTATCTTTTTGCTGATTTTAATGAGAAGGCTTTCATCTTTTCTTGGTTTTTCATTTCTGATAGCAGTGATTTGCATTTTCTCAATTTTTTTCTTGCCTGTGGTTTCATCTAATTTTTTAATATTTTCAGTGAAACATCTATAGGTTTTATTGATTTTCTCTAAAGGTTTTCCACATCGTGATATTTGATTTACCTTTACTATTTTTTTGTCATCTAGTAGATTATTGCAGGTTTTTTTTTTTTTTTTTTTGACTGAATGTGCAGCATGCAGAAGTTCTCCATCCAGAGATCAAATCCATGCCACAGCAGTAACCAGATCCACAGTAGTGACAATATAGGATCCTTAACCACTAAGCAACCAGGGATCTCCTCTAGCTCTTTGATATGCACAGATACATCTTAATTATAATTCTTTTTGGGCTTCTGCTATATGCATTTTAAGATGTACATTTTCTCTTTTAGAAAGAGTTCCTTGGTGGTTCAATGGATGAAGGCTCTGGGGTTGCCACTGCTGTGGTGCAGGTTTGATCCCTGGCCTGGGAACTTCTGCCTGCCAGAGATATGGACATAAAAGAAAAAAAAAAGAAATGCTAAGCTGAATCATACAAGTTTTGGCATGTTGTTACAATATCATTCAATTAAAAATACTTTATCAATTTTAATAATGTCATGTAATGATTTATCTTTTACTCATGAGGTATATAGAAGTATATGCTTAATTTCCAAGTATCAGGAGTTTCTCCTAATATTTGGTTGCCTATTTCCAGCTTAATTATATTATATATAGCAGAAACCATCATTTGTATGTGTAAAATAATATAGATAATTATTATAGTCTAGCATATGATATGTTTTAGTTACTATATTATGCACACCTGAAAATAATATGTATTGAAATTTCCCATGTGGTGCAGCAGGTTAAGGATCTCATGTTGCTACAGTTGTGGTGCAGGTTGCAACTGCGGCCATCATGGGCTTGATGCCTGGCCCAGGAACTTCAACATACTGTGGGCAGGGCCAAAAGAAAAACAAAACAGAAAGAAAAGAAAATCCTAAGAAGAAAATATGTATTCTTTCATTCTCCTGTGTGATGTTTTATTGTTGTTAAATAGGTCAAGTGTGTAAATAATAATAACTTGGATATTATTACTAATATTTTTTCTGATTGTTTTATTAGTTACTGAAAGGTATGTGTTAACATCTCCAGAATGTTTTAAAATTTATCTACTTCTCCTTTTAGGTTTTACAATTCATGCTTTATAATTCTTAAGGTTATGTTATTAGAAAGAGATTTATAATTATTATAATTCCTTGGACTTTGACCTATTTATCATCATGAAATATCCTTCATTTTTTTGATGTTTCTTGTTTTAAAGTCTAGACTTTCTGATATGGTATAACTATATCATATATCTTTTGGTATTTACATAGTACATATTTATATATTGTATATTGTATACTTTTTTATCTTTTTTTTCTGCCTCCCCCTACCCCCCTGGTGCTAAACAGACAATCTTCCTGTTCAGTAATTCTCTATTTTTTGGTTTCTAATCTGCTATTAAACATATATTAAATGCTAAGTTTCAGTTATTATATTTGTTTGTTTGTTTTGATTTTTAGGACTGCCCCTGTGGCACATGGCAGTTCCCAGGCTAGGGGTCAAATTGGAGCTGTAGCCACCAGCCCATGTCACAGCCACAGCAATGTGGGATCCCAGCTGCATCTGTGTTGGAGACCTGCTGAACTGCTGAACTCTGCAGAAGGCAAGTATCTGCTGACTAGAGTTCTAAAGTACAAGATCTCCTTCAAAGATAAGATAAGGGAGCTATACATTAACCATACTATTCTATAAGCAGCTGCACTATGTCCTAGAGGTATGCACTAGTAATTTCCTTGCTAGTAGTTTTCTTTGTTATTCACTAAGAGACAGCTTTGTCATTACCTATGCCTGTTCCTGCTCACTAACCTACATACCTCAACTTCCTTAACAAAAGTCTTGTGGGCTAAAGCCTAGGCACCTTTGTTCTGTGGAACAGTGTGCCTCCTGGTCCCCCACTTTCTAAATGTAAGAGTCTTGTGTGTTTTGTTATACCACACCATCCCTCTTTCAGGATCTCCTGTTGCCCTGCAGTGCTGCTGAATGCTGCTTGTATGTGACCTATTCCAAGGCTAACAGCAATGCCAGATCCCCAAACCACTGAGCGAGGCGAGGGATAGAAACTGCATCCTCATGGATACTAGTTGAGTTCATTACCACTGAGCCATGGAGGGAACTCCTATTATGTTTTAGTTCTAAAATAACCAAGTGACTATTTAATTCTTTTCATTAAGGATTCTAATCTTATGGTGAATTTCCCCATCTTTTCAACTATTTTTAAGAAATTACTTCTATTTAGCTAAAAGATATATATAACAACTCTAATATGTGTATAATCCATAGGTCTGTTTTTGTTGTCTTCAGTCTTTTTATTCTACCTTCTGGCACACTTGGATTATTTTAAAATTCTTTTCTGATATATAGAAAATTATAGAGATAATTTGAGACTTTGGATGATATCCCATTTTAGATGACTTTTTAAAAAAAATTCAGGCAGTCAGAATAAGGAGAAACTATCAAATATGGAGATCAAGCTGTTTGATGCTAGGAATCAATTTTTGAAGGTTTATCTGTTTCAAATTCATTACACATCAGCAATGTAGCCCTGTCAGAGTTCCTAACTGGAATTCTATTTTTGTTTGTGTATTTATTTGTTTTTTGTTTTGTTTTTGTCTTGTCTCAAGACCCATAAGAAACTACTAAATGCTCTGCTCCATTTCCCACCCTCTTTATCTGAAACTTAGTCTCATATATTCTTGGCCATAAGCCAAAACTACTTTAAGAAGAAGAGCACCATGGAATGTTGGGTTTATCTCAATGCACTGCTGACCTCTCTGGGACCTAATTTTACCAAATATAAAATTTGTTGGGAGTTCCCATCATGGCTAAGTGGTAAGCGAAGTCGACTAGGATCCATGAGGTTGCAGGTCTGGTCCCTGGCCTTGCTCAGTGGGTTAAGGATCTGGCCTTGCTGTGAGCTGTGGTGTAGGTCGCAGATGTGGTTCAGATCTGCATTGCTGTGGCTGTGGCATAGGCAAGCAGCTGCATCTCCAGTTTGATCCCTAACCTGGGAACTTCCATATGCTACAGGTGTGGATCTAAAAATTTTTATAGGGAAAAAAAAAATAGAAAGTTCTAACATAGACTTATGATTAAACTAAAACCTCCTAGCCATCCTGGTTTATAAAAGAACTTTCCTGATCTGGTTAATGTTATATGCCAATACCTTACCTCAGATATTAATGGAAATTAATTAAAATCTTAAAAGAAAACAGATTTATTCCTTTAGAGTGGGAATAAAATTAGGCTACCCACTATTTTTCCCACTATTAAACATTCTCCAAGATATCCTGGATACTGGAAGTGGGAAGAAAAATAAATATTTGTATTTGATAGAGCTATCTAAATGATAAAAAAATTGAATCTATAAAAATCAATAATTCCATACATTGGTAAAACCAACTTCAATTTTTAATAAAACAAAGCCATTTCTCACAATAGTAACAAACAATTAAAAATGCCTACAAACTGACTTATTCTAAAGTGAATAAGACCTCACTGAACAAAACTTTAACTTCTAATAAGATTATATAGCAAATAATCTGACTGAATGGAGAGCTGCTTATTTTCTTGGATGAAATAACATAATATAAAATGTGCAATTCTCTTACATGAATCTTCAGAGGTAACTCAACCCAAATAAAATTTCAGTTACATTTGTTGCAACTTTATCACCTTAAAACTTCAATTGAAGAATGATTCCAGGAATAACTCAATGCATTGCTGTAGCCATTAGCCTACAACACAGCCACAGCAACACAGGATCTGAAACACATCTGCAACCTACACCACAGCTCATGGCAATGCCAGATACTTAACCCACTGAGCAAAGCCAGGGATCGAACCTGCAACTTCATGGTTCCTAGTCAGATTCATTTCTGCTGCCCCATGATAGGAACTCCTCAATGCACCTTTAAAAAGGAGAGTAAGAAAAGAAACCAGCCCTACCAATATTAAGTAATTCTATAAAGCAAGGCAAGTACAACAGGATAGAGTTGGCGTAAGAACAGATAAATGGACAAAATGGAAGAAATTGATAGCTTATGAATTGAATCACTTATATTTGGGATTAAATGTAATTAAATATTGCACCTTCCTCAAATCAATCAATCCTCCCTACCAAAAAACAGGACAGTAGATGAATGGATAAATAAACTGTGGTACATCCAAACAATGGAATATTATTCAGTGCTAAAAACAAATGAGCTCTTAAGCCATTGAAAGACAAGGAAGAATCTGGAAAGCATATTATTAATTGAAAGATGCCAATCTGAAAAGGTTACAAATTGTATGATTCAAACTGTATGACATCTGGAAAAGGCTAAAGTAGGAAGACAGTACAAAGATCAGTGGTTGCCAGAGGTTGAGGAGTGGAAGAGGGGTTGTATCGATAGGTGGATCATAAGGGATTTTTAGGGCAGTGAAAATATTCTATATGACACCATAATGTTATCATACAATTTTCCAAGTCCATAGACTATACAACATTAAGAATGAATTACAGTGTAAATTATGGAGTTTGGATAATTATGATGTTTCAATGCAGGTTGTAACTGATGCACCACTGGTGAGTGATGTTGAAAATGGAGGAGACTGTGTCTGGGAGACAATCTCTATGCCTTCCCCTTGATTTTGCTGTAGACCTAAAACTGTTCTAAAAAAGAAAAGTCTTTAAAATAAAATAAAATACTGCCACTCATTGCAAATCAGTGGCACTAATAAATTTTATGGTACAACCCAGGTATAACCACTAGGACTATTTTTAGCTCATTTTCTGACAGATTTCTCTCTACATGTAAATATTCTATACAAACAAATGCACAAAACTTCAAAAGTTCAAGCAAAAACATAAAACACTGATTAATTTGATTACCACAAAATTAAGGATTTATATTAAACAAAAGTCTATGAACAAAGTTAATTTTTAGAATTGGTGAAAATATTTTCAATGTCTAAATTAGACGAGATATTCATATCTACCATTATCAAGGCATGTCTGCAAATTGCAAGAAAAAGATAGTAATAGGACAGGAACAGGCAATTTATAGGAGGAAAATTCAATGTTTTTAAGCATATGTTTTAATTAATTAGTAACTGGAGAAATTAAAAATAAAATAATATCAGGAGCTCCCATCGTGGCACAGAGGAAATGAATCCAACTAGGACCATGAGGTCAAGGGTTCGATCCCTGGCCTCAGTCACAGACAAAGCTCGGATCTGGCATTGCTGTGGCTGTGGCTAGGCCGGCAGCAACAGCTCTGATTAGACCCCTAGCCTGGGAACCTCCATATGCCTCGGGTGCAACCCTAAAAAAAGACAAAAAAAATCAAATACACTATTGTATACTTTTTAGGCTGGAAAACTTAGTAAGCTCTGTTGGCAGCTCTGTGGGGTATAGGAAGTCTCCTGCTTGCCCTTCTGAGGTGAGCCATGCACTCGTGGAAGAGTAAAGTCCTGCCAGAGTGCTACTCTGTTCATTAGGTATGTGCATAGGTCACCCAGCAATTCTGCTTGAGAAAATTTTACATGGTTCACAAAGGACATGTACAAGGAATTGCCCATAAAGGACATGAGAGTGGGTACAGGATTCTTTCATTGACAGCAAGCAGAGGAACATGGCAGCTGCACTCTGGAATATTATGTGTGGTCAGCCACCCGTTTTGTAAGTAAAATTTTTTTGCAACAAAGCCATGCCCATTCGTGTTTGTATAGTCTATGACTGCTTTTGCCTACAAGATAGAGTTAAGTAGTGTGAGGGAAACCATACAATGCACAGAACCTAAAATATTTACTATCTGGTTCATTCAGCCAATTCCTTTATTCCCATTAATCTTGCTGATTATTTATATTTACTTAGAGTTGACATAAATTATTGGGGATCATTCTCCTGCTTTACACAGTGGGGTAAAAGAGTAAGGGAAAGTAAAAGCTAACATGATTTAAACATTTATAGTATATTGACATTGCACTAAAAATTTTATAATTTTTATTCAATTAAGCACTCACAATTCCAAGAAATGGAGACACAACAAGGTTAAGTACATAGCCCAAATTTAAACAGCAAATGCAGTGAAAACAGGATTATCATGGGATTACTTAAGAAACCACACTCTTAACTCCTGAACTATAAGGTGATACACTTTCCTTATAGGGGAAAATGAATGGTGAATAAAAACATATAGCAACAGATTAAGTAGCTGTCTGTACCATCACCACACAGTCAGTCCACATTCTGTTTAGGGGCCTCAAAACTGTCTAACAAAGGGCACTGAAAGTGACTTACAAAATGTATCTTAGGAGGAGCTACCCCTGGAAAAGTCAAATGATTTTCCTGTTCAGGTTTACAATACTGATCCCAACTTTGTAAGAATGGATACACAAATGAATGCACTGTAATCCCCAAATCTGAAGCAGGAATATACTGAAACAACAGGTGCAACTACTGTGGTAGAAGAGCATGAAGGCTGTATGTGCTGAAGGGGACCTTGGCAATTGCTCAGTCCAAATCCTTTATTTACTAGATGAGGAAACCGAAGTCCCAAAGTTCAGAGAACTGCTGAGAATTCACTTCCACAGTGTAAGACCTGGGACTAGAAAAACATATTCCAATGTTTATGCTATTGACAGAGTCATAGGGAGTGAAGATTAGGGACAATATACATACATAAAAGAAATACCTAATAGGGTCCCTGGCACAGAATTATTAGACATACAACAAATGCCTCCATCCCTCTCTTTCTCTGTGTATTTTCCTTTCCCATCCAATATTGAACTTCGGTTACTCTCTACTGTGGGGAAAGGTAGACTAAATCATTTACCACCATTTCAGACTTTATGATATCTATTTCTTTGGGAATATTCAAATTTACCAGAGTGGCCTGAAACCATAAATAGTTTGATATTCAATGAAGATATACCCCAACTATAAAACAAATCCTGCAGAATTTAGAAAACGACTCTAGGTCATATACAATTTGAAACAGATATGGAAGCCTGAGTTTATAAATGTTCTGCCACAAACCAGGTTTATAATGGATTTTCTTTATAATTCTTGCATAGTTACACAGACAGAACATTTGGCATATCATTCATTTATTTATTTTCTGAGGTCATGCTGATAATTTCAGTTTGTATTAACTGCTGAGTTGAATTGGTGAGTGTTTCTGATGCTTGAATAGGTTGCCAGCATGTAAAATTGGGTAAGGAGATAAACTGTATGTCATAGTTTGTTCTATTTTTATATTTGATATCTACTTAATTCTTTCTATACTTCTCAAGAAAGCCCTCACAGGTAATGTTTCTCTCCAGGTTTCTGTATAAATACATTACTACCATGGAGTAACATATTTAATTCCACAAGCACATAAGAAATTCATTTTAGAGGCTATTTCAATAAAATAAAATAAAATAACCTATTCAGGTAAAGTTTAAAATCTTTTTTTTTTTTTTTCGTCTTTTGTCTTTTGTCTTTTTAGGGTCATACCTGTGGCATATGGAAGTTCCCAGCTTCCCAGGTTAGGGATCAAATCAGAGCTGCAGCTGCTGGCCAACACCACAGCCATAGCAACGCCAGATCTGAGCTGAGTCTGGGACCTACACAACAGCTCACGGCAATGCTGGATCCTTAACCCACTGAGCGAGGCCAGGGATTGAACCTGCAACCTCATGGTTCCTAGTTGGATTCGTTCCTGCTGCGCCACGAAGGGAACTCCTCTTACTATTATCTTTTTATTTTTTAATTTTATGACATACAAGTTAAAAAGAAAAGAGATCGATCACTTGCTCTTTAGTCTCTGGAGAGAGAGTAAAGTGGGTAGTTGGGAGACAATTTGATTAGCAAGCAAAGTCCATATCTAACATTCCAATTGGTCTCTTCCCAGCAGCATTGTTCAAGTTTCTCTGAAATAGTAGTTCAACATTGGGTATGTACGCAGTAAATGGAAAATATCACCCCCTGGAGTTCCCGGAATGGCACAGCAGAAACAAATCCGAGTAGGAACCATGAGGTTGCGGATTCATCCCTGGCCTCGCTCAGTAGGTTAAGGATCCCGCATTGCGGTGAGCTGTGATGTAGGCCACAGACACGGCTCAGATCCTGCATTGCTGTGGCTGTGGCATCGGCTGGCAGCTGTAGCTCCACTTAAACCCCTAGTCTGGGAACCAAAGCAAAATAAATAAATAAATAAATAAATAAATAAATAAATAAATAAATAAATGGCAACCCCAAAGATATTAGGTTCTAATCCCTGGAAGCAGTACCTGTCACCTTATTTGGAAAAAAGAGTCTTTTGAGATGTGGTTCGGTTAAAGATCATGAGATGGGGAGAGCATCTTGAATTATCTGGATGGGCCCTAAATGCCATCACAAATGTCCTTGTAAGAGAGACGTGGGCTTGTACAGACAAAAGAGCAGAAGGCAATGTGAAGACAGAGGCAGAAATTGGAGTAATGGGACATGAGACAAGCAATGTTGACAGCCACCAAAAGCTGGCAGAAACAAGAAATGGATTTTCTCCTAGATCCTCCAGATGGAGTATGATATTGGCAAGTTGAAATACCTTGGTATCAGCTCATTTATACTTACTTTGTCTTTTTGTTTGGGGTGGGGCACACCTGTAGCATATGAAAGTTCCCAGGCTAGAGGTTAAATTGGATCTGCAGCTGCTGGCCTACACCACAGCCACAGCAACACTGGATCTGAGCCACATCTGTGATCTACACTGCAGCTTGTGGCAATGTTGGATCCTTAACCCACTGAGTGATACCAGGGATCAAATCTGTATCCTCATGGATACAAGTTGGGTTCATTACCATGGAGCCATGACGGGAACTCCAGTGATACTTACTTTGGACGTATAGCCTACAAAACTCCAAGAGAAAAAAAAGTTTTGTTGTTTTAGCCACCAAGTTTGTGGCAATTTGTTATAGCAGCACAGGAAACTAAAATTGATTTTGGTATTACATCAATATCTGAAAGTGCTAAAGAAGCTTCAGAATTGGGTAGTGGCAGATGATAGAAATGATAGGAAGAAAAAAAGTTCCTCTTTGTATGTTTGGTAGAATTTGCCTGTGAAGCCATCTGGTCCTGGACTTTTATTTGTAGGGAGTGTTTTTATGACATATTCAATTTCATTTCTAGTGATTGGTCTGTTTAGTTGATCTATTTCTTGTTGATTCAGTTTTGGCAGGCTGCAAGTCTCTAGAAAGATGTCCATTTCTTTTAGGTTGTTGAATTTGTTGGCATATAACTCTTAATAGTATTCTCTTATGGGTTTTTGTATTTCTGTAGTATCCATTGTGACTTCTCCTTTTTCATTTCTTATTTTGTTTATTTGGGTTTCTTTCTCTCCTCTTCTTGGTGAGTCTAGCCAGAGGTTTGTCTATTTTGTTTACCTTTTCAAAGAACCAGCTCTTGGTTTGATTGATTTTGTCTATTGTTTTTTGAATCTCTATTTTATTAATTTCCTCTTTGATCTTTACGTGTTCCTTCCTTCTGCTGACTTTGGGTTTTGTTTATTCTTCTTTTACTAGTTCATTTAGGTGGTGGGTTAAGTTGTTAATTTGATGTTTTTCTTTTTTTTTGAGGAAGGCCTGGAATGCTATGAACTTCCCTCTGAGTACTGCTTTTGTGGTATCTCATAAATTTTGCATGGTTGTGTCTTCATTATCATTTGTCCTGAGGTATTTTTTAATTTCCTTCTTGATTTCCTCATTGACCCGTTGATTTTTTAGTAGCATGTTGTTTAATCTCCATATGGTAGGTTTTTTCTCACTTCTTTTCCTGTGGTTGATTTCTAGTTTCATACTATTGTGGTCAGAGAAGATACTTGAAGTAATTTCTATATTCTTAAATTTGTTGAAGTTAGCTTTGTACCCCAGTATGTGATCAATTCTTGAGAATTTTCCATGTGCACTTTAAAAGAATGTAAAAGTGCATTTTTTGGATGTAATGTCTTGAAAATGTTGATTAAGTCTAACTTTTCTATTGTTTCCTTTAGAATCTCTGTTGCTTTATTGATTTTCTGTCTGTAGGATCTGTCCATTAAGTCTCTTACTATGACTGTATTCCCAGCAATTTCTCCTTTTATATCTGTTACTATTTGTTGTAGGTATCTGGGTGCTTCTATATTTGGGGCATATATATTACCGATTGCAATATCCTCTTCTTGAATGGATCCTTTAACCATTAAATAATGTCATTCTTTGTTTTCTTTATGGCCTTCATTTTAAAGTCTATTTTGTTTGATATGAGTATTGCAACTCCTGCTTTCCTATTTGGTCCATTGGCATGAAGTATATTTTCCCATTCCTTCACTTTCAATCTATAAGTGCCTTTTGCTCTAAGGTGAGTCTCTTGTAGGCAGCAGATTGAAGGTTTTTGCTTATTTATCAATTCTGCCACTCTGTGTCTTTTGATTGGTGCATTCAGTCCATTGACATTTAAGGTGATTATTGATAGATACGTATTTACAGCCATTTTAAAACTTGTTTTCCAGTTGATTCTGTGTTTCTCTTTTCTTCCTTTCTTTTTTTGGTTGGATGATTTTCATTTATTTTATGCTTGAATACTTTTCTTTTCAGTTCAAACATACAAAGAGGAAAGTATACCCATTCTCCTTAAACTTTTTGAAAAGGTTGAAGAAGAAGGAACACTTCCAAAGACATTCTATGATGCCAACATCACCATAATTCCAAAACTAGACAAAGATACCACCGAAAAAGAAAACCATAGGCCAATATCTTTGATGAATATAGGTACAAAAATTCTCAACAAAATTTTAGCCAACCAAATCCAACAACATATCAAAAAAATCACACACCACGACCAGGTGGGATTCATCCCAAGTTCAAAAGGATGGTTCAACATATGTCAATCAATCAACATCATATACCACATTAACCAAAGAAAAGTCAAAAACCGCATGATCATCTCCACAGATGAAGAGAAAGCATTTGACAAAGTGCAACATCACTTCATGATCAAAACTCTTACCAAAGTGGGTATAGAGGGAACATTTCTTAACATAAAGCCATTTGTGACAAGCCCACAGCAAATATAATACTTAATGGAGAAAAGCTGAAAGCCTTCCCACTAAAATCTGGAACAAGGCAAGGATGCCCACTCTCACCACTTTTATTCAACATAGTATTGAAAGTCCTAGCCACAGCAATCAGACAACCAAAAGAAATAAAAAGCATCCAAATAGGAAGAGAAGAGGTAAAACTGTCACTGTATGCAGATGATATGATACTATATATAGAATACCCTAAGGACTCAACCCAAAAACTACTTGAATTGATCCACACATTCAGCAAAGTGGCAGGGTATAAGATTAACATTCAGCAGTCACATTTCTGTATACTGATAAGGAAATATTAGAAAAGGAATACGAAAATACAATACCTTTTAAAATTGCACCCCCAAAAATCACCTGGGAATACACCTGACCAAGGAGGTTAAAGACATATGCTGAGAAGTATGAAACAGTAATCATGGAAATTAAAGAAGCTACAAATAAATGGAAAGCTATTCCATGCTCCTGGGTTGGAAATCTTAACACTGTAAAAATGGTCTTACTACCCAAAACCTACATATTCAATGCAATCCCTATCAAATTACCCCTGACATTTTTCACAGAACTAGAACTAACAATACAAAAATTTATATGGAACCACAAAACACCCAGAATTGCCAAAGCAATCCTGAGGAACAAAAACCAAGAAGGAGGCATCTCTCTCCCAGACTTCAGGCAATATTATGAAGCCACAGTCGTCAAGACAGTGTGGCACTGATACCAAACCAGACATACACACCAATGGAACAGAACAGAGAACCCAGAAATAAACCCAGACATCTTTGGCCAATTAATCTTTGACAACAGAGGCAAGAACATAAAATGGGAAAAAGACAGTCTTTTCAGCAAGAATTACTGGGAAACCTGGACAGCTACATGCAAATCAATGAAATGAGAACACACCCTCACACCATGCACAAAAATAAACTCAAAATGGCTGAAAGGCTTAAATATAAGACAAGACACCATCAAACTCCTGGCAGAGAACATAGGCAAAACATTTTCTGACATCAACCTTACGAATATTTTCTCAGGTCAGTCTCCCAAAGCAACAGAAATAAGAGCAAAAATAAATCAATGGGACTTAATCAAACTGAAAAGCTTCTGCACAGCAAAGGAAACCAAAAAGAAAACCAAAAGCCAACTTACAGAATGGGATAAAATAGTTTGAAATGATGCAACAGACAAGGGCTTAATCTCTAGAATATACAAGTAACTTATACAACTCAACAGCAAAGAAGCCCACAACCTAATTGAAAAATGGGCAAAAGACCTGAATAGACATTTCTCCAAGGATGATATACAGATGGCCAATAAGAACTTGAAACAATGCTCACCATCCCTGACTATTAGAGAAATGGAAATCAAAACTACCATGAGATACCACTTCACACCAGTCAGAATGGCCATCATTAGTAAGTGCACAAATAACAAGTGCTGGAGGAGGTGTGGAGAAAAAGGAACCCTCCTGCACTGTTGGTGGGAATGCAAGCTGGTACAACCACTATGAAGAACAGTATGGAGGTACCTTAGAAATCTATACATAGAACTACCATATGACCCAGCAATCCCACTCTTGGGCATACATCCAGACAAAGCTTTCCTTAAAAAAGACACATGCACCTACATGTTCATTGAAGCACTATTCACAATAGCCAAGACATGGAATCAACCCGAATGTCCACTGACAGATGATTGGATCAGGAAGATGTGGTATATATACACAATGGAATACTACTCAGCCATAAAAAACAACAAAATCATGCCATTTGCAGCAACATGGATGGAACTAGAGACTCTCATCCTGAGTGAAGTAAGTCAGAAAGAGAAAGACAAATACCATATGATATCACTTATATCTGGAATACAATAAACAGAAAAAGGAATCTTTCCACAGAAAAGAAAATCATGGACTTGGAGAATAGACTTGTGGTTGCCAAGGGGGGAAGAGGAAGGTGTGGGAGGGACTGGGAGCTTGGGGTAAATAGATGTAGAATGTTGCCTTCAGGATGGATTAGCAATGGAATACTGCTGTGTAGCATGGGGAACTCTGTCTAGTCACTTATGATGGAACATGTAATATGAGAAAAAAGAATATATACATGTAAGTGTAACTGAGTCACCATGCTGTACAGTAGAAAAAAATATACACATAAATAAAAGATAAATAAATAAATAATGAAAAAAAGAAAAAAAGAAATGATAAACCTGCCTGAAAAATCTAGATGCCCTAAATAGATTATTGATAGAAGTATGGATGCTGAAGACTGCCAATGAGGGCTCAGGAGGAAGTGAAGAACACAGCAGAGAACACTGTATCATCTTAGAGAATACACATGTCACATAGAAAAAATGTTGGTGGAGACATGAATAGTAAACGTGCTATTATCATGGTATCAGAAGGAAATGTGGAATATGTCATTGGAAATTAGATGAAAGAGATTTTTGTTACTTTGTGGAAAATAAAACCAAAAACCCTAACTCAATTGCGTCCTACCACTCTATGGAAAGCTAAACTTGTAAATGATAAACTTGGATATTTAGTTGAAGAAATTTTCTTTTTTTTTTCTTTTTTTGCTTTTTGGGCCATACCTGCAGCACAAGGAAGTTCCCAGGGTAGGGGTTAAATCAGAGCTACAGCTGCTGGCCTACACCACAGCCATAGCAACATGGGACCCAAGCCAGGTTTGTGACCCACGCCACAGACCACAGAAACCCCCATATTCCCAATCCACTGAGCAAGGCCAGGGATTGAACCTGCATTCCCATGGACACTAGTCAGATTCATTTCCACTGAGCCATCTTGGGAACTTCTGCTGGAGAAATTTTAAAGCACAGTGTTGAAGATATATCTTTTTGTTACTCATGGTAAAATGTGAGAAGAAAAAGATAAGTTTAGGAAAGGACTATTAAGGGACAAGTAAGCATCACTTGCTGATAGTGAAAATTCTGAATCTATGCAGATTGTAGAAGCTGCCAAAATGAAGACATTCACTTTTAGGAAAGCATGTTCTGGAAGGGAAGGCCAACCTTTCGCTAGTAGTGAAGAAATTAGGTGTGGACCCACTCAACCATCTCAGCAAAGGCCAGGAATAGAGATATCCAGGAATGATCTGTGGTGAACCCTCCAACCTAATGTTGTGAATTTTCATAACATACCTTCAAGGTTTTGGAGAATACCATATTGCAGAAACACTACAGGTTTGGCCTGATCAGGGCAGAGAAAAGATGAAGTAAAAAAAGCCTGCCAGAATTTTAAAATTCTTAAACAGTTTTGTAAAACCATTCTGCTACAAACATATGCTACACTTAAAGAAAAAGAAAGAATGACTCTGAGAGCAAAGACTTGAGCTGTTGGTGCAGAGGGTAGAACTGTGTGCCACAAAGTATTATTTCTAGGCCTTGAAACTTAATGGAATTTTCCTAACTGGATTTTGAAATTGCTTGGAACTGATGACATCTTTCTTTGAAAAATTTTTCCCCTTCTTGGAATGGGAATGTCTATAACTTATGTACTGTACCTGTCCCACTACTGAATTTTGGAAACAGATAATTTGTTTTCTCACTCCAGATATTTGCAGATGGGGAAGAATTTTATCCCATGATGAATAATATCCAGGGTCTCACCCATATCTGATTGAATTATTTAGTTGATATTTGAGACTTTGGAGCTAATGAAAATTAGATAAGATTTTAGGCTTGGGTTGATACTGTAATGTGATGAGACTTTGGGGATGCTGGGAAAGTGAAAAAGCTTTCTACCAGAGGGGTGGATGTGAATCACTGGGAGCCAGATAATAAACTGTGGTAGGCTAAAAAAACTGTCTCCTCAAAATAATCAGGTTTTAATCTCTGGAACCTGTAAATATTACCATATTTGGGAAAAATTCTGTGCAAATGTAATTAAAATAAATCTCTTGAGAAGGGGAGATTATTCTGGACTATCTGGGTGGGCTCTAAATAACACAATAACAGAGAATTAAAGAGATTTTACTACACAAAGAGAAGTAGATGATGTGAAGACAGAGCAGAGAATTTTAAAATTGGAATGATGTGGCAAAAGACAAGAAATGCTGGAAGTCACTAGAACTGGAAGAAATAAGGAACAGATTCTCTCCTAGAGCTTCTGGAGAGAGTACAGCTCTGCCAACACTTTTATGCCTAGTAATACTTCGTGCAAACTCCTGGCCTACAGAACTGTGAGAGAATACATTTCTGTTGTGTTAAGCCACTGAGTTTGTGATAATTTGTTAAAAACAGGCATAAGAAACTAATAGAATGTATAAAGAATAAGGGACTCAATAAGGTTAGACATAGTCCATTGACAGAGGAATGGATAAAGAAGATGTGGTTCATATATACAATGGAATATATTATTCAGCCATAGAAAGGAATGAAATAATACCATTTTCAGCAACATGAATGGACCTAGAGATTATCACACTGAGTGAAGCAAGTCAAAGAAAGAAAGACAATATCATATGATATCACTTATACATGGGATCTAATAAAAAAAGATCCAGAATACCTTATTTATAGAACAGGAGCAAAGACAGATTTCAAAACCAATCTTATAGTGACCATCGGTAAAACTGTTTGTGGGAAGGAAGAATTGGGAGGGTGGGAATAACATAAACACACTACTGGATAAAATAGATGCTAATGACAACTTATATTCTGTGTGTATAGCACAGGGAAATCTCAATAGTTAGTAATAATGTATATGGAAAAAAGAACAGACATATTTATATGTATGACTGATTCACTTTGCTGTTCATTGGAAACTTGTACAAGTCAACTATATTCCAATAAAATTAAATTAAAAAAATAAGGTTAAATAGATGATAAATGCTGAGCTGTGATGATACCCCAAGCACATTTCTGATCCTTAAAGCTATACTTGAACCTCCAGGACACCTGAGTCTAACTCAATGGGGAAAGTAAGGAGCTGAGTAGACTGGAATGACCCTTTCTAATTTGATATGTGTTGTCAGTTTTATTTTGGAAGGATTCTGGTTGTTTAGAGAATCTCTGTCCAGCAACAGACTTCACAAGGTCATTTTGTGAGCAGTTGGTAGTGTGATAGCTCATGGCATTTGTGAGGATGGAACTTCAGGGAAGAACATCTCTGGAGACCAGCCTGGAAAGTTTTGTTTTTTCTTACATTTTCACAAACCAGAATCTGACCCATATTCTTAGGAAAAATTATCAGAATAGATTTGTTATATTTCTTTATATGTCTGGGACTACATGACATATACACACATAATTACATGAGCTGAATCAAGTTTCTGTTTATTTACAAGCTACAGCAAAAAACCCAAATGAAGACATATAAATAATCACTTACTGGTATGATAGAGATCTTTGGCTGTTTACCAAAAACAAAACATCTATTTCTTCTTCCTCTGAATATTGCTAGATGATATTTGATGATTTAACTGAAATTAGATGTGCCATGTAACTCATGTCACCAAGTTCTATCTACCCAATTGAATATGAGTGGAAGTGTATGCATTACTTTTTGTATTCTTGTTGGATGCTGATCAGGATGAGAACTTGAAGGATGCTGGAGTCACAAGGTAGACAGGGCGTAGGTCTCTAAATCTCCATTTGGAGGAAAACCACTGATGCCCAGGAACTCTTTCATCAGGCCATCATAAAGCAATACATTTCTATTGTTACGAGCTGCATACATATGTTTGGTCTACTAGAGCTGAAGTCTTGCCTACTCTAATACAGAAACAGGCAACTTGAAGTACGAAACTGGTCTAATCATCGAGATATTAGATATTGGCATAATTGTTGGATAACTGGAACTGTAGCAATGGATTTCATACCCTGAAAAATTAACAAAGCTTGGTCTCACATTTAGTAAAAAAAAGTCACATGTACTAACTTACAAGGCAGATCATGTGACTGCTTGTAGCTCTAGAAGAAGTAGTTAGAAAGTGTTATAGTTCTGACTTTTGTGTTCTGCTTTTAGTTAAGCAGAAATGTAATGTGAGGGTCAAGCAAAATTTTGCAAGTTTGAGGACATATTTAGAAAGGAAAATGGAAAGTTGGGGCATTTCCTTGCATAGTTGGAAAACCAAATGCTCCTAATTCCCAAACAGTGGGAGCTAAAGCTGTTTCCTCTCCTTCCCAGCCTAGGTTTCAGATGGTTTCAAGACAAGAGCTAGAGAGGCACAGATAGGGCAAGGAATCAGAAAAATACTGGCATCATATTATCTATTTCTAGGAAGGTAATTTGATTATGGAGAATAGCTCATGGAACTGATTGGAAGTACTAGTTAGGAAAGGTGCCACATTTCAGAAGGAATTACGTTGTCAAAAAGACCACAAGCCTGGCTTTATAACCATTTGATTGCTCAGCCAAGCCTCCATATTTGCACAGACTCAACTGGATAGCTCAAGAAAATTCAGATTCCTAGGCTCTACCATTAAGGATTCGAAGAGGCAGACAGAATAATGCCCTTACCTCCACCCCAAAGATGTCCAATTCTTAATCCCTGACACTGCAGTCCTGCATGGCAAAAAGAACTTTGCAGAGATGATCATGAGATGGGAAGATAATCCTGGATGATTCAAGCAGGTACTCTGCAATCACAAGGGACCTTACAGGTAAAAGAGGGAGAGAGGAGGGTAAGGGAGATCTTGGGAGATGCTAATTTGCTGCCTTTAAAGATGGAAGAAGGGCCACCAACCAAGAATGTGTGCAGCCTCCAGAAACTGAAAAGCAAGGAAATGTCTTCTCATTGAAAACCTCCAGAAGGAATCCCATCCAGATGACCTGTTGGTACTCTGGTCTTACTTTAGCTTTTACTGTACTTCTCATATTCTATAGGACTGGCTCAGGAAGACTGGACCCAAAGTACAAAAAGAGCTCATTAGTAGATTCAGATGCAATATGACAGGGAAGGAAAATAAAGGGAAAAGCAGACTAGGGTCAACTGTGAAAAGGGGTGGTTCTGAGAACATCATTCCCAGCCTCTCCCTGTTGACTGGTTTTATGGTCTTTTTAAATGGTTTGCCTCTTGTGAAGGTGTAAAACATACACCCACATGTAAAACATACACCCACATGTAAAATAATTCCAGTTGAGCTTCCTTGGGATTTCCATGGAGGCACTCTGTGAGACATGTAAAACAACAGATGACAAGTATCAGTGCACTAGATTCAACACTGCCCATTTCACAGTGAAGGTAAGAATTGTTAACAGAAACACGTCAAAGGGAAAATAGGAGTTTTCATCCATAAAACAGGTATTGAGCACTTCCTAACAATTTTTTTTTTTTTTTTGTCTTTTTGTTGTTGTTGTTGTTGCTGTTGCTATTTCTTGGGCCGCTCCCGTGGCATATGGAGGTTCCCAGGCTAGGGGTTAAATCGGAGCTGTAGCCACCGGCCTATGGCGGGATCCGAGCCGCGTCTGCAACCTACACCACAGCTCACGGCAACGCCGGATCGTTAACCCACTGAGCAAGGGCAGGGACCGAACCCGCAACCTCATGGTTCCTAGTCGGATTCGTTAACCACTGCGCCACGACGGGAACTCCCCACTTCCTAACAATTTTTAATGAAACAAAAGTGACCCTAAGTGAACAGAATTTCCACCTTCAATCTAGAACGTCCCTCTTTTTTCTATAACTGTTCTTTTTGACTTCCCTAACTACAATATTTGCTAATTGCATTACTGTAGTCTCAGTTGGCCAAGCACAAGGCTTAGAAGTAATTTATTCCCAGTTTCTCCTAAACCTCTACTTTTAAAAAAGCAATCTGCTCCTTATATATGTAACAACAACCCTGTACCAAACATGTGCATATGTGTGCACAGACATGCTGCTTCTATACAATACACTCTTCATCCAACCCTTCATTATCACTTTCATGTGGACTCAGATGCAACCCCAATGCATGATGGCTTCTTCTTATAATAATAATAATCTGGTTTATGCCAACATTAGCTGAAGCCCACAAAGCCAGCTATGTTTGTTTTACTCAGTGATCTGAAGACTCCAATGATTCCCTTCTGCTTGTAAACTGAAGATTAAACCCTTTGGTCAGACATTTAAGCTCCTCTACCATCTGAATCTAATTGCCTTTTCCAATTTCATTGCTCATAAAAGTTCCTAAAACATAAGTGACATTGTTCCAAACTGAATGACATTCAATTTTGACCAAAATTTCTTTCCTTTCTCTCTGTAGTTTCTTAAGTCACTTACTCTGATTAAATGTTCCCATCTTCTCCTTTTTACTTTGGAACTGTCTTTATTATTTAAGATCTATCTCAGGTGTCACATCCTCCATGATTTTCTTCCAAATTCCATTTATATGAAATAATAGTTCTCTGTTGGCACCAGTCAGTTGATTTGTAATTATTCTCACTTCCATAATGGTTGTTTGTATAGCTGTCTTATCACCTTTAATGGATTGTAACCTCTTTTTGGACAAATACCAGTCTTAATCATTTAAAAAATACATCAGTGACCTTAATAGCTTGCACAAAAGGCTTAGTAAATTAGTTGTTGGATGGATGGGTAAATGAGTAAATGAGTGAATTTAATGAAGGCTGGAATTTAATTTAATTTAATTAATTAATTAATTTATTTATTTTTGTCTTTTTGCCATTTCTTGGGCTGCTCCTGCGGCATATGGAGGTTCTCAGGCTAGGGGTCTAATCGGAGCTGTAGCTGCCAGCCTATGCCAGAGCCACAGCAACACGGGATCCAAGCCACATCTGCAACCTACACCACAGCTCACGGCAATGCCGGATCGTTGACTGAGCAAGGGCAGGGGTCGAACCCACAACCTCATGGTTCCTCGTCAGATTCGTTAACCACTGCGCCATGATGGGAACTCCCAAGGCTGGAATTTTATATCAGTAGCCAGTGTTTATGATTCTCAAATGCAGTAAAGCAATATAATAATAAGAATTTATGTATATGGATATATATACACACATACACCCATGTATTTGGACATCTACATACATATCCATACACATATTTATATACATTAATATATACATACCTGTATGCATGCATACATATACAGATATAATTTTAAAGTCATATGTGTTAAGATAGGATTTTTAGAACTAATAGAACTTATATATTAAAAAATATATAAGCAATGTTAAATTTTCAATAAAACTTATTTTGATAATAGTCTGAAAATGCATACATATCTTAAACAGTTTATTCCCTTGATGGTCTCATTTAAACATATGTGAAGACTCACACCAAAGACAGTGGAATTGAGAACACATCACCCTATGTCCCTGCATTCTCAGTGCTCTTGATGTACTAATTAGTTTTTTCTCTCCTTGTAGAAATGAAGCATTCGTGGCAAATAATGATGTATCACTGAGGTAAGTAAAGCTGAAGCAGAATGTATAGCCCATCATGACAGTAATGGTCCAGAGGGATAATGCAGTTCTGATATAATAAATATCAAGAGATGTTGTTTTGTGTCACAGCAAATGTGAAGTCCCTATTCTATAGCTGGGTTTACAGTCTTGTTTATCTACTTTGCCACTTTGCCATTCAGTTTACTAAGTAGTGACTGTCTGATACAATAAGGAACAGAAAATCTTCCACTGAGCAATGTCAAGCTGTCACCTAGCTCCTTCCAGGGAGAAAATAGGATCTGATGAGGTTATTAAAATGAAGTAGCACTGTTACATTTTGGAATATGGTGAATGTATGGAATTTTTCTAAGCTCTCTTGCATGAAAAGGAGCATAAAATCTCAGCCTTTACTCCTAGAATAATGATTTATGTATACCACTCACTTTTATGAGTATTGTCTTATCTCCTCTTGCTTGCTTCAAAAGAGATGACCTGAAACAACAAAACAGGATGTGAGAAAGCAAATATGATATGTAGTAACTAAATAAAGCAAGAAATACTGAAATTGAGAACAGAGCAAGTTTACCCTTAGTTTGAATTGCTATTTCACAGAGATACAAAACACATGTACATTCTCTAATATGGAGGTGGGCTGTTAACTGTTCACTCTTTTATTTTTTTATTTTTCTTTTTCTTGTTTCAGCCACATGTGTGGCATATGGAAGTTTCTAGGCTACAGGTTGAATTGGAGCTGTAGCTGCAGGCTACGCTAAAGCCACAGTGACACTGGTCTGAGATGCATCTGCAACCTTGCAGCAAGATCAGCTCCTTAAACCACTGAGCGAGACCAGGGATAAAATCCCACATCCTTTTGGAGAATATGTTAGGTCCTTAACCTGCTGAGCCACAATGGAACTCCTGCTCACTCTTTTATTATTATTTTTAAAAATTTTCTTTCTTTCTTTCTTTTTTGTCTTTTTGCCTTTTCCAGAGACCCTCCTGCGGCATATGGAGGTTCCCAGGCTAGGGGTCCAATCGGAGCTGTAGCCAGCAGCCTACGCCAGAGCCACAGCAACGTGGGATCCGAGCCGCATCTGTGACCCACACCACAGCTCATGGCAACACTGGATCCCCAACCCACTGAGCAAGGGCAGGGATCGAACCCCCAACCTCATGGTTCCTAGCCGGATTCGTTAACCACTGCGCCACGACAGGAACTCCTCCTGCTCAGTCTTTTAGACAAAACCTCCTAAGGCCTGTGGAATTTTATAACCCATGAGGCATTTCTACTCTCTGACAGTTCAAGGCAAAGCTGAAGCTTCAATCCATCAGAAGCATTCATTAGCCTTATAAATTAGCCAAGCTCTCAATTTTTGTGTCAGTTTACTTGTATTTTAGTTTCTCTTTACTTTGAGAAGTAACTTGAAACAGTTTACTATATAAACACACATAAGAAAGTTAAAAATAAAGACTGAAGTCAAGAAAAGATTGAAGGAAAAATATAATAAAAAGTTTCACTATAACATTCAAAGTTTCACTAGGAAATGAGGAAGAGAGGTGAGGGATCATCTTTTTCCTCTTGGAAGAAGATGCAGAATTGGGGGTGGGGTGGGGTGGGGAGTTCAGAGACTTCAGTAGGATCAGAAATAAGCAAGTTGTAAGACAAACTGCTGCTAGTGTTTACACAGTTCTTTTCTCTTTGCTATCCCTTAGTATTTAGTTACCTTTTTTAATGGAAATACCCTGCATGCCTAGACTCAGGCGTGGTGTGATAGGAGAGTCTAAAATATATAGTCATTTCTCTCTTCCTATCTCCAGGGACTATTTTCAGATTTAAAACCAGAGGGTCTGGATTTCCTTATATTTCTGAAGGTCACATTTCCCCTGAGGGAGAAAGACTACCACAGAGAGATTGATAACAGAAGGTTATTACCTTTGAATTTCCTGAAAACCAACACAGAGAAACAAGACTTGCTAAAGACTTGTTTCATTTGAGACAATGGGCTATACCACTCTAGAAGAGGCAAAACTTCACTTAGCATTATACTCTAAAAGGTTTGACTTTCTATTTTATTTTATTATAAAAATGATTTTTTTTTTTTTTTTTTGCTTTTTAGGGCTGCACCCACTGCATATGGAGGTTCCCAGGCTAGGGGTCTAATTAGAGCTACAGCTGCCAGCTTACACCACAGCAACAGCAAAGCCAGATCTGAGCTGCGTCTGTGACATACACCACAGCTCATGGCAGTGCCAGATCCTTAACCCACTGATTGAGGCCAGGGATCGAACCCACAACCTCATGGTTCCTAGTTGGATTTATTTCTGCTGTGCCATGACAGGAACTCCATAAAAAGGATTCTAAATACCAAGATTGGCAATTATCTCCAAAGGCAAGTGTGCAGGAGATGCCAACGTCTTGTCTGACTTTTGTTTTAAACATAATGAAGTCTAGCGTCATAATGTTAAATTATAATTTCCTAATCTTCTCTGCTCTGTGATTATTAGATACATCTTAGATTACCTTTCTTCCAGGCACCTGTTTACCAGGTATTTTAAATGGTCTTTCTTGAATATTAATGATCCCTACTCTGAGATAAACTGTTTATAAGATGCCAAAGAAATTAATTGGGGAATAAACATTCTTTAATTATAAAAATGAATTCATTTAACAATATTAGAAACGGGAGAAAAAGAGACAGATGGGAAGCAGGTTTTAATAATATTTACATTAAATTTTTTTGTTGTTGTCACAGATTATTCCTTTCTTCAAGTGTACTATTTTCCTCTTAGAAATCTTTCTGGTATAGCATACTCTAAGGAACAATAATAGTTCCAAAGAGCTATCGATTTTACAGATTGTGGTTGTGTTGGTTATTTCTGAGTGGATACCTTCTTATTACACTGGCTCTTACCATCACTATTATCTGAAGTCCATTTAGAGGAATATCCTTAGATTCCTTGGAACCCTACATTAAGATGGCTCCTTAAAAACTTCATTAAAATGTAACAGCCTCACCCATTATCTCAGGTCTCCACAGATGAACATAAATAAAATTAATTTAAAAGGTCATCAATACAAATTTCACACAGCTAAAAACTTCCTTTGTTGTCAACTATTCTTTCTTTCTTTTCTTTTTTTTTTTTTTTTTTTGTCTTTTTGCCTTTTCTAGGGCCGCTCCTGCGGCATATGGAGGTTCCCAGGCTAGGGGTCTAATCAGAGCTGTAGCCACCAGCCTACGCCAGAGCCACAGCAACACAGGATCCTAGCCATGTCTGTGACCTACACCATAGCTCATGGCAATGCCAGATCCTTAACCCACTGAGCAAGGCCGGGATTGAACCCGCAACCTCATGGTTCCTAGTCGGATTCGGTAACCACTGCGCCACAATGGGAACTCCTCAACTATTATTTCTTAAAGACCATAAATGTTGTGGTAATCATACAGTAACGGTTTATTGGGTAAGGGCTATATCATGCTTTTGACATAGCACAAGGTTCATAACAATGTTCTACTAAAAGTATCTCAAAAGAAAACCAAAAGTTTTGTCAGAGTAGATTCTATCATCAACAGATTGCCTAATAAATTTTGTTCACTTCCCCCTAAGATGCTGAGCAGTGGGATTCTCATTTCATGCTAATTTTGACTTTGATTCCTCTTTTCCATTAATTTATTCATCAGCAGTGACATGCTCTGAACTTTAGAGAAAAGCCAAAGGTCTCTAGAGATTGAGTTAATTAGGTCAATGGGAAGGAGAGTTATGTAAAGCTCAGTGTGCCAACTCCTTTCAAATAGTGAAAAGCCCATAACTAACCCTCCTGATTTTAAGGGTAACTATGAGATTTTCCTAGTTTTTACTTTCTAGGATTGATTGTGTGAAATATTATTTAAAAAGTTGGAATAGGTGCTGTTTCTTTGCAAAATCCTCCCAGTAAAAGGGAGTATTTACAGAACTTGTTATCAGTGGTCACAATAAAGATCATTTTTCTTTTGTTCCATTTTTTCCCTGCAGTGGACATCATATGACATTTGAGTGGGCCTTAAATATGAAAGATTTGGGTATAGTCCTCTGTGTGTGTGTGTGTGTGTGTGTGTGTGTGTGTGTGTGTGTGTAGTAAAGAACTTAACCTTGTTCAAGGAGAATTTTGGTCTTTGGACCTGGCCTCTGGAAGGAATCTCTGAGCCCTTGGATTGTCATTCCTGCTATGAGTATAACAATAGGATTTAGGGTAAGGGATGGCCACCCAGACCAGACAGTACAATCTGGGGTGGGGCTCTGGGTCACATAGTATCAGCTCAACCATTAGAGGGGCTGGGCTCTGTGATGAGCCATGTGGTAGTCAACCATGCCTAAGAAATGGAACCCCATAAATGCCTTGGGACACAGGCCTTAGGTAAGCTTCCCTAGGAGCATCACTCAGAACTTACCATCACACAGTAATGCCAGGAAAGTGATGCTGCCCCAACTCCACTCTGAGAGGACAGCTGGAAACTCTACATTTAGCATCGCCTGACTCTGCCCTATGTCCCTCTTCCGCTCCTCACTTGATCTCATTTAAAGAGCACAATAAAAGCTTGAGGCAGGGCTCTTGGTCCCTGAGACCTTGAGTCCCCCCGCCCCCCCCATCCCACCTTTACTTAAGATAAATGTCTCTGTGTCTTGTTTTATGTTAACTTTTTCCCTTAAGTTCCACAGCACCCATTCTTCAGCCCCATCCTGCTGAGCTGGTCTCAGGTAATTTAAACCTGTTAATTAGATTACAGATAAACGGATGAATTTGTTATTCCCTCATGGCAATTTCTTATGGAACAATAATGCCTTCAGTTGAAGAAATGAATGTGGAGATTCCAGATACCATAATCCCAGGCAGATGGAAAGAGATATTTCTGGTGTTTGTTCTTCATTTGTCAAATATTCTTGGTTCTTCTTCTTCCAGGCATATCATAGGTTTATTTTTCTATACCTAATGGGGCTGAGAGGGGCCATGTAACTAGTTCTGGCTGGAGTTGTGCATTTAAAGAGCCATGTATCACTTTTTGACTAGAGCACTGAATTACCAGTGTAACACTGCACAAATCTCCTTCTCTCTTTCAGGTATCAGCTGTCTGTTTAGAGGGACTGAAATAAACAGGGGACCACCTCTTAACCTGTATAAACTGGAAATAAGAACAAGAAATAAAGCTGTTTTTTCAAGCTACCAAGCTTTTGTTCACTCAGCATAACCTGAATAACATTGTGATGCGGTGACGGGCAGGGGGGATTCATTTATCCTCCCAGAAAGTCAGTTTCCTCACCTGTGAAAGGGTGGTAATGATAGTTACCTGACTCATGGGGCTACTGAAAGGATTGAATTATCAGAGTATATACAAAGTGTTTAACCTGGACTTCAACACATAGTAAGCATCCAGTAACTATTAGTCATTAATGTGGCACCATTTGATATTATCGCAACTCTTTATGGATGAGTTATCACAGAAGGTTTCACTAACTGAAGATTGGCACTTGCCATCTGCCTCTAAATGGATTGAATTATGAGCCACTGCACTTTCTGATCCTCAACACCCCCAGAAAGGAGCTCAGAGTGGAGATCAGGCGTAAGACACTCTGTGCTCTGGGAAAACTAGAAGAACAGGTCTTCAGATAGATATTTTCAGGAAAGATTTTATGAGCTCAATTCTTGCATCTCCTCATATTTAGAAAAGCACTAAAATCCTTCATGGTTATGTCTGCTCCCTGTGACTAGCAGTAACCCTCACGAGACCAGAAGCAACCTTTTGTAAAAATATATGCTTGGTTGCATGTACCTCCTCCTTCACCGAAATTGCATATATACTTACTGACCTTTCCCCCTATTTCTTTGGAGTGGTATTTCAGAGGTACATGAAAGGCTGTCTCTTGGCTATTGTTCTCATTTTGCCCCAAATAAAACTTAACTCTCAACTTTTAGGTTGTGCATATTTTTTAAGTCGATGGTTTGTACCCTAAATCCAATCATGCATTTAAGATGAATTTATCATTTCTACTGTCAAATGATTAATACATTTAAAAATATTACTATCAGGCTAAGAAAGTAGTACTAAGTAAGGAGATCTACTGAAAAAAATCAGATTTTTCTGAGCTTTTTGAATAGTTTGGCCCTTTGAATCATCCATACCCATTCTGTTCTCATTGAGAAGTGCATCAAAGTGAGAAGCTTCAGAAGCAGGTATTCAAAAGCAACTCCATGAATTAATAGTTTTGTGATGCTGGAAGTTACTTAAATTCTCTATCAGGTTGCTCATTTAAAAAATTCAGCTGACTCACAACGTGGCTAATAATCCATATCTATCTATCTATCATCTATCTATCTATCTACCTACCTATCTACTTATATAATAGTTATCTGTTTAATTTGCCAAGAACATCTCACTTTTCTGAAAAACGAACAAACAAAAAACCACCCAGATTATTTCTTTGGAACTATTCCTCACCTTAGTCCAAAGAGATGGGCCCCACCAATCACGGAAGCTGCTCTCCACTCTACTCTCCCCTGCCATCCTGGCCTGAGAGATGGCATACTCCCCAGGGTGAATCATTTGACTATAATTTTTCATATTACAACTAATAGAAGAAAATCTCTTCATATCTGATGACAGAGTAAGAAAGATAAGCTCATTGTTGCCAGAAGCCAAGGACCCAACTTCAAGGGAAGAAAATAAAGCCTTTCCCACAAGGTTAAGCAGAGAGTTGGGATGTTTCCCTGATGCTGTGTTTCTCCATTTTCAATTATTCTTGAGGTCCTGTGAGTCTCCTAACCTGATCTCAGGATGTTTATGTGAATCAATATAGTCCGTTTTTGCCTCAGGTGACTTGTTAGAATGTTACTTTTGTTTGGCTAATTGTTTTTATTTTATTTTATTTTATTTATTTATTTTTTGCCTTTTCTAGGGCCACTCCCATGACCTTTGGAGGTTCCCAGGCTATGGGTCAAATCAGAGCTGTAGCCGTCTGGCCTACCCCAGAGCCACAGCAACACAGGATCCGAGCCCCGTCTGCAACCTACACCACAGCTCGCGGCAACACCAGATCTTTAACCCACTGAGCAAGGCCCACAACCTCATGGTTCCTAGTCAGATTTGTTAACCACTGAGCCACCACGGGAACTCCTATTTTTTGATTATTTTTAACCAAATGAATTAACCATGGTTCTTCAGTCTCTTATAGTGATTGCTCAATGAATTATATTTTTCTCCCATCTTTCCTTTCTTCTAGCTATTTCATAATTTTATGTAGAATATTATGCAATTCCTAAAGAATGGTATACTTTCAGGGCATCTTCAAGATCAAAAATGGGTATTATTTGCTCTTTTTATTGTGTTGGATTTACACCGATGTTTCAAAAACAGTGGTGATGAAAACTGTGGGTGTCTAAGCACAAATCAGGTCAATGGCACCAAACTATACAAGAAGCCACTGTATATTTTTCCTCCACACACTTGGAGTTAAAAAAAAAAAAAAAAGAAAAAAGGGAAAGAAAGAAAAAAGCTAGTTAGCTAATTTCATATAAGAATGTCCTTGAGAAAGTAGTAAAAATTATTAATTTTATATTTTGATCCTTGAGCTATACTTTTAAAATATTGACAAACTTTTTTTATTTTTTAAAATATTTTGGATGATAAAATGGGAAGTCTACATTAAGTACATCTGCAGACCCAAGTAAAATGGTTTTCTTAAGGAATAGCACTTAAAAGACTGAGTTGCAATCTGCACTTTCACTACATTTCCTTGAACACCATTTTTCATAAAAGAATGACTGATAGACAAACTATAGGTATTCAGATTTGGCTTGTTACTTTAAGGAAAATAACATAAAATTCAAGCTATCCAGCAAAAAAATTGGAATTTGGAAAAGTGTATCGCCTGCTGTGAACTTGAGAGCTTCTCAATACTAAAAGATTTTGTGTACCCCATCTTCTTAATCTATTCATCTGTTGATGGATATTTAGGTTGTTTCCATGTCTTGGCTATTGCGAATAGTGCTGCTGTGGATATAGGGGTACATGTATCTTTTTTTTGATGAAAGTTTGTCTGGATATATGCCCAGCAGTGGATTTACTTGATCATATGATAGCTCTATATTTAGTTTCTTGAGGCACTGCCATACTATTTTCCATAGTGATTGTACCAATTTACATTCCCACCTACAGTGGAGGAGGATACCTTTTTCTCCATACCCTCTCTAGCATTTATTATTTGTTGTCTTGTTAATGATGGCCATTCTGACTCATGTGAGGTGGTACCTCATTGTAGTTTTGATTTGCATTTCCCTAATAATTAGCGATGTTGAGCATTTTTTCATATGCCTGTTGGCCATCCATGTGTCTTCTTTGGAGAAATGTCTATTTAGGTCTTTTGCCCATTTTTCAATTTTTTTTTTTTGAGTTGTATGAGTTGTTTGTATATTTTGGAGATTAGGCCCTTATCTATTGCATCATTGGCAAAGACTTTCTCCCATTCTGTGGGTTGTCTTTTCATTTTTTTTAATATCACTTATTTGTGGAATCTAAAATATGGAACAGATGATCCTATCTAAAATTAACAAACAAGCAAACAAACAGAAACAGAGCATGGCCAAGAAGAGCAGACTTGGGATTCTGAGAGGGAAGGGGATGGAGTGGGATGGATGGGCATTTTGGGGGCTTTGGGGATATAAATTGCTATATTTGGAATAGATGGGCAGTAGGATCCTACTGTACAGCACAGGGATATGTGTGTGATTGGGTCACTTTGTTGTACAACAGAACTTGACAAAACTGTAAGTCAACTATACTTTAATAATAATAATAAAAAGATAAAATTCATTTAAAATGAAAAAAGAGACTTTGATGAGATCGGTGGTGATATTAACAAGTATGACATTTATTATTGGATAAGGAAGTATGTCAACATTTAGAAGATTTGCATAGCACAAGTAAGCCAATATTTTCTAAATGGTCCATCTATGATTTTATAAAATCATTCATGGGTAAGACATCTGTGCAAGACAGATCAATGGATTTTAAGGTATTTCACTATCAAAAGTTTATTAGTATAATTTCAGATTTGTTATGGCAACAAACCTTTAAACCTGCTACTTGTAGAACTTTTATGTAGAGTTAAAGAAGCATAACAAAAATTATCTGTAAAGGCATTAAAAAGCTCCCTCTCTTTCAAGTTACCTATTTGTGCAAGGCCAGATTTTTTAAAAATATATTTCAGGCAAAACAAAAACAAAAACAAAAACAAAAAAACAGTGCAACTGCTTTAATGTAGAAATAGATACAAGAATCTAGTTGTGTTCTATTAACACAGAAATGAAATTCTCAAGAATATAATGTCACCCATCTTATTATTTTTTCTTATTTAATAAATATATTACTTCAAAAAGTTTTTATATTAGTATGTTATGTGTGTATCTTCTAAGTGAATCAAGACATAAATATTTTTAAAATATCTCAGTTTAAATTTCAAATATGGTAAACACTGACAGATACAACCTATATAAAAGAAGCTCTTTGGGATTCTCAAGAATCCTTAAGAGTATAAGTTTGTGAAAGAGGGACCTAGAATGTTCCTTGTCTGTTCATTAATCTGATTCATGTCTTGTGCATTCATTATTATACCTGCCTACATTTGTTCTTGCCTAGAGTAATGTTCTCTCACTTTTGTACCTTATTCTATTATTTTGATAGAGACTCAAATAGAAGGTTGTTTTCTCAGAGTCTCCCCTATTTTTTATAATTATTTATACAAAGTTCTATTATAGAACCTGCTGCATTAAATTATTTTCTTGAATCTTTGAAGCCTTACTCAGTCTGTGAAATCTTGAAAGGAAGACATTCTTTTAATTATTAATGTATCAGAACCTATGAAGAGGTCCAGATCATCATAAATTCTCCATACAAACTTCTTTCTTAAAGGACTGAAATTTAGGCTCCAGATCTTGAAGCTTTTATTCGCCTGCCATAAACCCCAGCTGATGATCATGACATTGGTAAAGTCAAGTACTTCTTCCAGCAAGCTAGATGCAAGAAATTGAGGGTCACATCCAGCCTTCAAAGGGAAACCAATCACAGAAGGAGAGATGCCATATTATGGCTCAAGATAATCTGTAGTTCCAAAAGATTTCCAACATTTTTTAGGTGCCCATAATAGGCAATATCCACTTTCCATTGACCATCTTTACCCATGAAATTACAACAAACTGGAGTTATCCTGAAAGACTCAGTTCAGTTAATGAAAAGAAAACTGCCAGCTGGCATTATCTGTTGACAACAACAGAGACACATGGCACAAGGGCTTTTCCAAAACTTTTCTAATTGGGTGAAAGTGGGAACATTTCTCAAGATTAATAAGGGTGTCAAATCACATCCAGCTGGCAACCCCAAGTTCTCACCAAGTGTTTAATCACACAACATGTGAGCATGAAAGCAACATTAACTAGCATCCTGGAGACTTTGCTTCATAGAAGAAGGTAGTTCCTCACCTGGGCTGCCAAGCCTACTTTTACCTGTGATTGCTGACCATTACCTAAGGCTAAAACTGAGAGTAAATAGCAACGTTGTTCTGTATAAAGGCTTATCCAAAAGAAGCAAATATTACTTATAACCACAAGCCAATCTGACATGTTCCATGCTGTTCCCATCTGCTTCAGATATTCATATTGGACAGTTTTCAAATGACAGCAGATGTCCCAGCTAGAAAAAAAAATTAATCAGCTGAAAAGTATGCCATTACCTAGCTAATTTTATAGTTCCAGAAGTCTGAAACTGCTTTTGGCCATAACCCTGATTCTTCAATTTAAAACCAGCTCTCCTGTAAAACAAATGGTGTTACTTTGCTATGTATAGTTTGTTATATGAAGTATCTTTAAATATAAGTATCCAGGTAAGGAGGTTATATTTTTTCCCCTTTAAATAAGCTTCTAACTCTTCACATAAAAATCCTGTACAATTGCAAAAAAAGCAACACTGTGTCAAATGCAAAATATTTCAACTTCTATTATTTAGTATAATTCATGCCTAGTGATCAAACTGTAGAAAACACTCACTTTTGGTTTAACTATGTTTATTCACCATTAATCACCTGTGTTCTGTATAAAATAAAAGGAACATCAGTGGGCAAAGAGAGAGATCTCTGCATATATATATATATTTCTGTCTATCTATATATACAGAGAGAAAAGTGAAACAAAGTGGTGAAGAAAAAAGAGGCCAGAGAAAGCACAGGTCAGAATCAACCCTGAACCAATCCTGCTAGATTTCAAATATAACTTTATAATCTTCCTCATAGTCAATACAGTTCTGCTGATGAAAATGCACATATATGAATTTTTTTCTACTTTATAATATTTTATCCAACAGGCATTTATTGAATGCATACTAATAGCCGGTTCCTCTATTAAACTCATGGTTTCTATCCAAATGAAACTTTCCTCTAAGAAAGAATATAATGCAAATCACATACTCATGCAGGGAAAGATAAAATTGCAGTTGTGACATGTACTATATTGAGCATCATATGGAGCTATTTAAACTTATGATGGGTGATTTGAATAAGTTAGAAGGTTATAAAAATATTTCTAGAGGAAGAGATACTTAAATTGAGATCAACTCAAAAAGGTTGAGCAAGTGTTAAAAACTAAGTCAAGAGAGGATGGATTAACACTGCAGACAGAGAGGATAGTATATGCAATGATTTTATGGGGAGTGTGGCAAGGAAGAGGAGGTGATGAAAGCAAGCAGCATGGTTGAATAAGAGAACAAACTTCTCTTTGCAAAGCTGGCAAAGAAAGCAGAGGTTAGATCACATAGAATCTCATAATTAAAGTTAAGACATTTCCATTTGCCAAAGTGTAATGTAAAGCCATTGATCGATTTGAAGAGAGATGTATCATGGTCAGATTTGTGTTTTAAAAGTTGGATCTGGCTGTAATGAGATATTAAATTTTCAAGGATTCAGATTGGTTGTGTACAAACTGCGAAGAAGCTATCTAGTTAGCTGAAGCTAGGGAAGATAGAAGCTTACACTAGGTGGTGTGCAAATGAAAAAAAAAAGATGGATGTTAAAGGCAGATCAGAGGTGGAAGGAATAAAAATTGGTGGGGAATTGTATGTTGATGTGAGTTTCTGGCTTACATAATACTTTTTCACTGATACAGTAAATCTGGAAGAGATCTAGATTTAGAAAGAGGAGTGGTGATAGATTTAGTTCTGGGCATGTTGAATTTGAGGTGCTCATGTAACTTTAGGTCAGGCAAGGCAAATATGCAGTTATATATGTGATCAAAGGAAAGGTCTAATCTTGGAATAAAAACAAATATAAGTTATTTGTGTAGAGGTGGTAACCACAGCTACAAGTATAGATTAGAACATCTAGGGAAAACATTTAGAGTGAGATAAAAAGTGATTATGGGATAAGGACTTGGGAATATTTAACATCTAATGGCCAGCTGGAGAAGTATGAGCCTGCAAAAGAGACAGAGAAGAAGTAACAGTAGAAGTTGAAAGAAAACAAGATAAGTCTATTACCAGAACCCAAAGAGAAGTATTTTATAAATCAAATAATGCTCAACAGAACTGAATGGTGACAAAAAAAGTCAGGTCAGATCATAATAGCTAATATTTCTGAGTACTTACTATGTATCAGGTACTGTTTTAAGAGTTTCATTTTCATTAACTCTTTTAATCCTCACAAATCTTCCACAGCCAGTAGACTACATAGAGTTTTTAATTTAGTCATTATATTAAGACATTGTCTGCTGTTCTTAATGTCATGTAGTCACTGGTGATCTTTGCTAGAGCTATTTTAGTGAGGTGGTGGATTTTAAGAACCAATTTAGATGGATTAAAAAGCAAGTCAAAATCGCCAAAATCACAACAAATGAAACAACTGAATTTCAAAAAAAAGTGACTAAGATTTGAGAAAAAATATAACAAGTAATACAGAAACCTCTTGTAAAGACCCACTGCAAAAGGGTTGAGGGAAATAAGTCATAGCTGGAGGGATAGAGGGAGTTACTCATTTGATAGTTTACATTTTTTAATTAAAGTATAGTTCATTTACAATGTTATGTCAATTTCTGCTGTATAGCAAAGTGATCCTGTCATTCATCTTATCTTCTATCATGTTCTATCACAAGAGATTAGATACAGTTCCCTGTGCTATACAGTAGAACCTCATTGCTTACCCATTCTAAGTGTAATAGATTGCACCTACTAACCCAAACTCCTAGTCCATCCTACTCCCTCCCCCCTGGCAACCACAAGTCCTCTAGTTCACTAGTTTTTAAACTGTGAGTTACTAATCTATTTAGCCAATGGCACTGACCAAGGTGCTGAATTTATGTGCCTGCTGCTTCCTCCTAATAATGTTTATGCAAAGTAACTAGAAAAAGAGAGAGAGAGAAGGAGAGAGGGATAGAGGAAGGGGGAGAGGGAGATAAAGAGGGTAAGAGAGACAAAGAGAGAGACACACACACACAGAGAGAGAGAGAGAGAGAGAGAGAGAGAGAGAGAGATTTTCTTTGTAGGGTAGTAGCGGCAGGAGTCAACCCAGTACAGCAGTGGTTGTGTGAAATAGGGGAATTGCTGAAAGCATTTGTTTTTCTTTTGACCCTACATTGCTGGTCTCCACAACAGCCCAAAGGAAGAACTCTGGTAAAAGTGTTCTTAGGTGTATGTAAAGTCAACACAGTGCAGAAGCCCTTAGTTTCTCAGTTTCTTATTATGAGACAATGAGAAAAAGCAGAAAACAAGTAGGCAAAAATGGCTTCTGGGAAGTTTCCTTCTGACTCTTTTCCAAACTGGAATATATTAATCTAAGTCACCTACTTGAAATGATGTCTAGGACCAGCAACATAATCATCATTTGGGAGATTATTAAAAATGCATAATCTCAAGCACCACTCAGTCCTTCAGAGATAGAAACTGAATTTCATCATGGTATCAGGAGAATGGTGAAAATCAGACCGAAAGTTGTTTTTAGGAAGGTGAGTAAATGACTCTGGATCTCTGATTGATAGGACTTAGGGTTGTACACACATATAGGGCCACCCTCAGATTTATCTGTTCTCTGTCCACTGAGCATGGGTCCAAAACCTTACCCCATGCAAAATGCTTAATAGAGTAGATAGGCTGTCCTTTTCTCTTGTTTCAAATTCTCTTATCTCTTTTCATATGTTTAAGGTCACTTAAAATTGCTCTTTTCAGAGTTCCTGTAGTGGCTCAGTGGTAACAAAAACAACCAATATCCGTGAGGATGCAGGTTCCATCCCTGGCTTTGCTCAGTGGGTTAAGGATCTGGCAGTGCCATGAGCAGTGGTGTAGTTCACAGATGCAGCTCAGAGCTTATGTTTCTGTGGTTGTGGCATAGGCTGGCAGCTGTAGCTCTGATTTGACCCCTAGCCTGGGAACTTCCATATGCGATGAGTGTGCCCCACCTCAAAAAAAAAAAGTTGGTTTCTTTGCTGCAGAGTAAATTCTTCTCTATCTCACAAGTACACTGCTCCTCCTGGGGTAAAATGAGCTCACACAATCACTAAAAAAAAAAAAAAAAAAGCCTAAATGATTATAGATTTGAAAAAATGCAGAAATATCAGAAGAGAGGGACCATGTGTTTAAAACAGGAATGAAATAACATTAAAGACATGTATGCATTCAGGAATGAAAGAATATACATTATATTTTAAGGACATATGGAACACTTACAGAATTGATTTGGTATTAGGAAATTTAAAAATCCTCAATATATTAAAAATAGATTTAATACAGACTAAGATCTTTGATAACAAAATAATTACTTCAGAATTAAATAATAAAAAGTAACCCCCCCAAAAGAAGAAGGCTCTGAAAATTTGGAAACAAAAAAAAGCCTCCTAAAGAATGAATACATTTAAGAAAAAAAGCAAAATGAAACTTTAAACAATATTTGGAATTGAAAGACTATGAAAACTGTATGTATCAAAATTGGTGAATGGTATGAACATAGAAAGATAAAGCTCTAAATACTTTATAAAGTAATGAAAACATCAAAATTAATGAAGTGTGTCTATATTTAAGTTTACCTTGAAAACCCCAAAGAATACCTGGGTAACTTATTTAAAACAACAAAAGATGCTGTGGAACAGAATAAAGAGAAAAGAATGAAAAGAAATGAGGACAATCTCAGAGATCTCTGGGACAACATTAAATGTACAAACATTCACATTATAGAGGTCCCTGAATGAGAAGAGAGAGAGAAAGAGCCTGAGAAAATATTTGAATAGATTATAATGAAAAAAATCTCTACATTGAGAAAGGAGACACTTACTCAAGTCAAGGAAGCACAGAGAGTCCCATATAAGATAAATCCAAGGAGGAACACACAGAGATACATATTATCAAACTGACAAAATTAAAGACAAAGAAAAATATTAAAAGCATCAAAGGAAAAGCAACAAATACCATACAAAGAAATGCCCATGAGGTTATCACAGCTGATTTGTCAGCTAATATTTTGCAGGTCAGAAGGGAGTGACATGATATATTTGAAGTGATGAAAGAGAAAATAATAAAAACAAGAATACTCTATCCAGCAAGGCCCTCATTCAGATTTGATGGAGAAACCAAAAGCTTAACAGATAAGCAAAAGGTAAAAGACTTGAACGCCACCCAATCAGCATCACAACAACTGCTAAATGACCTTCTCTAGGCAAAAAAGAAAAGGTTACAACTAGATACAAAAAAAAATTACAAATGGGAAAGTTCACTAGTAAGGCAAACATAAAGTAAACAAAGGAAATCATCCACACACAAATTTGATACCAGAACCAGCAATCATGAGAAAAGGAGAGTACAAATGCAGGATATTGGATATGCATTTGAAATTAAGACACCAGCAACTTAAAATAATCTGTGTATACACAAGATTATTATATATATTATATAATATATATATATAGCCATCTCAAAACCTCATAAGAACTACAAATCAAAAAACTGCAATAGACAAATACAAAAAAAAGTAAAAGGGATCCAAATATGATGCTAAAGATAGTCATCAAATAACTAGAGAAGAAAATAAAAGAGGAAAGCAAGAAAAAACCCTACAAAAATAAATTCAAAATAATTTACAAAATGACAATAAGAACATACATATCTATAATAAATTCATTTAAAAAAGAACATACATTTTGATAATGACCTTAATTATGAATGGATTAAATACTAATACTAACCAAAAGACAGACTGGCTGAATGGATACAAAAACAAGACCCATATATATATACTGTCTACAAGAGACTCACTTCAGACCTAGGACACATACAGACTGAATGTGAGGGGATGGAAAAAGGTATTCCAGGCAAATGGAAGTCAAAAGAAAACTGGAGTAGCAATATTCATATCAGACAAAATAGACTTTAAAATAAAGAATGTTACAAGAGACAAAGAATGACACTACATTATGATCAAGGGACTGATCCAAGAAGAAAACATAACAATTGTAAAATATATGCACCCAACATAAGAGGACCTCAATATAAAAGGCATATGCTAGGGAGTTCCCATCATGGTGCAGTGGTTAACGAATCTGACTAAGAACCATGAGGTTGTGGGTTTGATCCCTGGCTTTGCTCAGCAGGTTAAGGATCCAGTGTTGCCATGAGCTGTGGCGTAGGTTGCAGATGAGTCTCGGATCCCACATTGCTGTGGCTCTGTTGTAGGCTGGTGGCTACAGCTCTGATTCAACCCCTAGACTGGGAGCCTCCGTATGCCTCAGGAGTAGCCCAAGCAATGGCAAAAAGCCAAAAAAAAAAAAAAAAAAAAAGGCATATGCTAACAGCCATAAAGGGAGAAATTAATGGTAACACAATAATAGTGGGGTGCTTTAACATCCCACTTACAGAAAATCAATAAGGAAACACAGGTCTTAAGTGACACATTAGACAAAATGGACTTAATTGGTATTTATAGAACATTCTATCTGAAAGCAGCAGAATATACATTCTTCTCAAGTGCACACAGAACATCCTGGATCACAAATCCAGCCTCAGTAGATTTAAGAAAACTGAAATCATATCAAGCATTTTTTTGTGACCACAATGCTATGAGGTTAGAAATTAACTACAAGGGAAAAAAAAAAAAACACTGTAAAAAACACAAACATGTGGAGCCTAAACAATATGCTACTAAACAACCAATGGATCACTGAAGAAATCAAAGAGGAAGTCAAAAATACCTAGAGACAAATGACAGTAAAGACGCAATTATCTGAATTCTATGGATCACAGCAAAATCAGTTCTGAGAGGGAAGATTATAGAAATACATGTTTATTTCAGGAAATAAGAAAAATCTCAAGTAAACAAGCTAGGCTTACAGATAAAGCAACTAGAGCAAAAAGAACAAACAAAAACCAAAGTGAGTAGAAGGAAAGAAACCATAAGATAAATGAAATTTCATTTCATGTCAAAAAAAGGAGATGACTCAAATCAATAAAATTAGAAATGAAAAAGCAAAAGTTACAACTGATACCATAGAAATACAAAGGATCATAAGAGACAACTACAAGAAAGTATATGCCAATAAAATAGATGATCTATAAGAATATACAAATTCTTACAAAGTTACAACCAGTAATTAATAGAAAATAATAAGAAGAACAATAAAGAATAGAACAATCACAAGTACTAGAATTGAAATTCTGATTTAAAAACTTCCCAAAAAACCCAATAATTCAGAACCAGATCGCTTTGCAAAACAATTTTATCAAACATTTAGAGAAGAGTTAACATCTATCCTTCTGAAACTTTTCCAAAAAATTTCAAGGGAAGGAACACTCCCAAGCTCATTTTATGAAGCCACCAGAACCCTGATACCAAAACAAGACAAAGATACCACACAAAAAGAAAATTACAAGGCAATATTGCTGTTGAACATAAACACAAAAATCTTCAACAAAATATTAGCAAACCAAATCCAACAATTCATTAAATGAATCACACACCATGGTCAACTGCAATTTACCATAGGGATAGAAGGATTATTCAATACTTGAAAATAAAGTGGTGTGATACACCATACACCACATTAGCAAACTGAAGAATAAAAACTACATGGTCATCTCAATAGATGCAGAAAAAGATTTAAAAAAGAAAAACAAAAAATTCTTCAAAAAGACACATAGGCAACCTACCTCAACATAATAAAGGCCACATATGACAAACCCACAGCTAACATAATTCTCAATGCTGAAAAACTGAAAGCATTTTTGCTAAGATCATGAATAAGACAAGGACGTCCACTCTTACCACTTTTATGCAACATAGTTTTGGAATCACAGACACTATGTTGGGTTTTTAACTCACTGAGCTGCAATGGGAATTCAATAGGATACAAAATACATAGAAATCTCTTGTATTCCTATAACCTAACAATGAAAGATCAGAAAGAGAAATCAAGGAAACAATCCCATTTACCATCACATCAAAAAGAATGAAATAGCCAGGAAAAACATACCTAAAGAGGCAAACACCTGTACTCTAAAAACCATAAGATGCTAGTGAAGGAAACTGAGGACAACACAAAGAAATGAAAAGATATATCACATTCTTGGATTGGAAGAATCAATATTGTCAAATGGCTATACTACTCAAGGCAATCTACAGATTCAATGCAATCCCTATCAAATTACCAATGGCATTCTTCATAGAACTATCACAAAAGAATTTTTAAATTTGTATGGAAACACAAAAGACCCTAAATAGCCAAAGAAATTCTGAGAAAGAAAAATGGATGTGGAGGAATCTGACTCTCTGGCTTCAGATTATACTACAAAGCTACAGTCATAAAAACAGTGTGGCACTGACACAAAAACAGAAATATAGATTAATAAAACAGAAAGCTACACACCTATGGTCAATTAACATATGACAAAGGAGGTAAGAATATACAATGGAGAAAAGACAGTCACTTCAGTAAATGGTGCTAGGAAAACTAGAGATAGCTACATGTAAAAGAAGTAAATTAGAACATTCTCAGAGTTCCCTCTGTGGTTCAACAGTAAAGATCCTGACTAGTATCCATGAGGACATGGGGTTGGTCCCTGGTCCACTCAGTGGGTTAAGGATCTGGCACTGCTGTGAGCTACAATGTAGGTTGCAGACATGGCTTGGATCTGGCATTGCTGTTGCTGTGGGCTTAGCTGGCAGCTGCAGCTCTGATTGGACCCATAACCTAGGAACTTATATATGCTGCAGGTGTTCCCCTAAAAAGAAAAAAAAGAACAGTCTATAACACTATACACAAAAATAAACTTAGAAGGGATTAAAGACCTAAATTTAAGCCTGGATATTACAAAACTCTTAGGGAAAACATTGGCAGAACACACTTAGACATAAATCACAGTAACATCTTTTTTGATCCACCTCCTAGAGTAATGAAAATAAAAACAAAAATAAAAATAGGGACCTAATTAAAAGCTTTTGAATACCAAAGGAAACCATAAACAAAACAAGAGAACCCACAGAATGGGAAAAAGTCTTTGCAAACAAATCAGCCAACAAGGGATTAATCTCTAAAATATACAAATATTTCATAAAGCTTTATATCAAAATATCAAACAATTAAAAAAATGGTCAGAAGATGTAAATGGACATTTTTCCAAAGAAGACATTTTTCCAAAGAAGTCAAAAAGCACATGAAAATATGCTCAACATCACTAATTATCAGAGAAATGCAAATCAAAACTACAATGAAGTATCACCTCACATCAGTCAGAATGGCCATCATCAAAATGTTTACAAATAATAAATATTGGACAGCATGTGGAGAAGAAACCCTCCTACACTTTTGGTAGGAGTGTAAATTGGTACAGGCACTATGGAGAACGGTATGGAGATTCCTTAAAATTTGAGTTATTAAATTGTCTTGTAATCCCACTCCTGGATATAGAACTTGAAATGATACAAACTCTAATTCAAAAAGATACACTTACCCCAATGTTCATGGTAGTGCTATTTACAATAGCCAAGACATGTAAGCAACCTAAATGTCCATTTACAGATAAATGAATAAAAAAGATGTGGTACATATACACAATGGAATATTACTCAGCCATAAAGCGAATGATATAGTGCCATTTCCAGCAACATGGATAGACCTAGAGGTTATCATACTATGTGAAGTAAGTCAGACAGAGAAAGACAAATATCATATGATACCACTTATATGTGGAATATAGTAAAGATGATACAAATTAACTGATTTACAAAACAGAAGCTGACTCTCAGACTTCCAGAACTAACTTATGGTTACCAAAGGGGAAAGGTGGCAGGGGAAATGGATTGGGGATTTGGGATCGGCAAATGCACACTTTTGTATGTGCAATGGATGATCAATGTGGACTATCTGTATAGCACAGGAAAATATACTAAATGTTCTGTGATTACCTGTATAGGAAAGGATATGTATATGGCTGAATCATTTTGCTGTACAGCAAAAGCTAATACAACATTGTAAATCAACTTTACTTTAATAAAATAAAAAAGAGTTTTCATTATAAGCTGAATATAAAATAAAATTAATGTAGAAACAGTAACAACTTTCAGCAGTAAATAATCAGAAAATGTAATAAAGGGAATATGTCATTTATAAAACTATCAGATAATATGAAATAATCAGGACTAAATCTAACAAAAATATGTAAGAACTTTCCTTGGGAAATTATAAACCCTTATTGAGAGATACTGTGGAAGGCTAAGAAGATTAACAGGTATACTGTGTTACACTATATTAATTTATTTATTGTTTTGGTCTTGGGGGGGTAGTACTACACCCATGGCATAAGGAAGTTCCCATTCTAGGGACTGAATCAGAGCTGCAGTTGTGGCTTACACCACAGCCAAGCAATTCCAGATCTGAATTGCGGCTGCAAGCTACACTGCAGCTTGCAGCAATGCTGGATATTTTAACCCACTGAGTGAGGCCAGGTATTGAACTCACATCCTCATGGATACTAGTCAGATTTTTAACCTGCTGAGCCACAAGGGGAACTCCAATTTATTTTTATTTATGTATTCATTTTGACTACTCTTGTGGCATGCAGAAGTTCTGGGGCCAGGGATCGAACCCACACCACAACTGCAACCTGAGCCAGAGCAGTGACAACACCAGATCCTTAATCTGCTCAGCCGAAGGGAACTTCAAAATTATGTTCATTTATAGGAATAATTAATATTAAAATGATGTCATTTCTCTTTATATTTAATGCAATTTCAGTAGGATTTGTCAGAGAACTTGAGATAATTCTAAAATATCCAAGAATTGTGTATGTGTGTGCACATGTGCATGTGAGCATATGTGTGTAAAAGTAGAACAGTTACTATGATTCTTTATGAAATGGCAAATATGTCAGTGTGGTTTTTGCACACAGGAAGTAAATTAACCAATTAATCAGAAACTGATTGATCCATGTAGGTACAGATATTAGACTCAGGCCAGAGATGGTAAGACAAATAAGTAGGAATGAAGAGATGGTTTGCTAAATTGAGTTGCAAAAATAACTTATATGGAAAAATGTTAATATTGAATTCTTACCCCACACTATTTAAAATGATCACCTCTATACAGATGGCCAACAAACACATGAAAAAATGCTCAACATCGCTGATTATAAGAGAAATGCAAATCAAAACTACCATGAGATACCACCTCACACCAGTCAGAATGGCCATCATTAATAAATCCACAAATAACAAGTGCTGGAGGGGCTGTGGAGAAAAGGGAACCCTCCTGCACTGCTGGTGGGAATGTAAACTAGTACAGCCACTATGGAGAACAGTTTGGAGATACCTTAGAAATCTATACATAGAACTTCCATATGACCCCGCAATCCCACTCTTGGGCATCTATCCGGACAAAGCTCTACTTAAAAGAGACACATGCACCCGCATGTTCATTGCAGCACTATTCACAATAGCCAGGACATGGAAACAACCCAAATGTCCATCGACAGATGATTGGATTCGGAAGAAGTGGTATATATACACAATGGAATACTACTCAGCCATAAAAAAGGATGACATCATGCCATTTGCAGGAACATGGATGGAACTAGAGAATCTCATCCTGAGTGAAATGAGCCAGAAAGACAAAGACAAATACCATATGATATCACTTATAACTGGAATCTAATATCCAGCACAAATGAACATCTCCTCAGAAGAGAAAATCATGGACTTGGAGAAGAGACTTGTGGTTGCCTGATGGGAGGGGGAGAGAGTGGGAGGGATCGGGAGCTTGGGCTTATCAGACACAACCTAGAATAGATTTACAAGGAGATCCCGCTGAATAGCATTGAGAACTATGTCTAGATACTCATGTTGCAACAGAAGACATGGTGGGGGAAAAAACTGTAATTGCAATGTATACATGTAAGGATAACCTGACCCCCTTGCTGTACAGTGGGAAAATAAAAAAAAAAAAAAAAAAAAAAAAGATTTAGTTAAAGTTTTGAGAGGACACAATTTTGATTCCCTAGGGGCAAATATTTTACAGAGTTGCTGAGCTGTATGCTGAATATATGTTTAATTATATAATAAACAACCATACAATTTTAAAAAAATAAATAAATAAATAAAATGATCACCTCCATATGGATTTAGGGCAAAATGTAAAACAAACAAAAAAACAAACAAAAAACATAATACTTGAATACTGTAAAAAAATACATATTTTTAGAGTTCAGCATATATGTAGTATCTTAAATGATGCATAAAATTTTCTATAAAAGACAAGATTACTAAACTTAAAATACTAACATTAATCACTTTTGTTCACTAACGATTAATGTTTAAAGCAAAGAAATTTCAAAGCTAAGTTAGAAATTGGAAAAGATATTCACAGTACATGTAACTAGATCAGTATCAAGAATATATAAGTACAAATAACTCAAAAGAAAAACTGGCAAAGGAATAAGAAGTTCAATATTACTGGCCTTCAGGAAGGCCACAATCAACACCACAGTTAAATAGCATTTTATACCCTTTCTATTAACAAAATGGGAAATTCTGTTCTAACCAAGTGTAGGAGAGATGCAGGTCCATAGAATCTGCTATACATTGCTAGTAAGAAAGTAAATAGAAATTTGAAAGTACTGTGCAGTCACTATGAAAACACTTTGACATTTCCTGCTGAAGTTGAAGGAATTGACTTAGCCATTAAACTTCTAGACACATGTTTAAGAGAAACTCTTGAGTATGAATAGAAGACATTTAAGAATACTCACAGAAATGATACTTTCACAATAACAAACCAGATCATTTCTTCTAAATGGGAAAATGGAGTCATAAACTGTGCTATATTTCCACAATCAGATATTATACAGGTAGTCGATATGAATAAGCTACAGTGAAATATTACGTATGGTAAATCTTAGTGCCATTATAGTCATGGGGAAGAGCGCAAAAGGATTGAAAACATCATGCCAAGATAAAGAAGCCAATCACAAAAGACCACATATTACATGATTCTATTTATATAAAATGTACAGAATACACAAATCCAAGGAGACAAAGTAAATTAATGGTTCCTTAGCTCTGATGTTGGGGAGAAGACAGGAAATTTATAGGGAAAGAGTGCAAGGTTTCCATTTGAGGTGATAAGAATATTCTAAAATTTTCTGTGGTACAACTGATGGTTGTACAGTCCTGTGAACATAGAAAAAAAACATTGAATTGTATACATCAAAGAGGTAAATTGTATGATATGTGAATTATATTTCAATAAAGCTGTTATTTTTTCAAAGAGCAAAAAAAGAGAGAGATAGCCTTTTTATGAGGTTAAAGTATTAAAAATATATTCTTGCCTATATGTGTTTGTGTGTTTGTTGTATGTAATCAACTATATATTTGGGAAAATATTGAAAGGATAAATATCAAATTCAGAATGATGGTACATCACATAAGAAGACTAAATATTCAGATGTAGGTCAAGATCCTGCATTTTGTTTTGGTTGGAGGGTTTAGGCATTTTGTTACATTTTAAATACTTAATATTCTTACCTATGTTTATCTTCCTTCATGTGGTATAAATCTTTTGCCTCTTAAATACTTTGTAAATAGATAAGTAAAATAGGTACATGAATGGATTAATGATGAGATATTGTCATGAAACGGGACTATAATGAAGCTAATTTTATCCTTTTGAGGTCCAAAATAACAATAACAAAACATATAACGTCTGATTACAAGGAACCTACTGAAATTTTGAGTCTAATTGTGCAGGAAAGTGAAGAGATAAACTCTAAGGTAAGATCCTTGAGAAGGCAGGAGTGTTAGATGCCAAGTAGAGGTGGAAGAATTAGCTTTCAGTGAGAGGAGTGTGATGTGCTTTATTGAAGCAGAAGGGAAGGAAAGATGCTCTGAGTGCTGGGTAAGTCTGCCTATTTGTTTTATGAAGATATTGAAATGCTGTCTAGGAGTACCTGGAAATTTAGGATATCCTCTATCTGATAATTTACTCTTATGTTACTGAGGTGAATTGGAGCTTGTGTGCATTTAGTTTGTTTGTGCTGGTGTGGTCTAACCACTGAAAAGTGGCACATCTGTGCATAGACATACAAAAGTATATTTGATGGGAAAAAGGTCCCAAATTAAGAGATATGCATAAATACATTTTTTTGGGGTTAAACTTAAATTTTTAGGTAGAGGGAATAATTTTAATTAGTTTGCTGTAAAGACAGTAATTTGAATTAAGATTTTAAAATATGGGGGCGACTAACTAGGACTTTGGGTTTAAAATATACACACTAGTATATATAAAATAGATAATCAGTGAGGACCTACTGTGCAGCACAAGGAACTCTACTCAGTATCTTATAATAACATATAATGGACAAAAATCTAAGAAAAAACATATATAAGTGTGTGTGTATATATATATATATATATATATATTTACATGTGTGTATATATATGTAACAGTCAATTTGCTATATACCTTAAACTAACGAAGCACTCTAAATCAACTATATTACAATAAAAATTCAGAAGAGGAAACAGAATAGCAAAACAAGATTTACAAATATGAACTAGCATACAAACTATTCACATATAATTCAAAGAGCTTAAAAATTAGATACTTTTATATATTGAAAGGTGAATGGCAAAGCTCAGGTCATAAGATTTTTACTTTCAAACTTTTATAAATGTTTACATATTAATGAGATATGGCTAGGTATAAAATTAAGAAGTTTTAAAAAGTTAAATTACTCTCAATCAATATTCTCAGAATCAATCAAGCATTTAAATCAGACATGCAGATTGAACTGAGGGAGAATTAAATTTTTTCAAAATGATTTTAAAGAAGGCAAAGGCTTGTGTGCACATAAGATATTTTGGTGCTTATTTCCAAAAATTTTAACAGAGAATATAATAAATTTACTTCTTGTTATTAAAATGTGTTATAAAAATGTGTTTTCTCAAGATATGAAAATTCCTTTATTATTCTGGGATATTCTGTTTTTGGTTAGAAAGACAAAATGTCACTTTAGACTTAATTTAGGAGAACTGTATTCCTAGCCATCAATTTTGAGGTTCATTATAAATTGTCTAATCAAGGTTATAATACTATTGGTGGCAGGGGAGGAATCCCCTTAAAAAAACATCTAGGCCAGGGATTGGCAAACTATATCCTAATGGTGACATCCTGACTGCCATCTTTTTTGTACAGTCCACTATTTAAGAATGGTTTTACATTTTTAAATTATTGAAAAAAATAAAACTAAGAGCATTTTGTGACATTATAGGAAATTTGAATTTCAGTATCTATAAATAAATTTTTATTGGCACATAGCCATCCCTGTTCATTTACCAGTTTTTCATAGTTGCTTTTATGTTATTATGGAGTAGTTGTTGCAGAGATATTGTGGTCTGCAAAACTCCAAATCTTTACACCCTGACTCTTTTTTTTTTTTTTTTTTTTTTTTTTTGTCTTTTTTTGCCTTTTCTAGGGCCACTCACGTGGCATATGGAGGTTCCCAGGCTAGGGAGTCACAGCAATGCGGGATCCAAACCGCGTCTGTGACCCACACCAGAGCTCATGGCAACGCTGGATCCTTAACCCACTGAGGGATCAAACCCGCTACCTCATGGTTCCTAGTTGGATTCGTTAACCACTGTGCCACAACGGGAGCTCCCTACACCCTGACTCTTTACAGAAAAAATCCCCCTATATCTGATCTAGAGGATTCACATTTTTAGATACTGTACATAGAAAATGCTAATTTTTCATTGAGATTTTCTAGGACAAAATCGATATCATTGAAAAGAATAAAGTTATCCTATTATTTGTTTGTGGAATGCCCTTTGTCAGGGCCTCTTAGCCACTATAATGCTTCAGTCTTTATGTCTATGATGAGGGCTTGTTCCAAATTTTGTTTTTTTATGGTATAATATGGCATTTTTTTTCTATAATAAAGCAAATGAATAGATTGATGACTAAAATGAATTATACCACATAGTCACTTAGATAAAATATTAAACAAAAACTTTTGTAGAAGTCAAAATAAACTTCCAAGCATCAACACTATGTATATCAAATCCACAATGCAAATTCATATACAAACTGGTTAAATGCACACAAGATTCATCTGCTGTGAACACAGCGAAACATTTATGCAAAATATTAGTATAAATACAATGGGCAATCTTCAAAGAAATTACTGTTAAAGTAATTATACATCTTTTTGTTAGGTGGAAACTTCTTTACTCATATAAGCCTCAAAATTCATCAATATCTTCCTCAAAGAACTTGCACTTAGAGTCCTAATTTTGAAAATAAGTCTCCTTCTCTCTTTCACTCTCTTATACACACACTGCTAAAAGACTTTACCAGTGTATATCTACCACACATCATACATACACTCATCAAAATTCAGAACTGATATATTTATACCAGTTCAAAATTACGTATGCCAATAAAATTGATTTTTCCTAAAGTCTTAAGTCCCTATAACCAAAATGAACTAATAAACTAGAAAAAATAACACAATTTAAATAAAAATAGCAATAAATGGGAATAAGACAATTCATTATGTGTTGTGAGGATCAAACAGAATATAGGAATTCATTTGTGATTTCTGTACATTCCTTTATGTACGCTATAGAGCAATGGAAAAAATTCAACAAAGTGTACGAGAACTGCTCTGTAAATCATAAAGCAATATTCAATAATCAAACAGTGACTTATTTTTAAATAAATGTAATTTTCCATTTCTATAAGGGTTATAAATTAGCTAAATGAATGTGTTCAAACTAAGGTGAAAAAGAATTTCCTTGTCCTTCTAGCCCCAACATCTAGCATGAAAATTTTCAGTAGATATAGTCCAGAGAATCCAATCATTATGAAAATAATAGAGCAAAGATCTATCTCAGTGTAGAGTTAGATTCTAACAACAATAAGAACAAAAACAGTTAAAACATTAACAAGTCAATTTACACAGTGAGATACTTATACTTTAAGAGAAGTAATTTGAAAATCTGTAAATTCTCTATACTCAATGCAAAAAGAAGAAACTACTAGGTTTTTTGCTTTTTTGTTTTTTTCAAGATCTAGGACAAGATGTGCAGTTTAACAAAATTATATGGTTTAATTGTAACTAAAAAGCTTTCTAATGAAAAGTTATTTGTAAGACATTGTCAGAGATATAGGAAGTGAAGTATACACTTGATTAAAGCTTGGTTTTTTTTTTTTGTTTTTAACTAATTCCTGATATAAACTTATTTGCTTTTTGCTTGGTTGAGTTTTAAGAAAACTAACTAGGAAAAAAATAAAAACAAAAAACAGCCCTGCTTAGTGAAGCTTTCTCATACTTTAAGTCCAGTAGGATTGACCAAGCCTAAAAACTTAGATCTTGAATTATACTTATGACCCTATATATTTGTCTACATTGTAGCAAACTAACCAATCAAGCAACTGAAACTAAAGGAAAAGGTTTTAAAACCAAATGTTGGGAAATAAAAGAATGGCATTTTAAAAACTCTGGAAATAAACTGAGAGAAGGGAAGGAAAAACAATTGATGCTAAACTGTTATATGATTTATAAATACCACAGAAAACTCAGACATTGACTTCCACCCAAATATTGCTATTTAAAAGACTATTTTTGAAAGTCTGGACCTCAAGGGTGGCAATTGTAAAATACAGTTTTTCCCCAACTTTAGAGAGGTAAAAATGTAACTCCTTCATCTCATGCAGCTTTCTCTGAAACATTTAAACCCTATAAGCACAAAGAAAATTTTCTTAAAAAAAAAAAAAGACTTTAAAATCTTGCTTAAAAAGCTTAGAGAACAAGTCCCTTGCACAATTTTAAAAGGAGAGGACACTTTTCACTTGGAAAGAGAACATTGCAACATTCCAATTTACTGAATAAAAGGTACCTTGTCAAATGTCATAATAGCTCCACCTCCCGGAACTTTAAAAACCCTGCTTTTCAAATCAAATGATGAAGCACAACATATTTGCAACTCCCGTCCTAAATGTAAGCGTTAATATTCTATGACACTACATGCTCATTTGGTAAGCATCTATCAGGAAAGTGGCCCTAACGCTATTACTGATGAAGCAGATAAACCACTGGGGACACAGATGGAGACACACAGCAGGGACCAGGGAGGAAGTCTCTTTCATCCAGTTGCTGGTGGCTGTGAGGGGCCCTGGCATAGACATGCCAAGTCTAATTTGGGCAAAGCTAGGATCTGTGGCACTGCCAGCCTCGGTGTTGGAAACTCATCTCCCATCCATATGGGAACAGGAACACGCCAGGAATGGAAGCCCTTCTCTGTTTGGGCAAACCTGTGCCCAAGGCAGCCTGACAAAATCCTATGGAGGAGGGTCAGTGGTTGCTGTGCCTAAACACACATTCAGCGTGACCTTTTTCTGCAGTGACACCAGATGATGGCCCTTCCAAGACAGCTGCTGGGAGCTGCAGAAGTTCCTTCAGAAACTGGTCAAACATGCTAAAAATATCATTACGCATTGGAATCCGCACCTTGGAGAAAACACATCTCAGTCTGTCCAACATTTTTCCACCACTTGTGCTAACCTGTCTTTAACGGAAAACACCATGAACTTGCCTCACTGCTGACCTGGCTACACAGTGATCACAAAGTCCGTGGCAGGACACGGTCTCAGGGGTGGAGGCCAATGTTTTCCAGTCATTGCCTCCGAAGGCTTCCATCACCTTTCAGACAGCAATAAAGGGAATGGTGCAGAGCTTTTGTACAAGTTATAATTTGTAAGCTGTTCTTTACAGTTGTAGGACATCAAAGTCTGAGCACACATGTCTGTGAACAGCTGCCTCTTCTCTGCAGCATTCCCCTTTCCCACCTTCCTCCATCATCTTCTAGGTGGAGCTGTGGGCTTCTAGAAGGGTCTCCGGGCTGGACCCTAGGCCAGCATTCTCAGGTTCCAAAAAGGTGGGGAGGGGGTGGCAAGAGGAGAGGGCAGGACAGCAGAAGGATTCTACACATGACTTCTCTAGTCAATTTCTCCATCCCCCCAAATGTGTATATCTGTATTTCACCAGCTCCCCAACACTCACCTCACTACACAACACATTTCTCATTTTTTGGCTATAAATTACCAACTGTGACCCCATTTCACAATGCAAATATGTCATCAACTGGCCTTTTCTAGTTCCTCTGTTGGTATTTATTCAACAAGTAAATCCATACCTACATTCATAAGTACACAAATTTTCCTTTTTTTCACATCCTTTTCCAAAGATTTTTAAAAATCCAAAAAGTAAGGTTATAACTATGATCACACTTTTCTTGGGGGGCAGGGGCTTTATATATATGATAGCTGTTGCTGACTTTAAAGATGCCCTGAAGATATTTTTCCCTATATTAAAGTTTTCTTTTATTGAAAAACTCCTTATTTCATACTGGAAATAGTTGAGTGTCTACTTAGCAGTTTATCTGTCTTAGTCTCATTTACACTGTGATACACTCACCCAATTTTATTTTATTTTTTGCTTTGACTGCTAGAATATATATGGATGCCTTTTGCCTGTGTTCTGTTAGAAAACTTGTTCTTATATCTTCTTCCGTTTTCTATTTATATATCATTTATTTATATTTATAAACTATATATTATGCTGGAGCAATCTGTATTATAAATAAACAATTTAAAACATATATAAAAATAATATATTTACTGAGTGCCAGTTATGTGCTAGGAATTTTCTGTATGTTGTAATATCTTTTTCAAATAATAATAATTATAATACTTACATATTCAAGGATAAAGCCAAGTTTTTGTGGGGCCTAAAGCTCACTTACAGGACCCTTTCTCATAAAAATAATATGAAAATGTTACTTTTGCCAAAATGCCAGATCTTGCTAACCCATTAATTAGTAGAGCCCATGGAGGGCCTTGGAAGGGGCATATGCAAGTAAGGGACCTTGACTTAAGTTTAGGTAGCTTCAAGGTCAATGTACTTCTGTATATTCTGACTGCTTATTCTGTGGCATACACTGTACCATGAAATGCCAGGACAAACTTACAGGAAAATCGGCTGAGAGAGTGTGATGGTGTGATGTTTAACTTCATGCATCCACTTGACTGGGCTATGGGATGTCCAGACAGCTGGTAAAACATGATTTCTGGGTGTTGACTGTACTAGTGTCTCCTGAAAAGATGAACACTTGCATCAGTAGACAACACAATAGGGAACATGGCCCTCAGTAATGCAGGTGGGCATCTTCCAATCTGTCAAGGGCCTGAAAAGAACAAGGAGAGAAAGGGCGAATCTGTTCTCTTTGCTTGAGCTGGGAAATCTGTCTTCTTCTGCCCTTGGAAATCAGGGCTGCTGGCTTTTGGGCCTTCACACTTAGACTGGGGCTTCCAGCTTTGGCTCCCCTGGTTCTCAGGCCTTGGAGTTTGGACAGGAGCCACACTGCCAGCTTTCCTGGGCCTCCCGCTTGCAAATGGCAGATTTTAGGTCCTCTCAGCCCTCTATAATTGCTGAGCCAATTTCTCATAATAAATATCTTTATATATACCTAAATCTATGCTATTCTATTTGACTAAAATAGAGAGGTTACAATTATTTTTCAAGGTCGAAGGGTTTGTGTGTGGTAGATGTATACTTGAACACAGCTCTGTTTGAATCTCAAACCCATTTATTAAAAACTACATTTATTGAGTAGCTTATGTACCAGGTACTCTGCTAAGCATTAGCATACCATGACAAACCACACAGCTGTGCTGTTCTTAGGAAATTTCTTGTGTAATTGTTTCTATTATGGGAGCTGGTCATTCACCTCCTTATTTATTGTTTAACCTTCATGTTAAAAAAAAAAAAACAGTATGAGATATATTTCAAAGCTTTCTGCTCACTTAAAAGTTAGTGTGCAATTTAAGTTTACTAGCTCGGCTGGAATAGCTGAAACTCTCATATCCTTTTTTAAATTAATTGTAACACAGATTGGTATTTCATGGGTCTACTTTGATATTTCATATTTCATTACTATTTTTTCATATTTCATTACTATTTTGGACAATCCCATCACTTCTGTGTCTGCAACCACTACTTGCAGGCTAGATCCGAATTTCATCTTAAACCCAGATTTTTTCTGACTTTTGGACTTCCAGGTCTACTCAGTTCTCTAATGGTAATCTGTTTGAATGACTACAAAGACTCAACATGTCCAAAGTTGAAATTAATGTTAGCTTACCAACACAAAAATCCATCAATTTCTTTTCCTGAATTTTCTATTTTAATTTTAATTTCCACACCAAAATGCTTCTATTCACCTAAACCAGATTCCAGGAAGTTATCTTTTCCTTTTCATATTCTCACACCCATTATGTCAAGTCACTCAGAAAAACTCTCTCAATTCTTGTTCTTAAAAACACACACACAGTAAAACCCCAAACATGCATTGTTTCCATAGCTGTATCACACCTTGTCAAAGCCCTCATAATTTCTCACTGATGTCACTGTAATGGCTTTTTGTTTAGGAAAACTTTTTCTGGTGCTATTTGTCCTCAAACCCATTCTCCGCATTGCTGCCAGGTGGATTTTCTAAATGCAATTCTGAGCACTTAGTCCCTTGCTTAAAATTCTTTAACAGCTCTCCAGTGCTGCCAGGATAAATACAAAACTCTTGGCATGACATGCTCTGTCTGTTGTATACCTGTCTGGTCTCATTTCTCACATTCTGCTTTTGACACTCCAATCACACTGAATTCCTAAAAGGTCGTAACCAGAATGTACTACGTTTCAGAAGTTTGCACATTCTGTCCCCATGACTATGATTGCCTTTATCCTCTTCTTTGTTCTTCTCAACATTCCTATACTCTTCCCTCTCACTGAATCTGGTTTCATGCTGTAGGTGGTTTTTGAGGACTTTGGGGATAAGCAAGGAAAAATATATGCCCTGGCAGGTTACTCATAAGCTTTATTTTGATGGTTATGCCTACAGGGAAGGTACCTCACAGAATCAGATGTCTCAAGGCTTAAGGGGTGGGGGTGGGGGCCGCCATCCAGAAGGGGAGGGGGGCAAGATCCCAAGGGAGAGGGGCTCCGAGGGCTATCTGTATCCAGGTGATGTGCTCAGCAGCCTGGCCAGGATGCTCCTGGGCAGAGAGCTCCCAAGAGAAACAGTGCCTTGGTGTTTTTTTTATTGTCTTGTGGTTTTACCTTTGGCTAGCAGGCATTGGGAGCAGTTTTTCAGGGTATGCAAAGCAAGGAGCCTTTAAATGGCTAAAAATCAGCTTAATTGGGTGTTGTCTAACAATCAGATGTGTAAAAATTTGAGTTTGTCACTGTTGGGTTTTGAGCCAATACGTCTTAGACTGCTCTGAAGGAATAAACAACTAAAGGTCAATAGAGGAATCATCTTCAGCTCATTTATATGACTGGTGTCTCCGTGATGGTGACACTTTTATCCCATTGCACTACTATTAGTTGTTTGCATTTAAGTTCCTTGGGAGTAGAGGCGAGTTTCTATTATCCCTAATACAGGCTTCATAGGATCTAGAGTAGTGTGTTTTAACAAAGTGGAACGTTAATAAATGTCTGTTTCATGAATAATTATTTATATCATAGCCAGATATTTTTTAATTCATCCAGAAGTTTTCCTCTAATTGTATGCTATGGAAAGTCTCATCTGCCTGGAGACATAGTATTTAAGCTAGATGTGTGTTCATGCAGAACTAAGGCAGTCATTGGATTTTAGTAACTAAAATCTTTGAACTTTAAGTAGAAGTAATTCATTTCTAAAATACAGCTTGCTTACTGAAACATCATATTACACTCAGTATATAAACCAATAGGCCAAGGACATTTTATTCAGATTTCAATCTGCTGTATTCCAGGAGAGTGTTTTAGTGATTTGTAGCTACTTTCTTCAAGCTGGCTGGTTTCAGAGAACAGGCAGTCTGAGGCTGGAGTGACTCCATGAGCACTGGTTTAGTCCATTGATTCATGAATGGTATCAAGCTGCAGAGCTGATCAGTCCCCTATGGCAGGAGGGCCTAATAAGCTTCTGAGGTGAGGGAGATAGAAAGAATGTGTAAGACTAGAAAAGAAGTCTGTTATCTGCAAGGATGCGAGAGTCAATGAGGTAGGACAAACAGTTTACATGCATATCAAAATCCAAACAAGGAAGATTACATCATGGATAGACAGAAGAGATTTTAATTCAAAAATCGAATTCAATTGGATTAGATGATTCATAGAAATTTTAGGCTCAGCTAAGAGGGTGGCAACTGAAAAGGGCAGAAATAGTGCAAATAGTGCAAAAGTATTTCCAGCAGTCCCTGTCTTCATGACCACATGTCACACCATTCATAAGGAGAGTGAGCATTGGGCCCCAAATTTTTCAGAAAAAGCCTTAAAGTTCCCTCTTTGAATTAGTTTAGGTCATAAGGCCAACTCTTAACTTATTTTTTTGTCAAGGAAAGTGGAATGTTCTACTTCGCTTCATCTGTTTCAAGGGTTCCATAGCAGGAAAATCTATATTTTTCATTTATATTATGAAATCCCCTAGAAAGCTCTGGGGCTTTTGAGATGGTGTGAGGGAATGCCTGGGGAAGGCAACCATTGGTTCCTACAGAAGATAAGACATGGAGGGGTCCTATGGCAGCTCAAGCCCAAATTTGGCACTGAAAATATGTGGAGTTAGCCTCTGATGTGTGTGTGTATATATATATATATATATATATATATATATATATATTTGTCTTTTGTCATTTTAGGGCTGCACCTGAGGCATATGGAGGTTCCCAAGCTAGGGGTCCAGTGGGAGCTGTAGTCGCCAGCCTACGCCAGAGCCACAGCAACACCAGATCTGAGCAGCATCTGCAACCTACACCACCGCTCACGGCAACACTGGATCCGTAACCCACTGAGCGAGGCCAGGGATAGAACCTGCAACCTCGTGGTTCCTAGTTGGATTGTTTCTGCTGAGCCACAATGGGAACTCCTATCTGCTTAATTCTTATCAGCATTTTAAATAACATGCTTCCCAAAGCAGTGTATAATCTTATCTTTTACCTTGTTTATCATATTCACTTTCTAATCCCCTTTTCATGAGTAAAGTGAAACTCCATTTCAAGTCCAGTCTCAGCTCAGGTTCCAAACTGGTGTTGTCTAATAAACAAGATCTGGCTTAATTTGACATGCTAGATATGTGATGGATGTGATATACCTAAAGAAGAACTATTATCCAAATAGTGGTAATGGCTAGCTCACTTCCAAATTTGAGTTTTCGGTTTGTTTGGTTTTTTTTTCCTTTTCTTTTTATGGTCACACCTGTAGTATATGGAGGTTCCCTGGCTATGGGTCAAATTGGGGCTGCAGCTGAGGCCTATAGCCATGGCAATGCTGGAACATCTGTGACCTATGCTATAGCTTGCAGCAGTGCCAAATTCTTAACCCACTACGTGAGGCCAGGGACCAAACATGCATCCTCAGGGATCAGGTTCTTAACCTGCTGAGCCATAATGGGAACTCTGAGTTTCCAGTTCTTTATTAAAGCTCATATCACTTATTAGTCTTTTTCCTCTAACTCTGTAGCACTTGGTTTATGATTTCTCTCTCCCTCCCTCCTTACTTTCCTTCCCTCCTGTCTTCTACTAGAATCTAGTTTCCATCTGTCTCGTCCATGCCCACATTTCCAGCACTCAGCACAGTGCCTATGTCAGAGGAGACATTCATAGTTGTTAGATGAGCCCACTGCACTACCTTTCACACTTTATTTAGTGTGTGTCCTCCTTGAACGCGGCTACTTAATAAGTAAGTGGTGGACCAAGACACATTGTACAGGCTATAGTTATGCAACAGAGGAAAGCTCATATGATGCCCGGAGCTAAGACCCATGAGTGGAGTGCTCTTTGCATTTGTTTTAACCAACTGAGTTAACCCTCAATGACATTTACAGTTATCAGCTCTGCAAAATGCAAGTAAGTTCTCCCAAGGAGGAAAATCTTTTGTGAAGTGGAATGTATAATGTATCTCACCTTAAGTGTTAATAATATATGAAAAGAAATTATCTCAGAAGTTGGAAATTTACATTTGAAGTATTAGAAATATTTACTGAGCTAAATGTCAATGGAAAAAAAAAACCCACAATTATTTTATACTCTAAAGATAGGAAATAGAGCCAAGATTTGATAATCCCACCCGGTCGGATTTTTCTATTCTATCTTTATCAATCATGTCACACTCTGTCTCACCATTTTACTGGAACAAATATATGTGAAATCGCTTTCAACATCTTCCTGACCTTTGTTCAGCAGATGAGGACTGAGGAAAAATGGGACCTTAGCTTTCTACATGAAATTAGCCTACTGCAGCTATTTGGATTATGGTAGTTCTTTTTAAGAGGATATGTCACTCTTTATTGAAGGAAAATGAACTTCATGAATAATGTTCAAATTCAAAAAAGATTAATATCAATAGAGACAGCTTGATTATACATTTTCCCTCCTCATTTTCTGAGTTATCTTGGGATAGTGGATAATAATTTTTTTTTTTGAAATGTCTCTTTTATCATGGCAGAGGAAAACTAAATTCCTCACATATAAGAATACAAATTTGATGGAAGTAACATATTTGGGTTGAGAGGTAGCTGAGCCAGTGAGAAGGCATTTTAGGTATTCTGCCTGAAAGAAAGAAGATTATGAAATAAAAATTCTCCCCACATAGTAAATTAAGAAAATAAAAGCAATATTTTCCCTAATAATTCTAATATGAGCAAAATAAACTACCTTAAACCTGAATATATAATTGTATTGACTAATGAAAAGGTCATATTACAAATCCCTTTTACCTTTACTGTCTTACATGCTTAAAATTTAGTCTTCATAATATCAATATTATAATAATTTACTCATATTTATCAGCAACGGAATAAGCCTAACAAATTGTATTTGTATAATGGGTTAAATGAATTACAGTTTTTTTTTTGTTTTTTTTTATCTTATTTGGTCTTCCTTGCCCTTGGCAACACAGCTAATAGTATCTTTTTATTACCGACAAAGTAACTGATGGTCAGAGATGGTAAAAGATGAGCCTAAAATGACACAGGCATGAATCTGGGTGTTTGGACCACCAGGTCTAGGTTTTTTTTCTTCCCCACTAACTAAAGTAATGCTTTCCCTTCTGGGCAAAGTCAAATGCATCAGAAACAGCCTAGGATGCCTGATTCCCAGTATCACACGCTGCAGGCTGCATGGGCACCTCTGTTATGGCTTTATGTTTTATTCTAGTTTGCCTATCCTTCCTTCCACGGTCCATTGCATTTCCTATTCTTGGACACCATGTCCTGGCCATCTGGCTGGATGTTCTCCAACGGCCATAGCTGACCCCCATGCCAGTTACTACACACCTTGTTTTCTTTCATTCTGCACTTACCGGTACAAGCAGTCCTTTCATGTTTGTCCATGGCCAAAAATAAGAGGTCTACATGATTTACATTTTTGTTTTAAGGAAGCAGGAAATTATATCACAACACATATAAGGAAGAGATTTTATTCTACTATAAGTAGAATTGTTAAATAAAATACAGGTTACCCAGGTAAAGTTGAATGTAAGTAAACAGCATTTTTTTTTTTTTAGTATGTGTATACCCCTAAATATACTTATACTTAAAAATATTTACTATTTATTTGATATTCAAACTTAACTGCTTATTCTGTATTTTTATTCACTGCAACTAACAACTCAAACTGTAAAAGAAATATAACTCTTACCCAAGTTACCCTCAGATCTCATTTAATAGTCTAAATACAGAAGGATTCTACAGATAGGATTGGAATATGTGAAGAATCCACAAATGAATATTTACAAGAAACATTTTACATGTCAAAAAAAAAAAAATACTGGCTTCCTATCCAGCAACTACTTCTTTCAGAAGTCACCAAGATCACCCATTGAGGCAGAATGCTGCCTGACAGATGGGACATTAGCCTGCTTTCCATTATTAAACTGGGAAGTGTGTATGCAGTGTAGTTGAAAATGTCTGCAATAAAATAAAATTATGCTTCTCTGCCTTAGTAGATTTCAAAAGATAAAATTCATGTTCTGCTGCCTGGCAGCTTTCCTGTTAACACATTAATTTCAAAATTATTGGATGTGCTTAACATCAACTTTTGACTTCTAATAAAGAAAACCTAAGCATTCTTGGATGAGTTTCAGGCTACACTGTACTAATACAATACATTCGCCTCTCATGTGTATGACCTGGGCAGATCTTGTAAGGCTGGGGTTTGCTATGGAGGTGATTCAAATTTAGATGGGACACAGAACCAAAAAGTACAGTCTTTGTTAATTAAGGTGTCAGTAAAATACCTGGGTAGATTAGTACATTTTTGCATATTCTTTGTTTTTCACTTTTTTGCACCTTCGGTTTTATGTACACAAGCTCTGTGTTTTTGTCTTCCACAGCTATGATTTTCATCCTTACACTGGAAGTTTCTTCATTTCTAGATTAAGCTACTTGCTTTTCAATTCTGTTCTGCATAACACTTACTGTGCTTCTAGTGGTATCTATTCTTTCTGCTTCCAGCTGTGGTTTTTATTTCTGTGATGATTATTCTCTTTTGCTTACTTTATCATGAGAGGGCCTCGTGAAAGTGAGGACTGACTTATAGGCAAGATTTACTTAGTAAGACTCACTAAAGACTCTCCACTGAGAAGGTAAAATACACTTATTCAGTATATCTGTTGTTATGCTTAGTATTTTTATCCATCAGTAATCTTAAGTACTTTTGTCTATAATACATAAATAATCTCACAATTATCACCATGATCACTGACTAGTGTTTTTCCTTGAGGGAATTTGTGAGTTAACAAGTTCTTGTGCCAAAATTTGGGCATATGGCAATTTTACTTACTTATTAATATTTATGCTATTTCCTTAAAGGAATATTTAACAACCAAAAAAAAAAAAAAGAGCTACTTTTAACTTGGTAGTAATAGAATTAATTGCCATCAAATCCCAGACTTGGGAGGTATCTTAATAGAAATTTGGGTCCACAGATGACAAAAGCCAGAAAGTCTACTCATTATGGCATATTTCATTAGGGATAAATCATTAGCACTACTACATTAGTCAGGGTTCTCCCAAGAAACAGAACCAACAGAAGATTTTATACACACACACACACACACACACACACACACACACACACATATACAGACACATATTTATGTTTGTATATATAAATATAATAAAAGTAAATTTATTTTATGAAATTGATTCATTGACTATAGAGACTGGCAAGCCTCAAAATCTGCAAGGCATGCTGGAGACCCAAGGAACCAAAGCTTCAGTTCATAAGCCAATAGACAGGAAGAATTCTCTCTTTCTTGGGGAAGAGTCAGGCTTTTTGTTCTGTTCAGGCCTTCTACTAACTGAGTGAGGCCCCCCACAATAGGGAGGGCAATCTGCTTTACTCAGTCTGTCTATTTAAATATTAAATCCCTCAAAAAACACTCTTGCAGACATATCCAGGGTAGAGTTTGACCAAATATCTGGACACTCTGTTGCCCAATCAACTTGACACATAAAATCAACCATCGCAAGTTCCGTAGCCATTCAGAAATTCAGTTAAAAATGGCCACCAGAAACCTTTTAACAATTATCTTTCAGGGGATTCCTTTTGCTATGTGACACAGACTATAGTGTATTAGAAATATTCAGCTCAATTTTGTCGAATTATATTTTAAAACAGCTAAAATTAAAGCAGAGAGTGGTGGGTATTGCTAAATTAATCAACTAAAATTCCAAGAGAACTAGCTGTTTGTTTGTTTTTCTTATTTGTGGGTAGAAAAGGCTATAAATTAGATAACGTTGGGGTGAAATTAGCCATTCAGTCACTTAATAATAGAGCCTAAACTGTGTATAACCAGTGTAGTCTAGTTGTGGATATAACACAATGATGCCCAAAATATAAGTCATCTTTGTATTAACTATGCTTTTTATTTTTTGTATTTTATGATTCTTTAACATCTGAGGGCCGGGAGATTGCATGCTCCAGAAGTACATAATTCCTAGAGAGAGCAAACTATTTCCCTGTGAATGCAACCCTCACATGCAAATCAAGCAATGCAACACCCATGTACTCCTTCAATGGGTTCTCACAAAGCTCATTCATGCCACACCCTGTCTGGTATCCAGGGTCCAGTACCAGACAATTCAGTGCAGCTTCTATACCTCAGAGCCCACTGAAATCGAACAAACTAGCTGATTATAAGCCTGCTTTCACTTACATGTTTTTTCTCGCAAAAACCACAGTAAAGTCCCTTGTCATGTTTCCCTCCTGCTCCCCTCTTCCTCTTGACTAATGCTTCCACATGTGGCCTTCTATGGCATGGCATACTGCCCCCTTCCCATAGTTTGTACGTAACAAACTACTTTTCCAGTGGCAGTTGTCTCTTAGCCTGTCGGCCTCATCACATCTGAATAATAAAAGTCTACATTTGAAAACAATCTTACATAATAAATTATGTATATGCACAAAGTGTCTACATATAGGTATATATATGCAGGACATTTTTATACAAATGTCTCCAGTAATTAGAATCAAGTATAAATGACTTACTTGCTCAAGTCACATGATATGTTTTCATTTTTATTTTATTTTTTCTTTTTGTCTTTTTTAGGGCCACACCCACAGCATATGGAGGTTCCCAGGCTAGGGGGTCCAATCGGAGCTGTAGCTGTTGGTCTACAGCACAGCTCACGGCAACACCAGATCCTTAACCCACTGAGCAAGGCCAGGGATTGAACCTGCAACCTCGTGGTTCCTAGTTGGATTCATTAACCACTGAGCCACAATGGGAACTCCCCACATGATATGTTTTCAAATCTGCCTTTAGAATCCACAGGACTAGGCTGTTTTTCTTCAAAATCTACATGTCAGGACTGCTGAACTGAGCCTGTTACTGTTGAGTATTGTCAAGTCAGGATGTACCCATCACAAGCTTGAGGTGTAAGGGAGATGGTGATTTCCCCTTAGACCTGTGATATGTTCTCAGTCACATCTTATTATACTCTCTACTGGGTTATCAGGCATTGTCACAGCTATAAACAATAAACACAATGGTCACTTGGTGTTTATGGTGCTATTGTTTTTCCTTTCTTTCTTTATTTTGTCTTTTCTAGGGCTGCCCATGGCACATGGAGGTTCCCAGGCTATGGGTCCAATCGGAGCTGCAGCTGCCAGCCTACGCCACAGACACAGCAACGCAGGATCCAAGCCACATCTGCGACCTACACCACGGCTCACGGCAATGCCGGATCCTTAACCCACTCAGTGAGGCCAGGGATCGAACCCACAACCTCATGGTTCCTAGTAGGATTCGTTAACCACTGTGCCATGACGGGAACTCTGCTATTGTTTTTCCTACATAGCTTGTTAAGAACTCTAGTAGGAAAATAGGTAACTAGAAGGAGAGTGGAGCATTCTTTTGTCAACTGGACATATCACAAACCTGAAAGGTGTGCTTGAGTGAACACATACACTAAGCTTGAGGCTAACAAATACTTTCTCGTGTGTTTAAGACTATTTTCTATACAACCAGATCTCTGAAATGCATGAGATATTTATAGGTCATTTTCATGTAATGCCAAAACATCTAGATTTTAAAAAGTTAAATCAGTTGACTGGTTTTTTACTTATGGAATAAACAATGTATTCTATTTCTAAAATTTCAAAATAGAAATTTAAATAAATATATGAAGGGGACATAAAATACTTTTAATTTTTTTTTCCATTTTGAAAACATCTCTGCCTTTGTGATACAAATTTATTTCAACCTTCTTTCATCTTTCTATATTCTATAAAAACAATATTTTCATCTATAACATCTTAATAAAACAGTTACAATGGAAATAGTTAGTACCTTCCCATCTTCCCAATTTTCAGAACTTACGCCTTAAATGACAAAATAACCAAATTATTTCTAAAATGAGGAATTCTCACAAAAATATGGTAGGTTTCTGTGCTTCTCAACTGTAAATAATTGTGACTATTACTAAATAAGACAATGTCTTAATTCTCTCCCCTTAAAAATAATATTTTCAAATGAATTGGAAGAAATACATTTTCTATATGACAAAAACTCAGAACATTAGAGAAAATTATCATCCCAATCACTGCATAATCATCTTGTCAGAGTCAGAGTCTAGATGGCACTATTTATAGCTGATAAAGAACAAAACTCTGCCTAATATTTTCTTATAACATAAAACTGTCATTTCAAAATATAAAAGAAGTGGCAAGCTTTGTTTTTGCTGTGGAGCTTGTTGATGTGTTTTCTCTCTTGTCAATAGACTTGTGGGAAGCTCAGGAGATGTGTCAGGAAGTGGGTCCTTAGGGGGTGCCATATGCCCATAAAGGGAACTGAAGTTTCAGTTCCCCAACCATCCATCCTAGGAGGGGAAATCAACATTGTCTACAACACAAGCCTTCCAAGTAGGTCAGGTCACTTTCAGTGGGTACGTTTTAACCCCAACTCTACTAAAAAGCACTGTCAAACTGGAAAACCATTATTTGCTTGTGTTGTGTTGCTTTCTTGATCTAACTGCTCATGCCCTCAGCTGGGAAACTTGTAACACTTGTCACTATGGTCAAGTACTTTTTCTAATAACTGTGATCACAGGAGAAGCAAAAATTTCTGATTCAAGGGAAAGGCACAGACTGCTGAATTATGTACCATCTTCTCTTTGAGACCAATAAATAACTGCTCTGTAAATCTCGATGCCAGCAGTCCTGGGTACTACTGGCTAACAGGTAGGGCTCCAGAGCTACGGAGATATAGCTCAGGAATTATCAGGGTGCTGATCTATGCTGGAGTGTGGACTGCTGGTCATAGTCCATTGATGGTATCAAATTCTATTTTGCAATTTCTTTGAAAAACACAGCAAAATGGGCATACGCAGCATGCATTTTGGTTGTTATATTGTAAATTAGAAAGTTTTAGAATCAATAATCTACCTGTGCATTCCTTTCTTTATTTAGAATTATGCTCCCATGTTACCACTTGACTAAAAATATTTATTACACACAAGAGGATGAAGCTGAACACAGGTTAGGGTAAGTAAAAGCTTTAGACACAGTCAAACCTATATTCATTCATATTCCATTTATTCATTAAATAAATATTCATAGTCGTCTGACCATGTGCAAGCACTGTTTAATGCATGGGATAGAGCAGAGGGAAAAATAAAGTCTTACTGTATGTATAATTTGGGAAACATCATTATTAATTTTAATAACCCTCAATTCTATCATAGATATGAGATTATAACAACATCTAAGCATTAGGGGAATATTATCGATAATAAATTTATTGGTTCCAGATTATAGTAGGTAACAAAAAATTAGGAAAATGTTACTACTTAAGTAATACTAGACATTTACTATTTTTATTATTATTTCTAATGTACTAGTAATGACACAAGGGGAAAGAAAAATGTAAAAGCACATTATTTACATAAGATGTTATCAATAATTTGTATCCATTTGATTCTCTTATTAGATAAAGTTGGCACAAGTTCAAAGAAACTATTTAGGATTATTTAGTATCCCTTATTTTTCTTTTAAGGGCCACACCTCTGGCATATGGAAGTTCCAGGCCAGGAACCAAATCAGAGCAGCAGCTGCAAGCTCATACCACAGCCACAGCAACCCCAGATATGAGCCACATGTATGACTCACACCACAGCTCTGTGGTCATGCTGGATCCTTAACCCACTGAGAGAAACTGCATCCTCATGGACACTGTGTTGGGTTCTTAACGTGCTGAGCCACATCGGGAACTCTGGATTACTTGGTGTCATCTTAAAAGGAGGTTCTTTGTATATCAAATGGGGAGAAAATGTTGTAATTTGATTGGAGATGAGTATTGGTTTTCATCCAACACAGGGTATAGTGATGTTATAGTGAGTATGTTAAGGTGTATTTTGTGTTTTTATAAACTTTTGCAAAAATCCTGTGCTGCTATTTATGCTCAGTCATAATAGTATTATGAGAGACCAAGTAAATTCAAGAACTTGAAAAAGTCCTGATTTTTACACTAGGGTTGAAATATATTAAGTCAAGATGCTTTTTTGGCTATCGACAGAGCCTGGGTAACTACAGGAAACTGATATAATGGATTAGATCACAGACTCAGAGAAATAGTAAAAATCTATATATTATACAATTGCCTCAGGGGTTGCCCCTACTTTATTAAATCATAGATCTTCATAAGCTTAAAGCCACATTTTATTTGTTTTCATTCAATCCACTTCTCAGAAGTTGGGAAACTAGAGAAAAACTGAATGTAGCAAATTACTTCCTGAAGACTGAAGTGAGAGACTGTCTTGCTAATGGAAGTTCTGTGGTTACACAAGAAAGTGAGCCTAAACTGGGCTACTGATGAGGTAGGAAGATAAGCAGTGTGAGCTCAAGAGAATTATGGTGGCAAGTGTGGGTGAGTGGAAAGGAGTGGGGAGCAGGGTCATTGGAGGTAAAGATGCTGTCATGGACCCAAAAAGTGGTGACCTGGACAAGCCTCAGAGAGTTGACAGCTGTCTTATGTAGCACTATGCCTGCTGCTGGGGTGAGTAGGGAATCTTCTTGGCTCAAGCAAACACATCAACTGATCATATAAATCCACAGGTTAAGAATGATGACAATTGCCAAATTTGCTACTGTTGCAGAAAATATTTATAAGTAAGGCTAAAAAGAATCATGAGGTAATGGATTGAAGTAGATGTACAAATCAGTGTGAACTCATGGTTGAAACATATCTGTACCTATGACTGAATCTATGCCCAGAGATACAGAATAGAGATATATATGTGTATGTGCATATATGTATGTATGTATGTGTGTGTGTGCATGCATACATACATTTCCTGGCTCTGTCCACCAAGAAGGCCTAGAAGCATCAACACTTGGGTAGCAACGAGCACAATAAATATCTGGTCCTTGGTTCCTAAATGCAAACCCTATATTGAAGAAACCAAGATTCTTTGGAGAAATTGTTGATTCTGGGCTAGGGCACTGTATGTCCAACTTTTGTTAGGATAATTTGTTGTTGCAAAAAGTGAGAAAATGCTCAAAGAATGATACGAATATGCCACATGCAATATCACTTTTGGGATTCTCACCAGCCAAATTTAGAACAACCGAAGCCTCAAAATAGATAATAATGTGGGGATGAAATATGACCCATTGAATAAAAACTGGAATCTATAAGTCCATCCCGATATAACTAAATGAGTGAGGGAGTTCCCACTGTGGCTCAGCAGGTTAAGAACATTACCAGTGTCCATGAGGACGTGGGTTTGATCCTTGGCCTCATGTAGTGAGTTAAAGGATCTGGTGTTGCCGTGAGCTGTGGTGTAGGTCACAAACATGGCTTGGATCCTGCATAACCTGGCAGCTACAGCTCCAATTGGACCCTAGCCTGCAAATTTCTGTATGCCATAATAGGTGTGGCCCTAAAAAGCAAAAACGAAAACCAAAAAACCCCAAATAAGTGAATCAGAAAGTAATTGGGGAATATGGAAAGCTTTTACTTACAGTAGAATGCTAATCACAAATGTAGAAAAATCAATGGAAAAGAAAGACACCACAGACCTACTGTCATTGTGGTAATCAATTCAGAAGAGAGTTGTTAATGGAGGCTGAGCCGATGGGTGGTGGTTTGGTAGGAAATAGGATATTCATATGATCCTGGACTATCTCCTTGTAAGCTGAATGTATCCGTTACAAAAGGTGGGGGAGGAAGGTGATGATGTGGAGGAAAGCTGGTTGTAACATGACTGGGTGTTAAAGGTCAGCCTCCTCCCTGGTAGGCAACATCAACATTGTGGGCCCCTGATTGAGGCAAAGAGAAAAGTGCCATATTTCTGTCATTTTCCTCCATGAAAGCATATCTTGAGTATAGTAATGAGGGACCCTCAGCTGGACCTAGATTCAGCATCACCCAGGACAGAGGAATCCTTCCAGTTAGGAGAAAACTAAAGAGGCATGACAACTAAATGCAATGTGTATTCCTGAATGGAATTCTGAACCAGGGCGAAAAAGAGGTTTCATGGGCACTCTTAGTGAAATCTGAATGGTATCTCATGATTGAAAGGTTATGTCACATCAGTGATGATTTCCTAACTTGGAGGATTATATAGTGAGGGTGATGGGATGTGCAAAGTATAACTTGTTCATAGGACTCAGAAAAAGGCTGGTGATAATGGACACACAAACACATATAGTGTTTGTGGGACTGAGGAGAGTTGACGCCTGGAGAGTTCTTTGTATAATCTGCTTAAAATACAGTGGTGTTGACTAAGATCTATAGGTGCAATTGTGACTTGAAAATCTAACTCAGGGTCAATAGTCATTATCATATTTCAGCACAATTCATATTTCTGTTAATCTTGGCACTGTTCTCTGGAAAGCCTTTCCTAATTTCTGACTTGGCTTTTACATTGGACCTGAATTCTCAACAGTGTGACTATATCTCTCAGAGTCATGATCCACCAGCCTCTGGCCTTTCCCAGCCACACACAGTCAGGCCAGAACAGGTGAAGATGATCCTGTAGACCTGTAACAGTATTTTCTTGACTTCTCAGCTGTGATTGCTGCACTACAGCCCCAAAGGAATTGTTGGGGGTCAAAGAGAAGTTGGAGTTGGAGCTTGTGACATGATGTAGTTCAACACCTTCATTTTATAGCTGAGCAAACTGGGCCCCAGAAAGCTCCAATAACCACCCTAATATGACCTGTGTAAGTAATGGCAGAAGCATTATGAGGACCCGGTCTTTGCTCCCAGCCACTGCTCCTCCACAGCTGCTGTGTAGGAATCCTGCTCTTGGTTCATAGAGCCTCATAAGTGCTGCATCTTTGATGGGAACGACAGCATGCAGGGATGCACACTAATACTCACTTTATTGATCCCTCTATCAGCCCTGCAGAGTACCAAGAGCCCGAACACTGTTATGTTCCATACTTTTATGCCATTGCACCCACCTCTTTCTTGCTCTGCTACACATCAGGCATATTCCCGCCAAAGGGCTTGTCCTAATTGGTTCAGGCAGCTATCACAAGATACTACAGAGTGGTGGGCCTAGACAACAATCATTTACTTTCCCAATTCTGGAGGCTGAAAAATCTTGGGATTGGTATGTTTGGCCTTTGGTGAGGGCTCTCTTCCTGGGTGATGGGCAGGTACCTTTTTGCTGGGCCCTCATTCAGTGGAGAGAAAAAGGGCTCCAGTCTTCTCACCTTCTTAGTAAAAGGATACTAACCCCATCACAGGGGCTTCACTTTCATGACCTCATCTAAACCTGATTACTTTCCAAAAGTCCCACTTCCCAATATCATCATACTGGGAATTAGGGCTACAACATATGGACTTGGGGGGAGGGGTACAAACATTGGGCCATAGCAAGGCCTTTGCTCTAACCCTTCCTCTGCTGGGCTTGCCCCTTCCCAGATAACCTCTTGACAAATCCCCTCTCCTCCTTTAAGCCATGTCCCACCTGCTCAGTATGATGGGCACTGACCTGCTTATTCAATTCTGTACCACCTGGATCTCTACCATCCCTTATTTCCTTATTTTGGTTCTACTGATCCTTTTTTCCATTATCTTAAAATTTCATTTATAGTGTTCATTATTCATTGTCTGTTTCCCCTATATTTGAGAGCCACAAGAGCAAAGATCTCAGTGTTACTGACTGATGTATCCCATGTGCACAGGGTAATGTCTGGTACAGAATATGTACATGATAAATATTTATTGAGTGCTTCCATCAGTTATCCCACAAATCCATGTCTAAACCAATCACAGGCAATAGAAGTACCCTGACAGGTTTAGACAAGTGGTTCTCGAGTGTGGTTCCCACACCAACAGTATTAGCATCACCTGAGAACTGGTTAGAAATGCACATGGTTGGGGGTTCCTGTTGTGGCTCAGTAGAAAAGAATCTGACTGGTTAACCATAAAAACGTAGGTTCGATCCCTGGCCTCACTCAGAGGGTTAAGGATCCGGCATTGCCATGAGATGTGGTGTAGTTGGCAGACATGGCTCAGATCTGGTGTTGCTGTGGCTGTGGCGTAGGCCAGCGGCTACAGCTCCAATTCTACCCCTAGCCTGGGAACCTCCATATGCCACAGGTGCGGCCCTAAAAAGCCAAAAACAAAAAAGAAAGAAAGAAAGACATGCACATGGTTGGCCCCACCCAAGATTTGCTGAATCAGAACCTCTGGGTTCGGGGCCCAAGAACTTGTGGCTGCACCTGCAGCATGTAAAAAGCCCCAGGCCAGGGGTTGAACCTGCATCATAGCAGTGACAATGCTGGATCCTTAACCTGCTGAGCCGCCAGAGAACTCCTTAACAACTTGTGTTTTAACAAACTGTCTTATTGAGTCTGCTGCAAGCTCAAGTTTGGAGAACCATTGGTTTTCAAAACCACTGACCCGTAACAGCTATCTGAACAAACCAGAGGCAGGTGGGAAGGCAAAAACAATGTATAAAAATTTGTAGCTAAAAATTATGCTCTTGAGAAATCAGAGAGTCATTTTCCATGAAAGACAAACAAACAGAGTAGAAAGACCCTCTTCAAGGGTTGTGGCTGTGAGCAGAAAATTTGGCTGCCCCCACTCCTACTGTTGCTGTAGGAAAGGAGCTGGTATTTCAGCCACACTGCTCTTTCCTTTCCTCCTTGCCCAGCTGGCCATACTCCATAACCTGCCCAACCCTGTCCCTACCCCATTCAGAGAGAAGGGCCATTGTGGCCATGAACACATCACTTCATATCTCTGTACTTTCTCATTTGTTCAATGAAAGGGTCTGAGTTTCTTTGCATGATTCACATTGTGTCTTTTGATTACTTGGGGGCATCTGGAGGGGAGGTTGCTTAAAAAATATCCCTAATATCAACTCCAGATTTTAAGCAGTTACAGAAGGATGCAATCCAGACTCTCTTTTGGAATAAAAATATCTTATCATTAATTTGTTTAAATATACTTTGCTAACATGACAATTATTTCTTGAGAGTCCATCTTGTTGGTCATTTTGAAGTCATGAGAGATAAAAGTCTCAGTCCTTTTTCCTGAAGGAAACCTAGTCCAGCAGGAAATCATATGAGTAAATCAAAGGTGATACGGGAGTAAAATACTATCAGAAAGAACAAGGCAAGCGTCTCGCTGTAGTTGTATCACAGGCTCTTAAGGGCAGGGAAGAGTATATCACTGGAATGTTTTTTATTAAAGAACATCAATAATCACAGAGGATTGATATTTCAACTAAGGGAAAATGTGATGAAGGTAGAGCATTTTTATACATTCTTTTTTTAAATTTTTTAAATTTTTTATTTTTTATTTTTGTCTTTTCAGGACCGCACCTGTGGCATAAGGAGGTTCCCACGCTAGGGGTCTAATTGGAGCTGTAGCCACCGGCCTACACCACAGCCACAGCAATGTGGGATCCAAGCCGTGTCTGCGACCTACACCACAGTTCATGGCAATGCCAGATCCTTAACCCACTGAGCAAGGCCAGGGACTGAACCTAGAACCTCATGGTTCCTGGTCGGATTTATTTCTGCTGTACCACAACAGGAACACCTACATTTTTATACTTTCTTCTAAAATCAGAATGACTTTCCTGTTATTCTTTTTGCTCTTTCTGATGCCCCAGTTAATTTATTTAAAAGGTATCTGCTATTTCTCTTATCCTCTTGATAGGAACTAAGTAATATTGATACATGGACTTTAGGTGAATTGACAACCTCAAATCGACATAGTGGTACGGATCACTATGGAAAATTATACAGACAGAAGGCTCAGGACAGGACAGCACCAGGGATAGCTCCCTCTTGATCACAAGCACTATGCTAGGGCAGTGATGATTCAGAGGAGGTCCACGGAAGACTGTTGGGCTGTTCCTTGTGGTGTGTTGAATTGATCATGATTAATCACGTTTTCAAATATGTTTTTATCAAACAGGTCTTTTTATTACTCTAAATTATATAAGAATACCAAGAAACCATAGCCACTAAGAAAAGGAGTAGTGGGTATAATTCTAATCTGTGTTAATAAGCCACTTGTGGATCCTCATTATTTTAAATATTTTCAGTATGTCAAAAACGTAATAGACATTACTCATTTAACTGTATCAAGAATGTACTGCTAAGTAAAATACCTACTTGATTTTAGATGAAAGCATATCCATTTGTCATGGTAATATTCAAGATGAGAAGAAATTCGAATGCCTAGATGGGAAAACTAGCCAAAATCATACAAAGTTTCCATGGTTTCTTGCAGAGAAATGACTGCAGAATGGTGTTTCTTGGCATGGCCAGAGTATTTATTGCTTCAAGGGGCAAAGATTGGGAGAAACACAGGACACCAAAGGCAAATGATTACAAACACGGCCCTTCACCCACTTAGAATAAAATTCCCATTCCTTTGTGAAAGGTTTCCCCAGGATTCTGACTCTGGTTTATGAGAGGCTGGCCTGCTTACTGCTGTGCAGAGTAGAGTCACCAGTCTAACATTTCTGGAGGGACAAGCATTGGAAAAACTCCCTTTGGGACATAAATCTGTCTTTACTTTTTTCCATTTAGGGCCATTGTCTGATCTCACATGAAAGTCTTTCTTTATTCTTTATTTTGTAAAAAAAAAAAAAAATCTGTACCTTCTGAACTGACTGAAATGAATTGCACTAGGACCTCAACAGAATTTGTAGTGAAAAATATCCTATGTCAGTTACACACACACACACACCCCTTCTTGGGGAATGTTCCTCGTAATTTCACATGCACTTTTTGGTCCTTACTGATCTGTGTACAGTGTTTATTCACTACTCTATCAGTGACAGGTAAGGTATAGAGGACATCACCAAAGGACTAAAAACCAGTTCCCATCACGTAATAATTCCTTCAAAAGAATCAAGGCGATAGTAACCATGAAGCAATTTGTTAACACAGCAATACTGACAGTATGTTTCAAGTTCCAATTGTAATGATATTTTTTCTAGAGGACACTGATTTTGCTTTACCATGTTGCTTCTGTAAATGGAAGGTAAGCAGAATTATGGTTCAAATTACGAGCATAATGAAAAATCATTTGTAATCCTTTTTATTGCATGGACGGACACCTGGTGAATAAGATAACCGTATATTACTGAGAAGAGCTCTATGGGGAAAGGGAGGCAAAATCTCATTAACCGTCTGTCAAGTGTTTAAAAAGAAAGTCATGGGGGGAGTATAAAATTAGCTGTTACTTACAATGCAGGACCTACTTTAGCCAGGATAAATAATAGATTTTTAAACACAGAGAAGAGTTGTGAGTTTCTTATTAAGAGGGCTTTTGAAAGGGTTCTAGTTACAGGTAGTTCAAAAATGTTGACAAGTGAGGTTGGCAGGTCTCTGTACATTTGAGACCTGTCAGAGCTAACAGATTCAGAGCATGACACACTGGGACTGAAGGGAGGTGAAATGTATTCAGTGGATGTGCTGTCTTTTTTCTCCATATCAGTTGGCTGGGCCCTCTACAGGGTGAAATAAATATTCTATGTGCTCTCTGTCACAGTCTGATGCCCTCGCATTAAATGTGATTTTGATACTACACTTGAAACTTTCCCATCAACTCTTTTTGTTTTCTATCCTAAATGTCCCGGATATAGATATAAGACTGTGGAGATCTAAGCTGAGTTTCTAGTCCAAGTTGTCCCCTTCAAGGAAGACCTTTTGAGGGATTTATCAATCAGAGTTCTGACAGGAGGCACAGGACACACAGACATTGGTGTCTGAAGACAATTTTTTTTTTCTCTTTAGGGCTGCACCTGCAGCATGTGAAGTTCCTGGGCTAGGGTGAAAGTAGAGTTGCAGCTGTGGCCTACAGCCACAGCAATGTCAGATCTGAGCCACATCTGCGACCCATGCTGCAGCTTGTGGCAATGCTGGACCCTTATCCCACTAAGCAAGGCCAGGGATTGAACCTTCATCTTCACAGAGACAATGTTGAGTCCTTAAACCACTGAGCCACAGTGGGAGCTCCTGAGGACAATTTAATGAAGGAATGATTTATAAAGGCATGTTTGGGGATTAGGAAGTCAATAGAGGATGTTGAGGCATCCAAAAATTAGTGATTGAAGACACTTGGAACCCATTTCTACTCCTAGACACCTGGGAGGTAAAAGCCTCCATGGAGAAGTGGCTACCCTGACAAGCACATTGGTCATTTGAACACAGCCACTGCCAAAATCATGATGCCAGAATTTGATGGGGAAGAAATGCCTAGAATTCTGTCCCCTCCCACTAGTCTCCTTATAGGTGTATCCCATGGCCAAACTAAATCAGAAGTAGAAGGTAAGGTAGCCTTGGGGATGAAGTAAAAATGGTGTCCCCCGCAGCGGAGCAGGAAGAGAAGTACAGAGAATGTGAAAGACTGAGGTGCAAAAAAGGGGCAAAAGAAGCACAGTGGATGAGACTGGATAGAAGTTAGAGTGGCATAAATAATTAAGCTCCATTTCAGACATCATTCTGAAGAGGTAAATTTACTAGTTAGGATACAATACTTATCATCTGAGGCCTTTCTCCTTGGCTTTATGCGAAGGTATTATTTTTATTTTGAAGTTTATAAAGTCAACAAAAGAGCTAGACCCATATGGCTGAAATGACTACATATACTACTTATTGCAGTTTATTTACCTTTCCATTTCTCTTTAGCCACAAGGCAAACAGGGTTTCAACTGGGAAGTTGGGCAAAGTGTCAAGTCATTATGGAACACAGAAGTGCTTTTGGAAAAATTCAGTTAGTTGTCAGAATTAGTTTGTCAAGGGTAGAGAAATGGGAAGCCCCTTGATGGTACGTGGAAACCCAGGGTTCCTCCTTAGTGATTCAAATAACAGGCTGATTGGCAGATTAATTCAGACTCTTCCACTTGGTGGGCCCAGGGGTGCTTAATCAACCTCCTGTTCTGGTCAAGATTAGCACCAGGGCCAGTTTAAGTCTGGAGGCAAACGTCACTGTATACTTATAGGTATACCTGTAAATGATGGAAGTGCATCACCACCAACAGTCTTTATTTTATTTTAATTAATTAGTTAATTTATTTATTTTGTCTTTTTGTCTTTTCTAGGGCTGCAACCCGCAGCATATGGAGGTTCCCAGGCTCGGGCTCTAATCGGAGCTGTGGCCACCAGCTTCTACCACAGCCACAGCAACGCCAGATCCAAGCCTCCTCTGCGACTTACACAACAGCTTACAGCAGGGATCGAAACTGCAACCTCATGGTTACTAGTCGGATTTGTTAACCACTGAGCCACGACGGGAACTCCACCAACAGTCTTTAGAGATGTTTAAGCAGGTGGAACCATTTTTTTTTTAATGTGGTATAAGAGCTTTCTAATTATTGAAGGAGGAGATTTTATAGTAAATTGGTCCCTGTTACATTCTCAGTTCAAACATTCCAACTTAAGCATATTTAAGTAAATTTTCTCATACTGACCTCTGAAGATAGTAAAAAAAGATAATTTTGTTAACATACCTTTAATGAGAGTGGCATAAGACTGTTGACCTGGGTAGCATATAGTATTTTACTATTATTCATGGAGAGCTAAGATACCAATATTTTTATTTAAAATTAGATTCTAGGAGTTCCCGTGTGGCTCAGTGGACGCAACTCTGATTTGGTGTTGATATGGCTGTGGCTGCAGCATAGGCCAGAGGCTACAGCTCTGATTTGACCCCTAGCCTGGGAACCTCCATATGCCGTGGGTGCAGCCCTAAAAAGACAACAAAAAAAAAGATTCTATATTAGAATATTTTAATGTCAGAAGCATTAAAAAACTCTGATACTATCATTTAATTAAAATATTCTGGTTTCTTATTTAACTAAGTATGACAGTGCACCTAAAATTAATTATACCAACGAGACACTGCTAAATGTGAGCTCTGGCCTCTTGTACTCTAAATAATATCAGAATGAACAAAATAACTCATTTTTGTATAGAAAAGGATGTAAATTGACCTAACTAAAAAAATTTATAAGTTGGTACAACCACTATAGGAAACAGTATGGAGGTACCTTAGAAAACTAAACATAGAACTGCCATGTGATCCAGTAATCCCACTCTTGGGCATATATCCGGACAAAACATTCCTTGAAAAGACACATGCACCCACATGTTCATATCAGCACTATTCACAATAGCCAAGACATGGAAACAACCTACATGTCCATCAACAGATGGTTGAATTAGGAAGATGTCATGTGTATATACATACGATGGAATACTACTCAGCCGTAAAAAAAGAACAAAATCATGCCATTTGCAGCAACATGGATGGAACTAGAGACTCTCATCCTGAGTGAAGTAAGTCAGAAAGAGAAAGACCATATGATACCATATGGTATCACTTACGTCTGGAGTCTCATATACAGCACAAATAAACCTTCCCACAGAAAAGAAAATCATGGACTTGGAGAATAGACTCATGGTTGCCAAGGGGGAGGGGAAGGGAGTGGGATGGACTGGGAACTTGGGGTTAATAGATGCAAACTATTGCCTTTGGAATGGATAAGCAATGAGATCCTGGTGTGTAGCCCTGGAACTGTATCTAGTCACTTATGATGGAGCATAATGTGAGAAGAAAGAACCTATACATGTATGTGTAACTGGGTCACCATGCTGTACAGTAGAAAATTGACAGAACACTGCAAACCAGCTATAATGAAAAAAAAATCATTATATATAAAAAAAATTACAGAATGTTTAATATTGTATATTTCTCAGTTTATTGAAATTGGTTAACTGATATATAATAAAAGTTAAATGGAATTGTATGACTTTCAACAATATCTTTTTCAAGATACATATCCAATATTCATATTATTTCATTAATGTTCATTTGTTTAGAATCATTATATATGTTTATGCTATTCTATGTATTTCTCATTCATACATCATATGGTTTATTAATCTGTATTTTATGTAGTTACTTTATATACTTTGGGGCTCCTGTAGATACCTTCATATCATTACCAATATTCACAAACAATAAAAATATTAATACTTTAAAAGATATATTTGCTACACATCTTTGAGAACACGAGGTTAAATCAAAGGGCATATTTTGATGATTCCAAGAATGTTATAATTAGTACAACAAAGCAAACACCTTGAGTTTTAAAATGGATCTATCAATTATAAAAATATTTTTCTTTTCTTTTCTTTTTTTTTTTTTTTTTTTGCTATTTCTAGGGCCGCTTTTGTGGCATATGGAGGTTCCCAGGCTAGGGGTCTAATCAGAGCTGAAGCCACCGGCCTATACCAGAGCCATAGCAAGGCTGGATCTGAGCCACGTCTGCAACCTACACCACAGCTCATGGCAACGCTGGATCCTTAATCCACTGAGCAAGGCCAGGGATCGAACCTGCAACCTCATGGTTCCTAGTCAGATTCGTTAACCACTGAGCCACGATGGGAACTCCATAAAAATATTTTTATTTTCATCTGTAAAGTGGTGCAGCTACTGTGGAAAATAGTATAGCAATTTGCCAAAAAGTTAAACATCAAACTACCATATTAACTCAGCAGTATACTCCTAGGTGTGAAATAAAATTCATATTTAAGGCGAGACAAGAACAATTTAAATGAAAAAAATTTTTCTGCCCTTTGGCCTGCTCTCTTCCAGCACTCTGCATTGTGTAACTGCATTATGCATCCACCAGTCCTTTCCCATTGGCAGGAACACCTGCTCAACCATAAAGAGCAATATTCTCCCAAGAACAACAGACGCTGTAATGTGAAAAGATGCATGCACCCCAGGGGTCATGGAAGCAACCTAAATGTCTACCAACAGAGGAATGGATAAAGACAATGTGGTACATATGCACAATAGAATACTAGCCATAAAAAGAATGAAATAATGCCATTTGCAGCAATGTGGATGGGCCTAGAGATTATCACCCTGAGTGAAGTAAGTCAGAGAGAGAAATAAAAATATCATAAAATATCACTTATATGTCAAATCTAATAAAAGTGATACAAAGAAACTTGTTTGTAGAAGAAAAACAAATACACAGATTTCAAAAAACAATCTTAAGGTTACCATAGGGAAAATTATAGAGGAAAGGGAGAAATTGGGAGGATGGGAATTGCATATACACACTACTATAAAGAGTAGATGATTAACAAGAACCTACTGTATAGCACAGGGAAATCTACTCAGTAGTTTGTAATAACTTATATGGGGAAAAAAGAATGGATATATAACTGATTCACTTTGCCGTATTCATACAACATTGTAAGTCAACTATACTCTAATTAAAACAAACAAACAAACAAAAACAAGAAAGTTCCTTGAAGATAATGCTCTTTTTGATCCCGTAAGTGGTTATGTGGTGCTTAGATCTGGATTATGTAAACTGCCAATATTAAATCACACCTTCTGTCTCAAAAACTTATATAACTGTGCCTTGATTTCTAACAAGCAAAACAGTTCTCAGAGCTTTCTGAGATGCTCTTTCTTGGTCATAATCCTCAGATTTGGCTCCAGTAAAATTTTCCCTTTCTTTCTTAGATCGACTGATAATTTTTTTGTCAACATAGGTACATATACAAAATAACTGAAATCAGGGACTGAAATAGAGATCTGTACATCCATGTTCATTGCAGCAATACTCACAATAGTCAAAGGAGGAGACAACCCAAGTGTCCATTAACAGTTGAATGGAGAAACAAAACACAGTAGATACACTGAATATATTATGCAGTCATAAAAAAATGAAATTTTGATGTATGCTATAATAAAGATGAACCTTGAAAACATTATACTAAGTGAAGTAAGACAGACATAGACAGACGAATTTTAAATAATTTCACTTACCTAAGGTATACAGAATAGTAAAATTCATGAAGACAGAAAGCAGAATAAGGTTACTAAGGTCTGTGAGGAAAGAAAGAGGAATTATTGTTTAATGAACACTGAGTTTTTGCATGTTGGGTATGATGAAAAATTCTGGACATAGACAATGATGATGGGTATACAGCATTATGAATATAATTAATGCCACTAGTAGGGGAGCAAAATTGGCCACTCCAAAATGTGTCTTTGGTATGCAGATTATTTCAACCTGAAAACAAGACCCAAAGACTTAGGAAGAAACCTCGACTTTCCCCATAACTGCCCCCCAAATTTTATTCTATTATTTATTCATTTTTCTTTTTAGGGCTGCACATGCAGCATACGGAAGTTCCTAGGCTAGGGGTTGAAATGGAGCTGCAGCTGTAGACCTACGCCACAGCCACAGCAATGCAGATCCAAGCTGCATCTGTGACCTGCACCACAATTTATGACAACACTCTAACCCACTGAGTGAGGCCAGGGATCAAACCTGTATCTGCATGGATACTGGTCGGGTTCTTAACCCACTGAGCCACAAAGGGAATTCCTGCCTCAAATATGAATTTCTGGTTTTCGTGCCATGAACACCCAGATGCTTCTGTAATCTATTGTGATTTGCTTCTCTTGAACTAGGATACATACCTTATGTATAGAAAATCCTAAAGATTCTACCCCCAAAATTGTTAGAAGTAATCAATTCAGAAAATCACAGAAAATAAAATGAACAGAAATCAGTTATGTTTTATATACTAACAAGAAACTATCTGAAAAAGAAATAAAACAATCCCATTCACAATAGCAGGAGGTGATAAAATAGGATTAAATTTCTTCCAGGAGGTGAGAAATCTTTGCCCTGAAAAAAGATATTGATAAAAGATGCAAGAAGACACAAATAAATGGAAAGTTATCTCATGTTTATGGATTAGAAGAATTAATGTTGTAAAATGTCCATACTACTGCCCAAAGTCATTTATGGATTCAATGCAATCCTTATCAAAATTCCAATGACATTTTTTCACAGAAATAAAAAAAAAAAATCCTAAAACTCACATGGAACCAAAAAAGACTTCAAATTACCAAAGCAATCTTGAACAAAGTAGGAGGCGTCATACTTCCTGATTTCACACTATATTACAAAGCGATAGTAATCAAAAGAGCATGTTGCTGGCATAAAAACAGACACATAGACCAGTGAAACAGAATCAAGAGCCCAGACATAAATCCGCACATATACAGTCAACTAATATTTGATAAGGGAGCCAAGAATACTTAATTGGGAAAAGACAGTCTCTTCAATAAAGGTGCTGAAAAAAGTTAATAGCCACACACACAAGAATGAAACTTGACCCTTACACCAGTCACAAAAATTAACTTATAATGGGTTAAGGGTTTAAACGTAAATCCTGAAACCATAAAATTCTTAGGAGAAAACACAGGGTAAAAGCTAGCCAGCTGCAATCAGAAAACCGGAGCAGTACAGACATGGTACCAGAAGCAAATGGAAGTAAATGTTGCTTAACAGCTTTATTGAGGTATAATAATATATAAAAAAATCTGCATATCTTTAATGTACACAGCTTGATGAGTCTGGACATAGGCAAACTCATCACTATCACCATTCTCAAGGTAATAAACATATTCACTTGAAACAACCATATATTAAAACCAATTCTATGAATTTTAGAAGCAGTTTCATTTTGAGAAAAGACCCTAACTGGATTTGAAGCTGAATTTAGAATTTTTATCTCTGCAAAGGGAAATACATGTCAGCAGAACAGGTACTGAGTGTAAAGCTAAGGCTGACATTTCCTGCCATTTTTTTTCCTCTCTAAATGTCTAAGCATTTTGCAAATAACCAATTTGATTCTGGATTTAAGATTTCTTGGTGCGGTGAAAGAAGGTTGTGATTCGCCCTCAGCAAAACTACTGAGCAGAAGGTGATGGGTAATGCTCTTTCCCCTTACTTTAAGCACTGAATTTTCACCTTCCACGTTCCTTCCTCTCAAGCCTTTAGTCTTTGCTCACTGGGAGGAGAGAGAACTGACACGTGTGACAGCACTATATTTTTACTGTGAAGGTGAGAAAAATGTGTCCTATACCACAGCATTTTATAGAGGTAAAGCTTTTTTTTTTTTTTTTTTTTTTTTTAATTTTATTTTTTTTATTAAATTTTATTTTCCCACTGTACAGCAAGGGGGTCAGGTTATCCTTACATGTATACATTACAATTACAGTTTTTCCCCCACCATTTCTTCTGTTGCAACATGAGTATCTAGACATAGTTCTCAATGCTATTCAGCGGGATCTCCTTGTAAATCTTTCACTTGTACTGTATCATGTGTTTCTTTCAACAATCCCCTGGGCACACATCAGGGTGAGAGAGCAAAAGGGGCACTGACATAGGGTCTTGTGTTTTCTGCCAGTCCTGCCACTTCTAGGCTTTTGGCTTTGAGTGATTCAGGGACCCTCTCTGGGCCTTAATTGCTCAGGTATGAAATGGGATGTGTGGGCAGCAGGGGGTGATGTGCCAAATCATATCGAGTCCTCCCAGCTATGATTCCTGCTTACTTAAATGGCAGAAGGGACCAGCTCTTCTGATTCCTAGCTGACTTCCCATTCCACTATCTATGGCAACAGAATAATGGCCCCTCAAAGATATGCACATCCTAAACCCCCAAACCTATGAACATGTTACATTATATGACAAAATAAATTTTGCAGAGGTGATTAAGTGAAAGATACTAAAATGGGAGAAATTACTCTGGATTATTCAAGGGGTCCAATATAAGGGTCCTTATAAGACAGAGGTGGGAGAAGAGAGTCAGATGGAGAAGATGTAAGAATGGAAGCAGAAATCAGAAAGAAGAGAGGATACTATGTTTCTGGCTGTAAAGGTGGAGGAAGAAGACACTGCGAATATAGGGGTCCTCTTGAAGCTAGAAAAGCCAAGGAATCAGATTACCCACCACAGCCTTCAGGAGGAACACAGCCCTCACTGATTTTAGCCTACTGAAATATATTTTTGATTTGCGACTTTCATAAATGTAAGCTAATAAATTCATGCTAGTAAATGTGTGGTTATTCAATTCAGAGGCAATAGAAAACTAATACCTACTCTAGCCTTCGAAGGAACTGAAATATTTTAGGATATTGCTATTACTTACATTGCTTCTTATTTCATATATATATATATATATATAGACTCTATGTTTATCTATATCTATCTATATATTGACTCTATATTAGATGCTACAAGAAACACCAGCTTTTTAAAAAAGAAATAGCACCTTTAAATAGTTTCATTATTCATTATCTACTTTCCCTGCAATGATTACATGAAGAAGCTGAGAAGCATTAATGAGGTTTACCTGACAAACTCAATTCATAAAGAACAGAAGGATATGGATGGATGAAAATAATTACAGATATGGAAGTGAGAACAGGAAAGATAATATTGAAATCTTTAAAGATTAAAATATTTGATAGGAGATAGTACCAGAAGTTAGAGGAAACTAAATGGCAATGCAATTGTTTTTCCTTGTGAATTTTTATGCAGGTGGTGACTAAGGTCATAATGTCAATTTTTAACTTGGCAAAAATTGCTCACCCAAAAAATCCTTGAAATTTTCACTTTATTGTAGTATGCTGGACAGAAGACATGCAGAGGGTCTCATGGCACCTTGATTTTTTAGGTAATTCCCAAGAAACAAAATCATTCTAGAGCAAATAGTTTTGCATTAAAATTGCCATAACAAAGTAAATGCTTTAAAGCCTTGAGGGGATGACTGAATAGGAGACAAGTGCATTTTGATTAAAGAGTAAGACCACATAGGTTAAATATAGCTTCCTTATTAAAAACAAACTTCATAAGCAGTTTTTCTCCTCAAAATTTTAGAGGAACTTCTTAAGAAAATGTGAGAGGGAGATAAGGACAGTATCAATATCTTCTGTGCTTTTTATGGTTTTTTTTTTTTTCAAATTTAGAAGTTTATTTTTGTGGAAATGCCAATGGAAGCATGGTTTTTACTGCATGATCCCACTCCCCTCAGTCCCTTTTCTGGCTACAGAGTAGTGACATAATGAAAAAATAAGTGCTGAGTATCTGACCAAAAACCCTCAGCATGGGAGGTAGTGGGTATTAAAGCTTTTGGTAACCAGATGGTTCTAGTGTCAGTTCTCTAGAGTGAAATCTTACTCCACCACTTCCATTTTTTTTTTTAAATATTATAGTTGATTTACAATGTTCTGTCAATTTATGCTGTACAGCAAAGTGACCCAATCATACATTCATATATGTATACACACACATTCTTTTTCTCATATTTTCTCATATTATCTTCTATCACATTCTATCACAAGTGATTGGATATAGCTCCCTGTATTATACAGTAGGACCTCATTGCTTATTCATTTTATTTTTTTTATTTTTTTTAATTAATTTATTTATTTTTTGTCTTTTGTCTTCTTTTTTGTTGTTGTTGTTGTTGCTATTTCTTGGGCCGCTCCCGCGGCATATGGAGGTTCCCAGGCTAGGGGTTGAATCGGAGCTGTAGCCACCGGCCTACGCCAGAGCCACAGCAACGCGGGATCCCAGCCGCGTCTGCAACCTACATACACCACAGCTCACGGCAACGCCGGATCGTTAACCCACTGAGCAAGGGCAGGAACCGAACCCGCAACCTCATGGTTCCTAGTCGGATTCGTTAACCACTGCGCCACGACGGGAACTCCTCATTTTAAATGTAATAGTTTGCATCTCCTAACCCCAAACTCCCAGTCCATCCCACTCCCTCCCCATCCCTTTTGGCAACCACAAGTCTGTTCTCCTTGTCTGTGTCACTCCACCACTTCCTAACAGTTTATCACTGGGCAAATCTCTTAACCTCACTAAGCCTTAATTTCTTTGTATTTAAAATGAGGACATTAAAATCAATACTAACTTCACAGGTTTAAAGTGAGAATTACATTGATGTAATCTATTTAGGGTACCACTGGCACATGGTTGTAATTCAAATGAATTTATTTACAAAACAGAAATAGACTCAGGCGTAGAAAACAAACTTATGGTTACCAAAGGAGATAATGAGGTGGGGATAAAGTAGAAATATGGGATGAGCAGAGAAACATGACTATGTATAAACCAGATAACCAACAAGGACCTACCATATAGCACAGGGAACCAACTTAGTAATTTGTAATAACCTATAAGGGAAAAAATCTAAAATATAGAGGTATATGTATAACTGAATCACTTTGGTATATTGAAACTAACACAACATTGTAAATCTAATATATTTCAAAAATTTTTAAAGGGTTCTAGAGCACTTTTTTTTTTTTTATTGCTTTTTAGGGCACACCTGCGGCATACGGAGTTTCCCAGGATAGGAGTCAAATCGGAGCCACAGCTGCTAGCCTATGCCACAGCCACAGCAATGCTGGATCCAAGCTAGGTCTGTGACCTACACCACAGTCCATGGCAACACCAGATCCCTAACCCACTGATCGAGGCCAGGGATTGAACCCGTGTCCTCGTGGATACTAGTCAGTTTTGTTAACCTCTGAGCCATGATGGGAACTCCCAGAGAACTTCTTTACTAATAGAATTGTTGGTACTGCAAAACGAAAAATTTTTTCTACATCATCTCTGTTAACCAAAGAGTTATCAGGCTATCTTGGGAAGGTAGATATATGGAAAGTTAAATAACAATAAAGAGCAGTGTGGTGTTGGAAGTTTTCAAATGCGGGAATCAGCCAAGCATAGAAGATGCCTGGTTTAAAAGATAAAGTCTTCAGTAGCTACTTCAAACTTGCTGCACCAATTTCTCTTCTCTTATATTCCCTAGTAGCCCTATACTGCTATTTATAGCAATGAAAGTCATTGTTCCCTGCTCTGCCTTTCTTGATTGTCCTTCGGTCCACCTGAATTATCCTATCTTCTAATCTTATAATATCCACTCATCAGAGTGTTTAAGCAGATGATATTTGTATTCTTTACCTTAATTCTAAGACAAACTTGTGTTTATTTGCTTATTTATTTTAATACATTAAAAATTAGGATGTCTTACAAACAATGCCAGGGAATTTAGATTTGCAAACCCAATTTTCAAATAGGATTTTGCCACTATCCAGGAAGTCTACTAAACTCCTTATGTCTTTTCACCTTCTCATTCATCCGAGTGAAACTATTTATGCCTACTCTCCTTCTAAACATCCAGTAACAACTCTACTTTCCTGCTTTCTTAACCTATAAACTTGCTTTACTTTTCTTTTTCTTTTTGTCATTGTGCTTTTGTTTTAATTTTTTTTTTTGCTATTCAATAATACAAATTTAGAAGCTATCCCCATCTGCTCTCTATGAAGCCTACCAAGCCATATGTGTCCGTAGATACACCCTCTGTCTGTCATCCTTTGAATATTTACTAAAGTAAGTTGACAACTAAGAGGGAGAACCCCAGCCTTGCATTGGTTTTCTATGCAGAAAGTTACACATCACTCAAACAAAATTCTCTGAAGCTCTTCTAGTTGTGAGGCTTTCCAATATCTTCCCTTTGAGCAGTGTTTTAGAGATTCAGATCACTTCCTTTTGGAGGCTACTTTCAACACATGGCTTCTGTGGTCACCACAGAGGCATAAGAGAGATAGTAGTGAAGGCTTAACTGCTTTAGCTCAGATGTGAAATTTTATTTATTTCTATGATTTTGTGTGTGTGTGTGTGTGGAAACCAGTCACATGGCCCTATCTATATGCAAGACAAATGGAAGATATAGTTGTATGGTCAGAAAGAAGGGGCTTTGTGCTTGGTGGGCCACAGTATGGATGAAGTAGTCTTGTTCCTATTTAGTGTAAACCCCTTCACTTGTGCTCTGTGTTCCATTCTTGTTCAGATTATTAGGGGCTCTGAATGATTATTTCTGAAATGTTTATTTCTCCCTCCTGAGCAATTGTTCTTCTTCCACTAGATCATTACTGTTAGTATAGGAACATGCTCTCATGCTCTAATAGCTCCTGTCATAAAGAGCAGCAACAGCAATTATCAAAGAACACTGAATTTGCCCCTTTTACTCTCTAACTACCAGCCAAGTTTCTAATGGCATTCAAACTTCTTTGAAGAGAGCCCCATTTCAGTGTGCCTTCTGTTTCCTGACATGATACTAACTAATACATGCCTTCTAATGAAGGGAGTACGTGGGTGTGGAAACTCAAGTTATATACTAAGGTCTTATGTTTATAACTGTTGCCATGGAGATAGAGAACTTTTAAAAACAATTGATGGATAAATTTCAGAAATGAAAATTATGAAATATGAAATTCTATATGAATACATCAGCTTGTGACAGATAAAGAATACCTATCTTTAGGCTATAAAAAAGCTCCTCCTGAAATTGGTACCTCTTCTGCATCTGCATATTCTACCCCTGCCTCCACTGGATCACTGCTGTCAGTGATGCCTATCTTAAAATACAGAATCAGGAGTTCCCATTGTGCTTCAGTGGAAACAAATCTGACTAGCATCCATGAGAAGACAGGTTTGATCCCTGGCCTCGCTCAGTGGTTAAGGATCTGGCATTGCTGTGAGCTCTGGTTGCCATGAGCTCTGGTGCAGGACACAGATGTGGCTCAGATCACAAGTTGTTGTGTCAGTGGTGTAGGGCAACAGCTGCAGCTCTAATTCAACCCCTAGCCTGGGCACCTCCATATGCCATAGATGTAACCCTAAGACAAAAAAATAAAAAATAAAAAAAAACACAGAAACAATAACACAGACCTTTTCTTTGACCTTTTCTTGCCTTTTAGATGACCACTCCATTCTCTGATACTATTCACAACTTAGTGAAGGAGTTTATACCATGTTTTTGCTTTTTCATTTTCACTGTGTCTCTTCCATCCCATTCAATAGAACTTTCATTTCCACTACTTCACAGACATCACCAGAGGCCTTACATGATGACAAGTCACTGACTACTTCTCTATTTTCATTTTATGAACAGTTATCCTATAAATCCTATAGTGTCTGAGCGCTGCTCTCAGTACACTCCCTTCCAAAGATATCCCATCCAAACATAAGGCTTTTTATATACAGACACCTCCCAAAACTACATCTCCAGCCAAGACCACCTCCCAGAGTTCTAGATGTGTATATCAACTGCTAACATTTAATAGATTCATTTACTACCCAATCTGCATCTGTAACTTACCATGGCCAACAAAAAGTTCTTAATCTATCCCCAGAGATCCTACTTTTCCTCTAGTCTTCAAGTCAGTAATTGATACCACTGCCCAACAAACTGGCCAGTTCAGATGAATTAACCTCAATTCATCTCATTTCCTCACACCTACATTCAATCTATCAGCAAGTCATGCTGACTCCTGTTAACTGTGGCTTTTAAACCTTCTAAATCCACTTATATCTCTCCATATCCATTAATATCATCCTGGGAAGAACAGTGTTATTAGTGGCTAGGTTATTGCAAAAGTACCCTTTCTTGTTTCTACTTTTGCAGCACTGGCCACTAACCAGTTATTATGTGTAAATGTAAGACAGATTAGATTACTCCCAGCTATTCCTATCATATTTAGATTTGTATCCAATTTCCTTAACCTGCTAATTAATGCTACATGAAATAAGTCCTCTGTTTCTCTCCAGCCTCAAATCTGCCTACTTTTCCAGCCTCAAATCTGCCTACACCCTCATCCACAGTGTACCCTCCAGAAACACTGGCTTTATTTTTTCTCTTTATTATATAACAAGTATATTCCATCAGCAGGCCTTTAGCTGTAGCTACTCTCTCTGCTGAAATTCTTTTTGCCTGGCTGGTTGTTTTTTGTTACTTAGACTCAAGGTTTAAATGTCACCTAGGTAGTTACTTAGACTGCAAGTTTAAATGTCACCTAGGCAGTAATTCAGCAATTACTAATTACTGATTAGTATTAATTTCTATTTTCTATAATGATGCTAATGATACTACTTAGAAATAACTAATTACTAGTTACTAAAAACTAATTACTAACATCTTTATTATAATGTAACCATCAAATCATTTACTAATATATCACCTTATTTTAATTTTATGCAAGCCATTATCACAATTAATTAGTTTACTGGTTTATGTTTCTCTCTACCCACTAGAATGTATGCTCTCTGTTAGTAAAGACTTTGTCTATTTTGTTATCTATTGATTTCTCCAACTCTTAGGACAATTCCTGGAGCATTGCAGGTATTCAGTAAATTTTTATTGAGAGACTAAAAATGAAACTGTGTTTAATACGGTATTAATATTTTATCCTTCAAAATGTCAGGCCATTGGTTGTGTTTTGTCTTATGTTGGATTTTGGGGAAACAGATACTAAGATATAGATTTGTCATACTTAGGAAGTAGTAAGCATTAGTAATTAATATTAAGATGATATTACAGGTTGAATGGTATCCCCCAAATGTGTATGTTGATGTCCTAATGCCCTAGTAATACCTCAGAGTGTGACTTGAATTGGAAACAGCATCACTGCAGCTGTAATTAGTTAAGATGAGGTCATATTGGAATAGGATAGGTCTCTAATCCAATATGACTAGAGTTTTTATAAAAAGAGGAAACTTGAATTCAAAAATTCATAGAGGAGAAAGTTATATGAAGGTGAAGGCAGAGATTAGGTGATGGAGGAGAAACCAAAGAATACCAAAGATGACCAGCGAACCACCAGAAGTAGTCTTCCTCAAAGGCCTCACAAGGAACCAACCTTTCAAATCTTGACCTCAGACTTTTAAGATAATGTATTTCTATTGTATATGTCATTTAGTTTGTGGTTCTTTGTTATTGCACCCATAGCAAACTGTTTTGACTGAGGCAAGAGGGTCAGGCTCTTGTACACCCATATTGACCAGTCATTAGATGCTATTTGCCAAATGAGAAGGTCTATAACCTTGAGCCAGGCACCTCGTTGTGGCTGAAGGCATGTTGCAGAGAGATGGTGAGCAGCTGGTATGCCTCTCCGTCTTGATAGGGAAATAGCGTCTACTTGGTGCTGTGCTTCTTGAATCTATTTGCTTCATATACTAAGTTAATAGGTCCTGCAGGATTCTGCTTGTTCTCTTTGTCTGGTGGACTAACACAAGGAAAACTAGGAGAGTCAACTATAGCATTAATTGTTGCACATGCTCTTGAACACAATCGCTGTCCTTTCTCTTTTAAAGCCATTTTTCAATGTTCTCACCCTCACCCATCAACTCTTCTGGGTCAGGAGCAACATGAGACTCCTTAGAGGATCACTTAGGTGCCTAACAAACTCTCCCTTGTCCCCTTTCCCTTGTAGCCCTGTCTCCTTCTGAGGGTCACTGTACACTGTCTGGCTGTTTGGGTTCCATTGGTCTCTTGGCATGGGGAGCATGAAGACGATTGGACAGCATCCACATAATAGAGTGCCGTAAGATTTACTGTGTTCCCTGCTGAAACCTTTCCCTTTGTGGGAACCAGAACCTCTTCGACTATGTGCACTAGATGATGGAAAAAGTCTTTAATTCTATATTGTTCAATACAGGATCCAAACATGCTACTGAGCACTGAAAATGTGCTTAGCATACCCAAGGAACTGAAATTTTAATTTATTTTGTTTTATTTAAATTTAAGTAGCCACAGGTGGCATGTGACTTCGTTAATGGGCATGCTGTTTCAGACACACAGAGCCTACTACTTTTGTAACTATATCCATGATCAACTTAAAAAAAATTAGTTATGATCAGCTTTTCTTCTCTTCCAGCTATAGGAGTTGAGAATCTCTTCATTCACTGCCAAGGAGACTTCCTGGCTTTCACACTTCACCACAACTGCTGATGAATCAGCTTTCTTTTGGCTTTCTCTGAGAAACTGATAACCTTCAGAAGCAGTCATCCGATTTTCTTGTCCTCACAACAACCACTTCACATAATGCAGATGAGTGTTCCCATCCCCCTCCCAACTCCACCAGTCTCCTGCCTGAGTTCCTGTGTGGAAATGGCAACAACCACACAGCTACAGAACATATGGGGTATTACACTTCCACTTACCACAAGCTGCAGAGTCCTCAGGGCCAGTAGGCTGGTGGGAGAGCCTCAGCCAGTCATCCTCAGAACTGATTTCATGGGACCACTCTTGGTGCCAACATTCTCTTGGGTTGGCTTCTCCAGGAAACAGATGCCAACAAGAAGTTTTGTGTCCTGGGAACTACTGGTACCCCTCAGGAGCATCTCCTGTAAGGGGATGAGAGAAGAAGAGCAAATGAACTGTGATTCAGTTCTGAGACCTCAGGGGATCCTGTGGAGCTGGTCTGAAAATTCAGAATTGGGAACTGAGGAGGGGCCTGGGGGCAGCCTTGAGCCCCACATTGAACATTTGCATTCAACTTTGTTTCTGAGGTAACTGTTTGAATAAATATAGTATCACTATTTATTGGCTCTATATTTGATGAACAAATTAGTTATTTAAAATGCTGTGATGGACATTATTATCAATGTCTCTTTGGTCATATATACAAAAATTCCTCTAGACTAGAATATGAACTTAGAAATGGAATTGTTTCTTCAATGAAATGCAGGCTTACAAGATTTGTTAGGTTTATTGCCAAACTGATGCACAGACTTATAATTCTATCAGCAATGTAAGAAATATTTTTCCAATCTTTATGTACAGTTGCTATTATCAGACTTTAATATTTTTTTCTATTCTTATAGGTGTAAATGTATCTATATTTTAAAATGTGTTCTTGGATTTTAGTGAGATTGAACACCCTTCCATTTGGTTATTAACCACATGGGCTTCCATTTCTATAAATTACCTACTCATATCCTTTGCATATTTCTCTATTTTTTTGTCTTTATTCATTTATAGGGGTTATTTTTATGCTTTGAATACCAAAACTTTGTCATATATAAATACAGCAAATATATTCTCCTAGTCTGATTGTTTATTCACTTTATATATAGTGCCTTTTTGTACATAATTTTAAAATAGTTGTATTTATCACTGTATAATCATTATCATGGTGCTATACTCTGTGTATGTGTTGGCTTTTGGTATCTTATTGAACAAATTCATTCCTACCTCAAAGTCATCAAAACTTACTCTTATATTTTACTATAAGCATTTAAACTTAAGTTGTATATTTTGTTTCTTTGTTACTTATTTACTTTTATGTACACTGTAAAAATAATTTCATCTGCAACCTATTTAAAATTGATTTTGTTTTACAGGGTATAGTAGAATTCCAATTTTTATGGATAAATAATTATGAAAAAAGATATTTTATTACCCTTTCTTTCTCTACTGATCTGCTATTTTATCTCTATCATATATACCGTTTCCATACAAGTATGCATCTGGATTCTCTATTTCAATGATACATTTTTCTGAACCTGCAGCAAAACTATACTGTCTTAATTACTATAGTTTTGGAATAAGTCTTGAATATTGGTGAGGCATACCCTATGACCTCATCTTTTTATGAAAATTATCTTTGCTATTTTTGAATATTCTTTTTTTTTTTTTTGTCTTTTGTCTTTTTTTGTTGTTGTTGTTGTTGTTGTTGTTGCTATTTCTTGGGCCACTCCCACGGCATATGGAGGTTCCCAGGCTAGGGGTTGAATCGGAGCTGTAGCCACTGGTCTACACCAGAGCCACAGCAACGCGGGATCCGAGCCGCATCTGCAACCTACACCACAGCTCACGGCAACGCCGGATCGTTAACCCACTGAGCAAGGGCAGGGACCGAACCCGCAACCTCATGGTTCCTAGTCGGATTTGTTAACCACTGCGCCACGACGGGAACTCCTATTTTTGAATATTCTTGAACATTCTGGGGGAGGGAAGCTTCCTCCTGTTCTTTTAAATCAAGAAACTTCAAGATGAACTCATGTGTCATTGATTTTGTGCATAATTATTAAATCTTCTTCCATTCAGTGTACATTGAGTGGTGCCAAAGTTTTACCAGAAGTAGAATGTTTGTAAAGAGAATAACATTTTTCTGAAGATTTCTCCTACCCTCATGCCTGAGATTTACCTCATTTGTTGCTTTAAAACTTTTTTCTTCTCTCATCCCATTGCCATTCACACAAAGTAGATTTTTGAAAGATTTTGAGTGAGCAGATGAATTTTTTAGTGAAGTATAAGACTAGAATGAAAGCTTATTTATATAAAAATGGAATTTAACCATATTAAGTCTAAATTAATAACTGCAGAATATATAAACAATCATGAAAAGTATAGCATATACATTTATGAGATGTAAACATGTATACATAAAATATATTCATACAGAGTTCTTGTTGTGGCACAGCAGAAATGAATTTGATTAGTATCTGTGAGGATGTGAGTTCAATCCCTGGCATTGTTCAGTGGGTCAGGGATGCAGTGTTACTGTGAGCTGTGGTATAGGTCTCAGATGCAGCTTGGATTCCATGTTGCTGTGGCTGTGGTATAGCTAGCAGCTGTAGCTCTGATTTGACTCCTAGCCTGGAACTTCCATATGTTGTGGGTGCAGCCCTAAAAAAAATACGTTCATACAATGTAATATATATCCTGATACTAACAGTCTTCAAACCTTCTTGAAATGTTTTATATGACCAATCAAACTAAGGTAAGTGATGGATGCCACATAAATAATTTACATAAGTTCAAACAAATTAAGGATTCAAAGTACGGTTAATTGGTTGTTTTATAAGAAGCTGGTGTAGCATCAGGAAAAACGAGTGTCAAAAGAGAACATTATAGGAGAGTGATAAAGATGGCAGAGGAGTAGGCTGTGGATCTCATGTCCTCCCACAAACACAAACAATATATCAAAAATATATATACAGGTAGAGTGATTTCCCCTGAACATCTACTGAACACTGGCAGAAGAACTCGGACTTCCAAAAGGGCAAGAAAACCTCCACGTAACTGGGTAGGATAAAAGAAAAAAGAAAAAACAACAACAAAAAAGAGAGAGAAAGGAATCATGATGGCACTTGTACTCCAGGGAAGGAGCTGTGAAGGAAGAAAGAATCCTGCAACTTGGGAAGTCCCCTCACCAGTGAGGAGATCAGCCTGGACAGAGAGGGAGCTTCAGGGCCTAGGAGAAGAGAACAGTAACCAATTTGTGGAATGGAAAATGAGAGTTACCAGCACAAATGGTTGATACCACCACCCTGTGCTCCACAGACTAAGACCCTAATCTGCTGGTGCGGGTGGGGGGAAAGGTGCTGATGCTTCATCTTTGGTGATCAGACCCAGGGAGAGAGTTGGCTGTACAGAGATAGTCTTGAAGAGGTTGGAGTGTGACAAAAATTAAATACAAAGAACAAATATTAAAAGTGCCAAGGGAAAACAACAAATAACATACAAGGTAATCCCTGTAAGGTTATCAGCTGATCTTTCAGCATAAACTCTGCAGGTCAGAGGAGTGTGGCATGATATATTTAAAGTGATGAAAGGGAAAAACCTACAACAAAGAATATTCTACACAGTAAAGCTATTGTTCAGATTTGATGGAGAAATCAAAAGCTTTTCAGACAAGCAAAAGCTAAGAGAATTCAGCACCACCAAACCAGTTCTACAATAACTGTTAAAGGAACTTTTCTAGGTGGAAAAGAGAAGGCCACAACTAGAAACAAGAAAATGACTAGTGGGAAAGCTCACCAGTAAAAGCAAACATACAACAAAGTTAGGAGATAATCCACATAAAAATATGATATCAAAAACAGTAATCGTGAGGAGAGTACAAATGTAGGGTATCAAAAATGCATTTGAAATTAAATGACCAAGAACTTAAAACAATCATGTTATGTATATAGACTGCTATATTAAAACCTCATGGTAACCAAAAACCAAAAATCTCATATACACAGAAAGAAGAAAAGGTAATCCAGACATAACACTACAGATAGTCGTCAAATCACAAGAGGACAAAAAAAAAAAAAAAAAAAAAAAAAAAAAAAAAAGAAAAGAAAGGGAAGGAAAAAGACTTACAAAAACAAACAAATCAAAAGCAATGAACAAAATCCAAAAAGAACAGACATTAAATATGAATGGATTAAATACTCTAATCAAAAGACAGACTGGCTGAATGGATACAAAAACAAGACCATATATATGCTGTCTGCAAGAGACCCACTTCAGATCTAGGACACATACAGACTAAAAGTGAAGGAATGATAAAAGGTATTCTTTCCACATGGAAATCATAAGATATCTAGAGTAGCAATACTTACATCAGTCAAAATAGACTTTAAAATAAGGACAATTATAAGAGACAAAGAAAGAAACTACATAAAAACAAAGGGATCAGAGTTCCCATGGTGGCCCAGTGGTAATGAAACTGATAGTATCCATGAGGACGTGGGGTCAATCCTTGAACTTGCTCAGTGGGTTAAGGATGTGGTGTTGTTGTGAGCTGTGGTATAGGTATAGGTCACAGATGCAGCTAGGATCCTGTGTTGCTGTGGCTGTGTGTAGGCTGGCATCTATAGCTCTAGTTCAACACCTAACCTGGGAACTTCCATATGCCATGAGTGCATCCCTAAAAAGCTAAATAAATAAATAAATAAATAAATAAATAAATAAATAAATAAATAAAAATCAAGGGATCAATCCAAAAGGAAAATACAACATTTATAAATATATGTGCACCCAACATAGGAGTACTTTAATATATAAGGCAACTTCTAAGAGCCTGAAAAGGAGAACTCAACAGTAACACTATAATAGTGGAGGACTTTAACACCCCACTTATAGCAATGGATAGATCATCCAGAGAGAAAATCAATCCTTAAATTATACATTAGACCAGATGGACTTCACCGGTATTGATAAAACATTCCACATAAAGGTAGCAGAATACACATTCTTATCAAGTGCACATGGAACATTCTCCAGGGGAGATCACATGCTGAGCCACAAAGCAAACCTTGGTAAATTTAAGGCAATTGAAGATATGTGGGCACAAAACAAATACACGCAGTTCCTTGGAACAGAACTGAGAGTCTAGAAATAAATCCACTTTTTTATAGTCAGCTTGTCTATGACGAAGGAGGAGAATATACAATGGTTAAAAATAACATCTATAATAAGTGGCGTTGGGGAAATTGGACAGCTACATTCACAAGAATCAACCTGGAATCCTTTCTCAAACCTTCTACAAAAATAACATCAAAATGAATCAAACACTTAAATGTAAGACCTGAAGCCAAAAAACTCCTAGAATTAAGCCTAGGCAGAATGATCTTTGACATCTGTCTTAGAAATATTTCTTGGATCTGTCTCCTCAAGCAAGGGAAACAAAAGCAAAAAGAAAGCAGTGGGACTCCATCCATCTGAAAACATTTTCCATGCAAAGGGAATAATCCATGAAGTGAAAAGGCAGCCTACTGAAAGTGAGGAAATATTTTCAAACAATATATCTGAAAAGGGGTTCACAGACCAAGAACTCATGCAATTCAACTGCTAAAAGACAAAAACCCAAGTAAAAAATTAGCAGAATATCAAATACTTCCCCAAAGAATATATATACAGATGGCCAACAGACACATGAAATGATGGTCAATATCACCTATCATCAAGGAAATGAACATCAGAACTATAATGAGATGATCACCTCATACCTAAAAGTAAGACTAGTATCAGAAAGACAACAAAAAGTATTGGTAAGGATGTGGAGGAAAGGGAAACCTCATGCACTTTTGTTGGGGATGTTCTTTGGTACAGAAACTATGAAAAACAGTACAGAATTTCCTTAAGAAATTAAAAAAATAGAATTACTATATGATGCTGGAATACACTTGAGGGTATCTTTTTTGTTAGGGAATAAAAACACACATTCAAAAAGATATATACACCACTAAGTTCATGGCAGCTTTATTGACAATATCCAACACATGGAAGTCACCAAATTGTTCACCAATTGGCAAATGGATGAGAAAGAAAAAAAATACAATTACCATAAGATGATGGAATACATTGGAGGATATCTTTCTGAAGGAAACAAAAACAGATTCAAAGAGATTATATGGATGGCGGGATCAAGATGGTAGTGGAGTAAGACATGGTGTTCACCTTCTCCAAAAAACACATTTAAAAAAATCTACCTGAAGAAAGGTTCACACAGAACACCTATTGAGTGCTGGAAGAGAAGCTTAAATCTCCAAAAAGGGCAAGAAATTCTGCGAATAACTGTGTGGAACAAAAGTAAAAAAAAAAAAGAGAAGAGAAAAATAAAAAGGTATGAGGATAGAACCAGCACTCCTGCGAGGGAGATGTGAAAGAAGTAAGGAATTCAACCCTGGGAAGCCACCTAACTGACAGGGAGATCAGTTGAGACAGAGGGACCTCAAAGCCTTGGAGAAAAGTGTAGTAGCCAGACTAAGGAGGGCAAAGCAGAGAGAGAGCCACCCAAACAATTGGTACCACTATCCCTGAACATCACATGCTGAGACACTCACAGAGGCTAGGTACTGAGACTCAGTCAGGCACTGGAGGTAATTTCCAGGTAAAGGAATAGAGTTAGCTGTGTGGAGATAGACTGAGAGGATAGGGAGTGGAGCACAACAGCAGAGGGGAACCAAGAGGAGGCCTGTACCTGCAGGAAAAGCAGGGTGCCACTGTTCAGGAGGGTGAGAGGAAGAGGTGCAGATGGGCATAGGAGTATATTTCTCTCTGCACAAATGGATTCTTGGGTGGCGGGACACCTCTTGTGCAGGTAACAGGCAGCCAGTGGCTCCTGCATGGGCTATGGGTGGGAGGGGCAAACCACTACAGCCATCTCAGATTACAGAAGTAGGCATGGCCTGCCACCACTAGAGGTCTATGAACGGGCACCACCTGTGGCACCTGTCACCTCAGAGGTGGCACAGAGGAGGTCATTATAACCCCACACCATCAATGTTGCTCTCACTCCCATGAAAATGCACACTCGCTGCTGCTGCCACTGCCAAATGCTCTGGGCACTGCCTACACCTGCCAGAGGGTCACTGACACTTCCCAGGGCTCTGCAGCCAATAGCAGCTTTTCCCACTTCACCATGGGTCCTTGCCACTGTCAATGGCCCAGCAACCAGGAACTAATTACTAGCCCTACACATTGCCTCCATATCTCTGGAAGTACCACAGGCTATACATCAGAATGGAGATAAAAACCTGCACACAATGAGGAAAAACACAGCAAGAATCCAAAACAAAAGCAACCCTCACACTAAATAATAATAATAATAGAAAGCCCTCACAAAATACCAGGGGAGCTCTCACATATCAGTAACCATCTACGTCTATAATAGTTATTTTGTTAAACTCACAGAATAAGAAAAATATAAGCAAAATGAAGAAACTTAGGAAATATTCCCAGTTAAAAGAACAGGAGAATTACCTCGAAGGAACAAAAAGTGAAGCAGACCTCTGCAGTATAACAGACACCAAGTTGAAAAAAGTGATAGTGAAAATACTGAAGGGATTAAGAGCAAATATGGAGTAATTAAAAAAAATATATGAACAGTAAAACATATTATTTAGATATGAACTAGAAAATATAAGGAGCAGCTAAGAAAACTTAGAAAATTAATTTGCAGAGATACAAGCTGAGGTAAAGGCACTGAAGAGCAGCATGTATAATGTAGAGAAACAAAGAAGTAACTTGGAAGATAGAATAATGGAAATCACAATAGGACAGCAAATAAAAAACCAAATGAAAAAATTCATGAAAGCAATATAAGAGATGTATGGGATAATATAAAGTGGACCAACCTATGCATAATAGGAGTTCCAGAAGGAGAAGAAAAAGAAGAGGGATAGACAAAATTTGGAGATATATATATATATATAGATATAAATATATATATATTTCTTTGTCTTTTTGCCTTTTCTTGAGCCACTCCTGTGGCATATGGAGATTCCCAGGCTAGGGGTCTAATCAGAGCCATAGCCACCAGCCTATGCCAGAGCCACAGCAATGCAGGATCTGAGCTGCGTCTGTGACCCACACCACAGCTCATGGCAATGCCAGATCCTTAACCCACTGAGCAAGGCCAGGGATTGAACCCACAACCTCATGGTTCCTAGTTGGATTCATTAACCACTGCACCATGATGGGAACTCCTGGAGAAATATTTTTGAACAAATTGTGGGTTAAAACTTTACAAATCTAAAGGAAAAAGATGCCAAGATACAAGAAGTACAGAGGGGCCCAAACAAGTCAAACCCAAACAGACCCATACCAAAACATACTATAACAAATATGGCAAAAGTTAAAGAGAGGAAGCTAAAGGCAGCAAAAGAAAAACAAAGAGTTAATTATAAGGAAAACCCCATACTGCTAAAAGTTGATTTCTCTGCAGAAACACTATAGGCCAGAAGAAAGTGGCAAGATATAACCAAGTCCTAAAATTGGAAAAAATTTGCATCCTAGAATACTCTACATAGCAATAGTATCATTTAAAATAGAGGGAGATATAAGGAATTTCTTCAACAAACAAAAACTAAAAGAACACAGAAATAGAAAACCCATTCTAAGAGAAATACGGAAAGGTCAAAAGTAAATAAAAAATATAAGAAGAAATAGTGGGGGTGGGATGGTAATTGGAAAGAAATCATTTAAATAAGCCAGTGTACAGATCTAAAATGAAAAATAAAAAAAAAACAAAGGTATTGTAAAAGTGATGACAAACACAAGGAACAGCAAAAGGGTAAACATTAAGATGGTAAAAAAAAAGATATCAAAATCATAAAATATGGAGAAGGAAAGTTAGAAAATCTAGACTATCCTTTTTTTTTTTTTTTAGAAAGTGTTTGAGGCGATATGATTATCAGGCTAAAGCAGGCAGATAAGGGAAGGAGTTAACATACTTGAAAAACAGGGTAACCACAAATCAAAACCAAACACTACATTCACAAAAACTAAAAAATAGAGAACACAAGCATAAAATAAAAGGAAACAATCCATCCAAAAAAAAAAAAAACAAAAAACAAAAACAAAGGAAAAAAGGGGAAAAATAGAATCAAATGGAAAACAAGGTTTAAAATGGCAAAAAAAATTACCTGTTTATCAATAATTACCTTAAATGTCATTGGACTGAATGCTCCAATCAAAAGACATAGAAAATTCCCCAACAAACAAAATCTAAAAGAATACAGCAATACTAATACCATTCTAAAAAATATGTACTGAGAATTCTCCTCTAAATAGGACAGTGGTAAGAAGATATAGGATGAAGAGTATCGCAACTGAAAAGTAATTACCTAAATAAGCCAATATACAGATCTAAAAGTTTAAAAAACAAACAAACAAAATAAACAAACAAAAATTATTTATAAAAGTGAGTATAAACCCAAGGAACAGAAAAGGATAAACAGGAATATGTAGAAAAGGACATCAAAGTCATAAAACATGAGGAAGGAAAGTAACAAAAACCAGATTATAATTTTGTTTAAGAAGGTGTTTGAGCCCATATAACTATTAGGCTAGAGCAATCAGATATAAGAAGGGGTTAACATACTTGAAAAATGCGGCAACCGTGAATTAAAAACAAACACCACATTCACAAAAACCAAAAAGAAGAGGACATAAGCATTAAAAAAAGGAAATCCAACCAAACCAAACCAAAACAAAACAAAAAACCACAAACAAACAAAGGAACAAAGGAGAAACACAGAACCAACTGGAACACGAGTTTTAAAAGGCAAGAAATATATATTTCTCAATAATTACCTTAAATGTCAATGGACTGAATGCTCCAATCAAAACAGACAGACAGGCAGAGGACACATATACATTGAAAGTGAGTACATGGAAAATGATATTTCATGGGAATATGTTAATGGATACTGCAGAAATACAAAAACATAAGAAAATACTATAAAAAATTATATGCCAACAAATTTGACATCCCACAAGAAATGTTCGAGACATACAGACTGCCAAAACTGAGTCAAGAAGAAATAGATAAGTTGAACAGACCAATCACTAAAAATGAAAGTGAATATGCAATTAAAAAAAAAAACCTTCACCACAAGCAAAAGTCCAGGACCAGATGACTTCATGAGTGAATTCTGCCAAACATACAAAGATCTTATATCCATCCTTCTTAAACTTTTTCAAAAGGTGGAAGAAGGAAATTCCAAAGACAGTCTGTGAAGCCAACTTTCTTTGATGAATATAGGTGCAAAAATTCTCAACAAAATTTTAGCAAATTGAATTCAACTACATACAAAAAAGATCATACATCATGAACAAGTGGGATTCATCCCAAGTTCACAAGGATGGTTAAACATATACAAAACTATCAATGTTATAGACCACATTAAAAAAAGAAAAGTTAAAAACCACATGATCATTTTAATAGGTGCAGAAGAAGCATTAAAAAAAAAATCCACTTCCAGTTGTGATAAAAAAAACTCTGAGCAAAGTGAGTATAGAGGGAATATATCTTAACATAATAAAGGTATATTATCTTTATATACAATATAATCCTCAATAGAGAAAAGCTGAAAGTCTTCCCACTAAAATCTGGAACAAGACAAGGATGCCCACTCTCACCACTTTTATTCATAGTATTGGAAGTCCTAGCCACAGCAATCAGAACAACAACCACAAAAATGAAAGGGAAGAGAAGAGGTAAACTGTGACTCTATGCAGATGACATGATACCAAGCAAAAACTCTAAGGACTCTACACAAAAACTACTAGAATTGAGTGATGGACTCAGCAAAATAGTAGGATACAAGACTAACATTCAGAAATTGGTTGCATTTCTGTATAATAACAATTAAATATTAGAAAAGGAATATAAAAATACAATACCTTTTAAAATAACACCCCCAAAAATTAAATACTTCGGAATGAACCTGACCAAGGAGGTGAAAGACTTTTAGGCTGAGAACTATTAAACATTAATCAAGAAAAATAAAGAGGATACTTAGAAATGGAATATATTCCATGCTCCTTGACTAGAAGAATTTATATTGTTAAAATGGCCATACCACCCATAGTAATCTATAGGGTTAATGTAATCTCTTGCCAATTACTTATGACATCTTGCACAGAACTAGGACAAACAATCCAAAAATTTATATGGAACCATAAAAGACCCAGAATTGTGGCCAAAGCAATTATGAGGGAAAAACAAAACACAAGCTGCAGGCATTACTTGCTCAGACTTCAGACAATATTACAAAGCCATAGTAATCAAGACAGTGTGGTACTGGTACAAAAACAGACATGCAGACTAATGGAACAGAATTGAGAACCCAGAAATTAACCCAGAAACCTATGGTCAATTAAACTTCAATAAAGGAGGCAAGAAAATTAAATGGGAAAAAGACACTCTCTTTAGCAAGTGGTGCTGGGAAAATTGGACAGCTGCATGTAAATCAATGAAACTAGAAAACACCCTCACACAATGCACAAAATAAACTCAAAATGGCTTAATGACTTAAACCTAAGACAAGACACTATAAAATGCCTAGAAGAGAACATAGGCAAAACTTTCTCTGACATCAACCATACAAATGTTTTATTGAGTCTGTCTCCAAGTCAATACAAATAAAAACAAAAATAAACCAATGGGACCTAATCAAACTGACAAGTTTTGAACAGCAGAGGAAACCATGACAAAACCAAAAAGACAACCTATGAATGGGAGAAAATAGTTGCAAATGTTTCAACTGACAAGGACTTAATTGGCAAAATATACAAATAACATACACAACTCAACAGCAAAACAACAAACAACACAACTGAAAAACAGGCAAAAGTCCTACATAGACATTTCTCCAGAGAAGACATACAGATGGCAAACAGACACATGAAAAATTGCTCAACATCACTAATTATTAGAGAAATGCAAATCAAAACTACAATGAGATCCACCACACATCAGTCAGAATGGCAATCTTTTATAAGTCTACAAATCACAAAAGCTGGAGAGGGTGTGGATAAAAAAGAACCTTTCAACACCATTGGTGGGAATGTATATTGGTACAACTAATATGGAAAATGTCATGGAGGTACCTCATAAAACTAAATATATAACTACCATATGATCCACCAATCCCATTCCTGGGCATATCTAGACAAAGCTTTTATTCAAAAAGATACACGCACCACAGTGTTCACTGCAACACCACTTAAAAGAGCCAAGACAAGTAAAAAACCTAAATGTCCTTTGAAAGATGAAAGGATTAAGAAGAAGAGGTACATATACACAATGCAATACTACTCAGCCACAAAAAAAGAACAAAATAATCCCATTTGCAACAGGGATGGAACTAGAGACTCTCATACCAGGTGAAGTAAGTCAGAAAGAGAAAGACAAATACTATATTGTATCACTTATATCTGGAAGGTAACATACGGCACAAATGAATATATCTACAGAACAGAAACAAGCTCATGAACATAGAGAACAGATTTGTGGTTGCCAAGGAGGAGGGGGAGAGAGTGGAATGGGATGGGCGATTGAGGTTAGTAGATGCAAACTATTGTCTTTGGAGTGGATAAGCAATGAGATCCTATTGTGTAGCACAGGGAACTATATCCAATCACTTGTGATGGAACATGATGGAGGATAATGTGAGAAAAAGACTGTATATATATGTATAACCTGTTCACTTTGCTACACAGTAGAAATTGACAGAACATTTTAAATTAAAAAAAATACATTTTTTATATGAAAGTTAAATGCACCCCTAAGCTCATGGCAGCTTAACTGACAATATCCAATATATGGACGTCATCAAAATGTCCACTTATTGGAAAATATACTTGTTAGAGAGGTTGGTGGTGGAGAGAGAAGGGACAGAGAAAGTTGACAGACAAAAACAAAGAAAGGGAGAAAGAGAGAAAGACAGATAAAGAGTCAGAGAGAAAGAGCACCAAGAGACAGAGAGAATGAACACAGGAAAAGGGGAATGAATAGAATTCCCACAATTTTCCTAAATTGGTCTATATGTTAGAACCCAGTCACAATGTTCATCCACTCTGGAACAGTGGAAGTTACATGAGGATGTTTAACCTGCAGGCAAGCATGCTGGGAGCAATTATTGGGGAAGCCCACCACAGAGGCTGAAATGAGATACTTGGACTTGAACTTAAATATAATAGGAGGACCTGGAAGGTTGTTGCCAGAGGAGTGATATCTGGATTTTACTGAATTTCAGCACTCGCACTGTGGGACTAGGAAACAGGCAGGAAGGGGAATGACCTTCCCTAGATCCCAGAGCAGACCCATGCCTGTCTCAGTTGTATTTTGTGCTACACCAGCCCTTAGGTCACCTTTCCTTTGCCAAGTCTGTGCATGAGCTCCATAGCATACCAGCCCATGGGTTTTACAGGCACTATAATTTGTTATAGGTCTATATAACTCATGGCTTCCCCAGGAAGCAGAGGCTGGAATAACCTCCACTGTGCAGATGGAGGATATGGATTCCTGAGAGGCATGTGGCTTGTCTAGGGTCACATCACTGATGAGGAGGAGAAGCTGGGTCTGAACCCAACTGCATCCTCAGAGTTGGGGTCCTGTTGACACCCAGGTCTCCCAGGAGATTTGGGGGTGGGCTCTGTGGGTATCACCATGCTTAGACTGGACCTGGGACAGGGGCTGAGCAGTCAGAATCTCAGAGGTGCCCTTTGGCAGCTTTGTGTAAAGAGGAAGCCTGTGTAAGGAGACCTCAGGAAGTGACCTCACTTGCCTGGTAAGAAAGGCCAAGAGAACTTGGAACCTGGGTAACCAGGCAGCCACATTTGAGACAAGCTCCCTAAATAGCTCACTTCATTGGAGACCCTTGAGTGAACATACTGCTTTGTGGCCTTGGGGAAGCCAGCAGTAACAGCTGGTTTTGATGTTGTAGGCTAGGGCTCAGGTCTCACCTGAGATGCCTTATTGCCATTTGCCCAGGAAAAACCAAAGGTAACAAGGGAGGCCAAGGGCAGGCAAGTCTAGGCCAGGCCACCACTCTGATCCAAGTGAGGTATCCCTCTGTGCCTTCCCAGTATGTGTGGAGTCAGGGGCAGAGGGTTAGGAGGGGTGGGTCTGCCTTTAGCAAGAGTATGCTGATGACAGGTCAGAAACCTGGTGGGCCAGTCATGTTCAAACCCCAGGTCAAAGCTGGTTGTGTCAAGATATGGAGAGTTAGAGCAACGCCCTTTGGACTAAGCTTTATCCCAAGCCCTCTAGGAGTCTCTCTTTCTTCCTGGGTGAATATATGAACAGACACAGGTATGGGCCTGATTTGGCAGAAGGTCAAGTGGGCAGAAGCAGCAGTGGGGATGTCCAGAAGCACTAAGACACCTCTGGGCAGGGCTGACTGCTGGTCTTGTTGTTGCAGCTCCCTACATCAGAGCTCTGATGTAGGCTAGTTGATGGGGACACCCAATATCTCTCTGTGAGTGTGTGTGGGAGGGTGATATGCCACATCACCACGGAGGGCCAATTCGCCCTTGAATCTGCATCTGCTCCTGCAGGCAAACCAGAGTCAGGACAGGATCTACAACTCCTGCAGGGAGATCCTCTATCGGATCCTGCAAGAGACCTAGTCCCAGGTCAGGATCCACAACTGCTGCAGTGGGAACACGCACCTGCTCCTGAGGGAGATCCAGAGTCAGGACCACACACACAACTCTGCCAGGGAGAAATTCTATTGGCTCCTGCAGAAGATCGAGATTCGGGTCAGGATGCACAAATACAAGGCAAACCTGCACCTACTCCTGTACGAGATTCTGAGCAAGGTCAAGATCCACAAATCCTGTAGGAAGAACCTAAATCTACCCTTGCAGGAATCCCTGAGCCAGATTGGGATCCACATTTCCTGCAGGAAGAAGTTGCACTTGCTTCTGAAGGTGACCCAGAGCCATGTCAGGATCCACAGCTCCAGCATGGAGAAACTGCACCTTTTCTTACAGTAGACTTACAGCCCAATGAGTATTTATCACCCCTCAAGAGGGAATGTGCACCTGGCCCTGCAGGAGACCAAGATCCAGGTCAAGAACTAATACCCCTGATGGTTTAACCCATAACTACAATACTGATCCTGTTCTGTACTTTTAGGAGCCACTTTATCTGTAACTGAGCCCATGGGCCCAATAGCTGTGCAACCACTCTCATTGTCAGCTCTAGTTCCACATCATCAACCCAATTACCCATCCGACCTTTACTTCTTTTTCCATGTCTTATTTTCTGTATGTCTTTTTATTTGTTTTTTTTTTTCTGTAACATTATTTAGGTTCTATATTTTTAAGTTCAAAACAAAAGATTAGTAATAATAGTAATAATAATAATAATAATAAAATTTAACCTAATAACATTTAAACATTTTCAATTTTAAACTGTGTCATTCAGAAATATTCTCAATGTATGTAACTATTACCACTGCCTAGCTTCAGACTATTTCATTCCACAAAACCAAACCAAACAGAGTCCCCATTCCTCCCTCACCCAGGCCCTGATAACACCTAATCCTCTTTCTTTGTCTGCGTCTTTACCTATTCTGGATATTTCCTAGAGATGAAACCATACAAACTCTGGCCTTTTGTCTCTGCCCACATATTTTAAGGGAGCATTGATGAATTTCTGTTTTCACATTTATTGGAAAATGTTTTTTGTTATATGAAAGGTAAATCCAGATGAATTAAAGATGACATGTACAAAATGAAGCTCTTTCAATTAATACGTGCATAATCTCAGGGTAGACACTGCTTTTCTAATGTGACAGCAGAGCCAGAAGGCAGAAGACAGAGGGAAATGCTTAGCTCTTCCAATGGTGCTCTCACATACATGCACATGTACACACACAACACATACAAACAAACAAACAGCAACAAAAAAGAAAGGCACCTCGAAAGACAAACCACAAACTGGGAAATCATTCCACATAACCCAAGGTTGGAGAAAGGTTTAAGATCCCTGTGTTCCAAAAACTCTCGAAAACCAATGTTCTAACAAGAAACAGGGCAAACACATGCAATTCCAACAAGAGGCCATGCAGTGGCCAATCCAGTTAGAAATGCTTGACTACTCAGATGATGACACACACAAATGGAAACATGGAGACAGCACTGGTCGTCATCACACTGGCAGGTTGTTAGGTGACCACTAGCTCAAGGTCAAAATGTGAGGAAGCAGAGGGCCCCAGAGATCTCTGAGAGGGAAGCATGAATGGACAGTCCTCCCTGGGAGAACAGTGTGCAGGACCCAGCAAAGTCCCATGGGTGCATCCCTTTCCTAGCGTGCTGATCCTTAGAGTTGATCTCACTAAAATTGATGCTCAAATTTTCAAACATGACTTTTCAAGTATATCCATCACAGCAAGTGTTGACACAGTATGGGATTGGAAACAACATGAATATTCATAGAGAGGGGATGGGACTTATGAGTTCTGGTCCACGTGGACAAATGAAGACTGTGCAGCTGACAAAGTGGGTGCAGAATCTCAACCTGTCGACAGGGGAGACCTCAGGTTTTCTTATGGGCATGCACATGGACCAACTGTCTGCATCATGGACACCTATGGACCAACACATAGGTTTGCTGCATCCCATTTGTAAGTCCACATATATATGTGAAACCAGCATAGATATCAATGAATCTGCTTGTGTGTGAGTGTGATGTACAGAAAAAGCAAAGACAGAACAAGAGAGACAGAGACTGAGACATCGGCACCAAACCAGTTTAGCTGTCATCTCTAGGGGTAGGACTTGCAAACAATTCTCTTCTCCTTCAGGTGATATTTCCATTCTTTATCATGGAATATATACATCATTTAATTTTCTTTTGTATAAGATTGTTGCAAGGACAGCAAGCATTTATGAAAGTAAAATAATGAATTCTAAAGGAATTAAGAATCAAGAGAAGGGCAAAACATTTTGGTGGCCCAGTTATAGGCCAGCTACATGGCAGTACATGGTGGGGTTGTTGCAAGATTCTCCAGAAGATTGTTTATGTTCTGAATGAGCATCCTATAGAAGTGAGGAAGAAGTCCAAGACTGAAAACTACAACAGCCTGCTGAGATCAATGAAGAAAGACCTACATTCATGGGAAATAATCCTGTATTCATGGATCAGAAGGCTTAATTCTACTAAGATGTCAATATTCCATGAATAGATCTAAAGATAAAAGAATCCCTACCAGAATCCTACGTGGTATTTTGTAGGAACTGACAACCCATCTAGAGTTCATGTGGAAAACACAAGGGGCTCAGAACATACCAAGAGACTTGAAAAAGAAGAAATTTGGACATATGGAGAGCCAGGTGGACCTCCACCATTGGTAGAAAGACAATTTAGACTGAAGATACTTGAGACTCAACAGATGAAGGAAATAGATTTCATGGCACTCCCCTTCTCAGAATCAAAGCAGAAACTTCTAATAAATGACCAGGTTCAGAAGTTCCCTCTTTGCCCAGGCTTGTATTCCCAGGAGAGAGAGCAAGAATAACCCCACCATAAAGCTCTTCTTTGGGGTGTCTTCTAACCCTGATGTCTCCACTTGCCTCTCATGTCTGAGCATTAGAATATGAACTATACTATACTCAAGAAAGAAGAAAATCTTAAATAGTAATTACCTTATACCTCTGATAATATGAAATATCACCCAGAAGTTCTCAAAAGTGCTTACATTCTTCCTCAGGCCTTCTTCCAGCAAGAGCAGTATCCCCCCCAGGTCCTAAGAACTAAGCCTTCAAATGGGAACATCCAAGGAAATAACTCTAACTTGAAGGTGTCTAGATTTCAATTGTGCTTCTTGCCTCCTGTTCTAAAGTATGAGGCTTTTATTTCTTCACCTGATAAGTGCAATTATGACCTTCTCCCCCTGCCCTAAAAAAAGCCACAATGATTTCTTTCTTTGCATGGCTAGTCACTGAAAGTAACTTACTTCACTAAAATTCACTATCTGGGACTGACTGGAAAGGAAAAAGACTAAATGTATATAAACTGGATATTGTATCTACTCACATTTTCTTTCAAAAACACCAGTGGCCACAATAGTATTCCCCCAAATCTTTCTGCTCACAGTTTAGTCCACTGCTTCCATTATTTTACATAGCAGGGCAAATCCTGATAGTGTATATGCTCTCCTTTTGATTCTGTTATTATAAAGAGTTAACTTTCCCCCAAACACATGGATTATGAAAGGCTGGTGGAAAGGGGGCTTCATGGAAAAAAAAAACAAAAACAGGTACTATTGGCATAGGGTTAAGAGAGAGAGGGCAGACAGGAAAAGTAGTCATAAATGCCCACTATTCCACCCAGGGCAGTGGAACATCCTGGGATCAGAAGGGAAAAGTTCACTCCACACCTAATGGAAGACCCAACCAAGAACCATATATAATATTGGGGTTCTGAAGCCTGGAGTTGAGGGCCATATGTGGATAGGGCCTGAAGCATGCATTGTGCAAACAAACAGAGGCTTTCTTACTGGGGCTACTGATGTGGGAAGCTGAGGTCTGGGCAGAGGCACAGATCCCCAGGGACTGTGTCAGTATGGGGCCTATATACTGATAGGAGAGAATAGGCAGGATGAGGGCCTCTGTGGAGCTTGTTAGAAATGTAGCATCTAGGGCCCCACTTCACCCCTCCTGCATCAGAATCTGAATTTTATTCATATTCCCAGATGACTCAGGTGCATTGCACATCTAAAGACTCATCTTGGGATTTTCCACTGTGGCACAGTGGAAATGAATCTGACGAGCATCCATGAGGATTTGGGTTCAATCGCTGGCCTTGCTCAGTGGCCTGAGTATCCAGAGTTGCCATGAGCTGTGGTGTACATTGCAGATGAGGCTTGGATCCCACATTGCTATTGTGGCTGTGGCATGTGCCGGTTGCTGCAGCTGTATCTACCACTAGCCTGAGAAATTCCATAAGGTGTGATTGTGGCCCTAGGCAAAAAAATAAAACAAAATAGGAGTTCCCGTCATGGCGCAGTGGTTAACAAATCCGACTAGGAACCTTGAGGTTGTGGGTTTGATCCCTTCCCTTGCTCAGTGGGTTAATGATCTGGCGTTGCCGTGAGCTGTGGTGTAGGCTGCAGATGCAGCTCGGATCCTGCGTTGCTGTGGCTCTGGCATAGGCCAGTGGCTGCAGCTCCAATTCGACCCCTAGCCTGGGAACCTCCATATGTCACGGGAGCGGCCCAAAGAAATAGCAAAAAGACAAACATAAATAAATAAATAAATAAATAAAATAAAACAAAATAAAGACTCATCTCTTGTCTCTCAGCTTTCACATTTAGGGATGGTGAGACTTAGGGCTTCAGTCATACTTTCTGGAATGCAGTGTGGCCATGTGTATGAAGGAGCTGTTAACATACTTGTGCTCATGAGGGAGCCAATATTTCTACTTCTTAGACACTACTGAAAAAAATAACCAGAGGCATGGCCAAAAATGCTATGCACAGAGATGTTCATTGCAGTATTATTCATAATCAGAAACTACTAAATACCCACAAATAGGAAAGGACGAGGTCAACTACGGCACTTTCAACATTGATTGCTATGTTACCATTTGAAAGTGATTTAAAAGAAATATAAAGGGGATTGGCAATGAATATGGTGATAAACAAGACAGACACAGAAGGAAGTAAGAGGTCACGAGGTAAAGAATCATGGGTGGGCTGGGGAGCACAACTTAGAGAGGGAAACAGGATACCCTATTCTAGGAACTCCTGTTTCAACTGAATTCCAAAAGATAAGAGGGAGCCAGCTGAATGAACATCCAGGAAATGATTTTCCAGGCAATGTGAACAGCACTTACCAAGATGAAGAACTTGGCTATGTGAGGGAAGGAATGGAAGAGGTGTAGCTGGATAAGGGTAAGCAAGGAGGAAGTTGGAAGCTGAGGAGGCTGGAGACATGGGCAGGTCCAGAACCCTCAGACATCCAGGACTGTGAGTGAAGTGTGGGTTTTGTTTTAAGGGCAGGGTGCTTGGAGAGGGGAAGTGATATCTGTAATATGGCAGAATAGGAGGTCCCAGCCCTCATTCCCCCATACAAACACTGATTTGACAATCATCTATAGACAAAAATACCTTTGTGAGAGTTCTTGAGTCCAGGTGAGAAATTCTAGCTAATCAGGGGACCACAAAATGAAAGATCAGCTGCACTGAAAGGGTAGAAAGAGTAGTATCACTTTGCTTGCATCTATCCTCACCAAGGCTGACAAAATTCAGAGCTAAGAGAGATCTAGCAACCCCTGACTTCTCCTGCAGCATATCAAGCAAGTGAGGGTCAAGCTTTCTAGCCTTTTGGGGCAATGTCTAAAAGCTCTGCTTATCTTGGTACACCCAAAACACTGAAGAAATGGGCATGGCTAGATTGTCTGGGAGCACCTAAGAACAAAGAAAAGGGTGGAGGCTCATAGCTACTGTTAAACAACCCACCAAATCCACCCCAATTTCCCACAGATAGTGCCCCACATGCTCCCACAGATGGCAAACAGACCTCAGCAGCCAGTGAAGATATCGGCAATGAACCTGACTTTGCAGAATTGGTAGAAGAGGCACAACCCTGAGACAGCTCCTTCATGAGGGAGGCTCAAAAGTAGTATTGAGCTCCGTGTTCTGGCATCTCAGTGTACTATCCTAGGGCAAAAGGCCAAGGGTGAATATCAGCCCTCAACATAGCTCTGCAGGGTACGAAAAATGCATAAAATTCTAAGACATACCTCTATGAAGGGAGAGCGGGAAGTGGTATATATATACCCAATGCCCTGGCTAAGAATGGCACTGTCCTTGAGAAAAGAAATAGCCATATCTTTACACAGCTCTATGGGTTCAGAAAAAAGCACACAATCCTAAGACCAGCCCCCACTCTTAAGGAAGGATGCGAGAAGTAGAGTGGGCACATTTACAAAAAATATTTGGTAGATTCCCAGAATCTCTAGCTGGGTTGTCTAATGAAGGGTCTTTCTTTCCCAAGCGAGTACATAAAGAGTGGAAGGGGTGACTACTTTTTCACATGTGCAGCTATTAATACAGGCCAAAAGATCACAAATAAGTAGGGAAACATGATACCGCCAAAGCAACAAAACAAAGTCCCAGCAACTGACCCCAAAGAAATGCAGAAAGAAATTGTCTGACAAAGAAGTCAAAATAACCATCTTAAAGAAGCTCATGGAGCTATAAAAGAATAGACAACTAGTCAGAATGAGAAAAAAAATACATGATCACAGTGAGAAATTCAACAAAGAGATAGAAATCCTAAAGAATAAACAAAACATTAATTTTGGAGCAAAGGACACAATAACTGCACTGAAAAATTCAATAGAGAAATATTCAAGATCAGACTTTTGCACAAGCAGAAGAAAGAATTGGTGAACCTGATCACAGGATATTTGAAATGCTCCATTCAAGAGAAGCAAAAGTACAAAAGGATTGAAAAAAAAAGAGTGAATAAATCATACAGAACTTATGGAACAAAGTCAACAAAAACAACACAACATAATGGGAGTTCCAGAAGAAGGGAAAGGAGAAAAAATATTATTTAAAGAAATAATGGCCAAACTTTCTCCAAATCTGTGGAAAGAAAAGGATATTTGGATTCATAAAGCCCAAAAGACCCCAAATAGTTTGCATCTAAAAAGGTCTACAGAAAGGCACATTTAAATTAAATTGTCCACAGTTAAAGAGAGCATTTTGCAAACAACAAAAGGAAAATGACTCATCACATAGAATAGGACACCATTAAGATTAAAAGCAGAATTTTTAGCAGAAATTTTGAAGGCCAGGAGAGCATGAGGTAACATATTCAAAATGCTGAAAAAAAAATCTACCAAGAGTACTATATCTGGCAAAGTGCCCTTTAAAAATGAAAGAAAGAGGGGAGAGGATTAAGATGGCAGAATAGAAGGACTGGAGCTCATCTTCTCTCCTAAAAACAACAAAATTCACAACTAAAAGCTGAGCAATCCCCACCTAAATGGAGTGGAAACCTTAAAAAAGATACCCTACTCCAGAAGAACAAGAGGAGGCCACATCAAGAGGTAGGAGGGGCGATTGTGCGATATAAACAACCCCATACCTCCTGGGTGGGAAGCTCCATAGACTGAAAACTAACTGGTTCATAGACAGAGACTCACCTACAGGAGTGAGAGTTCTGAGCCACACATCAAACCCTCATGTGTGGGGATCTGGCACTGAGAGAAAGAGCCCCTGGAACATCTGGCATTGAAGGCCAGTGGGGCTTGTGTGCAGGAGCTTCACAGGACTGGGGGAAACAGAGACCCCATTCTTAAAAAGTGCACATGGACTTTCACATGCACTGGACCCCAGGGCAAAGCAAAATCCCCATGGGAATCTGGGTCAAATCTGACTGCAGTTCTTGGAGGACATCCTGGGAAAACAGGGGTGAACGTGGCTTGTTGTGAGGGAGGGACATTGAAGGCAAAACTCTCAGGAATATTCAGCGGCTGCCTTTCTCTGGAGGTGGCCATTTTGGGAAAATCTGGCCCCACCTGTCAGTCAGTGCTGAGAAGCCTCAGGGCAAACAACAACCCAGGTGGGATCACAGCCCCACCCCTCAGTAAACAGGCTGCCTAAAGACCCCTCAGGCACACAGCTGCCTCTAATCTCATCCAGAGACTAAGCCCCACCCAACAGAGGGATTAGAATCAGCTCCACCTACCAGTGGGCAGGCATCAGCCCCTCCCATCAGGAAGCCTACAGCAAGCCTCCATACTGGCTTCAGCCACAAGGGGGGCAGACACCAGAAGTAAGAAAGGCTACAACCCTTCTATCTGTAAAAAGGTCACCATGCCAAAAATCTATAAACATGAAAAGACAGAGAAATATAACTCAGATGAGGGAGAAAGGAAAAAAACCAGAAAATCAGCTAAGCAATGAGGAGATTCTTAACCTCCAGGAAAGACCTTAGATTGTTGATGCTGAAGATGATGCAAGACATTGGGAATAAACTGGAGGCAAAGATGGATAACTTACAGGAAACACTGACAAAAGAGATACAAGATATAAAACTTAAACAAGAAGAGATGCAAAATGCAATAACTGAAAGAAAAATTTCACTGGAAGCAACCAACAGCAGAATACAGGAGGCAGAAGAACAAATAAGCAAGGTGGAGGACAGATTAATGGAAATTATGGATACGGAACAGAAAAGAGAAAAAAGATTGAAAACAAATGAAGAGAGTCTCAGAGATCTCTGGGACAATGTTAAACAGAGCAATATCCGTATTATAGGGGTGCCAGAAGGAGAAGAGAGAGAGAAGGAGACAGAAAAATATTCCAAGAGATAATAGCTGAAAACTTCCCTAAAATGGGAAAGGAACCACTCACTCAAATCCAGGAAGCACAATGAGTACCATATATAAAATAAACCCAAGGAGGAATACACCAAGACACATATTAATTGAACTGACCAAAATTAAAGACAAAGAGAAAATCTTGAAAGCAGCTAGGGAAGAAACAAGTGACATGCAAGGGAACCCCAATAAGGTTATTGGAAGATTTTTCAGCAGAAACTCTGCGGGCCAGAAGGGAGTGGCATGATATACTCAACGTGATGAAAGGAAAAAACCCCCAACCAAGATGACTTTACCCAGCAAGGCTCTCCTTCAGATTTGAAGGAGAAATCAAAACCTTCACAGATAAGCAAAAGTTGAGAGAATTCAGCAACACTAAACCAGCCTTACAACAAATACTAAAGGAACTTCTCTAGGCAGAAAAGAAAAGACATCAACAGGAAACAAAAATTCCACAAACGACAAAGCTCACCAGTAAAGGTATATATACAGTAAAGATACAAAATCATCCATGCACGATTATACCACCAAAATCAGAAATCATGAGAAGAGGTGGGTACAAATGCAGGACACTGGAGATGAACTTGCAATTAAGACAGCAACAACTTAAAACAATCTCGTATACATATAGACTCATATCAAAACTTCAGAATAACTGCAAACCAAAAATCTACAATTGATACACAAACGAGGAGTCTCTGAAGAAGAATTATATCTCATAGTAAATAAGCACATAATCCACCATGAAGGGGATCATTTGACATCATTCTTAGAATGCTGAAGTCTTCTTAACATCTGATTCTGATTTCCTCTCCATCAGTGAATTTATGATAATTATAATTAAATAATACAACTGTACAATTAAATAAAAAATAAAAATGAAGGAAAGATAGACTTGCCAAAACATACCCATAAATCGAGAGAATTTTTACTACTAGACCAGCCTTACAAGAAGTGCTAAAGAAATTTCATCAAGTTGAAATGAAAGGACACTTGAGAACAATACAAAAGCATAAGAAAGTATAAATTTTATTGGTATAGGTAAATACATAGACAAGGAATAATGCAATATTGTAATGATGGTACAGAAACCACTAGTTGAAACATTAAAAGACAAAGTACTAAGAATAGTGACAACTATAATAATCCAATAATTACTTTACAATTAAATGGATTAAAATAACTAATCAAAAGACACTAAGTGACTGAATGGATAAAATGACAAACTACAACTATATGCTGTGTACAAGAAATTCACATTACTTTGAAGAACAAAGGTTGAACGTAAAAGGATAGAAAATAATGTTCCATGCAAATGGTACCCAAAAGAGAACAGTGGTGGCTATACTAATATAAGACAAAACAGACTTTTAATAAAATCTGCTATACAAGACAAAGAATATCATTATATAAAGGATTTTATTCAACAGGAAGATATAACTGTTGTAAATATATATTCATCCATTCCACTCCTGGGTATATATCTTTACAAAACCAAAGCATTAATTCGATAAGATACATATACCCCAATATTCATACCAGAATTATTTACAATAGCCAATATATGGAAGCAATCTAAGTGTCCATTGATAGATTAATGGATTAAGATATAGATTCTATTTACAATTGTATAATATTAAGCCCTAAAAACTGAAATTTTTTGTCATTTACAACAACATAGATGACTCAGAGGGCATTATGCTAAATGAAATATGCCAGAAAAATACTATATCACTTACACATGGAACATAAAAAATACAACAAGGTAATAAATATAACAAATAGAAGCAAACTCACAGGTACAGAGAACACACTAGTGGGTACCAGTGGGGGCAGGGCAATACATGGGTAGGGGAGTGGAAGGTACAAACTACTGGTTATATGCTAGGCTCAAGGATGTATTGTACTATGTGGGAAATAAGCCCAAAATTTTGTAATACAAAGTGGAAAGTACGCTTTGAAAATTATATGAATATAAATACACATGCACACAACTTCAGAGCTCCTAAACATATAAAGCAAATATCTACAGATCTAAAGGAAGAAACAGATAACCATTCAGTAATAGTAGGAGACTTGAATACTCCATTTTTGATAAAGGATGGAACATCCAGGCAAAAGCTCAATAAGGAAACAGTGGAGTTGAACACCACTATAAAGAAATGGGCCAAACAGATATTTACCTAACATCCAACACCAGCAGACGGCACCTTCTTATCAAGCATAAATGGATTTTCCAGGAGAAATTACATTACAGATGATGTTAACAAGTCTTAAAAAATTGAAGAAGATTGAGATAATCCTGAATGTCTTTTTGGACCACAATGCAATGAAATTATAAATCAATAACAGAAGGGAAATAGGGAAATTCACAAATACATGAAAATTAAATGACATACTCTTGAATGACATTGGATCAAAGAAGAAGCTTAAAGGTAAATTAGAAAACATCTTGAGACAGAGGGAAATGAAAATATAATATATCGCAACTTATAAGAGGTATCAAAAGAAGTATCAAGAGATATCAATAAACACCTACATCACAAAAGAAAAATCTCAAATAACCTAAAGGTAAAACTAAAGGAAGTAGCGAAGGAACAAAGCAGTAAGCCAAAAGTCAACTGAAGGAAAGAAATAATAAAGATCAGAGCATAAATAAATCCAGCAAGGAACAAGACAAGGTCCACACTTAGCACCTTTTTTTTTTCTTCATTTTTGGCCACACCCATAGCATACAGATGCTCCCAGTTAAGCCATCATATCCAAATTAAATCTGTGACATACACTGCAGCTGCAGCAACACCAGATCCTTAAAACCCTGCACTGGGACTAGGATCAAACCCACTACAGAGACAACACCAGATCCCTAACCTGGTGTGCCACAGCAGGAACTTTACACTCACCACTTTTATTCAACATAGTTTTGGAAGTTCTAGCCAAAGAAATCATACAATAAAAAGAAATAAAAGAATTCCAAAGTGGAAAAGAAGTAAAACTATCACTGTTTGCAGATGACATGGTACTATACATAGAAAATCCTAAAGATGCTACCAGAACACTACAAGAGCTTATCAACGAACCTGGTAAACTTGCAGAATAAAAAAGTAATACACAAAAATCTCTTGCATTTCTACACATTAATAAAGAAATATTAGGAAGAAAATTAAGGAAATGATCATATTTACCATCACATCAAAAAGAATAAAATACCTAGGACAAAATCTACCTAAGGAGACAAAAGACCTGTCTCTGAAAACCATAAAATACTGATGAAAGAGATGGAAGATGACTTATACAGATGGAAAGGTATACCATGTTCTTGGAATGGAAGAATCAATACTGTCCAAGTGACTATACAACCCAAGGAAATTTACAGATTCAGTGCAGTCCAGTTCAAATTACCTATGGCTTTTTTCACAAAAAACAGAACAAAAAATTTTAACTTTTAAATTATGGAAACACAGTTAGCAGGATCAAGATGGCAGAGAAGGAATCCATGGCACTCACCTTCTACCACAAACACATCAAAGAAAATCCATCTACATGTGGAAAAATTGTTACAAAACAACTACTGAACACCAGCAGAAAACTTAAACCTCCTAAAAGGGCAAGAAACTCTCAGCATAACTTGGTAGAACAAAAGGAAGAAAAAGAGAGAGAGAGAGGGTGAGAGAGGGAGAGAGAAGAGGGAAAAGAATGTAATTAGGATGGCATGAGCACCCCTGAGAGGAAAGGAACCCATACCCTGGGAGGTCATGGTCCCAGAGCAGCAACCTCAAAGCCTCAGAGAAAATGGAAACAGCCAGACTGAGGAGGGCAATGCAGAAAGAGAGCCAAACAGACTATTAGCACCCACAGCTACTGGATACCACAGGCCCTCAGGAGAAGCATGGCACCATTGTTGGGGATGGCAAGAGTAGAAGGGGTGGGACCCCCCCTAGAAATATCTTTCTTTTGGCATGCATAGGATCTCAAGTGGTGAGGCACCTCTTTTGTGGGCTATGGGTGGTGTGGGCAACTCATTGCAAGCATCTAAGACTTGAAAGGTGGGAAGGACAACCAGAAGTCAAAATAAAACATGACATTCACAAAAATCAAAAAGAAGAGTACACTGGCATAAAGCAAAAGAAAATTATCTAACCAAAAAAAGAAAGGAACAAAGGAGCAACACAGAACCAACTGGAACATGAGTTTTGAAAGGTAATAAATAGGGAAGGATCAAGGCAGCAGAGGAGTAAGACATCATACTTACCGTCTCACACTAACACATCAAAAAACATATCTACATGTAGAACAATTCACACAGAACATATATTGACCACTGGCAGAAGAACTTAAACCTCCAAAAATGGCAAAAAACCCCTCATGTGATTGGGTAGAAGAAAAAAAAAAGAGAAAGGGAATCAGGATGGGATTCCAACGAACCTGGTAAACTTGCAGAATAAAAAAGTATACATATAGACTCATAACAAAACTTCAGAATAACTGCAAACCAAAAATCTACAATTGATACACAAACGAGGAGTCTCTGAAGAAGAATTATATCTCATAGTAAATAAGCACATAATCCACCATGAAGGGGATCATTTGACATCATTCTTAGAATGCTGAAGTCTTCTTAACATCTGATTCTGATTTCCTCTCCATCAGTGAATTTATGATAATTATAATTAAATAATACAACTGTACAATTAAATAAAAAATAAAAATGAAGGAAAGATAGACTTGCATTCCTGAGAGGGAGCTGTGAAAGAGAAAAAGAACCTACATCCTGCGAAGCCACCTAACCAACAGGGAGATAAGCTGAGATGGAGGGACCTCAAAATTACAGAGAAAAGTGCAGCAGCTGGACTGAGGAGGGCAAAGCAGAGTGAGAGCCACACAGATCATCTGTACCATCACCCTAGACACCACAGCCTGAGATGCTTGGGTGGGGGCTGGGCACTGAGACCCAGGCTCCAGAGGTCAGTTCCGGGGGGAGGACTAGGGTTAGCTGTGTGGAGACAGCCTGAAGGGCTAGAGAACAGTGTGCCATGTGCTGGATAACAGAATGCCACAGCCAAGGAAGCCTGGGAGAAGGTCTGGGCCCACAGAAGAAGCAAAGCACCTTGCTAGGGAGGGCAAGAAGAGGAGGGGTGGATTTCCAAAGGAATCTCTTTTCCTGGACATGCTCAGGCTCTTAGAGGATGTGGCACCTCTGGTGCAGGCTACTAGTGGTGAGAGGCCACTTGCTCAGGCTATGGGAGACTAGGCACCTCTTTTGTGGGCTATGTGTGTCTAGTCACCTCTCGTGCAGGCTAGGGGCAGCAGGGGGCTAGCATGACATGGTACCTTTTGTGTGATCTACAGGCAGCAGAGACAAACCACAGAGTTATCTCAGAAACCAGAGAAGGGTGTGCCCTACCACCACTAGGGGTCTGTGAACAGGCTCCACCTGTGGCCCCAGTCACCTCAGAGGTCAAAAACAAGAAGATGATGCAATGGAGCACCACCTGTTATTGCTCTCTTACCTCTGGGAACAAACCTGCTCTGCTGCTGCCACTACCAAATGCCCCAGGCAGCACTCACACATGTTTGATCACTGTCACTTCCCAGGACCCTGCAACTAGTAGAGCCTGTGCAGCACCTCCTGTGTGGGCTAAGTGGGAGGGAATGCTTCTTGTGTGGTCTACAGGTGGCAGGGGCAAACCACCACTGTTATTTCTGACTCCAGAGGTGGGTGTGGCTCACCACCACTAGGTGTCCATGAACAGGCATCACTTGCAGTCCCAATCACCTCAGAGCGCACCACAGAGGAGGGCATTGTGACCAAACACCACCTGTTGTTGCTCTCACTTCCCTGAGAACTCACACAACCTGCCACAGAAACTGCCAAATGTTCTAGGCACCTCCTAAATATGTCTGAGACTCATTACCACCTCCCAGGGCCCTGCAACTAGGAACTGTTTGCACCACCTTCCTGCAGATCATTGCTACTGTCAAGAGCCCAGCAACCAAGCACTGACCACTAGCCCTGCCCATTGACTCCTTCTCTCTGGAAACACACTCAGCACCCTGGGGATAACAGCCTGTTCACACCAAAGAAAGAGACAGCAAATATCCAAAATCCCATGCCAAAAATAAATAGTAACCCACTACAAAATATGAAGGGGCTCTCTTGCATAGAAATATACTTCTAAGACTACAATTTAATTTACCTAAGCTCATAAAAAAAGAAAAGTATAAGCAAAATGAACAAGCTCAGGAAGCATACCCAGTTAAAATAATAGGAGAATTTACCTGAAGCAGCAAACAATGAAAGAGACCCCTGCAGTCTAATGGACACTGAGTTCAAAAGGGAGATAGTGACAATACTGAAAGAATTAAGGGTGAATATCAACAAATTAAGAGCAGAGATAAAAAGCAATGCATATTCCTTTAGAAAGGAACTAGAAAATATAAGGAGGAACCAAGAAAAATTAGAAAACTCATTTGCAGAGATGCAAACTGAGTTAAAGACTCTAAAGAGAAGAATGAATTATGCAGAGGAATGGATTAGTGACTTGGAAGATAGAATAATGGAAATCACACAATGAGGACAGTAGACAGAAAACAAAATGAAAAAACATGAACACAATATAAGAGATCTATGAGATAATATAACGCAGGCCAATATATGCATAATAGGGATTCCATAAAGAGAAGCAAAAGAAAAGGGGATTGAAAATATATTTGAGGAAATCATAGCTGAAAACTTTCCAAATCTAAAGAAAACAGATACCAAGTTACAGGAAGCACAGAGGGCCCTAAACAAGTTGAACCCAAACAGGCCCACACCAAGACACATTATAATAAAAATGGCAAAAGTTACAGATAAAGAGAGGATTCAAAAAGCAGCAAGGGAAACATAAAGCATTAATTGTAAGGGAACCTCCATAAGGCTATCAGGTGATTTCTATACAGAAACACTACAGGCCAGAAGAGAATGGCAAGATATACTTATAGTTATAAGAGGGAAAACTTTGCAGCCTAGAGTACTCTACCCAGCAAGAATATCATTTAATGAAAAGGATAAATAAAGAATTTCTCCAACAAAAAAAAGCTGAAGGAGTACAGCAATAGTAAACCCATTTTAAAAGAAATTCTGAAATGGTTTCTCTAAATAAAAAAGAAATGAGGAGAAATAGGATGGAGGAAATCACAATTGGAAAGCAATCATCTAAATAAGCTAGTATACATATCTAAAAGAGGTGGAAAATATTGTAACATGATGATAAACACAAGAAACAGTGAAAGGACAAACATGAAGATGTTAAAAAAGGACTTCGAAATCATAGAATGTGGGAAGGAAAGTAAGAAAATCTAGACTCTCTTTTATAATATGTTTGAGACTTTATGATTATCAGGCTAAAGCAAGCAGATATAAGAAGGGGTAAAAATATTTTAAAAACAGTGCAACCACAAATCAAAACCAAACATTACATTCACCAAAACTAAAAAGAAAAGTATGCAAACATAAAGTAAATGGAAATCATCAAACCAAAAAAAGAAAGGAACAAAGGAGAAACATAATCAACTGGAAAACAAGGTTTAAAATGGCAACAAATAGATATTTATCAATAATTTCCTTAGACTTAATACTCCAATCAAAAGACACAAAGTGGCATATTGGATAGTAAATCAAGAGCCTACAATATGCTGTATACAAGAGACATCTTAGGGCAAAGACACATATAGATTGAAAGTGAGGAGATGGTAAAAGATATTTCATGCCAATGGACAAACAGGAAAGCAGGAGTTGCAATACTAATATCAGACAAAATAGACTTTAAAATGAAGGCCATAAAGGAAGACAAAGAAGGACACTATTTAATGATAAAAAGGATGAATCCAGGAGGAGGATATTACAATCATATATATATATGCCCCTAATATAGGTGTACCCAGATACCTATCACAAAACCAACAGACAAAAGGAGAAATTGATGGGAATACAATAATACTAGGAGACTTTAACACTCCACTCAAATCAATGGACAGATCCTCTAGACAGAAAATCAATGAGGCAACAGAGATGCTAAATGACAGAGTAGAAACATTAGACTTAACTGACATTTTCATGACATTATATCCAAGAAAATCAGAATACATATTCTTTTCAAGTGCACATGGAACATTCTCAAGGACTGACCACATACTGGGGCACAAAACTAACCTCAACAAATTTAACAATATAGAAATTATTTCAAGTATCTTCTCTGAGCACAATGGCATGAAACTAGGAATAAACCACAGGAAAAGAAATTAAAAAAAAAAAGATTACATGGAGACTAGATACCATGCTACTAAAAAACCAATGGGTCAATGAGGAAATCAAAAATAAAATTAAAAAATAACTCTAGATAAAAGATAATGAAGACAAAACCGTTCAAAATCTATGGGATGTCACAAAAGCAGTGCTTAGAGGGAAATCAGTAGCAATACAGGCCTTCCTCAAAAAAGAAGAAAAATCCCACATTGACAACTTAACCCACCACCTAAATGAATTAATAAAAGAACAACAACAACAACAAAAATCCTAAAGTCAGAGGAAGGAAGTAAATTATAAAGACCAGACAGGAAATCAATAAAATATTCAAAAAAAATGATAGAAAAAAATCAATAAAACCAAGATCTGGTTCTTTGAATAGTTAAACAAAATTGACAAACCTTTTGGCCAGACTCACTAAGAAGAGGACAGAAAAAACCCAATTAAAAACAAAAAAAAAAAAAGAAATGAAAAAGAAGAAATCTCAAAGAATACTGCATAAATATAAAAAACTATAAAAGAATACTCTGAACAATTATATGCCAAGGAATTTGACAACCTAGAAAAAATGGACAATTTTCTAGAGACTTACAGCCCACCAAAACTGAATCAAGAAGAAATAGCTCAACTGAACAAACCAAACACTAGAAATGGTATTGAGTATGTAGTAAAAATACTCTCTTCAAATGAAAGTCCAGGACCATATGGCTTCACAGACAAATTCTACTAAACATAGAAAGAGGAACTCTTACCCATCCTCCTTAAAATTTTCCAAAATGTTGAAGAAGAAGGAACACTCCCAAAGACATTCAATGAAGCCACAATCACCCTAATACCAAAACCAAAGATACTACCAAAAAAGAAAACTATAGACCAATACATTTGATGAATATAGGCACAAAAATTCTCAGCAAAATTTTAGCCAACCGAATCCAACAACATATAAAAAAAAATCATGCACCATGACCAAGTGGGATTCATCCCAGGTTCATAAGGATGGTTCAATATACTCAAATCAATCAATGTTATACACCACATTAACAAAAGAAAAGTCAAAACCACATGATCATCTCAATAGATACAGAAAAAGAATTTGAAAAAAAATCCAACAGCCATTCATGTTAAAAGCTCTTACCAAATGGGTATAGAAGGAACATACCTTAATATAATAAAAGCCATTTATGACAAACCCATGGCAAATATAATACTCAATGGAGAAAAGCTGAAAGCCTTACTACTAAAATCTGGAACAAGGCAAGTATTCCCACTCTCACCACTGTTATTCAACATATTATTGGAAGTCCTAGCTAAAGCAGTCAGATAAACAAAAGAAATAAAAGGTATCCAAACTGGAAGAGAATAGGTATAAATTGTCACTGTATGCAGATGACATGATACTATGCATAGAAAACCCTAAGGATTCCATACAAAAACTACTTGAACTGATCAACAAATTCAGCAAAGTAGCAGACTACAAAATTAACATTCAGAAATAAGTCATATTTCTGTGTACTAACAATGAAATTTTAGAAAAGGAATACAAAAATACATTTTAAAATCATAGCCCCAAAACTAAACACCTAGGAGTAAACCTGACCAAGGAGGTGAAGGACTTACATGCTGAGGAGAATAAAATGTTAATCAAGGAAATTACAGAGGAATTAAAAAAATTGAAAGATAGTCCATGCTCCTGGGTTGGAAGAAATAATATCATAAAAATGGCCATACTACCCAAAGCAATCTACAGATTTGATGCAATCCCTATCAAATTACCCAGGACATTTTTCAAAGAACTAGAACAAACAGTCCAAAAATTTATGTGGAACCATAAAAGACCCAGAATTGCCAAAGCAATCCTGAGGAACAAAAACCAAGCAGGAAGCATAACTCTCCCAGACTTCAGGCAATATTACAAAGCCACAGTCATCAAGACAGTATGATACTGGTACCAAAACAGACATATAGACCAATGGAACAGAAAAGAGAACCCAGAAATAAACCCAGACACCTATGGTCAATTAATCTTTGATAAAGGAGGCAAAAATATAAAATGGAATAAGACATTCTTTTCAACAAGTGGTGCTGAGAAAACTGGATAGTTGCTTATAAATCAATGAAACTGGAACAAACCCTCACACTGTGCATAAAATAAACTCAAAATGCCTTAAAGATTTAAACATAAGACATACCATAAAACACCTAGAAGAGAACATAGGCAAAACATTCTATAACATCAACATTACCGGGAGTTCCCATTGTGGTGCAGCAGAAACGAATCTGACTAGGAACCATGAGGTTGTGGGTTCGATCCCTGGCCTCACTCAGTGGGTTAAGGATCCGGCATTGCTGTGATCTGTGGTGTAGGTTTCAGATGCAGCTCAGATCTGGCATTGCTATGGCTCTGGCATAGGCCAGCAGGCACAGCTCCGATTAGACCTCTAGCCTGGAAACCTCCATATGCCATGGGTGCAGCCCTAAAAGGGACTAAAGACAAAAAAAAAATTACAAATGTTTTCTTAAGTCAGTCTCCCAAGGCAATAGAAATAAAAGCAAAAATAAACCAATAGGACTAATCAACTGACAAGCTTTTGCACAGCAAAGGAAACCATTAAAAAGAAAAAAAGACAACCTACGGAATGGGAGAAAATAGTTTTGAATGATGCAACTGACAGTGGCTTAATCTCTAAAATATACAAACAACTTATACAACTCAACAGCAAAAACAAAAACAAAAAAAAAAAAAACAAAAAAAACCTCAGCAATCCAACTGAACAAATGGGCAAAAGACCTGATAAACCTTTCTCCAAAGAAGATATACAGATGTTCAACAAGCACGTGAAAAAATGCTCAAAACCACTAATTATTAGAGAACTGCAAATCAAAACTACTATGAGGTATCACCTCACACCAGTCATAATGGCAATCATTAATAGGTCCACAAATGACAAATGCTAGAGAGTGTGTGGAGAAAAGGGCCTCCTACACTGTTGATGGGAATGTAAATTGGTACAACCACTATGGAAAGCATTATGAAGGCACCTCAGAAAATTAAATATAGAACTACCATATGACTCACTCTTTGTCATATATCTGGATAAATTTTCCTTCAAAAAGACACATGCACCCACATCTTCATTGCAGCACTATTCACAACAGCCAAGACATGGAAAGAACCTCAATGCCCATTGACAGATATATGGATTAATAAGATGTGGTATATATACTCAATGGAATTCTACTCAGCCATAAAATAGAACAAAATAATGCCATTTGCAGCAACGTGGATGGAACTAGAGACTCTCATACTAAGTGAAGTAAGTCAGAAAGAGAAAGACAAATACCATATGATATCACTTATATCTGCAATCTAATATATGGCACAAATGCACCTTTCCACAGAAAACAAATGCATGGACTTTGAGAACAGACTTGTGGTTGCCAACAGGGAGGGAGAGGGAGTGGGATGGAGTGGGAGTTTGGGGTTAATAGATGCAAACTATTGCATTTCGAGTGGGTTAGCAATAAGATCCTACTATGTAGCTCAGGGAAATATATTTAGTCACTTGTGATGGAACATGATGGAGGATATGGTGAGAAAAAGAATGTGTGTGTGTGTGTGTGTGTGTGACTTTTCTGTACAGTAGAAAATTGACAGAATACTTGAAAATAGACAGAACCAACTATAACAGAAAATATAAAAATCATTAAAATTTTTAAAAAGTAGGGAAATTAAAAGGCAATAAATACATATTTCTCAATAATTACCTTAAATATCAATGGACTGAATGCTCCAATCAAAAGATATGTAGTGGCAGATTGGATAAAAGAAAACAAGAGTATGCTGCCTCCAAGAGACTCAACTTAGCACAAAGGACACCTATACATTGAAAGTGAGGGGGTGGAAAACTATATTTAATGTGAATGGAAAAGATAGGAAACCATGAGTTGCAATACTCACCTCAAAGTAAACTTTAAAACCAAGGCCGCAAAGAAAAAGGACACTATTTAATGATAAAATGATCTATTTAAGAAGAAGATATTACAATCATTACTATATAATGCCTCTAATATACAATGGCAGTAAACTAGAAAGCAACCACAGGAAAAAAAAAATGAAAAAAAAGTACTACAAGGAGGCTAAACAACATGCTACTAAAAATACAAGGGGTCAATGAGGAAACAAAAGGGAAATTAAAAAATACCTTGGAGTTCTCATTGTGGCTCAGTGCTTAACGAATCTGACTAGGAATCATGAGGTTGTGGCTTCGATCCCTGGCCTCGCTCAGTGAGTTAAGGATCCAGCATTTCTGTGAGTGTGGTGTAGGTCGCAGATGCGGCTCGGATTCCACATTGCTGTGGCTGTGGCGTAGGCTGGTGGCTACAGCTGCGATTGGACCCCTAGCCTGGGAACCTCCATATGCCACAGGTGCAGCCCTAAAAAGACAAAAAGACAAAAAAAAAAAAAACCCCAAAAAAACCTGGAGACAAATGACAATGAAAATATAACCAGTCAAAGTCTATGGGATGCTGAAAAAGCAGTTCTTAAAAGGAAGTTCATAGCAGTACATGGCTTCCTCAAAAAAGAAGAAAATCTTCCTCTACCACCTAAAAGAATTAGAAAAAGAAGAACAAACAAAACCTAAAGTCAGCAGAAGGAAGGAAATCATAAAGATCATAAATCAATAAAATAGAGATTAAAAAACAATAGAAAAAAATTAAGAAATCCAAGAGTGGTTCTTTGAAAGTGAACACAAAACTGACAAACCTCTGACCAGACTCACCAGGAAGAGGACAGAAAAAAACCAAAATCAACAAAATGAGAAATGAAAAAGAAGACATCTCAAAGGATGCTGCAGAAATACAAAAAATCAAAAGAGAATACTAAGAACAATTATATGCCAACAAATTTGACAACCAGAAGAAATGGACCACTTTCCAGAGACATACGTCCTGCCAAAACTAGTCAAGAAGAAATAGATAAGTTGAACAGACCAATCACCAAAAATGAAAGCGAATATGTCATAAAAACAGTCACTACAAGCAGAAGTCCAGGGCCAGATGATTCATGAGTGAATTCTGCCAAACTTATAAAGAAGACCTTATACATATCCTTCTTAAACTTTTCCAGAAGGTGGAAGAAGGAACACTCCCCAAAACATTCTCTGAAGCCTCTGAAGCCACCTTCACCCTCATACCAAAACCAGACAAAGATACTACCAAAAAAGAAAATCATAGGCCAATATCTTTGGTGAATACAGAAGCAAAAATTCTCAACAAAATTTTAGCCAACCAAATACAACTACATATAAAATAGATTATACACCACGATCAAGTGGGATTCATCCCAAGTTCACAAGGATGGTGAAACATATACTAAACAATCAATGTCATAGTCCACATTAACAAAAGAAGTGTCAAAAACCACATGATCAATTCAATAGGTTCAGAAAAACCATTTGAAAAAAATCCAACTTCCAATCATGATAAAAAAACTCTGACCAAAGTGAGTATCAAGGGAATATATTTTAACATAATAAAGGTATATTATCTTTATATCCAATATAATCCTCATTAGAGAAAACCTGAAAGCCTTCCCACCAAAATCTGGAACAAGACAAGGATGCCCACTCTCACCACTTTTATTCAACCTAGTATTGGAAGTCCTAGACACAGAAATAACACAAAAATAAAAGGTATCCACATTAGAAGAGAAGAGGTAAAATTGTGACTCTTCATACATGACATGGTACCATATTGAAAAAACCGCAAGTACTCCACACAGAAACTACTTGAACTGATCGACAAATTCAGCAAAGTAGCAGGGTACAAGATTAACATTCAGAAATCAACTGTATTACTGTATACTAACAATGAAATATTAGAAAAATAATAGAAAATAATATTAATATCTTTTAAAACCATATACCCCCTCCAAATTAAATACCCAGGAATAAACCTGACCAAGGCAGTAAAATACTATATGCTGAGAACAATAAAACATTAATCAAGGATATTAAACAGGATTCAGGAAATGGAAATATATCCCATGCTACTGGATTGGAAGAATTAACATTGTTAAAATATCCATACTACCCGATGCAGTCTACAGATTGAATGTGATCCCTAGAACTTCCTGTTGAGGCTCAGCGGTAAAGAGTATTATCCCTAAGGGTCAGGTTCAATCTCTGGCTTCACTCAGTGGGTTAAGTAAGGAGCTGTAGTTGCTGTGGGTTGTGGTGTATGTTGCAGATGCCTCTCTCATGCTGTGTTCTGTTGCTCTTGGGTAGGCCAGCAGCTATAGCTCCAGTTCAACTCCTAGCCAGGGAACTTCCATATGCCACAGGTGAAAAAGAAAAAAAAAAAGTGATCTCTATCAAATTACCCATGGCTTTTTTCACAGAACTAGAACAAACAGTACAAAAACTTATGGTGACCCATAAAAGACACAACATTGCCAAAGCAATTTTTTTTTAAAGCAGGAGGCATACACACACATACACATTTAAATATATATATGATATATATATTATATATTATGTACACATATATAATATACATATATACATATGTTTATATGTATATGTTATATATTAGTCATAAAAAGAATGAAAATTGCCACTTGCAGCAACACAATGTCCCTAGAGATCACCATACTAAGTAAGAGACAAATATTATATGATCCCTTACATGTGGAATTGAGAAAAATGATACAAACAAAGCTATTTATAAAACAGAAACATATTCACAGACTTCAAAAGCAAACTTATGGTTAACAAAGGGGAAACATCTGAAGAAGGAATAAATTAGGAGTTTGGGATTAACAGATATACACTACTATATATGAAACAGATAATCAACATAGATCTACTGTATGGCATAGGGAACTTCACTCAATTTTCTGTAACAGCCTATACTGGAAAATAATCTGAAAAAGAATGGAGACTAGGTAGATAGATAGATAGACAGACAGACAGACAGATAGCTGAACTACTTTGCTGCACATCTGAATCTAACAAAATGTTGTAAATCAACTATACTCCAATATAAAATTTAAAAAAAGATACCACTAGAAATTACCTTCTACCCAACTACATGATTTTAGGAGAGGAGCTTCATATTATTCCTTATTTTACAGTTGGAAAAAATGGAGACACCAAGACAGTTCTGATTAAGAAAAGACTATAAAGATGTGGAATGGTAAAAGTCAGTTTTAAACTTTCCCCCCAATTCTCATTTAGGTGCTTGTATTTGAGAACTTATGTTTTATTTATATATGGGTGACTATCTATTATTTGTCTTAATGATAAAGTTATACCTTGTAAAATTAAGAAAATTAAATATTTTCACAGTAACTTTACAATACTTCTACTAGAATAATTGTTCTATTTATTTGTTTTCATTTAAATAAATCAAACAAGGTAAAACAAATAAGTGACCTATTTATTTCTCCCCAAACTGACTTTGGTGTGTATATATCACCCTGGACCTTTGTTTTCTTCTTGCAATTCTCCACTAGCCAACATGATACCCTTTGATACTTCTGATAAGTGACATATTGAGGAAGGAAATGCACTGATGATTTGATTCTTATTGGTGAGGCTGATTCAAATCACTCTACTAGGATGCTAATCCTGAAGTGAGATTTTTTGGGTTACCAGTGATTTTATTTATATGTTCTGTTCTCCACTGCCATGAGTAACAGCTCTCATGTAAGCATCACTTTCAAATATGCAGGTCATTACAAAGCTAAACTCCTCTAAGTAAGATAAATGTGTATTTCCCCTTCCACCTCAAAATTCCTCAGTGTCATTATCACTAATTACTCTACCTTCTTCATTGCAAAGGAAAGAGAACTTTTCCTTCCTAAAGCTTAGTTATCTGCCTACTCTCTTCATTACTCTGGACCTAAGTCCATAAAATAATTTCCTTATCCTTGTTTATTGCACCTCAAACTTTGCTTTGCTACTGGTTCTTCACCAAATCATTAAAGTCTTTTCCTGCCCTTTCTTTTGTTTTCCCACACATTTACACAAAAATTCCCTTCTTTTTTTTTCAAGCTACGCTTTAATTTTTAAGGCATCATATTATCTTTCTTTCCCTTTAACCAAATACTTTTCTTAGAACAATATATCATCTCTCTTCTCATCCTCCACTTCATTAGCAAGTCAACCTAACAAATAATATTTCCACCTTCTAGTATAATGCACTTTATTATTATTTTAGTAAATAAAGTTATTCATATTGCTTCCATTTGTTCTTTCTGTATTTTCAGAAAAGCTTTGGCTTCTCTCCTGACTGAAGTGAGAATTGTCATGGTAAAATATGACAGCATAGATTCTGTTCAAGTAGAAGAGAAAGGAAACATATGGATGGTTGACAGGGCTCATATTTTATATACACCAGGAACACACTGGAGGAGCCAATTCTCTCAATCACGGGCATTGGTTTTATGAAAGATAAATCCAATTTTCATTTAAGTCAGTCTGGGAAAGTGTACAATTTGAGCAAATATATTTATTCTCAGCACAAGTATATTTTCTATAGATAATTTTGTTCCAAAAGTAGTTGTCTGATTATTCTTTAGACAAAACAGCATCACTAATAGGTGTTTCAACATTTGCTCTGTCTATGGAACAAATACATAGCTGTTTGAAGCACAGTTTGATAGTTTGTTAAATGAGGCAAAGGTCAGTGCAAGTGTCTTCTGCACAGAATTTAAACCCAGGAAGAACCTGGACAGAATAAAGAAGGCAGAGGAGTACAGAAGCGATATTGGATTGGTTGGGATGAGTTCAAGGTCTCTAATTCCCTAAGATTCTTAAACTCAAACTCTATATTTTTTAGCTATCTCCATCATCTCTTTACTTCCCCTCTCTTAAGAAAGGTCTCCTCTTACTTGGTTGATTCTATTAATAAAGGATTTTAAGTGTATCATTAAGAAAATTTATTGTTGCCTCAAAAAATTTTGATATCCAGATACTAAGACTCCTAGAGATATGTATGGTTGAATTCTAACTTTATTTCACTAAAGGTAACTCAAATAATTAAAATAGTTGAAAAATAATTATCCTTGAAAAAACACAGTTAATTTATATGGGTAATGGTCCTATCATTTAATTCAAGCTTTACAGAGCTTATTCAATATATTTCAATTGCCTTTTTGTCCTGGCAGGATATCACAACACTAGCTTTTGTTCCTTGTATCAGAACTTTCTCTTCTGATTTCCCTTGTGTACAAGTTTCATTTAAGAAGACTACAATGAAACCATTTCCAATGTTCAGGTCCCACTCCTCTGCTCCTCCCTCTAAACATTCACTCCTAAAGTTTCAAATTCTGTGGCTACCCAAATATATGATTCTAGCCTTCACATTTTAAGAAATGTCCATTCTTATGTCTTAATCTATATATGGACATTTACACATGTATGTAATTTTTTCCTTGATAAAATCATACATATAAAATCAATCACCATGCTCCCTTCAAAAGCAGGCTCTAAAAATTCTTGAATTACATCCTGTGATAAAAACACTGACACACAGATATTTATTTAAATATTTACTCAGGAAATAGGAATTTCCGTTATAGCTCAGTGATAATGAACCTGACTAGTATCTATGAGGATGTGGGTTCGCTTCCCAGTCTTGCTCAGTGTGTTAAGGTTCTGGCATTGCCTTGAGCTGTGATGTAGGTTGCAAACGGGGCTTGAATCCAGTGTTGCTGTGGCTGCGGTGTAGGCCTCAGCTACAGCTCTGATTCGACCCCTAGCCTGGGAACTTCCATGTGCTGCAGGTGCAGCCATTAAAAAAATATATATATAACTTGGGAAATAAATGATACCTCTTGTTGCATCTGGACAGTTGGAAGATCTGAGGTTTGGCTGCACAGCCCCCTTAGTCTCCTGTCTCCTTAAGCCTTATTTGGTCCACATCTAGCTAACAGGACTGTGGTGAAATGGGTTCATTAGGCCTGAGGAGCAGCCTACTGTTATCAAATCATCTTTTGTAATCAAATGCTCTTGATAGTGGATAGAGGCTGCTTGCAAAGTCGGTGCTTTTTTCCCCTCAAGGTTATTTCTGTATTGAAAAAAAGTCTCTTGCACATTTGCACCAGATTGAAAGTTAATAGAAAGTTCTTCCTCCAGACAGCTCTTTGGGTGAATGTACCTTCTATGCTCCAAATTAGATCTGCTCCTCAATTTCCTCATCTCTTTTAAAGATATTACCATTTTTCCAATTATTTTCACTCAAAACTGTGGAGGTCTGACAGATCTCTCTTCTTTTCTATGTCAAAAATTTTAAAATTCTAGTTGTTCCCCCTGACACCTTCTAAAATCCAGGCCTACAGGATTCATTTTCATTCCACTCAGCAAACTATTTCACAGGATTCCAAGAATATTGTCACCACATCACAACCTATCTCTAATTATGACACCAAATATGTATATCTCAAGCAACATGTCACTTTTCTGCTGAAAAATCTACATCGTGCCTCTCTAACACTTTTAAGTCAAGGTTCTTCTTGCAAATGTTTCCATAATCTCTATGTGTGCTGGTTTTCATCTTATTTCTCAATATTTTCCAGTGATGCTTCTACATTGATAGGGCCAGTATCTTGATTCTCCTCAAATTTAGTATGTTTTCTTTTTCATTAAATTCTTTTTATCCCTCAATGCCCTGATTCTATCCCATCTCAAATTTGAAGCTTAGGCAACTGGTCTGCTTTCAACAGTTGCTCACAACTCTTAACTCCTTTAACAACTGCAGGCCTGTTCTGGATAGGCACAGATTTATATCCTTAAGACAGTGTTAGTACCACACAGTGAAAGGTTGCCTGAGTGTGTAGAGTTTAATCTGGAGTCTCCTGGATCCTGGGGCTCTCAGGCTTCCTTACCTTACTGACTGCTGACCTCCCTTTTCCAGCCCCATCCTTTGTTTCTCTCCCACAGGCCTTTCTTTCCTTTACTAAATCTGACTACATATAACAATGAAATTCTTTGGTTCTTCTTTCTCATTCCTGCTTCGGATTCTAAACTAGAAACACAATCTTATCTAAAATTCTGCCTGCCTCGATTATCTTAAAGATCAACCATAAGGGAATATGAATGTTTTCCTGCAACCAAAATAAGTCTCTAAAGCAGACATAGATGCAATAGACAAACAAGCCAACAATTCCTCCTATGTCAGTTAATATATGAGGTAACACATCAAAATTAGATGAAACCAGATTAAGTATGGTTTCCTAAATCAATTTACTAAGAGTTTGAGGCTAAAATTATAAACTTAAAACTTTGTAGAATTTCTTTAACATGAATGTTTTACATCAGTAAACTTTTGGAGGCAAGAGCCATTCATTTTCTTTTTATGTGTTTTCACAAGGCCTGGCACAAAATATAATACTCTTCAATTATTTTTATGTTTCTCATATTTAAGACAGGAGTTGGCAACCTGTACCTTGCAGACAACATATGACTAGCTGCCTGCTTTTGTAAATAAAGTTTTATTGGAACGTAGCCACACCTAATTATTTACATATTATTGTTTACATGTTATCTGTGGCTACTGTTTCCCTAGGACTACAGAGCTGAGTATTTGTGACAGAGACTATGCAGCTGCAAAGTCTAAACTATTTACTATCTAACTTTTTAGAGAAAAGTTTGCCTAAGCCATTTATATGCAGACAAAAAAAAAATCTTTTATACTGTTAGCCTTCTGGCATGGAAGTTATGGATCACAAGACAACATTTTTGAGTTGGCAAGTGCAAAATGAAAAATATTGCAAATATTCATTCAAGAACCAGATCTATTTTTTCTTCTTCTATAAGGTTTTCCTGACTGTTTTCACAAAGTTCATTTTTCTCCCTTTTTGTGCTATACACAACAGTTCTAACAATGGAAATATTAGTGATTGTTTAAGTGTTTGGCTTCCTAATTAAATTATAAGCTTTACTGGGGGAAGGAGAATATTTTTTTTCGTTTTACTGCTAATACCTCCAGTAGGGCATAGTAAATGCTAAGTGCTCAATAATTGCTGATTGAGGGGAAGGATGATTGTAACTAAGAAACTATGATCCAGTGAAAGATATACTTCAGCATATCTGTCTTTTTTTTTTTTTTTTTCTTTTTAGGTAGGGCCACACCTGCGGCATATGGGGCTAGGCTAGGGGTAAAATCAAATCTGTAGCTGCCAGTCTATGCTGCAGCCACAGCAATGTCAAATCTATGACCCATGCTGCAGCTTGTAGCAGTGCAAGACCCTTAACCCACTGAGTGAAGCCAGGCATTGAACCCACGTCCTCACGGATACAAGTTACCTTCTTAACCCACTGAGCCACAGGGAGAACTCAAAATTTAGCATTTGTGTCTATTTTATTTCAGAATTTTTTGAAATATTCTCCATAAACAGGCTAATCTGACATGGTTAGAAATGATAAAATCTCACTTGTAAACATTGCCTGAAGATATGACAAAGGTTAAAATTACTAATAGTTTCATGATAAAATGGATTTTGAAAGGCTAATAAATTAAGCTTATTGAATATATGATATGAATAAGATATTCTTGTCCTATTTTGAAAATTGCAGTGTTATTTTTTTGTCAAGCAGTTCTGCTATAAATAGCAAAGACAGACACAGCCTGGGATATGGTATTGTTCAATCTTGATAGAGGAAACCAAATAGTCCTATAACTTGGCTCTATTTGGGAAGTTTCAACAACTTCATTTATTTACTTGTTATTTTTTTCATTTATTTAACTCTCAGCAACTGCCCACTTATTGTATATTAGGGATTAGATTAAGTACCTTTACTTAAGTCTATCAACTCTGTGAATTATTTTTAGTTTTCTTTTGTAGGTTAGGAAACCCTTATAACCACATAATTTGCCATAGGTGTAGTAGCCAGTGAGAAACAAGTTCCTGTTAGTAGCATTTGCTTTTTGCTATCTTCCACTGCCAGGTTATACCACCATTTGGTTAGATCATTTAATCTTACTAGAAAGTTATGTGTCCATGCACATTATTACTTAAACTGCAAAACTGGTGTATTTGTTTTCCATCACTGTTATAACAAAGGGACACAAATGTAGGTATAAAATAAACTACAAATTTATTATCTCAGAATTCTGTAGGCCAGAATGCTAAGTCCAGCATGGCTCAGCGAGGCTCTTTGCTTAGAATGTCACAAAACCCAAATCTCAAGTTTTCATGATACATACATTCTTTCTGGAGGTTCTAAGAGTAAATTTGCCTTTATACTCATATTGGTTTCATACTTAATTTTGGATTAAAAGTCCTCTTTTCCTTGCTGGCTGTCAGTGGAAGGCTCTCTAGGTTCCTCCAGGCCATCCGAGCTCCTAGGTTGCAATCTTTCCCCCCAAAATCCTCATCTTCAAATCAGCATCAGCTCAATGGATTCCTTCTCACTCCCTGAATCATCTCTCTGACTTTATCTTCAGCTGTACTTCTCTTACTTCTGGCCAGAGAAACTTCTGTTTTTTTGTTTTGTTTTGTTTTTAGGTCTGCACCCATGGCATATGGAAGCTCCCAGGCTAGGGGTTGAATCAGAGCTGCAGCTGCCACTCTACATGGTCTACACCACAGCCACAGCAATGCTGGATCCAAGCTGCATTTGCAACGTACATCACAGCTCATGGCAACGTTGTATACGTAACCCACTGAGTAAATCCAGGGATCAAACCCACATCCACATGGATACTAGTCAGATTCATTTCTGCTGTGCCACAACAGGAACTCCAGAAACTTCTCGTTTTAAAAACTCATTATTAGACTGGGCCCCACCCCTGGAATATCCAAAAAAAAAAAAAAAAAAGCCTCACTTTTTTAAGGTTAAGAGCTTTAGTTACATCGGCAAAGTCCCTTTTACTGAGTACAATAACATATCCATGGGTTCCAGAGATTAGGGAACATCTTTGGAATGGACATCTTTGGGAGCCATTCTGCCTACCATACCTGGCAGGACACCTTTCTTAAAGAATTCTTTGAAGAAAGGTATACATTTCAGAATTGGCTTGATTATACTGTGATAACAAATGACCTTAAAATCTCCATAGCTTATGACAACAAAGGATTATTTCGGAATCATGCTTCATCAAAGTTTGGTTTCTGTTCTTCCCTGCATCATATTCCCTTTAGGAGCCAAAGTGACAAAGCACCCTTTATCTGGAACATTACCAGTGCTCATGGCAGAGTAAGGGAAATGTTGAGTCATCTAACAATTCTGCTCAGAAATGACACACGTCACTCACATATTATTGGCTAAAGCAAGTCACCTGGTTTGTAGAACCCCACCTCCACACCCCTCAGGCCCTTTCCTGTGAAAGCCAATGCAAGGAGGAAAACAGGATATTTAGTACAATATAATATTATGTATAATAATATATATACAAACTTCTTGTCATTATTTGATCTATTGTTTAAGATTAATCTTAAACAATTCATACTTATCCCTTACTGTTAGGAAAGGATACAGTATCATAAGGCTACTTTATTCCCAGTATAGAGACAAGATATAGACTATTCAATGTATTTATAGCTAGTCATTGCCTAAAGGGGTAAAACAGTTAACAAAATATAAGGAATGACTAAGAACACTGAACACCAAGTAAGCCAAAAGAGTATGAACATATTGTGAATAAGGAAAGAAAAAAAAAAAAGGTCTAGCCTATATTTCCAAAGTCCTACATAGAAACAAAACCAGAAAATAGCAAGAATTGGAGAAATGCTGACAACCCTCCAAATTAAAGACATTTTAAATATTAAGGATCAGTGTTGAGTTGTGTTGTATGTTATCCAAATAATCTTCTCATCCTAACTTTTGAAATCACCACAACATGACTCTAATCTTCAAATAAATACCAGTTTTTCTTTATAGTGGGGGGAAAAATCCAAAGAGAGTGTCTAACATTTACTTAACACTCGTTTGAGCCTTACTGAGTAGAAGGAAAAATTTTTGCTTTCTCTTTTGCTTTGCACCAAACACAGCTGGTATCATTCAAAACTAAGGAGACTGGATTACATGCAACATGGGAAGGAAGGCTAGAAGCCTGTGTGTTGGGCTGCTAGTTTGTATGAGAGAAAGGACACTGAGGGGAAAGGCTATTGTGCATATTTCTTTCACCACTTATGCACCATTCTATCTAATAAAACCTTAACATCCTGTTAATATGTGGAAGACTAACACATGCTAGTTTTTTTTGGGTTTTTTTGTTTTGCTTTTTGTTTTATTGTGTGTTTTTTTTTTATTTTTTTTTTGGTGGGTGGGGAGGCTGCAGAGATATATAAGAAATTGACTTGAACTTTAAGAAATACTTTATCTGTGCTGTTTGGGGGCACCTTGGGAATTGAGGTCATGTCAGCAATTCATCTGACTTTCACATTATGTGGATCAGTGTTCAATATTTATTAACTATAGCCTTCTGGTGAACCTGTAAGAAAACTCTGTTTAACAGTCCCCTCTCTGAAATTCTAATTTCTCTAGTCACTTTGGGTGAAAGAGCCACAACCCCTCTCTGCTCCTTTAGGTTCCCTTCTGAAGCACCAGTTACAGCATGTCTGGCTGATTTGTGCAGTTATATACACTGCCTCTCCCTGCCCTGTACTAAGATCTTACTGAGGGCAAGAGTACCTGACTCAGTGTTGCAGTCTATATCTAGTCCTAACAAACTATCTTGCACTTAGAAACAGCAATAATATCAACAGTGGTAGCAACAACAATAACGCCAGATTGAACAGCACTTATATGGAATTAAATTCTATATTAATGCAGAATTTTAGAGATGTGGGCCATGTCTAGAGGTCCTATCAAATCAAAAGGAATAGGAAGAATAGGTCATAGCTAGATCTTTGGAACTGACCTATTTAAGATGGCGTTAAATACCATCGAGAATGGGGTGCAAAACTGTAAAGTTTACTTCTTTTGAATTAGGGATGGAAGGTAAATTCAGATGTTGGAATGCCAGGCAAGAGAAGAAATGATCCTTGTTAAAGATTTGTGCTGAGACTTAGTTATTGACTCTTGAGTTAATCTGGAGTAGACACATAGAGAGATAAACCATTTCCTAGAGAACGTGTCACAGTCTTGGGGCATCAGTTCTTGACTGATGGGTCCCAGGAGAGGGCTCTAGAGGAGCTGATAGCCAATCAAAATTTCAAAGGAAAGTTGGAGTTTGGAAGCTACCAGCAGTGGGGAGGGGGTACTGGGAGGTCTCCCTGGAGAAAAGAAGCAGGTACAGAGGCCAGTTTTGGAAAATGTAATCTTCAGGGCACTGCACATAGAGCTAACATTATAAATGGAAGTGATCAGGAAGGGTCACCCATAAGGGGCTTTCAAGCATGAAGCTGTGAGTTACAGGAAGATTTGTTAAAGCAAGAGAGTGGAACATTCAGATTTGAACGATCACTTTGACAGTTGAGTGGAGTGAGATAGGAATCAGGAAAAAAAGTTGTGAAGGAGTTGCTATAACCCTATAAAGAAACAAAGTCCCAAATTCAAGCTTTAGTAGTAGGGATGGGGACCCTTGACTTGTTTAATGAGAATCCACATAACTTGGGAACATAGTGAATTAACTCATGAAGAGAGAAATGAGCCAAGATTCTGGCAGAACAACTCAGTAGGTAGCATTATTGTTCACCAAATAAGAAACGTGGCATATGTTAGATTCCAGATATAAGTGATATCATATGGTATTTGTCTTTCTCTTTCTGACTTACTTCACTCAGTATGAGAGTCTTTAGTTCCATCCATGTTGCTGCAAATGGCATTATTTTGTTCTTTTTTATATCTGAGTAGTATTTCACTGTGTATATACACCACATCTTTTTTTATAATGACTTTTATTTTTTTCCATTATAGCTGATTTACAGTGTTCTGTCAATTTTCTACTGTACAGCAAGGTGACCCAGTCACACGTACATGTATATATTCTTTTTTTCTCACATTATCATGCTCCATCACAAGTGACCAGACATAGCTCCCAGGACGATACAGCAGGATCCCACTGCTTATTCATTTCAAAGGCAATAGTTTGCATCTATTAACACCAAATTCTCAGTCCCTACCTCTCCCTCCCCCTCCCCCTCCCTCTTGGCAACCACAAGTCTGTTCTAAATGTTCATGATTTTCTTTTGTGATACCACATTTTCTTAATCCAATCATCTGTTGATGGGCATTTAGGTTGTCAATGGACATTAGGTCTTGACTATTGTGAATACTGCTGCAATGAACATGTGGGTGCATGTGTCTTTTTCAAGGAAAATTTTGTCCAGATATATGCCCAAGAGTGGGATTGCACAGTCATATAGTAGTTCTATACATAGATAGATTTTTTTTTTTTTGTCTTTTTGCCATTTCTTGGGCCGCCCCTGCGGCATATGGAGGTTCCCAGGCTAGGGGTCGAATCAGAGCTGTAGCCACCGGCCTATGCCAGAGCCACAGCAACGCAGGATCCGAGCCGCGTCTGCAACCTACACCACAGCTCACGGCAACGCCGGATCGTTAACCCACTGAGCAAGGGCAGGGACCGAACCCACAACCTCATGGTTCCTAGTCGGATTCGTTAACCACTGCGCCATGACGGGAACTCCACATAGATAGATTTTGAAGGTACTTCCATACTGTTCTCCATAGTGGTTGTACCAATTTACATTCCTACCAAAAGCACATTCCTCTTTTCTCCACACCCCCTCCAGCATTTCTTATTTGTGGACTTATTAATGATGGCCATTCTGACTGGAGTGAGGTGGTACCTCATAGTAATTTTGATTTGCATTTCTCTAATACTCAGTGATGTTGAGCATTTTTTCATGTGCTTATTGGCCATCTGTATATCTTCTTTGGAGAAATGTCTATTCAGGTCTTTTGCCCATTTTTCAATTGGGTTGTTGGGTTTTTTGCTGTTGAGTTGTATAAGCTGTTTGTATATTTTCGAGATTAAGCCCTTGTGAGTTAAATCATTTGAAACTATTTTCTCCCATTTTGTAAGTTGTCTTTTTGCTATCACTTATATCTGGAATCTAATATATGGCACAAATGAACATTTCCACAGAAAAGAAAATCATGGACTTATAGAATAGACTTGTGGTTGCCAAGAGGGACAGGGAGAGAGTGGGATGGATTGGGAATTTGGGGGTAATAGATGCAGACTATTGACTTTGTAATGGTTAAGCAATGAGATTCTGCTGTATACCACTGGGAACTATATCTAGTCACTTATGATGGGGCATGATAATATGAGAAAAAAGAATGTACACATGTATGTGTGAATGGGTCACCTTGCTGTACAGTAGAAAATTGACAGAACACTGTAAATCAGCTATAATGGAAAAAATAAAAATCATTATTAAAAAAAAGAAATGTGGAAGAGGCACAGGGTTAGGGAAGGGATCATGGGAATAGAAGTAGAGAATGGTATAATTTCAGGTAATTGTACTTGTTTAATCATATTTAGCGATTATTTCTAGTCAATGAATGAACCAGACTGATTATCTCAGTGTATTTGAAATAAAATAACTAATTTTCATTTGACCCTATAAGTAAAATCAAGTTTCAAATGAAATGGTGATGAAATTATTAGCCAATCACTTAATGCATGCAAATTACAAACTTTAAAATCAATGTTTGTCATTTATATATGTAAATCATTCTGAATTTCCCTTTTTTCTTCTCTTTCCAATATATGTACTAATAGCTATTTCTAAATCAATTTTGAAATGAACTTTCAATTACTTGCTTGCATTTATTCATCGTTTTGTGCAACCACGGTGATTTTATTGTCTTGCAATACTGCATTATAATTGACGTAGATCAAAATCAGATAAGATTTTAATGTTAATTGGTGGATCCTGCCTGTGGTCATTGTTACTGGGGTATTTAAGTGGTGATTTTCAGTTTCTTTCTGTCTCTATTTCTTCGTCTCTGTCTCTGTATCTATTATCTCTATCTTACTTTTTGATCCTTCCTTACTTTTTAGCATATATTACGCTCCAGAAGCATTTTCTCCCATTAAATCTGGATCCTTTTATTGGCCTAATGGATAGAACTCCCAATATAATGTAAAATAGGACTGGTGAGAGAAGAAATCGTTCTCTTGCTACCAAACTTAATAGAAAAATGTCAGTCTCTCCATTAAGTGTGATGTTAAGTCTAAAGTATTTTGTATTTAACTTTTTATCAGGTTAGGAAGTTCCTTCTATTCCTAGGTTGCTGCAAGTTTTTAGTTTGTTTTATCAAGAATGGATGTTAAATTTTTGTCAAATGGGGAGTTCCCGTCATGGTGCAGCAGAAACTAATCCGACTAGAAACCATGAGGTTGCACGTTTGATCCCTGGCCTCACTCAGTGGGTTAAGGATCTGGCGTTGCTGTGAGCTGTGGTGTAGGTCGCAGACATGGCTCGGATCTGGCATTGCTGTGTCTCTGGCATAGGCTGTCAGTAACAGCTCTGATTAGACCCCTAGCCTGGGAAACTCCATATGCTATGGGCGTTGCCTTAAAAAGACAAAAGACAAAAAAGAATTTTTGTCAAATGATTTTTCTGTGTCTATTGAGAAAGTCATATATATTTTCTTCACCCATGTTTTAATATGGTAAATTACACTGATTTTTAAAAGGTGAAGAGTAGTTTGAAATTACTCTTCTTTCTTTCTTACCTTCCATACAACTCTCAACAGACTGCTATCTAACTTTCCGGCTTCTCATTTCATATAACGCTCTTGACAGAGTAGACGTTCATATTGTGTCATCTTTTCATTCCTAATTTTATGTATCTGCTAATTTTGACCACATTTTCAAAATACTCTTTCTTGGTTTTATCTTTTTGTTTGTTTTATGGTTTATGGGAAATTCACTAATTTCCCTTGTCTATTCTAGATGTGTGTGCTCTTTAAAATTTCATTCCTTGCTGTGTGTTTATTTATTCTTTTATATATCTACTCTTTAAGTCCATGTTTTGAGAAGTCATATACATTTGTTAACTCATTATCTCAAATCTCCAATCTAGAACATTTCTGCTGAGTTCTACATTCAACACATCTATTTTGATATCATTTAGTTATCAACATAAATCAACAAACTAACCACATTTCCCCGCCTCAAGTTTTCAAAGTTCTGTTTTACCCTAAAAATTAGTTTATTAACTCTAAGCTCTGCTTACTTTTCTAGCATTATTTGTCTCTTCTTTACTATACTCTTAGCTTACTCATACAGATTGTTTTTCAATTCTACATCAAATCACACCATGCTCAGTTACACCTCTCAGTCTTTCTACACATGCTCCCTCTCTCTGTAACAGTCTTTTATCTTTAAATTCCTCCTCATTTTTAAGACTCAGTCTATCCCAATCCTTTGTGAGGCCTCAGACTTACACCTCTCTGCACTGCTCCAGGTCAGGATGATAATGATTTACTTATCTGCACTCATTGTACCTGTTCACCACACAATGTTAAGCTGTAATATTGTAATGTTATTATAATAATTCATTTACATGTTTATCTCATACACACACACACACACACACACACACACACACACTTAATCATGTATTGTGAGGGTAAGGAAAATATATTGATCCCTCAGGCCTTGAAAAGACCCTGCTATATTGTTGGCAATAAGTATATATTTGTCAAATGAATAGCTCAAGAGTCTAGAGTTTTGCCCTTATAAAGGCAACTCTGAAAACTTCAGCATTTTAGGTTAAATTCAGACATTAAGGTAAATTTTTGTAGGAATATAGTCTGCCAACTAGGTAAGAAGTTCCAGCAGCATGTTTAAAAAGAAAGAAAACTTAAGCAACAAGGTGAGGTGTTGAAGACTGTTAGACCCCAAGAAACATCACATAAATCTGGGTTAGAGAAGGGTTCCATCAGCCTGGAAAGGTTTTTCAATATAGAGGGCACCGGAAGTGTGACAGGGCTCTGCCAACGTGGCTCAATATGGGAGTTGGCAATGGCATGTATGCGTCATTTTAAAGTTGCTGTTCCTCAGCTAATGGCTTCCTATATTGTATGTCTCTATGATAAATTTCTGGAGGCTATGAGTATGAGATGACTCACATCCTAAAGATTAAGCACTATTTCTAATGAAGTGATGACTGATACATCATAAAATCGATGCTGCGTGGCAGCCAAACTTCCTTCTTGCAAACATTCTGAAGGGTCATTTCTTAAACTTTACCCTTTATGCCTAAAGAAATTTAAACTTTCGGTTCCACTTTTTAAAAACCTATGTTTTTAAGAATAAAGTTTAAATACAAAATACTTTCGCAAAGCATTTGCTTAATTATATTAGTCTACAAACCAGAGTCAAAATAAGGGTCAAAGATCTCAGACTAGAAAAAACAAGTTATGAATCAGCATCTTATTAAATAACATTTACACTTTTAAACGTCAAGGTCATTATTTTCTGAGAGTGTGACTGAAACTCTGTCTTGATACTAAGTACAATAGAAAACTCTTTCTTAACTCTGCTTTACTTAATTTACTCTCTATATTAATTGATGCTGTGTATTCCTTCTCTAAAATATAATGACACAATGAAACTTGTGACTAGAGGACTATGCCTAAGAACAAGAGTTGGCAAATAAAGGCCCATGAATAAAACATAGCCCATTGCCCAATTTTACAAATAAAATGTTATTGGGACACAATTACAACCATTCATTTGCTTGCCTATGGCTACTCTTGCACTTAAGCAGCAGAATTTAATTGTTGTGATAAAGACTTTTTCTGCAAAAAAGCTACAAGTATTTATTATCTAAGCATTAATGGGAAGTTTCTCAACCCCTGCATTAGAATATTTCATTTTATAAAATGTAGAGGCAGTTTTGTTGTTCCTAATTCTAAATATTGGCTGTTTTTGTTATTGTAGGTATTCTAATTTAATTTGCATTATTAAAATCTGACGATATATGAGTACAGCAAAAACAAAAAGTCATATTGATTCTAAAAAAATACAATAAAAGGATCTAAAATATTGGCATTGAATTAGGTATGAAAACCATGTAAAAAATTCTGGGATTCCAGATACTTTTACAATTGTCTCCTATTTCCTACTTGAAATACTTGAGAAACTGAAGCTTAAAAATTGTAAATGGTGCATATTGTGTAATTCACACACACGTGCATATGCGCGTGCACACACACGATGTGGAACTCTCATAAATAGAACTGCAGTCAATAAACTAGCTTAGGCTTTCCACTAAAGATTTTCAGAGCCAGTGTTTTACATCAAAATATGGGAATAATAGGCATTAGGGGAAAAAAAACCCATAATATTCATTAATTGAGTATAATGAGATAACAGAATTATTAACTGATTCACTTGCACTCAAAAACATAGGTTAAACAGCTGATTTATAGGTTAAGCAGGTCAATTATTTTTCAGTAACTCCTACAATGAAAATTGTATTATATTTGCACATACTTTCTGTACATATTTCAATTTCTCAACGTGTGATCTAGAAATGAACATCACAAAACAGTTGTTCCTTCTCAGAGGGAGTGGGACTCTTACATCCACATTGGAGACTGCTCTCTACCTGTAATTCTGTTGAGGGTTATAGCAGATATTTTCAGGATTTAGGCAAGAGAGCTGTCTCAATTGAGCTAATATTTAATCATCAATTACTGCTATTAGGTCTTATTCTAATATGGCCACTGCTTAGCAAGTTCATCCCACATATATGCAGTGGAACATTTGAATTTATTGACTTCCCTTAAGTCAATACGTAGAAAGCACTTATGAGTATTAGTCTGCCAAAAACCTAATAAATTCAGAATTTTGATGTAGCTATCAAAAAAATTAATGTGATGAAAGCAAATGAGTGTATTTGTCTGGAGATGTTCAAACAGAAATTTATTTTCAAATATTTAAAGATGAATCATGTGAAGAGGAATTAAAGGTCAAATTGCCCTTAGCATCAGAGGATAAGCTCGGTAGTAGAATATCTGGGTTTAAATATTTGTTTCGTTCTCTTACCACCCTAGTATTCTAGGGTGGCTTATGTCACCTTAGTTTTATTTTCCTTGTTTCCAAAATGACAGTTTAGAAGATTCCTAATCCAAAGGGTTGATGAAAAAAATGTATTTGAAATTGCTTAACCTAAGTGTGTTTACTTGGGAAAGTCACTTAGCTTCTCTAACTTTATTCTTTCTCATCTGCTAAATTCATTCATGCAGGCATTTCCTTAGTCACCTCTGCCCCCCAGAACAATGGTCCTGCGCTCTCAATTCACAGAGATTACAGGTACTCCTGTATTCCTATGGTTTCTCTTTCTCTGCACTGTGGTGTGGAAACTTCCTCCAAGGAGTAACCTGAGGTGATGGCAAGAATCACATCCTCTGGTTCCCTTCTAAATGATTGCTCCATAATTTTTTTCCAAGTGCATAATAGTGGAAAAGAAAAATTGACAACCATTAATATTTCATGGGCCAAAAGTGGAAGTCTCAGGTATTCTTTAGTGATTTATTTGATAAATTAAATGTGTATTTAACCCCTCATCAAACATGGCATAATATATGATTTGGACATGAATAATATACAATCTCTTTTTTTTCAATGATCCTAAAATCTCACAACAAACAAAACAAACAAACAGGCATACACTGCAGCAAGTTTAAGAGATGCATCATGTACAAAATGGAATATGTTATATGTAAAATTATTTGCAAAAGGAATGCCACAATATTACTAATTATTTCTCATTGAAGGCATTGGAGAAAGCTTCACAGGGAGGTGATTATATTTGATAGAGATCTTGGAGTATGAAAAGCATTTAACAGATGAAGAAGAAGTGGAAAGTCTTCTGTTAAGCCTTCTCAGTCTCTTCAGCCAAAATTTATTACTCACTTTCTGTACTTTGTTTTTCAGATTTATTGTATCAATTATCTCTGAATGCTTTATAGTGTAACTGTGTAGGTGGATAACGTCATCAACTTCCAAATAGTGGGCTCATTGAAAGCAGGAACTATATCTAATATGATTCATATTTGCAACACTCTCCTTCAAATTTAAATTAAACTCCTCTTAATTTAGTAACTAATCTTTTGCTATCCAAATGTATCAAAATCTGAGAAAATAGTTATCGAATGAGATAGAAGCTGGGTACCAAATTGAATAGGGGATAAAGGGTCAGGGAAAATTCAAATATCATCAAAAATCACTAAATTACAGGTCAAATTTTCAACATAATAGGCATGTTATTTCTAAATTATCTGTTTTGTACTGTATTTATCATATTAGAAACTACTTGAAATAAGCCTAACAGTAATAGTTTTTTTGGTAATCTTTTCACTAATTGTAGATGTTTAATATTGTGGTGTTTGTTTTTAACAAGGTATTAAAATGCGTTAGGCTCCATCATTTACAGGAGATGATTTCTTTTAAAACAAATCCGTATCATGGTTTGAAAGGGTTTGAAAATGAGGTGGAAATAGTCTCTAGCATCTATAAAATAGTTTGAAGAAGGAGAAATAAGAATAGTATAGAAATGATTTATGCTCTACCCATTTACTGAAATTTCAGTTTAGGGAAAATGTAGGGAGTGGAGAGATGACAGATGTGTAGGATGTGAGCTCACCTATTTCACAAATATTTTGAAAATCCATCTATATGTGGAATTATTCATACAAAAAATTGCTGAATGCTAACAAAGGACCCCCAGGATTCTGACAGAGCAAGAAAAACTTCATGAAACTGAGTGGGACAAAAGAAAGAAGAGAGAGAAAAGGAGTAAGAAAGCAGAAACAGGATGGGGTCTGTGCCCCTAGGAGGGAGCTGGAAAGAGGAAAAGCTCCTACACTCTGGGAAGTCCTTCCATCAGCAAAGAGATCAGCTGGATCAGAGGAGGGATTTTAGAGTATTGAAAGAGAACACAGAAATTGGTTTGAAGCAGTTAAAATGGAAATAGCCCTCTATAAATGATCAATGCTACCACCCTCACATCCTAACCATATACTGGTGTGGGCAGGAGTTGGTAACTGAAACTGAAGCTTTGGAGATCAGACTCAGAGAGAGGGATTAGGGGTTGGCTATGTGGGAAAATAATGAGATCAGCCATGCAGAGACAGCCTGGAGGAACTAGAGTCCAGAGTAACCACATTTGAGGGTGTAAGCTGAAGAAACCCACTTGGGCTTGGAGGCTAGATGCTATTGTTAGGGGGTGTTGGAGGGAAGGGACAGGATCTACCACCACAGCCTTATCCCTTATAAGTGCTCTCAGGCTGCAAGACACAAACTGCTCCAGCTCCAGGAAGCACCATGGAGCAGCTGCTGTTTAGCAATAGCTGGGGAGCACCCCCAACCCCCTGCCCTTAGGGCAACAGAGAACACAGAGCTTGTGGAAGGAACTCAGGAGTAGGACAGGCCCCGTGACTCCTGAGGCTGGTTTGGGTAACAGGGAAGCAACAATGCCTTGGGCCACAGAGGCTGAGAATGGCCCTGTGGGTGGGAAAAGTGATTTCAGAAATAGCACAAGTGACCTTGGGAGTTGTGAAAGGCCTAGCGGGTGGGAAGAGTGATTCTGGGACTAGCACAAGCTCCACGATCCCTGCCAGTAGCTGGGCAGGGGGCCACAGAAGGAACATATGTTGCACAGCTGGGCAAGGAGAAGAAAGGAGTCCGCTGGTGCACGTTTTGCTCTGTGGTGGCTATAGGGAGCAATTTGCCATCTGCCTGGCAGGTGGAGGGACTGCAGGAAGGGCATAGGTCCTGCGGCTCCAGAGGCTTTTGGCAAAGTTAGGGAGAAGCCCCCACTCTTGGGACTACAGAGAATATTCCCTAAAGTGGCCAAACTAAGAGGGTGTCTATGGAAAGATGCCTGACCCTGAAGCTACAGAGAGCAATTGCAAGAGCCTCCCCAGAAAAGAAAGGGACTGTAAAAGAAGCTGCTGACAGTGTCAGCTACAGGAAACTGTCCTGAGAGCTACCTGGTAGCAGGAGAGGTTGCATGAGCCACTGCTGCCCTCGCTTCCACAAAAGCAATCCCGTGAACCATGAATCACTGCCACATCTTTCAGGGATCTCATTCCTAGCTGCCACCCAGCTCTAGGGCAGATATCTTGATATTGCTGCTCCCTTCTTGTGCTCTGGGTACACCTGTGCAACTACCACTCCTGAGAACTCCAGGAATGGGCACCTGATGCTGAATCTACATACCTGCTGTCAAGGGGATGATAAATATAGAAAGTTAGACATTATGAGACTACAAAGAAATAGCTTTCAGAAAAAGGAACAAGACAAAAACACATAAAAACAACTGAATGAAGAGTAGATAGGCAATCTACCTGAACAAGAATTCAGAATGATGATAGTAAAGATGATCCAAGATCTTGGAAAAAAAAATACACATACAGATAAAGAAGTTACAAGACATGTTTAACGAAGAGCAGAAGATTTGAAGAACAAAGTAAGATATATAGCACAACATCTAAAATGAAAAATACGCTAGAAGGAATCAATAGCAGGATAACAGAGGCAGAAGAAGGAATACATTAAGTGGAAGACAGAGTGGTGGAAATCACTGTCACAGAAAAGAATAAAGATAAAAGAATTAAAAGAACAGAGGAGAGTCTAAGAGACCTCTGGGACAACATTAAACATACCAACATTCACATCATAGGGGTTCCATAAGGAGAAGAGAGAGAGAAAGGGCCAGAGAAAATATTTGAAGAGGCCAAAAATTTCCCTAACATGGGAAAGCAAACACTCAAGTTGAGGAAGCACAGAATCCCACACAGGATAAACATATTGAGACACATACTAATACATCTGGCAAAAATCAAATACAAAGAAAACATATTAAAATCCACAAGGGCAAAACAACAAATAACATGAAAGGGAACCCACATAAGGATAATAGCTGACTTTTCAGCAGAAACTCTTCAAGCCAGAAGGGAGTGACAAGACATATTTAAGGTTATTAAGGGTAGGAATCTAGAACCAAGAATGAGAGACCAGCAAGGTTCTCATTCATATTTTTTTTTCTTTTTAGAGCTGAACCTGCAGCATATAGCTCCCAGGCTAGGGGTTAAATTGGAGCTGCAGCTGCCAGACTACACCAACTTGGGATCCAGTCTGCATGGGTGATCTACACCACAGCTCAGGGCAATGTCAGATCCTTAAATCACTGATTGAGGCCAGGGATTGAACCCACATCCTCATGAATACTAGTCAGGTTTGTTAGTATTGAGCCACAATGGGAACTCCTAATAAAAATTTTAAAAAAGAAAATGTAACAGAAATCAACCTAAATATGGGAAATTATAGATCAGGGTCCCAATAGAACAGGAGAATTTTGTATTAGGCTAAAAATTTAACTCATCAATATTTTCGTTGAATAAAAATTTAGACATTACTGCATTTTATCTAATACAATAATACATACGATATGGACAATCACATAATAAGAAATATTACTACTTTTTTATGTGAAAGAAGAACTAAAATAGATTGAATAATAGATACTCTTAAGATGTATGATTGTGTAATGTGGAAATGTTACTAGAAAGAAAAAGCTGAGGCAATTAGGATAAAGATCTTGAGACTGGTGGATTATCTTAAATTATTCAGTTGGTCCATAAATGCAATCACATGTCCTCATAAGAGAGATAAGTGGAGATAACACAGAGAGAAGAAGGGGAGGCAATGTGACCACAAAGGTCATTAGAGTCATCATATTTCACATCTATTTGTTTATTTGTATCCCTTAACTACTTGTGTTTACATATATTTTTAGTACTTTTATCTTCTGCCTCCTTACTAGCTTCATATATGTTTTAACTACTACTTCTCTTATATACTTGGATTTATCAGGTTTTTCCTTTCATAATTTTCTTATTTCTAGTTATGACCTTTTCTATTCTCCTTAGAGAATTCCATTTAATATTTCCTATAAATCAGGTTTTATGGTGCTGAACATTTTTAATTTTTGCTTGTCTGAAAAACTCTATCTGTTCAATTTTGAATGATAGCCTTGCCAGGTAGAGTATTTTTGGTTGTAGATTTTTTCCTTTTCATCACTTTAAATATGTTGTGACACTGCCTTCTAGCCTGAAGAGTTTCTGCTGAAAAGTCAGACAATAGCCTTATGTGAGTTACCTTGTTCACAAGTAGTTGTTTTAGCCTTCCTGCTTTTAATATTTTCTATCTTTAATTTTTGTCATTTTATAGACAGTGTGTTTTATTATGGTCCTCTTTGGGTTGATACTGTTTGGGACTCTGTGCTTCTTGTACCTGGATGTCAATTCCCTTTCCTAGGTTAGGGAAGTTGTTAGCTATTATGTCTTCAAATATGTTCTTTTCTCTTGTCTCTCTTTTTCGTCCTTCAGAGATCCCTATAATGTGAATGTGGCAGAGGTCTCTCAAGCCACCTGTGAACATCTTTATGATCATTACCTTGAAATCTTTATCAAATAAATTGCTAATAATCTTCTGGGGTTTTATTTTGTTCCTTTGTTTGAAACATATTCTCTGTCACCTCATTTTGTCTAATTCTGTTTTTATTCTTATGTACTAGATAGGTTGGTTATATTGCCCAATCTTGGAGAAGGGGCCTTACATAAGAGACATTACATGCATCTCAGCAATACATTCTCCTCTGGTCTCCAGAGCCATATTATGCTCTATTGCACCATGTGGGCTGCGTGGACTTTTCTGTTGTTGTAGGCTGACTACTGTGGGTAGGCTGGTAGGTGTGGCTTGTATTTGCCAGGCCCTGACCAGTGTGGAGGCTCTTAGTCACTTGTGGTCAGGGTCAGATCTTGGGGTGTCTATCTGTGGTGCCTGTGGGACTAGAGCTAATGTCAGTGTGCTGGTGGGCACAGCCATGGCCCAGGGTGGTCCTGGAACTGGTGGAAGCCTGTGGGTGGGTGAGAATGCTTCTCAACATGGCTGGCTGTGGGGCTTGAGGTGTCCTAGAGCTAGTGTTGACCTAGGGGCTTCCCAGGCTTGTGATGGACTACTAGTGGGTAATGCCTGTCCCAGAGCTAGTGCAGGCACACTTGTGGGCAAAGTGGGTATATAAGGAATATTTCAATTCATTGACATATATAAACAAATATTTTATCAAAATGATAGCAGATAGATCACATTATACTCTGAATTCACTACCTAACTTATGATCAATGGGACTTCCAACTGTGCTTCTCCTAAACTAGACAGTATAATCAATGATACCATTCAAGATCTGTTGATTTTCCTAGATGTAAATCAAAAATTTTAAAGAAACAAATTTTGACAATATTTCTTAAGTTGTAGAATATAATGTATTAATAGATGGTATAAAAAAAGCATTCTGTTACCAAATCATTTTGGAAATTCTGGATTAAACAAACCTGTATCTATCTTGGAACATAAGAGCCTTTGGTTTTATTTATTTATTTATTTATTTGTCTTTTTAGGTCCACAACCATGGCATATGGAAGTTCCCAGGCTAGGGGTCGAATTGGAGCTGTAGCTGCTGGCTATAACACAGCCACAGCAATGCTGGATCCTTAATCTGTGCAGCGAGACCAGGCATCAAACCCACATGCTCATGGATCCTAGTAAGGTTCATTAACTGCTGAGCCACCAAGGGAACTCCCAAGTCTTTGCTTTTCTAAAGTGAATTAATATCAGGGAATACAATATGGAATGTTTATGAAACTTTTCTTGATCAAAGATTTTGCGGATCTGAGAACATACATTGGGAGCAGTTAGGATGGAGGGTCTATTACTGCACAGTGTCTCTCCCTTTGTTAAAATGTTATGCATATTATTTTATTTATTTCAGTAATTATAGAATATCTTTTATTATTAGCATCTCTATGTATGCATCATCATGCCTCCACTGACTTAGGGGCTTGATGTTGGATTTTAGGTTTTCATTGATTAAAAGAAGTTGTGAAATCATGAGTGTAAATGAAATCTCTGAAACAAGGGAAAGAGCAGAGTCTAGGACTGAGGTTGGGGAGTAGTCAGCCTTTAGCAGGACAGGCAGAGGCTATGGATATTGACAAATATGAAGGAGAGTATTCCAAGGGAATGCCAGAGAATCAGAATAGGGTTTTGCTTCACCAAATTCTCATCAGCTCTAAGAGATTTATATTATTGTTATTTGGGTATTAGCACTATTTTTACATGTGGAACCTGGGTTTTAAAAAGATCTTATAATTGACACAAAATCCAAATAGCAACTAAAACACACAGGCAGAATTTGAATAAAAGGTTTTGGTTTTGTTTTTACTTCAACTTTTCCACTCGTTTTAGTCTGCTACTAACCTAAAATTTCACATTTACTTATAAAATCATGGAGTTGTAGAGGTTCTTATGGCTTCCTGAGTACCCTGCCCTTTAGAAAATTTTGAAGAAATACTTGTTTTTATCTACTAATGAATGGTAATGTTTGTCAAAGGGTTTTTCCAAGGTCAAGAAGCTAGTTAGTGGTGAGGATAACACATAAGCTCACTTACTTTTTAAAAGGGCACATAGTCTATACAGGTTCATACTTTTATACAAAGAAATAGTATCTTTATAAAGTGTTATATTTGCAATGAAGCATTGCAATTCAAATTTACTGTTTATTATTTACAAATTTGTGTGAGTTTACTGTTTTAAATGATCTTAGTAGAGTTTTCCCTAATGATTGATCATAGATAAATTACACGAAAAATAAAAAATAAAGAGAAAAGGTAGAAAAATATTTGATAGATGAAGGGGTTTTGTGGCTATAAAATATGAATTTTGTATTCAAGGACAGATGCATGAGCAACTTAACAGATCAGAATATAGGCTTAATTTCTTGTTATTTAGCATAATTTTGACATATTCCTATTTGTGAACATATAAATAGATAACTTCCATAATTGGAAGCTCCACTTATAACTCAATATTGTTGCTTCAATGGGACAAATACAACAGTTGGAGGAAAAATCCTTTGTATTCACTGGTCATTCTTTAGCTTTAATTTTCTATTTCATAATTATTACTGTGCCTAGATTTCAGCTTTCAAGATTAAAAAAGCAATAAAGGTTAGTATGACACTATGATTTCCAGTAATTTTTAAGATTAGACTACATAAAGGCAACGTTAATAGCAGTAGTTGTAAAAATACGCCAGAATGTCTCATTTGAGATCTAATTAAGGATCCAGGAAGTAATTAATATAAACTCACACTTTTAGAAAAAAAGAAAAGAGAGAAAAGAAAACCTTTCTCAGTTTGACACCTCAAAGCTGAGGCAATTTCAATCCTTTTCATCAAAACAGATTCTTTTGCTTAATAAAGACTACATTAAAAAACATGAGGTTTCACATTTATTCCCTTCTGTTTTCTAACATCTTTATCATTATGCATTATGACTTCAATCTCCAGAATCTACAGGATCATTATAGAAAGAATAAAATAACTGGAAGATCATTTCAGACACATGTTGCAATTTGCAAGCTTGGTTTAAATAGTTTTTGTGATAGGTAGTTACATGAAATTCAGATTTAAATTGCAATTCATCCACACATTAAAAAGCAACAATTTAAATACATAAAATTAGAGTTATACAATATCATTTCAATACTATCTATCATGAATCATTGCATACTTAAAAGGACTCTAGTAAATAAGCACTTTAACAAATATTTCATATTTTGCACAATTCTAAATATATTTTTGTACCAATCAATGTGCAACCATATCTAATAAATAACACCTGAAAACAAAAAAATATTTTACTAAATAACCTTCTAAATCAACCTAATGATAGTATCATGAGTAGTGGATTGAATATAACCACTTCTTCTACCCCACACCCTCACTCACAAAATAACACTGCATGGTTTAGAGCAAAGCAAAGAGCACTGGAATAAAAATTAGGAAATTTAGATCTTGGTCCTGAGTAAGTTTCAAATACTGATGTGAGAAAAGGTAAATCACCTTAGTTCCCCAAATATCAATGCTCCCATTTCAGATGATGAAGACAAACTACATTTCTCCGATTTCTAATCCTAAAGTCAATTATTTTTAGTGTTGTAAATACAAAATTACTTAGCAAATATGAATTCCTTTTGATTTTGTTTCAGGCACTGTTCTAAACACTTTAAAAATATTTTGTGGGCACATCTGTCATGATACTGCTTTTCTTCAAAAAGGTTTATTTACTGAGATATAAGAGATATGGTTCATGTATCATTTACTTTACTCATTAAAAGTGTACTTTTAGTATATTCAGAGCTTTTAGTACATTCCATATACTATATATCCATGGCTTTTAGTATATTCATAGAATTGTGAATTCATTAACACAGTGCACTTTAGACAGTCTCACAATCCCCAAAAGAAACTCTGTATACCTCAACTATCACCCTGTTATCAACTGTATTGGACTTTTCAAAGAACAGGTTTTGATTTCCTTGATTTTTGTTTTTTTTTTCCTGTTTTCAATTCATGAATATTGCTCTAACGTAATTTTTTTTCCTTTGTTTGCTTCAGGCTTGATTTGAGCTGCTTTCTCTAGTTTCCTAAAATGTAAGCTAAATTATTCATTTTACCTTATTTTTAATTTTTTTTTCTTTTTAGGGCCACACCCAGGACATGGAAGTTCTTAGGCTAAGGGTCGAATTGGAGCTGTAGCTGCTGGCCTACACAATAGCCAGTGGGATCCAAACCACGTCTGTGACCTCCATCAGAGCTCACAGCAATGTCAGATCCTAAACCCACTAAGTGAGGGCAAGGATCAAACCTGAATCCTCATAGATACTAGTCAGATTTGTTACTGCTGGGTCATAATGGTAACTCCTAAGTTATTAATTTTAGATTTAATAATTTGTAATATATTTAATGCTATTAATTTCCATCTGGGCACTTTTTTAAAAATCAAATGTTAGTTGTATTTTCATTTTCATTTATTTTTATCTTTCTCCTGAGATTTTTTTTTTGTTTGATCCACATGTTAGATGTTTTTTTTTTAACATAGGTAACTCTTTTTTTTAATATGAAAAAGAATGCTTAAGATCAACTTTCAGCAAATTTTGAGCACAAAATATTGTATTATTAACTAATCACCAAACTATACTCTAAATACTTAAAACTTACTTTTCTCTAACTAAAAATATTCCTAATTTTACCTAAAATTAACCTGATAGTCATTCAGATCTTATAGTAATGAATTAACCATGCCATTATTTTGGATGACTATTTGGACTATGCTTTCAAAAGGTTATATGATATTTAATTTTATTCTATTATTTTATTTTATTATTTTTATAGTTATTTCCCCAATACATTTTTTTATACTGTACAGCATGGTGACCCAGTTACACATACAGGTACACATTCTATTTTCACACATCATCACGTTCCATCATAAGTGACTAGACATAGTCCCCAGCAGGATCTCATGGCTAATCCATTCCAAAGGCAATAGTTTGTATCTGCAGCTAACTTTCTGTTATTGATTTCCAGTTTAATTTCATTGTGAAGAATGATTCATGATTTTTATTGTTTAATCAGTTAAGGTGTGTTATATTTATTTTTAAATTGAAGTTTGATTTACAATGTGTTATTTTCAGGTATATACCAAAATGATTCATTTATATACATACATACACACACATATTTTTCAGATTTTTTCCCATGTAGGTTGTTGTAAAATATTGAGTATAGTTCCTTGCGCTATACAGTAGGTCTTTGTTGTTTATGTATTTTATACATAATAGTGTATAAATGTTACTCCCAAATTTCTAATTTATCCTTCCCGCCTACCTTTCCCCTTTGGTAACCATAAGTTTGTTTTCCATGTCTGTGAGTCTATTTCTACTTAGTAAATCAGTTCATTTGTATACTATTTTTTTAGATTCCACATGTAAGTGATATATTTGTCTTTTTCTGTTTGACTTAATTTACTTAGTATAACAATTTCTAGGTCCACCCATGTTGCTACAAATGGCATTATTTCATTCTTCTTTATGGCTGAGTAATATTCGTGCGCGCGCGCGTGTGTGTGTGTGTGTGTGTGTGTGTGTGTGTATACACCACACCTTCTTTATACATTTATTTGTTGATGGACATTTAGGTTATTTCCATGTCTTGGATATTGCAAATAGTGCTGCAATGAACACTGGGGTGCATGGATCTTTTTGATTTATGGTTTTCTCTGGATATATGCCCAGAAGTAGGACTGTAGGATCATATCATAACTCTATTTTTAGGTTTTTAAGGAATGTCCATGTCTCCATAGTGGCTGTACCAATTTATATTCCTACCAACAGGGTAGAAGAGTTGCCTTTTCTCCACATCATCTCTAGCATTTATTATTTGTTCACTTTTTGATGATGACCATTCTGACTAGTGAGAGGTAATATCTCATTGTAGTTTCGATTAGCATTTCTCTAATAATTATAGATGTTGAGCATCTTTTCATGTGGATTTTTGGCCATCTGTATTTTTTTTTTTTTTGGAGAAATGTCTATTTAGACATTTTGTTCATTTTTTATGGGGTTGTTTGTTTTTGATATTGAGTTGTATGTATATTTTGGAGATTAATCTCTTGTCAGTTGTATCATTTAGCAAATATTTTCTCCCACTCTTTAGGTTGTCTTTTTGCTTCATTTATGGTTTCCTTTGCTGTGGAAGAGCTTTTAAGCATAATTAGGTCTAATTTGTTTATTTTGGTTTTATTTCTATTAGTCTAGGTAACAGATCCAAAATGATATTGCTTTTATATACACTAACAACAAAATAACAGAAAAGGAAATTAAGGAAACAATCCTATTTACCATCACATCAAAAAGAATAAAAAACTTAGGAGTAAATCTATCTAAGGAGGCAAAAACATGTAATCTGAAAACTATAAGATGCTGATGAAAGAAATCAAAGATGACACAAACAGATGGAAAGAATATACCATGCTCCTGGATTAGAAGAATCAATATTGTCAAAATGACTATACTACCCAAGGCAATCTACAGATTCAATGTAATCCCTATCAAATTAACAACAACATTTTTTGCAGAAGTAGAGCAAAAATTTTTAGTTTGTATGGAAACACAAAAGACCCCAAATAGCCAAAACAACCCTAAGAAAGAATAACAGAGCTAGAGGAATCAGGATCCCTGATTTCTAACTACACTACAAAGCTACAGTCATCAAGACAGTATGGTATTAGCACAAAAACAGTGAAATAGGATAGAAAGCCCAGAAATAAATCCATGAACCTATGGTCAATTAATCTATGACAATGGAGGCAAGAATATACAATAGAGAAAAGTATTTTCAGTAAGTGGTGCTGGGGAAACTGGGCAGCTACATGTAAAAGAATGATATTAGACCACACATAAACATAAACTCAAAATAGATTAAAGACCTCAATATAAGGCCAGATAGTATAAAACTCTTAGAGCAAAACACAGGCAGAACACTCTTTGGCATAAACCATAGCAATATCATAGCAATATCTGTGATGGCTATTTGCCCTGCAATCTCATTTCTTTGATAGGTCCCTGAAAAGTTATTGTCCAGCTTTTTCTTGTGCAAAGAGCAGTGACTTCTAAGAACTTTATATGTTGAAACTGAAAGCAAAAGTACAACTAATGATGTTTTAAAAATAAAGGACCATTAAATGTTAATGTAATATGTGTCCCTGATCCTCAGAGAGTTAGGGATAAAGACAAACAGAGAGAGAGGGAGGGAGGAAGAGATATCCTCTAAAGACGAACACATAGACCAAGACATTTTGGGTTTAATTATAATTATTTATAGATACTAAGAGGTGACTAACTTATAAAGAGTTAACTTATATAATGAATAGGGGTATAACAACAATGATTTATAAAGTAAAAGTCAAAAATAACTTGGGCAGACCAGATATTATACAAATAACCAGTTTTTATATTCTATGCTGTTGATTTGATCGACATACCATAAGGTAATCCCCAATAATTCCTGACTCCTGGTATGTTTGCTTCCAAATTTAGTGTGATCTACACAGTGGAATCTGTGACTTGATTCTAACCTATTATATTACACAGGTGACAGGATATCAATCCCGTGATTCATTACATTATATACAAATCTGTCTGAGGAGACTGTTGAGGGACTTGTGCTAAAATTCAAGAAGAAAGATGTCATGTTCTGAACTACCTATGCAGAGGGACATGTGACAGGAAACTTGGACACAGTGTAGACCTTAAGGGCAGCCTCAAGGCAACAGTATGCCAAAACCCAGGACTCTTGATCATGCAATGTCAACAAAGTGAATTCTGCAGTAATCTGACTGAGCTTGGAAGAGGATTCACATCCTGGTCATCATCTTGATTGCAGTCTTGTCAGACACTACGTAGAAGCCCCAGCTAAGCCATGCCCAGACTCCTGACACATGGAAGCTGTGAGACAGTGTACATCTTTGTAGACCATGAGGTTTGTGATAATATGTTAGATGGTAATAAAAACTAAATACAGTTGATAACAATACATTTGGAATGATCTCTCTGAAAAAATAAAACTAAAATTTCAGGGGAAAGAGGAGGAAAAAAGAAAATAATTGATGCAATTAGCTCTTTATGTTGAGAGATTACTGCTTATATGAAAAGAATACCAGAACATTATTGTAATATACATGATAATTATAAAAAATTAATAAACAGAAATCCCAGTTAAGCAGAATCAGGAAACCAGAAGAGAGAGCTCTCAATCCCTGCAGCATAGCAGAGCCTGAAAGGAAAAAGAAAGATTTCTCTTCTTTCCTGGCAAGGACTTAGCCAATGAAAACCACTGACTCTTTGTTTACAGAGCCCTACCACTTCCTTTCCTCACTATAAAAGTGTTCTCTTCCCCTTGCTATGTGGAAACTTGCTCACAGCTCACCATGGTTGCAGACCCTGAATCACAATTCTCTGCTGATCCCAAATAAACCTGTCTTTGCTGGAGAAATATCAGCCAGTCTATTTATTTCAGGTCGACAAACTCGAGAGACTCCAAATGAAAAGTATTTAAAGCATAGAAGACTCAGATGCTTTGTGGAATGATTACTGTGTGTGACATAGTAGAGTGGAAAGAGCACTGCTATAGGTTCTGGATATATAGGAATTATAGTAGTGGCTAATGCTTTTGCCTAAATTTTTCCAGCTTTTTGGATTGCACTTCCTGACCTCTTTGTGAGTCAGTAATGAGACCATGTGATAAGCTCTTGGCAGTGAGTTGACTTGGTTCATTCTGTGCTGGAGCATTTAAATGTTGTTTCAAGGTTTCCTACCCCTTTATTATGAGAAGTGGTAAATGTGGAATTGCTAGTTACTCCACAAGACTGGATCCTTGAAAAAAATGTGATGAGAAAATACCTGCTATTGGCCCAAATTTACATAAAGCATGAAAGAGAAATAAAATTGTATTTATTGTTTTAAGTCACTGATATTTTCAGTTTTATGTTGTGCAGCAACATAACCTATTTGTCCTGACTTAGAAATGGTTCACCCACCTGCTTCACCATTTACTAATCACATAACTTTGGGTAATTACTTAACTTCCCTTAGTTTATTTCTGGGGGAAACAACAGCACCTAGTTCTTAGGGTTATTAAGACCTACAAGATTAAGGTAACACATTTTAAGTGGAATGGTACAGTTCTTATGATGTGGCTGCTCCCATCATAATCCCCTGATACTCACTTCTTATGTGATTATGCTTTGTTTCTGATGTCTGGTGTCTGGCCAAAACAAGAAGTAAAAGCATTCATAGAACATAGAATTCAGGCCAGTAGGTCTGAAGTTACCTAAAGAGTATTTCCTCAAAGTACTTCAGTATGTTGTTCCTTTGTATTCTAGGTGCCTGCTTTTGGTTGGATTCTTTTTTGCTTCTTAGGGCCATACCTGCAGCATATGAAAGTTCCCAGGTTAGAACTGGAGCTGCAGCTGCTGGCCTATGCCACAGACACAGCAACACCAGATCTGAACCACATCTGTGCCTTTGCTGCAGCTTGCAGCAATCCTGGATCCTTAACCCATTATGAAAGACCAGGGATTGAACCCACATCCCCCCAGAGACAATGTCAGGTCCTCAACTGCTAAGCAACAATGGGAACTCCTTGATTGGATTTTATTTTTAATTTTTATCTTTTTGGCATTACCCATTATATACAGAAGTTCCCAGGGCCAGGGACCAAAGTTACACCACAGCAGTGACAACCCCAAATCATTAACCACTAGGCCACCGGGGAATTCCTTGATTGGATTCTATAAACCATCTTGAATTGAATGTTCAATTACAAAGAAAGAAATGTGTGTGGGCATATGTATTATTTATTTTTATATTTTTGACTTAGTTTGGAAAATAATATATATCTATATGCTTATATTTATACAAACATATGTCTCCAAATATTTACTATTGTGGAAAATAAGGTCTATGTTGTCACAAGGAAGGTAAGCTAAATAGTTAAGAGCAGAAAGAGAGTTCAAGTACCATGACCACTTTGAGGCAAAACCTTACACAATGGGTAGTTCTTTATACTCATATCTCTTAAACTGTTTTATTTTCCTGATGTTACACATAGCATTGGCCAAGTGAGATTTGACATTTTATAAAATCTCATGTCAGAATTCTCAGCTGTGTTTACTTGCTAGGGAAGCAAAAATATTTTCAGACAATTTCTTAGATCATTATTATGGAAACAAAAGACAGAAGTGACCATTAAAAAAAAGAATTATTAAATAGCATAACTTTCTGATAAATATACATACTGATTTTTAAATCCATCTTAATTTTGAAAAACAACAGAACATTTCAAATTTATCATCAGATATGTTACAAAATGTTTTTCACAAAAATTACAAGACATTATCTTGTAATGTTAATCTACAAACAAGTTATCTATGCACAGCTTTTCAATATTTTCCTAAACATTGTTTTATTTTATGTGCAAAAAAAAAATCAAGGGAGATAAGCAAGGCAGTCATTCTTCCCATTTTACAAATGAAATTGATATTTAGAGAAAATTAAGTGACTACCCCAAGGTCTCAGTGAAAGAGAACCCTCAAGTCCTCTGAGCTTTTGTGTGGCTGAGGGAGGGCTGCGGGGATGGTAAATTGGGGAACAACCAGCCACTAAAGACATGAAAGTATCTTGGATTCCTTATCCAGCCCTCTATCCCCAACCGTATCCTGTTAGTTTCCAAATCCTGATATTTTACTTCCCAAATTTTACTACATTGTCATTTTCATCTTGGTTCCTGCCATACAGAGAGGTAGTAAAGTGCTAACTCAAGTTTAAGCTCTAATTCTAAGTTGGCTTTGATTTTGAGGCAGGTTCCAGAATGTTTAGTGCATGTGCCTTGTTGTCAGAAAGACTTAGTTGTGGTTATTAATTAGATGTAAAAATTGAGATGAACTAGTTATCTTTTTAAGTTTCATTTTCCTCTGTTGCAAAATGCAGATAACACACAGTACATTTAACAGGGCTGTTTCAAGAATTAAGTGAGATTATAAGTGGTAAAGTGATTAGTATGGTGCAGATACATAGTAAATACTTAGCACAGGTTAGTTATTCTTATTATTTTATTACTGATTATGATTACCTATTATCTGATTCTCCCTTGATTCCAGGTTTGCTCTTTAGCACTGATAATCTTTTCTCGAATTTTGCAGAAATACCCGAAAACCAACCAAATGAGAAAAGCAACGGATACTTATTCAGAGCTTGCAAAATAGCAAGGGAGCCAGTCACCATCACATGCATTTTGGTAGAGACTCAGAGGCAGGCAGAAGATGGGGAAAGCTTTACAGTGGAGAGAAGGGGAAGAGTCAAATGTTCCCTGTGTAGGCTATTGCCTGCGGAAGCTGTAGAAAGGCTGACTACAAGCGGGGCATCCTGTGGTTAGAGGGGCATGTTTGGCTTTGTCTGGTTGGCCGTCAATTGGAAATGGGGACACAGATTAGGAAAGCTGTCAGTAATTAAACAAGTCCTGACTACTTTGGGATAATTTTCCACAGTGATTCTGCTGCAATAACTGGATTACTAGAGATAGCAACTCTGACTTTCTGCAAATCTGACCTATAGCATTTGTCTTCTGGCCCATTTATTGCACATAGGGTGTTGGTTTTCTGGGCAAGGTGCTACAGGTTGTGGGTCAGAGGCCTGCTTTTGCCTCTGGTTATCATTCTTTTGTTTGTTTTAGTCTCTCATCTTTCTCTCATGGTGGAACATCTAACACACAAATTGTAAAAGGTAACTTCTCTGCTGAAAATCCTTCAATGGCTCCCTGTGTGTCTAGGATAGATTCAAAAGCCCTGAGCAGAGCACTCAAGGTCCCTCAAGGTCCTATTCTTTCCTATATTTTTAGCTTCATCTATGATCAATTTGCAAGGAAATTTTGCTTTATTTGAAAACAAGAACAAAAGCATTTGCATTTCCTCAATACACAACATGCCACTTGTCAGCTCTGCTCATTGTTGTCTCTTAACAGAAAACACCCTGCATCTCATGACTCCTCTCTTTCCTTCCTTTCAACCTCAGCTCGGCCATCTCCTCCCAAAGCCTTCACTAGAAATCAATAGGCTCCTGAGCTACAGTATGATCCAGCAATCCACTCCTGGGCATCTATCCAGTGAAAACCGTGATTTGAAAGATACATGCACCCCTATGTTCACTGCAGCACTATTTATAATAGCCAAGACATGGAAACAACATGAAGAATAGATAAAGATGTGGTACACACATACAATGGAATATTATTCAGTTATAAAAAAAAGTAATTCCACATTTGCAGCAACATGTATGGACTTAGATTATCATACTAAGTGAAGTAAATCAAACAGAGACAAATATCACATAGAATTACTTACATACAGAATAAAAAAAAAGATACCAAAAAGATACAAATGAATTGATTTACAAAACAGAAACAGACTCACAGACTCTGAAAACAAACTTACAGTTACCAAAGAGAAAATGGGGGAGGGATAAATTAGAAGTCTGGGATTAACATATACATGCTACTATATATAAAATAAACAATAAAGTTCTGCTGTATAGCACAGAGAACTAAATTTAATATCTTGTAATAGCCTATAAAGAAAAAGAATGTAAAAAAGAATGTTTTATATATATATATATGAATATGTATTTGCATACTTTGCTGTACACCTGAAACTAACGTAACATTATAAATCAACTATACTTCAGTTTAAAATTTTTCAAGAGATTCCTCCTCTGTGCTCCTAGAACACTATGTTCAAACTTTTGTCTAGCTCTTACTGTATCATAAGGAAATTCTGTCTTCATGTTTGTTCCTGTCCCTTTCAGACAGTGAGCTTCCCAAAGGCAAAGACAGCCTTATTCGTCCTGTTTCTTAGACCCTCACTCAGTTCCTGGCACATGTTTAAGGTACTGAACTGAATAAGAATGAAGGATGAAAACCAACATTTTCATTTTCTGACTTCTGTTTGAAAGCTTTTCTCAATATATCACGTCTTATGAAAATGTGACATTAAAAATGAATGCTGGAAAATAAATTCAAGTGGTGGAGTGGAACCAAATATGATTAAGGCATTTTCAATCTGTCCTTTGTGACATTTCAGAAAATGTCTCTATTCTGTGGTTAAGCATTCCTTGAGCAGTCCACAAATAGCAGTGGGAAGGCAAAAACTGCTCTTTTCCTGACCGTCAAAACCAGACACAAGCGTTCTTTCTGAAACATTTGTGTCCTGAAATGTAAATGCTTTCTGTTTTCCTGATTAAGACATAATAATGACATAGTGATCAAAGAGCCCACCTGTAGGCAAAGAAAGAAAGCAAATCGTCCAGAGAGAAAAGCAGTAAAAAGGACCCCTAGATTAGATGGCATGGGTTTTTTTGGATGTGTTTTTAGGACTGCATATGGGGCATATGGAAGTTCCCAGGCTAGGGGTCAAATTGGAGCTGCACCTGCCAGCCTACGTCTCATCTCAGCCACAACTATGCCAGATACAAGCCATGTCGACGACCTATACTGCAGCTTGCAATGACAGGAGTCCAGGGATCAAACCCGCATCCTCATGAATACTAGTCAGGTTCTTAACTCACTGAGCCACAATGGGAACTCATGGATGGCGTACTTTTGAAGTGGCTCCTATATATGGAGGCCACTGCCAGCCCAGGCATGAGGACTCTTCTGGATGACCAGACACATATTCACCTGGACCTCTGTCTCACAACCACCTGCCGCTTTCATTTCTCCCTGATTCTAAGCCATTGCTCTCCACCAAGTGGGAGTGCCAACTGTCCTTGAAAACAGTACTTCCATCAGTTTTCACTCCCATCCAACCACCCACAGTTCCCAGTGTATACTGCTGACCATGTCATTCACCTGCTCAAGATTTCATAGTTCTTCAAGGTCCAAGCTATAGGTCTGTGCCCAAGATCATCTGTCCTGCATCTACAATCATGTCATGTTCACTATAGAGCCTTTGAATTACACTCCAGGTAAGTTAATCTATGTAATTTTTCAGAACACATTTTGCACTGTCCTGTTCCCATGAAATTCCTCAAATGGAAATCTTCTCCATGTCTGTGAAGATTCTGCTGATCTCTTTATCCTAAGATTTCCCAGTATGGATGAACAATACTGCCTGCTATATTCATAAACAAAGGATGTTGCAGACATTAAGCCATCTCTTTACAGCCATCCCAGTGGTGCACCCTGAGGAATTCAGGATGAGAAACATAGGACACTGGCCCCAGGTAACTGAGGTATACATCAAAGGAATGATTTCAGTGAGCCCAGATTCTTGCATCTTCCCACATGTATGAAAGTGTTAAATTCCTGAAGATTATCTGGTTTTCTGTAATCAACAGTAATTTTTTGATGTTCCAACTACCTAGTCCTTTTTGCAAAGACTCCTGTGACACCTGGATCCTCCCTTGCCTCTTCAGAACAGTCTCTCATAGTTATCTGAGATGCTGTGTCCCAGGCTTAAGTTCTCAGTTTTGTTCCCCAAATAAGACACAACTTCCAACTTTTAGGTTGTGGCATTTTTTTCCACTGACATCAGGCTCACCTAAAAAAGTCAGGAAAGGGACTTATTAAAAATACAGATTCCTTGCCCTAGAGGTGGTTTCCACATTTCTATTAAAAAGTGCTCACAGAAGTCACCCTCTTAAAATGCTTTTGGGAGTCAAAAATGCCTGCAGGATCTGTTTTAATGTAGCATCAACACATTATAGCCACTGTTTGTACTTGGATTGGGTAATACAGATTAATGACATGGCAAAGTGTCCAAATGGAAGTTTTTACAGACATTATATAAGAATAGTGCTTGTTTGATATCAAATGCTATTATTATTATTAATATTGGGTGGGCTTTAAGGAGATAAATGACAGCATCCAAATATATAGTATCTGAATTCTGTGGGCACATAAGTTGCTGTATTTTTAAAAGGCCCTCAAATATTAAACCAAATTTTAAGGGAAATATGCCAACAGTTTTCATAACTTTCTTGTGGTTGGTAAAACTTTATACTTGGATATTTATTTCCTCCAGTGTGTTTTCAGTGCACAAGAGGACTTCTCATTTATGACTTAAATATCCACAGAACCTAGCAAGGATGCTCTGAAAACCAGAAGGATACTGCCAAGTGGTAAATCCTTAGCCTAGAGCTGAGGTAACATGTTGTTTGATGTTGCCATAGAACATAATTTGGGGGACTAATAGGATATTTTAATACAGAGTTATTTCATTTAGAAGCTATATTCCTGGTAAGAGTCAAGTCTGCCTGCCATCATTTGTAGCCATAATAGAAAAGGAGAAACAAAGTTTAAAGTTGTTAGTAGGTATGTTTAACATACTATCTAGCTGAATATACACTGGAAGAATTGGACTTGCAAGACGCTGTATTTAATTTCTTGACTGTCAGTAAGTGAGGGTGTACAATGTTTCAGTCAGTGTACTGACAGTGGCACAAGAATGTGCTCAGCTCAAGCTGAAAAGCATGTGTCATCCTTGTACATGAAAGAGGACCAACAAAAACTCAAGAGAGAGTGATGAAGAAATCAACAGAGAAGAAATAGATTTATAGTAACAAACATCCCAGCCTCAGGAATTTACCAACTTGATGATAAAACCAGGCTTCACTGCATTAAGGGCTGCTTTCATTTGTAATTCAAAGCCCTTGCTCTCTTAATGGATTTTTTAAATAAAAATTACAGTAAAAACCATTATATAATAATTTATAGATGAGCTTAATTAATCACTGATCTTCTAATGGAAATCCCTGTTGAATTTATAGAAAGCAAAGTTAGATCCACATTCTTGGTCAGAGGATGAATACAAACTACAGTATTTGTTCCACTATAGTAAATACCCAATGAGCTGTACAGATTCACTTACTGTTGGGTGTTTCAGATTTGAAGCCTCAGTGCTTCTTTTTTGTCATTAGGTAGCAAATGTTCTTTATCCGAACTGAATCAATCAGTTATCTAATTACTAGTTACCTAATATTTTTAACAGTTTAGGGAAACTAGTTATCTAGTACTTTTAATAGTTTAGGGGAGAGGATGATAGATATTGATGTACAAATTAAGTCAATCCAATTTGACAAACTGGATTAAAAGGTAAGATATACAGGGATGTGTCCTATGTTTTTATCCCCTAAAGTGAAAAAAAAATTCTTTCTGCAAATGAATCCTACCCTACATCCCCAAAGTGATGACCATTACATGCTGTACTATACTATTGAGCAGTCTCATTAGGATGCTACATTTCATCATTGGGTAAAAGAACAGGACATATGTTTTACCAAGACATGACCTAATATGTTATTGTATGTGGCTTCATCATGATGCTTCATTGCATGGATATTATCCTGCAGCCACAATGTGGCTTATTAGGAATGTTTAGGACTCTACATCTGGTAAATCTTCACATAAATACTGGTCTAAACTGGAAAAACAAAAACACATAAGAAGAACAATGAGAACCTAAGTTTTAAGTGTGAATCTTATATATTTTCCTTATGTTGCCAAGTATAAAGGACAAGCCCTGTGACCAAGGGCTTCCACCCACCCCCTCACATAAGTGCCAAACAGGGCTGATTGACTGAAGCATCCATTTCCATCAAAGACTAACATTATTTTACAAATCTTTTCCACCTAGATCTCCAATAGCCCACACCCACAAAGTAGGCCGAACCTAGTTTTTATTTTGAATTGACTGTTAGTTTCTTATTCACTAGCCAGACCTATCAAAAATTATTCAACTCATATTTCTGTAGTTTCTATCAATTTTTGTCCTCATCAATTACTCTAGGTATTGAAGACAATCATGGAATAACTGTAAAGTGATGGATATGTGAGAATGAACCTTGCAGACATTAGGAAGAGAGAGGTGAAAATAAAACACAAAAGGCTAATGTCTTTTTTAAGGAAAGTTTTGTCTAGATATATGCCCAAAAGTAGAATTGTTGGGTGATATGGTAGGTCTATGTCTAGTCATTTATGATGAAGCATGATAATGTGAGAAAAAAGAATGTATGCATGTATGTGTAATTGGGTCACCATGCTGTACAGTAGAAAAAAAAATAATATATTGGGGAAATTTAAAAAAATGTTTTTAAAAACTTGTTTAATAATCAGCAAAAAAAAAAAAAAAAGCTAATGTCACTTCAAGCTTCATTTCTTGAAGACAGTTCTGGCTTCCAAACATTTTTCTCCAAATTCCACATATCACACTTTGAGGGGAGGGTGGAGGTGTGTGTACACAAACATGAATGATAAGGATATCACACTGAAGTAGTCTGCACCTGCAGAACTGTAGCAACTGAGTAATATTTGCCCAACAAGAACCATAAAACGATTCTTTCTTTCCCTAGCCTCTCATCATGAGACTAAATCATAAAAAGTGCATGATATCTGCAATTCACATTCTGATGTCATAATGTTTCCTGCTGCTCTCCATTCTTACCTCAAGTTTTTAAAAAATCAACCCATATGAACTTTGGCCACCCAGCTGGCAGAATCCAAACAACAATGAGATCTCAAGAGGCCTGCTTTATCCATGGCTTATATTCAGAAATGTTTTTCCTCGCCATGCTTTGTACTTTTGTTCTTTCTCTTCCCTGGCTGCCCCATCTCCTGACCTCTTGTCTTATCCCCTGCCTCCTGCATCTCAAATGTTGATTTTCTGGTGCTGACCACAGCTCTTTTGCTGGGTCAGAATTTTCTATAACCCTTCAATCTACACTTGCTTTTGATTTCTGCAATGAATAATGCAACGAGATTCTACTGGCATCCCTGTAACTAGGCAGCATTTCCCCTAAATTGTCATTCATCTCACAGTATAATTTAATAGCTCTGTTTTTTTCGTGTGTGTGTGTGTGTCAACTCCAGATCCTTAACCTGCTGAGCAAGGCCAGAGATCGAACCTGCGTCCTCATGGCTACTGTCAGATTTGTTTTTGCTGAGCCATGACGGGAACTCCAGCCCTGTTTTTTTCTCAACTTGAAGTTTTTCTTTCCTTTCCTTTGTCATAAAAAATCTTCTCAGGTCCTAATTCCTTCCTCAGTAGTGCCCTTATTTGTCAGACTGACACTGATTGTTGGAAGATGGAATTGCTGCCAGTTTATGTATCATGTGGATGGGTTAACTTAGGAGGTACAGCTTCACTGTTTTGTTAAGGGTCACCCAGAGGGGCACCAGCTTTTGGAGAAAAATCCTATGGACTTTTTAAAAAGCTAGTATTTAATTTTTTTCCTTGGAGTTAAAAAAAAATCCTTTTCCAGGATCCACATTTAGGATGCGCCATTCCATTTAATTGCCATGTTTCCTTTGGCTCCTCTTGGCTATGACAGTTTCTCAGAGTTTCCTTGTTTGTGGCGACCTTGGCAGTTTTGAAGAGTAATGGTCACATATTTTGTAGACTGTCCCTCAGTAGGGATTTTCTGATGTATTCCTCATGATTAGATGAGGTTGAGTTTTGAGGAAGACCACAGACATAAAGAGTCATTTAATTCACATCATGTCAAGGGTCCATACTTTCGACATGACTTTTCACTGCTGTTAATCCTGAGCCCCTGGACAAGGTAGTGTTTGCCCGATTTCCCCACCATAAGGATACACCTTTTTTCCCCTCAGTGTGAAGTCACTGCCCAACCCACACGTAATGAATAGACGGTTATGCTCCACTTCCTTGAGAGCAGAATATTTACGTATATATTTGAAATTCTGCAAGAGATATTTGTCTCCTCTCCTCCCTTATTTGTTTATTCAATCATTTAAGAAATGGGCTCATAGATAGTTATTTTCCACCTTGGGTTATAATTCAAGGCCATTTTATTTATTTTATTGTTCAAATTGTTTCAGCTTTGGTGGGTTAGCACAAAAAGTAACTCTTTTGATGGGGATTTCTCTTATTTACATTTTCTTTACATTTTCTCTAAAGATTAGAGGGAGGATGAAGTAGGCTGGTAGTAGAGGTGTTTGGATTGAGGTTTTGGCATAAATTGTAAATGATGGCCTACTTTGGATAATCACCCTTGCTTTGGGTAGTGGTTACTACAAACTGTGCAAACAGAACATGATGCTTTAGCAGCGCTACTTACAATAACCAAGATATGGAAACAACCTAAATGTCCACTGAAAGATGAATGGATAAAAATGTGGTACATATATTTCCACATGGAATATTTCTCAGTCATAAAAAAGAATGGAATAATGTCATTTGCAGAGATTTATACTTAGAGATTACCATACTAAGTGAAGTAAGCCAGACAGAGGAAGACAAATCCCATATGACATAACTTATATGTGGAATCTAAAATATGACACAAATGAACTTATCTGTGAAAAAGAAACAGACCCACATACCTAGAGAACAGACTTGTGGTGGATAACGGGGGGGGGGGGGATGCGGCAGAGGGATGGGGGTGGGAGTTTGGAATTAGCAGATGCAAACTTTTATGTATAGAATGGATAAAAAAGAAGGTCCTACTGTATAGCACAAGAAACTATATTAAATATCTAGTGATAAGCCATAATGGAAAAGAATATGGGAAAGCATGTATTCTCTCTCCCTCTCTCTCTATATATATATCTAACTGAACCACTTTGCTGTGCATCTAAAATTAACACAACATTATAAATTGGCTATACTTCAATAAAATTTTAAAAAAAGAACATCAGCATGCTTCAAATATTCCTATTGTTTAAGATATTAGAATCTAATATTCTTGGCTCATTGGATGGGAAAAAAAAAACTTTGGGTTTTTCAAAAACTTTTGCATTCTATGAAGTCTCTCTTAGCCACACATTTAAACTGACAGCCTGTGGCTCAGTAAAAGTTACAGTGAGCATGGGACAAGCCAGGTGCTCCACTCACCCTTCCCAAACAAGACAATTAATGCAATCAATATTATGACTAGATGCTAAAGAGTAATGTAATTAGAAAGCTCCAGATATAGTGCTCATGACAATAAACACATTCTTTTATGAATCACAAAACATCCAATTAGATCTCAAATACACCCAGAACAATACCAGGGGATGTAGCAGACACTTAATATTTACTGAAATAACAAGTTAATGACATTTAGAATATCTTTATTTAAAAATATCATATTGATCTTAGACTCTAAAGATAGATAAAGCTGGGTTTCAACCCAATCTTTGGCAGTATTTAGCTGTGTAACCTAGGACATGAAGCTACTGCTCTTGAATTCTCATTTTGATCATGAGGATGTTAACAAAAGTCAACTCATACAAAACAAGAACAAACATCTTATTGATTGATTAAAATGCATTAAGTACGTGAATCGCATTTCTGTGTGTTATATTTTTGTGTCCTCACACCATGTATCACACGCCTTTTACCTCCAGGTAGGCACTTAACAACTGTTGTTTCTGGCCCGATTGTAGCTATGTAAAAAAGTATGTCAGTAAAAAGGCTATGAAGACATGTACCAGAATGGTCACCTTTCTAGTTACTGAGACTACAGATGATTTTAAAGTTCATTCTTCATTTATATATCCTCACATTTTCTACAATAAACCTTCATTGCTTTGTTAATGGTTGAAAAAGCTTTTTTTTTAACACAAATACTTACACTGCTGCTATATTTGGTCAGTGAGTGATGTAAATATTCTGTATTTTGGTCCCATCGCAACAGAAGCTAAAAGAAAATTTCTAACTGGGAACTTTAGTTAAGGAACAAGAGTGTATTTTCATCATTAACAGGACTTTATCCCCAATATATTGGGTCTATTAAAACAATTAATACAGGATATTATATCTAGTCCCTGGTAATCTATGGAAATTTGTGGTAAACCTATCTTGAAACTATAGAAATAATAATTTAAAAAAAATCTTTGAGCAACTAGGGACTTTTCTCTAATAGACTATGGCTGTCAAGATGAAAGCAAACCAATCCATGTTCTACAGAGACTCTCCTTAATTACAACAAGAGAGTCTTCTTCCTGGAGGGTTATGTACGTGAGCATTTTCCTCCCACCACTGTTATTCAGGGATGTGGTCAGGCACACTTGCACTTGCAGGAGTGTGCCTTTGATTCTCCTGTTTCTGACTAAACCACTACAAGTCAGAATATTGTGTGGAAGTGGATTTACGGACTAATCTACATGAAGCAAGATCACTTAGTATGCGGGAAGTGCACTGAGGTTTTTCCTTTGAAGTCTCTTCAAGGGAAAGTTTTTGCTTCCCAACAGCATAGGGATGATTCTCCTGAACTGTGCTTTGCATTTATCAATTTGTGGAGGTTATAGCCAGAGAAAAACTACAAAGACTCACATTCAGCAAGCATCTAAAACCTTTTCCATGTGGGGACACTCGATGCCGAGGTGATCCGGGGTAGAGGTGAATGGCAGGAAAAGCCAAGGACATGATAAACTTAGCTGCCCTAAGTGTATACTTTACTTTTATTCTTTAACATTTAAAGTATTAAAATATAAAATATTTATAATCCTCTCACATACAAAGTTTAACAGGCTTTATTATTTTTTTTTTGGTGCAAATATTGCTGCTACATTTGGTCAGTGAGTGATGTAAATGCTCCCTATTTTGGTTCCATTGCCATGGAAGCTAAATACACACACACACACACACACACACACATAACTGGAAACTTTAGGTAAGGACTATGAATGTATTTTAATCATTAACAAGACTTTATCTTTAATATATTGGGTCTGTTAAAACCAAGTAATACAGGATATTATATCTTAGTCCCTAGTAATGTATGGAAATGTGTGGTAAACCAATAGCAAAACTATGGAAATCACTGGAAAAAATCATGAATCTGTTGCTGATTATGATGATAATGATGATGATTGAATGTTCTTCAAGCACTATTAATCTCTATAATTCTTAAAACCTTTTTATATTTTATTCCTCAAACAACATTATCTTAGGGGTTAAAATGGGGCCAAAATAACAATAATTGCTTCTTACTTTTTTTTTTTTTCCTTTTTATGGCTGCACCTGTAGCATATGAAAGTTCCCAGGCTAGGGGTCAAATCAGAGTTGCTGCTGAGGCCTACGTCACAGTAATGCCATATGTGAGTCATGTCTGTGACCTCTGCTGCTCCTAAGGCAACACTGGATCCTTAACCCACTGAGCAAAGCCAGGGATCGAACCCACATCCTCATGGATACTAGTCAGGTTCTTAACCTGGTAAACCACAACAGGAACTCCAATCTCTTTTTACTTTCACATTTTCCCTTACCAGCAGTTTCAGAATCTCCAACCTTTATGCAACATCTGCATTTATTTTTGTGAGTCTCTGGGTCATGTTTCAAGGATGCTTGTCAGTTAGTCTTATTAAGTTCCAAGTATAATCATCAATTCACTTTCACATTCTGACTCAATTCCTATTTTCACTGTTACCACTACCAACAGTGCTCCACGGTATATGGAGATTCCCAGGCTAGGGGTCGAATTGGAACTGTAGCTGCTGGTCTACATTATAGACATAGCAACTCAGGATCTGAGCCATGTCTATGAACTATACCACAGCTCACAGCTATGCCAGATCCTTAACCCACAGAGCGAGGCCAGAGATTGAACCCACGTCCTCATGGATACTAACCAGGTTCCTTAACCACTGAGCCATGATGGGAACTCCCAAGCATCTCCTTGCTCTGGAAATTTTTCTGTTCTAGTAAAGTAAGGACTTAGATATGAAACAGATAAAACATGGCAGTTGTTTTGAGAAATAGAAAAGAGATTAGCCATAAAGCAAACAGGCTCATGTTGACATGAACCTTAAGTCTGAAAATGATGGTAATTACCCTCACCAAATTTGTAGAATTCTATAGAATTCTATGAATTGCGGCATCAGTTCCAGGTCAGTGATGTTCAAGATGCTTTGGGTTTCATGGACTGAAAGAATGGGGAAACTATTACTAGGGTTATTCAAGGTGAAAGGAATTTATAAACATAAGCCGTCTAGAAGGTCTCCATGTGCTTATGTTGTCTTGGAACTCAGATTCTTTCATGACTGCTGAGAAAGGGAAATATTGCCTCATTAAGTCAGCAAAGTAATTACCTGAAAGCTTCAAAAGGGTTGCACACTTTATGTTACTGTCATGATATCATCTCTCTCGCAGAAAATGCTTAAGGGAAGGAAGCATATCTTCATTTTTATTTCTATCAAAGTGTGAGCTCAGAGTTTTGAACAGATCGAGCCCATAAACACTTTTTTGTTTGTTGAAATAAAGAAGCAAAAGACTAAATTTGCCTTAGAAAAGTCATGTGACTATGTGTATATGACTATGACATGGTTTCACCAACTACTTCTGATGGCACCTCATCTTCCTAGCAGCTACTATGGGCCTGCTGTCAGCAGAGTAATCCCCTGTATCCAGAACTCTAGGGAGGGCAGCACTTTGGCCCCGAAGAAAGGGCCAGCATTCTGATTGCTGAAAGAATAGGGTAGAAGGGTTCTGCAGTTTCTCCATTGTGAATGTTCTGGCAACACTGGTTGAACGGAGTTACTTGTTCCCTACATATTGCCTGTCTTTTGTCAAATTGCCGTTATTTAGTGCACCAAGATAGCTGTTTCTGTATTAAGGTTTTACCTTGTTTTTCCTTCCACGTGTTTGGTCTGGTATAGCCAGAGACCAATAGACTTTATTCTTAGAATTGATGGCAATTCAGAACGCCATTTACTGAGGGCTTTGTCCTGCCACTTTCTGTTAAATGGAACGAGGGTGGAAATGCGGGTGAACATCGTGCAGACACGGGCTCCGACACTGCAGTTTCTCACAGGCTGCTGGAGAGAACGATCATTAGGTGGGTCAAGCAAGCTCAGGATTTCAGTTTGGGGAGCCTCACTGAATTTGAATTAGTTCTGTGGTTGTGAGGAAGGGGGCTGAGCTAGTGCTATTCCATATGGGCAATAGAAGCTAGGGAGGAGAGAGGCAGGCTCCTGGGGAAGAATGCTAAGACATCTCTCAATTCTGAGATGGATCATACAACAATCTTCCTCTTTTAAAAAGTCATTAAAGGGTTATATCCAAATCCAGATTGGAAAGACACCTGCAGAGAAGTTTATAAGTAGTAAGTGCCGACTTAGAACAAGCACAAGGCAAGCTTTCAACACGTTTATTTGTGAATGCTTGGTGTGTGTCGAGCCTTTTCTTACTGAAATTTAATGTCACTAAAAGTCTGCAGTTTGTTGGAATGGAAACAACATGAGCTGCTGATAATCAAGTGACCTTGAAATATTATCTAACCTTTTGGACTTCCGTTTTCTTGGGAATAAAATGGAATAATAATTCTTACTTTACTTGATTATTAAACAATACTTTTCCTTAGAGTTACAGCAAAAGTTGCAAATGTGAGAACAGGTGATAGATGAATCCTCTTTTATTCTAAAGATTAAGTTGAGCAGGAGCTTAGGAGTCTCTCCAGGGTTTACTATGACCTTCAACCTCCCATCTTCATTGGCTTTTAAAGAGAGAAGACAAGAGGATTTGTGAAATATCACAGGAATAAGAGTTTCAGGTAGCAGGGGTGCAAAGGCATTTTGTCTCCTCTTTCTGACAGGGCACTGAGGGTGTGCTCTCCACCTAGGTTCAGATTAGTAAGGTGAGTTCTCAAGAAGATACTCAAAGAGACATCCTGCATGAAGGTGATATAGGGCAAGATGGGAATGGCTGGGAAGGCCTGGAAGTTTGCCCTTAAAAGTGAGGGCCATGTGAGGATATAGCAACTCACCCAGAAGAAGGTGGAGGCATGCAGAAGGAGGAGAGAAGGAGTTCAATGGTGGCCGTACCCCCAACATGTGGCAAGAATACATACATTTCCTCTGGCCCTACTGGGTACTATTAAATGCAGTCAGTCCTGTGACAAGGAGATTTTAGCCACAAGAGTCAAGTTAGATGCTCAGCTGGAACTGGTGTCAGGGAAGCCTTGAGACGTCAGTCCACTGCCCATTTTGGGAAATTGCAGTGCAGAAGATGCTGTGTGTGTGTGTGTGTGTGTGTGTGTGTGTGTGTGGAGTGTCACCTGGAGAAACTCACTTGCTCTCTGACACACAGCTTTGGAATCAAGGGTATCAGCAGCTGAATGCATCACTATCAACAACTTTTTGCCATTCTCTTCTGATTCTCAATACTTCCTGTCCACTCTGCTCCGTACCAAGTTCAGGCCTATATGCACAAATCAGTAGGAGGGGCATCAGGATTGCAGAAGGCAGCAAGTGGTGCACACGTGGTACATAGCAAGCACTCAAAGGGTATGCTTGTTTGTACATGATCACAATGACTCGGTGAAAGAGAAGTATTTGTTTTATATTTGCTATGCCATTGCACGAGTTTCACTGTTACTATAATAAGGTCGCTTTTGAAAAATTCATCATAAAATGGACCTCTTTCTTTATAGAGAATATATTCCTTGCTGCTGACTTAAATAATCAAACTAGATTTTTATCACTCTGAAAATATTTTCCTAACAGTTCTACTAAAGCATACAAGTCATTAAAAAAAATCATACAAAGACAACTAGAACTAGAGGTGAACAAGTCACAAATATTTTCAGTTCTGGTTTATTGGCATTAAGTTCTAAAGGAAAAAAGGAAAAAAAAATGCAAAGCTAGGAAACACTGAACAGAAAAATCACTTATAAAAAAAAGTGTCCTAATTCTTCTTTTTTTTTTTCTACTGCCTTTCCAACATTTTTGAAGTTATATCTTCATGGGATTTTTATAATTTATTCAAGTATTCATGGATTTTCTATATACTATAACTCAGTGGACATGTACGCAGAGCTTGTAACTTGCTTGTGCTATACTGAGAGAGCGTGGAGAGAAAAAGACACAGAGGCAGCAAAATAATAGCTCAAATCTCCACTAGAAACCATAAAATAAGAAAATACTTGCAAAACATGCAGAACTACACAGCACAATTGGTAGCACTTTTAATTAAATTAATAGTAGAACTAATAGTAATGTTGGTAATGCAACATTTTTGTTATTGTCTTTTAAATTCATTATAATATTTAAAAAATAAAATATTAGCACATACTTTTATATTCTGAGCTGTACTTGTTCAGTTTCAGCCCGGGGCGTTGTTTCTGAGGTATCTTCTGCAGAAAATATGTAGGTCATATTTTCTAAACCTTTACAATAGTCCCCACAATTATTTATCTGATCTCTACATACAACTTGATTTTACATGGTTCCTCCTGGTCTTTTCTTCAGACATTTAACCTTTTTTTTTTTTTCCTGGTGATATGAAGAGGTAAGGATAGAAATCATTCCTTTTCTTAACAGGGTCAGGAAAATATAGATTCTTTTTTTTTCTTTTCTTTGGTGGGTAGAAAGGACTGAATGGTGTACAACATTTTTTCACTAACAATTGGCCCATTTTACTATTAATTGACTGCTAAAAATCCTTCATTTAAGATTATTAGCATATATTCTCATTTCTAGTAATGATAAATTGGGATAGTCAGATCAAGCCTTCCATGAAAATGCTTAAAAACTCCTTAAAAATATTAAATTGCTGACAAGAAAGTAAGGAGCTCCTTGGGCAACATCTAAGAGGAAACAAAAGAGAGAGAAACGACCAGAGCACCTAATGACCACAGTCACGTTAGCCCTGAGCTTCTTTGTGGATCTCAGTGATCCTGGGCCCATGGCTGCTCAGAAAGAGGCATCAAAAAGAGAACCCTCTAAGAGTTCCCATCGTGGCTCAGTGGTTAACTAACCTGACTAGTATTCATGAGGATGCAGGTTTGATCTCTGGCCTCCATCAGTGGGGTAAGGATCAGCATTGCTGTGAGCTGTGGTGTAGGTCAGAGACAAGGCTCAGAACCCAAGTTGCTATGGCTGTGGCACAGGCCAGCAGCTGCAGCTCTGACCGGACCCCTAGTGTGGGAACCTCCATATGTCCAAGGTACAGCTCTAGAAAGACCAAAGGGGGAAAAAAAAGAGTACCCTTTATGTGAGTCTTAGTAGAGATGAATGAGATCTTCACCTTCACTATCCACCACAGTGGATGGCAGAGAAATGGATACCTTGTGCCTTCGTTGGTTTTCCACAGAAGCTGACTGTAGAGTCAGATTTGAGTGCAAGTAGTTTATTGGCAGGTGAGGGGATACTGTATTGGCAGCCTGTGTTCCGCCTTTATGAGTGACACAGGCATTCCAGGACACCTATGAATGTGGTTGAAGTTGGCTCTCAGGTTAAGTTCCTCTTCAGAATTGGTCCTCAGGTAGAATGAGCTCCTCATGCAAAGTCATCCCACTCCCTGGCAGCAGCCCACGTACAATTACTGGTTTCTGCAGAGGATATGAAGGCCTGCCATCTTGCCTTAATGTGGGAAAATTCTGAAGGGTGTTCTAACTCCAGAGTTCCCTGTGGGGTCATCTGGGGCCTCTGCTGCGATTGTAGTAAGGCTGATTTTTTCTCTCTGCCTAATCCTGCTTGATCTTTCTTCATAGTTGGAGAAAGTACTCTCCAATAAGCCTCCTTTGTATGAAATGTCAGAGTCCCAGAGTTTGTTTCCTGGGAAACCAAACTCTGACAGGAAGTGACCTCAGGGTGTAAGGCTATGAGCCAGGGAAGGGAACAGAGTTGATATGGGTTATGGTAAGCAGCTGATTACTGCTCAGGGCAAATGCAGCTCAGCCTCACTGCAGAGTCTTGGGAACAGTGCTGAACTTCCTCAGGAGACAGGGAAACTGGAATTTTCCACCAAGTTCCATACATCATTGATTGAGAATTGTTTTTAGAGTTGTCAATTGCCATGTCCCTTGCATCATCTGAAAGATACCAGCACTCTTCCACTGTTTTGCAAATTTGATGAAATTTGTAAACGTACAGAAACAAAATGCTTAGAAAAGCTCAGGAAGAGAAGTACAAAGAAAAATACCCCAAGTCACATAATAATCTGTTGTTCAAAACATGATAAAGATGTGCATCCCTATGTATATGTGCCTTAGGATGGCCCATACTATGGAACCATTGGCAAAGAAGATCTTTAAGGGAGTTTTAACAGCTCAACTTGTAGGCATTTTGGGCGCATATTTTTGTTTATAAAGATGAACACAAGCAAGATTTCAGGCAAACAATAAGCAAGAAATTTCCCTTTATCTTGGAAGTTTATTACAATCCATTGAACACCCTGGAATGTATGGAATCAGAGAGTAAGATCAAGAAAAATGGCTGAACACAAAAAATTAGGAATTTGACCATCAATCAAAGTTTGCACTATTTCATAGCATCAGGCAAGATTAAAATTCCAAAGTTGGAGTTCCCGTTGTGGCTCAGTGGTTACCAAACTCGACTGGTATCCATGAGGACGTGGGTTTGATCCCTGGCCTTGCTCAGTGGATTAAGGATCCAGCATTGCCATGAGCTGTGGTGCAGTCACAGATAGCTCAAAGGCCACTTTGCTGTGGTTGTGATATAGGCTGGCAGCTATAGCTCCAATTCATCCTCTTGCCTGGGAATCTCCATATGCCATGAGTGTGGCCCTAAAAAGACAAAAAAAAAAAAAAAAAAAGAAATCCAAAGTTGTCATGGATTTTAGAATATTTAAGGTTAAATATAAAACTTCTATTTAAGTCAGAAGTTTTATATTTTAGACTGTGAATAAGTCAATGGACGGTTTAGTATGTTGCAAATGGAGTTTTGTTTACTATTAAAAATAAAGTGGTCCTCCCTAAAAAAAAAAACCCTAAAATTCTGAATATATAAGATTTTGAAAATAGATAAAATAGTAAAACATTTATTTTTAATACTTATTATATTTTTGTTTTACATTATAGTTCATTACAAGATATTGAGTATAGTTCCCTGTGCTATAGAGTAGGACTTTGTTATCTACTTTATATATGGTAGTTTCTATCTGCTAATCCCAAACTTGTAATTTACCTCCCGCCCCTTTTGGCAACTTTAAGTTTGTTTTCTATCACTATGAGTCTGTTTCTGTTTTGTAAATAAGTTCAACAATATTTATTGCATTTTAACTCATATATTTAAAATCACATTACCTAAAAATACCTAAAAATACATTAACTAGAAATACTGCTTTTATCCATTTCACTATACATGAAACAATATTCAAACTCTCTGGTACTACTAGAGCCACTTTGGCATAAAGGTTGTCATAAAATTAAAAAATATAAAAACGTGATAAGGAAAAGAAGCTTAAAATAAGCAGAGAGAGAGAAAAAAAAAAAAAAGACATTACATACAAAGGAGCAATGATAGTTGTAACAGACTTCTTGTCAGAAACTATGAAACCCAGTATAGAAAGTAACAGAGTCTCTGAAGTAATGGGAAAAAAAAAATCAAACTAGATTCTATACCCAGAAAGAATATCTTTCAAACATGAGGGTAAAAGCCATTGCCATTAGATCTGCACTACATGGAATATTAAGTAGGTTCTGAAGACGGTAGATAAATGGTCTCATATGTAATTCAGAACTACTCAAAAGGATAGATAGTGCCAGAAATAGTAGACTGTGGCATAGTCACAGGACAGAATGCCTTTCAGCAATATGAAGAAATAACTACTGATGCACAGAACATCAGTAAGTGAATATCAAAAGAAGATTTGCTGAATGATGCATATTCATCTTATTTAATTCCATTTATACAAAGCTCCAGAACAGTCAAAATTAATCTATGGTAAACAATATAAGAATAGCATTTTTTTCAGTTTTTTTTTTTTTTTTTTTTTTAAGGCTCAGGAATTGACTGGAAAGGAATATGATACTTTCTTAACAAGATGGCAATATTTTACATCTTTGATAGAAATTTGAATTTAGGAGGTTACATATTTTTCAAAATTCAGTGGATGAATATGTCAGACTTATTCATTTCACTTAAGTTAAATTTCCCTCCTAAGTAAAAAACTAAACAAATATTGAACACAAGTTGATGATATGAATGCTATGAGGAGGGCTTTGGCTCTCTGCAATTTACTGTGAAATGTATCATGTAAGAGGATGATTAGGAGTTCCCATTGTAGCTCAGCAGGTTAAGAACCTGATGCAGTCTCTGTAAAGATGCGGGTTTGATCCCAGGCTTTGCTCAGTGGGTTAAGGATCTGGCATTCTCACAAGCTGCAGTATAAGTCACAGATGTGACTCCACCCTTGTATTGCTGAGGCTATCATGTAGGTCAGCAGCTGCAGCTCTGATTCAACCTGGGAACCTAGCCTTGGAACTTCTATATGCCACAGGCGTGACTGTAAAAAGGAAAAAAAAGAATGATTAATAGATTATGGGGTAAAACGATGGATTGGATGGGTACCTGATAAAACACATATAATAATATGTTAATGTAGAATCTAAATGAAAGGTATTCATTGTAAAATTATTTCCAGTTTCCCTCTATAATTGAAATTATCCATAATAAAATTTTGAAAAACCTCCATCACAAAGGGAAAAATGTTAAAACCAAAATTATAAATATTCTAGAAGTTAATATTAGAAAATATTTGATGTTGTAGATTTCTTATCTAGGACAAGACATAAGGAAATGAACCATAAAATAATAACCTGACAAAGTCAACCACCTTGACCTCAACCACTTTGAGTTCAACAGCTTCTCTTTATCAAAAAGACAGCATTAATAGAGCAAAAAATGAACTATTGAGTGAAAGATGATATTTGCAACACATATTACTTGACAAAAACTAACTCCAAACTGTACAAAGAACCCTCACAAACCAATTAAAAAAAACAACAACCAAGCAACACAAAACAAAAATTAAGCAAAAAGATTGAGTGGACATTTCACCAAAATAATTTCAATCAAAATAATTGTTAACTTATGATTAGTAAATTAAAACCACAGCAAGAAACCATAAATATCTCAATAGATCATGTAAAATTACAAAGTCTAAAACACATCATCCTGTTGATATGTGGACCAATGAAACTATTCAAAATTGTTGGTATTTGGTAAAATTACTTTGGAAGATTATTTGGTACTATCTAATAAAATTGAACACAGGCACATTCTATGGTATGTTTTCCCTATCTCTATTTGTACACATGAGAGAAAATCTCACTTATATGCACCAAGCTGTCTTTGTAACAAACCTTTATTAGCCTTGTACATGACAACTTTATCCCTAAAAAAAATCCCCAAATAAACCAACCAACCAACCAATCATTCTGGATAGAAAATAAACATAATGTTGAAAAGAATCAAGAAACGAAATGAATAAATGGTATGAGTCATCCACATGTAGTTTAAAAACAGGCAAAACTAATCTAGTAGTGTATAAATAATCATTAAAACATACCCCTCAAAAGCCACAACATGATCAAGACCAAGGTGAAGGATAAGGGTCCATTTAAAGAGCAATGATGGTGCTGTGGTTGGGCAGGGCATGTGGTGGCAGTGCTACTTGGGTGCTGGCAGTATTCTATTTCTTGACCTGGATGGAGCTTATATGGGTAATCATTTGAATTGGTAAACTGTACAGATACATGTTTAATTCACTCTTACTTATATTTCACAATCTATTCTGTATTTTAAAAATAATACAATACTATTGATAATACTATGACTATATATTTTATTATAATATACTATTTTTTTTAATGGAAGCTTACCCCTGACTTTCTACAATCTCTCTAGCAGTCTTTAGAGCTACCCTCTCACTCTCCACCCCCATGCCTGCCCACTGCCCCCCCCCACTTATTCCACAGATGCTGTGAAGCAGGAAATACTTGCTGCCACATCATTGGTGATTTGCCACAAAGAGACACAATTTGGATCTAAATCCTGATGTGCCCTTCCAACATAAGTCTGTGAGCCCTTGACCATAGGGGTTCTGTGCCATCTAGTTGATGTCAGCTCCCTTCTACCCTCTTCCACATTTGACTCATAGTCATCAAACATGAGAATGTGGCAGGTTCTGGGATGTATAATGAAATACTAATAATTAAGGAACATAATTATTTTTAAGAATGAGCTAAGTCTTATTAAGTACTTATTACGGGCAGGGAGTGTTTTGAATGCTTTAGGTATGTTACTCTTTTAATTCTCTTAGTGATTCTCTGAAGTAGGAGCAATCCTTTTTCTTATTTGACAGTTTAGAAAATGGAGGCACATACAAGTAAAGTAACTTGCTAGAAGTCACAGAGTACGTATGTGTCAGGGCTGGATTTCAAACTCAGATGTTTGCTCTCCACTTCCCACTCTTTGCTTCTATGCTATTGCATAAGAAACAAGTTCTTAAATATTATCTTTGTTTTGCAACTGTGATGGTGTTATTTATAATATAGCAGGGGGGATTAAGTGACACATTCAGATTAAATTTTCATCAATATCGAACATAGAGTATATCTTTAAAGTCAATAGTTACTTGAATGATTTGATAGTATATATGGAAGAATTAATAGTAATGAATGAGTTTTGAACCAAGGTGACTACAATAAACTACATAACTTCACTGCCAAACGATGGCTCTTTAATTCTACAAATAATTTAAGATATTAACCTTCAATTACATAAAGGAAGTTTAAATGTCAAGCTGAATAAGTTAGTTGCCTCCCCTTCAGATGAGCTACAGAGGTTAAAGAAGATCTTATATTTTTGCTTTTACTCTCTTTTATTTTTCACTGGGATAACACAAATATTCTTTTCCCAGAATAACTTTAAGAGTTGCCAAAATGTCAATGAACAGTTGTTGGGATTTTTTTTTTCTCTTGTCATTTTTATAACAAACTTAGCTCCTGGATCTATTTAACAAAGCCAGTATCACTGCACCCCTCCCAAACCCAAATGGAGAATATTAATAATCCTTATTACTATGAATTTTATACTATATTGCTACACACCTTAAACGTGAGCAGAATAATAATATTCATCTTGCAAGATTGTTAAGAACAGTAAATAAAGAATTGTGCCTACTTCTCAGCGAGACTTGAAACTCCACCAGAGTGTGAATAAGCCAGCTCAGAGCAAGAGCATCTCGTATGAGGTAGAGAGGCAGAGAGCCAGGTTCTGCCATCTGAGGAATGTCACTTGCGCACAGTGCTCTGCTGAGATCTGGAGCCAGGAGTGAAAAGGTCTTTAAAATTATGTCAGGCCCCTCCACAGGCTTGGAGGTCAATCCAGCTAAAATTCTGTGGCCCCTGATCCAGTGGGGGCCCGAGAACAAATTTATCCTGAAAGGCAGAAGAGGATGAAAACCTTCTTGTGGAAAAGCCATGAAAACAAAATTCCACTCCTGAAATATATGCTAAAAGAGAAATGCTTAACCTCAGGAGTCGAGCAGGTTTTGGGCTTTTGGCCAATAAAAGTCAAAAGCCATAACTGGCAAGAGCAAGGCTGTCGGAACTGAAATGACAGATGAAAACGCTACCACAGATAAAAGTAACAAGAAAGGTCATATGAATTGAGAACCTAATCAATTAACGTGTGTTGTTACTTTTATACCTTATCTATGTTTTTACAAATGAAAAAAGTCAAATTAAGATTTATACCCAGTGTGAAACATATAGAAAGTGGTTGGTCCGTGACTAAATTATTTTCTATCATAGTAAATTACACAGTAATCACAGTCTCTAACTTCACAGAAGCCCTCAGTATACCCTGCAATCTTCGTATGCTTTTCTCATCCATCACCTCTTTTTTCCTAGGTGGCTGTCACTGACTAGCTGTCTAACTTCAGGAAAGGCAATTTACTTCTCTGTCTTGGTTTTCTTATCTATAAACTGAGAATAATAATAATAATACTCACCTCACAAGGTTGTTAACAGGATTTTGAAAAGCTAATAAAAATATAGCTCTTAGAATAGTGCCTGAAGCATAGCAGGAGCTATAGAAGTTGGTGACTCCCTTTCTTATTTCATTGTGAAAAGCCTCCATGAAAAGAATACTTCCTTAGGCTCTGTTGCTGGACCACACCTACCACCTGGATTGATGCCAATCCTCTTGTACCTGGGCTAAAGAGCTTTATTCCTATCTGGAGCCAATCTTTGCACTTTTAAATTGTTAACGCATCTCCTACTTAAGGTCATCACTTCATCCTTTTCTCTCTATGCATCATCAAATTGTCTTTCCCTGCTGAGTCACTGCTATCAGCATAAAAACACACTGCAATATCTTTTCACCTAAAAACGAAGATAACACAGTCCCTTCAGCCTTTGTTTCATTTGTGTCTCCCACCTACCCTCATCCCTGAAATAAAACTTAATGAAAGCGTTATTAGGGTTATGATGTTTTATTTCTCCAACTCCTCTCTCTTGATTACATCATAATTGATTCTTTTTTTTTCATTTTTTAAAAAGTTTTATTGAAGTAAAGTTGATTTACAATGTTGTGATCATTTTTGCTATATAACAAAGTGATTCAGTTATACATACACACATATATCCATTCTCTTTCAGATTATTTTCTCACATATATTATCGTAGAATATTGGGTAGAGTTCTCTATGCTACATGGCAGGTCCCTGCTGGCTAATCATTCCATATACCTCAGTGTGCATATGCCAATCCCAAACCCCCAGTACCTCCTCACCTCCACCACCTGTCCCCTTTGGTAACCATAAGTTTATTTTCAAAGTCTGTGAATCTGTTTCTATTCTGCAAATAAGTTCAATTGTATCCTTTTTTCAGGTTCCACATGTAAGTGATCATATGATGTTTGTCTTTCACTGTCTAACTTCACTTAGTATGATAATTTCTAGGTCCATCTATGTTGCTTCAAATGGCATTATTTCATTCTTTTTTATGGCTGAGTAATATTCCATTCTATATATGTACCACATCTTTTTTATCCATTCCTCTGTTGATGGACATCTAGACTGTTTCCATGTCTTAGCTATTGTAAATAGTGCTGAAGTGATTATTGGGGTGTATGTTATCTTTTTGAATTATGGTTTTCTTTGGATAGATGTCCAGGAGTGGGAATGCTGGATCATCTGGTATTCTATTTTCATTTCTCTAAGGAAACTCCATACCGTTTTCCATAACTCAGCTGACACTTCTACCAACAGTGTGAGAGGGTTCCCTTTGCTCTGCACCCTCTCCAATATTTATTTTTTTGTAGACATTTTGATGATGGCTATCCTGGCTGTTTAAAGTGGTACCTCATAGAACAGGATAGAAAGCCCAGAAATAAAGCCACACACCTATGGTCAGCTAATCTATGACAAAGGAAGCAAGAACATACATTGAAGAAAAAAAAGTCTCTTTAATAAGTGGTGCTGGAAAAAGTGGGCAGCGACATGTAAAAGAATGAAATCAGAACACTCTCTGACACGATACACAAAAATAAACTCAAAGTGAATGAAAGACCTAAATATAAGATCAGATACTATACAACTCTTAGAAGAAAGCATAATAGGCTGAATACTCTCTGATGTAAACCACATCTTCTTAGATCCACCTCCTAGAGTAATGAAAATAAAAACAAAAATAACCAAATGGGACCTAATTAAACTTAAAGGCTTTTACACAGAAAAAGAAACTATAAACAAAACAAAAAGAAAACCCACAGAATGGGAGAAAATTTTTGCAAGTGAGGTGACCAACAAGGGATTCATCTCCAAAACATACAAACACCTCATGAAGCTCAATATCAAAAAAATAAACAATCCAATCAAAAATGGACAGAAGATCTAAATAAATATTTCCCCAAAGAAGACACACAGATGGCCAAAAAACACATGAAAAAATGCTCAACATTGGTAATTATTAGAGAAATGCAAATCAAAACTATTATGAGGTACCAATTGATTTAGTGATTTTTTTTTCTTTTTAGGGCTGCATCCACGGCATATGGAAATTCACAGGCTAGGGGTCTAATCAGAGCTACAGCTGCTGGCCTACACCCCAGCCACAGCAATGCAGGATCCAAGCCGTGTCTGAGACCTACACCACAGCTCATGACAATGCCAGATCCTTAACCCACTGAGCGAGGCCAGGGATTGAACCGGCATCCTCATGGATACTAGTCAGGTTTGTTAACCACCGAGCCATGAAGGGAACTCCCAGATTTTCTTTCCATTAAACTGCTGTTTTCATGGTCACCATAATACCTGTGTTGTAATTCAATAGTCGATTTTCCTCTATCATCATACCTGACTTAGCAATACATGATGCATTTAAACAGTATACCTTATGAAACTAAGTAAGATCCTATGGGGCCCTCCCAGAGAAAAAAGCCCTTCCATGTCCCCTGATTCTTATTTGTAGGAAAAAAAGTTTCAGCCTCCTAGACTTTCCTTGAGTTCCAAAGGGCATATCAAATAATTACTGACTGGTTTGGCAGATGAGGGAACACAGAAACAAAGGAAAAGCAGTCCAGAAACAATAGTTCAGCTATAAAGCAGTGTCCTAGTTCCTCCTTAAGGAATATATGTATAATAATCTGACACAAACCTTTGAATTCTTCTACAAGAACTAAGGCCCCTGCCAAGGTGAAGGATGGTGACTACATATTGACCACAAGCACACAGATTCCAGACTGGTTGGAAGCAGAAGGTTGATGATTGAGATTCCAGAAACACCACCCTGTTACCTCACCACCAACCAATCAAAAAAAGTCATGCATCCAGCAGCCCTCACTCTCAATTGTGCCCTTTAAAAATCTTCCCTAAAAACCACTGGGCAGTTCAGGTGTTTTGGGTATGAGCTGCCAGTTCTCCTTGCTCAGCCCTTGTGATTGACCTTTCTCTGCTCCAAACACAATTGTTTAGGTTTGTGTGGCTTCACCTTGCGTCGGGCACAGGAACTTAGGTTCAACAACACTTATCTCTCCTTAAAAGACTATCTTCACTAGGCTTCTAGAACATCATATTCCCCTGAGTTTTATTCTGTGGACCTGTCTTTGCAGATTTCCCCTCATTGTTTCTAAATATTCAAATGTCACAGTGCTCAGTCCATGGACTTTTGATTGTTTTCCTTTACCTAATCTTACTCTTCTGGTGGTCATCTTTACTCATTGCTTCAAAATGCATTCTATAAATTGATGGACACTCAAACAGAATAGTTCTTCAAATTATTTGTGGAAAGAATGACTCAAAGTTTTGCCTCTTTTCTTTATGTTATATGCTGTACTCCAATGTGTAAGCATTTTTACCATATGAGCTTCTTCTGTCCTTGTAACAAAGCTGTAATCTATATTATAAAAATTCATATTGGAGTTTTCTTGTGTCACAGCAGATTAAGGATCTGGTATTGTCACTGCAGTGGCTCTGGCTACTGCTGTGGTATGGGTTTGATCCCTGGCTCAGGAAATTCCACATGCTGTGAGCATGGCCAAAAAAAATTATTTTTAATTCATATATAAATAATATACTATAAAGTGTTAAGTGACTTGGGGATTATTCAGATGGTCCTAAATCCCATCATTCTAGATATATGTTGCTGTGCAATTCAATGAAAATATAAATAATACCTTTTTACTTGATGAAAATTACAGAAAATTCCCCAAACTTTTGGTCTACTGGATGGTGAGTTTAAAAAAGAGTTCTACAAATGCTCAGTTTTTTCATTTCCTTTCTTTCTTAGCATTTAAATTTGATTCACTAAAGATTATTGAGTGCTACCCTGAGTTAACACTGGAGGTAGAACAATATAAAATTCATGGGATTTGTTTTTAACAATTTTGCTATCTCTGTCAGACTCACTGAAAGTATATGTCTAACATTATTTTTATTCATGATCATGTTGAAAATAACTAGTTATAAGTTAAGGCTTTAGATTTGTAAGATCTAAATCCTTTAAATGCTTTTAAATCATTGAAAACTATCTTTTGAATGCTTTTCTAGAGATAAAGAATGATCTATTAACTTTTCATAGAAATGCATGAAAACATGCAATGCAAAAAGGAATGAAGGAGTTCCCATCATGGATTAATGGAAATGAATCTGACTAGGAACCATGAGGTGGTGGGTTCGATCCCTGGCCTCACTCAGTGGGTTAAGGATCCGGTGTAGCCGTTAGCTGTGGTGTAGGTTGCAGATGTGGCTCGGATCCCACGTTGCTGTGGCTCTGGCGTGGGCCAGTGGCTACAGCTCCAATTAGACCCCTAGCCTGGGAACCTCCATATGCTGCGGGTGCAGCCCTAAAAAGACAAAAGAGGAAAAAAAAAAAAAAAAAAGGAATGAAGCCCAGAAGAACTATTAGGGTCAGGATGAAGAAATGATTCGGGTGAATCCAGGGTGATTTGGGAGCAGGTGTTAAATATATAAAAATCTATCATCTCTGGAACCACAACACAATGTGTCCATGGCTTTTCCACTATTTATATTTCCATTCTTTTCATATTTCTTGCATGTTTCTAGTCTCCCATTACTCAAGTCTTTCCCAGTTCTGAATACTCCTTTGACTTTGATTATAGGATATTTTCTAGAAATTACATGGTAGACACAGATACTAATAGGAGGTTCCCACTATTTTTAGGCAAAAGCTTGTTGCTCCCTTTTTTTGGACACAAATCTTTGACCTTCCTTTAATTGCACTGATTGTCTCTATCCCTGCCTGCCTTCTCTGTATCCATTGTCTTGTAGGCCAGTGCACTGCAGCTGTCTCATTTATATAATTCAGCGAATGTTCAGAGAGACAGAATTGTGAACACAATTGTTTCTAGCTGTAAATAGAAGCAAGTTGCATTGTGCGTTTCTGGGTAATTTCATCTGTGGCTTCCATTCAGATGGAATGTTCTCCTCTCAGAAACAATTTACTTCTTCCCTCTTTTGCCCCTGCCTCACTAAAATGTTTGTGATCCATAGACTTAGGAAAAACTTTTATTTAAATTTGCTAATTCTAGCTCTGCATTCTCTCCACCTTTATGTTATGCACACCACCTTTTAATGCTCCCTTTAAAAGTGGAGTAAAGAATCTGAACAGCAGCAGGCAGCAAATTACAGAGGAACTATGTACTTCTCAAGGATTAACATATACATACTACTGTATCTAAAAAAAGAGAAACAACAAGGACCTACTGTATAGCACAGGAAACTAGACTCAGAATCTTGTACTGACATATAAAGGAAAAGAATCTGAAAAAATATATGTTTGTATAACTGAATCACTTTTCTGTACACTTGTAACTAATTCAATATTGTATTAACTATAGTTCAATTTAAAATAAAATGAAATAAAGTAAATCTAAAGAAAAACTAGAATGGATTTAATATCATTTCTATTGAAATTTATTAACTTTATTCAATGCCGAATGTGCTGAAGTGTCACATAACCATTTATGCTAATGTTAATTACAACAGCATTAACAACACAACTATCTCAGGAAGCACATTTAAGGATCAAGAACCAATAGGCAGTGGAGCTTCTTGAGGGAAGGAGGTGGGGACCCTGCTCCACCCACATGCTGTGGCTAGTAGGGACTACACAGGTGGTGACTTATCTTAGTGTCTGAAGTCACTCTTTGATTGGCGGTCAGAGAATCACTGCTGTTTTAGGCTTCCTGTGAGTCTACTACTCACACCACCAGAATATTAATTTAAGCAGAATATAGGGAGCAAGGGTCATAGAACAGGCTTAAAGGGGAAGCATGCCATCTTTCAGGAATTCTTGAAAGTGGACTTGTAACTGTAATAGAAAGGCATCTTTCAAGAATAATTTACAGAACTATCTTGGTTTTGTGGTTTTTTGGTAAATTAAAACATGTTATGTTTAAATATTATTCTCAAAGAACTATGAATCTCCTTGATGAATCATTTTATGTCTATCACAACACCATACTCATAAAGGAACTCTACAAATATTCTAATTAGAATGTCTTTAACAACTATTCCTATAAGAAATCCAGAAGCCTTTATTAATTCATGATGTGATTCAATCTAGCTATGAAACACTGGGAATATGAAGACTCATATATCATTGACTTCAGATATCTTAAATGATACAGACCACAGTGAGCTTTGTGCAATCATGGCAAATGGGCAGTCAAGAGAGGTGAATTGAATGACTATTTTGTGTAGAGCACTTTACAAGCTACAGTGGGGAAGAGAGAGAAGAATAAGATACACATCCTTACCCGTGTTTAAAATATGACAAACCACCTCTTTCTAAGAGATTGTTAAATTCAAAATGCTTTGATTGGTACCTTTTTTGCTTCCTTTTTTTTGGGGGGGGAGGGTGCATCTGCAGCATATGAACCTTCCCAGGTTAGGGGTTGAGCTGGAGCTGCAGCTTCTGACCTATGCCACAGCAACTCCAGATGTGAGCCACATCTACAACCTACACTGCTTGTGGCATTACTGGATCCTTAGCCCACTGAATGGGGCCAGGGATCGAACCTGCATCCTCATGGATCCTAGTCAGGTTTGTTACTACTAAGCCACAATGGGAACTCTTCTTGCTTCCATTTTGGACTGCCAAGAGCCCCAAATGATCCATGAAATTACTCAAGTGTTCTAGGATAAATGTCCTTACCTAATGAGAAAAAAAATATTTGTATTTATTAATTTACTGAGAAGAAAACAACTTAATTCTAATGAGGATTTTTTTTCTCAGAGGACTTTATCTTTTCTCTTTAATTCTTAATCCATTATAAGCTGGAGAATGCTAATGGCTCTATTTTCTTCTACAAATATTTCCTTTTTTAAAAGTGCAATGTTTGATCTACAACAGTATTCAGGTTTTAGGTTAAAACTGCACAAATACACACACACATTAAACAAAAGTAAACATAATGAGCCATTTCCTGATGGAAAAACACATCGAGTTAGGTGCAGATTGCTACTGCAGTTCTCTAGTCTGTGCTATTTAATCATTGCTAATTCTATTCTTTAAATAACTCCTATTTTCTAAGTTCAATAAAGAAAAGGAAACACTAAACATAATGAAAAGACAATCCACAGAATGGGAAAAAAAATATTTGCAAGTGAATCGACTGACAAGGGATTAACCTCCAAAATTTATATACACCTTCTGCAGCTCAATACCAAAAAAAAAAAAAAAAAACCATCAAAAAATGGGCAGAAGATTTAAACAGGCAATTCTCCAAAGACATGCACATGGCCAAAAATCACATGAAAAGATGTTCAACATCACTCATTATTAGAGAAATGCAAATCAAAACCACTCTGAGGTACCACCTTACACCAGCACCTTACATCATCAAAAAGTCTACAAACAATAAATATTGGAGAGGGTGTGGAAAAAAGGGAACCCTATTACACTGTTGGTGGGAATGTAAATTGGTGCAACCATTGTGGAAAACAGTATGGAGATTCCTCAGAAAACTAAAAATAGAATTACCATTTGATTCAACAATTCCACTCCTGGGCCTCTATCCAGAGAAAACCCTGACTCAAAAATGACACATGTTTTTTTGGTATGGAGCTGCAGAAGTTGTTTATAAATTTTGGAGATTAATCCCTTGTCATTCGATTCATTTGCAAAGATTTTCTCCCATTCTGTGGGTTGTCTTTTTGTGTTGTTTAGGGTTGCCTTTGCTGTGCAGGAACTTTGAAGTTTGAATAGGTCCCATTTGTTTATTTTTCTTTTTATTGTCAATACTCTGATAGGTGGATCTGAGAAGATATTGCTGTCATTTATGTCAGAGAGTGTTTGGCCTATGTTTTCCTCTAGGAGTTTGATAGTGTCTGGTCTTATATCTAGGTCTTTAATCCATTTGGAGTTTATTTTTGTTTATGGTGTTAGGGAGTGTTCTAACTTCTGCAGCTCCATACCAAAAAAACAAACAACCCCATCCAAAAATGGGCAGAAGATCTAAACAGACAATTCTCCAAAGAAGACATACAGAGGGCTGAGAAACACATGAAAAGATGTTCAGCGTCACTCATTATTAGAGAAATGCAAATCAAAACCACTATGAGGTACCACCTTACACCAGCCAGAATGGCCATCATCCAAAAGCCTACAAACAATAAGTGCTGGAGAGGGTGTGGAGAAAAAGGAACCCTAGTACACTGCTGGTGGGATTGTAAATTGGTGCAACCACTGTGGAAAGCAGTATGGAGATGCCTCAGAAAACTAAATGTAGAACTACCATTTGATCCAGCAATCCCACTCCTGGGCATCTATCCAGAGAAAACCACGACTCACATAGACACATGTACTCCGATGTTCATTGCAGCACTATTTACAATAGCCAAGACATGGAAACAACCTCAATGTCCATCGACAGAGGAGTGGATGCAGAAGAGGTGGTACATATACACAATGGAATATTATTCAGCCATCAAAAAGAACGAAATACCAGCATTTTTAGCAACATGGATGGACCTAGAAACTATCAGGCTAAGTGAAGTCAGCCATACAATGAGAAACCAACATCAAATTCTTTCACTGACATGTGGAATCTGAGAAAAGGACAGACTGAACTTCTTTGCAGAACAGATGCTGACTCATAGACATTGAAAAACTTGTGGTCTCCGGAGGAGACAGTTTGGGGGGTGGGGGGATGTGCCTGGGTTGTGGGATGGAAATCCTATGAAATCAGATTGTTATGATCATTATACAACTACAGATGTGATAAATTCATTTGAGTAATAAAAAAAAAAACAAAAAAAAATTGACACATGTACTCCAATGTTCGTTGCAGCATGATATACAATAGCCAAGACATGGAAACAATCTAAATGTCTATTGACAGAAGAGTGGATAAAGAAGATGTGGTACATGTACACAACGGAATATTACTCAACCATTAAAAGGAAAGAAAAAATGGCATTTGCAGCAACATGGATGGAGCTAGAAGTTATCATGCTAAGTGAAGTCACTCAGATGGTGAGACACCAATATCAAACGCTATCACTTGCATGTGGAATCTAAGAAAAGGACACAATGAACTTTGCAGAAGAGATACTGACTCACAGACTTTGAAAAACTCACAATTTCCAAAGGGGACAAGTTGGGGGCTGGGGGGATGGGCTGGGGATTTTGGATGGAAATGCTATAAAATTTGGTTGTGATAATGATTGTACAACTATAAATATAATAAAATTCATTGAGTAATGAAAAAAGAAAATAAAAAAGAAATTAATTTTTTAAAAATACTGCACCTGCAAGCATATGGAAGTTGCTGGGCCAGGAGCCTCAGCTGCAACCTACACCATAGCTGTGGCAATGCCAGATCCTTTAACCATCTGTGCCAGGCTGGGGATCAAACCTGTTCCTCCACAGCTACCCAAACTATTGCAGTCAGAGTCTTAACCCACTGTGCCACAGCGGTAAGTCCGGAAATTAAAAGTTTTATTCTGAATCCTTGAAAGAGTATCAGTTCATAGTCATTGCTCATCCAAAATGCTAAATGGCACTGTCATAACTTGTGACACATATCATGAGAAACAGAGTAATGTACACAGACATGTACACAGGTATATAAGTTCACACCAGGTAACCTTACCATTGTGGAAAGTAGTTTTCAGATTTTTGATGTTAACAGGTTGGGACAGTTCCACTAAAGTACTACATCAAAACCTGTTCATTCAAACTTCTTTCTGTAATGTGGATATATACTGACAGACCTTCTCTGTCAATCTAGATTCATATTTGCTCGGTGTATACCACTCCCTTCAGTTACTATAATATTACTTCAAACCGATGAACCATTAAGTGAGTTTTTAGCAGAGTGCTTGTGAACACAGATCACCACTTAGCAACCCTGCGACATTAGCAGCTTCTGTAACTGCTCTTGACCTTCATTTTCTCATCTGTGAAATGAAAATGATGACAGTGTATATTCCTAATGTAATTTCTGAGTGGATTAAAAGATAGAAATTCATGTAAACATAGTGTTTATAAGGCTGCATGGCACATATAAAGGATTTCAACTGGTGATAGTTTTCTTATGTTTAATTTTATCTTAATAAACATATATTAAATGGATTATGTTAAAGGTTCAATTGGAGGTATCTGAAGAGGTGGTGAGAATGAGTGGATTCCAAAATGGTTCTTCCTTAATGGAGAATACATTCTAAGGGAGGAACAAGTGACAGGTACCAACGTAAGTTAAAGGAAAAGGAGGCACAAAGCACCATGATAGCTCAGAGAAAACAAATTCCTAAAAATGCATTCATATCATCTTCGCTGACTTGTATGTCAAGACTTCTCAAGTTTCAGCAAATACATTCACAAAAATATCTCCTAAATTGTGTTATCTCTCTATGGAAAACATCACACATTTAATATCCTAGGGATATCATACCCAGAAGCACATGTGTTCATTTGTTCCTTATTAGTGATGTTAATTTTGATTATTATGTGAATGTTCATTTTGTCCACTGAATAGTTATCATTTCTTCATCAGGAATGATGGTTATTTGGCATTGTCAAAACTGGGCTAAATATCCTTTACTAAGTGTCAGTTATCTATCACCATGATAGGTGACAAATGCGCAACAGCAAGAAGGACCTACAACGCCAACTGTCTTCAAGCCTCTGCTTAAATCATGCTTGTTAATGCTCCACTGACTGAAACAAGTCCCATCATGGCGCAGTCAGTTTGGGAAGGCACTACAAAGAGTCATGACAGAAAGAAGGAATATAGGAAGGGTAAAGAATGAGAGCCACTGATACAATCAAAATGCTACACATAACACTAAATTAAGTCCTAATTTATGTAGGTGCTAAGGGAAATTGTAGTATAAACCTTCTAAGAAAAAATGGACCATTATATTCACACTCTATGACTGTTGCCTATATTATAATACAATATCAAATACACAATTTAGGGATAGGTACAATGTTTTACTCCAACTCTTTTTGGTTTGTGGAATCATTTCATTTTTTATTAGGCTTTCAAAGTACTAGAGGCTAAATTTCTGGTGCAATATATATGACTGCAATGATAATGCAGATACAAATTACTCATTACAAAATTTAAGCTCGTACTCAGAAATGTCAACTGAACTGCTGTCTACATGGGGTTCTGTATAAAACAACAACCATAAAATAGACTGTGACAGATCACCTTCTATAAAACATGGTTGTTATCAGTTTATGATACCCCTCTTAGTACCTGTAACCTTTTGATGTCTCATGGTAAATTATAAGAGGATAAAGTTTATATTGTAACAATTTACAGACTTTACTTTCCTTGTGTAAAGTGCCACATTTCCTCAAAATGTTCTAAAAACTATTCTTTTGGAGTCAAAATTTAAATAGCTTTCAGGCATGTCCTTTCCTCCAATAGAGCTTTTTATCATTGCTTCACCATCACTGAGTAAATCAATAGGAATAACCTGGATGGCTGGAGCTGGAGCCCTGAGTATACACTATCAACGTCTCACAGAAGCTCTGCTCACATGAAATTTTATGAGAATGGAAGGAAACTGACTGGCTGCCCTCAGGAATTCACTTTCTACATTCATCTCTAAACAAACCTCAAATTTTGAGTCTGCTTCCAGCCATTGTTTTTTTACTTTGAGGGTATATCCCCTCAGGAGCATAATCCTCACCTCAGTAATTACCTGAAGGAGTGATAACAATTAAAGTTTGACAATGGGAGTGCTGGGGTGTCAGGCTCTTTCCTTTGGGGTTCATTCCCTTTCCTCTATTTAAATTGGCTTTGGGGCAAGATAGGGGTATGAGATTAAGAGATAAAACCAACAATGCACAAAATAAATGTGCAGCAAGGATATAATGTACAGCAACAGGGAAAACAGAACCATTATATTTGTAATAACTTTAAAAGGAGTATAATCTATAAAAATATTGAATCACTATGGTGTATACCTGAAACTAATATAATATTGTAAATTAGCTATACTTCAATGAAAATAAGTCAAAAATTCCTAATTGGCTTTTCTGCAATATATGATACCAAATAGAATATCTATACTCCCATGCCCCTGAATATCATAAGCTCACAGGTCAATATAATTACAACACTAGAGAGACAATGCCAAAACCAGTCAGAATAGGAAAGGCTTGCTGCAGTAATGAAACCTGCGAAAGTCTGTCATGCAAGAACAATAAACAGTGCTGGCCACTCATCTTATATGATAAGCATGTGCGGAGGAGGAGGAGTGGGCTCTGCCCCTCTCATTTACAGACCTAAGGTGATGAAGCCATCTTTCAGCTGTACCATTTGAAACACAGGGCATCTTGGTCACTGAAGAAGAGAAAAAGAGAGCTGGAAAATGAAACACTGGCAATCATCCCAAAAGAGACACATGTAACTTCCACTCTTTTCACTGTCCAGCATTAAACATATGGCTCTATCTTAAAGGGTGTGGGAGAAATGTGAATTTCTGGACATCTGGAGTAGATGGGAGCCAAGTGTGGAACAAAGTGCTAATCTTTATCACAAAACCACTTCAGTAAAGAGTTTTAGAAGTGATAGACCAAGCTTTTAAGATAAGTAAGCCAAATACACACAAAGAAGATAAGAAAGAAAACTTAGCATTATGAAACAAGAAAGACAAATCATAAAAACAGAATTATGTGAAAACATCAGGTCTGAGAAATTTAGTGATTGAAATAAAGAATGCAATAAACAAGATGAATGCTAGGATGAATATAGCTGGATTTGTAATTGATGTCTCTCTTAAAAAGTGTCATGGAAGGAATATATGATTAAATAAATGAGGCCGTGCTAAGGACTTGCCTTCTTAGGAGGAAGATAAAGATTGGTAACTCTAAGAAATCAAGTTATAAGCTACTACTATAAGATTTAAAATATAATGTGCAACTTTTAAACCAGAAGCATGTAGTTGATTTATCTGAGAGAAAACAGAAATGAAGATATAACAATTAAGTCAATATTATTGAATGAAAATGTGAATGGTATAGCTGTATCTTAGTATAACAGTAAATATAATAATTGTTAGCAAGTTGAACTCACCAGTTAAAACACAGTTGCTTAGATTAGTTTAAAAAATATAAGAGCCAATAGAGATGCGCAAAGGGGCAAAAAGATATACAGGTTGAAACAAAAACAAAACTGGAATATTGGTGACAAGAAGTTTTGATGAAGTGGCAAAAAGATGGACTTTAAATGGCCACAGAGTATATTTGTACTTTATATTTATGTTCCCCCAAATGTTTCAAATGTAGAGATGACTCTTAATTTTCAGGTTGACCAATTGCCATATTGCGTGATGCCTATTAAGGCTCCTTCTCCTGTGCTTACTCATAGGCTCATGAACAATGTGGCTTTGGTGAAAGAGAGAAATTATCTACTATAAACTTAACTCTAGGGATTTCCCCTCACCAAAAGCATAACATTGTAAATCAACAATACTTTAATAATGATAATAATAAAAATAAAAAAGTGAATTTGCTGCCACTATTACAGATTCCCAGTCGGCAAAGAACAGAGACAAATACTGAGGCCCTCAGTACTACAACTCAGTGGGGACCATTTTGCCACTTGAGGGCAAGTTGTTTATAGTGGATGAAGGGGAAAGTAGTTTCCCTTCACAAAGAACAGAATGTGTTGTACCACTTATAGGTTTGCTTATTGTAGCTATGGAGTTGCTTACCATGCTAATAGTAAAATGGCCAGTATCACCATCCACAGGATAACTGAATGCAGTATTCGCCAGCACAGTATGTCAGACAACAGTTCTGACTAAGGTTATTTTATGATGAAATAAATGAGACAATGGCTAACGATCACAGATTCACTGATCTTATCCTGTCCCTTTTATCAGGGTGTGGCTGAGTTAACTGCATACTTAGTTTTTTCAAGGTTATGATGCTGTCCTGCAAAACACAATATATGCTTTCAATAAGCAACTTAATATTTTTTTTTGAGTACAGTAAGTTTCATGTTAATAGCACACACTGAACTCAGAGGTTCTTGTTAAAAGCATATACTGAACTCATGGGTCCAGAAACCAAAGTTTAGGTGTAGAAGTGACATGTCTCCCTATTTTTTAAAAATTTTTATTTTGACCACACCCTGCAGCATGTAGAAGTTTCTGGGTCAGTGATTGAATCCACACCACAGCAGCTGCAGTCACAATACCAGATCCTTAACCCATTGTGCCACAAGGAAACTCCTCCCTATTATATTTTGACCAGCTCATGCAATTTTTGCTTTTTTTTTTTTTTTAATCCTATAAATTTGGGTTCAGTTCCAAGGGAAAAAAAGTTTCCACTGGGGGATATACAAAGGTTGTGCTGGAGATTGAGACTGCTGTCTGGTCATTTTTGACTCCTTATGTCACTGAATCAATAGGTACAGAAAGCAACTACTATATTGGCAGGGGTTATTACCTCTGACTATCAAGGGAAATTGGGTTGCCATCACACAATGGGCACTGTGAAAAGAATGAGGTAATTCTCCAAGCATTTCTCCTGATACTTCTAAGTCCACAGGTAAACTTTAATGGAAGCCTACAGCAACCTAGTAGTAGGACCACCCACTATAGGCTCAGGCCCTTCAAGAATAAAAAACTGAGTTATTTCACAATGTAAAGATCTTAAACCAACTGAGATATAGGCTCAAGTCAAGGGAACATGGATTGGGTAGCAGAGGGTTGAAGTTATAAATACCAGTTATCTTCTCTTTAGCAGTAACAGAAACAAGAACAATAATAACTCCTCACATTTCTTTCCTTGCTTTGATAAAAAAATATACTTTCATTTATTTATAAATTTTTGAGCATCTACTGTGTAACTGACAATGTTCCAGGTATTAGAGATACAGCTCATAGCAGAGCAAAAGCTCCCCTCATTATACTCAATTCTAGTGAGGCTGACAAACTATAACTTAGCAAACAAACAGGTACAGAATTTACTGTTGGGTAGTGAAATGTGCCAGGAAGAAACTGTTTTTACTGATTTGTGTTTCTCTTTTGAAATATTCCTTGTTTTATTCACTATGGGACACTGAAGCTGTTAACGAGTTGTTGTGATTCACCAGGAAGGATTAGTGAGTGGGTTTCTGCGCACACAAATGACATTTTAAAAATTTGTCTCAAAACATAAATTATGTCAATCATTTGGTGCCTCATCTCGAACTTTTTGAGAAGCGGATCACAGTCAAACAGGCAATAAGGAAGCCATCAATCCGCAATCATGAGGAAACTCATTATGTAATGCGTTTTGTATGCTCTCATACATGAGTCTTCTTTGAAGATTCATTAAGACTTAATCCAAAAATTCGTTCTCAAAGGAAGGTAGATAGACTTCAGAGCACAGAAAATAACAAGGTTAACATTAGCAAAATATATCACCTCTAAAATATGGAGCTTTGTTGATTTGGAATTTTAAATTTCTTTTGATCATTAGTACTGAAATGAGTTGGAAGGGCTGCAAATGCACACTGCACTAAACCATTTTATTTTTAATCCCCCAAAATACATCGGACTTTTACAATTTAACTTCTAAATTGAATTATTTCTCCAGCCCTCATTGCCAGGTACATCTCTGTTCTTCGGTCCAAAAAGTTTTAGTCTCTTTTCCTTGTCATCGGAATTAATTTGATGGGGTGTACAGTACCTTTGGAATACCAGGTTGAACACATATCCATTACTATTTTCTTCCAGGAAACTGTTTTCAAAATCAAAGCTTAAAGATTACATAGGCAAAGTAAAATTTCCAGCATGTTTCCTTAAACATCTTCTTTACAATAAGAGTTGCAATTTTGTTGAGCAGTTTAATAGTTTTTTGTTTTGGTTTTGTTTGGTTTGGTTTTTTTTGGAAAACAAATATAGACTGATGAAATTTTATTGAATCTACTTTTGTTGGTTATTCTTATTTATTTTTAAACTCAATGTTTTTGCTATTCACTTATGGAGGAGTGAACAATTGAAGAATGATTTCTGAATCAACAGTGTGTGAAGAAATGTACGTTAATCCTTTTAACAATTTTTTCTTTCCTTTCTTTTAAAAAAAATGGTCAAATTTCAACCTACACTTTTTAAAAAAGAAAACAACAATGAGGAAAAACTGTCATTTCCAATTACCTATGGAGAAGCAACAATCTTCCATAGTACATCCAACTCCCTCACAAGAGGCTTCAATTATTTTGACCAAGAATTGAGTTTTGAATCTTTACTTAGAAACTTGATAAAGAGCAAGTGCCCCTCAACTAAGTATTTACAACTGACAAAGCACATGTGAGGATAAAATCGCCCAGCACATCCCAGACACTAGAGGGCACTGTAAAATGCAACAGAGGTACCATTGTGTTCTATCAAGGCTTACTGACTTACTGCCCTCTTGTTTATCCCTGTATCCTCGTCATACTTTATTATTATTATTTTTTTTTAGGGCCATGCCTGCAGCATATGAAGGTTCTCAGACTAGGGATACAACTGGAGCTACAGCTGCTGGCCTACTCCACAGCCACAACAATACAGGATCCAAGCCATGTCTGTGACCTACACCACAGCTCATGGCAATTCTGGATCCCTGATCCACTGAGTGGGGCCAGGGATCAAAACTGCATCCTCAGTCAGATTCATTTCTGCTGCACCACTATGAGAACTCCTTTTTCTTTTCTTTCTTTTTTTTTTTTTTTTTTTTTTTGGTCTTTTTTTAGGGCTGCACCCACGGCATATGGAGATTCCCAAGCTAGGGGTCCAATCGGAGCTGTAGCCACTGGCCCACGCCAGAGCCACAGCAACGCAGGATCCGCGCCCCATCTTCAACCTACACCACAACTCATGGCAACGCTGGATCCTTAATCCACTGAGCAAGGCCAAGGATTGAACCTACAACCTCATGGTTCCCTTAAATACAAGATCATTTTATTTTACATTCATGTCCAGGTTCCTGGACTGGCTATTTAAGTGTAGATAAGAAGCTGTGTAGCATCTGGAGGAGAATTTCAGGACTGTTACTTACATCTTAGATTTGGCAGTCAGCAGTACTAGCTTTCAGCAGTATTAAGAGAACAATAATCCCGTGTTAATCCAATTTATGCCATATTTCCCTTCTTCTCTTTCTCCCTCTTCCATTCATAAATGAACCCTTGCTATTCTCCTGTTCCCTTTGCCTTTTTCTGACTATCCAAAATTTTATGGGATTGTCCATGCTCAAGTTCCTCTGCTTCAAAATAATTCCCTAGTCCACTTTATTACTTCATTAAAGAATAATTCAACACATTATTTACAGAAAACAATATGACTACATTACTTTGCATTAAAATATAAAATATTTTTGACTAGATTTGCAATAATAAACTTTAAGGAACACATTATTTAAACAGGTATTTGATCTTATTTTTAAAGTCTATTTTGTCTGATATGAGTATTATGACCCCTGCTTTACTGTCATTTCCATTTGTATGAAAGACAAATACCATATGATATTGCTTATATGTGGAATTTAAAATATGACACAAATGAACTTATCTATGAAACAAAATGGACTCACAGGCATAAAGAACAGACATGTGGTTGCCAAGGGATAGGGTGGCAGCAGAGGGATGGAGTGGGAGGCTGGGGTTAGCAGATGCAAGCTATTATACACAGAATGGATAAACAACAAGGTCCTATTATATAAGACAGGGAACTATATTCAATATCCTGTAATAAACCATAATGGAGAAGAATATGAAAAATAATGAATATCTCTGTATAAATAAATTACTTTGCTGTGTGTTAAAAATTAATACAACATTGTAAATCAACTATAAACCACAAAAACTTCTCAAACCACAAAGACTATTTGGAAAACCTTTACATTTTCCTTAAATTGATATGAAATTTTCGTGCAACAATGTGCACAGACTTTAAGAGTACAGCTCAATGAGTTTTATGTGTACTCTTGCAGAGACCTGCCAATAAAATTATCCTTGTGACTAAAATGTGGAAGAACTAACCTGCTAAAGGGCTTTTTGATGAAGATGTTCTAAGAAGCTGAGTGATTGTAATTACAAGTACTATGGAGTCCTGGTTTAAGGGATTACTCAGTGAACATGAGGATGATTAACCTTTCTAGCATTTCAGTCTAGAACTCCTATTAATAAGTGTCTTCTTTGCAAAGGGATTCCTTAGGGAGTATTTATGACTTTTCCCCTCAGGTGAATAAAGCTCAAAATTGAAAGGCTAAGGGATTGTCTCTGTAGAACATCAGTTCCTACTTCTTACTTTACTCATGCATAGAGTCTGTGGTGTTCTGATTCCTATTCTGTTGTCTACAGGTACATGTGATGGTTCAGATGATAATAACTAAAGAAACTGGGTGAGAGACATCTGACTGACTCTCATCACCTTGTAATCTGACTCAGAAGGGATGTCTGCACTGCAGGAAAGCTGGTAGGCTGCCAATAACATTTTACTGAAGAGGAAAACTAAGATGATCTAGGGTACATGCATGTAGCAACCTGGATAAAGGCAGCACTAATAACAGAACCTACAGAACCACAGATGATTTAGAACCAATTCCATTGTGTCAATTGACTGCTATGTAGTCAGTTTCATTGCTGTTTCTGTTTCAGTTGCTAAAATCTAACCAAACGCTTTGCTTTCCATTTCCACCCCAAAAGGGCCATTTTAATTCCCTTACACTCTTCTTCTGAATTAAAAACTTCAAATTTATTGAGATGTAATTACATGAATAGCTGTAACTATTTGAAATGTGCAATTCAATATGATTTAATAGATGTGTTTACTTATGCTCTCATCACTCTCTCTTCCCCCCAGCCATCCCTCCCCACCATAAATGAAGAATAATTTCATTGTTACCACTTCTAAGTATCCAAGACTGTACCTTTGCAACACAGTGAGCTAATAAGTCAAGAGATGAATTGCTGGAGCTAGGAATAGGGACTCTCTTCAGAAAGCCAGGAGACAGAACATGGTGGACAAGTGTCCTGAAGGACAATATTATCTGAGTTAGAACTTAGGCTTCTTTTATATCAAGAGAGGAGAAAGTGTAGTTGGTTGTTGCAAACTTTGTGGGGCTAAAAATCCTTTCTTCTTAGAGATATCGACTTAAGTCAGGTCACAATGGTATTGTAAACCTCCAAAAAGACAAATGTTATTCTGTTTAACTTTTTCTCTATATGAATGGAAAAGTCTTATACCTTGAAAGGTCAGAGCCTTTAGAATGGGCTATTCTGAATATTTCAGGCTGTAGGCAACAGCCTTAACTTGTAGCAAAAGCAAAAGAATACAAAGATTAAAGTAAAAGAAACAGATCCAATATGGAGTCAGATTTGTTCTTCCCTATTACATCATCACTCACTAAAATTTTCTAGAACTCCTTGGGAGTCTATACTTCTGTTAGTAGCAGAAGTTAGTCAGGTTAGTAGACTTTTTTATGGCTACTTATTGCTTGTCAAGTTTTAATAGTAAGGTATGTTGTTTTCTTAAAGTGAGTTCAGCAGTATTCTCTGCTCTTTTATTTTTTTAAAGAGTTTGTACATGGTTGCTTTTGCTGCTTTTCTTGACTGATGGAAGGAACTAGTGATATCACTGGAGCTTAGCATTTTCTTTATGGGGGGGCTGAAGTAACATATTCACTTTTTAAAATAGATATAGGGTGCTTCAAAATTGCTTCATCTTTGATAGGCGGTGTTTTTAGGCAAGTCATATGTTTCATCAAAACTGGCAGTGCTGGCAGTGATGTTCTTTGAAGAATATTCTTCATTACATTATTCATGAAGGATCTTTGGTGATAACTGTCTTTTACTCTTCATATGGTGGTTTGTGCTCTCTTTCCTTTCTTGATCAGTGCCTGGAGAGATTTATACAATTTGTTGCTCTTTTTAAAAGAATCAGATTTTGGCTTAAATTTTCTCTATTATTCTCTGTCCCTTATTTTGTTGATTTCTGCTCTTAACTTTATATGCCCTGTCTTCAAGTTACTTTATATTTATTTTGTTCTTTTTCCTCTAGGTGCTTAAATATAACTTTATATCATTGATTTGGGGTTTCTCTTCTTTTAAAATATAAATTTTTAAATAAATGTCTTTGAGGTGCTGTTTTTGCTGCATCTTCTAAATTTCGATGTTTCATTTTCACTGTTTTTTAGTTCAAAATATTTTATAATTTTCCTTCTATAGTTTTTCTTTTATTTATAAATACATTGGAAATAATTATGATTTTGATATATATTTTATTGATATTTTATTTGATTCAGTGGCAGTCAGAAAATCTTCTTCATACAGATTTCAATTTCAATCTATAAGAATTTTTGTGGCCTAGTACATAGACCATTATGGAGACCACAGTAAGTACACTTGAAAATAATTTTTTTTTAGTTGTTGGGTTCCAGAATATTAGTGGCTTTGAGACTACATGGAAGCATAAAAGATGTAAAAAAGCTAAACAGGTTTGCAGATATTATAATATAATAATAATAACATTCACAAAAATATATAGCACTATGCTACTTTCTCCAGGAAAAAAAATGTATTTAGTTACCTCAGTCTTCAGAGCTTTAGGCACAACTTCTTAAAAACATTGCAACAGTTACAGTTAATATGGACCTCAAAATTTGTGTTGCTCCCATCCTCTTATGTGGGCAAAGCCAACTAGACATTAATATCTTGAGGATTTTCACTACTAAATGCTAGAAAATGCAGTTTTGTGTTTGCTATTATTCTGTTTGTTGATTTAGGATTTTTTTTCTTTTTTTCAATTGGACTAGGAACATGGTTCTCTGATGTGATGATGGATATGGACCCATGGATGACAATGGTGTATATCACAAGTACCTGCATTTTTTGATCTGTCATATGGCAAAATATGGATCATCATTGACTATTCAATAGGTTACAATCTAAAACTATTATTCACTTCAATTCTCACAGTCTTCCAAATTTTGCTAGTAGGGGGCCCTTCAAAATGATGTCTGTGTGTTTCTGTGATGTCCCCATCTGGGACAAATTTTTTTTCTGTATGTAAGCATACCAAAAACAGATCCCTATTTCACATTATGAATACAGAAATATATTATGAGATCACATTAAGAGCAGAGAAATATATTATGAGATTAAGAATTTATATATGAATAAAATTTTACATTTTTTAGCAGCAACACAAAAAAGATTATCTACATGAACACAGAGTAGAGATTCATTTAATGAGATGCACACATGTACACACACACACAAAGAGACTGAAAACTTTATCTTAAAATTTAAAAAATGTAGAAAAGATACCATCAAACTCCTAGAAGAGAACATGGGAAAAACATACTCTGACATCAACTATATGAATAATTCCTTAGGTCAGTCTCCCAAGGCAACAGAAGTAAAAGAAAAAATGAATCAACTGGACCTAATTAAATTTATGATCTTTTGCACAGCAAAGGAAACCTTAAAAAAAAAGACAGCCTACTGAATGGGAGAAAATAGTTGCAAATGATGCAATCAACAATGGCTTAATCTTTAAAATATACAAATAACTTATACAACTCAACAGGCAGAAAACCAACAACTCAATAGAAAATTGGGCAGAAGACCTGCATAGACATTTATTCAAAGGAGATATACAGATGGCCAATAGGCACATAATGCTTAACATCACAAATTATTAGAGAAATGCAAATCAAAACTTCAATGAGGTACCACCTCACACCAGTCAGAATGACATCATTACCAAGTCAATAAATAACAAATACTGGAGAGGGTGTTGAGAAAAGGGAACCCTCCTACTCTCTTGGAGGGAATGTAAATTGGTGCAACCACTATGGAAAACAGTATTGAGGTACTTCAGAAAACTAAATATAGAACTACCACATGACCCAGCAATCCCAGTACTGGATATATCTGGACAAAACTTTCATTGAAAAAGATACATGTAACCCTATGTTCATTGCAGCACTATTCACAATAGCAAAGACATGCAAACAACCTCAATGTCCATCTACATGAATGGATTAAGAAGATGTGGTATATATACACAGTGGAATACTACTCAGTCATAAAAAGAACAAAATAATGCCATCTGCAGCAACATGGATGGAATTTGAGACTCATACTGAGTCAAGTGAGTCAGACAGAGATAGACAAATACCATATGATATCACTTATATGTGGGATCTAATATATGGCAGAAATGAACATATCTACAACAAGGAAACAAACACATAAACGTGGAAAACAGACTTGTGGTTGCTGAGGGTAAAGGAGTGGGATGGCCTGGGAGTTTGGGATTAGTATATGTAAACTATATTGCATTTGAGGTGCATAAGCGATGACATTCTGTTGTATAGTACAGGGAAATAAATCTAGTCACTTGTGATGGAACATAATGGAGGGTAATGTGAAAAAATATATATATAGTCACATATATATATATATAGTCACACATATATGTAGTCATATATATATAGTCATATATAGTCACATATATATAGTCATATATATATATGACTGGGTCACTTTGCTATACAGCAGAAACTGATAGAACATTGTAAATCAACTATAGTAGAAAAAATAAAAATCTTAAAAAAATAAATATTTTAGAAATATAAAAGCAAGTCATATAACATAACAAATATTTTAGAAATATAAAAGCAAGTCACATATATAACATAAATATTTTAGAAATATAAAACCAAGTCATATAACACCAGAGGATATTCTTGATTTTTATAACTAAGAAAACATTATAAATTAAAATATATTAAGAATATTTGTACCTCAGAGAGAAAAGTCAACTAATAGAGAAACAGACTAAGACGTGAGCAAGATATAGGAGAAGAGCATACACAAATGGGAAATAAAGATATAAAAGTGTTCATTATTAGTTAGGAAAATGTATATAGAGTCCATAAGCAATAAGATTCTAAATCCAATTGGCCTGGCAAAATAGAAAAAGCTGTCAAACCCAATTAACTGCAGATAACATGCTTAATGCTAACTCTTATTTATTAATTTCAAAATATACCTGGTACAACCATGTGGAAAGACAATCTTCACTCCTATATATAGTCTATAGAGAAGCTCTTACACACATGCTCCAAGTGATAATTTCTTGAGTGTTCATATCATCACAGCTCATTATAGCAAAAGCAAGAAATACCTCAAATGTGTGGAGGTATTAGTGGAGCAATTTAAAAATGAATTATGGTGTTGATATCTAATGGAAATATATTCAGTAGTTAAAATGTATAATAGCTACATGCATCATAATGTATTAATCATAAACAATTCTGACATAAAACACTGCAGAGTTATGCAGAGTATAATTCCTGTTATACAGAATTCAAGAGCACACCAAACTAAATACTAAATACATTCATTCCATATGTGCATGTATATATAAATACATATATATTAAATCACAAATATAATCTATGTGTATATATGCATATAGTTTTAGTATTATACGTATGTATATGTAGATACACATATATTTGAATTATATATACTACACATGGTTAACTGATACATATGTGTACATAGATACATATACATCTATATAAATAGGTACACATATAAAATTTTTAATAAAAAGTAATGGACTATTAACCTAGTATTCATGATAGTGTTTTCCCCAGGAGGGAAGGAAGAGAGATAAAATTATGGAAGGGAATATAGGCATATTAATGATAATGTTAAGGATCTATTTCTTCACCTGGGTTGTAGGTACTTATTTATTAAGCAATATTTATTCATCGATAGTTTAATTATTATGTGGTGATATATAAATATACATGTATGTTTCTATCTGCCTACCTGGGTTTGTATGACCATTACATAATATTTTCTAAAATGTTTTTCAAAATTTACATGGGTCCTTTAGCCTCAGATAACTTTGTAAAAATAAACATTTGTCTAAATATTGGTGATAAGCACATGAAAATAATAAAACTCCTTTTTTTAAATTAAACAGTGGGAAAATAATAAAAAAAATTTTTTTTTATTACTCAAGTGAATTTATCATATCTGTAGTTGTATAATGATCATTAGAATCCAATTTTATAATAAAACTCCTATCTAGATTTTTAAGATAGGAGAAAATAAATTGGAAGAAAATGCTCGGTTTTGCTTATATTGGGAAGTGTTTAAAAATATGTAAAGTATTTGTTCTACCTCTGTCAAGGTTATCCAAACTTAAAATAACTCTATCATCAATGAATTAACTGTCCAGAGAAGTGTAACACACAGAGGTTTTAGGGAAGAAGAAAAGTTTAATTTTTCAGCTTTATTGCGATGTGACTGACATATAGGATTGCAGTTTAAATTGAAATATACAGATTGAAACCCAAAGTTGTAATTACTTACCAAATTGTGTGTTTGTGTGTTTGTCTGTATAGGCTTAAGTATATGGAATATGGAGAAGTGTGGTTAATCAATGAGAGAATGGAGCTGGTGGGAGCTTTTTGTCTTTCACATCAAGAAGAAAAGAAGAAATGGTCTGTCTAAATTGAAAAGATAAAGGTCTAAAAGTAAACTGAAGCCTGTGGATTCTGAAAATTTACTTTGAAAGATTTTTTTTCTAATCCCTTGTCATCAAATTTGATTTGGGGCAATTAAAACAGAAATCAGGTATTACTTAATCTTTTGTCTATCAGAATTCAAAACACAGGAAATTTTAGATAATTTAATAAACATAAAAAGGAATGATAAAAGGAACCCTATTATGAGAATGAACACTCTCAACTATCAGCAAGTGATACTGAGATAATTGAATAATTCTAGAGAGAATTAATAGCAAATTTCAAATAGCAAATCATTTAATGGAACTGCCAAAGGATTGGAAAATAAAAGGAAATTGAGAAGACTGTTATCAGAATATTTATAAAACTATAAAGTTAACTTCTGGGAAAGAAAATCCACAAGAATGTTAAAAATATAGACATTCTGCTTCAGTGAATATGAATAGCCAAGCACGATAGGTAACTGAGGGTGGGTTTACTCTCTTCGTTAAGGCTGCTTCCCATTTATCTCAAACTAATACACTGATTTTCATTTTGCTCTGCTTTGCTTCCTTGAGCACCCTGATGGATTTTTCATTTTCTTCCCTTCACCAAATACATGTCAAACCACTTGTCTTGATCTTGTCTTTCAAACTTTATTTCCTATTTAGGTTTTACCTGTCAAATTCCGCCTACTCATGGTACCACACTACCTTATGTTTCCAGTATTTTCTCATGCCTTTCAGCTTTTCCTTAAATATGTACATATTTAATGAGATTCAATTATATATAGGACATAATTAATTCATTTTACATTTGTTTTTCCTAAGTTTAAGAATCAAAATATTTTCTTACATTCACCAGATATTTTTTTCCTTCTTGCTTTTTTGGTGAAAAAAATTAAAGTTTCTCATTTTCACATTCAACGATTAAATTCCATTTTAAGAAAGCCCTTTGAGGGTTTTCAATATAACACCATGGATTTGTTCACAACTAACCCAAGAAAAAAATATCTTCAATAACATAGAGGGATTAGCAAGCACATTGGGACACATTGCCCTGATCTAATCAAGACCTGCAATTACAACATGATTTGTGTACCTCTGCATGCCAGTAGCTCAGTGTTCCTATTCCCAATAGATTGGAGTAATTCTGACTGCGTTCAATTCATTACTCTGACACACTCATCACATAAATAATTTTGTTCTATTTATCAGCTTGAATCTTTGTTCTTCATCATTAAAGTCTCATATTTAATTATAGAATAGTTATTAAAAGAAAGCTAAGAATGCTAAATTCTCCATAGGCTTTTAATGAAATAGCCTATTAAAATAATTTCAAACTAACTCCATGTCTAACAGACAGCTGAAATTCAATATGCAACCTGCAATTCTAATCATAAACATGAAAATATAGTTGCTCAATGTTTCTCTATTGGTTCTTTGTAAATGTCCTCATCTTCATATTGGCAAACTATATATATGAATATACATCCTAAATCTCATTCCAATCAGGTAGTTGAACTGTAATTTTGAGTGATAATTCATATTCATTATGAACTTGCACACAAAGACAGATAATGTCACTTCAGTATTTTATCCTTCCTCACATGTTTTACGCCATGGTTGTCTTGTTCTCCTTAATGTACTAAAACTTTAACCAAAGGTCAAATTATATTTCCACCAGCTGTCCAAGTGACCCTTAGGTTCTCTAATAATACTTTCTTGATCATGAGACTGATTTGTACCTTCCTCCTTAAGAATGTATCATGTCTTCCCATTGCACAGTGTATCAGACTCCAAATTTTCTTATGTATATCCTAGAACTGCTGCTATCACCTCACATCAAGATATTTTGATTACTCTGTTATTTCATCTTCGATTTTATACTCACCGTTACTTCTTCTGAGTAAATTTGATCTACTCCTTACAGTATCCTTTGATGATTTTTACCTGTAATCCAAAGATATAACAGTTTAGTGGGCGTGGGTGCTTCAGTCTTCAATTCAATGTGTCAAAGTAATTCCTCTAAGTGTTTTCAAAATTCCTGTAAGTGGATACCTGGAACAAGTCACCATTTTATTGAGGTGACATTATTTAATGGTTAGATTTTCTCACCTAAGTGCTACCAACATCTAAAGGTAGTTTGTTCATTTTCTAGGGTGTATGAAAATGTGTATGTGTGTAGTAGTAGTGGTGACTTGCAATTTTGGCTTCGTATCATTATACAGCTGTAATCAGTTTAAATGTCATGGGGTGGACCCTTTATAAGAATTGCTTGATTCAACATCCTCCCACTGCAACCCAAACTGTTTTTTAAAAATCTTTTTAAAATGCTAAAAATTTTCAACATATTCAGACTTGGAAAACAAAAGTGTCTCAAACAGAAAATAATGGTATTTAATAGAGAATATAAAGGAACTATTAAAAATAAACATAACTACTAGAGAAGATTGGGTTTATGATCTGTTTTTAGCTGAATCTGTGTCTATAACGCAGACTTAAACATAGATCTTTGACTAAAAGCTATGGAATGATTGACAACTTTCACCGTTTCAATCCACAGATGGGTCAAGGATCTATTACGTACTTATATTCTACTGGGGCGACACACCATAACTACATCAGCACACATATGAATAAACTGGTTTGTCAGGAGAAAGTGATGTTGGTAGAGGTTTTCTTCAGAGCTTAAGTCTGTGGTTGGCATTTCATAGCTTCTCCATATATGTTTGTTGAATGAATGTATCTAGTGTGTTCTGTGGTAAATCAAATGCCAAGCTATATACAAGTGAAGTTCACCCTTTTTATTTCCTTAGCATGTGAATAAGAAATTTATATTTTATAAAAATTCACCCTGCTTGATAATTATCTTGGCATCATAAAATGAAACTAAGAGGAAGAAAAATTTGTATAAAAAACTTATATTAGGGAGTTCTTGTCATGGCACAGCAGAAACAAATCCGACTAGGAACCATGAGGTTGTGGGTTCAATCTCTGGCCTTGCTCAGTGGGTTAAGGATCCAGCATTGCCATGAGCTGTGGTGTAGGTCGCAGAGGCGGCTCAGATCTGGCATTGCTGTGGCTCTGGCATAGGCTGGCAGCAACAGCTCCGATTAGACCTCTAGCCTGGGAACTGCCATATGCCGTGGGTGTGGCCCTAAAAAGACAAAAATTAAAAATAAAAAAAATTTTGAGTCAATAGATTAGAATTTATTGTTGTACCTTAAGAAGTTTTTAGAATCTCAAGACAACACTGCAGCTACAAAGTCAAAGTGGACTGTAGCTTTGACATATCACTAGCATCAAAAACAGTGTATCACAGTTACCTAGCTTTTTAAAAAAATGCCTTTTATACTTAAATATAGAATGAAGTAAGAGTGTTTTGCATCCAAATAGTATATATCCAATTCATTTTCAAGTTGAAAAAATAAACTAAAAATATGCAAAAAAATACTCAGGTACCAAATGAAATATAAAAGTTGATCTCTGCTATCTATCTTTGCTAGTCTTTATATCCATCTTTATTCATGTTAATAAATTCCTTACAGATAAGAAATAAAATACATTAAAATAACATGCTTTATTAAAATACATGATTTAAAAACTCCTTTTATGTCTATTTGTAATGCAACTTCAAACCCCATTTTAATTGCTTATAAAACTACAAGTAAAAAAAAGTTCCATGAAGCTCTTTTATTTCAAATTACTCATAACATGTGTTTTCAATGTAAATATTATTCATTTAATGACAAGCCAAACAGAGGAACACTCAACCAGATCACAATCATCATCTAGTGCTTATCTGTAGCTGTTGGCCTACACCACAGCCACAGCAATGCCAGATCTGAGCTGTGATTGCGACCGACACCGCAGCTCATGGCAATGTCGGATCCTTAACTCACTGCGCGAGGCTTGGGATTAAACCTGTGTTCTCATGGATACTAGTCAGATTCGTTTCCGCAAAGCCACAATGGGATCTCCCATCTAGTGCCTATCATTACCTCTATAAACACTTCAAAAAAAAATTAAGAATTATTCATTGGACAAGATTACTCATTGGGTAAGAGGCTGAATATTTGAGAAAGAATATCTGGATATTAGCATGCATGGATGACTTTTTATGCAGCTATTTTCCATGAACTTCTTAACCATGAATTTCGAGCACTCTAATTCAAAGCTCTAATTCAGTTTACAGCTGATTTTCATATGTATAAGGATACAAATTCTTTCAAATTTAAATAATTATCATAAAACTTCAAAGATACCAGAGTCAGGCTCTATTGACTTTTATATTCATTTGATAATTTGGTCAAATATTTTCAAAGTTAGCACAAAATACATTTAATTTCCTAGAAGATACATTTCCAAATTGCTCGTAACATGCAAGTGCTGATTACTTCAACCACATACAGTGCAGATGTAACCCACATAAAACGTAAGCAGTGGGAAATCTAAGTACACAGCAATACATTAAAGGTCACTTATAATACTGATGTACTTTAAAATTCTTAAGAGGTGGATTCCTAAAATTAAGTAATAAATGATTTGAAGAAAACCATGTGATGCCCAAGGAAATCTACTAATAAAAAGTGAAGACTTTAGTTCAGTGAAGAATATATATATTTTTGTTGGTCTTTTTAGGGCTGCACCCACAGTGTATGGAGGTTCCCAGGCTAGGGGTCCAATCAGAGCTGTAGCTACTGGCCTATGCTACAGCCACAGGCACACAGGATCCAAGCCACATTTGTGACCTACACTACAGCTCAAGGCAAGACAGGATCCTTAACCCACTGTGCGAGGCCAGGGATTGAACCTACATCCTCATGGATGCTAGTCAGATTGATTTCCACTGAGCCACAATGGGAACTCCAAGAATATTTTTTTTAAGTGAGTAAATCTACTACATCTCTTTTGTAAAATTAGTATTTCTACATGATAAATATTTAAAGATGGAGCTACATATCTTAAAAAGCAGAATTGAGTGATTCAATGATCTGTACCATGTTCACAGACATTGCAATAAAATCCTCATTAGTAAACATCTATGAATCTGATGAGCAACTAATAGTTTATACAAAAATTATGTTCAGGGCACTGATTATGTTCCCTATTGCTGCTTCTAGGGAATAAAATAGGCCTCCAAGATTTGCTTCTTTTTCCCTTCTGAGAGTAAATAGAAGCAGTCATATGTGGGAGAGTGAATAATCATCCCAGTACCGTCTAATGGGAAACAAAAATTAAATTTAACATTGGAAAAGAGGAGATTTTTAATTACATGTTTGCCCTACTGTATGGTTACAATTTATTCAAATTTAGACTATTTACTATGGCCTCCTTATTTTAAAGCAGATTTGCCACCAACTTTCAAATGCCATTATTTGTGCAAATATTGAAATAATCCAAAATATTTACTCTAGTGGGCTTGGTATTTGCTCTCTTTAACTTAGTTCTTCACCCATCTCTATCCCCTTGCATCTGTATGTAATTTTAAGTGAAAGATTTATTTCAAAACAATAAGAGACTACAAAATTCTAAAACTTATGCTGAAGTCTTGAAATATTAGCATATATAAAGCTTGGGAATCCTATATAGGCTACATAGAAATTCAATAAATTTATTGAAATTTAAATATTTATTGAATTGAAAGTAATGTGAGGTGAACTTTGGTTAAGAGTTTGGGAAACATACATAAGAACAGGAGAAAAAATAAGTTTAATCAGCTCAAAACTTTCTCAATCTTGATTTTGCATGGGACAAATCTGATGAGGAAAACTGGACCATGTTACCCTATGACACACACATTAATATCTATAAAATGGAAATATCTGATGAAGTTACTTCCATTGTTAAAAAGTTTGTTACTCATCTCTTCTTTATTCGTAATATGAAGATTCAATTTGAAAAATGAGAATTTTTAAAATTACATTGTAAGTTATAATAGTAGACATAATTATATTAATAGATATAAGCTCTATTAAAAATAAAGATTTTGTCTCAAAACGCATTAAAGACTGTACAAAAATAAAAATAACAAAGGAAAAAATAATCATTAAAGAGATAACTTATACTTAGATGCTTGGACAAAGAGAAAATATGTTCAAATACCTACCTACCATATCAAATTACTAAGCATTAAAACATGTAATAGATTGCATTAAATATACAAGCCCTAGTTTATATATTTCCCCAAAGGGATGGCATTCACTGCAGCCAAAAGTGTATTCATTTAAGAAACTTACTGTGCAGAGAGAAACTAACTTCTTTCCAAATTTGGAGCTTTGATTTATCCACAGAAGCAACCAGGAGAAGGAAAATCAACACTTCATGTATGTTAACCTCAAAAAATTGAAAATTGAAATTCCATGTGATATATCAGCTGAGGCTGCTTTCCTTTATCATCCAAGCTCAAACATGTGAGCCACGCAAACATATTGAAATTGTAAATCCCATAAATTTGAACTTTACTAATTAAGACTCCATAATATCTAAAACAGGGCTAATAGAGCTGTTCATATATTTCCTAAAGATGGAAAATATTTCAATAAATATAAACCACGGATGAAGAGAATGTATCCCATAATAGAAGACATGATAGGAGTTCCTGTCGTGGCGCAGTGGTTAACGAATCTGACCAGGAACCATGAGGTTGCGGGTCAATCCCTGGCCTTGCTCAGTGGGTTAAGGATCCATTGCTGTGAGCTGTGATGTAGGTTGCAGACATGGCTCAGATCCCGCATTGCTATGGCTGTGGCGTGGGCCAGCAGCTGCAGCTCTGATTAGACCCCTAGCCTGGGAACCTCCATACGCCACAGAAGTGGCCCTGGAAAAAAAAAAAAAGAACACATGACATTCAAGAACAGTTTTTTTAATCTTTTTTATTATAGTTGATTTAGAATGTTCTGTCAATTTCTGCTGTACAGCAAAGTGACTTAGTCATACATATTTATACATTCTTTTACAATATTATCCTCTATCACGTTCTATCAAAAGTGACTAGATATAGTTCCCTGTGCTGTACAGCAGGACCTCATTGCTTATCCACTCTAAAAATAATAGTTTGCATCTACTAACCCCAAACTCCCAGTGCATCCCACTCCCTCGCCTTCTCTCTTGGCAAACCTATGTTTGTTCTCCATGCCTGCGAGTCTGTTTCTATTCTGTAGAAATGTTCATTTGTGCCATATTTTAGATTCCACATATAAGTGATATCATATGGTATTTGTCTTCCTGACTGACTTAGTATGAATATTTCTAGTTGCATCCATGTTGCTGCAAATGGCATTATTTTGTTCTTTTTTATGGCTGAGTAATATTCCACTGTGTATATGTTCCACATCTTCTTAATCCAGAAGAATTTTTATTATTCTAGTATAAGCAAGTGCTAATAGTCATTAAATTCATAATTTGATATTTTAATTTTAAACTAAGCATATGTATTTTTAATAATCATAAAGGTAGTAAACTTGGTTGAAGATATTCTAGTTACATGAAACCATGTAGATATTATATGATAAAATCAAAGAAATGTCTTATTCTTTTTCATAAAGTAGATTAGGAAAAGGACACGATAAGAAAAAAGCTGAATAATATAAATTACCTTAAATAATTGTGCTGGTGCCCACTGTCTTCCCCTGCTATTTGAATGTTAAAGGAAAAGTTACTAGATATCTTTACAGATTGTCATCTTTGAGCCAAGATCTCTTCTAGGCAGCAGAAGGGAATTAAGACAGCAAGTATATTATTGTCTCAAGAAAACTAGATAAATCATGATATTGGTGAATAAGAAAGATCAAAGAAAATATAAGAGATATCTTCCAATAATAAAGTGTTAGCCAAGTTAAGGAAATAATGAAAAGTTTGGAATTTATTATTAGAAGTTCACAAGAACGAAATCAACACTTCCTAAAATAAAATTCAGCGGCTCTGAGAACACCTAAAATCTAAAGTCTCTCCAGTGTACTCTCAAGAAATGAGTTTCTGTTTTCATAGCTCAGTGGGTTAAGAACCTGACTCGTATCCATGAGGATATAGGTTTGATCCCTAGCCTCACTCAGTGGGTTAAGGATGTGGTGTTGTCATGAGCTATGTAGGTCACAGATGTGGTTCAGTTCCCATGGTGTTGTGGCTATAGCATAGGCCAGCAGCTGCAGCTCCAATTTGACTCCTGGCCTGGGAACGTCCATATGCCACAGGTGTTCCTAAAAAAAAATAAATAAATAAACCAGAGAGAAAGAGAGAGAGATAGTTGATTTAAGATTCTCCACAGAATATGTAGACCTCATTAAGGATGATGATAACCAATTCTTCTTCTATTAATCTTGTGAATATATTTAATTCTTGGTTTTCTTTCTTGTCTCACTGAAAGAAGCATTCCTCCTTTCAGTAAGCTTTAAATCATTTGACCTTTTAACTTGACCTGATTTTTTCTGCTACATGGAAAATAATTATCAATTATGCTAGCTTTTTTTTTTTTTCTTTTTCAGCCACACATGCAGCATATGGAAGTTCACAGGCCAGGTATCAAATCTGAGCTGGAGCTGTGGTTTACTCCACAGCTGAAGCAATGCTGGATTCTTAATCCATTGGGCCAGGCTGGGAATTGAACCAGGGCCTGCAGAGAGACAAGCAGGACTAATTTTTTTTCCCCCTCTTATTGAATATGTAAGTTCCTAGGCTGGGGTCAAATCAGAGCTGCAGCTGAGGCCTAAGCCACAGCCATGGAAAAAAAAAAATCCAAGCTGCATCTGTGACCTACACCACAGTTTATGGAAACACCACATCCTTAACCCACTAAGTGAGGCCAGGGATTGAACATGTATCCTCACAGAAGCAATGTTATGTCTTTAACCTGCTGAGCTGCAACAGAAACTTCAATATGCTAACATTTTTCTGTATCTGACCAAAAATAAAAAGTTAATGAGATTTCAGGTCAAATTCAAAATTAGGAAAGTAACAGTTTGGATGTAATACTTTAAACAGACCAGAACTAGAATAATACTGATCAAAACATATTAGAATTTCATTGAGTTTTTCACTTTTCAAAAATTAAAATTAAATCCTCTTGCAATAAATGTACTAAATTATTTCATACTTTGAATATTTTATCTCTACTTTTATTAGTTATTACATATCAGTCAACTATTGTTCAATAGCATGAATACTGGAGATAGTTTTAATAATGTGAAAGAAATCAGATGCTGAATAGACAACAAAGGTATTACTTGAAGGAATGACCTTTTATATTCTACCAAGGAAATAGTCTTTAATGCTACCTCCAAAAGCACCATTAAAAATTAAGGATGATAATTTTCCACTAGGCCAAGAAATATGGATATTTTCTGGAAAATAAGTTAATAGATACTAAGGTTGCTGAACTGTTCTTATTAACAGCATTTCTCAGCAAGCATTGCTGCCAAAATGTTTTCTGCAAGAAAACACTTCCTAGCAGCTGAACACTTTTGTACTTGCCCACACTGCCTACTCTTTACTCTACCAAATCCTATGGGGGTGGGAGTATGGAGGAAAGAGATAATTTGAAAGTATTGTAAGTGGTACAAAGGAAATAAATTCATTTGGAACTGGTTCAGCTTAGCACTAATCAGGCTGCATAGGGTGCTTCCTCAGGGACAGAGAAGATTTCCCAGAGAACAAAGCCTCATTAAATGCTGGTAAGTGAAAGGCATTTCCATGCCACAAAGCTTCCACTGAAATATTTACTGGTCAAGGGAAGCAACTTATTACTATCAAGCAAGAAATCAAGTTTCTTATTGGAGAAAACAATCATTAATTGCTTAGTACTCCAAGAAATCAAGTTTCTTATTGGAGAAAACAATCATTAAATTGCTTAGTACTCTACGGTTAGTTGAATATCTAGAATTAATCTATCCATTGATTAGAGATCATTTGTTTCTCCAGGTGAATTAATCAAAATACTAGGAATGCCTGATAGTAGCAATGACTGAGAGTGCATTTGGGTAGCAGAAAATTCTGTCTACATCTATGTCTGCAAATAGATAAGTTCCTAGTTAGATAATGCTATTTATCTAGAAGAGTTGTTATTGAGCATTAGGCATGCTTTCTCTGAGAACCTAAAGGAGGGAAGAAAAAACACCAACCAAAGCCCTTTTCTTTAGCTCAGTTTTTTTTCAGTGCAAATATGTCTTAGTCTCAATTCAGAGTTGCCTCTCAGATCTTTCTCTGAGGGTGTCCCTTCACGTTACCTACTATGAATGCCAAACAGTTCTTTGCCTAAGAAAACAGGGCTATACGAATCTGTGGGCTTCAAAGAGGAAAGCAGAAGGAGGGAGGGAGGTTCTGAAGAACTACCATATCTAGTTGTACAAACCAGGAATTTCCAAAAATGTAGAGGAAAAAAGTTAGGCTTGGCTTGACTTTGGACTTCCTTTAAGACAATTTTATTCCTGGTCATTCGTAGACAATAAATATTCTTCCCTTGGCTCTAGCCTGAATTTCTGTAACAAGGATAGAAGTGGGAGGTGCTATTATCCTGACTTTGTCTTCCCTCACAAGAAAAACCAAAGACTTTTCAAGAGCAAGACACCGCTGAGAATCACAGAACACAGGCATGAGACTCAACAACTCCCTTGACCTTAGAGACCAAGGCAGAATGTATTAGAAGGGTAAGAGAAGGAGCCACAGGGTAACCTAACCATCCCTCTCCCCGGCCAATGCAGCACCACATGGAGATTCTCTCCTGAATCTCTGGTTCCTCTAGTGAAAAGGAGAACCCAGTGGGGACAGCCAGCTCCCCACCAGCACTGTGGACTGTTTGTGGGAGTCCCTACTCTGATCTCTCACTAGGGGGATTGCAGGGCAATCTGCGATGGAGAAGGGGGGAAGGGCTTGCAACGACCAGCACATGGATCTTGCCAGATGGAGTTCATGCCTGCAATCCCAAGTAGTAATCCCAATCAGCAGCTTTCTTACCTGCAGAACCAAGTCGAGGGTAGACTCTGACAAGGGAACTCAGCCGGGGTACATATTTGTTTAATTTGGATCCTCCAGTGAGGAGTTTTGCTGACCTCGAACCTGGTTTGGCAAGCTGCTGAGTCCCAGCACCGCTCCACTGTGAAGAGTACCTTCCAGCCCCATCTGACCAGAAGGCCTGGCAACACTCTTGGAAGCTGTGTAGCTCAACAGTGATCTTCTGAAAAGTAGTCTGGCAGAGCAAAGCCACTACTAGGCATGGAATTTTCCCTTGCTACATACAAGCAAGGGGATTAATTTATATCTAAGGCTGAGTGTAGCTACCAGCCCCCAACCATAGTCCCTGTTTGGGGAAATTGAGAGTAGCCCAGAGTGGCCCTGCCCCTTCCTGCCTAGGCAAGGCAGCTGGGACATAGCCCCACCCACTGTAGCTCCAAGGCTGATCTGACCAGAATGGCTGGAAAAATCACCTTAAAGCTGTGTCATCCAGCAGCTGAGGAAGGACAGAAGAGCCAACAGTTCCCTCCTCAGCCAGGGAATTTTGGGGTATGGGTTGGCTTGAGTTAAGACAATAAAGAGCTTAACAGGTTTTAGAGCTGCTTCTCCTGGGCAGAGAACCCCATTCAGAGCCCTGCTGATTGCTCAATATAGGCTTCAGCTGGTCTGAACACATGGGCCAGCCACGCCCATTCAACTGCCTTACATAAAATGGCATTTCAACAGAGAGCACAGCCTATAGTTTTCTCTGTCTGCAAAGCAAAATCAGTGGCCCTGTCTGACCAGGGAAATCAGTGCACATTCTTGCTTGATTTGAATTCCCAAACAATGAGCTGTACAGGTCCTGGGTCTTACCTTGCTGCCCTTCAAGGGCAGGAAAGCTAATTCATAGCCACATCTACACCTGAATATAATACCCAGATCCAAACTTCTACTTAGCCTGAACAGAAGATCCAAGCAACTGCAGAGCCCAATTTACAGCCTCACTTGGATTGGGAGCCACGGTAACAGTTCCATCCAAATGTTCTCAGCCAGTGGTGCAACCCCCACCCTCCCAACCTCAGAGCTTAAATACCAAAATAGACCAAAATAAATAAGAAATAGAGCTTGAACACGAAAATATTCCATGATAGCAGCCCCCACTGCCCAAGGACATTACCCACAGACAAACCCAGAAACCCAAGCTGAGCTGACTAGTGAAGATCTGTCTCTGCCAAAGAAAACCTGTAAAGTCTAGAAGAGGAACTTGGCTATTCAAATGCACAGATACCAATATAAGGACTTAAAGATCATGGAAAACCAGGTAAATGTGACACCATCAAAGGAAACTAACAAAGCTCTAATAACTGGTCTTAAAGAAATGGAGATTTATGAAGTATTAGACAAAGAATTCAAAATAATTCTCTTAAAGAAATTTAATGAATGACAAGAACACTCAGACAACTAAAGAAAATTAGGAAAACAATGCATGAACGAAATGAGAAGATCAACAAAGTAATGGAAACCATAAAAAAACCCTACAAATGGAAATCCTAGACATGAAAAATACAATCATTGAACTGAAGAATTCAACACTTTCAAAACAGAGTGAACTTTCAGAAGAAAGAATCAGTGACCTCAAGGATAGGATATCAGAAATCATCCATTCAGAGAAGCAAAATGATGAAAGAACGAAAAAAGTGAAAAAAGCCTTCAAGACCTATATGACAGAACACTCTGCCCCAAACACTGTGATAGGTGTTTTGCATACATTTAATCCTTTAACAAAAATTTGGGGTGAATATTCATATCCCCATTTTAAAAGTCTAAGTAGTAAAATCATCAATTTACTTATGCATGTATTTCACCAATAATTATTTAAGCTATATTTTTGGAAGACAAAATGTTTAACAGGAAACAAATTGTTCCAGGGCTTACATTTTTTGTTTTTGTTGTGAGACAGGAATAATTTAGAATTAAATATATAAAATAATTACAAATTACAATAAATGATACAGAGGAAATAAACTGATGCTCAAATAAAGGAAAATGGGAGCAACTTCTTTATATGGAAGGGCCACATTTAAAGGAGCTAATACATTAATAACTAAAGAATGAACTGATGTGAAATTTGAGGGAAAGAGCATTATAGGCAGTGTTACTAGCATGTACAATGATTCTAAACTGGACAAAGTGTGGCACACTGAAGCAGCCAAAAGAAACCCAAAGTGATTGAGGGACTGTGGCATATCATGAGGGATCAGTGAAACAGGTGAGTGTGAGGCCTAATAGGGACCTCTTGTCTAAAAAAGTATTTCAGTTAACTGGATGGCTTTAGTTAGTGAAATGTCATGTCTTATTTAGATTTTTCAGAACACTGATCTTCCTGCTGAGTGAAAAAGGTAATCATGGAAAAAACCCAATCATGGAAGTTATGGGACTAAGTAGAAGAAGAGGCCTAGGAAACAACCTCTGAAGAGTCACATCACTTAGTGGCTGGATGAAAGAGAGAACAAAGAATTAGGAAGAACAGGAAAAGGAAGTGACATTATGGACAAAAAGACAAGAATATCTCAATAAGGGATGTAGCTATCTCTGTAACATTATGCTGAGGTCATATAATCTGAAGACAAAAAAAAAATTACATCATGATAAACATTGATTATATGGAAAAGGTTCGGGAAAGGTGGGGTATCACCTACTCTAAGTAGGTTGCGGGGGGACTCTCTCTACCAGCCCTGCAGGACACAATCTGGTTCCCAAACACCATTTTACCACTTGTTGTCTTGTACCACTCCTGATACTAACTGTGAGGCTGGGTTCTGTGGGAAGTGGAAGTTGAGATGGTGTTAGGAGCATAAAAATATATGGGGACTCAAAGTTACACCTTCCAATCCTAAACTAAAATGATTATTTTACTGAGGAAATTAGAATCAATAAGAAGAGAACTTGGATTTCCCATTGATGCTCAGGGGGTTAAAAATCTGACTAGTATCCATGAGGACACAGGTTCAATCCCTGGCCTCACTCAGTCAGGTAAGGATCCAGCTTTGCCATGAGCTGCAGTGTAGGTTGCAGACTCTGCTTGGATCTGGCATTGCTGTGGCTGTGGCATAGGCTGACAGCTGCAGCTCTGATTCAACCCCTAGCCTGAGAACTTCCATATGCTGTGGGTGTGGCCCCAAAAACATAAAAAGAGAAAATTTGTCAGAGTTCCCATCTTGGCTCAGTGGAAATGAATCTAATATCCATGAGGATGCCGGTTCAATTCCTAGCCTCACTAAGTGGGTTAAAGGATCCCGTGTTTTTTTCTCTCCTCTTCCGGGTGAGTCTAGCCAGAGGTTTGTCAATTTTGTTTACCTTTTCAAAGAACCAGCTCTTGGTTTTGATTTTTTCTATTGTTTTTTTGAATCTCTATTTTATTGATTTCCTCTTTGATCTTTATGATTTCCTTCCTTTTGCTGACTTTAGGTTTTGTTTTTTCTTCTTTTTCTAATTAATTTAGGTGATGGGTTAAGTTGTTGATTTGAGATATTTCCTTTTTTTGAGGAAGCCCTGTATTGCTATGAATTTCCCTCTGAGCACTGCTTTTGCAGCATCCCATAAATTTTGAGTGGTTGTGTCTTCATTATCATTTGTCTTGAGGTATTTTTTAATTTCCCTCTTGATTTCCTCAATGACCCATTGATTTTTTAGTAGCATGTTGTTTAGTCTCCATGTAGTCAGTTTTTTTCTGATTTATTTTCCTGTGGTTGATTTGTAGTTTCATGCCATTGTGGTCAGAGAAGATACTTGAAATAATTTCTATACTTTTAAATCTGTTGAGGTTAGTTTTGTACCCCAGTATGTGATCAATTCTTGAGAATGTTCCATGTGCACTTGAGAAGAATGTATATTCTGATTTTTTTTGGATGAAATGTCCAGAAAATGTCAATTAAGTCTAACTTTTCTATTGTGTCATTTAGGATCTCTGTTGCCTTATTGATTTTATGTCCAGAGGATCTGTCCATGATGTGAGTGGGGTGTTAAAGTCTCCTACTATGATTGTATTCCCATACATTTCTCTTTTTATGTCTGTTAGTATTTGTCATAGGTATCTGGGTGCTCCTATATTAGGAGTATACATATATATATGATTGTAATATCTTCTTCTTGAATGGATCCTTTAACCATTAAATAGTGTCCTGCTTGCATTTCTTCATGGCCTTTGTTTTAAAGTCTATTTTGTCTGATATGAGTATTGCAACTTCTGCTTTCCTGCCTTGTCCATTGACATGTAATAACTTTTCCCATCCCCTCACCTTCAATCTGTATGTGTCCTTTGCCCTAAGGTGAGTTTCTTGTAGACAGCCAATTGTAGGTTTTTGCTTTTTTGTCCAATCTGCCACTCTGTGTCTTTTGATTGGAGCATTCAGTCCATTGACATTTAAGGTGATTATCTTATCAAATATATGAAGAGGAATTTATACCCATCCTCCTTAAACTTTTTCAAAAGGTTGAAGAAGAAGGAACACTCACAAAGATATTCTAGGATGCCACCATCACCCTAATTCCAAAGCCAGCAAAAGATACCACCAAAAAATAAAACTGTAGGCTAATATCTTTGATGAATAGAGACCCAAAAAGTCTCAACAAAACTTTAGCCAACCAAATCCAACAACATATAAAAATACCACACACCATGACCAGGTGGGATTCATCCCAGGTTCACAAGGATGGTTCAACATACACAAATCAATCAATGTCGTACACCACATTAACAAAAGAAAAGACAAAAACCACATGACCATCTCAATAGATGCAGAAAAGGCATTTGACAATGTCCAACATCCCTTCATAATAAAAACTCTTACCAAAGTGGGTGTAGAGGGAACATACCTTAACATAGTCAAAGCCATTTGTGACAAACCAACAGCAGATATAATACTCAATGGAGAAAAGGTGAAACACTTCCCACTAAAATATGGAAAAATAAAAGGATGCCCACTCTCACCACTGTTATTCAACACAGTACTTGAAGTCCTAGCCACAGCAAACAGATAAACAAAAGAAATAAAAGGCCTCCAAATAGTAAGAGAAAAGGTAAAACTGTCACTGTATGCAGAAGACATAATGCTATATATAGAAAACCCCAAGGACTCCACCCAAAAACTACTTGAACTGATCAACAAATTCATCAAAATAGCAGGATACAAGATTAACATTCAGAAATCAGTCACATTTCTGTATACTAACAATGAAATATCAGAAAATGAATACAAAAATATAATACCTTTTAAAATTGCACCCCCAATATTCAAATACCTGGGAATACACCTGACCAAGGAAGTAAAGGACTTATATGCTGAGAACTATAAAACATTAATCAAGGAAATTAAAGAAGATGTGAAGAAATGGAAAGATATCCCATGCTCCTGGGTCGGAAAAATTAATATTGTAAAAATGGCCATACTACCCAAAGCAATCTGCAGATTCAAAGCAAGCCCTATCAATTTACCCAGGAAACTTTTCACAGAACTAGAACAAACAATCCAAAAATTCACATGGAACCACAAAAGACCCAGAATTGCCAAAGCAATCCTGAGGAACAAAAACCAAGCAGGAGGCATAATTCTCCCAGACTTTAGGCAATATTACAAAGCCACAGTCTTCAAGACAGTATGGTACTGGTACCAAAACAGACAGACAGACCAATGGAACAGCATAGAGAACACAGAAATAAACCCAGACATCTTTGGTCAATTAATCTTCAACAAAGGAGACAAGAATATAAAATGGCAAAAAGACAGTCTTTTCAGAAAGTATTACTGGGAAACCCGGACAGCTGCACGCAAATCAGTGAAATTGGAACACACCCTCACACCATGCACCAAAATAAACTCAAAATGGCTGAAAGGCTTAAACATAAGACAAAATACCATCAAACTCCTGGAAGAGAACATAAGCAAAACATTCTCTGACATCAACCTTACAAATGTTTTCTCAGGTCAGTCTCCCAAAGCAACAGAAATAAAAGCAAAAATATACCAATGGGACCTCATCAAACTGAAAAGCTTCTGCACAGCAAAGGAAACCAAAAAGAAAACAAAAAGACATCTTACAGAATGGGAGAAAATAGTTTCAAATGATGCAACGCCAAGGGCTTAATCTCTAGAATATACAAGCAACTTCTACAGCTTAACAGCAAAAACCCCAAAAACCCAATGGAACGATGGGCAAAAGACCTGAATAGACATTTTTCCAAGGAAGATGTACAGATGGCCAACAATCACATGAAAAAATGCTCAACATCCCTGATTATTAGAGTAATGTCCACCAAAACTAGTATTAGATACCACCTCATGCCAGTCAGAATGGCCATCATTAATAAGTTCACAAATAACAAATGCTACAGGGGGTGTGGAGAAAAGAGAACCCTCCTGCACTGTTGGTGGGAATGCAAGCTGGAAAAACCACTATGAAGAAAAGTATGGAGGTACCTTAGAAATCCATACATAGACCTACCATATGACACAGCAATCCCACTCTTGGGTGCATATCCAGACAAAACTTGCCTTGAAAAAGACACATGCACCCGCATGTTCATTGCAGCACTATTCACAATAGCCAAGACATGGAAACAACCTCAATGTCCATTGACAGATGATTGGATCAGGAAGATGTGGTATATATACTCAGTGGAATACTACTCAGCCATAAAAAAGAATGAAATTATGCCATTTGCAGCAACGTGGTTGGAACTAGAGACGCTCATCCTGAGTGAAGTAATTCAGAAAGAGAAAGACAAATATCATATGATATCATATATATCTGGAATCTAATATATGGTACAAGTGAACCTTTCCACATAAAAGAAAATCATGGACTTGGAGAATAGACTTGTGGTGGCAAAGGGGGAGGAGGAGAGAGTGGGATAGATGGCATGCTTGGGGTTAATAGATACAGACTATTGCCTTTGGAATGAATTATCAATGAGATCCTGCTGTGTAGCACTGAGAACTATGTCTAGTCACTTATGATGGAGCATGATATGTGAGAAAAAAGAATGTATACATGTATGTGTAACTGGGTCACCGTGCTATAGAGTAGAAAATTGACAGAACACTGTAAACCAGGTATATTGGAAAAAATCAAAATAATTATGTAAAAACAAAAACAAACAAACAAAAAAAGGATCCCATGTTGCTGTGAACTGTGGTGTAGGTCACAGACATGACTTGGATCTTTCATGGCTATAGCTGTGGAGTAGGCCAGCAGTCATAGCTCTTACTGCACCACTAGCTTGGGAACCTCCATATGCTGCAAGTGTGGCCCTCAAAAGACAAAAAATAAAAAGAGAGAGAGAGAGAAGTTCATTTCTCCATCATTGGTATAATCAAAGTTTTATATCTTCCCTAGTGAATCATTTCCATTAGCCAACAGATACTTTAATGTCTACCATTATTATCGGTTTTTTTTTACATTGGCCCCACATGTACAGTTGACCCTTGAACAACATGGGGATTAATCTGCCTTAACTGGAGTTCCTTCACATTCGCAGACTCTTGAAGCTCAAATTCATGATATTCAAAGGTCACCTGTACCTCATTTCCTCCACATTGCTCTCCTTCCCTTTCAGAAAAATGCCTTAACTTATGTCACATTCTCCTGATGTTCCTTCTGCTTTTTTTGAGTCTCCATGCTCTCCTTTTCTTGCTCTTCCTCCTCTTCCATTTCTCTAAGCTTGATCTGTCTGGCATGGTGGCACATATATCTAATGGATTTAAACTAATTAAAATAAATATAATTAAAATTAAATTTCCTTAGCCACACGCGAGTCATACTTCAAATCCTTAATAACAACAGGTGGCTCATACCTACTCTATTAGTTGTTTCTGTTATCACACAAAGTTCTGAAACTGACTAAACTTATGACTTGAACTTAGCCGGAACCCAGATTGTGACTTCAATCCATGGTTTTTAAATTAGAATCACTCACCCAATGTCTGGATTTACTGAGGTTCTGGTTCTTTGTGCCTCAGCACATAAGGAATTCAGCAAGAGACAAAGTGATAGGCCAGAAATAGATTTATTAAGATAAGACACTTGTGGGAGATGCAAACAGGCAGGCAAAGAGGCTCTGCCCTGAGGATTAGGTAGGCTACAGTTTTATAATCCAATAGAAGTAGGCGTGGGAAAAGACTGCCTCTTCCTCCTTCTTGGAGTAGTAGTTCCTCCTTAGTATGTGGTAAGAGATAATTTGATCCTATAAGGTCAAATTAAGACAACAAGGTGCTTATTACAATCAGCAGAAGGGCAGTCCTTGAATTCCTGCTCTTGGTTCTAAGGGTAATGACCTGAAACTTAAATCATGCTTTTATTTGTGGTAAACCTGATTCATTCTATGGCTTTCTTGAGTGATTATTAACTTACAGTGGTCTCCCAAAGTTCCCTATGTTTCCCTCTCTATCCATGCTCCCTTAGTGGGACTTCTACTTGTGTAACTATCCTACTCCATTCCTATCAGTTCTACTGAACAGCCCAGAATATAACCTACTTATAATCTGCACTTTTGTGTCCAGTAAGTTTCCCACACCTAATATATCAAAATCAGAATTCTGTTTACCCTCTTCAACCTGATTCTCATATCTCAGTCTCTATCCCAATAAATGGCACCAACGGTAACCCAGATGCTCAAGCCAAAAATGTAGGTGTTATTTTGGCTTCAATTTTCCAGATTTACCACCTGATAATAAATTTCTCAGTTATTCCTTTGAGCTTACTTCAAAAATGTGTCCAATACTCAACTGCATCTCAAGGCCTCCATCACCAAAATTCAAGACTAATCTGCCATCATTCTCAGCTACTAAAATTTTAATTTGTATTAATCATTCTTCTTTTCCCTTCTCCGTTCAACATTACACAAGGCAGAAGAGTGATCTTCTAAAAATATAAATCAGACTACAAAACCCTCGGGGGCTTGCCAGCACATTTGGAATACAATCTAAACTCTTTGCAGGTCTTATAAATCCTGCATGAAATTATCTCTTCCTATATCTCAGACAGCTCATGATACATGTACCATTCCTCCCTCCCACCAACCATGATCCTTTCTGCCCAGCCTCACTGGTTTTCTTTTGGTTTCTCTAACACCTTCCTGCTTCAAGTCTTTTACATTGGCTGTTCTCACTATTTGAACTCTCTTCCCCAGATGGTTTAGTTGATTCTTTTGAGACATACTGGGACCTGGGACATGGGACTTTTTGCTGCATTGGTTGTAATGCTTGCACCTAGACAAATATCTCCTCCAGCAACAAAATATAAAGAAACTATAAGTGACTAAAGGTAATTCACACGTGCAGTTGGGGTAAATTACAGACAAGAAGATATAAAATAATCTACAAACCCAGCTTCCACTTCTGAAGAGCACAGGGCAAAAGCAGGGTGTCAGGAGCAAAAGCAGGGTACTGCCCATGTTCCCTGCACACCACACCAAAGGGGCTGGCAGACCACCTAGCCATCCCTCTGGCCCTACTCTTGGACCTCCCCCTATCCTTGCCCGATTTAAGGAACAAGCTAACTGCAGATCGGACCCCCGCTTCCCACCTCCCCGAGCAGAGCAAACAAGGAAACCTATTATTTGTCATTGCTCCCCTCTGCTGCAGCAGGGGCCCCAATAAAGCCTTGACTGAATTTCCCTGTCTGGCCTCTTATCAATTCCATTAATTAAGGAGCCAAAGAATCCTAGATGGTAACACTTTACTTCCTTTAGATCTCTGTTTATTTGTTTATTTTTTCTTTAATTTATTTGTTTGTTTTCCTTTTAGGGCCACAAGTGTGACATATGGAAGTTCCCAGACTAGGGTTGAATGGGAGCTGTGGCTGGTGGCCTAAGTCACAGCCATATCAAAGCTGGATTTGAGCCATGTCTGTTACCTACACCACAGCTCACAGCAACACCAGATTTTACCCACTGAGTGAGGCCAGGGATCAAATGGGCCTCCTCATGGATACTAGTCAGGTTTGTTTCCACTGAGCCACAATGGGAACTCCTGGGTCTCTGTTTAAATATTGGTCTCTTTGGAGGAGAGGAGTCTTCCATGAAGACCTTATGTAAAAATAACCTCCCTACTGGTAGGTCACTCCTTATGGACTTAAACCTGTTTTATTTTTTCTTCTGAGCACTGATCACTATCTTAAGTTATATTTCTTTACTTACTATCTATCTCTTTAACTAGAATGCCAACTCAGTAAAAGCTGGATCTTTCTCTCTTAGTCACAATATAAGAATACAGTGTGTGTCAATAGATATATGTGGAATTAATGAGTGAATGATAGCCTTATGAAGGGATTTCAGAGCTCAAATAAAAAGAAATACATGTCAAGGGGACTTGCATCTTTGGGATTTTGTTAGACTGGTGATAGAAATGAAAGGAGGCCTTACTCTGATTAACACTGCAAAAGATGAAATCCAGTTTCTATCCTGTTTGTCTGGTGTAGCTTTGTGTTTCTCATTCCATGATGAAGGTCCCCATGCTCGAGTCTGTGTAAAAAGTGCTGTTTTAAATAAAAACACCAGAATTTGAATAGTTGTTATAGCTGATAGTGAACAAATGCTGTATCTCTCACTGGTACCATAAGACCAAAAATAAGAGTGTAACTATGTTTGGTCACTTCAAGCAGTATCTGACCGGCTTACTCATGAACAATAGCCTATATGGATCTCTCAGTGGGTAGCAGAGATTCTAGGAAGTGAAAAACTGTTGAGGCTACAGGGAGCTATTTCAAAGTGTATTTTATTTTCTAGCAATGATTATGATGATAATGATGATGACTATACATAATTTCAAACATGTATTATGAGATATGTAATACAGCATTTTGTGTTGTGGGCACTTAATAGTCCAGTTTGTTATTTAAAATAGTACAAATAACAAAACCCACATATTTAGATGGACTTTCACATTATATCATCTATAAGAAAGTTAATTATTTTTTATTTTAAATGATTTTTATTTTTTCCATTATAGCTGGTTTACAGTGTTCTGTTAATTTTCTTCTGTATAGCAAGGTGACACACTGGTTTTATATATATATATATATATATATATATATATATATATATATATATATTCTTTTTCTCACATTATCCTCCATCATGCTCCATCATAAGTGACTAGATATAGTTCCCTGTGCTATATAGCAAGACTTTATTGCTTATCCATTCTAAAGGCAACAGTTTGCACCTGTTAATACCAAATTCCCAATCCATTCCAATCGCTCCCCCTCCCCTTTGACAACCACAAATCTGTTCTCCAAATCCATGATTTTCTTTTTTGTGGAAAGGTTAATTTGTGCTGTATATTAGATTCCAGATATATATGATATCATATGGTATTTGTCTTTGTCTTTCTGACTTACTTCACTTAGTATGAGAGTCTCTAGGAAAGTTAATTATATTCATTCAGTTCATGTATCTTTTATTAGCTGATAAAAAGGGGAATGGACAAGGAAAATTGACTTTTTATGCATAAAAGACTACTGACAATTTAGATGAGGAAAGTGAGATTTAGACTTTCATTTTTAGTGTCTTCTCTCCTTGTAATTATTTTTCCCCAATTTCAGAACTCTGAAATAGTTCATTTTCTTTCAATTACATTATTATGAAAGAAAAGTTTTAGTAACCATTAATATATGGATCATTCAATAGTTAAATATAAGCTTAAGTAAAATAAGTCAACTCCCCAAACAAAACAAAAAGTAAATAAAATGTAGAGTCTAGAGATTCTATAATAACAAATTTTGTATTTAAGTTTGTAATTTGTATTACTGACTGGAACCTTGTTACTACTTGTTCAATATGTATGAACTTTTACTCCCTGTGAAAATAGTCATTTGTTTAGTTAAGAATTGATTTTAAATAAGGCCTTGACACTGCTCTACTCCATGATACAATTGAGGAAATAATCCATTTAATTTTTTTCCCTGAGAAAGTAGATATTAAAATGCAGGGCCAGAAACATCTAAGCTTTGAAACTAAAGACTGAAAAATTAGGATGTTTGTTTTTCCTCCTAAATGCAATGGTTTAGAACATTGATATCTAACATAAATCACTGCCATAGCCATTTGGTTCTCGATTTCCCCTCTCCAGAATTACATGTCTTGAATTTTACTATGAGTCTTATGACTCATAATGTTTGATTTGGCTATATTGTATCTTGGAATATAGAGTCATTAGGATCCAAAAATGAATTCCCCATAGTAAATCTTCCCAGGGCACCATTGTCTATGGTTTACTTAACAGCCATGCATTGGAACAATTAAAGCAATTGCTTTCCTTACTTAACCATTTTACTTCAGCTTCAAAAACCTAAGAAGTACAGAAATAAAGCACCATGAGAATCACATAGTAAGAACTCTATTGTAAAGATTTTTTTCTTCCTTAATCCTACACAAAATGCTGTAAAAGTTTTATATTTTTTATACAGATGAGCAGCACTCTATAAAATTTGCAGATTAAATTCAAACTTTGGAGGATGTATTGGCTCAGGGTTTTTGGCCAAAGTAACTGTCACAGTGAATTTCAGGTGAGACTTAAACAGACTTAATAGTACATACATGACCCAACATGATGCATCTTGTAATCATCCTAAGTTTAAGTGTGGGATACAATTAGAAAGCAGAGTCTAAAAGGCAAGTCAGAAATCCTCAAGTTTAGTTCTCTTCTTGCTTCTGAAAGACTGCATCAGGGTAACAGGTTAAGCCTCTCGTCACAAATTTTCACATGAGGAGAATGAAGAGGATGACAAGCTTTCTTCAAAGGTTACTATGATTTTTCTAGTTTTGTGTACACATTTTTCAGAGCCTGAGGCTGTGTCTGCATTATCAGGAACATATCTGGTAAGAAAGAAGAAAATGAACACAATCCAGGAGATTCTCCATGTAAAACAAAATTGTGTCCTACACTTATACAAATGATTATTATAAAATGCATATTCTGTCAAGTTCACGCATGTTCCAGTAAGTCTACTTGAGACTCATCTGGAATTCACTGTGACAGTTACTTTGGCCAATAATCCTCAGTCTTCAAAGTTAGAATTAATCTGCAAAGACTAACATGGTATAATTTCATGACCTGTAAGAAGTAGGCCAGGCTTCTAACTAATTTAGCATTCTTAATCAGGCATCCTTTACAAAACTGACTATGTAAATCTCCATTCTTCAAGTTTTTAAAAATATAGCTCCTTAATCTACCTGCTGGTTCATTCATTAAGTTAAATAAAGTACTGACAGGCATAAACAACATTTTTTGAGAATTGCACTAAAATATTTTTTGTCCACTGAGTGCTACATACCTAGTCATCAAATAAATTAACTCAATTTTTTAGTGTAATGATGCTTTGGCATCATTAAAAAAATTTTTTTTTTTAAATACATACTTATGTAAAAGCGTTTCAAGCTCCCTAAACACATCAGCATAGTCCAGATGCCAGCCAGTGCTGGGATTCCCTCGGGGTGTGGATTTACCAAAGCTGCTTCTCTGGTGTGAAGAACTTGTCCTGGAAGCTTGACCATAGTGTTGAGATGTAGTTGCATCTAATTTGCAAATGGCATAAGTCTTGATTCTGTTACTTGGCATTGCTGGAGAAGGACTGGGGTACAGAATTGAAGCAAATCCCTCCTACATGAGGATAAGGAGTTAGCTTAGCCTTATGACAATTCACACCCCTGCAGTGCTCAGCCTTCTGCGAAAAGCATTCTTTCACTGGGTTATGAAGTGTATATTTGTTATTTGCTTCCCCACTACTGAATCGCTTAACTTGATTGCATGTCAGCAATTCAAGTGCTTTATAGTAGTAATATGGAGAAGAAACGTTTTGCTTATAATGTTGGACTCTTAACATTGGTTCCTACTATATAGAATCAGAGCTGGCAGCCCCATTTCATCAAGAGAAGTGCACCAGGCCATGCCAGAAGACAACATCTCATTAGAAACATGTGTTACCCCCGCTTCCTTAAGGCTTGATTTGAATTGCCATATGGTCACTGTGACAGACTGAGTGATCATTGAATATTGATGGGGCCTTGACTACAGACTCTACCTTGCCACTGCCAATCGAGTGTCATTCTAATGACACAATGTTCACACGTGTTTCCAGGCCAGTCAATTCTGTCTCCTCATCTATAATCGCTTGGCTGTTTAAAATGTCAAGTACATGTTCTAGTTGGAGCTTCCTATCTCATGTCTTATTTCTTCTTAACACCCAATGCTGAATCATCATCCAAGCAAAAATGCTTGCAGTTTCCAAATATGACATTTACTCTCCTCTTTATGTCTGTTATTAGAGGGAAATACAGCTTAGGCTGGCATCTCTAGCACCTAGCTCGATGCTGGACACATACTGCGTATTTGATAAGTAGGAATTATATTGAATTTACTTCTCTTTTCATACTAATTGTTTTCATTTCCTGACTTCGGAATAGTCTTCAATATCAGATTTCTCTATTCATCCTCTCCCCATTCTAATGTTTTTATGTCGTACTTGTTTTCTGTAGTCTATATATCCAAATATGCTGCAAAGCTTTGCACATTGTATAATGGTCATTATTGCAAAGCCCATGGCATGATGGTCATTCTATGTACTCTCTGATTGCATGATATATGATATGCCAAGAAATTGATGTGACCCAAGCTCAACAAGAAATTAAGCTAATATGGAGGGTTTTGTATATTCTAACTGGAAAAGGGGGTGGCTTGTATTTTCTAAATTCCACTTCAGTTTCCTTTCTGATGGATTTTCAATCCAAAAGATACTCCCAATTCCCAGGTAATATTTTCTGAGGCTATGGAATTAGTGAAATCTTGTATTTCTGAATAGAGTTAATTTAATATGCCTCAGGCAGCAAGATTAACTGTGTAATACACTGCTTTTTATTCTATTGTTTAATGAGTTCAGGTTTTCAATGCAGAGGAATAGTGCCAGCAAGCAAACTTTAGGGTAAGTGCAAGGATGCTTTTCTATTTGCTGGTTTCTACTCATTCCTCAGAACAGGGCATTTTCCTGTAATCCTTACCGCCAGCTGAAAGCAGATCAGCATTTCATAGTTTACTCATCTCAAATTGCCAATTTATTATTAAGTTTGAAAACGTGCTCTGTGCTACTTTAAAAATGAATCAGAATCTTTGATGTGCCAACATTTGTATGCTTTTGAAGTCACTAGAAACATGGTAACATGCCATCTTCTGTAACTCTTAGCAGTATGTATTTCTAGAGTACAGTGTGATATTGGCAAACACAGCCATTTAACATTCTAACACTTTGGAACTGACTGAAAGAAGAGGATCTGATTTTGCAAGGAAAAACTCAGAAAACACATCACACATCAGAAGATAAACAAGGGATAGCTGAAAGCATTCCTTAATTTTTAATGGAAAAGTCAGAAATAAAATTACTGATCTTTCAAAGCAGATTTCTGAGTTACAATATGCAAAGGATTAATACTGTGTGAAATAATGAGGGTTCTTTTGTACGGATATGGTAGCTCAGAGCTCAAAATCTACACTAATATGAATTTTGCAGAGAAACCTTTATTTGTGGAGATTGATTTTACACTGTCAACTGGGTTTCTTTCTAGAGTGCACACATGTGCTATCCTATCACTCTACAGACAATGAAAAGTCCCCTCCTTGTAGACAAGCCATAGAAATGAGCACCAGCCAGGGGTAATATGAGGGTTCTACCTCTGCTTGTAAGCCCAGGTTACTACAGCTGCCAGTTTGCTAGAATATGCATGGAAATCAAATCTTTAGAAGAAAAGCCATAAAGTCATATTATTTTCTAATCCAGGAAATTAATAGCAATTTAAAAACCAGTGACTATTCTTGCCTAAGGAAATTGCCCTTTATCATTTTCTTCCTTCTCCCTTTGCTAATGAAATTGAGACTCTAGAACTGAGCAACTGCAAGGCATCCTCAAAATTAAGCAGTTTTAAATCTTGATATTTGATATTGCTTCTTTACTTTTTTTTAAAGTAAAGTACTGATAGCAAATCTGATATCAACCAGTCTGATTCTCTCCACTGCAGGTGGGAAAAGAGATACAAATGTAGTGGGCTTTTCATAAGACTTAAAGGAAACTTTGTATGCATTAACTCCTCTTATGCTGTTGAGTTCTCTGATAATTTTTTAGGACAAAGAACCCATAGTTTCATTGAAAAGGAGGTCTGGTGTGTGCTCCTGAAATCACAACTTTAATAAAGCAGTTCAGAAAATTGGCCTTTTGTAGAGAATACATCCCCCAACTGCTCAGGGAGGGGAAGAAAAACTTCCCATGTGTCTCTAGCTAATAGGTAATTTTGCTCATTGTACGTGTGCAAAACTGGCCTTTCTATACTCTAAAGCAGAGTGACATGGTTTGGGGTTCTATCTGTGTGTTTAAACTCAAAAGCCAAGGAGATTATCCTTGTTTATGTTAGATCACAAAGTTATAGCAGTAAGATCCTTAGAGATAATTTTGTGCCATTTTAAAAATTTGAATAGAAAATTGACATCTTCCAAAGTAAAATATATAATGACCTGCCTAGTTTTCAAATTATAGCATCAACAAAAAATTGATTTATTTTTGCATAATTAATAGATTATTTGGCATCACATAAATTGAATATTAAATAAAATGTAACATTTGGGCATTGCTATGAACATAACACTGAATTCAGTACCTCCCTGTTGGGCTTCAAAGTATAAACAGCAATAGTGAGATTCTAATTCCTATTAGATTCTTATTATCCCTCTTATTATTATTATAAAAAATAACAACGCTATAAGAACTCATAGTATCAAGAAGATATCACCTCATTGTTCTCATGAATGATACAAAAAGTTCTTGATTTATTGTGATAATCTTAGTGGTCTGCAGTACCTTAATATCAAAGTTTTGAGAGAAATAAGAAGAGGTTTCTCATTTGATCCTTAATTATATGACTTTAGACACATATGTAAATTAAAAGGAAGGATTAAGCTTAGAATCTAAGCTTCATCTACTTACTGGAGAGAAACGGAGGAAAAAAAAACACCCTCCAAAATACTCAATACAGATCAATTCACCAATTAACTTATAATATTTCTTGTGTTCCATTTTTTAATTTATCCCGTTTGTGAGGATCGTTGCAATCATGAAGTGCCCTATTACAACTATAGTAGCTAGGTATCTCTTGGTCCACTCTGATTTTTTTTCTTATTGTCTCTATAGCCTCCCATAAAAGAATAAAGAGAACCCAGTGAAATGTCTGACAGATGGAAACACAGATGCAAAGCCAAGTCACAGAGGAGTTAAGACTTTAGTGGAGATGAATTTGGTTGTGCTCCTGGGAATAGTGATTAAACCACTCAACCATAGAGCTGAGTGCCCAGACAAAAGATTCAGATTAATTTCAGGTCCACAGAGATGGAGGCAAAATTCAGAATCTGCCAAACATACAGGCAAAAAAAAAAAAAAAAACAAAAACAAAAAAACAAAAAAATTCAATAAAGAAATCAGATGTAAATTTAATATGCTTAAGGCTCTAAATAGCTAATCATGAAATTTAAGTATGCTTCCATTAGAATATACAAAAAAAATTTGCTATCATTGTTCTCACAGGAAAGTAAATGTTTAAAATATGTCTGTTTAAATAAATTTTTCATATCATTCTCTACAACACCAATTGCGAAAAGTCTTCCCTTTTTATTTGCTTGATAATTTACAGGGGAAAATGACAAGAATTATAATATCTGTATCCCTGCCAAGGCTCTTTCAACCTCAAATTGAAAAAGGTATTGATTTTTCTCATTTAATAGTAAATGAACTCTTTTGTGTGAAGAAACTTTCCTAAATTTTATTTTGCATTTTTTAAGAAAATAATCCCAAGAGTAAAACTTACTTGAGGTATTTAATTCATGACTAGACATATCATCTCTTGCATTTCAACACGATGAAGTATATACTTAGTAGTAAATGTTGATCCCACGATTTTGAGTACCTATTTTAAACCACGTACAAAATGTGAAATACTACCATGTTTTCATTTGGTTAGACATTTGTGAAGCATTTAATGATTTCTAGTTAGAGGGGAAGAAAACTCTGGTTTCCTTAAAATAGCTTAAAATTCAATGTTAGTTATAAACACAACATTAATAAACACAATTTCTGAAGAAACATATTCAATCCAGATGCCTATGTTAGTACCTGCGATGATGTGACAGGTATGTGCACACTCATGGTATGTGCTAAATAAGTGCTTATTAAAAGCGAAATGGTCTCCTGGAAGGAAGGCAGATGTAGGAGGGGTGGCAATTAGGAAAATACTATGTACAGAAAATACTATGTTACAGAGATACCTGGTTTGTGGAGATACTGGTTAACATGTCCATTGGTAAAGCATTTCAGACAACTATCTGAAACTAGTAGTCCCTTTGTCAAATCAAAAGAAAACAATACCCAGTCTGTAGTTGTGGAAGTTTATGCTCAAATGTGTATTTGATATTAAACCTAAATGTTCTGCCCACCCTGTTTGTATGAAGATATTTTAAGCACACCATGAACAAGTCTCTTAGAAAAAAAATCATGCTTCTTTAGCAAAACTACTCAGGATATTAACTTGCTCAAAATTTGATGTTTGATTTTATGCACTCTCACTACTTTAGGCATCCAATTGGAGCTGTAGCTGCCAGCCTACACCAGAGCCACAGCAACGCAGGATCCAAGCTGTGTCTGCAATCTACACCACAGTTCACGGCAATGCCGGATCCTTAACCCACTGAGCAAGGCTAGGGATCGAACCTGCAACCTCATGGTTCTTAGTTGGATTTGTTAACCACTGAGCCACAACGGGAACTCCTGCACTCTCACTATTAAAATCCCTGTTTTCATGGATATTTCAATAATTCAGTAATTTTAGAAGCATTGTTTTAGAAATAGTTGCCACAGTGAACATCCTATTTTTTGATGTGCAATGTACAAATTTTTCATTCATTTTGGTCCTTGTGGTTGGATGTATCTAATGCTAACCGCACTGTTTTGGCACATCAAATAAATGTCTTCTCTGAACCAGAAAAAAAAAATCACTTTCTCTGTTAAGTGAGATTGTGTATGTGTAAGAGACAATTATCTACTTGTGCATACAAAAATCTGAAAAGAATAATTAAAAGTTTATATACACGTATTATCCTAAATAATGGGATAGCTTTCCAAGAACATTTATTTAGTACTTATTTCTTTAACAAATTCTTAAGGTAAATTTCCAGTTGCTCACTGGATAAAATACACTACTCAGCTTCTCAGATGGGAAAAAAAAACACATTATTCATTCTTTGGCTGTGAGGTTATGACTGCTTCTTTTTCCATGATTTAGAAGAACTGTAAGCTAGGCTTAATTGCTCTGAATAAATATCTTATCTTGATTCGGGGATAAATAATTCTCTAAATGTTTTAAACCCTGTGAAATTGCTTCAATGGTTGCAGAGCATGTTGTACATGTGCAAGTGCAACTCTTCCTCATTGCTCTTTACTGAGCTATAAATGGACCCCAGATGGAGGAGAACAAAAAGCGTCCCCTTTGCACATCCCTCCCACATGGATCAAACTCAGTCTCCCTACCATGTTTTTCAGGACTGGATGATTCACTTCTCTCTAATTTTATATAGAATACACTTAAGCATGGAAGAAAGGGAATAAAAAATGTAACAGGGGAGTCCTTGAGAAATAATACAAAGCTGAGGTCGATAATGTGGGAACCATAAGAGCCGTAGCAACTCAATACCTATATTTTGTTTCTACCAGTATAGATTTAAAAAATGGCAGTAGTTTTGTATAAAGTGTTCATCAAATACCGTCTTTCATGATGTATTTTGAGGAGGAAGAGGCAGAAGAGAGAAGGGGCATGGAAAAATCTTTCTTGTCTGCTCCACCAGAGCACATTCAGCAGGACAGTCCCCCCCTGCCCCCCCCACATTTGTTTAAATAATATATCTGGAGCTAAAAGTGCTATCACAGGATAGGTATTTGCCTTTGCATCTCCCACACAATCTTGACAATGGGGCCTTTTGAGGTGAATGTGCTAAAGTTTTACTGGGCGGGAGCATCTATCCTGTTTACAATTTTGACAGGTAATATGTTCCACTCAGTAAGGATGCAAAGCATTATCTAGTGTTTCCAAAACATCAGTGTACAAAGAAACTCTAGTTCATGCTTTCTGTTGCCCTGCTTTAAAAACTTTATTATTAGACAACACAAATTGTCAAATCAAATCAGACTTATAGGAATTGTAGGTCTAATCAATTTCAAATTGTAGTATTAGTACAAAGGATACAGGTGATTGTAAGAGACAGAAATATGAAGTCTGAGTCTAACATTGCTGGTCTTCTTCCTTCTCCTATTATCACTTGCTTTATTTAAAAATTAACATGTGATGGAGTTCCCATCGTTGCACAGTGGAAACAAATCTGACTAGGAACCATGAGGTTGCAGGTTCATCAATCCCTGGCCTCACTCAGTGGGTTAAGGATCTGGCATTGCTGTGAGCTGTGATTAGGTTAAAGATGTGGCTCAGATCTGGCATTGATGTGGCTCTTGTGTGGGATGGCAGCAAGATCTCCCACTAGACCCCTAGCCTGGGAACCTCCATATGCCTCGGGTGCAGCCCTCAAAAGACAAAGACCAAAAAAAAAAAAAAAAAACATATGAGAGTCTAATAGATTTATTGGGGCCTTGCTTACACAAAGTAAACTCTTCTGTTATGGATCATCTCCTGCTAATATTTCATTAACCTAGACTGACTAGGTACTTTTTACTAAAAGCATTCCATAGACTGTCTTATGACCCCATATCATTAGTGGACTGTCATGCACGTTTTGGCAAGGGGATTGACAACCTCATCTCTTTCTCTTTTTCCCAGATACCCCTTATAAGGATGAAATAGAATGTAGGCCTTCTGCTAACCCTTTTCTTTTCAACAATAAAACATTTCTTACTCATTAAAAATCTGATGTTTCCAATTTTTTATCGCAAAATAACTATACAGACATAATAACTATACAGTCATAATGACATAATGACTTTTCACAGAAAATATTGAAAAAAAAAAAGAAAATGAAAAAGAATTCACAGTTCTACAATTTGGGGATAACTAGCAATACATGCCTTCTAAAATTTGTGTGTGTGTAAATTTGCTTTTTACTTACAATTAAATTCTAAGTATATTCTAAGACATCATATTTCTATTTCATTGTAGTCAATGTACATATATGCTTTCATCTATCACCATTTTCTGTCAAAATTTTTAGTTGGTTTCCAATACAACTTGTTTATGTGACTTTTTTATATAACACTTTAATGAGGATTTTCAATTGTATATCTTTAGGGACATCTGGTTATTTTTGTTTGGTAAATTCCTATATGACATATGTACAAGCAATGAGTTTTAATTAAATAATTTAGAATGTTCATATAAATTTACACCACCACAAGAATATGGTGGCTTCATTTCACTGTGGCCATCTAAAAATTGTATATACTTTTGGAAAGTAAACACTACATGTTAATATTATACTATTTTCCATCACAACTACTCCAACTTTGCTTCTAGGAAAGCTCTTGATTTTTTACCATGATCTGAAGGCTACAGGGGCTCTCCCTTAGGTGTGGACTTGGATAGATGCTGTCCATGGCTACAAGTTCAGACCTCTTTCCTAGGGAGGTAGACTCTTTTTAAGTTTTCCTATTCACCCCCTCACCATGTTTGCTGTGGTGTGTAGGAGCTGAAGAGACACAGGGAGACCAGTTTCTTTAGTCTAGCAGTGCAGGAGAAGGGAACATGTGTAATCCTTAAAGATCACAGTGTCTACAATAGAAATGTTACTGACCGTACCAGTGTGCAAGTGTGAAACTGCACTAATGCCCATGCAAGGTCCACCCTGTCACTAGATTTAGTTCTAAAAGCATTTCCTATCTGGCTGTTACACCATATTTTATTTTTGAATACTTTCAGCTCCAGATGAAACATACTGAAGTGTGAAATGGTCAATCATAACAGGATTAAAAAAATCGCTTGGATAAAATATTGTTAAGCTGTGTAGCTGACTCTTCAGTATTCACTTCCCTTTATTTCAGAGCAGGGTGTATAGGGAGTGAATGATATGTCACTTTAGGAAGATAATTTTGTGAACAAATTCACAGTTACTAAGACCAAAAGACCTCATAAGTCAATTTCATACTGAGTTATTTAAAATCATGTTTTCACATCAAACATCTCATGACTTCCCTACTTTGCAAATACCTTCCAAAGTTTGAACTTCTGTAAGGTATACCATACTTTTTTTTTAACCTGTAATCCTTTTAGCAAATTAATTTAATCTGTGGTATAAGCCAGCAGCTATAGCTCTGATTCGACTGGGAACTTTCATATGCTGTGGGTGTGGCCCTAAAAAGACAAATCAAAAAAAGGTTTTGTTTTTTGGATTTTCTGGCTGTTTAATGCCACAGAACTTCACAAAGACTACTAACTGAGGGTACCTGAAGGATAACAGAATAATACTTGAAGAATGAGTAGAAAGAGGAGACGCTTCATTTGTTTTCCAATCTTAGGTAAAATTAGCCACGGTAAAAATTCTTTCTTTAAAATTTTTAATTAAAAAAAAATCTGCTGGTCTATTCCTGCAGCATGTGGAAGTCCCAGGCTAGAGGCTGAATCAGAGCTGAGCTGCCAGCCTATGCCACAGCCACTGCAACACAGGATCCTAGCCACATCTGCAACCTATGCTGCAGCTTGCAGCAACGCTGGATCCTTAACCCACCAAGCAAGGCCAGGAATGCATTTTGTCACTTTCTTCCTATATCATTTGTTTGCACAGCAATAAGGAAAATAGGAAAAGACTGAACTCCTTGAAAGTGTGAAATTGTCTCACTGGAAATTATCTTTCCATTTTAAATTGTTGCTTAAGCATTGGTGACTTAACATTTCCTCAGCTGAGAAAAATTATGTTGAGACATAAAAAGACTAATGTTTATATAACAAAAATTAGAAAATTCTATTTAAAAACCTAATTTTTAAGACAAACCAGTAATCTAAAAAATTAAAGAAAGTCTTTAATTGTGGTGTGGTTTTCCTTCTTTCTTTCTTTTTTTCCTGTTTTGGAAATGGCCTACAATTTACTATTCTTCATTTATATCATGTTATATTAAATAAACCATGAAATTCAAATTTTAACAAATCTCTGTTGAACACAAATATATTAATTTTATTAAACTATATAGCTATTTTCCACTGATTCAAGACCATCTGGTATATCAATTTTATGGAAATTTTAAAATTGAAAAATTGTACTGTCAAAATCCATGGGGGTTCCAGTTAAACAGATAGCTAAATAAACCAATTTGGATAATGCACATCTCTGAACCAATTTGTTTGGCCAAGGAATTAGAAATTTTAATGACTGTCCAGTTCTGGATATATGAATAGAATTAATAAGCTCATATGCCATAGAATAAAGAGTGGGAAGCAATATTCAGTCAAAGAACATCATGTGTGCTATCATCAGAATAACATAAATCTATAGTATATAGCAAATACAGCCAATATTCTGGTAAATACATTAATAAAATCTTTTTCCTGCCTTATCCAATTGCCCATGCTAAAATCAGCAAGTTAAAAAAAAAAAGTCAAATTTCTTTATTTGCTGTGGTATGAGGTTGAGGAAAGCTTAGAAAAAAAATCGCAGTGACAAGCTTCTTTACCTTGTTCTGAAATACAGTGTCAGATATATAAGCAATCAGTGGAAAGCCAGCACTTCTGAAGAATGACCAAAATGAATGACTGTACAAACCATTTTTTTGACATTTCTAATATATTATCTGCCTTTAATTTTACTCTTCAGTGTGAGATCATAAAAAAATTTTTTTAACAAGTTGCCATGTACTTCTACATGTATCATATATCATCCATCAATATACTGCTTATGATCCAACTGAAGAGAGATCTACACATTAAAAAAGGGATAATTTATCATAAAAATAGAGAATGGAAATAGTTCATTTAAATATATTGGATTGGAGATGGGATTAGATGGAGGAATAGAAGGACTGGAGCTCAACTTCTCTCCTAAAACCAACAAAATTCATAACTAAAGACTGAGCACACTTCACCAAAATGGACCAGAAACTTTAAAAAAGATACTCTACTCCAGAAGAAAAAGAGTAGGCCACATCAAGAGGTAGGAGGGGTGATTTCACGATATAAACAACCCAATACCTCCCGGGTGGGAAGCTCCATAGACTGGAAACTGGTTCAGAAAGACTCACCTACAGGAGTGAGAGTTCTGAGCCTCACATCAAACACTCACATGTGGGGATCTGGCACTGGGAGAAAGAAAGAGCCCCGGAGCATCTGGCATTGAAGGCCAGTGGGGCTTGTACGCAAGAGCTCCACGGGACTGGGGGAAATAGAGACCCCAGTCTTAAAAGGCACACACAGACAGTCACACGCACTGAATCCCAGGGAAAGCAAAGTCTCCAAGGGAATCTGGGTCAAACCTGACTGCAGTTCTTGGAGGACATCCTGGGAAAACAGGGGTGAACGTGGCTTGTTGTGAGGGAGGGACATTGAAGGCAAAGCTCTCGGGAATATTCAGCAGCAGTGCCTTTCTCTGGAGGTGGCCATTTTGGGAAAATCTGGCCCCACCTGTCAGCCAGCTGCTGAGAAGCCCCAGGACAAACAACAACCCAGGTGGGATCACAGCCCCACCCCTCAGTAAACAGGCTACCTAAAGACCCCTCAGGCACACAGCTGCATCTAATCCCATCCAGAGACTAAGCCCCACCCACCAGAGGGATTAGAATCGGCTCCTCCTACCAGGGGGCAGGCATCAGCCCCTCCTATCAGGAAGCCTACACCAAGCCCCCATACTGGCTTCAGCCACAAGGGGGGCAGACACCAGAAGTAAGAGAGGCTACAACCCTTTTATCTGTAAGAAGGTCACCACACCAAAAACCTATAAACATGAAAAGACAGAGAAATATAACTTAGAGGAGGGATAAAAGAAAAACCCCAGAAAATCAGCTAAAGCCATAAGGAGATTCTCAGCCTCCAGGAAAAAGACTTTAGACTTTGGATGCTGAAGATGATGCAAGACATTGGGAATCAACTGGAGGCAAAGATGGATAACTTACAGGAAACACTGACCAAAGAGATACAAGATATCAAACTTAAACAAGAAGAGATGCAAAACAAAATAACTGAAATAAAAAATTCACTAGAAGCAACCAACAGCAGAATACAGGAGGCAGGAAAACGAAAAAGTGAGGTGGAGGACAGATTAGTGGAAATTATGGATATGGAACAGAAAAGAGAAAAAAGATTGAAAACAAATGAAGAGAGTCTCAGAGATCTCTGGGACAATGTTAAACACAGCAATATCCGTATTATAGGGGTGCCAGAAGGAGAAGAGAGAGAGAAGGAGACAGAAAAAATATTCCAAGAGATAATAGCTGAAAACTTCCCTAACATGGGAAAAGAACCACTCACTCAAATCCAGGAAGCACAATGAGTACCATATAAAATTAACCCAAGGAGGAACACCCCGAGACACATACTAATCAAACTGACCAAAATTAAAGACAAAGAGAAAATCTTGAAAGCAGCTAGGAAAAAGAAACAAATAACATACAAGGGAACCCTGATAAGGTTATCGGCAGATTTTTCAACAGAAACTCTGCAGGCCAGAAGGGAGTGGCATGATATACTTAATGTGATGAAAGGAAAAAACCTCCAACCAAGATGACTTTACCCAGCAAGGCTCTCCTTCAGATTTGAAGGAGAAATCAAATCCTTCACAGATAAGCACAAGCTGAGAGAATTCAGCAACACTAAACCAGCCTTACAACAAATACTAAAGGAACTTCTATAGGCAGAAAAGAACAAGAGAAGAAGGAAAGGAAAAAGAGCAAAAAAAAAAAAAACCAAATCCAAACTTACTAATAAAATGTCAATAAGAACATTCATATCAATAATTACCTTAAATGTGAATGGACTAAATGCCCCAGCCAAAAGACATAGACTGGCTGAATGGATACAAAAACAAGACCCATATATATGCTGTCTTCAAGAGACCCACTTCACTCCTAGGGACACATACAAATTGAAAGTGAGAGGATGGAAGAAAATATTTCATGCAAACGGGGATCAAAAGAAAGCTGGAGTAGCAATACTCATATCAGACAAAATAGACCTTAAAATGAAGGATATTTTCAGGGACAAAGAAGGACATTACATAATGATCAAAGGATCAATCCAAGAAGATGATATAACAATTTTAAATATCTATATACGCAAACACAGGTTCACCACAATATATAAGGCTACTGCTAACAACCTTAAAAGGAGAAATCGACAATAACACAATCATAGTGGGGGACTTTAACACCCCACTTACAGCAATGGACAGATCAACCAGACAGAAAATCAATAAGGAAACACAGGCCCTGAATGAAGCATTAAACCAGATGGACTTAATAGATATTTATAGGACATTTCATCCAAAAACAACAGAGTACACATTCTTCTCAAGTGCACATGGAACATTCTCTAAGATTGACCATATCCTGGGCTACAGATCCAACCTCAGTAACTTTAAGAAAACTGAAATCATACCAAGCATCTATTCTGACCACAACGCTATACGACTGGAAATCAACAACAAGAAAAAAACTGCAAAAAAACACAAACACGTGGAAACTCAACAACATGCTACTAAACAACCAATGGATCACTAAAGAAATCAAAGCGGAAATTAAAAAATACCTAGAAGTAGATGACAACAAAGATACAACACTCCAAAACCTATGGGATGCAGCAAAAGCTGTTCTAAGAGGAAAGTTTATAGCAACACAAGCCCACCTCAGGAAACAAGAAAAAGCCCAAATAAACAAGCTAACTTTACATCTAAAGCAGCTTGAGAGAGAAGAACAGACAAAACCTAAAGTTAGTAGAAGGAAAGAAATCATAAAGATCAGAGCAGAAATCGATGAAATAGAAACAAAGAAAACCATAGAAAAGATCAGTGAAACGAAAAGCTGGTTCTTTGAAAAGATCAACAAAATTGATAACCCCCTAGGCAGACTCATCAAGCAAAAAAGAGAGAGGACTCAAATCAATAACATTAGAAATGAAAAAGGAGAAGTAACAATGGACACCACAGAAATACAAAGGATCATAAGAGACTACTCTATGCAACTATATGCCAATAAAATGGAAAACCAAGAAGAAATGGGCAAATCCTTAGAAAAGTACAATCTTCCAAGACTAAACCAATATGTAATAGAAAGGATGAATGGACCCATCACCAGAACTGAAATTGAAATTGTGATTCAAAACTTCCAACAAACAAAAGTCCAGGACCAGATGGCTTCAGAGGCGAATTCTATCAAACATTTAGAGAAGAGCTAACACCTCTCCTTCTGAAACATTTTCAAAAAATTGCAGAGGAAGGGATACTCCCAAACTCCTTCTATGAAGCCATCGTCACCCTCGTACCAAAACCAGACAAAGACTCCACAAAAAAAGAAAACTACAGGCCAATATCACTGATGAAGATCGATGCAAAAATCCTCAACAAAATACTAGGAAACCGCATCCAACAATACCTTGAAAGGATTGTACATCATGATCAAGTGGGATTTATCCCAGGGAGGCAAGGGTTCTTCAATATCCACAAATCCATCAGTGTGATACACCACATTAACAAACTGAAGAATCAAAACCATGTGATCCTCTCAATAGATGCGGAAAAAGCCTTTGACAAAATCCAGCACCCATTTCTGATATAAACCCTTCAGAAAGTGGGCATAACAGGAACCTACCTCAACATAATAAAGGCCATATACAACAAACCCACAGTGAACATCATTCTTAATGGTGAAAAGCTGGAAGAATTCCCGCTGAGATCAGGAACAAGACAAGGATGTCCGCTCTCACCACTACTCTTCAACATAGTTCTGAAAACTATCACTATTTGCAGATGACATGATACTATACCTAGACAATCCTAAAGACTCTACCAGAAAACTGTAGAGCTTATCCATGAATTTGGCAAATTTACAGGATACAAAATGAATACACAGAAATCAATAGCATTTCTATATACTAACAATGAAAAAGCAGAAAAGGAAATTAGGGAAGCAATCCCGTTTACCATTGCATCCAAAAGAATAAAATACCTAGGAGTAAACCTACCTAAAGAAACAAAAGACCTATACTCTGAAAACTACAAGCCACTGATGAAAGAAATCAATGACACAAATAGATGGAAAGATATACCATGCTCGTGGATTGGAAGAGTTAATATTATCAAAATGACTATTCTACCCAAGGCAATCTACAGATTCAATGCAATCCCTATCAAATTACCAAGGACATTTTTCACAGAACTTGAACAAAATATTTTAAAGTTTGTTTGGAAGCACGAAAGACCCAGAATAGCCAAAGACATCCTGAAAAAGAACAATGGAGCTGGAGGAATCAGGCTCCTGGACTTCAGACTATACTACAAAGCAACAGTCGTCAAAACTGCATGGTACTGGTGCAAAGACAGACATATAGATAGATCAGTGGAACAGGATAGAAAGCCCAGAATTAAACCCACGCACCTACAGCCAACTAATCCATGACAAAGGAGGCAAGGATACACAATGGAGAAAGGACAGCTTGTTCAATAAGTGGTGCTGGGAAAACTGGACAGCCACATGGAAAAGAATGAAATTAGAACACTCCCTAACACCATACACAAACAGAAACTCCAAATGGATGAAAGACCTAGACACTATCAAACTCCTAGAGGAAAACATAGGCCAAACACTCTCTGACATAAACGACAGCAACATCTTCTCAGATCCACCTATCAGAGTATTGACAATAAAAAGAAAAATAAACAAATGGGACCTACTCAAACTTCAAAGTTTCTGCACAGCAAAGGAAACCCTAAACAACACAAAAAGTCAACCCATAGAATGGGAGAAAATCTCTGCAAGTGAATCGACTGACAAGGAATTAATCTCCAAAATTTATAAACAACTTCTGCAGCTCCATACCAAAAAAACAAACAACCCATCCGAAAATGGGCAGAAGATCTAAACAGAAAATTCTCCAAAGAAGACATACAGATGGCCGAGAAACACATGAAAAGATGTTCAGCGTCACTCATTAGTAGAGAAATGCACATCAAAACCACGATGAGGTACCACCTTACACCAGCCAGAATGGCCATCATCCAAAAGTCTACAAACAATAAGTGCTGGAGAGGGTGTGGAGAAAAAGGAACCCTAGTACACTGCTGGTGGGATTGTAAATTGGTGCAACCACTGTGGAAAGCAGTATGGAGATGCCTCAGAAAACTAAATGTAGAACTACCATTTGATCCAGCAATCCCACTCCTGGGCATCTATCCAGAGAAAACCACGACTCACATAGACACATGTACTCCAATGTTCATTGCAGCACTATTTACAATAGCCAAGACATGGAAACAACCTCAATGTCCATCGACAGAGGAGTGGATCAAGAAGAGGTGGTACATATACACAATGGAATATTACTCAGCCATCAAAAAGAATGAAATACCAGCTTTTTTAGCAACATGGATGGACCTAGAAACTATCATGCTAAGTGAAGTCAGCCATACAATGAGACCCAACATCAAATGCTTTCACTGACATGTGGAATCTGAGAAAAGGACAGACTGAACTTCTTTGCAGAACAGATGCTGACTCACAGACATTGAAAAACTTATGGTCTCCGGAGGAGACAGTTTGGGGGGTGGGGGGATGTGCCTGGGCTGTGGGATGGAAATCCTGTGAAATCATATTATTATGATCATTATACAACTACAGATGTATTAAATTCATTTGAGTAATAAAGAAAAATAAAAAAAACACTTATCCTTATGTAAAATCAGCAAAATATATATATATATATATATATATATATATATATCTTGGATTAGCTTTTGTGAACCAAAGACAAGCATTCTAATAGTTTTAATATTGAGGACAGGCTTTAAAATAAAGCGACAATATATTGGAAAAGTAATTTGGGATATATGTCAGTATCCTGAGCAAAAATACAGACTTTAGTTTTATAAAAGAAAGGTTAAAGATAGTTAAATTAGCTAAAATTTTAATTGATCATTAATTTTTTCTTTTTAAATCATTCACTGCCTTCCTAGCTGATTCTGTAAGGTTTTTCTAATTTTATGTCCTTTTTATTACAAATAACATGTCCTACTTTTACGATCTGGCTTCTAGCTAGATGATAGCTGAATAGAACTATCCAAATGAGCAATATTCAGAACAAGAATGCAGAGGAAGTTGATAAAATGAAATTAAAACAATAGGGCAGAGATAAATGAAGTCAAGAATAAGAAAACAATAGAACTAATCAATTAGCCCAAGGGTGATTCTTTATAAAGAATAATAAAATGGAGAAACTCCAAACCTGTGTGATTTCAAGCATAAGTGAGCAGATACAATTACTACATTCTATGAACAAATGGTGATCTAACTACAGTACAGAAGATGTTTATGTAAGACAACATCAGAAGCACATTCATTCCAGTAAATTTTACAATTTGCTTAAATTGTTTACATTTCCAAAAAACATAAATGACCTATATTGACTCAACTCATGTGGTAAGGGCCCTCCTAGAGCAAGGGGAAGGCAATGTGGCATAATCAGCATAAGTGTGCACCTGCATAACTCTGTAACATTGGCCATCCACTCAAATGTATGCTACCCTATAAGGAAGACAAAGGGGCTAAAATGTAAAGGGGGAAGTACAAAGGGTATATAAGGCTACACCCCACTATGCTTAGGGCTCAGCCTTTAGATAGGAATCCACTGAAATAGTGCCAGCACAAATAAATGCTACTCCCTGGCAACAAGCCTCAGTGTAACCAGCCTCAGTGTCCTGTCTCTTTGGATGTAAGTCCTACAACATTTCTTGGGGGTTCATCTGGGATTCTGAGACAGTGATTTTCCTCCCTTGTCACTGGGGTGCGACCCCCGGGATGCCGGGAAAGGTGACCTCGCCTGGTGCCAGCAGACTGATTGACCCATAGGGGACTAGCCCTCCCGGTATGCTGGGGCAAGGACCCCAGGAGCACAAAGGAACCTGGTGAGGCCCAGGAAGAAGCCAAGGGAGCACCTCCCATCAGACTGGTAAGAACCTGGGTTCATTTTGGTAAGCCTGCCCCTAAGAGGCAAAAGAGGAGCCTGATCACCTCCAAGAGTTGCCTGAGTAATCTCACAGGAGATGAAACTGCGACTCTAAGGCACTGGGTGGCAGGTTGGAGACGTTGTGTGTGAATGAATGAGATGGACAATAGGAGAGTTCTAGCTTGGCCCAGGGCCAAAGTGAGTGTGGAGTCCCAATCGGCAGTTCCGTGTGGATCCTCATATGGCTTATGGTGGCTCTCTTTGGAGAGATCCTGACTTTGAAGTTTAATACCATCCCACCAATGCTAAGAGGCACCTGAAATATCTCTGCAAGGAGAGTGGCCAGAGACAGACCAAGCAATTGCTTACTGCTTCCCTTTCCCTTCTTGTGTATGACTGTCATCTTTTAGGGGGAGGAAATAGGTGGCAGAGTAAACCTACCCCCTAGAATGTATGATAAAAAATTTCAAGAAGGGATATTTAGGACATTATAGTATTAAGTTGACTCTCAGAAAACTCTGGATGTTCTGTGAGATAGATTGGCCTTCGTTCAGGGTAAGCTGGCCCTCTGAGGGGTTGTTAGATAAAGAACTAGTTAGCAAAGTGTTTAGAGTCATTGTGGGGGATCCGGGCCACCCTGACCAATTTCCTTACATTGACTGTTGGCAAGACATAGTCATCTCTCATCCAACTTGGCTGAAAACCTGGCTGGAGAGAACTGTAAAATCATCATGGCCCAAATGATGTCTTCTCAAAATGCTGACCTGAACCCAAGAAGCCCATTTTGCCTGGGGAACAGAGGAGGTTCCCCTGCCTTATGCACTGTATCCCTCACTACCACTTGCACTTCCTGCACCTACCACAGCTGAAACCCTGCCAGAGGCTGCCCACACCCCTGAAACCACCCCTTTCACAAAGCCACCCAAAACACCCCTGACCAAGGCCACTCTGGAGCCACCAGTCCTAACCCCATATACTCTGGCTGGGAAGAACCAGGATGACCCTACTGGCAGCCCTCCTCCTCATAGGTGCCAAGGTGCTTTACAAATGCCACTGAGGGAAACTCGGGGGCCCCTCTACTATGGTCAGGATGGTCAGATACAAGGGGGGCAATGTACTTTCATATATCAGCCTTTTACCACCACTGATCTCCTGAATTGGAAGAACCATACTCCCTTATTCACTAAGAAACCTTGGGCTATGATTGATCTAATGCAATCCATCATCCAGACCCAGAAAGCCACTTGGACTGATTGTTGCCAACTACTCCTGACTCTGTTCAACACTGAAGAGCACTGCTGAATTATTTGGGCCACTTTAAAATGGTTGGAGGAATACGCCCTGGCAGGAACAATGAATGCACAGGCTTATGCCCAGAGCAAGTTCCCTGAGGGAAATCTCCAATGGGACCCTAATGATGCCTGGGAATTTCAAATGCTTGAGTGTTACCAATAGGCTCTCTTAGGCGGCATGGAGGAAGGGAAAAATGCTATGAACATGAGCAAAACCTCAGAGGTGCTCCAGGGACCTGGAGAGTGCTGAAGTCAATTTTATGAGACACGATGCAAAGCATTCTGCCTTCACACCCCCTTCAACACAGAAGCAGCTGAAAATCAACAAAAGGTTAACATAGACTTTGTCAGCCAGGACCAGGGGGACATCTGATGTAAGCTACAAAAGTTAAAGGGCTTGGCTAGAATGAATGCCAGCCAACTATTGGAGGTTGTAACAAAGGTATTTGTCAATCGAGACCAAGAGACCTGACAAGAAGCAGACCAAAAAATGAAGAAGGTAGATCTGCTTTCTGCCGCCCTGGTGGATCAGCGTGGACACTCCTGGAGAGGTTCCCTGCCAGGCCAGGGCTGAAGTCAGAAAAGGAACTGACAATAAGGACCGACGATAAGGACCGCCTTGCCCAGAGATGAAATTGGGATGAAATCAATGTGCCCACTGCCAAGAAGGTCACTGGCAGAACAAATGCCTTCAATGGTCAGAGAATTATTACCCGCCTCCCAGATGGAGGGGAAAAAGCCTGGTAGTTCAAGGACAGTACAACTAGTACAGTGACCATATGAGGCCCCTGAAGACATTTTTGTAGGTCTGGCTGCCATGGGAAACTATAAGGAAGACTAGGACAGACCAGGCCCCATTTTCTTAGGCCCCCAGGATCCCATGGTCTGAATAACTGTAGGGGCCATCCCATTGACTTCATGGTAGATACTAGGGCAGAACATTCTGTGGTGACCCAACCGGTGGGCTGCCTCATGCAGAGATAAGTCACTATTGTGGGAGCCATGAGTGGCCGAGCACATCACCCTTTCTTACTGTCTCAGTGATACAATTTAGGTGGCCATGAAGTCATTCACAAATTCCTATACCACCCCAACTGCCCTGTAGCTTTCATGAGTCAGGACTTATTGGGAAAGCTGCAGGCCCAGATAACTTTCAATCCAATGCCCAAGCAGCCCTGACCCTAGGGAAACAAGTAGCAAAATTCATGACTCTCGAGGTCCCCCGAGGAGAATGGTGTCTCTACAGTCTTATAGAGAGGCCGCAACAGGGACCTGAGCTTCCCTTCAAGCTACCTGGAGTATGGGATGAAGATAATCTCCCCGGACTGGCCCCTAACATACCCCCAATAATAATAGAATAAAAACCAGGGGCTAGACCTGCTCACCAGAAACAATATTTCATTCCTCACAAAGCACAAATTGGGATCCAGAAAACTTGGAGAGACTTCTAAAGTATGGAATCCTCTGACCCTGCCAGTTGTCTTGGAACATGCCTCTCCTGCCAGTTCAGAAACTGGGAACAGACAACTATCAGTCAGTTCAGGACCTATGAGCAGTAAACCAAGCCATTATTACCTTACACCCAGTTGTCCCTACCCCCTCCACTCTCTTGGGCCTTATCCCCACTGAAGCTGCCTTCTTTACATGTCTAGACCTCAAAGAAGCCTTCTTCTGCATCCATTTTGCCCGTACAAGTCAACTGATTGCTTTACAATGGGTAAAATCCTGAAAACAGTGGCAAGAGCCAGCTGATCTGGACTAGATTGCCTCAAAGATTCAAAAATTCTCCAACTACCTTCGGCACTGTGTTAACCTCTGATTTAAAAACCTTCCCAGCAAACCAACATGGCTGTACACTGCTCCACTATGTGGATGATCTACTACTGGCCGGACAGACTGAGGAGGATTGTATGGAAGGAAAACAACTGCTCCTTGCCCTCCTATGGGAGCTTGGCTACAAGGTTTCAAGGAAAAAGGCCCAGATCTGTCAAGAAAAAGTCAAACCTTGGCTTTCACCTATACCAAGGACAATGTCAACTCAGCCCAGAGAGAAAGCAGGCTGTCTGTTCGATCCTGGTTCCATCAACCCAAGGCCAGTTTTGGGAATTTCCTCAGGGCCATGAGTTTCTATAGAATTTGGATACCTAACTTCTTTATCTTACAAAGCCCCTTTATAAGCCCACCAAGGAGGGGGGAGAACAGAAACCTCTGTTGTGGGAATGAGCACAACAAACGGCCTTTGAAGTTATCAAGCAGGCCCTCACCAACCACCTCGCCTGGGACTCCCAGACATTTCCAAGAGTATCCTGGCATTGCAGTGGGGGTCCTGGCCCAGATGTTGGGGTCATGGCATCGTCCAGTGGCATACCTCTCCAAGCAACTTGACTCTGTTGCCCGAGGATGGCCACCCCTGCCTATGGGCACTTGCAGCCACAGCTCTCTTAGTGTCAGATCCAGACAAAGTGACTATGGGACAAGAATTAATAGTCCAAGTGCTACACTCGGTATTGACATTAATGGAGTATAAGGGAGAATACTGGCTAACTAATGCCCGGATGGGCAAATATCAGGGAATGTTATGTGAAAACCCATGCATTCACCTGGAAGTAGTGAGGACCCTAAACTCTGCAACCCTACTACCTGTTGGGTCAGGCCAGCCAGATCATAATTGTACCAAAGTCATGGATGAGGTATTTTCCAGCTGACCCAACTTAATGGACCAGCTCCTTGAAAACCCTGGTGCTGAGTATTTCACCAACAGTGGCATTTTTATAAAAGAGGGAGAATGCCTTGCTGGGTATTCCATGGTGATCCTGAATTCCACCACTGAGGCAAAATCTTTGCCAAAAGGAACTTCTGCTCAAAAGGCAGAACATCATTGTGCCAGCCCTCAAACTGGCAGCAGGGACATGTGTCAATATATACACACTCTCTAAATATGCCTTCACCCCCCCCTTCACATACCTGGGGCTTTATATAAAGCAAAGTGTCTAATAAACTCAGGAGGAAAAGACATAAAATATGGCAAAGAAATACTTTAACTCTTAGATGCTGTGTGGGCCCCTAAAAAGGTGGCAGTCATACATTGCCAGGGACCTCAAAGGGGAGTGCCATGGTCATCAGGGAAACCCTAAAGCAGACCAAGAAGCCATGCTCTCAGCCTGCAAGGAGATGATAGAACCAGTGGCTCTGACTGCTGCACAGTTCCCTAGTCCATTGGCATAATGGAACCCTAACTACTCACAACATGAAAACACTTGGTTTAAATCCAAAGATGAGAACTACCTCCCAGATGGATGGTGGAAATTGGAAAATGGCCAAATAGCAACTCCTGAGGCTCTAGCCCCAGCCTTTGTCAAACAGTTTTACCAGGAGACTCACATTGGCCTAACAGCTCCCAAGACCACACTAGGCTGACACTTCTACATCCCTTGGCTTTCCAGCATAACCCAGGTGGTACGTGAACAATGTTAAATGTGTGCCCAAAATAACCCACATCAGGAAAACCTAAGATTGCCCCTGAAATAGAGTGTTGGAGGGGCCCCATTTGAAAATATAGTTGTCTACTTCACTGAGCTTCCCCAAGTCCGAGAGTATAAATATGTTAGTCTTTGTGTGTGCTTTCTCAGGCTGGGCAGAGGCCTTCCCTACTTGCACAGAAAAGACACATGAAGTGGCCCAGCTTCTAAAGGAAATCATTCCATGATTTCAACTACCAGTCACCAAATTGGGATAGGATAATGGGCCAGTGTTCATGGCTGAGGTGGTGCAATTGGTAGCAAAGGGGTTAAAGATCACCTGGAAATTACACATGGCATATCACCCTCAGAGTTCCAGGAAGGTGGAACAACTGAACCAAACTCTAAAATTACAGCTAAGCAAACTGTGTCAGGAGATCCACCTACACTGGGAGCAACTGTTGCCAATTGCTTTAAGAATTAGGTCCAGCTCTACTGGACAGATGGGGTTCTCCCCTTATGAGATTCTTTATGGGCACCCTCCTCCCATTATGAGGGGCATATGAGGGGATCTAAAGGAATTGGGTAGGGAGTTCCCATCATGGCTCAGTGGTTGACGAATCCGACTAAGTACCATGAGGTTGTGGGTTCAATCCCTGGCCTTGCTCAATGGGTTAAGGATCTGGCATTGCTATGAGCTGTGGTATAGGTTGCAGATGCGGCTTGGATCCCACGTTGCTGTGGCTCTGGCGTAGGCCGGTGGCTACAGCTCCGATTGGACCCCTAGCCTGGGAACCTCCATATGCCATGGGAGCGGCCCAAGAAATAGCAAAAAAAAAAAAAAAAAAAAAAAAAGGAATTGGGTAATATTACCCCGAGACAGCAGATGCAAACTCTTGCCTTAACCCTAACCACTACACACCATTGGTTAGGGAACAGTTACCTGTGAGCTTGACCACAGATGCCCCCTCCTTTAAACCAGGAGATGCAGTATGGGTAAAAGAGTGGAATGGCCAACCCCTGAAGCCCTCTGGAGGGGTCCACTCACTGTCATTTTATCTACCCCCACTGCAGTGAAGGTAACCAAGGTGGTCCCTTGGATTCGCCACAGCTAAGTGAAACCAGTGTCCCAAGGCTGGGAATGCACTTTTGATCCATGAACACTGTGCAAGCTGACCATCTGGAGGAAGTCACTCCAGAGACCTTAGAAGACTGCAGCCCTGCTTTAGTCATTCCAGAAGCTGACTAATCTAAGCATGGCAGAAGCTTGAGGAATCAGTAGCCCAATGGGATAAATAGACTGATTTTGTTTTCTGTATCGGTTCTCTTACTGTTATGCACTGTCACCCCTTGTCCCTATCTGTTGTTGTAATCCTCACCTTTATCTTCACCACAAGGTTGGTGGAGGCTGCTCTGGCTGATTGGAAGTGTGGTTAAAGATTTCTACTAGTGCTCTCTTTCCTTTTGAGGGCAGGATGCTTCAGTGCTATAGATTTCTTCTGATTTGGGCCCCTTTTGTAGACCTACGTTCCTCATCTTGTGACCCATGCATCTGCACAACTCGACATGACCAGGGTGTCACCAAAACCTTACTTTACCACACCAAATTCACTTGCTAGGGAAAAGTCTTGGGGAATGCAAACCCCATAAGACCACCTATTCTATCTGCCAGCAGGAGAATTAATATACCTGTTTTGACCCACAGTACTCCTCAACTGAGGAATGGTTAGAAATCCAGAACTTCAAAGGTGGGGGGTATTTAATTAGCTGGACCAAAGTTGCTAATCCCTACCTGCCAGTGTCAGTACTTTTTGATGTATGTGAGGCCATTGGCAATACCTGGTTGACTTATAGTGAACTATGTGGGCGTCTACAATGGGAATGAGAGTACAGACTTAATGACAAATATGTGCGTGAAGAGTCCTTGGTTATGTCCAGGTGTGCCACCCAGTACTAGTTTTACCACCCTTGTTGGAGTTGTGTTTCGTGAGCCACCTGGAAAGATAAAGATAAAACAGTACTCCTCCAAAAGGGTATAGCCAACCCCAAATGTAATCAGGAGCCTGCAACCTCATTAATTTTACTGTCCTTGACCCAGGGGACCCGAGGTGGAAAAATGGCCACAAGATTGGTATACTCATCTATGGATGAGGCATTGACCCTGGGATTCTACTGTATTTTAAGAGAGTCACAGTCCTGCTCTGAGACTCAACTCATGAGGTCTTTCATTCCTTTTATGAGGAAACAGAGAGCAACCCTCTTCCCATCTCCATCATAATAACAAACTTGTTTCTGGCCCTGGTAGAGACCATAGCCCAGACTCTAAAGGTTTCTTCTTGTTATGTTGGTGGAGGAACTAATATGGGAGATCAACGGCCTTGCGAGGCTAGAGAACTGGATCCCCATGAACTCTATAAAGAGACAAGATACTCCAGCCCTGCTACTGGGGCTTGGCTTCTTAAGACCTCCATCATAGGGAAGAACTACCTTGCCCAATGGGGAGGACGATTCAACACTTCTGTTATAAGCCTGACATGCTTGATATATATAATGTAACCACCCAGAAAACCCAATGTGTGGATCCCCAAACCACCCTGAACCAAATCCTTACCCCTTGTTCAACTTCTCTCATCTTGGAAAGACCTAGGGCGAGGTCAACACAGACATCAAATGGCCAGCCCGGGTGGACTATACTGGATATGTGGGAGAACAGCCTATACTGTACTTCCCCCAAACTGCTGTGTGTTGGGGTCTATTCGTCCATCCTTCTTCCTGATCCCACTTACCAGAGGATAACATTTGAGAGCTTAGGTGTATGAAGACTGGGAAACCCAAAAGAAATGGCGCGCCTTACAAAATGGCAACTGGAAGGATGACACACGGCCCCCTGAGCATATAATCCGTTACTATGGTCCTGCCACCTGGGCAGAAGATGGATCTTATGGATACTGTACTCCTATCTATATGTTAAACCATATCATCAGGTTATAGGCTGTTGTCAAAATTAGAACTAATGAAACTGCAAAAGCCCTTAATACTAGCCAAGCCAAGCAGCAAAGCAAAATGAGAATGCTATCTATTAAAACTACCTAGCTTTAGATTACTTGCTGGTCTCTGAGGGAGGGCTTTGTAGAAAATTTAACCTGAATAACTCCTGCTTACAAATAGATGATGAAGGAAAAGTCATAGAGGAAATCACAGACCAAATGAGAAAAATCGCTCATGTCCCAGTCCAAACCTGGAGAAGCTGGAACCCTGGGGAATTGTTTGGGGGATGGCTTTTGGCTTTTGAGGGATTCAAGACCCTCATAGGTGCTGTACTTTTGATTTGGATGACTTGCCTGGTTCTACGCTGGATAGTCCCCCTAGTTATGAGTCTGTCTCCAGCCTCATTGAGGCAGTGGTCAAAAGGAAAACGGCCACGCATGTAATGATATTATGGAAATATAAACCCCTAAACCATGATGATGCTCTTTGACACTGAGAGAGGAATCAGAACATCAAAGGGGGAACTGTGGTAAAGGCCCCCCCAGAACTAGGGGAAGGCAATGTGGCATAATCACCATCTATGTGTGCATGTGTAATCTTGTGGCAATGTGGCATAATCAGTATCTATGTGTGCCTTCATAACTCTGTAACATTGGCCATCCAATCAAATGTATATGACCCTATAAGGAAGACAAAGGGGCTAAAATGTAAAGGGAGAAGTAACAAAGGGTATATAAGGCTACATCCCACTATGCTTGAGGCTCAGCCTTTGGATATGAATCTGCTGAGTCAGTGTCAGCACAAATAAACCCTGCTTCCCGGCAACAAGCCTCAGTGTCCTGTCTCTCTGTACCTAAGTCCTGCAACACTCACACTGTGACCAACTGCCTGGTTTAACTGACAGATTTTCAAGGATGTGGAAATATCAGTGCTAAAACTGTGAAAGTTAGGGGAAAACCAGGATGAATTATGCATCCTAAGTAAGGAGAAGAATAACTGTATATATATCACTATCAATTTAAGTAAATGAGTAGTCTAAAATTTCACACCCTTCACTAAATGAACCAGTCTGATAAGTACTTTACAGCTGAATATCACCAGACTTTTGAGGAATAGTTAGTCCTAATTTGACATAATTTTTTAAAAAATAGGAAAATATGGAATTCTGCCCAATTCATTTTTAAGTATATAGTTTAAAATATATAACAAACCTGGAAAAGGATAATATAAGAACTCAATAGACCAATTTCACTTTGAGCATAAATGCAAAAATCCTAATGACATATCAGTTTGTTGAAGACACAATATATATAAAATATAGGTTATAGCTGCGTAAGATGAATGCCAAATGTACAAAAGTTACATGAGACATTATATCAATATTATTTGGTACATAAGTAGATTAAATGAAATAAATAATTGAAAGATAAAAGAATAATAAAAGATAATCTATTTATTATAGAGAGTAGCCAATATTTAAAAGTCTGACAATAACAAGCTTTCCATAACAAGCTTTGGTCAGGATGGTCAAAAGAGCTACTCTAACTTCCTGGAAGAAAGACAAAATGGTAACACTTCTTGGACACAATTTTATAATACCTTCCTTTGACTCAGGAAGTCTATTTCTATGCACAACCAAGGAGATATGCTTAGGAATGTTCAAAATAAAACTGTAATAGCGATACTTGGAAACAACCTGGAAGTTCCTGTTGTGGCTCAGTGGAAACTAATCCACTGACTAGTATCTATGAGGACACAGGTTCAATCCCTGGCCTTACTTGGTGGGTTAAGGATCCAGCACTGCTGTGACCTGTGGTGTAGGTTGCAGACGCGGCTGGGATCTGGCATTGCTATAGCTATGGTGTAGGCCACCAGCTGCAGTTCTGATTCAACTTCGAGCCTGGGAACCACCTTATGCTATGGATACAGTCCGAACAAAAAGACAAAAATAAATAAATAAAAACAACCTGAAAATTCATTAATAAGAAATGAATAAAATGTGACACAGTGATACAAGAGACTAGGGGATAATTAATATGAATGAACTAGTTATGTTATGTATAAACAAGAATAAATCTCTGAAGCAACTAATATGATAAAAAATTGCTGAGTGATTCAAACTGTATTAACGGTATTAACATTAAGGATAAAAGTAGGCACACCTGTTCTAAGATTTCATGGAGGCATGTATATGCACTGTTGTATAAGGGTATGGTTAGAAAGGATTCATATGATGTCAGGATATTGGTTATCTTTGAGAGAATGAAGGGCTGGGTGTGTATGGGCAAAATAGACTTTAACTGTTTGCAATGCTTTGTATCTTAAATGAAGTCTGAAGCAAATAAAAACAAATGTTACCATTGTATTTTAATTCTGGGTCATTTCAGAAATGAAACCTTTCTTATTCTTTGGATTTTCTTTTCCTCTTTCTTTCTTTCTTTCTTTCTTTCTTTCTTTCTTTCTTTCTTTCTTTTTCTTTTTTGAGAGCTGAGTTTTATTTGGGGCAAAATTAAGACTTAAGCCCAGGAGATAGTACCTCAGCCAGCCCTGAGAAACCACTCCTGGATTTTCTGATTATCAAAAGTAGTTCATAATGAAGACTACTAAAAAAAAAAAAGCACAAAGCAGTCTGAAACCTACATAATATCTTATATATATGCACCTCTGAAATGAAATATTGTATTGCCTCTGTCAAATGTATTGTAACTAAAAATTTCAGCAAAAAACATTCCCTATTGACTTCCAAGTTCTTAGATTTCTCTTGACCTTGAGAAAAATGTCATATATGGCTGCTTCCTGAACACTTAAACAACTCCAAAATAATTTTTCTCCTCCAAGAATATCACTATTCAGTCATCCTAATCTGATGCCTCTGTCCCAGTCTTTTAAGCTCTTCATTGTTATTCTTCTCACCCCCCAAATATCAAAATATCATGAAATATTTTAAGTTCTCTACAAAAAGTATCTCCAGAACCTAGTTCTTTGTCTAGCACCTTTCTCCATCCTATTGCCAATAAATTAGTCAGCCTCTATACATTTAATATACAATATATAAATATATATTTGAGTTGTATCTCTTTTAAAGGTAAAATGACATTATCATTATTATGAAAATAACATGTACTCACTATACCTTTTTTAAATTAAGCAATATAGGAGTTGCCCTAGTGGCTCAGTGGAAATGAATCTGACTAGTAACCATGAGGTTGCAGATTTGATCCCTGGTATCGCTCAGTGGGTTACGGATTCTGTGTTGCCGTGAGCTGTGGTGTAGGCTGCAGATGTAGCTTGCATCCTGCATTGCTGTGGCTGTGGCATAGGCCAGTGGTTACAGCTCCAATTCAACCCCTAGCCTGGGAACAGGTGTGGGCCTAAAAACCAAAAAAAAAAAAAAAAAAAAAAAGCTGTGTAAGAAGATACAAAGAAGAAAACAAATCCCTCCTCCCCAATCCTCTAAATTTCTCCTTTGAGAAACATTTTAAGCTTTTATCTGACATGATTATTAACATATTTCTAAATACATACATGTGTGTATGTGTATATATATATATATATATATATATATATATATAGAGAGAGAGAGAGAGAGAGAGAGAGAGAGAGAAAGAGAAAGGCATCTATCACCTATCCATCTATATTTTCCAAAATAGGACTGTAATGTTACAGCACTGTTTTAATGATGTATGGGTACCTCTTACTCAATTTTAACAAAAACATGATTTGTAGTCAAAATCTGGGAGCTTTTGAATTTCAGAAAAAAAATTGTCAAAGAGATTATTCTCCAACAACATTATTTTTTGCAGCTGTTGAGAAAATCATGAAAATTTCTAAGAATGTAACTTATTAGGTATTTTTACTTTAAACAACATCTATTAATTCCTGTTTTCCCATTCTCCTATCTCTATTTATTATACATGTAGTTGGTTTAAATTTTTTAGGGTTTATAACATGCATTCTTTGTTTTGTAATATAATCCAGCATTTTTAAAGTTTATAATTAAACTGTTCTCCTTACCACCAGGGAGCATTCTCCATTCCTGAGTTTTTCATTTGGTGTTATGGCTTTTTGGACATTTCTCTATTTAGAAGTGTTTCCCTCTTTAAATTTATTGCATCGTATTTTCCAAATTACATTCTTTAAGATGTCAGCAATTTGTTTCCTAAAGCTAAATTAGCTTTTAAAATACATCTAGTGTCCTGTATAAATGCAATATTCCTTTAAGTAATTAAAACATTAGAGAGATTTAATGTTTCCTTTTGAACACTAAATACAGCCATGATCCCCTCTTCCTTTATTTAGAGTCAGCCTGTATGATGCATTTCTTAACATATACTTAACTTTAATACTGTTGCTGTATTCTTAAAGTTTATAGGAACATATATGTAGTATTGGTTTTTTAAGTCTTTTAAAACTTTATATGCACGTGATCACACTATACCTATACTACTAATGATTTCTAAATTATTAACTTATATTTTGAGCTCAATCCTTGACTGATCCATAAATACATATATACACATACATATATATCCATACATATATATTCACCCACACATATATATCCATATATATATACACTGAACATATATACAACCATCTATATATATATCTCATATATATCCATATATATCCATATATATACACACTGAACATATATATATCCATCTATATATATATCTCCATCTATATATATATCTCTCCATATATATTTCTTCTTCTTCTTCTTCTTTTTTGGCTTCTTGCCTTTTCCAGGGCAAAAAGCCTATCTGGGCTGCTTATTCTATTTCTCTACTATAAACAATGTTACAATAAACATTGTTCAATATATAACTTAAGCTTCTCTATGAGCCTTTCTTTATAATAAGTTAACACAATATTGCTGAAATACAAGAAGTATGCATTTTAACTTGTACTACATATTGTTAAATTTCCTGCAAATTAGCTTTACTTGTTTACTACCCAAATACAAAACTCTGTGAAGCTTCTTCCTGACCTCTTGAAACATTTGAGGTTAGAAGACATTAAAATTTTTGCCAAACTATTTTATAAAGATTTTCTCTTTAAATCAAATATTGAGCATGTATATTTTAATATATTTTCAAATCTATTTGTTCCACTCTTTTCTTCATAATTAACACTACATGTGTATTTGATCCTCTTTGTCATAGGTAACCTATTCTCATTACTTTTTAATCTTCTCTCTTTTCCACTGTGCCTTTGTAGCTTCCTGAATCCTGTCTACCATTGTCAGGTTAATAATGTTTTTCTACCTTGTTGCTTTAAAAATATTTATTCTCTGCAATGTTTCTATTTTGCCTTTCAGTGTTATCTTGAGCTTTTCCAAGATTTTAAAAATCTCCTTGGATTGCTTCATAATTTCCTCTCTAAAACCTTATACTTCTTCCTTCAAATTTTTTTCTTTCTTTTTTTTTTTAAGATTCAGTTTAAACAATATTTGAAACTATGGAGAACTATTTGTTGAGATGATTTAATCAGCTTTGGATAGAATTATACATAGTTTTCCCACTGGTTCCTTTAATATTGGAATGGGATAGGTCTTGGCTAAATTCTGTACTGAGGAGTGAGCTGGACATAACCTTAGGCACCCTCCAGCTCTGAATCCAATTCCCCAACCCCACTCTGCCTGAAATCCTCTCATTAAGTTTATGTTCTTTAACTTTCAGGTTTTAACTTCCAGAATAGTTCTCAGAGTCCCTAAAGCATGGCAATTTTTACTTTATCATGTATCATTTAATCTGTCTCTTTATATTATGAAAGATTTTTTTTAAATGCTTCAGTCTGAGTACTAAATCCTCTAGACATTAGTGTTGAACACTGTTCAGACATCACCTTAAATCTTCCAGAGCCTACTGCTGTTCCTCTTTTCATAATCAAAAGGATCTTAGGATGTTCATAATTATGCCATTTCTTCTTAGGCAAACTGTTTTTGCCTTAAGTCTGAGGCCTATGCTGGATCTCAGCTTCTTGCTTCATTTGGGTTCAGAGATGACAGCTTTTCAGGAAAACGTTTCATAGTTGATGGTTTAAAGTCACCTCTTCAGACTTGTTTCATTGAAGATGGAATTAGCCTTTATATTTCATTAGCTTGGTGTTTTCTGTGGCATTTTAAGGAGGAGAAGCCTCCAGAAACACAGCAATAATTTCTCAGTTGGCCTCTGTGTCCCCAGTTGATTTTTCATTACAGAACCCTCCTTGTCTTATGAATATACCAACTCTGTTTTCAATTCTTCAGAGAAGTCTTCCTGACCTTCTCATTTGGTGACAAGTTTCATCATTTTTGCTCTAGGGATGATTTTTATTTGTCTTTACTATTTTGACTGTAGTATGATGATGGTTCAAAAAATTTTCATTTGTTGGTTAAGTTTTCCATTTTTGCCAGGGATTCACTTGTATCTCTAGGAATTAGCATAATGACTAAAAAATTGGAGGTCTAAAACTCAATTCCTTGATTAATTATTTGAATGAATAAATTAATTACGAGGATGATCCCAAAATGACCTTAAGAACATAATCATTTAATTTTGCAGCAAATATTTCATGAGGAATTTTTCTAGGGGCCAAGGATAAAGTAGGGATCAGGACAAACTTAGTGCCTGTCCTCATATAGCTTGAATTCTATGTAAGTGTAAGAAAAAATAAGCACATTCACACTTACATATAAAAAATTCAAGGGATGTAAGTCTATTAAGACAAGGATCATTTTCTTACTTTGCTCACTGATGGATGTTAATACTTAAGAGAGTAGTTATAGTTTGTGCTCATTAAAAATTTTTTGTATGAATATTTAGGAAAAAAAGATCAAGTGCCAGATAATTTAAATGGGATAATATGAGATTGAATTTGTGTTTCATTTTTTAATTTTTTTATTTTTTGCCCTTTTAGAGCTGCACTCATGGCATATGGAGGCTCCCAGGCTAGAGGTCGAATTGGAACTATAGCTGCTGGTCTACAATACAGCCATAGCAATGCTGGATCAGAGGGACATCTGCAACATATACCACAGTTCGAGGCATTCCAGATCCTTAACACACTGACCAGGACAGGGATCAAACCTGCATCCTCATGGATGCTAGTCAGATTCATTTCCGCTGAGCCATGACAGAAACTCCCTGGTGAGTGTTTTATATTCATTAGCAAGTGTGCTTCTGGTTGAAATCTCACAGCAAGGATCTTAAAGCATTTACTATCTAAAACTGAATTTCCCATAAGATTTTAAAGGATAATTAAATTTTATATATAACCATGCATGTCATCTACAAAGTCCCACCCTCCACATATCTTAAAAAGTAAAAATAACGAATACCATTCTAAAGTCCTTAAATTGAAGAGGACTTTAAACATTTAAATTTAGAGAAATCACCATACCTTGAACCAGGAAATAGGAGTTTCCATTGCATATCTCCAGTAAAAACTAATTCTGAGATGATTTAATCTTTTTTCTTTCCCTCAGAAACTTAAAAAAAAAAATCTTCATTTTATATGTTTTTACTAGATACATGCCTATATTTTAACTGTATCTTTGTAACTAAGAGGAGCCTTACTTCTTTCTTTCTTTGTCCATATAAATTACCTCACATTCCTATAGTAAATTCTGGTGCTAAAATTTGTGACCTGCTTACCACTGAGAAATCCTTCATATTCAGAGGCCTGATTTTGAATCTAAATTGCTAGTCAATTGAAAAGACTAAGGCTGAGTTCTCTAGGAAGCATTACAACAAATGTTGCACTTGTAAAGCTATATCTCCTTGGAGGCACATGAAGCAATATTACAGTTGTGAAAAAGATAAGACCATCTGCTTTGTTCACTGAATTGATGTAATGACCTCAGATATGTTCTATGGAGTCAGCACTGCATCTCGGCAAACCATTATCTTGTTTCTGACTGGCACTTTTATGACTGACTTTCAAATGACAGTCTCAAAAACTAGAGCTATGTGTCAAATAATTATTTAAAACTCATGTGGGTTTAGTTTCCATTAAGGGTTCCTAAGCCCTTATTTCAAGTTTGGCATCAAAATAACTGTATATATAAAATGTTCAAAGCCTCAGTGGCCTAATAGATAAGGCATTTACATGTAAAATGTTGGTAACCAATATGCCAAAGTTCATCTTTACTTTTTTCTCTCCGTAAATTGATATATATCAAGCTTGAAGAAGTTCTCTCTTCCTTTAAAAAAAAAAAAAAAAAAAAAAAAAAAGGATGCTGTTCATGTACTTGGTTCTGATCTAAGTGCTTAACACATGTAACATTTAATGGTCATAAACAATATAAAAGAGGAGTTCTCATTGTGGCTCAGCAGTAACAAGCCCAACTAGAATCCATGAGGATGTGGGTTCAATCACTGGCTTCTCTCTGTAGGTTAAAGATATGGTGTTGCTGTGAGCTGTGGTGTAGGTCATAGATGCGGCTAGGATCCCACACTGCTGTGGCTGGGCCTTAGGCTGGTAGTTACAGCTCTGATTCAACCACTAGCCTGGGAACTTCCATATGCTGCAGGTGCAGCCTTAAATGTCAAACAAATCAAAACAAAAAATACACAAGAGGTATAAGTTTTACCTTTATGTTGCAAATGGTGAAACTGAAGAACAAAGAGGTGAGAAAATATGACTAAGGATATCTGATTAGGAAGCAGTGAGACCTGCTGTCTAACATCCTTTAATTACAGTATCTTAGAACTGGCTTAAAAAATTTTTATCATTCTTTTGAATCATATCCTTCACCATTTAAAAAACCATCTTGGCTGAAGAGTTATGATTATTATTTTGACTTACTTTGTGTGGAAATTTCTCCACTATCATCTTAATCATTTTTTTCATTCTCTGAATTTCATGTGTCCATTATTTCATTTTTGGTTACAAAAACACATTTGGATTGCAGACCCACTAAGCTTTAGTCATAAATGTGGATATGAAAATGAAAATATTTCCTGTTTAATTTCTTATATAAAACTGACATTGTCTAATTTTTTTCTTTAAAGCAACATATTTGCTTAATGTGTCTAGATAATTTCCTGGTCTTGTCATATTGGTAACTTAAACTAGTAATTTACATTCAATTTTAATATAGATCTACTGATGTAGTGTGGTTAATTTTCCTAATATCTTCACTTGGCCAACTTTTTACCTATTTATTTACCACATAATTATTTTTTATAGATATCATTGAAAACTTGGCATTCTTTTAAATAGTAACAGTAACGTTAGTCTTATTTCTTATAAGAATTATTTCTCTTTCCCAGTAAGCTCATTTTCCTGATCTTTATTAGGCTTATTTATGTTATCCAATCCAATTACCCCCTTAACTTTCAAGAGATAAATTTAAACAAAGCAATATATTTGAATGAATGAATAACTAATTAGGATTTGTATAACTCTGCAAACATTTTAACAAGATTTTTCTCATTCTGCTTAATATTAAGAAGTCTCTGGATAGATAATGTTACTTCAGTTTGCAGATGACAAGATTATGGGTCAAAATGCTTAAATGACTTAAAGTCATGTAATTACTAAGAGAATAGAATTAGATTGCTAACCCAAATAATCTGTCTCTATACCACATTATACTGTTTCTCTTTGTATTTTATTTTACCAACTAATCAAAAATCAGAAGGCTTTATTATTGCATAATATGAAAATAATGCTGAAATTAGATGCTAATTTGAATTCATATAGGATTTCACTCTCTTGACATGGTAGTCAGATAAATATAGAGAAAAATAAAACTATATAAAGGAGAACAGTCCTTGGGTTCAGCCAGTCCAAACATACCATTTTACAGATGAGGGGATATACAAACACACACACACAACTACCAACCCCAATGATTCAGAACACCACATGTTTTCAAACCTCTGCAAACTAGCAAAGGCTACATAATTTTTCCAAAAGAAGAAACTTAGTATTCATTGAAAAAGTGGATGAGAGAAAATATTCCTTAGGCCACCAAGATATTTATTAAGTACATTTAAAATTTAGATAATTATCTGTGTTGACAAAGCCATACCAGGCCTGTTTAAGTGGCTTACAAGTGAGGGAACGTGTTTTTACATCAAGCAGAGTGAGTTTATAATGGTAATGAACATAAAATAACAGGATTCTGGTCACTAAATCTATTTTTAGAGGTAAGAAATAATCTTGCATTTTTATCCCAAAATAAAAATTTTATTCCTCTCGAGCTTGGAAACCTTTCATTAGGTTTCATGGCCTAAGTAATGTCTAACTTCTGTTAGAGGAAGTTACCAGGACAAGCCACCATGATGTGACTAGATAGTACTGGGTCCTTAGAAATCTCTTAATTTTAATGTAATGAGCTTTCCACTTTTACAAAAATTATCTTTTTTAAAAAAATTATGAAATTGAAGACCCATTTCACATATTCTTATGTATTCTTCAGAGAATATACAGATCACTATGTACAAGTGATGTGATAATAAATGTTATAAAAGAAGTCCATTCATTATAAATCCCAGAATCACAAAGAACAGTGGAAGAAAAACAGTGGTTGGTTGTAGTTTGTCACCAAATTCTGGATTAGACATGTCCCTCAGGTAAACTGGCCACAACCTGGAAGGCTCTGGGCAACTAGAAGCATCTAGAATCAAGAATCAGTGTGAAAAGGGATGTGGTAGATATGGTCACAAGGAAAGGAACCAATAAGTACGTCTAGATGATGTCATAATCACGTTTCATCAAGTCCAACTATGGATTTAGGCTTATATTTTACCCAGGTAAATATGTGCTATATGAACTTACGTAAGATTGAAAATTTGTATTTTTTATTTTTTGTGAGTGATTCAGAAAGTCAATGACCACAGTTAACTTGTAATTTTCCCAAGTCAAGATGTAAATTAAAGTGATTGAGCATTGTTTGAGATATTTAGGGAGTGACTTAAAAGAAAACCAATTAGCCATCCAGCAATAAAAACAAGAACTGGTTATTTGAAAAGGTAAATAAAATCTGCAAACATTTGGCCAGAATCACCAAGAAGAGGAGAGAAAAAACCCAAATAAACAAAATAAGAAATGAAAAAGGAGAATTCTCAACAGATACTGGAGAAATAAAAAAAAATAAGAGAATACTATGAATAATTATATGGCAATAAATTTGACAATGTAAAAGAAATGCACAGCTTTCTAGAGACTTACAGCCCACCAAAATTGAATCAAGAAGAAATATATCAACTAACTGAATAGGTAATAACAACACTTCCTACAAACAAAAGCCCAGAACCAGGTGGCTTCACAGTTGAATTCTAACAAACATAAAAAGAAGACCTTATATGTATCCTTAAACTTTGCCAAAAGGTTGAAGAAGAAGGAAGACTCCCAAAGACCTTCTATGAAGCCACCATCACCCTAATACCAAAACCAGACAAAGATACTACCAAAAAAGAAAATTATAGGCCAATATAGAATATAGATGCAAAAATTCTCAACAAAATTTTAGCCATCCAAATCCAACAACATATAAAAAACAATCATACACAATGACCAAGTGTGATTCATCCCAGGTTCATAAGAATGTTCAACATAAGCAAATCAATCAACATCACACACTACATTAACAAAAGAAAAGTCAAAAACTGCTTGATCAACTTAATAGATGCAGAAAAACCATCTGTCAAAGCTCAACATCCATATATGATAAAAATTCTTACCAAAGTGGGTATAGAGGGAACATACCTTAACATAATAACCCGTTTATGACAAACCCACAGAAAATATAGTACCCAATGGAGAAAAGCTGAAAGCCTTCCCACTAAAATCTGGAACAAAAAACAAGCAAGAGGCATAACTCTCCCAGACATCAGGCAATATTACAAAGCCACAGTAATCAAGACAGTGTGGTACCAGTACCAAAACAGACATACAGACCAGTGAAACAGAACAGAGAACCCAGAAATAAACTCAGACACCAATGGTCAATTCATCTTTGACAAAGGAGGAAAGAATATAAAATGGAAAATTGACAGTCTTTTTAGCTAATGGTGCTGGGAAAACTGGGCAGCCACATGCAAATCAATGACTGGAACACACCCTCACATCATGCACAAAAATAAACTCAAAATGGCTTAAAGACTTAAACATAAGATAAGATACCACCAAACTCCTAGAAGAGAAGAGGCAAAACATTCTCTGACATCAACCATACAAATGTTTTCTTAGGTCAGTCTCCCAAGGCAATAGAAATAAAAATAAATAAATGGGACCTAATAAAACTGACAAGCTTTTGCCCGGTAAAGAAAACCATAAAAAATACCAAAAAGACAAGCTACAGAATGGGAGAAAGTAGTTTCCAATGATGCAACTGACAAGGGCTTAATCTCTAAAGAATACAAACAGTTTATACAGCTCAACAGCAAAAAAATCCAACAACCCAATTGAAAAATGCTCAGAAGAACTGAATAGACATGTATCCAAAGAAGATACGCAGATGGCCAACAGGCACATGAAAAAATGCTCAACATCACTAATTAGAGAAATGCAAATCAAAACTAAAAAAAAAACAAACAAATTAAACTAAAATAAACAAACAAACAAAAATTGCTATGAGGTATTACCTCACACCTGTCAGAATGGCCATCATTAACAAGTTAACAAATAATAAATGCTGGAGAAGGTGTGGAGAAATGGGGTACCCTCCTACACTGTTGGTGGGAATGTAAATTGGTACAACCACTATGGAAAACAGTACAGAGGTACTTCAGAAAAATTAAATATAGAGGCTACCATATGTCCCACCAATCCCACTCTTGAGCATAAATCCAGATAAAACATTCCTTGAAAAAGATACATGCACCCATGTATTCATTGCAGCACTATTCACAATAGCCAAGACATGGAAAGAACCTAAATGTCCATTGACAGATAAATGGATTAAGAAGATGCAGAATACTACTCAGTCATAAAAAAACCAATAAAATAATGCCATTTGCAGCAACATGGATGGAATTGGAGATTCTCATTCTAAGTGAAGTAAGTCAGAAAGAGAAAGACATAAAAGGCACAAATGAACCTTTCCACAGAAAAGAAATGCATGGACTTGGAGAGAAGACTTGTGGTTTCCAAGGGAGGGAGGAGGGAGGGGGATAGATGGGGAGCTTCAGGTAAATAGATGCAAACTATTGCATTCGGAATGCATAAGCAATGAGATCCTGCTATATAGCACAGGGGACTATATCTAGTCATTTGTGATGAAACATGATGGAGGATAATGTGAGAAAAAGAATATATTTATAGTCATATATATATGACTGGATCACCTTGCTGTACAGTAGAAAATTGACAGAATACTGTAAACAAAGTATAATGGAAAAAAAATAATCATTGTAAAAAAGAATAAAACTTTCTAAAATTCAAAGCATTATGATCAAAGTTTGCTGAAAGTCAAATAATGTGTTTACTTTTAGTATTAGGCCATCTGCAAGAAACAAGACTATTGACAGAAATGTAACTGCATATAAGTGGTTAAAATAGAGAAAGTTCTTCAGAGATATTCTGGGATAAAGGTCTAAATTATGTCTACTTCTATGTCAAACTATGTTACGTGGAATGTCTTCTCAATAAATCCACTTGCGAAGACGAATATAAGAACAATGTCAAATTTGTAGGTAGATAGTAATTACTCTCTTAAGTTGGAGTGAAATAGCTTTGGTCAAAAGGATACTAGTAATATTGACTCTGAAGAGTATTTAGTTTAGTGTAAGGAGATGGAATATGGCTTCTGATAATCAGAAGCTCACTCTATTCTTCTTTGCCAATAAATTGAAATGCATATTCTGAATGCTGTTCTCAATGCAAGGGCTAATGCCTTGGAAGTTTCAATGAGGAAAGAATGATTGACAGCATGGGATGTGTCAGGATAAGGGAAGGTGAGAAGAAAGTAAAAGATTGGAAGTCAGGATTTCAAAAGCTCACAGAGATCTATAGACATGAAGCTTTATAGAAAAAAAAAACTGGTAACATTTGAAATGTTTATTTCTGGGGAAGTTATTATAGAAATTTTATAACTTTATTTGAATACTAACCATTGAAAAGATATGGGACTAAAAAAAAAATCCCCAAATGGTGACAACCCTTAAGTGAGAATGCTGGATTGCTAACTGGATTTCTTTTAAGTCACTCCCTAAATGCCTCAAACAATGAACAATCACCTTAATTTATACATTGTTTTTAATTTTTAAAAAATTTCTAAACAGTACAGTGAGAATGATATTCTTATAGAAAGATATTGAGAGGTTGCAGTTTACCATACATGAAGAGACAAGAATTTTTTGATTTGATGCAGTACATTCATATAGACCTACTTTGAGGCAAAAATAAAATATGGTGAAAAGAGATGTGTAACTCATTACTAAGAGCAATCCAAATGGTCAAACTTCAGAAATAGTTACAAATTTACCCATGGATGGAACAATATGTTGCCAATAAAAATAATATTTATGATATATATTTAATTTCAAAGGAAAATATTAATGCTAAGCAATAAGAATATACAACTGTAATGCAGAATACATATTTTATAAATAAAATTTATTGTTTAATAATAGAATAGATAAAAGATAATATATGAAGTCAAATAGAGGGCTTCTTTATTAAAAGTTATTACTTAATGAAAATGCAAACTATTTTGTTTCTCAAAATGTAGTATTTGCATTGAACTTGCATATCTCTCTAAGGAAATTATTAATCCACATTAGTATCTTAGTGCCTTCAAACTGCCATGTGATAGCAACAAAAAAAATATTGTTTAGAACATGAAACAATATTTTTGCTTAATCCTATTATCATCCCCAAGTATATTAAGTATTGAAAATACACTCAAGATGCTTTAGGACAAGATGGTGGAATAAAGAACTTGAGCTCACCTCTCTCACAAAAACCAAAATTACAACTAACTGAAGAACAACCACTAACCAAAACACTGCAACCTACCAAAATATATATATATTTTAAATATAAATATAATATAAATATAAATATATTATAAATATAAATATATATAAATATATATATATATATTTTACATCCAAAGGCAAATAAGACATAATAAGAAGATAGGAGGGGTATTTTCATGATATAATCAAATTCTATACCTGCTGGATCAGTGACTCACAAACTGGAAAATCATATCACAGGGATTCTTCCACAGGAGTGAGAGTTATGAACCCCACACCAGGATCTCCAACCTGGGGGTCTGACATGGGCAGGAGGAGCACCCAGAGCATTTGGCAGTGAAGGCCAGTGTAGCTTGAGTGCAGGAGCTCCACAGGACTTAGGGAAACAGACACTCCACCCTTGTAGGATACACACAAGATCAAGTGTGAATCAGGACCCAGGGCAAAACAGTGATTCCATAGAAGCCTGGATCAGACCTATCTGCAGATCTTGGAGGGTCTCCAGGTAGGCAGGAATCAGCTGTGTCTCACTGGTGAGGCAAGGATACTGGTGGTGGAGGCCCAAAGGAATATTTATCAGTGTAAGCTTCCTGGAGTTCACCATTTTGACACTGAGACCTGGTCCCACCCAACATCCTGCAGGTTCCAGAGCTGGGATGCCTCAGACCAAATGACCAACAGGGTGGGAACACAGCCTCACTCATAAGCAGATGAAGGTTGAAAAAAGTCTCATCCTGAACCCACAGCCACCTCTAAATACACTCCTGGACATGGCTCTGCTCACCAGAGGGACAAGATACAGCTTCACTCACAAGTAGGCAGGCACCAGTCTCTCCCAATAGGAAGCCTGCACAAGCCCCTGGACCAAACTCACTCACCAGGGGAAAGACACCAGAAGAAAGAGGCTACAAACTTAGAGCCTGCACAAAGGAGACCATAAACACAGAAAGTTAGATAAAATGAGACAAGAGAGAAATATACTAAGACAAAGGAACAAGATTAAACCCCAGAAGAACTAAGTAAAGTGAAATAGGCAATAAATCTGAAAAAGAAGTTCAGAGCAATGATAATAAAGATGATGCAAGATCACAGGAAAGAGTAGAAGCACAGTCTGAGAAGACACCAAAAAATGTTTAATAAAGAGATTTACTATTAAAAGACAGTGTCAAGCAATAAAATAACTGAAATGAAAAATACACTAGAAGGAATAAATAAGCAGAAAAACCATTAAGTGAGCCAGAAGAGAGTGTGGTGGACATCACTGCCACGTAAGAGAATAAAGAAAAAAGAGTTAAAAGAAATGAGGACAGTCTCAGTGACCTCTGGGACAACATAAAATGCAGAAACATTCACATTATAGGGAACTCCAGAAGGAGACGGGAGAGAGAAAGGGCATGAGGAAATATTTGATAGCCAAATCTTTTCTAACATGGGAAAGGAAACACTCACTCAATCCAGGAAGCACAGAGAGTTCCATACAAGATAAACCCAAGGAGGAACACAGGAAGAAACATATTAATCTAACTGACCAAAATTAAAGACAAAGGAAAATTTAAAGGAAAAAAATGAAAAGCAACATATAACATACAAAGGAATCACCATAAAGTTATTAGATGATTTTTCAGCAGAAATTCTGCAGGCCAGAAGGGAGTGGCACAATATATGAAGAGATGAATAGGAAAAACCAAGAGGAAAAAAAAAAACTCTACCCAAGCAAGGTTCTTTTTCAGATTAATGGAAACATCAAAAGCTTCACAGACAAGAAAAAGCTGAAAGAACTCAGTACCATCAGACCAACTTTACACATGCTAAAGGAACTTCTCTATGTAGAAGGAAAAAAAAAAAGGCCTTAACTAGAAACAAGGAAATTAATGGAAAGCTCACCAGTAAAGGAAAATATACAATAAAGATGGGAAATCATCCATACAAAAATACGATATCAAAATCAGCAATCCCAAGAAGAGGAGTACAACTATTAGAAAATGCATTTGCAATTAAGAGACCAGCTACTTAAAATAATCTTGTATGTATATAGACCACTATATCAAAACAACATGGTAAGGGCAAATGAACAAAACAATAGATACACACATACACACAAAATAAAAAGTAACCTAAACTCAACACTAAATATAATAATCAAATCATAGAACAAGAGAATAAAAGAAGAAAGGGATTAAAAGACCTACACAAAGAAATTCAAAACAATTAACAAAATGAAAATAAGAAAGGCATACTGATAATTAACCTAATTATAAATGGAATTAGATGCTCCAACTAAATGATGACACAGACTGGCTGAATGGATATGAAAACAAGACCTGTACATGAGCTGTCTAAAAGAAACACACTTCGAATCTAGGGACTCAAACAGACTGAAAGTGAGGGGATAGAAAAAGGTATTCCATGCAAATTGGAATCAAAAGAAAACTGGAGAAGCAGTGTTCATATCAGACAAAACAGACTTTACAATTACTGTTAACAGAGACAAAAAATGGACACTGTATAATGATCAAGGGATCAATCCAAGAAGAAGTTATAATGATTGTAAAATTAAATACACCCAACGTAGGAGCACTGCAATACATAAGGCAACTGCTAACAGGCATAAAAGGAGAAACCTACAGTATCACAATAATAGCAAGGGATTTAAACAACCCATTTACATCAAAGGACATATCCTACAGACAAATACCAACAAGGAAACACAGGCCTTAAATGATACATTATATCAGATGGACAAGGAAGTCCACGATTTCCACTTTTTTCAACGTAGTTCTGGAAGTACTAGTCATGGTAGTTAAGTAAAAGAAATGAAAGGTTTAAAGATTGGAAAAAATTAATAGAAGTAAAACTGCCATGGTTTGCAGATGACATAACACTATACATAGAAAATCTTAAAGATGCTACCAGAAAACTTCTAGAGCTCAGTAATGAATTTAGTAAAGTTGTATGATAAAAATTAATACATAGAAATCACCTGCATTTCTAAACACTAGAAATGAAAGATCAGAAAGATGAATTAATCCCATTCATAATCATATCAAAAATACATATATACATATATACATACATACATAGGAATAAATCTACTTAAGGATACAAAGTCTGTACTCCAAAACCTAAAAGAGACTGATTAAAGAAATCAAAGGTGACACAAAACAGATGGAAAAATGCACCATTCTTGTATTTGAAGAATGAATATTCTCAAAATGACTATACTACTCAAGGCAATCTATAGATTCAATGTCATCTCTATCAAATTATCAATAGCATTTTTCACAGAACTAAAACAAATAATTTAAAAGTTGTACAGAACACAAAAGAGCCAAAATAGCAAAAGCAATACTGGGAAAGAAAAATAGAGCTGGAGGAATCAGGGCCCCTGACTTCAGATTATGCCAAAAACTACAGTAATCTAAACATTTTATGGTACTGGAACAAAAAATTAATACCTCAAAGGAACAGGATAGAAAGCCCAGAAATAAACCTGTATATCATATGGTCAATTAATCCATGAAAAAATGTCAATAATATACAATGGAGAAAATGTAGTCTCTTCAATAAGTGGTGCTAGGAAAACTGCACAGCTGCATGTAAAAGAATGAAATTAGAACACTCTCTAACACAATACACAAAAATAAAGTAAAAAAAGATTAAAGACCTAAATGTAAGGCCTGATACTATATGACTCTTAGGGGAGAACATAGGCAGAACACACTCTGACATAAACTGCAGCAAAATCTACTCAGATCCACCTCCCTGAGTAATGAAATTAAAAACAAACAAACAAAAAAGGACCTAACTAAAAGTAAGTAGTTTTGAACAGCAAAGGAAACCATAAAAAAATGAAAAGAAAACCCACAGAATGAAGAGAAAATATTTGCAAAGAAAGCAACCAATATTAGGTTAATCCCCAAGTTATACGAATATCCCATGCAACTCAATATCATTAAAAGAAAACAACTGAATCAAAAAGTGGGTAGAAGATCTAAATAGATATTGCTCCAAAGAAGACATACAGATGGCTAAAAATACATGAAGATGCTCAACATCAGTAATTATAAGAGAAATGCAAATCAAAACTGTAGTGAAATATCTCTTCACACTGGTCAGAAAGGGCATCAGTAAAAAGTCTACAAACAAATGGTAGACAAAGTGTGAAGAAAAGGGAACCCTACTATACTGCTGATGGGAATGGAAATTAGTACATCCACTGGCAGTTACTTAACTAAAAATAGTACTACCATATGATCTAGCAATCCATCTCCAGAGTAAACTATAATTCAAAAAGATCCATGTACAACTATGTTCAATGAAGCACTATTTACAATAGCCAAGACATGGAAGCAACGTAAATTTCCATCCATGGAGGAAGTGATAAAGAAGATGTGATGTACACACACACACACACACAATGGAATATTTCTCAGCTATAAAAAAATGAAATAATGCAATTTGCAGCAACATGGGTGGATCTAGAGATTGTCATACTAAGTGAAGTCAGAAAACTATCTTATGATAACACATATGTGGAATCTAAATAAATGATATTAATAATTTATTTATGAAACAGAATGAGACCCACAGACATAGAAGACTAACTTATGGTTACCAAGGGGGAAACATAGTGGGGAGGGGTAAATTAATAATTTGGGGTTAACATATACACACTATTATATATCATATATATGATAAACAAGGACCTACTGTCTAGCACAGGGAATTCTACTCAGTATTTTGTAATAGCCTATATAGGAACAGAATCTGAAAAAGAATGAATATATGTTTACATATAACTGAATCACTTTACTGTATACCTGAAACTAACAAAATATTGTAAATCAACTGTACTCTAATATAAAATAAAATTAAATTGAAAAATAAAAGAAAATACATCCAGTTATGAATTTAGACATATAAAAAGCCAAAGTACAAATATCATAGTGTAAAGTATACATCTATACTGTGACACAATGTATGGTAATATCAATTAAGCAATAATTTTTGACATATGTTGTGTGTTATTTTAAAACATTTTTACAATTTCATGATGCCTCAGTAATATCCTCTTCAATTGTACTCATGCATAAAATAAATATTAATAATTTCTAAGTGCTAATTCCTTGTATATTTATGATTTTAAAATGTATGTATATATATATATATATAAATAAATAGATGGCTTGAAGATTGGGGCAAGACTGCAGAGTAGAAGCTCACCTTTTCTCAGGAAAAGATCAAAATTCCAACTAACTGCTGAACAATAAAATAAAATAGACTGGAAACAACAAAAAGGTTATACTATACCTAAAGACAAAGAAGAGGCCACATTGAAATGATAGGAGAAGTGCTTTCAAGATATAACAATCCCAAACCCACTGGGTAAGCAACCTGCAGACTGAAAAATAACTACATCACAGAGGCTCTCCCATAAGAGTGAGAATTCTGAACCCCATGTCAGGTAACCTTCCTCTAGCATTTGGAGGATGAGCCCCTGGAAATTTTGTCATTGAAGACCAGTGAGAAGTGTGTAGAGCTCCAAAGGACTGGGGTAAACAGAGACTGCACTCTTGGTGGGTACACACAGGATTTCATGTGCACTGGGTCCAAGGGCAAAGCAGGGAGTCCATAAGAATCTGGGTCAGACCTACCTGTGGGTCTTGAAGGTTCCCCTGGGAAAGCAGAGGGAAGCTGTAGCTTGCTATGGGGACAGAACATTGGAGGCAGAGGTACCAGTAATATTGACTACTGTGAGCTCCTCTAGAGGTTTCCATTTTGGAAAAATCAGGCATACTACATCATGGCTGAGAAGTCCCAGACCAAACAACAAGTAGAGTGGAAACATAGCCCCACCTATAAATAAATAACAAAAGTCCTCCTAGGCTCATAGCTGCCTCTAATCACACTCAAAGACATTGCCCCACCCACCAGAGGAACAAGACTCAGCTCCACCACTAGTGGGTAGACACTAGTTCTTCCCATTAGGAAGCCTGCCACAAGCCCGTGTATCAACTTCCCCCACAAGGGAGCAGACACCAGAATCAAGAGAGGCTACAACCCTCTAACCTGTAAAAAGGAAACAAAAATATATACAAAATGAACAGGTGGAGAAATATGAGTCAGATGGAGGGATAAAACAAAACCCAGAGAGTAAAGGTGATCCCAGATCTTGGAAAAAAACCTAGGGGCAAAGATTGCTTAAAAAAAAAGAAACATTGAACAAAGAAATAGAATATTTAAAGATTAAGAAATTAGATATCCAAAATACAATAACCAAAATGAAAAATTCAATAAAAGGAGCCAATAGCAGATTATAGGAGAGAGAAGAATGAATAAGTGAGGTTGAAGACAGACTGGTGTAAATCACTGATGTGGAACAGAATAAAGAAAAAAGAATGAAAAATGTAGACAGTTTAAGAGTACTTTGGGACAACTTTAAATGCACCAACATTTAAAGGGTGCCAGAAGGCAAAACCAGAGAGAAATAGATGGAGAAAATATTTAAAGAGATAACAGCTCAAAACTTCTTTAATGTAGGAAAGGAATCACTCACTCAAATCCAGGAAGCACAAAGAGTACCATACAAAATAAACCCACAGAGGAACACTCCAAGATACATATTATTCAAAATTGACCAAAATTAAAGATAAAGAGAAAATATTTAAAGCAGCTAGGGAAAAGCAACAAATAACACAAGGGAACCCAAATTGGTCATCAGATGATTTCTCCACAGATACTCTGCAGGCCAGAAGGGAATGGCATGGTACACTTATATTGATAAAAAGAAAAAAACCTCAAACTAAGAATACTCTTCCTAGCAAGGCTCATTCAGATTTGAAGGAGAAATCAAAAGTTTTACAGATAAGCAAAAGTTAAGAGAATTCAGCACCATTAAACCAGCTTTACAACAAATACTGAAGGAACTTCTTTAGGTGGAAAAGTAAAGGCCACAATAAGAAACAAGAAGATTATTAATGAGTAAGCTCAATGATAAAGGCAAATATACAGTAAGGGTAGGAAATCATTTACACACAAAACTAGAAATTGCAAGCAGAGAGTAAAAACTCAGGATACTGGAGATGCTTCTGCAATTAAAAGGCCAGAAACTTAAAACAATCTTGTATGTGTAGGGATTCCTATATCAAAACCTCATGGTAACTGCAAACCAAAAATCTACAATAGATACACATACAAATAATTAAAAGCAATCCAAAAACAACACTAAAGATAGTTATCAAATCACAAGAGAACAAGAGAAGGGGGAAGAAAAAAGACCAAAAAAACCCAAAACATAGCAAATGCAAAATAATTTCCAAAGTGGCAATAAGAACATACACATCACAATAATTACCTTAAATGTAAATGGACTAAATGGTCCAACCAAAAGACATAGACTGTCTGAATGGATATAAAAACAAGACCCATACATGTGCTGTCTACAAGAGAACCACTTTAGCTCTAAGACTCATATGAACTGAAAGTGAGAGATGGAAGAAGACATTCCATGCAAACAGAAATCAAAAGAAAGCTGGAGTAGCAATACTCACATGAGACAAAATAGATTTCAAAATAAAGAATGTTACAAGAGACAAAGTCACTACATAATGATCAAAGGATCAATCAAAGAAGAAGATATAAAAATTGTACAAGTTCCCATCATGGTGCAGTGGAAACGAATCCAACTAGGAAGCATGACGTTGCAGGTTCGATCTCTGGGCTCACTCAGTAGGTTAAGGATTTAGCATTGCTGTGGCTGTGGCAAAGGCTAGCAGCTGTCGCTCCAATTAGACCTCTAGCCTGGGAACCTCCATATGATATGGGTGTGCCCCCCAAGAAAGAAGATATAACAATTGTAAATATATATGCACCCAATATAGGAGCACCTCAATATACAAGGCAACTCCTAACAGCCTTAAAATGAGAAACCGACAGTAACACAATAATGGTGGGGGGCTTTAATAACCCATTTACAGCAATGGACAGATCATTCAGAGGGTAAATCAACATGGAAACCAAGACCTTAAATGATGCATTAGCCCAGATGGCCTTAATAGATATTTATAAAATATTGCACCAAAAGGCACCAGAATATACACTCTTCTGAAGCACACATGGAATATTCTACAGGATAGATCACCTCCTGGGCTACAAATCAAGCCATGGTGAATTTAAGAAAACTGAAATTATATCAAGCATCTTTTCTGATCACAATGCTTTAAGACTAGAAATCAATGACAAAAAAAAATGCAAAAAACACAAATGTGGAGTTTAAACAGCATGTTACTTAAAAAAATCAAAGTATCAGTGAAGAAATAAAAGAGGAAATTAAAAAATACCTAGAGACAAAGGAAAATGAATACACAAAGATCCCAAATCCATGGGATGCAGCAAAAGCAGTTCTAAGAGGAAAGCTTATAGCAATATAATCCTACCTCAGGAAACAAGAAAAAATTCAAATAAAAAACCTAACCTTATACTTAAAGCAGTTAGAGAAGGGAGAACAAACAAAATCCAAAATTAGTAGAAGGAGAGAAATCATAAAAATCAGAGCAGAAATAAATGAAATAGTAATGAAGAAAAAAAAAGCAAAGATCAATGAAACTAAAAGCTGGTTCTTCGAAAAGATCAGCAAAATTGATAAACACTTAGCCAGACTCATCAAGAAAAAAAAAAGAGAGAGAACTCAAATCAATAAAATTAGAAATTAAAAAGGAGAAGTTACAATGGTCATCACATAAAATGTAAAGGATCATAAGAGGCTACTGCAAGCAATTATGCCAATAATGGACAAATTCCTAGAAAAGTACAATCTTCCAACACTAAACCAGAAAGAAATAGAAAATATGAATGGACTAATCACAGGTACTGAAACTGTGATTTAAAAACTTCTAACAAACAAAAGTCCAGGACCAGACAGCTTCATGGGTGAATTCTATCAGACATTTAGAGGAGTTAACATCTATCCTTCTGAAACTCTTCCAAAAAAAATGCAAATGAAGAAATACTCCCAAAATCATTCTAGGAGGCCACCATTACCCCGAGGCCAAATCTAAAGAAAAGACAAGAAAGTTACAGGCCAAAGTCACTGATGAACATAGATGCAAAAATCTTAAAAAAAAAAATGTTAGCAAACTAAAAGGATCATATACCATGGTAAATTGGGATTTATCCCAGGGATGCAAGCATTTTTAAATTTCTATAAATCAAACAGTGTAATCTACCACATTAACCAATTGAAGAATAAAAACCATATGATCATCTCAGTAGATGCAGAAAAAGACTTGACAAAAATTCAATACCCACTTCTGATAAAGACCCTTCAGAAACTGGGCACAGAGAGAACTATCCCAGTATAATAAAGGCCATATAAAACAAACTCACAGCTACCATCATTCTCAGTGGTGAAGAGCTGAAAAAATTTCTGCTAAGATCAGGAACAAAACAAGGATGTCCACTGTCACCACTTCTGTTCAACATAGCTTTGGAAGTCCTAGCCACAGCATTCAGAGAAGAAAAATAAATAAAAGGAATCCAAATTGGAAAGGAAAAAAGTAAAACTATTACTGTGTGTAGATGACATATTACTGTAGCTAGAAAATCCCAAAGATGACATTAGAAAACAGAGCTCATCAATGGAATTGGTAAAGTTACAGGATAAAAAAATTAATACACAGAAATCTGTTGGATTTCTATATATGAACAATGAAAGAACAGAAAGAGAAATGAGGGAATCCATCCCATTTACCATCACATCAGAAAGAATATAATGCCTAGCAATAAACCTACCTAAAGAGACAAAAGACCTGTACTCTGAGATCTATAAGACTCTGACAGAAGAAATCCAAGATGACACATATAGATAGAAAGATGTACCATGCTCTTGGACTGGAAAAAAACAATATTATCAAAATGACTATACTACTCAAGGCAATCTACAGATCCAATGCAATCCCTATCAAATTACCAATGGCATTTCTCACAGAACTAGAACAAAAAATTTCAAAATTTGTATGGAAACACAAAAGACCCTGAATGCTAATGAATTCCTGAGAAAGAAAAACAGAGCTGGAGGAATCAAGTTCCCTGACTTCAGATAATACTACAAAGTTACAATAATCAAAACAGTATGGTACTGGCACAAAAACTGAAATATAGGTCAGTGAAACAGGATAGAAAGCCCAGAAATAAACCCATGCACATATGGTCATCTAATCTATGAAAAAGAAGGTGAGAATAAAGAATGGAGAAAAAACAGTCCCTTCAATAAGTGGTTCTGGGAAAAGTGGACCTATACATGCCAAAGAATATAATTAGAAAACTCTCTTACACCATACACAAAAATAAACTCAAAATAGATTAAAGACCTAAATGCAGGAGTTCCTGGTGTGGTGCAGCAGAAACGAATCCCACTAGGAACCATGAGGTTGTGGGTTTGATCCCTGGCCTCGCTCAGTGGGTTAAGGATCCAGTGTTGCCATGAGCTGTGGTGTAGGTCACAGACATGGCTTGGATCTGGTATTGCTGTAGTGTAGGCTGGAGGCTACAGCTCCGATTAGATCCCTAGCCTGGGAACCTCCATATGCCATGGGTGGGGCCCTAAAAAAAGACAAAAAGCCAGAAAAAAAAGAAGACCTAAATACAAGACCTGATGCTATAAAACTAAGAAGAAAACAGGCAGAACATGCAATATCTTCTCATATACCTCTTCGAGAGGAATGAAAATAAAAATAAACAAATGGGACCTAATCATAAACAAAATGAAAAGATGACCCACAGAATGGAGAAAATATTTGCAAATGAAGCAACTGACAAAGGATTAATCTACAAAATTTACAAACACCTCCTGTAGCTCAATATCAAAAAAGCAAGCAACCCAATCAAAAACAGGCAAAAGATCTAAATAGACATTGGTCCAAAGAAGACATACCAATGGCCAAAAAAAAAAAAAAAAACGCACATGAAAAGATGCTCAGCATCAGCAATTATTAGAGAAATGCAAATCAAAACTAGTATGTGTTATCACCTTATGCTAGCCAGAATGGCCATTATCAAAAATCTATAAACAATAAAGTCTGGAGACAGTGCAGAGAAAAAGGAACCCTCTTACACTTTTGGTGGAAATGTAAGTTGGTGCAATCACTATGGAAAAAATACAGAGGTTCTTCAAAAAACTAAAGATCCAGCAATCCAACTCCTAGGTATCTATCCAAAGAAAGCCATAATTTGAAACACACATGCACCCCAATGTTCTTGGTAGCACTATTTACAATAGCCAAGGCATGGAGGCAACCTAAATGTCCATCAACAGAGGAATGGATAAAGAAGATGTGGTAATATATACATAACAGAATATTACTCAGCCATTAAAAAGAATAAAATAAGGTCATTTGTAGCAACATGAAAAGACCTTGAAAATTATACTAAATAGTTAGTGAGACAGTGAAAGACAAACATCTTAAGATATTATTTATATGTGGAATCTAAAAAAAGGATACAAACTTACTTGCTGAATGGAAACAGACAAGTTTATAGTTACCAAAGCAGATAGATGTGTGTGGGTCAGACTGAGAGTTTGGTATGGCATATTCACACTGTGGTAAGTGGAATGATTGGCCAACAGGGGCCAGCTGTACAGCCCAGAGGACTCTATCCAGTATTCTGTGATAATCTATGTGGGAAAATAATATTAAAGAGAATGGATGTATGTGTATATGTATAACTGAATCACTTTGTTGTATAGCAGAAATTATCACAATCTTGTAAATCAACTATACTTCAATAAAACTTCTTAAAAATTAAAAAAATGAACAAATGGCTTAACCATGACATTTTTCATTATTTGTTAGGTATAGTGTCATTCTTCCCTTAGACATTTAATGTAACATTAATGACGGTAGAGATGAAAAAAATGAGGAAGTCAATGCTTCAAATTTATTAAGTGTCATTGCTAAAGGAGTTGCTAAATCAGTTTTGGGCATGTTCTGATTTGAACAGACAGATATATAAGGAAGAAAGCTGTTAGAAATCTTAAAGTAGTTAATTATGCTAAAGACTTACTATTGACAGATCTATTGCTTACCAACAGCAGCAACAAAAAACCTTATATAAACTTTATAATGATTTTTATTTTTCTGATTATAGTTGTTTTACAGTGTTCTGTCAATTTTCTACTGTACAGCAAAGTGACCCAGTCACATACACACACACACACACACACACACACACACACACACACACACATATATACATTCTTTTTCTCACATTATCCTCCATCATGTTCCATTATTAGTGACAAGATATAGTTCCCAGTGCTATATAGCAGGATCTCATTGCTTACCCATTCCAAATGCAATAGTTTGCATATATTAACCCCAGATTCCCAGCCCATCCCACCCCCTCCTCCCCCAATTTTTTTAAATTGAGATATAATTGACATGTAACACTATTTGTTTTAGGTATAAGATCTAATGATTTAATATGTAAATAAATATATTGCAAATGATCACCACACATGGTTTCAATGTTTTTCCTTATGGTGAGAACTTTTAGTATCTACTACTTTAGCATCCATAATTATAGTTAACTATAGTCACCAAGCTGTACATTATATCCCCAGGACTTATTTATCTTATATGTGGAACAATGTAACTTTTGACTACCTTTTCCCAAAATGGGAATTTTTCTACTTAAAATAGACCCAAATGTTTTAGTATTTTCCAAAGCACCAATGTTTGCAATATACTTTCAGAAACATTTTCTGAGTATATTCATGACTACAATTTAGCAATAAGACAATATTATGTTAATACAATTACTAATTAATTATTAATCAAGACAACATTCCCTGTGATTTCAAGGATTTCCAACTTTTAAGAAGTTAGGCAGTCTGAGCTGATAGGAAATAAAGTTTGGATAGCTTTTGAATAGCTAATCAGATGCTGTTTTGCAATGTAGCTCTTTTTTTTTCTAAGCCAGCTCAAACTATTATATACCTAGTTATTACATTTCTATAAAATATATTTTGGTTGCGAGGCATGTATTTTATTTTATTTTGTTTTGTTTGTTTTGTCTTTTTAGGGCCACATCTGTGGCATATGGAGATTCCCAGGCTAGGCATTGAATCAGAGCTGTAGCCACTGGCCTACGTCACAGCCACAGCAACGTGAGATCTGAGCCACCACTGCAGTCTATACCACAGCTCACAGCAATTCTGGATCCGAGTGAGGCCAGGAATCAAACCTGCATCCTCATGGATGCTAGTCAGATTTGTTTCCACTGAGCCATGATGGAAACTCTGAGATGTATGTACTTTATAGTTTGTATGATAATCATTCAGACCCTTGCTTGAGAGATGCATATTTATTTTTTTCTGGGTCCTTGGGCTTAACAAGCCCACCACTCAGTTCCAAGGTGGTATGAAAATACTCTGGGAAATTCTATTTTTCTTTTAGTTTACTCAATAAATTCAGGATGTTTTTCTTTTGGTATTGTATATGTATTATTGCCAATATATACATGAATATTTACCAGTCCCAATAACAGAAGTATTATGCCGTAAATGTCATAGGGCTTATATTTCTAATTAAAAATACTCTGATTTAAAATTTCAGTTGAAAATAAAATAAAATGCCAGTTGAGGTAATTTTTTTATGCAGAATCATGGCTTTTGCAAAGAGGGTATGAATCATAAGGTCTTCAGGACACATCTCGTGTCACATATGAACATTAAGGCAAAACCTTTCCTGTCTTTTGAAATTTTTATACAATCACATTGTAACTTTAAAATATTTTTTGGTTCTGAATACAAACCTTCTCTTTGGGAGTTTTAAGGATTATATTCTAGAGCCTCAGCCAATCTTGCTGATGGGCCTCAGAGTCTGGCTTCAGGAGGAGGAAAATTAAAGGCTTCAGGGGGAGAAAAATTACAGAATTTTGGCTGTACAATTCCTTTAATATTTAATGTATTTCTAAGAAATTCATTTCCAGTAGTAATATGGTAAAACAAGCTATTTACCAGTTCTCTCACTGAAAACAACAAAAATTGGTAACTGAAATATTTCTAATTGTTAACAGCTTCAACAAATATACTTGTTTAGATAAGAAAGCATCATTCCTCAACCTAGATAAAGGCTAGATCCCAGAAGGCTCAAGTCATTGAACTGAATTTGCCAACATGACAGCGGGAGTTTCTGGTCTCACTGGAGGCAAGTGCCACTCAAGACAAATCCCAGTGTTTGTCCATGATGGAGAGCATGTCAGGAAACCTTTGTTTCCTCATCTCTTAATCTGAGAGATACACCTTTAGGGTAAAAGAGAGCCTAAGTAAATCTTTCCCACTCGCCTCCTCCAGGCAACTAGAGAAAGTTACCTTAGCATCAGACATGACACAGAAATAAAATCCAACCAGTGAGGTAAAGTGTGAACTCATATCACCTGAATTTTCCATGGCCTTAGACATCTTCAGAAACACATGTAAATCGTGTCTGGAAGAATACAGATCATTCATCGTGGTCTTAAAGACATCCTCTAAATAATTCTATAAGGAGGTAAATGCCAATTAGGCCACTGTGTCTGTCAGCTGGGAAATCCAAAAATTAGGATTTTACTTGCCTACAGAGTCTATGAAACAGAGGCTCCATACTTACTGGTTATTATATTCCAAAGAAATGGCTTTCAGGTCCTAGAGAAAGACATTCTTGTGTTACCAGAAATACAACTCATAGACACAAAGGAAGGATTCACAACTGTAAATTGTTTTTAAAAAATAGTCTAAGAAATGGTAAATAAACTGTAAATTTAAGGACAGGATGACAAATTTTACTGTGAATGACTATGACTTTAAAAATTGAGTCTTTGATTTATTAAAACCCTGACCCAAATAAAAACTATATCTCAATGGTATTACTAAATATTTTTATAAAAACAATATCTCTCATTTATGGCCAGAATGACTTAATTTTTAGCCTCTATTTGACTAAGCTATGTGTTTCTGCTTGTTTAAATGGATTTGACCCAGCCATGGATCTCACTTGTAATAATCCTGCTGCAGGTGATAGGGTGACAGAGTGGAGAATTCACACATTTATCATCCTTTTGCGTCCCCTGACACCTGAAATGACTACTGACAATTCCAATGCTAGAAAACAATTATGGTGAGAAAATATGTGGGGAAAATGACCTAGGTGCAATTCCAAGGAGACAGAGCAACTTGAGATGATGCATTGGAAGAAGATCAGAGCAGAGCAGTGCAGCTGGGAGAGAAGCTTTGTGGAAATGAACTCTCTTACAGGCACTCAAGATCTTGCTGGCAATCACAGCTTAAACAACATTCACAAGACTGGTTTAATATTAAGTTTGGGAAAATTATGGTATCTCTGAAAATTCTGTGTAGAAATTTACAAATATCAAAGAGGATGAGAAATCTTCTATGAAATAATTAGGCAACCATTGCTTCATTAATACAAGCAACATGGTTCTCTTTTATAGAGGAGCTGGTTTGCTAGCAATTATAGTAATGACTTCACATTATTAAGCATGGATAACCACCACACCTTCATAAACCTTAATTTTATCATCAACACAATGGTGATAAATATTTTAATAATCTAATGAAAGTCAGAGTAGAGGAGTTTGCAAGCATAAAACTCTGAAGCAAAAGAGTTTTCTCTTTTATTCTTGACTTTTACAATGCAAGTGAATTTAAATTATTAAGTTGTACTTATATTTTTGGGAGCAGCTCTGTAATGTATGCAGTATACTCTGCTCTGTTACAGCACTGACACACATGTATATCATGTATTCATGGATTTTATATTTATAGAAATCTTTTTTTTGAAAGAGAAATCTTAGAAACCATCAAAAATATTTTGAGATATGTAATTCCAAGGAGACACTATTGTATAAACATAAACAAAAATATATAGTGAACCTATAAAACTATACTGAAACATAGTGACAAATCATAGCCATTCTTTTGACAAGAATGAACCTACACTGACACAGCATTATCCTTCAAAGTCTAGTATACCTTAGGGTTCACTTTTGATATTTTACATTGTATGGATTTTGATAAATGTATAATGACATATACTCAACATTATGATAGCATATAGAGTATCTGCCAGACCTAAAAATCCTGTGTTCTGTCTATTCATCTCCTTCTGCCCCATGCCACCACTGATCTTTTTATTGTATTCATAGTTTTGCTTTTTCCAGAATGTCATATAGTTGGAATCATACAGTTTTTACCTTTTCAGATTGTTTTCTTTCACTTTGTAATATATGCATTTAAGTTTCCTCCATGTCTTCGTGTGGCTTGATAGATAGCTCATTTCCTTTTAGTGCTGAATGATATTCCATTGTCTGAATATTCTACATTTTATTTACCCATTTAGCTACTTGAAGAACATCTGATTGCTTCCAAGTTTTATAAATTATGAATAAAACTTCTATAAACATTCATTTGTAGATTTTATTTTTTCATTTACAGACTTTATAAGGACATATGTTTTCAACTCTTTTAGATAAATACCAGGAATTGTGATTGGTATACTATATGGTGAGAAAATATTGTGTAAGAAACTGCCAAAGTATCTTCCAATGTGGCTAGTACCATTTGGCATTCGCACCAACAATGTATGAGATTTCCTGTTACTCCATATCCTTGCTAGCATTTGGTGTTGTCAGTATTGCAGATTTGGGGCATTTTAATAGTTATCTAGTAGTATCTTATTATTGTTTTAATTTGTATATCCCTGATGTGAAGCATCTTTTCATATCCTGTTTGCCATCTGTATATACATATATATATTTTTGGTGAGGTGTCTATTAGGACCTTTGGCCTATTTTTTAACTGAGTTATTTATTTTCTTATTGTTGAGTTTTAAGAGCTCTTTATATATTTTAGATAATGGCTCATTACCAAATGTATCTATTGCAAATATTTTCTCCTATTCCATGGCTTATTTTCTCATTCTCTTGATATTGTCTTTCACAAAGCAGATATTTTAAATTTAATAAAGCCCAGCTTAGCAATTATTTCTTTCATGAAGTTTTTATCATACCTAAAATGTCATTACCACACCCAAAGTCATCTAGGTTTTCTCCTATATCATAATCTAGAAGTTTTATAGTTTTGCATTTTATATTTAGGTCTGTGATCCATTTTGAGTTAGTTTTTGTGAAAGATAAGATGTCTATATTCATTATTTTCATGATTATTTTGTACCATTTGTTGAAAACACTGTCTTTTCTCCATTGTACTGCCTTTGCTCCTTTGTCAAAGATCAGTTGACTATACTTACGAGGATCTATTTATTTCTGGTCTCTCTGTTCTATTCTGTTGACCTATTTGTCTATTCTTTTGCCAGTACTACACTATCTTGATTACTGTAGCTTTATAATAAATTTTAAAGTCAGGGAGAGTCAGTCTTCTAATTTTGCTTTTTTCCTTCAATATTGTATTGGCTATTTTGAGTCTTTCATGGAAACTTTCTTTATCAAAGGAAGTAGTCTTAGGTATTTATAGAGAGCTAAATGGTATGGAATAGAAGAATTCAATGATCACTAAATCTTTTGTGGTTTTGCTTTCTGTAGTCTTACCATAGATTCTGGTCAAATAATAGAAGAAAAATTCTGGCATCTTTAATATGCATTTCCTGAATATGAAGAACATTAAATTGATAAATATTTATTAGTAATACAATTTATATACAAACTTTAAAATTTCCCTTTGTATGGGATTACAAAATATGTTTGATGCCTATAGAATTCTTATATGTTCTATCTATAGTGTATTATGAGCATACAAATACTAGTACTCAATTATTGGCAAATTACAGTACTATCCTGATTCTTTCACTGTTAGCTCCCTTGACTTTGGAAATTGCAAAAGTGTGCTATACTACCTGTTTTCTGTATGATAAATATGACTTAGGAGTGTTTAGCACAAAACTTTTGCATAGCAGAGGTTAATACCTTAGCACCTGAGATGGAGACAACAGGGTAGATAAGCTTGAGAGTATTTAATGCCCAGATTATTTGATAATTCTTGTGTCCTTTCTCTTTCTAGTGGAAGTAATTCCACTGGCCTGTAGACCATGTTAAATTTGATCTAAGGTGGAGGCCCTTATCAAGAAGTGCTATTATTTCCCTTAGTTTCATCTAGATCAATAACCAAGGTCATACTCAGCATGAACCAACAGCAGAAGTACTATCCCTGCTACAACAGAAAAGATATATTCACTAACTGCATGTAGGAATTGAGATCCTAGGAATAAATCCGGTGTATGTTGGTTCAGAGTTAGAGATGAAATATAAAACTTAATAAGGGGATTTATTAAAATGGGTGGTCTTTCATCACACAGAAAATAACTTCCCAACAAGGAAATCTGCAGTTGTTAATGGCACACTGTTAGAATGACTTTTTGTTTGTTTGTTTGTCTTTTCTAGGGCTGTACCTGTGGCATATGGACGTTCCCAGGCTAGGGGTCCAATTGGAGCTGTAGCCGCCAGCCTACGCCAGAGCCACAGCAATGTGGGATCTGAGCTACTTCTGTGACCTACACTACAGCTCATAAAGCAGAATCCTTAACCCACTGAGTGAGGCTAGGGATCAAACCCACAACCTCACAGTTCCTAGTCATATTTTTAACCACTGAGCGACAACAGGAACTCCTAGAATGATTTCTTAAACCTTGGGAAGAAGACATTCCACAGTTAAGTGGAATGGAGCTGCTGAAGTTCCCACAGCAGAGTACTATGGAAGAGGGGGAAATGCTCAGAGATTGAGGCGTGTGAGAATAAATTCATTATGTGATATCACAGAACCAAACCTCTAGTTCCTTATTTTCCACAGAGGCCCAGGAGATGCTCACTCAATAAAGCATTAAGGTAAGCTTTAGTGTGGAGAGCACAGTCATGGTGAGAATCTCAGAGATCTCTCTATGCTATAGGCTGGGAGTGCTGACAGGTGATTTTTTGATGAAATTGGGCTTCCAAAAAGCCAAAGGGAATGACAGAATTCCAGAATTCAGAAAATAACCTAAGAAGTGTATGTATTTTACTGTACTCAGAAACAAGATCAGAATGGAAACCAAGGGCTTGTGAGGTGCAGGCTCATTTCCCCTCTTTGGATCTTGGAGACAGTATACATGGAATGCTCAGAAACACTGCTTTAAAAAGATTTAGCTAAAGAAATCTTTTCAGCAGGTTTCTGTGAGAGAAAAGAATTCCTGCTGCTAGAACTGTATAAATGGGCAGATCCAATGGTGCTAGAGCTCTCTAGGATAGATAAGGATGCTGTATAGTCTCTAGAGTAAGCCTTGGTGGGATAGCCACAGTACAGATCTAGGAATATGGATCAAGGCCATGCTATTTACAGCACAGGAGTCTTCACCATTTAAAAAGCAGCTCTAGGAATTCCTGTTGTGGTGCAGTGGAAACAAATCTGACTAGAACCATGATGTTGCTGGTTCAATCCCTGGCCTCACTCAGTGGGTTAAGAATACGGTGTTGCCATGAACTGTGGTGTAGGTCACAGACGTGGCTCAGATCTGATGTTGCTGTGGCTGTGGCATAGGCCGGCAGCTGTAGCTCTGATTACACCCATCGCCTGGGAACATCCACATGCTGCAAGTGCGGCCCTAAAAAAAAAAAGCAAAAAAAAATGAAATAAAACATAGATCCAGGGAGTTCCCATTGTGGTGCATTAGAAATGAGTCTGACTAGGATCCATGAGGATGCAGGTTCGATCCCTGGCCTTGCTCAGTGGGTTAAGGATCTGGCTTTGGCATGACCTGTGGTGTAGGTCACAGATGCAGCTCAGATCTGGCATTGCTGTGGCTGTGGTGTAGCCTGGCTGCTACAACTCCAATTTGACCTCTAGCCTGGGAACCTCCATATGCCATAGGTGCAGCCCTAAAAAGAAGAATAAAATAAAATAAAATAAAACAAAATAAAATAAAAAGCAGCTCCAAGTTTTAGTGGCATCAAACACAGCAAGTCCAGATCACACATCTTCAAATGATTATGCAGCTAGAACTGCTCGTCTTGAGCATGTTAGGATCAGATATACAAATTTATAACACTTCACAGGCATGGACGGCAACAATCCATCATATGAAGGAAACAGTACATTTGGAATTGGTTCAAGTAGGTTTTAAAGGCACTAAGGAAGACACAAACAGGTGGCCCTTGCCCCTATGTCACCTCTCCCATGGCACAGACATCTCTTTCCCAGCTCACATCTAAGTCCTTTTGCAGGATTACAACCATATGATGAAGGAGTAAACATAGTTTACAGAAAGATAAGTTCTATAGGTTGGTGTGAACAGAAAATATTGTTGTGTTAAAAGAGTGCAACTCAGAAATGTTCCTTAGAGTAGAAAGCAAAGAGAACATTCCCTTATAGTGGGCAGATATTTGAGATGAACACATGGTCTTTACATGGTGTGAAGGGAGGAATGGCTTGAGGAAAGGAAATAAATATACTCGGCTCTTGGGTAGGGGTAGATTTCTTTGACTCAGTGGATCAGGGTCTAAAAGAGCCAGATTATGAGGTTGGTGACAAAAAGCACTAGGGGGGAGACATGTATATGGACCCATGGAAGTGGGTACAAAATGCGTGGGTCTTCATGCTTCCCATCAATGACCACCAGAGTGTCTTCCAAGGTGGTCATTGATGGGAAGCATGAAGACCCACACACTGAACAAACACATGGACAGAATGACTTCAGCATGAAAGGTCATCCAGCTTCTATCTTCAGTCAGATCCATGCTTGAGTACTGGTGCCCATGAAAGGTGTACCAAAGGAGGCAGAGTTAGAGTCTGTGGATAGTAAGAAGGCTACATGAACACGAGTGCTGAGAGCTGGAAAAGAAACATAATGGCTGGTAGAACACGGAGAGCATGGCTATGAATTACGTTCCTAGAAACTACTATCTGTCCTGATACGAGCCATTTTTAAGGAACTAGATCAGCCATTAATAGGAAGATTATTGGAAAGAAAGTAAGTGGACTTAGGATGGGTCATGAATGGATGTGAGCAGTACAAAGTGTGGGCTGTAGCAGAGGCTATAGGTGCTTGGCCTCTGATGCCTCAGCACACATTTCTAAAGCTGAACTGACTGAAGATATTTTCTTCTGGCTTCAGGAACAAGCTTAGCCTGAGCACAGGACAAACAGTAAGTGCCAGAGATTTAATTCTGGAAATGGGTCTCAACTAAAGAATGATGATGTTAAAAAAAAAAAAAAGAGTTCCCACAATGATGAAGTGGGTTAAGAATCTAACTGCAGTAGCTCAGGTGACAGTGTAGGTGCAGGTTTGAACCTCGACCCAGCACAGTGAGTTGCCACAGCTATGGGGTAGGTCATAGCTGTGGCTTGGATTCAACCCCTGACCTGGGAATGTTCCACGACTGAACCCTCAGTGACATCAAAATATAGAAGACATGAAGTTTAAAATAATGAATTTTGATGTAAGAATAACCAAAGTCACCAGAGTATGTCAAACCAGCTATAAGAAGAATTCAGGAAAGAGGACAAGATGGTGGAGGAGTAGGGGGACATGCTCGCCCTCTCCCACAAACACAACAAAAAAAGCACATCTACAGAATAAATGACTCCCACAGAACAGCAACCAATCGCTGGCAGAGGAACCTAAACTCCAATAATGGCAAGAAGTTCGTGACATTACTGGGCAGAATGGGAGAAAAGAGGAGAGTGAGAGAAGGTGAATCCGAGCGGGTCGGGCACTCCCGAAAGGGAACTGCGGAAGAGAAAGGGATCCTGCACCCTGGAAAGTCACCTACATGGGGGAAAGATCAAACGAACCGGAGAAATCTCCAGATGCAGAGAAGAGTGTAGCAGTAAGTTGGAGTACGGAAAAACCGATCAAGAACCCAACGGATCATCTGAACTACGGGCACAGTCACCAAAAATTGAGACGCCTGGGTGGGGGCTGGGCACCGAATCCTCGGCTCCAGAGGTTAGTCCCCAAGAAAGGGCCAGGGGACACCTGGGTGGGGGCTGGGCACCGAGACCTCGCCTCCAAAGGTTAGTCCCCGAGAAACGGCCAGGGGACGCCTGGGTGGGGGCTGGGCACCGAATCCTCGGCTCCAGAGGTTAGTCCCCAAGAAAGGGCCAGGGGACACCTGGGTGGGGGCTGGGCACTGAGACCTCGCCTCCAAAGGTTAGTCCCCGAGAAACGGCCAGGGGACGCCTGGGGGGGGCTGGGCACCAAGACCTCGCCTCCAAAGGTTAGTCCCCGAGAAAGGGCCGGGGGATGCCTGGGTGGGGGCTGGGCACCAAGACCTCGGCTCCAGAGGTTAGTCCCTGGGCTGGGGGGGCGGGGTGGAGCAGAAACTGCTTGGGAGGTCTAGAGACCATTTGACGGGGCAGAGACTGCCTGGGAGAATAGAAAACAAAGCTGTCGCAGAGGAAGGGAACAATACTCTAGGGGCGGGGAAGTGGAAAGCCGCAACAGAGGGAACCTGGGAGAAGAGCCTGGTCTGTGCCCGTGCTGGGGAGGGGAGAGAAGGGGGGGTGGGTCCCCATAGAATACCCCCGACGCCACAGCAAGCTTACAGGCCCGCTAGCTAGCAGAAAGCTGTGCTTCCCAGTGCATCCCCTCCCCCCACCCCTGCCACCCCCTATGCTCTCACCAGACCTGGGGCTGCCTGCCATCCAGGAGGGCTGGCCTCAACAATTGCCTGAAGCCTACCACTGCAGGGGCTGTCCCTGCACAGGCCTGCTTGCCCTTTGGAGGGGCTACACTTCCGCAGAGCAGCATCAAACACCACCAGCCCCCAAGAAAAGGCCTGCAGCCCAGAAAAGATAGAACAAGCCTAGCCAGGCCGTGAATAGATCTGCCTAATTCTCGGACGGTTTTTCTGAGTCAGGTTGCCCCGGGGAGGAGCCTCTTGGGTTTCCAACGGCCCTGCTACCCACCCAAGCCCCCAGGGGGTGCTCTAGTGGATCAGCTGCATAGGACTGCCAGCTCCAGGCAGGACCCCCTGCAGCCCAGAAAAGCTGTAACAAGCCTGGCCGAGTCGGGAAAAGATCTCAGACGGTTTTTCTGAGTCAGGCTGCCCTGGGGAGGAGCCTCTTGGGTTTCCAGCGGCCCTGCTACCCGCCCAAGCCCGCAGGGGGTGCCCCACTCCCACAAAATAACTGCTCAGCACCACCAGCCCCCTGGAAGAGCCCCTGCAGCCCAGAAAAGCTGCAACAAGCTTGGCCAGACTGTGAAAAGATCCACCTACATTCTCAGGCCGTCCTTCTGAGTTGGGCTGCCCTAGGGAAGAGCCTCTTAGGTTCTCAGTGACCCAGATAGCTGCTCCAGCCCCCAGGGGGTGCTGCACCCCTGAGGAACAGCTGCCCAACACCGCCAACCCCCTGCAAGAACCCCACAGCCTAAAAACACCAGAGCAAGCTCTGCATGATCAAGTGAAATCTGCTACCATCGTGGTGTGGACCTCCCAGTCCTGTCTGCCCTCAGGAAGTCCTCCTTTGCTTCAAAGAAACACTGTCAGCCCCATCAACACTCCAGAAAAGCCACACTGCCTCAAAAAGGATTGACCAACAACGCCAGCCCTCAAGAAATATTCCACGGCAGTGACAAGGCAAACACTGCCCGATAACAGAGAGTACAACACCCTCAGGAGAAAGAAAACAACAAGCAAGATGCAGAAGCTGAGAAACCACCCCCAGTCAAACCAACAGGAGAACTCACCTAAAACAGTCAACAATGAAACAGATCTCTGCAGTCAGACAGACCTGGAGGTCAAAAGAGAAATAGTGAAAATACTGAAGGAATTAAGAGAAGATATGAACAGTAATGCAGATACCCTCAGAAAGGAACTAGAAAAGATAAGGAGGAGCCAAGAAAAACTAGAACATTCATTTGCAGAGATGCAAACTGAACTAGGGGCAGTAAAAATCAGAATGAATAATGCAGAAGAACAAATCAGTGATATGGAAGATAGAATAATGGAAATCACTCAATCCGGTCAACAGACAGAAAACCGAATCAAAAAACTGGAAAGCAATATAAGAGACCTATGGGATAATATAAAGCTGGCCAATCTATGCATAATAGGAATTCCAGAAGGAGTAGAAAAAGATAAGGGGATGGAAGATATATTTGAAGAAATTATCGCTGGAAACTTCCCAAATCTAAAGGATACTGGGTTCAAGACACAAGAAGCACAGAGGGCCCCAAACAAACTGAACCCAAATAGACCCACACCAAGACACATCATAATAAAAATGGCAAAAGTTAGTGATAAAGAGAGGATCCTAAAGGCAGCAAGAGAAAAACAGTGTTACCTACAAGGGAACCCCCATAAGAATATCAGCTGATTTCTCTACAGAAACACTACAGGCCAGGAGGGAATAGCAAGAGATATTTAAAGTGCTAAAAGGAAAAAATATGCAACCTAGAATACTCTATCCAGCAAGAATATCATTTAAAATACAAGGGGAAATAAAAATTTTTCCCAACAAAAAAAAACTTAAAGAATACAGCAACACAAAACCCAGGTTAAAGGAAACATTGAAAGGGCTTCTCTAAACCAAAAAGAAAGGAAGGAAAGGGAAAAAAAAGGAGAAGAGGAAGAACTAGGACTGAGGAAACCACAATCAGAGAGCAGTCATTCAAATAAGCCAGCATACAGATTTAATCATGAACATGCTTCAAACAAAATAAAATTAAAAAGAAAAAAATAAAAAAGAGTCATCAAAACCATAAAATGTGGGCAAGGGATGTTAGGAAGTAAATAACCCTTTTTGTTTGTTTGTTTGTATGTTTCTCTTCTTAATTTTAATATAGTAATGAAGGGTTTGAACTTACAGGACCATCAGGCTAAAACACACAATTATGGGAAGGGGTTAGCATACTTAAAAAACAGGGCAACCACAAGCCAAAAGCACATATTGCATTTGCAAAAAAATGAAAAAGTAAAAACACTCAAGCAGATAATAACAGGAGACCATCCAACCAAAAAAAAAAAAAAAAAAAAAAAAAGAAAGGAAGAATGGAGAACCATAGAATCAACTGGAACACGAGGTTCAAATGGCAATAAATAATCATCTATCAATTATCACCTTAAATGTCAATGGACTGAATGCCCCAATCAAAAGACACAGAGTGGCTGAGTGGATCAAAAGGCAAAAACCTTCAATATGCCGCCTACAAGAAACTCACCTTAGGACAAAAGATACATACAGATTGAAAGTGAAAGGGTGGGGAAAAATATTTCACGCCAATAGACATGACAGAAAAGCAGGAGTCGCAACGCTCATATCAGACAAAATAGACTTTAAAACAAAAGACATAAAGAAAGACAAAGAAGGACACTACTTGATGATTAAGGGAGCCATCCAAGGAGAGGATGTTACTATCATCAACATATATGCCCCAAATACAGGAGCACCCAGATACATACAACAAATATTAACAGACATAAAGGGAGATATTGATGAGAATACAATCATAGTAGGAGACCTAAATACCCCCCTCACATCAATGGACAGATCCTCTAGACAGAAAACCAATAAAGCAACAGAGATCCTAAAGGAAATAATAGAAAAGTTAGACTTAATTGATATCTTCAGGTCACTACATCCAAAAAAAGCAGAATACACATTCTTCTCAAATGCTCATGGAACATTCTCAAGAATCGACCACATATTGGGACACAAAGCGAACCTCAATAAATTTAGGAGCATAGAAATTATCTCAAGTATCTTCTCTGACCACAATGCCATGAAATTAGAAACCAACCATGGGAAAAGGAAAGAGAAAAAACCTACTCCATGGAGACTAAACAACATGCTACTAAAAAACCAATGGGTCAATGAGGAAATCAAGAAGGAAATTAAAAACTACCTTGAAACAAATGACAATGAAGACACAACCTCTCAAAATCTATGGGATGCTGCGAAAGCAGTGCTCAGAGGGAAATTTATAGCAATACAGGCCTTTCTCCAAAAAGAAGAAAGATCCCAAATTGACAACTTAACCCTCCACCTAAATGAATTAGAAAAAGAAGAACAAAAAAGTCCTAAAGTCAGCAGAAGGAAGGAAATTATAAAGATCAAAGAAGAAATCAATAAAATAGAGAATCAAAAAACAATAGAGAAAATTAATAAAACCAAGAGCTGGTTCTTTGAAAAGGTAATAAACAAAATTGACAAACCCCTGGCCAGACTCACTAAAAAGAGGAGAGAAAGAACCCAAATAACCAAAATTATAAATGAAAAAGGAGAAATCACAACGGATACAGCAGAAATACAAAAAACCATAAGAGAATACTATGAACAACTATATGGCAACAAGTTTGACAATCTGGAAGAAATGGACAAGTTTCTAGAATCTTACAGCCTGCCAAAACTGAATCAAGTAGAAACAGACCAACTGAACAGACCAATCACTAGAAATGAAATTGAAGAGGTCATAAAATCACTCCCTACAAATAAAAGTCCAGGACCAGATGGCTTCACAGGCAAATTTTATCAAACATATAAAGAGGAATTGGTGCCCATCCTCCTTAAACTCTTTCAAAAGGTTGAAGAAGAAGGAATACTCCCAAAGATATTCTATGAGGCCACCATCACCCTCATTCCAAAACCAGACAGAGATACCACCAAAAAAGAAAACTATCGGCCAATATCATTGATGAATATAGATGCAAAAATTCTCAACAAAATCTTAGCCAACCGAATCCAACAACATACCAAAAAAATTATACACCATGACCAGGTTGGGTTCATCCCAGGTTCACAAGGATGGTTCAATATACGCAAATCAATCAGCATCATACACCACATTAACAAAAAAAAAAGTCAAAAATCATATGATCATCTCAATAGATGCAGAAAAAGCATTTGACAAAGTCCAACATCCATTCATGATCAAGACCCTTGCCAAACTGGGTATAGAGGGAACATTCCTGAATATAATCAAAGCCATTTATGAGAAACCCACAGCAAATATAATCCTCAATGGGGAAAAACTGAAAGCCTTCCCACTCAAGTCTGGAACAACACACAGATGCCCACTCTCACCACTGCTCTTCAACATCGTTTTGGAAGTCCTAGCCACAGCAACTAGACAAACCAAAGAAATAAAAGGCATCCATATAGGAAGAGAAGAGATCAAACTGTCACTGTATGCAGATGACATGATACTATACATAGAAAACCCTAAGGACTCAACCCCAAAACTCCTTGAACTGATTAATCAATTCAGCAAAGTGGCAGTATATAAGATTAACATTCAGAAGTCAGTTGCATTTCTGTATACCAGCAATGAAACATTAGAAAAGGAATACAAAAATACGATACCTTTTAAAATTGCACCTCACAAAATCAAATACCTCAGAATACACCTGACCAAGGAGGTAAAGGACCTATATGCCGAGAACTATAAAACTTTAATCAAAGAAATCAAAGAAGACGTAAAGAAATGGAAAGATATTCCATGTTCCTGGATTGGGAAAATCAATATTGTGAAAATGGCCATACTACCCAAAGCAATCTACAGATTCAATGCAAGCCCTATCAAATTACCCATGACATTTTTCACAGAACTAGAACAAACAATCCAAATATTTATATGGAACCACAAAAGACCCAGAATCGCCAAAGCAATCCTGAGAAACAAAAACCAAGCAGGAGGCATAACTCTCCCAGACTTCAAGAAATACTACAAAGCCACAGTCATCAAAACAGTGTGGTATTGGTACCAAAACAGACAGACCAATGGAACAGAATAGAGAATCCGGAAATAAACCCTGACACCTATGGTCAATTAATCTTTGACAAGGGAGGCAAGAACATAAAATGGGAAAAAGAAAGTCTATTCAGCAAGCATTGCTGGGAAACCTGGACAGCTGCATGCAAAGCAATGAAACTAGAACACACCCTCACACCATGCACAAAAATAAACTCCAAATGGCTGAGAGACTTAAATATATGACAGGACACCATCACACTCCTAGAAGAAAACATAGGCAAAACACTCTCTGACATCAACATCATGAATATTTTCTCAGGTCAGTCTCCCAAAGCAATAGAAATTAGAGCAAAAATAAACCCATGGGACCTCATCAAACTGAAAAGCTTTTGCACAGCAAAGGAAACCCACAAGAAAACAAAAAGACAACTTACAGAATGGGAGAAAATAGTTTCAAATGATGCAACCGACAAAGGCTTAATCTCTAGAATATATAAACAACTTATACAACCCAACAGCAAAAAAACCAATCAATCAATGGAAAAAGGGGCAAAAGACCTGAATAGACATTTCTCCAAAGAAGATATACAGATGGCCAACAAACACATGAAAAAATGCTCAACATCGCTGATTATTAAGAGAAATGCAAATCAAAACTACCATGAGATACCACCTCACACCAGTCAGAATGGCCATCATTAATAAATCCACAAATAACAAGTGCTGGAGGGGCTGTGGAGAAAAGGGAACTCTCCTGCACTCTTGGTGGGAATGTAAACTGGTACAGCCACTATGGAGAACAGTTTGGAGATACCTTAGAAATCTATACATAGAACTTCCATATGACCCTGCAATCCCACTCTTGGGCATCTATCCGGACAAAACTCTACTTAAAAGAGACACATGCACCCGCATGTTCATTGCAGCACTATTCACAATAGCCAGGACATGGAAACAACCCAAATGTCCATCAACAGATGATTGGATTCGGAAGAAGTGGTATATATACACAATGGAATACTACTCAGCCATAAAAAAGAATGACATAATGCCATTTGCAGCAACATGGATGGAGCCAGAGAATCTCATCCTGAGTGAAATGAGCCAGAAAGACAAAGACAAATACCATATGATATCACTTATAACTGGAATCTAATATCCAGCACAAATGAACATCTCCTCAGAAAAGAAAATCATGGACTTGGAGAAGAGACTTGTGGCTGCCTGATGGGAGGGGGAGGGAGTGGGAGGGATCGGGAGCTTGGGCTTATCAGACACAACTTAGAATAGATTTACAAGGAGATCCTGCTGAATAGCATTGAGAACTTTTTCTAGATACTCATGTTGCAACAGAAGAAAGGGTGGGGGAAAAAATGTAATTGTAATGTATACATGTAAGGATAACCTGACCCCCTTGCTGTACAGTGGGAAAATAAAAAAAAAAATATTAAAAAAAAGAAGAAGAATTCAAATCATAAATATTTACATTAACTTTTCCTCAATTTTTCCTTTCTTTAAGGAAGGATCTTTAGGTCAAAAAGTATTCTAGAGCCTATCAAGTGCCACAGAATGTCCCCTGTTCTATAGCTATGTACAATATGTTCAAATACATGGTATCAGGTAACATAATTGTGTTTTATGCATGTATATGAGAATGGCTCTTTGGTATACCTATCTGAAAGCTAAAAAATAAAATGTATGTTAAATTACAAAGGTGTTCATAAAAGTTAAATTTTTATCATCTCGTTTTCCAAATGGAATTTTCACCCCTTGAAAACTTTTTAAGTTTCAATACTTCTTTTATATTCGTATGTGAGTGGCTCGCCAACTCAGTACGTTTAATGTGCATTTGTCCTATAAAAAATGAGCCATTTATTTTATGTATAAGTAATTAAAATGCTGAACATGTTAAAGAAACTCCTATTTTCATGATTTTATGCAAAATTGGGGATGCAATTAGTTTCAGGATTGTAAAGATAAGTGCCACAGTCTATTAAAACTTATGAAACCCTATCAGCTTGACAGATACCAAGTCACCAGGGACTTGAAATGAAGTGATGATAAATTACACACAGAATATTTGAGAAAAGTTATGAGCTATTAATTTTACATCATATTTTATTAAGCAAATAGAATTACTAATAGTGAAGAATAAAAATCATTGATCTTTTCAGCATATGTTGGATCTTGTTAATGAAATCAGACAACTTTGAAAAAGCAAAAAATTTGATATACAGGTCTACTGAGTGATTCTTATAAGTTCAAAGTTAAAATCATTTTCTTTTTTTTTTTTTTTTTGGTCTTTTTTTTTTTTAAAGGACCACACCCGCAGCATATGGAGGTTCCCAGGCTAGGGGTCAAATGGGAACTGTAGCTGCCAGCCTATGCCACAGCCACAGCAATGCCAGATCAAGCCACGTCTGTGACCTACACCAAGCTCATGGCAACACCAGATCCTTAACTCACTGAGTTAGGCCAGGGATCGAACCTGCATCCTGATGGATACTAGTCATATTCATTTCTGGAGCCACAACAGAAACTCCTAAAATCATTTTCTGCTAACCATCAGCAAAAAAATTGTCTTTTGAAAAAATAAAACATCATAATAGTGATGGAAAAAGTTTGTTCCAGATCATTTTCTATTTGAACTTGTAGAAACTTTCATTTTGATATTTTTCAATACGAAGTCTTTCTCTTTTGGAAATTTAAATAAGGTTTTTTTTCCTATTTTCTTGTTTCCTATGTTTCTTGTTTACATTTTCCATAGATTTTGCTTGCAAAGAGAGGTCAGATGGGGTCTGGCTCATCAAATGGGTGAAGTAGGTCTTTGCTTTCATTAGGACCTACTTTCTATCTTCTTTCCATCAATTTATTTTCTTCCTGTGAATTATAGATTCCATGATTTACAACTTCAACTACTCTCATGTCACTATTATCAAATTTCTTGCCTCACTGTTCCAATAACACCATAACCTGGCAAAAGATGACTGAGGAGAAAATTCAGACAATAGCAGATTGTTTTTTAGCATTGACTGGAAATTTTTGATGCTACTTTAGTTAACATATTTTTCTATAATCACAAGGAACTATTTTAAACACCTGTATTATCAAATCTCTATCTCTGCCTCCTCTATTATCACACTCAGGAGATGATCCTACTTGGATCTCCATATGGAAAAATAAAACAGCATTTCCATAATGGTATTTCTGCAAACTCTGTCCAGCTTTATACACTCTTCCCTTCTCTTCTGTGATTTTCTTCACTTTCATTTATCAGTTTTATTTATTATTTTCATTTATAATTACTTGCATTTATCAGTTTTGCTTATTATATCATAGTTATTTCAATTTTCACATTGAATCTTCTTTATTTACTACCTTCTTGATGTGCTGACTCCTTCCTTTGTCGATCTAAACCTACCATGCTAGCAAACCTCTTTCACCCTAATGACTTTGTCACTTACACACTACTTACAAACACATTTCTCTCTCTCTTCCAGACTGCAGCTGTCATCTGCAGGTGGTTTTCTTTGCCTAACAATCAGTTCAAACAACTAAGGGACATGGTTGTTATCAGTTTCCTTTAGAAGGATGTGATGATAGCAATTACCTTCTCAGTTCCAGGAGCCATCACAACAGACCCACAGTAGCACAACAATTGTGGTCTCTGAAGAAATTCTGGAAAGCTGTATGCCTGGCTCAGTTTACTAATTGTATGCCCTGGGGGATTATTCACTTTATCTCTGTTCCTCATTTGAAACATCAATATCAAGGTAACAACCATTTTTGACACGGAAGAGTTTTTCCTGGGACTAAATGAAATAAAATCATGTAGAAGACCCTCTAGTAAATGTACAACAGGCTTTGCTAAAAGTATTAGTCTGCACTCCCTATAGTGAACTTTTCACTATTTTGCCTTAATTCATGCTATACCCTTTCTTTCAAGGTCTATCTGAAATGTTTCTCTCTCTGTAGCTTTTCATGATATCCTCTTCAATTTATATTCTGACAGCTCATAACCACACTTTGATGATATCATTTTTTTAACTAGGTATATTTATTTTTCATATGCATCCACACACCCAAAACACACTTTTTCCTAAGTGACTTTAGAAGCTAGTGCTTTTTAAGTGAGTGTTTGGATATAAAAAAAGAAACATAAGAAACATACATTGTATATGAAAAAGACAAAATAAATATTTCCAAATGAACTAATCTTTAACTAAAGAATCTCTTCTCAAAACTTTGTATTAAAGGAAGAAATAAGTAGAGAGGAAGTTATTGGGTTTGAGAAATATAACAGATTCCATATGGAGTAATCATTTTTGGTAGTGGCTAAAAACTGTTAGCTAATTGGAGGGAAAGTGTCTAATTCATAGGCAGAATATTAAACAAAGAAAATACATAATATTTTGTATATAAAATGTTCTTGTAATAAACTCTTGTCATGCCTTTAAAAAATGCATTGTTTGTTAGTTCCTGTCATACCTCAGCAGTAACAAACCCGACTAGGATCCATGAGGATGCAGGTTCAAACCCTGGCCTCGCTCAGTGGGTTAAGGATCCAGTGTTACCATGAACCGTGGTGTAGGTCACAGACACATCTTGGATCTTGCATTGTTGTGGCTGTGGTGTAGGCTGGGAGCTGCAGCTCCGACTGAACCCATAGACTGGGAACTTCCATATGCTGTGGATGTGGCTCTAAAAACCAATATGTATGTGTGTGTGTGTGTGTATATGTGTGTATATATATATATGCATACACACACACACACACACATATATATGCTGTTTGTTATGGCAACTACCAACCAAATGTAGGTCTTGATAACTTGAAATGTGGCTAACTCAAACTGAAATATGCTATAATGTAATGGATAAATGGCAATGAAGTTAGAAGACATAGTATCAGGAATATAAAATAACTTTGCAACAAAACTTTATACTGATTATATGTTCAAACTATTTTTTAATAGATTGAGTTAAGTCTTATGTTATTAAAATTAATTTCACTTCTTTCCTTTTCCTTTATTCCACATTACTACTAGAAAATATGTATTACAGCTGTGGTATGCACTATATTGCTGATGAGAAGGGCTGCTAGAGAAAATGAGCCAGAATTAAAAAGTAAATTGAGTTGATTTCCAGTAGTACAGGAATATAAAAAGGATTTAAATATAAATATGATATAAAAAGAATTCAGACTTAGGTCCTCTTGATCAGTATTTTTTTTTTGAAGTGTCTATTAATCTTTCATTAGTTACTTGGTTTAGACTGGATTTTATTCTTAAATTTAAAAGTTTTCATTTGTTTCCTGAGCTTTATTTCCAAAATTTTTCAAGTTTCTCAATGCCATCAAGAAAATGAAAGTATGGACTATATTCCATAGGAAACCAGACAGTTCTAAATTATTTTGGTAGTATAGAATCTTTATCTTTTGACATAATTTATAGGCATTTTGTATTAACAAAAGAACATACAACATATTTTTTTCACATTACCCTAGCAAAAATTAGTTGAATTCTAACACATTTTTCAAAAATTTTTATTAAAGTATAGTTAATTTACAATGTTCCTTCCATTTCTGTTGTACAGCAAAGTGACCCAGCCTCCCATACACACCCATTCTTTTTTTTTTCTAACCCAAGAGATTAGACATAGTACCCTGTGCTGTACAGCAGGACTCCATCACACATACATTCTAAATGTAACAGTCTGCATCCACCAACCCAAAACTCCCTTTCAGGCCTTCCTCTCTCCCCTTCCCCCCTTGCAAACACAAGTGCCCTCCATGTCCAGGATCTGTTTCTGTTTTGTAGATAGATCATTTGTGTCATATTTTAGACTTCACATATAAGTGATATCATATGGTGTTTGTCTTTCTATTTTATAATTTATTTCACTTATTATGAGAGTCTCTAGTTCCATCCATGTTGCTGCAAATGGCATTATTTTGTTCTTTTTTATGGCTGAGCAGTATTCCATTGTGTATATATGTATCACATCTTCTTAATCCATTCATCTGTGAATGGACATATAGATTGTTTGCATGTCTTGGCTATTGTGAATAGTGATGAAATGAACATGGGGGTGCATGTATCTTTTTCAGTGAAAGTTTTGTCCAGATATATGCCTAGGAGTGGGATTGCTGGATCATATGGTAGTTCTATATCTAGTTTTTGAGGTACTTCCATACTGTTTTCCATAGTGGTTGTACCAATTTACATTCCCACTAACAGTGTAAGAGGGTTCCCTTTTCGCCACATCCTCTCCAATGTTTGCTGTTTGGTGACTTGTTAATGATGGCCACTCTAACTGGTGTGAAGTGGTACCTTATTGTAGTTTTGATTTGTATTTCTCTAATAATTAGTGATGGTGAACAATTTTTCATGTGACTGCTGGCCATCTGTATGTCTTTTCAATGGACAATGTCTTTTAAGTCTTATGCCCATGTTTCAAGTGGTTGTTGGTTTTGTTGTTGTTGTGGTTAAGTTGTATAAGGTTTTTTTTTATATTTTAGAGATTAAACCTATTTCTACATAGTAACAATGAAAGATCAGAAAGAGAAATTAGGGAAACCATCCCGTTTACCACTGCATCAAAAAGAATAAAATGCCTAGCAATAAACCTACCTAAAGAGACAAAAGACTTGTACTTTGAAAACTATAAGACACTGATGAAAGAAAACAAAGATAACACAAATAGATGGAACGATATACCATGCTCTTGGATTGGAAGAACCAATATAGTCAAAATGACAATACTACCAAAGGCAATCTACAGATCAATGCAATCCCTATCCAATTACCAATGGCATTCTTAACAGAACTAGAACAAAATATTTTAAAATTTATATGGAAACACAAAAGACCTTGAATAGCCAAAGAAATGTTGAAAAGGAAAAAAACAAAACAAAACAAAACAAAAAAAACAAAAACCATAACTGGAGGAATTGGGGTCTCTGACTTCTTACTATACTACAAAGCTGAAGTCATCACAACAGTGTGGTAATGACAAAAACATAAATACATTCAATGGAACAGGATAGAAAAGCCCAGAAATAAACCCAAGCACTTATGGTCAACTAATCTATACCAAGGAGGCAAGAACATACAGTGGAGGAAAGACAGTCTCTTCAAAAAATGGTGTTGAGAAAACCAGACAGCTCCAATCAAAAGAATGAAATGAGAACATTCTCTAACACCATACACAAAGTTAAACTCAAAATGGATTAAAGACTTAAATGGAAGGCCAGATACTATAAAACTCCTAGAGGAAAACATAGACAGAATGCTCTTTGACATAAATCACAGCAATACTCATTTGATCCACCTCCTAGAATAACAATAAGGACAAAAATAAACTAATGGGACCTAAGTAAACTCAAAAGCTTCTGCACAGCAAAGGACACCATTAAAAAAAAAAAAAAAAAAAAAAAAAAAAGAAGAAGAAGAAGAAGGAGTTCCTGTCATGGCTCAGTGGTTAACGAATCCGACTAGGAACCATGAGGTTGCAGGTACGTTCCCTGGCCTTACTCAGTGGGTTAAGGATCCGGCGTTGCCGTGAGCTGTGGTGTTGGTTGCAGGCGTGGCTCGGATCCCACATTGCTGTGGCTCTGGCATAGGCTGGTGGCTACAGCTCCAATTTGACCCCTAGCCTGGGAACCTCCACATGCTGTGGGAGCAGCCCAAGAAATGGCAAAAAAGACAAAAAAGAAAATAAAAAAAAGAAAAGGCAGGGAGTTCCCTTCATGGCTCAGTGGTTAAAGAACCCAGCTAGAATCCACGAGGATGTGGGTTCAATCCCTGGCATCGCTCAGTGGGTTAGGGATCCAGCATTGTCATGAGCTGCGGTATAGTTCACAAATGTGGCTCAGAATTGCATTGCGGGGGCTACAGCTCTGATTTGACTCCTAGCCTGGGAACTTCCATGTGCCATGGGTGTAGCCCTAAAAAGAAAAAGAAAAAAAAAAAAAAAAAAAAAAGAAAAAACAGAAAAGGCAAACCACAGAATGGCAGAAAATCTTTGCAACACATTCTTTCTTTCTTTTTAGGGTCACACCTGAAGCATATATAAGTTCCCAGGCTAGATGACAAATTGGAGCTTCAGCTGATAGCCAATGGCACAGCCACAGCAATGCCAGATTAGGTCGCAGATGTGGCATGGATCCTGCATTGCTGTGGCTGTGGCATAGGCCTGCAGCTGTAGCTCTGATTTGACCCCTAGCCTAGGAACCTCCATATGCCACAGGTGCAGCCCTAAAAAGTAATAATAATAATAATAACAACACAACAATAATCTTTCAGGCCTACTACACCATCCAAAAAGTGGAGATTATGCCAGAATTTTCAGAAAATTTATATAACTGGTTTATGGTAATTAAAATATAAATCTGTAATGATTTGCAAATTCCAAAGAAGCTTACAATAATGAACCTTCAGTCTGAAGTATCAAACCCCATTTTCTATACATGACAGTCCATTCATAAGTCAAGCATACCTTGTATACTGTACATTGAATAATTAACTATTCATTGATAACAGAGAAACTAGAAAAATCTTACTCCTGCAAACAATTTTGGCTATCTAGATCACTTCATATGCAGTCAATTCATATGACTAAGGGAATAAATCAATGAAGTCCTTAAGAAAATGAAGACTTTTTCCTATCTATGGTTAAAATTTTTCTCTCACTTAGAAGAGCAATTCTTTAGAAGAGTAATTCTCAAAATGTGGTCCTGGTTCAAAAGAAAATCTTCATACCCCACCCTAGACTTCTAGCATCACAACATCACAACTCTGGGGGTGGGGCCCAGCACCATTGTGTTTACGGGTCCTCCAAGGCATTTTCATTCATGAGAAAGTTTGAGATCCCTGCCTAGAATGTGTTTTGTTCTATTTTTCATCTTCATGGGAATGAGGGAAATGCATCACCATGGAAGAAATCAAGGAATTTGATGGAAATGGATTAGATTGTCTTCCAAGAAGTCTACTAAGAACAGTTTACCTCCAAGGTTAAAGGACTCAGTAGAAATCAAATAGAGCAAGTAATTCTTAGAGACTTTCCCACAATAGCTTCTTGAAATTCAAATTAGGTAGCTAGATGGGGGAGAAAACAAAACAAGAGCAGATGTCTTCTTTTTAAAGGTTTCTATAATTCATTTTCTTTCAATGGATAGTTTATGGTTCTAAATGTATTTGAAAAACAAATGCTAAATTCTGCTATTTATTATTCTATTTATTATTCTTGTAACTTTTTATGTCAAATTAATATGTAGGAAGATAATTTCCAAACCAGTTTCATTTTTTCTAAAATAAAAAGTATTCATTTTATACAATGCGTACTTGTCTCCTAAAGTAGAGCAAAAACTACTACTACTACACAAATGAGTTAAAGTGTGTTGCATATGCATGTATTGTAAATACATGTGTACATTTTCAATTGAGAGTTAATATTTCTTACTATTTGTTTTGTTTTATCCTGAAATTAATTAGCCCAGTATATAATTTCATATTGAATTTGAATAAACCCATTTGACATAAGCATTAAAGACATAATAATTTAAGAAAATGGCATCTTATAACTCTATACTTAAGAAGTAATTAAAACCATATCTGTCTCTTAAAATCAAATAGACAACTGGGGCTCTTAAAACACTATAATTAAACTTTGAAAGAGAACTCATGCACTTTATTCTTTTGGGATAACACTTACTAACAATGGCAAATTAATTAAAAACAAATTATTATGAGTTTCCTTTGGAAGTACAAGTGATATCAAAACTTAATACCCTGTTAGTTCCCCATGATTAAAATTCTTTTTCTTTTTATCTTAACTAAAAGACAGCTTTAATTAAATAATTGATCCACATATACATACTTACATACTTATTCCCCTCCCTTAGTATAATTATAGTTGAGTTTAATTGACAGAAAACATTTTTATATCATGTGAAAAATTTATATAATCTTTATACCAAGATTACATAAAATATAATCCATTACTTATTCTCAACTCTTGTATCAGTACTCAGAAATAAAGCAGCAGGTAAGCTTTATAACTAATAATAATTACAAGTCTAGCCTATAAGTTGCTTTGTTTTTTGATTACCTGATTTTTTAAATTATTTTTTCTACTATCTAGTCATATCAGACAAAATTTATCTTTTATTATTTTTTTCTGGTATTAAAAGTACAACTACATATATGGTGCCAGATATGCCAGGAGAGCCATGATTTCATGATTCAGACAGCATCATCTATTGTGGTCACCACTCTAGTCTCAGCACATGTCTGTGTGGCACATTAGGAGATTAAGAATATTTGAAGAATGAATGAATGAAAAAAATGAAAATATGCTATATACATATATTTCAAGTATTTTCCAACAAATATTTAGTTTACTTGTGTGTTAATAAAATGAGGGCTATATGTTTATTCTGTGAAGCTAGGCCATCATTTTAAATTTATTCATTTACTCCAAAATAGTTATTGAGTGATTGCTACGATCAATTTTTCTTTACGCAGTCAAATCTATTCATGACAAAACTCCTAGTTCTGTCAGTGATTGGTCTCTAAATTACTTCAATGACCAAAACTGGACATAAAATCTTCAAAATTCCATTTACATGACTCAAGATGTATACTTCATTCAGTGTTAAAAAAAAGGTGGCAATAACAATATGATCATAGGGAACATTCATTAAGTTGAGGTACTTGCAATATTGTACAAATATATTGGATTTGACCTTATTAAACAGACTAGGGTGCTTTGCACTAGTTATCAAACACATATAGTCTCACAGATTCCCTGCTGAGTTTGTAGCTCTACCCACACAACTTCTGGTAGATCAAAGCAGAGAGATTCTTAAAAGGTATGTGAATTTTAAATATTTTAAATTACATAAAATACCTAGAGAAAACATGAATGATAAAAACGAAACCCAGATTCACCTATATAAGAGTTTCATAATAAGAGGTTTTAATTTCTCTCTGTAGGGGAAGAGTTCAAATTTTGAAGTGATTGATTGTCACTGTCATTATACTTTGAATCACTAGTTATATTTACCCATGGTACCAAAATGAGGAACAGTAAACAAACAAAAATGAGGTTAAAATGATACCTTGATTTCTGATATCAAGTTCCAACATATATTACACACCAAACCATGTTAAACTATAGATGATATTTTCATACGTTTCAAATTTTCCCAAATTATTGCTACTCAAGAATGCTGCTTTTTTCCAATTACAAATAAGTTCTCTTTCAAGTTGAATTAACATGCTTGTTTTTCTGATTCTTTTATTGCTTTGTTAGATATGATGACGGAAAAATGGTAAAAAACTTCAAAAAAATACAAGCTTTTTCTTTGAAAATCAGATAATTGTATGTATTTTAGGTATAACTTATATACAATGAAATGTACCCATTTTCAATGCATGCACAAAAGTACACTCATGTAACCATTATCAAAGAAAAGATATAGAACATTTCCATTACTTCAAAGGTTTTTTTCTGGCCCCTTTGAAATTAATTTCCTTAACTTCCCATGTGTAAGCAACCAATAATTTACTTTCTATCATAAATTTCCCACCCCCTTGAATTTCATATAAATGGCATTATGAAATCGTTCACTCAGCATAATGTTTTCAATATTGATGTTGTTGTCGGTATAAGTAGTTTATTCATTTTCATTGCTGAATAGTATTCTAACACCACAATTTACTTTATCCATTTGTCTGGCAATAGGATTCTGAATTATTTCCTTTTTTTTTTACTGCTGCTGTGACTAAAACTGCTAAGAACAACTGTATTTACATCTTTATGCAGACATATGGAGTAAACACCTACAAATAGAATTACTGGGACAGAGGGTAAATGTATGTATATGCTTAAATTAAATTTTTCCAAAAACATCACATTACATCTTCCAACTCTGAGGTATTCATAATTTTTTCCTATAATCTTCACTTTAGATATTACACCACATTTTTATATTTTTATATTTTAGCCATTCTAATAGGTATGTAGCAGTATCTCATTTTTGGTTTAATTTTTATTTCCCAAATAACTTATTATGCAATTATCTTCCTTTCAGTTCCTAGCTGATTGTAATTTTTTTCCAGTTAGAACAAATGAAGTAACAGAAAATGGAATCAACAGATGTTAGTTAGGCCCATGAAGGGTGAGCATTATTCTAACCCCAGTCCTTTTCCTACTAAAAGAGAGTCTAACTAAACAGCAGGAAGCATTTTGATGGAAGTTGAAAAATGGGAAAACAAATGTATACTCTGTATAATGTCCTTCAATATTTCAGTCACCTAATAAGTTTATCTTTGTGTTTATAAATACATGGGTGTGTTAGAAATATCAATTTAGTAAAACAAATCAGATGGCTTATGAGGGCATTGGATTAACTACCATTAACTACCATAGGCTATCCTTCAGTTGTTCTGTTAAAAATAAAGCCATTTATAATGTCCATATGCTTTGCTAATTCTTACCAAATGAAATGGACTATAAATATTCAAATAGAGACGGGATTAAGATGGTGGAATAGAAGGATTGGAGCTCAACTTCTCTCCTAAAAACAACAAAATTCACAACTAAAGACTGAGCACACTTCACCAAAATGGACCGGAAACCTTAAAAAAGATACTCTACTCCAGAAGAAAAAGAGTAGGCCACATCAAGAGGTAGGAGGGGTGATTGTGCGATACAAACAACCCCATACCTCCTGGGTGGGAAGCTCCACAGACTGAAAACTAACTGGTTCACAGAGACTCACCTACAGGAGTGAGAGTTCTGAGCCAACATCAAGCTCTCACATGTGGTGATCTGGCACAGGGAGAAAGAGCCCTGGAGCATCTGGCATTGAAGGCCAGTGGGGCTTGTGCGCAAGAGCTCCACGGGACTGGGGGAAATAGAGACCCCATTCTTAAAAGGCACACACATACTTTCACGTGCACTGAGTCCAGGGGCAAAGCAAAGTCTCCAAGGGAATCTGGGTCAAACCTGACTGCAGTTCTTAGAGGACATCCTGGGAAAACAGGGGTGAACGTGGCTTGTTGTGAGGAATGGACATTGAAAGCAAAGCTCTTAGGAATATTCAGCAGCAGTGCCTTTCTCTGGAGGTGGCCATTTTGGGAAAATCTGGCCCCACCTGTCAGCCAGCTGCTGAGAAGCCCCAGGGCAAACAACAACCCAGGTGGGATCACAGCCCCACCCCTCAGTAAACAGGCTACCTAAAGACCCCTCAGGCACACAGCTGCATCTAATCCCATCCGGAGACTAAGCCCCACCCACCAGAGGGATTAGAATCAGCTCCTCCTACCAGGGGGCAGGCATCAGCCCCTCCTATCAGGAAGCCTACACCAAGCCCCCATACTGGCTTCAGCCACAAGGGGGGCAGACACCAGAAGTAAGAGATGCTACAACCCTTTTATCTGTAAGAAGGTCACCACACCAAAAACCTATAAACATGAAAAGACAGAGAAATATAACTTAGATGAGGGATAAAGGAAAAACCCCAGAAAATCAGCTAAGCCATAAGGAGATTCTCAGCCTCCAGGAAAAAGACTTTAGACTTTGGATGCTGAAGATGATGCAAGACATTGGGAATAAACTGGAGGCAAAGATGGATAACTTACAGGAAACACTGACCAAAGAGATACAAGATATCAAACTTAAACAAGAAGAGATGCAAAATAAAATAACTGAAATAAAAAATTCATTAGAAGCAACCAACAGCAGAATACAGGAGGCAGGAAAACGAATAAGTGAGGTGGAGGACAGATTAGTGGAAATTATGGATATGGAACAGAAAAGAGAAAAAAGATTGAAAACAAATGAAGAGAGTCTCAGAGATCTCTGGGACAATGTTAAACAGAGCAATATCCGTATTATAGGGGTGCCAGAAGGAGAAGAGAGAGAGAAGGAGACAGAAAAAATATTCCAAGAGATAATAGCTGAAAACTTCCCTAACATGGGAAAGGAACCACTCACTCAATTCCAGGAAGCACAATGAGTACCATATAAAATAAACCCAAGGAGGAACACCCCGAGACACATACTAATCAAACTGACCAAAATTAAAGACAAAGAGAAAATCTTGAAAGCAGCTAGGAAAAAGAAACAAATAACATACAAGGGAACCCTGATAAGGTTATCGGCAGATTTTTCAACAGAAACTCTGCAGGCCAGAAGGGAGTGGCATGATATACTTAATGTGATGAAAGGAAAAAACCTCCAACCAAGATGACTTTACCCAGCAAGGCTCTCCTTCAGATTTGAAGGAGAAATCAAAACCTTCACAGATAAGCACAAGCTGAGAGAATTCAGCAACACTAAACCAGCCTTACAACAAATACTAAAGGAACTTCTATAGGCAGAAAAGAACAAGAGAAGAAGGAAAGGAAAAAGAGCAAAAAAAAAAAAAAAAAAAAAACAAATCCAAACTTACTAATAAAATGTCAGTAAGAACATTCATATCAATAATTACCTTAAATGTGAATGGACTAAATGCCCCAGCCAAAAGACATAGACTGGCTGAATGGATACAAAAACAAGACCCATATATATGCTGTCTTCAAGAGACCCACTTCACTCCTAGGGACACATACAAATTGAAAGTGAGAGGATGGAAGAAAATATTTCATGCAAACGGGGATCAAAAGAAAGCTGGAGTAGCAATACTCATATCAGACAAAATAGACCTTAAAATGAAGAATATTTTCAGGGACAAAGAAGGACATTACATAATGATCAAAGGATCAATCCAAGAAGATGATATAACAATTTTAAATATCTATATACGCAAACACAGGTTCACCACAATATATAAGGCTACTGCTAACAACCTTAAAAGGAGAAATCGACAATAACACAATCATGGTGGGGGACTTTAACACCTCACTTACAGCAATGGACAGATCAACCAGACAGAAAATCAATAAGGAAACACAGGCCCTGAATGAAGCATTAAACCAGATGGACTTAATAGATATTTATAGGACATTTCATCCAAAAACAACAGAGTACACATTCTTCTCAAGTGCACATGGAACATTCTCTAAGATTGACCATATCCTGGGCTACAGATCCAACCTCAGTAACTTTAAGAAAACTGAAATCATACCAAGCATCTATTCTGACCACAACGCTATACGACTGGAAATCAACAACAAGAAAAAAACTGCAAAAAAACACAAACACGTGGAAACTCAACAACATGCTACTAAACAACCAATGGATCACTAAAGAAATCAAAGCGGAAATTAAAAAATACCTAGAAGTAGATGACAACAAAGATACAACACTCCAAAACCTATGGGATGCAGCAAAAGCTGTTCTAAGAGGAAAGTTTATAGCAACACAAGCCCACCTCAGGAAACAAGAAAAAGCCCAAATAAACAAGCTAACTTTACATCTAAAGCAGCTTGAGAGAGAAGAACAGACAAAACCTAAAGTTAGTAGAAGGAAAGAAATCATAAAGATCAGAGCAGAAATCGATGAAATAGAAACAAAGAAAACCATAGAAAACATCAGTGAAACGAAAAGCTGGTTCTTTGAAAAGATCAACAAAATTGATAACCCCCTAGGCAGACTTATCAAGCAAAAAAGAGAGAGGACTCAAATCAATAACATTAGAAATGAAACAGGAGAAGTAACAATGGACACCACAGAAATACAAAGGATCATAAGAGACTACTCTATGCAACTATATGCCAATAAAATGGAAAACCAAGAAGAAATGGGCAAATCCTTAGAAAAGTACAATCTTCCAAGACTAAACCAATATGTAATAGAAAGGATGAATGGACCCATCACCAGAACTGAAATTGAAATTGTGATTCAAAACTTCCAACAAACAAAAGTCCAGGACCAGATGGCTTCAGAGGCGAATTCTATCAAACATTTAGAGAAGAGCTAACACCTCTCCTTCTGAAACATTTTCAAAAAATTGCAGAGGAAGGGATACTCCCAAACTCCTTCTATGAAGCCATCGTCACCCTCGTACCAAAACCAGACAAAGACTCCACAAAAAAAGAAAACTACAGGCCAATATCACTGATGAAGATCGATGCAAAAATCCTCAACAAAATACTAGCAAACCGCATCCAACAATACTTTGAAAGGATTGTACATCATGATCAAGTGGGATTTATCCCAGGGAGGCAAGGGTTCTTCAATATCCACAAATCCATCAGTGTGATACACCACATTAACAAACTGAAGAATCAAAACCATGTGATCCTCTCAATAGATGCGGAAAAAGCCTTTGACAAAATCCAGCACCCATTTCTGATATAAACCCTTCAGAAAGTGGGCATAACAGGAACCTACCTCAACATAATAAAGGCCATATACAACAAACCCACAGTGAACATCATTCTTAATGGTGAAAAGCTGGAAGAATTCCCGCTGAGATCAGGAACAAGACAAGGATGTCCGCTCTCACCACTACTCTTCAACATAGTTCTGAAAACTATCACTATTTGCAGATGACATGATACTATACCTAGACAATCCTAAAGACTCTACCAGAAAACTGTAGAGCTTATCCATGAATTTGGCAAATTTACAGGATACAAAATGAATACACAGAAATCAATAGCATTTCTATATACTAACAATGAAAAAGCAGAAAAGGAAATTAGCGAAGCAATCCCGTTTACCATTGCATCCAAAAGAATAAAATACCTAGGAGTAAACCTACCTAAAGAAACAAAAGACCTATACTCTGAAAACTACAAGCCACTGATGAAAGAAATCAAAGATGACACAAATAGATGGAAAGATATACCATGCTCGTGGATTGGAAGAGTTAATATTATCAAAATGACTATTCTACCCAAGGCAATCTACAGATTCAATGCAATCCCTATCAAATTACCAAGGACATTTTTCACAGAACTTGAACAAAATATTTTAAAGTTTGTTTGGAAGCACGAAAGACCCAGAATAGCCAAAGACATCCTGAAAAAGAACAATGGAGCTGGAGGAATCAGGCTCCCGGACTTCAGACTATACTACAAAGCAACAGTCGTCAAAACTGCATGGTACTGGTGCAAAGACAGACATATAGATCAGTGGAACAGGATAGAAAGCCCAGAATTAAACCCACGCACCTACAGCCAACTAATCCATGACAAAGGAGGCAAGGATACACAATGGAGAAAGGACAGCTTGTTCAATAAGTGGTGCTGGGAAAACTGGACAGCCACATGGAAAAGAATGAAATTAGAACACTCCCTAACACCATACACAAACAGAAACTCCAAATGGATGAAAGACCTAGACACTATCAAACTCCTAGAGGAAAACATAGGCCAAACACTCTCTGACATAAACGACAGCAACATCTTCTCAGATCCACCTATCAGAGTATTGACAATAAAAAGAAAAATAAACAAATGGGACCTACTCAAACTTCAAAGTTTCTGCACAGCAAAGGAAACCCTAAACAACACAAAAAGTCAACCCATAGAATGGGAGAAAATCTCTGCAAGTGAATCGACTGACAAGGAATTAATCTCCAAAATTTATAAACAACTTCTGCAGCTCCATACCAAAAAAACAAACAACCCATCCAAAAATGGGCAGAAGATCTAAACAGAAAATTCTCCAAAGAAGACATACAGATGGCCGAGAAACACATGAAAAGATGTTCAGCGTCACTCATTATTAGAGAAATGCACATCAAAACCACGATGAGGTACCACCTTACACCAGCCAGAATGGCCATCATCCAAAAGTCTACAAACAATAAGTGCTGGAGAGGGTGTGGAGAAAAAGGAACCCTAGTACACTGCTGGTGGGATTGTAAATTGGTGCAACCACTGTGGAAAGCAGTATGGAGATGCCTCAGAAAACTAAACGTAGAACTACCATTTGATCCAGCAATCCCACTCCTGGGCATCTATCCAGAGAAAACCACGACTCACATAGACACATGTACTCCAATGTTCATTGCAGCACTATGTACAATAGCCAAGACATGGAAACAACCTCAATGTCCATCGACAGAGGAGTGGATCAAGAAGAGGTGGTACATATACACAATGGAATATTATTCAGCCATCAAAAAGAATGAAATACCAGCATTTTTAGCAACATGGATGGACCTAGACACTATCATGCTAAGTGAAGTCAGCCATACAATGAGACACCAACATCAAACGCTTTCACTGACATGTGGAATCTGAAAAAAGGACAGACTGAACTTCTTTGCAGAACAGATGCTGACTCACAGACATTGAAAAACTTATGGTCTCCGGAGGAGACAGTTTGGGGGGTGGGGGGATGTGCCTGGGCTGTGGGATGGAAATCCTGTGAAATCAGATTGTTATGATCAGTATACAACTACAATTGTGATAAACTCATTTGAGTAATAAAAAAACAAAAAAAAAATTAAAAAAAATGAAAATATGGAGCATGATAATGTGAGAAAAAAGAATGTATACATGTATGTGTAACTGGGTCACTATGTTGTACAGTAGAAAATAAATAATGTATTGGGGAAATAACAACTGATTACGACTAAGACTACTTGATAAGAAATAAACATATAAATACTGAAAAGACCACCAAAAAAAAAAATTCAAATAACAATTGATGAGTGAATACATATAACATACAAGATTAAAAGGATTCCAAAAACTTTAGTTCAAAGTCTACCTATACAATATTTGAGGTATGGAACATAGATAAAACTATTCTAAAACTTTGAGATACTAACACTGAAGTCCAGAAGGGTTTTTGTAATACATGAGTTATAGTGCAAGCATAAGAAAAATTTACCTATTTTTTTAATTTTGATTAGTTTGTTTTTTAGATAATATTTGAAGTTTTATTTTTAGTAAGGATGAGCAATTAACAGATTTATTTATTTATTTGTTCATCTTATTTAGGGCCACTGCCTGGGGCAAATGGAAGTTCCCAGGCTAGGGGTCGAATAGGAGCTATAATGGTCTGCCTACAACATAGCCAAAGAAAGCAATGCAGGATCGAGGCTGTGCCTGTGACCCATACCACAGCTCATGGCAATGCCAGATCCTTAATAATCCACTGAACACGGCCATGGGTCGAACCCAAATCCTCATGGATTCTAGTCAGGTTTGTTACTTTTGAGCCACGATGGGAACTCCCAAAAGTTTTGCTAGACAATGTCTATTTTACTTTGAATAGCATTCTAAGACACTTCAGAACAGAATGCTAAGAAGCATTGCTCCTCTGACTGGGCACCCTTATTTTGCATTTGAAGAAATACAAACACTTTGCTTTGGTAAAAACAGTTACCTTGAGATAACAGGAAAGAATTTCTGAATGTCAGCAGGCAAAATGATGCTTATTTGTGCTATGAAATTCATATAAGAAGTTTTAGAGAAAGAGAATATACAAAATATGATTAAAGTTCCTCATGTTGATGCTCTCTCTTTATTATCCAATGGCCTTTGAATTGCATTAGAGCCTAGATAAATTTAGAAGTAGATTAAGATTTGATCTTAGAGTCCACAATGCTCAACCTTAACTTACTTCTTCTGAAAGCTTTTCATAATTCTTCCTCCATGTATGGGCAGCTTGCTTAGTTTATATATATATATATATATATATATATATATATATATATATATATATATATATAAAGTGTGTGTGTACAATTCAGGAAGACTCATTCTGCCTTATAGCATGGGCTATGAGTATAGCCATGCCTCACCCACTCTCATGCATGCCATTGTAATCCTCATTTTCTATTCTAGGGTTAAACTTCATCTCTTATATGCTCTGATAATCTTGTCCAACTAGGCAAGTCCATTAAGAATAATAAACTAATATAGGCATGTTTTCCAAAATTCAAGCTTTTCATTTTTAAATTTCATTTTTATAAGTTTTGTCCATTATTAGGTCAAGATAAATATTTGCATATTCTTCCTGTAGTTTTCCAGGTCTTGGTTTCTGAACTGGGGATCAATTGCTCAAAGAAGAACAAAGTGACAGTGTTACTCTGTTCTTAAAGTGATGATTAAAAGCAAGTTTGGTATTTTTGAAATGACAGATTTTATAGCCAGTACCACAGTCATTATATTTTAACAATTTCACGCCTAAGTTTCAATAAAGTCCCTTCATTTCTCCAAAGGTTTGGCAAGAAGAATAGATTTTAAAACCAAAGAGTCTAGGAATAAGATCTCCTCCCTGAATGATATCAATGGAAAATCAACTTCTCTTCCTCTTCTCAGGTCTGTGAGAAAAGTGGGGCTCACAGAGTTAAAATTTTTTACCAAAGGTCACAAGAGTGGTGGAGATGAGATTCAAAATCAGGTCACTCTTCCTCCAGGGCTGTACTGCCTTATAAAATGTCACTAAATGCATCTTCCCCTTAGCAAGTTAAACTGTGTGCAGCAAAAACTTCTACAGTATCTGTACTCCAGTGGAACTACAGGTTTTTCATGTCTTCCAGATAACTCAGTCTAATCATGTGCTACTCAGTTTTCACTTATTGATCTCTTGTTGGTTTCAGGTACTAAGTTGTGATTATTTAAAGATGGCTAGAGAAAAAGAGGAGTTTTGGGGAGTGGAAGAGATAATTTTATTCTTTCTCCTGGTTCAGAGAGCATATTTCTTGCACATGACAGTTTTCGTGTAACCTGGTGTAGCACCTTGAAATTCAGTAAAGCAGGAGTGACAGCCCTGTGACTCACAAAATCCACTGAGATTGCTCTAGTATGACAAACTTGTCTCAGCTGTCTGTATATAAATTAGGAATTCCTAAAGCTTTCAATATTGAAAGTTCTATGAATTGCTTTGTCTCTAATGGAAACAACTGAAATGCTAATTATAAGCATTCTTTTTCTAAACTTTAAATGACTTTTGGAAAATGTAAACCCATTTAATCTGTTAAGGTTTTACTGGGAAGGTTTCTATATTCTCTTTGTGAGAGGAGAATGGGCATTTTTGTGAACAAATGTAGGACATGACATATATTTTACAAGTCACTTTAAATCTTGAGATTTGGCAGATAAAATTTTATACCATATATATGTATATATAAAGTATAGTTTATTTAAACTATTATATTTTATGGAAATTCATAAATACAATAGATTTAATTCAGAATGTAATGACTTGGGATGCTAGGAGATAAAGGAAAGGGAAAAAAAACCTACAAAATTATCACTTTAATTATCATTTTCCTTCTAGTAGTCTCAACCTCCCCCAAGACAGAAAATCCTTTTGGGAAAAGACATAAATTTAATATTTCTAAGGGCACACTCAAAAATTGTTTCCATTCTTTTAATTCTTTATATTTTATTATTTCCTGTTCAGAAAGAATTCCTCCACCCAGTCTTTCTAATGCTAATTTGTATTTCATTTTGAACACTTGGAAAAATCAATCCGTGTATTACAATCTTTTTAATCCAACAACTGTAGTTTCAATTTTCATGAACTCCTGGTTGTGCTGTTTGATGAATCTAAAACTTCTTTTAAAGTCCTATCTGCTTACCCTGTTAGTATTTTTCTAGGATGTGGTATCATCTCTTTGTTTAGTAGGGGGTCTTTTCTTGATTATGTTCTTATTCTTCTTAGAATGCAGTTTGAGGAATGGGACATCCATTTAGGGAAGGTGCCATATGTAGCCCTGATTCTTGTACTCTATCCTGGTTTAATGAAAATGAGCATATATCTGAGAATATTTGCTTAACAGCTCTCTGTGTATCTTGATGCTACACCTTAATCTCTTTCTCCTGGGTGTTAAGTGTAAGGAGAACTTCCCTGTCTCTCTGACTTAAGCTGACATATTCACCCCTGTACCTGCCTAGTGGTAGAATGTCCTGCTTGTACACGTTGGATTCAAGAGTACGATGCAAGCTAGGTAGATAGTGTGACCACTTATTTGTATCTTTTGTTGCCTCTCAGCTAATCATCTGCCTTTTGCTTTAATTCTTCTCTCTTGCCTTTCTATCTCTGGTACTGCTGGGTACATAAAGCACACTTGCTGCCTTTCCCTGCTTTTCACTCATATTTTCCTATGGGAAACTAGGTTAGGGTTCCGTTCCTTGAATTAATCTCTTCTGATTTCATTTTTTCTAGGCATATCTCAAAATTTCTCATCAATAATGCTTCTATTCTATTCCCCACCTTGTTTCAGAGCGTGTGTCTGTGTGTAATTTGCTATTATTTGGGGTGGCGTGGGAGACGATAACATAAACTTAGTTTTCAGACTATGCTTGAACCTAGAAAACCCACTTTTAAAATTGGAATACTCACATGGAGACAAGTTGAAAATGTTACATCAAGAATACCCCTTATATACATGCTTCTAGAAGGGATCAGTTTGAAATTTGTCTGAGTTTGTGGCTGTCTGGCAGTCTTATCAAGAACGTATATCTCATACGGCCCCGAGGAATAAATCGTTAACAAATCCCATAATTTTAAATCATGTTTTTTACCTTGGAAACCATTTTTTCCAAAGAAAATCTCATACAAAATCTCAATATCTGGGACCTGATTGCAGAGCCCTCTGTTTCTGGAGAAACAAAGTGGCGGAAACTGGGCAAGATGGTCTTCTCATCCCTAACATGCCATCACACCCCAAGGCCCCTGGGGGAGCCCTTGGCCTCCAGAGGGCACTACTTGAAAGCCTTTGCCTTAAGCCATGCAAGAAGATTACAGTGATAATAATGCTTAAAATAAAATACACCAATGTTCAAAGGTGAACAAGAAATATTTTAGTTCCAGAATTCTTTTACAGGATATTGCAAAATTCTTTACCATTACATTGCTTTTATTTTCTATGAAGTCCAGGCTTCCATAAAGAATGAGAGTTTAATTTTTTTTTTTCCTTTTTTTGCCTTTGAACTTCTTTGCTGGTGTCCTTCCTTTAAGACCCCAAGAGACAGAACTGCCCAAGGTAACATATTGAGTGCTAGCTAAAAATAGTTGTCCTGTATTCTTACCATAATGTAAGAATATTTTTTTGAGTAGCCAAATATGAGAAGTATCTTAGGCATTTTAAATGTTCCTGGTAAAGACCTAGAGATAAAGAATATTGATTCAACCAAATTAAGGATACTGTATTAACTAAATTATTAAGTTGATCCAATCACCATTTTAAAATTTGAATACATAAGCTCCCATTGTGGCTCAGCAGGTTAACAATCCAACATAGTATCCATTAGAATGTGGGTTCAATCCCTGGCCTCATGCAGTAGGTTAAAGATCCAGTGTTGCAGCAAGCTGCAATGTAGGTCGCAGATGCAGCTAGGATTCGACCCCTAGCCCTGAGAACTTCCTCCATATGCCACAGCTTAATGTTTCCTTCTAATACAAAAGGATTTTAGTTAACGTTATCCATGAACCAATTTATGTGACAAGGCCATCATCTTAGTTTATAGACTGCACATGAAACTAGGAAATCTTTCAACTGCAAAACAAAATTGGAATGTAGAATATTTAATGGAGATAATAACTTAGAGAATAAAGGTTGGCACATTTTTTCTATAAAACGTCAGAAATTAAAATTTTCAGGCTTTGCAACACACATGGTCTCTGTCTCCATTACTCAGCTGTGCTGTAGCAGCACTAAAGGAAACATAGACAACACACATGTTAATGATGATAACTCTGTAATGATAAAACTTTATTTATACAAAGCGATGGTCAGCTGAATTTGACCTGCGTGCCATGTTTTGTTGACCCCTGACTTAGAGTACTTAATCAAATTTGCATGTATTCATTCACCCAATGTCTATTGAGCATCTATTATATGCCAGAGTAGGAATTAGATCCTAGGCAGATGAAAATATATTAAATGTTTCAAACTTTAAATTAATTACATTTTGGTATGAAATACACAGGAAAAGTTAAATAATAGATAAAGAACAGAGTGCTAAAGTCTAGGATACAGACTGGCACAGGGTGTCAAGGCAAGAAACAGTTTCTAACCACTTTCTGTCTGATGAAATAAACTGGTCAAAAGATGAGGAGAAGGAAGAAAATAATGTCAAACTCTGTGATAACTTCATATGTAAATTCACCTTTTCTACAGTTCCACTAGGCTTGAAAAATCCAGTTCATAGTGTGAGAATCCTTTCAGGCAATTCAACCACAAAGTTTCAACATGTGTGTATAGTCTTATCTGCACAAATAACCCTTAGGCAAGATTTCTTGGCCCTCACAATGAACTACAATGGCAGGTACCACATGAACTATGATTTATTAATTTACATATTTGTCTTTGCTTCAATTTGGATCTTCTCTTCTTCAAAAAATTATTATTCCCTTGTTTATAAGGTCCAGTGAGTTCTGAGTAACAAAAAGGAAAAACAGTCTCAAACTTGCATAAGCACAAGGAAAATTTAGTGGAATGACCTATTTTTCAAAATGGAAAACAAAAGACTAAGAGTGATTCTGGGCCTCTTTCGGCACTGGGAGTAGGGCTGGACTACCTGGACTAAGACAGGCCCACAGGCTTGCTTCTCTTTGCTTGCCTATGCGTTGCTCTTATATCTTCTACAAACTGATGCATCATATACTCTATGCTCATACTAGTAGAAAATAGTTGCCTTGGCATATATTCCAACAGACATTAAATGAAATCTCTTTGTCTTAAGTCTGGGTTCCTGGGATTTAGTTCCCAATGAGGTTAGGACTCTAGCCCCACGCCCTTCTTCCTTGCCCAGAGCAGAGGGTAATACAGAGTACAAACAAGGCTATAGACTCACCCTTCTTGACACAAGAGAGGCTCATTTTAGGAGTAAAGGGTATTAGGCAAAGTGGAGACCCTAAAATATGAATTGTTTAGTGATCATCTTGAGGGCAGAGAACAATAGCTTTGTCAATTTATTTCAACCTCCAGGGTTTTGTAGTATGCCTGGAACACTGTAGTAACCCAGATTAGAAATGACTGTCTCAGCTAAGGCAGCAGCAGTGAAGATGGTCAGTAGAAAATTCAGTAATAACTATTCAAAAGGCAGAACAACAGAATTTCGTGATGAATAGGATGTGTGTAATGAAGAAGATAGGTAAGCGAGAGGGTAATTTCATTCTTTAGAGTTAACAAGCAGAATCCTCTTAAAAGACTTAAGATTGCATGAATTGCTTGTTAGGCTATGGAATTTTAAATTTTATTAAGTATTTCCCTCGTGGATCAGATAAATGTACTGTGTAATGTAGTATGATATGCCTTCAACCCTCAGGTGATTGGACTGGGTAGAAACCCATAATCTACCTCTATTTCTACCTTCCCTTGGTTCGGTTTTGCTCACCAAAGGAAGCTTCTCCTGCTAATTGCTTATGATATCAGAAATAGTACACAAAAAAATTAGTACATAGTACATAGAAAAACTCAAAAGGAGAAATATAAGCAAAGTAGGGGATATAAGTGCTAGTCCAACTGAACATCATTCACTGATGTGTATGGTAGTGGCTGAACTTTTTTTTTTTTTTTAATTTAGCCAAGAGGTGCCCACTGCAAAAGCAATTTTAAATTCCTTGAGGAACAAAAGAAGAACTTTGGTTGGAAATGTTGTAGTTGTTTTTATAGTTATTGTTGCTATTGTATGTATAGCTTGCCTGTGCAATAACTGTAGGGTACACCTGACTCTGATCTCTTTCTCCCAATTCAGATTTACAGGCCAGGACAACATAACATCTCTCACCACGGCCTCGCTCAGATCTACAGTGATCAAATATGAGTAAAGTCTTATTTGGCAGTGACCTGGCCATAGCTTCCTACACACCACCCATGTACATGGTCTGTTGGGTGCCCCGGAAAAGTCAGGAGGTCCTTTGCAATAAGGGACCTTCATGGATGTTCTCATGAGCATCAGCAAGTAGAGCTTCTTTAATATTTGATGCCTACCAGACAGTGTGCTCAGAAAACCCCTTTTATTTACCTCTCTAGGTCACAGTTTAATATAATTCTGCTGCAGCATGATTAGGCATCTTACCAACAAGAGCTCATATATATGTGTTAACAAGAGTAGATGATATGCTTTTACATTAGAAGGGACAAACTAAATTTCCCAAGAACTACTGCTTAGGCATGGGTTATTTGCCTCTGACAAAACCTGCCATATTTAACTATACAAAAATTAATTCCTAACACCTAAATACAAACATATTGTTGATATATTTGCGTACGTATTCAACATGTACAATGTCTGGGAAGATTCCAAAAAAACTAGAATGCCAAAAGCAAGTTGAATTTTGTTTTGCAATTTTAGAAAAAAAATATATCAGTGAACAATAACACACAAATCATGGCCTGAATCTATATATCTCTATATGTATACCTTCATATATCATCTTTATAATGATACGCGATGTTGAAAAATAAGACATGAAACATCTTTTTTGTTTCTAAATATTTCTGGAACATGAGTACATTTTCAGCAATATTATATACATTTATTTGCCTGAGTTAAAATAATTAAACCAGGAGGCCATGAGTCACATGTAACCTAACCCAGAGTCAATTTTTCTAAAAGCCTCAAGGTTAAGAAGTCAAAACTTAAGAGGCACCGATCATAAACAGCCAACTAGACTTGCCCAAATAAGGCATCTGCCTAAGCTAGAGTCAAATAATTTCCTTGCTTGGCTTCCCAGTCTGCTTTATTTAAAAAGAGCCTTTCACTTAGTCCCCATCCATGGAATGTCCCAAACACTTTTGGATTGGCTCTGCCCAAGTCAAACTGAAACCATGCACCAGACCTGAAGCCCTCGTGTTTTAAAGTAAAAGACTTTCCCTTTAGCCTCCCAGGCCTCCCCTCAGTCTCAAAAGGCTGACTCAAGAGTTAATGATTAGGAAATTTCATTATAGCTAAAAAATAAGACTAGTTAAAACAGTCTCCATTATGTTATGCCCTGCCTCGGCCCACTAACGTACTACTAATGTTTACTTTATAGTAAGAGTTATATTGCACCTAGCATCCGGCTTTTCACAAATGATCTCTTCCTTGCTTAATTGCTTTCTTTTAATAATGGTTACTTTCCAGTTAGAGTTACATTGCACCTGGCATTTTCTTTTGTAATTGGAACACTGCCTAACACCCCTTGCCTGTAAACAATCTTCTTTCCAGAGAAAAGGTCAAGGAATGACAATCGAGAAGACCACCAGAAACCATCATCAGACCGACGGACACCAGCCTTAATGACTCTGAAATCATCTATAGAGGGAGAATAAGGCAGACACTTTAATCAATGCCCTGTCTTTTGCAGAGTTCCTGTCATGGCTCAGAGGAAACGAATCTGACTAGTAACCATGAGGAGGAGGGTTCAATCCAGGGTCCCATTCAGCGGGTTAAGGATCCGGCATTTCCATGAGTTGTGGTGTAGGTCGCAGATGCAGCTCAGATCCCAGTTGCTACAGCTACGGCACAGGCCGGCAGCTGCAGCTCCGATTTGACCCCTAGCCTGGGAACTCCCAGATGTCGTAAGTGCAGCCCTAAAAAGCAAAAACGTAAATAAAAATAACCCTGTCTTTTGAGTTAAACCTATAAGACTCCTTGCTATCCCCCTCTCAAGGCAGGACATAGTTTAGAGGCGTTAGCCTGCTGTGGCCTCCTTTGCCTGGCAAAGCAATAAAGCTGTTCTTTCTCTTCACCCAAAATTCTGTCTCCAAGACTTAATTGATGCTGGTGAACAGAGGCTGCGTTTTTGGCTACAAAATTGATGTTTGCTCTAACAGACTCTTCAAAAATATAGTGTGCCTCAATTTGTCTTTTAAAATCTGTAAAAGAAAAAACTCTTCTGAATGTTTCCTCTACTCCCAATACGCTAATTCTCTTCTTATTACCAAATCTGTTGAAATTCCTCCCCTAACAAGCAATTCTGCAATACCAGCTGGGTGCCATATAATTCAACTTGGTTCTGACTCCATCTGCTTGGAGATTCCATCAGATCCCATAGAAAAAGGCTTAGTCCCACAGACCACCCTCCCCCAACACTCCTCTAATACCTCTCCTTGCCACCAACCCTATTTTTTCCTTTTAATTGTTCTAGGATATGCACCACATATCCCTTGGGCACTAAAGCACATTCAATATGTTTATAAGCCAAATAGTTACTTTGTTTAAGCAAAAACAAGTACACAAAGTAAAATAAAACCACAAAATAATGAACTGTGGGTTCATTAATTTTGCCAAGGGCCAGTAGCTAAGTCCAGGTTGTTACCTGTATTTTTGATTCATCAACTATAAATAGGAGGTTCCCATACTCTCCTCCAATCATGGATTGACATATGTGAAACTAGCTCACAAAACTACTAACGGGAGAGATGTAGGCCAAGATATGCGGGAAGGGGCACTGAGCTTCTGTATCATTTCTGGGTTCTCCACTCTTCCAGGACCTCCACATGTCCACCAGCCCTGAAGTTCTCTGAACAACCATCCTTGTGGGGCTTTATGGAGGCTTCATTACACAGGCATGATTGGTTTAATTACTGGTCTTAGGTGACTGACTCAATTTCTAGTGTTTCTCTTCTCCCTAGGGGTCAGGAGGTGGGGCTGAAAGTTCCAACCCTCTAATCAGTTAGTTCCTCTGGCATCTAGCCTTCCATCCTAGGAAATTTCCAAAAGTCACCTCATTTACATAAACATAGGTGTAGTTGAAAGGGGCTTGTTCTGAATAACGAAAGAGATTTTTATGGTTTTTAATCTCTCAAGAAGTTTCAAGAGTTTTTAGAGTTCTGTGCCAGAAGGGGATGAAGAATGAATGTATACTTTTTATTGTAAATCACAATATCACATTACCCTTTTCCGAAAATGTATTATTTCATGCATATTAATTGTTTGTATGGCTAAGTCTATTTTTGTAACAACAGCTCCTGGAGACTGATACAATTTATTTAAAATTTTCAATTAGCAATTAGCTGATAATAGCAAGTTTTATAGAAATAATAGTAATTATATTCTCTAAATGGACCTATTCTAAATTCGAATTAAGATAAAATCTAAATGAGAAGAACTTACTGGAAAAAAACTGTCTTGCATTTCAGAACCTCAATAACAAATTCATTTCACATTCAAAATACATAAGTGATGTGGCACTATTTAAATTTTTTCTTTTAAAAATTTTGTGCTTCTATCATGAGGTAAATGTATAATTTCAATAATGATGTACTAATTTTTGCTGCCCTTTTGAGCAAATTGAAATTAAGCCATTCTGAAATAATAATAAGAATAATTGAATTAGGGAATGATTTTACATTACTGATCTTGTATTGGTTTCAAAATAACAGACTACCATTGAGAAGTAGAAGTGTGGCTTTCATAAACAGATAAGGCATACAAATGCACAGAGTCACAGAAAACATGTGCTTAAAATTGTGAGAAAAATTCTAATGATTTTTGACCTGGTCGTCTTATTTTAGATCAGTAATTTTGAATTTCTAGTGTGAAGGTTTGTCTTTGGTAGGGAAATAGTCGAGTGGGAAACTATAGTTTTATTTTTAAATGTTTCTGAAACAGGTGAGGATATTGAGCAACTGTGTTGGGATGTGGGGACTCCTGGGAAGAAAGCAAGTCTACAAATCAATAAGTTCTAGAGAGGGTGTGGAGAAAGGAATCTTCCTACACCATTAGTGGGAATGTACATTGCTGCAGCCACTATGGAGAAGAATATGGAGGTTCCTTAAAAAACTTAAAATAGAGTTGCCATATGATCTAGCAATCTCATTCCAGTCATACATCCAGAGAAAACTATAACTTGAAAAGATACATGCACCTCAAAGTTCATTGCAGCACTGTCACAATAGCCAAGACATGGAAGCTGCCTAAATGCCCATTGACAGAGGAATGGATAAAGAAAATGTGATTTTATATATATAATGAAATATTACTCAGAAATAAAAAAGAGTGAAATAATGCCATTTGCAGCAACATGGATGGACCTAGAGATTATCATGCTAAATGAAGTAAGCCACAGATAAATATATAATGCAGCTTATATGTGAATCTGAAAAAAAAAAAAGATAAAAATGAACTTATCTATGAAACAGAAAGAGACTCAAAGACATAGAAAACAAACTTATGGTTAACAAAGGGGGAGAGGGGAGTCGAGGAGAGGGGGAGAAGGATATATTGGGAGGTTGGGATTGGCATATACACACTGCTATATATAAAATAGATAACCAGAAAGGACCTACTATATAGCATAGGGATCTATACTCAATATTTATAATAACCTATGAGGAAAATAATCTGAAAAAAATATATGCATATACATGTATACTGAATCACTGTGGTATACATCTGAAACTAAAACATTGTAAATCAACTGTACTTCAATAAAATCTTTAAATAAATAAATAGCAATAATAATTATAAGCACAATTGTTAGAATAGTGGTTTAGCAGACAAGCACAGCTTGAAAAGAAGAAACAGAAGAAACAGAAGCAGTGAAAATATTGAGTGATTTCTATGTATCAGACAATTTTCTAAGCTCTAAGCATTATATACATTATCTAATTTGAAAAACAAGCATGCAAAGGAATAGAAAATATCTATGGGGTATGACTATATTTTCACTAGTCCCTTCATAAGGGTATACAAGAAAAATGGTCTCAAGTAAACTGACCATCCATTAAGCCTTGTCAATACACAACTAGAAAGCATAATATTTCCTTGTGATCCAAACAAAAATATATTTAATTCTTTAGAACTTGGACTATTGGTTAAATGTTTTGAGAGATATTGAGGTATTCACATTCTTTGCTGAATTTCCAAAAAATGGTGGATGGTGGGGTCTTTTGAAACAAGCGCTAGAGAGGATGGAGACCTGGCTTTGCTACCAAGTAAGCAACCTTGGGCAAGTATTGTCCCCTGGGGGCTTGTCCCCTCACTGGCCTAATATTTAAGTTGTCTTCTAAGTGTAAGAGACTATAATTACAAAATCACTTAAGTGAACAATCAATACTTTACAAAATCTTATGAAGTCACTTCCAATCCTGACATTTATAAGGTTATTTTTGTTCGTTGTTTTGTATTGTCACAAAATCTCGGTTAAGTTTTCACAAGGAGTCAATGACACTTTGCAGTTTGTAAAAAATTAAAAAAAAAATGAGGCAAGGACCACCTATTACTGTCTCACTGTTGTGGTTCAGAATGAAAAAGTTCTGAGTATGCTAACTTCCCTGGGTAAAGAACTTGTATTTTTGAGTTTCAAGAAACTTCACTCTCCTCAAAAAAGATCGGGACTAATGCCAATTTTTGCAGATGGGTCACATTATTTCATACTAAAACAGAAAGCAGCTGTGTGGTTTAATAGAATAATTTCAAATAATTTTCCTCTAAAAAAATGCAGAAGAGTTAGGTGCCCACCACTTCATGCTTTTGCCATTGATTTTTAACCACTATCTGATAAAGTTAGACAAAACCAAGTTAGTGATGTTTACCAGACAACAGTTGGAGTTAATCCTTATGTTTATCTCATTATTCAACATTATTATTATATATTTGCCATATAGATATACTTATTAATATGCTTTAAAATATTTTTCATACTAGTAGATTTTATATTTGACTATCTATGATCTCAAACTATTTTCTTCCTATAAATTATCCACCCATTACATTATAATAAGAGTTACTGAGGATATGCAAATAATATGAGGTTTAATCTACCATGTGCAGTATTATACATAAGGAGAATTATATCTACTATAACATGTGGAATTATATCTACTATAGCATGTGGAAGCTCCTGGGCCAGGGATCATACCCATGCCGTTGCAGCTGCTTGCTGCAGTGACAACACTGGATCCTTAACACTCTGCACCACAAGGGAACTCCAGAATTAAAGCTGACTTGATAGCAACACTGTCGGAAGGAGGATTCCAGAAAAACATAAAAGTGTTTCATCAAATATCATATACAATTGAAGCCCATTTTTTTCCAAATCCAAAATATGATCAATACAAATGACAGTTTATAAAATATGTATGTCTGATAGAGAAGAGATTTGTGGTTGCCAAGGGGGAGGGTGGAGGGAGTGGGATGGACTGGGAGTTTGGGTTTAGTAGATGCAAACTATTACATTTAGAATGTGGTCCTACTGTGTATTATAGCGAACTATATCCAATCTCCTGGGAGATGGATAATAATATAAGAAAAGAATATATATATATTCATGACTGCATCACTTTGTAGATAGAGCAGAAATAGGCAAACTGTAAATCAGCTATACTTTAATAAAGATATATATATATATATATATATATCTGCATTACAGACTGATACTTGATATTGTCACATGTTTCATGTTTCATTGTTCCCAATCTGGTGAGTATGAAGGGTTATTTCATTGTGATTCAAAAAATTGCACTTCCTTGATTCCTAATGAAATTGCCTATAGATTTATGTGATAAACTGTCATTTTGTAATATACCAGCTAACTAATTTTTCCCATTTTTCAGGTTATTTGCAAATTTCTCTTTGATTTACAAGTGATCTTTAAAACCACATTAATACAAGAAATATTTATTGAGTCTCTGCTATGTTCCAGACAACATTTCAAGCTCGAAAGATATAGATCAAGAAATAATGCAGACAAAATATCACTGCCCTCACAAACTTAAATTCCCATGCAGGAAGAGACAATTAAAAGCCTTTGTCTAGGAGTTCCCGTCCTGGCGCAGTGGTTAACGAATCTGACTAGGAACCATGAGGTTGTGGTTTCGGTCCCTGCCCTTGCTCAGTGGGTTAATGATCCGGCGTTGCCATGAGCTGTGGTGTAGGTTGCAGACGCGGCTCGGATCCCGAGTTGCTGTGGCTCTGGCGTAGGCTGGCAGCTACAGCTCCGATTCGACTCCTAGCCTGGGAACCTCCATATGCCGCGGGAGCGGCCCAAAGAAATAGCAAAAAGACAAAAAAAAAAAAAAAAAAAAAAAAAAAAAAGCCTTTGTCTAGATACTCATGTTGCAACAGAACAAAGGGTGGGGAAGAAAATGTAAATGTAATGTATACATGTAAGGATAACTTGATCCCCTTGCTGTACAGTGGAAAAATAAAATAAAATAATAATAATTTAAAAAGCCATCATAATAAATGTTATGACATATCAGATGGTGTACGGTGGAAAAACAGACAAGAGAAAAGGGGCTTCAGAGAGGGAAGGTGACACTGTTTGCAAATTTGCATAGGTGTCCAGGTAAAGCCTCATTGAAGATTTTGGGGAGAAGTTCAGAAGCAATCTTTGGAGAGTGTTTCCCAAAGAGGGGAAATACATAGTGCAAACCCCAGGGATGACTGAGTGTCTGGCACACTCCATGCACAGTAAGTAAGTCAGTGGGGGTAGAACTGAGGTAACAATGGGAGGAGTTGTTGGCAATGAGATCCAAGAGGTGATGGAGAAGCCAAATCTCATGGGAAGAATAGGGCATAATGGGGACTTCACTTTTTCCTTTGAGGAGACCAAGGACACGTAGAAGATTTTTAAGCTGAAGTATGCTGCAATCTGGGATTTTTTTTTTTCTTCCCATTCTGGTTGTGATTTTCAGAAAGATTGTAGAGGATTAGAGAAGAAGCAAGGAGACCAGTTAAGACTTTTGATTGTAATGATTCCAAGAAGAGTTGCTGAAAGTTTGTAAGAAGGCAGAAGCAGGGGCAGCAATGAGCAATGGCACTGTAGGGGAGCAAAATGTGCCACCCCAAAACAACTCTGTGGTATGTGGATTACTTACAACTCAAAACAATCTAGGCCCAAAAGATTCAGAGAGAAACCTTGACCTTTGCCATAATGCCTACAAGAATTTGGATGAATGGCCTGATCCCAGAATAGGGCCATCACCAGAGATATTGCAGAGAACTGGGGCCAGGTGTGATGAGGGAAACTTGGCAGGGCCTTGAGATGGCAGTCCTCTCTGAGTTCCAGCCTCTGCATGATCCAGCAAACATTTGTTTACCTAACACTTCCTTTTCATACCATGTAGTAAATTACCTTCCTCCCCTTCACAGTCCCAAACTACTATCCCCAAAATCCTCCTCTAACTTTATGTGAAGATAATATTTAAGGTGAGGGTTTCAGCCCTTTTGATATGTTAACTCTTTTCTCCTGGGTCTCCCCTGTGTTCACATGTTATTAAACTTTTATTTGATTTTCTCCTGTTAATCTGTTTTATGTAAAATTAATCCTTAGACCAGCCAGAAGAACCTGGAAATGTAGAGGAAAATTTACTTTCTCCTCTTCCTAATAATCACTATATATTCTGAAGGAAGAGTTCCCTGAGATTGGATTCTCTGTGTGAGGGAGAAGAGTCAAGGTGATTACAAAGTTTGACTCTCCAGAGAAACTGAAATGCTGATGTTGCACTTATCAAGTCTGACAAACATAAGTGAATGCAATAATACTACTTTTACTTATAGTATTACGAGGTATTTATGGTTAGAATTTAAAAATAAAACAGAAATAGTAGAAAAACTTACACTAATTAATGTAACTATATATGATTTATGATTATAATATAATTAATAAATAATAACATAATAAACTAGTAAAATTAATGAAACCATATAAATACTCATTAGCTTTCCAAAATGGTTTAACTAAGGGAAATATTTATGTTCAGGATTATAATATGTCTTTTTTCTTGTTTTATCATGCTGCTACACTTAAGGACTTTCTCTGTACCTTAGAACCCACAATAGTCCAGTTCAGAGTCATTTAGTGAGTAAATGCAAATGAGTCAAAACTTTCCTCTTGCAATTTTTCAACTATCACATTTTTATTGCAATACCATTGACTCTGCTTAGAAAAAGGTTGTTTTTCCTGATGCTATTCACAAATACTTGCATCTACAGGATAAGCCTCTTTGTGTCTTTGCAGGACAGCCAGTCTTTCGCTCTGTGTTCCAAATGAAATAAAATCATTCCTCACTCTAGCCTTGGGGAGTAGCTCTAGGTTTGCAACTCAAATTCGGCTCTCATACTGAATTCTATGATATTTCCATGAACATTACACTGCGCAACATTTATCAGGAATTTATTGTTCAATCATGTCATGTTCACATTCACAAAAACTTCATCCTATGTATTTAGGCAAAAAAACAAAATGATAAATAATAGCCAAAGAAATTAAATGACTAGTCCTACGGATACAAGAAGCCTTGCATTTGCTTTTTCAAAAGATATCCAGCATGGGCTTTGGGATTTATAGAGGAAAATGTTATATCTATAAATAATGCTATCTCAAAATAATATATTCATATTTTCATGTTTCCTATATGTCTATTTTTTATAACTTACCTCTTATTGTACTAGTATTACCCAACTTTCAAATTCTGTTTTAGTACTCATACTATTTGTGCCTTTAGTATTTTTCTAGGATCAATATTGCTTTTTTTGCTGCAATACTATAGTTTCTCATTTTTACTGGAAACATTGTCCTCTTGTGGAATAAAACATCTTATAACTCCATCTTTTTGCTCCCTGCATCCCCTTGCCACTTATGCTTCTTGGCCTCACAGTGAGCATTCCCTGATTCACAGTTTAGTAAACTGCTATTCACAAAATGAATTTGCTAAGGTAAAAACTGCTTTTCAAGAAAGAATCTAAAATTGTTGTAGAATAACAGCAGACAAAATGTTTCAACAAATACTGATATGATCTTTCTTTCACTTTGTATTTTACTTTAAAAACAGCTCACAGAATCTTGCTTTCTTTCTTTTCACCCATATTCAGTCTTAGTACCCATGCTTCCAATTAGCTACTTAGTAAATTACTACAAATTAAGTAGTATTAGGAAATGTTTATTCTTCTACTATATCTTCTCCCCCCCCCATTTTTGTAATTTGATTGTTAATAGGTGTATTTTGAGGACATATTGACAATATATAACCTATACTTCAGAAAAGAGCATATGTATTATCTAAAACACGTTCTAAGAAAACAAGAAAATTCCAGCATGCTCATTAGTAAGTGGTTTATAATTAGCTCTTTCCACTTCCCCATCCTCCATCATGAAGGAAACAATGCAAATGTTGATGGATATAAAAATAAATTCTAATTTTAAATGTTATGATGCACAAAATGATATGCAAATAATTGTCTCTAAAATTTGTGATATGGGCATATATGAATACATACGCACACAAAGATGTCCAATCTGCACAGTTAATATAAAAGAATAGATTACAAAACTCTACCTATATTGCACTATTGTTTAAAAATATGTTATGTATTTAATATATACATATACAAATATATACACAGATAAATATAGAGAGTATATCTATAAACCTGTCAATATATATATATATACATATAATGAAGGCTATAAGACAATCCATCATTAACTATTATTGTTGTACTGAACTTTAAAAATTTTCCAAGACTAAAACAGAAAGATAATAGATATTTTATTCATGTGAACATCCAAATATGATTTATAGGAGAAAGAAATAAAAGTGCAGATTGTCAAAAATAAATAACGGATTAGAGAGGTATCACAAATTTATTTTTCTTTGTGATTTTACCCTTTTCAGTCAGTTGTGTTCTTTTTAGGATTGTCAATTCAAAGAAGAAATTTAGAGGGAGCAGGTTAGTCTTTAATACCAGGGAGAAATGATGTCTGTAAATTTAGAAGAACAGGAAATCTGATAGTTCTCTACATGTATGTCACCAAGTTATATGATTGTTGGTAATTTTGATTATCTGATTGACATATCTTATTTCCTGAAGAACTGTCAAAAAGAAAGTAACTATTTTATAAAAAAATATTTTAAGAAAACAATGCACACATTATTTTCTCTGGAAAAAAATTTATCTTCAAATAGTTTTGAACAGTTACTCCAATAGCAGATGTGTGCAGGTTGGCCATTCCAAGGTTATTATTGTAAACTTAAAAAATAAAATGTTTTCTTCAATAAAAGGACAATTTTTATGCATTCATTTCTATTTTGCAAGTCATAGCATAAATGTGAGTGTGTACATGTGTTTGTCTGCATTGGAGCAAATTTTAATTTAAAGCCAAATTCAATTTGACTGCTATCTTTCTTTGAAATTTCATCTTGTTTCATCAACTCTTGATTCAGATGTAAATTAAAGAAAAGACCTTCAACATCACTAATTATTAAAGAAACGCAAATCAAAACTGCAATGAGGCTCCACATCACACCTGTCAAAAGGCTGTCTTTAAAATGTCTGCAAATAATAAATGTTCAAGAGGTTGCAGAGAAAAGGGGACCCTACTCCACTGTTGGTGGGAATGTAAATTGGTGAAGTCACTATGGAAAGCAGTAATGAAGTTTCCTTAAAAAACTAAAAATAGAGTTGCCATTTGACCCAGTAATCCCATTACTGGGCAAATATACAGACAAACCTTAATTCAAAAAGATACATGGACCCCTTTGATCACTGCAGCACTATTTACAATAGCCAAGACATAGAAGCAACCTAAATGTTCAGTGACAGAGGAATGAATAAAGAAGATGTGATATATCTATATATGCCATCAAAAGGAAGTAAATAATGAAATTTGCAGCAATATGGGGGGACATAGAAATTATCATACTAAGCGGAATAAGTCAGAAAGAGAAAGACTAATACCATGATATCACTTATATGTGGAATCTACAATACTACACAAATGAATTTATCGAGGAAATAGAAACAGACTCATAGAGAATGATTTTTGGATGCCAAGAAGGAGGGTGGCTGAGGAAGGGAGGTTGGGAGTTTGGGATTAGTAGATGCAAACTATTATATATAGAATGGATAAATAGGAAGGTCTTAAAGTATAGCGTAGGGTCCTATATTCAGTATCCTGTGATAAACCATAATGGACAAGAATATGAAAAAGAATGTATATACACATATAACTAAATCACTTTGCTGTACAGAAGAACACACAACACAGTAAATCAACTACAGTTCAATAAAAAAGTATTTTTTGGATGGCATTGCAATTACACAATACACCCTCTATCTTATCCCTCCCATCATTGTTTATATTGGTTTATTAAACATCAATATTTGAATGGTAGATAAATAGACAATAAGCTAAGTGTAACTAGAAGAAAATTTCATGAAGAGCTACAATATGCTGAAAAATAATTAAATAAAATTATCACAAGTATTTGTTTATGCAAAACATTTAATCTTCAGCTTTTATAAAATAAATTTTGGCATGATCAAGACGTCAGAGGAGTAAGATGTGGAACTCATCTGCTCCCATAAACACACCAAAAAAGCCATCCACATGTTGAAAGATTCACATAGAAAATTTACTGAATGCTTGCAGAAAACCTTAAATCTCCAAAAATTTCAAGAAACCCTCCACATAACTGGGTAGAACAAAAGGTGGGGACATGGAAGAGAGGGAGAGAGAGAGAGAAGAGGAAAATAAAAGGAATGAGGATAAACCAGCACTCCTGAGAGGGAGTTGTGAAAAAGGAAAGGAACCCTCACCATAGAAAGCCACCTAACTGATGTGGATATCAGTCAAGATGGAGGGACCTCAAAGCCTCAGAGAAAAGCACAGCAGCTGGACAAAGGAAGGCAAAGCAGAGAGAGAGCCACACAAACCATTAGTACCACCATCCTCAGACACCACAGCCTGAGATGCTCAGGCTGGGGCTGGGCACTGAGAGTCAGGCTCCACAGGACTTTTCAACCAGAAAGAGACTGAACCACCTCCCCACATGTCTTCACCACTGTCAATGGCCCAGCAACTAGGCAGTGGCTATGACCCCAGCCCATTGCCTCCATTGCCCTGGAAGCACATGCAGGTTGAACATGGGGATAACAGCTTGCACAAACTGAGGAAAGAGACAGCAAGCATGGAAACCAGAAGCAACCCTCATGTCAAAAATAATAGGAAACCCTCACAAAATATCCAGGGGCTCTCTTGCATATAAATAGCTCTCCAAGACAAGAGTACTTGTTTTCCCTAAACTCACAGAAAAAGAAAAATTTAAGGAAAATGAAAAGCTCAGGAACCATTCCCATTTAAAAGAACAGAGTTTCCCTGAAGGAGCAAACAATGAAACAGACCTCAGAAGTCTAATAGATACTTAGTTCGAAAGGGGGATAGTAAAAATACTGAAGGAATTAAGAGAAGATATGTATAGTGTTACAGATAATTTTAGAAAGGAACTATAAAATATGAGGAGGAGTCAAGAAAAATTAGAAAATTCATTTGCAGAGATGCAAGCTGGGGTTAAAGGCACTGAAAAGCAGAATGAATAATGCAGAAGAACAAATTAGTGACATGGAAGGTAGAATCATGGAAATCACCCAATCAGGACAGCAGACAGAAAACCAAATGAAGAAACATGAAAGCATATAAGAAATCTATGGGATGATATAAAGAGAGCCAATCCAGGCATAACAGGGATTCCAAAAGGAAAAGAAAAAGAAAAGGGGATTGAAAATCTATTTGAAGAAATTATGGCTGAAAACTTTCCAAATCATCAAGATACAGGAAGCACAGAGGGCCCCAAACAAGTTGAACCCAAATAAGCCCACAACAAGACATAGCATGATAAAAATGGCAAAAGTTAAAGAGAGGATTCTAAAGGCAGCAAGAGGAAAACAAAGACAATTATAAGGGAACCACCATTAAGGCTATCAGCTTATTTCCTGACAGAAACACTACAGACCAGAAGAGAGTGGAAAGATGCATTCAATTTCTGAAAGGGAAAAATTTGCAGCATAGAATAAACTACCCAGGAGGAATATCATTTAAAATAGAAGGAAAAATAAAGAATTTCTCCAACAAATAAAAACAAAATGAATACAGCAATATTAAAATCATTATAAAAGAAATATTGAAAGGTTTCCTCTAAATAGAAAAAAGGTAAGAAGATACAGGATGGAGGAAATTAAAATTGAAAGTAATCATTAACTAACCCAGTATACAGATCTAAAAGGTAAGGAAAACATTGTAAAAGTTATGATAAACACAAGGAAGAGCAAAAAGATAAGCATGAAGATGTTAAAAAAAAAAGGATTCAAAATCATAAAATTTGTGGAAGGAAAGTAAGAAAATCTAGACTCTATTTTTTTTTTAAGAATGTATTTGAGCATATATGACTATCAGGCTAAAGCAAGCAGATATAGGAAGGGGTTAACATACTTGAAAACAGGGCAATCCCAATCAAAACCAAACAATACATTCAGAAAAAGTTAAAAGAACTGAATACAAGCATATAATAAAAGGAAATCATACAACCAAAAAAGAAAAAGAAAAAGAAGAAAGGAACACAGGAGAAACAACATAGAATGAACTGGAAAACAAGGTTTAAAATCACAATAAATATGTATTTATCAATCATTACCTTAAATGTCAATGGCCTGAATGCTAGAGTCAAAAGACATAGAGTGGCAGACTGGATAATAAAAAAGACCCTATTGTATGCTGCTATAAGAGACTCTCCATAGGGCAAAGATCACATAAATTTAAAGTGAGGGGATGTAAAATGGTATTTCATGTGAATGGAAAATACAGGAAAGCAGAAGTTGTAATACTCACATCAGACAAAATAGGCTTTAAAACAAAGGCCATAAAGAAAGACAAAGGACACTATTTAATGATAAAAGGGTTAATTTAAGAAGAGGATATGATGGTCATCAATATATATGCCCCTAATAGAGGAGTACCCAAATACAAACAACAAATACTAAGAGACATAAAAAGAGAAGTTGATGGGAATACAATAATAGTAGGAGACTTTAACACCCCACTCACATCATGGACAGATCCTCTAGACAGAAAATCAATAAGGTGACAAAGATGCTTAATGATATAATATAACAGACTTAATTGATATTTTCATAACATTAAATCCAAAAATATATTCTTGTCACGTGCACATGGAAAGTTCTCAATGACTGCATAATGGGGCACAAAATTAACTTCAACAAATTTCAGAGTATAGAAATTATTTCAAGCATATTTTCTGACCACAATGGCATGAAACTAGAAATCAACCACAGGAAAAGAAATGAGAAAAAACTGACTACATAGTGACTTAACAACATGCTACTAAAAAAATAGTGGGTCAACAAGGAAATCAAAAGAGAAATTAAAAAAAAAATACCTGGAGATAAATAACAATGAAAACACAACCATTCAAAATCTATGGGATGCTGCAAAAGCAGTTCTTACAGAGAAGTTCATAGTGATACAAGCCTTACTTAAAAAAGAAGAAAAACGTCAAATCAGCAACTTAACCCACCACCTAAGAGAATTAGAAAAATAGGAAAAAACAAAACCTAAAGTCAGCATAAGGAAGGAAATCATAAAGATCAGAGAGGAAATCAATAGAATAGAGATTCAAAAAACAATAAAAAAAGTCAGTCAATAAAACCAAGAGCTGGTTCTCTGAAAGGGTAAATGAAATTGACAAACCTCTGGCAAGGCTCACCAAGATGATGAAAGAACTCAAGTAAACAAAATAAGAAATGAAAAAAAGGATTCATAATAGCCAAGACATGGAAACAACCTAAATGTCCATTGATAGATGAATGGATTAAGAAGTGGTGTATATATACACAATAGAATACTACTCAGCCATAAAAAGAACAAAATAATGCCATTTGCAGCAATGTGGATGGAACTAGAGACTCGTCTTTAGTGAAGTAAGTCAGAAGGAGAAAGACAAATTCCATATGATATCATTTATATCTGGAATCTAATATATGGCACAAATGAATCTTTCCACAGAAAAGAAAAATCATGGACATGGAAAACAGACTTGTGGTTGTCAAGTGGGAAGGGGAGAGTGTGGGATGGTTGGGGTGACTAGATATAAACTATTGCCTTTGGAATGGATAAGCAATGAGATCCTGCTGTATAGCACTGGGAACTATATCTAGTCACTTAGGATGGAGCATGATAATTTGAGAAAAAAGAATGTATATATGTATGTGTGACTGGGTCACCTTGCTATACAAAAAAAAAAATAGATAGACCGCTATAAACCAGCTAATAAAAATTATAAAACAAACAAAAAAAGACATGAAAAAGGGAGAAATCCCAATGGATACTGCAAAAAAAAAAAAAAAAAAAAAAACCCTAAGAGAATTCTATGAACAATTATATGCCAACAAATTTGACAACCTAGAAGAAATGGACAACTTTCTAGAAACAGCCCTCCAAACTGAATCAAGAAGAAATAGATCATTTAAATAGATTGATCACTAGAAATGAAGTTGAATACATAAAAAAACACTCCCTATAAACAAAAATCCAGGACCAGATGGCTTCATAGGCAAATTCTACAAAACATATAAAGAACTTATACCCATCCTTCTTCTTTTTTTTTCTTTTTTGCTTTTTAGGGTTGTACTTACATCATAAGGAAGTTGCCAGGCTAGGGGTCAAATCAGAACTATAGCTGCCCACTTATGCCACAGCCACAGCCACAAGGGATCCAAGCTGCATTTGTGACCTACATTGCAGCTCACAGCAACACTCAATCCTTAACCCAATGAGCAAGGGCAGGGATGGAACCCACATCCTCATAGATACTAGTCAGATTTGTTTCTACTGCACCACAACAGGAACTCCCTTCTTAAAGTTTTCCAAACAGTTGAAGAAGGAATAATCCCAAAGACATTCTATGAAGCCACAACTGCCCTAATACCAAAACCAGACAAAGATACTACCAAGAAAGAAAATTATAGGTCAAATATTTCATGAATATAGACACAAAAATTCTCAACAAAATTTTAGCCAACCAAATCTAACAACATATAAAGAAGATCATACACCATGACCAAGTGGGATTCATCCCACATTCACATGGATGGTTGAACATAACAAATCAAAGTTATACACCACATTAACAAAGGTAAAGTCAAAAACCACATGGTTATCTTAATAGATGAAGAAAAAAATTTGCCAAAATCCAACATCCATTCATGATAAACCAAAGTAGGTACAGAAGGAACATAACATAATAAAATCCATTTATGACAAATCCATAGCCTATATAATACTCAATGGAGAAAAGCTGAAATCCTTCCCATTTAAATCTGGAAGAAGACAAGGATGGCCACTCTCACCACTTTTATTCGACATTGTATTGGAAGTCCTAGCCAGAGGAATCAGACAAATAAAAGAAATAAAATGTATCCAAACTGGAGAAGAGGTAAAACTGTCACTCCAACCAGATGACATGATACTATAAATAGAAAACACTAAGGACTCCACACAAAAACTACTTGAACTGGTCAATGAATTCAGCCAAGTTGCAGGGTACAAGACTAACATTCAGAAATCATTTTTCATATACTAACAATAAAATATTATAAAAAGCTCTAAAGACACAATACTTTTAAAAATTGCACCACAAAAATTAAATACCTAGGAATAAACCTGATTAATTTTTTGAAAGACTTATATGCTGAGATCTATAAAACATTAATCAAGAATATAAAAGAGGACTCAAAGAAATGGAAAGATATTCAATGTTCCTGGTTTGTAAGAATTAATATTGTTAAAATGGCCATACTACCCAAAGCAATCTACAGATTCAAAGCAATCCTTGTCAAATTACCCATGACATTTTAAACAGAAGTATAACTAACAATCCAAAATTTTATGTGGAACCATAAAAGACCCAGATTTGCCAATGCAATCCTGAGGAACAAAAGCAGAAGGCATAACTCTCCCAGACTTCAGGCAATTTGCAAAAGCTACCCTAATCAAGACAATGTGGTACTGGTACAAAAACAGACATACTGACCATTGAAACAGAATAGAGAACTTAGAATTAAACCCAGACACTTGTGATCAATTAATCTTTGACAAAGGAGGCAAGAATATAAAATGTGAAAAAGACAGTCTCTTCAGCAAGTGGTTCTGGGAAAACTGGACAGCTTCAGGTAAACTGATGGAACCAGAACACATCCTCACATCATGCACAAAAATAAACTCAAAATGGCTTAAAGACTTAAACATAAGACAAGATACCATAAAACTCCTAGGAGAGAACATAAGCAAAACATTTTCTGACATCAGTCATATAAATGTTTTCTTAGGTCAGTCTTCCAAAGCAACAGAAATAAAAACAAAAATAAAGCAATGGAACCTAATCAAAGTGACAAGCTTTTGCACAGCAAAGGAAACCGTAAAAAAAAAAAGACAACCTATGGAATGGGAGAAAATGGTTGCAAAAGATGTAACTGACAAGGGCTTAATCTCCAAAATATACATACAACTCATACAACTCAACAGCAAAAAAGCAAATAATTCAACTGAAAATTAGCAGAAGACCTAAGTAGACATTTCTCCAAAGAAGACATACAGATGGCCAACAGGCACATGAAAAAATGCTCAATATCACTACTTATTAGAGAAATGCTAAACCAAACTTCAATAAGGTACCACCTCACACCAGTCAGAATGGCTATCATTTACAAGCCTCCAAATAAGAAAAGCTGGAGATGGTGTGGAGAAAAGGGAACACTCCTACACTCTTGATGGGAATTGAAATTAGTAAAACCACCATGGAAAACAGTATGGAGGTACCTCAGAAAACTAAACATAGAACTACCATTTCATCCAATAACCCCACTTCTTTGCATACATCTGGATAAAACTTTCACTGAAAAAGATACATGCACTCCTATGTTCACTGCAGCACTATTCATAATAGCCAAGACATGGAAACAACCTAAATATCCATCGACAGATGAATGGATTAAGAAGTGGTAGATATACACAATGGAATACTACTCAACCATAAAAAGGAACAAAATAATGCCATTTGCAGCAACATGAATGGAACTAGAGATTCTCATCCTGAGTGAAGTCAGAAAGAGAAAGACAAATACCATATGCTATCACTAATATCTGGAATATAACATATGGCACAAATGACTCTATCTACAGAAAGGAAACAAACTCATAGGCATGGAGAAAAGACTTGTGGTTGCCAAGGGGGAGCAGGAGGGAGTGGGATGGACTGGGATTTGGGGGGTTGTAGATTTAAACTATTGCTTTGGAGTGGATGAGTGATGAGATTGTCCATAGCACAGGGAACTATATGTAATCACTTGTGATGGAACATGATGGAGGATAATGTAAGAGAATGAATGTGCATATATATATTACATATAGAACTGGGTCATTTTGCTGTACAGCAGAAATTGATAGAACACTGTTGATCAACTATAATAAAAATTTAAAAAAAGAATTGGGAACCATTTAAGTAAAAATGGAAAACTAATACTAGTTGAAAATTATCCAGGATGATCCAGGCTGAAAAAATACCATGTACAAAGGCACTAAGACAGAACAAAGCTTATTTGAACACACTGATATGAAGAGAAAAATGATTAACATCATTAGTAAAGAAGCATGCACATAATCCTTACTGAAGTTTACACATCTTTTCATATTCTGTGCACAAAATTTTCCTAAAGTGTCTGTTTAGAATTGTTAACTTTGCTACATGGCTAATAAAATATGTGTACTAAATATATATTGCTGCAATCAAATTGCAGCCATCAAATCAAATCCAGAACAAATTTAATTTGAAAAAATAAATTAAAAAATAAAAATTGGGAGACTGCATGTAAAAAAATCAAATTCATGCAAGATGTTATGAGAAAAAGTATATATGTGTGTGTGTGTGTGTGTGTGTGTGTGTGTATCACTGGGTCACTTTGCTGTACAGCAGAAACTTGAAAAAATTTTAAATCAAATATACTCATTTTTTTAAATTTTCATATGAAATTATGTCTTAATATGCTCCAGTTAGAAGTAGTCCTGGTTCTCTCAGAACTCTCAGAACATTTACCTGAGACTGTTATTAATATTTATATTTATATTTTAATTATACATATATACACATGTATATATACACAGACACAAATTTTTTTTTACTAGTTACTAGTTTACTAGTTTACTAGTTTTACTAGGCTGGGAAGTTTTAAGGACTCCTGGTTTCAGCACTGAGACATAGAGGGCTGGAAAGGTTTTTGGTCCAATACTACAATTAGAGAGAAAAGAGTGCACAAAACTTCAAATGAAGGTCTTTTCATAAACCTGTGGGAGATCTGAGATCACAGGGCAAACTATTCATTGGACATCTCAAGAGAGTCAGGCATCAGCAAGGTGAAACAGACAGGAGAGACAACCTTAATGCTATGTAAATCAGCTGAAAGATTAAACTGGAATGACCAAACTGCTCAAGGTAGATTATGTGCTATTGTGAGAGTGGGAACCCCATGCAACTTTCAGACATAGAAGTTTTCTCACCCTTGTTCAGTGGTTTCCACCAAGAAATCCACTAGACTTTTATGGGAATGCTTAGAGAGAATCCAGAGAAAGCCACTATCAACAATACAATCAAACTTTCTCCTCCCTTTCCCCTCTCTCATCTGCACTACAGGAAATAAACTTAACCTTCAGGCGTGGACACTGGTATAATTCCATTACATATTAGGGAGAGGAACAGAGGCCATAACCAAAACTCCAACCAGACCTATCTCCATTTTTCCTAAGTAAAAATAAATAAGCACATAGACAACAAGAGAGCTTAATCTGTAGGAAAAACAACATTAAAATTGTAGCCTAAGGATACTGGTGGAGGAGTTCTCGTCATGGCTCAGTGGTTAATGAATCCAACTAGGAACAATGAGGTTGAGGGTTCGATCCCTGGCCTCACTCAGTGGGTTAAGGATCTGGCATTGCTGTGAGCTGTGGTATAGGTCACAGACGTGGCTTGGATCTGGTGTTGCTGTGGCTCTGGCATAGGCCGGCGGCTACAGCTCCAATTAGATCCCTAGCCTGAGAACCTCCATATGCCTTGGATGCCACCCTAGAAAATGCAAAAAGACCAAAAAAAAAAAAAGATACTGGTAGATACCCACTGCAGCAAGGGGAAGTGAGCAAGGGGAAAATATAGGAGCTCAGTACTGGAGGAGGGACAGGAACATGTGTAAAGGCCACACCTCTGAGATACAAGTCTACAGTAGGTATCTATTACTGAAGTTAATCAAAACATCAGGGAGAAGGTTCTTCAGAAAACTGAATATACAACTACCATATGATCCAGAAATCCCACTCATGAGCATATATCTAGACAAAACTACAATTAAAAAAGATACATGTACCCATATGTTCATAGCAGCACTATTCATGATAGCCAAGAAATGGAAGCAACCTAAATGTCCATTAACAGATGAATGGATTAAGAAGACATTGTACATAGATACAGTGGAATACTACTCAGTCATAAAAAAGAACTAAGTTATACCATTTTCAGCAACATCAATGCAACTAGAGATTCTCATACTAAGTGAAATAAGTGAGAATGAGAAAAAAAATACCATATGATGTCAGTTATATGTGGAATCTAAAATACAGCACAATGGAACCTATCTACAAAACAGAAACAGACTCAAAGACATGAGGAACAGACTTGTGTTTGCCAAGGGGGGTGGAGAAGAGAGTGGGATGGCCTGGGAGTTTGGTGTTTGTAGATGTACTATACTTAGATGGATAAGCAATGAGGTCCTACCGTATAGCACAGGGAACTATATCCAGTCTTTTGCGAAAGACCATGATGGAAGATAATACAAGAAAGGGAATGTATATATATATGCATGATTGGAATGTGTGTGTGTGTATATATATATATATATATATATATATATATATATATATATATGATTGAGTCACTTTGCTGTACAGCAAAAATTGTCACAACATTGTTAATCATCTATAGTTTAATAAAATAACAAAGCAAATCAAAAATCAGGGAATGCGTATCCTCCTCTCATCTTCAACATCATGCTAACAAGTCTCCCACAAAATAACAGGGAAATATCATTGGAGAGAGGCAAAGAAAGATTCTGAGTAGCACAAAGGAAAGACTCAAAATCAATCAGAGACAAACACAGGGGGTTTAAATCTCTACTGCTTTTAGCTACAAACCATCTCTGGTAACAACAAAAGTCAAACCCATCCAAAATACTGGCTAGGTTAACATGAACTTCATATTAAAGCCCTAGTAGAAGGAAGAGTACTCATCTTCAAATCTAAAATACACTTACCTTAGTATCCATTGTCACAAACATTATATATAGATTTCAACAAAAAAAATCCAAATATAGCATAGCAAGAAGCATAGCAAAAAACAAGATAAGGTATAGATAAAAGAAAATACTGGAGGAATCACAGGAACACGTGTAAAGTTCACGCCTCTGAGATACAAGTCTACATTCACCAGAACTACATTTACATATAATACAGATAATAACTTGACACTTTTATATAATTTATAATTACAATTAATATGTTAAAGACTAATGGAAAAGGTAGATAGGATGCAGTATTAGATACATAAATTAAGTAGAAGATTAGAAATCACTAGAAAGAGTCAAATAAATATTGCAATTAAAGACAATAACAGAAATGAAGAATGTCCTGACAAGCTCATGAGGAGGCACTGCCAAGGAAAGAATTAATGAACTTGAAGGCAGGTTAACAGAAATTATAAAGAGAGAAAAGTTGGGGGGAAAAACAGACCAAAGTATCCAAGACCTGTGGGATAATCCTAAACATTCTGATAGGGATATAATTGGAATCCTAGAATGAGAAAAAAAAAGAGACAAGGAAAGAAGAAATATTTTAAAAATAATGTCAAAAATTTGCCACTGAGAGTGTCTAGCAGAAGTTTATACCTCATTAATAAGCAAAACTAGTATCCAGGTCTTGGTTTCTAAGTACCATTGTCCAATAAAAGGAATCTTGCAAGGGCCACAGAAGCCAAACTAAAAGTGGTTCCAATAATCAAAGCTAGAACAATTTTGAGTAATGAAAATGTTATAACTCAAGATGTAAAATATATGAGTCCGTACAAATACAAATGATTAAATAAGTCAATGAGAGAGAAGGAACAAATTTTCCTTAAAGTAGAATACCAGATAACATATGCAGATACCCCCTCCAAGAAGTCAAGCTTAATCTACTCCCTCACAACCTTCAAGTGTATGCTGAATTCACTGGCTTACTTCTAAACAGTAAAATAGAGAATGGGAAAAATTAGTAACTTTGAAGTGGGGAAAACTGACAAGCACTGTTTTAACCAAGTATCAAGTCAATATCAAAAATGATGTCATACTGACAGTATATACATTGGATGTGATATGATGATAAGGTATCTAGCCTCTGTATTAATTGTTCTCAAATCTCTAAGGCTAATCATAAGAACGAGAAAATGTAACAGACCACAGAGCGCATAGCAATTAAATGAAATACAGTATCCTAATAGCGTTTAGAATAGAAAAAAAGGCATTAGTGGGAAAACTGATGGAATCCAAATAAAATCTGTAGTTTAGCTAGTGTGCCATAAAGTTCTCAGTTTGACAAAGGTAGTATGGATATGTAAAGTATAAACATTAAAGGAAATTGGATGATTGGAACTGGGTGAAACCTAGATTGACCATTAGAACTGTGTGAGAATGATCTGTACTATCTTTGATACTTTTCGGTAAAGCAAAAATTATTTAAAATTTTAAAAATTTATTAAAAATTAAGTGAATCAAAATATACATATATATTAAGTGATTCTGAAAAATTAATAAGTTGTTAGTAGTTGTTGAATTGGTGAGCTATAACATATTTTTGTTACTGTAAGGCATTGAGTTTCCTATCTCCTGGTAGTTGAATTAATCATCCCCATCCCCAATAAGCAAGACTGATTTTATGGAAGACAGTAAAGTCATGAAATAAACCTCAGAGGAAGTGGAGCCTGTGGGATAACGTCTTGAGAATAAGCATTCTTGCAAATCTAAATGTGTAAAAGCTGATTTATTTTTCAAAACCATGAGTTAAACTTGGTGCTTTAAATATTAGAAGCTGTATTTCATGCTCTGCCCAAACATAATAATCAGAAAAAAAAAGTGATCTTGGAGTTACTTATTTAGTTGAGGAATTACCTCATGAATATTATTTAAAATTTTAAAATATGTGGTCATTTAGTTATAAGGTTGTTTCCTATAACCATACCAGTGGGGTAAAAGAGGGGGGAGGGTAAAAGTTAGGAGTATGGAATTAAGTGGTATAAACTATTATGCATAAAATAAGTAAGCTACAACACATGGATTATGCCCAATATTTTATAATAACTATAAATGGAATATAACCTTTAAAAATTGTGAATCACTATTTTGTGCACCTGTAACTTACATAATATTTACATAAACTATATATCATAAAAAGTATAAAACATTTAAAAAAAACAATTATTGGGAGGGAAAGTTCAAAGCCTAATTTATTGATAGCATTCTCCAAAGATTAATAGGAATTAAAATCCCGGGCTCTTCAAATCCCTAACATTACTTAGTAAGAGTAAAAATAGTTGTGTCAAAGCTTGAAAAAATAAAAGAGACTTAAAAAATAAATAGAGCTCAGGCACCTCTTGGACAACAACAAAATATCCAATACTGTTAACATTAGCATTTCAGAAGGAGGGTAGAAAGAAAAATGAGCTGAAAAAGTATTTGAAGAAATAAATATAGCAAAGTTTTTCAATTTTATAAAAGATACACACCTACATGTCCAAAAAAACTGATTCCCCCCCAAATAAGATTAACTCAAAGAAATCCTACCAAAATACATAATTAAACTTATGAAAACCAAAGATTAAAAAAAAAAAAAACTGCATTTGAAATTACCAAGAGCCAAACCAGATGTGGTTTGCCTAATCACACTTTTATAAGACTAATAACTAAGTTTGTTACTTACATAAGACATACTGTTTGAAAATTTCAGTCATTTCTAGCCACAACTACTTCTAACATACAGGGCCAGAAAAATAAGACTAGGATTGGCCTTTAGAAAAGGAATGAAAAGCAGCATTCTGTAAATTCATTCAGAAACTTACATTTCAGAACACTGTAGAGGCATCATTTTATTCTTAAACATTTTCCTAGAATTTCTCATTCTCCGGATTCCCTGTGAAGTAGGGGAAATAGGATAAATTCAGTCTTATATCCTTATAAGTAAATAGTAACTGCTATTAATTTGGAGAAAAATTTGAATGGCACTTATTCCAATTGAAAATAATGCCATGGTTATAAGAACAAACATTAATGTGTAGATAAATTCAGTTTTCTGCACAACTTAGGGATAATGTCATTAACTATAAAAAATGGCCTGTCCACTGCTCTCAAATTCTAAAATGGATTATACGTTATAAAAACAAAACAGAGACAAAATGTGCCAAGCTTGCAGAACTAGAAAGTTCAAAACTAGATTCTTGAAGAACGTTAGCTCATAATGGAAATCAAGCCTCATTAACTCTAATTAGTTTTCTTGCACATGGACCTAAATTTCATTGCATTAGGCTTTTTATGTGGCTGATCCTTTGCAGCAAATGCCTGTCTAGAGTTTCCTAACAAAAAACTAAATTGTGAGTTGTCTTTGAGAATATACTCTATCTTATCAAAATCTTTCAGCAGTGTATTTTCATGGTCTAGATGGTTTATCTTCGTAAAATATGCCTGATTCACAAAGGCAGAAATCAGAAAGCTATAGTATACCTTATATATTTGTTCTATATTTTTACCTCTTGCACAGTTCAACAAATCAAGGAATGTTGGTTAATTTCATTGATGCAATAGAAAATGGCATAATTAATTTAAATTATTTAATATATCCAAATCACCATTAACAAATGTGTGAGGTTTCCTTGTATAGCCTTAGTGTTTATTCTGTTCTGATTTATGGTCAAATTAGTTTTTGATCTCCCTCATTAAGGTGTAAACTCCTTTAGGATAAAATACCTCCCTTATTTTTTTTTATTCCTTCAGTGCCTTCATCACTGCTTTATAAATTAAATGCCACATTGAACCAACCCTTGAAAAGGAGGATTGAAACTAAAAATGAAGAAACAAACCCACCACATCTCACACTGAATAGCCTGCAGATCCTCTAAGTACACTTTATTGCTGAGCCTGACTGATGCTTCTTACTCTTTTGTTCCCTTTTCGTAAAAGGAGTAAAATATGCAGCTCATGGGGGCTGAGGTATTTCAGTGTTAGAGCTGTCATATTTCAGTGTTAGAGCACAGAATCTTTACAGCGAGTGTCCTTTGGGACTCATCAATATCTGAGCCATGCCAAGTGGTCAATACCAGAATATATTCTCTTTAGTTAATTCTATGAAATCCAATAGGGCAATGCTGAACTGCTCCCTGGAAACGATTAACTAACTCCAACTGAGGCTAAACTGATATTTTTATATTGTACACTTCTTGGTTACTTGGTTAGAAGATAATTTTATTAACAAAATAAAAATCATTTATATAATAATCTTAAGGTTATGATGAGCAAACTTGCTTTTCTGTTTCTCAGTCCATATGATAGAAGGTGGCTTGTCCTAAAGCTTTGATGTTTACAACTCTGTTGAAGAGAGCTGACAGACCAAGCCTAGTCTAATCCCGAATTTTGGATGTATTTTATTTGGATGCTGATCCCTGGATCCATCACTTGCGTCCAGTTAGTAGGTTCAAGATATATGACATGTCAACTCCTACAGAAATACTGGGAATGGATCAAAGGCAGAATTCTAGAAAGTGATGATACATTCCATAGCAAAGGACAAAGGAGTCTGAAGATCATAAAGTAGATGCCCTACATGATGAATATCAGTCTTCCACACTCAATCAGGAAGTCCTCCTCTTATTTAGAAGAAGAATTACATACAAGTGCATTAGGCTCATTCATTAATGGAAAAAAAGAGTGACCCAGAAATATAATTTTTCAGGAGACAATCTGTTAAGAAGTATTTCAAAAAAATATTTCTTGATTTAATTTCATATTTTCCTTTGGTGGAAGCAGACAGCTAATAAATACAAACCTAAATATAAAACGTTAATTAATAAATTTAAATTACATTAATTGAGTTTCATGGAGATAAAGGCAATAGGTGTGTTTTACTTGTGTGCATGCACACAAATGCTGACTTCCAAGATATCTTCTTGAACAATGAGGAAAGTGTTGATTCTGGAATTAAGGTAATTCTTTAAGTAAAAATGCCCTATTTCGCTCTGAATTTGTAAATGAACAGAATGCTGAAATGTCTGTGACTTTCTTTTACTACATCCTCATAATTTTGTTTCTTTCTGACTCTTAAGTCTGAAGTATTATCAAGATGGAGTGGCATTTTTAGCAATGTTCAAAAGATTGGTTTTCAATTCCAGTTGATAATGCCAACTCCCAATACACTGCTGTTATTTCCTTCAGTTAATTCCTTTACTAATACGCCTCACTGTAATTTTCTTTTAATGCACAAGCCCAATTTTCTTTTAAGCAATGCCAGAATTATCTAAATGAACATAAACATTTTCAAGTGACATAAGACATCAGAAAGATGATATTCAGGAAGTTGTATTTCTTGTTCAGATTTGAATTAAAATGACAACTCTTTTTGGAATAAAAGATGGGAATTACATTATTTTTTCCTTAACTCTAAAAGATATTTGAGATAGATTCCATAAGGAGTTGATTTTAACAACCAATTCTTTTAAAAGAGAGACATGAAATAAGAATGTGATCATAGTTTAACAATAATTCTTAATGATAACTATATGCTTTCACTCTAATTTTCTTATATAGAATAGATAAATAATGAATGCTAACTTATGGTAATAACAGTATGATATTCTTCCATTAATATCAGAAAAGCTCAGAAATTTGCCACTAGAAATAACCAACCTCCCCCATACCCTGAAATACTGCAAAGAATCAAGGGGTCATCTAGCTCATTTTTAATTCCAGTGTTTGATCTTCCTCTTTGAATGTTTTTAAAATACTACTCATGAAATTTTTGCAGCCATGAAGGTCATGTCTTCCATTTTCAGGTGGCTTTAATCATTACCAAATTATTCCTTTTGTTGAGTTCCAGTCTTTCTCCCTTTAGCTTCTAAATACTGGGTCAAGTTTTAAACTCCAAAGTAACACAAAACAAATGTAATCTTTATTTTATATAATGGGTTTCCTAATGTTTTATTAGAAATGTGTCCCTTTTCATTTTTGTTTCTCCAAACACATATGAGTATCTTTTTCAACTATTCATGTTACAATCTTAAGATTCTGCATATACTTAGTCACTTAGTATGAACTTCACTTTTTTCAGTATTCCTCTTAAAGCATGTCTCACTGAAATTATTTTATCAGAAAAAGAAAATTGCGTTTATCATACCATTTAATCTGGAATTTATACTTTAAGAAAATCTAAGATCATTCATTTATTAACTCTCCCTGAAATTGTTACCGTTCATTTGTTTTATTTTTCTGGTAGCTATAGCACATTAATTAACTCATTTCAGACCTTCTTGATTTCACATGATCTTTTTTCATTTGTTTTGTGGATTACAACTCATTTTTCTGGTTTTGGCTAAGGATCTCCCATTTTGTGAACCCTTTCTGGACTCCCCCTTCTGCTATCCTGCCATCTAATTTGATAGCATCCTCCTTGGTTTTTCAGCCAGGCCATTTGTGCTGATTAGTCTTCCGCCATTTGGATCCATTCTTCATCTCTCTCTGCCTTGCTTTAATTGTGGCTAATATTAAATTTAGGTTTCAAGTGTAAGCAAGACTTAATTGATAACACATTCCAACTATATGAAGAAATTTTATCATCTCTTCTACATTGGATACACTTCTTTTAGCTGAAATCAATTAAGGATAAGAACAGAGGAAATCAAAATGGGCAAAAATTGACAAAATTGATGAGCCATATTGGTTGTTCATTGTTTGTATTCTGATCAAATTTGTCATTTGTTGCCCTGATGAATGACTGAGCAGATCTTTACGGCCCTATGAGGCTGACTTGATTTAATTTGATTAGCTCACAACATAAGTTGGCTCACAACATTTTCTGAGTTATGATTGCATCCTTTTCTGGCTAAAGTTTTAGTTGACTAGATAATTGTATGAATAACTGTTCAATGTTATCCATATACTTCTCTATTTCCATAAATATTTTGGGGCCTTGATGATAATAAGAATAGGAATCAGATCTGATCTACATGGCATATTAGACACATTAAAATAATATTATTAAATGAATGATGGAGTGAATAAAGAATGAATAAAGTATCATCAATATGTCCATTAATGTCAATTAAAACCATGATGAATGTCATTATGAAACCACATACAAGGCCCTGTGTCCTTGTCCTTTGAAGTAAAAGGCTTTTGCTTTAGTATCCCAGGTCTCCCTTGAGTCTCAAAAGGCTAGCTCAAGAGTTAATGATTAGGAAATATGAAGAAAAGGAATATGCATATTCTAGATTCGTTAAGATATGAGATGGTCCTGCATGATATTCCTTTTTGTGAATGTCCCTGCCACACAAAAAGTGCTTTTAGACCCTGCCTTGATTACAGTCAAACTCATCTGTCACTAATATTCAGCATCTACCTGTGGTGATTGTGATTACTCCTTCACTAACTTGGTTCCACAAAAATACCACATGCTAGTAAGTTGAATCTGATTCCATGACACTATCCTGGTGAGTCAGCAGGAAATTCAATCAAGTCATTATTTAGACTCCCCACTCCCCAAATGGAAAATCATGGAATGGTCTTGGAGATCTTATACAGCAACATAGATATCTGATCATCTTGAGGACATTGGATTTCCTGAAATACCTTTTGTCCAAAGCTGAAGTCACTTAGTTGGGAATTCTGCTGCTTCTGTTCTACATGGAGCACAAAATTCTTTGCCAGGGCTGGAAGAGGTCAGATTCAGAATCCAAACTCCTATGTTTCTATCGCTCTTCCCTGTCTAGACACTGGAAAATTTCTTCATTGTTGACCTCAAAGGAATGAGCCACCCCATCCCTCCCTGCACCATAACCCAGTCACTGGCTCAAAATTAATTTGAAAAATCAAGATATGAAGATTGATTGTCTGCAATCAGAGTCTGATGTTAGCTTTGCATGGGAAACTTCTGTGTAGAAAGACGAAGTACAAAGCAACTTGGGACCTTCTTAGAATGGAAAAAGGAAGCACTCATATTAAATGTTTGATAAAAAATGTTTAATTCAAAGCATAATGATAAATTGTGAATTGTTTGAAATCTAGGGCTTGTAGTCTTTATAGGCTCAAAGGTACCCCAGAGGTTTGCAAATAATCTAATGATTAATAAATTAATAAATGTGTGATTAATGAATGAAATGCAATAATGCAAACAGAGGGCAAATAACAGATTATATGAGAAGTTTAATTGTGTGTTTGTTTTGCCTATATGAAAATGTACCATTCAGAAATTGTGGGTATAATGACAAAAACATATGCAAATGTGTGGCATTATATAACAAGATATTTAGGTATTTGGGGTTTGCATGATGTTTTGTACTTTTTCTTTCATATTGTATATTTTGACATATAACAGACTTAAAGTACTATTGTTATTTTGTGAAATTTACACATAAGACATATCTACATCACAAAAAACATGAAATGAAATGACATATTATTCATTTGTTCTGTATTTAGATATGCCATATTTTGTAATTATTTTATATTAGAGATTGCTTTCAAATATTTACCTGTAAAAATTTTAGAGACAATAAAAATTTATGTCTATTTTTTTAAAGTCTCCGAATTATTATAAAAATTATCTTTGGAAAGTACTTCACAAACTATAGGGGTGTGTGTGTGTGTGTGTATGCCAGAACTGTATCAATAAAAATGAATACAAGAAAATATAGATGATTATGCCGATAATGAATGCTTCAGTAGATGAGGCTATTCTAAGTATTATGTCTCAAATATAAACAGTATAATAAGATAAATGTTAGATTTTTATGAGCATGTACAATTTCAGTTTAAGCACATCCAAAAATGAATATAACAAAAATTGATTAATAAATATATAATTGTCCTTTCAAATCAATAAGAAAAAGGTGAACCTCTCCAGCAGGAAATGAACACGTGTAATTTACAATAGGGATACACAAATCCTCAAAAAATATATATATGTATAAAATAAATGTTTATTTTTCTGGTAACAACAGAAATATAAATTAAAATAATAATGTAAAATTGTCTTTCTTCTATCAACTTGGTATAGATTTAAAAATATACATTTAAAATCCCATTTGGCAACTATTTACAAAAAAAAACATTCTTATTGATTAAAGTGTGATTTTATAAAATTATTTTAGGAGGAACTTAATTTCTGCCCTTAGCATTTTGCATATCACATGACCTCCAAGTATAAATTTAATTTGCATAACAATGCAAATGAATTTATACCTATGAATTAGAGCTTGGGAATTTAAAGGTAAGAATAAAGAAAAGGAATTTGTTCCTTCTTCCGGGCACAGTTAAATCTAGGCAAGTTTTTGCATGGTTAACTTCAGGTAAAATTTTTTATTGAGAAAAAATACACACACACATATATACTATATACACATATGTATGTGTATATATAATTTCCATAATTTTGCGTATCACTTTAAATTTTAATATCCTCAATTTCCAAAGTACTACTTATCTTCATGCCCCAATAAGAATTCAAATTTTATTGTTCAATTTTATTTTATTGTTCAATATTCCAATATGCTTTAAGTTCCAATATTGTAGTTTATCTCAATCAAGAGAAAAAATGAGCTATAATTAATTCATTACTGTACACATGACTGGCATCCTGTATTATTTCAACAGCTAACTTTAAAACTGTATGATTTTATGATCTATGAAATATTAGAATTTTAGGCATAATAAAGTAAGAGATGTCTCATGGTATGATAAAATACTCTTTTGAGAAGGATACCTAGTCTCTTCAACAAATAGTACTGGGAAAACTGGATATCAACATGCAAAAGAATGAAATTAGAGCTTTATGTTATACCATATGCAAAAATCAACTCAAAATGAATTAAAGAATTAAACACAAGATGTGAAAAAGTAAAAATATTAGAAAAAAAACATAGATGAAAAGGTCCTTGACATTGGTCATGCAAAGTGTTTTTAGGATTTGACACCAAAATCACAAGAAACAAAAACGAAATAAACAATGGGGACCATCAAACTAAAAAGCCTCTGCACAGCAAAGGGGATTATTAACAAAATGTTTGTCACATTCTACACTTGCTTGATAAATTTTCATAATAACCTCAGCGAAATCTCTTTGGAAGCAGAGGAAACAGGGAAGGAGAAGTATTAGTAAATCAATAGGTAACCAGAAAGCTAAATGTCTGAAAGCTAGGGAAATGCCTTTACTGAGAAAATTTAGACATCAATAAAATGTGGATGAATTTCAGCTATGTATCACCACATTGGAATCCAATGCTGAAAATAACAGTAATTCCACATTCTATAGCAAGACTGGTAACTTTTTCATTGTTTTTAATTTCATTGATTGTCACATAAAATGTACTACTCTGAAATACCATTGAAAAGTTTGTTTAAATATTTGCTAAAAACTATCAATAGGATAGTTAGAAGACTTTCCATTTTCTTTCAAAAAATCTTACAAGTCAAACATTTTAGTACTTTTTAGTTATAATGAAAAGCACAAATATACAGGAAAGATAATTAAATCAAGTACTTGTTTTATTTTTTTAATTATATTTAACTCAGATATTCCTGGCATTCAATAGATTCTACAAAGATCAGATTAATCTTTAAATCTATTTAAAAGCTCCTAGAGAATATAATAAAATCAAGCATTTTGAAAGGCATAATGTGATATACACTAGAAAAAAATTAATTGGAAATATTTAACTATGCTTGGGGAAAGAATCAGAAGACCCATAATTAATATAAATCATTTGGTAGCTGCATGCTCTTTTGATTTCAAGTCAGCTTTATCCTCTTCAGCTTCTCTAAATGTTATAACTTGTCAGAACTAACTTTGCGATGCTCAGATGAGGTAAATTATTTTCAGTTCAAATTATTCAGTGAACATTTAAGTGAAGAGTAAATCAGCAAAGAACAAAAAGGAACCATGAGACTCTTATGGAACAGTGAATGAAATGCCAGGATGTCCTCAAATCTTCAAATATTCCACGTAGGGTGTGTGTGTGTGTGAGTGTGTGTGTGTGTGTGTGTGCATGTGTCAGAGAGAGAGAGAGCTTGTTAGTATGTGTGCATGTTCACAGGAGAAATAGCCCTCCACTCCATGTAATTAAGAACTTGTCTTTACAGCCAAAGAACTAGCATATTTGAAACACTGTCTTTACTTATTTTTGCCCCAATTTAAGTCTGTGTGATATAAGAATTATGCTAAGTATTGGATGTAACTGGGAACTTTCTCCTTTAATTTTAGTCTCTTTCATAAAATCTCACTGGCTTAAAATGTATATGCGAATTTGCTCTTTGATTTTGGAAGAAATGCAAACTTATTCTCTTACTGGTAATTGAATTGAGATGGTGCCTTTTACACTAGGAACAAAGATTCTTATTCCAAATCTTTAAATTATTTTCATAATATTCCACTGGAGAAAAATAAGCATTTTTCTCAGTTGAAATTTTAGATATGTTGACACATAAGAGGATCAATTATTGGACATGAATCTAGGGAACTATGAAGAGAGCTGGACTTGAGGCTCAGCATGTTGGTGCAGTCATGACACTTTACAAGATTATTTTGATTTATGAAAACCTATTAATTCACATTTTAGGACAGCTGGTAAAAGTAGTAATAAAAATGAATTTAATTTTCCATGATTGTGAACATTGGTAAGATCTTTATTCGCCCCAATTCGAAAAAATTCACTGTAGAAACCACAATACTTAAAAAGGAACAAGTGATAGCAACTCATAAAATATGGCTTTTTTCAAGGATAATTAATACTATTGAGCTTAGTTTCAGTAGAGTTTAAGTAATCAACTAAATAAATTTACAAGTATTAGAAGAAATTTTTTTCACCTTTATTTTAGTCTTTGGTTATAATTTCTGAGTTACATGTGATATACACAGATTCCATGTATATAATGGTAATATTATATCTTAATATGCTTATTTCAAAAACAAACTTATAAACAAAACTGTGTTCTGTATATTTCAACCTAGGATTTATCTTTTAAATTGGTTCATCAGGGTTTTACAATCTTTGAGAAGCATGCTTAGTCAAAGTGAATTAATTTCCATGCCTAAGTGTAATCTATTCCTTCAATGACTTTGGGCTTGCCTATGGGACTTCCTTTCAATAAATGGTAAATGAGCAAATATGACACAAGTAGAAACTAGATAAGGGCTTGTGCACTGGTCTTAACCCCTTAAAACACTACCATTAGATGACCATTTAAAAAATTCCAACCTGAGAGAGGACAAGATGGCGGAGGAGTAGGGGGACACACTCGCCCTCTCCCACAAACACAACAAAAAAAGCACATCTACAGAATAAATGACTCGCACAGAACAGCAACCAATCGCTGGCAGAGGAACCTAAACTCCAATAACGGCAAGAAGTTCGTGACATTACTGGGCAGAACGGGAGAAAAGAGGAGAGTGAGAGAAGGTGAATCCGAGCGGGACGGGCACTCCCGAAAGGGAACTGCGGAGGAGAAAGTGATCCCGCACCCTGGAAAGTCACCTACATGGGGGAAAGATCAATCGAACTGGAGAAATCTCCAGATGCAGAGAGGAGTGTAGCAGTAAGTTGGAGTACGGAAAAGCCGATCAAGAACCCAACGGACCATCTGAACTACGGGCACAGTCACCAAAAATTGAGACGCCTGGGTGGGGGCTGGGCACCGAATCCTTGGCTCCAGAGGTTAGTCCCCGAGAAAGGGCCAGGGGACACCTGGGTGGGGGCTGGGGACCGAGACCTCGGCTCCAGAGGTTAGAACCTGAGAACGGGCTGGGGGGGCGGGGTGGAGCGGAAACTGCTTGGGAGATCTAGAAACCATTTGACGGGGCAGAGACTGCCTGGAAGACTAGAAAACAAAGCTGTCGCAGAGGAAGGGAGCAATACTCTAGGGGTGGGGAAGTGGAAAGCCGCATCAGAGGGAACCTGGGAGAAGAGCCTGGTCTGCGCCCGTGCTGGGGAGGGGAGAAAAGAAGGGGTGGGTCCCCATAGAATACCCCCGACACCACAGTAAGCTTACAGGCCCGCTAGCTAGCTGAAAGCTGTGCTTCCCAGTGCATCCACTCCCCCCACCCCCGCCACCCCCTACGCTCTCACCGACCTGGGGCTGCCTGCCATCCAGGAGGGCTGGCCTCAACAATTGCCTGAAGCCTACCACCGCAGGGGCTGTCCCTGCACAGGCCTGCTTGCCCTTTGGAGGGGCTACACTTCCGCAGAGCAGCACCAAACACTACCAGCCCCTGAGAAAAGGCCGGCAGCCCAGAAAAGATAGAACAAGCCTAGCCAGGCCGTGAATAGATCTGCCTAATTCTCGGATGGTTTTTCTGAGTCGGGTTGCCCCAGGGAGGAGCCTCTTGGATTTCCAGTGGCCCTGCTACCCGCCTAAGCCCCCAGGGGGTGCCAAGCTCTAGAGGATCAGCTGCATAGGACAGCCAGCTCCAGGCAGAACCCCCTACAGCCCAGAAAAGCTGCAACAAGCCTGGCCGAGTCGGGAAAAGATCTCAGACGGTTTTTCTGAGTCAGGCTGCCCCGGGGAGGAGCCTCTTCGGTTTCCAACGGCCCTGCTACCCGCCCAAGCCCCCAGAGGTGGGGGGGGGTGCCCCACTCCCACGGAATAGCTGCTCAGCACCACCAGCCCCCTGGAAGAGCCCCTGCAGCCCAGAAAAGCTGCAACAAGCTTGGCCAGACTGTGAAAAGATCCACCTACATTCTCAGGCCGTCCTTCTGAGTTGGGCTGCCCTAGGGAAGAGCCTCTTAGGTTCTCAGTGACCCAGATAGCTGCTCCAGCCCCCAGGGGGTGCTGCACCCCTGAGGAACAGCTGCTCAACACCGCCAACCCCCTGCAAGAACCCCACAGCCTAAAAACACCAGAGCAAGCTCTGCATGACCAAGTGAAATCTACTACCATCATGGTGTGGACCTCCCAGTCCTGTCTGCCCTCAGGAAGTCCTCCTTTGCTTCAAAGAAACACTGTCAGCCCCATCAACACTCCAGAAAAGCCACACTGCCTCAAAAAGGATTGACCAACAACGCCAGCCCTCAAGAAATATTCCACGGCAGTGACAAGGCAAACACTGCCCGATAACGGAGAGTACAACTCCCTCAGGAGAAAGAAAACAACAAGCAAGATGCAGAAGCTGAGAAACCACCCCCAGTCAAACCAACAGGAGAACTCACCTAAAACAGTCAGCAATGAAACAGATCTCTGCAGTCAGACAGACCTGGAGTTCAAAAGAGAAATAGTGAAAATACTGAAGGAATTAAGAGAAGATATGAGCAGTAATGCAGATACCCTCAGAAAGGAACTAGAAAAGATAAGGAGGAGCCAAGAAAAACTAGAACATTCATTTGCAGAGATGCAAACTGAACTAAGGGCAGTAAAAACCAGAATGAATGATGCAGAAGAATGAATCAGTGATATGGAAGATAGAATAATGGAAATCACTCAATCCGGTCAACAGACAGAAAACCGAATCAAAAAACTGGAAAGCAATATAAGAGACCTATGGGATAATATAAAGCGGGCCAATCTATGCATAATAGGAATTCCAGAAGGAGTAGAAAAAGATAAGGGGATGGAAAATATATTTGAAGAAATTATCGCTGGAAACTTCCCAAATCTAAAGGATACTGGGTTCAAGACACAAGAAGCACAGAGGGCCCCAAACAAACTGAACCCAAATAGACCCACACCAAGACACATCATAATAAAAATGGCAAAAGTTAGTGATAAAGAGAAGAGCCTAAAGGCAGCAAGAGAAAAACAGAATGTTACCTGCAAGGGAACCCCCATAAGAATATCAGCTGATTTCTCTACAGAAACACTACAGGCCAGGAGGGAATGGCAAGAGATATTTAAAGTGCTAAAAGGAAAAAATATGCAACCTAGAATACTCTATCCAGCAAGAATATCATTTAAAATAGAAGGGGAAATAAAAATTTTTCCCAACAAAAAAAACTTAAAGAATACAGCAACACAAAACCCAGGTTAAAGGAAACATTGAAAGGGCTTCTCTAAACCAAAAAGAAAGGAAGGAAAGGGAAAAAAAAAGGAGAAGAGGAAGAACTAGGACTGAGGAAACTGCAATCAGAGAGAAGTCACTCAAATGAGCCAGCATACAGATTTAATCATGAACATGCTCAAACAAAATAAAATTAAAAAGAAAAAAATAAAAAAGAGCCATCAAAACCATAAAATGTGGGCAAGGGATGTTAGGAAGTAAATAACCCTTTTTGTTTGTTTGTTTGTATGTTTCTCTTCTTAATTTTAATATAGTAATGAAGGGTTTGAACTTACAGGACCATCAGGCTAAAACACACAATTATGGGAAGGGGTTAGCATACTTAAAAAACAGGGCAACCACAAGCCAAAAGCACATATTGCATTTGCAAAAAAATGAAAAAAAAAAAAAAACTCAAGCAGATAATAACAGGAGACCATCCAACCAAAAAAAAAAAAAAAAAAAAAAAAAAAAAAGAAAGGAAGAATGGAGAACCATAGAATCAACTGGAACACGAGGTTCAAATGGCAATAACTGATCATCTATCGATTATCATCTTAAATGTCAATGGACTGAATGCCCCAATCAAAAGACACAGAGTGGCTGAGTGGATAAAAAGGCAAAAACCTTCAATATGCTGCCTACAAGAAACTCACCTTAGGACAAAAGATACATATAGATTGAAAGTGAAAGGGTGGGGAAAAATATTTCACGCCAATAGACATGACAGAAAAGCAGGAGTCGCAACACTCATGTCAGACAAAATAGACTTTACAACAAAAGGCATAAAGAAAGACAAAGAAGGACACTACTTAATGATTAAGGGAGCCATCCAAGGAGAGGATGTTACTATCATCAACATATATGCCCCAAATACAGGAGCACCCAGATACATACAACAAATATTAACAGACATAAAGGGAGATATTGATGAGAATACAATCATAGTAGGAGACCTTAATACCCCCCTCACATCAATGGACAGATCCTCTAGACAGAAAACCAATAAAGCAACAGAGATCCTAAGGGAAACAATAGAAAAGTTAGACTTAATTGATATCTTCAGGTCACTACATCCAAAAAAATCAGAATACACATTCTTCTCAAATGCTCATGGAACATTCTCAAGAATCGACCACATATTGGGACACAAAGCGAACCTCAATAAATTTAGGAGCATAGAAATTATCTCAAGTATCTTCTCTGACCACAATGCCATGAAATTAGAAACCAACCATGGGAAAAGGAAAGAGAAAAAACCTACTCCATGGAGACTAAACAACATGCTACTAAAAAACCAATGGGTCAATGAGGAAATCAAGAAGGAAATTAAAAACTACCTTGAAACAAATGATAATGAAGACACAACCTCTCAAAATCTATGGGATGCTGCGAAAGCAGTGCTCAGAGGGAAATGTATAGCAATCCAGGCCTTTCTCCAAAAAGAAGAAAGATCCCAAATTGACAACTTAACCCTCCACCTAAATGAATTAGAAAAAGAAGAACAAAAAAGTCCTAAAGTCAGCAGAAGGAAGGAAATTATAAAGATCAAAGAAGAAATCAATAAAATAGAGACTCAAAAAACAATAGAGAAAATTAATAAAATCAAGAGCTGGTTCTTTGAAAAGGTGAACAAAATTGAGAAACCCCTGGCCAGACTCACGAAAAAGAGGAGAGAAAGAACCCAAATAACCAAAATTATAAATGAAAAAGGAGAAATCACAACGGATACAGCAGAAATACAAAAAACCATAAGAGAATACTGTGAACAACTATACGGCAACAAGTTTGACAATCTGGAAGAAATGGACAATTTTCTAGAATCTTACAGCCTGCCAAAACTGAATCAAGTAGAAACAGACCAACTGAACAGACCGATCACTAGAAATGAAATTGAAGAGGTCATAAAATCACTCCCTACAAATAAAAGTCCAAGACCAGATGGCTTCACAGGTGAATTTTATCAAACATATAAAGAGGAATTGGTGCCCATCCTCCTTAAACTCTTTCAAAAGGTTGAAGAAGAAGGAATACTCCCAAAGACATTCTATGAGGCCACCATCACCCTCATTCCAAAACCAGACAGAGATACCACCAAAAAAGAAAACTATCGGCCAATATCATTGATAAATATAGATGCAAAAATTCTCAACAAAATCTTAGCCAACTGAATCCAACAACATACCAAAAAAATTATACACCATGACCAGGTTGGGTTCATCCCAGGTTCACAAGGATGGTTCAACATACGCAAATCAATCAGCATCATACACCACATTAACAAAAAAAAAGTCAAAAATCATATGATCATCTCAATAGATGCAGAAAAAGCATTTGACAAAGTCCAACATCCATTCATGATCAAGACCCTTGCCAAACTGGGTATAGAGGGAACATTCCTGAATATAATCAAAGCCATTTATGAGAAACCCACAGCAAATATAATACTCAATGGGGAAAAACTGAAAGCCTTCTCACTCAAATCTGGAACAACACACAGATGCCCACACTCACCACTGCTCTTCAACATAGTTTTGGAAGTCTTAGCCACAGCAACTAGACAAACCAAAGAAATAAAAGGCATCCATATAGGAAGAGAAGAGATCAAACTGTCACTGTATGCAGATGACATGATACTATACCTAGAAAACCCTAAGGACTCAACCCCAAAACTCCTTGAACTGATTAATCAATTCAGCAAAGTAGCAGGATATAAGATTAACATTCAGAAGTCAGTTGCATTTCTGTATACCAGCAATGAAACATTAGAAAAGGAATCCAAAAATACGATACCTTTTAAAATTGCACCTCACAAAAGCAAATACCTCGGAATACACCTGACCAAGGAGGTAAAGGACCTGTATGCCGAGAACTATAAAACTTTAATCAAAGAAATCAAAGAAGATGTAAAGAAATGGAAAGATATTCCATGTTCCTGGATTGGAAAAATCAATATTGTGAAAATGGCCATCCTACCCAAAGCAATCTACAGATTCAATGCAATCCCTATCAGATTACCCATGACATTTTTCACAGAACTAGAACAAACAATCCAAACATTTATATGGAACCACAAAAGACCCAGAATCGCCAAAGCAATCCTGAGAAACAAAAACCAAGCAGGAGGCATAACTCTCCCAGACTTCAAGAAAAACTACAAAGCCACAGTCATCAAAACAGTGTGGTACTGGTATCAAAACAGACAGACAGACCAATGGAACAGAATAGAGAATCCGGAAATAAACCCGGACACCTATGGTCAGTTATGCTTTGACAAGGGAGGCAAGAACATAAAATGGGAAAAAGAAAGTCTATTCAGCAAGCATTGCTGGGAAACCTGGACAGCAGCATGCAAAGCAATGAAACTAGAACACACCCTCACACCATGCACAAAAATAAACTCCAAATGGCTGAAAGACTTAAATATACGACAGGACACGATCACACTCCTAGAAGAAAACATAGGCAAAACACTCTCTGACATCAACATCATGAATATTTTCTCAGGTCAGTCTCCCAAAGCAATAGAAATTAGAGCAAAAATAAACCCATGGGACCTCATCAAACTGAAAAGCTTTTGCACAGCAAAGGAAACCCACAAGAAAACAAAAAGACAACTTACAGAATGGGAGAAAATAGTTTCAAATGATGCAACTGACAAGGGCTTAATCTCTAGAATATATAAACAACTTATACAACCCAACAGCAAAAAAGCCAATCAATCAATGGAAAAATGGGCAAAAGACCTGAATAGACATTTCTCCAAAGAAGATATACAGATGGCCAACAAACACATGAAAAAATGCTCAACATCACTGATTATTAAGAGAAATGCAAAACAGAACTACCATGAGATACCAGCTCACACCAGTCAGAATGGCCATCATTAATAAATCCACAAATAACAAGTGCTGGAGGGGCTGTGGAGAAAAGGGAACCCTCCTGCACTGCTGGTGGGAATGTAAACTGGTACAGCCACTATGGAGAACAGTTTGGAGATACCTTAGAAATCTATACATAGAACTTCCATATGACCCCACAATCCCACTCTTGGGCATCTATCCAGACAAAACTCTACTTAAAAGAGATACGTGCACCCGCATGTTCATTGCAGAATTATTCACAATAGCCAGGACATGGAAACAACCCAAATGTCCATCGACAGATGACTGGATTCGGAAGAAGTGGTATATATACACAATGGAATACTACTCAGCCATAAGAAAGAATGACATAATGCCATTTGCAGCAACATGGATGGAACTAGAGAATCTCATCCTGAGTGAAATGAGCCAGAAAGACAAAGACAAATACCATATGATATCACTTATAACTGGAATCTAATATCCAGCACAAATGAACATCTCCTCAGAAAAGAAAATCATGGACTTGGAGAAAAGACTTGTGGCTGCCTGATGGGAGGGGGAGGGAGTGGGAGGGATTGGGAGCTTGGGCTTATCAGACACAACTTAGAATAGATTTACAAGGAGATCCTGCTGAATAGCATTGAGAACTATGTCTAGATACTCATGTTGCAACAGAAGAAAGGGTGGGGGAAAAACTGTAATTGTAATGTATACATGTAAGGATAACCTGACCCCCTTGCTGTACAGTGGGAAAATAAAAAAAAATGTAAAACAAATAAAAAAATAAAAAAGCCCAACCTAACCTACTGGAAGATGAGAGATCACAAGGAGAATTGAGGTGCTCTGTGCAATAGCTAGAAATTAAATCCAGCCCCAGTTCTGAGTATAATTCTAGATGAGAAGAACAAAAGAATTGCTCCACTAAGTCCAACCCTAAATCTCTAGAATCACAAGCAAATAAATGAGTGTTACTTAAAGTCAGTAAACTTTAGTGGTTTGTTGAACCTCAATTAATAATGTATGTACACCCACAGTTTCCTGACTTAATTTCTATCTTTCACATCAATTGCTCTAGTTGAATAGTGTGACTAATAGCTCATTTCCTTTTCTGGCTTATAACAGGAAAGAGATTTAAGGCACATATGTTGGAAAGAGAATAAATAGTGTAAGTAGCAGTAATACAAAAAGCTTGAGTCATACACAGCCTAATAAACTCAGGGACAATTTTGGATCAGGTAATGAATTGTAAGAAAAATTAATCTAAGATTCCATGGAGCACAAATCCTGTGTATCTCTCACTGCATCACCTTAGCTAAGAGTCTTTTGTTTTATCTCTAAGTGAATAAAGAGTTTTTAAACCCATTTTCTCCCAGCTAAACTCTTTTATTTTGTTGAATCACCCCATGGATTCTTACTGATTTGTTTCATGCTTCAAAGTTAATTTTTTATTGGAATGTGCAAATTGATTGTGCACGGATAGTAAATCACACCTGCTTATGAAAAGTTAAATTTCAAGAAAGAGTCATCTTACAACACGCTTCCACAGTTGCTTTTCATCTTATATCACTCTGTTGTAGAAATGTGATGAGACTAAATCAGCAATGATCAGGCAATAATTCAGTTCAACAAAACTGGGATATGGTTTGTGAGATTAGGTAGCTTTGCGTAGGATTTTTTGTATGATTTATTAACAAATAGACATGAATGCATAGAGGCATTACAAAATCTTTGAAAATATTTAAAATTACTAAAAGAAATTAGCTCAACTTTTTTTTCCCACTTCTTTTCTGACAAGTTTAATATGTTCCCCCTTACAACTACTGGTAGAAATGAGAAAGATATTTATTTTCTTCAGAGGAATGCAAAAAACTATCTCTAGCTTAGTTCCTAAATTTCTTCCCTAATTTTAGCTAATAATTTGTCATTCAATCACTTGTGGTTTTCTGATTTAGAAGGAAGACTGACTGGGCTAGGTGTCAGGAGTCTTTGATGTGTATTAATTAATTCATTCAACAAATGTCTGTTATATCTCAGAACTGCTCTATGTCCCAAAGATATCATATTGCACAAAACTACCAAAACCTCTAAGCTTAAGGCACTTATATTCTAATTATATTTCAAATAATAAATTATCTTACAGTTGCTCCACAGAACAGGATTAATAACTCCCAGCCTAAACTGGTTCAGATATTAAAACTGATGACCCTATGCCCATACAAAGAGATGTAAAAGATCACTCACATGTTGAAACTTTCCACTTAGAGCAGAGAAGGCATCAAAGCTGGTAGAAAACGGTTTGAGTAAAGGGAAAGAGTGACTTATTTTTTAAATCACAGTTATAGGGTACAGCTGCCATGATGGTTCTCCCCCACAACATGGGCCTGGTTTTTCCCAGTTTCAGCTTCCCTAGTGTCCATTATTGGCTTCCACAGATGTGAGACAAAAAAAAGAGGAGGAAATTTTGGGGTATGAAAACTGTCAGAAGTCAAACATCGAATATAAAGTAGGATTCTATTAAAATTCACCCCTGATATCTGAGTGATGAGTAAAATCTGCAATGGTTAATTTAATTGTATTTGAATGCATTTAGGTAAGCCATATCATGCTCTAAGAAGTCCATAGCTTATAGCTAGTAAGAGAAGTTAAAATATTCTTCTTTGCCTCATTCAAGAGCCAATATTGTGCCTTGAATATTCTGAGAAGTAAAATGAGTTCCCGAGTTTCAAAAGGTTAAGAAGTATCTGGTGAAGCCTTGAATCATAGCTTTTGTATCCTCAGAGATACATGTGACTTTGATTTATATTTTTGGTATCTGTGAGAATATACTCAGAGTTTTTTTTTTTTTTTTTTTTTTCACTCTGAATAGGGCAACTTTGGATAAGGAATTGTGATTGGTTGGATCAGACCACAGGCAATGGCTCAAGGGTCTTAAAAATGTGCAGATGAGGCCAGTTGTTGGCCAGGGCATTTTCTAGTGCAAAGACAACTGCTTGAAATTTGGCCCACTGTGATAATCATGGGGTGTTTTCCTAGGTCAGGGACCTCATTTGAAGGATGGACACTGGAACCTCTTGTGACTCCATCACACACAATGGCCACACTGTTTAGTAAAGTATACAAATTACCTATTCTGTTTACTCATTTGAAACCAGAGGTCTCTCCAGGTGGCCAATTAGTGCGGGAGAGAGACGACCTCCTCCAACATCATTGCATTTGACAAGCAGCTGTGGACAAGGGAAGCTACTTCTTTCTGTAAGTAAGATATGCCAAAGACTTTATCCTGTATCATTTTCATTTCAATAAGATTTTTGTAACTGTATTAAATCTGTGGGGTTCTGCTTCCATGTACCAAGCATAATAGGCATTTTCATCCTAAAGCTCATCAGTCAGGACTAGTCATCTTCAGTCCACCTAAAATCCAATATACAACTTGAAATGTTTGAGCTAATGAAGTATGTATTTGGGGCCAAAGAAGGCAGTATTTTTCACCAGAAGCCTATGAGCTTGAGAAGTCTCCAAATCCCTTATACTGAAAGAATGTCTGAGGAGCTCTAATGGAAGTTTGTTTTTTGTTTTTTGTTTTAATTTCATTTTGTAAAGATTCTTTGTTACTGGAGATGCCATTTAAAGTGGACTAATTTGATAGTAACAGTGTAAAAGCAATTAAGTAAAATTTGAAAATGATGACTGGGTTGCTTCTAGAAGCCAAAAAGGCCTAAAAGATACTGGGCTTGTGTTAATGTTGTGGATTTTGCCAGAGTCAATAGTTGTTTCTTGACAGTGTCAGGGATGACACAGTGCTTGACTGACCAAATAATGCCATGCCCGGAATTTAACTGAGATGACAGGGCCTTGTACTGTATGTAGTAGGGTGATGGCTTCTCCCTTTTGTGAGCTGCTTTGTGAATATCTGTGTGTGTCTTGAGTGTGTCAAATGAAACTCCTCAGAGAAAGATGTTATCAATGTAAGGTCATTGCCATGATCCTGGAAAAAGTTAGTTGTGATTAAAATCTTGCCTGCAAAGACTGTGTGAGATAGAAGGTAAATGCAAACTGCTGCTGAGAAGCTACTGAAAAAGGGACTGGGTGGAACATAGTAGCCAGACTTTTAATAGCAGAATATTTTCCAGTTGATGATTGTATGAAACCAGTAAATTTGATAATAGTGAGCCTGGAAGCTTTAATTGGGGAAACCCTGGTGCAGAGGATGTAATAATCAGTGTTAGGTACCATTCATTCTTATTAGGCTTGATCACTGGCAACACTGGGCTATACAATGGGAAGAGAGTAGGAAAAAGGCACCTTTCCTTATTTTGTTTATATAATGGGTGGGTCTTGTATTACGGATCTTGATTTCTGGACATCTTGTTTTAATTTATTTTGGGGCATGTTGATTAATTTTTCCACCGGTAAAAAATATGTTTGACATCAAATGGATCCAACCTACTCAGCCAGGAGCTTATTCATGGTCATAAATAAGGATGGTTTTCATATTTCAAGTGTTCCACATCCCTATTCTGTTTTAAAGGCAAGATGGGGTGAAGAGAAAACATAAGAAAATAATAAAATTTGGGGTAATAAATGGAATAGGTGAAAAAATCAAATAAAATTGTAACCTATGAAGAGGCATACAGATCACAGCCCATTAAACAATGAATATCTTTATTCAATATATACCTAAGAAAAGCTGGCAGTGATGTATCTGAAGGATATTTTATAATGTAGTCATGATTTGTATAGTTTGGAATCTCAAAGTAGAGGACATGATTTCAGCTCAGAAAGGGTTCTAAGTATTATACCCAACTATCCCATGTCTCAGTATGAATAATTAAGAAATAGTATGAGACATTTTAATATTTATCTCTTTGATCTTTGACCATCAGAGAAATAAAAACTTATAATTTCTTATTTTCTAATCATAGTTCCCATGTTGTAAACAGGTTATATTGTTAATAAAGTGTACCATGTGATATCGATAACAGCCAAATTTAATTACTTACCACTCTCATTAACTTTGAAAAAGCTTAGTATTCTTCATTACCACTAAATTCAGAGATGAAATGTTTCACAGGGTTCCCAGTATCACTAAATATCTGTAATTATTTTTTGTAAAACTCGGAGGACAAATAGTCTTCATTCTTATCTCAGGGAAAAGAAAGTCCTTGAAAATTTGAAGACCTACTATTTGTGTCAAGTATTGTGTAAGACATAAAAAATTTAAACATAAGTGCTATAAGACAACAGTTATGGGCTCAGGCAACTGAAGTTCAAAGACTATAAATACTTAGCAAGTGGGGAAATAGGCTTTGGGGCCCAAGTTTGAATGGTTCCATGTCATCTCTTCTTTCATTTACAATGTGCCTCCACTGTCAGTGAATCACCATTTGTCATATTGTAAAAAGATAATAACTAAAGTTCACTAATAGCATATAGACTGATCTGTCAAATCTGGGGTTTTATTTATATGTATTTATAATTACTTATACTAAGAGTTATATCAAAAGATGTTTTAAAAATACAAACAAAGAGTTGTCAGAAGAGATCCACAATTGAAAAGCAATTGTGTTGGAATCAGGATATATAAACCATAGCCTTGTTTACAACACTGGCTTCATGACCTTGTACAACATATTAAATCCTTATGGCATTTGGGTTTCTGAAGTAACTTTTTGTCTTAAAATTTTGATTTCTTATCTATAATTTATCTATGACTTCTTAGTGAAGTAAACGTATAAACTGATTGAAGGTTTTTTGAAGAATACTCAAGAACTTAATGATTTCATGTCTATTCAATGTGTTAACTCAATAAAAACTTTTTTATTCCCCAGATAGGAATAATGGCCCAAACCTAGAAGATAATTTCAACTCAGATTGTTACCTATCTCTTATCTCTGGGTTAAGTTTTCTTTGAATTTCTTGGTTGTTATATTGTCAGATAAAGAAAACCAATGCTTTGAAACAGCAGTGTAGTGCAGTTTAGTTTCCAAATTTAGAGGTAGGCCAGAAATGCCTTGATCTGCCATTAAACAAAATAAATAGAAAATGAAAGAGATAACTTTAGCAGATTTATTCCAATCAGATAACAAAGGAAAGTGGTGTGTCATAAAAGTAAATGAAGATAATCATTTTTTTAAAGTTATTTTAGAAAGATTAAATGCATAATATTATATTTAAATGGTTCATTTTAATTTTAAGCGAACAAAAAATTACTAGCTAAAAATTTTAATCAATATTTATATACACATGTTTACATACAATTAGCAAAGTCAGCTAATTGTTTTTCTGAGGACCGAAAAGAGTTGAAACCATGCTTGATAACAGTACAAACTGTCCATGTTTGACATTTAAGTCTTTCTAGTAGATGTGGATCAAACTACTATAATTTTTAACATGATTCCTGAAGTCCTGTTATTAGTATTCTATGTTAACTAAGGGGTTTTCTCATAGTAATTTGGTCTCCAAAGTAGCTTTTTCTTTTAGAGGGTGATTATGCTGACTAGCTTGCTTAAGTATTTCAACCTCCTTGGCAGTTGTAACTTTTAGTGTTTATATTGATAAAATAATATACTAGCTCATCATTTAATAGTAATTTATCCTTCAGTATTTTCCCATTCTGAGTACACAAATAGAAGCAAGCTCATCTTCAACTTATAATAACATCCAAATGCAGACCTACATGATACTCTCCCAGAAAAAGTGCTAGCTTCCTTCTATTTACAAAGGTTAACAACTTTTTTAAGGCCTACAACGAGAATCTAAGAAGTCTGTGATTTTTCTTCCCTCATTGTCTCTGTCCTTCACCTCCTACTTTTAACTTTTATTCTTCCACTAGCAGGGAAATTTGTGTGAGAAAGTTTATGAGTTCGCTTCATAAACCTACAAATTAATTGTTGCCCAAGCTAGGAGAGAGAGGGTGATGGAAATAAACTGATCCTGTATCACATACCATGATTCAAATGGTCTGAACAGTTTAACTTCACTTGAATTTTACCTGTCAGAACAAAAGCCCTCTCTCAGTTAACTGAACTTTAAAAATGACTATTACTATGACAGCAGAGTGGGTAAAGCAGGAATTCAATAGCACATGTCTTTTGAGAAAAGGCATTAAATATATGACTAAGGAGTTTAGTCACTGTTTAAACTAGATTCATAATTATATAACCTTTACTTATTCAATATATCATCATTAATTTTAATCAGATATATTTGTTATTGTTTGTCTCGCACTAGAAGAAAGAAATCTAATTACATTTTAATGTAATATTTACATATATATCTGCATAAGGCCAGATAAAGTGTTATTCTAGTGAAATGACAATCTTTCCGACATCCTGATAATGAATAGCCCACATTGATTGACTTTTGATACACAAAGCTGTTGTTGGTGCATATTTGCATACTAATGATGTTACAATACAGTTTATAAGTCGCTTTTCTACTACTAAGATTGTGCTTATCTAAGGCTGTTATGAATTCAGAATTAAAGATATTCCTCATGTATTTTTGAATTATGAAAAAAATCTCGTAGATCTAATAAGACAAAACAATTTCTGAAAATATTTAGGTGACAACTTATATTAATAATTTTCATATTAAGATGATATTAGCCAGTAGAAACATGCTCATAAAATAGTCATTTGAATTAACTTTTTATTATTTTTTAATTGAGATGTAATTGGAATGCTCTATTATGTTAGTTTCATGTGTGCACTGTAATGATTCAATATTTATATTGTGGAATGATCACCACAATATGTCTAGTTAACATTCAATAATTCTAAAACAAGTATTCTTCCTGAGACTGAGCAAAACACTGCTATAAAGAGATTTTTTTTTGTTAAAATTCAGAGTTTTCTATTGTTGTTGACACTACTGCTAACACCACCTATAAAATAGCTGTTTTAATACATTGAGAGAATTTTCACCATTAATTTAAATTATAAACATATCCCTTTCTGGTATAACATAATTGTTTTGAGGCTGGAGAGTCTGTATGGCATATGTGTGCCTACTCATATAAACACATACCCATATAATGTTTTAGCTTCATTGTTGTGAAATAATATTTACAATTTTTATCCCCACCCAGTCTGGGATTCCTGTCTCAACCTGATAACAACCCTATCCATGAGCCTAATTCTGTTCGTAATAGACTTCCATTTCCCTGAGCCTCCCTTCTCCAGTCACTCTGACTCGATCTATCCTTGAGCCTTATCTATCATCCTTATACCCCTGGAAAACTGAGGTAGAGAGATGATGTTTAAAGAATGAATAGTGGAGGAGTTTTCTTTATGGCTCAGTGAGTTACAAACCCAACTAATATTCATGAGGATGAAGGTTTGATCCCTGGCCTCACTCAGTGGGTTTAGGATCTGGTGTTGCTGTTAGCTCTGTGGCATAGGTTGCAGAAGTGGTTCAGATCCCATATTGCTGTGGCTGTGGCATAGGCCTGGCAGCTGCAGTTCTAATTCAACCCCTAGCCCAGTAACTTCCATATGCCACAGCTGAGGCCCTACAAAGCCAAAAAAAGGAAAAAGAAAAGAAAGGAAAGGAGAGGAAAGGAAAGGAAAGGAAAGGAAAGGAAAGGAAAGGAAAGGAAAGGAAAGGAAAGGAAAGGAAAGGAATGGAAAGGAAAGGAAAGGAAAGGAAAGGAAAGGAAAGGAAAGGAAAGGAGAAGAGAAGAGAAGAGAAGAGAAGAGAAGAAAAGAAAAGAAAAGAAGAGAAAAAGAAAAGAAAAGAAAAAAAAATGAACTGTGGGACACTGCTTATCAGGAGACAGCAAAAAAAGAACAGAGAAAGCATAATGGGTTGTTCTGTAGGGGACCTGAAACTGGCCCAAACTGGTAGAACTAGTGAAGCTAAAGAAGAAAGGACACATCTAAGACAGATAAAATATATGATGTATAGATGGGATGAGACAGCAATTCTTTTTATTATTAGTAATAATAACCATAAATCACTAACTAACATGTGTTGGTGCTTAATATATGCTTTAATATTAGCATAAGCTCTATGCTAAGCAACATGGTTGCCTTATTGCACTCAAAACTTACAAATCTTTAGCCTACCTCATAAATTCGTAATGAAGGTTAAGTAAAGTAATACACAGTTAGTAAATCACCACAAAGTAAAACCTCATTAACACAATAAAATAAGGAGTTTCCATTGTGGCGCAGCAGAAACAAATCGGACTAGTATCCATGAGGATGCAGGCTTGATCCCTGGCCTCACTCAGTGGGTTAGGATCTGGCACTGCAGTGAGCAGCAGGTTAGGTCATAGACATGGCCCAGATCTGGTGTCGCTGTGGCTGTGGTGTAGGCCAGCAGCTGCAGCTCCAATTCAACCTCTAGCCTGGGAACTTCCATATGCCACAGGTGTAGCCCTAAAAAACAGTAATAATAATAGTTGAGTATCTAATGTGTGTCACATACTCTTCTAAGCACTTAAGTTGCATTTTTAAACACACAGAAACATGGAGACTCCTGACCATGTAGGTTACGTTCACTGCGGGTAACAGTGTGCTTACTATTCCTGTTGCTGTTATTAAACTGATTTCCCAGATGAGGGTATTGAAGCTTAGAAATACTCAGAGGCAACAAAATTTATCTTTTCATTATGATGAAGTTTTGGCAGAGCCATAGAATTTTAAAATAATCATGGTTATAAAATAGGAAAGATGATGGACCCAAGGTATGAAGAATTTTAGCTCAGTTAAGAGTGGAGACCATGAATACATTCCTGCTATATATAAATTTATATTCATGATTTTATAATTCTTATGGTACTTAGGCCAAAACCTGGGCATTATCCTTGACTCCTATTTGTCACATTTCAGAATCCATCAGCAAACTCTAATGGTCGTAAACTTAAATTATGTTCACAATTTGATCCTATTTTATAATTTCCACAGTCACCAGATAAATTCAAGTTTATAATGACTTCCCTGTATACTAAATAGCCATTCATTCTTGCTCTTCTACCACATTCTTCCAAGAGATGGGAATTTATCCCAGCATTCACCCACTCAATGGGCTCCAAGGGCTCCCAACTCTCTCAGAATAAAAGAAAATATCCCTATCATGGTCTACAAATATTTCTCCTCTTACTTTTTAGCTTTTACTATTCTAAATACACTTTAATCACTCTGCTCTTTTCCCTTCCTCAAACACATCAAGTATACTCCTGCCACAGAGCCTGTCCACTTGCCAGGAATATACTCCTTAGGTATCCTTCTGGCTCTGCATCTCTGCATTCAGCCATCTACTCAAATATCACTTGGCTTTTCTTTATCAGAATATATCAAATAGTACACACACCACTGGCATTCTTCGCCTTTTACTGTATCTTCTTTTTCTTTTTATCAGTTATTTATTTAGCTATTTAGCTATTTTTTCATGAATTGCTGTCCATTCTTACAGAATACAGATTCTATTAAAGCAGTGCCTTTATTTTTTTCACTACCATTTCCTTTCCCTAACACAACTGCAGTGCCTAGATCTAGTAGGTTATCAATAATAAAAAAAAATCTATGAGCAGATAAATTAATGAATGCAGATTTCTTCAGCAGCACTCAATTTGTTAAGCATGGGAGTACATAAGCAGATTAAACCTGTTTTCTTCCCATTTAAAAAAATTATCTAAGAAAAGAGATGGTGATAAGTGTATTGGTAAGTTGAAGAGATAAAGCACTGGCTCTAAATCAATAAAACTGAATACAGGATTGGATTGACAGCTTAGAGGAACTAGATGAGCCTCAACAAGGCTGAAAATACTTTGTAGGAAAACACTGAGTTTGATGGTAGAGCAATTATGTTCAGAAAAAGGTGAAGAAAAAAGTATTCTTATCAACACATTGCAGTATGGGATAGAAATGATTCATATGGAGTTGATGCTCAAATTCTAAACCTACTGGCTCCAGGAAATATCCAAATGTAAAACATAATTTCTATAAGTGAGGTTTTTGGATTAAGTTACATGTGTCCAGAAATGCCCTAATTTTGTTAATTGATACGTGCCAAATGTCTCACTGAATATGGGGGGAAGTTGGGTGACTTCAGCTCTGCTAAGGGCTGTACATTCTCCTACTGATTGTACATTTCTGGATTAGCTAGTGTGGTTCAGATCCGAGTGCATGGTATACTATGATAGCTATTTAATTAAAATCCATATTAATTAAAATTAATGAAATAAAACTTCTCTTCCTCAATTTAGCTGGTTACACTTTAACCACTTAAGAGTCACATGTGACTAGTGGTTACCATATTGGGCCAAGTAGATAAAGAATGTTTCTTTTGTCTCAGAAAGTGTTACTGGAGAGTGCTGGTGGAGTAGTGGATTCCCAAGACACTGGGAGAGCTCAGTAGAGCTGCAAAAGACTTCATTTATGTATCTATATTCCTAAGCATAAATAAATAAATAACCTTTAGTTTGCTAATGTTGATACATTGGTAAGTTTGTTCATGTGCATGACAAAAAATGAGCCATCGTCTCTCTCTCAAAAATTATTCTTGAATAAATTAATAGTTCTAAAATAAAAGGTGTGGCAATTATTAGGGATATTGAAATCCTCTGGGCAGATATATATTCTCCTGGAATCCAGTAACTAATGAATTCAAAAAAATTATTGACTAGATTCTCCTAATGGCAGAAGAGAGATATTCCTTGTACTTGAGAGTATTTCATACTAGAAATGGAACTTAGTAAATAATGCCATGTCTATCTTAACTTCAACTGAATAGCATATTTGACTTCTATAATTTTCAGAATGTTTTGAAATAAAATGAGCTGTTAAAAGAATATATTAGAGAATGGTATGCTCAAAAGATCAACATTGGAGTTCCTGTCATGGTGCAGTGGAAACGAATCCGACTAGGAACAATGAGGTTGGGAATCCAATCCCTTGCCTCGCTCAGTGGGTCAAGGAGCCTGTGCTGCTGTGAGCTGTGGTGTAGGTTGCAGACGCAGCTTGGATCTGGCACTGCTGTGGCTCTGGTGTAGGCCAGCGGCAACAGCTCCGATTAGACCCCTAGCCTGGGAACCTCCATATGCCACAGGTACGGCCCTCAAAAGACAAAAAGACAAAACAAAACAAAACAAAACAACATTATTGAGCATATATGAATTATCTACAATGTGTGATGATGTTCAGCAGGAAAAGTTTGGAGCACAGGAATTATGAACTGATCTGCATATAATCAAAAAACTGTAGTTATCAGATTGCCTGTTAACAGCTTAATTTATGCTACATTTTCATTCCTGGCATATACTTCAGGACTGAGAAAGTAATCTTCTTGCTATATTCACTTTGTAAGGCAGTTAATAATGCCCAGTAAGGTGAAAGTGCATGACAAAAGGTAGAGTCACAGAGTCAGTGACTAGAGAGGCCAAGAGAAGAGCCACTTTCAGAAAAAAATCCATAAGACATAATTGAGGGTGTAGCTAGGTACCCACATCCCTTATTTGTGAAAATGGCTGATATCAATGGGAAGCAACCAATATTTCCTATATGCAGACTTGTAAACTAGGTTTCATTAGGGAAGACTTCATGGGCCAGTAAAAAATAATTAAATAATGGGATTTTAATTGATTACTCATAATACTAGGGGCAAGGATTTGTGTCCGTCAGACCTACAACTCTGTGTGCCATCCAGGGATGCGGACAATGGTTATTAAAAGTACTGGAAGCACTTGGCAGCATAAATTTGAAACAGTATTGAAAAGTAGGAGGAACAGTTGACATTTTTTGTCTCATCATTATTTAAGAATGAACTGTGTTTCACCAACTTGATACTTACTGCACCTGCAGAGCCTGTTAAGAACATTAATGACAAATGGTACCTAAAATATCCTATAAACCTGCACTGCCCAAGACCAGACCATTAGCCACTGTCCCTACTGAGCACCTGCAATGTAGCTGGTCTCAACCGAGATGTGCTCTCGGAGTAAAACGCACCAGAATCCAAAAATTTAATAGTATAAAGTATGTAAAATGTGCCATTAATAATATCATGTTAGTTACATGTTAACATAATGTTTTGGATATACAGATATGTTGAGGGACTGATCTGACCAATCATTTTTATTCTATCCAATTTGACCAAGGCCTACCCTAAACTGTTTCACTGAAAAGGTACAGTTCATTGTATCGCTATGGTCAAAAAAAAAAAAAAAAAAAAAAAAAAAGTCCAACAGTTATTAACTGTATAGTGTGCTAATACCTAGCTAGAATCTACAAGGTTTTCTTTCCCTTATACCAATGACATTAGTATGATTTGAAATAATAAAGAGTAAGTGCTTTCAGATAAAGACTGGATAATAATCCATATACAGAAATGTGAGTGGGAAATTAACCCCTAACATATAAAGCTCTGCCTACCGAAAAAGAAATCCTGGGGGTACTTCCCAACAATCTGTGCAGTAACAAGTCTTCGGGCTTCCTCTGATGCCCACTCACTTTTGAAAACCTCTGCCCTCAAAGTAGTTTGAAATCATTTCTCCTGAAGGAAGAATATCAACCTTATGGAAATAGCTAATTTTATGACTGCTTCACCAGAGATTTCCATCTCAGGAGAGTTTCTTTTTAACAAAATTACACACAGGCCATCATGGGAAAGAGGAGTTAAGGAAATGATATTCGTGATCATAAGCTCTCTCAAACCAGTTCTGAGCATTTTCACTTGTGAGGCCATCACTAGGAGGTGGGAGACTGCTGGAGGGCTGAAGGGTGGTCTGGGAAATTTTAGAGAGTTGAGAATATGAATGTCTTGAGCTTGTTCATCAAATTCTCTTTCTCATATAGTCCTATGTTAGAGGTAACTGTGGATGGGGTAGATACTACTGCCCTAAATTATTAAGAGCAAGGTGATTTACAATTCTGCCATCAAGGTGGGGAGCACTTCTAATTGGAAAGAACATGTGAGATAACCAAATTTCTAATATTCCCTGAAACACCATTGTTTTTAAATCACTACATCAGAATAATATAAGAATAATCTGTCTTTAAGAGGAATGATTCTTGTTAAGCAGATCATACTTAGCTGTTTCCTGTTATTAGGATTACCTGAAACTCACACATGTCAACGCTTCTCAAATATCACCTGGGGAATTTGTTAACGTGCAGGCTCTGTCTTAGTAGGTCTCAATTTCTGTATTTCTAACAAGCTCTCCTAGGTAATGCTGGTCCACTGATTGCACTTGGAATAGTAAAGCACCTCCACAACGGACCTTTGGAATTTAAATCTGCATTTTTTAAATAAGATGTGTGGGTGAAACTTAGGCACATTTAAAAGTCTGAGAACCACTGATAAGAATGGTCTACAATAATTCACAAGTCTGGTTATACTTTATAACTACCTTGAAAGTGTGAATAAAATCTGATTTTTTAAAAATTTTAGTTTGGAACAAATAAACTGGTAATTGTGGGGTATAACCCAAGAATCACATACTTTCAGAAGTTCCCAAATAATAGCCTTTCAAAGATGTTCGTGTCCTAATCCTTTGAACCTGTGATTATCTTATAAGGTTTCACAGGTCTGAGTGTTCTTCCACTTCCAAGAATTTCCTGACCAGCCTAACCACCCAGCCTGCCATACAGGAATCTCTGTAAGATTGGGGAACCACTATTTACCTGTAACCTTGAAATTAAGCACAATTTTCTAATGTTGATACATTCTGCCCTTCATCATTTGTGTGTAATATGCTATAAAGATCAAGATTGTTTTGTAGAAGACTGGGGAGAGGGGATTTGGAGGGTCAGGAAATATTTGGAAAAAAGAAGGCACTCGCTTTCCTTAAGTGTGCATAGGATTTGTATTATCAGTGTAAAGAATGACATTCTGTGATGTAAAATGATAAAATATAATCCCAGGTTTTGGAGACCTAGCTGTCTCAATAATTAATTAATGAGAATAATAGACATTTTCCTACCCACCACAGCTAGTGCTACCATTTTCCTTTTATGCTCTAATTTCATGCTGCTATGGAGTCCTCTTAACCACTGTGGAGAGAGAGAGAGAGAAAGAGAGAGACAATGGTGACAGCAGCCACAGATGGGCCTTCCTATGAGGCTCAAGCCACCCCTAATTTTTAGGGGATATTTCTGACAATGCAAATACCACTTCCAAAACCATGATTGAAAAATAATCTATGCTACAGCAGTCTCACTTTCCAAACTCTAGTCCAAACTATGTGAAGTCTGTATCAAATAAAAATCCTATTTATCCCACTGATTCTCTATTCTTTCCAGGACAGACTGGTGGGTGGGTGGGCCCCCATGCCACCAAGCTAGAGCAGGCCATGAAGGAGGCTCAGGGGGAGCAACAGTGCCACTGGGTCCCCATCAGGGCTTCAGGGATCCTCAACCTTCCCCCAGCCCAGCCATGGCAAGCACCAGCATTTAAACACTACAGCTGGAGCCACCCACCATTGTGGAGAACCTACAAGTGGAATCCAATGGATTCTTCCTGTACTGGACAGGACCTAAGATGGAGGTGAACACATTAGATGTAAATTCCATCAGGGACAAGAGGATGGGCCATTACGCTCGCCTGCATAAGGATCTGGGAGGATCTGGGAGTTGTTGGGTTTTGGGGGTCCCAATGCCCAGCTAGAAAAATTGATCACCATGGTAGCTGGGCCAGACTAGGTGAACACAATGTTCTTGAACTTCATGACTGTGCAGGATGACACAGCCAAGCTCTGGTCTGAGGAGCTATTCAAGTTGGTTATGAAGACCCTGGCTTATAACACCTCCTGGAACACCTTCTTGCACAAAGCGTACATGAAGCTGAAGCTGTAGATACACTGGTATGGATGGATCTCAGTCAAGAAAATCCTAAAGATATTCTCACTAGAGACCGTGCTGGAATCCTCTGGTCTTAATTTCAATTGGCATGAGTCCATTCAGCCTGACGAGTTTGCTTTGGAAATCTTCAAGAAGTTTCTGAACAAGCTGTGTCTTCAGCATGACATTGACAAGATCCTGCTGGAGATAGGTGCCAAAGGCAAGCTGTACCTGATGCTGGAGCAATTCATGGACTTTATCAACCAGAAGCAATGGGATGGAGGTTCAGTGAAGTGCTGTACCTATACCTGTGGCTCCAAGCCTGGCTACTCAAGAAGTATGAGCCCAACCAGTAGTTCCTGGAGAGACTAGATGTCCATGGAATGTTTACCTAGGAGGTGAGGAGAATAGCATCCTGCCCCTAGAGGTGGAACTGACAGAGTGGAACACTGGGTAGAAACTTTGAGCTCTAAGAAGTCGAGGTCACATTCTTTCTCTATCCTTTGATAGAATCCACAGGGATAAAAGTGGATTTCGGGGGGAAAATCCTATTCAAATATTTATTTATTTATGCTTTTTTTTTTTTTTTTTTTGTCTTCTAGGGCTGCACCCACAGCATATGGAGGTTCCCAGGCTAGGGGTCCAATTGGAGTTGTTGCTGCCGGCCTATACCACAGCCACAACAATGCCAGATCCAAGCCATGTCTGTGACCTACACCACAGCTCACAGCAATGCCGGATCCTTAACCCACTGAGCAAGGCCAGGGATCGAACGTGAAACCTCATGGTTCCTAGTCGGATTCGTTAACCATTGAGCCACAATGGGGACTCCTATTTAAGCTTCTTTAAGTCACTGGAGTTTTGAACTAGCAACAAAATAGCTACATACCTTTCTTTATCAGTCTAAGTTTTCATGGTCTATTAAATTATAACTAGAACAATCAAGTATTTTTCAATAGCTGTCATTAAAAAAGATACTTTCAGAAAACATTAGAAATTGGAATTTAGGAGAAACAATATTTAAATTTGTGCTATGATATGATGGTTTATTTAACCTATATAAAGTATAAGTTAAAGACCCATTTTTACTAAAAAACAAATTCACGGAATATACATTCCTTCTGAAAAGTCTTAATTCCACAAAATGTGAGGGTGGAAAACAGCAATGTAGCTACCAGTGCTGCCATTCTTTCTAAGTTCAGAATGTGCATTTTTCCATACTGTTTAATTTTTTTCCTTTTAGCATGGGTTTGAAAAATAATTGGTTACACAGAGTAAAATGTAAAAAGTTGAATTCCTTATCACTATATATTGCACTAAAAATTCTCTTAGAAGTTAATGTGAGGTTTAATACAATGGTTCATATATTTGTAATGATAGACAGTGAATAGTAAAAAGTAAAGAGGCAGTCAGAGTCAGGACATGTGTTTCAGTTTGTTTTCTTTCTGCCCTTAAAAGTGCTCTATTTGGGAACCCTTATTCATAAGCTTATTCATAGTTCTGGCCAGATGGAAAAGACAAGTGAGGAGAGTGAAAGAATTCCCTGATGGGTAGCATAATAAGGGAGTGAGCACAAAAGTAAAGAGAGGGAATAAAGGTTCATTGAAGATTTTGTGGACAGAAGCAAGGGCAGAGAGGGTGGTTATTCAGAAGACCAATGCAAATAAAATGAAGCATTTCATAGATAATTTGAATTAAATTGAAAATGCTATTTGACTGCATCATTTAGGACCTATACATACAAAGGGTGATAAAAATATGTTAGTAGAGATAAAATGTCAGTTATAAATAGAAAAAGAGGCAGTACATTTTTAAAAAGATGTGCTACAGGTTGAAAATGAAGATGTGAAAATAATATTAGTCACAATAATAACGATACTATCATGGCTGCCATCTAACTACTATGTGCCATTTACTGTATCATAGGCACTTTTCTTAACTTATCCTATGTAATCCTAAATTAAACACCTACAACAAACTATATTTAGATTACAAGATTACAAGTGATCAAACTGAAACTAATAAAAGTTAAATATCTTACATAAGACCACACAAATAATCAGTATGCATCAGACTCAAGGTTTCAAACTAATCCTTTCTGAATTTAAAACCAATATTACTAACCACTGAATTCCCTTAATATCAGAGATGTGGTGGTTATGGGTGCAATTAAGTCTTAGCAACCTGTTAAAACTCAGAGGACAAAGACATACACATGTGTGTGCATTTGAGTACATACAAATATACACACATACATTCATGTTTATACAAATATGTATGGATACATGATACACTCCTATATTATTAAAAATATACAGATTCATTCACAACAGCTTTAGATTTATGAGAAAATAGCAAAATATATCAAGAACTAAAATAAGTCACCATAGTCAGCAGTCAGTTAAATGATACCAGATAGGAGTTCCTGTCGTGGCTCAGTGGTTAACAAATCCAACTAGGAACCAAGAGGTTGCGGGTTTGATCCCTGGCCTTGCCCAGTGGGTAAAGGATCTGGTGTTGCCGTGAGCTGTGGTGTAGGTCACAGATGTGGCTTGGATCTGGCATTGCTGTGGCTGTGGTGTGGGCTGGCAACAACAGCTCTGATTGGATGTCTAGACTAGGAACCTCCATATGCTGTGGATGCAGCCCTAAAAAGACAAAAAGACAAAATGTATGTGTATGTGCATATATATATATACCAGATAAATGATTTGGATGTGATCAATCAGAATGTTCAAATTGTTCTTGGAAGTTTCAGACAAGATTAGCATCTTTACTCAGTTATATAAGCGGTATCTCCAACTTAATACGCCTAATATGTATGTCAACTCAGTCTCTTATTTCTCAGGACTCTAAACATCTATCATCTTTCACATATCACATCTCTTCTGTCAATAAATCTCACCAATTCTATCTTTAAAAATGCATCTAGGTTATGACCATGACACAGCACACTGATGAGATGTCATGGGCTTTGTAGACCTGGTCTTCCCTGGGAAAATAACAATTGCCTCTTAATTACTGCCTCTTTTGCATACCTTACCTGTTGTCAGTCTGTTCTCTACATAACAGCCAATGTGAATCCACAAGAGTCAAGTCAGACCACACTACCCCTCTTTTCCCATTGCTCCCAACGGCTCACCATCAAGCCAAAGTCCTTCCTCTTACTAAATTCTCTCAAGATTAGGAGTCTGAAAACAACCTCAATTCAATTCCTCCTTCATTCCCCACTTACCCCAATCCTGGGGGCCTTCACTCTTCCTTGGACACACAAAGTAGATGCATGCATCATGTTTCTGGACTTGATCCCTGTGCCCTAAGTGATCTTCTGTGTCTGTATGACTCACTCACTCACATTTTTCAGACATGTATCCACTGTGGATTTTTTTCTCTCTTACCACCCATACACACAAACTTTCTACTCCTGTATTCCTTTATTTGTTGTCTTTAGATCTACTCACTCTCTGGCTTACACATTTTGTCATTGTCTTCTTTCTTGCTATTTCCTATACCAGGATGCAAGCTCCATGAAAGCAATGGCTATTGTCTGTTGTCTGCTATCCTGCTGAAATCTCAGCCTCTGGAGCAATTATTTCTCTACTGTAGGCATTCACTAAATATCTAAAGAATGAATTAAATAATAATGATGCCTTCTGAAGAAATGATAGTCAATGTTGACTTCCTATTTAGTAGGCATCAAAACATATTTAATGTATTACATATATAGTTTCATTTATTCTTTACAACAAATCTATTAGATAGATAGATACTACTAACTAGACTTATTTTACAGAGAAATTAATAGGCTAGGGAGAGTAATGTGGGATAGACATGGTCATGAGGCAGTTTTGGTGATTTAATCTGAGTCTTCTGACACCAGAACATCTGTCCTTTAACTTGCATTTATCTAGGTATGATCTAAAGAGTTTGTTGGATTTATAAATTAGAAGAGCTTTATATAGTTATTGTGACAAATGATTTAATAGAATTGAATACATTAATCCTATAAGCAATCAGGTAGAGTTGAAAAATTATTTACAACTACAATATATTTACTTTGTCTTAGCACCTAACATTAGAACAAAATTTGTCATTTTGAAAGAACAGAATTCAACCAAGTTCAGCTTTCTCTCTCAGGAAATGTTATCATGTAACCATTTTTCCCCCCGGAAGGCTTCAGAATCTGTTTTAGAAGGCAAAAGGAACATAGGACAGAGTAATGACCTTCACTGTTCTTAGTGCTATATTAGTTGATTTATAAAGAAGAATTTAAAGTAATATATGTTTATAGATTAAACTGAAATCATATTTGACTCATTTTATAATTTTAAAATGTGCCAGAATTGATAAATAAAGCATAGTACAATAAAGAAACTGTTTATCCAAGGACTTCATATCCTTGTAAATCATTTTTATTTTCAGATTGTTTTTTCCTAGTATATGTGAATGGTGTTTATCTCCTCAGGAATAAAGTATTTTTCAGTACTAAAAAATAGAGTGCAAAATGATTTAGATATAACACTATTCTTTTTCCAAAGGGAACTGTGCACTTATAATGAATTTCTTCTTTTGTGGCTGGTATCTATGACAGGAAAAGGAATAAAATTAGGTGAGTAGGAGAAGAAAAATTAGTGGAAAAACAGAATAGTGATTTAAAATTAGTGGAAAATGATTTAAAATTAGTGGAAAAACAGAATAGTGATTTAAAAATAATTACTGAGATAGATGCCACCTGGCCAAGAGTCCTTTTAAATCCCATACCTATTGATGACTAATTACCACCTTCAGTCACAAAAGTGGAACTAACCAGAGAGTGGTTGCAATTGAATTATTACTTTAATATTACCCCAAAAGCAATTTGTTTATGCTAGTGCTCTGAATACTCAAATAATCAAGCACCAAATTAAAATTGAAACTTTTAAGTCAAAACTGTAGACAACAGCATAGATAGTACTCAACAATTTGAGTCCAGTAATATATTTAAAATGTTCCTTTCAATTTTGAACTATTTCCAAGCACTTATTGAAATATTTCATAATTTCATGTTTGAACAATTTTCCAAGAGACAGTTTTATTTCCAAGCACTTCTTACAAATATTTCATAATTTCATCTCCAATTTTCCAAGCTGATTGACCTTTTTTGTAGAACAAAGGAATTAAATAATCTGATGTATTGTTGCTCATTAATATCTATTTAAAACACCATCAAGATTAATGAGAAAATTGCAACTTTGAAGATTTATGAATTAATAGCTATTTATTAAAAATGTACTAGAGCGACTGTACTAGGGCTAGGAGCAGATAAAAGTATAAAGTCTACTCCTTAAGTAAGACATATTCTATTTAAAATAACCAGCCATAAAATAAAATATGGACAATGTTGCTGGCACCAGGACTAGGATTTCCCAGCCCATGCAGAAAGTCATGTCAGAACCTGCCCCCCCCCATCAGCAGCTGGCAGCCTCTGCACTAGGTAAGGCCTGGCAATCAACCTGTCCAGGGACTAGCCAATGCCTGCTAGCATACCCAGACTAGTTATCCTCCACCATAATAGAAGAACCCATATAGTCCACATAGGGAGTACCTCTAAAGCATATAGATCTGGTGAACAGAGAAGAGTGTGGTGCTGGACACCATAGAGCATGTCCTACATAAGGCCATTTCTCCAAGTCAGGAAATATAACCAACCTACCTAACACATAGAAATAAAAACAGAAAATTAGGTGACAGAGAAATAGCTGTTAAATTAAGGAATAAGACAAAAATAAAGAAGAAGAGTTAAGCAAAATGGAGATAAGCAATCTGCATAATAAAGATTTCAAGGTAATGATCATAAAGGTGCTCAACACACTCAAGAGAAGAATGGATGAACACAGTGAGAAGTTTAACAAAGAGTTAAAAAATATAAAGAGGAATGAAACAGAGTTGAAGAATAGAATAACTGAAATAAAAAGCACACAAAGAGAAATCAAAAGTAGATTAAATGATACAGAGAATGGGATCAGCAAACTGAAAGATAAAGTCATGGAATCACTCAACTTGAACAGAAAAAAAGAAATTTAAAAAATGAGGACAGTTTAAGAGACTTATGGGACACCATCAAATGTACTAACTATTACATTATAGGAGTCTAAATGAGAAGAGAGAAAGGGTCATAGAAAAGAACATATTTGAAGACATAATTGCTGAAAAATTCCCTAACTTGGGCAAGGGAACAGATATCCAGGTCCAGAAAGCACAGAGTCCCAAACAAGATCAACCTAAAGTGACACACTTCAATTAAAATGGCAACAATTAAAGACAGAGAATACTAAAAGCAATAAGGAAAAAGCACCCAGTTACATTTGAGGATATCAGCTGACTCTTAAGCAGAAACTCTATAGGCCAGAAGGGAGTGACATGATATATTTAATGTAATGAAAGGAATGAACCCAAACCCAACAATATTCTAGCTGGCAAGGCTATCATTCATATTTGAAGGATAGATAGAGTTTTGCAGACAAGCAAAAGCCAAAAAAGTGCAGTACCATAAACCAGCATTAAAATAATATTAAAGGGTCTTTTTTTAGGTGGAAAGAAAGGACCACAATTAGAATTATGAAAATTATGAAAGGAAAAATTTTACTGATAAAGGCAAATATACTTTAAAGGTAGAACATCAATCACTTATAAAGCTAGTAGGATGATTAAATGATGTAGTAATCTTCTATATTCACAATAAATAGTTAAGGAATATGCTAATAGGAAGATGCAAAAACATTAAGGGTTTGGACAGGGGAATAAAAACATAGGGTTGTTAGAGTGTATTCAAATGTAAAAGGTCATCAGCTTAAAGTAATCACAGACATATACAGATTGCTACATATTAACCTCATGGTAATCAAAATCCCCAAATCTATATAGATACCCATACACATACAAAAGAGAAGGGAATCCAAACAATAAAGATAGCTATCAAATCAAAAGTGCAGAGAGGAAAAGAAGAAAAAAGGGGGGGGGGAAGAACTGCAAAAACAAACAGAAAAAATAAACAAAATGGCAATACATACATACTTATCAATAATTAAGTGTAAATGGACTAAATGCTCCAATCAAAAGACATAAAGGGAGTGGGATAAAGATGGAGGAGGAGTTGGAAGTGGTGTTCACCTTCTTACAAACACATGAAAAAAAATTCACATATAGAGCTATTTGCACATAACATCTACTGAATGCCAGCAGAAGACTTAAGCCTCCAAAAGGGAGGGCAAGAAACCCTCCACATGACTGGGTAGAACAAAAGGGAAAAAAAAAGGAGAGAGAGAAAGGAATCAGGATAGGATTATCACTCCTTAGAGGAAGCTGTTAAAGAGAAAAGGAATCCGCATCCTAGAAAGCCACCTAACTGACAGGGCAATCAGCCAAGATGGAGGACCTCAAAGCCTCAAAGAAAAATGCAGCAGCTGGACTGTGGAAGGCAAAGCAGAGAGATGAACAGACCATAGGTACCACCTCCTGGAATGCCAAAGCCTGGGATTCTCAGAGGAGACTGGGCACTAAGATTTAGGCTCTGGAGTTCAGTTCTAGGGACAGGACTAGGGCTGGCTGTGTGGAGACAGCCAGAGGGGCTAGGAGCCATGCACCAAAGGCTGGGGAGCAAAGCACCACAGCCGAGGGAAACTGGAAAGAGGTCTGGACCCACAGTAGAAGTAAGGCACCGTTGTTGGGGAGGCCAAGAGGAGGAGGGGTGGATCATCATAGGAATATCTTTCTCTGTACACACACAGACTCTTGAAAGGTGGGGCTATGGATGGTGAGTCATTTCTTGCATGGGCTATGGACAAAGTGGCCCTCTTTCATAGGCCAAGGGTGATGGTGCCTTCTGTCTGGGCAAAGCACAATTGGGCACCTCTTGCATGGTCTATAGGCAATGGGAACAAACTCAGTCATCTCAGAATCCAGCGGTGGATGTTGCCCCTGAACCACTAGGGGTCTGTGAACAGGCACCACCTATGTTTCCAGTCACCTCAGAGGTCAGTACAGAGGAGGGCACTGCAACTGAGCACCACCCATTGTTGCTCTCACTCCCCTGGGAACACAAACAGCCTGCTGCTGCCACTGCCAAATGCTCTGGGCACCACCCAAACATGCCTGAGAGTCACAGCCACTTCCCAGGGCTCTGCAATTAGGAATAGCCTGGGCCACCTTCCCACTTCTCCTTGCCACTGTCAAGGGCCCAGAAACCAGGCACTGGCTACTAGCCCTGCCCATTGCCTCCATCTCCATCAGACAAACAAAGGAAATAAAAGGTATCCAAATTGGAAGAGAAGTGGTAAAATTAAAGTTGTCACTCTATGCAGATAACATGATACTATATATTAAAAACCCTAAAGACTCCACACAAAAACTACTTGAACTAAGTGACAGATTTAGCAAAGCAGAAGGATCTAAGACTAACATTCAGAAACTGGTTGCATTTCTATATACTAACAATGAAATATTAGAAAAGGAATATAAAATTTCAATACCTTTTAAAATAACACCCCAAAAATTAAATACTGAGGAATAAACCTGAGCAAGGGGGTGAAAAACTTATATTCTGAGAACTGTAAAACTTTAATCAAGGCCATTAAACAGGATTCAAAGAACTGGAAAGATATTCCTAGTTCCTGGATTGGAAGAATTAATATCATTAAAATGACCATACTACCCAAAGCAATCTACAGGTTTAAAGTAATCCCTTGCAATTACTAATGATATATTTCACAAAACTAGAACAAACAATCCAAAAATTTATGTGGAATCATAAAAGACCCAGAATGGTTGCAAAAGCAGAAATTCTGAGGGAAAACAAAACAAAACAAAAAAACAAGCCAAAGGCATAACTCTCCCAGACTTCAGACAATATTACAAAGCTGCAGTAATCAAGACAGTGTGGTACTGGTACAAAAACAGACATGCAGACTAATGGAACAGAATAAAGAACCCAGAAATAAACCCAGATACCTATGGTCAATTAATCTTCAACAAAGTAGGCAAGAATATAAAAAGGGGAAAAGACAATCTCTTCAGCAAGTGGTGCTGGGAAAGTTGGACAGCTGCATGTAAATCAGTGAAACCAGAACACACTTTCACACCATGAACAAAAATAAACTCAAAATGACGTAATGACTTAAACCTAAGACAAGACACTATAAAATGCCTAGAAGAGAACATAGGCAAAACATTCCAATTGTACAAATGTTTTCTTCTTTCAGTCTCCAAGGCAGTAGAAATAGAAGCAAAAATAAACCAACGGGACCTAATCAAACTGAAAAGCTTTTGCATAGCAAAGGAAACCATGAAAAAAAACAAAAAGACAGTCTACAGAATGGGAGAAAATAGTTGGAAACGATGCAGCTGACAAGGGCTTCATCTACAAAATATACAAACAACACACACAACATAGCAGCAACACAGCAAACAACCCAAAGGAAAAACAGTCAGAAGACCTACATAACAGTTCACCAGAGAAGACATATGGATGATCAACAAGCACATGAAAAATTGCTCAACATCACTAATTATTAGAAAAATGCAAATCAAAACCACAATGATGTACCACCTCACACCAGTCAGAATGGCGATCATTTATGATTAATGGTGATTATTAATCACAAGTGCTGGAGCAGGTGGGGAGAAAAGAGAACCCTCCAACACTGTTAGTGGGAATGTAAATTATTACAACCATTATGGAAAATAGTATGGAGGTACCTCAGAAAACTAAATATAGAACTAACATATGATCTAGCAATCCCACTCCTGGGCATATATCTGGACAAAACTTTCATTGAAAAAGATACATGCACTTGTATGTTCACTGCAGCAATATTCACAATAGCTAAGACATAGAAACTACCTAAATGTCCAATGACAGATGAAAGGATTAAGAAGATGTGGTACACATATATGATGGAATACTACTCAGACATAAAAAAGAACAAAATAATTCCATTTGCAGCAGCATGGATGGAACTAAAGACTCTCATCCTAAGTGAAGTAAGTCAGAAAGAGAAAGACAAATAACATGATATCATATATCTGGCATCTAATATATGGTGCAAATGAACCTATATACATAAAAGAAACAAACTTATGGACATGGAGAACAGACTTATGATTGCCAAGGGGTAGGGGTGGGAGTGGGATGGACTGGGAGTTGGGGTTAGTAGATGCATTTGGAGTGGATAAGCAATGAGGTGCTGCTGTATATCCAATCACTTGTGATGGAATATGATGGAGGATAATGTGAGAAAAAAGATGGCGGAAATTGACAGAACATTAGAAATCAACTATAATTTAAATAATTTAAAACATAGATAACAAGGATTTAAAATATAAACTATAGTTTAAATAATTTAAAAAAATATAGATAACAAGATAAAAAATATAGCACAGGAAATTCTACTCAATACTGTGTGATAACATATGGGAAAAGAATCTGAAAAGGAAAGGATATATGTATATGTATAACCGATCTTCTTTGCTGTCCATCTGAAACTAACACAAATTTGTAAGTCAACTATACTCCAATACAAATTAAAAAAAAAATACAGAGCAGCTGAACAAATACAAAACAGCACCCTTATATATGCTGTCTATAAGAAACTCATTCAGGTTAAAGGATAGACAAAGCTTTCCATGTATTTGGAAATGAAAAGAAAGCTGGGATAGCAACACTTAGATAAAATATACTTTAAAATAAAGACTCTTAAGAAAAGAGACAAAGAATGTCAACACATGATGATAGAGAGATCAATCCAAAATTAAGATATAAGAATTGTAAATATATATGCAACCAACACAAGCCCACCTCAAAACATAAAGCGAAAATAAACAAACATAAATGGAATTAATGACAGTAGCACAATGAAAGTAGGGTACTTTAACACCCACTTACATCAATGGACCGATAATTCATACAAAAACAATAAGGAAACACTGGCCTTTAATGACACATTAGACCCATAAAACTCAATAGATATACATCAAATTTTCATACAAAAGCAGTAGTACACATGATCTGCTGTTGCAAGCATGAGAACCAGAAAAGCCAATGGTATAATTTAGTCCAAGTCTGAAGACTGAGAACCAATTAAGCCAATGGTATAAATCTGAGCCCAAAGACTTGAGAATCTGAGAATCTACTGGTTAGTGGTTTAAGTCCTAATCTGGTCTAAAAGACTAAAAACCAGGTCAATATCCAAGACAACAGATGGATGTCCCAGGTCATGACCAAAAGAAAATTTCTTCTTCTTCACATTTTTCCTTCATTTAAACCCTCAACAGGTTGGATGATGCTCACAAGTATTCATGAGGGCAATCTTCTTTACTTAGTCTACTGATTCAAATGCTAATCTCTACCAGAAATACCCTACAGACCAGAATTATTTTACCAATTATTAAGGCATACATAGCCAGTCAAATTGACATATAAAATTAAGCATAATAGAAGCGACATTTGGTTTTGCTTATTTTGACTTAAAATATAGCCTCCAAACTCCATAAATTAAGACATAGGTTTATGCAAAACATGTTGCCACTTTAATCTTTCAAAAACACAGCCTGAGCTATATCACACAATTCAGCATTTCAAAATATCCTCAAAGTTCTAGGACTGTGATTATTTGTCTTTTCTTGCAATAAAAATATGAAAATTTATTGGGCATTAATATTCTTCCCCAGAAAATATATGACCCATATATACATACAAAGGAATGAAACTAGACTACTATCTTATACCATATAAAAAAATTAACTCAAAACACATTCAAGACCTGAATGCAGAACCTGAAAACATAAAACTTTTAAAAAAGAAAGCATAGATGATGCGCTCCTTGACACAGGTCTTGTCAATGATTTTTTGGATCTGACTCCAAAAGCAAAGGCAACAAAAACTAAAATAAACAAGAAGGTCTATATCAAACTAAAAATCTTCTGTAGAGCAAATGAAATCACCAATAAAATTAAAAAGCAACTTATTGAATGGGAAAATAATATTTGCAAATCATATATCTGATAACAGGTTAATATTTGAAATATATATTAAACATATCTGGCTCAATAGCAAAAAACTGTAACAATCCAATAAAAACTAGACATGGGTGGTACAAAATCTCCTCCTCTTTAATGTGGGATAGCATTACTAATTTCCCTTGAACAAACAGAATGAGACACTATGAGACTTGCCAGGCCAGGTTAGAAAACTGTATATAAATTATGCCAGGATCTCTCCCTTGAGGCATTTATTGAGATTCTTTGGCTATCATATAAGAAGTTCAGCTGCCTGAAAGCTGCCATGGTGAAGTGAGAAATGCATAGAGATCACTTAGAAAGACAGACAGACAGACAGACAGACACACACACACACACACACACACACACAGATATATACAAAAAGACAAAGAGAGAGAGAGAGAGATAACTACCTATGGAGCCCCACTCTATTTGGAGTGGATGGAACCAGGACTGGTGTCAGATTCCTGCCAGAGGAAGTCTGAAGTGAGAAAGTGATAATATGAATACATTAAGGCTGGTAGACAGGGCTGAAGGACTGCAGGTTACTTTTTTTAAAGTGTTTACATTAAAGATAACACTTACTATCACAAGTTACATAAAAAAACAGACAGCTTTTACATAATTATTTTTGATAGAAAATTGTTTGAATACACTGTGACATTTGCAAGAATGCCACACAGTTGCTGTGTCTTCAACTAATACTTCAAAGAAACCATAGTTCTCATAATCAAAATATCTATTATTTACCACAACCCATCTTTGGAAAAAGTTCATGTTTTTGCAACAAACCAAAGTATTTACTCATTTCCATGCTTGGTGGTTACTTGCATGTGTGTGTCAAACACAATTACACATCATAATTACAGACTGGGAATGATGGAAGGGGCCTCATAGATCATTAGTCTACCCCTCACTTTTCAGAAGAGGAAACTAAGGCCAGAGGGATTGAGACGCATCTTCACAGCACCAGAGCCCCACACATGTTCTTTCAACAATTCATATGTAAAAAGTTAAAACTTTCACTATTGTAAGATTGTAAAAATGAGCTTTTAAATTTCTTAGTGTTTATATATTTGATCTTCTGAAATGTATATGGTACATTTTGAGCTAAGACTATTGCTGTATTTCTTTCTCAATAAGTAGCAACTATTTTATTCATTTAATGAAGAATACATCCTTTCCTTATTGTTACAAAACATGTTTCTACCTATAATGATGGTTCTGCTCTCTTTTGAGTTGATGTCTCTCCTATATTTTAATTTTCTATTTATTTAGACTACAATTCATTTTTTAAAAATCCCAGTAAATCTACTGGAAAGGGCTGAATATGACCATGAGATTTTGAGAGGATTCAAATATATTTTTGCCCTTAGGCTCAACAAACTACTGAATCACAGAATGAATTTATCAACCAACATATTATGTGCAAAGAGTACTTATTATTTAGTCAAGTAAATTAAGGAGTAAAACAAAGCTGACGGAGCTGTCAAAATGTTAACATAATAAATATTTTATCAATAGAAATATAGTACTCAGAGAAGAAGGTTGGTCTTCCAACTTAAATGAAAAATTAAATTTCAAGTCTGCAGTGGGTTCTGAACTTTATGAATTTCACTATTTAGTTCTTTGGACAAATTGCCTAGTAGTAAGTAAACTGGCAATACATCTTGTGGGCAATTGTGAGAAATCAATTGAGATGCATGGTTCGTATGGTGGTGGGAAAAATAGCTTCACATGCTAATCGGATAGAAAATTTATATTCGTTCTGTGTGAATTGCTTTGGTCCACTGCTCATTTGAAGAAATTTCTATGCAAGGAGGCACTTCATTCCCTTAGCTCCAGTTTGGCTACAAAGAGATTAAGTATGTGGTCTGGTGACTGATTTATTCCCATTCTGCTTTAGGGCGTGTGGATGAGCTAGCATTCTTAGTCCAGGAGATAAAGAGCAGAAAACTTAAAATTCTTTTGTTATTTATTTATACCTTTACTATTAGATTGAACTAAAACTATGTCACCCCAGATATTAAGCCTGAGAGCTGGTTCCAGGTTAATAACTTCTTTTGTTTTGGCTCCCTTTGATTTCTCTTTTACTGAAATTATATATTTCATATACAAAGTTAATCCCAGCAGGGACTCTATTAATTAGGTGCCAAATAGAATAATATCCTAACCCAGCAAGTCCATTGTTTATTTGCAAAGCTCAGTTTGTGTGTGTGTGTGTGTGTGTGTGTGTGTGTGTGTGTGTGTGTGAAGGATGGGATTTAGAAATTTATTAATGATCAGAAATATTTAAAACTTCAGGATCAAAAGATCTTGGGGGATGTAGCTGCACCCTTGGATTAGTCACAAATCAACAAAGAATCACTGAAGCCAAAAGTGGCAAAGATAGGAAATATGTTTTCCCTATTGTTTGTGCTATATCATAGGCAAAGGGGAAAAGAGGTAGAAATTATATGAAGGAAAGTTTACAGAGTTGGCTATCAAAGTTAGTTTGAAAGCAACTGATAATCATCCCTCACCTTACCTTGTAAATTTGCTTCTGGATTTCTTTATCATTTGGGGTCTTTAGCTATTGTCTGTATAACAGAAGTCAGCTTCTTTATTTTAGTAAAGGCAAGGTTTTTTTTTTGTTTGTTTGTTTGTTTGTTTGTTTTGTTTTGTTTTTAAGGTCATGTGGAGGATAACCTGAAATTGTTTTGACTAGCACATAGTTCTAACACAGGAAACCATGACCTAGTAGGTAGAAATTATAAGGAAACAAAAAAAGTTCTGACAATTAGATTTGTCTTTACAAAGTAATGGTGCTCCCATTGCCTTTTGTGTCTCCATGTTTTTGATTATAGGGTTTTATGTGTTTAATAGGAGCCAAACGTAATATTATTGAGGAAAATGGCATATTTAATTAAATAATTCTTTTAAAGAATGATTGATAATCACATAATTTCTAAATGCAGGCTTTGATGATATGACCCCTCATCGTTTAAATTGTTCAGAAAGAGTAGGTACACTCATAGAGAAGCAAAATATAAATATTATGAGAGGAGAAGCTGGGGTTATATATACATTTTTCGTAGGGGTGGGCTAAATGAAATTTTGTATATTAAAAGTTTTAGGTCACTCTCCTAACATATCAACTTTGACTCAATTTTATCATTCTTCATCCCAAGGTAAAACATGCTGGAAAAGTTCTTAAAGTAGAATGATATACTTTACAAAGCAAAGATGAATTGAGACTTGGTTATAAAAACGCCAACCATCAATATCTGCAAATCAAAATGTATTAGAAAAATATTTGAAGCCCCAGATGAATAAAATGTCCTGTATATTCTGATGATGCCATAATATATATGAAAATATAAATACTATACCCAGAGAAATAAATTATATATAAAATAATTTTCTCTCTCAGATTGGGCATCAAATATTTGGTCATGTCTGTTTTACTAACTCTGTATAATATCATGTCACAAATGTAAATTGATAGCCCTATTAAAACTGTCAAAGGTATTGGTGAAATTTACGTGCTAGCTCATGTTTCATAGGCAACTGTTTTTCATTTGTTGAGCAATTCATTTAATCTGACAGCTCTAGTTTTACAGAATTGCTATTTCAAGATATATATTTGAGGTTGTTGATTGTATCAATATCTATAACCTCCTTCATATTTCTCCAATCACTCTCTGGACATAACCATCCTTAAAATGACCTACATATTTTATTTCAGTTGTTACTGCTGTCATTGCCAATATGCAGAAAAGATAAGGTATGGTCTTTGGAGGCAAACTTTCTGGCAGCAAACATTTCAAGGCTAAAGTTCATAACTTAAATGAAAATTGTCCCAGAACACTAACAAAGCCCCTAAACAAGCACTGAGCATTTTGCATCTTTTTGGTCTAGAAGTCTGTCATATGCACCAAAATGTGTGAAAAACACAGTCCCTTTTTCTATATAAGGAGGCGTTCAGAATAACTATGTTAGTCTTCTGGCACTAGTGGAATGTTATAAGTTCCTTTTTTGATAAAATTAGCAATCATTGTAAAACATTACAGAAAAAATATTTCTCACTTCTCTTTGTACACAATTCTCTTTGCACATGATTTATTTCTTTTATATCTGGAAATTTGTACCTTTTAATTCCCTTCACCCCTTTTACCTACCCCTCAACCACTGTCCTTTTTTGGCAACCACCAATCTGTCCTCTGTATCTGAAATTTATGTGTTTTGTTTATTTAGATTCAACATATAAATGGAATCATATGGTATTTGCCTTTTCTGACTTACTTCACTTAGCATAATACATTCAAGGTTCATTCATGCTGTTGCAAATGGAAAGATTTCATTCTTTTTTGTGGTTGAATAGTATTCCATTGTGTGTGTGTGTGTGTGAGTGTGTGTGTGTGTGTGTGTGTGTCTTCTTTATCCATTAATCTATCCATGAATACACAGGTTATTCCCATATCCTGGCTATTACAAATAATGCCATAATGAACATAGGGGTGCATATGTATTTTTAAGTTAGTGCTTTGTTTTCTTGTTAAATACCCAGGAGCAGAATTTGTGGATCATACAGTACTTCTATTTTTAATTCTTTGAGGACACTCTGTACTATTTTCTGTGGTGGCTGTGCCAATTTATGTTCATATTAACAGGGCGAGATGGTTCTCTTTCTCAAGTAACACCAATACTTGTTACTTGCTATATTTTTGATAATAGCCATTCTGATGGGTAAGAGGTAATAGATATTGTGGTTTTTATTTGCATTTCCATGATGATTAGGGGTGGGCTAAACGAAATATGGAGCATTTTTTCATATGCCTATTGGCCATTTGTATATCTTTTGGGGGAAAATGAAATGTCTATTCAGATCTTTTGCCCATTTTTTTAATTAGATTTTTTTTTCTTTATAGGGCTGTAGCTGCAGCATATGGAAGTTCCCAGGCTAGGGTTTGAATTGGAGCTGCAGCTGCTGGCCTATATCACTGCCACAGAAACTGGGAACTAAGACATATCTTTGACCTACACTGTAGCTTACCACGTGCCAGATGCTTAACCTACTGAGAGAGGCCAGGGATCAAACCCACATCCCCATGGATATTAGCTGGATTCATAACCTACTGAGCCACAATGGGAACTAGGGAGTTATTTAGGTTTTTGTTTGTTAGCTTGTTTGTTATTGGGCGATAAGTGTTCTTATATTTTTGCACATATATCAGAAATATGATCTGTAAATATCTTCTCCCATTCAATACGTTGCCTTTTATTTTGTTGATGTGTTCCTTCACTGTACAGCTTTTTTTTAGCTTGATGCAGTCCTATTTGTTTGTAATACCATTGCCTTTGAGTCATATATACAAGTGATCACTGTGAAATCTGTAGTCAAAAAGCTTACAAACTGCTGTCTGCAAAGATTTTTATAGCATCTGGTCTTCCACTCAATTCTTTAATCCATTTTGAATTAATTTTTGTGTACAATGGAAGATACTAGTTTATTTTTTTCATGTGGTTGTTCAGTTTTCTTGACACATTCATTGAAGAGACTATCCTTTCCCTTTGTATATTCTTGATTCCATTATCATAAATGACCATGTAAGTGTAGATTTATTACTGGACTGTATTCTGTTCCATTGATCTGAGTGTGTGTGTTTATGCCAATATCACCTTGTTTTGCTTATAATAGCTTGGGAAATGGTTTGAAATCAGGGAGTATGATGGCTCTAGCTTTGTTCTTCCTTCTCAAGATAGCTTTGACAATTTGGGATCATTGTGGTGCAATATAAATTTTAGAATTGTTGGCTCTATTTCTGTGAAAAATATCATTGGAATTTTTATAGAAATTGCAAATGAAATTATATATTTCCTTGAGCTACTTATAATATTTTATTAACTTTTTATAATATTATTTTTTATAATCCATGAGCATGGAATATCTTTCTATTTATTTGTGTCTTCCTCAACTTTTTTCATAAAAATCTTATAGTCTTTTTATCAATGTGTACAGGTGTTTCAGGTCCTTGGTTAGTTTTATTTTTATGTATTTTCTTCTTTATGATGCAATTATAAATGGTATTGTTTTCATACTTTGTCTTTATGATAATTCATAAACTAACACTAACAGTATAGAAATGTACAAAGTGTTCAAGTATTCTATACCTTTCTCAACTTGCTGAATATTTGTTCTGTTTTGAGAGTTATTGAAACCTCTAGCTATAAATACTGATTTGTCTATTTCTCCTGCATTTTCATCATTTTTGCATTACTATATTTTAAAACTATTTATTAGGTACATAAATATTTAATTCAAAAATCACTTATATCAACATTTTTATTGTTCTAAAATAATCTTGTCTTTGGCATTATTCTATGGTCTCATATATATTCTACTGCATTAATTTAGACAAGTTTTCTTTTGATTAGTTTTATTATGGGTATACATTTTTCTCATCTTTGATTTGTAAAGAATTTGTTCTTTTAAGTTTTATATAAGCAGCACATAGTTTGGCTTTGCACATTTATCAAACCTATTAATCTTGACCTTTTAATTACCTACTTATGTTTAATGTGTTTGTTTTATGTTAGGTTCATATGCATCATCTTATATTTTCTTTTTGCTTCACCTCTTTTTTCCCTCATTACTTTTTATTTGCCTTCTTTTGGACTAACTGAATTTTTAAGGAAATTTCCATTTTATCTCTTTTGTTAGCAATTCTGTCCTAACTCTTTATTTTATTAGATCTTGCTGTACGGTTTATAGTATACACATGTAACTTAACAGTCTACTTTTGAATGATGGCATACTTAATTTATATTACATGTATCTTAAAATAGTACTTTTTTTCTTCCACCCATATTTCTGGGCTATTATTGTCTTTTATAATATGTTACACATTGTACACTCCATGGTTATTATATTTAAACAAAGAATCAATTAAAATGAAAAGAAAAAAAGTCTTATGTGTAGTTACCATCTGATGCCCTTTAATCCTGTGTATAGATAAAATTTCCATCTGACATAATCTTTCTCCTGTCTGGAATCCACCAATATTATGCCGGAAATCTGTGGTTGTGATGCTAAGTTGTGAGGGATATGAAGTATTCTATAATTTTTGGTAAAAGTCTTAGTCTTTAGAAGTCCTATATCCCTAGGTTATAACCTTCACAAGTGTGAGTCATGAAGGCAGAAGGGGACTGGAGATGGTAAATGCCCTTTACACTGTGTGATGCAATGCTGTGGTAAAGTTTTTTCCATGATGAGTAGGTGTCTTTGTGATAACACTCCAGTCATATGTCAAGACTATTATTTTTCCCTTCTCCTTCTAGAGACACTAGGGAATTTTTCTCTTGGCTCTTCACAGTGAGAAATTATATTTTACCTGAAGGTAAAACCCACAAAAGTGTATAGGCCTCCTAAGACTATAAGAGATTCTTCTGAGCTAGGTCAATAGGAATTTGTCAAAATGATCATTTAAATGTTTGCATATATTTATTGCTCCTGATCAAGGTAAGATGATTTAGGCTATATTATCTGTATATACCTAATTCTCCAGAATTTTCAGTGGTAGTTTACTTTTCTTCTTCAATTCTGTTAGTTTCAAGAAAAAAAATCATTGATAATTAGTCCATTCAGCTTTTACTTGTTCTAAGGATATGTATGATGACTTCCAAAGTCTTTACTTGTTGAACCTGAACTCAAAAGAGAAAAATACTTTAAGTGACTGGTCTAGTGATTTTCACTGTTAATTCCAAATATCTGTGCCAATTTGACTACATTTAACTGATTAACTTGTCTCTTCAGTTTTTTATCTTATTTTCCTTCTTCCTTGAGGGTCTGGGAGTCTTTTACTGGATGTCCTACATCATCAATTATACTTTATCAGGTCCTGGATGTTTTATATTTCTAAAATTATTGAGCTCTTTTTCTGGGATATAGTTACTCATAAATAGTTTGATTCTCATAACTTTATGATTTGTTAGGCAAAACTAAAAGAATGTCAAGTCTAAAGATAATTATTCTTGTCTACAGACATTGATTCCTGAAAACAACAATCTCATTTAAGCAATTCTCTCCCTTTACTCTGGGGTAAAAGTAACGAGTGATAATCTGCAATTTAAGCTACACAAACACACACACAAATACACCCACACAAAGACTTTCTAATATTATACATATAATTCTACTGGCTGCTAAGGATAAAAATGTCTAACTGTAAGCTGTTCCATAAGTAGTAAGATATAACTGTGCTACTGGCCATGTGACAAGGCATAAATCTAGAGCTAGTACCTATGCAGAGGCATTTACCCAAAGTTTATTAGCTCTGGCTACTGCCCTTTAATTATCAACAAGAAGAACTATTTTCAGACAATAGGGAAAATTCAGAGGCACAGTGTCAATAAATCATCTTAGGGATATAAATATGTGACAAATTATAGTCTTCCTAAAGTCAAAGGAATCCTAATGGCACATATCTTGCTGTTAAATTACCCTGATACAAGCCTTAAAATTTTAAGACTGGAAATTCATGTTTTTATTTCTAATGTAAAGTGAGGTTATACCCAGTTGGTAAGTCAAATTTTACTTGATTTGTGTGTAAGGATAATATTCCAGGTAGACAATAGAAAACTTTCAGAATATGGAGTTCCCATCATGGCTCAGTGGTTAACGAACCCAACTAGTACCCATGAGTATGTGGGTACCATCCCTGGCCTTGCTCAATGGATTAAGGATCCAGAATTGCCCTGAGCTGTGGTGTAGGTTGCAGACACAGTTCAGATCCCACATTGCTGTGGCTGTGGTATAGGCCAGTGGCTACAGTTCTGATTCAGTCCCTAGCCTGTGAACCTCCATATACTGCAGGTACAGCCCTAAAAAACAAAAAGACAAAATTAAAAAAGAAAGAAAAGTTTCAGAATATGAGAAAACATTCCATTCATTATTTTTTAAAAGTCTATGATAACTATAGCAGTGTGCACAAGACAAATAGAACCAAGAGGATACAGATATAGATACAGGTATAGATAAATATAGGTAAGAGGGGATTTTTAAAATTGAAATCAACTCATGATTTTGGAGGCTGAAAAATACCATGTTCTACCATCTAGAAACTGAAAACCAGAAGTGGCTGTGAGAGACACAAGTGTGAGCCCAGTTGCCACTTGGCCCCTGGCCCCTCCTGTCACAGGCATCCTTCTGGCTATGGGTTTCCACCACCCTCAGCACCAAGTCCACCACCACATGGAAGGTGCTGAGGCCCCCAGGCAGTACATGGTCTTCTGCAAGGGCCTCTCCCACATCCTGCTTGCCTTCTTTTATCTTCCCTTACTGGTCTTAGCTACTCAACATCCACTCACAGATACACTTTCAGAGCCCTGAGAAAGTGGCTGGCAGTTAACTGTGGACAAGGTGGTTGACTCCCAGGGGGTCTGGCAGCACCACACAGGAGCTGAGGACAGGGAGTCCTGCTGTCACATGAGAGTACCTGGCCTCCCTGGACTGCTGCCTTGGGCTTCTTCCACTTCCCTTAGAGCTGTTATGTAGACCCTGCCCACCCAGAGGATAAGGAAGAGGAAATACATGTTTCTGAGAATATAGGACTTCAGTTAAGATCCATGACAGTGTTTAAGCTGTGCATCCTTAAAAATCAGGACGAGCAGGATGCAATAGAAAAATGGAAGGCTACTAAAATTTTCAAGAGAAAAATGTATAAATTCACAGTCCATATTAATTTAATAGGTCAGTAAATTTTGGTATTATGAGACTGATTATAAGCAGGATGTCGAATGAGTAAGGAGCTCAATATCTTAAGGGTATGCTATGGAAGGCGTATATTTCTTCATCCCATAAGAAAAAATGATGGCAATCAGGAACTTTTAGTTTAAAAAAAAAATAGTTGTGCAAGAAACACATTCTTCAAAACCAAACAATGTAAAGTGTTTCAGGATTTTGAACAGATGGTTGGAGTATAAGAAATTGGACTCTATTTCAGTGTCCCTTGGAGGTTGCATGTAGTTCAAGACCTTGCAGACAAGAAGAAGGAAATCTAGATATTACACAAAGCATGGTGATGTATTGAATAGGATTTAAATAATCATAAAAATGTTTTTAAGAAAGAAATCAGGAAAGCCAGTGGTGTAATTAAGTCTGAGTCTAAAGGCCTGAAAACAAAGGGAACTTATGGTGTAAATCCTAGTCTAAGACTAAAACTTGAGAACCAGTACCACGCATATGTGAGGGCAGAATAAAAGTGATGTCTCAGATCCAGCAGGGAAAAAAAATTAGCCTTTTTCCACTTTTTTGTTCTTGTTAAGCACTCAGGGGATGGCATAATGCCCACCTGCATTGGTGAATACAATCACCTTTATTTAATCTACTTTAAAATGTTAATCCCTTCCAGAAACACCCTCAGAGATACACCTAGAAATGTTTTACTAGCTATCTGGACATCTCTTAGCCAGTTAAGTTTCTTAGGTGGGGAATTAGACATCACTTGCTAGGCACCACCAAAACTCCAATCAGACTTTCAATCTAGAAGGCTGATCCCTCCTCCAACAATAAGCTGCCTTGGAGACCTTAAATAGTCAACTTACAGAATGGGAGAAAATAGTTTCAAATGATGCAATGGACAAGGGCTGAATCTCTAAAATATGCAAGCAACTCATACAACTCAAAAGCAAAAAACCCAACAACCCAATGTAAAAATGGGCAAAAGACCTGAATAGACATTTCTCCAAGGAAGATATACAGATGGCCAACAGGCACATGAAAAAATGCTCCACATCACTGATTATTAGAGAAATGAAAATCAAAACTACGGGATACCACTTCACACTGGTCAGATGGCCATCATTAATAAGTCCACAAATAACAAATGCTGGAGGGGGTGTGGAGAAAAGGGAACCCTCTTGCACTGTTGGTGGGAATGTAAGCTGGTACAACCACTACAGAGAACAGTACTGAGGTACCCTAGAAAACTACATAGAACTACCACTATGACCCAGCAATCCCACTCTTGGGCATATATCCAGACAAAACTTTGCTTAAAAAAGACACATGTACCCACATGTTCATCTCAGCACTGTTCACAATAGCCAAGACATGGAAACAACCCAAATGTCCATCAACAGATAATTGGATTAGGAAGATGTCGTGTGTGTATATACACACAATGGAATACTACTCAGCCATAAAAAAGAACAAAATAGTGAAATTTTCAGCAACATGGACGGAACTAGAGACTCTCATATTGAGTGAAGAAAGTCAGAAAGAGAAAGACAAATACCATATGATATCACTGATATCTGGAATCTAATATACGGCCCAAATGAAACTTTCCACAGAAAAGAAAATCATAGACTTGAAGAATAGACTTGTGGTTGCCAAGGGGGAGGCAGAAGGAGTAGGATGTATTGGGAGCTTGGGATTAACAGATGCAGACTATTGCCTTTGGAATGGATAAGCAATGAGATCCTGCTGTGTAGCACTGGGAACTATGTCTAGTCACTTATGATGGTGAATGATAATGTGAGAAAATAGAATGTATACATGTATGTGTAACTGGGTCACCATGCTGTCCAGGAGAAAATTGACAGAACACTGTAAAGCAGCTATCATGGAAAAAAATCATTATATATAAAAAAGAAAAAAAACCCCAAAATGTTCAATTTACAAATGAACACTGTAAACCAGCTATCATGGGAAAAAAATCATTATATAAAAAAAGAAAAAAAAAACCCAAAATATAAAATGAATGGCAACCTACAAAATGTGAGAAATATTTGCAAATCATATACCTTATAGGGGTTAATATTCAAAATATATAAAGAACTCATGCTACTATATAGAAAATCAAAAACCGAAGTAATCTAATTTTTAAAAATGAGCAGAGGACCCAACTGTAAATGGACATACTCCAAAAGTCCTAGATGTTGTAGTATTTTTCTACCACTGCTATAATTAATTTCCATGAAGTTAGTTCCCTAAAACATAAAATCACCATCTTACTGCTGTGTGGGTCAGAAGTCCAATTACAAAAAAAATGGTTTGTATCATTTTTTATTAGATTCCAGTTATAAGTTATAAAAGAAAACTTAAATAGCCATTTGTCATGGATGTTTATTTACAACTTCCCTCTACCTGCTACCCAAAATCATTACCCACATTCCTAAGGAGATTGACTCCCCCTAACCCTTGAAGACTGACTTAGCACAAGAACAAACATGTGCTGAAAACAGAAACTACCCCCTTTTCCTGTATAACTAACTGCTCCCTAAGCAGAAGTGGCAGGGAACCTGAATTCTCTCTCAGTGCTCCTGGCACTCTGTTGGTCAATAAAACTCACTTGATGTGTCAGGCCTCAGGCCTCCTGCCTCTTCTTTGAGTTTCCTCTCTAACAAAGTTGACATAAAATTAACATTCACAACCACCTATGTATTGCAGAATATAATTTTCAAATATGGCTAACCCAATATTTATCCTTCTTCATTGAGAGGTAGGATTTATGTTTCCTCCACCATGAACCTGGATGGATATGTGTAACTGCCTTGACCAAATGACTCCAAAGGAAATGATACTTCATGGCTTTTGCAGCTATGTCATAAATGTCAATAGGTTTACTCTAAGTTATGCTCTCCCTTGATTAAAGTGCTTATTGTAGCCATGATGAGCAACCAAAAGTTAAAGAAACAAAATTCCACAGAGGCATTTACATGGAGAAAGTGAAGCCAATACTCCATGGCTACTTTTTCTATAAGAATATTCACCACTTTTGTGCACAAGGCAAGGGGCTGAGATTCCCAGGCTTTAGCAAAGGTATGAATGCAAGAGGTGAAAAAGTGGCATAGCTCTTAATTATCATCAGAAGATAAAGAGAGTACAACATACAGTAACAACAACACATTAAGAGGCGAGGACTAGAATTCTATTGAGAAGAGAAGAAAGATAAGTTGAGGTTTCAGTATGCCAGTTTTCTCCCCTGAAATTTTGTCAATTTCAGAAATTATATGGAATAAGAAATTAAATTAAAAAACAAAAAGTTTCTGAAAAATAGAGCTGAAACTTAGAGTTAGGTCCTCAGCAGCAAGTAATACTCTGGTGATAGGATATTAATGGATACTATACTGGTATTCCTGGATACCCAGTCCTCAAGCTGGATGACATTCATTGTTGACTAAGCTCAAGTAATGTAATTACTTAGAAGTAAACAGAACCCTACAGGCATGAAACTTAGCCAAAGTTTTGTCAGTATATTTTTGAATTAAGGCAATCAGTTTCTCATTTTATCTGCCTAGGTAAGAAGAGTGAACCTGACAACTCTAAAAAGTGAAGCAGATAAATAAAACTCACTTGATGTGTCAGGCCTCATATAAGAGGAAATTTGGGGAACCAAAATTTGTGAACCTGACTACTCTAAAAAGTGAAGTAGATAAATAAAACTCACTTGATGTGTCAGGCCACAAATAAGATAGGAAATTTTGGGAACGAGACATTAAAGACCAAGACATTTAAAATCAACTGCATATGTAGAGGAAATTAGAAAGAAAGACACTGTGCGTGACTCTGGGATGGCATAAGTTTAGAAAAGACCTAGGAAGACACTGAGTTTACACCTAAGATGTGAGTATAAGCAATCCAAAAAGCTTGATGAACTCCAAGTAGGATGAACTCAGAGACCCACAGTGAGACATATGGTAAGGGAATTGCTGAAAGACAATGACAAAAAGAATCTTGGAAGGAGAAAAGAGAAGTAAATCATCCCATACACAAGATCTTCAGTAAGATTATCAATGGATTCTCATTAAAAACCTTGTAGACCAATAGGCAGTAGAATTATATATATATATATATATATATATATATATATATATATATATATATATATTCAAAATGCTAAAAGAAAAAAAAAAGTACCAAAAATCCTATATCCAACAAAGTTTCCTTCAAAAGTGAGGGTACTCCCAGATAAACAAAAGCTGAAGGAGATCACTTCCATTAGATCTGCCCTGCATGACTGCTGAAGGATGTCCTTCAAGATGAAAGGTTATTAGACAGTAACTTGAAGCCCTATGAAGAAACAAATATTTCAGTAAAGGTGAGTAAATGGGAAATTATAAAAGCATGTATTGTTCTAACAATGATGTGCAACTCCTCTTTTTGTTTTTTACATGATTTAAAACACTAATATATTTTAAAAATTTAAAATGGTCTAAAAGTTAGAATTTTTATAACTTTGGTTTGTAACTCATTTTATTTTCTACATAATTTAAGAGATTATTGCATGAAATTATTAATTTATATTTTTGAGAAAAAAATTATAAACAAATAATTTTGTGACATCAACAAACAAAAGGCGTTGAGGTAGTGCTGTTAAAGGAGCAGAGATTTCATATGTTATTGAAGTTAAATTGATATAAATTCAAATTAGAGTGTTATAAATTTAGAATATTAAATCTGATCTCCATGGCAACCACAAATAAAATAACTTAAATAATATACACAGAAGTAAATGAGAAAAAAATTGAAGTTTTATTACAAACATAATCAACTAAACACAAAAGAAGACAGTAGTACTAACTAACTAACTAACTAAACTAACTAACTAACTAAACACAAAAGAAGACAGTAGTACAAGAAATGAGGGAACAATAACAAAAAAAGCTGTAAGACATAGAAGACAAATAGTGAAGGACAAGTCCCTCCTAATCAGCAATTACTTTAAATATAGAAAGATTAAACACTCCAGTCAAAAGACAGAGATTTATGGAATGGATTATAAGACACAAAAAAGGACTTTTTGTATAACAATATGGATAGAAAATTTAACAATTATAAACATTTATGCACATAACAAACCATCAAAATATGTAAAGCAAATCAAACAGAAGTGAAGGAAGAAATACATGGTTATACAATAATAGTTGGAGACTTCAATAAAAAACTCACCATAATATATAGAACAACCAGAGAGAAGGCAAATGAGGAAACAGAGGGCTTGAAAAACTTGATGAATAACTAGGTCTAAAAGACCTATAAAGAACACATACCAAAAAAAAAAAAAAATACATATTCTTCTCAAGTACACATGAAGTATTTTCCAATATTTACCATACGTTAGGCCACAATTTAACTCTCCAGATATTTAAAAAGATACAGAGTTCCCATCATGGCTCAGTGGTTAATGAACACAACTAGTATCCATGAGGACTCTGGTTTGATCCCTGGCCTTGCTCAGTGGGCTAATGATCCCGTGTTGCCATGAGCTGTGGTATAGGCTGTTGGCTATAGCTCCGATTCAACCTCTCACCTGGGAACCTCCATATGCCATGGATGTGGCCCTAAAAAGACAAAATAAATAAATAAATAATCTTTAAAAATATATTTAAAAACATAGAATTTATTCAAAATATTTTCTCCAAATACAAGATGAAATTAAAAATCAATAATAAAAGGGGAAAAATTTCATAAACTTAAAAATTAAGCAACACCAAAAGATTTTATTTTTGTCTTTTTGCCTTTTCTAGGGCCACTCCCTTGGCATATGGAGGTTCCCAGGCTAGGGGTCAAATCAGAGCTGTAGCCACCGGCCTACGCCAGAGCCACAGCAACGCGGGATCCGAGCCGCACCTGCAACCTACACCACAGCTCACGGCAACGCCGGATCGTTGACTAACTGAGCAAGGGCAGGATTGAACCCGCAACCTCATGGTTCCTAGTCGGATTCGTTAACCACTGCGCCACGACAGGAGCTCCCAACACCAAAAGTTTTAAACAACAAAGGAATCAAAGAAGAAACTATGAGGGAAATTAGAAAACAGAGATGAATAAAAATTAAAATATAACATACCAAAACTTACAGACACAGAGTAAGCAGTGCTAAGGGGACATTAGAGGTATAAACAATTACACTAAAAAACAATTGAAACCTCAAATTGGCAACCTAGATTCTTTATATCTTAAATAATTAAAAAAGAAATAACTAAACATGAAGTCTTAGAAAGAAGGGAATAATAAATATTAGTGTAGAGATAAAAAATAGGTAATAGAAAAATCATAGAGAAAATCAAGAAAAACAAAAGTTGGTTCTTTGAAAAGATCAACAAAATTGACAGACCTTTAGCTAGATGGATGCAAAAAAGGAGAAAATATTCAAATTACCAAAATCGGAAGTCAAGTTGGGGATTTTGCTAATGATTTTACAGAAATCATTTACTAATGATTTCTACAGAAATAAAAGGGTTATAAAAGTACAATGAGCACTCTGAGCCAAAAAATTGAATTACCTGGATGAAATGGACAAACTCCTAGAGACATTTAAATAACCTAGATGAATGGATAAAGAAATAGAAAATCTGAACCGACCTTTAACTAGTAAGGAGGTTGAAATAGTAATCAAAAATTTCTCATCAAAGAAAAATCTTAGAGCTGATGGCTTCACAGGTAAATTCTACTAACATTTCAAGAAGAACTAATTTAAAATTTTCTTAAACTTTTCCAAAAAAACTGAAGAAAATGAACACCAAAAAGTAAATTAAGAAAACAATTCCAGTTACTATATCATCAACAAGAAAGAAAATACTAAAAAAAATTAACCTAGGAGCTAAATGATTTGCAAAATTGAAAACTACAAATATTGCTAAAAGAAATGACACAAATAAGCAGAAATAGAACCAGCCTTCAGGAATTAGAAGTATTAAGAGTATTAAGTTGTCAGTACTACCCAAAAAATGTATAGATTCAATTCAATCCTTATCAAAATTCCTGAGTTCCCTTCATGGCACAGTGGAAATGAATCCAGCTAGCATCCATGAGGACATGGGTTCATGAGCATTGCCGTGAGCTGTGGTGTAGGTCGCAGACTAGGCTCAGATCCAGTGTTGCTGTGGCTGTGGCACAGCTCTGAATCAGATGCAGCTCTGATTCGATCCCTAGCTGGGAACCTCCATATGCCATGGGAGCAAAAAAATAATAGTAATAATAATAAGTTTAAAAATCAATTTTAAAATACCTTAAAAAATCCCAATGATGTTTTTTGGAGAAATTGAAAAACTCATCATAAAGCTCATACAGAATCTACAGAACCATGAGTAGCCTTAACAATCTTGAAAAGGAAGAACAGAGCTGGAAGACACACACTTGCTGATTTCAAAATTTATTACAAAACTATAGTAAATCCAAAGAGTGTGGTACTGGCATTAAGACAGACACATAGACTGATAAAATAGAACAAAGTTCAGAAATAAATCCTGATATATGTGACATCAAATTCACTTCTATGACTACCAAAAATAAATGAGGTCATAACTAATCAACAGACATGTTATGTTAATACCTATAGTGGCTTCACTGTTTAGAGACAAAACCTAGAGTCAATCAAAATGTGTATTGGAGATCCTGCTCTGGTACAGTGGGTTAAGAATCTGACTGCAGCAGCTCAGGTCTCTGTGGAGGTGTGGATTCTATCCATGGCCCAGCATAGTGAGTTAAAGCATCTGATGTTGCCACAGCTGCACTGAGGTAGCAGACATAGCTCAGATTCACTCCCTGGACTGGAAACTTCCCTATGCCATGGGTGTGGTCATAAAAAATTGTGTATCATCAGTAAAATGAATAAATACATTTTAGCATAATCATTAAGTGAAATGCTGAACATCAAAAAAAAAAGAATGAAGTAATACTTTGTCTACTGCATAATAATATTCAATATGTGCTTTATAATCTAACTTATATAAAGTCTTTAAAGGTATAGCTATTTTATGATGTCGATTTTCAGAATATTTTTGCAGATAAGTTAGATATCCTGAACATTATAGTAGCCGCTGAGATATTGAAAATATTTTACATGGGTGTACAGCTTTTAACCTTGTAAAAATTTACTGGACTATAGATTTATGATATGTGCAATTATTATATGTATGTTATATATTGAATAAAACATTACAGGAGTTCCTGTTGTGGCTCAGTGGAAAAGAATCTGACTAGGATCCACGAGGATGGAGGTTCAATCCCTGGCCTTGCTTAAGAATCAGGCGTTGCTGTGAGCTATGGTGTAGGTCACAGATCTGCCTGGATCCTGCGTTGCTGTGGTTGTGGTGTAGGCCAGCAGCTACAGCTCCGATTTGACCCCTAGCCTGGGAACCTCCATACGCCATAGATGCAGCCCTAAAACAAAATAAAATAAAATAAAATAAAATAAAATAAAATAAAATAAAAACATTACAAAGTCTTCCTGGCTTGTATTCACTCAGCCATGTTTTCAGTAGGCTCCATGAAAGCCGTATCTGTAAGGGCTGGTGAAATAACATGTACCACCCAAATTTGACATACTGTGCCCAGATCCAGCCAAACGCTGTCATGAAGGATTTTGAATCCAATGTGGCTATATTTTCTAATATGTTAAGGAAGATACAAATTTTAATTTTTTTATGAAATTTTCTACTTTTAAATTTCTGTTTACCCCCCAAAACAGTGGCCAGCATAAAAACTGTGAAATGTTTGTCCAGGAGCATAAGGTTTTTTTTTTGTTTGTTTTGTTTTGTTTTTTTCTCTTTTTGCCATTTCTTGGGCCGCTCCCGTGGCATATGGAGGTTCCCAGGCTAGGGGTCCAATTGGAGCTGTAGCCACCAGCCTAAGCCAGAGCCACAGCAACGCAGGATCCGAGCCGAATCTGTGAACTACACCACAGTTCACGGCAACGCCGGATTGTTAACCCACTGAGCAAGGGCAGGGATTGAACACTCAACCTCATGGTTCCTAGTCGGATTCGTTAACCACTGCGCAGGGGCATAAGTTTTATGCTCACTGTAATCTTAAAAATCCTGAAAATAGATTTATTTCCTTTGCAATTGTTTTTGGAAGAAATGTATACCTGCCCTTTTGCATTTGCTTAAGCAACCTCTGGGCAGTGTTAGGAAGCTGGATTTTTTTTTTTTTAATCACGGCATATTTCCCTTGCTTGTACTTTGGCTTTCACGAGTCATTTACATTCTTTTTCCCAAATTAGCTGACTGTCAATGAATGCCATTCTGTACTGAATCATCAATATGGAATGGTTGTAATCCAATTATTTGTCAGGGGATATAACCTCAACTCTGCTATTCCTCAACATTTATGAAAAGCACAGTTGAGAGGACACAATATTTATGGAGAAATTTCTGGATGGTAAGCAGTGTACTCATATCTCTAAATGCTTTAATAGCTATCCATAAATTATTCCATACTATAAGTCCACCAGCAGCTTAGACCACATAATTTTACTACCTCCTAGTACAATAGCATTTACAGATTGCCTTTTGGAAAAACGCCATCATCACACAGTGAGGGATAGTAAAAGAACATCCCTAAGTTATTAGTTGCTTTTATGCTACATACCACTTTTTCTGTGACATATCCCCACAAAAATGTCTCTCTGAACTCAGTATCAGAAAAAGATGTGATGGTAACTGGATTGCTTTTGCGTCCTGGACTCTGATTCAAATGTTTTCTTGCTTCTCAAAAGAAGAGTACCTGTGACTATATCCATATATAGAAAAATAGATAGTAAATGTTGAATATGGATATTTCCTGGAAAATTATTTGCACTCAAATATTTATAAAAAAATGAACTTTTGTGCTCTCAAAACACTTTGTCATTATAGGAGTTCCCGTCGTGGCGCAGTGGTTAACGAATCCGACTAGGAACCATGAGGTTGCGGGTTCGATCCCTGCCCTTGCTCAGTTAGTCAACGATCCGGCGTTGCCGTGAGCTGTGGTGTAGGTTGCAGGTGCGGCTCGGATCCCGCGTTGCTGTGGCTCTGGCGTAGGCCGGTGGCTACAGCTCCGATTCAACCCGTAGCCTGGGAACCTCCATATGCCGCGGGAGCGGCCCAAGAAATAGCAACAATAACAACAACAACAACAACAAAAAAGACAAAAGACAAAAAAAAAAAAAAAAACTTTGTCATTATGGACATAAATAAATTTATCAAAATTCACTGTCTTCAGTTTGATAGTTCACTATTTTTGTTTGTAGTTTATTTTGTTCAGCAGACAGTTTAGAAGCATAAATGGGAAGAATAAGTTTAAAGCCAGTAAAAACACACAGGATAATTTAAAATATAAAGTAGATACACAATAATAAAATGTATTACACACATGGAATAATTCCTGATATAACCTCCAAAAATTTTGACAAGGAATATAAGAGCATTAATCAATCATACCAAGACATTTGGTAGAAAACATACTCAAATGCCTACATAAAATATGTATTGTCATAAAAATGAATTCTGATTCAACAAACCCTGAAGTATGACAACCTGGATATATAATTCTTCAAAAATAACTATTAAGCATTTTTGGCTTCTGGTGCAGAGAAGGACTAAGTCAAGTATATTAAGTGTGACAGTAAAGACTGACTTACACAATTGTCATTTTACAGTATAGTATTTCAAGCTGGAAATTTCATTTACTAACGACGGAACAGAGTGTGGCTATTTTGAATTCACAGGAAAAGATTACTGAGTTAAAACTGCGTATGTGAGAGGTAATGACAAAAAAAGTAAAAGCTTCAAAAGACTAAGAATAGGATACCAACAATATGTTGGACTTCTATTAGAATCAAACATCACATTAACAATACCAAATGCAAAAAGATCTGTATGTTCAGATTACTAAGGGCAATTGATTATGAACCCATGATTCCAAGACAAATCAAATCAGGCAAAATAGACATTGACATATACAAAGTCAAAAGTCAGCTTCCTTTTCAAATTTTCCTCAAGAAATACTCAGGGATATATTCCTTCAAATAGTAAAGGAATGCAAAGTGATAAAGATATTAGATATAAGGGCCTATAGATTTATTTTATTTTATTTTATTTTTTACTTATTTATTTTTTTTGTCTTTTTTTTTTTTTTTTTGGTATTTCTTTGGGCCGCTCCCGCGGCACATGGAGGTTCCCAGGCTAGGGGTCCAATCGGAGCTGTAGCCACCGGCCTACACCAGAGCCACAGCAACGCAGGATCCGAGCCGCGTCTGCAACCTACACCACAGCTCACGGCAACGCCGGATTGTTAACCCACTGAGCAAGGGCAGGGACTGAACCCGCAACCTCATGGTTCCTAGTCGGATTCGTTAACCACTGCGCCACGACGGGAGCTCCCAGGCCTATAGATTTCTGAGTGTGGATGAAAAATAAATTTCAGGGTCACAGCTGAGTAGCAAGGTTACCATGCATGTATGTAACTGAACTTTAAAAAGCAGGTAATGGGATTCCTAGGCAAAAAAAATAGAAAAAATTAAAAAAATAAAAGATTTATGTAATAAATCTTCTGAAGAATAAGCCAGATACTCTTAGCCATCAGATGAATAAAATCCCAAATGAGAAAGTTAGAAAAGCAATTGGAAAATCTAGAAAAATAAATTCGATATTTCAATTTATAAAAGTAATGTTTCAATTATAAATCAAAGTAAACTGTGATACAATTTTGAACAATGTGAAGAATGTAAGAGAGAATGCACTTAATTTTTTCCCCTGGGTCATTCACTTAGAGTAACAGATTTAGTTGATTTTGGCTATATCCCTTTTTGTGAAGTTTTAATGTTATATTTTGTGCATAAATTAATGTTTATATCACATAATAGTGTAAATGCCATTCACTCATTTTCCCTTTTAAAATGCAGTGGGCTGGCATTGCCACACCTGTGGCATAGGTCGCAAATGAGGCTCAGATTGGATCCCTAGCCTGGGAGTTTCCATATGACGTGGGTGTGGCAAAAAAAGGAAAAACAATTCCTTGTTATTATTCCAGTTAGGAAATATCCAAAATTAAGATAAGGACATATATGCATGCTACATAAAGTCCACCAAGAGAATTAAAGAATAACTTTTAGAAGTGGTTACTTTTAGTAGGATATAAATGAGGATGATATAAAGCAGACATTTTTATCTTTAATTTTATCGCCCTCAGCTCTGCGTAATCCTTTTTTATCCATTTGAATATGTCGATCAACATCAAAAAATATTTATGAAGCATGACAATTTTAGCACTAATACAACATGCATAAAAAAAGAATATTTCTATGTTTGTTAATCTCCTTCCGGATGAGCTATAAAATCATCTTGGCAGATAACGGCACCACAATAAAAGAATAGCTGGTGAAACCTGGGGCTATAGATGTGATTCAGTTGAATATGAAAGCATAATGCTATCAAAATGCTTTTTAATATACTCCTAAGACATAGATATATTTAAATAATTGGTTGTTAAATGAAGGATAATATTTTTACATCAAAGTTTAGGAAAACATTAGTGATCAGACCACTTTATAGAACTTTAATGAAGATATATTTTAAAAACAGTGCTTAATTTTAAAATCAATGAACACACTTTCAAACGATATAACTTTAAATCACTTTTAAAATAATGTGTGGATATGTCTGCAGAGGGGACTACTACAAGAGGTATAACATATTTCAACAGCATTTGCAGACCAAATGTACTAGTTGCCTCTACATCAGTTATGTCAACAGCTTACTCCCAGGTTTCTACAATGTGGACAATATCAGCGTTGTAAAAATGGTGCAGTTTGTTAAAATAAGTGACTAGTTTATTGATCTTTGTGGAGATTTTTATGAACAACTAAGATGATTTTCTCTAATACTTAGCATAGAATTTATCACGGATTTGCAAATTCATCATTTAATTGCACCTGACAATATCACAGCAGTGACAATTAAGTATGAGTGGTAGATGAAGATGGTTGATTGCTTAAGTCTCCTTTACACATGATGAAAAGTTAAAACTTTAGTTCTAAACAAGAAAAGTTAAAACTTTAGTTCTAAAACAAGAAATATCATCAGTCAATTTTCTTCAGCTAAAATCCTTTAATGAGCATGTCTCTGAATAGGAAAAAAACATCTTAACTCCTGATTCATGGAAACTTTGATTGAATCATATGGCAGAACAAACTGTGTCTCCAGTCAAAAAAAAAAAATGCACTACTTAATACTTTGCTAAAACTATGCTTTTCTTTTAAGAAATATGGGAGGCCAATTTCTCACACTACTCAAAGAAGCCTTACTCACACTGGGCAATTATAATTCTAGATTAAAATATGTTTAATTTGTTAAATGGATGATTTACCTGGTAGAAAAATAGAAAATATTCTCAGAGGCAAAAAACAAAAACAAAAACAAAAAGACAAGAAAAAAAGAAGGGTGGAAGAAGGGAAGAAGGAAGATACGAAGAAAGGAAGGAAAGGAAAAGTGTGAATTCAAAAAGGTAAGCGGGTAAGAGGCCATGAACATCCCGAGGTTACTTACCAGAGGTGGAGAAGAAACCATAATTTCAACAATAGCCTGGGACACAGAAGACAAAGCCTAATGGCTAGGATCGGGGGGCTCAGATCTGAACTTTTTATGTAAAAGCAGCTATCTCAAAGGGTGATATAGCATACCAATGGAAAATGTCATAGAAACAGGAACTATTCTAACTTTCTCTACGGATTACTTACTGCTTTGCCTTTGGTATTATGGGGTTGGATTGCTCATGTGCATTTTTGAAGTCATCTGAGAATGTAGTGAAATTTTAAATCTGATTTTGTGTCTACACCTGGACTATCTCCTTTCCAGGATTTTCCCAAACTTCAAGGCAGCCCCAGACTTGTGCTTTTCAGGGAAATAAGATGTCTGATTTTTATGTGAGTGCTTTCTCTCAGTGGGCTCAAATTTGGAAGTATATCCAGTGAGCTAGCCAATTAAGTGCAGGTTTTATTTTATCTAGGGTAAGTCTGTTCTTTTAAGGGTGGTGTTACCTCCACTTTTAACCTTCTTTCACTTACTCTTTAATGTCTTCAAAAGGTTATTCTTCATATTTTTTTATAAATTTGTATTTATTTCTTAAGTTCCTTTGCCATTATAGAAGTAGAACGTTATTTTTAAAAGCTATGTTGTCCTTTCTAGAATAACATAAATATAATTAAATAACTCTCATTTTAAACACACTTTAATGACTGCCACATATTCAATTGCATAAATATATAATGTCAATGGCAAACGCTATTTCAATTGCTATTTGATAATGAAAACAGTACACATATGGTCCTAAATCTTGAGAACATAAATATATACATAATGTAAGGAATTTATCATTTCCTTTAAATGTCAAACATTTGCTATTTTTTGAATTATAAATAATATTCCTCTTATAAGACTTAGTTTCACTGAAGAGTAGGTGACTTGTGAAGCAAAGTAAATCTATAAGATCATTATAAACAGTTTCCAGAGATGCTGAAGGAGGTTATCCATCTAGACAATGAAAACTGCTGTTTTTTTAAAAAATTATTGAAAAGTATTTTCTGTATCATGCTGCTTAGGGTAAAAATATTTACCTTACTATTCTAATTTTCTAAACAGCATGCTGATTTTACATGACCCTACTGATGCAGAAGTAATTGGTAATTCAGAACAATAAATAATGCAAAGTTCTCGAACATCAACATTTTTGTCTCAGTTTAGGTAATCACCTAGATTTTTTTCTTCTTACATTATTGTTCCTTAATATGGATTAAATAACTGAATATTTGCTAACTGAATATTTTCAGTAATACAATATACATTATTGGTTAGTAAAATGTATATTCTGAGAGGCCCTCTAATCTCAGAGTTCACAATGCAGAATTGTTGAGTTAAATTATTTTTGAATTGTTTGTTAATGAGAAATAAGGTAAGGATTAATGTGATGAACAGTGATGTGAGAGAAAGTAGCACAAAATAATTATACAAATTCCATAGTTCTGGATTAGAAAAAAAGTTTTTACTTTAACACTGATAGGGGAAAGATACGAAGAAGAGTAGTATGGTTTTTAATTTAACATCAACTGCTCTTTAGTTTTTATAAGCAGAAGCATCTCTGCTTATAAAACCACTGACTTTCCTTTTACAATTATTACTAAGAAGCAAGTTGCTTGAAAATACTCATTATTAGTCAAGGTTCTTAGTAACTTATTGATTGTTCATGATATCTAGGAAAACTGATGAGAAGTTCATAGAGCTGTATCCAAAGACAAATGACTGAATAAGCTCTGTTTCATTCTGGAGAGCCTGTCCTGTGAAAATACCACTTTTATCACCTTTGGGCAGAGATGCCACAGAGGACAGAGCTCACACAACTAATGTGAGCTTCTGCCAGAATTTCTGTCACTTCCACCTAGAGGAATCTGAAGAAGATGCATATCTTGCAATATATCAAGAAGTAGCTGCTGCATTGTAGAAATTCAAATTTGGGAATGAAAATGTGTGATGGACAAATCTGTCATGTGATGTCAGTGTGCAGCATCATATAGCCACAAGGCTGGGAAAGTATTTGGCTTCTTCAACTTTTACAGCAGAAGGCAGGCTCTCCTCCCTTCATAAAGTGGGAAATTCCCAGAGCTGAAAATGTGATTCAGATGCTAGTTAGTCAAAAAAAAAAAAAAAGTAAATCTCCACTGTGGGTGGTCTAGATTAAATTCAATGCACCATTGACTAAAACTAATAACAAATAATCATATCTACAAGCTTAAAGCTAATTTAAAAATCCTAATTGCCTCTAATTTTGTTTTAAAGGAAGTCTATTGAAATAATTTCCATAAAGCATGATGTATTGCGCAGGAACTCTTTGAAAGTAATAATGCATTTGGGTCCCAGGAAAAGAAGTGTTATCCAAAGAGAAGTATCTTTTGGTTCTTTGGCAATGTCTCCTCCATGTGAATAGTCTTTTTTAATAAATTCTTTCTTTTCTGCAGGTACATCTGTGAGTTTTTATATTTCTAGTTTGAAATATTTTCGCTTTTTTTTCTTTATTCTTGTCTGTTAGTTCTTCAAGACAGCCACAAATATATATTGGTGGTAAGAACATAGAATGGTCTTCCTAACATTGAACTGGCTATGTATAATCAATCTGTTGAATCAGGATACTATCTAAACTCTGCAATTTCAACTATGTTTATGCAGAACTTTCTTTATGTGAATTCACACTTCATTATATGTGGTGAAAAGTATCTGTTTTTCTGATGTCCAAATTAATCTATTTTATTTCATTCAATCTGCTAGATAATGATGATTTTTCTTTTGGTTACCTAAGAGCATTCCTTATTAAGTAAGCAATTAATGGAAGGTTATCTAGAAGATGCAAATCTAGCATCTATTCTATAAAAGTCAAGGATAAAAAAAGAAGTTATTTAAACATAAGCAAGACTCAAACTTTTATGATTTACGTGCTATTTCAATTATTTTGCAGTTTCTTGCTTTAAATTTTATAACTATATAGTGATTCTAAGTTAAAAACATATACATATATATACATATCTTCATTAAAAACAATATAAATATTAAATATTTTATGCAAGGAAATATTCTACAATAATTTGTAAAAGGTGGTAATATTCCCAAATAAAGAGGTCAAACACATTCTGCTAATTTTCTCTTGTATATAATTATATTTGTTCAAACTTGTCCTAAAGGTTTCTCCATGGAATTTAACTTCCATGCTATTTAATTTCATCTTCATAGCCTTGTCTTTTGCCTTTAAGCCTAATCAATATTTTCAACTTCATATTTCTCAAATTTCTAATGCATACCCTAATCTAAATCATGCTCTCATTGACTTTACATTCTAATGATTATGATATCCCTTCAAGGTATGTAAAAGTTGATTATAGGAAGCACTGTCTGAAATACTTACCACATTTAGACCCTGAAATAACCACATCACAATGCAGTTAAAAGGATTGCTTCCACAATTCTCACAACTTTGTTTCAGAAAATAAGACTTTCACTTTTCTTTTTGAACATGGCTAAAAACATTAACAACATCAATTATGTTCAAGACACTTTTCTCATGGGAAGAATTGATATGGGTGTTTACAAAACATAAAATTAAAAACACGTATAAAAGACTCTTGGCATCTCGGACTAGCAAAACTTTAAGTTAAATCCTTAAACATTAGGTAAAAGAGAAGAAGGGGACACAAAAATAATTAGTTTTCTACTATTTGCTCAAATTGCCTGCATATATATTTGTTTTATTTTCCAACTGGCTTATAAACTCTTCAGCTTTTGACTCTCTCTCTCTCTCTCTCTCTCTCTCTCTCTCTATATATATATATATATATATATATATCCTGCCATATTATAGGCAGTTTAGTAAACAAAATGTTTGTTTGTCTATTATTTATTTACATTTGAGGAAATAAGACTTTTTTTTTACTTCAATTTCATCCAAGTTTGTAGCCCAGTTCATTCAGCTAGGAAGGTGTGGGCATTACATGATAAGTCTTAGAATTATATTCACTTTGGCTCACAGTATTTTTTAAGCATGTTCCTCAACTTAGGTTTGCATTGTTTCCTTATGATCAGATCCAGTTTAGGCATTTTATCAAGAATATTGTATGAGAAATTTTGTGTTTATTTCACTGCATCTTATCAGGTGTGTATGATATCAGCTTGGCACTTTATCTGTGATATACACTCTGATTACTTAGCTAAGTAAGGTGTAGACTATTCAATTTCTCCATTGTTAAACAAGTTTTAGTCCTGTTATGATAAATGAATGATCTGAGGATAAGATCATTTTAAATGTGATTTCATTTACATTTATAAGCAGCTTTTCTTGACAGGAATTTTTGATTAAGTTGCCTTCAGTTCCAAAACAAACCTCTTGTTGCTTTCAAACTTAATGTGCTCTGTCCCGAACAAAACATATGAAAATATAATTTAAAGCACAGTTTTCACAGACACGGTACAATACATTCACTATACACAGTATAACAAAATATTCCCATCCTTACCTGTTTAGTAATACTGTCACAATGAATAAGGAAATAGAAACTGGAGTTGGTTTTATAGTTGAAAGAAATTTTGACATGCACAGTGACTATTTTATGACTATAAATGCTATAAGCAATTGTCCTTTAGTGTTATCAGCCACTAAGGATTCCTGCTTGAGTTGGTTATTATTAGGATGATTGCAAAATGAGGATATTTAACTTTATTATTCCATTTGCATTATTTTTGATAATATCTTATTTTTTAACTTCTGTAGTATGTGTATATGCATGTTTGCATATGTTAATGTTATGTCTGTTTCCTAATACCAAGAGAATAGTTCACACATTTTCAATATTTGATAAAATAATAGCTGAAAAATTATAACACAATAGCATTGTTTGCTTCATTTATTAGGAGTCAAGGTGAAAATAGTTTTCTAGGTTTAAATGTCATATTTATATGTTTTTGCAAAACTTTGGTTAATATTTTCCTATTTTTGTTTTTTTACTGGATTTCTATTCCCTTACTAGCCGCAGTTTTTAAGTTTTTAATATTTCAAGGATATTATTTTATGATAAATGTGGCAAATAGTTTCTCCTATTTGTCATTTGATATTTGGTTTTGTATGGAATATTTTTTTCTATTTCCCCTAAGTAGTTGAATTTAATTTTTTATTGCATCTAGATTTTTTTCTTAGTTAAAATACTTTTCATTATACCTGTGTTATAAGAGAACTAACATTTACTTTCTTCCAATACTTTAAGGGCTTTGCTGTTTAGATTTCTGATACATATGTAGTTATTCTTTTGTGTGTGGTGTGAGGGATGGATATAGTTATGACTATTTTTAAGTATCTACTACAGAGATTGAATGGCATTGTTCTACTGTCTAGATCAGATTTTTTTTTTTGCCAGTTGTTTTTGTCAGTATTTAGTAGTCACAGTCTCTTTGAAAATGTGATAACATGATCTCTCAAAGAGTGTTTTCAGACAACAGTTCTACATGTAATTTCGAGAAGTTTTTAGAAATCCTTACAGTCATTCATGAATCACTAGGATTCATGAAGCATAGTGGAACAAGAAAACAGAAAGGATACCTTCATAGGGTATTTTTTAGAATAAGCTTCTCCTTTCTATAGATGGATCCAGAGTGCATAGTACCATGGGGGTAGTGAAAATGCCTTATCTTCCAATGCCACATGTTTTCACTGAAAATGGGAATAAAAAGTGATGAAATTATAAGAATACTATTGCCCTCAGAAAACTGAACTCAGACATTTTGCCATTGAGTCTTAATATCATTGTCAAAGTAATTTTAAGTGTTTCTTGTTAAAATACAAGACATAAGACTGTGTACATTAAGGATAAAAATGTTCTAACGCAAATTTGTGGTTGTTCTTGCAGTCTGCATATAAAAGTTCTGAATACTGCACATTTAAATATGAAAATAAATCTAGATATAAAATCAATCAATTCTGTATCACTTATTTTTATGTGCCACTTTTTTATAATTTTTTAAATTATAGTTCATTTACCTTTTATGTGCTATTTTTAAAATTTATTTTAACATTTTTCTATAACTTCTTTCTATATAAAATATCCACTTTTCCAATCAATTGGTAACATTTATGAATTGCTACTCCTTCCTTTTAGTTAAATAATTGTGTGTTGGAAATTGGTTTTTGATCAATAATTTTTGTTAATAAGTTCTGCAGTGTTTAAGAGACTAAGAAATCAAAAATTATATTTAAAGTATTGTGTTTCCTTATGTGATGACAATTGTTTTGTCTTATTCAGGTAACATGAGTTCTAGTCAGCCAAAAGTGTAACAGGTATACATCAGCATTTCTAATATCATGTATGCATCCTTGCTAAATAGAAACTATTTCTTACAATGCCTTTCATATAATATATGCTTAAGGATTACCTTCATGGGTAAATTGAAATCTAACATAAAAAAGACACATACACAAATATGAGACACTAATTATTCTTTCTATGTTTACTAAGTATAATAGAAAAAATTAACTAGGTATGTTATGTCCAACTAGTATTTATTACAATCGCATGACAAAATAGCTTTGACAGGAGTTCCCACTGTGGCTCAGCAGTAATGAACCCAACTAGTACACATGAGGATGCGGGTTGAATCCATGGCCTTGCTCAGTGGGTTCAGGATCCCGTGTTGCTGTGGCTGTGGTGTAGGCCAGCAGTTGCAGCTCTGATTTGACCCCAAGCCTGGGAGCCTCCATATGCTGCAGGTGCGGCCCTAAAAAGTAGCAACAAAAAAAATAGCTTTGACAGTTGCCTTATTTTAACGTTGTGATTCTTAACACTTTCCTTTCATTCGGCTCTATAGATTTTGCAATTCTGGTACAGTAAAAGGTACTTTATAGTAAGCAAATCCTCAATCTCAGAAGAACGCTTAACAAGCGTTCATTCCTGCTGTGTTAAGTAACAATGTCTGTAATTCTTTTTTCTTCCAATACATTTCTGTGGATCTCTAAAGTAAAAAATCAAGATATGAAATTATGTGGGTAAACTGATATTAATTTTTATTTTGGGCTTTTTCTCTATAAAGTAGGCAAATATATCTCCTTTGATAATAAAAGTGATTTTTATATATTATTTTTTTAATTTATGAATTAAGCCCCTCTAGGTTGCTAAAGAATTTTACTTCACCACGTTATCACTCATAATATCATGGAATGTTGGGATGAAAATAACTTACTAGTTTTGTTTGTTTGTTTGTCTTTTTAGGGCTGCCCCCATGGCATATGCAAGTTCCCAGGCTAGGGGTAAAATAGCAGCTGTAGCTGCCAGCCTACATCACGGCCACAGCAAGGAAGAATCAGAACCGCATCTTTGAACTACACATTTCATGGCAATGCAAGATCCTTAATTCACTGAGTGAGGCCAGGGATCAAACCTGAGTCCTCATGGATACTAGCTGGGTTTGTTACCACTGAGCCATGACGGGAATTCACACTTACTAGTTTTTATTTCAATCACGAGAATATATAGCATTAACATTTTTTAACCTTGTGAGCAAGGCATCAATAAAGCCAAGCTCAGACTTTCTGAGTTGGACTGCAGTCATTTTTCTCATGAAAAATAATTCTTGATAAAGGTGTCTCTAATAAGAGAACTATCTGGACATAAGGATCATATAAACTCCCAAAAACTAAAGATTTTCAAATTCTTAGGTGTAATCCAAAACCAGCTGAAGCATTCTATAAATCAAGATCTAGTAACCTGAACTTAGAAGTAGCTTTTCCCACAATTCTGATGCTTCTCTACTTCCCATAAAGTATCCTGCCTCTTAGAGATGATGTAATGACCACTAATCATTCTTCATCTTCCAGAAATATATCGGAAATAAAAAGTCATTAAAAGCCCAAAATACAATAATACTGATCTTATATTTCCTTCTGTTGTTAACTTTACCAAAATTCTTTATTTCTTCATGTGGCTTCAAATTGCCGTCTTGTGTTCTTTTGTTTCATACTGAAGGAATGCTTGTGGCTTTCCTGTTGGGCAGGTCTGTTAGTCACAAATTCTCTCAGCTTGATTTACTTGGAAGGGCTTAATTTATCCCTCATTTTAAAGGATAGCTTAACCAGACATAGAATTCTTGGTTGACAGTTGTATTTTTTTTTCTTCTTAATACTTGAAGTGTATCATCATATCACCTTCTGACCTTTATGGTTTCTGCTGAGAAACCAGCTTTCAATCTTTTGAAGGTCCCTTATATTGATGGATTGCTTCTCTCTTGCTGCTTTCAAGTTTTTGCTTTTTGGTCTTTGTCTTTTGATAATATGCTTATAATATGTCTCAGTGTGGTTCTCTTTGCATTTATTGTTCTTGGAATTTGTTGACCTTTTTGAATGTAGAGATTTATGACTTTTATAAAACTTGAGAGGTTTTCCACTATTATTTCTCAAATATTCTTTCTGCTCTTTTCTCTCTCTCCCTTCCTTCTGTGGTTTGTTATGTATATCTTGTTAGGCTGGATGGGATCCCACAGGTCTCTTAGGCTTGGTTCATTTTTCTTCATTCTCTTTTTCTTTCTACGCCTCAGAATAAATAATTTAAACTCCCCTATCTTCAAATTCATGGATTCTTTCCTCAGCCTTTGCAAACCTTATCTTGTAACTCTCAAGTGAGTTTTTCACTTCAATTATTGTACTTTTTGGCCCAAAATTTTCAATTTTGTTTCTTTTTTATATTTTCTATCTCTTTGTTGAAATTCTCTATTTGTTCTCCTCATTTCCTTTAGCTCTCCATCCCTGGTTTCCAATAGTCTTTGAATATATTTAAGACAATTGATTTAAGTCCAGTTTTAATTTGTGTATTCCCACAATGTTATTTCCATAGGGAATTTTTTCTTACTCTGATAGCCCTTTTTTGTTTATTTTTATGCTTCCTAATGTTTTGTTGAAAACTTGACTTTTTAATTTTCTATTTATTTTTATTATCTATCTATCTATTTATTTATTTTTGCTTTTTAGGGCCATATCCATGGCATATGGAAGTTCCTAGGCTAGGGGTCAAACTGGAGCTACAGCTACTGGCCTGTGCCACAGCCACAGAAACATGGGATATGAGCCATATCTGAAAACTACATCACAGCTCATGGCAATGCTGGATCTCTGACCCATTGAGAGAGGTTAGGGATTAGACCCACATTTTCATGGATACTAGTCAGATTTGTTTCCACTGCCCCATAAAGGGAACTTCAAAAACTTGACCTTTTTAATATTATAATGTGGTAACTCTAAAAATCTGATTATTTCCCCTCCTCAGAGTTCATTTTTTGCCTTGCTTTGTCTATGGATATTTGTTTCTACATTATTTTTGAGAAGTTTCCATTCTTTGTCATGTGTAGCCTTTGAATTCTTGGGTCTTTAGCTTGTATTCAACTGTGTTTTGACATAGGCTTCTATCAATACCAGGAACCAAAAAAAGATGTAATAGATATATGGAAATTAAAAAAAAAAAAAAAGATCTCTTTAGTCTTGAGGATTTACTCTGTGCTTGGGCAGTCATTTAACACTTAGACAATCTATTTTCTATTTACCAATATGCCTTAGCTTTCTTTCTTTTATTTTTCTTTTTATGGAGGTCACCAGGCCAGAGATCTATCCGGGCCTTCAGCTAGGACATACACCACATCCATGATGACACTGTATCTGAGCCACATCTCTGACCTATGCCATAGCTTACAGCAACACTGGATCCTTAACCCACTGAGCAAGGCCACAGATTGAACCCAGATCCTCATAGAGACAATGTTGTGTTTTTAACCCAATGAGCCACAATTGAACTCCCTGCCTTAGCATTTAATTATTGCTTTCACTGAATCCAAAGATCAGCCATGGGTGAAAATATCAAGTATTTCTGGTCTTTTCTGAACATGTGTCCTACTTGGGGATTGCATGTGGCTTTGTAAATTCCCCTGCATGCATAAGTGCTTTTGAGTTCTTAGTTTGCCAAAGACAATTTCTTCCCAAGTGTCCATCCCCAGGCAGTCACTGCCCTTGTTCACCTCATCTGAAATATTTTGCCTCAGGCAGCTACATGTTGGCTTTTTGTTTTACCTTGTTTTCAGGGAATTCTTACCTCTAACTCAGAACTTTTCTGGGTTCTTAGTTAGTTGAAACAAAGACAAGCTCCTTGTATCACCCCTTTAAGTAGTCGCTGGACAGAACAGACCAGACAAACACAATTCATTGAACACAGGGTCTACTCTGCTCCCTTCAGAACCAGTGACCAACATCCCACACAGGGAACTCATGCTTCCATCCTAAAGACTACACTGAGCCAGGGAAGGGGTTTGGGCAGGACTACCAGAAACATCACAAAGCTTCCCTACTATCTGTAAGTTGCCTTTGTGTTAATTCAGCATTATTTTGGTTCCTGTAAACTTTGACTGCTTTCTAGAGTTCTGACAAAATTTATTCATAGAACATTTTCTGGATTTTTAATTTTTTTGTGGAAAGACAGGCCCATAGAACTATATGATCTGCTATTTTCTATTGTGTTTTCTACCCTGAAGACTTTTAAATCAGAAAACACATTTTTTCTTTTTCATCTCTTGTTTGTGGAAATCAAAAATAAGTAATTTTTTTTCTGATGCTGGTAAGAAAAAGAAGTGTTTTGGAGAATCTTTTTCTGTGGTGGAACTGTCTAATTCAGGTTACATCCTTCACTTTGTCTCTGGTTTGCATTATTGCTTTTGTTTTTATGAGGGCTATTTGTGAGCTTTTTATTTCCATCTCCACCTCATCTAGCACTCACATTATCCTTCATCTGATACACCATTTATCCACAAATGGCTATGGATAGGAGCAGAAGAGAAATGTTCCCAATTAGTACTAGTGTACTCCAAAAATCTAGTATGCTCTTTTGGAAATAGAGCTGCCAAGTTTGTTAAAACAACTAAAGTTATAAAATATCACCCTCCACTCCCAGTTTTCCTTATTTCATGTATAAGTTAATCACAAACATACCCCTTCTTTTCCTCTAATCTTAGAGAATCAGCTGTACTCCTTATCTTCAAAAGCAAACTTTACCTCTCTTTTTCATTTAGTTACTTCTGAAACAGGAGGAAAGGGGGCAGGGCACAACCTTTAAGAGAAGGACATAGCCATTGAGGATACTGGTTAGAATTGACTAGGCTTAAAATGGCAGAGATTTCAACTTCCAGTGGAACTTGAGTCTCATTTTATGCTCACTGTAACACATTACCATCTAAATGACACAATCACAGGCACCATGACAGTTCCAAGGCTGACCATAAAAGGCCAAAAAGTGGACAGTAGACCAGTTCCTGAAATTTCCTGACTTTTCCTTAAAATAGCTAGAATAATCCTCCTATTTGTTAGCCTATGAAATCAACCAGCTCATATACACTAACCATCTCATGTTTGGGGTCTTTTCTCTCACCTTCTGAGATGGCCCACACTCTGTCTATCTCTCTCATTAAATCTACTTCTTACCTGTCATTTAGCTTCCTGCTGGATTCCATTCTGTGCTGAGCTTCAGTTGAGGCCAGAGTCTAGGTGTGTGATTTTAATCAAAAGACAGTGGGTTCAAATGCCAATCTGAATTCAAATGCCAATCTGAGTTTCACTTTCCTTGTTCTCTGGGTTTCAAAACAATATTTTATCTTAAAAAAAAAATTGACCCTGCGCTTATGCTGTCCTGGTTGTATGAGCAATGATCACTGCTCGATATGTATATACACCTTTCAAAAGTAAGGAAATAATAGAAATATTTTCATTATCTTATAATTTTATAAAATAAGTACTCTTTTCATAATATACTTCAAAACATTAAAGAAGTAATTCAGATTTTTTCTAAGTAAGTTTTAGAAATCTGAATTTGTCTTTTTGAGTCATTGCAACAAAACTCAATATATTTTAATCAAAATTTTATTTTTCTTAAATGCTTGATAAAAATCCTTTTAAAATGAGCTTACCTTATTAGAGAAGGAATTAGCTCTGCCCTGAATTCTGATTTTTTGATTAAATTAAAAAATGTATCATTGTCTAAAATCACAAGTGAAGTGATTTAATAATGTTTTATTTAGTTAGTTTTTAAAATCTTAGGAGAAAATACATTTTAAATTAATTGGTCTACTACTTATAAATAAGAAAACTATATCTTCATTTTTAAAAAATATAATTCTTAAAATTATTTATATATTCAGAGTTTTATAAAATATGAGGCATATTTAATAATGTAATAATAGAAAATTTAAATTAATTTTAAGCACTGAAATAAATAGAATCTGGTTTTCATCATTAGTAAATGTTTGCATAAGCCATAATATTTATAATTTCTCTTAGCAATGTTGAATATGTAAAATTAAAGCAGAATATGTATGTATATATAAATAATCACATATATCCTTTATATATATGCATAATAATATATATCTTTTATATATTATATTGTATGTGTATTATAGATATATATACACACACACATATATTTACATAAGGCACTTTATTGATCAACACTTTACAACCATGTATAAGAGTTACCACTAATTATTTCTTAGCTTGATTTGCTAAATATTTATAGTATTTTCTATTTCTCAGACAGAATAAATTATTAAGTTATTTACATCATTATTGAAATAGTCTTTCAGGAATTGTGTGAAGTCTTAGGAAACATAAAATAAAAATGAAACAATGCTCATTCTAAAGCTAGTTAGCCGATAATTATGGATATATTATGGATCTATTGCTGCTAATTTGGATATACCTTTCAGTAGTAGTTTATTATTCCATTTCAAAGCAAATGAGGTTTATGCAATCACCATATTTTAAAGTTCTTTAAAGTTTTATTTCTCGAATGGATTTTATGATTTTGAGAAAGATCACTAAAATCATGATAATCCTGAGATCTTGTTGGAAAGCAAGTTCTTCCAAACTAAACATACTAATTAGGGTTAAATTGTTAATATCTATTCCAACCATCCTGCCTTAAACATTTTTTTTAAAGTGAAAGAAAAAGCCACATTATTTTACCTTAGACTAGATGTTTGAAATATATTTTGGAAATAATATTCTTATGAGGAAATTGTCCTAGTGCAAAGAATATATCTAAATATGGAAATAAAATGTGGATCAAAATGTTAGATATTAATAATCTATGACATTGAGAAAGCCTATTTTTGTTTGCAAATATTGCTATGGACAACTGTGACGGTAGATTGTGCTGTCTTTTTTGAATTTCCCAAAACTTGGTTAGGTATCGCAGAAGAGGGCTAGTGTCACTCCACATGCACTTTTTGTTTGGTATAATCTGTTAATAATTATGAATAGAGTTATCAGTAAAAACTCTTTCCCCAGAGATAAACTAAGCCAACAACAAAACATTATGATAAACTGTGATCAAGGTTAAATTAACTCCTCAGCATTGCATGCAAAGTTCCTCTGATGCCAAATCACTAAGGGCCAAGTGCCAATACCTGATTAAAATCTGGAGAAGGCCGACAGAGGCTGGCTAAGCAGGGATATATGGTGCTGAGATAAGTGAAGCCCTGGAAAGAGAGGGAGATGGATTAGCATTTAGAACCATGGTACTCATTTCTATCAATCTGATTGTTAACAGGGATTACTCGAGAACACAGCAGAGAAAGCCCCTGTGGTGAAAAGGATTAGAAGCTTTACTGCAGCCAGACTCCTGCTGCTTTTATCTAATGCACCTGCCATCAATGGTGTTATTCAATGTCTTTGTCAATTCTACTTCTAATTTAAAAAAAAAAAGTTTTCATTTTAAGGTCATTTTTCCCCAAAGTACACTGTTTAGCCATATTTTAGTTTTTTTCCAATTTCAAGTAAATTTGAGTAAATAGTTCATATGATTTTTACAGGTTGCAAGAGATCACAGAGTACTTTGATCAGAGCATTTTTAATTAAAAAAAATCAAATTCTTAAAGTTTCATTTTTTGAAAAAATATCAACTGATGCTTAGAAAGTATCTTATTCGGTCTCAAAAATGGTGTACAAGTTCCTCTATATCATCTCAGACAAATGATAATCCAAATTCTGCTTAAACACATTCTGAGAAAAATCAGGGCTTTAATGGGCAGTCCATTTCCTCCTCAGAAAGCTCTACTCTTTGGAAAATGCTATTGTACTGAGCCAAAATTTAAGTTCCTCTAATTCCTACTCATTGATATGAGTCCTGCCCTCTAGAGTTAAAGAAAAAACTCACTTCCACTATATTTGCAAATATCTGTAAATATTGAAACAATGGCCCTGAGAGTTCTTCCTTCTAGGCTTAAAAGAATTACTTGATTACATTGTGATTTGTATACCATGGCTTAGAATTTCATCAACAGTGCAGTCACTTTATATAATTCCATCCTAGTGAAGAATTGAACTCATGTCTGAACATGTGATGTAGGAGATGTTTTCTAACTAGTGTAAGATTTTCAAAATTCTAAAACATGTAATTCTTCCCACTTATTCAAGCACCGTTTGAGACACAGAAATATGTCCAGGCACCACAATCAAAAGGTAAAAAGCATAGCACTTTGTCCAAGTGCTTAGAGTCTTTCTGTGCATTCTAGGTTTGCTGTCATCCTGATTAACTCCCACCTAACCCTATAAGCTAGTGTTTCTCAATTTCTTGTCTATAATACACCTTCTCAGAATCAGTTGTTTTGCTTGTTGAAACACAGAATCTCTGAAATTCGGTCTCAGAAAACTGAAATTTAAAGTTACCTTCAGTTTTATATATATGAATTTAATCTTGACAATAGTTTGATTCAGTTCCTTTAACTTCCCTCCTCTACTACTTTATTTTCACCTGCTTCACTCAGACAATCTAGTGGCCCCATTCATTTGTGTTTTCATTAATAACTGCCCGCCTCCTATTATGGGCTCTATCATGCCCCCTCAAATTCATATGTTAAGGTCCTAACCTCTTGTACTTAAGAATCATCTGTCCATCAACAGATGATTGGATTAGGAAGATGTGGTATATATACACAATGGAATACTACTCAGCCGTAAAAAAGAATGACATAATGCCACTTGCAGCAACATGGATGGAACTAGAGAATCTCATCCTGAGTGAAATGAGCCAGAAAGACAAAGACAAATTCCATATGATATCACTTATAACTGGAATCTAATATCCAGCACAAATGAACATCTCCACAGAAAAGAAAATCATGGACTTGGAAAATAGACTTGTGGCTGCCTGATGGCAGAGGGAGGGAGTGGGAGGGATGGGGAGTTTGGGGTTATCAGATACAACTTAGAATAGATTTACAAGGAGATCCTGCTGAGTAGCATTGAGAACGATGTCTAGATACTCATGTTGCAACAGAACAAAGGGTGGGGGAAAAATGCATACATGTAAGGAGAACTTGATCCCCTTGCTGTACAGTGGGAAAATAAAAGAAAAAAAAAATAAAAGCAAGCAAAAAAAAAAAAAAAAAAAAAAAAAAAGGAATGTGACTGCATTTGGAGATAGGGCTTTTAATGAGGTGATTATGTTAAAACGAGGTCATTAGGGTGGGTCCTGATCCAATCTGATGTTTCTACAAGAAAAGGAGATTAGCACACACATAAATAAGCCAGGGACACTTATACACAAAGGGAAAATTATATGAGAGGTTCGGAAGATGTTGTTTGCAGCAACCCTGGATGCTTAACCCACCGAACAAGGCCAGGGATTGAACTTACATCCTCATGGAAACTAGTCTGGTTCTTAATGCACTGAGCCACAATGGGAATTCCATTCCACTCTGGGCACTTCTAAGCAGGGCTGTTATACTGTAGCAGTTCACAAGCAGGTGATGGAACATAAACTACAGGCCCTTCTGTAAACTATTTTTTTCTTCTTCAGTGATAGAGTCAGAGGGAGCTCATCATGAGGACTTAGATGTGAGCTGAAGAAGAGCTGGGGACCTTGGATCCATTTGTCCCACTATCTAAAAGTCCTAGACTGAAACTTCATTTGCAACTCTCTGATGAGTGAACCACAGTCACATTTTTTTTTCTTTTTCTTTTTCCTTTTCTTTTCATACAGCTGCACCTGTGGCATATGGAAGTTCCTGAGCAAGGGGTCAAATTAAAGCTGCAGCTAAGGCCTATGTCACAGCCAGAGCAATAGTGGATCTGAGCTGCATCTGTGACCTATGCCACAGCTTATGGCAATGCTAGAACCTTAACCTATTGAGCGAGGCCAGGAATCAGAGAGAGACAATGTTAGGTCTTTAACCCACTGAGCCACAATGGGAGCTCCTACAGTGACATTTTCTGTCCTTGGGAATTTATAGTACCTCAGAGTCAGTACCCAGTAAATCCTCCAAATTATGAGTTATACTGGAAGATTTTCATAGGTCCTTTTAGGGAGTCCAGGGGGAATACTGAGTTTATACTTGAGAATGGTGCAGGTTTCTTTCCTATGTGGATGAAACTTTCTTTCATTTATGGATTTGAAGTCTGAGAGCTAACTCTAACATGGAAATGGATTGAAAAGGTATGATTTTGAAGTACAGTCCTAGTGAACCAGACATAATTTTTCTCTATTCATACAGATCAAGCATAAATTTGGCTCTCTACCCAAACACTCAAGTCTTTAGTATATAATGTCAGCCTCCAGGAGTCTATGTAGTAAAGCATTCTAAGAAAGCCTGTAATCTTCTTCAATTTATTTCTCAGTCATTGGAAAAGCTCAAAACTCCATGAGTGCACTGCCACTCCAAATATCTTATCACAAATTTTGCGGCTCCATGATCTCTATGTTATCAATGTATGGTATAGTCTTATAAAAAAGGGAAAGGGTGATTTTGAATACCAACAGGAAATATCTCAAATAAGTTAAATGAGATAATACATTTAATTTATAATTAAGACAGTGTAAGTTAGTCTTTGCCTTAGTGGTAAATAGAGCCTAAGGGCACTGGGTCTTTTCACCTCTACATCACCTAGTCCTTGGGTGCAGTGCCCTAGAGAGGGTGATTATAATTATATGCAAGGCAGTTTCCCAGGTTGAAAGACTAACTTGTAAACCAATAGACAGCATTCCCAAAATCTGGGGTAAGGAGGTCTTTGGTCTGTTTTCCAGATTATCCACAACCACATATTAACACTTACACACATCTGTGCCAAAAACATTGTTTACTTTCCTTTTAACTGCATACAAAACCATTTAACTATGTGAAATACTTTGGCATTTTACTATCATGAATTAGTACATTTCTAATGTCCTTCCATATTGATTAAATGTAATTTTAGTAACTACCTTTTCCTTGCTGTATAATATTAATAGTCTCTTACCATTTTTGTTATATTTTGCAGTTATATATTTTCAGAGAGACATTCTGAATTCTTTCCAATGGGGAATCTAATATATACTTTAGGTAAATTCAGTATTCATTACATTGAAAAGAGGGCCATGATTTCCAAGTCCAATATCTGAAAATTAAGTGTTCTGGAGTATTTTATTTTTAAGGAACACATTCTGGATCCTAGTGACCATCACTTAGCTAGATGTATGAATAAAACTTCTAATAATTCATTGTATTTCTTATGAATTTCAATAACAATTTTCAGTTTTAATAATTTTCTTAATTTCAAAATTATGGACACTTGTCAATTTGTCTCCTAATATCTCTTATTTTATTTAAGATTTACAGAGATTGTTAACAGTGATTTATCAAGCTCATCTAAAACATTGTTTAATATTGTGGAATTCAAATCATGGGGAAAAGATTATTTGAAATGGTTATTGTTATTCAAAATAAATTAATTCCTACCCTATTTTTGTCCTTCCCTTTGGTCCTATGGCGGGAGAGGTGCATACAGTGATAGTACAAGATCTCCATCTCTGAGATATTTTGTTAAGTGAAAAAAAAAGGAGTATAGTATGTAAAATGGGATATATACATTTACAAACATAAATATGCATTGAAAATGGTAATAGTGTCTCAATGGCTGTCTTTTTAGAAGAGTTAAGAATCAATTAAAATATGACAAGAGAATGTTTAAACATCTGAATTCTTCCTACATGAGAATTTTATAACTGACTGTTAATTGCTATAAACTGCATTTCAACATTAAATTTATATGTAAAATAGTATTTGCTTTATTTAAAAGTGCTCAAACAGCAGGCAAACAAATTGAGGACAGGACTGTAAAAAGCAAAGTTCATAGACTTTTATGGAAAAATAAGAAGAAATAAGATGCACTAAAGTAGATACATTTGAGTAAGTTTAGAATCAAAAGGAATTAATTATCTTTTAAAATAAGTGATACAGTTTCTTTACTTTTAGATGAAGTGTGTGGAATCCATTTTTAGAGAGTTAAATATAAAATAAGATGGAGTTTTGATAGCTGCTTCATGATTAAAAATAAGATTGTGCACTCCAATATCCATAACAGCAGCATTTTTTTACAATAGCCAAGATATGTAAGCAATCTAAGTATCCATCAACAGATGACAGAATAAAGAAGATGAGATATATTTATGAATGAATATATATAATGGAATATTAGCCATAAAAAATAACTTTCTGCTATTTGCAAAAACATGGATGGACCTGGACAGTGTTATGCTTAGTAAAATAAGTCAGACAGAGAAAGACAAATACTGTATGTTATCATTTATATGTGGAATCTAAATAATAAAATAAATGAATGTATATAACAAGACAGAAACAGACTCCCAAATATAGAAACAAACTAGTGGATCCCTGTGGGGAGAGGAAAGGGGGAGGAGCAAGATAGGGATATGGGATTAAAAGATACAAACTACTACATATAAAATAGAAAGGCAATAAGGAAATATTGTATAGACAGGGAAATAGAGCCATTATTTTCTAATAACATTAAATGGAATATGATCTAAAAAATATTGAATTACTATGCTGTATGCCTGAACTAATTTAATATTATGTATCAACTACATGTCAATAAAAAAAACCCAGAAGACCCCAGGATATAAGCAGGGCTTTGAAAGAAATGCACATTATATTGAGAAATGAAATACATATGTTTGCTATGTTACACACATTGGAATTGTTATAAGGGGACTGATAGTAACGGGAAATAATCTCTCAGTGGTCTCTAGGTGCATCTTCTTAAAAATTGCATTACTTCTTCTGAATCATTAAAATTTTTGTGATTTTATATACATATCATACTTTCCTTTCAACACATATTTTCATTTTAAAATGTAAAGCTTATCAGACAATTATTTTTAAGTATGCCAAAATTCATCAATGCAAACAATTTATTTATTTATTTGCGAAATCTTATTAAATCTACATGTTCCTAGGTAGAAAAATGAACATAATAAGTGGATATAAATAGTAACCATAATTATAGTGTTATTTTTATATTTGCCTTTAAGAGTATTTTGAAACCAACTAAGCATCATCAAATTTTCAAGCAAATCATGCTCTTATTGCTTTTATTTAATCATTATAAATATACTCACAAGAAAACAAATTCTTTATAATTATCACAAACATTTATATTTCAAATAATTATTTAAAACAAGGAGTATATTAATAAGAATGTATGATTACATCATATTTAACATGATTGTTGCTGTTATGGCATTATGTTGGAAACTGCTGGGCTATAAACCTAACTGGGAAATTTTTACTTTAATATCCATACTTCATTCATTGTTTTAAAATAAATATTGAGGATTTGCCCTTGTAAGGCACTATGTTTGGCAATATGCAGAATAAAATAATGAGCCTTATGATCTTTGCCATTATAGGCTAAGACAAAAATATACCCAATAATTACAAATAGTTACTAGTAGTAAAAATTAGAAATCCTACCACAAACAAAAGGTGATTAAACATGGAAAAAAATCAGTATTTAATAGTACATGAAATATAGAACAATTTATTTAACACTAAAACCCTATAATGTGTAATTTGATACCCTCTAGATTTATAAGGCTATTAAATGTCTTGAAATCACCTAAGTTCATCTTAGCAAGTGTCAATTATCATTATGCCTCATGAATGCAAGAATAGGCTTTGGAATTAGATCCAATTTTGACTTGTCAACTGTGTGAACCGTTTGAAGGTGAATCTTTCTAAAGTTTAATTTTTTAAAAAGAAAAAAATGTATAATATGTATTTTAGAGTGGTCTTGTGAGAATTAAAGAGTATAATGTCTCTAAGTCCCTCTTCCCACTGTCAGAGCCAGAGTAACCACTCAGGAAATTAGATATTGTTATTACTGCTACAAATGATATGCCTGTTACTAATGATAATTAAATGTAATGTGATTTCAGGTCATAGAAGAGAGAGTTTGCTTGCATAGTTTAAAACATAGGATGTCAATTTTTTATTAATATAGATTATATAACTATATGTTGCTGATGCATCTTAATGCACAAGAAGGAAATAACTTTTATACGTTTCATGAAATACATTATTAATCTTTTGAAACACGGTGATGACTCCCAATATTTTCTGTAACTTGCTATTTTGAAGTGTTAGCAAGCTGATTTTATTTTCATCTTTCCTATATATTACCATAAGTACTCCCCACCTCTTTATGCATGTTTTTATCACATATATTGGGGAAAAGAAGCTAATTTATATTCTTCCACTTTATAGTCTGCCTATAATACTACTCAGCAAAATTTGAGAAACTATTTTTGCATTTCAGTGGCCAAGCAAAATTAACCATAACTCTGTAAAATTCTTCCTCACATTTTTGCCCTTGAAAATTTCAAGCAGCGTATAAAGATCTTTTTAAAATGTTCAATCTTATTTTTTAAAATTCTATGGAAAAAGAATGCTTCTGCTGGTAATAAATGAATTTTCCATGGAGTTTCTCTTATGTGACTTGATGCATATAAAGCATCAATGGATTTCTCAGGCAAGGGAGATAAGAAAGACAACAAGAAAAGAGAAGCCAAGAAAGGAGAGCATGATTGCTTGTCATCTGCTTTTAACCTTGTTTTTAATTCTAAACAAAGAACAGTCAGATTATTCCTTAATTCATTGTGACATCACTAAGAGATCATCCATTTCTTCTATAAATAGGTTTTCCTGACAAAATGCTTTATCCTAAAGCTATAAGTGATAAAAATTTATTTAAAGGACTATTGAGTTAATGTTTTAGAAAATGAGATCAAATGTCCTTGTCTTTCATCTGAAAGTATTGCCTTTTGGATCTATCAAAGGTAAAGGAATATTTGAATTTAATTACCTCTGCAGATCCCTTAATACCACAAATTCATTTCTATCATTTTCATTTGTTTCTTTTTCCTTCATCCACTTTTTAAAGATGCATGAAATTGTTCTTGGAAGCACTATAAGCCTTGGAGAGAATCAAATCAGTAGTGGAACCTGATTTTTCCTGCTATTCTAATCATGGTACCTCAAGAGGCTCAAGTTCTAGCTTAGATAAATGCCTTGTTAATGAAACAGTTGTAGTGAAAATTTTACAAACATTCTGTTTCAAGGTTAAAAATAGAAAGAATATTTTTATTCTCATACATTATGACCTCTATTCAAATGAAAATATCTGAAAACAGTAAAGCCTGCTCTTATAGGATCTTTGATAGACCAATCTGTGTTGAATATTTTTAGAAACATCAATAAATATAATATTCTAGCAATAACAAACTATTAATGCACACAAGTGTGATTTTCCTCCTTTTGCCATTTTCCTATAACCAGTCAAAAATGCCTTTTATTTTCGTTTTGTTGAGTGAAAAATCTCTTAAACAAATGTCACGTCTCCCTTCTCCACAGTGGTGGAAAACATGTTCTGTTTTTCTCATTAATGAAATTTTCACAGCATGTTTATTAAATTCAGAATGCAAAACAAGTAAAATGAAGACATTCACTCAGTAAATCTTAGGTAAGTGTGAATGAATATTTAAAAGACAGGTAATGAAACATTTAAGATAATACATTCTTTTGGAAATATTTACTGAGCACATGTTACTGACTCATATTGTAAAACTCAAAAGGTTATAAGGATGAATTAGACATAGGTCAGATTTAAAGTGATTGACAGGTGAGACTAAAATTAAAATAACTTCAAGGATTACAGGGGCTATGAAGAAAGTATCTAGAGGACAGTATATTACTGTAGGGAATAGGGACTGGGAAAAAGGCTATACACCTCCAGGAGATGGGACAGAAAAACTTGTGAAGGCCACATTCCAGGGATACTTTCTCACTAATGTGTGACTTAATCAGGCTATAGGACATTCCCACTCCATTCTTCCCCTTGCTGCCAGCCCAGCAGTAAACCTCCAGCATAGAAATAATGACTTAAAGCTGAATGATATAGAAGGTACAGACTTTCTTTGCAGAGCAGTAAAAGTGGAACCCATAAAGCCAACAGGAGAGACAAAAATAGGGACCATAGGAAAACTTGAAGTCTCTGGCACCTACAGCTATGATAACATTAAACACAGCCAAACTCTTACTCAGATTCCTATAAATCTGCCTCACATTGGAGGGTTATTTACCTAGTGACCTTTTGACTATGCTCTTTAGACTGGGGTTCACAATCTGCAAACTATAGTTTTATGTTTGCCAGGTGTGTTTCTCATAGATGGTGCCAAGAGAGCACCAGGTGGAGACTAGGAAACAGGAGAGGGAAGAAAGGACTTGCTCCTTCATGCCTGCCAGCTATACTGAGGGCTTGTTCCAGGAGAGATTGGTTTTGGTTAGGGGCTCACACGGAGACCTTCCCGAACCAGTCTCACTGCACAGCCTCAGGATTACCAGAAGTTCATGGGAAGCACCCCATCAACAGACCCAGAGGTTCCCTCTTCTGAGCTCCTGAGTTATCAACAGAGATGGGAGTTTCCGCTCTGCACTGCCTTTCCTCCAAGCCTCTAGGTTCTGATAAACCCAAACTTTCCCCTTTGTTTCCCCAGCCACAGTGGGAGAATACTTCCTGTAGGTAATTATTATACTAGCTCAATATAGACTTTTTATTATATTAGATCAACATTGGTTTAGCTACCTCCTTATATCTAATTCCCTTGTGGTACTATCTGATATAGTTTAGATTTCCCTAATTGTGCTCTAACTGATAAATTTTCAAAAAATGGAGGAAAGCAACAACCCAACAGAGCTACAGAAAAAGTTAGGAGCAACAAGTAGAAAAAGAAAAAGAAACACAAATGATGTTTAAGCAAATATGAAAAAGTATTCAACTTTATTTACAGTAAGGCAATGCAATTCAGATTACCATTAGCTGAAATCCTTATTTAGCAGACTTAAAATCTGAAATTTTGAAAATATATACTAGGCTGTGAATCAATAGCATCCTCATTTATTTCTGGTAAGAATGCAAAACGTAATAACCCCTTTGAAGAGGAGTTTGGTATTGTATGGCAGAGCTATCTAAGAATTCACCCTTTGATCAAGAAATCCCACTTCTGGCAATCAATTCCAAAATTACTCAGGCACAAATATGAAAAGATTAATGAACAAAAATATTCTCTGCAACACTATTGGTAATAGTGAAAGTCTTGGAAAAACCCACACATTCATATGGAAAAGGTTATCTAAATATGATATATCCATGTATTGTTATGTAGCTAACAAAAGGAAAAAAGAAGGTCACTAAATACTGTTATGCTTATTTCCAGGATATACTATTCTGATGATGTTAAAACAAACTATTTTGATTGCAGATACTAAGTAGGATGTATCTTAAGAAAAAAGGCAAAGACCTTAAACTATATTGAATAGTTGTGTTTTTAATAATAATATTCATGTATTAAAAACTACCATGTAATGTGTGTATGTACGTACTATGGGAGTGTATAAGAAAAAGAATTTAATAAAACATCACAAGCCATGCAGTCTTAAATCTGAATAGGAAATGTCCACATGGACTCTTGATGCATTTTTCTGACAAACATTATTTGCTTTACCTATTTCTGTCACAGAAAAACACAAGAAGTAATTAACTATTTAGTCGCAGTAGCAACAACAGCACCAAGGCTCTGATCTTTAAATAACATTTCCCTGTAAAAGGAATAGAGCCTTCTTGGGGAAAAAAAAAATGGCTGGTTTCAAATCTGGATCAGGGAATATAAAAAGCTGCTAGTCAGAGAGCAGGAAGGTAACAAGACTACTAACACAATATTGTAAATCAACTATACTTCAATCAAAAAAAAATGTGTTGTATCAAACTTAAATGAAGGTCCCAATGAATTTGTTTTGAACTGAGATTGTTTATTGAATTATCTGTTATTGATTTGGTGAAGCTGCACAGAAAACAGAAACAGTAACATACCTATTTGGGGCTATGTATTTGCTTATGAATAAAAGCTGAAGAAACTGCCTATCTAATGCACTTCGGGAGCTGAGATGGTTGCTACCCACTCAGTGCCCTCTTTGGTGACAATGGGATCCCTAAGTGTGGTATAATTTGGGGACATCGGAAGCTGCGGGTGAGACACAAGAATCTTCTACTGTGTTATTACTGTGCCTCAGTGCTGTTTCTCCTTCCCATTTCTGAAAGCTACATAAACTTGGTGATGAGTGAACTCTATAGTGACCCAGGGATTTGAGAATAAATCTAAACGCAACTTTTACTGATTGTTCAAACTCTATGAGAATTGATCAAGGAAATGTCTTCAGTTTAGTAGAGGCCAGCTACAAAAAATAAATGATATGTTTAATACCGAAAAAAGAGAAGCTTTCATATCTGTGTTTAGCATTAAGATGAGAAAGGGCACTACAATTTCTATTCAATATTTTACTTTAGGACTCACTAGTGCAATGAGAAGATGAAAATTATTCAGAACGAAAATTAAGCATTAATTTTTTTTTACAGATAATGAAGTTTCAAATATAGAAATGTCACGAGAACCTACATATAAAATATTAAATGTAACACATGACGTTAACTAGTTTACTGAAACTAAGATCTATATCCAATAATAAATATATTTCTATTCTCCATTAGAGAACAATTAGAAAATGAACATTTTGAAGAACATATCTTTTACAAAGACATCAAACAAACTATATGGGAAGAAATATAAAAAAATAAAATAAAAAATAGAAAAACTTAAGTAATTCTAAATAAATAAAAGAATGTATCATGTATCTAAATTGAATGTTCAATGTTGTATAAATCTCAATTCTCCTCAAAATGATTTATGGATTCTATATGATCCCAGTCAAAATCCTAGCAGAATTGGTAAAAATTTATAAATTAATTATAAAATTTTGCTATTTAAATTCAAAGGACCACATTCAGCCTAAAGTACATTGAAGAAAATTTTAAAACTTAAGGACTCATTTTACCAGATGTTTTAATTAATTATACCAGCATTAATTAGCATAGCATGATATTGGTACAAATATAGACAAAACAAACTATGGAACTTAATAGGGAATTCAAAAACACAAGTGCATACATTTAGAGACATGATTCTCTTTTTGACAGCATGACAGTGAAAAGCAGTAGGGAAATGATAGTCCTTCCAATAAACAGTGCTGGGTCAAATGGATAGCCATGAGGAAAAAAATAAAATTTACCTTTGGGATAATATCATCTTCCAAATTGAAGACTGGCAAAATTTTACAGGGCAAGATAGCAAATATTTTATGTTTGAGGTCAAGTTGTATCTGTATATTCTTAGACTTTTTATATAGCATTTTAAAATGTAACCATTTAAAAATGTAAAAGCCAGTTTAACTCATGGGACATACACACACACAAAACCAGGCAACAGGCCAGATCTGGCCCTTAACATGAGGTGGATAACAAATCAATAAGAAAAGAACAATCTACTCAGTATAAAAATGGACAAAGATCTTGAATGGCTGCTTTATAAAAGATGGTATCTGTTTTCTCAATCTCATGAGTAATCAGAGATATGCAAATGCCTCAAATTGATTCAAGTATACACTTACAAAATAGGCAGACATTAAAGTTACCTACCATGCCACATTTTGGGGCAGAGGTGGAACAATTGGAAGTTTTTTATATGAGTAATATTCACATTTTGGGAAAATGTTTTATATTTCTATTTAATTTGGTTATACGCATACTAAAATCCATATAAATTTTATCCTAGGCATGTATCCAATGGATATTCACACACATCTGATCCAACATGCATGTACAAGGATGTACACAGCACAACCATTCAGCTACAATAGAAAGAATAAATAATTTAAGTGGATAATGAAATATTATAGAGAAATGAAAATGACCAAACTACTGCTGAACATAAACAGTATGTTGAGCAAAGTCTGAGAAATGCATTCTGCAATACAAAAATATATACAGTAGGGGACTGTTTAAATGCTGTGTGCCAACATGTCATACCCAGAGTAGGAAAGCTCTTCATATTCACTGTACAGTTCAGTAAGTTAGTCAGACAATATGGAAATAAAAATATGAACTTCAGGAGTTCCCACTGTGGCACAGTGGGACTGGTAGTGTCTTGGGAGTGATAGGACACAGGTTCCATCCCTGGCCTGGCCACAGTGGATTAAGGATTCAGCATTGCCACAGATGTGACTTAGGTTGAAACTAAGGCTCAGATCTGATCCCTGGCCCGGGGACTCCAAATGCCTTGGGGCAGCCAAAAAAAAAAAAAATGTTTTTAAAGCAGTATGTTAAGTATCCATCATGCTTTGTAATACTCTGAAAAGTATAAATTAAAACCACATTCCCAATAGAAATAAATAAGTACCTTTTTTTTTAGAGCTACATCCACTGCATACGGAAGTTCCCAGGCTAGGGGCCTAATCAGAGCTGTAGCTGCCTAGCCTACACCACAGCAATGGGCAAAAGGAGTTGCATTTACGACCTAACCAAAAGTCAATGCTGAATCCTTAACCCACTGAGTGGGGCCTGGGATCAAACCTGCATCTTCATTGACACTAGTTGGGTTTGTCTCTGCTGAGCCACAATGGGAACTCCCAAACAAGTGCTTTTTTAGGTGATTAATTCACTAGTTGTTTTTGTTGTTGTTGTTCTTTTTTTAACAATGAAGTTTAAAATTTTGCTCTGAGAATCATCAAAATACTCTGTAGACCTACATCTACAAAAGCTGTTCCAAAAAATAAACGACATTAATTATGATAGCCAATTATACACAAAAATTTGCAAACACTGAGGAACACAACAAACTAAGAAAAAGCGATGAAGAAAAATTAGAAACTCAGTACCAAGTTAAGGATGCACATTGAAAAAACCAGATCATAAAACAATCTTAATGTGATATATTTAAATTGCAAGGAACTTAACTATTGATAACCATGAAATAATGGAATAAATGAATCTACAATTCGGTTAAGTGGTACTTGTCTAATCTACAGAAAATACACCAAAATCTGATATAATTATACTCTTTATTTGAATTATTTTAATAAGAATTAATTTGGTTTAATGATTAAATGATAATTTAATAAGAATTAGTGGATAACCACGCCACTTTGAAAGAAGTACTATGTCAGGTCAAACAACCCAGATGCAGCATTCCCTAGCTCCCTCTGAAGAAAGCATGAAGACCCACATCAAATCTGGAAAATGACCAAAACACATATGACCACCTAAAAGTGAAAATTTACCACCAGCCCAGGTGAAAATGGTAGAATAATGGTTAATAATTGCAAGAGGTTAGATAAAACAACATTAAATAGTTGTAAAAAACAAACAATGACATATACTTTGGCCAGTTTGTATTCTATTTTTTAAAAATTGAAGTATAGCTGACTTACAATATTGTGATAATTTCTGCAGTACAATAAAGTGATTCAGTTATACATGTACACACACCCATACCTTTTCAGATTATTTTCCCACATAGATTATCACAGAATATTGGGTAGAGAGCCCTGTGCTATACAGCAGATCCCTGTTGGCCAGTCATTCCATATACTACAGTGTGAATATGCCAGTCAAAAGCCCCAAGTCCATTCCTCCCACCCCCACACTTATCCTTTTTGGTAACCATAAGTTTTTCAAAGTCTGTGGGTCTCTTTCTGTTCTGCACATAAGGTGATTCATAACTTTTTCTTAGATTCCACATATAAATGATATCGTATGGTTTGCCTTTCATGATCTGACTAACTTCATTTGGTATATTAATTTCTGGATCCATCCATGTTGCTGCAAATAGCATTATTTTACCCTTTTTAAGGCTAAAAGTAATACTCCATTGTGTGTGTGTGTGTGTGTGTGTGTGTGTGTGTGTGTGTGTGTGTGTCACATCTTCTTAATCCATTCCTCTATTGATGGGCATTTAGTTTGTTTCCATGTTTTGGCTATTGTAAATAGTGCTGCCATGAACATTGGGGTTCATGAATATTTTCAAATTTATGGTTTTCTCTGGGTAGATGCCCAGGAGTAAGATTTCTGGATCACATAGTGGTTCTATTTTTAGTTTTTTGAGGAACCTCCATACTGTTTTCCACAGTGGTTGTACAAATTTACATTCTGACCAATAGTTTAAGAGGATTCCTTTTTCTCCGCACCCTCTCCAGCATTTATTGTTTGTATACTTTTTATGATGGTCATTCTAGCTGGTATAAGATGCTATATCATGGCAGTTTTTATTTTCAAGTCTCTAATAATTAGCAATGTTGAGCATCTTTTCATATGTTTTTTGGCCATCTGCATGTCTTCTTTGTAGAGATGTCTATTTAGATCTTTTGCCCATTTTTTGATTGTGCTGTTTTTTAATATTGAGCTGCATGAGTTACTTGTGTATTTGGGAGATTAATCCTTTGTCGGTTGCTTCATTTGCGAAAGGTTTCTCCCATTCTGTGGCTTGTCTTTTTGTTTGATTTATGATTTCCTTTGATGTACAAAAACTTTTAGGTTTAAGATTCAATTTGTTTATTTTTATTTTTATTGATCTAGGAGGTGGATCTGAAAAGATATTGCTGTGGTTTATGTCAGAGAGGGTTTAGCCTATGTTTTCCTCCAGGAGATTTATAGTAAATGGTCCTTTAATCCATTTTGAGTTTGTTTTTGTTTATGGTGTTATACAGTATTCTAATTTCATTCTTTTATATATAGCTGTCCAGTTTTCCCAGCACCATTTATTGAAGAGATTATCTTTTCTCCATTGTATATTCATGCTCCCTTTGTAATGGATTAGTTGACCATAGGTGTGTGGGTTTATTTCTGGGCTTTCTATCCTGTTTCATTGACCTATATTTCTGTTTTTGTGCAAGCACCATACTATTTTGATGAGTATAGCCTTATAGCATAGTCTGAAGTGAGGGAGCCTTATTCCTCCAGTTCCATTTTTCTTTCTCAGGATTGCTTTGGCTCTTTGGGGTCTTTTGAGTTTCCATACAAATTTAAAAAATTTTTGTTCTATTTATGCAAAAAATGCCATTGGTAATTTGATAGGGATTGTGCTGAATCTATAGATGGCCTTGAGTAACATAGTCATTTTGACAGTATTGATTCTTCCAATCTAAGAGCACAGTATATCTTTTAATTTGTTCCTGTCATCTTTGATTTCTTTCATTATCACATTACAGTTTTCAGAGTACAGGTCTTTTTCTCTTTAGGTAGGTTTATCCCTAGGTGTGATCTTAGGCACAACTGCAACCTATGCCACAGCTTGCAGCAACATCTGATCCTTAACTCACTTATCAAGGCCAGGGAGCAAACCCACATTCTCATGGATACTACAGGTCCTTAACCCACTTGGCCATAATGAGAACTCTCTAATTTCTCTTGATCTTTCATTGTTAGTATATAAAATAAAATAGATTTCTGTGTATTTTGTATCATATACTTTAACAATTCATTAATTAGCTCTAACAGTTTTCCGGTAGCATCTTTAGGACTTTCTATGTATATTATCATGTCATCTAGAACAGTGACGTCATCACAAACAATGATAGTTTTACTTCTTCTTTTCTAATTTGGATTAATTTTCTTTATTTTTCTTTGATTGCTGTGTCTAGGACTTCCAAAATTATGTTGAATAAAAGTAGAAAGAGTGGACATCCTTATATTATTCCTGATCATAGCAGGAATTCTTTCATCTTTTCATCTTTGAGAATGATGTTAGCTCTGGGTTTGTCACATATGGCTTTTACTATGTTGAGATAAGTTCCCTCTATGTCCAGCCCTCTCCCTTTTTTCCTTGATGAGTCTGGCAAAAGTTTTATCAATTTGTTGGTCTACTTAGAGAACCAACGTTTAGTTTCATTGATCTTTTCTATTATTTTCTTCATTTATATTTCATTTATTTCTGCTCTGATCTTTATTATTTCTTTCCTTTTACTCACTTTTTTTTCTTCTTTCTCTAGTTGCTTTAGGTTTATACTATTTTCAGTTGATTATTACAAGATAGTGAATACAGTTCCCTGTGCTATACAGTAGGTCCCTATCTATTTAATATATAGAACTATATATATATATATATATATATATATATATATATATATAAAAATCCCAAATTTCCAATTTATCCCTTCCCCCAGGTTTATCCTTTGGTAGCCATAAGTTTGTTTTCTATGCCTGTGAGCATACTCCTGTTCTGTAAAAAAGCTCTTTTGTATCATTTTTTGATTCCACATATAAGTGATATCTTATTGGTCTTTGATGTATTTACTTAGTATGATAATATTTATGTTCATCCATGTTGCTATAAATGGCATTATTTCATTCTTTTTTATGACTGAGTAATGTCCCATGGTGTATATATGCCACATCTTCTTTATCCACTCATCTGTTAATGGAGAATTAGGTTGCTTCTGTGTTTTAGCTTTTGTGAACAGTACTTCTATGAACATGGAGGGAGGGGTGCATGTATATTTTTGATTTAGAGTTTTCATCTTTTCTGGATATATGTCCAGGAGTGGGACTGCTGGATGATATGGCACTTCTATTTTTAGTTTTTTAAGGAACCGCCACACTGTTCTTCATAATGGCTGTACTAATATACATTCCCACTAACAGTGTGGCAGGATTCCCTTTTCTCCACACTCTACATAATTTATTATTTCTAGATTTTTCACGAAGTTCATTCTGATCTGTGTAAGGTGATACCTCCTTGTACTTTTGATTTGCATTTCTTTAATAATTAGTGATGTCGAATATCTTTTCATGTGCCTGTTGGCCGTCTGTCTTCTTTGCAGAAATGTCTGTTTAGGTCTTTTGCCCAGTTTTCATTGGTTGTTTTCTGTTTTTGATATTGAATTATATATTTTAGAACCTAACCCCTTGACAGCATCATCATTTGCAAATATTTTCCCCCAGTCCATAGGTTGTCTTTTTATTTTGTTTATGATTTCCTTTGACGTGCAAAATCTTTTGGATTTAATTAGGTCCCATTTTTTTAAGCGTTTTATTAATTAATTTTTTTCCCACTGTACATCAAGGGGATCAAGTTCTCCTTACATGTATACATTTTTCCCCCACCCTTTGTTCTGTTGCAACATGAGTATCTAGACATCGTTCTCAATGCTATTCAGCAGGATCTCCTTGTAAATCTATTCTAAGTTGTGTCTGATAACCCCAAGCTCCCAATCCCTCCCACTCCCTCCCTCTGCCATCAGGCAGCCACAAGTCTATTTTCCAAGTCCATGATTTTCTTTTCTGTGGAGATGTTCATTTGTGCTGAATATTAGAGTCCAGTTATAAGTGATATCATATGGAATTTGTCTATGTTTTTCTGACTCATTTCACTCAGGATGAGATTCTCCAGTTCCATCCATGTTGCTGCAAGTGGCATTATGTCATTCTTTTTTATGGCTGAGTAGTATTCCATTGTGTATATATACCACATCTTCCTAATCCAATCATCTGTTGATGGACATTTGGGTTCTTTCCATTTTTTAGGTCCCATTTTTTAATTTTACTTTTGTTTCCATAGTGTAGGAGACAGATCCAATAAAAATATTGCTGTGATTTATATAAAAGAGTGTTCTGCCTATGTTTTCCTCTAGATGTTTTATAGTATCCAGTCTTACATTTAGGTCTTTAATCTATTTTTAGTGTATTTTTGTATAAGATGCCTACTCTTGCCACCTTTATTCAACTTATTTTGGAAGTCCTAGCCATAGCAATCAGAGAAGAAAATAGAAATAAAAGGAATCTAAATTGGAAAAGAAGTAAAATTGTTACTGTTTGCAGATGACATGATACTATACATACAAAATCCTAAAGATGCTATCAGTAGGTAAGTATAAAGATATCTGTGTTCTTGGATTTGAAGAATCAATATTGTTAAATGACTATATCACACAAAGTAATCTACAGATTCAATGCAATTTCATTCAAGTTACTAATGGCATTTTTTTGCAGATCTTGAACGCAGAATATTAAAATTTGTATGGAAACACAAAACACTCCAAATAGCAAAAGTAATCTTGAGAAAGAAAACCAGAGGTGGAGGAATTGGGCTCACTGACTTCAAACTATATTCAAAGTTACAGTCATCAAAACAGTATGGTACTGGCACAAAGACACACTTACAGGTGAATGGAATAGGATAGAAAGTCCTGAAATAAAACCAGATATCTATTTTTAATTAATCAGTGTCAAAGTAGGCAAGATTATGCAATGGAGAAAAGACAGTTTCTTCAGTTAAGCAGTGCTTGGAAAAAGGGACAGCTATATGTGATCAATTCTTAAACATAGCGAAATAAATTATTCTATTTAAAAAAAATCACAAAATAGCAATAAAAGCAACAATAAAGGGTTCTTACAATAAGAAAAAAACTTAATAAATAAAAAGTCTACATATTGTAAATATGCAAATATGACCATAATTTACCCCCTAATTATTTTTTATGGCTGTGCCCATGGCATATGGAATTTTTGGGCAAGGGACTGAATCCAAGCTGCAGCTGAGACATACCCTGCAGCAATGCCAGATCCTTTAACCCACTGTGCCAGACCAGGGATCAAACCTGCACCTCTGCAGCAGCGTGATCTGCTGCAGTTGTGTTCTTAATGCACTGCATCACAGTAGGAACCCAAACCCACAAATTGTAATGTAGTGAATTAATGGAAATTCCTATAGAATGTATAAATTACTCCAAAATTTTGTTTTTATTGAAGGACACCTCTAGACAAGAGTTGTAGAGAGATACTTTTTCCAGAATAATTTTTTAGTTTTGTTTAGCATTTTCAAGTATAAGCTAAGCTTGCATTACTTTTCTAATAATAAAATATATCAAATAATACATATAAGCTGCTAAATTAATTCTCAAATACAAATTTTATAGCAGACCATAAATGTAAATTCTCTTTGACATGGTTAATACACATTTAAAAGGCATTTGTTATTATACCAAGCTGTTCATTTTTTCCATAACTTCTGTAGTAAAGTACTGGAAACTACTGTGTATACATATATCAATATAGAAATTATATTTATTTATTTATTTTTATTCATTTATTTGTATGTTTTAAATTAAAATAGAATTTTGTTTGACCACACCCAAGGCATGCAGAAATTCCCAGGCCAGGGAAGGAACTCAAACAACATCTGTGATAATGCTGGATTCTTGACCTACTAGGCCACCTGGGAAGCAGAGAATTTTTTTTTAACTAGGATAAAATATAAGTATGTATGTGAAATTATGTACAGATATATTGCACAGAGATTAGACAGGTTATATTATAACATTCAATATATAATTACCATGTTTATATTTAATATCTATTTTTATGAATGTGCTTATAAAATTCCACATAGCTTACATAGGAAAGCTTTAACACAGAAAGTTACTGGATATTTGAATAAATACATACATTATTAATTGCATATTTTGATCTTTTGTATTATTTATTGTATTATAAACATACATTAAATGTATACTTGATAAAAATCGTAACTAATTGTCCTATTCTTTGTTACTAAATTTTGGCTTTGATAAAATGATTCGAGTAGCTCAATTCTATTCCTTCTCTCATTAAAAGGGGCTTGTACTTTCATATTAGATATAAAAGGAGGGAAGTAGTATCTTTAAGTTATTATTTTCACATACTCTAAAATAAGAGATTTAAGAGCCTTAACTTTTAAAAGATCACTTACTTAATTTTTTTGTAGTGTGAGAGATGTAGGCAAGAAAATGTTTTGAACAAGTCAATGGAAATAAAGGGTTTCAAAGAGTAGCCCAGGTGGCAAAGGCACAGCTGTCATTACTTGTCGGAAACTGTAACCACAACTTTGAAAACATGATGCGTCATCAGGGGATTGCCTGGAAGAGCAAATTATAGGATACTTAATTTAGCAACTCTGATTCACTGCATGGAATTAAGTAACAGGGTTCATACGATGAGACATAGCTGCTCCCACACCATCCCACAGGCGGTAGCTGAAATGTCTGTTTGCAATATTTTCTTGAAAGTCCTATTTCTTTCTTCCTTTCCATATCAATACCACACAAAGTGAAAGAAAAAAGAAGGTAAAAATGAATGAAAGGAAAATTAAATCTGTGAATGGCAGAAAGAAAAGTAATATTTTTTGAGGATTTCTTGTAGATCTTGACATAAAAAGACATTGTGGCTCCAAGTAGAACAATGAGGAGGAAATTATGATAGAAGAGGTATACAACAAAGAGAATCTGAGAGAGAAAAATGTGCTTATTACTTTGGTAACTGGAAAAATTAAATGAGCAGGTAACACCATATTAATTATACTTGTGACCTAGAATATTGATAAAAATATATAAAAATTGATCTTCAATATATAAAGACAAAAAACTAGTAAAAAGTTTTCAACCAGTTAAATCAGGTGCTGCACAAGTTGCCATAGCAACCCAGTGTAGATTAGACTACAACAGAAATGAACTTGGAAAAATCTTCCTTCAGCTTATAATGAAGCCTATATTTTAAGAAGAAACATGCTACATTATTTTGGTTAAAAAAGTTGAAGAATGTTATATATACCTAACTTTTATTATATATTTCTTTTATGAAAATATTGCAAATATTTACTGTGCTGCTGCTATAAGGCTCATTATAAATGACACAAATCTGTACTTATTAGTGATCAATGATTAAAGTGTGAACAAACCCATTAGCCTTTTCTTCCTGTTTTGGAAATGACAGTGGAATAGTTACTACCTCCCCAAGTGAAAAACTGGTAAAACAAAATGTGTGTAGGATCCTGTGGCCTGATAGCTTTATTAAAAATACCCTTAAGAAAAACTCTGTGGCTCCAAATGTAAATCTCCATTAGATTTCTCCTATTTCCATTTCCTTTCAATTTTCATTCCAAAAGCCACCAGGGAATCTGACAGAGCAGGTATACCAAATAGGAAATTTTAGAAATGGAGGAGATAAGAGCTGCAAAGGAAAGCAGGTAGAGAGCAATCTGGGAACATCCATGTTAATTAATGTTTGCCTTAGCACAGAATATCAAAATTTCCAAACCCTGGGCTATTATTATTCTGTGAAAGTACATTACACTATATTTACAACTAATTCTTGCTTAATTTCTACACTTAAAGAAAACTCTGAAATATTACTGGTTTTTGTATAAGTCTGACTTGATGGTAATTCTCTACTTTGGGGGCAGATAAAGACCTGTAATGCATAATGAAATATATTTAATAGTTCCCAGAAAAATATAAAATTATGTACATACATATGAAATATTTTTCAGAAGATTAGTGGGTCATTGAAGTTTGTGTATGAACTACAACCTAAAAATCTACAATCTTATGAAAGAAAATCTGCTTTTCTTATATATGAAACACTACAGTTATTATTTTTCATCTTAATATATTTTTGTTATCATTCTGATTTAGGTACCATGTAGATTTTTCTGCAAAAAGAAATCTAATTGCTGTTGCATATTATGCATTTGGTGGCTATTATAATAATAATTTATAATAGTTCATATAAGTTTTGTTTCATTTTAAATATATTTTTATTTGAATTTCAGTCAGAACTTGAGTTTCAGTTGGAGTTTGAGTTGAAGTAGAAATACAAAGAGGAAATGAATGTCCTTGCCCTAAGGAAGTGTTACCATGGCTGTTGCCTCAGCAAGATATCCTTTCCCCTCCCTCCAGGTAGACCGAACCTAACTGCATCCTCTAGTTGTGTTTACATCATAGGAATAAGAGAGTCTAACCACAAGAAAACTGGTGCAAGATGGTTTAGCTCTTAAGTGTGGGACAGTGGTTGCCCCACATCTCATTACCACCTCGTTGTGGTAGTAATGACGCTTGTGGGTGCCAGGATGGTTCTACCTGCTTCAAACTCAGATGTCAAAGACTCATGCAAGGGCAGAAAAAAATGGTGCCCAATTCAAGGAAGAACACCACCTTTTCCCAAAAAACCTATACATATGCTTCTTCTGCATTAAGTTGGCCTTTACAATCTTGCCCTGATTGCCCCAGAATGAAAAGATGATTTGAGAACTAAGTTGCTGCTTCTCTGTTGTCCGGCCATTGAATAAAACTTGTGTTGTTTCAGTCTCAGCATTGGTTTTGCTATTGGCTATGCAAATCCAAATAGCAAAAGAAACTTCTCCTCTGAGGGAGAGGGCATTGGCTGAGTGAGGGCCCAACTGACAGTCCATATGACTAATTTGGTAATAGACACACACAATCAACTGAGGTCATTGAGTGAACCTGGTGCTAGATGAAGTTGTGATTAGCCTTAGGATGGAAAGAAAGTTATCAAAGTCTGAGAGACGAATCTTAATAGTTTATTATAAGAAAATCAGATTTTGGTGTGTAGACTCATGTAGCCCTTGTTTTTTGTTGTTACTGTTTGTGTACTTGTTCATTTTGTTTCCAACAGGAAAAAGATGCTGACCTTAGGTTATGAAATAGAAAAGACTGATGATAATTTTATATTTCCATATGTTAACTGGAGCTAGCTCAAATTAAAAAAGGGGTCCTGACCTTATCCATTAGTCCTTTTTTTTAAACTTAAAGGCATAGAATTTAATTGACCTTAAACCTCAGTTCCTAGAAAGTTATTATCATGGTTGTGAACACAATACCATATATTTTAATTGAATTTTTCTTTTAGAAAATTGTAGATTCAAATGGACTTTTAAGAAATACTGATAAAGCACATGCATGCTTTCCCCAGTCTCCCCAGTGGTAATATCTTCTAAAACTATAGTATAACATCATGGCTAGAATATTGGCATTAACATAGTCAAGGTACAAAACAATTCCATCAGCAAAAGCATCCCTCATCTTTCTCTTTTATAGCCATGCCCACCTTGATGGAATGTATGAGTAGGAGTTTATGAAATGGACATACCACGTTTAGTTAACGATTTATTTATTGAAGTTTGTTTCCCATTTGGGGCCATTATGAATAAACCTGCTGTAAACATTTATGTATGGTTTCTATGTGATCATAAATGTTTTTTCTAAGATAAATGCTCAAGACTATAATTGCTGGATCATATGATTAGTTTGGTTTTGCAAGAAACTGCCTAACAGTTTTCCATAGTGTCTGCAGCATTTTTCCATCTGAACATCAATTAATGTGTGACCCAGTTCCTCCTTATCTTTGCCCATATTTGGTGTTGTCACTTTTTTTTTTAAGCTAGTGTTACAGGCACATGTTGTGAGATCTATTTATCCTCTCTTGTGAAATGCCTTCTCGTATCTTTTGACTATTTTTAATTGATGTTTTGTTGTTGTTGTTGCAGAGCTGGAAAGTTCTTCATCTATTCTAGAGAAAAGTATCTTGTTGGATATTTGGTTTGCAAATAATTGCAGGCTGTTATTTGCCTTTTCCTTCTCCTCACATGGGCTTTCAATGACTAGTTTTAATTTAATTAGATCAAACAACAAATCATCTCTTAGTCAAATATAAGATTTTTTGTTTAAGCTTATATCCTGAATTTTTCCTCTTTTTTTGACAAAAAATGGTTAGTGTTATACTTTCTACATAAATCTTTGATCCATTTTAAGTTATTTTTTGTTCAAAGGATTGGCTTAGATTAACTACAGTTTTGACCAAGTTTAGAAAGTTTTTAATCATTATTTCTTCAAATATGTTTCAGTCCCACTTTCCCTTTCATCTCCTTCTGAGACTCTGATGACATACATATTCGCTCATTTATTATTACCCCAGAGGTCCCTAAAACTTTTTTTGGAATTTTCATTTTTTTTCTCTTTTCAAATTGGCTAAGTTCCATTGATCTGTTGTCAGTTTTACCAGTCCTATCATCTGCCATCTCCACTGAGCTACTGAACAAACTAGAATTTTATTTTGGTTATTGTATTTTTCAATTCTATACTTTTCATTGGGTTTTTCTTAAGCTTCTATTTTATTCTCCTAAAACTTTCTATTACTTTTTCAAAAGAATCCATAATGCTTGTTGACATATTTTGGTGACGACTTCTTTAAAATCCTTGTCAGATAATTCTAACATCTGCGTAATGTGGATTTTGGCATCAATTGTCTTTTCTTATGCTTATTGGATTTTTTGTTTGTTTGTTTAATGATATGAAGACTGGTTTATTTGATTCTGTCCTGGATATTTTGGACATTCTGAGACCCAGGATCCTATTCAATCTTTTTAGTGGATGATGCCTCTATCATGTATAGGTGAGAACCTTGTGGGTGTGTATGTTTAGCCCCCCCACTGGACCTGACAACACCTACCCACAAAAGTGCAGCAATGATTCTTGCTTTCTCATTGTGGACAGGTAGGGTAGAAGTTTAGCTGCCTCTTGGCCTCACTGACACCTTCCTGGCACTAGCGGGCAATAACCTCTTGCTCCTCATTGGGCTGTCCTACAACAAAGGGGTGGGAAAACAGAAGGCTGACAAATTCTGTTCTGATGCGCTGAGTGGGATAGAACTCAGCTCCCTGGGGTCCCCCACCCACCCACCAAATGACACAAGGGAAGGAAGCTGGCAAGTGGATTGCCAACTCCCACTGTCTCTCAGGACTTCTTTCTGCTTTACTGATTCCAGGTGCAGGTGGGAAGTTCTCATGGATACCAGGGGAGAGTAGAACCTCCCTTCACACTGTTTTGTCTAGTTTTGTTCCTACCAGATGGCTGTGGAGGTCCATCTGCAAAATAAGCCTTGGTGACTTCATGGGTATGGGGAAGTAATGTGCTTAATACCTCTGACATGCACCATCTTGTTTGGTGTCTTTGATGTTGGGTGGGTAAAGAGGCTCAGCTCCTCATAAGCTCTGCTGATAGTGTGTGTGTGTGTGTGAGTGTGAGTGTGTGTGTGTGTGTGTGTGTGTGTGTGTGTGTGTGTGTGCGTGCGCGCGCACGTGCATGCAGAGAGGGGAAATTGAAACTTTCTGGAGACCGCCTCCTTTAGTCTCACTATTCCTGGGTAGAAGTGGAGGATCACAGTGCCATGTTCTTCGGGCAGGTGAGGGATAGAAGATCTGCTGCCCATGGATCATCTAGAAACCACCGGTCAGGGAAATTGGAACATCACTTGCTCAGGGAGGCAAGGGGGTTGGCTGGAAAATTGACTCCTCCTTGGCTCACTGAAACCTCAGGGGAAGCAATGCAGTTTTTCCATTGATGTTTCCTGGAATTAGGTGAGTATTGCCAAAAAGATTTTATGTTGTTGGGGTGGGGGCTGGCAGGAGGAGACAGACTTTTCTCGGGATTTCCAATGTCTATGCCTTTTTGATGGTTTTATGTTGGAGACTATTACAAAACCCTGTCTGGAACACATGGGAGCCATTTAAAAAAATCCAGTATGATCCCATCAGAAATTCGACAAGATTCTCTATGTGACCCACTTTCTTTCTTCTACCTGTCAGAGTGTCCCTATGCTTATTGTGCCATTTTCACTGTAAAAACTAAAGATTTTTTAGTTATAAAAGAGAGGAATTTGGAGGATGGGGCTATGCCTCCTTGATGGACAGAAAGTCTCTGATGCTGTTGCCTTATTGTTCGCTTCTTCCTTGTTTGAGGTGCCCCTCATCTGATACCTCCAATCCTGTTTTCTAACCTCCCATTGACATACACATGCATCAACAAGAAGCCTGACATACTTTCAATGTATGTTTTTCAAATATTCCACAAATATATTTTCACATTGATGAATAGCTATGGAAACATATTCTCTCATTCTGCGTGTTTTTATGTGTCTTTAAATTTACATTAGTATGTAAAAATTACATAAATGTATTACAAATCCCATTTGGCTTTTACGTTATTCACTCACAATTAATTTTTGAGACGTACCCCCAAATTATTCAAATGGATGTACTAAAATTTTTTTACTGTTGTACAAAGTTGCACTTGGGAAAAATGTGTTTTAAATATGCATTTAAAATTGAAATCAGTCTCTGATTTTTTTTCTGATATGAATTATGTGCAACAAATATCCTTATATATACTCTCTTGAATATTATTCTGAGTATACCTCTAGAGAGACAAATGTAATTGCTGGACCACAGGGCACGTGTATTTGTAGTTTTATGTTACTGCTAAATTTTTCTTCAAAGCAATGGTAATTTAAACTCTGGGCATGTTAGACTTAGTTTGGGCTTAATTTTAATAACCCAATGGATGTGTCCTTTTTAAATTTGCATTTTTCTGATTTCTAGTAAATTGAGCAACTTTTTTTCCCAAAATCATTGTTTTGCCTGTTTATGCAACCCCTTTTTATATAAACTGTCAATTTTCCATTTGATGTGAGAGGGCTTTTTTTTTTTGTTTTGCTTCTAGGAAGATTAAATATATGTATTTAATATATAGTATGTATGTACAATCTGGATATATATATATACATTTTCTCCCAGCTTGTCATTTTTTTATATACTTGTTTATATTTTCTTCCTTAATTTTCTTTTTTCTTTATATTTTCTTTAAAAGTTTTTATTGAAGTATAACATATTACATACTAATTGTGAAGTGTGCATATGAACCTTTGCCCATCTGTATAACCAACTCACAGATCATGATATAGAAACCAGCCAGCACTCCAGATGTCTCTTGAGTGGCCCATCCTGGTCATCACCACCACTATTCTATTTGAAACAGTTTAGTTTTACCTGTTTTTGAACATTTTATAAAGTGAGTTATACAACATACACTCTTTTGTGTCATTTGTTTTACTCTTTTTCTTTGAGATTCACATTTACTCATAGATTAAGCTCATTACCTTTCCATTGTTATGTAATCTTTATAATAATAATAAAAGTTTTATTTATATGACTATGAATTCATAATTTGCTTGTTTAAAGTTTTGACAATTTTTAGTATCATCACTATACATTTTCTTAGGCATATTTTTCTAAAGTGGTTTTCCCCACACTCTACTATCAGTGTATTAGTCTGTGTGTGTATGTTCCAAGTATTCTAAGTTTTTTTTTCCTATAATTTTGTTGTATTTGGTTTACTAACATTTTGTTTAGGATCTCTGTACCTATATTCATGAGGAAGATTGCCCTTTAATTATAGATACATATATTGCCCTATAACTAATAATATATATACTATTTTTGCTTTATTTTTATATTAAGACAGTAGTTTCATAAGGTAAATATTTTTATTGATCCTCTTTCTTTTATTTCTATCCCTTTCTGGTTTAGAATAATTAACCCATAAAATATTTGGGTACAAAAATATTTTATCTCATTGAATGATTTTAACTATTAATTCAATTTATTTAATGAGTAAGTGATAGTACAGTTCTCCTTCCCCCAATTTTTCCAGACAATTGCCCATTTCATTGAAGTTTTAAAAATTTATGGTTATGAATATCTTAAAACAGGAATATGATAAAGTCTTTAAATAAATGGATGATCTAGAATAGAAGAGTATTTCTTTTTTTTTTTTTTTTTTCGTCTTTTTGCTATTTCTTGGGCCGCTCCCGCGGCATATGGAGGTTCCCAGGCTAGGGGTCGAATCAGAGCTGTAGCTGCTCTGGCCTACGCCAGAGCCACAGCAACGTGGGATCCGAGCCGCGTCTGCAACCTACACCACAGCTCATGGCAACGCCGGATCCTTAACCCACTGAGCAAGGGCAGGGACCGAACCCGCAACCTCATAGTTCCTAGTCTGATTCGTTAACCACTACGCCATGATGGGAACTCCCTAGAAGAGTATTTCTTTGCTTAGAATGGAAATTTTATTTACATTATTTATTGACTGATGTTGAAGTTTATTAATGGATATTTGAATTTACAATTGTCATTAACCAATATCTCATTTCTAAATCATATGACATACTAGCACTCCTGTGCTTTATAGCATTTGAATGTTTTGCTTCCTTAGGTTAAATATAAATTAACATTTGATCAAAGTGTATCTGGGGTTGCAATTAGATCTATGTGGAAAATTGTAGAATTATGCAGATACAAATAAGAACATTTCAATATGAATGAAATTATAAAAGCAGGTTTGCTTTGATAAATCATAATTATTTCCATTGTTAGACATGCCATAGTCATCTCTCACTGAGCTGCTGTCCTCAAAAGGCATGCTTGGAAAACTAAGGAATAGTTATTTCCTGAACACACACACACACAATAAAGAGAGAAAAAAATCAATATTCTAAGACATTATTTAAGAAAAATAACATTGTTGTGATAAATAATAGTTAAAATTTTCCAATAAAATAAATATTGAATTAGAAGAAAAGGAGAAAAACTAGAAAACTGAAAAAATTCTGAAAAAATTAAGTTCTGCAATTAAGTCAATAAAATACCTTCCATGGATTTTCATTCCTATAAAAGATAGAAATTTCTTATCTGTAGATCCATAGGCTCTAACGTACTGTGAATCAATTTCTATGGTCTCTGAGATCAAGTAGAATAACGCATTTCCCTCAGAATTAGGAAAAATGCAAGGGCATTCTCTCTCTCTACTTTCATTTAACATTGTGCTAAAAGTTGTATTTTAATACAAGAACAAAAAGAAAGAAATCATATAGATATTTTTAAAAAGAGAGAGAGACTGTCTTTATTCATAGAAAAAATTATCAGTCCAGTAGAAAATGATAAGAATTCCTAAAAAAGAGCTACTGGAAATAAGCTGCCCAAGGGCAGAAGATAAAATTTTATCTAATACAAAAAACATTATTTTTATATAAATAGCAATTAAAATATTAGAAATGAAACTCACTTTAAAGCAAATAACATTTACAGTACCATTTAAACCAACACCAAAGACCAATGCATTGAAAATGATAAAACATTGCTCAGAGAAATGTAAAAGATCTAAATTAATGGAGACATATTTCATGCTCATTACTCAGAGAATTGATATTTTAAAATGTAATTTCTCCCCCAAATGTTCTATAGATTCAGTGAAGTTTCAATGACATTAAATTCACAGCAGGTGTTCTTAAAGTGGAGAATGATAATTTAGTGGTTATATTATATATAATTTTAGAAATATTTTTTCTTTTATGAACAATTTGGTACCTTTCAAGTCATCTTCCAATGTATAAGTAAAATTTTTCTTATGCTACAGTATCTGTTGATTTTTTAAGAGGGAACATTTGTGCAAACATTGACATACATACATATACATATGTGTGTGTGTTTGTATATTAAATAGAATAACCAAAACAATTTTTAAAAGGAAGATAAAACTGAGTGCTTACACAACCAAATTTCAAACATAAAACTACAGCAATCACCACAGTGTAATATTGGCAAAACGATAAAGGAGAAATATGTAGATAAATGGAACTAAATAGGAAGTCCAGAAATATCTCACTTATAAGTAGATACATATGTCAATTAAGTGGCTAAGAAATAATTCTTTCAACAATGGAGTTGGGAACACTTGAATTTTCATATGCAAACATACAAAAAACAACCTCCTACCGTATAGAAAAAATAATTCAAATAGATCATATATCTCAATGTATGCATTGAAACCATAAAACCTTTAAAGGCAACATAGGAGAAAAATCTTAGAGATTTTAGGGAAAGATATCCTTTATAGGATACAAATACTGGAATTATAATGAAATATTCATATGTGTCTCATCAAAATTAGGAGATTTTGTCCTAACAAAACACTTTTAAGAAATTAAGATACAAGTCACATATGAAAAAAAATTGTAAAATATATACCCAATAATGTATTTGTCAAAATATACTAAAAATATTCTTACATCTCAAAAGTACTTCAAGGAATCTAATAAAATAGGAGAAAAAATATAAATAGATATTTCCAAAAAAGAAGATATATGAGGGAGTTCCTGTTGTGGCACAGTGGTTAACGAATCCGACTAGGAACCATGGGGTTGCGTGTTTGATACCTGGCCTTGCTCAGTGGGTTGGGGACCCAGCATTGCTGTGAGCTGCGGTGTAGGTTGCAGACGCGGCTCGGATCCTGCATTGCTGTGGCTCTGGCATAGGCCGGTGGCTATGGCTCCGATTAGACACCTAGCTTGGGAACCTCCATATGCTGTGGGAGCGGCCCTAGAAAAGGCAAAAAGACAAAAAAAAAAATCCAAAAAAACAACAAAAAAGACATATGAATGTCAAGGAGGTGCATAAAAAATAGATAATTAAATTATAAAATAATTATTTATTAAAGCAATATAAATTTAAAAGGAACAATGACACACAAACATACATCTATTAGAGTTGCTAAAATTGAAAAGACTCACAAAGCTAAATGTTGCCAAGGATGTGGAATGACTGAAAATAGCATACATGGTTGGTGCAAAAGCAAGGTGACCTGGTCACGTAGGGAGAACAAATTAGTTTCTCATAAAGTTAAACAAAATTATAATTAACTGTAGTTGTTAAACTACTGAAAGAAAAAACTTCTAAAAATACGAGCAGCATAAAATAATAAAGTAGTTTTTCAGCTCATCAGTGATTACTACTGATGTTTGTAATATGTAAGCGGCCTTCCTTCTGAAAGGTCAGGAACTTGCCCTCTTTCCACCCAACGGAGCTGCCAAAAATTAGTCTTTTTTTTTTAAATTTTTTTTTATACAACAATTTTTATTTTTTTAAAAGAATGTATACATGTATGTGTAACTGGGACACCATGCTGTACAGTGCAAAAACTAGTCTTTATATCTTCCATTGATCTGCACCATGCCAAATACAGTGAAAAAGAGGGTAGGGCAGACCTGGAAATGATAAACTTCACTTCTATTGGTATTTACTCCATTCAGTAGACTTGACAATATGAGAAGACCTAACTACAAGAGATGCTGGAAATGTAATCTAATCATGTGCCCAGGATTAAATGAAAAGAATTTCCATGAACCCCTAGTGGTGTCCACTACTACTATAAAAGGTAAAAAATCTCAAGACAAAGACATGTCATAATTATTACATGATTTTCTTCTAGTGCATAAATACCACCCAATTAGTTTTTGCCTTAGGGAGACTGCAGAAAATAACGTGAAGAGGTATTTTATATAACAAAGGCCAATCTACTCTTAGAGATCACAAGTTATTAGCTGTACAACTGGTAAACATCAATAAACTGCCGTGTTCCATATGACCAACTGCCAATCTCTAGTAATTATATATATTACTTTTGATTCAGAACAGGCTACATTATAATCCAGAAAGCAATTTAAGAGTTAGGGAGTAGAAGAATAATTCCTATTTGTGTGGGAATAATTCCTATTCTATAACATAAAAAGTCACAAAAAGAAAGGAAGAACTATGAATTGCTATCTTCAAAAAAAATCAACAAAAGCATAAAAATTATTATGTAATTTTCAAAAACTCTTCTTGAAAGAAATGACAAATGAAATACATAAATGTAGAATTTTTAAAAATATAGAGGACACTATGATTATTTTAAAATGTTAGAGGAAGGTTTTAATTAAAATTCTTATTTTGAGATATTGTAGGGCCATATGCAACTTCAAGAATTAACACAGAGAGATCTCAGATATATTTTCCCCAGGTCCCCCAGTGGTAACATTTTGCAAAACTATAGTATAATATCATAACCAGGACCACTGATGTTGCACTTTTTTCTTTTTCTTTTTGGCCACCCTGTGGCACATGAAGTTTCTGGGCCAGGGATCAGATCAGAACTACAGTTGTGACTTATGCTGCAGCTGCAGCAATGCTGGATCCTTTAACCTATTCTACCAGCTGAGGATCAAACCTGAGCCCTGGCACTACAGAGGTGCTGCCAATCCCCTTTTCTCCACAGCAGGAATTCCTCATGCTGCATTTTTACAGTCACACCCCTTCCATTCCTCCCCACACCTTCCCTAGCAACCACTAGTCTATCTTCCATTTCTAAGATTTGTCATTTTATGAAAGTACACAAATGAAATTATACAAAAAATGACATTTGGCATTGGTTTTTTTCACTCTCTATAATTTTCTGGATATAAAAATACACAATACAAAATTTTACAAAACAAAACAACATAGTAAGAAAACAATCCTAAATTGTTTACACTCAATGATATACTTTAAAATACTTGAAGTAACCATCGAGAGGGTGAGAGGAGAAAAAGACAAATCCACAAACACATCTAAAGCTTTTTAAACACCTCTTTTAGTTACTGAGGTAACAAGAAGATTACAAAGAAAATCAGAATATGAGAGAAAGGCAGTGAATCAACCAACTTGACATAATCAAGAATTTTAGAACACCCATCAAACAATGTAGAATACACATTCTTTTCAAGTTGTACGGAGCATTCACAAAAATGACTGCATCTTGGGCTCTAACTATTTCTTTTGACTTCATAGGCTATAAAGTACAAATCAATAATGAGAGGTTAACTAGAAAAATATCCAAATATGTAGAAATTAAGCAAACATAAAACAATTTGAGTTCAGGAAATAGAAGAGAAATTTAAAATTATTTTGAATTTATATAACAAAAATATGAAGTAATAGAATTTTGAGATTAATCTTAAAGAATTTGTGAAAAGGGAATTTATACCTATATATATGTATATTATAAGAACAGGAAGTTTAAAATCTACTTAGTTTTTACTCATGAAATTAGAAAAAGAAATAGTATTATTTTTAAGTCTGGAAAGAAGGAAATAATAAAGATATTAACAAGAAACCAGTGAAGTGTAATTTCTACTACTGGTCATGTTACTGCCTTTTCATCATAAAGAAATGGAAAACTGGATGCTGTATATGAAAGAACAATTTTCAGGCATTGGATTACATGCAATACAAGGCTCTGATTCCAAACTAAAATAGAATCAAATGAGGTGATATTTATGATACACTTGGCTTTTCTTTTCTGGAAGTAGAGTCTAGACTGTAGAATGAGAAGATGGGACCAAGAGAAGCATTTTGGAACTGCAAAATTGAGTAAAACAGGATGAAGTTCACAGACAGTGAGTCAGCTGGAATTTATAGGGAGGAATATGAGCAAGGAGGGAGTTACTCTGAGAAATATCTCCACATATCTGCATAAGAATCCCTTTGAAACTGTTACTAAAGAATTATCTGTACATACATATGTTGGGTGAAATGCATTAGACCAGGAAAAGTTCTTCTGAGGAGTTATAAGCCAAATAATTCCAAGAGCTTTCCAGGCCTGAGAGACTACTGAGGTCCAATAAACTAGAGAGGTGAGATAGCATGAAATACCCAGGCTATATAGTAGGGGCCCCAGATAGTTCATTCCTGAGTAGGAGGACTAGACTAGTCCTGGAGTGAAAAAGGCTACTTTAAACTTGCCTTAACAAGCTTTAAAAAATAAAGTTAAAATTTCTGAAGTAATTCATAAGTTAACTTCCTGTAAAGACAAATCCAATACTCATTAAAATAATACAACAAAATCCAAGTCCTCAACAAAATTATAGTCACAATGTTCGGGATTTGGTCAAAATCACTAGGCATGAAAGGAAGCAGAAACATGTGATACAGAACCAAGAAAAATCAGCCAATAGAAAGATGCAGAGAGGATGGAGCTGATGGCTTGGCAAACAACAACTGTAAAAGAACTACTGTAAACATGCACCAGGATTTAGAGAAAAACGTAATATACAGTTGACCCCTAAACAATTTGGGGGTTGGGAGCACTGACCCTCCAGAGGAGTTGAAAAGCCACGTATAACTCAGAGTCAGCCCTCAGTATACACAGTTCCTCTGTTTCTGTTGTTCTTCTGTATCTTGGTTTCCCATCTTTGCATTCAGTCAACCACAGATCATGTCGTATTTACAATGTGAAAGCTGAGTATAAGTGGACCTGTGCAGTTCAAACTTGTTGTTCAAGGGTCAATTGTATTGAAAAGACAAATAGAAGATTTAAAAAATACTATGACTAATGAAAAATGTTTGATAAAGTTAATAGCAGATTAGATATTGTATAAGAAGATATTTGAGCTTGACTTTAAGTGGAAAATATCCATATTAAAATACAAAGAATAAAATGAATGAAAAAATTAATAGCTACCAATAATCCCATATCAGGCTGTTAAATATATGTGCAATTTGAGTCACAGCAGAATGGTAGAAAACATACACTTAAAAAAATAATGACAATTTTATCAAACTTAACGAAACTAGAAAGGTACAGTTCAATGGCCACCAAACATTAAAACAAGGAAAATAGACTAAAGTATATCATAGTCAAAATTTGTAAAAACAACTGAAAAAAGTAACAACAGAATAAAGAAACACAATACATAGAGAAAAATAAATATAAGAATATCACAATCTTGCTGTGGCTCTGGTGTAGGCCGGTGGCTACAGCTCCAATTCGACCCCTAGCCTGGGAACCTCCATATGCCGAGGGAGCGGCCCAAGAAATAGCAAAAATACAAAAGACAAACAAACAAACAAAAAACAAACAAACAAAAAAAAACCTTCCAGTTACAAAAAATAAATACGTCATAGGGATGTTGGTGACTATAGTCAATACTGCATGTTTGAAAGTTGCTAAGACAGTAAATCTTAAAGTTCTCATCATGAGAAAAAAAAAAAAGAATATCACAATCTTCTCACAAGAAGAAAAGCAAGTCAGAATATTATAGATCAATAAGTGGTAAAAAAAAAAAAACTTGTTACTTCAACATTCTACATTGACAGAAGATATCCTTAAAAAATAAAAGTGAAATAGAGACATTTGTATGCAAATGAATTTTTAGAGAAAGAGTTAGTAGTAGATCTGAACTACAAGAAATTAAACAGGAATTTCTTTGAGGAAAAGACAGTAATACCGAGTGGAAATTTGGATCTCCAAAAAAAGAGGAATGCTGGCAATAACAAATATTTGGATAAATTAAAAGGATTTTTCTCATTTTCTAAAATTCCTTAAAGAAGTATTTATTGTTTAAAGAAAAATAATTTATGAAAATACATTGAAAGTTTTAACTTATATGGAAAGAAGATGTTTGACAAAACAGCACAAAGAATAGGATGGGATGTGTACAGGTGAAAGCTTTTTATATTAGACTTGAATTGATATGATGTTAAAAGGAAGTAAAAGATGATAAAGATGCATATTGAAAACCTTTAGATAGGAGTCAGCAAATTTTCCCTTAAAGGGCTAGATAGTAAGAGTTTTAGGCTTGCAAGACTTTCATTTTCTCTTATCTACTCAACTCTGTCATGGTAGCACAAAAGTATCCTTAGGCAACTTCAGAGACAATATGTAAATCAATGGTTTTGGCTGTGTTCCATTAAAACTTAATCTGCAAACCACACTGCAATCTCAACACCATAGTTGAAAACCCCTGCTGTAGAGTAATGACTAAAAATTTCAAAATTATAACAAATAAGCCAATAAGAGAGATAAATAATAATTGATTATAAACTCAATTCAACTAGAAATTCAACAAAGAGGAAAAAGAGATTATAGGAGCCAAAAAAATAAATAGCAAGTTTTAGTAGGGTTTTTTTTAATGCTTAAAAAAAATAGCTAGATTTAAAGACTGTAACATTGATAATTAGCTGAAATGTAAATGTCCTAAACACTCAAAAAAAAAAAAGAGAGAATATAAGATTGGATAAAGACACAAGAACAAATCATATGTTGTTTACAAGCAAGTCACTTTAAATATAAAGATACAGAGAGGTAAAAAGTAAAATGATGGAGTAAGCAGTTCCATGAAAAAAAAAAGTCACAAAAACCCGAGGTCTTATAATAACTTCAGGCAAAAAGGTCTTTAAACAAAGAATATTTCCAGGAATATAAGAGGATATTTCCTAATAAAAAAGGTTTAATTCACCCTGAACACAAAACTATAGTAAATACATATGTATATACCTAATAACTAAACTTTAAAACACTCGAAAGATGAATTGAAGGAAAAATATTGATGAATCCAAAATTAGATGTGTATATTTTACTACCCTTTTCCTAGTATTTGATACCACAACTAAAGTGAAATTTACAAAGCTTATAGAAGACTGGAACAATACTACTACCTTTATGGACATTTGTGGCACATTCCATCTAATAACATTAGAATACACATTCTTTTTAGATTCATATAAAACATTCACACACTTTGAGCAATAACACAGCCTCATAAATACAAGACTACTTAGATCACAAACAGTATGCATTCCAATTGATAGTTAAATAAAATCAATAAAATAAAACAATCTGCAAAAATCTTCACACTTTGGAGATTAAAAAATGCAGTCTTTCAGTTATAAGACAAATAACTACTAGGGATATAATGTACAACATGATAAATATAATTAACACTGCTCTATGTTATATATAAAGTTGTCAAGAAAGTAAATCCTAAGAGTTTTCACCACAAGAAAACATATTTTTTATTTTATTTTTTATCTATATGAGATGATGGGTGTTCACTAAATGTATTGTGGTAATCATTTCATGATGTATGTAAGTTAAATCATTATGCTGTGAACCTTTTTTAAAAATGTTTTTATTATAGTTGATTTACAATGTTCTGTCAATTTCTGCTGTACAGCAAAGTGACCCAGTTATACATATATATACATTATTTTTTTCACATTATCCTCCATCAAGCTGCATCACAAGTGATTGGATATAATTCCCTGTGCTATGCAACAATATCTCATTGCTTATCCACATGCAAGAGTTTGCATCTCCTAACCCCAAACACCCAGTCCATGACACTCCCTCCCCCTCCTCCTTGGCAACCACAAGTCTGTTCTCTACGTCCATGAGTTTGTTTCTGTTCTATAGATACGTTCAAAATGGCTTAAAGAGTTAAACATAAGACTAGACATCACAAAACTCCTAGAAGAGAACATAGGCAAAACATCCTCTGACATCACCACACAAATGTTTTTAGGTCAGTCTCCTAAGGCAATAGAAATAAAAACAAAAATAAACCAATGGGACCTAATCAAAATTACAATCTTTTGTTGCAAAGGAAACCATAAAAAAAACAAAGACAAACTACAGAATGGGAGAAAATATTTGCAAATGATGCAACCAACAAGGGGTTAATCTCCAAAATATACAAGCAACTCAACAGCAGAAATACCAATAACCTAATTGAAAAATGGGCAGAAGGTCTGAATAGACACTTCTACAAAGAATATATATAGATGGCCAACAGGAACATGAAGAAATGCTCAACATCACTACTTATTAAAGAAATGCAAATGAAAACTACAATGTGGTACCACCTCACACAAGTCAGAATGGATATCATTAATAAGTCTACAAATAACAAATGCTGGAGAGGGTGTGGAAAAAGGGGAACCTTCCTGTACTCTTGGTGGAATGTAATTTGGTACAACCACTATAGAAAATAGTATGGAGTTTCCTCAGAAACCTAAATGTAGAACTACCATATTATCTAGCAATTCCACTCTTGGGCATATATATCTCAACAAAATTTTCATTCGAAAAGACACATGCATCCTCATGTTAATGCAGCACTATTCACAATAGCCAAGACATGGAAACAACCCAAATGCCCATCGAAAGATGAATGGATTAAGAAGATGTGGTGCATATACACAATGGAATACTACTCGGCCAAAAAAAGAACAAAATAATGCCACTTGCAGCAACATGGATGGAACCAGAGACTCTCATACTAAGTAAGAGAAAGAGAAAGACAAATACTGCATGATATCACTTATATGTGGAACATGGCACAAATGAATCTATTTACAGAACAGGAAAAAACTCGTGGGTGTGCTGTGCATCTTAAACTTATGCAGTGGTCTACATCAATTATAACTCAGTAAAAATGGAAGGAAAAAAAGGAACACTTTCTAAACGGTCCATTGCAAAAGAACAAGACACACAAATAATTAGAAAATAATTTGAACTAAAATTGAAGACATTAAAACACAACCTATTAAACATATTAAAACATATTAAAATCATGAGGTACAGCTAAAGCAGAGCTTAGTGCAAATTTTCTTACTTTAAATATTTACATTAGACTAGAATAAATCTATCATTTGTTTCCATCATTACCAAGTAGAGAAAATAGTGTATATCTAGTGTAAAATAAGTGGAAGAAAGAAAATGACAGAAATAGGTGTAAAATTTAATGAAACAGGAAATAGATATAGAAAATCAATGACACCAAAATCTTTTTTTTCTCTAAAATTAGTTAATGGATATACTTCTGATCATGAATAAAGAAGGAATTCACAAACCTCCCAATATCAGGAATAAAAGAAGGGTAATGTTACAAATATTAAATGTAGAATAAGAAAGTATAACAAACATCTTATTAAAACTAATTTTTATAAATTAGGTGAAAAGAAATAATTCATTGGAAGACAGACATTATGAAGACTGATTTAGATGAAATAAAGAATATGAATAGATTTGCAAAAATTAAATACTTCCCCAAAGTAAACATAAGGACCAGGTGGCTTCACTGGTGGATTCCTTTATTTAAATAAGACATAATACCAAATGTAAACTCTTAGAAAACAGAGGAAGAAGAAATGGTTTACATTTGGAGTTCCCGTCGTGGCGCAGTGGTTAACGAATCCGACTAGGAACCATGAGGTTGCGGGTTCGATCCCTGCCCTTGCTCAGTGGGTTAATGATCCAGCGTTGCTGTGAGCTGCAGTGTAGGTTGCAGACGCGGCTCGGATCCCGTGTTGCTGTGGCTCTGGCGTAGGCTGGTGGCTACAGCTCTGATTCGACCCCTGGCCTGTAAACCTCCATATGCCGCAGGAGCAGCCCAAGAAATAGCAAAAAGACAAAAAAAAAAAAAAGAAAGAAATGGTTTACAAATCATTTTGTGAGGCCAATATTAAACTGCTATCAAAAATAAAGACAACATAACTACAGATCAATGTCAGCATGAATAAAGACATCTCCTTAAAATATTTTATCAAATTGAATTCAACATATATACAGATGATATTTTATTACACTCAAGTTGGATTATTTCCAGAAATGAAGGTATAACACTGGACAACCAGATTCACCAGAATTCACCATATTGACAAAGTAAGGCAGAAAATGAAAATTGACAAATATGTGGAGAAGAAAATTAACAATTTCAAAGTACATTTTGGATGAAAATTATGAGAAAATTAGGAATAGAAGAAAATGTCTCTAGCCTTATAAAAAGTCCCTACAAAAAACTAGAACTAATATATTTAATGATGAAATATTGAAAACTATCTCAGAATAGTTTATAGTTGTTTTTGTGTGTGTGTGTGTTTTATGTGGGAAGTATGTGAATTGTTTTGACTAGAGGACAAACTTCTCAAATTTTTTTTTATGCTTTTTTTGACTTTTTCAGGGCTGCACCCTTGGTATATGGATGTTCCCAGACTTAGGGTCCAATCAGGCCTACACCACAGCCACAGCAACGCAGGATCCTTAACCCACTTAGAGAGGCCAGGGATAGAACCTGCTACCTCATGGTTCCTAGTCGAGTTTGTTTCTGCTGCACCATGATGGGAACTCCAGAAACTCTTCATTTTTGAAGATGTCTATTACAATATACTATATAGGAGTTCCCATTGTGGCTCAGAAGTTTAAGAACCCAACATAGTTTCTGTCGGGATGCAGATTTGATCCCTGGCCTCACTCAGTGGGTTAAGGATTCAGTGTTGCCACAAGCTGCAGGCTTGGATCCAATGTTGCTGGCTGTGGTGCAGGCCTGAAGCTGCAGCTTAAATTCAACACTTTGCCTGGGAACTTCCATAGGCCACAAGTACAGCAGTAAGAAGAAAAGAAACAAAAAGAAAAGAATAGAAAACAAAACAAAACAAAATAATATACTATACATACATTTACACATACTCCTTAAAATGTGGAATTCACACTACTTAAGTAATGATATGTAAGATACTTCATCTTGAAACAGAGTTCACTTTTATGACTGTCTTGATCAATAGGGTATAGTAGATGTGAGGTTATGTGTCCTTAAATATTTAAACCAGTTTATAAAATTGCCAAGCACTCTGCCTTTTCTGGGGATCTTTGCTATTAGAATCCAGCCAATATGTTCTGAGAAAGCCAAACAGTGAAATAGAAAGATATCTTAAAGGTGTTTTGTCAGCCCCAGAGAGGCGCCCTGTGAGAGTCAACCATTGTCATCAGACATGTGAAGTGAAAATTTTTCATCTGATTCCAGTCCTTGGCTGCATGTCATTCTAATCCTATGGAATTAAAAAGAACAGCTTTTGATGAGTTTATCCAAATTGTATATCGAGTCAACCATTGTCATCAGACATGTGAAGTGAAAATTTTTCATCTGATTCCAGTCCTTGGCTGCATGTCATTCTAATCCTATGGAATTAAAAAGAACAGCTTTTGATGAGTTTATCCAAATTGTATATCAAGTAAAAAATTATAACTGATTTTACTTTTAGCCACTAGGTTTGGGATACTTTAGTAGACAGCAATTGAACATATGGGTAAGAGTTATTTAATAGGGGTGATTCACATCCCTAGAGAATTGAGGTGACATACTTATTGTGTAAAAGTGGATCTCAAAATACATTTTTAAATTTCCAAAAAATTGTTTCTGAAATTAATTTAAAATGTTTATTGGCTGTTGAACATAGTAGTTCTACACTGCACTTAAAAATCACATGAAGTATTGCATAAGGCCTTTTACATAATCAGATTGCTCTGTGGCAAACTGATTTTTCAGGACCAATCCTTTATAAGGATATCATTAAAATCAAGTCTCCTTTAAATTCACTGAAAAGTATTCACTTATTCACTGAAAGGTAATTTTATGTGCCTTGAATTTTGCAGCTGGGTACTGGTATTTATGTCATAATGAGCAGCTACTTCAATGTCAGTGTATACAACATATATACATATATTTTACAACAGGAGAGACAGAGTAGATGATACAAAATTCATTCTAGTCTTTTAATTCTAGGCATCCACCAAAATTCTTGAGAAGTAGGCATTGCTGTCATAGGAACAAAAGTATCTTAAGTTTATACTTTCCAAAAATAATAAAAAGTATTTGAGGAGGGCAGGTTAGTTGGTACTCTAATTGCATTGCTATTTTCCTATAGAGGGAATTATGCAAATGTTCAATGAAATCTTAGATAGATACCTGAGTATAAATTACATGCAGAATAACATAATTAAGTGAATTATATAAAAATTCATTTACATAAAATTAATAACTTTGTGTAGGACCCACATAGTATTTATTTTAGAGACATTTTATAAATTAGTTAATAAATAGCAGTAATGTTATTCTGTCACAGAAGGTGATTACCTCTAGGAGACTAATTAGGTGCACATAAGATGTACCACTATATACTCCTTTTTTTTTTCAACCTAGTAATACCTATGTTGCAAATATAAAAATGAATGTTACCCAATCTCATACTTTTTTCATAAATTATTATTTGTTTCCTGTTTGTAATTTTTCTAATGCAAAATATTAAAGTAAATTTAATTTGGACCAAAGTGTAAGCTATGAGGGAGTCTCAAGCACCAGAATTTGCTTTCCAGAATAAACAGCTAGAAAACTGAAAAAAATATATAAATGAAATATACATTGGACAACAGGGAGTAGAAAACTGTGACCGCAGAGAGAAGGTAAGAAAATTACAGTGTTATGGTCACCGTGGCTTTCTACAGTAAAGCACATTCCTGATGTAATGGGAGTTGGGAGGTTGGAGTGGGAGTGTGACTGGGTACAGCAAAGCCTGATGGTGTCAAAGAGTTGAACAGGCAGAGATACCCTACAGGAAGCTTAATCCTGATTATACAGGTCAGGATTAAGTTCAGGAGAAAGAGATACACTGACATAAATATATATTGAAATCTTCACAGTAATCCCATTTTATGTTTCCTTAAATACCAGACTCTACATGGGATAGGTAAACCCCCATCGGACCAAGCAGGGAAAAATTAATTGCCAAGGTTCTGTAAACTAGTACTGGAAGACATTCAAGTGTGCACCAGCCAGAGAGGAGAGTCATTATTAAACATATAGGAGAAACAAAATCATAAAAATATGACTCAATTAAAAGAAAAATGAGTCAATAGAAATAGATGCAAGAGTGTCGAAGATGATGGATGAGAAGAGAAATGCAAGATCTTTTTCAAGTGAAATTTCTGTAGTGAAAAATATAATAGAAATAAAATAATTCAATTAATAACATTAGACAATACAGAAAAAAATGACTTGAAATCTTAGAAATAACACCTTTCTTTCTCTCTCTGTCTCTTTTTTTTTCAATTGTACCTACAGCATGTGGAAGTTCCTGGGCCAGAGATTGAACCTGTGTCACAGCAGTGACCCATACCCCAATTCACTGGACTAATAATATTGAAATATTACCTCTCTGAACTTAAATAGAGAAAAAACTGCAACAAAGGCACAGCACTTTAATAACACATGAGAAATATAAAGTGGCAAAATATGCAACTAATTCTAATATTGGGAGAAAAGTGTTGACTGGAAAATATTTAAAGAAATAATTGCAGTAATTTTCCAAACATTTATGAAACTATAAACCAACATATTTAAGAACCTCGACAAACCCCAAGCAAGATAAAAACACATACATAAATAAATCATACAAAAATACATCATAACGAATTTCTAGGAAAAATACCTCCAAACTTAAGATATCTAAATACAACAAAAAGTCATTCAAATACGAAATAAAAATAACGTTTTTTCCCCAGACAAGCAAAATGAGAGACTCATTCATCAGCACACTTGAATTATAAGAAATGTTAAAAATAGGTTTTTTGGAAGGACATGGAAAGCAAAGCTATTGGGAGTATTCAGCAGCCTGACTTTCTCTGGAGGTGGCCATTTTGGGAAAATCTGGCCCCACCCATCAGTCAGCTCTGAGAAGCCCCAGGGCAAACAACAATCCAGGTGGGATCACAGCTCCAACCATCAGTATACAAGCTACCTAAAGACCCCTCAGGCACACAGCTGCCTCTAATCCCATCCAGCGATTAAGCCCCACCCACCAGAGGGATAGAATCAGCTCCACCTACCAGTGGGCAGGCATCAGCCCCTCCCATCAGGAAGCCTACATCAAACCCCCATACCGAATTCAGCCACAAGGGGGGCAGAGACCAGAAGTAAGAGAGGCTACAACTCTACTATCTGTAAAAAGGTCACCACACCAAAAACCTATAAAAATGAAAAGACAGAGAACTATAACTCAGATGAGGGAGAAAGGAAAATCCCCAGAAAATCAGCTAAGCCATGAGGAGATTCTCAGCCTCCAGGAAAAAGACTAGACTGTTGATGCTGAAGATGATGCAAGACATTGGAAATAATCTGGAGGCAAAGATGGATAACTTACAGGAAACACTGAGAAAAGACATACAAGATATAAAACTTAAACGAGATGCAAAATACAATAACTGAAATAAAAAATTCACGAGAAGCAACCAACAGCAGAATACAGGAGGCAGAAGAACAAATAAGTGAGGTGGAGGATAGATTAGAAGAAATTACGAATGCAGAACAGAAAAGAGAAAAAAGATTGAAAACAAATGAAGAGAGTCTCAGAGAACTCTGGGACAAAGTTAAATGCATTAACATCCGTGTTACAGGGGTGCCAGAAGAGGAAGAGAGAAGGAGATGAAAAAATATTCCAAGAGATAATAGCCGAAAACTTCCCTAACATGGGAAAGGAACCACTCACTCAAATCCAGGAAGCACAACGAGTACCATACAAAATAAACCCAAGGAGGAATATCCTGAGACACATATTAATCAAACTGACCAAAATTAAAGACAAAGAGAAAATCTTGAAAGCAGCTAGGGAAAAGAAACAAATAACATACAAGGGAACCCTGATAAGGTTATCAGCAGATTTTTCAGCAGAAACTCTGCAGGCCAGAAGGGAGTGGCATGATATACTTAATGTGATGAAAGGAAAAAACCTCCAACCAAGATGACTCTACCCAGCAAGGCTCTCATTCAGATTTGAAGGAGAAATCAAAACCTTCACAGATAAGTAAAAGCTGAGGGAATTCAGCAACACTAAACCAGCCTTACAACAAATACTAAGGAACTTCTCTAGGCAGAAAAGAAAAGGCTGCAATGGGAAATGAAAATTCCACAAATGACAGGGCTCAGCAGTAAAGATATATATATACGGTAAAGATACGAAATCATCCATGCACAGTTATACCACCAAAATCAGAAATCATAAGAAGAGGTGGGTACAAATGCAGGACACTGGAGATGAACTTGCAATTAAGAGAACAACAACTTAAAACAATCTCGTATACATATAGGCCCTTATATCAAAACTTCAGAATAACTGCAAACCAAAAATCTACAATTGATACACAAACAAAGAAAAATCACCTCAAATACAACACTAAAGATAGTCATCAAACCAGAAGAGGAGATAACAAGAGAAGAAGGAAAGAAAAAAGAGCAACAAAAACATATCCAAAGCAGTTAATAAAACGGCAATAACAACATATGTATCAATAATTACCTTAAATGTTAATGCACTAAACTCCCCAACCAAAAGACATAGACTGGCTGAATGGATATAAAAACAAGACCCATATATATGCTGTCTTCAAGAGACCCACTTCACTTCTAGGGACATGCACAAATTGAAAGTGAGAGGATGGAAGAAAATATTTCATGCGAATGAGAATCAAAAGAAATCTGGGAGTTCCCGTCATGGCGCAGTGGTTAATGAATCCGACTAGGAACCATGAGGTTGTGGGTTCGATCCCTGGCCTCACTCAGTGGGTTAAGGATGCGGCATTGCCGTGAGCTGTGGTGTAGGTTGCAGACGCGGCTCGGATCCTGTGTTGCTATGGCTCTGGCGTAGGCTGGTGGCTACAGCTCCGATTAGACCCCTAGCCTGGGAATCTCCATATGCTGTGGGAGTGGCCCAAGAAATAGCAAAAAAGACAAAAAAAATAAAAAAGAAAGAAAGCTAGAGTAGCAATACTCATAATGGACAAAATAGACTTTGAAGTGATAAATATTTTAAGGGACAAAGAAGGTCATTACATAATGATCAAAGGATCAATCCAAGAAGAAGATAGGACAATTTTAAGTATCAATCCACTCAACATAGGTTCACTACAGTATATAAGGCAACTGCTAACAACCCTAAAAGGACAAATAAACAGTAACACAATCATAGTGAGGGACTTTAACACCCCACTTACAGCAATGGACAGATCAACCAGACAGAAAATCAATAAGGAAACACAGGCCCTGAATGAAGCAGTAATCCAGATGGACTTAATAGATATTTATTGGACATTCCATCCAAAAGCAACAGAATACACATTCTTCTCAAGTGCACATGGGACATTCTTTAAGATTGACCACAACCAGGGCTACAAATCCAACCTTGGTAACTTTAAGAAAATTGAAGTCATATCAAACATCTTTTCTGACCACAATGCTATACAACCAAAAATCAACAACAAGAAAAAACTGCGAAAAAACACAAACATGTGGAAACTAAACAAGATGCTACTAAACAACCAATGGATCACTGAAGAAGTCAAAGAGGAAATTAAAAAATACCCAGAAGTAGATGACAACAAAGATACAACACTCCAAAGCCTATGGGATGCAGCAAAAGCCATTCTAAGAGGAAAGTTTATAGCAATACAAGCCCACCTCAGGAAACAAGAAAAAGCTCAAATAAACAAGCTAACTTTATATCTAAAGAAACTCAAGAGAGAACAGACAAGACCTCAAGTTGGTAGAAGGAAAGAAATCATAAAGATCAGAGCAGGAAACAATGAATTAGAAACAAAGAAAACCATAGAAAAGATCAATGAAACGAAAAGCTGGTTCTTTGAAAAGATCAACAAAATTGATAAACCCTTAGCCAGACTTATCAAGAAAAAAAGAGACAGGACTCAAATCAATAAAATTAGAAATGAAAAAGGAGAAGTAACAATGGACATCACAGAAATACAAAGGATCATAAGAGACTACTCTATGCAACCATACGCCAATAAAACGGAAAACATAGAAGAACTGGACAAATTCTTAGAAAAGTACAATCTTCCAAGACTAAACCAAGATGAAACAGAAAAGATGAATGGACCCATCACAAGAACTGAAATTGAAACTGTGATTAAAAAACTTCCAACAAATAAAAGTCCAGGACCAGATGGCTTCACAGGCAATTCTATCAAACATTTAGAGAAGAGCTAACACCTCTCCTTTAGAAACTATTCCAAAAAATTTCAGAGGAAGGGATACTCCTAAACTCATTCTATGAGGCCACCATCACCTTGATACCAAAACCAGACAAAGATACCACACAAAAAAACTACAGCCAATTTATCTGATGAACCTAGATGCAAAAATCCTCAACAAAATACTAGCAAACTGCATCCAACAATATATTAAAATGATTGTACATCATGATCAAGTGGGATTTATCCCAGGGATGCAAGGGTTCTTCAATGTCTGCAAATCAATCAGTGTGATATACCACATTAGCAAATTGAAGAATAAAAACCATATGATCCTCTCAATAGAGGCAGGAAAAGCCTTTGACAAAATCCAACACCCATTTCTGATAAAAACCCTTCAGAAATTGGGCATAGAGGGAACCTACCTAAACATAATAAAGGCCGTATATGACAAACCCACAGCTAACATCACTGTCAGTGGTGAAAATCTGAAAGAATTCGCACTCAGATCAGGAACAAGACAAGGATGCCTGCTCTCACAACTACTATTCAACATAGTGTGGGAAGTCCTGGCAATAGCAATCAGAGAAGTAAAAGAAATAAAAGGAACCCAAATTGGAAAGGAAGAAGTAAAACTATCACTATTTGCAGATGACATGATACTATACCTAGAGAATCCTAAAGACTCTACCAGAAAACTGTTAGAGCTCATCCATGAATTTGGCAAAGTTGCAGGATACAAAGTTAATACACAGAAATCGACAGCATTTTTATATACTAACAATGATCGATCAGAAAGAGAAATTAGGGAAGCAATCCTGTTTACCATCACGTCCAAAAGTATTAAACACCTAGGAGTAAACCTAGCTAAAGAGAAAAAAGACCTGTGCTCTGAAAACTAACTATCAGACACTGATGAAAGAAATCAAAGATGACACAAATAGATGAAAAGACATACCATGCTCTTGGATTGGAAGAGTTAATATTATCAAAATGACTATACTACCCAAGGCAATCTAAAGATTGAATGCAATCCCTATCAAATTACCAAGGACATTTTCCACAGAACTTGAACAAAATATTTTAAAGTTTGTTTAGAAGCACAGAAGACCCAGAATAGCCAAAGACATCCTGAAAAAGAAAAATGGAGCTGGAGGAATCAGGCGCCCTGACTTCAGACTATACTACAAAGCAACAATCATCAAAACTGTATGGTACTGGCACAGAGACAGAAATATAGATCAGTGGAATAGGATAGAAAGCCCAGAATTAAACCCAAGCACCTATAGCCAACTAATCTATGACAAAGGAGGCAGGAATATACAATGGAGAAAAGACAGCCCCTTCAATAAGCGGTGCTGGGAAAACTGGACAGCCACATGTAAAAGAATGAAATTAGAACACTCCCTAACACCATACACAAAAATAAACTCAAAATGGATTAAAGACCTAGATATAAGACCAGACACTATAAAACTCTTAGAGGAAAACATAGGCCAAACTCTCCCTGTCATAAACGACAGCAGCATCTTCTCAGATCCACTTCTTCAACTAATGATGGTAAAAACAAAAATAAAAAAATGGGACCCAATTAAACTCCAAAGTTTCTGCACAGCAAAGGAAACCCTAAACAAAATGAAAAGACAGCCCACAGAGTGGGATAGAATATTTGCAAATGAATCAACTGATAAGGGATTAATCTCCAAAATCAATAAACACCTCCTACCGTTCAATACCAAAAAAAAAACTCCATCAAAAAATTGGCAGAAGATTTAAACAGACAGTTCTCCAAAGAAAACATACAGATGGCCACAAAACACATGAAAAGATGTTCAACATCACTCATTATTAGAGAAATGTAAATCAAAACCACTGTGAGGTACCACCTTACACCTGCCAGAATGGCCATCATCCAAAAGTCTACAAACAATAGGTGCTGGAGAGGGTGTGGAGAAAAAGGAACCCTAGTACACTGTTGGTGGGATTGTAAATTGGTGCAACCACTGTGGAAAACAGTATGGAGATGCCTCAGAAAACTAAAAATAGAACAACCATTTGACCCAGCAATCCCACTCCTGGGCATCTATTCAGAGAAAACCATGACTCACAAAGGCACATGTACTCTGATACTCATTGCAGCACTATTTGTAATATCCAAGATATGGAAACAACCTAAATGTCCATCAACAGAGGAGTGGATGCAGAAGATGTGGTACATATACACAATAGAATATTACTCAGCCATTAAAAGGAACAAATTGCCAGCGTTTTTAGCAACATGGATGAACCTAGAAATTATCATGCTAAGTGAAGTCAGCCATACAATGAGACACCAACATCAAATGCTTTCACTGACATGTGGAATCTGAAAAAAGGACAGACTGAACTTCTTTGCAGAACAGATGCTGACTCACAGACATTGAAAAACTTGTGGTCTCCGGAGGAGACAGTTTGTGGGGTGGGGGGATGTGCTTGTGTTATGGGATGGAAATCCTGTGAAATTGGATTGTTATGATTATTATACAACTACAGATGTGATAAATTCATTTGAGTAATAAAAAAATTTTTAAAAATAGGTTTTTCACATGGATCTATACAAAAGAAAGAAAAGCACTAGAACTGGCAAATATGTGGTAAATATATAAGGTATTGTCCACATTTTAAATATTTATTAAAAGAGAATTTACAAAGTAAAAACTAACAGTGGAATGGGGTTTATAACACATGGGATCAAAATGTATGGTTACAATAGCACAATTGGCAGGAAGAAGAAAATGCAAAGAATAGAGCTATATATATGTTTTCATATTTGGTCTGAGCTATTACAGTATGGTCTAAAGGGAGAGTGTGATAAACTGAGGTGTGTATTATAAACCGTAAAGAAATTGCTAAAACAAAACAAAATTATTGCACATAAGCCAATAGAAGAGAACAAATAATAAAAATGTTATTTAATTCAAAAGTATGCAAAACAAAAAGAAATAAGGAGCAGAGTACAGATTCAGAAAAAAAGGAAAAAAAAATAACAAGATAGTAGATATAAACCAAATTGAGAATTACATTAATAAAAATGATCTTAAAGGATAGATATAGTCAGGCTGGATGAACAAGAAAGACCCAGCTCTATGCTACGTACAACCACATTACTTTATGTAGCAAATTAAAATAGAAGATATAACAAACGAACTCTAATCATAAGAAAATTGGAGTGGCTGTACTCAATCAGTCAATGTAAATGTCAGAAGAAGTAATATTACTAGAATAGAGAAGGACATTTCCTAATAATGCAGGGTAAAATCATCAAAAAGACATAATTCTAAAAGTGAAACCACTAAAAATAGAACTTCAAAAAATATAGAGGAAAAATTGGACAATCTATTAGGAGAAATAAGTCAACTGATAGATATTTTTTGATATATCACCATTTATTTCACAGTAATTGGTGGAAAAATAGACCGAAAATTAATAAAGTATATACAAATCTCAAAATATGCTATTGACCAATTTTCCTAAATGCATATTAGAACATTTGACCCAATAATAACAGAATGCACAGAATGGACCACATTCTTTTCACATATATATGGAAAATTTATAAAGATATACTATATCCTATGCCATGAAAACATACTCATAAGCTTAAAAAAATAGAAATCATTTGGGGTAGCTCTTGATCCCAAGAGAACTAAATTAGAAATCAATAGGAAAAAGATTTCTAGAAAAAATCCACAGATAAGCAGAAATTTAAAATCTCATCCCCAAATAGCCCATGAGTTAAAGAAGAAATCACTAGGATAATTGGAGAATATAATAACTGAATGATAATAAAAACAAAAAATATTAAAACCTGTTGGATGCAACCAAAAAGTGCTTAGAGAGAAATCTGTGGCATCATATTCTCATATTAGAAAAGAATAAAGTCTCAAATCAATGATCTAAGTTTTCATTCTAAGAAACTGGTAATAGGAGGGAAAATTAAATGAAAACATGCATATGAAAGGAAGAAAAATAGAGACCAGAGACAAACCTGAAGAAATAGAAACACAATAGGGAAAATAAATGATTAAATGTGTGCAAATTCTAATAAGGATTTCTCTAATAACTTGTAGCAGAAAGTTAATCTATTTTTGTTTTGGCCAGTGGATAAGTGTAATTCATTCTTGTTATGAAAATGTTCTATATCTTGATTGCAATGTTAGGTATGTGGGGAAATTTATTATAAAAAATCATCAAAATAAATATACATTTAAAATTGTCGAGTTTTTATTATAAGTTATCTCAGTGAAGTTTATGAATTTTAAAAATTAAAATATCCAGGTAAAGTTATTTTCCTTTTTTGTAACAGTGCTCCATTTTATTTAAATTTGAACTACAAGTTTCTTATGGAAATAATATATTATTTCCATTTTATTTTATTTATATATGAATTAAGAACCAGAGGATATTTGATTGGTTCTAAGAGAATATGACCTCCATAAAGAAAAGCTAATGCTCAGGAAATAGATGCAAATATTGAATGCAATTACATTCTGGACAAAATAGAGTGAAACATGGATTTAATAAGTACTGGCTTAATTATCACCTTGTGCACTGGCAATTGCCCCTACAGCCAACTCTGCCTCATATCCAACACTGTCAACTTTGATTTTCAAGGGCAGTAGTTTGGGAATAGACTAAGCAGGGGACGTATTGATGGTGCTGAAGATTATGGAAGAAAGTGAGCTGAATAGTGAGTCTAGGAAATATAGGTCATTGCCTTGGTGAGAGCTCTTATTTGTAGACAGGGAATCCACTGTACTGGGCAGAAAGAGATTAATTAGAACTTTAAGCGAAAGAGGACTGAAAACAGATTCTAAGCTAAACATCAGAAAATGACTGTTAAAAATTGCCATAAAACACAGATTTCAAAGAACCTGATTTTCCTACCACAATCAGAAGGCTATAGATAAAAAGCTATAACCACACAACCGAAGTGCCTTTGTGTGATTAGGAAGGCACTGACCTAGGAAACTACATGCCAAACTTAAAACAATTCTGCCTTGACCATGATCCATGGCAAAAACAAACAAACAAACAAAAAAAAGGAGGCTGCATGCTGTGCCCTCCTTCTATGTAGTTCGATTTCAAATTATAGACTTAGATTTGTATATCTCAAAACAAAGAATGAACCCTGGCCACAAGAGAATCGTCAAAAATCTTAATTGCAGCCTTTAGCTTTTAGAATTTGGATTTGAAAAAGAAATCCGAGAAAGTGCTTGAACTCACTGTTCAGTGAGGCAATTCAAAGACCTTGGGGGCATCACAAAATGTCCACAAAATATTTGAGAGGGTAAAGTTAATTATTGCAGAAAAAAAAGGAATTGAAGATAGCTAGATCAAATAAAACATTAAAAATAAAACTAGAGCTTATGATACTCAGTACACTTTACTGAATTTCACTTTGAAAATTATGCATATAGTTATTTCTAATTGTTTTGTAGACGACTTTGTTAAAGATCTCTGATCCGTCAAGGAATTTATTTAAAAGGAATGACAGAAATCTAACAGTAAATGGTTCACATATTTGAAATAAAGAAGTTTTGAACAGGGGTTACCATGTGGCAGAGTGGGTTAAGAATCTGGCATTGTCACTGCAGTGGCTCATGTCACTGCTGTGGTGTGGGTTCTATCCCTAGTCTGGGAACACTGTGCCATGGGCATCACCAAAAAATAATGTTAAACATTACTAACATGTAGTTTTATACCTGGCAAAAGCTGCATGCCTTTTTTATAAGAATCTAGAATAATTTCCAAATTAATAACTTCCCAAAGCATCACTATATTTTAAAATCTTTTTTTAATATCATAATGTGGGTTTTTTTTGTTTGTTTGTTTGTTTGTTTGTCTTTTTGCCTTTTCTAGGGCCGCTCCCGCAGCATATGGAGGTTCCCAGGCTAGGGATCGAATTGGAGCTGTAGCCACCAGCCTACGCCAGTGCTACAGCAACACAGGATCCGAGCCATGTCTGCAACCTACACCACAGCCCATGGCTATGCCGGGTCCTTAACCGACCGAGCAAGGGCAGGGATCGAACCCACAACCTCATGGTTCCTAGTCGGATTTGTTAACCACTGCGCCACTACGGGAACTCCATAATGTGGGTTTTTTTTTAAAAATTTTCTCTTGCAATGGTCTGATCTTTGATGTTGAAATTAATTAGTTCAATGACTTAACAGGTTCTCCAGGAACAAAATGAAAAGAAAGGAACAAAAAGCAAAATGTTCTATTGCTTCAAAGTCACCTCTTTAGCAGGTGTCAAGGAAGAAGAAATTTTCCTCCACCCTTCTAGTGAAACTGTGCCCCGTAGAGATTCTAACTAACTGATAACTAACATAATTTGTGTACAGAATAACAGATAAGGGATCAGCTTGTTACAAAACCTTTGCTTATAAACTTTCACTGATTAATTTTTCTTTCTTTTTTTTCTCTCTTTAATTGCATACCTTCTCAGCTTCATACAGCCCAGTTGTTTTATAGGAACTGAGAGTAAGTTTCTGCTCTGTGCAAGCTGGCAGGGGTCTAGTTGGGGCCGCTGATGCTAAAAGTAGGCCTAAGCTGATGAGTCTGAATGGCTTTTTGACATCAAAGGCTGGAAAACTCCATCTTCGGATCATGCTAAGAGCCTCCATTTTGAACACGCACAAGCAAGTAGCCCAGATCTGCCTGTGCAAAACACCGATCATCTCTCTTTTTCCCTACCTCCAACCACATTTCCCACCACTTAAAATACTTTGTTTATTCCATAAATATCCCAACCCCCCTGCCTTTAGGGAGGCAGATCTGAGAGTTGTTCTCCAGTCTCCTTGCTTGGCTGCCTTGTGAATAAATTCTATCTTGGCTGCAGACCTCAGTATTTCGGCGTTTGAATTGCTGCACATGGAGCAAGTGGACCTGGCTCAGTAACACTAGGCTCTTTTGGCTGGTCTAAGAATTAAACTGACAGATTAACGAGGGAAAATCTAACAAAAGCCTGATAAAATGTTTATTTGGGAGAGACCCAGGAGAGAAGAGTAACTTACAAAACAGCCGAAAACCTCACCTTAAGTACCATCCTCAGCTAAAAAGACAAAGGAGATGTCAGGGATGGGGGTTTGGGACATTAAAGGGGAGGAAGACAATTCACATAAAGGTGGAAAAGCAAATGTTTGGAAAATAAATGTTTGCTGGGCCAGCCTGAGACCATGGGACGCAGAGAGGAATTTTAACAGACTTTGCTCTGTTCCTCCCCATCTCCAAACCTGGTTCATACAACAGTTGTCTATGGCAATAGCTCCCTTCTTGGAACAGATCGCACAGCTACACTCTTTAGACAGTTAAGTGGAAGGTCAAAATTTCTTCCTGAGTCTTTTGCACCTTGATTGTTTTCAGCTCGAAATAATCCATATGCCAAAGAGACATTTTAGGGTGACAAATATTGTTCCCCTTCAGTATGCAACTGAGTAATTATTTTAAAAATCAGACCTAGAGATCCTAAACTCAGAACTGTGGACTTTTTTCTATAGACAGTGAAGAGGGAGGGAATGCTCGAGAACAAGAAAGCCACAATCTCAGTTGTTTCTGGATGGCTAATAATGTGAATATTTGGTTGAGAAGATAAATGAAAATGTGGAGGAGGTTGGCAGAGGCCTGTGAATCTTCTGCTCTGCTTAAGAATGGCTAAGGAATTTTTTTAAAATTTGTTTTTATTTTAATTTTGTCTGTACCTGTGGCATATAGAAGTTTCCAGACCAGGGATCAAACCCACAGGAGTGACAATGCCAGATCCTTAACCACTAGGCCACCAGGGAACTCCATTGAGGATTATTTTAAGGTAGCATATTAACAAATGTTGTGCAGCATATACACAATTGTGTAAGGAACTTAGAGAAAAAATAATCATTTTTGGTGGCTGTGGATTTGAAAGACTTAATGGGAGAATTATGAAGTAAGCAAAGGATTTGGGCATTAAGGAGAAAGTATGTTCTAGGTAAGGGAAATAGCATAAAGAAGCGACATTGAATTGATAGTAGACATGGGGGGCCAGAATTGCAACAATGAATGTAAGATAAGAAATGACTCAGGTTTCAGAGTTTGTACTTGACTTGGTAAATAATTAGGCAAAATATAAGTCCCTACATGCAGAATGATATAGGACACAAAATGATACAAAAATTGTAGTGAATATTCAATTATCAGATTTCTTATGATTGATTCCCTTCATAAATAAAGTATCAAACAGAGATCATTTGAAAGCTTTCTTCTTTTGTTTGAATTGGACATTCCTGCTATATATATGCTAAGGACTAATCTTGCTTTAAATAGCATAATTAAAGTTTCTCATAAAATAAAATAAACTTAACAGTACCTAACTCTATGGAAATCTGTGTTTTCAGCTATTGCATTTTTGCCTTCAGAACAGGACAACAGATCTTCAAACAACAGCAATAATGATGAGTTCTGCTAACCAGTTTCTGCCAAGGCTTGCTTTATTTCAAAATTCTTTCTGATTACAGAGAGTTCTTCAGAGGATGAGCCATCTGGCAATTTCTCTGAATGTCTCACTGGGATGATGGCAGAAAATAAGAACAGAGCCAATTCTCAGAGAAAACAAAGGAAGAATGTCTAGATTGCCATGGCAGATTTTACATCAATGCCAAGAATCTCAGCATAGCTGCCAGGTAGAATATTACCACTGAAATCTGACTTAACTATCAAGGGACATTTGACTCTGAGCTTACTAATTGAAATTTGCAAATCACTATCATCTGCAAAATTAAAAAGAAAATCCTCAACCATATATTGACTTGCAAAAAAAGTTGGTATTAACTTATGTATCATTAAATTTCTAGTAAGCCCATTGCAGGAAATAAAAACATAGGATGACTAATTTTACCAAACAAATTTGGGTTTAAATAAGCATAACACTAGGACAATATAAGAATATAGGTAAAATAATGATTTTTTCAAATAAGAAAGCTTGTTTTTTAGATGGATTTTTTTATTAATTGAGGGGGTAATGAAATTAATTCTAAAAGCTCAAAAGCAATATAATTTAGAGTTCATCCCAATTCCATAAGCTCTTCATTAATAAATAGAAATATCTATTTTTACCTCCAATTAAAATATTGAATTAAGTTGTAGTTGCTGTGTTTTGTTTTCTTTTTACCAATTCATGTTGAAGAATTTTTTTCAGTCCATCAGATATTTATCAATTCCTAATATCGATCAAGTGTTATGGGACTACTAGGAATACAAAGACTTAACAGAGTCCAACTCAGGTAATTTTCAAAAAACACTATAGAAGACAGCTAAATAAATTACATGCAAATATTAGACTCCTTCCATCATGGGAGGGAAATTTTTTTCAATCCTGATTAGATTTGTCCTTAATAGGCCATTTTCACTTAATTGTCAAAATCCTTGGTTTCCTAGCTGTTGAGTTTCTTCAACATACACATTATTAAGAAATTTCTTGGAGACTAGCTACTGAGTCACGGAGTTTATGATCAATTGATGATTCTTCACTAAATAATACCATATAAATTATAATAAATTGTAGCAAAAAAGTAGGGTTTTTGGTATAAATTACCTAATTCTCTCATTACTTACACATTCCTATTTCATGACAGCTTTGGGAGAGTTAAGAGTAATACGAGTTCTGAGCTTCAATATCCAGCTCGATTATTACTGTCCCAGGTACTTTCTATTTCTCACCCACTGCCATCATCAAGTAAGAGGGAGGCAGTCCCCTTGTGGTCACGGATGGCTATAACAGTTTCAGGAATTTATTGACACAGAGGAACTATTTGTTATATTGTTTCATTTTAGAAATAAGTACATTTTTCCTGCATTTCCTCTGTAGATTGACTTTCAGGTCTTACTGGTCCAGATTTCATCATATCCCCATCCCTAATCCACTCACTAATGGTTTACCTAGGTGACTTGGATTCTTAGGTATATAATTTGGTATGATATATATGTATGATTGATATTCAAACATTTTGACCTGTTTCAAGTTATACATATATTCAATCATTTGACTCATTCAGAGACTTTAAGGCTAAGGATTTTCTTTTTTTAATTTATTTTTCATTGTTATTTTCCCCAACACAATTTTTTTTTCCCACTGTACAGCATGGGGAGCCAGTTACACATACATGTATACGTAATTTTTTCTCCCATTGTCGTGATGCGTTTTAAGTATCTAGACATAGTTCTCAATGCTATACATCAGGATCTCATTGTTAGTCCATTCCAAAATCAATGGTTTGTATCCATTAACCTCAAGCTCCCAATCCATCTCACTCCTTCTCCCTCCCCCAGGAAACCACTGTTCTCCAAGTCCATGATTTTCTTTCCTATGGAATGGTTCATTTGTGCTGTATATTAGATACCAGACATAAGTGATATCATAAGGTATTTCTCTTTCTCTTTCTGACTTACTTCACTCAGGATGAGAGTCTCTAGTTCCATCCATGTTGCTGCAAATGGCATGATTTTGTTCTTTTTTATGGCTGAATAGTATTCCATTGGGTATATATACCACATCTTCCTAATCCGGTCATCTGTTGATGGACATTTGGGTTGTTTCCATGTCTTGGCTATTGTGACTAGAGCTGCAATGAACATGTGGGTACATGTGTCTTTTTTAAGGAAAGTTTTGTCTGGATATATGCCCAGGAGTGGGATTGCTGGGTCATATGTTAGTTCTAAGTATAGATTTCTAAGGTATCTCCATACTGTTCTCCATAGTAGCTGTACCAGCTTATATTTCCACCAAAAGTGCAGGAGGGTTGCCTTTTCTCCACACCCCCTCCAGCATTTGTTATTTGTGGACTTATTAATGATGGCCATTCTGACTGGTGCAAGGTGGTGCGTCGTTCTAGTTTTGATGGACATTAATAATCAGGGATGTTGAGCATTTTTTCATATTGCTTGTTTGCCATTTGTATATCTTCCTGGGAGAAATGTCTATTCAGGTCTTTTGCCCATTTTTCCATTGTGTTGTTGGGTTTTTTGCTGTTGAGTTGTATAAATTGCTTGTATATTCTAGAGATTCAGCCCTTGTCCATTGCATCATTTCAAACTATTTTCTCCCATTCTGCAAGTTGGAGTTTTGTTTTCTTTTTGGTTTCGTTTGTTGTGCAAAAGCTTGTCAGTTTGATTAGGTCCCATTGGTTTATCTTTGCTTTTATTGCTGTTGCTTTGGGAGACTGACCTGAGAAGAGAATATTTTGCCTATGTTCTCTTCCAGGAGTTTGATGGTGTCTTGTCTTATATTTAAGTCTTTCAGCCATCTTGAGTTTATTTTTGTGCATGGTGTGAGGGTGTGTTCTAGTTTCATTGATTTGCATGCAGCTGTCCAGGTGTCCCAGCAATACTTGCTGAAAAAACTGTCTTTTTCCCATTTTATGCTCTTGCTTCCTTTGTCAAAGATTAATTGACCATATATGTCTGGGTTTATTTCTGGGTTCTATATTCTTTTCCATTGGTCTGTCTGTCTGTTTTGGTACCAGTACCACACTGTCTTGATGACTGTGGCTTTGTAATATTGCTTGAGTCTGAAAGAGTTATGCCTCCTGCGTGGTTTTTGTTTCTCAGGATTGCTTTGTTAATTCTGGGTCTTTTGTGGTTCCATATAAAGTTTTGGATTGTTTGTAATAGTTTTATGAAAAATGTCATTGGTAACTTGATAGGGATTGCATTGAATCTGTAGATTGCTTTGGGTAGTATGGCCATTATTACAATATTAATTTTTCAAATCCAGGAACATGGAATAATCTTTCCATTTTTGTGAATCCCCTTTAATTTCCTTGATTAATGTTTTATATTTCTCGGCATATAGGTTTTTTGCCTCCTTGGTCAGGTGTATTCCCAGGTATTTGATTTTTTGGGGTGCAATTTTAAAAGGTATTGTGTTTTTGTATTCCTTTTCTAAAGTTTCATTGTTAGTATACAGAAATGCAACTGATTTCTGAATGGCAATTTTATATCCTGCTACTTTGCTGAACTTGTTTATCAGTTCAAGTAGTTTTTGGGTTGAGTCTTTAGGGTTTTCTATGTTTAGTATCATGTCGTCTACATACAGTGACAGTTTTATCTCTTCTCTTCCTATTTGGATACTTTTATTTCTTTTGTTTGTCTGATTGCTGTGGCTAGGACTTCCAATAGTATGTTGAGTAACACTGGTGAGAGTGGACATCCCTGTCTTGTTCCAGATTTTAGTGGGAAGGCTTTCAGCTTTTCTCCATTGAGTATTATATTTGCTGTGGGTTTGTCATAAATGGCTTTTATTATGTTAAGGAATGTTCCCTTTATATCCACTTGGTGACAGTTTTTATCATAAATGGATGTTGGACTTTGTCAAATGCTTTTCTGCATCTACTGAGATGACCATATGGTTTTTGACTTTTATTTTGTTAATATAGTGTATATCGTTGATTGATTTGCATATGTTGAACCATCCTTGTGAACTTGGTATGAATCCCACCTGGTCATGGTGTATGATCTTTTTGATATGTTGTTGGATTTGGTTGGCTATAATTTTGTTGAGAATTTTTGCATCTCTATTCACCAAAGATACTGGCCTATAGTTTTCTTTTTTGGTGGTGTCTGTCTGGTTTTGGAATGAGGGTGATGGTAGCTTCATAGAACGTCTTTGGGAATGTTCCTTCTTCTTCAACCTTTTAAAAAAGTTTAAGGAGGATGGGCACCAGCTCCTCTTTGTATGTTTGGTAGAATTCACCTGTGAAGCCATCTGGTCCTGGACTTTTATTTGTAGGGAGTGTTTTTATGACATATTCAATTTCATTTCTGGTGATCAGTCTTTTCAGTTCTATTTCTTCTTGATTCAGTTTTGGCAGGCTGTAAGACTCCAGAAAAGTTGTCCATTTCTTCCTATTGTCAAATTTGTTGGCATATAATTGTTCATAGTATTCTCACATGGTTTTTTGTATTTCTGCAGTATCTGTTGTGATTTCTCTTTTTTCATTTCTTATTTATTTGGATTCTTTCTTGTCTCTTTTTAGTGAGTCTAGCCAGAGGTTTGTCAATTTTGTTTACCTTTTCAAAGAAGGAGCTCTTGGCTTTATTGATTTTTTTTCTATTGTTTTTTGAATCTCTATTTTATTGAATTCCTCTTTGATCTTTATGATTTCCTTCCTTCTGCTGACTTTAGGTCTTGTTTATTCTTCTTTTTCTAATTCATTTAGGCAGTGAGTGAGGTTGTCAATTTGAGATTTTTCTTCTTTTTCAGGAAGGCATGTATTGCTATGAACTTCCCTCTGAGCATTGCTTTTGTGGCATGCAATACATTTTTGAGAGGTTGTGTCTTTGTTATGATTTGTCTTGTGGTATCTTTTAAATTTCTTTCTTGATTTCCTCATTGGCCCATGAGCTTTTTAGTAGCATGTTGTTTAGTCTCCATGTAGTAGGTTTTTTCTCACTTCTTTTCCAGGGTTCATTTCTAGTTTCATGCCATTGTGGTCAGAGAAGATACTTGAAATAATTTCTATATTCCTAAATTTGTTGAGGTTAGCTTTGTGCCCCAGCATGTGATCAATTCTTGAGAATGTTCCAGGCGCACTTGAGAAGAACGTGTATTCTGATTTTTTTTTTTTTTTTTGGATGTAATGTCCTAAAAATGTCAATTAAGTCTAACTTTTTTTGTTTGCTTTAGGATCTCTGCTGCTTTATTGATTTTCTGTCTAGAGGATCTGTCAATTGATGTGAGTGGGGTGTTAAAGTCTCCTACTATGATTGTATTCCTGTCAATTTCTCCTTTTATATCTGTTAATATTTGTTTTATGTATCTGGATGCTCCTATATTTGGGGCATATATGTTGATGATTGTAATATCTTCTTCTTGAATGGATCCTTTAACCACTAAATAGTGTCTGTCTTTGTCTTTCTTTATGGCCTTCATTTTAAGTCTATTTTGTCTGATATGAGTATTGCAACTTCTGCTTTCCTGTCTTGTCCTTTGGCATGGAATATCTTTTCCCATCCCCTCACTTTCAATCTATATGTGTCCTCTGTCCTAAGGCAAGTTTCTTGTAGGCAGCAGATTGAAGGTTTTTGCTTTTTTATCTAATCAAGGGCTAAAGATTTTCATGATAAGAAATTTATTTGAACAGAGAATTGATGTGCAGGAGCTTGGCACGTCATGTTTACATATAAGGACAGAATAGTTTCCATTTAGATACAACAGAGTGCACATTATTTGGAGAATTCACTAGCTCAGTTTTCTCAAAATAGAGTAAGACTTTGGAAGAAAAAAGTCCAAACACCAGTGTCTTAAGGACTCTGATTGGGCACTGACAGCATTGTGAGAATGTTACATTAGTTTTATAGAACTTTGATGGGCAGTGCTTTTCAATGCAGACATATTGAAATCTATTGGATAATGAAGAAAGAGTCTGCATAAGAAACACAGCAGTTCTATGTGGTCATTGCTGATATGGAAAGAGTAAAGAAGCACAATTACATATGGTAGTATATGTGTGCAGTGCTTAGAGGTTGAAAATAATTCAGGAAACTTGGTAGATTCAGGGAAAGCCAGAAAATTGACTATTACTATTAACAAAATACTGTATTTCTCACAAATTTTGGCCTGGCAAAATATGAGCTCTCAAGGACAATCAATGATGTATATTTTTTTAGGAAGGGCAGTAAACTTGATTTGGGAAATACTGACATTATTGTGTCATTTAGACACAATAATTTAATTGTTTAACACAAGATAGCCATAAAAATGGCTATGATTCATGACATTTCATTGGCTAACAGTTACTTCAGAAGTGTATATTCAAGGTTACATGAATGTAAACATTTCTTTTTCAGTATATGGAAGTAATTCTTTCAAACTCAGCACACACACAACACACACATATAAAAACTTAATGTTTACTGTTTGATGTATCAATGATACTATTTCTTCCTAGATGTTTGACAAATGGGATGCTATTTCATTTCTTTTTCAAGATGAAATTTCTTAGTTGATGTTGGGCATTACTCAGGTGACTGTACTTCATATGGCTGTAAAAACTGCTAATAACCTTATGTAATTGGCTTTATTTCATGAACAACCAATGGCTACTAAAATAAACATTTGTATTTTTAAAATGCATATGTATTACTACTGACTTCAGAATCAGAGTTTCTTTGTAGAATAGGATTTAATTTTGTCAAAATTTGATGCTGGTCTAACTAAATCTTTGAGGATTGAAGTCAATATGTTTATGGGAAAACTCACTTCATCTGAATCCCTGAAAACTGCTTATACCAACTTGAGAATTAACTCATGTTGTATCATTTTTACTTCTTATTCTTCAACAGCAACCTTTGAGAGGCCAGCCCCCATTGAACATGGTTGAAGAATTAAAAATGAGAAAATAATAATAATTTTTTATTAACAACACCTTGGTTGTTTTCCTTCACCCCCCACTTTTGCCCTCTTTCAATTCAGTTATTCAAATCGTGGCCCAAATAGCATCTTAAAACTCTTCTCAGATGGTGGTCACAACTCTTCTAACACTCTCTCCAAAATTCTTGGCATAGTTATTCTCCTAATTGTTGTTCTAACTCTCTCACTTGCTCACACAGCTCAAGATGCCAGTATCTGGGCGATTCTTCTGATGTACCAAACATGGCACTACCTCGAGGCTTTTGCACTTGCTATGTATCCTCTTCCACTTCTCAGTCACGTGATCCCCTCACTCCTTTCATCCACATTTCTGTACAACTGTCTTCTCAGAAAGGGCTCCACACATCTTTATAGTAGCACCCCCTACAATTATTTCCTTCTTACTTTTCTCTTTTCTACTAGAATATAAGCTCTATGAGGTTGGAATTTTTATCGGTTTAGTACACTGCTGTATCCCTAGCAAATGAAACAATATCCTAGCAATGATACAGAATATATCTGGCAATTTGTGACTAAGTAAAAGGGATGGTGTCTTCTATTTCAGGCGTTAAAAAGGGTTCATTGGGACAATAGGTGTTATATTGATCTGCTAGAGCTGCCATAACAATATACCACCAACTGGGGGATGTAAGTCACAGAAAATTTTCTCTGAGTTTTGTAGGCTAGAAATCCAAGCCCAAGGTACTGGAGAGTTTGTTTTCCAATTGGGACTCTCTTCTTGGCTTGCAGACTGTTTCCTTCCTGCTGTGATTTTACACAGGTCTTTTCTCAGTGTGTGGAGAGAGAGAAAGAGAAAGAGAAACAGACAGAGTGAAAGATTTGAAGTCTCCGCATCTTCTTATAAAGGCACCAGGCAGTCCTATGGGATAAGGATCCCATCCTTATTAACTCATTTAATCTTGATTACTCCTAAAGGCCCTGTCCCTAAATACAGCCACTTTGGAGGTTGGGATTGCAACATAGAAATTCAGTCCATAACAGGTAACAAAAAGATTAGAAAGGACAAGAAAAATGAAATAAAGAAGGACTTTTTTTTTCATAGTAGAAAGTTTGAAATTTACTTTAAGTATTCCTCTATTATTTACTGTCTATTAACTATTTCTCTATCATTCATCATGTACTATTTACCTATGTCTACTACAGGAATTATTAATCTACTTGACTTTTTTACAACAAATCTTTTTTCCCCATATTTTTCATTTGTCATTATTTTTTTCTTTTATTACACGACTCAAATGACTTTTCTGCTGTTGAATTTAAATATATAAAATATTCCAATACACTTAAGGTCATCTGAATTATAAATCATAATTATTTGAAACATGTGGCTTAATTCCTTTGGAAATTTACCATTTTTATAGTTAAATATGACAAATAGAATGCTTGATGTGGATGGAGATTTGGGGGGTTTTGGGGATGCAAACTGTTATATTTGGAATGGATTGGCAATGGGCTCTTATTGTACAGCACAGAGAAATGTGTGTGATTGGGTCACTTTGTTGTACAACAGAACTGGAAACATTGTAAATCAACTATACTTTAATAACGATAAAATAAAATTAAATTAAATACTAAAATGGAAGCTAAAAGAACACAAACTTTCAGTTATAATATAGTTAAAGTAAGAAGATCTGGTGTATAACAGGGTGACTATAGTTGGTAATATTGTTTTGTATGACTGGAATTAACTAAGAAAGTAGAACTTAAATGTTCTCACAGGAAAAAAAAGGAAAATATGTGAGTTGATGGATGTACTAATTAACTCATTGGGGGGATTCTTTTCACCATGTGTACATATATCAAATCATCACGTTCTACCCTTCAAATATCTTACAATTCTATTTCTCAATTACACCTCAATACAAGTGGGAAAATATTTTAAAAGTGTAATAACTAAAATAAGAAATAAAATGCAGGATAACTGGAGTTGAGCCTTATGTATACCCAAAGAGAAAATATTAAGCAACTGAGTGATCACCTATTAGCTGCTCTGAGCTCCATCATATTTAATGCTCCTTAGGCCAAACAAAAATATATACAGAATAAAACTATATATATATAAAAATAAAAAGTATATCTATAATAAACTATATATATAAGTATATATATAAAATAAAACTTTATATATATAAAACTATATATATATATATATATATATATATATATATATACACACATAATTTTAAGAAAATAAATACATTGCCCAAGTTATGGCAAAAATGAGAAAAGAAGAAATATAAATTATAAAAGGACTGTATTTGGGAGTTCTCTTGTGGTGTGGCAGGTTAAGGATCCAACACTGTCACTGCAGTAGCTTAGGGTACTGCTATGGCACAGGTTCTTTGCCTAGTCCAGAAATTTCCACATGGTATGGATGCAGCCAACAAAACAACAAAAAAAAAGGATTGTATTTTCAATGTGTATATGCTGAACAAGAATACACAGGAATTTTGAGAAAGATCACCTTAAACTAAAACAATATTTTAAGTATGCTTTAATGCATACAGTTCCATGAATTTGGATAAATCTATATAGCAATGTTACTGCCAAAATAGTCAAGTTACAGACTATTTCTTAAGTTCTTTAAGTTCTCTCATGGAATTTGGCTAATCAATCTCCTCTTCCAAAAACTACTAGATCATTTTCTGTAACTTTAATTTTGACTGTTCTAAGAAGTCATATTAATGGAATTATATATAAAGGAGCATTTTGTTTCTGGCTTTTTTCCTTTAACAGTAGTCATTTGAGAATCATTCATGTTCTTGTATTTATCAGTAGTTCATTCTTTCTATTTCAAGTAGTACACCATTTCATACCTAGGAAAGTGATTATAAATGTGGAAGTACGTGTCTATTTTTCTAAGAAATTGCTAAAGAATTTTTCAAAGCAGTTGTACAATTTTGCATTACCATTAGCAATATATGACGTATTTCATTGCTCCACATTTTTGCTGGGATATGATTTTGTTAGTATTTTATTTTTGCCATTCTGTTGAGTGTGTATTGTCATAATATTGTGGTTGTAATATGTATTTTCCTGATGACTAATAATGTTAAGAATCTTTTCCCATGCTTATTGGCCTTTTATACTTCTGCTTTAATGAAACTGGTCAAATCTTTTCCCTTTTATGAAAGGATGTTATTTGTCTCTTCTAATTGAGTTGTAAGGGTGCTTTATATATTTCCAATACAGGTATGTTATAAAATACATGTTTTGCAAATTTCACAGTATGAATCTGACATTCTGCTGAGTGTGTATTGTCATAATATTGTGGTTGATTTTCCAATATTCAAACATTGATTTCTAGAAAATCTATAGCAGGTGAAATTTAGCATCCTTTGAAAATATTGCGAGGTTTGACTTCCCGATAATTTCTAAAGAATGCTTGTGTCTATAAACAGTAGATATTGGTTGATAGTTTACTTTTCTCATAATATATTTGTCTGTTTGGGTGTTGAGGTAATGCTAGTCTCCTAAAATGAGATAAGAAGTTTCCCCTTCCTCAAATTTCTGTTTGAATTGCACAGTGTTGGCATTATTTCTTTCCTAATTAGTAATGATAACTTTGTTAGTGAAGCCATTGAATCTGACCCTGGAATTATCATATACATTATGTATACACACACACACACACACACACACACACACATACACACACACACACATAATATTTATATATTATATACATTTATTTTTGTATAAATTATATATATAATGTAGGCATTGCTTCAGGTAACATTTCTTCAAGACTAATCTTTGTGATCTTTGTTAGCTTAGGTACTTTAAGAAATTTGACGATTCCACTGAAGTTGTTGAATTTATTAGCATAAAGTTTTGTGTAATATTTTTGTTATGCTATGATGTATATAGGTTCTGTAGTAAGCTTCCTCTTTCTTCCCTTTCTTTGTTCTTTATGTTGTAATTTTTGTGTTTTCTAATTTTTTCTATCAGTCTGGCTAAAGCTTTATTAATTCTATTGGTCTTTTCAAAGAACTAGTTTTTGGTTTCATTAATTCATCTGTTCTTGATTTCCTTGACTTTCTTGCAGCCACATAAAACTTTATTTACTTCCACCCAGCTCTTTCTCAGGTTATCTATTAATGTTTACATATAATCATAAGGTCTTCAAATTTGATTTTTGGAAGGTGATGATAAACCATAATCTCAGAAGAGAATTTTTCCCAGAGAACTGCATGTGCTTATGTATTTATTTCAATCAGTAGGAAAAACATTCCTAATTAAGTAATTTGCTATTATAATTTATCCAGATGTTATTATGAAAAGAGAAACTGACCCTTGCATTCTCAAAAGTTCATTAAATATTTTCTTTTCCTTGAGTATTGGTCAAGATTATTTTTAAAACAGTTAAATGTACAAAGTTGAGATTTCTTTTTGAATACTTACGTATCTGGAGATATCATTTTGCATCTCAATCATTGCCAAACATTTTTTTCATTGTCTTTGGTTTTTGATGCTGATGAACAACTGTTTTCTGTGATAACATTACTTTTAACCCTCTATATGTAAGACTGTTGTTTCTATCTGAATGCTTTTAGCTTTTATTTTCCAGTGTTCTGAAAAAAATATTATCAATATGTACTCCAAAAAAGGAAGTGGTCGTATAGTCAAATATTTTCATGAAATATTGAATTAAATATTCAATACTAAATATGTTTCATGACTGCAGTTTTTCTGATATGTACAAGGACACTTCAATACTTATGTGGCATTTTCCAAACATACTTAACAATAGAGCCCTTTTGAGTTCGTGGAATCATGAAAATTGGCTCTTTGCTCTTAACATGTGATAGCATCCCCATATAATGGTACTTACCTGTAGCCTGTTATTAGGATTCTGTAGAATACCTTCCTTCCAAACCATAGAAGTTAGTGTCCTGGACACCAGATAGGAGTAATATTTGGCACCATGGCCCACAAGGTGGCTGAATCACAGCAGTGGGCAGTATTTGTAATGTTTGGTAAGCCATAAACTTTACTCTGCACTTCCCTGAGGATATCTGGGGTTGACCTTCTCAGGGGATGCTTCCATGGCAGACAATCCAGAGTGGCATAAAAGAGCTGAAGTTGCCTATCAACTTCAGCACAAGTCTTTTTAAATCCACAAAGATGATACATATCTTTCAGCATGGCTTCCCCGTTTGATGATGTCTGGCAAATTGGTTAATCACTAGATAATAGTTCACAAAATACTCCAGTGGTATAAAAGAAACCTCAGCAAAATCAGTTGGATATCTGGTCCAATTGACATGTTGGTAATAAGTACATCCCAGCATAGAATGTACAGTATGTTCCATTTCATGGAGAAGATTTCATCATTCCAGGAGTTAATAAAATTGGTGAATTCCTTAAGAAATGGAGAAGATTCAGCTTAAGAGCTACAACTGGAAGAAGTTAATAGTCTCCATCTTCTTTAAATCAACCTCCACAGACTGTAAAACAGTGATTTTAATGTAGATTGTTTGCTGAAAAAAAAAATCACATTGAATGTAACCCAACAATTCTTCGGATTTATGAACCACAGCTAGTTTTTAAACACCTCCACACTACACCTTTCCTTTTTCTGGCAGCTCTGCAGATAACAAAATCTTCAACAGTTTGTTGAACAAAATATCTGTGCTTCAAGGGAGAAAAATAGGCAATAGAAACTGGTCTCCATGTTATATCTCTGCACAAATCATACCATCATAGTAGGGAGATCCCAAGGCATTAATTCAGAATTTGAAGATTTAGTTTTATTGTTATTTCTCATACCATCGAAGCACCTTTTATAGTTTCTTCAGAATATTTTGTCAGATAGTTTCTCAAGGAATCTCATGACAGTCTCTGAAATTTTAGCTCATGTTCTTTGGAGAGCCTTGTGGCAAAATGTGAAATATCCCACTAAGTTTGCCATAAAGTCTCTGCTGTTGAGTAACTCTTCTAAACATTTAATTGGCCTGCATTGAGATAAAGAACAAATTTTTAAGCATCTTCTCATGCAAGTCATCTGGTGCTTCTGCATGCAGATGGTCAACTATTATGTGAACTCCATCAAGTATGAAGTTACGACAAATGCGTACTGATAAGAAATGTTTATCCATCTTGGGAAAATTGTTTCCCATAAGAAAGGTACCACTCAAATCCAAGATTTTAACATTAAGATCCATTGCCCTTTTATGCTTTTCCTTCTCCATATGGATTCCACTGATTTCAAAGACAAGCATTAACAGTTTGGACATTAGGTTTCTGGATCAAAGGAATCCACACATTTTTTAATCAGCTAGTAATTTTAACCAACTTTGATATAATTCCAAATTTGTGTTCAGCTTTTCTACCATGGCTCCAGTACATCTACAAGGTGAGGACTTTTCAGAAAATCAGTCACTCTGCACAAGGAATACAAGAGCATATCCAGGAGAAGCACATAGAAAATTCATGCTTCCCCAGCAATTCCTTCAACGAGCTCTTTCACATGCAGTTTGAAATCCTTCTGGAGCACTGATGTCAGGAAATCCTAAAGGACCTGGTTCTTATCAAACAGGTCCAGGATGGACCTGGAGCTACACACTGAAGACAGTGCCCTCCAGGGACAAGATGGTGTGTGCTTCTGGCCAAGACCCTGGCTTCAAGGGGCTGGCAATCCTTTCAGGAGCTCAGCATTATGTCCTGAGCATACCCTCCCCCAGCCTCAGCACTGATGCTGCACCCTTGATTTCCTTGACTGTCTTCCCTTTATTAGTTTCTTTTCCTTGATAGTTTCTGGTTTTAATTTGCTACTATTTTTCTACCTCCTTAAATTGCAAGTTAGGATCATTCAGCTGAGACTTCTCTTTTCTAATATATTCTAACATAAATCATCACTTTTAAAAATTTCTACCTGAACACTTTTATAGCTGAATTCCACAAAGTTTTACACGCTCAGTTTTCATTTTTCATTGACTTCAAAGTATTTCCTAGTTTCTCTAGACTTTTTTTCCCCCTGACACATTGGTTATTTTGTAGTATACTCTGTAAATTTCCAAGTATGTTGGTATTTTCTAAATAGCTGTTATTGATCTTGCTGTGGTCAGAAACCACAATTGATTTTAAATATTCCAAAGTTGTGGAGGTTCTTGTTCTGCTTCAGAATAAGATCTATTTGGTTGAATTTTATCTGTACAATTAAAAATATGTATTTTCCATTTCTTTGAAAACATCAATAAATTATCAAACTTCTAGAAATACTGACAAAGAAATAAGGAGAAAAGAGACAATTTCCCAATATCAGAAATAAAGTAGGATATTACCATAGGCCTTGAAAACATCCAAAGTATAATTAGATAATACCAAGAACAACTCTACACACATATATTTGAAAACTAACGTAAAATGGACCAATTCCTGGGGGAATAAATTGGGAGTAGGGGATTAAGAGATGCACACTACTGTATACAAAATACACAACAGAATTTACTGTATAGCACAGGGAACTATAGTCAATATCTTGTAATAAACTATAATGGAAAAGAATAAAAAAGAATATAGATGTATATATACATATGTATAACTAGATGTATACATACATATGTATAACTGAATCACAGCAATATATACCTGAAATTAACTAAGTATGACAAATACTGTAAACTGTACTTCAGTAAAAAAGACCTACACCTTAAAAAACACAAACTACCCCAACTCACCAAATATGAAATATATAATTTGCATAGACCTATAACGATTCAGAAAAATAAATTCTTCCACTGACTTAGAATTGCTACATCTTCCCACTGAATTTTCTCCTAGCTCTGAAGTCTCCTTTATCTGAAATTAATATAGCCACACCAGCTTTTCTTAAAAGTGTTTCTCTCTTTACTTTTAACTTATCTGCATTTTTGCATTTAATATGAGTTTCTTATAGACAACATTTCCTTTAACCTTATTTTTTAACTCAATCTCATGATTTCTACCTTTTTAACTGGAATATTTATACCATTTAAGTTTAGTGCAGTGATGAATATGGTTTTATACAAACATCTTGCCAGTTTCTACTTCTCCAATGTATTTTTTTTTTTTAGGGCTACAATGATGGCATATGGAAGTTCCCAGGCTAGTGGTCGAATTGGAGCTACAGTTGCTGGCCTACAGCACAGCCACAGCAATGGAGGATCTGAATCATGTCTGCAAGCTTCACCACAGCTCACAGCAATGCCTGACCTCCGACCCACTGACCGAAGGCAGGGATCAAACCCATATCCTCATGGATACTAGTCGGATTTGTTTCTGCTGTACCACAATGGGAACTCCCCCATGTATTTTTTGATTTCCCTTATTTATTTCTCTTCCTGACTATTTAGACTCTATCTTCTATTTCATTTTATCTCTACCACATGCTTATGTGTTAAACCTCTTTATTTTATTTTTGCAAACTGCCTACCTTCTCCTTGAGAACCCTGAATATATTACTCCATTATTTTACTGTGCTACATCTGGGTTTGCCTTAGGTGACTATTTCTTCTTTTATCAATTAGTTGGTTTTACTGCTTCTTTGTGTGTCTCATATTTTTTTTTCATTTCTCAAAACTAAATTTATTCAGTCATACAGAACTGGATTAATCACAGGGCAGTACACAGCATTAATGTTGTTCAAAATATATTTTGGGAAGTTCATTTCAATGGAAAACCATAGAGTGTGTATATAGAAAACATGAATTATAGTCCAGACTCTGTCCCTGAGTAGCTATGAGAATGTAGATATGTCAGCTCACCTTTTTTTCTTTTAATTTTTTCCATTATAGCTGGTTTACAGTGTTCTATCAATTTTCTACTATACAGCAAGATGACTCAGTCATACATACACATATACATTCCTTTTTGTCACATTATCATACTCCATCATAAGTGACTAGATATAGTTCTCAGTGCTATAGAGCAGGATCTTATTGCTTATCCATTCCAAAGGCAATAGTTTGCATCTATTAACCCCAGATTCCCAGTGCATTCCACTCCCTCCTCTCCCCCTTGGCAACCACAAGTCTGTTCTCCATGTCCATGATTTTCTGATTTCTGGACATTAGAGACTAAGCTTGTTTTCTTGCCCTGAAATGAGCACATATTTTTACTGTCTCAGTACAATGTTACTGTGGATTGAATCAATCTCATAAATAGTTGAGCTGGATTTAGGTGTAGTTTCTGCTTTCATTGTATTCTGTGACTTTAATTTCACCAATGCTGTATTGCTTCAACATTCAAACATTTCAATGACTTTCAACCACTTGGGATAAAATTCAAAAGCTCTCCATGGCCCAAGGTCCCACATCTCTATATTTTCTACCTTTTCAATTTTTAACTTGTCCTTCTTAAGTTTTGTAATCAGGATAAGCTCTCCACTGTTTTCAGAGCCTATTTTTTGCTTTTGTCTTCTAGGACTGTTCAAATTGGCAATTAGGTATTCCTTTCTTCCTTACTTTATTATTTTTTACTCCCTTACTGAATTATAATTTCAATGAGTGCTTAATGCAGTCTTGCATATTATGTGTTCCCAGTAAATATATTTTTAAAAATAACAAATGAACTATAACAAGAAGAAAACACAAAATTAAATTAAGATTAGATGTTAATTAGAAAAGTAATGGAATTACCTACAACATGTGTGCAATGCTGAATAATTTCAGATTTATAAAGTTATTTTACATAGTGATTCTCTACTTTAAAATATTATTATACTTGATGCAGTTCCTTTAAATATGCTAAAACCATCAGAATTAAATAGATTTTTCTCTAAAAGTGGCCTGTTCTATTTAGTGAAGTGCAATCACACTGGCTTAAAATAATGGCCGATGGCCTCTGTGTACAAATTCAGTATTTAATCTAAATATATAAATAGAAGCACACCATTAATTGATCAATGTAGGGTTTACATGAATTACTTTGAAATTTGTCCCATATACCTAAACACTTTTTAAAATTTCTGTCACTGTGGTTGCAAAAACAAAAGCTAAAAAAATGAAATATAAGAATTTTGACTATTACAATCTTCTTCAAAAACTGTACATATTTTAAAAATTTTATTTCAACCCTCTAACATTTAGCTTGATAAAAACCTGCTCACATTAAAGAAAAATAAGATAATTTTAATCTAACTGTATGGTATCAGGAAATGTCATTTTCATATTAGTGTAATATACTAGAATAGTGATTTTTAAGTCTTTCTGAAACCACGTTTCCAGTATATTTACTAAATAAACACAGAATTATTAAGAGGATTCACTATGCTATAAAATGTACAGATCAACTACAGATTCATAGGATTATTAGTATACGTATTTGACTGGTTAGCATATATTTTAAAGTAGACTTTAGCTCTCCAAATTTTATCTTAAAGCTAGGGAAAGAGAGAGAGTGCACAGGCTTTTGGTTGAGGATGGGGACCTTGAATTTATTGGTGAATTTAAAGCATAAGAGAGAACATTTATACCAAGAGAAGAGATAAAACAAGTGGCCCAGATGGTCAGTTATTGAAATCAAGCAAGATCTCTAAAACAAAAGAGCTTCAGTGGGAGGCAGCCTGGCTCTCTATCTAATACTGTGACTGGCAACTTGTTTACTCAGGATCACCCTCATGTAATTGTTGCCACTGAAATGAAAGCTTAAGTCATGCACTTGCATTACATAAAAGAAAAAATAAAAACAAAATTCAATAACACTCAGGGTTCCACTACAAGATGCTATAGCTTTATCTCCAGTATTTTCATGTTGTATTATAAATGGAGGAGATATTTTTAACTTTCCATTCTCCAGAACTGTGAGAAATAGATTTACTTTGTTTATAAACCAATATTTTGTTATAGTTGACCAAAGGGACAAACATAATGATGTCTTTTACACCTATCATTATCAAGTAAAGTTGTTCAGCCATCATTCAAGCTAAGGAAAAGTAACCTTCACATTTACATGCCTTTAAAATAAGGTTAAGTTTAATTTATGGGTATTATATTGTTTAGTTAATTAAAATAATGAATAAGTTTATATTAATATGTTACAATTTTAAAATATTTTGATTACTAATTACATGTTTTTAATTAAAACACTATGGGAATTCATTTCATACATTCAGGAATTATTCATGATATGAAGCCCATAGGCATCCATAGAGTTTCAATGGGGTTTATGAAATGCATGCACACATGTGTACATATGCACACACACAGATTGAAAGTTCTTGACCTAAAGATATAAACCACTCTCCCCAATTGTCTCCTCCATTTCATTTCCTCTCCTCTATCCAAGGATATCCTTTATGAATCTTTGTTCTCTCTGTTATATTAACATTTACTGTGTCACTTTCCCATTTGTTGGCCATTATTTCTATGAAGAATGAAAGAAAGAGAGGGAAAGAAAAAGCAAACTTTTTCTTGATGAATATCTCACACTATTAGATGAGATTATGCCAGAGCTGAAAATACAGTCATTGAAATAAATGTAGTTTACTTTAATGACAGTATAATTAATAATGAATTGTTATAAACAAATACTACTGTCCCAAATAAAACAAAACAAATTCTAAATTAGAGAGGATGGAATTCTCCTAGTCAAATCAAGATGTGTATTCATCCTGGATATGTAACTTTGAAGCCAAATGGGGAGATTTGAATTAATGAGTAAAATTAAGAATTTGCTTGTGGGAGAGAATAAGCCTAAAAGAAACTGATGTAAAGAAGTTTACCTCAAGCAAATTCTTGAAGAAACTTGATATTTATAATATAAATAGGAGTTGAGAGGAGATAAGATGGCAGAGTAGAAGGACTTGAGCTCACCTCCTTTTCAAAACACCAATGTCACAACTAACTGCTAATCATCGACAAAAAAAGACTTGAACCTACCAAAAAAGATATCCTGCATCAAATGATAAAGAAGAAGCCACAATGACACAGTAGGAGGGCCACTTTTGCCATATAATCAGATCCCATATTTACCAGGTGGGTAACCCACAAACTAGAAAATAACTATATCGTAGAGGTTCTTCCACAGAAGTGAGAGTTCTTAGCACAATGTCAGGCTCTCCAACCTGGGGGTCTGGATTGGGAGAAGGAGCCCCCAGAGCATTTGGCTTTAAAGCCCAGTGGGGCTTGAGTGCAGGACCTCCACAGTACTGGGGGAAACAGAGATTACACTCTTGGACAGGGCACATATGGTTTCACATGCCCCGGGACCCAGGGCAAATCAGTTACTCCATAGAAGCCTGGGCCAGACCTACCTTTGGGACTTGGAGTTATCTTGGGGCTGTGGCGGTCAGTATGACTCACTGTGGGGGCAAGAACACTGGAGGCAGAAGCCCTGGGGAATGTTCATCAGTGGGAGTGAGCTGTCCTGGAGGTTATCATTTTGATAGTGAGACACAGCTCCACCCAACTGCTTGTAGGCTCTGGTTCTGGGATACCTCAGGCCAAACAACCAACAGGGTGAGAACACATCCCCACCCATCAACAGACAGGCTGTCTAAAATCATCCTGAGCCCATAACCACCTCTGAAAAGCATCACTTAGCATAGCCCTCACCACCAGAGGAAAAAGACCCAGCTGCATCCACCAGTCAGAAGACACCCATCCCTTCCAACAGGAACAAATCCTTGAACCAACCTAACCCACCAGGGGGAAACTACCAGAAGCAAAAGGGATTATGATCCTGCAGCCTTCAGGAAGGAGACCACAAACATAAAAAGACGAAAAAGAAGTGACAGAGATATATGTTCCAGATGAAGGAATAAGATAAAACCCTAGAAGAACAACTAAGTAAAGTGTAGACAGGCACAATCTACTAGGGCTTATCAATGAATCTGGTTAAATTGCAGGATTCACATTGGAGTTCCCATGATGGCCCACTGGGTTAAGAACCCAACTATATCCATGAGGATATGGGTTTAATCTATAGCCAGGCTCAGTGGGCTAAAGGATCCAGTGTTGCCATGAGCTGTGGTATAGGTCACTGGCATTGCTGTGGCTGTGGTGTAGGCTGTGAGCTGCAGCTCCAATTAGACTGCTAGCCTGGGAACTTCCATATGCCACAGATATGTCTGTTAAAAAATAAAATACACAGAAATCTCTTGCATTTCTATATGCCAACAATGAAAGATCAGAAAGAGAAAGCAAGGAAACAATCCCATTTACCATCGTATCAGAAAGAATAAAATACCTAGGAATAAACCTACCTAAGGAGGCGAAAAACTTCTACTCTGAAAAACTATAAGATGCCAATGAACATAACATAGATGATACAAACAGATGGAAAGATATACCATAGTCTCCGATTGGAAGAATCAGTATTATCAAAATGACAATAAAATCCAAGGCAATCTGCAGATTCAGGGCAATTCCTATCAAATTACCAGTGGCATTTTTCACAGAAATATAAAAAATAAATTTCAAATTTGTCTGGAAACACAAAAGGCAAATAATCCTGAGAAAGAAAAATGGAGCTGGAGGAATCAAGCTCCCTGACTTCAGACTACACTACAAAGCTATAATAATTTAAAGAGTATGGTGCTAGCAGAAAAACAGAAGTATAGATCAATGGAACAGGATAGAAAGCTAGGGAATAAACCTACTCACCTATTGTCAATTGATCTATGATAAAGGAGACAGAATATACAATGGAGAAAAGATAGCATTCTTCTATGAGTGGTGCTGAGAAACCTGGACAGCTACATGTAAAAGAATCAAACTAATAAAATAAGAAGATGTGGTGTATACATGCAATGGAATACAACTCAGTCATAAAAAAGAACAAAATATTTTCATTTGCAGCAACATGAATGGAACTAGAGACTTATACTAAGGGAAGTAAATCCAAAATAGAAAGACAAATACCATATGATATCACCTATACTTGGAATCTAATATATAGCACAAATGAACCTAACTACATAAAAGAAACAAACTTATGGACTTGGAGAACATACTTATGGTTGTCAAGGGGGAGGGGGAGGGAGAGGTATGGACTGGGAGTTTGGGGTTGGTAGATGCAAACTATTGCATTTGGGGTGGGTAAGCAATGAGATCCTGCTGTATAGCACAGGGAACTATATCTAGTCACTTGTGATGGAACATGCTGGAGGATAATGTGAGAAAAACAACATATATAAATATGTATGACTGGGTCACTTTTCTGTACAGCAGAAATTGACAGAACATTGTAAATCAACTATAATAGAAAAAAAATAAAAATCTAAAAAAGAATCACATTACAACATTCTCTAACACCATTAAAAAAATCATAATTGATTAAAACCTAAATGTAGGGCCATATACTATAAAACACTTAGAGGAAAACAGGCAAAATACTCTTTGACATAAATGGTAACAACATACCTTTGGATCTACCTTCTAAAGTAATGAAAACAAAAACAAAAATAAACAAATTGGACCTAGTTAAAAGATTTTGCACAGCAAAGGAAGCCATAACAAACAAAAAAGACAACACACAGAATGGGAGAAAATATTTGCAAATGAAGCAACTTCAAGAGATTAATCTCCAAAATATACAAAGAATTCATGCAGGACAATATTATAAAAAAATAAACAACCCAACCAAAAAGTGGGAAGAATATCTAAGTAAACATTTTTCCACAGAAGACATACAGATAGCCAAGAAGCACACGAAAAGATGCTCAACATTACTGGTTGTTAGAGAAATTCAAATAAAAACTACAATGGGATATCACCTCACTAGTCAGAATGGCCATCATCAAAAGGCCTCTAAGTAATAAATTCTGGAGAGGTTGCGGAGAAAAGGGAACCCTCCTGCATTGTTGGTGGGAATGTAAATTGGTGAAAACACTGTGGAGAACAGTATGTAGTTTCCCCAAAAAACTAAAAAGAGAACTACTACATGATTGAGCAATCCCACTCCTGGGCATATATCTGGAGAGAACCAGAATTTGAAAAGTTATGTGCACTCCAGTGTTCATGATGGCACTATTTACAACAGCCAAGACACAGAAGCAACCTAAATTTCCACAGAGAGAGGAATGGATAAAGAGGATGTGGTACATATATACAATGTAATATTACTCAACCATAAAAAAGAACGAAATAATGTCATTTATAGCAACATGAATGGATCTAGAGAGTATCATACTAAGTGAAGTAAGTCAGAAAGAGACAAATACTTATGTGTGGAATCTAAAAAGTACTTATTTACAAAACAGTGTAGATGCATAGAGATAGAAAACAATCTTATGGTTACCAAAGATAAATCTGGAGAGGGAAGGGATAAATTAGGAACTTGAGATTAACATATACACACTACTTTATATAAAATAGATAATCAACAAGAATCTACTATATTGCACGGGGAACTATACTCAATATTCTATACTCAATATGTAGTAACCTATTTGGGAAAAGAATATGAAAAAGAATGGTTATAAGTTTATGGGTAACTGAATAACTTTGCTATACATCTGAAACTCACACAATATTGTAAATCAACTATACTCCAGTATAAAATAAAAATTAAATTAGAAATAAAAAATTAAAAAGTAGTATTAATTGTGTCATATAAATCCTCCATAATGCACAACACAAAACTAGCCATTGTGAACCTTCTAGTCCATGGCATTCAGCTTTGTTTTTTCTTGTTTTTATTTATTTATTTCCCCAATGCATTATTTTTTTTCTACTGTACAGTTTGTTTGTTTTATTCTTAACAAATCTCATACATAGAATAAACTATTGGAAAATTAAAATAAAAATTGGTAAAAATATAACTAAGTGACACGATAAATGGAGGTGGAGAGAGGTTTGTTTTAAATAAAATAAAGAAAGAAAGTGTATACACTATAATTAGTGTAAAATTTATTTTCCCTCTATCCTCAAGGGTCTACCATTTATTTGTGTAATAAACAAAGGAGAATGAAAAGAGGCTGTACATGTACACGATATTACAGCCAAATATAACTCAATTATCACATCACCAAAATGTTCTATTTAGTAATAAAGGCAACCAAAAGTCACTGATATTCTTCCATATTTCTTTCAGGCTACCTGTGGTGGCTATTCATAGATGCAGTTATTCCCCTCAGTGTAGATTTCTATTCTCAGTTTTGAATATTCTATTTTCATGCCTCAATTATGCTACTTGTGCTGCCTTAGTCACCCTGGCTGCAGAATGGTTTAAAATTTAGTTCTCACAGTTTTGGAGGCTAGAAAAGTCAGACCAAGGTGCTGTCAAAGTCAATGTGAGGTGAGGGTCTTTTTCCAGGTTCATAGTTACATGCTCACATGGCAAAATCTGTGAGAGATCTCTCTGGGGTTTCTTTTCTAAGGGCAGTAATCCTATATATGAGGACTCTATTCACATGACCTAATCAACTCCCAAAGCCCTCACCTCAAAATACCATCACACTGGTAGATAGGTTTCAACATATGGATTTGGGGGGACACCAACATTCAGTCTAATATAATGTTCAGGTTAAATGTCTTATATCACTTCAGAGTATTCCTCATATCATCATTCCCAATACAGGAATACACATTAGATTAAGAAAAGAATTGGGGGAGGGGGAACCATAGAATCACTTACTGATAACTACCATGCACTCTATCAACTGGTATCAAAGACCTTCCATAATAAAAGAAAGCCTGCTACATAAGCAGGGAAATATCAAATTAGGAAGCTAAACAATATGGTCTAAGATTAACGACTGCTTTCTCTTTTGCCAGAACATTAAAATGCACCTACAAGCTTATATTTGCAAAAAAATGGACTTTTGAAATAAAGGATTGGGAGTTTGGGATTAACAGGTACAAACTAGTATATACAGGGTGGATAAACAACAAGGTTCTACTTATAGCACAGAGAACTATATACCATATCCTGTGAAATATAATGCTAGAAAAGAATGTTTATATATATATTTTTTCATTTATCTGAATCACTTTGTTGTGCAGAAGAGATTAATATATTTCAAATCAACTATACTTCAATAAAATTTAAAAAATAATGTAAAATCACTGTTTCTAACCCCTGTGATTCTGAAATATGGCAATTTAGAATATAAGTTCTTAGGAATAGGAAACTTACACTAGGGAACATAATGTTTTTAAAGTACTGAAATCTGATGGTGCCACCTCGTTTTGGAAAACGAGTCATATTGTTGGAATGATTGACTTCAACTGTCAAGTGGAAACTATTGATACTATACCTGCAATGATACACAGAAATAATAAAGATGTGCTGAAGATACAGTTGGGTTGTTTGCAAAGCTTTTAGTAATTTGTTTCTTCTAATAATTACCAGCCTTCTGCAAGATTCCATTTCCAAGCATACAGTGGGATCAACATATGTGTTCTATATAATCACCTCATGACCACATTTGAATGGACCAAAAATAGGAACAAGACCAACACTGAGCCCATTCAAGCTCTTCCCAAGGTTGAGACTGCTTAGTAAATTCAGGATTTGATACATACTACCTGCCATTAAGATAGATGCAATGTTTAAAGAGATGCTTGGGTTCAAAAGTAAGCCAACTAGCTTCTTGGGCCAGCAACAAAATTGAAATTTTAAAGAAGAAGGAACAAGAGTATTTTTCTCATCAACTATAAAGATCTAATACCAAGAACAGTAATTAAGACACTATGGTACTGATGCGGGGACAAAGAGATTCATGAAACAGAGCAAGAAGGCCCATTCAGAACTATCCATATATGGAAGCTTGATATATCACACAGGTAGCTCTATAGGACAACAGTAATACAATAAACTCTTCAGTAATTTGTTTTGGGCGAAACAAATTTTTGTTCATTTTTTCAAAAAAGTAATTCCTACCAAAAACAAATATAAATTCAAATTAATGTAAATATATAAATAAATCTCAGTTTTTACATCATTTAAGTAAAAATGTCAGAGAGCATGTCATTAGCTTTGGGTAGGACGCGATTCACATAGGCACAAAACGTATAATCCATAAAAGTGAAGTTTAATAAATTTAACTACATTAAATGTAAAACTTGTGTTTATAAAACAAGTTAAGGAGAGTTAAAATACAAGCCATAGAAAAAGAAATAATTTTTAAAACATGAATAAACACTCAAGGGAGTATGTTAAGAATTGAAATAAATAAATAGATGAATTCTTATTGAAAATGATGAAAAGAAAGATAATTCAGTGGAGAAAAGGGCCAACTCGTAGAAAAAGACACTGAATGGCTAATATGTGAAAAGACACTCAAATTTTCTAATATTCAGGGAAATGCAAATTAAAATAAAATCCCATTCCACATTAATAAGATAAAATCTTTTAAAATCTGAAAACATCAAAAATTACTGAGGCTATAAGAAAATCATAAGGAACTTCTAATGTGCCTTTTTTGAGCAATGTTGAAATGCGACTGCTACAATCTGGGGGAGGGCCAGAAAGTCATAAATATCTTGAGAATAATTACAGAATAGAATGAACCACTGATACAGAAGCTAACTCGGTTTCTAGGGCATTTGGACTAGTAAATAATACAAATGAATATATTTCATTTTAAAATACTGATTTGCATTTCTAATTAAAACTCGGAGATTAAAAAACAAAAACAAACTTCCTCACAATTGTCCAAAAGGAAGATTTGCCACAAGTCTTTGATTTACATAGAAAGAGAATCTGGCATGCAAGGAAACCAACTTGCTACAGACTCTAAAGCCAAAAAAGAAATGTGAAATTCCCAAAAGTACAGGCAGTGATAGTCCCTGAAAGGATGATATTTTTAAGAACTGGCTATTGTGAGGAATGTTTATTCAGTTCTGTTATGAGAGAGCTCATTTTACAGATTTTTGAAAATGCATCTTACCAAGGTGATCCTGAAAGTACTACTTCAATTACTCGAGACCTTGATGACATGGGGAATTTTGAATTTTCTCTTCTATCTAAACTTTCTATTTTGTTGTCCAATCGTCCTGCTTCTGCTCTTAGTAGTAGATGTTCTGAAAGGGTTGTGCCTTAGCTTTCCACTCTCACTTTTCCATACATGACCATAAATATCAATAATTCTACCAAATCCCACCCGTCACTTTCAAAGCCATGTTACCAACTGTTGGACATCTCCAGTTGTAGTCCTACCTTTGGATTGTCTAGTTGAACTTCTAAGACAACAGAAGTGTTTTCTGTGTTCACTGGAAGATTGTCACTAGCCTTAAATGGCTATAGTGACTTTAAGATGTGGTTGTAGCAATGAGCTGAATTTATTTATTTTATTTTAGATATAATTTAAATAACCACATGTGGCTATTGGCTACTGAGTTGGAAAGCTTATTGCACCTGAAAGCACAAAACTTACCCCATGATGTTTCAATTGCCAAGAATAAATTTCTCTAGCTCCCCTCTACCCGCAATAGTACTTTTCTGTAGCTTCGTCAATTATCCCAGAAAAATGCTTACTCGAAACTTTTTGTCTTCAAATGGTATAAACTAAGAATTGACAGAGACACTTTACAAAAATCAATTCTAATTTTTTGTCTCTTAACAAAAGTATATATTTATTTGTCTTTTCTAGGGCCACACCCATGGCATATGGAGGTTCCCAGGCTAGAAGTCTAATTGGAGCTGCAGCTGCCGGCCTATATCAGAGCCATAGCACATATGCCAGCTCTGAGCCACATCTGCGACATACACCACAGCTCATGGCAATGCTAGATCCTGAACCCACTAAGAGAGGCCAGGGATCGAACTTGCAACCTCATGGTTCCTAGTCAGATTCGTTGACCACTGCACCACGACAGGAACTCCCAAAAGTATATATTTAATATTTTATATTTACTATTTTGCCTTTCTTCAAGATCTGGGGCTGTGTTTTCATTAAATCATCCCTCTTTTAAAAAGCATCTTAGCCTAAAGCAAACAAACTCTTAGAGTCCAACTTTCAAATCAAAATTCTAACCAACATTTCCAAAGGTAAAATGAAGCCTATACTACACCAAAAGTGAGCACATAATTTCTTGATGTGTGCTTAATTTTCTCTGCAGGTAGATGATAGAGTAGAAAATTACAAAATCAATTAGCTATTGTTTATGAATGGATAATTATAGACTGGCTGCTTTGAACTTGTTCAGGCAAGAGAAAATGAGAAGAAAAACATGTTGCTCCATTTTAAAACAAAATGTCAGGATGAAAAGCTGGCTGAGAGGAAAATTGAGCCACAATTGAGTGGTTACTATTCATGAATATACATGAAGTACTATTGTTACTGTTAATTTGCATAAAGAATAACTTGTCTTTAATTTTTCACTTTAAACAGAAATTTCTTACAATTTAACAACACACAGAACATTAACAATGTTAATATTCTTTACTAGTTACAAATATTGTTAATCTTCTCACATAACAGTGAGAACTTAGAATGTTTCCAAGATCACCTCTATACCATCAGTTAAATCAAAGTCAGAAATAAGAATTTTGCCACATCAATATAATCAGATATTGAGAGAATAAAAATTTTTAACAGTGGTTCTTTGGGCCAACTGATGTGTTCAGGACATATTCATTTCCTTGCCTTTTTCTCAGATTTTTTTCTGACCTGCTTTGGTGAGCCACTTCTGGCACAAATTCCTTTGTGTAAATTTCAAATTCATTTATGTAAAAGGCACACCATGAAAAAATATAGTTCAATAGCAATATATAGTTTTCAATAGGCTGTAAACTCAGATCTAAACTCCAAGCATCCTAAACATGCTTCCCCCCACCCAAAGAAATTAAATAAGTCTCCAAGTAAAAAGGCTAACTGGTCAACACACTTACATTTTCTCTTTTCTTTCTTACAACTGGAGCTACTTCGAAATAAAAATGGACCGTCTAAAAAGTTAGTAAGTTCTTTCCAATAGAAAATCTGAAGTTAAGTCAGAACAAGAACAACACCGGATACTGAAATGGGAACTAAATAGATGTCAGGGAAATAAATTAGTTATAACTCCCTACCTTTTTCATAATCTCTATGAGTTTTTCCTAATTCCATATTCTGACAAGCAAGAGTATTTATAAATGAAAAATAGAAGCTTAATGGCATACTTTTATAACCTAGCAAAATTCTAAAATAAGCTAAAAAAATAAAAACAAGGAAAAACAACTGTGAATATTGAAAACTAAGGCATGGAGCAAAATACAGTCAAAATATAATAACTTGTAAAGAATTCTACGGGATGCAGTGCAGATGGAACCAAATACAGAAAGTTCCTCTCCAACAGAGGAGCAAGCCTTTTGGAAAAAAATTATGTTATATAAATGGGATCTCAATGTGTTTTATTATTAGAGCTACGTTAACTTCAAATAAATTGCAAAAACTAACTTGCAAATCCTTATACTGCCTGGAAATTATTATACTACCTATATTGCATGTAATTTGAAAGTTAATTACATTATTTTTCTAAAATTATCTGTACCTCTGAATTTGGGCCTTAATTCATTAATACCTGTTTGTATATATTTAATTAGAGAATCCAGATATTTTATTTTCAATTATATTTTTATAAGACTTTATTTTGGGGGGAGCAGTTTAGGTTTACAGCAAAACTGGGAGGAAGATACTGAGATTTCCAATACGTCCCCTCCTCCCACACAGACGTAGCTTCTCCCACTGGACTAGAGCAGTACATTTCTAATGACTGATGAAACTACATTGTCAAATCATAATCACACAAAACACATAGTTTAAGATTCATTCTTGGTGTTATACATTCTATAGTTTGTGTTTTGTTTTTTTTTCCCCAGCTTTTATTCTCTCTTTTTGGTTTTCAAGGATTCTATTGATATGTTCTCAAGTTTAGATATTCTCTCCCCAGCTGTATCCAGTCTACTAATAAGCCCATTAATATCATTCTTCATTTCCATTACAGTTGTTTTAATCTCTAGCATTTCTTTTTGGTTATTTATTAGCACTTTTTTTTTTTTTTGCCTCACCCACTACATGTGGAAATTCCCCAGGTCAAAACTGCGCCACAAGAGTGACTTAAGCCACAGCAGTTACAATGCTGAGTCCTTCCCACTTGACCACTAGGGAACTCCTTGGTTCTTCTTTATGAGTTCAATCTCTCTGTTAACATTACCTATTTGATTCTGCTGAACTTTATCCCATACAACATTTAGTATATCAGTCACAGTGGTTTTAAATTTTCTGTCTGCTAAGTACAATGCCCCTTCTATGTCTGGTTTTTATGCTTGTTCTATCACTTCAAAGTGTGTGTTTTTACCTTTCAGTGTGTGCTGTAATTTTTTTCTTATAGTCAGACACGGTGAGGTAAAAAGAACAGCATTAAATAAAACTTTAGTAATGTGGTGGTGAGGTGGAGGGAAAGGAAATGTTCTAGTGTCCTGCAATTAGGTCTGTCTTTTAGTGAGACTTTGCCTCTGGATGATAAACTTCACAAGTATTTCTCAAGATTTTCTCAGCCATTTGTTGGGACAGGATGCCTACCACGGGCTAGAGTTGGGTATTTTCTTTCTTTTATGTCAACTAGGCTCTGATAATGCCTTTTGCAAGTTAGACTCTAGTTAACTAGTTTATTAGGACTTGATAAGAAGATAAAAGTGCCTGGTTTATTCCAAGGCACTTTCTTTGTCTCCCTTGCCTTACTTGAATTATGAGGTGATTTTCCCCTAATATTCACCAGGAGAACCTGGTGGGGCTGTGGAGATAAGTCTCATAATATGGTGTGGGCTGTTCTATGACTAGGTACCCCTGGAGTTTTTAACGCTTAGACTTTTCTGCCTTAAGCCTCCAGAAATTCATCAGCTGCAGTCTCAATTTTCCTCTCTCAGCATTAGTTCCTGTGGTGGTTTCCACTCATAAGTCTGTTGCAATAAGCTATGAATTCCTATATGTACCCGTTTTTTTTGTTTGTTTGTTTGTTTGTTTTTTCCATTCTGGGCTGCAGTGCCCTATGTGTTCACCTCTCTCATGGATCCAAGAATTATTTACTTTTCAGTCTGTTCCAATTTTTACTTTTTATTAGGACAGAGTGGCATCTTCTAAGTTCCTTACAGGTGGACATGGAAAGGAGAATTTGATTTATTTTTAGTAAATTTCTTTGGCCTGGAAAAATCATTATTTCATCACAATTAAAAATTGTTGTGTTACAGAATTGCCTTACATAGCAGAATCTATCCTATTATGATTCTTAATTAAGAGTGTATTTGTGCACATATATTTCATTATTTTTGAAACTGAATTTCTGCTATATTAATATTATTCCTCTGCTGAATGATATAGACATTTCTACATTTGTAATTATTTTCTAATTTCTCAACAATTAGACTCACTTGGAATATGCTGGAGTTTATATTTAGCTTCACCCAGAACAAAACTCTGTATAATGTGGGCTGTTGCCCACATCTAAATATGCAGTTACCTTTGGGGCTGTCAATCAGTATACTTCCATTTCCCCTCTCTCAGCTATTTTTGGCACTCATATTGCCTCTACAAGTGTTATATTCCTCACAATTCATTGTTATTGTATTATTCAAGTTCATTTCACTTGCAAATGATGTAAAACCAAATTAAACCAAGTTGAGCAAAAACTACAAGGGAGGAGAAATATATTGTCTTCTGTACTGAAATGATAAGAGCACACAAAGGGTGGAAATAGCTGGATCCAGAAACTCAAATGCTGTCAGGAAACTTTCTCTTCAACACTCAGATCTAGTCTCTAAATTTCCCCATAAACATGTATGACTACAGGGAATGTGGATACATATCATTGCAGTCTCAAGGTGAAGGAGAGCTTTTCCTGCTCTATATGTGATCATAAAATTATGTAAATAATATTAAGTGCCTAAGTTAAAGATACATATCCTCTTATGTACCAATAATTTTAGCCATATCAATATAAATATGCTATTCATAGTCGTCAAATCTATAGATACCAGAAAGGAAAATTAAAACTACCTTTAGTCACAGTAGACAATCTGAAAGAATCTACCAAAAAAAGACTAAAATTAATATTTGAGTTTTGAAAGTTTGCATGACGTTAGGCCAATATACAAAAATCAATTGGATTTCTATATATCAGAAAGGGAAAATCTAAAATTTAAATGTAAAACATTTTAATGTCATCAAAAAGCATAAAGTAGTCACAAATACATTTATCAAAAGATGCACAAAATTTATACACTGAAAACTCTAAACATTGCAGAGAGAGATTAAAGAATAAAAAACAATTGGAGAGATATACCCCATTCATGAATCTGGAAACTCAATATTGTTAAGATGTTTATTTTTGCCCAAACTGAAATAAAAACATAATGCAATGATTGTCAAAATCTCAGATTTCTTTTGGTATAAATAAACAGGCTCATCTGAAAATTAGTATGTAAATTCAAAATACCCAAAATAGCCAAAAACAAATTTGAAAAGAAAAAAAATATATAGAACAACATACTTAAATTCAAAACTATTTTACAGTTACTATAATCAAGCAATTGTTGAATTTGCATGCAAATGAATACATTGATACATAGTACCAAATACAGAGTCCAAAAAAATAACCACCTGAATTATTTGATTTTTGACAGAAGTCCCAGAGAAGTAAATGGTAAAAAAAAAAAATAATGTTTTCAACACATTATGTTGTTATTATTGGATATTCATATGCCACAAAAATAACAATTACTGACTCTTAACTTTAACCATATTCAAACATTATTGCCAAAAGTCCTGAATATAGTTGTCAATTCCATAAACTTTCTTTTTTTTTTTGCCTTTTCTAGGGCCGCTCCCATGGCATATGGAGGTTCTCAGGCTAGGGGTCTAATCGGAGCTGTAGCCACTGGCCTATGCCACAGACAGAGCAACGCTGGATCTGAGCCACATCTGCGACCTACACCACAGATCATGGCAATGCTGGATCCTTAACTCACTGAGCAAGGCCAGGGATCAAACTCACAACCTCATAGTTCCTAGTTGGATTCGTTAACTACTGAGCCACGATGGGAACTCCTCCATAAACTTTCTAGAAGAAAATACGGGAGAAAATCTTAAGGACTTTAGGGCTTGGACAAGATTTATTACATAGGCTGCAAAAATCACATCTTGTAAAAGAAATATAATTGGTAAACTATACTTCCTCAAACTGAAAGAAAAATGTACTCTTTAAAATACGATTTCAAATGAGAGGGGTTCCCGTTGTGGCTCATTGGGTTAAGAACCCAATACAGTGTCCAAGAGGATGTGGGTTCAATCCCTGGCTTCTCTCAGTGGGTTAATGATCTGGCATTGCTGGAAACTGTGGCATAGGTTTCAGATGTGGTTCAGATAAGGCATTGCTGTAGCTGTGGCATAAGCCAGCAGTTGCAGCTCTGATTCAACCCCTAGCCTGCAATATTCCATACACTGAAGGTGTGGCCCTAAAAATAAATTAAAAAATTACAAACATGAAAAGTCAATACAGAAATAGGGAGAACACATTTTTTCCCCCACTGTACAGCATGGGGATCAAGTTATTCTTATATGTATACATTTTTCCCCCACCCTTTGTTCTGTTGCAAATGAGTATCTAGACAGTTCTCAATGCTACTCAGCAGGATCTCCTTGTAAATCTATTCTAAGTTGTATCTGATAACCCCAAGCTCCCGATCCCTCCCACTTCCTCCCTCTCCCATTGGGCAGCCACAAGTCTATTCTCCAAGTCCATGGTTTTCTTTTCTGTGGAGATGTTCATTTGTGCTGGATATTAGATTCCAGTTATAAGTGATATCATATGGTATTTGTCTTTCTGACTCATTTCACTCAGTATGAGAGTATCTAGTTCCATCATGTTGCTGCAAATGGCATTGTCATTCTTTTTTATGGCTGAGTAGTATTCCAGTGTGTGTGTGTGTGTGTGTGTGTGTGTGTGTGTGTGTGTGTGTGTATCACATATTCCTAATCCAATCATCTGTTGATGGACATTTGGGTTGTTTCCATGTCCTGACTATTGTGAATAGTGCTGGAATGAACATGCAGGTGCATGTGTCTCTTTTAAGTAGAGTTTTGTCCGGATATATGCCCAAGAGTGGGATTGTGGGGTATATGGAAGTTCTATGTATAGATTTCTAAAGTAGGGAGAACACATTTAAGACCATAAATCAGACAAAAGACTTATACAACTCAGTAACAGAAGACAAACCAATTTTTAAATTGATGAGAGTTGAGTGATACTTTGAAAATCTAAGTGTGAAGGTGACAAGTACATGAACATATCCCAATGTTATTAGTTATACAAATATTAAAATTAAAATGACAGTGGGACACCACTACATGTCCTTTAGAATACCAAAATTTAAAAGAACATTGTTTTCAGAAATTTTTGAAGAAAATGAATGCAATCCACTGCATCAACAAACTAAAGAAGCAAAATCATAACACAGCCTTATGGAAGGTACCACAGCTGAAAATGTGCCAAGATCTGTGAAAATAGCAATCTTCAAATTTGTGATTATAAGAGAAAAGCAATGAAACTAAAAATTCCATGCAAATCCATGTACAAAGAAGAGTAGGAGACCAATGAGGCTACAGTACAGTGATAAAGGGGAGAATGCTAGAAAATAAAATTAGGAAGATGGATAGGGAGCCGTATCATCTAGGACCTTAACTGCTGTGGCAAGGATTTTGAATTTTATTCTTAGTGAAGTGAGTAGCCATTGGAAACCACTGAGTAGAAGAGTGACATTGCTTGGGAGAGAGGTAAGGGTTAATTTGTCTAAGAATGATATCCTGCAGGTTGGCCTCCCAGAAAAGGAACTGGCCTCTTAGAAACTTCAATGGAAACCAGCTGCAGCCTACTGATTAAAAAATTAATCTTGGTCAACTATAAGACTTACATCAAAGGACCCTCCTCTCTTCAACCATACTGGCTTATGTCATCAGATGGTTGCAACTATAAGAGTGAATCACAAGTCTCTTGTCACTGCAGTGGAAGTTATGCTCCTGCCAACTGTGGTCTGGCACAATAGGGCTACAGCCAAGGATTTGACATGCCATCTTACCACTGGACCTTAGTGCCTGATCAAACTATAGGAGAGCACCTTCATTAAAAGCTTCAGGGCCTATATCACTCTCCCTATATCTTATGTCCATCCATATTAAATTTCTATGTACTTTCCTATAATGTAATGGACAGAAAATGTCCTATAGTCTTGCTATTTGCTATGGGTTTCATGAGTTTTCCCCAGTAAGAGCTGTTTACAATGTCTTTGGTTTGTTGGACATTGGCTTAATTAAAAGAAAAAAATACTATGGTTGTATGCTAAGACTATACTGTAATGGTATAGTAGAAAGATCACAGGCTCATCTCTTCCCATGAAGACACTAAAATTACAAAAACATGTAGAGAAATTATCTCTGATGATGATCTGAAAGCTAGTGGAAAAGATTTGCTACAGCTAAAGGTAAAAGTGAAACATGGCACTGAAATAGGTAGGAGGGGTGGAGATGCCATCGGGCTGGGACTGACACCACCAGTGCTATGACCCATAGGTGGGAGAGATATCACAGCCTCAGAGGTTTCCCTTGAGGATCATGGGCTCCAAACATCACGTCAGGCTCTTCAGTCAGGGGCACATGCAACAGGAAGATGACAAATATCTGGTTTTGAAAATCAGCAGGGCTTATGTTCAGCAGACCAAGAAGATGGTAGGGAACTGATAATCCATCTTAAAGGGTGCACACAAAACTCACTCTCTTTGAGTCCCAGCACAGAGGCAGTAGTCTAAACAATGCATAGGTTGGAGTTTCCATGGTGGCTCAGTGGTACCAAAACCAACTAGCATGGGAGTTCAATTCCTGGCCTTGCTCAGTGGGTTAAAGGATACTGCATTGTTGTGAGCTGTGGCGTAAGTCACAGACATTGCTTGGATCCCATGTTGCTATGGCTGTGGTATAGGCTGGCAGCTATACTGCCAATTCAGCTCTGGCTTGGGAACTTCCATATGCTCCAGGTGTGGCCCTAAAATAAATAAATAAATAAATAAATAAATAAATAAATAAATAAATAAATAAATAAATAAATAAACAAACAAATAAATAAATGCCTAGGTCATACATGTAGCTGATTCATTGACTAATTTTAGGAATATTGGGGCTTTTCTCTGGGTATAGAGAAACTAATAGGCATGACTTTCTTGTTATTTCTGTTCATGGCTCACCTTCTACCAGTTGCTGGCAGGTGCCATTTCTGACTCTCCAGCTAACTATTTTTCTCAATTGTCCCAGGTTTACGTGTGGATCTGACACAGTCAGAGCTCTTTCAGAGTGAGCCTCCTGTTCTGCCACTCCCAACAAGTGCTAGCATCTGTATCCCCCCAAAGTAGCTCCTCCCAGGGGCCTGCCCCCCAAAAACATTGAAGATAAAAAAATAAATAGGAAGATATACCATTCTCATGAATTGGAATAATTAATATTGTTTAAATGTCCATCTTATCCAAAGCATCTAAAGATGAAAATCCCTATCAAAATACCCAAGGAGTGCCCGCAACAATTGAAACCAGGTCTCACAGCCAACTGCACCAGGGGCCATCCCTGCACACAAGTGTGTTCACAGCAAGCACAGCTCAACCACAAAAGGAGCACACACACAGCCGACACAGGGGACAATCCTGGAGCACCTGGCTCTGGTGACCTGCACTCCTGGGCAACATAATTATAGAGGACTTTAACAGCCCATTTAAATGAATGGATAAATTATCCAGACAGAAAATCATGAAGGAAACTCTGGCCTTAAAGGTCGCACTAGACTAGATAAACTTAATACATATATGCAGGATATTTCACCTCAAAACAACAGAATATGCATTCTTTTCAAGGGTATATGGAACATTCTCCAGGATACATCACATGTTAGGTCACAAAACAAATCTCAATATATTTAAAAAGACAAATCTTATTAAGATTCTTTTCTCACCATAATGGTATGAAATTGGATATCAAATACTAGAAAAAAATAGAAAAAACACAAACATGTGGAATCTAACCACAATGCTACTAAACAAAAAATGAGCCACTGAAGAAATCAACCAGGAAATAAAAAACAAATACCTGGAAGCAAATGAAAATGGAAACACAATCCTACAAAATATATGGGATACAGCAGAGGCAGTTTTAACAGAGAGTTTTATTGCGATACAAGATGAGGATGCGTACTCTCACCACTTTTATTCAACATTGTATTGGAAGTCCTAGCCCCAACAATCAGAGAAGAAAAAGAGATAAAAACATGCAAATCAGGAAGGAATAAGTAAAACTGTCACTGTTTGCACATATGATACTATATATAAAAAACAATATAGACAATACCAAAAAAAAGTATTAGAATTAACAAGGGAATTCAGTAAATTTGCCACATTACAAAATTAATATATGAAATGTGTAGCATTTCTATATACTAGTAATTAACAATTAGAAAACGAAATTAAGAAGACAACTTCATTTATAATGGCATCAAAATTATAAAATACCTGTGAATAAATTTTACCATGGTGGTAAGGGACTTGTACTCTGAAAATTATTAAGGTATTGAGGGAAAACACTGAAGATAAAAAAATAAATGGAAAGATATACCATGCTCATGAATTGGAATAATTAGTATTGTTTAAATGTCCATCTTATCCAAAGCAATCTAAAGATGAAAATCCCTATCAAAATACCCAAGGCATTTTTCACAGAACTAGAACAAATAATCCTAAGTTTGTGTGAAACTATAAAGTCTCAAAAAGCCAAAGGAATCTTGAGAAAGAACAAAGCTTGAAGTATGATGCTTTCTGATTTCAAAGTTTCAAAGTTACAGTAATCAAAACAGTATGATACAGGCACAAAAACGCACACATAGATTAATGGAACATAATAGAGAGCCCACAAATAAACCCACTTATATGTGGTCAATTAATCTTTGACAAAGGCAGAAATATACAATGGGGGCAAGATAGTCTCTTCAATAAATGGTGTTTGGAAAACTGTACAGCTACATGCAAAAGAATGAAACTGAGCCATTTTCTTACACCATATATAAAAATACATTCAAGCTGGATGTGTAATACCTGAAACCATAAAATTTCTAGAAAAAGACTTAAGAAGTATGCTTTTTGACATCGTTTTAGCAATATTGTTTTTTATCTATCTGCTCAGTCAAGGAAAATGACAACAAACAAACACTAAAAAAAATGGGACTATTTCAAACTAAAAAGCTTTTGCAGAGCAAAGGAAACAGTCACCAAAAGATAAGGCAACCTTTTAAATGGAAGATGGTATTTGCAAATGAAATACTTGATTGTAGGTTAGTATTTGAGTTATATAAGGAAATAATACAACTCAATATAGAAAAACACCAAACAATCCAATTAAACAATGGGAGGAGAACCTGAAAAGACATTTTTCCAGAGAGGACATGCAGATGGCCAAGAGACACATAAAAAGACACACAAAATCACAATTATCAGAGAAGTGCAAATCAAAACAATAATGAGATATCACCTCACACCTTCAGGATGGTTATCATCAAAAAGACAACAAATAAGATTTGGAAAATATGTGGAGAATAGGGAACTCCAGTACACTCTTAATGGGAATGTAGACTGCTAGAGCTACTGGGTAAAACATTATGGAGGTAATTTGAAAAATAAACATAAAACTATATGATCCAGAAACTCCACTTCTAAGTATTTGCCCAAAGAAAATAAAAACACTAATTCAAAAAGATGTATATGCCCCTATGTTCACTGTCACATTATTTACATTATTATTACGTTATAGCCAAGACATGGAAACAACTTATATGTCCATTGCTATATGAATGGATAAACAAGATATTTATTTTTCGCTGTATCTGTGGCATGTGGAAGTTCTTGGGCCAAGGGTTGAACCTGAACCACAACAGAGACCGAAGCTGCTGCAGTGATAATGCTGGCTCCTTAACACTCTGCACCACAAGGGATCTCCAAGATATATATGTTTTGAATTCATACTTTAATTTTATAATCATTATTATCCCTCTCTGGATTACAATGGCTTTATTGGATTTTAATAGCATCCAGGATGGAACTGTGCCTAGTAATTTTTGTTGAATGAATGTATAACAATTACACTCATTAGCCTTATCTAATCTAAGCCTTCATTTTGCAGATCAAGAAAATGAATCAAGCTAAGACCAGGTGTTCCCTTGGGCTTCAAGTCTACCTTAATTTATATTACAAATGACTGAAAAATAGCCAATTTTAAGAGATAAGGTTTTGAAACAGAGGAGAGGGCTAAAGAGCCTTTGTAGAGAGGTTAGGAACCAAGTTTCAGAGGCTTAGGTCTGTAGTTGAAAGAAGACATCGGGAATAATTGAGAAACACTGAGATACTGAGAACAATGAGAGAGGGAGATGGAATTTTAGTTTTGTTCTTTATTATAAATTTAAATTTGTCATTCAACCTGTCAACATGTTTTTTAGAAACTACTGGAAAGAAGTTATATTGCTTAGTAATTACTTTTGGATGCCACTCTGATAAGTCTTTTGAATGCTACACTGGATTACGATGGAGCCACAATATAGCCTCAAGCTTTACTGAGTTTACAGATAAATGAATAGAAGTCCTCTGAGTGATATCCATCACTCCAGTCTTGAAATTTTTGAAATCAAATTCAACAATGCAATTAGAAGTTTTGAAGCACTGCTCTAGCCAAATCAATACTCTGCGTAAAACATTTTGCTGTTTGTAATAAAATCCTTACCAACATTTACAATATCATTGTCTAGTCTCTCTGTAATGCTTTTGCTTTTCTCTTAAAGTGGCCCTACCAATATTTTCTGTCTCTCCTACAAAATAAAATTTTTGTAGGAGAAAACATTTTTCTTTTTTTATTAAAATGCTGTTCTCAAATATTTTTATTTTACTTATAGAATGATTTTTATTTTTCCCTTACAGCTGGATTACAGTGTTCTGTCAATTTTCTACTGTACAGCATGGTTACACAGTTACATATACAAAAAAGAAAATAAAAAAACAAAAGAAAACATTTTTTAAGTGTTCTCTTTGGTTTCTGAGAATTCATACATTTGGTTCCTTATACTTTTAGTTTTGAATATCCTCATCCCACCCACTTCTCTCTGCTAAACCTGGATCCTACTTATCTTTCAAAACTCAATTTAAGAAGTGCCAATTGTGGCTCAGCAGGTTAAGAACCCAACTAGTATCCATGAGTATGTGGATTTGTTCCCTGGCCTTGCACAGTAGGTTAAGGATCTAGCATTGCCACAAGATTCAGCATACATAGGTAGAAGATGTGGCTTGGATCTGGAATTGCTGTGGCTGTGATGTAGGACTGCAGCTGCAGCTGCAACTCCAATTTGACCCTAGCCCGGGAATTTCCATATGCAACAGGTGTGGCCCTAAAAAAGAAAAAGGAAGAAAGTGAAAAAAACACTACAATTTAGATTAGACTTGCTCCATAACTTGGACCAATCCCTTATAAAGACCTTGTTACAACTAGTTTAGAAGTCTCTTTGTGGTCTGATAAAAAAAATCAGTCCTTCCTTCTTTAAACTGGTAGTATCTTGAATACATTTTATATTAATTAGCCTTAGAGTCTCAGAGCCTTGCCTAGTGCTACAGTCTAAATGTTGGTGTCCCCCTAAAATGTATATGTTGACATCCTAATGCCCTGTGTGATGATATTAGGAGATGGACCTTTGGGAGATGCTTAGATCATGAGGATGGATCCCTCATAAATGACATCAGTGATCTTATAACAGAGACTCTACAGAACTCCCTAGCCCCTCCCACCAGGCAAGGAAACAGCAATAAGTTAGCAATCTACAACTTAGGAGAAAGCCTTCACCAGAATGTGACCATGCTGGCACCCTGATCTTTGACTTTCAGCTTCTAGAATTGTGAAAGTAAATTTCTGTTGTGTACATGACACCTAGTCTGTGGTATTTTGTTATGGCAGCCTGAATGGTCTAAGACAGCTAGTAAACTCTTAATAAGCATTTAATAAATCAAATTAATACAAGACATATCATTTCAAATTTATTAAATTTACTATATACATTAAAAAATAAAGTGCCCACTATATTTGAAATATATGTATTTAATTCCAATAATATTTCAAGAGAAATGTTAAGGGAGTTCCTGTTGTGGCGGGTTAAGAACCAGACTACTATCTACGAGGATGTGGGTTTGACCTCTTGCCTTGCTCAGCTGGTTATGGATCTGGCATTGCCATGAGCTGTGGCATAGGTTGTAGACACGGCTCGGATCTGGAGTTGTTGTGGCTGTGGCATAGACCAGCAGCTGTAACTCTGATTTAACTCCTAGCCTGGGAATTTACATATGCCACAGGTGTGGCCCTAAAAAGCAAAAAAAAAAAAAAAAAAAGTCAGGATGGCTGGCTGCAACTATAAAATATATTAAACAAGTATATATAGAAAAAAGCAAGCAGAAATTCTTAAAATTGGTAACTATTGAAAAATCTCACATATTTACCTTTTCCAACATGCCTAGTATCACATGTCTCCATTTTATAGAAAAAAATTAACAATCTATATGTACTTACAATGTAAAGGCAGTGATAAGTTCAAAGTGAATCTTTATTGGAAAAGTTTGTTAATATATTCTGTGTGGGTCCTTGGTTGATTCTCAACTCACTAAAGCTTGTATTTTATCTTATCTCCAATGATATGGTATTTGACATAGTGTAAAGACTTGTCATCATTTATTTGATTGCAACCATCTGTTCCCTAAAAGTCATTTATCTTTCTCAGGATTTGGAATGATATCTACAGATTCCTAGGGTGTCCTCTTTCTTTTCCCTTGAGGGAAATAACTGTTTTGATTGCCTGTTTCTTTTTAATTCTCTACTGGTTTTTGTCCTAAATCAACCCTGTCTATGGGGAGTTCAAAGGCAGCAATTACAGAGCTTGAGTCTAAGAACTACCAGTGACCACATATCAGAGAAAATGAGTATGTGTGCTCAGGAGCCCCTTGGGACTTTTCACCTACCTTTAGCCTTTCAAATTCCTCTGCAAATTCCTGTTGTACAAATAGTGTACAAAAAAGTCTGAACAATTTTTGTAACGTAGTTTTCTCTAGATAAAATATAGAGGTTCTAGGAAGAGGAAATCAGAGAACTCACCTAAAATGGCAGATAGTGTTTGTCCATTACTATGAAATGGACGATGTAATTTACTTGTATAATCCCTCGAATCCTCACAACAATCAATAAGGCACACATTCTTTTAGCTATTTTTATTAAGAAAATTAAAATTGCAGACTGGCCCAAGGAGAACCTGTTAGCTAATGGCAGAGTTGAATTCAAACCCAAGTCTGAATAACTTCAAAACATGTTCTTTCATAAGAGTCTCTTTACCTCATATAGCTGTGTAATAGTGTTTTGGTGCACTTTCAACTTGGTTTAAAGCTCTCTTTTCAATGTGGTGGTTTATAGGTTCTATGAATGTCAGAGTATAGTCAGCCCTTGGTACCCAAGGGGAATTGGTTCCAGCACACCTTCCCACACCAAAATCCATGGATTCTCCATTCCCCTTTAGAAAATGGTGGAATATTTTAATATAACCTGTGTATATTCTCCAATACACTTTAAGTCAACTCTAGATCACTAATAATGCCTAACACAATGTAAATGCCATGCAAAGAGTTGCCAGTGCACAGAAAATTCAAGTTTTGCTTCTTGGAACTTACTGTAATTTTTTTCCAAATATTTTGTAACCATGGTTGATTAAATCTGCAGACATGGAGCTTGCAGATACAGAGAGCTGAGTGTATACATGGGGAGAGAATTAGACATGGTGCTGTCTCGCAGAGAACAGGCAATTTTAGAAAACAGTATACGAGCCAGTGTAAAACATTTCATTAAATAAGATGTAATGAAAAGCTGAAGTGACCTATATTTTTCTTTTCTTTTTTCTTCCATTTTCCCTTCTTTCCTTATTTTTTTAAATCAGTTTTGAAGGCTGGGTTACTCCTCTGGTTAGCATTGGAATTTAAGTGCTAAAATCAATGGTATTTTCCTCCAACTTTGTTCATCCCTTTAAAAATTATTTGACTTTTATGTATCATTAACATTTCCATATAAATGTTATAATAAACATACTAATTTCTAAAATATCACTGGTGGAATTATCAGAATTGTTTGGAATTTATAGATCAATCTGGAATTAAATGATATTGTGAAAGTATTAAGTCTTCCAATTCATAAATACAACAAATTTCATCATTTATTTAGGTCTTCTTTTCTCTCTCAACAGTTTTCAGTGGTTTTAGTAAAGAGATCTATTTATCCCTAAGTATTCCATAATTTTTGGCACTATTGTAAAATGCGTTTTTTTAAATTTCATGTTGTGCTTTTGTCATGCCAGTACTCAAAACTGTATTTGATCTTTTTGGAGTTATTAAATAATTTGATAATTTTTAGCACCTTCATTTATGGTCAATAGTAACAGCGTTATTTGGGATTTATTGACAAGTTATACTCTTTAGCCCTTTACAACATAAAAAATACCTTTTATGTTTATTATATCATTGTGTTCCTTTAACAAATTATGAAACCATCTGGGAAGTTATTATTTGTATTTTCTCAGTTTAGAACAGAAAAAAATATATACAATAGGCATAATTTATCAGACATAAATTATACTTGATTGTATATCCTAAATTTGTTATATTATAAGCTTATTAGATTCATCTAATAGTTCTAGGAGTATTTATCCCTTTCTTAGGATTTCCTGTGTAGACAATCATCCATCTTTGTCTTGTGGCGAATTGGATAATCAGTATGGAGTTGGATAGAAATTTTGAATGGGCATCCTTGCTTTTTTCTCAATCTTAATGGGGGAAAGTGATAAAATTTCTTTATAGGACTAATATTTTTGTTAGGTTTTGTTGTGTTTGGTATTGTTTTCATAGATGCTGTTCATCAGGAAGAGTTATTTTTAATTCCTAGTTTCTCGAGAATTTGTGTCCTGAAAAAATGTTGACTTTTGACAAACTATTTTTAATCTCCTACTGACATGATCATAAGGTACTACCTATTTGTCATATAGTATGATGAAATATATTAACGATATTTGAAGATCAAACTGACATTGCATTGTTGGAACAAATCCCAGGGAACTCTGACATAAAAATTAAAAATAGACTTTTTTTCCATCCACTATTCTGAAATTATACATTTCTTCAATTTACAGACTTGTGCTTTCCATGTAATTTAGATTACCTTTCTCAGAAATTTTAATATAATTAACATAAGCCACAACACACATGCAAATCAAGTCATTTTCTTTTGCCAGAATTGTTCAGAATTCCAAATTTTATTGGAATCTAAATTACAGGGGAAATTTGTACATAGAGTTCCTTTTGCTTTAAAAATGCTTTCTTTATAAGGAAAAGGCAGCAGAGGGAAATGGCATAAATTTTTAAATGTTCTGCAAAGAAAGCTATGAAATATGCTGCTCTTTTTCTCATTTCCAAATGGTAAAAACTATATTGTCACATATCTCTCAACTAATAAATGTGTTTGGTTATAAAAGATACATCTTTTTAAGGAAATATTTTGACTATTAGCCCTTGCCATTAAGTTTTGCTTTTGAGATTCAGAGATAAAATCATTAATGATTCTTTCCCTATACAACCCTGTACAGAAATACACACAAACACATGGAAGTGATTTAGTTTATTTCTTTATCTTAGGACCACTGTATATCAAATTCCATTTGTTTAAGAAAAGAGAAAATTATAATGCATTATCTTTTCACCAGTTATACCAGATTTTAACATTTTTTCCTATTCAGTACTTCCTCTTTCACATTTAAAACATAAGTCAAAGTCTATCTGTAATTAAATCTTTTTTTTTTTTTTTTGTCTTTTTGTTTTTTTCCAGGGCTGCACCCACAGCACATGGAGGTTCCCAGGCTAGGAGTCTAATCAGAGCTGTAGCCACCAGCCTACACCAGAGCCACAGCAACACAGGATCCAAGCCGCATCTGTGACCTACACCACAGCTCACGGCAACGCCAGATCCTTAACTCACTGAGCGAGGCCAGGGATTGAACCCACAACTTCATGGTTCCCAGTCGGATTCATTAACCACTGAGCCACAGTGGGAACTCCTGTAATTAAATCTTAAGTGTTAGGAAAAAAAAGAAAACAGAAAGCCTTGGTTAGTATACCAAATGCCTCCAATATTTTAAATATTTTTTTAAATGGGCTAAGGGCTAAGCAATCTCAGCAAAATTTAAGTCAATCACAAAAGATGCCTGGTAAATCTCACCATGGCATCGTAATTATGAAGCAGCTGAAATTCCCAAATTTCTTGGCAATTTCAAAAATACACTTGTTCAAAGACTGATTTTAGTGAAAACCATTGAATGTATGCCTTTGATGTTGATTTTAACTTGGTCTGCTCATGACATTTTATCTCATCAGCAGTAAGACTAAATTCTCAAAATGTGGTTACTGAATGCTTTTAACATAATAATTACAAGAATGGAAGTGAAATTCAAGAGATGTATAGGAGCTTCAATTTATTTCAAGATCAAATTGCCAGTGCCACACTGATATGCTATGTGCTCTCCCAAATGAGGAATGTATATCTTTGTCATTAATAAACTTAAAGCTAAAAATAGAAATAAAAATAAATTTCATTTAAAATTCTGTGCATATTTTCAGGGAGGGATAAATTAGGGGTTTGGGATTAACATGTACATGCTACTATATATAAAATAAATAAACAATAAGGACCTAAGTATTAGGTATGGTGCATATATATATATATTTAATATTTTATAATAACCTATAGGAGAAAAGAATCTGAAAAAAATATACATATGTATCTTTGAATGACCAAATCACCTTACCATACACTGAAATTAACACATCATAAATCAACTATATTCAATAATAATTAAATAAATAAATCTTCATTTTAAAAATTCTATGCATATGTTATTCTTTTTTTTTTTCTTTTTTCTTTTTAGGGCCGCACCTGTGGCATATGGAGGTTCCTAGGCTAGGGGTCAAATCAGAGATGTAGCTGCTGGCCTACACCACAGCCACAGTAACGCCAGATCCGAGTTGCATCTGTGAACTACACCACAGCTTATGGCAATGCCAGATCCTTAACCCAAGCAAGACAGGGATAGAACCTGCATCCTCATGTATCTAGTCAGATTCATTTCTGCTGAGCCACAATGGGAACTCCTGCATATGTTATACTTTACATCCATTATAAGGATCTGTAGCTAAGCAGTGGCTATTCTTTATTTCTCAAAATAAATTTTGGAGTATAAGGATAACCTGTGAATAATAATGAGCTTGAGGCACAGAAATTTATATCTCTGCAGAATATTGGTAAGAATTCATTTATTATGTGTGAAATGTAAAAATTAACCCATTCCAATATAAGATAATATGTATAAAAATGGATACAAGTGGACCTGAGCCAAATGTTAAAATATACTAAGATTACATGCTGCTGTTTCAGAAGACCGAACAGACTCCTACTCAAATTGAATCTACTGTTTGGCTCAGTGTAACACAGAAAGTATTTCAGTGTGAATATTTCAAAGTAATAGTCACAAGATACCCTGACTGACTTATTATGCTTGTTGAAATCACAGTTTACATGTATTGGAATAGTGTTAAAACTCCCAAGGCCTTAGAAAATAATTCTATGTAGTACTCCCAACACCTTACATATATGGCCCCACACCCATAAATACCTTTCCCATATACTTCTGAAATTAACACAGTTTCTCACAGTAAAGATCCAAACAGATCACCTTAATAGCTCTGGCATATAGAGGAGAAAATTAACCATTCAAAGGACAATTAGAGCATTCTTAAAATAGAAATCTACTCTTGGAGTTCCCATTATGGCTCAGCGGAAATGAATCTGAGTGGTATCCGTGAGGGCACAGGTTCAACCCATGACCTCACTCGGTGGGTTGAGGATCCGGAGTTGCCGTGAGCTGTGGTGTAGGTCCCAGACGTGGCTTGGATCCCACATTGCTTAGGCTGTTGTTTAGGCTGGCAGCTACACCTCTGATTGGACCCCTAGCCTGGGAACCTCCATATGCTGCTGGTGTGTCCCTAAAAAAAAAAACAAAAAAAAAACAAAAAAAACTCTACTCTCCAAGAAAAAAAATAACTTCGTGAGAGATTTATTACACTTGGCAAAGGGTTATTTACCCAACTCTTATCCACTGTAGCCTTCCTGTCTAATCTTAGGAAGCAGAGCATGCTATACGAAGCCCTTGGGAAGGTGACACAAAGGGCCAATAAATACTGAGATCTAATCATAAGATGAAGGGATGCATCCCCTCCCCCACACCATAACATCAGAGCCACAAGCCTAGAGTATGTAACTCTGAATTATCGCTGAAGGAACATCAAGGGAAAACTATTTAATGAGGAGATCATAGGGAAGTAATAGATAATAGGAGAGTGAAAACAAGGGCATTTGAGGAATATGAAGCTTCTGGAACGTATCTTTAGAGAAAATATTAAATACAGCCAAATTCATATAAAATCTATCCAAGTTCATACAAAATCTCACCATAAAAGCTTATTTTCCAAATTTTCTATTTCTCAATATATTGTAATAGGCTTTCAACAAAAAGTTACAAGGTTTGTGAAAGGCAAGAATAATAGCAGTCTGAAGAGACAAAGAAAGCATTCACACCAGATTCAGATTATGACACAGACTGGAATTATCAGGACAGAACATAAAATAACCAAGATTAATATGGAAATGGCTCTAAAGGGAAAAAAGAAACTTGCAAGGGAAATTGTGCAATATAAGATGAGAAATATAAAATTTAAGAAAACAAATAAAATGAAAATACAAGACATCAATGACAACAAATAAAAAATGTTCTTTAATAAGGAATCCACTATTGACCCAACAATAGGCTCATCAAGACCAATGCAAGAAATGTTGAACTTGAATATAGGTAAACAGAATGAAAACAGAGCAAAGCATCCCTAAAGGGACAATTTCAAAAGATATCAGAACGCATAATTGCCATATTAGAAGAAGAAAGCAAGATAGCACAGAAAACATTAGAAATTAAAATGGTCCATAATATTTCAAAATTAGTGACAGACACAAAATCACAAATACAAGAAGCTCTGAGAATTCAAAGCAGGACAAATAACAAAATTGTCACATCTGCTAGTATTATATTCCAAATGCAGAAACTAGACACAGACACTAAATAAACAAGACAGAGGGAGGAGTTCCCATTGTGGCTCAGCAGGTTAAGAACCCAGCATAGTGTCTGTGAGGATGTGGTTTTGATCACTGGCCTCACTTGGTGGATTGAGGATCCAGTGCTGCTACAAACGTGGTGTGGGCCACAGATGCAGCTCAGATCCAGTATTCCTATGGCTGTGGCATAGGCCCCCATTAGAGTTCTGATTCGTCCCTTAGCCTGGGAACTTCTATATGCTGCAGGTGCAGCCGTAAAAAGAAAAAGACAGAGGAGAAAAAAAATACAGAGAGAAAAATATATTTTACCTATAGTGGAACAAGGGTAAAAGCATTCTAGTGGAATTATAGTCAGAAACTGGGCAAACAAACGATCATGAAGTAGCATATTTAAACTGTTAAAAGAAAATTTTACCAACCTAGAATCCTATATATAGTGAAATTATCTTTCAAAATGAAAGATATATAAATAGTTTCAGAAACAAATTAAGAAAGACATATCTAAGAGCACTATCCTTCAAGAAATATTAAAAGATGTTTTCAGAAAAACAAAGAAAATAATATAGAAAAGACACCTGGGTCTACAAAGAAAAGTAAAATAAAAAGTTTTTTGTTATTGATATATAGGTTACACACGTAATATATTGCCGGGGCCAGCTCAGCAGGATGGGACTGAAGAACGGGTGCTGTGGAACTTAAGGAAAAATAGTTAACATAAAACAAGACACAGAGGACATTTATCTTAAGTAAAGGTGAGAGCCGGGGGACTCAAGGTCTCAGGGACCAAGAGCGTGGGACTCAAGGTCTCAGGGACCAAGAGCGCGGGACTCAAGGTCTCAGGGACCAAGAGCGCGGGACTCAAGACCTTGAGTCCCCCGGCTCCCACCTTTACTTAAGATAAATGTCCTCTGTGTCTTGTTTTATGTTAACTATTTTTCCTTAAGTTCCACAGCACCCGTTCTTCAGTCCCATCCTGCTGAGCTGGCCCCGGCAAGTGGTGCTCAACGTGGGGCAGGCTCACACACAGGCAGGCACGAGGAACGAAGGACCACGACTACAGCGGAAATTTTATTCACTGGAAGTGCTGTGGAGCCCTGAGAAGAAGGGAGGAATTTTGTGTGGCCACACTAAAGAAATCCTGCAGATAAGTTCCCTCTCTCAGGTATTTACGGGGTAAAATGGGAAATTATAATCCTTACATTTGTTTGTTTGGACAACTCCTTAAAAGGGGGGGTGCAAAAACAAGTGAAAGTAAGCTTTTGAAACTTTTTCAGACTATTGAGAGACATTGTGATTGGCTTTTTACATCAGAAACATTATATTTAAAGATATGGGAAATGGTAGGAATGGAACTTAGGATATTGCAGGATGAGGTCATTCGAATTCCTGTGTCCATTTGGAGTACTTGGAACTTAATTAAATCAGTTTTAGAACTTCCAGAGACCACAGAGGACTTAGAGGAAGAAGGGGAGTTTACACCTTTGCTGGAAGAATCTAAATATGCAGTCCCTGAACAAAATTATCATAAAGAATATTTGGCTCCTGAGCCTTCGGCTCCAATTGTTGATTCTGATATTCCTCCTATTAGGAGTAAGGTGACGAGGACTGGTCAAGCCTCTACTTCCAGGGTTGTAAAGAAAGTGAGCGCTATCCCTGAACACCACCTATCATCCATTCAACAGGGAATTTTACAGGCTCAAAGGGAAGGCGATTTGGACGCCATACACTTAGCCTTTCCAGTAACTGTCAGGGAGACAGTGGCTCCAGGCATTGATCCCGCCAACCCTGATGGAGTTTACGAGTTCATTCATGAGCCCTTTCCTTTTAAAATTCTTAAAGAATTAAAACAGGCCGTTCAAAACTATGGTGTTAATTCTCCCTTTACAAAAGGAATCGTGCAGGGAGTAGCTGAAGGAAATCGTATGATTCCTGCTGATTGGCATAGCTTAACCCGTGCCTGTGCTATCACCTAGTGAATATTTACAATTTAAGTCTTGGTGGCAAGATCATGCCCAAATTACTGCTAATCGTAATCAGGTTCGAAATCTTCCAATTTCAATGGAACAATTGTTAGGGATTGGTCCTTGGAGTAATCTTCAAGATCAATTAAGAATGAATGATTTGGCTATTGAACAGATTAGACAATGTTGCTTAATGGCATGGGATAAAATTGAATCTACAGGTCAAATAAATATTTCTTTTCAAAAGATCCTACAAGGCCCTAAGGAACCTTATACTGAATTTCTAGCTCGTTTACAAGAGGCATTAAAACGACAAGTTACTAACTCTGAGGTGTCTGATACTATTTTTCAATTGTTAGCATATGAAAACGCAAACACTGATTGCAAAAAGGCCATAGGATTTTTAAAAGGAAAAGCTAACACAGCCAAATATATCAAAGCCTGTCAGGGAGTGGGGATGGAGTCCTTTAAGGCCTCAATGCTAGCCCAAGCAATGGCTAATTTAAAAGTTAAAGACAAATTTTCAGGAAAATGTTTTAATTGTGGTAAGACAGGACATATTAAAAAACAATGTCGCGCTCTTCCACGAGCCCGACCTTTCTTTCACGGAGCTTCAGCACCTTCTAGTAACAATAATAAACAGCCCAGACTATGTCCAAGATGTAATAAAGGAAATCACTGGGCTAACCAGTGCCGGTCCATCTTTCATAAAGATGGAACCCCCTTGTTGGGAAACTACCCTCGGGGCAAGCTTCCAGCCCCGTCAACCAAGGAAGCATTCCCCATTCAGAACAAGAGCCAGACTCCCTGGAACTACGCTCTGCACCAGAGTTCGACATCACAGTAGATCTCCCTAGTTTACAGGATTTAATTCTCCTTCCTAGCAAAACTCCTACTTCTATTACAACCAAATTGGAAAATCCATTACCATCAGATACAATAGGATTGATAATAGGAAGGGCAGAGCTAACAGAACAAGGAATTCGAGTTCATACCAGGATATTGGATAATAATGGGGATGATAAAGTACAAGTGATGGTTTCCACTGCGATTCCTTGGAAAATTAAAAAAGGGGATCAGATTGCTCAAATCTTAATTTTACCTAGAGTCCAGAAGAAAAAAGACAGGAATAATTTTAGACAGAAGAGATTCAATACCACAGGAGGGGCAGGAGTGTTTTTATCAGAAAAGGTCCTAGAGGAACGACCCACTTGTCAAGTTATCATAAATGGAAAGTCTTTTAGAGGATTGATTGATACTGGTGCTGATGTTTCAATCATTAGCCATTTACATTGGCCAGACACCTGGCCTCTTCAGCCAGCTGATATTGAAGTCACTGGGTTAGGAAAAGTAGAGGGTCTCAAAAAGAGTGCCCAAAGGCTTAATTGTGAAGGACCAGATGGGCAGCCAGCTAGATTGAAACCTTATGTTGCTCAACTCCCTATCAATCTATGGGGAAGAGATTTATTACAACAGTGGCATGCAGAAATTTACTTACCGCCAGTAGATCAATATAGTCATCAAAGCCAAAAAATGTTGCAGAAACAGGGTTACATTCCTGGATTGGGATTAGGAAGACATCATCAGGGGAGAGTGGAACCTATTGAATCTGAGATTAAAATGGACAAATCTGGTTTGGGATATCAGCCTTTTCATTAGCGGCCACTGCTTGTAAAAATAATTATGTTTCTTCTAAACCTATTCAACTGAAGTGGTCTACAGAAAAACCAGTTTGGGTTCAGCATTGGTCTCTTTCTTCAGAAAATTAAAGGTTTTAAGTGATCTTGTCTAAGAACAATTAGAGAAGGGCCATATAGAAGAATCAAACCATATCATGAGCAAGCTTGTGAAGCATCCCTCGACTCCAGACCCCAGAAGGAGGATGATAAGGGCTCATCTTCCCACTTGAGGTCAAATCAAACATCTAACCTGAGAAGCTGAAAATCTACTAAGAAAAGGAAAGCCTCTCACTCCAAATAATTTGGTCCTAGCTCTCTTTACTTTGGTTTCCATCGCAGTGAGTATTCTCACAACTGGCATAGAAATCATTTTATTACTTGTATAGTACAGGGATTAAAAGCCTCATCAGCAAAACCCATTAAAAACTATTGAAGGTTTAACAAGAGAGTCCATCAGCTTTCTTAGCAAGACTCAGAAGGGCATTGAGAAAACATACAAAGGAACCCAGAAACAATGGAGGGCCAAATAATTCTTAAGGATAAATTCATAGCTCAGCCGGTGCCAGATATATGGAGAAAGCTCCAAAAAATTGGTTTTTGGCCCTGATCAGGATCTGGAGCACCTCCTCAGATTATGTTATAATTGGGGCCAGGAAGAATGAAAGGAGAACAAGAAGAGAGACTGAGAAAAGTCTGAGGCTCTAGTTATGGCACTACAGGGAGTTAACCTGGGAGTTTCAAAGGTGAGAGGACTAGGGCAGAGACCTATGCCCGGAGTCTGTTTCCTCTGAGAAAAAGAGGGACCCTTTAAATGGGAATGCCCCAAGACTCAGATCACTAGAAGAGGGATTGCCCCTGAAGACGAAGGTCTCTGTGGTTGACCCCTCAGGCCCAGGATCAAGACTGATGGAACATTTCCATAATGGCTCCTGTCCTTATCACCACTCAGCCCTGGGTGACTCTAAATGTAGGAATACAGAGCCACTTTTCAGTCCTCCTCTCCAATCCTGGGCCCCTCCCCCGTGAATCTGCCACATTTATATTTCTGGCAAGCCGGTTACAAAATTCTTTACACAACCTTTGAGTTGTGACTGGGAATCCATTTTCTTTTCTCAATACCTTTCTGATTGTTTCAGAGTCCAACTCCTCTTTTAGAAATTCTTAAAATATGGAAGGTAACTACATACACATTGTTGCAGTTGTCAACATTAGGTATAATATCTTATCATACCTAGGTTTAACAGAAGTCAAATGAGACACTGAAACATCAGTTACTAAACAGAAACTAAAGGTCTTTAGAATGATGAAACAATATGATCAGTGCCACCCTGAGATGGTCTCTATAAGAAAAACTTGTTCTTAGAAATTATAAAGGAGAGTCCATGGTTGTTTTAGAAAAGTAGGATGAGTGTGTTTTCAATATAGAAGGAATGAGGAATGGAATTGCATCTTATTAAAGCAAAAGAAAGATAGTCTGTCTTCAGCTGATTGCTCTGCTTGGAAAATAAGGGACAGACTAATATGGATACAGAAAGTGATACAAGGTGTGTGGCAAGTGGACATTGAGAAGAGAATTTTGAACATGGTGGGGACTGTTTAGAATATATTTGAGTAAGTTAACTTTAAAGTGATGCCATAAATCATACTGTTCAAAAGGACATAAGGTAGCTTTCCATTGCATGCTGACCAAGGCATACAAATGTTTCATAACCAGCCAGAGAAATCAGAAGAATCATATGAGTTACCTGTGCTATTATAAAATCTAAATGTTGTATTCCTGATTGTTCACAGAATGTGTCTAATTCCCTGCTAGATCATCATCAATAGATTCATGAGCTGTCCAATCCATCTCTGGTTTTTGGAGCTGCCCTGTGGAACCAGCTGACCTCCTCCTCCTGGTGAAAATATTTCTTTGAGGTATCCAAAGCAATGTATCAAAGCCCACTTGACCATTCCATGAGTGGAGACCTAACTGCTTTCCCTAACGACGCCCCTTTTCAGCAGGAAGAAGTTAGAGCGGTCGTCGCCCCTTTTCCCACAGTTAGAGTCTCCAACTCAAAGGGGGGAATTAGGTAGATTTTTAACTCAGGTAGTCAGTGTAGGGATATGGGCTTTGATACATTCTTTGTGGCTATTTATTAACATTTGTAAACTGAGGGTCGCATAGCAAGCCCAACTACTATAAATGTTGCAGTTATTGCCCCATGGATCCATCACATCAAAGTGAAGAAGGTTGCATCCGCTGCTGACATGGACACCAGGGAGGCTGTACAGCACCTCGAGAATCTTCATGGTCAAGTTTCAGAGACTCCTTTTGCCATCATCAGAGTGCTAAGCCCTGCTCTGGCCACCCATGGAAGTTGGTCAGTCTATGCACAGCAGAAGCCCGAGGAGTTCCACGTGAGACTTAAAACTTGAACTCTGAGACTTAATTTGGACTGTGTTCTGTCTAAGCGAATAATTCAAGAAGAAGTGAAAAAAGTTTCAAGAACTATTTTTGTCTTCCCGCAAAAACAAAAAGGGGGAGAAGCCCCACGCTGGGCGCCACTTGCCGGGGCCAGCTCAGCAGGATGGGGCTGAAGAACGGGTGCTGTGGAACTTAAGGAAAAATAGTTAACATAAAACAAGACACAGAGACATTTACCTTAAGTAGAGGTGGGAGCCGGGGGACTCAAGGTCTCAGGGACCAAGAGCACTCTGCCTCAAGAAGCCACACTTTTATTGTGAGATCAAGTGAGGAGTGGCTATGGGTGGATGATACAGGGTTTGTTTAGAAAGCCACTTAGGTGGTAAAGGGTTAAGCTCTTACTCTGACCTCTAGGCACATAACAGTTCTTAAGCTTAAGTCACTTATGCCTTTAGGTCTTTGCTCTTAAGCTTAAGTCATTTACCAGCACTGTGACTGTTTTTCCAAGAAGGAAGATGGGATAAAATAAGACAAGAAGATGGGATAAAGTAAAGAAGGACAAGATGGAGTTTTCAAGGAAACATGTCTTGCAGCAATATATATTTTGCTAATATAAAGAATATATACATATTATATCCTCAATTAATATAACTGTTAACTGTTTAAGGTAATAATAGTAGCAATGCATTGTTAACTATCATATGGATAAGTGAAATGAATATCACTTTCATAAGGCACACAAGTGAGTTATTGTAAATATATTGATAAAAAATAGTATTCCACTACATACAAAGTGTGATAAATATAGAATTAGATCTGTCTTATTTATAATCCAATTCTAAAAGAAACACTAAATTCCCTTAAGTGATTTTAATTGACTTCCTAAGAGAAATAGAATCTCAGAAAGTGCTCAGTTAATGTAAGAATGGTTGGAGAAAAAGGAGAGAAAAAAAAAAGGAAACAAAGATAACAAATAGACAAAGCAAAAATATGGTAAATATTAGTCTAATGAATAAACATTTTAACAGGAAATGATGTGCATATACCAATTAAAAGAGATTTTCAGAATGGGTAAAAGCACAAGACTCAACTATACTTTGTCTATAAAAATAAAAACAAAACACTTTAGGAGTTCCCATGTGGTTCAGTCCCTGGCTCCCAGAACTTCCACATGCTATGGGTGTAGTCAAAAAACAAACAAAAAAGAAAAGAAGCAAAACCAAAACACTTTAAATATAAAGACTCAGATTTAAAATTAGGTTAATGACCCAGAATAGCCAAAACAATATTGAAAGGAACAAAGTTATAGGACTGGCAATATCTTGCTTAAATACTTAACAATAAAACTATAATAATCAAGACAGTGTGCTAATGGTGACAAAATATACAAACAGATCAGTGGAACAGAATAGGAAGCCCAGAAACTGAATCATATTAATACAGCCAACTGTTCTTTGTTAAATGAGTAAAGGCAAAAAGTGGAAAATGCAGTCTTTTCAACAAATGGTTCTGGGAAAACTGGACATTCACATGCAAAATAATGAATCTAGACACAGACCTTACACTATTCACAAAAGTCGGTACAAAAAGGATCATAGAACTAAAGGTAAAAGGCAAAACCATAAAACTTCTAGAAGAAAACAGGAGAAAAACTAGATAGCCTTGGTTATGGTGGTGACTTCTTAGACACAATTCCAAAGGCTTGATCCATAAAGGAAAAAAAAATGGATAAGCTGGACTTCTTTAAAATTAAAAATTTCTGCTCTGCAAAAGACAATGCCAAGAGAATGAGATGACAAGCCACAGATGAGGAGAAAATACATGCAAAAGACATAGCTGAAAAAGGACTGTAGTTACCCGAAATATAAAAAGAACTCTTAAAACTCAACAATAAGAAAACAAAAAACTCCATTAAAAAATAGGCCAAAAATCTGGAGACCTCATCAAAGAAGATATACAGATGGAAAATAAGCACATGAAAAGATGCTCTACATCATACATCATTAGGAAATTGCAATTAAACAATAAGCTAACTTATACATCTAATAAAAAGTCTAAAATCTAAAACACATCACCAAAAGCTAATGAAATGTGAAGAAAAACTATCATTTATTGCTGACATTGAGGCAAAATGATACCATTCCTTTGGATGATGATTTGGAGATTTCTTACAAAACTAAACATTCTTTTACCATGCAATCCAGCAATTTAGTTGAAAACTTACTTCCACATAAAAATCTGCACATGGATATTTATAATATTTTGTTCTTAATTGCCAAAACTCAGATGCAACCAAGATGCCCTTCAATTGGTGAATGGATAAACTGGTATAACCAGAAAATGGAATGTTTGTTTGTTTGTTTTGCTACCCTGTGGCATATGAGTTCCTAGGCCAGGGATCAGATCCAAGCCCACTGGATCTGATCTACACTGCAGCTGCTGCAACACTGAATCCTCAACCCACTGTGCCAGGCCGGGGATCAAACCTTCATCGCAGAGCTCCCAAGACATCTCTGATCCTGTTGTGCCACAGCAGGAACTCTGACAATGGAATGCTTTTAATATTTAAAGAAATGAGCTAACAAGCCATGAAAAGACTTGGAGGAACTTAAGTGCTTATTATTAAATGAAAGGAGCTAATCTGAAAAGGCATATATACTGTGTGATTCCAACTATATGACATTTTGGAAAAGGCAAAACAGTGAATACAGTCAGAAGATGAGTGGTTGCTGGGTGTTGGGTGAAGGTGAAGGGAGATCAGTAAGTGGAGTACAGAGGATTGTTAGGGCAGTGAAAATACTCTCAATGATACTATGATGATGGATACATATCAGCACCCATTTGTCAAAGCCCATAGAATGTACTTCAATATTTAAACCTAATTTAAACTATAACTTTGTGGTGATTATTATGTATCAATATCTTTATCAATTGTAACAAATGTACCACTCTGGTCATAGTTGTTGAGAGTGGGGAAAGCTGTTCATCCTGAGGACAGAGAGTGTTTGTAAACTGTACTTTCTGCTCAGTTTTCCTGGATTCTAAAATTATTACCAAAAAATAACAAACAATAAAAGGAAAGAAAAAATAGGTTATACTCAGAACTGAGACATTTGTCTTCCAAAATTGGAAAACTGTGTTCAACTCCCTCCACACATTTTCAATATCCTGAGTTATCTTTTCTGCCTCCACATTATTTGTCCTTCATTCTCAGATCGGAAATCCTTTTAAAGTTGCTAGAGACACAATTAGTGATCTGAAATATCCTCTTCCTGCACAAAGGGTATGTAAGCTAAAGTGTATCAGGTTTTAACTCTGTATAGCATTTCTCATGGAATTGTAGGCAGTATAGAACAGCTAGCATAATGCTAGACTTCAGTTATATTTTGGATTAAATATAACTTTGAGATACTGCTCTGAAGTTAATGAAAAAACATAATACTTCATCCCATGAATGAATGTATTACATGTTAAGTCATTATGGGTATAATTTGTATATAATCGATTGAACTTTGACTTTAGGTAGCTAGCTAAAATCATGAGGATTTATTAAAATTGAGACTCAATTTTTTTCATCTAAGAAACTGGAATAAATTAAAGTTTTATGATGAGATTTAAGTACTAATAAAGTACTGAATGCAAAAGCAACAAGTCCTAAGACTAACATTCAACAGCATTTGCATATTTTAATCTGAAGACCTATTTCATTACATTCTTTTGAACCTAAATATGTATGTTTTAAGTAAGATTGTATCATCATTAGGCCAAGAATTCTTAGTTATGTTCTTACCCATGTTATTTTTGAGTTCTTATTCATGTTATTTTCTATTCATTTAATTTGTTTATTCAGTTAACATCCTTCCCTATTCCTCTTTTTCTCCTCCCATTGACCCATTTCCCTGTTTAATAAAAATTTGCTACAAATTTTGTTCCCCCACACCTACATATTATGGAGATAAATGCATACAAAAGATCAACTGGTAAACATATTCAAAAGATACCTTTACATATAAAAATCAGTTATTCTATAAGCAGCACAAGTTCAAAATTCTATAAGGGGCAGAAGTAGCTAGAGTAGCTCAGCCTTCTTCATGTTATCCATGTAATTTGAGTTTCACTGTGCATGCATTTTCCAATTTATTTCACATGTCAATGATCAAGGACCAAAAAATTCACCTTTACTGAGTATATTTCATATGTTCAGCTTTCTAGATCTATCTGATGTTAATTATTAAAAATATAGACTACAGCAATGTAAGTTACTCATAAGTCAAGAAAAATTAATGAATATCTTTACATAGTAAATTATATTTATGATAGTGCATACTTGAAATAGTGTGTTCACTTTTGAGTATCTTAATCAAGACACTTTTCCTAGATTTTACAGGTACGCTGAAAATGAAATACATTTTTCATGCTCTTTTTTCAAATTACATTCAATATAAACACATGACCTTGAAAATTTTAAAAGTGGATAATTACGATTTTAACAATCATATAAAATTTTGTGATTTTTACTATGCTACTAGTCAGATCATTAGTGATATTTTCTTTTTTCTTTCTTTTTTTTTTTTTGTCTTTCTGTCTCTTCTAGGCTGCACCCATGGCATGTGGAGGTTCATAGGCTAGAGGTTTAATTGGAGCTGTGGCCACCAGCCTATGCCAGAGTCACAGCAATGCCAGATCCCAGCCACGTCTGCAACCTACACTACAGCTCACAGCAACGCTGAATCCTTAACCCACTGAGTGAGGCCAGGGATTGAACCCGCAACCTCATGGGTCCTAGTCGGATTGATTAACCACTGAGCCATGATGGGAACTCCATTATTAGTGATATTTTCTATTTATTTATTATTAGTAGTAGTATAATAAGTAAATAATTTTTATTAATATCAGTCTGATATTAGAGGACCTTTTCTGTGGTTTGCTACTAGACTTGCAAGCTAAATTGCACACTGAAAAATATCTGTAAACTAAAATATCTTCATTGGATTCCTAATTTTTAAAATTTCTTGAAATTGTAGTTATAGACAATTACAAATACAGAATCCTATTACTCGTTTTGGCCTTAATAAAATGCTATTTAAATAGAATAATACAAACAGCTTACAGAAGATTAGAAGTATATTTTACATTTCTACAAAATATAGAAAAGCATTGAGATTCACTTAGATCAGTCTCTAAACCTCCATTATCAATCCAGTAGCCACAAGCTACTAAGTACTGAACCTTTGAAATCTATCTAGTCCAAATTGAGATAGTTTGTAAGTATAAAATAAACACTACATAACAAGGATTTAGTTTAAAAATATGTAAAATGGATACATTTTATATTGATTACATGTTGAAATAATATTTTGGCTATACAGTCAGCTTCAGTATACCCAGGTTTCTTTTTTTTTTTTCTAACTTTATTAGAGTTTGACTTATGATGATGTTTTATTTCAAGTATACAGGAAAGTGAGTCATATATATATACACACACGTCAGATACACACACACACACACATTCTTTTTTAAATTCTTTTACCATATAGGATATTATAGATTATTGAGTAGATTTCCCTGTGCTATACAGTAGGTCCTTGTTACTAATCAATCTTATATATAGTGGTATGTATATGTTAATCTCAACCTCCTTAAGTATCCCTCCCCCTATATTTCCCCTTCAGTAATGATGTTTCACTTCAAAATCTTTTAATCTGTTCTGTTTTATAAATAAGTTCTTTTGTATAATTTTTATTAGATTCTGCATATAAGTAATATAATGTTTGTCTGACGTATTTCACTTAGTATGGTAATTTCTAGGTCCATCCATGTTGCTACAAATAGCATTATTTCATTCTTTTTTATGGATGAGTAATATTCCCTTGTATATATGTACCACATCTTCTCTATCCATTCCTCTGCCAATGGACCTTTAGGTTGCTTCCATGTCTTGGCTATTGCAAACAGTGCTGCTACAATATTAGCATGCATGCATTTTTTCAAATTATGGTTTTCTCTAGATATGTGCCCAGGAGTAGGATTGCAAGATCATATGGTAGTTCTAGTTCTATATTTAGGTTTTTAAGGAACCTCCATACTGTTCTCCACAGTGGCACCAATTTACATTCCTACAACAGTGCTGGTGTGTTCCCTTTTCTCCATACTCTCTCCAATATTTATAGTTTGACTTTTCTGATGATGGCCATTCTGACCAGTGTGAGCTAAAACCTCATTGTAGTTTTGATTTGCATTTCTTTAATAATTACTGATGGTGAGCATGTTTTCATTGCTTTTTGGCCATCTATCTGTCTTCTTTGGAGACATGTCTATTTAGACCTTCTGAAAATTTTTGGTTTGGGTCATTTGGGTTTGTTTTTTTTTTTTTGATATAAAGTTGCATGAGATGCCATAGATTATTTGACCATAGATGGACTGATTTATTTCTGGCCTTTCTGTCCTGTTCCACTAAGCCATACTTCTGTTTTTGTGCCAATATCATACTCTTTTGATGACTATATCTTTGGGTATAGTCTGAAGTCAGGGAGCCTAATTTTTCATGTTCCACTTCCTTTTTCAGGATTTCTTTGGCTATTGAGGGTCTTTTGTGTTTCCACACAAATTTTAAAATTTTGTGCTACTTCTGTGAAAAATGCCATTGGTTTTTGATAAGGATTGCACTGACTCTGTAGACTGCTTTGGGTAGTATAGTCATTTTGACAGTATGGATGCTTCTAATCCAAGAGCATTGTTTATCTTTCCATTTGTCCCTTTTTTATTTCCTTTCTCAGTGTCTTACTGGTTTCATAAAACAGGTTTTTGCCTCTTTAGATAGGTTTCTTCTTAGGTATTTTATTTTCTTTGATTAGGTGGTAAATAGGATTGTTCCCTTAATTTCACTCTGATCTTTGTTAGTGTATAGGAATGCAACAGATTTCTGTTGTATTAATTTTGTATTCTCCAACCTTACCAAATTCATTGATGACCTCTAATAGTTTTCTGGTAGCATCTTTAGGATTTCCTATATATAGTATCATGTCATCTGAAAACACTGACAGTTTTACTTCTTTTCCAATTTGGATTCTATTACTTCTTCTTTTCTCTGATTGCCATGGCTAGTACTTCCAAAACTATGTTGAATAAAAATTGTGAGAGTAGATATCCTTGTCTTGTTACTAATCTTAGTGGAAATGCTTCTAGCTTTTCACAATTGAGAATGATAGCTGTGGGTTTGTGATATATGGCTTTTTTAAGTTGGGGTAGCTTCCCTCTATGAGTACATTCTGGAAAGTTTTTATCAGAAATGGATGTTGAATTTTGTTGAAAGCTTTTTCTGCATCTTGCGATGAACACATGGTTTTGATTCTTCAGTTTATTACATTTGCTCTATCAAACTGATTGATTTGCAGATATTGAAGAATCCTTTCATACTGAGATAAATACCAATTGATTACAATGTATGATCCTTTTAATGTTTTGTTAGATTCTGTTTGGTAATATTTTGTTGAGGATTTTTACATATATGTTCATCAGTGATATTGGCCTGTAATTTTCTTTTTTTGTAGTAACTTTGTTAGTGTGTGTTCCCTTCCTCTGCAATTTATTGGAAGAGTTTTAAAAAGATATATGTTAAATCTTCTCTGAATGTTTGATAGAATTCACCTGTGAAGCCATCCAATCCTGGACTTTTGGTTTTTGGAAGTTTTTAAATCACAGCTTCAATTTCAGAAATTGTAATTTGTACATTCATATTTTCCATTTCTTCCTAGTTCAGTCTTGGAACTCAGCTTTTAAGCATTTGCCTTATATATTATGGTGCGCCTATGTTGTGTGCATATATATCTACAATTGCTATATCTTTTTGGATTGATCCCTTGATCATTATGTGGTATCCTTCTTTGTCTCTTGTAATAGTCTTTATTTTAAAATCCATTTTGTCTGATATGAGTATTGCTATTCCAGCTTTATTTTGATAGATATTTGCACAGAATGCCTTCTTCCATCAAATGTATGTGTCCCCAGATATTGTAGACAGCATATATACAGGTCTTATTTATGTATCTATTCATACATACTGGCTGAAAATACTTAATCCATTTACATTCAAAGTAATTATTGATATGTAAGTATGAATGCCATTTTCTTAATTTGGGGGGAGATTTGTTATTGTGGGACTTTTTTCTTACCTTCCTCTTTTTTTCCTCTTCTATGATTTAATGAGTTATCATTAGTGTTATATTTGGATTTTTTTAAAAGTGTGTGTGTACATTTTTTGGTTTGTAGTTTTCATGAAGTTCTGATATAGTGGTCTACATATATATGCAAATTTGTTTTAAAGTGCTGGTCTCAATTTGGAATGCATTTTCAATATTCTCCATTTGTACTTTCCTCTTCCAATGATTGCTTCTTTTGATGTCATATTTGTTTGTGGGTGGTTACCTACTTTTACTTTATGTTTGCCTTTACTGGTAAGCTTTTCCATTCATAATTTTCTTGTTTCTAGTTGTGGCCTTTTCTTTTCTGCCAGAGAAGTCTTTAGCATTTGTTGTAAATCTGGTTTGTTGGTGTGAACTCCCTTAGCTTTTCCTTATCTGTAAAGCTTTTGATTTCTCTGTAAAATCTGAATGAGAGACTTGCTGGTTAGAGTATTCTTTGTTGTATGTTTTCCCCTTTCATCACTTTAAATATATTATGCCACTCCCTTCTGGCCTGCAGACTTTCTGCTTAAAAATCAGTTGATAACCTTGTGACAATTCCCTGGTATTTTTTGTTTTTCTCTTGGTGGTTTTAATATTTTCTCTGTCTTTAATTTTTGTCCATTTTAGTAATATAGGCATCATTCATGTTCCTCCTTGGGTTTATTCTGTATGGGATTCACTGTACTTCCTGGATTTTAGTGTTACCTTTTCCATGTTAGGAAAGTGATCAGCTATTATCTCTTCAAATATTTTCCCTGGTCCTTTCTCTCTCTTCTCCTGCTGGGACCCCTAAAATATGAATGTTATTATGTTTAATGTTGTCCCAGAGGTCTCAGACTATCTTCATTTCTTTTCATTCTTTTTCCTTTATTCTTTTCCACAGCAGTGGTTTCTACCACTCTGTCTTCCAGCTCACTTATTCATACTTCTGCTGTTATATGGCTTTTGATTTATTCTAGTATATTTTGTTTCCATTTCAGTGATTGTACTGTTCATCTTTGTTCTTCAAATCCTCTAGCTCTTTAATAAACATTTCTTTTAACTTCTTGATCTGTGTGTCCATTCTATCCCAGATCTTGAATCATCCTTACTATCATTACTTTGGATTGTTTTTCATGTAGATTACCTATCTTCTCTTCATTTAGTTGTTTTTGTGGGTTTTTATCTTATTCCTTCATCTGAAACATATTTTCTATTGTCTCATTTTGACTGACCTTCTGTGTTTGTGGACTATGCACAGGCTTCAGGATAATATTTGTTTCTGGTATCTGCTGCCTGGTGGGTGAGGTTGGTTCAAAGGATTGCGCCTTCCCACTGGTGGGTGGATCTGGGTTTTGTCCACCTTGCAGGCAGTGACATGCCAAGTGGTGTACTTAGAGCTTGCTGTGAGCTCAGCATGACTTTAGGGAGCCAGTCTGGGTTTAATGTTTTTGGTGTGAGAATATTTTTAGGGTGGATGCCTGCTACCTCTTTCTTCAGTGTATGCTGGCCATTATCCCCTTGGTAGGAGATGGGACTGATGTTGTGAAGACCAAATCTTCACTGGATATTGAGTACAGCTTCCTCTTTGCTCTGGGGTTGTCACAGACATTGGAGGAGCAGATATGCTCCCTAGTCATTGGAGCAGAGGCCCCCAGATCTGTTTCTGAGTTGTGTTTCTGATGTGTGGCATGAGGTAGGTGGATTAGAGTGTTTCCACTGGGAGAGGAGACACTGAGTATTCTCCACTGGAGGTATTCACTTGTGAGTATGCTCTGTTGTGTCACCTTTAAACCCACTGTGCAGGCTCACAAAGTATACTGTTGTTGGCTCTTCTCTCAGCCCACCTTAACTTTGAATATGTCCATAAGTGGCCCTGTTATCTCTTAGGCATTGTTTTCACCAGGCCACCAGCACAGATCCACTGAGGTAGGGACCTAGGATTGCAGTATCCACCTGGGCCCACTGTGGGAGCTATATAGACAGCTCAGACTCTAGCCTGGTCCAACCCCCAAATGCATGCACCCACAAAGTCAGAGTCATCTTAGCTGCTTTCGAATTAGATGTTCCACCAGTGCTGAATTTACAAAGCCAGCAGCAGAGATGTAAATCCATGTTTTGCACAGCTGGAAGGAGAGATTTCAGCTCTTATTCCTTAGTTGCAGGGCACCTGGGGCTCAGCTGTGGTTTCAGCCCCATCTCTGCCTATACTCAACACTCTGGCATCTTCTTCAGAGACAGGAGGCTTCAAGGAGCCTATCCAGGTGGGATGAGGGTGGGACAGCAATTGGGGTGTGCACAGGCCTTCTCTGGCAGGAAGGGGCAGGACAGTGATCACAATGCATGTGCTTGCTTCAGAAGGAGCCAGCCCAGAGCCCACAGAGTTAGGGGCCTTTGTGGGGAAAGAGGATGCAATGGCAGCTCTGCCCCTTGCACACCTAAAATGACACTTCACCTCTTTTTCAGCCTGGGCTTCCTTCCTGAAGATTCCCTATTTGGGAACACCAACCTCCCACTATAAACTGTCTCCACGCAACCAATAGCAGTCTTCTCCCAGGGTCTTTTCTCCAAAGCCTCCACTCCAGCACCAACCCCCTGCCTAAATCAGCCAATATGCATCTCAGGCTGTGGTGTGCAGTGTGGTTGCAGGGACCATCTATGTAGGTCTCAGTCTATCCTGTCTGCCACAGACTGGATGATGCACTTTCCTCCAACACAGCTGATGCCTCCACTGGTAAGGGGACTACCCCAGGTTGGGTAACCTCTCCTCTCCTTCAGCTCCCTCCCAGGTGTGCATGTCTTTACCCACTTCCACATTTTTTTCCCCTTTCATCCTACCTAGTTACATGGAAATCTCTCTTACCCTTTCAGTGTTTGAGATCTTCTGCCAGTGTTCAGTAGGTGTTCTGTGAGGACTGTTCTATTTGTTAATGAATTCCTGGTGTATTTGTGGGAGGAGGAAAGTTCCACATCCTCTCATTCCACTATTTTGTTCACCTCTTCCTTTCTGACTGAAAGGTGCAAAGAAATCCTTATATTTCCTTCTTAATATGACTCAAAATGTTCTTTCCAAGTAAACTCAAATTACCTGGACATCTTGTGGGTGCTGGTGTGCCAAGTGAACCATCTACTGGCCAGGAATGGGACCAAGCCATGGGTTTCTCATCAGTGAATTCAACCAATAGCAGATGGAAATTTATACCAACCCTCTAGCTGATTCCATGCATGTTAAATCTGTGAATATGGAAGAAAGACTGTATACTGAAAAAAAATCATGTTTAAGTGGATCTGTGCAATTCCAACCCGGGATGTTCAAGATTCAGCTGTATTATTAATTAAAATTATAATATTAAAATTATTATCCAGCTTATTTTTTTAATGTGACTACTATAATATTGAAACATACATGTATACGTCTCTATATTTCTTTTGAACAGCTTCTCTAGAAGAAAAAAAAATCACAAAACTCCTGATCAGGCACAATTTTATCAGTACTATAGCAATAGTTCATTTGGTGACTTATGATAAGTTCACTCAAAGTTTTTTTTTTTTTTTTTTTTTTTTACCTTAGCAATACCATTTGACTGATTTTCAACTAACTGATATTTTCTTTAAATTTTGGCATTGAGAATACAAGGGTCAGAAAGCACCATAGTGACCTGTCAAAATTTTAATTCAAAAATAGCATGCACAAGGGTTGTCTGGACTAATGATTTTTTGAATTTTCAGGTTTGGCTACAGCAATGGATAACAATCATTAAATGTAAAATACTGAAACATTTATCAAAATTAGCACAGCTGGTAATGTCCATTTCATTAAAATATACATGCATTTTCATTTCAAAGTTTCAAACCTTTCAAAGTTTATAGGTTGATATCATGAATTCAGTAAAATTTTATGGAACATTTTGTGGATTTGCTCATTTTTCTTCCCTGATGAGAGGAGTCAAAGACTTAATCAGTTTCCCAAAGAACTCAAGATAAATAGTTTAATTTCCTACTTTAGAACTAGCTTAATTTCTTCCAAGTACTGTGACTTCTTTTGGGTTGAGATAAAATATGCACATAAATTTATTCAACTTTTTGCTAAATTTTTGTGTTTCTGAGTTTTAAGAAATTAACTGGAATTATTAAGAGATAGTAAATCCTATAGGCAGGGAGTGGGTTGTAAGGGAATACTTTCTAAATTTGAAAATTATAGCAATTTTATAAATCATAATTGACATATTCTGAATACCTGCTATTAGTAGTGGAAGAGTTGGTGCCTTCATTATGACTTAGTTGTCAAAATTTAGTTAATTTCATATGATGGCAATCATCAAATTTTATCCAAAGTAAACTTCCTTTTTGATATCCTTAGATATCTTTAACTTCAGGCACCTAAGCTAATACAAAGCAAAACATTTCTTAGGGTCCATAAAAATAAAAACAAACAACTCCCTGTCCTGCCATTGCAGGTCTTAGTATATGAATCAGTGATTTTCCTAACAAAGAAGCCAGATTTGCTTTGAGGAACTCTAATATCACGAATTTCCACCCAAACTTAGTATAGTCTGAAATACAACCCTTAGACAGAAAAATGTCCATAGGCTTAGAAAAACTGAACCACTTTTGAAAATAAAACTTATAGTTTTATTTCTACTTATTGCTCAGCCCAATAAATTAAAAAATTTGAACCGTAGACATGCATTTATTAGTAAATAATTGGTGGTTTGTGTTTTTGATTTATTCCCGTAATAGCTCAATTATAATAGGATGGGAGGAAAGCAGCTATGGTGACATAAATGGTAGGATATGCAGGGAGACCTGAGTCTCATGGCATGAACAACCCAGAATGGTACCACCCTAGGCTGAGATGGAGTCCTAGAGAGTGGTGGCCAGGAGATGCCCATTAGATGGTGTATCACCTGTGGATAAAGGGAGTCCAGAGACAAGACAGTTTAGAAAATGAGGTGAATACCAAGAGACTCAAGACTATGCATATATGCTTAATCTTAGAGATTTTTTTGATATTAACAACCTCAACAGTAAAGCCATAAATCCTGACCACGTGCCATATTTTGATACCATTTCAGTGGCTCAGAGACATCAAAATTATTTTCATAATAATACAAGATTTGGTTATTGCATATTTTTTCCCTGACTTTCCGTTATGAGTGTAGAGTTCCCAGAGGCTAGGTGAAGGGTAAAAAATAATAAATAAATAAATGGAATACATAAACTGTGATAAATAAATTCAGGAGCAAATATAAAAATCCATCCAGATATTAAAGACATTTGCAACAATGTAAAACAGTGCCATTCTTATAAGTTTTTGCTGTTTTACAAAAGCTTTTTTAATTTAAATTTTTTCTCCTTCCAGTTTTACTGAGATGAAATTGATATGTAGCACTGTGTAAGTTTAAACCAAGCATAATCACTTGGTTTACATACATCGTGGAAAGTTTACCATAATAAGTTTAGTAATATGCATCATCTCTCATTATAGGTGTAAAATTAAAAGAAAAAAAATTTCTTTGTGAATAGAACTCCTAAATTTACTCCCAGAATTCTCGCTGTGGTGCAGTGCATTAAGGATCTGACTGCAGGGGCTTGGGTCACTGTGGAAGGACATGTTCAAACCTGGCCTGGAACAGTGGGTTAAGTATCTGGTGTTGCTGAAGCTGTGGCATAGGTTGCAGTTGCAGCTTGATTTGATCCCTGGCCTGATAACTTCCATATGCCATGAGTATAACCAAAATAAAAAAAATTTACTCTCTAAACAACTTTCATATATTAACATATAGCACTGTTAATTATATATATATCGTGTTGTACATTATATACCTAGTACTTATTTATATTATAACTTGAGGTTTGTACCTTTTGATAACTTTCCTCAAATTCCACCCTGCCCCCTCCGCCCCCGTCTCTGGTAACCACAAATCTATTTCTTTTTCTTGACTTTGTTTCTTTGTTTGAAGTATAGTTTACCTGCAACATTATATTATTTTTAATTACACAATGTAGTGATTCAATATTTCTATACATCTCAAAATAATCACCATGATGTCTAATTACCCCCTCTCATCATTTAAAGATATTACATAATGATTGAAAATATCCCCCACACTGAACATACAATATTGGTGACATTTATTTTGTAACTAGAAGTTTGTACCTCTTAATTTCCCTCACCTATTATTCTCCTCCCAGCCCCTCCTCCTTTCAGATAACCTCATGTTTTTTCTCTGTATCTATGACTCTGTTTCTGTTTGGTTATCTTTTTTCATTTGTTTTGTTTTTTAGATTACAAATAAGTGAAAACATATGGTATTTGTCTTTCCCTGTCTGACATTTCACTTAGCACAATATCCTGTAGGTCCATCCACGTTGTTGCAAATGGCAAGATTTCATTCATTTTTATGGCTGAGTAATATTCCATTGCAAATATATATCACTTCTTATTTATCAACTTATCTATTGATGTGCACTTATGTTGCTTCCATATCTTGGCTATTGTAAATAATGCTGCAAAAAATATAGGGGTGCATATATATTTTTGAATTAGTGTTTTCATCTTCTTCAGATAAATACCCAGGAGTGGAGTTGCTAGATTGTATGGCAGTTCTATTTTCAAATTTTTGAGGAATTTATACTATTTTTGATGGAGGCTGTACCAATTTACATTCCCACCAAGAGTGCATTATGGGTCCCTTTTCTCCACATCCTGTCCAACACTTGTTATTTCTTGTCTTTTTGAAAATAGCCATTTTGATAGGTGTGAGGCGGTACTACACTGTGGTTTGGCTTTGCATTTCCCTGATGACTAGTAATGTTGAGCATCTTTTCATGTGTCTGTTAGTCATCTCAAAATACAGTAATTTAAAACAAAAATATGTTAACATATGATGGGTGTATTACTGCTGTTTTAAATGAATTAATAAGTACTTTAAATTTTTCTCAGTTCTAATTTGTAATGTGTTAAATATTAGTAGAAATACCCAAATAAACGAAGTTTCTTTGAAATGCTCAATAACTATAAGTGTATAAAGGAGTAATGAGTCAAAAAACTGGGGAATTATTATTTTATATTAACAGATTAAAAATTGAGAAATTATGCTTCTTAAAAGACACTGACAATGAATATTATAAAGTTAAGTCTTCTAACAATGAAATAAGCAGGAATTATTCTTAATAATAGTCTTTATTACAAATTTATTCAAACTATATTCAGATGTATAAAGGAAAGTTTTTTGTGTGACTGAATAATCTGAAAATTTACACTTTAAAATAAACAATAATTTGGACTTTTCAAGTTTAATGGTATTTTGTTTTCCTATTTAAATAATAATTATATGTATCTGAGGTTCAGATTCCTATTGTTGCTGAATTTAAAATCTTTCTGGTGATTCTCTCTCCTGAGACCAATGTTTTCTGAATGCCACTTCTTTCTTCTCTTCAATGGACATCTGGGGTATGAAGATGTCCACTCTATCTTTACGAAAGCAGAGACCATATGGGCTTGGATCATATGGTGTCTTACAAATTCACTTTCTGCTGCAGTTTCTATCCAGACTATTATCTGGGTTGGCAACTCTCAAGTGTGATACATTCCACTGGGAATTTTGAGTTATATTGGGATACAGTATCTGGGTGAATGCCTGGGCCACTTTCACATGCCTTCTGCATCCTCCTGTCTCTGATTAGTCTTCTGGGTGTTCACAAGTCCTTTCAGAACTTGTGCCTTTTTTTTTACTAGGGTCAGCAGCAAATCCCTTCACATGCACCCAGGGGTTTGCCTTTGGACAGTGCAATGTTCAGGAGGTTTATTCAGGAGGTTTTAAAGCAACACTTCCTCATCAGTGATCAGTTTGGAGTAGATAGAGGAAATAAAAACTTGGCATATTAATCAATGTCCTACTATTGTGTCTCTTCTACACTCCCCATCTCTTGGGGACAGAGGGATAAGCTTTACTACCCTTCCAGTTTTACTGGTATTACCCTTGACTCCCTCTTCTTCCTTCTTGATTCCATTTTCCCTGATCAGCTCTTATGCTCGTGAGAGAAGACAAATCAGAACTTGTTTCAAAAATTATATATATGCATATATATAATTTTTATATTTTTATATAATCTGAGAAGAAATGAAGAGATATCTTCAAAAATCTATAGCAAACTTTATACCAGATAATAGCAAACATTATACCAAATAGCAAAATGTTAGAAACATTTATAGTAAAGTCAAGAACAAAACATGGATGATCAATATCACCTGTAGTATTCACTATGTGCCTGCAGTTCTTATATAACAGTAAAAAGGAAGTATAATAGAATGGAAGAGATATCATAGATATATTTATACTAATGTTATGGCTGATTTGGAAAAACCAAGAGAATTATCAGTCATGTTGGTAGATTTGTAAGAACTTTTAGCGTGGTGGCCTGCTATAAAATAAATATAAGAATGTCAGTAGTTTTAGAATGCCCTTAAAAAGCAAGTAAATTAAAATAAAGTTCACAGTAGCAGTTAAACATCAGTGCAAGTGAGAACTTTCCTGTTCCCTCTTTTATTTATCCCTTCCCTCTCATTTCTCAGAAACTGCAGTTAACAAGCTGGAGAAGAAAAACAAGTAGAGAAAGAAGAAGCCAGAAGTCAAAGAAGAGACATTTGTTGATCAAATAATCCCTTCCTGCAGTACCTATCTGGGGATGGCAGATATACTTAAAATTAATTTCAAAGCTTTCATTACATAATAGTGCCAGACAATTTAATTTGTGAGATGAGATGATGTCTTAATTTATAATGCAAAAACATCACATGTGATTACAAAAATCCTGACACCACCTGAGTTTTCATGCAAGACAATGAAAAATAAAATTCTACTGAATGTGTTTTAAAGAAACATGGAAGATAAAACTAAGTTTCTTTGTGATTTCACCTATGAGTAATGCTAATTTAACTTACTTGTTCTATTCATTCATAAAAGTATGTCTCTTTAATGTCTGACTTTATTGAGTCATAAAATAAGTATGTAGAACATATTTTACATAAGTAAGTCACATAATTATGACTTTGGATCTTTGCTTTGGCAAACGTTAGGAAAATTTAAAGCAATTTTTAAAAACTGTAAGATTCTGATTTCAAAATATACACATGCATTTGTACTAAGAATTGCAAGTATTTTGAAATATAGTGCAGATTATTTTAAATAATGAAAAAGTAGCTGTAATAGGGAACCATAAACTTTTTACATCTTTAAGATATTTATACTATTACCTATATACCTACAAACTCTTATCTCATAACATGGAGCCCAATGGTCATGGACCCTGTTGAACCCTTTCCCTAAGCCTCAAAGTAGAATTAATTGCTTCCTCTTTGTGTGTTCCCCTAGCTCCTCTTAAATAAATGCCTTCATTATTGGGGTGTTGCAGTGGAGTCAGTTGTCTTTTTCTGTTAGATTAGGCTCCCTAAGAACAGGACTAATTTCCTTTTCATCTTTGTATTCTAGATACCTATTAGAAAAGTAATGCATAATAATTCTGTTGAAAAAAATATTCATATATAACTCAGAATTCTTAGAGTCATGAATTTTTACTGTCGTAAATGATTATGATGTTTTCTAAATTTACTATATTTCTTTTGTTTTATTATATTGTTTAGCATTTTTTATTATATGATACATGACCTATGCTTAAAAATCCTGAAGAATGATATCCTTGGCTTCTATCTTCAAAGATTTGAATTTACATAAACTAAGAAAACTATTACAAAATGTACATTAAAATTTATGAAGCTTTTGAGTGACATGCTATTACATATATTGTAATAAAATATAATGTAATTTTACCTTCTGAAGCTAAATAATAGAAAATTTTAAATATTTGCCTGTCATGCTATGAAAAATGAGAAAAGACTCACTATGATAAAGTAAAAGAGCCACAAATCTGTGTAATGGTTGATAATAGAACCAATATTTCAAAGAAAACAAGATAGTGGCTTAACATTCCAACTGAATTTTAAATTCTATAAATATAAGTAGCTAAGAAAGAAACATATTTCAAAAGTAAAATAAAACAGTACATATAAGGCAGAAGCAAACTAAGAAAAGCACGATGAAGATCTCTGGAAGATATTTTAGAATTTCACAATGTACTATGAAATGATCTACATTCATTATATCTGACAATGACATTTATTGCCCTAATTTAGCACAATATGAGAAACACAAATGGTGTATTTACCCTGTTTGCCTCTTTTAAAAAATATCTATGTTCTTTTCTTGGAGTGCAAACTTTGCCTTGAATAAATGATGCATTATATCTATAATCTTGGACATTGAGTTGTGCAAGAGTGCTCTCCATACATTTTAGGTACAGAATGTATATCTTACTTTACTTTTTTTTTTTTTTTTTTTTTTTTTTGGTCTTTTTGTCTTTTTGCTATTTCCTGGGCTGCTCCCACGGCATATGGAGGTTCCCAGGGTAGGGGTCGAATCGGAGCTGTAGCCGCTGGCTTACGCCAGAGCCACAGCAATGCGGGATCTGAGCTGCATCTGCAACCTACACCAAAGCACCACAGCTCACAGCAACACCGGATCCTCAACCCACTGAGTAAGGCCAGGGATCAAACCCACAACCTCATGGTTCCTAGTGGGATTCATTAACCACTGAGTCACAATGGGAACTCCTATCTTACTTCACCTTTAAGAAAAGGTTAAAAATGGGTAATGTTAATTTTAGCAAGAACATGTGGGAATTACTAAAAGAAGAAAAAGCATTCTTCTTAACACACGATGGATCTCAAATGAGTCTCGATGAAGATGGATACAAGAAACACAAATGGTGTATTTACCCTGTTTGCCTCTTTTAAAAAATATCTTTGTCCTTTTCTTGGAGTGCAAAATTTACCTTGCATAAATAATGCATTGTATCTATAATCTTATCTTCTTCCTTCCTTCCTCCCTCCCTCCCTTCTTTCCTTCCTCCTTTTATTTTGCATGCACCTATTTTCTTCATTTTCTTTTTTAAACTTCTTTTTCTAAATGAAACTCTGTTTCTTGCCTCCTTTGGCTTAATGTAGCAGCCATGGTTGTGTATTGCTCAGGTCTCCCCTTCAAAAGTGACCCACTGGGAGCAATGCTGTTGGTTTACTGACTCCAGCTGCCAAAACTTTGGATCCATCACAGCATTCACATACAGGATAGATTTCTCCCTGGGCTGCTCTCAGACAATGATTGTGCATGGCAGAGAGAAGAGAACACTGTTTCTGTCTGACAAAGGACTCTTCAAATGTGCATTCCTTGCTCTGGGTTTCCCCTTCAGACTAGCTGACAATTTCTCTTAAGTGCACTGCAGTCTGGGCCTCCTTTTTTTCCCTATTCCCTTTAATAGTTGTCAGACCTGCATTTGGTCTAAAATCTCTCCCTGCCTATTACTATTTCTTATGTCCTTTACACTTCATTGACTTTTTCCCAAATAAATCTTCTGCACATCCAATTCCATCTTGATGTCTACTCCAAGAGGACTTGAATCTATCGATCTGCATGCATGCACTTTCCAAAAACTCTCAAAGAATTGTCTCAATTGTCTTACCTTATAGTCAATAGAAATTAACTCCTGTCCCCTAGAGATTCTAAAAGAAAACTTACATTGTCATCAATCATCTCTTCCTTCCAGATTATTAAAAAGAATTGATCCTTTGCTTTAGATTAAAGATGACTACAATTTACTCGCCACATGTTCCAGTGAGTAGTAAAATCTAATTGTTATGGCCTTAAAATTGAGCTGGGGCTTCTAAGACCAGATCACAAGAAACCTTTCTGATTTCAACTAAGCCTCTTAGAACACTCATATGGGGAGGCCTAAGACACTAACTGAAAAGGTAGATTACCCTGAGACTAGAAAGAAATTACATACTGGCCCCTGGTCCATAATCCCAGCTAAATCCTTCCTTCTGGTCATTTTCACCAAGGTCCAAGGCATGAAGGAAGAGTCCAGAGCCACTATATACCAACGATATCTCTACGGCACGTGGAGCATAAGACAGAATAAAATTATGATTGCTTTAAGTTTAAAAGTTTTATAGTAGTTTATTATAAAACAGTGGATAACATGAAGACTCTTTCCCTGTCTATGGACAATTTGTCATCCTTGTTCTCTGTCCCTATCCCTGTTGTTTTGGAAGGGTATAATGGTCTTGTCTCCTTTGCCTCTAATTATCCAAATCTGCATTCTCTTCTGATACCATTTTAATATGCTTAAATCTTACAAGCACAAATCCTGTGGACTAGACTTGTCGATCTAAAAAACAGATGCCAAAATTTCAGTGGCTTAATAACATAAACATGTCTATTTTGTTGTTGTTAGAGTCTTGTGGGGGGGGGGGGTTAAAGACTGTCAGAGAAGCTTGAATACATGATCATTCAGAGACCTGTGCTCTTTTCACCTGATGTATCCATCCTGTGGGGATCATTACAGTCTGCCTGCCTCAATCACACAGAGGAGAGAAGAGGCGGAGAAGATTTTCTGTTCTAGGCATGATAGTGGAACACCGCAAAACTGGTCCTGTTACACCGGCCAGCACAAAGTCAAAAGGTCACACCTAACTGCAAGGGAGCCTAAACTACAGTCAACTTGCTAAGCCAAGAATAAGAGAAAACGATTCTTGGAGAAGAACATAGACTCACTCTGTATTTACTATTTTACTACTAGATTAAGCATGTCATTTTTTATCTTTCTTTTCCTTTCTTGAGAGAAAATTTATATAACAACAAAAAAATCACCATTCTAAACAGTACAATCCAGTGTTTTTAGCTATAGTCACTAAATATGTCTTCATATATTTTCTCACCAACACTTTTTATTTTCTTTTGTTTTTAATAGTAGCCATTCTAATGGGTGCGACTATGGCTTTGATTTGCATTTTCTGCATGATTCACGATGTAGAGTAGCTTGTTGGCTATCTTCATATCTTTGCACAAATCTCTATTTAAATCCTTTCCCCATTTCTTAATTAATTTTTTGGTTATTTTTGGTATTTATTTTGGGAATACTTTATGTATTATGGATATGATTCCTTCATCAAATTTATAATTTGTGATTATTTTCACCCATAGTTTAGGCTATCTTTTCACTTTCTTTATATATATATATAATGATTTTTATTTTTTTCTATTATGGCTGGTTTACAGTGTTCTGTCAATTTTCCACTGCACAGCATGGTGACCCAGTTACACATACATGTATACATTTTTTTTTCTCACATTATCATATTCCATCGTAAGTGACCAGACATAGTTCCCAGTGCTACACAGCAGGATCCCATTGCTAATCCATCCAAAAGGCAACAGCCTGCATCTATTAACCCCAAGCTCCCAATCCATCCCACTCCCTCTCCCTATCCTCCCCCTTGGTAACCACAAGTCTATTCTATAAGTCCATGATTTTCTTTTCTGTGGAAATGTTCATTTGTGTCATATATTAGATTCCAGATATAAGTGATATCATATCGTATTTGCCTTTCTCTGACTTACTTCACTCAATATGAGAGTCTCTAGTTCCATCCATGTTGCTGCAGGCATGATTTTTTCTTTTTTTTAAGGCTGAGTAGTATTTCATTGTGTATATATACCATATCTTCCAAATCCAATCATCTGTTGATGGACATTTAGGTTGTTTCTATGTCTTGTCTATTGTGAATAGTGCTGCAATGAACATGCAGGTGCATGTGTCTTTTTCAAGGAACGTTTTGTCCAGATATATGCCCAAGAGTGGGACTGCTGGGTCATAGGTTATTTGTTAATATGCTCCAAAATAACTGTGAAATGGGCATTTTGTACTTCTCATATAATGAATTTTATAAGTTCCCACTGTCAAATAACTCCACAAGATCTACGTTTATATGTTCTCTTCCTCTTTCTTCTCCCCTCATTGCCTTCAACCTTGAGGTATGTCTGGAATGACTCATAGAACAAAGAACTGTATATACCTAATGTACATTTAATAAAATCATGATTTATTTATTTATTAAGTAGCATTTTTTCAAAAATTTTTAAGTCATCATTTTATATGTAAAATCAGTTGCCATGTAGCATTTATTGAGCAGTCTAACATTTTCCTACTAATAAGGGCTTCTGGTTTTTACTATATTATATTATAGGTAAATGGATCTATTTTAGGTCCTGCTATTCTGTCTACATGTTCACTCACTATATATATTATACTATTTTAATTACCATACCTTTATAATAATTTTTATATGACAAAGGGCAATACTTCACCCCCAAATTATTCTTTTACAAAACCACACTGGTTGTACCTCATCTTATTACTATGTTTTAGACCGAACATTTCTGGTTAATAAAAACTGTTTGTGCCAAAAAGAGGACCTCTATGTACTACTCTTCATAAAACAGCCATAAGTAATTAAGTTCTCTGGAAATTTTCCTAATGGCATATAGCAAAAGAAGAAATATTTATTCAAGAAAATCTGTAGTTCCCCTTCTGGCTCAGTGGTAATGAACCCAACTAGTATTCATGAGGATTCAGGTTTGATCCCTGGCCTTCCTTAGTGGGTTAAGAATCTAGAATTGCTGTGAGCTGTGGTATGGGTCACAGACATGGCTCGGATCCCACGTTGCTGTGGCTGTGGTGTAGGCCAGCAGCTGCAACTCTGATTCAACCCCTAGCCCAGGAATTTCCATATGCTACATGTGTGGCTGTAAAAAGCAAAAAGAAAAACAAACAAACACAAAACGGAATATTTAGAGGAATATTTAGATGTGTAAACACCTACACAGAAAAGTTCTCTAGTCAGTAGTATCATCTACCTTAACACACACAAAAAATAGTAAACTTTACTAAAAAGAAGGAAATACATAATTAAGATTAGAGGAAAATAATAAAATACATAATAGAAAATAATAAATAAAATCAATGAAACCAAAAATTGGTTCTTTGAAGGATGAACAAAATTGACAAGGCTTTAGCAATACTAACCAATTAAAACAGAGATTTAAATAACCAAAATCAAGAATGAAAGAGGAGACATTATTATTGACCTTAACAGAAATATAATTATAAGAGAATACTATGAATTATATGCCAAAAATCAGACTAGATAAGATGGACAACTTTATAGAAACACATAAATTGGGAATTCCCGTTGTGGCCCAGCAGAAATGGATCTGACTAGGAACCAGGGGGTCGTGGTTTCGATCCCTAGCCTTGCTCAGAGGGTTGAGGATCCGGCATTGCCTTGGGCTATCGTGTAGGTAGCAGACACGGCTTGGATCTGGCTTTGCTGTGGCTGTGGTGTAGGCCAGCAGCTGTAGCTCCAATTCATCCCCTAGCTTGGGAACCTCCACAGGCGGATGCAGCCCTAAAAACAAACAAACAAAAAAAAATAAAAAATAAAAAAAAAAAAAAGAAACACATAAACTATCAAAACTGACTCAAAGATAGCAGAAACTTGAATACACCAATAACAAATAAAAGAACTGAATCAGTGACCAAAAAATGTCCAGAATCAGATGACTTCATTGGTCACCAAATGTTTAAGGAAGAGTTAACAGCAATCTTTCTCAAACTTTTCCAAAACGTTGAAGCTGTAACTCCTGTAACTCCTTCTAACTATTTTTATGAGTACAATATTACCTTGATACCAAAACCAGATAAAGACATCACAAAGGGGGAAAAAGAAAACTACATACCGATATCCTGATCATGAACATAAACATAAAAGAAAACAGAGGTGTAAATCATTGTCATCTTGAATTAGGCAATCATTTCTTAGATATGTTACCAATACCATGAGAAACAAAAGAAAAATATAGAAAAATTGTCCTTAGATTTTTTTTAAAAATAAAAATTTAAAACTTCTGTGCTAAAAAAGATACCACCAAGGAAGTGAGAAGATATCCAGAGAAGGGGAGAAAATGTTTTCAAATCAAGTATTTAATAAGGGGCCTGTATTTTGTACTTATATAGATTAATCAGTCTTACACAGATAGTATATATTTTCCTACCATTGCTCAAAATCACTACCTTGTCATCATATTGCCCCAAACTTTTCTTTTTTACTTTGAATCATTCGTCAGTTAGATTAAAGACTTATTTTTTTCCCAACAAAGATGTCTTCATCTCTAAATTGTGTTGCCATTGTATATCAATCATAGGTTGGCAAAGCATGAAAGCATCATTATTATTTTTTCCCTTACAATTTTGTAGGGAAAGTTTATTTTTCCTCCTAACAAGTAAAGAACCACTTACTTTTTTTTGCCTCCTTAACTTCAGTTAACCTTCTCACATGCATCTTTGGGTTGAGTTCATGTATGTAGGTGAACACTTCTTAAAGAAATGTATATAATAACAAAATTTCTGTGAGCAAGTTGATGATTCAAACAATAATATGAGAACTAATATTTTAAATTCAACTTAAATGTTTTTAACACTGATTTATAAACACAGATATTCGAACAAATGTTATGATTTTCCAAATGCCATAATCTTTATTGTCAAGCACCATGAAGAAGCACAGAAGGATCATTTGCCTTGGATCCCACAGTGAATACATAATGGATGAGGCAGAGCTTAAGAGGCAGAGCTTCTCTGACCTCAAATTCTTTCCAGTTCAATAAAGGAATACATTCCTTTTAATATGATAGAATAGCTTGAACATCTTGATAAAACATTAGCCAGGGAGTTAGAGCAGTGGTTAACGAATCTGACTAGGAACCATGAGGTTGCAGGTTCGATCGCTGGCCTTGCTCAGTGGGTTAAGGATCCAGCGTTGCCGTGAGCTGTGGTGTAGGTTGCAGACGTGGCTTGGATCCTGTGTTGCTGTGGCTCTGGTGTAGGCTGGTGGCTACAGCTCCAATTCGACCCCTAGCCTGGGAACGTCCATATGCTGTGGGAGTGGCCCTAGAAAAGGGGAAAAAAAAAAAAAATTAGCCAGGATTTTTATTGGTTTTAGCATAGAAGTTTCATAGATGTACTATCTACTTAGCCATACAACTTCTCATGGTGCTTAGTATAATGTTTATAAAGATATAAGTGCAAATGGAAATGTATACATGTATAAAAAACATGTATATATACACACATGTGTATGTATATGATATGTGTTTATGTGTGTGTATATACACATGCTTATAGACACTTCCTTCTTATAGACACTTCTAAAAGAAAATTTATAATCCTGAGGTTATGCCCTATACATAGTGTTCTGAATGTTTATAACTAAATTCATTATGCTATATTTGTCTTTATTGCTCTAGGGTTTATACCTTTCATTAAAATAACACAGGGCATGCTTGTTATAATGAAAATTGTACTAAATCTGGAATGAAGACAATTAGCATAATTACTGCTGAAGGGTGACTTGAGAACTTGTGAAATTCTTCATTTTTTTAAAAAAAAGGAAGCCTGATTTGAACCTTGATATTTATTTTACATCATGCAACCTTGTAAACCTGAGTTAAATCTCTCAGTAAAAGCAAGTGACATGCAAAGTTTAGTTCAAAAGAAAATTAATTCTGCAGGAAGTTAGATGAGTGTGAAAATAAATTAAAATTGTAAAAATTTTAGGAGTTCCCATTGTGGCTCAGTGGAAACAAATCTGACTAATATCCATGAGGACACAGGTTTGATCCCTGGCCTCTTTCAGTGGGTTAAGGATCCCATGTTGCCGTGAGCTGTGGTGTAGGTTACAAAAGCCACTTGATCTGGCATTGTTGTGGTTGTGGTGTAGGCTGGAGGCTACAGCTCTGATTTGACCCCTAGCCTTAGAATCTCCACATGCTGTGGGTATAGCCCTAAAAAAAAAAAAAAAACAAAAAGACAAAAAAATTGTAAAAATTTTTAAAAATCTAAGTTCATTAAAGGTAAAAATCAGAGTCTCTTATGATTCAATAGGTTAAGAATCTGGAATTGTCACTTCAGCGGCTAGTGTCACTGCTATAGCATGGATTTGATCCCTGGCCAAGGAACTTCCACATGCCAAGGGTGTAGCCAGAAAAGAAAAATAAAATTTTTAATTAAAAAAAATTAAAAAGGTAAAAATCACACCAAGGGAACATGGAGAGCACACATGACAATCTTAACATTGTCCAAAATATTATATGGAGAATGGCTTCAAAAAAATTAATAAATTAATATTTTTTTTGTGGAATACAAAGAGTGAATACAAATATTTTGCTTTTAAATCACCTTTTTAAAATGACAACATAGATATTTGTTTTATTTATTCATTTTGCTAACCTTTGTTTACAGAGAAACTTTTCTTCAGAGTAGAAAGGTATATGCCAAGTAAGTTGTATAGTTTAGCTGGAGAAACTTCATAAATAACTTTACTTCCAAGAGACTGTTTTAACTGCTGTTCAAGATGTACTAAGTGCTGTGGGAATACAAAGAGGGAGTGGTGACTCCTTACTGTGATCAAAGTGAGCCTCACAGAAAAGGTCACATTTGAGAGAATCTACAAAGATAATACGATTTCAGAACTCAGAGTTCTGGAGGTGGGTAAGGCTTCATAAGGCAAAGAATACTTTGAACGAAAGTCTTAAAAGCAGAAATGTATTCAAATAATGATAAGGAGATCTGTTAAAGGGTATAGCAGAGGGCTTGAAAGGTTGTAACGAGAGGCTAAATTAAAGCGTGACATCAAGGCCAGAGTTACAGAAGATTTAGATGCCAGACTGAGGGCTTCTTTATAATCTTGGTAGAAAATGATGAATTTTAATTGGACAAGTTTTTTTACCTAGAAGCTGTTACAAAGTCAAATATTTAAAGAGTCAGATTTAGGAGCTTTGTGGATTACATTCTCATATATTAGCCAGATTATGCCTTACCTTTAGGACTTTAAAAGAACTTTTTCTAAGTGTATCATGGACTGAACACTGTAACAACCTTAAAGACCTGCTCAGGACATAAAGGCAGACCTAACACTTCTCCAAGTGCTTGTAGGAGAAAAATACAATAGGGATCTAAAAAGATATGAAAATAAGTTAGCATAAAACTTTTGGACATTTTTCTAAACATTTGAAATTTTTTTTTTTTGTCTTTCTAGGGCTGCACCTGTAACATATGGAGGTTCCCAGACTAGGGGTCTAATTGGAGCTGTAGCTGCCAGCCTATGCTAGAGCCACAGCAACACCAGATCCCAGCCGCATCTGCAACCTACACCACAGTTCACAGCAACGCACAATCCTTAACCCACTGAGCAAGGCCAGGGATCGAACCTGCAACCTCATGGTTCCTAGTCAGATTCGTTTTCACTGCACCACAATGGGGACTCCATCATTTGAAATTTTGATTTGCAACTATATCTCTTAAGGATGAACAGTTTGCCATTAAGATATAAGCTAATATAAGTATGAAGTATTGCAATTATCAAGGTATCTTAAAATGTTGTCTATCAAATTCTTACAAAATCCTTCTTTAGTGCTTTATTTTCAGAACACATTTGGCATAGTAGTGTATGTTAATAATTGAATACACATGCTTTTTTTTTTTTTTTTGCCATACCCATTACATGTGGAAGTTCCCAGGTGACCTATGCCATAGCTGCTGGGATCGAACCTACTCCTCAGCAGCCACCCGAGCATCTGCAGTCAGATTCTTAACCCACTTTGCCACAGTGGGAACTCCAACACATGCTAAACTTTTAACTAACAGTAGTTCCCATCAGAAAAGTTTTAAGAGTACTGTAATAAGACCATTTGCAAACTGGATTTGTGTGTGAAAAACCTCTTGTGTGAGGAAAATATCCAAATTTTTATGTGTGAAAATTAATTTAAACTAGAAAAGTACCTAGACTTTACATTGAACACTTGTTGTGCAGTATCTTCCTTTTGTGAAACATGAGGGCAGGAATGGGGTACTCATCCTAGTGTTGGAATACAGTCAGCCTCTCAGCATTTATGACCTGAGACCATCTGGCATTCAGATCAGGAGAGCAAGACAGTGTCCATCTGTGAATTAAAAATGCACTTAAATCTTTGTAGAACTTAATTGTTCTATTATTTAGATGAAAAATAAATATCAATAGGAGTTCTAATGTTTTCTTCTATACCACCATCTTCCTGATCCCTACTTTTGTAAATCACAACTCTACAATTAATCTTAAGTTTAATATCAAAATTCTATTAACATGTGAACATGTCAACAGAAAAATCTCTTATTTTCAATTGTCTGCCCAAAATAGTAACACCTGATTGCATTAAAATGATCCACTCTTTCTGGTTGGCTGTTCTGTATTTTCCCTTATCTGAAAAATTTACAAATTTATTTTACCTTGTAGTTTAAGCTACACTATTAGCCACGTTATTCTTTAAATAATGTGTTATTTTGGCATCATTTTGTTTTCACCTACTTGTTTTTGTGAGAAACTGTACATTAGATTAGCTCTATTCTTTAATTCTTCATGGGCCTCCTAAGTCTGATAACTGATTTATTTGGTTTCTTCCTCTCTAGATTTCTATTAGCATTTTAATCTTCTTCTTTTTAATCCTCTTCTTCTATTTTTAAACTACTGTCATAATGTCATACACACACACTCTAGAAAACTAATGCACTGGTCAGGAGAAAGCAGGATTTATCTAGGGTGGCAACTTTAATAAGAGAGAGGGCCAGAAGAAGGTATGTACTGAAAATGATTGACTGTATATGTCAGTTGATCTGAAAAGGACTCAGGAACTCAGAATTTAAGGTCCAAAGACTGCAATGGTATTAATACGACCAAGCAGTAGGATACAAAATCTGAGTTCATGTAATATAGATTCTCTATCTTGATGAAACCCATGGGCCCAGATTTTCCTAAGTCATTTGTTTCTTTTATGGTTATTATTTTTTAGATGTAAGAAATTAATGTTTGTGTAGAATTAAAGGTATGAAAAGATTAATTAAGTATAAGATTGATTTATTCATTTAATAGACTGTTTTTTGAAGCCAATGAAAAGACATCAAAAGCAAAGGAGCTGAATCCATGCACATCTAAACATCAAGAAACCATCATAGACTTTTGGGCATAAGAATACATATACTGACTTCTTTCCCCTGCTTTGCTACACACCTGGAAGCCACAGTGACAGTAGGGCACTCTGAGGGCAGAGCAGGAGTGCTTCAAACTACATGCACCTAGATGGGCTTGCTTCTCAAGGAGAAGCTGGCACTGGTGACAGAGGCAATGAAGTGGTTTAATGGGGAGCCTTAGGGGGCCTCTATAACTATACGTAGGCTTGTCTAAAATGGTGGGTGACAATCTGCAGGGACTCCTAGATATAACTGGGAGAGAATCTGTGGTAGGAACAAGAGATACTATGATTTCATCACTCGTATTTATTGCTCCCTTGGAAGAGTAAAGCTCAAGAACACTTAGGTACAAAGATAAGTAGAGAAATCAACAATCACAGGCAAATGTTTAAGACTGGTTTTGTGAAAGCAGCATCACTCACAAGCTATGGACATAAATGTGGTTTTTAATGAAGCTGAGCAGAAGAATGTGAGAAAAAGATCTTAAAAGATAGTTTCATTTATTCTTCTAATTCATTTATATTAGCATTTTTTTTCTATAACCACTGAGACACCAAACTTTTGATTTTTGGTGAATAAGGGTTGAGAGAGGGCAGAGAATGAATCAAATAAAGTAAAATGTTTCCTTAAAGATAAAGCCATTTAAGCCAAAGGATGCAGATGAGAAGTTTTAAGTATTATTCATAAGAGGTCATTACTGTAGAGATGTACATATTATATTCTGCTTAATTTAAAGACAGAGACATATTAGCACTCTTAAGGTCAATTTAATTAAAACTGGAAAAAAGTCACTCATGTCTGAAATTCTGTATTTCATTTCAGTGGCCTTGATCATAAGTGCTTTAGAGAAATTCTTTAGTCTATTTTCAAAGATATATTTTTTTCAACTCTAGAATTGGTTACTTAAAAATGTGTGAATTACATAATTTTTTATCTTTTGAAACCCCATTTTAAGTGACTCTTTTTTTGTCTTATGATATTCAGCAGTGGAAAAATTTAAGTATATATCATATGCTAGATGAATCATCGAGTAATTTACACTACACTTAATTTCAAATATTTCCTTTTTATATTGCCAGATTACTACTGATAAGAACAAGACAGCATTTTTCTTTGGAGTTGTGCTAAAAAATAAATAAATAAAATCAAGGGGTGATTTCTGTAATGTTAATTTAAGAGTTGTAGCTACATTCAAGGCAGTGTACAAGTGAAAGGTATAAAAATCAATATGAATTAAGACTTCTTTATTTCATCAAATTTATCATATAACTTTACCTTTTAACTCTTCTTCCAATTTCGATTAGTCTAGAGAACATACTGAAATGCCAAGCATGTTACATAAGCCAACCAAAGAGTGAAATTAGCATTCAGAGGATTTGTGTAACCAACAGGATGACGACTAAGCTCTTAAATTTAAGGATTATTTAAAATAACAGAATATTTTTAATTTGATTCTTTCTATAATTGAAAAGAAATCCTTAATAGTCCTTAAATGTCAAAACCACCTAATGACTAAGTTGAAAAAAACTTGAAAAACATTTGTATTTCTGTGAGAGAACTGGAATAAGATAGGAACAATTATAAAATGGAAAAATGTGTAGGTAATTGTTAAATACAATAATACCTCCCCCCAAAATCAATCCTTTAGTTGCATACAATTAGTAGTTGAAGTAAATAATAAGAGAAAGACTGAACTATGTTGACCTTTCATTCTGTGTCAACATAGGATCAAAGGAAACCAAAATGGAAATTAAAGGTAAAATTAGAAAATACTGCTCAAAAGCTCAAGAATTTAAAGTTGCTACTGGAAGAACCCAGTGATCTTCCCTGGCAAAAGATTTTGAAATACTTGCAAAGCTGCAAGCAAGCACACATGAAAGCAGAAAGCAACTATGTGTGTATTTACTAATGAAGACAGGACAAAGGTTCCCACCAAGGCTTCTGCTAGTTTCATTCATCCTTTCATAAACCACTATTAAGAGAACATTCCTCCCATTTCTGTTATACATAAGGGCAGACAGAAAATAATAAAAGCATGTTTTTCCCATGAAAATTGTAGTTTGGTTAAACATAAAAAGATTTGGCCTGAAATTTGTGGATGAGAAAGATGGAGACCTAGCTTCCAGCACAGAATGAGGAAGGAAATGGGAACATCAGACACAGCGACTGCATCTGTACAACACATAAAAGTGGAGCTCAGAGATGCCATCCCCATGTACTTCTAACTTCACTGTACCTCTGAATCACTCTGAGCTGTGTGTAAAAGCGATTATATTTGATGGAACTAAGCCATCAGAAAGTCTTAAGGACATTTCTGACAGGAGTATAGTGCAGAAGAAACAATAATTACCAGCAAGAAAGAATAGGAACCTAAAATGTGTATCAGATTTATATAAGTACAGCACTCAGTTATTGTCTTAATTGATTTGCTAAATTCGTTATAGTAAAATCAACAGAATTTACTTGCTTTATCTTTAAGGCAATGATTTTTTTTTTTCTTTGTGTCAATTTTGCTAAGCTGAAGTTACATTTTCCAGATTCCCTTCCTTATAAGGTTCTGGGCCAGTGTTGCCCACAAGAGAAACTAGCTGAGGTATGGAAGGCAGCAGTGAAGCAGTAGGCTTTAGCTATGCAGGCAAAATCACACACCTTGTCACTGATTGGCTGGCTCACATCCATGCCTTCACTCTTCCACTTCCCATTGGTTCTCCTCATTACACTTTTCAGAGCTCTGGGTCAGGTGTGTGGGCAACCTGAGCTTAAAAGGCAGCAGCTCTTTCTGCAGGCCACTTATGTGGTTTGGTTCGGATGTAGGAAGACACAGAGAGGTGTTCCAGTTTGTGCCTATGGGTCCCTGATTTTCCTTGAAGATTATAATTGATTTTTGCAGGTCTCAGTTTGTTCCTGATTTCCTCCTTTACACAGCCTGGAAATGTCCTGCTTTGCTAAATTTAATTCAGGGCTGTCCATCAACAAAAGCAGAGATAACAGCCATTCAAAGACTTTTTCAGCAGCTCCTTCTGTCTTCCCTGATTGGTGAATATTTTCTGATTCACCACCCACTCCCATTCAGAGCTTGATTTTCCTTACTTCTCCCATAATTACATAAGGTCTCAAGCCTGTAGTAAATTATTTATTCCACGTCATGTACCAGACTCTAATGGATTCAGGCATGAAATGAATAGGGTTCACTTTTTCCAACTTAACCAATAATTTAATTCCAACTTTTCTATTAATCAAACATACTTCCAAAATAAACTAAGAGTTAATTTAAGTGCTATTATAAAATCCTTTCATCCATACTGGTAAAATTTACATTGAGGAATAGATAGTTAAAATAATACAAGTTGTATTTTCTTTCTTCTCCCAGGGATCATAAGATGAGTAGAGTATATATTCTTCTGATAGGGGTGTAATAGGGAGGAACGAGTCTGACTGCATATTAGATCTATTGCTTTTATTTTAACCTTACTTTAACCTTTGTCCTGTCACTTGTTCTTAGTCATCCTGGATCTGCATCTTTTGCAAAAAGATGGTACCTATACCCTGAGATACACAGGATAGCCTATTCTTAAAACTATGACCTTTAAGAGTATTACATTTTTAGATAAAAACGTTGCAGAAGAGATAATAACATTTTTTTGGAGGTTTACAGGAACATCCTGACCTGACCTAAATAGACAGCAGCAAGAACAAAGGATCCCACACGAAGAAATTTGCAACAACTAACCATGGCCCTCCCCTACCTTTCCTTAAAAAAGGGCTTTTCTGAATGCCTTCAGGGAGTTCATGGCTTTTTAGGACATGAGCCACCCTTCTCCTTGCATACCCTGCAACAAACATTTCTCTGCTCCAAATTTTGATATTTCAGTATAGTTTGGCTTCACTGTGCATCAGGCACTTGGATTTGGATTTGGTAACAAGGGCAGACTCTATTCAGTACAAATTCGGCCATGACTACTCACCATATTTTTAAATGCAGTCAATTGTGGTTTTGATCTGCTCTTTGTTCTGTGATTATTTGCTCTTTAGTGTTTCATTCCTTTCAATGCATTAATATTCATACAAACTGCAATAGAGTTTGATGGAACAATGTTTGACATGACAGGCTTAGTCACTATTCAGAACCTAGAGGTAACACCCATACCTTAAATCTGGAATGGGTTCATGAAGAATAACGACAACAAAAGCAGCAATATATATATAATTAAAAAAATATATATATATAATTGAAATATATAACTGAAAGCATCTATTTTGCCCCTTTCCTGTTTACCCATTGCTTCTCTCTCTAAGCTTAAAAATCAAATTATAGGAATGAGAGAACTAGGCAATTTAACCTAACTCCTGATTTATGCTCTCTGGAATGCACACCATGCCTTGTCCAACCTGTTGATTATTTTCCTAGATAAAAGAAGTGAGAATGAAGAATGAAGCAGTTAAAAAATGACTAGCTCTTACCCCCAACAATCCCCTTAGCATTTCTGCAGGCAGATCACTCAGGCAAGAAAACATCTGAAGAGATAGTCAGCCAGTCTGCACACAATTGAGAAAGATGCAGAATCCAACCTCCTGTCTCAATGACTCGTGGAGACTCTTTCCCCCTTTTCCCTTTAAAAACTGCCATGACTGAGCAGACTCTTCAGAGATGGTCTCTGGACACAAGACTACCTTCTCCCCAGAGCACTGGCTTTTCTGCTTCAAGAAACTTTCCTTTCTAATGACACTTGCCTCTTGAAATATTAGCTTTTGAGTGATGAGCAGCAATACTATATTCAATAGGCATTTATTTTTTCATATAAATGCTCATTTAATCTTCTCTATCATAGAACATTTAGAAGTTGATATTATTTAATCTCAATTTAAACATGAGAGGCTGAACACCCCCACACACTGAATTTTTAGAATTGCTTCTAAGTCAAAGAACTCATAAGTAGCAGAGAAAATATTTGAACCTAGATCCGCCTATTGTCTAAGGTTATATTTTTTACACCAGAATGCTCTGCTTCTCTTCACAATTCACATCCTTTTCTTTCCTTCAAAACTCAACATTCTGTTTTAAAGAAATGTAACATATTTTCTTTATTTTTTACACCCTTATATATCATTTACTTAAACCCAAGTTAATCCTACAAAAGGACATGCAAACTTTAAAAAAATATTTTAGAGTATAGTTGACTTACAGAGTTGTCTTAGTTTCAGGTGTACAGCAAAATGAATCAGTTATATATACATCCATTCTTTTTTAGATTCTTTTCTCAAATAGGCTATTACACAATATTGAGTAGACTTTCCTGTGCTATACAATAGGTCCTTGTTATCTATTTTTTATACAACAATGTGTATATGTCAATCCCAAGCCCCTAATTTATCCCTCACCCCTCCACATTTCCCCTTTTGGTAACCATAACTTTGATTTGTTCCTGTTTTGTAAGTTCTTTTGTATTATTTTATTAGATTCTCCATATTAGTGATGTCATATGATATTCATCTTTCTGTGACTGACTTACTTCATTTAGTATGATAATTTCTAGGTTCAATCCATGTTACTACAAAAGGCATTATTTTCTTCTTTTTTATGGCTGAGTAGTATTCCATTGTGTGTATGTACCACATCTTCTTTACCCAATCCCGCAGGGTTTTAAGATGAAATGTTGTTGTTATTGATGCCAAAGGTAGCATGCAAACTGTTTTGTATGGCTACCTTGAAAATATTTTTTCTAAAATTATCAAATTTGACAGGGATGTTTTGGCCATCATAAAAACAAAAGCCAATGACAACAAAACAGAAAAGCAGAGAAGCAAGTGGGAGAGTCTGGGTCTTGAATTTATAGCAGTTATCTTGATAGAAATAAAATCTTCTAGTAGTGCTCTCTCAGTTCAGCCAATTTGGAAATATGAAAATAATCATCTCTCTCATGATGTTATAGTACTTCACTTATCGGACAGCTGAAGAGAAAAAAAGAAGAGATATGTGTGTTGGCTTCAGCCTCAGTTTAAGGCTGGTTTGCCCACTGATTACAAGAAGCACTTTTATAAATGCAGTCTGTTTACCTACTCATCTATGGACATTAACAAGATTTTGTTTTATTGAGAGATTGTGATGGTTTGGGTTGGGGGCAGACAATGTCCATTTGCTATTCCATTTCTGCATTTCCAAAGCATGAAACACAGATTTAGCAATGGAAAGTATAACCTCTCTTTGATATTATGTTCATGAATCTATCTTCCGAAAACGATTTTGTAATGACAAAAAAAAAAAATGATGATTTTGATGATTCAGACTTAAAAATATATGAGTGAGAGAACCTATAAGAGAAAAAGCTGGAATCCATGATTAATTAAATCAGCAAAGATAAAAAGATCTAGCATGAGTGATAAATGACAAATATATCTTGTAATTTAACAATGGTTAATAATAATAATAATAATTTCTTAATAATAGCTATTAGGAAATACATCATCTATTTCTTGGAGGTGGGGATTTATATTTTCAAATAATCTAACATCTCTTCCTAATATAGCTACAGTTCTTAATATAAAGCAATAAAATTCAGAACACAAGGAAGTAACAACTTGTTTTGCAGGCTAACCTGAGAATTTATTTTACCCTTTCTTAGAAGAATCTCCATTATTTTATTTGTGTGTGTACATACATGTGTGTATGTCTGTGTTTAACCTACAGAGTTAAGTAGCTTGAATTTTCAAGCTGTATTTGCAAAAGGGAGTATGAACAAATTTTGTGGTATGCTTTACATATACTCATACTGGCTTTAAAGAATGAACTTGCAACTGTGAGATCAGAAAGTTTAGATAAATATATACTTTAAAAGAGAGTCTGTAGGTATAGAAAATGCAAATATTTTTCTCCCTGTCTAGACATTCTTAAGCCTCAATTACATTCTATATATCCACTAATGAAATAAAACTTAAGTTTATAACTAGGAGTTTTAAGGTTAGTAAATAAACAATTTAGAAAAAAATGTAAATTAAAACAGCTGGATAATTCATAAATCGTTCCTGAATTAAATCAACATGAGATTCAATGGACAGATGAAATTTTGTCTTCAAGATCAAATAAGTCTAAAAACATCTTTTTTTCATAAAATTACTTGTATCTTCACACATACTAAAATTAAGTAGGTAAATCATAAAGACCTGATAAGCAATGGTGTAGGAGTTTAAATTTTATGATTGCCTTTTAACAAATGTTTACTACTTACAGTTCACAGTTAATTAGGGAATTAGAGATTTTTAAGGCCATTGCCTTGCTTACTGAATGGCTAATATGACCAAACAGTGTCAGGGGTCTATATGCTATGACAGAGTTGCTCAGAAATGTGGAACTGCTGGTACCACTCTCATTTAGAAGTAAATCTAGCATCATCTCTTATAATCCAAATCCAGGAATGTAAGCAGACATCTATAAAGAAATAGGAGCAGAAAAAGCTGGAAATGGTGCTTAATTCAACTTCTTTTTTTTCCACTCTTTGAGGTAATGTGAATCTAAAGAGTTTATTAAAAAAGAAAAATCTCAGCAACCATTCTGATAACAGTTCATGCTACAATTCTTTGTTTGTTTTGTTTTATTTGGCTTTGAGGGCCGCGCCTGCAGCATATGGAGGTTCCCAGGCTAGGGGTCCAATTGGAACTGTAGCTGCCAGCCTATGCCACAGCCACAGCAACGCTGGATCCGAGCGATGTCTTCGAACTACACCACAGCTCACGGCAATGCCATATCTTTAACTCAATGACCAAGGCCAGGGATCGAACCTAAGTCCTCATGGATGCTAGTTGGGTTAGCTAACTGCTGAGCCATGATGGGAACACCCATGCTACAACTCTTTCATTTTACTGGTGGGAAATTGGAAAGAATTCGCCTTACATAGTTAAAAAAACTGAGTTTCTTTTGTGGCTATACTCTGATTTAATTACTATATTTTTCTTCTCTAGTTGAAAAAATCCCAGATTCTATCTTGTCATTCTAATTCTCAAGCAACAACATTATGTATTTAAAATGCTATTTATATATTTAGAATAATAACTAGAAAAATAGAAAATAATTTCATATAGAAGGCCACCTGCATAAAAATATTTGACAAAATATAATTAGAAAAATAATTTCATATAGCAGGCCACCTGCATAAAAATATTTGATAAAATATATCACTGTGTAACCACAAGGGACTTAATTAAAATTTTGCTAAGTATTACTATTCTGAGTTTTATTAGACAGCAAATGACAGACATTTTTATATAGCTGAAAGTCAAAAATTAGGATATATGCATATAATAAAAACCTTAATTAGCTGTATGTTGTATTGTTTCACTACAGTTGTATAACTTCATGTTTATTAAAACATAATTTATTAAAAAATTTAATATGTGGCAAGTAACAGCTATTGTAGCTACTTTATATGGTCTTAACTTATAACCTTTCTTTTCTTTTGCATATAATGTGGATAGAATTGCAACCTATATTATGCATATATTACAACTTCTCCAAACAGGCAATATATTACTTTTCACCAAAGATACCTTGTATTTTAAATGGTACAGCTAAAAAGACTCAGGTTACGATCGCCAAATTTTTTTTTTTAATCTACATGTACACCTTTTCTTTTTTAATCTACATGTCCACTGCATGTGGAACTTCCTGGCCAGGGACCAAAACCACACCACAGCAGTAACCAGAGCCATAGCAGCAACAATGCTGGATTTTTAATCTACTGAGCCACCAGGAAACTTCCATCTGCACACTTTTTATCACCTTATAACTCAGCTGGTGAAAGTAATTTAAACGCTTTAGTGAGAGGTTTTGTTTGTTAATGGATGAAGTGAAGAGAGGAGGCAGCTAGTAAATCTATTATGATCAGAATAGAGAATGGGGAGTTCCCGTCGTGGCGCAGTGGTTAACGAATCCGACTAGGAACCATGAGGTCGAGGGTTCGGTCCCTGGCCTTGCTCAGTGGGTTAACGATCTGGCGTTGCCTTGAGCTGTGGTGTAGGTTGCAGACGCGGCTCGGATCCAGCGTTGCTGTGGCTCTGGCATAGGCCAGTGGCTACAGCTCCGATTCGACCCCTAGCCTGGGAACCTCCATATGCCATGAGAGCGGCCCAAAGAAATAGCAAAAAAAAAAAAAAAAAAGAATAGAGAATGATCAAAAGTTCAGGAAATGTGAAAATATGGTACGAAGCTAGAAATGGGAGATGAGATGAATACAGAGAGCCACACCCTCTCTGGAAGATGATAGACTGACTTACATCACACTTAAGGCCAGTAAACTATGGGGAACATTTATTCCAATAGACTAAAACACAGATGAGAAAAGCATGCAAATAGAAAGGGAAAGAGGTCATCATATCTGATTTCACTTAGATCCTTAAAAGGGACCCAGAGTAATGTCTCAAGAAGTAGAAAAGTATAATAAGGAGAATGTTAAGAAATGGTAGGAAAAATGCACCATCATTTGATTATACTCAATTACGAGCAGAAAAGGACAATTTCTGCTTAGATATCAATTGTTGGTTTTATTTTGTTTTTATTTAAATATACAATTAATATGAGTTCATTGTAGTAAGGAAAAAACATGTAATCAAATCTGTCATGGATAAGTTTTGTTTATATTCCACACATCTTCTATATTTATTAACATACAAAAATGGAACCTGTAGGGAATTAGATATTTTTTTCTGATTTTATAACAATTTCTCTCTATGGCAACAAGTACAATACATAAGGGGAAAATATCATCACTATTCCCACATTACGGAAAATAAGTGTGGCTAGTTAAGTTAGTAAGAATGCTGAGATCCATAAAATCTTTTATCATTCATTATTAGATTCACTCATCATTAGAAGTAAGAGCCTTTTCTCTTCTTTTACCATTGTTGGGCCTTTATGCAATCAAGAAGTAAACTTTTGCTGAAGAAATCCATTTGATTTCATGATTGAGTTTTTTACAGTGGTTAGCTTAACTTGACTGATTCAGAAGTCAAGTAAATCAATGAGATTTCCTTTCTATACTAGGCTCCTAGAAAGGGTGAAGTTAATCTCAACGAGAGCACTGGAGGAAGGAAAACTGCTGCAATACTGGTCTCTCTTCTTTGCCTAATTCCATCCCCTTGGTATCCTCTCGTTTATTAGGATTTACTTTAAGAAAGAGTTCACAGACATACAAGCACCACAGGGTACCTTATTCCCTGCATTCACATGCTGTGTTCTGAAAGTGATGTGTATGTTTGCAACAGATCTTTTTGGGTATAGTGACTCCTGGAATATCAAAAGGCAGGAAGAGAGAAAGAGCCAACTCCTATCATCGTCAAAAGTCAGATTCAGTGACACAATTGTTACAGCAATCTTGCAAGGGAGAGACTGACCTCACCATAAAACACCTACCCATATAGACAAGATAATGTAATAAAGAAAGCAGAATACTGTGGAAACGGGTGTGTCTATGTTTGTGCAGGCCGACAAACATGCTTAAGAAATGCTTCTCTAACCCTCCCAGTACAAAGTTATTGAAGTTAACACAGGTTAAATTTATGTCATAATACATAGGACATTCCAGGTGCTTTTCCCTGTTCCATCCGTGCCCTCACAGTCATCTCAGCAGCTTGGCTCCAAAAGCCAACTCTCCTGAAAAGCGATCCCAAGACAATTAGAGCAGGGATACCACTTTGCCCGAAGGGATCTTCTAAGTTTGAGAAGAGTTAAAACTATACTTGAGAACTCCTGAATCTTTATTCGATTAAATGTTACTTTCATTTCCTGAGCACATAAATCTAAGCACACACACACACAGACACACACACACCGGCTGGTAATACAATTATGGGAGAAGGAAACTAAGTAGAGAATAAAATAGTTTGGCTTTACTGTCAACTGTAAAGAATTATGTACACTCTGATGACAATTTTAAATAACATGATGATAATTACACACCAAGCACAATAAAACCAAAAGTCTGTGATGATTTTGCACAAGTGGTATGAGATAGTGAGGAACAGAGGAACATTATTTAGACAAATTCAAAATATTGACCCATGTTTCCTAATATTTTCAAGATTCTTCTCACCAAAATTGTAAGATTCTTCATGTTGCTCAGCTTGTTTTAAGTACCATATCTAAATTATTTTTAACATCACATATCTTGTCAAAACTATAACTGTGTATACATAGTTAAGTGGGTGTTTGAGGAGAAGGGTTAACAGCAAGACTAAATTTGTGTGTGTGTGTGTGTGTGTGTGTGTGTGCAAAGAATGACCTCAGAATTACCTCTCCTAGTACTGTTTCCCTGGAAACCTAATGGTTTAAGTTAAATGCGGCCCATAAACTCAGTTACTAAGAAATGATGTTTATTATAAAAATGATTCGTATTTGGGCTTGCAGACGCTGAGAGTGAGCTATTAAAACCAGTTGAGCAACAAGCCTCAGACCCCTGTGCCCAGTGGACAACCTTCAATCAAACTGTTCCTTGGAAGACTTAAATGTTTTATTCAAGACTGTTAGGTCCATCGTTGAGTGAAGCTAATTAAATCCAGGGTGATTTCTGCCTCAGTACACATGGTCTCACATCTTATAACAGAATTGATGGTTGGGTCGTCTGAACAATGTATTCTTTTTTTTGCTATTTTTTTGGCATATGGAGGTTCCCAGGCTAGGGGTCTAATCGGAGCTGTAGCCGCTGGCCTACGCCAGAGCCACAGCAACGCGGGATCCGAGCCGCATCTGCAACCTACACCACAGCTCAAGGCAACGCCAGATCGTTAACCCACTGAGCAAGGCCAGGGACCGAACCCTCGACCTCATGGTTCCTAGTCGGAATCGTTAACCACTGCGCCACGACGGGAACTTCTGAACAATGTATTCTTAAGTCCTATAAGGATTCCCCTTGAAGACAACACTTCTAAAACTGAAAGGTATATGGGGATTCCTGCCTATATCTTACACAAAACTAAAGTGAACATGGTGCCAGATTACAGCCCACAGTCATTTGACTGAGAATGCCAATTCAATCCTGAAACTATCTCCGGTGTTAATGTGGAATAGGTGTAACAGTCTTATATATTTTTTATCTATGCCATCCTGATTTGCAAGAGTAAATGGCACAGATGGTTGAAATGTTTTAACAATACATCCAGTAAAAATTTAACTACATCTTCATATTCTGAACAATGATATTTCTAATTTAACTTATATTTGCAAAGGTTTACTTCTGCTAAGGATACATCATTTCTTTGGGACTAAATAAATACTAGTATTAATATACCATCATTAAAAAAAAAGGTATTTTCTCTTCATTTTTTACTTCATGTATTTTTATTATATAACTTCATTTTAAAAACCTGTTTGGAATGCTAGTTTTTTTAACTCACAAAATTGTATTAAAGATCATTTCCTTATTATCACAATTTTAATTAATTACAGTTAACTAATTACAGTATATTTTATAAATGAATTTTATTTTGATTTTTAAAATATTTATACATTGCCTTTTACTTATATGAAAGACTGATTTACTTTTATTTTTTACTTTTATTTATTTTCATTTTTCAATGTATATATTTTTAATTTATTTTTATTTATTTACTTATCTTTTATTTTTCTTTACTTGGACCAAGAACTTTGTATTTTGTGATTGATAACACCTACCAGAACTGATTGACTTATGCCAGATAAAAATGCAGGCTTAATTTTTCAAAAGAGGCCTGAAATCTTGCTTAAGATGTGAAATCTACAAGTTTTTAAACCTTGGCAGTTATGATGGAACCACTGATCATTCACTATGTTCTTTGTCCTCTTCTTCCTTTAGTCCTAATGCTCCCTGTCTCCACCTTACTGAGTCAGGGCCATGGTCTTCCAATTCCTGTGCTCTCTACAAACAGACACATTCTTAGTCAATAGTCAATGCCACAGGGTTCAGAGTCACAGAGCATGCAAGCAGAAGTGAGTGTCAATTGCAGGCTTAACCTTAAAACGTTTTTGAATTTTTTCTTCTTCTATTTCCTCCTTTCTGTGCTAGATCACAGATATGGCAGTGTCCCAGCTTCCAGTATGTAAATTAGGGGAAAGCAGACCAAAAACTGAAGGAAGTTGTGTCTCTGAAGCCCGGGCATCCTGCCAATCTGTACTACTGACCTTGAACTGATAATGAGACGAAAACATTTCAACCTCATTTAAGCCAGTTTATTCTGAGAACTTTGTGCTGCTGCAGCAAACAATTACTATAACTAATACATAACTCATCTAATACACATTTTCAATGTTTTTGAAGGAAAAAAAATTTAAAAAACACCTCTTGGCATGTGAATTGACATGATAGGCCAATATTTCTAATCTAGCCCTACTTCCCATAATAGCCTCATCTCCTCCTTGATGGAGCCATACCAAATAACTTGTATTTCTCTGAAAATACATCAATCTGGGATTTGAAAAAATGTTATTCCCCCTATTTGAAATTATTTTAACCACTTTCTGTCTACTGAAGTCCTTTTTATCCTTTAAGGCCTATCAGCAACATCTACTATAAACATAATGTGATTTAAATAAAAAATAAACTGATAATGTGATTTAAAGTGATAATGTGATTTATATCACAAATAATCAAATGACAAATTTTAAGACTATTCCACATTACTGATTCAATAAATATTTATTTAGCTTGCCCTGTCATAGCCTGGCCAGGGAGAATGAAGACACAGAGCATAATAATGTGTCCTACTGCCCAGATGCCTTCAGAAACCCTTCTTACTGCCCTCTACCTTAGGTGCTAATGTTCACTCTGGCTCTTTTGCTCTCTCTCTCTTGTGTCTCAATATGTCCTCTTTAAATGTACATTATGGCACCCTTCATGATGATAATATTTGTTTGCATGTTATTCCTTCTTCTGTACTTTAAGCCCCTTGGGGCTTGCTCCAAGCCTTTTTATCTTTATTTCCATTTTAGGCTTATTTCTCTGGAAAAAGACATTGAAACTGAGATCCCCACTTAAAAGGTTTGTTGGAAGGAACTCTTGGAGCAAATTTCCTAAGAGAAGGAGAGAAGCGGGACTGGGTGGAGGGATGACAGAATCATGCAGCAGTTGTGACATGGCCCTCAGTTGATCCCTCTAAGAGCTCTAGAGCTAGGATGACTCTTCAGAATTAGCCCCAGTCATGAACTTCTTAGCCTTGTCTGTATCAAACAAACACTAGATTTGAGTTGCCCTCAGGGAAGGTGTGACATAACCATGAGTGAAATAGCCCCTTTCTGCTCAGGGCAATTCCATAAAGACAGGCTCATCTGTGAGCTGCCAACCACTAGCCTTCTCAGCAGGTGGAGAAAGAAATGTGTGGTCCTCAGGAAGACCCAGGGATTTGAGACACAGGAGGCAAAGCAGCATCATGCTCACTGTCTGGGATGGAACAGTACCTGCTAAATAAACATTTAATGAATTAATAATGTTGTGATGTATCACTTGATGTTTGTGAAATGACTGATATGACCGTTTTTAGCCTGGTTTCTCAATTATCTGTGTCAGGACATATGGATTATCTGTATCCGTTTGTTGACTGCCTCACTATCAGGGCAGCTGACCAGGATCTATGGAATCAGAGCTGTGATTATGTAACATCAGGCCAGGAACAGCCATCTACATCTGCTATATTCGGTGCTCTTTAGACTATTTTCATCTACTATGTGTCCCATTACATGGAAAAGGTTCAGAAACACAACACTGGCAATAAAATTAGGGAAAATATGTCTCCTGAGGATTCTTCAGAGGATAGGCCTTTATAATTTTACTCACAGCAAGTGTGACAGAATATGCACTTTACTTTTACTACTGGAAACCTTAGAATATGAAAGAAAAAGAAAATTCAGGTGATTACCTTTAAATTTAAATTACAGTGAGTAACTCTATCTCTATTTCCTGAAACTATAATCTTTTCTCAAGAATGGAAATGCAAACCACCTCCAGCCTTTTTTATCCAAAGAGCTCCATATGGTTTATAGGTTTTTATTTCTGCAAATCAGCAGCCAGGGTAAGGAACTATTTGTGATTCCTCTTCTGAAACACAATGGAAGGACATTTAAAACTTAACAGAATATATTTTTGTAATCCACAGATAAAACCTAAAAGAAATCCAAGGAGAGACTCAACTATTACTTCATATGTTTTCTGGCGATTTCTGAAATCTACTCATTCAAAGTGTATTAAAATAATAAAGTTACAGTTCAGAGAACATCCTTCATTTAGGACACTTCACAGAGAGAATATAAAAGAATTCTTTATCTACCACTAATAATGACTAGCTCAATAATTGTGTAATTAAAACTACTTCTTAACCTGTCCATAATATTTATCTCTACAGGTTCTATGGGTTTTAAGAAGATATTTTTATAACTTAAAAGAATTCCTCTAGGGCAAAAAAATTCAATTTCTACTGACCAAAAACCTCTTCTGAAAGTTCAGGGTGAACCTACACCTCTGCCTTACCAGGCATGCAGCACTAGAATCTATTGCCCAGAGCTGCAATATTGTGTGGCTCAAGACTGGACAAGAAGCCTGGAGGTCTATATCTAATTTTGATGCTCAGTGCTCCCTGCTGTTGCATGCTTCAGATTTGTTATGACACTTCTTCAGGGATGTTTCTGATGATGAAAGACTTCTCTCATCCACATCCTGCTTAAAATCCAGCAATAGGAGTTTAAGGGATTTGAGAGAGGGAATTTGGAGCCACATGAACTTAAGTAAATCTGATGAAGAAGATTGTGAGGGCTCTGAATGTACTATTTGACACCTCTTAGGTGCTATTTCAGATTCTCAGTTTACCTGTCTCTGGAGTCCTTGACCCTTTGCTCAGCTCAAGCTACTGCTGAGGAGACCTAATTCCCATGCACACCTGGGCAGTTCCACTATCTGATCTGACAGGTGCAAACTGGAACTCTCCATGGACAAACATTGATCTAATGAAGGTTGTGGGAGCAGACAGATGATCTCCCTCTACGCCTATTCTGGAGCTTGTCTGCTGATATTGCAAGTAACAGAATGGGGGTTTGTGCTTCTTCATGAAAAAAGAACCTCTGTGTAATTCACTGTCTCTTTATTTCTCATTCTTCCTTGCTTACATTCCTTTTCTGTTCTGTGGCATTTCCTAAGAAAGCATAAGTGCTTAAAATTAAAAAAAAAATAAAAAAATGTATTCTGTAATGTTTAGTACTGAAATAGAAATGGGCTAAATTATTGTACTTTAGTCAGATTACTTTGAAACGTCTTCCGTTTAAAAGGAGGGGCATAAGGGGCATCTAATTTGGCCGGTAGCCAAATCTGCATAAATAAAATGAGGTCTTTGGACTTGAAGATCCTTTCAATTTCTTTCAGCATCTTTCTTTTTATTAAAATGTGGTTATAATCAAACTTCAAAATTCAGGACTTTTAACAATTGTTCTCAGGATTTGAATCAAGGTATCTTTAAAAATGTACTATTTTTAATAAAGAAATGTAGTATCTCCTAGTACACTTCTGAGAAATTCTAGGGGAAATTATACTATTTACATGGTTAAAAATGTTATAATTCATGAAAAGCAAAAGAGTTCATAACAATGTCTCTTGTAAAGCAAGTACTGTCAAGAAAGTTGATAAAAATGTGAAGTTCAAAAGTTAATTGCTGAAAGTTCAGACATATATGGATTTCTGTTGTGTGGTTAAAATTCCATATGTAGATATGCAGGAAAATACTCTCCCTAAAAGAGAAGACCCAGAAGTCTTCTGAGACCTGGTTGGCTCATGGGAATACAGCTGTCTCCATCTTCAGATTTAGACAATTTAGACAATGTTTGAGAACAGGTAGTCTACATCTCACTATAGCTTGACTGACTCTGATTTTTATTTTTTAATCTGATTGTTTTATCTTGCAGAAAACTCCACAGTAATTATGAAATCGATGCTTTTATCTTCCCAAAGCCGCCTGGTCTTGATTCCCATGTTGCTGCTAAACCATGTTTTCTTCCTTGAGACCAAATTGCCATATGTTTGCTATTTTTTTTCTGAGTTAGCAACATGAAATAAAATGTAGTAAACCTATTGGCCTTCCTTCTATCCATAGAAAACCAAGTTCAAAAATAGCAGGAAGAATTTTTAGAAAAAAATTAAATGAAAAAAAATTGTCAATGTGCAAAACCAGACTGAACATGACACAGCAGCGATAAGCAAACTAAAAGAACTAAGTCTAGAAATAGAAAATAATGATTGAGTCTCTGGGTTATCTTGTGGTAAGGGGCATAAGGACTTTTCCCTGAGCCAAAGAAAAATTAGACTCTAGATCTAAGATACCTGCATAAAGTTGGAAAGCTGGTAGGCATCCCCCTATAGGGTAGGGCATGAAAAGGAAACTACCTGCAGCTCAAGATGGAATAGGGAATTTGACTTGAACTTGAACTCAGTGTGTGGGGAAAAAAACTATAACCTCTACCTAGTGTAAGTACTGAGCTCAAAATTCTGACATTCCCTTTGTGTAGATATCTACAAGCCAATAATTAATATAAAGGGACACATAAGGTCACCTTTGAAATTCATTGAACACCTCCTGAGACAAACTTGAAATAACTCAGGAAGAACACTTAGTATAAAGTTTACGAGATGATTGGAAGAAGCAACTGAAGATGAGCTAACTGTCACAAAAATTAAATAAAATAGTTCACTGTTCAGCATTTTACCAGAAAGAAGAGAACACAAACAAAAATAACATATGTGAAGATTAGCACCCAGAGAAACTAAAAACAATTTTAAAGTGATGTAAAAATCATTTAGAAGTAATGTATAAAGAGGAGAATTGATAATGAAAAGAGTCTGCATTATGAACAAAAGAACATGGAGTTCCTGTTGTGGCTCAGCAGAAACAAACCCAACTAGTATCCATGAGGATGTCAGTTCAATCCCTAGCCCTGCTCAGTGGGTTTAGGATCAAGTGTTACTGTGAGCTGTGGTGTAGGTCACAGATAAGGCTCAAATTCTGTGCTGCTATGGCTGTGGCTATGGCCAGCTAATATAGCTAGGATTCAACCACTTCCATATGCTGTACCTGCAGCACCCCCCCAAAAAAAAGATATATCTAAGAAAAATAAAAATCGGTAACTTAAAACTTCAGCAACTGAATTATCTAGCTAATTACACCCAAGTGAAAAGAAAATAGGCAGAAATTTAGGAAATAGGTGAGGAAAATACCCAAGATTTGGAATAGAGAGATGAAGTGTTATAAAATATGAGAAACTATGTTATACAACTATATAGTGTTTTAGTACGACATGAATTTTTATACAGCAAATTCAAAAGAATCTAGAGATAAACTAATAGAGTAATAAACTCTTGAGACTTTTTAATATATGAGGTAACTTTACAAAATTAATATTTACCTTTATAGAAGCAAAAAAATTAACTAACTTAAAAGAATACAGTTTAGGATTATGAAAAGTTCTGGAGATGGACAGTGGCAAAGATTGCACAACAATATGAAAGTATTTAATGCCATTTAGCTGTACATTTAAAAACTGATAAAATGTCAGTTTTATGTTATGTACAGTTTACCATAATAAAAAAGTATTTATAAGCTACAGCATCAATAACTGAAAATATTGAATAATTAAATAAAAATGTATAAGAGCCCTTCAAAAAGTTATAAACCTATACTGAAATAAACTAATGAGAAGCTAAGTGGAGAATGAAACTAAATTCATAAATATAAGAATCCAATATCTATGCCAATTTCCTTATAAAATATATAAATTAAATGTAATTCTAATCATCTCAGAATGACTCTAGGATATTTCTCATAAAATTAATGTTGAAGAATATGTTATTAAAATAGCAAAGTAATTTTGAGGTTGATTGATGTGGATGATTTATCTCATTAAATACCAAGCTTTACATAATGTTATAGTCATACAAGGTAAGGAATGCTTTGTGGTTATCTTTTGTTGAGATAGCGATCCCTGAAAGAAGAGGAGATACAGTTTTAGAAACCCTTACGCATACAGCAGGGGCACCACAAAAATGGAATGTTGTTAGAAAGTTATTGGGGAAGGTGCTGTATCATGGAGTGTAAGGATATATGAAAACATAGAAACTGGGGTCAATTTATTTGCCTTAAGTATTTTTTTATGAAGCTATGAAAGGGTCTGGAGCAGCTCCTTATGACAGGGTGAGTGGAGAGGGCAGCTGGGGAGCATCCAAGATTGACATTCAAAGATGTGGGGATCCACTGGCACACAGGTGTTTTGAATGACAGCTGAACGCAGTCATCTTCAAGTATTTCTACAAAGTAGGGATAATGCCAAGATTAGGAGACCCCAGTTTTTTTAGAGGGTATAGATTTTATTTCTTGCAAAGGAGCTAAAATAGGGACAGGTGGCAAGACATTTGCAGGAATGTGTGTTGTCCATATCATAAAATGTACTAGTGGTTCCCCTAAGAGGGCTCCAAAAAATAAGCAAATACTACTTTTATCACTTACATGTGGAACCAAAAAAAAAAAAAAAAAATCTATAAAACAGAAATAAACTCATTCTGTTCCATTGGTCGGTCTGTCTGTTTTGATGACTGTGGCTTTGTAATATTTCTTGAAGTCTGGGAGAGTTATGCCTCCTGCTTGGTTTTTGTTTCTCAGGATTGCTTTGGCGATTCTGGGTCTTTTGTTGTTCCATATAAATGTTTGGATTGTTTGTTCTAGTTCTGTGAAAAATGTCATGGGTAATTTGATAGGGATTGCACTGAATCTGTAGATTGCTTTGGGTAATATGGCCATTTTTACAATATTGATTTTCCCAATCCAGGAACATGGAATATCTTTCCATTTCTTTACGTCTTCTTTGATTTCTTTGATTAAAGTTTTATAGTTCTCGGCATATAGGTCCTTTACCTCCTTGGTCGGGTGTATTCCGAGGTATTTGATTTTGTGAGGTGCAATTTTAAAAGATATCGTATTTGTGTATTCCTTTTCTAATATTTCATTGCTGGTATACAGAAATGCGACTGACTTCTGAATGTTAATCTTATATCCTGCCACTTTGCTGAATTTATTACTCAGTTCAAGCAGTTTTGGGGTTGAGTCCTTAGGGTTTTCTATGTATACTATCATGTCATCTGCATACAGTGACAGTTTGATCTCTTCTCTTCCTATATGGATGCCTTTTATTTCTTTTGTTTGTCTAACTGCTGTGGCTAGGACTTCCAAAACTATGTTGAAGAGCAGTGGTGAGAGTGGGCATCCCTGTCTTGTTCCAGATTTGAGTGAGAAGGCTTTCAGTTTTTCCCCACTGAGTATTATATTTGCTGTGGGTTTACCATAAATGGCTTTGATTATATTCAGGAATGTTCCCTCTACACCCACTTTGGCAAGGGTCTTGATCATGAATGGATGTTGGACTTTGTAAATGCATTTTCTGTGTCTGGTATCAAAACAGAGAGAGAGACCAATGGAACAGAATAGAGAACCCAGAAATAAACCCTGACACCTATGGTCAATTAATCTTTGACAAGGGAGGCAAGAACATAAAATGGGAAAAGGAAAGTCTATTCAGCAAGCATTGCTGGGAAACCTGGACAGCTGCATGCAAAGCAATGAAACTAGAACACACCCTCACACCATGCACAAAAATAAACTCCAAATGGCTGAGAGCCTTAAATATACTACAGGACACCATCAAACTCCTAGAAGAAAACATAGGCAAAACACTCTCTGACATCAACATCATGAATATTTTCTCAGGTCAGTCTCCCAAAGCAATAGAAACTAGAGCAAAAATAAACCCGTGGGACCTCATCAAACTGAAAAGGTTTGCACAGCAAAGGAAACCAAAAAGAAAACAAAAAGACAACTTACAGAATGGGAGAAAATAGTTTCAAATGATGCAACCGACAAGGGCTTAATCTCTAGAATATATAAGCAACTTATACAACCCAACAGCAAAAAAGCCAATCAATCAATGGAAAAATGGGCAAAAGACCTGAATAGACATTTCTCCAAGGAAGATATACAGATGGCCAGCAAACACATGAAAAAATGCTCAACACTGCTGATCATAAGAGAAATACAAATCAAAACTTCCATGAGATACCAGCTCACACCAGTCAGAATGGCCATCATTAATAAGTCCACAAATAACAAGTGCTGGAGGGGTTGTGGAGAAAAGGGAACCCTCCTGCACTCTTGGTGGGAATGTCAACTGGTACAGCCACTATGGAGAACAGTTTGGAGATACCTTAGAAATCTATACATAGAACTTCCATATGACCCCACAATCCCACTCTTGGGCATATCTCCGGACAAAACTCTACTAAAAAGAGACACATGCACCTGTATGTTCATTGCAGCACTATTCACAATAGCCAGGACATGGAAACAACCCAAATGTCCATCGACAGATGATTGGATTAGGAAGATGTGGTATATATACACAATGGAATACTACTCAGCCATAAAAAAGAATGACATAATGCCATTTGCAGCAACATGGATGGAACTAGAGAATCTCATCCTGAGTGAAATGAGCCAGAAAGACAAAGACAAATACCATATGATATCACTTATAACTGGAATCTAATATCCAGCACAAATGAATATCTCCACAGAAAAGAAAATCATGGACTTAGAGAAAAGACTTGTGGCTGCCTGACAGGAGAGGGAGGGAATGGGAGGGATCGGGAGCTTGGGGTTATCAGATACAACTTAGAATAGATTTACAAGGAGATCCTGCTGAGTAGCATTGAGAACGATGTCTAGATACTCATATTGCAACAGAACAAAGGGAGGGGGAAAAATGTAATGTATACATGTAAGGATAACTTGATCCCCTTGCTGTACAGTGGGAAAATTAAAGAAATAAACTCAGATTTAGGGGAGGGATAAATTGAGAGGATGGAATTAACACATATGTACTATTATATATAAAATATATAACTAACAAGGAATTCCTTTATAGCACAGAGAGGTCTAATCATGGTTCTATAATAACTTATATAGGAAAAAAGAAGATATATATGTACATATGTAACTGCTTCATTTTGCTGTAAACCTGAAGCTAATACAACACTGTAAATCAACTACACCCCAATAAAATTTTTAAAATTAAAAAAAAAAAGATCTGGAATGATTACCACATTTTGAGCATTTATGGCCAACCAAGAAAAACCTGCAGTAGCAGGACAGTTAAATGTGAATAAACAAAAACATGAACAAACAAATAACCTGTCCCTTTTCCCTCTGGACTCCTTTACTTCCTTCAATTTCTGAAAAAATAAGGTGTGTGCTGGAGATGTGATCCAGAGTGAGGAGATGTGAGAGAGGTCACACATCTAATCTCCAGATGTCAGCAGTTGGAGAAAAATTAAGGCATTTATACTCCTACTGAGTTCAGTCCATTTAACAAACGGCTTCATCAGGAAAATAATAGATGATTCAGGGTATTAAATTTATATTTTTTTGAAATTAGTAATTTAATATTTCTAAATTCATTGTTTTATGGTTTGAAAGAGATTTATTTACCCTAATAACATTTTTTCTAGGTAAAAAACACAATTATTTTCTCTGCATCATAATTACAGTTATTTGGTGCTCCTTTGGTTAATTCTTTCTAGGCCTTATACAAGGAGGATTATCAAAACAATTGAACAGAAAGACTAAAATTTAAAAAACAAAAATTGACTAGAGGTTAGTATAATAGTCTACACATAGATGATACTTCTCACATTTTTTCTTGACATGGAATAAAAATGGTGTTACAAGGCATAATTATTTGCTAAAAGAAAGTCCCTAGCTACATCATTAAATTAGGACATTAACTATAACATAGTAATATGTAAGGTCAGAAGTTTCATCATTACGTATTTTTCACTAAGAAGAAATTTTTACAGTGGACTTCTATATATGTGATGCTATCTATCCCTTATTAAAATCACATTTATGCATAACGAGTCACAAAAGTTGGGTTATTTGACATCAGCTCCAACTTAATGCTACAAATTTGCTTTTCTTCTTGGTCATTTGAAGCTGGATACTTGATTGATTTTCTAATAAAATACATTAACAAGAACAGTTAATGGCTGAGGCTGCTGTGGCTCAGTGGGTTAAGAATCCAACGAGAATCCATGAGAATGCAGGTTTGATCCCTGGCCTTACTCAGTGGGTTAAAGGATAGAACATTGCCACAAGCTGTGGTTTAGGTCACAGATGTGGCTTGGATCTGGCATTGCTGTGGCCCTGGCGTAGGCCAGCAGCTGCAGCTCCAATTCAACCCCCCGTAGCCTGGGAATATCCATATGCCATGGGTGTGGCCCTGGAAAAAACAAAACACAGAAGCAAACACGAATGAATAGATAACAAAATAGAATCAGACTCACAGGTACAGAAAAAAAATTGGTGGTTACCAGGAAGAGTGAAGGGGGGTAGGGGATTAAGAGATACAAGCTATGGATAAAAAATAAATTAATTAAAATAAAAATAAAATTTATTTAATCAAGAATGCCTACATGTTTACAGCGGAAGGGGACCAATTCACCTGAAGTAGAATTCTGTTTGCTTTTTACAAACTAATTGTATTGACTGGAAGTTATGTGTGCATGGGCAGGACTTATTAATATGCTGGCTTCCCTGTAGGATGAAGACAGAGTAGGCTTATTTGTTGGGAATCTCCTAAATGTTGGTATCTAGAGGAATCTCCCTGGAGGGTTCTCCTGGCTGCTGTATTGTTAGATAAGGTGGAGCAAGAGGGCTTGAAACACTTTCTTTGAATCTTTCAACTTTCATTTAGGGTTTGTATTTCTGAACCTCAACATTAATCTTCCTATAATAGGTAATCCTATTACCTTCCTATAATAGGTAAATCCTTACAATTTATCAGATATGAATTCTTCAGAGAAGAAATCCAGTCTCCAGTAGGGGTGGAGGCTGAAGAGACAATGTCTATTTGACTCTAAGAGGTTTCAGAGGGACAGGGGTCCAACAGCTCCCTCTGGAAAAATTTGAACAGTCTCTCCACTGTTAGATATAAGGCTAACCCCTGCCTTCTGAGATGCCTGGGGACCTCAAGGGGAGAGTTTTCAGATGTTGGTATCATTTCTTCCCCTGCTTTTTTTTTTGTGTGTGTATTTTTTTTAAAGAATGATTTGTTGGTTCCATTGTGTTTCTTGTTCCCTTATTCAAATATTATAACTGACAGTGTGAAGAGTAGTCCTAGAAGTAGAGACAAATGGCAAGGAGACAAGAGCTCTCCTACAGCTCCATTGTAAATGTAACTGCTCCACTTTGATAGTTTGCCATAAAATCAGTATTATTAATATCAGGTATAACTTAAATTTTTTTTAAAAAATCACATGAAATCTTAAAGGACAAATAATCTAATGCCTATTAAGCTTAACCTCTGAAATATTAGCAAATGTAAATGTTTTCATGGATCACCTACTCAATGTATTGTAGAGTTGTATAATACAAAACAATGTCACGTTTGGTGTAATGTTTATACTCTAGAGTCAGCATCTACGAACTGTATTAATAATTTGCAGTAAGAGCCTACTTGGTTTTCTTACAAATTTATTTTTCTTGCTTATTAGACACAGATTACATTTAAATCTCTAACTAATAAGAGTATCCCAATCCTGTTTCTCCTGTAAATATTCAGGTTAAACTAAGTGTATTTATTTAGAGAAAATGAATTATTGTCAACAATATAATCATAATTTGGAAGCATAATAATGCAAGTGAAATGCATTTTAATGAAAAACTAGTTATAATTCCGAAATAAAGAAAATGATATTATTTTCCCACCTGTGACATTAGGTAAATAGCTTTGTGGTTTAGAGCAAATGATTTAATCTCCTTCATCTTCATTTTTTCTCACTGGTAAAATTTCTAAGCTGTACATAATCTGGTCTTCTTTCCTTTAAACACAATTTTTTCCTTGTGTATATTACTTATAATGGAGAACTTTTCATATGATTTATCACTCCATTTTTTTCCTTCTATTTAGGTAACACTGTTTCTTAACATTTAAAAACAAAGGTGGTTTTGCCTAGGCTGCACATACTCAGTGTCCAATTCACTATGATATTGTGATGTTTTCTGTCTCTTTAAGATCATTTTTAGTTCTAAGAATTTTGCATTATTTTATTTTATAATTTTTAAAATATTTTTATTATAAAATATTTATTTATTATAATTTTTAATAGTTATTTCCCCAATGCAATTTTTTTTCTATTGTACAGCATGGTGACACAGTCACACATACATGTACACAGTCTATTTTCACAAATCATCATGCTCCATCATAAGTAACAAGACACAGTTCCCAGTGCTACACAGAAGGGTCACATTGCTAATCCATTCCAAAGGCAACAGTCTACATGTATTAACCCCAATCTCCCCAAACACCCCACTCCCTCCCCCTTGGCAACTACAAGTCTGTTCTGTAAGTCCGTGATTTTCTTTTCTGTGGAAAGGTTCATTTGTGCTATATATTAGATTCCAGGTATAAGTGATATTATATAGTATTTGTCTTTCTCTTTCTGACTTACTTCACTCAGTATGAGAGTCTCTAGTTCCATCCATGTTGCTGAAAATGGCATGATTTCCTTCTTTTTATGTCTGAGTAGTATTCCTTTGTGTATATATACAATATCTTCCTAATCTAATCGTCTGTCATTGGACATTTAGGTTATTTCCATTTCTTGGCTATTGTGAATAGAACTGCAATGATCATGCAAGCGCATGTGTCTCTTTTAAGGAAATTTTTGTTCAGATATATGCCCAACAGTAGGATTGCTGGGTCATATGGTGGCTCTATGTAGAGTTTTCTAAGGTACTTCCATACTGTTCTCCATAGTGGTTGTACCAACTTACATTCCCACCAACAGTGCAAGAGGGTTCCCGTTTCTCCACACCCCCTCCAGTATTTGTTATTTGTGGACTTATTAATGATGGCCATTCTGACTGGTGTGAGGTAGTACCTTGTGGGAATTTTGATTAGCATTTCTCTAATAATCAGGGATGTTAAGCATTTTTCCATGTACTTGTTGGCTATCTGTATATCTTCTTTGAAGAAATGTCTCTTCAGGTCTTTTGCCCATTTTCCCATTGGGTTCTGGCTTTTTTGCTGTTGAGGTATATAAGTTGCTTATATATTTTAGAGATTAAGCCCTTTGAAACTATTTTCTCCCATTCTGTAAGATGTATTTTTGTTATCTTTTTGGTTTCCTTTGCTGTGCAGAAGCTTGCCAGTGTGATTAGGTCTCAATGGTTTATTTTTGCTTTTATTTCTGTGGCTTTGGGAGACTGACCTGAGAAGATATTCATAAGGTTGATGTCGGAGAATGTTTTGCCTATGTTCTCTTCCAGGAGTTTGATGGTGTCTTGTCTTATATTTACATCTTTAAGCCATTTTGAATTCATTTTTGTGCATTGCGTGAGGGTGTGTTCTACTTTCGTTGATTTGCCTGCAGTTGTCTAGGTTTCTCAGCAATACTTGCTGAAAAGACTGTCTTTTTCCCATTTTATGTTCTTGCCTCCCTTGTAAAACATTAATTGATCATAGGTGTCTGGGTTTATTTCTGGGTTCTCTATTCTGTTCCATTGGCCTATATGTCTGTTTTGGTACCAGTACCACACTGTCTTGATGACTGTGGCTTTGTAATATTGTTTGAAGTCTGGGAGAGTCATGCCTCCTACTTGGTTTTTGTTCCTCAGGATTGCTTTGGCAATTCTGGGTCTTTTGTGGTTCTATATAAATTTTTGGATTGAGGAGTTCCCGTCATGGTGCAGTGGTTAACGAATCCGACTAGGAACCATGAGGTTGCAGGTTTGATCCCTGGCCTTGCTCAGTGGGTTAACAATCCAGAGTTGCCGTGAGCTGTGGTGTAGGTTGCAGACGCGGCTTGGATCCTGCATTGCTCTGGCTCTGGCATAGGCTGGCAGCTACAGGTCCAATTAGACCCCTAGCCTGGGAACCTCCATATGCTGTGGGAGCGGCCCAAGAAATGGCAAAAAGACAAGAATAAATAAATAAATAAATAAATTTTTGGATTGTTCGTTCTAGTTCTGTGGAAATGTCATGGGTAATTTGATAGGGATTGCATTGAATCTGTAGATTGCTTTGGGTAGTACAGCCATTTTTACAATATTAATTTTTCCAGCTTAGGAGCATGGCCTATCATTCCATTCTTTACATCTCTTTAATTTCCTTGATCAATGTTTTATAGTTCTAAGCATATAAGTCCTTTACCTCCTTGGTCAGGTGTATTCCCAGGTATTTGACTTTTTGTGGTGCAATTTTAAAAGGTTTTGTGCTTTTGTATTCCTTTTCTAAAGTTTCTTTGTTAGGATACAGAAACGCGATTGATTTCTGAATGTAAATCTTATATCCTGCCACTTTGCAGAATGTGTGGATCAGCTCAAATAGTTTTTGGGTTGAGTCCTTAGGGTGTTCTATATATAGTATCATGTCGTCTGCATACAGTGACAGTTTTACCTCTTCTCTTCCTTTTTGGATGCCTTTTATTTCTTTTGTTTGTCTGATTGCTGTGGCTAGGACTTCCAGTACTGCGTTGAATAAAAGTGGTGAGAGTGGGCATCCTTGTCTTGTTCTAGATTTTAGTGGGAAGGCTTTCAGCTTTTCTCCATTAAGTATTGTATTTGCTGTGGGTTTGTCGTAAATGGCTTTATGTTAAGGAATGTTCCCTCTATACCCACTTGAGTAAGAGTTCTGATCATGAATGGATGTTGGACTTTGTCAAATGCCTTTTCTGCATCTATTGAGATGATCATGTGGTTTTTGACTTTTCTTTTGTTAATGTGGTGTATGATGTTGATTGATTTACATTTGTTGAATCATCCCTGTGAACCTGGGATGAATCCCAACTGGTCATGGTGTATGATCTTTTTTATATATTTTTGGATTCAGATGGCTAAAATTTTGTTGAGAATTTTTGCATTTATATTAATCAAAGATATTGGCCGATAGTTTTCTTTTTTGGTGTTATCCTTATTTAGATACCTTTTACAAACTACAATAAATATCTTCTTTTGAGTTCATTCTAAAAAACACTTGAAATAGATTTACTGAAATATATAATTACATCATTCAAACAAATAACTGGAGATCACCCACTTGAAAAGAGTGATAAGACAATCTACAAATCCAGAATTAATACATGTTTTTCTTTTTTTCTTTTTTGACCACGGCCCAGTTTGTGGAAGTGGCTATCCCATGCCACAGCAGTGACCCAAGTACAGCAGGGACAATGCTGGATCCTTAACCTTCTGAGCCACAAAAGAACTCTTAAAATTAGTGAAAGTTTTTCAAAATGCATATACTGAAACACTTTCTGAGGATTTTCATTTGTGGTATGCATAATAAAGAATGAAATTAAAATGGCATCAGGAATTCAAGAGGAAATAACATATACATTAAAATCAAGACTGATAGCCGTATTGTCCAATGTATTGAGCAACAATAAAATTTGAAAATTATATCTAAAATTTAAGGCCTAATACAAATTATAAAAAGCATAGAATAACATTTTGAAATATGACTGTTCATTAAGAGTAAATTTGGAATTTTTTACAGTCATTCAATAAATATGTAACTGACATCAAAACTAAGTGCTAAATGTTAAGGCTTGACAGTTGATGATGTCCAACACAGACACCTGTCCTCATGGAATTTGCAATCTGGTTGGGAGAAAGAGAAGCAATTTTAACACAACATAAATCTTTAGGTTAAAAAGATAGAATGCTCCATTGAATGTATGAGAGAGGCATCACATTCATTAGTGAGTGAACAAGATAATCTTAAGAATTAGAGGATGGGCATTGGGAAGGAAGGTAGAAACACTGGGGTCAGGTGATAATAGTCCAGATAGAATGAGTGGACTATAAGAAAGCCTGGAAATAAAAAATCTGTAGGATAAGAGAAGACATTCAAATAGCACATTGTGGTTCTCGGAGAGAGTATAAAGCTAACAGAAAAGAAGAAATAAACATAAATCAGTGGTTCTTAACATACAGACCAGACCAGACCAGCAGGACCAGCATCAGCATCACCTTACATAAGATAGATTATCAATGAATATTTATTAAATGCCTTTCAAATTCAAAGGTGGCTACAAGAGAAATTTAAAACTATATAGATGGCTAACAGGCACATGAAAAAATGTTCAGCATCACTAATCATTAGAGAAACACAAATCAAAACTACAATGAGATGCCACCTCACACTGGTCAGAATGGCCAATGTTAACAAGTCAATAGATAACAAATGCTGGAGAGGGTGTGGAGAAAAGGGTACCCTCCTTTACTGTTGGTGGGAATGTAAATTGGTACAAACAATGGAAAACAGTATGGAGGTACAGCAGAAAACTAAATGTAGAACTACCATATGCTATAGCAATCCTACTCCTGGGCATATATCCAGACAAAATTTTCATTGAAAAAGATAGATGCATAACTACGTTCACTGCAGCACTATTCACAACAGCCAAGAAATGGAAATAACCTAAATGTCTGTCAACAGAAGAATGGATTAAGAAGATGTGGTATATATACACAGTTGAATACTACTCTGCCATAAAAAAGAACTAAATAATGCCATCTGCAGCAACATGGATGGAACTGGAGACTCTCATACTAAGTGAAGTAAGTCAAAGAGAAGGACAAATACTATATGATATCACTTATACCTGGAATCTAATATATGGCACAAACGAACCTGTTTACAGAAAAGAAACAAACTCATGGACTTGGGGAACAGACCTGTGGCTGCCAAGTGGGAGGGGGAGGGAGTGGGATGGATTGGGAGTTTGGGGTTAGTAGATGCAAACTATTATTTGAAGTGGATAAGCAATGAGATCCTGCTGTATAGCATGGGGAACTATATCTAGTCACTTGTGATGAAACACAGTGAAGGATAATTTGAGAATAAAAATGTATATATGCACATATGACTGGGTCACTCTGCTGTACAGTAGAAATTGACAGACCACTGTAAATAAACTATAAAAGAAAAAAAAAGAAAATCTTAAATAAATAAATAAAACTATTGAGTTCACCTATGTCCCTTTTAAGTCAGGCACATCTGGGAGGTTTTATTCAGGCACTTACGGTAACATGCAAATATTTGTTATTATTACTGTTATCACCATTGTCACCATCATTATTATCATTACTTTAAACTAGAATATCTAAATCCGAGGAAGAATATTTTAGTAAATAGAAAGCACAAGATCATTTTTTTAAATGGAGGTACAACCTAGCAAGTGCATAACTTTATAAAGAATGGATTTTTTTAAGTACATATAAAAATGGGGCCTGTATTAACAGATGTTTATGATAAATTAGTTTCTAAAAAGAAACTTATTCATAATCAAGAAAAAATGAGCACATGGTTAGTAATAAATAAAAATAACAAACTTCAATGTTTTCCAAGCTATGCTTTTTAATTATATGGTTCTTTATAGTGTCTAATCATGACAGCATGAATTAGTCGATCAGAATGCATGTTTGACCATGTATGAATGTGTGAACACATGTGTGTGTGTGTGTGTGTGTGTGTGTGTGTGTGTGTGTGTGTGTGAGAAAAAGGTGTAGGGAGGAAAAGAAGAAGGCAGGAGAGAGAGATAGAGCATTAAAAAAATCAACATAAGGAAATCTTGGACCATCTATTTCAGGAAGCCAGCACTTCCTTGTCAGCGAGACTGGTTGACACCAACTGTTCTTTCCTGTTCATGATTGATTAACCTGCCTAGGAAGAGGCAAGAATGTTCATTTGGGCTGGAGAAACATTTTCTGCCACGTGATTTACACATCTTACACTATTTTAAGATAAAACTTTTAGCAGAAATTTAAGGCACTTAATCTAATTTATTTTAAAGTACTTTATCTTTAAAGTAAAGGGAACTAGAGCTTAGACAACATTTTATATATATTTCAACGGAGAAATATATAGAAGCCAAGAAGTACGATCATTATCACTTGGGTAGAGAAAAGAGAAACGGCTATATTTTTTATTGTTAAATTCACTGACAAAATTTAAAACAATGGAATATTAATAGCCTCTTTGACCATGTAATGTCCTTGATGTGTATGCTGATTAGAGAATTCAGAAAGAATATGGTTCTTCTAAGATTATGCCATCTGAGTATCCTGGATCACTCAATCCAAATGTAACTTACAGGGAAGTGATGCAATGGCTTCATTCAGTATTATTTACATAGGACTTCAGAGGTGCTAAGAGTTTCTCAAGATAATGGAGTTCAACAATTTTAATCAGAAATACATACTCAGAGTGGCTTCTTAAGCAAACTAACCACAGCTGCCTTTCTGATTTTCCTAATTCCTATTTACTCTTTCCCTCACAGCATAATAGATTCCTTTCATTCTACCAGATAAGTTTTCTGGGTCAGCAGTGAACAACTGAGTACCAAGGCAGTATCTTGGCCACTCTTTAGCACTTAACACCATTAATGAATTTCTTTGGCAAGCCCTCTCCATGTTTAACATTTCTTCAATCTCACTGCTCCTACTCAATACTCCTCTTTTTTCTTTCATCCTCCAGCCCTTTCCTCTTCTTGCAGTACATACTTTCTATTAATAAACTTTTCTCATATTGTGGCCTTTCACCTACAGTATATTTCATGACAACTTCTAAATTCCTATCTCTACACACAACTTTATTCTTGATATACATAACCATGAATAATCAAGTGATCACTGGACATTTTTTAAAGTTTATAACCACTGAATTTTGACATCTCTAACTTTTATATCACCAAATTAACATTTTTCTTCAATGATCATCCCCATGGTTCATTTCAGTCAGAAGCTTTGTAATTTTTCCTTATGCCACCAATTACTACTCTCATTCCCAAAATCCAGCTAGTTCATAAAGCATATGAATTATCTTTCCTTGAATCTAAAGAATCTCCTCTTCCCTGCTCCCACTGCACTAGCACCTGTAATTATTTTTACAATTTCCTACCAAAGCTTGTTTTCAGTTTCCTGGATAAATCATACAAGTTCATCAGTCTTTTATTCCACATTTCAATGAATGATTTTTCCAAAATGCAGTCATGATGATAGAGGCATTATGATCAGATGCCTCCAAAACCTCTGCTTAAAATCCATATTACCTTTCCCAAACCTTAAAGATACCAATCCCTTAACATTTTGCTTAAGAGGCTTCAGATATGTTTTCTGAATAATAATTAATAATTAATAATAATAATAATTAAAGACCCCATCGTTCACTTCACTACTGTTTTGTCATGTTGAAGTTTGTTCTCAATAGGATATACTATGTGTCTTTGGATCTTTCCATCTCTTCTTGAGGGGGGCAGTCATATTTCATCCAATAACACCTATTAATTATTTAGATCTCAAAATCGCACTCATCTTTGAGCAACCTTTTTAAAACTATTTGATATTCAAAATCTGGAATAAGATTCTCCTAACATGAAATCTCAAAGGACTTGTTTATCTGTTAACTTTGTTGTGTTCTCCACTAGGTTAGCACACTTTGAAAGCTATTCTAGATACTTATTAAATATTTTTATGATAAATCAATGAAGTTAGGGTGTTTCAGCGCAATAGGAAGGCAAAGCACTGGCTAAAGCGTATTTCCCCAAACTTATCTGAATCTAGAAGTCATTCTATGAGTTAGGCAGGCAACATGTTTTTATTTGATTCGTGAAGTGAAGAAACAAAATCTCAGAAGGATTAAGCAGTTTTCTGAGGACACACACTTTTTATGATGTGTGTTCTCATTATCCTTAAGCCGAAGAGAAATAGGCAGGAGAAATACAGAAAGGACACAGGTACATGATACTAACTGAAGTTTGATTCATTTAAAGAAAATGTACTTAGTGCCTATGTTTAAACCTACATATTTTGGTGATATTTTAAAATAATTTTAGACTTACAAAGTCGATAAATACTACAGAATTCACATATTTTCCTTCGCTCAACTTTTCCTAATATTAGTGATTTACGTAACAAAAGAACAATTATCATCCAAAGCTCTATTAACCAAGCTACAAACCTTATTCCTGTTTCACCATTTTTCTCCTCATTTTTCTGTTCTTCTTTTCCAGAACACAATCTAATATTCTACATTGCATTCCACATCACTCCAGCTCTTCATGACATCAACAATTTTGTTGAGTACTAATCAGTTATTTTGTGGAATACCTGTCAATTTGAATTTGTCTGACATTGGTAAAACCTTTTCTTAAAATAAGTTTGCCTCCATTATTAGAGGGACCCAATAACCATCTAAAACTTTGTAACTGATATCATGATACCATCTATTCAAAAAACAATAGTACACAGAATTTTTATACATCCTCATTATTAAATCGGGGAGAAAATCTACTTAAGGTTTATTAGAGGTTATTACCTATAAATTTTGAAATTATAGGCATTTTCCCTTTATTATTATTACCTTTATTATATAGCATGTAAATTTGTTGAAAAGATTGTGCAGTCTTTTATAACCTGTAAACAAAATAAAATGTAATTAAAAATATATTGCCAAGTTCTCCATCATATCTACTATAACAGTGATGTTGAATATGGTAGCCATCAGACACACGTGGCTATTTAAATTAATTAAAATTAAAAATCTAGTTCATAATTTAAACTAGCCACAGTTAAAGGGCTCAAGAGCCACAAGAGGCTAGTAGTTGCCATACTCAACATCAGAGATTATAGAACATGCTATTCATCACAGAATGTTCTGTTGAGAAAAACATTCTCTAGACCATGTTCATAAGAGAGAGTCTCTGCACTCACATACACAGTCTGAATGCATACCCTCAAATTCATATGTTGAAACCTAATTCCCAATATGATTATATTTAAAGGGAGGGCCTTTGGAAGGTGATTACACCATAAGGGTGGGCAGTGCCCTTACAAGTGTTCATCAGCCCCTTTCTCTTCCATGTGAGGGAGAAGGTAGCCATCTATGAACCAGGAAATGGGCTTTTACCACACACCCAATCTGCCAGTGCCTGGATTCTGAACTTCCCAGCCTCAAGAACTGTGAGAAATACATTTTCGCTGTTTTTAAGCCACCCGAGCTATGGTGGTTTTGCTATAGCAGCCTGAACAGAATAAGACAATTTTCTTCATAAGTTAGAAAACAAGGTTAAATTTTGTTAATAATATATTATTGATCTCTAAACTGTAAATTAGTTTTGTTTGTCATTTACAGATATAATTTGGTCTGCAACCCCTGGTTTACAATAGGCAAATATATATGTATATATACATAATTATATATATACATACTTTTTATATGTGTATATATGTGCAGTCATAGAGAGTGCTACTCTATGTACTTTACATGTATTATCTTACAAATCCTCACAACTACATGAGTTAGGTACTTACGTATTCCCATTTCTGCAAAAGGAAACCAAAGCAGAGAGTTGTCCAGTGTCATAAGCCAGTAAATGCAATGCCCAAGATTTGTCCCTGGTTTTGTCCACTTTCCTATGTTGTATTGCCTAGGGTGGCAATTATTTTTCTTTTTCTTTTTATCTAAGTTGGATTATAATTTTAAATTTCTGTATTTCTTCTGGAAAATTCCTAAAACCAACATCAGAAATAATATATTTGATGTTTTATGGAGGATGTAGTAATCAATAAAAATCAAAGTTGCCAGTTAGCTTAGATTTTCTAAGGCATAGTTTTCTGAATTTAACACCATAATAGCAATGTCCTTTTAGTTTAAAAGAATTTGAGAAGGTTCAGAGAAATTGTTTTGAGCCACTAGTAAGGTTATTTAGGTAAGTGCTGAAGGTTACTTTGTAATAGTTATCAAGAGTCCTAAGAAATAAATGATATTATTCTGACTAAGAGGGAACTAGAGAGTGAGGCTTCATTCTAAAGCCCATCAAAGAGACTGTGATTTGTGAGACATTTGCTTTTATGCTTTTATCCTTTTTTTTTTTTTAAAGTGCATTTTCATTCTCAGGTATTGACCTGATCTTAGTATCACTCAAAGTTAAAATGACATCCAGCTCATTATTTAAAGAGATTCCAACTAGAACTTGGAAGAAAAATGTCACTGATATATCTCACTGTCAGTTTAATGAAAGCATCATAGGAACTGGTGAAATGGAAAACAATAACTAATAGTAGTGATAAGTCATAGAGCTGTGCATGATAAGAGGAAACTATAAATCAATAGAATATTTTAAAATCTCCATCCCCCAAATAATTTCCACTTCATTAAAGCTGTAGATCTTTCGAACACTCAAAATTATTTCACTACCACTTCTATATGGTGCTCTTGTATAAGATATTTGAACAAATCATAACAGTTCATATTCAGAAATGATAATTTCATCAGTTCTAGTGGGTTTTTGTCAATTCATAATTATCTCCAGGTCAGCAGGATGACATTTCCCTATTTCTTCTGTTCTGCACTTTATTTGCACTTTACTTACTTAGTCAATTTCCTCCTCTAATCTCCTCTTCTATGCTAGTGATTTATTATCTTCTTTCTCCAATTAACCTCCTGATAAACTCTAAGTCTCTAATAGTTTCTATTTTACAGCCACTCAACTTAGCTTGCTACTATATACTCTGCTTTTGCCAACAACTGATGGCCCTAACCTTCTCATGTGTTTCCCCAGCCTCCTTTAAGTAATCCAGGAGACATAAAGTGCTTGGTCAGCCTGTTAAACCAGGACATCAATTTTTTAATGGTCAATAATGAAACAGGCTTACTCTGCAAGGAAACTATAAGGAACTGCCCTGCTAACCCTGGCCTAGCTCATCTATATTTATTGATGATAACACATTATTCCTACCGTTTTCTTGGAAAGGAGTATAGTTAACACTGATGGTCCATTTTTTAGGTGACCATATTAAAGGTTAAATGTCATATAAGCTAAATAAGAAATAGTGATCTCATTGTTATATTATCAATGACCCCCTTCTTCAACTCTCTCACTCTACAAACACACATAATACTTAATCATTAGTGTCCAGATATTCATGCAAATTGATTTATAGTATAAATTTCCATCAATGTAAATTTTGTATTGCCCTTATGCTTAATTTTATACAAATTATTGGGACAAACATGTATGATTTGCTATTTCACACCATAAAAAATATCTGTAAAACTAGACTATATCTCCCATGATAAGCATCATTTATGAAATCAAAAATATTTCAGGAGTTCCCATTGTGGCTCAGCAGGTTAAGAACCCAACTAGGGAGCTCCCATCGTGGCGCAGTGGTTAATGAATCCGACTAGGAACCATGAGGTGGCGGGTTCGATCCCTGCCCTTGCTCAGTGGGTCAACGATCCGGCATTGCCGTGAGCTGTGGTGTGGGTCGCAGACACAGCTCGGATCCTGCGTTGCTGTGGCTCTGGCGTAGCCCGGTGGCTACAGCTCCAATTGGACCCCTAGCCTGGGAACCTCCATATGCCACGGGAGCGGCTCAAGAAAAAGGCAAAAAGACAAAAAAAAAAAAAAAAAAAAAAAAGAACCCAACTAGTATTCATGAGGATGTGGGTTCAATCCTTGGTCTTGCTCAGTGAGTTAAGGATCCTGCATTGCTGCAAGCTGTGGTGTAGGTCTCGGATGCGGCTCAGATCCCATGTTGCTATTGCTGTTACTGGCAGCTGCAGCTCAGATTAGCTGCACCCCTAGCCTGGGAACTACCATATGCCACAGGTATGGTCCTAAAAAGCAAACAAAAAAACAATTAACAACAACAAAAAACACATCACATAGGCCAATGTTGTATTCAGATCACTATTTTCTCTCAAACGTCACCACAGTCAAGTGAGATGGCTGGCCTCCATGGCGTGGTTCTATGGTCTACCAAAACTGGACTATTCTAACTACTTAGAAAACTTCTTCAATTCAAAAATTGTGATATTGATTTTATTTATTTAGTTGTGAATCTGCATCTGCAATGAATGTTAATTTTAATTCAAGTTTTTAAATTATTAAGTTTTCATTTTCAAACTTTCTGCCAATTCTTATCTTATTCACTACTGTGCTCATTTAGCAAAGGAAAAAGTAAGCATGTATCTACTTTGGAATATACTGAAACTCATTCTTGGCTTTTAATCAAGGTTATTAAATGACAGTCTTCTTTCCTTGATTTTGTATACTGTATTTCGTGTCAGTAACACATGAAGTACATTCTTTGACAGAAAAAAAAAAAGAAAAATGTGCACAGAGTAAAAGCAGCAATACAAATATTCATGATGACGCACAAACTGACCCCACTAAATCTGGTTGCTTTCCACATGCAATAATTTCTCCTCAAAATACTTTCCTCTTTTAACATCCAAGACAATATAATCTCCTGCTTTCAAATTACTTGTTTATTCTTTTACTCTATTTTTCCATCCTTCCATCTGCCTGTAAATTGGGAGTATTTCAGAGCTACAGCATAATACCTTTACTATGTCCACTGCACATTCTCCCTGGGACATCCACAACTCATCCTTTAATCATCATCCACATGCTAGCAACCCTATATTGATATTTCCTGTAAGAATTTATCCCCAATCATTACACTAAACACCTCTATGTCCAAATTCCATTGCAATTCCCAACTCCTCAGGTCCAAAACTGAGCTCCCCAAGATATCTTAATACTGTTCATGCTGACAAGAAATTGTACAATCATTTGCATCAAGCCAGAAACATGAAGGTCATTCTTAAACCCCAGGTTCATTCCCTCTCCTTTACAACCAATAAAATTTCCAAATAAGCTGACATTTTCTAAATATAATTTCTCATTGGTCCTCTTTTCCATGTCATTGTCGACATCACCCTTTTAAAATATAGCTAACACTTACATAGCATAACATCATTCTAAGCACTTCAAATATATTGGATCATATAAATCCCTAGTTATTTATGCTAAGTATGATAATTAACACTATTTTATGATTATTTTTGTTGAGCTCGAACCAAATAGTTATTTTATCTATAAGAATAGCAGTTTAATAGAGTCCAACTTAATAGTTCAGTTGTCTAAAGGATAAACTGCTATATTGTTAACATGTCTACATGGTCTCTGAGCTGTCTCTAGCTCAGACCTCCTGGCTCATCCTGTGTCATTCTCTCTTGCTACTTTCTAAACCTTAGTCATAATGCAAAATTTTAATGTTATTTTCACTCAACTGCTGGCTTTTGTGTATGGAAGTTTTTCTGCCTGGAACCTTATCTCATTTCCTCATTTGCCTGTTTAACTACTTTAGTCTTAGATATTTTTACTCAATTCTCATTTTCTTAGCACTATCTTCTTTACTATACTACCTTGAAGGCAAGAATCACATGTGACTTATGCCTAAATATCTGACTTTATGATTGTCATGTTAGAATTAAAAACAGATATATTGATTGAAATAATCTTGTTAGTTTTATGCCTGTTATTTTATATTTACTGTTTCTGACATGTAAAAAAGACATCTAATGAAATTATATAAAATATGAAACTGAGGTGCAGTGAGGTTAAATTATCTGACCAAAAGTGTATACTTAATAAATATTAGACCTCAGAATCAAACCCAGGGCATCGGAGTCCAAAATTATTGAATATTCAGCACTATTCTACATTTCTGATCAAGTACAGAAACTGTCATATGTAAGTCAACTCATTTGGTTAGAATTTATCAACAAAATAGTTAAGGTTGTGGATTCAATTCCTGTAAAGTCTTCTCATGGACAATATACAGCACAGCTTTTGATAGTACTACTATATTTAAGTTGATATTTGTCACAGGACAGATCATATGAAGTAACACTAATTATTCACTACAATGAGAAATGTACTAAGCATTTTAAGTCACCTGGGAGCTATATCAGATGTAGTATCAAAAGAATAGTACAGTTATGAATTTGTAAGTCTCAGTATGGTACTGTTTTCTACTTATAATACCTTAATTTTTTAGAAGTACATGTGTATATGTGTATGCACTGTAAAACCAGAGGAAATTTCAGAAAGAAATATTCTAGTGAAAAGAAATATTTGAAATATATGATCAGGAGTTCCCTGATGGTTCAGCAGGTTAAGGATCTGGTGTTGTTATTGCTGTGGCACAGGTTCAATCCCTGGCTCAGGAACTTCCACATGCTGTGGGTATAGAAACACCCTGCCAAAAAAAACCACAAACAAACAAACAAAAAGAAATATATGATCATTCTTGCTTTTTAATATTCAAAGCAATTTTAAACTTGACACAGCATAAAATTCAGATAAATTTACCAGTGCCAAGTTAATGCAACTATAACTCATATATAATAATTATTTCATTCATAAGTGTTAAGGCATAAATAAGTCTGTGTTTTCTTGTCACCTTGTTCTTTTTCTTACAAATGTGTCATTTTTAACTCTATAGTTTAATTTCATGACATACATAAGCATACAAACAGATGTCAACATTATGAGCCATTAAGGAAATGCAAATTCAATCTAGAATGAGTAACCACTATACAGACATTAGAGTATATAATATTTTTAAAAGACTATACAAATTAATAAACAGAAACTTCAAATAGAATCTGGAAACCAGAAGGGGGAGCTCTCATGCCCTGCTGTGTTATCAGAGCCTAACAGGAAGAAGATTCCTTTTCTTTCCTGGAAAGGGCTCAGCCAATGTAAAGTCATATATATACTCTTTGTTTACTAGAACCCTCCCAACTTTGCATTTGTCTATCTAAAAGTATATGCCTTCTTTTGCTATGAGGGGCCTTGCATATGACTTGCCATCCTTGTAGACTTCAAGTTGCAATTCGCTGCTGATCCTGAATAAACCCATCTTTGTTGGAGAAATATCTGGTGGTCTATTTGTTTTAGGACAAGACTAACCACACCAAATATTGACAAATATTTGGGGCAACTTGATTTCTCAAACAATACTTGAAGATAAAAAGGAACAACTTCAGAAAACAGAAGAGTTTGCTACTGAGCATTTGCTCCAGAGAAAGACCATGTCCTCACAAAGACTTGTATGCAAATAAATGTTCATAGCAATATTATTGCTAGTAGCACAAAACTGAGAACAATCCAAATGTCCATCAACAGGTGAATATTAAACAATTGTAGCATATGTTTACAATGAAATAGTACTCAGCAATATAGACAGCAATATATATGAATATCAAAATAATTATGCTGAGCAAAAGAAGTCAAACAAAAAATACTGAGTAATGTGTGATTCTATTAATGTAACATTCTAAAAAATATTAACAAATTATAGTGAAAGATAGCAGCCCAATATTAGAGAAAGTGGAAATGGATATGGGAAGGAAAAATATAGAGAGATTATAGGGGCAAGAGGAAACTTTTGGTGATAATTGGCAATGATTTCACAGATATACATATGCTGAAACATTAAATTGCACAATTTAAATATGTGCAGTTTTTTTTAGTCAACTACATTTTATTAAAGCTATTAAAAAAGCAAAATAGCTATTTTAATCAAAACAGAAGTTAAAAAAAAGTATCTGGAGGGCCTAAAATAGTGTTTTTTGAAGATACTAGCAAGAAAAAAATAGCATTAATTATGTAAAGGAATAAGTAAAACAATCATAATTCTCAGCTAACATGACTGTGTTTTAGGACATATCATAAAATTTATGAAAACATTATTATTAAATTAATTTAGCAAGGTCAATATAAAATTAATTTATATCCCTATAATAATCATAAACAATTTGAACTTAAATTTAAAAGTAGTTGAATTTTTTGAAAAAATTAAATGTATTCCATCAAATACCTATGGGTAAATTTAAGAAAAGATATTTAAGACCTAAACCCTATGAAACATTGCTGAGAGAAAATTAAAGGAGACTTGAATAAGTAGAAACATATATAATGTTCATGGAGTTGATCTACAGATTCAGTGCACTTTCTTTATTTTCTTTTTTACTTTTTTTTTTTTTTTTTTTTGGTCTTTTTGGCCATTTCTTGGGACGCTCCTGCAGCATATGGAGGTTCCCAGGCTAGGGTCTAATTGGAGCTGTAGCCACCGGCCTACTCCAGAGCCACAGCAATGTGGGATCCGAGCCGCATCTACAACCTACACCACAGCTCAGGGCAACACCAGATCCTTAACCCACTGAGCAAGGCCAGGGATTGAACCTTCAACCTCATGGTTCCTAGTTGGATTTGTTAACCACTGAGCCATGACGGGAACTCCCAGTGTAGTTTCAATTAAAGTCCCACAAGCTTTTAAAAAATATATTAGGCAGTTGTTTCTCAAATTAGTATTGAAATTCAATAGATCTAGAATGGCCAAAGAAGAAAAAAGCATAATAATGAAAACAAAGTTAGACGACCTTCAATATTTGAAATCAAGACTTACTATAAAGCTATAGTAAAAGTTTCCATCATGGCTCAGTGGTTAATGAACCCAACTAGTATCCATGAGGACATAGGTTTGATTCCTGGCCTTCAGTTGTGGGTTAAGGATCTAGCATTGCCGTGAACTGTGGTGTAGGTTGCAGATGCGACTCAGGTCCTGCGTTGCTGTGGCTGTGGTGTAGCCTGGCAGCTACAGCTCCGATTCGACTCCTAGCCTGGGAACCTCCATATGCCTCAGGTGTGGCCCTAAAAAGACAAAAGACAATAAATAAATAAATAAATAAATAAAGCTATGGTAATCAAGATAGTGTAGTATTGGTTGAAAGCTTACCAAAAAAGTCACTAGAACATAATGAAGAATCCAGAAAAAGAATCCCACGTATACAGTTAAGTAATATTCAAACAAAGCATCAATTCAACTTGATAAAAAGAAAAATAAACAAATAAGTAATTTTGTAATATTGGGTATTCATATGAACAAAAGAACCTCTATTGTGATCATGCTTCACATACAAAAATTAATTCAAGATACAGCATGGCACATAAATACAAAGCTTGAACTATAAAGTTTTTAAAGAAAAACGGGGAGTTCCCATCATGGTGCAGTGGAAATGAATCCAGTTAGGAACCATGAGGTTGCAGGTTCGATCCCTAGCCTCACTTAGTGGGTTAAGGAGCTGGCATTGCCGTGAGCTGTGGTGTAGTTCGCAGATGTGGCTCGGATCTGGCGTTTCTGTGGTTCTGGCGTAGTCTGGCAGCAACAGCTCCGATATAGACCCCTAGCCTAGGAACCTCCATATGCCGCAGGTGTGGCTTTAAAAAGACAAAACACAAAAAATAAATAAATAAATAAAATAAAGTTTTCAAAGAAAAAGGAAGATGATAACTTTTGCAAACAGGGGATAAGCAGAGACTTTGTAAGATGACATAAAAATCACTAATTAAAAAGGAAAAGAATGATTATTGAACTTCAGTGGAATAAAGTTTTTCATCAAAAATACAATTAAAGAAAATGACTCAGTAGACTGAAATCAGGCAAAAACAATATCTAGAAAACATGAAGAAATACTAACCTATTAAAAGAAAAACAAACTAATTAAAATGGGTTAAGAACATGAAAAGGCAATTAAAAAGAAAGGTAACTGTATAATCAATAAGTACACAGAAAAACTTTCAACTTCATCAATTATCATGGAAATGCAAATTAAAACAATATCTGAACACCCTCTCATACTCAATAAAGTGGCTTATATCAAAATGACTGAAAATAGAAAATAGAAAACACTGATGAGGAAGTGAAGCAACTTAAATGTTCATAAACTGTAGGTAGAAATGAAAAATTGTATATCCACTTTGAAACACTCTTTGGTATTTTTTCCCCTTAAGTTAAATATAAATCTTTCTTAGGAGTTCCTGTTGTGGCTCAGTGGGTTACAAACCTGACCAGTATCCATGAGGATGTGATTCGATCCCTAGCCTTGCTCAGTGAGTTAAGGACCTAGCATTGCTGTGAGCTGTGGTGTGGGTCACAGATGCGGCTTGGATCCCACATTACTGTGGCTGTGGCATAGGCTGGCAGCTGCAGTTCCAATGCAGCCCCTAGACTGGGAACTTCTATATGCCATGGGTGTGAGGCAAAAAATAAATAAATAAACAAACAAACAAACAAATACACATCTTTCTTATGATCCATTAATACTACTCCTAGGTATTTACCCAAGAAAAATAAAAGCATATATCCCCCAAAAAATCCACTATAGGAATTTCCTAGGAGCCTTATTCATAGTCAGCAAAATCTGGAATCAATCCAAATGTCCTTCGACAAGAAGGTATTTCAAAATAATTGTAGTATATTCACCAGATGAACTACCATTCAGCAATAAAAGGAAAAATATCTATTGCTACATGGTAAAAAGATGAATAAATTACAAAAAAAAATCAAGTTGAATAAAAAAAGAGAAGTATAAGTAAGTATTCATGATGGTTCTATTTATATAAAGTTACAGATCAAGCAGAACTAAGTTATGGTGATTGAAATCAGAACAATGGTTACTCAGGAAGAGAACTTTCTGGTGTAACCGATATGTCCTGTATCTGTTTTAGTAGTTATTTCATGGGTATACACAATTTCCCAAAATTAATCAAAGTGAAATTCATATATATGCAGAAAAAAAATTTAATCAGCATATTAATACCTTACTAAACATAAATCCAAAGATCTTTAACAGGATATTAGACAACAGAACGCAACACATAAAGAGATAATACAGCATGACCAAATCAGGTTTAACATGGAAAGGTAATTCACCTTAGAGTAATTCACTTTATTAAAAGAAAAAAATGGGGTAAAACTATATGAATATATTAATAAGTAAAATATAATTTGACAATTTTAATATTCATCAATGATGAAAACTCTCGGTGTTCTTAATGATGAATTTCTGAAAGCCTTCCTCCATGATATGAACAAGCCAAGCATGTTTCTTCTGAAGCCTGCTCTTAATCATACTTAAGATCCTAACCAGTACTACAACCAAGATAAGTATTATACATACAGATGGAAAAGGAAGAAGTAAAACTGTTACTTGCAGATGACATGACCTGTATGTAGATCATTCTAGGGAATCTGTAAAATGCTACTACAAGTAATTAAGTTAACAAAGTAATAGGATACAAGGTTAGTTTGTTGATGTTTACTTTTACTTGCTTTTCTTGTTGAATTTATTCACAGTCAGTAAGTTTTCATTTCTTCAGTCTTTTCTGGGATATCTTTTTATTCTGTGCAATTTTCCCTTCTGGTTTAGGAACAATCTTTTCTTTTGCACCAAGTATCATCTCAATGTGGCAGAAAGCATGCATATGGGTTAATCCAACCATGAACTCTATAAATTCTGTATCTCAGCTGCTTTTTTCATCCGGATGTGCTCAATGATCAGAGAATCTACAGGTAAACTTTCAAATTCGTATTATTCTCTGTACTTTTATACATGTGCTACAAAAATTCAGTATTCTCTTTAGGTCACTGAGCCTGTGTCCAGCCCCACTGTCTGGCCTGAGCCCACCTATCAGCTCCACTATTGTAATGACAAAATGAGACACACTGCTTTTGTAAAGTGACATCCTTAAGATACTTGGTAGCTTTTTGGATATGCATACCCTTGATGACTGGGACAGTTCTACTCATATTCTTAAAGCGAATGCAAAGATCTGAACCTCTGATTTGCACAGTTTTGGGGGTTTTCCAGGTTAAGTGAATGGTGAACCATTTTCAGAGACGATATCAGGCCACTTACAGGAAGAGCCAAGCTTAGCTCTCAACAACCAATTGTATTCCTGTATACCTGCCATGAATTATTTCAAAATAATGCCAATTACAACAACAAAAATTTCCAACATCATCAAAAACATGAAAATTTGAGGAGTCTTTAACAAAATATGTGCAAGATCGGTATTCTGAAACTATAAATGTTGGTGAAATACATTAAAGACCTAAATTAATGCAGATACATACAATCTTTCTATTTTGAAAAACATTAAAGACCATCAATTGTCCTTATATTGACCTATAGATTTAAGCCAGTCTCAGTCAAAGACTTGTTTTGTTGAATCTGTAAGTTCATTTTTTAAAGAGTATGGGGGTACAGAGGGCCTAGAATAGCCAACACAATTTTACAGAAGTAGAATGTATTTATATACTATAAGATGGATTTATACCATCTTATTTCAACATTTAATAGACTACAGGAATGAAGGCAATTAGGTAATAGATCATTAAAACAGAAAGGATCCAGAAATTAACCAATGCATACATGGGTAATTGATTTTTAACAAAAGTGCCAGTGTAATTTAATGGGAAAATTAAAAGCCTTTTCAATAAATGGTACCAGAACAAATGGATATCATTTAGGATGGAAAAACAAACTACAATCTTTTTCTCACATAATACAGAAAAATTAACTAAAAATGGATCATGAAACCTTAAATCTATACCTATAAAACCTATGGAAGAAAACATTTTTTTTTAAATTTGAAATAGGCATAGATATCTTATTTGGGTATATAAAGAAAATATTGTAATTCATTAAACATAAAAACTTCTGATTTCTGGTGAAAAGGTATGTTAAAGACTAGAGAAAATATTCTGACATATGTATCTGACAGAGAACTGGTATCCAGAATACGTAACATCTACAGCTTATTAAGACAGTAACTTGATATAAATGGGAAAGAGATATTACTAAGCACCTTACAAATTTGTAAGTTAACAATGAGCCACTTGGATGAGTCTCAAACATATTCTGTTGAGACAGAAAAAGCAAGACACAGAAGAGTGTATGCTCCATGATCTTCATTAATATGTGATTCTATCTAGAAAAGCAAAGCCGACCTATGCTGGCAAACAGATCAGTGGTTTCCTGGGGTTATGGACCTGGAGGGGCAGCGCAAGATCAACCACAAAGGGGACAAAAGAACATGAGGGTACATAGGGAGGTGATGAAAATATTCTCCTTTTTGGTTTTGAATATGCATGTGTTGGGGGAAGACGTATTATAGGGTTATATATTTGTCAAGATTCATTTAAAAAGTGCCCTTAAAATAAGTGTATTTTTATGATATTACACATTAATAAAATTAAAATGCAGTTGTGTTTTTTCTATAAATTATAACTTGATTAAAAAGTCTGTAGAAAACTATGGCCAAACACAATAAGTGGTAGGGGAAAAAGAGAAAAAAAATATATTTTAAGTAAGGATGCTTTTTGTTGTTTCATAAGGAATTAGATACTGTGCATACCATAATAAATGATCAATGAGCAGATGCCTTTGTCTTTGTTGGACTTGAGACAGAGCTTGCAATAAAATGGGCTGCTCCTGTATTCCAGCACATTTAAAAATCCCTGTAAGGGCTTCAATCAAGATTCATGTTTTGCCATCAAATGGACCTATGTTTGTGCCTCTGCTCTAGGGAATGTTTTTTTTTTGAATTTGGGAATGAAGTTCAGCCTGCATCTGTAACGTATAAGGATAATAAAAGGAAGATAGTAACATAACAATCCTCAAACTCTCCTTGGTAGCAGTAAACATCAATCTTTACTCTGGATAAAAAATTCCTCAGATTAGAATCATATATTGAACTTTTACTGCGCTCTTGACACAGTACTCAGCAGATTGCTGACCATGGGATTAATTTAATATGGCCTTATGGAAATAAATGGACAGGGAACAGAAAGGCATATAAGCTCTTTTAAAATGGAAGACTTCCTTGAAGATTTTCCAGTGCCTCTGATATAATGTAATTTACCCTGGATTTTGACTGCTGTGTCTAAGGTTTATCTCTAGCTACATATTATTTTGTTAAAAAATGTTTTAAGTAGTTTAATATTTGCATTTGAAAGAGAGTTATCCACACAGTAACCCTAAAGTATACACTGTATAATAATTTCAAGAATTATGGAAAGGCTGGAAAGGGAGAGATTTTTGGCAAAAAAAAGAAAATTTCACTGTAACAGTGTTTCTCTCAAGCTTTCTTATACTTTCATACCACAGGTTATTTTTTCAGTAGTTAAAATTAAACCCAGCGCAACAATCTGCCTCAAGGTCTTCTAAGAAGTAAATTATGACCCTAGTGGGTAAGAGATTTTTTTCATAAATATGGGCAAATGGACCAATGTATTATGATTAAAAATCAAAAAATAAATCTAAATTGTATGGCAATTTAATGTAGAATAAATGTGACACCCAAGACAGCAAATTATAGACTTGAATAAATGGGTAACTGGGTATCTATGCGAAAAAGATGGATTTGGAGTTCCATCATACTCATTACACTAAATTACAACCAGTGGATCAAAGATTTAAATGTAAAAAATAACAGCATAAAAGCTCCAGAAGATAATATGGGAGATTCCATTATAATTGTGTGGAGGAAAATGGCATTCTCACCAATGCATCATTTAGAAATGACAAGAGAAAGATAATTTGATGATGTTAAGGAACATTCACAAAAATTTAAAAGACTAAATTTAAAATTGACAAAATTTGATAAACAAATATAAATAAAAGTGGCAAGAAAAAATGTGAAATTCATTGGATATGCAGAAATACAAAAGTGCAAAGTCATGGTTTTTTGTGAAGTTGCTAGGATAAAATGGGCAGTCTCTCACACTGCGAATGGGAGCAAAAATTCAAGCCTAATGGAGCAAAGTTTGTATGTATTTTTCAATTGGGAAATTTCCCATTTGGAAATTTATTATATCTGCATCTATATTCAATAGACATACACGTACACTTGCAAAATGACTTTTGAATATCCATTGCAAGATTAGTTTGCGACGGCAAAAGGTTGAAGGAAAAACTTAGATATCAGTAATGTACTGGTTTATCTTAAATTATGATAATTTAAACCTGTTTATTTTATATTCTATGTAATTTAAAGATAAATTATGATAAGCCACAAATCATATATGGAACTGTATAAAAAAGGGAAGAAATTATGTACGGATAAAGAACGGCAAAATACATTAAATACAAAAAGCACAATGTAGAACAGTGATTTAATATGTTTTCTTATGTGTAGATAGGGAAGAAAAGACTCTGTATTCATGTTACTTGATTATAGAAAAAATTCTAGACAGATACAGAAGAAATAAAAAAAAAATAGTAGCTACTAAGGGTGAGCAGGGTGGGAACAAGGCTGAACCAGATACTGAAAAATAACATTTTCTTTTTTTATTGTCCAATTTATATGAATGAGATCTTGGCTTACCTCAGACTGTCATGAGCCATCCCTCCAGTCTGCTTTATCAGTCCATGCTCCCTTCTCTTGTCTTACGATGCCAGCTTTAACCTTCATATCTAACTTCAGGACCATATTTCCTCCCTTCTCTTTGACACAAAGCACATGGATACATTACTTAAGTTCAGCCAAACTTATACTCATCCTAGAGTTTGAATCTTGAGTGAGTGACACAAAGTTGCAGGGGAAGATGAGAAGCCATACATAGCATAGCAGTGTACTCAACAAGAATCCAGCAGTGGTGCAGCAGTAAACAAGCAGTAACCATGCCAGCGACAGTGTTCAACAATCCTGTCGCAAGAACCATCATGCCTTGGTTCCTTTGGGTTTTACAAGTCAAGGTCCGAAGGCTTCCTTCTTGATTCCATGTACTCCAGTATCTTTCCCATAAATGCCATTTCTGTTAAAGATAAACAGATTTAGTTTCTTTTGTTAGCACCATATAATTATGGTGCTATAATGAATTTTTTTTAACTCTCTTTGCCTTGGGCTGTGAGCAACCTAAAGTCAAGAAGTCAGTCTTGTTTGACACCCATAGGTCCTAGTGCTGTGCTTACCATATAATAATATGTGATCACAGATGGAACTGATTAATTCAATAACTTAGATGTTAATATTGGGACTAGTGTTCTTATTCATTGACAATTAAAATCTTCAAAATAACAAAGACCTTCCAGTGTCTAAGCTCAAAGTTTATGAATTTTTTTTGTGTTACCTTATTTGCTCAATTCTCAACCCTGAATAAAAGAACAGATTTAATAATTACAATTGTAAAAAGAGGTTGATAATAGATGCACTGAATTATTTCTGCTTAAAATAAAATGGCAGGAAATCTGTTCCTAAAAATATATTTCATACTAAAATGAATGCTAATTTTTCTGAAATCATGCATTACTTTTTAAATGATAAATTTTACATTTTAAATAATTGTCATTTGAATGACTATAACTATAAACCCTGATCATTCCACTTCTCTTACACATTAGAAGAAAGTATTAGTTTTCCATTCAATGAATATAAAAACAATGAAAAATGTATTAAACAATGAAAAAATGTATTTCAAAGGACATGTTACTAAAAAAAACAAATTTTTACTTTATATATGACATCACAATAAAAAAATCCCTATTAGAATTACATATTCCTGGAAACCATCTTTCACTGTTAATATTAAATCCAGATTGTAATAGAAATAGATAAAAAAAACCCACGACCTTCAATTACTTAAATAATATATTTTACACAGCACTAATTACCTTCAACTAGCATACCACCAGGGAGATGAAAAGCAAACATTAAGTCTATTTGATTAATGTATTAGAACATTGCAAAATTTCAGCTTTTTCCTCTTGACGGATATCATTTTCCCTGTATTTCCCGTTCTTTGTTTTCATTCCGTACTCTCATGTAGACAATATTGATTTGACAATTTGAATATCATTCCCATAAGAGCACTCCAATAACTACTCTTTCACATGTTGTCTTTATTCATAAAAATACATATTATACTCCTCATTTGAAAGCCTTCTAAAATTATATATTATCAAATATAATTCTTAAGCATTAAATTTCCCAATGCTCTGTCACTGTTTAAATGCCCTCAAATGTCAATGCATTACTCTACCTAAAACTGAAGAAGAAATATATTTTTCCTATTATTTGCACAGCTAGCATTATTCAAGTTTAATTTTTCATAATATTTTTCAAATAAAGTGGACAAACAATTTTATAAACAAGCAGGTATAAGAAATTTCAAAACTGAAATCAATTGAAATAGATTAATTAGGACTCTAACTCCAGAATCTCTCATTATTAGCAGGACATTTCCCTACTAACACAGAATGAATTATTTTTAGGTTTAGGCTGTTATAACACTGTATCAAAGTACCCTTTCCCTGGCTAATTTTGGCTTGTTTTGTGTTCTAGAAGTTCTTCTATATAGCATATCCATACTGGATCTTGCTAAAACAATTAGGATCATAGGTTTATAGTATGCTTCTATAAAGTCTGCTTTTCCTTACACCTTAATAATTTTGACAGCAGCTTAATTCTGCTGTTTATTGTTGGGTCTACAAAATTTAAAAGCATAAGGTGTTGGGTTTTTTTCTAAACTTTATTCTTAGGTGAAAATTGTGACTATATACATGTATAAATACTATGAATGGATTGTTATATTTTCCAAGCTCTGTCTCATGTCAAAACCATGATGAAAGCTTTTCCCCTTGTTTTTCACATGTTCTGGTTAAACTCCTTTTCTCCTCTACTGGCACTGATTATATTCTAATCTTTACTGCAATTTCTGGCATTTCCTCTCCATTTAGAAGGATGAAGCCATGAAGGCAGAACACTTTATCTTATTTTCAGCCACAGACCATCAGCCCATCTTGACTGCCTTCCTCCTACTTAGCCTGCTTGCTCAAGTATCCCACATCTTAAAAAAAAGAAAAAAGAAAAAGAAAAAACCTTTCTTCAAGTCTAAATCCACATAGAATTATTTTTAATCTCTATCCACTCTCGATCTATCAAGCTTTGTAACATAATGGTCAAATATTGCTGCTTTGGATAAATCTATTCCAAATCACTCTTATAATGGGTACAGTGTGGATTGTAGACCCATCCTATTGTGGAAGAGCCTTTCTCATCACCAAGCTCCTAATTTCTTTATTTTCTTTTTTAAAATTTTTATTTCCCCAATACAATTCTTATTTCTACTGTACAGCATGGTGACCAGTTACACATACATGTGTACATTTTTTTTCTCACATTATCATGCTCCATCATAAGTGACTAGACATAGTTCCCAATGCTATACAGCAGGACCTCACTGCTAATCTATTCCAAAGGCAAGAGTTTGCATCTATTAACCCCAAGCTCCCAAATCACTCCCTAGCCCTCCTCCTTGGCAACCACAAGTCTATTCTATAAGTCCATGATTTTCTTTTCTTTGGAAAGGTTCATTTGTGCCATATATTAGATTCCAGATATAAGAGATACCACATAGTATTTGTCTTTCTCTTTTTGACTTACTTCACTCAGGATGAGAGTCTCTAGTTCCAACCATGTTGCTGAAAATGACATTTTATTTTTTATGGCTGAGTAGTATTCCATTGTGTATATATACCACTTCTTCCTAATCCAATCGTCTGTTTATGGACATTTAGGTTGTTTCCATGTCTTGGCTATTGTGAACAGTGCTGAAATGAACATGCGGGTGCATGTATCTCTTTTAAGTAGAGTTTTGTCTGGATATATGCCCAGGAGTGAGGTTGCTGGGTCATATGCTGGTTCTATGTATAGAATTCTAAGGTACCTCCATACTGATCTCCATAGTGGTTGTACCGGCCTACATTCCCACCAACAGTGCAAGAGGGTTCCCTTTTATCCACACCTTATCCAGCACTTGTTATTTGTGGACTTATTAATGATGGCCATTCTCACTGTTTGTGAGGTGGTATCTTGTGGTAGTTTTGATTTGCATTTCTCTAATCATCAGGGATGTTGAGCATTTTTTCATGTGTTTATTGGCCATCTGTATATCTTCCCTGGAGAAATGACGCTTCAAGTCTTTTGCCCACTTTACAATTGGGTTGTTGGGTTTTTTGCTCTTGAGTTGTATAAGTTGTTTGTATATTCTAGAGATTCAGCCCTTATCAGTTGCATCATTTCAAACTATTTTCTCCCATTCTGTAAGTTGGCTTTTTGTTTTCTTTTTGGTCCCTTTGCTGTGCAAAAGCTGGCCAGTGTGATTAGGTCTCACTGGTTTATTTTTGCTTTTATTTCTGTGGCTTTGGGAGACTGACCTGAGAAAATATTTGTATGGTGGATGTCAGAGAATGTTTTGCCTATGTACTCTTCTAGGAGTTTGATGGTTTCTTGTCTTATATTTAAGTCTTTCAGCCATTTTGAGTTTATTTTTGTGCATGGTGTGAGGGTGTATTCTACTTTCATTGATTTGCATGCAGCTGTCCAGGTGTCCCACCAATACTTGCTGAAAAGACTGTCTTTCCATTTTATGTTCTTGCCTCCTTTGTCAAAGATTAATTGACCATAGGTGTCAGGGTTTATTTCTGGGTTCTCTATTCTGTTCCATTGGTCTGTATGTCTGTTCTGGTACCAGTACCACACTATTTTGATGACTGTGGCTTTGTAGTATTTCTTGAAGTCTGGGAGAGTTATGCTTCCTGCATGGTTTTTGTTTCTCAGAATTGCTTTGGCAATTATGGGTCTTTTGTGGTTCTATATAAATTTTTGGATTGTTCGTTCTAGTTCTGTGGAAATGTCATGGGTAATTTGATAGGGATTGCATTGAATCTGTAGATTGCTTTGGGTAGTACAGCCATTTTTACAATATTAATTTTTCCAGCTTAGGAGCATGGCCTATCATTCCATTCTTTACATCTCTTTAATTTCCTTGATCAATGTTTTATAGTTCTAAGCATATAAGTCCTTTACCTCCTTGGTCAGGTGTATTCCCAGGTATTTGACTTTTTGTGGTGCAATTTTAAAAGGTTTTGTGCTTTTGTATTCCTTTTCTAAAGTTTCTTTGTTAGGATACAGAAACGCGATTGATTTCTGAATATAAATCTTATATCCTGCCACTTTGCAGAATGTGTGGATCAGCTCAAATAGTTTTTGGGTTGAGTCCTTAGGGTGTTCTATATATAGTATCATGTCGTCTGCATACAGTGACAGTTTTACCTCTTCTCTTCCTTTTTGGATGCCTTTTATTTCTTTTGTTTGTCTGATTGCTGTGGCTAGGACTTCCAGTACTGCGTTGAATAAAAGTGGTGAGAGTGGGCATCCTTGTCTTGTTCTAGATTTTAGTGGGAAGGCTTTCAGCTTTTCTCCATTAAGTATTGTATTTGCTGTGGGTTTGTCGTAAATGGCTTTATGTTAAGGAATGTTCCCTCTATACCCACTTGAGTAAGAGTTCTGATCATGAATGGATGTTGGACTTTGTCAAATGCCTTTTCTGCATCTATTGAGATGATCATGTGGTTTTTGACTTTTCTTTTGTTAATGTGGTGTATGATGTTGATTGATTTACATTTGTTGAATCATCCCTGTGAACCTGGGATGAATCCCAACTGGTCATGGTGTATGATCTTTTTTATATATTTTTGGATTCAGATGGCTAAAATTTTGTTGAGAATTTTTGCATTTATATTCATCAAAGTTATTGGCTGATAGTTTTCTTTTTTGGTGGTATCTTTGTCTGGTATTGGAATTAGGGTGATGGTGGTATCATAGAATGTCTTTGGGAGTATTCCTTCTGCTTTAACTTTTTGAAAAAGTTTAAGGAGGATGGGTATAAGTTCCCATGTTTGGTAGAATTCAACTGTGAAGCCATCTGGTCCTGGACTTTTATTTGTAGGGAGTGTTTTTATGATATATTCAGTTACATTTCTAGGAATCAGTCTGTTCAGTTGATCTGTTTCTTCTTGATTCAGTTTGTAAGTTGCTAGAAAATTGTCCATTTCTTAGGTTGTTAATTTTGTTGGCATACAATTGTTCATAATATTTTTTCATGGTTTTTTGTTTATCTGTAGTATGTGTTGTGACTTCTCCCTTTTTACTTCTTGTTTATTTGGGTTGCTTCACTCCTCTTCTTGGTGAGTCTAGCCAGAGGTTTGTCAATTTTGTTTACCTTTTCAAAGAATCAGCTCTTGGTTTGATTGGTCTGTTGTTCTTTGAATCTCTATTTTATTCATTTCCTCTTTGATCTTTATGATTTCCTTCCTTCTGCTGACATAGGTTTTGCTTGTTCTTCTTTTTCTAATTCATTTAGGTGGTGGGTTAAGTTGTTGATTTGAGATTTTTCTTCTTTTTCAAGAAGGCCTGTATTGCTATGAACTTCCCTCTGAGCACTGCTTTTGCAGCATCCCATAGATTTTGAGTGGTTGTGTCTTGAGACAAATGATAATGATATCATTTGTCTCAAGGTATTTTTTAATTTCCTTCATTTCTTCATTGACCTATGGGTTTTTTAGTAGCGTGTTATTTAGTCTCCATGTAGTAAGTTTTTTTCTAATTTCTTTTTCTGTGGTTGATTTCTAGTTTCATGCCATTGTGGTCAGAGAAGATACTTGAAATAATTTCTATACTCCTGAATTTGTTGAGGTTAGTTTTGTGCCCCAGTATGCGATCAATTCTTGAGAATGTTCCATGTGCACTTGAGTAGACTGTATATTCTGAATTTTTTGGATGTAATATCCTGAAAATGTCGATTAAGTCTAACTCTTCTATTGTGTCCTTGAGGATCTCTGATGCCTTGTTGATTTTCTGTCTAAAGGATCTGTCCATTGATGTGAGTGTGGTCTTAAAGTCTCCTACTATGATTGTGTTCCCATCAATTTCTCCTTTTATGTCTATTAGTATTTGTTGGAGGTATCTGGGTGCTCCTATATTAGGAGCATATATACTGACAATTGTAATATTCTCTTCTTGAATGATTCCTTTAACCATTAAATAGCGTCCATTGTCTCTCCTTACGGCCATCATTTTAAAGTCTATTTTGTCTGATACGAGTATTGCAACTCCTGCTTTCTTGTCTTATCCATTGTCATGAAATATCTTTTCCCATCTCCTCACTTTTAATCTATATGTGTCCTTTGCCCTAAAGTGAGTTTCTTATAGACAGCAGATTGAAGATTTTTGCTTTTTTATCCAATCTGCCACTCTGTGTCTTTTGATTGGAGCATTCAGTCCATTGGCATTTAACATTCATCCATTGGTAGATATGTATTTACTGCCATTTTAAACCTTGTTTTCCAGTTGATTCTATGTTTCTCTTTTCTTCTTTTCTTTTTTTGGTTGGATGGTTTCCATTTATTTTATGCTTGAGTACGTTTCTTTTCAGTTTTTGTGAATGTAATGTTCCATTTTGATTTGTGGTTGCACCATTTTTTAAGTATGTTAACCCCTTTCCATATCTGCTTGCTTTTGCCTGATAGTCATATAGGCTCAAACACATCATTAAAAAAAAAAAAAAGAATCTATATTTTCTTACTTTCTGTCCTCACATTGTATGATATTGAGGTCTCTTTTATTTTTTAACATCTTCATGTTTAGATATGTATGCTGGCTTATTTAAGTGACTGCTTTCCAATTATGGTTTCCTCCATCCTAATTCTTCTTTTTTTCTTTTCTTTTTTTTTTTAATTTAGAGAAACCCTTTCAGTATTTCTTTTAGAATTAGTTTAGTATTGCTGTACTCTTTTAGCTTTTGTTTGTTGGGGAAATTCTTTATTTCCCCTTTGATTTTAAATGATATTTTTGCTGGATAGAGTATTCTAGATTGCAAATGTTTTCCTTTCAGCACTTTAAATATATCTTGCCACTCCCTTATGGCCTGTAGTATTTCTGTAGAGAAATCAGCTGATAGTTTTATGAGGGTTCCCTTATAATTAACACTCTGCTTTTCTCTGCTGCCTTTAGAATCCTCTCTTTAACTTTTGCCATTTTCATTATAATATGTCTTGGTGTGGGCCTGTTAGAGCTCAACTTGTTTGGGGCCCTCTATGCTTCCTGTATCTTGATTTAGGTACCTTAAATTTGGAAAGTTTCCAGCCATAATTTCTTCAAATATATTTTCAATTCCCTTTTCCCCTTTTTCTTTTCCTTCTGGAATTCCTATTATGTGTAGATTGGCCCACTTTATATTATCCCATAGGTCTTCTATGTTTTTTCGTTTGTTTTTTTCTGTCTGCTGTCCTGACTGGGTGATTTCCATTATTCTATCTTCCATGTCACTAATTCATTCCTCTGCATTATTCATTCTGTTCTTTATTGCCTTTAGCTCAGTTTGTAACCCTGAAAATGAGTTTTCTAGTTTTTCTTGGCTACTCCTTATATTTTCTAGTTCCTTTATAAAGGAATCTGCATTACTGTTCATATATTCTCTTAATTCCTTCAGTATTTTCACTCTTTCCCTTTTGAACTCAATGTCTGTCAGACTGCAGAGGTCTGTTTAATTGTTGACTGCTTTAGGTGAATTCTCCTACTGCTTTAACTGGGAATGGTTTCTGTGCTTTTTCATCTTGCTTGTGTTTTTCTTTTTCTGTGAGTTTGGGGAAGCCAAACTGTAGTCTGGTAAGACTACTTCTATGCAAAAATACCCCTTTGTATTTTGGGGGGGGGTACTATTTATTTTTGGTGTGGGAGTTTGAATATTTGCTGCCTCTTTCTTTGGTGTGAGCAGGTTGTTATCCCCAGGGTGCTCAGTGTGTTTTCAGGAAGAAGGAGGCAATGGGAAGGGCCAGCAGTCAGTGCCTGGTCATTGGGATCTCAATAGCAGCAAGGACCTACAGGAAGGTGGCACAGGCTACTCCTAGTTGCAGGGCCCTGGGAAGTGGTGATAAGCTCTTGGCAGATCTTCAAGGTGACAAAAGCATTTGGCAGTAGCAACAGCAGGGTGCGTGAGTTCCCAGGGGAGTTAGAGCAACAATAGCTTGTGTTCAATTAACATCCCCTTCTCTGAGGTGATTGGAACCACAGGTGGTGCCTATTCAGGGACCCCTATTGGGAGTGGGCCCCTATTGTCTCTAGAGTCAGTGATAGCTGTGGTGGTTTGTCCCTGCCACCTGTAGACCATGCATGAGACAACATGTCTCACTTATTCCACATAGGAAGTGCTCTACAGCCTGCTTCTATTTGCAGGATCCTTGGAAGTGACAGAGATCAGGAATGTGGATATTGCCCGGAATGTCTGGCAATGGCAACAACAGAGCAAGTGTGTTGCCAGCGGTGCAAGAACACCAACAGGTTGTGTTCAGTCACAATGCCCTCCTCTGTGGTACCCGTGAGGTGCATGGGGCTGGAAGTGGTATCTGTTCACAGACTCCTAGTATTGGCGAGCCACTCCCACCTCTGGAGCCAGAGTTAACTGCGTTGCTTTGCCCCCGCCTCCTGTAGACCATGCCAGAAGCACCTCATCTTGCAGAGCCCCCACAGGAGGTGCTGCACAAGCTGTTCCTAGTTGAAGGTTCCTGGAAAGGGACAGTGATCAAGAATCTGGGCACTGCCCAGAGTGTTTGGCAGTGGCAGCAGCAGGGCGGGTATGCTTCCAGGGGCAAGCTCCTAATTTCGAAGTGCATGATGTGACTAAAAATCTTGACTACTTACAAGAAAGAAAGGAAGGAAGGAAGGAAGAAAGAAAAGAAAGAAAGAAAAAGTTTCCATTGTGGCGCAGTGGAAATGAATCTGACTAGGAACCGTGAGGTTGTGGGTTTGATCCCTGGTCTTGCTCAGTGTGTTAAGGATCTGGCATTGCTGTGAGCTGTCGTGTAAGTCTCAGATGTGGCTCGGATCCCACATTGCTGTTGTTGTGGCCTAGGCTGGCATCTGTAGCTCCAATTCAATCGCTAGCCTGGGATCCTCCATAGGCCATGGGTACAGCCCTAAAAAGCCAAAAAAAAAAAAAAAAAAAAAAAAAAAAAAAAATTCTTGACTATTTATAACATTTTAAACTCTTAACTTATCCAAACCTTCATGAGGCTCTTCCTATTCATGTCTTACATGACTTCCTTTCTTTTTTCTCTTTGCTCTAAATCAACTTTATTGATTCCTTTTTCCAACCAAGATTGATTTTTCTACCTGTTTTTAAGAATACATCTATGCAATTTCCACTTGTATTAAAATGAAGCCACAAAAAGTTTTGAAAGAGAAAACATGGAAGCAATGCCCAAAAATATGGTAACAATTTTTTTACTTGTTGTCGCTGATGGGCAATTAATTTACATACATTAATTTTTCAGACATGCTATATAAATTTAAATAAATTTGATCAAATTATCATGTAGTTTATTTCAACTTATTTGGAAAAAAATATTTCTAATATGTATTTTCTATTTGCTCACTTTCCCTAGAGTCTACCAAATATAATTTAACTTTTTCATACTGCCATGAAGAACATAACAGTATAGCATAACAGAAATGTATCCTCTGGGGCTAATGAGGGAGGCCTCTGGGGCTAATAAGGTATAAAATGCCATATACCGCTTTCCTACATGAACCAACATTGCTATGCTTTTCGAGTATGCCAATTTTTTTTATGTTTGTATATTTTCCCTTAAATCAGCTGTCATGTTTGCTGCTGCCTTTATGTCTGTCTTTCTGAAAGAGGCCACTAATTTGCTCTCATATCTGCTGTGCATGGAAAAACCACATTGACAAGCTTCTGTAACTGTGTCTAAAATAAGTTCCCATTGTGGCTCAGTAGTATCGAATCCAACTAGTATCCAGGAGGGCAGTGATTTCATTCCTGGCTTTGCTCAGTGGGTTAAGGATCCAGTGCTGCCTTGAGCTGTAGTATAGGTCACAGATGCTGCTCAGATCTGGCATTGCTGTGGCTGTTATGCAGGCTGGCAGCTACAGCTCTGATTCAATCCCTAGCCTGGGAACTTCCACATGTGGGTGCATCCCTAAAAAGACATAAAAATGAATAAATAAATAAATAAATAAATAAATAAATAAATAAATAAATAAGAGTAAATAACTCACAGAGGGCTAAGGCTTAGCTCCATCAGTAAACTGCATGAACTCTGTAACGCCAGTTTAGGAGTTTGGTATTGTTAATCTCTTAGTTCTTTACTAAGACCTTGCCAAAATACTGGATTGAGTATGTGTTTGCTATATGAAACTCAAGTGGTAATTCAGTTTGATAGATTGATGTTTCCATATTTCTACAATTCTGTTAAGAATTCAATCTTTTAAAGAGAAATGGATTTTAATCATTTTATATGTTTAATAACTATATTTATTCCAGGCAAGTGCTCAATATGTCCTTCCTTTTAATTGCTCTAAACGAGACATAAAATTTATACTACTGTATATGTGGCTTCAAATCTGTTCTCCAATGGACTTGTTTTAGAACAACAGAGACTAACGTTTGAGAAAACAGGCATGGATACTTCAGTGGCATTCTGGTTAGCTGGAAATTCAGGAAATGCATTGCTTTAGATCCAAATTGTATGTAGAGCTAAGAATTCAACCACTATAGAGCACTCACAATTTTGAATTGAATTTTGAGTTGATTTTGTAGGAAATCTTTTTAAAATGTATCATATGCCTGTTTTCTAATATAATGTGTTATTTTTATGTTAAGAAGATCCCATTACTAACATTAATTATTATATCATTACAGAGTATTTCTCCTGTCTATTCTGTTGTGCTATTACATGTTACAGCACTAGAATTCATTCACCTTCATGGTGACTGCTCTTTAGTCAGCTTTGGGTTTCAAAACCAGATAACTAAAATTGCTAGAATCCTATATGCATTGAAAGTAAATTGATTCTACATGTAGACCTGAATAACGTAAGTATGCACATGGATTTTGTAACATCTTTTATAGTTGGTCACAGACCTTTTTAAATGCATTATCTGCCTGTTTGCTGCCTTTAAAATAAATGAAGGTATTGGATGTGTTCCAAATTAAAATAATTTTAATATACATGAGTAAGAGTAATCACTTTGCTTCTTCATTTTATCTTCTTCCTAGTTAATTCTATGTTGTAATTCCTTGGATCAGATTAAAACTGAGGTACTTGAGTTTGTATTTTCTACGGTATTCTCTACTTGCATTGGACACTAGATACTTTAAGAATGTCTTTGCATTATTAGAGTCTAGCATTACAGTGTCAGATGTTCTGTGGATCCATTCCTCAGTGATACTGGGGGAAATTACATATGTATACATAATATATGTTTGTATGTATATATATATAATTACATACATATATATATAATTACATACATACATACATACATATATATATATAGTTATGTATGTGTGTGTGTGTATATATTCAACAGTCTCTGGAAATTGTCCCATTCGTATACTGGTATACCTTGTTTTATTGCATTTCAATTTATTCTACTTTGCAGGTATTGTGCTTTTTACAAGATTTGTTGCAACTCTGCAACCAGCAAATCTTCTAGGGCCATTTTTTTTTCCAAAGACATTGCTTATGTTGTCTCTGTGTCAAATTTGGTAATTCTCAAATATTTCAAACTTTTTCATTATTATTATATTTTTCATGGTGCTCTGTGATCAGTGATCTTAGATGTTGCTGCTGTGACTTCCTGAGGCTTAGATGATGGTTGGCATTTTTTAGTAACAAACTTTTTCAATTGTTATGTATACTGTTTTTAGACACAATGCTTGTGCATACATAATAGACTGAGGAATAGTGTAAACATAACTTACACAGTGAGAAACCAAAAAAATTGTGTGACTCACTTTGTTGCAATATCCTATTTTTACAGTGTCTGCAACCAGACCTGCAACATCTCCGAGGTATGCCTTCAGCAAATGAAGAAATACTTATTCAAGAAATTTAGTAAACATTTGGCAAGAACGGTGAGAGTTTATGGTATTTGAAATGAGACTTGCTTCCTCCCTTTCCCTTTCCAGTTCAGCTAGATGAAAATTCCAGTCTACTCTGGTTCAGTCAAGGACACAGGTGTCCCAGTCTAGCCAATGCCCAGATAGAGGGCTATCTTTTAGGATGTCAGCATTTCTCATCCTGCTCCCAGGTCCCTGTTGCTGAGGCTAAGTTCTGGGTGAGTACAGTTGATTAGTGGGATCTCTCTACTTTAACCCCGCCCTTACCTGTGGGACAGAAAGTCTACCTTGGGCATGGAGCTGAGAATTTCTGGGCATTTCCATTGGCAATAGTTCCAGGACAGAAGAGGCAAGTACAGAAGAACTGAAACTACTGCTGCCCCTCAACTGAACACATCATATGAAAGCAGTGACTCTACTTGGTGAGAAGTATCCCACTGACCCCAACCCCAGCTTCAGATCCAAGGCTCAGAAAATTTTCTTAGGGGCAAAGAAGGGCGTAAAACAGATAGATAGGAGGTTTCCATTAAGAGCACAAGGAGTTTCTAACTCCTAAGTCCACAATCAGTCTCCACAGTTAATAAAAATTACCATTTATTGGCTCATACCAGGTTATTACTTCAATGGATTCTGCTCCAAATAGCTAGATTTGAGTTTTTGTATCTAGATATGCCTGGGGTGTCAGCCTGTCTTGTGACTTCTGTTATCTGACGAGTAGAAAGTTGTAGGTTTTCACTTTGCCAGTCCTTGTTGCAGGGATGAGACTAGCAGTTTACCAGCTCTTTATGTATTGGGGTTGAAACCAGACTTATTTTTACTTTATAGATTTTTATCCAATTGGAATTTATTTTAATGTAAAAACATTATGTAGAAATTTTATTTTTATTAACCTTGGCTATCTAGTCTTTCTAATATCATTTGTTAAATTATATACTTATTATCAGCTATTAATTTTTACCTTTATTATTCTCAAAATTCCTATTTGGATTGAGTCAAATATTTTTAATATTAGAAATCATGAACTTTCCCATTTTTTTTTTCTTTTTACGGCTGCACTTGCGGCATGTGGAAGTTCCCAGGCTAGGGGTCAAATCAGAGCTGCAGCTACTGGCCTATGCAGCAGTCACTTCAACACTGGATCTTAGCTGTATCTGCGACCTATGCCACAGCTTTTGAGCAACACTGGATCCTTAACCCATTGCACAAGCCCAGGGATTGAACCCACATCCTCACAGGTACAATATCGGGTTCTTAACCTGCAGAGCCACAATGGGAACTCCCAGGTTTTTTGTTTTTGTTTTTACTGCTACAATATCTGATTTTGAAAATTTTAACAGAATTGTGATCATGGAAAATAATCTATCTAGTGAACTAATTCAGTGCCACCATGAAAATTATCTGAATTGAGAAGACAGTAGTTACTAAATGCTTAATGAAATGGTAAATAACAATGAAAAGAAATGGTAAATAACAATTAAAAGAAATAGTAAATAACAATTAAAAGAAAATAATCTTTTAATACAAATAATATTGAACTTTTAGAAATTTTGCAATTATAGATCACAGTGATAAACTCCTTGATTAACTTCAATTTAAAACTAGCAGTTATTGACATGAACAATCTAGGCATATTTTCATCCAAAAGACTGAGTATGTTTTCAAACTATAATTGGTTGGTTAGTTCACACATTTGTTAAGTCAGCAGTGCAAAAAGTTCTAGTTTAGTAGAGGGCAGGCCAGAAAGCTATTCTTTTTAACATCCAAATTCAGAGTTTATATTTAAGCTAAAATAGTGGTTGTTAATCCATCTAAGCTGACACAATTATAGGCCAGATGAAGTTTCCTTTCTTAAAAAGAGTTTCCACTTAATTTTATTTAATATCCTAATATATCCTGGATGAAAGCAGAGAAAATAATCAGACATTGTGCTATGAGCCATTAAAGTCAATTTGAATAATGGAGTTAGCTTTGAAGATTTAAGAGCTATTGAAAATATTCTAGCTTTTATGTGACATTAAAATGTTGAGATATAATCACACTCATCTCATAATACTGTTTGTTTCATATTGTCAGTATTTTTGTACATAATTAAATCATTAATTAGAAACAAAGACACACTTTTAACACTTTTTCACTTTTACTAACATGTTTAAGCTGTTTCCTTTTTCGTAGCTCCCATTGTGTTGTTATAAGTAAGGATCACAATAGCACTGCAATCTCAGACCACACAGAGTGAAATAGAACAAGACTTCTCCAACTACCTTTATAAATCTTTCAATTTTTTTTTCATCTTCTCGTAGCTAAACCTTAAGAGTGGTATATTTTTGTCTTCATTCCTTTATTTTCTCCTTGTTCTTCACTCACCGGCAGGATAATGGTGCTAAGGTTTCATATGATGTCCGACCACCAAATGGAGTGGTCTCCTATCAGTGTTTAGTTTCATTTTCCTCTATCTCTACAAATCAGCAATATTGACCAAGACCTCCTTCATCTTACAGTCTCTTTCCTTGACATTCTTATCATGTGTAATTCCAGGTTTGTTTCTTCAGTTCTCCCCTCCCCCATTTCCCTAATCCTCAGTTCCCTCATCATCATCTCCTTTTAACTATACATTGAAAGAGAGTAACGCTTTTAGAAATTAATCTTTGTTTTCTTATTCTCATAGCTATAACTTCTACTCATCTCTTAGGACTAATCTAAAATCTCTTCCTCAAGGGATTTTTCTCTGGCCCTTCAGATACATTTTGATTTTTTTTCTCTAAGTGCTTTCATTTATCCCTATGTAGTTAATTTGTTCAGAGTCTGTACTGCTTCTTAGATTCCATGCTTCATGATGCCTGGAATACACTGAATCTTTCTAACCTAACACAAAATCTCACACATTGTTTTTATCTATTAAAAAAATGGATGTAGAGTCTCATAAAATACAGAATATATTAGGATTCATAATTTGATATTCTTACCCAATATTAAGTTGGATTTTTTCCACTACAGATTCAAGAAGATATATAAATTTACATTCCATTGTCTTACTAAATATTATAAACACTTTGAAATATTAAAAATATCAAAGTAAATTTAGATCATATCGTGCCCCTTGAGAAATGCAAAAGTAAGTATAATATGCTGTAGAGTTAACCTCAAATATCTGAAAATATGAATAAGAATTCCCAGGCTTTTTCCATGAGAAAATATATAGAAAGCAAAGACTGTGTTCAAATAAACATTTTTCCATTTAAGACTTTATGATTTATATTTAGTTGTCCTATGTCCAACTTATCCCATGTAATCTTTATTTGGGAATAGTGAAAAATTTAAGACAGTTAGGTAAAACAAAATAGAAGCTATTGAAATTCCACTCGATTGTAATCCCTTAGTACAATTGAGAAGAAATAGTCTAGTAAAAATAAAACCCAATTTGCTTAGCTATATTGTATTATCTGGTTTTTAAAAGGGAAATAATCCTGAAGGTATTTTCTTCCAAAAATAAGAATTTACAAATTTCTTATAAAGACACTGTTAAAAAGAACAGGAGGACCAAAATGACTGCCCCTTCCAAAACACACCAAAACATTATTCACATGAATGATTTAATATTAACTCTGCCCAAAGCAGAGGGAATAATATTATATAGCAATGAAATTAATACAGTTGTACTAAGGAAGTTGATGGTGGATGTGTGACTTAGTACCATATACTTATCAACATAAGTTGAACAAATTTATAATTTATCCATATGAGCTCTATATCACGCTCTATATACAGCTTTTATCCCTAGCATAGAAGCCATTGCACCTAATCCCAATCATAAATACTTCAGTACCTACAAACATGTCTGTGGTTGTGATGTTCTTAATGTCCCTGCTCCTAAATTTTTAATTCTCAGCTAGATTATCATAAGATGTCATAACTCCAGCCAAAGCTATTTACAGAGTTAATGTAATTCTTATCCAATAACCATGACATTTTTCAAAGAACTAGAACAAATAATTCTAAAATTTATATGGAACCACAGAAGACCGGGAATTGCCAAAGCAAATTCTTAGGAAAAAGAATAAAACTGGAGGCATAGCTGCCCCAGACCTCAGACAATACTAGGCTCTGGTAATCAAAACACAAAAACAGACACATGGATCAATGGAAAGTAATAGAGAGCCCAGAAATAAACCCATACACCTATGGTCAACTAATCTTCAACAAAAGAGACAAGAATACACTTTACTAAGTGCTGCTGGGTAAACTGGACAGCTACATGTAGGAGAATAAAACTGTAACATTCTCTAACACCATATACAAAAATAAAATAAAAAATGAATCAAAGACCTAAATATAAGATCAGATACTATAAAATTCCTAGAGGAAAACAAAGGTAGAACACTCTTTGACATAAAACTGCACAGTATTTTCTTTGAAGCTGTCTCCTATAGAAATGGAAATAAAAGAAAAATTAAAGAAATGGGACCTAATTAAAATTAAAAGATCTTGCACATTAAAGGAAACTATAAACTAAACAAAGACAATCTATGAAAAAGGAGAGAATATTTGCAAACAACGTGACCAACAAGGATTAATTTCCAAAACATAGAAACATCTAATGCAGCTCAAAATAATAAAAACAATATGATCAAAAATAAGCAGAAGACTTAAAAAGACTTTTCTGCAAAGACTACATACAGATGGCCAAAAGGAACAAGAAAAGATGCTAAACATCATTGATGATTAGAGAAATGCAAATCAAAACTACAATGACGTTATCATGTAACACCAGTCAGAATGGTCATCATCAAAATTCTACAAATAATAAGTACTGGAGAGGGTCTGGAGAAAATGAACTCTCCTATACTGTCAGTGGGAACTGATGTAGCCACTATGGAGAACAGCATGGAGGTTCCTTAAAAAAATTAAAACGGAGTTACCGTATGATCCAGCAATCCCATCTCTGGGCATACATCCAAAGAAAACTTTAAATCTGAAAAGGTACACACACCCCAATATTCATAGCAGCACTATTTACAACAGCCAAGATATGGAATCCACCTAACTGTCCACTGACAGAGGAATGGATCAAGAATATGTGAAATATTACTCAGCCATAAAAAAAGAATGAATCCTGCCATTTGCAGCAACTTAGGTGGTCTCAGAGATTATCATTCTACGTGAAGTAAAGCAGAGACAAATACATGATATCACTTATATATAGAGTCTAAAAAAGATATAAAAATGAACTTATAAAACAGAAACACAGACAAAAAATAAACTTATGATTACTAAAAGGGGAAAGAAGGAGGTATAAGTTCAGATATTGGGATTAATAGATATACACTACTTTGTATAAAATAGATAAACAAAAAGAACCCTACTATATAGCACAGGACACTCTATTAAATATCTTGTAATAACCTAAAATGGAAAAGAATCTGACAAGAAATAGATATATACACATATAACTGAATCACCTTTCTGTACATTAGAAACTAACACAGCATTGTAATCAAATATACTTAAATTAAAAAAAAACTCCATGATGGAGTTCCCATCATGATGGCTTAGCAGTTAACAAACCCAACTAGTATCCATGAGGATGTGAGTTTGATCCCTGGCCTCACACAGTGGGTTAAGGATCCTGCATTGCCATGAGCTGTGGTGTCGGTCATATACGTGGCTAGGATCCCGAGTTGCTGTGGCTATGGAATAGGCCAGCAGCTGCAGCTCTGATTTGACCCCTCGGCTGGGAACCTCAATATACTGTGGGTGCAGCCACGTTAGATGTCCTGGGGAAAAAAAAAATACTCTAGAAATAGTGCTGAAGGAGCCTTGCAAACTCCACCAGGATTGTCCTCTTCCTATTACCCAGTCAGTATCTCTCCCTCATATCAAGATTCTTCCTCCTCTTGGCTCTTTGCTGCTCAGCGACTACATATCACACCCAAGGGCTACTTATTTGTAACACAAGATACAGACCGAAAAAGTGTCATTCTGCCTAAGACTGAGAAGCAGATAGCTTTCAATGTTAAAAAAAGTTCACTGATCTCAAATCTGAACACTTCACTCAACATACTTAGATAAAAATTCTTCATAAATTAAACAATTTAAAACAAAAAGAGAAAATGTTTAAGAAATCTCATTGACAAGAGTTACAGAAAGACAAAAAAGAAAAGGAAAGAAAAGAAAAGAAAAAGAAATCTCATTGACAGGAGTTCCTGTGTGGCTCAACAGGTTAAGAACCTGACTATTATCAATGAGAATGTGTGTTCAATACCTGGCCTCACTCAGTGGGTTAAGGATCCAGTGTTGCTGCAAGCTGTGGCACTGGCTGCAGATGTGGCTCAGATCTGATGTTGCTGTGGCTACAGGGTAGGCCTCAGTTATAGCTCCAATTTGACCCCTAGCCTGGGAACTTCCATATGCCGCAGGAGCAGCCTTAAAAAAAAAAAAAAATCTCATTGGCAGTATGTCTTGTTGAATAAATGAATGCAAAGGGTAGAGCAAGGGAATATATATGATTTGCTAGATGCCAACATTGTGCCAGCTCCAGGGCTGAGTATTTTGTATATGTTCATTCATAGTTTACTTCACCTTCACCTTAACCTTATGCAATTTAGTGCTTTGTTAGGTAGACAAATTGCACATATGAGTCCTGGCATTGAGCACTCAGCAAAGGAAAAAGAACTGATCAGTTTCAATTGAAAATAAAAGGAACCCCCTTCCATCTCTACCATTGTCTTGCCCTGGGATGCAAGGGGGAATGCTCGTGGATTATGGATATTTTCCCTTCCAATATCTGAGCTGGCAACAGACTCCAGGACCTGTGATAAACTATAGTTTGGTGGTACCATGATCTATCTCCATTGTTATTTTAAATGGAGCATCCCCAGAACTTCTGTGTTTTATGAGCAAGTCAAATCTACATTAGAGGTGTACCTGGTTACCAGGCTGCAACCCTCCAGGTAAATCCTGTACCAACAACTGAAGGCCTGCCTGTCAGAAGCCTGCATGATCCACATCTCCCCAAGGGAGGAGCCAGTGTCTCCCAGCACTTGCTCAGAGAAGTAAGGATAAGATTACCCTTGGTAAACTGCGCCAGTTTATTCAGGGGGAATTAATGTCTCTGGAGAGAAGAAATAGCTGCCACCAATTCCCGGCAATATTACCCAGCTCAAAATTATCTACACGTCATTTACTCAGAGTACTACATTCTAAACCAAATAATTTCCTGTGTAATTTCACTTTCTTTTTCCTCAAGGTAAAATAATCATAGTCCACATTTCTTATTCCCATTTTGTAGATGGGGAAACTAAGGTTCAGAGTGATTAAGAAATGTAATTGCCATAAGAAATATAACATAAGTGATTAAAAAATATATTGCAGCATAGCTGATAAGTAGCAAAACCAGGTCTATTTTATTTACACTTTAGCGTGCTTTAAAAAAAATAAATGTCTTGAGTATTATAGGGAAAATATGTAGAAATGGTTGAATATAAAAAAGGTTTTTAGTTTTATTGCAGGAGAACTGAGTGTATATTCAGTTCACCCTTTCACAGAGAAAAGGCCCAAATTGTTTTTCAATATTAAGAGAGTTAGATGAAGAAAACAATGCTATTATCTTCCCTCCCCTCTACTGGCAAATAATAAATAGGCTGCTTTTGAATAAAGCAATAAACCATTTGAATAAACCAATAAACCACTAATAATATTAGTGCTGGTGGAGAGGTGAGCTTTGAATTGAGACCTGTTCATTCCAACCAAGAGAAATGGATTAAATTTGGTTCAGGCTTCATGGTTTATTTCTTTTTGACTTGATGAGATTAACATTTCACTTCCCTTAACCACCTATATACCTCAGGAATTTGGGGCATTAAATTCTTAAAAAACATTTATTCAAAGAGGACATAAAATATACTTCTTTTATGGGAGAGAGATTAAATGTGGGGTGAAGAGTATGGAATAGATATTGCCTTTGAGGTAGATATTTGAAGGAAAAACTATCTAAATAAGCCAATAAGAATAATAAGAGTACAATTTGTAGGGAAATGGGTGATCTATCGTTATCTCTCTTTTCTTTTCCAGTATGAAGGTTGAGAGAGAACTGAACTCCAAGGTCCGCTTATTATTCTAATTTGGAACAATTTAGATTTTTTAGAATCATTTTTTAGAACAATTTAATTTAGATTCTTATCTTTGAATGCTGTGCATCTTTAATCATCATTTACAAAAGGATTTTAAAAACAGATTAAGCATAGCAGGTCAAAAACTAGCAATAGGAATCACATTGTTTTCAGATAAATTATATGCATATGTTTATGGTTCATATTTTTTTAATTTTGAGGACATCTTATTAAAATTAAATGATGTTAAATTGGAAACAGTTGAATCAGGATATATTTTAACACCATTTGGATTAAATATTCAAGTTATTTTTAAATCAAAAGCTGTAAAACTATTCCTAAAACCAAGTTTCTGTAACTCTCCACTAATAAGACTTGTGATGATGATTGCTGGCTTTGTTAAAAATAAAAAAGATCAGGGGCAAGATATATTTAAATGTGCCTGTCCTAGAGTGTTTTCATGGTTATAACCTCACACAAAATAGATTCTGTAAGAATTTTTTTTAAGATTTTAAATATATCTTATAGCCATAATGTGATGGAATGAAAGTTTTAAAAGTTATAATCATTTATTTAGTAAATATACATATATTAGTTAGCTATTGCTCCATAATAAATTACTCCCAAACCTAGCAACCTATACTAATATTTTTCTTTTTATGGCCGCACATGCGGCATATGGAAGTTCCCAGGGTAGTGGTCAAATTGGAGCTGCAGCTGCCGGCCTACACCACAGCCACAGCCATGGCAACACTGGATCTGAACTGCATCTGCAACCTACACCACAGCTTGCAGCAACACCAGATCCTCAATCCACTGAGTGAGGCTAGGGATAGAACCTGCATCCTCACAGACACTAAGTCAGGTTCTTAATCAGCTGAGACACAACAGGAATTTCAATAAATATTAATTTTATCACATCTTCTGTGAATAAGGATATGTCTGTGGCTTATCTGGGTGATTTGGTCTCCGGACTTCTCCTAAGGTTGTGGTCAAGACGTTGGCCAGGGGTCCTGTCATCTGCAGGCTTGACTGTGGCTGGAGGGGGCTTGCTCACGTGCCTGGCTAGTTGGTGCTGGTTACTGGCAGTAAGAATCTATTCTGTGCCACAGAGATCTCTCCAAAAGGCTACTTGCATATCCTCTGGACATGTCAGCTGGTTTCATCCAGAGAAAATCATCCAGGAGAGAAAGATAGAAGATGTGATAATTTCCTCAGTCTTTTGGTTTCACAGGTCATCCCTATTAAATGTGGGAGGGTCAGACAACAGGTATGCACAGCAGGGCTGAGCATCACTGGGGCATCATCAGAGCTGGCTACTACAACAGTATGTATTTATAACCATCAAAAAGCTTTTTTGAGTACCTCTAAAGAAACAGAAAAACAAACAGAAAAGCATTGAAAACAGGCTCACAGACTTTATTCCTTTCCTTTATAGCATCACATCTTAGATTAACATTTCATTTTTAAAATTTTATTTTTTAACTGTTATTTCCCCAGTACAATTTTTTTATACTGTATAGCATGGTGACCCAGTTACACTTACATGTAGACATTATTTTTTTCTCACATTATCATACTCCATCATAAGTGACCAGACATAGTGCCTAGTGCTACACAGCAGGATCTCATTGTTAATCCATTCCAAAGGTAATAGTTTGCATCTGTTAACCCCAAGCTCCCAATCCATCCCACTCCCTCCCCATCCCCCTTGGCAACCATAAATCTATTCTATAAGTCCATGATTTTCTTTTCTGTGGAAAGGTTCATTTGTGCCATATATTAGATTCCAGATATAAGAGATACCATACAGTATTTGTCTTTCTCTTTTTGACTTACTTCACTCAGGATGAGAGTCTCTAGTTCCAACCATGTTGCTGAAAATGACATTTTATTTTTTTATGGCTGAGAAGTATTCCATTGTGTATATATACCACTTCTTCCTAATCCAATCGTCTGTTTATGGACATTTAGGTTGTTTCCATGTCTTGGCTATTGTGAATAGTGCTGAAATGAACATGCGGGTGCATGTATCTCTTTTAAGTAGAGTTTTGTCTGGATATATGCCCAGGAGTGGGGTTGCTGGGTCATATGCTGGTTCTATGTATAGATTTCTAAGGTATCTCCATACCGTTCTCCATAGTGGTTGTATGAGCTTACATTCCCACCAACAGTACAAGAGGGTTCCCTTTTATCCACACCTTCTCCAGCACTTGTTATTTGTGGACTTATTAATGATGGCCATTTTGACTGGTGTGAGGTGGTATCTTGTGGTAGTTTTGATTTGCATTTCTCTAATCATCAGGGATGTTGAGCATTTTTTCATGTGTTTATTGGCCATCTGTATATCTTCCTTGGAGAAATGTCTATTCAGGTCTTTTGCCCATTTTTCCATTGTGTTGTTGGGTTTTTTGCTGTTGAGTTGTAGAAGGTGCTTGTATATTCTAGAGATTCAGCCCTTGTCCATTGCATCATTTCAAACTATTTTCTCCCATTCTGTAAGTTGTCTTTTTGTTTTCTTTTTGGTTTCCTTTGCTGTGCAAAAGCTTGTCAGTGTGATTAGGTCCCATTGGTTTATTTTTGCTTTTACTTCTGTGGCTTTGGGAGACTGACCTGAGAAAATATTTGTATGGTGGATGTCAGAGAATGTTTTGCCTATGTTCTCTTCCAGGAGTTTGATGGTTTCTTGTCTTATATTTAAGTCTTTCAGCCATTTTGAGTTTATTTTTGTGCATGGTGTGAGGGTGTGTTCTAGTTTCATTGATTTGCATGCAGCTGTCCAGTGTTAATATGCACGATTAACATTTCCTAAATGGCATTTTGTTTTTCTGAACTGGGGATCCTGATGTGGTAGGGGAGAGAAATGTCTCAAAAATAGGGTGATAACTCAGATGAGGATTCGAATAGAAATATGACATCAAATCAGGAGTTGTGCTTTGTTCATTTGTTTTCTTGTCTCAGGACCTTTGAAAATTATAATCAACTTCTAAGGTCCAGTCACTATATTTTGAATGGCGGCCTTCAAAAATTGTCTCTTTCATACTTCAAGTCTTTGATTACTGTAACTCAATATGTACTAAAGAATAGGAATTGTTTAGTGTTCCATTTATTCTAGAGGATGAACACTTCTATCTTTCATGGTATGCCTAATTACACAGGGAATGAGGCCAGCAAAATATTTCTTCTTATCATCTCTACCCTTCAGAAGAAAAACATAATTAAATTTCTTACAGTTCTCTCAATAGTTCACATAAACTTAATATTTGGAAACCTTGCTTGAGTATATATTTTCTTGATATATCCCCTTAAAACCTTACTCAACATATTAATATCTTCACTATTTTCCTTGAATAGAAAAAACAACACACGCTTGTGAAACTTCAAAGAGAGGAAGAAAGTAAGTATAAAACAGAAAGCAAAAGTGCTCTGTAACTGAAGTGGGAATGAGGGTCAAGGAGATTTATGTTGAGCATAATCCTTGGTAATACATTTTTAAAGAAACTCATTTGTATATATTTTGTAAAAGCTGCTTTGAAATAGAAAAAAATTCTCAGCTCTTTTAAAATGCACTTTGATGAAGGCAAGAAAAGACACATGGAGAGATGGCAAACTCATAAAAACAGAGTGTTTACCAGGCCAGGTTAGGCAAGAATTGGCCGTGGCTTTGAGGCTTCATACATATTCATAATCCCTAAGAATATAAAGTTATGACCCTTTTCAGGAAAGTGATCATTATAAGCAAGCTACACTAGGGCAGAAATACATAAAACAGACATTAAATGTTTGTGCAAATGGTATAGAAGAGAGAGATGACTCTGAGTGGACTAGAATAGGAATTCCTTAAATGTAGAGTTTTTATCTCTTTTATTCATCATTATATCATCACTGTCCGAGATAGTTCCTGGGCTGGAGCAGGCACTCAATAAATGTCAGTGAAATAAAACAATGAAATAATGAATGAATTTGAACTCATAAGTACATTAAAGATTATTGTCTGATGCTCAATACCTGAGTTGGAAGAAAGCTTGTCATTCAGGCAGAGGTTCCACAAAAGATCAAAGCATAATGGCATATGGTTCTTAAGTAATCCTACCTCTGTTGCTTTGGCTTGAAACTTTATTTTTTTTGCATTCTGAATACACACTCTAGACTTTAACATTGCTGTGGGCCTTTGGCAGTATCATAAGAACAAAAATTAAAGTTTATAAACTGAATATAAGACTTCACACATAAGTAACAAATTAATGTTAAATAATTATTAGATATAAAATTCTGAGAAAAAAAGTTAGTGTATTTATTTACAACTTGACTCAAATGGCTTTTAAATTTCTTGCAGGCAACTGCTGTTTCTTATTCACCTTTATAAAAATAGGGGCCTAATCCTTTGTTTCACTGACTGAAGCTATGTAGGAACCTTTTGATATTTCACAAGAACAGTTCTTTAAACCCCTACTATATCTAATTCTGAATGACTTTTCTTCCAAGAAAATATTACTATTTTATTTCATAGGAAATAACCAATTCAGGAATTTCTTTTAATACCTATTATTTTACTTGATAGAGATAAAACAAAGGCATGGCTCACAGGTGTAATTCAGTTCTAGGCTTGTCTATTTTGGGGCGCTGACCTACATTTGCCCCTCACTTAACTGTCTCCATTCCGTCATGAAGACTGAGCCCCCACTCTTCACCTCCCAGCTCTCCTGTCCTTCCCCCACATCAACAAGGACCCATGGAGGCAACTCAATTCCCAAGTACTAAAAAAATGCATTCTGTCCACACAAATTCTACTTAAATGCCTTCATTGCAACATAAAATAGCAATGCATGCTTATTGCCTGGACTCCCCTATGTTAGCTTCCAGATGTCTTCTCAACAATTGGCTGAATGAAGTTTAGAGCAACCACCTTCTCTCCCACTCACAGAACTATTTTTATGTCCTCAATACCCATTAAATAGTTGTGTACATATTAGCTGAGATACAGAATAATATTCATATTTCTTTTCATTGCATGCATAGGTCTTCAAAAAATTCCTAATAAATTGGAATACTTCCTTATTTATTTAGAAGTCCCAATATTAAGAACATGTCTGAAAGACCACAAGCAAGAAAAAAGTGGCCACCTGAGCAACCAAAATATAGACCAGGTGCTAAAGTTACTGAAATTTACTTACAGAATCACGCAGTTTCTGACATCAGTCACAGACTAATTACTCATGTTTCAAATGAGTTTTAATAAGTTTCACTACATTCTCAACTTCCACCAGTGATTTTAGTGCACTGAATAAAACTGGACACAGCCAATAGATATAACGACTAGAGGTAAAAATACAATGGACAATCCCGTAGAAAGACAGAGATGGAAAACTGCCAAAGGTAAACCTCAGAATTCACACAGCCTAATAGTCAGGGGCCATTTAGTGGAGGTGTTGACCAGCCTAGGCACCTCTAGGGCTTCTTAGGTCTTTTGATATTAGAATATAACTTGTATAATTATGAACATCTTACCAGAGAATACAAATAAGTCTGACCACCAATTAGCTCACCCTCTTGTTCATTTACTCACCCAAAGAAACACACAGTGAATGGATTGGTTTATTGATATCCCTGATCCACCCAAAATGGCAAGCACACAAGGCAACTAGGATTAACAGTTTTTTGGTGTGGAAATTTTTAATATGTGAGAGAGATATCTCACAAGACTATAGAGTGAATAAGTTAAAAATAAACTGCAGAACTCTCCACTCTTCAATCATTTCAACTAATCAGATACTATAATCTCTCCTGACTCTAGGTACCCTCAATAACCTCCAACTCCTATTTGTTTTCTTCTTTTGCACAAAATTTGACCTCTTCTTTCTAGTCTCCTTCAAACCATGCTATCAGACCTCACCTTGGATCTTCAAGGAATTTATTAAGAGATTTTACTCAATAAAGACTATTCTTTCATTAAGAAGAATTTCTGGTTCAGCTAGTATAAACAGTAATTGTCATCATGCTTTTACATGAATAGTGTATTAAAAATACGTTTTTATCACATAGACAATTGTAAATATTTTAAAATTGCAGGTCTCTATTTTCTGAAACTATCCACTAGCAAAGATAGATAAACAGGGCATATTAGCAGTATGTTACTATATTGATAGTGTCAAAAAACTATTTGTTCAGGTATGCTGAGTTGATTATAACTGTTGTTGTTGTTGTTTTCAGAATCAATGCAGTCTCCAAAACTTTACCCTTAGAGATTCCTTGCATTGGTGAACAGTGTCATCTTCAGGCAAAGTTGCCTAGACAAAAACTAGACAAATATGCTTGTGTCCATTAACATCTGGGTCAATTTAATTTGTAAGATCACGATCTCCAGGTCAAGTATTCACAAACTAAACTCTAGGAAGTGATAAAACTTTTGCTTAAATCTGGATAAATTTTAGATAAATTAGTGAGATTTTTCACCATTTAAAAGGCTGAATATGATGATTTTTTAACTCCCTGAAGTCTCATGAACTCTAAAACCAAAGAGGAAAAAAACTGTATTTTAAAACTTATGCAATTCATCAACTCATTAGAAATTATTTCAAAAATATTACCTCTATAGTGTCCAAAATTTTTCTACTCTTATAAACAGCAAATTGCTGTCAGCCATTACTGAAATGAGAGCAAATCTAATTTTAGAGAACTACATTCCTAAACATTACCTAATTTACCTAGACTATTGTTTTAAAAATTAATACCATTTCGATATTTGGTGAGAGATCAAGTATTTTCCAATTCTATGTAGAGAAAATGTTTTAGTGGTTGAAGTCCCTCTCTACTGTTTTATTCCTAAAAAGAGAATAAAAGTTGCTCAGGCGCACTTCAAGTGTCGTCCATAAGTTTTACTGGCACCCATGATTCTTTTCATTGTAGGCAGCATTCTGGAAACAAAATAACCCTGTTTATTGCCTGTTGATTCCCTCAAAAATCTTTTAAATGTGTCTATACTTTTCATGAAACTACTTTGTACTATCTAATTATAAAATTATGCATTGTATTCATTCTGAATGTAAAATTTTTATAATTGCCTTCATGTGCATCTCCAGTTATATCCCATGGGATCCTTGAACTATAAATTTTTGGTCATGACTCTCAGCAAAAGGATTTCAAGTTGTGGACTCTGGGAGGAAAACCATAGTGCCTTTCAATGTGAGAAAAGTCAATGAAGCCATCTGGAAAGAGAAGAAGTATGTATCAATAATTTAGACAGACACACCCCAAAATTAAAACCAGTGAATTTCAAAAGTTAAAAAAAAGATGGGATAATTGTGTCAGGAAATGTTTCTGAAAATGCATTCAACAAAACTATGCTAATTATAGAAAAGAGATATCACCTGAAATATTTTTAAATGGCCAATATTAGAGTTTGGTTTGAATTGAAATCTTGATACAATTGCATATTCATTTGAATACATTTGGTTATATAAAATCAGTAAAAATTAATCTACACACTTGAAAATTAATTAAAATTTGTTACATTATAAAGCTAATTTGAATTGAGCAGTAGGTGAGGGAATATCTACTTTGACCAGTAGATATACAGTGAAGGAAACTAAATTTGGAATGGAAAGTGGTGAATTCAACTTATATTTTCCTTAGGAACTCACATAAGACAGTTTTGTTTGATTAGTGAAAACATACAGATATTTGAAGGTAGACATTTGGATTAAAATATTGGTCCTGTTCTTTACTACTTCATTACTAGCCTGGACATTTGTTTCTGAGTCTTTGTTCTTCTTTTTAATATATTAACAGAGATATGCTTCTGATCTCTCAAGAGTATTATGTGAATTAACACAAACTGCACATAGAGGTTCCACATTATAATGCTAACACGTAACAAATGTTCAATAAATGTCAGTTCTATTTGTGTCTTCTTCCTCTTCACTTTTGGAATCATAGTTTCCTTATCTCAAGAATGGAAGCTATAATAAAGCTAATATCAATGAAGCTAGTATACTGTCTATTACTAACGTACTTAATACAACTAACAAATCTTTATATGAAAATACTTTGTAAATGGTAAAGCCAAGTCATTCTTTAGAATTTATTACAATGGAGGATGGTAATCATACATGAAAAAGGAGAGTTCCTTGCTTGTCCAATAAAGCCAAAAATAAAGGGCAAAGGAAAAATATATATTTCTTAGAAGAGGATTTATCACTCCACCATGGAAATATCCCATTCAGAATACTGGAGTCTATTTTATTTATGCTATGTTCATCAAGATTGTTTTAAAAGTTTTATGGGTAGACTTCCAAATAGGAGCCAGTTCTTCAGAGAACCTGTCTCAATCATCAGGGCAACTTTATCCATCCTTATAAAATCTGTTAGTCAATATCCAGATTTCTAGGTTTTACTTATTTTTAATTTATTTGTTTTGTATAGTTGTGCCACTTTCTGCTCTACATCAAAGTGACCCAGTCATTATATATATATCTATTTTTTTCCCTTTCTTATATTATCCTTAATCATGGTCTATTTCAAGAGACTGGATATAGTTCCCTGTGCTGTACAATAGGACCTCATTCATATCTAGATTTTTAAATAGGCCTCTAATATGCCTAGTTATGTGACAATAGAAAAAATATTCAGGAGTTCCCACCATGGTGCAGTGGAAATGAATCCGACTAGGAACCATCAGGTTGTGGGTTCGATTCCTGGTCTCGCTCAGTGGGTTAAGGATCCAGCATTGCCATTAGCTGTGGTTAGGTCACAGACGCTGTTCGGATCTGATATTGCTGTGGCTGTGGTATACGCCAGCAGCTGTAGCTCTGTTTAGACCCCTAACCTGGGAGCTTCCATATGCCATAGGTGCAGCCCTAAAAAGCAAAAAGCAAAAAAAAAAAAAAGAAAGAAAGAAAAAAATGCATAAAATTGAGTGTCTGACACTAAAACATTAGAATTTGATATGACAACAGCCTGAAAAGCAGAACAAATTCCCCGAATTTGAAAATGGAATTTAAAACACTCCATTATCTGAATTTACATTGAATTCCAAATATTTGTTCCGCAACTTTCCTCACTCTCAATCCTGATCCTATATTCCTGGCTATTTTTTCTACTTTGTATTGTTCATTAAAATTATTTTAATATAATTTATGTGTATCCATTTTATGTGCACATCTTGATGACTCTTCACAAATGTATTCCTGTGTGCATACCTCCATGGGGCTCGTTCCATAATAGAGATACAGAATATACCCATAACCATAAGACGTTCCCACGTGCTCACTGCCAGTACACCATTTATTCAACCAGGCAGCAACAACTGCTCTGCTTTCTAAGTTTTCTAATATTTAATTAATTAATTGATTTATCTTTCATCACTTCTGTAAATATACCATTCCACTCTCTTCTGGCCTGCAGGGTCTCTGCTGAAAAAATAGCTGACAATCTTATTGCAGCTTACTTGTATGTTATTTGTTGCTTTTCCCTAGCTGCTTTCAATATTTTCTCTTTGTCTTTAATTTTGGCCAATTTGATTAATATGTGTCTCAGGGTGTTTCTCCTTGGGTTTATTTTATATGGTGCTCATCGTGTTTCTTGGAATTTTAGTGAGTGATTCCTTTCCCATGTAGGGAAGTTTTCAGCTATTATCTCTTCAAATATTTTCTCTGTTACTTTCTCTCTTCTCCTTCCAGCACCCCTATAATGTGAATGTTGGTGCATTTAAAGTTGTCTCAGAGTTCCTTTAGACAATCCTCATTACTTTCCATTCTTTTTTTTTTTTTTTTTTTTGGTCTTTTTGCCTTTCCTAGGGCAGCTTCCTGTGGCATATGGAGGTTCCCAGGCTAGGGGTCGAATCGGACCTGTAGCCAGAGGCCTATGCCACAGCCACAGCCACAGCAACGCAGGATCCGAGCCGTGTCTGTGACCTACACCACAGCTCACGGCAATGCCAGATCCATAACCCACTGAGCAAGGCCAGGGACCGAACCCGCAACCTCATGGTTCCTAGTCAGATTCATTAACCACTGCACCACGATGGGAACTCCCATTCATTCTTTTTTCTTTATTATTTTCCATGTCAGTGATTTCCACCAGTTTGTCTTTGACCTCACTTATTCATTCTTCTGCCTACTGTATGTAATTTGTTATGGGTTCCTTCCAGGGAATTTTTTATTTTGGTTATTTCATTTTAGATCTCTACCTGTTTCATCTTTAAATCTTCTATTTCTTTGTTCAATGTTTCTTGCACCTCCAGTTTTTTCTGAGATCTTGGATCATCTATACTGTATTATTCTAAAGTCATTTTTCAAAGAGGCTGCTAATCTCCAGTTCACTTAGCTGTTTTTCTAGGGTTTTGTCTACCTCTCTCATCTGGCTTATATTTTTCTGCCTTTTCATTTTGTATAGTTTTTTGTGTGGTCACCTTTTTGCAAGTTAAAGGGTTGTAGCCTCTCTTGCTTCTGGTATCTGCCTTCTTGCGGGGGAAGCTGATACAGGGGCTTGTTACAGGCTTCTGTACAGGAGGGACTGCTGCCTGCCCACTACTAGAAGGATCTGAGTCTTATCCCTTTTGTGGGTAGGGCTTTGTCTCTGGGTGATTAGGGACAGCTGCGTGCTTAGGAGGACATTAGGCAGCCTGTTTGCTGAAGGGTGGGGCTGTGTTCCCACCCTGCTTATTATTTGGCCTGGAGCATTTCAGCCCTAACGGGTAGTGCCAGATTTTTCCAAAATGGCATCCTCCAGGGAAGTTCACACTTACAAATATTCCCTGGGACCTCCATCACCAATGTCCTGCTCCCACAGCAAGCCACAGTTTTCCCAGGAGCCCCTCCAAGACCTGAAGATAGGTCTGACACAGATTCATATGGTGCCTCTGCTTTGCCCTGGGAACCAGTGCACATGGAATCCTGTGTGCATTCACCAAGAGCAGAATCTCTGTTTCCTATAGTCCTATGGAGCTCTGGTGCACACTCCCCACTGGCCTTCACTGATAAATGCTCCAGAGGTCCTCCTCCCAATGCCAGACCTGGAAACTGATGTGGGGTTTGGAACTCTCACTTCTGAGGGAGAGCCTCTGTGATATAGTTATTTTTCAGTCTGCAAGTTGCACATCTGGTGGGCATGAGGTTGCTTATATCACAAAAGCACCCTTTCTACTGTCTTGATGTGGCTTGTCTTTGGGTGTAGATCTTTTTTGGTAGTTTCCAATCTTATTTTATTGATGGTTGTTCAGCAGTTAGTTGTAATGCTGATGTTTTCATGAGAGAGGTTGATCTTGAGGCCTTCTATTCCACCATCTTGTTCCAATCTCCACTCCAGGATTGTAATATTATTCTTTGGTCAGTCATGCTAGACTATTGGATATATGTGCCTACATAAATAATAGAGGTTTGTTTTGGTTTCATTTTGGATAGTTTATTTTACTGTGTTCAAGGTCACTGAATATTTTCTTCTGCAATGACTAATCTATGTATAGTTCTATCAACTGAATTTTTATTTCACTTTTTTTTAGGGCCAACCAGGGCATATGGAGTTTCCCAGGCTAGGGGTCAAATCAGAGCTAAAGCTGCAGGCCCACGCCACAGCCACAGCAGCATGGGATCCAAGCCATGTCTGTGACCTACACCAGAGCTCACAGAAATGCTGGATCCTTAACCCACTGAGATTGGCCAGGGACCGAACTTGCAACCTCGTGGTTCCTAGTCATATTCATTTCTGCTGTGCCATGATAAAAACACCTGAATTTTTATTTTAAATATTGTATTCCTCATCTCTAAAAATATACTTCACTTCTCCTTTTCAATGTGTTTCTTTTCTCTTCTCACTCTAGTCTTAATTTCCTTTAATTCTCAAACATATCGAGCACATATAAAACATATTCTTTAACATCCTAGTCTAGGATAGTACAAATTCTATCATTTCTACTATTTCTAACTATTTTTATTGGCCAAATACTATGGGAATGGATCACTTTTTTCTATGATCATATATGCTTGCTTGCTATTTTTTAATTGACTGTGTGATATTTTGACTGATATTTTTGAGTGTTAAATTTTTTTTCCTTTAGAGAATTTTTGATTGTTCGGATTTTGCTGTTTCTTTCAGAGTTTTAAAGTTTGCTTTGGTAGGCAATAAAGTTATTTGTGAATCAGGTTGATCTTTTGGAGGTTTATTTTTAAGAACTTCCAGTGAAGATTTATAGCAGCCTTTATTCAGGACAAAATTAGCTTTACTAGTAAGGATTGTCCCTTCTTGGGTCTTTACTGATTGCTCTAACATGTTGTTCAAAGTGGCCTCCACACTGGCTGGAAGGCAAATATTTCCCAGTCCTGTTGAAAACCAGGAATTATGGATCCCTGGCTTCCCAGCTCCTTCATGAGTTTTTCTCTATGTAAATGTAGACAGGTATTCAGGATAGGGCCCCCTGTTTTGATTTCTGGAACTCTCCCCTCATGGTGTCCTCCTTTTCAGTGTTCTGGCCTCCAAATTTTGCCTCCAGTAGTTTTGCTAAGCTTTGATTTTGATTTCCTCAACTAAGCAGGACTATTGTCTCTGTTTCAGTTCTTCTTCCCTGAACCACGATTCAGAAACTGCTTCTGGATAGAAATCTAGCACAATCACACTGTTTGTCAGATTTGTTTCCCTTTCCTTAAGAATCATTCCTATACTACAAAACTCCTAGAAGAGAGCATAGGCAAAATATTCTCTGAGGTAAAATGTAGCAATGTTTTCTTAGGTCAGTCTCCCAAGGAAAGAGAAAGAGAAGCAAAAATAAACAAATGGGACCTAATCAAACTTACATGCTTTTGCACAACAAAGGAAACTAAAAACAAAATGAAAGCCTATGGACTGGAAGAAAATATTTGCAAATGAAGTGACTGAAAAGGGCTTAATTTACAAAATATACAAAAAACTCATACAGCTCAATATTAAAAAAAAATGGACAGAAGACCTAAATAGGCATTTTTCCAGAGAAGACAAACAGATTGCCAACAGGAATATGAAAAGATGCCTAACACTGCTAATTATTAGAGAAATGAAAATTAATACTACAATGAGGTATCACTTCATACTGTTCATTAAAAAGCCTACTAATAGCAAATGCTGGAGGAGGTGTGAGGAAAAAAGAATCCTCCTGCACTGCTAGTGGGAATGTAAATTGTTGTAGTCACTACGGAGGTTTCTTAAAATTCTAAAAATAGAGTTGCCATATGATCTAGCAATACCACTCTTGGGCATATATCTGGAAAAGATGAAAACTCTAATTTGAAAAGATATATGCACTCCCATGTTCCCTGCAGCACTAATTATAATAGCCAAGACATGGAAACAACCTAAACGTCCATCAACAGAGGAGTGGATAATGAAGATTATACACACACACACACACACACACACACACACACACACACACACAGTGGAGTATTACTCAGCCACAAAAAAATAAAATATTGCCACTTGCAGCAACATAGATGGGACCTAGAGATTATCATACCAAGAGAAGTAACTCAGAGAGAGACAAATATCATATGCTATCACTCATATGTGGAATCCCAAAAAAAAGATACACATGAAATTATTTTCAAAACAGAAACAGACTCACAGACATAGGAAAAAAAAACAAACAAACTTCTGATTACCAAAGGGAGAAAAGGGAGAGGGATAAATCAGGAGCTTGGGATTGACAGATACACACTACTTCATATAAAATAGATAAACAGTAAAGTACTACTGTATATATATAACATAGGAAATTATATTCAATATCTTACAGTAACCTATAATGGAAAAGAATTTGAAAGAGAATGGATGTATTCATACATATGTATAACTGAATCACTTTGCTGCACACCTAACACATTGTAAATCAACTATACTTCAAATTAAAAAGAAGGCAAAGAGAACCCCAAGCTGGCCCTTCACCCTCTGTAGGTTGCTCCTAGTAACTGCGCAAGGCAAGCTTATTCTAACAGAGGTAATAGTGAGAAATGAGGTTGTAGTTTATTAAAATGACACTGAAAAATTCTCAAATTGAATGGAAATATCACCAAGATCTATCTGGTGGTGAAGGAATTTTTAACAAAGCAAAGTTGGATATATTTTTTGAAAAAAATAAACTTTTCTCATTCGAAAACAAATCAGTACTATATTATTTGTCCCATATATGAAAACAATTTTTATTATGCTTTGTCATTTTTTTTTTGTCTTTTTGCTATTTCTTTGGGCCACTCCGCAGCATATCGAGGTTCCCAGGCTAGGGGTTGAATCAGAGCTGTAGCCACCAGCCTGGCCTATGCCAGAGCCACAGCAACGCAGGATCCGAGCCGCATCTGCAACCTACACCACAGGTCACAGCAACGCCGGATCGTTAACCCACTGAGCAAGGGCAGGGACCGAACCCGCAACCTCATGGTTCCTAGTCGGATTCGTTAACCACTGCGCCACTACGGGAACTCCTGCTTTGTCATATTTATGTTATTGTTTATCGTAGGGGAATAAGTCTGATCCCTAAATACCTGCATTTCTAGAAGTAGATGTGTTTACTCATTCTTCTAACCTTTTTCTTTCTTTTGCTCCTGAATGAGCCACACAGTGTCCCTCAGAGCAGTGCCTAAGGTCATCTGCTTTCCTTTTATTCTACACTCTACTCAGCTCTCCTCCCCAATCTTCTTTCTTCCTTTCAGTGATCAACTACCCTACATTTTGCCAAGGCCTTTGTGAGAGCTTTAATTTCGTTTAGCTATTGTAGCATCATAAACAACCCCCAGGAGTTCCCATTGTGGCTCAGTGGGTTAAGGACACGACATTGTCTCTATGAGGAAGCAATTTCAATGCCTGGCCTCATTCAGTGAGTTAAGAATCTGGTGTTTCTGTAGTGCAGCGTAAGTCACAGATGCAGCTCAGATTCCATGTTGCTGTGATTGTGGCGTAGGCCTCAGCTGCAACTCTGATTCAACCCCTGGTTGAGGAACTTCCATATGCCACAGGCGTGGGAGTAAAAAATGAAAAAAAAAAAAAGAAAAACTCAACCCCTAAATTCAGTAGCTTAAAAAGTAGCTTTTACAAGTCTATCAGTTCATTGTGCTTGGCTGGAGAGTTCTGTTTCAAATGATATTAGCTGTAGCATCAGTCACCTGGAGATCCAGGATGTCTCATTTCCACATCTGCTGACATAGGGGATACTCTTAAAGGCAGAGCTCAGGAGAGATTCCAGGGTACCTGAGTCTGTCTTTCTATGTCATCTCTCCATGTCATAGCTCCATAGGGCCTCTCCAGCTGGGAAGACTTACTTGGAGACTCATGACTCCCAAGAGTGAAAAAGCAGAACCTGATGAGTCGGCTTAATCCCAGACCTGGCAAAGTTCACCTCCACCACATTGAATTCATTAAAGCCATCATAGAGATCACAGATTGTTCTATAAGTACAGTAATTATGGCACCGTGCTCTCAACACTAAGGTTGAAAAATAAACCAAATAAACCAAATAGAGTGAAAGCAGACCTGACTTTTGGGAAATAAACTATTTATTTTGGAATAATTTCAAATATAGAGAGTATTTTCAAAGACAATACAGAAAGTGTCCATATACCCTCACCCAATTTCCTGTATGTTAACATTTTACATTACCATGATACATTTGCGGAAACTAGGAAGCCAAAATTGATGCATTACTATATAAGCTAAGCTTTAGCCTTTACTGATGAATCACCAGCATTTCCATTAATGCCTGTTTTCTGTTATGTAATCCATTTATTGTGTTTAAAGACCCACTTATATATATACGGTTATCTGAGTATGACAAAATCACCACTGCTATTCACAGGGCTTAGGATGGGCTTCCCAAACATGATACTGAGCCAGCTGTATATTTTACAGAAACATGAATCTTGACCTTCCACCACGACTTCTACAAAATTTAATTTGAAATGGATCCTATCCTTAAGTATTACATGTTACATTTTAAAGCTTCAGAATAAAACATTGGATCATATCTTCATAACCTTGGAGTAAGCAAAAAATTTCTTAAATGTTTAGGGCACAAAAGCCACCAGACATAAAATCAAGGTAAATAAGCTGGTGTTATGAAATGTAATCACTTCTACTAAATAATGGACAGCTTTAAAAGATTGAAAATGCAAATCTCTCACTGGGAAAAGATAATTTCAATACATATATAAAACACATTGACTTGTACCCTAAATATATAAAGGAGTCCTAAAAGTTCTTCAAATCAGTAAATTATAGATCAAAATAAAATGTAAACTGGGGAAAAGATTTGAACAGATATATCACAAAGATGTTATCTAAGTGACCATAAACTATGAAACATCAAAACTCACCACAGAAATGCAAATTAAAACTACAAGGTAGCATTACACATCTACCCAAATGACTTAAACTAGAAAGTGATATCTAGTGGTGATAAAACTACAATAGTTATATACTGCTGGCAGGAGTATAAAAACGATAAAACAACTTTGAAAAACTACCTGGTAGAATCTACTAAAAACTAAACAAACCTCTTCCTTATGACCTAGCAATTCTATTTTCATGCATATTCCTAGGAGAAATGAAGGACACAACTTCATGAAAAGACATATACAATATGTGTAATAGAAAACAGCTTTATTCATAATACAAATTTAATTTGTTTAAATTGGAATAATTAAACAAAAACACATCAATGGTAGAATGAATTTTTAAAACTATGTGACATCAACATAAATGATCTAGCAATAAAAATTAACAAATTATCCATACGCAAGACAATGAATCTATCTCAAAAATCCTGAGTAAAAGATTTCAGGTAACATCAGCAAATAGAGGGCTAGGAGGTCAAAATGCTCATCTTCCCTACAAAAATAATAAAAACAGTAAATAACCACAAAGTGAAGAAAATATCTCTGGGGAAGCTCTGGACTACAACAAAGAAGTAGCAAAAACCCTACAGAGCTCAAAATCCAAGAATGGCTACACAGAAATGCAGAGGAAGCATTTTACCCACAACCCCCTACCCCTCACTCCCCAGTCCACTGCAGCTTGGGGTCAAGAGTGGTCCCTCTGAAGGGAGTTCATGCCAAAGGGAAGCAGAGAGCAGGAGAACTCCACCACTAGTGACTTCTGCAGCCCTTGCTGATCAGGACCCCCAAACTCTTTACCAATATTGAATACAGATAGATGATGGTGCTGCCTTAAGTCCCCGTCCCTATGCCTCCCGCTCTGTGGTGCAGACTGCTATGCCTGTCTTCCCTGGATCATATCACCAGAGCACCTCATCATCTACAGGACTAGAGCTGTTGCCACTCTGCACTCCACAAGCTCTGTCCCCACGTTCCAAGTCACAGCATTGACCTGCCATTACTGAGGCCAGGTTGCTGCTGCCCTGCACCCCACTCACTGGTCCTACATTCCTGCTATTGCCAGGCTTCTTTACTGCAGCTCTACCTCATCCCCAAAGTTCTCTGTCATGGCTTGACCCACTGTTATAAAGGCTCCACCAGCATGATAATGTGAGAAAAAAGAATGTATACATGTATGTGTAACTGGGTCACCATGCTGTACAGTAGGAAAAAATAATGTATTAGGGAAATTTAAAAAAATTTAAAAAATTAAAAATAAAAATAAAGGCTCCATCATTGCTGCTCTGCATCCCACCCTCTGGGCTCCAAGCTGGGGCTTTGACTTGCCAGACCTGAGCTACTGCTGTTCTGGGACTGCCCGGGGAGCCAGAGTTGGGGCTTTTACCCACCATTCTCAGGAAAGCTGAACACTGCTTACTGGACTCAAGCCATCATTACACCCTCTCAACCGAAGGCCCACGCCACTTTCTTCTCCTCACCATTAGCCTGAGTCACCATGGAAAGCCCCAGACACCCAGAAAAGGTTCTAAGGAGATCTGCATCTTCCCACACCTTAGATACCACCACCACCACCACCACAAGTGTACCTATGCCTAGAATTCAGGTGCTATCATAGTTCTGGTTGCACCTGATCCCAGGGTCGATGCTCAACTGCTGCTCTAATTGGCATGTAATAACTGGCACCAAGAGGGATCTCCTTAGCTACAAATTCTCCCCATGGTCAAAAGGGGGAGAACAGGAGTCTAGTAGCCTTTCCTTCTGTGGACTCTGTCATACATAGGATCACAGAAGACTCCCATAATCTTTGTGAATGTTGTCTTCAGCTGGCAGAGCTGCGTGGAGTCCACCGCCACTATGCCCTCCCATGAATCAGAGACTTTGCACCCCACCCAGCCAGTGCCCTCTTGACCAACCTCAGGTGAAAGTCTTTCTCCCAAAAAGTCAGTTCAAAAAGGCTGGAAGAAATGACTGCTCCCTCAAATGCAAAGCCATTAATGCAAATTCATCAGAAACATGAAAATGGAAGAATACATGATAACATCAAGGGAATAATATGTTTCTAGTAACTGACCCCAAAGAAATGAAGATCAATGGATTACTTGAGAAAGAATTAAAAAAGAAAATTCTGGAAAAGTAAATATATTGTCAAATTCAAAATACTCTAGTACGGAAATAGTAGTTTGTAAATCACTTTGAACTCTAGTAAGCTTAAAAGACAAAAGTTATAAAAAAAAACTATATAGCTACAATATTTTGTTAATGGATACACAATATAAAAATGTAGATTGTTACATTAACAATGTAAAATACTGGCAGTCAAGTAAATGAGTAGAACTTTTTATGCTGGAGCTTGTATCTAAGGAAGAGAAAAAAAAAATCAAAGAATACCACTATAAAAATCATCAAAAGATAGCAGGAGAGGAATAAAGGAACTATAAAACAATTAGAAAACAATGAACCAAAAGGTCATAATAGGACCTTAGCTATCAATAAATACTCTCAGGATATATGATCTAAAATCACTAATTAAAAGACATAGAGTGGCTGAATCAATAAAAACAAGATTCAAATACATGCTACCTAAAAGAGACTCACTTAAGCTTTAAGAACAATCACAGGTTGAAAGCGAAGGGATAGAAAGAAATATTCTGCGCAAATAGCAAAAGAGAGCAGAGGTAGCTTTCCTTATATCAGACAAAATAGATTTTAAGTTAAGAACTATAGCAAGGTAAAATAATTACATAGTGATAAGGGAGTACTTTTATAAAGAAGATACAACAATTATAAATATATATTCATCCAATATCAGACCACTGAAAATATATTAAACAATTATTAAATTAACAGATCTGAAGGCTGAAATAGGCAGTACTGCAGTAATACTAAAGGGAATTCAATACACCACTTTCAACAAAGGGTAGATTAGCCAGACAGAAAATCAATAAGGAAATAATGGACTTGAACCACATTTTAGACCAAATGGACCTAGCAGACTTACACAGAATAGTCCATCCAACAGTGGTAGAATATACAATCTTCTCAGTAGCATATAGAACATTCTCCATGGTATATCACAATAAATCACAAAAAAGTTCTTAAATGTAAAACTGAAATCATATCAAACATCATTTCTGACAACAATGGTATAAAATTAGAAATTAATAAGACGAAAGCTCGAAGATTCAAGAATAAATGTAAATTAAGCAAAAAACTTCTAAACAATACATAGACCAAAGAAGAAATCAAAATGGAAATTGAAAATATCTTGAGATGAATGAAAAATAAAAATACAACATACTAAAACTTGTGGGGTGCTGAAAAATAAATTCTTAAAGTTTAAAGGGGTAAAAGCCTGCATTAAGGAAGAAAAAGAGATCTCAATCAACCTTACATTATACCTTAAGGAACTAGAAAAAGAAAAACAAATTAATCCCAAATTTACCTGATAGACTAAACTTAGTTTTTTAAAAAGATAAACAAAATTGACATTTAGATAAACTAAGAAAAAAGGAGAGATGATTCAAATTAATAAAATTATAGGGAAGAGGAACATTAAAACTTATACCACAAAATAAAATGGGTAACAGCTACTATGAACAATTATATTCCAACATACTAGATAACTTAGAAAAAATAAAGTCCTAGAAACATACAATTTATCAAGACTTGATGATGAAGTAATAGAACATTTGAACAGATCGATGAGAAAGAGATTGAATAAGAACAAAAACCCTCCCAACAAACATAATCAAAGTGCCAGATGTATACACTGGTGAATTCTACCAAACATTTAAAGAAAAATTGATACCAGTTCTTCTCAAGCATTTCCAAAACAACTGAAGAGAAATGGAGCACTTCCAAACTTATTTTTAAAAGTTAGGATAATCCTGATATCAAAGCTAGACAAGGACACTATAAGAATAGAAAACTACAGGCCAATATCCCTGATAAACACAGATGCCAAAAACTTAAATACTAGCAAATAAAATTCAGTAGCATATTAAAAGGATCATATACCAGATCAAGGGGAATTTATCCCTGGGATGTGAGGATGTTTCAAATCAATAAATGTGATACATTGCATTAACAGAATAAAGTTGTTAAAATTTATGATAATTTTAGTAGATGCAGAAAAAGCATTTGATAGAATTAAACATCTTTTCATGATGAAAACTCTCACCAAACTGGGAATAGAGGGAAGGCATTTGATAAAATCAAGGTTGCATATGGCAAGCCCACAACAAACATCATACTCAATAGTAAAAAGATGAAAGGCTTTCCTCTAAGATCAGGAACAAGACAAGGATGCCCACTCTCATCACTTTTATTCCACATAATACTGCAAGTCCTAGCCACAGAATTGGGCAAGAAAAGGAAATTAAAGGTATCCAAAATGTAATGGAAGAACTAAAACGATCTTTGTTTGCAGATGACATGATCTGACAAGAAAGCCCTAAAAACTCCACCCAAAACTATTGGAACCAGTAAGTGAGTTCAGTGAAGTTGCAGGATACAAAAATAAACTATCTAAAAGAGAAATTAAGACAGCAATCTTATTTAACAATAAAATAACTTAATAAATTTAACCAAAGAAGTGAAAGACTGGTACACTTAAAATGGTAAGACATTGATGAAAAAAATTGAAGAAGACACAAACAAATGAAAAGGTATCCTGTATTCTTGAGGTGGAATAATTACTATTATTAAAATATTGAGAATTCCTGTTGTGGTTCAGTGGGTTAAGAGCCCGACTAGTATCCATGAGGATGTGGGTTCCATCACTGGCCTCACTCAGTGGGTTAAGGGTCTGGCCTTGCCGTGAACTGTGGTGTAGGGAACAGACATGGCTCGGATCTGATGTTGCTGTGCCTGTGATATAGGCCGGGAGCTGCAGATGTGATTTGACTCCTAGCCTGGGAAATTCTATATGCCGGAGGTGTAGCCCTAAAAAGAAAAATAAATAAAATAAAATGTCCATATTACCCAAAGAGATCTACATATGCAATGAAGCCTCTATCAAAAATAGGCACTATCTTAAAACTCAATAACAAAACAAGAAAGCTCAGCCTCATTTATTGTGCAAGGGGAACATACACATGATGTATATGGAAGTGAATACCAGGGGGTAGGGATAACTAGGATCTGTCTTGAGACTGGTACCACAGGGGTAGTGGCTGGGAAAATGCATGAGGGAACATCCAGAGATGGAAATATGCTAACTCTAGATCTGAGTGGTGGTTCTATGAATATATTGATGTAGAAAATTGAAATTCATCATGCTGTACATTTAGGACTTGTGCACTTTATGTATGACATGCCTTAATTTTAAAAAATAGAGATAATGAAAGAAAATAGAGTTATGTAAAAATAATCTTATCTGTACTTTTGACTCTGTTGCTTAAAATCTTTAAATGATTTTGTAATTACACAGAAATCCTTACCATCAGCTACAAGGTCACAATTTGGGCCTCATTTCACCTTCCCTATCCAATCCTCACTCCTATTTCCTTTAATGAATTATATCTTTTTTAAAAAAGTCTACACTCTTAAATGCTGTTCCCTATGTCTGAAAAAATTCTTTTCTGCTTCTTGTTCTTCCTTTTGTTCCCAGTTTAAAAATGTTCACCAAATGAACTAATTAGTAATCTAATTACACACTTAAAGCATTAGTAATTACAGGAACAGAAACTCTCTTTGCAATACCTTTTCAGTAAAAATTGTTTCAAGTTTATCAATTATCCACAAATATTGATATTGCAAAGAACTTCTTTAAAAATTATGATCTAATGAAAATATATTGAGTGACAGATTTTGAAAACCACACTTTTGCAAGTGTAGTGGTAGAACTAGTTTCCAAACTGGATAGTAAAACTATTAGGTAAAAGATCAACCAATAACCATACTTTGCAAGGAGCTGAAGTATTGTCTAAGATTATTTGCTGGTTTGGGAAGTAAAATATAACCTCATACTGGAGAGATCTGGCCAGCTCTACATTAACCCAGTGATCAGCTCCAAAGAACTGATAATAAGAAAATCTATAACTTGTATGAAAATGATATAATAGAAAGTATACAACATTATTTAGGGAGTGAATCTTATCCAGTCTCAAGATTTAATTTTAAGTTCACAGAAAGCAGAGAGTATAGATAAACAACTTAAAACACCAGAAAGAAAAGATTGAGACAAATCCAAAAGGTAGAATATTGCCAAAGCCAATGTTGCATGTGCTCACACATGTGTATGCATGTGCGTGTGCACACAAGCACACAAACACACCTGTTGCGTTGGGCAGGGGCAATATTATAGATTAACAGAGAGAAATGCAATGCATGCCTTAACTAAAACCTGGTTATAAAAAATACCTTTTTTTAGCCACACCTGTGGCATGTGGAAGTTCCCAGACCAAGGACTGAACCTGTGGCACAGCAGCAGCATGAGATGCTGCAGTGACAATGCCATATCCTTATCCCCCATGCCACAAGAAAACTCGAAAAATACCATTTTAAGGAAACAGTTTAAGAAGACTGAATACAGCTGGGAAGTGTATTAGGGAAATATTAGTACCTTCTTAGCTTTAATAATGATTTTAAGGTTGTGTAAAAAATGTTCTTATATTTTAGAGATGCCTATTAAAATCTTTAGGTGTGAAATGCAAATGTCTGTCATTTACTTTCAAAATTTAGTAAAAAGAATGAAATAAATATGGCAAAATATAAACAATATTTATAACTATCTTAATTAAAAATCTCTTTATCAGATGGATTTCCCTGCTCCTCCTCACTGAATTGACTAAGGACCTATGAAAACATGGTTGCAGATGATTTTTCATAAAATTTATCATGATTATATAATCATTACTCTACTTAAAATTTGTATTAGATGCTAGGCAGTAAGGCCCATCCTATACTAAACACTGTTCACAATAAACATTTCTTAATGAAAAAAAATGAAGCATGTGGTTGATTTCTAATACTTTGATCATTTAGTTTCTTTTTTTTTCCACATTTTTTTCTTTTATGTTGGACAACCTCTCCTCCTAATCTCAATTTATATGCTGAAATTTTGTAAACCTCCACTCAAACATTACTTCTTCCATAAAGTTTTCTCTTATACTGCCAATCAAAATAATTTCTTTATCTTCTGTATGATGAATACTCTATTATAATAAAATTGTATGCTCAATCTCTAGGTAACTATATATTTACTTGTGTCTATAATTATACTCCATATTTCTATTAAAAACAGGGATCATGCCTTTTACTCTATCTTTTCTCCTAAACACATTATTACTTTGTAAGGGTGTATTATATAATAAACACCCTTTGATTTGGGCTCATGTCAATACGTACATAATACACCTTTTATTGTATTACTTGCTTTAAGTTCTAGTATTCTTTTGTGACAAAATATTGTGAGCTTTTTCCAAATGTTTCGCAGTTTCATAAATACTTCATCACGTTAACTAACACATTTGGATTAAAGACTTCCTCAAAAAAATCCAATCTTTTATTACTGATGCTTAGTCCCAGGATAGATCTGTGCCAGAGCATAAGCCCACAGAATGTTGACACAGGGAAGCCAAGAGGGAAAAAAAAAAATTGAAGCAGAACTTTATAGCATAAGACTTTGTCGCATTGGCCATGTTACCCCAGAGAAAACAGTTAAGAGAATTGGAAATCTTTGAGCCAAGGCATTCAAAAGCACAGGAGATGAAAGGAAAACTTGTAGACAATGAAGGACAATCACGGACCAATACTCAAAATGAACAGGGTCATTGTTGTACTTTTCATTGAGTTGGCAGCTAAGTGAAGGCTCTTCCAGTCAGAGTCAGTCTGTTCATTCCTGGTAATCTGAATTGCACCAATCACATGCATGTAGAAACATTAACTTGTATTCTATGGCTTTCTCCTGTCTGCTATGGGTTATTCCTGCCACCCACCCACCGCCAGAAATGGATGTAGAAAAGAAAAAGGAGGAAAAGAAGACAAAATCCTCTCAACTGGATTTTTTAAAAAGTGGGAAAGGAAGGCAAAGCCCCTTCCCCAATCTCAGCCTCCTTTCATCACAGTGGTTTATAGGGCCCTAGGGCTGAGATTCACATCCCAGTGATCTCAGGCAAGGTAAACATTACTCAGAAAGCTTTTCAGGGAAATAAACTGGTCTCGTTTGTGCCTTAATTAACAGAAGGTCAATTTCTTCATTCTTGTTCCTAAATGATTACTCTTGCTTTAAAAAAAAAATGAATACTGCTGTACAGCACTGAGAACTATATCTAGTCACTTATGATGGAGCATGATAATGTGAGAAAAAGAATGTATATATTTATGTGTGACTGGGTCACCTTGCTGTACAGTAGAAAATTGATGGAACACTGTAAACCAGCTACGATGGAAAAAAATAAAAATCATTTAAAAAAAATAAAATTTCTTTATTAAAAATTGTAAAGAAAGTGAATAGAAACACTTCCCTTCTATAACTATGAATTACCTATATAACAGAACTTTGTGCTTTTTGCTAGATATTATTATTTTATTATTTAGTTTTAACAGAAGCTTATGATTTCTTAACTGAACTTTCTTTTTATTGTCTTTTATGCATCCTTAAAATTACACTTTCTAAAAAATAAAAATGGAGTATTACAAGTGTTTACACAGCTCTTTGCAGGGAATCATACTTTTCTTACACTATATTTTATACAATTTCCCAACAGATGTGTTTTGGGGGGAAAAAAAACACTATGATGCCCCACAGTATTTATTAAGCAGCTTATAATGTGATTGTTTAGAAAATGAGGACCAAGAAAGACTAAGCTAAGAATGAAGCCTAGGCTAGGACTTTATGCAGAATAACTGCTTCATATATTAAATCAGATTGGAATGAGGATTTAACCAAAATGCAAACACTATATAATGCTAATACTTTTCTTCAGATTATCCATGTGGCCATTTATATGGAATTAACAATTATCTGGAAGCCAAAAATTTTCATCTGTGTTAAGTAAATTTGATGATTGGCCATTTGCAAATGAAAATTTTGGAAGCATTTACACACTATGACAATTCTAATTTGTATTTGAAAGCCATGAGGATAAGAACAAGATCCACAGTGATTTTTATACCACTATGATGTTAAAGAAATAGTATTTTCTTAAAACAAAATCTCATTGTTTACTCAATAAGCATTTTAGATTGTGGTTTGGAATTTACATGATCTTTAAGTGCAGATTTAAGCTGCTGTTTATTTCTTGCTCTTTCTCTATTCTTTATTTTCTTTCTTTTATATCATTGGGGTATAATTGATAATAAAATTATATTAGTTTCATGTACAACATATTTGTATATATTAAGAAATTATCACCACAATGTCTAGTTTACATTCATAACCATGAATATTTAAATTTTTTTTCTTGTCATGTCAACTTTTAATATCTGCTCTCTTAGCATTTCCAAAAATACAATACAGTATTATTAACTACTTTCAGTATATTACCTTCCCTTGATTTATTTATTTTAGCTATAAGTTTGTATCTTTTGACAACCCTTGATTTTTAAAATTATTAATTATCGTCCAATCTAACATTTACTTCGTGTTTTGTGGTTATAAAATATTTTCACACAAACCTTGATTTGTACTTTAGGGACTATCTTTGAGGACAGTATTGTTTCTGTTCTATTCTTCTATTTTAATAGGGCTGAGTAATTAAGTAACTTGCTCAAGGATATGGCTGGTCAATACCAGACTCTTCACACATTAAAGTCCCTCTAACTTTAGTCGTTATGTCACACCTAGCTCTTCTCACTGACTTACAGACACATCAACATAAAGGCGCAAAGTCGGTGTTTAGATCCTTTGAAAGCTATAGTTCAATATTCAAAACAAACATATACTATCACCCCTACACTCAATTCACCTTCCTTAAGCACTATAGTAGTAGAGATCAAGAAGGTAAAAGCCAACTTTCTTAAACTTTGTGAGACATATAACCAATTTGACTTGCTAAAGAAAGATCTGTTCAGGGTTTTTAGCAGGTAGAAAAATGCTCAAAAGATCCATGGGACCCTTAATATAAGTTCCAAGGGTATTGTAGTTATCTCCTGGTGTCAATTAATTTTATTCTTCTTCTTTTTTTTTTTTATTATTTTCCCACTGTACAGCAAGGGGGTCAGGTCATCCTTAGATGTATACATTGCAGTTACAGTTTTTTCCCCCACCCTTTCTTCTGTTGCGACATGAGTATCTAGACATAGTTCTCAATGCTATTCAGCAGGATCTCCTTATAAATCTATTCTAGGTTGTGTCTGATAAGCCCAAGCTCCCGATCCCTCCCACTCCCTCCCCCTCCCATCAGGCAACCACAAGTCTCTTCTCCAAGTCCATGATTTTCTTTTCTGAGGAGATGTTCATTTGTGCTGGATATTAGATTCCAGTTATAAGTGATATCATATGGTATTTGTCTTTGTCTTTCTGGCTCATTTCACTCAGGATGAGATTCTCTAGTTCCATCCATGTTGCTGCAAATGGCATGATGTCTTCCTTTTTTATGGCTGAGTAGTATTCCATTGTGTATATATACCACTTCTTCCGAATCCAATCATCTGTCGATGGACATTTGGATTGTTTCCATGTCCTGGCTATTGTGAATAGTGCTGCAATGAACATGCGGGTGCATGTGTCTCTTTTAATAGAGCTTTGTCCGGATAGATGCCCAAGAGTGGGATTGCAGGGTCATATGGAAGTTCTATGTATAGATTTCTAAGGTATCTCCAAACTGTTCTCCATAGTGGCTGTACCAGTTTACATTCCCACCAAGAGTGCAGGAGAGTTCCCTTTTCTCCACAGCCCCTCCAGCACTTGTTATTTGTGGATTTATTAATGATGGCCATTCTGACTGGTGTGAGGTGATATCTCATGGTACTTCTGATTTGCATTTCTCTTATAATCAGCGATGTTGAGCATTTTTTCATGTGTTTGTTGGCCATCTGTATATCTTCCTTGGAGAAATGTCTATTCAGGTCTTTTGCCCATTTTTCCATTGATTGATTGGTTTTTTTGCTGTTGAGTTGTATAAGTTGCTTGTATATTCTAGAGATTAAGCCCTTGTCGGTTGCATCATTTGAAACTGTTTTCTCCCATTCTGTAAGTTGTCTTTTTGTTTTCTTTTTGGTTTCCTTTGCTGTGCAAAAGCTTTTCAGTTTGATGAGGTCCCATGGGTTTATTTTTGCTCTAGTTTCTATTGCTTTGGGAGACTGACCTGAGAAAATATTCATGATGTTGATGTCAGAGAGTGTTTTGCCTATGTTTTCTTCTAGGAGTTTGATGGTGTCCTGTAGTATATTTAAGTCTTTCAGCCATTTGGAGTTTATTTTTGTGCATGGTGTGAGGGTGTGTTCTACTTTCATTGCTTTGCATGCAGCTGTCCAGGTTTCCCAGCAATGCTTGCTGAATAGACTTTCCTTTTCCCATTTTATGTTCTTGCCTCCCTTGTCAAAGATTAATTGACCATAGGTGTCAGGGTTTATTTCCGGATTCTCTATTCTGTTCCATTGGTCTGTCTGTCTGTTTTGATACCAGTACCACACTGTTTTGATGACTGTGGCTTTGTAGTATTTCTTGAAGTCTGGGAGAGTGATGCCTCCTGCTTGGTTTTTGTTTCTCAGGATTGCTTTGGCGATTCTGGGTCTTTTGTGGTTCCATATAAATGTTTGGATTGTTTGTTCTAGTTCTGTGAACAATGTCATGGGTAATTTGATAGGGATTGCATTGAATCTGTAGATTGCTTTGGGTAGGATGGCCATCTAGGGCCGCACCCATGCCATATGGAGGTTCCCAGATTATGGGTCAAATCAAAGCTGTAGCTGCCGGCCTACACCACAGCCACAGCAATGCAGGATCTGAGTCGCATCTGCAACCTACACCACAGCTCATGGCAACGCCAGATCCTTGACCCACTGAGCAAGGCCAGGGATCGAACCCGCAACCTCGAGGTTCCTAGTCACATTCGTTAACCACTGAGCCACGATAGGCACTCCAATTTTATTCTTGATTTCTTTTGGAAACTTGGAATGGAAATACAGGATTTTAGAAGAAAAGTCCCCAAATAAACATACAGTTCATATGCACAATAAATCAGAGTGAGGATGTGTCCATCACTAAGAAAACAAAGGACAATATATAGAATTCTTCACTTTCACCAAATAAATTATAATTTCAATTCAACTTTATACATATGGAATGATGTTGTTTCATTTTCTCCTATTGCAGGGGAAATTCTTATAGAATAACAGAAACATGTAAAAAATATGTTCAGTATTTAATTCATAAATTTTGCAAAATAAATGCTTCCCTGTTAAAAACAATAAAGATAAATGAGAGCATTGTTAGCTCTCTAAGCTTCGTCTGTCACCTTTCTGTTCCTGAAATCACTGGAATGAGAAAATATCTTCCCTCTTCAGAGGATGTTCTAAAATCAAATTTGTGGATCAAACCCAAATCATCAGCCCTTGTTCATCAGTTTTTAGAAAACTATTCACTGTCCCTAAGGTAAAAGGGAGTTTCAATTAAAAGAACTCTGCTTTTACACTGAGATTGAATGCCAACAGAATAACATTTTAATGGTTTCTTTGCAAAATCAGAACCCTGAATGAATTGCCACTATAACATAGCTGTATAAAACAAGAGAACATCTTGAGCATAAAATATGAGGTATTTATTGAATCAACATTGGAATTTAGAATCAGATGAGGCATAACTCCTCCACTTTGGAATATGATGGAGTGCAAAACCATGCTCCCATGGGCAACAACCACAAGAGGTGGATAAAATAAAAAATCAATCTGAATCCACTGCAAAGTTGCTAAAGAAACTAGTATTTGAGAGGCCAAGATCTTGGATGAAAGGGAATCCCAGAAATGTGAGCTAGAATAATGCTTTTCTATTAGCTGCTTTTCTACTCAGGATATGTACTAATATATAGCATAGAACATGAGGCTGATAAAAATCAGTCAAGAATGCAGCAAAGAGTTAGCAAAGCAAGGCAAACTTTTGTCAAGCTCACAAAGGGAAGGTTAGATGAATTAAGCATTGCTGTTGAACAGTCATCATGATTCAATAAGCCAAAATCTTGAGAAAGGAGGTGTAGGGAAGTAATGTCAAACTCAAAGTGTTCCCCCTGATGCATTTGCTGAAGTTTTAACCAGGGAAGAGTAAGATGCTAAAAACTAAAGACAAAGTCACTAAACAGCAGAGCAGAGCTATTAGTAGCCTCAAGCTGATTAAGAGATGAAAATGAGATTCTACTAGATGGAAGGAGTTCTGTAAAACAGTTGGCATCCCTGGAAATAATACACCCAACAATATGGGGCAAAGCAAAAGTAGGACAAGCCATACTAATATAGTACCTCATTAATGTGATCCCTATGACTCAAACTACATTTCCATGTTAAACATTTTCTGTATTTTCTGTATTTTTATATTTCTTATATTCAATATTTCCTTCTCACCTGGCCTGTTCTCCATCAGCATCCCAACATACTTAACTATGGCCCATCCTGATGGGTACATAGGGGAGTTTTTCTCATCTCCCCACTCCTCTTTGCCTTTGCAACTCTATCTTCACTCCCTCACTCCCTTTCCTCATGTTCCTCTTACTTCTGAACCCAAGACAATCCTATTTCCAATCCTACCACACAACCACTAAAATTGCTCTTGTCAAAGACTCCAAGAACTTCCATGACCTTCCATTTTCCTAATAGTGAATATTTTTAGTCTTTATCTCAGTGGCGTTTCATATCATTGCAATCTTTTTAAAATATCTTACTCTTCTTTTATGCCATTTCCCCCACCTTTCTGCTTCTTCCCTCTGGTATCTTTTAGGCACTCTTCTTCACATTCCTCAAATTAATATTGTAATTTTCCTTTCCTTCAAATTTCTATGTGATTCTGGCTAACTCTTCCACTTAGTTTCACACATAATGTATATGATGTTGACTCCTAAATCTAAAGATCTTGCGCAAGACACATGCTGCATATTACAATTACACATACCAAAGTACCATTTTATTTTTCTGTTTGGAAAATTTAAATACACTTCAATTCAATATATCTAACATAATATACATGTGGCAATAAACCGATGGACATTCAAATTTTACTATCACATCCTAGTCCCTGATAGTTTTTCCCCAAAACATCTCACAAATCTGTTCTCTTTTCACCATCTCTAGTCCTATCTACTATCATTTTTTTTTTGGTTATGGTAGTAGTCTCTGCATATATACGCTTGGGATCTCCTAGTTCATTTTTCAGACTAAAGTAACAGGGGCATTCTACATCCTACAAATCTAATCGGGTCACTCCTCTGTTTAAATACACCAATTAATACCTTCCCTTAGCTTTAAGAACAAAATCTGGTCACTGTTAACCCTGCTGGTAGCATGTTATGCAATTCTTCTCCCTACTCTTTTTTCCAGTCAAATTGTCCACCTCCCAGTTCCGTAAATGAGCCACACTCTCTCTGCCTCAGGGACTTTTCCTCTTCCCAAGTCATTTATCTATTGAGCTAATTAACTCCTACTCATCTTTCCAGTCTTAGTTCAAATGTCACTGCCTTTAGGAAGATTCTCTTGACATTTTCTGGCAAGATTATGCTTATTACAATGTCCACTTTCTGAATGTTTTTCTGAAATATAATTATATATCTCCATATTTGATGATTTCCTCCATCATACATCCACCCCAATTCCAGTCAGACTGATAATTCCATGAGACGGACCACGTCTGTTTTGTTGCCATCGTATCCCCATTACAGAGATAGTTCCAAAAAATAGTAGATGTGCAATAAGTACATGTAAAATAAGTAAACATAAACAAAATAGATGCTAAATAGATGTCTAAGAAGATATACTATATAAGTTATTTGGTGCTATCAAGATGCTTGTTCACTCTTGGCTTATTTGAATAGGCAACTTTCCTCCCCAAACACTATGTCTTCTCCTTCTTACACCACATCTTCCTACTGGAAACACATGAGAGAGCCCCATCATATCTTTATGGATTAATTAGTAAGTCAGATTCCTCTCCCTCCTTTATCCCCAAATGCTCATATATGTGCATATGGGCTCACACACATATATACACAGGCACACACACACACAAACACACACACGCTCAGGTCAACATCTGGGAAAAAGAAAATGCGTTATTGTACTTTGGATGTTATTTTTTTCAGAATCAGCCAGTTTCTTAAAGTTATTTTTTTCAAATATATATACAACAAATAAATGAGTTAAAATGTAGACTCCTTTTCCAATCTTACACTGAATCATTACTGAACTGATTCATTGGTTTCCTAGAAAGAACCAATTCAAACTATTGTGTGCTTTTCTTCTGTAAGGTTTTGGTTTTGTTTTTCCTTGCAATTTTTCCTCTTTCTCCTTTCAAAAGTAAAAAAGAGAGTTCCTATTGTGGCACATGAGATTGTGTGTTCGATCCCTGGCCTAAATTAGAAAATAAGAGGTTTGAAATATTCCACTTTTACAATTCTCAATTTTCTAAGTACTTCTGTCTTCTAAATGTTTCCTAAGAAAATGCCTGGCTGCCATTCAATCTTCAAGTGACTTTAAGATTCCAGAATAATTTATTTAATATCCTGTTTACATAAAGGGAAGAATCAGTAAGGAAACAGAGAAAAAGAGGGAAACATTATCTTATCATTTGGCATTGTCGCCAGTGCATATATACTACTGCCTCAAATTATTTGGGGAAGAATAGTGAACATATAAATACTCTATATATTTGGCCTGATAAAGTTAATATTACTTTATAGATGACTGGCAACCACTGAGCTTCTTAATGTAGTTCATCAAATTATGCAATTGAAAGAAATATTCAGAAAGTATGCAGTAGTCCTGCTCTACCCACAGCTTTGTTTTCTGAGGTTTCAGTTACCCATGGTGAACCATGGTCCAAAAATATTAAATGAAAACTTCCAGATATAGATAATTCAGAAGTTTTAAATTCCACACCATTTTGAGTGGTGAGATGAAATCTCATGCCATTCTCCACCATCCTACTAGGGATATGAATCTTCGCTTTGGCCCATGCATCCCATCCTTTATTCACTTAGCAGCAGCTGGGTTATCAGATCTTCTGCAGAGGGAATCACAGGGCTTGTGTTCAAGTAATCCTTATTTTACTAAATGGTCCCAAAGCACAAGAGTAGTGGATGCTGGCAATTTGGACATGCTAAAAAGAAGCTGCAAAGTGCTTCCTATAAATGAAAAGGTGAAAATTTTCCACTTAATAAACAAAGAAAAAAATCATTACATTGAGATTCCTAAATTGTATGGTAAGAATGAATCTTCTGTTATTGAAGTTGTGAAGAAGGAAAAGAAATCCATGCTAGCTTTGCTGTCCTACCTCAAACTGCGAAAGTTATGGCCACAATTCATAAATGCTGAGTTAAGATGGAAAAGCATTATGTTTGTACAAGATATTTTGGGAAAGATACAGACCACATTTGCATAACCTTTATTACAATATACCATTATAACTGTTCTATTTTATTATTACTTATTGTTACTCTCTTACTGTGCCTAACTATAAACTAAACTTCATCACTGGTATGTTTGAGTAGGGAGAAACGTAGTAGAGATATGTTTTGGTGCTCCCTGGGATTCCACGCATCTACTGGGGATCTTATAACCTATCTCCTGCTGATAAAGATATGATAGTTTTTTTGGAGGATATTTTTGGAAGATTCAGAAAGCAAGACTATTGTTTCCTTTGAAGGTAGTTGCTATCTTTTGCAATCTTTGATATTCTAATACCAAAGAACTGCTATTCAAATGTGTTAGTAGCTGAAGGAGCAATGCTTATTTGACTTGTTCTGTGGTTCTAAAAATCTTTTTCCAGTAAAATTAATTTAATGTTTTTCCTTTTAACTTGAGGACCTTAAAGTCCGAAATCTATCATAATCCTTACTCATAATAGATAAAGAATTGATGTTATTTGAGTAGATGTTGAGTTCCCTCTAAATCACAATGATTATTTTTTCATTATCCACACAGTTTCTGGTAGTCATTGCTTAAAAACAATATCCAACACTCCTAGAATTATGAATGCCTTTTGTACTCGAATTCTCCTAGTTACTCCCTCTACAGCATAATTTTAGGAGTAATGTATGTAAAGTATATTAAAATAGCAGTTATATAAATATTTACTATTATTTCCAAAATGAGGGTTCATTGCTTTAACATTTGTTTATCAATACGTAAGTTGCTTTGACATTTTTACCTAATTATATTTCTTTCCTCAAAGACTATTTCTAAGCAAATGCAAAATTAGTGAAGTACCTTTTCAGTGTCCCCAGCAACTGGTTTTGTACCTTCTCTCCTCTGTCCAGGATCCCAGTGCCATCTGTTTTACACAAAAAGCAATTGTACTAAAAATCGCATTTATCCTACCAGTAATTGACAGCCTCAGTTGTGTCACTTCTTAAGCCTAATTCTACTGAATTAGTATTAGAAATGAGAACTGATTTTTATTCATTGTTTCCTATATGCTAAGCAATCAAGTACCTTTCAAATGATAGAAATGTGAACACCTTCTATTCTTTCTGTGTTTCCCCAGATTAATTTTCATGGATTGCAATTCAGTCCCATAAAACATTTTCAGTGATTTAAACATGTACAATATAGTATCACTCCTGAACCAGGATATTGAGCTAGTCAAAAGCACATTATATTCTCTACAATAGACTATAGCTATGGTTGGTGCATGGTTTTAGAGAGCTCCAGTGCTCTACCAAAGACATGAGTTGTATTTTTCCTGATAAAAATGCTAAAGAGAAAAAAAAATGATTTTATGTTGACATACATAAAAATCGACAAGAAAATAAATCAAGAGTGAAACAAATAAAGGATAAAAAATAGACTAATAGGAAGCCAAATTTATCTTGAAAATTAACATGGATGTTCCCCCCCTCCACCTATTCTTTTGTCAAGCTTTACAAAAATATCAGTGGTAATAGGGAAAAAAAAAAATCAAAGATGTGACACAATCTTAGAGCTTGAAACATGCTTAAGGTATTATCTGATCCAGCTCAGGTTATTTTCTGAGTTACAAAGAGGTGAAGTGGCCACAAACAAGAGTATGTCATAATACTAAATGCTATTTTTTTAATATATTTATGAACTAATCACAGGCTAATTGGCAGCAGAATGGATACTGAATTCGGGCCTTCTGAATCCCAGGGCACACTGATTTCTGGCTGGGTTTCTTTTTAACACTGAGTTCTTTTTATGTGTTTTATAGTAAACCGATTTTATAGATACTATTAATCTGAATTCTGACTCTATTCCATATTAAAAATATGCCCAAAACAAAGGCATATAATTGGGAAACAAAAAACCCATTATCTATGAAACGTCATTAAAGATATTGATTTCAGAAGACTGTTTTGCTAACTGAGACAGGTCTGGAAATGGCTTTTATGGGGCTTTTTAACAATAATAGCTGACACTTATTGAAGAAATACTACATGCCAGGTGCCATTCTAATTTATTTATATGTAATAAATTATTTAATCCTAACATCAGTTTGAAGCATATACCTCACCCAACTAGAAGGTATTTTATGGAAACTGATAGTGCTGGGTAGTCTGGCTTTCACGTATTAACAAAATACCTATACAAAATATTCCATGTAATGATTAAGAACAATCGTCAGTACACAAAATATTACTAGTAGCTCCCATTGTATCTTTCCACATTGCAGCCTCCTCCCTTACAAGAGTTAGCCTCTAACCTGAATTTAAGGTAATCATTCCTTTGCTTTAATTTATGGTTTCTCACATATATGGGAAAAGGAGAACTAGGTAGATATATACTGTCTTTGTCAATTATCTTTGATTTTTAAGATGGCTTTTGATTAACAAGGTATTTAAACTTTATGACAGGTACCTTAACTAAATCTTTCATTATGGTCAATGCTATTCTGGTAGTTCATAAATATAAAAAAATTAGCATTTAATATTATGACACACTCTCATAAATACTTTAGTTTCTTATCTAGTTCTTCTTATTTATATTTATATTATATTATTTTAATCATATTAGTATGTGTGAAACCATCACCCATAACAAAATCTACCACCTGAACAATAATTGCCTTTATCTAACCACCCTATCACTTCATTCTATTTCCCTAATATTTGAACTAAACTTTATTTGGAAATCTATGTTCATTGTTTCACTGATTTCAACTTACATTTTTTACTTCTATATTGCTGAAAAGCATTTGTGTATGTTTACATACACATATTCACAGATAAATTTTAGTTTTACATAGTTTTCAACTATAGGGACAAACATAACATTTTAGAACTTGTTTTGCAGATTCCTCCATAATGTTACATGCGACTTTCATGCATTTTAACAACTAAATAATAATTATTGTGTGATTACAACAGTTTTTTCATCCATTCTCTCACTGATAGGCAGTTGGATCATTTTCAGGTATTTGCAATGGTCACATTTGCTACTGTGTGTTAGATTGTACAGTGACCCATAAAGAACTGGATGATAAATAAAAGGTCACCTTTAGAAAAAGGATGTGACACTGCATTTTGAAAACAGTAATACTAGTTCATTCACAGTCATTATAACAGCAGTTCCATGGGTTGTTACTCCCTCCAATCCTTGGTGGCTTACATTCTTCAAATTTACTAATTTGTTTCTTAGGCATAAAATTATCGCTCTTGGAGTTCCCGTCGTGGTTCAGTGGTTAACGAATCCGAGTAAGAACCATGAGGTTGCGGGTTCGATCCCTGGCCTTGCTCAGTGGGTTAAGGATCCGGCGTTGCCGTGAGCTGTGGCGTAGGTTTCAGACACAGCTCGGATCCCGCATTACTGTGGCTCTGGTGTAGGCTTGGCAGCTACAGCTCCGATTCGACCCCTAGCCTGGGAAGCTCCATATGCCACAGGTGTGGCCCTAGAAAAGGCAAAAAGACAAAAAAAAAAAAAAATTATCACCCTTTATGGTCGTGTTTTGCATTTCTAAATTGATGATGACATGAACAACTTTCCCTAGATTTACTGATAATACATGATTCCATTTCACGAACAGTATGTAAACAATTTCTCTATTCAAATGTTTTTCTTATTGATTTATAGATTTTTTTTTACATTTTCTTGATACCAATCATTTATCAACTGTGTGTATTGAGAATATCTTCTCTCGGACTCTACCATGTTTTCTTTTTAAACACATTCAATTTTAATAAGTTACACCAACCCTTTTTATCATGAGCAATGTTCTTCGTATATTTAACTCAAGTTTTAGTAAGATCGTCATGTTTATTTTCTCTTAAGATTTTAAAATTTTCCTCTGAACAGTTAAGTACTTGCTATATTTAGGGTTTTTTTTTTTTTTTCTTTTTTTGGCAGGGGGAGGGGTTCTTTTTAGGGCAGCACTCATGGCATATGCAAGTTTCCAGGCTAGGAGTCTAATTGGAGGTGTAGCTGGCAGCCTACACCACAGCCACAGCAATGTGGGATCCCAGTCATGTCTGCAACCTACACCATAGCTCACCAGCAATGCTGAATCCTTAATCCAATGAGCAAGGCCAGGGATCGAAGCCATGTCCTCATGGATACTAGTTGGATTAGTTACCACCGAGCCACAATGGGAACTCCCTAGAATTATTTTTAATATGGTGGGTAATATGCCCCCAATCCAACATTTTGCATGTTGATGATCATTTTTTTCTAGCTTCATTTATTGAACAGCCACTCATTTTCTCACTAATCTAAAATCTGTAGCACTTACTGAAGTTTTCTACATGTGTAAGTCTATTTCTGTGTTCTCTGTTCTATCCCATTTGTCAATTTGTGTATCTTTATGAGAATACCATACCCTCTTGTGACAACTTCATAATAAATCTGGACATCTGGTAGAACCAGTCCCCTCACTTTGATTCTCATTTTCAAAAGTGTTCTAGACATTCTTCCTTCACCTGACCAATTAATATTTTTAGAATCATCACATTTTGTTAAAATGTGTGTTGGGATTTTTAATGTAATTGAATGGAATCTAGATTAACATAAAAGAACTAAAATCTATAAAACATGAATTCAAGCCATACATATTTCTCTTTATCTCTTTTCATAAATGTATGAAATTGTTTTTCTGTAAAAAATTTGTACTTCATTTGAATACCCTTAGAAAGCACATTTGATACAAAAGCTTTCAGAAAACAGAAAAAGACAAAATGCTAACTCATTTTATGAAACCAGTATTGCTCTCTTATCATAACAAAATGAAGATATTATAAGAAAGGGAATTTTATTAATACTTATGAATTGTTATTATAGATACAAAATAATAAACAAAATTGGTGAAGCCAGTATGAAAAGCAATATGATGTTTCTTAAAAAAAAACTAGCATAGTGTTAACATATGATCCAGAAATTCTACTTCTTGGTATATACTCAAAACAGTTAAAAAAAATGACCAAACAGATATCTGTATATCTATGTTCATTGCAACTTTATTCTCAATAGTCAAGAGATGGAAGCAATTTAAATGTCCACTGATGAATGAATAAACAAATGAGGTCTATTTATCTATTCATAATGGAATATTATTTAGCCTTAAAAAGGCCAAAAATTGACACATGCTGTATTTTGGATAAACCATAGATGAATCAGTCACAAAAGGGCAAATAATATACTATTTCCACCTACATGAAACATGTGGAATAGTCAAATTCATAGAGATAAAAAATTAACAGGGGTTACCACAAGCTGGAGGGAAAGAGAATGAGGAATTAGTGTTTAATTAGTATGAAATTTCCATGTGGGAAGATGAAAACATTCTGGAGATGGCTGATAGCGATGGTTGTACACAACGTGTATGGACATAGCGCTACTAAACTGTACACTTTAAAATAGTTAAAATAGTAAATTTTGTGTTATGTATATTTTACTAAAATAAAAAAATCATGTTTGCTAATTGAGATTAACAGTTTATAAAAATTAATATGCCATGGTAAATCTGAATTTATCTTAAGTATGCAAAGATAATTTAATATTTAGGAATACATGCACTTAACAGATTAAGAGAGAAAAGGTTTCTTATTTTCCTTTTTTTTTTCCTCCTTTTTTAAGGACTCCACCTGGAGCATATGGAAGTTCCTAGGCTAGGGGTCAAATTGGAGCTGCAGCTGAAGCCTATGCCACAGCCAAGGAAACACAGGATCTGGGCCACATCTGCAAATTACACTGCAGCTCACAGCAATGCTGGATCTTTAACCTGCTGAATGATTCCAGGAGTCAAACTCGCATCTTCACAGAGACAACCTTGGGTTCTTTAACCTGCTGAGCCACAATAGGAACTCCTTATTTTCCTTTTTATTTAGTCAATATTTGCTTCATGAGTTTGGAAGTCATGTTATTGACTATACTGGGAAGTTTTGATAGACATTGTTGATGAACTAAGCCTTCTATTAGAATATTATTATTGCTCATCACTTAGACAATATTTTGCTTTATATCTATTTTGATTGATATTAGTCAAGATTCATATGAATAAAATTTATTAACATTTTTACTTTTAAACTTTTATGTCCTTATGCTTTTAGGTATATCTCCTGTAAACAACTTGTAACTGGATTTTTTTGAATAGTAATTCTTATAGTATTTAACATTTACTGGAGGTTTTAGTAACTTTATATTTGTTATAATACAGATATGCTTGGATTCGTTTCTACCATCATATTTATTATTCAATTCATTATAATTTTCCTGTGTTTATTTTTCCTATATCCCCTTTTCTTTTTCTTATTCATCTTTTTTTTTTCATTTGCTTGCAGTTTTGTCTGTACTAACATGAAAATTGTACACTACATGTATAATCTTTTAGGCAAAACTTTATACAGTTTATGAAAACAAGGACTGGAGAAATTTTAAAGTTCTGTCACCCTCTGTGTGAGATATATATGATTTTCTGTCTTGATTTTACCACCCCACAAATTTCTGAGTGGTTTTTTTATTGTTTTATTCAAACTATTTGAATACATTTACACAAATATAATTTTGTAATTTTTTTCACCTGATACATTACTTTCGGAATTTTTTCCTCTTTCTAAAGTTCATCCTTTAAAAATTCCTTTTTTGAGGGTGTGTAGTTAATAATATCTTTCAATCTTATTTTTGTAACATTGCCATCATTTTGTCACTGTTTTTGAAAGATAATTTTTCTAGATATGTAATTCTAGTTGAATTGTTATTTTTTTCTCTCTGAATATTGAAGAACTTATTTCAATTATCTGGCCTCTATTATTGCTGCCAGTCATATAATCAATCATTCATTTATTGAAAACATATCTGCTTTTTATCTTTGATTCTTAAAGTCTTCTATTTGTTGTTAATGTTTAGTTTTATTTAATTTTCAATACGTTTATTATTCATTAGCCTTTCTCCAACCAGTTGGAAGATGGTTATTTTCATCAGTTCTAGAAATTTCTTTTTGACTATTTCCTTTTCCCCAAATATACTTCTGAATCTCTGATTAGCTAAATTTTGATTATTATGTTATTTTGTAAATCTATAAATTTCTTTTTATACTATATTTTATTTACCTCTATGTGTGCTGAATTCTGGATTTTTTCTTCAGGTACATTTTCCAACTTGTCAATGCTTTCTTGATCTACATCTGTTCTGATGTTTAATACATTAATTGACTTTTTAATTTCACATGTGTATTTCTATTTTTGAAAGTTCATGCTAGTACTTTTACAAATCTGCCTGGACAGTTTTTATAATTTCTTATTATTTTCACATTCTTTATTTTCACATTCTTTTTTATAATTTCTTACTATTTTCACATTCTTATTATTTTCACATTCTTATTATTTTCAATTCTTTATTTCAAAGTTTAAAATTATTTTTATATTCTCCCTAAAAATTCTACTACAGGCATACCTTGGAGATATTGAGAGTCACATGAACTTTTTGGTTTCCCAGTGTGTATGAATACTGTTTACACTACACTATAGTTCATTGTCAATAGTATTATGTCTTAAAAAAAAAATCAATGTTCATGCCTTAATTAAAAAAGAATGTTGTTGAAAAAAATTGCACCAATTTACTTTCCCAATGCATGATTGCCACAAACCTTCAGTTTAAAACAAACAAAAAAAAAAGTTTCTGTGAAGTGGAATAAATCAAAGCAGAATAAAATGAAGAATGCTTCTACCTACAAGCTTTTCAAAAGCAATTCTGCTGATTTATCTTCTGTTGACTCATTTGCAATACCTCTTATTTTCTAATATTTTCAGTGATTTTTGAGTTTGGGCTTATTTTTCTTTGACTTTAATTTTGGAAAATTCTTGAGTCCTAAACTTGAATTCCTCCACAGAGAATTTGCACTGCTTTCTGCCAGATGCCTAGTAGTATATTTAATGCAAATCTTGAATTTAGATTTCAAAGTCTCAGCAGATAGTGTGAATAATGGCCTCAATCCCAGGACTTATTAAGGCTTGTTTTTAAGAGAGGATTTTCTTTCCTAGGGCAGGGAAAGACAGATCATTTTCTGAAGCAGACCTTGTTTGTTTTGTACACATGGAAATCAGAGGAAGATACTATCCTCTGCTGGTTCAGTCTTACTCAAGGGATCCGTAATCTGAGTTTCTCAGGCCAGGCTTTGACTCCTCCATCACACATAGGTACATCACACTCAACATTCAAACATCAAAACACTTTTCTTTGACACATGCTCTTGTAACAAACATTATACATTTCCCAGTCTCTGTGGTATTGCCTTTTATTTGTATTTCTAACCCCTGTTTCATATTTACCTTAAATTATACTTAGTCGTGCATTATAAAATTTTTTAAATAATTATTTTATCTAACATTCTTAGGGCATGTTTCTTTAAATGTCTCCCACATTCCCAACACTAGAATATTTTATCTCTTGAATAGAGAAAAAAATTGTTTATAATTCAGTATGTTGTCAGTCATAAGCTGTGGATATTAAGGAAGGCATCAAAACAAATTTAACATACAGAAACTATGTTAAAAGCATTAATGGTCACAACAGAATACAGAAAAATGAGTTAAGTTAGCAGAAGACATATCCCAACTACACTGATATTTTTCCCTCATGTTTTATTCACATTAAATCTCTCAGTAATTCCTGTTCCAACTTTGTCAGAGTCTTGTTATGAATCTTATCCAAACCACAGTATTTTTTCTAGAAATTTCCTTCCACTTTTTTACCTGTAGCACTTTTAATCACACAATCTGCTCTTAAATCACTTATTCTCCGAAGTTTTCAAAATTCTAACTAAAGAATTAGTTACTCGAACTTATGGGCTTCAGTACGATCATTTTAAAAATTAATTAAAGCCTTCTTTTTGCACTAGATTAAGAGAAATTTTTAAGTTGGAAAATATTTTTATTGAAATGGATTGAAACAGTTTTCAGTGGCTTCCTTAAAGGTACTACATAACTGTCCCTTTCTTTTATGTCACAGAGTTTTTTATATTGTTTATGTATGTTTTTAAAAGCACACAGGTCATGTGCATACAGCCCAATTTAATTAATTAAACAATTAATTATTAAGTGATTCCACTCATTTAATCACTTTATGGGATCAAGAACTGAATACCCCAGTAACAACCTGAGGCTCCTCAGTAGCTGCTGTTTCCATCTCTGAAATGCAGCCAGTGTTTTGAAGCTTTATAAGCATTGATTCACTATGAATGTATTTTAAAACTCATTCAGCATGTAAATTTCTGGCTGCTTTTGCTCAGTATCATGACTGTGAGATTCATCCATGTTGAATCACTTGCAAATACATTATTTTTTCTTATTACCATTTAGCATTTATTCCTTTTTAGGAATAACTACATTTTATTATCTATTCTGAATTGACGGATATTTATCATTTCTACTTGAGAACTGCTATAGATTCAATCATGCCCCCCCCCCCTTAAGGTACATATTGAAGTCCTAATTGCCAGTACATCAGAATGAACTTTATTTGGAGATAAAATATTTATAAATGGAATCAGGTTAAACTGGGATCACCGATAGGTACCCTCCCTCATTCAAGATTCAAGTCCTTATATAAAGGGAAAATTTCAAGACAATATCTATATAAGGAGAATACCGTATGACAATGAAGCAGAACACCAGAAGCTAGGGGAGAAGCCAGGAAGAAGCCTCATCATCTGCAGAAGGAATAATCTTGCTGATCTTCATCTTGACCTCTAAATTTCAGTCTCCAGAACTGAGACAATACATTTCTTCTCTTTAAGTCACCCAATGTGCAGTACTTTGTTATGACAGTCTGTAAAACTAATACTAGGACTACTGAAATAGAGCTACGATAAACATTTCACTTGTTTTTTATTAAATATATATCTATGTGTTTCTATTGTATATATGCCTGGGAATGAAAATGTGGGGCATATATTCATTTAGCTTTTTCAGATATCTCCAAATGGTTTCATTGGTATGTACACCAATTTACATTCTTATGAAGACTACAGAGAACATGAAGGAGATGATAGTTTCTGCAGGTTTTTAAAAACTTCACCAGTTTCCTTCAAAATAGGACTACAAAGCCAGCAAAGTTTGTTCATGCTACTTAAACGTAAAGACTCACAGTGGGAGAATTTGTTAATGAGTACAGATTATTGAATTCATACATTAATCACTGCAGTTTAAGCACCGAGAGCATAAAAGTGTTATGCCAGCCTGGAGAAGATATTCAAGATTTCACAGGTCATATAAGCATATGTTTCCAAGAGATCTTTAATTACTGACCTATTTGATATGGCTCCTTCTCCCCTCATTCTAAGACACATTGGATGTGACGCCAAGAAATAGGATCTCCAGCATCCTAGATAATTTTGTATTCACACCTCCTCCCACTACCCATATCCTGCAGAGAGATTTTTTCCATCCTGGCACCTTTGTGGGGGATGTTTTGCCTAAATTACTAAAGCTCTAGATTCTATACTCTCTTATCTTCCCAAAAGGTGTTTTCAGGAATAATACTGTACTCAGAGTTGTAAGGAATCTTGCAGTCAGTGTAGGCATTTTTTTTCTCTGTCTTTTTAGGGCTGAACCCACAGCATATGGAGGTTCCCAGGCTAGGGGTCAAATCAGAGCTGTAGCCACTGGCCTATGTCACAGCCACAGCAACACTAGAGCTGTAGCCACTGGCCTATGCCACAGCCACAGCAACACCAGATCCAAGCTGCATCTGCAACCTTCACCACAGGTCACGGCAATGCCAGATCTTTAACCCACTGATCAAGGCCAGGGATCAAACCTGCATCCTCATGGATAATAGTCAGATTCCTTTCCACTGAGCCACAATGGGAACTTCTGAGTACAGGCATTTTTAATTGATAATATCCCTGAATCTTCCAATTTATTGCAACTTCGAACTTCATATGGAATCATCCTATCTTGGTCCCTATCAAGAAACTTCACTTCTTGAACTAGCCAATTTGTGTTACTACATATAAACACACTTAAAAAATAAATTAGTAATGATGCCTTAAAAGAAAATTCTTAAAATATTATGCTAAACATTTAGATTCAATAGTTATCTATGTGCCAAGAAATGCTGTTAAGTGTTTTGATGGACAAAAAAAAAAAGTCCACCCAAAAGGAATTTATTATGATCTAATAGGGAGCATATTTTTTGAAACAGACGTCACACTCAATTAACTTTACTTTCTTATGCCATCTAAAGTACATGTCTTCTTTTTTATCATTTACAACTATTTTCCAGTCCCTTCTCCTTTAGCCCATGCCATATGAAAATCTAATGAGGTTAATTTTAAAAAGCCATGTCCCTTATCTGAGAGACATCAGATACATACCATGACTAAAGCCAAGGAAAAAGCAATGTTATGCCTTCACTATATCATCAACTATAAATTTAGTAACATTTAAAAAGGAATAATATGCATTTTTGTCCACATATAGGCAATTGTCACAATTAAACTGCAAAATCCTAAATACCTAGTTAAATCAGTAATAGCTTATGCTGCTAGCCTCTGAGTGACAGTTTAATAAGTTTTTGTGATCCTATAAGTCAGAACTAAACTCTATCATAACAAGACATACACAGCACTTTCAAGAAATTTTTCGGAAAACTTTTTCCTTAAATTATTCTATGATTACCCACTTATATAAGGAAACACATTTTACAACTCTGTGCTCTTGGTGTTAAAAAATGACACTTTCAGAAACAAGTTTCTTTTCATTTTATTTATGAGAATGATGTTGCTGTGAAAAAGATGACATTTTAAGAATTACTGGAAAAGAATGATGTTCTTAACCAAAAAAATTAAGTCAAGGAATTTACATGACTTCAACAACCCCATTATTAGAGCAGAATATCCTCACTGTGTAAGATCCTATGTGATTTGTTTACTATGTTTCTTCTTTGTTTTCTCCCCTGTTACTGCAAATCTCAGCAGTGGACATTTTCCACCCTTATTATGTGAAGCTATTAACTTCTGGGTCCAAGATTTGAAAAGGATTAGGAACCAAAATAAATCACTAAATAATATTCTAGTCAGAAGTATTAAAATTTATGGTTATGGAGTCATATTTAATTTTTTTATTTTCTCTTTTAGGGGGAGTAACTTACACATTTATCTAAGGCAAACTCATGTTTGAGAAGTCTTTTGTCCTAACTGTAAATCATTTTGTTTTGTTTTTAAAGTGGTATCACTGCAGGTGAGAGTAAGGAAACAAATCGAAAATTTTCCTGTGTTTCAGTGACCTAACGGAAGTTCATCAGTCTCATATTAGACATAAACTATATAATGGACATTTGCGGGTCATTCATTTCTGATACATTTTATCTATAAATCATATTCAGGGAGAAAACTATACCGTATGGGTATAATTCGTTCATTTAACAACCATTTCCTGAATACCTTCTACACTCAGGAAACTATACTAGGCACTATAGTTCAAACTTGATTACATAAAGAAATCTTAAATTCTAAGAGTAAAAGCTATATAGAGAACTCTTTGATAGCAACTAAAAGTTAATAGCAACATGATAAATTAGTTAAAGTAAGATCATATTGAGCTAGAGAAAGTAGCCTGTGACAGTCTGGAGGCTGGCCCAGAACACATAGGGAAGCATTACTGCTGTACTCACAAACATAAACACATTCACGAATCACCACCATCAGACAAAGCTGCTCTGTTAACATGATGAACTGAGATGAAGAAGAAGAAGACGAGTCTATAATCATGAATATTGTTCAAGCCACAAAGATGACTAAGTATAACCCTGTCCTGGAAAATATGAGTGACTACTGCCCTCTTACCAACTAGAACTTAGCCTTGATGTGTACCTCTCATCTTCTAGTAAGATACCCAGTCACAGAATTGCATTTCTCTAATAATCAGGGATGTTGAGCATTTTTTCATGTGCTTGTTGGCCAGTAACAGAATTGCATTTAGTAAGGTGATTTAGTAAGATACCCAGTCACAGAATTGCATTTCTCTAATAATCAGGGATGTTGAGCATTTTTTCATGTGCTTGTTGGCCATCTGTATGTCTTCCTTGGAGAAATGTCTATTCAGGTCTTTTGCCCACTTTACAATTGGGTTGTTGGGTTTTTTGCTGTTGAGTTGTAGAAGGTGCTTGTATATTCTAGAGATTCAGCCCTTGTCCATTGCATCATTTGAAACTATTTTCTCCCATTCTGTAAGTTGGCTTTTTGTTTTCTTTTTGGTTTCCTTTGCTGTGCAAAAGCTCGTCAGTGTGATTAGGTCCCATTGGTTTATTTTTGCTTTTATTTCTGTGGCTTTGGGAGACTGACCTGAGAAAATATTAGAAAGGAATGGAAAAATACAATACCTTTTAAAATTTCACCACAAAAAAATCAAATACCTGGGAATACACCTGACCAAGGAGGTAAAGGACTTATATGCCGAGAAGTATAAAGCATTAATCAAGGAAATTAAAGAAGCTGTAAAGAAATGGAATGATATGCCATGATCCTGAGTTGGAAAAATTAATATTGTAAAAATGGCCATACTACCCAAAGAAATCTAGAGATTCAGTGCAATCCCTATGAAAATACCCATGATATTTTTCACAGAACTAGAACTAACAATCCAAAAATTTATATGAACCACAAAAGACCCAGAAATGCCAAAGCAATCCTGAGAAACAAAAACCAAGCAGGAGGCATAACTCTCCCAGACTTGAGGCAATCTATAAAGCCACAGGCATCAAGACAGTGTGGGACTGGTACCAAAACAGACATACAGACCAATGGAACAGAATACAGAACCCAGAAATAAACCCAGACACCTATGGTCAATTAATCTTTGACAAAGGAGGCAAGAACATAAAACGGAAAAAGACGGTCTTTTCAGCAAGTGTTGCTGGGAATCCTGGACAGCTGCATGCAAATCAATGAAACTAGAACACACCCTCACACCATGCACAAAAATAAACTCAAAATGGCTGAAAGACTTAAATATAAGAACTCCTTGAAGAGAACATAGGCAAAACATTCTCTGACATCAACCTTACAAATGTTTTCTTAATTATATTTTAATACCTCTATTTTTAGTCTGAACAATTGGTTTACCTCCATGTGTGGGTTTTTTCTTGCAACAAACACTAAAAAATAAGAATGGAAGGCACAGAAATTAAATTCCACTAGGAGGACAGACTAATTACCACACTGATATTTCTGCAGAAGTTGGGTGTGTAGCTGAGTGTTTAGGTTTCTCCTATTTAATGAGTGTGTGGGTGTTTCAAAACTCTATTGTATTCACATCTGTTCATAATCCAATGGTAGAACACTCTAACAAAGCTATCGTGGATGTTTTGCTTCTAATCAGTTTTATTAATTGTTTCCTTGTTTTTCAATAGAATAATTGCCATTGCTCTTTTATGCAATTCTGTTGTTTTTCTTTTTCTCTTTCCCTCACTTTCTTCCTTGCTTTTTATGTTTTGTGCCATTTTTGGCCAGTGATAGAATAGAAATCAACTTTGCCATTATTTGGCAGTTGTTGTATTCACTGCTTTAATTATTTACAGAAATGAGCTTTGATATTTAGAAGTCAGGAGGAGCTACTTTTTTTAAGTGATTATAAACAAGTACAAAAATAGAAAATCCTTATATTGATGTTTCTTAGATGCTAGCAGTGTTCTAAGCACTTTAGATACATTAATACACTTGATCTTCACAATAACTATATGACTATGTAGGTAGAATAATTATAATACTGATTTTATAGGTAAGGAGATTAAATCAATATTTTGTTTATTATGTTACAATTGTGTTTTACATACAAATAAAAATATATTTTATGATTATTATGAAACTGGAATATGTTCAATCCTCGGCCATAAATATTTCAAGCTTAGTTGGCCATATTATGTTTGTTACAACTAATGAATTTTATCACTGACAATGTGTAAATAAAAAGGCGTGGCTAAGTTTCAATACACCTTTATTTATAAAACCAGGAAATTATTTGGTCCATGGGCCATAATTTACCAATTTCTGATCCAGAATATTTTTAAAAAGCCATTATATATTCAGTTACACTTAAGTTGAAAAAATTTACTAAGTTCCTATTTCATACACTAATATTCATTTCAGGAACATTTGTAAAATGGTGATTTGTCTTAAAAGTAAAAAATTTCCTTAGAGTTCCAACTATGGTGTAGTGGGTTAAGAATACAATTTCAGCAGCTCAGGTCACTGTGGAGGTGTGGAATCAATCCCCAGCCTAGCACAGTGGGTTAAAGTATCCAGCAATGTTGCAATCGTGGTATAACAGCGTTTGTCGTAGTGGCGGCTTGGCTTCACTACCTGGCCTGGGAACTTAGATATGTCAGAGGTGCAGCCATTATAAAAAAAAAATAAATAAATAAAAAAAAGAAAAGTAAAAAAAAAATTTCTTTAATTCTTTAATTTAATGTTTATGGTAAGTGCATATATAAATCCAGAAAATAAATGTAATTTTAAAAATGCAGTATTGCATCAATTCTAAGATTCACACTTTTTAAACATCAATTACTATGAAAGCAGAATGTGTCTTGCAATATATAGTGCCTTGCATTTGAGGAATTAGAGAGTTAGCTCATTTTGTCACATTATATTGTCAACAGACCATTAAAAACACACCTGGAGTTGACCAAGTTGTTTAATACTCTGGGAGGAAGAAGGCACCCTGGTGTAAAATGGTGTTGAAAAACATTTACAAAGCCACAGACATCAAGACAGTGTGGGACTGGTACCAAAACAGACATACAGACCAATGGAACAGAATACAGAACCCAGAAATAAACCCAGACACCTATGGTCAATTAATCTTTGACAAAGGAGGCAAGAACATAAAACGGAAAAAGACGGTCTTTTCAGCAAGTGTTGCTGGGAATCCTGGACAGCTGCATGCAAATCAATGAAACTAGAACACACCCTCACACTATGCACAAAAATAAACTCAAAATGGCTGAAAGACTTAAATATAAGACAAGACACCATCAAACTCCTGGAAGAGAACATAGGCAAAATATTCTATGACATCAAACTTATGAATATTTTCTCAGGTTAGTCTCCCAAAGCCACAGAAATAAAAGCAAAAATAAACCAATGGGACCTAATCACACTGATGAGCTTTTGCACAGCAAAGGAAACCAAAAAGAAAACAAAAAGCCAACTTACAGAATGGGAGAAAATAGTTTCAAATGATGCAATGGACAAGGGCTGAATCTCTAGAATATACAAGCACCTTCTACAACTCAACAGCAAAAAACCCAACAACCCAATTGTAAAGTGGGCAAAAGACCTGAATAGACATTTCTCCAAGGAAGACATACAGATGGCCAACAAGCACATGAAAAAATGCTCAACATCCCTGATTATTAGAGAAATGCAAATCAAAACTACCACGAGATACCACCTCACACCAGTCAAAATGGCCACCATTAATAAGACCACAAATAACAAATGCTGGAGCGGGTGTGTAGAAAAGGGAATCCTCCTGCACTGTTGGTGGGAATGTAAGCTGGTACAACCACTATGGAGGACAGTATGGAGGTACCTTAGAAATCTATACATAGAACCAGCATATGACCCAGCAACCCCACTCCTGGGCATATATCCAGACAAACTTTCCTTAAAAAAGTCACATGCACCTGCATATTCATTTCAGCACTATTCACAATAGCCAAGACATGGACACAACCCAAATGTCCATTGACAGATGATTGGGTTAGGAATACACACACACACACACACACACACACACACACGTGTGTGTATATATATATGTATATATACACATTTTCCTAATCCTATACACACACACACACACACACACACACACACACAGAGTGGAATCCTACTCAGCCATAACAAAGAACAAAATAATGCCATTTTTAGCAACATGGTTGGAACTAGAGACTCTCATACTGAGTGAAGTAAGTCAGAAAGAGAAAGAGAAATACCATATGATACCACTTATATCTGGAATCCAATATAGGGCACAAATGAACCTTTCCACAGATAAGATAATCATGGACTTACAGAATAGACTTGTGGTTGCCAAGGGGAAGGGAGAAGGAGTGGGATGGATTGGGAACTTTGGATTAACATTGCCTTTGTAATGGATTAGCAATGAGATCCTGCTGTGTAGCACTGGGAACTATGTCTAGTTACTTATGATGGAGCATGATAATGTGAGAAAATATAATGTATTCATGTATGGTTAACTGGGTCACCATGCTGTACAATAGAAAAAAAATAGTGTAATGGGGAAATAAAAAATAAAATACAATTAAGGAAGATGAGGGTGACTTCTTATGAAATTTTATTAGTAGGTAAAGTCATATAAAACTCCTTTTAATACAATTTTTATAAATATTTTAAAGGTCACCTATTGAGATTATATATAGGAGATATATATACATATATATCACCTTAATACAATATAACATTTATTTTATTGCTATCTATTATGAATTTAATATATTCCACAATACTTCCTGAAGTCCTAATCCCTCTAGTACCTCAAAATATAACTGTTTTTAGAAACAGGTCATTACATATGTCATTATTGATGTGAAGATTAGATTTTGCTGGAATAGGGTTGGGCCCCTTATCTGATATTAACAGTGTCTATAAAAAAGATAATTTGGGAGTTACCATTGTGGCTCAGCGGGTTAAGAACTTGACATCTCTGTGAGAATGCAGGTTCAACACCTTGTCTCGTTCAGTGGGTTATGGATCCAGCATTGCTGTAAGCTGCAGCATAGTTTGAAGATGTGGCCAGAATCCAGTGCTTCCATGGCTGTGGCATAGGCCTAGAGCTACAGCTTTGATTTGACCCCAGGCCCAGGAACTTCCGTAGGCCACAGAATGGCCCTAAAAAGAAAATAAATAAATAAGGGGAATTTGCATTCAGTAACAGATGTGAACACAGAGCGAATGCTCCATGAAGGTTGTTAGCATAATGTTGCCACAAGCCAAGGTACGACCTGAAGCCAGGAGAGGCCTGAAGCAGATCCTTCCCCAGAGCCTTCAGAGGAAGAATGACTCTGCTGACACCTTGATTTCAGATCTCTGGTCTCCAGAACTGTGAGACAATAAATTACTACTATACTGAGCCACGCAGTTTATAACATTTTGTTACAAGAGCCCTAGTAAACAAATATTCTATCCAACTGCCTAATCATCTCTTGAAGTAATATAATAAATTAATCAGAAACAGCCCATGGGATTAAAACCCAGCATGTATCACAACTAACAATACTCCTTCTCATTGCTATGCAACTTGTATGTTCAGAAATTTTATCTTTCTTAAGCAGCTGTTTCACAATGCCGTGACATAATATTAAAAATTACAAAGAGAGTGGAGAGGGAGTCATGTATGATATACACATTTGGTAGGTTTTATTACTAAATAAAAATGTTAGTGCTCACCTAACATTTAGTGAGTATTTAAGAATCAGAATTTATTTATTTATTTATTTTTAATTTATTTATTTATTTATTTATTTATTTATTTATTTTGTCTTTTTGTTGTTGTTGTTTTTGCTATTTCTTGGGCCGCTCCCGCGGCAGAATCAGAATTTATATTCCTGGGTATTTTCATCCATTTATAAGTCATATTTACCCTATACACATAGACTGAGAATATCAGAGAAGGAAAGAGATTTGCTCAACTAAAGACCTAAACTCAATTCTGAATCAGGAATGGATGTGTTCTACTAGTACAAGATAATCTTGTTTATGCGATTAATTTTCTCAGACTTGCTACTGTGACCACAGTGATGATGATAATTTCTAGTTGGCACTGTCAGTGTTTTCCCTTGAAATCTGATGTATGAGAGTTCCAAAATCTGTATCTCTGTAAAAAAGTATGCTTTCTGAAGAAAATTATTTTAACATTGTTTTCACAAGTAAAACCTATTTGCAGAAAGAAATGGTAAACAATTACAAAGTTCTGGGAGTGGCCTGCCAATACACCTTTTGTGTTTCATGGATTCAAAGAAGTAGCAACATTAACATTTAAATAGGAAAACCTAGTATATGAACAGAAACTTTAAAAAATAAAAAGGAAATTGCTCAAAAAAGGAAAAAGAAGATATTAACATCATCCTGCCCTGAATATACAACCTACCCAAGATAATTCATTAAGAACATATCCTGTAACTATTGTGTAGAAAATACTATACATTTTAACTTCACTTTAAAAGTTTTGAAAGTTTGGAATAGCTTTATAGTTTTTTAAAAAAATAATTTCTCAGAGATTTAATGTAATTTAGGTCAAAACTTTGTTATAAAATCACCTTATCAGATTCAGTCACATTGCAAGTCAAATATGTTTTTGTGCTAAGTGGATAAAAAGTCTTTTCTCTTGAGAAAGCTTCTAATGTAGCTTTGTTATCAAATATAATATGTTGAACTAAAACAAAAAGACTGCCAATTGGAGCTCCCTTCATGGCTCAGTGGTTAATGAATCCAACTAGAATCCATGAGGAGGTGGGTTCGAACCTTGGCCTTGGTCAGTGGGAGGAGGATCTGGAGTTGCCATGAGCTGTGGTGTAGGTCACAGATGCAGCTTGTATCATACATTTCTGTGGCTGTGGTGTAGGCCAGGTAGGCAGCTGTAGCTTCAATTCCACCCCTCGTCTGAGAACTTCCACATGCTGCAGGCATGGCCCTAAACCCCCCCCCCAAAAAAAGATCCACCAGTTATTTCTCTAGGAAAAATGGGTTTATTCTGGATCTGCAGAGAATTGCAATTCAGGAACTGAAACCATAGTGAGCCATGTCTCCTGTAAAAATGGATGGGAAATTTTTTTTTTAGACAGAGAAAAAGTAAGTTGGGAGGGCCATGGTTTTTATTGGCTGAATCCTTGCCAGGAAGGAAGAGGGGGTCTTTCTTCTTCCCACTGGGCTCTGCTACTGCCATCAAATGTGAGGGTCCCCCCTTCTGGTGTTCTGACTCTATTTAATTGAGTCTTCTGTTTATTAACTTTTTAAATAAGTAACAAAATAAGGTCCTTTAACAGGCAGATTTTATTGGAAATTCACAAGTGTGCCAAACAGTCATGTTATAATTAATAAAAGTTTTTTTAAAAGGTGACATTTTTACACTTTAGAAACTTGCTTCAATATTTCTCTAGTATTTATTGGACATATTTTTTCTATTATTGGAGAGAAGCATGTAATATTGTGAATTTAGTAAAGTTCCCATTCCTAAAGTCATGTACAGTTTTTTTCCTGCATTCATGAAGTGAGTCTTTAAACAAACTGTTTTAAGTGTCATCTTTCTCTACTGGGTTTAACAGAAATGTACATGAAACATATGGCCAAACAAAGGTTAAGGGCCTAAAAATCAGATGAGCAACACAACACAGTTTTATTTACTTAAACAAGAGAAAAAATTCAGAAACAGCCTTCTAAGTGCAATGAATCAACAAAGTATTCAGAGTCAATGCTTCCTCTATTCCCTTGCCACAGTTTCAAAAGATGTCACTCAAATATTTCACCCAGAAAATGTCTACGTGTTCTCTTTATTACTAAGTGATACTAGCTCTACACTTATAGTCACAATATATCACAGTTCTGTTAGTTTGATATAAGCACTATCATTTTCAGGTTTGATTTCATTGTGGTCATATGATTAATGCTTTAGTAAGTTACACATTAAGCTGAGAATATTGCCAAGATTTTAATTCTCTCCACTGTGTTGAATGAAACTTTGGGTGAAAAGATATAATAAGTGACAAATACAAAGGCCTTGTCACTTTTCTTGCTACATAAATTTTAGTATGGAAAAGATCATAAGACTTTCTTTAAAAACAGTTCTGTTGCACAGAAGAAATTCAGTGCAATTTGTTCACTTATATATTACAGACTTAAGAAACTTACTTCTAATAGATTTCACATCTTTCCTTCACATTGTATTTTTCTTTATCAAATAGCACTGATCAAGAATAAAATATACAGAAAGAATTTTTTGTTTTGTTTTGTTTTTGCTTTTCAGGGCCACACCCACAGCATATGGAGGTTCCCAGGCTAGGGGTCAAAGTGGAGCTACACCTGCGGGCCTACACCACAGCAACAGCAATGCGGGATCTGAGCCACGTCTGCAACCTATACCACAGCTCATGGCAACGCCAGATCCTTAACCCACTGAGTGAGGCCAGGGATCGAACCTGAAACCTCATGGTTCCTAGTTGGATTTGTTAATGCTTCACCATGATGGGAACTTCCAGAAAATTTTTATAGACAAAAATATTAAGAAGCCATTTTAAGAAAAAGATACATCTACCTATGCTTATATGAAATGATTGTTGGAATAATGGGGAAAAAAAGGTATAGAGAATGTGTAGTTGACAGACTCTAAAATGGTCGTAAATGATCCTTGCCTCCTGGTAGTCACACCCTTATGTAATCCCCACATCTTCAGGTCCTATGAACAGGCACATTTTTTAAGTGTGGGTTGGACTTGTGACTTGCATCTAATAAACCAAATATGACAGACGGTAATGAGACGTCACTAAAATTTAGGTTATAAAAGATGGCCACTTCTATTTTGCTAGCAGATTCTATTTATTTTTTGCTTGCATGCTTTGATATAGCAAGTGGCCATGGTGGAGATGTCCATCAGAGAAGGAACTGAGGGCAGCCTTGAGCCAATGACAGCTAAAAACTGAAGCTCTCAATGTATTAATCCACAAAGAGGCCATAAAAAGTAGATTCTTCCCCAGTCAAATGTTCAGAAGAGTTTCCAGGCTCGGATGACACCTTAAATGAAGGCTTATGAAAAGTGTAGAAGCAGAGGACCCAGCTAAGCCATATCTGAATACCTAACCAAGAGGAGCTGAGCGATAGTAAATATTCATTGTGTTAAGCTGATTATTATATGATAATTTGTTCTGCAGCAATAAAATAACCACTACATATTTTGGTACCCAGAAGCAGAATGCTTCTACAACAATGAAGTATGGGAGTGGCTTTGCACCTGGGCAGTAGTTAAAGACTGGAAGGATCTGCAGGTGAATAATAAAGAGAGCTTAAATTGCCTTGATGAGTCTTTTAGTAGAAATTTTGAACATTGAGGGCATGTTGCTCAAAAGAAGTGAGGGACATGTTATCAGAAGTTGAAAGAAGGGGGATCCTTATTATATGTGGCAGGAAACATTGCAAAATTTTCATCTAGATTACGTGGAAAAGAGAACATTTACATGATAAATTTGATATTTAGCTAAAGAAATTTCTAAGCAAGGTGTGAAAATACCACCAGCTTTCTTATTGCTGTTGATAGTAAAGCACAAGAGGGGACAAATTCAGGATGAACTGTGGTGTCAAACATAACAGGAACCAGGACCCATGATTTGCAAAGTTATCAGTTTCTTTAGATGGCAATAGATGCCAGAATTAAGAAATGACTTCCAAGCACAGGTGTCCTGTGGGTGACTGTCATTTTTCCCACTGCCACAGACAGATGTTTTTAGAGGTAGAAATGAAGTCTTTCACTAGCTTTAAATGTGCACAGATGTATGTATCATAACCTATTTCGACTTTGAGAACAGGTCCTAAGAGGTGGCAAACTGAGTATCCAGGAGCCAGTCACTAGGAATTAATTTCTTAACTTCTAAATTTGCTAGCTAAGACCATGGAGATTTTGAAATGTAGTAAACGCATCAGAACAGTTAGCACCTTTGGAAAAATCCTGGAAAAAAAATTGATTCCAAAATGGATATAAAAATCTATACCAAAACAAACACTAAGTTACAGAGAGTGACACTCAAGCCTTGAAATCTGATCCAGGACCTTCCAACTTTTGCCCAGATGGATTAAAATTATTATGGACTACTTTTTACCTTCAATTTCCTCCTTTTGGGAAGAGGAATGTCTTCAGTTATTATCTCATGCCTCACCCCACCACCATACGTTGGATAGACAGACAAGAGATGACTTGTCTCAAGTTTTACATGTCTGCAGATGAAGAGAAACTGTATTTCAGGAGTTCTACTTAACAAACTACACTCATTCTCACTTAAACCTGACTCTGAAGATGGGACTTTAGACTTGGAGCAAATTCTATAATAGGTTGATACTCTTGAGAACTTTTGAGAAGAGGAGTTTAATATGTTTGGCATGTGAAAGTGATGTTTCAGTCTCAGAACATGAGTGTGTTAGGCAACTTCTATGCTAGCTTCCAACAATTCCAGTCTCTTGGTGACCTTGGACTTATGCAAATCCTCCCCATAAGTAATGTGCTTCTAACTAATAAAATACCTCAGGGTTGAAGGGCTATGACTTCCATGATTAGAATCACATAAAACCTTAACTTCTGTCTTGCTCTCAGACTTTCCCAATTGCCTTCTGAAATGATTCATGTGGCGAGGAGCTGGGTGAGGGTGGCCTCTGGAGTTCCACCAGCAAGGAACTGAGCCTCTCAGTCTAAGAGCCCATAGGAAACGAAATGCTGACAGCAACAGAGATCCTTCACCAGTCAGGTCTTTAGAGAAGACCCCAGCCATGGCCATGATATTAACTGTAGCTTGGGAGAGACCCTGCAAGAGTGGCTACAGCTGAGCCATGTCCAGATTCCAAAGTCATAGAAACTGTAGATAATAAATGTTGTTTTAAGTTGCCAATTTTGTGGTAATTTGTTATGTCACAAGAATAAATAAGATAGTGTTGTATGTAAATGCATGCTTTGGTATGTAGAGAAAATTTCTGAGATAAATACAGTAAATGAAAGCAGGTGGGTACCACTAAAGAGAGAATAGGATCTTTCTGGTGTGAAAAAGAAGTCATACTTTTCTATGCATACACTTCATAGGTTTTGAACTTTTTTAAAAATTTTGTATGTTAGTACAAATAGATATTATTATTATTTTTTGTCTTTTTGCCTTTTATAGGGCCGCACCCACGGCATTTGGAGGTTCCCAGGCTAGGGGTCTAATCAGAGCTGTAGCTGCCGGCCTACGCCAGAGCCACAACAACCGGGATCTGAGCCACGTCTGCAACCTATACCACAGCTCATGACAACGCAGGATCCTTAACCCACTGAGCGAGGCCAGGATCAAACCCACAACCTCATGGTTCCTAGTCAGATTCATTAACCACTGAGCCACAACAGGAAGTCCCATAGATATTATTTTTAAGAAAATTTTATACTTGCTATTTAAAAATTAACTAAGGGAGTTCTGTCATGGTACAGTGGATTACGGATTCAGCGCTGTCACTGCAGTAGCTCAGGTTGTTGCTGTAGCATGAGTTCATTCCCTGATCTGGGAACTTCACATGCCACAGGTATGGCCAAAAAATTAAAAAAAAAAATGAACTAAGAATTCATTATACATAAAACCTACCTTTTTAATTCTGTTTTAGCAAAATGAGATAGCTTGATGTGTAAGATAGTGAGTTTTTAGTGTATGAAACTTTCAAATCAGAAGGCAATCAAGGAGATCCCATTATGGCTCAGCAGTTAGTGAACCCGACTAGCATCCACGAGGTCAGTGGGTTAAGGATCCAGCATTGCCATGAGCTATGGTGTAGACTGCAGATGCGGCTTGGATCCCGTGTTGCTGTGGTTCTGATGCAGGCTGAAGGCTACAGCTCTGATTGGACCCCTAGCCTGGGTACCTCCTTATGCCACAGGTGTGGCCCTAAAAAAGACAAAAAAGACCAAAAAGCAATCAAGGTGAAGACATAGCTCAGTTCAATCACTTGACATTAAGAGCTTCAGAGCTGAGAAATCAAATCTGTGATCATTTCTATGTACTCACTTTGTATCAAGAGGAAAATATCTGAGTGTATTAAATTCTCCATAAAGATATAAGCAGCAGGTTCTGGAGTTCCTGTATTCATATTATAGCTTAGTATATATAATGAGGAACAATTCTAATATACTTTTTCACCTCATAAGTTTGATATTTTATTTATAACAATAATGAAATTCTTAACTCTTAAAGTTAACTTGTATAACATTTTTCTTCTTGGAGTTCCCGTCGTGGCTCAGTGGTTAACGAATCTGCTAGGAACCATGGTTGCAGGTTCGATCCCTGGCCTCACTCAGTGGATTATGGATCTGGCATTGCCATGAGCTGTGGTGTGGGTCGCAAACGTGGCTCAGACACCACGTTGCTGTGGTTCTAGCGTAGGCCTGCAACTACAGCTCCCATTAGACCCCTAGCCTAGGAACCTCCACATGCCACGGTGCGACCCTAGAAAAGACAAAAAAAAATTTTTTTTTCTAGTTACATATTTAACATAAGAATGAGACAGTCTCCTGGAATTTACTTCACTATAAAAATATATACTGAATACATATTGCGTGCCAAGTGTCAATGATGAACAAGGAGCTTTCTACTAACAGCAAACTTTCATTCTAGTAAAAAGGGATAGGTAAATAAACCTCTTAAGGGTATGTCAGTGTGGTAAATAGTATAGGTATGTGTAACAGGGAGGATAATGGGGAAAAAAAAACAAGCAAATAAACAAAAAACAGAGAGGCACCTATCTGGGTCTATAAATAGGGAAACTACGGAGTTTACCAGAAATCTCTTTCATGACTAATACAATGTGGAACTTTACTTTCATGTTATTTGTATTTTTATTATTATCTCTTATTTGATATTTTGACTTTTTGCTTGATAATCTTATTTTCAATAATGCACAAGCTTGTTGGCCTAGCTATCAGATTATGCCAGTAGCAAATCCTGAAAAGACCAGACATCTCTGAAATGTGGGAGCGTGGGTTGGGAATGCTAAGCCATGAAATAGGAGAGGAGCATTGGAGAATAAAAAGAAGCTATGCCAAAGGATCTAAAAGAATGTCAGAGAGTTGGCAGGGGAGGACTTGCAGGAGTGGCACAGCAGGAAATGCTCTCACTGGACTAGAGCAGATGGTGGAAAGAAAAGAAAAATTACACACACACACACATACACACATGTTTAAAAGCTATAGAGAACAGCCTGAGAAGACTGAGTAGGCTGACAATTACCATACCATATTATCTATTATTTTTAGTTTGCAGATTCCTATTTATTTCACTCAGGGAGTGCTCCTACGTATACCACATATTTTGAACTGAAGGATTTAGGGGAGAGTGGGTGAGTTTAGGAGATATCAGAGTGACTCAGTGGAAAATGAGCACAGATGCTATGGCAGACTGCCATCCCATCTTCCTGGGAGTGCACACAGACTGCTTAATGAAATTTTCTTGGGAGCTTGTGGTTGCCCCAAAGCTCAGCCCCCTGAAGTCTACATCAAGGCACATCAATCGCTTCACAGATTGACTCCATCCTAAGAGCAATTGCAGCTAAAGTTGTGACATCTATGGACACCTTCACTGGATTCCGTAAGCTTTAGCATAAAAAAATTACTCCATAATTCTTGCTTTATAAATGAAAACCAAAAATCTTTCTCAAAAACTAAATTGTAAATAGTTTATAAATATGGAACATTTGCTCCCAGCTGTCAGTAAAAAAATTCATAAATCATTAGTCCAATATCCACTATTGGTTCAATAACTTACGCAATGGAATACAATGGCTAGTGTGAAAAAAAAAAAGAGGAAACATGGGATTTTTATGGATAAAACAACTCACTTACTCATAAAGCTGTCTAGAGAGAGTAAAAATGGTAAATAAGTGAAACTAATGAATGAATTAGGGTTTGGAGGAGTATCTTTGAATTTCAGTTTTCTCTTTATACGTGCCTTTGGTCATACCTGTTTGAACTAATCTCACCTGAATAATCCTATATCCCCTAAATATTTAAATTGTTTTAACAGTGTTAAAAGCTCTTATGAAACAACACTGTAAATCAACTATACTTCAATAATTTTTTTGGAAAAAGCTCTTATGGAAATAATAAACAATTTAAAGTGATAAAAAATTGAAAATTTTAAAACCTTATCACCAATATGTAGTCGGTATTTATTTATTTATTTATTTATTTATTTATTTACTGTCTTTCTGTCTTTTTAGGGCCTCACCCATGGCATATGGGTTCTCAGGCTAGGGGTCTAATTGGAGCTGTTGCCACTGGCCTACACTACAGCCACAGCAATACATCTGAGCCGAGTCTGCAACCTACACCACAGCTCACTGCAACACCGGATCCTTAACCCACTGAGCGAGGCCAGGGATCAAACCCAAAACCTCATGGTTCCCAGTTGGATTCATTTCCACTGAGCCATGACAGGAACTCCAATATAGTCGGTCTTCAATTTAAATGATAAGCAGAAAAAGGCCATGTTGTACAGATTGTTTTGCTTTGTTTTCTGTTTTCCTATTGGCTTAAAATTCCTCAGTTTCCTTTGCTAGAAAGTGAGTTATTTTCCTCAAAATCCCATTGAAGCCAGAATAAAAGTGATAGGAATTAACCAAGCTAGATTTTCTTCTAGTTAAATTTTTTTTCCTCAGTGAACCCAATATAGCTATAAATCCAACTAACCACTACAGAAGTAGTCTAGATATGATACATGTATGATCAAAGCAATCATTGACCTGGTCACTAGGAGTCAAATTTGTGGTGAAATAAATTTAAGAAACGTAGGATGTGAATATAGTTATACAGGTAGAATAAATACATATGAAATATATTTATTCATTTGTTTCTCAGTTATGCAAATTTTACATTTTGTCTATAATGACAGCTACTAATAATAATAATTACAACTTCACATCTACTGACTATGTCACATGTGTGGGCACTCATAGCTTTGTATTAATTTTCTCATTTAAACCTTTCAAAAATTTCCCCAGGTACCTCAATATCCTCATATTACACCTATGATGAGAAAGAAACATGAGGTGCTGAGTAACCACACTCATGCCTACTAACTGAAATATTTCAAATTAAAATCCAATTCCAAAGTTATATCTCTCTGTACTTTAATATACACATCATAATTTCCTACAGGTTTTAATCAGTATTTAGATGCCTGCTAAATATAGTGTTTCTCTTCACAACCCAGGATTTGATATTTTTATATGCATGCACACAATGTACACACACACATATATATACACATACCTATAATTATATGATAAATGTATGATTAATCATTATTTCTTTAGTTTCTGAAAATTCATTATTTTCTGTATGTTTTCAGTTTTAATATTTTTCAGTAAAAGAGTCTGATGGAAGTGTTCTTTTTTACTTTTGGTCATAATAGTACTTGAAAGAGATGTGCATGGCTAGTATGTCATTATAGTTATGCCTGGTCAAGGTGAGTTCTATCTGGTGCCCTAATATGAATGGTTGCATGAGAGATTCTCAACAATGGTACATCCATACAACTGGTTCCTCAGCAGGGGAAGCAAGGTTATGATGCTAAGTGTTAAAAGCAATAACTGAGGCAGAAGAAAAAAAAATTTTAAATTTCAGACTAACATCAATACTCCCTTACTGAATAATACTACTCACTGAACTTTGCACCAAGAGGACAAAGTTCTGACTCAGGATTTAGTGCAACAAAATTTATTACTTAGAAAAATGGAACTCAGCAAACAAAACCAGCATCACTGGTTTGTCATTATTAGAAGTAAACGTCAAAACTACACTTCAAATACTTTATCCCTATATGAGGTAATCAATATTGGTGTGTGAGAGAATTAAAGCAGTTATAATTCAATAGATTTCTAATAAAAAGGAAAGCTCAATTAGTTATTAGTAGGATCAGTAGATGATAATTTCATTTTCACAATAAAAATGAGTAGTAGGTATCTCTGACTCCCTACTTTATTTCTCTCTTGATTTTTTTCTAACTATGTAGGAAAAAAATTAAGTTCCTTCACTGGTATGTAATTCTGATTTTAATACTAATAACATCCACAAGGACTCAGATGTGACAGAGACAGAATCTGGATGGATGTGGGAAGGGGTGCAAATAAAGTCATTGCTGAATCAAAAGTAAGTCCATGAAGCATATCTGAAGGAAAATAAAGCCACATTAACAACGCAATTTTTAAACTGATTTTATATTTCAAATCTACACTTTGAGCAGAGAGTAGTTGTGCAGAGACACTGAGAATTGTTGCTCAATCAAGGTCATAATCATAAATGTACAGCATCTCAGTGCAGACAAGGAAGGGAGAGAACACCTGGGAAGAGATCAGAAGGATTTAGTAACAGGAGGAAAACTGACACAAGAAGAAAATTTGGGGCAAATAAGAATTGGAGCCATTTTCTTAGTCACATCTTCTGAGGACTTTCTAAACAATTCCTTTTGAGTAATATATGCTAATCCATAGGGAAGAAACATATATCACGTTATGAAATAGTCATGTTCTTACAGTAGTTCATTAAAAATCAAATATATCAACTAGCATATCATACAATTATATTTTACAGAGAAGAAATTTCAGTGAATAGAAATTTGCTATAATGAGAAAAATTCAAGTTTTATTTTTATAAAAGTACAAAAAAGAATAAATGAGGAGTTTCCATTGTGGCTCAGTGGTTAACAAACCTGACTAGCATCCATGAGGATGTGAGTTCAATCCCTGGTCTCACTTAGTGGTATGAGGATCCAGCATTGCCATGAGCTGTGGTGTAGGTTCCAGACAAGGCTCAGACCCTGCATTGCTATGGCTGTGGCATAGGCTGGCAGCTATAGCTCCAATTCAACCTCTAGCTTGGGAACCTCCATACGCCGTGGGTGAGGCCCTAAAAAGACAAAAAAAAGACAAAAAAAAAAGAATAAATGCTAATAAACAATTATGAAAAATTGTTTCCTAAAAAAAGAAATTTTATTTAAAGGGCCTACTTTTACTTAAATAATTATGTATTAAATTGCTACTTTTTAATATAAAAACCAAGGTCATCCTTCTTGCATAATCAGAAATAATTTAATTTAGGATGCCTTACCTCTTAAGAACAGGCCCATTCCAATAAACCATCAGCACAAATATAAATCTATTCATTTAATGAAACTATTTACCTGAGATTTGACCCAAAAACCAACATTCTGCCAAGATCTTTGATCGGATCTGAACAGTATTTCAGGAATAGAAGTTTATTTTAGTTTATATTTTATTGTATTGTTTGTATTATATCAAATAAGATAAAGCACCAAGTTCCAGATCTCAATCAAGAATACAAAAGTGATCTTGTTAGAGATTTATGAGCAACTGTATTCTCAAAGTATTTCTGAGACATATTCAAGGTTTAATCTTTTCATGCTTCCTCAAACAATGTTCAAACATTCATTCCTTATGGAACACTGTTAGAACATCAGAACATTTGTTTTCTTTAGTATAGCATTTATATACACTTGTCCTAGAATGTTATTTTATCTCACTAATATACTAAATATACCCTGGTTCACCATCAATCTTATAAATTATGAGCCTAGACATTTTTTTTCATGTCCCTCAGAAATCTATTAATAAATAAGAGAAAATTTGACAGGAAAATTTCTTCTTTTATTTGTATGAATTTATATATTCTCTGAGATTAATCTTCTGAAATATTTCTCATTAAAAAGGAAGAAATATGTTCGACTAGAGAAAAATGTTTGGCTGTAAAGAAGAGCAAAACTGGAGAGAAGATAATATTTTGCATGTGAAGAATTTCCCCTTGAAATAAAATTCTACAAAGGGAAGGGATCTTTAATGTAAATTTTTTTCATATTAATTTTTGGAATTTTTCTGATGTGCCAGCATCTATCAAATGGGAACTGTAAAATTAAATTCCACTTGAACATTTATTTAATGTAAACAGGAAGATCCAAAATTATTGGAGTTTTGTTAAATATGAGATTGATCTACGCAATTTGAATCAATCTGATAATATTAATATTTTTATGTTGAAAATCCCATAGAACACATTTTCAGGTAGAGACATTGAAGGTTATTTCAAGTCAATAATTTATATATACAACACAATATCATGATGTTATTTTATTCACTGACTTTTTTAGATACACCTAAGATTGCTGGCACAATGAGGGTGGTATTTTCTTTTGTTCTTCAGGATCACAAGAGCTTGTTAAAAATATTTACTTTCTACCTCTAGGTCTGATGAGGGACTAGAAATAATAGTGCTCCAGTAACAATTAACACACTAGGCACACAGATATTAATTTCTAAATATAATTCACTTAAAGTAAGCTTACCTTCTTAGAGAAATAATTTCAGTCCTGGGGTAGGAAACTACACAATGAACCTGGAACATCTTTTTGTGTCAGAAAATAAAGAGGTATTCAAAGAATGACAGGGAAATATCGTAAGTACACAGAAGTCCGTTGGAAGAAGCTCCTGACTACCCAAGTCTGGGATAATTACAGTGTAAATAAGTAATTATATTAATGGATTATAATACATAGATCAGAATCCACTGAAGAAAACAGGAATTCATGAGTACTTGTTGATATAAATAAATGAAGAAAAAAGAAAGACATGTTCTTCCTTGTAGTAAAATATCAATTGATAAATGTAGTAATAAGAATGCAGATAGAAAAATCACTATTTGGGGAGTTCCCGTCGTGGCTCAGTGGTTAACGAATCCGACTAGGAACCATGAGGTTGAGGGTTCGGTCCCTGCCCTTGCTCAGAGGGTTAACGATCTGGCGTTGCCATGAGCTGTGGTGTAGGTTGCAGAAGCGGCTCGGATCCCGCGTTGCTGTGTCTCTGGCATAGGCCAGTGGCTACAGCTCCGATTCGACACCTAGCCTGGGAACCTCCATATGCCGTGGGAGCGGCCCAAAGAAATAGCAAAAAAAAAAAAAAAAAAAAAAAAAAAAAAGACAAAAAATAAAAAAAACAAAAGGAGTCGACTTGATCCATTAAAAAAAAAAAAAGAAAAATCACTATTTGACACACTTCCTAGTATAACTGATAATGAATCAGAAGTCTACATATTCTCAACTATTTTCCTGCAATATTACTTACAAAGGGAAACATAAATTTACACGGAGAAAACTATAGGAGAGGATTTTAATTAACTGAGTGACCAAAGTTAATGTCATCAGTAATACATCAAACCAACCACATGTGATTCTTGAAACATTGCACTGAGGACGAATCACTTTTGGGTGTGTCTGTCAAAAATGTAAAACTTTCAATCGAACTGTGAGAAAACATCAGACAAATCAAAAATGAGGACCACTCTAAAAATTACCTGATCAGCAATCTTTACAAATTTCAAGGTCATGGAACACAAGGTAAGATTGAGAAATTCTTCCAAACTGAGCTAAAAAGATATGACAACTCAATGCAACACATGATCTGAGATTTTCTGTTGTTATAAAGGAAATTTTAAGCACAATTTGTGAAATCTGAATAAAAAATATAGATGATATTGCAAGGTAAATCATTTAATTTCCTGATGTGAATTGAGGTTATGTAAAAGAATGTCATTATTCCAAGAAAATATATACAATATTTATATGTAAAGGGGGGAATTATATCCTCAGCCCTAAACTTATTTTCAAATGGTTCAAATGTGTTTGTGCATACGGAGAAAACACTATAAAACAAATACAATTAAATATTTAAATTAGGAAAATCCTGAAAAGGGGTATATGACAATTCTTTTCCTATTCTTGCAAATTTTCTCAAGTTGGAAATTACTTCAAAAATGGAAACTTACAAAAATATTTTATGCTATTTTGCTTTGAGTACTCTGTAGTTAAAGCAATTTAATTACTATTTAAATAGAGTTCATAAAATGGCAGTCAACAGGGCAGTTTTAGCTTGCAGAAGTGCTTTTTGGTTCATTCAGTTTAGTAATATAGAATTCATTTCTGTTATTTTAAATAGTAAAATTCCATATGTAAATAAAACTTCCAGCTTCTCTTAAATATTAGAAATTTGGAAACTCTAGGCCCACAATTCCAAAGACAAAAATCAGCAGATGAACAACAATTTCTGCTTTAGCTTATACACGTGCTTTCCAGTTCATCATAATTTCCATCCTCTTGCTTAAGTCATTCATTTTTATATCTAATTCCGACAAGCGTTTGCATTTGGAGCAAAGCCCCAGAACACAAGAGACAATGTGGGACATTATCTGTGCTACAACTAAGACAGATGACACAATAATGGAATGTGTTACCTGAATGGAATTGGAATACCTGAAAAAGTTTTCAGAGTTTGCAATTTGAGTTCACCTATGCAATCCCGCATAAATCATTTACATTTCTGGACCTTGGTTTCCACATCTAGAAAACTGGGATAATAACTCTACATCAATGAATTATTTTGAGGATAAAATGAGATATTAGATAGTTCCAAATTATAAATTGTTGCACAAATCTTAACTGTGTTCATAATAATAAATTCATAAAGAATTCTGACAAACTGTAATAAAATGTGCATTTTTGAAACTGTGAAATCTATTAAGATAGGGTTTCTAATATAATAAGTATTCTTATCATGAAGTAAAGCTTAGGTAACGCAGTGTTCTAAGAGATCAAAAATGTATATTAATCTCAATAGCCGCTTGTGCCACTTATAATCTAAAAAAAAAAATTATTGAGCAGAGGGTCTGTAAACTCTTTTATTAAATTCTGAATTTAATAAAAATCTATTACACTGAGAAAGAAATTTTGATTAACATCTACCAATTCTGATCCTAGAGGGGAAAAAAAAAGACTGTGAAAACTAGATTAGATAGAAACCCATAAGTGTTATGAAACAGGCTGAATTTCAACTGAAGTGTTAATTAAAACTTAAACCTATTTTGTGCTTTCATATCAATTTCCTCCTCAAGATGCTTTTTTGTTTTAGTCCCAAAAGATTCCTTTCTCTTTCACTCTTAAAGACTTGGAGACTTTTCATCCCAGACTATCACTAATTTGATATTGACATTATGATATTGATGAGGTTGTCAATAACTACATTAAAAACAAATTTTAATCTATCCAGTAATGGAAGAAATTATTCTCTATTGACTGTGTTTCCTAATGAGCACTGAGGAAATCAAAACAATTCTTCCTGCCTGATCTTTGATTGCCATCACAATTTGTCTTCACCCAAATCTCAAAACTTATCTCTGTAGCAGAAAAATAGTTGGTATTTTATTTTCTCACATGCTGGATGAAAAAAAAAAGGCAAATTGAAATTTTTTTAAAATATCATTAACATATTTACTAATGAAGTTACCATTTTTACACATTTATCAAACAGGCAATATCCTTTGCTAGTTTTCTTTCTTTTTTTTTTGTCTTTTTGCCATTTCTTGGGCCACTCTTGTGGCATATAGGTTCCCAGGCTAGGGGTTTAATCGGAGCTATAGCCATTCGAGCTGTGTCTGCAACCTACACCAGAGCTCAGGGCAATGCCAGATCCTTAACCCACTGAGCAAGGCCAGGGTTCGAACCCGCAACTTCATGGTTCCTAGTCGGATTCGTTAACCACTGAGACACGACGGGAACTCCTGCTAGTTTTCTAAAAAGAGAGTTCACTCATTTTTTTCACTTATTTCTCTCTTTTTTTGAATACAAAGCATTGGCACAGAATTTTAGAAAACTGCAAAATATAAAACCAAATAAACTCAATTGTGCACAGACACTATTAACATTTAACGTATATGCTTCTACATGTAGACAGACATATAGCAACAAATTGTACATAGGAGATTTTTAAAATTTTTCTTCAAGGAATGTATAAATAAACTACTGATGACACTGCAAGAGATGTGATGTGAAAGTGTTATTGGAAGGAAAGCAGGTAAATAACGTAAGGCCAACTCCCTGGTTCTCCAAGATCTGCATATGGGGTGCAAGGATCCTGAATGTTTCAGAGTGTCCAGCAAGGTGACACTGAGGTAGTATGTTAGGTAACAGCACACCTGAGTGCTTATGGAGGACAAGGATGTTGGATTAGAGGCTACATTTCATTTACAGTAATGGAACCAGTATAACTAACCTAAGTAGCCAAAGGAATCACTCTTCCCTATTCAAAGGTCAAGTGGTAGATCAGCCAACCTCCATAGCAGTCCCAGGAAGATCCTGCAAACTCTCCAGGGATCTTGGGATCTTAGGATCTGGTATTTTCTCAGTTGTCATGAGATTATATAAGCTATATACATATAGAAACTCTATTAGGGAAACAGAGTAGGGGGAAGGAGAGGTCTGAAAAACTCTTCCCATAGCATACCAGAACAGGGTTATCTAAGGAGTTAAAGAATCAAATTAAGATGAAAAAATTATTTTTGTAGGTTTCTTTTCCCCACCATCTCGGTTATACTGATCATATCATTAACAGAGAAAAATTTTAAACTAAAATGATTTTGTAGTGAAAAACTACAAGAATTCTCCATATTGTTCTCTTTAATATGCATAACCAAATGATTCTTTTTTTTTTTTGTCTTTTTGTCTTTCTAGGGCCACACCCATGGCATGTGGAGGTTCCCAGGCTAGGGGTTCAATCGGAGCTGTAGCCGCAGGCCTATGCCACAGCCACAGCAATGCCAGATATGAGCCACATCTGCAACCTACACCACAGCTCATGGCAATGCCAGAACCTTAACACACTGAGCAAGACCAGGGATTGAACCTGCAACCTCATTGTTCCTAGTCGGATTAGTTTCCACTGCACCACAATGGGAACTCCCAAATGACCCATATTAACACATCATCATAGTCAAGTTCAACTCGTCAGAACTTTCCTGCAAATGTGATAGCACAAGTGATGTTATTTATTCTACATCATAAAAATTGGTTAATTGACCTTATAACATGAACGACCACTTTGTATAAATTAAAATACTTATAAAGACTATTTATGGAGTTCCCATTGTGGTGCAGCAGAAATGAATCCGACTAGTAACCATGAGGCTGAGGGTTCCATCCCTGGTCTCGCTCAGTGGCTTTAGGATCTGGCACTTGCCATGAGCTGTGGTGTAGGTCACAGATGCATCTTGGATCCTGTGTAGCTATAGCTGTGGTATAGGCCAGCAGTTGTAACTCTGATTCCACCCCTAGCCTGGGAACCTCCAAATGCCAAGTGCAGCCCTAAAAATAAAAAAAAAAGACTATTTATAATACTCTCTCTTCATTCCAGTAAGAAATCAACTCAAAAGCTCTTGAATTACAACTAATGGAAAAAATATATATCATATTTGGAACTAAAGCTCTATTCTAAAGACATCTGGGTCTTCTCTGAGGGAAAGCATTAAGCCTACTTATTATTTATATGGAAGATCTATTCCCAGAAGAAGAAAAAGGCACTTATTTAAAGTTAAAGCAAGTTCTTGGGTTTTATCAACCACAAGTAGCTTAATAAATTCAATTGTTTAACCAATAAAGTTCAGCTTTATATTCCTATAAAAGAAAGCATGATTTTTTGCAGCTTAAGATTTTTAATATTTCATAATATGAATAGTATTTATTAAGTGCTTATCTTTTCTTGCTTTCACTAATCGAAGAAAGTTTAATTTAGGAAAATAATATACTATATAACAAGAATCCTGGATCACAAATGCATCTGAGTTGCACATTTTTATATGACCCCATACCCATTAATTTCACACAATGCAAACTGCAGAAGAACCTAGAGACACAGTGCTAGAAAGAACAGGAACATAATCCTTAACTTCACGGTGCTGATATCCCAGTACAGCAGACATGTATATACATACATACATATACATATATACATATGTACATACATACCTACAGAATACTTTATGCTTATACTAATGGCATATTATGTAACTTAATTTGTACCAACCATTTTAATGAGAATGGTGAGAAACACTGGGAAACATGTTTTTAAAATATGATTGAAGGCATAGGAATGCTGCAGTGTAATGAGAACTACAAAGCACTGAAATAAGAGAAAGAAACAAAAATAGTTTAATGTAGCATTTGGAGCATCTATTCCATAGGGAACATCTGCCATTTCCTGAAGAGGCAGATAAGAGGCTGAGATATTGAGAAGTAATTTTGGCAGGCTCCTGGGGTTGGAGGAAACACTGGAATCCAGATATACTAAAGAGAGAAATCTTTATTAATCCCTGATATTTTGTGTTGAGATGATAAAAATACTGTATCCTAAAAGAGAAGTCAGCAAGTGTTCTACATAAAGGTCAGGGTAGTAAATATTTTAGGTTTTGTGATACATACTATCAGTAACAATTACTTCTATCTGCTTTTATGGCAGAAAAGCCATTACTGACAATTCATAAATAGATGGGCATCATTGTGTTTCAATAAAATCGTATGTATAGAAAGAGACAGCAGGCCAGATTTGACCCTTATCTGTAGTGCTGATCCTGCCCTAAAGAAAAGGTAAACCAGAAATATACCAAGCTGAAAAGGAAGAGCTTAGGGCTCAAATTATATTATTCTTTATAATTAGATTAAAGTAAGAATGGATTTCTGGCAACCATGGCTACTTTTAAAAATCAATCTTTAATCATGTCAAATGGAAGATAATGATACCTTGACCTCAAATTATTTCTAAAGTTTTTTCATATACCTTGTAGTCAACTGAAAGAAAAATGAAGTCCCACAAGAAGATAAACTAAGAATGAACGAAAGAAAGAGAGAGGAAGAGAGAGGGATGGATGGAAGGAGGGAGGAAGGAAGAAAGAAAGAAAAATTCCACAATAACTCAACAGTTTTTGAGACATTGATTAACTCAGCCTAAAATCTGTGCAGAAATTTAAAAGGTCAAAGAAAGAAAAGAGGCTCCTGAATAAGAAGAATAAGAGATAACAGATTGTCTACCAAATACTATTTTTAAAATAAAGTATTGGCTAGAGTACAAATCAATATGGTGGTGTAGAAAGACCCTGAGCTCATCCCCTCCCATGGACACATCAAAAGACAACCACATATAAAACAATGTTCTCCAAGAACCTGAAGGCTAGAACAGATTTTCTACAACACAGGATATAAAGAAAAGGCTACACTGAGATGTCTAGAAGGGCCAGAAGTGGTCTAGTCAGAATACCTCCCTGACTCAGTGTGATGACCCACAAGCAGGAGGGACACCACAACTGTGGAGGTGCCTTCTGAGGAGTGAGAGGTCTGAGTGCAATCCCAGAGTACCTGTACCAAGAAGATGAGCCCCCATAACATCTAGCTTTGAAAACCAGCAGGGTTTATGTCTGAGAGAGCTAAAGGGCTATGGGAAACCAAGACTGCTCTTAAAGGCCTCACATACAATCACACGTGATCCAAGTCCTAGCACAGAGGTAGAAGACTAAAACGCACTGGATCATAGGATAAGGAGATTCATTGACTAATTGTAGAGTGTGTGCTAGAGGGCAGAGGGGCAGGGATCTAATGAAACTTTCTCCAGGAAAAGAAGCACTGGTGGAATCCTTGTGTTTTAAATCTCCTTCAACCTAGCTGGTCCAGCGCTGATGGGTACCTTTTCCAACACTCTCCATCAACCTGGAAAAATTGACACTAATAAAATAACAATAGAGGATTTTAACATCCCATTTATATGGATAAGATCATCCAGACAGAAAACCAAAATGAAACACTGGCATTAAGGACACATTAGACCACACATATTTCAAAGATATATAGAATATTCCACCTTCCACCCATGCAAACAGTAGAATGTACATTCTTTTCAAAGGCACAAGGAACACTGTCTAGTATAGGTCACATGTTATAACAGAAAATAGGTCTCGACTAACTTAAGAAGACTGAATTGCAGCAAGCATTTTCTGACCACAGTAGTACAAGGCTAAAAATCAATTACAAGAAGAAAACTTTCAGAAATACAAGCTTGCTGGGGATAAACAACATACTTTTAATCAACCAATGGGTCAGTGAAGAAGTCAAAAAGGAAATTAAAAAATATCTGGAAACAAATTAAAATGAAAACACAGACTTTTGAAATATGGGACATAGCAACAGCAGTTCTAAGAGAGAAGTTCAGAGTGACACAATTCTACCACAGGAAACTAGAAATATCTCAAATAAACAGCTAAGCTTACACCTAGAGAAACTAGAAAAAGAAGAAATACAAAGCACAAAGTTAGCAGAAGGAAGGAAATAATATCATAGTTGAAATAAATGAAATAGAGGCAAAAAAGGAAAAGATCTATGAAATTAGAGCTGATTCACTGAAAAGATAAATAAAATGGATAAACCTTTAGTTTGAACTCAAGACACAAAAAAAGAGAGCCCAAATAAATAAAATGAAAAACGGAAGTTATAAACAAAGCCACAGAAAGAGAAATAATCATAAAATATTATAACAAAAAATAATTTATGTACTAACATATTGGCAACCTAGAAGAAACAGACAAATTCCTAAAAAGGTACAATCTCCAAGACTGAATCAGGAGAAACAGAAAATTGGAACAGACTGATCACTAGTAACGAAGCTGAACCAGTATTTCAAAAAAAACCCAAAAAATTTTCCAACTAATAAAAGTCCAGGACAATACAGACTCACAGACTTTTCTAAATGTATAAAGAGCTAATGACGATCTTTCTCAAATTATTAAAAAAAAAAATTACCTACAAGACTGACATTACCCTGATACCAAAACCAAATTAAGACACTAGAGAAGCAGAAAATTACAAGTCAATATCACTTATGAACATAGATGCAACACACACACACAAAAATACACACAGGAATATTACTCAGGTGTGAAAAAAAAACAGAATAAAATATTGCCATTTGGGACAACAAGGATGGACCTAGGAGGTATTATGCTAGGTAAAAAAAGTCAGAGAAAAACAAATGCTATTAAGATTTCACATATATGTCATACCTAAAAAACAAAAGAAACAAACAAAATAAAACATAAACAAATTTATAAATGCAGAGAATACACTGGTGGTTGTGAGAGAGCAGTGGGGTTTTGAATTGGGCAGAATTGGTGAAGGAGATTAAGAGGTACAAATTTCCATTATTTGGAAGCACAAAAGACCCAGAATAGCCAAAGATATCCTGAAAAAGAAAAGTGGAGCTGGAGGAATCAGACTCCCTGACTTCAGACTATACTATAAAGCAACAATCATCAAAACCATATGGTACTGGCACAAAGACAGAAAGAGAGATCTATGAAATAGGATAGAAAGCCCAGAATTAAACACATGCACCTACAGTCAACTAATCTATGACAAAGAAGGTAAGAATGTACAATAGAAAAAAGACAGTCCCTTCAATAAATGGTGCTAGGAAAACTGGACAGCCACAGGTTAAAAAAAAAAAAAATGAAATTAGAATACTTCCTAACACCATACACAAAAATAAACTCAAAATGGATTAAAGACCTAGATATAAGACCAGACACTATACAACTCTCAGAGGAAAACACAGGCCAAACACTCTCTGACATAAACGACAGCAACATCTTCTCAGATCCATCTCTTAGAGTAATAACAATAAAAACAAAAATAAACAAATGGGACTTAAAAGTTTCTTCACAGCAAAGGAAATCCTAAACAAAACAAAAATAACCCATAGAATGGGAGAAAATATTTGCAAGTGAATCAACTGACAAGGGATTAATCTCCAAAATTTAGAAATACCTCCTACTGCCCAATACCAAAAAAATAAACAACCTCATCCAACAATGGGCAGAAGATCTAAACAGAAGATTTTTCCAACGACATACAGATGGCCAAAAAACACATGAAAAGATGTTCAACATCACTCATTATTAGAGAAATGCAAATCAAAACCACGATGAGGTACCGCCTTACACCAGACAGAATGGCCATCATAAAAATGTCTACCAACAGTAAATGCTGGAGAGGGTGTGGAGAAAAAGGAACCCTAGTACACTGCTGGTGGGATTGTAAATTGGTGCAACCACTGTGGAAAACAGTATGGAGATGCCTCAGAAAACTAAAAATAGAACTACCATTTGATCCAACAATCCCACTCTTGGGCATCTATCCAGAGAAAACCACGACTCGCAAAGACACATGCACTCCGATGTTCACTGCAGCACTATTTGCAATAGCCAAGACATGGAAACAACCTAAATGTCCATTTTCAGAGAAGTGGATCAAGAAGAGGTGGTACATATACACAATGGAATATTACTCAGCCATTAAAAAGAACAAAATACCAGCATTTTTAGCAACATGGATGGACCTAGAAATTATCATGCTAAGTGAAGTCAGCCATACATCAAATGCTTTCACTGACATGTGGAATCTGAAAAAAGGACAGACTGAACTTCTTTGCAGAAAGATACTGACTCACAGACTTTGAAAAACTTATGGTGTCCAAAGGAGACAGTATAGGGGTGGGGGGATGCGCTGAAGGTGTGGGATGGAAATCCTATAAAAATGGATTGTGATGATCACTGTACAACTATAAATGTAATAAACTCATTGAGTAATAAAAAATAAATAAACATCTCTTTCAAGATAAAAAAACAATTACTTATGATAGAATGTGATGAAAGATAATATGAAAAAAGAATGTAATATATATATATATGTATAACTGGGTAACTTTGCTGTATGGAAGAAATTGACAGAATATTGTAAAGCAACTATACATTAATAAAAAAATTTTTAAATAAAAAAAAATACAAACTTCCAGTGAGAAAGTAAACAAGTCATAGGGATGTAATGTACAGCATTTGAAATATGTCAATAATATTGTAATAACTTTGGTGACAGATGGCTTACTAGACTTATCATGGTGATTAATCTATAAATTATATAAATGTCAAATCTCTAATATTGTACACTTAAAATTAATATAACATTGTATGTTAGCATTACTTAAATAAAAAGTACAAAGGATTATTTTTAATAATATAAAATAAAAAATGAGTTCCCATCGTGGTGGCTCAGCAGTAACAAACCTGACAAGTATTCATGAGGATGCAGGTTTGATTCCTGGCCTTGCTCAGTGGGTTAGGGATCTGGCATTATTGTGACTTGGTGTAGGCCAGCAATTGCAGCTCTGATTCGACCCCTAGTCTGGGAACTTCCATATGCTGCAGGTGCGGCCCTAAAAAGCAAAAATAAATAAATGAAATGAAGTATTAAAGAGTGTTCTATTGAAGCAATGTTAGACAAGTAGGCCAGTGGAACAGAAATAAGAGCCCGGAAAGAAACCTATGTATATTGATAAATTGTTTATGACTAAGAGGATGTGTATGATAATCTCAAGAAAATGAATTTCGGGTGAATTGTAGCACTACATGTAAAAAGAAGGATGAGAATCTTCTTGAATATAATATATGAAAATATCACGATTTAGGGGAGGAAATATTTCTTTATAACGTATGAAAAATACAATACTTACGGGAAATGATTGAAAAATTGAACCACTGGTTTGAATCACATGAGATTGCTGCCATTTGAGCATTTTTTTTTTTTTTTTTTTTTTGTCTTTTTGCCATTTCTTGGGCCGCTCCCGCGGCATATGGAGGTTCCCAGGCTAGGGGTCTAATCGGAGCTGTAGCTGCCAGCCTACGCCAGAGCCACAGCAACGCAGGATCCGAGCCGTGTCTGCGACCTACACCACAGCTCACGGCAACGCCGGAACCTTGACCCACTGAGCAAGGGCAGGGATCGAACCCGCAACCTCATGGTTCCTAGTCGGATTCCTTAACCACTGCGCCACGACGGGAACTCCCCATTTGAGCATTTTTGACAACAGAAAACACAATTTCATAAGGCAAATATTGTGCATTATAATTAAAACCTTATTTTCATTAACAAATACCATTAAACAATGAAAATGCAAGCCACAGAATAAATAAAACTGAGAAATATCTCATACTCAACATGATGTCCCCAAATAAGCAAGAAAATTCTGAATATCCCAAGAAGTAATTGGAAAAGAAACTTGCACAGGCGCATCAAAAAAATCTATGCACATGGCCAATTGTGTGATATATTATAAAATACAATTATATTAATTAGTCATCAAGAAAAGGAAAATTAAGAAGCATAATGAAATATAACTCTATACCCAGAAGAATGGCTAAAATGGAAAATATCAGTAAAGTTTTAGAACAATGGAAACTCCCTTATATTGCTGTGAAATTCAAAATATTAACATCACATTGAAAAATATATCTGTGTGACTGGGTCACTTTGCTGTACAGTAGGAAAATGACAAAATACTGTAAACCAACTATAATGGGAAAATAAAAAATCATTAAAATTTTTTAAAAATAAAAACAAAAAACTTGATTTTCACTGAAAAAGTTGATTTTATTTTGAAAATAAATAATAAAATTCTACAATAGTAGGCATTAGAAAGCCAATAACTTCAGGAAAACCAATCCAAACTGTGTGATCCGTGTGATCCCTTCTTAGAATCCTATTTCCTTGGGCTATTCTAAGAAATTATATTGCCTCCTTTAACTAATGGTTTTAACTTAGAAAGGAAACTTAATGCTAATTTTACCAATTAAGTCAAAGTAAATTAACTCTGTTGCTGGGTATATTTTAGTAGTTTATGTTTGATAGTTTTTCATACGGTCTTCTAAATACCCCCATTTTAGGCTTCATTAAAAAGTATTTCAGAAAACAAAATGAGAAACATAACAAATAATTCCTTTTAAATTGTCCTTGAAGAGTGGAATGTAATTTGGTCTTAGAACTTAGGAAAGTACTCCTGAGAGAGTCATAGACATCCTATAGCAGATGAATTGAAACATTTCAAGGTTTCTGGTTTGTTTTCACAGTGGCCCCGACAGTTTTAATACAATCATTTTTAACTCTCTGTTAACTTGTCCCATGTTAGCAGATTTTGATTTTTTGTTGTTGTTGTTGTTGGTCTTTTTGCCTTTTCTAGGGCCGCTTCCCGAGGCATATGGAGGTTCCCAGGCTAGGGGTCGAATCGGAGCCATGGCCACTGGCCTATGCCAAAGCCACAGCAACGTGGGATCCGAGCCGTGTCTGCGGCCTACACCACAGCTCACGGCAACGCCAGATCCTTAACCCACTGAGCAAGGGCAGGGACCGAAACCGCAACCTCATGGTTCCTAGTTGAATTCGTTAACCACTGTGCCATGACGGGAACTCCGATTTTTGAATCTCTTAAGAGAAAAAGCTAAAGCAAGTTCTACAAACTGCATTTAGGTCAGAACCTGGGATTTAACTATAGAAAGTGTTTACATTTTTTTGAGCTAGGGCTTATGGTGCAAGTTTTACTAAAGAGTTTGGCAATATATGCATGCTACTCTGTTAGCTCTAAATTTTAGCTTCTGACAATAACTTTTCACCATAAAGGTTTATATCCTAGAGTGAGAAAGTCTAAATAACATGCAACAAAAAGTGATATAAAAGCAAACACAATTTTGAAATCTGACTAGGCATAACCTATTTCTCACTTTTTGCTAACTCAGTATCACTGGCTATTACTTATTCAGTTAGTTAAAGCACACGGCTTGATAAAGTTAAAGTTCTTATGGAATCCAGTTATTTTTCTACTTTGCTCTAGTCTCCAATCTCAGCTGCCTACAGAGAAAATTAGAATATTTAATCATAAGGAACAGAGGGTTGGGAGATATAGATAGAAAGCTGTAGATATATAAAGAGACGGCTTATGTGATTATGGACTTGAGATGTCTTATGATCTCTTACCTATAAGCCGAAGATCCAGGAATGCTGGTGTTGTAGCTCCTGTACAGGTTCAAAGGCCTGGGAACCAGGAGCACCTGTGGTGTAAGGACTTGTTCAAGGGCACAAGAAGAGCAATATCCAACTCAAGCACTAAAGTAGAAAGAATCCTCCATTCCTCAAAGAATTGGATGACCCCATCCACATCAGGGAAAAGAATTTGCTTTACTTAGTGTACAGATCAAATACTAAAGTCTTCCAAGACCACACTCACAGAAACATAGAGAAATAACACTTAACCATATATCTGAGGCATCCTATAGCGAAGTAAAGTTGACCCCAAAATTAACCATCACAAAATGGGTTATAGAGACCACATTAGTTTTTTAAGATTAAATCAAATGAGGTAATGTATGATAAATTGTTTTATATGTAAAACTTTATGAAAAGATTACTTTACAGTATGAAAGTACTTTCTAGGTTTTTTAAATGGCAGATTCTCAGGGTGAGGCATGATGTCAATGTATCCACCCAGAAATAGGATAATTTCTGCCATTTTGCTAAAATGGTCTATGTGGGTGAATGAATTATGCTAGATATAAATATAGTAACTCATTTTTTTCTGTGAACTAAATATAGATTCTCAAGTTTAACTGACATTTTGATAGATGTGTAGGAGAAAAGGGTAATATGTTTTAAAAAGCTTTTATTTGCTTATCTCTTCATATTTAATTGGGTATAACTGTATTATCAGTACACATTACAATGAAAGATCATCATTTTCCATTTTTTTAGCATATATCATTGATTTTACTTCGTGGTAGCACATGCATTTATCCAGGTAATTTTTTCCTAAAGAACTAAGAAAGAACTCATGAAAACATTTAAAACATAGTTAAGAGAAGGGAAATCCAAATCAATGTTTTCTATCATATGTAAAAAAAAATTATGTGGTGATAAAGTGAATTCTATTAAAACTGATCTTAGCAAAATATGAGAAAATGGCATATAAGAGGTAAAGAGGAGAATCAACAGTGGAGAAACACTGGAGCAATGGTGTGTGAAATGGCACTGAAAAAAATCACATTCAAAAGAGAGAACAGTGAGAAAGATGTGGAAGCCATTTAAAGAAGATACTAAGGAAGAATAACAGACAATGAGAAGCTAACATATAGATAAAACATTTTCCTGAAACAGAAAGAAGACCAAATGGAAAATTAATAATATACAGGGTAATACTAGAAATATAAATATTCCTAAACTGTAAGATGAAAGGAGTTCATCACATAAATTTAATCATTAGTAGGTGGCACCTACATTATAATGTAATAGTCACTAAAGTAACATCAGAGAAAGACAATGTGTGTTATCACATGTGGAATATAAAAATAAAACAAATGAATGAATATAAAAAAATAGAAATAAACTCACAGATACACAGAACAAACTAGTGGTTACCAGTGAGGAGAGGGAATGAGAGAGACAAAATAGGGTTAGGAGATTAAGAGGCACAAACTATATGCAAAATAAATAAGCTAAAGGGATATATTGTACAGCACAAGGAATATAGCCAATATTTTATAACAACTTGAAAGGGAGTATAATCTGTAAAAGATATTGAATCACTGTGAAACTATTATAATGCTGTAAATCAACTATACAATTTAAAAAATAATTACTAAAGTATTTGATATATTAAGAATGAATAGAATTATTTAGGTAAAGAGAATATCTGTTAAATTCATAGGTTAAAAATAATAAAAGTATTATAAAAGTAATAAAAGTATACAAAAGTAAATGCCATCAACAGTTGTTTTCCACACAGCTTTCCTCAAGTCACTGTGGAAAGCAGTATGTAGATTCCTCGAAAAATAAAAATATAGCTACCGTATGATCCACAAATCCACACCTGAGTATATATCCTAAGAAAAGTAAAATGCTAATTTGAAAAAATACACACACTCCAATGTTCATAGCAGCATTATTTACAATAGCCAAGATATGGAAGAACCTAAGTGCCCATCAACAGACAATGGATATATATATATCTGTGTGTAAAGGAATACAACTCAGCTATAAAAAAAGCATGAAATTTTTCCATTTGCAAAATTGTGGATGGACCTGGAAGGTATCATGCTTAGTGAAATAAGTCAGACAGATAAAGACAAATATTCTCTGTGGAACCTTATGAAAATAAAACAAAGTAGTGAATATAACAACAATAACAATAAACAAAAAAAAAAAAAAAAACAGACTCACAGATATAAAGAACAAACTAGTGGTTTCCACTGGGAAAAAATGAAGGTAAGAGGGGTAATACAGGGGTAGGGGACTAAGAGGTACAAATTGCTATGTAGAAAATGAATAAGATACAAAGGTGCATTATATCGCACCAGAAATACAGCAATTCTTTGTATTAAGTATAAATGGAGTATAATCTGTAAAAATTTTGAATCACTGTGTTATGCACCTGAAACTAATGTAGTATTGTAAATCAACTATACCTCAACAAAATAAAAATAAAAATTGTCAGGAATAAAAAAATGTAAATGACAGTAGATGTCCCCTAAATCAAATAAATATGACCAGAATAGACATATAATCGAGTAATAATGTGTATGCAAAAACTTCTAGTAGAAAATAGGGTATTCTCAGAAAGATGAGAGTACTGAAGGTAGGGTTTCAATTATCCCCAAAATAAATCTAAAACTTTAAGATAATCCCAATTAAAATCCCCATAGGCATCAAAGAGATCTATTCATTTATTTTTTGGCCCATTTTTTATCTCCCAACAGTTATTTACTGTGTATTACTCTGTGCCAGGCACTGTCCTAGAGTTGAGAGAGAAAGTGGTAAAAAAGAAGACAAGAATCTCCCTTTCATAAACTTATAGACTATCACTAGAAAAGAAGTAATAAGTAAATAATCCATTGACATAAATGGGGCAGAAAAGTGTAACACTTTATTAGGGCAAACAAGAAAGGAGTCTTGGGGGATTAAAGAAAGCCATGCTGAGATGGTGATGCCCAACTTGAATACAGAAAGATAAATCATAACTTAACAAAAAATATAGGAGAAAGATGCAAATTAATGGAATTGGCCATGAGGAAATTGAATATAATTTATGATAGTGTTTTTAATATGTTAGCTTTTCTAATTGAAATATTCTTCTTAGCCCATTTTAATTACTGCATAAGTACTTATAAATTGCCTTGTCCATACCATAATAAAAGCAGTGAAAATATATCAAAGTTTAATCACCAGAAAGATCATGTAGACATTTAGTTACAAGAGATCCATGAAAAAATTATTAGAATTTAAAAATTTAGAGAATGTTTTCCTTTGCCTCTTCAAATTCCAATTAATAATGCATTGGTAAAAGATAGTTTATAATATCTTTTGAAGAAAATATAAGAAAAAGACTAAATTATTTGCGTGTATTATTTTGAATGATATATGAAAATCAGTTTTTATGAAGGTCTAGGAGAAATAACAATAAAATGAGAATATTTTAAAATCTGAAAAAAATATTAGCACAAAATGAATGGTTCTTAAACTCCTCTTAATTCAACATAATTTGTAATATATCATGAACATTAATTTAAATTTCTAAGAATGGAGCCATAAAATTATTTGGCATCATAATAATTGAGGGAAATTATCTTTTCTATCTAGCTATAACTCAGGTGTATGTGTATAAATAGATACATGTATACAATTCATATTTGTGTGTATATATCCATTATATTCATTTTATATATTCCCACATATTAATATAGGCATATTTATTTTCTGAATATTAACTAACTTTCTTTAAATTCAGATTAGCCTGTATCAAAATCAATAAAATGAGCTAGTTTTTTATCCTTCTTGAGCACAGTTATGAAGCCAAAAGGAAAAATACAAAACCAACAAATTTCCTTCATTGAGGAAAAAATAAATAATTCACACAATTATCAGATTCATACCCTATCTGAATATTACTGTGTCCCTCAAAGAGGTACTTAATCTGAAAGAAGATTTAGTAGTGAACAAATGAGTAAAGAACTGAGTAGAGAATAGAGTGTTATTAGATCCCAAATTCCATTTGACACTCTTTTTCAACAGATGTCCTTAAATACTAAGTTACAAATGAGAAATTACCTTAAGTACAAACATCTATGAAAAGAATTTACTAAAGTCTACTCCTATAGCTCAGAAATTACTGAGACCAACTGATTCCAGCACAAAAGTCTTCTCTGAAAATAAAGAATATAGCAGCCCACCAGAACAAATTTCCCACCACTCAAAATGCTCTTATATAGAAGAGCAATTCATAGTCCAATTTACTTTTGTAAATGGAATAGTATAAATCATCCTTATTTCCAGACATACAAAAAGTACAGTGGAGCCAGCATCCTATAAGGAAACAGCAATGACGTTTATAGAATACTGTTATTATTAATTGGAATTTGAATACTATTAACATAGTCTTACATAAGAAACTTTGAAGAGTCCCCACTGTGATTCAGTGGGTTTAAAACCTGATATAGTGTCTATGAGTATGCGTGTTCAGTCTTTGGCCTCACTTAGTGGGTTAAGGATCTGGTATTGTTACAAGCTGTGGCACAGGTTGCAAATGCAGCTTGGACCCTATGTTGTCGTGTCTATGGCGTAGGCCTCAGCTGCAGCTCCAGTTCCATCCTTAGCCCAGGAACTTCCACAGTTGAGGCCATAAAGAGAAAAAAAAAGAGAATAAGAAAAGAAATTTTGAAATATTTGAAACAGGCATTCACCAAAGCTGAGTCTAAAAATATACTCAATGTCTTAATGGAAAACGTTAATCACTAATAGATATGAAAGTTACTACAGTTCAATTCCTAGAAGGGGTGAGAAAAGCTTGAAATGACATCAAAAATTTATAATGTCAAAGTTCACAGGAGAAATCCCCCTAAACACACAGGTAGTCAGCCAGTTTTTAAAAGATGATCAAGAAATAACTCCCAGTGTGAATTTATGCCAAACCACTTCAAGCAATTCTATACCATGAGGTTCAAGGCCATTGACAGAGATGGAGTTCAAGGTGCCAAACTTCCCAACAGTATATTTCTTTGGTGTTATTTAATACTGTTTGTAATAAATACCATTCTTTTGGTAGGGTTTCTCCCATATGACATAAGCATTTCTATAAAATGTTAATGCTTCTCTGTTAAAAGGAAAAATTGTGTCATGGATTAAGCCCTGTGCACTGTATTTAAATGAGAGATGAAAGGAATATGTTTGTCCTTTCATGGGTTGTGTCTATTCAGAATGTGAACAGCCTTTGAACTGAAATGTATTCTGCCTGGGGTGATAGGAAAATATACCAGCCTGACAGAAGCTGAGAGACAAATAATAGATTCTACCATGAAGAGAATATACATTTTCCAAGTGTATAGTCTAAACTTCTAACCTACTTTAGTGAATGTACTATTAAGAAGAAAAAATAATTTGTTGTTAAATTAAATTAGCATTATTATCAAACCCAGGCAGAAGTTAGAGTCACTGATTTATCTGGTTGTGTTTTAGAAACATCTCAAAAACACTTCTGTAAGACAAATAACTACAATTAAAAAACTTATAAATACAGTAAAAGAAATTTTCCTCTTATATGTACATTACAGTTTCTTCAGAGAAAGGAAGATAATTAGCACATATTGAACATCTACTGAGAACCCAGAACTGTGTTAGGTGCTTCACATATCTGTCACCTGAGTCTCATCACAAACCTTTCAGGTAAGTATTATATTCTCTCTACTTAAAAGATAAGGAAATAGGCATCTTTTATTCAATTTCTCAGTCAGTCAGATATCTAAAAATGTCCCAGGTAGTGTGCATTACACTAATTTATAAAATTTTGTGATAAACATCATGGATGTAGTCTCTTGGCTTCATGGGATTTGTGTTTGTTGATGAAGAAATATAAGAGTTCCCAAGTGGCTCAAGAGGTTAAGGAACCAGTGTTGTTACTGCTGTGGCTCAGGTTCAACCCCTGGCCTAGGAACTTCTGCATGCCCCAGACACAGCCAAAAATAAAAGAAATATATTGTACAAATTATTGTTATTTTAAATTTGCTGTTTTTCTAATGGCTTTTTATGTTTTGAAAATGTTCCTAAGATATTCTACAAAAGCAGACAAAAGGACCACCTAATCTGGTTTAGAGGGTATGGAAAATTCTCCCAGAGAAAATGTAAACTGGTACAGCCACTATGGAGAACGGTTTGGAGATACCTTAGAAATCTATACATAGAACTTCCATATGACCACGCAATCCCACTCTTGGGCATATAATCCGGACAAAACCCTACTTAAAAGAGACACATACACCCGCATGTTCACTTCAGCACTATTCACAACAGCCAAGACATGGAAACAACCTAAATGTCCATCAACAGATGATTGGATTAGGAAGATATGGTATATATACACAATGGAATACTACTCAGCCATAAAAAGGAATGACAATACCATTTATAGCAACATGGGTGGAACTAGAGACTCTCATACTGAATGAAATAAGTCAGAAAGAGAAAGACAAATACCATATGATTTCACTTATAACTGGAATCTAATATACAGAACAAATGAACACTTCCACAGAAAAGAAAATCAAGGATCTGAAGAATAGACTTGTGGCCACCCAGGAGGGGAGGGAGGGAGTGGGAGGGATTGGGAGCTTGGGGTTACTGGATTCAACTTGGAATGGATTCACAATGAGATCCTGCTGAGTAGCATTGAGAACTATGTCTAGATACTTACACTGAAACACAACGAAGGGTGGGAAAAAAATGTATACATGTAAGTGTATCTTGGCCCCCATGCTATACAGTGGAAAAATAAAAAAAAGAAAAAAAAACAAAATTCTTCCAGTGAAAATAATTTTAAGACTCAAAATGATTAACCCACCCTAAGTCATAGAGCAGTGTGTTAAAGATATACCATTTGAATTTGCTTGTCTGACTCCAGTTTGTTTTAATGTAACTTATTATATTATTTTTTCTCTTTTTCAAAAAAGTTTATATCATTTTTAGATTCCATATATAAATGATATTTGTCTTTCTCTGATTTCACTTGGTATGATAACATTTCAATCCATGCATGTTGCTGCATATGGCATTATTTCATTTTTTTATGGCTGGGTAATATCCTATTGCACACATATACCACATGTTTATTCATTCCTCTGTCAATGGACATTTAGGTTGCATCTATGTCTTGGCTATTGTAAATAGTGCTGCAATGAACAATGGGGTGTATGTATGTTTTTGAATTATGCTCTTCTCCTGAAAGATGCCCAGGAGTGGGATTTCTGGGTCACATGTTAGTTGTATTTTTAGTCAATGGAGAAAAGACAGTCTCTTCAATAAGGGGCACTGGGAAACAGCTACATGTAAAAGAGGGCAATTAGAATGTCCTCTAACACTATACACAAAAATAAAATGGATTAAAGATCTAAACATTAGGTGGAATAGCATAAAACTCCTAAAGAAAACATAGGCAGAACACTCTCTGATATAAACTGCAGCCGTATCTTTTTAAATCTACCCCAGAGTAATAAAAATAAAAAAATTAACGAATGAGACCCAAATAAATATAAAAGCTTTTGCACAGCAAAGAAAACCATTAAAAAAAATGAAAAGACAACCCACAGAATGGGAGAAATTCTTTGCAAATGAAGCAACTGACAAGGGATTAATCTCCACAATATGCAAACATCTCACACAGCTTTATATCAAAACAAACAGCCCAATCAAAATATGGGCAGAAATACATACTACCAGAAAACTGTCAGAACTCATCAATGAATTTGGCAAAGTTGAAGGATATAAAATTAATATACAGAAATCAACTGCATTTATATATACTAAAAATGAAAGGTCAGAAAATTAAATCAGAGAAATCATCCCATTTACCATCACATCAAAAAGAATGAAATACTTAGGAATAAATCTACAGAGACAAAAGACCTATACTCTGAAAACTATAAGACGTTATTACATTATTTAGTTACTAACGTAGCTAATTATTTGGTTATTCGGGAAGAGTTGGTGTGCATTTGCTACTGAGCATCTCATGCTCCTAACCACAAAGGAAACAATCTGTACTAGGAGATCCCCTCCACCCACCCTCATGAGAAAACTGGACAAGTGGAAATGTTTCTACTTAGCTTCGAGATCAGCCAAGATCAGGCAGGTTCAGTGTAGTATGGCTGTTGATGACAAATGGAAATGTGATCAGTAGTCTGCAAAACCAGACCATCTTCTTTTCATATCCGCTATATTTAAAGTGATATTAGGCAAGCAGAAGCCTCGTACTTCAAAAGCAGCAACAGATAGTCAGATAGTAACTCAGCACTTCCTTCCTTCAAGGTAACATGTGACTCTTCTGATTTCTTCACCCAAGACCTCACCTACCTTCCATGATTTGTCAGAACTGAACTCAGTGTGAGAACTGGGTGTGGCTCGTTCCACTGCCTCTGCAAATTTTGTTTCCTGTCTGACATCTAAAGCCTATTAGCCCCACTGAGGGACAGTGTTTTAAATCCTACTCCGCACTTGTCACTGGGCCCAGCCTCAGGGCAAGAAGACAAATGCAGGCCTTGTAGCATGTTCCTAATATTAAACATAATCAAGCAAATGAACCATAGCCACAACCCAAATTTAATCTGTAACACTTCTTTTCAGTCCTACTATGTATTATCTCTAAGTAGAGTTACATTTGTTTCAGTTTCAAGATTTTTTTATTTTATTACTAAATAAATCCCACCTAATGGAATTAGTGACTGGTATTTTTTTTTTTTTTTTTGTCTTTTTGTCTTTTTTTGTTGTTGTTGTTGTTGTTGGTATTTCTTGGGCCGCTCCCGCGGCATATGGAGGTTCCCAGGCTAGGGGTTGAATCGGAGATGTAGCCACCGGCCTACGCCAGAGCCATAGCAACGCGGGATCCGAGCCGCGTCTGCAACCTACACCACAGCTCACGGCAACGCTGGATCGTTAACCCACTGAGCAAGGCCAGGGACCGAACCCGCAACCTCATGGTTCCTAGTCGGATTCGTTAACCACTGTGCCACGACGGGAACTCCGTGACTGGTATTTTAAATGAAATGATTAATTACTACTTCAGGATATTTGTTCAAAATTACCCTGAATATAATCACTGAATTCTGCATAATTCTAGAGGTGAGGAAACCCAACTATCTACAGGCAAATGAATATGTGAACATGCCATACAATTTATACTTCTCCTCAATGGGAGAATTTTTCAGTTTTAATTCAGCCTTCAGTTTATGTTTCTTAAAAGAAGAAAAAACATAAATTTCACACACTGCCAAGACCTGGCCTTGGCAGCAATAGGAAGGGGTGATGGAGATGAAGTCAAGGCAAGAAGGGGTCCACAAAGAGAAAAATTTCCAGGCATTCAGAAAATAGCTTTGGGGGTTTTACAAATACCACAACTTTGAGATAACATAATTCAAGAGAAAGCAACACTGAAAAACCTTAACTTTGACTAACTACCTGTGCAGATGTGAGAAATCTCTACAACCAGTAAATAAAGGTGTTTCTACCAAGAAGACACAATAGCGGCCCGTCTGGCAAGGATGCAAAACAACACACCACACCCAAAGAGAATCATTAGGACTCAGATGTGAAAATAGAGCCCTAAAGAGTATACTTTTAGGCACAGTGTACCAATTCTTATGGGGAAAATTTACATTAAGATAGGCCTATCCTGGAGTTCCCATTGTGGCTCAGTGGTAACAAACCTGACCAGTATCCATGAGGAGGTGGGTTTGATCCCTGGCCTCTCTCTGTGGGTTGGGTATCCAGCATTGCTGTGAACTGTGGTGTGGGCTACAGACGTGCCTCAGCTCCTGCATTGCTGTGGCGAAGGCTATGGGTGGCAGCTGCAGCTCTGATTCGACCCCTGGCCTGGGAACTTCCATATGATGCATGTGCAGCCTGAAAAAAAAAGAAAAAAATATAAGAAGACCAATCTCTATATTATTTATAAACTTGTACAAAATTACATTTAGGCCTAAAAGAAACCTTATGTATTTCTCATTTCAGTGTGAGCATCCATGTATGAAGGCATTTTTTAATTTAGTATCATTTTATTTATAACAATTATGACTATGATTGAAAAGACTGGATTGAATAAGGCAACTGCTAACATCCATAAAAGGAGAAATAGCAATTCAATAATAGTGGGGGACTTTAACACCCCACTTACACCAATGGACATATCAGGCAAACAGAAAATCAACAAGGAAACAGAGGCCTTAAATGATACCCAGACCAGAGAGATTTAACCAATATTTATAGAACATTCCATTCCAAAGCAGCAGCATATACATTTTTCTCAAGTACACATGGAGTAGTCTCCAGGATAGATTACATCTTGGGCCACAGTTCAAGCCTTGGTTAAAAAAAAAAAAGTAATTTCAAGCATTTCCTCTGAAAACAATGCTATGAGACTACAAATCAACTTAAAAAAAAAAAAAAAAACAGCAAAAAAACCCAAACTCCTGGAACCTAAACAATATGCTACTAAACAATCAACAGATCACTTAGGAAATCAAAAGATACTTAGAGACAAATGACAATGATATGATGATATGACAATCTAACACCTAGAGAGCACAGAAAAAGCAGTTCTGAGGGGAAGTTTATAGCAATAAAATCTTATCTCAGAAAACAAGGATCCTTGGCCTTGCTGAGTGGGTTAAGGATATGGTGTTGCCACAAGCTGTGGTGCAATTTTCAGATGAAACTCATATCCTGTGTCACTTTGGCTGTGGCACAGACCTGCAGCTACAGCTCTGATTTGACCCATAGCCTGGGAATTTCATATGTTGCAGATATGGCCCTAAAAAGGAAAACGAACAAACAACATCCAAAAAAGAGTTAACACCTATTCTTCTGAAACTCTTCCAAAATTTGCAGAGAAAAGAACACTCCCAAGCTCATTCTATCAGGCGACCATAACCCTGATACCAAAACCAGACAAAGATACCACAAAAAAAGAAAATTACATACCAATATCACTGATGAACATTGATGCAAAAATCCCCAACAAAATATTAGCAAGTCAACTGTATGTGGATCAGACACCATGATCAACTGGAATCCCAGGGTTCCAAGGATTCTTTAATACCCACAAATCAATCAGTGTGATACACCACCTCAAGAAACTGAAAAATGAAAACAACATGATCATTTCAATAGAAGCAGAAAAAGCTTTTAACAAAATTCAACACCAACTTCTGATAAAAACTCTCCAGAAAGTGGGCATTGAGAGAAACTACCTCAACATAATAAAAGCCCATATATGACAAACCCACAGCTAATATCATTCTCAATTGTGAAAAATTGAAAGCATTTCTGCTAAGATCAGTAACAAGACAAGGATGTCCATTTTTACCACTGTTAGTCAACATAGTTTTGGAAGTACTAGCCATGGCAATTAGAGCAGAAAAAGAAATATAAGGAATCAAAATTGGAAAAGAAGTAGATGACCTGATACTATACCTAGAAAATCCTAAGATGCTACCATAAAACTGTTAAATCTCTTCAATGAATCTGGCAAAGTTGCAGAATACAAAATTAACACACAGGAATCAACTACATTTCCATATACTATCAATGAAAGATCAGAAAGAGAAATTAAGGACACCATTCCATTTACCACTGGAAAAAAAAGAATAAAATACCTAGGAATAAATGTACCTAAAGAGACAAAAGACTTATACTCTGAAAATTATAAGTTGTTGATGAAAGAAATCAAAGATGACATAAACAGAAGGAAAGATATATAGAGCTCTTGGATGGGAAAAATCAATATTCTCCAAATGATTATACAATCTAAGGCAATCTACAAATTCAGTGTAATCCCTATCAAATTACCAATAACATTCTTCACAGACATAGGACAAAATATCTTAAAATTTGTATGGAAACACCAAAGACCCTGAACAGCCAAAGCTATATTGAAAGAGAAAAATGTAACTTGAGGAATCAGGTTCCCTGACTTCAGACTATATTCAAAGCTACAGTCAGGAAAATAGTATGGTACTCACAAAAAGCAGAAATATAGATCAATGGAACAGATTACAATGCCAGAAATAAACCTAAGCAGTTATAGTCAACTAATCTATGGCAAGAGAGGTGAGAACAGACAGTGGAAGTAAGATAGTATCTTCAATAAGTGTGGCTGGGAAAACTGGACAGCTGATGTAAAAGAATGAAATGAGAACATTTTATAACACCATAGACAAAAATAAACTCAAAATGTGTTAAAAAACTAGACGTAAGTCCAGATAAAACTCCTAGAAGAAAACACAGGCAGAATGCTCTTTCACATAAATTACTACAATATCTTGTTTGATCCACCTCCTAGAATAATGACAATAAAAACTGAAATAAACCAGTGGGATCTAATTAAATTCAAAATCTTTTGCACAGCAAGGAAAACCATTAAACAAAATGAAAACACAACCCAGAGAATTGGAGAAAACGCTTATAAAAGATGCAACCAACAAGGCCTTATCTCCAAAACAGACAAACTCATACAACTCAATAAAAATAACAACAACAACAACAACAACAAAACCATTTGAAAGTGGGCAGAAGAACTAAATAGACATGTCTCCAAAGAAGACATATGGATGGCCAAAAGGTACATGAAAAAATGTTCAACATCACTAATTATCAGAGAAATGCAAATCAACACTACAATGAGGTATCACCTCACAAAGGTCAGAATGACCATCATTAACAAGTAAACAAATAACAGATGCTGGAGAGGGTGTGGAAAAAAGGGAACCCTCCTACACCATTACTGAAAATGTAAATTGGTATAACTGCTATAGAAAACAGTATGGAGGTCTTCCACATGATATAGAACTACCACATGATCCAGCAATGAAAACTTTCATTCAAAAGATCAATGTACTCCTATGTTCACTGTAGCACTATTCACAACAACCAAGACATAGACAACCTAGGTGTCTATCAACAAGATAAATGGATTAAGACGATGTGTTATATATATACAATGGAATACTACTCAACTGAAAAAGAACAGTTGATGCCATTTACAGCAACATGGATTCAATACAGATTTGCATACTAAGTGAAGTAAGTCAGAAAGAGTAAAACAAATACCATATGGTATCACTTACATGTGGAGTCAAAAATATGGCACAAATGGTCACAGATATAGAGAAGAGACTTGTGGCTGCAAAGGTCGAGGGAGAAGGAAGTGGGATGGATGGGGATTTGGGGGTTGGTAGATGCAAATTATTACATTTGGAATGGATAAGCAATGAGGTCCTACTGTACAGCACAGGGAACTACATCCAATCTCTTGGGGTAGAACATGATGGAAGATATTATGAGAAAAAGAATGTGTGTGTGTGTGTGTGTGTGTGTGTGTGTATGTATGTGTGTATATATATGTAAATATATATATATATATATATATATGACTGGGTCACATTGCTCTACAGCAGAGATTTACACAACACTGTAAAATCAACTATAATAAAAAATTAATAGGGAGTTCCCACTGTGGCTCAGAGGAAACGAATCTGACTAGTATCCATAAGGACGCAGGTTTGATCCCTAGCCCCACACAGTGGGTTAAGTGCAGACACAGCTCAGATCTGGCATTGCTGTCACTGTGGTGTAGGCCAGTGGCTATAGCTCCAATTTGACCCCTAGCCTGGGAACCTCCATATGCCATGGGTCTGGCCCTAAAAAGACAAAACAAAACAAAAATTAATTAAGAGGAAAAATATACCCAATTGAAGTTAACCTAAATGAGTATATCAATAAAAAAATTTATACATGAAGTGTGCAGACCGAATAAACACTTCTCTTGAAAGAATGTAAATTTAGCCAGACCTCTTCCTGGTTGATTTGCTGCGTGTGACATTAGCAGAGCATAACTCATATTAACTTAGGAAGAGGTCCTACTAGTGGGATGAGTGTGTTGACATATTCATAACAACTAATATCAAAATAATATCTTAAATTATTCTTTATTATTCTGCAACATAAAAGTTGCCACATGAGAAAATCATTACAAAAATTACAAATCCAAATGCAGAGCAAAGGTGAAGGTAGTCAGTTATGTGAGAAATCTAGTATGTGGTGGAGGGATCACTTGTAAGAAATGCCCTAATGTGTATCTAAAAGCATAACGTTCTTTTAAAAGTAAAGCAATATGCAAGCCAAGCAAAACATGCCAAGCTAAAACACTTTATATCTATGTTCATTCAGAGGGTTTAAACAACAAAGAGCCATATATAGGGTATTACATTTCATAAGAACATAAAGAAAGGCACCCAACGTAAAGGAAACTTCAGATGATACAGACCTGCATCTTATACAAATTCTGAGGATAATAGCACTTTGTATTATAATAAGTGCTGTGTTCACAATTAAAGTCTTAATGAGTTTTCCATTGACAATGTCTTACTTAAAAGTAATTATTCTACATGGTATATGAATATATCTGTTTCTCTGAATATTATTTTTCACCTAAGGGTGATACAGAGGCAGACAAAGCCACTGAATGGTTATAATTGAGACTTTTTCATAATAAAATGATTATTTTTAGAAAGATAAAAGATGGAGCATCACAGTATAATAAAATTCCCTGAAGGATATTTCTGCAAAGAGATAACTGGTATTTAATTTAGTGAATCCTGATAATTGCTTACCTTTAAAGTTTGAACTGCAATGACAATTTTCAAGATACAAATGAAAATCTCCTTAAATAACAGTATAAGGGACAATCACTGGCAGTTACATTTATAAAGTCTGATATCACCTTTATTTCAATGAATAATGTATTTAAACAACTTAACCTTTAAATGTTCAAGTAAAATTATTTATATCAAGTAAGTATCTAACTGGACATAGTGGTTAATACTGTTTACCACTTAATTTACCAGAGTGTGGAAATCAAAAAACCTAGCTGTCTAAGCAGCTTTTCATTTGTACTTTTTTTATATACTGTCTCTCTTTTCCAATGGTAAAATGGTAGCAATTTAAAGTAAGATTGGAGTTAGGGAAAAGCTGTCAAGTCCAATTTGCAACATAAATAGAAAACATGCAATTAGAAATACCCAGAGGGAAATCCTGACAGGTCATCTGTTTGTTTCTCAGGTTGATGGTCATTTACAGTAGTGAAACCTGGAGGATAGAGTTTATTAATGAGATGCTCTACATAATTTTTATTGGAAGAAAAGATGGAACAGATAACATAAACCCAAGGAAAGGTAAATCTCCATATTGCATTATGTTCTGAATCATAGCAAGAACCAGTCAGTTTGATTTCCAAATCACTACCATGAACCAACAATAAACATATATTGTTGTATGAAAAATAAACCCCCAATCTCAGGCGCATTAGTGAGCTCTTCTATCCAGCCTATAATTTCTATCCCAGTGTTTCATTGTCATTCTTCTCAGATATCATCATATCCATAACACTCAATTCCCATCGGTTTGCTATTGACTCTCTAGTCTAGATCTCCATCTCAGTACAGTGCCCTGAGACCCTGCATCAAACATTCAACCGCTCAGTGAACATTTCCATGTGGATGTGACCCAAAAACTTTGAGCCTTTATACCTTCAAGTCAATTCTCCTCCCACTCAACCTCCCAACCGTTTTCAATGCTCCCATCCCCATCACCTATTCATTTATCCTTGAATCACCTTTGACTCACTCCCTCATTTTCCTTCAGCTCTAATCTACTGCCATGTTCTTGTGTATCTACCTCCAACATGTATCTCAATTACATTTTCTTCATACCACCTACACTGCTTCATTCCTTGTCCTAGCAAGTATCAGGTTCTGCCTGCACAGTTTAATGGAATACTCTTACTCTCTTCTAAGCCGTTCCCACAATTGAATCCGAGTAATACCTATAAAATTATGGTTTTATGTGTGCTTGAAAAACTTCATTGCTTCTCATTAGAGTGATTTGGAGGATAGAATTTACTGCTATCAAAAAGCATACTGGGTCAGTTGTGATGACAAACAAAAACAAAAATGTCCAGCAGGCCTCAGATTTTCTCTCTTCTCTGTTCCATGTACAATTTATCTTTCCACTGTCTAGTTCTGTTGAGCAAGAGCAACCCTAGATCCTGCGAAAGGCACTTGTATGTGTCCCTAAAGGAGGCAGCTGCCCAGAGGACGCAACTGCAGAGTTATCACAGTCCTCTCTGCAATCCTCCCCTGTTATTCCACCTTCAGCACCTGCACCTATACGGCATCTCAGATTTTCCTATTACTCAACTTTTGAAAGCCAAAATAAAGGAGAAATCTTGAAAGCAGTAAGGAAAAAAAATGAAAGAGTACAAAAAGGGAACAATGATCAAATTAATAGCTATTTCTCCTAAGAAGCCTCAGAGGTCAGAACAGAGGGGAACAACAACTATAAAATACTAAAAGAAAAGACATCTACCCAGGATTCTATATCTTAGTGAAAAATATTCTTCAAAAAAGGCAAAATAAAGAAATCTTCAGATAAAAGAAAACTGACAGAATTCTCTTCCAGCAGATCTGCTTTATATGACATGATAAAATGTTTTCAGAATGAATGGAAATTGTGTCAGACAAAAGCTCACATCCACAGAATGAAGAATACTAAAGATGGTAAATGTCCAAGGGAAAAATGTTAATTTTTTTTGGTTTTTATTTTTATACTTCATTTTATATAAATAATCATTTCAAGCAAAATTATAACATTATTTTATAGAGTTTATAATCCATATTGATATGATGCATGTAATAATTACAACCTGAAAGAATAGGGAGAGTCATAGACCTAAATGGTGGCCAAGTTTTTATGTCTTTTATGAACCAGTACAGTAATCAATAAAGTCCAACTGTGAAAAGTTAAGGGCACATACTTTATACTGGACAGCAGCCCTTAGAAAAAAAGAATTCAAGCTAAAAGGCCAATAGAGGGAATTCCGTTTGTGGCTCAGTGGGTTGAGAACCCAACACAGTGTCTCTGAGGATGCGGGTTCAATCCCTGGCCTAGCTCAGTGGCTTAATGATCAGGCATTGCCACAAGGTGCAGCACAGGTCATGGATGTGGCTTAGATCTGGTGTTGCTGTGGTGTGCCCACCCCCAACCCCCAAAAAAAGACCAATAAAAATTAAGATGGAACTCTGAAAATATTCAAATAATCTAATAAAAGACATTAAAGGAGGAACCTGGGAATAACAACAAAAATTTTTTTAAGAAATATGTATACAACAAATAATAAAATGATAGGCACAAAGTCAAACATGTGGAAAAATCATATTAGATGTGACCAGCAACAATTAATAGATAGAGGCTGTCAGAATGGATTGAAAAGCTATTTCCAAAAGCTGTCTACAAGAGTCACAATTCTCATATAGAGAGGTAAGATGAAAGTAAATTTATGTACGATATATGCCATACAAAGAGGTAGGTAGGAAGATTGCAGTGACCAAATTAATAGCTGTTATGATCATCTTTAGAAGCACATGAACCCCAATCCCAAATCTGGGTCAGAGATCAAGACTGATGAAGCCATATGCTCACAAACCGAAGGACTATGAATAGGCTTATTACTTATATAATTGTGGTCTTGCAGAAGCAGGGAAGACCACTAAAGCAGGTCCAGAAGATACGGCCCAGGTGTTTATTGGGGATAGGGGCTGGTCTGGGTCTGGTATGAGAGTTGAGAGTTGCTGAGAATGGACAGGTCCTTGTAAGGTTTGAAACATACACCTGTACCACAGAAAGGGTACACGAGCTTTCTCTTCTCTAAGGGGGAAAAAATGAAAATTAGTGACCTGTTGCTCACTCTAAGAAATTAGAAGAAGAAAATAGGTTGCAGGAGGGAACAAATAAAGATAAAAGAAAAATTTCATTAAATAAAAAGTAGAAAAACAGAAAATTTTTTTCTTTGAAAAGTCCACTGAAATTGATCAGCCTCTAGAAGACTCATCTTAAAAAAAAAGAAAGAAAAAAGGAAAACTGACAGTATTAGGAATAAAGGGAGACATAACTAGCTATCCTGCATGCATTAAAGTAATAATAAGGAAGTATTATGGACAACATCGTATCAATGAATTTTACAAACTAGATTCAATGGATACACTTCTCAAAAGGCAAAACTGACCAAAATTGATCTAAAAAGAAAATAGAAAACTTAAAAAGTCCTGCATTAATTAAAGATTTTCAATTCAAAATATAATACCCTCCTCAAAGCAAATTTGGATATGATTTCTTGGTATATGCTTTAAAATATTTTAAGGAGAATTATTACCAGTTTAACACAAATGTTCAGAAAATAGAAGTGGAAATGTTTCACAGCTCATTTTATGAGGCTATTACTACCATGAAACCAAAACCAGTAAAAGGTGTAAGAAAGCTACTGATGATTATTCTTCATGAACATAGATAAAAATGTTTAACACAATTTTAGCAAGTTGGATTATACACTATGTAAAAGAAAGATATTTCCTGGCCATGTAAGGTTTATTTGAGAAACTAAAGTTTTTTTAGCATTTAAAATCAATAAATATAATTCACTATGTTAATGAGATGAGGAAAAAAACCATTCCATTGCATAACCATTGCAATAGATACAAGATAAAAGGCCCTTGACAAAATTCAACTCCCATTTATGACTAAATCCCTCAGAAAACCAGGAATAAAAGGAAACTTAACTTGATTAAAGGTATCTATGATAAAATTTACACCTAACATCCTTACAACAAAAGGTTTGGTGCTTTCTAGCTAAGATGGGATCAAAGCAAGGATGTCTACTTTCAACACGTCTATTCATTCAGTATTGTATGGAAGATCCTAACCAGCTCAGGTATGCGAGAAAAAGAAACAAAAGGTGTAAAAACCGTGAAAAGTACAATTCTTAACTTGATGTAACATGCTCAAATACTATAAATACTTACTGAATCTACAAATAATAAGAATTCTAGTAATTCTAGGATTAAAAAGTAAGTTTAAGAAGATCACAAGATATAAGATTAATGTCCACTAGCAATGAACAATTAGAAAATAAAATTATTTTAACAATTTCATTTATAACATCAAACTACTTATGAATAAATTTTGGAAAAATAAAGATAAATACACTGAAAACTTTAACTACTGCCTATTTTGGTAGATGCAATACTGTTAAGAGGGGAGTTTTCTCCAAATTGATCTACAGAGTCCATGCAATTACTGTTAAAACACTAGCAGTATTTTATTTTAAAAGATATAAACAAGTTTATTTTAAAAATTATATACAAAAACTTAAGACCTCAAACAACTTAACAAAAAATAAAACGAAGTTTGAAGAATTTACACTCCCTAATTCAAGAGTTATTATAAAGCTACATTAGATCAGTGGAACATAATAAGGTCAATAATAAACCCATTGTTACATGATAAGTTGATTTTCTCCAAAGGTATAAATGTCATTTACTGAGTAAACACAGCTTTTATAACAAATGATATTAGAAAAAATAGGATATGTATATGGCCACAAAAGACCTGGAATTGCCAAAGCAATACTGAAGAACAAAAACCATGCAGGAGGCATAACTCTCCCAGACTTCAGGCAATATTACAAAGCCACAGTCATCAAAATAGTGTGGTACTGGTACCAAAACAGACAGACAGACCAATGGAACAGAATACAGAACCCAGAAATAAACCCAGACACCTATGGTCAATTAATCTTTGACAAAGGAGGCAAGACCATAAAATGGAAAAAAGACAGTCTTTTCAGTAAGTATTGCTGGGAAACCTGGACAGCTGCCTGCAAATCAATGAAACTAGAACACACCCTCACACCATGCACAAAAATGAACTCAAAATGGCTTAAAGATGTAAATATAAGACAAGACACCATCAAACTCCTGGAAGAGAACATAGGCAAAACACTCTCTGAGATCAAACTTATGAATATTTTCTCAGGGCAATCCCCCAAAACAACAGAAATAAGAGTAAAAATAAACCAATGCAAACTAATCACACTGACAAGCTTTTGCACAGCAAAGGGAACCAAAAAGAAAACAAAAAGCCAACTTACAGAAAGAGAGAAAATAGTTTCAAATGATGCAACTGATAAGGGCTTAATCTCTAAAATATATGAACAACTTCTACAGCTCAACAGCAAAAAAGCCAACAACCCAATTGAAAAATGGGCAAAAGACCTGAATAGATCATTCTCCAAAGAGGATACACAGATGGCCAACAAGCACATGAAAAAATGTTCAACATCCCTGATTATTAGAGAAATGTAAATCAAAACTCCCACAAGATACCACCTCACACCAGTCAGATAGGCCATCATTAATAAGTGCACAAATAACAAATGCTGGAGGAGGTGTGGAGAAAAGAGAACCCTCTTGCACTGTTGGTGGGAAAGTAAGCTGGTACAACCACTATGAGATCTATTAGAAATCTATACATAGAACCACCATATGACTCATCAACCCCACTCTTGGGCATATATCCTGACAAAACTTTCCTTAAAAAAGACTCATGCACCCATATGTTCATTGCAGCACTATTCACAATAGCCAAGATATGAAAACAACCTAAACGTCCATCAACAGATGATTGGATTAGGCAGATGAGGTATATATACACAGTGGATACTACTCAGCCATAAAAAAGAACAAAATCATGCCATTTGCAGCAACGTGTTTGGAACTATAGACTCTGATGCTGAGTGAATTAAGTCAGAAAGAGAAAGCCAAATAGCATATGATATCATTTATATCTGGAATCTAATATAGGGCACAAATAAACCTTTCCACAGACAAGAAACTCATGAACTTATAGAACAGATTTGTGGATGCCAAGGGGGATGGGGAGGGAGTGGATGGATTGGGAGCTTGGGGTTAATAGATGCAGACTATTGCCTTTGGAATGGATTATCAATGAGATCCTTCTGTGTAGCACTGAAAACTGTGTCTAGTCACTTATGATGGAGTATGATAATGTGAGAAAAAAGAATGTAAACATGTACATGTAACTGGGTCACCATGCTCTACAGAAGAAAAAATATTGTACTGGGGAAATAACAATTAAAAAATAAAGAAAAAAAAGAACTACATTTTTTTTATCTCAGATCATTCTCTTATAGTGTGTTTCATTATATTACCCAAGAGAAACAAGAAAAATATATCCTCACAAAAACTTATTTACTGGTATTTATAGCAACATTAGTCATGATAACACAAAATTGGATATAATCCAATTATCAACTGGTATAAATGCATAAATAAAATGTGGCATATTCCTATTATGGAATACCACTAACAATAAAAAACCCAATATTGATAGACACAATAGCAGGAATGAATCTCAAAAATAGACTGAGAAATAAGTCTAGTAATAACAACTTCATATAATGTGAATATATTTATATGAAATTACTGAAAATGCAAGATTATGATGACAGAAAGCAGATCAGTGGTTGCCTGTGGCTGGTAGTCTAGACAGAAGTGACTGAGAAAAGTCTTCAAACTCAGAGTGACAGAACTTTTCTATATCTCGAATTTGATGGAGGTCATACAATTGTATACAATATGAAAAATCAATCACTGTATATCTAATATCTGTGAATTTTCTTATATATAAATCACATATCAATAGAACTAAAATAACACATACACATACTCCAGCACACATATTTGCCAACTACTCTACACTTCTTAGTTTACCTGAGTTTTGTATTTTCAAAAAAGAGAATAACCACACACATGTGTGAAAATGGTGACAAAGATGTCACTGCAGTGCAAGCATGATTTTTTTAAATAAATGTCGATGTGTCAATTGGATATCCACTTTGAAAAAACTGGATCTTGATCCTAAATTTATACCACACACTAAAATTAAGGCCATGCTCATTGCATATCTAATGGAAAAAGGTAAAACAACTAAACATTCAGCAGAAAATTGAAAAATATCTTTAGGACTTTGAAGAAGGCAAAAATTTCTTGAACAGAAGAGAATAAATAATAATAAATAATACAATTCTGATGAATCAGAATGTAATAAAGGACTTTTATCAAAAGAGAAAAAAAAGCATGCCATAGAGTAGAAGAAGACATTTGAGCTATCTGAAAAAAGATTGTTATGACACTATGTAAAGAATTTTTGAAAGTTAATAAGAAAAATCTAGAATTCCCACTGTGGCACAGTCAGTCAATGATCTGGCTGGTCTCTGTGGCATTGTCAGTTAAATCCCCGGCCTGGCATAGTGGGTTAAGGATCTGGCATTGCTGCAGCAGTGGAGAAGTTTGCAGATGCATCTCTAATTCAATCTCTGGCCCAGGAACTTCCACAGGCCACATGTGCAGCTGAAAAAGGTGGAGGGGGGAGTCAAAATAAAATTAAAATGTGGGCAAAAATCTTGTTCAGGAAATTTATATTAGTACATTCAAACAGCCAAAATTCCTACAAAATGTGCTCCACCTAATTAGACACAAAGAACACATAAAAATCAAAAGTCATAGAATTACAGTCCCATTAGAATGGATACAATTAAAAAAGATGAAGGACAGCATTCCCATTGTGGCTGAGTGATAATGAACCCAACTAGTATCCATGAGGATGCAGGTTCGATCCCTGGCCTCAATCAGTGGGTTAAGGATCCACCGTTGCTGTGGTTGTGGTGTAGGCCAGCAGCTACAGCTCCTGTTCAACCCCTAGCCTGGGGACTTTCATATGCCATATACCACAGGTACAGCCGTAGAAAGAGCAAAAAAAAAAGAAGATGGAAAAAGAGGAAGGGAAGAAAACTCATATCCAGCCAGTTTAGGTGACAATGCAGTAAAACTATGATTCAAACATTGCCGATAGTGAGTATATTGATATATTCACTTTGGAAAACTCTTAAAACCAAGTATTTGTATTGGCTATGATACAGCAATTCCACCCCTAGATGTATATCCCATAGATATATATTCATATTTACCAGAAGACATGCATAAAAATATTCAAGTATTTGTGATGTTCACTATTTATAAAAACAAAAAAATAGACACTAAACAAATGATAATCAACAGTTGAGCGAAAAAAAATAACCTGTAGTATAACCAAGACTGAATTTCTTTAAAACACTGAGGATGAGCAAACTGTAAGTACATGTAATGAAATGAATAAATACCATAAATGCAATGACAAAACAGGGATGCCTAGTGTATAATTCCATTTATAAAAATTTCAAAAAAAGGCGAAATTATTCTATGCTGCTAGAGGTCAGGACAATAGTTGCTTTTGGCAAGGAAAATCTCTAGACATAAGGACAGCTTCATGTTCTGTTTCTTCATCTGAATGCTGTTTATAAAGATGTGGGCAATTTTTGAATATTTCATTAAGTTGTAGTTTTTGAATGTTTATTATATTTCAAGAAAAGCTATTTAAAAAAAAAAACTTAAGGGGGAAAAAGGGTGGCTGGTTATTAAAAGCATGACAGGTCAAGCCTGAAGGACTATAGATGGAACAGAAAACAGGGATTTGAGGCAACCCAGAGAAAAGTTATTTATGTATGTATGAAAAGCAGTTTTCTAGAGAGTCATCCTAACCTCTTCAGAAGATGCATTATCTAGTTGAATAGTATATTTACTTTGCTTTGATTTTTAAGTTGGTCCTGAAAAACTGAAAAAAATTTGGATCTTCTCACTGCACAAAAATTTAAGATGTCCACCACTGGTATCAGACAGCTGACAATGGGATGTTAGTGCAGGAACTGATTTCCTCAATAGCCAATGTCCTGGGGTGAAATACTAATGAAGGTCTGCTTATGTGTCTCCTTTGTGCAAGGTGTTTTCAATTCCTTACCATGTTTTCCCAGTAGGAGTTTCCTTTCTGTAAGAGGCTGGCAAAAACTGGAGAAAAGATCTGAAACAGTATGCTTTCAACAATTCAGAAAGAGATAACAGCACCTTATATAGATAAAGAAAGAGAAAAAAAATTCTGCCTTAGAATGAATAAGTTGCTTGATGTGATGGAAAGAAAATTCAATCACATTCATGAAAATTTAATCAGGAGTATTGTAAATAAATGAAAACAATATGCAAATAATGTGAGCATGAAAAACATAATGAAAACAAATGAACTGAATATGCTGGTTCTTATAAATAGAACAAAGCTAAATGAATTCTCCTTTTGTGAAACTGATATAGCTGATTTTCAACATACATGGAAAAATCACAAATTTTTACTGTCTACTTTAAGTCGATGAGTAAAATAAATAAAATATTAAATGTGGGTAATCCATACCAAAAATCAAATGACAATGCTATTTCTGTCAAAGTAAAATATCTTCCAATTTGTATGTTAATTACTGGTTATAAAGAAAGGGAAATTTACAAAAAAAATAAAATTTCCTTGATTGCCTACTAATATAGCATGAGCATAGTTCCCAGTATATTTAAAACCATCCTTTCTGTGAAATCATATAAACATTTTCCAGACAATTCAAAGTTTAATTTGAACATATTCCAAGAACCTAAAATTATTACCGTAACATCTCTGACAACTATGCTCAGATTATTCCCTTCACTGCCACCCTTCACTCACTATTCACACTTCATAAACAAAAATAAGTATGATTTTATCAGAAAGATTTCCCCATCAAAAGATATTCCTCAACAGAAATTTAGCATTTAAATCTTTGTAAATTATTTTTTAATCTACTAAAAATGAATATTAATAAAATAAAGAGATAATGGCTCATTACTCTTGGGATTCTTGAAGTAAAAAAATAATAATAATAAATAATAAAAGGAACCCCTGAGAGAAATCAGGATGAATTTCGAGGACCATATACAAGAATTTTTAAAGTATGTATACTATTTTTCTATCATAGTGATAGAATTTTTAAGAACTAAAATTTCAGGTTAAGTCTCCATAGTTCAACCTCATCAGTTTAAACAGGTAGAAAAACTGACGTCCAGCAGAGTTAAATCAGCTGCTCAAGGCACATAATAAGCTTGTATTAGAAGTGGTCCTAGAACCCCAGTCTCCTGATTGCCTCATCCACTACCCATTTACCCTTCTGCATCACCCCTCTTCAGGGCTGCTCCTTCCAATCTTGAGTTAAGCAGCTTGCTACAGCACACTGGCTCTGCACTGCTACAAGAAAACGAATGTAATTTATCCAAAACTCCCAGTACCCTGGTTCAAACCTTGCAGCAATAAAAATCAAATCATTCTCCCCAGGCTTTGCCTTCATGACATTAACTAGAATCACTCTGTGTTTTTTCACCACGATCCTTGGAAGGTCAGTTTTCTTTCCTGTAAATAATTCTTTAAATATAGGAGCTCTGTATCTTGAGTTTGTCAACCCTCTCTACCATGCCTTTAGTAGTATATTTGTCAGTGCCTACGAAATTCCTGTTTTTAATTCCTAAGAGGTAACTCTGACCTAAATTGAGTAAGAAAGCTGACAGAAGGGTAGAGGAGTGCTGACAACGTTTGAGTTTAGGCTAATTGAACAAGAAAGCCATCTATTGGATGGAGCATTGTATCTGAAATCTGTTCCTTTCCTGCCAGTGACTGACTGATTCTGTGCAGCAGATTTCCTTGCTTTCTTTCTTTCCCAGATAAATGAGATTCAGTAATAGCACCTGAGAGCAGAAAGGCAGCGCGTAAAAAAGAAAGCACTTCTTTAACATACTTTCCATTTATCAAAGACACAGGGTAGCTGGCATAAATAGGAAAATTTCTGGACTCATTCCACCTGAGATAAGCAGCAGGAGATAGCAAATAGATGTTTTCACCTTCAACTCTTTCATCTCTCCTCTAGACATCTGGAAAAAATGCTGTATCTAACATCTCAAACTCTTAAATTACCTTTCTATTAATGGTGACTCTTCCTCCATGTATCTCCAAAATGTAGATTCTGCTCAATATTCTTTCCTAAACAGGCTCATGTTATAAAGACCAATTACTGTGCTCAAAAATTATTAAAAGTTTCCTTACTACAGAACACAGCACAAGCTCCTTGGCATGGTATTCAACACCATCTACCAACTGGTCCCAACATCTCCCTCTGGCATTATTTTCACCCCGCAATGGAAATTCACCCCACTATTTTACATTATATCATAAACCTCCATAACACTCTTCTTTTCCTTTTAGTGAATTCTTGCAGTAGCTCTTTCTCAACTTTTTAACATAAAGTTCACTTATGAAATTTTCCCATACCATCCTAGTTCAAGTATTTTTAATTTCTATTTGTATTGCTGTTATGCTTCCCATATCACTTCAGTCTTTTTTCAATTGTGTGCTTTTTCTCTTCCCACATGTGTTCTTAAATCTCCTGAATCTTCCTCATATTTATGCTGTATCAGTACCATGAGCAATGCTTTTCATAAACAGTATACACGCACTATAGCAATTCAAGTTTTTCTGTCACGTTAAACTGAGAAGTGATTAAAATAATGCTTTGTCTGACTTTGCAAACACAGAATGATTTAGTCTGGGAGGAAACTGATCAGTGTTTTTCAGAAATGAAGAAAAGAAGTGTCTCAGTAAGTGTTTTGTTAGGAAAACACATTACAGCAGGTATTCAAAAAGGAAGACAATTTAGCAGCTCTCAAAGCCATTTGGAGACTGAGAAGCCAAGGTCAGGAAAAACACTACTTATTGATGTTCTAAAAATCAGGAATTTCGGCAGACAAAAGTCCGTGAGCTCAGCTACCCACTGCCCTGCGTGGAACAGCTACCTGAGCGTCTTGCACAAAGAGGTACTTACAGTCACTGGAAATACCTCACAGTTTCCAAGACCCACAGGCCTGCCTAAATCTGCCAAGAGGCCATAATGGCTTCTTCCAGCTCCTAAGTCTCATGCAAAAGTTGACATCTCTAAGTGCTGGTAGAGATTCTGAGAAATTTAGTTACTAAGATTCTAGGCCCTATTATGTAAGAGGAAACACTGAATAGGAAAAATCTTGGTGATAAAAAATAGCTAATGTAGCATGCAAAGGCCCAGGGTCATTGTGAGTCAGGATTCTTTTTCTGAGCTGGGAAATTCAGATACAAATATAGATGACTGAGTGAAAACTGTATGTTGGATTCATCAGGCATGTAACTGCCCAGAACTTTAACTCTGTTGAACTAAATAAGTTGACCTAGAATGTCATAATCTAGTTTTATAGCTGACCAAAACTCAATTAAAGTATCAAAAAAATAAATTACGTATTTCTTGAAATGTTCCTTATTGCAAATTCTAAGTGCTTATAACACCGCATAACACATAAGAAAAATGAACTAATAAAAAAACTAAAAATTTTTATTACTTTCATGTGAAATAATAAAAAAATTAGGAGTTTCCAGGTGGCTCAGTGGGTTAAGGATTCAGCATTGTCACTGCAGTGGCTTGGGTTGCTGCTGTGGCAAAGGTTCGATCCTAGGCCCAAGAACCTCCACATGCCGCAGGTGTGGCCAAAAAAAAAGGAAAAAAATTACTTTTAAGTAAGAATGATCTCAGTATGTTGAGAGGCTGATAAAGTTGTCAAATCTGTATTAAAAACTGCTACTTCAATATAGAAGAAAACTGCATCCTTTGACATATGTTCCCCCAGAAAGCTAGCAGTGTCCCGTAAATGGTGAGAAGGAACCAACATTTTCCATACTTCTTTCTTTCAAGTAACTACATTATGCTTGTTTTTAAGAAATGCAACAACTTCTGGAACATTAAAATTCAGTCAATTTTCATTCATTTCCTTAACCTGTCTTCATTTCTCTCTTCTCCAATATTTGCATATGAGTATGTTTTAGGAAACAATAAAACTTGGATTATGAGAATAGCATGAAATCCTTAGTTGTGAAGTTAGGCATGAGTAAGGTTTGAAGCAAATACTGCCAACAGGTAGGATGGTACATTTTTAGGAAAACTGTCCTCTTTCCAAATAGAATAGGGACTGTAGACATAGGAGAGAAAAAGTGAGAAAATATATAAGATGTATGTAAATCTGTAAAGTGTAGTGAGATATTCCAGCTATTTCACTACACGTCATGTGACAATTGACAAATTATGTAATCTCTCTCTTACTCTATTTCATTATTTGTTCTTTAACCTGCATTAGGGATGTGAAGAAGAGATTCCCTATAGCCCATTCAGGCACGTCTCTGATCAAGAGCATGGAAACCAGTGAGGCTTGTGGCCCTCACATACTGCTTCAACTTGAGCAATTTTTCTGTTTTGGAAGTCTGCCTAGGACTCCTTTTGAAATTAGGATTCCTAGCTGAAGAATAAATCCACAGGTTTAGATGAATTATGAAAGGTGATATCTTAGGAATGTGATGTTTTCTTTTTGTCAGGTGGTGTTAGAGAAAACCTCTCTAGGGACATACATATCTCTATTTGAAATTGTGTACAGGAATGAAGACTTCATTACGGTTTTCTTGCTATAAGTATCAGTCTCACTTTCCTCCTAAATTTCTCTTTGGAGGATTTAATATATCTTCACCAACAGTCAAAAAAAAAAATTCACATGCAAAAGACCATTTTTCATTTATCGGATGAGAAAAAAACTTAAAGGAGTAATATATTTTAAGCAACAAAAATTTTAATGAGGAACATGAGGATTTGAACAAGAGTAGACAAAATTGTTACTCTTGATCACAAGATTCAATGTTGATAGAATGTCAGTTCTCTCCAAATTATTTTAATACCAAAAAAAGGATGTAATATTTTTAAGAATGCATATTAAGACAGCCATTTCTCACACCTCCAAAGTGGTTGTAAATTAAGATAGACTTGTAGGAAAGAAAGCATGTTGGCAATATACATGAAAAGTAAAATGGATTTCTGCTCTTTGTATTCATAATTTCACTTCTGCAACCGAAGCCTAAAATAATCCAATTAATAAAAATTATTTGTACATCTATATATTCTGCATTATTCTATGGAAAGTATATCAGAACCAGTATAAATGAGGGGAAATTATATACATACACATACTGGAATATTACGTGGGTATTAAATGATTTTTGAGTTTTTTTGGTGATATCAAGACAGAAAAGAAGGGGGCAGGACACAACCATTAAGAACAGGATACCACAAAAACCCGTTAGAACCTACTAAGCCCAAGATAGCAGAAGGTTTGACTTCCAGTGGACCTTGAGCCTCTATATTTATAAGTTCATTGCAATGCATTGGCATATGCTAAATGACATGCTCACAGGCTGACAATAAAAGGCTTAAAATATAGGCAGTGCCCCAATTCCTGGAAATCCCTACCCCTTCTCCAAGATAGTTAAAATATTCTTCTCACTCATTAGTCTATGAAATTGCCCAACCCCTAGAAAATAACCACCCCCACACCTCAGGGCCACTCTCACTTTCCCACAAACCTCATGCCCTGTGACTGCCATCTGAGATGGCCCACATTAAGGAGAGTGTATCTCTCTAAATAAACCTGTTTTCACATTTTTATGGCCTGCTCTTGAATTCTTTCTGCACAAAGCCAAGGACCCTCACTTGGAGACTGGCCCCAGGGACTCAGCCAAGACCTGGGACATGACCATATATACTCTCATGCCCCACTTTTCCTATTAAAATGTAACATTAATTATAGGAAAATAGAAAAAATTCAGTAGAAAAGCTATAAAATGTTACAGTATACATATAATTTCTCTATTTATAATATGTTCTGTATTTTCCAAAGAATAAATATTACATTCATCATAAGCAAAATAATATTACATGGAAAACTGAGCCATTTTATTTTTTATTTTTTTATTTTTTTGTCTTTTTTTGCCATTTCTTGAGCCATTCCCGCGGCACATGGAGATTCCCAGGCTAGGGGTTGAATCGGAGCTGCAGCCGCCAGCCTGCACCAGAGCCACAGCAACGTGGGATCCGAGCTGCATCTGCAACCTACACCACAGCTCAGGGCAACGCCAGATCCTTAACCACTGAGCAAGGCCAAGGATCGAACCCGCGACTTCCTGGTTCCTAGTCAGATTCATCAACCACTGAGCCACGATGGGAACTCCATGAGCCATTTTATATTCAGCAGAATTGAGAAATAATTTCATTTTCTCAGAGATAATATATTATGTAATAAAGGTATATTTAGACTGTGTCTATCTTTTAAAGTCACTGTAGAGAACACTGCCAATATTCCTTATAGGATCTCAATTATCAGTACTATGCAGATCACTCTTGCTTTCAGCAACTCATTAACATTAAAGTTGCTATTTCACCTCATAGTAAACTGACTGATCCAGATTTAATTTCCTAGTATTGGTTTAATGAGATCAAACATTTGCCAAATGATTGTCAAGACAAACAAAACTGGACACTAGTTAAAATAGTAAGGACTGATTTTTAATCAGTAATAATTATTGCAATAGGGAAACAAGTCCAGTGTCAAGTTTACTCCACTTCAAGTTGTACAGAGGTGACTGAGTGTCACAAAGGAAAAATGAGGGTGTAAGGAAGGACATGAGCAGAGGTTCTATAGAGTCAGGAAAGTGGAAGTACTAAGAGTCAGGATCATGCCACTGGGCCAGCTCCTCTGTTAGCTGGCAATGATCAGCCTCAGGATCCTATCCACCCACTGGGACTGAGAGACTCGTCCTTGCTTCTTGGCGATTACATTTCAAAGGATGGCCATCAGATCCTTGAGAAAGACACTTTGGAGTTGCAGGAGATACATAAACATCTCAGAGGGACAAAGGAAGGTTCACAGTGGCAAGCCCTTTTTAGTAAATGCTCAAAGGAAGAAGCGTGGTCAAGGGCCCACCCTCAGGTGTTGGCTTCAACAAACAGTTGTTTTTTTGGTATTCTGGAGCTTTCTCAGGCAGACACTTTAAGGTGGGGGGGGGGGGTTCATCCTAGGAATAAGGCCTGGAGCTGTCAGAAAACACTTTAGTGTTTGTTCAAATCTTTAGAGGCCAGAGTTGAGATTTACTGCAGAAGATGGATCCAAGGAGCCTAGTCGAATTTGATTAAGAAGAAAATCTTTGGGAGTTCTCATTGTGGCTCAGTGGTTAATGAATCCGACTAGGAACCACGAGGTTGCGGGTTCGGTCCCTGGCCTTGCTCAGTGGGTTAAGGATCCAGCGTTGCCCTGGCTGTGGTATAGGCTGCAGACGCAGCTCGGATCCCATGTTGCTGTGGCTCTGGCGTAGGCCTCTGGCTACAGCTCCAATTACATCCCTAGCCTGGGAATCTCCATATGCTGCGGGAGCAGCCCAGGAAATGGCAAAAAGACAAAAGAAAAAAAAAAAAAGAAAAAAAGAAAATCTTTGTCAGTATCAGCATATTCCAGGTAGAATCCAATAGCTTCAAGTACAGCCACATAGGAAAGAAGAACGTATTTGCAGTTTTATAAAGTCCATCTGTATACTTTGCCCTTATATCTAGCAGCTCTTTTCTTTTTTAGCTTCCAATGAATTTAAATGTATGCTAGTTGATGAATTTTTTGAGGTTGAGTATGATCCATTTAAGTAATTGTTATCCTGTTTCTAACTAAAGAAGCCCAGTAAAGTGCTAAGAGTAATAAATAATACATATAAACTAAGTACATACTACAAGTTCAGTAGAGTAAGAGCCATATTTATATGTCAAAAGCAGTTTTAGGAAAAAGTCAAAACTTTTAACACACATTCTCATGCATAATTACTCCATTATATTCAATTCAATAATAATTGGGAGTCTGCTTATAATAGGCACTGTTTCATAATTCAATCACTCCTCATCTCGACAAGCTCTTTCCTGTGGCTACAATAGTTCACTGATAATGAATGTTTCAGCAACAATTTTTCAAGGGTCCTCTAGAAATAAAGTGAGTAGTAGAACAGGCTTCATCCTGATCTTTTGTGTGAATATTCAGTATACTAAGTTTAGGTGACATAGCTGTATTTTTTTGAAATAGACAAATTAGAAATTAACCAAGCTAATACAAAGGCATGTATAATTTAATAACTCTCAAGAAGTATTGTCATCTTTAAGGGAATACATATTATTGTGTTTAAGAGCAAGGTCTTGAGTCAGGTAAAGCACAGTTTGATTCCTCAATTGTTCTTAGGCTGTATAACTTCAAACAAGTAGTTTGAAAACTACTGCAAATTAAGGACAATAGTTCCTACCACACAGACTACTGCTCTGAGTTTAGAATGACATACTGTATATACAACTCCTGATACATAATAACCTCTCATTAATAATTATTATGAATTTTTTTGTTCATTAATTGTGTGTCTTTGGGAGCCTTGTATTAGAAGCATTATCATGAGGTAGAACATATAGACCGACTGAACAATTTATATAAATATATGAAAACACACCAATGTGCCAAGTGTTCAAACAGAAAACAAAATATGACAGAATAATAGTTAATTTAAATCTAATGCTGCCTAAAGAAATTCCAGGAAGATCATAGAAAACCTGATACTTGAATTTAGTCTCAAAGAATGAACACACATTTCAGAGGTAAATTAGAAGAAAAATTCATATGTAAGAGGCATCTTATCCAAAAACAGGAGGTTAGAAAGGGAATTCTAGGGAAAGATGAAATCAGTATGATTGAGGTACAGAGTGGGTTGTGGTTTCACAGGGCTGGAAAGATGAAGCTTCTCTGGAATGTATTTTATGTATATTAACATGGAGTTTTGAATTTACCTCTTAGTTAGCATGTACCCAAAGGAAGGGGTATTATATACACATCTGTACTTTGGGATAATTGCTCTGACCTTTCTGCACAAGTATACAAGTCCTTCTTTTTCTCTCAATAGTCATATATACTCAGTAAGTTTCTGAGTTAAAGAAAGGCAGTGAGATCTTTCATTCCACAAATTAACAATGACAGCGGAGAATTTTTTGGTTTGCCTTAAAATTGGAAATACCCAGCTTTAATTTGGGGCCTATAGAAACTGCAAGTTCCTTCTCTTCTATTCTCCACCATGTAATTAAAAACAAATCTGCAGCTGAGGATTTCTACTACATGTTCAGCTGTCCCTATAGAGAAAGAGGGAACTTAAACACAAAAGCAGCGGTCAACGTTGAGAGAATTTATTTTATATTGCCTTTGGTATGCAAGTGGGCTTAGATTGGAGAAAAGCCTCCCATGTCTGTCTGAGCTCTGTTGCTGCTCTTTTGGACATCTGTAATAATATCTAAAGAATATATCTCCGGTTTTTTTTAGGGCCACACCCACAGCATATGGAAGTTCCCAGGCTAGGGGTCTAATTGGAGCTACAGCTGCTGGCCTACTCCAGAGCCACAGCAACATGGAATCCAAGACACATCTATAACCTACACCACAGCTCATGGCAACACTGGATCCTTAACCCAATACACCTGGCCAGGGATGGAATGTGCAAGCATCCTCATAGATCCTACTTGCGTTCATTACCATTGAGCCACAGAAGGAACTCCAATTTCTCCATTTATTTTTTTTTTTAACAGTAATTCTTTTTTTTTTTTTAAACTGTTATTTCTCCAAAACAATTTTTTTTCTACTGTACAGCACGGTGATCCAGTTACACACACATACACATTCTATTTTCGCACATTATCATGCTCCATCATAAATGACTAGACATAGTTCCCAATGCTACACAAAAGAATCCCATTGCTAATCCATTCCAAAGGCGATAGTTTGTGTCTATTAACCCCAAGCTCCCCATTCACCCCACTCCCTCCCCATCACCCTTGGCATCCACAGGTCTATTCTTTAAGTCTATGATTTTCTTGTCTGTGGAAAGGTTCATTTGTGCCCTATATTAGATTCCAGATATGAATGATATCATATGCTATTTGGCTTTCTCTTTCTGACTTAATTCACTCAGTATCAGAGTCTCTAGCTCCATCCATGTTGCTGCAAATAGCATGATTTTGTTCTTTTTTATGGCTGAGTAGTATTTCATTGAGTATATATACCACTTTTTCTCATCCAATCGTCTGTAATGGACATTAGGGTTGTTTCCATGTCCTGGCTATTGTGAATAGCGCTGCAATTAACATGTGGGTGCATGTGTCTTTTTTAAGGAAAGTTTTGTCAGGATATATGCCCAAGAGTGGAGTTGATGGATCATATGTGGTTCTATGTACAGTTTTCTAAGGTATCACCATACTGATCTCATAGTGGGTGCACCAGCTTATATTCCCACCAACAGTGCAAGACGGTTCCCTTTTCTCCACACCCCCTCCAGCACTTATTATTTGTGGAATTATTAATAATGGCCATTCTGACTGGTGTGAGGTGGTATCTTTTGGGAGTTTTGATTTACATTTCTCTAATAATCAGGGATGAAGACCATTCTTTCATGTGCTTGTTGGCCATCTGTGTATCCTCTTTGGAGAATAGTCTATTCAGGTCTTTTGCCCCTTTTTCCATTGGGGTGTTGGGTTTTTTGCTGTTGAGTTGTATAAGTTGCTTGTATATTCTAAAGATTCAGCCCTTGTCCGTTGCATCATTTGAAACTATTTTCTCCCATTCTGTAAGTTGGCTTTTTGTTTTCTTTTTGGTTTCCTTTGCTGTGCAAAAGCTGGTCAGTGTGATTAGGGCCCATTGGTTTATTTCTGCTCTTATCTCTGTTGCCTTGGGAGAATGACTTGAGAAAACATTTGTAAGGTTGATGTCAGAGAATGTTCTGCCTATGTTCTCTTCCAGGAGTTTGATGGTGTCTTGTCTTACATTTAAGTCTTTCTGCCATTTTGAGTTTATTTTTGTGCATGGTGTGAGGGTGTGTTCTAGTTTCATTGATTTGCATGAAGCTGTCCAGGTTTCCCAGTAATTCTTGCTGAAAAGACTATCTTCTTCCCATTTTATGGTCTTGCCTCCTTTGTCAAAGATTAATTGACCATAGGTGTCTGAGTTTATTTCTGGGTTCTCTATTCTGTTCCATTGGTCTGTATGTCTGTTTTGGTACCAGTACCACACTATTTTGATGACTGTGGCTTTGTAATTTTGCCTCAAGTCTGGGAGAGTTATGCCTCCTGCATGGTTTTTGTTTCTCAGGATTGCTTTGGCAATTCTGGGTCTTTTGTGGTTCCATATGAAGTTTTGGATTGTTTGCTCTACTTCTGTGGAAAATGTCATGGGTAATTTGACAGGGATTGCATCGAATCTCTAGATTGCTTTGGGTAGTATGGCCATTTTTACAATATTAATTTTTCCAACCCAGGACCATGGGATATCTTTCCATTTCTTTACCTCTTCTTTAATTTCCTTGATTAACGCTTTATACTTCTTGGCATATAAGTCCTTTACCTCCATGGTCAGGTGTATACCCACGTATTTGATTTTGGGGGGTGCAATTTTAAAAGGTATTGTGTTTTTGTATTCCTTTTCTAACATTTCATTGTTAGCATACAGAGATGCGATTGATTTCTGAATAGTAATCTTATATCCTGCTACTTTGCTGAAGTTGTTGATCAGTTCAAGTAGTTTTGATGTTGAGTCCTTAGGGTTTTCTATGTATATTATCATGTCGTCTGTATACAGTGACAGGTTTACCTCTTCTCTTCCTATTTGGATGCTTTTATTTCTTTTGTTTGCCTGATTGCTGTGGTGAGGACTTTCAGTACTATGTTGTATAACAGTGGTAAGAGTGGGCATCCTTGTCTTGTTTCAGATTTTAGTGGGAAGGCTTCCAGCTTTTCTCCATTGAGTATTATATTGGATGTGGTTTTGTCATAAATGGCTTTTATTATGTTAAATTATGTTCCCTCTATACCCACTTTAGTAAGAGTTCTGATCATGAATGGATGTTAGACTTTCAAATGCTTTTTCTGCATCTATTGAGATGATCATGTGGTTTTTGACTTTGAATACGTCATAAAAACACTCTACAAATAAAAGTCCAGGACCAGATGGCTTCACAGGTTAATTCTACCAAACATAGAAAAAGGAACTTATACCCATCCTCCTTCAACTTTTTCGAAAGTTTGAAGAAGAAGGAACTCTCTCACAGATACTGTAGGATGTCACCATCACTCTAATTCCAAAACTGTACAAAGATACCATCAAAAAAGAAAACTATAAGCCAATACCTTTGATGAATATAGACGCAAAAATTCTCAACAAAATTTTAGCCAACCAAATCCAACTACATATACAAAAGATTGTACACCGTGACCAGTGGGATTCATCCCAGGTTCACAAGGATGATTCAACATATGCAAATCAATCAACATCACACACCATATTAACAAAAGAAAAGTCAAAAACCACATGATCATCTCGATAGTTGCAGAAAAAGCATGTGACAAAGTCCAACATCCATTCATGATCAAAACTCTTACCAAAGTGGGTATAGAGGGAACATAACATAATAAAAGCCATTTATGACAAAACCACATCCAATATAATACTCAATGGAGAAAAGCTGGAAGCCTTCCCACTAAAATCTGAAACAAGACAAGGATGCCCACTCTCACCACTGTTATTCAACATAGTACTGAAAGTCCTCACCACAGCAATCAAACAAAAGAAATAAAAGGCATCCAAATAGGAAGAGAACAGCCAATTTCTCCCTGTAAATTGTCCCTTCATCACAGCACCAAAATAAACTGGCAGTACTACACTAGGCTTCTATGTTATCAGATTTATTTCTCCTGTAAAATTAGAAGGATCTTTTCTACCTTGCAGAGTTTTTGAGTTCTTAAAGATAAATGGCTTTTTAAACCTATTGTTCAGTGTGAGCTGCCTTGATGGTCATCATAAAAACTAGTCTGAAATTTATTTTAAAAATATAGGAGTTCCCGTCGTGGCGCAGTGGTTAACGAATCCGACTAGGAACCATGAGGTGGCGGGTTCGATCCCTGGCCTTGCTCAGTGGGTTAACGATTTGGCGTTGCCGTGAGCTGTGGTGTAGGTTGCAGACGCAGCTTGGATCCCACGTTGCTGTGGCTCTGGCGTAGGCTGATGGCTACAGCTCCGATTCAACCCCTAGCCTGGGAACCTCCATATGCCGCGGGAGCGGCCCAAGAAATAGCAACAACAACAACAACAACAAAAGACAAAAAGACAAAAAAAATAAAAAATAAAAAAAAATAATAAAAAAAATAAAAAAAAAAAAATAAACTGTGAGAAGACAACACTACACACACTTCAGGCCTAATAGTCATTCCACAAATGTAGGTTCATCAAAAGGATTGCTTTGACGCATTTTATATAACAAATGTTACCTATGAGAATAAGTGACAAGATAACAGATTTACAATGTCCAAAATCAAAATCTGAGAGGTCTACCAACCACACTAAACCTGACTGTACTCCTCTTGCTTTTGTCTCTTTTAATAGGACCATTATCCCCTTAGATAGCCTCAAAATTGCATTTAAATTCCTCTCTCCCTTATCCCTTCAAACTCTGGTTAGTCACAAAGACCTGCAGATTAAAATATGCTACTTCTAAAATACTTATATGTTAATATATTTAAATTATATGTATATTTCCCTTCCATTTTATTCCCACTGCCACCTCACTAGTTTAAAACTAGTTTAAACCCTTATCTGAACTATTCCAATAACTTTTAAATTGTCCTATGCCTCCAGGCTCTCTCTGTTCAAGCCAAACCACATACTGTTGCCATAGGAACCTTCCTCAAGAACAACTTTAATCCTCTCCTGCCCAGATCAAACAGTTTCTATGGGCTCCCCTTTGCCTACAAGATAACTCATTAACATAGGATATCAGATTATCCAAAAACTATTTTTTCTAATTGTCTTTCACTAAACCTTTTCATTCACTGTTCCTCCCAAAATGGACCTTACCATTAGTTTAACAATCACCAACAGAATTTTGAGACTTCTTTATTTACATGGTGCCTATCAGCAGGTAGTGGAACTGTATCCCTCTTGCACAGCCATAAAATTCACTTCTAAATATTGCTGCATTTGACATGTTCTAGTTTGCATTATACACACATGTACACACACAAATATATATATGGAAATTTATGTTCTCCATAATAGCTTTTAAAATTTTTGCTCATGAATCTAGTCTGAGATCACAGGGATTACTACAATGCCAGGGAGAGGCCTAGAGAAGACTGACTGCATGGCGTTTAAGCCCCCATCCAGTACCTCAACCTGATTATCTCGGATTTTATTTGTCTTATTGAATAAACTATCATATAGTATTTAATTTTATTTTTAAGTGTTTTCCACTGCTTTTTAAAATCTAGGTTCTTGTTTCCAAGTTTAATGGATTTGCTACAGTCACCTCCTAGACATCCACACTGTTGGGAGATCTAAAACAGAATCTCTTCTGGATTCCACAGAATTCAACTTTATCACAAAGGATATAGATCTCCCAAGAACTTCAGATCAAGAATCCAGTGTATTGCTTCTGCCCAAGACCTCCATACCCCTTTAGCTGGCTGCCATAGTCTTTCTCTTTTTCTCTTTATTTTTCCTGTTGTCATCCACCCCCCACACACACTCTATTGCTTTACAATTTTGATAGCTAAAATGATGTTCATAAAATTTCTCCCTTTAATCTTGTTTCTGTAGACAAATATAGAGAATGAACACAAATCCACGCATATCAAACCTATCTTATCTATAAACCTCAGAAGTGATGGGATCTATTCTTCCTGACCCCAGGTAGGGCATTGTCCCAAACCTTCTGATATTTCTCATGTGAATGCTTTTTATCAACACAGTTCACTGAATTTTCTTCTGATTTTTAAATGCTCCTGCACAGCTACTAGGTCAACAAATAATTGAGGTTCAACTACAATGACAAAAGATGTAAGAAGCCTCATTGGCCATGAGTGACACATGAGTCTGAGACTACAAGGGATGCAGTGACATAACTGTTTTATTAAGGGCCACAGCAGAGTGACAGTTCCTCAGCTGACCAAGAGGATGGCCCAGGAGAGACTTTGAAAAACTAAAAATTTCTCCTACGGCCCCAGCATTGCTTTGATGCCTGCAGATTTTCCATCCACCACTTCTGTAAATGACTAGCCCCTGCTATAGCCTTGTTCCACTTTCTTGCTAAACTTAAACTGTCCAAACAGCAGTTCCTAAAACTACAAGAGTAATTCCTCACTTTTCACAAAAACATTTTGACCAACTATCTGTAAAACTAGCTGAATTTCAATTTATGCTCCTGGATAAAACTGTATAAAAACCCACCTTTCTCTCCGAAGGTAGGACTTTGCTTCAGTTTTTCTCATGTCACAGTATTTCAAATAAAGACTTATGTTTATTGTGCCCTGGATAATCTTCTTCCACATTACCTTTCTAAACTCATTTAAAAAGTAACTGGTAGAATGTAAACTCACACCCAGGTTTTCCGTGACTGACAGACTGTTCTTGATGATATATGATACTGACTCATAATCCCAAGGGCCACATGAATTCAAAAAGATCATTTTTCCCTGGTAATATGTGGTAAGAGACACTTAGGAAAATATAAAATTTAAGATATATAATGTGATATCCTTCTTAACAGAGTTAATGAAACAAATAGGGAAATAATGACAATTTTTACTAAGTAAGCTATAAAAATGTCACAACAGTCTATTCCCATTTGCACTCATGGAGGATGAGTACTCTCCCTCACTTAATTCCTTTGTTTAAGAATTCTACTTCTTTGTTTTTCTATGTGTAGAAATAAGGAAGACATTTGCCCATAGTATCCAAAATAAGGCAAAAGAATGTCAACATTTCATTTCCTCAAGGATTAACAAATTATGCCCAAAGCAGTGTAAACAAAGCTTAGACTTCTCCTGCAGGCTACTGGAGTGGTAACTTGCTACTTCCAACAGGAGCTCCAGGGTAAATTACCAACCAGAATACTCTGTATTCTGCCTCCTCCCTTACTACTCTTACAACAAACATGTAACAAGAAATGCCCACTGCAGAGTTCAGGACTGTTAGGACAATTAAAGTTTCCTACCTTCAGGAAGACTGCTGGAAGCATGGAAAATTGTGTGTTAGCTAGGTACTCTTTATATTGTTTTGCTTTTACTATAAGAAGAGCTTTGACTGGTTTCCTGGTCTTTGGTCCCATTTATTACACTTTAATAATCAAAGCACATCACAGTTCAGAGAAGTAAAAGTGCTAAATTTGACACACAGCACAAGATATGGTTAGAAAGAAAGAATCTACAGAAGAGATGAGGAAGATGCTTAAGCCTTGACGGATTGTAAGGAATGAGTTAAGCAGAGCAATTTTTCACAGAGTAACAACTCTGGAATGAGGAGACACACAAAGGTATAAATGCTAATTATCACCACTGTTTGAAAGTACAAGAGGGTAAGCAGACATAATGGATGCCTAGATCTCTTCTCACCTGGCTGGAGAATGAGAAGGTTCATGCCTGAGTCCCTTTCTGGGTAAGGCCCTGAGGACAAAGGGAGGTTCCAGGTTAAAACTCCATCCAAGACACCCAGCATGCAGTGATTTTTGAATACAGAAGGATAAAGACTAGATACAGTCTCAAACTAAAGCAGTTCTGAAACTGCTGAGACCTTTGCTTTAGTTTCTCCATCACCCCAGTCCTTTTTCCTTCACTCCATCACAAGCATTATAAGTGCTTACAAAAATGTTTCCAAAATAAACCTCCTGCACACAGTCTCCCTCTCTGAGTCAATTTCTCAGGAAATCTGACCTAGGACAACAGCTTTCCCATGGACAAACTTCTCAAATGGGACCAATTCTTTTGTAGATGTTATAAAGCTACCACCAAAAGAATCTTTAAGAAAAAAAGACAACTGTATGAATCATCAGAATACATTAACTTCAACAGAAAAATGTGTATTCTGGGCTTCACTGTCTTGATCTTATTTTGGACACTCTGGGAGCCCTGGTTCTATTTTTAGATCCCACTATTTTAGACAAGTGTGCATAATTTGGAGAGGTTTCAAAGAAAGGCAAGTCAAAATGGTTAAATAATGAGAATAAAATTAGTATAAAGTGTGCCAGGAACATTTGCCCTTTTGAAAGGAAGGGGAGGGGGTCATTTTAACAATAGCCTTCAAACAATGCCTATTCATTCAAGTTAGTAATGGATGTGAGAGATGGTTGTGAGGTCAAGCTGGGAGAACAGGCAGGTATCAGATCATCATAGACCAGGATTCCTGCACTAGTCTCCAAACTCATCTCCCAGCCTCCATGCTTGCTATACCACAATTTAATCTCCTTACAGCATTTACAGTGATCCCTTAAAAAGCATGAGATACCATGTTATCCTTCTCTCAAATCTGTCTTTTTGTTCTCCATTACAAAATTCTAGGTCTTTCTCATGACTTATAGATGCTTCTTGAACAAGACCTGGCCGTCTGTGGCTTGTCCGCTCCCACTCATCCCTGCACTGCCTCCCCTCCATCACAGTTTTCTGGGGGGCCTCAAACAGACCCTGCTAAAATTGGCTCAGGGATCTCCAGGATGTGCTGGCCAACCCAACATCTTTCCACAACCACCACAAACCTGCCACTCCCTTCTCTTTAAAATACTTAAACTTTTTTAAGATATTTATAAGATATTTATACTTCTCTCTCTCTCTCTCTCTCTCTCTCTCTCTATATATATATATATATATATATATATATATATATAAAATCTCATTTTTAACAAGCGTATAAATGGCTATGCATTTGTCTTCAAATACACTTCATGACTTTTGATACAAAATAATTTTACTATTTTTCTGCCTTAAACTCCATTTTGGAATCCTCTCTAATCCAGGAGTTCTTAAATAAAACATCCCTTCAAAATATATGAGGTATAAATATTTTCATATTGTGCTCTATTTTAACTGTGGTGAGAGAAAGTTGCATTACAACACTTCTTGGACATTAGACTCCCTTCATAACTTTAAATATAATCAATTTTTAAATGTCTTGTTTTTTTTGAAATACATGTATAATTTCTATCTATTGCATACAATGGTCTGTATGTAGTTACCAGATTAAGTTTTTCATTATGTTCAATTTGATTGTATACTTAGTATTTTTTATTTTCTTGATCAGTCTCCAGTAGACTAATGTTAAAATCTACAATGTGACAGTAAATATCTTTTTAAAACTCTATAAGATTGTTTATTTTTATAATATTTTACTTATATAGTATTAACTGTGGTTAGATTATTCTTCTTAGCACTTTACAAGTATTAGCTCACTTAAAATTAAGACCACTGAATTTTCTTGGAGGATTTCCCCAATTGTTACTAGCATTTCTCTATCAGTTTGGACTGAAATTATTAGATTTTCATTTATGTAATACTTGAATAATACAATAACTTTTATCCATAATACATTTATTTCAGTAGTAGTAGTAGTGGTAGTGGGAGTAGTAGTAGTAATAGTTCTAACAACTTTGGGCACTTTAGTCTCTTTTACTTTGCCCACATTATTAAAGAGTATTTTTCCCATGTATAACTTTCTAAGTTAAAGACATAGTTCTATTGTCCTTTATGTCAACTGTACTATATGTCCTATATGACATTTCCATTAGCCAAGCTATTGCTATATAAACAAAATCCACCCCAAAACTCAGTGGTTTAAGAAAACATTTATTTATACTCACGAATCGGCAGATCGTCTTGGGACCAGCTTGGCAAGACATAGCAATGAGCTACAAGTCAGACCCAGCTGTAACACTCTCACTTCTACCCACATGAGCTGGGCAAAGTCAGACACATGGCCAAAGACATAGTCAAAAGGTGGGAAGTACACTTCTCTAAGTGGAGGGCATGACAGAGCATGACAACGGGAAGGTTTCAAGATTCAGGATGAGAATTCATTCTACCTTAATCCTTGCAGGTTACTTCTAAGTTGAAAACTCATCTATCTACTAATAACAATTCTCAGATTTCATCCTTTAAAATTTTCTTTCACTCTATCCTCTCCATTTGTATTCTCTGTAGATTCTTTTAGAAATACGTTGCTGACTTTCTAATAATCATCTAAGTCTCGATCTTACATTTCTTTTTTCACTGAACTTTATGTCCTTTTCTTTACCTAGCTAGAAAATTAAGTTCTCTGCCAGGAATTTTCTTTCCACTTTTTGGATATTTAAAATTAACATTTTTATTGTAATCACACAATTTATACAATAATATATATGTCCTCTACAGAAAAATTTAATGTATGTAAACTTAAATCTTAATTTTCTAGCCTCAACTAGACTCTAAAAGTTAATCCCAACTCCAAAAATATTACTCTTAAACATTTGATGTGTATTCTTCCTGATGTTTTTGTTAGAACAGATTTACACATATACACATATAAAATACATATCTATAAAAAAATAAAGAAAATTTAAAAAATAAAACTTACATTGGCTAGGTTTTCATTGCAAGATAATATATAGCTTACATAATTCATTTTAAAGATTTCATTTAATTAGAATAGTATTTTTTATGGCTACACCTGTGGCATACGGAAGTTCCCAGGCCAGAGACTGAATCTTAGCCACAGCTGCAACCCTCACCATAGCTGTGGCAACAATGGATCCTTAACTCACTGTGCCAGGCCAGAGATTGAACTCGCACCTCTAGAGCAACCTAGGGTGCAGCAATTGGATTCTTAACCCACTGCGCCACAGCAGGAACTCCTAATTAGTATAGTATTAACTTATCATAGTGTGGCTTTAATCAAAACTGACAAAACACTGTAAACCAGCTATAATGAAAAAAAATCCTTATATAAAGAAAAAAAATTATAAAAAGCCTCTGTGTAAATGACTAAATATTTATCAAGATACACAGCAAGAACCCTAGTTTTTGCATAAAAAATATACATATCTTTAACTGGAGTCTATATTGTAAAATGGTCCTACAAAGAGTTATAGTTTATACATTTTTCAATATCTGATTTTATTAGCCACTCTTGTCTACTTTCTCCACTTTTTTAAAGTTTTATTGAAGCAGAGCTGATTTACAATGTTCTGGTAATTTCTGCTATACAAAAAGTGATTCAGTTATACACATACAAATATCCATTATTTTTTAGGTTCATGTCTAATGCATAATTTAAGGCCTGTGTTTCCTTATGCTCTGTTTGGATGATCTGCCCATTGCTGAAATTGAGATGTTTACTCCAATTATTGTGTTACTGTTGATTTCTCCCTTTATGGCTGTTAACAGTTGCCTAATATATTGAGATATCCCTAAATTCGACGCATATATATTTATAATTTTTTATCTTCTTGAGTTTATCCTTTGATCATTATAGTGTCTTTATCTGCCTTTTGTAACAGTCTTTAAAGTCTTTTTTTTTTCCCATTTGCATGCATCTTCTTCTATCCCCTTTTAGTCTGCATGTGTCCCTAGAACTGAAGTGGAACTCTTGTAGACAGCATATTTATATTGGTCTTGCTTTTTTTAATTCATTCAGCCAGTCTATGTGTTTTGGTTGGAGCATTTAATCCATTTACTTTTGAGGTAATTTTTGATATGGGTGTTCTTATTGCCATTTTCTTTTTTCTTCTTTTGGGTTTGTTTTTATTGGTCTTTTTTCTTCCCTTTTGTTCTCTTCTCTTGTGATTTGATGACTATATTTAGTATTGCGTTTGGGTTGCATTTGTCTTTTTTTTTTTTTGTCTTTTATTTTTGTCTTTTGGCTTTTTAGGGCCACACCAATGAAATATGGAGGTTCCCAGGCTAGGGATCGAATCAGAGCTATAGCTGCTGACCTACGCCACAGCCACAGCAATGTGGGATCTAAGCCATGTCTATGACTTACACCACAGCTCACAGCAATGCCAGATCCTTAACCTGCTGAGCAAGGCCAGGGATTGAACCTGCATCCTCATGGATACTAATCAGGTTCATTAACCACTGAGCCAGTGCACATGAAACCTTGTGTGTGCCCTTTAAGTGGAGTCTCTGTTTCCTCCAGACTTGTGGGTCTCCTGTACTTAAACCCCACTGGCCTTAAATGCCAAATATTCTGGGGGCTACTCTTCCAAATGCCAGAGCCTCAGGCTGGGGAACTTGACAGGGCATTCAGATCTCCGACTCATATGGGAGAGCCTCTGTAATATAGTTTGTTCGCTTTTTCCAATCTGTGGGTCACCCACCCAGTGGTTATTGCTTTTGCTTATGTTATGGCTCCTCCTAACATCTCATTGTGGCTTCGCTGTCTGTGGATTTTGGTTATCTTTTTTGGGAGTCCTCAGTCTATTTGGTTTATGATTGTTCAACAGGAAGTTGTTATTTTGGTGCTTTTGCGGTGTTCTCTTCCACCAATCCATTTTGTCTACTTTTAAGCAGTGCATTAACTGGGTTAACTTAATACTTTGAATTCTATATTGATGAATTTAAATTAACTTTTGTTTTTCTCTGCTAAAACAAGAAGATAAAACTCTTGAGGGATGAGATGAGAATGAAAAACAATATATATCATTTAACAAACTTGAAAAACAAAACTTAAAATGAGACTAGCCTCATTTTATTACATCAAAGAAAGCATGAGACATGCAAGAGACACTTATTCATACATTTAGGAATACTGTGGCATCATCGCTAAATTGACCATGTATAAATCATCGTTTGCTCAAGACAACTCCAATTTACCTTTTGTCCCAGCATCATGTCCCTATTAGTACTTGCACCATATATTTTATTTCTAGCAATGATTATTGTTAATAGTTGTATTGAAACAATCCAGGAAAGCAAGAATTCCATTCTGTACTTCTAGCTTCTCTTACCCTCTTTCCTTCTAGTATGGGAGACATATTAACAAAAAACAGAATTCTTGTGTAAACACATGGTGAATTTGAAAAATATAATCAGAGACAACTACTTCCTTTTCCGAAATCTTTCCAGATGCTATGTAGCTCAGATCTCACTTTCAATAATGGTGGCTCAGTGGGTTATGAACCCAACTAGTATCCATGAGGATGTAGGTTCAATCCCTGGCCTTGCTTGGTGGGTTAAGGATCTAATGTTGCTGTGAGCTGTGTGTAGGTCACAGATGTAGCTCAGATTCTGCGTTATTGTGGCTGTGGCGTAGGCCAGCAGCTGTGGCTCTGATTTGACCCCTAGCCTAGGAACTTCCATATGCCATACACAGAGCCCTAAAAAAAGGAAAAAACAGTATAAAATGCACTTACTGATGAAATGACTCAGGAAGCTAACTCCTTCTTGTCTAGGGCAGTTATGAGAGTGTTATTCAACACTGGTGCCCTTGTCAGCCACCTGACTTAACAGGCAGTTTTTCTTAAACCAGCAACTCAGTCTGAACTGTAAAAGCTGCCAGGCCACCAATGGATGTGGTCAGGGGCAAATGCAGGATACTATGTAAAAACATACGTGAAATACACGGGAAATAAGGTCAAGCAATTCTGCCATAGAATTTCTAAATAATCTGAATGTTCTTGCTATACTGTTCTTGATAGTTATCGTATAGTGCATAACTACTTTATTTTATTCACTATATTGTTTGGTAGTATTCTTTTTCTTTAGGAATAAACTCAGAATAAATGGCTCAAGAGTCAAAAGTTGCAGATAAATCCTAAGAACATATAAACTGAAAAAATTAAGTATGGTATTTTCATTTTGTCAAAAGGTGAAATGGACATTTTACAAAACTGTTTATAAATATTTATGATTTTCCTATATGGTAAAATGGTATTGTTGTCAACATTTATTTTAGGATTCCCGTTGTGGCTCAGTGGAAACAAAACTGACTACCATCCATGAGGAAGCAGGCTCAATCCCTGGCCTCGCTCTTTGGGATAAGGATCTGATGTTGCTGTGAGCTGTGGTATAGGTCGCAGACACAGCTCTGATCTGGCATTGCTGCAGCTGTGGTGTATGCAGGCAGCTACAGCTCTCATCCATCCCCTAGCCTGAGAGCCTGAGAACCTCCAAATGCCATGGATGCAAAAAAAATATATACATATATATATATAAAAGTTGGCTCAATCCTGTGGAAGGAGAATCGACATGCAGTTCAAAAGTTAGTTAATTGAACACAACCACCAATGTATGGTGATTTGACATATGAAACTGAAGAAGAAATATCTACGTGCGAAAGATGTAAGTCTATGAAGCATGACTTATTTAGGTCAAATGACTATTCTAAATAACATTTTCTCATATCTATGTGTTACTGTGAATAGTCAAATAGCAAAGTGATACCTCTTAATATGTTCACTCTATTAGCAGAATTTCATGGTTAAAAGATACATCATTTTTGTCATTTTCATCAGATGCCTCAAATAGAAATCAGTTAATTTCAATAACCTTATTTTGTTGAACTTATGGGATCAAAGGAAACTATTTAGAAATTCATTCTGACAAAGGTAAAACATGCAACTTATGATAAAAGGTTTTGTGAGTTTCTTTAAAAGATTAACAATGACGATAAAATTATTTGCTTTATAGCAATGAAAACACAAATTTAGATGGAACACAATATCATGGCAAAAAACATACCTCTTGCAAAATTAACAAGCCTGGGCAGCAAAATAGTACTTAGATTTGTGATGCATGCATAATGTATAGCTGCATCCAAACAAGAAGTACTACCTCAGTAACCCAGATAGAAGCTGTAATTGTCAAGTTTTATAAGACACACAAGTTGAGAAACTGAATGATAAAGCTTTTAAGTTAAAGTCGATGTTAAAGACAAAAACAAATCCTTCAACACATTGGATTTTAGAAAATTTTGAGCATTTGAAAAATTATTTTGTAAATATAAAACTGCACTACAATTGTACTGAATTTTTTTCTAAATATATTCTCCTAAGCTGGGTAGCCTTTGTTTTTCTAACACTAGTAAAAATATTCAATCAAATTACTTAATAAATATAGTACAAAATATGTTTGAATTTTTTTAAATTCTTAAAAACAAAGTATACAAACAAAAATGCATGACAAGGTCAAGAGAGAAATTAAACAAATTTTAAAAAGTTCACGTAACCTACTCATAAAATATCATTTTTATTTATTTATTTATTTATTTTTTATTTTCCCACTGTACAGCAAGGGGGTCAGGTTATCCTTACATGTATACATTACAATTACACTTTTTCCCCCACCCTTTCTTCTGTTGCAACATGAGTATCTAGACATAGTTCTCAATGCTATTCAGCAGGATCTCCTTGTAAATCTATTCTAAGTTGTGTCTGATAAGCCCAAGCTCCCAATCCCTCCCACTCCCTCCCCCTCCCATCGGGCAGCCACAAGTCTCTTCTCCAAGTCCATGATTTTCTTTTCTGAGGAGATGTTCATTTGTGCTGGATATTAGATTCCAGTTATAAGTGATATCATATGGTATTTGTCTTTGTCTTTCTGGCTCACTTCACTCAGGATGAGATTCTCTAGTTCCATCCATGTTGCTGCAAATGGCATATGTCATCCTTTTTTATGGCTGAGTAGTATTCCATTGTGTATATATACAACTTCTTCCGAATCCAATCATCTGTCGATGGACATTTGGGTTGTTTCCATGTCCTGGCTATTGTGAACAGTGCTGCAATGAACATGCGGGTGCATGTGTCTCTTTTGTCCGGATAGATGGCCAAGAGTGGGATTGTGGGGTCATATGGAAGTTCTATGTATAGATTTCTAAGGTATCTCCAAACTGTTCTCCATAGTGGCTGTACCAGTTGACATTCCCACCAAGAGTGCAGGAGGGTTCCCTTTTCTCTTCAGCCCCTCCAGCACTTGTTATTTGTGGATTTATTAATGATGGCCATTCTGACTGGTGTGAGCTGGTATCTCATGGTACTTTTGAGTTGCATTTCTCTTATAATCAGCGATGTTGAGCATTTTTTCATGTGTTTGTTGGCCATCTGTATATCTTCTTTGGAGAAATGTCTATTCAGGTCTTTTGCCCATTTTTCCATTGATTGATTGGCTTTTTTGCTATTGAGTTGTATAAGTTGCTTATATATTCTAGAGATTAAGCCCTTGTCAGTTGCATCATTTGAAACTATTTTCTCCCATTCTGTAAGTTGTCTTTTTGTTTTCTTTTTGGTCTCCTTTGCTGTGCAAAAGCTTTTCAGTTTGATGAGGTCCCATGGGTTTATTTTTGCTCTAGTTTCTATTGCTTTGGGAGACTGACCTGAGAAAATATTCATGATGTTGATGTCAGAGAGTGTTTTGCCTATGTTTTCTTCTAGGAGTTTGATGGTGTCCTGTCATATATTTAAGTCTTTCAGCCATTTGGAGTTTATTTTTGTGCATGGTGTGAGGGTGTGTTCTACTTTCATGGCTTTGCATGCAGCTGTCCAGGTTTCCCAGCAATGCTTGCTGAATAGACTTTCTTTTTCCCATTTTATGTTCTTGCCTCCCTTGTCAAAGATTAATTGACCATAGGTGTCTGGGTTTATTTCCGGATTCTCTATTCTGTTCCATTGGTCTGTCTGTCTGTTTTGATACCAGTACCACACTGTTTTGATGACTGTGGCTTTGTAGTATTTCTTGAAGTCTGGGAGAGTGATGCCTCCTGCTTGGTTTTTGTTTCTCAGGATTGCTTTGGCAATTCTGGGTCTTTTGTTGTTCCATATAAATGTTTGGATTGTTTGTTCTAGTTCTGTGAAAAATGTCATGGGTAATTTGATAGGGATTGCACTGAATCTGTAGATTGCTTTGGGTAGTATGGCCATTTTCACAATATTGATTTTCCCAATCCAGGAACATGGAATATCTTTCCATTTCTTTACATCTTCTTTGATTTCTTTGATTAAAGTTTTATAGTTCTCGGCATATAGGTCCTTTACCTCCTTGGTCAGGTGTTTTCCGAGGTATTTGATTTTGTGAGGTGCAATTTTAAAAGGTATCGTATTTTTGGATTCCTTTTCTAATATTTCATTGCTGGTATACAGAAATGCGACTGACTTCTGAATGTTAATCTTATATCCTGCTACTTTGCTGAATTAATTAATCAGTTCAAGGAGTTTTGGGGTTGAGTCCTTAGGGTTTTCTAGGTATAGTATCATGTCATCTGCATACAGTGACAGTTTGATCTCTTCTCTTCCTATATGGATGCCATTTATTTCTTTGGTTTGTCTAATTGCTGTGGCTAAGACTTCCAAAACGATGTTGAAGAGCAGTGGTGAGAGTGGGCATCCCTGTCTTGTTCCAGATTTGAGTGAGAAGGCTTTCAGTTTTTCCCCATTGAGGATTATATTTGCTGTGGGTTTATCATAAATGGCTTTGATGATATTCAGGAATGTTCCCTCTATACCCACTTTGGCGAGGGTCTTGATCATGAATGGATGTTGAACTTTGTCAAATGCTTTTTCTGCGTCTATTGAGATGATCATATGATTTTTGACCTTTTTTTTGTTAATGTGGTGTATGATGCTGATTGATTTGCATATGTTGAACCATCCTTGTGAACCTGGGATGAACCCAACCTGGTCATGGTGTATAATTTTTTTGGTATGTTGTTGGATTCGGTTGGCTAAGATTTTGTTGAGAATTTTTGCATCTATATTCATCAATGATATTGGGCGATAGTTTTCTTTTTTGGTGGTATCTCTGCCTGGTTTTGGAATGAGGGTGATGGTGGCCTCATAGAATGTCTTTGGGAGTATTCCTTCTTCTTCAACCTTTTGAAAGAGTTTAAGGAGGATGAGCACCAATTCCTCTTTATATGTTTGATAAAATTCACCTGTGAAGCCATCTGGTCCTGGACTTTTATTTGTAGGGAGTGATTTTATGACCTCTTCAATTTCATTTCTAGTGATCGGCCTGTTCAGTTGGTCTGGTTCTGCTTGATTCAGTTTTGGCAGGCTGTAAGATTCTAGAAAATTGTTCATTTCTTCCAGAGTGTCAAACTGGTTGCCATACAGTTGTTCATAGTATTCTCTTATGGTTTTTTGTATTTCTGCTGTATCCGTTGTGATTTCTCCTTTTTCATTTATCATTTTGGTGATTTGGGTTCTTTCTCTCCTCTTTTTAGTGAGTCTGGCCAGGGGTTTGTCAATTTTGTTCACCTTTTCAAAGAACCAGCTCTTGGTTTTATTAATTTTCTCTATTGTTTCTTGAATCTCTATTTTATTGATTTCTTCTTTGATCTTTATAATTTCCTTCCTTCTGCTGACTTTAGGACTTTTTTGTTCTTCTTTTTTTAATTCATTTAGGTGGAGTGTTAAGTTGTCAATTTGGGATCTTTCTTCTTTTTGGAGAAAGGCCTGTATTGCTATACATTTCCCTCTGAGCACTGCTTTTGCAGCATCCCATAGGTTTTGAGAGGTTGTGTCTTCATTATCATTTGTTTCAAGGTAGTTTTTAATTTCCTTCTTGATTTCCTCATTGACCCATGGGTTTTTTAGTAGCATGTTGTTTAGTCTCCATGGAGTAGGTTTTTTCTCTTTCCTTTTCCCATGGTTGATTTCTAATTTCATGGCATTGTGGTCAGAGAAGATACTTGAGATAATTTCTATGCTCCTAAATTTATTGAGGTTCACTTTGTATCCCAATATGTGGTCGATTCTTGAGAATGTTCCATGAGCATTTGAGAAGAATGTGTATTCTGATTTTTTTGGATGTAGTGTCCTGAAGATATCAATTAAGTCTAACTTTTCTATTGTTTCCCTTAGGATCTCTGTTGCTTTATTGGTTTTCTGTCTAGAGGATCTGTCCATTGATGTGAGGGGGGTATTAAGGTCTCCTACTATGATTGTATTCTCATCAATATCTCCCTTTATGTCTGTTAATATTTGTTGTATGAATCTGGGTGCTCCTATATTTGGGGCATATATGTTGATGATAGTAACATCCTCTCCTTGGATGGCTCCCTTAATCATTAAATAGTGTCCTTCTTTATGTCTTTTGTTTTAAAATCTATTTTGTCTGATATGAGCATTGCGACTCCTGCTTTTCTGTCATGTCTATTGGCGTGAAATATTTTTCCCCACCCTTTCACTTTCAATCTATATGTATCTTTTGTCCTAAGGTGAGTTTCTTGTAGGCGGCATATTGAAGGTTTTTGCCTTTTTATCCACTCAGCCACTCTGTGTCTTTTGATTGGGGCATTCAGTCCATTGACATTTAAGGTGATAATTGATAGATGATTATTTATTGCCATTTGAACTTCGTGTTCCAGTTCCAGTTGATTCTATGGTTCTCCATTCTTCCTTTTTTTTTTTTTTTTTTTGGTTGGATGGTCTCCTGTTATTATTTGCTTAAGTGCAGTTTTTGTTTTTGTTTTTTTTTTGCAAATGCAATATTTGGTTTTGGCTTGTGGTTGCCCTGTTTTTTAAGTATGCTAACCCCTTCCCATAATTGTGTGTTTTAGCCTGATGGTCCTGTAAGTTCAAACACATCATTACTATATTAAAATTAAGAAGAGAAACAAACAAACAAACAAAAAGGGTTATTTACTTCCTAACATCCCTTGCCCACATTTTATGGTTTTGATGACTCTTTTTTATTTTTTTCTTTTTAATTTTATTTTGTTTGAAGCATGTTCATGATTATATCTGTATGCTGGCTTATTTGAATGACTGCTCTCTGATCGCGGTTTCCTCAGTCCTAGTTCTTCCTCTTCTTCTTTTTTTTTTTTTTCTTTTCTTTTTTCTTCCCTTTCCTTCCTTTCTTTTTGGTTTAGAGAAGCCCTTTCAATATTTCCTTTAACCTGGGTTTTGTGTTGCTGTATTCTTTAAGTTTTTGTTTGTTGGGAAAAATTTTTATTTCCCCTTCTATTTTAAATGATATTCTTGCTGGATAGAGTATTCTAGGTTGCATATTTTTTCCTTTTAGCACTTGAAATATCTCTTGCCATTCCCTCCTGGCCTGTAGTGTTTCTGTAGAGAAATCAGCTGATATTCTTATGGGGGTTCCCTTGTAGGTAACATTCTGTTTTTCTCTTGCTGCCTTTAGGATCCTCTCTTTATCACTAACTTTTGCCATTTTTATTATGATGTGTCTTGGTGTGGGTCTGTTTGGGTTCAGTTTGTTTGGGGCCCTCTGTGCTTCTTGTATCTTGAGCCCTGCATCCTTTAGATTTGGGAAGTTTCCAGCGATAATTTCTTCAAATATATTTTCCATCCCCTTATCTTTTTCTACTCCTTCTGGAATTCCTATTATGCGTAGATTGGCCCACTTTATATTATCCCATAGGTCTCTTATATTGCTTTCCAGTTTTTTGATTTGGTTTTCTGTCTGTTGACTGGATTGAGTGATTTCCATTATTCTATCTTCCATATCACTGATTCGTTCTTCTGCATTATTCATTCTGGTTTTTACTGCCCCTAGTTCAGTTTGCATCTCTGCAAATGAATGTTCTAGTTTTTCTTGGCTCCTCCTTATCTTTTCTAGTTCCTTTCTGAGGGTATCTGCATTACTGTTCATATCTTCTCTTAATTCCTTCAGTATTTTCACTATTTCTCTTTTGACCTCCAGGTCTGTCTGACTGCAGAGATCTGTTTCATTGTTGACTGTTTTAGGAGAGTTCTCCTGTTGGTTTGACTGGGGGTGGTTTCTCAACCTCTGCATCTTTCTTCTTGTTTTCTTTCTCCTGAGGGAGTTGTACTCTCCGTTATCAGGCAGTGTTTGCCTTGTCACTGCCATGGAATATTTCCTGAGGGCTGGCGTTGTTGGTCAATCTTTTTTGAGGCAGTGTGGCTTTTCTGGAGTGTTGATGGGGCTAACAGTGTTTCTTTGAAGCAAAGGAGGACTTCCTGAGGGCAGACAGGACTGGGAGGTCCACACCGCGATGGTAGCAGATTTCACTTGGTCATGCAGAGCTTGCTCTGGTGTTTTTAGGCTGTGGGGCTCTTGCAGGGGCTTGGCGGTGTTGGGCAGCTGTTCCTCAGGAGTGCAGCACCCCCTGGGGGCTGGAGCAGCTATCTGGGTCACTGAGAACCTAAGAGGCTCTTCCCTAGGGCAGCCCAACTCAGAAGGACAGCCTGAGAATGTAGGCGGATCTTTCCACAGTCCGGCGGAGCTTGCTGCAGCTTTTCTGGGCTGCAGGGGCTCTTCCAGGGGGCTGGTGGTGCTGAGCAGTTATTTTGTGGGAGTGGGGCCCCCCCTGGGGGCTTGGGCAGGTAGCAGGGTCACTGGAAACCCAAGAGGCTCCTCCCTGGGGCAGCCTGACTCAGAAAAACCGTCTGAGATCTTTTCCTGACTTGGCCAGGCTTGTTGCAGCTTTTCTGGGCTGCAGGAGGTCCTGCCTGGAGCTGGAAGTCCTATGCAGCTGATCCACTAGAGCACCCCCTGGGGGCTTAGGCGGGAGCAGGGCCGCTGGAAACCCAAGAGGTTCCTCCCCGGGGCAGTCCGACTCAGAAAAACCTTCCGAGAATTAGGCCGATCTATTTATGGCCTGGCTAAGCTTGTTCTATCTTTTCTGGCCTGCAGGCCTTTTTTCGGGGGCTGGTGGTGTTTGGTGCTGCTCTGCGGAAGTGGAGCCCCTCCAAAGGGCAAGCAGGCCTGTGCAGCGACAGCCCCTGCAGTGGTAGGCTTCAGGCAATTGTTGAGGCCAGCCCTCCTGGATGGCAGGCAGCCCCAGGTCCGTTGAGAGCGTAGGGGGTGGTGGGGTTGGGGAGAGGGGATGCACTGGGAAGCACAGCTTTCTGCTAGCTAGCGGGCCTGTAAGCTTGCTGTGGCATGGGGGGTATTCTATGGGGACCCACCCCTTCTTCTCTCCCCTCCCCAGCACAGGCGCAGACCAGGCTCTTCTCCCAGGTTCCCTCTGATGTGGCTTTCCGCTTCCCCGCCCCTAGAGTATTGTTCCCTTCCCTAGCTTTGTTTTCTAGTCTCCCAGGCAGTCTCTGCCCCGTCAAATGGTTTCTAGACCTCCCAAGCAGTTTCCGCTCTGCCCTGCCCCCCCAGCCTGGGGACTATCCTCTGGAGCCGAGGTCTCGGTGCCCAGCCCCCACCCAGGTGTCGCCTGGCCCTTTCTCGGGGATTAATCTTTGGAGGCGAGGTCTCGGTGCCCAGCCCCCACCCAGGCGTCCCCCGGCCCCCTCTCGGGGACTAACCTTCAGAGGCGAGGTCTCGGTGCACAGCCCCCACCCAGGCTTCCCCCTGCCCTTTCTCTGGGACTAACCTCTGGAGCCGAGGATTCGGTGCCCAGCCCCCACCCAGGCGTCTCAATTCTTGGTGACTGTGCCCGTAGTTCACATGGTCCTTTGGGTTCTTGATCGGCTTTTCCGTACTCCAACTTACTGCTACACTCTTCTCTGCATCTGGAGATTTCTCTGGTTTGTTTGATCTTTCCCCCGGTAGGTGACTTTCCAGGGTACGGGATCCCTTTCTCCTCTGCAGTTCCCTTTCGGGAGCGCCCGTCCCGCTCGGATTCACCTTCTCTCACTCTCCTCTTTTCTCCCGTTCTGCCCAGTAATGTCACAAACTTCTTGCCGTTATTGGAGTTTAGGTTCCTCTGCCAGCGATTGGTTGCTGTTCTGTGCGAGTCATTTATTCTGTAGATGTGCTTTTTTTGTTGTGTTTGTGGGAGAGGGCGAGCGTGTCCCCCTACTCCTCTGCCATCTTGTCCTCTCTCCCTCAGAGTCCACACTCTTAACTCTCATTTTTAAATTTATAATCCCATTCTATATATTGACTTGCAGAAGGAGATTTTTCGTAGGGTTTCTCTTTCTAATAGGATATGGGCATATTTTTTTTTTTTACTATAATAGGATGAAATTTAAAAGGGCTAGTGTTGCAGCATAATGAAAACAACTTATTTCAATATTTTATTTTGTAAAGAAACTATTGAAGAAGAAAAGTGCTCTTAGTGGAGACCAAAAGACAATATCTGAAGGTATATAGGCTAAAATACTGAAAATATTTAATATAAAATATTCCCCACTGAGCAAAATTTTCTGAGTACAGATTTAAGTTAATTCCTATAAAGATAATATTTTTTGATTACAGAAAAGAGTGGGAAATTAAGATTTATTAACCCACAAAAATAATTCTAAAGAATACATATGGCAATTTTATGGAAGAAGTTTGAAAATATTAAGACCATATTAAGGAGTTCCCGCCATGGCACAGTGGATAATGAATCCGACTAAGAACCATGAAGTTGCGGGTTCAATTCCTGGCCTTGCTCAGTGGGTTAATGATCTGGCCTTGCTGTGAGCTGTGGTGTAGGTCGCAGATGCGGCTCAGATCCCATTTTGCTGTGACACTGGTGGAGGCTGGCGGCTACAGCTACGATTCGACCCCTAGCCTGGGAACCTCCATATGCCGTGGAAAGTGGCCCTAGAAAAGGCAAAAAGAAAAAAAAAAAAAAAAAAAAAAGACCATATTTAAAAAATACATACAACATGCAAATGGTAATTGATTAATCAACTGATTAATAAAGTTATTGTCTAAAATTATGCTTCCAATTTTATTCATTGTACACAGATGTTACCACTATTTTCATACATAATTTCATTTCTAAAATACAGTATTAGGATAGGACTATTTAATTGGCCATCAAACACATTATAACCTATTTATCAGTCAACAAATACCAACCCAAAATTACATAATGTGGTTTAACTGACAAAGTATCCCAGTATTTGCAATAACTTATATGGTAACACTGCCTATAACTAAGTAATACCATGCTTATTATTTGCCCAGAGGAATTCATGCACAGTAACAGCAAGGGGCAGGGTCAAAAATGTTCACATTTTAAACAAAAGTTTAAAATTAGAAACTGAATTGCTCAAGACCAGAAGGATGAATATAGTTTTGATAGAGAATTGATTATTATAGAAATGAAAATGAAACAATACAACCATACAGATGAACCATCCAAATGTTCAGTTAAGGAAAGGAGACAGAGAGGATGTATACTCTATGAATATACCCACAAAATTTCAAAAACAGACCTAATTATTATTATCATTCACACATCCACAGGTAGTAAACCTATAGACACTTCAAGAACATTGCTTGCTAATTGTAAAGAGAAGAAAGTATCAAAGTTTTGGGAGTTCTGGAAATATCCCATTTCTTAACCTTGATGGGGTTTAGACAAATGTCCCAATTATAATAATTCATAAATCCTATATTTTGGTGTCACTTGTGGGATTTTTTTTTGTATATGTGTCATTTTATCAAAAAATGTGTACAGATGAGCAAGCTGAAAAATAGTTTGAAAATATTTATTATAAAGCTTCCTTTTGTCATTTGCTTGAGTAGTTGATACTTTTGAAATAGGAAACTTTTAAACAATTATAAATTATACTTACATCTAATCTAAGTGAGCCTGTATGTGAATGTGCTTGTGTGCATGTTTTTGTAGATGTGCATGTCTGTGCATGTGTGTTTGTGTGTGTTCATGTGCATATACAGGAGTTTGTGTGTGTGCTTTGAGTAAGGTAGGGATATGTTTTTTGGCATTGGAGAATATAATTATCACAGAAAGATTAAGATGATCTGGAATGCTGAAAACAGAGATTCCAAAGCAGAAAGAAAAAGTCAAGTAAATGAAGCAAGAGAAATAAATGCATTGTTTTCATCAAGTTAGATGTTTCAAAGCACACACTTTAATATTAGTTTATTCCCAGTCTTTTGTTTTATCAGTATTTGATTCAGGCAACTATAATGCCTTAGTGAAAACAGAGCCCTTAGTTGTCAGAGAAAGAGCGCCCCTTATTATTCTCAGATTATTCTCATTTCATAATTCTTTTCACTAGTGCTTCATGAGTACTAGTCCAAAACAAAAACAAGAAATACCTGCTATATTTTACACAGTTTTCACTTAATCAGCAGCTCTGGTGTAAAAGGAAGAAATCAAGACGATTATTAGTTCACATGGGAACTGTGAGTGCATTTAAAGGATGTGAGTAGGAGTTCCCATCGTAGCTCAGTGGTTAACGAATCCGACTAGGAACCACGAGGTTGTGGGTTCGATCCCTAGCCTTGCTCAGTGGGTTAAGGATCCAGCATTGCCGTGAGCTGTGGCGTAGGCTGCAGACATGGCTGGGATCCCACATTGCTGTGGCTCTGGCGTAGCCGGGAGGCTACAGCTCCAATTAGACGCCTAGCCTGGGAACTTCCATATGCCACGGGAAGCAGCCCTAGAAAAGGCAAAAAGACAAAAAAATAAATAAATAAATAAAGGATGTGAGTATTCTCATATCAAAGTAGTTTGATTTCTTCGTATTTTATAATTATGGAGCACAAATTCTTTTTGTCTTGCCACTTAACATTCCTCATCATTGCCTAATATAACATTTATTGAAAAAGTCTCTGAATATTGGGACTGCAAAGTACAAAGACACACACCACATGCACAAATAACATGATCCAACATTTTCTAGGGAGTCAGGTTTTTACTTAATCATTCTGCCATTCTGTCAAATTCTGTATTAAATTACTTCTTTTAGCTTGTAATTTGTCACGCTGATTCTCAGGTAGCAAAATTCACTTAAACAGATTTATTGATTGACTGTCATATAATATATTGGATAAGTGCTCAAGTTCTGGAGTTTAAATACCTGGCTTTGAATAGTAGCTGAAATTATAATTAACTATGTAAGCTTTGGACACATTAGTTAACTTCCACACAATTCCACTTCCTCACCTATAAAATGGTCATATAGGAGTTCCCATCGTGGCACAGCGGTTAACGAATCCGACTAGGAACCATGAGGTTGTGGGTTCGATCCCTGCCCTTGCTCAGTGGGTTAAGGTCCCTGCGTTGCCATGAACTGTGGTGTAGGTTGCAGACGCGGCTCGGATCCTGTGTTGCTGTGCCTCTGGCGTAGGCTGGCTGCTACGGCTCCTATTCGACCCCTAGCCTGGGAACCTCCATATGCCATGGGAGCGGCCCTAGAAAAGGCAAAAAGACAAAAAAAAGTAAATAAATAAAAATAAAATGGTCATATATCCTGAGATAAAATAACCCAGAACAAGCCATAAACAAGCCATAAAACTCAAGAAAAATGAAGCTGTCAGGGAGAACAAAATTTTGTTCTACTCATCTAGATTCTTCTGGCTGGTTTAAGAATGAAATCAACATGAGACATATTAACAGGAGAAAAATAGAGAAAAGTTTAATAACACATACATGTGTATAGCTGAATTAACTCACCAAAATGTCTGAAGCCCTCACCTTAAATATCATCTTCAGCTAAAGACAAAAGAGGATGATGGTTTGGGACTTGAGAGGGGAAGAGTTGGTATGGAGATGCAAAAGCAAAGGTTTGGTAAATCAGTATTTGCCTGGCCAGTCAGAGACAAAGAGACACAGAAAGAAATTTTAATAAACAGACTTTGCTCTGTTCCTCCCTGTCTCCACACCTGCTTCATACTGTCATTGTCTATGGTGACAGCTCCCTTGCTGGAACAGGTCCTACAGCTACATACTTTTAGACACTCATCAAGATGGTCAAAGTTTCTTTCTGAGTTTTGGGGGCTATTGATTATTTTTAGTCAAAATAATGTGCATGCCGAAAAGATATATTGGGTAGCATATTTCTTTTTTTGTCATCTTTTTTAAATTGGAGAATAGTTGATTTAAAATATTGTGTTAGTGCAGGTATACAGCAAGGTGATTCAGATTTTTTTGCAGATTATATTCCATTATAGATTATTACAAGTTTTGGATATAATTCCCTGTGCTATAAAGTAAATCCTTGTTCTTATCTATTTTATGTATTGGTTTGTTAATCCCATACTACTGATTTGTCCTTTCCTCCCCTTCCCCTTTGTTAACCTAAAGTTTCTTTTCTATGTTTGTGAGTCTGTTCCCCTTTTGTAAATAGGTTCATTTGTATTTTTTTAATTCCATATGTAAGTGATACCATGTATTACCTCTTTCTTTCTCTGACTTCACTAATATTCTCCAGCCATTTTGCTGCAAATGGCAATATTTCATTCTTTTATGGTTGCATAGTATTCCATTGTATATATCACATCTTCTTCATCCATTCCTGTCAACAGACATTTAGGTTGCTTCCACATCTTGGCTATTGTAAATAGTACTACTATGAATACAGGGGTGCATGTATCTTTTTTGAGATTTCTTGTTTATTTCCAGATACACACCCAGGAGTGGGAATTCTGGATCACATGACAACTATATTTTTAGTTTTTTAAGGAAACTCCACATTGTTTTCCACAGTGCCTATAACAATTTACATTCTGGGGTGAAGTTTTGTTAACCTACAAAATTATTATTAGTAAGCTAGTCAATTCAGAATACTGAGAAATTGTCATATCTCCAAGTTTGTCTGGTAATGGAAATATTTGGTGAAAACTTTTGTTTTTGTTTCAACTTGAATGAAATCCAAATCAGAATATTTCTAGGATTATATAAAATTATGTGTGTCTATATAGACATTATTATTTTCCAACAAATTTATATATTTACAACCAAAACAAGTTGTTTGCAGTACATTTTTGCTTTATCTAATATACATATCAGTGCAAGCCATTTGCTAATTGTTAATAAATAAAGTAGAGGAAATAGCTTTCAAACGCCTCATCTCTTTAGGTTGGAGAGCCTAGGGAAGTCAAATACCCCATTCTTAGTCTATAAGATTGGCTATGTGAATAAAACAAATGAAATAAAAAGAATTAAATGTTTCAATGTACCATCACAACTGCATACTGGTTTTATAATTTTTTTTTTTTTTTTGTCTTTCTAGGGCCACACCCACAGCATATGGAGATTCCCAGGCCAGGGGTCTAATGGGAGCTACAGCTGCTTGTCTACACCATAGCCACAGCAATGCAGGATCCGAGCCGCATCTGTGACCTACACAACAGCTCACAGCAACGCTGGATCCTCAACCCACTAAGCAAGGCCCGGGATCGAACTCACAACCTCATGGTTCCTAGTTGGATTCATTTCCATTGCGCCACAACAGGAACTCCTGGTTTTATAATTTTTTTAATGTTTGGAATTCCATTTTATAAATACATGTTATCTCTTTACAGCTCAGTAAGATTAAAATAAAATACTTATTTGTTAATGATATTATCATATTCAAGGTCCACACTGAGTTTGAAAATTCTGATCTCATCTTTCTAATCATGAAGGTTATTTATTATATTAAAATAAATTATCAGCACCTCTGATCCTCGGTACAACACAAATGATCCACCTATGTTCCAAGTTTGGATGGCAGGTAAAGGAATTTCACTAGAGGAGAGCAAGCAGCCAAATAAATGACGATTGTGAAGACCAGTACTTAGGGCAAGAAGATAACTTCTTATTTCCACATATCCCCGAGAATATGTCTAGACCCCCAAAGATTGCTGTTTTTCTCTCTAAAAAACACAGGAGAAATATAATGGTAATAGTGTGGCCTGTGTTTTTGTTTGGAAACTGAATTCTCTACTTTCAGGGAAATTTCAGGTCTTAATACTCAGGACTGGGGACACTGAGAACCACAGTGTAGATACGAATGAATGTCTTGTCACAGGCTGAGGCATAGCTGATGGACTAACTTGGCCTGAGGGTCCAGGGAGCTAAGAATGCATATGTGTTAAGGGAAAAAGAAAGCTCATGTGAGGCAATTTGGTATTCAATATTCTAACCCCATACTGAAAATAAAAGAAGAAGGTATAAGAGCGGCATCTATACAGCAATATTGGTGAAGATGGGGCAAAGGAATACTACAAGTGACTCTGTTGTTTCTTTCAGGATCACAATCAATATATCTCTGACCTCAGTCCACATGGGGTACAAAATGCAAGAAAGAAATGTGGCTGGTGTGGCTAGTAGCCAATCCCTTGAGATCTGTATGTACTAGATCATCTATAATACAAAGGCTCATCTATTTCACTGAGAAAAATACCAGCTTTCAGGGAATTAGTCTCAACTTGCTGAGTGATATGTGGAAGTGAAATGTTGTCTCTTTCCTCTCCAGTACTTTCCTCTCCTCACTTATTTATTTTATATATATACTGAAGACCAGCGCTGGGGCACAGAGTTAACTTTTTATTTCCACACATCCCTGAGAACAAGTCTAGACTAATTCTTCAAAGGTTGGTGTTTTTCTCTAAAAAATAAATACATGCGAGAAATAGAATATATATATATATATATATATATATATATGTATACAAATATATGTTATACTATTATATACACTATATAATAGTATATATATGTATACAAATATGTATATATATATGTTCATAAATGTCTATAACAAGGCTTAGACATAGATATTCAATTGCAAATGGAACAGATATATTCTTCTCTTTTAGACCTTATTATCTGGAATAAGAGAGAAATAACATACAAGTAACCAAATTTCCAATAACCTGAGAGTGATATTATGATAGAATAAAATTAGAAGCCAGGTAAATAGAGGGAAAGACAACTTACAGAATGGAAGAAAATGGTTTCAAATTATGTGACTGGCAAGGGCTTAATCTCTAAAATATATAAACAACTTATGCAACTCAAAAGCAAAAAAGCCAACACCCCAATGGAAAAATGGGCAAAAGACCCAAATAGACATTTCTCCAAAGAATATATACAGATGGCCAACAAGCTCATGAAAAAATGCTCAACATCACTTATTATTAGAGAAATGCAAAACAAAACTACTATGAGGTACTGCCTCACACCAGTCAGAATGGCCATCAATAATAAGTCCACAAATAACAAATGCTGGAGAGGGTATGGAGAAAAGAGAACCCTCCTACACCCTTGGTGGGAATGTAAACTGGTACAACCACTATAGAAAACAGTATGTACGTACCTCAGAAAACTAAATATAAACTACCATATGACCCAGCAATCCCACTCTTGGGCATATATCCAGACAAAACTTTCCTTGAAAAATACACATGCACCCGTATGTTCATTGCAGCACTATTCACAACAGTCAAGACATGGAAGCAACCTAAATGTCCATTGACAGAAGAATGGTAAGAAGATGTGGTATATATACACAATGAAATACTATTCAGCCATAAAAAACAACAAAATAATGTCATTTGCAATAACATGGATGAAACTAGACACTCTAATACTAAATGAAGTAATAAGTCAGAAAGAGAAAGACAAATACCATATGATATCATATATCTTAAATCTAATAAATGGCACAAATGAGCCCTTCCACAGAAAATAAACTCATGGACTTAGAGAACAGACTTGTGGTTGCCAAGGTGGAGGGGGAGGAAGTGGGATGGACTGGAAACCTGGGGTTAATAGATGCAAACTATTGCCTTTGGAATGCATAAGCAATGAGATCCTGCTGTATAGCACAGGAAACTATATCTAGTCACTTGCGATGGGGCATGAGAGAGGATAATGTGAGAAAAATAATGTATACATCTATTTGTGACTGGGTCACTTTGCTGTACAGTAGAAAATTGACAGAACACTGTAAACCAGCTATAATGGAAAAAATTAAAACCATTTAAAAATTAAAAATAAAAGATGCCCTTAGCTTAGACAGGCCATGCCTTCAGAGAAACTGGAATGGGAAGAAGATAAAGATGCCAGTCATTCAAAGTGCAGGGAGGAGGAAGAGGCAGCTGTTACACTTTTCAGGAACCATAAACTCATGTTCTCTGGCATTCTATCAACTTTTTTGTGATGTTTATTAAATCTGTATACATTTTTTTGACATGTCCTGAAACTTAAGGAGGTATACTAATTATTTTTACCCTCACCTTAAATCATTTTGTTAAAAAAAAAGTTATGTCATCATCCCATACTCAAAAGAATGCTCTATGTCAAAATTCCATTTTTCTATGACTATCAGCATTTTAACTCAACACAGTGAGCCAGACTTAAAATTCATGTGTCTTTCCATAGTTGTAGCCTCTTATTGAAACTTGGTGGAGCTATTTTTTTTTTCATGGTTTAGGTTTCACGAAATATTTGACACACGAAAAAGAAATAACATGTATTTTACATTTATATATAATATAGTATTTATTAAAAAGCTACTTATCTTAAAAAAACAGGACATTAGCAATATTATTAAGACCTTCTGAGTGTTTCTCCAATTTTATCATCTTCTCTACCCACCAAAAATAATCAATATTTTGAATTCTATATTTTCCATTCTCTGGTTTTCCTTACTGCTTTTCTCTCTAGGTGTGCATTTCTAAATATGATATTGTTTAGTTTCATCTGTTTTCAGATCTTAATAATATGTGTATAAATTCTTTCTTAATTTACTTTTTCATTCAATTGCATCCAATCTTATCTTTCTAAGACTCTGTTGTTATGTGTAGCTATAGTACATTCAATTTCACTGCCATATACCGTTCTATCATATGAACTTGCCAAAATGGGTGTAATAAATTTTCCCACTAACAGACCACACGTGATTTCCAATTTTTTATTGCTATAAACAGTCCCACTGTAAACATTCTCCTTATGCACATGAAAAATAGTATCATATAGTATATAACAATTAGTCAAATAACTAGGTCACTGTGTTGGCTCAAATCTACATTACTAGATAATATCATTTTTTCCAAAGAGATTATATTCCTTTAAATCCACAAGCAGGTTCCAAGTGTTCTCCTATCCTACTATTTTCAGATTTAAAAAATTTGCCAATACACTACATGTAAACTAGCATTTCATTTCATTTAAATTTTCATTTCTCTGATGACTCTTGAAGTGTGGAGTATTTTCATTTGTTTTGAATCATTTATGTCTTCTATGAACTGAATGATCATGTCTTTAATTCCTTTTATCTGTTGGTTTTATTGTCACTTCCTTCCTTTGTTTTAAAGTTTTATATATTCTTCGCACGATTTCATTGTTGAAAAGAAATTTTAATGTGAATACAATTAAATCTGTCAGTGTTTCTCAATATTTTTTTGCTTCTTTCTTTGGTTTGTTTGGATTATAGACTCTCCCCTCCCTTCCTTCAGCTCAAGGTTAATTTTCTACTAAAAGTTTAATTTCATTTATTTATTTGTTTTTGGCCACACCCATAGCATGTGAAAGTTGCCAGGCCAGGGATCAAACCTGTGCATAGCTGTAACCAGAGCCACAGCAGTGAAAATGCTGGATCCTTAAACTGCTGAGTCAGGAGGGAACTCCTCTGCTGAAATTTTTAATTTTATTTCTTGCATTTGTCTTTGACCTAATTAGAACTTATTTTTGTGTGTTTGTATATGATAAAGATCCCATTAAATAATTACTTCATGCATGCATTTCACTTTGGGCTCTTTTTTCTTTCCCATTTTTCACATTGCCTGTAATTTAATCAAAAGCACACTGCCTGGGGTTCCAGTCATGGCTCAGTGGTAACAAACCTGACTAGGTATCCACAAGGATGAGGGTTCAATCCCTGGCCTCACTCAGTGGGTTAAGAATCCAGTGTTGCCCTGAGCTTTAGTGGAGGTCACAGATGCGGCTAGTCCCATATTGCTGCAGTTGTGGTGTAGGCTGGCAGCAAGAGCTCTGATTCAACCCTCTAGCCTGGCAACTTCCATGTGGCCATAAAAAAAAGCAAAAAAATAAAAGCGCACTGTCTTAGTTGGTACAATTTATTATTAATTGTTCATACCTAGCAAGAAACTTCTCCCAGCTTATTCGAACATATAAATTTTAGAATAAGCTATTCTATTTTTTTTAATTTATTATTTTTTTCCCGCTATATGACATGGAGACCAAGTTACACATACATGTATACATATTTTTTCCTTCTATTGCTGTGTTGCGACGTAAGTATCTAGACATAGTTCTCAATGCTACACACCAGGATCTCACTGTAAACCCATTCCAACAGCAAGAGTTTGCATCCCTTAACCCCAAGCTCCCAATCCCTCTCACTCACTCCCACTTCCCCCGGGCAGCCACAAGTCTATTCTCCAAGTCTATGATTTCCTTTTATCTGGAAATGTTCATTTGTGCTGTATATTACATTCCAGATATGAGTGATAGCATATGGTATTTGTCTTTCTCTTTCTGACTTAATTCACTCAGTATCAGAGTCTCTAGCTCCATCCATGTTGCTGCAAATGGCATGATTTTGTTCTTTTCATGGCTGAGAGGTATTCCATTGTGTATATATACTTTTCCTCATCCAATCATCTGTTTATGGACATTTGGATTGTTTCCATGTCTTAACTATTGTGAATACTGTTGCAATGAACATGCAGGTCAATGTGTCTTTTTCCAGGAAAGTTTTGTCTGGATATGTGTCCCAGAGTAAGACTGCTGGGTCATATGGTAGTTCTATGTATAGATTTCTAAGGTCCCTCCATAATGTTCTCCATAATGGTTGTACCAGCTTACTTTCCCAGCAACAGTGCAGGAGGGTTCCCTTTTCAGCACAACCCCTCCAGCATTTGTTATTTGTGGAATTATTAATAATGGCCATTCTGACTGGTGTGAGGTGGTATCTTTTGGGAGTTTTGATTTACATTTCTCTAATAATCAGGGATGAAGACCATTCTTTCATGTGCTTGTTGGCCATCTGTGTATCCTCTTTGGAGAATAGTCTATTCAGGTCTTTTGCCCCTTTTTCCATTGGGGTGTTGGGTTTTTTGCTGTTGAGTTGTATAAGTTGCTTGTATATTCTAAAGATTCAGCCCTTGTCCGTTGCATCATTTGAAACTATTTTCTCCCATTCTGTAAGTTGGCTTTTTGTTTTCTTTTTGGTTTCCTTTGCTGTGCAAAAGCTGGTCAGTGTGATTAGGGCCCATTGGTTTATTTCTGCTCTTATCTCTGTTGCCTTGGGAGAATGACTTGAGAAAACATTTGTAAGGTTGATGTCAGAGAATGTTCTGCCTATGTTCTCTTCCAGGAGTTTGATGGTGTCTTGTCTTACATTTAAGTCTTTCTGCCATTTTGAGTTTATTTTTGTGCATGGTGTGAGGGTGTGTTCTAGTTTCATTGATTTGCATGAAGCTGTCCAGGTTTCCCAGTAATTCTTGCTGAAAAGACTATCTTCTTCCCATTTTATGGTCTTGCCTCCTTTGTCAAAGATTAATTGACCATAGGTGTCTGAGTTTATTTCTGGGTTCTCTATTCTGTTCCATTGGTCTGTATGTCTGTTTTGGTACCAGTACCACACTATTTTGATGACTGTGGCTTTGTAATTTTGCCTCAAGTCTGGGAGAGTTATGCCTCCTGCATGGTTTTTGTTTCTCAGGATTGCTTTGGCAATTCTGGGTCTTTTGTGGTTCCATATGAAGTTTTGGATTGTTTGCTCTACTTCTGTGGAAAATGTCATGGGTAATTTGACAGGGATTGCATCGAATCTCTAGATTGCTTTGGGTAGTATGGCCATTTTTACAATATTAATTTTTCCAACCCAGGACCATGGGATATCTTTCCATTTCTTTACCTCTTCTTTAATTTCCTTGATTAACGCTTTATACTTCTTGGCATATAAGTCCTTTACCTCCATGGTCAGGTGTATACCCACGTATTTGATTTTGGGGGGTGCAATTTTAAAAGGTATTGTGTTTTTGTATTCCTTTTCTAACATTTCATTGTTAGCATACAGAGATGCGATTGATTTCTGAATAGTAATCTTATATCCTGCTACTTTGCTGAAGTTGTTGATCAGTTCAAGTAGTTTTGATGTTGAGACCTTAGGGTTTTCTATGTATATTATCATGTCGTCTGCATACAGTGACAGGTTTACCTCTTCTCTTCCTATTTGGTTGCTTTTATTTCTTTTGTTTGACTGATTGCTGTGGTGAGGACTTTCAGTACTATGTTGGAAGTGGACATCCCAGTCTTGTTCCAGATTTTAGTGGGAAGACTTTCAGTTTTTCTCCACTGAGTATTATATTTGCTGTGGTTTTGTCAGAAATGTCTTTGATTATGTTAAGGTATGTTCACTCTCTACCCACTGTGGCGAGTTTTTATCATGAATGGATGTTGGACTTTGTCACATGCTTTTTCTTCATCTATTGAGATGATCATATGGTTTTTGACTTTTCTTTTGTTAATGTGGTATATGATGTTGATTTATTTGCATATCTTGAACTATCCTTGTGTACTTGGGATGAATCCTACCTGGTCATGGTGTATGATCTTTTTCATATGTGGTTGGGTTCAGTTGGTAAAATTTTGTTGAGAATTTTTGCATCTATATTCAACAAAGATACTGGCCTATAGTTTTCTTTTTGGTGGTATCTGTCTGGTTTTGGAATTAGTGTGGTGGTGGCATCATAGAATGTCTTTGGGAGTGTTCCTTCTTCCTCAACCTTTTGAAGAAGTTTAAGGAGAATGGGCACAGTTCCTCCTTGTATGTTTGGTAGAATTCACCTGTGAAGCCATCTGGTCCCAGGCTTTTATTTGTAGGAGTGTTTTTATGACATATTCAGTTTCATTTCTAGTGATTGGTCTGTTCAGTTGGTCTATTTCTTCTTGACTAAGTTTTGGCAGGCTGTATGATTCTAGAAAGTTGTCCATTTCTTCCAGATTGTCAAATTTGTTGGCATATAGTTGTTCATAGCTTTCTCTTACTTTTTTTTTTTTTAATTTCTGCAGTATCTGTTGTAATTTCTCCTTTTTAATTTCTAATTTTGTTTATTTGGTTACTTTCTTGCCTCTTTTTAGTGAATCTAGTTAGACATTGTCAATTTTGTTTACCTTTTCAAAGAATCAGCTCTTGTTTTGATTGATTTTTTTTTCTGTTGTTTTTTGAATCTCTATTTTATTGATTTCCTCTTTGATCTTTATGGTCTCCTTCCTTCTGCTGACTTTAGGTCTTTTTTGTTCTTTGTTTTCTAATTCATTTAGTTAGATAGTGAAGTTGTCAATTGGAGAGCTTTCTTCTTTTTTGAGGAAGGTCTGTATTGCTATGAATTTCCCTCTGAGCATGGCTTTTGCAGCATCCCCTAAATTTCCAGTGGTTGTGTCTTCATTGCCATTTGTCTTGAGGTATTTTTTAATTTCCTTTTTGATTTCTGCATTGACCCATTGGTCTTTTAGTAGCATGCTGTTTAGTCTCCATGTAGTAGGTTTTTTTCTTATTTCTTTTCCTGTGTTTGATTTCTAGTTTCATACCACTGTGATCAGAGAAGATACTTGAAATAATTTCTATCCTCCTGAATTTGTTGACGTTAGCTTTGTGCCCAATATGTGATAAATTCTTGAGAATGTCCCATGCGCACTTGAGAAGAATGCGTATTCTGATTTTTTTGGATGTAGTGTCCTGAAGATGTCAAACTTTTATATTGTTTCCTTGAGGATCTCTGTTGCTTTATCGGTTTTCTGTCTAGAGGATCTGTCCATTGACGTGAGTGGCGTATTAAAAGTCTCCTACTGTGATTGTATTCGTATCAATTTCTCCTTTTACTTCTGTTAGTATTTGTTGTATGTATTTGGGTGCTCCTATATTTGGGGCATATATGTTGATGACAGTAATATCCTCTTCTTGAATGGATCCTAAAATCATTAAATAGTGTCCTTCATTGTCTTTCTTTATGGCCTTTGTTTTAAAGTCTATTTTGTCTGGTATGAGTATTGCTACTCCTGCTTTCCTGTCATGACCATTGGTATGAAATATTTTTTCCCACCCCCTCACTTTCAACCTATATGTGTCCTTTGTCCTAAGGTGAGTTTCTTGTAGGCAGCAGATTGAAGGTTTTTGCTTTTTTATCCAATCAGCCACTCTGTCTTTTGATTGGAGTGTTCAGTCCGTTGACATTTAAGGTGATAACTGATAGAAGATTATTTATTGCCATTTTAAACCTCGTTTTCCAGTTGATTCTATGTTTCTCTTTTCTTCCTTCCTTTTTTTTTTTTTTTTTTGGTTGGTTGGTCTCCAATTATTTTCTCCTTGAGTATTTTTCTTTTCATTTTTTATGATGTAATGTTTGGTTTTGATTTGTGCTTGCCCTGTTGTTTAAGTATGTTAACCCCTTCCTATAATTCTTATTTTTATTTTTTTATTTTTTTTGTCTTTTTGCTATTTTTTTGGGCCACTTCCGTGGCATATGGAGGTTCCCAGGCTAGGGGTCTAATCGGAGCTGTAGCTGCTGGCCTATCTATGCCAGAGCCACAGCAACGCGGGATCCGAGCCACGTCTGCAACCTACACCACAGTTCACAGCAACGCCGGATCGTTAACCCACTGAGCAGGGGCAGGGATCGAACCCGCAACCTCATGGTTCCTAGTCGGATTCGTTAACTGCTGCGCCACGACGGGAACTCCCCCTTCCTATAATTCTATGTTTTAGCCTGATAGTCCTATAGGTTCAAACACTTCATTACATTACTAAAATTTAAAAAAACAAAATTAAAAAAGAATCTATTTATTTCCTTACTTCCCTTGCCCACATTTTGATTTTGATGTCTCTTTTTTTCTTCTTTTTTGTTTTAAACATCTTCATGATTAGATGTGTATGCTGGCTTATTTGAGTGACGGCTCTCTGATTGTGGGATTGTGGTTTTCTCCATCCTAGCTCTTCTTCTTTTTTTTTTTTTTTTTTTTTTTTTTTTGATTCAGAGAAGCCCTTTCAATATTTCTTTTCGAATGGGTTTTGTATTGCTGTATTCTTTTAGCTTTTGTTTGTTGAAAAAAATTTTATTTCCCCTTCTATTTTAAATAATACTAGTGCTGGATAGAGAAGTCTAGGTTGCGTATTTTTTCCTTTCAGCACTTTAAATATTTCTTGCCATTCCCTCCTGGCCTGCAGAGTTTCTGTAGAGAAATCAGCTGATAGCCCTATGGGGTTTCCCTTATAATTGACACGTTGCTTTTCTCTTCCTGCCTTTAGGATCCTCTCTTTATCATTAACTTTTGCCATTTTTATTATAATGTGTCTTGGTGTGGGTCTATCTGGGTTCAATTTGTTTGGGGCCCTCTGTGCTTCCTATATCTTGAAATCAGTGTCCTTTACATTTGAAAAGTTTCCAGCAATAATTTCTTCAAATATATTTTCCATCCCTTTATCTTTTTCTTCTCCTTCTGGAATTCCTAGTATGCATAGATTGGCCTGCTTTATATTAATCCCATAGGTCTCTTATATTGCTTTCATGTTTTTTCATTTGGTTTTCTGTCTGCTGTCCTGTTTGAGTGATTTCCATTCTTCTATATTCTGCATCACTAATTTGTTCTTCTAAATTATTCATTCTGCTTTTACTGCCCTTAGCTCAGTTTGTATCTCTGCAAATGAATTTTCTAGTTTTTCTTGGCTCCTCCTTATATTTTCTAGTTCCTTTCTGAGGAAGTCTGCATTACTGTTCATATCTTCTCTTAATTCCTTAAGTATTTTCGCTATCTCCCTTTTGAACTCCGAGTCTGTCAGACTGCAGAGCTCTGTTTCATTGTTGACTGCTTTAGGTGAGTTCTCCTGTTGGTTTAACTGGGAATGGTTTCTGAGCTTCTACATCTTGCTCGTTTTCTTTTTTGTGGTGGAGGTGCATTCCCCATGGCCAGGCAGGGCTTTCCCTGGCACTGCTGTGGAGTGTTTCTCAAGGGCTGGCAGTGTTGGCTGGTCTTCTTTGAGGCAGTGGGGTGTTTCCCAAGGGTGGGCAGGGCTAGCAGGGTCACTCTGAAGCAAAGAAGGTCTTCCCGAGGGCAGGCGGGACTAGCAGGTCTGCACCATGATGGAGGCAGACTTCCCCATGGCTGGGCAGGGCCAGCCCCAGCGCCTCTGGGCCGCAGAGCTCTTCCAGGGGGCGGGCAGTGCTGGGCAGCTGCTCCAGGGGAGTGAAGTACCTCCCAAGGGCAGGTGGGGCTAGCCAGGTCGCTGGGAGGCAAAGGAGCACTTCCCGTGGGCAGGCAGAACTGGCAGGTCTGCACAGTTATGGAGGCAGACTTCCTGTGGCCTGGCAGAACTTGCACTGGCATTTCTGGGCTGCGGAGCTCTTCCAGGGGGTACTGCTCCATGGGAGTGTAGCCCCTCCAAAGGGTGGGGAGGCCAAGCAGAGAAAAGCCCTCAGAGGTGGTTGGCTTCCTGTGAGTGGTGAGGCCAGCCCTCTGGGATGGCAGACAGCCTCAGGTGAGGTGCACGTGGGGTAGGAGAGGGGCGATACACTGGGAAGCACTGATCTCTGCTAGCTGGTGGGCAAGCGCACTCACTGGGGCTCAAGAAGTATTCTATGGCAGACTGCCCCTCCCCTTCTCCCCTCCCCAACACTGGCACCTTGTCTCTCCTGTGGGTCCAGATCTTCTCCCAGGTTACCTTTGTTGTGGCTTTCCACTCCCCAGCCCTTAGCATATTGCTCCCTCTGCCCACAAGGCACTGCTTCCTAGTCTCTCAGCTGTCTCCACACCGCCAACCCCAGCCCACTCTCGGGGACTAACCTCCAGAGCCTAGGTCTCAGTGCCCAGCCCCCACCCGAGCGTCTCGGTTTTTGGTGACTGTGCCAGTAGTTCAGATGACCCGTTTGGCTCTCACTCTGCTTTTCAGATCTCAGACCTACTGTTGCACTCTTCTTGGTGCTGAAGATCCCTCTGACTTGGTTGATCTTTCCATTGATTAGGTGACATTCCAGGGTGTGGGTTACCTTTTTCTTTCACAGCTCCCTTTCAGGAGCACCAGTCTGGTCCTGATTCCCCTTCTCTCACTCTCCACTTTTTTCTTGTTTTACCCAGTTATGTCATGAGATTCTTGCCATTATTGGAGGTTTAAGTTCCTCTGCCAGCGTATAGTTGCTATTCTGTGCAAGTCATTCAACATGTAGATGTGTTTTTTGTTGTTGTTGTCTTTGTGGAAGAGGGCGAGAGCATCCCCCTACTCTTCTGCCATCTTGCCTCCCTCTCTCAGAATCAGCCTTTCAAGTTAAAAAAATATATTGGCATTTTGTTTATAATTACCTAGACTAAAAATAATATTATCAGTAAAATTGACATCATTATGACAGCAAATGAGGATTTATGTCTCTAGTAAATTTAAATCTTATTTAATATCATTCAGTGAGGATAATTTGATCCATAAAGGTTTTGTTTTCCTTTGTTAAGTATATTTCTTGGTACTCATTATTGTTGTTGTTATGCAAAGTAAATGTTTTGTCAATAACATTCACATACTTTTAATAGATTCAGAGATATTCTTTGGTACTTCAGGATTCTCTGGCCATTGCTATGGTAAGTAAAATTTTTCAACTGACAAATAAGAAATGATGTTCACTATTTTATAGTGATCTGACTTTCACTAAATTTTCTATTTTAATTTTAGTAATTTGTAAGTCTTGTGGAACTTCTCTTTGAAATAGTCTCACATTTGTCCCTTCCTCATGCCTAACTATCTTGTACTTTCTTATATTGGGCCCACGTTCACATCAGACCTGAATTTCCAGAATAGCTTCTCAAATCTATTTATTGTTCAGTGCTTCACCAAATCCTTGCCTAGCCTCCAGAGAATTTCTTAATGAATGGAAATGGGCCTTTCTCCTTGATAAAAATAATCAGTAGCTAAAACTCATATCCTATGAGATTCCCCCTGCCTCTTATTTAACGTCCTCTAAAAAAGCTTTTCTTATGTATATTTACAACCTCACTTTCCATCTCCGTATCTCTCAAACTCAAATTGTCCCCTCAAACTGGCAATCATCTTTGCCATCTCTCTGCCCTCACTCCAACACACCATTTGTTTTAAGCATTAGTCCTGGTCTACTATTGTTTTACTTACTTCCCATTAAAAAATACTCTCACCTTAAAAATCCAGGTTAAGCCCTGCTTCTATTTGAGGTTTTTTTCCTGTGTTCCAACCCAATTTGATAGCTCACTCTTCTGAATTCCTTAACAATTACTCTGCATTCTTAGGGTGTTAGAATACAATACAATGTGTTGTGTTCACTTTTTCAGGTTTCATCTGTCAATGATAATTTATTGAGTTCTTATGTATGTCAGACCCTGAATTGCAATCAAACTACTTGGATATGTTTTGAATGTGATTCTGCTTCACAAAAGTAACAAAACATTGTAGGATAGCATAATTGACTAAAATGTGTGTCCTTGGCATGAGGATTACATTAGGCTGCTTTTGGTTTGTTTGGTTAGTTGTTTGTTTTTAAGAAACAAAAGACTCAAAAAGAGCTTTTACCACCTCCCTGAACTGCCTAAAAAAAATTTAGATAGGAGGTCAATCCCAGGAAGAGAGCCATCATCTGAGCTAACTACAAAGAATGTGAACTAGATGGGATAGACTGGGGAGGGGATAGGAGGACTGAGCAAAGCTTGTTTTATCAAAGTCTTTTCTGTGTCCCTTTGTATCTGCAGAGCATAGCGCATATTTGTTTACCCAACCTTTTTTTTTTCCCCCATCTTTCTGTAAATTGTTTTTCTCCCCTCGAAAATCCCAAACTCCTAGTCCCTTCTTATTTCAGGTGGTATACAAGCCTCAGTCACCTAACTTGCCAATGAGCCTCAGTTTCTTAAGTGCCCACGGATGTGTAAAGTTAAATTTTACTTTCTCCTATTAATCTGTCCAGAGACAATTTCACTTTTAGACCGGACAGGAGAACCTAGAAGAATGGAGGAAATTTTTTCCTTCCCCAACATTGAACTGAAAAATAATAACTTCTCAAACAATATCTATATATTAATTTCCCTTGTTCACTCCTCAGCTCTTATGATAGTGAAGTTGTGCACATGATAAACATTTAATACATATGTATTTAATGAATAAATGAACACATTTCATTAAGAAAATAACATGTTCTTCTTTACAATAAGCTGCATTTTCCTTTCTAAGCTGTGAAGTGTTTATAAAAGTGATTATTTTCTTTGGAAAACTTTGTATATGGTATAATGAAAATGCCAGAATGCTAGTATATGTTTTGTCTGGTCTGCCTAATCTCTATTAATATAAGCTGTTTCATTTCAAATCAGTTGAACAAAACTGAGAATAATCATCATGACTTTTGTCTGGTGTTAACATTAAGTGGGTTATATTTACACTTCATTATGAGAAGATTGTGTTTATTTCTCTCTCTAAAGCTTTATCAATAATGGAGATAAATGCCTGTGATTGTCAAACAGCTTATCTAGAAAAGAGAATATTTTAGTTTAACATCTTCCAGAGAACACATCATTTATAAGGTACAGTTACTACAGCTTGCCTATTTACTTAAGAATCAATTAATTCACTTCCAACCACCTCCTTTAAAGATGACACTATTTATAATTTCAACTACAGTTGAATCTGTTTGAATTTTAAGGCACCAAGCAGTAATACATGATATAACATTTACAATACATTCCATAAATGGAAAAAGATTTTGTAACTCCAAACATCAAAGTTTATATTATAATTGAAATAACAAATATTTGGACACATTTTTTAAAAGTATCCATTTATTCTGTTCACTTTATTTCAGTGAAATAGTAGACACTATAAATTTGTAGAAATAGTAGATGCTATAAAATTTGACCCAGTTTTAGGTCCTATCATTCTCGGAAACATGGATGTAGATAGCTAATTAAGCTCTACATAAATACCTTTACAAGTACTGAAATCTTATAAACCATTAGTTTGTACTGTCTTAATAGCTTCCTATAAGCTAAAATTATTTTCTTCTACAATGTAATGACTATTACATTTTACCATGTTTTTAGCCAATGCTATAATTTCTTTTGCTATGATGGATAGTGAACATTTCCTGTCATTTTCCTCCCACCCTTCAAAAAAATAACCCACTTAAAAGATGTAAAAACTGCAATAAACTACCTTGGAGAAATGCTGGCAGAACAAAGAACAATTGTTTAAAAGTTTTATCACAGATTTTAATAAGCTTTTTGAAATTCAGGAGGGCCAACAATACATATGGGATTTCCCAAAAATTTGTAATCATAGAACCCTTCTTTTCATCAACTTTATCATAGGATAAAAGACATATTTTGAAAAATCATGGTATAGTGGAAACATTATAGATTCTGGATTCCTTAGATTATATTCAAGTCCCAATTCTTCCCAGTTCTGCTAATTTAATTTTTAAGGCTTGCTATCATCATATGTAAACAGGAAATATTCCTGACCTAATAGGGCTATTGTATAAACGCATTAAGCTAATTCAACTGACTTAATTCAACAAACATTTACTTAGGTCCGTGGCAATGACCAGCACTTTGTTAGGAGGTAAAGATAAAGAGATGAATAAGACATAACCCCAGACCTCCAGAAGTTCACTGCTTCAAACTCACTGGCCACACGCAGCTATGGGAATTTTCTTTCTTCTTGATCTCATTTACTACACTCTTCTCTTTCTTTTCCTTTATCTGACTGCCAGTGCAAAACTGTTACAATCTCAACCAGAACAGTTTAACTCTCTATTTCCCCAAAACAATTCTTAAACACCCATAAAAGGCTAACAAAGGACATATATTCTGGATCTCTATCCTTGCAAATTCAAAGGACAGCAAAGTGTATGCAATCAGATTTTTCTTGAACAGAGTCCAGATCAAATTCTTACCAATCCTCTCAACCAGTCTTCTCACAGGTAAAGTGAAGCAACTGAAAAATAACTTCTTGAAATCCCTGAGGTCAAGTGGATATTGTTATTATTATTATTATTTTATTCCTTACACTTAGTTATTCCTATACAAAATAAAATTTTTTCAGCCAAATAATATACATACAGAGAAATCACTTATCCTTAAAAATCAGCAACCATTCCCATTAACATAGCAGTACATTCTAACGAAAGAAGAGAGGTAAAAATAAAAATGTGAATTAACAAAAAGAACATAATGATATGAACAATGAATGTTTCTTAAGTAATACATTAAAATATACTCAGCTAAAGAAATCATAATTTATCATACTCAAAGTAAGTGTTGCAGTATCTAGTATATCAAAACAATAAAGGCAATTGTAAAAATTCAAAAAAATGATGACATATCCTCAGCTTTAAAATAATTTAAATTTTATAATAACAATAAGTATTAGTGAAGCACTGCTACGCATGAATCATCATTATAGGTCTTTTCACTTGCTTTGTTTTATTTGGGGTGTGAGGATAAAGTTTAAAAGCTGAAATTTCAGATTAGAATTTTTAGGAAGGAAAAAGAAATTCTTAACAAGCAGTATTTGAGCATGCATTGCTTACTTCTACCTAATAGAAAGCAATCAGCAAAGAAAGTTTTAAATATATAAATATTGCAAGAGAAGAATTCACTTAGCCATTATGCAAGTTTTGTCTGATTTTTTTCAAAGTTGATTGGTAATTGTAATTGGCCATTAATAGAAGCAAACAAAATCTTTATAAAAAGTATGCTTTTCGTGGGAATTCCTGCTGTGGCATTGCTGGTTTGATCCTCGGCCTGGCACAGTAAGCTAAGGATCAGATATTGCCACAGCTGTGGTGAGGGTCATATATGCAGCTCAGATTTGATCCTTGGATCAGAAACTTCCATATGACATGGTGTTGTCAAAAACAAACAAACAAAAATAATGTTTTGTAGGGAAAGCAATAAAATAACACATGTAAAATACATTAAATAGGAGTTCCCATCATGGTGCAGCGGAAATGAATCTGACTAGGAACCATGAGGTTGCAGGTTAGATCCCTGGCCTCACTCAGTGGGCTACGGATCCAGTGTTGCCATAAGTTATGGTGCAGGTCACAAACACAGCTCTGATCTGGCGTTGCCGTGGCTGTGGTGCAGGCCAGCAGCTACAGCTCTGATTAGACCCCTAGCCTGGGAACCTCCATGTGCCATGGGTGCAGACCTAAAAAGACAAAAAAAAAAAAATACATTAAATAATGAACATCGAAATTAAATTTTCAAATCAAGTCTGAGTTGGCATTAAAAATATTTGCAACAGATGTTCCTGCAGTTGCTCAGCAGCTTATGAACCCAACTAGTATTCATGAGGATGTGCGTTTGATCCCTGGCCTTGCTCAGTGGGTTTAGGATCCCACATTGGTGTGGTTTTGGTGTAGGTCAGCAGCTGCAGCTCCGATTTGAATCCCAGCCTGGGAACTTCCATATGCCACAGGTGTGGCCCTAAAAAGAAAAAAAAAAAAAGGAATAAAAAGATATGAGGAGATTCTAAGGGATCTGGGAGGCAACAATAAATGTACCAACATTTGCATCATTGATGTCCCAGAAGAAGGAAAGAGAGAGAGAGAAAGACTGAGAATATTTGAAGAAATTATATCCAAAAACTTCCCTGATATAGGAAAAGAGACACTCAAGTCAAGGAAACACAGTCCCATACAAAATAAAAAAAGGAGGAACATGCCGAGACACACTGACAATCATATTGACAAAAATTATATACAAAGAAAAAATATTAAGATCTACAAGGGAAAAACAACAAATAATATACAAGGGAACACCCATAAGGTTATCATCTGATTTTTCAGCAGAACATCTACAGGCCAGAAGGGAGTGGCATGATATATTTAAAGTCATGAAAGGGAGAAACCTTCAACCAGAATATTCTACCCAGCAAGACTTTCATTCAGATTCAACAGAAAAATTAAAGGCAATTAGAAACAAGAAAATTATAAATGGGAAAGCTCACCAGTAAAGGCAAATATAAAATGAAAGTGGGAAATCACCCACATACAAATATGATATCAAAACCAGGAAACATAATAAAATGATAGGATGAATGCAGAATATTGAAAATGCATTTGAATTTAAGAGACCAGTAACTTAAAACAGTATGTATATATATAGAAGGTTATATCAAAACCTCACAGGTAGAACAAACAAACAAAAATATACACATATAAAGAAGAAAAAGCACTTCAGATACAACACTAACATAGACAACAAATCACAAGAGAAGGAAACAAGAGAAGGAGGGAAGAAAAGTTCCTACAATAACAAATCCAAAACAATTAAGAAAATGGCAATAAGTATATACATATTGATAATTACCTTAAATGTAAATGGATTAAATGCTGCAACCAAAAGGCACAGACTAGTGGGATAGATACAAAAACAAAACCATATATCTGTGTCTACAAGAGATGTACCTCAGATCTAGGGACACATACAAACTGAAATAGAAGACATTCCATGCAAACAGAAATTTTTGTAAAGAACTAGAGTAGCAATACTCATATCAGAAAAAAATAAACTTTAAAATAAAGAATGTTACAAGAGACAAAGAACACTACATCATGATCAAGGACTAATCCAAGAAGAAGATACAACAATTTTAAATATATACATATATACACACACTCAACACGGGAACACCTCAATGTACAAGGCAACTGCTAACAGCCATAAAAGGAAAAATCAACAACCAAACAGTAACAGTGGGGGACTTTAACACCCTACTTTGAGCCATGGACAGATCATGCAGACAGAAAATCAATAAGGAAACAAAGCACTTAAACGACACATTACCAGACAGATTTAATTGATATTTATAGAACATTTCATCTGAAAGCAGCCATGCACTTTCTCAAGTGAACATGGAACATTCTCCAGGATAGATCACATGTAAGGCCACAAATCAAGCCTTGTTAAATTTTAAAAATTTGAAAAAAAAAGAGCAAATATTTTTTCTGAACATATTGCTATAAGAATAGAAATAAACCACATGAAAAAAAAAGACTGAAAAAAATACAAACACATGGAGACTAAACAATATACTGCTAAACAATCAATGGATCACTGAAGAAATCAAAGAGGAAATAAAGTTACCTAGAGACAAATGGCAATGAAGATGCAATAAAGACGCAATGGTCAAAAATCCTATGGTACACAGCAAAAGCAGTTCAAAGAGGGAAGTTTATAGCAATACAATCCCAACTCAAGAAATAATAAAAATCTCAAATAAACTAAATTTACACCTAACAGCAACTAAATAAAGAATAAACATAACCCTAAGTTAGTGGAAGGGAATAAATTACAAATATCAGAGAAGAAATAAATTAATTTAATAAATGAGATTAAAAAAAATAGAAAAGATTAATGAAATTAAAGGGTGGTTCTTTGAACATAATAAAATTGATAAACCTTTAGTCAGCCTCATAAAGAAATAAAATAGAGAGGGCTCAAATCAACAAAATTAGAAATGAAAAAGAAGAAATTACAACTGACACCAAAGAAATACAAAGGATTATAAGACTATTAAAAGTAACTACATGCCAATAATATGAACCACATGGAGGAAATTTAACAAATTGTTAAAAATGTACAACCTTTCAAGACTGAACCAGGAAGACATAGAAAAATATGAATAGACAAATAAAATGTATTGAAATTAAAACTGTAATGTAAAAACTTCCAAAGAATAAAACTCCCGGACCAGATAGCTAAACAGGTAAAATCTATCAAACATTTACAGAAGAGTTAACACCTATCTTTCTTAAAGTCTTCCAAAAATTGCAGAGGGAGGAACACTCTCAAGCTTATCCTATGAGGCCACCATTACCCTGATACCAAAACCAGACAAAGATGCTACACAAAAAAGAAAATTATAGACTAATATCATTGATGAATATAGATGTAAAAATCCTGAACAAAATATTAACTAACTGAATCTGACAATACATTAAAGGAGCATATGCCATGATCAAATAGAGTTTACTCCAGGGATGCAAGAATTTTTCAGTATCCACAAATAATCAATGTGACACACCACATTAACACACTAAAGAATAAAAACTATATGGTTATCTAGATAGATGCAGAAAAAGGCTTTAACAAAATTCAGTATCCATTTCATACTAAAAACTCTTACCAAAGTGGGCATAGAGGAATCTACCTCAACATAATAAGGCCATATATGGCAAACCCACAGTTAACATAATTCTCAATGGTTAAAAGGTGAAAGAATTTCCAATGAGATCCGGAACAAGACATGGATGTCCACTCTCATGATTTTTATTCCATATAGTTTCAGAAGTCATTGGCAATCAGAGAAGAAAAAGAAATAAAAGAAATCCAAATTGGAAATGAAGTAAAATTTTAGCTGTTTTTAGATGACATGATACTATATATACTATACACATTTTTGGAAGTCTTAGCCAAAAGCATTAAGAGAAAAAAAAGAAATAAAATAATCCACACTGGAAAAGAAGTACAACTGTCATTATTTGCAGACGACATGATATAAACATAGAAAATCCTAAAATACTACAGGAAAATTACTAGAGCTCATCAATGACTTCAGTACAGTTACAGGATACAAAATTAATATATGTAAATCTCTTGCATTCTTACACACCAACAATGAAAGAAAAGAAAGAGGAATTAAGGAATCAATCACATTTACCATTGCATCAAAGCGAATAAAATATCTAGGAATAAAAAGCTACTTAAGGAGGCAAAAGACATGTACTCTGAAAACTATAAAATACTGTTCAAAGAAATCAAAGAGGACACAAATAGATGGAAAGATATACCATCTTCTCAGATTGGAATAATCAATATTCTCAGAATGACTCTACTACCCAAGGCAATCTACAGACTTAGTATAATTCCTATCAAACTATCAAAGACATTTTTCATAGAACTAGAAAAAAAATTTTTTAATGTGTATGGAAACACAAAAGACTCCAAATAGCCAAAGCAATCTGGAGAAAGAAAAACAAAGCTGGAGGAATCAGGCACCCTGACTTCAGACTATACTTCAAGGCTACAGTCATCAAAACAATATGGTACTGACATAAAAACAAAAATACAGATGAGTGGAACAGATAGAAAGTCCATGGGCCTATAGTCAACTAACCTACAATAAAGGATTCAAGATATACAATGGAGAAAAGACAGTTTCTTCAATAAATGGTGCTGGGAAAATTGGACAGCTACATATAAATGAATGAAAATCAGAATACTTTCTAACACCATGAACAAAAAATAAACTCAACAGTGGATTAAAGACCTAAAAATAAGGCTGCATACTATAAAATTTTTAGAGGAAAATATAGGCAGAACACTCTTTTAGATAAATCACAGTGCTATCTTTTTGGATCCATCACAGGTGTAATGACAATTAAAATAAAAATAAACAAACGATACCTAATTAAACTTAAAAGGTTGTGCAAAACCAACTGAAACTATAAAAAAGAAAAGTCAACCCACAAAAAGAGAAAAATCTTTGCAAAGTGACTACAAGGGATTAATCTCCAAAATATACAAACATCTCTTAGAGCTTATATTTTAAAAAAATCAAAAAGTAGTCAGAAGATCTAAATTGACATTTCTCCAAAGACAGACAGATGACAAAAACACATGAAAAGATTCCCAGTGCCACTAGTTATTAGAGAAATGCAAATCAAAACTACAATGCAGAATCACTTCACACCAGTCATACTGGCCATAATCAAAACGTTTACAAATGATAAATGCTGGAGATGGTACGGAAAAAAGGGGACTCTCCTATACTGTTGGTGTGAATGTAAGCTGGTGCAACCACTAAGGAGAACAACATAGAACTTCCTTTAAACACTAAAACTAAAAATACCATATGATCCAGCAACTCCACTCCAGGGCATATACCTGGAGAAAGCATAATTCAAAAAGATAATGCACCCCTATGCTCATAGCAGCCTAAACATGGAAGCAACCTAAATGTCCATCATCTGAGGACTGGATAAAGAAGATGTGGTACATATATACAATGGAATGTTACCTGACCCTAAAAAAAAAAAAAAAAAAAAAAGAAAAAAAAGAAAGAAAGAATGCCATTTGCAACAACATAGATCGACCTAGGGATCATAATGCTTAGTGAAGTAAGCTGGACAGGGAAAAATAAATATATGAGATCACTAATACATGGAATCTAATAAAAATGATAAAAAAGAACTTATTCACAAAACAGAAACAGACTCAAAATTTTTGAAACCAAACTTATTGTTGCCAATTGGGAAACACAGGGGGGATAAATTGGGAGTTTGGGATTGGCGGATGGATACACACTTCTATATGCAAAATTGATAAGTAACAAGTTCTACTGTATAGCACAGGAAATCTATTCAATACTCTGTGATAGCCTATATGGGAAAAGAATCTGAAAAGAATATATAGTTTTATAATCTAAAAAGAATATACATATGTGTGTGTATATACACGCAATATACAAACATTTTATATACACACACGTATATATATATGATCAATTCACTCTGCTGTACACCTGAAAGTAATATTATATTGTAAATCAATTATATTCCAATAAAAAAGAACCCTATTACACTGTTGGTGGGAATGTAAATTAGTGTAACCACTGTGGAAAACAGTATGGTGATTCCTCAGAAAACTAAAAATAGAACTACCATTTGATCCAGCAATCCCACTCCTGGGCATCTATCCAGAGAAAAACATGACTTGAAAAGATACATGCAGTCTAACATCCATTGCAGCACTGTATACAGTATCCAAGACATGGAAACAACCTAAATGTCCATCAACAGAGGAGTGGATCAAGAAGATGTGGTACATATACACAATGGGATATTAGCCATCAAAAGGAAAGAAATAACATCATTTATAGCAATGTGGATGGACCTAGAAATTATCATGCTAAGTGAAGTTAGATAATGAGACACCAACATCATATGCTATCATTTATATGTGGAATAAAAAAAAGGACACAATGAACAGATACTGACTCAAAGACCTTGAAAAACTTATGGTTTCCAGAGGAGACAGGCTGGCAGGTGGGGAGATCAGGTAGGGGTTTGGGATGGAAATGCTATAAAATTGGGTTGTGATGATCATTGTGCAACTATACATGTAATAAAATTCATTTAGTAATTTAAAAAAATCTTATAGCAAACAAATGTACCCACCTACTCAGAATATAGGCCCATAACTTCTGAAAATACATTATTTTTGTGACGTAAATATCTTGTTTCACATGTTCTTTGTGATGCTATGGATTCCAGTACAAAATGAATTAAATAATCCAGCACCATATAGAAACTGAAGATTAATAACTTCTCTTTCTCTTCCATCTTTACATCTTGTTCAACATCAAATGCCTCTTGTTAATAAAATCTATGTAGGATGCTGCTAGCAAGTTAAGTCTGAGAAAAAGTTTCCAGGGCTTACCTTCCTTAGTAGAGGGGAGAACTGAGAAAGTTGAGAATAATAAAGATCATAAAATAAGCTTTTCTGATATGTCATATGGGTATAGAGTTGTCAGAACAAATATTATCAAGTACTTTCCTTGACAATTTTGTCCTATCCAACAAAACTCAGAGTTCTTTTCCTTCAAATTACTTTATCCTCTTCTATAGAACATTTTTTTTAATTGTACAACTATTAAAGTAAGTTTTTGAATGTTAGCTTATTACTGGCAAAATTAGTGAGATGGCTAAACCATTATATGTACGTTTATCACAAAAGAGTACTGTACCTTTTGATCAAAAAAGCAGGGCTAACATGCCTAAAGCAATTACATGCATATTTCAGAGGTGGTTAGATATAGCAAGTAACCAATGTTAAATCCACTGTACCCTTCCCTCAGGCAGCCAGTGAATCAAAGACTGGTGTTTCTCTAGGTGGCCTTCTCAAAACTTTTTCTAATTTTAAGATTATGAAGAATATGAAGATTCTCACTCCTGCCTCCATAATATTCCACAACAAAATCTGCTGAGACCTTGTTTGCTATTAGACTTATGAACATAAAGAAAAGCATCATTCCATAAACAACTCTTGTCTATCACTTCTGCATACCCCCTATGTGCCCATCAACAAGTGTGAAAACAGAAACATATAATGTATGAGTCTAGCTCTCTACTATCTTTGGGTTGGAGGAGTCTTTCTTAGCCCATTTATACTAAGAATGATAACAGAGTAAATCCCATTCATTTCTTGTTTTGTGCAGGACCTAAAAGTAAACTATGGTTCCAAGGCCAGGCTATCGTGCATATTTTACTCTTATGTCTAGATAAGTACTCTGAACATAGAAGGTACAGTAATGTAGAGCTCTTAAAAATACCACGTTTGTCATTTTTAATCACAAGATGTAGAAGCAGATGGGTAATTACCTTGGATGAGAGAGAAGTCAAGGACAAGAGGAATTATCAGAGTCTGATGATGGGGGTGACACTATGCAGCAGATGCAAAATTTAGTCTTGGTAATGACCTTCCTATTTGGCCTGCATTTTTAAGTTTGCAGTTACTGCTGATAATTTAAGAATTAAATATCAAATCAAATCTCCAGTGAATCCAGGTGGGTATTAAAAATGTTGTCATAAGAACTAAGTATAATTATGAAGAAGAATATAGGCATTTATTCAACACAGTGCATTATGTGTAGGATTGGAAGTTAAAACATGTATCACCAAAGCTGTCTTTAGCAGCTTCCATCTGCGGAGTGTTTGGCAGTCAAGGTAAGGTTACCAGCTGTTCTTCATGACCATACATTGAAATAGGTTAATAGTATTTCTCTGTTGTATAGCAACAGAAACTGTGATAAATTACAGAAACCTTGGAATAAATAGAGAATAGAGGGTGCTATTTTAAATATTTTGAAAGCTATATCAGTCACAACTTAGAATAGACTTATAAGGAGAGTAGCATTGAGAACTTTGTCTAGATACTCCTGTTGTTACAGAACAAAGGGTGGGGGGAAAATGTAATTGTAATGTATACATGTAAGTATAACTTGATCCCCTTGCTGTACAGTGGGGAAATAAAAAAAATATTTTGAAAGCTATATGAAATGCTATATATGTGTATATAAAGTATCCAACGAAGCAAGGTAATTATCCTCTTAATTTGAAAAGTCTATCTAATTAAGCTGAAAACTTCAAATAGTATCAGAATGTTGGTGTTTGAGATTTGGGGATTAAGTTAACTAAAGTGGTTGTGTGGGCTCTACAAATTCAATTTACTATATTGATGTGATCATTTGAAAATACATATGACCTTAAAGTAAAACTATACCTATAAATAAGGTAAACATTACCTATGTTGTTCTTCTAATCCAAACATATTGGTTATTTAATAAATCTCTCAACATTTCTGATTTCAGTTCAGTCATATAAAGAGCTCAGAAGACATGATTCCCATCTTTACAACAAGAATAAAAGCTAAACAAAGTTTTTAAGAAAATCTAGCATGTCTCTCTCTCTCATAATTTGGGTTGACCTGTGGCATCTTTTGAACATGTATTACCAATTTTGAAAAAAACTAAGTAAATCTCAGGAATGTCTATCCCTTTCTCTACAGTTACTTTCTCTCAAATTCACAAAAAAGAAAAAAAAAACTTGTCAATGAGGATGCCTGATAACAAAGGAAAATGGTTACCTTTGCCCAATCCCTGTTTGAAAACATCGTTTCTGCCCATTCTGCTACTCAGTGTCAATATACAAGAAAATTTACGGGCTTCTGAATATTTTGGTTAATGCCAAAGGCAAGTCAGGAGAGGAGGTCAGGAGATGGTACTGGAGAGCAGAGGACACACTCCATGAGAGTCGATACCTGGGGGCCTATCCCCAAGGATAGCAGGGAAACATGAGTGTAATTATGACAGTCAAGATAGAAAGAATGGGAGTTCCCATCGTGGCTCAGTGGTTAACAAATCTGACTAGGAACCATGAGGTTGCAGGTTTGGTCCTTGGCTCGCTCAGTAGGTTATGGATCTGGCGTTGCTGTGAGCTGTGGTATAGGTTGCAGATGCGGATCAGATCTGGCATTGGTGTGGCTCTGGCATAGGCCGGCAGCTACATCTCCGATTAGACCCCTAGCCTGGGAACCACCACACGTGGCAGTAATTTTTCTAGAGTGCGGCCCTAGAAAAGGCAAAAAGACATAAAAAAAAAAAAAAAAAAAAAAAAGATAGAATGGCTATAAATGAAATAAGAGCTCCAGGAAAAACTGAATACCACTTACTCAGCGTTTAAAATTTTTTTAAGATAAAAGAAATTGTAGGGGAGTAGATTTATTAGTATTAATAAATAAAGAGAAGGAAAGCAATTGGATGAATAATCAGCAATGTGGAATATACACACATGTATGATCTACATTGGAAAGATATATTAGGTTTTTTACCACAATACAAATTAAATCAGAAATAAATTACAAAAACAAACATAATCTTACCTACTTAGAAATTAAGAGGAACAGTGCATAAAGACTCTTGGAACAAAACAGAAAATGAAAACCATTTATAAAGGTACAGAAAGAAGAATACATCATACTAAAACCAATACAATCAAGTGAAGCTATAAATGGAAAAACAGCATTGCCTTAAATGCTTTAATTATTAAAGAAAACAGTTACTCTGCTGAAATTTCTCATTATCTAATCATGACTGTTAATACTTTATACTGAATCTAATTCAAACAATATCATTTAAGATTAATGGTTTTCAGTCATTTTAATATCTAAATTTAATTATTCCAGTTTGCTCTTAAGACAAAAGAAATGGCATTCATAAAAACTCAATACGGTAGTTTATTGGATGAAAACTGAAATATTCATTAGAATGCCAAAATCAGAACATTTGAAATATCTGAATAATTTGGTAAATTTTTGAAATATGCTGCCATTAGGAAACACACACTGTTTGGCTTAAACAATAGGAATTCATTTCCCACAGTTCTGGAAGCTGAGAAGTTCAAGGTCAACATGTCAGCCAATCCTGTTCCCCAGAAAGGAGTCGATTCCATGCCTTTCTTGCTGTTAGATGAGCGCTCTAGTCTCCTTACCTTCTTATAAGAACATTAACCTCATCACAGTTGCTCCATCCTCAAGATCTCATCTAAACTTTCTTACCTCCCAAAATTGCATCCCTAAATGCCATCATAGGTGGGGTTAGGGCCTCAAAATATGAGTTTGGGTGGGAGAAGACACAATTCAATCCACAGCAATACCCACCATGGATTTTGTATTTTCACTGCCTTTACTTAGAACTTCCTGGAGTTCCCAATGTGGCTCAACAGGTTAAGAACACAATATAGTGTCCATAAGGATGTGGATTTGATCCCCTGGCCTCACTCAGAGGGTTAAGGATCCAGCATTGCTGCAAGCTGCAGTGTAGGTCACAGAGAGGTTCAGATTCAGCATTGCTATGGCTCTGGCATAGGCTGGCAGTTACAGCTCTGATTCAAAACCTAGCCTGGGAATTTCCACATGCGACAGATGTGGCAGTAATTAAAAAAAAAAAACAACTTTTATTCAATGTAAAATTAATCCAGTGTTATAGTCAGGCATGGTAACAATTTTAATGTTGTTGTACCCAAGCAGGACCCTCTAGGTCCTTCCTAGGACAGAACCCTCCCCCCTTTATCCTCTGGTGTGGATCCTCTCTGAAGTACCCAGATAATAATTTATCTTGCATATTTTCTGAGTTTTTCAGATGCTAAAAGAAACCGCCAAGTGGAAGAAATCAACTACTGGATGATTCTGAACACATGCCTAAGGACTGATCACCATTAAACAATCAGAGAATCAAGCCCGAGCTAATCACAACCTGGGACACCTCTACCTCACCTTTAAAAGTGCTTTGCTGAAAGATTTCAGAGGCTCAGGATCTTTTAGACAAAGAGTCCCCATTCTCCTTCATCAGCCCTGAAGTAAGTCTTTCTCTGCTCCAAATTCTGATGTTTCAATTTGTTTAACCTCATTGTGCGTTAAGCACATGAACTTGCATTTGTTAACATTATTATAAATGTTTACGAGCACAGTGAGTTAGCCAGTCATTTTATCAGTTGAGTAATTTTAAACATGCTTCCTGCATACAGCCGAAAAGGGACTTTGATATCTAGACAATCATATACCTTTAAGTCCATTTTTTCCTTCAAAAGCTTTCTAAAAACTAAACACACCCAGCTGTTGAACGTATCCATTAAACATTAACTGCTCCGGGTAAAAATCACAATCCAGGTCTTACAGTAAGAAGATATCTTTGAGATTATTATTGTAATACTTAACTATACTCCTAACAATGGTTGAGAACTTAGCAGCTAATAAACTTGCCACTCCAGCTATTAGGTAAGTCAATGTAGTTGAAAGGAGAGCCATAAAATAACCAAGGTATCACCACACTAAGGTAAACAAAATCACGTAGTAGTAACTAACATGACACATGCAAATTTTTAATAACATCATTGTTTGAAGTCCTTTTATTGAATGATTATATGAATTCTTTCATGAAATGATTTTATATAATCCTTTATATGAAGTTAAGTTCCTTCTTCCATCCTTTGAAATAAGCAAAGCCTACCCAAATGAAAATAAGCAAAGGCTTTATTCAAGGCTTGCTGAAAAAAGAGTCACTGACTCCTGCTTGGCAGAGTCTCAAAAGGTAGGTGGAGGAGTCAGAAAGTTTTAAAGTGGAAAGTAAGGTGGAGGGAGTTTCAGGTCTGCTGTAACTGGAGGTTGCTGGCATGTGGAATCCAGGGGTGGGCTGATTTAGAAGAGGGTATTCTAAGTGATTGGTTAGGGGAGCATACTTGGCTTTCTTTGGTTGTCCCTAAACTAGAAATGCAAGCAAATATTTGGGAAGCTGGCAGTTACTGATTACTTCCATTTGGGGCTAATTGCTACAGAGGTTATGATTTGGCTTCCCTCCTGGACAGGCTGTCACAGACTGTAGATTAGAATTTTACTTTTATATATGATCTGGATGGTCTCCATTTGTATATTCAGTCTCTCAGTTTCCACCTGGGCAAATATCTGACAAGTACTGCACCAACAGAATTTGAATTCATAATGGTTTGGGGCAAGTTCAGAAGAAACAGATCAGTCTTACTTATAAGAAAATGCAATCAATCTGATCATCTTATTTTTGATACATTATTTTCTACAATAATATGTTTTTATTACTATTTTTCTCATTACCCCCTTTATTAACTACACCAATTTTTAAGCATAAAATTGTAACCTCATAAAACTATACATATAGGGACAAAACAGTCCTACTTCACGTACATTAGTTGTGAAAATGTTTCAAACTATAAATCATCTTGTCTTTTTACCATTATCACAAAAAACTCTTAAGTGCTGAAGTATATGACACCTTTTGATAGGAATAGATTTTAGGTGTAGTTTTTAAGTTCTCTTGAATAAGGCTTTCAGTACCCCCAGACATTCATCCAACACAGATATTCTAGTCTATTACCTAACGTCAAAAGACCATAGTTAGATTCAGATAATAAAAAGCTACCACAGCCATTACAGAAATTATTATTACCATTTATCAAATCATTACTATCTGCCAGGATTTCTGCATATTTACATTTAAGTTTAATCTTTGCAATACTTCAAATGTAATTTAAAACAGAAAGCTAAGTTATATTGATTCATTTATTCATTCAAAAAGCATTTAAGTTTCTCTGAGTCCCAGGAACAATTGGCTAAAGTGAATGATGAGTCAGAGGTCGAATCCAACCTGCCAGCATCCATTCCCTGTGCTCTCCAACCAAGTGCACCCAGTCCTCCTCTTGAGTTGAGGCTTATTAAAAGGAAATACATCTTCTGAATTATAGGCGCTAAATTATGGACCAGAATGTCCCTGACAAGTTTTTCTACCACCAAGAGTCAGTGCAAAGGGCGCATGAAAAATCCAAGAAGTAGTTTATATTCTGTCTTTAATATTTCCTTTTGAAATGTTTTGCAATATCTTTTTCCAATTAGCAAATAGCAATCATGACATATTTCTGGAGGATGTTCAGTAGATGTCCATATGAGATATGATGATAAACATATAGAGTTCATAAAGCAGAAAAAAATAGATTCCACATAGTGGTTAATGTTAAGTGTCAACTTGACTATGAGATGCTTAGATATTTGATTAAACATTATTCTGGCCGCTTCTATGAGAGTGTTTATGGATAGGATTTAACTTTATTTAGTTATTTTTATGTAATTTTTTAGATACAGGAATATATATAACTAAATATCATCTTAAGAGAAGGGTACAAATGTTGCTATATTATTATTTTATGTGTTTGAAATTCATCTTATTCAAGTGTAAAAAATGCAATAAAGTTACCTGATAGTCCAACAGAAATAAGGAGAAAATGTATAAGATTTGAAAATGTATAATATTTGCAAATGATCATATGAAACATGAAATGTTTCTTTTTTCATTTTTTCAAAGTTTTATTGAAATATAGTTGATTTACAAAGGTATGAACATTTCTGCTGTACAACAAAGCTATTCAGTTATACATGTACAACAGGGACCTGCTATATATAGCACAGAGAACTCTGTTTGAAAATGAAAAAAAAAAATTTTTTTTCCAGGATCTCCATCAAACATTTGAATGGAGGAGATTCCATTATGGCTCAATGGTAACAAACCCAACTAGTCCATGAGGATGCCTGTTTGATCCCTGGCCTTGCTAGGTTGGTTAAGGATCCGGCGTTGCCATGAGCTGTGGCGTAGGTCCTAGATGCAGTTTATATATGGCGTTGCTATAGCTGTGGTGTAGGCCAGCAGCTGAAGCTCTGATTTGACCCCTAGCCTGGGAACTATGCCACAGGTGCGGCCCTGAAAAGAGAAAAAAAAAAAAAAACCATTTGAATGCAGAATAGCTGGGTGCAGAATCCTCTACTCTGAGCCACCATCATGCCAGGTTCCACTCAGACAAACACAATACACTGAGGAAGTGGGGATGTGCAGCCACAGACACTGCTGGCCACAGAATCCCTGGAGGAACCAGTGCCAGCTTCCCAAACTAGCAGGTAACCTTTCATTTTTCAAAAAATAGGAGCAATCCATACAACCCTGGGCACACAAGGAATATAGCAGCCAGATATGATAATTTCATGTTCCAAAATGAAAGAAAATCCACCAAAGAAAACAGAATTAATGAATAAGAGAGAACTTCAAAAGTATCTAATTAGTATTCTCAGTCCAATTCAAGATAATTGCAATGATAAAAACAAGTTACAAAGAAAGAGAAGAAATGTGACTGTAAGAGTTCTTGGAAGCAGAAAGCATGATTGAAAAGTGTCATAACTCAATAGCAATTCAAGAACAAAGTACATATCTCTAGAAACTAAATTTGTGAAGAAAATCTGTATTAAAACTATGGGAGAGAGTTCCCATTGTGTCTCAGCAGGTTATGAACCCACCCAACTAGTACCCATGAGGATGCAGGTTCAATCCCTGACCTTGCTCAGTAGGTTAAAGATCCACGATTGCCTTGAGCTGTAGTGCAGATTGCAGATGCAGCTTGGATCCCACATTGCTGTGACTGCAGCTCCAATTCAACCCCTAGCTTGGGAACTTCCACAGGTGTGGCCCTAAAAACAAAAACAAAACAAACAGCAAAAAATAAAAACTATGAGAAAGTGAAAAGATAAAAACATATAGAGAAAAGATATAATAGGTGATAGATGCTTGGCAAGTCTAGGCAAGCCAACACCTATTAAATAGCATACAGAAAGAAAAAAGAATGGAAATGAATAATCAAGCAAATTACATATAACAAATTTCCATAACTGAGGACAACACTATGGGAACACACACAGACAAAAATCCTGTTAGAAATTTTGCATTCCTAAGTTAAAAGTGAAATGCTACAAGCTTCCACATTTTATATATACATATATATGGTTTTGGTGTACAAACAGCACCCACAAAACAGCAAACAAATAGAAACCTAGGTTTACAAAGAAAAAAGAATCACAATGGTTCCAGGATTCTTATCTGCAGTATCCCAGCTCAGTGTTAACAGAATTAGGAGAAATCACAAACCCCTCAAGAGAGTTCAGTTGGGAAGACAATAGCAGGAGAAGTAGGTATTCTCAAGAATATTAATCATATTTCCATTTCTCTTTTTTTTAATCAGTGTGTATACACTGACACTTAGAAATGTGGGAAGTGACTTTTTAGCTGTTTTAACACATGACTATCATGACAACTATTAACATTTATGAAGTCTAACAAGGTGTTCTAGAACCAGTTCCAATGAATTCATGTTGTGGTGGTGGTCAGGGTCCCCAACAATGAGAAATGCTCTGACACCAGCTGGGTGTCCTATAATTTAAATTCATTCTGACACTATCCACTTGAAGATAACAACATATCACACAGGTTAAGGACTCAGTCCCAGAAAACCATCCTGCCCCCTTCTTCAGACACAAATCATAAGCCTAGGTTGTTAGAGGGGCTTCTGACTGTTCAGCTATAAATCTGACATTCCCACCATCCCCCCCTTGGCTTAATCTGTTAGAGCAGCTAACAGAGCTCAAGAGAGCTATTTACATACTGCTTATCAGTATGTTATAAAAGGACATGACTAAAGATAGAGATGAACATCCAGATGAAAGCCATTTGTAGGGCAAGGTACATGAGAAGGGAGGCAGAGCACCCTCAGCCCTCCTCCGCATGTTCACCCACCTGGAAGCTCGCTGAACCCACACTACTCGGATTTTTATGGAAGCTTCACCCATGTAGGCATGAACAATCATTAAAAATTCCATTTCCAGCTTCTCTCCCTTCTTAAGAGAATTGGGGCAGGGATAAAATGCATAAACTTCCCATCAGGGCTTGGTCTTTTGGTGGCCAGCCCTAATCCAGGAGCCACCCAGAGTTGTCTCATTAGAACAAAAGGTGATTCTACCACCTAGGAAATTACAAGATGTTTAGGAGACCTGTGTCAGGAACTGGGATCAAAGACCAACTATGAAAACAGAAGATGCTTCTACTGCTCCTATCACTTAGGAAATTCCAAGATTTTAGTTCTATTGTTCCAAAAATGGGGAAAAGACCAAATATATGTTTATTTTTTTAATGATTTTTATTTTTTCCATTATAGCTGGTTTATAGTGTTCTGTCAATTTTCTACTGTACAGCAAGGTGACCCAGTTACACATACACATATACATTCTTTTTTTCACATTATCATGCTCCATCATAAGTGACTAGGTATAGTTCCCAGTGCTGTAAAGCAGGATCTCATTGCTTATCCATTCCAAAGGCAATAGTTTGTGTCTACTAACCCCAGATTCCCAGTCTATCCCACTCCCTCTCCCTCCCCCTTGGCAGCCACAGTCTGCCCTCCATGTCCATGATTTTCTTTTCTATGGAAAGGTTCTTTTGTGCCATATATTAGATTTCAGATATGCGATATCATATGGTATTTGTCTTTCTCTTTCTAACTTACTTCACTCAGCATGAGAGTCTCTAGTTCCATCCATGTCGCTGCAAATGGCATTATTTTGTTCTTTTTTATGTCTGAGTAGTATTTTATTGTGTATATATACCACATCTTATAAATGCATTCATCTGTTGATGGACATTTAGGTTGTTTCCATGTCTTACCTATTGTGAATAGTGCTGCAATGAACATATGGATGCATATGTCTTTTTCAAGGAAATTTTTGTCTGGATATATGCCCAAGAGTGGGATTGCTGAGTCATGTGGTAGCTCTATATTTAGTTTTATAATGTACCTCCATACTGTTTTCCATAGTGGTTGTGCTATATTTCTTATTACATATCACAACATTGCAGAGTCTCTGCTAGAGGCCAAACATTGTGATTTCTCTACCTTCAAGGGGCCCCCCTTCCATCAGAGCAGACAGGAAACCCACTACAAAGCCAATAAGGATGTACAGTGAGGATGCTCTCTTTCCATTTGGTGTAAGGATGCCACCTTTGAAGGGATCTTAACAAGCCAAACAGCTGTGTTTGGGGAGGGCACGATTGCTAAAATGAGTCTTAAGGGATAGCAGGACTTAAACCAACTCACAGGAGAGGAGAAAGCATTGCAGGCAGATTAGAAAACATGAGGCATAAACAATACATTGTGTAGGAGGGAAAAAGTAGGACTCCAAGCTTAGAAGTTGTCAGAATGTTTACAAAATGAGTCACTACACAGATAGAAATGAGGAAAAAGAGGTGAGTTCGGCCCCAATCATAGAAAGCCTTATAACACAATGGTAAATAATTTAAAACATATTGTGTAGGGCACCACTTTTCAGTCTTTTGAATTAGAATAACCCTTTATTCAAATAATACCTACTGGAGGTCTAAAATACAAAAAATAAAAACATAGTGCCTTATTAATATAATTATACAAGCTACAGTGGTAACATCAATTTATACAGTTGGGCATTAAGTGCAATGGAGCCACTCCAGTGAACCCCCAAATCTCACCCTCAACATATAATTTGTTTCTAAATTTAATTTTGGTTGTAAATTAGCCAAAGAAAACTTAAATCATAGAGTTAAATGTTGCAAATAGTCAACCAACAACTTTGATTAAACAGAAGTGGCAAAAGAAGCATTATTTGAGGGATCTAGATGGACAACAAGATGGCCTGAATGCTAGAAACTCTGAATCACAGGTTAATAAACTGATGAGGTCATTCAAGAGAGCCCTCAGGACAGGCTACAGATTTGGTAGCTTTTCATCAATAACTTTTAAATCCTTACATAATATTTTTAATGACAATGGTGGGGGCATAGAGAAAGTTGATTATTTTTCAGGAAATAATGTTTACTTGCATGAGAAAAATTTTATTGGCAAGTAAGAAAATACAAATCTAGGTATTTAAGCAAAACAAAGGAATTTTTGGAAGTTATGGCAGTTTGCAGAATTGACAAGGGGGTGGAAAACCCAGCCTATAAAATGCACAAAGACAACCTTCAAGTTCCAAAATCAGGAAGAATGACACCTCTACCTTCAGCAGTGATATCTGGGCCAGGATGAATCCACGCACTGCAAGAAACTCTCTCTCCAATGTGGGACACTGCAGCACCTGTCACTGGTGATTCTTGGCCCACCTCAGGCAATAATGTGTTTTTAGCTGAGCTCAGGTCCTGAGCTCATCCCATCCCTAGATCTCAGGAGATGGGGAGAAGGAGGCTCTTTCCCCTGACCTTCTGGAGTGGGAGGGTAAGCAATGCTAGCTGACAGGGAGTGAGACTGTGCCTAGAGTTTAGAAGTTAGAATTCAATCAATGGTTTAATTAGGTCCCATTTGTTTATTTTTGTTCCTACTGTCATTATTCTAAACTCAAAAGTTTCTGCACAGCCAAGGAAGTGATAAACAAAACGAAAAGACAACACACAGAATGGGAGAAAACCTTTGCAAATGAAGCAACTGACAAGGGGTTAATCTCCAAAATTTAGAAACACCTCCTATAGCTCAATACCAAAAAAACAAACAACCCCTTCCAAAAATGGGCAGAAGATCTAAACAGACAGTTCTCCATAGAAGGCATACAAATGGCCAAAAAGCACATGAAAAGATGTTCAACATCACTCGTTATTAGAGAAATGCAAATCAAAACCACGATGAGGTACCGCCTTACACCAGCCAGAATGGCCATCATAAAAAAGTCTACAAACAATAAGTGCTGGAGAGGGCGTGGAGAAAAAGAACCCTATTACACTGTTTGTGGGATTGTAAATTGGTATAACCCCTGTGGAAAACAGTATGGAGACTCCTCAGAAAATTAAAAATAGAACAACCATTTGACCTAGCAATCCCACTCCTGCGCATCTATCCAGAGAAAACCATGACTCACAAAGACAAATGTACTCCGATGTTCATTGCAGCACTATTTGCAATAGCCAAGACATGGAAACAACCTAAATGTCCATTTTCAGAGAGTGGATCAAGAAGATGTGGTACGTATACACAATGACATATTACTCATCCATTAAAAGGAATGAAATACCGGCATTTTTAGCAACATGGCTGGACCTAGAAATTATTATGCTAAGTGAAGTCAGCCATACAATGAGACACCAACATCAAATGCTTTCACTGACATGTGGAACCTGAGAAAAGGACAGACTGAACTTCTTTGCAGAACAGACACTGACTCACAGACTTTGAAAAACTTATGGTCTCCAAAGGAGACAGTTTGGGGGGTGGCGATATGTGCTGGGGTTGCGGGATGGAAATCCTATAAAATTGGATTGTGATGATCATTGTACAACTACAAATGTAATAAGTAATAAAAAAAAAAAGAAGTCAATCATTGGAAGGAAAAATATCTCACAGAATTTCCCTTGAAACTCAGAGAATGGGAATATTATGTATTCTGTAGGCAAGAGGACCTCGAGTTTTTTCCTTCTATAGGACCGTAGGGATTTGTAGGACCTCAGAGAGGAGTAGTAACTTAAGGAGGCTGGCCTTTAGATATCTTATCTCTGACCACAATGGAAAAATGCCTGAAGTTGGCACAAAGGCAGAGGAACAGCTCATTTTCTGGGACACTGTTATTCTGACTACATGCCAGCTATTACCAGTAGAGACTGAGTTTCAGGAGCTGCTCTTTGAAACTTCTGCATACGCTATAAGATTCTTGAACATTTCTAGAGATGGCAACTCAGTGAATAAGTAATCAGAGCATACAGTTTAGATGTTGAAAAAAAAAAATCTTAATTTCACACACTTACTTTTGGCCAAACAATAGTCATACCACTTTACCCATTCAATTAATTTTATCCTCAGACTACCCTATAGAGTAGCGACAGTTGGCCTTTGAAGAAGGAAGGGGGTTAATCCAAGCTTAAATTCCTCCACATGCACAGATTAACTAGCCATGGACTGGATGGAGTAATGTAGTAATGTACTACTATAAAACATTCTATATAGGTGCACCTTGCCATTTTAACCCACATTATTCAAGGGTCAACTGTACTAGTACTATCCCCATTTTATGTATGAAAGATTGAGAAACAGTAGGGTTAAATAACAGAATCACACAGTAAATAAAGAGCAAAACCAGGTTTCAAATCCAGGCAGCCTGCCTCTTGAGTCAAGCATATATGCTGCATGAATTCTTAGGATCTGTGGACTAAAATTAATATTAATTATATTTGCATGAAAAATAAACAATTTGTATACACTGAAAATAACACTGGGAATTATTTTTCATTGGCTAATGACTATCAAAATTTTCTTTAAAATATACTTAAAATTTTCTGTCATTTATGTGAGTAAACCTTTCCTACTATTCTATTATTCTAATCATCTCTTTGATATTCTTTTGTACTTGTCCAAATGAAACATTTTCCTAAAACACATATTAAAGGCTTCTAAAATTTATGTCCCATAAAAATAAGTGTTGCTATTCCCAAAATAAGGACTGGTGGGCAAGAGATTGTTAAGGTGAGAGTTTGTGGTTACTGGGACAGTAAGCTTCAGGGGAGTTTTGGTAGGAATTTCACTTGATCGGTAGCAAGGTCTTAGATGGTTTGTAATTTATCTTGAAATAATTCAACATAGATGGTTTGATATATAAAATAAAATATTCCATGAAAACTCAGTTTAAGTATGAATTTACTGGTGATTGCCTTCCATCTTTTTCCAGCCCTTGTTCTGTTAGTGGACAATATTTCTTCCTCTTTGGAGGATCAGCCTTACATCGCAAGATTACCTCCATACTACATAAATGGACCTCTGGATATCCCACTTATTTCATTTTAGCGAGGCTGGTACTCAAGTTTAGTTCTCCTCTGTATCCCAGAGGTAGCTAAGTAACAACTCCAATATTACTTTTGGTATAAAAGTCTATTTTTTAGAAATTCACAATCCAAATATAGGTACTATAAGTGCTAACGCTATCTTTATCAAGTAAGGAAGATATGTTAATGAGCAACTGGATCTTAAAATTTTCTACAGTATGTCCATGGACCAGAAATTTTTAAGAATTCCACCCTTTCAATAACCCATTGAGCCCAGTGTCCTACACATTATGGATCCAAGCCCTGGGTAGATCAATCCATAGCAAACGAATCAGAAAAATATTTCCTCTCCCTAACCTCAACTTTAGCTGAATTTTCCTGCTAAAATGCCATCACATCTGCCTTGAGTAAATGTTTTCTGTAAAGTGTGAGGACAGATATCTGGGACTTTAAGATTTTAGAAATGATAGTACAAATTTTTATAATTTCTTGCTAATAGACGATTTTCTGTGTGGTAGAATTCAGTCCAAAACCACCTTCATCTTAACACCTTCTGTGTTGGCACACTTGGAGAATTGGAAACCTTATAGACCACAGAAATTTTCTAAAAATTAAGCAGTGCTCCATATCCACCAAAAGGAACTGCTAATTTGAAATATTCAAGTCAGTTACAATTTGCAACAGGACTGAAACTGGGTCATTCACTGAGTCTTGTCAGTTGTAAAATATTTAAGATGGTAAAAATTCTAGGGTTTTTTTGTTATTGATTTACTTTGTTTTGTTTTAGAGCACTAAATACTTTGGAGAAAGAAGAATATTTATACTTTGCTGATGATGTAAAGGATTTCTCATAGAAATCCAAATTTATGGCATCACATAGCTCCTAGTATCATTAGGGAAGTTTTAGTGTCCCTTATTTGGAGACATCAGGAGCAGCTGTAGCCAGACCTTCAATCCTATACCAGTTTTGAGGAGTTAAAAATAAATTTTATTACAATGCTTTTGATCTTTTAAAATGTATACAACATTAAAACTGTTTTAAACTAAAACTGAATTGAGCACTTTCAGAATCCCTAAAGCACCTGCATATAACAACAGTTTGCAAACTGCCAGTGTAGGTGAAGGGAAGTTACCAGATGATTTTAAGGAAAGGAATAATACTATCAGATTTACATTTGAAAGATATGTCTAGCATCTGTCCGAAGAGCAAATTTGACAGAAAAAGTCAGAAAACACAAAGCCCCATTAAGAAAGAATTAAAGCAATGGTGATAGGAATGGAGAGAAGTTGGATTGAAAACTTACTTATTAAGTAAAACTTTTTTTGTTCTTTGTCAAAAGCTTTAAAAGCATTAATGTGATTAAAATGTCCATACTTCCCATGGTAATCTACAGAATTAATACAATCCTATCAAAATACCAGTGGGCGATTTCCCAGAACTAGAACAAATAATTGTATACTATGTGAAAATGCAAAAGACTCCAAAGAGCCAAAAAAAATCTTAAGAACAAAGCTGGAGGTATCACATTCTCTGGTTTTAAACTATACTATAAAGCTACAGTCATCAAAACATTATGATATTTGCACAAAAACAGACACATAGATCAATGGAACAGAACAGAGCGCCCAGAAATAAACCCACTCTTAAATGGCCATTAATCTATGAAAAGGAGATAAGAATATACAATGGGAAAAAGATAGCATCAATAAAAGGTGCTTGGAAAATTGAACAGCTTCATAGAAAAGAATCAAACTGGACACTGCTCCTTCACACCACATAGACAAATAAACTCAAAACATATTAAAAATTTTAAAGTAATACCTGAAACCATAAAACTCCTAGAAGAAAACATAAGCAGTACACTCTCTTGACATTGGTCTTAGCAATGTTTTTTGGATCTGTCTTCTCAGGCAATGGAAACAAAAGTAAAAACAAGCAGATGGGATTACATTCAGGCTAAAAAGCTTTTGTACAGCAAAGGAAACGATCCACAAAAGAAAATGTCAATCTGCTTAATGGAAGAAGACATTGGTAAACAATATATCTAATATGGGGTTAATATTGAAATATACAAATAATTCAATTCAACATCAGAAAAACAAACAACCTTATTAAAAACTGGGCGAATGACCTGAATAGACACTTTTCAATGGAGGCTTAAAGATGGTCAACAGACACATGAAAATATTCTCAACATCACTAATCACTGGTGTTTAGTTTTGATTTAAAAAAGTGAATCAAAACAACAAGATATTAGTTCACACCTGTGAGAATGGGTATTATCAAAAAATACAACAAATAAATTGGCATGGAAAAAAGAAAAGGGAACCTTTATGCACTGATGGTGGCAATGCAAATTGGTACAGCCTATATTGAAAACAGTATGGAGTTTACTCAAAAAAAATTTTTAAATATATAATTACCATATGCTCTAGCAATTACATTTCTGTGTTTTTTCCAAAGAAAACAAAACACTGACTTGAAAAGATACATGCACCCATATGTGCACTGCAGCACTATTTACAGTAACCAAGATATGGAAGCCAACATAAGTGTCCATCAATAGGTAAAGGGATTAAGAAGATAGGATACACACACAGACACATGCACACAATGGAATATTACTCAGCCATAAAAAATAATGAAATCTTGCCATCTGCAATAACATGGGTAGACCCAGAGAATATTATGCTAAGTGAAATAAGTTAGGCACAGAAAGACAAATACTGTATGATCTCATTTATATATGTAATCTAAAAAAAGAAAACAAATGAGCAGACATAATAAAACAGAAACAGACTCACAGACAACAAATAGGTGGTTGTCAAAGGGGAGAGCTGTGGGGGGATGAGCAAAACAGGTGAGGAAGATTAAGTACAAACTTCTAGCTTCAAAATAACTCATGGAGATGTACAGCTTGAGGAATGTAGTCAATAATTTTGTAATAACTTTGTATGGTAATGGCAACTAGATTCATCGTAGTGATCACTTTGAAATATATAGATATATCAAATCATTTTGTTGTACACCTAGAACTAACAGTGTTGTAGGTCAGTTATACTTCAATTTAAAAAGATATACATCAATATAAATAAAACTATTTTTGACCTAAAACCAACCCCCTAAAAGAAAGTTAAGCTGCAAAGATTTAAATAATGGTACAATATTTTAGTCGCATTTGTAGTCTTTCCTAAAAGCCATTAGATTAACTGAGGTGTCCACTGAAATTAGCTGCATGGAAATGTTAGGAAACATACAATACACCTCTGCTTAAATTTTGGATGTGGAACTTTTAACTCTGTGTTGTTGGGCAAATTAGTTAACCTATTGATCCTCCTTTCCTCATCTGCATAGGAACAATAATTTCTACATCATAGGTTTAATAGTGAGGGAAAGGGAAAAGAAAATGCCTATATTAAAGTATTAGAACAATGCCTACCCAAGAAAATAATAAAAGATAATCTCTTTCTCTAGAAAAGAGCAGTCTAACTAGGACTATAAAATAAAAACAAAAAGGTTTCTTAACAGTCTATATGGAAATGTAAAATAAGGGTATAGAAATTAAGCAGTATTTTACATGGAAAACAGGCACTTTAAGACGGACAAAGTGAAATGAGTAAAATAAAGTTATTTTTGTTTTGTTTTGCTTGATTCAAACTACTTTTTTCCAAGTAGAATTGTATGGCTAGCAGAAAGCTCACCTACCAAAAGAAAATAAAAGGGTGAAAGGATATAAGATGAAGGTGAAATATACTGCCAAAATACAAATTTGGAAGAGGAATGATACCTTTGCTGGAAGTCATCTTGGTCTTGTTAGATAGAAAAGATAAGGAGATGGGATGAGATATATACACTGACTTGCTTTGACCAAAAGCCAAAGGTGGGCAGCCAACCCCAGCTCTTTCACCATGTAAGTTCCATCACGGCTTGAGGGCTGCATCTTCCATGAGAAGCGAGGAAAAGTTTTTATCTTGTCTTCCCAATTAGGATTAAGAATGAAATCAATTATCACCATGGTAAAGCTGGAACTTCTTTAGCTATCTTGTGGACATTTAATTCCTAATCACACTTTTGAGAAGAGAAGACATAAGTCTGCATGTGAAGTCAAATTTGGTCTCTATTCTAGAAATACCTGCTTGATACCACAGACTGATTCCACTAAAATAGGTGGAATCACTATAAATATCCTGGCACCCTTCTTTTGTTTGCAATCACAGGCAGCCAATCACCCCTAGGGTACAAATACTCATTTTTTACCATTTTATTACCTTAATTTTTGGTCATAAAGTAACATTTTTGTCACTCAATATAATGATAAATTGTTCTGACCTTTCAATACCACCAAAAAGACAATGGAGATTTTGATTTTTTTTTTCTGACACAGATGATAAATTTTCACCACTTTTTCATTTAGCTCATCTCAGTCCTAGACTCCTACGGTTTATTGAGAAATTCAGCATAACATCAAGACCAAATGACACTGCGCCTTAATATTATCTCTAAAACTTATTCTCAACTGCTTTTATATTTGAATATTATCACTAGAGTAATTACAATCTAATATAAAAACAAACCTAACCAACTGCCCCCATTTCTTAATCTCGCACTCAGGTCCAATCATAGTGTTCCTTCCTCTATGCCAGGATCTTCCGGATGCCTTTAGACATAAGCTGCCATGCAAGCAAACACATTTGCTGCTACAGGCCCAGGCTAAAACCTTTGTACATGGTCCCCAGCTTGGGCAGTTCTTTAGTTGAGCTGAGATAGCTATACCTGTCTGGTAAAGGACTTCACTTCACAAAATACAAACAAAGAAGTCCACCTATAAATGGTTATTTTTCCATTAAGATTATATATTCCCAAAGGAAATCGCTCTTCTAAGTATAATTCTAGGTTCATTCTTTCATAACTTCATTTAACATTTTTTGAGAGCTTAAAGTGTGACAAGCACTGTTTCAGGTGCAGTGGACAAAAAAAAATCCCTGCCCTCATGGAGGTTACATTTTAGTTGGACTGTAGGGACCCAGTTCACAAATACTTAGATAAAATAGATATTATGACTCATGGGAATAAGTGCTACAGAGGGAAAGAAAGCATAGAAGGGGACAAGTGACATAGACAGTGGAATGCATTTTAAACAGTGTGTCCTGGAAGTGTGAGCTTAGAAGACCTGAAGGGTGTACAGAAGCAAACAAAGATAAGCCCAAAGCACTGTCTTTTAAGCAATGGCAAGTGACTCTAGTGTGTATGGCAGTGTGTTCTCTGTTGGAGGAACAGCGAGAAGGCCACTGCAGCCAGAGGGAAATGAGCCAAGGGAAGAGGACTAGGAGGTAAGTGCAGAGATTCCCCGCAAGAAGACAGCGGGGAAAGACTGGAGGAAGAGCAGGCTTGGGAAGAAGATCAAGAGGTTTGTCTGGAGCATTTTAGGACCAAGGTACCTATTAGCCATCCAAGTGGAATGGTAAATAGATGGCTGGATTTCAGGAGAGAATTCAGGGAGCAATACCCCTAGACTGGACGAAGAGCTGTGATTGACGTTATGCTAAAGTCTAAGCCAGGAAGGGACACAAAGGGGATTTAAAAAAAATCTTTCTGAAAAGAGGAATAAATGGTTAGAAGAAGCAGAAAGAACATGACTTAAAGCCACTTCTGGGGGAAAAAATGGGGATGGAGGAACATGTAAAGATCCAGGTAGAGAGATATTTTAATTATAAGGTGGGAAAAGTTACCCAATCCTAATGTGGGAAAAAGAAGTCAAATAGTTCTGGTCTCAATTTTTCTCCTTGTATTTCTCTGTTAAAAACAACAAAACACACAATTCTTCCATGAAACGTGAGTCACACTTGAAATATATATATATCATAATTTGGGGAACATTGATGAGGTAGAAAGTGCTAAGGAAAGGATGGTAAGCACTCCCAAAGCATGCTGTGAGGGCTCCAGCAGAGACATGTAAACCAGGCACATGAACCACTTAGAGACCTTTCATCAGTGTGAGCCATGAGGGGGAGCAGCAGAAATAACCAATTCTCCTGATTGAAGGGCAGAAAGTCTGGATTTCTTGATGGTCCCACATGTTAGCACAAACACACTTAGGAACAGAAAAGAACAACTTTCATTGCTGTTAACAATAAATCAGATCATTATGCTTCCATCTGACTACTTTCCTTTGTTCTAAAAAGCAGTATACAGAAAAATCTTCCAAGAGAAAAATACTCTAAAGCCCATGAGTGTAGTAAAACATGATATATCCTCTTCAAAACAATTTCTCAGTGACTGACCCAAAATTTAGCATTGTTCAGGGTAATCTAGACTATAACTTACGGCATTGAACTGTGGGTTTATATATATTTTATGATATATAGCTTTTCCCTTTTGGTTGTTCTCTGTTATTCTGATCATCTTTGGGTAAGAATTGGAAGAGAATGGAAAAGTCCATGAAGTGGACCCATATTGAGAGTCACCACATATAAGAGTATCTCTTAACCTATGGGGAATAAGAGTCTGCTGAAAGTCTGATAAAAACCATGGACATGTGATAAAGATTTAGAAAATAAAGTGCTTAGCCTATAAAGAGAAATACAAGCTTATACTTTCATGAGACTCAGTTATTTTACCTGGAAAACATTCAGGTGTCTCATTAAATCAAAAATCCAAAAGTCCACTAGTTCTTTGACAGCTGGTGGTAAGGAAATCATAGTAAAAACAGGGACCAAGCCTTTAACTCTCAGGCTCTGCATTGATCCACACAATCTTTGGGGGAGAAGAAAGGAGATAGTGTCAGAGTTCATAAACCTACTTAAAATATAGACTCCTCACTAAATATCTTCCACACCTGAAGAGCTATCTACATTTTAAGACAAAGGAATGATTTTCTGCCCATCTTTAAAGAAAAGCTGTTTAGTAATGATGCTTAATGTCAAGCAGCTGTTGCTTCTCACAAAGGAGGCTTGACAGTACTGCTGGGTGATCATGAGTCACACATGAATATGGAATTTGCAAGACGATCGTTTATTCAGTTGTCAAGGCCTGTGCCTCTGGAATAAAAGTCTGTTGTGAATGTGCAGTCTTGTGCAAACACCAAAGGAGGGAAGGAACTTTTATTATGGGTGAGGAACTTTAGACTCACCCTCACTAAAGTAGAATAATGTAGGGAGTACCTTATAAAGAAGGCAAGAAGGAATTTGGATTTTTTTTTTTTTTAAATCATCATGGAATGCAACTCATTCTTCTCTGCTGCCCCTAGGAAGTGTACTTTCAAACCAGGAGCACCCTGGTCCATTGCAACATAAATGTACCTTCCTAGGATCTTCCACCAGAGAGATACAGGACTAGATCAGAGGGTTAGCCCCTCAGATGGTCTATGGATGAAAATTAACAGCTAAGTTTAAATGATTCTTACACTTCAGGCCTAAATGAGACATTATCAGAGAGAACTCAGGCAACCCTTCCTTCAAAGAAGAGTCATGGAATAAAAAATGGTCTGAGCTCTTGGGGAGAGGGTGGGTCATTTCAGATCTTCAAATATTTAGATGTATGTCTCTGCTTACATCACCAGAAATCACTTCCCTCAAGGCTTAAAGAATATCATGTTCATTAACATGAGAGCTGTCTGAGAGAGTGCACTATGCTTTTTTGAGGAATATTTTTAAAAAAGCAGAAAAGTGACCTTTTGACATTTTAAAAATGTTATTCCTGATAAGCATATTTTTTCTTTAGGGAGACATGTCTATTAAAGAATAAATATTTATGGCTAAGGAATGAATTATTCCCAAATCATACAAGTTATATTCAAAGCTTAGAAAGTGATATATTTTTAAGCGAGTGTTGAAGACAATTTAAAGCCATTCTTTAAATTTAATTTACAGTTTTACACATTGATATGAGGAGCACATGCTAATGAGAACTTAACAAATGCTGAGAATTACAAACCATAACACTATTAAACATGTGTGATTTTAATCAGCTCCTAAAAAGTTAACATGTATAATCTGTATAGAATGGTTAAGACTCTAAACTTGAGCTGGCTGCATTATGCTCTCTAGTTTGTGCTATTCTAAGCTGTTTAGTTTATCATTTCCATGATACTCTAAGTCAAATGAGGACAGCTTGATTTTGCTGATAGCTGATGAAACTCTAGAATGCTGCATAATTAGATAGAAGGGAAGAATCTATTTAAGAAGGAAAGTAAACATCCAGGAAGTTATTCAAGGGGGTGGGGGTGGGGTAAAGGGATGTGACAAATATTTCTTGCCCTGTTACCAGACTTTGCCAAGAACTTCGATTTAGCTTTTGTTTACAGCATTAAGTTTAGGGACATTCCTGAAAGTCTTTACTTAAATAATTACATTGGAATTGTGCTTTATGATAATGAAAACATTTCACACACACTATCTCCTTCATTCCTCCAAAATAATTTAAGAGATAGATATTGCTGTTACCCATTTTAATAAGGATGCTTAGGCTGCCTGAATTTAAATTATTTCCCCAAAGTTATGCATGGTAAGTGACAAAACTGGCAAGTGAGCCCAAAAGTATTCTGCCCTTTCACCAACGTGATGCTGCCTTTCACTTGGGAATCTCTAAGACTGAAAAGGAGAAGGAGCCAGTCACATCTTGATTTGCCTAAACAGTGATAAAATCTCCTGATATATATCTCCTCTTGCAGTCTCTCCTACGCATTGGTGATTCCTTAAGCAGAAGCTATGGAGTCACTACTGACTGAGGATGCTCCAAACATCTTAGCCCAGGAATAAAGATTCTTAAAAACCAGCCAACACTCAATTGCAGTGATGATGATGATGGCAATTCCCTATATATATTTCCTGTTTATTACATGGCTGACAATATGCCAAGAATTTTACATATATTATCTCATTTGCTTTAACCAAAAACTCATGAGGCAAGTACTATTATTACATCATTCTTCCAGGAGAGGGATTATGGAAAGCTGAACATTGAAGGTCCGACTTCAGGATGCCCTACTTTCTCTCTCACTATGTTCAGGGAATACTGTCTCTCCATTTCATTAAAAAGGTGAGAAGTGGAAAGGTTTGGTATCTATTACATCTAGATGTGAAGTCAGCTGTTTTCAAGTGGAAACTGCAAGGACTGTAGGAGTAATGCATTATGGAATTTGATGTGTTTTCTATATTTTGTTTACAATCAAAGAGAGAGCTTAGAGGGTGTTGGATTATGCAGAAAAAAAACACTAGCCTCAAAATCCAGGAATGAGGAAGAGTGGGTCCAAGATGACCACAGCCTTAATAAATTTGGTGAGCACTCAAATTATTTCACATAACTACATCAAACTACATGCTGATTATATAAAATACTTCTGAAATATACCAAACATATAAAAGTTAAAAAAGTAGGAGGGCAATTAAATAGACACAAAAGAAAAAATGGAAACTTAAATTGAGATATTGCTTAAATTAATTTACATAATTAAATCTAATTATATACCAGTTATATGAAATACTTCTGAAATATATTGAACTCTTAAAAGTAATAAAGGGGAAAAAAGGATTAGCAAACAAATGGGGGGAAGGAGCAATAGAAATATAAATATCAAACTGCACTGATATAACCACAAAAAGTTTGTTACTTAAAACTTAACTACCTTTTGTCATGAGAAAGGGAACAAATGTTTGTGACTAGAGGAACACTGTCTCTATGTTCTTTCAAAGCCTTGTTGCAACTAGAGGAGGAGAGAAAACAGCCCTGAGAGGAGGGCTCAGTGCACAGCAGAGCAGTTTAACTAGCTTTTGTACAAGTTTGGACCAGGGAGTCCCAGAGCTGGCTTTGGAAATCTGAGCTAGAAAGATTTTTCTGAATTAGAAAAGGTCAGTAATTTAAAAAAATATATTTGCTTGTCATTTCTAGCTCCTAGAAGGGAGGGAAAGAGAAAAAGGATGCTTAAAATTAAATTTTTACTTTTTTTTTATTCGAGCCATAGAAATGCCCTTGTTTAATTCCAAGCTCTCAGTAAAGCACAACATAGCAGATGCCTGTGCACATGCTTCAGAGTTTGCAGGCCTCCCAGTGTGTGGTTGTGTATGTGTTTTTGCTTTGGGTATTTCAGGTGACCAATGGTCAAATCCTGATTTATACAAACACTTTCCAAGCTTCTCAAGATTTTCTCTTAGGCAAATATTTTCAAGTGGAAATATTAATAATAAATAAATAATAAATTGTGACTATTAACTATTATTCTCAGATATGCTTCATGAACATCTTTGTGCACCTTTCTCCAATGTATAACTGCCATGATTGTTAGAAACTGAATGTAGAATGCATGTAAAATTCATCAGAGAAATTTCCAATCATAATTGTGACACCGATGTTACAAAATAAGCAGAGAGAGTACAACAATTACTCTGCCTCATAAAAAATGTTGTAAGATAGTTAACCCCACCAAGGCTAGTAATTTTCGTATAGAGAGGTTACACAGAAGTCTAAAATGCTCTTCCTGTCTTTGGATCAGGAAACCAGGTTTGAGGAAAGCCCCTGGCCTGCAATCATATCTCCCCAAACTAGGTCTTTTCATCTACATCATTAATAGTCTCAAGATATAAGAAAACATCTCAGAATCATAATAACTGGTAAAGGCCATTCTAACTTATAGACACCTGACATACAGATATAGAGGATGCTTATAGTTGCAATTCTCCAATTTTAGCAAAGAATAAATGCAGAAACACACACAAATAAAACCACACCCTAAGGAATTTTTCCTCTTCCCAGTGGTCATAAAATTCTCAATTGATTTGAAGTCAAATAGACAAACAGGCAATCAAACAAATCAGAATAATAAAAGAGTCTCCACCATCTCTCATCCAAAAGATAAAAGATCTCAATAAACCTTTAGTCTATTTACAGTGGTCATCAAATAATCAGACATAAAGCAAATTACCAATCACTGCTATCACCAATGGGGATTAATAACCTACCTGCCTTCAACAAACCAAAAATATAACACAACATAGCATATCACAAAATCATTGGACAGGAGAAATTAATTTTTAAAATAATCAGCCAAGTTCTGCCATGACCTTGGAGTCACCATAAACAAGACTTACCCACTTCACCAGTGAGGAAGATTATCCAGTTCTGTCAGGTAAATCCATTAAGCATCTCTGGGGAAGACCTCTAAAATCAAATAAAGTTACAATATTTAAGAATTGGAATGTTAGTATAAAATATAGGAAAACAATTCAATAAAAGGTGAAATAGCATCAATTTCATAGATCATATAGCATAATTTAATACAGATGTTACAAAGATATCACAGATCAGTTGGAAAATAAGGATTATTCAATAAGAGACTGGCAGATTTAGTTATTTGGAAAGAAAACAAAATTAAATCATAATCATAATCTTATATTATCTAGTACAATCCAGTTCAAATATATCAACTGACAATAATGAAAAAAATCAATCATTTTATAACTATCAAAAAATGAGGTAGTTATTTTTACACTTCTTGGGAAAGACTTTATAACAACATTTATCTTTTTAAACTCAGATGGATAGGTCTGACTCTGATATTCTTGGACTGTGGCCTACTATCTTGTCCTTTGTTACTTCTCTTTTCTTGTCCCATTTTTTTTGTGTGTGCACTAATGCTCATGTTTTATACTCCATCTCCCTACATTCCAACCAGAAAATCATTCTGATGTTTCTAAATATTGGTATCTCCACTTATATATATTTATGTGTATACATGTGTTTTTAGTTTTTAGAAATGTCATTATATGTCTTATTTCATTATCTTCTTCACTCAGTGATTCATGTTTTTTAAAATTCTGCCTCTTGCCATGTGTATAGTTATGGCATTGCTTCAAACTGCTGCATGGTACTCCAACATGGAGGGCTTTTGTGTTTTGTTTTTGCTTTTGGCTTGTTCAAGGTAGGTAAGTTATCATTCCCTATCGGTGGCAGCAATGACAGGGGATTTGGTTTTATGGTCTGATTAGCTGATGATCACTGTAAATGGATCAATAGTTTACAGCTATCTTTCATCTCTTGAAAGAGGAGAGAGGCACAGAATTTTTGTTTTGTTATTAATTAGTTTGATTACCTATCTGTCTGTTTGGATTCAACAGGCCCTTTGATCTGCTGCTGGCTGCATTTCAATTATATTCAACTTCCAAGGAAACAAATCACACTTAAGTGAACAATTCCACAGATGCCCAACTGCTGGCCTCGGTGAGTGTTTCTTTTGGATATATTCCCAGGAATGCATAGTTGTAGGGAAGGCTTATGTTTAATTTGAATAGATGGTGCCAACCTTTACTACAGAATGACTACAATCATCCAAGTAGACATAGGTAGACATACCTTACAAATGACATATATAAATTAGCAATTTTTACCTAAGTGAGGCTAGAGGAGTAGAAGTTGTCAGATTTCAGTTCACCTGGGTTGGTAAAGGAGTGAATTTCGTTAGCTATTATTATAGATGCTCCCTTATAAGCCGCCCTAAAAATCAGTGGCTTACAAGCAAAGAGTTTTCTTACCCACAGGATATCTGGGGCTGATACCTTGAGCCTACAGATCACTTGGATTTGCTTTTCAACTGTGTTAGTTTCTGATCTAGGCCTCTCTTTCCTTTCCTTGGAGCAGCAGCTACCTCAGGCAAATTATCATTAGATGACAAGAATCTGAGCAGGAGAACAGTGAGGATCACTGAGGCCTTGGTTTGGAACAAACCACTATTTTGCTCCTATCCTACCCGACAGAGCAAATGCCACGGCCACACGCAGCATCCATGGGTGAGGGAGCAGCTCCTTCACTTAACTGAAAGAGTGAAAGACTGATATCAGTAGTGCAGCTTGTCACAGTTCACATTCAAGGCAAGGCTAAAGATGTTGCGGAACGTCTCAGTATAACTTTCCGACAGATATATCACAATAACAACTGGTCAGGGAAAGGTATTGGAGTTAGCATGGGCTGAAAGCCTCAGAAAAAGCACATTTGGGAATGAAATTAAAGGAAAAGGTAGATGACCACAGGTGTTTCCCCTAGGGAGAAGATTCCATTTCATTATAAAGAGAGCAATGTATTTAGGGCAGGTGTACAGGAGGCAATCAGTTGGCCAAATGGACATCTATTCCCCTATTAAAATGTATAAATTGAGAGGACATGAGAAAAATTCAAGTTGGAGGAAGTAAATACCCTTTATTTCAAACTCTCTCTTCAAGGAGAAACAATTAACAGTCTTCTTTCTCTCTTTAAGCATTCCACATTTCTTTGAGAGTCAGGGGGACCTGGGCCTGAAAGAATCCTGTGGCCTGTGAAGCTCAGTTGTGACAGAGTTTAGGCAGCCCTACGCAAATCCTAGCTTTTCTCCTTTACCTCAGGATCATGTCTTTTTATGAATTATGGCCCATCAAATATAAAATACTTGAAGTGAATGACTCTGCCTTAATTAAAAAGAAAGAAAAAAGGCACTCATCTCCATACTGTTCTTCATTTGGAAAAGCCAAATTTTAGAATAGTTCTAATTCAATCACAACTTCAGTGATACTTTTTAATAGTAAGAGAGCATGGACCTGGTAAGATTCATTCATTTTTGAACCTCAGATTTATATATGCAAATAACTTCACTTATAACATATTCCCCATTCATGCCTAGTCACATTTTCTATATGCAAAGAAATCTGTTCTTCAATGTAAGCATATTTTACCAGTGCAAAAGCAACATTTTGCTGTTCACAGCTGAACAAATGAGACCTCAATGCTATATTTTTTTAAATACTTGATTGAAAAATTTTAACGAATTTTTATATTTGGTTTCTTGAAAACCTGTCTAGAAATAATTTTTACAAAGTATACTTCTATTCCAAAAAGAGCAGCATGGATAGCATTGGTAAGGCCTACTGAGAGAAACATAATTATCACCAGACCACGCACTGTCACTTCAATATTCCAAACAGAAGTATCTGGCACTTAAAACATCCCTACCCTCTAATCCTAAATTTAAAAATACACTCAGTGTGGTTGGTCTCAGTTATCAAATCTTTACTGGGGGTCAGGACTTAAAATATTTTTGGGGTACAAAGGAGTACCTAATAGGAAAAGATGTGTTTAGAAGGACATTGCCTTGCTTAGTCCACATGGCAATCCTTACCTCCTGGTGACCCAAACGAGTTAACTGCTCTTTAGATCTGATTTCTGAAATGGGGCCAAAGTCTCTCCTAGACACTTACAGTGATCCATGCTAGAAATTCCTGAAAGACTGAATGCAGCTTTCTTAATGTGCACTTTCTTTGTCTTCAGAAACAGAATCACAGCTGAAACTGCTGTGGACTGCTGAGGGAATTTTCCCAAAGGGTAATTGATATTCTCAAAGGAAAGCTTTTAAGCCCAATTTTACTCCTAGCATCTTATTATCCCAGCAACGTTCCCTCCAAAATTAACAATTACAATAATTATTTGCATTTTCTCGTTATTCCCTTCCAAATAGCTCAGTCCTATCCACCTCAAAGAGCTTGACTCCTAAGTTTCTGACCACCACAGAGATATGCATGCACAGCTGGAGCAGTGAAGGTCAGACTTTACATCTGCCACAGAGAGGAGCAATTCATCTTACCTTCAAGTTCCATGCAATCGAGCAACTCATCACCAGAGATGGTGGTCAGATTAATAATACGGTGTTTAGTGGATTTTATAGCCTTCTCCCTTTCATCCCCCTGTTCCTAATTCCTCCTCCCTTGGATGGTGTTCCAGAATCAACCAACTGCACATAATGCTTTTCTCTCAAGCTCTGCTTTTGCAAGAACACAAAATAAAAAGCCTGTAACTTCATGTTTCATTACCTTTCTCTGTTCTTGGTTTTCTTTCTATTCACTCATCTTTCTTAAGGACATTGTGATTTAGAGGAAATTATTGCATTGAGAGAAAGCATAGGTCAAAGGATAATTAGTATGTAATGCTAATAAATTCCAAGCTATAAACACTTTTAATATTTTAGGTTTACTCTTCCAGAATTTTTCTTCAGAATATTTAAATATTTATGCATCTATATTTTTACATAAATGAGATCCTACTGTCATATATATCCAAACATATGCATACATACACATATATATATTTGTGTATACATACATACTTTATTTTTCAATTAATCTTGACATGGCTTTATTTCAATAACTCCAGATATAACATGTCTTTTCATAGCTGTACTGTTAATATTGCAACATTTAAGTGGTTGTGCCCAAATTTTTAAAATAGTATCTTACATATAAACATTTAGTTTATTTCCAAATTTTTACTTTTATACAACACTACAATCATAGCTTCACTTTACATGCATCCTTGCTTAAACTTTTTTTTGGGGGGGGGTTTAGGGCTACCTAAATGGAAGTTAGGAATATGGAAGTTCCCAGGCTAGGGGCCAAATTGGAGCTGCAGCTGCCAGCCTATGCTACAGCCACAGCAATGCCAGATCCAAGTTACATCTGAGATCTACACCACAGGTCATGGCAATGCCTGATCCTTAACCCATTAAGCTAGACTAAGGATTACACCTGTATCCTTATGGATACTAGCTGGGTTCATAACCTGCTGAGTCACAATAAGAACCCCAACAAATTATTTTCTTAGTATAACTTTCTGTGTGAACAGCATTAAGTTTTCACAGAGAATTTGTACCAGTTGAAATTCCCAGCAGAAGTGGTTTATGAGATACATATTACATCCTCACAGGACACTGCTGACATTATATTCATTTGCTTAGGAATTCTGACACAAACACAAACACATATGTAATTACAGATAATAGAGGTAAATACATAAATATATGATTTAATTTGTATTCGATTTTTTATTTTAGCAGCACACGTTTTCAGGCTTGGCTACTTCTGTTTGGGTATGCATATGTGTGTGTGTTTAATTCCTCATTCATCTAGTAGTTCCTAATAAGCTCTTTAAAAAGTCATCATTTCAATTGCAAACAATATTTACAGAGGATCTTCTATATGCTACAGAACATGTATTATATTTACAGATACCACTGTAAATATAAAACACAGCCCCTTCCTTATGGTGCCTCAAGTCTAACAAAGAGAGGGCCATTACAAATTGTGACATGGTTAGTAAATGATTCCCTGGCATGGAAAGTATGGTGAAAAAGGTCAGAGAGTCAGGCCAAGGTGGCTAGAAAAGACCATCCACAGAAGGGAGGCTTACCCTGAGACTAAAGAGGAAGTCAGGATCAGGCAGATGAAGGACAGAAGAACATTTCATGCAGAAGGAAAAGGCATAAAGGCCTGGAGTAAAAGTGCATCATGTTTGGATATATTAATCCTTTGTCACTATAGCTACATATCTGTATATATCAAAGAGTTTTCTTCAGCAATTTTTAAACCATTTTGCCAAGTTTTAAAAATTCTTATTGTCAAATGGTTTCTCTTATGATTTTAATTTTTGTTGTCATACCTAGATGGTCCATTGTTATCATAAGCTTATATTATCACTCACTTACATTTCCTATCAGTACTTTATTTTAGTTCCTTTCGAAATTAAAAAAATATGGAATGTTTTTGGTTCTAGATTGAGATGGATATCATTTTTAGATGAATTCATAATCATTTTTTCTTCCCAAGCTTACATTATCCAGTAGATTCCTATATTTAATGAAAGAATTTTCTTGATGCAAATATCTATATACTGTTACACATTGGTTCAAATTACAGTAATTGAATACCCCTAAACATTACCAAGTTTCCTTCTCTGGCTCAACACATTTTTCTCTCTGCTCCTTACTCCTAATTTATATCTCAATATTCTTTTAAAATTCTTACAAACTACTGCCCACAACAGTTCCCCCAAATTAAGTCAATTTGGTATTCTATTATTTTTTGGCCACACCCAAGGCATGTGGAAGTTCCCCAGCCAAAGAGTAAGCCCATGCCACAGTAGTAACCTGCACAACTTAACCTGCTGCACCACAAGGGAACTCCCTGATATTCTTTATTAATCAAACATATAAGTGACAAATTAGAGAACAGAAGTTAATATTCATTAGTAGGAAAATAAAATACCAAAAAGAAATACATTGTACTTTCTTTGGAGATATGCCATTCAATTAAAGTTTTCAGTAATTTTTAATTATAATATTTCAAAAATAACTAAGAGCAAAGGAACGCACTCTAAAAGTAATTGGTATTTAGACTGCATGAAATTGGCACAGTAAAATAAACAACATAATTTAGAAAGGGTACTTCACCAAAATAAGATAATTTGTGTAGCCAATTCCCTCAATGAGGATTAGACTCTCCCTGAAGCAAAGGTGCTTTGTTGCTCTTGAGAAACACAAAATACCTTTGCTTGTAGCAGCATGAAGTCTGGAAGATGGTCATAAAATATTACCAGAAATATGAAATAAACATTGTCAAATACATTCCATATTTTTATGGGCAACTCAACTAAAGGAGCTTACAACAATCTGAATTAGAGTTTTTAAAATATATAACTAAAAGTATTATGTTTATTATGACAGTAATAAGAATGCAGTCATTTTATTACTCTCTGAATATTGTTTTCCAATTTTAAATACATTTCACATGAACTCTAACACTGCCAGGGAGATAGCATTGGCTTTTATATTAAACATATTAGAAAAGCTACATTTACTCTTCCCCTCTTCTATGATTAAGAGAGATGTGATTACTCTTTTCCTGAAGAAGTATTGTCTGTGCTGAACAACAAGATGCTGGTGTACAGTGTATAGTCACATTAACAGTTTATCTGATTTGGTAAATGCAATCCCTTTCTAGGTAGGGTTTAGATGCTAATTACCAGTGGGATGGGGGGGCTGAGGTTAGGAAAGAAACAAGTGATTAACTCATCATATTGATTTGAGGGTCAATGGTTCATATTTGCACAGAGCTGCAGCAAAGAGAATCTAGATCCAGGCTTAGGAGCAGATCATAAAAGCGAAAAGGGTCTGAGCCATAGGAAGCTGGTGAAGGTCAGAGGAGCAGCCAATGCCACATCTGAGAAGGTCACTACAAGAAAAAAGCAACCAAAGACACAAAGAGCAGAGTTCTGGCCAGGAATGATCCTAGTCCTTTGGTAAAGTATACTCCTGTATGCTCCCTTGTCTGAGGAACACCACAGTCTCCAGGGCCTGAGCTGTTACTCCCTGTTATGGATGTTTGTGAAGGGAAGAACTAAGAGCCGTGAACAGAAGGGCTTCCTGATCTAGCACAGGACTTCTGTAGAGAACAATATTCTACCTCGGAGCACAGTGCTTCGTGGGGTGCCTAAAGACAATGCACCCTAAAATAATACCTTTCCAATTTATCTTCCTGAAGAATATAAACAGTCCATTTTAAGTTAAGACACAGGATTTGCCAAGACTGTGAACCCACACTGAGGAGTCATTTGTGGGGTTTAGCAAACTTTTTCCCCTTTAATCCATTACCTGCTTGTCTAAGATTTTTGTTATGTTGTCAAGTATCTCTGTTAAGATTAGAATGAGAAAGAAATGTAGAGAGAACACAAGTCTACAGAGGAGGGATGAGGGGCCATATTCCATTGCTGAGACCTTTAAAGTACAGATAGAGGGATAATCTAGGAATATGTGAAATATCTCAAATTATTAAAATTTGGCCCTTTTACCTTAACATCACCTTCCTAGTTCTAAACTGCTGTCCAGTCCACTACAAGCCAGTTCATAGATTTTCCACTGGTCCATGACTGCAGCATGTGGCCAAACCTGTCCTACTAGGTCCCTGATGCCAGTCTGCTATGAAAACAAGGCACTTGATGTAACAGCGAATTAATGCAAGTCCTGATGTAGGAGATGCCCTCAACCTATAAGATACTTAATAATATACTCAGTACCAGCTCTCTCCACCCAGAGTAGTGTTGTCCCTTCTCTTCTCAAACCCATTCTGGAGTCACCAATAATATCATTGGTATCTCCACTTACACCTTATAAAAGGAAACAGTCAAGAACAATTTGGGCTTGTCCAAAAGACTGTGCTTTTCCAGGAAGAGCTCCTTACATGATTCAGAGTAATTTTACAAACCTTGTCCACACCAGCTCTTAAAGAGCTGTAGTAGCATTTGGGGGGACAAAAATTAATATTCATAACTTTTATAAGACAGAGTACATAATGCTAACTATGATGCCTTTCATCAATAGAGGATTAAAAATCAGAATGACTTCCAGCATTTTCTAAATAAAACTGGTAAATATTCCATGGATATCACTAAACAAGCAGAGAAGAGGTGGTGATGTGCTTCAAATGTCAAAATGGCAACAATTTTATTACTGATGGTTAATACTGACAATTTTCGAGCGAGGTATTTTGAATGGCTGCATCACCGAGTTCATTAATGAATTTGAAATTGAGGTTAATTTAATTCTAAATAAGAATGTAACAGAGAAGGAGAAAGTCAAGATCTGGTAACCTGCTCCCTTTCAGCAGAAGACTAAGTGTCAGATGACTGTGCACAGTGAATGAGGGCTAACTCTTAATCCTGTGCAGGTGCTGGCAAGAGTGCAATTACGGACTTGTGCTGGCAAATATGCCATGGTTCCTGCCCAACATCAGGGAAAATTGTTGCAGCATCCCCAGATAACTGTGATACTGACTGTTGATAGATGCCCCTATAAGGGAATATCCAGGGGCAGCTTCTTCATTCTGTATCCCATGCTTGATATCTTCCTACTACTGAGTGATCTCCTGTACAATATCCGTAGTGCTACTTCCACTTGAGGCCACTCCTCCAATCCTCATTCCTGGTTTCCAGATCTAGGCTCTACCAAAGTTGAGGTTCTCCTTTTGAAAATATATTTGTCCACAGTCACAATGTACATGCCAAGACCAACCAAGATATCTCCTGCAACTCTGTCTGATCTACTTTCACCTGAGATCACTAAAGAGCAACCTCTGATTTCTGTCTTCAGGAAATCAAGTTTGAAGTAAAACAAATAGGTTCTTGCAGGAAATGAACAGAGCAGAGTGGTTCCATTTAATCTGGCCTAAACTGTGCTATGCACTGCAATACAGCCCACATCCAGGTTTAAGAGATTATGAGGTTCTACAACAGCATCCCCGAGGTCTCTGCATCTTTCTAGCTAGACATTGTACAAAGCTTACGGATACTTGATTTACACATTTACTAGAAACACAGTATGTTTAATTCATTACTCTTCAGCTTACAGAATGTGAAAAAGTAAGAAGCAGATATCCTGAGGATGAATGCTAGACACCAAGGGAAGAGGAGAGTTATTAGTTGTCAAATCAGTAATTGCAGGAGAAATGAAGAGATAACAATGGAAAGAGCAAAAAGAACCAAGAAATTCAAAATTGTATTGTCATGCTGTATCACGATGGCTCTCTGCAGTATCCTTATGCCAAAATAAGGTAATGTCTGCCTTTACAATTCTAAGTCCAAGCTATTAAATGTTTCTGTAATTTCAAGAGAAACAGATGAGGTAGAGAAAAGAAGACAATAACTACCATGGTGTAAGCAAAAGGGATCAGGACCAGGTTGCTAAACATATATATATATATATTTTTTTTTTTTTTTGGCCAACTCCATTTCAGTTTTAGGGATTTCTTGGAGCATTATTTGCCACAGAGTGTGAGGCTATATCAGGACTGTCAAAAAGAGCGCCAAGGCTGACTACTGATGCTGTCATGGCCTTCGGCCAGTGAGAAGGTACAGAACAGGGAGTTAGGAGGGAAATCTGGGTCCTGAACTTTCTATTCCTTGATGAAGAAAGTGGTATTGAATGGCAAGGAATCGAAATACTATAACTGGTACTTTTTTTAAAAAAATGATTTTTGTTTTTTCAATCATAGATGGTTTACATGTTCTGTCAATTTTCTACTGCACAGCAAAGTAACCTAGTAACACACACATTCTTTTTCTCACATTATCATGCTCCATCATAAGTGACTAGAAATAGTTCCCACTGCTATACAGCAGGATCTCATTGCTTATCCATTATAAAGGCAATAGTCCACATTTATTAACCCTGAATTTCCAGTCTATCCCACTCCCTCCTCCTCCCCCTTGGCAACCACAAACCTGTTCTCCAAGTCCATGAGTTTCTTTTCAGTGGAAAGGTTTACTTGTGCCATATATTAGATTCCAGATATGACTGATTTTGTATGGTATTTGTCTTTCTCTTTCTGACTTACCTCACTTAGTACGAGAGTCTCTAGTTCCATCCTTGTTGCTGCAAATGGCATGATTTTGTTCTTTTTTATTCCGTTGTGTATATATACTACATCTTCCTAATCCAATCATCTGTGGATGGACAATTAGGTTGTTTCCATGTCTTGGCTATTGTGAATAGTGCTGCAATGAACATGTGGGTGCATGTGTCTTTTTCAAGGAAAGATTTGTCTGGATATATGCCGAAGAGTAGGATTGCTGGGTTAGTTCTATATTTAGTTTTCTAAGATACCTCCATACTGTTTTTCATAGTGGTTGTACCAATTTACATTCCTACCACCAGTGTAGGAGGGTTCCCATTTCTCTACACCCTCTCCAGCATTTGTATAACTGGTACTTTTAAATCATACACAGTTCTCTCAAAATATTTTGAATCTTTCTGAGTAAAGACATGCCTGCTGCTTTTACGGTTTGAGTTATACAACTACTTAGGACTTTAGCTGAATTCACAAAAATCAACATAGCATATGGCAAGATGTTAATTTAATAGACTTCCAATAGAATATATTGTTCATACTGTGAAGCATTGTTAAAACGAGGAAACCTTTTTTATCAATATTGATTCCTGATACTAACAGTAAATTTTTAAAGCATGAAATTTTAATTTATATATAATTGACATAGAATATTATTTTAAGTGTACAAATGACCCAACATTTGTATATATTGCAAAATGATCACAAGTTTAATATCTGTCACCAGTTACCAAATTTTTCTTGTAATGAGAGACTTTTAAGATCCACTCTCTCAGCAACTTTCAAATAGTAAGAGTATAATCAACTAAAGTTGCAATGATGCACATTATATCCTACAATGTATTTATTTTATAAATGAAAGTTTGTACCTTTGACTCCCTTCACCTATTTTTCTTACCTTCCAACCCCTACCTATGGCAATCACCAATCTGCTCCCTTGTTTTTGTGGGGGTTTTGTTTTTTTATTTTTCGTCTTTTTGCCATTTCTAGGGCCGCTCCCACGGCACATGGAGGTTCCCAGGCTAGGGGTCTAATTGGAGCTGTAGTCGCTGGCCTATGCCAGAGCCACAGCAACGTGGGATCCGAGCCACGTCTGCAACCTACACCACAGCTCACGGCAACGCCGGATCCCCAACCCACTGAGCAAGGACAGGGATCGAACCGGATACCCCAAGGTTCCTAGTCGGATTCGTTAACCACTAAGCCACAACGGGAACTCCCGGGGTTTTTTTTTTTTTAGATTCCACATATAAGTGAGACAATATGTTATTTGTCTTTCTCTGCCTAACATTTCTCTTAACAGAATGCCCTCAAGATCTATTCATATTGTCACAAATGGCAAGATTCCATTATTTTTATGGTTGAATAATATTCTATACCTATCTAGAGATAGATAGATAGATAGATAGATAGATAGATAGATAGATAGATAATCTCATATCTATTCCTCCATCCATGGACCCTTAGGTTGTTTTCTGCTATTGTTTTGGCTATTGTATATAATTCTGCAATAGACCCGGGGTGCATATATTTTTTTGAGTTAGTATTTTCATTTCATTTTCTTCAAATAAAAACCTGGAAGTGGGAGAGCTAAACCATACGGTAGTTCTATTTTTAATTTTTTGAGGCAACTCTTCTGTGTTTTCCATAGTAGCTGCACCAATTTACATTCCTACCAACAATGAACACATTTTACTCTTCTCCACATTCTCACCAACACTTGTTGTTTCTTGTCTTATGAATACCAGCCATTTGAACAGCTGTGAGGTGCTATCTCACTGTGGTTTTGATTTGCATTTCCATGATGATTAGTGATGTTGATCTTTCCATGAGCCTGTTAACCATTTGTATGTCTTCTTTGGGAAAAATGTCTATTCAGATTCTCTGCTTATTTTTTAATCAAAACTTTTTTTTGGTATTGAGTTATATGGGTTCTTTAAATATTTTGGATATTAAGCCCTTATCAGATATATGATTTTCAAATATTTTCTCCCATCCTAGTAGATTGCCTTCTCACCTTGTTGATGGTTTCTTTTGTTGCGCAGAAGCTTTTTAGTTTGATGTAGTTACACTGTTTGTGTTTTTGTTGCTTTTGATTTTGGTGTCAAATCCAAAAAAATTCTTGTTAAGACTGATGTCAAGGATTGTACTACCTACGTTTTCTTCCAGGAGTTTTATGGCTTCAGGAATTACATTCAAATATTTAATCCATTTTGAATTAATTTTTTATATATGATGTATATGTATATGATGTATATGTATATGATGTATGATGTTTTTTATATATGATGACAGTGGTCTCGTTTGTTCTTTTGCATATTGTTCTAGTTTTCCCAACACCATTTACTGAAGAGAATCTCCTTTCTCAATTATATATTCCCAGCTTATTTGTCACAAATTAGTTGAACATATATACATGGGTTGAATTTTCCATTATCTAATATATGTCGCCCTTTAAAGGAACACTTCATTAGGAGTCAAGCTCCTGGGAACATCTCTGCTATGGGCCATTAATTAGATTTGTGACCCAGCACAAGTCACATTTCAATTCTTCAATTTCCTACAATGGAAAATTAAGGAATTAGGCAAATAAACAATAAGTACTCTTTCAGCTAAAAAGCTATAAAATCATCAAAAGCTCAGGGAAATTTATATTCTGCAACAAAGTCTTACAGTAGTGGTTTTAATACATTAATATTTCTATAATATTTATAACACTTTAATTCACTAGCCATATGTTCTCAATACAATCTTTCCTGGGGAAAAAGCACAGGCTATTAGTATGTGGAAAAGACGCATGACCTTTTTAGGTCAACAAAAACAAGAATTGTAAATTAACATTTGTTTATTTTAATTAGCATGCCTCTCAAGAATATATTTAACATTCATGATTGAATTAATTTTTAAAATCTGATTTTTGACAAAAACTCATCAAAATGAATCTTTCTGAGAAATTCTTAGGAGGCCATGTTATTACCAAATGCCTATGGTATGTCACACAATAGTTATAATTCCAGCACATTCTGGTTATGAGGAAAGCTTCATGAGGAGCTCCCTACTGAGACTTGTTATTTCTAAGTCTTGTTTTTCATCATGCGCTCAAAGCCAAAACAAAAACAAAGGGTCCAATAAAGGAAAGTTACAAAGCATATTTGACACCAGATCCAAATGCAATTTATATAAATTAAAAAATCCTAATATGGATATCAAGGCTTTTTCCATTTGTCTATTCATCTAGCATAATATATTTAAAACAGTAGTCAGTGAAATTTATTTTAATGTATTAGTCAACAAAATTATAAATAAATGTTTATAGGATCATAAGAGAAAAAGCATCATTACAGTTACTTAGATTCTTCCTTTACAGTTCTTAGCAAACTATGAAATTCTGAAGCATATTGCTTTAGTGTGCAGAAATGTATTAGCTCAAGGTAAAAACTGTTATACTTTCCATAGTACAGCATGACAAGCTAAAAGCATATAATCTAACTTCCTTACCAAATTCACATTTAACTGAATTTAAGCAAATCAAAAAAAGAGAATTTTACTAAACTGAGTGGTTGTGATAATGAAGAGGAATGGATGACAGCACTATTGAATTCTCACTGGTGTATTTTTTTTACTGTTGATTCTTAACTGCAAGGATTTAGAGTATCTGAGTTGTCTGCATGTAAATAATGCTGCCTAATGATCAATCTTAGTTCACTGGAATCATAAATAGTGCACACTTGCTTTATTTCACAGAAAAGCTTTAGATTTAGCATTTCATATTGGAATTATAATTCAGAGCATTAAAATACATACATGCACACTATTCACCTACAATGGAGAAGATGTGTCAGTCTCAGCAGAAGTGCCACATTCTCTGTAGATCCTTTGTTGACTCCTTGAGACTAAGAGAGAGACTCTGTGTTCCAGCTGGACATGGCACTCATATGATTATAACTACCCTGATGGTACTGACTTCCTATGTGCCTGTCTACTCATCATTGACCATGAGCTTTCTCATTTTTGTAGCTGCAGTGGTATGAAAAAACCTAGCCCTTATATCTGTTCAGTAAATATTTTTAAGTGAATAAGTGACATTATAGGTGGGCAAAATGGTATAGAGAATGACCATAAACTTCTCTGTGGATTTAAAGCAGTCTGTCCCATGATCATGTAAATATTTACTATTAGCAACTGTCAAAAAAAAAGAATATCGCTCATATATCATTCATCAAACACCGGTGAACCATATACAATGTACTTGTCATATATTGTAACACTATGGTACAGGATTTGCATAGTGCTTACTTCTAAAGTTCAAAATGAGGTAGATATATACAATGGAATGTTACTCAGCCATAATAAGAACAAAATAATACCATTTGTAGAAACAGGGATGTACCTAGAGATTCATACTAAGTGAACTTAGAGAAAGACAAATATCATATGAGATCACTAATATGTGGAATCTAATAAATATGATACAAAACTTATTTATGAAGTAGAAACAAACTTCTAGATTTTGAAACCAAATTTATGGTCATTGTAGTAGAGAGGGATAAATTAGAGGGATGGGATTACATATACACACTATATATATAAAAGAGATAGCTAACAAGGACCTACCATACCCTAGCACAGGGAAATCTACTCAATATTCTATAATAACCTATACTGGAAAAAGAATGGTAATATTTATATGTATAACTGATTCACTTTTCTGGACACCTGAAACTAATTCAACATTGTAAAACTATACTCCAGTAACTATTTTTAAAATAAGAAAAAAAGAACATAGTTCAATATATATCAAAACATATTACGAAACAAATGCTTCATTATTTTTATTTTTTACAAATTTATTTTTATTATGTCTTGAAGTATATGTGTAATATAAATATATTTTTTCTTTTTTAATTGTATTTTGGTATAGTCAATTTACATGTTGTATTAGCTTCATGTTTACAGCAAAGTGAATCAGTTATACATACACATATATCTTTATTCTTAACTTTTTAATAAACTGCATTTTATAAATGGATTAATCTTAAAATTTATTATTTTAAAGGGTGAGATAAAAGTTAAACTAAAGAAATAAAAGGCAGCTCCCATGAGAACTTAAAAGTAAGAGAGTTTGGTGATTAAGATATTCTTATGGAAGAAATGAAGAATTTTTAACATTGCACATGTGATTAATACATGAATTTTATGTCTTTACACAATTTCTAAAAAGTTATCTGTAAAAAAATTACTCACACATCTAATAAGGGCTAGGTCATTGCTAAGAATCAGAAGCAGGTATACTTGAGTGCTTACACTGATCAAAACTCACTTGATACTCTTTCTCTGATGCCATGATTGCCCAAATTTAGAAATTATAAGGGCTGTACTTTGATTTTTACCCATACATGTGGCCTGATTTTTCTGTCCTCTTCTGTGGAAAGAGTTAAGCCCAGATTATTTTTCTGATAATAACTGGATTTTCTAGGGCTGTCTTATCTTGGACCTTCAATGTCACAGGTTACTCCACTCCCATTTAGAAATGCTGGTAGCAATCACTGCTTGAATCTGATCTGAGCATTCCACATACTCTGAACTCTAATGTCCCTCCCCATCCAACTCTCCAAACAGTCTGCTGTCAATTTCATTCTGTTCTTTTGTTTCTTTGTTTTGTTACATTTTTCCTTTTCCAGCTGCACCTACAACATATGGAAGTTCCTGGGCCAGGGACTGAATCCAATCCACATCTTCAGCCTACGCCACAGCTGCAGCAACAATGGATCTGTAACCCACAGCACTGACCAGGGAGTCAAACCCACAATGCCACAGAGAAGAGCTGGATCATTAATCCACTAGTCTTAAAGGGCAGTTGTGCCATTTCCTGGCTCCCAATTCCCTCCATCTTGTCTCATATCTGTATGTCTTAAATATACTTTATCCCCTAACAGTTGTAACACAAAACCAAATGTAACAATTGCCAACCAAATGTTTATGAAGTGTTAAGAGTCTTCAGAGATTAAATAGAAAAATTTTCATTGTAAAAAGTGATGAAAATACAATTGGACCATGAAACATGTGGCACATATTTTAGATTTTTGTGACAAGCAGAAATGTTGGAGAAACATTTGCTTGTAGAGGAAGAACCTTGGCAAACTGCATGGAACACAAAAGAAATGTTGACCCAAAACAAATATATTGACAGGTATTTCTCTAGCAAATATAGGTTTACTTGGGATCAGTAGAGAATTGCAATTCAGGGTCTGCAACCTTGGTGAGCCATGTGCAAGTCCCTGCAAGGCAAGGGAAGGAGAAACTTTTATATAAGGAGAAAGGAAGCTGGGAGAGCTCTAGTAAACAAGGACACCATGGCTTTCCATTGGCTGATGCCTTGCCAGGAAAGATAAGGAATTTTTCTTCTTCCTGTTGGGCTCTGACGTCATAGCAGGGCATAAGAGCTCCCGCTTCTGGTCCCCAATTATATTTAATTCAGGTTTCTGCTTATTAATTTTTTTCTAACAAGACAACGGGCACAAAATGGAGTTATTTATGCTAAGGTCCATATCACCAAACCAAAACTAACATTATTACACTTTCAGTGCTCTCAGGAATGGAATCTTAAACCAATCCATCAAGAATCACCTGACCAGTGCTAGTTAGGTAATCCTGCCTGATAAATCATTGCCATCCGTAGAGAGAAGTAACCTTGAAATCGTCAATCCAAATTTTTTTTTGTCCAGTACAACTTCCTTGTTCCTGCTCCCTTCTGCTTCTAAACGTCATTCATTTTTTTTCTCAATGAATTTATTACATTTATAGTTGTACAATAATCACAATCCAATTTTATAGGATTTCCATCCCGCAACCCCAGCGCATCCCCACACCCCCCAAACTATCTCCTTAAGTTTTTCAAAGTCCGTGAGCCACTATCTATCTGCAAAGAAGTTCATTGTGTCCTTTTTTCAGATTCCACATGTCAGTGAAAGCATTTGATGTTGGTGTCTCATTGTATGGCTGACTTCACTTAGCATAATAATTTCTAGGTCCAGCCATGTTGCTAAAAATGCTGGTATTTCATTCCTTTTAATGGATGAGTAATATGTCATTGTGTATATGTACCACATCTTCTTGATCCACTCTCTGAAAATGGACATTTAGGTTGTTTCCATGTCTTGGCTATTGCAAATAGTGCTGCAATGAACATCGGAGTACATTTGTCTTTGTGAGTCATGGTTTTCTCTGGATAGATGCCCAGGAGTGGGATTGCTGGGTCAAATGGTTGTTCTATTTTTAATTTTCTGAGGAGTCTCCATACTGTTTTCCACAGGGGTTATACCAATTTACAATCCCACAAACAGTGTAATAGGGTTCTTTTTCTCCACGCCCTCTCCAGCACTTATTGTTTGTAGACTTTTTTATGATGGCCATTCTGGCTGGTGTAAGGTGGTACCTCATCGTGGTTTTGATTTGCATTTCTCTAATAACGAGTGATGTTGAACATCTTTTCATGTGCTTTTTGGCCATTTGTATGCCTTCTATGGAGAACTGTCTGTTTAGATCTTCTGCCCATTTTTGGATGGGGTTGTTTGTTTTTTTGGTATTGAGCTATAGGAGGTGTTTCTAAATTTTGGAGATTAACCCCTTGTCAGTTGTTTCACTTGCAAAGGTTTTCTCCCATTCTGTGTGTTGTCTTTTCGTTTCGTTTACCGTTTCCTTGGCTGTGCAGAAACTTTTAATCAGGTCCTATTTGTTTATTTTTGTTTTTGTTGTCATTACCCTAAGAGGTGGATCTAAGACGTTGCTGTCTTTTTTGTCAGAGAGTGTTTGGCCTGTGTTTTCCTCTAAGAGTTTTATAGTATCTGGTCTTATATATAGGTCTTTAATCCATTTTGAGTTTATTTTTGTGTATGGTGTTAGGGAGTGTTCTAATTTCATTCTTTTACATGTGGCTGTCCAGTTTTCCCAGCACCACTTATTGAACAGGCTGTCTTTTCTCCATTGTATATTCTTGCCTCCTTTATCAGAGTTTACTTGGCTGTAGGTGCGTGGGTTTAATTCTGGGCTTTCTATCCTATTCCACTGATCTATATTTCTGTCTTTGTGCCAGTACCATACAGTTTTGATGATTTTTGCTTTGTAGTATAGTCTGAAGTCCAGGAGCCTGATTCTTCCAGCTCCATTTTTCTTTTTCAGGATGTCTTTGGCTATTCTAGGTCTTTTAGCTTCCAAACAAACTGAAATATTTTTTGAGTCCTGTGAAAAATGTCCTTGATACTTTGATAGGGATTGCATTAAATCTGTAGATTACCTTGGGTAGTATAGTCATTTTGATAATATTGATTCTTCCAATCCAAGAGTATGGATATGTCTTTCCATCTTTTGGTGTCATCTTTTATTTCTTTCATCAGTGTCTGATAGTTTTTAGAGTACAGCTCTTTTGTCTCTTTAGGTAGGTTTATTTCTAAGTATTTTATTCTTTTTAATGTGATGGTAAACAGGATTGCTTCCCTAATCACTCTTTCTGCTCTTTCATTGTTGGTGTATAGAAATGCTGTCGATTTCTGAGTACTAATTTTGTATCCTGCAACTTTGCCAAATTCATGGATGAGCTCTAACAGCTTTCTGGTAGAGTCTTTAGGATTCTCTAGGTATAGTATCTTGTCATTTGCAAATTGTGATAGTTTTACTTCTTCCTTTCCAATTTGGATTCTATTTATCTCTTTTACAACTCTGATTGCCATGGCTAGGATTTCCAAAACTATATTGAAGAGTAGTGGCGAGAGCAGACATCCTTGTCTTGTTCCTGATCTCAGCAGGAATTCTTTCAACTTTTCGCCATTGAGAATGATGTTCGCTGTGGGTTTGTCATATGTGGCTTTTATTATGTTGAGGTAGGTTCCCTCTATGCCCAGTTTCTGAAGGGTTTTTATCAGAAATGGGTGCTGGATTTTGTCAAAGGCTTTTTCTGCATCTATTGAGAGGACCATCTGATTATTCCTCAGTTTGTTAATGGGGTGTATAACACTGACTGATTTGTGTATATTGAAGAATCCTTGCATCCCTGGGATAAATCCCACTTGATCATGATGTACAATCCTTTTAAGGTATTGTTGGATGCGGTTTGCTAGTATTTTGTTCATGATTTTTGCATCAATGTTCATCAGTGGAACTGGCCTGTAGTTTTCTTTTTTTGTGGTATCTTGTCTGGTTTTCGTACCAGGGTGATGGTGGCCTCATAGAATGAGTTTGGAAATATCCTTTTCTCTGCAATTTTTTGAAATAGTTTCAGAAGGAGAGGTGTTTGATAAATGTTTGATAGAATTCGCCTGTGAAGACATCTGGTCCTGGACTTTTGCTTGTTGGAAGTTTTTTAGTAAAAGTTTCAATTTCCATACTTGAGATTGGTCTGATCATCTTTTCTATTTCATCTTGGTTTAGTCTTGGAAGATTGTACTTTTCTAAGAATTTGTCCATTTCTTCCAGGTTTTTCATTTTATTGGCATATAGGTGCATAGAGTAGTCTCTTATGATCCTTTGTATTTCTGTGATGTCCATTGCTACTTCTCCTTTTTTATTTCTAATGTTATTGATTTGAGTCCTCTCTCTTTTTTGCTTGATAAGTCTGCCTAGGGGGTTATCAATTTTGTTGATCTTTTCAAAGAACCAGTTTTTCATTTCATTGATCTTTTCTATAGTTTTTTGTTTCTAGTTCATTGATTTCTGCTCTGATCTTTATGATTTCTTTCCTTCTACCAACTTTAGGTCTTGTCTGTTCTTCTCTCTACAGCTGCTTTAGATGTAAAGTCAGCTTGTTTATTTGAGCTTTTTCTTGTTTCCTGAGGTGGGCTTGTATTGCTATAAACTTTCCTCTTAGAACAGCTTTTGCTGCATCCCATAGGTTTTGGAGTGTTGTATCTTTGTTGTCATTTGCTTCTAGGTATTTTTTAATTTCCTCTTTGATTTCTTCAGTGATCCACTGGTTGTTTAGTAGCATGTTGTTTAGTCTCCACATTTTGTGTTTTTTGCAGTTTTTTTCTTGTTGTCAATTTCCAGTCATATAGTTGTAGTTGGAAAAGATGCTTGATATGATTTCAATTTTCTTAAAGTTACCAAGGTTGGATTTGTAGCCCAGGATATGATCAATCTTAGAGAATGTTCCATGTGCACTTGAGAAGAATGTGTATCTGTTGCTTTTGGATGGAATGTCCTATAAATATCTATTAAATCCATTCTGGTCTAAATCTTCATTCAGGGCCTGTGTTTCCTTATTGATTTTCTGTCTGGATGATCTGTTCATTGCTGCAAGTGGGGTGTTAAAGTCCCCCACTATTATTGTGTAATTGTCGATTTGTCCTTTTAAGGTTGTTAGCAGTTGCCTTATATATTGCAGTGAACCTATATGTTGGGTGCGCATTTAAAATTGTTATATCTTCTTGGATTGACGCTTTGACCATTAGTTATTGATCTTCCTTGTCCCTTAAAATATTCATTTTAAAGTCCATTTTTTCCATTATAAGTATTGTTACTCCAGCTTTCTTTTGATTCACGTTCACATGAAATATTTTCTTCCATCCTCTTTCAAATTGTGTGTGTCCCTAGAAGTGAAGTGGGTCTCTTGAAGACAGCATATATATGGGTCTTGTTTTTATATACATTCAGCTAGTCTGTGTATTTTGTTTGGGGTGTTTAGTTCATTAATATTGAAAGTAATAATTGATATGTTCTCATTGCCATCTTATTAATTGCTTTGGATTTGTTCTTGTTGCTTTTTTTCTTTCCTTCTTCTCTTGTTCTCTCTTCTTCTGGTTTGATGACTATCTTTAGTGTTGTATTTGAGGTGATTTTTTTCTTTGTTTGTGTATCAATTGTAAATTTTTGGTTTGCAGTTTTTCTAAAGTTTTGATATAAGAGTCTATGTATACATGAGATTGTTTTAAGTGGTTGGTCTCTTAATTACAAGTGCATCTCCAGTGTCCTGCATTTGTAGCCACCTCTTTTCATGATTTCTGATTTTGGTGGTATAATTGTGCATGGATGATTTCGTATCTTTATTGTATATATATCTTTACTGGTGAGCCTTGTCATTTGTGGTATTTTTTTCCAGTTGCAGCCTTTTCTTTTCTGCCTAGAGAAGTTCCTTTATTATTTGTTGTAAAGCTGGTTTAGTGTTGCTGAATTCTCTTGGCTTTTGCTTATCTGTGAAGGTTTTGATTTCTCCATCAAATCTGAATGAAAGCCTTGCTGGGTAGAGCAATCTTGGTTGGAGGTTTTTTCCTTTCATCACGTTAAGTATATCATGCCACTCCCTTCTGGTCTGCAGAGCTTCTGCTGAAAAATCTACCGATAGCTTTATTGGGGTTCCCTTGTATGTTATTTGTTTCTTTTCCCTATCTGCTTTCAAGATTTTCTCTTTGTCTTTAATTTTGGTCAGTTTGATTAATATGTGTCTCAGGGTGTTCCTCCTTGGGTTTATTTTATATGGTACTCATCGTGCTTCCTGGATTTGAGTGAGTGGTTCCTTTCCCATGTTAGGGAAGTTTTCAGCTATTATCTCTTGGAATATTTTTTCTGTCCCCTTCTCTCTCTCTTCTCCTTCTGGCACCCCTATAATATGGATGTTGTGCTTAATGTTGTCCCAGAGTTCTCTGAGACTCTCTTCATTTGTTTTCAATCTTTTTTTTTTCTGTTCTGCATCCATAATTTCCACTAATCTGTCCTCCACCTCACTTATTCGTTCTTCTGCCTCCTGTATTCTGCTGTTGGTTGCTTCTCATGAATTTTTTATTTCAGTTATTGTATTTTGCATCTCTTCTTGTTTAAGTTTGATATCTTGTATCTCTTTGCTCAGTGTTTCCTGTATGTTATCCATCTGTGCTTCCAGTTTATTTCCAATGTCTTGCCTCATCTTCAGCATCAACAGTCTAAAGTCTTTTTCCTGGAGGCTGAGAATCTCCTAATCACTTAGCTGATTTTCTGTTTTTTTTTTTTTTTTAACTCCCTCATCTGAATTGTAGTTGTCTTTTCATTTTTATATGTTTTTGGTGTGGTGACCTTCTTACAGATAATAGAGTTGTAGCTTTTCTTACTTCTGCTGTCTGCCCCCCTTGTGGCTGAAGTTGGTATGGGGGCTTGCTGTAGTCTTCCTGATGGGAGGGACTGATGCCTGCCCACTGGTAGGTGGAGCTGATTCCTATCCCTCTGGTGGTTGAGAGTTTGTCTCTGGATGGGATTAGAGCTGTGTGCTTAGGGGGACTTGAGGCAGCCTGTTTACTGATAGGTGGAGCTGTGATCCCTCTTGGATTGTTGTTTGGCCTGGGGCTTCTCAGCACTGATGGGTGGGGCCAGATTTTCCCAAAATGGCCACCTCCAGAGAAAGTCAGGCTGCTGAATACTCCCAAGAACTTTGCTTCCAATGTCCTTCCCCCACAACAAACCATATTCACCCCTGTTTTCCCAGGAGGTCCTCCAAGATCTGCAGTCAGGTTTGACCCAGATTCCTATGGAGACTTTGCTTTGCCCTGGGACCCCAGTGCATGTGAAAGTCTGTGAGCGCCTTTTAAGAATGGGGTCTCCATTTCCACCAATCCCATGGAGCTCCTGCACACAAGCCCCACTGGCCTTCAATGCCAGATGCTCCAGGGTCTCTCTCTCCCAGTGCCAGATCCCCACATGTGGAAGTTTGATGTGGGGCTCAGAACTCTCACTCCTGTAGGTGAGACTCTGTGATATCATTACTTTCCAGTCTGTGAGGCTTCCCACCTGGGAGGTATGGGGTTGCTTATATCATGTAATCATCCCTCCTACCTCTTGATGTGACCTCCTCTTTGTCTTCTGGAATAGGATATATTTTTGATGGTTTCTGGTCCATTTGGTTGAAGACTGTTCTCATGTAGTTATAAAGTTTGTTGTTTTTAGGAGACAAGTTGAGCTCTAGTACTGCTGTTCTGCCATCTTAATCCTATCTCAAAAATCATCCACTTTTTACAGCTCCTCAGAGATCATTTCTATCTGCCAGACTGGATAATGCCTGATTTATGAATCATTGAATAAAGCCAATAAAATATTTAAATTTGACTCAGTTGGATTTTGTTTGTTAACAAGTCCAACTCATGTACCACAAATTAACTCAGTTTAGTTTCTTAAGTTTATGATATATGGTAAAAAGTAATATGAGGCAAATCTGAAAGACAGATTGAAACTATATTGGGATGGATCTTGAATACCAGACAGATGGGTTCACACAAAATATTTTAGACAATACAAATTAATGAAAAAGTGCTGTCTCTCACTCTCTCTTAGTCTCTCTTTTAGAAATTGGCATAGGAAGAATTAGAACAGAAAAATATTAGAAGCTGTAAATACATTTAGAAGGCAATTTGCAACAACACAAACAAGATGAAAGATTAAATAACAGCCTGAAATAAGGTGTTGATAGTATTAGGAAAATATACTTAGTAAAAAAATAAAGCACAATGTGAAAGCCAGTATTTGAAAGGGAATTTTTTTGCTAGAAGAGACAGAGGATGATTAAGCCCAACCATCCTCCTCAAAGGTCACTTTCCCTTTGGGTCCCCATGATGACCACTCCTACCTGAGCATAGAATCAATACCACTGCTCTACCTCTGTTCTCTGACATATGAGTAGATATCTAAGCCTATCTAAGCTTCACAGATTCCACAGCATAGTAGAAACAAGATTGGAACAATCAATAAATAATTTGCTGATGACCAGTCTGCAAGTTGATAGAGAGTGTATAGTCTGGATAACTTGACATACAAAATATGATGATCATCTTTCACTTGTGACCCACTAAAGAGGTCAGAGTTTACAGGCTACCAAAGCTTGGTAGATTCTTAGTAATTACCAGAATTACACATCTGACCATAAGCCAAGTCGAAGGAAGGATCCAGCCACTTAGTTATCTAGTTATCTCTTCATTTCTAGCTTACTGCTTGAGAAACTTCTTCATTTCCTGACCAGCTTGTACTAGGTATGAACTCATCCTATTCACTCACTTGCCCACTGTTTTATCTTTAACCTTTTTAGAACAACTATGTCAAAGTACAACATGAGTAAACCCAAAATCAGTGTCATGTTATTCTAGCAAATGTTTAGCAGTGGGCTCTCTAGGTAAAACAAAATCTAAAGTGTTTTGTATTGTTTGCCAATTTCTGTGCTTAAATATCCCACCATATCCAGTTTCAAGCTACCAACATGAGGTCATTTAATTAAGAGTCCCAAAGAGCATAGGTGAGCTCTTCACATTTAACAACTAGCTATTCATGTGTAGCAATGATAGCTAGTATTAGTTAAGTTCTCACTAAGTGCTAGAAAGGGTGCTAAGCAACTAACTTACATTCTCCCCTTTACTACTCCAACAGCTCTCTAAAATAGGCATTATTCTTATCATTGTTATGTAGAGGGATGAAGATGTTAAGGATACAAGAGGTTAAATCTCAAAAACTCACAAAACCAGTAAATGGAAGAGCCAGCATTTGAGTCCCATTCTATCACTGGACCTCTGATGTGCATGCCCACCTCTCCATCAGCAAGTTCTAATGTTGGCATCAATTTTTCTAGCCGAGAATCTACCTCTAGTGCTTATATTCTTGGGTAATTTTCTATAATTTTTCTTATAAAAAGATAGTACTAACATAGAGATTATTACCATAAAAAGTAATAAGCAGTGAAATAATGGGTATCATTTTATAAATACTGCAGATGTGAACTCTGTATGAGTAGGTGATGGATTAAATACAGTAATTAAAAGGACAAAAATATTTTTATTCCTAGATGACTAGAAGAATGGAAAACTCTTTAAATTTTTGGAATCTAGAAAAGGTCTTGCTATATGAGAAAAATATTTCAGGAATGTTGGTTTAGGAAGAGGAAGAGCCTAAAGATGAACAAGGAAAATATATTTTGTAGTACTCATTATGGCAAGATCCATGAGAAGTTTGCTGGAATCAAGGGGGCAATGTGGGAACATGACCTTAAGTTTCTCAACTCTAAAAACCCAAAGAACCCTGCTCTAATTCATTCCTCTGAGAATGAGGGGAAGATTAATGTATTTTTATCAAGAAAGTTCTTATGCTCATCTCCAGGAACTGTTGGGGGAAAGTTAATGTCAAATGGAATGACAATCTATCCCTCTCCATGAGAGAAACTATTAGTTGTAACATCATTCTAGTTATCAGATTAATTTCCCCCATAGTTCTTCACATCCCCTCTTTCTCAGGGTCTTTCAAAGGGTCTTTTAGTATGAAAGAAGGTCATTTTTTCAATGCCTTGGCTTTTTAGCAACGTTACCATAAGACCTCACATCACATAGCTAATAGCAATTCTGAATACATGGAATTCCTGCCCTGTAAATATTTTTATTTTATTTTATTTTATTGTCTTTTGTCTTTTTTTAGGGCTGCACCGCAGCATACGGAAGTTCCCAGTCTAGGGGTCCAATCGGAGCTATAGCCGCTGGATTACACCAGAGCCACAGCAACACCAGATCCAAGCCATGTCTGCTACCTACACCACAGCTCATGGCAATGCTGGATCCTCACCCACTGAGTGAGGCCAGGGATCAAACCCGCATCCTCGTGGTTCCTAGTCGGATTTGTTTCCACTGCGCCATGACAGGAACCCCTGCCCTATAAGATTTTATAGTCTTTTCATATAGCTTTACTACCCAAGAATCTGAAAACTTTATATTAGTATTTGCTTCCCTCTCTTGTTGAAAGTTGCCCTTTGAAATCTTAGCACCTGAACTGTCTGATTTCTTAGATCACACATTTTTCAATTACTTACTTTGTCACATATTTTTTCATTTCCCCTTTATCAGGACAAGATTGTTTTGTCCACCACTATATTTAACACATAACACAGCATGCATTTAATGGAATGAATAAAAGAACAATTGGATAAATTAATGAATGTGGGAAAATATTTAGCAATTTCAGACTTATCATGTATTTCAAGACTAACCTTATTTGCAGTCTTGTATTTGTCAATATTTTCCTATATGTTATCTTTCAAAAATGTACCTTTCAGTCTTTTCTTATTACTTCAATCAGGAACAAAGTATACTGCATATACTAATAGCCTCCTTTCTCTGAATATGCACTTATTATATGAAGCATGCCAGAAGGAGGAAACAAAAATGAATTTTGATAACCTGGAACCAATGATTCACACCTACATCAATGTCTACATGGTTACTGTTTAGGACAGACAGAAGAGAAAGTATTTATGCAAAAGATTTTTCCAGGATATAGAGATTAGAACTTGGTTGGGCTGAGAAGGGAGGTGTGCAGTGTTGTATCGAAGCCACCTTGTACAGGCTTACAATAGCTCCTTGGGCACAGCTCTTCCCAACTGCATTTTCAATAATGCATGTTTTTGTTTTTTTTTTTTTTTCCTTTTCCATGGCCATGAAAGAAGGTCATTTTTTCAATGCCTTGGCTTTTTAGCAACGTTACCATAAGACCTGAGGCATATGGAAGTTCCCAGGCTAGGGGTCAAATCAGAGGTGCAGCTGCCAGCCTATGCCACAGCCACAGCAACACAGGATCTGAGCCGCATCTGTGACTTATGCTGCAGCTTGCAGCAATGCTGGATCCTTAACCCACTGAGCGAGGCCAGGGATTGAGCCCACATCTTCACAAACACTATGTCAAGTTCTTAACCCAAGTTCCCACAAAGGGAACTCCGATAGGTTTTGTTTGCTTAATTAACCATTGTGAAGTCTCATGCAATGGAAATAGACAACTGCTACAAATTAGGCTTTTTCCCCTTGAGAGTCTATTGTTAAACATTTACCAGTGCACCACTGAAGGTATGCTATTAAGAAATCACCAATGTTTTCCTAAACTAAAGTCAGATAAGTAGACATAAAACCAAATAATCCAGAGTGTGAAGGAAAGAATGGGTGGAAGCAAGAATAAAAGCAGAGAAATAAAGCCTGATGGGATGGAGGAAGTCCAAATACTGGATAATGTGATAGGAATGAATGAAATCTTACAGTAGTGCTGGTAAATGAGAGACAGAAGTTGGTAATCCTGATTTAGTTTCTGGTATTAGAGGCCCAAATTGGCCTCTAAGAAGCAAATGCTGTGGTGACATTAGACATTCAAGAGATATATTAGAAGTGCCAGTGATGGAATAAAGGGAAGAAATTGGATGGGCAGGGATTGAGCAGACTATGATACATATCTGATACTTGTGAAAGAAGAGTGTAAGGAGAGCAGATTGACAGCAAGTCCTACACCATGGCACTGCTCAAGAAAGTCTCACCTGGACCCATGGGTACCCTTGACTCAAAGGCCTTCAAAAGAGAATTCCAAAATCTGTAGGAATAGACCAACACCGGTACTAATGTCATCCTCCATCGTCAATGGCAGAAGCCTGGGAGAAGCTTGGCCTTGGTGTGAATGCAGTGATGGACTCACCAGAGCAGCTGCAGGAAACATGTGTCTATTGTTTTCCTGTAGCATATGACTTGAACAGTGTGTGTACACACAGATAGAACAAAAGAGATTTTTGCCACATGCTGAGTTTTAATACAAGACATTTAGAGTTTTCATTAGTAAACCCATCCTACTAGGTAACTCCTACTTCCACAGCTGGGCCTTCTCTTTTCTGCAGCTACCTTGAAAGACATCACTATTTCTTCATAGATTTATGAAGCTATGGAGACCCAGTACATTTCCCTGCTATAGTTATATCCCAGGCTTAGGACTTTGTTGGGCTCTAATATCAGGTCAATTGATCAGCCCAAAAACTGTCAGTGTTCTATCCTGTCTTGAAAATAAAATCATGTATGTCTTCTTAAATTTCCATACACCATGCATATTATATCCCATCTCCTCCAAAACAAGAGTTTTAAATATTTTTTTCTTCTTTTAAAGTTTCTTTGAAGTATAATTGATTTACAATGTTGCAATGATTGCTGCTGCACAACAAAGTGATTCAGTTATACATATACACACACATCCATTCTTTTTCAGATTCTTTTCCCACATAGATGATCACAGAATATTGGGTAGAATTCTCTGTGTTATACAGTAGGTCCCTGTTGGACAATCATTCTGTATACCACACATAATGTGTCCCCATGCCTCAGTTCTGGTCTCATGTTTAGTAAGGACTGTGTGGTAGCCAGGCTTTGACCATATGACATGTTTCCCAGCTGGGCTGTATGGTTCCTGAAGGTAAGAACACAGTGTCTTTTTCTAACTCCTGTCCCTCCAAGGCGTTATTACTTGGCTGGGTATGCAATGGAGGTTCTGAGACATTAGTCAAGGTTTTTCTTTAAAGACTTCACAGTTGGGGTATTGGACAGTTTTTGTGTTTTGCCTAGCATTTGTCCTTCCTCCTCTTATAATACTTGGTTTGATTTACAAGGAAGTTCTGTTAGTTGACTTTTGCTTACAGTTTCAGGGAAGTATAGGCAGACAGGAAGTAGACGGATATTATTTCAATACATTTTAATATTTATGCTTAACATTAATAACTTATTTATCTCATATTTGTAATAAGAAACTTCAAAATGCAGAACTCAACTCACTGAACATTGAAATAACAGTCTTATCACTATTGTTTCTTATAACAGCAAATGGCTACTTTACTAATGTTTCTACGTGGATAAAGATAAGCATTTACTTTGTGTATATAAATAGTGATAATTTTCAAAATGAGCACCCAAAAAGCAGTGTGAGAGGAAGAATCTTTCAGCAGATTTTAACTGAGGCACTTTCTTATTTTTGTGGCAAGGAGCCCTGCCTTGTATCAAAATCAGTAAGAAAAGATAATAATTTAGTTCTTAATTATAGCACTAAATATAGCATAGTTTATTTTCTGTTAGAAAGCATGTAATTGAAATTAAAAATAAAATATAATTTTACCTTTTCTTAGCATTTAATCCTGTGCATTTAAAATAATAAAAAGGACACTCTCACTACACAGATTTGCCTCAAAGTAGTTTCTCATCATTAACAACAAAAACATTTAAAGGTGCTATGTTAATCTCCTCCATCTGGCAATGATTTTGATACATTATATAAGAAATCATGCCACCCACAAAATGCTTAAAGAAGTAAACTCTCAATGCAATTGAATTAGCCTGCATTTGGGTTGTCATTGATAGTGAAATCGATCCCATTTTATGCTCTGGAAATTTGTGGAATAAATTTGATTGAGCGTTGCCTCTTTTCAAGACATCTTTATTTTCTAATAGGTGAAAACAAAAGCAAATTTGTGTATGAGACATCACACATTCTTCTAGACCATGCCTTATAGAACTGCCATTGTATTTTTTCTTGCCAATAAGTTGTTAATGATTATTAATGAATCACACTTATATTCATATAAAAGTGTTACATAGTTCATTTAAAGGAATTTTTCAAGAAAAGTAATGTATTTTTAGAATCTTTTGGGTTATTGCTACATTTACTAATTCTCTAAAATCCTAAATACCTACCTGAAACATTCTCAAAGGAAACAGATGTGATGTTCCGCTTAGGTAGTCCTAAGCGTATCACATGCCCAATATCACTCATTCATTCTCATTTGACCTTTTAAACATGGGTTCTTAGCTTAAGATCCAAAACCCAGAATTCAGTACTTTAGTGCATATGGACGGGTTATTTTTACCAATCTGCATCCAAAATTTATCATTTCCTTCAACTGTGAACCAGTCAACAAACCACAGCAGTCATAGCAGTGCACCCTTCTCTCTGGCTACCACTTGTTTATTCTTTGCATCTCTATGACTATTTCTTACATGTGGACTATTACATATGTCCACATGTAAGTAAAATCATACAATATTTGTCTTTCTTTGTCTAACTTCTTTCACTTAGCATAATGTCTAGGCCCAGCCGTGTTTTAGCAAATGGTAAAGCTTCATTCTTTTCTATGGCTCAGTAATATTTTATATATATGTCATATCTTCCTTATCCATCCATTCATTGATTGCCACTTAAGTTGCTTCCATATCTTGCCTATTGTGAATAATGCTCAATGAAAAGGGTTGAACTTTACTTTCTAACTTTATTTTAAATGTTTAGCCATGTGGCATATTTTGACCAATAAAATGTGAAGAAAAATGATGTGTGTTAGTTATCATTGGGACCTTAAAAGGATGAGTTTTTGATTCCCCATGTTCCCTTCACTCTTTTGAGCTGATTATAAAAGTTTGTTTAAAGATGAAACTCCATTGGCCTGAGTTCCTGAGTGACGATAATGTTCAAAGCCATTTGACTTGTAATGTGTGCAGGAATTAAAGTTTTTATTGTCATAGGCAACTTTTTTATAGAAGCATAGCCTTGCTTATGTTAATTGATAATGGAGTTCCTTCTTTCCATTCATTAAGGGGATATATTATTAGTACAACAATTTGTTAACCAACATTGTACACAATAATCTACATAACAAAGAAATAATATTACTGACGTGCATTCATATGCACACATAAAATTCAAATATTTAAAAATATTAAATATAAATCATGTGAAAAGGAGGTGTTTAATGAATAATGCTGAAATTATTTATTGAGAAAAATAACTCCAGGTCTTAAACCTGAAAAATAAAAGCTAACACTGACTGAACACTCATTCCGTGGGCAGTGCTCTTTTCCATGATTTACATGTATATTTTCATGCAAAATTCAGATTCACTTCATGAGAGAGTAAATAATGATATGCATATTTCACAAATAAAAAACCTGAAGCACTGAGTTATAATATTGGCAAAGAACACACAGCTGATAACTTTAGAAATTAAATTAATGAAAACAACTCTCAAGCCACAAGAACAAGGAAACTGCAGCATAAATATGATGAAAGAAGACTCTCTCAGATGAAAAGCATGGAAAAATACCACAGAAAAAAGGGGATATCTGATTACATAAAATTATGCCAATATATTTAAACATAATTTAAATTCAAAATAAATTATAGAAAAAGCAAGTAATTTTAATATCATAAGTATATAAAAAGCATTTATATACAAATTAATAAAAAAGAAATTAAAAACCAAAAACACATAAAATGGTCAACTACACTAGCAATTAAAATATAATGTTGATAAACCAGAGATGTCATTTTTTAAAAATAATATTATCTTTAAATAATGTTCTTGTCCATAATGATTGAATATTGTATAATACTTAAATAATTATTATGACAAGGTTTTATTTATTAATATGGGAAATTTATTACAATATAAATATTTGCTAGGTGTGTTTAAAATGTTAACTTTATTTATTTACGTATTTATTTTGCCCATGCTTGTGACATGTGAAAGTTCCCAGGCAAGGGATTGAACCTGTGCTGGACCAGCAATCAGACACTGCAGTGACACTGCCAGATACTTAACCCAGTGTGCCAAAAGGGAACTCCAGAATGACATTTTTAATATATGTATGTGGACAAATGTAGAAAAACAATATTTTTACAGTTATCTCTGAGAGGAAATTACAATTATTGATCATATATTCCATCTTAAATTTCCTAATATTTTTCAATGAATATGCATTATTTAATTTGCAGGGGGAAAAAATTTATGTTGATTTAAAACAGTAGATTCTGAAAGGCATATTCAAACTGACCTGAACATAGTTAATACCTACTTTTACTCCTTGATGATTCAACACTCAGGCAATTCCTGGTTTGGAGATGGAGAACTTTTGGCTATAAAAGATTTTATAAATCTCCATCATTTGTGACTAATTTAAAAGGTGAGGGGCCAGAAAAGGGGCCAGAGGTGATATCTAGTTGCTAGTAACAGAGTTGATGAAAAGATAAGCAATATTACTGCTTGAAGAGTTGGGGGGATAAGAAGGAAATAAAAAAACAACAAAATAATTTTTCTTTCTTTTCTCTTTAGGCTCCCATATGATTTCAAATATTTGTTGGAAAAGAGTATATGGCATAGCCAAGCTCTTAAATTTAACTAGGTACATTAAAATAAATTGCACCACACCTACAATTCAAGTGCACTGAGTCTACTACATCTGGAATCTGCCACAGTCATTTTAGGGTTTCGAACCTCAATTCCCACATCTACAGAGTGATAATCATCTTTATAAGTCCTTCCTATTCTAAAATTCCTTTAGATTAACACAGGATAAACAAGATAAAGCCTGAAAATTCACTTATACTACAATCTTTAATATTTAAAAATAATGATCATGGCACTAATTGGATTCTGAAAATGTTCTGAATTTAACTTAGGATAATGAAATAAACACTTTGATCTTACAATAAGCTATTTTGAATTATGTTTTAAAATCATTTTCAATTATGTACATATAAAAGACAAATAAACAAACAACAACCAAAAAAAAAGGGTCTCCTGCCAAAATATGGTAACATGAAACTGTCAGTCAAAAAAGTTAGCTAAACATGTGAATATTTTTTAATGTACTTTAAAGATGCTCTTTTCATCTAAAACAAGTTTATGTGCACTTATTGGACATTCTCTGAAAAGGGAAAAAGGCATTTTCCTTTGAACATGAGATCCCTGATTTGAGTTTTATTCTGTCTTTACTTTAAAAAAAATAAAATATTCAAAGGGGATTTTCCATGATTTTTAGTTTTAATGAAATTAAAACATCCTGACAGCCATTGCAAAGTATGTGCAAAAGTCTGCCAGATATGTGGGATATTTCCCCAAAATTCTTAAACTTATCTTACTCCTAATCTGACTGTGATTTCTTAGCAAGTCATCATTATTGATTCTTTTCACAGAAACCAACTTAATTTTTATGGAAATAAGAGTTATTTTTATTATACTGGCTAAATGAGATTTATTTAAATAATATATTTAGAACAGTAGTCTAAGTTAGTGTCATTAATAGGCTTATGAAAACAAAATTAACTATTGATAAATCAATTGAAAGCATAAAAAAACAGGAATACTAAAAAATGTCCTTCTAATTCTGAGGATTCCACACAGCCGTGAGAGTGAAATAGAAGACAAAAGCAATTTGCAAATGAAGTACTATGTGTTGTCATAATTTTGTTTTTCTGACAGAAGAGAGCGAGCCAGTTAACCTGGTACATCAGTTAGGTGAATGTGGGTAACAGAATTAAGGAATTTCTATACTACCTGTATGTCATCTCTACAGTTTTCCACTATATTTACAAAATAGTTGCTGCCAGAGTTAATGTAGTGTTCATAAAAATAAAACAATCTTCAACAAAATCTCTCAGGTGCTGAATGACTTCATGTCATATTTCATAAGACTCACGAATCAGAATTATGTGTAAATCAACACCAGTTAGAAAATTCTGAAAAGAGCTTCACCTGTGACTTTATATGCAAAGTGACTTTACTCATGAAAAGAGTATCATAACCTATGAGCAGAACCTCCTTTATTACTATAATGAGCAACAATACTTAGCACACACAATTATTCTCAAATCAGTCTGTTTAAAAACCACCTTATAATTCTAATAAAAAGTGGACTTAAAGGAAGATGAGCACAAGGAAAGTAAATAACCTGTATGTATGAAAATCTCATCTAAAAACATTTGGCTAAGAGCTATAGCTTTCATTTCCAAGAGTAAAGAAAGTTGGACCAGGACTTAGTTTGGGAAAGAGTCCAGGTACATCTGACTCATTGCAAAAAAAAAAAAAAAAAAATAGAAGTCAATTAAAAGTTATTTTCACCTCTGTTCACCTCCTTATATTGGAGATCATATTGATTATTTGAGTAGGACTACTGCATGCCATGATATGAAAGTGAACAAAAAAAGAATTAAGATGCTATAAAAATTTTAATACAAATTTGCAGAAATGAATTAGAAGTTTGAATTTATATTGTATACACACTATATATAAAGTAAGTAAATAAGAAGGACCTACCATATAGCACAGTAAAGTATACTCAATATCTTGTAATAACCGATAATGGAAAATAATCTGAAAATTATACTTATGTCTATATGTATTACATAAATGTATATATACACATACATATTATAACTGAGTCACTTTGCTGTACACTTGAAACAACATTGTAAATTAACCATACTTCAATTTAAAAAATAAGCTGCTATGAAAATTTAACAAAAATTTGCATAAATGAATTTTCAAGGTCTGAAATTAATTTAAAAATCATGGACTTGCAGAATAGACTTATGGTTGCCAAGGGGAAGGGGGAGGGAATGGGGTGGTTGGGGAGCTTGGTGTTAATAGATACAAACTATTGCCTTTGGAATGGATTAGCAATGAGATCCTGCTGTGTACACTTGGAGCTATGTCTAGTCACTTGTGATGCAGCATGATAATGTGAGAAAATCAAATGTGTACATGTATGTGTAACTGTGTCACCACACTGTACAGTAGAAAAAAAACCGTATTGGGGAAATAAGTATTAAAAAAATAATTAGAAAGAAAGAAAGGATATTCTAAACAAGCCTGAGATTTGAAACCAAAAAAAAAAAAAAAAACTTAAAAAAATAAGCTGCTATGAAAATGTAACAAAAATCTGCATATGTGAATTTTCAAGGTCTGAAATTAATTTAAAAATTAATATGTTTCTAATATAAAGATAATATATCTCTTAAAATTGAAAGCATGCTTAACAGAAAAAAATTAAAGCTTTATAATGTATAATGCCTTTATTATGATTTTCTTTAATATCATTCAATACTAGAATATATTAAGCTATAGTATAAGTGTCTCAATTTTTAATGTTATAATTCAACAAGCATTTAATAAATATCAACTATATGAAATTCATTGTTCAATTGCTGGAAAAATAAATTGATGTAGTCACTGCTTTCAGTTAACTTACAGTGAATATTGTAGAGTAAAATTATTTTTTATTATTATCTGGATCTCACTTTTCTAGTTGGTGAAAAATAGATGCAAAGCTGAGACAGAGATCTGAAATTTTTAATGTGATAAAGTATAATTAATTCACAATGTTGTGTTAGTTTCAAGTGTACAACAAAGTGATTGTTATGTGTGTGTACATATATACATTTATATAATATGTATACATAAGCAAATTTTTTTCAGATTATTAAATACCTCTTTCTTGTTAAGCACTTCATTATTTCTCAGGAAAGTAAACAAAAATATACCATGATTTCTGCTTAGTTGGTCTCACAAGATATTAAAGGAACTATGCAAATTATAAAACATGGTAAGGAGAAGATAAAATAGTTCAGACCTTTTTTAGAATTATTAGTGTACAATGAGGCACAAGCAGAGGGTGTTCAATTCCATAGCAGTGGGGCTAAGAATATTTTCAATCTAAACCAACAAACTTCCCCCTCAAGTATTCTTCTGAAGTACACTCCGATGTTTCACAGGATTTCTGAGAATAAACTTCATTCAATGACTTTAATGAGTCTCCTGGATTAGGTTATATTTACTCCAACACTTATTCAAATTCCATAGAGATCAACTAAAACTTCTTTAAGTAAAAGAGAAAATATATACCAATACTTCTATTATTATACTTCTTTCAAAACTTATCATGTATGATATGAGCAATAAATACTAAATACATGGGTTATATACTACCTGATATTAGACAAATATGCATTACATCATGGAGACACTATCAGACATCAAACACATCATAAAGAAAAAGAACAAAAGGTCCTTACTTAGAACCCATTAAAAATTTATAGATATATTTTAAATGATATAAATGCAAAAGAACATGACCTGTGGACAATGTATTTTATAGCTTTGAAACATTTAATTTTTTTATATTTGATGTATAAAGGTAGAATTAAGAGGAACTAACATATAGTGAGTGTCTGCTTATGTATCACTTTACTATGTATTATTTCACTGCATACTCACATCAATATTTCCATAATTTAGGTGAGCTCAAAAAGTTTGCCCTGACATTACTCAAAGAACTAAACACACATGTGCTAAAGATAGGAAGTTAAAGTAATTCTATATCACTTCTAAGATTTTCCAGAGAGGGGCAGTATTTCTCAAATAGCATTCTGCAAAATAAAAATGTCATAGAATAATAAAAATTCATCATCAATAACAAAGGAAAATGACGAATTAAAGAAAAAGAGTTTTACCATTGCATCAAAGAGAATACCTAGGAACTTACCTACCTAAGAAGGAAAAAGAACTGTACTCTAAAAACTGATAAAAAAAATTGAAGAAAACACAAACAGGTGTTCTTGGATTATAAGAATCAATATTATTAAAATGCCCATACTACCCAAGACATCTATAGATACAATGCAATCCTTATCACATGACCAATGGCATTTTTCACAAAAACAGAACAATAATTTTAAAATTTGTATGGACACAAAAAAAGACTTCAAATAGCAAAAACAGTCTTGAGAAAGAAGAATGGAACTGAAGGAATCAGGCTCCATAACTTAAGAATATACCTCAAAGTTACAGTACTCAAAACAATACAGTATTGGTACAGAAACAGAAATACAGATCACTGGAACAGGATGGAAAGCCCAGAAATGGTCACTTAATCTACGACAAAGTAGGCAGCAATATACAATAGAGAAAAGAGAGTCTCTTCAATAAATTATGCCAGGAAAACTGGACAGCTACATGTAAAAGAATGAAATTAGAACATTACCTAACACCATACACAAAAATAAAATCAAATTGGATTAAAGAATTAATATAAGACCAAATAGTGTTAACACTCCTAGAGGAAAACTTAGGCAGAACATGCTTTGATATAAATTGCAGCAATACTTGTTTTTTTTATTTTTTTTGGATATATATCCTAGAGTAATAGAAATAAAAGCAAACACAAATACATGGGATACAATTAAACTTAAAATCTTTTGCCAAAGCAAAGGAAACCATAAACAAAATGAAAAGGAAACCTACAGAATGAAAGAAAATACATGCAAATGATGTGGCTGACAAAAGATTAATTTCTAAAATACACAAACAGCTTATACAGCCTAACAGTTTTTAAAAATCAAAAATGGGCAAAGACCTAAATAGACATTTCATCAAGGAAGATATACAGATGGCCATAAGACACATGAAAGATGCTCAACGGTGCTAATTATTACAGAGATGTAAACCAAATTACAATGATCTATCAGCTCACACCAGTCAAAATGGCCATTATCAAGAAGTCTACAAATAATAAATGCTGTAGAAGGTGTGGAAAAAAAGGAACCCTGCTACACTGCTAATGGGAATGTATATTGGCACAGCCACTATGTAAAACAGTATGGAGGTTCCTCAAAATACAAAAAATAGAGTCGTCATATGATCAAGCAATCTCAGTCCTGGACATATATTTGGAAAAAATAAAAACTCTAATTTGACAAGATACATTCATCCTAATGTTCATAGCAGCACTATTTATAATAGCAAAAACATAGAAGCAATCCATGTCCATCAACAGGTGAATGGTTAAAGATGTCATATGTATCAGAGTTCCCATTGTAGCGCAGCAGAAACAAATCTGACTAGGAACCATGAGGCTGCAGGTTCGATCCCTGGCCTCAGTGAGTTAATAATGCAGCATTGCCATGACCTGTGGTGTAGGTTGCAGACACAGCTCGGATCTGGCATTGCTGTGGCTGTGGTGTAGGCCAGCAGCTGTAGTTCTGATTCAACCCCTAGCCTGGGAACCTCCATATGTCATGGATGCAGTCCTAAAAAAAAAAAAAAAGAAAAAAAATGTGGCATATATATACAATGGAATATTACTTGGCCATAAAAATAAAATATTGCCATTTGCAGCAACATGCATAGACTTAGAGATTATCATACTAGTGAAGTAAGACAAAGACAAATATCATATATCACTTCAACATAAAATCACAAAAATGATACAAATGAACTTATGTACAAGACAGAAATATACCCACAGACATAGCAATGAAACTTACAGTTACCAATGGTGAAAGCAGGGGAGAGATAAATTAGGAACTCATGATTAACATATATACTCTACTATATATAAAATAGATAGACAAGAAAGTCCTACTGTATAACGCAGGGAAATAAATTCAATATATTCTAATAACTTATAATGGAAAATAGTCTGGAAAAGTACATACATATATGTATATTTATATCACTTTGCTATATATCTGAAAACAACACAAAATTGTAAATCAACTGTTTTAATTTTTAAAAAAGAAAAATTGTTTTGATAACATTAGATATGCCAACTTGCATTTTGGACAACCAAATGGGGATTGAGTACACACTTTTATCACACACATAAACAAAGCTATAAAATTGGATAAAATATATGAAAAATATCATTACCAGACAATGGACAAGAGAAGGAAATTGTAGGATCCATAAGAGAAATGAAACAAATGAGATCAACACCATGTCTTAGTCTGCTTAAACTATCATGACCAAACACCAAAGACTGGGTGGTTTAAGCACGAGTAACTTAATTCTAACAGTTCTGGTGGCTAGAAGCCCTACATCAATCTGCCAGCCAAGTTGGTTCTCGGTATAAACCCTCTTCCTGGTTTGCAGATGATTGGTTGCTCACTGTTTCCTTACATATTGGGAAGAGAGAAATCTCTTGTGTCCCTTCATATAAGAATCTTATATTAATTAGAGTTAAACCCTTATGATTTCATCTAAACTTAGTTACCTACATAAAGGCCCTCTCCCTAAATACAATCACATTGGGGGTTGGGGTTTTGTCATATGAATTTGGGGGTGGGGGTATGAACTTCCATTCCAAAACATTCTGCCATTGCTCTTTCTACCTATAGACATTTCTTAGACTGTGATACAGGGGTGAAGTTGGGTCTGTTAGGAAGACAGAATGTACCTCTTAAATCTTTAACTGCAATAACACTAAAGGCCCCATTTCTGTATTCTGAAATCCAGTGGTGCATCTGCCCTGAGACCATGCTTCTCAAGGGCTGCTCTCAGTTAATAACTAAGCATAACAGGGATACTAAGGCAAATCTATTCTGGAAGTACAGCAAGAAATAATAAAATAAAAATAAAAAACATAGTAAATACATTATATAGTACAATATTAATAAAAAATTAAGAGTAATTAAATAGGATCCTGAAAATACACACACATATATATATGCATAAATATATATGTATCTTAAAAAGAAAAATATATGTATATACATATATACACTTTAAAAATATGAGACAAAAACAAAATAATCTAAATATATATAAAATAAATATTTATATATGAAACATACATATGTATATATAGAACCAGACATAAATCCAACCATACAAATACTATATTAAATGGTAATGGACTAAAAACACTCCAATCCAAAAACTGAGATTGTCAGACTAGATTAAAAACATACTATCTACAAAAAAACACGTGCTAGTTTCAGCTATATTAACAGACTAAAAGTAAAAAGATGAAGATGATATAGATAGATAGATACATAGATTTATATTTAATGGCACAGAAAGACCTCCAAAATCCACTCCAATGAGAAAATAAGCAAATAATGTTAGGACCAACTTTTTTGAAACTTTAGAAATTAAATAAAAGCTTGAAACATCCAGGGAATGTTTATTAAGGAAAAGTAGCTGAAGCTAGGTAAGAATAGTGAGCTTTGTGGCATCATACTTACCCTTATCATATCTCCCACTCTTCAGCTCCATGGTAAGCTTATAAAATAACAGCTCAGGAGTTCCCTTCGTGGCGCAGTGGTTAACGAATCCGACTAGGAACCATGAGATTGCAGGTTCGGTCCCTGCCCTTGCTCAGTGGGTTAACCATCCGGTGTTGCCGTGAGCTATAGTGTAGGTCACAGATGCGGCTTGGATCCCGCGTTGCTGTGGCTCTGGCATAGGCTGGTGGCTACAGCTCCGATTCGACCCCTAGCCTGGGAACCTCCATATGCTGCGGGGTGGCCCAAAGAAATAGCAAAAAAAAAAAAATAGACAAAAAAAAATAAAATAAAATAACAGCTCACATTTATGGTGAAAATCAGTAGCCTGACAGACTTGATGAAGCAAACCAAGGATGAAACTCTTTCAAAGGCTCATTCCCAGAAAACTGTCATGGTTTGACTTTTCTGGTGGTTCTCTGAAAGACTACATTTGCGAGGCTGCATATATTTGCCTGACTTGGAGCTTTCCCATAAGCGTAATTTTGAAAAAAATATATATATGTGTATAGTCATTTAATTAACTTAGTGTCTGCTTGAGGTGTTATATAACTGTTGGGGAAAACAAAACTAATCAAGAGGCTAAAAGGAAAATCTGTGTTATGAGACGTCCACAGAGGATTTTAAAAGCTCATACATGTTCCTGGGAATCTAAATGTTTGTGCCTAGGTTGTGCACACAGTCAAAAGATCTGGAAAAGTCCTAAGCTCTGTTACCTGGCTGACCTTGAGGTTCTATGCAAGCAGAAATTAGAGACTAAGGCAGAGTTGTCAGCTGGTTAGCTGAATATTGAAACTATACCACCAATACGCACATAGCACCCCTCAACAAAGACTGGGACTTACTGGCTCCTTGTTTAAGAAACTGTCCATGTGGAGTTCCTGTTTTAGCTCAGTGGTAACAAAACTGACTAGTAGCCATGAGGATGCAGGTTTGATCCCTGGCCTCACTCAATGGGTTAAAGATCAGGCATTGCCATGAGCTGCAGTGTAACTCTCAGACACAGCTTGGATCTGGCATTGCTGTGGCTGCAGTGTAGGCTGGCAGCAATAGCTCCAATTAGACCCCTAGCCTAGGAACCTCCACATGTTATGGGTGTGACCCTAAAAAAGAAAAAAGAAAGAAATTGTCTGTGAAATTATTAACATATCTCTAAGATGACCAAGCAGAGATCTTCACAGTCCCACATGACAGAGAATATAGACTTTACAAAATTATTTTAGACAAATCATTAACCAAACAAATAGAAAATACTACTAGAGTTAACAAAAACAATAAAACATGGCATGAAGAGAAAATCTGATTTCCAGGGTTATCATTTAATATTAAATATGTTCAATTTTAACAAAAATTGATGATACAAAGAATCAGAGAGTATAGCCTAAACACAGAAAAATAAATAAACAGAAATTCTCCAGACACTGGAATAACTAAATAAGGACTCAAAGTCAGTTATTTTTCATATACCCCCAAAATAAAAGAAACCATGCTTAAACAGCTAAATAAAAGTATATGAACAATGTTTCACCATATATAGAATATTAATGGAGAGAAAGAAATTATTTAAAAATGAAATAAAATTTTGGAATTGTAAAGTTCACTAGAGGGGCTCAACAGTTGATCCTGAACAGGCACAATAACAAAATCAGCAAACTTAAAAATAAATCAGTTGACCTTAGCTAGCCTGAGAAACAGGAAAAAAAATAAAAATTTTTCAAAGGCCTTTGGGAACTATCAAGCATACGAACATCAGTATAATAGGAGTCCTAGACAAAGAGTAAAGAAAAAGGCAGAAAGACAACTTGAAAAATAATAACTGGAAACTTTCAAACTTAATATATTGACCTAAAATCCAGGTATGTCAATGAATTCTAAGTAGGATAAATTCAAAGACATCTACACCTAGACATAGTGAAACTTAATAGTTGGGAACCAAAGAAAAATATGAAAGCAAAAAGTAAAAAATGACTCATCATATAAAAGCAATCTTCAGTAGTATTAACTGCTGGTTTCTCATCATAAACCATGGAGGACAGAGGGACCACATAATAAAAGTACCAGGAAACAAATAAATCTACCAGAATTTTATAAACATCAAAATTATCCTTCAGGTTTGAAGGAAAAATTAAGATATTCACAGAAAACAAAACCTGAAAAATTATGTCTCTAGGAGAGACTTTCTAGGAAGAGAGTCCTTCATTCTGAAATGTAAGGGCACTGGAAACTGTCTTGAAGCCATAGGAAGAAACAAATAGCATCATTAAAAGAAACTACATAGGTAAATATAAAAGATTATATAAACAGTTTTTATGTTTATATGTATCTTCTATTTTCCTATCTGATTTAAGACACAACCATAAACCCAATTATCATAAATCTGTATTAACAGGCACACAACACAATTTATATGACAATACAAGCACAAAGGAGGGGCGAGAGAATGGACTTACATATGAGCAAAGTTTTATATACAAATGCACAAACTTGGAGGGCTCACATTTCTTGAGGACCTTCAACAATTAGTAAAAAGCTACAGTGATCAAGACATGTAGTACTAGTATAAAGATGGACATACAGATCAATGGAATGGAAATGAAAGTCTAGAAAAGAATACATCTATGATCAACTGACTTTATATAAGGGTTCCAAGATATTTTAATGGAAGAAAGAATAGTCTTTTTAATAAATGGTACTTGAGCAAATGGATGAAAAAGAATGTAATTTTCTCACATCAGATACGAAAAAAATAACACAAAATGGATCAAAGACCTAAATGTAAGAGCTAAAACTTTAAAGTTCTTATAAAAAAATAGATGCAAATCTTCATAATTATGGCTAAGCAACAGTTTTCCAGCTACAACACCAAAAACAAATTAACTAATTAATTACCACACTTTTAAAAACAAATGGGGCAAAGTAGATTTAACAAAAGACATCATAAAATAGTTAAATTGAACTTTAAAATTTTAAAAAACAATAGCAAAATTTATGGAATACAGCCAAAGCAGCAGCAGGCTGTATTAGAGAAGCAAAACAGTTTTAAATAACCAACTTAAAAAATCTTCCACTATGAAAATAAAAGCAAAATAAATGCACAGTAAGCACATAGAAGAAATAATAAAGATATGAGTAGAGCTCATTGAAATAGAAAAACAGAGAAAAATCAAGGAAAACAAAGTAGGTGTCTAGAAAAAAATCAAGAGTGGTAAACTTTTTACAAATTTTGGTAAAATTATTTACCAAGGAAAAATTCTGAAGGAAATGACCAATCAAGAATGAAAGAGAGAATATTACCACAAGTATTATAGATTATATAGAAATATTATGACAAGCTAAATAAATAAAATTTATATAAAGTTAAATAAAATTTAGACAACATTGATTAAATGGACAAATTCTTGGGAGGAAACAGATTACTGAAACGAATTCATGAAGAATTAGAAAATTTTAATAGAACTATTTAAAGTACAGAAATTAAATCAGTAATTTAAAATCTCCCCACAAAGAAAAACCTAGGATTACATGGCTTCACAGGTGATATCTAAAAAAATATTAAAGAAACAAACTCAGGAAATGAAGAGAAAACCCTTCACAACTCACTCAAAGTGGCCAAGTGATACCAAAACCAGAGGAGGGCAGTCAAATAAACTGCATTAATATATATATACAAAAATCCATCATTAATACATATATATATACAAAAATCTTTTATAAAATAATTAGTAAACAAAATTCATCAACATATAAAAAAGATTATACAATATGACTAAGTGGAAGTTATTCCTGTGATTTAAAGTTCCTTTAACATCTGAAAATCAATTAATGTAACCAAACATTCATAGAGGAAGGGCATAAATTATATGATCATCACAATAGCTTTGGAAAAATCATTAACCAATCCAACATCAATTTATGATAAGAAACTCTCAACAAACAAGAGAGAAAATAGAAACTCCACAACCTGATAGAGATCAAAATGTGATATTTGATGGTATGCCTTCTCATCAATATTAGGAATAAGGCAAAGATGTCTGCTTTAACCATTTTTACTCAGTATTAAAATTGAGGTTCCAACCAGAGTAATCAGGCCAAAAAAAAAAAGGCAATCAGAGAGGAATAGAATAAGTAAACTGTCTTTATTCACAGAAGACATGATTGTCTATGTGGAAAATCCTGTAGAATCCCTCCCCCATACCCCCCCAAAAAAAACCTAATGGAAATTGTTCAACAAGGACTCAGTTGAATGGACTTCCATTCCACTCCCACATGTTTATTTAGGTGAAATTAATGTATATATCCAAACAAAAACTTGTAAACAAATGTTCATAGCAGCTTTTATTGTAGCAGTAAAACCAGAAATAACACAATTATCTGTCAAAAAGCTAAATGGGTAAACAAGTTGTGGTACATTGATACAATTGAACTATTCAGTAATAAGATGAGAAACTATTGATGAATCTCTCAAAATAATTTTTTGGAGTGAAAGAGGCCAAATAAGAGATTACATACTATATGATTCCATTCATATAAGAGTCTAGAAAATGTAAATTAATTTATGATACCATAGAGTAAATTAATGGTTGCCTCAGAACAGGAGGAAAGAGAAGGTTCGATTTAATATATGTCAGCTCTACCTCATTAGAGCTATTAAAAACAAATATTATTGCCATCACTGGATTAAAATGTTAAATAGTATAGTTTTGGCTAGAGAAAGCAGACCAATGAAGTGGTAGAAACAAAGTTTATATGAGTTTTACATAATAAAATAGAGTGAGATTCTTAAAATGTAGGAAAAATGAATGATAAACTCAATAAAATCAGTGAAAAGGGGTAGATTTTAGTGGTGTAGGGCACAGATTATAGGGAAAGACTTCCTGTAATTATTCCTGGCTCCACCACTTAACAGCACTACGATTTTTTAGCTTATTTAACCTTTCTAAGCCTCTGACTCATGACCTTCCTTTTTACAACCCACCTCAAAACAGTTTGTCAAAGGAGAAGGCAAGTAAATATTTCACTTAACCTTAATCTCTATTTAACCATAGCCCTAAAAATTGGCTCATAAAGGATCACAGATCTATACATAAGAACAAAAACCATAAAATTTCTAAAGAAATCAAATGGGAAAATTTTGTCAATCCTGATGGTTGAAATAGCTCCAGAGATGGGAGGGAGTTTCAAATTCTCCAGGAGTTACCAGAAAAAGTCATCTCACTGCCAGGAAGAGAGCCTGAAAATGGTTGGATATACACCAAATGTATCTTCAGTTTTCATCTATGAAAAACAGATCATTTGTTTTAACCAGTCTCAAAGAAGAATATTGTGAAAACGTAATTCTTAATCCTCTTATTCAAAATTAAAACAAAACACAACTATCTCACTCATTCTTTTGGCTTCTAAGTGTTTCATGCCTTTCATTTTCATGCCAAGCTAAAGGCTTGCCTACATTGTTTTCCCATTTTAAGTTGACATGTACTCTAGGAAGTACTTTTGTTTTTAAAACCATGCAAGGCTAAGCTGAAATGCCAGCTCTGCCGTTTGTTTGTTGGGTTACCTGAAGCAATTCTTTTAAACATTATTTGTCTCAGTGTTCTCATCAAAAAAGAAAAATGGAGGTGGAATGGGGTAGAGAATAGTTTTTATTATGAACAGTGAATGAGGAAACATGTTGACAATATGTAGTCATTTTAAAAAGTTAGTTTCTTTTCTGAATATCAATCCTCATATTTCATTTGTATCTCAAGCTATCTACCTTTTCTTCAGTTCTTCAAGAACCATTCAGAGCAAATATTATTTTAGTATTACTCTAAATAAAACTACTGTTATAGATAATGCTTTCATTTCCATTGTCCCCTTGCATTGTCCTCACCTTTTTTGGTTTTTCTTTTTATAGAATTCATACATCAAGACAGAGGTAAAATGGTCCATTTTGTCTTATTTGCAGTAATGGGAACAACCAGTTAAATAGAAACCATTGAAATTATTAGCAGTAACCCATAATATTCTCGTTCCAATCTCCCTCCAAAACAAACTATTTATCAAATAGGGAACAAGTAAAAATTTCACAATTTTCTCTTCATGTTCTTATCTTCTCCTCAGATCCATTCTTACCGTCTTTTAGCTGTAAATTATTATAAAATCAATCAGACATTTTTTAGTAAAAAAGGGGGTTAAGTGTTTACAGTTTTAACAATAGTAAATGAGACTTTAATAGTTAAGAGCAACCTGTTTCTCAGGAATCAGTATAAGAATGTCTTGAGTCTATGGCCATGCTTCATTAGCTAAAACACCTTCACAACTATTATCACCAGTAGCAGTATTGGCAGTCTCTAAAATCCTTTCAGTGAGAAGAAAGAATGGCTCATGGTATTTTTCCTCTCACAGGCAGTAGCTATTATCATTGCTCAAGGTCAATATATATAAAAGAAAGAAGAAATTTAAGAGGAAAGAATGAGAGGAGTTTTAATGAGAACAGAAAAAATGCTCAAGGGCCTTGCACGAAAAGGGAAAATTATTATAATCTTTCATGGAAATGATCAAAAGTAGCAAGTATGTAATATAAAAATTACTTTTTAAAAACAACAGCAATTGTTCTAAGTATTAACTTTCCAACAAAAAACACCTCTCAACCTAATAGTTAATTTCCTCTTGGTGCAAAAGATTCATAGTATTTTGATAATATAGAAGGATACAGTGCCATTAATCATATTTGTTACATACTAGAAGAAATTTTCAAATATTAAAAACACTTTATCTTTAAAATCTACCAGGGTTATTTGTAATAATTCTATTAATTTCCCATATCTCTGAGCACAGATATCTGGTATCTGTTTTGGGTTTTGTGGGGGTTTTTTTGTCTTTTATTTATTTAGAGTTGCACCCATGGCATATGGAGTTTCCCAGGCTAGGCGGCAAATCAGAGCTGTAGCTGCTGGCCACAGCCACAGAAACGCAGGATCCGAGCCACATCTGCCTCCTATACCACAGTTCACGGCAATGCAAGATCCTTAACCCACTGAGCAAGGCTAGGGATCAGACCCACATCCTCATGGATACTGGGTAGGTTCATTACCACTGAGCCATGACAGGAACTCCTGGTATCTGTTTTTTAATGCTTACTATATAATAGGCACTCTGCTAAATAATGTATATAGATTATTTTATTTAATCCTCCCAATTATTTGAAGTGATTTTTATTTGCACTTGAGAAAACTGAGTCATAAAGAAATTGTTTGGCCCTTCCATATCATGCCCTCAGAAATTAGAAGTCTGCATTTTTAAATGAAATCTATCTGGTTACCAAGTTTAGGACATTGACATAATGTCTCCACGATAAAGCTTCTTCTATGTTATATTAATCCTCCTTTATCTTTGTTTATTTTAGCCATTACATAGTCACAATTGCTTAAGTAATGTTTCCTCTTTGCAAACTGAAATATAAAACTATAATTTCACTGTTATAAAACCATAATAGGAGCTCCCTAGTGGCCTCGCAGTTAAGGATTCAGTGTTGTCACTGCTGTGGCTCAGATTTGATACCTGGCCTGGGAATTTTTGCATGCCACAGGTGCAGCCAAAAAAACAAATAAAAAAAAGTAATAATAAAAACTATTTTTCTAGGACTTCATATCTTATACACTTCATATTGTTAAAGAATAATTTTTAAAAGATAAAATAATGACACAATATCTGAAGTAGACACACATCAAATATTAAATCATTAAATGTAGGGAATAGGAATATGTTACAAGGTGTTCAAAAGAGAATCCAAAGAGCAAACACATAGTTGGGCAATCAGAAATGCTGACATAAGTTTCCTAAACATATAAGGCTGGACAAGATTAACACGGTAATAATCAACCCTATCTCAAAGGAAATTTGAATTTCTGTCATCACGATATCAGCACTTGACAATTTACAGAAGAGATCAATGGAAGGCCCAGAGATTCCACAGAATCACAAACTCAGGTGCCTAGTTTTCTTTTGAAGATACCCACTAATCTTTTCATTTGCTTCAAAGTTTCTCACAGTTTTTCACTAGCTTCTCAAATTTCACCTAAATCATAAACCAAATTAAAAAAAAAAAAAAAAAAAAAAAAAAAGGAGGTGGCTTTGGCCAACTTGCTCACAATCACCACAGCTAATACAGTTAAACATGGAGGAATCCTCACATACATTTATCTCATTTCATTCTGAAATCTCACTAAAAGTACAATACAGAAATGAAAAAAGTATAACCTCTCCAAAATAAAGAGAATGTCAGCATAGAAAAGTTGGAGAACCAGCATTCTACAAATAGCAGTGTGTAAGCCAACTAACTCTTGCTCCCACAGGAGGTCCATCGTACATTTAATTTTTATAAAAATTTAACCAGAAAGGCTCTGGGCTTAGTAAAAGAGAACTTGATGGAGAGGAGTAAGCACAGGCATGAAAGCAGGGGGATTAAGTGAAAGACACCCTAATGAACCATGAGACATCTTGCCCCGGCTCTCTCCTCTCCAGGATATGCTTGTAAGACCTAAAATTTGAAGATTCATCTCTGAAGAAGCTGAAAGTTTCCAAAGAAATGAACTCCAGGTATTGATATTGCAGATTTGCCAAGTTGTTGCCTAATAAGCAAAAGACCCACCAGACAGCAAGTGCTGAAGAGAACAAATTTTTCCTTTACTTTCTTAGGTTCAGCAACTTGGGGCCTGCAAATTAAATTGTCAGTAAATTAGCAAAGGAAAAAAGAAGATTTAATTATGCATATATGCCCTGAGAAATGTAACTCAATGAGGAGATTAGAATTTGGGGTTTATATACTATCTTAACAGGGGGTCAGGAAGGGCTTAGAACAAATGATTTACTTAAAGCAGGAAGAAAGGGCACTTCCAGAAAAACAAATGACCTTTGGACGTACAAATGGGCCCTTACAAGAATAGATGGGAGATGTGATAGGTTTGTGACAACATCTGGTTGCAGCGCTGATTTCTCATCTTTGAGAAGACTGAAGTTGTGGGGAAAGAATATATGACATTTGCATTGTTTTGGAGTTTCTGCATTTAAGGTCAGGGATTTTAGGAACTCAAATGCCTTCAGCTTGAAATAATTTTTATGCCAGTTGACTTAGTCAAGACACCTCCACAAGTGTTCCCCATACCCCACCCTTAGAGCAATGGAAATTGGATACTATTACAAAGCAACAACAACAGCAGCAGCAGCCACCTGTATATATATTACGAATACAGGCAACCTCTGAGGAGAAAATAAAAATTAAAACTCCTCTGTGCTCTCTGGACAATTTCACATGTCAATAATTAACACCTGAGATTTCAAAATGATATAAGTCATTATATTGCCTGACAAAAGAAAAGAACAAGAGAACGATCTGTTCAATGTATATCTACTTTGGAAAGGGCTATCTCTCTTCTGGTTCAGCAGGATACAAAGGGAGTAAAATTGCCTCAGTGAGAAAATGCCTTTGGCTACAAACTTAAGGAAAGGATAGGGAAGAAAAAACATGAAAAAATAATAATGTAAGATGTTATATTAGTTATGCTTTCATAGCTTTTTGATTCTGGAATGCCAAAGAACTACTTAAGTGATTGTATCATGAATCAGCTGTCAGTTAGAAGCAGCGAAAGAGAGACACAGAATATTAGAAACAGAAGAATCTTAAGCATCATTTGGTCCAACTGCTTCATTTCTCTGGAAGGCAAATCAAATTCCACTCAGGCTAGGAAAGTCTGGTGAGGCTTCTGAGTATGCTCAAATGTCCCCAAGTGCTTAATATTAAACTGAGGTCATCTGTCTTTGGCTAGATTGTATCAGTATTTAAGAAATAGAAAAATACACATACATCTTTACTAATTGCAGATTAGGAAACCACACACAGATAGGGAAGGATTTATTTAGAACCATATACAATTTAATGGTTTTCTTCCCAGCTTACTATTACACAATACTGGCATGTCTTAATTGATTTTCAAAAAGATTTTTAAAGTTTTAATTTTTTTTCTAAAAATAGGCCAAGTAATCTCTAGTGGGTGTGGGCACAAGGGAACTGGAATGTTTAAAATACCCCAAAATGTTATATATTTGTTAGAACTCACTTTAAACATCCTTTGACATGATTGGTTTTGAATTTCCTCAATGTCACTATGTAATGCATATTTTTTAAAAAAATTTTTTCTCTGGATTTTCTTTATGCGATATGTCAATGTATTTTCAAATTTTCTTTGAAAAGTTAGTTATCACTATATTTAGTTATTCAGTTATCACTATAATTACAGTTATCCCCATGGTAAGAACACAGGATGTGTTAGGTTTCTTCAGCTCACTATCTTTAATAAAATAAGGACAGTTTATACAGTATGTGATCTTTAATGACTGGGCTTTTTTCACTTTATATATTTGAGATTTATCTAGTATTTGTGTACATATTTTTGTTCATATTTATCGTGACATAATACTTGATTTTGTAGATATACTACAATTTATTTATGCATTCTTATGTCAATAGACTACTTGGTGGTTTTCAGTATGGAACTATTTTGATAATGCTGCTGTGAACATATTTGTATGTGCCTATGTATACATTTAAACACATTTCTGCTGGCTTTTATTCAGGAGAAGCATTGCTGAAATTTAGGTTAGGCATAAGTTCAGCTTTACTAAATGCTGCCAAACAGTTTTCTTAAAAGTTTTAACAATTTTATTCTGCAAATGATATTATGCCACATCTCATCTTCAACAGCATTACAGCTAACCTAAAACAGACTTTTTTTCTTTTGGTATAGTGTGAAAAGTGAACAAGATTACTTTGTTATTTTTTTTCAAATGGAATCCAGCTTACACTGTACCATTTTATAAAAACTTTTTTTCCTCATTCTAGAGTTTTCCTTTGTCATAAGTCAAATGTTTAAAATATGTGTGGAACTGTTGTTGAAACATCTATTCTATTCATTGGTCTATTTCCCTATCAACATTGTATTAGTATATCTTTGTAATAAGAAAAGGTTTTTGTTAGTGTAAGTTCTCCAACTTTGTTTTTAAAGATTATATTATAGAATATATAGTATTCTTTTGCATTCATACTTATCAATAAATTTTCAAATGAATCGTTTTCCATTCTCCAATGTAACTTTTTTAAGCTTTTTGTTTTTCCTATTACAGTTGATTTACAACGTTCTGTCAATTTCGGCTGCACAACAAAGTGATCTGGTCATACATATATATACACACACATATATACACACACATATATACATATAAACATGTATATATATGATTATATATACACATTATTTTTCTCACACTATCCTCCATCATGTTCCATCACAAGTTACTAGATATAGTTCCCTGTGCTATACAGCAGGATCCTAGCCACAGCAATCAAACAAACAAAAGAAAAGGTATCCAAATTGAAAGAAAAGAGGTAAAATTGTGACTGCATGAAGATGACATGATACCACATAGCAAAAATCCTAAGGCCTCCACACAAAACCTTCTTGAACTGATCAATGAATTCAGCAAAGGATCAGGAAACAAGATAAACATTCAAAAATTGGCTACATTTTTGAATAATAACAATAAAATATTAGCAAATGAATATAAAAATCCAATACCTTTTAAAATTGCACCCCCAAAAATTAAATACCTAAGAATAAACCTGACTAAGGAGGTGAAAAAAAAGAATTATGTGCTGAGAACTATAAAACATTAATCCAGGAAATTAACAAGGATTCAAAGAAATGGAAAGATAGTCCATGCTCCTGGGTTGGAAAAATTAATACTGTTAAATGGCCATACTACTCAAAGCAATCTACAGATTCAGTGCAATCCCTATCAAATTAACCATGACATTTTTCACAGAACTAGAACAAACAATCCAAAAATGTATATGGAACCACAAAAGACCCAAAATTGCCAAAGCAATTCTGAGGAACAAAAATCAAGCAGGAGGCATAACTCTCCCAGACTTCAGACAATATTTACAAAACTACAGTAATCAAGATGGTGTGGTACTGGTACCAAAACAGACATACAGACCAATGGATCAGAGTAGAGAATTCCAAAATAAACCCAGAAACCTACGGTCAATTCACCATCAACAAAGGATGCAAGAATCTAAAATGGGAAAAAACCAGTCTTTTCAGCAGGTGGTGCTGGGAAAACTAGACAGCCACATGTATATCAATAAAACTAGGACACACCATCACATCATGCACAAAAATAAACCCAAAATGGCTTAAAGACTTAAATATAAGACCACACACCATCAAACTCCAAGAAGAGAACAGAGGCAAAACACACTCTGGTATGAACCATACAAATATTTTCTTAGGTCAGTCTCCCAAGGCAACAGAAATAAAAGCAAAAATAAACCAATGAGACCTAATCAACTGACAAGCTTTTGCACAGCAAAGGAAACCATTAAAAAAAAAAAAAACCAAAAAGACAAACAACGGAATGTGAGAAAATAGTTCAAATAATGCAACTGACAAGAGCTTAATCTCTCAAATATACAATTTATACAACTCAAGAGCAAAAAAAAAAAAAAAAAAAAAAAATGGTCAGAAGACCTGAATAGACATTTCTCCAATGATGATGTACAGATGGCCAGCTGGCATATGAAAAAATACTCAACATCACTAATTATTAGAGAAATGCAAATCAAAACTACAATGAGGTGCCACCTCACGCTGGTAAGAATGGCCATCATTAACAAGTCAACAAATAACAAATGCTGGAGAGGGTGTGGAAAAAAAACACCTACTGCACTGTTGGTGGGAATGTAAATTGGTACAACCACCATGGAAAATAGCTTGGAAGTACCTTAGAAAACTAAATATAGAACTCCCATTTGACCCAGCAACCCCACTCTTGGGCATATATCCAGACAAAACTGTCATTGAAAAAGATACTGTATGTTCACTGCAGTGCTATTCACAATAGCCAAGACATGGAAACAACCCAAATGTCCATCCACAGATGACTGGATTAGGAAGATGTAGTATATATACACAATGGAATACTACTCAGCCATAAAATAGAATAAAATAATGCCATCCGCAGCAACAAGAATAGAAGTAGAGACTCTCATACTGAGTGAAGTAAGTCAGAAAGAGAAAGCGAAATACTATATGATATCACTTATATCTGGAATCTAATATACAGCACAAATGAACCTTTCCACAGACAAGAAAATCATGGACCTGGAGAACAAATTTGTGGTAGCCAGGGGTGAGGGAGTGGGATGGATTGGGAATTCAGGGTTAATAGATGCAGACTATTGCCTGTAATGGATAAGCAATGAGATCCTGCTGTATATCCCTGGGAACTATAACTAGTCAACTTATGATGGAGTAGGATAATGTGAGAAAAAAGAATATATACATGCATGTGTAACTGAGTCACCTTGCTATACGTAGAAAATTGACAGAACACTGTAAATCAGCTATAATGGAAAAAATAAAAATCATTATTTAAAAAATAAAAGATGTTTATATATTCTAGCGATTAAACCCTTGTCAGTTGCATCATTTGAAACTGTTTTCTCCCATTCTGAAAACTGTCTTTTTATTTTCTTTTGGGTTTCCTTTGCTGTGCAAAAGCTTTTCAGTTTGATGAGGTCCCATGGGTTTATTTTTGCTCTAATTTCTATTGCTTTGGGAGACTGACCTGAGAAAATATTCATGATGTTGATGTCAGAGAGTGTTTTGCCTATGTTGTCTTCTAGGAGTTTGATGGTGTCCTGTCGTATATTTAAGTCTTTAAGCCATTTTGAGTTTATTTTTGTGCATGGTGTGAGGGTGTGTTCTAGTTTCATTGCTTTGCATGCAGCTGTCCAGGTTTCCCAGCAATGCTTGCTGAATAGAACAGTTTGGAGATATCTTAGAAAGCTATACATAGAACTTCCATATGACCCCGCAATCCCACTCTTAGGCATCTATCTGGACAAAACTCTACTTAAAAGAGACACGTGCACCCCCATGTTCACTGCAGCACTATTCACAATAGCCAGGACATGGAAAACAACCCAAATGTCCATCGACAGAGGATTGGATTCGGAAGATGTGGTATATATACACAATGGAATACTACTCAGCCATAAAAAAGAATGACATCATGCCATTTGCAGCAACATGGATGGAACTAGAGAATCTCATACTGAGTGAAATGAGCCAGAAAGACAAAGACAAATACCATATGATATCACTTATAACTGGAATCTAATATCCAGCACAAATGAACATCTCCTCAGAAAAGAAAATCATGGACTTGGAGAAGAGACTTGTGGCTGCCTGATGGGAGGGGGAGGGAGTGGGAGGGATCGGGAGCTTGGGCTTATCAGACACAACTTAGAATAGATTTACAAGGAGATCCTGCTGAATAGCATTGAGAACTTTGTCTAGATACGCCTGTTGCAACAGAAGAAAGGGTGGGGGAAAAATGTAATTGTAATGTATACATGTAAGGATAACCTGACCCCCTTGCTATACAGTGGGAAAATAAAAAAAAATTATAAAAAAAATAAAAGAAAAAAAAGAAAAGAAATGAACTCATGAACTTGGATAATAGAGTTGTGGTTGCCAAGGAGGAGTGGGAGGGAGTGGGATGGACTAGGATTTGGGAGTTAGTAGATCCAATGTGATTTTAATTGTGATTAAACTAACAACAACAAAAAATCAACTAATTACAGATCAACTTGAAAGAACTGATGATTTCTAACACAGATTATTTCTTTTTATAAACATAGTCTATTTCTCCTATTTTTTCTCCCTTAATTCCTCAAAGTAATGTCTTATGGTTTTTCCATGGAGGCCTATAGTAGGCAAAATTCAATGAACTTTGACCTTGTATATAATCTCCTCCCTATGAATGTGGACAAAATCTTCATATATAATGAAAAATAATTCCTGTGGTTCTGTTACATTGTATGACAAGAGAGATTTTGTAGATGCAATTAAAGTCCCTAATCACTTGACATTAAAATAGAGAGATCATTCGGATGGGACTGACCTAGTAACACCAGATGTTTAAATCAGGATCTGGAAGTCAGAAAATAAGAAAGTAATAGATTCAAAGCTGGCTTCAGGTTTGAATGGGTCCATGTGGCAAGATAATGTGTGCGGCCTCTAGAAGCTGAGAATGGGTTCTGGCTGCCAGCCAGTGGTAAAATGGGAGTCTCAGTCCTATAACCACAATGAACTGAACTCTGCCAACAAAAAAAATGAGCTTAGAGATGTGTTTTCTTCTAGAGATTCCAGACAAAAAAAATCCCACCTGACACCTCGATTTTGGCCTTCTTGGTACCATTAGCAAAGAAACCAGCAATGTGTATACAGCTTTCAATAGAATTGTAAGCTAATAAATTTGTGTTACTTTAAGATAACACATTTGTGGTAACTGTTATTCAGCAACAGAAATTTTTGAACATATTTTGTTAGATTTACTTCTGTTTTAGTTTTTGAAAATGTTTAGTTAACTGGAAATAGTATCATATTTTTAAAACTTTATTTTCCGAATGTTCATTATTAGATCTAGAAGTACATTGATTTTACATAATGATCTCATATCTAGTGACCTTGTTATATTCATTTACATATTCTAATACATCATCTTCTGCTTATCTTTAAAATTTTCTGTGTATACATTCATGTCATTTATGAATAACAAATATACTTGCTTCCAATTTGTATACATTTTTTTCTTATGTTACTTTCTTGAAAATGAACAAAGAACTGTTTCACTGTCTTAGGGAAGTAAGTTTCAATATTTCAGTATTAAGTATGAAGTTTACTGTTAATTTCAATGTTGATACCTTCTAGCAGAAGGAAATTTTTTCTATTCATATTTGCTAAGAATATTTTAAAAATCATAACTGGGTATTAAAATATTCAAACACATTTTTTGCATCTATCCAAATGATCATATAATTTTCTTGCTTTTAACACAGCACATTACACTTGCTTATTGTCAAGTGTCAAAAAAACCTTTCATTTCTGAAATCTAACTTATGGTTACCAAAGGGGAAACTGTTAGTGGGAGGGATAAATTGGGAGGATGGGATTAACACATACACACTTGTATATATAAAATAAACTTGGGAGTTCCTGTTAGGGCTCAATGGTAACAAACCCGACTAGTATCCATGAGAATGTGGGTTCAATCTCTGGCGCTGCTCAGTGGGTTAAGGATCCCACATTGCTGTGAGCTCTGGTGTAGGTTGTAGACACAGCTTGGATCCGGCATTGCTGTGGCTGTGGTCTAGGCCGGCAACTGCAGCTCTGATTCAACCCCTAGCCTGGGAACCTCTATATGCTATGGTATGGCCCTAAAAAAAGACAAAAATAAATAAATAAATAAAAATAAACTAATAAGGATATACTGTATAGCACAGGGAGGTCTGCTCAATGTTCTGTAATAACCTAATGGGAAAAAAAGAATTGATATGTGTGTATGTATAACTGATTCACTTTGCTATACACCAGAAACTAATACGACATTGTAAATCAACCACACTCCAATAATTTTTTTTAAATCTGTTAATTCTGTTAACAATAACAACTAGGTTTTGTTGGTGTTGCGTCAGAGTCTCCCAGACCAGTATTCAAAAGGAGGACTCCCTTACTCAACATACTGTGTTACTCACAGCTGTGGTTTATTACAGTGAAGGATACAAAGGAAAGTCAGCTAGAGTAAAGGGCACATGGGGCAAATTCCAGAGTAACCCAAGAGCAAGTTTGCAAGAGTCCTCTCCCAGGGCACACTTGATGCCTCCAGCAATTCATGGCACTTGTGAAATGCTGTTGACCAGGGAAGCTCATTAGAAATTTAGTGCCCAGGGATTTTACTGGGGGTTGTTCATGTTGGCATCCTCTGCCCAATGCATACTAAAATGTCAAACTCCCAAACGGAAGGCAGATGTTCAGCATAAATGATTTTTTTTTGAACAAACTGTTTGGACACAAAAAGTCATTCTAACCAGAGAATGGTGGAAACTCTCTTGGAATCTAGGATCCTGGATGTCAGCCAAGGCCTAGCCTGTAAACAGGTGAGCACTTTTCAAATAAATATTAAAGAGGCTCAAACTAACAAGCTGTCAGTTTTTATGACAGACTCCCCTTTTTTTGGTGTGCCTGTGGCATGCAGAAGTTCCAGGCCAGAGACCATACCCACAACCAAAGCAGTGACAAGGTCAGATCCTTCACCCACTGGGCCACCAGGGAACTCCAAGTCTTTGTTTCTAAACTCAATCACTGCCTAAACCATTCTGCATCTTCTTCTCAGATGATACCCAAATTAGAGACAGTCCCCATTAGAAAACACTTGGATAGCATCTGTAAACTTAGTAAGCTCTTAAAGGTCTAAAACTGTGTCCTTATTATTGCTGTGTAGCTAGTAAATGCAGCAGCTCAGTTAAAAATGTGTCCAAGTGAACTCAATGATATAGCTGGTAGCCTCAACCAGGTGTTTACTGTGATGGCAGTTGATTAGATCTATCCCATTTCAAGTATTTTTAATAAGTTTCTTCATATTCATTGTTATGATGTACTTCTAGCATGTGACAAGCAAGTATCTGTGAGGAACTAAAATACATCTATATTTGAAATATGTATCCACATGCTGAATGGCTAAACAAGATAGAAATATGTACAACCAATGACAAAATATCTGCATATGTCACCAAGGTGTTCTCTGGTTTACTGCCAAACTCTCTTCACTGGGAATTGATTGTCTTTTATTGGTGACTAGCTAGAAGTCAGCTCTCAGGACTGGCTGATTTTGCTTCATTTTGCCCTCTGGTTGGATTCCATGCTTGTCTTGGCAGGTCATTGCCTATTCATGTAGAAATCTCTATAAAGATGAGCTGGCTGCAGGGATGATGAAGGCTGTTAAGGCTTCAAATTACAAGGTTTTCTGCCTAAATGCCATTGCCCCTATTCTGCTCCTGCCTACCTCTCCATCTCCTCTCCTGTATAATCCACCTCACAATGTATCTTACAGCAACACAGACTACTTAGAATTCCCTAACACACTGTATTGATTCTTAACTCTGCAGCTTGGCACAGGCTATTACCTATGCCAGGAATACCATTCTCTGTTTCCTGTTTCTTTGGCAAGCATCTAAGTCTACTTGGCCAGGCCCTACTCAGACACCACTCCTTCTCACATAACTTCCCTAAATTTTGCAACCCAGAATTATCATGACCTAAAACAAGAAAGGACAAAAATCTAGTCTCCTTGTGCTGACATTCAATATCTTCCACAATATGCCTAACATATTAATTCATCTGTTTGTTGATTTAAAATCGATTGAGTGCTTACTAAGTTTTAGGCAATGTACAATGTATTAAGGATCAAAAGATGTCTACAGTACAATCTCAGTCTATAAAGAGCTTACTGGGCAGTGGAAAAGACTGAAAACCAAGCCAACAAGCAAGACACAACACATAGCATAATAGGCTCATATATAAATTTAGCTATATTTAGCTAAATTTAGGTAAATAACTTGAACTGGATTATAACAGGTTTTCAACAAATCAAGGGAGAAAGAAGAGAGGGAGCAAGGCACGAAAGGAAATGAGAAAGAAAGGAAAGAAATAGGAAGACAATTTATGAAAATAAATTTTTCACAGAAAGTCTTAATTTTAGACAAATTTGAACAATAGAAGTCATTCACCAAGCAGTAGTAACATCAAGGAATACCAGAAAGAGTACATAAAATACATGTTAAGAAAAAAAATGAGATTAGGTATACCATTCACAATACATAAATAGGTAGGACTCAGATGCCAGCTTTTACACAGGATTCTGTATATATGGCTCTGCTCTAAGACTGACATAAATTATAGAAATTGACAATGACCACTTAGTCTACGCCATTTTGTATGTGTGAAACTAAGCAAAATAGCCAGAGATAACCACAACCAGATGGCAAGAACTTACAAACTCATAAAATATGTGTGAATACCAATATAGAGTGGATGTTCCTTGACGGCAGGAATTTTTTTTCTATTTTGTTCAATGATGAATTGTTAGGCTCTAGAACGGGGACTGGCATATAAAGGGAACTCAATAAAAATTTATGAGAATGATGTCAATATGTATAAATACATCCAATGGGAAACAAAATTAAATATATCCATGTAAAAGATCTAAGAGCAGTAATTACAATTGCTCCTTTGAAAAATCTTTTTTCCCAGTTTTACTGAGATATAATTGACATATAACATTGTATAAGTTTAAGTTGTAAAGCGCATGTATCTCTTCATATTGTAAAATTATTACCACCACAGCTTTAGCTAACAACTGCTATCATATCACATAATTACCAATTTACTAAATAAAATTTACTTTCTCAGCAACATTTTTTTTTTTTTTTGAGCTTTTTAGGGATGCACCCATGGCATATGGAAGTTCCCAGGCTAGGGGTCGAATTGGAGCTACAGCTGCTGGCCTATACCACAGCAATGCAAGATCCAAGCTGCATCTGCAAACTATACCACAGCTCACAGCAACGCAGATCCCCGACCCACAGCGCAAGGCCAGGGATCAAACCCAAATCCTCGTGGATACTAGTCAGATACGTTTCCACTGCACCACAACAGGAACTCCTCTCAGCAACTTTCAAGTATATAACACAGTATTATTAATTACAGTCACCATCCCGTACATTAGCATCCCCAGAACTAATTCATCTTATAAGTGAAGTTTGTGTTCTTAGACCAACATCTCTCCTTTCTCCCCATCCCCAGGCCCTGATAACCGCAATTCTTACCTCATTTCTATAAGATTTTTTTTTTTTAAGATTTCACATGTAAGTGAGCTCATACTCATTTGTATGGTTGTCTTTCTGCCTGACTTACCTCATTTAGCATAAAGCCCTCAAAGGCCATCTATGGTGTTGAAATGGCAGGATATACTTCTTGCGGCTGAAAAATGTTCTGTTTTATATACACACACACACACACACACACACACACACACACACACACACACACACACCACATCTTAATCCACCCATCCATTCACAGACACTTAAGATGATTCCATATCCTGGCTACTATAAAGAATGCTGCTATGAATAAACACGGGCATGCAGATTCCTTAAGATCCTACTTTTACTTCCTATGAACATGCAACAGTTCCTCCTTATCCATGAACTGAACTCTTCAGTTCAGTTACCCTCAGACAACCATGGTCAGAAAAAAATTAGATAGAAAATTCCAAAAATGAACCATTGCATGCTGTTTTGAGCGGCATTCTGGGTTTTTCCGCCATCCCGCTCCACCCCTTTGTCCACACAGCTCGCCCCTTAGTCACTTAGCAGCAGCTGGGTTATCAGAACGTCTTTGGTCTTTCACAGTATCACAGGGCTTGTGTTCAAGTAACACTTATTTTACTGAATGGCCTGAAAACACAAGAGCAGGGACACTGGCAATTCGCAGCTGCCCAAGAGAAGCCGAAAAGCATTTCCCTTAACTGAAAAGGTGAAAGCCTCACGGCAAAGCTCCGTTAACAATTCTCAGGGGATAGAAATAGAATCTGGGTAATAAAATAAAGGCTAACCTTTTTTGTTGTGCCACGTGCAGAGGCCTCAAATCCAGCATTTCAGAACAGAGTTCTTAGAGCAAAGCAGCAGCAGTGACACCACAGCTGGCGGGCTGCACATGGGAGCACACGGAAGCCCGGCGCCTAACGCCTCCGTCCAAAATGGCGCTGCACCCAGCCCTGCAATTAGGAGCCACGAGAACACCGCCCCCTCCCTGCTGACCCTCAGGCACCCACGCATGCGCTGTTATTCCCCGCCAGCTTGTGCCGTGGAGTCTGAGCTCACACCGCTCCATTCTCCCCTCAATGGGGACTGTTTTGCTATGCTTCTGAACCAAACTTCCCTGCTTCTATTGGCGCCAAGGACACCACACAGAAGGACCCTTGTTGAGGACCCACAGAAGTTCTTGCTCAACTTAATAAGGAAAAGTTAAAAAGGTATGCTGAGGTTACTAAGTTCTCTGGTAAGAATGTATTTTCCACTGGTGAAATTGTTAAGAGGGAGAAAGAAATCCTTGAGGTCCCCTTGTGGCTCAGCAAAAATGAACCCAGCTAGTATCCATAGGATGCTGGCTCACTCTTTGGCCTTGCTCAGTGGGTCAAGGATCCAGCATTGCCTGAGCTGTGGTGTAGGTCACAGGTGAGGCTCAGATATGGCGCGTTGCTGTGTTGTGGTGTAGGCTAGCAGCTACAGCTCCATTTCAACCCCTAGCCTGAGAACTTCCATATGCCATGGGTGCAGCCCTAAAAAGACAATAAAAAGAGATGGAAATCCATGCTAGTTTTTCTCTTGCACCTCAAACTGCAAAACTACAGCTGCCATGTGTGATGAGTGCTTAGTTAACACAGAAAAAGCATTAAACTTGGATGATATTTTGAAAGAGAGAAACCACATTCACATAACTTATTGTAATATATTGTTAAAATTTGTTCTATAATATTATCAGTTACATTTGTGAATCATTTATGATGCGTGCTTTATAAATTAAATTTTCTTATTTTACGTATGTATAGGGAAAATACTGTATACACAGGGTTTGGTACTATCCTTGATTTCAGGCATCCACTGGGGTCTTGGGACATAGAGATAAGAGAACTACTGTAATTCCCAGGAGTGGGATTGCTGGATTCTAGGATAGCCCCATTTTTAAATTCTTGAGGAACCCCCATACTGTTTTCCACAGTGGCTGCACCAATCTACATTCCCACCAATGGTGCAAAAGTCTTTCTTTTTCTCCACAGTTTTGTCAATACTTGTTATCTTCTGTCATTTTGATAATAATCATTCTAACAGGTATTGTGGTTTTGATTGAATTTCCCTGATATTAGTGGTGTTGAAAACCTTCTAATGTACCTAGTGGCCATTTGTATGTCTTCTTTGGGAAAATATGTATTCAGTTCCTCTCCTCACTTTTAAAATGGATTCTTTGGGTTTTTGCTTTAAGTTGTATGAGTTCTTTATATACTTTGATATGTACCCCTTATTAGATATATTTGATCTACAAATACTTTCTCCTGTTCCATAGGCTGCCTTTGCAATTTGTTGATGGTCCTTTGCAAAATCTTTAACTTCCTTATCATTATTTCTTTCATTATACTCAAGTCAAAAGGCTAAACCTAAATGAATCCTACCACATATCGTCTCTTTAAGTTAACCTTAAAGGATCTAGAACTCTGGGGGAAAAAGTACTCCCAGATCAGCTGATTGTATTTTTACCTAATGTGCTTAAATTCAGTTTGGCAGTTATCACAATCCAGTTATCCTTATAGCTGACTTTCTCATAACTGAGACCATTATAGCACCATCATTTCATTATTTTCTCCTCTTTCTTTAAAACTTGTAGTCTCTGCCTATCCGTCCATATTCAAAATAAATTAGCCTCATAGGAGAGCCATCAGAGTAAGAAATGTCACCACAGATCTAGAAACCTAACCTTTCTTGTGCGCATATTCTCCTTCTTCTTTCCTAATTCAGTGAAGAAAGTAGTTTTCATTCTATCAGTGTGCAACTCTAGAAAAATCTCTTCAGCACTTTGCATATCACCTCCTTCTCAAGGTTATAAGCCAGGTGTTACCTGCTCCTCCACCACCTTGTCCATCACTCCTCCCAGCATGTACCTATGCACCTGTATCTACCCACTAACTCATATGCCCTTCTTATTGAAAAGCTCAGTACTTTATTTGCTTTCTTCAGAGTATTTGTCAATATATATAGAGTACTTACATTTATTTTTTTGGATCTTCTGTAATGCTGGCAATATTCTAGTTCTTTTTTTTATAATGATTTTTATGTTTTTCCATTATAGCTGATTTATAGTGTTCTGTCAATTTTCTACTGTACAGCATGGTGATCCAGTTACACATACCTGTATACATTCTTTTTTCTCACATCATAAGTGACTAGACATAGTTCCCAGCGCTACATAGCAGGATCTCATTGCTAATCCATTCCAAAGGCAATAGTCTACATCTATTAACCCCAAGTTCCCAATCCACACTACTCCCTCTCCCTCCCCCTTGGCAACCACAAGTCTATTCTCCAAGTCCATGATTTTCTTGTCTGTGGAAAGGTTCATTTGTGCTGTATATTAGATTCTAGATATAAGTGATATCGTATGGTATTTTTCTTTCTCTTTCTGACTTACGTCACTTAGTATGAGAGGCTCTAGCTCCATACAGGTTGCTGAAAATGGCATTATTTTGTTCTATTTTATGGCTGAGTAGTATTCTATTGTGTATATATACTACATCTTCCTAATCCAATCATCTGTGGATGGACATTTGGGTTGTTTCCATGTCTTGGCTATTATGAATAGTGCTGTGTGAACATGAGGGTGCATGTATCTTTTTCAAAGAAAGTTTTGTCCAGATATATGCCCAAGAGTAGGATTGCTGGGTCATATGGTAGTTCTACATATAGTTTTCTAAGGTACCTCCATACTGAAATGCTAGATGGGGTGTGAAGAAAAGAGAACTCTTCTGCACTGTTGGTGGGAATGTAAATGTTCCAGTTCTTGACCTAAGAGTTTACACTGGTTATATCTTATAGAGCTCTATAAATCTGTTTCGGGTAGCTTTCTTTATGTGTCTGTTTAACTTCAGAAAATTCTAATTCTATATATAGGTTCCTACCATACCTAATTCCAATTGCATTTTTTATGAAGAACTCATCTTTATATTGCCCAATATGAACATTTCATCATTAGTTAAATTTGTGAGTAAAAATTTCTTAAAACATATGCTTTGCTTTAAATTTCCATTTTAATAGTTTTGTATTAGAACTTGGGGTTGGGCTTATTAAAATTAACTTGGTAGAATGTAAGAGAGATTGAAAGGCGATCAATCATAATCCATGAAAAAGCAGCTAGAGATATGTAGGAGGGACAGTATTGGTAAAAATAATGTCTATTGTGGCCTGAATGTTTGTGCTCACCCCTCTTCTAAGATTCATATATTAAAGTCTTAATCCCCAATGCAGTGGTGTTGGGAGGTGAGGCCTTTGGGAGGTAAGTAGATTTAGATGAGGTCTTGAGGATGAGGCCCCAGATAGAGTTAATATCCTTAAAGAGAAGACCAGAGCTCACTTGTGTGAATCCTCTCTCTCTTTCCCTCCCTCCATCTCTCCTTCTCTCTCTCTTTCCCTCCCTCTCTCTCTCCCTCTCCCTTTTCCTCTCTCCCTCCCTCTTCCTTCCTCTCTCTCTGCCATGTGAGGATACAACAAGAAGGAAGCTGGGAAGAATGCCCTCATCAAAACCTTGACCATGCTAGAACCCTTATCTCAGACTTCCCAGTCTCCAGAATGGAGAGATATATTATTTAAGCCACTCGGTTTAAGGCATGTTGTTACCTTAACTGACTATAACAATGCCTAAAGATCCCTCAGATTTAATGAAAGAAACAAATTCACAAATACAGAAAGCATAGCATACACAAAGAAGGAAAAATAGAGTCTTCACCTCACACATTGTATTGAAACCCCAGAAACCAGAAAAAAAAAAAAAAAAAAAAGATCTATTATAGGTAGCAGAGTCTGGGAAGCTATGGAAGGAGGCTTTGAAATGTGGACAGAGACCTGAATGGTGAGAAAGAGTGAATCATGTAGTCTTGCTCAAGAAAAAGAAAGAAGCCAGTGAGCTTAAAAAGGGGGGGGGTGGACAAGTGGGATTGCATTAAACTAAAATTCTTCCACATAGCGAGGAAAACCATCAAGAAAATGAAAAAGCAACCTACTGAATGAGAGAAAATACTTGCAAATCATGCATCTGATAAGGAATTAATAGTCAAAATATATTTTAAAAACTCATACAACTCAATAGCAAAAATAATAATAATAACTCAATTAAAACACAAGCAGAATATCTAAATAGGCATTTTTCCAAAGAAGACCTACGATGATCAGGAGGTAATTGAAAAGATGTTCAACCTCAACTAATCATCAGTAAAATGAAAAACAAAACCTCAATGAGATATCACCTCACACCTGTTAGAATACTGTTGTCAAGAAGATAAGAAATAACAAATATTGGCAAGGATGTAAGAAAACAGAATGCTTGTACACTGTTAGTGGGAATGTAAATTGGTGCAGCCACCATGGAAAATTCTATAGAGATTCCTTAAAAAATTAAAAAATTTAACTACCATATGATCCATCAAGTCCACATTAGAGTATTTATCCAAAGAAAATAAAACTATAGCTCAAAAAGATATAGGCACCCCATGTTCATTGAAGTATTACTTACAATAGCCAAGATATGAAAATGTCCGTCAACTGGTAAAAATGTGGTGTATATATGTATGAAATACCCCACATTTATGTAATGAAATATTATCATAAAGAATGAAACTTTGTCTTTGTGACTTCAGTGGACCTCAAGGGCCCTATGCTAAGTGAAATAATTCAGGCAGAGAAAGACAAATACCATATGATTTCACTTATCTGCGGTAGCTAAAAAAAAAAATAGAAACAGAGAACAGCTGGGTAGTTGTCAGAGGTAGGGGGTGAGGGATGAGCAAAATGTGTGAAAGATATTAAAATGTATAAAATTCCAGTTATAAAATAAATAAGTCATAGAGATGTACAGCATGGTGACTACAGTTAATAACACTTTATTGCATATTTGAAAGTTGCTAAGAGAGTAGATCTTAAAAGTTCTCAACACAATAAAAAAAAATTTTGTGTATGTATAGTGATGGACATTAACTAAACTTATTGTGGTCATCACTTCTCAATGATACACAAATATTAAGCCATTATGCTGTACACTTGAAACTGATGTTACATGTCAATTACACCTCAATAAAAAATAGATTTAAAAAAGGAAGGTGGTGAGCTGGAACACATTTCTGGGAGGAAAGGAGGAAGTGTGCTTAGAAATTTGGGCCAGTCATGTAGGCCTGAAGGCTCTGCAGAGAAGGTTGTATTATTTTTTTCCTAAATATCGATGAGAAGCTATTGGAGATTTTTGAGTATGTGAATGGCATAAATGAATGTATTACTTAGCATGGTCACTCTGTCTTGTTAGAAATGGACTGTATTGGATCAATAGTGGAGGCAGAAGGATTACTTGTGTTGGTGACATTATCATCATCTGAATGAGAGATCAGAGGGCACTGGAATAATGTGACATCAGTAGAGAGATGTCAAGAACTTGAACTGGGAATGTGTCTTAGATAGCATATAGGGCTTGTTGATGGATTTGGATGTGAGTAATGAAGAAAAGAGAGGAATAAAAATGACTCCTAGGAGATAGAAAGATTTAGGGCTGCAAAACAAAAATTATCTTTGGACATCATAAAATTAAAATTACTATTAAGTGGAAAGGAGACACAGGCAATTGGATAAATGAGTCTTAAGGTCGAGTTAAAGCCGGGGCTGAATATCTAAATTTTGGAGGCTTCAGCTTATTAATGCTATGAATAATACAAATAATATATGTTAACTGTAACAGCTGATCATCAGCTTATCAATGGATTCTCAGACCTAGGGAAAGCAAACTTCTTCCTGAAACCAATTATATTAGTGTAATTAATATAGTATGAATGTTTATGTCCTCCCAAATTCATATGTTGAAATGCTAACCCCCAAAGTGATGATATTAAGAGATATGGCCTTTGAGAGGTGATTAGACCACGAGAGTAGACCCTTTGTGAATGGGATTAGTTCCTTTAAAAAAGAAGCCCAGGAGTTCCCATCATGGCTCAGTGGTTAACGAATCCAACTAGGAACCATGCAGGTTCTATCCCTGGCCTTGCTCGGTGGATTAAGGATCCGGTGTTGCCGTGAGCTGTGGTGTAGGTTGCAGACGCAACTCGGATCCTGCATTGCTGTGGTTCTGGTGTAGGCCAGTGGCTACAGCTCCGATTTGACCCCTAGCTTGGGAACCTCCATATGCCCCAAGAGTGGCCCAAGAAGTGGCAAAAAGACAAAAAAAAAAAAAAAAAAGAAGCCCAAGCGAGCTCCTTTGCCCTTTCCACCATGTGATAACATGAAGCTTTCACCAGACAGTGAATCTGCCAGTGCAGGATCTTGGACTCTCCAGTCTCCAGAACCATGAGAATACATTTCTGTTATTTATAAGCCACCAAGTCTATAGTATTTTGTTATAGGACTAAGACAAAACTGAAGGAAATTTTTGAGAATCACCTTATTTCAGTCATATCATTTGATCATGCCTTGCAAGTATATTGAGGGCTCCAGGGTGATTTATTTAATTCAAACAGTTCATTGTAGGATTCATTTCACTTCACATTTTTGCTATGTTTATTAAATAATAAATTAATAAGTTGACTCCAACATTAAATATTTCTTGATATTTGTCATACTATCTCCTTCTCCATCCATAGAATTGTTTACAAAGAGGACAAAAAAAATAAGCTTTTAGCTCCCGTTTTCTTATCCCTCAGAGGGATTCTCTGTTCTTTTTTTTTTTCCTTTCAGCCAAAGTTTTTTAAATGCAACAAAAAGATTGAATTTAACCAGTGCCATCTCCAGCTGGCTCAGAAAGTATCTTTCCACGGTACTGCTGCAAAATGCCATGAGTGGACATGGGGAAGCTGTCTGTTCTCATTAACTTTACAAGCCAGTCTGCTGCAAGCATCTGGTTGTAAATTTGCCAGTAAAAAAAAAAAAAAAAAAGAAAAAGAAAAAAAAGCTGAGATATACCTCCTAGAATAGTGGCTTTACGCACATTGGGTATTCAGTATGATTTTTTTCTGTATTTCCAATCATTTTCCAGCAGTCTGATATTTTATGTATAGCAAGGACTATCAGAAGGTAAAATGACAGGAAGTAGAGTCATTGTTTACAGACTCAGTATAGCACAACTTCCTTACTACTAGAGGTACCCAGTGACTGATGAGCCTGGCTATACCAAGTTTGTGTTGCAAACCTTAGACTTTGTAAACATCCAAATTACTCGTCTGCTTTGGCCTTTCCATTACCAAACACATCACTGGTACTTCTCTAAATCAACTTCACCTTTCCTTCTGCAAACCTGTTTTCTTAACACTGAAATCTTTTATTTACAGTGAAAGTTCATTGATGTTAAATTTGCAGTCACCTTTAAATCCTATACTTTGACCACAGAAAAGTATATTTTAAATTTATATTTATACTTATATTTGAAATATATGTTTAGATATAAGCACCTAAATGTTCTTTGCAGCATTGTTTATAATAGCTAAGATATGGAAACAATCTAAGTATCCGTGGATGGATGAGTGGATAAAGAAATTACATATATACATACCACAATTCTGCCATAACAAATAATAAAATCTTGCCATTTGCGACAACAGGAATGGACCTTGAAAGCATTATGGTAACTGAAATAAGTTAGAGAGAGACAATACCATATTATCTCTCTTATTTGTGGAATTAAAAGCAAAATCAAACACAAACCAAGCTCATAGCTATAAAGAACAGACTTGTGGAAAGGTTAATTTGTGCTGTATATTAGATTCCAGATATAAGTGACATCATATGGTATTTTTCTTTCTGACTTACTTCAGTCAGTATAAGAGTCTTCAGTTCCATCTATGTTGCTGCAAATAGCATTATTTTGTTCTTTTTTATGTCTTGAGTAGTATTCCATTGTGTATATATACCACATCTTCCTAATTCAATCATCTGTCGATGGACATTTGGGTTGTTTCCATGTCTTGGCTATCACGTATTGGGGAAATAACAATTGATTACCAAAAAAAAAAGTAAAAAAAAAAAAAAAAAGCAAAAAAAAAAAAAAGCATTGAAACATAAACAAAAAAAAAGAATAGATTTGTGATTGCTGTGGGTGGGAGTGGGCAAAGTGAATGTAAAGAGATTAAAGGTTACAGACTTTCATAAAATAAGTCATAGGCTGTAATGCATAGCATGGTGACTATAGCTAATAACACTGTATTGCATATTTAAAAGTCAGTAGGGAAGGAAATCTTAAAAGTTCTCATCTCACACAAAATTTGTTGTGTATATGGCGATAGATGTTAACTAGACTTATTACGGTGATCGTTTTGCAATATATACGAATTTCAAATCATTATGTTGTACACTTGGAACTAATTAATGTATGTCAAATGTAGCTCAATTTTTAAAATTGTAATATATTTCCTAGCTTTTAATAATATTATAGTGAGCCAGACCAATGAGTGAGCCAGATGACAGAGGAAAGAGCTGCATTCAGGCACAAGATATGTCTCATACAGGTGTTCTGTTACTAGTGTCAAAGAGTCATAATCAAAGTATCAGTAGGAATCCTTTAGCTACACGTATCATCTGCCTTACCAAAGTTATTTTTGGCAAATTTCATAATTCATAAATTAAACACAATACCAAAGTCAACACACATAAATCAGAAATGATATTTTTAGATAGGAAAATTACTCAAGTACCCATAGTGCTTTTGTTAGAATTTGACTTTGTACTTAGTGCCTGCAATTACAGTCTAGAAACTCTGTTTTCTACTAGTTAAAAGATTACTGCATATCATGAAATTACAAGCTACACATAGTCAAGAAACCACACCCAGAGATATTATTCATCTAGGTTTTCCTTGAGTAAAACCAGAACAATAAAATGTATCTCAGAACCAAATACTCACCTGCTAAAAGACATAGATAAGTTACTACTTCCTAATATTTAAAAATACTTTCAAATAAATCGCATCACTGATTTCTTTCAATAGACTTTTGAGAAAGATACTATTTTTTTCCCTTTAGGGATGAAATTCAATGACGTTCAAATAAGTTGTAAATGTCAAGAAAAATAGTCTCAAATTCAGATCTTGCAATAGTGTTCTTTCCGCATTACATAAATTTCATCACTGGAAGATAGACATAACTTCTTTATAAAATGTGATTATTCTACTTGCTCATCACTCCTGAAACATGGACTCTGAGTTGCTTTAGTCACTGTGGTTGTATGGCTGATCTTTTACTCTTCTATCCAGATAGCTTATCTTGCTCCTTTATACTTAACAATGCAATTTTTTTAAAAAAGGAAGATAATGCTGTTAGAGCAAGCTGAGGCCATATAATAAAAAAAAAACTAATTTTCATAAAAACTGAACAATTCATAAAAAAGGCATCTTAATCTATGTATAATATTTGTATAAAATGTTTGTCAGTACTTGGAATATCCTGATAATATTTTTATAATTCCTTCCCCAAGTGTGAAATTTGTGAATATAATAAGGGAAAGATTCCACCCTCCCAGCAAATGTGTATATTAGGTTTAAATTGAAAATAATATAGATACACACATGACTGAAAGTCCAGAACTTTCTCCACTACCCAGTTAAATGGCTCATGAGTCCATTCAGATATTAAAGATTAGCTCTTAGTTGAATCAGCTAAGATATTTGAAAAAAAAAAACCATGACCTATATAAAAATATACACAGTGCCATTTTTTTTTTAATACTTCAAACTTGGTCACTCTGCTCATTCCACTTTAATAGGACCTAAAAAAGAGTTTGATACTCACCACTTATACTCCATCATTTTATTGTTTTCTCTGATGACTTATACAAAACAAATAGGAAAGACATATATCAACAGTATTTCACCCTATAGTAGTCAAGTGAAAATATTGTTTCTAAAGATTCTTCTAAAAGTTATGGATCACTGGTAGTTCTAAATATTTATTAAGTATATTGAAATAAGTTGAATTAGTCACCAAATTAAGAAGAAAAGACATTAGTTGCTACATTTGGTAAATCTTGAAGTACTGAATGTCTGCAAATTTGAGCATCTTAACATGAAAGATAATAGTACTTAGGAAATAAAGAAAAATAGGACAATATATTTTTCAACAGAGAAAAATTGACATTAAGCCGCATATGGGAGTAATAAGAAGGTGATTATAATTTAACCACATATGATAAACACAATTGCAAAAACATTAGAGACCAATCTTTAAATCCTTTAAACTTATAAATGTTCCTATTGCCAAACTTACTGGGAATCTTGGAAACATGCAGTTGCTTTACATTCTACTTCTTTTAATATCTCTAGTACTCAATCTAGTATCTAAAATACAGTGTTTAAAAATGTTTTCTCGATTTTACTATTTCTTAATATATTATTGTATAATCTGTATATGTCATGATATACAGATATCCCCTAAGGTACTGAAAGGAGTGTTACAGCCCAAACATAAAAATCTTCCAAATGAACACTTTGCCATCCTCATAAAATTCTCCCAGGAAGGGGAAAATATCCATATGCTTTGTGATCAATTGGCTGAAAATATTGCTGTGTGCTTTGTCATAACAGGCTGTTCTGCTATAGAGACTTATGAATACTGGCTCATGTCCAGTTTATATAATAGATTAACTTTATCAAAGTCTTTGAAGATAAAGGCTTAAGCCAATTCATGTGACTATGGTCACAATAGCATAGCCAATGTGAAAAAGCTTGCAAAGGAACAAAGACTGCTTCATTGATGGTGAAAGACATATGTGCGTAACTACTCCAAGCTTTAGCAATGCAAGAAAAAAAATTGGCAGAATTACTTGAATGTGGTCACCAAAACCAATTCAATTTTTTAAATGGAACTGGTGCTGTGAGCACTGATTAGATAAGGAAAGAAATGCTGCCAGGACTTAAAGAAAAACATTCTCGTCAAGTGATGATGAAACAGTGCTAGAGCATAAAATATCCTTCTTTCTAAGCAGATGACTTTCAGGGAGTCAGAATCTCTTGCCTCTTCCCATGATTCATTTCTTTGGCACTTACCTTTCCCTTGGGGATTTTTCTGTGGCAGGATTTTAGCCATTGGGTTTCAAGACCACAGAGAAGGCAATGGACCCAGATTTGGCATAAGCTCTTAGGGTAGTAAGGTTCATCTTAACCTTATGTTTTGAAATAGGTGCCTTGGCCAACTACCAGACATAGTCTTTTGGTCTGTAGGAGAGGCCACTCAGCCACCAAACTATGGAGAACAGAGGTATTTGAAAAAATGATGACAAATCTGTCTTTTTTAGGAAAAGAGAAAGAAGAAATTAGAAGTGTTCTGGGAGTTCCCGTCGTGGCGCAGTGGTTAACGAATCCGATTAGGAACCATGAGGTTGCGGGTTCGGTCCCTGCCCTTGCTCAGTGGGTTAACGATCCGGCGTTGCCGTGAGCTGTGGTGTAGGTTGCAGACGCGGCTCGGATCCTGCGTTGCTGTGGCTCTGGCGTAGGCCGGTGGCTACAGCTCCGATTCAACCCCTGGCCTGGGAACCTCCATATGCCGCGGGAGCGGCCCAAGAAATAGCAACAACAACAACAACAAAAGACAAAAAGACAAAAAAAAAAAAAAGAAGTGTTCTGTTCTTTTGATAAATAGTTCAAGTTCACCTTTCTTGTGATGATTCATAATTTGCATTCCCCAGAATTAAAAATGAAGGCTTAAAATCAGAAGTTTCAGGAGGAAGAAAACTTATTTCAAATATGTATATATTAAAATGCAAAAAGAAGGATTTTCATTTTTCCTAAATTCTCCACTTTAATAATTGAAAATTATGTCCTTCTGTGCTTTGTTCTCCTTTCACATTTATTGTAATATTGCCTGATTGTAGAGTTCAGCTATTATAACTACAAGTTACGTCCTTTTTTTCTCACTTTGGGAAGAGGACTCAAAAAAATGTATTTCTCATGACAAAGATGAGAACTATGTAAACTCTTAAGGAAAGGCCAAATGAAAATAATACCAATATATTTTCAAATTTTTACTTTCACATTGCTTCCCTTTACCAAGTAAACTCCAAATGTGCAAAAACACAGTGAGTTTTAATTGGGGAGCCCCATTTGACATATATGTAAATGCAAAGATTGTCTAACCGAATAAAAATAACTTGAATTCTGGAAAACACTATCATGAATATTTGGTCCCCTATGTTTTAAACGGATTTCCCTCTATTCTATTTTATACTTTACTTTTGAAAATTAAGTATCTCAACCAATCACTCAAGGCCCACTTTAAACAGTAAATACCTGAGGTACTCATATGAATAGGAATCATAAAGTTTATGATATTATTAATTTTGACAGAAACATGTTTGGTATCATTTAGAGTTAGGATTAAAATAGCACTGTGAAAATAACCTTCATTCTAACGCTTAATTTTCACTTGAGAATTTCTATGAAAATAATTTTAAGGGAAGCAGAAGAAAGGAATCTTATTCCCTTGTTTGGTTAATATATAAGATATCTTAAAAAACCATTAATGAGGTTCACAAGTGCCATTTACTAAGTCTATAACTTTTATAAATTATTTCACTTTACTCTTACTTGAACCGAATTAACATTAATATTCTCATTTTACACATGGGGAAAGTTATCCTTAATGATGTCAAATAACTTACTTGAAATAACACAAGTGAATGCTGGATCCAGGATTTTATTTGCCTTTTATACATATTTTGAGTAACAATAAGCTGATGGCAGAATTCCTTGCTCAGTGTCTTAGTGACATAGAAAGCTAACTTGCCCCCTTTTGGAATAACTCTCTCCATAATTTAACTCCCAGGGCACTTATTACTTCTATGAGCCTGAAAACAGTCTATTTTATTACAGATATTACATACTTATCTTAATAGTGTTGGAGAATTTAAGTTTACATCAGGACTTATACCTTTTTATATGTTAATAACATGCTATTTTATACATTGTAGGTAATCAGTAGTGAGTGAATGAATGCTTGCCAGAAAGTTATTATCTTTTGTAAAACATCATAAAGATTTCCCAACACCTTGTTCTTTATATTAGAAGTGACTTTTTAGATTAAGTAAGCAAATGTTGAATCAGTAGCTCACCATTTCAAATCCATAATTTAAAAATTATAGCTTCTCCTTGTTCTTTCTATCACATTAAGACTTCTAAATCTGATCTCCTGGTTTTCCTACTATCCTGTAGGCTTTCATTAATTTTTTTACGAAGTTATTTATTTCCTAATTGCTATTTAATAATGCTTATGCTCAACAATTACCACCACCTCTACAGAGAAAGGTTTCTTTTCATACTTTTCAATATCTTATTTCAGTTCTTCAAAACCCAATTTTAGATTTTCTAACCCCATCTCACTTACCTGTAGGGCTTCCCTTCAAACAAAACTGTCTCTATTTTTGTCTCTATTTCATGTGTAAATATGTCCAGTTTTTCTGTACTTCTAGTTCTTGTCTAAACAAGATTCTGAAATTACTGGAAAGACATAGTCTATCTTATATAAGCATTTAAAAATGACCCAACCCATGGTACGCAGTAGAAGGCTTTTGGTAAACCCTCGGGAAATATTAAGAAAGTACATAAGTACAAAATAGTACAATGATTAATTTCAATTAGAAATTATTTAGGCAAATAAGTGCCAGTGGCCTGGGATTAAGGGCCTTAACTTTTGTCAGTGTTCTGAGTAAACTAGTCATTCTTAGTGCATTTTATTAACATCCTGCACAATCAGCAGATGTTCACTTATCCTGAGTTGACAACAGGCTCATACATATCAGGGTTTATTTGTATAACCATCTTGTCCAACCATATGTATAACCATTTGATCTGTGGGAGTTATTAGTTCACTTAAATTATTCTCAGGATGGTAGACAGCTGAAAGAAAGCTGAGCTTTTATGAAAGTCTTCCAGATGTTGAGCACCAAAAGTTTAGAACTTGAAATTCAAATAGCACATTATACATTATTAGATCTGTTAAGAGCTGCTTTCAAAGACTCTTAAATACTTGTTCTTTTCCTTCTGTCTCCCTAGTATGTTATAGTTCATTTCCCTAAATGGAAATACTTTATTAACACTTTTTATAAGACATCACTTCCATTAATTATTATCCTAAAATATATAATGCATTCACATAAAGTAAAACAGATTCTAAAGTCCTGTCATTTATTATTCACTCATATAAGTCAATAAAACAAGGGTAGTTTTAAAATAAGTGGTTGATATACATATATAAGTCAAATATATATAAATACATGTATATATGAACATATCAAATATATAAGTAGTTTGATACATATAATAGGTATATATATTCCTCTATCAGAATATAGAGAAGTAAGCTATTGAATTATTGTTTCTAAAGTTTGTATATAAAAACAAAATGATTATATTATAATCAGAAATTTTGTCTCATTTATGTAATAAAACTAGATGATGTCTCTAATTGGACAGAGCTGGACATTACTGCACATATCATGGGTTGTGATCCAAGGGAAGCCCCACACCACTTTATATGTTTAGAGGGAAGTTCAGAGAGGACAGGGAGTACAGACAGGTTGATAACTTCCTTCTCTGGTTAAAAAGCCTTGTTTAAGAGAGGACCATATCTATGAACAAATGCAGTTATTAGTTAAAAATAAATAAATCCTGAGCTCATTGCTGCTGACATAGGTCGTTGCTAGGAAGGGGTCCAAGGGAGGGAGAATAGTGAGGGCCACCAAGCACCTTGTCTCCTCACACAGCAGAGGAAGCTAAGAAGATGCAAGAGGAGGGGCATGAAAGGACAGAGGGGAGCTCTGAGTTTTCTTTGGTACATTTTATGCATCCAGTTTGATCACTTAGCCAAGGTTTTCCAGACAAATTGTTTCCTATTTACCTCCAATTGTTTTTCACTCCACCAGGAAATTCTAGCTACCTTCTCCCATGTGTGCAGGTTGTGCCAGCCACCTGTGTGTGAGTTCCCATTATGAAAAACAACCTTACAAAGACTAGCACCACTCATAGAGCTACTTCATATGTTAATGTCTTCCTTGGTACATTGTGTAACTAGTGTGCTTGCTTGGCCTTCTTACATTCTTGTGGATATTCTCATATAATGAATTATTTCCCAGAATATAAAAAGATAATGAATGACATTTATTATTACACAAGTAATAGATGCTCATTCTAAAAGAAAAATTTTATTACCGATAAGGTCACCTGAGGTCTTAAAGATAGATTCTCAAATGAGGACAGCAGTAGGGGTTCCCTTTGGCTTTTATTACTGTTTGGGAGGTTACAAGCCACACCCAGGCAGACATGCATAAAACAGATTTTCAGTGAGTTAGCTGATTGGCAATTTTTTTCATTTCAGGTATGTTAAACTGCTTTGGAGAAGCCAATTTCTTTATTCTTTAATTTATTTTATTGAAATATACTTGATTACAATGTACAGTAAAGGTATTCCATTATATATTTAAAATATTATATAAAAATTCAGTTTTATTTACATAATTTGTGTGTATGTATACACATATATGTACATTCTTTTTCATATTCTTTTTCATTGTGTTTTATCACAGGATATTGAATATAGTTCCCTGTGCTGTGCACTAGGACCTTGTTATTTATCCATTCAATATACAATAGTTTGCATCTGCTATTCCCAAACTCTCAATCTATCTCTCCCTCATGTCTGCTCTGTTCCTCTTCGGCAACAGCAAGTCTGTTCTCCCTGTCTAGGGATCCGTTTCTATTTTGTAGATAAGTTCATTTGCATCCTAATTTAGATTCCACATATAAGTGATATCATATGGTCTTCATCTTTCTCTTTCTGACTTACTTAGTGTGATAATGTTCCTCCCATGTTGCTGAAAATGGCATTATTTCATTTTCTTTTATGGCTAAGTAATATTTCGTTGTGTATGTATACCACATTTTCTTTATCCATCCTCTGTTGATGGACATTTAATTTGCTTCCATGTCTTGGTTACTGTAAACAGTGCTGTATGAGCATTGGGGTGCATGTATCTCTTGGGAATATAGTTTTCTCCAGATGTATGCCCAGGAGTGGGATTATAGGAGCATATAGAAAGTCTATTTTTCAGTTTTTTGAGGAACCTTCATAGTATATTACATAGTGGCTGCACCAGTTTAATTTCCACAATAGTGCAGGAGGGTTCACTTTTGGAAAAGCCAATTTCAAATGTACTTTTATATGCATGTTATGTGGACTTGGACAACAGGTTGGAATCAAAGCTTCAAATCTGTGCAACAAATGACTTCCTACAGGTGGCCTTACTGGGATTAAGAATGGATATTCACATTTCCTGATAGTTTCCTCAAGGAAAATAATAGATCTGGATTAGTATAACTTTTAAGGAGTGCTATTAAGAGCTAGATTGTACCCCTCTAAAATGTATGTGTTAATGTTCTAATCTCCAGCATCTCAGAGTGTGGCTCTTTGGAAACAGGGCCTTTAAAGAAGTGAGTTAAAATAAGGTCATTAGGATGGGCCAGAGTCTAATCTTACTGGTGTCTTTAGAAGAAGAGGACATTTGGACACAAACATACAGAAGAAAGACAATGTGAACACACAGGAAGAAGACAGAAGCCTACCAAAGAGAGAGGTCTGAGAAGAAACCAATCCTGCCAACACCTTGATGTAAAACCTTTGTCCTCCCAAATGTGTGAGAAGACTAATGTCTGTTTTTTAAGCCACTCAGTCTACGGTACCTGGATATGCTGTAACAGACTAACATAAGTATTGTCACTCCAGTCATTGGGATGTGTGAGGCCATACATGCCCTCTATTCAGATGACACAGAAGACTTCCTGGGTCAAGTCAGTTCCCACTGAGGTGCTGAAATGGAGTCTGAGTCATCCATGCCATCACAGCCAAGAAATAAGGAGCTAGGCCTTACATAATGATTTTGAGCTACTGCTGATCTCAGGGAGTTCTGCCACCTGAAGTGTAGGATTACAGACAGGTTTCAGCCTGTATGCAGATGTTACCTGTTAGAGCCCTGCCTGGCTATGGCTCAGCCCTTGTTAATAAGTTTATTACCTTTGCCTCACTACCGATGACAAGGAAACAATTAAAGGTGGATATCATTACACACTGGCAAAGGATTCATAGAGATCTGTGTACCCTGACCCTCATAGTGGTAGAGAATGAAATAGGCTTACCAGAAAATTAATCCCACTGATTCAAACCAAAGTCCCCATCCTACCAAGGAGTTTCTGATCAGGACTGGGATGTTAAATTTAGCATAGCGAATGTGTTTGTAAACTCCCCTCAACTCTGAAAGTTGGAGGAGCAGATAGAACAGACCATCGTAGGAAGAACTCATTGAATACTCTAGGCAGGTATCAAGGAATATCCCTGGTCTTGCCAAGGGGGGACTCTTATAGGCAGCCTGAAGCAGTGTCAGAGGAACTAACAATGTCAAGCAGAGTCGCTCCTGCTAAAGGTCCCTGATCTATCAGGAAAAGAGGATTCGGGAGTGGTGACAGGAATTCAGAAAGTAAGTTTTCTGGATCTTCTAGTCTGCTGGAACCACAGGCACCTGGTTTGTTTCCAGGATATATGGAACTTCAACAGATAGCACATGAAGAAAACAGAAAAATAGGAGAGGGTGCCAAGGAGTTGATCTATTTGTGAGCCACTAGTAGTGGCACTGGTCAAGCCAGGAAACACAACTGCAAATTTTATGCTTGGCCCATCATAGGACTCTACACTGACAGGAGAACAATAGCATTTTATAGCACAGGCAGCTCAAGAAAACCCTGAGCATAGGTGATAGAAGCCTTTTGTGTGGCTGTGAAAAGTGGTTACTGCTAATTAGGGTTAGAGGCAAAACCAGTAGCCTGGCCACAAAAGCAAGTATAGAAAAACATCAAATAGCTCCCATCAACATGTTACCTGAGCGTGGTTTAGAGAGTCGCCCCTTGTGGAAACACTAGGGAATGACATAGTTGTCCTTTTCCTCCTGTGGGCCCTATGTGGGTACTACGGCCCTGCACCTTGTCAAGGTGCAATTTTCACCAAGGCCTCGTAAGCTGGACCAGTATAGTTAGCCTCATAAGCTATACATGTATAATATAGTTAGATAGTCAGAGAATCTATAATGTAGTAAAAATTAAGGCTATCAACTTAGTTTATGTTGGCTCTGGAGGAATACATTATATAGAGCCTATAAAGGGCAAAGTAATCATAGCTGCACAATATTAATCATTTTCCTCTCATAGTTTGCTGGGCAGTATTCTTCTGTAGGTTAAAATGCTTAAGGCACAATGTGATAAATTTTTTTTGTATCAAAGATAAAGCTAATAGGAGTTCCCATCATGGCTCAGTGGTTATCGAATCCGACTAGGAACCATGAGGTTGTGGGTTCGATCCCTGACCTCGCTCAGTGGGTTAAGGATCCAGTGTTGCTGTGAGCCATGGTGTAGTAATTCCCTGCAAGACCCCTCTTACAAAGCTGTCTGTATTAAACATAATTTGGAGCTCACTCAGAGCAAAAATTCTTCAACTAAGGGGTGTTTGTCAAAAGTAATTATAGGCAGGTGTCTTAACCTTACACTGCCTGATGTAATGGAGGATAATAGTTGGTGCCAACTACAGACTAATGAAAAAGATTAAAATTAAAAGCTGAGAAATGAGATGCCCATTATGTTTTTGAAAAGTTATGCCATATTCTGAGAACCTAGAAGTCCATACACATATGTACTTTCCCAGAAAAGATTTGAGAGAACCCTAAGCTCTCACATCACTAACTTTGAAGCTCCATATAAGCACAAAGTAAAGGAAAATGCAGAAGTGTTAACTGCCTTACTGAGGGCTGAAAGCATTCCTGGACAAAAACATAAAGCAAAGATTTGGGGATTTATTGATATTCCTGGCATTTAAGGAAATACACACCTTTCAATCATTGGGTAAGCCAAAATAAAGCCAACAGAGTAGAGATTTCAATGATCCATACATGAAAAAACACTGACTTTACAGAATTATTTCATAAGTTGCTAAATGATAAAACAACTAAAACAAGCAGCAGCAACAGACTTTGGAAAGGGGGAACATCTGATTTCTAGAGTTGCCACACTCTTATTATTTTAAATTTCCATTGTCAACAACAACAAAAAAAATATAGCAATATGCAAAGAAACAACAAAGTGTGGCCCATACATGGGAAAAGCAATCAATAAATAGAAATTGCTCTTAAGGATGTCCAGACATGGGACTTGCTGCACAATTTTAAATCAGCTATTTTAAATATGATTTAAAGAGTTAAAGCAAGTGTAAATAACTGAAGAAGAGTATAAGAAAAATCTAAAAGTGTCTCATCAAATAGAGAATATAATTAAAGAGACAAAATTATATAGAGACAGATATGTATCTATATATATATATGTAACTATATATAATATAGAAATTCCGAATGTGAAATGTGTGATAGCAGAATTTTTTTAAAAAATCACTAGAGAGTCTCAAGAGCATATTTGAACTGGAAAAAGAAAGAATTGGTGAATCCAAATGTAGCCCAATTGAGATTATCCAGTCTGAGAAACAGAAAAAAATAGAATGAAGGAAATTTGATGGAACTTCAAATATACGTAAGCCCCATCAAGAGCACCAGTTTACACAGTGATGGTACAAGAAGGAGAGAAGAAGAGGGAAAAGGGCAGAACTTTTTAAAAAGGAAATTACGTCTCAATAATTTGAGTAAAAAAATCATACAAGTATATGCTCTGATCACAGTGGAATGAATTAGAAATAAATGAAGTCTGGAGTTCCCATTGTGGCCCAGTGGGTTACAAACCGCTCTAGTATCCATGAGGATGTGGGTTTGGTCCCTGGAAGACTCAACACTCATCAATTTCAAACGTAGTAAAAGTGAAAGAAACCAAGACGGTACAGAACTGGCATAGGAATACATCAATAGACTGATGGAAAAGGAGTCCAGAAATAAACCCATACATCCATAACCAACTGATTATTGGCAGGGCTGCTGAGAGAATTCAATGTGCAAAGAAGTCTTTTCAACAAGTGGCACTGGGGTTACTTTATATCCACTTGAAAAAGAGTAAACTTGTATCCCTAATATACATCATATAAGAATGAACTCAGAATTGATTGAAGACTTAAATTTAACAAGAAAAAAACTATACAATTCTTAGTAGAAAATATAAATATTTGTAAACCTTAAATTAAGCAATGGTTCCTTAGATATAACACCTAAAGCACAAGCAATTAAAAAAATAAATAAATTGGACTTTATCAAATTAAAAACAAAATTTGTGCTTCAAAAGACACTCTCAAAAAAATGAAAAGATAGCACAAAGAGCAATAGAAAATATTTGCAAAAAATCTGATGAGTCCATGTTCAGAATATTTTTAAAAACTCAACAATAAAGACATAACTTGATTACAAACAGACATAACTTGATTACAAACAAAATTTGAATAGATATTTCTCCAAAGTTTTTATACAAATGGCCATGGACAGATGCTCAACATCATTAGTCACTAGATAAATTAAAATCAAAACCACAATGAAATATTTCATCCCTAGTAGGAGAGCTATAATCAGTAATGGAAAATAGCAAGTTTTGATGAGGATATAGAGAAACTGGAACTCTGAGACATTGGTGGTAGGGATGTAAAATAGTGGAACAACTTTGGAAAACAGTTTGACAATGCCTTAAAAGGTTAACAAGAACATAACCAAGGAATTCCACCTCTAGATATGAATCCCACAGAAATGAATATATGTTCACACTAAGACTTCTATACAAATGATCATAGCAATATTATTCATAATAACCAAATGTGGAAAGAACTCAAAAGTATACCAACAGATGAATAGATCATTTATATATGCTATACTATACAATGAAATATTATTCATTCATAAAAGGGAGGGAAGTATCAATATGCTACAACATGGTGAACCTTAAAAAACGTACTGCTAAATGAAAGAAACCAAACATAAAAGGCCATGTAGTATATGCTATAATTTACATTAAATTCCAGAATAGGAAAATCCATAGAGATAGAAACTAGATTACTGGTTTCCAGGAGCTAGAGGAAGGAAGAAATGGAGAATGACTGATGATAGCTCTGGGATTTCTTTTTGAGGGAAATGAAAATTTTCTGAATTGTGATGATTATTGCACAAATTTTGGCCTATACTATAAATCTTTGAATGGTTTAAAAGGGTGAATTTTATGATGTTAATTGAATTTACAGTTTTCAAATCTATGAACAAAATTTTATTTTTTATTTATTTATTTATCTTTTTTGCCATTTCTTGGGCCGCTCCCATGGCATATGGAGATTCCCAAGCTAGGGGTCGAATCGGAGCTATAGCCGCTGGCCTATGCCAGAGCCACAGCAACGTGGGATCCGAGCCACGTCTGCCACCTACACCACAGCTCACGGCAATGCCAGATCCCCAACCCACTGAGCGAGGCCAGGGATCGAACCCACAAGCTCATAGTTCCTAGTCGGATTTGTTAACCACTGAGCCACGATGGAAACTCCTACAAACAAGGTTTTAAAAAGCGAAAACAAAAATTACAAGGAATTTATATTTAAACATGGATGTTTATTTTTACTCTTTACTGAAACTCAAAAAAGTACTTTTTAAAAGTTGTAGTTATAAACACAATGGATGAGTTGCATGGTATGTGAATTATATTTTTATAAAGAATTTTTAAAGTATAAACACATGAAAATAAAGAAAACAAGGAGTTCCCGTTGTGGTGCAGCAGAAATGAATTTGAGTAGGAACCATGAAGTTGTGGGTTTGATCTCTGGCCTTGCTCAGCAGGCTAAGGATCCATCGTGTAGTGTAGGTTGCAGACACACCTCAGATCTGGCATTGCTATGGCTGTGGCATAGGCCAGCAGCAGCTCCAATTAGACCCCTAGCCTAGGAACCTCCATATGCCATGGGTATGGCCCTAAAAAGCATAAAGAAAGACAGACACACAGACAGACAGAAAAAAAGAAAGGAAGGAAAAGTGATATAAATGGACAAGCTTTGTTGACAAATCTTCAAAGGTTAGAGAGCTGGCAAAAGAGAGAAAACTAAGTTAACAGTTAAAAAAAAAAAAAAAAAAAAAAAACCTGAAAGTTAAGAGCTTTCAGAAGGCAATGTAAAGAGAAGCAAATTAATCCATACTACAAAATCTAGAAAATGATAAAGAATAGGGATGACTTACCCCAGAAGGCATACGTGGAACTGTGGCATTGAAAATAAGGTAGTATGGGAGTCCCTGTTGTGGCTCAGCAGTAACAAAACTGACCAGTAGCCACAACGACAGTGTTTGATCCTTGGCCTCACTCATTGCTATGAGCTGTGGTGTAGGTTGCCATTGCCGTTCACATCTTGAGTTGCTGTGACTGTGGCATAGGCCATTGGTGGCTACAGCTCTGACTTGACCCCTAGCCTGCGAACTTCCATATGCCATGAGTATAGCCCTAAAAAGAGCCCCAAAAAACAAAAAACCCACAAAATACTTATTTAAAAAAAGAAGGTAATTTGTTAGATATCTTTATGAAGGTTAGAGTTTCAAGTTCCCTTTTATCCCTAGCGGAGACCAGCATTTATCCTTCAGAGAAACTGAACTGACAGTTTCCAGATATAAGTCATACAGTGAGTGTGCATGAGGAACTCTACCAAAAACAGGGAGATTCGAAGACATTCTCCAGATAAGCTCCCAAATGGCTGACATGCTGGCTACCTATCTTCAGACAAAAGATTAGCAATATTTCTTCTGGAAAACCTCCTAGAATAAGAAAGAATACTTGCTGTTACATATATCTAGGTATCCCACTGTTATGATTAATTTTATGTGTCAATTCTGCTGGGCCACTGTTAGTCAAACATTATTCTGGGTCTTTCTATCAGAATGTTTTAGATGAAACTAAGTTTAAATTGGTAGACTAATTTAAATACAGATTTTCCACCATAATGGTGGGCCTCATGCAATCAGTTGAAGGCTTGAAGAGAACCAAAGGCTGACTTCCCAAGAGGGAATTGTGCCAGCAGAAGGCCTTTAGACTTGAACTGCACCACTGTTCAGTACCTAAGTTCTTCCCTAAGTTCTCAAGCCTGCCCATTTTGGACTTGCTAGCCTCCAAAATCTGATGAGTAAATTCCTTGAAATGAATCTCTCTCTCTCTTTCTCTCCCTGTATGGTGCTATATACATACCTTCTATTGATTCTGTTTCTCCAGAGTACTTTGACAATATACCTACAAAGAAAAGCCCAGCTTACCATCCTATCCATTACATTGAGGTCTATCATTCCCATATATGAACATAGTTCTGATTTTAATAATTCTTCAAGACAAATAAACACATTTGAGGAAAATTTGTGAGATCAAATCAAAGAGATCAGAGGATTTCAGAAGAGAAAATTACAATGCAAAAATAGGAAAAGTTTTATAAGTTAGAATTAACCCCTGTAGTAATAAGATAATCTTTCCATTACAGAAGAAGAATAAAAAAGAGTAGATAAAAAGAATGTTTTCTGAAATTAAAAATATGATAACTAGAATTTTAAAATCCAGTAAGTTATCTAAAGCTATTATTAGAAAATCTTCCAGAAATACTCATAAAGAAAGCTGGGAAATAGGAAATCAAATGGGTGATAAACAGATTTGCAGACGTGACATTTCTCAAAAATTAACCTTAGGAGCACCACATTCATTCTCATGATGGTAATGAAATTTGTACATTAAAATGGACAGTGTATCAGGAAGATTACATAGAATCCAGGAGAGAGGATCCAACACAGGATTCAACCAAAGAATCTTCCTAGGATCTAAATGACTAAGGAACAGATGTGTACTTGGACAAGAAAACAGTCCAGGTAGGGACAGAACAGTCTTCCCAGAAGGAGATTTTAAGCCAAAGATTTTTTAAAATGTATTATTATTTTATAAGAAGTGTGTAAGCATTCCATAGGAGAATTTTAGAGAGTTTATGACAAGTTTAAAGAAAATTCAGCACATAAAATAATATGTATAGAAAATTAAGATTACTATGGAATTAGCATACATCAACACAAAACATCAGATAATCCAATGCAACTCAGTAGACACATGGTATGAAGAAACTATTTACAGAATTATAAACAACAAGGGGCTATTGCACATAAAAGACATTAGTATAAATTAAAGAATTTGTAATTAGGGAAATTAAAATATAGCAAGAGTAAGACATGCTAGCAGTCTGGTAATACCAAGTGTAATAAAGGATGTTGACCCAAAGAAATGGATACTGGTTGTAGGACTATAAATTTGCCCAAATATTTGGAGAGCAATTAGGCAATATGGATTAAAATTGATTTGCATAGTCTTGAACTCAGGAATTAAATGCTAAAGACATTTTCACATAGTTGCATATGGACATATGAGCAAAAGTATTTACTACAGTCATAAAAACATAACGCATTTTTTTGGATACATACAATATTGTTGAAAGCATAAAAACAGATCTGGCATGATAAACACTAAATTCAGGATCAAGGTTAATTGGGAAGAGAGGGAAGGGAATGGAATTATGTCAACTGAATCTGTGAATGCTGCTCTAAAGCAAAAGTAGCCATATGTAGCTCTGTTTTAGTTTGATTTTTAAAACTGGGTAGCTACATGGTTGTTTATGAATATTATTCTCTATACTTTTAAATATGTTATAAATATTTCTTAATTTTAAAAAATGGATAAGTATATGATGAAGAAATTAATATTTATATTAATTGTAATCTGAAAAGTATGAATATGGAAAGAAAAAGTAGGGTGAGATTGAAGTGGGAAGAATGAACTCATGAAATATTACCCAGATCAGCAAGCATGAACATCTGTGTTTCATACCAACAGGAGAACACAGCGTGGAAAGCAAGAGGAAATGATTCCAGGTCTTAAGTGTTGAAGTGAGCCTTATGATGAGACAAACTGGTTTCTTCTCAACAATGCCTGTGGTGAGTGGTGAGAACTTCCCCTGGCTTTGCACTTCAGTAAAGAGCTTAGTATTAAATTCAGTGTGATATCCCACCACAGTTTCCTCATCTGTAAAAAATTAGGTGAGCTTTTATGAAGAGAACTATGGCTTCCACCTCTACAATACATAGGATTACTTTTGGTTTCTGATTGCAGTGTTTTATTCTTAAAATTAAAATAGCTAAATAAAATATCTTCCCCCACCCAAACTACTATAGCATTTTACCTTTCATGCATCTTGGACCAGCATCTTTATAGACTTGTCCTTTTAAAATGTCCTGGTCTCCTTCATTTTCAAGCACTTCCTTTAATTGTTTTTTTTTTCCACCCTAAGCAAAATCCATTTTTCCTTGGCTTTGGCCTAAATATTTGTTCAAGTGCATTTCATTCCTTAACAAGAACAATTTCCAGGAGTGTCCTGGAAAAAAATGTAAAAAATGGGGTCAAAATGTGATACTACTAATTATCACAGCTAAAATTGATTTAAATTTTCTGATCCACATGTAAAAGACAATCCATGTAACAGGTATTTCCCATTTCAAAAGTAAAATAAGAATTAGAAAAATAAATATCCTAATAATTTATTTGATTCAAAAGAAAAATAAAATCATTTAAATACCAAATAACTTCAACACCAGTATCAGAAGTATCTTTTACAATTGAAGTATTATTCAGGAACAGACCATTTGGCTCAGGAGAGCCAAACTGGGTAACATGAGAAAAACTCTTAACAGAGTTTGTCCTAGTCAAAGTTTCATTTTAATAACTGCTTTAAGTTAAACATTTACAAAATAAACTATGTTATTCCAGTAGTGCTCCTTTAGTGTGTGTGTGTATAGTATATACTAAAGTATATAAATATTTTTTAATTTAGCTATATTAAATGCTAGTATATGTATCTATCAACCTTAAGATTTTTCTTAGAATTTTCCATCTTCAGTGTTGTGCACTTTGGAAATCAAGAGTAAAGAAGCAAGTAAAAAATGAGGACATATAAACTAATAGGACACCTTATTTGAAAGGATAAATGGAGTCTTTGAATAGAGGCTAAACCCCTTTGCTTTGGTAATCATGAGGAAAAGATACAAGTTTAATACATAATTCCATTCTTTCAGATAATGTAATCTTAGTGCAACCAATTCCATCTTCCTTCTCTTCCTCTTTTAAACATGTGTCCAATAGCAACATTAAACACCTCACTGTAAAAGTTGTGAATCATTAGGTAAATGAAGGAAAGAGAAGCACAAGTGTAAGTTGATGCAAAATGAGCAAAGCAGTGAATTGTCAAGCAAAGAAAAACAAGAAATACTCTATACTGCTGAATATCAGATCAACTCAGCCTCAGAGAATATTGACCCTCAGGCAACCCTGAGCAGGAACTTGGAAAGACAGATAGTATGGTTGCCTAGAACACTCAGATGACTTCAAGAGTTGGCAGCCTGTTAAGTGACCTAATACCAATTTTCGTTATATTCTAAGAGGTCTAACCCTTTAGACAAAATAAAAGACCAGGAATCTCTGGGCCATGACAATCCTTCATAAGGATGTTAACCACTATCTTTTGTTTCAGAGCAGAACCCGCCCAGAGCCTGGTAATACAAAGGAAATATTGAAAACGAACATCGGACAGTCAGCCATGTGATCTATAGCTGCACTGTCCAGTACATTAGCCACTAGCTATGAATGAATTTAAATGTTTTAAAAATAAGTAAAATCAAAGATGCAGTTCCTCAGTAGCACTTGCTACATTCGGGTCCTCAGTGGCCAACATACAAGATAGCACAGATGTAGGACATTTCCATCATCTGGGCAGTTCTAAGCCAGAGTCTTGCTATTCAAAGTGTGACCATGAGTCAACAGCATTGGTATCCACAGTTTTTAGAAATGCAGAAATTTGGGTCATGTGATCTGTATGCACATTAAAAGTATAAAGAGTTCTGGTCTATAGCTCATTCCAGGACTCCAGTCATTAAAAGATAACTAGAATACAAGTCAGAAGCGTGAGATGGTAGATTGTATAACAACTATCTAAATGGAGTTCCCGTTGTGGTTCAGTGGTTAATGAATCCGACTGGTATCCATGAGGATGCAGGTTCGATCCCTGGCCTCATTCTGTGAGTTAAGGATACAGAATTGCCATGTGCTGTGGTATAGGCTGGCAGCTACAGCTCTGATTCGACACCTAGCCTGGGAAATCCCATGTGCTGTGGGTGCGGCCCTAAAGAGACAAAAGACAAAAAAGAAAAAAAAGAAAAAATAAAGAACTATCCATGAGCCCACTTTTGTCCCAGGTTCATCCAAATAACCTTGGATGCATAACCTCTTCTTGTGGAGCTGAGATGACTAATATTCTATTTTGATCAAGACTGGGTAGTTAGCAAATATACCCGCAAACAAAGAACAATAACAAATAACAAATTCAAATAGTACTTACTATTTGCTTGACACTTTTTGCTGGGCAGTTAGTCATTTTCTAAATTATTCCACTTAAGTGACCTTCAAACACTTTTACTAATGATATAATTTAGCCTCAACAAGTGTAAAAATCATGCCCATGATCACACAGCTAATAAGTGGCAGAGCCAAATTTGAAGAAAAGAAAAAAAAAATGGTTTATTTTTCTTAATCAACAGAAAATTAAGAAATATATGCTGTTATTTTTTGTTTCAAGGCTTAGAATTTCTAACAGTAATTACTACTGTGGCGGATATTAAATAAACCTTATTTCAGAGTCTGCTAAGAGGATATGACTAAGATTTTGTGCCCAGGCTCAGCAGTGGTGAAAAGAAATATTTATAATTTCCTTAAAAGCTTTTAGTCTTTTGGAAAGGCTCTAATCTATATTAGCAGAGATTGTACCCTTGAAGTGACACTCAGTTTTATCCTCGGTGCATTTGGAAATCTGAATTTCAGATTCTCTCAGCCTTACTTAACAGAGGGCCACTTTTCTGCATGCATTTTTTTTTTTTTTTTTTTTTTTTTTTTGTCTTTTGTCTTCTGTTGTTGTTGTTGTTGTTGTTGTTGCTATCTCTTGGGCCGCTTCCACGGCATATGGAGGTTCCCAGGCTAGGGGTCAAATCGGAGATGTAGCCACCGGCCTACGCCAGAGCCACAACAACGCGGGATCCGAGCCGCGTCTGCAACCTACACCACAGCTCACGGCAACGCCTGATCGTTAACCCACTGAGCAAGGGCAGGGACCGAACCCGCAACCTCATGGTTCCTAATCGGATTCGTTAACCACTGCGCCACGACGGGAACTCCTGCATGCATTATTAACTTTAACGCCTACTCTTGTTTCCCCAAAATCAGAGAGCACTGTGATCTCCTATTAGCTATGAGAGCTAACTGCAAAGTTCTTAGTAACATAGGCAAAACTGAGTGTTCTACTAGTGAGTATATCAAGACAGCACTTTAGAAAACATGGTTTGAACAATTGTTATACTGACCAGCATAAGCAGTGGCTTGTCCACTTGGTTTGTTGCTAAAGACTACCCTTAACACAAGTTAAAGTACATGAATTCTTTCAATCACCAGCAGCAGAAAAAGCTGGTCTTTTATAAGTGTGTTTTTTCATTTTTAAGCAGGTAATGCAAGCAACTGTTTTCTTAGTGATTTTAAAGAAAATAGAAGCCTATAGATTAAAAAGAAAATTTAATGACGATTACCCAACAAATTCTCATTAAATATAGAGTAGTTCCATTTACAGTTATTTGATGTCAACTATTTATTTTTTTATTTACCAGTTTGCCCTATCTTAAACTTTTTGAACACATAGTTCATAAATTCTAAGTTGGTGTTAGATAGGTATTATATATATGTATATGTTAGATATGTATTTAAATATTTTGCAGTTATCTATTTAATATTTAAATATAAATTACACTTTTTTAACAACAAAATGATTTGATAAGTGATTATAGCACGCAATATTTTCACACTGTGTGGTGGAAACTAAATTTCAGAAACAATCTTGTGTTTATTTAAGGCAATCAAGTTTGTTGACGAGTTTGGAGAATTGAATAGGGTAAATTATCTTTAATCTAAAAAAATAGAAGTTTAAATAATTAATGGACTTTCATGTGGATAAATTTTGTGTAGCATCATAATGCAGATCTAGCATCAGTAAATAAATAATGGTGAGGATAAATTCTAAAGCATTAATTTCTAAAAATTATGCTTTTAAAAATATTAAACATAGGAAAAAATTAAGATGTTGGGTTGTAGGTCACCTACCAACCTCTTGGGGGAGCTCATTTCATTCCATCAGGGAGAAATGCTGTCAGTCGATCAAGGGAAAATTGAAGTTCTGAAAGATTTCCAGTTGCTATGCTAGTGGGTGAAGTTTTAGGAGCCATATCAATGGAGGTCTCAGTGTTCTTCCTTCTTGTAGTTTTTGTTCCTTTCCTCTCCTGCTGCAGTTATGATAAGGTGGCCTGAAGATTACTTCTGCCTGCATGGGTTCTTACATTTGGACAGTAAGCCAATGGTCATAATACAGAAGCCTGATGCACTGGAAATTAGGTTAGGCAAACATAGCTGCAGACCTAAAGAAAAAGATGTCCATGGGCATCATGGTTTTCAAGGGAACTAGCATGGAGGATATTTCACCGGCTAACCTCTTATTTGGGCCTTAAGATAAAGGCAAAGAATAGCTGTCCTGGTTTGTTTGTTTACTTATTTATTTATTTATATTATTTGGCAATATGAAACATTGACAGGATATCTTGTCAATATTCAAATAGTAATGAATTAAAATATTTTCTTTTATATTAGTTCCTCATAGTCTGTTAACTTCTTATGAAGGCACAATGTAGTTATTCAACAAATATTCAAAATAAATTTTATAACTAACTTACCTTAGGCAACATATTTAGCAGCTCAGAACAAAGCATTATGAGTGTTACTCCTCATCACTTTGCTTCACACACATATGGCCGCTACAAATATAAAGTCATTGTATATTGTGTTTTCTTCCCATTTATATATGATAGTACCATTCCAAAGTGTTTGCCTTGGCAAAGTGTAGAAATTTACGTGAATTCATTTCTAAAATAATCACCTGAAATTATTAATTGTTGATTATATTCTCTGAAGAGTTGATTAATTCATTTATTAACTCATCCTATGATTCATTTAGCCAAAGTTTGACAGATAATTAAATAAAGTAACTATGTTAAAAACATTTTTTAAACATTGCAACCATTTTCTCTGTTGCTTTTCAATTGCATGTCTGTCAAATTGAGCCAGACATTGTTGAGTTGGTTGTTCTTTGACAATGCAAGAAGTTCCTTGTTTTTAACAGCAGACCATCCACTAGAACACATTTAAATTCTCATTAGGTAATTTGACAGTGAAAAAATAGAAGGCAAGAGAGTGACAGGTGTGAGAAAATAAAAGACATTTACAATAATGTAGAACAATAATAAGACTTCTTAGCGGTGCCTACTTTGCACCAAGCATGCAATAATTTTACATGCACTGACTTATTTAATTTTCATAACTACTAAAGAAAGAAACTATTATGAGCATCGTCATTTTCAGTTGAGGACAAAATCAGGTCATTAGTATATGACAGTATTGGACTCAAACCCTTGTCTCACAACATCATATACATACTCTTGAAAGAAACCTATTACTTTTATGCAATCGGTAATGTGGTTAATAGTATTTTAAACAAATCTGGATACTTTCAAGATGGGAAATAAATGGAGCAAAAATCTATGTAAATACAACCTTAATAGTGCAGAAAATATTACAAGCTATCCAATGAAGGTATTACTAAGAGTTAGGTATTCATGTTTTTAGGAAAAGGTTAATTGGATTTCCACTTCCAATTAGGATGCAGATGTACACAAAAGAACTTACTCCTATGGTAGCAGCAAGCAAAAGTAGGTATTATGCTAAACTGTGTAATTTTTATGAGGCTGTTGAAGAGCAGTGGACACTAAAAATGTCTTAATGAACTAAATTCCAGAGAGAGAGATGAGTCTTTCGTAGTTTATCAAAGTGCCACTTCTACACCTGGGGTCAAGAGCATAATGTGGGAAGAGGTAAATGGGAAAGTAGGCTATCATTGAGAGAAAACCCTTTAGAGACATTGTAAAATCAGTCAGATACGAGTGGAAGATAGAACATCAGTAACAAAATATTTAAATATCTTAGCTTGAGATCAAGACCCTCGCCAAAATGGGTATAGAGGGAACATTCCTGAATATAATCAAAGCCATTTATGATAAACCCACAGCAAATATAATACTCAATGGGGAAAAAACTGAAAGCCTTCTCACTCAAATCTGGAACAAGACAGGGATGCCCACTCTCACCACTGCTCTTCAACATAGTTTTGGAAGTCTTAGCCACAGCAATTAGACAAACAAAAGAAATAAAAGGCATCCATATAGGAAGAGAAGAGATCAAACTGTCACTGTATGCAGATGACATGATACTATACACAGAAAACCCTAAGGACTCAACCCCAAAACTCCTTGAACTGATTAATTAATTCAGCAAAGTGGCAGGATATAAGATTAACATTCAGAAGTCAGTCGCATTTCTGTATACCAGCAATGAAACATTAGAAAAGGAATACAAAAATACGATACCTTTTAAAATTGCACCTCACAAAATCAAATACCTCGGAATACACCTGACCAAAGAGGTAAAGGACCTATATGCCGAGAACTATAAAACTTTAATCAAAGAAATCAAAGAAGATGTAAAGAAATGGAAAGATATTCCATGTTCCTGGATTGGAAAAGTCAATATTGTAAAAATGGCCATACTACCCAAAGCAATCTACAGATTCAATGCAATCCCTATCAAATGACCCATGACATTTTTCACAGAACTAGAACAAACAATCCAAACATTTATATGGAACAACAAAAGACCCAGAATCGCCAAAGCAATCCTGAGAAACAAAAACCAAGCAGGAGGCATAACTCTCCCAGACTTCAAGAAATACTACAAAGCCACAGTCATCAAAACAGTGTGGTATTGGTACGTAAACAGACAGACAGACCAATGGAACAGAATAGAGAATCCGGAAATAAACCTGGACACCTATGGTCAATTAATCTTTGACAAGGGAGGCAAGAACATAAAATGGGAAAAGGAAAGTCTATTCAGCAAGCATTGCTGGGAAACCTGGACAGCTGCATGCAAAGCAATGAAACTAGAACACACCCTCATACCATGCACAAAAATAAACTCCAAATGGCTGAAAGACTTAAATATATGACAGGACACCATCAAACTCCTAGAAGAAAACATAGGCAAAACACTCTCTGACATCAACATCATGAATATTTTCTCAGGTCAGTCTCCCAAAGCAATAGAAATTAGAGCAAAAATAAACCCATGGGACCTCATCAAACTGAAAAGCTTTTGCACAGCAAAGGAAACCCAAAAGAAAACAAAAAGACAACTTACAGAATGGGAGAAAACAGTTTCAAATGATGCAACTGACAAGGGCTTAATCTCTAGAATATATAAACAATTTATACAACTCAACAGCAAAAAAACCAATCAATCAATGGAAAAATGGGCAAATGACCTGAATAGACATTTCTCCAAAGAAGATATACAGATGGCCAACAAACACATGAAAAAATGCTCAACATCGCTGATTATAAGAGAAATGCAAATCAAAACTACCATGAGATACCACCTCACACCAGTCAGAATGGCCATCATTAATAAATCCACAAATAACAAGTGCTAGAGGGGCTGTGGAGAAAAGGGAACCCTCCTGCACTGCTGGTGGGAATGTAAACTGGTACAGCCACTATGGAGAACAGTTTGGAGATACCTTAGAAATCTATACATAGAACTTCCATATGACCCTGCAATCCCACTCTTGGGCATCTATCCGGACAAAAGTCTACTTAAAAGAGACACATGCACCCGCATGTTCATTGCAGCACTATTCACAATAGCCAGGACATGGAAACAACCCAAATGTCCATCGACAGATGATTGGATTCGGAAGAGGTGGTATATATATATATACACAATGGAATACTACTCAGCCATAAAAAAGGAAGACATCATGCCATTTGCAGCAACATGGATGGAACTAGAGACTCTCATACTGAGTGAAATGAGCCAGAAAGACAAAGACAAATACCATATGATATCACTTATAACTGGAATCTAATATCCAGCACAAATGAACATCTCCTCAGAAGAGAAAATTATGGACTTGGAGAAGAGACTTGTGGTTGCCTGATGGGAGGGGGAGGGAGTGGAGGGATTGGGAGCTTGGGCTTATCAGACACAACTTAGAATAGATTTACAAGGAGATCCTGCTGAATAGCATTGAGAACTATGTCTAGATACTCATGTTGCAACAGAAGAAAGGGTGGGGGAAAAAACTGTAATTGCAATGTATACATGTAAGGATAACCTGACCCCCTTGCTGTACAGTGGGAAAATAAAATAAAAAAAAATTAACACTGGGTAAAAAAAAATAAATAAATAAAATAAATAAATAAGTATCTTAGCTTGACAGTCCTCTCACTTCCCTGTGCAGAATATTGCTGAACAAAGGCAAAGGAGGTAAGAATGAAAAGCAGAAAATCTTCAGCAGCTTGTGCAGCTATATAGGGCTTAATATTTCAGGGATCAGGTAGAGAAGAATCCAAAAATGAACCAAAACTGCCTTAAATTGCAATCTAAGCCACTTCCAGCTCAAACTCTGACAAGAAAAAAGAGATTATCTAAAGAGTAAAAATAGCCTTAATCCAATTTGAAACCACAGCTGAGTACAGTCAGTTTATGGTAACAAACCACACAAGTTCAACCTCTTCATGAAACCTGAAAGATCATTCCCTTTTACCAGTTGTCTGCTGAGAGAGGAATCCTATTTGAAGTTCCTAGGAAAAACAGTGATACAAGGCAGCAACAACAAAATATATTAGAGTTAAATCTCTACTTTATTTAATGTAAGTGCCCATCTTAAATCTTTTTTTAAAAAAAGAAGCAAAGAAGCAGGGACTGTTATCATAATTAAGAGAAAAGATAGCCAATAGAAGCAGAGTCACAGATGACCCAGATACTGTAATGAGCAGGAAAGGTTTAAAAGGCTGTTGATAACTATGTTAAGAATTGCAAAAAACAAAAACAGAAAACTAAAAAAATAGATGGAGAGAAGAAATGGAAAATTATGGTATGAAAAGGAATATAGTATGAGAAAGAATAAAATCTAAAACAAATATATTACATATTAAATGTAAAATTCATTTAGGAGTTCCCATTGTGGCTCAACAGTAATGAACCTGACTGGTATCCAAAAGGATACTTCTTCAAATCCTGACCTTGCTCAGGGGGTTGAGTATCCAGCATTGCTGTGAGCTGTGGTGTAAGTCACAGACAGAGCTTGGATCCTGCATTGCTGTGGCCGTGGCGTAGGCTGGCAGCTGCAGCTCTGATTCAACCTCTAGCCTGGGAACTTTCATATGCTGCATGTGTGACCCTAAAAATAATAATAATTATTATTATTATTATTTAAAGTAAGAAACCTAAAGTGGTATAAATCAATTCCCCTTTATCTATCCTTTGTAATAATTTTGGATACAATTCAGACACAGCAAAAGAAAGGGTTAATTATCCATATACAGATTAATAGAAATTATCCAAATTGAAGAGCAGTGACAAAAATAAAACAATGAATAGACAAGCAGTGCTATAGAAAAACATCAGATGTCTAACCTATTTATATGAGGAGTAAAAAGAAAAGAGGGGTTCTCTTTTGGCACAGTGGAAACGAATCCAACGAGGAACCATGAGGATGTAGGTTCAATCCCTGGCCTTGCTCAGTGGGTTAAGGATCCGGCATTGCTGTGAGCTGTGGTGTAGGTCACAGACACAGCTTAGATCTGATGTTGCTGTGGCTGTGGTGTAGGCCGGCTGCTGTAGCTCTGATTTGACCCCTAGCCTGAGAACTTCCCTATCCCACAAATGTGACCATTAGAAAAAAAGGAAGGAAGGAAGGAAAGAAGGAAGGAAGGAAGGAAGGAAAATAATCTGGCATAGCCATAACAATCTAAAAAACAAAAAATAGCTTCTTGAGTACTTTCACTACTTGGTTTCAAGATAATGAACCGTATCATAAGATAGACTTACTTTCCAATGCTTACTAACAACATAGTATTGACAAGAAAGATAGCAAATAGATCAATAAAAAAACAGAATCATAGGAACCAATGCAATTCATTGGAGAAACAAAGTCTTTGAAATAGGTGCCTTAGCATACTAGGCACCCTGTTGGTCTCATAAGAAGTCTTTGCAATAAATGGTGTTGAAACAAGTGAAACAATGAACACTGACACAAATTCACACTATTCAAAAAGTTAATTCCAAAAGGATCATGAACCCGAACAAAGAAAATTAAACTGTAAAGCTACTAAAAGCTACATAAAAGGAAAATATTTTCTTGACGATGGGATAGACAAATATTTCTTATACTAACAAAAAGTTCCAACTACAAAAGAAAGAAATAAAAAATGAAATACAGTTCATAAAAAAAAAAAAACCCACCAGTTAAGAAAAGGAAAGGAAAAGCCACAGACTAGGAGAAAATATAAAATGTAACTCTAACAAAAGGCTTGTATCTAAATTACACAAAAGAATGCCTAAAACTCAATTATATAGAGCAGACAATCCAAATAAAACTGAAAGAACACAAACAGACATTTCCTAAAAGAAGATACCTGGATGGCTAATAAGTACACAAAAAATGCTCCATATCATTAGACTCAGTGAGGCTCAAATTTGTTACACAATGACTTGCTGCTTCACATCCACTAAAATGAAAACGGTAAAAAAGCTAGACAATACCCATTGTTATTAACGAGATGAAGTTGCAGGAGTTCTCAACATCTTTCTAAAGTGCAACTACTTTGGAAAACTAATAGGCAGTTTCATTTAAAGTTTAATATACATCATGTTCCAGAAGTTCCTCTTCTAGTATAAACACAAGGGATATGAAAGCATGAGAGGACAAAAAAAAAAAAAAAATACAAAAAAGTTCATAGCAGGAAATACCTGACCACAGAAGAATGGATAATCAGCTAAGTAAGATACTCTCTTCAGCAGTAAGAACAAACCGTTTATGTACACAGAGCGTGGAGGAATCTTAAATATTTTATGTCGACTAAAGCAATGCAGAAATAAAAATATATCTGCATTATTCCATTTAAATCAAATTCTATAAAAAGCAAAATTTAGCTGTGCTGGAGTTTCTGTTGTGGTTCAGCAGGTTACAAACCTGATTAGTATCTATGAGGATGCAGGTTTGATCCCTGGCCTTGTTCATTGAGCTAGGGGTCCAGCGTTGCCTTGAGCTGTGGTGTAGTTTGCAGACACAGCTTGTACCCTGTGTTGCTGTGGCTGTGGTGTAGGGGGGTAGCTGTAGCTCTGATTTGACCTCTAGCCTGGAATTTCCACATGCCACAGGTGCAGCCCTAAAAAAAGCAAAGAAAAAAATTTACACTGACAGAAATTCAAGTAGTTTTTGCTCCAGAAGAGTTTTGAGGATTGACTGAGAAGAAGCATGATGTTGGGTTTATTTTAATGGAAATAACTGAAATCCCATTTGAAATCAAACTAGAGATGTCTAGTACATAGTAGGATGTATGAGTTTAAACTCAAGAGACAGATCTGGAAGGTACAAAATTTGGGCATACTAGAAAATGGATGATAGTAAAGTAATGGGGCTGAGCAAGAGTACAGAGTTAGTATAAATAAGAAAATTCTAATGCCTGATCAGTGGGGCACTATAATAGAGCCAAGAAGATGAGGCAGAATCAACAATGGAGGGTGAAAAGGGACAACCAGTGAATTAAAAGAAACCCAGAGAAGTAATTATCCTGAAATAAAATGTCTCAAGAAAGAAAATGTGCTTTTGCATGCTACTGAGAGACCAAGTTAGAAGATGCATATTATGTTTAGAGATCTGTAATTAAGATGAAAGTGATAGGGATCTCAATGAAATGATATAAAGGAAATCAATGAGATTTTCAATAAGATGAATTAAAGGTAACTTAAGAAAGATTGGTATGAAAGGAAGCATAAGCACAGCCTAGTTCTTGTTTTTCCTGGTTTTATTGAAATATAATTGATGTACAACACTGCATAAGGTTAAGATGTCCAGCATAATGACTTAACATTAATATATTTTGAAATGATTACCACAATAGGTTTAATTACATACATCATTTCATGAATATACAGAAAAGAGAAAAAAAAATTTCTTTCTTCTGGCAATTCTTAAAATCTGCTTCTTCACAACTTTCAAATATGCCAGATAGCAGTGTCAACTATAGTCACTGTGCTGCAAGTTATGTTCTCAGTAATTATTTAACTAAGTTTGTAAAACTGGAAGTTTGTAACTTTGACCACCTTCACTCAATTACCCTTCTCCCCAACTTCCATCACTGTTTACAGCAAAGTTCATCTCATTTCTATGAGCTTGTTTTGGTTTTGTTTTCATTGTTTTTAGATTCCACACATAAGTGGTGATCATACAGTATTTCTCTTTCTCTGACGTATTTCCTTATTTCACTTATCATAGAGCCTTCGAAGTCCATCCATGTTGTTGCAAATGGCAGAATTTCCTTCTTTTTTGGCTAAAAACATCCCATTGTATGCACATGCTACAGCTTCCTTACGCATTCATTCTTCAGTGAACACTTAGGTTGTTGCCTTGTGTTGGTTATTGTAAATGCTTCAAAAAACATGAGGTACAGGTGTGACTGTTAACAGTGTTTTTGTTTCCTTCTATTATATTCCCAGAAGTGGAATTATTGGACAGTATGGTAGTTTCATTTTTTAATTCCTTGATTAAAATCCACACTGTTTTCCATAGTGGCAGTACTGATCTACAATCCAACTTTTTTCCAAATCCTCATCATTTGTTATTTCTTGTCTTTTTGCTGATAGTTTTGCTAACAGGCAGGAATAATATCTCACTGTGGATTTGATTTGCATTTTCTTGGTGATTAGTGGTTTTGAGCACTGTTTCATGTATTTGTTGGCCATTTGGAAGTCTTGGGAAAATGTCTGTTTAGCTCCTCTGCTCATAAAAAATGAGCAAAAAATATTATATATGAAATAATCAGGTAGTTTGCTATTGAGTTTATGAGTTTTTTATGTAGTATGGATTCTAACCACCTATCAGAAATAAGAATTTGCAATCTAGTGTGTTACCTATTACTATTTACTTTGCTATGCAGAAACTTTTTAGTTTGATGTACTCATGCTCATTTACTTTTTATTATGTTGCCTGTGCTTTTTATGTGTCACATCCGAAAAATAGTTGCCAAAACCCATGTTAAGAAGCTTTTTTGCTACGTTTTCTTTTCACAGTTTTATGGTTTTCAGATCTACATTTAAGTCTTTAGTCCATTTCAAGCTAATTTGGGGGAGCAGTGTTAAGTTAGGAGTCTAGTTTTATTCTTTTATGTGTGATTATCCAAATTTTTCTGCACCATTTATTGAACAATCTTTTCCACATTGAGTATTCTTAGTCCCTTTTCAAATATTAGTTGAACAGATATATTTTTGGGCCTCTAGATTCTGTGCATGTATGCACATATAAATTTCCCTGCATATAGGTACATATATATGCACAGATATATTTCTGGGCTGTAGATTCTGTTCCACTGGTTTGTGTGTCTATTTTTATGTCAGTGATGTACTATTTTGATTACTGTATCTTTGTAATACAGCTTGAAATCAGGAACTGTGATACCTCTTGCTTTGTTGTTCTTCTTTAGGATTGCTTTTTGTGGTTCTGTGTAAATTTCAAAATTGTTTTTTCTACTTCTGTAAAAAAAAAAATGCCATTGGAATCTTGATAGGGATTGCATTGAATCTATAAATGGCTTTGAGTAGTATGGATATTTTAATATCAGTTCTTCCAATCAATGAAAATGGAAAATCTTTCCACTTATTTGTATCTTCAATTTCCTTCATCAATCTTATAGTTTTCAGTATAGAGATCTTTCACGTCTTGGTTAAATTTATTCCTAAGTATTTTATTTTTTATGATGAGTTTACAGATGAGATTATTTACTTTTCAGATAATTCATTGTTAGTGTATAAAAATTCTACTTGTTTTTACAGAATTCCCATTGTGGCTCAGTGGAAACAAATCTGACTAGCATCCATGAGGACGCAGATTCAATCTCTAGACCTGCTCAGTGGGTTAAGGATGCTGCATTGCCATGAACTGTGGTGTTGATCACAGATGCTGGCTCGATCTGGCATTGCTGTGGCTGTGGTGTAAGCTGGCGGCTATAGCTCTTATTCGACCCCTAGCCCAGGAGCATCCATATGCCATGGGTATGGCCCTAAAAATACAAAATAAAAAAAAAAAACTCTACCAATTTTTGTATGTTAATTTTATGTCCTACAACTTTACTGAATTCATTGATTAGATCTAAGTTTTTGGTGGAGTCTTTAAGAATTTTCTTTATATAAAATAATGTCTGTAAACAGATGAACGGATTGAGGGGTATGGTATAAATATACAATGGAATACTACTCAGCCATAAAAAATGACAAAATAATGCCATTTGTAGCAACATGGAAGCAACTAGAAATTCTCATACTAAGCAAAGTTAGGTCAGAAAGAGAGAGACAAATAATATATGATATACCTTATATATTGAATCTAAAATATGGCACAAATGATCCTATCTACAAAACAGATCACAGCCATGGAGAGCAGACTTGTGGTTGCCAGCAGGGAGGAAGGTGGGAGTTGGATGGACAGGGAGTTTGGGGTTGGTAGATGCAAACTCTTTCATTTGGAATGAATAAGCAATGGGGTCTTACTCTATAGCACAGGGAACTATATCTGATCTCTTAGGTTGGAACATGATGGAAGATAGTATAAAAAATTAAAAAAGAATGTACATACATGTACAACAGAAATTGAAGAAACATTATAAATCAACTATACTTTAATAAAAAATAAAATAAATAATAAATAAAATCATGTCATCTGCCCCAATGTGACAATACTACTTCTTCCTTTCCAATTCTATTACCTTTTGTTTCCCTATCTTTCCAGTTGCTCTAAGACTTCCAGGACTGTGTTGAATAGGAGTGTTGAGTGGGCAACTTATTTTACTCCTATCTTAGAGAAAAAGCTATTAACCTTTCACCATTGAGTGTAATGTTAGCCATGGGCTCCCATACATGGCTTTTATTATGCTGAGATATATTCCTTCTCTTGCTAATTTGTTAGAAGTTTTTCACTTAATGGATGTTGAGTTTTGTAAAATGCTTTTTCTGCATATATTAAGATGACCATATGATTTTTTCTTTCATTCTTTTAACATTTATTGATTTGCTTATGTGAACAATCATTGCATCACAGTGATAAATCCCACTTGAACATGACGAATGATCCTTTTAATGTGCTGCTAAATTCAGTTTGCTAGTAATTTACTGAGAATTTTTGCATCTATATTCATCAGGAATATTGGCCTGTAGTTTTCTATTCTTTTAGTGTCATTTATGGCTTTAATATCAGAGTAGCACTGGCATCATAAAATGAGTTTAGGAGTAATCCCTCTTCTTTAAGTTTTTGAATAATTTTGAGAAGAATTGACATGAATTTTTGTTAAAATTTTCTAGTGAAGCCATCTGGTCCTGAAATTTTTTTTCTTTGAGAGATCATATATATATACTACTGATTCAATTCCTTACTGTAATTGATCTGTTCAGATTTTCTATTTGTTCCTGATTCAGTCTTGGTAGATTGTACATTTCTAAGAATCTTTCCGTTTCCTCAAGGTTGTCAGATTTGTTGGCATATCATTGTTCATAGTAGTTCTTATGACCCTTTTTATTGCTATGGTATCGGTTGTAATGTCTTCTCTTTCATTTATAGTATTGTTAACTAGGGTTCACTCTCTTTTTTCCCTTGGTTAGTCTATTTAAAGGATTGTTAATTTTGATTTTTTTTCAAAGAGGCAACTCTTAGCTTTGTTAAAAGCCAAATCATTTTTTAAAGCTTGTTTTAAAAGGGGGAAGATACTGGATCAATATGTAAAGTGCCAGGAGTTTGGGGTTTTGTTTTCTTTTGTTTTTATTATAGAGATATCATAGCTGTTCTGAATTTATTTACCACTGGCTCATTTAGATTATTAGTATGAAAGTGAACACACATAAACACAGAATATCAAAATAAAATTGTAAATATTTGTGAGCTGTAAGACTTCTATTGCCTTACCTTGTCCCTCAATCTACTCTGCACTTCTTACCTTATTTATTCTGTGATTAAGCAGGAAATGAGTTTTCCCTTTCCTTTCACTTGCCTCATCCTGTCAGTGAGTCAACAAATCAAGCACAACTTGTCAGGCTTCCTAGATGACACAAAACCCAAGAAAAAGGAGTCATAATTATTTTCATCTACTGAAGTCATCAAGCTCTAGTAGCTGAAACTTACAAAGTCCTTGCTAAAATCTCCATAGCAGAGCACAAAAATCACAGTTAGCAGCATGCAATGAATGTCAGATGAGAGGGGAGGGCTGTTGATACAAAAGAGCTCAGGAAGAGAGGTTCATATATGTTGATTCTCTAGTCATTACTGTTAATAATCTCTGTTTTGGCCTTTTTTGGTTTAGCTTCACAATAGGTAATCAACTTTATTAAATTTTCAAAAAAATTAACTCTTGACTTTGTTAATTGTCTATTATTTATCTGCTTTCAATTCCACTGTTTTCTTCTTTTTATTACTTCCTCTATCTACTCTATGTAACTTGATATTGATATTTGAAAAATATCAATCATGTGGTAGAAGTTTTTCAAACTACATTGATAGAAACTTTTCTTCATTTTAATATAAACTGTTGCCTGAAAAAAAAAAAAAAAAACCTAAATGTTGAAACATATGCTTATTCAGTGGATTTCCTATGGTTTTCAAGCCTGGGAGACAGGACCTTTAGATCCCTCCTTGGGAGGGCTCTGAAAAGGTAAGAGAGAAGCTAAGATATACAGAAAACCTTGCAAAAATACCAAGTAGTCAAAACATCAAAATTACTGTTAAAGAAAACCAGATATCTCAAGTTAAAGAATTTAGTGCTTTTCTTTGTGTGACAAGATGCAAGAATCTGGGCTTATTGAAATCATTCCTTTGATGTGCACCTCAGCTCTCTGGGCCAGTGTCTTGAGCTTTCTCATCCTGAGTCTTCTTGGGGTGCACTGTTAGGGGGTGATGCAATGGCTGATGGCTTGATGGTAGGCATCCTGTTTCTACCCTGAGTTTCCTCAGGGCCTGCCTTGGGATGGCTGTAAAATTCTTTGTTTACTGATATGCCAAGCAACATTTTTTTCATTGACAATGTATATAAAGCTATAAATCTCTTATAAAACACTGATATTGATTTACTGCACAAATTTTGATATATTTTATTTTCATTACCATTCATATTAAAATTTTATAATCACCTGAGATTTTATTCTTTACCCATGGGTTTCAAAAATTATGTTAATTTTCCAATATTTGAGACTTTTCAGATATGTTATTGTTATTGATTTCTAATTTAATTCTGTTGTGAGGAGAGAACGTATTTTAAGAGTTCAACATTTGATGTACTCCTATGTTTTCTCTTAAAGTTTTATGGTTTTATCTTTCACGTTTAGTTTTTTATCTATTTTGAATTAATGTTTATTCGTGAGAAAGGAGTTCAACTTCATTATTTTCATATGGATATTGAGTTTTTTCTCAGTATCATTTGTTGAAATATTTTTCCCATTAAATAGTCTTGGAACTTTTATCAAAACTCAATTGACCATAGAAGTTTCCTTGTGGTACAGCAGATTAAGGAATGGAAATTATTGCTGGAGCAGCTTGGGTCACTGCTGTGGTGTGGGTTGGATTTCTGGCCTGAGAACTTCCACATGTTATGGGTGTGGCCAAAAATTAAAAATTAAAATAAAATCAATTGACCACAATTATGTGTTAATTTCAATGCTACTTTATTAATCTATATTTCTTTTTTTTTTTTTTAAAGGTCTGGACTTTTATTTATTTATTTATTTTTTGCTATTTCTTGGGCCGCTCCCACGGCATATGGAGGTTCCCAGGCTAGGGGTTGAATCAGAGCTGCAGCCACTGGCCTACAGCCTAGGCCAGAGCCACAGCAACGCGGGATCCAAGCCACGTCTGCAACCTACACCACAGCTCATGGCAACGCCGGATCGTTAACCCACTGAGCAAGGGCAGGGACCGAACCCGCAACCTCATGGTTCCTAGTCGGATTCGTTAACCACTACGCCACGACGGGAACTCCTAATCTATATTTCTATTTTCTGTTGTTCACTGTCTTAACTACTGATTCCTGTAGCATTTTAGTTAGTTTTGTTATAAGGATTTTTGAATCTTCCAACATCATTCTTCCTTTTCAAAATTATTATAGGTGCTCTGAATCCCTTGCATTTTTTGATAAGGATTCTTTTGAACCTGCAGACCAATTAGGGGAGTAAGATAATAATGATAGTAAGTTATCCCTATCCATGAATATAGAATGTCTTTCCATTTATTTTTGGACCATAAGCATTTTATTTTATTACATTTATTTTGAGATATTCCAGCTCTCCTTTGGTTACAGATTTAATAGCATATTTTTTTCTTTCATTTTACTTTCAATCTATTTATTTCTTTAAAGATAAGGTAATGTGATATTACTCAGCCATTAAAAAGAATGAAATAATGCCATTTGCAGCAACATGGATGGACTAGAAATTATAATGCTAAGTGAAATGAGACAGAAAGAAAAAATCATTTGATATCACTTATATGTGGAATCCAATTTAAAAAATACAAAATAACTTATTTACAAAGCAGAAATAAACTCACAGATTTCAAAATCAAAGTTATGATTACGAAAGGCACAATGTAGGGAGAGGGATAAATTAGGAGTTTGGGATTTAACATATACATACTACTATATATAAAAGGATAACCAAGGACCTACTGTATTGCACAGGGAAATCTACTCAACATTCTGTAATAACCTATATGGGAAAATAATCTGTATATGTATTTGTATGTGTATAACTGATTCACTTTGTTGTACACCTAAAACTAACATAACATTGTAAGTCAGATATACTCCAATAAATTTTTTAAAGTATGTCTCTTACAGACATCATATATATCTTTTATCCATTATTCTAGTCTCTGCTTTTTAATTGGAAAGCTTGATTCATTTACTTTTAATTCAATTAGTGATAAGATAGGATTTATATCTGACATTTTGCTGTTTGTTACTATATATGTGTGTGTCATATTTATTGTTTCTTTTCTTCTATTACTGACTTATTTTGTTAACTAAATATTTTCTAGTGTACTGTGTTTCTTTTACTGACTTTTTGTTTTTAGTAATTAGTTGATGATTATAATTACACCTTAATTTATAGTCTATTTCGTATTAATTCCAGCTTAATTACAATAATATAAAAAGATGTCCCCCAATATACCCCTGATTCCCCCACCTCCTTTGTGCTATTATTTTCATTTACATTACCTATTTATACTTTATAAGCCTACTGGCCTTAAATCAGGTAAAAGAAATGTTACACACAAAAAAATACATTAATATAGCTTTTTATTTTTTGCTTTTTAGGGCCGCACCCACAGCATGTGGAGGGTACCAGGCTAGGGGTCCAGTCCAAGCTACGGCTGCCAGCCTACACCACACAATTCAAGCTATAGCTGCCGACCTATGCCACAGCCACAGCAATGCCAGATCTGAGCCATGTCTGAGACCTACACCACAGTACATGGCAACACTGGATCCTTAACCCACTAAGCAAGGCCAGGGATCAAACCCACAACCTCTTGGTTCCTAGTTGGATTCGTTTCCATTGTGCCACATCAGGAACTCCATTGATATTGCATTTTATATTTACCCATGTATTTGTCTTTACCAGTGTTCTTTATTTCTTTGTAAAGATTTGAGTTACTGCCCAGTTTTTTTTGTTCTTGTTTTGTGTTTTTTTTTTCAAACTGAAAAGCTTACTTTAGTAATTCTTGTTGGACTAATCACCTGGCAACAGATTATCTCAGTTTTGTTTTTAATCTGAAAATATCTTAATTTTCCTTATATTTGAAAAAAAAATTCCTAGATATAGAATTCTTGTCATCAGTCTTTTTTTTCAGTCCTTTGAATATATCATCCTATTAACTGCCTCTTAATGACTTCTGGTAAGGAGTCATCTGGTAACCATACTAAAGACATGTACAAGATAAGGTGCCTTGCCATTGCTGTTTTCAAGATTTTTTTCTTAGTCATTCAACCATTTTACTATGATGTGTCAAGGTGAAGGTTTCTTTGTTTATCTACTTGAAGTTTGTTGAATTTTTTGGTTAATTTTGGTCATAAAAATCGTCAAATTTCAGCCCTTACTTCTTCAGATATTCTCCCTTTTCTTTTTTCTCTTTTCCTTCTGGACTCTCATCATGTATGTTTGGTATGCTTAATGGTGACCACAGGTCTCTAAGTTTCCATAATTTTTCTCCCTACTTATTTTGTTTTGTTTTGCTCCTCAGTCTGGATATCATTGGTCTTATCATCATTTTCACTAATTTTTTTCTTCTCTTACTTCAAATATGTTTTTGGTCTTCTCTGTTAAATTTTTCATTTCAATTATTTTAGTTTTAAAATCCAAAATTTCCACTTGGCTCTTCTTAAAAATAATTCATATTTCTTTGTCAATATTCTCTATTTGAAGACACTCATATTTATCTTTTATTCTTAAGATACAGTTTCCTTTTATTTTTAAGATATTTCCAGTTAAAATAAAATCTTGGTTTAGTATGTCCAACTTCTATGCTTCCCAGGAACAGCTCTATTAACTGCTTTTTTGACTGTGTATGTCCACAGTTTTTCTTTGTATCTCACATACATTATCTGGTAAAAATTGGATTTTTTTAAATGATAGAGTGTGCAGATCTTGATATCAGATTTCCCCTTTTGTTTTTGCTGCAGTTTGTTATTGTTTTTATTCCTGTTTTTTTGTTTAGTGACTTTGCTGATGAAGTCTATACAGCTTGTATTTTTTCATCATGTGACACTTAAATCTTTACTTGGTTAGCTTAGAGCAGACTGATGATTACAGAGAAACTTCCCCAAACATTTTGATCCAATAAATCTCTCATTCTTTGGAGAGGGATTCTGTGTGTTGTGGATCATAGATTCAGTGCTCCAACAATTTACAACTATGCCTTAGACTTCTCTTCCTACTTCTGAATAGAGTCATGGTCAGCCTGACGTAAGAGATAAGGGCCTTCTTAAGGCTTCCCTGAGCATACACACAGTACTTACATGTCCGTGATCTTCTAAATCCTCAGCAAAATGGTGGAGATTTTCAAAGACCCTATGAACACTTAATTTCTCAAGCACTCTTCTTGTTTTTTTGCCTTTTTTTTGCTTTAGTTGATATTACTGCCTCAGGCAGCTGCAATGTTAAAAACTTATTTCTCTTTTTAGTGTGTATGTGTGTGGGGGTTGCTATTGTTGTTGTTTAACTCCCTAGGAGAAGGGCTTTTCTTACTGAAATAAGAACAAGCCTTGCAAATGGAGTTTATGTCAGACAGATCAAATGATGACAGTTTTCTCAAGATGAGCATTTTTTTGGTGAGCTCCATACCCAGTTTGGCTCCTCCCTTGACTGCAGGGCTGAGAGTTTTTAGAAGTACTATAGAGTTAGGGCAAAGAAACTTGGAATAGAATAAGATAAAATGCCAAAAAAACTCCCTATCCTTACTGAGATTCAGAAAGTTTCTTGAATAAATGTTCTTCTGATTATTGGATGTTTTTGGTTAATTTCCTCCGAAAAAGTTGAATTTGATACAGTTGACCCTTGAACAACATGAGTTTGAACTGCAGGGATCTGCTTATACACAGATATTATTCAACAGTAAATATTATAATATTACAGGTTGTTTGAATGTGTGGAACTACAGATACAAGAGGCCAACTATAAGTTATACACAGATTAATCCCTGCATTGTTCAAGGGTCAATTGTAATTTTTTTTGCCAGATTTTATTACTTTTACTGAGTAGCAGATTTCATTCTAGATGTGCTACTCCTTGAGAATTTAATCTTACATTCACTTGTATATGGCTAAACTTTATACTTTTCTATTTAATACTTAAATATTTTATATATTTAATTAATATCTATTTTTACTTACTATCACTTTTATTTATTCCTCTTTTCTGCCTTCTGTTCATTTAAGTATTTTTGTGTACTGGAATAAAATTTTTACACTTTTTAATTCTTTAAATAGTTTACTTAAATGTTTAATATGTACATTTGACTTTACTAAATATTGTATCATGATCCCCAGCTTTCTCCAAATAATAGTAAAAATCTCAGAATGCCTCATCTCTGATTACCCAACTACCATTTTCATATTATTCTAGTTTCATCCTCTGTTTATCCTCTTGGTTATTAATTGTTTTCTGCTAACCTCTATCTTGTACAGTTGTATTGTGAACTCTAGTTTCGATCTGATTATTCCCTTGTAGGGAGTGTGTCTTTTCTCTCCAGGTGCATTCTCTTTGCTCTTGCTTTCTGCAGTTTTTCAGCACTCTGTCTAGAGGTGGATTTATCTCTATTTTCTCTAATATTTCATCTATGTAGCCATACATTTTAGTTTTTTAAAAATTATTAACACATCACTTATTATTTAAAAGTTATCGTGTATTACTTAGTCTCCATTGTCTTTATTTGCTCTTTCTCAAACTATTGCTAGACCTACATATGTTAAATGGTCTCATCCTTTTCTCTCCATCTTTATCTCTACATAGTGTATGTATCTTTATCTCTTCTTATTAAACTCTAAGTAATTTCCTAAAATCTATCCTAACATTTAACAATTCTGTCTTCATTCATGTATACATGTTATCTAACACATTCACTGATATTTTAATATCAATTGCTGTATTCATTTTTGGTTATGGAACTTCTAGTTCTATCCCAAATCATGTTATTTTTTTGCCCATTATATGTATTTTTTTCTTTCTTGGATTTTTCATTCCTTTTCTTATACCTTTAAACTTATAAAATATAATTATCATATAGCTGTGTGTGTGTTTCATCCATGTTGAATTTTAGCGTTGAATCCTTTTGTCTGTGGTTTCCACTTGCCACATTCATATAAGGTATATTTTTCTTATATTCCCTACAATTTTGTTATTCTGTCAAATACAGCAGGGCTTTTTTCTTCTATGGTAATGCCCCAAAGCCTGGTTTTTTGAGAAGTCCTTCAGCTAGTTTTGTGTTTGCTTCTACCAGGTGTACCAAAGTTCTCACTTAGAGTTAAGAGAATCCTGAATAGCCTCAATTTACTCAATCTATGTAAAACACAAGATTCTGTTTTTCATAGGATACTTATATATATATATATTAAACACCCAGGCAGCTTGTTAACTTCCTGGACTAAGAGACAGTTTTGTGCTATAGAGGGGGCAGCTCTCAAAATGTCTCACATGAATACATTTGTGGGCCAGAGGTACAATTCCTGCTAACTTTCAAGCCTTGTCTTCTTTCCTGATGATGGATCAGACAGCCTCCACCTCTTCTTCAGGCCTCTATAGTCATGTCCATTCACCTCCGATTGTTGTGGTTTTCTATTTTTCTCCTCATCTCTGCCATCAGAGGATTTCCCATCCTTATTTATTTGGTTATTATTTACTTAGTGCTTCTAGATGTTTTAGGTAGAAGTTTTAGCTGAGTCCATCAATTTGCATTTACCATATATTTTCCTAACATAATTCTTAAGTTAATTATCACTGCTGTGTGGGACATAGATTTGATCAAGTTAAAAATAAAATTCGAGAGTTCTTGTTGTGGCTCATCAGGTTAAGGACCCAACATTGTCTCTATGAGGATGCAGTTCAATCCCTGACCTCACTCAGTGAGTTAAGGATCCAGTGTTGCCACAAGCTGTGGCATAGGTCACAGATATGGCTCTGATCCATGGCTGTGGCATAGGTCTGCAGCTGCAACTTCAATTTGGCCCCTAGCCCAGGAGCTTACATATGCTGTAGGTGTGGCCATAAAAATAAAAAATAAAATAAAATTCAACATGAATGAATGATTCAATAATTTCTCAGTTAAATCTTTTCATGCCATTTACATTGTAGGCAATAAGTTTATTATATTACAAGCCCCCTGGGCCTTAATATACAAAAAGTAAAGGTATATGATCCCAGGTTTTAGCCAAATTTCATGTCAGCCAATTTAATCATACTTTACCTGTCCTTTTTATTTCCTGGACTTGAAATAATGTGCTGCTTTGCTGGCAGCATAACAGATGACAAGACTGACTGGAGCAGTGTATCCATTATTAAATTAACTCCTCTCAGTAATCAATTCTTTAAAACACTCCTGAGAAAATGAAAGTTGTAAAAAGTTGACATGTAGTCCAAACAAAACCCAAACAAATATAAAAGACTTTTTTAAAAAAAATGTGCTACTTTAGCCAATAGCAATTTAATAGGTTTGTTAGAGAGGGTGCTGTCATGTCCCTGGGCTGCTGGTAGATATCAAACATATTATTTTTGAAAGCCTTTTTATCTTTTCTCTGTGCCTGCAATTTCAAAGAATCATATGGCTCATTCTCATGTCCCTGCACTGTTTTTTCCTAGCAAGGTATGTCAAAGATAATATCATCTCCACCTCCACAAGATGGAGTAATAGGAAGTATGTTTTTCTGTGTAGCTTGGGGGGAAAGTTCAGATAAATTCAAATATATGCAGGTGGTAAGCTCTTCTTACATTATCAGGGAATTACAAATAAGTAGTAGTGAGTTTGCAGGAAGTCTACATTGGCATTTAATACAGTAATCCCGATTAAAGGAAAACATTCAACAAAAGAGCTACCCAATTACCCTAGAGATTTTTGACAAAACAATCATCTACCAGTCCTTGTGAGCACGGTTTATGACTGAGAATAACCATGTGTAATAAAGAGGTCATAGTATGTGCCCCATGGATAACAAAGAAAAACTCACCAAGTAGATTTTAAACTAAGTCTTGGTTATCTTATATTAGGTATGAGGGCTGTGGATTATATTTAAATTCAGTTTTTAAAAACACCTCTATTATCCAGGAATTATTATTAGTTCTCCAAAGAATGATGAAGATGAGAATATTCTCCTGTATACTAAATACTATAGTATTTAATAGTATAGTAGTAATAAAAAATAAAATTAAAAATTAAACAAAAATAAACATTTGGGCAAAATTCTGCCCAAATCGATGGAACTGGTCCTGGAGAGGGAAAAAGAGAATTCTTTCATTATTTGTTCAGTGGCTTAACGTCAAGTTTGTTTCATTAATAGTCTTATTATAGACCGAATATTTACTTTCCCAAAATCCATATGTTAAGGACTATCTCCCAATGTGATGATATTTGGATATGGAGACTTTGGAAGGTGATTAGGTCACAAATGTAGCGCTCATGTATGGGATTTTTGCCCTTGTAAAACAGGCCCCAGAGAGCATTTTTCCCCCTTTCAGAATGTAAGGACACGTGAAATGACTTTAAATACCATGATTAAAATATTCAAACAACTAAAATGAGTGAAAATTCTAGAATCTGTCCAAGGTACTATTGAGAACTGATACCCAACGAGAAAGAGGGTTTGCTGCAGGACAGGAGAGGAGCAGTGATTAGAACAAATGAAGCCTTTTCTTGTGTACACCTCATCACACTGAGATTCCTCATTAAACTGATAAAAAGTAGACATGAATTCTTATGCCAGAAAGTGATACAGCATTCAGAAGTTTTACAGATCAATATGTGATCTTAAAAAGAGATGGAGTTCCATGTTTTGTCTTTTATCAAGAAAACAGGGAGTTTTATTTTATTTAACAAGATATTATTTAACAAGATATTACTGTAAGCAAAATATGATTCATTCTGCTATAAATTTGTCGTTTAATTTATTGATATTCTTTCCTACTTCATCAACCAAAGATATATTTCATAATCCTTTCTCCATTTTTCCTTTCCAAATGCTTGCTATGACTACTATACAATAAGGCAAAAAAGAAAAATTCTCAAGTGATTTATCGAATCAATCTCAGTATTTTGTTTTCATTTCTTATTTCTTTTTCACCTTGGATAGAAGTAATGACTTTAATGGATCTTTTTTTTTTTTTTTTTTTTTTTGGCTTATGAATCATAGAAGGACATAGCTAGAAGGACTTTAGATTTTATTATAAAATATCTAAAAAGTCGGTTAAAAAGCCAGAGTTGGTCACTTATTTATTCACTGAACAGATATTTATGGAGAAACTTCTAAGCACACTTTAATAGGCCCTTTGGTACCTCAAGGAAGGAGAAGATGATTGCAACATATTACCCCAAACTTAGGGGCTTAGAACAGCACAATTTTTTTTATAGTTGCCATGGGTCATAAGGGCAGGTATGTATGAGATGATTTCTTAGCTTAGATCAAACTTTCATTGGGGGCTATATTCTCATCTGGGGATCAGGATCATCTTCCAAAATCACTGATTGTCAAAATTCAGTTCCTTGAAATTGTAAGACTTTGTTTTCCATCTTCTTGCCACTGTTTCTTGGGTTGCTTTTAGCTCCTAGAAGCTGCCCTCAGGTCCTCATGATATGACCCCCTCCTTCAGCAGGACAGCTCATTTTTTCAAGGGCAGCCAGAGAATCCTTTCTTTTGGAATCTATCCCTGAGGTCTGCTAAGATAGTCTTATATAATTCAGCCACACAGAGTGACTGCTTCATGTTCACAGGTGCAACTCACACTGAATGGGAGGGAATTATACAGAGTTGTATACACCAGTGGCCAGGAGTCTTAGAAATCATCTCAGAATTCTGCAACTGCACCTGCTTTCAAAGATCTTTTCTAGCAAAGAGAAAGGATATATTCCCAAATAGCTGTGATACAAAATTCAACCCCTCTGTTGATATATCCTCCCTACATTTTCGAATAAAACATCTGAATATTAGGATTCAATAATTAAAATCTATTAATATAGTAAATATACTATATTAAATTTCAGGTTGACATATCTAATTAAGATACCATTTCTGCAAACTGAAAATTAAAAAATACATGCACATTTTACATAGTTTGCAAATGTGATATATATGTTTTGGTGAACTGTTTTCTCATTTGACCTATGATGAACATTTTACATTGTACTCTATTGCCTTCTTTGCTATACTTATAATGCTGCATAGGAACTTTTTATGTTGATTTGCCATCACATTCACTTTTCCTAACTGTTAACCAAACAGGAAGTATTTTCCCCCAAAATTCTATCTATCATTATTAATAATGCTATATGAAATAATCTTATAATAATCTTATAATTTAAATATTTGCTCAGATAAATTTTCATGAGGAGTTTAAGGCTATTTATATGCATTGACAATTTGCTTCATAAAGTGCAGTACCAATAAGAGCCCTAGTTGTTATTTAAGAGAACTAGTAAATTATTGTGTTTTTTATAATGATTTTTATTTTTTCCATTATAGCTGGTTTACAGTGTTGTCAATTTTCTACTGTAGAGTAAGGTGACTCAGTCACACATACATATATACATTGTTTTTTCTCACATTATCATGCTTCAACATAAGTGACTATATATAGTTCCCAGTGCTGTGCAGCAGGATCTCATTGATTATGCATTCCAAAAGCAGTAGTTTGCATCTATTAACCCAAAATTTCCAATCCATCCCACTCCCTCCCCCTCCCCCTTGGCAACCACAAGTCTGCTGGAGAACTAATAAATTATTGTTATTTAAGTTTGAAAAAAAATACTAACACTCATTTTTTAAGTTACAAAATGCCCATGTACCAGGTGCCATAGAAGCACTGAAAGATACCTAGGAATTTATCTATGTAAATGTCTTAATTGCATAGATGAGAAACTTGTGTTCTCAGGAGTTTCCTTGGGACTGTGCAAAGTCACATTGCTAATACTTGTCAGAAACAGATTTTTAAAAAGGCTCTCACATCCACCTTTTTCCCTTTGCATTGCGGACATGCTTCTCAGATATTGGTGCCTTCAGATCAGTTCCTGGTTGGGGGGCTTGTGAAAAAAAACAAAAGTAAGAGGCCCACTCTTGTGGATTCTGAAGGTGACCTATTTTCATTCTGTAAAAGCACTCATTTGATTCTGATACAAACTTTTTGGAAGGCCATTATACTCAGAAAACTGGTAATAAATCTGTTATATGTATAAATAAATACCAATAAATGTACAAGGAGAAAACATTACTACTGAAGTTTGGAGACTGTACTTAGTTTAAGCTTAATTTTTTTTTTCTTCCCTAATGAGTCTGAGGCAGATTCAACATATTTATAAAGACAGTAAGAGTTCTAGTTTTATTTTTTTAGGGCTGTACCTGTGGCATACAGAAGTTTCCAGGCTAGGGGTCAAATTGGAGCTGTAGCTTCCGGCCTACACCACAGCCACAGCAATGTGGTATCTGAGCCACATAGGCAACCTACACCAAGCTCACGGCAACACCAGATCCTTAACCTACTGAACGAGGCCAGGGATCAACCCATGTCCTCATGGATACTAATCAGTTTTGTAACCCACTGAGCCACAGTGGAAACTCCAGATTTCTAGTTTTATTACATAAAAATACAACATGGTTGTTATAAAAATTTTTAGCACAATTAAAAGATAGAATGTGAGAAAGAAAAAAAAAAGAGTGGAGAGTGGTAGGGAACCTCAAGGAATAATGTATATTTTTTCTCTTCTAGGAATTTTTTTCTCAGTCTTAAGCATAAATCTATGAGTGAATTTTTCTTGCATGAATTTCAGTATACTATATGAACTGTTCTGCAACTTCCTTTTCCCAGTTAATATATCAGGCAGGCTTCATTCTCATATCACTACACATAGATCTATATATTTCTTTATGGTTGCATAACATTTCATTACACAGACACTTCAAAACTTTTTTAATCAGTGCCCTACAGCAACATATTCAAACATTTGTCCTACTTTTGTACTATTACAAACAATGCTTTAGAGAACATCACTTTGGACCTCTACTGTTTCATCTTTCTCCAGATTATTTTTAAGGTAGACTATCTAGAGGTCAAAATGTATATTCATTTAAAATTTCTATGCAAAAAAAACCCTCCACTTTCATTAGAATATGGGTCCTATTATTTCATTTTTACCAGTGCAGAATATTGTCAGTCTCCTCAATATTTATCATTACAGTATATAAGTAGATAATATATTAGTAGATAATATAAGGAGTTCCTGTAATGGTGCAGTGGAAACGAATCCGACTAGGAACCATGAGGTTGCAGGTTCGATCCTTGGCCTTGCTCAGTGGCTTAAAGATCCGGCACTGCCGTGAGCTGGGGTGTAGGTCACATATGTGGCTTGGAACTGGTGTTGCTGTGGCTGTGGTGTAGGCCAGCAGCTACCGCTTGGATTCGACCCCTAGCCTGGGAACCTCCATATGCTCTGGGTGCGGCCATAAAAAGACAAAAAAAAAAGATAATATAGATGCAGTGCTTACTGTGGCTAAACATCTCATAAATACTTAAGAAGGTTAACTTACTTAATCCTGGAAATAGCGCTATGAATTGCCACTATTCCTATGTTTCAGATGAGGAAACTGAGGCACAGGAATATTAAGTGATGGGTCTGGGGTCGCAAGACCAGCCAGGTTTTAGAGTTGAGATTTGTACACAGATTGTCTGACTATGTGACTCCAGAGTCCTTGTTTTAAAAAAGAGCACAATAACTATTGGGGGTTCTGTAGATTTTAGGGTAATTTTTAATATTCTATTAAGTTTTATGAGGTCTAAGAAATATAGATTTATTCGTCAAATTTTGTGTTTATCTCTTTAAAATTCTAGGTCATGTCCTTGCCCAGCTTTCTACTGTTATTTATTAGAGCTATTTGCTACAAAGGAAATTAGAAAATATGTTTTCATTGTATTATATCTCTTTTTCAGTTTGTTTAAGCTAATTTTCTGCAATACAGTCATTTTAATCTTATTTATCAGTCTTTTTATTTGAGCATCTGGGTATGGTTTTACATTATAAAGATTTTCATTTCTCTGGTTACCATAGGTGAAACCGTGGGGGGAAGGAAGAATTGGGAGGGTGGAAATAACATACACACACTACTGTACAAAATAGAAGATTAACAATAACCTACTGTAGAGCACAGGAAAATCTACTCAATAGTTTGCAATAACCTCATAGGAAAAAAAGAATGAGTATATTTGAATGTATGACTGATTCATATGTATAAGTGATTCACTTTGCTGCACACCTGAAACTAATATAGAGTTGTAAATCAATACACTCCAATAAAATTAAATTTTAGAAAGTGACTCATTTATATATTATGTTAATATTTTTAGAATAATTTCTAATTTGGTTATGAGTTGACATTAAAACACTTGTGTATCTTAATTTATATTAAAATTGTTATAAATAATGTTTTTAAATGTTATAAAATGTTATTATGTCCAAATATTGGTGTCATTATGACCAAAAAGAGAGTTTGATGTAAAAATGAATAATATTCCAGTAGTAAATTCAATATAAATTTGATGATTTAATTTAACCATGTAAGGTATGTTATTGAGGAAAAAAATGTTAGAAGAAAATACACAAACATCATCATAGCTTCTTAGAGTGGTAGAGTTATAGGCTCTTTTTATTTTCTCCTTTTCTCCCATAAACTACCTCTAATATTTTGAAGTTCTTTTGACTTTTCAGTTAATTTTAATAATTAATATATGTCAAAAAAAAAAAAAGAGATTGTGGAGTTCTCTTGTGGCATAGTGAGTTAAGGGTCCAGTGTTATCATTGCAGCAGCTGTGGTCACTGCTGTGTTACGTTACGGGCTCAATCCCTGGCCCAGGAATTTCCACGTGCCATAGCCATGGCCAAAAAGAAACAAAACAAAACACTGAGAGAGATTGTTTTCCTTAGGTTACAGTAAATGCCATATTACTGTTTTTATATGTTATTCTCTAATATATATTATTCTTTAATATCTGAATCTAAAATAACGGGTTTTTTTCTTAAACTATCTAGATAGGAGGGATAGTTTTGTATAATTTTCTTATTACTTTTCTGTATTCCCTTAAATAAAAAGTCCTGTTAGCTAATTAATGCATTGTAATTTAAGGTGATGTAAGAGCTGCATGGCAACGTGAGGACAGCAGCAGGTCCTGCTTCTGAGGTGAGACCTGAGCAGATGGTGTGTGATGACAGCACATCAGTCTTGACACAAGCTGGCTTACCCCACTAACACAAGCAAAAGAGGGAACGTAAAACAGCAATGTTAAAGCACAGTGTGGCTTTCCAGCATCACTGAATGGCATATTCTATTAAAGAGCATACTTATTGTGAAGTAGGAAGAGGCGTTCCCATTCTCAAAAGCACCAACTCTATTGAAAAAGAGAAGTTGTGTGGAATGTTTGGAACATTCTTAGAGAATGTTCTAAAGAATGTAAGGATCTCCAAATATCATGTGGGACTTAATCACTTTTAAATATATCACACATACATGCACAGATGCACATGGATACAATTTTATGAAGCATAGATATGAGTGAAATTCTTACCTCTCCTTAGCTCCCTTTATTTCATATCTCTGTTTCTGTATGTTCAAGCAGCTCCTTCCTCATATGTGAAACTGTGTGTGTCTAGACATCTAAAAGTACTCTAAATTTTTGAGTACTTTTTCTCATGTGGCCTTGTTATCAATTTATTCTGTGGATTACTGGCTCTTATTGTTAAATATCCTACCTATATCTGTGCTAAGGTGAAAATAAAGATAAAATGCAGTGAAATAAAGTAAAGCAAATGTTAGTGCAATCACTGCCAGTGTATTTTTCCATTTACAATTTTTACGTCTAACCAGATAGTTAAGAGTAAAAGTTCTTTTACAGTCAATATAAATTTCTTCTATTACTGGAAAGAACCATAAGACTTTGGATTTACCTGCTTTACAAGAAAAATACTTGGAATATAGAAACCAAATCTCCTGGCTTTAAACTAATCCATGACAACACAATAACAAATGTTCTAGGATAGCAAAGTAGCAACTGCTTATTTGGCCAAGATAGTGAAAAACGTTACAGAATTCAAATCCCTCACATATGTCTTCCTTCATTAAAATGTAGCTACTTTGAGTCTTAAGTCCCCTGGTACTGTATGCCTGAGTCATTTAAGTCAGCTTGACATCTGCTCAGAATTAGTCACCATGCCCACTGGGTCTAATAGGATTCACTCATGTGGAAAGTAAGCAGCCTGTTTAGAAAGAATGAGATCCTCTTCTCTTCTCCTGCCCAACCTACAGGGCAGAAATGCTTCCCAAGAGTAGTATATACCATTTCCAAAGGTTCAAGAAAATGTGCAAGCATGCAAGTTAGATGAGAAAAATAGAAGTTTTCCTATGAGTAGTCATATCTTGAAACCATATTCCATAACAAAAGTTTTAAAGATTTTCTTCTTTTACCAAAATTCACTGAAAATAGTGAGAAATGAAAAAAAGTAGAAATAATGACAAACCAGAGTTCCCACCAGGGCTCAGTGGGTTAAGAATACAACTATAGCAGCTCCCAGTTGCTGTGGAGGGGTGGGTTCAATCCCTGCTCAAAGCATTGGGTTAAAGGATCCAGCATTGCTGCAGTTGTGGCATAGGTCACAGCTGGGGCTTGGATGCAATCCCTGGCTCTAGAAAGTCCATATGTCATGAGTAGGGCCATAAAACGAAAGAAAGGAAGGAAGGAAGGAAGGAAGAAAGAGAGAGAGAAAGAGAGAGAGAAAGAAAGTGGGAGGGAGGGAAGAAGAAAGGAAGGAAAGAAGAAAGAGGAAGGTGATGGAAGGGAAGACCAAATATCAGGCAGATGTCCCACAGCCAAACTAACTAAAACAATCTTGCAGACTTGTTAAATAAATCAGAGAGTATTCAAAAGTCTGAACCCTTTACCTTAAGTTATTTGCTTCAATGGGTAATATTATATGCACCAACTTAAAAGTTTCCTTGCTTATAATGATTATCTCAATTATTAGTCAACATTACTGCTTGCTCTTTTTGAAGTTTGGCCATTAAAATTCCTAGGGATCCTTTTAAAAAATTGAAATATAGTTGATTTCAAATAATGTTGTATTAGTTTCAAGTGTAAAGTAATTCCGAAAATATAAAAAAGAATATATATAGTTTTTCTTCCATTATAGGTTATTATAAGATATTGAGTACAGTTCCCTGTGCTATATATAGTACATCCTTATTGATTATCTCTTTTATATAGTGTATATATTTAATCCCAATCTTCTAACTTGTCCCTCTCCAGTCCTCTGCTTTGGTAGCCATTAGTTTATTTTCTATGTCTATGAGTCTATATCTGTTTTATAAATAAATTCATTTGTATTTTTTTATACTCTACATATAAGTAATATCATATGTATTTATCTTTATCTGTCTTACTTCACTTAGTATGATAATTTCTACATCCATCAATGTTGCTGCAAATGGCACTATTTCATTCTTTTTATGGCTGGGTAATATTCAATTACATATATGTACCACATTTCTTATTTTATCCATTCATCTGTTGATGGACTCAGGTTATTTCCATATCTTGGCCATTATGAATTGTGCTGCCATACATTGGGGTGCATGCATCTTGCTGAATTATAGTTTTCACTGGATATATGCCCAAGTGGGATTGCTGGATCATATGGTAACTCTATTTTTAGTTTTTTAAGGGACTGCTACACTGTTCTCCTTAGTGGCTATACCTATTTACATTCCACCAAAGTGTAGGATGAGAGTCCACTTTTCTCCACACTCTTTCCAGCATTTATTATTTGTAGATTTTTAAGTGATGGTCATTCTGACAGGTGTGAGTGATAACTCACCTGTACTCCAAAAACTATTAGGCTGATGAAAGTAATTAAAGATGACACAAACTAATGGGAAAATATACCATGTTCTTTGATTGGAAGAATCAATATTGTCAAAATGACTATCCTACCCAAGGCAATCTACAGATTGAACACAATCCCTATCAAATGACCAATGGCATTTTTCACATAACTACAACAAGGAAAAAAAATGTCTGACTTGCATGTAAACACAAAAGACCTAGAATAGCCAAAGCAATCTTGAGAAAGACAAATGGAGCTGAAGGAATTAGGCTCCCTGACTTAAGACTATACTACAAAGCTATAGTCATCAAAACAATATAGTATTGGCACTAAAATAGAAAGACAGATCAATGGAACAGAATAGAAAACCCAGAAGTAAACCCACGTGCCTATGGTCAACTAAACCACAATAAAAGAGACAAGAATATACAATGGAGAAAAAGCCTCTTCAATAAGTGGTGATGGGAATACTGGACAGCTATATGTAAAAGAGTGAAATTAGAACATTCTCTAATACCACATGCAAAAATGAACTCAAAATATATTAAAGACCTAAATTTAAGACCAGATACTATAAAACCCCTAGAGGTAAACATAGGAGAATAATACTCTTTGACATAAATTGCAGCAATATTTTTTGTATCTGTATCCTAGAATAATGGAAAAAAATAAAAATAAGAAAATGGGAACTAATTAAACTTAAAAGGTTTTGCACCACAAAGGAAAACCATAAACAAACAAAAAAGGCAGCCTACAGAATGGGAGAAAATATTTGCAAACTGTGAGATTGAAAAGGGATTAACCTCCAACATATACAAACAGCTTATACAGCTCAATATCAAAAAAAAAAAATCCCAAAAATGGGCAGAAGACCTAAATAGACATTTCTCCAAAGAAGACATATGGATACAAAAGGCAAATGAAAATATGCTCAACCTTGCTAATTATTAGAGAAATTCAAATCAAAACTACAACGAGATATCACCTAGTGATTCTTTATTAAAAACACATGGAATGCAAACTTAGATAAAAGCAAAAGTCTTTAGGATGGAGCAAAATTTTTGAAAAAATGTAGGAATAAATGATAAACTGAACCTACTATGCAAATCACCTTGATATGTGTCTTGTATGTGATCCAACTCTCATATCTAGGAGATTGGAACACTTAATAATTAAAATCTTCTCAGTCCAGGTTGCTACAGATAGTTGCAATGTAGCAAGTGAGAACAGGAGATACTCAAAAGGATCACTTGGGTTCCACAGATATTTCTCTCTGCCCTCATTGTGTAAAAGCAACATTATTTCCCTCAGATAATGTTCAGTTTTCCCTGCTGATATGTAATTTCCTCTCTTCACCTGCTGGTTCCTGAACATAAGGTGTTCACCATTCCTGACGGCAGTCCTAGGTTAAAAGTTCAGTGGGGCTCTTTATGTGTCCCCTGACAAGTGTGTTCTTTGGGGGCCAGGGCTTCTAAATCTTCAGAGCTTAGAATTGCAGACCTGATAAATATAAAATGCCCTCACAGGTCATTGGGAAGGATGGTGAACATAGACACTCCTGCTTCAACTCCTTGGTTCCTGGACATAACTATTCATGTTATTGAAGAAAAAAAAAATGCACCGTACAATGTTCTTTAATTTGCAAACTCATTATGTCCTAAAGTTTAGTACCTTATACTCTCAGTATGTTTCCTCCGTGCTAGCAGATCATCATTCTAAAAAAATGGCTACCTCTGGATGGTGGGGTATGTATGAGGACCAGTGGATGACGTGGTCATAGACTCAGTCTTACCCATTCTCCTCTGGTCAAAGCTCATGTCTATAGATCAGTCCCTATGTTGTGGTGATGGCTGATGCTCTGAAAGCAGGAAGTTGACTCTGTACCAAGAATGGGTGTCCTTATGACAATAAATCGTCAGTAATAGGATGAAGAGGGCCTATTGTATTCAACTTGACACCCAGTTGCTGGTTGGTATTCTTGAAGAACAGTGCCTTATCAGGGGCTCAGAACTGGTTTTGTTGCTTACAGGTTGGACACTCAGGAACAGCAGTATCTAATTTTGATAAGTGGTATTCCATCTTCTGAGGTCCTTCTGCCACTACTTTCGCTTTGTTTATATGATTATCTTGTCTCTTATAGAGTGGTATGCAGGTTTCTTCTTTTGTGTTTCAGTGTTTTTTCTGTAAGGTATAATGGGTTTGGATAAAACATAAAAAAATCTTAAAAATATACTTTATGCCCACTTTCATATGTCCGTCCATATACCTCTTCCACATCTTGTTTCTGATGCACCTGTCCTTTTTTTGGGGGGGTGGTCACTGACCACATGACCCTCTTTTCAGGTAGATGTTAAACAGTACCTTTCTTGGCTGCCCACCTCTTTTGCCCTATGGACACTGTGCCTTATTAATCATTTCCACTACTCCACATTTCAAGTTTGCTTAGCTATTCCTTGAAGATTGCTATGTTAATTGAGGCTCCCTAACTTCTGTTGTTTAACTGCCTTTATTACATTGGGGTTCCATCATCCCCATAGTTATTAATGAGCTCGAATCCATGAATACCTCTCCTATGGTTTGTCTTTGCCTACGGAGAGGAAACATCGCCTAACTTCTTAGTGATATTGATGTCTCTTTCACCGGGGTTTTGCTGACGTCCTCTGTAAATGGTATATCCTCCTAACCCTCTCATAGAAACTTATCATTATTATAGAATACTCTTTGGTGAGTCTTCTGTCCTAATATATCCATTCCATCCTGTCCTCTCCCTTCATCCTCTTAGTGTCTTCAACTACTGTCTGTCAGGGCAACTCGGGCATTTCACTTCACTGAGAGCTGGCCATCAGTTGATATAGGCTTCTAACACCACCCTGGCAGTGAGATTGCCCTTCCCCAAGAACTGCCTCCAAGCCAATGAATTTATGCTTCTCCAGCATTACATCCCAGCCCAATTCAATCAAGTATTGTTGTGGTTCATGATGGTATGTTACAGAAAATTCTTGAATTCTTTAGATCTATCTCTTTCTTCCTTTAATCATCTACGTCCTCTTGTAGCAAGTCCAGAATTTCCCTTGCCACATTATTTTAGAACATCTGAATTCTCAGTTCTTCCCTCCTGGGATAACACAAACTACAACTGCCCAAGTGTGTCACAGATGCACAAGGCCTTTTAAAAGGCTGAAGAAAGCCAAATCTTGCAATTAGGCTTACTGTTTGGTCTGCAATTTCTGCCACACTTCTAGTTGCACACTGATTATTTGTCATCTGTGTTTCCATATTTTTTCCCTGTAAATAAGAGGTAAGAGAACCTTTATGCCATCAATGTTTATTAATTACATATTATGTATTTGTTGGACAAAAAAATGTCGTCACAGTAAAATGTGTCAACAAACCACAAAGTTCTGTCCAGTCTTAGGCATTTGGTTGAACTCAGTACAACAGACCAATGGGGAGGGAAAAATTCTAAAAATGGGAAACCCTTTCGCCTTTCAGGCTAGCTCTCAATAGGTATGGCCAACAGTGCAAATTAGCACTTTGTGTCTAGAAGACCACTTCACCTTGAACTTAACAAGCATCAAAAGCAAGTATTACTGGAGCTGAAAGACAGGTGATGGTCTGGCCTGAGAGTCAGTTGGAAATAAGATATAAACTGTCACAGAGTTGACACTTGGAATCTGTGCCTAAACACACCTGTGCTTTCCCAAGTGGGATCCTTAGACCATCACTGTCAGAATCAGTCAGTCTGCTTATTAAAAATTTTGATCGCTTGTTCCTAATCAATGCCTACTGTACATAATAATCATACAGGGGGAAAATATGTATTTAAAATTAAGCACACTCTACTCCCTCACCCTATAACTATTATGCACTACAAAGCAAAAGAAATTTGGTCTGTATAAGTGAATTGGGGAGAAAAGAGTGTACATTCAGTGAGTGGGGGTGCATTTGATGAAGCTTGGGTATGTAGGTACTTTCCAGAATGGTACCAGGTACTTTGGAAAAGGATTCAACTAGAGGTGGTCAACACTATTTAAATGGTATTAATTATATGCTTTTATATTCTGAATTTTCAGTGTGTTGACATCTTGCAACCTTGCTAATACTGGAGAGATGGTCCTCCTAGGGTTAGAGAATTCCTAAAGAGAGTAAATGAATTGACCCAAACAACTGGACTCACCTGCCTCACCTGTGAGTGCAACTCTCATATGCATTTCAAACAACTCAGAGTCCATACCCCCAACCAAATCCTTTATCAGGCTCTACTGTCCTACCTTAATTGGCAGAGGGTCTAGTACCAGACAAACAGGGAGCATCCCAATGTGCCAGAACCTCCTGAATTTACTTAATCCTAAGTCTCTTTGCCCTGCCTCACTCTTTCCTTCCCACAGAAACTCTGATAAAGTGTCTTGCTCACATCTCTGCCTCCTGATTGACCCTGGTGCTTCCCTGTTGTGAGTCACATGGCAGAGAGTGCCTCTTTCTCTTGGGATCTGTGGGCATAACAACCTGTCTTTCCTGACCTATTGGTTTTTCCATACCTGAATAATAATAAAACCTATATTTTATAATATGTAAATGTAAAATAGTGTAACTTAAGATAATTAAACCACCAACAATCAGACTGTCAAGGCATACTCTCAGAAACTGACAGAACAGAAAAATGTGCAAATAACATTGCAATCAACTGTGTTTTTCTAGTACACATGGAAAAGTGACCAATGTTTACTATGAGCTAATACTAAAGAAGTCTCAAATCCCAATAAAATCCAATGAGTCAACGTAATATATGCTTTTTCCCTTTAAAAGAATAAAATAATATAAAAAATAAATTGCCAAAGAATACCTCAAAATGAAAGCATTATGATTTTAAAACATATTACTAATTAACAATTTTGTTTAAAAGGGTGATATAAAGAAAACTATACACTAGAGTTTCTGTTGAGGCACAGTGGAAACAAATCCGACTAGGAACCATGAGGTTTCGGGTTCGATCTCTAGCCTCATTCAGTGGGTTAAGGATTCACCATTGCTGTGAGTTGTGGTGTAGGTCACAGACACAGCTCGGATCCTGTGTTGCTATGGCTGTGGCATAGGCCAGCGCCTACAGCTCCTATTCAACACCTAGTCTGGGAACCTTCATATGCTGTGGGTGCAGCCCTAAAAAGGAAAAAAAAAAAAAAAAAGAAAAGAAAAAGAAAACCTGATTCATTGAAAAGATCAATAATAGGACCAAACCTCTAATGATACAGAACAAGAAAAATCAATAAATTGCAGACAATAAAATACATGCTTCAGGAGGAGGATAATTTTAGATTCAGAGGAGTTAATAGAACAAAAGAAGAAAAATACTGATCAAATATATAACTTAATAACCTACACCAAATTGATTTATTTCTGGAAAAATATAAGAAACACCAAATTTGGTGCAAGCAGAAATAGAAATCTTAAAGAGGCAAATATCTTTAAATTTGAGCAATAACTCCAGGGTCTCCCCTAGGAGACTCTGACCCACTCACTTTAACCAAAATGTCAAGGAACAGAGAAAGACAAATCCAACCAATTCATTTTTATAAGGCTTACACAAATGATGTAAAAGCCATAATAATTAGACAAGAAGTAAATTTAAGTCAATTTCCTTATAACCATAGTTTTAAAAATATTAAATGAAATATTTCCAAAATTACCTATCACACTCAGGAGTTTTTAACTGAAATGTATATTGAATTCTATCTGTATTTTATATGTATTGAACAAAGCACATGATATTTTCTTCTTTTCTCAATTGATGTGACAAGTTACATTTATAGATTACCCTAATTGCTGGGATTTATATTTATCAGAAAATGTTTGTAAAGATCCAAAAAAAGACATGTACCTAAAAATTTTAACATTCTACATTTTTGTGTGGAATAGTAAAGATTGGTGTCCATACCTGGGAAATTTGATAAATAAAATATGGTGGGTGCATACAAGGAAAGAGTATGCAGCAGTACAAAAGCACTGAATTTGAAGACATTGTAGTATGTACAGTTTACTAAACAGACTATATACTGGACCATTATCTACCTTAGTGTTTGACTAGTATACATGATATACTATAGGCTACTGTAGTATAGTATGTCTATTGGGAGGGAGGATGGGAGTTGGTATCAGTGAATAAATGAAAATAACCAAGGGAAAAATAAAATGGCAAGCCAGCATCTTCATACAGACTAATAAGAACATGTGCTCTGAATTGAGAAGCATGTAAGCTTAAATATATGCATTCAGGATACACCAAAGTTTTAAAATAAGAATAAAATAGGAAGAAATGTCATTTCAAACTGTATCCTATTTTCCTTCTTCCTTTACATGGTAATTTTCCACAGACTTTTAAAGTTACATTGTATTAGACCCTCTAAATTTCTCTTTGTTCAACTTCAATATTATGTTCTTTTAGTAATTTGAGGTCATGCTCTAATGTAAATTTGAACCAACCACAGTGGTGGGTAGTTTTACATGTCAATTTGGCTGTACTATAGTTCCCAGTAACCCAAACACTAATCTGGATGTTGCTGTGAAGAGATTTTTGTAGAAATGGTTACCATTTACAAACAGCTTACTAATTGTAAAGGAGATTATCTGAGATAATGTAGGTGGTCCTCATCCAATCATCTGAAAAAGTATAACTGAAGTTTCCTTAGAAAGAAGAAATTTTGCTTCTCAACTGCATTCTCTGCTCCTACCCACAAGTTTCCAACCTGTTGTTCTACCTGTGGACTTCAGACATGCCCCACAATCACATAAGCCAATTCCTTGAAAAAAATGTGTGTGTGTGTGTGTGTGTGTGTGTGTGTGTGTTTGTGTGTGTGCATGTGCCTGCCTATGTGCTATTCTATTTCTCTTAGAGAATTTTGACTTATACAACCTTCAAATCTTGACTGTCAAAGACAAGAAAAATCAGGAGTTCCCGCTGTGGGTTTAAGAATCTGACTGCAGTGGCTCCATTGCTGAGGAGGCTCAGATTCAATCCCTGGCCCAGCTCAGTGTGTTAAAAGATCTGGTGGTGTTCATACCTGAGGCTAGGATTGAGTCCCTGGCCTAGGAATTTGCATATGCTGCAGGTGCAGCCATTAAATCAACAGCAAAGACAATGACAAAAATCAAAATTATAAACAAGATAATCAGTACTTTCAATATCAACAGTGAATTTCGCTTAATGTGCCACAAATTCTCAAAAAATAAGTAGGTTCTTTATTTTCCTTAATTGTGGATCAACTATGTTCTGAATTTCTGACATTGCTGTAGAAAGGTGTTTTTATATGTGAATCTTTATTCTGAGATATACCTCATTTTCTGAATAGTGGCTCAATTTATATTCTTACAAGTTACTTTATTGGCACAAATATTCACAGATGCAAGTACGTAGATCACAGATGATAATTTTAGGCGGACAATTGAGAAGCTCATGTGGAAGCAATAATTTGTAATTAACAAAATTCTCAATTTTCATTCAATTATGAACTGCTTACTTTCACATGAAGTATTTCGTAGACTTTCAGTAACAATAACTCACTCATTTTCATATGCTCCATTTTCAAGTATACTGCAAATCTTTGTTATTCTTTGTTACTTCAAAACATTCAATCAGTTCTCTCAACAAAACATTCCCTTCTCTACTGCCCCTAGGGGATATTGCACAAACCCTTCAGTAGTTTTGTTCTTGTTGAAATGTCGGTTTTGCTGTTTGAATATTTAAGCCATAGAGGAGGGGGTCAGAGAAAAGAAAGCATTGCCTAGCTTTGTACAAAATAAAAAAAATATAAAAAAAGCAGTAAGTGATCTCAGAATTATGTCAAAGCAAGATGCGCTGTTTTGCAAAGAAATTTGCCTTCATACTTCTGCCTTTTCTTCTCTTTCACCTGTGGAAGGGTTTGTATGTCTGTAAACGTCTGTAAAGCTGGGCTTGGCTAGACTTCTTTATGCTGACTCTACTTGCCTGGTACCTCAGTGTGATTTGCATCACCTTTGATCCTGGCCATGGAAGATGAAGTTCTTTGTTTCTCTCAGTACTTTCATCTTTTCAGGAACCTTACCACCTCAACTCTTGCAAGTAAAAAAGTAGCCTAACTGACTTTCCTTGAATGCCACCCTCTTCCAACCTCAGATGCTTGAACCTTCAATTATTCTCTTTGACAGAGGAGCAACTGTGTTTGCCCTAAACAAACAATTCTTAAACAGAATATTTTCAATGCACATGTATTTCTAAAATTTAGACAACAATTATAAGAGTAACACAAGCAAGACTTTTCTTCTCCAGATCGGATAGTCCCTGAGAAGGAAAATTAAAGGCCTTTATTAGCTTTGTAATTGTTTAGCTCTGAGCTCCTCAATGAAATGCAAATGACATTTATCTTTCAGATATATTTAATAATTATATACATAAAGTGCCTGATACATGGTAGGTGTTCAGTAAAAGATAACTATTACTATCATTAATTTTCCCTCCAGAAATGACTAAAGGATATCATCACATTTGATTATTTCTTCTCTGTGATCCACAACACGGGGTCTCAGGATGGACAGAGAAGCTTCAGTTCCCATCCAGCCTCAGATTAATTTTCTGCCTATGAGGGGCATTGCCCTTCATATTAGGGTAGCTTTGTTTCCTGCTACTTGTTGAAATATCTTGACCCTAGACTATCAGGACAAACCCGTCATCACTGTCTTCCCCATGAGCCTCATTCAGTGTGAATTTTGATATCAACACATTGCCTATGCATGCGTGCAAATTCAGCAATCTACTTTGCCCTAAAGTATAATGTTGTTTATTCAAAGATTTCAAACTGATATAGCTGGAGAGATGAATTTGAAATCAACTAGATTCCACATAGTCAATAACATATACTTGGCAACATTTTTGAGGTTTTTGCCCTTTAACTTTTTTCATTGTGTTGGAAGATATGTATGTGATCGAGCTTAAGCTGATTTGTCATAATCCGACTAAGAGTGCAACCCAATTGGCAAGGAGATCCAGCCAGCAATAAAATTCAGGAGTAGGAAATGAAATAAGGTGGAAATAGAGTGAGAGCCAGATCCCACACTAGAGTTGCCGTGTGGGCACCTGTTACAGAGGGTCTGTCCTTGTTAACTATAAACACAAAGACAACCAACAAGCAGAGGACTCAACCTCACTCATTCTAAACAGACATTTACTCTTCAAAACGCTTGACTCTCAAGACTGGGAGAACTATAGTCTAAGAGAAAAGATTTGTACCTAACCCTCACAGGGCAAGAGAAGGGCCTTGAATCAGATATGAAATTGGAAGGAATGAACTAATTTTAGTGATTAAGAAAGTGACAGAAGTGTTACAGAATTAGTTCTAGATGTCAACAAGATGCTTGGAACACAGCCAGGAAGGGAGATTTGGCACAGTAGATTTGAGAGCAACAACTGAAACAAAAATAAAAAGCTTTGTGTTTGTATCCCCAAAGTGGTTGAGATGCCAGCATCAGCCAATTGGTTAATACTCATTCTTACTATTCTAATAAATACCACTTATTAATATGGTTAATATTTAAACACAGGATTCAAAAACATTAGCAAATTATGATTACATGTATATAAAATAGGTAGGCTTAAATAGAAGTTTAGGTTAAAATACATTAATGTTTTTAAAGAATTTATGTTTGGATTATAGAATTTATATGTCATTTTTTTTTCTTTTTTCCACTGATCATTTATTCCATAAAGTGGTTATAGTGGTTTGTAAATTGAAACATAATTTTATAAATAATGTTAACTTAAAATTATTTAATCCTATCTCTCACCTATATGCCATAATAGCTTTACCCTCACCTCCTAAACTCAAATTTCTTATCCTTGCTCTCTTTATTATCCACTTCTCATCTCCCACTTCTACTCCCACCTTTAGCTTTACAAATGTATAGAACCTATTCTTCCTAAGAAAAAAATCTCACCCTCCTCAAATTCCTCTCATATACAACCGTAGGAGTGATGATTTTAAAACGCAAACTGATCATATCCAGTCTCTCTTTCAAAATTTGTCACTGGCTCTCTAATTTCCATGCAATGAAGAATTTATCTTTGTATTTAGAGTATGGTCACTCTCTTGTTCCAATTTCTCTTTCACTCTCATTCTCTTTAATCTCTTTGCCACCTGCCTCTCCAGTTTCACCTCTCACCTCTTCTATCTTCAAAGTTTACGCTCCAGTAACAATAGTCTGATTATAGTTATCTTCAAACATTATCAGATACTTTGCTCTTTTTTCTTTCTAAGCTCTTCAAATATTTCTTCCCCTGCTGGGAGTGTCACCACACTTCTCCTCTCTCCAATGAGATTTCTACGTGCTTATTGAGTACTAAGCTCATCTAGGAACAGAGCTGAAAACTGTTCTAAGTCTCACTGGATTAAGTGCTCTTTCTTTGTGTTTCCATTTTATCATTACAGTTATTATAGAACTATAACTTTTCTTTATCTTTATGCTCCACTGGACCATGATCAGTTGACAGCAGAGACAATTTATACACATTTTTGATCTTCAATGTTTAGACTGTTGATTGGCAAATGATACAATTTTGGCTTTTAGAAAGAGGTATATCAATAAATACACTGGTAAGACATTTATTCAAGCTACAATATATTTACTTAAGAATACTATCATGTAGCTCAAATCTTAATTCTTTATTCAAAAAAGATACCATAACAAATTTGGTTAGATTATCTATTACACAAAGGAAAATGCATACTGATTATAACATCCCTTCTTGTGCCACAATAGAAATGTCATTGAGAGGGGAAATTATGTGTCTTGATGTGATACCTTAGGTAGCCTAAGTTGGTCCCACTTTACAAGTTCCTTCTACATCCTGATGATTTGTTTTGTTTTTTGTTTTGTTTTGTTTTGTTTTGTTTTTTATACATTAGGAGAGATTTTTTTTTTTTTCCCACTGTACAGCAAGGGGGTCAGGTTATCCTTACATGTATACATTACAATTACAGTTTTTCCCCCACCCTTTCTTCTGTTGCAACAGGCGTATCTAGACATAGTTCTCAATGCTATTCAGCAGGATCTCCTTGTAAATCTATTCCAGGTTGTGTCTGATAAGCCCAAGTTCCCGCTCCCTCCCACTCCCTCCCCCTCCCATCAGGCAACCACAAGTCTCTTCTCCAAGTCCATGATTTTCTCTTCTGAGGAGATGTTCATTTGTGCTGGATATTAGATTCCAGTTATAAGTGATATCATATGGTATTTGTCTTTGTCTTTCTGGCTCATTTCACTCAGTATGAGATTCTCTAGTTCCATCCATGTTGCTGCAAATGGCATGATGTCTTCCTTTTTTATGGCTGAGTAGTATTCCATTGTGTATATATACCACTTCTTCCGAATCCAATCATCTGTCGATGGACATTTGGATTGTTTCCATGTCCTGGCTATTGTGAATAGTGCTGCAATGAACATGTGGGTGCATGTGTCTCTTTTAAGTAGAGTTTTGTCCGGATAGATGCCCAAGAGTGGGATTGCAGGGTCATATGGAAGTTCTATGTATAGATTTCTAAGGTATCTCCAAACTGTTCTCCATAGTGGCTGTACCAGTTTACATTCCCACCAGCAGTGCAGGAGGGTTCCCTTTTCTCCACAGCCCCTCTAGCACTTGTTATTTGTGGATTTATTAATGATGGCCATTCTGACTGGTGTGAGGTGGTATCTCATGGTAGTTTTGATTTGCATTTCTCTTATAATCAGCGATGTTGAGCATTTTTTCATGTGTTTGTTGGCCATCTGTGTATCTTCTTTGGAGAAATGTCTATTCAGGTCTTTTGCCCATTTTTCCATTGATTGAATATAATCCTCAATGGGGAAAAACTGAAAGCCTTCTCACTCAAATCTGGAACAAGACAGGGATGCCCACTCTCACCACTGCTCTTCAACATAGTTTTGGAAGTCTTAGCCACAGCAATTAGACAAACAAAAGAAATAAAAGGCATCCATATAGGAAGAGAAGAGATCAAACTGTCACTGTATGCAGATGACATGACACTGTACCTAGAAAACCCTAAGGACTCAACCCCAAAACTCCTTGAACTGATGATTTGTTGACATGAAGCCACGTAAAGAAGACAAATCATCTTTTGCATCCTTTCCTGCCATGGGGTGGTCCACTTCTGAGATGGTTAGTTCTCCTCTTCCCTTCTAATGGAGATGACTTAATAACAATAGAGATTTGCTACTGGGGGCCTTTCCTCATCATATGGAAATATGTACCAAACATTCCAAACAACAATCTTGTCTTTTACATCTTTGGTCTTTATTGTTTCTCCTCTCTTTACCAAAACCTATTCATGTAGTTATTAAAGCTTGTGATGCTATCAATTCTTTCCTATTAATCAGTATTAGTTCTTACTGCTTCCCTGCATGATTTCCAGTAGCATTTTTTCCTATACTGTTCACTTTGTCATTTAATTCTTTCTCTAACTGATTACAAGTGTCTTGTGGTATATTTCCAAATATAATATAAACTGGCATGTAAACAAATGGATAACATCTCAGCGTGAGTTTTCCCAAATAATATATAGCCTGAGACAAGGGATTGTATTCAGGTAGTTTATTTTGGAAAGTAATTCCAAGGACAAAATCGAGGGGCTTGGAAACATGAAACCAGGAAAGATTGTCAGTTCAAGGCTAAATGATCACTGCTGTGGACAACAGAAGACCAGGTCCACTGGGGTCTCTCTGAAGAGTCTTGAAAAGTAGTCCTTAGAATCCTTCACCTTAGTCATTGAATCAGGGTATACTTATCCATTGACCTCCCCTTCCTTTTTGACCAGAGGTTTGCCCAGACTTCCTGGTTTTTCTTAACTCAGAATAGTGAATGAATCCCTGCAGGCACCTATATGTGGACTGTAGACAGTTCTCAAGGCAAAAGGTTATAAATATGTGATGCAGCTAAGGCATAGTATTTTAGGTTGCACCTGCATAGTGGTGGCTACACAAAGACTAGAGTTAAAAGGTGAGTGAGGGAAGGTGAGAAGGGCATAGGATGTCTCATGCAGGCTATAAAAGCAGCATCTCTGGTTTTTGATGGGTAAACACATAAGAAGCTGGTCAGTCTCTGTAGGACAAGAAAAGGGACAGGAAAAGGATTGGAAATGGGGCGATCATAGAGTTGCACAAAATATTGGCTTCAACCTCAATGAATTACTATAGTAAAGAATGAAATGCTTTGACAAAGTCAATTAATACAAAGGAGAGATCTTTCTATTTCCCTTCTTCGGCATCTTACTTACAGGAATAATTTCATTCTGGCTCTGCTTAATGAATTTTATGACCCTGGGCAAGAAAATACCTTGGCTGGATTCCAATTTATTCATTTATGAAATGAGCTGATCACTGGGTTTCACTGCAGCTCTAACATTATGATTCTATGAATCTATATCCACATAGTACACTAGAGCCTAAAATCCTACTATCCTTCCAGAAATATGCATGTCCATATTACTAGGTATTGCTTTCTTGCTAGATTCTCTGCTAGAATTTTTTCAAGGCTGGGAGTTTCCACTAGGCTTCATTTTGGTTTTTCTTGTTCTGTATGCTGATATTAATGATACGTGAATTGCTTTGGAATTTCCTAAATATTTATATCAGAAGAAAAGTCCATAAAGAATGGAGCCGTGAAGAAAAAAGTTTATATTGATTACATGAAAAATCTTAGAACACATGCCTTTGGAAATGGTGACTTGCAACTGCACACTAAATGGTAACTTTCAAAAGTGTTTCCACTAAGATGACCAAAATTTTGAACTCCTTCCCATGGCCTCTAGACTATACGTAATCTGACAGACTCTGTTTCCTTATCTCCTTCTGTGCTCCACTCCCTCTCCCAGCTCTAGCAACACTGGCTTGCTTTCTGCTTCTTGACAGCTTAGCTCATCTTTGCCTTAGGGTCTTACTGTTTGTGTTCTTCCTGCCTGGACCGCTCTGCTCACATGTCTTCTCCTTCTCATGCATCTCTCAGAGCAAATGTCACATCCTCAGAGAAGCCTGTTCCACTCATCCAGTTTAAATTTACTCCAGTCACTCTGTATTCCATTGTTTTATTTTTCTTCCCCAGATTATCACCATCATATTTTTGTTATATAGTTTATGTTTAGTTATATATTTATTTATTGTCTATCTCTAATCAAAGGTAAGCTTCCTCCTTCAATTGAATCCCCGGTTCCTAGGAAAATATCTGGAACATAATCAATTCAGGATAAATATTTGTTGGCCAAACAAATGATTGCTGAGCAGACCATGGTCAACAGTCAAACAAAAGAAAACAAACATTCAACTTGAAACTAGAATTCTTAAGCTGTTTCTGATATCCCAAGGGGGAAGAGGGAGGAAATGGGATAGACTGAGAGTAAGGGGTTGGTAGATGCAAACTATTACAATTATAATAGATAAGCAATGGAGTCCTGCTGTACAACACAGGGATCTCTGTTGGGATAGACTATAATGGAGAATGATATGAGAAAAAGAATGTATATACATTTATGATTGGGTCACTGTGCTGTACACCAAAAATTGACACAACACTGTAAACCAACTAAAATTTTAAAATATTGTAGAATTATGCATGCATTTTTTATGCTCCATACTTATATGGTTTGAATCCCAATTTCATTATATACTAACTAGCCATGACAACTTGTACAATTTACGCTCTGCCCTATGCCTTAGTTTCCTCAACTATAAAATAGTGATAACAACAGTACCTACTTTATACTTCATGTCTAGAGTGCTTAGGAAGTGCTGCTATGTAAGTGCTATAAACTATTTTTTTCATTATGTATAAGCTTCTTTTTCTGGTAATAACTGATTAATCCAAACCATCCAAACCATCCTCCTAGGCAACACGCAAATGCTTCATCATCTGGGAAATCCTTCCTCACATCCCTGTGTGCCTTTGCCTTCACTCACCAAAATCCAGTGTCTCAATTGACTTGAAATATGTGTTTAAAACATTAGATTAAAATGATTCCCTTTGTGATTATTCTTGGCCTTCAAAAATACAAAAGAAGGCATTCCCATCATGGCGCAGCGGAAACAAGTCCTACTAGGAACCATGAGGTTGTGGGTTCGATCCCTGGCCTCACTCAGTGGGTTAAGGATCCAGCACTGCTGTGAGCTGTGGTGTAGGTCACAGACACGGCTCAGATCTAGCGTTGCTGTGGCTGTGGTGTAAGCTGGCGGCTACAGCTCCAATTTGACCCCTAGCCTGGGAACCTCCAGATGCTGCAGTACAGCTCTCAAAAGTCAAAAAAGACAAAAAGAAAAGAAAATATCCCTATCTACTTTTTCAAGTCAATGGTCTTTCATCATATATTTTTTAAAAGTTCATTTTATTATATTATAATTTATTTATTATAATTTAAGAACAGATACTGAATGCAGTGAAAAAGATCTGTATACCCAACCCCAAATGATGTCCATCTGCTGTTTTTCAAGATTTGTAATTTTAAAAGTGCAATAAATTCAATATCTTTCAGGATGATACTTATAATTTAAAATAGTTTATACCCAAAATGAAGTGTTAAGCAAAATATTATACACAAATTATAGTTTACATCTATTTTTCCATTTATAGTCGGAAGTGTTAATTTCTTACTAAGAACTTCATATGCTACATTTTCTAATATTAGAAATATAGATGAAACTCCAAAGATATTCTCCTGAAAAGAGAAATATTTGGAAACTGAACAAACACAATTCCTTTATTTATTTCCAGTCAGTCATCTCTTCTATTTCTTGAAAAACCTGATCTAAATCTTTATCATTAGCCCCAAGTCCCCAGGTATACAACTGCAGGGACATTCATCTGCAGATAAAATAAACCATCAGTTATGAAACTTTTGATTTCCCTCTGCCTCCAGTCATAAAGATGTCTGTATTCACTTAGATTTACTTCCTGTCCTTCTATGGAAGATCTAAGAAAAGTACCCCATTTTCACGCCAACAGCTTTGTCCCCTTGGTTTGATGGAGTAAGGAGTATTACATATACCTGATTTAGATGTACTGGAATATGAATCCCAGTTCTGTTATTTAATAATCATGGAACAATTAGTTATTAACATTTTCTGAGTCTCTTTTTTCTCTACTGTAAAGTGGAGCTAATATATGCTACCTTATACAGTGGGGATTATAAATATTATAAATTATATAATGTGTTATAAGCAGCCAGCAGCATACACCTACAGGACCTAAAAAAAGTTGGTACTCTTCCTCTGCTTCTTTTTCCTCTCTAGCTCAAAACTTGCCAGACTTCAGTTGTCTTATCTCTTAGCTGCTGAATGTGTGTGGAGGGTGCTGGGGGGCCTGGGGAAGGAACAAATCCCCCTTCCTTTTGCCCATCTCTAACTCTAATTTTCTTATTTTTATCTTGTTCTTATCAAAATCACTCCATTTCCTCCTTGATTCTGAACATAGAGACCCCTCCCTTATTTGTTCTCTTCTCCCTCTCATAGCCAAATTTCTCAAAAAGTTTCTCCTGTTTCATTTCCTCAGTTTCCCACACTTCCTTCTAGCTACTATAAGCTGACACGAATGCAATCATGTTATTAAAACTTTTGTTTACAAGGTGAACAAGAATCAGTTGCCAACGTTACCATTTTCTTCATGACCATTCTGTTCCTTCCACCCCCTTGAAAGTCTCACCTTTTGGGTTTTGATGACCTGGTACTATTTTCTCCTTTCTCTTAGTCTCCTTGGTCATCTTCATTTAGCCGCCCTGCCTCTAGCTCCCACTTACTTACATGTAAGTTCCAGCAGCGCCTTCTTTGTCTCATGTGTGTCTATCTGTTCTAATAGAGCAATAGTAGAAGTTCCCACCACATGAATACTTTTCACTCTGTTGCTGTCTCCCAGATTAAACTCTCTAGCCAAGCATATCAATTGGTGTAAAATGCATTTCAGCCTGAATATCCTGCATGACATTCAAATGAACATCTAGAATCATCATCTTTCTTATATACTCAAATCTGTTGCTAATGCTTTTCTATATGTTGCTGACTGGATAAAGAGCTTCCAAATGTCCAAACTAGAGGCAAGTGAAACTTTCCAGATTTCTCTGTCCTTTATCACCCTGTCCAAATGTCCACACAGTGAATTCTACATCATAAATACCATTCCCTCTGTTCTTTCTATTTTTTTCCCACTGCTTAAATTTCATGCCTCAGTATTTTTAACCTACACTATTATCATATTTCCCAATTGATCTCCTCAATCATAATTACTCCTTTTTATATATCATTGTCCAAAATGCCACCAAATTTGTCAACATTCTAAAAAAAGTTTTTTAACTCTATAAACTTTAATAAGTTCAGCAGCAGCCTAATTATATATTTAATTACAGCCCTAGAGAATGGGAGAGGATGGAAAAAATACTTGAGATAGTCGGTAACTCCTTCATAAGAAGCTCAAAGTTTTGAATACTTCCAAGAATCTTAATGTCTTCCTAACTTCCTTTCCCCTGAAATGAAAAAAAAAAAAAAACTGTATAGTTGCTTAAGAAATTTACTTGAAAGAAACAATGAAAATAAAGTTTTAAAATCAGCCAGGGAAAAATGTTGAATTACACACAGTGGAACAAAGATATGGATGACAGCAGATTTCTTATTGGAATCAAAGTAAGCCAGAAGAAAGTAAATAAAAGTCTTAAGACCACTGAAAGAAAAATATTTCCGCCAACCTAGTATTCTAAATTCAACAAAAAATAAAATTCAAAGCAAAGACAAAATACTTTTTTAGATCAAGAAAAGCTGAAAAAACTCATCATTCATCAGCAGCCTTTCATCATAATATCTATGGAAGAAAGTCCTTCAAGAGAAAAGAAAATCATAGAAACTGGAAATATGAATATACACCAAGAATTGAAGTTCATAGGAAATGGAAAACACATACATAAATACAAAAGATCTTTTTCTTACTAATTAAAACATTTTAAATGGTAGTTGATTCTTTAAGGGCAAAATAATAACAATGCAATATAGGATTTATAATGTTTTTCAGAAGTAAAACATATGACCAAAAAATCTAAAGAATAGGAAAGGAGAAATAGAAATATGGATGTGAACAAACAATCATAGAAAATAAATGGAAGGCAAATTAGCACATGATGTTGTTCAACAGCATGATTAATTAGGGAAATGGAAATTAAAACTATGATGAGATACCACTAAATACATATGTGCAATTAAATGATTGACCATACCAAGTGTTGACAAGGATGAAGAGCAACTGGAACTGCTCATGGGAATATAAAGTGGTACAATTGGAGTTCTCATTGTGGCTCAGCAGAAATGAACCTGACGAATATCCGTGAGGATGTGGGTTTGATCACTGGCCTCAATCAGTGTGTTAAGGATCTGGCGTTGCCACAAGCTGTGGTGTAAGTTGTAAACACGGCTCAGATCTGGCATTTCTGTGGCTGTTGTGTAGGCCGGAAGTTGTAGCTCTGACTCAACCCCTAGCCTGGGAACTTCCACATGCCGCACATGTGGCCCCAAAAATAATACATATAGATAGATAGATAGATAGATAGATAGATAGATAGATAGATAGATAGATAGATAAATTAAGTAGTACAATCACTTTGGGCTATAATTTACAGTTTCCTAACATTGTAAATAAATACTTACCATGTATCCTAGCCATTCTTCTCCCAGATATTTGGCCAAGAGAAATGAAAGCTTATAACAGTATGCAATAAAAAGAGTAATCTATGGCTGTATTTTAAAATGTAGATGACTCTAGACCTATTTTATGTTTAGTGAAAAAAAGCCAGATCAAAAAAGTACAACTTTATGATTTCACTTATAAAACATTCTAAAAATTACATGTAAAAAATAAATAAATAAATAGTAAAAATTACATGTAAATCTATAGTGGCAGAAGTAAATCTGTAGTCTCCTGGAAGGGGATGTGGACATTGCAGGAAGGAAGAACTACAAAAGGGCCATGAAGAAATACTTGGTGATAATGGATATGTTCATTACCTTTGTTGCCATAACCATCTATCTCAGCAATATCTACCTGTCACAATGTATCAAATATGTATATACATATATATATACATAATACCATTTATTGTATATTCATTATACCCCCAATGAATATGTTATTTTTTAAAAATTGTATGCCTGTGTTCTTCAGCATATTATGAAAGATGCTGTCTCACATGCATAGCCCTAATTCCTATTTCCCATCTGCATGCATCCTGTCTTTCAATCACACTACGTCACTGCTTACTATGCCCTAAAAACCATTCTCATGCCATCATGACTTAATATCTAGGCCTGGAGTTCCCATCATGGTCCAGTGGTTAATGAATCCAACTAGGAACCATGAGGTTGCGGGTTCAATTCCTGGCCTTGCTCAGTGGGTTAAGGATCCGGCATTGCCATAAGCTGTGGTGTAGGTTACAGATGTGGCTGGGACCCTGCATTGCTGTGGCTGTGGCATAGGCCGGCAGCTTTAGCCCTGATTCGACCCCTAGCCTGGGAACCTCCATGTGCCGTGGGAGCAGCCCTGGAAAAGGCAAAAAATAAAAGACAAATATATAAATATGCCTCCTTTCTAGAGAAGACTTTATCCCTTAACTGGAAAATACCTAAATATCCTTCAAGGTCCAGTTCACATGCCCTTGATACCTGATTACAAACAAAACACGGGAATGATATTTGGGGATATGCCTTACTCAGTTGACCCACAGTGAGTGAAAACTCTTAATGTCAATAACCAGCGGAAGTCCATTCAACCAATAACCAAATCTCAAGGAGTCTTTACTCTGGAACTTATAAAGGCAAGAAAGATACTAACTGAGAATGATTAATCCAAAACTAGGAGTGAATGGTTAATAGGGAGTTTACTAAAGAACTTTATTAGGCACACATATACTAATAATAGTAGCAAAAATTTAATGAGTGATTATTATACTGTGGACACTGGATATGTTATTTCACACAGAAATTATATTAGTCACACATTTTTATTGTCTGCATTATAAACTGACAATTAAGAGTTAAATTAACTTTCCCGAGGTCTCAAACTCACAAATTAGCAGAAATTTGAAACTCTGTAGTCCAAATTCAGAGATTGCCCCCCTTCTCAGCACCCTGCCCTTCATCTATATGACAGATTATAACTAGAACATACTGTTGTTCTTACAGGAATTTCTAAAACCAGTTCACTGAAGGGTTAATTAACCTTTCATCCAGGTGTAGTTAAGTAAAATGTCTGGGTTTTTTGTGGCTCCTTTTAACTTCCCAGTCATATTCTACATTATGTCCTAAGTTTTTACCTGCTCACTTATGGATGAGTGACAGAGCTCTTTTCAGTATTTGAGCTGCTAAACTAATTTCACACAATTTTATATTTCTGTTCAAAATCCAGAACCTAAAACATACCTTTCATTAACTGCATTTACATTGTTTCAAATATCCCTGACTCTAGTCTACTGCATTGAGTCTATATAATGCAAAACTTTCCAGTGCTTCTCCTGCAATGTGCCTAGTGTCAGTTACTTCCAGTGTTTGTCTCTGTTTTATCTGTAGTGTTTTCAGCAGTACTAATAAGGGTGGGAGGTATTGTGTGGTCAGCCTTAGCTACTACAGAAAAGAAACATCTTTTAGACTAAGTTTCACTACATTAAGCCTCCTTCACTGAAGAGAAAGAATTTATTCTTGGTCACTTACTGCATACTATTTTCAAATATCTGCCATTAGCTCTTAACAGTTTTTCATATCAGTGCTTACATGGTTATATCATATTTTCCCTGAACTCTTTCCCATTGCCCTCACTTAGAATTGCAACCCATCCACTCCGTAATTTCCTGGCACTTTTCCTTTAGCTGTGTTATACAGTGTTGCTTGTTGGAATCTGCTAGACTCTGAAATACTCGCAGGGAATGACCATGTCCTATGTCTTTCATAGGAGAAAGCATTGGTGATTTCTCAGTCCTCATCTTCTAAGAACCCTTAGTAACTTTTGACACAGTTGACTCTCCTTCCTTGAAACCCTACCTTCATTGGCTGCCAGGTCAACACCCTCTCTTATCTTTCCTATGCTTGTGCTGGCCCCTGCTTCTCTGTCTCTTTCTGATCGAGGTGAACAGCTCCTGAAGAGGTCCTACAAAGCATGGTTGTTCTATTGGGTACAGCAGTTCTGGCCTCAGCATTTATATTCTATTTAGTAATTCTTTGTTCTGTCTCATCCATTTCTGTAACTTTTAAAACCATCTGTAAGCTGACAAACCCCATGTTTATATCTCCAGTACAGACTTCTCTATGAACCCTCTTACATCTTTCTGCCTATTTGACATTTCCACTTACATATCTAATAGATATCCAAGTCCTAACTTGTCCTAAGGTGGAGTCCTAGGTCTTCTCTGCTCCCAAATCTCCTAATATGGGCTTTCACATTTCAGTGAGGTCAATTCTATCCCTCCTGTTGCTCAAGATAAAACTCCTGGAGTCACTTTTGACTTGCTTATTTGTCTTCTATAGTATAGATGGTCCATTCACAAATCCTCTCATCCCTCTCTTCAGTATATATTCAAAACTACCGCTTCACACCTCCATCACTGCTTCCACCCTGACCCAAACTACCATCAACTTCTACCTGGATTATTCCAACCTTATCTCTAACCTGATACCCTCACTCTCTTCAGCCTGTCCTCAGTATGGCAGATTGAGAAATCCTGTTGCTCAAATCTGCCCATGGTTTCACATCTCACCTAAAGTAAAAGGCAAGCTTATTCTAACGACCTACAGAGTATTTCAGGGTTTGTCACCTCACCTTCTGCCTGTTCTGTCTACTCCTTCCTTCCCTGCTCAATTCTGATCCATGTTGGCTTTTTTGCTGTTGTCCAAATATCCCAAGCAAAATGCTCAGTACTTGCTGTTCCCTTTACCTAAAACACTCTTCTCCCAAATACCCACAGAACTTGTTCTCCCACTTCTCCCAGGTTTTGAATCAATGTTATCTACCTAGAGAAACTCTCCTTGATCCTCTCCAAGAAGGTGAAAATTTTCTAACCACTTCTATCTCTCTTCTTAGCTTTGTTTCTTTTTATAAAATTTACCACAGTGTAGTTATAGTCTATTATAAAATTTACTCAGTTACTTTATTGTCTCTCTCTCCCCTCATTAGAATATAAAACCCAAAGGGCAGGGACTCTGTCTGTTTTTGTCACCATTGTTTTCCTAGCATTTAGAACAGTGTCTGATGCCTAAAGGCACTCAGAAGGCATTTGTAGGAGGTCCTGTTGTGGCGCAGTGGTTTAAGAACAATATGTAGTCTCCATGAAGATATGGTTCCATCCCAGGCCTTGTTTAGCGGGTTAAGGATCCAGCATTGCCACAAGTTGTGGTATAGGTTGCAGATGCGGCTCAGATCTGGTGTTGCTGTGGCTGCGGCATAGGCTTGCCACTATAGCTCCAATTTGACCCCTAGCCTGGGAACGTCCAAATGCCATAGGTGTGGCCCTAAAAATGTTTAAAAAGACATTTGTAGAAATTTTAAAAGTATGAAACAAGTGAATGAGAGAAGGAATGAATGAATATTTCCTATGATCGAACCTCATTTCTACAATAGATAGCACAGTAAATATTTATTAACATGAAAAGGAAATCTCAAGCACATAGGATAAAGTTAAAGTGAGAAAAAGGACTGTGAAGATGAGTGGAGAAGGACGGAAGTAATATACAGTATTATCCTCTTTCCTGGTCTTCATATCTGATGTAGGAAAAGGAGAATTCTTCAGGACAGCTTATGCGGTTCTTTATTTTAGCACAAGCACTGAATCTTTCTTCTCATTTTTCTGCCACCTACTTCCTTTATATTTGTAAAAACAATGATCCACCTACTAATTTGGCTTCTGTCAGCTCTCTTGACCTTTGTTCCAATCTTATTTTACCATTTGACCCACCCTACCATGCTGGGAAGACATTTAGATTTAAAACTGCAGTATAAATCAAAAACAATATGCCAGTTCCTTTCAGAAGAGACTGGGCTTTGGTTCTCAAGGAATAAAAGTAAAAAGCTAAGTTTAGATGGGGAGACATAACTGTTGTCTCTTTACATATTTCTTCTTTTTCTTTTTATATATAATCCTATTTTTGCCAGTTATGTCAGGGATATTTCCTGCTATTTTTCCTCACTTCACAAATGTCAGTTTATCAGATTCTAATAAAATGAAACTGGAGAGGCACTCATCTGGCCTTTTCTTGGTGGTTGATACAGATGCTTATACTACCAGTACAATGGTCACTCCATTTTGAGAGGCACATTTGCTGCAAACCTCTTGCTTTTTTGGTAACTAGGAGGACATTGTAATTTCTGTAATTAGCTATTACCTACTTAGTTACATCTTGAAGACACTGTCAAAGCACTAATAAAAATTACTACTCAACAAGCATCATGTATTGAAAAGAGCCCATGCATTCAAGAAACTAAGGATCCAGCAGAATTATGAAACATACATCTGATATTATAGTATTCAGATTTATAACATGCTGCTATTAAAACAGGCATGCTACTGTAACTCACATACAAGTGGGCATGAACTAGAGGTTGCCTTTCAGCTTTCATTGAGGCAGCATGTTGCTTCTTTTGTCTGGAATCCGAGAAAATTATCAAAAGGGAAACAGCTAATTGAGTGTGTTTTCTGCTAACATAGAGATCAAAGATGATTTATGCTTATCTAAAGCCAGAGAAGAGGGTGTAAACCACCCCTTACTCCCACCTATGCACAAATTCGCTCATAAGTAACACAGTCTAAAATGCACATTTTAAACAGGGTTTAACAGAACCAAAGAAAGCTTCAATGAGGCTGAGTTCTCACTAAGAGGAAGATGTCGACAGTCTGTAGCATCAAAAAACCAGGCTGCCAAGAGGGTTCTGCTGTTGAGATTGAGGAGGGGGATTCACCTGAGGGAGCAATCTGAGGATTTATGCCTCCTGACAGTCCGCAGCTCCTCCCTCTGCACTTTGGAAAGTCTCAAGAGTCAGAACACTCTGCATGGCATGGAATTCTGCCCATATTCTGCTTCTGGCTCCATTTTCTCTTAATGGATTTGAGAAGAGCAGCCGGATGACCTGGATGTAACTGCCTCAGAAATAAGCACCTGGCACTAGCACCCATGTGGCTTCCCGTCTTTCTAGTCATTCTGAGCCTGCATCTCTGAATTGCAGGATGTGCTCTGTTTGCTCTCAGATCATTTCCTGACAGTCTCCTGCCTGCTCTGCATCTCAGGAAACTATTTTCCATGCTCCCTCATCCTCTGGCTTCTGGGTATTTTGAGTCCATGGGAAGCTGGGCTGAAAGAAGGAAGAGGCCTTGTATTCAATATTAACCCACCTCAGCCTCCTGACATCTTCTCAGGAGCTTCAGCTCATGCTGCATCGGACCTGCCCTTATGCCACAGCTCCCACCAGGGAGCCAGCCTCATGGCTTCTGATCTCTACTAACATGGCCTCCTCTTATTCCTCCAGTCCTAGGCTATTAGTGGCTTCCTAGTACACTAAGGTCCAGGTTGCCTTCTGTGTCTCTTTGTCTTGTCAGGCCCCCCTTCATCTGTGTAACAAATTTCTTGTATTAAGTGATTTTACTTTGAAGGAGCCAGTGTCATTTCTGTCTTGCTGCTGGACACTGATTCGCAGGTTGTCAGTCAAGTTGGATTTTTCGACCTCCTTCTTGGCCGGTGGTGCTAATGTAAAGAAAAGGACAATATTCAATAGACCAGCAATTATTCTCTCAATTCAGCAAATTATAGCCTTGACATGTGTATTGGCTATATATTTATTTTTATATCTTTTTTTAAATTGAAGTATAGTTGATTTACAATGATGTGTTAGTTTTAGGTGTATAGCAAACTGATTCTGTTTTGTGTGTGTGTGTGTACACATACATACATATATGTTATACATAATATATCATTTTCAGATTCTTCTCCCTTATAGGTTATAAAATATTGAGTAGAGTTCCCTGTCCTATATGGCAGATCCTTTTTGGTTATCTCTTTTATATATAGCAGTGCATATATGTTAATCCCAACCTCCTAACTTATCCTTCCCACCCCTTTCCCCTTTAGTAAGTTTATTTTCTATGTCTGTGGGTCTATTTCTCTTTTGGGTATGAGTTCATTTGTATCATTTGTATCATTTTTTTTAGGTTCCACATATAAGTGGTATCATATGATGTTTATCTTTCTCAATCTGACTTCACTTAGTATGGTAATTTCTAGGTCCAACCATTTTGGAGCAAATGGCATTATTTCATTTTTTAAGAAATTTTTTGTTAGAGTTGATATACAATGTTCTGTCAATTTCCGCTGTACAGCAAATATTTCATTCTTTTTATGGCTGAGTAATACTCCTTTGTATATATGTACCACATCTTCCTTATCCATTCCTCTGTCACTTGACACTGAGGTTGCTTCCATGCCTTAGCTATTGTGAATAGTGCTACAATGAACTGCTCTGGCCTCGCTGACTGGTAAGACACTGCCCCCTACAGGGATGGCCAGTTCTAAGAGATAGCAGACAACTCCTCTGTGAGCATGACTCCCCTGCAAATCAGCCAATCCAAAGCCCAAAGAGCTCCATTGCCTTCTTTATAGAAATCTCACAGTTCTGGCTACTATCCACCTGCCCTAACCACCCTGGCCAGGGCCTATACTCCAGAGCCCACTGAAACTTTTCAAACCAGCCAGTCCTAAACCTGCTTACCCTCCTTCCTCACCCATTCTTCCCATGGAAACCATGATAAGAGCTTATGCCCATATTTTTTTTTCCTCCTTTGGTCTCCTTACTGACCCTAGCACTTCCCCAAGGGGCCCTTTGTGGCATGTTATACCTCTTATTTCTAGGGATCTGTGAACATAAAAATTTCTTCCTTCTTGATAATTTGTTCTATGTCTGGTTGTCTTGCCACACGTGTTTTAAAAAAAATCTTAGTACCCTTTAAAACAGTGAGATATTGTCTTTGGTTTCTGTGCTTTTTTCCCCCTCTAATTATTTCTTCTTAGGTATTATCTTATATATTCTATTAAGATACTTGGGTGGGAGAGTAGATGATAGGGAACATGAGCCTGGAGCTGAATTTAGCTAGACAACACACAGTCTTACATGCCACTGGTCAGCCTTAACCCATATCCTTAATGGCTGTTCTTAAGTGTAATCAGTCTTAATAGAGCTCTATCCTAAAAGAACCACTTTCCTGGTTCACATTGCCTTCTTCCCTATTTCACAAAAAAAGAATCAAACCCACCACAGGTAAATTTCCCCCCACACAGAATGTGCTATTCCTGCAGCCATAAGGCATGTGGCTTTATGCTTCCTGGAAGCTAACCCCCTCTCCCAGTGCTCTTGATCCCCCCTGCTCTACACTGCTGGATGCTCAGCCCAGCTTCCTTCCCTGGGTTCTCTGCTTTTTGTTGCTGCTATTCTTACCCTCATTTTAAGAAAAGTCCAATTCTTTTCATCTTCAAACAAAATGTTTACCTTCTTCTGTGTGTCCCCTCCCTCTCCCCCCATCTTTCCTTTCATACCCAAACTTCATGGAAGATTGATACTTAAAGTCACACTTCCTAATTTGTCTCCTCTCCCTAGTTATAATCTGGTATACACCCCTTCTTTCCACCAAAAATGATGTTTCCATGATCTCCAATCCCCTCCCAATTAATTTCTTTGTAAATCTGATTTGGCCTGTGCTATATTTATCACCTTAAACTCCTCTTTCTTCCTTTGATTGATGTGACACCACCTTCTCTTGATTCTCAGGCTACTCCTTCTCACTTCCCATCCTGTCTCTTCTTTCTGTTTCTGTTTGCCTTTTTTTCTTTTTTAAATCGCAACACCCATGGCTTATGGAAGTTCCCAGGGCCAAGGAATGAGTCCAAGCCACAGCCTTGACCTAGCCACACCTGGATTCTTTAACCCACTGCGTCAGGCTGGGAATTGAACCTGCACTTCTCTAGCAATCCAAGCTGCTGCAGCAGAGTCTTAACCCACTGCCACAGTGGGAACTCCCTCTGTTTGCCTTTTAAATGTTCTAGTTCCTGGGTTTCTTCCTTCGTCATTCTCAAAGATCTATTCATCTACTTCCCTGGCCAAAATAGTGCCACTCCAAGTTTTGGTTAAGCCAGCATTTCCCTACTGGGTGTTAAGAAAATATATGTAGATATACACAAGTATTGACAGTTTTGGAAATGCTATAAAGAATGTTTTCTCTAGTCAGATAATGCTGAATAATAGTTAACTAGAGAAAATTAAACAGAAAGAGCATCAGTTATAAAATGTTGTAATTTTTAAAAATAAGGCGTATATTAACATCTTTTGGGAGTATTATCATGCAGAAGCTAGTTGATAAAATTTAGAATGATAACACTGTCTCAAAAGGACCTTACATAAATTTGTGTTGATACATTACTTTATTAGGACTTATTAATAAACTGTCTAGTCTGGGCAGGAATAACACAGTGCCTGTCATTAAAACATAAGGTAAGCAAGTTTTGGCAAAAAGGAAGAGACAGGCCTGAGGCAAGTCAGTACCATAAGAAAGGATAGCACTGGGCTTATTTAGACATTACCAGAACTTTAGGAAATTTCAGGTGCCTACAGTAGGTAGCAGGCATACCAAAGTAATGAAAGATGTGAACAAGACCCTTGTTCTGGGCCAGTGATAGAAGCAGAGAAAGTTAAAACTATTTTTTTAAGTTGTATAGATTAATGGAAGAAACTCTTCAAGGTATATATAACTTGTCCCCACCAATATCAAAATTTAATATTAAGATAAAACCTTTGAAAAACTAAAAAAAAAATCCCTTTTCCTTACAAACAATTTTATTTCCTTTCACAAACAATAAGGCTAAAACTAATCCAATTTACAAAGAGGGAAACCTGGTTTTAGAAGATAGTTGAATTTGTGCTTTTACATCCATAGAACCAGCCTTTGTTTTTCTTGTCAGTATGATGAGAAATATGAAAATGAAGAAACAAAATTGAATTTTACCTAAGGCATGTATAAAAAGTTTAGTACAAACATTGTAAAAGTTGTTCAGCTTCAAGCTGCAATGAATACTTTTCAAGGTTATGGAAAGTGGTTTTAGAATTGTGTCCACAGCATCTTAGCAAAAACCTAAGCAGAGGAACTTTTTGTTTGTTTGTTTGTTTTAGGGCCCACCCATAGCATATGGAAGTTCCCAGGCTAGGGGCTGAATCAGAGCTGCAGCTGCTGGCCTGCACCACAGCCACAGCAATGCGGGATCCAAGCCACATCTGCAACCTATACCACAGCTCATAGCAATGCCAGATCCTTAATCCACGGAGCGAGGCCAGGGATCGAACCCAAATCCTCATGGATACTAGCTAGGTTTGTTACCTCTGAGCTATGATGTGAACTCCACATTTTTAAATTAGTTTTTAATTGTCCCTTTTCAAAGCTTTAATAATCATATCAAAACTTTCAATAAGTTCTATGTATATTAATACAAAAATACAGTGCTTTTAAGCAGTACCTTTAGCATCTACACTACAGATATATACAAAATTGGAACACATCTGTAAGTAGGAAATTACTCATTTCAAATTATGTTATTGAAAGTAGAATATGACAGTACATGATGCATCTCTTCTCATAAAGAAGCATATCAGAGATATTTTAAAACTATCATATTCCATGGAATTTGTTTATTTCTTATTGCTTACATATATGATTTTTTTAATGTTAACCACTGACTATGGCATTCAAAATTACTCACTTGGCCACATTAAAGTTTTACAAAATTTTAAATACACACATTGAAAGTTTAGATTGCATTATAATCTAAAGAAGCAATATTTACCCAGTTAGCAAGACTCAAAGAATGGAGCACTAAGAACTGGGCATTTTAATTTAAAAATTTCATATGAAAGAGAATTTGCTAGCCTTTCAAAATTTGAAGGTACTATTACCAAACCAAAAGTTATTTCTCTCTACTCCCTCTGAGAGCATCTACATACCCAGCATCTGTCCTTTTTCCCAGCTTCTCGCCTCAACATCACAGCTTGTGTTAAAGGATAACATCATTTCTATAACTTAGCAAACTACTCTTCCTCACAAGCACAGAACTTGGGATTCCCAAAGCTTTACTCTAAACTTGAGAAGAGCATCTTCGAGGATATAACACTTCTCTGCTAACTCTTCCTCATTTTTCCTCTTCAACACATAGAGGCAGAATGGAAATAAACAGAAAACCAAACAGTTGTTCGGGGGCCTCCATGATGAGGAAGTGTCTGGGTCTTACTGGATTGTGTAAGAAACTGATGTCAGCCTATGCAGTATTCCATCTTCCTTTCCACCAATCTGAAAGGCTCCCATCTGTTCAGGACTACAGCATGCTCAGATGAAAAATTATAACTTATAAATCCTTTGTGATTAGATAACAATACTGGCTAATTACATGCACATAATGACATTGAGTGGAGCTTTGGGGAAGTTTCTTTTAAAAGGGGAAGATTTAGCTGGCATGTGCCCTTTGCCTTTTTTCTTTTCCTTCTTCCTGCTTGAAACTCAGGACAACACTGGAGGCAAACCAGAGGTGCCAAGTATAACATGTGAAGGATAACCGAATGAAAGGCTAGATAACGTGCAGAGTCTTGGGGCCACCATACCAGTCCTGGGCAGCCTAACTCTGGACTGCTTGATATGTTGAACAAACAAACAGACAAACAAAATCCCTCTCATGTACAAGGATTTTTCATTTGGTTTTATATTACTTGTAGCTGAACATAATCCTAGATATTACTGTAAGAATGGTCTATGCTAGCCTATAATTTTTATAACGCTGACAATGTCCATAGTACTTGAGCCAGATAAGCATGATTTTTTCTACTGAATTATAGTAGCATGAAAATATTAGACTTTATTCCTATTTAAATGCTTGTTTTTATGGATAAACTTATAATCAGCACAATCAGTACTATAGCCATTAGAAGTCAGAAGTAAAACTAGATAAAATCTGAAAACATATTTGTACTGGCTGTTGCTTAAAACTGTAAATTTAATGGTTAATAAATTGTATATATAGTAACACTGATTTAAATGGCTAACTCTATGATAACAACATATGTGGTATTTGAACTATTAAACATAAGCACAATTAAATAAAAGAAATTTCTTTTTTTTCTTTTTTTTTTTGGCTGGGCCTGTGGCACACAGAAGTTCCTGGCAGGGATCACACTTGTGCCGTGGCAGTTGCTGCAGTGACAACACCAGATCCTTAACCCTCTAGCCACACAGGAGCTCCATAAATTTAAATAAAAGAGTGTTGTAACTTAAAACCACTAGAAAGCTGGTAATTGAATAGGCATCACTTATATGTAAAATTTAAGGAGGAAATGAGTAACTATGTTGTTGAAAAGAGTAGTTTTATAAAACAAAATGCTTGTATAAAATCTGTGAAAGCAAAATCTCAATGTATCTTGAGATTGTATCTCTTTGATACTGTATCACACTAAGTAGATACATCAATGATAGATAGATGATAGATATACAGGTGATGGATGATGGGTGGATGAATAGACAGATGGGTAGATACATACATACATAGATGATAGAATATGGCAGTCATCATGTATGAATTCTTTGTGGCCTTCATGACTCTCAGTGAAGTATCCTGAGCATCTTTCTCCATTTCTATCTTCCCACCTGACCACCCTGTATTCAGGTCAACACAGTTAGAACAAATGCCACAAATAGAAGGAGAGTCACCAAAGAGCCCCCATTCCCCTAGGAAGAGCAGAAAGGGGCTGATAATGACTAAGTTTACTGCTACTGTTAGAAGCATTTTAACTTATTTGCTGTCAGTTGACTCAGACTTACTCTGAAGCCTCCATTTTCTTTGTAAAATATTAATATAGACCGACTTATCTGGTGCAGGAACCCTGCTGAACTCACGTGTTTATAACTTTCATTCACATTCAATATATGTCTTAATTAGACATCGGAAAACCAAATAAAACACAGGCATATAAAGAAAAATAATTAAACAGCTTAGAAACTTGTAAATATAAGCAGTTGCTGCTCTCCTCTACCTCCCAAAACATCTGTGGAATTTGATGAGAGATAGATAATAAGTGTAAAATAATCAGTAAAATATTAAAATATTGACTAATCCTTAGTTTATTTCATAAGTTTATAAGCTACCACTTAACATTAAATATTAAAAATTGGAGTTCCCATCATGGCTCAGTGGGTTAAGGACCTGACATAGCCTCCATGATGTGTGTTCTATCCCTGGCATTATTCAGTGGGTTAAGGGTCTGGCATTGCCACAAGCTGCGGCATAGGTCACAAATGGAGCTCATATTTGGCACTGCTGTGGCATACTCCTAAAGCTGCAGCTCCAATTCGAGCCCTAGTCTAGAAACTTCCATATGTCACAGGTGCAGCCATAAAAAGAAATAAATTTAAAAGTTGATACTTTAGATAATGCATGATAAATACAGATTATGCAAGAAAGACTGAAATATCCATCATGGGCATCCATTCAAACAAAAGGCTTTAGTCTTACATCAAAAGATGGTAGATTTCAGGTATACTGATCAGTTTCAAGTCACAAAGAAAGGTGTTAAGCTATTGCACCAAAGGACTACTTTGTTACCTCCAAACACTGAATTCAATGTATGTGCCTGTCTTATAAAAGAGGAAAGACTCAGAAAAGGAAGCAAAATGACCAATTTCTATGAATCAAATAGAAGAAAGACAGCATTTTTAGTATGAATTTTACCAAGGAATTATGGTTTCCATTGAATTGGAATACATTTACTTGGATCCTGGATAATAAGATGTTTACTAAATTTATATGGTTGCTTGGTGACAGATTAAATGCAACCCACCTCAGCAATTCTAAACATGGATAAATCTACAAGATTTTAAGTAGAAAATATTAAGTATTACAGGGTACTCTGTTTTTGGTTCTTCAGTTCCATTGCGATTGGAAACATTAACTTTTCAACTAATTGTCCTTCCTTCAGCTTTCTTATATGTCATTTTCTTTACCTCCATGTCTTCCTCATGAAAGAAAACTTATGTATATACACAGGAGAAATATGAAGGCTCTTTATGTAACTCATTGAAAGTACAGCTTAACTCTGAAAAGATTTTAAGCGAATGGTAAATGATCACTTAATCATCTTTTAGCCATTAAACCTAATAATCTTTCATATGAATATTTAATAGCATTCAAAATAGGAAATAATTATTATTCTGCACAAAAATAATCCTTTCTTCAAACTGTACATTTTTACTTATTTCTTTTGGGGTTTTACTTATTTCAACTTAGGGTTGAAATAGTCCACACTACTAAATTCCTATAAAGTTTCTTTTAAATTTAGAAGTATTTCGGAGAGTTCCTGCCGTGGCTCAGTGGTTAACGAATCCGACTAGGAATGACGAGGTTGCAGATTCAATCCCTGGCCTTGCTCGGTGGGTTAAGGATCTGTCGTTGCCTTGAGCTATGGTGTAAATTGCACATGTGGCTCGGATGCCACGTTGCTGTGGCTCTGGCATAGGCCGGTGGCTACAGCTCTGATTAAACCCCTAGCCTGGGAACTTCCACATGCCGCGGGAGCAGCCCCAGAAAAGGCAAAAAGACAAAAAAAAAAAAAAAATATTTCAACACTTAGATCAGAATAATGGCTCTTTGTTAAATAGTTTCTCCATGAAATTCCTCATAAAGTCATAAATCTCACAAGCACAGGCCTCATTTTAGAAAAATTCATCTTGAAAAACCACCGCTTACGGAAAAAAGATAACATATACATATATTCTTGCATAAGTCCAAGCAGCCTCTTAATTATGTACAAATCTGTAGCTCATGACAAAATCAATAGCGGCAAATAACTTTAATGTGCTCTCAGCCCAGCAGATCTTAGTTAAACAGATGAACAATTAGTGTATTTACAGTAAAGAACAAAGAACCAACATGAGTAGAGAAGCCAGATGCTTTTAGCTTGCGAATTGACTTCTAAAGAATGCTTTATCTCGGATAAAATGTCTCCAAGAACATGCACCTTTGTTTGCATTAGGTTTCTGACTTTTAAAAAAAAAAGCAAAAAAAAAGCCACTACTCTATTTTCCTCATATTTAAATCTTTGGCTTCATCCTGGGTTAGGTTTTTATTTTTCATCTAGAGTACTGTGTATTTTTTTTTCTAGGAACATACTTCATTTTTATAATGAAACTTAGAAAGAACCTAAAGGTTCAGTTGTTTTAGGAAGTTGAGTGAACATTCTCTCTTTGTGGAATATGTCTCTCTCTATGTAGAATTTGATTGCTTTACAAAATCTGAAGAGTTTAAATTTACTGTCACTATCCGTACCTTGACTTTGGTTGTGCAGATTCTTTGGGGGGAGGGGGGTAGGTGTTAATTCTAGACATGAAGAGGAGGGTTTTTCATGGTGCCAGATTATACTACAATGGTAAATTATGCATTTAAAAAAAAACACGTTAACTCTTTCATGCCCCTGGGGAACCGCTTCAGAAATAATTGTTGCATTTAAAATGGATATATATTAAGTGTTTCTGCCTGACCTATCAACTGAATTGTTAGCTTAAATATCATCAATAACTTCTTATTTAAATTTACTGTATTGACATATAGTTGATTTACATTGTTGTGTTAATTTCTACTTGAGAGTGACTCAGTTATACCTATGTATATTCTTTTCCATATTCTTTTCCATTATGGTTTATCACAGGATATTGATTACAATTCTCAGGGTTCTACAACAGGACCTTGCTGTTTCATCAGAAACTTCTTCATCTGTGTATCCCACAGCCTTTTGGTCTACACCTCCATCAGTCTTTGGCAATATTTGCCCTGTTGATATATCCCCACAGGGGCTCTATAACCCCGCTTTTCTGTCCTTCCAGTTATTCATGGTCCTCCTTACACCCCCCTGAGCAGCAGTGTCCTGAGCTCTTTCCACCACCTTTTATCTTCTTGATTTCTGGTTCTCTGAAGTCATGCTCTGTAGGTAGCTCCAACTAGCTCCACTGTGGAGATGACTTTAGAATCTGCACACTCCACCTAGTTGTACCCCCGCTCTTCAAGTTCATACTCCCTGCTGTCAGCAAGTGTGTCTTGCTTGATGTTTCAGCATCAGCTTAGACTCTGATTTCCTCACCATCAGGTGCAAACTCCTGACACCACTTGGTCCCTATCTTCTTCTGTGCTTCAGACAAAATGAGTTATAGACCATTTCCAAAGCATAACTTATTCATTCATTTGACTGTTTTGTCCATTCTATTCTCTCAGGCTGAAATTATTTATACTTTCTTTCAAGAGAAGAGTTTGCACAAAACGCTTCAATTCAGTGCTTTGTCACTCTCTAGAATTTCATTTTAAGTGCGCTTGGGCTCTCACAGATGACTGCTGTCATCCTGGATATTTATATCAGGATATATTTTCTGACCAAGATTATAAGGTACTTGTGGGTAGGAAACTTCATGGCATCCACTGTGCCTGTGTGAAGTGTTTGGTAGGTGGTATTCAAAGAATATACAACTGCCCTTCAACACAGGGTAGTATACTCATGGCTCTTGAAGCAGAAGGATGTTCTCCTTGGTTTGAAAAACTAAGCCCTACAACAAATCGTCTGAAAGGGCAAGTACTAACGATAGCCTCAAAAAGTAGATTTGCTTCCCAAAATCTGTGATAAATTCCTAAGGAGGGGATATACTGCCAAGATAACCTGTCTCTATATGTAAACTTAAAGGTCATGATTTTTGCATTTAAAATAGTTTATTTAAATCATTGTGGAGATGCATTTTTTCCTTATATAAATGATTTTAGGAAAAGCAACTGAATATACATAAAAACATGTTTCTTGTGCATGGTATTTTATTTCAAGCAATGTAGCTTTGTTTTGACAATGTAACGCCAAAATCCAAATGCCTGAGCAATTGGTTTAATTTTTTATATTATAGAAGTGTAGGGGCTCCAATTTCCCTTGCATTTTCTATAGATATCTGAAAGTATCTTTTTCAATCAAATGATTATTAGAAAACATTCAGAGAATTAGGGAAATAGTTACATCACTTGAGTATATCTTACAAAATTCAAATACCTTGACATTATCTTAATTCATCATTTATTTGCACCAAGGAACAGCTTTCAGTCAAAAAATAAGTTTTGTCTGAAAAAATTAAAATAGTGGCATAGATTTTTAAGAAAAAGGGACTGGATGATTATATTTATCACCATAAATTTTGTTTCATATCATCTACTCTTGTTTTTTGCTAGGTCCTGATAACAAATTACATAATACACTGTTAATCAGAATTCTGGTTTGTGAGTCAGATTTATTTTCATATTTCAGGTGCCCCAATTTTTTTTTCCTATAAACTAATCTGTTCCAAAAAGTCTTCCTGATTTATTTTCACATTTTGTTTAGTTTTTCCCAAGAACAGTAGCAGGCTCGAAGTCCATGTGGGAGAAAAACAGAGGGATTTGTGACTGTTTTCCCTTTGTTATCTCTTGATGTATAGAAAAAGAAAAGTAACTTTATCTTGAGAAAATATGAGAAAGAACGTGTCATATGTTTTAACTATAGCCCAGGAATTAAGGCTCTTGAAGTATCTACCTGCCCCTGGCAAGGCAAAGCTGTTGTGGATTAGAAGCATGCTCCCAGCTCTAAGGATTGATCAGGATTCCCCACCATTTTTTACATCTTTCTGACATTTCTGAGCAGGACACTGGCTGTTGACTTGGACCAATGCCAAAGTGACCATTGGTATTTTTTTTTTTTTTCTGAGGCACATTGTTTTGCGGTGGGCTGGGTGTGATAGAGATTCTACAAGCAATTACTCCAAGTTGGGAATCTTCTTTTAGGATGTTCCTTTTAGGACCACCACTCCGGAGATCAACCTATTCCAACTCCCATCACTTTTGAAATCCTTCTTTCCTATTTTGAATTGGTTCTTCTGAATTGCTTCTGTTTATTCTCCCATTGTGACTGATACAGTACCTCTTCTCACTTGATGTGATGAATCATACTCATCTCCTTAGAGCAACACGTGGGAGCTGGGAAGAGGGCCAGGGAAAGAAAAGATGGGCAGATAGCATAGCTTTGTCTCTAGTTCAGACAGTGGATATTCCTCAGACTCATACATAGTCTGTTCCATCCTCATAAAGTAGACTTAATGAAAACTAGAGAATGGAACTTCGGATAGTAATACAAGATTAATTTTATCCTAGAGCTTCTCTTCTGCCCAACTCACTTGAAAATTCGAGAGGAATCAGCCAGCTGCCTGGGACTAGACATTCAGGATCCTAGCTGTCTCTCCTTAGATATTCCACATACAAGAAAGTTTAAGCCCGAAGGTGTGTCATCTATATACAGGAAACTAAAGCAAAGAGGGAAGGAACTCTGGGGATTAAAGAAATGTAGAGACCTCAAGCCTGGTCTGGACACCCGCAAGTGAAGGGAAGGTAAAGCCCTCATGTCAGTTCCACCCAGGATCAGATACAGAGAAGTCTTCCATAGTACAGAGCTGAGATACCATTTGATTCCGTCTAAGCAAAACCAGGAAGAGATCACAAGGAGTCATTTGTATTAGAGTTAGAATATATATGATTTGTGTCCTAAAGGACAATTTGTTCAGATAACAACTGTGTGATGTTCACCGGTGAGATGTCACCCATTAACCAACCCTTACTCACCCATTCATAGGCAGTGCCACTCTTAGATCTGGCCATCGAGGGTCCTATTTCTACTTTGCATGCCTTCCTGAAAATATCCTATACCCTACTACCATGTGGGCCTACATTGTCATCATGGAGGGTGGCCCAGGACAGGATTACCTGGTTCTAGTCTCCATTTCTATCAAGACCAGCTCAGCAGGTGAGGGCTGAAGAACGGGTGCTGTGAAATTTAAGAAAAAGTTAACATATAACAAGACACAGAGACATTTATCCTAATTAAAGGTGGTGACCGGGGGACTCAAGGTCTCAGGGACCAAGAGATGAAATCTTTAGGATTACATCAAGTGAGGAAGGGGTTGTAGATACAGGATATAGTTCTTTTATTATTTTAAAAGTCACATAGCTAGTAGCTGGTTAAGCTTTTATTCTGACCTTTAGACATTTAACAATCATTAGCATTGAGGAAGCCTAGCGTCAACTGTCTATGCATAGCATCTAGAGAATCATCATTGTGCTTCTGTACAAGCACACTGGGTGTGCCTAGGTTTGCACCTCCTTCTCCTTGCTGATGTATATTCTGCTAACAACCCCTCATAAACCCCCTGGGGCCTTGAGGCTCCTCTTCCTCTTATTTTAACAGGACACATCATGCTGTGCAAACAGCGTGCCTATCTGCCTAGACCAAGGCATTATGTCCTCATTCAGCTGACCACGTGAGTAACTTATGCTTTTTGGTTTTTGTTCTTAAGCTTAAGTTATTTACCAGCGCTGAGACTGTTTTTCAAGCAGGAATATGGGGTAAAGGTAAAGCAGGACAAGATGGAGTTTTCAGCATAGAAAATAGAAACAGAGAGGCTAAGAAAAGATTGTAGAAACATATTTCCTGACATGTTTCCCTCTTTCGAGGAATTCTTTAATCCTATCCCACCAAACACCTCTCCCATGCCCACTCCACATGAGGCCAGTCAGCTGCCCCAAGGAGGATAGGAAGGACTCAAGACTTTAGGGTCATCCAAAAACCTTGTGTCCAGTCCTTGCTTCTAGAAGGAAGGTCTGGTAAACAATTGATCCACCTAGCTAGCACAGTATTTATTTCACAAATCATGTGAGACTGGCCAGAATCATGCTGACACACTGATTTGGGGTGATTTTTAACTCATGGAGGAAACAAAAGACAAAAGACAAAACAACCTTTGGGTACCAGGGGACCACCACTAATGTATGGGCCTGAGCCATGTGTGGGGGGCTGTTCATTGGCTTTTACCATCCTTCACTGCCTCTGCTCTGTACCTGAGAGTGGTGAGGTGGCACCAGCTCTAACCCTTAATCCACGTTCCCCATGTCATTATCCTCAAGAGAAGTCAACTCATCTCCTCCAGCTTCACAATGCATATGAAGTAGTTATCAGGGGTGGCTGCACCTATTTATTTTAAGGGATTTTGAGACCCTTAAATTCCACAAAAGCAACCGACTTTGCCCATCAGTGTCCTCTTTTCCCTCCAGTAAATGTGGTGGGGTGTTCTCCTTCGTCACTTTTAAGACACACCAGATGAGGGACTGACATTCCTTATGCAAAGGGAGCCGCCCTTCTTGCTTTGCTCATGGGCCCTACAACTATCCTCTGACATGCGTTAGAATGTGGAAGGCAGGGACAACACTATAAGAGACCCCATTCTAGGAATTTAGTGATTGCGACCTAAAAAGTTCGAGAGACATGGTTGGATATCGTCCTGTGTTTACACCGTAAATACTGACAGTAAATTTAACATGGCAAGAAAATGAGTTATCGCTCATATTATTCTGAATATTATGAGTAAGGTTTGTATCTGATGTAAATCTTCACAAAACATGGGAACAAATTTGAGTAGTCATCACAATGCAAATGATGGATGGCTCAACTGATTATATGATGTCATGCGCATCAGTGTAATCAACATTCAATAAAGGATATCATGAAACTGAAAAGACAGGACTATCTCTAATATTTTAATTATAGATCATTTGAATAATAACATTTCAAATAATAACAGGATTGCTACCTCTTTTTGTGGTAGACATATGAAATTAGCAAGGAAGTGTGCATTTGATAACAAAGTCCATGAAGAGATAGTCCCTAAATCTAAACAGGAGTCTATTCTCCATGTCCATGATTTTCTTTTCTGTGGAAAGGTTCATTTGTGCCATATATTAGATTCCAGATATGTGATATCATGGTATTTGTCTTTCTCTTTCTGACTTACTTCACTCAGTATGACTGTCTCTAGTTCCATCCATGTTGCTGCAAATGGCATTATTTTGTTCTTTTTTATGGCTGAGTAGTATTCTATTGTGTATATATACCACATCTACTTAATCCAATTATCTGTCAATGGACATTTGGGTTGTTTCCCTGTCTTGGCTATGCTGTACAGTAGGAAAGAAAATATTGTATTGGGGAAATAAAAAAATAAACAGGAGATAATAGTGAACACCACAGAGAGTTCTTATGCTTTGATGGATGACAAACAAAAAAATAAGTACCTCGTCCCTACCTGTTATTCTAAGTCTAAATCTAAATCCATGGGTTGCTACATCTCACATGGACCCTTGAATTTTGCTTCTAAATACAAAAGTCCCACATAAAAAAATTGCCCAAGTTCCCACATTCTGAAGCTGCCCTGCCCACATTCTGGGGTTTGGCAGCCTGTTTGGCCCTGGCAGTGTCTGTACAACCATACTCAGTGTCACTTCCACAGTCAAGCTGATCTTAGCAAGCATGAACCAGCAGGTTTGTGGGCATTCCAGAGATAGTCATTTCTTCATAGGTGCCAACTACAATACCAGCAGCTGAGGTGTGACTTGGATTAGGAATGGGGGTTCACAGAGCAAAAGCTTAAGGAAAGTGGGAAAATGTTCTAACTCTTTGCTTAATAGCTATTACAACCCCCACTACCGGCAGCCTCATAATAAGTCATTAGACCAGAGCTCTAAGGATTGAAAGCAACCTCAACCCAAGTGCCAAGTATTTCTCAGTCTGAACTATATTATAACTATTAAGCCTTTCTTTTCTAGAAAGTATAGGGTAGCCGCTCTTAGAATTAATATGAACAGACTGTGCAGCAGGATGCTAAATGAACCTTCTCCTGATGTTCACAAATTCTTTATTTAAATTTTATTGAAGTGTAGTTGATTTATAATATTGTATAAATTTCTGGTGTACAGCAAAGTGATTCAGTTACACATGCATATACATTCTTTTTTTCATATTTTTTTCCCTTATGGTTTGTCATAGGATATTGAATATAGTTCCCTGTGCTATACTTAGGACCTTATTATTTATCCATGCTATGTGTACTAACTTGAATTTGCTAATTCCAAACTCCCAATCCTTCCCCACCCCCCCCCGACAACCATAAGTCTGTTCTCCATGTCTATGAGCCTGTTTCAGATTTACAGGTATGTTCATTTGTGTAGTATTCTAGATTCCACGTATAAGTGATATCATGTTGTATTTGTCTTTCTCTGTCTGACTTTCTTCACTTAGTATGATAACCTCTAGGTCCATCCATGTTGCTGCAAATGGCATTATTTCACTCTTTTTTATGGCTGAGTAGTATTTGTGTGTGTGTCTGTGTCTGTGTGTGTCTGCTTCTGTGTCTGTCTGTCTGTTACATCTTCTTTATTCATTTATTGGTCATTTAGGTTGGACATTTACAATGTTTCCATGTCTTGGGCATCATAAATAGCACTGCTGTGAACAAAGGGGTGCATGTATCTTTTTGAATTATACTTTTGTCCAGATATATACCCAAGTGTGGGATTTCTGAATCATATAGCAACTCTATTTTTAATTTTTTTGAGGAACCTCCACAATGTTTTCCATGATGGCTGGATCAAACCTGTGTCACAGCTATAACCACAGCTACAGTAGGGACAACACTGTATCCTTAACCCACTGAGTTTCTTAGGGAACTCTAAGAAAGAGCGAATATCTCACATCTTCTCAGACAAGGCATAGAGCCTTACTCTACAAATAGGAGAAGAAAGAAGGAAATGCTCACCCTACTCTCTCAAGCCAAGTTAGGGTGGCTGCAAGAGGTTTTCTCATAAAACTTAAAGATGTCTTCTAGGAGCTCCTGTCATGGCTCAGTGGTTAACGAACCCGACTGGCATTCATAAGGACACAGGTTTGATCCCTGCCCTTGCTCAGTGGGTTAAGGATCCGGTGTTGCCGTGAGCTGTGGTGTAGGTTGCAGACACGGCTCATATCCCACGTTGCTGTGGCTGTGGTGGAGGCTGGTGGCTGCAGCTCTGATTGGGCCCCTAGCCTGGGAAGCTCTATATGCTGTGCCTGCGGATGCAGCCCTGAAAAATACAAACAAACAAACAAAAAAATTGTCTTCTAGAAGGGAGTCCTAGTAATAGTTTTTGGTCCTATCTTGTACTTTATTTTTTTATAGATCAACACCAGTAACATTAAGAAGAATAACCATCCATCTCTAGCCCTATGCCTGAATACAGTGAATAAAAGATAATCTTCAGGATGTTGTACTAGAGCAGTTGCTAAATAACAATAGCTATCAAAATAAAATCATTACAGGGATGGGGTCCAAGTCAAAGTGGAGTTGAGTTTTGTAATGACTCCTACTAATTTTTTCTGATTCAATTTATAAATTGATTCTAAGAAATTCACAAATTACCCCAAAAAGTATGCAAATACAGAAGAAATATAAATAATCTCCATGATTTCCTTCATTTGTCCTTATTCCACTACTTGTGTCAATTTGCCATGAATTACATAGATGAACTTCTGACGTTAAAGTTCATAGGGTAAGCCCTCTTCATTACTTCTTGTGACATAATTATCATTTTTTGTTGAGTTATTTAAAATACCTATATTGAGTTTAATTTATTAGGTATATTTCCTGAGTTGTAGTTCAGTATTCTGTTCACTGTAAAATTTCAATAATTGCGTATTGATTGAATATCTCAAAAGAGGAAGCTTATAAGGTTTTGAACTGGATTAAACTCCTAGCTGACACTTCAATGTCCTATGAGACCTCCACCATGTCACATGATCTTTCAGCGTCCCGGGGTTTTCAACTGCAAAATGAAGAGAACAGACTCAAGTACCGTCTTGAGATGTCTCATTCTCCATTACTTTGCAAGTTTAGCTTAGCTTAATTGAGAGATCCAACTGTTTTCGAGCCTGAGCAGTGTTGTACCTGAATTCTGGGTTTATTAACTGAATGTCAGAGCCCCTTCTCATGCTGATGAAAAGCACATAATTTAGATTGTAGCAGAAAAGGTCTGCTTTACCTTAACACTGGAACAGAATTTTCCAGTGTATCCCACCCAGACTATCTCTGGTTGATTGAGACCAAGATGCTTCTTGAGCAGGAAAACTCACCCTCACCTTGAGAATAGAACACAGTGGAATGGACACACTGAGCATCAGTGAATAGCAATTGAGAAAATATTGTGCTTGGTGGGTCATGACTGGGGAAAAATATGTTTGGAATCTAAGGAGAGTGACTTAGAAACACCAGAAACCTTATGTACATTATCTGTTGAAATATTCATATTCTCCCTTTACTGTGGTGTGTTTTCTAACCTCCAAAGAAATGTCTGTACACTTAATGAAAACTATTATTTTTTATTTAAAAAAAACCCCACAATTTTATATGGAAAATTCTACTTCATAAAATTATTACATTATACCAGGAAGAAAAACAAACCATTTTATTTTAAGCATTTTAAAGTTTATAAGAACCTAGCATATTTTCTAAACAAGTTTCACTATTTTGGAATATATTTGAGGAGGGGAAAAGAAATTATAATACAAAACCATCATTGAGTTTTTGATTCACAGCTGCAATATATTTCACTTCTTTCCCTGTTGTTGATTTTTTTCCTTTGGCCAAATTGACTTTTTTTTTTTTTTGTCTTTTTGCCTTTTCTTGAGCCACTCCTGCCACACATGGAGGTTCCCAGGCTAGGGGTCTAATCGGAGCTGAAGCCACCGGCCTATGCCAGAGCCACAGCAACGCAGGATCTGAACCATGTCTGCAACCCTACATCACAGCTCACGGCAACGCCTGATCCTTTACCCACTGAGCGAGGCCAGGGATCGAACCTGCAACCTCATGGTTACTAGTCAGATTCGCTAACCACTGAGCTACAACTGGAACTCCCAAAATTGACTTTTAATGCTAAATTTGCTTTGGGATTTGTTGGGTCAAAACTGGCAATGCTCAACTTACTTAAATGTTTCACTTTTGCTTTTTAGCCAGTATAGACATCTTACTTGTTTTCCTAAATCTTTCTCACTATAGAAAACTTACTCTTTGGAAAGATTAAATAAGCAAGGGAACTGTAGTGAAAGAACAAATTCTCCTCTTTAAAATAACAAAGTTAAAATGAAAATTTTAGCTATAGGATGCAATGGAGAGTTTTGCTATAAATAATGTTTGAATTTCCAACCCTGTTTTCTAAGATCACTAGTATTATTTTCATAAGGAATAAGATATTCTCTTGACACTTAAATTTATGCATTTAACCTTCTCCCATAAAAGTTATTTGTTTAGTGCTTAATGACAATGAGGAATTAGTTTCACTTCAAATAACTGTCCCGCACAGCACTGACCTGATAACTTGGTTACTGAAATCCACAGGTCTGGGCTATTAACAATTAACTAAGGTAAGCTACAATTATGGCATGTGATAAGAATGACCTTGTTTAATAATACAGCTCACAGGTAAGCAGTGATGTTTAAGTAGCTCTAGGCTTAGAATGAGTTCTAAATAAGCCTAAATACATATGTGCACTAAAAAACTGCAGTGTTCACCAACTTTATTCTGATATTTATAAAAGATTTTATTATGAGTGATGGGATTAGTCATAAACAAGTTTATTTTGCATGCTTGGATTTCATAAAATAAAATCATCCAACTTACTTCCTTATATGAACTAAAATAAGTGATTGTAAAATGATTTCAGGAACACTGTCCTTTAAATTTCATATCACATCTGAAATATTTGGCTTTCGAAAAATTTTATAGCCCATCAATGATGTTTTGCATTCCACAGTAAGTATCCATTTAAGCATTTCAAACCATCCTAAGCATCTGTTCTTCATACCATTGAAGTAAAATGGAAAAATCATAAATATTACAGCATTTGTTCAATAAGCAAATAAAATTATACAACCTGATGTTTCCTTTTCTTTTCTTTCCTTTTTTATATTAGTCTGCCTTGAGTGGTTAGATATTTTAAACTATAGGGATAATTTTTCACTGAAGAAAATGTAAATGAAAAGAAATATTTTCAATTTGAGAAAAAAAAAAATGTGAGAAAACAGTCTTCCAGTCAGTGACTCACAGGAACACACACACAAGGGCCCAAACCTCAGATGACTTACTCAAGCACCGGAAGCTCCACTTTCTATGCTTTCTGAGGATTTGTAGGGTTCAAGAGAAGATAGGTATACAAAGAATCTGCTGGTACCCTACACAAGTCTTGAAACATTGACTTAAACAGCTTTTTGAACCACAGGGTTCTTCAAAGCACTTAATATGGAGGTACCCTGTTTACCTCCAAGTGGGGAGTCGGGTAAGCAGAATCCTCAACATTATTTTCAATGGAATTAATTTTGGAGTTGAATTACTAACTTGAGGAACACATAGTGCTGCACCAATGCAACTTGGGGAATTCTGGGCTGTAGATATGTGATTGGGTGGGAGTAAGCAATATTCATGTAGTAGTTAAATCCTTGAGACTACAAGAGATTGCACACAGACAAGAGACAGGCAAGAATAGCACTTTGCAAAAGAACTTAAACTTCAAGACAGGCAGAATATTAGCTTGAGTTTATTATGCATGCCATAGACTCAGAGAATTTTTAAATTAGAAGTAAGAATGAGATCACTTAGTTCAACTTGTTTACTTCAGAGCTGGGGCAACTAAGGACCAAGGAATCAGGTGACTTATTTAAAGTCACACAGTTTTTTTCCTGGTTGCTAGTTGAAATCAAGAAAGAAAATATAGTAGCCTAAGAAAACTTGGCCTAAACAAAAGCAGCAACTTCTGGTCCAAGACATTAAAGTATGTTAAAAATGATCTCTTAATATAGAAGGTGAAGGAATCCACTGGGCCCCTTCCTTCCTTCATGTAATTTTCCTAATGGGGAAGGAATGTTTTGAGTAGACAAAGCAGACCAAATCCTTGTTGGAAGAAACCACAAATTGATAGTCCTCATGACAAGAAGAGAAAGAAAAAGAGAAAATTCCCATGGTTCGCAGTTTTATATGGCTTTTTGTTGTTTCATTTGAGAATGTTGAATACAGAGAAAAAAATATAAATTATTCTTCTTCCTCTTGGCTCCTCAGTGACTCAAGTCATCTCATACAGGAGGAAGGTTTTTAGTAAAGGATTTCTATGTCATATGTTGACCTAGAATTACTCAAAATGGTATAATCCAACTTCCACAGAATTTCCCGCTCATTTTTATACTAAAAAATAACAGCAGCAAATGACTGGTAGCTTATTTTACACACTCTTAAAACAACTACATTTTTGGAGCTGCTGGAAATCTAGTTTCTTGTCCTCTCAGTTAACAGTGTTTGCTCATATAAAACAGGCCACAGTGCACCTCTGATTACTTCACAACTGTACCTTTGATCTGTTCTCATTTTCTATCTAATTAAATGTAAATATTTTTTCAGATTATAAGCCAATGAAACAAGGTGTCATTTTTCTGCCCTTCTCCACATCTTCCTTATTTATAAGAGCAGGTGCCATAATAGATATTCAATTTAAATGCCTATAAAAATGGAGATAATAATGTCTCTCTCACAATGTTATTGGGAGGCTTAACTGAGATAATATATGTGACCATTCTTTGTAAAGAATATAGCACTACTTATACATTATGGATTATTAGCAGTAATGTTGTTATTGTTAACATCTCTATTTACAAGACAATGCTCCAAATATGGAATGAATATTAAAAGGGATCAGAATATTTATCAAGCTAGGGTCACAACTCTTAACTCACAAAGATTCTTCAAAATATTTATTGAATCAAATATAAAATCAATATAGTACAAATGGAATGTAATGGAATATGGGCATAGAATATAGAATGAGTCAGAGCCTAATGAAATTAATGTAGATAGTAATAGGGTAGTTTTTTTAAAGGTGAGACATAATTCATAATTTGGTGGAGAAGATAACATAAGGAAAATAACAATGGTGAAACCAAAACTGTCAGGCATAATTATGAACAGGAACTATGATTACAATGTGATCAAGGAATTAGGCAGTAATTAAAGTATCATAATCAGGGTTGTATTTTTTTGTGACGATGATGAAGTTGGAAACTTTTCTACATGTAGGCATAAGAAAAAAGAGATGAGACAGCACAGGATTTAAGGAAGAGGTAGTTTTGTTCCACACAACTGTCTCAATGAAGCAATCTTTTATTCGCTTTAAAGATATCATCTATTCTCCAGTCTCATCTCTCCTTTCTATTCCAGAATTAGACATCCTTGCATGACCAACGCAAGCTTCAAAATTAACACATCTGGAAATGAACTATTGCTTCCTTGCACCCGAAACCGTGGGTCCCTGGGTTTCCCCATTTCAGCCAATGGTAGCACCTTTCATGTAAGTTAACATGTTGGATCACTTTTAACTCCTTTGTTTTGCTCATACCTCAAATTCAAATCATCAGCAAATTCTATCCACTTTCCTATCAAAATATATCCTTAAACCATGAATTCACCATTTCTCACATTCCTATCCTTCAGTGTTAGTCAAACCCTCAAATTGGAACAGATTCTTAGTCTTGCTTTCTCCTTTGCCCTTTTGGAGCTCAAAATCTAATAAGCAGTAGTGTTATTATTGTTTGGGTTTTTTTTGTTTTTTATTGAAGTATCATTGCTGTGCAGTATTATGTAAGTTGCAGGTATACAATATAGTGATCCACAATTTTTAAAGGTTATTCTCCATTTAGAGTTGTAAAATACTGATTATATTCTCTGTGTTGTATGACATATTGTTATAGCTTATTTTATACTTAATAATTTGTATCTTAGTCCCCTACCACTATGTAGCCCCTACCCCCTTCCCATTCTCCACTGATAGTCAGATTTTGCTATTTGCAGCAACATGGATGGATTTGGAGGGCATTATGCTAAGTGAGATACAGTCAGGCAGAGAAAGACAAATACTCTATGATATCACTTATAGGTGGAATCTGAAAAATACTGCAAACTAATGAATGTAACAAAAAGGAAGCTGACTCACAGAAATCAAGTTACTCTTTTAAAACAAATAAGCTAATGCTACTCTCCCACTCAAAACCCTGCAATCACACTTACAATAAAGTCCAAACCTCACCTCATGGCTGAAAGGATGACATGCCTGGTCCTCGCCTCCTCCCTTACCTCTCATCCAGGGCTACTCACCCCACAACCTTGCTCTCCACAGAGAGAGAGGCCTCCTTCATGTTCCCAGAGGGAACCAGGCAGCACATTTATACCTGGGAATTTTTGCATTTGCATTTCCTTCTGTCTGACACACCCTTCCTCCAGACAGTCCCGTGCTTCCTTTCAATCTTTGCTTAAATGTCACTCTTTCAGAGTCTTCTCTGACATCTCATCCAAATATTACCCTTAGGTGTTCTCTGTCCCATCACAAGCTTTATTTTTCTTCATTGCAATTATCACTGCAGACCTTGCCCTAGGTAGATATTCTGTATTTGCACATGGCACGTCTCCTCCAACATAAACTAAGTCCGTGGGGCACGTCATCTCTCTTATCACTGAGTTCCAAGCACCTGTACCTAGAATATGATGGACACTCATTAGATGTTTGCACATAACGTTTATTAGTCCCTAGAACCCAGCTGTTTATTGGAGACACTCTGTGTTTGATATTTGTAATTTTTATATGTGATCATCATTGAAAAAGAAAAATAACTGAATTTGGAAACTTTTCAACAATACTCTCAAGCTCCTCAGTAGAGCACTGCATTGTAGAAATGAGTTATGCCCTGTCCCCAGCGCACACACTTCTAAGACACTGCAGATGGGCATTTAGAGCAAAGTTCTGTTCCACATGAACCTAATGCTTTACCCCAGTTTACTGGCTTAGCTATGGTCAGTAGGTTCATGGTCATCCTACATATATCACCTGGCTTTAAAAAAATGAGACAAAGCAATCATATTAATCTCTGAAGGGTTTAGGAACAGTAAACTGTGAGATTGAAATATTCAGCTGAGCTTAAAAATCTTAAAAGATGGGGAGTTCCTGCTGTGGCTCAGCAGCTTAAGAACCTAACTAGTATCCATGAGGATGCAGGTTTGATCCCTGACCTTTCTCAGTGGGTTCAGGATCCAACATTGCCACAAGCTTCAGTATAGGTTACAGATGAGGCTCGGATCCCACGTTGCTGTGGCTGTGGCGTAGGCTGGCAGCTGGAGCTCCAATTCAGCCCCTAGCCCAGGAACTTACAAATGCCACAGGTGTGGCCATTATAAGAAACAAAGAACACAAAGAAAAAAAATCTTAAGAGATGAGAAGCAGAAGCAGCCATTTTAGGTCTTTTGCAGGCAAAAGCCAGAGTAGGATAATGAAAAATGTGCCAAGAGATACCCAAGATTCTCTGAATGAGCTTCCAGGGGAGTCCTAAGAGGGAGGCAGAGAAGAGGACACCTCCACAGTTAAGCTCCAGCCTGGGTATATCTTGAAAAAAAAAAAGTTTATTTAGGTATTTGAGTAGGCCACTTTTCTTTGAACCCAAGAGAACTGTGACATAATCCATCTAATTACAGGCAAAGAACTGCTGAAGATACAATACCATCCACAGCGTTCTTTTGCTCTCAACCAAGGGCAATTACAGGTTAAGCAGCAGTTTTCTGATGATGGTCTCTTGCAGCTTCATCTTTATCCATAGTCTCACAGGAACTTTTCCTACCTGCTCCTTATGTGTGAAGTTAGATGTTTTATTCACCTTATAAAAGTATAACGAAATCAACTGCCAATAAAAGATCTAGGGATGAATGTTTGAATTGGAATCTCCTATGATACTTGCTGCCTTAAGCTATCTTTCCCAAGGTTAGCTTTCAATTAGCAAAGCAAAATATAGATTTTAAGCAATTATCTGGATAATTCAAGCAAAAACATTGCTTTGACTTAAATTGCCTGAATAAGTGCAAGTTAATAATCTTTTCACTATTGACTTCATCTCAAGTCAATTGTCCAGGTAATAGAGACAAAGCATAGTGGTAGCTTAAATTACCCAGATAATTGCATGCTTGCTCTACTCCACCTTGTCAACAAGACCTGGCTGTAATGTAAAGAACCTTAGCAGAGAAAGGACATGAAATGATAGCTAAGGCCAGGCTTATCAATGGGAATGAAACAAGCACTGGACAAAAACCAAGAAGGCTTTATTAGGGAACACAGGGTAGGTGGGGTACCAAGGAATCCTCCATCGGACAGATCTGCCTCCCTGCAACACCACTTAATGAGTAAGGGGATGGAGAGGGGAACGGCATAGCCTGGTGAGAAATTCTCCTAAATGGGAGATGCTTGGGAATAAAAGAGCCTTCCAAAGCCCCAGTCATGATGTAATAGGTTTGTCTGTTGATTAAAAAGAAGACTAAAAAATTTTTTAAGATCTTTAAGTCCAGCATAGTATCATTCCAGTGCCTTATACATCAGATGATCTTAAATGTACTATTCATACAAATTGCATCCAAAAAAACCTAAAAGCACAAAGAAACAGTCTCCACTATTAGCTTATTTTATAGGCTTGTTTTTAAAATGTGATTTCCTCAATTAAACTTTCTCCATTGCTAGCTAGAGGGGAAAAAAAGGCATGACCTTTAAAATATAAATAATCTGTGCCATGCTAAATCAACAGTGACTCCAGTTCCAGAACTCAGGGCATTCATGAAGTAATGACTCAATATCTATATTGCTTTAAATCCATCTGCCAGTAAAATAATTTCTGCTGCAAGGCTGTCTTGTGTGCAATTGGACATTTACATTATAAAGGTTATAACCAAATTATGGTTTAAGATTTATTGATTTATCACACTCATTCAACAAACTTTTATCATACTCCTACAGTATGAGCGGTAATGCACTTTCACATATATTATCTCATGCTTTTATTTGCATCACAGAGCAATTGATATATTATCACTGTATTTCACCATAGGCTACTTTACTTTCTGTTCCCAAAGCTATAGGTGCTACATGAAAATAAAAAATCAAAAGAAATCAAGGAGTTCCCGTCGTGGCGCAGTGGTTAACAAATCCAACTAGGAACCATGAGGTTGCGGGTTCGGTCCCTGCCTTTGCTTAGTGGGTTAACGATCCGGCGTTGCCGGTGAGCTGTGGTGTAGGTTACAGACACGGCTCGGATCTCGGTTGCTGTGGCTCTGGCATAGGCCGGTGGCTACAGCTCCGATTAGACCCCTAGCCTGGGAACTTTCATATGCCGCAGAAGCGGCCCAAAGAAATAGCAAAAAGACCAAAAAAAAAAAAAAAAAAAATCAAAACAGGATAGTAATGCAAAGGGAACCAGTATTCAGATTGTCCAGACTCTGTCAAATAATTATTTCTCTTCAAGTATGTTGGTATAAAACATCAAGTTTTCCCTTTTACTGAAAATTCTGACTCATTATTATTAAATCAGTAATACACTTTGTATTATCAATGGTGGTAATTATTATTTATAATGTTGCCTAAGTCTTTCTTCTTACATTTCCTGAGTCAAATGAATCTCCCTGATTATGTTGGCAACAGATCTGTTTTTGTGAAAGGATGATTCTGTGAAAGAAAATCTGAAATATGTGGTTAAGAGAGTGGTTTGGAATTACTTGAGTTTCTGTTTTGATTTGTAAGAATCACTGCTGCCTTAATTTTTAGGTATATTATAAATTCTAGAATATATAGAATTATGCCAAATTACTCCATATAATGTAGATCCATTTTTCCTCTTTAATCGATTGCTCTAAGTTACTAATGTCACTTAAGTTTTATTTTAGAACACATGTATTCATATTTGAAGATTCAACTTTGTAATTTACTGTTCTCAGTTAATGCACACCAGGTCAGATACAGATACTATGTGAACGAATTACCCAAGGTCATGCAAACTGCTCTCAGAGGCAGGCAGTGAGAGCTTATCAGAATAAATCAGCAAGGCATGGCACAGCTTTGAGTTTGCGTAAGAGGAGGCAGAAGGGTACAAATAATTGATATGCCGAATCAGGTAAGGGATCAGCTCCAAACAGCACAATGCTCTCTATAAACAGCATGTGTTTGCTTAGATGTCTCCCTTGACCATTTTCCTCCTTTTTTGTTCAAGGAATGCAAAACCTTCAGCTGATTGATACCAGTAAAGAAATCAAATGGGCTGTAGGAACTTATTGGTGGCTCAGTTACCAATACCACACTCAATTAGATGCCACTGAACTGGCAGTTTTTAGTGGCTGTCTTAAAAATCTATGTATGTCTATGTGCATGTGTGTCTTTCTATATTTCCTCTCTCTCATTTCTTATGTCATCATACCCTGCAGTTGACACTTATATTGGCCCCTAGAATTTTTGATACACCAAATGACATTTTAACATTTTTATTTTGAGGCTATTCTGAGTGGTTTACTAGGAAAGCCTTCCCATTTGCATGCGGTTCAATTTGGCTCTGGTTAGATATGTGTTTGTTCTTAGATTTTTTTTTTTAACTGTTATGTATGTTGGAAGGGAAGTTGGATGACATTTTATTTATTTTAAGTTGTCTTTTTGTTTCCCCAAGAGCAGCAAAAGGAAGGATGTCTCTGAGAATAATCTTTTTTTAGTTACTGATTTCTACAAGGAAAAGCTTTTTCATACATTTAAATAATTCCTTTTGTAAAACAAACTATTTAACTTTGAAATACAGCTGCTATCCATACTTACTGACTACTCAACATAGCAATTTTCTACTCTTTAGGGTGTCTCAGGGCTACAGGCTCTCATAAAAAGTGATTTTCAAACTACATTAAGAACCTACTGAAATCTTGCAACTACTTGAAAATTACCTTTGCCTTTAACAGTTACATTGAAAAATATCATGTGACAGTCTTTCAAAAGTTAACTTGAAGCTGAATTTTATATCCTAGATCTGTGATGGATGGTATATTGGTGCTACTGTTGTTGTTGTAATTTATATATGATCTTTTTTTCCCTTTGTTGTCCATCGTTAAATATTTACTAAGTATCTGCTATACGGAAGGCACTGACATAGCATACTGAAATACACAAAAGCTGTAATATATTAGTCCCAAATTTCAGTGGACATATCATCTATTACATAATATACAATATATATATGTATATGTATTGCATAAACTATGGATACAAACCCTTTGCCTTCTGACACCCAAGATAATATACCATCTAAGTACAGAGGAAGAAAGATAACTTCTTTTTTTATTGAAGTTTAGTTGGTTTACAGTATTGTGTCAGTTTCAGGTATACGGCAAAGTGATTCAGTTTAAGGTTGCTTAATTTTGTAATTTATGACACAATATTAAGTAGAGCCCCCTCAGCTATACAGTAGGATATTCTTATTTATCTACTCTATATACAGTAGTGTGTATCTGTTAATCCCTTACTCCTAATTTATTTCTCCCTCCCTTTCCCCTTTGGTAACCATAAGTTTGTTTTCTATGTCTGTAAGTCTGTTTCTGTTTTGTAAATAAATTCATTTGTATTATTTTAGAGTACACATATAAGTGATAACATTTGTCTTTGTCTGATTTACTTCACTTAGTATAATATTTTCTAAGTATAATATTTTGTAAGTCCATCCATGCTGCTGCAAATGACAATATTTCATTCTTTCCTATGACTAACATTCCACTGTGTGTGTATGTGTGCGTGTGCATGCATGCACCTGTGTGCGTGCGTGTATACACTACTTCTTCTTTGTCGAATCCTTTATGGATGGATACTTAGGTTGCTTCCACATCTTTGCTATTATAAATAGTGCTGCTGTGAACATTGGGTTGCAGGTATGAAAGATAACTTGTAAATAGGGGAGCAGAAGAACACTTCCTGAGGGGATGGTATTTGAGAGAGAGGATGTTTGACTTCCACATGTGAGATCAAAGGCTGGGAATCCAAGGTAAAGAATGTGACCAAAGAGAAGAGAAACAAGATGCAATAACTCACTATGAAGCTACCTATTTTGATGAAACCGTAGAAAGATGATATAACAATAAAAGGCTCGAAGGTGAACAAAGATTAAATTGTAGTAGGTCATGATTGTCAGTCAAAAGAGGCAGTTTGTTATTCAGTGGGTAATAGGATATAAGTAAAAAATAATAATGATAACACAAATAAATACTTTTGCTCAAGAAAATCTGATGGTGAGAATAGGATAAATCAAAATGTAGATATAATGATGTGCAACAATCATTATCACTGAAGAAGAACATTGTTGCATACCTTCTCTTTCTGGGAAGAAGGAGCAAAGTGTGGAAGGAAAACAAGGCAAACTGGATTCAGAATAGGATGAAACTAACAGCCGAATGAAATAAGAAAAAGATATTGCATTTTATTTATTTTTTTTTGTCTTTTTGTCCTTTTTTGTTGTTGTTGTTGTTGTTATTGTTGCTATTTCTTGGGCCGCTCCCGCGGCATATGGAGGTTCCCAGGCTAGGGGTTGAATCGGAGCTGTAGCCACCGGCCTACGCCAGAGCCACAGCAACGCTGGATCCGAGCCGCGTCTGCAACCTACACCACAGCTCACGGCAACGCCGGATCGTTAACCCACTGAGCAAGGGCAGGGATCGAACCCGCAACCTCATGGTTCCTAGTCGGATTCGTTAACCACTGCGCCACGACGGGAACTCCAGATATTGCATTTTAAAATAGTAAAGAAGCTATGCTAAGTGATAGAAAACTGGTCAGAACTAACTTAGATAAAAATGTATTAGGTCATATAACAGAAGGTTCAGGAACAAAGCAAGTGTTATCAGGGACTGGTCTCTCTTTTAGCTTTGTTCTGTGTATATACTGGTTTTTTCCTCAAGCACAACGTGATTCCAACATAGCTGTTAGTAGCTCCAGGTCCACGTATTCCTGTGCAAAAAGCTAGTGGAAAGGGACATCATCTCTTCCCCAACACTTGATGAAAGTATCAGGCCCTGACTCACACTGGCCTGAGTTGGATCAGTATACATCTCAGAAACATTAACTAAAGCCAGGCAAGCAGGGACAGCCATATACACCTTTGGGTCTGACAGCCCAGAATGGCTTTGTTTCTGAGAGATCTGTTCTACTTGTTGGGAATGAGCACCTGGCACCCTGCTGGCAATAGGTACCTGCTCCTTCATCATAGCTGAGTAAATAGAGATACTCTTCTGACCCAGGCTGGGCTGATCAGAATCACTGTCCAGGAATTTGGATTCAGAATGTCCATGCATGTGCCTAAAAGTAAGGATTAATAGAATCTGGAGCTGAGGGCATCCATGCACTTTTAGAAGCTGACATGGTCCATAAAATAGGAAGAATAAAATCAATGTGCAGAGAGAAGAAAAAGATAAAAAGACCACATACTTCCAAAAAGAAAGAGTCAAATTCTTAGTCCATCAAAGCCTTCATAGCCTAATTCCAGCCCCTTCTAAAAGCCCAGCCATATAGCCTACTCTTTACAGGTCTGGAGCATCCTTTTGTGCTTTTTAATTAACACACACAGGTTCATGTATCATAATCCTCCCTTTCTTTTATTTTCTTAAGATATTTTTATTTTTTTTTAATTTGCGAATGTAAAAGCATGTGTAAAACCGGAAATGAAATAGTGCTCAAGTCAGCCACTCATTCATATATAATAAACTGCAGGTGTTCCTAGAAGCAGTAAATGAAGAAAGTGCAATGAAATTTTTCTTGCCAGATATAGGATGGTTTAAAGGTCTAGAGCTAAAGAGAAAAGGAAGCTCAGAATAATGAAGGAGAAAGCTAATTATCTCACTACTAGTGGAAAATTCATTTGCACAGTCTACTTTACAATGACTTCTCTGCAGGGATCAAAGTTGTTAGCTATAGCATTTTAGAATATGAATGATTTCATCACAATCTCTTACAGTTGAGATCTGGGAATTGTTTTTTTATGTGCATGATTTTGAGGTAAAAGGAAAGGGTTTCAAAATGTATCCTTAATTACAAAGTTCAAAAACAGAATTTGGTATCTTTTCAGCCCTATTCATAACTAAACCCAAGGTCAGTCCAAGATAATAGCTCAGCCAGAGAAGCAATGTTGTTGCTGTATGATAATACACAGATTTGGCATAACGTGAAACAATCTGGCAACATGGTTAAGATGCTGTTAACTCCTGTATGTTTTGATTCAGTATATCAGATATGTGGCCAAAAATCTACATTTTTACAAATATTCCAGTTGATTCTGATGCAGGAATCCCTTAACCAAGCCTTAAGAATTCTTGATGTGGGAGTAATTATCACTGATCTCAAGTAGGCAGCTTAGGGCAACAGTTTAATCACTGGCCTGTACATCAGAAGTCATGACTTTTTCTGAAGCTGTTTCTTCAGTCTAAGAATTATTCTGTCCTTACCCATTTCAGTTATTGCCAAGTTAATATAATAAACTATGATTATAATGTTCATTGACCCCGCCATTTATGTTGCAAATCCCAAGAGTGAAAGCACTCTGATTCCATGGGAAAATGCTCCAAATGTGAAAGCCCTCATTAGCTGCAATTGTTATCAGGTAGGAATTAGACAGCAAAACCCAATATTTGCAGAATGATTAAAAAAAAAAACTCTCTTTGTTTTGATATGAACTGGGTTTCCTTTCTCAAGACCCCTTTCTTTCTCCGTGGCCAAGGGTTAACAAAATCATGACATTTCCAGTTATTCTTTTCTCTTTCAGTTTAAAACTTCGCTTCCTTTGGGTAAATATTCACTCAAATTCAAGTATTATTATTTCCATCCCTATCCACAGTGCCTTAGTCGGCCCTGTCTTAAGGTCTTTATTGCCTGTTCTCTCTTCTCTTTTTTTAGGCCCTTTGTGTCACTTTCCACCATATGTGCAGGTGTGGTGGAAGAAAGAGAGACGCTGTATGTCTGGTCTGTGCGGTTCTTTTGTCTTCTGCTCTTACTGTTGACCTTCAATCAGTGTCTGGGACAGGCAAGATCCCAGCTGGCTCTCAGCCAGAATGGCATCCAAAGCCATTCTCAGCATGTGAAACATTCTCTGTATGCAGGTTCCCAGCTGGACCCCAGTACAGGGAAGCATGGCAGCCCCCCCTCAAAATTCAGAGGGAGTTTCACACTATCTCTGCTGAGAGAGCTCTCTTTTGCACAGTAGCCCTATGCGGTGATAGAAAAACAACTCACCCTTACAGATTCTTTCACAGGTTACCTTAGGTCTGTTGGAAACCTATGAATCCCTGACAGACAAAACTCAGCTCCAGGGAAAATTGGGGATGGTCTTTGCTCTCTCCCACCATATTACCCCTCTCCCCAAATTCTGTGCTACGCACACTCTCAAATTGCCACACTTAGCAGTAGTCAGGTTTCACTACCAAGCCAACATCACCAAACATCATTCCCCTATACCCAAAATATCTTCCCTAATGTCCAGCAATGTCCTTAGTGGCCCCTGTGTTAACGGAAGGCATGTTGTGTATGCCCAGATGCCATGGGGACCAAGAAAATTCCACTCTTAAACTCTCTTCTCTACTGCTTCTCTTTTTCCCTAGCTAAGTTGCCTTTTTATCTCTTGTAATCAAATAAAAAGAACTTATGTTGCCTCATTTACTTGGTTTGAATCACAGGCTTTTAATACCAGTGACTTCAGTGTAGTATATTCCATATATTTGGCCTTTTGAAATTCAGTCTTTTTTATTCTCAGCAGTGTACTGTCTCCCAGGATTCCATGCATTTTTAGTTTTGTCACCAAATGGAGCAAGGAGCACACTTATTTCTTAAAAACAGCATGATAAAAATGATAAAAATGAAGCTAAACATACTGCTTATATTTTTGAGGCATTTACAATTTAGTGAGTGACTCAGCAGGTAATTGTATTACAATGTGTAGCTTATCATGATAGAGATATGGACAGGGTTATCCTGGACATTCACAGGAATGAGTCCCTAGCAACTAAGGGCTCTAGGAAGATTTCCTGGACAAAGCACTGCATAGTGCCAGGAGTAGCAATTAGAGAGTAGCTTGAGAAAGGCTAGAAGGATGACCAGCCTGCACAACAGCAGAGAGGCAAGAAGATACAGAAACCATGAGTATGTGAACAAACATTGCTGGAGCAAATAGAATGAAGAATAGCAGGCTTTCCAGAGCACTGTTAACAACTGATACTCTGTTAGATTTCACCAACCCAAGCCCTAAGTTATATCCACAGCTCCACATACAAGGTTCTCTAAAAAACATCTTCCTGGAGCCCTCAGGCTAGTTCTATCACCTGTGGACCCCCAAGATTACCTTGTCCCTATCTCTATTATGCTAATCAGCACATTATATTCTAATTGTCTGCCAAATCACCCATTAAACTGTAAATGCCTTAAAAATATAGCAGTATGATTTTTTTTTTTTTTACATTTTTTGTCTTTGTTGTTGTTGTTGTTGTTGTTGTTGTTGCTATTTCTTGGGCCGCTCCCTTGGCATATGGAGATTCCCAGACTAGGGGTTGAATCGGAGCTGTAGCCACCGGCCTACGCCAGAGCCACAGCAACGCGGGATCCGAGCCGCGTCTGCAACCTACACCACAGCTCACGGCAACACGGATCATTAACCCACTGAGCAAGGGCAGGGACGGAACCCGCAACCTCATGGTTCCTAGTCGGATTCGTTAACTACTGCGCCACGACGGGAACTCCAGCAGTATGATTTAATTTGTCTTTTATCATCATTTTTGTATCAGCAGTGCCCACCATGATAATTCAAACATGGCAGAGGCTCCTAAGGTTTGTTTCTTTTCTTTTCTTTTCGTCTTTTCTAGGGCCGCACCCTTGGCACATGGAGGTTCCCAGGCTAGGGGTCTAATTGGAGCTACAACTGGTGGCCTATGCCACGGCCAAAGCAGTACCAGATCCAAGCCACGTCTGTGAGCTACACCACAGCTCATGGCAATACCAGATCCTTAACCCACTGATCGATGCTAGGGATTGAACCCACAACCTCATGGTTCCTAGTCGGATTTGTTAACCACTGCACCACAATTGGAACTCCCTCTTTTTTTTTTTTTTTTTTTTTTAATAATTAATTTACACGGGAGCTCCCTGATAGCCTAGCAGTCAGGGATTTGGCATTGTCACTGCTGTGGCTTGGGTTTGATCCCTGACCTGGGAACTTCAGCATGCCCTGGGTGTGGCCGATAATAATAGTAATAATAAGATTAATAATAAATTTAGCAATATATTAATTGCATTAAGATGAATGCAATTATTATTAATGAAATACAACATCAAAGATTTTTCATGTAGTGTATACAAACTGCTTAAATCTAAAATATAACCACAGTTCGTGTCATGGCTCAGCAAGTTAAGAACCCAACTAGTATTCATGAGAATGCGTCTTTGATCCCTGACCTCGCTCAGTGGATTAAGGATCATGCGTTGTCACAAGCTGCAAAGTCGCAAATGTGGCTTGGATCCACCATTGCTGTGGCTGTGGCATAGGCCAGCAGCTGCAGCTCCAATTTGACCCTTAGCCTGGGAACTTCCATATGCCATGGGTGTGCCCCTAAAAAGAAAAAAAAAATGTAACCAACCAAGTGGCAGGCACTGACATTAGGTCCTCGTTCCTTGGGATGTAAAGATGAGCAGAACCTAGTCCTGTCTAGTGGCAAAGCCACAATTATAATCAACATGCTGAGGGTTATACGGAATATACAAAGTGCTATGGAGAAAAGGAGAGGTAAGTCTTACCAAGAAAGTCAAAACATGTACACAGAGAGTGGTTTAAAGATGAGTAAGAGTTTGAAAGATAATAGAAATTGCAGCATGTGCCACCCTAAGGAGTAGATTAAAAACCTAAGATGTCTGAGGAGTACTGTGGGCGTGGTATGACTGGAACACGTTTTATGTTGGTTGTGGGAGGGAATAAGGTAATGCTAAAACTGAAAACTTTTAGAAGGCACTGAAAAACCTCTTCATGAATTTGAGTTTGGGGAAGAAATTCTTAGTATGGTTCAATGAAAAAATGTCACCTGCTATTCCAGTAAACAAAGGATGTTGCAGCCATCAAGCCATGTTACAGGCTCAGGCTGGGAAAACAGAGGACCCTGGCCTCAGATAGCTGAGGTGCATATCAAAGGAATGATTTTAGAGAGCCCTGACTCTTGAATCGTCCCATATGTAAAAAAGTGCTAAATTCACTAACCTAAGATATCAGATTTTCTTTTAATTAACAGTAATTTTTGATGTTCCAACTACCTGGTCTTTGTTGCAAAAAATGCCTATATATCATGGCTCCTCCTTTACCTCTTTGGAGCCATCCCTCAGAGCTATCTGAGAGACTGCATCCTGGGCTTAAGTTCTCAGTTTTGTCCACCAAATAAAACGTAATTCTCAACTTTTAGGTTGTGCGTTTTTTCAGTTGGCATATGAATAAACTAGTAGCCACAATTTTTTAATGAAAATTGGATTTCATTAAAATTAAGACTTCAGCTAGTCAAAAGATACCACTAAAAAGAAATGAATTGGCAAACCATAGGAAGAAAATTTTTACAATCAATACGTATGATGAAGGTCAGGTATCCACAATATATAAATAATCCATAAAAGGAATAGTAAAATAAAAAGTTGTATCTAGAATAGTAAAGAATTCCTACAAAACAATAATAAATAAATAAAACCCTATATTAAGTGGGCAAAATGTTTTAAAAGATACTTAACAAAAGAAGATATATGAGTGGCCAACAAGCACATTAAATTTGTCTAATGTTATTAGTAGTGAGAGAAATAAAAATAAAAATTAAAACAAAAGGAGATACAGGAGTTCCCTCCTGTTGTGGAACAGCAGAAATGAATCTGACTAGTAGCCATGAGTGTTGGAGGCATGAATATGAGACTTGACAAAGAATGGAAAGAAAAGACTGGCGCCATAGAGCGGCTGTAGAATCTCAGTCTATACAAAGTCTTGTGACTCTCTCATGACCCTTGAGGCAAAACGAATGAGAACAACATCAAAGAATGGTATCTTGAAAACAAGATTGCTGAAGCATTGATGTTGCTGATGGAAAACCATTAGCTCTGACATCCTCAGGACTGGAGCCTTGGGGGATTTGTGGGAGAGGCCATAGATGGCTTGAAGCAAACAGCAAATTATGGCCTGGGAGGGCTAAAACATTTATGATTACTTTATGTGCTTAGGAATGACTGTGCTAGCATATCTCACTTCCAATCTAGTTGAAGTAAAATACAGATGTATCAGCTGCACATACAAGGAAGTAGAAAATAGTAAATAAAAACCATGAGTTGGCTCAGAGGGTTGCTATTGCCTCTTGAAGGCAGTAGCCCCCTGATCCCCTCTCTATTTCTTTGTCTCTTTCTTCTTATTTCTGCAGCACCCCTGACTTCGGGACCTGGATTGTCGAGCAGGCCTCGTCACATGAGGATGTAGGTTCAGTCCCTGGCCTCGATCAGTGGGTAGGGAATCCGGTGTTGCCATGAGCTGTGGTGTAGTTCACAGACGTGGCTAGGATCCTGCTTTGCTGTGGTTGTGGCATAGGCTGGTAACTGTAGCTCCACTTCAACCCCTAGCCTGGGAACTTCCACCTGCCACAGGTGTGGCCTAAAAACAAAAACAAAAAACAAAAGGAGATACCATTTGCCTCCTACTCAAATGGCTAAAATTTTTAAAAGATCAGTGTCAAATATTAGCAAGATTTGGAGCAATGGGAACAATTCACCACCTTGGAAACCTTTCTGGTTTTTTATTTTTCTTTTGTTTTGTTTTTTAATTATCTACCGGATACCACTGCAGTTTCACTCCTGGTATCTACACAAGAGAAATGAAAGCACATGTCCTCAAAGGCAATTGTACAAGAATGTTCATAGAAGTTTTATTCATGATAGCATTAACCTGGAAAAAGCCTTATTCCCATCAAAAGATATATGGATTAACGAACTGTGGCACAGTCCTTCAAGGGAAGGCTATGCAGCATATTTTCTAAAAATGAACTAAATTAGCCCTGTTCAAAATATTTCTTAAGAGAGTTCCCATTGTGACTTAGTGAGTTTTGGACCTGACTGGTATCCATGAGGATCCCTGGCCTTGCTCAGTGGGTTGAGGATTTAGTGTTGCCCTGAGCTGTGGTGTAGGTTGCAGACATAGCTCAAATCCCACATTGCTGTGGTTGTGGCACATGCCGGCAGCTGCAGCTCTGATTTGACCCCTAGCCTGGGAACTTCCATGTGCCACAGATGTGGCCCTAAAAAGCAAAAGAAAAAAAGGAAAAAATATTTCTATTGGGGTTCCCATCGTGGGGCAGCCGAAATGAATCCAACTAGGAACCATGAGGATACAGGATCAATCCCTGGCCTCAGTCAGTGGATTAAGGATCCGGTGTTGCCATGAGCTGTGGTGTAGGCCGGCCGCAGATGCAGCTCAGATCAGGCATTGCTGTGGCTGTGGTGTAGGCCGGCCACTGTAGCTCCTATTCGACCCCTAGCCTGGAAACCTCCATATGCCATTGGTACAGCCATAAAAAGAAAAAGAATTCTTGATAATAGGATGAAAATTAATAATTTTTCAGAAGAAAAAACTAAAAGACACCAGCTTAACCAGGTATCCAATGTAAGCATCACAAGTAATAGAGCAAAGTGACATCAGGGGCTTCCCAATAGGATGTACTAAGAAGGATACCCCATCACTCCCATGACATTCCTGCCAAAAAAACACAAGGCCTGAATCTAATAATGAGGAACTATTAGACAACCCAAAGTCAGGGACATTACACAATGCCTCTGCTCTTCAAAATGTCAAGGCTATGAAAGACAAAGTCAGACTGAGGAATTGTTCCTAATTAAAGGACCCCAAAGACACCTGAAAAGTAACTATAATATTTGATCCTAAATTGGATCCTGAACCAAAAATTATCTTTTTCTATATAAGAAACTATTGCAGAATTTGGTTAAAATTCAATAAGTTGTCTGGATAGATGTTAACATTATATTAACATTGATTTTCTGACTTCCACACTGACGTTCTGCTGTTTTGAGGCAATATCCATGGAAATATTTAGGGGTAAAGGGGCATAACATCTGCAACTTACCTCAAATGGCTCAGAATGATAAAGCAAAGGTGGTAAAATACTGACAGTTGGTAATGTGAGCGAGTGGTTATACAGAAATTCTTTGAGCTATTCTTACAACTTTAATGGACATTTGAAAAATAAAGTTTAAAAAACTCTGATACACAGTAACACAGATGAAATTCTAATTAGTATACTGGGTGAAAGAAGCCAAACAAACAAAGTGTATATAGCATATATAAAACTCAGAACAAGCAAAACCAATCTATGGTGATAGAAGTGAGAACCCATTTTTTCTATGAGTAGCAGGGATTGAAAAGTGGCACTGGAAACCTAAGAAAAAAAACCGAAAACGTGAACTGAGGACGTTTCAGATTACATTTTGCAATGAAGCAGGAAGTATCAAATCGAGCTCCTATCTGGCCCTACCTTAACGAATCAACTGTTATGCAACAGTTGATTACGTATGACAGCTTTCTTCCAGAGACGTCATATCAGTTAAATAACATGGAAGAACTTTTATATTGTTTCTTTTCTTACTGACTTCTTATATTGATTTGCTACATAGAGGAAATTTGGACTCTTAGGGAAGCTGTTTCTGACTCTAAGTATTTTCAAAAAGAGCTTTAGTATGTGTATAAATTACTACTGATAAATGTTGTTCTTAGTTCACAATTACTGATTACTTACAACTTGCTTAGCACCATGAAAGGTATGTACCATCTTACTCATTTAATATGATTATTCCCATTGTACACCTAAGGAAACTAAGGGTCTGAGAAATTAAGTACCTATAGAAGCTTACATAGAAGCAGAGCTAGGTCTGGAAAATGGATCCAAATCCGTGTTAACCCAGGTGCCCCTATTCAACATATATTTCTATATCCATTCTTCATTGTAAAGTGCCTATTAGTATGCTTCCCTTCTGTGACAGAAACTGTATAAACAAGAGCAAAGGATCTAACTATTTATCTTTGTAGAAAATTAATAACACTTGATCTCTCACATGGATTGTGATGATATAGCATGTTGAGTCTTGCCATATAGTAGTTCAAAGTCATGTTAAAGAGCTAGGAAAAGATCTGAGAAAATGCATGTATTATTTATTTGTTTAGGAGTTCAAAGTAAGTCAAGTTTCATTTGTGGTTTAGTAATCTCTTGAAAAAATTTGACAATATCATGTAATTGATGCCAGGACACTTCTTTTCCTACAAGAGGATCTAAATGATGATAATTTTAAAAAGAAAGACTATGTATTTTTGCAAAACACTTTTTTTTTTTTTTTTTGCTTTTTTAGGGCTGCATTCATGGCATATGGAGGTTCCCAGGCTAGGGGTCTAACTGGAGCTACAGCTGCCGGCCTATGCAACCTCTTGATTCCTAGTCGAATTTGTTTCTGCTGCACCAGGATGGAACTCCGCAAAACATTTTTAAATCAATGCAATATGTCTAGTCTTTAAAGCTTCCTTGTGAGTATCACTCTGCATACAGAACTGCAATCACAAAAGTGTTTCCTCATTTTTTTTTTTTTTTTTAGGGCCACGCCCGCAGCACATGGAAGTTCCCCAGCTAGGGGTCAAATCCAGGCTGTAGCAGCTGGCCTACAGCAACGCAGGATCCAAACTACATCTGCAGCCTACACCACAGTACACAACAATGCAGGATCCTGGCCCACTGAGCTAGGCCAGGGATGAAACTCCCGTCTCCATGGATACTAGTCAGGTTCGTTACCATTGAGCCATGTTGGGAACTCCAGTGTTTCCTCATTTTAAATGTTAGATGTTTGGCTGGTTTGGAGTGTGTGCCATAATATTATTTGAAAGTTACATTGAGACTATTTATTTATTTATAGAAGCTAAATGGCAGGCTGAAGTTTACTGAGCCATATATCAACAGATGTAGAATTCCTATTCCTGGATTTCCCTTTTCATCCCGTTTTATTGAGATAGATTTGACATATACTTTTGTGTTAGTTTTGGGTGTACAACTTAATGATTTGATAAGTATACATATTGTGAAAAGATTACCACTGTAAGTTGTTAACATTTATCACCGTACATGGCTACATTTTTTTTTCTTATGATGGGAACTTTTAAGAACTACTCTGTTAGCAAATTTCAAATATTCAATACAGGATTGTCAACTATAATAACCATGCTATAAATTATGTCCTCAGAATTTATTTATAACTAGAAGTTAGTACTTTTTGACCCAATTTTCTTTTTTTTTTTTTTTTTTTTTTTTTTTTTTTTTTTATGGCAAGTATTTTGTTTTCTTTCTTTTTTTTTTTTTTTTTTTTTTTTTTTTAATTTTATTTTCCCACTGTACAGCAAGGGGGTCAGGTTATCCTTACATGTATACATTACAATTACAGTTTTTCCCCCACCATTTCTTCTGTTGCAACATGAGTATCTAGACATAGTTCTCAATGCTATTCAGCGGGATCTCCTTGTAAATCTATTCTACGTTGTGACTGATAAGCCCAAGCTCCCAATCCCTCCCACTCCCTCCCCCTCCCATCAGGCAACCACAAGTCTCTTCTCCCAAGTCCATGATTGATTTTCTTTTCTGAGGAGATGTTCATTTGTGCTGGATATTAGATTCCAGTTATAAGTGATGTCATATGGTATTTGTCTTTGTCTTTCTGGCTCATTTCACTCAGTATGAGATTCTCTAGTTCCATCCATGTTGCTGCAAATGGCATGATGTCATCCTTTTTTATGGCTGAGTAGTATTCCATCGTGTATATATACCACATCTTCCGAATCCAATCCTCTGTCGATGGACATTTGGATTGTTTCCATGTCCTGGCTATTGTGAATAGTGCTGCAATGAACATGCGGGTGCATGTGTCTCTTTTAAGTAGAGCTTTGTCCGGATAGATGCCCAAGAGTGGGATTGCAGGGTCATATGGAAGTTCTATGTATAGATTTCTAAGGTATCTCCAAACTGTTCTCCATAGTGGCTGTACCAGTTTACATTCCCACCAGCAGTGCAGGAGGGTTCCCTTTTCTCCACAGCCCCTCCAGCACTTGTTATTTGTGGATTTATGAATGATGGCCATTCTGACTGGTGTGAGGTGGTATCTCATGGTAGTTTTGATTTGCATTTCTCTTATAATCAGCGATGTTGAGCATTTTTTCATGTGTTTGTTGGCCATCTGTATATCTTCCTTGGAGAAATGTCTATTCAGGTCTTTTGCCCATTTTTCCATTGATTGATTGGTTTTTTTGCTGTTGAGTTGTATAAGTTGCTTGTATATTCTAGAGATTAAGCCCTTGTCAGTTGCATCATTTGAAACTATTTTCTCCCATTCTGTAAGTTGTCTTTTTGTTTTCTTTTGGGTTTCCTTTGCTGTGCAAAAGCTTTTCAGTTTGATGAGGTCCCATGGGTTTATTTTTGCTCTAGTTTCTATTGCTTTGGGAGACTGACCTGAGAAAATATTCATGATGTTGATGTCAGAGAGTGTTTTGCCTATGTTTTCTTCTAGGAGTTTGATGGTGTCCTGTCGTATATTTAAGTCTTTCAGCCATTTGGAGTTTATTTTTGTGCATGGTGTGAGGGTGTGTTCTAGTTTCATTGCTTTGCATGCAGCTGTCCAGGTTTCCCAGCAATGCTTGCTGAATAGACTTTCCTTTTCCCATTTGATGTTCTTGCCTCCCTTGTCAAAGATTAATTGACCATAGGTGTCAGGGTTAATTTCCAGATTCTCTATTCTGTTCCATTGGTCTGTCTGTCTGTTTTGATACCAGTACCACACTGTTTTGATGACTGTGGCTTTGTAGTATTTCTTGAAGTCTGGGAGAGTTATGCCTCCTGCTTGGTTTTTGTTTCTCAGGATTGCTTTGGCGATTCTGGGTCTTTTGTTGTTCCATATAAATGTTTGGATTGTTTGTTCTAGTTCTGTGAAAAATGTCATGGGTAATTTGATAGGGATTGCATTGAATCTGTAGATTGCTTTGGGTAGGATGGCCATTTTCACAATATTGATTTTTCCAATCCAGGAACATGGAATATCTTTCCATTTTTTTACATCTTCTTTGATTTCTTTGATTAAGGTTTTATAGTTCTCGGCATATAGGTCCTTTACCTCTTTGGTTAGGTGTATTCCGAGGTATTTGATTTTGTGAGGTGCAATTTTAAAAGGTATCGTATTTTTGTATTCCTTTTCTAATGCTTCATTGCTGGTATACAGAAATGCAACTGACTTCTGAATGTTAATCTTATATCCTGCCACTTTGCTGAATTTATTAATCAGTTCAAGGAGTTTTGGGGTTGAGTCCTTAGGGTTTTCTAGGTATAGAATCATGTCATCTGCATACAGTGACAGTTTGATCTCTTCTCTTCCTATATGGATGCCTTTGATTTCTTTTGTTTGTCTAATTGCTGTGGCTAAGACTTCCAAAACTATGTTGAAGAGCAGTGGTGAGAGTGGGCATCCCTGTCTTGTTCCAGATTTGAGTGAGAAGGCTTTCAGTTTTTCCCCATTGAGGATTATATTTGCTGTGGGTTTATCATAAATGGCTTTGATTATATTCAGGAATGTTCCCTCTATACCCACTTTGGCGAGGGTCTTGATCATGAATGGATGTTGAACTTTGTCAAATGCTTTTTCTGCATCTATTGAGATGATCATATGATTTTTGACTTTTTTCTTGTTAATGTGGTGTATGATGTTGATTGATTTGCGTATGTTGAACCATCCTTGTGAACCTGGGATGAACCCAACCTGGTCATGGTGTATAATTTTTTTGATATGTTGTTGGATTCGGTTGGCTAAGATTTTGTTGAGAAGTTTTGCATCTATATTCATCAATGATATTGGGCGATAGTTTTCTTTTTTGGTGGTATCTCTGCCTGGTTTTGGAATGAGGGTGATGGTGGCCTCATAGAATGTCTTTGGGAGTATTCCTTCTTCTTCAACCTTTTGAAAGAGTTTCAGGAGGATGGGCACCAATTCCTCTTTATATGTTTGATAGAATTCACCTGTGAAGCCATCTGGTCCTGGGCTTTTATTTGTAGGGAGTGATTTTATGACCTCTTCAATTTCATTTCTAGTGATTGGTCTGTTCAGTTGGTCTGTTTCTGCTTGATTCAGTTTTGGCAGGCTGTAAGATTCTAGAAAATTGTCCATTTCTTCCAGATTGTCAAACTTATTGCCATATAGTTGTTCATAGTATTCTCTTATGGTTTTTTGAATTTCTGCTGTATCCGTTGTGATTTCTCCTTTTTCATTTATAATTTTGGTGATTTGGGTTCTTTCTCTCCTCTTTTTAGTGAGTCTGGCCAGGGGTTTATCAATTTTGTTCACCTTTTCAAAGAACCAGCTCTTGGTTTTATTAATTTTCTCTATTGTTTTTTGAGTCTCTATTTTATTGATTTCTTCTTTGATCTTTACAATTTCCTTCCTTCTGCTGACTTTAGGACTTCTTTGTTCTTCTTTTTCTAATTCATTTAGGTGGAGGGTTAAGTTGTCAATTTGGGATCTTTCTTCTTTTTTGAGAAAGGCCTGGATTGCTATAAATTTCCCTCTGAGCACTGCTTTCGCAGCATCCCATAGATTTTGAGAGGTTGTGTCTTCATTATCATTTGTTTCAAGATAGTTTTTAATTTCCTTCTTGATTTCCTCATTGACCCATTGGTTTTTTAGTAGCATGTTGTTTAGTCTCCATGGAGTAGGTTTTTTCTCTTTCCTTTTCCCATGGTTGATTTCTAATTTCGTGGCATTGTGGTCAGAGAAGATACTTGAGATAATTTCTATGCTCCTAAATTTATTGAGATTCGCTTTATGTCCCAATATGTGGTCGATTCTTGAGAATGTTCCATGAGCATTTGAGAAGAATGTGTATTCTGATTTTTTTGGATGTAGTGTCCTGAAGATATCAATTAAGTCTAACTTTTCTATTGTTTCCTTTAGGATCTCTGTTGCTTTATTGGTTTTCTGTCTAGAGGATCTGTCCATTGATGTGAGGGGGGTATTTAGGTCTCCTACTATGATTGTATTCTCATCAATATCTCCCTTTATGTCTGTTAATATTTGTTGTATGTATCTGGGTGCTCCTATGTTTGGGGCATATATGTTGATGATAGTAACATCCTCTCCTTGGATGGATCCCTTAATCATTAAATAGTGTCCTTCTTTGTCTTTCTTTATGTCTTTTGTTTTAAAGTCTATTTTGTCTGATATGAGCGTTGCAACTCCTGCTTTTCTGTCATGTCTATTGGCATGAAATACTTTTCCCCAGCCTTTCACTTTCAATCTATATGTATCTTTTGTCCTAAGGTGAGTTTCTTGTAGGCAGCATATTGAAGGTTTTTGCCGTTTTATCCACTCAGCCATTCTGTGTCTTTTGATTGGGGCATTCAGTCCATTGACATTTAAGGTGATAATTGATAGATGATTATTTATTGCCATTTGATCCTCGTGTTCCAGTTGATTCTATGGTTCTCCATTCTTCTTTTTTTTTTTTTTTTTTTTTTGGTTGGATGGTCTCCTGTTATTATCTGCTTGAGTGTATTTTTTTTTTTCATTTTTTGCAAATGCAATATTTGGTTTTGGCTTGTGGTTGCCCTGTTTTTTAAGTATGCTAACCCCTTCCCATAATTGTGTGTTTTAGCCTGATGGTCCTGTAAGTTCAAACACTTCATTATTATATTAAAATTAAGAAGAGAGACATACATACAAACAAAAAGGATTATTTACCTCCTAACATCCCTTGCCCACATTTTATGGTTTTGATGACTCTTTTATTTTTTTCTTTTTAATTTTATTTTGTTTGAAGCATGTTCATGATTAAATCTGTATGCTGGCTTATTTGAGTGACTGCTCTCTGATTGTATCTTCCTCAGTCCTAGTTCTTCCTCTTCTTCTTCTTCTTCTTTTTTTTTTTTTCTTTTCTTTTTTCTTCCCTTTCCTTCCTTTCTTTTTGGTTTAGAGAAGCCCTTTCAATATTTCCTTTAACCTGGGTTTTGTGTTGCTGTATTCTTTAAGTTTTTGTTTGTTGGGAAAAATTTTTATTTCCCCTTCTATTTTAAATGATATTCTTGCTGGATAAAGTATTCTAGGTTGCATATTTTTTCCTTTGAGCACTTTAAATATCTCTTGCCATTCCCTCCTGGCCTGTAGTGTTTCTGTAGAGAAATCAGCTGATATTCTTATGGGGGTTCCCTTGTAGGTAACATTCTGTTTTTCTCTTGCTGCCTTTAGGATCCTCTCTTTATCACTAACTTTTGCCATTTTTATTATGATGTGTCTTGGTGTGGGTCTGTTTGGGTTCAGTTTGTTTGGGGCCCTCTGTGCTTCTTGTATCTTGAATCCAGTATCCTTTAGATTTGGGAAGTTTCCAGCGATAATTTCTTCAAATATATTTTCCATTCCTTTATCTTTTTCTACTCCTTCTGGAATTCCTATTATGCGTAGATTGGCCCGTTTTATATTATCCCATAGGTCTCTTATATTGCTTTCCAGTTTTTTGATTCGGTTTTCTGTCTGTTGACCAGATTGAGTGATTTCCATTATTCTATCTTCCATATCACTGATTCGTTCTTCTGCATTATTCATTCTGGTTTTTACTGCCCCTAGTTCAGTTTGCATCTCTGCAAATGAATGTTCTAGTTTTTCTTGGCTCCTCCTTATATTTTCTAGCTCCTTTCTGAGGGTATCTGCATTGCTGTTCATATCTTCTCTTAATTCCTTCAGTATTTTCACTATTTCTCTTTTGAACTCCAGGTCTGTCAGACTGCAGAGATCAGTTTCATTGTTGACTGTTTTAGGTGAGTTCTCCTGTTGGTTTGACTGGGGGTGGTTTCTCAGCTTCTTCATCTTGCTTGTTGTCTTCTTTCTCCTGAGGGAGTTGTACTCTCCGTTATCGGGTAGTGTTTGCCTTGTCACTGCCCTGGAATATTTCCTGAGGGCTGTCGTTGTTGGTCAATCTTTTTTTGAGGCAGTGTGGCTTTTCTGGAGTGTTGATGGGACTAACAGTGTTTCTTTGAAGCAAAGGAGGACTTCCTGAGGGCAGACAGGACTGGGAGGTCCACCCCACGATGGTAGCAGATTTCACTTGGTTCTCAGCACCCCCTGGGGTCTTGGGCGGGTAGCAGGGCCCTTGGAGACTCAAGAGGTTCCTCCCCAGGGCAGCCCGACTCAGAAAGACCGTCTGAGATCTTTTCCCGATTCCGCCAGGCTTGTTGTAGCTTTTCTGGGCTGCAGGGGGTCCTGCCTGGAGCTGGCAGTCCTATGCAGCTGGTCCACTAGGTCTCAGCACCCCTTGGGGTCTTGGGCGGGTAGCAGGGCCCTTGGAGGCTCAAGAGGCTCCTCCCCAGGGCAGCCCGACTCAGAAAGACCGTCTGAGATCTTTTCCCAAGTCGGCCAGGCTTGTTGCAGCTTTTCTGGGCTGCAGGGACCCAATTTTCTTACCACGCCCCGTGCAGACTCCCTGCATCTGGCAACCACCAACATTTTCTCTGTTTCAATGAGTTTTTTTTTTTTTTCAATTTCACATGTATGTGAGATCACATGGTATTCATCTTACCCTGACTTATATCACTTAGCATAATGCCTTTAGATCTATCCATGCTATTGCAAAAGGCAGAAATTCCTTCTTATTTATGGTTGAATATATATTTATACACACACACACACACACACACACACACATTTTCTTTATCCACTCATCTTTTGATTACAGTTAGGCTTTCCATGTCTTCTCTATTGTAAATAATGCTTCAATGAGATGAGGGTACAGATATCTCTTAGAGTTAGTGTTTTTGTATCTTTCGCATACCTACCCAGAAATGGAATTGCTGGATCCTATGACAATTCATTTTTAATTTTTTGAGAAATGTCCATACTGTTTTCCATGGTGGCTGCACCAATTTTTTGAGACATGTCCATACTGTTTTCCATGGTGGTGCCCACCAACAGTGTACAAGGGTGTAATTTTCTCCACATCCTCACCAACATTTGTTATCTCTTGTCTTTTTTATACCAGCCATTCTTACAGGTATGAGGTGATATCTCATTGTGGTTTTGATTTTCATTTCCCTGATGATTAATGATGTTGAGAACATTTTCATGTACTCTTTGACCATCTGGATGTCTTCTTTGGAAAAATGTTTCATTTGCTATTGAGTTGGATGAATTTTTGTACCTTTTGGATATTAACCCTTTATCAGATTTATAAATAGTTTTCCCATTCAGTAAGCTGCCTTTTCACTTTATTCATGGTTTTCTTTGCTGTGCAGATTTTTATTTTAATAATTCAAGCTCATTTATTTTTGCTTTTGTTGTCTTTGTTTTGGTGTCATATACAAGAGGTTATTGCTAAGGCCAATGCCAAGTAGCTTACCCTTGCTTTATTCTAGGAATTTTATGGTTTCAGGTATAACATTCAAATTGTTAATCCATCTTGAGTTGATTTTTGTGTATAGCATAAAACTGGAGTCCAGTTTCATTCTTTTGCATGTGCTTGTCTAGTTTTCCCCAAACCATTAATTGAAAATATTATCTTTTATCCACTGTGAGTTCTTGGCTTCTGTGTCAAATATTAGTTGACCATGTAAGCATGAGCTTATTTCTGAGCTCTTCATTCTCTTCCATCCATCTATGCCTGTATTTTTATGCCAATACCATACTGTTTTGATTATTATAGTTTTATATGATAGCTTTCTTAAGGCAGGCAGAGAGCTACACATGAGCAGAGAAAGGAGGGCCACAGGCCAGGTGGTAGAAAATCACACATTATGTAAACAGCAGAGTCCACAGGCAGACGAAGAAAAGCAGGAACCTCCAAACTAACATGAAACCACACATTTTGGGATGATAAGTGCCCTGGAGGCACTTCATGCACTGATGCCATGACACTTCTGATAGAGGGACAAAGTTCCTCCTTCTTTTGGGAAGTTGGATCTGGAATGAAAATCAGGGAATACGACCTCCAAGCCTGTCCTTCCCAATGAATACTCTGTGCATTCTTTGTATGTCCCTCATAAGCTGCATGCCAAAGAAACTCAGGGCAGCTGCTCACCTACCTGCCCTTGTCTCTTCAAGAAGCATATTTCTTTGAAAAATGTCATGGGTAATTTAATAGGGATTGCATTGAATCTGTAGATTGCTTTGAGTAGTACAGCCATTTTTACAATACTAATTTTTCCAACCCAGGAGCATGGAATATCTTTCCATTTCTTTACATCTTCTTTAATTTCCTTGATTAATGGTTTGTAGTTCTCAGCATGTAAGTCCTTTAACTCCTTGGTCAGGTGTATTCCCAGGTATTTGATTTTTAGGGTGAAATTTTAAAAGGTTTTGTATTTTTGTATTCCTTTTTTAATATTTCATTTTTAGTATACAGAAATTCAACTGATTTCAGAATGTTAATCTTATGTCCTGCTACTTTGCTGAATTTGTTGATCAATTCAAGTAACTTTAGGGTTGAGTCCTTAGGGTTTTCTGTATATAGGATCATGTCATATGCACACAGTGACAGTTTTACCTTTTCTCTTCCTATTTGGATGCCTTTTATTTCTTTTGTTTGTCTGATTGCTATGGCTAGGACTTCCAGTTCTATGTTGAATAACAGTGCTGAGAGTGGACATCCTTGTCTTGTTCCAGATTTCAGTGGAAAGGCTTTCAGCTTTTTTCCATTGAGTATTATATCTGCTGTGGTTTTGTCATAAATGGCTTTGATTATGTTAAGGTATGTTCCCTCTATATCCACTTTGGTAAGAGTTTTTATCATGGATGGATGTTAGACTTTGTCAAATGCTTTTTCTGCATCTATTGAGATGACCATGTGGTTTTTGACTTTTCTTTTGTTAATGTGGTATATGACATTGATTGATTTGCTTATGTTGAACCATCCTTGTGAACCTGGGATAAGTCCCAACCATCATGGTGTATGATCTTTTGTATATGTTGTTGGATTCAGATGACTGAAATTTTGATGAGACTTTTTGTGTCTATATTCATCAAAGATATTGGCCTATAGTTTTCTTCATTGGAGGTAGAACAAACAACCCAAAAATTTATATGGAACCACAAAAGACCCAGAATTGCCAAAGCAATCCTGAGAAACAAAAACCAAGCAGGAGGCATAACTCTCCCAGACTTCAGGCAATATTACAAAGCCACAGTCCTCAAGACAGTGTGGTGCTGGTACCAAAACAGACCTATAGAACAAAGGAACAGAATAGAGAACCCATAAATAAACCCAGACACCTATGGTCAATTAATCTTTGACAAAGGAGGCAAGAGCATAAAATGGGAAAAAGACAGTCTTTTTAGCAAGCATTGATGGGAAACCTGGACAGCTGCATGCAAAGCAGTGAAACTAGAACACACCCTCACACCATGCACAAAAATAAACTCCAAATGGCTGAAAGACTTAAATATACGACAGGACACCATCAAACTCCTGGAAAAGAACATAGGCAAAACATTCTCTGACATCAACCTTATAAATATTTTCTCAGGTCAGTCTCCCAAAGCAACAGAAATAAGAGCAAAGATAAACCAATGGGACCTAATCAAATGGACAAGCTTTTGTACAGCAAAGGAAAACAAAAAGCCAACTTACAGAATGGGAGAAAATTTCAGCTGACAAGGGCTTAATCTCTAGAATATACAATTCAACAGCACAAAAGCCAACAACCCAATGGAAAAATGGGCAAAAGACCTGAATAGACCTTTTATCCAAGGAAGATGTACAGATGGCCAACAAGCACATGAAAAAATGCTCAACATCACTGATGATTATTAGAGAAATGCACATCAAAACTACCACAAGATGCCACCTCACACCTGTCAGAATGGCCATCATTAATAAGTCCACAAATAACAAATGCTGGAGAGGGTGTGGAGAAAAGGGAACCCTCCTGCACTGTTGGTGGGAATGTAAGCTGGTACAACCACTATGGAGATCAGTATGGAGATACCTTAGAAATCTATACATAGAACTACCATATGACCCAGCAGTCCCACTCTGGGGCATATATTCAGACAAAACTTTCCTTAAAAAAACACACATGTGCCCACATGTTCATTGCAGCTCTAGTCGCAATAGCCAAGACATGCAAACAACCCAAATGTCCATCGACAGACGACCGGATTGGGAAGATGTGGTATATATACACAATGGAATACGACTCAGCCATAAAAAACAACAAAATCATGCCATTTGCAGCAACATGGATGGAACTAGAGACTCTCATCTTGAGGGAAGTAAGTCAGAAAGAGAAAGACAAATACCATATGATATCATTATATCTGGAATCTAACATAAGGCACAAATGAAGCTTTCCACAGAAAAGAAAATCATGGAGTTGCAGAATAAACTTGTGGTTGCCAAGGGGGAGAGAAAGGGAGTGGGGTGGTTTAGGACCTTGGGGTTAATAGATACAAACTATTGCCTTTGGAATGGATTAGCAATGAGATCCTGCTGTGTAGCACTGGGAACTATGTCTAGTCACTTTTGATGGAGCATGATAATGTGCAAAAATAGAATGTGTACATGTATGTATAACTGGGTCACCATGCAGTATAGTAGGAAAATAATTGTATCAGTGAAATAACTATTAAAAAATTTAAAAAAAGAAAAAAGAAAGACGCACATTTCTCACTTAAATAATCCCTCACTTTACTTTCTCAGTTTCTGAATTCCTTCTGTGATGAGACAAGAGTCCATGGGAACAATTTGAAATCAGAAAGTGTGATGCCTCTAGGTTTGTTTTTTGTCAAAATTACCCTGGCTATTCAAGATTTCTTATAGTTCCATATAAATTTTAGAAATGTCTGTTATATTTCTGTGAAAAATGCCATAGTAATTTTGAGAAGGATCACAATCAATCTTTAGATTGATTTTGGTAGTATGAACATTTTAACAATGTTAGTTCTTCCAATCCAAGAGCATGAAATATCTTTTCATTTATTTGTAGCTTCTTCAGTTTCTTCCATCAATATCTTATAATTTTCAGTGTACATGTCTTTCACTCCTTGGTTAAATTTATGTCTCAGTATTTTATTCTTCTCGATGCAATTGTAAATGGGATTTTTTTAAATTCTCTTTATGATAGCTTGTTATTAACGTATAGAAACAACTGATTTTTGTATAGTAATTTTGTGTCCAGGAAATTTACTGAATTTGTTTAGTAGTTCTAACAGTGTTTTGGTATAGTCTTCAGGATTTATTATATATAATACCATGTCATCTGCAAATAGTAACAGTTTTACTTATTTCCAATTTAGATGGTTTTTTTTTCTTGTTTAATTTTTCCAGCTATGACTTTCAGTACTATTTTGAATAAAAGTGGTGAGAGTGGGCATCTTTGTCTTATTACTCATCTTACAGGAATAATCTTTATATTCTCACCATTGAGTATGGTGTTAACTGTGGGCTCATCATAAATGGCCTTCATTTTACTGAAATTTATTCCCTCTGTTCCCACTTTGTTGAGAGTTTTTGTCATAAAATAATATTGAAATTTGTCAAATTCTTTTTTGCATCTATTGAAATGATCACATTATTTTTTTAATCCTCGTTTTTCTAATGCAGTGTATTGCATTGATTGATTTGTGAAAGTTGAACCATCCTTGCATCTCTGGAATAAATTCTACTATATCCTGGTGTATGATCCTTTTAATGTATTGTTGAATTCTGTTTGCTAATGTGTCATTGATGACTTTTGTATCTATGTTCATCAGGGATATTTGTCTGTAATTTTATTTTCTTATAGAACCCTTCACTGGCTTTGGTATCATGATAGTGCTGGTCTTATAAAATGAGTTTGGAAGTGTTCCCTACTTTTCTATTTTTTGGAAGAATTTGAGAGTTGGTGTTAATTCTTCTTTAACTGAATGATGGTATCCCCAGTGAAGCCATCTGTTCCTGAGCTTTTTTGTTGTTCAGAGGTTTTTGATTACTGATTCTGTCTCCTTACTGCTAAATGACCTATTCAGATTTTCTATTCATGATTCAGTCTTGGTAGATTGTATGTTTCTAGGAATTTATTCATGTCTCCCATGTCCAAACTGTTGGCCTCTAATTGTTCATAAAGTCTCTTATGATCCTTTGTATTTCTGTGGCAACAATTGTAATGTTTATTTATTATTTTTGTTTTCCAAGAAACAAGCTCTTAGTTTAATTTACCTTTTTTATTGTCTTTTTTGCTTCCCATTCATTTACTTCTGCTCTGATTTTATTATTTTCTTTCTTCCTTCTACTAATTTGGGGCGTCATTTGTTCTTTTTCTAGTTCCTTGAGGTATAAAGTTAGGTGGTGTATTTAAGCTCTTTTTTTTTCTTAATGTTTTTACATTAAGTTTATTGTTACAAACTTCTGCATTCTGTAAGTATTAATATTTCTCATCTCACTTGTCTCAATGTATTTTTTATTTATCCTTTAACCCACTTTTTTTCAGTAGCATGTGAACCTCCATATATTTGTGAAACTTCCTGTTTTCTTCTTCTAATTGATTTCTAGTCTCAAGCCATTGGAGTCAGAAAAAATGATCGCTATTTCAGTCTTCTTAAATTTATTATAATTTGTTTTGTGGCCTAACATATGAAAATGCTATATTTTTATCAGTTAGTCATTCATACATTTACCCAGTATGAAAGAAGATATGCTTCATCCTTTCTCCATCCTAAATTTAGAGACTATCATTATCAACTTTTTAGTCATCCCCATATGTTTGCTTTTATCAAGTCATACTATAACATTTGGATAGCTAACAGGTGAAAGTTTGCATTTGTCCATTAGATTAGTGGATGGAATACAATAGTCCCATAGTTTGAAAAGATACAGTCTTTTTTTTTTTTTTTTTCCTATTTCTTTTTCATCTTCTTTTTCTTTTCACCTGCACCCACAGCATATGGAAGTTCTCAGGCCAGGGATCGAATCCAAGCTGCAACTGCAACCTGTACCACAGCTGCAGCAATGCCAGATCCTTAACCCACTGCGCCATGCTGAGGATCAAACCCAAACCACAACTCTGGGTCCTTAACCCATAGCATCACAGCAGGAACTCTGAAAGATAGTCTTTTAAAATAAAATACTTTTTGGCATGATATTAATGTATTCACCCTTAGTATTTGACACTAAAGAATACTCAAAGTAATGATGAGCCCACCTTGATCAAGCAAGGTTATTTGCACTATGCTTCAGACATTATCAATATATTTTTGTAATTAAAAGCAGTATAGTCTCTAAAAATAATTATAATCATCACATCTAATTTAGACCACTTAGGGGAGTAAGAGATATCAAACTTTGTTAACTAGTTCTTTTCACCTGGATTCTCTCATAAGATATAGATAAAATCAGTTTAATTTGAATTAGATCAAAATTTTAGAGCTTATATGAGGAGATTTTCTATTTTCACTCTATCTTCTTTTCACCTTATTTGTTTTATGAAGATATGACAGTTGGGCCATGGAGGGAAAGCCAAGAGAAATCTATAGAAGCTGGTCCAAAACTCTGATATTACTGAGTTGTTGCAACAATTTTTAAACTACCTTCCTCTATGTATCTTATAATGGGAGGTGTTTAAATATCCTAAGCCACTGCTAGCTATTTTGTTACTTGTATCCCAACATATTTCTAACAAATATGTTATCTGTATTAATTTCCTTATTTCTACTCCCCATCCACCAACCTCTGCAGGAATACTACTCTTTCTGAGATAACAATTCACCCACACCTCATGGCCTCATTATTTATGTATAAGTGAGTTTGGCTTTTACTCTACTCCAAGCAAACCAAGCAATAAAGATAAATATTTGATATGTGTTCACTTTTTATTTCTAGCTTAACAGTTGTGTTTTTGCAACTGAAATACCCTTTTTCTCTCCCTTTAGTCTAGAAATAAATTCCCCCTTTATATGGCTACAGCTGCCTGTGCATTTTAAGGTTATTTGTTCCCACCGGGCATCTAGTCCCATAGCTCTTCACATTTGGCTAATGTGAACTCTCTCTTATTTAGATCCTTTTTCTCTGTCTTCAAATCTGTCTATACTTAATTTATTGTGAAATAAACAAATAAATGTCATTTCTACTATCCTTTTCACAAGCCTCTTGAAAATTTCTCACTAGTTTATTTCCCCCTTCTTCACTCAAACTCGTTTATTCAGGAGTCTGCTAACCTTAAAGTTTCCAACTTATTTTCTATTGTCAAATACAAGAGCTTCTGTTTGTTGTCCTTCTCCTTGAGTACTGAGCAGTTGAAAACCATCAAATACCATCTTATTATCCACAGAGTATTTTCCTCCCTCAATTCAAATGAGCTAGAATATAATGATTCCCCTTCTGTCTCTCTGACCATCACTGATTTTCCTTACTGACTTATTTCTCTCTTCCCTTCCTCTTAACATTTACATTCCACATTATTTAAGCTTCCTGGGTTCTCTTGACAATCTCTCTCTTCATTTGGGACTCCATCCATGCTTACTGCTAAGAAGTCATTTTGATGGAAATGCATCAGATCTCTGAAGTCAATTCACAAGCTAATTTTTCAACTTTTCTGGATCTCAATTTTTCATTTACTAATGATGAATTTTTATCTTTAGGATAACTATTAAGTTCTAAAACATGAAGTTGCCAGAGACATCTGCATCTTTGATCCTCCCTACTGGTCACTTTCACTTAATGGTCCCCCTGCTTTTTCAAATCAGTATGAATAAAATCAAGCACTCCCTGTCCTCCTCCTAATTTTTTTTCCCTTCATCATTACTTCTTCCATCTCTGAGTCTCTTCCATGACCACAGTCTCCCCTTTCTGTCTTCATTTTCATTAAATATAATTTTTATCATGATACTTTACTCCTCTAAAAATTTGACTAACTTCATTTTATTTAAGACGTTAAAATTACTTCTGTTTTCTCATGTTTTCTCACATTCAATATCCTTTGTAATCTGGCCCTAGCATGGCTGTCAAAATATTTTCTGCCTTCTCCGTTTTGGGGGGAAGGGGTGCCCTACAGAATGTGGATCTCCTGGGAGTTGGGAATCCACTGTGCCAGTCTGGGGATCAAATCTGAGTCCTGGTGCTGCAGAGATGCCACTGATACTGTTGTGCCGCAGTGGGAACTCCTGCTATCTCTTTATATTCTCTGCCCTTCCAAAGCCAGTTCCTTAAAGGCTTGAGAAAAATCTCATGTGTGTCCCTTTTATTTGTTGCTTTGCTTATACAGTTCTCCTTTTGACATTTTGTCTACTTTTCTGCAGACCTCAAAATAGTTTTTTTCAAAGCCTCCATGAAATCTTCTCAGAACAATCCTTGTCTTCAATCATTTCACTCTTTTCTGAAATCCTACTCAACTAATGAATAGCATATCACAGATAATTATCACTGTAAAGAGCTTAGAGAAGTTCTTTTGTGGTGCATGGGGTTAAGGATCCAGTGTTGTCACTGTAATGGCTTGGGTCGCTGCTGTGACTAAGGTTTTACCCCTAGTCCAGGAACTTCCACATGCTATGAGCATGACCAAAAAACAAAACAAAAAAAAAAAAGGCTTAGAGTTCATCTATGTAATATCTTGATATTTTGTATGCTTTGCTGATTGTTTCTTGTAGATAAGTGAACACATCCAGTTTTCATCCCAGGAGAAATTTCATGCCTTCTGTTTCTATCATTTGTAGGTTACTTGTTGAATGGATCACATATATTAGCAACAACTCTTTCTAAAACAAAGTAAACTGTTATAATTATTCAAAATTTATGGTTAAAAACAATCATGTTTTGTGTCAACTCAAATTTATACAATGATTAAGTTGAAAGCCAAGACTTAAATCCAAACTGATATAACTCTCTCTAAAGCTTATTTAACATGGTTTTTTTAAAAAAGTAAAAGCCTCAGAAAATACTCACTGATTAGCCATTGTCACAAACTCTGTGACTCTGTGGGGAGCAGGGGAGATATATAATTCAATTGAGGTATTTGAAATTCTTCTTTTGTCAGAGCCTATACTTAAACCTAGTGGCACAATACAATTAGTATTAGAAAGCTACCCGATGTTGTAAGATTATTCAACATTTTCCAGATTTTGCAAATCAAGTCTGTGTCAACTTGTGACTTATTGGACAATGTAGTGATGTTTTAGTCTTGTCACACACAGTGGGTAAATTTGTCCATTTACACTATACCACTTGTTCTATACAGAAAGTAAAGATGTGGAAAAATAAAAATCATGGCTGTAAAACTTCTTAATTGCACAAATATGATATAGTTTAATTTAGAAAAAAATCTCACTCAATAAAATTGGAGTTAAAATTTCTGCAGTTAATTTAAATTATATGAGTTAAAAAAAAAGTGTGTGTAGGGGAGTTCCAGCTGTGGCACAGCATGTTAAGGATCTGTCCCTGTCTCTGAAGCAGCTCAGGCTGATGCTGAGGCGTGGGTTTGATCCCCAGCCTGGAACAGTGGGTTAAGGATCTGGGCATCGCACAGCTGTGGCATAGGTTGCAGCTGCTACTTGGATTCAGTCCCTGTCTGGAAACATCCATATGCCATGCACGTGGCCATAAAAAAAAAAAAAATTGTGTGTGCATCCACATACATATAAACACGTGTCCATAAAGAGCTGAGGAAGTTTTTGGTGTTGTCGTGGGATTATTTTCTGTCTTCTCTTCATGTTATTTTCTTATTCATACTGAACCTGGTATAAAAGTACACAGATTATTTTTATATTAGGATCCATTAGCCTATATTTCAGATATATCACTCATGGTTGTATTTGGTTTTGAAAAAAGAAAATTAACTGTGATAACAAAAATAGAGCTTTCATTTATATTTACCAGGAATGAGAATAAGAAATGCATGAAAACTCAAAGAGAGTCTAGGGTTATTTAGGACACAGGGACCACAAGTCAGGCAGTGAGACAGAGGTTGTCACAGCAAACCACACAACTGGGAGATGAACAAGGCTGGCCAGCCTTGTCCATTCACTCTCTTGAAATAATGAAATCATTATTTTTAATTACAGAGTACAATTTGGATAACTAATGGGACTCTTTTGGAGCAAATGGAACTTAAGTGAATATTAGATCAGTTGTCTTAGAAATTAACTTTCCTGAGAAACAAATTATAATATAAAACTGTGTTTATTCATTTATTTATTCAAGTAAATATTTCCCTTTTTTGGTTACTTTATTTTTTTATTTTATTTTTTATAGTGATTTTTATTTTTTTCCTTTATAGCTTTTTTACAGTGTTCTCTCAACTTTCTACTGTACAGCATGGTGACCCAGTTACACATACACGTATACATTCTTTTTTCTCACATTATCATGCTCCATCATAAGCAACCAGACATAGTTCCCAGTGCTACACAGCAGGATCTCATTCAAGTAGATATTTCTCGAATGCCTACTCTGTGCCCCATGTCCCTTTAAGTGCTATTGATGGGGAAAACTAGCAAGCCTGGATCTTCACTTCAAAAATTTCAGTCTGAATGAGAAAATAAACCATATATTATAATGTGGCATATGCTATGGAAAAAACAAAGAGAGCTTACTAACATGTTTGGAGTCAAAGTGTATATATTGCAGAATAGTTTTGATGATGCAATTACTATTACAGCATTCTGCCAAGTTCAGTGTGTTTTTCTCAATAGGTGATTAAAATGTGTTTAAGTTATTAACCCTCCTTTGGAGATATAGAAGGAGGTACAAAATGTCTCAGCCTCTCAGGATTGCATTGCATATGAATAGAAGTAACTACATTTGATACTATCTTATATTTCTAGAGCATATTGTGGCCTTTAAAACAGTTTAACAAAATTTTCACCCCCAAAAAATGATGCGTGAGCAATTAGCAAGAGAATGGCAAAGAATTTTCAAAACTTATTATGATGTAGTATAGGAATTGAATCCATTATCACAAGATGGAGTTAAAATATCAAGTTGGTCAGTAATAAGCTCTGAGACCCCGAGCTTATCAACTCCACTTTTCTGAGATTTAATACTCTTGTCATTGAAATGATATCATACCTATATTGCAGAATTATTATAAGATTTTAGAGAAAGAGGAAAGAGAAAGAGAGATCTTACATATAGCTCTTTTTGCATATTTTGACAAAGTTAAAAATTCTATCATTTTCATATCCTAAAACCTGATACTATGTTTTAAAGCATATTAATTGGTTTGCAAGATATAAAGATCACAAGTTTTCCTCATTTAGTAAAGTATCACACTCTAGGTAATTATTTTTGTCAAAAATACTTGAAATACAATGTGTTTAAAATTGAAGACATGAGATTAGCATCTAATGGAGCAGACTGTCTTTACTTCTGAATAACAAAGGAAGCGAGTAAAACATTTTACAGTCATTTCTCCAGTACTTTATAACCACAAGAACTTTTAACCTTCAAACTGAAAAAAAAAAAAAAAAACAGCTTATATGTGTATCTCACCTAAAAAACTTATGCAAAATATGGAAACATGGACATGAAAAAAGAACTAACTGGACTGGGAACTAAGTTTTATTCTGAAGACTACATTTAAGACATAATAATAGAGGTCCCAATATTGATAAATTCCTAAACTAAGAAGTCAGGGAAAAAAAAAAAAAACAAACCTACTCAATTCTACCCTGAAATTTAGGAATAGATAATATGATGTACATTCCTGGCATTCAACAACCTGAAACCCATATGCTTTCGATATTGGCTCAGACCTCTTCGCATTCAAGACTCATGCACGTCTGCATAAAATTAATAATCCTCACATTCTCTTCTGAGGGGGAAGGAGGCACAACAGTGCTTACGTACATCTTACAGGATTGGCAGGATACTGGTGCGATGTTATCCAAAGCCATAGAGATTGTTGCCAAGAATATAGTTGATATCATTCCGACAGTTAAAATGCAGTCATTATGGTTCTAAGAATTCTCTGTAACTTTAATCATCTTAAAATAAAAATGATGTAATTAAAATTTTTCCTCAATAAACATATTCATAAAATAATTTTCTTGGCTGGGAAATCAAGTGATGCTTGAGCTAAATCAGTTCATAGAATAAGTGATAGTAAGAGTGAAAAAATGAAATCAAAATGTCAAAATTAGACTTTTAATATTTTATTCCCATCCCAAATATTAAGTGACAGTCTTTTATATTGAATTCCCTAGCTTCAAACAGTAAAAATGCAGAAATTTATATAAACCATGTCAAATTTAGGGTCAAGTTTGGAGATAATACATTCATATAAAGAAAAATAAAATTGGAGTTCCTGTTATGGCACAGTGGGTTAAGATTCCAACTGCAGTGGCTCAGGTCACTGTCAAGGTGCAGGTTCAGTCTTGGCCCTACACAGTGGGTTTAAAGGATCCATCAATGCCGCATCTATAGCAAAGGGCTTGAATTCAATCCCTGGCCCAGGAACTTCCATATGCCATGGGTGCAGCCAATTAAAAAAAAAAAAAAAAAAAAAAAAAAAAAAAGATAAATTTCTTTACTTTTGGTGTGCCTACTAAATGGTAGGTAGCCCCAGATGTTTTTAAAATGTTGTATTGTTCAAGCCTACCATTTACTTTTTAAAACAAACCTTTATATTGCAATATTCCAGATGAAGAAAAAAGCCCAAAAAGGCTATTGTAGTTTACCTAAGACATATAGTTAGACTTCTAAAGATAGAGCCAAAATTCAAGACCAGGTCTATTTGGTGCAGTCTTGCTTTTTTCTCTCATTAGAGCCTGAGACATATTTACAGCAAATGCTATCAGATATTAAAAGAGTGAGAGAGATAGCTTGGATCCCTAGGCTTGAATTGAGGTCTTACAAATAGACAGGAGATGGGCCAAGCTTGAGCAAAAGTATGAAGCTCTTCCCTCCACCCCCATGAGTTGACTGAAGCTCTATGGATAACTCAGCACACAACTGGGAACATTAGAATTGTAACAAAATATCAAGCAAAAAGCTGCAATAGTAACCACTGAAATAGACCCCAATTCAAGTTATGGGCACATGGATATGATGGATGGTAATAATGAAGTAAAGAGTGAACTGACTGGAGAGAAACATTAGAGATGAAATGCTTTGGAGGTCTTGGTGGTTGAAGCAACAACAAAGGGAAAAGAAAGAAAAATGTGTCAAATGCTTCAGCTTTCTAACATTTTCCTGCATTTATTTTTGTGCTTTTGTTCAAATGGGACAGCTACTTGTATGGCTCTGGAAAGTTCACTTCATCGCATTGGCCTTAAGAATATTCACCTAAAATTAATATGGAGCCATAAAAGACCCAGAATTTCCAAAGCAATCCTGAGGAACAAAAACTCCATAGGGGGTATAACTCTTTCAGACTTCAGGTAATATTACAAAGTCGCAGAAATCAAGACAGGGTGGTACTGGTACCAAAACAGACATACAGACCAATGGAACAGAATAGAGAACCCAGAAATAAACCCTGACACCTGTGGTCAATTAATCTTCAGAAAGGATGCAAGAATATAAAGTGGGGGAAAGAAAGTCCTTTCAACAAGTGGTGCTGAAAAAACTGGACAGCCATATGTAAATCAGTGAAACTGGAACACACTCTCACACCATGCACAAAAATAAACTCAAAATGGCTTAAAGACTTCAGCATAAGACAAAACACTATAAAACACCTAGAAGGGAATATAAGCAAAACATTCTCTGACATCAGCCATACAAATGTTTTCTTAGGTCAGTCTCCCAAGGCAACAGAAATAAAAACAAAAATACACCAATGGGACCTAATCAACTGATACATATATATATATATATGACTGGGTCGCTTTCTGTACAGTAGAAAATTGACAGAACACTGTAAACCAACTATAATGGAAAAATAAAAATCACTTAAAAAATATTCACCTAGACAATAAAGGATTTTTGACTAAAATATAGCAAAGGATCTAAGGGTTCTTCTAGATGTGACTTTCAATGATACTTTGCTTAGAGGGTATTTAATAAATATTTCTTAAATAGATAGGTCCCTATCTCCCACACTGGAATTCATTATAACTTAATTAACTGTAGAACAATGTAACAAGTATAAGGAGATTTCAAATAATGAGTGTTTTGGAGCACTGGAATTGTTTTCTCTTTTGATAAGCAAAATAAATTTGGAAATGCGAAAAGGTAAATTATAGGACATGCTACATTTCCTATTCAACAGGAGCACATGGACAACCCAAATAGCATTCATTTCAGGATAAGCGTTTTTCTTTTTGTAAATTCAGTGTTTTTTTCTGGGAAAATCTGCTCCTATCTCCTATCTGTGGTGAATACCACTCAAAAAAAGACATGGTATGATTGACAGCATAGGATAGAAGCAGATGAATTATTCACCAAAGCATGAAATTCACAGTCTAGAGTAAAACAATTTACAAATAAAGAAATTAGAAGAATCAAGGTGTTTTTCACAAAGTATAAACCCATTTCTGTAGCTAATTAGAACTCAAAGATAAGGTAAAATAAGATGGAAAAAATCACAATAATTCCAAGAATTTTACCTTCTGAGAACAAAACTGATATCTTGAGGACTTAGGGATAATTTTCTCTTAACATAAGGCTGTAGGTGCTTCTAAAATTGTCTCAAGGAGAGACATCAGTGCTCCCTGAGCATGGATTCAAGAGAACTGTAAAGAAAATAGAGAAAATAAGAGTTCCTGTTATGGCTCAGTGGTTAACAGATCCGTTTAGGAACCATGAGGTTGTGGATTCAATCCCTGGCCTCGCTCAGTGGTTTGGGGATCCGGCATTGCCGTGTGCTGTGGTGTAGATCACAGACACAGCTCAGATCCCGTGTTGCTGTGGCTGTGGTGTAAGCTGGCAGCTACAGCTCCGATTAGACCCCTAGCCTGGGAACTCCATATGCCATGGGTGCGGCCCTAGAAAAGGCAAAAAAAAAAGAAAGAAAAGAAGAGAAAACAGTTTATGAAAAAGAATAGTTTGTGTTGTATAATAGTCATAAAAATTTAGGAGTTCCCTAATGGCCTAGTGGGTTAAGAATCCAGCATTGTCACTGCTGTAGCCCCAGTCAATGCTGTGGCATGAGTTTGATCCCTGGCCCAGGAACTTCTGCATGCCCCAAGTGCAGCCAAAAAAAAAGAAAAAAGAAAAAAAATTATCGGAGATAATTAAAATGTAATCAGTGAGGAGTTCCCAGTCCCAGTTTGTGGCTCAGTGGGTTTAGAACCTGACTAATAGCCATGAGGACATGTGTTTGATTCCTAGCCTCATTCTATGGGTTAAGGATTCAGGGTTGCTGTGAGCTGTGGTGTCATAGATACAGCTCAGATCCAGTGTTGCTGTGGCTGTGGTGTGGGCTGGCAGCTGCAGCTCTGATTCAACCCCTAGACTGAGAACTTCCATATGCCATGGGTGCAGCCCTAAAAAGCAAAAAAAGGGGGGGGGGGAGGGAAATCAATGAGAAAATTAGTATTATCTTTTTGATAATATTGAATATATTAGGAGTTCACACAACCAGTAAATGTTGGGTAAGCAGAACCTTTGAGAACCTGCTTATAGCTGTCATCTCTCAAAGCAACCAGGGTAACCGGTAGTTCTGGAAGCCAGGCAGTGACACATCAAGCCCAACATGGACAATAGCAAGGAATATTTCTCCAAACATTGGTTAAGAAGAATTTTGGAGAGCATAACACATTTGCACAGCGTCAAATCTATTTCCTTTGCTAGGATATCAATTCAAAGGCCCTTTCTTACTGTGGTGGTTAGGTCATCCTCAAAATGAAGACTGTCAGGTTTCCTATGGTCATAGCTATTGATGATAATCTAACTTATTGACAGCTAACCAGTATAAGAGTCGCTGCATAAATTAAGCCAAATATATATATGCAGGTATTAGTGAAAATATCAAGAACAGTAAGTTTTTACCTAACTCTTGGTGGTTTGAATATGGGTTTCAGTAAGAAGTTCAACTCGATTTTTTTTCTCTTACACACTTTTATAATATCTCTTTAAATATAGAAGAGAATTGAATGAAAAAAGAAGTCTCCTTTCCTGTAATTCGTCTAAAGCTTGCCTTTGTTCATTGTTTTAATCTGCTGATTAACCAATCAGTCTTTGTCAGAGAGCACAGTATAATATACAATTGAACACTTCTTTATCGTTCAAAATGGCAAGAAAAAAAAACAAGCAGCGTGATTTTTGAGTGCATGGTTTATCTATAGATGTGGCTTCCTTTCTGTACTTTGTGTAACTGTTACTGAAGCCTTCGTCATTCATGCAGTTGCACAAGGAAATACCAATTTTCAATTCAATAGAAATGTGACTGATTTTAGACCATATTGATACAGTGGAAAAATACACAGTTTCTAACACCAATCCAGTCTTTCACTTCTATGTTCCTTTCTCATGAAACAAGAACATTAACCCCAAATTGTTGATAAAGTATTATTTCTTATTCATTATTTACAAAAGTGAATCTTAAATATTAGACAAAAATAGAAATAACATCAATATAATGAGTTATATAGTGCATACCATGTTCTGGGCACTGTCTATAGGCAGTAGTGGTGAGATTTGGTACTCAAAGCTCACTTAATAGTCAACAAACTGAGGGGGCTGTAGTTCTCTGGTGGCTCAGCAGGTTGAAGATCTGCCATTGTCACTTCTATGGCTCAGGTCACTGCTGTGGCACAGGAGTGATCCCTGACCCAAGAACTTCCCTATGCCACGGGCATGGCAAAAAAAAAAAAAAAAAAAAAAAAAAAAAAAGAAGGAAACTGGGTAAATAACTTACCAAATGTCACACAACTAACTGCAGGGGAGAGTCAAGATGGGAACGAGGCACTCATGCTCAAATTCTAGAACAGCCACTGCTTGGGTTGCAATGGGCAGCTTCTGCCAATATCAGCATTTCAAAGTATAACTACTTTTTACCTTTATAGCAGGGTTAACTTTGAGGCCAGTTTCTAAGAATGAAGTAAACATTAAGAATGAAAAATGAGCACACTGACTTTTATTTATTTTGAAGGGAAAAGAAATGATCAGGATTGTTTTGTAGCATTACAATTCTAAAATACGTTTTTACTACTCTTTACAAATACCTCACAACCAGAAAAATTAATTTTAAAATAATTCCAAGATGTATGGTTACAAGAATTTTTTGTAAATATGTAACTATGGGGGTTTTATTTTTGTGTACTTCTGATATAATCAATAAAATAGCTCCTTTATAAAGATGAAAAAGAATACAAACTAGTACAAATCTGTTTGCATTTTTTAGCAGAATACTTAATGTTATGCTTTTAATTTAGGCTTCACCTAAAATTAAATATCAAGAATTTGTGTGGATCATCAATTAGAATTCTACTACAGTTTTCATGTCCTTTCTAGTTCATATTCTTGGCCTATACTATTTCAAACCTAAAGATGGGGGGCAAATTATACAATTGGCCAATGAAAGCTTCATTTATAGTATCACTTCTGTTTCTGTTGGAGGTACACACACAAAAAAGTTGATAAAGTAAAAATAGCTACCAAAAAAAAAATGATTCTGGAGAAATTAGATAACTCAGGCCAGATCTACAATGAAGGAAGAAAAGCAGGAGTTCCCCTTGTGGTGCAGTGGAAATGAATCTGACTAGGAAACATAAGGTTGCAGATTCGATCCCTAGCCTTGGTCACTGGGTTAAGGATCCAGGGTTGCTGTGAGTTGTGGTGTAGGTCACAGATGGGGCTCAGCATAGGCTAGAAGCTATAGCTCCAATTCGACCCCTAGCCTGGGAACCTCCATATGCCACAGGTGTGGCCCTAAGAAGCAAAGAAAAAGAAAAGAAAGAAAGAAAGAAAGAAAGAAAGAAAGAAAGAAAGAAAGAAAGAAAGAAAGAAAGAGAGAGAGAGAGAGAGAGAGAGAGAGAGGGAGGGAGGGAGGGAGGGAGGGAGGGAGGGAGGGAGGAAGGAAGGAAGGAAGGAAGGAAGGAAGGAAGGAAGGAAGGAAGGAAGAAAGAAAAAAGCATTATTAGTAGGTAAGAAATTCAATGAAAGTAAAAGTCACAGATTCAGGAATGGATGTGGATGACAGAAGTCCTTGCTATGACTAGTGCAAGCTTTGGGATCTCTCTTGTATAATTTTTTTCTTAAGCTGGCTTTGGTTGAAGAGAAAAAAAGGAACAAAGATGTTCAAAAGTTGAAGTCCAGAGGACTCAGAAACAAAACCAGTCTTATTCATGAAACTCTGATTTAACAAAATAAAATATATTTTGCTATAAAAGCATTTGCATTACTTTTGGCTTATGATAAATACCATCAAACTAGTTCTCCCTGAATGACTTCGTATTCAAGGCATTAAAAATTCAGGACATACAAGTAAACTTTCCTAAATATCTTTCCCCAATATGTGACAATAATTCATAAGAAATTAAATAAACTTCCTACTCAATGATATTTTTAAAAAATTATTTAATTTGCTATTCTTTATGCACTACCAGCTGAAATGTGTTCTGTTATCCTGCATGCAGACATATATCAGAGAAAAACCAATGAGTAATGTCTTTTTTAATTAATATAATCATGTTCTTATTCTATAATTTAATAAATACTTATTTTGTTTTACTTTGGGTGGAAAAAAAGCTTTGGCATTACTTAATAAACTAAGGAAAATACTAAAGATCTAGGCATACTGTGTTGCATTTAACATGTTTATAATGAGATTTGGGCATGCTGTGTTGCATTTAACATGTTTATAATGATCATGGAATATTTTCATATGAATCAGCCAAAAAGTACTCTTTACATATCTTAAACCCTGTATAAGATAGTGTCAAGAAGAAATTCTGACTGAAATGACCAAAAGGCAGACCCAATGTTTTAAAAAGGAGCATAGCTTCACTTCATGTCTGAAAAAAAAATATAGGCAGGTCTACTTGCAAGAATATTATTTGAGCTTGTCATCTGATTTTACTAAAGTCAGAAATGTGACACATCATTTTCAGTGGAAAGAAATATTCTTCCTGTTTAGTTAAATATCCTATTGGTTTAGGACATGTCCACATCATACCATATTTAATATACAAAGCCCTGCCTTTTACTATTGTACATAAATAACTATAACGAAGCTTGCGTAAGTAATAAAATGTTATATGGTGACTCACTGTGGCTATATAAATAACTTCTGATTATGCACACAGTATATGTACATTTGACACCGTTAATAGCAACAAATGATGCAACATAGATGTGGAAAACTGAAGATCAAATGATTCATTTTTTTCCTGATACAGTATTGAGTGTCCATAATTCACACAGATGATACATTAACAACTTCGTGATTTTTCTTCCAAAGGAATATTAGAAGAGTCTCATATTTATCAACAGAATGCAGATAATGGAAACCACCATTCTGATTATAAGCTTTGAACACAAAGAGTGGGTTTCTTATTACTCCAAAGCCATTGGTCATTTACATTTTTCCACAGGGATGGCAGAAACAGAGAACTGTCTTGATACTGAGGGGTTTGTTTTATTTTTACTTTATAACTTAGCCCCACAAAGTTAATACATCCTACTTCTTACTACCCCTTCCCCCTCCCCCTGCTTTTTAGGGCCATACCCAAGGCATGTGGATGTTCCCAGGCTAGGGGTCGAATCAGAGCTTCAGCTTCTGTCCTACACCATAGCCACAACAACTTGGGATCTGAGACACATCTGTGATCTACACCATAGTAATGCCAGATCCTTAACCCAGTGAGTGAGGCCAGGGATCAAACCCGCATCCTAATGGATACCAGTTGGGGTCTTAACCCACTGAGTCACAAGGGAAATTCCTACTTCTTACTACTTTCAAAGAAGAACAGAAAAAGAGGAGAGGGAGAAAGATCATTGAAAGAGTAAAAGAAAGAACAAGGAACATGAGATGATATGAAATTAAGCTAAGTAAATTATGTTTCAAGAAGAATGGTATTATCTAGTCTGATAAAACAAATTGCCCCTAAACTTAATTGCTTAGAGTAACAGCCATGTATTTGTTCACAATTTTGTGGTTTGGCACTGAGGGCTGTGCTCCAGTTAAGAAAGATTCTTACTGCTCACTCATGTATGTGGTCCTCAGCCAGGGCAGGTAAGACAGCTGGGGCTCTGTCTCTTTGTGCTCTCTCTCATTTTCTAGGAGGCTAGCTGCGCTGTTTGTTTGGTGATGTTTTGTTTTTTAATGTTGAAAGAGCAGCAATAGATAGTAATATCCTTTCAGCAAATCCTTTTCAAGTATCAGTAGTCTCCCTGGACCAACCACTGAGGGAATGCAAGAAAAAAATCACACAGGCCTGAAGTGGAGGGAGGCATGAGTCATTGGGTGCAATTATTGTAACAGTCTATCCCATATGACATTGTCATATTGTCACAGGCTGAAAAAAATGGTTTAAAAAGAGGGAGGCTGACAAGGGGGTCATTGGATTTGGTACTTAGAGATAAATTTTAGGAGTAAGAGTAGAGCAAACCCAAATCGAAGAAATCAGAGAGAGAGAGAGAGAGAGAGAGAAATATGGTCTTCTTTTTTGGTAATTTATTGGCAAAAGAAAGAGGAAAAGCAGGGCAGTGTCAGAAGAGGCAGCAACAGCAAGGAAAATTTGTCAGCTAATTTAGTTTGTTTGTTTATTTTAGGTGGCAGTGATTTCAGAAGTTTCTCCTCCTCATTCCCACCCCCCACCTCCCAACGCCTGCCTGAGGAGAATAAGTAGAGAGGAAAATATAGAAGTTTTGCAACACAGAGGTATAGCTACTCCCTAGGCAAGCATTGATAGATTAAAAAAGAGAAGGCCAACTCAGGTCTTGAGACCTGAACTGAGGTATAATGAACTGGAAATTTATACTTACATGTTAATGATTAAACATGGTAATAATGTAGAAAGGTGTTTATTTGCACAGCAATATAACTGGCACTCAAATAAACTTCCTTGGAAATCTTTGATTTGCATCTCTTTGTAGCTGTGGAGCTCCCAGAAGCTCTGGGAGCTTTGCCTGATTTGCCACCTGCCATAATTGGATTATCAAGAGCAATGAGAGCAGGTTCCCCAAATGATTTTCGATTTACTGTCTTCCTGATTGAGAGGAAAGAGAACAAACATTTTCCATAACCCTGGAATTTAATCCTTGGGAACTAAACAAATATTTCTTTGTCAAAAAAAAAAAAAAAAGCATGTATGTAGTATTTATGGAGTTGTGGTTAAATGGTCTAAAAAGTCAAGTGCCACAATATAAATAATTGCCTGGACTTTCCCAGTATTACATTTATTTATCTCATCCAGCACTATTGACATTACTGCTAATAAACTACATGGCAATCACTGGGCAGTGGGCAGGGAGAAAACAAATAAAATCTAGTTCTTGTCTTTTGATGATTAGAATGTTGAAAACAGAGTGTTTGTCTGATTACTTTCCTGACACAGTATTTACATAAATTATTTCTCACATTTCCCTTGTAGTTTTAGATATGAATAGCTTTAAGGAAAGACATCTAACTCCTAGCCAAAGGATTTTGTAAAATCAGTAAAATAATATACTCATTTTATTTTGAAATGGGAGTAGGTAAGAATCACAAAAGTCACTTTTTCACTATTAATTTAGGAAATCTCTTCACCACCACCATTGTGTGTTTCCAAAACTGAAAAAACAAAAGGAAAGACCTAGTGTACTATAGCAAAAATGGAAAAATCCCATAAAAATAAAAAATCAGGAAGTAGCAGTTTAGAGCAATAAAAAGCCCATCCCATGGGGTGTGGGTAGGGGTGGGGGTGGGGAAAGCATTTTCTCATAAACATTTAAGGTGATCTGAGAATTTCCCTTTGCATACAAAAACAATAAGTGTGAGATTAGACAACAATGTTTTCAGATGTCTATAAGCATGAAAATTATCTATGGGTCATGTTTTTAAACAATGATTAGTCCTCACCTCTTCATCCCCCTTCCTAAAGGCTCTAGTTTTTTTAGCGCACCTTGAGTAATTGCAAAGTAAGACAAAACTTTGAGAAAAACAGACTCAAAGTGAGAGTGTATTCTCCATGTATATAAACTTCTATCTTTTCCAAGCCTTCAGTCTATACATAGCCAGGTCCTAATGACTTCACTTGGAGCATCTGCCTCACCTCTTCCCACAACTAGGTTGGTAAGGTCCCAGTTTCACTCTTGGATAATGCTATACCAATTCAGATAGGGCAGATAGATCTTGTTTTGAAATGCTCCTGGCTTTTACTCTTGTCTTTCACTATTTTTCTCCTGTGCTCAGTTGCCATTTGGGAGAAGAAGGTGAAAAGGAGAGAGACAGATAACCTGTGCCACTCTTAGCCACGAGATATGTCAAAGGGAGAGAGAAGAAACCTTCCACTCAAAAGCATGATATTTCTTACAGAGTCACCACTAAGGTCAAACAAAAGGAAGAATATAAATGGGCTGTGTACCATCAGCATTTTATGTTCCATAAGAACCCCATCCCTTCAAAGTAAAATGGCACAATTTCTGGGAAAGGGGTGGACATGCGAGGATGAGGGATTTGAGTCAAACATCACTAAGGACAGAGTAAAGAATCAATCATTTAGTGTTCAGAAACCTCTGTCCTATGGCTTCCCTTCAAGCCAGCCCTGTAGGAACTCAGGCTTCGCTTACACTGAGTGACCCTGGGTTTGGCACTGAAAATACAAACATGATTAAGGTGAAGCCTATGCTTTCAGAGAACTCAAACTTCGTTATCTTGTGGAGAAATATAATTATGAACAAGATAAGTATTACAATGAGGTGCCTATAAGACAATATGGGAGCATGGAAAATAAATAATAGTCTGGATAATTAGGGAACTGGGACTAAAGGTTGATCGTGGACAGTGAAGGGAAAGGGCACTCAAAGTAGAGGGAACCAGATAAGGAAAAGCACAAAAGAGTGATAGAATGTAGAGTCTCAGAGGTGTAAAATAGCAATACATAAGATGTAGTGCTGGAGATTTACATGTGCTTTTGTCACGGAAATATCAGCTACCTCTGTACACTCATGCCAAGTAGAAACGCAGAGAGAGAGTTCAAGGAAATAGAAAAGGTAGTTTTAATTGCCAGGCAAAGAGGGAACACAACAGGCTAGTGCCTCAAGGACTATGCCCCCCAACCGCCCAGGGGGTGGTGAAGAGTCATAGTGTTTAAGGAGCAGGAGGTAATCAACTCCTCATGGACACTTTCCTGATTGGTTGGTGGTGAGGTAATTGGGAGTCAGCATCATCAACCTGGTTCCAGCAGTGCTGGGGTCTATGTGCTTGGTCAACATACAGCTAGCTTGGTGGGGGCTTCAGCACCTACAAAACAGCAGCAAGGACATGGCTCAAAATATTATCTACAGTCTTTGAGGAAGAACTTAAGGTCCTTGACTTTGTTGAATGGTATCTTGCTTGATTGTCTTCCTTTTTCCCTGTATCTTCTCACTGCTCTGATTAAATTGATTTTTACTAAAGTTTTCCTATAGAAAAAAAGGCAGGCAAAGGATATGGGTGGGGGTCTATTCTGGGAAGGCCTCATAGGTCCTGCTAGGGTGCATTTTCAGTGCTATACAGAATGACACCATCAAGAGACTCATTATGTGAATCAATACCTAATTACATTTAGAAGAGATGTTTTCTAAATAATAGTATAAAAGAACATTAACACTTTTTGTAAACTTGTGAGAATAAAATTTTATATTTTATTTCTTCTTTTTATATCTGAATCTTCAAGCACAAAAATATTCTCTTAATTCACTGAACATTAATCTCTTTAAATAGTATGTCCAGGAATTCAAAGTTCCTGCTGTGGCACAGGGGGTTAAGAATCCAACTACAACATCTTGGATTGCTGCGGAGGTATGGGTTTGATCAACAGCCTGGCATAGTCCATTAAAGGATCCAGCATTGCTATCGATGTTGTGTGGGTTGCAGCTGCAGCTTGGATTCAATCCCTGATCCAAGAGCTTCTATATGCCATGGGTACAGCCACAAAAATAAAAGATTTAAAATTTAAAAATATGTCAAGAAGGGCCTGAAATCACAGTGGATATTTACCATCAGCATAGGTTTAGAACTTTTTTCACTTGAGAGATCAATAAGTGGGCAGAGTTTCCATAGTTCCCAACCTGAAAAGCTAATCAAGTATAAATTCCCCAAATTAGTTAGCTGCTCCATTGTCTTTGTAATAGAAAAATACAATTCAAGAATAAAGAATAGAAATGTATCTCTTGTTAATATCTGTCCCAGTGAAATGGTTCAATTGGTTCAGGTCTAATTAAAAAATGTGTGAGTTAAAGAGAAATTTTCCCAACTTAAAAGAAAATTCATTGAAATGTTGCATGAACTTGGACTAATTGCCCTTTAGAAAAATTTAGAACTACCTGGTTTATCTCTAACCTTTGAATTGTAAATATCGAGCAAAGAGTTATATATTGTATATGTATATATCCCTAGATTATGTGTGTTTCAGTGTATAGGTTAGTATACTTATATGTATTTCCTAGCTGTTTCCTCTGAAAAAGCCTAGAAGCAGTGACACCCCAAAACTAATTAGCACACATAGATCCTAGATCTTGGTTTCTAAATAACATTCTATGAAAGGAACCAGTGATGCTTGGAGAAGTGATTGATTCTAAAACTAGAGCAGAGAAAATATCAGATTGTATTTGTAGCATTTTGTGGCCCTAAAGTTTTTTTTTTTTTTAATGGGCCATTTTTTAGAAAAAAAATTAAGGTCTATGTAAAAGGCACAGGAACTAACCTGAAATAGTTCCAATGGCCAAAGATGGAATAAATTGAGCCATGAAATTTTTTCAAAAATACAATATCTAGAATAAAATATCTATGAATCTTTAGTGATATAAATAAGTGATAGGGTAAATAAGGGATAGAGCTTCCTTACATAAAATTTGCAAATATTAAGTGTGAAAGAATGATATTTTAAAAAATCATTAGACCACTACAGTAATTTATGCAGGCAATATCTACAGATGGATACTAAACTGGTGGGCAAAAGTTTAAGGTGAAACATATTTGCATCGTCAACAGTATCTCCCCCGAGTATTTCTTATGTACTTAAAAATACAATACACAAATATATATATATATGTATATATATATAGATAGATAGATAGATAGATAGATAGATAGATAGATAGATAGATAGATAGATAAGAAAATACAGTAGCATTACAGTGGAGAAATCTGACCAGCAAACACACTTTAACCAGACTCCATTTTAACCACAGTATCAAGTTAACACCAGCAATAATAAGATCTTTTGACAACACATAACTCCTGATATGTAACACTGACAATGGAATGCACAACTTCTGTGAAATTTTAGCCAAAAATATATAACCTCAATTTAATCATGAGCAAATATCAGACAAATATAGATGGGAAGACATTCTGCAAAATAATTGATCTGTACTTTTCAAAAGTGTCAGGGACATAAAAGATAAGGAAGACGGAAGATTGTCACAGACTAAAGGAAAGTAAGAAAATCTAACAACTAAATGTAATGTGGAATTCTGGGTAGGATCCTGGATCAACAAAAGGCATTAGTGGAAAAACGGGTGAAATCAAGATACAATCTATAGTTTAGTTAACTATACAGTACAATGATTAATTTATGGTTTTACTAGCTTTATTACAGTCATAAGATGTGACTATTACGGTAAGCTATATAAAAGTACACAGAAACAGTCTACCTCATTTTTGCAACTTTTATCTAAATCTAAAACTATGTAGAATATAAAACCAGTCTAATCTTGTAGAGATAAAGCCCACAGGGCTTTTGCAGAGACTAATATGATTTTACCCTAGGCATCCACAACCTAAGACTTGCCATAATTTCCACAGAAAACAGCTACTGCAGAAGTTGAAACCACAGTTAACAATTGCAAATCTTGGCAGAAACTCTCTCATGGAAGATTCATAGGATCAACCAGAAGGAGAAGTAGGGCCTAAAAATTAGAGAAAAGAGACCACCATGAAAAAGACCTTAAGGAAAGTATGCTTCAAATGTTTAAAGAGGGCAACAAAAATAAACAAGAGAAGAACAGGATATTCTGAAAGTATGTGCAAACTTGATAAAAACCAAAAAATCATCCTCAATTTTTATCTTTTTTTATTTTTTATGCTTCATAGGGCCTCACCTGCAGCATATGGAAGTTCCCAGGCTAGGGGTTGAATCAGAGCTGCAGCTTCTGTCCTAAGCTGCAGCCACAGCAATACCAGATCTTTAATACACTAAGCAAGGCCAAGAATTGAACGCATATCCTCATGGATACTAGTGAGGTTTGTAACCCACTGAGCCACAATGGGAACTCCCCCCAAAAACATTTTAAAACACATACAGATGGTCCCCAACTTACAGTGGATTCAATTTATGATTTTTCAACTTTATGGTGGTATGAAAGCAATAGCATTCAGTTGAAACCATACTTTGAATTTTGAATTTTTATTCTTCCCCAGGCAAGTGATACGCAGTAATACAGTCAAGAGGGTGATAAAACTAATACACTCACAATCATTCGGTTCCTATGCAACCATTCTGTTTTTCGTTTTCATTACAGTATTCAATAAATTACATGAAATAGTGAACATTTTATTATAAAATAGGCTTTGTGTTAGATGATTTTGCTCAACTGTAGGCTAATGGAAGTGTCCCGAGCCGACTTAAGGTAGAGTAAGCTAAGAAAGATGTTTGTTCGGTTAGGTGTATTAAATGCATTTTTGACCTAACAGTACTTCCAACTTACGATGCTTATGATGGGTTTATTGGGACATAACCCCCACTGTAAGTCACCTAAAATCTGTATACACACACATACACATACACACACACAATGTATAATCTATTATTTAAACATTGTTGAAAAAATAATCATACAATTTTAATTATATTTCAATAAATATAGCATTATATAATGCACAAATATCTCCTCATTGGGGTGTGTGTGTGTGTTAATTTATGTCAAGGGTGCTATTTTCATTGAGTATGGTAATGATGGACAACTTAAGTTGCATAAGGGAAATTTCTAATTTATTTGTTACAAAAAAAAAAAAAAAAAAAAAAAAAAACCTCTGCCTCACATGAGACATTAAGTAATTATAGGGGAATATATTTAAAATCAGAATGGGTAGGCATGAAGAGAAAAATTCACAAATTTGACAACATGAAATTAAAGTATTTGGTTTACCAAAATTAAATTGCAAAAATGCAACAAATGATGAACATCTAGATAGCTGATACCCCTAATATCCCTAATATTTATAAAGTTTCTTCTCAAGTATTGATTCACTTATTAAACAAGTATTTATTGAGAGTTTTCTTTGTGTCAAATGCTGATAAAGACCCTGGAAATGTATCTGGGAATAAAGTATACATCTGCCAATATAAAACCTAGATTTTAGTGGAACAAACTGCTTTACTCTAAAAAAAAAAAAGAGAGTGAATCAATAAATAAACAAAATGATTGCAGACTAAAGAACCATTGTGAAATAATCAAAGGAGTACCTGAGATGAAAATTACAGAGGAAGAAACATAGGATGGTTACTGAGTCCAAGCTCATCCTGCTTGCCACATGACAAGCCAATAAATTGAGGTGAGGTGGTGCTGGGGCAAGGAATAGTGACTTTATTCAGAAAGCCAGCAGACCAAGAACATGAAAGACTAGTGTCCCAAAGAACCATCTTACCAAGTTAGAATTCAAGCTTCTTTTATACTAAAAGGAGAGGGAGTGTGCCTGGTTGCTGCAAACTTTTTGGTGCCAGATTTTTTTGTTCTTGCAGTTGTCCATGTAGGTCTGGTCACAATGTTCCTTTAAACCTCCAATAGGAAAAAGGTTATTCTCTGTCCTGCAACTTTTTATCTCATATAAATGGGAAAGTGCTATACCTGTAAATGTCAGAAACTTGAGAATGGGCTGTCATGTATATTTCAGGTTATAGGCAATATTCTTTTACAAAAAGTGCAGAGTCAGCATGACTAAGCACAGCCACAGAGCAAAAGGCATAGATCTAAGAGAATTGATCCAATATGGACTCAGGTTTGTTCTTCTCTGTTACAGGATGATCTGAGGAGGCATCGCAGAAGCAATGACAATTTAGCTGGGAACAGAAAAATAATCTGAGCCAGTCAGCTGACAAATGATGAAATGGAGAGAACAATATTCAAGTCAACTAGAACAACATGTGTGAAGTCTCTAAGGTGATCAAACTTTATTTTCTTTTCTATTATTTTAAGAATGCAAAGAAATCCAAAATGACTGGAATGAATTTGAAAAATAATGGCTCAAATAAGTAGAGGCAACTATATGGAAGCAAAGGTCACATCATAGATGCAGTTTATCATGTAGGACATGGTTTAAGTGTTTGCATTTTACTCCAAGTGCTTTGAGGAACTATTTAAGTAGTTTAGGCAAGACAGTAATTTTATGTGATTTATCTTCATTTTTGTTCCTGTGAGGAAACTGAATTGGTAGTGTGAAAGACTAGGAGCAGGGAAACAAGGTAAGAGATTGCCACAGGCAAAAATGGTGTCAATGGAGATGGGGATCGTGCCAAATTCGGGGTATATCTTGAAGATTTTAATTTGCAAGAATTTTTGATAGACAATGTATCAAATAGGTACCTCGGCTATTGGTTTCAATATGAATTTCAGTTTTAACTGTAATTTAAATTAGGCAAAAGATATTATTAGGCAAGTCACATAATAGGGAATATAAATGCTTAATAAACTTGTTAAGAAATACTCTACCTTAGTAGTGTTAAAATTTGATAATTAAAGATAAAAACAAAAACAAATATCAAAAGATTGGTAATATTTAATGTTGGTATGGATGTAGGGAAATGAGCATGCTCACATATTGATAGTGGATGGTAAGTTGCCTTTATCCTTCCTGAGAAGAAATTCAGCAAAAGATATTTGATCAAACAATATAACTTTAAAATTTTATCTTAGATACATAAAAATATTAATCCACAAATATATTTTGCACAAAGACACTTTAACTAAATTACAGTTCTCACAGTATTATATGTCAAAGGAAAAAATGGAAACATTCTGAATACTTGTCAATAAAGGATATTTGAAAATATGATGCTATATTTGTCATGGATTAAACTATGTTTTGTCGTAGTTATCAGAACAGTTCAAACCTATGTCATTTCTCCCACTCCTGGGCGTGTAGTATACTTTGCACTTTCCTGTCCTCTTGAAGTTAGGCATGGCACAGCAGAAACAAATCCGACTAGGAACCATGAGGTTGCTTGTTCAATCCCTGGCCTCGATCAGTGGGTTAAGGATCCGGCATTGCTGCGAGCTGTGGTGTAGGTCGCACATGTGGTTCGGATCTGGTGTTGCTGTGGCTGTGGTGCAGGCCAGCAGCTGTAGCTCCGATTAGACCCCTAGCCTGGGAACCTCCATATGCCGCAGGTGCGGCCGTATGTCTTATTTGGGCCAATGATATCAGAGCTTCTATGCTTGGCTGAAGCCTATGCACAGTTTGTGTTTCCTTTCCTTCCAGCACACATACAACTTGCTCCAATAAACTGAATAAAAATAATGTAGAACAGTCATTCCCGCCATGGGGCGGTGGGTTAAGAATCTGACTGTAGCAGCTCAGGTCACTGCAAAAGTGCAGGTATGATCCCCAGCCTGGCACAATGAGTTAAAAGATCCAGTGTTGTCACAGCTGTTGCCAGATTCTCAGCTGTGGCTCAGACTCAATCCCTAGCCCAGGAACTTTCATGTGCTGTGGGTATAGCCATAAAAAATAATAATATAGAGCAGAGACTCAAACAACTTCAATCAATACAGTTGAAGAAAAAATAAAACTTTAGGAAGTTCCCATTTTGGCTCAGCAGGTTAAAAACCTGACATAGTCTCCGAGAGGATGCAAGTTCAATCCCTGGCCTCACTAAGTGCGTTAAGGATCCAGTGTTGCCACAAACTGCAGCATAGGTCGCAGATGCAGCTTGTATCCAGACTTGCTGTAGCTGTGGCTGCAGCTGCAGCTCTGATTCAACCCCTAGTGAATCATGGTGGTAAAAAGAAAAAAATGAAATAACTTTAATGTTTATTGTTTTCAAGAAACACTGAAATTTGGGAATGATTTATTACTTATTACTGACATATAACTCAGCTTACCAAAAGTCTTGTTGTACTTCAAGCGTGTCCAGAACCTATTGTACAGTTAAGAAAGCAGCTTTTAAAATCTAATATGTATATTAGAATCCTACTTTTTTAAAATTTAGAAAAAAATCTGTATGTCATATGATACAGGAAAAATATCTCAAGGTAACTGGTAAATTTTAGAAAGTGAGAACTTATGTATTGAAGTCTTCCTATACACACTGTAATTTTATTTAAAACAAGAAGCAGTTACTTCTAAACTTAAGAATAATAAAGAAAAATTGTCCTAATCAACCAGACAAAAACACTAGAAATCTGTATTTATTGAAAAGTGTTGGTAATGCATGAAAGTAAAATGATCAATGAAATTGAATAGCAAGTCCGAAAACAGATCAAATACAATTGAACAAAGATGAGTTTATCATCTCAAAATTGTGCAGAAGTATCTATTCAATGAATTCAGTTGATATATTGGTTACACATTTGAAAAAGATTAAATGAAATCCATAACTCTTCTCTTTAGCAAAATTAATTCCAGATTCATTACAGTTATGAATGTAATAAAATAAATCATGCAGACAAATGGTCTGTGTCTGGTGGATTGAGAAGGCCTCTAACTATGCTGCCAAGGCCAGAAAGAGGTATGAGTAAATTGGTAGGTTTATCTACATAGTTAACCAACCAACCTAATCAACAGTCAGTCAAAATCAGAAAATATTTGCAAAATATGTAATAAATACCCAGTCAAAAAAATGTATAAATCTATCCAATAACATAGCAATTTACATTCTAAGGTAAAATTTAGCAAAGATTACCACAAAAAGTGTTTTTTTGCACTGCTAGGCCAATCTGGGTGCCCATTCTTGAGAGAATTGAACTCATAAAATGTGATCAATGAACAGCATAGAATAGTTTTCGGAAGTCAGAAGTAATCAACTAGATATACACTTAGCAATACGGATTCTTCTATCTAGAAAATGTTGGTGAGTGAGCAAATTATAATAGAGAATGAGGTGTATAATGTGTAAAATTTATGTAAACTAACTTCACAAGTGCACAAAAGGACAACATACATTCAGAAACACATGCGAACAAAAAGTGTACATTAAGTACTTCAGAATGGATATTGTGTGGGAGGAGATGAGAAATAAAACAATGGAAATGGAATATATAAATAAACATTAAACCAAAACAAAGGAACAAAACAGAATTAGACTTTGCAGAGACCAGTGATAATAATGTACCATACAATTGATGAGTATAATTAACTCAATTCAGTATACACAAAGTTCAAAAATACATATCGTCAGTATTTTTAAAATAGGCTAGGGCATGAACAAGTAAATGAATAGTGAAGAAATAAAAATAGGGAGTTAGGTATATGAAAAAGAGTTCACATTTACTCTCAAATAATTACAGATTAATATAAAAATCACTATGTGTTTATTGACAAGTCTATTGAGAAATGTAATACCAAGTAGGAAATATCATTCATAACCATTTCTCATTAGACTAGACAGTGGTAGAAACTTTCTGGACCATTCAGAAAAATGTCAAGCAATACCTAAACAAAAATATTTGTTATAATATACTTTATAAAAGCTAACACCTAGGGAAGAAATATCCAACCCTTAAGGACTGAATAAGACAGATGCTATATCAAACTGTGGAATACTGCATAGCCACAGAGTTGATGAGGTAGAGGCGTTTTTCTCTGTCTCCATGTTTTTAAATATTTCTGCAATTGAAATGTGTTATTTTCTACAAACATAATAAATAAATAAATAATAATAAACAGGATAAAATAAATTTGAGGGTGCATCAAAAATTAAACTCACATTGAAGAAAAGCTCTACTGTTTATATTCTGTTCTGTAACAAATAAAATTAGAATTTTATTGGGGTTTTTGTTTGTTTGCTTCTTTTCACGTAGATAACCTGAAGTGGCCTTTATTAACTTGTAACTTCACACATTCCCTTCCCAAAATTAAGAAATTTTTGTGCTTTCCAGAGGCCCCCCAAAAGTTTAACCCACACAGACCTGTATTATAATATACCAAGGCATATTATAATAAAAATGGCAAAAGTTAAAGATAAGAAGAGGATTCTAAAGGCAGCAAGAGAAAAACAGAGTTAATTATAAGGGAACCCCCATAAGGCTATCAGGTGATTTCTCCACAGAACTATTAAGGCCAGAATAGAGTGACAAGATAAATTCAAAGTTCTAGAAGGGAAAAATTTACAACCTAGAATACTCTACTCAGCAAAATTATCATTTAAAATAGAAGAAGAAATAAAGAGTTTTTCAGATAAACAAAAACTAAAAGATTACAACAATGCTAAACCTAACCTAAGCAAAATAATGAAAGGTCTCCTCTTAACAGGAAAGAAGTAAGAAGATATAGGGTGGAGGAAATCAAAATTGGAAAGTAATCACTTAAATAGAACACTATACAGATCAAAAAGAGAAAAAAACTTATTTGTGAAAAGTGATGATAAAAACAAGAAACAGCAAAAGAATAAATATGAAGATTTTAAAAAGGACATCAATGTGAGGAAGAAGAGTAAGAAAATCTAGAATCTTTTTTTTAGAATGTGTTTGAGCCTATAAGACTATCAGTTAAGCAAGCAGATATAGAAAGGGGTTAACATAATTGAAACTGGGCAATCACAAATCAAAAACAAACACTAGTTTCACAAAAACTAAAATAAGAGGACACAAGTATAAAATAAAAGGAAATCACCCAACCAAAAAAAGAAAAATAACAAAGGAAAAACATAGAATCGATTGAAAAACAGGATTTTAAAATGGCAATAAATACACATTTATCAATAATTATGTTAAATATAAATAGACTCATACAAATTGAAAGTGTGAGGATGAAAATGATATTTCATGATAATGGAAACAAGAAAAGGAGAGTCACAACACTCATATCAAACAAAAGGACTTTAAAACCAAGTCCATAAGACATAGAAGAACACTATTTAATGATAAAAGGATCAATTCAAGAAGAGGATATTATACTGTTCAACATATTTGCCCCTACTACAGGAGCACTCAAATACAAACAAGAAATACTAACAGACACAAAAGGAGAAATTGATGGGAATACAATAATAGTAGGAGACTTAAACACTCCACTTACATCAATGCACAGATGAAGACAGAAAATCAATAAAGCAACATAGATCCTAAATGACACAATAAAACAGACTTAATTGATATTTCTAGGACACTACATTTTTTAAAAACCCAGAATATATATTCTTTTCAAGTGCACATGGAACATTCTCAAGGATTGACCACATACTGGGGCACAAAACTAACCTCAACGAATTTGAGAGTGCAGAAATTATTTCAAGCATCTTCTCTGACCATAATGGCATAAAATAAGAAATCAAGCACCAGAAAAGAATGAGAAAAAACTGACTACATGGAAACTAAACAGCGTGCTTCTGAAAAACCAATAGGTTAATGAAGAAATCAAAAATGAAATAAAAAAATATCTTGAGACAAATTACAATGAAAATACAACCGTACAAAATCTGTGACATGCCACAAAAGTGGTCCTTAGAGGGAAGTTCATAGCAATACAGGCCTTTCTCAAAAAACTAGAAAAAAATCTCAAATAAATAGCCTAACCTGTCCCCCAGAAAATTAGAAAAAGAAGAACAAGTGAAACCTAAAGTCAAGAGAAGGAAGGAAATCCATAAAGGTCACAGAGGAAATACATAAATAGAAATTTTAAAAAAATAATAGAAGAAAATCAATAAAACCAAGAGATGGTTCTACATAAGATTAAACAAAATTGACAAACCTCTGGCCAGAATCACCAAGAATAAGAGAGAGCGAACCCAAATAAACAATTATATGTCAACAAATTTGCCAACCTAGAAAAATGGACAACTTTCCAGAAACATACAGCTACAGTCATCAAGACAGTGTGGTACTGGTACAAAAACCGATGGAAAAGAATAGAGAGCCCAGAAATAAACCCAAACAGCTATGGTCAATGAATCCTCAACAAAGAAGGCAAGAATATAAAATGGGGAAAAATGACAATCCATTAATGTGCTGGGGAAACTGGACAGTTGCATGTTAATCACTGAAACTAGAACACACCTTCACTCTATGCACAAAAATAAACTCAAAATGTTTTAAAGACTTATGACACCATAAAATTCCTGGAAGAGAACACAGGCAAAATGTCTCTGACATAAGCCTTGAAAAAAGACCTAAATAAACATTTCTTCAAAGCAGACATATGGATGGCCAGTAGCACATGAAAAGATGCTCAACATCACTAATTATTAGAGAAATGCAAGTCAAAACTACAGTAAGGTACCACCTCACACATAACCATCATTAATAAGTCTATAAGTAACAAATGCTAGAGAGAGTGTGGAGAAAAGGGAACCCTCCTACACTGTTTGTAGGCGTGTAAACTGGTACAGTCACTATGGAAAAGAATATGGAGGTTCCTCAGAAAACTAAATATAAAACTACCGTATGATCAACAGTCGCACTCCTGGACATATATCCAGACAAAACTTTCATTGAAAAAGATACATGCACCCTATGTTCATAGCAGCACTATTCACAATAGTCAAGACATAAAAGCAACCTAAATGTCCATTGACAGATCAGATGAATGGATTAAGATGTCATACTTATATACAATGGAAAACTGCTCAGCCATTAAAAAAAAAAGAAAGAATGTCATTTGCAACAACATAGAAGCAACTAGAGAGTCTCATATTAAGTGAAGTATGTCAGAAAGGCAAATACCATTCAATATCACTTACATGTGGAAACTAAAATATGACAAAAATGAACCTATCTACAAATTAGAAAGAGACTCACAGACTTAGAGAACAGACTTGTGGTTGCCAAGGGGCAGGGGAGAGGAAGTGGGATTGACAGGGATTTGGGGGTTAGTAGATGCAAACTATTGCATTTAGAATGGATAAGCAATGAGGTCCTACTGTACAGCACAGGGAACTATATCCAATCTCCTGGGGTAGAATATGATGGAAGATAGTATGAGAAAAAGAATGTATATATGTGTGTGTATATATATGTATGACTGGGTCATTATGCTGTACAGCAGAAATTGACACAACACTGTAAGCAATGAGCACAGGGAACTATATCCAATCTCTTGGGGTAGAATATAATGGAAGATTATTTAACAAAAGGGATGTATGTATGTGTATATATATATATGGCTAGGTCACTTTGTTGTACAGGAGAAACTGACAGAACATTGTGAATTGACTATAATAAATATAAATTTAAAAAATATATGTTTGCACTTGCTATTAAAACTGTACATGGACATTCACAATTTTATGAAGAGGGTAAAAAATACTTAGACTTTTCTGCAATCAAAAGGCTTTTTAAAAATATGTATTAAGCCATACAAAAAAGTTTCTTAATTATGAAGTGGCATAAAAGTTATTTTTCACCCGTTAAATACAGTATTACATTTTGATAAAATGTAAAATGAAATAATTGCAAATTTGATGTATTTCATGTGATCTCTTGGTTCATGGATAAATAGTAAAATTTATGGAAAATATTTTTTATATAAGACTTTATTTTCTAACATGCCTTCGAATTTGTGAGGAAGATGCAAGACTCTAGGAGGACTGGATAATCAAGCATTATTTTGGGTTCCCAGGGGCTTCTAAGAAGTACTAAACACTTTGATGTCTGTTGGAAATGAAAAACAGGAGGTTCCAAGAAGCAAGTTCTACAATTTTCATTTATTTAACCTCATTTGTTAACTATTTAATGAACCACATTTGTTAAATATGTGCCAGTATTCTGATTTAAAAAGGAGGGGGCTTGATATTTTAGAGCAGTTTTAGATTCAGAGAAAATTTGACCTGAAGTTTCAGAGATTTCCAATACTTCCCTGTCACACATATGCACAGCCTCCCCCATTATCAACATCCCCTGCCAGAGTGGTGCATTTGTTACTGATGGACCAATATAAACACATCATAATCACCCAAAGCCCATAATTTACATTATGGTTCATTCTTGATGCTGTTCATTCTTTGGGTTTAGAAACATGTATAAAGACATGTATCCATTAGCACCACACAGCGTATTTTCACTGCCCTGAAAATCCTCTGTGAGGCATCTACTTATTCCTCCTAATCCATAACCCCTGGCAACCACAGATTTATTTATTTATTTATTTATTTATTTATTTATTTAGTATTTTTAGTAGGGCCGCACCCCCAGACTAGGGGGTCTAATCCAAGCTGTAGCCTCCTGCCTATGCCACAGTTCATGGCAATGCCAGATCTTTAACCTATTGAGCAAGGCCAGGAATTGAACCTGCATCTTCATGGATGCTAGTCAGATTAATTTCTGCTGAGCCATGATGGGAACTCCCCAGCCACAGATCTTGTTGCTGGTTCCATAGTTTTTTTCTTTTCCAGAATTCCATATAGTTGATATTAAACTATATGTAGCCTTTTCAGACTAACTTCTTTTACTTGGTAATATTCTTTTAAGACTCCTCCCTATTTCTTCAAGGTTTGATAGCTCATTTCTTTGTAGTGTTGAATAGTATTCCAGTGTATGTATGTGCCACAGTTTGTTTCTCCATTCACCTACTGAAGGCCATCTTGGTTGCTTCCAACTTCTGCATATTGTGAATAAGGCTGTTATAAGCATCCATGTGGAGGCTTCTGTGTGGACATTAGTTTTTAACTCCTTTGGGTAAATATCAAGAAATGCAACTTTTTAAAAAATAGATATTACTTTTTCCTTCAAGCTAATCAGATACTTCAGGTGTTCAATATTGACCATCCCACATTCTAATAACCTTTATCCCTTATGATAAGGAAAAATAGATTTATTCTGAGATGATGCTGCAAGTTACCTTGCTCATCTATCCTTGACAATGAAGCTGTCACTTACAAGAAAAAGATTGTCTTTTGCATCATCTGACCGCACAACTGTGTATTTCCCCCAATGTAATTCTCCTTTCCTGGTCTTAGACTCAGTTACTTTTTAAACAAGATGTTTGTGCTCTTTCCATTGATACCCTCATCCACAAGGATGCAGCTGATTAATGTAATCATACAAAAGAGACCCAGATGTAGGTCTTGGTCAGCTGTGTACAGTGAAGACTTTGAGATGAAGAGCTAGAGCAAAGTCTTACCTTGCCAGAAGAGTTGATCACTTTTTTTTCCCCTCTGCAGCTATGAGGGATGAAGAATTCACTCTTTTATTTGTGGTTTGATGACAGTTTAAGGTTTTACTCAGGATGTGGCCAGGCAATGGTAATCTGCAGCCCACACACAAAACATAGCACTAAAATCTTTATAATTAACTGCATATGATTTAGTAGGGTCATTTAGAATGCTGATTCATCAGCAGTAGGTGTAAACTGGTTCACTAAACCTAAAGCTTAATGGGAAAAGAGAACAGTTTCTTGATTCCACTTTAGGCTAACAGCCAGGTGAGTCAGAGTCCTTAAGAGCCCTGATTCAGGCTTCATTTCTCATCACTGATAGGATGCTGGAGCTTCCTGCCAAAAGAACTTATCTTTCCACACTTCAGTTATGTAAATCTCTAAAATAAGCCTCTGACAGAGGTAGAGGGGTTATGCCACTTATAAGCCTGTGTTCTAAAGCACTATTATTTTTCTTCATTCTTCTTTATATTTGAGTGAGTGGATTATTTGTATATGGGGTTTTCTTTTCCCAATATGACTGCACATCTTGGAAAAGTTGTGTGGTGGGCAGTGCTTTCCTTTGGTACAGTTCCATCTTTTCCCAGACTGGTCATCACTAGTATTCCTATGCTATCTGGGCCCCAGCAGCTCAAGGAATTCTATTATAACAAACACTCTCCCTAGATAAACCTTCACCTCTACAAAAATCTTTACCATTTTCTATCTATCTATCTATCTATCTATCTATCTATCTATCTATCTATCTTTCTATCTATCATCTATCTATCATCTATCTATCTATTTACTTATTTATGGCCCCACCTGCTGCATATGGAAGTTCCTGGGCCAGGGATCAAAGCTGGGATGCTGCAGTGACAATGCTGGATCCTTAACTCGCTGTGCCACAAGGGAACTCCACCTTCGCTTTAAACTCTGCTTTCAGGAGTTCCTGTCATGGCACAGCAGAAATGAATCCAACTAGGAACCATGGGTTTGCAGGTTTGATCCCTGGCCTTGGGTTAAGGATCAGTGGGTTAAGGATCCAGTGTGGCCATGAGCTGTGGCATAGGTCACAGATGTGGCTCAGATCCTGCATTGCTGTGGCTATGGCATAGGCTGGCAGCTATAGCTCTGATTGGACACCTGGCCTGGGAAACTCCATATGCCAGGTGTGTGGCCCTAAAAAGCAAAAAAATAAAAAAATAAAAAAAAAATAAAATAAAAAAAAACTCTGCTTTCAGCAAGCTGCCAGTTAAAAAATATCTGAGGACCTGATTCACTAAATGGTTAATAATAGCTCACTATAGTCCATCGCTATTCTGCTCAGGAGAATTTGCATCATAAAAGGAAGTAGATCCTCAATTTGAGAAAGTGTTCCACAACTAAGGGCAGCAGGATCTCTTGGGATGAATTTTCAGGAATGCAGGTTTCCAGGGCACTAGACTAAGCATGTATGTTTTAAACAATCTCCTGAGATTGAGGTTGGGAAATAATAACAATGTGTGTGGAATAAGCATGTAAGGAACCCATACCCAGTTTCAGAGTTAGGGTTTAAACAAGGGGCTTTTTTATACCCTCTAAAGAGATTTTGAATATAAAGTGTGTATTATATGAGTGCTATAATTGCCAAGAACTATAGAATCAAATAATGAACATTATACATCAATTATAACCTCTAAGATATATATTGTACTCTTGGTCTGCTCAAGATCAACTTTAGAACATTAGTTGAATATATATTGTAAAATAGCCAAATCTTTTATTTATAAGAAATTACTTTTACTTCATCAGCAAGGTGATGCTCTTTTTGATACTACTGGTTGTACACATCGTCCAGCATCCAGGATTTCATATTTTTATTAGTTTATTCCAAAGCCCTTTGTTGTCATTTTTATTCTAAAAGTAATGTGTGTTTGTTACAGAAAACGCAATGGTATAAGTTTCAGTGTTTGTATTACCACTATTAACATTTTAGTGATGATTCCTTCATTCATTTATTTATATATTTATCCATTCCTTCTGCAAATATTACAGGAGATGCTGTAAGTCCTATGAAAGTATCTGTGAACAAGCTACATAAAGTCCAAGTAGTCAATATAGCAGTAATGGTGCAGGAGAACAGATTATAATAAAACACCTAAGTACTATGAAAAAGACAAACTTGATTAATGTTACTAAGATGCTATATAGAGAGACTGCTATTTTGGATTGGGTGGTAAAGGAAAACATTTCCCAGAAGATGGTTTTGAGCTGATATCTGAATGATAATGAGCTTACTCTGAGATGCTTTTGGGAATCAAATTCCAGAGGGGGACTAAATTATTTATACCCAATTCCTTTTTTTTTTTTCCTCTCAGGTTGTGCCTTTAGGGAAATCAAAATAAAACATATACTTAAATTATGTGCCTCTACTATTTACCTATTTCTATTAACTCCACATAATTTGCAAGCATCCAGCCTTTTCTACCTCTTTATCTTAGACTGAAGAATAATTTAAAATTATGAGCTTCCCTCCCACCCAACTTATTGGCATTGATTATATGGATGTATTTAAGATTCATCATTGATGCATAGAGGAAGAACACTGACTGAAGAACCAGAAAACCCAAATTTTAGTCCAAGATATATTACCTAGTGTGGAGACTGTATATCTCTTCAAATTTTTAGTTTCCTGGATTATTGAAATGAAGGTGATGAGAAGGTTATTTGAAGGAACTGGTTTTATGATTCCATGAAATTATAGAGACAGGCCTGCTTTAGACAAAGCTGTCAGTCAAGCATGTTGCCAAGTGGTCAATCCGTCACGGTTTGAAGCCTCCCTTGGGACCTCTGACTGGCCATCCACATGCCTGGAGCAACTCCTCACCTGCATCCAATCCACTCTGCTTTTGCTTAGATAGTTCCTAATGTTTCAATTCCCTATAGCCTTAAAAATACATAATATTTAATTTACATAAATAGCAAGTTCTGTCTGCTTCTAAAGAATATAACAAAGTAGACCATGTAAACAAGAAATTCACTAAGGAGGACAAGGCCACAAATCCCATGCTAACCCAGGTTCTGCTCCTTTCTTAACCAGCCCTCTTAGGTAACACATGAATGTAAGTGACCTTCTCCATACAAGTCATCTGGCTTTGTGTTGTCACTCAATCTTGACTCCAAAGCAAAGTTTCTAGGCAAAAGGGAGGAGGATCCCTGGCTGTGAGGTGGAGCTTGGCGGTGGCGGGAAAGGCTTTACTGAACTTTGCAAATCATCCTAGTACCTGGTTGCCAATTCAACTCTTCTGAAGACTGGCTCTGCCAGAAGGCATTACAAGCAGAAAGTAAAATAGTCCCTTTGTTCTGACTCTAAAATGCTGAAATTCCTGTTCACAGCAGGTGCTTAAACAAGCTTTAATAGAAGCCATTACATGGAGTCACTAATGCTGCTTTGTTGCAATAAAATGGTTCATTTTCCCATTCTTGAAATTTCAAATAGAATGAATTCAATTTATCAACAATTTGATAACTCCAAACCGGCCGCCAGAGTCTTAGAGGAACACTTTTATTTTTTATAACCTGGCCTCTTAAAGCAATAAAGCTTAAACTTACCCACCAAATTCCCTTTGAGACAGAGGAGGATGGAGTTACTTCTTGAGAGAAGGGGTGACCATGGAGTCAAAAGGGCAACAAGCATGAGAATATTCCAGAGCCTTAAAAATTCATCTTAAAAATTCATATGAATATGCTTTCTACTTAGTAAATAAACCTCAACTTAAATAAATTTCAATATAATGTATCAAATTATTTACTAATTACTTTACCTCATCAAAGTATTTAAGGACGAATAGTAACTTGGATTTTATGTTTTATTCTTATACGATTTGTAAGGATGAAATAAAAAGATTTCTCTTTCTTCTCATGACACCTCTAAACTGTTTCCACATCATACATTCCAACTGAATGCATTATGGAGCATATTTTTGTGCCCCTGAAATCCTATATCATGTCTAAATATGAAATTCAAATGTCAATGCCATTATCCTTGCAAGAGAAACAGAAGGGTCAAAATTAATTGTCTACTGAGTGAAACTAGAAAAAAAAGGGATATTATGGTCTTTGTGTCTTTAGGCTTCAGAATACATATGTTCAGTATAAAAGCTACACCAGCTGAACAAGCCCAGAAATTACTTTTTGCTCCTGGCATCTGACCTGCCACAGTATCTAGGGCAAGTTCAAAGTGAGTGTACAATGTTCAACAGAATCATTCATATCTTCCTCTATATTCCTTTTTTTAAAACCTCACAAACTTATCCCTTTCTTCTTTTCCTTCCTTTTACTTTGCAGACTCATCACCACCCACTTAAGAACACATTTTGTCATTTTTTCCCACCCCACATTTTCCTCTATGGTAGATAATGTTTTGTTGGCATTAGAGAAAGGCAGAAATATTCTCCCCCCACCCCTTTAGCCACTCTTTTTGGATTTCATATTAATGCATTATATTTCCTTGTCTAATCAGTTATTACTCTGCTGTAGAGAAATCCAGTAAGTTTGATGGCAAAACTCTGCCAAGTGCTTTGGATATCATAGAATGAAAACCTTTATATAAATGTCTGCTGTGATTTCTATTAGATGAAGACATTTTAGGGTATGTTTTATTGGCCCATTAATAAATGACTAGAGTGGTAAAGATACCTGGCTAGGAGCCCCATTTCTTGTGAACACAAAAGATGTGGGTTAATGGAGTAATCAAACATGATTTCATATCCCAAGACTGTAACAGTATTAGGGAAAGTAAGAGAGCTATTAAAAAGGAAAGACAACTGTAAATACAAAAAAAAGAACCAGAAGCTTAACTTCTGTAAAAGTGATAAGGAAATATATGACAGAATTTCAAATAGTGGGCAATTTATAGGGCACCAGAATTGATATCTTTACATCTTTTCATGTCTAAAGAGGTGTCTTGTTTTACTGAGGTGAAGGAAATATAAAGTGGAGAAATAATCCTCCAAAAGAAGCAAACAATAGAAGGTCCTATGTGGTAAGTCCTATCAAAAGCATTTTAAGAAATGTTAGCTGCTGTCTGATTATGGGATGTTGATATAATAAGGCTGGTTTGAAGATACAGAGGATGTGAGAGTTCAAAAAGTGGCGTGCAAAGGCTAAGAAAATCATCAGTATCCCTAGCATGTTGCCAGGCAGTGCTTGTTCAATAATCAGTAGTTTGCCAACATCAGTACACCAGAAATTGGTAATAATGGTAATAAAGGTAATAGAAAGATTGGATTTATTGGGTAACTTCTTAGCAAAACCAATGTGAAAAGTTAAATTTAGAGGAAGACTTACCCACTCCGATTTCAATAGCATATACATCCTTCCAGAACTCTCACCTTTTTCTTGGCGTTTTTTTCATTTTCTGTCCAGACTGCTTCTGAGAATCTAGTCTCCACTCTTCTCTGCCACCCTGATTCCATTATACTGTAATGCTTCCACCATGCAGACTCAGTACATTTATTCTGATGACCTAACATCTTAGCTCCTACACCCTGCAAGCTGAAGGTTGCTACAAATAACTGCTCACCATAAACTCTTTTTTTTGTTTGTTTGTTTTTTGTGGGTTTTTTTTTTTTTTGTCTTTAATCTTTTTAGGGCTGCATCTGCGGCATATGGAGGTTCCCAGGCTAGGGATCAAATCAGAGCTGCAGCTACTGGCATACACCACAGCCACAACAACGCCAGATCTGAGCTGTATCTGCGACCTACACCACAGCTCACGGTAATGCCAGATCCTTAACCCACTGAGCCAAGCCAGATCCAACCTGTGTCCTCATGGTTGCTAGTCGGGTTTGATAACCACTGAGCCATGACGGGAACTCCTTACTATAAACTCTTGTGGCATTAAAAGTTCCCTGAGAACTCAGAGCAACCTGAAAATTTTCACTTCATTTTTTTTTACTTCTAATCTCAACTCCCTCAATGACTTTTCCAAAGCTCTGTCTTCTTTATTACTCCTTGATACCCTGTAGTTAAACTCTATACCTCAGGTGAACATTTACCCCCTAATTCATGAGTTATTCACAGCTTAACTATTATGCATAAGATCTTACCATATTCATCCCCACCAAATTCAGTTTTGTGTATGTGTGTGTAAATCTTGGCATAAATCATTTGTAGAAGAGTTTTAAGTCTAAAAGAAACACAATTTTTACTTCAAATGCATTGAAGAGTAATGGAAGTCTGTTGAATTCCTCAGAATAGGTACTAATAGTATTATATAAGTAGCAAAATGTAAAACTTTCCCAAATTTCCACTAATCAATACAGCTACTGTCCTAACATCTTGTCAGAATCTCTAAAAACAAAATTTTCTGTTGCTTCCTTATCCAGATGTGTTAGGATTTCCTCTCCCAGAGGAGGACCATGTCTTTCCTTATATAACTCAGTTTTGCTTGCCAAGACCTCTTCCAATCTGTCACCACGAAGATTCTTTGTGGCAACTCACAGAGCGAGCAAATATTCCTCACACTGCAATGAGTATTGTGAGATGCTTTGAGTATTTGTTTCTATATCCATGCTTGTGTTTGCTTTCTCTCCTTTAGTTGAAGAAGACAATTGTGCCAGTTCTTTTCAACTAACTTTGCTGTCTATTCCTCTGAAAACACACCTTTCTGTCTTTAAGAAATTATCCATCAGAATTTCTTTCTTTTCTCCCTGTATCTAGTATATATAGGGCATGCAGAAGTTCTGGGTCCAGGATCAAATTTGCACTGTAGCAGTGACCTGAGCCACAGCAGTGACAACGCTGGATCCTTAGCCTGCTGAAAATATCTACTTAAAATTCTAAGTTCAGTAATAAGAAAAAATAGTTTAAAAACTGGCACAATAATTGAGCTGACATTGCACTGAAGATATACCAATGACAAATAAGTAACATGAAAAGATGCTCAACATTAATAGTCATTAGGGAAAAACAAATTAAAACCACTGTAAAATATTACTACACACCTATTTTTGTCTAGAAGTAAAATGACTGACTACATCAAGTGTTGAGGAGTGTATGGAGGCACTAGAACCCTCACATATTGCTGGTAACAATGTAAAATGGTACAGCTGGTAATTTCTTTTAAAAATTAAGATAAACATTTTGTATGACCAAGCCAATTAACGCCTTTGTGTTTACACTAGAGAAATGAAAGTATATATCCAAAGAAGATTTGTGCAGAAATGTTCGTAAATCTTTATGTGTAATAGCCCAAACACAAATGCCCATTAACAAGTGAATGGATAAGCAAACTGGATACTCAGTACTTTTAAAAAAAGGAATTAATGACTGATACTAACTGCAGCCTGAACAAATCCCAAAATACTATGCTGAATAAAGGAAGCCAGTATAAAAAGAAAGTGGATAATACATGAGTACAATCATACAAAATTCCAGAAAATGAAAACTAATCTATAGTAACAGAAAATAGATCAGTGGTGTCTGGGGAGTCATAGGGGTTTACAGAGAAGGAGAGGTGGGAGAGGGACAAGTTAAAAAGGGCCAGGAGAAAAGTTTTGAGGGGCTGTGTATGTTCATTAAATTGTGGTCATGATGTTTCTATATGCGTGCATGTGTGCGTGTATACACACATATGTAAAAATTCCTGTGTTTCTTCTTTACTCCCACAATACTACCATGCTTGCAATACTTTTGACATCAGATATGTGAGTTTTCTGCATGTCAAGCAATTCTGCCACACCAGCTAGGTGTCCTACATTTCAATGCAATCCTGATACTGTCTCCTTGGAATTACTATCAGATACCACAGGTTGAGGGTTCAGTCCCACAAGTCTGCCCCCACTTCAGATGCCAATCACAAGTTCCAGATTATCATCTATACTTATGATCAATGGGTATAAATCAAGGTTCCCATGATGTCCTCTTTGGGTTCAATAATTTGCTAGAATGGCTTGGAGAAACCCTTAGTTACATTTACTGGTTTATTGTAAAGGATATGATAAGGAGAACAGATGTAAGATAAAAGATAACCAGATGAAGATATGCATGGGACAGGGTATATGGGAAGGAGTATGGATCTCCCATGCTCTCTCTGGATATGCCACTCTCCCAGCACCTCCATATGTTAACCAACCCAGAGGTTCTCCAAACCTATACTATTGAGATTTTTATGGAGTCTTCCTCATGTAGGCATGATTGATTATTAAGAGGAAGGACTGCTGAAAGCTCCAAGTTTCTAAATCATTGGCTTGGTCTTTCCATAACCAACTCCCATCCAGAGTTGAGAGTTGCCTCATTTAGACCAAGATACTCCTGTAACCCAGGATATTCCAAGGAATTTAGGAGTTCTGTGTCAGGAACTAGGGTCAAAGAAAACATTAGAACAAAAGATGATTCCTGCGGTCTTATCACTTAAGAAATTGCAAAGGCTTTAGGAGCTCTGTGCCAGGAACTGGGGGCAGAGACCAATATATATATTTTTTTTTCCTATTATTTCATTATATGATATATATTTATATATATATCAAAACTTATCCAATTTTGCACTTTAATATGACACTTCATTGTAAGTTATACCTCAGTAAATGTATTAACATTTTCATAAACTTGCTTTCCTACTTATTTCTTAACCTGTTAACTTTTGGTTTCTATTCCTCTCACTTTAGAGAAACAGCTTCAATACGATCTTCACTGATATTTGAATTGGCATCTCTATAGCTAGCTAGCTAGCTAGCTATCCTCTATTTATCTTATCCTTATTCTACCACATCTTTCTGGTGCATTTGACAATTGTGGCAAGTACCACTTCTTGAATTCATTTATTCCACAAACTTCTGTGACACTACTCTCCCAATGGCCATCATACATTTCTGAGAGTTTCTTGACTTTCTTCTGTACCCCTTTTTCTCCTCCTATTTCTAAGCTGTGGTTGTGTTCAGGATTTCACTGATCTCTCATCTTAATCTAAACATTCTTCCTGAATATTCTCACAGACTCACATCAGCCCAACTGCCTCACAGATGCAGGTCACCCGCATTTACTTTGCTAACCTGAGACTCACATTGATCTTCAGAGTATTATTTCCAAATGATTGATGGACATCTCTACTTGTCTTTCCCATTGAATAGGGAACAGAACAAATAAAACACTGAAATCAAAATTATCATTCTTCAACAAAGCCATCCTCTAAAACTAACAGCCTGGATTCTAAGTATCGTAGCCCACCTGTTACCCAGGAATCACCCTTGCATTATCCCCCTAAATCACTTCCTCATCATTTCTTGCTTTTTTTTTAACTGAAACAGCCTCTTAAGTAACCCCCTCCACTTCTAGTCAACTCCTCATCAAGTTCATGTTTCACATAACATCTGCCATTTCACTCCTCAGCTGCAAACACTTTTGTGATGCTTTATTAACAACAATATGAAATGCAAACACCTTATAATAGTAGTTAACATGCAGAACCTTCAACATTCTGGCCTTCTCTATCTTGTCAACAAACATCTACACTTACTTTCTGCCACAAACACTGTTATGGCAATATCCAAGAGCTTTTACTTCTCCGCACATATTATGCTATGTACTGCTAACATGTCATTATTCCCACTATCCTTCCTTCCTGAAATGCTCTTTCTTATTCTCATTTCTGGATAACTTGTGCAGGTTCATTCAGGTTGAGCAGAGGGTTTAACTCCTCTGAGAAGACTTGCTTCATCACTCAGCAACTCATTCACAACACACTTATCTCTTGCACCCAGAGCCTTTTCCAGCACTCCCTAAATATCATGGTTTGATCTAAATCACTCCGTTAATTATTTATTGATACATTAATCACATTTGACCAGAATAATTTGTTTCCATTCCTAATATTTAATGTCTCAGGTACTGTGATAATAACTTTACAAACAATTATTCCTTGAAACTTTCCTTTGAATCAAATACCCCATTTTTAGGGTATAATTTTAGAAACTGAGACTTGAAGAGATTAATTAACCTATCTCATTATTAATGGGGAGGCATGGGGTATGTAACTATGGGAGCATAAGCTCTTTTTTTTAATATTTTTTTTTATTTTCCCACTGTACAGCAAGGGGGTCAGGTTATCCTTACATGTATACATTACAATTACATTTTTCCCCCACCCTTTCTTCTGTTGCAACATGCGTATCTAGACAAAGTTCTCAATGCTATTCAGCAGGATCTCCTTGTAAATCTATTCTAAGTTGTGTCTGATAAGCCCAAGCTCCCGATCCCTCCCACTCCCTCCCCCTCCCATCAGGCAGCCACAAGTCTCTTCTCCAAGTCCATGATTTTCTCTTCTGAGGAGATGTTCATTTGTGCTGGATATTAGATTCCAGTTATAAGTGATATCATATGGTATTTGTCTTTGTCTTTCTGGCTCATTTCACTCAGTATGAGATTCTCTAGTTCCATCCATGTTGCTGCAAATGGCATTATGTCATTCTTTTTTATGGCTGAGTAGTATTCCATTGTGTATATATACCACTTCTTCCGAATCCAATCATCTGTCAATGGACATTTGGGTTGTTTCCATGTCCTGGCTATTGTGAACAGTGCTGCAATGAACATGCGGGTGCATGTGTCTCTTTTAAGTAGAGTTTTGTCTGGATAGATGCCCAAGAGTGGGATTGCAGGGTCATATGGAAGTTCTATGTATAGATTTCTAAGGTATCTCCAAACTGTTCTCCATAGTGGCTGTACCAGTTTACATTCCCACCAGCAGTGCAGGAGGGTTCCCTTTTCTCCACAGCCCCTCCAGCACTTGTTATTTGTCGATTTATTAATGATGGCCATTCTGACTGGTGTGAGGTGGTATCTCATGGTAGTTTTGATTTGCATTTCTCTTATAATCAGCGATGTTGAGCATTTTTTCATGTGTTTGTTGGCCATCTGTATATCTTCTTTGGAGAAATGTCTATTCAGGTCTTTTGCCCATTTTTCCATTGATTGATTGGTTTTTTTGCTGTTGAGTTGTATTAGTTGCTTGTATATTCTAGAGATGAAGCCCTTGTCCATTGCATCATTTGAAACCATTTTCTCCCATTCTGTAAGTTGTCTTTTTGTTTTCTTGTGGGTTTCCTTTGCTGTGCAAAAGCTTTTCAGTTTGATGAGGTCCCATGGGTTTATTTTTGCTCTAATTTCTATTGCTTTGGGAGACTGACCTGAGAAAATATTCATGATGTTGATGTCAGAGAGTGTTTTGCCTATGTTTTCTTGTAGGAGTTTCCTGTCGTATATTTAAGTCTTTCAGCCATTTGGAGTTTATTTTGGTGCATGGTGTGAGGGTGTGTTCTAGTTTCATTGCTTTGCATGCAGCTGTCCAGGTTTCCCAGCAATGCTTGCTGAATAGACTTTCTTTTTCCCATTTTATGTTCTTGCCTCCCTTGTCAAAGATTAATTGACCATAGGTGTCCGGGTTTATTTCCGGATTCTCTATTCTGTTCCATTGGTCTGTCTGTCTGTTTTGGTACCAGTACCACACTGTCTTGATGACTGTGGCTTTGTAGTATTTCTTGAAGTCTGGGAGAGTTATGCCTCCTGCTTGGTTTTTGTTTCTCAGGATTGCTTTGGCAATTCTGGGTCTTTTGTTGTTCCATATAAATGTTTGGATTGTTTGTTCTAGTTCTGTGAAAAATGTCATGGGTCATTTGATAGGGATTGCATTGAATCTGTAGATTGCTTTGGGTAGTATGGCCATTTTTACAATATTGATTTTCCCAATCCAGGAACATGGAATATCTTTCCATTTCTTTACATCTTCTTTGATTTCTTTGATTAAAGTTTTATAGTTCTCGGCATATAGGTCCTTTACCTCCTTGGTCAGGTGTATTCCGAGGTATTTGATTTTGTGAGGTGCAATTTTAAAAGGTATCGTATTTTTGTATTCCTTTTCTAATGTTTCATTGCTGGTATACAGAAATGCAACTGACTTCTGAATGTTAATCTTATATCCTGCTACTTTGCTGAATTGATTAATCAGTTCAAGGAGTTTTGGGGTTGAGTCCTTAGGGTTTTCTAGGTATAGTATCATGTTATCTGCATACAGTGACAGTTTGATCTCTTCTCTTCCTATATGGATGCCTTTTATTTCTTTTGTTTGTCTAATTGCTGTGGCTAGGACTTCCAGAACTATGTTGAAGAGCAGTGGTGAGAGTGGGCATCCCTGTCTTGTTCCAGATTTGAGTGAGAAGGCTTTCACTTTTTCCCCATTGAGTATTATATTTGCTGTGGGTTTATCATAAATGGCTTTGATTATATTCAGGAATGTTGGAGCATAAGCTCTTAATCACCATGATAACCAATTTTGTTCTCTCCCCTCTCTCTCCTCCTACTTTTTTCTCTCTTCTGTCTTCTCCATCCCCACCCAGCAGAAATTGTGTGTTCAATTTAAAATTCTTAATAATAAGATATCACACAGCTGACATTCATTCAACAAGTGTTTGTTTGTCCTATGAATGAAAGGATTCTGACATCTAAATGAATTTATTTCCACTGCATCATTTACTGGCCATTAAAGTAAAACTGGAAAAAAAAACAGTAACTTTTTGTAGGAATAATTCTGAAAATTCATCTGCTCCCACTTGATCAAATGTTTTATATCAAGAAATTAAATGTCTGATAAATTTTATTCTCCAATGATCCTATTCATTTCTCAGTCTTAAAAGTGGAATAAATATGGATCTGAATATTATGAGATTATTTTTTTAAGTCCCAAATAAAACACATTCTGTGACTGGCAAGAGGCTGATAACAAAATGAGTCTGTGATAGAACTCATTTTACGCATATCAGAAGACTGAGATGGTTGTAGAATTCTGAAATGGGTACAGAAAAAAGACTGAGTAAAAAAAAATTGGTTGAAATGTTGGTGAAGACATTTAATACCTAAATGTCCTTAGAAACAACTTCAAGATATACCAAACTAAAGGACGTTAAAGAAAAAACTCGAGTCAATATGAAGGAATGGTGTGGGGTGAGTTCTCATGCCAAGAGTGCTTGTGAATCCTGAAGTGGTATGCCTTAATGAGCTCGGGGAGTGCAGAGATAAGGAATTGATTTCATGGGTTTGTGTACTTTGTGTTATCTTCAGTTTGAAGGAAGTTTAATTTTAATATTCATTGAGAGCTACAAACTATATGTAGCCACAGGAGGTATAATAGATATACTTGTCAAAATCATGCCAAAAGCATTTGGGAATTTGAGATTAGCAGATGTAAACTATTGTATATAGGATGGATAAACAACAAGGTCCTAGTCTGGAGCACAGGGAACTATATTCAATATTTTGTGATAAGCCATCATGGAAAAGAATATGAAAAAGAATATGTAAATATATATAACATATATATAACTGAATCACTGTGCTATACAGCAGAAATTAATATAACATTGTAAGTCAATTATACTTCAATAAAATAAAATTCTACAAAAAGCATGCCCACCTCTTCACAGAAGGCACAGATATAGAGAAAAAAATAGTCATTAATGAGTTTTTTTTTAAGTCAGGTTGCCAGTATCGATGAAAGCTCCACAACTTCTGAGAGTCCTAGATTTTTTGCTTTTTGTTAACTAATTTGTAGTCTCATTTATTCATTTTGACTAATTTTGTTTTCATATTTCATTATAAGGTTTTGACTAAGTTTGGGGAATATGTAAATGAATAAAACTTATTTTCTACCTACAGGAAGCCTATAGTTAAGAAGGTGAAAACAGCCTTTAATAACAGATACTCCTATATGTTCTTCAGCTAAGTGTTGGATCAGTCTAGATATGGGATAGTATAGATATGTATACATAGCAATATAATCAGTTATACAAGATAAGCCCATTTTATAAATAGAATAATATAGGCAATAATGTAGATTTCAGGAGAATTATAAAAGGATGAGTGAAATTTTGTTTTAGAGACTGCCTTATGGCTAGAAGGAGATAAGGCTTCTAAATATGTTAAATGTTTATCCTAAGAGAAAGGGAAAATGTAGCAGAGATTGTGTTTCTGATATCCATTTTCCATTTCTTGTTTACAAAACTGCAATTATATTCCCAGAAAAGGACCATGTTTCATAACCTCTTTTGCAAATGGAATTGCTAATCATAAGTAAAAGGGCAGATGCTGAATGGATCTTTTTGACCTTGAAGTGGACTATCCCAGGCTAGACATTATCCTTGTATCTTCCCTCTATATGACTTCCTCCTTTTTCTTTTTCTTTCTCTCTCTCTTTCTTTCTTTCTTCCTTCCTTCCTTCCTTCCTTCATCTTTTCTTTCTTCTTCTTTTATTTTTTTTTTAAGGGCCACACCTGCTTCATATGGAAGTTCCCAGCGTAGGAGCTGAATCCAAGCTGCTGCTGCCAGTCTGTGCCTCAACCACAGAAATATGGAATCTGAGCTGCATCTGCAACCTATGGCACAGCTTGTGGCAATGCTGGATCCTTAACCCACTGAGAAAGGCCAGGGATCGAACCTGCATCCTCATGGATACTAGTCAGGTTCTTAACCCACCAAGCCACAATAGGAACTCCTTCCTCCTCTTTCTTGCTTCCAGTACAGACTTTATATAAGGAGCTCCAGCAACCACTGCAGACCATGAGGAGATCTCGATGAAAGTTACAGATTTTTGGTGAAGTGGAAAGCGAGAAAAAACACACCTCCTTGATGACTGAGATGTTACCATACTTCTAAGATTCTTTTTATGGGTGAGATAAATAAGACTCTATTATGACTAATGGTGAGGTTAATTTGAGATTTTATGTTATGCATATCAAATTTAATCTGAAAAGCGCCAATACAGAGATAGGATACTAAGTTCAGGTAAGAGTCAAGAAACTGACCTGACCAGAGTAGAAAGTAAAACACCCTACCAACAATGACAAGTATCAACACAACTTCTCCCCATATAATTATAATTTTCACCGTCTCCTATGCAATTATAATTCTTCATTTAAGATGGCTTTAACTTTTTGAGTACATAACCTTCAAATATAGTTTTCTATTATTGATGTTACAACAATAAAGCCAGCTTTTACAAGGAGAACAACTGAAAATTGTGGATAATATTTTACAAAATCAAAGACGTTAAACTATTGTCAATCAACCTGGGTTCAGGGACCAACATCTCAAAGAAGAGGAAAGGACATTTACATGAGCTTTGTGATTTGCTATTCTTCCTTTAGAGACATATATCTCCGTGAGCCAAGTGGCTGAGGTCAGTTTGCATCTTCCAGCTTCCTCAGGTGAAATTGAAACTGTAGCCCTTACACTGAGCACAAGGAGGGACTGAAAAAGGAGGCAGGCCATTCCAGATTGGTAGGTAGCAGGTTTAATGAGGAAGGGAACTTATGTAGGAGGCTTGTCTTTGGTGGCTGTAAGATGAGATTTCCACCAGAATCTTCAAAGTTTATACAGAGGCCTTAATGCATTACAGTTACACATTCAGTCCAGATGGTCTCAACAACACCTTACTCCCTTAAGATTTCATCCTTGAAACAGCTCTGGCTATGGGAATGGTGGGCAGAAGATACATTGCAATGACAGCGGAGAAAATGAGGAGCCTCTGATTGTCCAGATCCAGCTTGCAAGTCAACCAGCAATCAAGTTCTCTTGATGATCTCCAACCACTGAAGATCCAAAAAGAAAGCAGGAACTAAAAGTAGTAGAGCACCCTCCCAGCAATCTCTGTTTGATGGGAAAACCAAAATTGAATTCCAGGGCTGACCAAATTTAAGGGTCCTGGTAACCATCCCAGGCACTTGGAGCCTCTGTAGGGCTAATCCCTCGAAGTAATAGCAAACTGGAACTTGTGCAACTCTTTCCAGGATTGAAACTGAGTTTCACATCAACTCATGCTAGATCCAATTGAGGGCATTTAAGTCTAGACTAACTTCTCACATTTTTGAGAAATTAAAGAATATTTAAATTAATAATGGGACATATTATGTTCATGGCTTGAAAATTCAGTATTATACAATATCAGTTTTCCCCTAAATGGATCTGTAGATTGAATGTGATTCTAATCAACAATGAAGTGGGGTTTTAGTGGAAAGTGACCACTGGTTATACAAACATTATGGAAATGTAAAAAAATTAATATTTTTAGGCAAGACTGTTTTAACAAAGAACAAAATTTAGCTACTAGAGGTACAGTGATGAGAAAAGCATTGAGGTCCCTGCCACTGTAGGACTCACAGTCCCAAAGTCCTATGGGAATATCAGAATATGATTATAAGTAGTTTTTTTTTTCCAAAAGAAAACAGAATAAAGGGGAAACACAACCTAGTTTAGGGGACCTTCCTGAGAAAGTGATCTGTAAGCTGAGTGCTTGAGGATGCAGAGTAGTTATCTAGGAGAACAGGAGAGGTAAGAACCTCCTAGGAGAGGGAAAATATGGCGAGAATTCCCTGAGAAAGAGATAGCTTCTAAGGTGAAGTTGTGGGGGTAGAGCAGGTATAGGGGACTGAAATGGGGATTGGAAAAGGATCCATATAGATAGGTAAGCAGGCACCAAAACTTGGTAAGCCTTATAAAAGCATACAAAGGAGCATGGACTTTATGCTAAAAGTTATTATTATTATTTTTTTTTTACTGCCACACCTGCAGCATATGGAAGTTCCCAGGCTAGGGGTCAAATTGGAGCTACAGCTGCTGACTTGAGCCACAGCCACAGCAACTCGGGATTCGAGTCACATCTGTTACTTACATCACAGCTCACGACAAGATGGGGGCCTTAACCCACTGAGCAAGGCCAGGGATCTAGCCTGTATCCGCATGGATCCTAGTCAGGTTTGTTAAACACTTAGCCACAAAGGGAACTCCTAATATTTTTAGTATTATTATTACTATTATTATTTTAGTAGTTATTTTCCCAATACAATTTTTCTCTACTGTACAGCATGGTTACCCAGTTACACATACATGTACACATTCTATTTTTGCACATTATCATGCTCCATCATAAGTGACTAGATATAGTTCCCAGTGCTACACAGCAGGGTCTCATTGCTAATCCATTCCAAAGGCAATAGTTTGTATCTGTTAACCCCAAGGTCCCCAACAACCCTACTCCCTTCCCCTCCCCCTCGGCAATCACAAGTCTATTCTGCAACTCCATGATTTTCTTGTCTGTGGAAAGCTTCATTTGTGCCATGTGTTAGATTCCAGATATAAGAAATATCATATGGTATTTGTATTTCTCTTTCTGACTTACTTCCCTCAGGATGAGCATCTCTAGTTCCATCCATGTTGCTGCAAATGGCATGATTTTGTTGTTTCTTTTAATGGCTGAGTCGTATTCCATTGTGTATATATACCACATCTCCCCAATCTGGTCGTCTGTCGATGGACATTTGGGTTGTTTGCATGTCTTGGCTATTGTGACTAGAGCTGCAATGAACATGTGGGCGCATGTGTCTTTTTTAAGGAAAGTTTTGTCTGGATATATGCCCAAGAGTGGGACTGTTGGGTCATATGGTAGTTCTATGTATAGATTTCTAAGGTATCTCCATACTGATCTCCATAGTGGTTGTACCAGCTTACATTCCCACCAGCAGTGCAGGAGGGTTCCCTTTTCTCCACAGCCCCTCCAGCCTTTGTTATTTGTGGACTTATTAATGATGGCCATTCTGACAGGTGTGAGGTGGTATCTCGTGGTAGTTTTCTTTTTTTTTTTTTTTTTTTTTTTTTTTTTTTTTTTTTTTTTAATTTTATTTTCCCACTGTACAGCAAGGGGGTCAGGTTATCCTTACATGTATACATTACAATTACAGTTTTTCCCCCACCATTTCTTCTGTTGCAACATGAGTATCTAGACATAGTTCTCAATGCTATTCAGCGGGATCTCCTTGTAAATCTATTCTAAGTTGTGTCTGATAAGCCCAAGCTCCCGATCCCTCCCACTCCCTCCCCCTCCCATCAGGCAACCACAAGTCTCTTCTCCAAGTCCATGATTGATTTTCTTTTCTGAGGAGATGTTCATTTGTGCTGGATATTAGATTCCAGTTATAAGTGATGTCATATGGTATTTGTCTTTGTCTTTCTGGCTCATTTCACTCAGTATGAGATTCTCTAGTTCCATCCATGTTGCTGCAAATGGCATGATGTCATCCTTTTTTATGGCTGAGTAGTATTCCATCGTGTATATATACCACATCTTCCGAATCCAATCCTCTGTCGATGGACATTTGGATTGTTTCCATGTCCTGGCTATTGTGAATAGTGCTGCAATGAACATGCGGGTGCATGTGTCTCTTTTAAGTAGAGCTTTGTCCAGATAGATGCCCAAGAGTGGGATTGCAGGGTCATATGGAAGTTCTATGTATAGATTTCTAAGGTATCTCCAAACTGTTCTCCATAGTGGCTGTACCAGTTTACATTCCCACCAGCAGTGCAGGAGGGTTCCCTTTTCTCCACAGCCCCTCCAGCACTTGTTATTTGTGGATTTATTAATGATGGCCATTCTGACTGGTGTGAGGTGGTATCTCATGGTAGTTTTGATTTGCATTTCTCTTATAATCAGCGATGTTGAGCATTTTTTCATGTGTTTGTTGGCCATCTGTATATCTTCCTTGGAGAAATGTCTATTCAGGTCTTTTGCCCATTTTTCCATTGATTGATTGGTTTTTTTGCTGTTGAGTTGTATAAGTTGCTTGTATATTCTAGAGATTAAGCCCTTGTCAGTTGCATCATTTGAAACTATTTTCTCCCATTCTGTAAGTTGTCTTTTTGTTTTCTTTTGGGTTTCCTTTGCTGTGCAAAAGCTTTTCAGTTTGATGAGGTCCCATGGGTTTATTTTTGCTCTAATTTCTATTGCTTTGGGAGACTGACCTGAGAAAATATTCATGATGTTGATGTCAGAGAGTGTTTTGCCTATGTTTTCTTCTAGGAGTTTGATGGTGTCCTGTCGTATATTTAAGTCTTTCAGCCATTTGGAGTTTATTTTTGTGCATGGTGTGAGGGTGTGTTCTAGTTTCATTGCTTTGCATACAGCTGTCCAGGTTTCCCAGCAATACTTGCTGAATAGACTTTCCTTTTCCCATTTGATGTTCTTGCCTCCCTTGTCAAAGATTAATTGACCATAGGTGTCAGGGTTAATTTCCAGATTCTCTATTCTGTTCCATTGGTCTGTCTGTCTGTTTTGATACCAGTACCACACTGTTTTGATGACTGTGGCTTTGTAGTATTTCTTGAAGTCTGGGAGAGTGATGCCTCCTGCTTGGTTTTTGTTTCTCAGGATTGCTTTGGCGATTCTCGGTCTTTTGTGGTTCCATATAAATGTTTGGATTGTTTGTTCTAGTTCTGTGAAAAATGTCATGGGTAATTTGATAGGGATTGCATTGAATCTGTAGATTGCTTTGGGTAGGATGGCCATTTTCACAATATTGATTTTTCCAATCCAGGAACATGGAATATCTTTCCATTTTTTTACATCTTCTTTGATTTCTTTGATTAAGGTTTTATAGTTCTCGGCATATAGGTCCTCGTGGTAGTTTTCATGTGCATTTCTCTAATAATCATCAGTGATGTTGAGCATTTTTCATGTGCTTGTTGGCCATCTGTACATCTTCCTTGGAAAAATGTCTATTCAATGGAGTTCCTGTCGTGGCTCAGTAGTTAACGAATCCAACTAGGAACCATGAGGTTTCGGGTTCCATCCCTGGCCTCGCTCAGTGGGTTAAAGATCCGGTTGTTGTGGTGAGCTGTGGTGTAGGTCGCAGATATGGCTCAGATCCCATGTTGCTGTGACTCTGGCATAGGCTGGTGGCTACAGCTCCAATTAGACCTCTAGCCTGGGAACCTCCATATGCCTCAGGTGCAGCCTTAGAAAAAGAAAAAGAAAAATGTCTATTCAGGTCTTCTGCACATTTTTCAATTGGGTTGTTGGCTTTTTTGCTGTTGAGTTGTATAAGTTGCTTGTATATTCTAAAGATTAAGCCCCTGTCAGTTGCATCATTTGAAACTGTTTTCTCCCATTCTGTAAGTTGTCCTTTTGTGGTTTTTTTTTTTTTTATGGTTTCCTTTGCAGTGCAAAAGCTTGTCAGTTTGATTAGGTCCCATTGGTTTATTTTTGCTCTTATTTCTGTTGCTTTGAGGATGTGAATATGAATATGAGACAATATGTTTTGCCTATGTTCTCTTCTAGGATGTCAGAGAATGTTTTGCCTATGTTCTCTTCCAGGATTTTGATGGTGTCTTGTCTTGTGTTTAAATCTTTAAGCCATTTTGAGTTTATTTTCATGCATGGTGTGAGGGTGTGTTATAGTTTCATTGATGTGCATGCAGCTGTCCAGGTTTCCTAGCAATGCTTGCTGAAAAGACTGTCTTTTTCCCATTTATGTTCTTGCCTCCTTTGTCAAAGAGTAATTGACCATAGGTGTCTGGGTTCTCTATTTTGTTCCATTGGTCTATATGTCTGTTTTGGTACCTGTACCACACTGTCTTGATGACTGTGGCTTTGTAATATTGCCTGAAGTCTGGGAGAATTATGCCTCCTGCTTGGTTTTTGCTCTTCAGAATTGCTTTGTTAATTCTGGGTCTTTTGTGGTTCCATCTAAATTTTTGGATTGTTTGTTCTAGTTCTGCGAATAACATCATGAGTAATTTGATAGAGATTTCACTGAATCTGTAGATTGCTTTGGGTAGTATAGCTCTTTTTGCAATATTAATTTTTGCAACCCAGGAGCATGGAATATCTTTCCATTTCTTTACATCTTCTTTAATTTCCTTGATTAATGTTTTATAGGAACTCTGAATATTGTAACAGATCCTCCTCACCCAGGGAATATAGAGATAGAAATTGCATTATCAAGAGACTTCAAAATATTATTCTTTCTGCAGTGGTGAAGATCAAGCTGGGAGAGAAATTATAAGAGTCTTCCCACAAACGTTCAGGAAAGAAATACAATTGTTTAGAATAAGGTAGTAGAGGCAGAGAAGAGTGGATGCAATTAAAACTAATAAATGCTAGTACAGAGTTATTAATATTGGGAGAGAGAAGTATTGATTTATTGACCTTGAAATACTAAGGGGAAAGGAAGAAAGAAGATGGAAAGGAAAGTAGGAGGAATAGAGGGAGGGAAGGAGAAAAAGACACAGGAGGGAAGGAAGGAAATTCAGAATTCCAGAATGTCTTAGAGGTGTGCCAGCAAAAAGAAACTCCAACCCAAATGAAATGTTTACAGAAACTGAAACAGTAATAGAAAGTTTTGTTACAAGTCAAAATACAGTCTTCACACTGTTTAGATAAGGCTGTGGTCATTTTAGCACAATCTACATGGTTAACAGCTCTGGAAGCCTCAGTCAATATATTTAATGATACATAATTAAGTCTTAATTATAAGCATTAATAATTCAACATATAATCAAGAATAATGTATAGATGGCTTTTTAATTGGTTTTATGATATTTTTACAAGAACATTCAATTTCTAAATTATGCATTTCTGACTTTGTTGTAATTATTTTGTGTTCCTGGGTACAGGTTCTCTAGAGTACACAAACTCTAAAACTTGTAAAAGATGACAGAAGGCAAATTCATGAGTCAAAAATTATACCACGGATAATCCAAAGTCAATGAGACATGTTAAAAAATTTAAATTTATATATTATGAAACAATTACATGTAAGAAGTCATTGATTCATAATAAAGACCATAAATTTTAATTTCATCTAATTTTACTTAAGAACAACTGTTACTACCACCAGAATAATTTTATTTGTAGGCAGAAATCATCACTGTGTGATTTTAGGAGTGATAGAAAAATAAATATGAATCCAACTTCTGATATCTATTAACTTCTGTCACATTTGACAAGACATTCATGCCTATTCTAGTGTGTTTTCACCCCTACAAAATGGTTCCATTGAGGTCAAACTAACAGAAACAGTATATCAAAGTATTACATATAAATGTTAGACATAATATTGTCATACTGTTCCTGAATATGACATTGCCTCAACTACCAAGTTAAAAGGTCATTTTCTTGCTTTAAAACTGTTCTCACTCTTGATATTTCTTATTAACATTCTGATTTTTAAATCTCAATAGATTTATAAGTTTATGAAATTTATAGGGAATGAATTCAATGGCACCTAGTGATTTATTTAAGGTGTAAGACGATGAGTCAAGGAATATAGGACTGTTATGTAATAGACTAGAGATCTGTCACTAGGTGACATGAAACATTCAATAGGAAAAAGGTTTGGAAATGGAGAGGAGTGAAAACGAGTTCCACTGGGCAATGCTGACTTTGTCATCATTAAATCTGAGATAGTGGAAGTCTTGGCTGTGGATGAGATGGATCAAGTATGAAACACAGAGCAACAGGAAGAGGGCCAAAGTCTGAAGGGAACTAAGTGAGAATCAAGACACAGGGAGAGAAATAAACCAGAGCTCCAGCTGAACTACATTCCAACAAACCTTAGTATTATCAGAAGAAAGAGGCAAAAGCAAAACCAAGAGAAAAGGGAATATATGATCACCAACATTTTTCTCATCAGCTATTTATGGACCCCTTTTCTCTCCCAGCTACTTTTTTGGGTTATCTCATGTCTCTGCTAACATAGTCACCTTATTAGCTGTTGCAGTGTCCTAGAGCAGAGCTCCAGCTGTCATCTCCATCTTCCAAATTCTACTAGAGAAACCCATCAATAGCAACTCCTTACCAAAGGCATTTATGACAAATAGGTAGAGGGTAACCAACTAAGAAGAGAATAAGCTCAAACTTGAGTTTTTCCTTGTATTGGCACTCCTATAAGAGCTTGGATGTATGTATGTTATTTTCTCCCGAAGAATACTTGGTGAATCATATAGCTACAGGTGCACAAAATCAGGACCATCATGCATACAAGATAAATTCACAATATGTTTGAGTTGGAAAGGAATTTAAAGGTCATACACGTCCTCCAACCTTATAGGAATCCCCCTGCTAAGTTTCTTTAAAAATCATCATCTAAAGGAGAGAAATTACCAACTGTGTTTGGATTTTTTTCTGTCACTTGTCCAGTTTCCCCATCTCCAAAAGGGCAATAAAATAAATTTCCTGAAAAGGGAGTTGTTAGAATAAATAAAAAGTTCATAGCATATCACCTAAGCACAAAGATGGGGTTCAAAAGTGATTGATACTATTATTGGCCTATATTGGAATATTTCCAGAGATTAGAATCTCATCACTTCTTTAAGACAAATGGACACTTTATAAAGGTTAAGCTAGGTCTTCCTTATCATGATCTGGAGCCCATATCCCCATAACTTCCTCTAGAACTACATAATTTGTTTACCCTTGCTTCAAAAGTTTAAAAGAGCCATTCATGTCCTGTAAGTCTTCTAAGAAGAGCTACATTCTTTAACTATTAACTGACATGTCTTGAAATCCATAAAACATAGCCTAGTGCCAGGCATTTAGCAAAGTTCAATGCCTGCTTTAAAGTAAGTGAATAAGGGGCTGAATGAAAACTTAAAATGAATCTCAATCATTCTATCCTTGGTTCTCAATTCTTAAAATCTGGTAGACTTTGAAATCATCAAAACTACTCTGTGCAAAACAGAGTGCTAAGGAACGATTGCCTCGTGAAGTCAACTTACTACTTTTATTCTCTTAACACAAGGAAAATTCTACAAGTTTTTTTCTAGCAAATTCATCCCAAGTTTTTGTTAAAGAAAAAGTATGCCCATTCTTGAGAGCAGGAATTAGGGGTCACTCAAGTTTGCATTTTCTACCTTGTGTTGGAGCTAGTGCTTTGCATCTAATAAATACTTAACATATAATTTTTTAAGTTTGAAATATGACACGAAAATGGAAATATGCACACACAGTAAGCATGCAGTTTGATAAATTTTTACAGAGGTATTTACTTTGGTAACCACCATTCAGATAAAGATAGAGCATTATCTTCACTCCACAAATTTTTCTTTTCCCTTTCTTGTAAATACTCCCCTCCAATCAAGTAACAACCACCATAAATTAATTTACTCTTGGAGTTCCCATGGTGGCGCAGCATAAACGAATCCAACTAGGAACCATGAGGTTTGCTGGTTGGATCCCTGGCCTCGCTCAGTGGGTTAAGGATCAGGCATTGCCGTGAGCTGTGGCCCTAAAAAAAAAAAGAAAAGAAAAGAAAAAGAAGGGCAAAAAAAGACAAAAAAAAATAATTTACTCTGTCCTTGACTGATTCGATTGTTAAAATAAATATGGGAGTTTATTTCTGGACTTTCTATTTTTTTCATTGTTATTAAATTCTAATTTTTAAGACAATTTTTAGAACAGGGTTTTGTTTTGTTTTGTTTTGTCTTTTTGCCTTTTCTAGGGCCGCTCCGGTAGTATATGGGGTCTAATTGAAGCTCTAGCCACCCACCTATGCCACAGCTACAGCAACGCGGGATCCAAGCCGCTCTGCAACCTACACCACAGCTCACAGCAACATTGGATCCTTAACCCACTGAGCAAGGCCAGGGATCCAACCCACAACCTCATGGTTCCTAGTTGGATTCGTTAACCGCTGCGCCACGATGGGATCTCCTAGAACAGTTTTAAGTTAACAGTTAAATTGAGACGAACATACAAAGATTTCCCATTACCACCTTCTGCACACATGCATGGCTTCTGACAATATCAACATCCCTCACCAGAATGGTACATTTGCTACGATTGATAAGCCTGCATTGGCAAATCATAATCACACAAAGTCCATAGTTTACATTACAGTTCACTCTCAGTGTTGTACACTCTATGGACAAATTTATAACTACATATATCTGTCATTTTGGTATCAGAGTATTTTCACTGTGCTAAAAATCATCTGTGCTCCATCTCTTCATTCTTCCCTCCCTTCCAGTCCTTGGCAACCACTGATTTTTTACGGCCTCAGGTAAAAAGTTTTTCCATTTACATCTCATGGAGTTGGAATCATACAATATATAGACTTTTCAGATTGGCATTTTTCACTTAGTAATATTTATTTAGGGTTCTTCCATGTCTTTTCATGGCTTGATAGCCCATTTCATTTTAGTGCTGCATAGTATCACATTGTCTGGATGTATCAGTTTATTAGTCCATTTGCCTACTGATGACACCTCAGTGTTTTCCAAGTTTTGGTAGTTACAAATAAAGCTGCAGTATACATTCATGTTCAGGTTTTTGTTTGGATGTACGTTTCTCAGTCCTTTGAATATATACTAAGAAATGCATTTTTTTGGATCATAAGGTGAGAGTATATTTTGTTTTATAAGAAGTTTCCAAAATGCTTCCAAAGTGGGTGTAACATTTTGCATTCTTTCTAGTGATGAATGAGAGTTCCTTTGTTCCACATCCTCTTCAGCACTTGGTGTTCCAGATTTGGACCATACTAATAGGTGTGTAATGGTATCTCACAGTTGTTTTAACTTGCATTTCCATGATGACTTGTAATGTGGAGCATCTTTTCATGTTCTTATTTGCCATCCTTATATTTTCTTTTGCTTTTGCTCCACCATGGCATATGGAGGTTCCCAGGATAGGGGTCAAATCGGAGCTACAACTGCTGGCTTACACCATAGCTACAGCAATGCTGGATTCAAGCCATGTCTGCAACCTATGCTGCAGTTCACAGCAACCCACTGAGCGAGGCCAGGGATCGAACCCACAACCTCGTGGTTCCTAGTCAGATTTGTTTCCGCTATGCCACGATGGGAACTCCCCACCTATATATTTTCTTTAGTGAGTGTTTGTTAAGGTCTTTGCACATTTTTTAATAGGACCATTTGTTTTCTTATTGAATCTTAAGACTTCTTGGTATATTTTGAATAATGGTTCATTATCAGATGCGTTTTTTGCAAATATTTTCTCTCGGTCACTGGCTTTTCTTCTCATTTCTTTGACATTACCTTTCACAGAGCAGAAGATTTTAATTTTAATGGAATCCATAGTATCAATTATTTCTTTCATGAATCATGCCTTTGGTATTGTGCCTAAAAACTCATTGCTATACTCAAGGGCAGGAGGTTTTACCCTATGTTATCTTCTTGGAGTTTTGTAGTTTTGCATTTTACATTTAGATCTATGATCCATTTAGAATTAATGTTTATGAAGAGTGTCTGGTCTGTGCCTTGACTCAATTCTTTGCATGTGGATGGATGCACAGTTATTCCAGCACCATTTGGTGAAGACTGCCTCTTCTCCATCTTACTGCCTTTGTGCCTTTGTTAGCTATATTTTTCGAGGTCTCTCCTTGGGCTCTCTATTCTGTGCCATTGATCTATTTTCCTATTCTTCCACAATTACCACACTATCTTGATTACATAGTTTCATAATAAGTCTTAAAGTTGGGTAATGTCAGTACTCAAACTTTGTTCTTTTCCTTTAGCATTGCATTGGCTATTCTGTGTCCACAGTCTCTTCATACGAAATATATGTATGAAATACAAATGTATATGTATGTATGTCTATTTTCTTTTCTTTCTGCCAATACCACAATGTCCTGATTACTGTAAGTTTATAATAATTTGAAAATACGGTAGTGAGTCTAAAGTCCTATTTTTAAATTCTTCAATATTGTTTTAGTTACTCTAGTCCCTGTGTATTTATATAAACATTGTAAAATCACCTTGTTAATTTATACATACAAATACTATAGGGATTTTGACTGGGATCACTCTAGAACTATAGACCTATTTGAAGAGAATCAACACCTAAAAGTGTTCAGTATATGCATGGTAGAATTTCTCCATCATTTTATTTTCACCTTTACATATTCATACATTTAAAGTATGTTTCTTGTAAACAACAAATAGTTGGGTATTTTTTAATCCATTCTGAAAACATTTGTCTTTTTAAAGGCCGTTTATCTTTGATTAATTAATGATACAGTTGTGTGTTAGGTTTTCCCTCTTGCTATTGTTTTCCATGTGACACATCTGTTCTTTATCAATTCTTCCTTTCCTGCTTTCTATCACATCAATCAAGTATAGTTTACAATTCAATTTTATCTTTTCTATTACCTTCTTTTTTATACATATAGGTATACTTCTTCCACTGGTTACACTAAAAAAGGATCATCCTTAATACTCTACCTTAAATCATTACTAAACGCAAAATAGTAAGGTAGAATTTATTATTTCCACCTTAGTATTATTGATATATATATATATATATATTTGACTTCAATATATGTTTGAGACCCCATAAGATATTCCCACTGTTTATACTTTAAACAGTTAATAATCTTTCTATCTTCTCACACACTTACCTTTTCTGGAGCTGTTTACTTTTGCTTACACTTCTGTAATTCAATCCAGGATCACTTTCCTTCACCTCGAAGAATATCCTTCAGTAGATCTTGTAGTTTATGGTCAGGTGACAATGAATTCTCTTAGCTTTTGTCTGAAGTTATTTTCAATGGGCTCAGAATTCTAGTTTTGACAAATTTTTGTTTGTTTTTGTTTCTTTCAGTACCTTAAATACATCTCTCTATTATCTTCTGGCTTCCATTATTTTTCTGTTAAAGTCAGTGTTCATCCACATTATTCCTCCAAAGATGAAATTATTTTCTGGCTGGAATTAACGTTTTCTTTTTTATCTTTGGTTTTCAACGATTTGCATCTTATGGACCTAGTTGAAATTTTCTTTGCTTTGGGTTCATTAAGCTTCTTGAATTTCTGGGTTGACACCTCTCATCAGCTGTGAATAGTTCTCATGCATTATTTCTCCAAATACTGCTTCTGGTCTTCTCTCCTCTTTGCAGATATTCTCCATAGACTTGTATCAGTCCTATCTTCTGTTGTGTCCATGTGCCTTTTAAATACATCTAGTTAGTTCTTGATTTAGCAGTCCAAAAAGCTCATTTAATTCTTTTTTATAATATGTATAATCTGCTGAAATTTTCTATCTGTATATTCATTTATTCCATTTCTAGCATAGTTTACTTAATATGTTATTTATGGTTATTCAGAAAACTTTGACTATTAATTCCAAAATGTAGGTCATTTTTTGATCTCTATGAAATATATTGTTACTTATTTTTGTCATCAAATACTCTTTTCTTCCCCTTTCTGTGTCTAATAAGTTTTTATTGCATACTGCATTTGCAAAAGTTCTAGCTTCAGTTTTCTTCCTCTAATGAATTTTGAGTTTTTACTCCACAGATGGTTAAATAACTCATGGCTTACTTTAATCCTGCAAAGGCCTGCTTTTGGTTTCATTAGGACAAGTTTATTTTGGTTTTATTCATTCTCCTAAGGCATTATTCATACACCTAGAAATTATTCTTCGGGGGGTCTCAACCAAATTCTAAGGTGTTTGCCAAAGTCTACTCTGGCTGGGTCCCAATATCTTCCCATAACTGAAATTTTTATATTTCTACTTCTTAGCCACTGTACTTTATCAGGCTCCAGAGTCAAGCTCCTGGGACCATGCAGCACAGGCATTCAGCTAGGGAGCTCACCAGAATTTCCAGAGACTTTTAGGGTTTCCTCAGTTGGCCCCTGACTTTGCCAACTGAATACCCTTGTGCCCTCCCAAATCTCCGTTACCTTTGCAGCTCTTGTGCTTTGTGTCCTCTAACTGGTGACACTCACTGCTTGGTCTCAAACTCCCAGTACTTCTGCTGGAAAAAAACAGCCCCTGGAAAAATATCCCTGTGACTGGTCTCCTCACATGCCTCCTCTGACCCAACATTGCAACCTTGTGTTGCTGTTGCTAACTGAAAGCATAGTTCTATATATTTTGTCTAGGTTTTGTAATTATTTCATGGTAGAAGGGTAAGTGTGCTATTAGGTACTGTCTTGTCCATATCTAAAGTAGTCTTGTCTAATAATAGAATAAATGAATAGATCCTATGCTTATCCTGTTTTTTTTTAAACAAAGCTAAAATGCATGATTTCAAAATATATTTTAGTTCTAGTTTATCTCTTGTTTTAGCTCAACATCCAAAGTAAAGTACTCTTTGGGTTCTGATTTTGGCATCTTGCAAATTAGCGCTGTCCCTCATTTGGTTCCTTCTCAGATCTAATTAGTCTTCCTTTTATAGTTTTCTCTTCGATATAATTTGATAAATCTGGTGAATAGTAGGGCAGTAAACTCAGAATCAAATACTTTACTCTAAGAAGAATCTACTTACTAGGACATTTGGGGGCAACTCTAAACTGTTAGTTTTTAGTTTGTTCAATACTAATACCAGTTTACATTTATCTTGTTCATAAGGATAAAGGGAAGTTTGGCTGGAATTAGAAAGTGCCTTATGTATGTTTACTTATAAGGCTACTTATAAGGAGAAATAAAGTTAGCCTTGTAAGAGATTTTTACTACATTGTAATTGTTCCCTATTCTTTTCTGACTACTGCCAAATAATTCATTTCACTCTCTTCTCTAGAATATTGCCTGGAAATCATTTCAAACTTAATCACCATATAGATAATGGTATCTACTTTTAAAAAATATATCTACATGCCCCCTTTCCTAGTCCGTTTTCTGTTGTTTATGGATTTACTAAATATTATCAATGCCACTCCTGTTCCCACAGGCAAATGGCAATTTTATGTAATGGGAAAGATATGTTAAATTTGCATCATAACCCTCATACTAGCTATGTAATGGGCAATTTACTTGGTCCTTTAAATTTCCTTTATTATTTATTACTGTCCTTCTCCTTTATTAAATGGGGATAAAACATTTCTTTGAAAGTTTGCTTTGAAGATTAGGGAAATATGTTTCTATCTGAGAGTTATCCAAACAAGATGGCTTCTGTATTAAGATCATTATCATTCTGGTGTTCTGCATGTAAATCACCTGAGCTTGGATACTGTACTAATTTAAATAGCTACATGTTTTCTCACTGTCTTTTTCCTATTATCTTAATTCTCTCTAATCAACATTTAGTCCTTTCTATCTTAGACTGTTCTACTTAGAACTAAGTGTATAGACTGAGAAAGGAATTTGTGTATTTCTTTTTCTCTTTTCTCTTAACATTACTTATTTTCGCAAAGAAGGTTTTTATCTTTTCCTGTTTATTGTCTTGCTCCAAATAAAATTAACACAATCATTTTGCCTCTCAATATTATTAAAAGTTTCATTTCATATCGTGCTCTAACTTTGCCCCTTATTACCACTGTTAATTGTCTCTGTCCTTCCTTGTGGGGGTCTCCTATGATCTTTCCTTACATACTCTTTAAAATGCTTTTAGCATGCTGTGAGGCAGCCTTGGCATCTTTGCAACTTTGAGATCTTTCCACTTGTTTGCACCTAGGTTAGCTTAAAGTATAGTAAGAAATTTATTTTCCCCCCTACCCCCTTCTTCCTAACTTTTTTTTTCCTTTTTCCCCCCTTCTCCCATTTTAGCTTCTCATTTCTCTTCTTATATATGAAATTTAAAAGCTAGCCTAGCTAGCAAGATCCTTTTATTCTGATTTTAAAAACAAAAACCGTGTGCTTGCTTGCGCACACACACAAGTGCCTTTTTCACACATTTGTCTCATTTACCTAAGGTGTAAACTTGTAGAGAAGGAAAAACCAAGAAGTCCTCTAATAATTAGCATATTGCTCTATAAGAACATACTCTTCACTAAATGTCAAAAAATAAAGGCGTCGTGCTCTCTAGGGAAAGGTTTTCCACAGAGTCGAATGTTGTAACTGTTCCTTATTGTTATCTGTTATTGTGATTGTGATGTTCTTTCATCAGTAAATTGTGCCCAAGACTCTACTTCCTTCCACCCTTACAAGCAATTCAAGCAAACCAATTTAGAAGAGAACACGATGAAACTAATTGGCCAACAAAATCTGTTCTTGAAGGACCTGGGGCGCAATCAGGGGAAACGCGTGGCCGGGCTGGGCAAGTGAATCTCCCGCCTTCGGGGAGCCCACGGCTCCCCAGGGGGCGCTGGGCTCTCGCACAGCAGGGTGCCCTTCTTCCCCTTCAGGGTCGGCCTGCCGGGCGGAGCCGGCACGCGGGAGTCGCGGCCGCGGCAGCGGGGCAACTGGGCATGCTCGGAAGCCAAGCAGGTGGGGTCTCTCCAGGCAGCGTGTGCTTTACAGCAGCGCCTGCAGCCCTGGAGGAGGAGGAGCGGAGCTACGGTAGGAGGAGCGGCCGGCTGTAGCCACGACCGCCACCACCAGGCAAAGGAAGAGTTCTTGAGGAGGGAAGGACTCTCCACCCCTTGGAGCACCGCATGTCAGCTTGTGGAAAAAGAGAATACAAGATAAGAGAGAAGAGGAAAGAAGAAGGGGGAAAAGTGAAGGGGGTACAGAGGGAAAAGAACGTGCAGTGAAAGCTAGTGCGTGCAGGGGGCCGGGGCCGGACCCGGGGGCGGCGAAGCGGAACAGGAGCACGGGCGCTGGGGCAGGTGCCGATGCCGCTGCCTGGAGGCGGCATGTGACGCGCGGGCGGAGTGCTCTCGGACCTCGGAGCGCACACAGCGGTGCAAGTGGGTGCCACTCCGAATCCCCACGCTCATTATTTCTCCCCGGCGGTGACAGCGCTTCTGGAAAGACAGCGCGATGAACCGAAGGACTGCCTGGGGCATGGGCGCGCGGTCCTAAGACACTCGCTTCCTGAACACCAGGCGGGAGGCGACCAGCGAAAGGTGGACTGGGAGACCACCGTGCACCTGGGAGGCGCGGACCACCGGCGTGAGACAGCACCTGGGGCGCAGCGGCCAGGTAAGGAAGGCTCCCGCCAACCCGGCGCTGAGCAAAGCGGGTGGCGGCAGCGGCTGACCTGGTTTCTTGCCTTATTGCGTTGCAAAAGGAGGAAAAAGTTTTCTGCGCTGGTAGGATATGCCCTTGCTTTGGGGAGTTTAAAGAGCTGAGGAAGGAGAGGAGACTTGGTCTGTTGGTCAGGGGTGGGGATGGGGGAGGTCTGCATCTGGAGAGAGCGCGATCTGGTGTGGAGTTGGAGTTCTGGGACCAAGGGTGGGGAATGCCAGGGTGACACCGTGTGCGGGTGAAAGCGGCGGGAATAATACGAACCCCGGCGGGGAGAGAACCTGGCATGCCCCACCCAGCTCTCCGCTTGCATTCACTCTCCCCCAGTGTGGGAATGGAGGCACAAAGTGACCAGACCAGAGGCGGTTCTCCGCCGGGCGTGTGTGTGCCTGCATTTGATTTTCTAACGCTTTTAAGAAAGCTAAAGCAGACACCCGCTGGGCCGCCAGTTCGGATTGCATTTCAGGGACGAAGTGGCAAATATAGTTTAGTTTAGTGTAACACCTGGGCAAAGGTCCGTAGAGCGGGTGCGCGTCCTTACGGACCCTGGGAGAGTACGCTCCCCGGGTGGCAGACGCTGAATTGCACCGGATCTCCTCTCTGGAATCCTCCCGTAGCACAGCCTCCTTACAGCTGGGTTAATTTCTGTGCGATGTTAAGCGCTAGAGGCTGGGGAAGGGTTGACTCCAGCAGCAGAATTCACTTGTCTACTTCGCGCCTGTGCCTGTTGGAATTGTGATCCTTTTCGGCCACTGCGTGTGCGCCACTGTCCTAGCACGCAGTTTGGAAGTGGTAGACGAAGCAGGGGGTTGCGAATTGCATCCATATGGACAGATTTCAAAATGCAAACATTGATTTGTCTGCAAGTGCTCTTTGAACCTGTCCGATGGCTCTAAGGATGTATGCTTTCTTCCCGCTGCCCACGCTTGCAGTGTGAAGTGACGACTCTCCTTAGAAGGTAAATGTATTTATCTGAGCGTTTATGTTGTTAAGGACACTGATTATTTCACTGTGTGCTTTGCACAGACATTTCATTTCTCTCTTGCCCTCTGAATGCCAGCACAACAGATAGCCTACTCCTCCATTTGAGGTCTTTCCGGGTTATGACGTGAAAAATAATCTTTGTAAAAAGTGTATTTGTTGGTTTTGTAGTCCCAGATAATCTTATGTTATAAGACCATTATGATGCATGAAACATCGATCACCATTTCCTGTATTTAAAACAATGCCCGGTAGGTATCTACTTAAGAGACCCTGCATAAGAACACACACTTCAGAAAGGGCAGAGCTGCCCCTAGAACAAATCCACACATTTAGACCAGATTTGTGGTAGTAGCTTAATAATTAAAAAAAAAAAAAAAACCCAAAGCCAAAAAACACCCGAGGTCTTTCTGTTCCAAATGTGGTGGGATGGATATGGCATTGGGTGCACCCTCTTGTTATGGGAGCTGGTATTGCGGAGCATACTTGAAACATGCTTGCTTCTCCAAGTGTGCATTCAACATGCCACAGACATGTAGTTTAGATCATACACTCCTATCACTGAATAACCTGTCTTTAGATTTTGTTTACATAGTTTGTCACAATTAATTTAATATGTGATTAGCTACTGTTGAGCTAGAAAGCACATTAATTTTGAAACGGGTTTCCATATGGACATATAACTTGAGCTTAAATTACCCGTTTAAAGTTAATTACATTGCAGGTCTGATTTAGATTGTCTCTGTAGGGTGGGGGAGTGCTATAATATTGGATTTAATATGAAAATAGCAGTAGTGAAATACTGATTTTTAAAACGACAATCAATATTTATTCCGATGTACTTATGTTTTTAAAAGAATAGGAAATTAAAAGTAGATTTTGAAAAGGATCTTTAACACTGTATATCTTTTGCATGGGAAGTTGTGAGAAAAGTGTAATTTGGGAAAAAGGTTAGCATGTTGATGGAATTGGTTAAGATTTAGAGAACGATTGAGAATGTTATAATAACGAGTAGTTCTCCATTAAACCTACCTTTAAACTTATTTAGGAAACTTTTCTTTGTAGTTTAGAGAAATATATGAATATATATTACCTTATTTTCCTTTCAGGGACAATATAACTTCAAAAATATTACTTATTCCTGAAGATTATTTAGGCATACTTAAAAGTTCTTTAGGGTGCACCCTTTCATTTTCTCTTCCTTATAAAGACAACTGATTTGTTTCCTTACAAAAGAAATTTTGCTTGTTATTTTAAGATACAGTGTCAAAGCATGGACTTCTTTTAATGCTATTTTAGCTTTTAATTGCAGGCAACCTGTTGAGCATGAGCCCGGAGGAGTGGGGGAATATGAAATTTGCAGAACTAGAATTTCTTGAATCCATATCAGGAAACTGATTAGACAGAAAATTAAACCATATGATCAAAAGCAAAGCTGCCTTGTGTATTTGAAAATTATAAAGAAATAACTTTGTTCAGGTTTTTAAGCTAAAATTTCCTCTATCATTTCCCGAGCCAATGTAGTATTCTTGCTGAATAAAGTTGTTTCACATTTGCAAAATCAGTTGCTTACCCCTAAATGGCCTGGACACTGTCAGTGCAACTATTAGAAAACGGGTCTTCTTCGCAGTGCAGGGAAGTTCTGTTGAGAACAGCTGTGGTGTAGTGGCACTTCAGTTATGAGATGAATGAACTGTGAATCATGTGAAGCCTGAGCCTCTGATCGGTATGCAGAGAGATGCATCTGTCCTTCACTTATGGGAGCTAATTTTGTATCATAATGTATTATGACTAACAGCATTATCTTCACATTGTGGTTCTGAAGTATCAGTGAGTGACTGAAAATGTTTTATTTTATACAATAGGTTGGTAGTTTAAAACACATTTTTCTTACAGAATAACATCAAGCCATATTGGGCCCCCCCCAAAAAAACACAAAACCCTCCACCATGGTGATTTTTCAAAATTAATCAGGATAATAAAATGTGTCTCATGCTTAATCCTTGACTGGAGTGCTTTCCCAGGTGTGATGACAGTGAAATGTTCCACAAGATTTTTCACCTCTCAATTTCGTTGAGTCCAGTGGAATCCCTATCTTGGTTATTAATAGTTTTAACAGAACCTTGGGATAGAATTTCAACTTTAATAGAAAGTTTTAATTGAGAGGGAAAATGTGGAGAAATCATCTAATGAACCTGATAGGAAACAAAGCTAGTCAAATAGGAAGTTAACTGCAAGTTCTCCAGTCTGACAGGTTCCATCTTCTCCACTGAGGAAGTGATCCTTGATCCAGTCAAATTCAAAGTAGACCTTTGAATCCTAAATCAGTAGTCACTTCTTGCTCCATGGGCACTCCATAGAAAGGCTGTGCAGGTGCAAAAGGCACCCCCTTTCACTTATAAACCCAGTATCTGGAGGACCCTTTTAGGCTTCCCCATTCCCTAAAAGTTGCATATTTTGGGCAGTACACATCTGCATTGGCATTGTCTTCAAACAAACAAAAATAGTTTTGTTGCAGTGAAACTATAGAAAATATTGGACCGAAGTGGGCCTTGTATGAAAACTGTGTTCCATCTCTGGAACATTTCTTTACCAGAAATGGGATAGTGCAGAGTAGTTTTGAGGGTTGAAAGCTATGATGCATGTACACGTCTGATCAGTCTCTTTAGCACTACAAAACACAGGGCACAATTTGGATGCACACCCACCTTGATATTCCTTGGCTTGGAGCCTGGAGAGCCAGTGTGTAAATGTCCCTCTGGCTCAGTAGTTGGCTGCTGTGTGCTCCTTTTTTGTCCAGAAGTTTTGGAGGCTTGCAGGTGCCCGCCTCTGACAGGCTGGCAATTTTGTTCTCCCCCTGTTGGAACTTCCTGTTCATGCACCCCCAAAGGCCAGTTTCTCTGACTGGCATATGCCTGTTTTGACTTCTCTGTGGCTTACCACATTGACAGGACCCAGGATCCCCAGGCCATGATAGCAAGCCAGCAGCAGGAGTATTTGAGCCACCGCTATCTTCTCACCCGTTGTGCCAGCTCAGGCTGAAGTCACCCAGAATGTCCACCCTTAGAGGAGAAATAATCCTGGAAAAAATAACTGACTGTGACTAGACAAACAGTAGCTGACAGATGCACTATGGCTCTGAGCTCTTGCCTTCCGCAGCCCTGCTCTGGTGAGACCTTTCTGATTTGTCAACCAGGCAGACCATGGATGAGTTTACCTGCACTAAGCCTAGTGAGCTCTAGTAACCCCTGTGCCCAGCTAGCCTGTTTCTGCAGCTCTTTTCATCATTGCCCTTTCATTGGTCTGCACTTCTCTCCTGTTCTCAGTTTGCATTTGTAGGACTGCAATCTTGCCTGGAAAGCTGGAAAGCTTTTTTTTTTTTTTTTTTTTTCCTTTTTTCCTACTTTTTAGGGCCAAACCTGCAGCATATGGAAGTTCCCATGCTAGGGGTCGAATCAGAGCTGCAGCTGCCAGCCTATGCTACAGCCACAGCACTGTGGGATCAGCGCTACATCTGCACCCTACACCACAGCTCACAGCAATGATGAATCCTTAACCCCCTGAGCAAGGCTGGGGATGGAACCCACATCCTCATGGATACTAGTTGGGTTTGTAACCCCCTGAGCCACAATGAAGACTCCTTGCCTGGAAAGACTTTAGTGTGACCTTGACAGTTAGTCTCACCCTTTCCAAGAATTTCTGTCCAGAAGCAGGAGTCCATCTCTTCTCTTGCCAGTCTCTACTGCAGCCCTGGGCCTGGGGCACAGCCACCCTTTTGCCAGTGTGTCCCTTCTGCCTGGAGACTTGTGCTGCCAAGTTCAACTTGACAAATCTTGTGTGTCATTGTTGGCAGGATCAAATCTCCATTCTCCACACTCCTCCTGGCCACTGTAATTTGAGTTGTTGACTCTCCACTACAGAATTAATCCTTCATTAGGTCATTTGTTCTAGCCTAGCCCCAGCTTATTTCCTGTCCCCTGTGTTCCCTTGAAATCCGGCGCACCAGCTGAGCCAGAACATATGCCACCTTCAGTCACCTCTGTTGCAGGAAGTAGTGCTCCTCTAGACATCCTGGGTCAGGCAGGATGTCCTCCAAAGACTGCTGTTTGGATCAAATTCAGGTGAGGTTAAACCAAAGTAAAGTATTATCAGCTGGTTTCAGAAAAGAGGGGGCTACCAGGTGTCTATCACAAAGTCTGTGTATTTATGTGAGATGCTTTGACGCTCTTCCACTGCAGCCTTCTAATTGGTCACAGATAGCTACGGCCATGGCATTAGATTCACAGAAATATATCCTGCCAATAAGCTCTGGGAAAAAGGATCTGCTAACAGCCTCTGTTAGTATATTTTAACTTATCACTTTGGTGTAGATTACCTCATTAGAATTGCCCATGGGACCCAGGCTGGAGGGAAACCTAGTTACTGCTTAACTGGGCACCACTGCTTGCCCAGGTCCATTTGAAGTTTCATCCAGTGGATCCTAATCCTGTGGTATTTCGTAGACTCTAAGTATCCATATGTTTCAAGTATTGTTGTGATATCTATATCTGTGTATGTATCTGTATATCTATCTCTATTTATCTCTATAAATCTAACTATGTATCTTTCTGTATCTGTGTCTAGCTATTTCTGTGCCTATATGTCTATTGATGTGTGGTCATTTAAAAGGATTATTGAACACAGTGATTTTCTTGGTGATGTTCAATTTTTTCTTAGTTCAGAATAGTCTAAAATCCCAGTGTCTCAAGTGGCGATCTCTCAAACTAATTGTATTGGAAAGAAGTTATCCTACATGAAATGAATTCAGAGGACCTCCTGTCCTCCTTGCCTTTGATTTCTCATATGCATCATAACATGTGCCACATGCATTATCACCTGGGGAGGGAACCATGCAGAAAAACTGGCATTGTCACAGTGTTCCTTTGTGTGGAGTCCTTTCTTCCATACTTACCCCCCAAACCCTTCTCATCACACAAGAACTAGCCAATCTTTTTCAGCTTTCCTTGAGTGCAGCTATCACTCTGCTTTCCCTGTGAAAAAAAATTGTTAACCCCCTTCGTTCATTTAATTATAAGAAACTGAAAACTTACCTAAGCAACTATAAGCTGCATGTCCCCCCTCTGAATTCTGGTTGTTCTTAACAACCTTTAATATTAAATTTGACAATCAATGGTAACCCAAGTAGGGTTTATGATTCTCTCCAAGAAGTTAACTTCATGAGAGTGTTTAATAAGTGAATTTTAATAAATGATTGAGTGGAGTGCGTCTATCAGTCATCTGTCTACTATCAATCTGTCCATCTCTGTTTTTCACTTGTACACAGGATTGTGTACCTCTGTGGTAATGCTCCCTGTCTGTGTTACCTCATGTGATGGGCACAGCAGACAGTCTTTTTCTGGATACTCAGAAGGGTAAGTCCAGGGCTCTGCCTTCTAGGAGCGTATGATCAGAATGGGGTAAGAGCATCTCAAGTATTCTCAGGGCTAGTAGGTGACGTTAGACATTGTATTCATTTCCCAGGGCTGAAAACAACAGAAATGTACCGCCTCATAATTCTAGAGCCAGAAGTCTGAAGTCATGGTGTTGGCAGGCCCACACTCCCTCCAAGGCCCCAGGGGAGAGCCCTTACTTGGCCCTGCAGCTTCTGGTAGCTGTCTGCACGTCCCCACCTGTGACTGCCTCTAGACTATGCCTGGAGTCAGCTTGCCCCTCTCTTTCAGTCTGTGTGTCTCCTCTTCTGGGTCAGCTTGGAGTCAGCTTGCCCCTCTCTTTCAGTCTATGTGTCTCCTCCTCTGGGTGTCCATCTAATAAGGACACATGAGGGCATTCAGGGCTCACCCAGAAAATCCAGGATAAGCTCCTTCTCTCAGGAGCCTGAGTTTTCTCACACCTTTTCCCATATAAGGTCATATTCGCAGGTTTGGGGGATTAGGACACGGACACATTTTTGCTTGGAGAGGGGGAATCCTTTGACCCAAAGCAGAAGTCATGAGTGAACAGCATTCTGCTTTGTGACTCCCCATTGTTTATGGTCAAACTGTGTGGTTTGATTTGAGAAATGACCACTCACAATGCGCCTCATTCCATTTTCAAAGCAGTGAGAGGCAGATCCTCCTTGCCCTGAGCCAGAAATCCGATTCCTCCTCACTGTGCATGTTGGCTTCCTCCTCATTCTGAGAATGATGATGAGACTATTTCTGATCTTTCTTCCATAAGAAAATCTTTAAAGTTCAGCAGTTCAAAGTTAAGTCATTCTAACAAAAGATTGTGCTCCTTCTAAATTTTCATCCTTAACCCTTTTCATTTATACTCAGTGAATAGCATCCACTAGCCTCTCATTTTACCAATCTCTGGCTCTAATCCTTTGATCTCTGTATTCCATCCTCACTAAGGTCACAGAAAAATACACCTGTCCCCTCTTAGTCACAGAGAAGCTGTTCCTTGGGCATCCCCTTTAACCTCTTAGCAAAAACTTCCTCCCACCCCTTTTTTCCTTTTTTGGCTCCTGTGGCACATGGAGTTCCTGGGCCAGGAGTCAGATCCAATCCAAAGTTGTGAACTCCTGTGGCAATGCCAGATCCTTTAATTCACTGTGCCAGGCCAGGGATCACACCTGCGTCCTGGAGATGGAGAGACACGTTGATCCTGATGTGCCACAGCAGGAACTCCTCTTAACCTTCCTTAATTGTGAAAGTGATGTATGTCCCTGGCTCTCCTTTCCTCTGGCTCTTCCTCCTCCTCCCAGCTTCCTCACCCCACCAGGGGGCTCTCCAAGACTTTCTCTTTAGTTGACAGCCATGCCTTTCTTGCTCCCTTTTCCTTTTGTGGCTTCATTTATTTTCATGATTTCCAGTATTCCTCTGAGTGGGTCACCCATCTCATCATCTCCAAGCCTGGTGTGGCTTCTGGAAGGGGTGTTTTCCTGAGCTTGCTAGACAGCACCACCTTCACCTGTTTTCTCCTTTCCCTCTTCCCTGAGGCCTCCTCTTCCCATTGTGGAGCTGACCCATTCTGTGGCTCAAAATTTCCAAGTAATCTGATTTACCCTCTTCTGTAACTTCCCACATTTAGTCAGACACCAAATTGTAATAATTCAGCCAAGTGATAACTGAAGCTCTCAACTTCTTTCCTACTACCAGCACCTTAGTTCATGGCTTTTCCAACTTTGATGTACAGTCAGATCACATGGGAATTGTGTTAAAAGGCAGACTCTGATTCAGGAGGACTGGAGAGAGGCCTAAGAATCTGCATTTCTAACAGCCCCAGATAGTGCAGATACCTTGATAGGCAGTCAGACTTTTATACCTTCTCTTAGAGCCTCTGGACTTCACAGATGATTCATTGACTATACTCCCTTCTTCCAATCCACTTTATAGATTACTTTTATTGAAGGCCAAGTCTGATGTATTTCCTCTTCTGACATCCCCTTCTATCACCGATTGAATAACAATGGAATCCCTTACATCAGCATTTGGCTAGCATTCCATAGGTTCCATGGTTTGGATTTACATTCAATTCAGTCTTGATTCTCAAGGTCACTTTTAACCTTACCCTCAGCACTTGCTGTTCCCTTTACCCTCTGCACTTTTCATGACTTTTCATATGTTCCTAAGCTGTTTGGAATGCCCTTTCTTCCATATCCTCACAGGTCCAAATTTTAGCAGTTTCTCAAAGTGCTTAAAATGACACTTCTCACTATGAATTCATCTTTTAGCACTTTATCAGATTCTCAGTTTTAGCACTGATCACATTTTATCTTGTTTGCATGTCTGTATATAAATTATTTCAAATATTAGAGTGTGAAATGCTTGAAGGATGATGCCATGTTTCATTTGTCTTTGGTTACCCTAAAGTACTTACTATGGAGTCATTTCTACAAATGCTGAATATATACATTGACATATAAAATATGTAAATATGGTGTTTTTTTGTTTTTCTCCTTTTAAATAATACAGATTACACAAAATTCAATCATTAAAGAAATATAACATCAGAAGCAAAAGTCCATCATGACTCAATGGGCCAAAGATAACTGTGGTCAACAATTTGATGCATAGTCCTCTAACATTTTTCTGTACACATCCTAACATTAACGTTATACAAAACTGGAACAAGAACAGACTTCTGTGACCTGACTTTAAGTGTAAATCTACCTCTCTAGTTTTAAAATCTGCAGTGTGTTCTAAAAGTTTGACTGATGTTACTGCATAAAAATCAATCCACTCAAAGTGGCCCAGCAGTATAGAAATATGTTTGCTTTGAATTTCTGATTAGTTAAGCATGTCTGTATTCAGCACTTTCTCTGCCTCTAGATAGTACTAGACACTTTGGATTTGTAAGAGTAACACACAAATACTGGCCCAGAAGACACAGCTAGTCTTGTGCCTTTGGGCTAATGTTGGCTGCTGTACTAGATAAGCATCGTGGTCATGCACTTTTTTTTTTTTTTTTTTAGAAACTTAGCCTATTTATTTATTTATTTATTTATTTTTGTCTTTTTTTGCTATTTCTTGGGCCGCTCCCGCGGCATATGGAGGTTCCCAGGCTAGGGGTCTAATCAGAGCTGTAGCCGCTGGCCTACGCCAAAGCCACAGCAATGGGGGATCCGAGCCGCGTCTGCAACCTACACCACAGCTCACAGCAACCCACTGAACGATCACAGCCGGATCGTTAACCCACTGAGCAAGGGCAGGGACCGAACCCGAAACCTCATGGTTCCTAGTCGGATTTGTTAACCACTGAGCCACGACGGGAACTCTGCACTTTTTTTTTAATTGAAGTATAGTTGATTTACAGTGTCATCTTAGTTTTAGGTATACAGCACAATGATTCAGTTATACACACACACACACACACACACACACACACACACACACACATATTTATTCTTTTTCAGATTATTTTCCTTTATAGGTTATTACAAAATACTGAGAATAGTTCCCTGTGCTATGCTATGTCCTTGTTGGTGATCTACTTTGTAAATACTAGTGTGTATATGTTAATCCCAAGCTTCTAACTTATTGCTCCCCCCATCCTCTTTGATAACCATAAGTTTGTTTTCTATGCCTGTGGGTCTATTTCTGTTTCATATATAAATTCATTTGTATTATTTTTTTAGGTTCTCCATATAAGTGATATCATATGATATTTGTCTTTCTCTGTCTGATTTTCTTCACCATTTAGTATGATTATCTCTGGCATTAATGGTGCTGCAATTGGCATTATTTCATTCTTTCTGTGCCTGAGTAGTATTTCATTGTATGTATTTACCACACATTCTTTATCCATTCCTCTCTCAGTGCCTTTTAGGTTGCTTCTATGTCTCGGCTATTGTAAATAGGTCACACATTTTTGATGCCAGATTAAAATTTCTATGTTTGATGACATGCGCTCTCAGATGACGAAATTTTATGTTGAAATTTAAACATAAATTTAGACCCATAATGAGCAGATGATTCATTTCAAATTCTGAATATGGACATTTTTTTCTGTTTACCTAACACATACATGTATATTCATTTTTGTTTCATGAATGAATGTAAGTTTAGAATTAAAAACATGGAAAATATTAATAATGATGAGTGTTTGTTATCACTACCCTATATATCATTTCAAAAAATCAGTTGGTGGTAGAATTCCGAAAGATCATGTCTGGATAGTAGGAGGGCAGGTGCACGTTCAGGGAATCTAACAATCTTGGCAAAGCTGGTTGTGTCTTGTAAAGAAATACTTAAAAGTAGGGTGCAAACAATAAGTGGAGAAAACTTTGAAGCTGTTTGAGATTTCTGCAATCTGAGTTAGTGAAATTATATATAAATCGTGTAATAATAAATATATATCTATATATAAATTATGTATTGTTGTGGCATCCAAGGCCACAAAATTCATAAGCCTGGATCTTTTGACTCTGTTTTTCTCTCTCCTTTCATGCTAGATCTCTTCCTAGGAGTCAGTTCAACTCTTTCTCACTTGATATCCTCTCTTTTGGTGATTTCAGCTGCACTCCAGGCTTTGCATGCCGGTATATAGTTCTCTGGACTGTAGGTCTTTCTTGGAGGGATTTCCTTGGTAGGATTTTCATGCTGGCACTCTGTTAGACAGTCCCACAAAGAATATCAGTCAGGCACCTCTAACATATCATTTGCACCTTGGAATCCATCCTCTTTCTCCAAAATATGCCTTTCTTCCTATTTTTCCTGTATTAATTGTTTGCATCACAGTCATCCTGGGAACTCAGACTTGAACCTTGTTGAATGTGTATTTCCTTTCTACCCTTACTCCTCATGTGCAGTCTCTAAATCTGAGTGGATGTTCCTGAACTGTCTCATCAGGTCTTTCCATCCTATCCCCACTCCCACCTCCCTGAGACAGGCCTGTCCACCTTCCCCTTGCACAGTCCCCATGGCCACTAACTTGTCTCCTTGCTTTCAGTTTGCTTTTAACCGAGTCTACAACGAAGCCAAAGTCATTTACACTTTCCCTCTCCATAACTTTCAGTTCCACCTTCCTTTCCCCAGTCTGCAGTAGCCACATCAGCCTGCTCGAGGGTCCTTGGATGTGCCTCTGTTCTCCTGCCTCCAGGTTTCTGCAGAGACCCTGCACACTTCCTGAAAATGTGCTAGCCTGGCTCGGGCTATAGCAGTCCTGCAAACAAGAGGAGGCCAGCCTGCCTGCCTGCCTGCCTCCTCCAAGGCAGTTCATCTTTTTATTCTCTGTGCCCCTCTAGTGTATTATTCTCATGGATGTGATAACATTTGCTATACTTGTTTACACTAGAATAAATTATGCAAATATCAAAGTTGTCCTTTGGATTTTGAGCTTCTCGTCAGGAGCCACCCATTATTTATTTCTCTACACACATTGTAAAATGTGGATGAGCAGCCCACTAAATTGAATGATGCCTTAGATCTCTGGAAGGGCAGAGATTTTTACACTGTGTTTTATTCACCGATACACTCCAAGGGCCTAGAGCAGTCTTGACCATGGTACTCTCATTAAGCATTTGTTGTTGAGTTTCCTTTTGGGGGGAAAAGAAATCTGAGGTTTAGCAGTTTTCAGTGTATTTTGAAAATGGTAAAATAGTCAACATGTTAATAAACAGTAAATATTTATTGATGAATATGATACAGAACATAATAGAATTCTCCCAAGTCAGACTCAGGGTTTCACTTGCTGAAAGAATTGTCTGTGTAGATACATGGCTGCACTGGTGACCCTAACGTTGTGAGAGGCATGATTCTCTCAGATAACATCCAACAAATTAGGGCTCCCCTTAGCAACTAGTTCTAGTGGCCAGGACTTTTGAAGGAGTCATTTTTGTCTGCTTTCCAGCTGCCAGCTCTCCTGAGGATTTTTCGTATTCACTGGAAAGATTTCCATCACAGGGATAGAGGGTGATGTTTCTGCCATCATGGCCCAGGGTCACTGGGTCAAAATCACCCAGAGTAGTTGTTAAACATGTATTCCAGGGGATTGAAACCAGACCAGCTAAATTAGACCTGTGTGTGTGTGTGTGTGTGTGTGTGTGTGTGTGTGTGTGTGTGTGTGTGTGTGTGTTGGGGGGGGCAGTATCTGTTGATCCGCATTTTAAATAAATACCTTGAATGACACTTCTGCCTGCTGAATTTGGAAATGCACTAATTGGAGAGAGACAGAATATTTTGATGGAGAGAAAATTGAGAAATGAGATAAACACTTTCTATTTTTTTAAAAAGCAGATTAATAGCCTAGATTGGCAAGGGGTACATTATTTTAGGCTGTTCCCTCTGGTAAGATGAGTCATTCAGTTTAGGGTGTTTCTCAGACTTTGAGGAAGGGTGGAGTGCTCTTTTCCCCTGGAATTAAAACACAATTGAGGAAGGATGGAGATCTCAGGTGTAGAATTAAGGTGGAACTATTTCCATCAAGTGCACCCTTCTGTATTTAAAAATATAGTTTTTAAAAAATAGGGCTGAAAGTGTTGACAAGGTGGCATAAAAACAGAAATTACCTTCTCAAGTACAGGCATTTCTCAACATTTTTCTTTGTTTCTTGTGTTATATCATGGAAGTGTATCATAAGCAGACCACATTTTTGCATGTGTGTAATGCTGTATTTAGGAGTTCCTTTTCTGAGCGAGTACATCACATGTATTATTGACAAAAACAACAAGATATCACGAAAGAAATGACAAAGTAGTCGACAATATTGCATATGTGGATAGTAGTTTAATTATGAAGAAATTTCTTAGAAATAGACGTAGATTAATTCTGCTCATTTATTAAAGGTCATTCTATAATCTTCTAGACATGAGTACATTTTTAAAACCATATGCAGTACAATTAGTACTTTTATTCAGTATTATATTCAAGAGAATTAAGCAAAATTATCAATCACTCTGTTCCTTAGAATTTTAAAAATTCCTCTGCTCAATTTCCAGTTTTTCTGTTGGCCATTCATTTCTTTGTTAAATGTATTAAGTTGCCAAATTGTTTCAGGCACTGTTTTAGGACCTAGAAATAAATATATATAAGCATGCTGCTTTTATGGAACTTACTTCTTTGTGAATTCAAATCCATGAAACCTTGAATAGTATTCCCAGAGATTTCTAAACAGGCCTCTTCTTACTTAGTATCACCAGAAGAAGAAAGGGGAGTACAAGACTAGTGTAACCAATCGAATATGTGAACTTCTTCAGGCTTTACTGTCCTTTTGCCTCTTAAACATGGCGCTTGGATTAAATTTTTCTCAGAACAATATTGATGCTTTTCTAAAAAAATTTGACTGCCTATACTAATTTTTGCCACTAGATGGCAGACATCTGCATTTGTGTGTCCAATGAGTGAGTTGTTTTGAAAAATCACAATGAGGTTCAAAATGATTCACTCGATATGAAAAATATGTTGTTAGTCTTACATGAGTGAGACGTTGCGGTTGCTGTTCTGTTTCATGAATTCTGTCCTCTCAATGTTACCATTTTTAACTCCCTAGCATCTAGTTTTCAATGTCCTACCTGCTCTGTGTCTTTTCAAATGCAGGACAATCCGTTTTTGAAACCCTTTTTGAAAGTCATGTATATTGCTGAAGTTATTCTATAACAAAGATTCTTTAATGTACTTTTACCAGATTTCTTTTTATATGAAGAAGTTGAAATAGTCTTCTCAAGCTGAGACATAGATAAACGCACTTAGTGGATCTAGAGAGTGAGTTACATTTTCAGGTGCAGCACGAGAACGCAATGTTTCATTTTCTTGTGATAGAAAAAGCAAAGATACTAGATACTCTCTGCCTGATTATTTCACTTGATCTAGCATTGGTTACAGGTGACCAAAGAAAATGAAATTTGAACAGAAGTTCTATCTGGCAAGTCACGTGTATAAATCAAGATTAACATCAGTGTTACAGCACTGAAAGCAGGCCCATATTCTATGATGAAGAGGACCACCTATCCCCTTTTCAGCAAAATATAAGTAACCATAGCATGAATCCCAGGATGTCTTTTAGAAGACTGAGGGCGCTGTATTATATTTTCCAAGTCCAAACCAGCCTAAGATATAGAAAAGTAGTGCCCGCTGACTTTTTACATTTCCGGAAAACCCATACCAATGCTGCCTTTGACTTCCTAAGCAGCTTGGGCAAAATTGTTTTAAGGCAGCCAGAAATGTGTGTTATACAGATTGTGACCAAGTCTCGACCCTAAATACATGTTTATAATCTATAAAGATGGTCACTAGTAAAATAAAGTAATCTGAGCCAAGTTATTCTTGGGATTCAAAGGGTGGAGAAGCCAGATACTTTTGGAGGGATACCAGGAACTTCTTGGTTTAAAGGATTTCACTTGAAGGAGTTCCCTTGTGGCACAGAAGGTTAAGGATCTGACATCATCACCACAGCAGCTCTGGTTGCTGTTGTGGCCCAGGTTTGATCCCTGGCCTAGGAACTTCCATATGCTGTGGACATGGCCAGAGGGGGAAAATAGTTTTCACTTGAGAGATTGAGCTAGAACTTCTGTTCATATTTCATTTTCTTTGGACACCTGTAACCAATGCTAGATCAAGTGTAATACTCAGGCAGAGAGTATCTAGTATCTTTGCTTTTTCTATCACAAGAAAATGAAACATTGCGTTCTCGTGCTGCACCTGAAAATGTAACTCACTCTCTAGACCCACTAAGTGCATTCATCTATGTCTCATATTTAAAGGACAAATGAGGTTTAAGTAGATGGAGATGTAGAGCAGACTCCTTGGGCAAAACCTACCTCACAAATCAAAACTCCTTGCTGTTTTGGTCTTTACCATGAACACTCCATCCCAGAACCGTTGCGTTTACTGCTCTGTGTGAAACACTCTTTAGCCAGAAATCTATACAGCTTGCCTCTGCACTTACTTAAGATCTGTCCTCAAATTTCACCTTCTCAGGCCAGTGTTCTGTAATCACATCACCTGAAACAGCATGGCCCCCTTCCATCTCTCACCATCTCTGTAATCTGTTGTCTTTCTCTTCTGAGCATTTATCACCACCTGACATAATTTTGTTTTTTTGTTTCTTTTTATATAGTCTATTTACTACATTATGAGCTCTCTGAGACCAGGGAATTACTCTTCTATTTTGATTGCTAAATGACCAGTTCCTAGAACATTGGCTGGCCCAGAGTGGGCTCTATCAGACACTCAGGCAGGAATAAATGAATGCTCAATGTCACTTTTATTTTTCTCATTGCAGGAAGGAAAACTGACAAACCTACCCCATATTGTCCTTTCAATCAGGGCCTTTTCTTTTGAACAGTCATATTGAAATCATCACTAATAGGATCATCTACAATGAATTACAGGTTATATACATTAATGATTGTAGACTTGAAGAACAAAGAAATAAACTAGTACATTCAATCACATTTACTTGGGTGTGCTTAGCTTTATTTTTAATAGTGCAATTTTACCATATTTTCCCATTAGAATCAGATGAGAGTGAAGCAACTTATTTTTTTAATTCTATTTTTAGAAGTGCCCTCTGATATAATTATGAACATATGAATTAAAAAGCAAGTAAAGAAATTCTTCTGGTTGTAAAGTAGAAGAGGAAGATGGGTTGGGATTTTCTGAATTTGTGATTCTGTGTCATTCTTTCAGAAATCTTTTGAATGCCTACAATGTGCTGCTGGGCAAAACGTGATATATAATCATGAGTATGTTGGCCCAGGATGTTCTTGACATGCCATCATTTACTTAATTCTCTGTTACTTTGCTAACATGATTTATAGTGGTTCAGTTATTCTGATTCTCTTTAAAATAAGTAAATGTGATACTTTATTCAGTTTTTTCACAACAAAATCTAGGTCTTGAAATATTGCTAAACTACCTGAAGGTGATGTTTCCTGTTTTTCCATCCATCACATCTTTATTAAGCAGATGCTAATGCCAGGATACTGCTCCTTACTGGAGATAGAGTGATGAGGAAAGAAGATAGGGTCTTACCCTCAGAGTTTGCAGTTTGAGTGGATCAACAGATATTTTCTTTCTGTTGAGAAGTAGCTTTAAAAAGTAGGATGATATAATAAACAACTGGTTTGAGGGATGCTGATTTGGGCATAATAATAAGGTCAACATCCATAATACCATAAATTTTGTTCTGATAATGGTTGGGTAGAAGGCACTCCCTGGAGATATAGTTTCTTTCTAACCCAAGCTTCACCAGATCACACAGACACTCTCATATATAAACTGCTTTGACGGGGCACTGGACTTCAGTTGGGCCTGAATTTTTCCCATGTCAGATCTTGAAACTATCTGTGTATGTGAAAACCTTTGACAGTGTGGGCTCTGAATCGAAGCAGAAAATAATACTTGTACAGGTGTGGCTTCAAAGCAGATGTTTAGAAAGTTAGGAAGACATCTTACTAGAATTATATGAAGTGAATGGTCAAAGAGAATTTGGGATTGCATGAGCTTCCCTTAATGATCTCTAAAAGGTAATGAGGGGTGGGATCAAGATGGTGGAGAAATAAGATGTGGCACTCACTTTCTCCCACAAACACATCACAAAAACCCATCTACCTGTAGAAAAGTTTGCACAGAACATCTACCAACGCTGGCAGAAGAACTTAAACCTCCAAAAAGGAAAAGAAATCCTGCACATAAGTGGGTAGAACAAAGGAGCAAAAAAGAGAGAGAGAGGGAGAGAAAAGGAATTGGGACTAGACTAGCACTCCTTAAAGGGAGCTGTGAAAGAGGAAAGGAACCCACATCTTGGGGAGCCTCCTAACTGACTTGGAGATCAGCTGAGATGGAGGGACCTCAAAGCCTCAGAGAAAATTAGCAGCTGGACTGAGGAAGGCAAAGCAGACAGTGAACCACACAGGCAACTGATAGCACAGCCCCTGGACACCACAACTTGAGATGCTCAGGCGGGGTCTGGGTGCTGAGACTCAGGCTCCAAAGGTCATTTTTGGGGAGTAGACTAGGGTTTGTTGTGTGGAGACAGCCTAAGGGGCTAGGGAGTGGTGTACCATGGGCTGGAGAGCAGAACACCACTGCCAAGGGAACCTGGGAAGAGGTCTGGGCCCATAAAAGAGTCAAGGTGCTGTTGTGGGAAAGGGCAAGGGGAGGAGGGGCAGGCCACCATAGTAATATCCTCCTGTGCACATGTGGACTCTTGGAGGGCAGGGCACCTCTGGTGCAGGCTATGGGTGATGGGGTGTCTCTTTCATGAGCTACGGGAGTTGGGGCACCTCTTGCCAGGGCTCTGAGTGGCCAGGCTCCCCTTGGGCTAAGGGCAGCAGAGCACCACCTGGATGGGGTAAGCATGACGGGGTGCATTTTGCATGGTCTGCAGGAAGCAGAGGCAAACCACCAGAGTCATCTTAGACTCCAGAGGGTGGGCGTGGCCCACCACTGTTAGGGGTCCATGAACAAGTCACCACCCTGTGGCCCTGGTCACCTCAGAGTTCAGCACAGAGGAGGGAACTGCAACTGAGCACTGCCTGTTGTTGATCTCACTTCCCTGAGAATGCACAACCCTGCTGCTGCCACTGCCAACTGCTCTGGGCATTGTCTACACCTGCGTAAGGGTCACTGCCACTTCCCAGGGCCCTGAAACTAGGAGCAGCCTGCACCACCACCCTAGGTCCTTGTCACTGTCAAGGACCCAAAAACCAGACACTGGCTACTAGCCCTGCCCATTGCCTCCACCTCCCTGGAAGCGTGCCCAGCACCCTATCAAGGGGATAATAGCCTGCATACAGGCTGAGGAGAGAGACAACAAGCATCCAAACTAAAAGCAGCCCTCACACCAAAAATAAATAGTAGGCCCACACAAAATACCCAGGAGCACTGTCACATATAAATAGCTCTCCAAGACTACAGTAGTTGTTTTCACTAAACTCACAGAATAACAAAATATAGGCAAAATGAAGAAGCTCAGGAACCAGGACATAGTGAAAATACTGAAGGAATTAAGAGCAGATATGAACAGAAATACAGATTACTTTAGAAAAGAACTAGAAAATATAAGGAGGAACCAAGAAAAGTTACAAAATTCATTTGCAGAGACACAAGCTGGGTTAAAGGTACTGAAGAACAGAATGAATAATGCAGAGGAATGAATTAGTGACTTGGAAAATAGAGTAATGGAAATCACCCAATCAGGACAGCAGACAGAAAACCAAAAGAAAAACATGAAAGCAATATAAGAGATCTATGGGATAATATAAAGCAGGCCAATCTATGCATAATGGGGATTCCAGAAGGAAAAGAAAAATAAAAGGAGATTGAAAATTTATTTGAAGAAGTTACGGCTGAAAAAATTCCAAATCTAAAGGAAACAGATAAAGAGAGGATTCTAAAGGCAGCAAGAGAAAAACAAAGAGTTAATTATAAGGGAACCCACCATAAGGCTAGCAGCAGATTTCTCTCCAGAAACACTGCAGGCCGGAAGAGAGTGGAAGATACATTCAAAGTTCTAAAAGGGAAAAATTCTCAGCCTAGAACACTCTACCCAGCAAGAATGTCATTTAAAATAGAAGGAGCAATAAATAATTTCTCCAACAACAAAAACTAAAAGAGTACAACAATACTAAACCCATTCTAAAAGAAATACTAGAAGTGCTCATCTAAATAAAAAAGAAGCAAGAAGAAATAGGATGGAGGAAATAACAGTGGGAAAGCAGTCACTTAAATAAGCCAGTATCCAGATCTAAAAGGGAAAAAAAAAAACTATTGTAAAAGCAATGATAAGAAGAAATAGGATGGAGGAAATAACAGTGGGAAAGCAGTCACTTAAATAAGCCAGTATCCAGATCTAAAAGGGGAAAAAAGCTATTGTAAAAGCGATGATAAGCACAAGGAGCGGCAAAAGGATAAACATGAAGATGTTAAAAAGGACTTCAAAATCATCAAATATGGGTGAGGAAAGTAAGAAAATCTAGACTCTTTTTTTTTTTCTAGACTATGACTGAGCCTATATGACTATCAGGCTTAAAGCAAGCAGATAGAGGAAGGGGTTAACATACCTGAGAAACAGGGCAACCACAAATCAAAATCAAAAAGTACATTCACAAAAACTAAAAAGGACACAAGCATAAATAAAAGGAAATCATCCAAACAAAAAAAGAAAGGAACAAAGGAGAAACATAGAATCAACTGGAAAACAAGGTTTAAAATCACAATAAATACATATTTATCAATAATTACCTTCAATGTCAATGGACTGACTGTTCCAATCAAAAGACAATAGACATAGAGTTTAAGACTGGATAAAAAACAAGATCTTGCAATATGCTGCCTACAAGAGACTTGCCTTAAGGCAAAGGGCACATATAAATTGAAAGTGAGGGGATGGAAAAAGATATTTCATGAAAATGGAAAAGACAGGAAAGCAGGAGTTGCAATACCCATATCAGAAAAAATAGATTTTAAAACGAAGGCCATAAAGAAAGTCAAAGAAGGACCTTATTTAATGATAAAAGGATCCATTCAAGAAGAAGATATTTTACTTATCAATATACATGCCCCTAATATAGGATACTCAAACACATACAACAAATAATAATAGACATAAAAGGAGTAATTGATAGGAATACAGTAATAGAAGACTTTGACACTCCACTCACATCAATGGACAGATCCCCTATAAAGAAAATCAGTAAGCCAACAGAGATCCTAAATGACACAATATAAAAGTTAGACTTTATTGACATTTCCAGGACATTACATCCAAGAAAATCAGAATATACATTCTTTTCATATGCACATGAAACATTCTCAAGGATTGACCACATACTAAGATACAAAACTAAACTCAAATTTAAATAGAAATTATTTCAAGTATATTCTCTGACCACAGTGACATGAAACTAGAAATCAATAACACAAAAAGAAATGAGAAAAAAACTTACTACATGGAGACTAAACAACATGCAACTAAAAAACCAGTAGGTCAACAAGGATAACAAAAGGGAAATTTAAAAATACCTCAAGACAAATGGTAATGAAGATACAACCATTCACAATTCTGGGATGCTGCAGAAGCAGTTCTTAGAGGGAAGTTCATACTGATACAGGCCTTCCTTGAAAAAGAAGAAAAATCTCAAATCAACAACTTACCCTATAACTAAAAGAATCAGAAAAATAAGAACAATCAAAACCTAAAGTCAGCAGAAGGTAGGAAATCATAAAGATCAGAAAAGATCTGATCTTTAAGGTAGGAAATCATAAAGATCAGAAAAGATCTGATCCATAAAATAGAGATTCAAAAAACAGTAGAAAAGGTAGGAAATCATAAAGATCAGAAAAGATCTGATCCATAAAATAGAGATTCAAAAAACAGTAGAAAAAAGTCAGTAAAACCAAGTGCTGGTTCTTTGAAAGGGTAGACAAAATTGACAAACTTGTGGCCAGACTCACCAGGAAAAGGAGATAAAGAACTCAAAATAAGAAATGAAAAAGGAGAAATCTCAGTGTATACTGCAGAAATACAAAAAAACATAAGAGGATACTATGAGCAATTGTATGCCAACAAATTTGACAGCCTAGAAGAACTGGGCAACTTTCTAGAGACTGATATAGCCTGCCAAATCTGAATCAAGAAGAAATAGATCAACTGAATAGACCGATCACTAGAAATGAAATTGAATATGTAATAAAAACACTCCCTACAAACAAAAGTCCAGGAACAGATGGCTTCACAGGTGAATTCTACCAAACATAGAAAGAACTTATACCCATCCTTCTTAAACTCTTCCAAAAGATTGAAGAAGGAATACTCCCAAAGACATTCTATGAAGCCACCATCACCCTAATAGCAAAACAGGACAAAGATACTACCAAAAAAGAAAATTATAGGCCAGTATCTTTGATAAATATAGACACAAAAATTCTCAACAAAATTTTAGCCAAACGAATTCAACAATATATAAGAAGGATCATACATCATGACCAAGCAGGATTCATCTAAGTTCACAAGATGGTTCAACATGTGCAAATCAATCAACATCATACACCACATTAAAAAAGTAAAAAAAAACACATGATCATTTCAATAGATGCAGAAAAAGCATTTTACAAAGTCCAACATCCTTTCCTGATAAAAACTCCTACCAAAATGTGTATAGAGGGAACATATCTCAACATAATAAAAGCCATTTATGACGAAACCACAGCCAATATAATACTCAATGGAGAAAAGCCTTCCTGCTAAAATTTGGAAAAGACAAGAATGCCTACTCTCACCACTTTTATTCAACATAGTATTGGAAATCCTAGCCACAGCAATCAGACAAACAAAACAAAAGGTATCCAAATTGGAAGAAAAGAGGTAAATTTATCACTCCATGCAGATGACATGATACTATATATAGAAAACCCTAAGGACTGCACACAAAAACTACTCCAACTGATCAATGAATTCAGCAAAGTAGCAGGATAAAAAATTAACATTCAGAAATCAGTTGCATTTCTATACCCTAACAATGAAATATTAGTAAAGGAATATAAAAATACAATGCCTTTTAAAATTGCACCACAAAATTCAATTACCTGGGAATACACCTGACCAAGGAGGTGAAAGACTTATATGCTAAGAACTATAAAACACTAATCAAGGAAATTAAAGAGGATGTGAAGAAATATAACGATATTCCATGCTCCTGGATTGGAAGACTTAATTGTTAAAATGGCCATATTACCCAAAGCAATCTACAGATTCAATGCAATCCTTGTCAAATTTCCCATGACATTTTTCACAAAACTAGAACAATCTAAAAATTTATATAAAACAATAAAAGACCCACAATTGCCAAAGCAATCCTGAGAAACAGAAACCAAGCAGGAGGCATAACTCTCCCAGACTTCAGACAATATTACAAAGCTACACTAATCCTAAATGTCCATCGACAGATGATTGGATTCGGAAGAAGTGGTATATATACACAATGGAATACTACTCAGCCATAAGAAAGAATGACATCATGCCATTTGTAGCAACATGGATGGAACTAGAGAATCTCATAATGAGTGAAATGAGCCAGAAAGACAAAGACAGATACCATATGATATCACTTATAACTGGAATCTAATATCCAGCACAAATGAACATCTCCTCAGGAAAAAAAATCATGGACTTGGAGAAGAGACTTGTGGCTGCCTGATGGGAGGGGGAGGGAGTGGGAGGGATCGGGAGCTTGGGCTTATCAGACACAACTTAGAATAGATTTACAAGGAGATCCTGCTGAATAGCATTGAGAACTATGTCTAGATACTCATGTTGCAACAGAAGAAATGGTGGGGGAAAAAATGTAATTGTAATGTATACATGTAAGGATAACCTGACCCCTTTGCTGTACAGTGGGAAAATAAAAAAATAAAAAAAAAATAAAATAAATAAATAAATAAATAAAAATAAAAAAAAACAAAGCTACACTAATCAAGACAGTGTGGTACTGGTACAAAAATAGACATACAGACCAATGGACCAGAATAAAGAATACAGAAATAAACGCAGATACCTATGGTCAATTAATCTTTCACAAAGGAGGCAAGAGTATAAAATGGGAAAAAGTTTCTTCAGCAAGTGGTGCTGGGAAAACTGGACAGCAGCATGTAAATCAATAAAACTGGAACACACCCTCAACTCACACACACAAAAACTCACAGTGGCTTAAAGATAAGACAAGACACCATAAAATTCCTCAAAGAGAACATAGGCAAAACATTCACTGACATCAAATGTACAACTTTTTTATTAGGTCATTCTCTCAGCAATTGAAATAAAAACAAAAATTTACTAATGGGACCTAATCTAACTTACAAGCTTTTGCATAGAAAAGGAAACCATAAAAAAAAAAAAAGAGTGAACCCATGGAATGGGAGAAAATCGTTTCAAATGATCCAACTGATGAGGGCTTAAACTCCAAAGTATACAAACAACTCGTACAACTCAATAGCAAAAAACCAGACAACCCAATTAAAAAATTGGCAGAAGACCTGAATAGACATTTCTCCAAAGAAGACATAAGGATGGCCAACAGGCACATGAAAAAATGTACAGCATCACTAATTATTAGAGCATAATAATCAAAACTACAGTGAGGTACCACTTCACACCAGTCAGAATGGCTATCATTAGTAAGTTTACAAATAACAAATGCTGGTGATGGTGTGGAGAAAAGGGAACCATCCTGCACTGTTACTGGGAATGTAAATTGGTACAACCACTATAGAAAACAGTATGGAGCCATCTCAGAAAATTAAATGTAGAACAACCATATGATCCAGCAGCCTCACTCCTGAGCATCTAACCAGACAAAACTTTCATTGAAAAATATACATGCACCTGTATGTTCATTGCAGCACTATTCACAATAGCCAAGACATGGAAACAATGTAAATGTCCATTGACAGCTGAATGGATTAAGATGTGGTCCATATACACAAGGGAATACTACTCAGCCACAAAAATAACAAGGTAATGCTATTTGCTGCAACATGGATGGAACTACAGCTTCTCCTATTGAGTGAAGTAAGTAAAAAAGAGAAAGACATATGATGTGATACCACTTATATGTGGAATCTAATATATGACATGAATGAATCTATCTGCAGAAAGGAAACAAACTCATGAAAATGGAGAACAGATTTGTGGTTGCCAAGGGGGAGGGGGACAGACTGGGGTGAACTGGGAATTTGGGGTTAGTAGAAGCAAATCATTGCATTTGGAGTGGATAAGCAATGAGACCCCGTTGTACATAGCACAGGGAACTATATCCAATCACTTGTGATGGAACATGATGGAGGATAATGTAAGAAAAAGATTGTGTATATATGTATGACTGGGTCATTTTTCTGTACAGCAGAAATTGACATGCTAATGTAAATCAACTGTAGTAAAATTTTTTTAAAAAATAAAAGGTAAGGAGATACTTGGGATTGGCATCAAGGAATTCACTGAATAGAAAATGGCTTGTTAAAATAAAAATCAGTGATCTAGAGATGAGAGCCTGTTTGATTTGAGGATATCTACTTTCCTTATCTAATAATTTAAAGAACCTTTCATTGTATGGTATTCGATGTCTGATATTAACCTTAAAAATTTCTTTATAAAATATGGCAATTTAGAAAGTCAGAAACCATTGTATTCTCTTAAGGATTTGTGCCCTCTAAAAATTCATTTTCACTCCATTTGGGGTGATAGCATCCTAGAGAATGCATCCTTTGAGCATTTACCCGGGTAATATTAAGGCAGAAGTGACTCCACCACCACCCCTTTGTTTCTACTGCCCCACAAGCTGTGCAGTGTTGACAAGATTCCTTCTCAGCTCCTTCCTCCATTGCCAGCTCTGTGTTGGAATCCTCTAGCCCTTCAGGACTGGTTCCTGATCACCTGCTGCCCCTAGAGAAGGATTTCTGTGAAAATGTCTATAGGGCAGTCCCTTAATACTTGGTTTCTGAGCAATAAAAAAAAAAAGATCACTCTTTTTTTTTCTGAGGCAAAATAAGATGATCCAAGCACAATTTCATTCATCTTCCTGCTTGTTACTGCTTTCTTCAGCCCCATGGGCTCAGGGAGTCCACAAAGCTGGCTATGTTCTGGCTGGCACATCTTCCTGTTTGCACCACTCAAGTGCAGTTGAGATAAAGGGCTGCCTGGACACATCCACCCAGTTGTGTTTTTTAGTATGATTTATACAGTTAGGGTTAGGGTTACAAATGTTTTCTTGGGTGGTTTTAAATCATACAGATGATATCAGAATAATATAAACCCAAGAGGGAACTGTTTGTGGAAAAGAAACCAGGATTCTTGACAAAAAGAACTTGAATTTTAGGCTCTCCAAGGCCCTTGTTAGTGGAGCTTCCATGGTGTTTTATAAGCAGCGCCTCCCCCCATTACTCTTAGGAACAGGTGGTGTCTAGAGCTAAATGTGTTTGCGTCTGAATGTCGAGGCACAGGCATACCTCATCATTGCTATGCTCTTTGTTTCATCTAATCCTTTGCTTGCTTTCTATTCACAATTAATTTTGTATTGAACACACATGCTTTGATGACAGTTAAATACTTGTCTTTGACATGATGACAAGAATAATTCTGCAGTGAATCACACAAGTGGCCTACCTTTTTGAAAAGGTGTCAATCCCTTCTTCACTTTGCTTTCCATAAACCTGAGTGATTTGAATATTCATTTTGGTTGCATCTATCTAAGGCAAGTGTTTACAACAGTTTGATGTTATTTGGGACAAACTGTCTTCCATCCTGTCCCATTGGCTTGTGCTATGTGATATTACAGAAACCTCAGCTCTACTTGATGTTTGCTCCAAAGCCAGCAGAAAAAATCTGGAACAGAACAAAATATTTGATATCACATAACAGACATTTTGAGAAACTGGACTAGCATAGAGAGTATGCTTAATTTCATATAGTTCCTTAAATTCAATCCAGCTAAGATTAAGGAGGATTAATTCAATGTACAGAGTAGAAATTGAATGTGTATTTTATTTTGTGATTAGTTTCTTGGGAGCGCCTGTCCTTATGGAACAATGGCTCTTAGTGGAAATACAGCTAGGTTCTAGGAAACCACAGTCTGAGCCTTTCTAGAGGATGATTTCCTGACAGTCATATAAATATTAATATTTTCAAAATACTGTGTGCTTACCCTGTGTTAGAACAGTGCTAAATATTTCCTTGGTAATATTTCATTTCATCCTTAAAACAGTGTGCAATATAGTTACTATCTCTGTTTAATAGATGGGTGTAGTTATCCACAGGTAGTTAAGTAAATGTCCAAATCAGATTTCAAACAAACGAGTGTTTGTGGTTCTGGTTAAAGATGTTTGTGATCTCCAGACTAAAAAATGAGTCTCATAGACTGATCAGAGAAAAAGTTATCTTTTTATAGAAGATGCTTTTTATATTCCTTTCTGTGTGTCACAATAATAGCTCATTAAATTAAAAAAATTAAGGCCAGAATAAAAATAGGAAAAGTTAGGAAATAAAAGTAACTGGAAGAAAAAATAAAGTTGGAAACAAGAGACCCAAATTTGGAAAGGGAAAAATTTAATATATCTGAAAATGTAATTATTTAGTTGCATTGCTATGACATACCCATGATAATAAATTTTTATTAGCAGTGAAGCTAGAATAAGAAAGGCTAGTAACTGCTTAAGCAGCAGCTAGTGAGGAAAAAATTTTTTTGGAGTTAGACTTATAACCAAATTCCAATAATGTCATTTTATTCCTCTAAGTAGGATCATCCAGGGCTTTGAATATAGTGTTCTCTATGCAACTTGGAAACTGATCAGTGGTCTTATGTAAATAATGTATAACTGATATAAAAGATGACAAGTAGAATTCCTAAATTTCTATATATGGTATAGATTTTCCAACTAGATAAAAATTGAGGGAAGAAGAGCAAACTGTTCAAATATGAACATGTGCTGGTGGGACGCTGCCATTGTGCTCAGCTTCCCTGATTATCAGCTTTTGATTATCAGCTCTTCAGGAACAGAATTAAGTATTGTGGGAAAACCAAACTCGATTTGAATTTCAAAATCAATTTTAATAATATCTTAGAAGCCATACTTCATATGATCGTTGATCAAAGATTTTTTTAAATTAAATGATAGTTTAATTTTGAGGAATAATCTTTGTAAAATTCCGTCACTAAGTTCCCCTAAAATTTAGATTCAAATAGGTGACGTCATGTTATCAGTACGGAAAATAACTATTAATGTATGTCTTAAATTAGAAGGATATTTCCCTTTCTTACACCACAGAGGACTATGTCCAGTCTCTTGGGATAGAACATGATGGAAAATGGTATGGCTGGGTCACTTTGCAGTACAGCAGAAATTGACACAACCCTGTAAATCAACTATAATAATAATAATAAAAAAAACAGAAGACTTGGTCTATAGGATAGTACTCTCTGGGATGAGGAGTAGAAACTCTGACAGGCATTTCATTCACTTTCTACTGAATGTTGTTTGAAGGGTACCTTGTTCAGCAATGTGAACTAGAATGAAATATACTGGTATCTTCTTTCCAATGAAGACATAGCAGCTTACACTAATGACTGTGAGTTATCAGTAGTGGTGTAAACTGTGTTCTTTTTTGTTGCCAGATAATATTTTTCTTCTCTTCAGAAAATTATTTAATAGATTGATAATTTGTAAATCAAGAGAAGGAGGAAAAGTTTAAGGTACATTGACAAGGATGGAGATGGGAAAATCAGTAGGAAGGAAAGTGGTTGCCAAAATTGCATCTCAAGCTCATGGATAAAAGGTATTGAACAAGGGGATAAATTATAACTTTGTGAGACTTTGGAGTGATGGATTATAGGATGAAAAAAAAAGGCCCAAAAAGGATAGAAACCCATGATATCAGAGGCTACCTGATAGCAGACTGAAGAGGTGATTTTGCAGTCACCCTTACCATCTGCTACTGAGGTTAGGGAAAGGAGATACATGTTAACATTTCATTGTCCTCCTCTGATGTGAAGAAAACAGTTTCATCTGTCAATATGCGTTGCTCACACATGCTGTTTTCAAAAGAAAAAAAAAACCCTGTGTATGGAGAAAATTTTATGAAATCAACTTCACAGATTTCATGATCAACTAAAGAATAGGACAAGTGGTTTGTGCTTCTGAGTAACTTTGCTTGTTCCGCTTGGCTCTTTAAAGAAAAGAAAAAGAATTATTCCTGCATGCCCTTCTGAATTGCCACATCCTACTAGCCAGGCACCATGTCTTTTGTTTTAGGAGATTGCCACAGAAGCTGACAACAGGTTAACTCCATAATGGACAACAAATTATAAGGGCATGCTGGTATGTTTATTATTCCTAGACACTCATTATAAATTATGTTTTAAGCCAGCATGTGTGATTGGAAAATTAAGTAAAGTTAATGTTTTAATTTTGGCTTCTTTTCATGACTTTACACATAATATGTATATCCCCTAGAATGTAATTTGGTATAAGAAATGACTTCTGACTTCCCAGAGACATCTGTGTCAGATATTACAAATTTTAAATTTTAGAAGTTGACAAAGGACTTATTTTATTAATTTTGAGTTCCATAAGTTTCCTTCTAAAGATAAATTGAAAAATAGCACAAATCTTTAACCCTAGGCACATGAATGCAATGAAGGGGAAAAAAGTAATCCAGGTCATGATTTTTGTTATAAATATTTGACAGCAGATAACCAATTATAAGATTCATTTTTCTTTTTCAACAGATTTTTAGTTTACCATTATCAAATATTTGCTTCTGAGTTAAAACCTACGCAAGATAGTGTGCCAGTACACTTTTTTTAAATTAAAGAACAGTTGATTTACAATGTTTCTTCAATTTCTGTTGTACAGGAAAGTGACCCAGTCACACACAGTTCCCTGTGCTGTACAGTAGAGCCCCCACCCACCCACACTGCCCATCCATTGCAAATGTTAGTTTACATCCACCAACCCAATTCCCCATCCATCACACTCCCTTCCGCCTCTCCCTGGCAACCACAAGTCTGCTGTCCAAAACCATGATCTGTTTCTATTTTGTAGATAGGATCATCTGTGACATATATTAGATTCTACATGTAAGTGATATTATATGGCATTTCTCTTTCTTTTGACTTACTTCACCTAGTATGAGAATCTCTAGTTCTATCCATGCTGCTGCAGATGGCATTATTTTATCCTTTGTTATGGCTGAGTAGTTTTTATTGTATATACATACTACATCTTCATCTTTTTTTTTTTTTTTTTTTTTTTTTTAGGGCCGCACACCTGTGGCATATGGAAGTTCTCAGGCAAGGGGCCGTCAAATTGGAGCTACAGCTGCTGGTCTACGCCACAGCCACAGCAATACAGGATCCAAGCTGTGTCTGCAACCTACACCACAGTTCATGGCAATGCCAGATCCCTGACCCACCAAGCAAGGCCAGGGATTGAAACTTTGTCCTCATGGATACTAGTCAGATTCATTTCTGCTGCACCACAAGCACTCCCCATACTACATCTTCTTAATCCATTCATCTGTCAGTGGATATTTAGGTTGTTTCCACATCTTGGCTATTGTAACTAGTACTGTGATGAACATAGGGGTGCTAGTATCTTTTTGAAGAAATAAACTTATCACCGTTTGCAGATGACATGATACTATACTTGGAAAACCCTAAAGACACTACCAGAAAGCTATTAGAACTCATCAATGAATTTGGCAAAGTTGCAGGACACAAAATTAATACACAGAAATCCTCAAGTGTTACACGCTGTCCCACTGCAGTACCAATATCAACATAATTTCTCCCTGAGAAACCCTGAGGGAAAAAGGTAAAATACTGAAACTTTCAGTTTCTTCATTTAAAGCAAACAGATTCTACCTACTTTGCACACTACAAATTGGGTAAATGTCATTAAACATATTTTCCATTATGCACATAGATTTTCTTGTTCACCATTTTATCACTAGTGGCTAGTACAAAATAACTGTTCATTTTGTTTGGCTTTCTTGTAGTGTTTTTTCAACATTTACAAGAAATCCATTAAAGCACTCCTTTATGCATTTATTTATTAACATTTACTGGAAGATGTACATTACTATTGAATTTAATAAGCAATTAATAATGACCAAATCCACGCTAGAGTGGTGTAGATGCAATTTCTTGAAAAACAACAAAAAATATACATATGATCATAATAAAATACTGCAAAGTTCTGACGTTTATTTAATTATTCTTTCCAAAATTAAATTTAGGCTAGTTTTACAATCTAGTGAGTCCTTTGGATGGTTGGTTTCTTCATTGCAGCTTCATAGCACCCTCGTGCAGTCATTCTTGGTGTCTACAGATTCTAGTCTAAGGGTCCTTGTGTTGCTTATCTCTGTATGTTAGATGTCTATCTGACTTATGATTTTGAAGGCTGAAACATCTTTCTTCTTTCTCTAATCCATAGTATTTTGCCTCAGTTAATTTTTCTTGATGACTCTAGATGTCCAACTCTCTCAATCTCAAAAGGATTCTTGTAAATATAGTCTACTTAGTAACATCAAACACATTTTAACTGTGAGCTCCCACACAACTTTTTCATATGGATTAACTTTTTTGGAAGAGTCAGGATGGAAATGTTATGCTTTTAATATTTTTAACCATGTGAAGATATAATTTGTCTTGACATTTGGATTTTTCTTTGTTTGTAACAACATATAAGTTGGATTTAAGATTTGATGCCAGGAAATCACAAGAGAAGACTATATAAGGGTTTAGTTAATGTATCTTTTATTTTTAAAGATGATAGTTTACCAAAGGATCAGACTGTATATAATTAAAGTTTTCAGATGTAAGGAGTCTATAATCCATATTGTTTATATAGTTTAGCATTCAATAAATTAAATAAACTGTTAATAATGCCCACATGTAACCATTAGGATGCAAATGAGGAGCAATTTACTATAATAAAAAGGTCAAAATTGAAATAACTCCAGCCTTCTCACTCTGCCTTGCATCCTTTTCCCTGGTCTAATTTTACAACACTTGAATTAGGCAATTGTTACCTTAAACAAGCTCCACCAGTGTGATGCCAGTGTATAGCAGTTGTATTTATATCTTTCTCCCATTGCCCTTCTTGTCATCTCAGTGGCTCTGATCATTTCCCTGCCCCTGTATGAAAATTCAACAGTCCAGGGGCTTTCTGGTCCTCCTGTCATACACAGGGACTGAACTTAGTAATTAGGCTACACACTCCATCTTTTGGTCAAAAGTCTAACATGGCTTGAGAGAAGGTCTTGGAAGGTCTTCTCTTCACTCTCAGGAGCATGGCTTTTTAGTCAAAGGGAAGTCAGAGGAAGAGGGTCATTTTTGGAGACTTGAGCTCTCTTGCAAAGAGAGAGGGTTAAGGGTTCTGCTTCATTGCTCCAAAGTACTGTTTGCTTACCTCTAACACTTAGCTATTATCACGCTTTATGGATACCAACTGTTTCCCCTCTTGAAAGACAGCACTTAGTGTTTTCTGCATCTGTGCTTTCCCAATACCTCATAATAGGCACCAGAGGACGTATGCTGGGTGAACAAACTCATAACTGGAATTCTCAAAGCTCTTGTGGAGCTTTTAAGAAATTCAGATGCTCTGACTATACCTGGGAGATTTGATTCAATAGATTTTTTTGTTTCATAGAGAGTCTTAACTTACAGCAGAGTTGAAAGCCAGTGAGCTGCATGTTTAAGTTTTCATAAACTTAATAGTGCCAACACACTTTAAGGGATATTTACACTTTTAACCTAAAAATGAGTTTTAGAATAAGAAATCTTATGAGGTTTGTCCAGTTTTTCCTCATTCTGAGTAAGATCACTAAAAATACTCTTGTATCTTTTAAGACTGACAAGTAAGTATTGATTTCAGTATAAATCCTCTGGGATAGCTATGCCCGCTTTCCCACTTATTCTGTTTTATGCAAATGGTCAAAGTTTAAATGTATCTCTGACCTCAACATATCTTTATTTTTTTAAGAAAGAAGCTCTTATAGATAACTATGATATTAAAACATTGTACCATCAGGACACCATGATGCAAATAGTCTCCCCTTCTCATATTGACATGTAGGTCTATTGGCGCTTTGATAATTTTATCTCTTATGAATTATTCTACTCTAAAAAAAAAAGGATTCATGTTTTTAATGGTGAAAAAGATGAAAGAGTCTATAGGAAATTTATATAACCTCCAAAATAGATGGTGTATAGATAGAGTTAGTTTTTATTTTAAAAGGAAATGGATAATATAGGATTCAGATTTACTGATTTGCTTAGATTACACCAAATTTCTTTAATAATTCAACAAATATTTACTGTGAATATGTAAGGCCTACTCTACATTTGGTTGTCATAAAATGGTAGGATTATGCTGTATGTTTAGGATGCTTGTTAAAACAAATTCTTCCTGATTTTACTACTTTAAAATTTTCAGGTTTAGTAAGCAGTTATCTTGGAAATAGAATATCATTAATGATAAGTAATAGGCTTATTTATGCTTTTCATTTTCTGACTCCCTTATATGAAATGCCATAATGTTTTAAGTTCTTTAAGGGTTCATTGACCTTTTCATTAGAGTAAAATGACTTGGGATGGATACATTTGCATTCAGTTTTATAAGCTTAACTGTCTTTCAGGTAATAAATATTTATCATTTAATTATATTTAAATATTAACCTATCCTTTTAAGATACCTTATAAATAATGTTAATTTTAAAAATTATACTGCTGCTTTGCTTTCGTATGTTTTAAATGTGTGACTTGCTATTTATAAAATATTTCTTTGCTCTCCAAAGATATTAATTGAGCTATCATTCTTGATTTGACCTCCAAAATGTAGTTTAGGAAATATTTAGTGTTCTTAACCTTTTACTGAGAAATTCCAACCATCAGTGTGAGAGTTACACTGTGGAATGCTTCACCTCTAATACTGTCTTTATCTCTCCATTTCTCTATATTAGGCTAGTTTTACAATCTCCAGTCTTCATTGCCAAACCACAGCATACTGATGCCAGATTTTTTATTGGATGAACAAGTATGCTTAATTTTTTTTTAGCATGTGACCAATTCAGGTTGTAATTTATATAACAATGTGAAATGTGCAAAATACAATGATTGTAACACATGTAGATGTAATTATACTTTGTAGAAGACATGTTGTCACTGTTAAGTTATAGCACAGATAACATTCAGAAAAATGCGGGACATGTAACACCTTAGCCAAGAGATAATAAATGAGGCAAGAAACAGCTTACCTATTATGGCAAAAAAAAAAAAGGGGGAGTTTATCTTTCTTTTATATCTTACAAAATGTTTAATATAAAAATAAGCAATGATCTCAATAATACTACCATAAGGAAGCTTGGGATTATAATATTTGGACATAGACTACATTTTTTCTGTTGCAGATTTCAGCTGAAGGCTGAGATTTTACTTTGTGCGGTAATTTCATGTTTTAGACCCTGTAAATCCTGAGACGGTGTCTTGCCCAGTGCATGTATTTACAGAGTTTCTGGGAAGTCAGTAAATAGTCTTTTGTTTCTTTTTTTTTTTTTTTCTATTTTACTTTGTTTCTTCAGAATAAGCATTGGAAAAATATGGATTGTGGTTATATTATGTTGAGCTCCACATTTTTATTTTTAAAAGATAGTTTCATGCAGTTGAGATGGTGAAGTTTTAAATAACTTGTTTATGAAACAGTTTGATAGAAATAAAAACCCAGTTAACACATGAAAGCTGTGATCCCACAGAACCAGTCACTGGAGACCATTTTACAGTTGAGAAAATGTGTGATTTCAAAGGATGGGGCAGAGGATCAGATATTCTGGGTTCCAGTTCTGTTTGATCTTGGCCAAGTTTCATAACTTTTGTTTGATCCTTGGTTTTCTTATTTGTAAAGTGGAGATAGTAATATCCATCTCAGAGGTCTGTAGCAAGGACAGAGGAAGTAAAAACATGTTAGTGTTACCTTCCTGTATCTAAGGAATTCTTGGGGAATTAATTACAATTCCAAAAAAACTTTATTTCTTCTTCGTTTTATCTTGGTCTTTTTAGGACACGCATTAAAAAACATGTACAGCAGGTGTGCAGTGTTGATCTTCATATTTTTGCATTTAAAAGGAAATCATATGCAATTATGAAGTTAAACTTCTCATGATGATGATAATGTGTTTATGGAACACCTTGACTGGAATAAAAACTCTCTACCACACACGCTCAAAGACCACCTGGATTCCATTTACCCAAAGGTATCCATTAACTACTTAGCTTGCGTCTAGCACAGCATGGTGGAGGAGGATGGGGAGTGGGGATGAAGAAAAATACACTATCAGGTTACAGCTTCGGAGCAGTATTTGGGGTGAAACAATGAAGATAATAATCACGAGATATAATTAAATCATGAGATATAATAAATATCATGAGGTATAACAATCATGCAATATAATAAATATATGTATGGGATTTTATTCTAAAAACATGTCACAAAAATTTACAGTCAGAAACTATTATGAGGTAGGATTAATAAATTAGTGAATTTTTAAATGCTTCAATCAGAGTGACTGGTACAGAGTAGAAGCCCAGTAGGTAGTAGGTTTGTGTTTACTTGTGTATGTCATTATCATATGTTTTTCCTAAGATACAGAAAAACATGCAAGAAGAAAGCTGTAAAACTTTAGGCCAAATGCCTGTTCCTTCGTGACACTGTATTGAATATCCGGAGACTATTAACCTGTTTCTCCACTGTGCTTCCCTAGAGCCCAGTCATACCAATAGCAAAGCTCCTTACAACAGAAATGGGAATTAATAGTGTGTCCTCCTGGGAAGACCAGGTATCCTCAAGGGAGTCACCTGGTCCCCTGTTCCTAACACAAGACTTGGAACCTAAGATTTTGTTCATGAATATTTGCTGCATTAAATAATGGGGTTTGAGCTGAGCAAAGAAAGAAATATTAGACTTGCATTTACGGCAGGGCATGAAGTTGCAGGGTGGCGAGGTCACTGCAAGAATGGGGACAATCTTTAAAGATGTGGAGCTTGAAATGAACATGTCATTTTATTCATTCATTCAACAAACACCTATTAAGCAGCTCTTTTCTGCCAAAGTCTTAAATAAAAGCAGATATGGCCTCTTCCATTGGAACTTACAGACCAGTGGGAGAGATCAGCATTAATCAAACAATAAGAGTAAGTACACATTTATAACTGTGATAAATTCCACAAAGGAGAGGAACATGGCTCTCTAAGACAGAATTTGACCTCATCTGAGAGGACAGAGTGTATGTGCAGTTGGGTGATAAGAGAAGAGGTAGGATTCCTACCAAAGGAATCACATTGCAGACACCACCTGATGGCCTAAGAAAAGACATAGAGAACAGGCTTGTGGTTGCCCAGGGGGAAGGGGGAGGGAGCAGGATGGACAGGGACTTTGGGGTTGGTAGATGCAAGCTATTACTTTTAGAATGGATAAGCATTGAGGTCCTACTGTACAGCACAGGGAACTATATCAAGTCTCTTGGGATAAACATGATGGAAAATAATATCAGTAAAGGAATGTATATCTATGTATGACTGGGTCATTATGCTGTACAGCAGAAATTGGCAGAACACCATAAATAACTATAATTTAAAAAAAAATGCTATGGGGCTGGCCCAAGAGGATTGATGGGGAGAGGGTTGTAGGTTCTTAGCCTGAAGAAGGCAGTGGGCCCTTATTGGCCACGGTAGGGAGCCAAACTTCAAAGAATAGTCCAAACCTTTGAGAAACCCTATGTCTTAAATGAGCAGTGAAGGGGTGGCAGAAATCATCAGACTTTCATTTTAGCATTTTGAAAAGCAGACTCCAGCTGTGAAGGGATACTTCCACAGAGCAGGGCCAGAGTGGATTAGAGTTTATGTTTCTAAGGGGCTGGCGCAGTCCTTGGATGCATGGACACCAGTGTGAGAGCTAGAGACAGAGTAGATGGATACTGGGACAAAGAAGAATGAATAACTTCATTACACGTGATTTAGGGGTACTAAGAATCAAGGTTGAACAGGGAATATTAGGACCAGGTACTCAGTGACACAGCCTTAGGTCCAAGAGATCAGACCCAATTGAAATGCTCTTTCACATCTCCGCCTTTACCCATGTTTCCCCCTTAATCCTTCACTCAATTATTTATTCAGTAAATCATTTATTTAGTCTTCACTCAAATGTTTATTGAGTGCCTACTCTGTGTCAAACACAATGCAACAGACCCTTGCTAACCTTAGTTTCCTTGCTTCTGTCTCTCAGTTTATCATATTTCTTTTTTTTCTTTTCTTTTTTTTTTTTTGTTGTTGTTTTAGGGCTGCACCTGTGGCATATGGAGGTTCCCAGTATAGGGGTCGAATCAAAGCTGCATCTACACCATAGCCACAGCAATGCGGGATCCAAGCCACATCTGCAACCTATACCACAGCTCACAGCAATGCTGGATCCTTAACCCATTGAGCAAGGTCAGGGATCAAACCTGTGTCCTCATGGATACTAGTCGGGTTCATTAATTGCTGAGCCATGATAGGAACTCCAATAACAGGATTTCTTACCAAAGTGCAGCTCAGAGCCTCTTCTTTCTGGAGCACTTCGTGGAACTTCCCAGTTAGAAATAGCACTTGTCCTTCCCCCACATAGAAACAGCACATCCTTCTAGTCCCAAGTCATTCCACATTACCAGTAGCCCTTGGCCAAAGAGCTGCTTTTCTACATTTGGTTTCTTCCACTAGAACAGAGAGACTCACACAGTACAGGCACATGGCAAATAATTATTCAGTTGAGTTTTGTATTAACTTTACTTTAAATCAAAGGTGGGCATTTTTTCACAAAGCAAAATTGTATTTCCTCCACCTGATCATCAGATTCTCATGGCGCCTCTAGCTTTCTGTATTATTTTCATTGGTTTTTTTTTTTTTTTTCCTTGTAGATCCTTAGAACACTCCATTCCTTGTAATTGTGGTCTTTCAGAAATCTCTGAGGATTTAGATAATTTAATTTAACTGCCCATGATAAATGTGTCTTTCAGAGGCACCTGGAGCCAGCTCATTCCACCCAGGAGAACAGATGTGCCCAAGTTTTTCTAGCTCTTTTTCAGGGATGTTGCTTCAGTAGCTTGAAATTGGCAATGATGGCAGTGTTTTCACCACGGATATTGGCAAGTGCTACATATAGGAGCTTTGGATTTTTTTTTCTCAGAAAGTTGGTTGTTAATTACTTTCTAGCACACCACTGTTTTGTATACAAAATACAAAACAAAATTAAGATTAGTGAGTTAAATTCATTCTCAAACATATGTGTGTGCTCATGTGTGTGTGTAGATTGAAGTGATTTGGAGCTATTTGTAAGATCTGTGGAAAAAAAGTGAAATTCCATTATTCTAATCTTCATTTTGTACTTCATTCAGTCACTCATGCAGCCAGTGTGCTTACTGGTGAATATAACAGGCGATTGTCTTTTTCCTGAAGTTGATTACAACCTAATTGGTGAGAGACAGCAGGATTACTCTTTAATATAATGAAGATGGATTCTGACCTAAAGGAGATCCTATGCAGATGAAGAGGAAGAAATGGGTTTAAGAACTACATGGGGGATAAAACCAAGAGTGCTTCATAAGAGCACAAAAGAGTGAGGGATAGAGGATAATTGCCACTTTTCTAGGTTGTGCACGTGGGCAGGTGGCGGCCTATCTCTAGATAGACACAGTGAGGATATGGTCAGAGATATGGGGTGAAGTACAGGCAGAGGTGGAGGATGGAGAGGGGTTTAATTTGGGGCATGTTATTTGAAGATATTTTAGACTATGTAGAAGGTGCTTTGAAATATGTATGTATTTGGAAATTGAGATTGGGTCCTAGTGATTTAAAGCAATTACCATGTGGTGGTAATTAAAGCTGAGTACGAATAAGATGGAGTATTAGTCAGGATCCCAGCAGGAAACAGATGTCATCCTCAAATGGGTAATTAAGGAGAATTTGATGAGAAGACTATTCATAAAGGTTATGGGAAGGATTAAGGAAAACAACTGGGTTGGTGAAGCACCCTGGGATTAGCGTTAGCCAAGAACCGTTGCCACTCATAGGCCTGGAAGGTGAAAGGGAAGGGCATAACCTAGAATGTGGGCAGTGGAAAAACTGAATCTGTAGATGTGGCTCTAGGAGAGAGTTGCCCTGTGGTACCTCTAGCCCTCAGAGGAGGAACTGAGCCAGGCATTGGCCCAGCAGGAAGAGAGCTTAGGGGATACATATGATCACCTCCCTTTCTTCCGCTCTCTGATCTGGCCTCCCATTAGCCAAATCCAAAATGAAATCAAAGGGCAAGGAACCTCTTGAGGCTCCAAAGAGGTCATCTTTCTGGGGCACAGAGCAGGGTGGGGAAAGACGGAGAGTGGCCTTAGAATGGCAAGTGGAAAACAACCAATGAGATGATCTAAAGAGCCCGAAAGGGACAGAACCTTGAGACACACCCACACTGAGGAGAGAGGAGGTGCTGGAGAAACAGTATCCAGAAAGACTAGATGCAAACCAGGAGGGGGTAGTTTCGCTGAAACGAAGGAGAATGATCTAATGTGCAGGGGAAAAATCTAATAACAAACATCCAAAGAGTGCCCAGCAAGTTGGCTATTTAGGGTCCTTGATGGCTGTTTTTATTTCACACTGTGATTTGCAGAGACAAGGTTATGAAAGGGGTGGTAGGCACAGGAACAGATTTGTAAAATTCAGTGTCATTGTTCTTGAGTCAAACAAGAAGAGAGGGGTAGAAAGTTTGCCCCTATATAGTGGACTCCTTGTCCCTCCCCTTATGTCCTGTTCCGTGGGTGCCCCTGATTTTGCAAGCACACGCTCTGAAAGGTATGTAAGGGGAGATGGGTAATCATCGACTGCAGTCCACCAGCTCATTGTCCAGGAAAGGAAGGCAGTGGTAACGGCTCACAACAAGAAAGGAGTCACCTACTCCTTTCCAAAGCCTTGTAGCAGACACGCATGCAAGAATTTTCCACTTCAGAACTGGTGGCGGATTATTTGACATAAATGATTAATAATACTAGTCTTGGCCTGGCACAGTCTGAGTGGATATTTCAGGATGCAGAACATGCCCTGGTTGTGAATTGATAAGGAGTTCAGAATTATTGCATGGGATACTTTAAAGGAAAAAAGATAAAGGTCTTTGTATGTAATAGGCAGAGTCAAGAGACTAGCATTTTGAAGCATGAGTGAAATGCATATAGGGGAGGGAACAGTACATAGAATATCTGTTGAATAAAACAAAATAAAACATAGGGAGATGCAAAAACATTTAGTCATGGAAATAACCTGATACAAGAAATGTTTTCCTCTTACACTGTTTGACATCTTACCAAAGGATTAGCAAAAGTAACATTTGCCCTATATATTTTTGACTAATTTTTTTCATTATAAAATATAACTTCATTAACAAAACAACCACAACAAAAATTTTACTATGCCCACAGAGCTTCACTTTGAAAACATTGTTAGGGATCTTGATGCACTTCACGGCTCGTTGATAATATAGTACTGGTTTTTTTAAACTTGCCTTTGAGTGAATACATTTTAATTTCTTCATCCCTTTGCATGTTTTACAACCCCCTTCAACTAAGTAAACCTAGTGGTTTTTATCTTTAGGCCTGAGGAGTGCACATGGTAGTAGCTTTGGGTAAGAGGGAAATTAAACTGACCTAAAATCCATTACCCCTGAGCACAGAATTAAAGATTGAGTAACGTTTGAATACATGGTTCTTGAGTCATTCATTATCTGTGATTTGTTTCCATCTAATTACGATTTTCTGTAATACTTAAAACTATACAGAAAGGCTAACTGTGGTCTTATAGTCATACCCAGGATAACATATGCTGTAATTATTATTAACCAGTACATGTTTAATGGGTTTAACTCTTGCCCCAGAAAACACTGCAGAGCTCAAGCATGTGGTACATATTTTCTGTGCTTTGCTCTTTTACACTTCTGAGAATGTGTTGATTTTCATATCTGGTATTTTTACTTAGTTAGTCTGATTGCATTTTCTTCTTTCTGCATTTAATTATTTTTCTCCTTCTGTCAGTATTTTCTGCCCATCTTTATTATCATGAATTTTTCTCACCATCTCATGGTGATTCTTTTACATTTTCCCAAGCTACTCACAAGTGGGTTCTGTCATCTTTATACTTCTTAAACTTACTAACCATGCAATTACAATTGAATAAACTACATGCTCAAATTATATAAAACTATTTGATTAAGTAAATAAACACCCAGACAGTCCTTTAAGTATTTTTGCCCTGTATAACAACAGGTGAAATCTGTAATTTTACACATTTTTGAAATTTTCACTTTTGATTCCAGATTAAGTCAATAAATGCCCCCAAATACATATAGTTTCACAGATTCTCACAAACTACCACCATGCATCTGTCTAAGATAGGTTGACACTTACAAGTTAATAGGTATAGTTTTCTTATGACCGCTGGATATTTCGTCATTCATTAGGCAAAATGATCAGACGAAAACAGACTCAGCTGAATTAAAACCATGTTCATTTGAATTTGGGGGAAATGTTGGCAAAGATAAACTTGATCTAAGACTCACTATTTTTTATTGAGACTAGTTTTAGAGCAGTTTTAGATTAATGAAAAAGTGCCAGAGAAGATACAGAAATTTCCATATACCCCCTCCTCCTGAATATGCATAGCCTCCCCCATTATCAACATTCCCTACCGGAGTGGTACCTTTGTAGCAGTGAATGCACTTACAATAACAAGTCCCAATCACCCAAAGTCTGTAATTTCCATTATAGTTCACTCTTGATATTTAATGTTCATTCTGTAGATTTAGACAAATGTCTAATGACATGTGTCCATCATTAGAGTATCATCGGGAATATTTTCACAGCCCTGAAAATTCTCTTGGCACTGTCTGTTTCATCCCTTCTTATATCCCAATCCAGGATAACGACTGATCTTTTAACTGTCTCTATAGATTTGCCTTATTTCAGAGTGTCGTATTGGTGGAATCATACGTATTGGCCTTTTCAGATTGGCCTCGTCCATTTAGTAATATACATTAAGTTTCTTCCGTATATTTTTAGACTTGATAGCTTATTTCTCTTTAGCACTGAATAATATCCCATTGTCTGGATGTACAGCAGTTTATTGATCCCACCTACTGAAGAATATCTTGGTTGCTTCCAAGTTCTGACAGCTATGAATAAAGCTGATATAAACACCCATGTGCATAAGTTTTCAGCTACTTTGGGTAAATACCAAAGAGCATGATCACTAGATTGTAGGGCAGGCACATGCTTAGTTTCATAAGAAACTGCCAAACTGTCTTCCAAAGTGGCTGTACTGTTTTGTATTCTCACCAACAAGTTCCCTGTTGCTCCACATCTTCGCCAGCATTTGGTATTGGCATTGTTCCAGATTTTGGCCATTCTAATGGGTATAGTGGTTTCTTGTTGTTTTAATTTGCATTTCCCTAATGACATATGATGTGGAGGGTAGACTTGATTCTTCTTTGGCCACACCTGCAGCATGCAGAAGTTTCTGGGTCCAGGATCGAACCCATACCACAGCAGTGACCCAAGCCACAGCAGTGACAACGCCAAATCCTTAACATTCTGAGCTTCCAAGGAACTCCTTGATTTTTCAAATATACTTTCCATACTTAAAAATCACAAAGTTTTTCACCCTCCAGATACAACTGTAAATATGTATTTCTTCAAATATATGTACATGTATGTATGTGTGTATATTATATATATGTATAAAACACATGCATATATATATGTATATAAAATATACACACTTACATATACCTCAGAAGGCTGATAGGAGTTTAGCTCCTTGATGTTTTCTTGTTTTGGGTTTTTTGGGGAGTTTTTTTGCACTGGGATGTAGCCAGGAACATTGATTTTTTCTATAGTGGGTAAATTTATTATAAGATAGGAGTTTTTAGAGCATGAGAGAAAAATAATGACTAAGGATATCTTAGTTACCTTTGGTATTCAGTGAGTAATAGAAAAGCATTTTAAGCATACCAAAAATCATAACATCCATTGCTTTTAGTTGACGTTGGAGTTTCTTTTAAACCAGTCTCTGTTTCTGACCCATACATTCTGATACTGAGCCAAAGTTTTCACTGTGAATGTTAGTATGACCTTCATAATCCTTACATATTGAAAAGTCCAATGAAGTTAACTCATTTGCTCACTCGTTCATGAAATATTTATAGGCACCTACTATGTTTATAAAATGCTCTAGGGTACAAAAGGAGTAAAATTAATTTGCATAATAAACCCATGCAACCTAGTTTATTTTCCCCCTAAAATAAATTTATAAGGTTCATAAGGATCACAGCACAGATTTTTGTTCAATCAATCCTCTGCAAATTATCAAGACTGCTTTGTTGATTTTCATTTTCAGGGAAAGGATTTTTAAAGCCTGTAAAATAGTAATTAAAATGCCCGAGGATAAAACTAGGCATGCCAGATAATGAAATTAGCAAGGTTCAGTGGATCTACAAGACACAATAGCCTCTTTACTAATACGGAAATAAACATTATCCCTAAAAGGTACTGTGTGTGGACTTAGGTTGGAGCAAAATAAACTCAGAGTTCAAGGTCAGGCACTGCTTCTCTAAGAGAAAGACTTACTGTCTATTAGTGTCAGTTCCCTGAGGTTTCCTGCCTTTCCCATGCCCTGTAATTCAAAGGCAAGGATAGCATCAGTTTCCACTTGAGTGTATAATGAATCATTTTCTTCATTTAGTGCTTATTAAGTACTATGAGAGATGCAAAAAGAGAAAATGGTGCCCTTTGAAGAAATTAATCTATCAAGGGTACCTTTTTCGTACTTTAGGGGTTCTGAAATGCTGGTTAACTAACTGAACTTCTGGGGCATAATCCTAAACTACTGTCATCCAGATAACTTTCTCTCAGGGGTGAAGGATACTCCTGCTTAGGATAAATCTCCAAGAATGCTAGAAACTGTGGCTGTGACCAGTTATAAGCACTCAGGAAGCCCCTGCCCTCGGGGGAGGGTGGAGAAGATTGCCCCTCTTTGGTGCCCTTTGCACAACACACTGTTTCTTTGGAACCATCTCCATTAGCCTTGAAGAATGTGGTGAGTTTGAGAGGAGTTGTGAGAGGGGACTGAGACTGCTTATGGATGTTGCCTGTCACAAGGGTCTAGAGGGGAAAGGGGAAGACAAGTGGGAGGTTCAAATTCAAAATCCCATTTGGAAGTGGTCTGTGCAGTGATTACCTACTCGATCTTTACGTAAGCAGTTTTGTTATCTCTGGGGAAAATCCTGGAAACATCTTTTTATTGGTTGATAATTTCCCTGGGGCCTTACATCAGCCCATCTGTGATCTTGTGATTTGATGTGATAGATCTGAAAATTAATTCATCTTTTATATTTACATTGAAATATATTAATCCTCTTTAGTCATCTGTGTTTCATTTGTGTTTAAATCTTATCTAATTAGCTGCCACTATGCTATTGCTATTTGCTTTAAGAAAGAGTGAGGGAGGGAAAATGCTATATATGTAGATTGTGAGCAGAGTTGCTTTTGCAAAAGTGAACTAATTTGGGCCTACCCTGACCCCATGGTATGTCCTTTATAAGTGCCATGCTAGGGCATCCACTTGGCTTACTTTGAAAAGTTGGTTTTTGATGTTCATTATATGAAAATGTGATGTGATAAACCAGCATGATACGTATGAAAATGGAAGTATGAATACCAATTATGGTATCATTTAATAATCTAATTTAGAAAGAGGATGAGTTTCTTTTGGGACCACAGAATCGAAAGAGAAACTCAAATTCAGTCAAATGCATTTTCTCTCCAAAGGTAATCTGTTAGATGATACATACATATCACCCTCTCAGCTTCTTTAAGAGACTCTTTTATTTTTGAATACTAGGACTTCCCAGGATGGTATCCTGGGTCCTTTTATTAATTCAACAATTATTTTTGAGCTCTGTCCTCTTCTTTATCCTCCTCTAATGCACTCTTGGTTACCTTAACCCCAAACTGGACTTTATCAGTTAAGACTTTACAGCCAGGCCTGCTCTCTGTCTTCATCTCTGTGTGTGTTCCCAACTGTCCAATCCATGGCTCCATCAGATGCCCCAAACCTCTAGCTAAAAACCTAGGACCCAAGCTTACCACTCTCCAGATATTAGAACCTCTACACCTGGAGTTCCTGTCGTGGCTCAGCAGTCAATGAACCTGACTAGCATCCGTGAGGACTTGGGTTTGATCCCTGGCCTCACTCAGTGAGTTTAGGATTCAGCATTGCCATGAGCTGTGGTGTAGGTCACAGATGTGGCTCAGATCCCAATCCTGTGTTGCTGTGGCTGTGGTGTAGGCTAGCGGCTGCAGCTCTGATTCAGCCCCTAGCCTGGGAACCTCCATATGCTCTGGGTGCAGCCCTAAAAAGACAAAAAGGTAAATAAAAAATAAATAAATAGAACCTCTATACCCACCTTTACCTGTGGTCTCAGTGAATTGAACTCAGGGCACTTAGTCTCCCAGTTCAGGAAACTCAGAGGCAGCTGAAATTCTCTGCTCTCCCAGCCTCTTGAGTCATTCAGTCACACCAATCCTATCTCCTGAATATCTCTGTCCATTCTCTTTGTCCTTTAAAAGCACCTCCATGGTCTTTGTTCAGGCTCTTCCCACTTTTTTCCTAAATAAATCCTTAGATAGGCTTCAGTCCTCCAGTCCCTTCCACCTACCTCCTCCCCCTGCCTCAGACTCACATTGGAAGGACCTCAATCTGATCACACTGCTTCTTTGAACTTCTTTATTGCTTCCCATCAGTCACTCTTGAGCCTGAACTGCCTGGGAACTTTTGCACCCTCATCTCTTAACAGGCCTCCCAGCAGCTGGGCAGGCAGTACAGACTCCATGTCTACATGTCCTATTTCTTCCACTGTGTCTTACCTTGTTTGTCTAGCTAATCCCTCTTCCTCTTTCCTTACTTAAGATAAACATCATCTTCTCTTGGACTTTTCCCAAGACCCTCCATCTATATAGAAGTAGAGTTATTGTGCTGCCCTTCTGTATTCCAGGAACATTTTGTTTATGCCTCTTATAATTTACCACAGATCACGTGCATTTATGTGATAATCTGGTCTGTCTCCTCAAATGTAGAGTGACTGCCTTAAAAATAAGAACTGTGTCTTATTTAACACTGTAGCAATGAGGATGTTCAGTTCAAGTCAAAAATATTACTGAGCACCTACTACATGCTTAGCACTAAGGGCTGTAACACGTCAATGAACAAAATAGACAAAAATCCCTGCATCCATGAATTTATGTTCTAGCATAGAATATTTGCTCAGTTATTGAGAGAAAGAAGGGGAGAGAAGACAGAGTAAGAAGGAAGGAGAGATACCTTGAGATTAAATTATGAGATTGTAATTGCTTTGAAAGGAAATATAATGGGTATTTTGGAATTTGAGATTTCCAAATACCAGTTTATAGAAAGGGAAGCAGACCTCTTGAGTTCTCCTCCAGTGTCTTTTGTTCTTTGTCATGCCCTCTGCTTCTTGGACTTCACCCTAGGGCTCTACTGCTTGTGGAGGGCAGTGTTATGCCCATTTTTTTTTTCCTATTAATAAATGTAAAACTGACAAAAAATTATATCAAGTTATGAATTATATTTTCAGAAATAAAAGAACTAGTTCGTAACACTCAATGCTTTTAAAGATGCAATTAAAAGTTTCCCTGTGGTTGTTGATGGGATTGCCACTTGGTATAATTGCAAGGAAATACTGAGTGAAGAAGTGAATGAACGTTTGTACCTGCAGCTTCCTACCAGCGAGCATCTGAGGTGGGTTAGGCATTGGAACTTCATGCTTATTTTTGGTAAAAGGTGCTCAGTGGTTTTTCATGTTTTATAGATAATGTCTAGAGATAGTGAATTCCACTACATTTACTCAGTGCCTGGATTTAATTTTGAACTCCAGTCGATCTTGGATTTTCCTAGAAGTCATTTTATAGCCTTTTTTTGTTCAACATTTCCTTATGTATGCTAGGGCTTTCTATAAGGCATTCTTAGGAGGATCACATTCCTCTCCTGAGAATTTAAGATATGTGGGGAGTTCCCACTGTGGCGCAACAGGATCAGCTGCATCTCTGCAGCACAGGACCACAGGACACAGGTTCAATCCCTGGCCTAGCACAGCATGAGAAAAAGAATGTGTGTGTCATATATATATATATATATGGCTGGGTCACTATGCTGTACAGCAGAAACTGATACAACACTAAATCTACCATACTCAAATGAAAATAAAATAAAAATAAAGGATCAGCATTGCCACAGCAATGGCATAGCTTGCAACTATGGCTCAGATCTGATCCCTGGCTCAGGAACTCTATATGCTGAGGGACAGCCAAAAAAATAACAAATAAAGATACATGGTATTTTTTGACAGTAATTTTGAAAGATACTATAAAAAAATAATGATTATATGAGATTAATTTTTTAAAAATGAATCTGTGCATGCGTATGTGTATGCCATGTTCATGGGCATATAAGGAAGAAGGAACAAAATCTTGGCTTTCGAGCTTAGTATTTTAAATGGCGGGAAGTTTGGTTTGGGAGAGTTTTCCTGATGTTTTCCAGAAGATTGTAAACACATTTGTTTAAAGATACCACTTTTGACTACTCAAGGCATTTCTGAGCTGGCGTGCCCTGGGGACACCAGCCACCTGGAATCTGGAGGTTTCCAAGTGACCGTTGGTTCCCAGCAGTCGGGGTAGGGGCACCAGGGTGTGTGCTGCTTTCCCACGGCTCACAGAGCTGAGGTCCTGAGTGGCTTTCATTAAACCATCATGAACTGAGTTGCCAGTAGCCCCTGCCCGGTGGCATTTTCCCATGGGATGGTGTGTACAGTCTGCACATGCAACACAGCTTGATTGTTCCTTTGTATCTACTGCTGTACTTGTTCTCTATCTTACCCATCTGCCAGAACCAGCCAAGGCATAGATACTTGCCCTTATTTTGACTGAAAGTGAAAGAGCTTTCTGAATTTCTCTCACTTCATGAGTTGTACTCTGACACTTCTTATGTATGGGGTTTCTTCTAATCTTTTTCAAATGTTTTGCAATGAAAAACATCAAAAAATAGATATTTTTTTATAGGGCAAACATATTAACTTTAGTAGCAGAACTAGGGTTCTGTCCTTATGTCTTGTTTTTTTCCCCATCACCCTCCCACATAAAACCCAGACTTGAGTGTTGCTCTCATTCCATCTTATTGGCCATCTTGATTAGGAGTTACGCTTTCACCTACCATTTGTTGTTGTTGTTGTTAGACCTTATCATTAGGAAGCCCCAAAGGATTTTTTTCTTTTTCTTTTTTGTTTCCTTTCTAGGGCTGCACCTGGGACATATGAAAGTTCCCGGCTAGGGGTTGAGTTGGAGCTGCAGCTATGGCCTATACCACAGCCACAGCAGCATGGGATCCAAGCCTCATCTGCAACCTCATCCAGGCCTCACAGCTTGCGGCAATGCCAGATCCCTAACCCACTGAACAAGGCTATGTTGGGTTCTTAACCTGCTCAGCCACAGTGGGAACTCCTCTTATGGGATTTCCAGTTCTAGACCAGCATGTGAATGGCCTACTAGGCACAACATAGCTCACACAGAAACTTTTTTTTTTTTTAAATAAATGGCCTCACATAGTTTGTAATCCAGTGGGTAATGAAAATTTTAATTTCTGTCCCAGATAAATAATTCTTGATGCCTTGGTCATGCTTCATTAAGAGCTTTGAAATAATACCACCCTTTCTGCTCAGGACACTGTCTGTGTCCCTACCCGCAGTGGTCTCTGGGACTCGGAGGTTAGGAGAGCCTTTCTGATTGGACCCCTGAAGTGGCAGAAGATGAAAATTGACAAAATACGGGTGAGAGTACAAAAGGTTCACCAAAACGTCTCAGGGAGTCTGAGACTGGAATCTGAAACCAGAGAGCATCAATAGCATTTGTTAACTGTACTAAAAGTAAAAAAGCATTTTATCTGTTTAAGATGAAAACCAGAAGCGTTTTTTAATTATAGTTGCAGATTTCTAAGGCCTTATTCTGTTCCTAATGCTTTGCTCCCTGAGCAGCTCTCCTCCCCTCTGGGGTAATTGAAATAGGAAGTGGAGGAATCACATGGTGCAGGTCACAAAGAATAGACATGGCAGATGAAAGCTTAGATCACAAAGCTCACTAATGACTTCTTCCTCACTGTATTTCTTCTTCAGCCATTAGCACATTGCATTTTAAAATATACCAAAATATGTTAGAGATCTCACCTAAACCATCTTTCATATTATAAGTGCTTTTGCATTTATCTCCAGGCCAGGATGTTTCTTAGTAGTTCAAAAAAATTTACTCATATTATAGCAAAAGTCTTGAGATGTAAAACTTACATGTCACAAATAGTATTAATTTTTGACACATGTGTAAACACACAGAGACATATTCAGGTAAAGCCAACTCTATGATTTCAAATCCATATCTGACTGTAAAACGGAATGGCCCTTTATTAGCTAACTAATAAATACCAAGATTCTGCTTAGATTCGGTCAAGCTGAGCAGAGCATTATGCTGCTTATCTTGTCAAATGGACCTTGGAGGAGTCTGATTTTTTTTTTTTTTAAGATTTACTTTGATACATCAAAGTTTGTCACATAATCTCCTTCTTGTAGGTTATCTGTATGACATGGAATCAGAGTGAACCTGCAGTTACTGTGAACTTGATAAGGTTGTTTTGTCAGTCACAACAGTGACTCAATGTTTGATATATGAGAAGCTTTTCTGAGCTGCAAAAGGTCTAAAAGATATATGTTAGAAGAGAGAATGCGTTAGAAGAGAGAATGCATATTTTTATGAAGTTGTGGGTCTCTTCTAGAGGACATTGAGACTTTCTGATTATGTGTACAACCTAAGAAAACATAGTTATTTTATTAGTATACTTTTCTCAGTAGTGATGAGCTTCTGAAACCTATTCTAGAATTCTCTTAGTACCTAAGCAAAAGGTTATGCAAGTGTGCATCATTCATCAAAGATTAGAAAACCAAATCAAGAGAACTTAGGGACTTGGGAAACAAAGAATATTCTACATGGAAACAAAGTACAACCCTAATTGCAATGAATGTAATGACCCCCCCCCCCACCCGCTTCTAAAGAGTTGTGTTAGTCAAGACTAGCTTATTATCTGATTTCTTAAAATGTTGTAGCAGCATCTTCTCTTGGGATACTTAGTGGGAAAACTATATTCAGACAAATTAGTGGCAGTTACTGAAAGAGCACATGGACTAGGATAGCCCATCTCTTCCACCGAAGGCCACTAGATAGTATTTTGTTGTTGTTGTTGTTTTTCTAGGGCCGCACCTGAGGTATGTGGAAGTTCCCATGCTAGGGGTTGAATCGGAGCTGCAGCTACCAGCTTGCATCACAGCCACAGCAATGCAGGATCCTTTAACCCACTGTGTGAGGTCAGGGATTGAACTCTTATCCTCATGGATACTAGTCAGGTGGGTAACCTGCTGAACTGCAACAGGACTTCTGGAAGCAATGGTTTTGAAATGTGTTCCTTGGGTCTGTGATGGATCAGAACTCCTGGGTTATTGTAGGTGGTCAGGTTAAGACAGTGGCTATCTTCTGAGACTTAAATTCTAATGGCTCTATTGAAATTTAGTAACAGTAGCACTCCATAGCTTTCACATTTAGTCACTTGCAGGAAAATGTAAACGCATTGAGGAAGGCTAAGTAATATTGACATTTGTGGTACTTCTGAAGACAGTAGCTGCTGGGGGGCTGCAGTCAGAGCTTTGAAAGTAGTGGCCAGCACCCGGACTCTGCTCACCTGGAAGTTTGTAAGGACAGGAAAGGAAGAAATTAAAACAGAGTACTAAGATAAATAAGAGAGGGCTTGTTGCATAAATTCTAGTTATTTGATTCATTTTTCTTAGAACAATGGAGAGGCAATCAACAACATATGACGCAGAGTTATCTTAAAGGTGTACACATTGTTAAAACTCCTTGAAATGTAGGCTTTATTGGTGTATTATAATCTATTATAGTCATTTGTGTGTTGTGATGCCTAGGCCTTTGCGTCTGAGTGGGCTCTGGGTCTGCTGTACAGAGAAGGTTCTATCAGGAATAAAAGGTAATCATTGTGTCTTCAGTTAGGACAAGGCACCAGGCTCTTAGATTTTTAGGAAATAATGTATAAAAAGATGATATCAAGAAGTTTAGAAGACCTGGCTATAAGGCCAAGAGCCTAGTCAGTTTAGACATGAGTGAAAAATGAAGAAGCTAGCTAGTTCTTTTTTTTAACGTCTTTTTTTTGTTTTTAATTTTATTAGATTTTTCCCCCCTTGGCCACACTCATGGCATGTGGAAGTTCCCAGACCAGGGATCAAACCCACACCACAGCAGTGACCTGGGCCTGCTATAGTGACAGTGGTGGATCCCCAACCTGTTGCACTACAAGGGAACTCCAAGAAGCTAGTTCTTAAAAATGAGTCATAGAGAAAGGAGGACAGGAGACAAGCAAATCCAGCTGAGCAGTTGGTCTCAGACTGTGTGTATCCTGTTTGGGAGAAATACTAAGGGTGGGGCTAACTATACGTAGCTGTTAAGTTGTTCCAACTTGGAGGTTAGAGGAATATGAGGTACTTTCATCATGAAAGTGATGTTTCATTCTGTCCCAAAGTATTTGTATCTCAAAGTCATGTCAATACATATATTATTTTTTATTGGAGAAGAGGTCTCAGTACTCTGTTATTCTTTAGTCAGTTAATAAGGGCACCCTTTAGAATAGTGCTAAAATGACACAACCTCCAATTTGTAACTAATTAAATAGTTTTTTAATTCTTTCCTAGAAACCTGTAATATTAGCTCATATCTTTATGGTTAAACTCCATAAAGAGCTCCATCTCCCCTGAGTGATGAAATTTGCATTTACTCTTTGTTTGTTAGGAAGACATTACTCTGGGTTGTTTCTCTTTGACAGTCATTTCATTGCCTAGCATGCTGAATATTGACAGCTAAATTTATAAACCAGCAGAATGAGGACAGAAATGGAAAAATAAGCAAAAATAAATTCTCCTGATAGTGAGCATTAACTAGTGGAAAGGTTTATAAAGTTTCCCCAAATTATTGGTTATTATTTTAAGCATGTATCATCATTTGCTAATGAATAGATCTGAAATGGAAACAAAAATGTGAAAGAACATTTATAATTGGAAAAATTATTAGAGCTGTTGGTTTCTAGCCGAGTTAAGCAAAAGTAAGACAAAACAAAAAAGCTCAGCAGAAACACAATCATTCTCCAAATCGGAGCTGGTTTTCATGCTTTTCTGTGTCCTAAGTAAAGCCTTGGACCCTTGTACCTCTCATTGGTATCTACTAAGATATTTTAAATTTTCTGGTCATTATAAAAAGTCAGAGGGATGAGTTGACTTTTGCTTCATTTTTCATTCAGAACTTCCAGTATTTCTCTATATCTGAGGAGAATGGAATCTGCAGATGGAGGGAACAAGCATTAGCAGACATAACTGGGCACATCTGCCTGCAAACCAATAATAGACTGGCCTTCAAATGCCAGGGATAGGGGTGGGCACTAAATACACCAAACTAACTGCCAGCACATTTTGAAGAGGTCCGTAGACAATGGAAATACTAAGTTGTTTATGACCCGTGATAAAATAAGCAATGAAGAACCTTATACGTAAGTCCTTGGGAGAGATTGGGAAAGGCTCTTCTTGGTTGTTAAAGCTCTTCCTTATTTTTCACACTCTTCATTCATGTTTAATGAATAATTTTAAACAGGACAAAATTCTTTAAATCTTGCACTGACCAGCTTGTTTCTAAAGCTGTGTGTCTGTGTGAACATCCATGCACTTCCCATTAGCTGAACACAAGTTACCATACACAGGTGAAGAATCCTTGAGAATAGATACTAAAGTATCTATTCAAATCCTTGAGAATAGATACTAAAGAAAAATTAAGGTAAAACTCCAAATACATCATTTATGTTTTTAGTGTATGGTGCTATTTGAATTTGTATACCTGGAAAAGAGATGGCCCATAGATTGATTGTAAAAACGTATATTTTTTCAAATGCTTCCTTTCACATTGGGTTGAATATCAGGTTGTCTCAGACTGTATGTCATTTAGCATTGGAGACATTAAATGTTTGTTCATTCTTGCTGCACGCAGAGGCAGAAGCAGCTTTTTCTTTCTTCCCACATTCTTGAGATTAACACTTTTTCAGGTTGAGGGTTATGGACTGTCTCTGGAAACAAATGTGTCTAGGCAAGAACTAGCATGGGAGAGAAAATCAGAATGCTCGTTTCCTAGTATGAACTGTGTACTTTCTGTACTTTCTCTTTTGGTGAAGTCTCTGTGCTGGTTGTTTCTCTCTACCTGACAGCGGGCACTTGCATTGTTAACACGCACAAGTCTTTGGGCTACATTTTATTCAAAGCTGAGGCTTTTTAAAAATGAATTTACCAATAGGGATGAAATGTCAATTTAATAGATCACCTCTTTAACATTTTCATTTGATTTTGCAGAGTATTACTGCTTGATGGCTTTATGTGTTTAATTTATTGTGAGATAACAGCTTATTTTTTTCCACTCAATAGTGGATTTCAAAAGTCTGAGGTCATTGTTCTCACTTATAAAAATATTTGAAGTGCGTTTACAATATTTTTCTCCTCCCATATGTGACTTGCAGCTTTTGGTGTTCGTAGGGGATGAAAGTCGTTTATGGAAGAGTCATGTATTTGAGGAATAATGTGATGATTGCATAATTTGTTATGAGTCATATAGTCTCCTAATATGGTATCAAAGTGAATATTTCTTACTGAAGTCTTCTGCAACTTACTAAGGAGAGCTTCCTTTTGTAGTGTTATGAATATAATTTTGATACCCATTTTTCTAAATAAATAATTATAAGAACATCAAGTTTGGAGAAAAATGCAATAAACTACATTTATGTAAGCAGAAATGAAGTCGGAATTGCAAAGATCACATCAAAGTGTCTGTGAGGGAGAACGGCTGGTGGGAGAAGATTTTTTGGACTTTTAAGTTGACAGTGACATAGAAAGCTGTGTAAAATAAATACAGAGCACTTTGTAGAAAAGTATTTAATGAAGATTCTGAAGAAATGCTTAGGAAGTGAAAATGTAAATAAAATTTTTTTTCTTTGTTTGAGTACAAGTCATATAATATTTTGATTCGTCAGAGGCTAGGTGTACCCCAAATTGGTTGAGCAGAAACTTCACTCATCACAGAGAATTTTAGAAAGAGAAAAAAAAAAGCATCAAATATTTGTTGATGTCTTCCTTTTCTCCTAATTATGTTACTTGAGCTTTTTGTGAAAAATAAATTTTTCATATTTTATAGTTAAAATCTTTCTACATTCATTGTGTTATTATAATGCCTCCCCAAAAATAGCTATGAAACATTCACTTTTAGTATTTGCAATCATGACCTTTGAATACTACAGGACAGGCATGCCAGGTACATCATTTATATGTTTTCTTCAGTTCTTGCAAGAACCCTTCAGCTTAGTTATTAGTATTCCTAATTTCTGGATGCAAAAAACAGCCTTAGGCTGGTTGTGGTCTTCCCTCAAGAGTCACACAATTTGTATTTGCTTGTACCAGAGAAAATATGGAAGCTGTTATATTTAAACCCCATCTGGCTTCTCTCTATATATTTCTGATTGCTTTCTTTTTAAAAAAAAAGAAAGAAAAGAAGAAAATTAGGTCAAAAGAGTTCAGTCACACACACACTCACACATTCTCTCTCTCTGTAATGGGTACAACTAGTCCCATAAAGGTAAACTAGATATCTTACAGTATAATAGGAGAGACAAACATTCCATAGACTACTATAATAAAGAGAATGTCCTGAATAAATTGAGGAGGATATAAAATACTAGGGATTTATAAAAGAAGCAGCAATTAATTTGTGCTGGAGGGAATGAGAGAGACTTCATTAGAGGCCTGTTGGTGATCTGGGATCTCCTCCCTCCTTGATTATTATATATCACTTATATCATAATCTTGGAAAGTGTCAGAAATAGTCTGGTTTTCTAATGAAGGGGCTTTAGGAAATCATCATCAGATTTATATCTCTTATATAAGAGAGAAGAGAGGTCCTTTGTGAGGAGTCCATAGGGATGGAGGTGACAGACCGGAAGAGGAAAGGTTGGAACTAGATCATGGAAGACTTCAAAGGTCTGTGTTCAAGATCAGTTGATCTTGGAGAACTGGGCGGGGGTGGGGGGTGGGAGGGGAATCAACTGAATGACATGATTAGAGCTATAACTCCAACAAAAGAAAGAATATAACATGTCTTAGCAGAAAAAAAATAAAATTCAAAGAGAGTGGAGAGTATTCTGTATTTCCCAGTGGCATAGAGGAGGGACCTGAACTAAGAGAGTGGGAATGGAGGGGGGCGATCCTCTGAGGTGGAAGGATCAGACTGGATGATTGTTTGTTTGATGATAATTTGCCTGTAGGGGCACATGGAAAGAAAAAGAACTGGGATGGTACTGAGGTCCCTGGCATTAGTGACACAGAGGATGAAAGGTTTTGAAGATTCAGGGGGATGGATGATGATCTCGTTTTGTGCCACAGGCCAGTGGATTTAGAATTGAGAAATGATTGACACGGGAGGTGATGTCTTCATGAATGGTAATCCAATTTTGATGTGAAAAATATGTGAAAGTTGGGGAAGTAATAATATCTCATAAACTTGTATAGCTTGGCAGAGGAGAAAGAATGAGGTCATGGGTGAGACTAGCTTGTTTAGTAATAATAAAGCTGATAATCACAGCTGAGAGTCACTGAGCTCTTCCAGGCACCAAGGAGTGCTTCTCATCACACCCTCGTCAAAGAGACTGTGTTATTATTTTCTTTCTGCTGACAAAGGAAGAAAGACACGTAGAACACAATAGAAAGTCATCCTCCATGTAATAGACATGTTTCAAGACTACAGCATGGCACCTGAGTTTAGGAGTAAGAAAATGGATTCACAACAGGAGCTAGAATGTAATTAATATTTCGTAGCACTTTGCATACACCTTTGTTTTATAATTGCTAAGGCACAGGACCACTGCTGTCTAAAACATACAGTGGAGATACAAGTCTGATGATTTTCTAAGACCCCTTCATTAGAAAAGCAGACTATTTAAGGTGGATTTCCGACACTTTCCAAGATTATTGTATAAGTGTGACTTAGAATAGAAACTTCAATGCGTTGAGTTAATATTTATAAAAGTGGTTAGAATGGTGCTTAATAAGAAGTCAAATAACATTAGCCATTATTATTAGCATCACATCAATCCATAGAGCCAGTAAAGATAGAGTGCTGTTTACCAAGCACTGGGGAATTGAGATGAAAGACAGAGCCTGCCATTAAGGAACAGTCTAAGGGGCAGGAAGGCAAAGCAGCCAACTACAGAGGGTACTGATCCATTAAAAAATAAAAGATTGAGTTAATTATCGAATATCTTAAGTGGTGTGCACTTTCTAAGCCTTGAAGACAGAAGAAATAGCAAAGACAAATAAAATTAAATGCATTCGTGTTTATAACTTTCATACCAAATAAAAGATCCAATTAGGCCCTGCTTGAATTGTGAATTTGTAATATAATTTGTAGGAAAATAAAGAAAGGAAACTGCCTTTAAGGTATATAATAGTATCAATTACCTAGTAAGCATCTCATGGATTTTGATGATGAATATATGTGACCAGCCATTTGCTAAAGAGTAATCAACATGTCTAAACAAAAACAATAGCAACAACAAAAAAACCCCTACAACTTTAACAGTAATCAGGGAAATATAAATTAAAACCATCAGAAGATACTTTTTCCTTTGTAGATTGGACACATATTTTTAAGACATTTTCAATAATTGTGAATTTGCAGTGAAATGGGCAAATTCACAAATTACCAACAGCCCTTGAAAAAACAGTTTAGTAACATGCATGATACACTGTATGGCCTGTTCTATAGCAATGCCATTATGTATGATGAAAGTGATGCATATTTTCTTTTCAGCTCTATTTAAGCAGAGAAATGGGAGTCATCTAAATGATTAAATGTTCATCTAGAAGTGGGGAATGGTCAGGTAAACAGGGATTCTAAGGGACCTTTTAGAAAGGTGTTAGGCTATTATTCAATACCATGGAAATTGACCATATGATATTAAATAAAGTAGGATATAAAAGTTATATGTCTTGGAGTTCCCGTTGTGGCGCAGTGGTTAACGAATCCGACTAGGAACCATGAGGTTGCGGGTTCAGTCCCTGCCCTTGCTCAATGGGTTAACAATCCAGCGTTGCCTTGAGCTGTGGTGTAGGTTGCAGACGCGGCTCGGATCACGCGTTGCTGTGGCTCTGCCGTAGGCCGGTGGCTGCAGCTCCAATTCGACCCCTAGCCTGGGAATCTCCATATGCCGCGGGAGCGGCCCAAGAAATAGCAAAAAGACAAAAAAAAAAGTTATATGTGTAAAAATATAGGCATTAATACAAAGAGAAGATTTATTTTTGTTATTGTATTGGGTTTTGGAGTAGCAGGTCTTTAAGTGACTTTTTTTTAGTTTTTCTGCATTTTACAAATTTTATTTAATTATAATCTAATTCATGAGTATGGGTGTATGCAATCAGTTTCATCACCAACTTAAAACTGATCAGCATTTAAAAATATTCACTGAAGGATTTCACCTTGATTTTTCAGGACAGCTTGTAAATTAGATTGGACGAGTAATGTGTTTTTCTTTTTGGAGAGAAAGAAGGAGGGATTCATGACTGCCCAATTTAAAAAATATTATTTTGTAAAAAGTCTTAAGAATCTTTGTACAAAAAGATGCAGATTTTTTTTTCTAAGTTAGTTTCTATATATATTTTCTTAGAATTTTCCAAGAATTTGTGGGGAAAAAGAGGGAAGGATAGAAAGGAAAGTTCTGGAGGAAAAAAAATAACCTGCATTTTTTTTTTTTTAATCCCAAAGCAAATGAGTGTCAGGAAAACAAAACATTTACCAATTCTTAATACCATAGTAGGAGTTTTTGGTTCAGACAGGAAAGGACAGCTTTAAAATTGGAATCAACTTATCAAGAAGGCATCTTTGGTGTTGACATTATGAATTAGAGTGTTTTTCTTGGCATCTCCACTATTTTTAATATGTTCTGGATTTTTGGCTGGGTTTGACGTGTCATCATTCAGTGCTAGATGCATCCCAGCCACACTGCTAGGTGTAAACCCAGCCCAGCTCTTGGTCTTAGGAAAAACACATATTCAGGTCAGACAGACCTGGACTCTAACCGGGATTCTGCCACTTTACCATCACATGGTCTTGGGTGAATTATTCCAACTCTCTAAGCCTCAGTGTCCTTGTTTTTATACCAAGGGTGCCTTGTAAAGTGATTTGGGGGGATTAAATGAAACAACATAGAAAAAGAATTAGCAAAGCATCCAACACATAATAAATGCTCAAGAAATGTGTCTTTCCTAAGTCAGCCACTTCAAGGTGTTGTTTACTTTGCTCTTGGTTCTGAAAGGTTAAATACAATGTTCCTATATAATTTCCAGATAGTCTTAAGAATTTTGACCAAATTGTTTAAGTTTAAAATAATTATACTCAAAATAGCATGCTTGTCAAGTTATTAAGGTATTAGGTTGGAGCCTAGTACATATTTCAAATTTAGTGAGTTGTTTTGCCAAGGAATAATAGGTAATATTTGTTATGAACCTTAGGTAAAAATAATCAATTTTTTTAGAACATGAAAGTTTTATCAAATGTGTGACAAATATTTAGTCCAGTTTTACCTCACATGAGAAAAGACTACCTAAGTTGCCGAAAAATTGAAATAAATGTTCCTTTATAAACATTCAAAATGATGGATCAACAGACTTATTTACCATAACTAAAATATTGCTGTTGTTACAAGATAATTTTTTTATTTTTGTCTTTTTAGGGCTGCACTCGCAGCATATGGAGGTTCCCAGGCTAGGGGTCTAATTGGAGCTGTAGCCGCTGGCCTACACCACAGCCACAGCAACGCAGGATCCGAGCCGCATCTGCAACCTGCACCACAGCTCACCGCAGTGCCGGATTCTTAACCCAGTGAGTGAGGCTGGGGATGGAACCCGCAACCTCGTGGTTCCTAGTCAGATTTGTTTCCGTTGCCCCCAATGAAACTCCACAAGATAATTTTTAGAAAAGACAGAAGCATTAGTAATAATCATTACTATAAAACAGCAAATAATTTTATGATAGGCAAATAGGTTTTTTTTTTTTCAATCTAGTTACAAATCAGCTAAGCCATGGAAAAATATGCTAGAGGGTAGGCTAGATGTAAAAAGTTTAGACCAAATTTCTTCATAGACCAATATGAGGAGTTGAGAGCCCTTCTACTTTTAAAATACTCTGTTCTGTGAGTCTTTAGTATCACAAAGTATAAAGTTGAAGAATATCAGATTCTTTTCAACTAGAGGATGAACACTGAGTCTTCCATTTGATTTTTAACACAACGGCTCTGTTTATTATAACCGTTTGTTACCATGAAAGTATAAACTGAAAGGTAGCAATGATGGGTGAGTGTAATATATTATGTTGAATAAACTTGTCCCGTGCACAGTACATGGAAAGCTCTGTTTATATTACAGTAAGCTGTTTTCTGCTGCATTTACAATTCTGCTAGGCAAATAAAGAGGGCTTATGACAGCCCAATTTAGTTTATCTGGTCAACCCCCCAAGACATTATTATAATTTTAGCATCTTTAACTCTATTTGGATATTTAGAAATGCAATATCAATGAAGTCTTTTCTAAAAGAAAAGAGTGATTTCGCTGATCATTTAGAAAAAAGAACAAAATTACTGGACCAAAACCTGGACGTACAGTTCAGCAGACATCAAACTTGCAAAGGAGGTGAATATAAAAGTCACTGTGTGAGATTGAAGGAGACTTTAAAAATAAAATACACATATAAATGGAAATATATATAAAATATTTTTTCACACACCTTCCCACAGTTGGTTCAGGTTTCAACTTTGGTTTGGGCCCAGGGTAAAAAAGGGGTATTAAAGGGGGGTGTAGAATTTGCTAATGGTTCTACGTTCTCTTCTCTATTATGTGGAATAGAAATCAAGACAAGAAATGTAGTTAATTATAGTATTTACTTAACGAGGTTTAATTTTCTGTTACGTAGGATGAGGGTTCACCTTCTGGTATGTATGTTTAATTGTAGCCTAAAGAGGCAGGGCAACAGGACCGAGTGGAAGGAGGCCTGGGTTTGGAGTAAGAAAATCCAAATCCTGGCTCAGCTGCATGTCAGGTAGGTGACTAGGTGATCACTTAACACACTACATCAGTTTTTGGATGCTTAGTTAGGCTCTCAAATTCTGCTATCTCAAAATTAAATGAGAAATATGATGCTCTGGTCCTTTAATAATATAGGGACCTTCGCAAGTTATGCATGTTGTGCCTTTTCAAGCCACTCTCTTCTAGCCAAATGAGATCCCACTTATTGTAAGCATCTCATGGCCCTGCAGTTGCATGTGCTCTTCCTTTGTCAAGATAGCTTTCCCCTCTCCTTTTCCAAGTGAGAGTTTTATCATCTTTCTGTACCCATCTCAAATTCTCTCTCTACTCTAAAACTTTTCTCTAAGGTATTTTTAGTTATCTCTTCTTTTATTTCAAAAATATATACTGCTTCTAGCAGACTCACAGACATCAAAAACAAACTTATGGTTATCAAAGAGGAGTGGGAGGGAAAGAGGGACAAGTTAAGAGCATGGGACTGACAGATGCAAACTACTCTATGTAAAATAGAAAAGCAACAGCTCAGCCATAGAAAAAGCAATGAAATAATGCCATTTGCAGCAACATGGATGGACCTAGGAACTATCATCCTAAGTGAAGTTAGTCAAGACAGTGAAAGACAAACTTCAGATGATATCACTTATATGTGGAATCTAAAAAACAGGATACAAATGAAATTATTCGCAGAATAAAAACAGACTCACAGACTTTGAAAAATGTTATGGTTACCAAACGCGACTGGGGTCAGAGGAATGGACTGGAGTTTGGAATTGGCATATGCACACTGAGGTATATGAAATGATTGGCTAACAAGGACCTGCCTTATAGCACAGAGAACTTTACCCAATATACTGTGATGATCTATATGGGAAAAGCTGAAAGAGAATGGATATGTGTACATGTATGACTGAATCATTTTGTCATACAGCAGAAATTATCACAACCTTGTAAATCAACTCTACTTCAATAAAACTTAAAAAAATATAAATAGCACAAAATAGATAAGCAACAGTGATTTACTGTGTAGCACAGGGAATTATACTCAATGTCTTGTAACTACCTGTAATGGAAAAGAATCTGAAAAAAATTTAACTGAATCACTGTGTTGTATACCTGAAACTAACACAATAATGTAAATCAATCAAATCAATTGAAAATGTATCTACTGCCTCTAATAGTAATAAAAATACATTGTATAAAAATAGAAATAAAAAGGTAAAAATAAATATCAACTATAACTCTAGGAATAGAGATAAGTACCATTAGTATTTAGTATGATTTCTTCCAATTTAACTTAATGCAAACCTATTCTCCCTCTCCAAAAAGCAACCAGTTGCAACAATAGTAGTAATCACAAAGCCAATTTGGGAACTAATCTGTAGATACTTCCCTATTCTCTTTTCCACTTATATTAAATCATGCTCATTTTTAAATAGCTTCATCTTTGAAAATATTATTTAAATATTTCAGTCCATCCCGTAGGCAGAGCAGAGTTAGTGGAATTCCTCTCTTGTTGGCCATCAAGGCTATTTAAAATATTTTCCTTTTATAAACAAAGCATTCTTGTGTACATCTAACACTATTTCTATAAGGCAAATTCTTCAAAAAAGAATTTCCTGGGCATGTACATTTCTAATACTTTTGCAATATACTGCCAAATGGGCCCCTGGGGAGCTGGCGTCATCTTGCACTTCTGCCAGCCCCACACAGTAGCGCCTGATTTCACTGAGCTCTTCCTGCAAGGGCCTCACTCATCATGTTGTATTTTGATGATTTATTACTTGTCCCTCTCACTCCCTAGACTACAACTTTCCAGGTGGCAGGAGCTGTGTCTGGCTCATTTTGAACCCTAGGGTCTAGTGCAGAGCCTGCTCTGGAAAAGAAGTGCCAAGTGAGTCAATAGAATTATATTTTACCCATTTTTGTCATGTATATCTATGATTCTTAACTGTCCATGATATTAAAAAAATAAGAAATTCTGCCATTTCTACCATGTCATTGAACAACCTTGTGATTTTGGTATGTTAGTTTTAGGATTGGCTTTGTTCTAGCCTATGACAGATTCCCTCTCGCACACAGTTTTAGTTGTGTAGAGAATAAATATGGTCATGAAAAGTGAGTTTGTATCTATTCCACTTTTGATTATGAGTATTTTGAAAAAAAAATCATGAAGCTAGGTGTAAAATGTGTAGGAGTTCCATGCTGTTGGCATAATTGCCCTAGGTAACTCGAGTTATAAATGCCCACAGTGGTTATATATTCAGTTTGTTATCAAGTGGAATTATAAGATGTTGATGATTTATCTTTGGTTAGGTGTCTCTCCTTAAATCTTTTAATCATTCTTCTCAATGCAGTATTGAGATATTGCTTATCAAATAGAACATTTGCCATCTGACCCTAAAAATCACATTATAGTGATGAAGTGAGAGGTGGGATCAGGGTTTTAATAACAGTGTCGGCATGAAATGTGGGCATGGGTACAGCGCAGCAAGTGCTCAGTGCATCCAGGAAGCACACCATAACAGTCTGAATTTGAAATAAAATGAAACAGCCTATCCTTTATAATCCTGCAGGATTAAGTTTTTAAGTTATACCAGATAATACCAAGATTACTGCCAAGAATACCTGTTTCGGCCAGAAAAGATCTATTAAGTCAAGAACATGGAGAGTTGGCCTCTCATGGTGTTGAGAGCACAGAATGGGGGTTTAGATGCTGGCTGGGTGTGGCCATGGGCTGCTTCTCCCAGCTCCCACACCTTCCTTTCCTCACTGATGTACCAAGGATAAGAATGATACAGACCCATTTCACAGGTGTCATGCAGATTAAATGAATTTAGCACATTTGGAACACTTTAAACAGTGCCTGAAACATATCTTTTAAAATCAGATTTTCTAATGAATCAAGATCGCAAACTTCAGTAAAATCTTTTTTTTTTTTTTTTTTTGTCTTTTGTTGTTGCTATTTCTTGGGCCGCTCCCGCGGCATATGGAGGTTCCCAGGCTAGGGGTCGAATCGGAGCTACAGCCACCGGCCTACGCCAGAGCCACAGCAACGTGGGATCCGAGCCGCGTCTGCAACCTACACCACAGCTCACGGCAACGCCGGATCGTTAACCCACTGAGCAAGGGCAGGGACCGAACCCGCAACCTCATGGTTCCTAGTCGGATTCGTTAACCACTGCGCCATGACGGGAACTCCAGTAAAATCTTGTTAATAAAGTTTAACCTAGTAGCCAATGAAAAAGTCCAGACAAGGGATGGGGAAAAAATAAAAGAAAATGTGTTTTATACTGTAGTATTACTGAATACAAAACATATGAGTAAAGTAGCTCAGAATCAACATAATTCGTAAAATATTTGATCTTGTTTTCCTATTGTGTTTTTAAGTTGAATATTATAAGTTAATATGCTTATTTTATTAGATTTTAACAATAAAATAATTGATTAAATCGATTACTTAGAAATAAAATAAATTATGAAATTTAAACAGCCCAGCTTGTTTTGTAAGGAAGGAAGGAAAGAAAGGAAGGAAAGGAAGAAAAGAGGAAAGAGTCACGCAAATGGATTTAGGTGTACCAGGGATTTCTTGGGGGAGGTGCCTGTGAAGGCTGAAGAGGAAGGGCTTGGAGCTAGGCAGGAAGACCTGCAAACCCCAAGTGTAGGTCTGGCATCTCTGCAGCAGGAGGGGAAGGATGACAAGGATGGGAAGGTCCCAGACTGCAGTGCAGTTTGGAGCAAATCTTGGCCAAGTTGACTGGAAGTCTCTGAGGCACAACCTGATTCTGGTACCCTCCCCTCGCTTGACTGCTGGCTAGGAGTAGCTAGGGCAGGGAGAGCATGTGGCCTCCTGTGAACACCAGAGTGGGTCAAAAAATACTATGACCAGACATGGTTAGGCAACAACCCTTCCCAAAAGCTTCCAGGGGAGCTCTGAGCAGATAGCATTGTGGCCACCTTACTGACCAAGATGTAAAAAATAAAAGTTGTCAAATTTGTTAGCATACAATTATTCATAGTATTCTCTCATGGTTTTTTGTATTTCTGTAGTATCCGTGTGACTTCTTTTTCATTTCTTATTTTGTTTATTTGGGTTTTTTCCTCTCCTCTTCTTGGTGAGTCTAGCCAGAGGTTTTTCAATTTTGTTTACCTTTTCAAAGAACCAGCTCTTGGTTTTATGGATTTTTTTTTCTATTGTTGTTTTAATCTCTATTTTATTAGCAATGAGATCCTGCTCTGTAGCACTGGCAGCTATGTCTAGTCACTTATGATGGAGCATGATAATGTGAGAAAAAAGAATGTATACGTGTATGTGTAACTGGATCACCATGCTATACAGTAGAAAAAATAATAATGTATTAGGGGAAAATAATAAAAATAAAAGTTAATCTTTTACAAATAAACAGCATTCGAAAGTTTATCTATCTCTAACCTGTTTTGTGTCTCTTCATAGACATACAGCCTTCACTTTGTAGTTTGGTTTCTAAGTGTCAGACCTTCTGTTTCCAAGGGATAGTGATGGATTAAGCAGCTTGCTACTATTATTCCGCAGGAACTCCCAGTTCTAACCAGGGCAGTCACTGGCGGTCCAGACTCAATTCTACCTTGGCTTTCTTTATATGACCCTAGGAGGGTCACTTAACTTTTTAAACCCCAGTTTTCTCAATGGTAAACTGGTGAGATTAATATAAAAGATTGAAAGTGAAAGAACACACATAAACCTTGACACAATAAGCTTGATATGTGTTAAGCACCTTAAAACAGTAGCAATTTTTGTGACTGTATTTTTTTATTTTGTATTTTTATTTTTTTATTTTTTGCCATTTCTTGGGCTGCTCCTGCGGCATATGGGAGGTTCCCAGGCTAGGGGTCTAATCGGAGCTGTAGCCACCAGCCTATGCCAGAACCACAGCAATGCGGGATCCGAGCCGCGTCTGCAACCTACACCACAGCTCACCGCAACGCCGGATCGTTAACCCACTGAGCAAGGGCAGAGACCGAACCCGCAACCTCATGGTTCCTAGTCGGATTCGTTAACCACTGCGCCATGACGGGAACTCCCTATTTTTTTAAATTAAAGTATACTTGATTTACAGTGTTGTGCCAATTTCTGCGGTACAGCAAAGTGACCCAGTCTTACATACATTCCCTTTTTTATATTACCTTCTATCATGGTCTACCCCAAGAGCTTGGATATAGTTCTCTGTGCTATACAGTAGGATGTCATTGCTTATCCATTCTAAATGTAATGGTTTGCATTTACTAACCACTACTGCGGCTATAATTTTTGAGTATCCTTCTCTTATGGGTACACTTAATGCTCTTTTCCAGAAATACATGACTTACTCTGTATGTTATATTGCTTCCATTTGGGCTGAGGAGCTTGGTTTTGAAAGCTCTAATTAGGTCTTTCAACTTAATATTTAGTAGAGAATAAATGATGTCAGAGGTCTGTAAAGTACCAAATTAGGCCCATGTCTAGTGGTGTAGATTTTAAATGTGACGTTTTGCCTATTTGCAAGCAAAACACACATTCCATGAAGTATACTAAACTTTCATATTTCTGAGGAGCAAAAATAAATGTTGAGGACCCTGAGGCTTATGGATGAAAGGAAGCACGTTACCTGTCTGGATGGAGGCCAGGACAGTTCAGAGGTGCTTGGAGGTGTTTGGTTTACTAATCAAGAAATGATACATGTTGTTACTTTTGTTGCTTTGTGAAAAATGCTCTCCATTATATTATAAACTTCCCGAGAATGCCCTCAATGGATATTTTTTAAAGTACAGTATTTTGATAAGTATATAAAGAGTGGCATTATATCCAGTTTATCATGTGATCCCAAACCAAGTGATTTGTGAAACTGCTTTATCCCTTGCCCCTGCCAGTGATAGAAATCGTTCCTTATGTGAAAATTACATTTGTGGGTGTCAGTTAAATTTCAGTTTGGCTGCCCTTGTGTTTTGTCTGGAAAATTACATACCGCAGTGATAGATGAATATTAGTAGATGGTGTTATAGTTGGGAGAAGAAAGAATAGAATATATAATCTAAGAAGCTATATTAAAAAAGGGTAGAAAGTTGGGTGGTGATAAATCTATGGAAAAAAGTGAAACTGAGATGAAAGCTTTGGTTTTAAGTGACAAGGGTTACCATAAACTATGACTGTTTTTCCAAAGGCCCATATTTTTAAGATTCTGACTGAGTTTAGCTTTGCATTGAGGCAAAGCTAAATGCACAGTATGGTTCTTATGAAAAGAGCACTTACTGTGTGTCATATACTATTCAGGGACTTTACACATAATAATTAATTTAGATTAATTCTCTGGACAGCCCTGTGAGGAATATACTTATTATCTCACATTATATGGATGGAGAAATCAAGGCGTGGCATGGTTATATAACTTGCCCAAAGTCACGAGGTTAGTCAGTGGTGGAATTGGATCAAACCCACATAATCTGGCTCCAAACAGAATAGGTTCGGTTCCTGGAAAAGGAGAAGGGCTAGTTGTTTCTCCATTAGCTTGCAAGAAAGTATAAGGAGCAAGTATTGGGGAAGAATGGAAAGGTAAAACAAGCAAACAAAAAATAGCTCAGGGCAGAAGTGGATCTAAATGTGTGTTTTCTCCTCCTTTGTTCTCTCCCAGGCATGGGCTTCAAACTCCTTTTTTTTTTTTTTTTTTTTTTTTTTCCAGTCACAATTGAAGGGTTGATGCTTACAGGGGAGATGCTCCAGGGTATTAAGAGAACTGTGCCCTTCATTAGCCGTGGTCAAAGCCAATGAAATTTCTTCCTATTGGGGAACAGATTTGTCTCCCACAGACATTCAAGAATGATTTGTAACCAGGGAGGCTATGGTTGATGTCAACCCAGGGCTGCATCTTGTATTGTCTTTTTTTTTTTTTTCTTATTCATTATTGCTTTGGGTTATTACCCTCCATCTTTATACATTATTGATCCTTACATCTAAGGAAAACATCCTTAAATTTCCTTAACCTAAATTTCTTTACATCAAAAAAAAAAAAAAAACTACATACCTTTTCCCCTCCAAAAAAGATTTAAGGCAGTTTTCAGAAATACTTAAAATATCAGACAATAAAATGAAATGAGGAGACAAGGGAAATAATGATGGAAAAATTAGCAGAACTGACAATAAGTTAACATCAATTTGTGTGTACTTAAAAATGAAACAAATAGGATTATGGTCTCCCTGGTGACCAACACAAAAAGGAAACTATAAAGCAAAATGCAGTGTTCTTTGGGTTTGAAAAGACTCAGAGGAGAAGTGTAGTTATCTCTGTCTCAGAGAGGAACTTCCATAGTTCCTCATATAGAGCCATTGTGTGAAGTAATGAGTATCATCTGAGATACTGATGGTAAATAAAAGGGTGTACACAAAGACACATTGGGCTTTTTCTTAAAATGGCTTATTGAGGTCTATAGCAGAATGCCCAAGAAAAATCCAGCCAAAGCAGTTCTGCTAAGGGCTGATGTGATATGATTCCCATGTGCTGCTCCTGATGATTTTTGCTTGATTCAAGGATAAAATTGAGTGTTTTTACAGAATAAAGTTCAAGATTATATTCACTGACAGATGCTTTAAATGTAGATAGGATGGGTCCAGTAAGAAAGACAGACTTATACGAGTTATAGGTTCTGATCATGTTTATTTTAAAAATTAAATGGATATTTTTCTTTTATTGTGTCATAAAAGCATCAGAATTTAGAAATTGTATGTGGCTTCCTCTGAGTGAAGATGTAAACAGATGCATTTTTCTATTAAATATACCCAGAAGATAAGATATATGAGTCTCAAGCCATCTCAAGGAGAAGTAAAGAATTTGCAAAAGCCAATGTTGTCTATTTATTTGATTTTTTTTTTAACAGATTACATTGGGGGAGGATTGGCTTCCTTTACACCTTCATGATTCCTTTACATCTCTTTTTCTTCTGTGTATGTATAATGCAGATTCTATGCAAGCAAACCTTAGAGAATGTGTTTGTCTCTATATATCCAATACATATATATGTGTGAGTATATGTATATAAACCCATACACACACACACACACACAAAATGAATTCCCTTGACAGGATGCTCTCTTTAGGTGGTGTTTCAGGCTGATTTACAGCACATGCAAACATATACACCTTTTCCTTCAAAAAATCGCTAATACCATTTTCTGCCCTCATTCTCTACCCCTTCCCACCATAGCCTAGACCCTAGCATATCCCATCCCCTCCCAGCTCTGGGGACATCTTTGCTGGTTACAGGCTGCCTTCGTGTCCTTCACCATTTTTCTTCCTACCAGTTCTTTCTACCTCACATACTCATTTCCCTCCCATTTTCAAAAGCAGAAAAGTAATATGACAGGAAAGCTCAACCCTTTGTTAAACCGACCTTTGGCCTCTCCACCCCCAGATAATACCACTTCTATTCATAGATAAAGGGAAATATTAATTTTTAAAATTATATATTTGATTTAGCTGTGAGTTGATTTTCTATATTGTGCATTCATTTAACTGGTAAATAATTGTGACTTTTCTGTCCTTTTTTCTGAAACAAAAATCGCCTAAGAGCTGAATTAGAGTGGAAAAGTGGAAAATGAAGAGATGTAGGCACATAAGCTAAATTTGAGAACTCAGGAGGTATTCCTTTTATTTTCCTACAAGCAGTTTTATCTGAGCAGAAGTGTTCACTGGTTGGTTATTTGTGATGTTGTTCTTCACTGGGTAAATAAATATTTTGAGTTCTATCATGTCAGTCATATTAACAAGAACCAGTTTTTGTTACCTAAAGTTTGTTTCAAAAGTTGTTATTATGAGAGCCCATACTCATTAAAAGAAGAAAATGTTTTTTGTATTCATGTTCTTGTTCCAGACCATAAATACTGTTGTTTTGTTTTTATAATATCATGCATCCCAGGGATATAAAAAACAGTCAGCATTTCATTCTGTACATTCACACTTTTACAGCTGGTTTCAGGGTATGTATAAAAATAACTTGACAGCAATTTCACTTTCCTGGTAGATTAGGATAACAAAATAGATGATTGATATTAAACTGAGAAATAGGGATAACTTTAAAATATGTAAGATTAAAGTCTTAGATTATCTTTATGTACATAGCACGTTTGAAGTGAAAAACAGTTTTGTGAAGTTTTGAATTTATACCAGAAGTATAGTTGGCAACTATTTCTTCATAATTTTCCTTAATAACTCACACAACATTATCATATGGTTTTAAAACTCCATAGTGTGAAATAAAGTTAATGTATTTGTTCATACATTTTATGGAATCAGTTTTAGACATTTGGCATTCTATTTCATCCACTTCACTTTGACCAAATTAATTTTCTGATCACCATTCTGCAAATATATGATGAGAGGAATGGGGGAAATTTATGTATCATGATTTCTAGAAAAAGCAGTTTATTTTATGTACATGACTACATGTTGATATCATTCCAGCCTATGTATAATTACTTTGTTAATTGAGCAACACAGGTGACCAAATGGAAGATAGTAACACCTTCCATGTAATGGCTGTGATGATGGCATAAAATCATACTGAACACCTGGCACAGAGTCTTGTCTGTAATAGTTAATGATGGTAGGTAACTAGTAGGCAAAAAAATGAAGTGAATATGTAAATACATAACATATGATTGTATTAGTGTTGCAATGATACATTATTTTCAAACCAAAGACAAGTGTTTTTTTCCACATTCAAGCTAATTTTCATAAATTTTCTTGGTGAGGTCTGAAAGCCTTGCAAGGCTTTTATGATAATATTCCATTCTGACCCTTCTAATTCCTCCTTGCCTGTTCCTTTGCTCTTTTTCCTAGAAGAACTGCATTTCCCCACTATCCTATTCCATGTAAGCTTCCCGGTTGTCCTTTCGGAATCCAGGCTCTCCTTGTTCTGATCCATCACTGCAATATTCATTTTTCTTATGTAGGACTTTCACATGGCCTCTTCTCAGCAAGTAAATGTTCAGCTATCTTCCATCTGCCCTTACAATTAGAAGCTAAAAACCAAGGTATCTTATCTCCCTGCCTCTCATCAGCATGCACTCTGTGTGTTTGCTTGGCTTATCTTCTTGTGGTGGACTTTGCTTGCCATTCCTGTGGACTCATTGTAGCCTCTGTTCCCATTTCCACGGGGGCACTTTTCCTCTTGTCTGGACGGTGTTCTTTTTTATCCCCAAAGCCAATATAACAGTTGCCTCTGCTATAATAGAAGCATACTTGCAGTTTTGTGTTTGCTCTAGGTGTGATGGATTAAAGATGACCACAGGTTACTTGACATTCTTCCCGTTGAGATGTGACATGAGTCCCCTTCCCATCAGGCTTTCTGATGCTCTAACATATGCCAGAGGAACATTGCCTATTTCCAGCCCTGGGCCTTAAGAGATGGGCAGTGTCTCCATCTTTTCTCCTCCTAGAGCACTGATGCTTGATTCCCCAAGCCTCCATGTAAAAAGTCTGACTAAAGTCTGACTATCCTGAGGTGGTCCTGTTTCTTTAATTAAAGAAAGGACCACAATGGATTCCTGACTCTAACTTATGTCTTTGAGACTTAACCTAAAATAGTGGTCTCCAGAGTACGGTGTAAAAAAACACTCTGTTTGGGTGTAGGAAGTAAATATTGTAATTTGCATTGCCAAGTGTTTGTGTTAAATATTTCAAAATTTCCATTGGGTGCATCATTTATATTTTAGTAATATATAGTATGTAATACATGGTTGTGATTTATGTATAAAGATACATCTATTTGAAGTATAGGCATATATATTTATTTTCTTTTTTCTTTTTATGGCCACACCTGTGGCACATGAAAGTTCCCAGGCCAGGGGTCGAATTGAAGCTGTACCTGCCGGCCTACACCATAGCTTGAAGCAACACCAGATCCTTAACCCAATGAGTGAGGCCAGGAATTGAACCCACATTCTCACGGGTCTTTAGCCATAATGGAAACTCCTGCATACATATTTTAATGAAAAAGTTGGCATTGTTCAAAAGTTCCCTGAGTTCCCTTCATGGCTCAGTGGTTAACGAACCCAACTAGGATCCATGAGGATGTGGGTTCGATCCCTGGCCTCGCTCAGTGGGTTAAGGATCTAGCATTGCCATGAGTGTGGTGTAGCAGCTGTGGTTCCAATTTGAACCCTAGCCTGGGATCTTCCATATGCTTCAGGTTTGGCCAAAAAAGCAAAGCAAAAAAACAAAACGAAACAAAACAAACAAACACGTTCAGAATTCCAGGAGTCTATAAAAATAAAAATAACCCTGGCTAATTGCCTATATGTGCTTTCTAAAGAAAGAGTGATAATTAACATCTAGTGCATTGTTATAAGTCCCTGAAATGTAGAGAACTCACAAAATAAAAAAGAGGTGAGCCAAAGCCTCTCCTTACAGATTTGCAGATGGATGCCTCTGATTTGATTTATTCCCCCTTACCAGTCAAATTCAGCTTATTTAGATGTCTACAGAAGTTCTCTACAAATGTTTCGTAGTAATATCAAAATGTAAAATGGAGATTTGATGCCGTCTGAATTTTCTTTATTTATGCAACTTATAAATCAATATTGAACACCCAGAATAACTATGCGGCCCTGGTCTCAGTGCTGGTATGGCAGAGATGTGGAAGGTGTGGTCCCATCTCTCAACTCACAATCCGTTAGTAAAAGCTGTGCTCTTGGTTCTCTGGAGAGAAATGAGGTCACAAAGGGAAATTTCCACACTTTTGGGGAGGCATAAGGAAAAGGAAAAAATCTGGAAAGGACCCAAGACACTTAAAGACCAATGAGTTGTCCATTCTGGTTACAGTATAGGATGTGAGTCCAAGAAACTCAAAACTTGAAAACTAAAGTTGGGATGGGATAGGAGAAGAGAGTCTTGAAGGACACAGTGAGAAGTTTGAATAGCCTCTGTAGGTTTTAGATGCAGCCCAGCAGATGGTTGAGCAGAATCCAGATGGGATATTGAAAGTACTTTGCTTATCAGTTTCTCTGTTATCATACCTTTGTTTGCAATTTGTGGCTTTTCTTCCACAGCCAAGCCAGGGGATGTGTAAGGTTAGGCTCACTTTTTACTCTGCCATATATTTCTGGCCACATTGATGATCAGGTAACTTAGATACAGGTAATGTTTGGTTGCACTGCATAATTCCAAACCTTCAAATCTGAGTACCGAAATGTACTTCTGAGGAGAAAGATTCTTAACTTTCGATTCATTATTATGTGGTATTTATTTGTTTAAATTATAAATTACACTTCTATTCCCATCTGGGGGGAGGAGTGTCACAAAAATCCCATAATATGGACACAGGATGGTATTATCTGTACTTGACAAATGAAGAGATAGAGTCCAAGAGGTTTCAGTTAGTTTTTCATGATCACTTCTCTAAGTGCAGGATGGGGAAAAAGTTCAGATGTTTGAAATTCTTTCCCTAAGCCATTCTACTCACTCTCAAGGTATTATAATCCTGGAGCAAGAGTAACTGAGTTTTTAGAATAATGAAGAAGTGTTTTGTTGTTGCTCTCTTTAAATAGGTGATAAAATGTACCGATTTTTTTCCTCTGGTTTTTTTAGTGTTTTTTTCTTTAACAAGGTCCAATTGGCAATTAGGAAAGTGACCTTGTCGCTATAGGAACTTCATTGCAAGGGACTTCAAATACAGATGGTATGCCGTGAAAATGAGTGCTTACTTTTATTTTATTTAAAAAAAACTCTGTGATGAACAGTTTCCAGTGATAGGTGAGTGACTATGGATTGTTAAATTAAATGCCAGTAGAGCTTGAGGAAGAAAACACAAACATTAAGAAAAAAAAAGTCGTTGGGGATAAATTATTGCTGTAACTTTGGATATATTCCATAAGCTTTACTTACCGACTTTATTTTTTTGTTTTTATTTATTTATTTATTTTTGCTTTTTAGGGCCACACCCTCAGCATATGAAGGTTTCCAGGTTAGGGGTCTGATCAGAGCTACAGCTGCCGGCCTACACCACAGCCACAGCAACACAGGATCCAAGACGTGTGTGCAACCTACACAACAGCTCACGGCAACGCCAGAACCTTAACCCACTGAGCAAGGCCAGGGATCGAACCCTCAACCTAATGGTTCCTAGTCAGATTCTTTTCCACCACACAATGACAAGAATTCCCTGACTTTATTTTAAAAGGGAAATGCTGGAGGGAGGGATAAATTAGGAGGTTTGGAGTGATATGTACACAATACTATATATAAAGCAGATAAGTAACAAGGACCTACTGTATAGCACAGGGATATCTACTCAGTACTCTGTAGTAACTTATGTGGGAAAAGAATCTGAAAAGGAATGATTATATGTATAAGTGATTCACTTTGCTGTACACCTGAAACTAACGCAACGGTGTAAGTCAACAATACTCCAATAAAAATTTTTTTAAAAAAGATATAGTTGTAAAGCTAACACTGAATAGTGGATCCCACTTTTGCTGAGGTAGTTTGAATCTTGGGTTAAAGGGAATTGTGATGAATATCATGCTCTTCTTTTGCTTAGGGGGTTGGATCACTTTTATTTTCTGTATTTACCAGAGTGTTATCCTTAAAATAGAGCTCATCATTTCCCCACCAATTTCCCCTACCCCCCCAACTTTATTCCAAGGAGAAAAGATGACAAAATGTGCTCATTTGTCTCCTCAGACTCTGAGGGTGTTAAAGAGCTCTGAGTGGTAAAACAGATGGAATTCTGCTAAAAGCACATGGCCCCTTAGAATTTTCTTCTTTAAAAAGCTCCCAAACTTAGGCCTAGTAATAGAATAGCCTTTTCTATTCTTGTGCAAGGCTTAAAGAAATCTCTGCTTCTCACTATTCTGACTCACTGTTGTTTGCCCAGAGTGCAGAATAGATCAATCACTAAGAAATGGTGAATTTTTTTTTCTTCTTTGGCCACCCCAAGGCATTTGGAGTTTCTGGGCCATGGATCAGATCGGAGCTGCAGTTGCAGACTGTGCCACAGCTGCAGCAACACTAAATCCTTAACTCACTGGGCTCGGCCGGGGATTGAACCTGCGTCCCAGGGCTCCAGAGATGCCGCCAATTCCCTTGCACCACAGTGGGAACTCCAAAATGATGCTTTAATAGACTCACATTGCCACTTCTGACGTGACCATGATTCCTAATTTTACTGAGAAGGGAAGTAAAGTATCCCAAGTTACGATTAATGTTAAGTTTTCTCTGAAGCTTCTGACATTTGGTGAAAAATAAGAAGTCTTTAGCTGCCTTTACCATTAGAGTGTATCTCTAGCATTACATAAATGGTAAATATTGTTTCTATAAATAATGGCTTAGCAGAACTAATTTATAATTTTCAACAAAAATTAAATTCGTGAAGGTTAATGTCTGACGTTATGTTTTTGGCAAAATGAGGGTGAGAGTTGCCAATCCTATATGAATGAAATTTGCTGTTTTAGGAGGAATTTTTGTCAGCTCCTAGAAGCAGCTGTATGACCTTTAAATTCTTTGCTTTAGATGGTACACTCAAGTATTTGGAACAATGCCATTGTACTCTTTAGCATTTGACATATTGAAATTAAAAGCAATAGAAATTGGATGTCATTCCTATGACTTTATCTTGAAATTTAGTGTCAAAATATACTTTAAATGATTAATGTGTAATCTCTATATAGTCTCTGGTACGGAGAAGCATTAAAAAGATTTAAGATGACCCTCTCACTTTGAGAACTCTGTTCCTGAGAACATTAAACACAGATTGCAGACAATGAAACTCAGGCATCTCCTTTGTAGATCCTAAGGTCCACTCTTAGCCAGACTAGGAAAGATACAGCCAGAAGACTGAGTAAAGCAAAAGACAACTGTACACAATTCCAATAAATTCATTAGCAGACCATTATTAGTAAATATTATTTTTCTAATATGTTCCTACAGAAAGAAAAATTATACTGAGGTTATAAAAACCAAAACTAATAAGGGAAGACCATGGAGTTTCCTGCTGGCTCATCAGGTTAAGGATTCAGCATTGTCACTGCTGTGGCTCGAGTCACTGTGGTGGTGCTGGTTCAGTCCTTGTCCTGAGAACTTCCGCATGCCACAGGTGCAGTAAAAACAAAAACAAAAACAAAAAAACCCAAAAACAAAAAGACAACACGAAAAAGGGAAGACTTTGCTTCGTTTCATTTATAAAGCAAACAAAGACTTTGCTTTGTTTCATATATAAAGCAAACAAGAACTACGCTTTGTTTTCATATATAAAGCAGGAGTAACAAGTAATATAAATTTAACTAGGGGTCAGAAGTCCTAGTTCTAGGCTGAAATTGACACCTATCCAACAGGGAAACCTGGGTAACTTCTTTCAACCTGAGTGTTTGGGCCTCCTCCCCTAAAAACTAGCATTTATCACAGAATTGTTGTGGAGGGTCAGATAATGAGGGTAGAGAGTTTCCAATCCTATATGAATGAAATTTGTTTGCCCTCCAACCACTGAGCCCTCCCTGTGCTCTTCCCCCTAGAGTAGTTTGAACAGTGGTTCCCCCCAAAAGTATTACCAAGTCCTAACCCCTGCCACCTGTGATCATGACCTTATTTGAAAATAGGGTCTTTCAGATATAAGTAAGGATCCTGAGGTGAGCTTATCTCTCTAAATCCAATAACTGGTGTCTTTATAAATGATAGAAGAGGGAGATTTGAGACACAGACAAGAAGCAGAGAGGAGAAAGTGGTGTGAAGAAGAAGGTGGAGGATGGAGGGAGATGGCAAGAGTTGCCAGCAGCCACCAAAAGTTCGGAGAGATACATGAACAGATCCTTGCTCCAAACCTCCCCAGGGAACCAACCCTGTCAACACTTCGATTACCGAGTTTTGGCCTCTGGAGCTCTGAGAGAACAAATTCCTGTTGTTTTAAGCCACACAGTTTGTGATAATTTGTTGTAGCAAACTAATAAACACCTCTCCATTCTGTTAGAGGAAATGTCAAATAAACCCAGTGGGGCTTGGATCTGGGATCCAGTGGCCTTGAAGGGCCTAGAGAAGTGACTCACAAGTGTGGCTGCCTTCACACTCTGTGGCATGAATCTCAACCAACTGAAAACCCAGGCCATCAGACCGAAGACCTCCCTGTTCTTTGCTCCTTCCTTGGACTATGCTGCAGTGTGGTTTCTTCTCACATTCCTTCCAGGGAAACCTCAGTGTCTGCTTGTCCTACTTTATGAACTCGCTGCCCTGTTTCTTCCCAGGTCATTGTGGAAGCTGGCACTATAATAACATCACATGGCATTGTTTCGTGTGTTCACTTCTTACTTCTTTATTTCCTCACCATTGTCACCATGAAATTACACCTCATCAAAAATCTGTTGGTATTTTAATGTTTGTTTCAGGCTCTGCCTTGTAAAAGACTTAACTAATAGAACATCTGTATTAAACTTGTGAATTATAAGGTGGTTGTTTTTTTTAATCAAAATCACTTCCTGAAAACATCCTGGTGAAATAAAATAGTTTTAATTAGAAATAATTTGAAGGGACTGAATCCCCAGCCTAAAATCAAATATATTATCCATTTAAACAGTAAGATTTCTTATAACCAGATACAAAGTCTACACATTTTCCTAATCTTTTAAATAGGCCTAAGAAATGGGCATACATTCACTACACTGATTATATGAGATAACTCAGTGACTCATTTATTGTACTTTGAAGAATTTCAAAATAACTACTGCACTTATAACACTAAATTTCAATTAATATTTCATTTTTGCTGGACTTTTTTTTTTTTTTAATCAAGAAGTGGTGTTAGGAGCTCAGCTGAGCTGAGAGAGAGCTGAACTGGTGGAATACTCAATTAAAGCAACAAGCCCCAAATGAAGGACTAAGGTGATATAAGCAACAGCCTTACATGGGAGAAGGTGCTGGCTCCCCCTCATCCATTTTCCCCGTGGAAGGGCGCACTGGTTGAGGGTCAGGTGGATTAGCCCAGATACTTCACTGAAGGGGGAACCCTGAACTAAAAGCAGATTTATGGATCCTGGAATAGGGAAGGGAGTAGCAAAGAGAGTGGAAGAGTAGGGAAAGGTGTCCTGAAGGTTTTCTTCTTCTTCTCCTCAGGAGGAGGTTTGGGCAGCCAAGACTTCAGATAAAGAGACCTAGGAGTGAAGGCACCAGGGCTAGTTATACAAAAATGTATCAGAGCAAGACTGTCAAGAGGTGGGGGTGGGTCTTGACTGCCGCTTCCCACTGTCCATGCACCAGGGTGGTGTGGGCAGGGCAGTCTTTCCCCATGACACCTGGCATGGCCTCAGTAATTGCCTGTGGTCAGTTCAGAAGGTTTTTTAACCAAGAGCGCATCTCTTCAAGTGGTGTTTTGTTGTTTCCAATTTGAGGGAGAATGACCACATCTTCAGCAGAGAGCTTCTTGGAATTCCATGTATTTATTGTGCTATGTCCAACATCGTTTCATGGACAGATGGAACAAAAATGATTAGAAGCTTAAGAGCCTCACATATAGAGGAAGATAGCCTGTTCTATATCTCTGCTGTTTTCCTTATTACTCCATTCCCAGTCCATCCTCTTTTGAAAGCAGCCCTGATTGTCCTTTTCTTGTCCTCAAGTATGGGTTCTGAGAAATTTTCTTATCACTCATCTTCATTTGGTTTTATAATGATTTTATTTTTCTTACGGATTTAGTGTTTCTGATGAACTAATATTGTACATCCTGTGATTTTTCTCCTCCCTAGAGGTTTCCCTATGAGAAATCCTCATTGCTAGAAACATCTGAATATAATTAGTAGATTAATGTACCAGATTTATTGACAGAAAAGTGCAATATCAAAAATAACAGCAATTATCTTCAAATGTGGAAGACTAAAATGCCAAAAACAGACAAATTTATGTTAAAAATAAGAGATAATAACCTGCTTGTGCAGCTATCAACTTACAAAACTATAACAATTGAAATATTATGGTGGGAGTACCCATTTTGGCTCAGCAGGTTAAGAATACAACTAGTATCCATGAGGACATGGGTTCAATCCCTGGCTTGCTCAGTAGGTTATAGGATCCAGCATTGCCGTGAGCTGTGGTGTGGGTTACTGATGAAGCTCAGATCCCATGTTTCTGTGGCTGTGGTGTAGGCTGGCAGCTGCAGCTCTGATTAGACCCCTAGCCTGAGAGCTTCCATATGCCATAGGTGTGGCCCTAAAAAATGAAACAAAAACAAAAATTATGGTAGAAGTATAGGGTTATAAACTGTAAACCAGAGAAGTATAAAAAAGAAGTCTTGATATATGAAAAAATAGTATATAAGAAGAGCAGATAATTCAAAAACTGGGGTTGGAATAACTGGCTATACATAAAGACAAAAATACAATTACTGTATTGCTTCATACTCACTTAAAAGTAAATCCCAGGTCCATTAAATACTAATTTTAAAAAATGAAAATCATATGAGATTCCTTTTATGAATGAAGGGAAATAAATGTGTTCTTAAATCAAATGCGAAAAGCATATTGGAGAAAAAAGACTAAAAATTCTAAGTTAAAATTAAACTTATTCAAGCAAAAAAAATACACAAAAGAATGAAAACAAGTCACAGATTGGGCATTTATCTGGATACACAACTAACCACAGATTGGTATTCAGAATATATAGAAAATTATTATATATAGAATGTATAGGAAAAGATAACCCAATAGAAAAATGGAGAAAATGTAGGAATAGTTAGTTCACATATGAGATAGTCCACGTGGCTGCAAAAATGTGAAGCAACCAGAGCCTTCATGAATGTTGGTGGGTGAGTAATTTATTTAACTAATTGGACAATAATTTCACAATATATAGTACAGTAGTCTGACTCCTACATGTTGATAGTAGAATGCACCATTGTTTATGATAATGGAAAACTGAAAACACTTTAAATGATACTCAATAAGAAAACATAAATAAATTGCAATATATTAAAATAGTGTGAAATGTCAAAAACCAATAGGCTTTTGCTCTGATATCACCAGGGATAAAGGTGCCTCCTAAATACATTTAATGAAAGCAAATAAAATAAGAGGAATTTCCTGAGGCATACATACAGTATTCTATCATTTCTTTATTGTTAAAACACATGTATGTAAGATGTACTATTGATGTATACATGTGTTTGTAGTACCTTTTAAAAAATGCCTGGGGGAGTTCCCATTGTGGCTCAGTGGAAATGAATCTGACTAGAAACCATAAGGTTGTGGGCTCGATCCTTGGCCTTGCTCAGTGGGTTAAGGATCCAGCATTGTCGTGAGCTGTGGTATAGGTCACAGGTGCAGCTGGGATCTGACATTGCTGTGGCTATGGTGTAAGCTGGTAGCTGTAGCTCCGATTTGACCCTTAGTCTGGGAACCTCCCTATGCTGTGGGTATGGCCCTAAAAAGCAGAAAAAAAAAAAAGAAAAAAAAAAGCCTGGGAATGGTAAATACCAAATTCAGAATAGGAAGAGTAGATAAACAATGACATCCTACTGTGTAGCACAGGGAATTCTATCCAGTCTCTGGGAATAGACCATGATGGAATATAACAAAAGAAGGGGATTGGGATGGACTGGGAATTTAGGGTTAATAGATGCAACCTATTGCCTTTGGAATAGATAAGCAATGAGATCCTGCTGTATAGCACTGGGAACTATATCTAGTCACTTATGATGGAGCATAATAATGTGAGAAAAAGAACATATGTATGTATGTGTGACTGGGTCACCTTGCTATACAGCAGAAAACTGACAGAACACTGTAAACCAGCTATGAAGGAAAAAATAGAAGTCATTTTAAAAATAAATAAAAAATAAAACTATAAAATATTGAGAAAAAAAAGAAAGGTAATGTATATGTTAAAAAATTCAGGATGGTAATTACTCTGAGGAAAGTGATTGAAAAAGAAAAGATATGTCAGTGGACTGAATGCTCCAATCAAAAGACATAAAGTGGCAGATTGGATAAAAAATCAAGAGCCTACAATATGCTGTCTACAGGAGACTCACCTTAGGGCAAAGGACACATATAGATTGAAAGAGAGGGGATAGGAAAAGATATTTCATGCCATTGGAAAAGAGAGGAAAGCAGGAGTTGCAATACTTATATCAGACAAATTAGACTTTAAAATGAAGGCCATAAAGAAAAAGAAGGACAGTATTTAATGGTAAAAGGATCCATTCAAGAAGAGGATATTACAATCATTAATATATATGCCCTGAATATAGGAGCACCCAGATACCTACAACAAATACTAACAGACATAAAAGGAGAAATTTATAGGATTACAATAATAGTAGGAGAATTTAACACTCCACTCACATCAATGGACAGATCCTCTAGACAGAAAATCAGTAAGGCAACAGAGATACTAAGTGACACAATAGAAAAGTTAGACTTAATCAACATTTTCAGGACATTACATCCAAAAAAATCAGAATATACATTTTTCTCAAGCGCACAAGGAACATTCTCAAGAATTGATCACATGCTGGGGCCCAAAGCTAATCTCAACAAATTTAAGAGTATAGAAATTATTTGAAGTATCTTCTCCAATCACAATGGCATGAAAGTAGAAATCAACCACAGGAAAATAAATGAGAAAAAACTAACTACTTGGAGACTAAACATAGTATTGGAAATACTAGCCACAGCAATCAGACAAACAAAAGAAATAAAAGGTATCCAAATTGGAAGAGAAGAGGTAAAATTGTCACTATATGCAGATGACATGATACTATATAAAGTAAACCCTAAGGACTCAAACCAAAAACTATTTGAACTGATCAACAAATTCAGCAAAGTAGCAGGGTGTAGGATTGACATGCAGAAATCAGCCACATTTCTGTATAGTAACAATGAAATATTAGAAAATAAATACAAAAATACAATGCCTTTTAAAATTGCACCACAAAACTCAATTACCTGGGAATACACCTGACCAAGGAGGTGAAAAACTTATATGCTAAGAACTATAAAACACTAATCAAGGAAATTAAAGAGGATGTGAAGAAATAGAACAATATTCCATGCTCCTGGGTTGGAAAAATTAATAGTATAAAAATGGCCATACCACCCAAAGCAATCTACAGATTCAGTGAAATTCCTATCAAATTACCAATGACATTTTTCACAGAACTAGAACAAACAATCCAAAAATTTATATGGAACCACAAAAGACCCAGAATCGCCAAAGCAATTCTGAGGAACAAAAACCAAGCAGGGGTCATCTCTCTCCCAGACTTCAGGCAATATTGCAAAGCCACAGGCATCAAAACAGTGTGGTACTGGTACCACAACAGACATATAGACCAATGGAACAGAATAGAGAACCCACAAATAAACCCAGACACCTATGATCAATTAATCTTAGACAAAGGAAGCAAGAACATAAAATGGGAAAAAGACAGTCTTTTCAGCAGAAGTATTGCTGGAAAAACTGGCAGCCTCATATAAATCACTGAAACTGGAACACACCCTCACACCATGCACAAAAATAAACTCAAAATGACTGAAATACTTAAATATAAGACAAGACACCATCAAACCCCCAGAAGAGAACATAGGCAAAACATTCTCTGACATCAACATCATGAATATTTTCTCAGGTCATTCTCCCAAGGCAGCAGAAATAAGAGCAAAGATAAACAAATGGGACCTAATCAAATGGACAAGCTTTTGCACAGCAAAGGAAACCAAAAAGAAAACAAAAAGACAACTTACAGAATTGGAGAAAATAGTTTCAAATGATGAGACTGACAAGGGCTTACTCTCTAAAATAAGCAAGCAACTTGTACTTTTGCTCAACAGCAAAAAAGCCAACAACCCAATTGAAAAATGGGCAGAAGACCTGAATAGACATTTCTCCAAAGAAGATATACAGATGGCCATAAAGCAAGTGAAAAAAATGCTCAACGTCACTAATTATTAGAGAAATGCAAATCAAAACTACCACGAGATACCACCTCACACCTGTCAGAATGGCCATCATTAATAAGTCCACAAATAACAAATGCTTGGAGGGGGTGTGGAGAAAAGGGAACCCTCCTACACTGTTGGTGGGATTGTAAGATTGTACAACCACTATGGAGCACAGTATGGAGGTACCTCAGAAAACGATACATAGCCCCCCTACCCCACTACCCACTTCTCTCAGTCTTAGAAAGAAAAGTTGCCGTTGTGGGAGTAAGAAGAAACCAGCTAAATTTTAATAAACTTTTAAGATGTGCAGGCATGTGGCCATTTTGAATCCCGAGGAACTCCAGCTATAGGATGAGTCTGTATCTGCCTTTTAACTCTTTCCCATGGGTCTTCACTGATTATGTACTGTCTTTGCAAGTATAAAGCTGGCGGCATGGCTGGAAAGCTTATAGAAAATCTGAGAAAGCTGAGTAAGAACTCTTGCTAGAACTGTAGGCTTTCACTGAATGCAAAGCAGTGGATGAGCAGGAGAGCTGAGAGAATCCTCCTGGAAGCACTCTCGTCTTTATCAAGTGCAAGTAGTGATGCTTAACACTTTGGAAAGAGCAGGAATGCTGAGAGCCATTCCCTCGAGGCTCCTCAGAGCTTTATGGCATGTGTTGCAGATTCTGTATGAAGCTGGGGCAGGACAGAAAGAATTGCCAGTGTGCAGTGAGCCACAACCGGGAGGGAAGAAGTGGCAGGAAGGTTAATAAGTCATGGAGAAATTGTCCACAGTGTGGAAACTAGGTGCCTGGTCTACATGCAAAATTAAATATCTAGAGTCTTGCTGGTGTTCTCAAGTCCTGTTAAAAGGGAAGTCTGATTCTTCCCTCAGTAGTTAACTGAATCAAAGATGTCAAAAGCCTAAACAAAGCTCACATTCAGAAAAGACTGATTCATCCCTACCTGGCAGTGTGACAAGAGTGAACCCTTTCTGAAAGAATATGTTGTTCCTTTCAGTCATGATCGTTTTTGCACTCTACATTCAGCATAAAAGAAACAACAAAGAGTTGAAGCAAGAGAAAGTGGCTAACAGTCAAAAGGACAGTCAATAGACATTAACCTAGAAATGGCAACAGATGTTAGTATTATTAGATAAAGAATTAAAATACCTTCTATAAATATTCCCCCAAATCTAGTAGAAAAGATAGGCAATGTGATTCAACACATGACTATTCAAACTATAAAAAAAGAAACTGTTTAAAAATTCAGTTAAGGAGTTCCCTGGTGTCTCAGTGGGTTAAATATATGACGTTATTACTACTGTGGCTCTGGTTGCTGCTGTGGTATGGGTTTGATCCCTGGCCCAGGAACTTCCACATGCAGTAGCACAGCCAAGAAACAAAACAAAACAAACAAAAAAACCCAATGAAAATGGTGAACTTGAAAAATATATGAAGAATTCATTCCATGGATTTAACAGCAGAATGGATACAACATAAGAAGGAATTAGTGCATTTTAAGGTAGATAATAGAAATTATCTTTATTAAAATATTTAAAAGAAAGTGAAAAAAGGCGACAAGATACTTGAGAGCTATGGGGTAATATCAGTCTTCTATAAGTATAACTACAGTCCCTTTAGGAGAGGGGGAACACAATAAGGCAGAAGAAATATTTGAATAAATAGCGGTCTTTTTTTTTTTTTCTTCAAAATTAAGTAAAGACAGCCATTACAAACATAAGCTCAATAAACCCATGCAAGCTAAATACAAGGAAAACCATACTGATAGGCAATGTAATCAGACTTCAGCAACCAAAGATAGGAAGGAAATCTTAAAAGCAGCCAGAATAGAAGATTCGTGACCTTCAGGAGAGTGATAAGAAGAACAGCTAACTTTTTGTCAGATACAGCAGAGGCCAGATGATAATGGAGCATTTTCAACATGCAGAAACACCTTTCACCTTAGAACTCCACATCTTGAAAATACCATTGTTCAAACTTAAGGAGTAAATAACATTTTATAGACAAACTAAAGCTAAGACACTTTGTTGACAGCTAACTTGAAATAAAAAAAAATTATTTAAGGAGTTCCTGTTATGGCTCAGTAGTTAACGAATCCGACTAGGAACCACGAAGTTGCGGTTTGATCCCAATCCCTGGCCTCACTCATTGGGTTAACGATCCAGTATTGCTGTGAGCTGTGGTGTAGGTTGTACACATGGCTTGGATCTGTCATTGCTGTGACTGTGGCTATGCTGATGGTGACAGCTCCAATTAGACCCCTAGTCTGTGAACCTCCACATGCCATGGGTGCAGCCCTAGAAAAGACAGAAAGACCAAAAAAAAAAATTATTTCAGTTGAAAGATAGTGAAAATCAGATCTATAGAATGAAGAACAACAAAAGGCAAAGTAGAAAGACAAGACAAAGGGTTATTTTTTGTGTTTATCGATCTAATGTCCATATGTTTATTTTTATTTTTCTGTAAAACATAATTCTTCAAAGCTTATATATAGCAGTGAACTATGAGATTTATAGCACGAGCAGCATCTCATAATACTTAATAGAATCTTACAGAAATAAGAGATATAATTTGGGTGCCTCCTGTATGTCTGGTACTCTTTATACATTTAAACTCAGGTTTATAGCCTTCATTTTATAGACTAGGAAACAGAAGCTCAAGTAAATGAAGTCGCTTGCCTAACTTAGCCTTACAGCCTCTAAGTTGCAAAACAAGAATTTCAGCCCTTTCTCTCAAACGCTCCAAAATGCATGAACAAGGTTTTAACATTATTTGTATCAACAGAATACAGATCCATAATTTGATTATATCATTAGGAAACTTTAATAAATATTGTGTTTCCATTTGTTGGAACATTACATAGATGTTAAATAGAGTGATTCCTAGACATAGTTACATGGTTTTTAAGTGGAAAAGTCAGGTTGAGTGTAATGAGAGTAGCGTATTTATATGTGTGTGTGTATGCATATTTTGATGCCTTTGTGCACAAACTCACACTCACCTATAGAGACTTAGCTCTTAACAGTTAAAGAACTCCTAAGAGGTTTTATATTTACAGAGAAGTCCTTTAGAATTTGAGGATCAGGATTGAAAGAGAGACCTGCCTTTTTACAGCACTCACCTTTGGTATTTTTAGCAGTTTTTACCATATACAAGGATCCCCTCGCCATTTAAAAAAGCCTAATTTTTAAATAAATAAATGTTTTTGTTTATTTCACTACACTAAGTTAATGGAATACTCACACATAAGCTTGTTAGGGGCAGAGGCCATTTTTAATTTTCACCCAGCTTTTTGAGCATTTTATTAATATGGGCATTAATATTTATTGACTTTAAGTTAGAAGGATGCTGATTATGTTAGTAAAATTTCATTTAAAGACTGGTAGAAGAGACAAAGCCAAATATTAATAGGACTGTTTAGAATAATACATAATGGAGGTAATATCTGAATAGATACTGAATGGGTAGTTTTTGAGGGCAGAATTATGAAGTATATATATCACTTTAGGCAAGAATAATACATACACAGATGGGGAGGCCAAAAAGCATAGTTATGTGTTAGCAAAACAGAGCCATTTTTGGAAAATAATGAGCTGGGTAAGGTAGATTAATGCCCTATTGTGGAGTGATGGGAGTTCCATTGATAGGTTTTGAACAGTGGATATCTCAGACTTAACAGTGTTTCAGAAAGATTAATCTGGCAATGATTTCTTTCTTTGAAGCCTTTTTTTTTTTTTTTTTGGCTGCACCCATGGCACAAGTAAGTTCCCTGGGCCAGGGACCAAACCTGTGTCACAGCAGTGACCCAAGCCATAGCAGTGACAATGCCAGATCCTTAACCCATTGAGCCACCAGGGAACTCCTGAAGTACATTTTTTTTTTTTGTCTTTTGTCCTTTTAGGCCCTCACCCATGGCATATGGAGGTTCTCAGGCTAGGGGTTTAATAGGAGCCATTGCTGCCAGCCTATGCCAGAGCCACAGCAATGCCAGATCCAAGCCGCGTCTGCAACCTACACCACAGCTCACAGCAATGCCGGATCGTTAACCCACTGAGTGAGGCCAGGGATTGAACCTGAAACCTCATGGTTCCTAGTTGGATTCGTTTCCGCTGTGTCATGGAGGGAACTCCCCAAAGTGCATTTTTAAGTCAATCCTCTTTGCCACTATAAAGACTCTCCTTTTTAATTTTCTCTTTTCTACTCTTCCAGCCACCCTTCCCATGTTTTGGCTCCATTTCCTTTTCCTCTCCTCTCTTTTTTTAGCAGTTCTGCCCCTGCCCGGGCATGACAGCAGCAGTCCAGAGAGCCCCTCCTGCTTTTCTCAGCAGCTCTGCTTGCTCAGAGAACAAGTGTTCTCTCACACTACTGTAGAATATATGGTTTTTCTTTTCTGCATGTCTTTTTTTTAAACCTCCATCTACATGGAGAGGCAACTGTGATGGAAAATTCTATGGATCTTCCAGGGAGAAATATCACTACAGGACTTTAAGCTAAAGACAGTTTCCATGTTTCTGCTCCACAAAGTAACAGGGCTGGATGTGGGGAAGTGCATACCTTACTTGGACAACAGTTTGATTTATATGCAAATACAAGATAACCTTTTTGCCTAGAATGTCGTTCTCATCTTCACCCTGCCACCTGAACCTGAATTCACCTGGCTCACCCCTGCTCATCCTTCATAGCTCAGATTACATTAGAAGCTTCCTCTAGGGAGCGTCCCCTAACATCCCACACCCAGGCTCTATCTGCATAATCGTGAAATGTGTACGTCAGTTATTACACTGAGATGCAATTGCCCATCTGTTTGTATTCTCCACTGAGCTATAAATTTCGTTCAGTTTTGTATCCTATCTGTCAAATTCATCTTTTAGGACCAGTACCCAGCCTGGTGGCTGGAATTTAGTTCAGTAGATGCTCAGCAAATATTTGTCGAATGAATAACATGATATAAAAATATAGGGAGGTATTTCCTTATTGTCTTCATGAAACTAAATTCCTCAGAACCTTTTTCAAGTCTAGCTTTTTTTGTTTCGTGTGATACTAAAACATTACTCCCCCCACATTACATCTGTACTGATTTCATAACCATGTTTCTAGAAGGCACTATTTTAATCAAATGAATCTTTTAGGGTTACTCTTTTGGTTTATTGCTGTCTGAACGTAAATTCGAGAGGGGTAAGGAGAATAATCTGAGGATACTAGTGCGAACATAGCAATAACTAACAGACTCGTTCACATGTTTGAAAGGACGACTTCACAGTAAGCCAGTCTTAGCTAGCTTACAGCTATTACATTTTTTTTACACTCTAATTATTCTAGCCTTTATTATACAGGAAGGTATTAAAGATTTACTGACTAAGATGAGGCTTAAGAGCGTTGCCCCAGTAGAAAAATTCTCCTCTCCAGAAGCCGTTAAGAAGCTCTCATTGTCATAAGCGCTCATTATAATTCTAAACTGCTCTTCTGTACTTCTGTAAAATTAACTAATCATACCCTACTTGGTTCCCAATTTTAGTTCTATGTTCCCTGCACACCACCCTAAAAGACGCTGTTTACTGTGGGTCTTCCCAATAATGTGGAAACCCAAGTTGTTGAATATGGCCATCTCTCATGGATGGGGGAGGCACAAACTTGGGCTTGTGAAAGCAAATGGGAGTGGTTTGCCCTTCTTTTGCAGGCTTCTTCAACTGAGAAATCGTTTTTGACAAGTTGCTTTGTCACATGCTTGACGTCTTTTTTCTTCTTCTTTTTCTTTTTAATCAGGGAGTGACTGGAAGATAATTTAATCTGAAATGCTGACACCTACATAGCTAGAGATTAATTGGATACTGTCTGAAAAATTATTCGAGCACCTCAGAGACACAGTCTCTATAAACAGAAGGCAGAATGAATAAAGTAGATGCAAATCATGCCCCTTCCTTGGCACTTAAACCAGGCTGTGGGTAAACCATTGCCCTCATGTTGTGTCTACCCTCAAATTGGCTAAAAAGATAATTTGGCATCACAGCAAATGTGGATTTCATAAGACCAGAATATTATCTACTTCTAACCTAGTTACTAATTTAGCGACCTTTCTCTTGGATGCTTATTCTATACAGGAAGGAAAAAATAATAATTTCATTGCATGGGATTTGTCAAATAACAATTTTATTAACAAAAGTAATGTGTCATCTTTTGCTTGTAATGTGTCATCTTTCAGCTTTGAAAGATACCTTCAAGATCTCAAAAAAAAAAAAACCTTTATTTTAAAAATGTTTCTAGGATCTAATCCAACAGGTACAACACAGTTATAAGAATGAAAAAGAGACATAGGGACAAGGGACAGGAGTGGACATGGTCTAGGGGCTTAACATCCTGCCTTGACTGAGGCAGTGATGTGTATGAAACTCGCCATGTGAAGCTTAGACCCTCAGGTGGCTGTGCTCTGAGAAGGCAAGGTTAAGATTAAAAGGAATCTTACGACAAAGCCTTCTTTGAGATTAAGACCTCACCTAAGAGAAATAATATAAGTAAACTCCAATCCATACATTTTCATAAACCTAGGTATTCACCTGTCCAGTTTTCTAGGAAGGGGAAGATACTGCATGCCTCCATTATAGCAGTGTTGAAAGCAAGTTGGTTTTTGTTAAACATTTCCCCATTCATTATGACCTTCAACGAATAAGGTTCATCAGCAGACCCTTTGTATTTTCTTCATATTCTGAAATAGAGCATTGTTAATTTTTATCTATTGTTTTTATCTTTTGGATCAAGCTATGAAAATATTACTTTATGGATGAATTTCATGACCTTAGGATTCCTGGGAACCCAGCTATCCCATTTCTTCACTGGCAAAATGAAGGATTAGAGTACAAAGTTCAACTGTGCAGAGGAGTCAGGGTAGGCAAGGAAATGGCTGTTAAATAGGAAACCCAATCTCTTTGTTCTCAGACAATGTGCTGACTCCCACTTCTTCTTTTGGCCTTCCCTTTCCTTCTCTCTCTTTATTAGAGATGTAGGAATAAGAAAATATATCCCGGGAGTTCCCGTCGTGGCGCAGTGGTTAACAAATCCGACTAGGAACCAAGAGGTTGCAGGTTCGGTCCCTGCCCTTGCTCGGTGGGTTATTGATCCGGCGTTGCCGTGAGCTGTGGTGTAGGTTGCAGACACGGCTCGGATCCCGCGTTGCTGTGGCTGTGGCATAGGCTGGTGGCTACAGCTCCGATTAGACCCTTAGCCTGGGAATCTCCATATGCCGCGGGAATGGCCCAAGAAATAGCAAAAAGACAAAAAAAAAAAAAAAAAAAAAAAAGAAAATATATCCCTACTAAGGAAAGGTATAAATTTCAGCTCACTGATAAATTGCAAATGAGACCTGGCCCTGATGTTGGGAAGCATCAGGGAACGGCAGGGCTGAGGCACACTGGGAACCCATTCCATTCCTGATCCAGAACCCCTACACAACTCCCCCTGGTCACTGCCATGCACGAACAGGACGTGGTTGGTCCAATCTCCTGGTGATTTTAAGAGAAAGCAGGTATTAGGTTTTCATTTAAAAACTGCTGATTTTAAAAGATTGCTACCCAAAGTGTGTGTCTCACCTGTGAAGTTTCCTTACTAAGATGCTTGGCTACAGACTCTAGCCCTGCATTTGCAGCTGTGTAATGGACATTTTCACTGAGCATTCTATTTTCACCTAAAATTTGATTTCACTCATGCTAAACTGACTAGCTGCTGTTAAAGCTAAAATTGTGCTCCCCCACATAACATTTTATTTTAGTTAATGGCTCTCTTCTCCCCTAGTACTATGTGTATTTCAGGTTCCTCAATACTTTTGGGCAAAGTCTATGTTTTTTCTTCATAACCCTATCAAAATTATCTTTCTCTTTCTATCTCTACTGAGAACCTACTAGGGTTAGCATCATTAACCCTAGTAGAAATTTAGTTTAGTCTGTGGGTGCTAGACACTGTGTGATACGTTTGGGACATGAGGCTGAATAAGCCACATTCCCCGATTGCTATCCTTTAAAAAAACACACACACAAACACTCCTACACAGACATCAGGGATCTGTCTTAGTTTCTGTATTGATCACGCCTCACCTCCTAGAATAATAGTAAATCCCTCTTGCTCCCAAGCATGTTCATTCTGTCTGTCTGTCTGTCTGTCTGTCTATCTATCTAATTATCTATCTATCTATCTATCTATCTATCTATCTATCTATCTATCTATCTATGTATCTATCTATCTATCTTTTTAGGGCTATACCTGCAGCATATGGAAGTTCCCAGGCTAGGGGCTGAATTGGAGCTATAGCTCCCAGCCTATGCTACAGCCACAGCAACACCAAATCCAAGCCACATCTGTGACCTAGATGAAAGCTCACAACAATGCTGGATCCTTAACCCACTGAGCAAGGTCAGAGACCAAACCCATATCCTCATGGGTACTAGTTGGGTTCATTACCACTGAGCCATGATGGAAACCCCCAAGTGCATCCTAAAGTGCTTGGAGTTCAAGACTTTTCTGGGCTAGCTGTGGTCTGAACTGTTCTCCAGCCTTCATTTATCACAGTGCCTTCTGCAGACACAACAGCCTTTTATGTCAGCCCCTGACTTGCTGCTCCACAACCCCTATCTGCTCCCCATCCTGACACCCTCCAACTGCCCCCCACAAACAATGGAAAATATATAGTTATTTTTCTCTATAGGAACTTGATCATGACATGAATTAGAAAAGGGATTGGCAAACTTTTCCTGTAAAGGAATACAGAGTAAATATTTAGGTCTTTGCAGGTCTCCTGGTCTCTGTTGAAACTACTCACCTCTGTAATTATAGCCTGAAAACAGTCAAATAATATCTAAAGGAAAAAACATGCTCCAGTAAAACTTTATTTACAAAACAGATGGCCGGCAAGCTGTGGTTTACTGACTCCTGACTTAGAATGCCCTCTTCTTTGTTCCTGAATTTTCTGTTCTCTGACGCGTTCTCATCACACCACCAGAAAAGAATTCTCATCTTGATTTGTTGCGCTCACCTCTACCTTAACCACTGTAATGAAGTAGTTACCTACCCTCTTAGCAAGTGGCGCATTCCTGGGAACAGGGTCAAATGTCATTCTTTATATCTCCTGTATTCAATATTGAATAAATGAAAAGATAAAGACATGAAACTATATAATGTAATAAACCAACATTACTTCAAAAAATAGATCTAAAATTTAAAAACTATAAAGATGTTTGCTATGTGGCACTGAAATTTCTGGATTTGGACATCAGAATTACAAATTTCTAGATAGAACTTATTGAAAAAAGCAGTAAAAACCAAGGCAGGGAAGAACAAATAGTTGCTGTATTTACACTACTCTATCTTCTTTTAAAATATGAAAGCTAAAAAGGAAAACCATACATATATTGAATTCTGTAGCATCAGAAAACTCAATTTTAAGAAAAAGCCTTTATTTACAGCATTAAAGTATGATAGAAAGACAAAGCTATTTTCTGATTTTTGTGCATGATAGTTTGGGTGAAAAACATTCAAAATCCCAATTAAAATCTTATTATCCTTTCAAGTTAACTATAATATTATCATTATTTTCAGGTAATAGAATCTGTGATAAGCCTGAAAATCTCAGGGAAAACAAATTTTTAAAAAGAATTTATTGTAGAGAGCTTAGTATAATTTTTTTCATACACACTTAGATCTTGGAAGAAGAGCCCTTATGTATATCAATAAAGATGATAACATATATGGGAAGAAATTTAATCATAAATATGTAAGAACAACATGAAAAACTTCAAAGCTCCACTATTAGCATAAAAGAATGAATACACGGAAACACATTACATGATTTTAGATGGGAAGATTTGGTATCTTGAAAATATCAAGTTACCATAAATTAATCTATAACTGCATTGCATTCACTATCAAAATAACAAGGTGCTGTTATAGGAAAGCTTACAAAGATACTAGAAAATTAAGCCAAAGATAATATCCAATTTATCAATCATATCAAATCTATAAATCTTAATCTAGAAAGAAAAAATATTGTTCCTTTCCCAAAAAGTCTGTACTACTAAATATACAAAGTCAAATGACAAAATGCTTGTATAATAGTTGTATAAACAATAATAAGATAAACAACGAGATAGACAAAAGAGAACTATCCTTAAAATACAAAGAGTTAAATACAAACCACAGAGTAGAAAATTAAGCATAGAGCAACTGGCAGTTTGAGAAAGTAGACAGTAACCATATGGATAAAAAGCTTAACCTCATTACACAGTAAAGAAATGCACATTAAAATGAGATACTTTTAAAACTACCAGATTGCAGATTGGCAAAGATTAAAAGTTTGTTAACTCTCAATATAGTAAGGGTAAATGGGCCCTCTTCTGGCCTCTTGATTGAAAGTGTAAATTGGTGTAGACCTGTTGATAGGCAGCTTGGCTGGCTTTCCAAATGTGAAATGCACATCTTCTTTGACTCTTCCACCCTTAGGAAGACTGTGTAATTTTGAAAGGTGTTATTGAAATTATAGTGGTTATACCTAAATGTTCATTAACAGGAGACCCACTGAATTACGGTAAATCACTATTTGGGACTACTATGCAGTTGTTCAAAAGGATTAGATAGTTTTGCAGATGTTGCTGTAGGACAGTCTTCAAAAGAAAGCAAGATGTAGACTGTTCTATGCATGTTACCATTTCTTTTACATAAGTTGTTTTACACTTGATAGGCATAAAAATTTCAGAAGAGTTAGTAAGAAATTAGTGTCTTCAGCACCATAGCTACAGTAGGTTAGGAGATGATATGCAAATTGATATGAGATGTATCAAAATTTGTATGTTTTCAATTTCATCATATTCTATTTTTGTAATAATGGTCTTGTTGCAAATAAATATTATCAAGCTTTGCTTAGATACTTTAGTTTAAAGAAGGGCAGGATACAATTTTGAGTAAGGAAAATACTCGTACTAGCTCTTCATACTGCCTATCATTTATATCACTGTAATGAATGTAATCTAAACCTTTATATAATTTTAGGACCTCATGCCTCATAGCGGGATGTGGCAGCAATCACAGTTGAATTTGTTAAAATTTGTTTCTGTTCTATTTCTGATTTCCTGGAAGGTGTTTTTGCCCAAAAGCATTTGTCTTCAGTGTGATTTCTCACACTTGCCTCTTCCCACCTCCCTCCTCCCCCAGAAAAGTGATTTAGCAGAAATGTGGGCCGAATAACCTGATGGGGTGTTAGCTCCTCTGGCCCAGGCTGTGAACTGGAGGGTAAAGCTCCCACCTTGGTCAAGGGGGCCTGCCTGGTCCAGGGCTGCCTACAAGGTGAGTGAAGTCAACAGCAGCCAGACCATTCTCTAGGCCAGTTTTATCAGGCTCAGGGGGATAAAGGCCTCTCTATACTGACTCATTGGTCTTACTGTTCATTTGTCTAGGAGTCATCTAAGAAGACAGATGGTATTTGTTGAGTCTCCTCAAAATTCCGATATTATATTATTTAGAAGCTTTAATTATCCTGACACCTCACCATTGCAAGTATGTAAGTCAAGAAATTGAGGTTCAGAAAAATGAAGCAACTTGTACAGTTGGAGACAGTAGGTGACCTGAAACTAGATCACAGATTAAGTACTATTTCAGTAATTAAAAGATTTTATAAGGAATCACTCATATTAAAAACAAGAGACCCTTAGTAACTGTGTTTAATGTAATTAAATATTAGAAATCTGCAACTGATGGAGTTATGCCTTGCTTATGTATTAGTGCCTTTTATGTATGTAGATTCATGCAAGATGACCAATTCAATTTTTCAGTGAGACCTCTAGATCCACCTGGGAGAACCCCAGCTCCTATCTGGAGAACTATGTTTTTGTTGCTAAGCTAGACACAATAGGCCAGGCTTTACTTGGCAGGTTGTCACCTTAAATTGCAACCCTATCAGATGATTTTTATGAAAAATCTTTTCCATCCTGTACTGAAAATATCTCAGCTAAATTAATCTCTGTGGGAAGTTGTGCTTATCACATTTTCATAAGATGAAAGTTTATTTATAGTTAAAGTTTTTCGAAAACTTTTTTTGAAAAAAATAGCTTTAAAAATTATTTGGATAGACTCCCAAACACACAGTAGGGATTTCAGAAGCAGTAAGGCTAATAAAAGTAACCTAGACCTAGAGATTATCATGGGTTTATTTGAAAAACAGAAAGAGACTCACAGACATATAAAATGAATTTATGGTTACCAAAGAAGAAAGAGGGAAGAAGGGATAAATTGGGAGGATGGGATTAATATACACACACTACTATATATAAAATAGGTAAACAACAGGGACCTACTATATAGCACAAGGAACCATACTCAATGTTTTGTAATAACCTACAAGGGGAAAGAATCTGTAAAAGAATATATGTGTGTATATGTATAACTAAATGACTGTGCTATACACCTGAAACTAACAGGACATTGTAAATCAACTATACTTCAATTAAAAAACAAAGGAAACTCCAAAAAGAGTTTTGTATTTAGTTAATAGGTTCCTACTGAGTGGAAAATTAAAGTCCCCAACTTGCAATGTGATTTAAGGTTGTAACTATGTGTAAGGAGGAATAGGAATGTAAACCCAGCATTATTTATGCTCAAAGTTGACTAGTCCAGGTACTGCTGTTGAATAGTGTCCAGCAGGGTTCTTAAATGCAAAGTGTGTCCTAAGGATAAGAAACAGTAGTTCAGCCTGGCTGAATCCATGCTATATTCACTTCAATAGACTCTTAAACTGATACTGAACATATATGTGGATATTTACACATATGATGCCTAAGTAAGTTACCAAAAATATTTGTATACTCCATCTCCTTCTCCCTAGGGAAAAACGTTTCTTCCAAGTAAATACAACCAATTTATTTGTCTTGGTTCCCCTGGATCTTCTTTTTTAATCATCTTTGTATTAAAGCATTCTTTGCCATTTTTCATTATTCTCTTTTCCATATCTGTCTGGACTGGGACAGTCATTTCTTCATATCACAGCTTTTATGCTATTGAAATACAAAATTCTTAGTGGCTCTGCTTGCAGTTTTGCAAAATTCAAATAGCAGGCACAAGGCTCATCAGTATTTATGTTGCTTCCTGTGTTGTGACTGAGTTTATCTACCAACTGTGATACTCACAAGAAGGAAGGTCCCATCAATGTCCTTAGAATTAAACTCATTGGAATCCACATAGGTATTTGAGTTTTCTGTCCATTAAACTGTTAGGCAAAAGCCAGGACTAGGAGAGAAGCTCGAGAATCAGGCAAGCGGTGGATTTCTAGCCCTTCCTCTCTGTCCTCTAATTAACCTTCCTTTTAGGTGCACCCCCTCCTTACCATTCCCTCCAGTGTGCTAATTCAGCTCTTTTCTATGAACCACTTTCTCATTCCACCTCGGAGGTACTTCTGTTTACCTGTCCTGACCTGTTCCATGGTGGAACTCCTGTACTATGGAGTCCAGTGGCACTGGGGATCCATTGCCTAACTACAGGCAGGTCACGCTAGGGAGTCAGCCTATCTCCCTTTGAACCCAGTTCTTCCCTCCAGATGTGAGCCCTCAGACCCATCACACTCAGCTTCAGACCCCTTATATTATAAAACACGGATGAGAGGAGTTCCTGCTGTGGCACACGGGCTCTGCAACTTCTCTGCAACGCCAGGATGCAGGTTCGATCCCCAGCCCAGCACAGTGGGTTAAAGGATCCTGTGTTGCCATAGCTGTGGTGCAGGTTGCAACTGCAGTTCAGATCTGATCTCTGATCTGTGGCCTAGGAACTCCATATGCCACAGGGTGGCCAAAAAAAGAAAATAATAATAATAAATTAAACATAATGGGGATGATAGTAATTATTGCTGTTATAGAATGTTGAAGAATCAATGAACAAATCCATGTAAAGTTCCCAGCACATAGTAAGCACTCCATAAATAGTAGCTATTATCATTAATTATTGCTGTTTGCTGCTACTGTTGTTTTTGTTCATTCCTGCATACCCTGTTTTGGATTTCCCTTCCTCTACCCAAAGGCAGGCATACTTCTTTCAACATTCATTTCTTACCCATTTCTCCCTACTTTTGGCAACCTATAAAGTAACTAGGAGTACAAGGTCAAAAGGATAAAAAGTTTATCTGCTGTTATTGGGAAAGGACCAGAGAAAGGACCAGGGGTTCAGCAGTATTTCCTGTTACTACCAGTGCCTAAATCTGTGCTGTGGTGGAACCTAAGGACATTCATCATCTTTCATGCAGTCTTTAAATAATGCCTCCACCATGCCTAATTTTATGATGTCTTTCTATATTTCACTTTTTCTTAGGTATATAGATGCATAAGTCATTGAAGGGCCAAACCAGATGAAAGTAGCATAATGGTGTCATCTCAGAGTAGGCTCCCAGGAACTGGGCTTCCACCAAGACACTTTTCCTTCCATCCTGATGTCAGAATCCCTAGGATTGCAGGGACTGAACCAATTACCTACATTCAAATTACAGCCCTATTCTTGCTAGTTTTGTGTGTTTATTCTATCTTTCTAAGCCTCAGTTTCTTTATTTGTTAAATGTGTATAATATCTACCTTGTAGGTTATTTTAGAGATTAAATAAATTCTGCGTGACAGATATTATGTCATACATATACATGTTTGTGCGTATGTATATATAAAACAAATAGGAGTATAATAAATACATTTTCACAATGACAGCTCATCTCTTTTTCCTCCAGATTCTACAACAGATTAATTTTAAGCAACTCTTTATATTGATGAATATATATGATTATCCAACACAGATGATGCATCTTTAACATAACTGCACACAACTTTTATGTGTGTATCGTGATTATACACTCCGCAGGTTTGTTTACATTTTATTTCATTTTATTAACCTTCTGCAGTCAGGGTCTTATTTTGATAAATCCCTCATGAAAACAAGCTGCTGCTGAATCCATTTTCTCTGCCTGACCGTTGCTTTTGAAAATTCCACTTTCCCCGGCCAGTCCCGTTATTTGTATGTGTATATACGTTCGCTAAACTAAACCTCTTAGGCTTTTGTGAGGAATATTTTGGGTTGAGTGTATGCTAAAATAAGTAGGCAGACCCAGAAAGTACAGTTGCATTGAAGTTCCCAAATATGGCCTATTGAAAATAGTAACCAGGATCTTGTTTTTGGAGAGTAAATTTAGAGAGAGATGTTATTCCGAGGAATGTGAAGCAATGATACGTTTTTGGAAGAGTCAGTGTTGATGATGAGGGTCCGTTATGGTCATTGTTTTTATGCTTTGGGATAGGGGCTCAAGGCCCTGCTTTTGCAGTTACTCTTCATTTTATCCAGTGTTCTTCAGGGATTGTGAAAAGATTGATTAATATACTCTTCACTTTAAAATCAGCCTTTGGGAAAAAATACATCAATAAATACACTCTTAAGCAATTTCCCATTGGGTACTAATAATGCAGGTAGTGAATGAGCAGGGCAGTGCCAGAGACTGAGTGTCACCAAGCCCCACAACACACTGAGGATGTTGGTTGAATGTCTCTTTGTGCATCTTTCATTGTCTTAGTCCTTTGCTCACAAACTATTTCTCCAACATGTTACTTGGATAAGGTAGAAATAGATCACAGAGTTCTTCTGGGGTCTGCCTTTCCTTATCTGGAAGTTACTGTCTTTAAAGAATAATGTCAGGTTGAGGGACTCACAGGTGCTCATGGTTTGTGCTTGCTTTCTTTTTTTGGAGGTTCTAGGAGAGGTAACATGGCCAGGGCAGGTAACACTGATGGACCCAGCAGTGAAGGAGGCCACTGCCAATGCTTTGAGAAGATCAGGAAGAGAAATTAGGTCTGAATGACAGGTAAATCATTTTAAATAACTGGAATAATAGAGCAAAGCCAGAATGGATGTGGCCATGGTCCTGGAGCTGACCCTGCCACTCACTAGATCTCCAGTGGAGAAGCTTAAGAGTGTTTTAGGTCATGAAGCAGACCTGTCTGGGCAGCATGGAAACAACTAGAGTGCAGCTATTTACTAACTGATATAAATATGATTTCATAATAACTTACTAACTGCTATGAATGTTAGTCATGGGGCCAAAAATGGAGCAAGATTGAGGTCCCTGTGATGGGAACTGCTAGTCAAATATGGACATTGAGCATATTTGCTTTTTTCAACCTTTTGTTACTCATATATATGTCCACATCAGGATTTTCCTGGTGAAACTAAAAATCTCCCAAGCATTGAATTTCACTATAAACAATAAAATGAAGGTTATGAAGATGCCAGAGTTTTAGAAATTTTGAAGTGCCTAGCACTTTAAATTTGATTATTGGTCACATGCATTCTTGGCTTTTGTAGTCACTGTATTTATTATTTAAGATAACCTAATAATTACAAAAATGGATTGTAATAAATAGTTTATTCCATGAAAAATATATTTTATTTGCATAAAATTAAATTTTCATCAAATGAATCCCACAACTCTTCTTTGTGTGTAATGTTTTCTAAAGAGCAGATGGACCCATAGAAGACCAAAATTAGCCTTATTAATAAGAAAACTAGGGAGAACATAAACCATAAAGTGTAGACTTTCACATAATTTATAAGAAAACTATCTCTCTGATTATTAAATGATTCATCAACGCTATAATAGACAATGCCTTAATATCATGAGCTGAAATGTAAGTGTCTGGCAAAACCTGATGTATTTTGTATGTAAACTAATTTCTAAGAGTTGCATGTGAAATGTCGCTTTTCCCTCTTTTCCTGCTGGAGAGTAGATACCTAATACAACTAATAGACCAGTTCCAACTTCTAGGCACTTCCAAGCCGCTGTACAATTACACCTTGGACGTACTTTGATCGCTGTCTCCTCTATAGCATTCTATTAGCACAGTCTGTTATATGGCGATCCACCTTCCTGAGTAAAGGTAAAGATACTTGCATTCAAGAACTTTTATCTTTATAACCTCTTCAGTGCCAACCTATATGGAAGATTCGTAAGGACTGTTTGGACTGAATTTCATTCATGGCTAGGTTCTTTTAGTTTTGTAAGATGGAAGGCCACATTGGCTAGAAATAAAGTGGGAACCTCTCCAGCGTGGTCTGTTATCTACCTCTGATGGTCCATGATTTAAAAAGGACTTGGGGGGTTCCCATGATGGCTCAGTGGTTAACGAATCCAACTAGGAACCATGAGGTTGCAGGTTCGATCCCTGGCCTTGCTCAGTGGGTTAAGGATCTGGCGTTGCCGTGAGCTGTGGTGTAGGTTGCAGACGGGGCTCGGATCCCGCGTTGCTGTGGCTGTGGTGAGGCGGTGGCTACAGCTCCAATTTGACCCCTAGCCTGGGAACCTCCATATGCTGTAGGAGCAGCCCAAGAAATGGCAAAAAGACAAAAAAAAAAAAAAAAAAAAAAAAAAAAAAAGGATTTGGCTTCTGGATTGAGGAGATCACATGCTAATGCTGGTATCATATGTTTTTAAGGAGTTAACAAATAAAGGACTTCTGTAGTTCAGACTGAGAGATTCTTTCCAGCAGGAAGATCAGGATTGGCCTTTCATGGGCGATAGTATTCTGACTGGATACTTGCTCTATGGTGGTAGGCAAGCAAACACTGTTGAGCTGTATAAGGCTACAACAAGGAGCTTTCCACACCTTGGAGAGTAGGAATTCAGCTTGGAAAAGTAACGTAGATCTCAATGTGCAAGTCTGGGTGAGAGATTATGTTTTCAGAAGAAATGGAACAAAGTCTCCCATCCCATGTGCTATTTTTTTTTAACTCTGCCGCTGCCACCACCACCACCACCACCTTCAAGGGTAGAGTTTGTTTCTCTGTCCCTTGAGCCTGAGGATATCTTTGTCACTGCTTTGACCAGTGCTTTATCCAGAGGTAACTTCAGATACCAAGTCATTATCATTACATGCACTGCTGCCTTGTTCTCTTGAAATGCACATGCTAGGAATCCAACTACTATGAGCCCTGAAGAAACCTAAGAAGAAACCCACATTGAGAGGAGTTAAACCCGCCCCCCTACCCCCTGCCCTCAGCTCCTACTGAGCTCACAGCTGGCAAAGAGCAGCCAATATGCAGATTCTATGGGGGAGTCACCTTGACAGTGCAGCTGCTCCAGGTGGAGACAAGCTGACCTCCCTGAGCCCTGCTCATACTGCAGGTCTGTGAACAAAAGAATGGATTGTTACTGTTTAATAACTCCTATTATAATGGAATGGAAAGGTAACTAAATAGTTTTAAGTTTTATTAATAATTATATTAATTACCAGTATACTTTAATACTCATCTATATTCTATATATAATTTATTTTATATTTGTTTATTATAAATGATTATTAACACATAGTTAATAATTATAGCATAGTTAATCCTATATTATAATTGATAATAGTACTAAATCAGAGTTTGCTAATAACTAAAGATTTCACTCTTTACCAGTTTTGTATTTTAGGAAAGTTCTTGACCTATTAAAAATTCTTGGCCTTGGTTTCTTCAGCTTTAAAATTGAAGCTCATATTAGTATTTGACTCTTAGTGTTGTGAGAAATGAGTGGAATTAACATACAGAAAAGTGCCCAAGAGATAGTAAGTACTCAGTAACTGTTTTGTTGTGATGATGATGATGATGATCCCAATAATGCTGATGAAGGGATGCAAAGAGGCACCTTTACCTGGACTACCTGCTGACTCTCTTATATTTTCAACGTTATTTTTAAGGGGCTGTTGATGTGAATAGACTAAAAGGCTGGAATTCAGGGAATTGGCCTCATTTATTTTTCTATGTCAAGAACAGCTGTGCTTTTTGAACTGTTCAGAGAAAGCAGTCTATGAAAAGGATAAGTTCTCTTTTGGACTTCTGGGGTTTAGGATGTGAGGGGGATATCCCTATAATTTATATAAAAGTCCCTGAAAATATGAGCGTTGTGCTTTTGAGAAAAGCAGAGATTTGAGTGGCGATTGAAGACACAGTTGAGAAAATCTCTATGGTATATGACTGATAAAAATACAAGGCAGAAGGCAGTAATTATTTCCAGCACAAGCTACAGAGCCCGAGGCTGGAAATATTAATTCTGATGGAAAGACAGAGGAAGAGTTCCCAGAAAAGATGATACTAGACAGGCTTCTCCTTTAAATCTTGGAGGATCATTGGAAATGACTATCAATTTTATTCAAATTTAGTTGCCAAAGGAAAGAATTAGATCAGCTCTCCTCAAGTTAGTATTTGGTGAAAAATGGGAGGTGAAGCTACATATTTTCGGTTTTAGAACAGTTGATAGTTGACTATGGAAGGGCAGTTATGAAGCTGGACAGTTCTGTGCAATAAAATGGCATCTCAGTGTTTTCTGGAACTTGAGTGAATGATCACAAATGTCACAGGTTCTCCTTAAAATGTAAATAACATGTTTAAGCACCAGATATGAACACCAATGAATTCCTTATGGGTTTTGTTGGTGGTTGGTTTATTTATTTTCTTAACTTCAGCACCAACTCTGTTTTTGGCCATGTTTTAATTATTTTTGCTTTTGTGGGCTGCAATTTAATGCTTGTAATATTCTTTAATCCTTCTAAGATTTAGGGTAAAAGTAGTCTCTCTATTCTTTTTCTCAGCTCACTGAGGTCTGGCTTCTGCCCTTTTGATTTTACTTCAAATATAATCACCAATAACCTCCTATTTATAATTCCAATTGGCACGTTCTTGTGAAAAGGAATAGAAACTTACAAATAGGATCAGAATGTTTCCCGGATTGGTGCTTATTTTTAGAGCATGAAAGAGTGTTATGGGTCCCTTATGAATAAAGGCAATAAGAATTACATGAAACATCTTCTGCAATCATCAGTCTCCTATGCACACCATCATTCAGAAAACATTTACTGAATACTTTAGTACATGCCAAAACAGTTTTTGTACAGTGAGGTATAACACTGGACAAAGTAGATGAGGTCCTTATTGTCTTGGAATTAACATTCGGGGATTCTTAAATTTGATGTTTATTCAAGACACCTGGGCTGCTTGTTTATAGTTCAGATTTCTAAGCCTCACTCCAGATCTCCAGAATCATAACTTCATGTTGAAGCCAATAAGCATAACAGGCAATTCTAACATTAGACGTCCAGAAACAGTGCCATGCTCACTAAGCCTTTGAGTGTGCACTTGCTTTTTCTTAGTATAACCAGCTCAGACCCATGCATTAGCCTTTTTAATATGCCTCTCCAAAGTTCTTCTACCCTGTGAACTTCATTCTCTGCCCCATAGCTAACTCTTCTCTCCTCTAAATTGTTAGTACCTATGGACTTCCAAACCCACCAGGCAAATTCATCCTGTATGAATTTGAGCTGGCTCTTGTGTATCTTAAGATATTCTTTCTTCTGTTTATGTTCTCTCTGCATCTGCAGTGTAAATTCCATAAATACACAGACATGTGTATGATGCCTCTATAATCAGCCCTAAAGCTCAGCAAAATGTTTTTGACACAGCGTGTGTTCAGCATGTAATTATTGATTAGTTTAACACTGAGTCAAGTATCAACTAAGTTCTATTATAATTCTAGCGCTGTCTGTGACTAGTTATGTTGTGATATAGGATATGTCACTCAGTCTCCTTCAGCTTTGGTTCTTTCATCTCTCGAGCTCTGTACTCCTGATGCCCATTCAGTGCTATCTTGTGAGATGATGGTTTGGAAATTGTGAAGAAAAAAGTCAGATTTGCATGAATTGTCAGCAGTGGAGAAGACTAGAAGAAGCAGGACTTTATTTCAAAAGAAAGAGTCCTAAATAAATATGCTGGATAAACAGTTAAAGGAATAGACTTCCACCTCACAGTGTGTAAAATTTTTCTAGTGCAGTGAACACTTAGAACACTGTCTGAACCAGGTATTATAGTGATAAGGAATTTGTCACTTGAGCTCCAGCACAAACAAGTTCTTCAGAATTGAGTTACTATTTTACTTTCTTGCTTTAACTAAGCCATCCATTGAAAACGTATAGGGGAGGGATAAGTATATTTGATTAACATTATTTCTTTAAAAATGTGCTTTCTCTTTCTGGATATGTTATAAGAAGATTTTTTTTTCACTCAGGAGTAATTTCATATCTTATTTTGGTCTTGAAATTATTTTATGGAATTCCACTAAGGGGAATACCCAGTTAGAAGCTATTTTCATGTATATAAAGAAGAAATTAACCTAGAAATTTCTTCCAGCATCCATGCTTTTGACTCTGGGAAAATCTGTATATAAAATACTTGCAGATATTTCCCTCAAGATGCAGCTGTAGTTGGTTTCCATGTGATCACTCCAGCCATAAACTCACAAAATTCTGCGATCGTGTGAAACCATTATTAACAGACAATGTTGATACCTTAGGTTGCCAATAGAAAGATATTTTTTAAGGAATGGCATGCTGTTCTGAACTTTATTTATGCTATTATAATGTCTACAAGAATATTATTAAGTAGGAAGTTCCCTTCATGGCAGAGCAGAAACAAATCCAACTACAAACCATAAGGATGAGGGTTCGATCCCTGGCCTTGCTCAGTGGGTTAAAGATCCGGCGTTGCTGCGAGCTGTGGTGTAGGTTGCGTACATGGCTGGGATCCCACCATTGCTGTGCCTGTGGCATAGGCCAGTAGCTGTAGCTCCTGTAGTTCCTATTCAACCCCTAGCCTGGGGACTTCCATATGCCTCAGGTGCAGCCCTAAAAAAGGCCAAAAAAAAAAAAAGAATAACATTAAGTATTTTTCATATGTTTTCAAAGAAGTTCAGTGTATGAAAATATGTATGTGCACCTTTCTAAACATGCATTTTGCTTTGAAATTGTGTAGTTGATGAGTTTTACTTGCTTAGTCAACACTTGAAAAGTTTTAAGAAGTAAAAACTGTTTATCCTGTGTAAGAATTTTAAGATACCATAGAAAAAGCTGTAGTTTTAATAAGGTTGATTTGTCAAAATACACCCTACTTCCAGATTATTCATTTCAGCCTAACACGGTAACTCTATTTTTCCTACCAAATATTGATTTAGAAAAGAGCAGGTGCAGTAATCCAGGCCTATGAGACATGAGCAGAATCAGCTGAGGAATTCTGCCAAGTTTTCTTGTTCATTAGAAAAAAAAAATAGGAAGACATTCCCTCTTCTTTCTCTGAATGTTAAGACATTAAGATGCTGCACCCATCCTGTGACCACCACTGAGAAGCCAATGGTACAGGCAAGAGATGGGGAGAACCTGCATCTTTAGTGGCATCTTTGGATTGGGCTGTGCCTGGAGCCCACCATAGAACCTTAGACTTCTTGTAATGTAAGATCATAAATTTTAGCTAGTCTGAGTCTGTTTTTTTTTTTTTTCTTACCTGTAATTGAAAAACCTCCTAAATGAAAAAGAATAGATAATGAAACCTTACGGGTGAAATAGAACAGCCCAGAAGAACAAAATGGAACTACAGCAACAAAGACAGAATATTAAAGAGAGAAGCAAATCTCTATGAGAAGTAGAGTGAAATGTCCAAAGGCTAATCAAAAAAAGTACCAGGTGCAATTAAATGAACTGTATTCAGTGTTGAGCATCACACATTCAGTGTTTATAGCTTATGTGCTCTCATGCAAGATGTTGGTGAGAAGTGTTAATCAAATTAATTTTTATTTTAACTTTATTAACAACTATGAGGACAGGCTAGAACTATGGATATTACTTTCCAGAATATTCCAGATAATATGTTTAAAAAATTAATTAGGGAAGTTCCCATCATGGCGCAGTGGTTAACGAATCCGACTAGGAACCATGAGGTTGCGGGTTCAATCCCTGCCCTTGCTCAGTGGGTTAACAATCCAGCATTGCCGTGAGCTGTGGTAGGTCTCAGACGGGGCTCGGATCCCGCAATGCTGTGGCTCTGGCGTAGGCTGGGGGCTACAGCTCCAATTAGACCCCTAGCCTGGGAACCTCCATATGCCGCGGGAGTGACCCAAGAAATGGCAAAAAGACAAAATAAATAAATAAATAAATAATTGCACATAGAATAAACCATCTATAGCTATAAGGTTATTGGTTACTGTTTCTATTTTTCTCGTAATTGTTACCTTGTAGATGTTTTTAAGATCAAATCATTATAAACATGATTTATAACTTGCCCTTGTAATTTTGTTACTCTGTAACTGAAAGTAATTCATTTTTTTCTGGTGAGATTAAGTGTTTTAAAGGATTCAGAAGTCAAAGTGTCAAATATGATTTCTATGGTTATTTTTCTCCTTAAAAAATAAATTTCTAAAAAATTAGATATGTCTATTCCATTTTTGTCTGTACTTTGTTAAGTGATTTCAACTATGGGGGATTTAAAAAATAAGTCAGTCTCAATTAGTTTAAGCATTGCACCAGATTACATTGGGAGAAGAGTTTGGAGAATTTTTTGCCTGGCAGATAACAAATTAAATATTTTGATTAAATTTAATTCCATGAAGTCCAGACTGATACTTTCACATTTACTTCTTGATTGGAATGAAACATGTTTCATGGGAAATTAAGAGGGAGAGAACAAAAGTTAAAATGCTGCCACTGGCAAAGCCATAGCTCAGGAAAGCAAAATAAGCTTTTTGTAAGGTAATCAAAATTGTAATGAATGATCACTTTGAACTTTTATTGTACGTACATTTTCAATTCACTTATTTAAAGAGATGACTATCACATGAATATTAATTGGTTGTGATATTTGTACCTGGATTGGAAGGTTAGGACTCAGAGAAGAAAGACAGCACAAGGGACTTGTTTTGGATGAGGATTTGAACTAGGACATCAGCATGGGAATTCCATGGAAAGCACCAATGTGAGAGGTGAAGGATTGACTTCACAGGTGAGCAGGAGAAAGGAGGATAAATTAAGCAAGAAATAGGAATCCAGAAGAAGGGCAGTCCCATCTGGATGGGGTGTGGTTTTGGTGGAAACTCCAGTTCACTCTCAGAAAGTCATGATATCAAAATTGGATGGCCAAGTCTGGGTTTTTGAGGGATGAGTAGAATCAGGGGTCCAGTTGGGTGAATGGAGATGTGGGAGCTGTCTGAGCTCTGGTGGCAGCTGAAGGATTTCCATTCAGCTCAACAAATTTTGCCTGAATTAATGCCTAGTCTATTTCAGAGGTCTCATGGGAGTGGCTAAAGGTGAAGGCACAGGAAGTAGGAGGCCTGAGCCTCAGGACTGTTCCTTTGATGTCCCCCCACCTACACCCCAGTCTCTTGTTGACTCCACTGCTGCTGGACAAGAACTTCAGGGCATTGTTTTCTGTTTGTTTGTTTCTATTTTTTAGAGTATAGTTGATTTACAGTGTTGTTTTTAGTAACATTTGGCCTCTTTATTCTCTTTAGAAGCTTATAGTTGCTTTCTTTCCCCTCCTTCTTTTCTTCTTCCCTTTCTTCCCTTCTTTCCTTTCTCCCTCCTTTCCTCCTTCCTTCCTTCCTTCTTTCTCTCTCTCTTTTCTCCTTTTCTGGTGCCATGTTTCCTTGAAGGAGTAACCCTCCCTCTAAGAGACCTAGCTTAATGTGGAGGTATCCATTCCACACCTTGTGTGAGTCCAAGTCTTAACCTCTTCCTCAAGAAAAACTGTGAGAATCAAGACTCTTAGTTGAGCATTGATGCTCTGAGTATCTATGGTTCTACAGAAGCCCAGTAACCCAGTTGTCAGCATCATCTTCCAGCCTGGGTTCTGGTGATTTCTTAAATGTCTCTGTGAGGTAAGCCATGCAGGAGAGCAATGGCATGTTCTCATCCACTTTCCAGCACTGATAGGTATTTTATATGAAAGGGGGTTTTACAGTTTTAGTTCATGTTTCTGATTTCAGAAATCTAGATTTGGGAAGGTAGTCCAATAAATATCAATTGTCCAATCAGAAATCTTTATTTTGGAAGTTAGTCCAATACCAACTGATTTTTCCAATGACATGCTTTAAATGTTTTTATAGGTATTATAAAAATAAAATGGGAAATAACAAAAGTGCTTATCATTATCCTTTCAGCATCTTAACTCAATCCATTTTTTAGATCTTGATTTATTAGCTTAAATCTGTTGTAATTTTACTTTTGCTTTTCAAATCACATATCGATGCTGTTCTTTCCTATTTTATACAAACTTTATTAACTAACAGTTGGAATTAGAACATTTTCTATAAATTAGATATACAAAATTCTAAATTTTTCAATTTTCTTTTTATAACTCATTCTCCTATTATTTAAGATATTAACTAATCCAGTAAATTAGCCATTTTGTAAATATTCATGGCAGTGGGAAGATGCTGTTATGGGTATTGGAAATTTCAATTTTTTTTTTTTTTTAGGGTCGCACTCATGACATATGAAAGTTCCCAGGCCAGGGGTCAAATTGGAGCTTAAGCTGCTGGCCTACACCAAAGCTCAGAGCAACATCAGATCCTTAACCCACTGAGCAAGGCCAGGGACCAAACCTGCCTCCTCATGGATGCTAGTCAGGTTCATAACCCCGCTGAGCCACAATGGGAACTCCCTGGAAATTCAGTTGTTAATAGACTTCCTGATATCACAGCACTTAACATTCTTCTGGACCAAACGCATTATCTGCTTTTTTCAGTTAGTTCTTTTGTGAAGGAAAACAAGGATATTTTTAGAAATTGTGCCTTAAAGTACAGCTTACTTTGTGGTACTTTTTAAAAAAAAAATTAGACTTTATTTCTTATAGACGTTTTAGTTTCACAGCAAAATTGACGGAAAAGTTCAGAGTCCCCATATAGCCTACACCCTTTACACATACTATCACCATCCCCTGTGAGAATGGTGTATTTGTTACAGTCAATGAACCTGCATGGCCCCATCATCTTCACCCAGAGTCCTTAGTTTATATGACCTTGGAATTATATATTCTGTGTTTTCACAGATGTATGATTAATCCACCATTATAATACTGTAGTGAGTAGTTTCACTCCCCTCAAAATCCTCTGTACTCAGCCTGCACATCCTTCACTCTCTCTTAACCCCTAACAACCACTAGTATTTTTGCTGTCTCCTTAGTTTTACTGTTTCAAGAATGTCAGAATCATACAGTATGTAGCCTTTTCAGACTATTTCCTTCACTTAATAACATGTCTTTTAGATTCCTCCAGGTCTTTTCATGGTTTGGTAGCTTATTTCTTTTTCTATTTCTTTTAATTTTTTTGCTTTTTAGGGCCACACCCATGGCATATGGAGATTTTCCCGGGCTAGGGGTCGAATCAGAGCTACAGCTGCCGGCCTACCCCACAGCCACAGCAACTTAGGATCCAAGCTGTGTCTGCAACCTATACCACAGTTCATGGCAACACCAGATCCTTAATCCACTGATCAAGGCCAGGGATCGAACCTGCAACCTCATGGTTCCTAGTTGGATTTGTTTCTGTATCGCCATGATGGGAACTCCAGCTCATTTCTTCTTAGCACTGAGTAATATTTCATTGTCCAATTGCCAGAATTTATTGACCCATTCACCTACTGAAGACATTTTGGTCACTTCCAAGTTTTGGCAGTTATGGATAAAGCCACTGTAAATATTCATGTACAGACTTTTGCATGGATATGTTTTCAGCTGATTTGGATAAATACCAAGGAGTGTGATTGGTGGAACACACTGTAAGAGTATGTCTAGTTTTATAAGCAACTGCTGAACCATCTTCCAAAGCAGCTGTACCATTTTGTATTGCCACCAATAGGGAGTGAGGGTTTCCATCACCCCATATCCTTGCCAGTGTTTAGTATTGTCAGTGTTTTTGGATTCTGGCTGCTTTAATAGGTGTGTGTCTTGTTTTAATGTGCAATTCTTTCATCACATGGAATATTGAGCAACTTTCCGTATTGCTTATTTTCCATCTGTGTATCAGCTTTGGTGAGGAATTCGTTCAGGTCTTTTGCCTGTTTTTTTGTTTTGTTTTGTTTTGTTTTTGTTTTTTTTAAGTGCATTGTTCATTTTCTTACTGTGGAATTTTAAGTGTTATTTTGTATATTTTGGATTACAATCCTTTATAAGATGTGTCTTTTGTAAACATTTTCTCCAAATCCTGAGTTTGTCTTCTCATATTCTTGACAGTCTTTTACAAAGCAGAAGTCTTAAAGTCATTGTCATACCTAAAGTTACATAAGTTTTCTCCTATGCTGTCTTCTAGGAGTTTTATGGAAATCTTTATCTAAATTTTTTTTCCATGCAGATGCCCAGTTGTTCCAGTAGTGTACGTTGAAAAGACAGTCTTTGATCCATTGTATTGCTTTCACTCCTTTGTCAAAGATTAGTTGGCAATATGTTGGTCTATTTCTTTTTTCTGCCCTATTGATTTGTTCTTCCTTTCTCAGATACCACACTGTCTTGATTACTGTGGCTTTATAGTAAGTCTTGAAGTTGAGTAGTGTCAATTCTGGAACTTTGCTCTTCAATATTCAGTTGTCTAGTCTGAGCCTTTTGTCTCTCCATCTGTAAACTTTAGAATCAGCTTGATGATATCTATAGAAATTGCTTGCTGAGATTTTGATCGGGATTGTATTGACTTTATTGATCAAGTTGGGAAGAGCAGACATTGTGACGGCAGTGGTTTTTCTTGTCTATAGACATGAGATATCTACCTGTTTAGCTTTTCTTGTTTCATTCACCCAGAATTTTATAGCTTTCCTCATGTAGAACTTGTTATTGTTGTTGTTTGTAAATTTATACCTCAATATTTCACTTCTAGGTGCTAATTTAAATGGTATTATGTTTGTACTTTCAAAATCCATTTGTTTATTCCTGATGTATAGGTAAGTGACTTCTATGTATTTACCTTGAATCCTACAACCTTGCTATAATTGCTTATTATTAGTTCAGGAGTTAAATTATTCTGTTTGATACTGTATATAGACAGTCATGTCATCTGAAAACAAAGTTTTATTTCTTCCTTCTCTGTCTGTATACTTTTTATTTCCTTTTCTTTTAAATTGCATTAGCTAGGACTTCCAGTGGAATGTTAAAGGAATGATCAGAGGGGACATCCTTGGCTTGTTCCTGATCTTACTGGGAAAGCAGCTAGTTCCTCATGAGGTCCGTTTTTTAAGCTGACTAGTTTTGAGCATTTTCTGTGTGCAGAACTTAAGTATTTCATAGGCATCACTTATTTGAATTCTCAAATCTGACCACTGTCTGTTGAACTGCATCAAGAAGAAAATTTACAAATGGAAGGCTTCCATTATTTGGTTTTGGACCATGGCAGAAATAAAATTTCGGAATTTGCAAGACTCAATTCATCAAAATTCCCTCTGAGCCCAAATATCACCCCTCAAAAAATGAAGATTAAAATTATCCCATTGAATTTTGGACAACTTACAAGTATTTTCCTTTGTCGACATCATCTATTTTTTTTAATAATTAATAGAAATGTAAGTAAATATAATGCTGAACTCTACAACAAAATACAGAGGTTTTCTCTTTCAGTATGTGTACCCAATGGCCATATTTTAATGCCTAAAATGTTGCCAGTGTTTGATAATATTTGATAATGGAAGACTTTATGTGGCTTCTAAATCATATATCAACTTTACAAATAAATAGTAAAATAAAAAATATATATAGATCAAAAGGCATAAAATACGTCATATCATTGTAGATTTTAATGGAACATCTAGAATAATTTATAATTGCGCACTTTTAAAAAAATTTTGGAATAAAGATGGGATAGGGCCAATACTTTTTCTTAGGTTAAAGAATTTCACAATATTTATACTTCATGAAGAGCAGTGTCTGTGGCAAACCCGGTTTGCTGCAATAAACAAAGGGAGAGTTATTTCTCTGGATTTAACTTATTTATTTTTCTAAAGATGCTGCATGGCTTCAGAAGTATCGCAGAGAGCTATTGTGAGAAATGAGAAGTGACAATGTATTTAACTCCTTGTATCATATTTGTAGGCAGATGGAAATCTGCATCTCTGATGAATAAAATGTGATGGAATACACTGAACTCTGTCATCTTTTTGCCGGAATATACAAAATGATTGTGACTTATTCATTTTATGATGAATAAAACTATAATACCATTAATAACCCATTACATGTCTAAAATATTATCTTTTATATTTTTATGACTTTTGTATTTATTTTAGATAAAAGCTTATTAAAGGCCTCTGAACATTTTAAGAACATGAACTATGAAATTCAGACTTCTACTCTTGGCCTGATTGTTGAATGGGACTATAGGACATTTTACTCCTGATAATTTCCTTTTAATAGTTATGAAGAGCTAAATAACTCACTGCTTCCCCCCCACACTTTTTTTTTTGGTCTAAATTTTCAGAAAGCTCAGAGCTAATTTTTGCTTATGTTTTTGCTAATTTCTTAGTTATTTTCAACAACCATTTATAGACTAATCTTTCTAGTAAAGAATTTTCTTCTCTTTTTAGAGAGAATCCTTCACCATATGTAAGAGGGCCTTTCTATAGCAGGAGGGTTATTGTCAGCAATTATGTAAACACAGTAAATAAAGGGAAATAGCGAAGAGAAATATTCCTTGAGGAGTTCCCGTCGTGGCACAGTGGTTAACGAATCCGACTAGGAACCATGAGGTTGCGGGTTCGGTCCCTGCCCTTGCTCAGTGGGTTAACGATTCGGCGTTGCCGTGAGCTGTGGTGTAGGTTGCAGACGCGGCTCGGATCCTGCGTTGCTGTGGCTCTGGCGTAGGCCGGTGGCTACAGCTCCGATTCAACCCCTAGCCTGGGAACCTCCATATGCCGCGGGAGCGGCCCAAGAAATAGCAACAACAGCAACAACAACAAAAAAAAAGACAAAAAAAAAAAAAAAAAGAAATATTCCTTGAGATGGATTTGCAAGTAGTTTCTGCAACCTTGAAAACAACACTTAGAAGCTCTGATGTTCAATTCCCTTATCTGTAAAATGAACATCATACTTAGCTGTGAGAATCAGGGCAGATTTTGCCTGTGAAGGTTGCCTTGCACATAAGATAGCCTTATAAATATTAATGACATCTACCTTTGAATATTTTTGAGCTCTTATTCTCATATCAAAAACTTTGATAATCCCATACTGAACACTATGGCTAAACCCAGATTGTTTTTTACTGGTGAGTGCAATAATACAAATTCCGTAACCTCTAGAAGCTTCAGTTACCTGCCTATTTCTGAAATGGGGAAACCATATCATCATCTGAGAGAATTAAAAGAGAAAAATGTAAATCTTGGCATATTATGAGTACTTTAAAAAGGGTAGCTGTTATTGTCATGAAGTATAGTATCTCAATAAAACCTTGATGCTTAGATTAGGATTGATTATTTCTCAAAATTCATAGATAAAAGAACTGAAGTAAAAAGAAGCTAAATAACTTGCCCACTTTCACTCAGCTGATAACTAACTAAGCAAAGAGTTAGTTTCCCTAGTTCCTAAATCTTAACTTTCCCATTCATGTTAACATTTGTTGCCATTACTGCATTTTTCATTTAGAGCATAGGCAAGTGAACAAAATGAATTTATCATCAACATAATATAAAGTTGCTCTAAGAGTTCCCATTTTGGCACAGCAGAAATGAATCTGACTAGTATCCACAGGGATGAAGGTTGGATCCCTGGCCTTGCTCATTGGGTTGGGGATCGGCATTGCCATGAGCTGTAGTGTAGGTCACAGACTCAGCTTGGATCTCACATTGCTGTGGCCGTGGTGTAGGCCGGCAGCTGTAGCTCCTATTTGACCCCTAGCCTGGGAACCTCCATATGCCATGGATGTGGCCCTAAAAAGCAAAAAAGCAACAAAACAAAACAAAACATAGTCAACTAATAACTAGAGAAATGCAGATCAAAACTACGGTGAGGAGCCACCTCACACCAGTCAGAATGGCCATCACTAGCAAGTCAACTAATAACAAATGATGGGAGGATGTGGAGAAAAAGGTACTCTCCTACACTGTTGGTGGGAATGCAAACTGGTACAACCACTATGGAAAACAGTATGGTGGTACCTCAGAAAACTAAATGTAGAACTACCTTATGACCTAGCAATCCCACTCCTGGGCATCTATCCAAACAAAACTTTCATTGAAAAAGATACATGCACCCGTATGTTCATTGCAGCACTATTCACAATAGCCAAGACATGGAAACAACCTAAATGTCCACCAACAGATGATTGGATTGAGAAGATGTGGTATATATACACAATGAACAAAATAATGCCATCCATAGCAAAGAACAAAATAATGTCATTTGTAGCAACATGGATGGAACTAAAGTGAAGTAAGTCAGAAAGAAAAAGACGAATACCATATGATATCACTTATATCTGGAATCTAATATACAGCACAAATGAACCTTTCCACAGAAAAGAAACTCTTGCACTTGGAGAATAGACTTGTAGTTGCCAAGGGAGAGGGGGAGGGAGTAGGATGGACTGGGAGTTGGATTTAATAGATACAAACTATGGCATTTGGAGTGGGTAAACAATGAGATCCTGCTGTATAGCACAGGGAACTATATCTAGCCACTTGTGATGGAACATGATGGAGGATAATGTGAGAAAAAGAATATATATGTGTGTGTGTGTGTGTGTGTGTGTGTGTGTGTGTGTGTGTGTGTGTGTGTGTATTACTGGGTCACTTTGCTGTGCAGTAGAAATTGACAGAACACTGTAAACTAACTATAATTGAATAAAGAAAAATCATAAAATAAGTTTAGCAAGCTAAGAAAAAAAAAAGTTGCTCTAAAATTTGCTTAAGTGTAATACATGAACTGTTCAGTTATCAGCTGATAGCAATGAAAACCAGGCACAGTTCCTCCTGTCCTTCTCGGGCAGCAATGGAGATAATAAGAAAATTTTACCATCTGAATTATTATTATTATTATTTGCTTTTTAAGGCCATATCCGCATTATATGGAGGTTCCCAGGCTAGGGGTCAAATCGGAGCTATAGCTGCCAGCCTCTGCCACAGCCACAGCAATGTGGGATCTGAGCCGTGTCTGTGACCTACACCACAACTCACAGCAACTCCAGATCCTTAACCCACTGAGCATGGTCAGGAATTGAACCTATGTCTTCATGGATGCTAGTCAGATTTGTTAACCACTGAGCCACGACAGGAACTCCATCATCTGAAGTATTTTTAACTTTTCTTCAAGGACTACTTTTATCTTTAGAAAAGAGCATTTTCAAAGGACACATTTTAGAAAGCACAATTTTGATTGTCTTTGTCTTATGTATTCTATTTTAAAATTAATTAAAGCAAACTGGGGATAAATAATCGGTGTATCTGAGATAAAGACAATGTCCACATGTGTTTTAATTTAATTGCTTTTTAAAGAGCACAGGGGAAGACTAAGTAGTCAAATAAATTTTCCAGGCTATCTGTAATAAGCAGAAGGAGTCAGCTCATTAAATATATGCAGTGGAATGATAAATAACAGATGAAGTGTTTTATCCATATAGGAAAGAGAATAAAGTATGTGTGGATTTGAACCTGTCCAAGTCCAATCATCACTGAATCCCACTGTCCCCTGCTGTCAACCCAAAGCATTCACAACTTTACAACTGGATTGAATGCCTGATATAAGTACGAAGTTAGTTGATTAGTTTCAGTGACATTATGCTGTATGGTCTCCCAAACTGAGGTCTACAGAAGACTCATCTCATGAAGTGCTCTTAGTAAGGAGTAAAGAAAGCAAATGAGGCCAAATGTAGACAGTTGTCTATCTGGATTAAGGGTCCTTTCAATTTCCACAGGTTTGAAAATTTTCAACATCAGAAGTTGGTGGAGGAAGGGGGAATAAGGCAGAGGCTAGGTCCAAGAAGTTAATTGGTGTTAGAAATTAACCTTTAAATACAGTGAGGACAGTAGCATAATTTAAGGGTCATTGTGAGAAAACATGTACGCAGGTACTTAGGAGAAAGTTTCTATGCATCGTTCCAGATGAATCTCCTTGTCTGAAAGGCAGTGGGACAGTAGTTGGGCTGCTGAGGCATTGCCTGCTTTCCTATCTAGGGGATCTCTTTCCTTCTGAGTTTAGCCTAGTCCCATATTTGATACAAAGGTGTCTATGGCCATACAATAGTGAGCTAATGGTACTTGCATTAGGATGATCTGCCTTTTAAAAGTCATAAACCCTTATTTTTGTTGGATTATAATATAGGGATAATTGGAATGTAATTTCTTCAACATAAATAATAAATACTTAGAATGTGGCACACTTATCTAGATAAATTACAATTTCTACAGATTTTTCTCTATAGTAATTTAAACTCAAATTTTGTGATTACATACTGTAGCTTAAAAAAGCATCCATTATGGGAAAGCCTTAACAAACATAACTAGCATCTTCTGTATGTTTTAAAACCTACCAAAATTAATTTGATATGTTTTTTGTAGTTGTTTCATTGATGTTAGAAATTGGAATTTCTTTGTTTGACATTTGACTATACGGATTCATAAGTTAAACAGTTCATTAATTGGGTACAGGTAGGCATAAGTATTCTTTTTATCACTGAAATAAGGCCTATTTTGAAATAACTAAATAATTGTTAGCAAGAAGTTTTGTTTTGTTTTGTTTTAACTACGAGGCTATTCAATGTTCATTAAATTTATTTTGACTTCACAAATATTTCTCTGTAAGAATGTTGTTTTCCCAGTTGCCTTGCCATTTGAACTTACTTTGTCATTTTTATATGGTTGAAGACTAGCTCCTTGGTTCTTTTTTTTTTTTTTTTCTCTCCAGAGGTTCATAGTGTATTGTCTTACATGTCAGATGCCAAATGTTTAGCTATAAATATGTTCAGTTATCGCTGAGAAACAACCATTTTAATTCCCAGAGTGTCTTAATATTCTAGTATCCATGAAACTCACATAGCCATTTATTTTTTTAATTTTTTTTTCTCCTCTGCTTCCCAGTGCCACAGCCATGGCATATGGAAATTCCCAGCCTAGGGGTCCAATTGGAGCTATAGCCGCCAGCCTAGGCCACAGCCACAACAACATCAGATCCAAGCTGCATCTGCGACCTACACCACAGCTCACAGCAATACCAGATCTTTAACCCACTGAGTGAGGCCAGGGATCAAGTCCACAACTTCATGGTTCCATAGTCAGATTCATTTCTGCTGCACTATGACAAGAACTCCTCACACAGCCATTTATGTTGAAATCAAGATCATTTGGGGATGGAAATGCTTTATGGTCATCAAGCCCTTCAGAGCTACCAGCAGAGCAGGTCTGTCATAATTTAAGTCAAATCAATAACTAAAATAGCATCTTTGCTAGGTTCTTCTAGGCCTTGCAGCAGTAAGCTCCCTTGAACAGATCTAATATTGACCTTGTTTAAGGGAAGCTTTCATGTATTTGCTGAGGTATTTGTTGACTTTCAAAAGACAACTTCAATGCAAAGCGTTTTGTAAGTACATGACATACTGTTAGTATAAACTTATGAAGAGTTTCAAGTGTAGCCTGGTAAAAATCCTGTCTCTACATAGTTACATAATTCTAAAGCACAGAAAAGACAGACATCTGACCCAAAATGAACTTGAAGGAATCGGGGTTGGCAGTGAGAGTGCAAAAATAGACATATGCAGGAAAACCTTTAGAATGTAATTTATTATTCAGATTTCGATTAAAATAGTTGGATTAGATGATTCTCCCACGTGGCTATAGCCATATCCAGAAGTCTTTTAGCTTTACTTCCAAGCACAACAACAACCTTCATCTGTCAGCCAAACTAAAGGCTTTCCCTTGTAGCTGCCCATATATAGCCCAGTTTGAAGCTCCCCCAGGTTGGTAGATGGTCATTGCTATGCTCAGTGTTGCCCTGTTGCCATTTCCCTTATGACATGAAAACTGTTTTCCTGAACATTAGGCCTGTAGAGTCATGGCTTAAGTAAAGCCAGAGGGGCCTGGATGGCTTTGTGAAGATGGTGGATCTCTGAGTGATACAAGAAAACAGTGGATATTCCTCATCCTCCTGGAAGACAGCTTCCAGGATTATTCACTGAAAATTTGTGCTTCATGTAACTCTCTAAAATTCTCCAGTGTTGACATGGTAATAATGATTTCCCATAAATAGAGTGGATATACACTATGCATTTTTGATTATTCACTAAATGTTTGAAGTAACTGTGAATTCTGCAAAATCGTCAAAGGAGTTCTTCAATGCATTAATTTTATAAAAAGATGGTGACATTTCTTTGCACAGCTGGACATTAATATTTACTATATGTTTTGTACGTGGGAAATTATTTTGGCCATTGTCCTATTCTTACAGTGTGACACTGAAAGCCCTCTGTCAAAAGATGAGAATTTGTTATCTTTCCTTGGTGGCATAGCAGACTGTTGCAGTGCCTCAAATCTTAAAATAAGAGGCTTTGACTTCCAAGCCACATCATTAAAGACTTCACAGGGTCCATCTTGTTTTCTTGGATTGTTGAATTATGGGGCCGGGTATCATGTCATGAGGACCTTGAAGCAATCCTTTGGGAACAGACAGCTATGTGGAGAGAGCCTGAGGCCACCAGCTAACACCCACTTGTCAGCCTTGTGAGTGAGCCTCCTGGGGAACTGATCCCTAGCTCCAGTCAAACCCTTAATGGGTCCTTCAGGCTCAACCAACCCATCACTACACTGCGTGAAAGACCCTAAACTAGACGTACCCAGTCCAATTTCTCAGGTTCCTGTCCAACAAAGACTATGAAAAATAATAAGCCATCATTACTGCTTTGATCCACTATGTTTTGGGGTGGTTGCTTTCTGTAGCAGTTGTTAGCAGACACTTATTTTGGTTGCATATGTATGTTCATTATATGTTCTTCTTTTGTGCATGTGGAGAAATGGGCTTTCTGGCTGCTAAACAGCAGGAGGTAGAGACCTTGTTTGGAAAAGGCCTTTGAATCTACTTTCTCCTTCCAAGAAATATGTGGCCTTGCAGATGCTGAACTTGACTTAAGAACAAGGAGTTCTCAGAGTTTCTAAACAATGTACAAAAGTTTATGCATTGTTAAAGTCCTTCTTAAAAAGGTTATTTAAGCTCACAGAAGAAAAGGTGGCCTTCTAGCAAAAATCTGAGCTTTTCAGACCTGGTAAAATTCCTTTCTTGAGTGTACAGTGTTACTCCATCTGTGAATGTCCATGTGGACTCCTGGGCTCAGGAAGGCTCTGCTGTAAGAGACTGAGTCAGCTCCAGCCTTGCCTCTTAAGACCAGACATCATAATTAAGGGGAGTAAAGAATTAATCTTGTGTGAACTCTTCCCACCCAGCTAACCAATGTGAAAAGCAACAGTGAAAGAAGAAAATGACAGAAGTCAAGTTGATTACTTATGTAGGTGAATTAGTCAGGATTCTCCAGAGAAATAGAAGCAATATATGTAGTTGACCCTAAATAATGGTGACATGAGGGGAACCAACCATCCCCGCCCCACACAGTTTAAAACCCGTGTATAATTTTAAGTGGGCCCTGTATCTGCGGTTCTACATCTGTAACCAGTCGCAGATCCTGTAGTACTATAGTTCATATGAACTGAAAAAAAATCCACCTATACATGGAACTGAGAGGTTCAAAGCTGTGTTCAAGGGTCCACTATGGGAGTTCCCATTGTGGCACAGTGGAAACGAACCGACTAGCATCCATGAGGATGTGGGTTTGATCCCTGGCCCTGCTCAGTGGGTTAAGGATCCAGCATTGCCCTGAGCTATGTTGTAGGCTGGCAGCTGCAGCTCTGATTTGACGCCTAGCCTGGAAACTTCCATATGCTGTGGGTACAACCCTAAAAAGAAAAAAAAAATCATTCGCTATGTACATGTATATAATTTAAAATTGGCTCACCCAGCTAGGGAGGCTGAGAAGCCTCAAGATCTGCAGCTGGCGAGCTGGTGACCCAGGAGTGTCCAGGGTGAATACTGGTCTGATCATATGATCATCTTAATAGATGCAGAAAAAGCATTTTACAAAATCAACATCCGTTTATGTAAAAAACTTTTAACAAATTAGCAAGAGAAGGAATAGGAATATATCTTAGCATAATAAGGAAAGGGAATATATCTCAGCTCCCATGTATGGGAGCCCACAGCTCACATTACACTCAATGGTGAAAGGTTAATAGCCTTTCCTCTAAGATAGGAATAAAATAAGGTTGCCCACTCACCACTCCTATTCAACACAGTCCTGAAGTCCTAATCAGAGCACTTGGCAAGATAAAAATAAAAGGCATCAGAATTGGAAAGGGGAGTCCCCGTCGTGGTGCAGTGATTCACGAATCCGACTAGGAACCATGAGGTTGCGGGTTCGGTCCCTGCCCTTGCTCAGTGGGTTAACGATCCGGCGTTGCCGTGAGCTGTGGTGTAGGGTGCAGACGCGGCTCGGATCCCGCGTTGCTGTGGCTCTGGCGTAGGCTAGTGGCTACAGCTCCTATTGGACCCCTAGCCTGGGAATCTCCATATGCCGTGGAAGCGACCCAAGAAATAGCAAAAAAAAAAAAAAAAAAAAAAAAAAAAAGAATTGGAAAGGAAGAAGTAATTTTGTCGCTCTTTGCAGATGACATGATTTTATTTTCTTATTTTTTAATTTTTGTATTAAAGTATAGTTGATTTACAGTGTTTCTTCAATTTCTGTTGTACACCAAAGTGACCCAGTCACACATATATGTACACTCTTTTTTTTTCCATACTGTCTTCCATCATGTTCCAACCCAAGAGACTGGACACAGTTCCCTGTGCTGTACGGTAGGACTCCATTGCCTATCCATTTCAGAAGTAAGAGTTTACATCTACCAACCCCCAACTCCCCATCCATCCCATTCCAATCTCATCTTGAAACATCCTCACAGACACACCCCAAATAATCTTTTACCAAATATCTGTGCATCCTGTGACCTAGTCAAGTTGATACAAAATTAACTATCACAGTAGGTAATATCCATGTTATATGTACATGCATATAGAAACATATTTATGACTATATATGTATATATGCACACCTACATATGTATATTCTAACCATTTACTGACCACTTACAATACACAATAAATAACCATTTCTGATGCATCAAGTTAGAGATGTTGCTTCACCAGAATTTCTCAAAAATCATCACAGATACTATTTACATATTTTATAGATGAAGAAACTTAAGCTAAAGAAGTTATCTGCACCAGGCCCATCCCTGAACTAACTTCAGAGCCATAATTTGAAACAACTCTGATTTTAAAATCTTCCCACTGTGCCTCAGAAATGTATATCATGCAGTATCAAGAAATAATGGTGTTTACTAGTCTCTTCTTATTAGATGTGTAATTGTGTGCAGTCCAGAACAGGCATCTGAAGAACACCTGTGGAGGGATCGACTTCATTTCAAAACACATGTAATGGAAAGTTTTGCAGCAAAATCTTGCCAAAATGTAGTCTTAACTTTTAGAGAGTAACTCACAGAGAGTGTCTTATTCCACAGCCACGCCTGTTAAACAAGCATATATGGATAATGACATTCTAAATGGTGACCCGGGGTACTTTCAGAATCATCCAAGAGTTTATGCCATTTAGTTTTACTGTTTCATGTACTCAGAGCTTACAAATTATTGGAAAATGGGTTATCTATATATCCATGCCAACTTGCTGTTAAGGAATTATTTGATCAAATAATTTCTCTAGTGATTTCAAATAGGAGTAAGTAACATCAAAAATGTCTATCAAGGGAATTTCCATTGTGGATCAGCGGCAATGAACCCAACTAGTATCCATGAGGATGTGGGTTCATTCCCTGGCCTTGCTCAGTGGGTTAAGGATCTGGTGTTGTCACAAGCTGTTGTCACAGACACGGCTCAGATTTGCCGTGGCCGTGGCTGTGGCTGTAGCTGTGGCTGTGGCTGTGCCTGGCAGGCAGCTGTAGCTCCAATTCAACCCCTAGCCTGGGAACTTCCACATGCTGCGGGTGCAGACCTAAAAAGAGGGAAAAAAAATGGATAATAGTAATAATGTCATTTGCAGCAACATGCATGGACCTAGAGATTATCATACCAAGTGAAGTTAGATCATGAAAGACAAACATATACTATCACATATAGTGGAATCTTAAAAAAGTATACAAATGAACTTATTTGTAGAACAAAAACAAACTCACAGACTTTGAAAAACTTATGGTTACCAAAGGGGTCAGTTGGTGGTGGGGAGAGATGGACCTGAGGGTTGGGACTGGCATATGCACACTGAGGTATATGTAATGATTGGCCAGGAGGGACCTGCTGTATATAGCACAGATATCTATACCCAATATTCTGTGATAATCTACGTAGGAAAAGAATCTGAAAGAGAATGGATGTGTGTATAACTGAATCATTTTGTTGTAAAGCAGAAGTGATCACAACCTTGTAAATCAATTATACTTCAATGAAACTTTTTTTTTTTTTTTGTCTTTTTGCTATTTCTTTGGGCTGCTCCCGTGGCATATGGAGGTTCCCAGGCTAGGGGTCTAATTGGAGCTGCAGCCACCGGCCTACACCAGAGCCACAGCAACGCAGGATCCGAGCCGTGTCTGCAACCTACACCACAGCTCACGGCAACGCCAGATCCTTAACCCACTGAGCAAGGCCAGGGACCGAACCCACAACCTCACGGTTCCTAGTCGGATTCGTTAACCACTGCGCCACGACGGGAACTCCCAATAAAACTTTAAAAAAAAATATGGATAGTGGAGTTCCCTGGTGGCTCAGTGGGTTAAAGAATCTGGTGTTGTCACTGCATCGGTTCAGCTCACTGCTGTGGCACAGTTTCAATTTGAGGCCCGGGAACTTCCACATGCCATGGCCATGGCCATACACATATAGATAATGTCCCCACAGTGCAATTCAAAACTGCCCCCAAATTTAGCACAGCAATCTCCCATGGATTCCATGGTAGAAGAAATGGAATACTGTTGCCTGAAAATTGTCATGCTATTTTCATTTGCAAATCATCACTGTTCCCATCTAGCAGTTTCGGTCTGCTCTAGGAGTTCTCATATTTTGTCTTCCACAAATGTGTTAGAAAATAACTTTTAGAAAATTTAAGATTTGTATATTACACTTAATTTGGAATGTCTCACTGTCTAAATAAATTCAGCATCTCGAAATGAGGTCAACTTAATTCTAAGAAACTGAATACAGGTCTTCTCATGTAGTTATTTTTCTTTCTTGCCTGCCTTTCTGAACTTTCATGTGGGGCCCTTTCATGAGATCTGACAGTTCGGTGACAGCATATGAATGTAGAACCATAGAGATGAACAGACAGACACACACTCACAACACACACACGTATGCTTCTCCAAGCTTCCACTTCCTGGAAATCTTTTCCTCCACTTGTGCGCAGTCCTGGCTGACCATTATCCCTCAGGGTCCTGCCCAGATGTCACCCCTTAGAAAAGAAGTCATCCCATCCCCACTGCTTCATTACATATCATGATTTGTTTTCTTCTAGCAGTTGTCACAGTGTAATTACCTGTTGATGTATTTGTTTACTTGGGTATCTCTGTCTTCCCAAGTAAAGCTGACTGGCATGTCAGCTTTACAGAAATGGGAATATGTACATTTTATTCCCTAAGATATTCTTATCTCCTGGAAAGCAATAAATGGCCATTAAATATCTGTTGACTTGATAAATACTTGGTTTTTATTTGAGCCTATTGTTTTATCCACTGGTTTTCTTAGAATGTTCTATAGTTAACAAGTCACTCCTGCTGTGACTTGTAGGAGTGGTGTGTTCCTTCTCACTAAGGAAGAAGCAACTTAGTAAGAATCCTTGATACTTAGAATCTTGAAGCTTGAAGTAGCCTTATGATCTCTTTAGTCCTGCTCTGTCATCTAACAGTTGAATTTGAGGTCTTACAGGTAAAGATAACCATCCAGGATACCATAGTATTAGTAGCATGGTCCAAACAAGGTGCCTGGCTCACAGCTCTTTACACGCTGCAGTGCAATAAGAAATTAATTTCTCAGAAGTGATGTTTTGCAAATTAAAATAGCATTAACTGATGAATGCAAATAACCACAGTGACAGATGTGGTTTAAAACAAAAATAAAATCTGAATCCATTGTCCCCCATACATGAAAGTGTTTTGTCTTTTTTTTTTACATTCCTATTTGATGTGTCTCTGTTATTGTTATATTATAATTCTGAAATTCTGATTTCAGTCTATATTCTTGATCAAAATAGAACCAGGAACACAAAAGTTACCATAGAGGCATCCAATAACAATTAGGAAGGAACTATTGTGTGTTTTTAGAACAGTGTTTCAGAAGGGCTGGAAGTGTAGCTGAAGTGACAGAAGCAAAATGAGATTAATGAAAAGAAGCAATGTAATGGTGTCATATAAAACCTTTTAGTTTGAATTTTTGTGATATTTAGCACAGAATCAGAAAAGGAGTAGTCAGATCAGGAAATTAAATAGATAAAATAATAAACTTATAAATGAGACATTCACGATGAGTATATCAAATCGATTAAGTTTGTTAGAAAATAGGATCTCTACAGTAGAATTGATAACAAGAGGTCCTTAGTTCTGGAACTCCTGTATAATTTAAAGCCACATTTCTCAGCTTTTAAGTGCTAAAATCAGCCACATCATTAGGCCTGCACCCCATATTTTTGAGTTTGGAAAACCCAATAACCCCACCTGTTATTGTTCTAGATTCAGTAGGAATATATATACACATACCAAATTCTCATGTTATTATTTGCTTTTTTTCCCCCAAAAGCAGGCCTTCTGTGATTTTCAAACTGAGTGCAAATATTACTGGCAGCATATATTTTTATCTTCGCAAGAAGACAGCGCCTTGTCATTGTTCTTTCCAGCAGTCTGGCATTTGAATTCAGTTACTTCTCCAGATTGTAATAGTTGAGCCATTATCCTGGCATTATTGCTCTGTATCTCTCTAGAGTGGGTGTTTTTTTTTTTTTTCTTTTTTGAAAACATAGACAAAGAATTCAATTATTTGTTGCCAACTTCATCTTTAGGGTTGGCAAACTACATACCTAGCTAAAATAGCTAAAATTTGATAAATGTAACTAAGAAAATTGTCATCCTAGGGTTTTTCTGTTAAACATAATCAGTGAATTCCACAGACTAAATTTATAACTTGAGCATGAAAATCATGTTTCCTTTCCATTTTTTAATTTTATTTTGTTATTTTAATATTTATTTTTTTATTTTTTTAAATTCAAGTATAGTTGATTTACAATGTTATGTTTCAGGTGTAGAGCAGAGTGATTCAGTTAATATTCCTTTTCACATTCTTTTTAATTATAGTTTGTTACAAAGTGTTGAATACAATTCCCTGTGCTATACAGTAGGAACTTGTTGCTTATATACTTACATAGTAGTGTATATATGTTAATGCCAAGCTCCTAATTTATCCCTCCTCCCCTTTCCCCTTTAGTAACCATAGGTTTGTTTTCTATGTCTGTGAGTCTTTCTGTTTTGTATACAAGTTCATTGTATCAGTTTAAGATTCCACTTGTAAGTGGTACCATATGATGTTTGTCTTTCTCTGTCTTATTTCACTTAGTATAGTAATTCTCGGTCTATCCAAGAATGGCATTATTTCATTCTTCTTTATGGCTGAGTAATATCCCATTGTGTACCTGTACCACATCTTCTTTATTCATTCGTTTGTCAGTGGACACTTTGGTTGGTTCCATGTCTTGGTTATTAAATTCTAACCAGAATGAACCATGTCTTGCCTCAGCAGTTAAAATAAATAAAATTAAATGATTAAACAGACATAAGTAGTTTGAAAAAAGAAAATGTTAAAATCTAAATGGGTTCTTTGAGCTACAGCTTCTTCACCCTTCTTCCTAGGATCCTGGCTTGGGTCGGAGGCCTGATCAAGAAAGCCTGGAGTTCTTTTGTGACACAGCATGTTAAGGATCCAGCATTGTCACTGAAGCAGCTTGGGTCACTGTGGTGGCAGGGGTTTGATTCCTGGCTGTGGAACTTGCTTTGCACAGCAGGTGTGGCAAAAAAAAAAAAAAATGCTTCCAGGTCACTACTTTTTAAATTTTTTTCTCAAATCTATCATTTTTGAGAACAAATATTTAATTATCCCCTATTTTAATACTTGGGTCAGTTGAGAATTTTTTTATATTGTGTTTTGTCAAGTGAAAGTAAGAGCAAAATCAAGCATTGCAATCTTAATATATACATTCTTTACAAAATACTAACCAGAATATATTATTGTGCATTTTGCTTAATTTTTCTTATACAAATTTCCATGTGTTAAGATAGTCAACCTAATTTTTACTTTCTTTTCCACATGATATTGTGCTGCTGTATCCTAGTTTGATTGCCAGTTATTATATCAAGCATTTTGGTTTTCTTTTTCTCTCTTTTTAAAAAATTTAATCATATATAGTATTAATTATGCATAGACTCAGCTGTTTATTTAAAGTTTAATTGAAGAGCTGAACTTAAGTTGAGCAATACAAATTACATGTTCCCTGATTGTTCTTTAGAGAAAATGAATGGATGAACTGGCAATATATGAGTATATGCCGCATCTCTGTCCCCCAACCCACTATTCAGGACAGCTTATGTTTTTATTTTAATGCCTGAGAGTTGGTTAAATTTGTGGCTCTTTAATCATTCTCAGGCTGATGCATTTTTCTATATGACAACTTTCTGTTTTATCATTATTTGGAATAATAGCAAGTGAGCAGGAGATGAGTTACTGTCTGTAATGTATTGCTGCACCCAGTGGTTCTTCCTCTTGGCCGCATGTTACAGTCAACCCAGGGAGCATTTAGAAACGCTGATGACCAAGACACTTGAATTTCACTGCAGTCAGAATTCCCAGGAGTGGCACTCAGGTACCCTTACATTTTAAATCTCAAATGATTCCATTGGACAGTCAGGTTTAGGAAGCACTAGGCTAAACTGGGAGTTTCAGTTGGATGGGCAATTGAAAGGAGAGAAGTAGTCTTAACTCCATCTTATGGGGCAATCAAAATTAAGTTGTGCTGCCTGCCTTACTCAGATCTTGTTGCCGAAATACCGGCTGCCTCTCTACACCAATGCCAAATAGAAACCTGGAGACAGAGTTGGAGGAAATAGAAAAAGTAGGCTAGTGCCTCAAGGACTGTGTCCCCCTTGGAGGGAGTAGTGAGGAGTCTTACAGTGTTTGAGGAGCAGGATGTGATCAGCTCATGGACACTTGCCTGACTGGTAGGGAAGTAAGGTGAGGTAACTGGGAGTCAGCATCATCAACCTTCTAGTTCCAACTGGTCTGGGGTCTGAGTGCTTGTGGGCAACATACAGTTGAATTCTTCTGCCTATGGGGGTTTCAGCACCTGAAAAACAACTCCAAGGACATGGCTCAGAATATTATCTATAGTCTTTGAAGAAGAACTGAAGTTCCTTGACTGTTGAATAGCTAAAGTATTATCATTCTGTCTTGCTTGACTCTTTTCCTTTATCTCTGTATTTTTTCACTTCTTAGATTAAATTAGTTCTTTGACTAAAGTTTTTCTATAGGTTAAAAAAAAGGCAGGTGGAGGACATGAGTGGGGGTCCACTCTGGAGACAGGCTCCCAGGGTCCTTGCTCAGTAACAGTCCCTTGGATGGAAACAAAGTCTCCCTTGACCACGGCTGTCCTCTTGTCTACATCCATGCCTGTCTAGTCTCCATTTTGAAAGAACCTTTAATACACAGCTCCTTATCCCATAGTCCCTCTTACTCTATAGTCACATAATAAATATCTCATCTTCTACACTTGTGTGACTTTCTCTTGTCCTTTTCTTTGCAGAGCTAAATCTTGCTTCCCAGACCTCCCAAATTATGGCTTAAATTGTACTCTCAGTGGGTAACTGGTATTTTTACATTAGAGTCACAGCAACTCTACTTTATCCTAGTGTTTTTACTGGTCATCAAGGCTCTACCACTGGATTTGACTTCTGTTTTAACTGTGGAAGCTGGCCAGGACACCAGTACTTTCTAGCAGCCCCTGACTAGGTTATCTCCAATTGCTTTAATGAGCAAGTTATTTTCCGGCCTCAGCAAACACACCCCTCTGATTCCTTTGGTGCAGTGAGGAGCACGTGAAATACAGCATGTTGATGCTTTAATTGATAGGACCTACTCCTATTCCAATAGCAGGTAGCAGGGAGAAGGACCCATTTTCATTTATTAGACCTTTCCTTTTTCACTGTTTTGTTCCCCTGGCTGCAAACTAAGTCTGCCTCATCTGTAATGATAATAAACATATTCATAATGATGAGAGGAGTTCTCACTGTAGCACAGCGGGATTGGCGGCATCTTAGGAGTGCTAGGACATAGGTTCAATACCAGCTCGGCACAGTGGGTTAAGGATCGCTGTGGCTTCAGTGGCAACTGTGGCTCAGATCTGACCCCTGGCCCAGGAACTCACATGCCATGGAGCAGCCAAAAAAGATAAATAAATAAATAAATAAATAAATAAATAAATAAATAAAAGAATAACTAACTTTCATTGGATTCTTTTTCCATCTACATGGAAATGTCTTCTACAAGTGCTGTTTCTCGTTTACCGCTATAACGGTCTACACAGTAGTTACTATACTTATTCCCATTTTAGAGGTGAAGAAACATGAGATCAGATAAAGTTTCTTAGCCAAGTGAACATATTTAATAAATGATAAAGCTGAGATGATTCCAACCTAGAATTGTTGAATTCCCAAAGCCTGAGCCATTAACCATTGTGGTGTGAAAACTGAACTTCCAAGGCCCTCAAACAGTCTACTCCCAAACTGTCCTTCTGTCCTCTCACTCACTGCCACCTTCACCTACCCTGTCCTCAAGCACTCCCCATCTACTGGTTGTTCCCAGGACTGTGACAACTGCATGTCTGTCCCTGTGCTGTTCCTTAAGGCTGAGGTTTTTACTCTCTACCTCAAGGTGAACTCTCGCTCACAAATTTCAAGCCTCAGTTCAGATGTCAGACAGTTCCCTTTGAAGCTTTAACTGAGCATCCAAGTTGGTTAATTGCTCTTTTCATATGCTGTGTTCTTACAGCATATGGCAAATATCTCAGTCACAACATTCATCACTTACTAGCTAATAACATCCGATGATTTATTAACCTCTGTAAGTCTCAGTTTCCTCATCTATAAAATTAAAGATACTCAACCTACCACAGAGGATTATAGATATTAAAAGTGATAATGAGTGCAAGATACACAACTGCATATTATTTAGAAAGCATTTTTTAAAAAATTCCTGTTTTATTACCATCTTATTGTGGTACAGTTTCTTAAAAATCTATCTTCTCATACTATATGGTTAGTTTGTACAAAGATGGGCATGATGTTTATTTTGTATTTTTATGTTTTGCAAAGTGCTCAGCACAGAATGGAAACTTGAAGCACTTGCAAGTTTCTTAACTCCTCTGTCTCCAAAATGAAAACTCTCATGGGGTTGTTATGAGGATTAAGAGAAAATGTAAAACTGATTACCATAGAAAGCCTTTAATACATGTTAGCAACTATCATTAATTAATAAGTTTGAGTAAATGGATAGATGAATTCAAGAGGGAGTAAAACCCTTTTGTAATGCTAGTTTCTTTTTTCTGCTACTGAGATGATGGCAAATCACAGCTGTCTGTGTCAGCCGTCTCTTCGATAGACCTCGTTGTGTGATGGGATATGACAAGGCCTGAGATTTTGTCCTGTTAGTTCTCAGCAGAGCTGATTCCTGCTGTCATGCAGGGAGTATGTATGTATTGATAAGTGAGAGACCTGGCACATCTGGTTGGATGTCTCTTCTTACAATAGGATAAACACTTTCCACTGTTCCTTTCTGTTCTACACTGGACTTTTGGCTGACCATCTGTTGAAAGGTGCAGAGCATCAGGGTGACAGAATAGACAAGGTACCCTCCTCTAAATTCTTGTATTCCAACTACAGTAAATGCCAAACCTTAACTTGAAAAATGTACCTGACAATCTTTGTTACAAATAGAATCTGTAGATTCTGGAGCAGCAGAGATTAGCGATGGAAATAAAAGAGCATCCATTTGGTTTGGGATGTAGACAACCACAACAAAATATTTTCTTCTGGAATAACTCAAAAAACCATTGTGGATGTTCCTCTTTTTTTGGTGTGGCAGGGGCAGCACACCCACAACATGTGGAAATTCCTAGGCCAGGGATCAAACCCATGCCACAGCAGTGACCCAAGCCACTGCAGTGACAATATCAGGTCCTTAACCCACTATACCACCAAGGAACTCCAGGATATTTCCTTTCTTATTCAGGTTTTGAGTATTCTGCACTTGCTGGATCCTCTTCTTCTTCCACTTATTTTTCAACCCACTGATGTCTTTTTTCTAGTACTTAAAGAAGTGTTTCAGCAATGGTTCCCTTGAGGGAAAGAAAATAAGATTTTAAAAATCATTACTGAAGAAATACTTGCAAGTTTTGCTCTATTTGCCGAGGTAATACATCATGGAATATAGCATATCTTCAGTTTAGTGAGTACCAACCGCTTTGATGTGTTAGTCTGAGAAGTGAATATATATAGTTCTGATTTAAAATGTCTTTCATTTTGAAGCTTAGATAGCAGATAATTATTAAGTGTCATTAATTTTCTGTTAATTTCATTGATTATGTATTTCCTGTCTCAGTCCATTTATCATTCACCTTTATATCAACTACAGCCATCTATCTTCAGAAGTTACCTGATGCAGGTTCAGTACTAGCTTCAGGTGCAAGTCTCAACCCTTTTCTTCTATTAAAAACACTCAATTAACAAACTCTTCCCTTGATTTTACTCCCCCCCTACCAAGTTATCATATCTCTTGTTACCTTTGATAATAAACTTCTCCAAGAATAGACAAAATTAATTAATTGCACTATTGAATTAGCTACTAATTTCCCAGCTCCTCAAATTCAACTTTTTATCCCAACAATTGAAACGAATATGAGATATTTTTATTTATGTTGTTTGAACCAATAACATTTATGTTGACATTGAAAAAATGAACAGCTCCAAATAGTGTACCTGTAATTATTTATTAAAATTTTAATTAAGAAAAAGACTTCCAGAATGTGACCCATGTTAAAGAATAAGAAGTATTTAATAGAAACTGTCAACATGAGGGCACAGATGTGGCACTTAGTATACAAAGATTTCAGTGAAGCTATGATAACTGTTCAAAGAACTGAAGGATTAGTGGAAAATATGTGAATGACCTCTCACCAAATATAAAATATTGACAAAAATGTGAAATTAAAATGAACCAAGTAAAAGTTTACTAGAGGGATTCAAAAGTAGACTTGAGATGGTAAAACAAATAATCATTGAACTTGAGAGTTATGAAAAGGAATAATCCATGAAAAACAGGAAGCATGAAGAACAATGCACAGAGACTCAAGGACTGTGGTACAGCATCCAGCATATCAGTTTGTGGGAGTTTCAGAAGAAGAAAGCAGAAAAGGCAGAAAAATACTTGTAGAAATATTGACCACAATTTTATAAGTTTTACAAAAAATACCAATCTGCTATCCAAGAAGCTCAGTGAACTCCAAGTCATGTAAACACAAAGAGATCCATACCTACACGCAAGAAGCAAAAACTAACCAAACCAAAATGAGAAATAAACAATTCAATAAGATGTCAATACTCTTCTTAAATAATTGCTAGAATAATGATACAGAAAATCAGCAAGCATATAAAGACCTAAATAGCATTGCCAGCCAACTAGAAATAAAAGAGATCCATAGAACATTCCACCCCAAGTAGTAGAATACATATTATTTTCTTTTTCTTTTTTTTTTTTTTTCTTTTTTCTTTTTGCCCTTTCTTGGGCTGCTCCCACAGCATGTGGAGGTTCCCAGGCTAGGGGTCAAATTGGAGCTATAGCCGCTGGCCTACACCAGAACCACAGCAACACAGGATCCGAGCCGCATCTGCAACCTACACCACAGCTCACGGCAACGCCGGATCCCCAACTCACTGAGCGAGGCCAGGGATCGAACCCACAACCTCATGGTTCCTAGTCAGATTCATTAACCACTAAGCCACGATGAAAACTCCTACTTATTATTTTCAAGTGTAGATGGAACATTATTCAAGCTACACCATATGCTGAGTGCATAAAACACGATTCAGTAAACTTAAAAGGGTTCAGGAAACACAAATTGTATTCTCTGACCAAAAATTAAATTAGAAATCAACAGTGAAAGGCATTTTGGAAACCCCCAAATATTAAACATTGAACAGAATATTTCTAAATAATCTCTGGGTCAAAGAAGAAAACACAAGGGAGATTTTAAAGTATTTTTGAACTAAATGAAAAAAAATACAACATATCCAAATTTGTGGGAGGCAACTAACACAGTTCTACAGGAAATTTATAGTTTTAAAGGCCCACAATATAATAAAAGGATATGGCAAATCAAGAATCTAAGCTTCATCATAAGATACAAGAAAAAGAAGAGTAAACTAAAATGAAAATATGGAAGAAAATAAAGATTGCAGTAGAAATCAGTGTATTCACAATAGCCAAGACATGGAAACAACCCAAATGTCCATCAACATATGACTGGATTAGGAAGATGTGGTTTAGACACAATGGAATACTACTCAGCCATAAAAAGAACAAAATCATGCCATTTGCAGAAACATGGATGGAACTAGAGACTCTCATACTGAGTGAAGCAACATGGATGGAACTAAAGACTGTCATACTGAGTGAAGTAAGTCAGAAAGAGAAAGACAAATACCATATGATATCACTTATATCTGGAATCTAATATATGGCACAAACGAACCTTTCCACAGAAAAGAAAATCATGGACTTGGAGAATAGACTTGTAGTTGCCACAGGGGAGGAGGAGGGAGTGGGACGGATGGGGTGCTTGGGATTAATAGATGCAGACTGTTGCCTTTGGAATGGATTAGCAATGAGATCCTGCTATGTAGCACTGGGAACTATGTCTGCTCACTTATGATGGATCATGATAATGTGAGAAAAAAGAATGTATACATGTATGTGTAACTAGGTCACCATGCTGTACAAAAGAAAATTGACAGAGCACTGAAAACCAACTATAATGGAAGAAAATAAAATTCATTATAAAAAAAAAATATTCCCACAAAGGAAAGCCCAGGCCGATGTGGCTTCATTAGGTGGATTCTGTCAAATATTTAAAGAAGAAGTAATACCAATCCTTCACAAACTCTTCAAGAGGAGGGAACACTTTTTATCTAATTTTCTGAGAGCAATATTATCCCTATGCAAAAGCCAGTTGAGGCATAACGAGAAGAGAAAAATATAGACCAATATTCCTCATAAATATAGAGGAAAAATTGTCAACAGAGTAACAAACCAAATCAGTGTTTAAATTGACTAAAGGGTATACATTGTGTGAGTTGTTGTTTGAATGCAAAATTAGCTTAATAGCAAAAAAATCAATTAATGTAGTGTGCCAAACTAATAGAATAAAGGGGAAAAACACATGACCATCTTAGTAGATGCAAAAAGCATTTGACAAAATCCAGTATCTTTTCCTGATTTAAAACCAAAACAAAAAACTTTCAGCAAACTAGGAGTAGAGGGAACTTTCTTAGTCTTTTGTTAAAGGATATCTACCCAAAACTACAGCTAACATTATACTAAAGACTGAAAGACTGAATATTTTTCCCTAAGTAGAAAAAAAGATAAGACGCTTGATTTTAATACTGTACTCAACATTGTACAGAACATTCTGGCCACTGTGATAATGCTAAAATTAAATACAAATATAGAGAGAAGCAAGTTAAAGGCATCCAGGTTAGAAAAGAAGAAAATTGTGTTTACTAGCGGATGTGATCCTGTAGGTATAAAATCCTAAGCAATCCACAAAAGTATTCCTAGAAGTAATAAAAGTGTATAGCAAAGCCAGAGAATGTAAGATCAATATGCAAAGTCAATTGCATGTCTACATACTATCAATGAGCTTTTGGAAAATGAAATGAAAATAATTTTATTCACAAAAAAATAAATATGTGGGAATAAAGTTAGCAAAAGAAGTATAATACTCTTACATCAAAAATTACAAAACACTCCTGAGAGAACTTTCTGAGGGAGGGTAACATGTTAGCTGAGGGAAATTATGAAGATTTAAATAAATGGAGAGTCATCCCATAGTTATGGATTGAAAAGGCATGTTAAAGACTATTGCTAAGATGGCAGTTCTTTCTGACCTTAAGATAGATTCAGTAAAATTCTGTTAATGTCCTACTCATTATTTTTTCAGAAATTGATAAGATGATCTTAGAATTTATGTGGGAATTCACAAGACACAAAATAATCAAAAAATTTTTGAGAAAGAAGGACAACGTTGAAGGACTTAACACTTCATGACTTTAGAACTTAAAGATACAGTAATCAAAACAGTGTGGTATTAGCTAGATAGATCAATAGAACATAAATCAGAATCTAGAGATTTCACTCTTAGAATTATGAGTCTCCTTATGTTAGCAAATGCTCAATAAAAGAATCCAGACACAAAAGGCTTTTATTTTTATAGCATTCTGGAAAAACTTCAAGAATAGAAATCAGAGCAGTGGTTGCCGACTTTTTAGTGTATGGCTATGGTGAACATTTATGAAAACTCAACAAACCATATGCTAAAAAAGAGTAAATTCTTTGGTGTGTAATTTCTAAATAAACCTACTTAATTTTGCAGTAACTTTCTTTATCCTTTATCTTAAAATATAGAAAATAATCAATGAAAGTTGAAGGATTTTTACAAAATTCATATTTTCTCTTTTTTGCCATTTCAAATATATGAAACTTACATTGAGTGCATTTTTTTCCCTTTTGCTCATCCCACTGAACAAACTCCATTCTCCAAAACAGGCAGTCTAGTTCCCAACACTAGACTAGCTGACTTGCCATCACCAATAAAAATCCATCTCCCATGTGTGGCACAAGCTATCCTGTTCTTGATTTTCTGTTCTCCTCTAGTCCGAGTTCAGATAGATGTATTGTGAGAAGCTTTTCTCAATCAACTCAGTTTGACATATGTATCATCTCATTATCTTCAATAGTCCCTCTCATTAAAATGTATGTAAATTTGTACGTATATAATTTCTTTTATATGTTGAATTATTTGTCTCATGTGTCACTTTATATTCATAAAGTTATATCAAGATTTATTTCATTCCATTACTAAGTATACCCTTAAAGAAATAAGATTTCTTATAACCAAAGCTTATGAGTCTCATGGTGCCTAGCATCAAATTTTATACCAAGATCATGTTATGAATATGTTTGATAGTGATAATAAAAGAGTAAATATGACTCATTTCAGAATTTGTTTTTCATTATAGTACTTGGCCATCATTGTTTTAAGTTTTGGGGCAAAAACAAGGAAGAAACTACATTATTTGATAGAGATGATGAATTTAGATGAGGGAAATTACATTTTTCCCAGTTTTATTGAGAAATAATTGAATATATCACTGTGTAAGTTTAAGGTGTACAGGAAAATTACATTTTAAAATGTTAGAGAATCCTGAGAACATCTGATCAGAAACTTAAATAGTTTAATCACAGGGAATGATTATATATAGGGATTAAGCATAACTCATATGGTTTGATCATGTCATATGTCATAAAATGTCAGAAAGCATCATTTTCTCTACTTAAAATAGATCTTTTATGAATTAAGTGTTTCAGTGTATCATGCACTTGGTTAATTCTAAGGTAACTGTGTCTACTTTTTGTCTCATAGAAAAGGATGTCTTTAAAGATGAATGTTTCTTACAAGATTATGTAGGAGTGCCACTCTTCCTGATAAAATTTAAGATTAAGATCATGGACAAAAAGCAAAGTGTAATGAAAACTGGAAGGCTAAGTAAGAAAGTAATACAGAGAGTATGCTGAAAAAATGTAATTAAGAAAAAAGGACCACCTGGTGAAGTTTAATATAACCTCTGCTATAAATCTGTGCAGAATCACCTCTAAAGAAATAAGAGTAAAAAGGATTGAAGCAGATTCAGCTGAAACATTGTTTTTGTCTTTTAAATGATTTTCATTCTGATTTATTACTTGCATGAGAAAAATTTATATTTGGAAAATGCCCCCTCAAGTAATACCTTAATAATAGCAATATATTTTGAAACATTTTCGTTCTCCTTTAGGGAATAAAAAAGCCAAATTACTCTGTCTTTCGAAAAGAATAGCATTCTCTTCTTCCTGTCCCTCACTTTTTATGTGCATATGGTAATAAAACATACTGAATAAGACCTCCATAATTAAGCTAGTTTCCATGATGGTAAAACTACTACATCAGCAGTGCAGCTAATCTGGCTATCACCTCTTTTGCCCCATTGAGTGTAAACTTACTTGCTAGTTCTGTCTAGTCAGCCTGTGGACCCTGGCAACCCTCCCTCACCATTACATGAGTATTAGAATGGAAGTGTTCATTGGAGAATGCACACACTAATGTACTCCTTTACATCTTTAATTTGCAAAGTATTTTCATATGTATATTACTTTATTTTACACCATTTCGTAAATTGGGAAATGAACCCGCAGCTAGATTACTATCATATAACTACATAATGATGTCAGAATTAGCTGCCACTTCTCACCTCCAGAGGCCTACCTATTATTTCTGATTTCAGGAACATTCTCTGAGACAGAAGATAAAGAAAGAAATCATGTACGGTGGAAAATGAATGAAATTTGGTAGAATTCAACTTAAATTTGAATCATCACTTTTGTAATCTGTAAAATGAGGTGATTATATATTTTCACGCTTGTAGTAAGGATTAAATGATATAGTCATAATTGGAACAACTAGCATTTTACATAGTTCCTGGGAAAACCTCACTAAATGGTAGAGAATGATAAAAATCAGAATCTGTGATTGTAGTAAGGCTGTCACTAATCGAAGAATGCAGTTCCACAGTAGTAGCTGCTAATCATGAGCAAAGACTTACTTTGGAGATGCTCTCTTTCTCCAAGAATAATGATCCATTAAAACTATTCCACCACCTGCCAGGTACTGTGCCGAGTGTTATCGATGCAGCAGTGAGAGAGTTTCTGCTCTTATTCAGCTTTCATTTTAGATTGATCTTTAGCATTAGCAGCCTGGGCTACTTTTACAACTTTCTTTCACCAAATGATAGTACTTTTACCAGAAGCTCAGTATTGGAATTAATTCAGTCCCAAGTATTTGTTTGAAGGAAAGAGGACGGGCAGATTAAAACTTGGGAGAAATCTTCTAATAGTTAATATTGGTATTATGCTCTCAGCACATCTGGGGCAGAAAGCTCTCAGTGCATCTGTCTCTTATGTTCAAAGAGGCTAGTTCATCTTGTTGCTTTCATATTCTCACATGAAAAACTTTCAGTGGTGCCCCAATCACCAGGTCTCACTTAAGAGACTTTTTGTATCTGGGTATTTTAAGTCTTTTCCATTTCTTTCTTTTCCCTTTGTGCCCTGCATTTCTGGAACCCTGGACTCACGTTGAATGTAGGATCTGCCTTGTGAAGGCACTTCCACACTCTTGTCAGCAAATTCTTCAGGCCCCTTCTGTTGTCCTTGTTTTTTTCTTAAGACCTAAAAAACTTGTCCCAGCATTCCTACTGTGGTGCAGCAGGTTAAGCATTTGGTGTTTTCTCTACAGCAGCACAGGTTCTATCTCCATCGCAGTGGGTTAAGAATCTGGTGTTGCCACAGCTGTGATATAAGTCACAGCTGCAGCTCAAATACCATCCTGGCCCAGGAACTTCCATATGGCATGGTGCGGCCAAAGAAAGAAACTTAGCCTATTGGGAATAATTTTTTTCCGTCATCTTTGCATTTGTTTTTGTTGTTGTGGTTTGGGAATCTCAGCAGATTCCTGGCCTGAAACTGTTGAAGCTTGTTCCCTAGGATCAAGGAGTCAACTTCATAGAAGCCAAAGGCTTTGGAGGGCAGGGCCATTGGTTAGGCCTGAGAAAAGGCAAGGGCTGTGAAAAAGGCTGTCAGCTGGGCCTTTGGCTGTTGCAGTTTGACCTTGAAACAGAGGGATGCAGTCCCACCTGGAATTGCTGATGAGGCTGAGGCAGATTAGGTATCTTAACCGTGAGCAGGTGAACCACGTGCACTGTTTTCCGATCACAAGCCTGCTGCATACATAAGGCTCCATCAGTGCGTTGCTAGTTCCCAGCCTAGTAGGCATCTGAAGTCTATTGCTTCTGATTCCATTCTTCATTTGGAGTCCCAGAGGCAGGAATAAAAACATTTAGTGTCATGTGACTATCCTTATGATTTCATGTTTGCTTTGATTGGATTAATTACCTAAATTCTAACCTTGGCTTTGGTTTTCTAATTCCCAAAACTTTCAGAGGAGAACATGACTTGAGTAACCCCTCATTCCATCTCAATAATTTATTTCCAGTTCTAGCTAAAGGACACGGTTACCATTCTTCTCCTTTGGCAAACAGTTTCTATTGAGATGGAGACCAGAGCTTCAAGATTCATTCTCTCAAGCTGTGACTGAAAAGGGAGGGCAACTTTGTAAAGAGTGTGTTCTACTTACTGGCCCTGGTGATTACCAGTAAGGCTGTTACCAAAACTCGGCCTCTGTCCACCATTGCCATTGCCGAATAGAAATGCAGAGACAGTCTTAGGTGAAGGAATAAAAGATAGCTTTATTGCTTTGCCAGGCAAAGGGGGCCACAGCAGACTAATGCCTTAAAGACTGTGCCCACCTTGGGAGAGATTGGGAGGTGATTTTATGGTTTGAGGAATGAAAATAGGGCTGAGGATAAGGATCAAGGTAGAGGCAAGCTTGCATTATCTTTCAAGGATGGTGTTTAATGGCCCCAGGACTGGTTCTGGTGGTCCTCCTTCCTGGAATGAAGAATGCTTCATCAAGTAGTTCTTCCATTTGTTGAGGGTTTAGTTCTGCAGAAAGGCTCAAAAATATTGTTATGTGTATTCCTTGAGGAGGAACAGGACCCTGCCCCAAGGCTGCACTGTGGTCTCTTGACTGCTCCTCCCTGATCTCTGCATCCCCTCTCTTCCCTGATTAGCAGCTGCCCTTTGGAACTCAGGGAAAATCATGGAGGCTCAGGCTTATTCCCTAAAAATAAGAAATGGGGAACCAGAAAGGCTTGTGTGCCTAGGAGCCCCACAAGGCACTAGCTTGGTTACAGGGCTGCCAGCCAGAGTGTTCTTATGTCCATCAGGAAGTTGTCTGCCTCTAGAATTGAGCACATAACTGCCTGGAAGGTCGAGAATCTTAATGGTTGGCCTCACCGTATAAATGTGTAGGTTAAAAGCAATCTGTCCATATCCACGTATGTAGAGGAGTTCCTATCCAAAACCTATCCTAAAGTACCTTATGCCATGTACTTCAGGATTATGGCTTGTTCTTTGTTTCTTAATAATTTTCTTGATATCAGTTTGTAACTCGCCTAAAAACCCGCTTTCTCTAATATACAGTGGAAAGGCCCTCCTTTCATCTGCATTTAAAATGATACTTGCCTTGCATAAATGTGGAGCTTAAAGGGGGCTTGGGCTGAGAGGCAATTGTGTGAAATGATGCTTTGAAGCACTACATGCGTAAGCAAAACACTTGATGTCTTCTTAAGCTGTGAGGTTATCCTTTTCCTTCCCTCAGAGCAAGTATCCTATGGCCCTAAGTGTTTACTTGTAGTTTTCCTTACCTGGACCAAAGAGAGCTGAAATATCAGCACTAAGGAATGCTTACTGCAATTGTCTTTAACTCAACTTTGGCATTAAAAGAAGTGTTAGTACTTTTAAAGATTAAACAGCATTTGCTAATTTTGTAAATATTTTAACTCCAAAACATACCTGAGGCATCTTTATACCCAAGATACTACGAAGCCCTTACCTTTTTGAAAATCATGTTACCCACTTGAGGTAACTATGATTTCTGAATCATAAATCATTTCCTTTCAAGACAAAACTAGGAAAGCATCCAAAGGCATTCATGAAGATAACCATCTAAAGGTCCAGGCTGATGATGTGAAAAAAGAACCCCCAACCTTAGTATTTTCTTTGCTTTTTTCACTGTCTTCCTTCTTGCTGTACTTCCAGGAAACCAAGCCCTTTTTCAGGTTTCAGAATCCAGTGTGCTGGCTTCTCAAATACTTGAAAGTAATTATGCATTCGAGCAGGCAGTTTGGGAGAGGTCAGGTCATAAGGAAGCCATTTCCATCTCAATCTAAATCAAACTTTGCCTCTGTTAATGGAAAGCTTCCTTCCACATTCCAAGAATGGGTTCTGTAAGGTCTTAAGATAATCACTAAGCTTGCTTTTCTTTCTTTGATTTTCTTTTCTTTCCTTTCATCTTAGGCTTCTGAGGTGACTTTCAAGTTTGCATCTCTGGGTATTCCTATTCAGATGGCTGAGGTGGTCATAGACTGCTAATTTCATTGCAGTTTGTTAAAGAAATACCCCTTTACTACTCTGCCAGTTTAGATACCTCTTGATCTAGTAATGATTATATGTCTTTCTTTTTATCATCCATAAGTTAACTGATATATTGACACTAACAATGGTCCCTCCTAACATTCTGGTTCAGAAATTAATTTTCCTTGTTCCCTAATTTATCTGTTGCTGTTGTTTGAGAATGTTTAAGTGAATACACTCTGATACAGAATTGTGTTTTGAGGGATAACTTAATTCAGCTTAATTCCACCACCCCAATTTACAGCCTGATCCCTGAGATGCTCAGGGTCTGTGATATTCCACTAGTTCTGCGTTTATACAAGGGTCTACTTTCAGGAATCTTTCTTTCTTTCTTTCTTTCTTTTTCTTTTTTTAGGACCGCATGCATGGCATATGGAGGTTCCCAGGCTAGGGGTTGAATTGGAGCTCTAGCTGCCAGCCTGCACCACAGCCACCGCAATGCAGGATCCACACCACGTCTGTGCCTACATCACAGCTCACTGCAATGCCGCATCCTTAACCCACTGAGCGAGGTCAGAGATCGAACCGGCAACCTCATGGTTCCTAGTCGGATTCATTTCCATTGCGCCACAACAGGAACTCCTTTCTTTTATTAATAAAAGAATCAGAATCAGATTTGATTCCTAATTTGATCACTCACTGGCTGTTTGGCTATAAAATTCACTTGATAAGAGCTGTAGCTTTTATAAGAAACAGGTAATAATAGCAATTCTGGAAGATTGTGAAAAGAGAAAAAAATCTATGTAAAGTAGCCATTAAAGTGGTGGGGTAGGCACGTGAGTAACACCGATTATGATAAAAAAGGACAGATTAGAGAAAAGAGGGAAAGGAAGAGAAGTGAGGGTAGGAGAAAAGCAGAAGGAAGAGAAAAAGAAAGAGAAGAGTGAAAGCATGTAATGCCCCAAATGATGAGATTGTGTTCTGGGATGGCTGTGGGGTGAGAGTGCTAAACCCTAAACACTAGACCGCAAGGACTAGCAGGTTGATATAGGTCCCCAGTCCTTCTTTCTTTGGAGAAAAAAATTGGCAAAAAGACTGAGAGTAGTGAGGCAAATGAAGTGTTTATTAAGAGAAAAGATACACATGGAGAGAGCATGGGCAGGCTGGGGGGCGGGTGAGAGACAGACAGAAAGAGAATGCCACGTGCTTTGGGAGTGGTTTAAATCACTTATGTGGGGCAGTCCTTCCAGGCTAATGCCCAGTCATCTTGCTTTGTCTGGCCTTGAGCCCCACATCTGGCCTGACTCAGGGCCCTCCCCCTTCTGCACAAGCATCTTTTACCCAAGAAGGATTCTAGCACCAGGGTTCCTGGAAGGTTGACAGGATGTTCTATGGTCTGGTGCCTCTCCCTTCTCTGACCCATGAGGAACCTTTCTGCACATGTGTAGTTCGCCTGTATAGTTCAGGAGGCCTCCTTGACCTTAAGAATGAGAAATATGTGGTCTCTTTATCTTTTATCCAAGCAGGATTCAGCTCTTCCTTGCTCTTGCCATAATCTTTATCTTGAAGTATCTGTGCAAAGAGGACACATTGCAGTTGCTCAGCCTGAGATCCATCTATCTCCTGCCTCAATTGTACCATTGAGCCCTTGGAAAAGGGCTTTCCAAGCATATTTTTCTTTCATTTACATAGTTCTTTTCTTTGGTGCAATTACAAAGCATGATGAGAGACTCTGAAAAAAATTTTTATTTCATGTGATGCCAATAGAAACCGCCTTGTACTTTCTCTGTATTGGCTTTGCCCTAACGCTTGACCTTCCTTCTGCATCAGCTAACTTCCCCAGTGCCACTCTATCAAACAGCTTGACCGCTTCTGTACCATTATGACAGCACTGATTCATAAGAGAGCCTTTTATGTACAGCCTGTCTAATGGTTGTTACGACCCAATTAGATGATGTTGGAGTTAGATTTAAAAAGAGTTAGAAGCCACTGTCTCTGTTTTGTAAACTACATATGAAAAAAAATCCACCGATTTTTGTCTAGTTATCTGTCCTTAAAATTAAGAGAAAAGCATAATTGGAACACTGTGAGTGCAAATATAGACTAATAAACATAGAAGTTAATTTTTAGTACAACTATTCTTTACACTATAATCGCCAATAAATGTAAACATAAAGTGGTTGTGGCCTCATTACAAATGTAAACATATATATAAACCTATCCTGTAGCAATTTAAGGAGTTCCCTTCATGGCTCAGCGGTAAATGAACCCGACTAGCATCCATGAGGATGCGGGTTTGATCCCTGGCCTTGCTCAGTGGGTTAACGATCCAGCATTGCCATGAGCTGTGGTGTAGGTCTCAGACGCGGCTCGGATCCCATGTTGCTCTGGCTGTGGTATAGGCCAGAGGCTATAGCTCCAATTCAGCCCCTAGCCTGGGAACTTCCATATGTCACAGGTATGGCCCTAAAAAGCAAAAACCAAACAAACAAACTTGTAAATATACCTCCTACTTTGCTTACGTCTGAGCCTTTTTGATTTATTATTTCTTACCTTACCACTGTAGCCATCAAATATAGTTACTAAAATAGTTAAGCCTAGTGAAGAATAACTTTAGAATCTTAACAAATAGAGAGAAGATACTCCTCAAATAGCCTTTTATGGAAAACCTAGCAAAAATATGTATTTTTCCTCCAGAACATCACTGTTTGCCTCAGGCCTAATCATTAGTTTGCTCAAACCATAGGTATGATCAGGTGAAAAGCTCTGGGCATCACAATTGCAGGGAAGAAAAACCACTCACTCACACAGAAGGAGACGCTTCTGATTCCTGGTGAGAGGTGTCATAGCTCTACAATCAAGGTCACTTTCCTGCATTTTCTTTGATAGAAGGTGCTTTTGATCAAATAGAATTCTTTCCATTTCTGCGCCTTTGTTCTGCTATAATGCAATGAGAGTAACGCAACTTTAGTTGCTTCATGAGTGAGTGACACTGGTTAGAAACTACCTTCAGAGGAATGTCTGAAACCAAGATGAGCAGTGAGCAGGACATCTTCTGGCAGGTTTAGCTTTCAGACAGCTGTCTGAGCCCAAAGCAATTCGTTTTTGAGTCTCAACTGTTGCTCTTGTCAAATATTCTTTTTTGATAACTTTTGACGTGGTTCTTTTTGAGGCTCTGCTAAAATAGCCCTTTCCTTCTCCCATGTATATGTATATATGACATAGATAAAACCTTTGTATTTAGGAGTTAGCACTACCATGTGTTGATCAGTGATGCTAATTGGGAAATATTAAGGTAAACTGTATCTAGCTAAGTAGAGTAGATGGTTTTAATGACTCCATTTCAAAGAAAACTGTACTTGTCATTTTTTTTTTTCAAATCTGCTTCTAAATGTTTCCAAACAAACTGCTCTTATTGAAACAACAGTAAGGTATTATCTTGCTCAGAGAAAAAAATGAGATTTCAAATATGGAGAAGGTCCAGGATATTACAGCTACTTTTAGAAATTTATATATGTTATCTGTTTTTTAACATAAAATTGAACTCATGCAAACTTGCACTTTCTCAAATAGGTTACTAAACTTCGAGTTACCTATAATCACACAATTTTATTATATTTATCACACTGTTCTAATTTTTGTTGATCTACTTTACATGAAATTGCATGTAATTTCAATGAGCCTGTAGGTAACATTTTGTACTCTCCATTTATGTACTCATTTCTATTAGCATGACTTTCATATTTATTATAGCAATAAGGCATAATGTAAATTTAACAATGTAGCATTTCATTGTATTGAACTGGTTCCCTTTTTTGGGTTGTGGTGTTAATAATAGCAGTAATAAGAGCTACCATTTATCAACTGTTTACACATTAAATGTTCTGTTAAGAACATCTTTTTACAAAGTAGAGACCAAGCTTAGTTTGTTACAAGGAAATGCCTAAAGGTCAGAATTTACTGTATTTAGGTCTCTACTACTGGTCTGATGTTAGTCAAAAAAAACATTCCCTACTGTTGTCTTACTTTCAGTTTTCTCCTCTGAAAAAAAATAAGAGTAACAATAGCTGACTTAGAGCTTGTTCCTCCCAGAGTCTGGGACATAGTAGATGTTCAAGATTTGGAAGAAGATAGTTATCTAAAGATGTTTTAACCAAGTGCATAAATTGAAGAGATTTGTTGTATTTTGTGCATATTTCCAAATGGATTTCCAAGATAACTCAGTGGTCAGGATCACCAACAATATGATAAATGTTCATATTTTATCTATCAAATCTTCATCAAGTGTGCCTTTCCATTCTTCTTCTTTTTTTAATTCTTTATTTATTCTTTCAAAAAAAATAATAAAACCTATGGTTACCTGAGCATTTCTGAAATCACTGTTTGACCCCAGGTTATAGCTGGCCTGAAGTAGGTGCTATCTATTCAGCAAGCATCAAAAGACTTGAATAGGTAGACATGTATGCAGGTGTGTGGGTGTGTGTGTGCGTGAGTGTGTGTGCGTGTGCATGTGTCTATACATGCCTATCTTCCCCACGAGGCTATAGTTGGTCATGTTGATATATCATATCATGCTATCATGATCAACATATAGCCTCCTAGGGAAGACGTATGCAAATAAATAATTATACAGTTTGAATCATAAAAATAGATTTATGCAAAAAAATGTAGCTATATATTTCTGCCGAAGGGATTAAGGATGGCTACAGAATTCACTTCTGAATTAAATTTTTTTCCAAGCAAATACCAACCCACAGGTTAAATGGAGAAAGGTCCAAATTAAAAGATCTAATCCACCCAGAGAAAATACAATGAAAAGCCAAGTGTGACAGTGGAGAAGAGACCAGGATGTTTGGCAACAATTTTCCTGTAATCATGTAATAATCATGGTAAATAATTAGTGTCAGAACAAGGGGATGAGAAGTAAGCAGGGCCAGACCTGAAAACAAATAGGAAGCTGGTGAGTACTCAGACTGCTCGTGTGATGGGGAGAATGTTGGAATTTTATGTATATTTTGTCCTACAGCTCTCAGGATAACCCCATTTAAGACAATGGAAAGGAGAATTTGAACAGAAAGTAAGTTGTCCAAGGCCATACAGCAATAAAATGGTGGAATTTGTATTCAGATCCAAGTCTTTGGGATTAAAACGCCTCTTCTCTTCAACAAGATGCAATTAATATTTAAATGGAAAACCATTAAAGGGTCTTCACTTATCTGGGCTTAATTAACTTCTCTGAAGATAAATCTTTGGGATTTTACTCTGTGTTATTCAGAATTCATCAAAAGCACAAAGCAGATGTTCTACAAAACTTATTTTTACTTTCCTGGCTATCTTTCCAATGCAAATCCTTCGTCTTCATCTAGGGTTTCCTTTTTTGTTTTTTGTTTTTGTTTTTTTTTTTTTGTCTTTTTTTTTTTTCTATTTCTTTGGGCCGCTCCCGCGGCATATGGAGATTCCCAGGCTAGGGGTCCAGTCGGAGCTACAGCCACCGGCCTACACCAGAGCCACAGCAACGCGGGATCCGAGCTGCGTCTGCAACCTACACCACAGCTCGCGGCAACGCCGGAACCTTAACCCACTGAGCAAGGGCAGGGACCGAACCCGCAACCTCATGGTTCCTAGTCGGATTCGTTAACCACTGCGCCATGACGGGAACTCCCCAGATTCTTTTTTATATGGTCTTCACGCTGTGTTCCATTTTGCTTCATCACCTGTTTATCCATCCTTGGATATGGCTCACTATTTGGCCTTCTGTGGGATAAGTGGAATGTCGTTTAACCTGCTTAGGGTTTCTCTCTTTGCTCTTGTAATCATTTTATCACACCTTCAGCAAAAAACTGGTTATGAAGTTATCTACCTTTCTGGAGGCTGGCGCATATGAGGAAGGAATCAAGGCCCTGGAGATTTGATCACCTTCATGAGAACTTCATTCTGCCATATTGAAAAATGCCACTTACCTGGCTTTCTCCTTCCTTCCTCACTGGCTCAGCCCGTGCCTGACTGATTGTGGCTGAATCTGCCTGCCTGATTGTGGCTGAATCTGCCTGCCTTTCTGGTGCTCCCTCTAGGGAAACATCCTGCTGCCCCCAGAAAAAAGCTCTGCTATATTCATAATATTGCATCACCTCTGGGTCTGTGTAGGAAAGTGGATTCCCACCCCTCTCTGCTTCCAGTCTACCCTAAAGCCTCCCCCTTTCTCTAATATACTCTCCTCCATATTGAGAACAATTTTCTAGACTAGAAATCAACCAGTAATTTCTGTAAGGGGTCAAATAATAAATATATTTTAGACTTTGCAAGTCATACTTTTTCTTTAACAATCTCTCCACTTTACTGTTGTAGCATGAAAGCAACCAAAGACAATATGTACAGAGGAGACTGGCTATTCTAATAAAACTTTATGTTAAAGACTCTGAAATTTGAATTTCAAATAATTCACACTCACATGATTCTTTTGACTCCTTCCAATGATTTAAAGGTGTAAAAACCATTCTTAGCTCACAGGCTACCCCGGAACAGGTAGCAGGCTACAGTTTGCCAGCCACTGCTCTACACAGGCAGGGTGCTGAGGCAGTTTCTTCGGGAGGGTGAATTGGGATCTGACCATCAGGGTCTTCAGTAAGGTTGCTTCTGTACAGTATCTCCAATCCAGAGCAGCATTTCCTAGTTTCTTGTGATTGTGCAGTTTCTACCTGGAGTCTTTAGCCGTTTCAGGTTTCTCCTCTGTGGGTCCTTCCCACTTGGGATCTGGCCATAGAAAAGGTGATTAGGTTTTGCTAGCCATCTTATATCTGATCTAGAAGTGAAAGGTGGGTTTTTTTTTTTCCCCCCTTGCTCTCTCTGGAAATTTTGTTATTTTACCTTTACTGTTCTTTAGGAACTTCTCCAACTGAACTAAATTGAACTGACTGCTAACTAGCTTATAAGTCTTTGAATGAATATATTTGAACTTCATTCACATGATTTTTAGATGATTCTTTCTACCTTTTCCTCCTGAGATTATGTTGCAAACAGGAGGGTAAATTTAGTATGTAAATAAAGGGATTGGAAAAACAGAACTGCCTTGAGATTAAAAAAAAATACATGCCGATTCCTTTTTTGTTGGTGGTGTTTATTCATTTATTTATTCAGCAAGTTTTTGTATATGTCAGGTACTGTATCCCACAATAAGCTCTCACTTTATTTTGACATCCAGAGATGAGTAGAAGACCATGCTTATCTTTTAGGGAAAACAGAGATACATCTTTGTATAATCCCTCTTGGTATCTGTTACTCATCTCTTAAGTCGTATGGAGTACAAGTAAGCATGAGAAGTGTGCACACTGCACATTGCCCGTGGTACAGAGAAGAAGCATAGACTGTAGAGTGGGCCCCTGAGCCAATTGTTCTATGACTCTGAGCCTTAAATGTTGCAAAGTAAGAAGATTACTTACCTTGCAGTTTTGATAATACTAAACGAAATTTCATACCTAAGCATGCTGCGGTGCTCAGCACATAGCTTCTCCCCCCCAAATTTACATCAGAATATGTGAACATTTCTCTTTTTTGTTTTGTTTTTTATTGATACATTTATAGCCTTCCAGTAATGTGACACCAATTTACTACTAAATTTATTACTTTTCTTGGGCCATGCCCACGTCATGTGGAAGTTCCTAGGCCAGGCATTGAACTTGCACCACAGCAGTGACCTGAGCCACAGTAGTGACAATGCCTTATCCTTAATTGTTAGGTCACCAGGGAACTCCCTAAATGTATTACTTCTTAATCACTACATACTCACTAATCATAAGTAATACATGAAATTTTTTACTGTTTTCCTGACTTACATAGTGTGTCTCTACTGCTATTCTACTCATTAGATAGAAAAGAGAGGTATTTCAATGGATTGCTTGTCAGACAACTTTTTTTTTTAATGGTGCAGATTGGAAAGATGCTCTTGTGCAAATGATATGAAATGATATTTATTGACTGTTATCTCATTGTGTGTGTGTTTAGATCTGCACAGTGATGGCACTTACTTCAGTTACGAGTTGCTCAGCGGACTGTGGAGTGACTGAACTATACCCATTCCCGTCATGATGCACACCCCTGAGGTTCCTCACCAGTAGGTATTGTCTATTCAGTATCATTTATATGGTTCTATATTGAGACTTTTCAACAGAATCTACATTTACGTTGCAAAAATATGCAAAATGCATGCATTTGTATTGCTGTTAGGAAATATGGCTAGACTTAGTCTGTGTACAACCACTTGGAAAATGAAAAAGTAGGTTCAGATGTATCTATTATATATTTGTATATTAATATGTTAATATAATACGTGTCTATGTAGGCAGAATTTAAAAGCATACAATTTTACCTCTCTTTTAACCAAATAAAGTCACTGGAAAGTTTCAGTGTCTTTTGGTTCTTCAATATCATATAAATCTGGCAGTATAAGCTTAAAAATCTTACTTAGTTTAATATTTTGAAACAGTTCAATTTTATTGCAGTTTTACCCAACAGTGTTTCTGATATATGTCCACTTACACAAGTGTCAGGCAGTAATTGACAGAGGATGTTTGTGGTGTCACTGAAAGGGAATTTTACTCAATTTCCTTAATTTTAGTTTCAGCTCCAAAATTTATCTTCTGACTAGTATTTTAAATCTTTACACCTGAGTTTCTTAATTTGAAAAATGAGAGGAAGAATTTCTGTTTTGTCAAACTCATAAAATTAAAGGACAAATGAGATAATGAATGTGAAATTATTAATAGGAAACCCCATAAAAATAGATGATACCTGTGGCTGGCTAATATCCCAAATAGAAAGGTAGAAAAAAGTTGTGACCACAATTTTCTTTTTAAATTGTTTAATAGAATCTAAAATTTTCTGTTATTCATCGAAGAGATAAATGGTAAGATTATACTTAATTCATGACCCAAATTATTTTTTTGTATTTGAAACAGTTATGATTAAATGAAATGTAGAGTTCCCTTGTGGCCTGTTGGTTAATGGGTCCAGTGTTGTCACTGTGGTGACACTGGTTCAGTCCCTGGCCAGGGAACTTCCACATGCTGTGGGCACAGCAGAAAAATTTTTTTAAATTAAAAAAAAAGAAATATGAGGAAAATGCATATTTCTTACACACACTGCACACAAAAATCCTCACCAACTATAATAATTAGGTTTCTGCTTCTGGTCTCCAAGATATTTATGATATTAGAATATTTTAGGGAGTTCCCATTGTGGCTCAGTGGAAACAAATCTGACTAGGAACCATGAGGTTGCGGGTTCAATCCCTGGCCTTGCTCAGGGTTAAGAATCCGGTGTTGCCATGAGCTGTGGTGTAGGTCACAGACGCAGCTCGGATCTGGCGTTGCTGTGGCTGTGGCATAGGCCCTGCAGCTCCATTTCAACCCCTATCTTGGAAACCTCCATATGCTGCGGGTGCGGCCCTAGAAAGTGGGAAAAAAAAAAAAAAAGAGAGAGAGTATTTTAGGAACTTCATACCTGGAGGAGAGAAGATACACTAGATATTTTTAATGTATAATTTAATTTGAGAATACCAAGGGAACAAGGTAGAGATTTGATCAGATATTATTCATTCAGTTAAATATATTAATTTTGTTTGTTTACTGAAATCTCTTTAACACTTCATATGACCATTCTCTTCAACCAAAAGAATACAGCTAGTCTGTTTAAAATAGCAGACTGACAGTGAAAATCATGACAGATACATTTAGGAATATTGAGAAAGACTTTTCTACTAATATTAAAGTAATATGCAACCATGCCAGTACAATAAAACTGGTTTGCAAATTCTTTTCCAGAAATTAGATACACTGATGAGGCAATGACCTATTACACAAATAATAATTTTACATATAGCTGAAACAAAAATCTTAATAGTAGTAGGTGACATACATTCACTTGCTGATATTGTATCCCAGTCCTTAACTATGTTGGGAGTGATATCAGGAAGGGTGTCAGGTTGCCTGGGGTTACAACTCATTTTCATCATTTCCAGTTTTGCAGTATTGGATAAGTCATTTTACCTCTCTGTGCCTTTCTTTCCTCATCTGTAAAATGGGTCGAATAATAAGAGTATTTTTCTCATAGAGCTGTTGTATGAATTACCTGAGTTAATGTGGTCAAGCACTTAGAATACTGCATGATACTTAGTAGGTAACCAATCAGCATTAGTGATTATTATTCACTGGATGAACATGGAATTATGGTGCTAATGATAGATTTTGGAATCAGAATGCCCTAGGTTCAAAACTACTTATTAATTGACAGTGAAATCTGAATAGTTATCAAACTTTTTCAAGTCTCAGTTCTCAGAAACAAAATGGAAATAATTAAAATATACTCCATAATGCTTTTGTTAGGATGGTTTAACACAACATCTGGTAAGAAGGGTTAGTTATCACCTTCATTGGGTCTTGCAAAAGTATAGTCACAAATTACTACATAATGCAATTATAAAATAATGTAAATCAGAGATCCTCTGATTCTGAAAGTGTCTTTGCCATATGTTGTATTTAGGGGACTTTTAGCAATGTCCCCAACTATAGGATTTGTTATTTCCAGAATTTCAAAAAAGGAAAGAAATAATTTCAGTTAAGCTTCAAGCACAAACATAACAAATACAACATCCTGATTTTAAAAAAATAAAAATTACATAAATCCATTCACTTTTTTTAAGGTATAACGGAGTATCAGCTCATTATTTAATTTGTTAGGAAGATTGGACTGTTACCACATTGGAAATAACTTTTTTTTTCTGGAAAGAAAGGGAAGAAAGAAAAAAGGAGACAGAAATGTAGAATATTGTATCGTAAAGTGATGGAGAAGGGAGGGTTTGAACTTTCATGATTGTGTGCTCCAAGTCAGACTGTGTCCTGGTTTCTGTTAGGAAGAAATTTAAAATGTTGCTTTTGGGCTTCTACTGGACAAAATTCAGTGGTTGGAATGGGTGGCATTTTTCAAATGAGTCACAATTTATTTCCAAACTGGAAAATACTGATAAATTGGGACCATAATCCAACAGTGGATTGCCTGGCTGCTATGTATCCCTCAGAACAGAAAGCCAAGTCTCTTTCCCTCACATGTTAATTATAAACTGTCTAAAACAATGACAGTGTTCAGTCAGTCCCACTCTGTATCCATCCCTATTGGCAGCCAGAGTCTTTCACGTGTAAATGTAATCCAACTTCTCTCTAACTCAGATTAGAACATTATTGAAGTCTTCTGTGCACATTCCCTTTTATTCTAGCTGTTTTTGTGTGTGTGTTTTTTGTTTTTTTGTCTTTTTGTTTTTGCTGTAACTTTAGCCTTTATGGAGATTGCACCTCACAAGGAAAATCATGTTTGTGGAGGAGGCTTTTGAGGTGAAAATTTTGGAGGGGGGATCCTAGCTCGGAGGCCAGAAGCCTTGGACATGGGGTTAAGCCTGGCTGCTGCTGTTCCTGCTTGGGGTTCTGGGGAGAGATGACTTTGGTACCTATTCTGTCCTGCTTCTCCTGGACCCTGCATCATTTAGCCCTTCGGTGTGGCCAGCATTCACATTTTGAACTCTCCTTTTAGAATTTAGGGTGTAATACAACAAAAAAGCAGAGTCATGTTGATGGAATACCAGACCTACTGAAGAGACAGATGCTCGTGTGTTCTTACTTATTTTCGTGAACATTACAGGTTTATAATCTTAAAAATTATTTGCGACTTTAGAAGTTCTTCTTCTAAAGGAGCCTGATTTAATCAGACATCAGTCTAATAAATCATAAAACAATACTCCTAAGAACAAGAGAGAGGTATTCACAACTGCAGGTATGTACAACTGAAGGCTGGTGTAATTTGCAGACAGGAGATAGACAAAGTCTTTGAACAGGTAGACTTGACAGGCTATCACTGTAAGCATAACATACTTGTGGTAAGGAATACAGTGTAAGTCACTGTGAATTCAGTTATGAAGGAGCAGGTGATATTCCAGGACAAGCAGAAGGTGAATCCATTCAAGTCGAGTATCTGATGCAGAGTTACCGGAAGTGGAATCACTTGAGTTGCAAAGGTCCCAAGGAGCTTTATGTGGACCTCTCTCATTTGTCTGCTACGGCTCCTCCACCTCTCTGCTGACCAAGCCCTACCTAGAAGCTTCCCAGCATCCCCTGTGTGACACCACAAGCCTCCTAGTGTTTTCAGATTCTGCCCACCAAACTCTGATTTCCCCCTCCTAAACTCATTTTAACAGCTCTGCCATCTGTGAAATCCTCCTTAATCCTCCTCTTAAATTGACCATTTGCTCCTTTTTCTCTCACCTGTGTTCATGTGTTCATGCCTCTGTGATGGACCACATTCACTTCTTTTGCAGTAATTGGTTGTTGTTTCTGTATTAGTCCCCTCGAGCTGCTAAAACAACACCATTGACTGAGTAGCTTATACATAGCAGAAATGTATTCCTCAAGTTTTAGAAATTAAGAAATTGAATATTAAGGCACTGGCAGATTTGGTGTATGGTGAAGGCCTATTTCCTATAAGGTCATCTTTTTTTTCTGTGTTCTCACATGGTAGAAGTGACAAAGAAGCTTTCTTGAGCCTCTGTTATGTTTCTTAAGGTCACTAATCCTATTCTTGAGAGCTCCACTCTCATGACCTATTAATCACCTCCCAGAGGCCCCACTTCCAGATACTCTCACATGGGGCATTAGAATTTAATGTGCGAATCTGGAGGGCACATAGCATTCAGCGTGTAGCAGTATCCATCTTTCCTTTTACATCTTGGCTTATTGAGGGCAGTCCTTGTCTTATTCAGTAAAGTTGTTACTAATATAAGTCAGTAAAATGTAGAATCAGAAAAATGAAAAGTAGCCACTTTTAACATTCCATGATGGTTTTTATTTTATTTTATTTTTTGCTTTTAGCAGAAGATAGCAGGAAATTGGAATATGTATAACTGACTCTAATAACATATTAGTTTGTCATTAAGCATATTATTTTTAGAACAGCATTTCAATGATAATGTTGGACAACAATGTTGGACAATAAATTATATTAATTATATTAATAAGAAAGTTATATTTGTTCTTTAAGTTTTATTGTATATCATACATACTATACAAGTGTGTGTGTGTATATATATACATATATATTTCATATGTTCATAAATGGTATCTACTGATTTGAGAAAAGAAGAATATGTACATTAAATGTAAGTAAAGTTTCCTATAGGTTAATAGAGGGAGAAATAACCAAATCCCCAAAACCACTCCAAGTAAATAAACAAAACCTCAGTTATATAGCCAATTGAAATTTTATCTGAAATTCATTTCAGTAAGTGCATATCACTCAGAGAACTTAAAATCATTTAGGTTAAATATTTATTCTTGAATAGTACCATTTTAACAGGAAAGACCATTAAGTCCACTAAATCAGTGTGGAAACATTTGACACTTATCTTGTTTCTTAATGTATATCAGTCATAGACAGAGGAGTTAATACAGACTGAGTAGGTAGAGTTATAAGTAGCACAGGGCATCTCAAGCCATTCAGCTTTCACAGATGGCTGTAGATATATAAGTGGAAAGAATAAGCTAATAAAGACATCTTTAAGAGAGGAAAATGGGCTGACAGGGTACTCCAGTTTTCAATGCATGAGCTATTTTAGATTGGCATGCTGCAAGCAAAAAGGGATAGCGTTTGAATGAATCCTGTATTGAGAATATTCATCCAGTTGTGTAAGGATAAATATAATGGAGTGATGTGGATATTATCACAGTATCAAAGCTTTGACATGTCCAAGTAGATAGAGCAATGAAGCAAGAATAATATATTCTTGAAAGAACTAGGCATTTAAAAAATTATGTCCAAAGGTAACACTTGACAAAAATTCCAGACTGTTTCCTGATAACTTTGTTAGTCTCTATTTTATGGACTAGTAAACTACAATAACTTGGTGACCATTTTCTGATGTTCTTTTTAGCTAGAGGACGTAGTGTTGCCTGTTAAAGTTTAATGAGAATTATGATTATGGCTACCATCTGCTAAGGTAGTAACTGTGCTGTGGGGTTTCACTGCCACACCATCATGTCATATTCAGAACAACTCTGCAAGGATAGCATTATTATCTTCTTTTTACAAAGGAGAAGGGTTATAATGCGCCCAGTACACTACTGATTTATAGGCATATTTATATACCCAATGTTTGTGACAGCCTCACCACCATAGAACAATATGTAAATATGGAGGCACATAATATTTTATGTGTGGAATTAAAAAAACTAATTTTGCTTTTGGAATAAATTAATATTGAGCTTTTGCTCAGCAAAGGAAATTATTAAAAAAAAACAAAAACACAACCTATGGAATGGGAGAAAATCTTTGCAAACAAAGCAACCAACAAGAGCCTAATCTTCAAAATATACAAACAGCTCATACAACTCAACAACAAAAAAGCTAATTGAAAATTTGGCAGAAGATATTTCTCCAAAGAAGATATACAGCTGGCCAGTAGGCACATGAAAGAATAATCAACATCACTAATTATTAGAGAAATGCAAATCAAAACTACAAACAGGTATCACCTCACATCAGTTAGCATGGCTATCATTAACAAGTCGACAAATAACAAATACTGGAGAATCCTCCTTCACTGTTGGTGGGAATGTAAATTGGCACAAACAATATGAAAAACAGTATGGCAATACCTCAGAAAACTAAATATAGAACTATTATATGGTCTAGCAGTCCCACTTCTGGGCAAATACGCTGACAAAGCTTTCATTCAAAAAGATGTTTGCACCCATATGTTCATTGCCGCACTATTCGCAATAGCCAAGACATGGGAGCAACCTAGGTGTCCATCGATGGATGAATGGATTAAGAAGATGTGGTACATATACGTAATGGAATTCTACTCAGACATAAAAAAGAACAAAATAATGCCATTTGCAGCAACATGGATTCAACTAGAGATTCTCATACTAAGTGAAGTAAGTCAGAAAGAGAAAGACAAATACTGTATGATATCACTTATATCTGGAATCTAAAATGTGACAGAGAAGTTCCCATTGTGGCTCAGTGGTAATGAATGCAACTAGTATCCATGAGGATGCAGGTTCAGTCCCTGGCCTTTCTCAGTGGGTTAAGGATCCAGCTTTGGTCTCTAATTATCTTGTATCCACCAGGCCACCTACCAAATGCTTTCACGTTAACTCTATTTTCAGCTCAAATAGTTGGAAAGAATTTTATTTTATTTTATTTTATTTTATTTTATTTTATTTTACTTTATTTTATTGTCTTTTTAAGGGCACACCTGAGGCATGTGGAAGTTCCCAGCTTAGGGGTCAAATTGGAGCTGCAGCTGTTGGCCTACACCACAGCCAAAGCAACATGGGATCTGAGCTATGTCTGTGACCTACATCACAGTTCATGGCAACACCAGATCCTTAACCCACTGAGCGAGGCCAGGGATGAAACCTGTATCCTCATGGATACTGATCAGATTTGTAACCTGTTGAGCCACACTAAGAACTCCAAATAACATCTTTATTTAACATAATTTCTAACATCTTACTTTTTTAATATTAATGGTCAGTGTGAACACCATGATATGAGCAGGTGTGGAGGCATAATTGATTGATTCCACAAGGTGAAGACTAAGAGTCTTGATCTCTAATTATCTTATGTCCACCAGGCCACCTACCAAATGCTTTCACATTAACTCTATTTTCAGCTCAAATAGTTGAAAAGAATTTTGTTGATTCATCTCACATTTTGCATATCTGTATGATGGACATAAAACACTAGTGTTTTACTGTCCCTTAGATGTGCCATTCAACTAATCTGTTTACCCAAACAACGAAAATGTAATAACAGATATGCCTAGGAAGCAGAGGTAGTTTTGAAGTAGCACTAGTTTTTAACACCTGCTCTTTAAGAAGATGATTATATTTGGAAGTCATTTGAAATTTAAGGGAATTCAATTACCAGAAAAGAAAAACATGTTTTAAATTGTATTAGTTAAGTATTTCAAACTGGAGAACTCAGGTATTCCATGTGTTCACTCAATAACTATTTCTGGACCTTCTATAGTAGTCCCTGGGCTGTAAATAATAAAGTTGCTGTCCTCACAGAGTTTATATTTCTAGGGAGCCACTGGGAGTGAGAGGCAGGAGGTAAAGAAGTAGAATATGCGTGTGTTTATGCATATATTTAAGTGTGTTTATATATATGTAAGTTTATAGAGAGAGTGATATATCACTAAATATATGTATATACAAATAGTAATAAACTTAATTTTAAATAAAAGCCACTCATAGTAAAAAATCCTTGCATTGAATCTCTAAAGTAAAGTTTTAGGTTACAGAGTTTAAAATTCTTACTCACCAAAACTTCATATTTTAATCATTTCCAGACAGGAAAATTTTGATAAAATATCTCAGTCATTATTTTAGATGGTTCATGCATTTGCTAGCTTATATTCCTTCTTCACTGGGGGCGAGGGGTCCCATAGACCTGACTGTTTAATTCACAACTTTTTTTTAATTACAGTATAGTTGATTTACAGTGTTGTGCCAGTTTCTGCTGTACAACATAGTGACCCAGTCGTACATATATATACATATTTTTTTCTCATAATATCTTCCATCATGTTCTATCCCAAGAGATTGGATATAGTTCCCCATGCTATACATTAGGACCCCTTTGCTTACCCATTCCAAATGTAATAGTTTACGTCTACCAACTCCAAACCCCCCGTACATCCCACTCCCTCTCCCCTCCCCCTTGGCAACCACAAGTCTATTCTGCTTCTTTATTCATTTGAAGAACGTTTGTAGGTATTCTAGAATCTAAAGGAAAAATCCCCAAGACTATTTTGTACATTATCAGATTGCACTGAGTGCAGTAGAGCTGGTGGGAAACAGAAAACTTGAACCCTGTGCAACTCAAAGGGGAAAAAATTATAACAAAGCAAGAGAAGCGATTTCTGATTTTGTTTTGTTTTGCTTTTTTAGGGCTGCACCTGCGACATATAGAAATTCTCAGGCTAGGGGTCAAATCGGAGCTGCAGCTCCCAGCCTACAGTACAGCAGCATGGGATCCAAGCTGTGTCTGTGACCTACACCAGAGCTCACAGCATCGCTGGATCATTAACTCACTGAGTGAGTGAGGCCAGGGATCAAACCTGCATCCTCACAGATGCTTTAATGGGGTTTGCAACCTGCTGAGCCACAATGGGAACTCCGATTTCTGATTTTTTTGTTTGTTTGTTTTTAAATTGAAGTTCAAGCCCTCTTTCTGTTAAAGCACAGAATAACGTGGGCATGTTATGCTGGTATCATGTAATCTCATGAAAATTGGTTATGAAGCCAGGGTCATTGATTTATATATGTTACTTAGTAAGAAGTGTCATATCAGATATGTAATTAGAGCTTGTGACAAAAGGAACAATTCAAATGTTGGGGGAAAAAAAGTGTCAGCCAGGCATGTACTGTGGTGAGTTTCCAACTGAACAGTGAATCAATTGTTTTTAGTCATTTTTGGATGCAGTATAATGACCTCTTTATTAAGCTCAGCAATTGAGTAGGTATTAACTCCATTTACTTTGATTGCAATGATAGATAAAGTAGCCAATTCCTTTTAGGGAAGATGAAAAACATCATAACATCACATTCATTTAAAAAATATTTATTTCTTTTCATGATGCACAGGTTCACATTTGAAAGCTTATCTCCTTTTTAGGTTCTCTGAATATATGGTTTGGGTGACTCTCTCAAATTAAGATCATTCAGCTTTCATGCCATTGGTGTAAAAAATCAGTGCTTGATAAACAAATGTGCCACACAGGATTTTGCAGTTGTTCTTAATTAAAAAAAAAACTAGATTAAAAAATAATGTAGTCAGGCGATAATGTCTAATGGCTTTTGTTTGTGTGTGTGTGTGTGTGTGTGATTCCTTTTTTTTTTTTTTTTTGGCCACACCCCCTGCATGGGGACATTCCTGGACCAGGGATCAAAACCTCACCATAGTAGTAACACAGCCACAGCACTGACAACACCAGATCTTTAATCTGCTGAGCCACCAGGGAACTTCTCTATTGGCTTTTTGACAATGAAGGGAAAGAGTGTTTAGGTGGAGAAGCACCAATAGTGCCTCAGTGCTAATTTTGCCTTTTTCCACTCCTCCATATAGAAAGTAAGAATAAAGAAATGTCTGCCAAAGTAAAAGTTGTTGACAAAGTAATTATCCTTGGGTTTCAACCTTAGGTACTAAGAATCTGCAAAATGTAGCACTCGAATAATGGGGTAATTAAAACTGAATCCCTTTGAATGTCAGAGCCGTACAATCATATCAAATAATGCAAAATTACTCTGAATATTAAGCCTATTAAAATACATTAGATAGATTATGGTAATGTCAGAGGCTTCCTTACTTAAGCTGTGGATACATCTGCAGCTTCCTCGCAGGAGAGGCATGTAAGTTGCAAGAGTTGGTAAGTTTACAGCAAAGAAAAACCATTGTATATAAAGTGTTCTAGGTTGTTTATTTCAGTTTTCTTATATCTCTTTCTGGAAAATTAGCACAAAGCAGGGCGTATAGGAGAAGCAAACAACTGTTAGTTGAATTGAATGATGCTCTTGCTTATTAATTTGAGAGATCAAGTACAAGCTTAGAATTATAATAGAAGGGATTTCTGCATCTTGAAAAGTAACTGGGTCATGGACTTTCATCTCATTTTTTTCCTTCATGCGTTGAGCTAGGAGACTCAAGGGCTGTACAAAGTAAGGGAAAGACAATTAAAAGAGGGAATCCTCTTCCTTTGTTCAGACTCACTTCAGCCTGCTAATGAAGAAAGCAAGAATGGCAACTTGATCACATTGTTCCTGACACCCACAATTCTTTGTTTAGCTGACTGCTGAACAAAACTTGTCCTTCCATCTAAGTTTTCTGTCAGTGTCATTCAGCCTTCAAGGGTGCCAGTGAATCAATCATAAAATCAATTTTAGTATGTTACCATCAGCATTTTTAAATGCAATACAATAAAAACTACTATTAATAAAAACTAGAATATATTCTGTAATTATTTTTAATAAAGCCTTTATTTCAGTTATCCTTGTCTATACATGCTTAGCTCACATGGTAAAATGTGCATTTTTTTACTAGGGTCACAGTCAAAACAGAAAACTGCTATTACTAATCTCATCCCCTCACATTCTTCTGAGCCTTTGTTTTCTTGAATAATTTGCCCTTTGTAACTCAGACATTTTCAAAATCTTCATTTACTCTTTTCTGTCAGTTTAGACAGCTCTTTAGTTTCCCAGAATTTCTATTTTCATAGCCAGCTCTTAGTATAGTGATCATTGGAAGAAGTGACCACTAGAGGTTTGTTATTTGAAGGAGTGAATTAATGATGTTCTAAAGCGAATTACAATTTTGTAAGTCCAAATGTCAACTTTTAGTAAATTCCACCTTTCTTTTCCTGTAAGCCCTAGCAATGATTATTGGCTATGGCCACCATTCAGTTGCCCTTTAGAATTTCTGAGGAGTTCCCGTGGTGGCACAGCGGTTAACGAATCTGACTGGGAACCATGAGGTTGCGGGTTCCATCCCTGCCCTTGCTCAGTGGGTTAACGATCCGGCGTTGCCGTGAGCTGCGGTGTAGGTCGCAGACGCGGCTCGGATCCTGCGCTGCCGTGGCTCTGGCGTAGGCCAGGGGCTATAGCTGCAATTCGACCCCTAGCCTGGGAACCTCCATATGCCGCAGGAGCGGCCCAAGAAATGGCAAAAAGACAAAAAAAAAAAAAAAAAAAAAAAGAATTTCTGAGTCATTTTCTAAGTTCCCTGGCCTCTTTTATCAAGAAGAATGACCAACCTAGGGTACTCAATCACTTAATAGCATTCAAAACAATCTTCTTCTTTATTTTGCCATGACTACTCTTTGGCCCTGCAGTTTATACCTAGACTGTTGCCATAAACATTTAATATCTGTCAGACTCCAGCACTAAAATGATCTTGTTCTGGCATGTCCTTACCCTTACCATTGGGATTCTTCCTAACACCCAAATCTGGATATTTTAACTCTTTGTGTAAATATCTCCCACAGCCACACTCCCTTTGCCTTAAGATTACAATCCAAACACATTCGAATGAGAATGAAGTGTCCTACAACATCTGACTTCAGGATATTCTCCAAATATATCCAACCACATCCTATTATGCATCAAACATTTGAACCCAGGTTGGCGTTGTCACCTGTTATGCGGGTTACATCTTCTATGTAATGGGGTCAGTGGATGAGCCCATATCCTTTTCCTCTTTGTCTGGAATATCTTCACCTACTGTTATGCCTGGAAAATGACTGCCCATCCTTTAAACACGTGGATCATAGTTTTTGCCTCATGTAAGATCACTGAGTTGCCTGAGTCAGCTCTTCTGTTGTTACTTAGTATTATTGATGGAACTAAAATCCTTCCCTGTCTGTATGCCCATCCTCTGCCCTCACTTGGACTCTGAGCTTCTCTTACACATGAGTTGTTGGTTCTCCATTTTAACCATAGATAGAATGTGTCCCGGTGCTTGGACAATGCTCAGTAAGTATGGGCTGAGTGAATTCCTATCTCAGAAACATCCAAGATATTTACCAGTCACAGCCATTCTCCATCTCTTTTCCTTTTCCTTTCTTTCCCTAAGTCTGAGTTTTGTAATCCATGAAAAGGTCACATAAGCAGAGCAGTGCATCAACATTATTCACAATCTGTACAAAGCCATTGAAAACCAGTTGATGCTCTGAACTTGGGTTATAATCTTTTTACATAGATTCACCAATTCATATGTCTTGTATTCCTACAGTATATTTCCTAAAGGAATGTTCTGATATGAGCTTGAATACTTACTTGAACACTTATATTTGAAATCAAATCTGGGGTTTCAGCTTAACCTCGACCATAAACCTTGACGTTGAATACCGTTATTTAACACACTTTCCCTAATGCCTTCATTACAGTCAAGCATTTTTAATTAAATGCCAAGAACTGACATATTATCTAACGCATCATATTTTAACATCAAATTCTGAGAGGTTTATTTTTATAAATAGAAGATTTCCTTCATAAGATGTGAGGAAAAGTTGAGTAGAATTTCAAGACAGAGTACAGTGATTGGTTTAATTTGGTAAATAAGACATGACTGTTAGTTGCAGGAATTAATTAACACTTATTGCGCCTGATAATTGCATTGTTATGTTTCACTGGATGGTCATGAGAATGCGTATTTGATAAGGGAAGCTATTTGGCACTATTTCCATAACTACAGATGTATGTACCACTATTCCAGTGACTGTAATAGACCTTATCCATTCTTTTCCCCTTTCTGTTGTTGCAGAACCCAATTCTTACACAATAAATCCTCCCCAGGGTGGCATCCAAATCAACCAGTAAGGGGACACAAAACATTTCATGGCCCTAATCTATTTTGGGGGGAGTTAATAGCAGTGGGTATCACATTGCATTTTTCCAAATAAATTTAAGAATAATGGATGGAATAACTATATGCTACTTATTCATAATAAAAGGTACAAATGGTGAAGTATGGCACATTTGTATGCAGAATTCTCTGGGACCAAATATTTATATATGCAAAGAATAGGAAAACATAACTGAGAATTTTTTGCTTTGTAATGTATATTAAATGATATCATCATATAATTAATTAGAATATATAATTATATCTGTACTCCTTAGTTAATAAATTTACAGTAATAATACAAAATAAAATACTGTGTGAAGCTATCTTTGCTAAATCTTCCTTAGTACTTTCAACTGTTTTATTGTAACTCACAGGCTAACTGATCTTTTTCAAGACAATTGTTTTTCTGACCATTAATTTTCCTTATTTTTATAAACTTGAAGATATAAAAAGTAATGCAAACACCTCTAATCTTAATGCTGAAAACCTCCAAAGTAACTCTTCAAATAGTTTTATATTCTTGATTTCTAAAATTTGCATATATTTATATAAATGTGATAGCACATTAGTCATACTTTTTCCTCTTCTCAGTATAACAATGCAGTCCCATTTTTCCATTCTTCTAAATATTATTCTAAAAGATAACTTAGGGGGTACATAACATTATATTGTATGGATGTACGATAATTTATGATGTATTAGTGATGATTTAGTTTGTTTTCATTCATTCTGTATTACAGTTTTTTAACATTCTTGCATATAGATCTTAGACTGTCCAGGTTCATATAATTCCAGCTCTGATCCCTTCTCAATGGTTTGCCTCCATACCACAAAGATGACATCTTTCCTTGAATGCCTGAGAAGTAGATCTAAATTCACTTGTTCAAAGTAAAGTTGTAGATTTTTCCTACTCCACCCCAAATTTGTTTCTCTCCCATCTGTCTCATCTCCCTTTTCCAGACTTTACTCTTTCCCCAGAAGATCCAGCCCAAAGCCTGGATGTTATTTTTCATCTTTCCTCTTTCTTCTCATTCAGTTCAGCCATAAGGTTTATTGATTCCATCTTCAAAACACATCCTGAATCTGCTTTCTTTCAACTCTTCCAGTTCCATCCAGACCATCAGTCTTGCCTGGATGATGCTGGGTGGTCCCTTCTCACCTGCTTTCCCAAGACTACTCTTGTGTCAGTCATATCACTTACTTGCTTACAATCTTGCCAGGGCTTTCAGATTACCTGAATAAAATCAAACCTTTTGTATGGCTTTCAGGGACACATATGACCATGACCTACCTCTTTTTCTCATCTCCTCCCACCATCCTCCTCTGTCATCCTTTATCTACCAAGCTGACATCTTCCCGCCTTTGTGGGCTGAAACACTCTCCCCTCACACTCCACATGCTTCTTCCCTTTGGTTCAGGGTTCAGTGGAAATGCCGTTTCTCTCAGTGGCTTCCTGCCTATTGAGTCCAAAAGGAACACTCTAGCCCCTCTGAAACAGATCTCTACATTTTGATTCCTTAATATGTGTACTGTTTCTTAAACAATCTTGTATTTGCTTATTAGACATCTGTTCATCAGACTGTAAGCTCCATGGAGGCAGAAAAAAAAAACCTGGTCTTGTTTGCTCACAGCTCTACCCCTAGAACCAAGAATATTTGGTAGACACAAAATATTTACTAAATGAATGAATGAACCCATAAAGGTTTACTATTATAAATTGTACATATAGAATTACTTAGTCAAAAAAATATTAATTGAAGTATAGTAGATTAATAATGTTGTATTAGTTTTTGTTGTACAGCTAAGTATAGCTATAAGATTCTTATATCTTATGATGTAAGAATATATATAAGTATATATATATATACATACATAAATTCTTTTCCAGATTCTTTTCCATTGTAGTTTATTACAAGATACTGAATATAGCTTCCTGTGCTTATACAATAGGATCTTTTGTTCATCTATTTTATATTTAGTAGTTGGTGTCTGCTAATCCCAAACTTTGAATTTATCCCTCTCCTACATTCTCCTTTGGTAACCATAGTTTATTTTCTATGTCTGTGAGTCTGTTTCTGTTTTGTAAATAAGTTCTTCTGTATCATACTTTAGATTCCACATATGTGATCTCATATGATATTTGTCTTTGTCTGACTTACTTCGCTGATAGGATAATCTCTAGGTCCATCCATGTTGCTGCAAATGGCATTATTTCATTCCTTTTTATGGCTGAGTAATAGTCCATTGTGTATATGTACCACACCTCCTTTATCCATTCCTCTGTCAGTGGACATTTAGGTTGCTTCCATGTCTTGGATCTTGTACATAGTACTGCTGTGAACATTGGGGTTCATGTATCTTTTTTAATTGGAGTTTTCATCTTTCTGGGATATATGCCCAGGGGTGGAATTTCAGGATATGGTAACTATTTTTAGTTTTTTAAGGAACCTCTATGCTGTTCCCTACAGAAGCTACACCAATTTACATTCCCACCAATAGCGTAGGGGGGTTCCTTTTTCTCTACACCCTCTCCATCATTTATTATTTGTACCCTTTTGGATAATGGCCATTCTGACTTGTGTGAAATGATACCTCATAGTTTTAATTTGCAGTTCTTTAGTAATTAGCAATGTTGAGTATCTTTTCATGTGCCTTTTGGCCATTTGTGTATCTTCTTTAGAGAAATGTCTATTTAAGTCTTCTGCCTATTTTTTCATTGGGTTGTTTGTTTTTTTGATATTGAGCTGTATGAACTGTTTGTGTATTTTGGAAATTAATCCCTTGTCTGTCTCATTGTTTGCAAATGTTTCCCCCCCATCTTGTAGGTTGTCTTTTCATTCTGTTCATGATTTCCTTTGCTGTGCCAAAGCTTATATGTTGACTAGGCCCCTTTCATTTATTTTTTGCTTTTACTTCTTTGGCCTTGGGAGAAATGTTTTGCCTACTAATCCATAGTCCCCATGCCCTGAGAATACAAATTTTTCTTCCCACCAACCGTTAAATGGCGGGACTGAGTGTACTCCCTGTCTAACACTGAAAATTTGTTTTGCAAGTTCATTGTACCATATTTAGGCAATTATTTTAATTTTCATATTAGTGTCTGTCTGTGGGGTCAAAACATCTTGAAGTCTGAAGATTTTTTTCGTTAGAAGCCGCAGTCACTTCTGACCAATATGCATAGGCCACATGTACCTGATGACTTCCGGAAGAAAAGGATAAAGGAAGTGGGAACACATTTATTGAGATAAAACGTTAAGGCCCATTCTCGTTATTTGCTTTCCATTTACAGATTTACATTTAAATCTTTTGGACCTCCTAAAAACCCTGTAGAATAGATAGTAGCCGCTTCTGTCAGATGAAAATACAGCTTCTGAGATTACGGTTCATGAAGCTAAAAAGTTATAGAGCTGAAATCACTAGATCACTGGCTGGTGCTCAGACTCAAAAACTGTTAGTACCATGTCATAAAGAGACAAGCTTTGTGTCTGTCATCCAAACTTCTGAGACTTAATGATTAAACTTAGTGTAGATACTGGATATTAGGGTTCTATTCAGAGCATTTTTAAAGGAAACAAGTGTCATTCTTTTAGAAGATTTCCACAGACTCAAATATTTGTTTTACTATGTAAAGGAAAGTTTCACAGGTAGTGAAATGGAAGAGACTGGAATTCATCATTTATATAGGCAAAGAAACAGTAAACTGCTGTGGGAAATTTCAAGGACCTTTTATTTATGACATTAATATAATCACATCATTATAATTTGCACTGATGCAATTTATGTTATCGTCTAGAAATACTTACAACCTCAGAGATCTACTTACTTTCTTAAGAAGAGTAGCATTTTCCTTTTTCTGGTTGATGTGGAGCAGCAAGGAAAGAAACCATGAAAATGTCCATCCAGGTGCAAATTCTCTCTCTCAGTTTATATAATCAAAATTATGAATATTTATTTGTTTCTAAGAATAAGTAGATTATCCCAGCCATGGCTTACCTCAAATCAGGAAGATGAGGTCAGCATAGAGCATGCATAAAATTATTAGTTTCTCAGATAGCTAACTTAATATAGAGTCATCAGAATGTCATTAAAATAACCAATATTTGGGAAAATAAGTAGAAGAAATAAGAGTGGAATAAGCTAAAAATTAGAAATAAATTTGAATTACTTTCAAACTAGTTCTCCAGATATTTGAACAACCTTTTCATTATCGCCACTTCTAATCCAAAACATTTAACACTATCCTAACTCAGTAATTATGAAGAATTCCAAATGGGTTCATAGAATTTTGGCTTTTAATACTCTAGCAGGGATCTGTTTGAAGGCAGAGAGGCTAAATGAAAATGAAAAAATTGTGTTTTGTGTCTTTTTAAATAAAGGGAGATGGGTATAGTGAATTGGAGGGTCTTTTTATTTATGGTAACTCTGTGTGGATATAGCTAGGTACACATTTGACAAGAGGCTATTTGTAGGAAGCTAATTTAAAGTGGAAACAAATAGTTGTGAAAAATGAGGAAATCCTGCTTGGGAAAAAAAAATGTGGCAGGATCACATCAATAGGAGTGTTAGTGTAATTTACTATTCTAGGAAATCCAGCAGCTGGTTTGTCTAAAGCATTCCTCTTTTTCATGAGCCCTGGAACGAGGGCAGGAAATGGTTCAAAAAGAAGCCTGACTTTTCTGAAGCAGATTTCTGTCAACATTTAATAGCAAAAAAAAAGAAAAAAAAAAAAACCACAATTTTTAGAAGCTCAATGCTTAGCCATTTCAGGGACTCTTTAATGAAATAAGGCACATATTTCCAACTTTGGCTACTTAGAAATGATTCTATAATGAAGAACTTCAAATGGAATAAAAAGGAGACAAATTTCTGCTTATGTCATTCATAAAAAGTATAGTGTCTTGAACTTAGAATTGGTTTTACTGAATAATGAAGATTTTTAACTAAACATTGAGAAAATAATCCAGAGACTTAAAGTGGAATGTGTATAACATTGTATAAAACCATACTTAAATTGTTGCAAATAAGGAAATAGACTGGTATAAATAGTAGTTAGAATCCCAAAAGATAGAAGAACTAGAAGAAACAAAGGAAACACAATGTGAAAATACATCTAGAGGAAAGCTGGATAAGTTGTTGTTGTTTTTTGTTTGTTTGTTTGCTTTTTTGGGCCACACCTGCAGCATATGGAGGTTCCCAGGCTAGGGGTCAATTTGGAGCTGCAGCTGCCAGTCTACACCACAGCCATAGCAATGTGGGATCCAAGCCGAGTCTGCAACCTGTGCCACAGCTCATGGCAACACCAGATGCTTAACCCACTGAGTGAGGCCAGGGATCAAACCCACATCCTCATGCATACTAGTTAGGTACATTATTGCTAAGCTACACAGAACTCCTGGAAAAGTATTTTAATGGAATTACCTGTAAGTGGATTATTATTACTTTTTAAAATCATCCCAAGAGATTTAAATGTAATCTCTTTATAAAATTCCCATAAAGAGAGACATTTCCTTACCAGGGCCTAAATTATGGGGGAAATGCAGAGATGTTCATCAAAGGGTCCAAATAATTCAGTTATAAGAAGAATATGTTCTGAGGATCTAATGTACAGCATTAGATAACACTGTTATATTGCATACTTAAAATTTGCTAAGAGAGGAGTTCCCATTGTGGTTCAGTGGGTTATGAACCTGAGTAGTATCCATGAGGAGGAAGGTTTGATCCCTGGCCTCGCTCAGTGTGTCAGGTATCTGGCATTGCCTCAAGCTGCAGTGTAGGCCACAGATGCAGCTTGGACCTGGCATTGCTGTGGCTGTGGTGTAGGCCAGCAGCTGCAGCTCCAATTCAGCCTCTAGCCTGGGAACTTCCATATGACACAAGTGCGGCCCTAAAAAGAAAAAAAAAAAAAAAAATGCTAAAAGTGTAGGTCTTAAGTGTTCACATTACATAACCCAAAGAAAAAGACTTCCCTTTCTTTTCATTTTCCATAGTGATCTAGATAAATTAAATTCTTTCCATTTAAAATATTACCTAATTATTTAAAATCACTTTCTGTTCTCATGGTAGCCAATAAAATCACATTTTCTAAAATATCTGTTGCAGTAGTTAACTACTGCAACTAACTATATTTTTAACAGAAATACATTGTCATTGGAAGTTTTGTCTTTGTCTTATTCCAGAATCACTAAGAAGACACTGCTAGGCAAAAAAAAAAAAAAAAAGCTAATACTTTTTAAAGAATGTATATATCCCTTAGTATAAGACTCTCCTTGATACTAAATTTTATTGCGGTTGGGAAGAAAAAAAATCAAATGCTGTATATTAGCTTTCTATTGCTGCTATTAAAAAAACAAAAAACAAACAAACAAACAAACAAAACATAGACCTTGTAGCTCAAACAGTAGAACTGTATGTTCTCACAGTTCTGGAGGACAGAAGTCCAAAATCAAGATATTGGGGAGTTCCCATGGTTAAGAACCCAACTAGGATCCATAAGGATGAATGTTCGATCCCCGGCCTCACTCTGTGGGTTAAGGATCCAGCATTGCTGCAAGCAAGCAGCATTTTAGGGAAGAATCTATTCTGTGATGTCCAACTTAGGGTAGCTGCTTTGATTACCTGGATGGTGGCCACATCATTTCTATCTCTCTCTCCAGCTTCACGTCACCTCCACCTCTCTGTGGGTCAAATCTCCTTTTGCCTTCCTCTTATATAGGTAGGGCCCACATAGATGATCTAGGATAATCTCCCCATCTCAAGACCCTTCATCACGTCTGCAAAAACCCTTTTTCCAAAGAAAGTAACTTTTACAGATTCCAGAAATTAGGGTATCTGATGCAGTTTGAGGAATATATTGGAATGTAGATGTTAAGGGGAGCTTTTCACTAACTAAAATTACTCAAAGCTACCGTAATTGTAAGAGTGCAAGAAAGGTGGAAATTATCTTGAATGAAAATAAAATATCTTTATACCAAATAAATTCCTTTTTACCCCCAAGTATTTAATATCTTCTCAATTGATAAGGTCATACTATAAAGATGTATTGTTTTATGCTAATTAAATGCTGTCAAAATCAAGCTTAAATGTTTTAGTAAAATTGATTTAATTCACTACAGATATATTTTACAGATTCCTTGCAAAAAAACAAACCAAAAAACCTTGCCCGAATGGTTTGCCTAAATGTCTAAAATGAAATTTTTTTTTTTTATAACATGGTCCTCATAACATATACTAAAAGTAGGTTGGAATACTTGCTAGGTGTTTTATATTTATTTATATTTCGTATTTTATTTAGGTGTTTTATATTTCCACATTTAGGTGAATTACTCTTGTTTTTGTTTAATTTCTGGTGATAATTTTCCTCACATTCAGGCAATTTGTTATCATGGTTAAAGAAATTAAGAAGGTAACAAGCTCTGATCTGGCTTTGTTTTATAGCATATCCAACAGAGAAAATGATAGATGTTAAAACACCACATGGGCAAAACACCCATTTCATTCCAAACATCTTTAATTTGGACTTAGCTGCACATCTCCAAGAGCAAGCCAAGCTATAGAGATTAATGTGAATCCAGAGATTATGTCACTGTGTCTGTTATTATGTTAATCATTTTAAGTGAATTACCAGTGTCCAGCAAGACATTACTCACTTTGCAATGCATCCCACTAGCATTATCATAGTAATAAGAGAGAAAAAAGACGTGTCAGTTTCTTAAGTGGCAGCAATTATACCTGCTAATGGAAAGGGAGGCTGTAGTTATTAAAACACATTATATCTTTTGTATCTGAGTTGTTTATCTTTACTTAGATGCCTAATTTCACTTCCTTTTGATTCAAGTTCTTCTGTATAGATGATGTCTTTGGAGATGTCTTTGGATCCAAGTTATTTACTTCCTTCCTAAATTGCTGTCAGATAGGATGCAGTATTAATTCCCTTTAGGACATGAAGATTTCTCCTAGGAATGTAGTTTGATGGGGACTTTGAGGAAGTTTCCTTGCTCTTCCTTGAGTCGAATATTTGCAATTCAGTTTTGAGTTTTAAGCCCTGCCAGGCTCCCAGCCTTGTGGAACAGTAGGTCCAGTGGCAGAGAAGTGACCCTAAGAAGGGTGATCCACAAAGTGCAGCTTTCTCCAGATAAACAAATATGATTCCTTTCACCAATCACAGATACACATACATGTCTGGGTGCCAGTGTATTTCCAGTGATAGATTAAAAATTCTCCGACTTTCCAATGTGGCACAGCAGTTTAAGGATCCAGTGTTGCCTCTATGGTGGTATGGGTTTGTTGCCGGAATTCAGTGTCTGTCTGCCAGTGCCAAATTGAAACACAGAGACAGAGTTTTGGGTAAAAGAGAAAAAAAAAATAGCTTTATTGCTTTGCCAGGCAAAGGAGGGTCCCAGCAGGCTGATGCCTTAAAGACTGTGCGCCACCGCCATCCCACCCCCAACTCCCCCACCCCCGCCCTTGGGAAGGATTGCTTGAAGTTTTATAGTTAAAAGGAGAAAAATAGGTTTCTGGATAAGAATCAGAGTTGGAGGTGAATATACATTCTTCTTTCTTTGGGGAATCTTAGTCATCAAAGCTGGCATCAGGAAGCATGATCCTGGTGGTGGTCTTCTAGGTTATTGCCTGGAATAACAGTACTTGTAAAAAGGGCATAGTGATCAGAGATTAGAACAAACTAGGGGAGGCCCTGAAAAACATCATGTGCTAATAATCTTTAACCCACAGGCACTTGTGCTCAGGGTGCCTAATCTTTAACTTTCAGGTGATTGTGTTTAGGGTGCAGTTAAGCCAGGGAGAAGGACAAAGAAGGACTCTAAGCTGTCCTTGACCACTGCTCCCTTGTCTTTGCATCCCCTCCCTTCCCTGATCAGCAACTGTCCAAACCTGTACCTAGGAACTCAGGGAAGATCATGGTGGCTGAACCAGGCCCATTTCCTAAGAACAAGAAATGAAGGACACAGAAAGACTGTCTGGATTCTAGATTGATCCCCAACCCAGTGCAAGGGATTAAGGAACTGATGTTGCCGCAGCTGTGGCATAGGTCACAGCTGCAGCTTGGATTCATCCCTCCATTGGGGAACTTCCATATGCCCATGGGTGCAGCCAAAAAAGAAAAAAAAAATTATCAGAGCTCCCTTGTGATGCAATGGGTTAAAGATCCGGTGTTGTCACTACAGTGGCTTGAGTCACTACTGTGGCGCAGGCCCGGGAACGTCTCTTGCCACAGTATGGACAAAAAAAAAAGTCCTCTGCAGAAATGGACCAAATTTGTATAGAGTTAAATTAACTAGATCATGGTCTTATTCAAAATGACTAGAAGACCTTTTCTAAGGAAAGCATCACTTAGAATTATTGAATGAGGAGTTCCCGTCGTGGCGCAGTGGTTAACGAATCCGACTAGGAACCATGAGGTTGCGGGTTCGATCCCTACCCTTGCTCAGTGGGTTAACGATCCGGCGTTGCTGTGAGCTGTGGTGTAGGTTGCAGATGCGGCTCGGATCCCGCGTTGCTGTGGCTCTGGTGTAGGCCGGTGGCTGCAGCTCCAATTGGACCCCTAGCCTGGGAATCTCCATATGCCGCGGGAGCGGCCCAAGACCAAGAAATAGCAAAAAGAGCAAAAAAAAAAAAAGAATTATTGAATGAAATAGTCATTTATTTCATAAGTATATCAGAAACTAATTCTCTGCTAAAATTTTATGATTGGCCTTTCTCAAAAGTAAACAAAGTTGTAACTGTCTTTTCAAAGACATATTTAAGAATTACTGTTAGAAGCTACTTAACCTACCTGTGACCTCATTCAAACTGACAAGCTCTCTTTATGTATTGGCAGATTTAAAAAAACTCTTTGTGATATAGTCAAGATTTTCGTTCTCTATACAACACAGATATGCAGATAAAATTCATTTCCTTTATGTTAACTCTAAACTGCTGGCTAAAACACTTTCGGAATTTATTTTGAAGCAGTAATTTAAATAGTGCCTTAGAGATTGCTCATTCTCTGAAGGAAATGGTTGGCTTCAAACCACCTACCACCCCCGCAGATGAAGATTGCTTTTGTGAGCGGAGGTGAGTGTATGGTTTCCATTATATTATGGAGGATGTGTTGTATGTCATTGGGCACCAGGGTCCTATGGCTGGCTCCTCGGGCTCCAGGATGCTGCCCTCATTCCCTCTGCCTCGCTTGCTCTGGGTCAGCATTTCAGGATAAAACACGGATAAGTGGAAACATAGAAGCTGGTCTGTTTAGCACAGAGCCTGGTGGCTTTCCTGGACCGACACTCTTTGGCACCTGCTGGTGGGTTCTCTCTAGGCTCCTGTGGGCTCCACTTGGGCTGGCACTCCGCAGCCCATTCCCCACTGCTATGATGTCCTGCTTTGGCTCATCTGGAGGTGGTCTCAGCCACTTTGAAGACTGTCCCCTCATGTGAACAGAAGGAGGCTAGGAAATGGAACTTGTATGGTCTCCCCCACCCAGTCACGTCCCCTTTCGCGTGGCTGTACCCCAGGCTGGGGTGGGCAGCCTCTGAGTCCAACATAGAGAAGAGAGGCAAAAGCCCTGCTGTGCATGTTTTATTCTGTGTTCATTAGCCCACCTCCCCATCCCCTGGTGCACAATGCTGAGAGAAGGGCAGAACAGAGAGCACATACCTCGTACCGGAGGGCCCTCCCTTCTCTCCTCTTTTCTTGGCCTCCCCTCTTCTGCTGCTTTCCAGGGCCCGCACAAGGGCAGCTTTTCCTTGATCATATACTTCTTCTGGATACAAGCCCAATAATTAATCCCAGCAGGAGAATAAGGTCATGGTCTCTACTCACTGGGACATCTGCAATTCAAGTCCCCCTGCTTAGCTCTTAATAAATTAAAGGAGGGCAGCTGGATTTTAGCGAGTCTTTTCTCTGTGTGCCTTGCCTGGCTCTCTGTGTCTCTTGCTAAAGACAATGAAGTCCTTTCCATTTTGTGTCCAGAAAGGGAAAGGCTGTATTGGAACATAGTTAAGGGAGAAAAAGTAGAATATGCTGGTTAACAGTCACAATCGTGTTATCTCTAATATTTAAATATATATGTGATGTGTGTGCACACATACATATGTAAATTCAGTAGTCCTATCATCCATTAGCCACTTGATAATAACAAGGTCACTTCATTTTCTACGCTTGCGTTTGCTCTAAACTGTGGATATAAAAGTACAGATCTCTCAGAGTTGCCATCGTGGCGCAGTGGTTAACAAATCCAACTAGGAACCATGAGGTTGTGGGTTCGATCCCTGCCCTTGCTCAGTGGGTTAAGGACCTGGCGTTGCCGTGAGCTGTGGTGTAGGTCACAGACATGGCTCAGATCCCACGTTGCTGTGGCTCTGGCGTAGGCTGGTGGCTATGGCTTTGATTAGACCCCTAGCCTGGGAACCTCCATATGCTGCAGGAGTGGCCCTAGAAAAGGCAAAAAGACAAAAAAAAAAAAAAAAGTACAGACCTCTTAGGCTTGTTTTTTTAAATGATAAACAGGACTTACTAGGTGAAATGACAGATAATGGCTTCAAGAATTGAATAATTCACATCTTCTAGTGACCTTGGTGACCCTTGTTCCCATAGTCACCTTCCCTGTGCTGCCTGCCAGCGATGTGCAGTGTCACACATGGCTTTAGACTTCTGTTCCTCCCAGTGACCTCTGTCTCTCACATTTCACTCTTCTCTCTTCCCCTGTCAGAGCAATTGCAGCTTAGGAGCAAGGTCTCCAATATGCCCAGCTCTGAAGGGAAATGGCCAAAGCTCCTGCTTCTTTTTTCTTAAAAGTCATCATTGTACTAATTTGTAAATGCAACCAGATATGTGGGCCTTGGGTACTTGCCTCATTCTTCCCACTTGAATTCAACCTCTGGGTACCAGTCAGGGCATAGGAGCAGGGCTGAGTTCTTTGATTTCTTTTCCCAAGAATGAAAGATCAGCCTATCAACTGCCGTTTAATTATAAAATGGCCATGTGTCAGATGCCATGCTAAGTAACATACACCTAATGTCTAAATTACAAGCATCTTCTAGGAAGTTTACAGTGCTCCTCATTTAAACTTGAATTTGACCTAAAGCTGTATTAGCTACATTGTCACCCAGAGCTTCTGTGAGTACCCACCAAGAACTTACACGTGTGTACAGGGTTATAGATGCAGGTGCTGGGGGAAGTATTCCTTTACCCGGGATGATTTTGAGCCCTGGGAGATTTCCTCAACGAGTGCTGAAGAATCCTGGGGCCATCTTGATGAGATGGAGAACAGTTTTCAATGGAAAAGTTTTTCACCAATTCAGTCTTCTTTCTTAGGCACTTTAGGTGGATAGCAAATAGTGCTAATTTTCCAATCTGAAAATGAGAAGCTCACTTCTTTCTAGGCTCTCTGTCAGTAAATTATTGTTAGAAATCCGACATCGATGAGGGTCATGTTGAATGAGATTTCCTAATTCAGTCTCAACTGGCACCAGGGTAGTGCACATGTTTTCCAACCAGTATTCATCATAATTAATGATCATCAGCAGTGAGCAAGTTCATTAATTTGTATTTGTCTCCACTGCTGCTTGAAACCATTGATATTTAAATGATGACTTCTGTTTCCATTAGGTACTTAATATATCACATCTTTGTTCTCAAGGATTACTGGATTTTTATACATCATGTTGATACAATGATATTCCCCTGGTCAAGTAGTTAAGTAAGTAGTGCAAACAGATGCCAGTACTTAATGGATGTTTTCTGGGACATGTAGTCTATATACATACCTTTTGTTTCTAACTTCTTTCAAAGCAATTATTTTATTTCAGAGAACAAATCATGTTATTAAGGATTCCACAAAAGATTCCGAAGTAAAGAGAAAAATGAGCCTGTATCCTTTACATATAGCCCTCTCCCGGCTGTGATAATGTATTTGGTTTCCACGTCCAATATTCTGGCTTCTCTAAAACAGTTTTACCTTCAGCTTCATGAACTGGTGTTTATACTTCCCCATTTCTCCCAAGCTTCCAGGGGTTCTTTAACATACCTAGAATTTCTGTATAGAGTATACTCCATGTATGAATTTATATGGAAGCCCAACAGAGCACAGAGCCCTTGTAGCTTTTCTTCCACTCCCTACTCCTTTCCATTTCAAGGTGCATCTTCTTTTCCAGCATTCTTTCTCCTGCTGTTACTCAGTGCCAGTTTTTTTCCCCACTTTAGCCATCACCTTCCCTTTTCATCTCTAGTCTCTGCTTCTACCCTTCCAGTGCTGTGCTAACTAGCTAACAAGCCAGTTTGACTGAGTGCCCTTGACATGATGGAAATCAAAGAGAGAAGGATGCTGAGCAATGCTATCTTGACGTATACTCAAGAAAAGATTTTCTGGAAAGCTTCTTTGCTTAATTTCACACGGATACGTCTCAGGGCCAGCCCTTGGCCTGGTTCCCTGGCCTGTCCCAGGACCTTCTTTTCTCCAGGCCATATTCTTCCCAAGGCGATCACTGGAATTCTTCAATAATTTTACCACATAGGATAAGAACAAAAGTTGTATTAAATGCATATAACCTATATTAAAGAAATTCTAGGAGTTCCTGCTGTGGTGCAGCAGGTTACGGATCTGGCATTGCCTCTGCAGTGGCACAGGTTCAAACCCTAGCTCAGTGCAGTGGGTTAGGGATCTGTCATTGCCACAATGGCACTGTAGATTGAAGCTGAGGCTTGGGTTAGATCCCTTGAGTTAGATCCCTGCTGCACCCACGACATATGGACAAACTTCCATATGTCGTGGGTGCAGCAAAATAAATAAATAAATTCTATAAAATGTACGTCATCTCATATAACAAGGCAGCATAGGTCCCCATAAACCATGCTTTTCATCCCCTTCAGCTCTCCTGCTGGTGGTAGCTATTTTGGCCAAAATCTCTTTTAGCTGGTCCTCAGGTTCCCTGGTCAAATTTCTTTACAATTGTCCTATTCTCTTCTAAACAGTTTCACTGAGTTTTGTTCGGAGCATTTCTCTGAGCTGAAATCCTCATTTTTAGAGATAACATTAATTTTGCATTTCTTTTAAATCTTTCATTTCTGACCCACAGTTTTCATGTAATTCTGTCCCCATAGCTTTGTCGTTCTGGACCTTGTCTTCCACAGGAGGTCACCATCATGCCCTGGAAAACCTCCTGGCTAGTTATGCAGTCAGTGGTAGAGGTGGGACCTGATCTCTTGTCTCCGATCTGGTGCTCTTTGCACTATACAAAGGTAGCCCTGATACCACCACATCAAAAAGCAGTCCGCACTGACTTACCCTGACAGTCCACTGAGAACCAGTCTTTTATTTACACATGACTGTTTTTGTTAAGAGGAAGAGATATTTGATCTGCCTGTCCCTTGCCCCATATTAGTTTACTCTCAGCAGAACAGCTAAAGTGATCCTTGTAAAACATACGCCAGAGCACACCGTTTCTCTTCCGTTTCTATTACCACGGCTCCCCATGTCACTCAGACTCACAGCCAGAGGCCTCGCAGAGCCCTAAGTTCTGAGTAGTTTGAGGTCCATATTGGGTCTCCTCTCCTACTTCTGCTCTTCACTCCTCTCCAGCCCATCATCCTTGCTGGTCCTCACACCTGCCGTGCATGCTTCCACTGAGGGACCCTGGCTCTAGCTCCTGGCCTGGAGCTCTGTGCTTCCAGATGCACTAAGACGAGGCCTTACCTTCCTTCAAGTCTGATTAGATCTTTCTTTACCCACCCCTCCTCCAACTCCCATGACCCTGAGGAACTTCCATTCATTCTCGGCTTACTCATTCTTTTTGCCATGTTCTTATCACTGTCTAGTGTTCTATGTAGTGTAATTTTTATTGGATGTCTTGTTTACTGTCTTATTCTCTCTGCCATAATGTACATTCAACAAGGGCAATGATTTTCGTCTGTATTTTTATTATTACCACCATCATCATCACCGAGTTGAACAATGGGCAGCAAATATTTGGTATTCAAAAAAATGTTACTGAATGGAAGTATTAATCTTACCCAGTTGACCATTTGGCCCTTATACTATCCATAGAATAAAAGATGCCATTCCAGAATTTACTAATGCTGGTTTTATAATGTTAGAAACTGTGCCTTTATTCTGATGGAAAATAGATATGTCAGTAAAATGAAACTCTTTAAACCTTATATGTCCTAAAATAACAACTGAATGATTTAAAGTGAGGATTTTTTGTTTTCCAACTGGGACATTACCTTTGTGGTTAAGTTCCTCCTTAACTTAAGGAGAACCAGAGTATTTTTGACTTAGTGTTTTGAATTGGTTGTATCTCGCCCCCTCCCACCTTCTAGAGAAAGTAGGACCCTCTGAGAGTAAGGATGGGCTTACCTTCATGCCCAGGACACCGAGTCAACTCTGAGTCCTGATTTAGGTCCTTGTCACCAGGGGCAGTCGTGGCCTGAAAGTTCTGGATACTTTGGGAATCTTGTAAAGAGATTCATGTTTTCCCTTAGGTTGAGCCAGTCATTTGGAATCAATGCTAAAATAAGATTCCCACTGAGAGGTTAGGAAAACTATGGAATATCAGAACCAGGAAGGTATCTGGCCTGACCTCCTCTCTGATCAGTGATGGCCACATGCAGCCGTTCATCAGGGCTTAAACAGGATGGCTGTGTAATGACAAGCTGAGCCTGGAACATGTGCGTGCATGCTCTCCCATGGGCTGTGTACATTTTTAACATCTTGAACACGCACATATTTAATTTTTTATTGTGGCAAAAAACCACATGGTGTTAAATGTACCATCTTAACCATTTCAAAGTGTACAGTTCAGTTGTATTAATGTATATTCACATGGCTGTTCAGCGAATCTCCCAGACATTTTCATCTTGCAAAACTCTCCTCATTAAACATTAACGCCCCATGCCTTCCTCCTACTAGTCCCTTGGCCACCACCACTCTTTCTGTCTCTATGAGTTTGACTCCCTAGGTACTTCAAATGAGTGGAATCAGACATTTTTGTCTTATTTTGTCTTTGTCTTCTTGGTGATTGACTTATTTTACATAGTTAATATCCTTAAGGATTATCCATATTGTAGCATGTGTTAAGAACATCTTTCCTTTTTAAGGCCGAATAATATCCCATCGTGTGCCTATGCCACTTTTTATTTCCATTTATCCCCTGAGGCTAAATCTCTTCCCCATCCAGTGCCCCTCCCCTTATAGATTTAATGCTTATAGTTAACAGCACTTATAAGTGAAATTACAGGGGTTATAGGATATGCTTGAGATTATTCTGAAAGTGGCATCAGAGGGCTCCTATTAAGTGAGGGTAAGAGAAGTAAGTGGTAAGCGGTTTGGCTCATGATGAAGAAATATGAACGTTCACCTCTCCTGCAGTTACCCGGGACTACAGGTGTTTCATCGCAGCAGAGACCCACAGCTCCTCTTCAGGCACTCTGACAAGCACACCTTGTGTGCACAAACATACACAGACCCAGTCCTTCTGGGTAAAGATTAAACACAGAGACTTTGGCGTTATTAAAGTTTGCCTACTTACTTCTCTATATAAAAACATTTCAAAAAGCAGAAATAATTATCAAAAACAGTTTAGAATTTTCAAGACCATTTGAGGTCTTTGAGCTGAAAGTGAAACATTGGGAACATTATCTGTTTGTGATTGCATCTCTAAAATGTGTAAAGGACCTGTAACGGATCTCTAACTAGGCATTATTCTGCTCTAGCCTTTTCTTTCCTCCTTCCTACTTCCCTCCTTTTGCCATCCCTCCCTCTTTCCTCCCTCTTTCCCTTCCTTCCTTCCTTCTTCCCTCCCTCCCTTCTTTCTGTTGGTGCTTATTTGTTGACAGTTATCTATGACCCTTCTCCTTATAATTTTGAAATGAGAATATATTTTTCTATATTTCTTCAAATACATTTTGAAAAGCACAATGGAGACCAATAAAACCACTTGTTCCACCTGAGATGTGACTGGCCAGCCTGGTTGGGATTGACATATGATCTCAGGCAAGGGGGGCCAGATGGCTATGCACCATCCCCTCCTCTGCCTCACCATTGCAGTGAGATCAGTTATATAAATTCTTACAACTATTAAAAGCATGCATTTGGGTTTCAGAATGATGATTGCTTCTGAGTATGAACCACTTCCTAATTTTGCACTGGTACCTATTCCACTGTAAAATTCGGCATAAAATTGGTCATATTTGAGCATAATGACCTAAACTTTTTCCCAATCTCATTGTCAGACTTATGTTGTGGTTGCTATTTCAACTATGCCAAAGCCATGCATTTCCTTGAAGGAGGCAAGCCCCGTTTTCAGCATCCTCACTTTTCCTGTTTGCGTTCCCCTAAAGTGACCATCCCAGGCTTTCTGGTCCCTCATGAGTATCATTACTCTTCCAGCAAAACCCTATTCATGAAGGGAAGTGACAGACTTATTAATGTGCAGGCATTAATATCTGAGAGGGTTGATTATGTCATTCTTCCCAACGGTATGTGCATTTTGTAATGGTCAGTGCTATAAGCCTGAGGAACAGAACACTAGTGGTTAGATTTTAAATGCCTACAGTGGACCAAGGAAATGAGATTTTTTTTTTTTTTTGGTACCATATAGGCTCCTGATGCCCCTGAACTCATATCACACAACTGGAGCATCTTGATGGAAGGCCAGCTTAGTCCTTTAGCACCTTCCAATCATTGACAGACCCATCTATGTCTGCAATTATCATCAATACTTTCATGAATCTGGGTCTCGTGGCTTTGCAGTTTCTTGTACAAGAAATGTTTGTGTATATTTTATATGCTACACTTCATATTTTTATATTTATCCAAAATATTTACTAGGTTTTACAAAGATATATTACATATATCTCATTGATACCACTTTGTTCAGACAAATTCTTGACAAGTTGTTTATACACACCTTATTGATATTATTTAGCTTTGAAAAACTGGACATTTTCCAAAAATCAAATCCATTGATAAAGGTCAAATTTGACTACCATGGTCAGCATACAAAATAGCACCTTGTAGAACCTAAAGGACATTCAGTCTTTTTTTTTTTTTTTTTTTTTTTTTTGTCTTTTTGCCATTTCTTGGGCTGCTCCCGCGGCATATGGAGGCTCCCAGGCTAGGGGTCTAATTGGAGCTGTAGCTGTGGGTCTACACCACAGCCACAGCAACACAGGATCCGAGCCGCATCTGCAACCTACACCACAGCTCACTGCAACGCCGGATTGTTAACCCACTGAGCAAGGGCAGGGGTGGAACCCGCAACCGCGTGGTTCTTAGTCGGATTCGTTAACCACTGCGCCAGGACGGGAACAACTCAATCATTTTTTAATCAATGATATTGTCTTTGTCATTAGTATATAACCTCTTACATGACCATTTTGAAGATGATTTGACTTACCAGAATGTATAGATTGGAGTGTGTTGGACTTTATAAAATGAATGTGATTGTCCCAGGTTGAGCTCTTCATTGATTACTATCTTTTCAGTCATTCCCAAGCCTGGTTGAATATCAGAACCACCTGAAGAGCATTTTACACCAGGACTCTGCCCAGTTCCCTGAGCCAGCATCTCCAGGTCTCCTCTCCAAAAGCCAGAGTTGTAATTGGCTTCCCAAGTAATTCCTTTGTAACTAGGTCAACACCTACCAGAGGATTAGTGGAAATCAATGATCTCCAGGGGTCCTAGTTCGGAAAACTTGGAGCAACTCCAGAGTTTCTCATCCCCCTTCTACTAGTAATAAGAGCCTATTGATTTATATTTTGTTTTTTAAAATATTTGTTTGTTTATTTGTCTTTTTAGGGCCACACCCATAGCATATGGAAGTTCCCAGGCTAAGGGTCAAATCGGAGCTGTAGATGCTGGCTTACACCACAGCCACAGCAACACCAGATCTGAGATGTGTCTGTGACCTACATTGCAGCTCATGGCAAAGCTGCAAACCCACTAAACAAAATCAGGGCTCAAACCTGTGTCCTCATAGATACTAGTCAGCTTCTAGTATCTGCAGCACCACGGGAACTCCTGGTCATATGTTTTAAATATCTCACTTCCAACTCTTACATCTGTTAACATGAATGTCTCACCATTTCTTTCAAGTAAAGGAATTAGATTATATTCTGGCATAATTTTAGCTTTTATTAAATATCTGTTGAATGAATGATGAAGGGAATGGTTGAAAGAAATCATTAGAGACCTTGTTACATGCCTTTCTGGCCCCAGGTTTTGTTTATTTACATTCAACATTTCTCTAGGTTACCAATCCAGCAACTCTACCAAGGAAAATAATGAAATTAGTTTGACATGTAGTGGTTTTATTAAAGCCATATTGGTTTTTAGGGATTCCCAAGTCTCTCTTCATGATGTTCATCACTATGCTAATCTATGATAGAATCACTTTTGGAATATTAAACACATTAATTTCAATATTTGGAATAACATTGCTTTTAGGAAACTGGAATAGCATATGCCATTTTCCAGAATTATAGGAACAGTTTTGTATACTGTTTTAAAGATCTCAGGTCATCAAGAAGCTTTCTTACTTGTGAACTCTTTCATGACCTATAAATGTATTTCACCTGAGGCCAGGAAATTGGAATTTACTTAAAGCAGCTCTACACAATCCCTGCAATCATGTAATGGAGTTTAGATTTCACCTTAGCAATTCTCATCTTCACTTAGATGCTCATTTTCCTTTAACAGAGAAGACAAAATATATGAAAAGTTGAAGTGTTTTCGCTTTCACTTTTTCACAGAGTAACATAACTCTATGGCCCAGAAAGCAGTAAACGTGAGCTTACTTACTCCTAGAATAATTTTTCTTGCCTTTAATAACTGTTGTTCGTTTAAACTTAATGTGAATTTTAGATTTTTTTAAAATGGTGTTATTTGTCCTCAGTAATAGTTCATACTTAGTATTCCCTGCATGTTAGATCTTGCTGTGGGTGTTTTATACACATATATTAATTTATTAATTAATCTTAACAAAAAACTCTGTGAGGTAGGCACTTACAGAAGAGGAAACCAAGGCAGAGAGAAGTTAAGTAATCTTCCCAGGGTTGTACACCTCAGAGATAGCTGAACTGAGATTTGAGTTTAAGCAGTCTAGCCCCAATATTCTTAACCACTGTGCCAGACTCTCTCTTTACTTAGCTGTCTTTGATTATATACCATTTGCCCATATAATTTGTCCATAGATTAATACTATATGAATTCACACGCACATTGATTCTCTTACCTACCCCACCTTCTGTCACTAAGAAAATTTATGAATACACAAATGCCATTATTTTTTGCCCGTATTTTCCCAGGTCTCTTGGAACCATACAACACAACACAGAATATACATGTGTGTGCACACACACACACACGTGTACACACATGAACCCTCACGTGGTAGATTGAAAAGAAACTGACTAAACATATTCAAGTAAGTGTTATTATCAGTTTCCATACTTTCTTCTCTTTTAACCCAATTGTTAGTACACTATTATCTAACAAGGAAGGAAACTAAAAATTCCTACATGCTGTTCACACTTTTCAACTATTTATATAATCTTCTCTTTTGGCAAATAGTTGAGCAACTGTTTATGCCTTGTTGGAAAGTCACTGTTATTCTCACTCAGCCAAAGAAAAAACTGTTACGTGATTGATTTGTGGTCCTCGAGAATTTATCAAAACTCATAATACAATTGAGTGTTTCGGTTCTAACCTCCAGACTAGTGTCAGAATAACCACCAGTGCTCACTACTACTTGATATTTGTACCTGGTTTTATACGTACCATTTTGTCCATACACACACACACACACACACACATATACACTCACATTAGTTATATACATGAATTATTAAGAAATATGCTTTTAACATGCTGTTTTCAGCAAATGTGCTCCTTCCAATTGGTTTTCTGGTGAGCACATCTCTCCACTGTTGAAAGCATAGGATTCTTTAAGTCTAGGGCATTTGGCTACCCAAACGTATGCTGATTAGATCACATAGCCCTTTACACAGACCTCAGGATGCTCCAGAGTTGCATTTTGTCCTCCTTTTTTAAAATCCTTTCAAGACAGCCTTTGATGTTCATTTTGATTTAGGATTTATTGGCAGAAAGTTACTCTGAGCCATTTATTGCCACTACAGACCCTCTACCCTTATATGTATGGTTTCGTTTCTTGAAATAGAATATTAACAACATGCAGGAGGAGGAAGAGTATGTTACAATTGAAAAGTTACCTTATTTAAGTTTAAAAACATCCTTATGAGGTAGTTATTGTTGTTCTCTTCTAGTTGGAAAAAATCAAAGCTTAGAGGATAAGAACTTGTTTAAAGTCACACAGCCATGAAGTGACAAAACTGGAATTCAGATCCAGCCCTGTCTGATTATCAGTGCTCTGTCTCCTTGGGGGGGTTACAACTGAGACATTCCTGTGTGTGTGTGTGTGTGTGTGTGTGTGTGTGTCTACACCTTTCTCTGTGTGTGTATGCTTATGTGTGTAAAATGCTTGCAAACTTTGCATTGGGCAGACGTTTATTGAGGACCTTTTGCAAAGCAGAACCCCCTATCCATATCACCCGTGGGTACTGATGTGATTAAGGCCCAGTCAAACTGAATACAATTTGCTATGGTTAACTGATTGAATGATTGGTAGGTGACCAGTCCTGTTCTGGTATCTTGGTTGCACTGTCTCATTTAATGCTCACAGTATTTCTAAAAGGTTGATAATGTCCCCATTTGATAGATGATGAAACTGAGCCTTAGAAGATTAAGATGTCATTTAGTAAGTAAAGGAAAAGCCAAGGTTTGAACCAAAGTTGCCTAACTCCAGAGGTTGTGTATTTAACCACTTTGCCATTCTAAAGACAAATTAGGTGTACAGAACAGAGAAAAATAAATTCTACAAATGATTTTTGGTACCTTTATCATCTCCACCATAATGCTGTGACAATAATATAAAAGAATACATATAAATATCCAGTATTTTTAGAATTTTTTAAACCTACTCACATGTCATTGAAATGACTAAAACTTTGAATTTCTGGTAAGAGGGCACAGTGAAACAAAATTGTGTGCTGAGTAAAACCATAGTTTATGTACTAGGAAGTTAGGATACTGCTGGGTGATACAAATTATGCCAACCTGCTCACCTTTATGAGTTTTTTCCCCAGGCTCTTCTTAACTTGACAACATCAAACCAAAGATGACTCAGGCTGCACTGTACAATTAGAGAATTTGCAGGCTTACTCTGTCTGCTAAAAACATTTGTTTCTAATATATATCATCATCGCACTGAAAAAAAATGAACTATGTATAAAAAATGTATGGCTGTGGTACTTAGCTTTTATCAGTAATACAGGTTAGTACCTGTAGAAAAATTGTTCACTCAGATGGTTAATCTTCCAAGACATCGTTTCCCAGAGAATACACACAGCATGGCTTTAGTTACCAGCCCAGTGCTTGTGGCTCTCAAAAAATTTCCCTGGTTAGCCAGGATCCACTGAGCTCCATAATACTCCATCCTACATTTCATTGCACACTGCCTCTTCGGTGCTACAGGCATCTCAATCTTAACACCTCTCAAACTGAACATGATGTTTTTTCCCATCTTCCCAAATCCATCTCTCCAACCCCATCCTAATCCAGGGCACCATCTTCTCTCACCTGAGTTACTGAAACAACACCATCACCTGTCCCTTAAGTCTCTCCCCTCTTGAATCCATTCTCTATATAACAACTAATGTGAAACTTCCAGAATCACAGGGGGCCTTTCTGGTAGGATCAGGCTGTGTGTTCATGCAGACTTCTTCAGTGTCTTCCATGGCCATCAAGTCCAATGGCTCTAACTCAATTTGCAAGACACTTGACTTGCAAAACACCAAGATCCTGGGCAAGCTCTCTAGAGCCACTGGAAGCCACTCTGCCCTTTCCCTGCTGCTCTCCAGCCAGTCAGCAAGTCTCTCAGCTTTTCTGGGTGAGAGCTCACTCATCATCATGCCTTCAATGTAGCTGGCTCACTGCTCTGGCCAACATCTTCCCCGTCATGCATTCAGTGAGGCTCTTCTCACTCTGGACCAGGCAGATTTCCCACACCACCACTCACAATCTTTCAGTGATAGTTTAAGTTCTGTTTTTCTTGGGAGGGTGAAATTCTGTGAAGGCAGGTCCCATATATGAATGAACCATATGGGAAGCCAGTATGTGAATACTATTTGTGTATTTTGTATTTAATATGCATATGTGTTTACAGCTTGATTATAAATGATTCACTGAGAATATAAAACATGGACATAGTCAAATACATCAGCAGTCTCAAAAATATTTATGTTTATTGGTATTACGTTTATTACTAAATTCTAGGCACAAGAAAGAATGCATTAGTTCAATAAATATTTATAAATGACTCTGCTGTGCCTTGAAAATGTGTTAAATAGAAAGATAAGGCACAGACTGTGTCTTCAAAGTTTTGGACGGTTTAGTTGGGAAAATAGGACATAGACATAAAGAACTACGGTAATTTAAGCATAGTGTAGGGGTAGCAGGTCTCAGAATCTATTCCTACTCATTAATTACTTAGCTAGGAATTACTTTGGAAGTAATTTTACTAATTTTGAGTTGCTTTTCTCTCCATTTTCTCCTCCCCTACACCCACTTTTCCATGCAGAAATGTAAGATTTATTTAATTCCCTTCATTTGGCATCATGACAACATAAAGTCATCAGTGTAATCACCATAAGAGGACTTTGTTTTATTTTTTATCACCCAGCACATTTTTATTGTCAGAATGGTTACTAATCATTCATTTTTATTTACTCTAGCTGGGGAAGTTTTGCAAAAATCTTGTGACTATTTAGAAAAAAATGCTTTAAATTATGGGTTCTCTCCCAGCCTGTTGACCAGTGAATACACCACAGACTTAAACCTTGTGACTCCATTAGAAGGAGCCTTGAGTCATAGATAAGATCTGCTTCCCCCCTTGCCAACTGGGGCTTCCTGGCTCCAGAACCCCCCTTACCTCCTCCCAGACCATGCTCAGCCCCAGAATGTCAGAGCAGGGCTGTATGTTTCTCAAGTTCGATTGAAATAACCATTCTGAGTAAGAAAGAAAACAAAGGTACGGATGATTAACATTTGTTTCAAACTTTTGGGCTCTTAAGGGGTTTTGGGAAAGTTTTGTGTTATAGTTTGGTTAAACTGAATTCAAATATGTTAGTATTGTATTTAAGAACATATATAAGAAGAGAGATGGGGTAAGAGTAAACATAAATAGACCCACCCCCCCCCAAAAAAAATGGTGACATAAATGATGAATTCTTCGGGAGCTGATGAAAGTAACTGAAACCTTGTGTTGAGATTAGGGTCAAGGAGGGTGGGAATTAGATTAATTCTCACTGGTGTCCAGATTTAGCCTTTCACAAAGCACCAAGTGTATTAACGTCTTTGCTCCTCTGGTTAGGGTGTGTTCCTCATAATCTTGTTCAGGACGTCACTTTGAAATGCATCTGTTGGTTGTGTGGACACTGTTCACCTGGTGTGTCAGTTGTAGTTTCGATACTCTTAAAGCTCATTAAGACCTCCAATTCATATATACTAAGATATCAGTATTACAGCTCTAAAGTCAAATTAATTTTGTAGTGTTGCTGTGGCTGTGGTGTAGACCGGCAGCTACAGCTCCAATTCGACCCCTAGCCTGGGAACCTCCATATGCTGTGGGTGTGGCCCTAAAAAAAGACCCAAAAAATGTGTTAACCTTTCCACTAGGCCCTGGTTGGAGTGATTCAAAGAGACCCTTGACTTATGACTATAAGAAGCAATAGTTCTTCGCAAAAGCAACAAAATAAAACCTGAAGAAATACGTAAATGATCATTTGGAGATATAATGAATATCTATAACTCTATGAATACCTTAGAACAGATATTCACATATGTAAAATACAGTCAAAATCTAAGGACTTAGATGCTAAAAGGGTGATCATCTGGAAATTACATTTGAATAAGGAATGATTGCCCTTCCTCTCTGGGATTATCCAGATGAGTTATCTGGGAGAAAAAAATGGTGGTCAGGACCTTTATAAGAGTCTGCCAGCTGCTTAGGAGAAAAAGATGTTTCAGTTTGGTGAGAAGCCTAAGTTTGAAGCCTAAGTCAATAGGAACAGATTTTGTCTGTTTATGTCTAATATAATTAAAGGAAATGACTAAGACTATTAAAGAAAGAGATAGTATGATATGGACATGGCACAGAACCCTTTGTAACCTACTGTAGGTAGTTCAGAGAAGTTTAGGAGAAAACTCACTTTTGATCAACCATGTTGTCCTAAAAAGTCACCAGTCAGCCTTTCCCTAAATAGAAGTTTTTAAGAGTAAATATGGAGCTGACTGGATCCAGGGCAGCCTGTGTCTAATGATCGCAGTGGAAGGTGCTAGAAATGTTTGAAAAGCATATCACGACTTTCTTTTTCATGCTCTTACAAAAACCAATGAGGAGTGGTGTTTCAGTAAGTTCTGTTACTTTAAAAGAAGAGATAAATACAAATTCTGAATGGCCACATCAGGATTAACTTGGGTTGTAAACTATGGTAACCATCTTAAATCTAATGTTGCATAGCATCTGAGGAGAAAGAAAAAGAACTGTTATTGGGCCCTTACTGTTTCCCAGATACTTTGCTTCTATTTAATAAAAAAAAAAAGTTTTTCTTGGCAATGTCAGTTTTATCTATCATTCCGGTTTTAGAGAGTATTCCCACCCAGTGGAGTAACCCTGCCAGAACTCAGCTGAGCAGTCATGATGCAAATCCTGATCTAGGTCAACGTCCATGTACATTCTACTCTGCCGTGCTGTCTTTTGTCTACTCTCTTCTGCCTTAACAAAAAGAGCCCTAGGGGCCTCTAACGTCTGTGAATTAACGTGTTAAAGATGTTTAGATTCTTCATAAAATTGTATGAGGCCAAGAACTGACAGAAAGTTATATAGGTGTTTTATGTTGCTGTCTCTCAGCAGATTTTAGCCCTGGAATTACACCAAAGCCTATTAATATGTAACTGTGGTCCATGCAGCGGTAAAGGTCTTTATGTGAAAACTGCAGAGATGAGCTTGGACTGCAGCCTATTTTTTTTTTTTTTTCTTTCAGCATGGAACTTTCTCAAAGCAATGTCAGGGCCTTGGATACTCCTGAATCAAAACACAGACAGAAATAAAAGTTCAGGTTCCTCTTAGAACCCAAACTGAAAGCCAGCATATAATCCCCTTCTTATTCTTTAACGTCTGAAGGAGATTGTTCTTAAATTTGCCACTACATTCTTTGTAACGTGTTCAGGTGTTCTTTGAGACATTACAGTTCTTCTCATTATATATATTCAGATGTTATAAAGAAAATAGATTGCCTGCTTCCTTTTTCTTCCTGTGTGAAAATTATAACTTTGACATTCAGGAGAAAAGATGTGCTATGAGACACCTTAAATTTTTTGAGTAAATTAAAATTATTTTCTTGCACTTGATGTGATATTTTCTGAGCTACACCAGTTCTGGAATTGGAACTGGAAGGCTGGGGTACCATTTATTGCCTCTTCTTTTTAGGTCCTATCTGATAGCAGAGATGAAGAAGGTTGAAAGCTCAGCTTTATTTAGGATGAGTATTGGCATCTCTTGATATGCAGGTGTTTGGGGCAAAGCTGCATTTGAAAACATGGCTGCTGGAGAAATCTGGGCTCCTTCTAAGTCCTCAGGGCTGTCCCTTTGCAGGATGGTCAAGAGAGCTGAGCACATGCCCCCTACCTGACCCAGCAGGGGAACCCCCTCAGCTCTACCTCAGACATCATTCTAGAGTCCATGGGGTGGAGTGACCCTCCCACTGTCCACTCCCTCAGCCTTATCGCAGGGGTTGAATGGAGCCAGTTGGGTCCTGATGCCTTCCTGCATATCTGTGATACTCCCTGGGGATGGAGGGGTGAGCTCAGCTATCCACCATGTAAATGAAAACACCCATAGGAGCCAATCTCTTTATGGCAGCTCCTTTACTTTTGATGGAAAATATAGTGAAAAGAGGGATATAAAATTGAAAGGGGGTCTTCTCCTCCTAACTTGCACTCTCCCAAGACACAAATACCAGAAAAGAGTTTGCTTCTCATCAAGAGATTCCTGAAGTTCCTGTCATGGTCCAGAGGAAACAAATCCAACTAGGAACCAACCATGAGGTTGGAGGTTCAGTCCCTGGCCTCTCTCAGTGGGTTAAGGATCCGGCATTGCTGTGACCTGAGGTATAGGTGGCAGACACAGCTTGGATCTGGCATTGCTGTTGCTGTGGCATAGGCCGGCAGCTGTAGCTCCAATTCAACCCCTAGCCTGAGGAACCTCCATGTGCTGCGGGTAAGGCCCTAAAAAGCAAAAAAAAAAAAAAAAAAAAAAAAAGATTCCTTCATTTATGGAAGGACATGGAGAAGCAGAGGATCACCTATGCATTACATAGGGACTTTTAAGCCAGCTGTGTAGTGCAGGTTGGTGAAGTTGACAAAACTGTTTAAATTACCTACAGACACTTACTAGTCCTTGTTTTATTTTTCTGTTTATCTATCTGTCTCTCTGTCCTGCCCTTCCTCCTTTCTCCATTTCTCTTGCCCCTAAACAGCAACAAAGTCATTTTTCTAGGGCTTAATTCAGGAATTCTAGCCAAGGTTACAAAAGCATGTTCTGGCAAAGAGAAACATCTCAGATTCATATATAAAGAAATTTTCTCCGTGCTAAGCAACAAAAAAAGTTCCAAAATTGCTTAAATTTTACAGAGCTAATGTAACCAATATAGTTTTCTCACACATACTAATTATACTTTTATTATATCAGTAAACAGGCCTGTGCTTTCTGATTTTCTTTTCTTTTCTTTAAATACAAAGGTTTCTGAAATTTGAGTTTTGAACATCCTATTAGACCCAAAGATGAGCTACACATCTTTGCTCTCTTAATTCAAATCATGTAGCATATTTTTAATTCTATGTGAATACTGCATAAAAACTTTTGAATACATTATGCCATTTTCTAATTTTAAACAAACTTGATTTAAGCATGTATGCAGATTGGTTCATTTGCTAGTTAGAATACCATTCCTGTAGCTTGGAGGGAATAGATGAGCCTGGGGATAATATTTATGAAACTGTCGTTTAGAATATTGATCAGCCTTCCTTCTGTCCAGTTGGAGATGAAGCTATGATTATAGAGGTATTTTTATTATTGTTAACAGAGCGTCTATCTCTAGAATTCATGGTCCTCCAGTATATAGAATGTTACAGGGCATCTGGGAGAAATTCAGCAAATAATTGTTGCCTGAATAAATGCTCCATATTTAGTGTGTGGCCATGTTCAAGTCCCTGCTAGAAATGTTCAGTTGTCCTTTTCACTGTGCATTTTTAGATATTATATTGCAGTGATTGAGTGTACAGTCATCTTATTCCTGTGAACAAAAGATGATTTTGAAAGTCAAGAGCAAACTTTAAAAAGGTCCACTGAGACCCTTTGAAAAAAGAAAAAAATACACACACACACACATACTCACATATATATTTCAACTGTCATGTGCCTAAGTGTCCTCCTGCTCTGCGGCAAAGGAACCAGAATGCCAGCAGCTTTGGGTGTACATGCTGGAGAAAATGCTGCTTATAATAGCATTTTACAAAAAAAAAAAAAAAAAAAAAACGCACATCTTTAGATATTCAGAGCAGTGGAATGAGCATGTGCACATGTATATGATAGTTCACAAGCATCCAGACTACTTTGTAGAAAAGGCAGTTAGTTTATAAATCTATCTTGAACTTCCAAGAAAGCAAAACTATTACCTCCATGAGTTACTGAAACATCTTTATAAATGAGAACTGAGAAACATATTAAGTTATGAAGAATCAATGTAGTGATTACAATGAGGAACTGATTTTATTTTATTTTTATTTTTTGTCTTTTTGCCTTTTCTAAGGCCACTTCCTGGGGCATATGGAGGTTCCCAGGCTAGGGGTCTAATTGGAGCTGTAGACGCCATCCTACACCAGAGCCACAGCAACACCAGATCCGAGCCATATCTGTGACCCACACCATAGCTCATGGCAATGCCAGATCCTTAACCCACTGAGCAAGGCCAGGGGTCGAACCTGCAACCTCATGGTTACTAGTCAGATTCGTTAACCACTGAGCCACAACAGGAACTCCAGTGAGGAACTGATTTTAATACCTACTAAGTCACTCAACCAAGTGAAAATAGCTTCCTACATCTGTAGACATCACTCTGCCAAAGATGATTCAAGATGCTAAATGTAAGCACTGTTTGTGAAAAAAACCATGTATTAGTGCATGAAAATTACGTAAAACTATGTATTTTTGACTTTGCATTTGAAGTATTATATGTCTCCTTATAACTTTAGAAATAAGACCACTTATTTACAAATGCCATAAAATGCCTTAGGGATCAACGTAAAATGGTAAGATCTTTTATTTTTATGTGAAAACCCACGTTTTAAGTATTTTTAAAATCTGCTAAATTAGATTTCTCTCTGAGGCAGGTTGTAATATTTGTATGTAAATGGTCTTGGATCTAACATTATGGATATGAAAGATCCACAACACTCAAGGTCATCTTCATAGATCACCTGGTCTAATCCCCTTTCTCTCATTGTCCCTGAAGAGGCCAAAACAGTGGCCTTGGTCCTGTGGATTTCTAGCTCTACCTGGAATATAACAGATGCTGAAGGTGTGTTGATGAAATAGCTGAAACCCTTTTCCTACATTCAGTAATTTATTAAGTTAACCATTAAAAATCTGTTTAATGTCCATTTAAATCCAGATAAATGCCCATTTAAATCCATATAAAGCCTTATATCTGGGATATAAGGGCAAAAGAGATATGATTATGATTCTTATCCTCAAGGGCTTTACGGTCTATTATAAGAAGAGGACAAATAAGCAAAGAAGGGCAATGCATCTTCCCAGTATTATGATCTATGTTAAAACAAGGTGCATGTGGGGCACAAAGAAAGCTTGACCAGTTCTCCTTGAAGCAGGGATAGAAGTTTACTTAAAGGGCTGTGTTTTAAGCCTTTTTAGGAAGATGAAACATTATAATTTTTTTAAAAAAGCAGTCTTGATTTTTTTTTTATAAAGTAGAACCCCCCCCCCAAATTTCCCTATATCTATTCCAGCTTCTCTGATCTTCCCATTAGGAAATTCTTTATATCTTACTCAAATTCCTCAGGATGCATTTTTTAACTTGAAGTTCCTTAGTTTCTCCAGGGAGGATAGAAAATAACCAATTGGTATCCCTTATTTAGCAATCTGAATTTTTGGCAGTCTGTATTGCTGGATCCACACCAAAAAGATTAAATATAACTGGAATAAACATAAAGTCCTATATTTAAATTGAGAATGTTATCATACATTTAAAAGATAAGAGAGGGAGGTCTTACATGAAATAAATAAATAAATAAATAAATAAATAAATAAATAAATAAATAAAAGAACTCTGAGGGTTTTATTTGGCTGCAAATTTAAATATAAGTCTATTGCAGGATGTAGCTGCTAGAAACCTGTCTTGCTCACAGTTGGCATTAATGGACACAGTCTTCATATCACAGACTTATGCCCACTGTGCTGGGCCCTAGGCAGAAAATACTTGAAAAATAATCAGTTTGGTTCTGTGTGTCACATTGAAGACTATGGAAAGCCTGAAGCTTCTCCTGAAGAAAACCATCATGTATGCACCTCTAGACTAGCCCTTTCCTGCATCTTGACCTTCGGTTCCAACCATATCCTGAGCAGCTCTCTCACCTGGTTTATAACAGTTCTCAATTGTTGACTCACTTCTTCCATCCATATTAAGTTCTCTAAAATTGAATCAGCCTTCCTTGCCTTTGACAAGCTTCCATTCCCAGCACCTCTGCTCTGCATCCACCCAGATGGAAGACTTGGGTGTTTTGTTTTGTTTTTAACCTCTCCCCTTTGCCTCCACTTTTCTGACCCTTGGTACTAGAGACATGACTTATGTGCTTCCTTGCCTTTCCTATAGCTATAATCAGCTAATCATTCTTTCGTCTCTTGTATTCAGTTCACAGTTAAGGTGAAAAAAATATGGTTACACTACTTTACATACTAGAACAAGGACTTCTAAACTTTCTTCTTGGGAAGGGTTTTGTTTTGTCTTGTTTTGTTTACCATCTTAAAGTGAAGGCAGGAGTTCTCATTGTGGTTCAGTGGGTTAAGAACCTAACTGGTATCCATGAGGATGCAGGTTCTTTCCCTGACCTCACTCAGTGGGTTAGTGGGATCCAGTATTGCCACAAGCTGTGGTATAGGTCACAGATGTAGGTCAGATCCCACATTGCTGTGGCTGTGGTGTAGGCCGGCAGCTGCATCTCTGATTCAACCCCTAGCCCGGGAACTTCCATATGCCACAGGTATGGCCCTAAAAAGGAAAAAAAAAAAAGTTAAAAATAAAAAAAAATAAAGACAAAATCAACATTCACCCTGTACACAGTCTTTATTTTTAATAAATATCAGATACAAGATGACTCTGAAGTAATATTCTGAACTGGAGTTTTCTTTTATAAATAAATTTTATTGGCATATAGGTGACTTTCAATGTTGTGTTAGTTTCAGATGTACAGCAAAGTGAATCAGCCATACGTATCCATATATAACCATTCTTTTTCAGATTCTTTCCCCATATAGGCTATCACAGGGTATAGAATAGATTTACCCCAGCCATATAGTAGGTACTTGTTACTGGTTTAGTTTGTATATAGTAGTGTACATATGCAAATCCCAACCTCCCAATCCCTCCCTCCCAGCAATGTTTCCCCTTTAGTAACCATAAGTTTTGTTTTGAAATCTTTGGGTCTGCCTCTATTTTATGAATAAGTTCTTTTGTATCATTTTGTATTAGATTCCGTGGATTAGTGATCTCTTATGATATTTGTCTTTGTCTGACTAACTTCACTTAGTATGATAATCTCTAGATCCATCCATGTTGCTGCAAATGGCATTATTTCATCCTTTTTTATAGCTGAGTAATATTCCATTGTATTACATACCACATTTTCTCTATCCATTCCTCTGTTGATGGACATTAGTTTGCTTTCATATCTTGGTTAGTGTAAATAGTGCTGCAGGGAACATTGCAGAGTATGTATCCTTTCGAATTACGGTTTTTTTCTGGGTATGTGCCCATGAGTGGAATTTCTGGATCATATCATATGAACTGGAGTTTTCATAACTACTTAAATAAATGTATGGGATATCAGCTGAAAGTTGAGAATAATTGAGTCCCTATAAAGCACATTATTGGGGCCCTATGTCTGAGGATGTGGCAAAATAACACGGATTGAAGTTTATCTAAGTAGAACTGCTACAAATGTTATATCCTGAAAAATGACAGCATTTTGTCTATTTTTGTAAGGAAGAGGGGTGCCAGTTCCACCCCCTCATTCTCCTAGAGAGAAAATGCAGTGAGTGAAATGGGAGACAGCTGCCTCGGCTTAGGTCTGAGAAGTTGAAGTTCAGAGGTCTTGTTGGCAAATCCTAGATCCCTGCTTCAGAGCTTTGAGCTGGCAGAACAAATGGTCTCAGGCTTGCCGAGTTCCAGTCTTTTATTTTCTCTCTTGCAAGGAAGCTTGCTTTCTGTAAGTGGAGCTTGTTCATTTGAATTAGGACTTCTCACCATGCCTTTATCAAAAATAGATGAAGTCCCTGATAAATGACACCAATACATTCCTTAGTGCCCTAGATGTCATAATGGCAGTGCTGTATTTAAAAAAAAAAAAAAAAAGAATTTTAGTCTCAGAAAGCTTCATTGTGGTGAAGAGATTTTTGTCTTTTCACCCTCAAAATATAGCTAGTCCAGAAACATATGCCCTTATAATTATTTGCATATGAAATGCTGTACTGTAATTGACCATTATACAAAACTAAAATTGTATCCTGCATCCAGAGTAGTCCTGCCAGATGTTAGATGTTTCGTTTCTGCTTTTTGTTTGTTTTTAACTCTTCATTCTAATGCCTGAAGGACCTGATTTCTCCTTTAGTTACCAAAATATATTTGGGTGTCAGACCAAAGTAATCACTAGATTCCCATGATTTCTTTCTTTCTGTAGAACATTCGTTAAAAAAAAAAAAAAGAAAATGAAGCTCCGATATTTTATTTCATTTGGCTGAGATCAATTCTGTGATCTGTTTACTAGGTTTCTAGAATTCAATAAGTTCATACCATCTAGATAAACTATGTTCACTTATATTTAAAACTATAATAACTATATTAATTTCTGCATGCAGTTGCCCCCAAATTTTCCCTTCTCCATTTCCAAGAACAAACAGCTAGTTTTTTTCCCCCACTTTATCTTATTTTTACTGATTTCTCTAAAAGTATGTCCTTATGGACCAACTCATAAACAGAAGAGCAATTTCAAATTCATTGCCTATTTGTAACCTCAATTTAAAGAATATAGACATTTCTCTATCAGGTTCATAATTTCTCCAGAAGCACAAGTTAGAGTAATTTGAGTTAAAAGATGAATGATACCCTGAGTAGTTCTGGATTATAAGGGAGTCCAGTAGGGTAGCACTTTATTAGAAGATACAGTGTCAGACCCTCAGTGCACCACCAGGCTAAGCAACTTAACCTAAGCAAAACACCCACTGATAAAGACCTTTATTCAGGCCTAAGGAAAGCAGAAGTCATTGATGTAACTGACATATTACCATAGTTGATCAGTTGGTTATAAGCTTGCTCAAAAGCAGTCCCTTGCACCTCTGACCCTTACTCAAAAGCAATGGCTATTAAGTCATAAACAGATCTTCAGAACTGTAGTTAAACCCTGATGTTCAAATCTACTGATAAGCAAATTTAGCATGTATTGCTTTATATAACCACTTTAATTGTGCTCTTAGGTATTTTCCATATCACTGGCTTCTTTTTTTCCCTCTGAAACTGTATTAATGATTACCATTGGGCTTGGGATTTATCAGAAAGTATAGTTAAACATGTAAGTAATAACCTTTTTCTCCCTTTTAATATCTAAATCATTTTGCTAGGCATAAAGTATTTATGTATTCTGTGTTCTGACACAATTTAATGCTATTAGTTTTAACATTTGGAAATCAGAAGTGAAGTACTTTTCAAATTACTTGCTTGATTTATAAGCAAGGGAGTAAACCTGCATTTCTAAGATCAGACAAATTTGATAAGCACAGTTGTACTACTAGGGAGTTTGTTGACTTTTGTTTTAGGAGACTAAAAGTGGTAGCAACAAAGATTTTCCCCAAATGGTTCATTTTCTATATGTGGCATGTTATCGTAAGATGAATTGGCAGAGAATACATTTTGCAATATGTTTGTGTTTATAACAAGCACTGTTTGTATCTATACAGGAATATCTTTATTGTGAATATAGCAGTCATACTGTTGTATGTATAGATTCCTGTCTAAAACCTGTGAGTCTAGTGTAATGGAATCCACTTGTCATTGGTGGAAAGGCTCATATAAGTTCAAAGTCTGCTTAAGACAGTCTTCAGTGTTTCAAACTTTCATGATATTTTGAGAAAGCGTAATTTCAGATACATTTGTAGCCACTTCTCAGTAGGATCAAAGTCTCGCTATTTCATTTTTGATAGCTAGAATTCTGGTAACCTGTAGAAAACTGCCAAAATGCATGATTAAAGTATTTTAAGAAAGGAAGTAGTACTATTTTGATAACTGAAAGAAGACTATGTCTCCAGAAGTATTTCCCATAACTTGAGGTATTGACATGTGCAATTTAACCTGTGCTATAATCATTTATCTATACTTCGTTTTTATAATGCACAAAATCATTGAATTTATTTAAGTATTAGAAACTACTTTTAGATGTTTATTAAATTAAAGCATTTTTCTAAACCTCTCTTTCAATTACCCAGTTCTTCAAGGTTGTGAACATTGTAAGTAATCATTGAAAATGTGTTTCATTTTTATTCTTTTGGGTGGATAAACAAATCTAAACCTACTTTAATCATTTTGCTAGAGAATGGTAAAACTAGCTCCAGTGCTGTTGAAAATTGGATTCCATATTTTAGGGGAAGTACGTCCTAAATACGAACATCACTGTCAAAATGTCATTCTATTTTATATTTTACTGCCTAAATTTCAGTGTTGATATTTAGAATATTACAAGTTTTTGCAGAGAATTCCATGATTTTGAACGCTTTTGCACCAGTCATTCTTTTTTTTTTTTTTTTTTTTTTTATTTTCCCACTGTACAGCAAGGGGGTCAGGTCATCCTTAGATGTATACATTGCAGTTACAGTTTTTTCCCCCACCCTTTCTTCTGTTGCGACATGAGTATCTAGACATAGTTCTCAATGCTATTCAGCAGGATCTCCTTATAAATCTATTCTAGGTTGTGTCTGATAAGCCCAAGCTCCCGATCCCTCCCACTCCCTCCCTCTCCCATCAGGCAACCACAAGTCTCTTCTCCAAGTCCATGATTTTCTTTTCTGAGGAGATGTTCATTTGTGCTGGATATTAGATTCCAGTTATAAGTGATATCATATGGTATTTGTCTTTGTCTTTCTGGCTCATTTCACTCAGTATGAGAGTCTCTAGTTCCATCCATGTTGCTGCAAATGGCATTATGTCAATCTTTTTCATGGCTGAGTAGTATTCCATTGTGTATATATACCACATCTTCCGAATCCAATCATCTGTCGATGGACATTTGGGTTGTTTCCATGTCCTGGCTATTGTGAATAGTGCTGCAATGAACATGCGGGTGCATGTGTCTCTTTTAAGTAGAGCTTTGTCCGGATAGATGCCCAAGAGTGGGATTGCAGGGTCATATGGAAGTTCTATGTATAGATTTCTAAGGTATCTCCAGACTGTTCTCCATAGTGGCTGTACCAGTTTACATTCCCACCAGCAGTGCAGGAGGGTTCCCTTTTCTCCACAGCCCCTCCAGCACTTGTTATTTGTGGATTTATTAATGATGGCCATTCTGACTTGCACCAGTCATTCTTACTACATGTTGTTATGTGTGTTAGATTTAAGAGACAGAACCTTGGAGTTTCCATCGTGGCTCAGTGGTTAACGAATCTGATTAGGCACCATGAGGTTTCCGGTTCGATCCCTGGCCTCGTTCAGTGGGTTAAGGATCCAGCATCGCCGTGAGCTGTGGTATAGGTTGCAGACACAGCTCGGATCCTGCATTGCTGTGGCTGTGGTGTAGGCAGCTATAGCTCCAATTAGACCCCTAGCCTGGGAACCTCCATATGCCGTGGGAGCGGCCCTAGAAAAGGCAAAAAGACAAAAAACAAATGAACAAAACAAATAAGAGACAGAACCTTGCCTAAAACATACAGTGTCTTTATACTGAGAATGAGTGTTAGTTGATTTGTCTTAGTTTTAATTAGAGCGGAAAAAGGTCCACTTTAAAATACATTCATGTGGATGGATTTATAAAATTCAAAACTTTTAAAATTTAATACCCATTGTTGCTTCCTTCTCTTGACTTTCACTAGACCTTTTCAAACTTCTAGAAATAAATCAATGCTGAGATAACCCCTCGAAGAATGCCTTCTTTAAATCTAGTAATTTTCCATCTCTGACTCTTTACCAGAAAAGCATTTGCAGCTCCTGGGACATTTCAGCTGTTGACACTTTAGGAACCTCCAACTCTGTGTAGGTGTTTTGAAGTAAATTTGAAACATGGAGGTGGAAGAAAAACCATATGTCCCTGAAAGTTTTATTTTTTTTAAGTGAAAGATTACTGCAAGTATGAAAGGAGAGACAACAAGCAGCTCATCCATAAGGAAAGTCCTAAGAGGAGAGCCCAAGTAGAGCCTTGAGTGTTTAAAAAATTCTTAGCAAAAATAACAAGCCATTGTTTTACTCCTTGCAGAATATGACGAATTAAAAAAAAAAAATAGCTGCATAACTCTGCAGTTTCTTTTTGATGGATAAAAAAACTTTATCAATGATAAGTTAATTATCACCTGATAATATTTAATTTTAATTCATAACAAAATTGATTAATTTTAAATCAGAGAAAGGACTCCAGGCATAATCATCACACTTTTTTGGAAGAGTACTTTCTTGAAGCAACATATATGTCACAGTGTTCCAGAATGTGCAACACTTTCTGAGGAAACAGATCTACTCCATTGGTAATTTTAAAGTAGATTCATATTTAATGGACAAGAGTGCACAAAACACTTTTTTTGAGAGTCTGCACATAAATACAAATACTTTATATATTTGTTAATGCTACGCAAGTAACCAAAACTTGTTAACAAGATTCAGGGAACAGAAAGCAAAAGAAGCTTCATTTTTTCTATGGGATTCTATGGGAGGGAGAGAGAGAGAATCTGAGAATGAGAACCTGTTCACAAAGAAAATAATTATTTTATTTTCCAAATATCTCAGAGTGTAAACAAAAGAATCAACATGAAAATTAAAATAAACATATCTCAGTAAATATATTAAACCAGAAGTTCTATGGATGAAAATTCAATTAAAATTGACTTCAATTTATATTTTGGGTAATATTCCTCTTTTATCCTACCAAAATGCATTTTTGGGCATTTTCTGTGAGAAGAGCCCTGGAGATACGGAAGGTGTATGGTATGTTTTACGTCCTTTAGTGATTCCAACCAGTTTTCACTTTTTTTTTTTTTTGTCTCTTTAGGGCCACCCCACAGCATATGGAGGTTCCCAAGCTAGTGGTTGAATGAGAGTTGTAGCCTCTGGCCTACACCACAGCCACAGCAATGTTGGATCTGAGCCGCATCTGCAACCTACACCACAGCTCACGGCAGCGCTGGATCCTTAACCCACTGAGCAAGGCAAGGGATTGAATCTGCATCCTCACGGATTGTAGTCAGATTCATTTTCTGCTGAGCCACGATGGGAACTCCTATTTTCACTTTTTGTGTTATACAAAAATAATCGCACCTTTATTTTTGTTTCAGTGGCTTTATCAAAAGGAACGTTTATTTCTGTAAACTAAAATGGCATATAATAGCACAGTTACCAGTAGATAACCTGTAGAAGATGCTGAGAAATTTTGTCCGAAGTATGAAGGGAAGCCACAGTAAAAGGAGTAATGGTAGAAGTTTCTAATCTAGTGGGGTTTTGCTATCATGGTTAGCTTTCTCATCATGAAGTGTTTCTTCTTAAATATTTTTTATTATATTTGGTTTATAGTGTTCTGTCAATTTCTGATGTACAGCAAAGTGATCCAGTTATACATTTATATACATTCTTTTTTTCACATTATCCTCCATCATGTTCCATTACAAGTGATTAGATATAGTTCCCTGTGCTATACAGCAGGATCTCATTGCTTATCCACTCCAAATGCAAAAGTTTGCGTCTTCTAACCCCAAACTCCCAGTCCCTTCCACTCTTTCCCTCTCCCCACTTGCAGCCACTAGTCTGTTCTACATGTCCACGAGTTTGTTTCTTTTCTGTAGATAGGTTCATTTGTGCCATATATTAGATTCCTGATATAAGTGATATCATATGGTATTTGTCTTCCTCTATCTGACTTACTTCCCTTAGTAGGAGAGTCTTTAGTTCCATCCATGTTGCTGCAAATGGCATTATTTTATTCTTTTTTATGGCTGAGTAGATTTCCACTTGTATATCCATTCATATGTCATTGGACATTTAGGTTGTTTCCATGTCTTGGCTGTTGTGAATAGTGCTGCAGTGAGCATCTGGGTGCATGTATATTTTTCAAGAAAGTTTTATCTGGATATATGGCCAAGAGTGGGATTTCTGGATCATAGTTCTGTATTTAGTTTTCTGAGGAAGCTCAATACTGTTTTCCATAGTCTTTATACCAATTTACATTCCCAGCAACCGTGTAGGAGGCTTCCCTTTTCTCCACATCCTCTCCAGCATTTGTTATTTGTTGACTTGCTAATGATGGCCATTCTGACTGGTATGAGGTGGTACCTCATTGTAGTTTTGATTTGCATTTCTCTAATAATTAGTGATGTTGAGCATTTTTTCATGTGCCTGTTGGCCATCCGTTTGGAGAAATGTCTATTCAAGTCTTCTGCCCATTTTTCAATTAGGTTGTTGGGGGTTTTTTTGCTGTTGAGTTGTATGAATTGTTTGTATATTTGGAGATTAAGCCCTTGTCAGTTGCATCATTTGAAACTATTTTCTTCCATTCTGTATGTTGTCTTTTTGGCTTTTTTATGGTTCCCTTTGCTATGCGAAAGCTTGTCAGTTTGTTAGGTCCCATTGGTTGATTTTTGTTTTTATTTCTGTTGCTTTGAGTGACTGACCTAAGAAAACATTCGTATGGTTGATGTCAGAGAATATTCTGCCTATGTTCTCTTCCAGGATTTTGATGGTATCTTTTCTTATGTTGAGGTCTTTAAGCCATTTTGAGTTTATTTTTGTGCATGGCGTGAGGGTGTATTCTAGTTTCATTGGCTTACATCCAGCTGTCCAGTTTTCCCAGCACCACTTGCTGGAGAGACTATCTTTTTCTCATTTTATATTCATGCCTCCTTTGTCAAAAATTAATTGATCATAAGTGTCTGGGTTTATTTCTGGGTTCTCTGTTCTGCTCCATTGGTCTGTATGCCTGTTTTGGTACCAGTACCATACTATATTGATGACTGTAGCTTTGTAATATTGTCTGGCATCTGAAAGAGTTATGCCTCCTGCTTGGTTTTTGTTCCTCAGGATTGTTTTTGCAATTCTGGGTCTTCTATGGTTCCATATAAATTTTTGGATTGTTTGTTGCAGTTCTGTGAAAAATGTCATGGGTAATTTTGTAGGGATTGCATTGAATCTGTGGATTGCTTTGGGTAGTATGGCCATTTTAATGATATTAATTCTTCCAATCCGGGAACGTAGGATATCTTTCCATTTCTTTGAATCCTCTTTAAATTCCTTGATTAATGTTTTATAGTTTTCAGCGTATGTATTTTATCTCCTTGGTCAGGTTTATTCCTAGGTATTTACTTTTTGGGGGTGCGATTTTAAAAGGTATTTTTATATTCCTTTTTTAATATTTCATTGTTAGTATACAAAAATGCAACTGATTTCTGAATATTAATTTTGTATCCAGCTACATTGCTGAATTCATTGATCAGTTCGAGTAGTTTTTGTTTGGAGTCCTTAGGGTTTTCTTTGTATAGTATCATGTCATCTGCATAGTGACAGTTTTACCTCTTCTCTTCCAATTTGGATATCTTTTATTTCTTTTGTCTAATTGCTATGGCTAGGACTTCCAATACTGCGTTGAATAAAAGTGGTATGAATTGTTTCTAATAAGACCTTTCGATTTTTTTAAAATCTCATATTAAAATTAGGCCAAATGATTACAATATTAACTGGTGTTTATTCTTCCAGATGGCCCATGACCCCACTTAAAGCACATAGCCATGTTTTAGTATTATTTCTAACATTTGCTTTGGTTTTTGTATTTTTTTGGTTTCTATCAAGAGCATTTCCTGTCTTCTGTAAAAGCCTCAACTTGGTGACAAGGTTTTTACCACTGTGTATCTTGTGAGGGCAATGAGAAAAGAAAAAAGGATTTGCTAGAGCTTTCCCTCTTCCTAAATATACAACTCTGACAGTTGAGTCCTCTGAGAAGAAAGGTTCCTTGTGTCATTCAGTCACAGTGCCTGGGGACCCAGCAAGTCTTTAGAGGAGTTCTAGCAAGAATCTGGACTTAGATATTGAGTTCTTAATTGTACAGTTAATTCCTCTGCCTCATCATAGCACAGAGCCAGAAGTTGTGAAGCAAAAACCCAACGTGGACAGCTGACAAGTGACCATGATGGTTGGGGAGGAGCTCCCTGGAGCTTTGGTGCTTCTGGGTAATAGACACCCGCCTAGGAAAGGTCTCAGTCATGATTGAGATTGTTCCATTATTATTGTTTAGATTTTCCTGCCAGCCCAGCAAGACAGAGGCTTCAAGTTGGATCTTTGTTGATTCAGAGAAAATAAGAAACATGTTATTTTTTGGCTCCCTTGCATCTTGAATGTGCCTTTAGATACATCTGGATCCATTACTTTTATATTCTTGTGAAATTGTTGTAATGAGAAGGACAAGGCCAGGGCTTAGGAGACTGTGATTCTTCTCCTAGGATTGCAACCTCATCTTCCTGTAACATGGACATAAACACCTTTGTAACTGTTTTCTTAATGAAGTGGCATTAAACCAAGCTTGCTGTATCCATGCCCCCAAATCTAAAGGTGAGGCCAATTGATTAAAAGTTCCTAATTAGGGATAAGACAAGAATATGATTCAAGGACAGAGTCACCAGTGACTCAGAGCAGGGTCGCTGCCCCCTGACTTGTTTGGGGAAGCATAGCCAAAGGTTTCCATTTTTACACTTTAAATGGCTCTCGGATTTTGAGTGGATACAAACTGTTCTGAATTAATTTTTCTCCTTTATACAGCGGAGCACTCCCCCGTCTTTCCCCCTCTCTTCTTTCTCCTTTTTCCAAATTTGAGAATGGGGGCTGTGAAGTTGGAGTAGATGAGACTGTGGACTAATCATGTCCCCTCTCCAAACCCAAATCCCAACTGTGACCAAGGTCTTCACAGAGGCTATCACACACAACAACCACCACTTTCCCCCTACGCCACCTCCAGGTTCACTCTCCCCTCACTCCTGCTTTGGTTCTCCCCTCATCCAATCTCCACTGTTGCCTCCTCTTGTGACATCTCTTCAGGGATTTTATTTCTTCTTTGTGTATTCAGCCTGTCTCTTCTTTAGCTCCTTTCAGCAGCCTGGACCCAGCATTCTTTTCTTCTGAAGAGCGACCCTTCGCTCTGGCTTCCGTGTAGATGTTGTTCCACACCTTTCCGTCACCAGCAAACCTCTTCAGAGATTAGAGGGACTTTGTTTTGCCCATTTTATGTCCCATTTTCAGCTCTACCTACAGCCATGAAGATTCTCCCTTCATCACCCAGTAAAACTACTATCTCAGATGAACAAAGACCATCTCCTCACCAGACCCACTGGGTGCCCCTCCACTTCTCCAGCCTTCACCCATGTCTCCTGTCTCCTTCAGTGACTCTGCACAGCTCTCTCCTCCCAGAATTTCTCCTCCTTTGTCAGTCTCCTTTGCAAGTTCTGGGTAGCTTTTCTTCCTTAGATTGTTAAACATTAATTATGTTCCACAGGGTTGCTCCCTGACCCTCTCCTTTTCTTTCCTGACACCGCATCCAAGGAATTCTTGTCCTTTCCCCTGGCTTTAACTTCTACCCATTTGCCAGTCATGCCCAAAGTTATTTCCTACCATACCTCCTCCTGAGAGAGTGCAACACCCACCAGTAACGTGCAGTATTTGCCCCCGTGGCCACTCCTCAGACCTAACATCCACACAGAAGAACTAATTTTCCACTAAACCTAATACCAGAAAAGCTTTATTAAAAGTCCAGGCCCTTGTTCAACTCGTTCAAAAGAATTTAAGCATGGAACCACAAACACAAGGGGGAAAAAGTCTATATTGAGGCTGAGGAGCAAAGAGAACAAATAAGCAACTTATCTGGGGCAGAAGCAAAACTTAGGTGCTCAGAGAAGATTGGGGCTGTCCTTAGGACTGAGGGGGTACACCACAGGATTGTTGATCCCCCTTTTATTTATAGCCCTTTGAATGGGTGGGGGCCTTTTGTGGAGGGGTGGAATATCTGTTCTGGGGAGGGTTGAGCTGTGGCCTGAATCGCATCAAGTTGCATCAGCTTTCAGGCCTGAGCCTTTGTCTCCTGAAGCCACTGTGCATGCTCTCCAAGATTGCCCTGGAATTTTCCCTAAGCAAGTGCCACATGTGGAAGGTCATCCAGGGTCATCACAAGCTGTACATTTTTATTGTGCCTGCACCAGGATTTTGCTGGTCAGAGTTTCTTACTCAGGTGCTACAAAGTATTTGTTTTTGATGCCATTGCTCCATGGGTCATGGCCTCCTTAGCTGCAAAACAAGGAGGTGGCTTTGCCTTCTGCCTAATGCCTGTACAGGAGGAGGTTGGCCTTGTGCCCCACCCTGTCTTTCCTGCCTCACACCTACATGTTTGTATATAGCTCTTCTTCTGGTTAAAAGCAGTACCATATACCACCAGAGGCTGGACCCTCAAAGCCATCTGTGAGTTGCTGCCATTTCCCCCTCTTGAGATTGAGAGTTAACTTAGTTTAACTTAGTTTAACTCTCAATCTCAGGTGTTTTCCTCTTCCTCTCCCTCCTCGCTGCCCCTCCCTTTCAGGCCCACATCATCTCCACAGTGATCATGTCCATAGGCATCTTGACGGTTGGTCTCCCTGGGCCACCCCCATCCCAGGACCGTCTCTGTCCTTCCTTCTAGATTGAGCCCTGGAAGACAGACTTCCATGTGGGCTCTTCTTCTTGAGCCAGATCCAGGGAGGCATGGGAGGATGAGAGAGCGTGAGGAGAGAGGTCGGTCCCTGTAGTTCTGATTTGGTTGCCTTTCTCCAGGGACACAGCTCTTCTAGGGAGGCCCTCCTTCCATCCCTTTCCCTCCAGGTTCAGTCATGGCTCCATCCTGCCCCTTTCTGTTTTAGGCCAGTGACCACTTTTCCTTGTTGCTGATCTCTGGGTGCTTCACCTTTATATTGTGGTTCTTTATCTCTGCACACACCTCTGTAAATAGTCCCGCAGGTAAAGCATCTTCTGTTAAACCCTTGGAGTGTGCCAGTCAGTTTCCTGCTAGGGCTCAGACAGATGCACCTTTAACTCATCTCTGTCTTTAGCTTTGCATTGCTTCAATCCCTCCTCCGTCCTCTTACTGCAGAGTGAACTTTTAAATGTAAATCTGATACCACCTACCTGCTTAAAACCTGCAATGACTTCCTTCCTGCAAGAATGAGAATGAAGGCTTCTATGGCAAGCAGTGTGCTCCATGATTTGCAGCCTCTCCAGACATTTCCCACAGCACCTGCCCCTTCTCAGGGTGAAGCTAGTTAAAGCGAATAGCTTACAGCCCAAATCAGTAGGGAAAGCCCTGTGCTTTAGCTCTGGAGAGACTAAGGCTCTGGCCATGCTCTGTCTGACCTGCTGGCCTTCCTCTCCCAGTGCTGTCACCATGTGAATCATTAGGTATTTTTTCAGGTTATGTCACTTAGGAAAGGAATGGAAATGGGAATGATTGGTTTTTTTCTTCCCAGTGGATGGCTTTTTTCCTCAGAAGGTGTTAAATTGAAAATAAGGCATGTTTTATTTTTCACAAAGACAAGAAGGATAAAATGGGGGTTACACATGGAAGCCCAAGAAAGAGGTATTTTCTCCTGTATGCAACAACCTACAGATAGATCAAAGAAACATTTCTCCTCTTTTCCTCCCTTCTTTCTTTCATTCCTTCCATCTTTCTCTCTTTCTGTTCTCCATGTTTGGTTTAGTGTCAATCTCTGAGCATGCACGTTTTCCCACATTATATAAATGTATTTGTGCTTTTTAAACCCATTGATTTAAATTATGTGGAATGGGAAAGGGGGAGACAGTCATTTTAAAGCCCAGTGAGGAGTTCTCTGGTGGCTCAGTGGGTTAAGGATCTCTTGTTGTCACTACTGTGGCACAGATTCGACCCCTGGAACAGGAACTTTCCTGTGCCTCAGGCACCACCAAATAAATAAATAAAGCCCAATGACAGGAGGTTGGAGTCATTATCTCATTTGAAATATTACCTTTAAGTATCAAATGGAGAGGATTATGTAATTTCCTAAATGGATCTTCACATTTCAAGAAAGGTATTAATTTTCCTAAGGGAGTGAATCCCATGCTGGATCAATCCTCTCAGCAAGCCCGCACCCCTAATCTCCACTCTCGAGTCTTGTGTTTTCCCCAGTTAATTTGCTGAGGTTGGGGCTGTTGGGTGATTAATGCGAGATTTTAGAGGAGGGACTCAGAGTGGTGGTGGTATAAGTAAGGATGATTATGTGGCATTGTTTCCTGATCCATAAAACAAGCAAATAATGTTTGTGACCTGATTGATCCCCTGTGACAGAAGTGGTTTTTAAACTGTATTTTCTTAAAGGAAATGTCAATATGCATAAAAAATCTGGCAGAGAGTATTGAATAATAAAGTGGAAAGGAATGGAAATTATTTTAGAGCCAGATAAAGGGCATGTGTTTTAGAGAAACTTATGGGCTTAATATAGTTTTGTGGTCCTGTGACCACATAGAGGAGAAAAAAATGATAGGCCCGTGAAACCAAGATTGTGTGACATTGGACAAATTACTTAAATGCTCTGAACCTCAGTCTTATTTCTGAAATGAGAAGAAATAGCCTACCACGTGTACTTCTTGTGATGAATCAATAAAATTGATAACCTAGAAAATATCGAATAGGGTGCAGAGCCTGAGTGCTCAATAAATGGAAGGTGATGGTCTTGCACTGTTCTTGTGGCTGCTCTCAAGGTTGTTATTTAGACATTCTTGTGCTTTTCAGTGTTGTCTCTCTCTATGCTCTTTTCGTCAATTCGGTCTCAATCCTTTTATTCCTAGTTGTGCAATAACTTTTCTACCATGTTAGTCTTCAGTTGAAAGCTTCCATAGTAGGAGTTCCCGTCGTGGCGTAGTGGTTGACGAATCCGACTAGGAACCAGGAGGTTGTGGGTTCGGTCCCTGCCCTTGCTCAGTGGGTTAACAATCCGGCGTTGCCGTGAGCTGTGGTGTAGGTTGCAGACGCGGCTCGGATCCTGCATCACTGTGGCTCTGGTGTAGCTACAGCTCCGATTTGACCCCTAGCCTGGGAACCTCCATATGCCACGGGAGCAGCCCAAGAAATAGCAAAAAGACAAAAAAATTTAAAAAAATAAAAATAAAGCTTCCATACTAGCCTCCATTTTTTCTTACAAAACCTTTAAACTATAAATGCCCCAAATGCCAATCATTTGGTCCTTTTTGTAAAAATAAAAATCATCTTTTAAGTAAGAGAAGTCACATCTGACTTAATGATTTTATAATTAAAAAATTAATTCTAGTAACAGTCCTGGACAGGTCTTGGTATTGTTTGAGGTGAAATCTCCCTTTAAGATCATGAGTTTGGGGAGTTCCCATCATGGTGCAGCAGAAACGAATCTGATTAGGAACCCATGAGGTTGTGGGTTTGATCCCTGGCCTCGCTCATTGGGTTAGGGATCTGGCCATGCCATGAGCTGTGATGTAGGTCGCAGATGAGGCTTGGATCCTGTGTTGCTGTGGCTGTGACGTAGGCCGACATTTGTAGCTCCCCTTGGACCCCTAGCCTGGGAAACTCCATATGCCATAGGTGTGGCCCTAAAAAGCAAAATAAATAAATAAATAAATATCAAAAAAAAGATCATGAATTTGGGTATGAAAAGAAAGTAAATAACTGGGAGTGTGAATTGCTGAACTAACAAGGGGTTTTCATTAGTGATACATTTAGATAAGAGAAAGCAGATTATCTGTCTGTCCTGAAGAGCCCATCCAGAACTCTTAAAAAAAAAAAAGTGTTCATTCATCTTTATACAATAAAAGGTAACATTTTAAATAACATGTAAACAGTAGGTGCTTAATATTTTTTATTTAATCTCAGTGTGCAAAGAATTATTTATGAAGCCTACTGGAAGTGTGTCCATATAGAACCAGAAGCATATTTCTAAACATCTGTAGAAAAAAGTCACTTTTTTTAGCTACTTGCAATAATAATGTTAAGAACTTTCACCATTTCTAAGGTATAGTTCAGTTGCATTAAGTATATATACATTGTGTGCAGCCAGTCTCCAAAATTTTAATCTCATAAGACTGAGATGCTGGAGTTCCCGTTGTAGCTCAGTGGTTAACGAATCCGACTAGGAACCATGAGGTTTCGGGTTCAGTCCCTGGCCTCGCTAAGTGGGTTGAGGATCCGACATTGCCGTGAGCTGTGTTGTGGGTTGCAGATGCAGCTCGGATCCTGCATTGCTGTGGCTCTGGCGTAGGCCAGTGGCTGCAGCTCTGATTAGACCCTTAGCCTGGGCACCTCCGTATACCGCAGGAGAGGCCCTAGAAAAGGCAAAAAGACAAAAAAAAAAAAAAAAAAAAAAAAAAAAAAAAGACTGAAATGCTATTCCTACTAAAGAGCAGCCCCCCATTCATCCCAGCCCTTGGCCGTCACCATTCTACCTTATTTCTATACATTGACTACTCTAGATTTCTCTTATAAGTGGAACCATGCAGTAGTTTTTTTTGTGTGTGTGACTGGTTTATTTCACTCATAATAATGTCCTCAAAGTTCATCCATGTTGCAGCATGAGTCTGAAGGTTGAATCTCTATTGTATGTATATTCCACATTCATCTGTTGATGGACAGTTGGGTTACTTCCAGAACTTCTGGCTGTTGTGCACAGTGCTGCTGTGAACATGAGTGTGTAAATAGAGATTCTGCTTTCAATTCTTTTGGATGTATATATACACACATATACATACACACATACCCAGAAGTGGAATTGTGAGATCATATGGTAATTCTGTTTTTAATTATTTTGCAGAGCTTTTGTACTGTTTTCCATAGTGGCTGCACAATATTTTATATTTCTACCAAGAACACACTTTTATTTCTCCGTATCCTAACAAAACTTGTTATTTTTCTCTCTTTTCGATAGTGACCATCCTAATGGATGTGACGTAGTATTTCATTGTGGTTTTTAATATGCACTTCCTTAATGATTAGTGACACTGAACATCTTTTCCTATGCTTATTGGTCATTTGTATATCCTCGTTGGAGAAAAGTATATTCAAGTCCTTTGCCCATTTTTCAATCAAGTTGTTGTTGAGTTCGAGGTAGTCCTTTAGTATTCTAGATATTAATCCCTTATCAGATATATAATTTACAAATATTCTCTCCCATTCTGTGGGTTGCCTTTTCACTCTACTGGTTATGTTCTTTGATGCAATTTTAAATTTTGATGTAGTTCGATTTGTTTTTTGGAATTATTTTTTAATTTTGTATATATAGTGAATGAATATAGTCATATTATAGTACTTTCAGTTCATTATTGTTACTTGTTGTTATAGTAAAAATGTAGCAGAGCTCCCATCATGGCTCAGTGGTTAATGAACCCAACTAGTATCCATGAGGATGCGGGTTTGATCCCTGGCCTTGTTCATTTGCTATGGGCTGTGGTGTAGGTCACAGACAGCACTCAGGTCCTGTGTGGCTGTGGCTGTGGCATAGGCTGGCGGCCACAGCTCCAGTTCAACCCCTAGCCTGGGAACCTCCATATTCCATGGAGGTTTGGCCCTAAAAGGACAAAAGACAAAAAAAAAAAAAAAGGAGCATGGAAATATTTAATAGCTCCTTATCACAGCAGGGTAACATTCTTTAAAAACATAATGCTTATTTTTATCTCAAGTTTTTTGTAAGAAATCTCTACAATTAAAGGCAAGAATTTAGACAAGTTCACTTTTTGGAAAATATAGATAAGATAAGAATAAATAATAAATCAATAGTTCAAGACTGAGTTATTCTAAACAGATGCTATAACTCAGACTACTTGCTCTTCAACAATAGGCCATGTATCATGTATCATGGTGGGCATTCAGTTGTCCTAGACAAAGTAGGCACCTACTATTTATAGCCTACTCATCACAAGTTGACACCTGGGGTTGGTTATTCAGTCTTTCTTATCCTTTGGAAGGGAGTTGGCTCTAAAGTAAGCATGTGTAGTAAAAGCCAATGAGCTCTGAATTTGACCTTTTTGATAGCCAAGGTTTTTTTTTCAGTCCGTATCTAGAAACTGACCCTCTGTTTTACCAGAGAAAACATATTAATGGCCCATGAAAAAGAGCCTCATATGATTAATGCACAAGGGACTCACAGGGAACCTCAAAGGTAAGTTGAGTTGTGGGTGCATGGGTGTTTCTTTTAACTTTATTTCTATGTGTATAAAACAAAATTTTATACACACATGTTCACAAATACATTATAGATAATTCATAGGTATGATAAATGTCATAATAAAGAGGAATAGCTTTGCATTTTTCTGTTTGGATTGAAATTATAAATAATTTTCTGTCATTTTTCCCCTGGAGAGAGTGGTTCTATGGCCCAAATTCTGTTTGATTTTTCTGTAGTGGTATTATGCAGTTTCAGCCATGCAGTAAAAGATGAATTTTGACAAGAACAAGAAGATGCCTAGTGATATGTTAATGAAAATGAAGAAGACTCATAAATTGTATGTTTAAAATTGAAATACATTTTTAAAAATTTCTCTCGTTGGGTAAATACTTTTTCTTTGCCTTAGACATCTTTTTTGTTGTGGAGTTTGAGATTAAGGATGATGGTTTAAACATTTTATGTCTATGCCTTTGTTCCGTGAGTGAAAGGTGGTAATTATTTACACCTTAAGAAATAGCATTTCTTAGGCTGGCAATTTAATCAAACTTTAAATGGATTTAAAAACTTAGTCCATCTGGGAAAACTGTGGCTCGATTTTTTTTTTTTAATGACAAAAGCAGTCTGAAAAAAAATTGTTTTCTAAATACAACTTTAGTATATTGCCATGATGTACCTTTATTGCCATGTATTTCATCTACCTAACTCCCATACTTCCTGGGCTAGATGATTTCTTGAATATATTTCCACTTATTTTTGGATAGGACTAAAATTATTAAGGAATGGAAAGATTTCACTACAGTCTGACAATACGTCTAGCAATATACTTCCTTCTCTGAAATTTATGTCTAGAGCCAAGTGAATCATGCCTGCTGTCTTCGCCCTGTACACTCAGCATGTCAGGTGGCAGCTGCCCTCTAATGAAGTGACAGACTGTACATCTCCAGAGACTGGGGTCATTTTCTGTGGCTTACAAGTAATCCATGAGAAATAGGTCCCCGCATTGATGCCAACTGAAACATTTCAACCTGAGAATTTTTAGATACTTCCATTGTTCCTTGAATCTAGGGGATTTGCAGATATCATTCCTCTGAAGTGGTGCTGTTGGGGAAAGCGGAATGGCAACTGATAGTTTAAAATTTCTGTACCTCTTAAAGATCGTTAGACTATTTCTTGGCTGATTAATGATAGAGTTAGTTTCCTCTGTGTTACTTTCTTAAGATCATATAAATTAATTTCATTAAGATCTCATTAATTTCAATAATTTTCAGTCTCAAGACCTTATTTAATAACTAAGATTTTAATGGAGAACTTTTCTTTGATAACATATTTCTAAAGGTAGGGTGAACTGTGTATCCCTTCAGATCATTTTTGGGTCTAGTTACACTGGTTTTTATGCCAGGAAGAATCACAGAATTTAATCAGCTAACATTTTAAATAGCATTAAAATGTTAGCATTTAATCAGCTAACATTTTAAATATGGTTGTAGGGTTCAGATAATATAAATGAATGAAATGAATGAAGAATTACTGTCACATTCAAAAGTCTTTAGCCAAGAAGACATTTACGTATCTTAAGATCCATATATATTCAAAACTCAATCAACCCATCAGCCTGTATGAGTGTTTCAGACTGTTTTAATAGAAGGAAAAAATAGATCATGCCCAGAACTGAATTTAGGGTTATGGGATACCGGTTTTCTTTCCATTGATGGAACCATTGATACAATGACCATGTGGAATTCAGTGCCTCTTATAAGAATGGTTAACAAAATGAGAGCTCTGGCCAAAGAAGCAAGTCAAAAGGAATCACAATCAGTCTGAGAAAGCAAGCATCTTTCAACTATGAGAAGGTGTGGAACTAAAATATAAATGTTAAAAGAATCAAGATGGTAACAATAAAATTTTTTGTTTTAAGGAGAATCTGTGCATATTTGATAACTTACAGGCATGTAATTTTAGACCGTCCTAGTGGAATTAGAGTAAAATAATTCTACTTTAAAATGTGTACTCATTTAAACTTGGAATTTTGACCAGAAATCTCTCTAAGTTTATATTCTCCATTAGAATATTTAAGGTTTTTGGCATTTATAAGGTTAACTATTTATGAGAACTACTTTAATACCTAGGGAGGTTTTGCCATCAAGCATTTGTACACTTAAAATAGATTAGACATATCATTCGGTAGCAAACAGCATTCAAGATAGTCTTGGGATCAATCTCCAAAGTATCCCTTGGCACCCTTCGAGGTTCCCCCAGGTCTTTTAAGGGGTTTCACATGGTCAGAACTATTTTCATAACACTGCTAAGATACCACTTTGCCTTTTTCACTCTTACCTCTCAACATGTCCAGTGGACTTGCCAGAGGCTTCATGAAGCACGATATTGCAACAGAGAGAACACAGAAGCAGATAAGAGAATTCAGCTGTCTTCTATTAAGCCAGACATTAAAGATACTTGTAAAAAAACGTTAAATAATGCCACTTTAAAAAAAAAATTTCCCTCATTGCCAGACCTTTGGCACATGGAAGTTCCCGGTCTGGGGTCAAATCAGAGCTGCAGCTGCCGGCCTACACCTCAGCCACAGCAACTCTGGATCCAAGCTGCATCTGTGACCTACACCACAGCTTGTGGCAATGCCTGATCCTTAACCCACTGAGTGAGACTAGGGATTGAACCTGCGTCCTCACAGAGACAATGTCATATACATAACCTGCTGAGCCACAATGGGAACTCCAACAATGCCACTTTTTTACTACATTTTTTGTTTGTTTGTTTTGGAAAACATAGTTGTTTTTAAAAAAAATCATTTATGTTAATTTTTATGCATTTATTATTTTAAGTGAATTAAATAAATGTTTTAATTTCTAATATAGTAAATGTTGATAAGCATAATTTGCGTAAAGAAAAGCTCCTTAGGGTCCTTGGTAATTTTAAGCGTGTCGAGGGATCCTCAGACCTAAAACTTTGAGGCTCACTACTCTAAATTCATTGCTAAAATTACCATATTTATAAGGTAGGATAAGCTAAGTAAAATGCCTAAGGAAATCTTGATTTTGATTTGTGAATTTAATGAATTGAACATTTAAATTTAAATCCAAAGTCAACCTAAAAATAGTCTCTTCTGTGCACCAAAATGCCCTTGACATCATCAAAAAATGTATAATTACATAAACCTGGCAACACCTAAGATTTTAGCTTCCTGACTGCAATCCTGTCCCACACTCCATCCGAAGAGGGGTACTGGTTCTCACTCTCATACACGTGGCCTCTCTTCTCTGTTGCTGCTCAGGTTTCATTTAGCTGAAAATGTATTATTTTCTAAACTAAAAGACCAAAGTAAAGTTTCTCATAAAAGAGTGTTAATAAAAGTCCATGTGTTATGGGCAAGCCCAACAGGTTAACTGCCTTCTTTCCCTGGGACAAATTACCTAATCACTCTGGGCCTCAATCCTCCCACCTATACAAGGATAATGATGTAGTAATCCTAAGCAATGAAGTCCTGCTATATAGCACCAGCACCGGGAACTATATCCAATCACTTGTGATAAAACATGATGGGAGATAATACGAAAAAAATGTATATATATGTATGACCGGGTCGTTTTGCTGTACAGCAGAAATTGATAGAACATTGTAAATCAACTGTTTTTTAATAAAAAAAAATTTTTAAAGAAAAAAATAATGCAATAACCCTGCATAGGATTGTTGTGAGAGGTGAATTAGTAAGTGTAAGGTGATTATAATAATACCTGGTATATGATAACTGTACAAAAATTGCTAGATTTATGTGTGCCTGTTAAAAAAAAGTTGTCAGATTCCCATATTAGGACAACAACTATTCCTTGGTTTGGAGGCTGTCTGTATGCCTTGCTTTTATATATATAGGGAAAATAAAAGTACATGTAAAACTGATGTTAATTGCAGGGCCAGTTTTTTAATATTTTAGAGTGTTGGCACACTTTATTAAAAAATTCCTGACTGAGCTTTTTCTTTGTCATAAGAAGTTGATTTCATTCTATTTAAATTATTTATATAGTGGTATGCCACTAATATAAAAAATAAAAACCAAAAGAATCTGATGTATATCAGCCATTCCATTGTATGTGTATGTGTGTGTACTGTAAATTAATTTTGGAATTTATTCTTTGGTCTGAAAAATATTCACTTAACTTGCATTCCTTAGATTTACTTGAAGTGTTTTTGTCATGGTTATAAATTTAAAACTGTGAGATCAAATGAGATTTATTCCAAAGATGCAAGAATGGTTCAGCATCCACAGACTAATCAATATGATGTACTACATTAAAAATTGAAATATAAAAATGGTATGACCATCTCAATAAATGCAGAAAAAATTTACAAAATTCAACATTCATTCATGATAACAACTGTCAACACACTGAGCACAGGGAGAATGTACCTCAACATAATAAATGACATTCATGACAAACTCACAGCTAACATCATACTCAACGGTGAGAATCTGAAAGCGTCCTCTAAGATCAGGAACAAAACAAACAAAAAAGGAATACCTACTTTTATTTGACATAGTTCTAGAATTCCTAGCCAGAGCAATTAGGCAAAAAAAAACCATGCCCTGTGCTCTGTTTTAAGATTTGGACCTAAGTGTACATTATTTTGTTTGCATTTTGAATTAGGGAAAGTTTTGTTTTGTCTTTTTATGGTTGCACCCACATATGGAATTTCCCAGGCTAGGGGTCAAATTGGAGCTGCAGCTGCTGGCCTACATAAGCCACAGCCACAGCAACACCAGATCTGAGCCGAGTCTGTGACCTACACTGCAGCTCACAGCAACTCCATATCCTTAACCCACTGAGCAGGGCCAGGGATCAAACCTGCGTCTTCATGGATACTAGTCAGGTTTCTTACCGCTGAGCCACAACGGGAACTCCCAGGATTAGGGAAAGCTTTCGATAGGCAATTTCTCACTGCTTTCTAGAATTTTATGTATTTTTAAAGGAAGGTGAATTTTTAGAGGAAGAAATGCCCAAATATTTATTAATAAGCACGGAAGTTTTCATATTCTCTGAGGTTCTAAGTTCCTTTACTTTATGGGGACAACTCTGAATGATAATAAATATAATAAATTGCAACCACATCCTAGGTTAAATATAATATTTGTGGTAAAAAATTAAAGTTTTTATATATATTTTGAAGTCAGTTTGTTATAAATGAATTAATCTATCTGTCATTGGCTGAAATTTCTTGATAAACATCATAATAGATGCAGGATTTATCCCAAGTATTCTGCCATCTGAGTCCTTAAGTGCTTATCACATATAACTGCCTTGTTCGGAAGTTGCTTTTAAAAATATTTTCAACATATTTACTTTAATTAAACCTTTGTGGATTTTAATAAATTAGTTTCTGAAATGAGTTGCTCTGACAAGTTTCTTGTTGGCAAAGGTATTTCCTGCTAGATAGTTCCATCTGTTTTAATTGTTCTGCATGCCCTAAAATAAGCAACATGGATACTTTTATATCCAAGGAAATGCCATAGTTCTCTTGCCAAACCATAAAACAATAAACCTTGATAGTTCTGTGGTTTAGAACATGGACAAATTCATTTGATACTTTTGATTGCATTTTGCAAATGCAGAGAGTGACAGTAGCACACACACAGGAACATTAACGAAAGGCAAAGTTTGTCGGTTCCATTACTCAGTTCCAGAGAAAATGTGGCAATTTTCAGCAGAACAAAAGTTTTAAATATAAAACCATTAGACATACTGTTTGCACAAAGGTTTCTAACTTCTCAGATTCGACACCTGTGTATAGCAGTTCAGTTCAAAATTGTTTTTCTTATAGAGCTCCATTTTTTCTTCATTTGCTAATTGCAAAAATCACGGGACACTGAGAAATACTATAAATTGAAATACAGTGATTTATTATTTTCCAGCGTTTTTGAAGCATAATTTTTTATCTATAAATCTCACGTATTTAAATTGCAAACATATGTATACATGAAATTTATATATATATGTGAATATATGTATATGTGAAAACCATCAACAAAAGTAAGATAATGAGAATGTTTTGTCACTTTTTAATGTGTTATAATGTTGGAATTCTTTGTAATTCCTCCCTTTCACCTCCCACATTTCATTCCCCACTACTAGGAAACCATTGATGTGCTTTCGGTTAATATAGATTAGTTTGCATTTTCTAAAATTTGATATAAATGGAATCCTGTAGTAGGTACATTTTTTGATCCAGCTTTTTTTCACTCAGCATACTTATTTTGAAACTTATTCATACTTTTGTGTGTTTCAATAGTTTATTCCTTCTTGTTGCTTATTATTCTTCCATTATGCAGTTACACTATGATTGTTTATCCATATTCACCTCTAGCATGACATTTGCCTTGTTTCTAGCACTGAGTTGTTAAAATAAATCTCCTCTGAATGTTTGTGTACATGTCCTTGTACGAAAATGCTTCCATTTCTCTTAAATACCCAGGATTAAAACGTTTGAGTCATACAGAAGGTGTATATTTAACTTTTGAGGAAACTCCCACACTAGTCTTCAATGTGGTTATTAATTTTACCTTCCCAGGAGCAGTTGAGAGTTCCAGTTGCTCTACGTCCTTGCTAAAGCTCACTATGATAAGTGTTTTTACCTTTAGCTATTTTAGCACATGTGCAGTGGTACTTATTGTTACTTGCATTTCCCTAATGGCTCATGATTTTGAACATCTTTTTATATTGCTTATTTAATATTTGTATATTTCCTTTAGCGAAGTGTCCTTTGAAATATTTTGTTCAGATTTTCTGTTGACTGGGTTGTTCATTCTGTTATTAAGTATACTTCACCTACTTCAGGTATAGTTCTATAAATCAAAACTTAGAGCTACTTTGATGCTTTTTTATTTTATTGAAGTATAGTTGATTTACATGTTGTGTTAATTTCTGCTGTACAGCAAAGTAATTCAGTTATACATATATACAAATATATTGTTTTTCATATTCTTTTCCATTATCATTTATCACAGGATATTGAATTGTTCCCTGTACTGTACAGTAGGACCTTGTTGTTTGTCCATTCCGTATATACTAGTTTGCATCCCCTAATCCCAACCTCCCAATCCATCCCTCCCCCCTCCAACTCCCATCCCCCGCCTTGACAAATACAAGCCTGTTCTCTGTGTCTGGAGTCTGTTGATTTCATAGACAAGTTCATCTGTATAATATTTTAGATTCCATATATAAGTGATATCATTTGTCTTTATGTGTCTGACTTATTTCACTAGTATGATAATCTCTAGGTCCATCCATGTTGCTGCAAATAGCATGCTTTCATTCTTGTTCTGTGGCTGAGTAGTATTCCACTGCACATATGTACCACATCTTCTTTATAATTTGGTGCTATTTAAGTCACCTTTTTATCCATACATCCATCAAACTAAATTTCTATATCCTTTCAAATTAATATTAAAAGAATGGCCCAAAATGTGAACCATTTCTAGTATTACTATTTGTGCTTCAAGAACTGATAGCACTATTTATGCTTCTTATTTTTTAATGTATATGCTTTGTATGTATAAGATTGTAATTTCTTCTCAAATGGTGTATTGCTGCCCCAATTCTCATGCCTTGGTTATCAAGTTCTTTTGAATGCTGCTCCATATCTGCAGTTTATTGCTTTATGTATAAAGCCTTGTAGCTTTATAGAGATACAGTAATAGATAAAACTTGCCAGGCACTCAGCTCTTCTAAGCCCTTTACATACATTAAACAAAATAGTCCTCATAACAATACTATTATGGGTGTACTATTGTGATCCCATTTAGAAAAGAAAAAACTCAGTCACCGAAGGGAAAGACATCTGCCCAAGATCATGAGTAAGGCATGATCAAGGCAGAGCTGGGTTACACATCAGGCTGGCTGGTTCCCATATGCACAGTCTCTGCTTATCTTAAACGCTTAAGTTTTTCTTTTAAAAAAGTATTATGGACAATAATTTTTATTAGCAAGGTATAAATCATACCTGAATCTCCCTCTTCAGTTAACCCTTGTACAAAAAAATAAATTTCAGTTTTATCTTATTTCCCTTTTTAAGCAATGAAATTGCCTAAATGTACCTGGGAGGAAAGAAAACAATGTTTAGCTTACTGAAAAAATCTGTAAATTGTAAACTGAATTCTTTTCCATTATGCAAATTAAATATGATACACTCTTACATGATCGTCTTCACAACATGACTTTCAAGAATGTAGCATCATCTAAACAGACATTCCATTAGGCATTGACTAAATCCAAAGTTCGTAAGTGGAATTTTTGCATCAGTGCATATTTAAGGTGGGTCATTTCTCTATGTATTCAGTGTAGATAAAATTCTGTAACATGGCAAATTTGGACAGATCTACCTAAAACTTATTGTCAATAGGTTATAATTAAGAGGTGTCTGATACTGATGTTGGTGAAAAATGAAGTAAAGAGAAAATGGAATAGATGTTAAGGATTCTGAGTATAATTTATAAAATTCTACTTTATGTAAATATGCAAATAGACTCATTCATAAAGTGACTTAACCACTAGGTCATGGAGCTAGGACTGGTATCGCAGGCTTCTCTAACCTCGATCTCTGCCTCTATCATTTCCTCGTGAACTTGGCAATAAACTTCTCTCTCTGCTTGAAGATATTCAGAAATGGAAGCACATTCTCTTTTTTTTAATCATAAATCTCAGTATTTTATCTCATCAATGGGACAATCACAAGTTCAGCTGCCCTAACCTTCTCAGAAGGGAGATTCTTTAGAAAACATATGCCAGATTTTCAATTTTAGTTTAACTAGTCTGTCACAAGACATGATGCCACATATCATTTTGCAGGTTTGGCTAATTTCTGTTAGGTAATTTTATTAACTGATAGATAGCTGTAGTATGCATTTATGTGTATTGCCACTTCTATAAATCAAAGATCTCAACACATTCTGAGTTTTGCAAAGTCTTCTTTATGACTTAAAACTTTTCCTTAAATCAGAAAATATCTTTTTTCTCGTTGAGTAAATTGCCTGCCCTCTTCTTCAGACAGATAAGAAAAAAGCAATCAAACCCACAGATAAACAGAAACCAGCCTGTTCCTCACTGCCTGCCAAACTCACTCTTCATTGTACACTTAGAAAGATCAGCCTGGACAGGGTCTTGTTTGCTATCCCAGAAGCGGCTTCATTTCTTTCTTTCCTTCTTTCCTTCTTTCTTTCTTTCTTTCTCTTTCTTTCTCTTTCTTTATTTCTTTCTTTCTTCCTTTCTTCCTTTCTTCCTTTCTTCCCTTCCTTTCCTTCCTTTCTTTCCTTTCTTTCTTTTTTTCCTTCTCTATCGCTTCTTTTCCCATTCCCTGCAGGATGCACCTAAAAGAATGCTGACTGACCATTGTCACACACTTAATGTTTCTGGACTCACCATGGAATTTACTCCCCACTCTATGCTCCTCTGTGAGGTGAGATAGGATTAACTCACCCCACAGCTATGTGGAGTTGCACTGGAGGGGAAGCCCCAGTTCTGGAGCTTGTCAGCCTAGGTTCAAAGGCTGCCCCTCACCACGTGTGTCACTTGCAGAAGCTGCTTGAACCTTCTAGATCTTGAGTTTTTCTTCTCAGGTACACAGGATAAGAGCACCCTTGCCACTAAGTTATCATGAGAATTACTTGAGGGAATTTATGAAAACCATCCAGAATATGTTATGTGCTGGGTAGGTACGCTCTTTTTCTTTTTTGGCTGTAAACTCAAGATTAGAAGATTGCTACCTAAAATCATACTGCAAAATAGTCAGATGTGATTTGTGGTGTTCTCTCATCGGATTCCATGTGACCCTGCCAAACACTTCCAGGGGGGAACTAAGCAGGGAGTCAAGAGGCAATGTGACTTTCATGCAGCCCCAGTTTTCACTGAGCCAAGTTCAAACTGCAGTTACTGTGCATGAGCAGAGGCTGAGGGTATGCTCCTTCTTAAGACTGTTTCTGCCCTGTTGCACATTATCTCTGAGTAACTGATGCCCTGAAGGAGATCAAGCAACTTCAGAGCAACACATGGCTGTGATTTCTAAAAGTAGAATTAAGACAATGTGCATCTGTACGCATATTTAAATATAGGGTTTGTAGTTGTAGAAAAATGAGGATCACACATATTATGTATTTTTAAAATCTCCCAGCCTCAAGCACTACATAATATAACATCATTCACAATGGGTCTTCATGCAGATATACAAAGCCAAAGCCTAAGTAGTTCTAGGCCTCAAAACAAGTAACGTTAATTGATGAAAGGTCTGTAGGTACAAGAGAAGTGAAAACAAAGGGACCATAAGGTAAAGAAAAGCAAATGTCTGTCACTGTGTGTATGTGTATCTGTCTGTCTGTCTTTGTCTCTCTCCCTCTATCGGTCTTTCTGTGTATGTGTTTTTCTTACCTTGTCTCGTTCTGTCTCTCTGTCTCTCTCTCTGTCTTTCTGTCCTACACATATGCACACATACACATATTCATGACTCTAATCACTAGTCAGAAATGTAGTCGCTGCAGTAATAATCAAGATGCAGCATCACATGTAAGAGAAAAGGATAAGCACAAGGAAGCTAAGTATCTCTTTACTTAGCCCTGCTTTCTTCGAGAGCAGGTTTTGTGTCTCAGACTAACTGGTTACACTTAGCAAAAATTAATCTCCCATGAGTCTGACTTCTGAAGAAATGTGCAAGCTGGGAAAGTGGCTTTACTGGGGGGAAAAAATTGCAATTGATCCCTTACAATTCAACAAATCAACTAGTCAATTGAATATCATTGGGGCAAAAAATCAAAAGATACAAAAGAACAATGTTACATGTAGTATGAAACTTGAGACAAAATAAAAATCCGGTTTTAAGGATTCATCATATTATATTTGTGGGATAGTTGTTGTCACGTCACACTAGGAAGATATGGAAGTAATTGTTATGATTTTAATACTTACTCAGAGAAAAGGCTTGTACCAAGCCCAGGAAAAATAAATCTTGAACTTAAGTTCCTACATCCTTTTCTAACCAGTACCTTTCATTCCTGGGGATTTGTACTGCCCTTCTAGGTTGTCAAAATGCCCAGCTCCTACTTCATCCAACAAAACTTGTATTCTCTCAGTATACCTTATATAATTAAAGAAAAACAGTATGCTTTAATCCATAAAAAAATGGAAACGATTTCATGGATTACAGAAATAGTTACATTTAGAGTATTTTTGAATCCCTAAATGAGTGTCTAATAGCCAAATATTTAGATAATCTCTTTCAAAGTAATTTCAGACACAATGGGATTTGTGTATTTTTAAAAGCAAAAAGTAATACAAAGGTTTTATAGTCAAACAAAAATACTCTTCTATTAGGTGGAAAAGTATTCACTTCTTTCAAGTCTCCATAAGATGGGAAAAAGTGAATACAGTTTTTCAGGTGTTACTAATTATTTGGTTGATTATTTCTTAATAAAACTCATTTTTTTCATAGCAACTAGCGTTTTTATTGAAATATAGTTGATTTCAAATATTATGTTAGTTTCAGGCATGCAGCAAAGAGATTCAGTTACACATACATATGAATGGATAAAGATAATATATTACATATATACAGTGGAATATTACTCAGCCATAAAAAGCTGAATAATTGTTTATTGCTGCAAATAATGCCATTTGCAGCAACACAGGTGGACCTAGAGATTATCATACTAAGAGAAGTAAGTCAGAGAAAGAAAAATATCATATGATATCACTTATATGTAAAATCTAAAAATGATACAAATGACCTTATTTACAAAACAGAAATAGACTTACAAACCTGGAAATCAAACTTGTGGTTCACTAGTGGAGTTTTATTAGGGTCTGATTATTTTATTCTTCTTTTACCTTGCCCATGATTTCTGAAGAATCGATCTTTTTTTTTTTTTTCCTCCTGTTCTGAGGAAGAGAAGGATCCTGATTTCAGTGGGGTAATTTCAGAAAAATGGGTGCTACTAGAATAAGACTATTTCTGTAAAATCCAGATGGACCCTTCTGAGGGAAGACAAGGAACTCTCCATGCTCTCAACCATCAATCAGGAATAAGCTCCTCCCCTCCCCTGCCCCTGGGGCTCCCTCAAGGTGGGAGACATGACACTGGTGGAGTATAACCTGGGGGAAAAAAAAGAGAAAGAGAGAGAAAAAAGTGAAACAAATCGCTGTGATCTATAACTAAAACTAACCCAGTGTTATGAATCAACTATGCTTTGGTTAAACAAATAATGAGAACTCCCTCTGCTCCTCTGTCATTGACACTGTTGGATCTTCCAGATTGCTTCTGACTCAGAAAGACCAGGATCTAGCCTTGCTTATTGGAAGTCATTGATTGTTCAACTACACACACAGCCTAGGACAACATAGAACTTCCATAGATATTTTCAGAATTTTAATTTGGGTAAGCAAAAATGAACTAAGGAGTCACGGTGGGTTAAGGTTCTGGCATTGCTGTCAGCTGTAGTGTGGTTTTGCAAACGAAGCTCAGATCCCACATTGCTGTGGCTGTGACATAGGCTGGCAGCTGCAGCTCTGATTTGACCCCTAGCCTGGGAACATTCATGTACCATGAGTGCAGCCCTAAAAAGCAAAAAAAAAAAACCACTAAGGAGAGTCAGATATCTTAAGTGGGAAGGAGGAATGATGCTGCATGCATAATATAACCCTATTCATTAGTATATAGGGCATACTCCCTGATATAACTGATGGCATCCTTTTGTTCCATGACTTGCACCCAAACTGAGGGAAGTCTTTTAACAGTGGTTGCAGCAAGCATTTCTTTCCCTAAACTCCATGAAGCCAGGACCCTTTCTTACATGTCAGTTTTATAGTGAGATGTTGGAATCCATGTATGACTTTTGAAAATGAAACCTACATCACAGCCCAGAATAAAAATAACCATTATTCAACTCCCAAAGTAACAACCAGTACTAACATTTTGATCTACAAGTTGAATCATATGAAATTGCTGATAATTGACTGTTTTGGATCTACTCAATCAGCAAATTCATTTGGTTAAAACTGCTTTTCTGTGTCTTTTTAAAGATTATTATATGCATGTATTTATGCTTATAAGATTGTGGATATGTTTTTCCAGACAATTTATACCTAGGTTTTTTTTTTTCCCTCCTAATGTAATATAGAAGATATTTTGCCATGTAACTGTTCTTTAAAAATGTAATTTTTAAATGAGAGTTACTTTTAAGGAGCACCTCTGTCTGTGTATTTGCTTCATAGATTCAGAGTTCTGGGCTCCAGGAGGACTGTTACTGAGCAATATGTGTTAACCATTTACCAACCAAAGGCATTGCTTAAGGCAGCAGGAAAAAGCGATATTAACTCAGGCTATTTGAGCATTTTCTGAAAGACATTTACGAAGAAAAACTCCAGGGAAACTGATTAAATATGTTATTTACACCACCAACAGTATTATGTTTCCTGAGAACAGCTGCACAATAGAAATTGCCAAAATTATAACTCATCACATCAAAATTGACCTTTCCATATATTTAAGAGGTTGGAATTTTAGCTACGTACTGTTTCAGGAGCTCATTAGATTTTCGAGTGTGTATCTAAGAATGTCACAGTTGCATTTCAAAGTATGGTATTTGAAAATATGTATTTATAAATATTATTATTGAATTTTTTTTCTATCCCAGATCAATTACTTTTTGTTTTACAATGTAGAATGCACTATTCCCTCTTCAGGAAGATATATATATTTTTCATGATGTTGTAGGGTTTATGAATTTTGAGAGAAATATTTATCTAGACTCAAGAGCAAATTCGTTTTCAAGCTAGGCTAGACTCTGAAGAATCAATCTTTTTTTTTTTTCCTCCTGTTCTGAGGAAGAGAAGGATCCTGAGCTGTTTGTGCAACATGGCGTTTATCCTGCTTCCCCTAAGAAAACTTCATCTGGCCAAACAAATTGGGAGAAACAAGAGCCAGGCTATATCTGCCTGGAGGCCTAGCTCAGGTTTAACATTTCAGAGTAATCCTGTTGTAAAGATAATGATAACATAGTGTTTAAGCCAGTATTTCCCAAATTTATTTGAGCACCATATTTCTTTTTGGAATATTGTGGAGCTCCTGAGACTTCAGGTGAAGTCTAGAAAATACATAGCACCTATCCATAGTCCTTTGATTGCTTGATTTTGCTTCCTCTAACACAGTCATCTTGTTCACTTTTTAGAATCCAGACAGTTAAGGTGGCTCTCTGCTGAAATGCCGGCAAGAGTTATTTTTATAAATGATAAACATTGTGTCAAAAATCTGCCATGTGACATTTAAATATCAATATTTTTAACAGGCATAATTATATACAGCACTGTAAATGATGTAGCATTCTAATATTAATTTCTATTGTGCTATCTACAGAACAGAAACAGATTCACAGACTTGGAGAACAGACTTGCAGTTGCCAAGGGGGAGGGGGAGGGAGTGGGATGGACTGGGAGTCTGGGGTTAGTAGATGCAAACTGTTATTTTTAGAATGGATAAGCAAGGAGGTCCTACTGTACAGCACTGGGAACTATAGCCAATCTCTTGGGATAGACAATGATGGAGATACTATGAGAAGAAGAATGTGTATATATGTATGATTGGGTCACTTTGCTGTACAGTAGAAATGGACACAGCATTGTGAATCAACTATACTTTAAAAAAATCAGAGCTTAATAAAGCAGAATATAAATAGATAAATAAATAAATTTCCCTTGTGTTCCTTGCATACACCAAATGGATGATAAATTGTAGACAGCATGACAATGGGAAGAGTAGAATTTTTTTTTTTTCAAAAAAATCACATTCTCGTCATTTAAACAGCCACATTATCATTTCTCTGTAGTATTTTTCTTTCTCTTTTTAACAAGGTGCAGGTTGCAGGTGTTTTTATCACTCCTCTGAGGTAAGTCGATGATTTTAACTTTAGGCTGTGGATGAGAATACCAAGGCACTAAATCAGGTGACTTCCCAGAACCATGGAGTTCCTATAGTGGCTCAGTGGGTTAAGAACCCGACTAGTATCCATGAGGATGCAGGCTTGATCCCTGGCCTCACTCAGTGGATTAAAGGGTGCCGAGTTGCCATGAGCTGTGGTATAGGTCACAGACACAGCTCGGATCTGGTGTTGCTATGGCTGTGGTGTAGGCCAGCAGCTGCTTCTCCAATTCAACCCCTAGCCTGGGAACTTCCAATGCCACAGGTGCAGTCCCTTCACCCCCAAAAAAACTTTCCAGAACCAGATTAGCTACTGCTGAAGACATGGCATGGAAATTTCCTGAGTCTTGAAGAAAAAATGGAAAACAAAAAAAAATGGAAAACAAAGAAAGAACTTTATTTTCCAAACAAGCAAATTCTAGGCATGGAGGAAAATATGCCTTTATTATTATTTATTTTAATTTTTTAAAAACATATTGCCTTAGGTGTTTTAAACGGATATCTTTACTAACTCTCGACCATCTCATTGATTCCAAAGTGTAATTCATGAGTTTGGCTATCTCATTACCAAGAAGATATCTTGGATGGCAGATTTGCCAGTGGTCCTTTAAGGTACTTCTCTGATTCCTGATGAAAGCAGGCAAAAAAATATCCTTTATAAGGTACATTTTCCCCTTTAAAATTGGATTCTTGAAACCCTATGAACACTATAATTTAATCATACTCTGTAAAACTGTTTTGACCAAAAATACAAAATACTTCTTCCTGGCTTTCACATTGATATTGTGACTCAACCTCAGAGAGAGCACAAAAGAGAGACAGACAGAGATTTAAAGACTATTATTGTTAAGCCCCCTGAGTTGGGACTGCTAAAAGGTTACCTGAAAAAAAAGATGATTAACATTTCCAGGCATCTGAACCCAGCCATGTCTGGCTGAAGATCAGCATTTTAAAGCTATGATATTGTTTATAAAATTAAGGAACTCAAGACTGGACCTTTACCTTTGTTACAGATTTTTTTTTTTTTTTGAACTTTTCAAGAGTGCAGGAAACCGTTTGTTGGGTTAGACATTTATTTTTTAAGTTACAATTTTTATGGGGAAAGTAATAGCCATGACTTTTAAATTAGAATGTGTTTTTACATGTACTGAAAGGAGCATTTACTCATTTTTTTAAATAGCTGCACCCAGAGCATTTGAAAGTTCCCAGGCCAGGAAGTGGATTGAATCTGAGCCACAGCTGCGACCTGTGCTGCAACTGCAGCAACACTGGGATGCTGTATCAAACCTGCACCTCCACAGCAACCTAAGCCACTGCAGTAGGATTTTTTTTTTTTTTTTTTTTTTTTGGTCTTTTTAAGGTCGCACTCAGGGCATATGGAGGTTCCCAAGCTAGGGGTAGAATCAGAGCTGTGGCCTACACCACAGAGGCCTACACCACAACCCCAGCAATGCCAGAGCAGAGCCACATCTGTGACCTACACCTCAGCTCACAGCAACGCCAGATCCTTAATCCACTGAGACAGGCCAGGGATTGAACCCATGTCCTCATGGATACTAGTTGGACTCATTACCCCTGAGCCAAATAGGAACTCCTTTAGTAGGATTCTTAACCCACTGTGCCTCCTCATTTTCACTTAATAAAACACAGGCCTTTAAAAATCCTATCTCTGAATAATTATGTTGCTTTTCTAAAATATATTTTTCCAAGGGTCATTTCCCTTTTATGACACAGCATTAGAATATTGACCAAAGGTTGTTTCTAGTCTGCCCTTGGTACAAACTGCCCCTGAGAACCAGCAGATAATAAAGAGATACTGCTGAGAACACTGTTTTTCTTGCCAAAAAAATCAGACTTATTGATTGATCAATATAGATAGACAGAGATAATATCCAATTACAGTGAGGAAAGTGGGAAGCAAAATTGCTAAATCTTTTTGCCAATTAACTAGCATTATTTACTAAAATAAACGTGATGACTCTAGGACCTATAAATTTTAGTTTTAGAAATATATAACTACAAAAATTAACATACATGTACAGAGACACAAGGACTGCTATTGTTAAACTGTTTTTGGTAGAAAAAAGGAAATGATCCTAATCCCACAAACAGTGAAAGGACTGAGCAAATGATGGCACATCCATGCCGAGGTGGAGTCATCAGCTTTTACAAAGTATGTGTTAGATCCATAGGGACGGAGGAGTAATTTCTGCCATGTTGTTTAGTGAGAAGAACATATTCATAATAATGTAAATGGCAGGATAATAGTAAAGGAAATGGCAGGGTTGAATGAAACGAGAAAATACATGGAATGATAAATTTCAAACTGTTAACATTCGAAGGATTGAATTTGAAAGTGAGAATGGGGGAAGACAAAATCATTCTTTTTTTCCCCTTCTGTAACATGGTATTGTTTGATTTATTAAATAAGCTTTATTACCTTATAACTGAAAAGAAAAACACTTTACTATGAGTTATTTTATAGGAAGGGTCATTTGATCCTGTTTCTAAACGGCTAGTTTGCCTGGAATTCAGGCTAACATAGATCGAGGACGAAGGACAAAAAAATTAATGGCAGACCCAGGGTGAACATGACAGCCTCCTGCTCCTTTGCATTCCTCCCACTCTGTTTCCATAGGGTCCATAGAATTATAGACCATAGTCTTCTAAGCTTACCCACAAATGCATATATCAATCCATAAATAGCTCTCTGCCTCCATGATGAATAAAAAGGTAGAAAATAATAGTGTTTCTGGATAAAAAGAGAAGTGAAAGTTTGTAACCCATGGCTCTGCTTTTTCCCCCACCTCAATTCTACTGGTAATACAGAGCAACTACTTTCTGACCACCCTGTCTTGCCAGGTTTAGAGAGATGATGAATCACATTACTCTTTCACTCTTTAATTCAGATGTAAGTCCTACATGATATCCAATGGTCTGAGTTGCCTTAAAATTAGTTATGTTATAAAAGGAGCTAAGGTTTCAAAATGTGTGTGTGTGTTATCCTTATACTGAAAGGTGTTAGCCAACAGGGGTGTTTCTCTTTTGTCATCAGACATGTTCTACATAAAGGTCAAATTTTATTTTAAATACACCCCTTGGAAGCCAAGGATAAAAATTCAGAAATGGTGTGATTTGGGCTAAGTGATTCTTATTTCTTTTCAGCTTCAACATTCTATGGTTTTTAAAGAAAAGTAAAATCTAAAACTACAGGTAAAGCTAGACATAATCTCCTGTAGGCTTCTGTTCACTGCAGAACTGAATATAAAATTGGGAGTGCATTAGTCATCTAGGGCTGCTATTGCAAAATACCAGAGGCACTTTATCTGCAGAAATCTCTTCTTTCATTAATTCTAGAGGCTGGTGGGCCAAGATCAAGATGCCAGCAGGGTTGGTCTCTGGGGAGGCCTTTGTCCTGGGCTCATAGACAGTGCCTTCTCAGTGTATCCTTGTGTGGCCTTTGTTCTATGCATAGAGGGAGGGAAGGGGAGAGGGTGCAAAGGAGGGAGCTTGTTCCTAAGGGCACTGTCTGTCTCCTCGTCCTCTTATGAGGACACCAGTCCTATAGGATTATGGGCCCCAACCTTACAAAATCACAGTGGGCGTTAGAGCTTAAACCTCTTACTTTCAGGAGGACAGAACAGGGAGAATAATAAGCATAGGATACTACATTTTATATTTTATGCTGTTTCTGCTTTCTAAGTTTTCACTGCATCTTTCAGTAAAAGCAATAAATTGAAGTGACATTTAACTGCTGTTCAAGCCAGCAGCTGTAATCTATAAAGTCTGATTTTATAAAGTCATGCATTATTTTGTTAAATTGCTAAAATGTCTTTATGTTTAACATTTTATGCAAAATATATACATATATCTTTCTAAAGAGTTATATTTAAAACTGTCTTTTTAAGTTTTTCTTTCACTTTTAAAACAGCTTTAAGGCTGAAAGAACTCTTTAAAGCTCAGATGTTAAAAGTCATCAGGTTCTTAACTGGCACTTAGAAATAGTAGTTAGGTGTTAAGTACTTTGTTATTTATGATTTATAAAAAATTAAAGTATAGAAGAATACAAAAATCACACCCAGTTACAGAAAGAACCAACCAAAAGCATTGATATTTTTAGTAAAATTCCTTTCACTTCTCTGTGAACATAGAGCAAAAGGTGAAATTATAAAGTTTGCATAATATTCTTCACCTTGTTTTATATCGAGTTGAATTTAGCCTCAAACTGGTGTCTGAACAGTATGAGATTAGGTTGGCTGCAAGTGGATGGGTCCTTTTCCGTAGATGGAGGTAACATCTTCTTCTCCCATTAAGACTCTCTGCCGCAATCAAATGGAGAACGTCTTTCACTTAACTGTATGTTGATAATGCTTTGAATTTCTAGAACTCTTGGTGTAATGAGACTTTGTAAGAGTCTCAGTGTCCATTCCTATAGGCCTCAGGCCCAGGGTGTTATAAAAATTGAAAACGGTTAGCCTGCAAGTCTCAGGCCTACCGAGTCTCTGTGTAGGAAAGGAGAAGGTTCATCTTCTCCATTAGTGGCTTCTTGGAGAACCTCTAAGACATAGATGTCTACAGAGTAGGCCTTGGCAAGAGACAGTATGTAATTTATCCTCCTCAAATCCTGGCTTTGCTCTCTTCATTCTTATTTAAATGTAGATGCCCCCTCCCTCCACCCCAGCACACCTCCTCTGATGGCAAGAGACTTAATAATCTACTCCACCATGACCAGTCCCATTGCCCTCAAACTAAACTTTGCCCATGTTCTCAACCACTGGTTAAGGCCTTGTCCACATAAATGATCCGCCAGGTTGTCTACCCTCCTGCTTAACAAGTATTAAACCTGCCTGGAAGACGTCTGAAACTGTGCTCCCCTTCAGCCAACCTGGCCCACTCCGCATTATTCTGAGTTTGCAAGGTTTCCTTAGACACTCATCAACTGAAAAAAACAAACAAAAACCACAAATGCGCAACCTACAAGTTGAGAATTATGTTTTATTCAGCAGCCATTCTGAGGACTTAAACCCAGGAAAGAGCCTCTGAGGGATGGCGCCAAGGAGGTGAGGGAGGACCAGGGTGTAGAGGAGCTTTTTTTTTTTTTTTTTTTTTTGTCTTTTTAGGGCCACACCCATGGCATATGGAGGTTCCCAGGCTAGGGGTCTCATCAGAGCTGTTGCTGCCAGTCTACTCCAGAGCCACAGCAATGCCAGATCCAAGCCACATCTGTGACCTATACCAAAGCTCATGGCAATGCCAGATCCTTAACCCACTGAGGGAGGCCAGGGATCAAACCCGCAACCTCATGGTTCCTAGTCAGATTCATTTCCCCTGCACCACGATGGGAACTCCCTAGAGGAGCTTTTCAAAAACAAAACCATACAAAAAACCAAGGCTGTCTGTAGGAGCACCAAAAGATTATTCTTAATTAAAGAAAAACACACATCTCAAAGTTAAGGAATTTAGTCCTTTTCTATATGGGAAGATGCAAGACTCCGAGTTCATTGAACTCATTTCTTTGATAGGCACCTTGGTGCCAATATCCTGCTTTGCTCCATCCCAAATCCCCTCAGGGTGCATAGCTGGGGGCAGCTGCAGTGGTTGATAGCTTGATGCCACAACACCCCCCCCCTTTTTTAATGATTTTTATTTTTTCCATTATACCTGGTTTACAGTTTTCTGTCAATTTTCTTCTGTACAATAAGGTGACCCAGTCACACATACATATATACATTCTTTTTCTCACATTATCATGCTCTATCATAAGTGACTAGATACAGTTCCCAGTGCTATACAGCAGGATCTCATTGCTTATCCATACAACCTTTGTTTACTGATGTGGTAGGTGACATTCTTTATCCACATGCTGTAGTCAAAGGTGATGACAACACTCCTTGATTTTTAAAAAAAAAAAAACTCCCAAAGCATTGATTTTCTTTAGCGCCAAAATGCCATTCCCATTTACTGTCTCTTCCCTCGGAGAGTATTGTGCTCTCAGGAATACCCAGGTAGAGCCAGTCTATCTTAGAGCACTTGGTATCCACTGAGAACTCTTATACTGCTCTGACCCAGGCCTATTGGTCCAAACAAAACAACTTAAGATCCTTGTAGAAATTGATGGACCAATTGATCCTCACTGACTCCTTGTCCTTGGGCTCATCATATTCAATGAGGAATCTATGATGAAATTTGAAACTGGCACACCCCATACGGCAGAAAACATCTATTTGTTAGAGATGAGGGACAGAAATGACTCTATCTTCCCACTGAAGTGTTGTTTGATGACTTAGGCATCACTTCCTCTAGTTGAAATAGGAAGATTAATATACTGTTGAATTTTCTCTTGAAGTTCCATCATAGAGATACCATTTCCTAAAGATGCTAGCATCTAAAAGAAGCAAGGCAATTAGTGGAAAGAGACAGACAGCCTGGATTCAAGTGACCTACCTCTGCTTACTCACGCCCTTAGCCTCAGTTCAATTGTGTGTAAGATGAATGGAACTCATGAAAAGATTAGCTTCACCATCTCCTTCCCTAGGAAACACTCCTCAGACAGGTCCTCCCAAGACAGGAGCAGTCTGAGAGACCTCCCTTGGATGAGGTGCCCTCCTTTTGCCAAAAGGAGGAGAGGGTCCCTTGATTGAGAGCCCAGCACTGCAGGTGGTAACAGAGGGAGAGGCTCTAAAGAGAGGAGGGGGGACATCGAGCCGGCAAAGTGGCTGATGTTCTCTAGGATGGATGCATCTCAAACTAGGAAGACCCAACGGTGTTTTTTTCTTTTCTTTTCTTTTTTTCTCAATCCTTTGCAGATTGAGACATGTAAAATACCAATCTGTAAAATACACCTTCAGAGGAGTTCCTGGAGTCCTTGCTAAGGAAATCCCTCCGCATATGCACCTCAGATCCCTCCACTTCTCACCTCATAGTCTTTTCTCATCCTTCTGTCATCTGACGTGACCTCCATCTCTCTAGAAACTTCAAGGTCCTCCTTTTAAAAATCCGGTAATAGGAGTTCTGGTTGTTGTGCAATGGGATCGGCAGCATCGTGGGAGAGCTTGGGTGCAGGTTGCATCCCTGGCCAGGCACAGTGGATTAAGGATCCGGCACTGCCACAGCTACGGCTTAGGTTGCAACTACAGCTCAGATCGATCCCTGGCCCCAGAACTCCATATGTCACCAGGCAGCCAAAACAAAACAAAACAAAACAAAACAAAAAACAAAACAAAAAAACAAGACAAAACAAAAAAAAAACAGTAGTATCTTATTAGGTCTCATCTTCAAGCTCTCCTGGATCACTTACTGTTCCTTCTGGATGGATGTCCTTGACAAGAACACACTTCCCTTCCATCCTCCTCTTCTCATGGATCTTGGTGCCTTTTTCTTTCTCTGGGCCACCCTTCTAAGAGAGATGCTTTTCTAAGGTTCTGTCCCAATGTCAGGCTTTGTACACTTTAAAATTGAATATCAGTGCCCAAAGAGGGGTGAGGGCATTTTTCTTTAGGATTTGATTATATCTCAAGATTGCAATGTATCTGATAAGGGGCTGAAATCCAAAATGTATTTTAAAAACTTTTAAACTAAATGTCAAAAAAGCCAAGCAATCTGATTTAGAAAATGGACAGAAGACCTGAAGAAACACATTTCCAAAGAAGACATACAGGTAGCCAAAAGGTACATGATTAGTTCAACATTGCTTAACCATCAGGGAAATGCAAATCAGAACCACAGTGAGATACCACCCCACACCTGTCAGATGGCCATGATCAAAAAGGCAAGAAATAGCAAGTGTTGGCAAGGATGTGGAGAAAAGGAAACCCTTGTGCACTGTTGATGGGAATGTAAATTGCTGCAGCCACTGTGGAAAACCATATAGAGGTTCCTCAAAAAATTAAAAATAGAACTGTCACATGATCCAGCAATTCCACTTCTGGGTATTTACCCAGAGAAAATGAAAATACTAATTTGAAAAGATATATGTACCCCTGTGTTCACTGCAGCATGGTTTACAATAACCAAGATATGGCAGCAACTGAATTGTGTATTGATAGAGGAATGGATAAAGAAGATGTGGTATCCTGGACTATTACTCAGCCATAAAAAATAATGAGATTTTGCCATTTGTGACAACATGGACGTGCCTAGAGGATATTATGCTAAGTGAAATAAACCATAGAGAATAAAACAAATACCATATGAATTCACTTATAGGTGAAATGTTGAAAATAGTATGTGTACATGTATGTGTGACTGGGTCACCATGCTGTACAGTAGAAAAAAAAATTGTATTGGGGAAATAACAATTTTAAAAAGTTAAAAAAATTAAAACATAAAAATGAAAAACAAATGGACAAAATAGAAGAGAAACAGACTCATAAATGCAAAACTGGTGGTCACAGGAGGGGAGGGGGTGGGGGAACAGGTGAAGTAAGTGAAGGGGATCAAGAGGGACAAACTTCCAATTGTAAAATAAGTCACAGTGGTATAATGTACAACATAGGAAATGTGGTCAATAATATTGTAACAACTTTGTATGGTGGCGAGTGATAACTAGACTTATTGTGATTATTTCATAATGTGTTAAAATTTCGAATCACTGTTGTACACCTAAAAATGATATAATACTGTATGTCAATTATAATTCAATTTATGAAGATTTGATTCTATATAAATATTTGTATGAGAAGTCAACTAATCCTAAGGTAACATTATGTATATACTTCCAGTAGTGTCTGGGAGAAAATGGTGGACTGGAACGCCTAAAAGATCATTCCTGTGACTTCTCTTTGAAAGTATACAGTGCTAACTTATTTGCTAAAAACAGGAAAGGACCATTACTAACATGTATAATTAAGGGATGCGCAGCTTCTTTTGTTTCCTCTTCTTTGTATTCTTTCATTGTGACTGGAGCTTTGGCAGGTATGAGAAACTATAGAAAGAGCCTTTCATCCAGAGTCAGTAGATGTGTTTCTTTCACCAATAACAGGTGCCTTAACTCTCTGACCACCTGTGTCTTCATCAGTTACATGAGTTTTTTGGGCACTATGATCTATGAAATCACTTTCTAGAATGTTCTGTCATGTTCTTACATTACATTTCCTCAAATCACTGTGTGTAACCTGTTGGCTTCACCTCTTCCATGGTCTTGGCTATATGTAAATCCCATTTTCTTATTCTCTTCTAGCACCTGTGTTCTGATTAGAGGCAAAATAAATGACATTCAAAACTTCCACTAAGGTACTATAAGGTAAGATCTTTTTTGAGTTCAGTTCTTTGCTTTAAAAAAGAGGGCTTATGGCTTGATCTATCAGAAGAGATTAAGGAGGAATAGGAATTTCTATGTTGGTGTTTTTCAATACAATTTATAATTGTCACTGTGTGTATCTTTATATATATATGTATACACACACACAGAGTCATGCTCAATTTATTGTCTTAATAAAAATACTTTTTTCCTTATTTGCTCAACATTGAAGGCATTTGTTGAAATATGAAATAAGTTGATTTTATGTGAAATACTCATTTCTATCTTAATTGTAGTGATATAAGGATTTTTGAAATGGTGCAAAATGTTTGAATTTTTAGCAAATATAGGACCTTATAGCTTGTCTAGTTCATAGAAGCTCAATTATTATCTGTTGATTTATAGCGCCTTATTCAGAAGCCTATACCAAAACTGATTGTGAATCTAAAGAAAACCAATCTTGTGGAAAAGTTCAATCCTTTGCAAATACTATTTGTTGATGATACTGTTTCTATTCATCAGACAGTACAAAGAGCCTACCCAATATTCATTCTCCCCTCCTCCTTTTTGAAAAATTCGTAGAGCTTTGAAGGACAATAAGACTTTCAAAACTCCTTTCTGCAGCCACATGACTCAGCTCTGGCTAATGAGTTCTGAGCGATGGGCCCTGCAGAGGACTTCCCTTCCCAAATTCATTCCCTTCCTGAATTAAAAGAGAAGAACTTAAGGAGGAGAATATATCCTTTGTTATTACCCCATCTTTCCACCTAGAAAGCAGTTCTAGAATTTGTAACTGCAGGGTTTTAATTTGTGGAAGTGATTGAGTGATGGTACAGAGAGGTCCATGTCATTGAAAGAAGAATTTATTACTTGCATTTCCTGAGAGAAAGGCACACTCCATGAAGGGCCACCTGGGGAAGCACCAGGTTGGTCAAGAGGCAGAATACAGGAATGAGGAGAAAAGTCAAGATCAGAGTCTTTATTGGGCTTTCCTTGGGAAAGGCAAGGCAGGGCAGGATAAACAGATAAGGATTGGCCAGTAAGAATACTGTAGGTGGTTCCTAAAGTGTAGGTAGTCTCTAATAGCCTGGCATCTCACCCTGGGTTATTTTAGGTCAGGGGAAATATTAGCTTGGTGTGTGAGAATTAGATAAGCAGATGGATGGGACTGTGGACTCAGGATGGTTTGGTTTACATATGAAAGATGTGCTCCAAGAGAAGCCCTTTGCTATTTCTAAGAATTGGCTAGCCTTCAGAGGGGCAGATCCTCCCTGGCCAGCAAGATTTTAGGATGTCAAAACATATAAAATATAGAAAATAAAAAACATGATTAAATATAAAGCATAGCTTCCATCTTGTAATCACAAAGGCAAAAGCCACAACCAGGGGTATTAAAGCAGAAAAATCAAAGGAGCTTGATACCTGGATGATACTCATGAGCTCTTAAGGAGCCCACCATTAGATTTATTTTTCTTTTCTTTTTTCTTTTCTTTTCTTTTTTTTTGGGGGGGGGGCATACGCAGGGCATATGGAAGTTCCCAGACCAGGGGACGAACTGGAGCTGGAGCTGCCACTGGGCACAGCCACAGCCACAACAATGCTGGATCTGAGCCTCATTTGCAACCTACACTACAGCTCATGGCAATGACAGATCCTTAACCCACTAAATGAGGCCAGGGATTAAATCCAAGTCCCCAAGTTCGTTACTGCTTAGCCACGATGGGAACTCCTCGGATTTCTTCTTGTGTAAGACAAATAAACCCCTAACTTAGACAAGCTTCTTAGATCTTCTGATACTCAGAGCTGAATGCAGACTTAGCGGATTCTTGCATTCAGATCTGGGAATGATGCTAGACATACTTCTATACCTTCTTTACTTCTTTACTTCCTTACTTCCATACCTTATTTAATCTTCACAGTAGTGCCATCAGGACAAATATTATTATCCCCATTTTACAGATGGGGAAACTGATGTTTTGAGATGTTAAGAACTTTGTCCTGTGATATTAAGTGTTAAAAGCAAGGTTTGAATATGGACCTATCAGGTGCCCTTCCCTGTACTCTCAATTCTGGTCTCTACATTATTGTGCCAAGAGCCTGTGCCATTGCTTATTACATTTGATGGCTAGTCAGTGGCATCAGCAATGCACTAATACTTAGAATGTTCTTCAGTAACACAGAAATTCCACTAGATTATCCATTTATAGAACCAAGTGAACTGAGGCTATTTGATATTTTTTAAAGAAAGAAAGAAAGAGAGAGAGAAAGAAAACTCTGGTTTGGGGAAATCAGGATGAAGTTAAATTGTCTGTGAAAACACGTGAAGGAAATACTAATTTCAAGTTTCTTTTTTTTTGCTTTTTGTTCTGTTAAAATAAAAGTTTAGGACTAATGGACTAAATATGTCCACCAACACTCAGCTTTTAAGCTACAGCCCTAATATTAAATACTCTCTTTCTAATAGGCTCCATTACTTCACTCATATTTAGTAGGTGCAGAAAAAATGCAGGTAAAAGATAAATTATATAATAAAATTCACTTCCAAAGAAAGCCATGCAAGATATTGAATAAGGTACTGAGCTGAATCAGAAGAGGAGGTGCTAGATAATGGAAAAGTCCCTGGACTGGAAAATAGGAGACAGGAAATGCAGGTGACAGCCAGCTCTTTGGAGGCTTAAAAAAGCTACTTCACCTCTCTGGACCTTTGTTCTTTATTTATAAATGGAGGGTGTGTGATATTCTGATATTTTCTTAATATAAAATAATAGCTTACCTTGTTGGATGCCTTTTGCTAATACAGGGAAATGTTGTGTCTACTAAAGCCAACTTTTTTCTTTTGGCCGTTGAACTAGAGTTATCAGTTATTTTTCTTTGCCTTTCCTTTATTTCAAACATCCTGAAATTCTTAATTTCTTTCTGTCTCTTCTGTTACCACCCTACTCCAAGTCATCATTCTGTCTTTCCTGGACCACTGCATAAACTTCCTGATGGGCTCCTGACTTCCATTCTTGCCATTCCCCAAATTCATTCAGTTTGCCATGACCAGTGTCTGGGGAACCTAGGTCAGAGCTTGTTATTCTCCTGTCCAAGACCTGCTCAAAACTCTTCAACTTCTTCTTCTGCATTTAGAGGAAAACCTAGATGCACCATGACCATGATCAGGCTTTTCTTTGTGCCTTTTCTCCCCTGAGTCCTCAACTCCACTGGCCCTGTCTTTGATTTTGTCCCTTGGATGCTTCTCTGTGTTCTTTTTGCCCACTGCGTACCTGGCTTACATGGCTCAATCCCTGGCCTCTTCCATTTAGATCTCAGCTGCCAAGATCTTCCTTAACCATTCTTTCTGCATGAACACTATCCCAGGCACCCAAATTTAATTTGTTTTAAAAACTAGAAGTTTTTTGTTTTGTTTTGTTTTTTGTATTCAAAATTACTTTATTATTTTTTAATAGTTATTTCCCAAATACAATTATTTTTTCTACTGTGTAGCATGGTGACCCAGTTACACATACATGTACACATACTATTTGCACACATTATCATGCACCATCATAAGAGACTAGACATAGTTCCCAGCGCTATACAGCAGGATCTCATTGCCAATCCACTCCAAAGGCAATAGTTTGAATCTATTAACTCCAGGCTCCCCCTTGGCAACCACAAGTCTATTCTGCAAGTCCATGATTTTCTTTTCTGTGGAAAGCTTTATTTGTGCCATATATTAGATTCCAGATATGTGATATCATATGGTATTTGTCTTTCTCTTTCTGACTTACATCACTCAGTATGAGAATCTCTAGTTCCATCCATGTTGCTGCAAATGGCATTGTTTCGTTCTTTTTTATGGCCAAGTAATATTCCATTGTGTGTATATACCACATCTTCCTAATCCAGTCATCTGTCAATGGACATTTGGGTTGTAAAAACTAGAAGTTATGGGGAGTTCCCATTATGGCTCAGTGGTTAACGAACCTGACTAGTGTAAGCATCCATGAGGACGTGGGTTCAATCCCTGGCCTCACTCAGTGGGTTAGGGATCCATCATTGCCTTGAGCTGTGGAGTAGGTCACAGACATGTCTCGGACCCAGCGTTGCTATGGCTGTGGCGTAGGCCAGTGGCTATGGCTCTGATTGGACCCATAGCCTGGGAGCCTCCATATACCTCCAATGCGGCTCTTAAAAAAAAAAAAAAAAAAAAAAAGATAATAAAAAAACAAAAACTGGAAATTTTATTTTGAAGGTATATTAAAATACCTCATATATAAAAAATACTTATTTGTGTAGCTTAGGGATTTAGGCAAGACATGAAGAATTTTGATACATTTGTTTATGGTTTGTTGTTTATCTTTCTCTGTAGTGTGATCTCATCTCCTTGAGGGCAGGCCCTTATCTTTTCTTCACTGACAAAACCACAGTGCCCATAAAGATACCTGTTCTGTGCAAGAAGATTAGTAGATATTTATTGGATGAGTGAATGTAGAGTCAGGAAATGCCTTAAGTACAATATCCCAAAAGAAATTAAGTAGTGCTTATAGATGTCCCAGTGGGTCTATTGCTTAGACCAGAAAGAAGGGTTACATTCCTGGGCATATATCCAGAGAAAACCATAATTTGAAAAGATACATACACCCCAGTGTTCTATCAGCACTATTCACAATAGCCAAGACATGGAAACAACCTAAATGTCCATTGACAGATGAATGGATTAAGAAGATGTGGTACATATATACAATGGAATATTACTCAGCCATAAAAGAGAACAAAATAATTCTGCTTGCAGCAACATGGCTGGACCCAAAGGTTAGAAGAAAGTCAGAGAAAGATAAATATCATATGATATCACCTATATGTGGAATCAAATTAAAAATGATATGAATGAGTTTATTTACAAAACAGATACAGACTCATAGATTTTGAAAACATGCTAACTTATGGTTACCAAAGGGGAAACATTGGGAGGAAGGATAAATTAGTAATTTGAGATTAGCATATATACAATACTATATATAAAATAGATTACAGGTCCTCAGTATTCTGTAGTCTAGTCAATATTCTGCAGTATCCTATATGGGAAAAGAATGGATATATGTATATGTATAACTGAACTAATGCAACATTTTAAAGCGACTGTATTCCAATAAAATAATATACAAATTTGAAAAAGAAAAAAAGAAAGAAGTGGTAAAAATAGAAGAAAAAGATTAAAAAAAAAAATTCTGGGAAGGGGGACAGACAGCAAGGTACAGAGAAAATAGCCATAAATCTTTGGGAGGGACCACTTCCAGAATTCTCACTGGAGCATTTCTGATCTATGATGATGCTGGACAGAGCCCAGTTCTTTGGATCTGACATAGATTTATTAGTTAAGCCTGGCACGTAGATATCAGAAATGTTTATTCAATGACAGCCCCCAAAATGAAATAATGAATTACTGAACTGCTAAGAGCAAAACTGCCTTTTTTTAATGGCCCTGATAATATCTCCTTAATGCCAATATTTAGTCCCTGTTAGTAACAGACATTCCAACTACAGCGAGTGGAAATTGTTCCATGAAACTGAATTCAGTTACTGAGCTAGGCTTCTGCTTTAGAGAGGTTCAGAGTTTATTTCACCTTCCAGTCGATTTTCACGGTGACTATCCAGAATGGCACACCATGCGAATGTATTAAAACGCTGGTGGGAAAAAGGAAACTCAGAAAAAAAATGTCTTTATCTGTCAATTACATGATGGAGCCTCGTGGATAGATTACAGCAATTCGGGGGCTTTTTGTTTTCTGCCAATTGAGATTTGACAGCTGTTTATAAAATATTTACATTCTGATTTCAGTCACATTGACAGCACTTTTGGATCTTTGGAAGATGATAATTATATGTTAGGAAGAATGTTTTTAAAAGTTTGAAGCTGATCTGTTGAGGGGGAAAGTCTATTTTAAAAACTGTACAGAAGAAGGAAATACACTTTGTAAAAGGATATACTTCTAATAAAAGTCAGAGATAATAGACATTTGTGACCCAAAGACACTGCATGTGCTGGGGACGAATATCCTTCTGTACTCTGCCTGTTCTGGATACCTTAACTTGCTCAGTCTTTTCTAGCTGGGTACATGCTTCTCATCTGTTTTCACTGAATTATGCATATTTTTCACTTTATTATGTAGATTATATCAGATCATATATTCCTGGTGTCAAAAGAAAACAGTTGCAGCAAGTTAAGGATCCAGTGTTGTCACTGTAGCACCCCGGGTTCAATCCCTGGCCCAGAAACTTACACATGCTGTGGGCAGGGCCACAATAAAAGAAGAGAAAACAAAAGGTATGGGGGAGAAAACTAAGTGTTGAATTTCCAAATAAAATATTTTCAGTATTTTAATGAAAAGCATAAATTCACAAATAACTTTTTCTTACAAGGCATTATGTTAGAAATAATGACTTATTCTCAATAAGTGTCTCTCCAGAGTCTTGAGAGCTGCTCTTTGTGGGATACCTTGTAAAAAGGAAGAGAACATTAAAAGCTTAAAACCTATTTTATAGTCAGTCAAAAGATTCCCACAATTGAAATTATACCCAAAGAACCTGACAGCTATTACTTTCTTTCATTGACAAATATAATGTTGAAATTTTTTCAGATAAGGCAAATGATTCTGGAATCCTACCTAATGTGTTAGTATCAAATATCTAAAATGTTTGTAGAAAGCACACATTCTCTTATCTTGGACCCTCCTAAAAGGGCATATCAGCTCAAATGGACAGAAGTAGGCTCAATCCTCTCTAAGGGGCCAGAAGTAGAAGTACAATTGGAAGCCCTGGACCCACCCGCTTCCCACCCCTGACTCTTTCCTGCTCCTCCAAGGGCCTCATGTGGACACTCAGCCTGGAAGTCACACAAACCCCTCCCCTGTGTCACAGCTGTCCCTTGGCCTCCCTTTGGGTCCTGGATGCACAGGAAGATGTCTCTGGTGACCACACCACTGTATGCTCTAGAAGTGAGCAGCCTTGCCTTTGGGCAAGGGATTCAGGGTGCGTGAGTATATCAAGCCTAATCTAAAGGGAACCCAATTCCCCTTGGGCATGTCCCTTGGAAAAAGTCATGATCTGAGGAAAGCCAGTGTGACCCTCTGAGGCAGTGCCTCTCAAACACAAACCTGTATACAGTCACCTGTTCAAAGACAGATTCTGACTCATGTGGGCTGAGGCAGGCCTGTGCTTTTGCGCTTCTGCCCCACACCCAGCTGATGCCGTCGCTGACTATACTCTAAGAAGCAAAACTGCAATGCACAAGCCAAGGCAGGGGTCCCCAGCCTGGGTCTCAGGGTGGTGCCGGGCAGAAGTATCAGCTTCAGGTGAAGACAGATGCTGGCCTTCTATGGGGAGCTGCCCTCACCAGGAGCCCAAGCCTGGATCCCTCCTGCCTGGACCTCCTCCCTGTTCTACGCCAGGTCCTTTGATAACCGGCCCCTCCAGTTCCTTCATCAGCTCACAGCCCTGGTCCCTGTGGGGCAGCAGCTCACATTCTGGCTGGACACTGAACTTGATGTCTGGGCTCACCACCAGATGCAGGTCAGCCATACCCAGTCTCTGGAAATGGGGCCCCCTGATGGCCACACGGGGGTCTCAGGGCGCCTTATGCATCTTATATACCAGCCCAACACGTGGAATGCCCTAAAATGAGGGTTTAAGAGGCACATTAAGTGAGGATAGTAAGTCTAATAATTCTTTAGCAAGATTTTAATACATTTCAAGGGGGTAGATGAAAAAGCAAAATTCATTTTCAGAAGTACCCCAAATGAAAGTAGTCCATTAAAAAAAAAATGCTTAAATTCTCAGTAGGACATTCAAACTAAAAGGAAAAGAAAATCTAAATCAGGAAGAAAATAAAGCAGAGGAGTTCTCTTGTGGCACAGTGGGTTAAGGATCCAGCGTTGTCACTGAAGTGAATTGGGTCACTGCTATGGCATGGGTTCAGTCCCTGGCCTGGGAACTTCCATATGCTGAGGGGCATAGCCAAAAAAAAAAAAGCTAAATAAAGCAGAAAGTCATAGGCTGCATTTTAAATAAAAGGAACACTTATGTATGATGCTATACTATACACAAAAGAAATAAAATGCAAAATAATCAAAATAAGTTGACCAAATAAGTTCACACAATAGCACTTAAGACAAAAACACAAAAACCACAGAAATAGTATCAGAACATGTACATAAAAATAAAATAAACCTTATGAGATAACTATAAAAATTGTAACAAAGAGTAGCTATTAAAAGGTAGGTGTGTTAGAGTTCCCGTCGTGGCTCAGTGGTTAACGAATCCGACTAGGAACCATGAGGTTGCAGGTTCGGTCCCTGGCCTTGCTCAGTGGGTTAAAGATCCGGCGTTGCCATGACCTGTAGTATAGGTCGCAGACGCGGCTGGGATCCCGCATTGCTGTGGCTCTGGCGTAGGCCGGTGGCTACAGCTCACAGCTCCGATTGAACCCCTAGCCTGGGAACCTCCATATGCCATGGGAGCGGCCCTAGAAAAGGCAAAAAGACAAAAAATAAAATAAAATAAAATAAAAGGTAGGTGTGATCAGGTAAAAGAGGTGATTCATTTCATAATAACCCAAATTTGGAATTAGGAAGTGATATCTTTTAACTAAAAGAGTTTTAGACACGATTTCATAACATGGAGAAATTAAGTTACATTTTAAGAGAAATGAAACTCGTAAGCCTATGATGAAAATTATAGAAAGGAATGTGAAAATGAGAGGCACAACCATCACACCAGACAATATGCAGCATGCATGCAAGTAAATGAAGAAATAAACTCAAAGTACATATGAGAATGCCTTGGAAAAAAAGATTTCATAATGTGATAACAGGCGAAAGCTGTGGAACTGCTATATTTACATTCCAGCATATCATAGGGGAAAAGAAAATTCAGTTTACACAGTTTCTTATTATTCTGAGACTGGAAACTCTCTCTAGTTTTCCTTTCAGCAAAATACTTATTCAATTCCTGCTGTAAGTTCCTGAGATGAAATTTCAGATAATCTGTGCTAATGCTTCAATACACAGTTTCTATCCTTGAGGAGCTTGCAGTTCAGATTAGATGACAAGTTATACATTTTTTAAGAAGTGTTAAATATAAGACAGGGTTTAAGTAACATGACCAAGTAATTTAAATACCAAACAGATTATGGCCCCGGTGTTGTCACGGGCTGTATCTTTAGCATGTTTATATCCTTGGTGCTTTTCACAGTGATAAGCATACATAACTTGTAGAAAATGTTTATGATGTGTTGACGGCATGACAGGTAGAGGAAAAAGTAACCTTTTTATATGGTTTCAGGGGCACAGAGACCCCTGCATAAGAAAGGGATAACATATTATATGGATTGAGAAAAGGTAGGGGTTTTTTTATATAGAAAAAAACAGTGGGCATTGCAAGAGGTCATAGGTATAGGATAGAATGCAAGTGACAGCCTCAAAATATGGTTTCTAAGGATGGGGGTGGGGCTCTAAGAATGGGACAAGGTGGGTGAGACCAGAATGAGAAGGACTGTGTTTCTAAAGGAGTTTGGATTTCATCTTGCAAATAACAGAATGCACTGAAAGAAGATGAACAAAGGAATAACATGAGGAAAATTAACTGGGCAACACTCTGTGGAAATAGATTGAAAGTGGGAAACTATATTGATAATTTCAGGGAAAAGGAGTTTAAAGATGAAGGGGGAGGAGTTCCATTGTGGCTCAGTGGTAGCAAACCTGACTAGTATCCATGAGGGTGGAGGTTCGATCCCAAGCCTCCGTCAGTTGATTAAGGATCCAGCATTGACATGAGCTGTGGTATAGATTGCAGATAGGGCTGGGATCTCATGTTGCTGTGGCTGTGGCGTAGCAGCTCTGATTCGACCCCTAGCCTGGGAACCTCTGTATGCCCTGGGTTCAGCCTACAAAGGAAAAATAAATAAATAAATAAAGGGGGAAAACTCCAGCAGGAGGAAAGAGCAGACTCAGAAGACAGCTGGAAGTCTGGACCTTTCTCCTTCTCTGTCAGCTTTGTGTTTGCTCTCTCCTATGCCTTCACACTTTTGGGGTCTTTTGAAGATTTGCCTTTCCTATGTAAATGGAAAATGGGTTCTGGAAAAAACACCCCTGCCTACGTTTCCTTTTGATTTCTCTCTCTTGTTCCTTCTTTTTTTATTATTATTATTATTTTTAATAGTTATTTCTCCGATACAACTTTTTTTTTCTACTGTACACATGGTGACCCAGTTACACATACATGTACACATTCTATTTCTCCCACCTTCCCTGACCCTGTTCTTAGCTTCAATTTCCTCATCTTCCCAGAACTCCTCAAAACACGGAACTTTGGCCTCAGATTCCACCACTTCCCTAGAACTGCAGTGGCCAAAATGAGCAAAGATCTCCTGGCTAGTGACTCCCAAGAGTTTTTGATCCCTAACTCTTTTGAATTCTCTGCAAATTCTGTGGCCACCGACCTTTTTGAAATTCCCTCTTTCCTCTGCTGGAATCTCCTGGTGCCCTTCCCTCTCATTGTCTCCCTCTCTCCCTCCTTCCCTTCCTCCTTTCCTTGCTGTTTGTCCCTCTCCCTCCCTCCTTTCCTTCTTTTTCTAAGTTTTTTCCTGTGTCTACCGCTGAAACACAAGTCCCCCTCCCTACCCGCCCCCAAATTCTGTTCAGAACTCTTTGCTTCCTAATTCACTTAACCTCCAGGTTTAAGCTATGGCCTTTAGCCCAATGACTCCAATCTCTGCCTCCAGCCTAGGCATCTTTCCCTCATCCATATCCATCCGTCTATCCAACTGGGCATCTCTATGTGGACTTTCACCCCACACCACCAACCAGGAAGGCAAAAGTGAATTCCTCTACTCCTTTTACCCCTCCCGACTGACTCCTTGAGATCTCTCCTAGCCGTACTGCATTATACAGGAACAACCCAGAAACCAAATACACTCCTTTATCTTTCTGAAATGAAAATCTAATTATAATTCAAACCGAGCCACTTCCTAGCTACCTGACCTTCAGTACTTCTTAACTTCTATGTCTCTCAGTTTTCTTATTTATAAACTGGAAAAAATAATAGCACCTGCCTCAAAAGAGTGTTGTGAAGATAATACACGGCACACTGGAAGCCCTCAATAAATATTAACACTTTTATTATTTGAAGTAAGCTGACTCCCCAGAGACTTAAAAGAAAAAAAAAAATTCTAGATTTCTTAGCATGGGATTTGACTTTTGCCTAATTCTCAAGGTTTATTTCTCAAGGTTTATTTCCCACCATTTCCTAACTTCCACCTTACTCTCTCGCCTTAAAAAAAACATGCTCTAAGGGGACATGCCCCACCCTCTTCCAAGCACTCTGGTCCCTCTTCCTGTTACAAGATTATAACTTTGCTGTGATAACTTCCACTGATCATCAAAGTGTATGTAGGATAGCTCTTGCCCTTTCCTCCCCAAGTGTAAACTAGTTTTCCCCCGCTTGCTGCCGGAGAGCCATTATCTTCACCAAAATTCCTTCTGCATTGCCATTGTGTGCATCTTTGTACCACTGGCTGCTTAGGGGTGGGGACGCACTATTTATCTCTAGGTGGCAGTGGTTTTGAGAGGCAGTATAACCATAGGGTGTGGACAACAAAAGGGAATAAACAAAATAGGATGCACCAAATTGTACACTTAGATATGACCCTAAATAGAGGTGAGCCAGCCCTCTTTCTTCCTCCATTGGAGGCTGAGATCATGAAAAAGGGGGAAGTTGGAGCAGAGAAAACAAAGGGGAACAAAGCAAAGCTAAAACAAAGATGAGAGGGAGAACATGGAAGCCAGTTGGCAGACTGTTCATGGTGGACCAGAGATTCCACAAGACGAGGAGGAAGGGACTGACATGGGTGTAGCCGGCGGAAGTGGAGGGGTCTCATGCTGACCTGGTGATAAAATCTATATAAAATCTTCTGGAACAAGATTAAAAAGAAGAAAAGTTTTCACTCTCAAGGATGAGGAATGGACAAGACTGATAGGTAAATTTGTGATATATAGGGATTTGAGATATAACATTGGCATATACATGGTTTTAATAGGTCACAGTATTTTTTGTTGGGGGTGTGGGGGGCCATATAAAAGCCTATTATATGTACACTTTAATATAGTTTAATAATAAGAGTCATACAATATTTATTATAGAAATATTGGCAGAGTTCCCAATGTGACACGGTGAGTTAAGAATCCAACTGCAGCAGCGCAGGTCACTGTAAAGGCATGTGTTCAATCCCTGGCCCAGTGCGGTGGGTTGAAGAATCCAGCATTGCTGCAGCTTTAGAGTAGGTTGAAACTGCAGCTCAGATTTAGTCCCTGGCCCAGAAACTTCCATACACCAAAGGTGTGGCCATTAAAAGGAAGGAAGGAAGGAATATTGGCAGTCAGAGAAATACAGGTCTTTTATATGAAATGAGGTTACAAATAATTGGAGGTGAGGAAATGGAAGTAGGTGGTATAAATATCTTTGTAGTCAAGCTTTATGAGAGCAGAAACATTGTGTGGTAGTGGTTGAGGTCCAGATAAAAGAGGCAGGAGCTGGGACCTAGTGAGGGCTTTCTAAAGCTAGGAAACAGGATAGCCTGTGAAATGATAGAAATAATTGAGGAAGGAAGGATAAACTGACAATGGATGGGAGAGGGGGACACTTCAGGAGGAAAGATCTTGAACGGATGAGAGGAAATGATGGTCCAGGTTGGCCCTGGGCAGGTGCATGGGCACAGATGCCAGTGGGTAGATGGACAGTAAGAGTTAGAAAAGGAAGCAATTTTCAAACTGCTATTACTTTTCTTCTTTTTCTCTCAATTCTGAGAGACTCGACAGCAGAGTCCTGTGCTCCCTTGAGTTCAAATAAGGGACAGATTTAAACCTGTCCTTGGACTTAGAAGGATGATGAAGAAGCAAATAACTGTGTGCAGCGGCTGATTTCAGGGGCTTCGCTTTCAGACAGCCTTTTCTGTCCTGACTCTGCCACCTTCCTTCAGTTATGGGACCCCCATCAGGTTACCTGATGGTGGGTATAAGCCCAGGTTCTGGACTGCATTCCTAGCTTGGGACCCTGGGCCCATCACTAACTGGCTGTGTCAACCTGGATCAGGCAGTCGGCCCTTTAAGCCTGGTAGCTTCTTGTGTAACATGGAGATTAAAGACAGCCCTACTCAGAGGCAGGAATAAGTGAGAACACTGTCAGTTTTGGAGAGAAAATATTTCTTCTGTTCAGTCAATATTAGCGGTTATTTTCACTCTCTAAGCCTTCATATCTTTATGTAACATGGGCTCAATAATAGACCTGCCACACATGATTGTTGTGAGAATGAAAAATTACACACAAAGTTCCTAGCACTGCAGCAAGTGAATGTAAACGGGAAAAAAAGTGTGAGTGAGGGTCAGAGATGGCTCCACCGGACAGCCAGAAATTAGGAATTTTTTTATTAAGGTTGGGAGAGAAAGAGTGACTTGTGTTTTGAAGGCAAAGTTTTTAAAACTAAATTCATGATAGAAGGGAAGCCAATTAAAACCTGATGGTGTGGCGAAGGATGAGCCTTTCCTTTGACTCTGATAAATTTAATAAAAATTGATTCATTTTCACTTTACTAAACTTGAGAGGACATGGTATGTGTGCATGGGCATACTTTAGAACAAATATCTGCAGAGGCTAAGTTAACATAATAAGATTTTTATATTGGAAAGTGACATTAATTACCACATTATATCAGAGCATCTGAACAACTACATAAAATAGTTAAAAATAAGCAAACTAAATGTATGCAATTAAAATGCTACATTTTGGAGTTCCCGTCATGGCTCAGCAGAAATGAATCCAACTATCATCCATGAGGACGCAGGTTTGATCCCTGGCCTTGCTCAGTGGGTTAAGGATCTGGTGTTGCTGTGAGCTGTGGTGTAGGTCGCAGGTGCTGCTCAGATCCTGCATTGCTGTGGCTGTGGTGCAGGCCAGCGGCTCCAGCTCTAATTCAACCCCTACCCTGGGAACCTCCATATGCCTCAGGTGTGGCCCTAAAAAATAAAGAATAAACACCGTGTCTTGTAGGTTCATGCACATAATATAAAATCATGTATTAAAATATATGTACATTGTGTTTTGATTTTCAAGTGAAACATAAGGATCATGAGGGCAAAGCTAGCCCAGTGTCCAGTACACCATTGCTACTGGACAATGACAGGTGAATGAATGGATGAATAAACCCCACATTTGCAACTTGTGTGACTTACATTGGAGATCTCAAGCTTAGGGGAAAAAAATAGCTGATACATTCTATTTGTTTCTTTACAAACAAATAGAACACAAAGCAGTGCTTAATGATGGAAATCTAGATAATTAAGACATTTTATATGGGTTAATATGTCAAATCAAAGAACAAAGGCAGGGCGTGGTGAAATGCGTGTGATATGACTGTAGATGGGATTGTGTTCCAGACAATTAGAAAAAGGTTGTAGTTCAAAATAATACCATTAAGTATTATCTGAACCAATGTTTTATGTGCTTCAGGAGGAAAATATTTTTATGAGAAAACAAAGAAGGCAGGCGTTAAAACTTGAAAGCATATAGAGGACTTAGCAGAAGGAACAGTGAGTGGTGTTTAGAGAAGCTTGAATAGTAGGCTTGGCTAAGACAGAGTCAGGAATCTCTCCCCTTCCTTATTTCCCTGCCCTAGTAGGTCTCCAGGATTGGACCATCAGTGATTGGAGCTGCTAACTCTAGCAGTTTCTGAGAGGAATATAAAGATGTTGGTATTTAAAGTGTTGTCCAGGGACCATCAGCATCAGCCTCATCTGGGGCCTTTTCGCAAATGCAGACCCTCAGACCCAGACCCCTTATCAGCTGCAGCAAATCAGAATCCGCAGTTAACAAATTCTTCAGGTGAGTCACATCAAATCACAAATTAAAATTTGAGAAGTATTGGCATAGATATTAGAAATGTGGGCTTTAATGCAGTTTTTAACATTATTTTTATAGCTTTATTGAGATATAATTGACATAAACTGCACATATTTAAAAATGTAGGTTTGTAGTTCTGTTTTTTTTTTTTTCCAAGAGTTGAGCAGGTTATTTTCTTTTACTTTTTCAGTTGTTTTCCTTTATAGGTTGTCACAGAATTATCGGGTAGAGTTCCTTGTGCTATACAGCAGGTCCCAGTGGGCCAATCATTCCATAAGCCTCAGTGTGCATATGCCAATCTAAAACCCCTAATCCATCCCTGCCCTCCCCAGCCTGTCCCCTTTGATAACCATAAATTTGTTTTCAAAGTCCATGAGTCTGCTTCTGTTTTGCAGCTAAGTTCGTTTGCATTCTTTTTTAGATTCCACATACAAGTGATATCATGTTTGTCTTTCATTGTCTAACTTCACTCAGTATGATAATCTCTAGGTTCATCCATTTGCTGCAAATGTCCTTATTTCATCCTTTTTATGGCTAAGTAATATTCCATGTGGTACATATAGTACCACATCTTCTTTATCCATTACTCTGTTGATGGAAATTTAGGTAGCTTCCATGTCTTGGCTGTTGATGTGGATTCAAATCGCAGTTCCAGCCTGGGCAAGCTAATTTTCTCATCTTGTTTCATCATCTGTACTCTGTAGTTATAGGAACCTCATAAAACTATCATGTAAGGTAAATGAGATCATTTTATGCAGTCCCTGTCCTTTTGCAAGCATTCAGTAAATCTTAGATATTTTTTCATAATTTCCCTTCTGTTGAGCAAAGGAAATAGCGAGGAAGAAGGATTCTCACTAGACCTTTCCCTCTGCCTCCTTAATCTTATACTTAACATAAACTTATAGATAAATCTGATAATCTTTCTGCATTTCTGTCTGCCACTAAAACTTTCTTCTACTTACGTTACTTTGGATAAGTCACGTAACCTCTTCGAGCCTCATTTTTCTCCTCAATAGTATGGGATAGTCACGTCATCCTATCTCCCAGAGTTGTGAGAATCAAATGAACTGGTTTGTAAGACAGCATTTTGTTCATTGTAGAAATGAACAGATTTCACAGTTAGAATCATCTGAAGATTAGAGGCTAACTAACATAAGATGCTGGATCAGGTCATTTATAACAGTGCATGGTATAAAATGACTTTTACAACCATTCCCCCTTTGATAGGAAGAGAGAGGTTGAGCTCTGGTTACAGGTGGGGAGAAGAAGTCAGTTCCCTCTTCAGAGACAGAGGCCTCTATATGTGAATCCCAGAAAGTCTATTGTTGAAAAATGGCTTAGACTTACAAGGATTCACTTGAGAATCTTGCTCTTTACCTTATGTGGCAGCAGAAAATGAGACACATGTAAAGAGTGAGACAAAAGTAAACAAGTAGGCATGAAGTTCAGTTTCTGAGGAGGAACAGAGGAAGGGACGGTTGCATCTGGTTCTGTGTCAGCAGCTTATGAGAGAGAAGATTTTTACAGTTGGCTTTGGGAGACATGGATAGAATATTGAAGAGGGAATTGAGTGCAGTCTTCTTGGAAGGAGTAGCTTGAGAAAAAAAAAAAAAAAAAAAAAACAGAGCCAGAAAAGCCTGAAGCTCATAAAGGAAGGTTGTTTAAAAAAAAAAAAAAAATCTACTTTGGAAATTCCAGATTAGGGAATTCCCTTGTGGCACAGTGTGTTAAGTATCCTGCATTATCACTGCAGTGGCTCAAGTGCTACAAGTCTGATCCCCTGCCTAGAAGTTTCCACATGCTACAGACGCAGCTGAAAAAAAAAAAAAAAAAGAAGAAGAAGAAAAAGAAAGAAAAGAAAGGGGGAAAAACCTACATTAAAAATAAAAAAAGAAAGTGTGAATTACACAGGATTGAAAAGGAAAAATGAGCTGCACGTGCGTGGGTCAGATTCTGAAGGACCTTGAGTGTGCAATTCCTGATTTCTCTTTGATAGCTAGTCATATATTGTTTTGGAGGTGGGAACTGGCATGATGAAGGAATGTGTTTTAGAATAGTTATCTGGCATCTGTGTGTGAGTTGGTTTAAATTGGGAATGAGTAGGGAGACTAAATCAAAGCAACTATTTTGTGGCCCAGGAAAAGTCGTAAGACCCTGAGCTGGATTTGTAACATTGGGACTGGAAAGGGAAGGACAGTTCAGAACAAACACCTTTCTAACACATTTAGGTTGACCCTCATGTCAGCAAGAAATCTCAATTTTAGAAGAACACAAAAATTACTCACCTCCTATTGCACATTGCTCTTGCCAAGGTCCATCTTTTAGTGTATTTTTTTAAGTTAGTGTGAGTAGATGTGCAAAACATACTAGTTACTTGTTCTATTTTTATGTCCTGTACAGGGAAAGAGAAAGAGGAAGAATTCTATTCATGTGTCATACTCCAAGACTTATGGTACTTTGCTAATTACAAGTTCTATTGTCTTGGTCTCAAAAGGCATTCAAGAGCTGAACCAAGTATAGTAAGGTCTCCCAGACCCCAGTGATTACACAGCTGTAAAATTTGCAGCCGAAATGTCAAGCTGCCTTAGTATTTTTGCAGGCCAAAAGGCCAAGCAAAATCAAGTCAAACTTTCCTGTTTCCTTCAAAAAATTTGCAGGCTCTAACAATAGAGCTCAAGACTGCCTCGGAAACTCTAGTCCCTTCTTTAACCTCCTGGACTGTTGGCTGAGCCTGGTTTTTTTCCATCTATTGGATGAGAGATAATCATACTTTCATCTATTCCTGCCTTTCTAAGAAAGGCTTTTAGGGCTCCTTGGTTTCAAGGTATTTTGTAGAGTTAAAAATTAAGTACGCTTCAGATGTCCTCATACACACAACTCTAGGCCAACTTTACTCTTGGTGTAATCCTTTAGACTAAGGATTGATTGGCTGCTTCATCTCACTCTCAGAGCTTGGTACCTACCTGACTTTTCATCTCTAAAGTTAGTTCACTAGCCTGCACAATAGACATAGTATTGTAATCATAAAATCTTACCTGTGTAGACAGTCTTTCTAAAGGCTTACCAAGTAATTTGAAATGAAGCAGTTAACCTAAAGCCATCCCCCTTTTTGCAAAAATAAATATTAAGAAATGTAAAGAAAAAAGTACTGACATGTAAAAACATTGTTGCGGGGATTATAAGTGATTTTTTTTAAGTTTTAATTTTTTCTTTTCAAATTCTCCATGAGGAACAAATACTACTTATGAGAGTTTTTTTTTAAAAAGTATTACTAAAGGACTTTTTTCTAACTGTAGTCATCATACTTCAATAACTTCTGTGTTTTATTTCTAAAAGCCATCCCTTGAAATATTTTGATGATCATGCACATCAAAGAGTTATTTTCTTCTATAGCAATGATTCTCAAGTTTCAGGATTTCAAAACAGGAGGCTGAGAGAGAATAACGAATTTGGGTTTGAAAACGGGGATCACTTAAAGCAACTAATCTTTGCTGACAGCATATTTAAGAAAAGGAAAGGATATTATAATACTATACTTTTATGTAATATACTTTTTTATAGTTTAAAGGATTTAGTCTAAGAATAAAAAAGGCCCCTTTACAAGAAAGGCCACAGAAGTATTTGCACAAACATTTATGCATGATATATTTATATATATCATTTACATATATATTTATATATATATAATACAAATTAATAAAACTTCCATTTAATGGCATAGTACTGAATAAATCATTTTGGAAACAACTGGTATACACTGGAACATGAAGAGGAGCTGGAATACCTAAAATATCTCAAAGTTCTTTCTGTAATTTATTTTATTTATTTATTTTTATATAATGATTTTTATTTTTTTTCTGTTATAGCTGGTATACAGTGTTCTGTGAATTTTCTACTGCATGGTGTGGTGACCCAGTTACACATACATGTATACATTCTTTTTTCTCACATTATCATGTAATTTATTTCTGCCATTTATGAGCTTATCCAGCTTTCTGTTGAGAAAATGGAAACAATATTCTTTAATTCTATTGAACTCAATTTGGAATGTTTCAGATATATTGAGAGAAACCAGGATAAACTACCCTGCCAAAATTTTTCCCTTGCAGAGCCTGGAACTAAGGAGTCAGGTGACTGGCTAACAAAGTGGGCTCAGCAGTTATGGGCCCTGATGATTCAACACAGAAAGGTCAGCAGCTTATATGAACTATTCATCAAGATTGGTAACAGAACAGGCATTTAAGAATCCCTTTTCTTCTTTAATTGCCCTCTATATTCTGATTTTTTTTTTTTTTTTTTTTTTTTTGTCAAGAATATCTATTTGCGGAATTCCTATCATGGTGCAGTGGAAATGAATCCGACTAGGAACCGTGAGGTTGAGGGTTTGATCCCTGGCCTTGCTCAGTGGGTTAAGGATCCCGCATTGCCTCGAGCTGTGGTGTAGGTCATAGCGTTGCTATGGCTTTGGTGCAGGCTGGCAGCTATAGCTCCGATTCAACCCCTGGCCTGGAAACCTCCATATGCCATGAGTGCGGCCCTAAAAAGAAATATATATATATATATATATATATATATATATATATATATATATATATATATATTTGGTACTAAATCTTATGATAAAACCATTTTAACTCCAATTTGATTCTCTGATTTGAAGTATAGACAGGTAAGTCAGTAGACCTCAGAAAATGTCCACATTGGTAGGCTGCCTTTTAAAATTAAGTGAAATAATATGAAAAATATCATCTGTCTTCACTGCTCCTCACTGCTTCATGGGCTTCATTTGTTCTTTATGTAACTAATGTATCCATAGTCTTCCTCCTACATTCCTTGGAGAGAAGTTAGAAGATTTGTCTTCTTACTCTAACAGCTTTGTTACTGCATGCTTAACTGAAAAACTGAGAACAGTAGAATACATTTTGGGGGAGTTAATTTTTTTTTTTTTGGCTATGCCTATGGCATGAGGAAATTCCTGGACCAGGCATCAAACCCACACCACAGCAGCAATCCAACCATAGCAGTGACAAGCCAGATCCTTTAACCATGAGGCCACTAGGGAACTCCTAGTGGGTTACTTTTAAGCAGTCTGGTATGTGCCTCTTTGTTCATTTTAAGTTGCAGTTCTTAACATGCTCTGGTTTCTGGTTCTCTCAAATAAGGGAAAGTTCCTAGATTAGGGGTTAAATAACTAAAAGAGCTGGGGTCAATTACTGAGGTCTGCTCTTTTATTCTGATGAGTGATTAACTCTTTGGATTTGAAATAAGGAGGCGAAGTATATTATTATAAAATGAATCTGCAGTTTTACTGTGGGCTTCCTCTGTGTGATTGTCTATACAATTCTAATATCATTTGTCCTGAATTTATGAATAGTTTTTATATCTCATACTAACTAGTAAATTGAATCATGGGTCTTGTGTTGAAAGGCCTCCTGAGACTTCCTTGGGCTCAGCCAGAAGGAATGGCAAGATTGAGTCATGATATCTGCAAAAGGACAAGAGCTGAGAGTTGCAGCCTAAGTGCTAGAGGGTCACCACCCCTAATTTGAAAGAACATGTTTAAGCTGTACTCCATAATTAGCATTTACGTTGTTCTTGTTCTTTCCATAAATCCAGACTTGCCGTTTCATTATGTTTGCTCAGAATGCCTGGTGTATTAGGATTCAATGAATAATAATTATTGTTTGATTAATGGATATGAAAATTATCAAATATTTTGACACCTGGAAGTTGCCAGATTGTAAAAAATATCTGTATATCCTCACAGCTTCTTCCAAATAATTTTACAGATCTTGATTTTCAGTAAGTACATTTATTCTGTATCCACTGTGTGAAACACTAGTCCAGTCTAATTTCTAATTTCTTTATGCCTCATGGTTGTTCTTCCTCCTACTCAAAGTGTCCATACCTGCACAGGCATGAGTATCTGTATCTTCTACTTCAAAGTGTCTGTTTCTGTACTTGTCCTCTGTACCTGATGTCCCTGGGGAGAAGGGACTTTTCTCCTTCACCTCTAAGTATGCCTCTGCTCTGTCATTATCCTCTGTCCCTCCTGGGACCTTGTAGCATAGAATTTTTCAAGGTTTATAAAAGCTGCCCTCTCTCTCTCTCTCTTTATTTTTTTTACTTTTTTTTTTTTTTTTTTTTTTTTAGGGCTGCACCCGCAGCATATGGAAGTTCCCAGGCTAGAGCTCGAATTGGAGCTACAGCTGCCAGCCTGTGCTACAGCCACAGCAGCACTAGATCCAAGCCGAGTCTGCAACCTATACCACAGCTCACAGCAATGCCGTATCCTTAGCCCAGTGAGCAGGGTCAGGGATCAAACTTATGCCCTCATGGATACTAGCCAGGTTCATTACCACTGAGCCACGAAGGAACTCCCAAGCTGCCCTATTTTTTCTGGAGCTTTTCCCTCACCATGAAGATCTACTGATCTCTGCTATTCCAGTATAAACTGCACTTCATGTAGTTCTCTTTGTCGGTCACGCCCAGATCCATCCCATTTTCCCCTCTTCCAGATGCCTCTTTAGCCTCTAGACCTTTTTCTCTCAAAAGACTTTATATGAGGATGGAAACGCTGTATATCTGTGCTGTTCTGTACAATATCCACTAGGCACTTGTGGTTAATGAACACCAGAAATGTAACTAGTGTGGCTTGAAGAAATGATTTTTTAATTCTTTGCCTGAATTTAAATTTAAAACATTCGTATATGAAAAATGGCTACAATATTGGACAATGGGTAGACTTTCTCACCCGCAAAGCACAGAAATTTTTTTGAATGTTATCTTCTCAGTTCTCCAGATTGGTACTATTCCAAAATTGGTACTATTCCAAAATGCAAAGAACAGAAGTTAAGTCATTACAAACAGTGGATGCTTGAGGGTGTTAGAATTTATTCTCTCTGCTTAGGTAACTGGAGTCTTTTTTTCCTGTACCCATCAAATATCTGTCATTTGCCAAGGTCACCAGCATCTCTAAAAGGCAGTCAGTGTTTCTCATTCCTGCCTCCTAACTCTCAACTTTAATTAAATTGATCGCTATTCTCCAAATGTTCCTTTTTTCTACTTCTCAACCTCTTACATCCTTCTTCCTTTGTCTACTTACCAAACTGCATACATTCTTCAAGGCTCACATCTTTTGACTGAAACCTCCACCAACTAAATTAAGCCTATAAAAAGTGGAATCCTCTAGTCTTTAAAAGATATGTCTATTGAAGTTTTGCTATATTCTAGGCCAAGATAAGTGGTTAAGAATAACAATATATTAATATTTGTTGAAGTTTTATGTGCTAGGTCCTCCTCTTAGCTCTATTTCTGCGTGCTTCATTTTTTTTTCTAAGTACTCAGTGCAATAGGCATTATTGTTATACAGATTTTACAAAGGAAAATGAGGCATCTAAAAGTACCATGTCTGGGTCTCTTGATCAGTAAGTGACAGTGAGGTCCTGCTCTTACAGAGATTCTGTCACGGCATTTCCCACTTCTTCATATTCCTTGACAGCACTAAGAGATTTCGAATTCTATTCTGTTCCATTTTCCCCTTTCGTTGCTAAACATCTCACACATGGAGACTTTTCCTTCCCAATAATGTTCTGACTCCTAAGATAGGGACTAAAATGTTTGTTCCTTTGTGTCCAGAAAGTACCTGACATCATATTTTAGGCAACAGCATCCAAACTATAGATATGACTCACTCATAGATTCTGAAATCAGTTTACTGATTACCTAATTCACGACCCAAATAGTCTAATGAAATAGAATGCAATAATATCAAACTATGATACATCCATGAAATATTACTCAGCAATAAAAAGAATTAGCTCTCAAAAACATGGAAGAACCTCAGATGCATAAGCGCCCCATTAAAGAAGCCAGTGTAGGAGTTCCCTTCATGGCGCAGCAGAACTGAATCCCACTAGGAACCATGAGGTTGCAAGTTCGATCCCTGGCCTCGCTCAGTGGGTTAAGGTCTGGCATTGCTGTGAGCTGTGGTGTGGTCACAGATGCAGCTCAGAGCCCACATTGCTGTGGCTCTGGCATAGGCCGGTGGCTGCAGCTCTGATTAGACCCCTAGCCTGGGAACTTCCGTATGCCGTGGGTGCGGCCATGAAAAAGGCAAAAAAAAAAAAAGAAGAAGAAGAAGAAGAAGCCAGTGTAAAAAGCTGCATACCAGGAGTTCCTATCATGAGAGTGGTGAGTTAAGAATCCAACTGCAGCAGCTCGAGTTGCTGCAGAAGAATGGGTTTGCTCCTCCACTCAACCCAGCGGGTTAAAGGATCTAGCATTACCACATCTGAGGCATAGATGTGAGGCAGCTGCAGCTCAGATTCAGTCCCTGTCCTGGGAACATCCATATGCCATAGATGCACTCATTTAAAAAAAAAAAAAAAAAGGCTGCATGCTGTAGGATTCCAATTATGACTTTCTAGAAACAGTAACACTCTGGAGTCAATAAAAAGACCAGTGATTGCGAGGATGCAGAGAGAAGGAAGGAGTGAATGATGAGCAGATAGAGCAGTGAAACTGTTCTGTAGGATAATGTCATGATGGATACATGCCATTCTAGAGTCCATAGAATATACAACACAGAGTAAACCCAAATGTACACTATGGACTTTAGTTAGTAGAAATGTATAAATAAGTGTTTATTAATTGTAACAAATATATCACACTAATATAAGATGCTAATTATATGGGGAATGAAGACTGGGAGGTCTGATGTGCAGGATATGTGGGAATTCTCTGTAGTTTCTGGTCAGTTTTTCTGCAAAGATTAAAACTACCCTAAAGATAAAAGTTTATTAATTCAGAAAAATGTAACAGAAAATATCTATGAACACCATGCATTGTGAGGGTAACGATTGTTGCAGGAAACATTTTTTGCAGTTTTGGATGTGCATTGTCATGCGCAGAGTGCGCAGAGAGGTAGGTACACTGGGTTGCAGTGTAAAATTACATATGTGATTGTGGGTAAGATTTCAAGAATTTTAAAGGCCACTGTTTAGAGATTATTGCAAATACAAAACACCTGTTTGCCAGCTGATTGAAAGCCATCTTAGAATTCTAGTAATGATTGTACACTTGCCTCACATATGTAGGAACAATCTTTTATACACAGACTTTAGGAGATGTGAAATGACACTGGTGTCATGTGCCTGTTTTCTAAAATGCTTGTCCGTGATGATTATAGGATGCTACATGAAAGCCTTCAGCCATCTGATGGAACAGAATTTTCCCAAAAGGTGTAGATGACAACCTGCTTCTTATAAGAACATTTTTCAGTGTTTCTGGTTGGATGCAGTAGCTACTTATTCAGGTTTCAGTAAAATATTAGGAGTATCTTGATTTTAGTACAGCTGAATCTGAATTATAGCTATGAAATAATATCAGGCCTAGTTTGTAGGAAATATCTGAAGTAACCCATGAATACAGAGACTGTTTACTTGGTTTCTGCTGTTGTCCCCAAACCTGGCACAGAATAGCTGCCCAATAAATACAAGTTGATTTCAGATGGACTCAGGTTAGTAGTTTTCTGCAGTTTTCATTAAAAAAGGGATAGGAGTATTTAGTGATTTTGTTTTTGTTCCTGTTTGGTTGGTTCTTCTGTCTGTCTCTCTCCTTCCTGTTTGGTTGGTTCTTTCTGTCTTTCTGTCTATCTTCCTTCCTTCCTCCTCTTTCTCTCCTTTTCTTCCATCCTTTCTTTCTTCTTTGTGGGTTTTTTGGTTTTCTTTCACTTTTAAAAATATCTCACATGGAATCCCACACCTCAGAAGCAGAAAGTCTTGGTTTAGTAGCCAATGCAGTGCTGTGGCTGGGGCAGCTCCGAGTTGGAGTTGAGAAGGGGTGCTGTCCTGCCTGCTCTGCTTCCTCAAGCTTTTCAGTGTCATCTCTTTTGCTCTTTCTGTTTCTTCCCCCTCTTTCAATGAAGAGCTCACTGAAAGCTTTGACTTTTATTTCAGCAAACTTACAAGAACATCAGTAGAGTTAGCACACTGAATTTTGTCAGCAGTTTGCTAAACTCCTGGATCCCATATACTCTACGTTTATTTTTCTCACTTTTCCTTCCCTTGGAGCCCATCCCGAGAGAGGGAAACATGAATGCTTCCCTGTGGCAAATATACAGAAAGTGATCTCATCACTTATCAGTGCTATACTGGTCAATGGAGTGGAATCATAGGAGAAAGGAAGAATGTACAGTAGTAAATTAATTTCTAGTTTATGGTCAAATTATCTTTAGGCCTATTTATATTCTTAAGGAGGCATAAGTAAAACCAAAGCTGTGCATGTTTGATTTGCAAATGAAATAACAAGCTAGTCTTCTATCCGGGAAAGGAGTTGAGCAATGCCACTTGGCTCTTGAATTATGTACAATGTCAATCAAAATATTTAGTTTGAAATTTCCCACAGTGGTACAGTGGATTAAGAATCCACTTGCAGCAGCTGGGGTCGCTACGTAGGTGTGGGTTCCATCCCCAGCCCTGCTCAGTGGGTTAAAGGATTCTGCATTGCCGCAGCTGTGATGTAGGTCACATCTGCAGTTCACATTCATCCCTGGCCCAAGAACTTCCCTATGCTGCAGGTACAGCCATTTAAATATATATATATATATACTTGGAGTTCCAAGTATATATATATAAAATCTTGGGTGGCTCAGTGGTTAACAAACCCAGCTAGTGACCATGAGGTTGCGGGTTTGATCCCTGGCCTTGCTCAGTGGGTTAAGGATCCAGCGTTGCTGTGAGCTGTGGTGTAGGTCGCAGACACGGCTCAGATCTGGCATTGCTGTGGCTCTAGCATAGGCCAGCAGCTGTAGCTTCAATTGGACCCCTAGCCTGGGAACCTCCATATGCTGTGGGTATGGCCCTAAAAAGACAAAACACACACACACACACATAGATATATATATACACACATACATTATGTAAATATATATGTTTAGTTTGCAGTTTATTAATCATAGTCTTTATCAGTAGGAGACTCGCTGTTCCTTTAGAGACCTTTTGTAAAAATACAGATTCCTATGCCCAGCCTCAGGTCTCTAGAATTGGAATCTCTGGAGACAGTACCAGAAATTTTTCCCTTTAAAGAAGTTTCTGGGGGAATTTCAGTGAGTTTATCTGCTTAGGGAACCAGTAGGATAAAATCTTGGTGCAATCTTGGGTGGTAAGTGAAAGTCATCTAAATAGCAAAACATTTTAAAAAATAGCTCATTTTCTTCTTAGTTATGAAACTAAGTTTCACAAATGTGATACTGAAAATTATCTTGTGGGAGTTCCCATTGTAGCTCAGTGGAAATGAACCCGATTAGTATCCATGAGGTTGCGGGTTTGAACCCTGGCCTCGCTCAGTGGGTTAAGGATCTGGCGTTGCTGTGAGCTGAGTCTCATATTTGGCACTGCTGTGGCTGTGGTGTAGGCCAGCAGCTATAGCTCCGGTTTGACCCCTAGCCTGGGAACTTCCATACGCCATGGGTGCGGACATAAAAAGACCAAAAAAAAAAAAAAAAAAAAAATCTTCTGGGTCTCATTTCCAGGCCCCATGAAAAATTGAAAGCTACCAAATCCCTAATGTCTTCTCCATTTAAAACTTATTTTTATGACATCAAAAAGCCATAGAGGGTTCACTTATCTAAGAACCCTCTTTGCCTGTAAATATTTACAGAGTCCTTTTTTAAACATAAAGCAGTGTCCTCACTTAAATCATTCTGTTCAGTCCAGTTCTATTAGCTCATGTCCACAGCCTGGGAAGGAAAGTAGCTTTTATTCCATGTTTGATTTATCACTGATTCAACAGTATCTAAAGCATTTTTTAAATTCCTGCTTGTGTGTGGCCCTGTTCTTTGTGCTCTACAATGAAAGTTTCAAGCACACTGGTCTTGCTTCCTTAGAACTAATGGGGCCTTCTATATATGTATCCAAAATACTTTCCAAATATTTTCATTTTTTATTCTGTGACATCGAGAAAACAATTACCCTTGTTCCTTTGGCAGAGGGACCTGTACGGTGTAGAAAGTTCATTTTGTTCTCCCACACCCCTTATCTTCAGAATCTCTCTTCGTGAATTCTGGGCTCTTTTCCTTCTCAGTCTCCCATGGAGACTGCTCTGTGAGTTCCTTCAGGCCACACCAGACACCCTGTCCAGCTCTGCTCACTGCCGCCCTCTCAGATGCTCCAGTCTCTCACACCTTCCTCTGGACTTGCCACATCACCCTCCTAGAAACCCTCCTCTTCCCATGTTTCAGTGTCATGAGACATTGTTGGAGAGACCCACAAGGCTTGCAGGCAAGGGCACTGTAACCTTGGCTCCTCCGTGCACTTTCCATCTGCCTTTCATAAAGGCTTAGTCCACTCTTCACAGCAGCTTTGCCAAAAGTCCTCTTTGCTTTTCACCCTTAATTCTATGCATGGCCCTCCCAACCCAACCAGGGTCTCTTAAAACCCCCATCACCTGCTCCTCTGAGAAGCCTAAAGCCCACACATCTGCCCTCCCACCCCTCAACACATCTGTCCTCATTCTGCCCCACTTCCCACCCCTCTCCTGTCTCTGGAGAAAAAAGATCCCTTCAACTAAGACATTTCCCCCTAGATTCTCATCCTCTCTCTGGTCTCTGACATCTGACCTTGTAGCCTTTTTACTATCTTCTAATCCTGGTATTTTAAACATTAACACCTTTTTTTTCTTATCATGAAAAAAAAAATTCTAAATATGTATAGTGACAGGCGTTAACTGGACTTACTGTAATAATTTCGCAACATTTACAAATATCAAATTGTTGTCTTGGGCACTTGAAACTCATATGATGATATATGTCAGTTATACCTCAATTGAAATTTTTAATTAAAATTTTTTTCTTAAACAGTGGAAAGTATTTTCTGTCCTCCCCTCCCTGTCTCCTTTCACTCACTGGGAAAGTTTCACGTGTCTGCTGTGTGCCTGGCGGGGTCCCCTCTCCTGCTGCTCACAGCTTCCTGGTCCCCTCACTGCCTGGTCTGTTCTTCCCTGGCATCCCAGACCACCTTTAATTTACTGTCATATGCCTTCTCCTCCTTAATTATCCTGAAACATTGGTTTAAAGGTTACCAATGAACACTTCTTTTCCCTACCCGGAGCTGTCTTTTTTTCCAGCTGAAAACTTCTCAGGATTGGAGGCGATTTTTTTTTTGACATTGCCCTCAGTACCTCAGCATCCCAGTCGTGTCCCACTTTCTCCTGCCAGTTCCTGGGTTCGGGCTGCATGCTTCTTTCTCACCTCCTGCCTCCTGATGTCGTTCCTCCCTGAAGCTGAGTCCAGCTCTCCTCATTTACACTCTTTTCTTCCTATCCCGCATCTCTCTTTTCAAAAGTCACTCTCCCAGCTGTTCTGCAGGTAGGTCATCTTTATGTTTTAATCTTTAAACTCCCTCTCCAAGGCTTGATTTCTGGGTTACTGATTGTTTGTGTTGCTGAATGAGTCCCCATAACATCAAACTCAGCATCTCTAAAACACAAATCTGTTCAGTGTCGTTCCTGAAACACACACACAGACACACACAGCTTTCCCTTTTTATCTCAAAGGAATCACCCACTATTCTCCTGGTTCCTTGGCCATATAAAAATATGGGAATAATATCCTTTTCCTTTTATATCCAGTCTGATAAGAATTTGTTGTGTTGACTCTCAGCCAATTAATAGTGATGTTGTGGACTAAGAATGCCTGGGTCTGTATTATTACTTAACTTATTGAACCCCCACAAACATCTCCTCAACTGGAGCCAGAGTTGTGGCTTGACTAGGCCTTGTGGTTCATATTAGGATTGCGAGATGCATCTTAGCAAAAACCATCAGGGAACTTTGAAGAAAAAGATTTACTATTCGCAGGTCCTGGAGTGTACATGGCCCACTTGAGCCCAAGACATCAAAGCAAAGGGGAGAGAGAGAGGGAGGGAATGTGGACCTGAGACTGACTAATGGGGCGCAAGGGTAGGCTGGTAGCTGCAGCTAGGATTCAGTCTCTGGCCTTGGGAACTTACATATGCAAAAAAAAGAAGAAGAAGAAGCAAGAATTAGGATGCAGGAAGGGGAAAGCAGGGTCATTCAAGCAGGTCACCCCAAGTTTTCTAAAAGGGGCCCTTGATGGGTAGGATGGCATGGTTTCTTATCTAGTTGTTTTATTAGCAGCTGTGTCACACAGATGGATGAAATGGATACCTCAGCAACCAAAAGCTTAATGTCAGGCACTTAATTAAAAAAGCTTAATGTCCTGCTGTATGGCACAGGGAACTATATCCAATCTCCCGATCCCATGATGGGAAAGAATATAAAAAGGAACATCCATATATGTACAACTGAGTCACTTGGCTGTACTGCAGAAAGTGACACAATATTATAATTTCAGTTTTTAAAATTTTTCTTTTTAAAAGCTTCAAGTCTGGCATTTACACTCAGAGGTCTGGTGACATGTTTTCTCAGGCTCCTGTCTCTGGCATCCCAGCCCACCTCAGCATCCTGCCTGTCACCATGTCCCTGGCACTTTGTAGTCCCCTGTTCTATCAAGTTCTATCAAAACCTTGTCTTTTCTCCTGATTCCCACCATGACTGCTTCCCACAATCGCTCTGTTTTCAACGCTCTCAGTTACAGATTACTGTTCAACTTTTGGGAGGGTGAATTTAAACCATAAAAATGTAAAGCTCCATGAAGAATTTGAAGCCCAAAGGGAGAAGTAATTTTCTCAAGGAAACATTCCTTCATTCTCTCCTTCCACACATGCCACCTCCTATAAAAGGGACATGCACCCACCGAGCCCTTGCGTATTCTCCACTGTCAGCCCAACCTGTTCCTGCATTTCTCTCTGCCTGAATGTCCTTATCTTCTGTGTCTGCCTGCAAAACCTGACCCCACTCCACAGGTTCCAGCGCAAATCAACTTCCTCTAGATCCTCTTTCTTAAATGTCTGATAAACACCAAACATCCTTCCTTGTGCTTCTGTGGCTTTGCAACCCTTTGACAACCCCTATTGTCTCTCTCACACAACTTAAAGCAGTGTGCAGTCAGTACTTTGTGTTGAATCGCTTTGAAGTTCAGCAACATGTGCAGACTCTATGCACTTCATTTTGTTAGGAGTTTGCTGCCACTTAGAAATGTTCCTTACTCATCGCTTAAGGGCAGTACACATTTAAAATTTGATTTGGCCTCCGCTTCTTTAGCCTCTTGCCCTGTGTTTAGTCAGCATTGCTCCTACGTCTCTTTGATATAAAAACCACCTCTATCATGTCATTCCTGTCCTTAGTACATTTCGCTTGACTACATTGCTCTCAGGACAAAAGACAAGTTCCTGAGGACCAGCATTCAAGGCTTTCTCAAGTTGGGCTCCAACCTAATTTCCTCTAACTCAGCTCAGTGTCTTCTCCCTTGGTCCCACAGTATATCATCTTGATTCTTAATTCTTAGCCTTTGTTTTTATTGTCTCCCATCCCTGGAGCACTTCCTCCTGTTATCTTGTGAATTATGCTCATATTTTGTGATCTAGCTTATTGCCCACAAAGCATTTCCTTCTTTCTTAATTTGTCCTTTTTGAGTCTATGCTTTTCCCACAGCCATATAATCCTCACTGCCAACAATAGATACACCATATTACATAGAGGGTAGATAGATAGACAGACAGACAGATGTAGGTAGGTGGATGGATGGATGATAGAAAGGAAAAAAGAAAGAAAGGAAGAGAAAGAAAGAAAAGAAAAACTGATTCACGTTATACATATATAAAGCTTAATATTGTTTAACATACATGATTTTCCTTTTTTTTTTTTTTTTTTTTTTGCTTTTTAGGGCCACACCCACAGCATATGGAAGTTCCCAGGCTAGGAGTCAAGTGGGAGCTTCAGCTGCCAGCCTATGTCACAGCCACAGCAACACTGGATCCGAGCTGCATCTGTGACCTATACCAAAGCGCAAAGCAATGACAAATCCTTAACCCACTGAGTGAGGCCAGGGATCAAACCTGGGTCTTCATGGATACTAGTCAGATTCATTTCTGCTGTGCCACAACAGGAACTCCCTAACTTACATGATTATCTTTTTACCTAAAAGATAATGTAAACTTCCCACAGGCAAGGAAGATAATTACACTTTTCTACATCCCACAAAGACACTAGTGTATCATGCTCGCTACCTCTGAGTCCCTTTGGAATAATTAAGAGTAGAAAATCTTGGTAAAGAAACGATATAATATGTCTCTATCCTAGGAATGTTTCTGTCCCTTGTTCTAGAGTCAGACTCTTTTTTAAATTTTTGTACTTTATTCCTAAGGTGAAATGTTTCACAAGAAGATACACTTAAAACATCACTAATTATTGGAAAAATGCAAATCAAAACTACAGTGAAGTACCACTGTACCTCAGAATGGACATCATCAGTAAGTCTACAAATAACAAATGCTGATGAGGGTGTGGAGAAAAAGGAACCCTCCTTCACTGTTGGTGGGAATGTAAATTGGTACAGCCACTGTGGACAACAGTATGGAGATTCCTCAGAAAGCTAAATAAAGAACTAACGTATGATCCAGCAATCCCATTCCTGGGCATCTATCTGGACAAAACTACAATTCAAAAAAATACATGTACCCGTATGTTTATAGCAGCACTGTTCACAATAGCCAAAACATGGAAACAACCTACGTGTCCATTGACAGATGAATGGATTAAGAATATGTGGTCCATATATACAATGGAATACTACTCAACCATAAAAAAGATGAAATAATGCCATTTGCAGCAACATGGATCAATAGAGAGTCTCATACTAAATGAAGTAAGCTAGAAAGAGAAAGACAAATACCATATGATATCACTTAAATGTGAAATCTAAAATATGCCACAGATGAAGCTATTGGAAGAATAGAAACAGACTCACAAACCGACGTAGAGAACAGACTTGTGGTTGCCGAGGGGAATGAGGGAAGAAGTGGGATGGACTGGGAATTTGGGGTTAGTAGATGCAAACTATTACATTTAGAATAGATAAGCAATGAGGTCCTGCTGTGTCGCACAGGGAACTGTGTCTAGTCTCTTGGGATAGAACGTGATGGGGATGATATTTAAAAAAAGAATGTTAAGTATGTGTATGACTGGGTCACTTTGCTGTACGGCAGAAATTGGCGCAACACTAAATCAATATGCTGTAATTTAAAATAATAATGGTAAGGGAAAGAAAAAAGGATGATATATTTAAAATTTAAAGAAATGTGTCTAAAGGAAAATGAAAGCTCTACAATAGCATGGTTGTGCATAGCCCCTATACAGCTTGCACTCTCAAACATCCAGATCCTTTATTTTTCTAGTTCAGCATTAAGAAGATTTCCCAGTTCATCCATTATGGGTCAGCTTCTGGAGAACAAAGTTATAATTTATCACATCAGACTGTGATTACAGAGCTTATGTTCTTTGTTGGTAATTAATACATGTTCTTTGCCCACTCTTGCTCACTAGAAAAACCATTTGGGGTCTTATTCACAAAAAAGAATGAGTAGTTCTAGAGATAATAGGATCAGAGGGAAACACTATATTCCATTTTTATACATTACTAAGAAATTGAAAGGGACATTAATTTCTTTAAAGGGCATTCCTGCCTACGTAGTTGAATATTGCCTTCTATATACTTAATTCCTCTTTTGACTGACTTCATCCTGAGCTCAATCTCACTGGAAAATCTATAAAATGATATATAAAACCTATAAAAGTAATGTCAGCATGGAACCTATTCACATTCTGTGCTAGCCAGGACTAGGCTCAGCACTTCCAGACCAGAACCCCACTCACGTGACTGAGCCTGACGCCAGCCTTCCCTGAAGTTAGCAAGAATCCAAATGCCTTAAAAGGGAAAGGGAGGATGAAAATAATTAAATCCAATTTTTTCCCCTAAAGATTTTTTTGTACATCTCTTTCTTTGTGTTCACCGTGTTGAATTGGTTTCTTTGTCCTGTTTGTTTCAGTCAAATATTAAGCAGACTTATTATACCAACTTAACCAAGTGGTATTTCTCTACACTTTGTTCTTTCATTTGTTCCTGAAGGGGCCTCTCTTCCACAGGCCAGGTTTACTGAAATTCATGATTGTTTAATACAAAGGACCAGACTCAGAGCCTTAACTAATTTTCTTCAAATTATTCAGGTCTGGACTCGTACATGTTACATAAGTTGATTCTGTGAAAGTTGCTATTAAGGAAGAGCTGAAAGGAGAAAAGTAAAGGACAACCTGGAAAATGTAACAAAAACCCAGAAAGACTTTACATATGATTAGGAATTAAGGATGTGGAAAGGAGGTAGTTAAAACAGGCATCGAATGCGAACTAATATGTTACTAATAACATCTTAATTAAAGAAATGCCATCCACTAGATGTTTAAAGTGTTTTAAATCAAAAATTGCAGACATACTCAAAAGTAGGCAGAATAACATAATCAACCCCCTGCGCTCACCACCTGCCTTTGGTAATTAGCAGCACATGGTCAACTTATTTATTTGCTGTACCATCCTTTTCCCACAAACACTGGATTATTTTTAAACAAATGCAAGAGCTCTACATTTCCTAATGACTTTAAGGGAGTTCCCTTTGTGGCTCAGTGGTTGATGAACCCGACTAGGATTCATGAGGATGCAGGTTCGATCCCTAGCCATGATCATTGGGTTGAGGATCCAGCGTTGCCTTGAGCTGTGCTGTAGGTCACAGATGGGTCTCAGATCCTGTGTTGCTGTGGCTGTGGGGTAGGCCAGTGGCTACAGCTCCGATTGGACCCCCTAGCCTGGAAACTTCCATATGCCACAGGTGTAGCCCTAAAAAAAGCAAAAAAAAAAGAAAAAAAATGACTTTAAGCTAAAAAATATTTTTAAGAGATCAGCTCTGATATTATAAAAGAATAAGAGGAATTCACCGGTGGCTCAGTGGGATAAGGATCGGGGATCTGGCTGTTGTCATTGCAGTGACTTGGGTGGCTGCTCTGGTGCAGGTTTGATCCCTGGCCTGGGCACTTCTGCGTGCCAAATAAATAAAAGAATATGAAACCAGGTTAAATGTAATTTTAATCTCAATATTATATTGAAAGACAGTATACATAAAATAACAAGCACTCACTTTAAATGCATATTCAGATGAGGGTAAACAAATGTATCTACCATGTTATTACAGCTAAATCAAGTCATAGTACATTTCCATCACCACACAAAGTTCCCATATAGCCCTTCCTAGTGGATTGACAGACACCCACCCTACCCCCACTCCAGTTCCAGGCAATCACTGTTCTGTTTTCTGAACCTTAGATTCACTTTTTTCCTAGAGTTTTATAATAATGGAATCCTACAATATGTGTTTCATGTCCGGCTTATTTTGCTCATCATATTTTTGAGGTTTGTGTATGGTATTGTGAATAGTATCAGGAATTCATCCTTTTTATTGCATTTTTAATTTCACTGTATGACAGTAGCAAGATTTACTGTCTCCATTCCATCTGATGAACATTTTTTTTTCCAGTTTGAGGCAATTATGAATGAAGTTGCTTTTGCTATGAACATTGAGGTGTAAGTTTTTGTATAGACATATATTTCTGTCCCTTTTGGGTAAGTAGCGAGGAGTAAAATTGTTCCGCTATATATTAAGCATATGTTTAGATAACAAACTGCAAAACTGTCTTCCAGTATGGTTGTGTCATTCCCCATGCCCACCAGCAGTGTATGAGTCACAGCTACTTCACTTCCTGGCCAGCGTTACATGATCAGTAGTTTTCATGTTAGCCATTTTTATGGGTGTGTGATGGCATCTAATTTTTTTGTTTTGTTTTGCTCTATTTTTTAATTTAATTTAATTTAATTTTTAAGGCTGCACCTACAGCATAGGAAGTTCCCAGGCTAGGGGTTGAATCAGAGCTGTAGCTGCCGGCCTTCACCACAGCCACAGCAATGTGGAATCTGAGCCATGTCTACAACCTATACCACAGCTCACGGCAATGCCAGTTCCTTAGCCCACTGAGCAAAGTCATGGATCGAACTCTCATTCTCGTGGTTACTAGTCAGGTTCGTTTCCACTGACCACAATGGGAACTTCTTCACTGTGGTTTTAATTTACATTTTCATAATAGCTAATATTGTTGAGCATCTTCTTCATGGGGTTACTGGACTCCTCAAACTCTGATCACCACTTCCTCAAATTCAGTGCAGCAGCCACGCTGTGCTTGATTTCCCCTTCCTCTGTCCACTTTCCAAAAAGTTTCTCTTCTCTTATTGTTTTCCCATCACAATCCTGCACTACCTATTCCAGTTCCCCAAAGTACTTGTTTCACTTATATGTTCACAGTTTTCTAGGTTTTGGCCAGTGAAGTTGGGGAGGGGCACCAGTGACATAGGTTACACTTCATCTGTATCACTCTATCATGGCTATAAGTGGAAATCCATGTTAGTTTTTGAGAAGGAATTTTCTGGATTTTTGTTTGTTTGTTTGTTTTTTAGTTTATTAAGTATCAGCCCAGAAAACTCAAGTCGTATCGTATGGGGGGAAAAAACCTTCAACTTATTACATCTAAGCTCACTCTGATATTAGGAGACTGTGACACCAAGAAGGAAAAGAAAGACATACCCCTTTGCTGAGTCTGAGGAATTCTGCAAAACAAGAATGATGGTGGAAGGAATGGAAGTGAAACAGTCTAACAGGTGCCTCCCAACTTTCTCTCTTGGAGTCTCAGCCCAGAGAATGAGAAATGTGTTAGTGAAAAGGAGGTGTACACCAAGACAGGGTGTTATTTCATATGCAACCTTCTCCCAGCATCACAGCAAGCTTAGCAGTTCAGCCTGGTCAATCAGAGAAAAACCTTGGAACTTAGGTTCTAGTGTAGCATCGATAGGATCTCCAGACAGAGAATGGAGCTGGGGTGCCATCCCATGAGTTAAGGTGTCTCTGACCTGAGGTCTACAGCTCCCAAGGCCGAATGTGCTTCACAGCCAGATCTCGAAGAAGGCTGTGTTGTCAACAGGAGGTAAGATGAGGCTGAGTTAATCAGAGATGTCTACCCAACCTTAACTGATCAAGAAATAACAGATGACATGCATGCCAATGGCAGCAGGGCTGGCAGCACCCAGATGAATGCAGAGCCCTGCCCCATAGCTCAAAGGAGACAAAGTCCTATTTGGAGATGCAGACTGTTTTTTCTCTTTCTGACATTACTGAAGCCATTACTTCTCTCCACTATGTGTGTGTGTATATATTTTTCTAAGAAAGAGTGAGAGAAGAAGGCTAATGAAAAAGCTAATTTACCCAAAAGAAATTGAACAGTACTTGATTCATATTTACTTATGCAATTCTTTATGCATGTAAACATATAAACACAATACAGGGGGAGGGGCAGGGAATAAGGTTTGTGAATTTCTAATGATATGTGAGATATATAAACATAGGAAGTTCCTTTGCTTTCTAAGAATTGTTGACCCAGAAGATAAGCAATGTAGTTTCTCTGCTTTTGTCTCACTTCTAGAGGTTAGGAGATATTTGGGGGGTGGCAAATACTAGGAATTTATGGCCTAAAACCAGGAATGAAATTAAGACTGGAGAGAGATGACTGTGCGATAAATGATGGGCACTTGTTAGCTCCCCCTTATCCTTTCATGAGGCAGCTGCAGGCGGCCAAGAATTAGCTGTTGTTTCTTCAGATGCACCTCCTTCCTGTCCAGCCAAAGACAAAATGGCTTTCCAGAGGTAGAGAAGACACTGTTGGGGCAAGGGTCATGTCTTCAAGAAGAAAATGAAGAAATGAAAGAATTCCACAGCTCAGCCAGTTTTCTTTAGCATTTTTCCCTCTAGGAGATAGAGCGGAGGGAATGTGAGGTGAAAGCTGTGGTATGGAGTGGGAAAGACTGTTGATCATAGATAGATCCATTTAAAATCACATGCCATGGTAATTATGTCAGTGAATCTTCGCTTCTGTCATTTTACCTAATTTTTCCATGGACTGTCATTATAAGAAATTGATTTTCATCATTCTGTTGAGATATATATATTTTATCTCAGCATCATACTAAGTATACCTCCTTCATGTCCTACCTCCTTCCTCTGTCATCAGAGTTAATAATGTAACCAAATAATATTGTGTATGCTGGAGATCATTGAACCATGTAAACACATATTCCAAATACATCATGTTCGTGGGTCTGTATTTGTATTGTATTCAGTGGTTATTTCAAATGAGTACAGTTGGAAAATATATTGTGATGATGGAATTAAGATTTTTTGAATGTATCCATAACTCTGCTACCCTACCACCACAATTTTCTTTATTCTGGTCCCCTGGCTAGTATTTATTCACATATATATTTTGTACCCACTCATAATCAGAACATATAATTTTATATACCTCTCTCTCCATATTGTGATTTATTACTTTAGTGGCTACTTAACATATTATGGAGTTAATATACCAACATTTTCTTAGATGTCCCCCATGAGATACACAAATAGTTTCTCTTATTCACTATTATAAAAAATGCTTGCATGAACATTTTCCTAATTGTCAATTGTCTCCTTGGGATAATTTGTGAGTGGGATTACCAGGTCAAAAATGAATGTATTTAAGTACTCTTAATATAGGTGTGGGTGAGACTGGTGATTCGGTGGGCTCTACCTATGTGTAATACCAGTAGAAATATGTGAGTTTATTGTTTTCCCAATAGTCTTATCTGTATTTTATTATTTATAATTGTGGTTAATGCAGTCCATGTTGGTTTTTTGTTTGTTTGTTTTGGTCTTTTTAGAGCCACACTCATGGCATATAGAAGTTCCCAGGCTAGGGGTCAAATCAAAGCTGCAGCTGCTAGCCTACACCACGGCCAGGGCAATGCCAAATCCTTAACCCAATGAGCAAGGCTAGGTATCGAACCCACATCCTCATGGATACTAGTCGGGTTCTCAATCTGCTGAGCCACAATGGGAACTCCCAATCTGTGTCATTTTTAAAATTTGGATCTGTTTGATTGCCATTGAGATTTTTTAATTTACATATTGCTTACTCTTTGAGAATTAGTGTGGTTTAATTAGGGAAATCACCTAAGTATCAGACAAAAAGATCCAAATCCCAACTCAGGCCACTTCATGTTGTTTAATAAGTGAATTAGCCTCTTTTAAAATAAAATTAAATTAAATTAAAATAAAATAGAAAAGGTGTTCCCATTGTGGTTTAGTAGAAACAAATCTGACCAGTACCCATGAGGATGCAGGTTCAATCCCTGGCCTCACTCAGTGGGTTAAGGATCCGGCATTGACGTGAGCTGTGGAGTAGGTTGCAGATGTGGCTGGGATCTGGTGCGGCTGTAGCGTAGGCCAGGGGCTACAGCTCCAGTTAGACCCCTAGCCTGGAAACCGTGATATGCTGAGAGTGTGGCCCTAAAAAGACAATAATAATAATAATAATAATTTCATCACTTGTGAACTAGTGACAATGATATCTTCTTCACAAGGTTGTTGAAATTATTCAATGCCTAGTGTGTTAATGCCACACAGGAAATTGTTACTTCTCACCTTCGTCTGTGTTTCCCCCATCTTACCTACCAATCCTCCTAGCCCTGACTTCTTGCATGGATTATCCATTCAAGTTCTTTTGGTACAAATTTTCATAGAAGTTGGCTTCTCATTCCAGAGTTTACAGGGGCTAATTATCAGATTTCTCTAGAGAAGCAGTCTCTATCTTGCCAGCAAGTGATGAATTATATAACAGATCACTGAGGTCAAATCTCTTGGACCCCGTGAATTTCCTAAGTATCCACACAAACAAATGGGGAATACACTCAAAATATTTTTTGCCATAAATTACACATTTTAGAATTTTGTGTCTAGTCAGTTTCTCTTTTAAATGATATGTCTAAATTTTCTTCCATTAGGTTTCTCAGAGGTATTTTTTCTTGTTTATTTGCTTCATTGTTTTGGTTTGGGGTAATGCTTTTGCTTTATCTGCTGTCTGCTGCATCCTAGCCAAGAACAAGCTTACTCCTGTGGTAACAAGTGTGATTTGTCAAGCAAATGTAACACAAAATAATTACTAGAAGTTGCATATCTGGATGATAGTGTACTTTGGACTTGGTCTCACATCTAGTGTCTGTATTCTAGGCATTATTGCTCATCTGTTGCCCGGAATTGGTTTCTATCTTAAAAGCCTTTGTAACAGAAGCTACCTTTTTAAGCAGTCACACTTCTCTAAAGCCAGAGTAATTCCTCATATGTTATAAGGTCTCAGAAAGCCTGTAACAAGCATACAGTTTCTCAGTTGGAAAAGCATGGAAAATAAAAATTCCTATCCTCTTTCACAAGGGGCTACCAAAAGATTTTTCAGCCTCTCACAATTCATGATGAGAAATTGAAATGCGTAAGCTGTATTCTAAACAGTTCCATTTCAGGAGTTTAAAAGAGAAGAAGTGGGAGGAGGGAGAAGAAGAGGAAGGAAAAAAATCTTCTACAATCTTTCCAGCCTCAGCAAGTATATTTCCCATACTCTGGGGAACGCCACAGGCTCCTTTAGAATTTTACTTCTTACATAAGCTATGTGTCATAGACAAGGTTTCTTCATTTTTGCAGGTTACTAAACCTGCTTCACCCCGTCCCATCTCCATGCTTTCCCCCCACATTTTTACATGTTACAGACAAGTGCTGGCCTCCTTTCCTCTCTGAATAAATGCATTTATTCCGACCTCAGTTCAAAGCCCGTTATCCACACACTATGCCAGCAAAGCTATTAAAGTGCTGATGAAGTCAGAGGCAAAAACCACCAGTCCTGCGAGAGACTCATTTGTAACAATTACGTCCTCAGAGGGCATTTGAGGACCGCAGCTGGATGGAGACAGAGCCACCAGTTTTTCCATGGTTGCTGGACACACACGGTCACCAGCCCTGCCTTCCATGTGCAGAGAAGGCTTTTATTAAAAATATCAAAATGCCAGAGGTGAAAACACATGGATTTAATCACCATCTTTCTACCCCATGCTCACCTTCCTGAAACTGGCAATAGGAAAGGGGATGTGACAGCCATCAGTTTGGGCCTGGAGCATAGTCAGGAAGGCACATGTCCTGAAGGAGGGCAGAGACCACAACACCCACATCACATGCACTGCACACCTGTCCCTGCGACAGTGGGGGCTGAACTAGTCAACATAAATCATTTTTCCCCCAAGTATAGAAAGTTTTTATTTTATTTTTTTAATTGAAGTATAGTTGATTTATAATGATCCCAGTGTATAGCAAAGTGATTCAGTTACGTGTGTGTGTGTATATATATATACATATATATATACAGTTATATATGTGTATGTATAATTATATGTGTGTATATACAGATATCTATATATATATACACATTGTTTTTCAGATCCTTTTCCATTATATGTTATTACAAGATATTGACTATAGTTCCCTGTGCTGTACAGTGGGTCATGTTGGTCATCCATTTTATGTATAGTAGTGTGTATCTGTCAATCCCAAACTCTCAGTTTATCCCTCTACCCACTTTCCCCTTTGGTAAACATAAGTTTGTTTTCTATGTCTGAGTCTATTTCTGTTTTGTTAAAAAAAAAAGAATGGGGAGTTCCCGTCATGGTGCAGTGGTTAACGAATCCGACTAGGAACCATGAGGTGGTGGGTTCGATCCCTGGCCTTACTCAGTGGGTTAAGGATCTGGCGTTGCCATGAGCTGTGGTGTGGGTTGCAGATGTGGCTTAGATCCCGCATTGCTGTGGCTCTGGCGGAGGCCAGCGGCTATAGCTCAGATTCGACCCCTAGCCTGGGAACTTCCACACGCCGCAGGAGCGCTTCTAGAAAAGGCAAAAAGACCAAAAAAAAAAAGAATGGAATAATGCCATTTGCAGCAAGATGGATGGACCTAGAGATCATCCTTCTAAGTGAAGTAAATCAGACATAGAAAAACAAATATCATATGATATTGCTTATATGGGTAATCCAAAATAGGATACATGAACTGATTTACAAGAATTGCATTATAGTTTTGAAGAGGCCTTTCAACCTCAGTGTTCCCACACGTGGTAGAGGTGAGATTACACTGTCCTACTTTGTTTTGTTTTGGTTTTGGTTTTGGTTTTGGTTTTTTAGGCCCACACCTGAGGCATATGGAAGTTTCCAGGCTAGGGGTCAAATCGGAGCTGCAGCTGCTAGCCTACGCCACAGCCACAGCCACACAGGGTCCAAGCCACATCCGTGACCTACACCACAGCTGACAGCAACGCTGGATACTTAACCCACTGAGCAAGGCCAGGGATCGAACCCTCATCCCCATGGTTACTAATTGGACTTGTTACCACTGAGCCACAAGAGGCACTCCTACACTCTCCTAATTTGCAGAGAGATTGTGAAGCCAGAACAAGATGATGGGTGTACAGGACTTTGGGAATAGGTTCAAATTCTGTACAGTTATTGGAGTAGGTGCTTTTGTTTGTACCGTTAGGCTGATTTACAGTCATTTATATCTGTAGAAGGATGTTCTGCAATTTCCTTTGTGCATGTTCTGTTCCCTTCACGTTATTGTAGGCCTGATGTGAGGCAGCTTTCAGAACATGCCATTCTCCCTCATAGCTTCCTGTGTTTGAACATGCTGTCTGAATAATAGCCTTCTCCCCCCACCTCGCCCCCAGCTCCCTTTGTCTGTCACTCTCCTTACTGAGCATTCAAGGCTCAGCTTAAAGACCCTCAGCTTGGTGACGCCACCTCGGACCCTGTCTGCACTGTGAGCACAATTGTTTAATTCTCAGCATTGATGTGGGTCCAGCGTAGCCTTTCCCACTTGACTGGACTTCGTGTTTTGAAGGCAAGACCAAGTCCTATTCATTTTCTCAACCCAATATCTAGTTCTATTATTCACTCAATAAATATTGATCAAAATGATGATCAAAGTGAATGTCAAATACCCTTTGCCATCATTTAACAAATTGTACTAGTCAGATGAGTGATTCTTTGCTAATTTGCTATAAAACTTGTGAAGGAAGCTTAACACTTAGCTTTCTATGTGAGATAGAAATATATGTGCCTTCTGTGCAGATTTTAAGATGGGGCGCTTACGGAGTACTCCCAATTGTTGGAAGTTTCAAACTGAGAACATGTGACCACAGGACCGTAACTACAAGATGTGACATCCCTGTGGAGAAGTATGTCGCACAAACTCACTGTTTCCCCAGTAGCTGCTGTGGATGGCTCATTCAGCAGGATGCTATCAGGTGTTGTGGCATGAAAGGACTTCTTGATGGAGTACATTTGGGAAAATGCTGGGCTAAATCTTCACATGTGAAATCTATCATTTAATTAAAGCCCCATCTCATCATTGAGTGATCCAGGTATCCTACTTCAGCTTTTTATCTTGTTTTAGATGATTTATTTACTTCTGATTTATCTGTTTGGCTTTCAGCTTTTGTGGTGAGATGGCATCTGGTTTCTTTCTACAAGGAAAGTTTAGCACACAGCACAGTCCTTGAAACATTGGATTGGTTTGATGAGCCTACCTGGAATAGGTATGTAAAACCTCCAGCATATGCTTCATCTCTTTGAGTCATATCTGTGGATGTGTATCCACTTCTGCTTTTCTTGTTGTTAACTTAGAGTGGAGTTTGTTCTGAAGAGTAAAATTCATGTGTCGAAGGTGACTATGTGTTTACAGTATGATCTACAAGACTCCTTCATTTTCTTTGTAATGTGATAAATACATATTAAGAGCATTCATTCCAGGAGAGAAGGGAAATCCCATGCTCGTATGGTTCTGAAAATAATAAGATTTAATCTACAACTCTGTGAAACTCAAGTGTGTAAAATATGATGATTCCCTGGCGTGTTTATAAGAACGGCATCTGTGGCTCAAAAGTCTAACAGGAAGATAGAAACTTCTTTTTTTTTTTTTCCAAAATTAATCCAGGCTTAGGAAAAACTGAGTACCAAATTATGAAATGACTGCACATGGGAATTAATTAATGATTCTTTGATCTCTTAGGTTGTAGGATAAGTACTCCCTTGGTGTATCATATGACATAAAAAAATACAGTATTTGACAGTTTTATTAATGAATTCTCTTGAAGGAAATATTCTGAAATTAGATTCTCATAAGATATAAGTCATGTAGCTCCTGATTTAACTCAGTTCAGACTCTTTGATGAGTGCTGTGTGTGTGGTTGTGGGTGTGGGGGGGGATGGGTGTGTTATCACTAAGGGATACTTTATTATTTGACTCATTGCTTTGTTGTATTCAACTTTTGAAATATTATTGGGAATATGGTAGGCTCGTTGAAATTCTGGTATGTATTTAGAGAAGTGTCTGATCTATATAAATTGTATTTTCAAAAGCAAGACTCTATGTAACAACTCCCCTGTCCACCCCCTCCCCTCAAAAATGTCTACTGAAAACCACATTTGGTAAGTGGCACAGACAGACTTGAGACTTAATCAGATATAAAACCTAGCTTTACTCCTTAACCTATGACCTTGAAAAAAAAATGTTATGCTTCCTTAGAAAGAGGTGGGGAGGGAGAGGATGGAAGAAGGGAAAAAAAATAAATCCACAATTACAATGCACCAAATTTACCAGGTCACCTTTCTTATTAATGAGGTATCAAGGAATTAATGGATATGTTTCTAAGAGTCTCCAGAGAATTTCATTCCTACATTCTGTGAGAGTCTGAAATCCATAATTAGAGTTTAACCTCCCTGATTTAAGGTCGAAGTTGCAACTGGTCACCTGCACATTACAGCTATCTTAGGTTTTTATTTTACAGGGGTTGGTTTTTTCCTTTTTGGGTTTTTTTTGGCCTGTACAAATTAATACACATGTGATATAAAAAAATTGCCAAATCAAAAAACTCAAGAGACTTCACATAAATCTTGGCTTTCTTTCTCTGCAAATGGCACTACAGTTAAAGTAATTGCTGGTGCCAAAATTCTAGTTGTCATACAAATTTCCTCCATCTTGGAGTTCCCTTTGTGGGTCAGTGGGTTAAGGTTCTGGTGTTGCCACTGCTTCGGCTCTGGTTACAGCTGTGGCCAGGTTCCGCCCCTGGCCTGGGAACTTCCGCATTCCTGGAACTTTTGGGTGTGCCCCACGCAAAAAAATTACTTACCTCTTCTTAACTTCTCTACATCTAACCCATCAATTTCTCCAAAGCCTTGATCCAACCTAGTGGTTCTCAACTCTCAATATGAAAAGATGATTATCTGGTTGCTCAGGTTGCACCTAGAAAATTAAGTCAACAGTACTGAGAGTGGAGCTGGGCTTCAGAATTTTAGAAAGCTCTTCAGATGATTCTGATGTGCAGCCAAGGCGAGAACCACTGCTCTACTATCTTTTTCTTAGCTATTAGATGCGTCAAATGCCACCCCCTGCCAAGTGCAGGTTAAATTCACCACTTTCTAATATTATCAGTCTTCTACCATTGTCCCTATGTCACCGCATCATTTCTATTCTAGTCCCTGTTCAATCCTATCTCCACCCAACAGCCAGAGAAACTGTTATGAATAGAAACTTGTGGGTTCAATGCCTGCGTAAACTCTTCAATAATAGTAGCAGTAATGGTAACAACTGGTGATCATTGATACCTTGGTTGAGTAAAGAACCCAAGTTCAGGTTTTATAGAACCCAAGTTCAGGTTCAAGTCATGGTGGCATTAGGTTTCAGGAACAGATGGAGGAAAGGGCACAAAGGAGGTGACTGCAGATACCAAGGAAAGTTTATTCCATTTCCACATGGGTCCTGTAGCCTAATCTGACAATACCTTCTCCTTGCCTGCTCCTCCAGGCAGTGACCCATAGGCTAAAAGTTTTACTGACTTCTCCTACAAGTTGCTGCCCAAGCAGTGTCCTGATGTCATACTGCCATCAGGAGCAAAGGGATTTAATAGTTTGGCAGTGACATTATTATAAGATTCATGTTACAGCACAGCTACCAATGTGTTTTAAATGTCACTCCTTCATAGTTGCATGATTCACCCAGCAAAATAAGTTGATACTGGTAAATTTTTAGGCGGGATAACCAAACTACGGATGTGTGTTTGACGTTGGTAGTTAGACCTGGGATCATTTCTCCTTCCTCTCAGACATAGAGTTTTTCCTTTTCAACAATGAATAACGTATATCAGGTTATTTCTTTGAGCCGAAGTGGAGGGATTTTCTTCTCATGATAACTGTATAGTGACTATGTAGACCATAGAGGTAGATACTGAAGTCTTTCCTTTTAGACTTCAGCCACCCCATAACTGGAGAGAGTGCACGTGCCATCGGAAGGGAGGAAGATAAGATATCATCAGAAAGTTTTCATTAAGGACACCCTCTGACACACTGTGATGTTATTTTATTCAGAGTTTAAAAATAAATCACTAAATACAAACTGCTTTGAAGCTGAGTAGAAACTTTGCGTCCTTGTCGGCACCCCTTGTGCGCGGCCTAATCAGCTTTAATTTCACAGTGGTGACAATTTTTTTCTTTTTGTAATAATTAATTGTTCTTTTTTTCATTTTTTAAAGTTGTATTGAAGTATCGTTGATCGATAAGGTTGTGATCATTTCTGCTGTACAACAAAGTGATTCAGTGATGCATGTACACACATCCATTCTTTTTTCAGATTCTTTTCCCATGTGGATTATCACAGACTATTGGGTAGAGTTCCCTGTGCTCTATAACGTGTCCCTGTTGGCCAGTCATTCCATATGCCTCAGTGTGCATATACCAATCCCAAACCAATATAAAACCTTTGGTGTTTCACTACTGACATTGTGAAAAGCTCAAGGAGCTGTGTTAAGACAAAAATGTGCCTCAGATGTTCAGGTAATGGAAACTAATAAAGATGTTGTAAACTCAGTTACCTAGGTATTGAATTAATGCTTCAGGCATAGCTCTCTCCTTTACCTAAGTGGGTCTGTTTACCCAAATAATTTGTCTGCGCAGAGCCATCCTACACTTAAGGAGACAGTTGATGTTTTCAGCTCTCTCTGGAGTATTTATCCTGGGGGACAAATGGAGAACAAAATACATGGAGAGGCCAGGCACACATACACTGGGCATCCTGGACCCAGTACAGGATAGTGCTTATTAATGAGATGCCTTTGTATTTCCTTTGGGGACCAGGATGGCTTGGCCTTGTGTACAATTCTTCTCTGTGGTGAATAGAGTTATAAAAAGACCACAGATTCTTTTCATGCCATTTTAGGAATTTCTTTGAAAGGATTCAAGCAGTGAAGCACATTATGTTTTAAGGTTCTGCATTAGTATAGGCAAAGCTTTTCCAATAAGATAAAGCCATTTTTCTAAATTCTTTATGTCACTGAGTGCCCAGAATCTGGACAGAGGGAAATTAAAATCTCTCTGAAATCCACCATATTGCCACCACCATATGAAATAGCTATTGAGAGGGAAACTAATAGTGTCTTAAATGAACCTTGGGTTAAACATACATCCCTTTGCATTTTCCAGTATTGTTTTTCACTTACCTTTAACTCCTTTTCAATCAGAAAAGTTCCCTAAGTTGATTAGGATTCATTTTTAAAAATCTAATATAAAAACGAGTACATTTTTATTAGAGGGAAGGCACGATACAGATGCTGAGTTGATTGTGAGGATTTGTATTACGTTATATTAATGAATCAAATGGCTCCCCAAATATACATGTTTGTCATAGGGATTTACTGTTCTATCAGACTTTTTCTTATTCCCGTCATTACTCTAGCACTTTGTGTTGACTTTTGAGAGTGAACATTTTGGAACAAAAGATATATTCTTCTAGGATCCTCCATGCTTGGACCACATCAGACCTGAGTAAATATTTGTGAGATGAATGATGAATAATTCAAATGCATTTTAATTTTAGACACAAGCAGATGAAATTATACCAAAGCTAGGAACTGATTTAGCTGCTGAACTAGATATATAAAATAATGATCAATAAAAATGGTAATTCCTCAGATCAGAGACTATGTCTGGTGTGCTCTGTTGCAAGCAGAGAGATGGGCATCATTTTTAAAGGATTTGGACAAAGTCATAGGCCAGCAAATCTAATATTTTGGTGAGCAGCTCATCCTGATTTCATTAAGGCCTGGCTGTTCACTTCCCTCTTCTCCACCAGTGTTTTCATCTTTAAATTTTTTTTCTGCCATATTAGGGGGTGTTCTAGTCTAAAGACTCCTGATTGAAGTGCCTTATCTTTAAAAACTTTGCTAAGGGCATGTGGGACATTAAGAGGTAAAATGCTACTGTGGCTCTGTAAGTAATAGTCTTTTCAGAAACAGCTGCACTTGTGAATAACTGAATAAAGTCTAATGTTGTCCAAGCAGGTTATATGCTACCCAAGTAAACCTCTAGGAAGTACTTGAGTTGTTTCTGTGCCCCCTTCTACTCATCTGTTAAATCTCTGACTTTTCTTGGCAAAGCTCAAACCCAATTAAAGTCCATATGCTTTACAGTGCTTCACATCTGCATTTTAGAAAAAGAGCAGATGACCCACATGGATGTTGGGTCTTATCAGCCAACAGTAATATAAGCCTTTCATACATAAAATTCTTTTTCTCAGCAGTTGTGAAATTTCACTTTGAAATTAGTTTTCATTCTTAGTATAACAACATACTATGTCTCAAGGAATAAGTGATTTCATATATTTAGGAGCCCTAAACTATATTCCCATATTGGAGAGAGATTTAAAGCAAATTGGTTTATTTCATCTGAATAGTAATAATATAATCAATGATAGCTGTGAAATTAGGAACTTCCCCATGTTTAACTTAGCCATCTTAATGTTCAAATATATTTTTCTTTACATTATTAATTTTTTCTTCCTTTCAACATTTCCATCCTCTACTGTTTACTTGTCTTTACTGATATGTCTTACTCTGGTTAAAAAAAAAATACTCTACATAGGTTATAACAAGAATAAAACAATAATTTTAAATGGAATAGAAAATTAAAGCGGGACAAATATAAATAAAACTGTAGATTAAGAGAGAAATAAGTATCAGTCACAATTAGGCAAATCCTAAAGACCAGCCTTTGCTGCTGTTGATCATCAGACTTTAAGTTTGCTCGGGGATAATGCAAAATTTTTGTGAGGCAGTTCTTTTGTCTGAAAAAAAAAAAAAGATTTGCCTAACATTAAAATACTCCTTCTGTAAGAAAAGAAATTAGGAGTTCCCATCATGGCTCAGTGGTTAACAAATCGACTAGGAACCATGAGGTTGCCGTTGCGGGTTCGATCCCTGGACTCGCTCAGTGGGTTGAGGATCCGGCGTTGCCGTGAGCTGTGGTATAGGTCGCAGATGCAGCTCGGATCCCGAGTTGCTGTGGCTCTGGCATAGGCCAGTGGCTACAGCTCCAATTAGGCCCCTAGCCTGGGAACCTCCATGTGCCACAGGAGCGGCCCTGGAAAAGACAAAAAAAAAAAAAAAAAAAAAAAGACACACCTGCTAGGAATGGAGAGGCAAAGAGTGCTTATGATACTTTAGGACCATTGGACTCAACTTGGAGAATCACAGTTGGAGGAATGAGGTACAGCTATGCTAAAATATGTGTGTCTATAATCAGCCCTTTTTTATTTATATTTGCAGTCATGCTTCAGCTGATGGTTGAAAGAAAATCATTGAACTCAGAATTTTATGTTTTGAGTTCCATTGGCCTTTGAACTTTGATGGGCCCAGAGGTCTTGATCTTGTTTTGTGTTCTCTACCACTGTCAACACTAAATTTTAAAGGATGTTTTTGTGAAGTCAAGTAGAAGCTATAGTTTCAAAATTGTCAAGTAGGGTTTCATAAAAGTGGGGTTAGTTTCATTGATTTAAACTCTGTAGTTTATTTCACTTGGCAGAAAATTACATGTTCGCCTGACACTGTTTTTATTTATTATATTGGCTACTACTGGACATATATATTTGTTTTAATTTTTTTCTTTCTACATTTATTTATTTTTTAAATGATTTTAATTTTTTCCATCATAGCTGGTTCACAGTGTTCTGTCAATTTGGGGAGTGTATTTTTTTAATTTTGTTACTCTTTAAGATTTTGAAAAAATAAACAAGTCAATATTTTCTTTGATTGAGACCATTGAACAAAGAGAAGTAAAGTGGTGCTTATTTTCCTAGAGAGAAACTTTTCAAATTCATGGCACAAAGTTTGTGTCATTGTCCTACTTTTCAAATCTACCCCATTTGAAATCTATCAATCATTTACAGTATGAAAATTATTGTGATTAATCCTCATAAAAGCATAGCACACAATTTAATCATTTTAAAAAGAAAAAAAAGGGGAATCATATTTTGCAAGAAACGTTCTATAAGGTAAAAGGAGTCAGGGATGTCTCCATGTGAACTCTGGCCTTAAAAGATTGAAGACCTATTTTTAATATGGAAAACAAATCAATAGAGACAGACCTATAAGAAAAGCTGTCATCAATAAAACCACTCTCTCCTCCTGGTAAATGACTTCTATACTTATGTTAACATATAGCTTATTTCCCAATACTGTAGTATAAACTACACACAGTATTAAAACAGTGGTGGCAAACAGAATCAAGTAATGAATGGCCAAAATTGCAGTTGATATTTTTCTTCTATGAGTTACCTATGACTTCGAGTATTATCTTAACTTCTGGTTGCAATACATTTATTTCTTAATTAGGAAAAAGAGATAAAGAAATTTGAGAGCCTGTCTCAAAGTTGTAAACAAACCATGATTATGGTGGTGCTGAAAGCTATCCTTCTGGGACATTTTTCCAACTAATAAAGACCATTTTAAACTAAACTAATTATCTGTACACTGCAAAGCAATTAACACAATTGAGTTTCCCCTTAGTCTGCTGGACCATCTCACATTTACAAGGCACTGCCACGGACCAGCCTCTGTGTGAGTCCCCTGACACATATCATTACTTCAGAATATCACTTAATCTTCAGAGTAGTGCTGTGAGATGGGTAATGTCATCCTCACTTTACATATAACAAAGAAAAATGTATTATAGAGAAATTATATCATGATTAATTCCTATCCACTTCCTAAGAAGGATTAAACTAGAACTGATAACTGGGATTTTTCCTTTCTTTTTAGGCTTTCGTTTTTGCCATAATTGAAGCACAGTTGATTTGCACTGTCGTGAGAACTTTCTTTTTTGAGAGAGGAGTAAAAAAATTGTTTTTATTAAGTATAGTTGATTTACAGTGCTATGTCACATTCTGCTGTACAGCATAGTGACCCAGTGATACCTGCATATGCATTGTTCTTCTCATACTGTCTTAACCCTTTTCCTCTGAATCAGTGCTTCTCAACCAGCATGATTTTGTTCCCTGGGAAACACTGGGCAGTGTTTGGATGTGGTTTTCATAACTGAGGGGGACTCGGTTTCACCACCAAGTTTCCCTGCAACTCATATAAGCTCCTCTCTTCCATGACTCCTACATATGCACCACCACTTCAGTGTCTTAATATCTCCTGGGAATTAAACAAGCGCTGCACTTGTACATGCTCCCCATTCTGCCTGGAGTTCACTGAATCCCCTTTCCTACAAAATGTGTATCGTCTTCAAGACACATGAAATCTCACTAGTTCTTTGGTGTCTTTCCCCACCCACACCCTGCTCATCTTCTCCTCAGGCATAGTTAAGTCACCATATTTTTCCTCAACCCCTACCTTCATGGTTACTCAACAATTCAGTTGTTTTGTAACTTACTGATTTCCTTGATCGTCTCTCCCTTAGGCTGAATGCCTGGAAGACAAGGACCCCCACGTTAGTCAGCATAGTATTCCTGATGGCAGTTGAGAATAGTCACTAAACAAATGCCGTATTGTGTATTGAATAAATGCTAAGTGGTCCATGAATCCCTCTTGATTTATCATTCCCTTGCAGCTAGGGAAATCATGCAGGAAATTAATTTGCCCACCATTCTGGAGCAACCAGAAAGATTAGCAGTGAATTTATTAACTTGAGCTTTAACCCTCTCATCATTCTTCAGTTGTAAAAAAAATCCAAATAGAAAAAAATGTAATGTTTTAGGAGGTGACTTGTAATACTTTAACACCTTTGAAAGATGTAGTGTCATTCAAATTCCTCTCTACTTATTAATGTAAGTTCTTAGAAAATTCTAAGATCTTATAATGATCTCTTTAAAAAAAAGGCTACCATTTAGGGTGGAATGTTGTCCATTCATTCAACAGATTTGTATTAATTACCTGATATAGGCTGGGTTACCTGGAACGTTATTTTTTTACTAAAACTATTTTAATTACTATAGTAATTTTTGGTGAAATTAGTGAGATGTGTCTTCTAATACCAATAATAATTAATTGATTCACTTTTGCTAAGAACTGATCTATACATTTTATGTATGATTTATGACTTTATTTTTTATTATGATTTTTATTTTTTCCATTATAGTTGATTTACAGTGTTCTGTCAATTTCTACTGTATAACAAAGTGACCTAGTCATACATATATACACACAGTCTTTTTCTCACATTATTCTCCATCATGTTCCATTACAAGTTACTAGACATAGTTCCCTGTGCTATACAGTAGGATCTCATTGCTCACCTACTCCAAATGCCATATTTTGCATCTATTAACCACAGAGTCCCAGTCCATTCCATTCCTTCCCCCTTCCCCTTGGCAACCACAAGTCTATTCTCTAAGTCCATGAGTTTCTTTTCTGTGGAAAGGTTCATTTGTGCTGTATATTATATTTCAGATATAAGTGATATCATATGGTATTTGTCTCAAGTGGCATTATTTTTTTATTTTTATGGCTGAGTAGTATTCTATTGTGTATATGTACCACATCTTCTTAATCCATTCATCTGTTGGTGGACATTTAGGTTGTTTCCATGTCCCTGGCTACTGTGAATAGTGCTGCAGTGAACATACGGGTGCATGTGTCTTTTTCAATGAAAGTTTTGTCTGGATATATGCCCAAGAGTTGGATTGCTGGGTTGTGTGATTGTTCTATGTATAGTTTTCTGAGGTACCACCATACTGTTTTCTATAGTGGTTGTACCAACTTACAATCCCACCAAAAGTGCAGGAGGGTTCCCTTTCCTCGACAACCTCTCCAGCATTTGTTATTTGTGGACTTATTAATGATGGCCATTCTGGCAGGTGCCAGGCGATTGTTGTTGTGATTTGTATTTCTCTAATAGTTAGTGATGTTGAGCATTTTTTCATGTGCTTGTTGGCCATCTGTATATCTTCTTCAGAGAAATGTCTATTCAGGTCTTTGGCCCATTTTTCAGTTAGGTTGTTGGATTTTTTGCTGTTGAGTTGTATAGGTTGTTTGTATGTTTTAGAGATTAAGCCCTTGTCAGTTGCATCCCTTGAAACTATTCTCTCCCATTCTGTAGATTGTCTTTTTGGTTTTTTTATGATTTCCTTTGCTGTGCAAATGCTTGTCAGTTTGATTAGTTCCCATTGGTTTATTTTAGCTTTTATTTCTGTCACCTTGGGGGACTGACTTAAGAAAACATTTGCGTGGTTTATGTCAGAGAATGTTTTGCCTATGTTCTCTTCTAGGAGTTTGATGGTGTCTTGCCTTATGTTTAAGTCTTTAAGCCATTTTGAGTTTATTTTTGGGCATGGTATGAGAGTGTGTTCCAGTTTCATTGATTTACATGCTGCTGTCCAGTTTTCCCAGCACCATTTGCTGAAGGGACTGTCTTTTTCCCATTTTATATTCTTGCCTCCTTTGTTGAAGGTGAATTGACCATAGGTGTCTGGGTTTATTTCTGGGTTCTCTGTTCTGGTCCCTTGGTCTGCATGTCTGTTTTGATACCACTACCATACTGTCTTGATTACTGTAGCTTTGTAATATTGCCTGAAGTCTGGGAGAGTTATGACTCCTGCTTGGTTTTTGTTCCTCAGGACTGCATTGGCAATTCTGGGCCTTTAATGGTTCCATATAAATTTTTGGATTGTTTTTTCTAGTTCTGTGAAAAATGTCATGGGTAATTTGATAGGAATTGCATTGAATCTGTAGATTGCTTTGGGTAGTATGGCCATTTTAATGATACTAATTTTTCCAACCCAGGAACATGGAATATTTTTCCATTTCTTTGAATCCTCTTTAATTTCCTTGATTAATGTTTTATAGTTCTCAGCATATACTCTTTTACCTCCTTTCATTTTTTTATTGGAGCATTTTTTATTTAAAATGTGTTTGAGATGTATAGCAGAGTGATTCAGTTATGCATATGCATATATCCATTCTTTTTCAGATTCCTGTAACGATAGGTTATTACAGAATGTTGAGTAGAGTTCCCTGTGCATAGAGTAGGTCCTTGTTGATCATGTTTGTTTTTTGTTTTTTGTCTTTTTGCCATTTCTTGGGCCACTCCCACGGCATATAGAGATTCCCAGGCTAGGGGTCGAATCAGAGCTGTAGCCGCTGGCCTACACCAGAGCCACAGCAACACGGGATCCGAGCCATGTCTGCGACCTACACCACAGCTCACAGCAACGCTGGATCCTTAACTCACTGAGCAAGGCCAGGGATCAAACCCACAACCTCATGGTTCCTGGTTGGATTTGTTAACCACTGAGCCATGAGAGGAACTCCAATCATGTATTTTATATGAAGTATTGGGTATATATTAATCCCAAACTCCTAATTTATCCCCCATCCCCACCTTTCCTCTTTGGTAAGCTTGTTTTCAAAGTTTGTGAGTCTGTTTCTGTTTTGTAAGTTCGCTGTCCTAGAACAATAATATCATGTAATACTATAACAGCATCATCTTCGTGAGTAAATTAGATCATATCGATACGTAGATATACTTAAAAAAAATCAGGTCACCAAATCCATGATTTTCTTTTCTGTGGAAAGATTTATTTGTGCCGTATGTTAGATTCCAGATATAAGTGATATCATATGGTATTTGTCTCTCTCTTTCTGACTCACTTCACTCAGTATGATAATTTCTGGTTCCATAAAGAAAATCATGGACTTGGAGAATAGACTTGTGATTGCCAAGGGGGAGGGGGAGGGAATGGGATGGATTGGGAGTTTGGGGGTAACAGATGCAGACTATTGCCTTTGGAATGGATTAGCAATGAGATCCTGCTGGGTAGCACCGGAAACTGTTTCTAGTCACTTATGATAGAGCATGATAATGTGAGAAAAGAGAATGTATACATAGATGTGTAACTGGGTCACCATGGTGTACAGTAGAAAAAAAATAATGTATTGGGGAAATAAAAAATAAATTTTTTAATTAAAAAAATAAATTATTATTTAGAGCAAAAAAAATCAGTTCACTGCATAAAGCTGTTCTAATTTTCAAACTCTTAAATACAGAACAAAAAAACAAATTTGTGGTCTTCAAAGCTCACATTTATAAAAACCTGCCTTTGCTAATGTGTGATCTGTTTTAACCAGGTACATTCAAGAAATATATTCATTAGAGTATACAACTGTATTCTTACCACCATCAAATACCATTGTTATTAGTACATCATACTTACTGGATGTTTTCACATTTCTACATAAAACTGCTGTAAAAGTAGTTACCCATCTGAAAAAATAATTGGAGAGTTTTTATACCTTATTTTAATTTTTAAAATTTTTTCATTGATCTATTTGCAGAAGGGTCTAATATACATGTTTTAGTAGTAGTAGTATATATAATTAGCATACAAGTGCATGTGCATGTGTGTTTCCCATTAATTAAACACATTGTTTTGGATTTTCCCCAAAATATTTTCCCATGATGATTTTCAACAAAGATTTAATTACCTTTTTATAAACTTTATTGAACTTTATTTAATTACCTTTTTATAAACTTTATTGAACTTCATTATCAGTACAATATTTAATATGGGTGCTATTTTAATGTTAAGATTATTCAAGTCTACTAAGCACATTGTGCACATTCATTTGTACACCTGCTCATCTTCCTTTAAGATGCTTGGTATTTCATGTTGGTGTGCCTATGGCTTAACAGCACTTTCATGTAGTAAGTAGTATGGTTAGTGGATATCAGCATCAGCTTTGCACCCAGCAGCTCTGGATTCAAGTCCTGGATTGAAAGCTCCTAATTGTTTCCTGTCTCTGGACATATCTTAGCCTCTGCTCTCTCATTCATCTGTGGAAAGGGTAATCAAACCCACTTTATGGACATACTGTTGAAAGGATTCAGTGAGATGAGGTACATAAAGGGCTTTCCTGGCATGGTAACTGTGCAGAGAATAGCAATTCTTCAATTTAGGCCTCACTGAGACCCTTAATGGTTCAATTCTATGGCAAAGGGAGGGACAGAGGGGAAAGTGCTGTCCCCAGAGATTGTGAGATGTCTAACCCCAGGTCACACAGCTTAGGTGTGCCAGAGGGAGGCTTCCTCCTCCAGGCCAATGCTGGCCTGACTCATGTTTGCATCCTCTATGTTCTGACAGAGTAAACATTCCAGAAACAAGGAGTAAATGCATTTAAAGAAAATCTTGACAATTTAGTGAATGTTAGGAATTCCTGTGGTGAATTAAAGTCATGGATGAGCACATTGAGAGTGAGACACTAGCATAGCAGAAAATAGTCTTTTTGCTGAGGCTGTGTTTCACACCCTGTGGTGGGCAAGAATATTATATTGCTTGTTTTTATGTTGCCAGTGCTTAAGAAAGTGCCTTGTAAAGACACTGAGTTCATGTTTGTTTAATAACTGAATAAGTAAATGGATGAGCTTAAAAAACTGAGAGTTAAGTTTTAATTAAAATATTTTAATTGTAAAAAAGATGCTTTATTATTATCTTGCCACTAACATTTTGGAAAGAGTGTATGCCTTTGAGTAAGTTGTTATCTTAGAATCTGCCTAATTGCGTTCTTTTGTACATTCAGTATAAAATTCCTGTTACTCTAAGTCTTCTCTAAATTCTTTCTTTTTTGTTTACAAACAACTGGGCTTTGCTTTTTCAGTATTTAAAAAACATTAATCCTTTTCTTAAGACTCTTTTATTGAAATAATATAAATATACTTGCATGGACTAAATTAATAGAAAGTCGAGACTTGCAGATTTTTGTTTGTTTTATAACTCACATTCAGGTAGCAAAGTATTGATAGTGGTGTTTTGAGGAATCTATGTTACAGAGTGAAAAAAAAATGATACTCAATGAGTAAACAACTTTCAATACCCAGATACTTCTAAAGTCCTTTAAATCGTGTTGTGTCCTTAGGACAGTTAATCATGCACTGAAATCTTATTTACTCTCTTATTTTTGATAGTCAAATAAAAGACTACATCACTTTGGTCTCAGTATTATTATAAATTCACTATTGATTAAGTCACAATTAAAGATTTAGCTCAAAGAATAAGAGTTGAAGATATGCTTAAAAGATGCTATTTTATATATATTTATATATCATATAATATATATATATATATATATGTATAGCTGCTATATTTGTTTTAGAATCATGTGAACCTCACCAGTTCTCTCCATGGGCAGTTTTCAGTAGCAATTAGACTGAAAATGTGATTTGTTTGACTGTCACTAATTTGTTTTGCTGAAAAAGACAGAATGAGATATTCTCAGTTGTTTGTTTGTTTGTTTGTTTTCCAAGGGAGGGTTCTGTGTTGAAGTGTCACAAATTTTAGTTGCAGGAGGAATGATGAGTAATAAAATATTAATGGAAGCAATTGTTGCTTTGGCTTTGAGCACTTCCCTTGTGCACAGAAGAGATTTACATTCAATCTTAGGTTAAGTAAACATTCGCATGGAACTGATAAGAACATGAATAAAAAATGTACATCTCTCTGATTAGAGTGTTTTTTAATGAGTGAAAAAAAATGTAAAATAGCAGGGCTCATGAATTAGATATTTGAAAATGCTGCATTTTGAAAAATGTAAACTTGCTCCCCAAATATAGGAAAGTGTTTTTATATTTGGAATTTCCTGTATTTCATCAACCTTGGATTGGACTATGTCTTCAAAAAGAGTATGCTTCCTCCTTCTGGGATATTTATTGACTAAGTACTCTGTGCCAGACATTCTTTTAGGCATTGAGGCTATGACAGCAAATAAAACAGAAAAGGCTGTACCTTCATAGAGGTTATATCCTAGTAAGGGCCAGAAAGAAGCCACATGTGTAAATATACAGTGTCAAGAGAAATCAGTCTTTTTAAATATATTAGGGCAACAGAGAATCATGTCAATAAAGGGGGTGGGCAGTGTTCAAGAAAGCACTTTTTAGTAAGGTTACATTGGAAGAGAGACCAAAAGAAGCCCATGCAAAGGAGCCAACATCAACAGAGGTGCTAAGGTGGGAAGTTGGAGGAGATAAAGTAGGACCCATTGAGCCTAGAATACAGAGCAGGAAAATGGTAAGAAAGTGGAATCAAGTCAGAGGTTGGTGGAGGAGGAGCAGATCATACAAGCCAAGTAGACCATTGTAAGGACCCTAAATTCTGACCTGGGAAGCCATTGGAAGATTTTGAGCCATAAGGGAGGAAAATTTTTCTTCTACCCTTCTTTTCTTCTTCTAGCTTGACTAGTAGTTCAATTGACATAAGACAGATTAAGCAGAGAAAATTAAATTTTGTGTATAGAAATCTCACATAGACATGAGAGGCTCTTAGGCAGTCAGGCAACTGAGGCTTATATGGCATCCTGAGCTAAAGAGAAGAGCGGGGGTGGGGGTGCGGTTCTGGGGCTTCAAAGGGAAGGAAGACAATTTGCAAGAAGGTGGGACAAGCATGTTTGGTAAGCAAATGTTTGCCATGCCCAGGCAGAGACAAAGAGACAGAGAGGGCACTCTGAACAAACAGGCCCTGCCAGGCTCTCCCAGCTTCCCACGCCCTTTATAGTTTTTGTGGGTGATGGTTCTTCTCCTGGACCAGGTCTTCTGTTTTAATCCTTTTAGACATTTAAGGGGGAGGTAAAAAGCTCTTCCTGAGTCTTTTGGGCCTTGATTGTCTTCAGCTCAAAATATTGCATGTGCCAAAGTGGCACATTCTGGGGTATCCTGCCCTGAATCCCATCAGAGCAATGGAGTGATCTAATCTGAAGATTTTTTAGAAGAATCATTCTGACTTTTCTGGGAAAAAGAATAGATAGGGAAAAGATTGCCTTCCATCGACAACGTGTGAGAGTGTGAGGAGCAGAAGGGAACATTTCCCTTTCTTACATAGCCTTACCCAGCTGCAGGGAGGAAGCTGTGTGACCAGCTAGCTGTCTGAGGGATTCATGATTCCAAGAGAAGAGAGCATGGATATAGGTGTGTAAAGAACAGTTTTAGTATCATTCCTAAAAGTGGGACCTGGGGTAAGAGGGACAAGTTAGTGGAGGGAGCTCATGAGTTAGGATTAGAACATCAAGAATCTGAGGTGCTAAGATGAATGTGGAATGTTGTGGGGGAACTTACAGAAGGTCTGGACTTCAGAAGTTTTCTGGTTGGAGAAGATTTGGTGGCATTCCATATTATCATATGGCAATGTAAGGCCTGGAAGTGAGAGCATGTAAAGTGAGAAGAGACAAGAACCCTACTGTTGCTTCTGTGCTCATATGGTCCTAAAATTACAGAAAGGGAGTGGCAGAGTTGCTAGGTAGACCTCTGTTTTTCTTCAAAGTCTGTACATTTCCTTTTGCCGTAACACTCAGCATCCCATGGATTCACATTTTATTTTGTTTCTCCAACTTAATGTGAAAGCCAGTTTTTGGAGATATTGTACTTGAAATTCCTAAATTGATCCTAGCTTGGCAACAATAATCAGCAAAAGAAAGGGCTACATTAACATAAATTGAGCAGATTTCATGCAAAAGTACTTTCTCATCTTACACACACACATTTAAAAATAGGACTGTGTTTCTCAAAAATTACCCTTTTATGGAAATTCACAATAAATATTTTTTGTCTGTTTTGAAAAAGGACCATTGTTGAAAAGAGTGGCATGTATTTTGTTAGTATTCCTAAAAATTCAAAATGTTTGTGTGATACGTAGTGTAGTGTGTGACGTGAAACTTTTAAATATATATTTAATTTGTGTGTTCATAACAAAATACCTAAATAGATATAAATCCAAGTGAAAGAAATCCAAGAAGAGTTGATGAGAAACTACAGAGTGTCTGAAGTTGAAGTAGTTATGATGCTTGAACCACAGCTGAGAGCAGCTGAAAAAGCAGAAACCTTTGGTTAGCAAATGGGATGGTCTTTAGGTCTCTAGGCGGGACCAAAAGAGCTAACAATCCAGCATTGCTCAGGAAAAGTTGTCAGACTCAGTTGGTGGTTATCAAAGACTGAGCCCTTGGTGCTGGCTAGAGGAAGCCACTCTTAGGGTAGGAGAATCCAGGAGGAAGTCTCATTCAGGTAAGAAATCATCCAAGGTCACAGAGCTGGGCAGAGGGGGTCGAAGGGCTGACTCTGGATTTCCAGGAAGCAGTTGGATTTCATTTTAAACTTGTAGGAGCCCATCTGCTTGTAAAGAGAGGCATCGGTAAGTATGATTAAGGACTTTCAAGGGTTTTGATGAGAGTGATTCTTTAAAATATTATGATTTGTGTTTGCTTTGAGAATTTTTCTTTCCTGAATATGTTGTTCGAATGTTTCTGGAGTCTTACTCAAAAAAGAAAAAGAAAATATTTTAAAGGTCAGAGGCTACAAGCTTTTCATCATTTAGCCAAGAGACATGGATAATATAGTCCATGTATTCAGTTTAATTTGAATAAAATGTCAGCTTGAGGGAGTAACTACTAAGCAATTATGTGAAGATAGATTAGCGTGACATTAAGCTGTGTCCCTCATGTCTACCTGGGGAGCTCATCATATAGTGATTCATACATTTTAAGTTTGCAGTATTGTTCCTATGGAGAAAATAGTCATAATTTCAAATTAACTCTAAATGTTTTATGCCGTATTAACCTTTTCTGTTCCATCATGAGGATGTCTTCTAACTTGGAGGTACATGTAGGTAGTGGAAGAATTGTCTCTCTCCATATTTTGATGAGAAATAGAATGTCCACTCTTAGACTCAGGGCTTACAGCCCCCTCAGACAGACCATTTGAGGATTTTCCCTCAAGACCAAGTGTCGGGAAGGATCAGTTGTGAAGTAATGAAATCAAAGAGTATTTATTTTATGTTTTGACAAGGCTCCTGAGGCAAGAGACCCCAGGGGACCCAGCTATCTCCAAATGAATTCAAAGCTTCAAATGTCACCAGTATCTTCTGTCAGTATCCTCCAGGCTAATTCCTTGGACTCTGTTTCTGTTTCTTTCTCTTGAAGCTGAAAGGTGACCACCTTGTAGGCATCTTGAGCAAAACACTTAATATCTTCCAGATAAATGTTCGGAGGCTGGAATCGGTCAAGCAAAGGAAAAAATTGGTGCATTTTTTTAAGAAATTGGCTTTATTAATGATGGTGCCATTCATCACCCAGAGGAATTCTGCATATACATGGGCCACACAGTTCTATGGAAAGCAGTGTATCTGTGGAGTTTAAGAGAATTAAGTCTTTGAGAATCAGCACTCTGGGACTTAAACTCTAGTTAGAAATGTTTTATATGTCAAAAATAATTGAAGACGAGGTTAGTTACAGTTTTGAAAGATAGACTTTCCTGGAATAAGAAATAGCAGCTGAGCTGAAGTAAGGATCTGTTGTGCCTCTTCGTTTTGAAAATTTGCCAGCAATTTTCAAAAATAGTAGGGTACTCCTGCTGTTATGCTCAACACTGATGAGACCCTAAAGCGTATATTGGTTCCATAACTCAGGAGGAGCATGGAGAGTTTGAAGAGGGTTTGAAGGATAATCACAAAGATGAGTAACAGAATGAAAGGCAGGAAAAGTTAGGAAAACAGAAGACCTCGTCAAGGACTTCAGCAGTCTCTAACCACTCGAGTAGCTCCTGGAGAGAAGATGGTGTTCATGTTTGCTCTCTTCCCGTGGCACAAAACAGAGAGGAATCCCAGGCAGGAGGGCTTTCCGCTGAAGGAAGAAAACAATTCCTTGACAGTGAAACTGGAGTACCAGGAGTGAGATTGTACATTTGAATCGTTCAAAGAATTAGGGTGAGGAGAAGATATATTTTCATCTATTTTGGCTTCAGTACATTCTGACCCAGATTGACTCCTTAGTCTTTTATAACCACTTCTATGAATTTATTCATGAGCTTTGGAGAAATACATCTAAGGGCATTTAGGAGCAGGAAATCCAATCATCAGATCGCGCTCCACGTTTGTGCTCTTTCTCTGCGTTCACACACATCTCTGTTTCCTCCATATTTTCTTTACGTGGCTTTGTAAGAAAGGGGTTATGATTGCTGCCCTTGGCACTCTACAGAATCACGGCCACATAGTTTGAAACAGACTCTCTCTCCACCTCCTTTTTGTTCACAAGGCTACACTACAATATTTGACTTTTCAGAATGCTTTGGATTGAATTGTCTGCCTTCAAGTTCCTATGTTGAAGCTCTAGCCCACCAATGCAATTTTATTTGGATACAGGGCTTTTGGGAGGTAATAAAGGTTAAGGACAGGTTCTGGTTGTGCAGGATTGGTGGCCTCTATCCCCACACCAGGAGTCAAATCCACTGGAACCTTCTTCTTGGACTTCCTGGCCTGCAGAACTGTGAGAAATAAATGTCTATATTTTTGAGCCAACCAGTCTGTAGCATTTGGTTATGGCAGCCTTGAGTGTGCTAATATACAGGTGAAAGTTTACTACTTGACTGTCATAATTTCACTTGTCTCAAATTGGTTCTAATCAGAAGAAACCTTAGAAGTTCTTTTTGTCATAATTATCTCCATAGAGGTGAGAGGTGAGGAATCTCAATGTAGAGGGATTAGATGAGGAGGTGAGAGCAGCTTGAAGCAGGTTTACCTTTGACCGTTTCTCACTAGAGCACAAACAGGCTTGGGTCACGCCATACATGAAAGGTACAGAAAATATCTTTCATTGTTAAATGGGACCCATTTAATGCTTTGATGATATTAGATTAGGAGATAAATGTACAGAATTACCTTTGACTTCATGCCTGGTGGAGTTCATTTTTCTAGTATGAATACAAAATGGCTTAACTTCTGACTGATATAAAGAAGGCCGTATTTCAGAACAATGATTTTCAGTGCCTTTTCACATAGCAATAGTTTATATTATATACTGTGTATTGGGATGCTATGGGCTTTATGTTATTTGTGTGATTTGCACAAGTAGTGTGGTTTTCAAAGCTTAAGACAAAAGTCAACATTCAGAAATGTAAAATATAATTAGAGAAGAGTCACATATGAAAAACAATTGAAGACTAAGTGATCTGATGCCTGCCCCCACTGCGACAGGACTTTAGCTAAGGAAGGCTTCAGTTAGGAATGGAACTTGAACGTGGCTGTGTTTTCTCTTAAGATACCATTACCATTTACGTTTTCACTGAACAAAAACTGTTTTGTTCTTACATTCATGTATTCATGTAGATGATAACAGTTGCTTTGGAAGGAAGGAATGAAGGCCCCAAATGAAAGACTGAAACAAGTAATAGATGTTAATCTAAGAACTGCCTCACAGACTCGTGATTTGCTACAGAAGCTTGTAACTGAATGCATAAACCTCATAATGATACCAGTTGGATTCAGTATGACTTGGCAAACGTAGAGAATCCTCGGACCTAGAATTTCTTGAGCCATAGAAATTTCTAAGGATCTTGCATTTATTAATGTCTCTCTTCCTCATAGCAGTCCTCCTTTGTGGTAGGTAGGCACTGGGATCATTGTGCCCGTTTTTCAGATGAGGAAGTTAAGGCTGTAGGATATTGTCTGTGCAAGTCTCAGGGATAGGAGCTGAACCTCCTCTGGTCTTGACTGCTTTTCACCAGCTCTAGTTTCTGTGTAGTCCACACTACCCTCACTCTCAAGCTTCTCTGCCTCTCAAAGATGTTTTATTTATTTAAAAAATTAGGTCAACATGTAACCAAAAACTTATGGTCACAATGAAGACAAAGATATTAAGTCACATAGTACAGGCAAGATCTTCTGGTTCATTTTTCCCCAGAGAACATGGGAGCTCCCCTGGGTCAGAAAGAACAAGATACAAATCATGTGTCACAGGTAATAGGGACTTTGTGTTCTCACAGGGTGGCCTTGTGCAAATGAACAGTCCAAGTTCTGAATCTTTAAAACAAGGTTAGATGTTCCCAGAAATAAGAAAAGGTCCCTGGCATTATTGGGTGAAGTGCTGATATAATGTAAATTTGCTCTTGCATGATGGTAAATTAACTTTTCTTTTTCTGATTGGTATTAGAACAGTAGAGCTTTCCCTCCCTCTGTTTTAAAAATATTTTAAATCATTTTTACCTCGAGACTTTGCTTTAAAAAAAATCCATGGAATGAAAATGTTCCATACTCTTGAACATTGATGAATGTATAAAGATGGAATTGAAGGAAAATTCTGAGTCCTCAATTGTCTTTTTTAACATAAATTTAAAATCCTAAAATTCTCTCACTAATCTTGATCTGCAACTTCAGTGTAAAAAAAGTATCCTTAATTTTATTAATAATATACAGCTGATTTTAATAAAAACTTTTATTTTCATCAGACTTTATTTACCTTTCAGAAATGCATGTTTATTTTTCATTGACTTCTATGCCTCAGGCAAAAAACAACAAACAAACAAACAAAAGCCGATTCCTTTCAGATAATGATACCTGCTCTGTGGCTTATATGAAAATCTCAAATCAAAAATAGAAATGCTATGTCTATTGTAACCCTAAAGTACTATTAAAATGCAAACTCTTTTACGTTCTCACTTTATAGAAGTTGAAAGTTGTTAAAAGATTGGATGTTAAATTTTACCACCACAAAAAAGAAAGTTAATTATTTATGGGAATGGAAGTGTTAACTAACCATGTTGTGGTCATCATTTTGCCATAATCATCGTATTATACACCTTAAACTTATATAGTTATATGTCCGTAATATCTCAATAAATATGGAAGTTTTAAATAAAAAGGAATAAACAACAAAAAAGACATTACAAGAAATAGTATGAAATTATGAGTAGAAAATTATCTATGGCTAGAATATTCACTAAGATAGCCACTTACCACATGTGGCTATTCAGCACTTAAAATGTGCCGCTGTTATCAAACACAAGTTCATGTGCCCAACACACATTGAGGCCAAATAAACTGAAATGTTGGAGTTTGGAGCAGAGAAAGGTTAAATGCAGGGCATGTAAGGAGAGGGCGGCTGTTGTCCAAAAACCCTGAACTCCTTGAAGGGTTTCAGAAAAGCAATTTTAAAGGCAAGGTGAGGGAGCGACATGGTTAGTTGCTGAAAACTTCTTAGTGGCAGAATCCTTTATTCTTGTATCTGTCCACAGAGGGCAGGTCATGATGTTCCTGTAAACCTCCAACAAGACAAATGTTATTCTCTTTTCTGCAACTTTTCATCTCTATGTGAATGGGAAAGTGTTATACCTTTAACGGTCAGAGCCTTGAGAGTAAGCTCTCCTCTATATTTCAGGTTCTAGGCAACATTTCTTTCCAAAAAAGTGCAGAGCCAGCATGACTAAGTGCAGGCAACAAAGCACAGAGGTTAAAGTCAAAGAAACAGACCTAATATGGATCTAATAAGTTCTTCCCTACTATACTGCATTTGTGAAGTTAATCATGTTATGAGGACTTACTATGAAAAAAATGTAAAATATCACATTTGTAATTTTTATTTGATTACATGTTGAAACTGTAGTATTTTGGATATATAGGGTTAAATAAAACATGTTACTAAATTTTGTTAAAATGCAAGCTCTCATTAGGGCAGCAGTGTAGTTGTCTTGGTTGAAGCATAAGTATTTGTGTCCTCCTTCGGCAGTTTGTCCCTTACCTGTCATTTTAACCAGCCTAATGACTTAGGATGCAATCCTTAACCTCTCTGAGTTTCAGGTTCTTCATCTTTAAAATGAGAATTATGAAAACATTCCCTTTCCTGGGGAAAGTGAAGTTTAAACAAGAAAATGCATGTAAAATATTTATAAAAGAGCTTGGTAGGAGTTGATATCTTTAAAGGGGCCATACTACACAAAGCAACCTACAGAGTTAATGTGATCCTTATCCATTTGCCGATGACATTTTTCACAGAACCAGAATAAATAATCCAAAAATATATATGAAACCATAAAAGAACCATAATTACCAAAGCAATTCTGGGGCGGGGGGCGGGAAGCAAGGCAGGAGACATAACTCCAAGACTTCAGAAAATATCACAAAGCTACACTTATTAAGACAGTGTGGTACTGGTACAGAAACAAACATACAGACTAATGCAACAGAATAGAGAGCCGAGAAATAAACCCAGACACCTATGGTCAATTAATCTTCGATAAAGGAGGCAAGAAGATAAAATGGGAAAAAAGATAGTCTCTTCAGCAAGTGGTGCTGGCAAAACCAGATAGCTGCATGTAAATCAGTGAAACTAGAACACGCTATTATACCATGCACAAAATAAACTCAAGATGGCTGGTTTTAACAAGGACTTAGAATTATTGCAGCATGCCAAAGACTAAATACCTAAAGCACATGTTCTTGCTTAGGGTATAGTCACACCAATTTCACTGTCACCTCCATAGTATTTAGCTGCCTATGGGGATGTTTCCATAGCTGGTTTATAGAGTTGTCCACACAGACAGATGGAGCAGGGTCAGGAGGTATACATATAAACCGCTTTCCAATCCTCTCTTGAGAAAAATAAAATAGGAAAAGGAAAGATTACTAAATTCTCAAAATCGGAATTCCCATCATGGCTCAGCAGAAACGAATCTAGCTAGCATCCATGAGGACACAGGTTCAATCCCTGGCCTCGCTCAGTGGGTTAAGGATCCAGTGTTGCTGTGAGCTGTGGTGTAGGTTGCAGACACCACTCTGATCTGGCATTGCTATGACTTTGGCATAGGCCAGTGGCTATAGCTCCAATTGGACCCCTAGCCAGGGAACTTCCATATGCTGTGAGTACAGCCCTAAAAAGACAAGAAATATATAAAAATAAAGATAAATAAATTCCCAAAATCATTCCCTTCATACTTGTATCTAAAACCATTGTCCTGGAGGATGGTGAGTGAGAACTGGGAATATTAAAAAAAATGAGAAAGAGGGAGTTCCCGATGTGGCTCAGTGGTTAACGAATCCGACTAGGAACCGTGAGGTTGCAGGTTCGATCCCTGGCCTTGCTCAGTGGGTTAAGGATCCGGCGTTGCCATGAGCTGTGGTACAGGTTGCAGATGTGGCTCGGATCCCGTGATGCTGTGGCTCTGGTGTAGGCCAGCGGCTACAGCTCTGATTAGACCCCTAGCCTGGGAACCTCCATATACCATGGGTGTGGCCCTGGAAAAAAAAAAAAAGACAAAAATACAAAGAAAAAAAAAAAAAAAAACCAAGAAAGAAGGAAATTTGACATCCCTGGCTTTATGCAGACAGAACTAGAGAACTATTCATCACAGGGGCAATTTTTTAAAAAAGATTCTAAAAAGAAATGACATACCAAGTTTGTCAAATTCATTTTCTAAAAACGGGCATTAAGAGGTAATTATTATTTTGTAGTACTATGCACTATGACAGCTATTATGAATGCTACAACATCTGCTCTTGACATTACTACATAATTAAGAATAGATTATTTCAAATCTTGAGAAATCATTCTCTTATTTCCTCCTTTAAAGGTCATTATTCGTAAGTCATTAATCTGATACATTACAGTGCTTGAATAGCATATATGAAAATAGCTTAAAAGTTTAAAGCAGATTTATTCTTTACATGCTGCAGTAATTTGATTTACAGTTGTGCACCCCTCAAAAGATAGAATCATGCCTGACCTGATCTTCTAGAATTCTAGTCAGTCAGTACTTCATTGTCAAAGAGTGAAGTGAATTAATTGTATTTTATGGGGAAATAAATTACACATTGTGATGAGGCCATTAAATTGTTCAGTAGATAAGATTTAAATCACAATAAACATAACATCTTTCCAGTCAAGTGTGTGCACATTTGGCAAAAGTTAATTCTTCCAAATTTTGGGGGAAAAAAAAAGGTTAATTACCTAAACACATATACTTGCTTAGGGAAGAGCCACACTGATTCTCCCTTTGCCCTTGTGGTATTCAGCCCCTGAATTATTACAGAAACAGTAAGTTCAATAAACAGTTACAAAGGGTGGACCGTGTGTCTTATGGGCTGTGCCCACCTTGTATGGGCCCTACCTTTCCACACGCCAGGGTCCCGGTTGTCTGTGTCTGTCTTGCCCATAGTAGTCACTTGCGTAACATAGGTAGTAGAGGCTCAGTCAGAGCTTGATGAGTTAATGACCAGCTGTGTTCCCACGAACTTTCATTCTTGTAGCACATTTTTTTCTTTTTCTTTTATTGAAGTATAGTTGATTTACAGTGTTGTGCCAATTTCTGCTGTACAGAAAAGTGACCTAGTAATAAAAAATATACATACATACATACATACATACATACATATATATATACATACACACACACATATATATTCTTTTTCTCATACTGTCTTCCATCATGTTCTATCCCAAGAGATTGGATATAGTTCCCTGTGCTGTACAGTAAGGCCTCATTGCTCATCCATTCTAAAAGTAATAGTTCGCATCTATGAACCCCAAACTCCCCACTCCCTCCCCACTCCCCCTTGGCAACCACAAGTCTGTTCTCTGTGTCTCTGAGTCTGTTTCTGTTTTATAGACAGGTTCATTTATGCCATATTTTAGATTCCACATATAAGTGATATCATATGATATTTGTCTGTTTCTGACTTACTTCACTTAGTATGAGACTCTCTAGTTGTATCCATGTTGCTGCAAATGGCATTATTGTGTTCTTTTTATGTCTCAATAGTATTCCATTGAATATATATACCACATATTCTTAATCCATTCATCTGTTGATGGACATTTAGGTTGTTTCCATGTCTTGGCTATTGTGAATAGTGCTGCAGTGAACATGGGGTGAATGTATCTTTTTGAATTGTAGCTTTGTCCAGATGGATGCCCAGGAGTGGGATTGCTGAATCATATGGTAGTTCTATAGTTTCCTGAGGAACCTCCATAGTGTTCTCCCTACTGGTTGTACCAGTCTACATTCCCACCAACAGTGAAGGAGGGTTACCTTTTCTCCACATCCTGTCTAGCATTTGTTATTTGTAGATCTAATGATGGCCATTCTGACTGATGTGCGGTGGTACCCCCTTATAGTTTTGATTTGCATTTCTCTAATAATTAGTGATGTTGATCACCTTTCATGTGCCTATTGGCTATCCTTATGTCTTCTTTGGAGAAATGCCTACTTAGCTCTTCTCCCCATTTTTCGATTAGGTTGTTTGTTTTCTTATTGAGTTGTATGAGTTGTTTCTATTTTTTGGAGATTAGGCCCTTGTCAGTTGCATTGTTTACAAAGATTTTCTTCTATTCTATGGGTTTTCGTTTTGTTTTGTTTTTTTTATGGTTTCCTTTGCTGTGAAAAAGCTTTTGAGTTTAATTAGGTCCCATTGGTTTATTTTTGTTTTTATTGTTATTATTCTGAGAGGTGGATCAAGCAGGAGGATGCTGTGGTTTATGTCAAAGAGCATTCTTCCTATGTTTTCCTTTAGGAGTTGTGTAGTATCTGGCCTTATTACATTTAGGTCTTTAAGCCATTTTGAGATTATTTTTGTGTATGGTGTTAGGGAATGTTTTTAGCATGATTTTAAAGTTGCGTATACTTATTTAAACCTGAAAAATAAAAATTTAAAAGCAAATTCATTGTTTTATCACACAACACAACTACAGCTGACATATTAATAGACATTTTTTTCCTAAATTTTTCTCACCATGACTTTAATAATAGTACCTGTGTCATTTCTGAATTTTCTCTTCTTTTTAATGTATCAAAAGTATGTTCAGCTTTATTACATAGTTTTCTAAAACTCATGGTTGAGTGGTGTTATGGACAGTATTTGTGTCTCTTCAAAGTTTGTATGTTGAAGATCCCAGTATTTTTTGAGATGGGGTCTTTGGGAAGTATTAGGGTTATCTTTGGCCAAATAATTTCACTTTTGAGAATTTACACAAAAGAAATAATATAAAATATAGACAAATATTGTATGTAAAATAAATATATCACAATGATATTGACTGCTATTAACAGTTAGAAACAATCAAACAGTATATAATATAGCCACATGTTTTAGTCTGAGACATGACAGTGAGAGTGGGACTCTCTACTGAGAGTACTAGTGCTCACCAGGAAGCTCATTCTCTCTCCATGCAAACACAAAGAAGAGGTCATGTAATGCCACAGAAGAAGGTGGACATCTGCAAGTCAAGACAAGACTTCATAGGCTGAATTGGCTGGCACCTTGATCTTGAGCTGCCCAGCCTCCAGAACCATGGGAAACAAGTTTCTGTTGTTTAAGCCATCCAGTCTGTGGTATTCTGTTATAGCATCCTAAAACCAAAACAAAGCAGACTAAAACATGTGGCTATATTATATACTGTTTGATTGTTTCTAACTGTTAATAGCAGTCAATATCATTGTGATATATTTATTTTACATACAATATTTGTCTATATTTTATATTATTTCTTTTGTGTAAATTCTCAAAAGTGAAATTATTTGGCCAAAGATAAGAATACTCTCTAAGGGGTTATACACTGACTGTACAAATTTACATAGCCACGTGGAATATGGAAAAAGTATGTCCTCAACCTAACAGCACTGAGAGAAAAACATGATCACAACTCTCTAAATATTAATTAGAATATCAGAACTATATCTGAAACCAGCCTTAGGAAAATAGGGAAGAAATTTAATTTCTTTTACCTTTTTATTTTTCCTGCTCTTAGTTTTCTTCCCATTCAGCAGGATTGTATTTTCCTTCACTCTGGAAGCAAAAAGAGTCCTGGATCTGTATGCCTTTGGTTTTTTAATTTATTCTTTTCCTTCAGAAAGTTGGCATCTGATAAACAGAGCTTTTTGTGAAAGAAATGCAAGATAACAGCTCCTGGGCTCTTTCCTCAGCAGCCTCTCTACCTTTCTGTCAAGGTACCACTGTTCTTTTCCAGTCTCCCTTGCTTGAAACCTTGATGTTATATATTGCTGGAATCTTAGATGTGCAAGGGATTTCTGAGGCTCTCGATCCAACATCCCATCTAATGTATGTATTCCCTTTGTAACATCTTCAGCAAGTGTTCATTTAATCTTGGCATGTGAGCCTTCAGTGTTAGGAAACTCCCTGTCTCACAAGTCTCTTTACTAACATGCATCTTTTGACCATTGGAAAATTGCCCCAAATAGCAAGCCCAAAACTCTCACTCCTCTTCCCATTAATGCTGGAACTACCCTCTGGAGGGATTGTGAAGAACAAATCTAATTTCACTTTGACTTGAAAACCTTCAGAAATTTGAAAAGAGCTATCAAATCAGCCTCCTCTTGGATGAGTCTTATCAGCTCTCCACTGTCTCTTGTGTGATGTGGCTTCTAGTCCCATTAGCATCCTGTCACCCTCAGAAGGCTCTCCATTGTGGGCCTGTTCCTGTGAAAACAAATGTCATAAACCCACAGCCTGCAGCCTCGTTTTTGATCCTTGAGCATTTGGGAGGAAAAAAGGAAAGATCTGAGGGGCTTTATTTCTTTCATTTGGCATGTTCTTTTGTGTTTTCTTACTCCTAGAAGTTATGACACATCTAAGTGACCTGCTGACTTTTGGAAGCATATCAGTTTATGGCCTCTGCCTTAAAGAGTAGATCCCTCAACAGAGCGCAGTATTGTAGGTGATCTGAACAGTTTGGAGGAAAAGAGAGCTGTCATCTCCCTCATTTCACTACATTTCACTAATGGGTTAAAGTCCATGTAATAACTTGTATCAGCCATTTATACTCCTGGCTTGTGTTTACTCTTCATTTGTCTCCTTAATAATAATTAAAGTTTCTAAGATGTTCTTTCTCTTCTTTCCTACTATTATTTCTCTGCTGTCTTTTTCTTGTGCAGTTAGTTTTTTGAACCTAAGCAAAAGACTTATTTATTACCACTGCTCATCTCTTCCTCAAGTCAGTCCACCAAGGTAAAATTGGGGAATTCTTTGTGTCCTGGTTCTGTCTGTCCTTCGCTGAATTGTGTGGTCTGCAGAAGGCTTTCTGTCTCTGTCATGTCTTGATAAGCTAGTGAGCAGCCCCAGACTGAGGAGGTACCCAGAAACAGTGTTCTGCAAACATTCTTCTCCCCCTCCCGCTCCGAGTTCAGCCCTCCTTTCTCTACTCTGAGTCTTTCCTCCTTCACCAGGACTTGACACTGAGGTGTGGGTGGTCTGACTTCAAATGGCTGTTGGGTTCTGTTCCCCATTCTTATGGTTGGGAACAGTCCCTCTTCTAATTAGGCCTAAAGTTTTGCCGATCATTACCTAGTTTGGCTAGCTAGCACTTGCTCTGACATTTAATCCATCTTTCATAACATTTACCCAAAACTCACACTCATCAGGTCTACTCTACTCCTGATCTTTGAATAGACTCTAGGGAGCAATGCAGATTCCTCTCAGTGGGGTGCATGACCTCAATGACCCCATTCCTTTCAGATGCACTCAGTGTCCTAGGCAGCCTGGACTTCTATACCCTGAAATAGGTTTGCTCATTCTCACTCCATTTGTTGTTCATGTTATTTCTTTCGCTTGGAGTATTCTTGATTCTCCGTATCAACTCTTCAAGTTTTATCTGTTTTTTAAAGGCCAAATTTAATCCCCTTTCCCTCTTTGTAATTCATTTACCCTGGTCTGCACTAGTTAGCCTGAAGTCAGTCCCTAATGTCTAGATATGATTATTTTGTTATCACTTTCTAAAGAGTTCCAGTTGTGTTATGTTCCTCCTTCTGGGCTGGGGACTAAATGCCTGGAGAAGGAACCAGGTTAGCTAATACTTTGGTCTAAATCACTTTTTCTGAAATAGCATTAACCATGTAGTTCATGCTTGATAACTATTGCTCTTGGGTTGATACAGTTATCTTTTAAATGAATGTAGTGCTTAAATTAGTCACTGATTAATTGTGGAATTAGTGATGGGTTGATTGGAATTGATTGGATTGATGGATTGATTGTGGAATTTCAAGCTGAGGATAATATTTTAGGTTGATCAGCTTATACCTACCTCTTCTAACAGTATTTCTGAAGAGCTATCTATTTGCCCCACAAGCATGGCTATTTTTATTCAATTATGGCATTCATATCAAAGGAGGACACTGTAGGTAATTCTTCTTTTAAAAGACTCTGTGCAGGGGTCCCCTTCGTGGCTCAGTGGAAACGAATCTGACTGGTATCCATGAGGATGCACATTCAATCCCTGACCTTGCTCAGTGGGTTAAGGATCCAGTGTTGCTGTGAGCTGGGGTGTAGGTCGCAGATGTGGCTCGGATCTGGTGTTGCTATGGCATAGGCCAGCAGCTACAGCTCTGATTCAACCCCTAGCCTTGGAATCTCATATGCCACCGGGTGCGGCCCTAAAAAGACAAAACAAAACAAAACAAAAAAACAAGAAAAAAAAAACAAACCTCTGTTCATAAATTCTTCCCTTTGCTGAATAATGGGTACTTGTCTGAGCTAACTTTCACCAGCATTCGTTCCCAACACATTGTATGTGTTTTCAGTTTCAGTCTAGAAAAGGGAGCATTAACTTTTTCTTAGTTCCTTTCCTTTTTATTCCTATCTTATATATTAAATCAAAGTCTAACATTTACAAAAACATAATTCTCCTCATTTGCTACCCAGCAACATCTTAAGACTTGAATTCAACCCATTGAGTTATATATTTCTATGGAGACCTGTATCTCCTGTCAGATAGGTAGCATGCTGGAGTTCCCTGGTGGCCTAACAGCTAAAGATTCAGCATTGTCACTGCTGTGGCTCAAGTTATTGTTGTGGCACAGGTTCCGTCCCTGGCCTGGGAACTTTCAGATGCTGCGGGCCTGGCAAAAAAAAAAAAAAAAGTAGCGTGCATAGAGTAACTTCTTTTGTTTGTCCTGATTTACAGTGTTTTTATTTCAACATTTATAGTCTTCAATATGTATCATATATGAATTGAAAGTTTTGTTTTGTTTTGTTTTTTTGTCTTTTTGCCTTTTCTATGGCCACTTCCCGCGGCATATGGAGGTTCCCAAGCTAGGGGTCTAATCGGAGCTGCAGCTGCCAGCCTACATCAGAGCCACAGCAACGCCAGATCCGAGCCTCTTCTGCGACCTACACCACAGCTCACGGCAACACCAGATCCTCAACCCACTGAGCGAGGCCAGGGATGGAACCCACAACCTCGTGGTTCCTAGTCGGATTCGTTAACCACTGAGCCACGACGGGAACTCCATGAATTGATAGAATTTTTAAGTGCTTTCCAAATTCCACAGACTGAATTACCCCATCCTCCTACATCACATATTGTTATAATTAGTTCAAAGTTGTATCACCACCCCAGAGATATATTGATTAGGCCCCTAATTGGGCAAGGCATTGGCTGGATCTTATATAAAGAGAGCAGCATAGCTAAGCCATATTACTCTTCCCTGGAAAACTCAGTTTTGCTTGATTCTCTTGCAAATTTCCATCAGTTTCTGGTTCCTAGGGTGACAGAGGAAATTTCTAAATCGTCTGGAGATTACATATCCCACACACACTGAAATCCTCTTAACTGGATGATTTAGCTTTCACTACTGCTGTGCCTGTGGGCGAAAAGCAAAATGTGAGTCTATTCCATGTTCTGGTCGCATTCAGGAGGTGTCCTGTTAAGGAAAACATAATAACATTAATATTATTAATATGATTTTATTTTTATTATTTTTGATAGAAGTGTGAGATATTAGTACAGTACAAGTTAAGAAATTTATAAAGGCAACCAGCTGATGACTGATACCTGATAATCTTTCATTTTTTTCTTCATTTTACCCCCAATATATGTCCTCTTATTCCAAATAAAGAAAGCAAAGTCTTCTCACTTTTGTGAGATGATAACATAATAAGCATTAAATTCAGATTTTGGTAGGCCTGTCAGAGCTTTAGGCTGAAAATAGTTTAATCAAATTATAACACAAATTTATACATATATATCACTTTAATAAGTAATAACATCATCTCGTAGGAATTGGTGAATCCACTTGAAATTTGTGTTTGATTCACCTCTATTCAGAACTTGTTATTAATTAACACAGGAGCAACTGGTTTTTGCATCAAATTTGATATTTCAGCTGGAAAGAAGTGGGAGAATTTTGAGGAAATAGTTCTTTGTGATAATAACAAACATTTGTCCTCTAGACTTTTTATGAAGGTCTCAGAGGTCTTATACAGCTTTGTCCATTTTAAAGAAGAAAGGTTGGGGAAAGTTTTTGAAACACCCTTTCACAGCTTTTTTGGAAATAGTCTACATCAGCTGTGATTTCTGCACAACAAATAACTTTGAAGATAATTAACATAGGAGCAGAAAGAGCTGCACATATGGATCAAAAGTATGTACACATTTTAGAGTGGTTCTGCATCTCGTGCCAGTGGAGAAGTGTGGGGTGAAACAATGAAGAGCTGGACATGGAAGTTATAAATGAAAAGGTAGTTCTGCCTTCCATTTAACTGATGAATCAAAGAAGACCTTTTGGCCAAATGGCGATTTGAATTTTCATATGGATTACAAAAAGGGAAATTTTGGTAAACCAGAACCAGGAAGAAGACATAATTTGAATGTTGAAAAGAGAATAAGCAATTGAAAGTGTATTTTAGCTTTTTATCACAGAAGCAGGAAGACAGTTCTCTATAACCTTTTCCCAAGTAGCCAGGTCTCTCTTGGGCACTTCAAGGAGCAAAATAAATATGAAGTGCTTTCTCTGTGTAGAACACTCTGGTCAACATTGTGAGCAGTACCAGAAGAAGGAAGGGGTAGTCCTTGTCCCAAAGGACTTGGTCTATTTATTAGAGGGAGATAAGATATGTGTACAAGTAGCCACAGTGCAAAAGAAAATTTATTAATATTTTTAATAAAACTACAAATAAAGTGCTTGAGGGAGCTTAGAGGTAATAAATTTATTCTAGCGAGAGATTTTACAGAAGAATTTATGTGGACATCATCTTCGTACTAATTATAAATGTTAATGAGAAACTCTCTCAGCAATTATGAAAAGAAAAGACACCCCAGATAACGTTGGAAAAAAGTATGGAGCGTGGTTGGGTTAAAGCATATAACTCTCATTTGAATGTAGTTCAAGGTATACTTGTATTAGTTTGCTCAGACTGCTGTGACAAAGGATCACAGATTACAGGACTTAAAAAACAGAAATTTATGGTTTCAGAATTCTGGTGACTAGCAGTCCAAAATCAGAATGTTGGCAGAGTTGGTTCCTTCTGAGTACTGGAGGGGTTCATTTGCTCCAGGGGTCTCTCTCTTAGTTTCTTATGGCTGCCAGCAATCTTTGGTGTTCTTTGGCTTGTAGATACATCCCTCCAGTCTCTGCCTTCATCATCACATGGCATTCTCCCATGTCTGTGTGTCCAAATTTTCACTTTTTATAAGGGCATTAGATTAGGGCCCATCTGGATGACCCAGTTTTTACTTGATTACCTCTGCTAAGGCCTGATTTCCAAATAAAGTCACATTAGGAGGGGCTAGGACTTTAACATTTTTTTGGAAGGGGTTCAAATCAACCCATCACAGTATGAAAAGGAAAGAAAAATGACAATTTAGGCTAGAAAAGAGATTCACTATATATATCAAGTGGCCTTGATGTTCAAAATAAGGAATACAGGCCTTATTCTATGTATTGGAACTCTATGGTCAGTATGTGCAAGGTGATTAAATTACCTTGGGGTACCAAATAAACTCTTCTACACATTTTATATGGAAAGTTGTGAAATAAATGATAGACGTAGGTGATATTGAGGGTAAAGAGAAATGCACATTTTAAAAATTTAAATCTGGGAATTCCCTCGTGGCTTGGTGGTTAGCAAACCCAACTAGCATCCATGAGGACTTGAGTTCAATCCCTGGCCTCACTCAGTGGGTTAAGGATCTGACGTTGTCATGAGCTGTGGTATAGGTGGCAGACACAGCTCAGATCCCACATTGCTGTGGCTCTGGCATAGGGCAGCGGCTACAGCTCCAATTGGACCCCTAGCCTGGGAACCACCGTGTGCCAAGGGTGCGGCCCTAAAAGACAAAAAGACCAAAAAAAAAAAAATCTGAGATGAAGAATTTAGATGTCAAGGAAGATATTTAATTTATTGCAAGAGGGAAGGAAAATATGTTGAGGAAGATAATCATTCAACTTCCAAGAGTTGGAAAAGACATTGAACAAAGCAAGGACATGCCATAACCCACTATGCAGACCATTTCCTTGGCCCACATTATGCTAATATCTAAAACTCTCTCGTCAGATACCATCTCCTGGGTTGGATAGGCTGTCTTCTTGGGGTTTAGAAGAGGTAGAGTTTTCTCGCCATGCAGCGGACTTGGAAGAGATTTCAACTAATTTCTTGACACTTAACATCTAGAAAAAAATGTACTTCTTCATGCACAAACACATACAGAGGCATGAATGGCATACTTGCACTTCTATGCCAAACATAGGGACATGCTAAGGGGATACATACAGAAACTAAATCTATTATCACAAGAAGTTTTCCCAAAAAAAGTAAAAAAATAAAATGATATTTTTCAATATATATGAGAGAAGTGAAAATAGCATATAGGAGTGGAAGGAGTATAGCTTGCAGTCTAGCACATAGCCTTATGCAAGAGCTCCACAGTCTATTTTCAGGGTGCCTGTGGACAAATGAACTAATCTTACAAGCTTAGGTTAATGCGCTATATAAGGTGGGGATAAATATGTCATATAATTATTTACAGGATTAGATGAAATAAGTTATATCAGGAACACTGTAAGTGTTAACATATCTCTTTCATTATTATGGATTCTAACTTTCATAAGCGAAAGGATTCCAGACATTGCTCCCCATAGATTTAAACATGTACTTATGTTCAGACTGACTTGCTGCCTTAGTCTTAAATTGAAAAGAAATCAACTGGATAATACAAATTTAATCTGTATCTGTGGATGGAAAAACCCCTGGCTTTTGTGGGACTATGATAATTCTTAGCAAAAGTGGTAACTGGTATTTGTGTAAAGCTTTCTTCAGTTTGTTTAGTTTTGCAAATCTCGATGTTCTGAATAATAAGATACTCATTTTGAAAATAAATAAAATATACATTTTCAAGTGAATATTGGAAGAAAACTTAAGGAACCATTCTAAACTTTTTATGCAGATGTATGATACTGGGCTTTAAAAGACATATAATAGCATGGAAGCACTGGTTTTGAAATAGGATGTAAATAAAACATCCTCCTTTTTTCATTGCTTTTGTATTATTTTGTACGCAGTAATTCCAATAGACATTTTCTGGGCAACAGTTTGTCAGCAATTATTCTGTTGAGAATGTAGAAAAGAAAACAGTAATTAAATACCTTCACTTATCCTACTTTATCCCTGACTCTATAGCTAAACTTAAGCATGGATTGAAAATAAACATACCTTGGGATAACTTAATATAGAGACGTATTGGGTATCCTTGCTCTTGAAGCAGTCCTGTACATGGTTATAGATATTAAATGCCTTTATGGATAATTTTTTAGCTATTTCTCTTTTATCTGTCTCTAATAAATGCCATAGACTATTTTGTTAAATGAAATATTCCTTTCCTTGAAGAGTAGTCTGTGGTAGTATCTGAATGTAGTAATTCTGGAACATGGGAGAAAATGTGGCCTGTGAGATGTTTGAGTCAATATAATAACACCTTGTTTTATGGCTTAAAAAAATAACTAGGGAGTTCCCGTCGTGGCGCAGTGGTTAACGAATCCGACTAGGAACAATGAGGTGAGGGGTTTGATCCTGGCCTTGCTCAGGTTAAGGATCCGGCGTTGGCCTGAGCTGTGGTGTAGGTTGCAGACGCGGCTGGGATCCTGCATTGCTGTGGCTCTGGCATAGGCCAGTGGCTACAGCTCTGATTCGACCCCTAGCCTGGGAACCTCCATATGCCGAGAGAAGCTGCCCTAGAAAAGGCAAAAAGATCCCCCCCCCAAAAAAAAGAAATAACCAGGAGACAAAACAAAAGCTAATCCTAGCAATGTAATGCAACATAAACTTTAGAAAATAGAAAAAAAAATCATAATTTCACTCAGCTATTAGCATTTCTATCCCTTTTCCTATTTATAATCAGAGTATGTGCAAAAACTTACAGACATCATCTTTTTCAAACTTTAATTAAATTTCCCATCATGATATGGATTTTTACATTGCTTCATTAGATTGATAATTATTTTATTAGATATGTAATATTTCATAAAATAGCCTTTCATCTCATAATAATCTCATTGTTTCAATATTCATAATAATCTCAGTGTTTCAGTATTTTCAAAATTATCAATAACCATGCAACAATTTCTCTCTTCTATTTAGGTAGAAATTGATGTTATGTGTATTGCCTGAGAATACAGCTCCTGAGGTTAGATTAATCAAGTTTCTACTTCTCAGAACCAAGAAAGAAAATGTATTTCAAATTAGAAAAATGTCTTAACAGAGTTACTATGGATGTGTCTGGATTTTTTAAGAAACTAAACCTGTAATGTTAGCATTAAACATTCCATAAAGATAAAATTAATTTTCTGAGAAATTAGGATATCCAAAAATAAGCAAAAAAAGGAAGTTCCCTTGTGGCACAGCAGGTTAAGGATTCAGCATTGCTGCAGCTATGGCGCAGGTCACAACTGCAGCATGGGTTCAGTCCCTGGCCTGGGAACTTCCACATACTGCAGGTGCGGTCAAAATAATTTTTTTATTCTGTTGCAACATGAGTATCTAGACATAGTTCTCAATGCTACTCAGCAGGATTTCCTTGTAAATCTATTCTAAGTTGAGAACAAAGGATGGGAGAAAAATGTAATTGTAATGTACACATGTAAGGATAACTTGATCCCTTTGCTGTACAGTGGGAAAATAAAAATAAAAAATAATAATAATAATAATTTTTTTAAAGGAAAGCTTTTCTGGAGTTCCCATCGTGGCAGAGTGGTTAACAATTCCGACTAGGAACCATGAGGTTGCGGGTTCGATCCCTGGCCTCACTCAGTGGATTAAGGATCTGGCGTTGCCCTGAGCTATGGTGTAGGTCGCAGATGTGGCTCGGATCTGGTGTTGCTGTGGCTCTGGCGTAGGCTGGTGGCTACAGCTCTGATTGGACCCCTAGCCTGGAAACCTCCATGTGCCGCGGGAAGCGGCCCTAGAAAAGGCAAAAAGACAAAAATAAATTAAATAAATAAATAAATAAAGGAAAGCTTTTCTTCCTTCCTGGAAGTGGTGTTTATGAGCATGTAAGATATATGTTCAGATTTCCTTTATGAAATATGCAAAGTAACTTAAGAAGATAGCTATTCCTGAGAGGTCAAAAGGCTAAGATGGTTAAGTAGTGAAATAACTTTTACGAACAAATCTCCACACTTGTCCTCCTCCTTGGGTGCAGAGTGGTTTCTGAGCTTGAGGGGTAAAGGCAGACTTGAGTTTCTTTATCTTTTATCCAGCTGTTAAATTGTTTTATTCACAAGAATCCGTTTCCATGGTCCCATAAGAAGTTCAATAACATCAACCAGCCTTCAAAGTCCATGTTGCCAAAAAGAAATTCCCAACTAAAAAATTTTTTAATGTTACCCCAAACTCTTTTCTATCTATTCCTGCCTATTTATTTGCATAACTTTAAAAATATAGGCCACCCTCTTGCTTCCTATTTTTCTGCAACTAAACCTAGGACAGTCACACTGACCTAGCAGTTCCTTGAACCTGTGAAGCTGGTTCTCACCAGACCTTTGCTCCCTCCATTCCCAGGGTCTGAAATGCTTTCACAGTCTGCCCCCTGTTGATCACTGACCACTGGATCTAAACTAGTGGTACTCCAGACAGGTGCTCCTTTTACACACATACCTTGCTTTGTTTTTTCAGTAAAGCAGCTAATGTTAGCTAACTAATTTTGTTGCAATTTTGTGTTCCTCTCTGAAATATGATGCCTCTTAATCAATGACTTTATCTTTTTTATCCATATATCCCAAGCTAGAAAAAGTCCTTGTTGTATGGTAGGGACTACATATTTGTTGAAATAATGAATGAATGAGTGAATAAGTGAAAGAATGAGTGAAATCCTTCTTTTAGACAAGGAGCTTCTGAGAGGGAATCCCTTTAAACTGTTATTGGCTGCTTTTGGAAATAATTATTGTCAGGGACAGGCTATGAAGTGTTCTCTGACTTGAGACAATTTCTTATTTGTTGTGAAGTTTTAGCTAAGTAGCTAAATTCCAAGTAAGTTTAAAGAATAACCAATGGTATGTCTAAACTATTCAGTACTGACAAAGAATTTCTTGATACTAAAGCTCCTTTATTTTATCTTTAAAGACTAAGGGTTTAAAAAACGTCTATACTGCAAGCCAAAAAGTATCCATAATTAAGTTAAAAATAATGTTAATTGGAGTTCCCACTGTGGTGCAGTGGATTAAGGATCCAGCGTTGCTGTACCTGAGACATAGGTTGCAGCTGCGACTCAGATTCCATCTCTGGCCTGGGAACTTCCATATGCCATGGGTGCAGCCAAAAAAAAAAAAAAATACGTTAACTGGCATTTGGTATAAATGCCATTGTATCGTGAGACGCTACTAAAAGAAACTATGCAGTCCTCTTGTACCTGGGCCAGATAAAAGAAAAACTGATGGTGATTTTTATAATAGCAATTTCTTTTCACCATTATTGACCTTGAAGGCCAGTTAATGTTGTTGGACTTGTGGTGGGAACGCAGGAACAAAAGATTGTGAACTAGACACCTTAATAGCCCAATTAAAGATGAAAAGATAAATAAATAATCTTTCTTCCTATCTATATCCATATATCATCTATAAGTGTATTCCATATCGGAGATTAGTCATTGAAGAATTCCTCAGTCTAAGTTAGGCAGACATTTCACAAAGTCTGAGTGATTTCATATCAGTTGATAGATAATGCAAAAAAAAATTGAGCAATGATGTAACATTGTAAATGATTGTGATTGTTAAAACTGCAGAGATATATGTACTATGGGTCTGTGTTTGCAACATATGAGGAAGGAGACAGGAAGGGGGGACCTGAGGCTCACTTCAAAGAGAAGTTAAGCAGAGTGGCTAAATTGTTATTTAATCATTTAACCAGACATAGTGCAGAGAATTTAATAACTATAGTTGAATGTCATTTAGATAAAGTAATTTAATAAATTTTTCTTCTGTCTCATTCTTGAGAAATCCCTCTTTTCTATGCATAAGAACAATAAATACAACCTGTCTCTGAGCACTTCTCATCTCTCACCCACCATTTTCCACTGCTCCCCAGACAACCTGTTTGTCTTCTTGGTCAGCCCCATTCATTCTCTGCCCTCTCCTTGGAAAGCCCATTCTCTTCTTTTCTGGTTGTGTTTGGCTTCATTTCAGGGAATTGAAGGGATACTGTTCTGAGTTTTTGCAATAATTTGACCATGCTCAATAATTTGGTCATGCTCACCATTCAAGACCTACCAAAAATGTCACCTCCCCGTCACACTGGCCTGAGTCCCCAGGGGGTATAAGCAAGTGCTTCTTTGGTACCCCCATGGCATTGTGAAGATGCGACTACAGTGGTACAGGTCAGATTATTTAGGTTTAATTCATTGCTTGCTCATCTGTCTGTTTCTCCTGCCTTCTCATGTGGCTTTGGGGCCATGTGTAGATTATGTCTATAATCCTGATGGCAAATTAGAGTTTCTCAGCTCCTCTGAGATTTGGTAAACTTTATCAGCTCCTCATCTAACTTTACATTCTCTTAGAGTCCAGAGTTCTCCCCACAAGTCCTCAAAATTACTCAAAGAGTTAATTTCTGTTCAGTCACCAGTCTTCACTCCAAGTTCAATGTGTCCTAGTAATTCCCTAGTGCCCAGACTCACCATTCAGCCTCTTCCCAATTTTCCATAAAAATAGTGACTTCCTCCAGAATTTGATGAGCTTAGTTAATGATTCATCAAAGATTTAAGGGGTTTTGAGGAAAGAATCACAAAACACAACAAATCCCCAGGCCCTTACCCCTCTCGCTGTCTCTCCCTATCTCCCTTTCCCCGTTTAAAGCTACTGCCAGATCCTTTCCGAGAGCCACTCAGGACAGCTTCTCCCAGGCTTAGGCTCCTCACAATCTCAGCTTTTATCCTTGGCAACCTTGTTCAGAAATGTTCCCAACAAAAAAAAAGGCTCTGCCTGTAAAAGAAAGTCTGAGACTATCCAGAAAGGGAACAATTGCTTTTGTCTCAATTACAATTACATGTCTTATTCATCTTTGTCATGAGCATAGGACCAAGATCTTTGTAGATGCTTAAAAAAAAACAAACAAACAAAAAAAAAACCTTACATCGATTGACTATTGTCTGAGTGAACTTGATCCCTGGTCAATTTCAGGTAACTTTAGATGTTTTCTATTTTGGTTATCCTTGGTTGCCATTTGAATGACTTAATTGATTTGTGAGCTATTTCAGTTTTCCTTTTGTCCTTTACAGAGTTCTCCTCAGATCAGAGGAGAAAAGCAGATTGTGTGAAAGTCATATCTTACTTAGAAATACATACCTCTATAAAATTAGCGATATATATTTAAAAACTAAAAATAACAAAATTCACCTTCAAGCTCCATAGTTGGAATGAGCGAAAACCCAGAGCCTTTTATAAGTGAGAGGGTATGATGACCATGGAAAATACTCAACATTTTAATGAACTTCCCTTGACAGCATTTAGAAGAGTATCAGATTATGGCACATTGCCTCCCTCACCATAATTGCAAAATCTCAAAAGCACTTTCCCTTAAGAACCTGAGAAAAGAGATAGATCTACTTTGTAAAGACTGAAAGGGAGCCCCCAAACCACCAGTAAATTAGAATTCATCTGTGAATGGTAAGATAAAATGTCTCATCATGGAAAGATAACCACATTTTGTGTGGTATAGATGGTCTGTTATCCCCGAGGGCAGAGTGACCATATCTGGACTACTTCATTACTCCTCTGAAGTGGAATTTGACCATAAAGTAAAAGGACATAGTTTTGGCCTTTTAATTTACTCTGGATTTAAACATGGGTATGATACATGACGAGCCAATCAGAGATGTGTTTGGCATTCTAAAGCCCCTTTAAGTCCTTGTCACAGGGCCAATTCCCAATGCCTAAAAAGGAACTCCACACAGGCAACACAAACACTGCCCAAGAGCCTGGGCACAGTCTGCTTCTGAAGAGATTGTGTAAACGTTTTTCATGGGTGTTTCTTTGTGGTGGTAGACAGAACATAAAACACATTTAAAGGTGCCATCTCCATTTTGGTAGCTTAGCCAAATGAACTGGAGTCTGAACTGGAAGTCAGAGGTCTGAATTACAATTCCAACTCTGTGAATACTGTCTGCATAACTCGGCCCAAGTCGGGAGTTCCTGTTGTGGCTCAGCAGTAACAAACCCGACCAGTATCCTTGAGGACACTGGTTTGATCCCTGGACTTGCTCAGTGGGTTAAGGATCTGGCAATGCTATGAGCTGCAGTGTAGGTCACAGATGGAGGTCGGATCCGGCATTGCTGTGGCTGTGGTATAGGCCGGCAGCCGCAGCTCTGATTTGACTCCTAGCCTCGGAACCTTCATATGGCACGGGAGCAGCCCCAAAAAGGCAAATACACACACACACACACACACACACACACACACACACACACACACACACATATATATAACCAAGCCATTTCTTTTTTTCTTTTTTTACTTTTTAGGACTATACCTGCAGCATATGGAAGTTCCCAGGCTAGGGATCAAATCGGAGCTGCAACTGCCGGCCTACACCACACCCAACAGCAATGCAGGATCCAAGCTGCATCTGTGACCTACACCTTAGCTCATGGCAACACCAGATCCTGAACCCACTGAGCAAGGCCAGGGATCGAACATGCATCCTCGTGGATACTGGTCGGGTTTGTAACCCACAGAGCCACAATGGGAACTCCCTACCCAAGTCATTTCTGAGTTCTGGGTGCTGCTTTCTCCATCTGTACATATGGACAGTACTACTTGCCTAGCTATTAGACTGTCCATGCTGTGGAGGAGATTGACATCGTGTGCTTCCTTCACATCTGCAGTTGTGCCTGGTGCAGAGCTCAATGAATGGTTTTTGCAGAATTGAGTTGGGTTTGCTGTGGTGAGCAAATAAAACGATAAACAGCATGAGGTCCAGATAAAATAGAGAATGATTAATGCAATTATAGTTATATTATCAATGAAGTATTATTGGAGGTAATACTACTTATTCCACAGTTTGCACAAATACCAACACCACATTGTTTTATTAAATTTTTTGTTAATGTTTTTAACTGAAGTATAGTTGATTTACAACATTTCAGGTGAACAGCAAAATGATTTAGTTAGACATCTGTACATATATATGTATTATTTTTCATATTATTTTCCATTATAGTGTATTACAAAGTATTGACTATAGTTCCCTATGCTATATGGTTTGTCTGTTTTATATATAGTAGTGTGTATCTGTTAATCCCAAGTTCCCAATTTATCCCACCACCCCCCTTTCCCCTTTGGCAAGCATACATTTATTTTCTTTATCTGCCAACACTGCATTGTAAGTAGCCTTCTTGTGTAATGGTTTTTGTCATTCTGTGACTCCAGTCACAGTCCCCCAAGCTCAGAGAATTTTGCACTTAACCTATTTTATTCTGTTATGTCAGCTAAAGCTAGGGTGACCCATGTGTCCCAGTTTGCCAGGGACTTCCACAGTTTACCCATGCTGTCCTGGCATAATTATTAACATTACCCCCTTTCAACAACAAATGATCCAGTTTGGATGATAAATTATATGGTCACTCTATTTAAGCATAAATGATGATGTTCTATTATATTCTGTAGGGAGAAGAGGTTAAGCAAAAAACTAGAGAAGTATATACAGCTCCTTATGATTTTTTTTGTGTGTGTGTGTGCTTTTTAGGGCTTCACCCAAGGCATATGGAGGTTCCCAGGCTAGGGGTCTAATCAGAGCTACAGCTGTCAGCCACAGCCACAGCCATCCCAGATCCGAGCCACATCTGTAACCTACACCACAGCTCACGGCAGCGCCAGATCCTTAACCCACTGAGCAAGGCTAGGAATCGAACCTGCAACCTCATGGTTCCTAACTGGGTTTGTTTTCACTGCACCATGACCAGAACTCCCATAGCTCCTTATGATTTTAAGCTTTGATCTTTTGTCTAGACATACTGTTGAAACAACGGATTTCTCTTATGTTACTTGAGTAACTCATCTCTCTGTGTCTAATGGGCAGTGCTTACTAAGTCAGGTTGTATCTCTGTCAAGGCCTTAATTTCCTGGTTTAAAAGTGCTTTCTGTTTGCCTGCAGGAAATCTAGTCCTTTACCAGTTTATCCACCTGAAGAACTGGAAATTCCCAGGGTCTGCATTCATTCATTCAGTAAATACTTAGAGAACCAGCACAGCTAGCATGAGATTAAACAGCTGGGTGACCAGTTGTGAGTAAGAATATGACATCCTTTATGAAGGTCACCCTCTAAAGAGAGAAACTAATATTACTAATCACACAAACATAAAGCTGCACTCCTGATAATGTTCAAAAGAAAAGTGGAGGTGTTACTCTGAAAGCTGATAATAGAAAGATTTGATCTGATCAAGAATATTCAGAGAAGGTTTCCTTGTGGAAGCTTCAGTTGAGTTGAGATCAGAAAGATCAGTCAATATTACCTTGGTGAGAAAAGAAGTATAGAGACAGAAGATAGCTTGTGCCAAGGTCCTCTGGTGGGAGAGGACTGTGGACACAAGACAGAGAGTCCAAAAAGGCCAGAACTTGCACAAACACAGTGCAGAGGTCAGAAAAAGCCTCATGAGAAGTGAAGCTGCAGAGGTGTCACAAGAGGTAGGAAAGATACTGAAGTGTGTGATCAAATTTGTGCTTGAAATGTATCAGCTCAACTATTGTTGTGTGGAATAGACTGATAGGCAAGTAGGCAAGATTATAAAGTAGGAGGCTTTCACAGCAGTCCTGACTAGAGATGAAGGAAGGCAGATTGCAAAAAGAGAGAAGTAGGCTGGTTTGATACTCAGGAGGTAAAATCTGTAGGTCAAGATGATAAGGTGTGGGAGGGGGAAGTTAAGGATAACTTCCTGTTTCCAGCTGGGGCAGTTTCAAAGTTCACGAAGGCATCTTGGCTGACTTTCATCTTCCACCTTGGCTGTCCATCTGACACCACCAGCCTTGTGTTCACATCTGCAACAAAGGTATAGGATGTTTTCACCAAGGATGGGCAAAGACCCTTCTCTTAATTCCCTGGGAGGATAACTGAGATATTTTCCTTTTTTTAGAAGACTGTACCAAGAAAACAGAAAAGAACTATGATACAGTAACTTCAAACTACCCAGAAGTAACTACTTTTGGAGCCCATAAGCCCACACTTATCCTCATGGAGTCTGCAACAAGGTGTATCACTGCTTACCTCAAAAATAACACCAGGCTGACTTACCTTCACCAGTGGGAGTAACTTCACACATGCAGATGCTTCTTGAAATTAAGGCCCTATCATCCAAAATTCTGCAATATGACCATGTCTTTCTTCTCCCATTATAAAGTTCTTGGCCCTCATTTCCTTTCTCAAATTACCTTTTTCCCATAATTGAGTATGCAGATGACCCTTCTATCAGGAGAAAACTGACCTTCCAGCAAAAGGGGTGTCACCTTGTCTTATGATCTCAATAGGCCAAAGAAATGAGAATACAATATCAGGACATTCTGGGATGTTTGAACTTAAATTACACCTTGTAGTTAAGCCTTGGAGTGGTGTGTGTGTGTCAGGAGCAGACTTCATAAGCTTCCTTTGGTTGCAGTGTAGCAGATAACCTAGAGAAGCAAGACTAGTTATATGGAATAAGAAAGAGACTTCTGCAGTAATCCTCAGAAGAGAGGAAGAGAATTTGAACCAAGGTGGTGACAGTGGTGGCAAAGAGATGCAGAATAAAATCAAAGTCATTAGGGCTTAATGATTAAAGTAATACAGTTAAGAGTCAGAGCTTTTGAGGAAACAAATCTAATTTCCAGATTTGATGTACAATATACTAGAAAGGTAACCCAAGAAAATTGCTTAAATTTTCTAAACCTCAATCGCCTTATCTACAAAGTGAGGGGGCAATGCCCACTTCACTAGATTTTTGTGAGGATCAAATGGGATAATGTTTCAGAGCAATTTGTCCTGTGCTTGTCGAAGAGTTAAGTGTTGAGTGAGGAATTTGATGAGCTCAATTTGGTGAGTTTGGGGTTAGAGATGCCTTGTGTCTTGGACCATCTAAATGGACAGCTGTACAATGATAAGTACAACAAATGAAAAAGATATGGAAGAGGCATTCCCGTGGCTCAGCAGTAACAAACCCAGCTGGTATCCATGAGGATTCAGGTTAGATCCCTGGCCTTGCTCAGTGGGTTAAGGATCTGGTGCTGCCATGAGCTGTGGTATAGGTCATGGACATAGTTCGGATCCTGACATTGCTGTGGTGTAGGCCGGCAGCTATAGCTCCCATTCAACCACTAGCCTGAGAATTCCATATGCCATGGGTGCAGCCCTAAAAAGCCAAAAAAAAAAAAAAAAGAAAAGAAAAAGAAAGAAAAAGATATGGGAGAGAAATGACTTTGCAGGCGATCACAATTTGAGTTGACTTGACTTGACTGTTGAGTAAGACTCGAATGAGTAAGGTGTTAAACAGGAAAAAAGGCTGAGGAAAGAACACTACAGAAAAACTTGTTAAAAATGGGCAAGTGAGTGAACACTGAAAAAAAGAAAACCCAGTCGCTTCTCAGCTTTTTGGCTAAGATCAAGTGAAAAAAAGAAAACCCTAGGGAAAAAATGGCCAGATAGGTAAGAGGAAATTCAGGAAGTGGTGATGTTCTAGAAGCCAAGGCAGAAGAGAATTATAAGGAAGGCATGGTCAATGGCATCAAGATTAAGTTAGTAAAAACTGAAAAGTATCCATTAGATTTATCAACTAGAAGGTTGTTCGTTATCTTGAAAATATCAAGTTTAATGAAGGACTAATAAGAATTAAAGGCATATTTAGATGGATTAGAAGTAAATTGAGTGATTGAATGATTAAGTACATACTACATTTTTAAGTAGTTGGAACATAAAAGAAAAGAGAGAGAGCAATATAACTAGAAAAAGAGATGAGGAGATGCAAGGATATTTGTCAGTGTTTTGGTTTGTTTTGTCTTGAGCAGGCTTGTGTGCAGTGGTGTCCCGGTAAACCAGACACCTGGGAGTAGAAGGGGAGACAGAATCCCTGATTTGTAGCTTTTGCCATTGCCTTGGTACAAATAATCCCTCATGACTGAAGTCAAGCTATAAATGCAGTACTGCTAAATACATTGAATCAGCCACCAGCTCCAGTGTACCACTGCATAGAGGTCAGTGGAATGGGAAAGCTTGAAGGCTTGAGTGAGAAATGAAATATCTAATAGAACACATTAAGAGGGTGGAGGTAAAAATCACAAATACAGGCAGAACTCAGTGTTTGACAAGAGAAAATATATCACTTCTAAGGAGTTGGGAAGCAAAGATTTGGGATGGAATAAATTGATAGCAAGGAGATAAAGTTCAACGCATTCTCACTTCATGGGCTAGCATAGGCCCATGTAAATTAGTAAATGAGGGCTTTGCTGGGAGTGAGGAAATGGTGGCTGGTATGTAATATTGGATTGGAAGAAACAGTTAATGTTTGAAGGAAAAGTGGATGTGGTAGGATAGTTGGACAAGGTTGAGATATTGGGACCAGGGCTTTGTGTCAGCACCATTCTGCAGTCACATGGATTTTTCCAGGACTTAGCGCAGAGATATAGATGCACAGAAGTAAAAAATATTGTATTGTTCTTGGATTGAAATGTTTGCAGGGTAGCGGTGGGTATTGACATGTAGAGCCAAACAGAGCTCTTCACCTGAAAGAAAATGCTACTTGGAAGAGAGTCAGAGTCTTAATGAGTTTGTCGAACAGATGTAGAGGAACCGTGAAGTTGAGAGAGCTGAAAAGATAGGGGTGCTGGTGAGAGAATATCACAGGGTAAATAGGTAAAGAGTTCACAGAGTTTGGGTGGCCATGACTGTGACTGGCTAAAGCAGAGTGGAGATGAAGATCATTATAATGAGTGAGCAACGGCATTGGATGGTCATTTAAAAGGACATTAAAGTCACCCAGGATCTTGGATTGGGATTTAAAGCTTTTTTTTTTTTTTTTTGTCTTTTTGCCACTCCCGCAGCATATGGAGGCTCCCAGGCTAGGGGTCTACTTGGAGCTGTAGCCGCCGGTCTACACCAGAGCCACAGCAACATGGGATCCGAGGCATGTCTGCCACCTATACCACAGCTCATGTTTCCTAGTCGGATTCATTAACCACTGAGCCACAACGGGAATTCCAGTATTAAAGCTTTAAACTATGTGCCAGAGTCTTTGTAAGGAGGTCACTGGGATTGCAGCCATTTACAGGGAGAAACGGGGTGTATAGTTCAACAGTGTAAGCCTCCAAAGAAAGCACAGTGAAGAAATAGTTGGGTTTTTTGTTTGTTTGTTTTGTTTTGTTTTGTTTTGTTTTGTTTGGCCACCCTGCAGCATTATCGATTTCCTAGGCCAGAGATCAGATCCGAGCAACAGTTGGGACCTACACCACAGATGTGGCAACGCCAGATCCTTCACCTACTTACTGCACCAGGCTAGGGGTCAAACATGTATCCCAGCACTGCGGAGACACCACCGATCCTGTTGTGCCACAGCAGGAACTCCAGAAATAGTATCTTTTTAAAGTGACAGTGAAGAAAGCTAGCTAGTTGTGCGCTGAGATAGTATGGTTTTTGAAAAATGAAGATCCTGCACTGTAGTAAACATTAGTGGACATAGGAAAGAGCCCAGATGCAGCTAAGGTGGAAATCCGGGGGAAGGCAGATCTCTCCTAAGAGGAAAATGAACAAGAGGGTTTTGGGTTGATGGCTTGGTTTAAGATTGTTACTTTCCTTTGGTTTTAACCATTCACACAAGCATACTTGAAGAATACATGTTTTAGAAGACAGTTAAGGAATGAGATTTTAAGGAAATGTCTTCAGTTCCAGAAAGACATAGGTGTTCTTAATCACCTGTGGTTTCTTTTGCATGAATAAAATTGCCAAGAGTTCATCTTCCGAAGAAGAAAAAGTTCAAGTGTAAGACCTGAGATGAATTGTAAGGTTATCAAAAAGGCTTATACGTTGGGACCTGTATGCTTGCTGAGGGAGTAGCCATTGACCTTGAAAGCAACCAGTTGTATTGACTTTGTTATGTTGGCACCAGGAAAGCACAGAACAGACTCTCTTGAATAACAGGAGCCTTGCTGGACATTTCGGTATCCTGGAAGGGAGTTGGGGCCATTTCTTTAGCAGAAATTGAAATCGTTTTCTTAACAAACAATCCCATCGAAGATTGGAAAACTCTAATACAGAACTTAAGAACAAGTGTACACATAATACATAAATATTATCATAGTTATGTTACTAAAGAACTACTGTAACTGTGGTTGTTGATTGTTTCCACTTGCTTAGGAACTGAAGTTACATCTCTTCAGATAGGAGCGGTGATCTATGTGATAAAGTCCTTGTGTGGCAGAAATGTGAGGTTAGGAATGCTTATACCATTTGCTTTCTCCAAGTGTGCTTTACTCTTTTATGCTACCCTTCACTTCTGGCTTAAACATTGTCCAGGAAATTCACCAACACTGAACAAAGAACCAGCTCCCTTACTTGAGTTTTATCCTTCCTCCTCTAAAATTGACATTCCTTGAGGCAATGTCCTGAAATGACTTGTCCTACTCTGGCTAAATGGTAGTGATCTGTGTTTAACCCCAGCAGTTTATCAAGCAGGTTCATTTTATATCATGTCAGTGTGTAGAGAGTGACGGGAATACAAAAGGATAAGGAAGTTATTTTTTCAATGTTTATTTTTATTTCATGTGAAGCATGATTTTGTGTACTGACAAGTAAATGATATAGGTGTAGGGGAAAGAGGAACAACCACCATATTATTTTGCCAGAATTCTCATGTTATAGTATCCAAAAAATGCCGAGAAAGATGACATTGCATGTTATAATGTTCCCTCGCAAATAATGGCAAAGCTTTAATCAACTGATAAACCAGATGCACTCAGGATTGAAACGCAGCTTTCAAGGTTGAAATGCAGCAAGTGGTTCATTGAACACTGCACAGAAGGTAAATGAAGTGTATATTTTCCAATCACAATTGGAATTTTAAGTGAGTGGAATGGAATAAACTCAGTTTGGAATTTGAAATAAATTCAGCTTGGAATGTGTCTTAGAGACCAAGGTTTATACAAGAGCTATACAAACCTCTCAGCATGAAACATGACACAAGGTGAAATTTTCCTGGCATCTTAGAGGAGCCAGATATGGATTTATGCAGGACCAAGGCACAGACAATTGGTCAAGAGCTATTTGTTTCTATTTGGGGACAGAAACCTAGAGGCTTATTTAATACCCTGGGGTGGGAGTAATATTCCACCTCGTAGATAGAGCTGTGTACTCTTTCTCAGAAGGTGGTATTTTTAGTTTGATGTTATACCAATAAAATGTTTCCATCCTATTTTCATTTTTCTTTCTTTTGATGTCAGCGTCAGTAGTTCAAAATAGCTTCATCTATCACACACAGTAAAATTGATTAGCAAAAAGGAGAAGTGGTTGGAGAAAACACAAAATTCAACTTCTGGTAATTCAGGAGTAGCCACTAGCAGCAATTTACCTGCCTCGTTGCCAAAGCAGTTTTCTCAAATTATGAATTCTCATGAGTGTATAAGTTTGAGGGGAATCATAAAAGAGACTAGACTTTGTATGCCAAGCCAAAGAAGCAGTTGGTAACTAACAGTACATCTTTTTGCTAAGGTAAGTTTAAGTCGCAAGAAGACTTAATCTACAGAGGAGAACACCCTGCATATTTCTTAGGAGCTTAGAAATGCTGAGTTAGGGCTTCAGGGAAATGCAAGGTGCTAGACTTCAAAAAAAAAAGAGATCATCTGTAGACTTAGCACACTGGAAAAATGGAGAAAATAAAACGGGTGCAGGGCTGTGGATTAAATATTCGTAGTTAGAGTTTGAGCATTTCAGAAGTGAAATGACGAAGTAGGTGAGCCCCAGGAACACAGGATAATCAAGTTTGGTGGATTGCTTGTTTTGAGTTTATAGTTATTTGTAGGGATGGAGTCAGTCCCTTGGACTACATATTATATTTTTCCGCTAAGCAGTATTTCCATTAAACAGTAGCTTGTGATTGTTTGGCCTGCCTTTGCATTCAGGTAAAAATCAAGCTAATACCCTGTAATTTAGCAAATATTTGTTTTCCTGGCAGTGGCGGACCTGCCAGTGTTACTGTTTCAGGGGCAGATCTGCAGTGTTTACGGTTTCCACCACTTGGAGCTTTCTATGTATTCATCCCTGGATTAGACTCAAAGTAAGCTGATTTCATCAAGCCACTGGGTAATTCTGACCATTTCATCAGGCGATTTTAGAACTGTATTATTGCAGCTGACCTGTAGACATAAGGAATTACTGGGTCACCCACTCACGGAAATGTCTTTTGATTATGAACACACTTGCAGCATGTGTCCATTGAAGGTAAGGGGGAAAATACAACATGGTCACCTTTAATGCCGGTTTTAGTTAAATATAAAAGTGGGATTTCAGGCATAGCTCAATTGTATCTTCTGAAAATTAAGTAGTTAAGCAATTCTGTGTAGAAACAAGATGTCTTTGAGGAACTGAACATTCGGATGAAGCAACCGTGTCCTTCAAACCACATCCTTCCTGCTGCCTGTGGGAAAGAGGTGGTATTTGTGTTGGGCTCTGAGCACACGCAGAATAGATCTGTGTGTATTTCCATAAATAAAAGGACATTGTGTGTGTGTTTGGCACCTGTGATGGCAAGAGCAGTTGATTGCTTCCGAAAGCTTTGTTCCAACTCCAGGATCAGCAGGATTTTTAAACACTGAACTAGGAACTGGACACTAAAAATACATACACAGGCGACCTCTGATAGCATTAGGTTTTGGAAGCAGGGTGAAGGCTTGCAAATTGTGTTACAGCTGTGTCATTACTCTAATTATTATGGTTCAGGGGAAGGGATTTGACATGCTGTATATCCGACCTGCAGATTCATGAGCCAAGTTGTAGTAGCCGTTTGAGTTACTGCTTGTTGTTTCAATGAAGATGATCCAGAATCTATAGAATAAGAGTGTATATTTTGCTAAAACTGAAAACCTGGCCCCCGCTTTTTTTTGCTTATGTTGTTTGTGTTGTGTTTCATAAAGCCATCAGCAGTTAATGATCTTGTGATTTACTCAGACAGAAGAGCACCCACCAAAAAAAAAGGTTGAAAACAGAATTGAAAGTTATGTTACAACATAAACTTGGCTTGTGAAAAAGAAACAGTAATTTTCTAATGCCACCCAGTTTTCTCGGGGTGAAAATCAGGACCTTTCCATGTTGCAAATAGATACCAAGTGAACAAAGATCTTAGTGTGACATTTTAAATGCTCCTGATATTTTTAAATGCTTACTCCCAAGCCTTAAAGGGTTTTGTCCGTAGAGAGATGGGAAATTTGAGTGGTTTTTTTTTTCTTTTTTAGATTTTCTATTATGTGATTCTCTAGAAGTTTTATGATAAAGTTCATCAACAGGCATGATTTAAAGAAAAAACAGTTATAAAATTCATGTTGGAAATCGTGAATATTGTGTTAGATCCTTACATCAAAGTGGTCATAGCCTTGATAGAAAGAAAATACAGACAACCACTATCCCCTTAGGTTTATTTGAATGCACTTTTTTCTATGTGAATAAAATTTTCTTCTTGAAATATCTGTAGCAGGGAGTGATTTTTGTTGAGAGGCAGTGTGCATTTTTAAACTTTATTCCTATTTTATTTATACTCCACTGAAATAGATTTAAGAAACAAAATATATTTAAGCAAGGATCTCCATTACTTATGAGAATTATGTATTGTCAAATTTTAAGTCATCATTTTATTCAAGCAATCCAATTAAGGGAGTTCTCTTTTGAAGAAGTGGGAAACGTGTCAAGCTCAAACTCTGTGCGGTGTAAAGGTGTCTATTTCTCAGAAAACCCAGTGTGTTTCAGTTCTTAGAGCAGACACTATAAAAGAGTCCGTGTCTAATCCTGTGAGTGAAATTCTCTTAAAAGAGAATGCTGAATACAGAAGAAGGAATTAGTGATAGCTAAGAAAATGTCCTTCTCCATTCACTTTACAGTATGGCCACTGTTCCCCCCAGCTCAGATAGCTCTACTTGGAGCACAATCCCAGGGATTTCAGGATCAAGTGGGAAGAAACACATCTCAGTGACAGGCATGGCATTAAACCTGCAGAATGGCATTTTATTGAGTACTTATTTGTGTTTTCAGGGCTTCTAAAACACAATAATGTGTAACCTATGAGTGATATAAATGCATTTCATTAACAGGCAGTACAGAGTTTCAAACGGAAGTAAGTTAAAAAAAAAGAAAGTAAATTAAAATGGAAGTTTATATTTTAACGAAGGACAGAAAATTATCCTCAGAACAGGTTAAAAAGAATGAAAAAAATCTTTTACATAATTGCTAGTTCAAATAAAGAACGTTTCATTGAAATGACCCCTACTTTTTTTTGCTTATGTTGTTTATGTTGTGTTCATCATGGGATAATTCAGATAATTCATCAATGCAAATTCATCATGGGATAATCAATATATATCCTCTCTCTACAGCATGGAAAATAAAGAAGTGTTATATAATTTGGTAGGAGATTATTATATGCACTCATTTGTATTACATGCATCTATGAAACAACTGGAGAAAAATACAAACAAGACCAAAAAATATAATAGTGCAGCATGAAAAAGTAAACATTGCAAAAGGTGAGGAAGGGGAAAGGAGCTGATGTGGGTAATTTTCAAGACAATGTAGTTTTAGGACCTTGACAGTGGGTAAAATTTGTGCCCTCAACAAAAAGTAGCGAAAGGCATTCCAGACCATGAAATCCCAGAAGAAAATGAAAAATAATTATTTTCCCAGTCCACATTCAGCTTTTGGTTCAAGGGATAAGCATTTAGGAACAATGCAACTTATTTGATCTTCTCCTGCATAAATCATTCAGTTTCTTTAATGTTCCAGCCAAAGCGTGTGAAGCAATTTAATCGCTTGATTTTGCCAGGCGATGTATAAAGACGTAGTCACCTGGAAAATGCTCAAAGCATTGACTGAAACCAGTTTTCTTCCACTCTTGCGAAATGTTCCTTTGTTGCAATCAGGTTGACTTGATAGCTAAGAAAAAAAAAAAAAGACCTCACTGGATACATTTCTTAGTGCTATTTGGCCATATGGGCCTAACCACTCACATGTACCCAGTTAGTTGCATGAATAGATTTTGCTCTTTGCCCCCTCCCATTTAAGTATTATTTTTTACCAACTTAACAAAATCTTTAATAGTGAAAAGGACACAGATAACAAAATCTGAGGTCGTAGACACTTATCTTGTAGTTATTCCTGTTTGTGACTTTGGTCAAGTCAGTTACCCTATCTTCATCTAGTTTTCCTTCATTGAGTTAGAATTCATTGAGCACACTGAGCAATACAAATGCCTTATCTACAATGCAAGTGTGTTGGCATTCAGAATTTTCATTATTTAAACTATTAAAGGTAACTTTAATATACCAATAATACTTTTCATTTAGAGCCAAAGATATGCAGGAGTTGCATTTATGATGATCATTTAAATGAATTATTTCCAAGACTGGAAAAGCTATGCATTTAGTTAAGAACATTTATAAACACAATTCTGCTTTATTGGGCCTCCTATTTTTTCTGTTACGTGGGTTTTTTACGTACATTCCAGGGTAGATATAGAGCAGGTATCACTTAAGAGATTATAAAAAGTTAAAAGGGAAATAAAAATCAAACTAGGTTTGGCTGATTGTGTCATCACTATACTGATTTGTTTTGATTAAAGCTTGACAGTTCCTTATTAATATATATAATATTACATATATATATTAATTACCTAGATAAACACTTGAGGTCTATTGATACTTATGAATTTTTCTCAGTACTCTCTGCTTTCTATTTCCTCTATGCAATGTGAGAAATATTACTGAGTTGCAATGTCAGTATCTAAATCAGCTTTCATGAGAAAAGGCCATTACTTCAACTTATGTAGCTGTATACTTGGCGTTATCACTCAGTTATTTGCCAGAAATAACCAAACATGTGAAATAGTTCCCTTCAGTAGTTACCAAACAAGGCCTAAGTAATTTCTACAGATAATTTATTATGATGATAAAGTAGTTTTCTAAAGTATAATTGAACTGTAGCTTTTATTCTTTAAAATTTTAATGTTAATCTTTTCCTTTGCAAGATCACTAGTTTCTATTGTCTTTGATAGTGATGACATGAACAGGATTAGATTTTTTTGCTTATTTTGGGTGTGATATTTTTAGCTTTATCTTTAAAATCCTTAATGGGTCATAAGGACTCGCAAATTCAACAGTTGGACAAATGTTTATTAAGCTCACCTAATGTTACTGCTAAACTGTATTACTACAACTTAAAATAATAATCAACATATACTGAATAATTTGTATGTGTCAGACACAGTGTTTAGGACTTTTATATGCTTTATGTCCCTACACTAATCATGTGTAGTAGGCAAAGTGATTAAAATATGATCCTTGTCCTTTGGGGCAAATTGTATGAAATGTTTCTAGATCTAGACTGGAAATTACTGAGGTCAGTGTGACTGACCCAGGGCTAATACTGCCCTTTTGGAGGCCCTCCTCTTTCCACCACTGCTGATTCTAGAATTCAAATACAAGTCCCCAGTGCATAGACCAGTGGCATTTTGCCTCTTTGCATCACTAATTGAGTTGAGTCAAATTATGGAGCTTGCTGAAAATCCAGGGACATTCACAACAGCAAGTCGGGAACCAAACTCCATTTTAAGGGTGAGTATACTTTGGCCCTGAGTTGATAGTCACTAAAGCCAAGCTTTATGATCTCTGTTACTTTCAAATATGGTTGAAAACTCATAAATCTACCCTTTTGTCTCTCTCTCTCTCTCTCTCTCTTTTTTTTTTTTTTTTTTTTTGTCTTTTTGTCTTTTTAGGGCTGCACCTGTGGTGTATGGAGGTTTCCAGGCTAGGGGTCCAATCGGAGCTGTAGCTGCCAGCCTGTGCCAGAGCCACAGTAATGCTATATCCAAGCTGCATCTGTAACCTACACCACAGCCCTCAGCAACACCGGATCCTTAACCCATTGAGCGAGACCAGAGATCAAACCTGCAACCTCATGGTTCCTAGTCAGATTCATTTCCACTGCACCACAATGGGAACGCCCCCTTTTGTCTATTTGAAATCAATATTGGCCAAAGCCAGAAGCTTTGTTTTTTTTGGCTATGTTGTAGATGCTGGAACAGTGGTCACCTTGGCAAGAATGTTGGCTTAGGGGGTGTGAATACATTCCAGACTTTACAAACCTAATTAACAGAAGCATGTCTTGAGATCTTAGTGGAGTGCATTAAGTGTGATTCTCTTTGTCTTTGTTGGTAAGACACATGGCAAAGCCCAAACAGTACATGCGTGAGGCTAGCATTGACTGACAAAAACAATCATTTGGTTCTTCAGATTGAGCTATTTTATTATCACAAGATATGGTAGTGGTTAAGAGTCAGTTTGAGAAGTATGAATTAAAGGCCCAAACTTTGCCATTTATTGGATTGTGTATGCTTTGGGATGCTACTTATCCTCACTAGACCTTAGGTCCCTTACTTGTAGGATGTGTATACCAGTAGGGCTGTTGTGCAGGTTCAACGAACTTTTATACTCAGGTGCTTAGCACAGTTCCTGGTACAAAGAAAATATGTGATAAATGCTAATGTTAGAATAGTTTATAAAAATGATTCACCAATCCAGCATTTTCTCCACATGGATGTTGCAGACATATCTCAAATGGAGCTCCTTAATCTTCATTTGATGTACCACATTCCAGATTTTCACCAAATCATCTAAGCTAGAAATTCTACTTGCTTATGCTTTTTTCTCTGTCTTTACATGTGATCAGTTGCCAAGGCCTGATGATTTTACCATCTAAATATTCCTAAATGTTCTGCCTTCTTATACCAGTGCCTTACCTCGGGCCATTAGCATCTCTGGACCTGATTACTGAAGCAGCCAATTGCTTATTCTCACGTGTAATCTTGCCAACCAACACCCCCTGATCAGTCCCTCACTACATTGTTTTTCTTGAGCACATGGTCACCATGGCACTCTGCCCATCACCTGTAAGTGGAAGCTCAGCATTTTAGGATGGCATCTTTGATCTGGCTGCTGCCTCTCTCTCTAACATAACTTCCTTCCTCAACATACTTTGCATTAGGAAATTATTTTTAAAAAATCATTTTGCTGTTAGAAAAATTCTAGCTTTGTCATTGCCTAGAGAATAAAGGCACTATATTTTCTTTGCTTTTGTGGTGTAATACTAGTATACATTACCAAGTGATTGGGCTATTTCTCCACTATCATAACAGTTAAATTGAAGCTTGGAAAATGAATATTAAGTAAGAACCCAAAGTCAATAAATTATCGATCATTTGTTTCCAAAGTACTATAAAATCAATGAACAAAGACATTAGGTAGAAATATATATATAAGCTAAAATTGAATATACTTCTACTTAAGATGGATGCAGATATACTAGAATGTATATAGAGAGAGTGTATATATAATTCTAGTATATAGAATTACTCTATATACTAGAGTAATTCTGCTCTCTGCAGCCTGATGTACTTTTGTGTTTCTTCTTTCTAGACATACCACTTGTTTCTATGGATTTTCATACTTTTTTATGCCAAATGTCTCCCTGCATAAATTAAGGTAACAGAGTTGCCTCATCTATTAGATTTTAAGTTTCTAGACAGCAGGGCAACTCCTACACAGTGAATTCCCACTGTGCTTAGAAAAGGCAAAACAGGAGTTCCTATTGTGGTGCAATGAAAATGAATCTGACTAGTAACCATGAAGTTGTAGGTTTAATCCCTGGCCTCACTCAGTGGGTTAAGTGAGGCATTGCTGTGAGCTGTGGTGTAAGTCGCAGATGAGGCTAGAATCCTGCGTTGCTGTGGCATAGGCCGGCAGCTGTAGCTCTGATTCAACCCCTAGCCTGGGAACCTGCACATGCTGCGAGTTCGGCCCTAAAAAGGAAAAAAAAGAAAAGGCGAAACACTTTGCAACCAGTCTTTAAGTGCTTGTTGATTGGCTGATTGAGGGTCAGGTGATGAATTGTGAATTCTTTATCCAACAGTAATGAGAGTTTTGCTGTCTGGCTAAATACCTGAGAAGGACTCCTTACCCTCGAATCCAGCCTGGAATTTGCAGACTATTTTAAGAGAGTAAAAGTGAATTGGGTGAAAATTTTAAAATGGTTGCTGGTTTGAATTCAAATGGGCAACAGTATAGCTTGATTATTGAGATGCACATTTCCCCTTTTTTAAATTTACTAGACAATATTATAAAATATTACTAAAAAACACTAGTGTAAATGTCTTTAAACTTTTCCATACTCCCATAGGCTAGCACAGGAGTAAGTTAGCAAAGCACAGCCCTCAGGTAAAATTTGCCCCACTGACTGTTTTTGTAAATAAAACTTTACCAGAACACAGCCATGCTCAGTCATTTAGCACATTGTTCATGACTGCTGTTGTGCTAAAATGACAGAATTGAGTAGAGGCAACAGGGGATATAAAAGAGAAACTCTCAGGCCCTTCAATGAAAAGCTTACTAACTCCTGATCTTGCATTTTAGCTGTTGTAATTTTTTCATCTAGATACAGTTATATTAATATGTAATTTTAGTGCATTGTGAGTGGTTATATGTTTTATCTATGTATTACAAATAATGTTCATAATGATGCTGAACTTTTGAATAAAAAATAATGGTAAATTCATAATACCCATGGAGTTCGTGTGCCCTATACTATAAAACTAGGCCCCATTGCTGGCCATTTAGTTTTATGTATTATATTTTGACTAATTCTGATTTACCTTTTTTTTTTTTCTTTTTTGGCTGCCCTGCAGCATATGGAGTTCCCGGGCCAGGGCTAAGATCCCAGCCGCAGTTGCAACCTAAGCCTCAGCAATGCTGGATCCTTAACCCACTGTGCCAGGCTAGAGATTGCACCTGCATCCCAGTGCCCCCAAGATGCTGCTGATCCTGTTATGCCACAGCGGGAACTCCTGATTTACCTTTTTTAAAATATGACTACCATAAATTCCAAAGTATGAAGTATTAACATAGTTCCTATATCTAGAGAGGTTTCTCAAGTGGTTTATCAGGTTGCAGGGGATAGAACTCACTTTTATGAGCTTAACAGTTGCTTTTCTGATTCTCTACAAGACACATGGTGGGATTTAGTGGACAAAACATTTGTCTGAAATCAGTAGGCAATAATTCTGTTTTCCATTGATTGTAAAATCCTTGACAATCTCTATTGTAGTTATCCTTTTGTGAAAACAGACATGCCAATCAATGTCTTATGGGACCAGCTCTAAGAAATGTTGTGCTGATGAAACTGTGTGTGTATGAATAAATGAGAATGATTTATTTATTCTTATGATGTCAGCATTTCACAGCACCTAATAGCAGTGTTTATTAGATATTGGTTATCTAAATTAATAATGATGCAATAGAGAATGGTTGATGTTCTGGACCAGGATGATAGTTAAGAGTGTAGCCTCTGGAGTTAGCAACCCCTGGGTTTGGATACAGGCTCCACTCTGTACACATTAGTCAAATTCTAAGCCACTGTTTTGTCATCTGTAATAAGGTTAATAACAGTACCTACTTCATACAGTTATTATAAAGATCAAATGGTAAACTCCAAAAATAGTACTAATAGTGAACTTGACACACACACAGCTATCTGTATATGTTATTATCATGTATTAGTATGTATCTTAAGTAAAGAGATATAGCCTGTTTTGAAGGTATTTCTTCCTGGAAGGTCTTCATCTTCTGTTTGGATGTAGTTGTTATTCTGAGTAGCCTGGCCCTGACCCCAAAAGAATGAATATTAAAATGTTCTCTCATTTCAAAATGTCAGTTTCATAATTTCTTTACCAATTGAACCCTCGACAGTGAGGCACTGTCTCTGACCTTTTTTGGTATTACCAATTGTTTAAAAGTCTCTATTAAATTTTAAAAAGCTTTTGTGCTACTTTTCCTTGATGCTTATTATAGGTTTGGAATCATGTGCTATAAAAAGTATTTGGCTGTATGTGCTTTTATAATGGAAGTAATTTAATTGGGCACTCTGCCTCCACAGATCAGCAAGGGTCAAATGACTTATTTAAGAGTATATGAGCGACATATTATATGGAAGCGGGGGGAGGAAAAGAAAAAAATAATAAAAACAACCTCACCATTTGCTTTCTGCACTGAATTGTTTATGCTTCATTAAGGCCAATGGTGAGCCTTTCATGTTGTGTATTTGCAAACCTGTTCCACTGACAGGCAAGCTCTCCATATGTGTTCTCCTAAAGTGGATGGCTAAGCACCCCACATCTGTTCCGCTTCTCTGTGCCATTTGAAAACCATGGGACAAGGCACCTCCAACGTACTACACAGAATATACCTCCTCACTATTTTGTCAGGAATTCTTGCTGCTCTTGAAGTTTCCCTGTTGAACTTTTTCATGATTACACTAGTCACTCTGTAAAAGGGGAAAAAAAAAAAAAAACCTTTCTTTAAAAGGGGATGCCCAGCCAAGTTAATTTACATATTTCCTTTTCACACAGTGTCAGCAGGATTACAGAGTTAACTACCTCTCTCTGCCTGTCGTTGATAAGGGTTTCCAGTAAGTGGAACAAGTTGCCTCTCTGAACATACACACTCATGTCACCCCCAGTGTCAGACACTAAATTTAACATGAGCAGTCAGGGGTATGGGCCATTTGAATGAGATGAGGATCTAAGAGAATGAAACCTTATGGGTTTTGGCAGAAATGCTGAGTTTCTGATTTGTGCCACATTAAGATATAGCTATTTGGGGGCCAACTCTCTGGTTAAGGAAGTAGTGTAGGTACACTGACTGGGGAGAAAACTACATCTCCTAGAAAATCCTATGTGCATCTGTCAGTGTTCCTGACTCAGTTTGGTTGAGTGAGTCTTTTAAATCTTTCAGTCTTTGTCCCCTCTTTTATGAGTCCACAATAGTTCACTTCAGTTAAGTATTATGTAGACAATTTTTTTCAAAATAATTAAAATTGAATTAATTGTCAAGTTTTTATATAAAATGAAGTGGAAATGTTATCTTCCCTTGTAGTTGATGGTAGTGCAGTTAATGGAATAACTTAATCCTTTCCCTTTAGGATATTCCCAAATCACAATGGAAATTTTGGCACAGTCTCTGTATTTCATTCTAATTTTGACCCAAGGGTATACCTTTCATCAAGCAGATAGGTCTCCATTGTACACACACACATACATACACTCTTACACTTATCCTTGGAGCCACCAGAGGACCATCACTGTTACAGACAAAACCAGTGCAGATTCATTCATTTAGTTCTTCATTTGTGATGTTTTGAGGGCGCACTGTGTTTAGAGCTTGAACAGCATTTCTCCAAGTGTGGTCTGTTGAGATGTATATTTTTTCAGGACCCTCCCAGAAGGGACTACACTAGAGAAGAGACTTGTGGCTGCCTGATGGGAGGGGGAGGGAGTGGGAGGGATCGGGAGCTTGGGCTTATCAGACACAACTTAGAATAGATTTACAAGGAGATCCTGCTGAATAGCATTGAGAACTTTGTCTAGATACTCATGTTGCAACAGAACAAAGGGTGGGGGAAAAAATGTAATTGTAACGTATACATGTAAGGATAACCTGACCCCCTTGCTGTACAGTGGGAAAATAAAAAAAAATTTTAAAAAAAAGGCAAAAGACAAATAAAATAAAATAAAATGTAAAAAAAAAAAAAAAAAACACCAAGATGATACTGAGTTGGGTGAGAAAGCAATAGTAAGTAAAGATGCTGGTTCCTTAGCAGGAATCAAGGCAGGAATACAAAGCTGTATAAGTCATTGAATACTTCACTACCCTTTACCCACATATTTTCACTTAAGAATATTTGTGATAAAGCAGTTAAAAAATAAACCCAACTAATTTTGTTAAATCTGCATCCTTGAGGACACATAATTTAATATTCTGTGTGCACAGTGTGAAGTATGCATAAATTTTAATATTCTGTGTACACAATGTGAAGTATGCATAAATTTCTGTCTCATACTTAAGCTTGATGTTTGGGTTGAAAAAAAACATGTGCTTGTGTCAGATGCAAGCTGAACAAACCACTTTTTTCAAGGAACACCAATTTGTACTTGAAAGAATGACTAACATACAAACTCTGGCTATTCAGACTTGAATCTTTTGCAGATATTTTCTTTAAAATGAGTGAAATGAGCTGTCATTTAAAGGAAAATAGTTGACAGTACTTGTTGCCAATGGTAAAATTAAGCTTTCAAGTAAAAATTAAAATTTTGGAAAAATTATATCCACCACATGAGTTTGACAGCTTTATAATATTTTAAAAGTTTGAGACAGGTGTAATGAGACTGGTGGTGATATTAATTAATGTGACTATTTCGTATTGAAAAAATATGTTTCAATCTGGAAGATTTCCATATTCAGTGAACCACTGTTTTTTTAAAATACATGATCATACAAAATTATGCATTGGTAAAAGATTTATTCAAAATACAATGGACTTTAATATAACATTGTGTGAAAACTATAGATATGGTTTTAGATTTCACATTGCATCTCATATTTAAGAAACTACTCAGAGTTCCCGTCATGGCTCAGTGGTTAATGAATCCAACTAGGAACCACGAGGTTGCAGGTTCCATCCCTGGCCTTGCGCAGTGGGTTAAGGATCCGGCGTTGCCGAGAGCTGTGGTGTAGGTTGCAGATAGGGCTCGGATCCTGCATTGCTGTGGCTGTGGCATGGGCTGGCAGTTACAGCTCCAATTAGACCCCTAGCCTGGGAACCCCCACATGCCGCAGAAGCAGCCCTAGAAATGGCAAAAAGACAAAACAAAACAAAACAAAACAAAACTACTGATGTTGAGTTTGGATATATTTTCAAAGTAAAATATCTTCATTTACCAAAAAAAAATACTATTTTCCTTCTATGCATCTGCATGAAGCTGGATTTTCTTCGTGTATATCAACATATCTCATTAACATTCTGAATTCAGAAACAGAAACAAGAATTGTCTTCTATAAAGCCAGACATTAATGCAATCTGCAAAAATGTAAAACAGTACTACTCTTTTCAATAAATTTTTGTTTTAGAATATATATCCACTTTCCAACAAAACTATGTTATTGATGTTGGCATGTATTACAAATTTTTTGTTTTTAAATTATCAGTCTTAATTTTAAATGTGGTAAATATTGTTGTGTGTAGCCCCGTAAACAATGGTCTTTGGTCTACTCAGTAACTTTAGTAGTGTAAAGAGGAATTGAGACCAAAAATTTTGAGAACCAGGGTTTTAGACATATGGGAATGCAGAACCAAAGATACATAGTCTCCACCTTTATGGTTCAATAGAGGAAGTAGAACAAGCAATACGGCTACTATATTTCATGTGATATTGAAAGAGCAGTTTGTAAAGAGACCATGAGAAGAGCAAGGCAGGACTTCTGACTCGCAGGTGGGACAGGAAAGGCTTCTTAAAAGAAGCATCACTGATGAGTTCCCGTCGTAGCGCAGCAGAAATGAATCCGATTAGGAACCATGAGATTGTGTCTTCTATCCCTGCCCTCACTCAGTGGGTTAAGGATCCAGCATTGCCATGAGCTATGGCGTTGGTCGCAGACGTGGCTCGGATCCCACGTTGCTATGGCTGTGGTATAGGCCAGCAGCTACAGCTCCAATTAGACCCCTAGCATGGGAACCTCCATAACCAAAGGTATGGCCCAAAAGGACAAAAAAAAAAGGAAGAAGAAAAAAGAAATATCACTGAACCTGAGTTTTCAAGTTCATCTGAATCTTGATGTTTATCTGAATCTTGAAGTTCAAGTATGGAGACAGTCAGTAAGGAGACATTCTTATAGAGAGAACAATCTGTTCAGAGTAACTAAAAGCACAGTTTTCTGGCAACTCCAAATTTCATTTGCATGCATAAGCCACTGGTGCTAAAGTTGAAGCAGTAGAGTTTGCACATGGTTCTGACCATGGGGGAAAGAAATTGAAAGGTTCCTCTGGTAGAAAACTTTCACAGTAGATAGAGGATCATGTGGGCATTGGTAAGACTGGTAGAGGGAGAAATAATTTATGACTCTGTTGCCACAGTCTGAAAAAAAGGATTGATGAAAGCCTGTACTTAGGAAGTAGCATGGAAGAGGTGAGGATAATGAAGGAGAAGATTTGAGGAATGTTGATGAGGTCAGATTTATAGGACTTGGTGGCTGCTGAATGCAGAGGATGATGAAGGTGAGAAAGAAAACTCAGTTTGGGGTTTATGTGGTTGTAGAACAATAATGCCACTCTTTGAGAGTAAAAAAGGAGGGTAAACATTGGGGAAGGATGGTGTTGATAAATATACTTTAACATTTTGATCTGTATATGGCTGTGGATCATCAATGGGAGAGAACCAGTGAGCCGTTGAATGTACACATCCATTAAGAGAAACAAAGGCTCGAGTTCCTGCTGTGGTGCAGGGGGTTAAGAATCTATCTGCATCAGCCAGAGTCTCTGTGGAGGTGTGGTTTCGATCCACCACCTAGCTCAGTGGGTTAAAGGATCCGGTTTTGCCACAGCTATGGCATAGGTCACAACTGCGACTCAGATTCGGTCCTTGGCCTAGGAACTTCCATATGCTGTAGGTGCAGCTGTGAAAAAAAAGAGAGAGAGTGAGAGAGAAATACAGAAGCTAAAAATAGAGATGTGGGAGCCATCAATATGTAGCTGTCAGCTGGATCCATGGATCTGACTGAAATTACTCAGACAGTGGGTATAGGATGACAGGGTAGCAGGCCTGAGCATATCAACATGGAAGAGATGAACGAGGCAAAAGCAGTTATACTGCAAGGGATGTTGGCTGTTGTAGTCTGTGGAGTCTTGTTGGGTAGAGCCCTAATCTCAATCTTAACCTAAGGTTGAGATTAGGGAAGATCTCAGTCAGTGATCTATTCATAATTGAGGAATTTATTGACTGACTCTCTGGCACAGTTAGTTTGTATATGCCATTAATATTTTGCTACTTGTGTGCTTTCTTTCATGTAAGTGAGAATAAGAGAGTGTGGAGAAGGCAGGCAGGGGAGGGACTTAGAGTGGAGTGAAAATGAATATATATGGAAACTGAATGCTTTCTAGTGTAAATCTTCCCTTTTTAAATATCTGGCAACATTTGGATAATTGAAAACATTTTAACTTTGGTTTACATTCAAATGCATCTTTTGCCAATCATTTATGATCTGCAATAAATAGCCATTAAGATCGTTCCCTAAAGAAAACCCTTCAAAATCTTTACTCCTGGTCCCAATGATTTGGCAAAGATGATGGTCCAGAACTGAAAAAAAAAAAAAAACAAAACCAGTAATGAGCCATCCGTGCTTGTGCTTTACATTTTTAAAGGTACATTAAACTGGTTTCTGGGGATTGAGGTTCTAGACTCTGAAGAGCAAATGGAAACAATCAGGTTCAAACACAATTGTCTAGCAGCCTGTAAATTTCAGTTTTAACTCAGAAGAATCTCAGAGTCTAGAAAATGCTCAGTGATACAGCTGTAGGACACAGCTTGCTTGAGCAGAGGCCTTTCTTTCATAGATTTATACCTTGTCCCCCTACTACCACATACAGATAAGATTCAGGGATTCAGATGTAGTTGTTTAAAATACATCACATTCAGGTAATCACAATTAACATCTCATCTTTTTGATTAACTGGGCTAACGTTATCCAAAAAGAGGAACAAATGTCAGTTTATCACTGCTTACAATCTTATAAGTGATATTTTTCCTCCAGATGTCTACATGCCCTTTGATTGAGCTAAGATTTTATGGCATCTTATCCTTTCATCTTCTGTTTTCCTGGTCATTTAATCTAGTTGGCCAAATTCTTCTGTTCCCCTTGTTCTCTACTTTCTTTAAGTTACCTTGCTGTGGCTTCTAACCCCAAACCATATGACTAATTGCCTCAATCAGCCTTGAGTGGACCCAGCTCCAGCATCTGGACAGCTCCCCAGACTGTGCATAGGATAAAGAGGCTCCAAGAGCAGGAAAGATACTGAGAAGCCAAAATAAAAACTCCAAAGATTTCGCCAGCTGTCTCAAAGACTTAGGAACAATTGGAGAGAACTGAGGCAAAAAGTTCTGTTAGTGGTGAGCAAGTAGCTATTTGTGGATATATTTACCCAACATGTAGTAAGCATTCCAAGAAATAGTTCGCTATTATCATTGTTTAGTCATTTTCAAGTCAGAGATTCTTTAGTCAGAGACTAGCCATAAATTCTTATTTTGCTACCAGCCTCTGTAGGTGCTTATCACAAAGCACATTTATTTCATTTTTTATTTAATTATAGTTGATTTACAGTTTTGTGGGGGTTTTTTTCTCTTTTGTCTTTTTAAGGCCACACCTGTGGTGTCTGGAGTTTCCCAGGCTAGGGGTCTAATCGGAACTGTTGCTGCCAGCCTACACCATAGCCACAGCAACGCCAGATCTGAGCCACGTCTTCGACTTACACCACAGCTTGGCAACGCTGGATCCTTAACCCACTGAGTGGGCAGGGATCAAATCCTCAACCTCATGGTTCCTAATCAGATTCATTTCCGCTGCGCCACGACAGAAACCCCTGATTTATAGTATTTTATTTGTTTCGATATACAGCATAGTGATTCAGTATTTTTACAGATTAAAAAAAGTGAACCAAGGTTGAAATAGGAATTCGAATTCAGTCAAGAATTAAATATTAGTTTAAATATGGTTCTAGTACATTGTCCTTATGTAAGGGAAGGTGAAAGGAGATAAACTATTATTAGGCATCTATGATGTTTCAGGAGTTCCCATCATGGCTTAGCGAAAATTAATCCAACTAGGAACCACAACGTTGTGGGTTCAATCCCTGGCCTTGCTCAGTGAGTTAAAGATCCAGAAATACCATGAGCTGTGACACAGATGTGGCTCAGATCCCCAGTTGCTGTGGTTGTAGTTTAGGCCAGCAGCTGTAGCTCCAATTTGACCCTAGCCTGGGAACCTCCATATGCCATGATGAGGCCCTAAAAAGAAAAGAAAAAAAAATCTATGATATTTCAGACCTTATTTCATTTAATTTAATTAAAAACATTTCCTCTTTTATATTTCCTCATGTAAGGTATTAAACTATACTGAACTTGATTCTAGGTATGGTGAATCCAAATTTTATTTTGTGTATGAGCAGTTTTCCAAGTGACAGAAATCACTGTGCCCTGCAGACTTTCCACACATTTATACAGCATAAAATGTGCTAGTCAATTGTCTGTTATTTTAATTTGTGACCTTACTATTACCTCTATCTCTGGCTCTGCAAAGCAAAACTTTTATTCATGAAAGGCAACTAACCTAATAGCAGTGAGAATCTCAAGCATTCATATTTGGGGTTGTAAAAATCATTTGCCATTTAAACAAAAGAGTTGCTCTTGGAGAAAAGACTGACTTCAGCTCTGGGACAGGAAATGCTCAGAATGAGCCTAGAGTATCTTGTGGTGCTGACAGCAAGGAAGCCAGACTTCTGGGGTAACATCAAGATGACTTAGGTTCAACTTGAAAGGACTTCCACTAATGGGAGATGGGGCAATTTGAAAATTAAAAATTATATTCACAAATAAATGAAATACATTAAATGTGTTACCATTCTATGAATTTGTGATAATTACACCAAAAGCCTGGGAATTTTGGAAGAATGCTAGGTACGCAACTCAATATTCTGCAAACTGGTAAATAAAAGGAAAAAATTTTTTTCTACCTTTCCTTTGCAAACTGTATCTCAGGCTGTACCACATAATTGAAGAGAGAAATGTTGTCTTTTTAGAAGAACTCCAAGTAATAACTGATGAAGAAATGGTAGACTTAGAACCACCACTTTTTAACCTGTAAATGAAAAAAATGAATCTGGGCGTTGATCATTAATCACTGTCAAAACCATTAGTAGAAGAGCTGATGAGAAACTTACACATGACAGATAAATCAGGATCTTTAACAAAGTGCCCACGGCAGGAGGCGGGGTGTAAGACCATAGATTAAAAGGGAACTAAGGCCAAGCAAATGCAGTGTGTGGACCTCGTATTGATTCTAATTCAAACAAACCAGCCATAAAATAGCATTTTGATATAATCATAGAAATGTCATTAGTGAGCATCAGGGAATCTTTGTTAATTGTTTAGGTGTAATATTGGCCTAGTGGTTACCCATAAATTGTTATATAAGCAAATCTGAGATTGGCTTCCTAAACAATCCAGAATAGAAGTAAGTGGAGTTTAGATGAAATAAGATTGCCATGCGTTAACAGTTGTTGAATCGTTCATTACAATATCACTACATTTGTGTGTTTCCATTATTTAAGATAAAAATAAGTATCTTTTATTCCTATACTGTATATTCGTTTGAAATACAGAGCATTTGCATTTGCTCTAAAATGGTGGTTATGTTAGAATGGGAAGATAATTTTCATACTTTTAATTTATCTATTTTTTAGAGGAGAAAACAGATTAAATGTATGTCCCATGTCACAGAAACAAAACCTTACCAAGAAATCAGTTGTAACATGAATCTATTCTCTCTCTCTTTTTTTTTTTTTTGTGCTTTTTTTAGAGCTTGTGTACCCTCAGCATATGGAGATTCCCAGGCTAAGGGTCGAATCAGAGCTACAGCCACCGGCCTACGCTACAGCCACAGCAACACAGGATCTGAGCCACATCTGCCACCTATACCACAGCTCACAGCAATGCCAGATCCTTAACCCACTGAGTGAGGCCAGGGATCAAACCTGTGTCCTTATGAATACTAGTCAGATTCATTTCCACTGAGCCACGATGGGAACTCCAGTTTATTGTCTCTTAATGTCACTCTAGCTGAGATCACCGTGACTGATCTCAGACTCCAGTGGCCCCATGTGTGTTTTCTTTCAAAGCAAAAGTCAAATCATTTCTGTCATCACATTATAGATAATGCTGATTTGACTGATATGTAAATTGGATATTCAGACCACAATTCAGGCATATTCATCCTATGTCTGTTTCCTCTACCACATAATCACATTCAGCCCTGTCTGTGTGCCACAACTGCACGTTTTCAGAAGCTGACAAGTATTAAATGAGAGATGGTTTTCCCCCTGGTTTTATTATTCTTTTTAAAATGATAAGCCATTTTAAAAATCATGGAATAGTTTTGAATGTTTTTATAAAAACAAGTCACCATCAAACTATTTTTTCCCAGACATGGATTCATTTCTTTTGAATAAAATAAAAGCAGTTAATAAAAACAATAAATAATAAATGACACAGCATTTTGGCTTGAGGCATAAGTTTTTGTGTCATTTCCTTTCTCTGACCACCTATATAATACATTACTTGATTCATCATTACCTTTTAAGGACTACGTTTTGTTCAATTATTTTTCTTTTGTCTTTGAAATGTGCTGCCCAGAGAAAAATACCTCCTCTAAGATGAATGCTGACAAATTAACACTATTAGATAATTTATACAAACAACATACATCAGAAAAGCAGTTATGCTGAAATAATTTAGCAGCTGAGACCACACAGGAGGATTCCTCATAGATGCATGGATGGGCCATAAGGTTTGCTGGTCACACTCTTCAGCAGTAAATAGTCCTTCTGTGAACACTGTAGATGAATAAATTAATGACATCCTGATCCTCACCTTCACTACTTCACCCTATGAGATTTGAGACTGAGGGCAAGGAGACCTAAACCAACATAATGTTATGGCTGCCATTCTCCACCAAATGGAGCAGCTAATAGAAACTGCTCTAGTGCTTTTGATATATCCAGACCTTTCATCTTCACCAAAGTCCCAGAAAGAGGGTATTCATTACTGTAGGCATATATGTCACATGAAGAACCCGGTGGCCTAGGAAATAAGCTGACCCAAAGCCAACAGGCTAGCCAACAAATTATAGAACAGAGATTCAAACAACTCTACAGTCTGCTCTGAACCTGCACTTTTTTTTTTTTTTTTTTTTTTTTTTTGTCTTTTTAGCTATTTCTTGGACCGCTCCCGCCGCATGTGGAGGTTCCCAGGCCAGGGGTTGAATCGGAGCTGTAGCCACCGGCCTACACCAGAGCCACAGCAACGCGGGATCCGAGCCGTGTCTGCAACCTACACCACAGCTCACGGCAACGCCGGATCGTTAACCCACTGAGCAAGGGCAGGGACCGAACCCGCAACCTCATGGTTCCTAGTCGGATTTGTTAACCACTGCGCCACGACGGGAACTCCTGAACCTGCACTTTTAATCTCTACTCAGTACACCCATGTTGAGAGCTAAAAGGTTAAAATATCTGCCAAAAAGTGAGATAAAGTTAAAGACATAACCAATCACCAAGTAATAGAACAAGGAGAGGAAGAGAGAAAGAAAAATTTAAAACCTGTTCATATATCATGATTTAACTCCATCTCCACTTTAATACTGCCCTAAACATGAATGATGCCAGCATTAATGTAGGGACATGGGTGTGCCATAGTTATTGTTGTGATAATAAGGATTTATTTTAGGGTGTGTTATCAGGTGTTGAACCTAATGACTATGAGATTAAGACAGAATGCTACAAATTTTGCTTTCTATCATGGATTTGAAACTCCCTCTCAGTTTTCATTTTTGAAATTCTTCCAAAATTAATTGCTGATCTTGCTGATGTTAGTTCCATAGCAGATGATGCCAATAAAATTCACATTTCCAGCATTGAATTGGCAGCATTGGGTTGTTAACATTTTGTTTCCTTAAACATAATAAAGTGTAATAAAGTAACTTGTAAAGAAATTGCCTATAAAAATGGCTACAACTTGAAATCTACTTAAAATATTCCACTGAGTAATCACAGAAATCAATTTTCTGCTTTTAATTTAATTTTGCATGAAAGTTCAGTCTGGCTGAAAAAATGTGTAAATATACTTGTATAACACATCTATATTTGTATGGAATCACTGCTCCTGCAGAAATGCTTGAGTAGTTTGTTGTTTGAGGTTCATTTCAGGGATTTTTTCCCCCCAGAACACTAACTTCTGGGCAATTAAGTAGATATTTGGCTTAATGTTTACATCTCCTACATTCAAATCACTTCTGCAATATAGCGCTTGAAAGTGAACATATTGAGAATGATGTACCTGAGTCTGTTTACATTCATTAGTCATTAAGGGCCTATTTACTTTAAGTATATTATTTACCAGAACTTGTAGCGATGTTTTAATAAAATGAAAAAATAGCCGTTATTATTTTGCTGTCCTTTATCATCACAGGCAATAAGTATAGCTACTTTGTAATTATCTCTTTGGGAAAAAAGAAAATGAATTTCCCAAAGAAAATCTGAGCCGGTAATGGAACTTAAAAATCTAACCTAAAGCCAGGATCCTTCAAGGAAAGTGTAATAATGTTACTGTTAGGGTGGTTGCTACAAATTGTTTAAAGAAAAAAACAAATCACAACTCACCATAGGTACAGGTGTTTAAATGTTTCAAATACCATTAACTAAAGTCCCAAACACCTGATTCAAAGCTAGTGCTCTGCCAAATAGCTTTGACATTACTTGCTTTTTTGAAACTTCTGCTCCTCACCCTGAAGATATAACCACTTTGTTCTTGCATTTTTGTATCCCTACATTTTGCAGTTTACAACAGACACTGTGGGTTGCCCTGGAGCAGAGAACTATTTTCCAGAGTTGAGCTGGCTCTGTTCACAACATGATGATTCTGTCTGCTGGTTACCTTGGTTTCAAGTCGTAGATAATTCAGAAATTCTTCTAAGATATTCTGACTAGGAGAGAATAGTAGTGGATTACAAAAATGCTTGTTTTGGTATCTTTGTAATGAAGTTGGTCTTTCAGGACACGTGAAATTTACCTCTCGTGGCCAATTAAAAATAATAGTAATTAGTCATAGCTGTAGCTTCTTTAGTTTGCCTATTATTTTATTGCCAGCAAGAATTAAGAGAACGGGAGTTCCCGTCGTGGCGCAGTGGTTAACAAATCCGACTAGGAACCATGAGGTTGCGGGTTCGGTCCCTGCCCTTGCTCAGTGGGTTAACGATCCGGCGTTGCCGTGAGCTGTGGTGTAGGTTGCAGACGCGGCTCGGATCCCGCGTTGCTGTGGCTCTGGTGTAGGCCGGTGGCTACAGCTCCGATTCAACCCCTGGCCTGGGAACCTCCATATGCCGCGGGAGCGGCCCAAGAACCAAGAGATAGCAACAATAACAACAACCAAAAGACAAAAAAAAAAAAAAAAAAAAAAAAAGAATTAAGAGAACGACTTCCAATAACTTCAATAACTAATAGGAGTTGAGGGCCACGTTTTGTTCCATGAGAGTTTTGCAGAAAAGAATCAATGTGACTAAACATCTCCTTTAATCATACCCTATACCTGCATTTGAGAAATCAGCTTTTGGTCCCTTCACTCAGCCCCATCCTCATCCCCGAGAACCCTGTGCTTTTCGTTTCTTACCCTGACACCATCTGTAGTTGTAGAATCCACCTCTGTTTGTAGTACAGAATTAGAGGAAAGCTGGATTCCTCGGTTTTGCTTGCATCCATGCCCCAGATGAAGAGCCCTGGCTTGGAGTCAGCACTAGGCTTAACAGTGGGGACAGAGGGTGAGCCCAGCCAGGCATATGGGGATTATCATCCAGAATCAGGCTCAGGGAGGTTTGAGAATCCAGAGGTTGTGTACAAATGGAAGATCGGGGATACCCTAATTCTAGGGTAATGAAAAAAATAAAGTTCCTCCACCAGGAAAGTGAAAGACTCTGCTCTTAGATGGGTGGACATGATCAATTTGGTATTAGAAACCTGTTAACTAGATATTTGGACATGAGGAATAAAAATGAGGGAGAGCAAGAAAGCAAAAGCCTTGTGAAGACAGATGCATGACTTTCTTTTCCTAGTTCTGATGCACTGGGAACTGAATCTGTAAAAGAACCACCTGGGCATTCTTTCTGCTCTCAGCAGGTTTGCAGAGTGTCCTGGATGCATTTCGAAAAGCATTGTGTACAAAATAGATACTGTTCAGGGAGTTGTGTATTTATTAGGAAAGGACTGAAGATGACTGTCCATGTGGGGCCCTGGAAAGGGGAGGTTTCACATAAGACTTGTTTTTCAGCTAGAAGCCTGATGCCTGTCACTACTGAAGTAGGTACATGTCATGTCTTTTCTGAGGTTGCTCCTGGAGGATTTTACACTCCGCTCCCCGCCCCCCCCACCCCATGCTTCTCTCACCATCCCTACCTGTTTCCACAGATTTCAATCCTTTTGTTAATGTTCACTACAGGAAGCACCTAAGAATAGACTTGCTGCTCTGAGGAGATTCTATCTTGGGATATGATGGGTGGAGAACAGCCAAGAACATTGTAGCAAATAGGTGTCCAGTTGGGCTTTTCAATATTATGTATTTGACAGGGCACAGCCCCACCAGCATGCGTCGGCATTGGAAAAATGCATTGCCTGGCTCTGTTTGAAAGTTCCCTGTCATTTCAGAAGCACTTGAAAGCGGACATGCACTGGGCTTTGCTGCTGCCCTTGCAGGGACTATTCATAGGAGCTCAAGACTTGTACTTGTAGTGCCCTTTTTTATCTGAGGGAAAAAATCCAAAAGCTTTCCTTTTCCAAAACAGTACCAATCAAGCCAATGGTGGCCATCTTTCAACATTACATCACGTAGCTCTTAAGGCTTGAGTCAGATGAACTAAAGCACATTCACATCTAGGCAAGATCCTTTGTGCAAAAGATACTACAGGATTTACATTGAATGAAGGTGGTGAAGGCCGAGCTTCCTCACCCAGCCTGAGAAATAGCCAACTCGGGTGTAAAGCCGGGCCTTAGATGATTCTGAAGAGCTCAGTATTACACTTTCAGTTAGCCACAGTCATGTGCTGGAGGACATACAGGCTTGGTTATACGGTAATGGGAAAAAAGACAGTGTGTTCCAGTCATCTCAGGAAGATAGTGAAAGTGACGTCAAAAAACTTAAGAGTCAGAATTCCCATTGTGGCTCAACGGTTAAGGACCCGATGTAGTATCAGTGAGGATGCAGGTTTGATCCCTGGCCTTGCTCAGTGGGTTAGGGATTCAGCATTACTACAAGCTGAGGCATAGGTCACAGATGCAGCTCAGATCTGGTGTTGGCATAGCTGCGGTGTAGGCCTCAGCTGCAGCTCCAATTCAACCCCAAGCCTGTGAATTTCCATATGCCACAGGTACAGCTATAAAAAGAAAAAACAAAACCACAGTGTTTTGTTTCAATACTCTTAATACTATTTTTTTCAATACTCTAAAATTTACATGAATTTCCATAGCTTTTTCATTTTTTTGTTTTTTAAGGCCCCACCTGTTGCGGATGGACGTTCCCAGTCTAGGGCTCGAATCGGAGCTGCAGCTGCTGATCTATGCTACAGCCACAGCAATGAAGTATCCAAGCTATGTCTGCACCCTACACCACAGCTCATAGCAATGCCAGATTCCTAACCCACTGAGCAAGGCCAGGGGTCAAACCTGCATCCTCACAGATACTAGTCATACTAGTCAGATTTTTAACCAGCTGAGCCACAGTGGGAACTCCTGAATTTCCATAGCATTTTTATTTATTAGATCCAAAACCTGGATTGGGGAAAGGCGTGTCCATCAGCTGGTGAATAGATAAATTGTACCATATCCCAAATAGGAATACTACTCAGCCATAAAAAGGAGCAAACTATTGATACAAGGAAGATGAATCCCAAAAGCACTATGCCAAGTGAGAAATGTCAGACACCAGAGAGTACAGAGTAAATAATTCCATTGATATGAAATTCTAGAAAAAGCAAAACTAAAATGATAGAAAACAGATCAGTGATTGCCAAGGGTTAAGATAAAAGAAAGAAGGGAGTTCCCACTGTGGCACAGTGGAAACGAATCTGACTAATATCCATGACAGAGAGGGTTCAATCCCTGGCCTTGCTCAATGGGTCAGAGATCTGGCGTTGCCTTGAGCTGTGGTGTAGGTTGCAGATGCAGCTCAGATCTGGCGTTGCTGTGGCTGTGGCGCAGGCCAGCAGCTGCAGTACTGATTGAACCCCTAACCTGGGAACCTCCATATGCCGTGGGTTCAGCCCTAAAAAAAAAAAAAAAAAAGAAAGATAAAAGAAAGGAAATTAACTGCAGAATGGCAAAAGGGAACTTTCAGGAATGATAGACATATTCTATATGTTGATTACAGTATGGATTCAGTTATCTAATATTTTTAAAGAGATCTATTTCTCTTGCACTCTGCCAGCTGGTGGGTGCTTGACACCTGGAGGCCAGTTGACCTTTGCTCTCTGTCTTGGTACTTAATGGAAGAATGTGAGCTACTTTACATAGGAGAGTTGTCCAGGGAGACGTGTGTTTGCAGGGGGCTTCACTCTTTGGGCATTAATAGAATAAATGTGCTAGTTTCTGAGTCAGAAGAGCCAAAGGGAAAGGAACTATTCCGCGAAAGGCACAGCACAATGAGAAAAAAAAGTCTATGGAGAAGAGTTTGCCTGCTGGGTAGCATCTGAGTGTCTTCTTGCAAGGTCACTTTCCATCATACAACCTTCTTTCTCCTGTCAGGGGATAGGATGTTCCCTAGGCCAGGAATTTTAGGGGTTAAAACAGAAGTTAAGAAAACTATTGGCTTTTAATACAACTGGAAATCTCTTGAAAATAATACTATGAAGTGTTCTGCCTAGGACTTGAGGAGGGAAAGTTTTCTTTTTTCCCTACTATTGTGTCCTGAGTTTCAACGCTGGAAGTTTGGAATTTTGACAAGACATCTAGGCTCAATCAGAGCCGCTTAAGCAGGAAATGTGAATGCCGTCTGCTCTGAGGTACCGCTGGTTTCCAAGGAAGTTGACATTGAGGATATTTTTACAAACATGCACTGAGGTGAGGGTGAAGGTTAAAATTGGTTAAATAAATCATTGCTGTTTTTGAAAATGATTCCCCCAGCTTAATCTTATCATCACTCCCTGTTTTTATTTTTTTCCCTGCCATATTCATTATTTTCTTCTCAGCTCTTTGTATATGTTTCTGTAAGCTTTTAGTAAGACATCTGGGTTTGAACAAATAGATGAAGAGAATTCTATCACTGAAACCAACTGAATATTGGCTGAATTCAATCAGGTAAAGCCTTCTTAGATTTTTGCAATTAAATAAGCCCCCACACCCACTGTGCATATACTAACATTCACACACACACCCCTTACCTTTGTGTGTAAACATAGTCAAAGCTATATTTAGCTTCACAAGGATAGAGTCATGGTAGATTAGGAAAAGAAAGTAAAACTTCTTTCTAAGAAATCAAATTTCATTTTGCCAATCAGCATCCTCTCTACCTATCCACCAAGAGCCTCTGCATGAGGCAAAGTCAGCCCCAGACATATTGGCAGCTGTGGCTTTTCATTCCTTGATCCCTTCACCCTGTCACCATCTTCTCCAGCCACTTCTGTCCTGTGTAAAGCTACCTCACTCCTCCAAGTCCTGGGCCCCTCTCATTCTGTGAAGGTCTGTTGCCTTTTGATTTTGAGCTCCAGGCCCTAGCAGTTAGCAGTATTTATTCCTTAAATAATTTAATATGCTTGCTTCCTAATTGTGTGGAAATGTATGTATGAATTCTGTGTCTCATGAGTCTTGGATCAAACCTAAAAGATACTCAGTGGTTCAGTTAGTCAGGAACTAATATCAGAGTTGGTTTTATAACAAAATGCATTTGGAGAAATTTCTCTCAACTTTTAAATTTTTTTAATGATTTTTATTCTTTCCATTAGTTGATTTACAGTATTCTGTCAATTTATACTGTACAGAAAGCTGACCCAATCATACATATATATATACATGGTCTTTTTCTCACATTATCATCCATCATGCTCCATCACAAGTGACTAGATATAGTTCCCTGTGCTATACAGCAGGATCTCATTGCTTACCCACTCCAAATGCAATAATTTGCCTCTATTAAACCCAAACTCCCAGTCCATCCCACTCCCTCCCCCTCTCCCTTGGCAACTACAACTCTGTTCTCCAAGTCCATGATTTTCTTTTCTGTGGAAAGGTTCGTTTGTGCCATATATTAGATTCCAGATATAAGTGATATCATATGGTATTTGTCTTTCTCTTTCTGACTTACTTCACTCAGTGTGAGAGTCTCTAGTCCCATCCATGTTGCTGCAAATGGCATGATTTTGTTGTTTTTTATGGCCGAGTAGTATTCCATTGTGTATATGTACCACATCATCTTAATCTAGTCATCTGTTGGTGGACATTTAAGTTGTTTCCATGTCTTGGCTATTGTGAATAGTGCTGCAGTGAACATACAGGTGCATGTGTCTTTTTCAGGGAAACTTTTGTCTGGATATATGCCCAAGAGTGGGATTGCTGGGTCATATGGTAGTTCTATATTTAGTTTTCTGAGGTATATCCATACTGTTTTCTATAGTGGTTGTACCAGTTTACATTCCCACCAAGAGTGCAGGAGGGTTCCCTTTTCTCCACACCCTCTCCAGCATTTGTTATTTGTGGACTTGTTAATGATGGCCATTCTGACAGGAGTAAGATGGTACCTCCTCACATTTGATTTGCAATTCTCTAATAACAGGAATGTTGAGCATTTTTTCATGTGCTTGCTGGCCATCTGTATATCTTCCTTGGTAATACATTAATCTCTAACACATACAACAACTTATACAACTCAACAGCAAAAAAAACCCAACAACGCAGCTGAAAAATGGGCAAAAGACCTACATAGATGTTTCTCCAAAGAAGATATACAGATGGCCAACAAGCACATGAAAAAATGCTCAACATCCCTGATTATTAGAGAAATGCAAATCAAAGCTACCATGAGATACCACCTCATACCAGTCAGAATGGCCATCATTAATAAGTCCACAAATAACAAATGCTTGGAGGGGGTGTGGAGAAAAGGGAACCCTCCTGCACTCTTAGTGGGAATGTAAACTGGTACAACCACAATGGAAAACGGTATGGAGGTACCTCAGAAAACTATACATAGAACAACCATACGACCCAGCAATCCCACTCTTGGGCATATATCCAGACAAAACTTTCCTTAAAAAAGACGCATGCATCCGCATGTTCACTGCAGCGCTATTCGTAATAGCCAAGACACGGAAGCAAACCAAATGTCCATCGACAGATGATTGAATTGGGAAGATGTGGTATATATACACAGTGGAATACTACTCGGCCATAAAAAACAACAAAATCATGCCATTTGCAGCAACATGGATGGAACTAGAGACTCTCACACTGAGTGAAGTAAGTCAGAAAGTGAAAGACAAATACCGTATGATATCACTTATGTCTGGAATCTAATATATGGCACAAACGAACATTTCCACAGAAAAGAAAATCATGGACTTGGAGAATAGAGTTGTGGTTGCCGAGGGGAAGGGAGTGGGGTGGATTGGGAGCTTGGGGTTAATAGATACAAGCTATTGCCTTTGGAATGGATTATCAATGAGATCCTGCTGTGTAGCAATGGGAACTATGTCTAGTCATTTATGATGGAGCATGATAATGTGAGAAAAAAAGAATGTGTACATGTATGTGTAAATGGGTCACCATGCTGTACAGTAGGAAAAATAATTGTATTGGGGAAATAACAATTTAAAAAAAATTTTTTTAAGAGATTAGTGAATTAATACATTTAGAGCCTTTGTCAGTTGTGTTGTTTAAAACTATTTTCTTGTATTCTGTAGGTTGTCTTTTTTTTTTTTTTTTTAGCTTTCCTTTGCTTTGTGAAGGCTCATCAGTTTGATTAGGTTCCATTGGTTTATTTTTTTCTTTTATAAACTTTTAAATTTCTATGACATGGTCAATGCAGTTTTTTTCTGGGGGAAAAAAAAAGTGAAAACTATCACCATGTGTATTTGCCTGAACAAATGTACAGTTTTTGCCTTTTCCCTGCAGCATGTGAGCACATTTTACTCCTTCCCTGTTTATATGGCTTTGGCTAAACCTGACACAAGAGAAAGTTTGTATTAAAATGACATAGTTCAGAAAATAGTTTTGATTTTGAAGTTGTTTTCTAAACTGCCATCTCAGTTATCAATTCCTGCATAACTACTCCAAACTTCAGTGACTTGTGCCATTTCTGTCCTTTGGCTTGGTCCCATCTTGGGTCACTCATGAATCTGGAGGTTCAGCTGGGGCCCAATGGCCCCGGAGTGTCTCACTCATCTGGCTGGCAGCTAGTGGGGCTGTCTGCAGATATTTCAGCCCTCCTCCACTTGGCTGATCTGGCAGGATAGCCTGGTTTCTTAAGACAATCTAGCCAGTCCAAGAAGGGGAGAGCAGAAACAATAGGCCTCTTGAGGGCCAGACTTGGAAGTCACATGTGTCAGGACCTTCACATCCTGTCATTCAAGGTAAGCCACAAGGCCAGCCCAGATTCAAGGGAAGAGAGCAAATGTACTCCCATGAGAGGAAGAGCAGGAAATAATTTGTGACCATCTACTATCGCCTTAATCTTTATCAAATTCATTTAACCAGTAGTAGATATGCAAATAAGAAAAATAAGATTTTCATGTTGCCCAACTGAATATTAGGCAAGCCACAGGCCAACCTGGATTCAAGGAGGAGAGGAAATATACTCCCATGAGGGGAAGAGCAGGAAAGAATTTTTGACTATGTTTAATCTACCATTATCTTAATTTTTGTCAAATTCATTTAATTAGTAGTAGATATGCAAATAAGAGAAATAAGATTTTCATGTTGCAAGACTGAATATTAATGAAACAAGTGTCTGGTGTCATTTTTAAATCTCTAACAAGATTTACTCAGCAACTATGGCTCTGTCAAATAAAACCCAAAAGCTATTGCTCTTTTCCATTTTACTTATAGTTGCCATCATCTACGTCCAGCTAAACCTTAACTGAATAGAGATCTTTTTTGAAAGCTACCAATTTCTAGAATTTATTGAAAGGGGAAGCACTTTTAAGATATGTTTAACATCTAGTCATATTTAATGATGCCATGCCTTGGAGCCTAAAGTAAAACCAATCGGAAAAAGAAATGACTTCTATTTAAATAGAAACTAGGAGTTCTCACTGTGGCACAGTAGGCTAAAAATCTGACTGCAGGATATATGCCCAAGAGTGGGATTGCTGGGTCATATGGTAGTTCTATGTATAGTGTTCTAAGGTACCTTTTCTTGAAAAAGATACATACACCCAAATGTTCATTGCAGCACTATTTACAATAGCCAAGACATGGAAACAACGCAAATGTCCATCAACAGATGATTGGATTAGGAAGATGGCGTGTGTGTGTGTGTGTGTGTGTGTGTGTACATTATGGAATACTACTCAGCCATAAAAAAACAACAAAATAATGCCATTTGCAGCTATATGGATAGAACTAAAGACTCTCATACTAAGTGAAGTAAGTCAGAAAGAGAAAGACAAATACCATATGATATCACTTATATCTGGAATCTAATATATGACACAAACGAATATTTCCACAGAAAAGAAAATCATGGACTTGTACAATAGACTTGTGGTTTCCAAGGGGGAAGGGGAGGGTGTGGGATGGATCGGGAGCTTGGGGTTAATAGATTCAGACTATTGCCTTTGGAATGGATTAGCAATGAGATCCTACTGTGTAGCTCTGGGAACTGTGTCTACTCACTTATGATGAAGCCTGATAATGTGAGAAAAAGGAATGTATACATGTATGTGTAATTGGGTCACCATGCTGTGTAGTAGAAAATTGACAGTACACTGTAAACCAGCTATAATGGAAAAAAATAAAAATCACTATATTAAAAAAAAAGAAAATACGCAATATCTAACTGTAATGCGGTAGGTATGCATGCTTGTTTGTTTACCTATATATCTTCTATATTATGGCAAGTGAACTGTTATTTCATTTGTGTTAAAAAAAAAAAAGAAAGAAAAAATCTGACCTCACCTGCTCAGGTAGCTGCCGAGGTATGGGTTTGATCCTCCCGCCTGATACAGTGGGATCCAACATTGCCGCAGCTCACTGCTGCATCTCAGATTCAATCCCTGGTCTGGGAACTTCCATAAGCTGCAGATAAAGACATAAAAAGGAAAAAAAGAAAAAAGAAACTCTAAGAATTGTTTAGAAAATGAGGATGCCTTCATTTTACTACTTATATATAATTTGAACTCAAAATTAAAATTAGTTTTCTAAGAGGTGTTTTGGGGGGGTTGGCTTTTGTTTTATTTTATTTTTTACTTTAGCAGCAAGTTTCTTTCTTAGAGGATTCTAGGCTTGAGTTATTTAAGGAGTGATCACTTCCAACCACATGCTACTACAGCATTAGCTAATGATGAAAACAGTAATAACATCTGCCATTGCGCTAAGTTTTTGAGCATCTACTGCACTTTTAATCACTTATCCCCTCTAATCCCAGTTTATAGAAGGTGGCTCTTGAGGATCTCCAAGATTATGAAACTTGCTCAGGGTTACACAGAGCAGAAATTGGAAGCCGCTATGCCAGACTCCTACTCATTTTTACAAATAAGGGCAGGTGTCACCTTCCAACACTTTCTCCGTCAGTCTCACTGAGTTGAAATTTGGTGGAGAGCTAGACTATCCTGCCTGTAATAAAATATAGAGCACGTAAGTAGGTGATAAATACTATTAGGAAAATAGGAAAAGGGAAGCTGTGTGGGGCAGACTTGGTGATTGAGGGAGTCATTGGGTTAGTTTCATATAGAGTTCAAGGAAAGCCTCATTGAGGAGACCAGTAAAGAAAGGCCTGGAGGACTTGAGGGAGGGACCGAATGGCTAGGGAAGAAGGATGTTCTGGGCAGAGGGAATGAAATTGCTGAGGTCCCGAGGCAAGAGCAAGAATGGCTTGAATAGGAGAAAACAGGGAGGATGGCATGGCTGGAAAGCAACCAGCAAGGGGAGATTGGGAAGAAAGGAAGGTTGGGAGGGGATAGTTTGTTTTAGATCCTTTAATTTTCAGATGCTTATTACACATTCCTGGGGAGATGGCGAAGAGGCCTATAGATAGAGGTGAGAATGCAGAGAGCCAGGAGGCCAGCAGGGCTGGTGCACACCTCTGGAAGCCTCCAATTCAGAGAGTGTTTAAATCCGTGGCAACTCGGAGAGGGAGGAGAATAACAAACTTTCGGCGCATTGTGCATGAAGAGAAGGTATCTGGGCAGGATCCTGAAAAACTCACATGAGATTAAGGAGTAGAAATTGGGGATGCGGGCATGACAGGCGAAGGGACTGGCTTTATGCAAGGTCATTGGACGAAGGAGGGTTTGGAGTGTTGGGAGCAATGTCAGATGTGAATGTGACACAGGACACGACAGCAAGGGGGATGAAAGGGTGTGGGAGAGGGCTGGTGATGAGGTTAAAGGAACAGATTGGAGAGCCAGACTGCTAACATCTTTATATGCGATGCTAAGAAATGTAGTATTTGTTCTGCAACCAGATGGGAGCCACTGAAGGCTTTTAAGCAGGAATATGACATGATCAAATGTGTCATTTAGGAAAAATAACTGGCAGTATGGTGAAGGTTAAATCGGAGACGAGAAAGATTTAATTCATGTACATAATAACTGTCGGCTCTGTTGTGACGGTCACACAATGTACAGGTTAAATGCTATGGAAAGATTATATGAACCTCTTTCATGGTGAAAAATATGTCTAAAAGGACAAATAGTGATCATTGCCATGACTGACTTCTTTGTCCTAAAGGCTCTTCTTGACAGCTTTCTTTCTAAAATTATAATCTCTTTGGGAATCATGAATACATTATAAATATTCACATCTCTGTCCACAGGGCTGGACCCTCAGGTGTCTCAACTAGCTAATCATCTTACTTGGTTCCAAAAGAAACCTATTCAACTTGCTTGTAATTACATCCCATGTCAATTGGATATGTGAAAAAGAAAGATGGTAGTTCATGAAGTGCCCTCCCCGTGTTTTCTGTCCCAGAATGCCATTAGCCATGTAATTCTGATTAAATTGCAGCATTTCATTTTGGAAAAACAATGGAACTTCTGGCCCAAACACAAGCTGTAGGAGCTAGGCATATGCATCACATAAAGCTTGCTTAAAGAAATTCTCCATAGTCAGACAGGAACCTCTTCCTGTTGATTACAGGAAAATACATGTGTTGAATGTCTATTCTGTGCCAGGCAACTTTCACATGAATTTTCATTTAATTTTTAAAACACTGTGGTATAGATGTAATTTTCCAAGTGACAAAATTGAGGCTCAGAGGTTTAAATAACTTGGCTAAGAACAACAGCTCTTATCTAAAGTGATTAGGGGTTTTTTATAATTTTGTAAATTATAGTTGATTTACAATGTTCTATCAATTTCTGCTGTACAGCAAAGTGACCCAGTCATAGATATATATATACATTCTTTTTCTCATATTCTATCATGTTCTATTACAAGTGATAGATAGGTTCATCTGTGACATATTTTAGATTCCACATATAAGTGATACCTTATGGTATATATCTTTCTCTTTCTGACTTCACTTAGTATGAGACTCTCTAGTTGCATCCACATTGCTGAAAATGGCATTATTTTGTTCTTTTTTATGGCTGAGTAATATTTCATTGTATATATCTACTATATATTTTTCTTTTTTTTTTTTTTTTTTTTTTGTCTTTTTGTCTTTTTAGGGCCACACCCGCAGCATAGAGAAGTTCCCAGGAGGCTAGGGGTTGAATCGGAGCTGTAGCTGCTGGACAGCGCCACAGCCACAGTAACATGGGATCTGAGTCTCGTCTGTAACCTACACAACAGCTCATGGCAACACTAGATCCTTAACCCACTGAGCAAGGCCAGGGATTGAACCCACATCTTCATGGATACTAGTCGGGTTTGGGTTCATTAACCACCGAGCAATGATGGAAACTCCTCTACCACATATTAATCCATTTATCTGTCAATGGATATTTAAGTTGCTTCCATGTCTTGGCTATTGTGACTAGTGCTGCAGTGAACACAGTATGTATATCATATATGTATGGATGATATGTATGTACCTTTTTGAATGAAAATTTTGTCCAGATATATGCCAAAGAGTGGGATTGCTAGATCACATGATAGTTCTATATTGAGTTTTCCGAGGAAGCTCCACAGTTTTCCATGGCAGTTGTACCAATTTACATTCCCACCAATAGCATAATCCTCTCCAGCATTTGTTATTTTTAGACTTTAATTAATGATGGCCATTCTGACTAGTGTGAGGTGATACCGCACTGTAGTTTTGATTTGCATTTCTCTAATGATTAACGATGTTGAGCATTTTTTCATGTGCCTGTTGGCCACCCATATGTCTTCTTTGAGAAATGTCTATTTAGGTTTTTTGCCCATTTTTTAATTGAGTTGTTTTTGTTTGTTTGTTGCTGTTGAGTCGTAGAGTTGTTTGTATATTTTGGAGCTTAACCCTTGTAGGTTGCACTGTTTGCAGCTATTTTCTACCTTTCCATACCTTGTCTTTTCATTTTTTTAATGGTTTCCTTTGCTGTGCCAAAATGATTGTTATTTCCATTTCATCTCTACTTAATTTGTTAAAAGAAAACATACTTGATGTCAAAAGCAAAATATAGACAGACAGGTAGGAGGCTTGTATGAATACTGTTTCTCATAGCAGGGTTTGAATGCTCTTTTGAAGATTCATCCATCTCATTAGTAAATATCAATTCTCTTCCTTTCTTTTCTTTCTTTCTTTCTTTCTTTCTTTCTTTCCTTCTTTCTTTCTTTCTTCCTTCCTTCCTTCCTTCCTTCCTTCCTTCCTTCCTTTCTTCCTTTCTTCCTTTTTCCTCAGTATTTTTTCTATCCCTGATCAGGGTACAGGTTATGAAAGGTGGAAAAAAATTAAATCAAGAGAGGTTTTGGTCTGTTTGCCCTCCAGGACTTAAAATCTTACTAAAGATTAGCACTTAGTACTTTAAATATATCAATCCATTAGAAGATATTTGGCTAATTTAGGTGAATAATTGAAATTAAAAAAAATTAATTATTGTATCATAAAAAATATAAATTATTTGAATTCCCCTACATTCAGATGGATTTTTACTATCAAAGAACTCAATAAATACTTATTGAGCACCTACTCCCTACTAGGTATTGCTCTGGAAGCTAAATAGAGAACGGTAAACAAAGTAAACAAAAATCCCTGCCTTTTTGGGGCTGTCATTCGGCTTGAGTCAGTGGTATGTTCAGTGAAAGATGTACATCAGAATTATGCATGGAACAGTTTAAAGACGCAGAGTTCTTGCCATTAGAGTCCTAGGACATTTGCATGTTTTATAAATTTCACAGCGAGTTCTGATTAGGAACTCAGACTGAGAAACCTTTGTAGAGAGAAGTGGTGATGCTCATATTTTTCCTCCATTGAAACCATTCCTGCTCCCCTTTTCTTATCAAATCCACATCTTTGGTCAAACATGGAGAGCAATGTGAGAAAACACAAGGCACAAAATTCTTGCTTTGAGAAGGCATGGTTTGCTCAGTATCTTAAATGTATTGATCAAAATGTTGTAAATCAATTTTGCAAGTATAAATAATGTTTTTAATTCATTAGAAATATTCATGTGTAGAGGAAGGCTGTTGAAATAAGAATGAAGAAATGATCTTGTTTTAATTTGAATAAACACCTATAGATCTCACTGTTTCCCAAAATTGTACTGGATTATTAACTGTTGGGGAATCTTAAACCTATTATCTGAACTAATTTAAAATGTATGGGATATTAACTACTTTTTATCATTAATTCTCATTTTGAGAGTCACATTTCTCAGTTTTGTCTTATTTTGGTTTTCCAGACATCAGTCTTCCCTTGTTTTAAGGATAGACTTTTATTGACATGTCTTTCTAATCCTCAGCCTCACCAATCCTTTTGTTTGACCATTTTTCTCTCAAAGGATAAATCAGGAAGTTCCATTATAGCACAGTGAGTTAAGGATCCAGTGTTCCTGAAGCTGTGGCACAGTAAATCTTAGTACCCACCTGCCCTTGACACTTTTTAATTCCATTACATTTTGAAACATATATGTTTCAGTTAATAAAATGTCTGGGCAGCAAAATAGTAAATTCTTTGTAGAAGTTGATTTCTAGGTCAGAAAAATTTAAACTATGAAGTTGTTAACTAAAGTCAATTTACATATATCTTGCTTCATTTTTCTTTCAGTGTTAGGAAGGAAAAAATGAACAGCTAGGGAATATATGATTAGTCCAAAATGGATGAATTGAATTCATTTGATAAATGTAATTAGCTCTTAAACACCAACTTCATTAAACAGGGAACAATTTGCAGAAAACAAAGGGGTATGCAAATTCCAGCATGCCTTCTATTTTACGTTAGCCCTTCTGTAGGTTTATGCAGGGCTGAGATAACTTGACTTCAGTGTTGAGTGGATGGCTTTATTGAGGGCAGATTATTTGTGTGCAATGTCAAGGCTATACTGGTGGCTCTGGGAAGTTTAACTTTGAGAAAACAGATGACAGATGCTGAGATGAGCATCAGGATTGAAATACACAGTAATGATGATTTCTCATTAAGGTGCAGGTAAGAAAACCTGGGCAGTAAGCAATACAGTTGCCAAGGCCACAGGCTATGTTCTCACTAGTTCAGAAGGCCAGGTATATATTTATTGTTCACCCCTCAATGTTTACTTTCTCTTTTAATAAAATTTGGGATAGGCACTATTTGGTAGAGAAAGGAATCATTACCAGTGGTGAAACTATACCTTTTGACCCTTGACAACTTCACAGTAGTAAACTTAGACGGGATCTTTTTTTTCTTTTTTTGAGACCAGTTTTGATCAGACTACTGCATATGTCAGATAAACCCTAAAGTAGGAAAGCAGATGTGTCCTCATTATCCCTCCAAACTCTGAGAGCTGGGCATGAAGTTTTTGAGTATAGCTTTGCATATTGTGTGAGCTGAGTTTCAGGGTGCTAGAAGCTCATTTTAACAAGGGCAATTTAATCACTAGCCAGCATGACTATATTTGCTTAAGTAAGAGTTTCTTTTGAAAAGAAATTAAAATTTAGATAGGACATCCTAACCTCAGAGTACAAAATAGTCCATTTAAGAAAAACTTACCCAAATCGTTAAGAGGATAGTTGAGTTATAAGCATCTGTGGGAATGATACAAAATAACATAACACGGTCACTTTGAGTCTCAGTTAAGGTTAGGATTTCTCCATGACTGCTATTTAAGAAGCAGTTGCTCTGGAGTTCCTGTTGTGGCTCAGTGGTTGACAAATCTGACTAGGAAACATGAGGTTATGGACTTGATCCCTGGCCTCCTTCAGCGGGTTAAAGATCCAGTGTTGCCGTGAGCGGTGGTGTGTGTCGCAGACATGGCTCGGATCTGGTGTTGCTGTGGCTGTGGTGTAGGCTGTCAGCTACAGCTCCGATTAGACCCCTACCTAGCCTGGGAACCTCCATGTGCTATGGGTGCGGCCTAGAAAAGACCCCCCCCAAAAAAAAAAAAAAGAAGCAGTTACTCATATGTTGAATTCTTAGTAATCCAGATAATAATTATCCTATTACATCAAGTTTTATGTTAAATATCACCCGTTCTGTGGCACCTCCTCTTAACCCTCTCTTCTGGAGCGCCCCTTTTCCTAACCTGTTCTGAGCCTTATGTGCCTCCATCTTTGCACCTGTAACTCAGCATTAGAGTTTGCAGCCTATTGGTTGACTGGCTGGCATGGGATCTAATAAATATTTGCAGGATATAAATGGAAAAATGAAGATGAATGGATATACAGTTGCTTGGAAGAAAATACCCAAAAGGTTATAATAATGAAATAAAAAAAAATCATACATGTGACGAATGAATACCATAGGGAGACTCCAATGACATGTATTTATTGTAATCAAATGCACTTTTGAAAGTTATCTAGAAATTTCTTTCTCTGATAACTTGTATTACTACCATCATTCAGTCAACTCTTCAAATTCCGTTTCTGTATGAGGACCTCTCATTCAAAGATTTTATATTGCCGTCAGCCAAAAATGTTTTCCATACCAAGTATCTCCTCATGGACTCTTTCACTGTATCCTTGACAAAGGATGAAGGAAAACTCTGGGATTTCTTGCTAACATCAAAATGTATGAAGTAATTATCCCTTAAAGAGATATTAAACGAATAATTATTGCCACCTCCTATTTGCATCTTTTGTGTTGCTCTAAGGAAAAACAGAGACAAGATTTCTATGATAAAGATGCCGAACTCCCAGTCAATTTCTGCAATGTAAATCTGCAGTTTACATCACTCATCTTAAACTGACTTGTGCTATTAAGATAGGAACAAGTGGACATGAGTCATCTAAATAAAGTTCATATAGTTGGGATTCTTAAAGCATTCTTATAAACATTTTTACTCATAGCAACATTTCTTGTAGATGCTGGACTTGTGTGTCACAGTTCATAACTAGCTAGTGTAACTCCAGAGAATCAAAGAATTGTCAGATTAGAAGAAGCAGTTTAGGCACTTAGACACACTGGCATTCTCATCTCAGATCCACCAAGTTATTCAAAGAGCCTCAATGTTCTCATCTGCAAAATGGAGACATCAATAGGATCTACCTGAGAGAGTGTGTGGTGAATAAATAATGTCCATGCAAAGAGTTTAACATTGGGTGAAACACAGCTTAAGCGTTGTAAAAATAGGAGCTATAATAATATTAACACACTAATAATGATAATGTAGCATTATTATTATATTATTTGAAGGTCAGTGAGAAGACACATAGAAGGATTAATTGGCTAGAGAATCCCAGTGGACTATGTATTAGGGAATGCTACGTTGCTCTAACAAAAGATCCCTTATAGTTCAGGGGCTCAAGAAATGCAAAAGTTTCTGTATGGTTCACTTCACACTCTTCAACAGGTATTCCATGTCAGTGAGTTCTATTTCACGTGGCCATTTTCAGGGTCTTTCTGGTTAGCAGCATTTCGGCACGTAGAAAGAACAAAAGAACATAGAAAAGCAAATGCAGCAGTTTCAGGGTCCGACATGGACATAACATCTGTCAGGTCCACTCAGATTGTGTTGGGGGAAAAAGAAATAGTCGCAAAGCTACTCCCAGGTGCAAGGGAGGATGGGAAGGAAGGTAGCCAGGCAGCCACATTCCTCTATGGAAGAAGAGGAGAAGGAAGTTTCGTGAGCTGTTAGTCTTCTGCAAGAGATGGACAGAGCACCTATGGGCCTTAAGGAAATTGCCTGCTTTTAGAGTTTGTAACCCAGCCTGTCCACAGTTTATAGTTTTGTGGTTTTCTTTTCTTAAATGAGGAAGTGGGAATAAACTGTTAACAAAATCGTTTCCAGTTCTTAGTATCACAGACTTAGAGAAAACTGACTTAGCAAAATACCACCTTGAGTAAATATCTTTCCTAATTGAAAAATCACCAACGAAAGTATAGGGTAAGTACTGTGTGGGTTTTTTCCCCATTTTTAAGTGTTAATAACAGTAAGTGTGAAATTATGACAAACAACTGCCAAACTTATCTATTCAAACATTTTAAAAAACAAATGAAATACTTTAATTATGCCAGTTTTTATAAGGTGTTTTTCTGAACTGGAAAATCCTGAAATTCCTATGATTGTCTTTTAGATGAGATAATTATATTTTTAATGTATTTTCACTAGGCTTCACCTGTTTTGGGGATCCACTTCATAAATCAAAAAAAAAAAAGGGTTAGGGTCAGGGTTAGTGTTAGCCTCTTCATATCCTGACAAAGAGAATGTGAAGCTTCAAGATATGCATCATTTTAATTGATATTTACATATAAGGAGATAGGTAATGTTTTTTAAATTCATTCTCCTTTTTGGCAACACAGTACTTGTTTGGAAGAACTACTTTGATAGGCTACCTACGGTAGAGGATAAAACTGTAAAGACATAAACTACTATGCGTAAGAGTACAATAATTAATATTCTTTCTGAAATCTAGAGTGAACATATGAACCTCTCCCAAGGATATTAGCACATAGAATGACTTTAGGTCAAAAATAAGAAACATAGTTTCTTGAAGGCATAAATTATATCTGTCTTGATGAATGGATTAAGAAGATGTGGTACATATATACAATGGAATACTACTCAGCCATATAAAAAAGAACACAGTTACACCATCTGCAGCAACATGGATACAACTAGAGATCCTCATACTAAGTGAAGTAAGTCAGAAAGAGAAAGACAAATACCATATGATATAACTTATATGTGAATCTAAAATATGGTACAGGAGTTCCCATCGTGGCTCAGCAATAATGAACCCAACTAGCATCCTCCATGAGGATGTGGGTTCTATCCCTGGCCTCACTCAGTAGGTTAAGGATCTGGCTTTGCTTTGAGCTGTGGTGTAGGTTGCAGAGGTAGCCCAGATCCTAAGTTCTGTGGCTGTGACATAGGCTGGCAGCTACAGCTCCTATTCGACCCCTAGCCTGGGAACATCCATGTGTTGTGAGTGTAGCCCTAAAAAGATTTTTTAAAAAATGGCACAGATGAACCTATCTATAGAACACAGACTCACAGACATGGTTGTCAAGGGGGAGGCAGAGGGAGTGGAATGAACTGGGAGATTGGTGTTAGTAGAGGCAAACTATTACATTTGGAAGGGATAAGCAATGAGGTCCTGTTATACAGCACAGAGAACTATGTTCAATTTCCTGGAATAGACTATGTTGGAAAATAATATTTAAAAAAACAAGAATGTATGTATATGTACGACTGAATCACTTTGCTGTACATCAGAAATTGGCACAACATTGTAAATCAACTATACTTTAATTTTTTAAAAAGAGTTATATCTGTCTTGTTCACCAGGGAACAGTGCCAGGATCTGGAGGGATGTCTATATCTTTGTGCACAGACATAGTTGAATAGATATAGATAGATATAGATGTGGTTGATATAGACAGTAAATCCTCATTTTTGTTGTTGTTGTTGTTGTTGAATGAATGGATGACTGTAGAAGTCTGAGCATCAGGGCAGCCCCAGCTGACTCCTGGGTGTACCAGCAACCTGCAGATTGAGAAGATGTCATTTAGCGAACGACTTCACTTGTTACAAAGATGACAGAGGATATTTCCAAAGAGATTTTTGTAAAGGCATTTTTCAACAGAGTAAGAAAAGTAACTCAATAGAAGTAGACAATTTCCTCTGTTGACCTTTTGAACATCATAAATCATGTGTGACTAAGCCCATTGTTATTGATTGTAGATGTCTTCAGTGGTTGGTAGAGACTTTGCTGTGTTCATGCATTTACTAATTTATTTGTTCTTGTTGGTTTTCAGTATTTATTTATGCCAGACCCTGTGCTTAGCACTGTGGTTATAGGAACAAACAAATGTGAGCAAGACATCCTATTCTAAATGAGCTTATAGTTCAGAGACAGACACAGCCAAGTCACAGGGCTAGGGTATATGTGCTGACTATGTAATGGGAATGCTCCAAGAAAGTGTCTTTCAATGCAGTGGTTGGTACAGAGGAAATGTATCTGATAACCATAATTACAAACTATAAATATTTGTGTTCCATATGAACAAATAATTTAGAACCTAAACATCTTCTGTGTATTGACTTAGCAACTATTTAATGGGAATATCAGTGCTGGCCTAATTTTAATCTATGTTTGTTAAGATGATGATAATAATGGTTAACAGTTCAGCACAGTGCAATGACCAGATGGGTTCTCAATTGGGGCCAGGATGACCCCTCCAAGAGCCATGCGAAATATGTTGGGGCATTTTCCATTCTCACAATGACTAGGGACACTAGGCAGAGGCCAGGGTTCCTAGATGCCCCACGGCTCAGTACTGCAGAAGATTCTCCTCCTCACATGTCACTGGCTTCCCACTGAGAAGCACTAGGAAAAATCAAGTATATCTTTCTCCTTTTCTGTATTCTGAATATCCTGCTCTAGATATCCATCCTGGGCTAAGCATATGAAAGGGCAGTCCATTCCTGCATTAGAGCACAGGACAAAAAGAACCTCACCAGAATCTGTGAGGACTAATGCTATCTATGTTCATAAGGAAGATGTGATCCTAGGGTTAACCACAACCAAGGTACAGTGAGGAAGAAAAGGCATCAAAGCCCATCCAAGCCATGGGTTACAGGCTAGTCCTCCAGAGGGTGAAAGAAGCAGAAAAAGGAAGGAAGATTTTCTTTCATAATTTGTCTGATTGTGGAAAAAAATGCCCAATCTAATTCTCAGGTTAAGATCACTAATGAATTTAAAATGTGCAGACCCAAGGCGACTCTACCCTGTCTGAAAAGGATTATGGATCGGATTAAGGGACTTTTCTGTTCCATCAAAGCCTGCAGACCCTCTCCTACTTTATTGAAGTAGAATTCTTTTTAATCTTAATGAGATTTATCCTTTCTTTGTTCTCTTAAAACTGAATCCAAAGCATGTCCTTATCAATGCCTCTATTACCCAAGTTAAATATTCCAGAGGACTCTGTCTGCCTAAGGGGTTTGTTTCCCCCCCCCCTTTTTTTTTAGGACCACACTCATGACATATGGAAGTTCCCAGGCTAGGGGTTCAATTGGAGCTACAGCTGCCAGCTGATTCCACAGCAACACCAGATCTGAGCCGCATCTGCAACCTACACCACAGCTCACGGAAAAGCCAGATCCTTAACCCCACTGAGCGAGGCCAGGGATTGAACCCGCAACCTCATGGTTCCTAGTCGGATTCATTAACTGCTGTGCCATGACGGGAACTCCTATCTGCCTAATTTTTAAAGGAAATTTGTGCAAAACCACTGGGGACGTTGTGATAACCACTGTAAAAGGTTTCATTTACCCTGAGTATGTCAGGCAGCCCCCAGGCTTAATTTTGCAAACCATTGTGTTTTATTTCAGTAACACAATAAAACCTCACCTCACTTATCAGGAAGTGCCTTAACTGTGAACCTCAAATATCTAGGACATAGTAAACTCAAGAAATAAAGTTTCTGATTTTTATGCCAAAAGTGGAAATTTTTCAGGCTCTCCTGGGAGTCAATTTATTTTCTGTTTACATTCAGTTCTAAGAAGCTTGGTTAGCTGGTTCTCTAGCTTACAACAGATTGGAAAATGAACATTTTTTCCAATAGATTGTTCAGGTTACAGACTAGAGTGGGAGACTGCCTATATCCTAGCAAGGAAAAAGTAGAGAACAGTATCAAACATTTGAAAACAATAAGGGAAGTTCAAAAGCATGAGAATTTAGGGCCATGCTGTTATGTTCAGAGGAACCATCCTAACCAGGTGGTGCCTAAAGCTCAGCTGGTACCCAGGTAGGTGGAGTCATTGATGATCGTAGAAACCATGTTGGAAGAAGTGATGTTTATGACATATTTTAAAAGGTTCCCCTCAAATTTGTAACTTTTTAAAGTTGTCTTATAAGCTTAAGCTATAATTGTCTAAGGAAAAAAACCCACTTGCTTAGAACGTCTTATTTCCTAATAAAATTAGATGATAGTATGTGAAATTCAGTTGAGAAGTCCACCATTGAAAGTTGCAGCTATTCAAAGCTAAACACACCAAATTCTGTATTTTCTTATGCTCTCCAAAGATATGTGTGTTTCTGACCTACATACTTCTGATAATGTGTGTAGTTCACTTGGTCTCCGCATATGCGCCTTTGGATCCATCCTGGTTCAATGTCATGCTAATGTGTATGGATGGGCTAGTTCATGCCTGGGACCATCATTCCCTAACATTTATTAAAAGTGGAAGGAGAGGAGTTCCCGTCGTGGCTCAGCAGGTTAAGAACCCGACTGATATCCATGAGGATGCAGGATCGATCCCTGGCTTCATTCAGTGGTATAAAGGATCCGTCATTGCTGCAAGCTGCAGCGTAGGTCACAGATGCCACTCGGATCTGGCTTGCTTTGGCTGTGGCCTAGGCAGGTGGCTATGGCTCCAATTCGATCCCTAGCCTGGGAACCTCCTTATGCCGCAGGTGCAGCCCTAAAATGACCGGAAAAAAAGAGTGGATGAAGAGCGCTTCTCCTGTTTGGTTTGCACTAGTGTGGATAAAAAGGCTTGAGGAACCGGACTGAAATCAAATACTACCAAAAGAGAAGATAACTGTTATGTAATAAGCAAAGCTTACATATTGCATTATTTTTCTATCTTTGTTGATAACTCTTAGATTAATATAACTGCATTCGTATTTATGGAGTATGATTGCTATGAAACCAATTTATTTCAGAGAAAGGCTAGTCAAGATTGATAGAGTAAAATGCATAGCCCTAAACTGTTTGTATATACTGGTTCACTATTGTTCTAACATCCAATGTCTAATAAGGAAGAAAAATGTAATAGTTACTGAAATAATGATAAACAGTGAGAGAGCTTAGAGACAATGAACTGGATGCTCTGAGTAAAGAAAAAATAGTGGGAGGAGGGCCGACTTGTTTTCTATATGAAGTTTTAATCATAGAACCAACTGATCACGGTTAAATTTTGGTGCCCAAAATTTACCTGTGTCCCTGTGGGCCGGTGCAGGTAAATGCTTGTTTTTACCAAATGTTGCCTCTTCTAGTCTTATTCTTTCCTGAGTTTTTAACATAGTATGTCTGCCCTCTTACTACACAGAGATAAATTTTTAGACTAGTTATATTATGAGGAAATCCTGAGATGTAGATTACCATTTGCATTTTTAAGCATTAGGCGAGTATCTTGTAATCATTGAGGAATTTTTAATTATACGTAGTCTACTTAAGGGAACCTTAAATAGAGCGTATGCCTCACTGTAGCTTCATATTTCTCATTTGAGAATAAATTACCATTTCTTTTCCTCACATGACAGTCTTATGAATATTGTGTGTAAAGGACTTCTGAGAATTCCAAGACAAAGGTGCTAAAGGTTTTATTAGTACAGAAATGGATGTTGTAGTTTTTAATTTATCTTCCTCATTCGTGAAATAGTTTCAAATTCATATTTACCCCAAACCTCATCTAGTTGTTCGTTCAAGGAGTAAGATACTGAAAAATCAGCTTCACATTTATCTTTTCCTATCTGGTTAATGAATGTATTTTCTGTCTCCATTCAGTATATATAACCTATTTTAAAATAACTGTAGGGAAGACTTCTTTATTAAGAATGTCTGAGTGGTAGATATGGAAGTATTTTTTGTGTACTTGCCAGCAGCTATATAAAGTAGAAGTTCAATATAAGCAATCCATTTTAATCCTTTGCTGTTCTTACTCTAAAGCTCAATAAACATTTGGTAAATGAATGTTGAATGTTAATGCATTCTGTTTGCCCATCTCATGAAATAGACAAAAGGAAGCAGGTACCTTAATAAAGGCAGCAGTGACTTAAGCACTTAATCCTGATGAGATGAAGATGTTTAAATGCAACTCACTTTTCATGAGTGACTCTAGGTCAGAAGCAGTCAGTTCAACTGCGAACATCTTATGTGTAGTTAAGAAATCCAAGTTAATTTGTATTTTAATAATTCCCAGCACTGCCCAACAAAATAGTGCTAGATATTAACCATTTGTTGCATAGGTAACAATTATTGATATTGGTTTATGAAACGAGTATCTTGGGATTCCTGTTGTGGCTCAGCAGGTTAAGGACCCAGTGTTGTCTCTGTGAGGATGTGGGTTCAATCCCTGGCCTCGCTCAGTGGATTAAGGATCTGGCCTTGCTGTGGCTGCGGCATAGGTCCCAGATGCAGCTCCAATTCGACCCCTAGCCTGGGAACTTCAATATGCCACACGTTTAACCATAAAAGAAATAATAATAATAAATAAAAATAAATAAAATGAGTGTCTTACACAACTCTCCTAGACTTAGCAGGGTTGTCTGAAACTGCCTGGTCTCAGTGGGCATAATAATCAAGAATAATACATTTCAGAGGAATCCTTTCTCTTGCTTGTGACCAGTGTAAATTTATTTTTATGATTACTATTATTTTTTTCTTTTGTTTTTTTGAGGGTCGCATTCGCGGCATATGGAGATTCCCAGACTAGGGGCCTAATCAGAGCTGCAGCCGCTGGCTTATGCCACAGCAACACCAGATCCAAGCCATGTCTTCGACCCATGCCACAACTCACAGCAACGCCAGATCCTTAACCCACTGAGCAAGGCCAGGGATCAAACTGTCGACCTCATGGTTCCTAGTCAGATTCATTTCCGCTGCACCACAATGGGAACTCCCCCCACCAGTGTAAATTTAGGTCCTACATCCCCAAAATATTAAAAAATGAATATAGGGAGTGCCTTTGTGCCACAGCAGGTAGGAAGTTGGTGTTGTCACTGCTGTGGCTCAACTTACTTCTGTGGCCTGGGTTTAATCCCTGGCCCGAGAACTTCCATCTGCTGTGGGCCTAGCCAAAAAAAATGAAAACAAAAATTTAGCAAATAATGTATATATTTTTAGAGAGAGAGTCAAATATTGGATTTAAGACTGCAATTGAAGGTACTGGGTAAGGTACAGCTTCCCCTGACCAAAGGACTGTAGCTCTTGAAACTAAATAGTGTCTCAAATCATAATTAGGAAAGAGCCTTTTATGCTTAGATTTTTTTTGTTGTTTTATTTTGTTTTTTGTTTTTGTTTTTGTTTTTTTGCTTTTTAGGGCCACACCCACAGCAAATGGAAGTTCCCAGGTTAGGGGTTGAATCGGAGCTGCAGCTGAGGCCACAGCCATAGTGACACAGGATCCAAGCCTCATCTGCGACTTACTTACACAGCAGCTCCTGGCAATGTTGGATCCTTAACCCACTGAGCAAGGCCAGGGATCAAATCCACATTCTCATGGATACTAGCAGCGTTCGTAACCTGCTAAGCCACAACAGGAACTCACTCTATCTAGTACTGTTAATAACCCATGTCCTGGCTGGTAGGCAGGAGATATTTTTGTTCTTAGCAATCTGCCCCCCCACCCCCATGGTGTCTAGCTCTGCTTCTTCACATAGTAGCTCTTGGTAAGTAAATGCTGAAGGATGAGACTGGATGATACTTTACATGGTGTCCCATCCCCACCCCAGCAAACAAGGTGGTATGTGATGATGGTAGTGATATTGCAGGAGAAGCAGCGTTTACATGCAAATGGTTGGCAATTGCTTATTGGCATATGAATATATCAAAACACTGATGTGATTCCAAATTTACCCGACATTTTGAAAGTTGTCTTCTTGCTTCTGAGGTAACAGAAATAGTTCAATGTCTGAACTTTTTTTAAAATTGCCTTGTCTTTTAAAAACATTTCTGAACATAACTGGTTCTGAAGAGAGGATGGTTTTTCTAGTTTCACAATTTTTTTTTTCCTTAGGAAAATTCTTATCTGACAGAGCCCATTGTGTTTTCTGGTGAATTGTTATAGTTCTTGATGGATTTCAGAAGTGGACAGCTCTGTTTTGTAAATATTCATGTAATGGAGTTTGGCCCTGATGAAGGTGATTCCTAATTCTCGGGCATCTATGTAAGATCCCTTGCAAGGAAACTCTAAGCCTCAGGCATCTTTTCTAAGAAGTCAGGGAATCAGCTGTACAGATTGTCTCAGGGTCAGGTACTTGGTGCTTAAATTGGTAGGTTTTTCCACAGTGTTCGTGGTCAAGCGTTCAGATTTATTAAATGGCTCCATACCTAAATCAGCAGAGCAGGCATGGAGGACCAATCAGAACTTGGGCATTTTCCTTCTAACTCCATGTTTAGTTTAAGAGGCTTATCCAGAATGTCTGTGGGCTTTAGCAGAGAGGAAACTCATATTTTAAAATATATGCACACACACTTTTGGCTGAATTTTAACTCAGTAAAAAATGTTATTTTGCAACCAGCTCTTTAATACACTATCTGCATAATATTACCTAGGATTTAATTTTATATTAATTTATCAAAGAGAAAGTGAGAATGAATAGGGATACCATGCATACTTGAAAAAAGGAGCTGCAAGCAAAAGAAATAACAGGTTTTTGGTATGCCAAATAAATCTTGGCCATGTAACCACAAAACAAAAGGAACTAGAGAATGGATCTGCGGCATTTTCTGGCCTTTTATCATCCAAAATGAAACAGAACTGACTGTGGCTTTTTGTTTGTTTGTTTGTTTGTTGATAACTAACCTTGTTCTTCAGTCTGTGTTTAAAAATAGCAAAAATAATCATATTGCTACTTTACATTTGTTTTGAAATAAGCTGTTAAATTAAGAGATTTTGAAATGAAAAAAATAGGTATGGTCATGCCATGTTTTGACACACCCAGGAGGGAACAGAGGAAACGCCCCTGCTGTTTTTCCTCTAACAAAATTTTGAGTACTTTGATGAAGGTTCAGTTTTACTCCTTAACAATGGGAAATAATAAATAAAACATTATTTTTAAAGCACCTAGCAAAGCGTAGGTCAGTAATTTTTAACCAGTTTCTAAGATGTCTCCTTTAATACCTTTTAATGCATTTATCTTTCCTACTCCTATTTAAATACTTAACATAATCTGATAGAGCTTCTATAATATATAACATTGTTATATAATACATAATTTTTTATATTTACAAATATTTACAAATATATGTAATTTATATTTATATTTATGCCTCACCCATTGGTTCTCCACTCTTTCTTTAGAACAAGGTTTCTAAACTCCCGTGCGGTCTATTATCACCTTTTAAATTTTTGAATAAATTCCTCACTTTCCTTGGGGAAAAAAAAAAAATAGTTTCTTTACTGTAGCTTAAAAGTCAAGGACCTCTTTGACCTGTTGCTAACCTTGTGTCCACCCCGCTCCCTCCATTTATGCCCTTCATGGTACCCCTTTCTTGTCTGAGCTGTGATGTAGGATCTGGCTTTGCTGTGGCTGTGGTGTAGGCTGGCAGCTGCAGCTCCGATTCGACCCCTTGCCTGGGAACTTCCATATGCTATGGGTGTGGAACTAAAAAGGCAAAAATAAAATAAAATAAAATTAGACTTAATGATACTCTTGACAAGTAGGATGGGTAATCACAGGTAAGTAAAATTAAATTAAACTATAAGGTATTAAATTTAGAAAGAAACTAAGCCACATGGAATGATAGAAGTGGTCGGAAGCAAGTGAGATTCTAAGAGCCATAGTGAATCACAATTTGAAGATGCATCAAAAATGAAATTTTTGGAGTTCCCATCGTGGAGCAGTGGTTAACGAATCTGACTAGGAACCGTGAGGTTGCAGGTTCGGTCCCTGCCCTTGCTCAGTGGGTTAACGATCTGGCGTTGCCTTGAGCTGTGGTGTAGGTCACAGACGTGGCTCGGATCCCGCGTTGCTGTGGCTCTGGTGTAGGCTGGCAGCTACAGACCCCTAGCCTGGGAACCTCCATATGCCGCAGGAGCGGCCCAAGAAATGGCAAAAAAAAAAAAAAAAAAAAAAAAAAAAAAATGAAATTTTTGTTGTTAAAAGATGCTAGTAAGGATGATGGCAGAGACAATTATCCTTTTGTAGTCATAATAATAAAACCCTTACAAAATTCTGTGGCATTTTGAGGTCTATTTTTATTTAAGAGCATTAGCAACTGCAGAGTTTTAAGAAGGCTTTTAAAATGCTGCTAATGGATCCCAAGAAGAAAACGTACCCCCTTTTTCCCTTTTGCCTTTTCATTTTTCTGCAAGAACAAGATGTGCATACATAAAATTGGCATGCTGAAACAAAGAATACACACAAACAAAAAAGAACAACCACTGCCTTTAACTGAAACAAAAGCCATAGCCTTAGTATTGAGAGTTAGTAAATGAAAAACCTAATAAAGTGTCATTAACATTTACCACGTTTTCAGTGCGTGCTGTACTAACGGCTTTTGAGGCATTCCGGGGGAGGGGGGGTGGGGGAACTAACAACAAAACCAAAAAAATACCCAGTATTCAAATAGTTCTTTTGACTTTTCAGTGTGTCATGAATATATAATCTCACTTAAACCTCACCACTATCGTATGAAATGTTATTTCCATTTTACAGATGATAAAATTGAGTAGTTCCAGAAATGGATCCCATTTCAAATCAAGTAGCTAATTATCAGCAAAGTCTAGACAGATGTCGAAGTCTCTTCAATACTGTGTCAAACAAATAGAAATCCCAAATGCATGAGTATATGTGGGAATGCTCTAAGAGCATCCAAGTGCTCTAAGGTAGAAGGTAATAAATATTATTGTCCGTAGTTTGGAGATTGGGCCCTCCTGAAAAAAGTGGCTGCCTTGAATTTCCATGAATCCCTTCAACATTCAAGGAAAAAAAAAAAGCACACATTATTTTCCATGTTCTAGCACTAGGAGTAGAAGAGACAAACACAACTGAAGACTTTGTTCTCAAGCCTTTTTCTCCTGAGCTCCTTGGGGGTACGGTGGCCGTCGATTATATAAACTGATGATGTTGCCAGCTTCTTCCCCTGCTGTGAACAAGGGAATAACTTGTGTTACCATGTTGCCTCCATTCGTTTGTTTTGTTGTTGTTTTGTATTCCTCTTTAAAAGTGATAAGTTCACAACAGGACCCCTTGAGGTGGATGTTGACAGTTTGGGCAAGAAAGAGTAAAATGGATGCTGAGTTGGGAGAAATACCCTTTGTTTGTAAAAGACTCTCATCTTCCACTGAAGCAAAAAGGAAAAGGGGATGAGTCTGTACAGAGACTATGTGGCAGGTCTGCTTTCTCAGCGAATTCTTTGGAGCAGATCAGACTCCCAGATGTCTGTATTGTGCGTGAGACCTGGGTAAGGGAAAGATGAAGAGAAATACAAGTTTGAATTGAAACTACTGTGGAAACCCCACTTCTCAGAGTCTCTTCATGTCCTTTCTGTGTGCATGTGACTTTTCATAGCAAAAAGTAGTTTGGGTACCTTCTGAATGTCCAAAACTTAGCCCAGTGGGTTGACAAATTAGGTGACATTTAAGTTGGTGGAATAATTTTGGCAAAAAGAGGTGATTCTCTAGACAGTTCTCATGAAGATTTATCTCTTGACTTGACAAATTCTGAACAGGTAAAGACATATTCCGCATAGTTACTGTTCAAGAGAGTCTTGTCCATTGAGTTTGAAATGGCTTTTGGTTGGAGAGCAAGTGTGATCATGTAAAGGAATGAAGTCATTGCAGTTGACCGGCTAATACTGAGATAATATTACATGACTCTTGAAAGTCTTCTCTGCCTTTGTCCATAGTCTACAACTCAGAGTATTCTAGGGGGGAAAATATGTTGAGGTTGGAGTTCCTGTTGTGGTTCAGTGGTTAATGAACCCAACTAGTAACCCTGAGGTTGCAGGTTCGATCCCTGGCCTCGCTCAGTGGGTTAAGGATCCGGCATTGCCTTGTGCTGTGGTGTAGGTCTCGAATGCGGCTCAGATCCTGCATTGCTGTGGCTGTGGCGTAGGCCTGCAGCTATAGCTCTGATTCAACCCCTAGCCTGGAAACCTCCATATGCCGCAGGCATGGCCCTAAAAAGACAGAAGAAAAAAAAATGTTGAGGTTCTTCTGGAATCATAGACTTACAATAGGCTAGAAAGGAAAGGGACCTAGGGATCATCATGTGTTTTTTTGTTTGGGTTTTTTTTTTTTTTTTAATGGACATGTTCCCAGGCCAGGGATTGAATCCTAGCCACAGCTGCAACGTACACGACACCTGCAGCAACACTGGATCCTTTAACCTACTGTGCCAGGCCAGGGATCAAACCCATACTTTTGAAGTGATCCAAGCCACTGTAGTCAGATTCTTACCCCACTGCACCACAGCAGGAACTCTGGGATCATCATTTTATTCCCTCCTTTTAGTTTTTGGGGTTTTTGTTGTCTTTTTAGGGCTGTACCCACAGCATATGGAGGTTCTCAGGCCAAAGGTCCAATCCAAGCTGTGTCTGCAACCTATACCACAACTCACTGCAACACCAGATCCTTAACCCCCTTAGCGAGGCCAGGGATCAAACCCACATCCTCATGGATACCAGTTGGGTTCATTAACCACTGAGCCACAATGGGATCTCCCCCTCATTTTAGAGATGAGGAGATCCTACATATTGAGAGGTGTCTTACACAGTGGTTGAGAAGGTACAAATGATGCTGCAGTTCTGCTGCCCAGGCTTCTCCAGGGACATGCTGATCTTTCATGTAGAAGCCAGCAGACCTCTCTGCAGAGAGCCTGAGAACTGGTCTCAGTTCCCCTGTGCTCTCCATTGTCTCCTAGGAAGCTCTGCCATTGGCCCCTTGGCCTAGCTGGCTGTTTAAATCCTTGCTATGGCAAGAAGTCCTGTTCAGGGTCAAGTCCGGTTAATGTTTTATTATTTTCTAGTTATGATATTTGTGATGCTAATTGTTTATAGCAACAGAAAATAGGAATCTGGGCAGACTTTATTTTGACAGTCTGGGTCATTTGACAGAAATAAACTGGCAACACATTTTTAGGACAACAGATGAGTAGTTGAATCTTGATGTTGCCAGGGTCACTTTGTTCATAAAAATTGAATTCTACTTCTTCTCTTACACAAAAAGTGGCTTTGTAGGGGAAGGCCCCAACTTCTGACTTTTGTCTGTTTTATTTGGTTAAGAATGTATGAAATATGTTAGAAAGGCCCTCAAGAGGCCAGTGTATTCACCATGCATTTACATGGTCCACCTGGGGGGGGGGGGGGAATCAAATGGGCGATGAAATAAATTTAATAAAATGAATGAATATTTTCTTAACAAAAATACATGCTAGAAATGGGAGAGATAAGTAATAAGCAGTGGTAGGTATAAATAACTGAAATTCTGAGAGCTTATCAACTGTGACATTACTGTAAATGGCTATGATGTCATATCGGGAAAATAAAACAGAGGGAAAACACGGAGAAAAATAGCCCACCTGTCATAGTGCACTGTCCTTCCAAGGATTATTGAAATACAGGATGAATAACAAGGGTAAAGAAATATTTATATACCTATACTGTGGATAAAGAAGTTTAAAAATCTCCCGGTTTAAAATGCAATAGACTCATGGTGTCATTTTTGTTTTTACTTGAGTTTAGTAATCATCCACAGGGAGCTGTAGGTATAGAGTATGTACAAATTTCATATTTCTTGAACACTTAAGAGAGTTCACAAAATATCCAGGCCTTCCTGTCACAGAGTGTTCTGTCTATGTGACATCAGATATAGAGAATCCAGATGCAAAAGCATGAATGCTTCTATAGCCCAGGATCTCACACGCTCTCTTGGCCAGGTGGGTGGGAGTGGTTTCTAAGTAAGAAAGTCAGTCAGTCGAGCTTCCAACTAGCTAATAAGCAACTTTAAGAACAGTCAGGTGACTAAACTTCCAAACAAAAACTTCCAGAAGGCTTAATATTAATGCAACAGTAAGTTTAGCAAAGGGATGGAGTATAAAACCACCGCCAACAAATTTACAAAAGTCCTGAGTTCTTATCCTGGCTTTGCCTGTAAAACATTGTATCCTTTAAAAGTCCCTTAAATTCCCCCATGCCTCTGGAACATCCTATTAAAAAATACTGTGTCTCTTCCTCTTGGAAAATATTGTGAGATTTAAAGAGAGGTAATGGGAAAGGATCTTCTGCACATTTAAAATATACATCAGGTATGTGTTACTTATGATATAGGGTACGTATATATAAATAGAGACGCTTGTAGAGAGATTGAAACACATTAATTCCTAGGACTTTATAATCCTAAGGGAAAAGAGAATATTTGGGGCATTTAAAGCATATGTGGGTACAGAATACAGATGGAGTTCATAGGATATATGTTAAAAAATGTAACAAAAATAGAAAATGTAGATAGAAAGGACTTTTGCTTGCTGATCGAATTTTTTTTGTTTGGGTTCACCTCTTTTTCAGCTGACTTTTGTGCATTTTTTTTTCTGATAATACCTTGTAAATGTCTGCTACATACAACATGAAGAGCAAGCTTGTGTGATTGTTTTAAAAATGATGTTTTTTGTACATGCCTCAGATAAATTGAAGTTGAATTGCTAATTAGATATTAAGGTATTAAACCAATGGCATAAAATGTGTCCTCAGAAACCTAAACATTTCAGATGTGAAACCTAAATTCCAATGCTGTGTCCTCCATTTCTCCTGCAGGTAAAGGAAAGCAACCCAAAAAGAACCATCTCAAACTTATGTAAAACAACTTCCTGTTCCTCTAAAAGTGTAGGTCCTTGTGATAAAAACAACTCCTTAGGAAAAGAAATATATACCCCATTTTTCAAATCTATTTGTCAATAGGAATTTTTTCTCATAATTAATACAGGATTAGTGTTCACTTCTTAGGCATTTTATTCCATCAGGCTGACTGTTTAAAGGTATTTTTTTTTTTTTTTTTTTTTTGGAAAGCATTGAAATAAAGACTGACAGTGGTCAGGAGAGGGTAAATATATAACCATTGCTGTACCTGATAGATGCCAGGTAGTGACGACCCCCCTTGTCAGCAAGAAGCAGTCAGAGTGGTCCTCGCTCCTTTTCCCCCCAACAGTTAGGGTCTCCAACTCTAGAAGGGAGGATTGAAGCGGAATAATAACTCAAGTCCTCAGTGCAGGAGCATGGGCTTCGATGCGTTCTTTGATATGGCCATGGATTAACGTTTGTGGCCTAAGGGCTCCAGGGAGTAGCATCCCCACAGCCCTTGTTTACTATAGAGAGTGTACCTACGCCCAAATGGACATTAATCCCTAACCCCCTGTGATTCAGTTTATGTCAAGAAAAGGGCAAAGAAACCATGAGAGTTAGGGGACATTTCCACCCCTAACATCCCTTTTGGACAAGGACTGATAATAGGTAATTGGGCAAAGCCAGTGGGAGAAAACCACATCTTTCTGGACCCCACGTTGGTACCCCCTCCCCTATCTTTAAGGGATAAAAACCTCTATAGGACAATAGCAAGCAGGGGCTCTTCTCCCCCTTCCCAGCAGCCCTGGGAGCTATTTGCTTTCCTTAAATAAAGGCTTTGCTAAATAAATAAATATTTTTTAAAAAAATAGATGCCAGGTAGTCACCAGAGTTAGGAAGGGATGGGGTGAATAGGGGATACAAAGATGAAGGAAGCAGGACTTGTGCCTTCTAGGAGAGATCAACCTGGTGAAAATAAGTTTGTAAAAAATTAACTACAGGGCAGGATTAAATAAGTTCTAAGTTCAGGTCAGAAAAAAGAAACATGCTCATAAGAAATAAAGGAAGGAATTTTTAATTTTAAACTTTTGTTGGTAGTTTGGAATTCTATTTTTTTTCCTTTTTATTTGATTTATTTTTTATTTTTTTGGCCACACTCATGGCATGAGGAGGTTCCTAGGCCAGGGACTGAACCCTAACAACAGTGGTGACAATGCCAGATCCTTAACTCACTGAGCCAGCAGGGAACTCCTCTACTTTTTTCTTTATCTGATGCTTCCTTTATTGAAATCCTTAGACACTATATAGGGATTGCTTATGGAGAGATGTAGAGGGCCAAGTATGTTTTTCAGGTTTAACCTTTTCCCATATCATAAGTTACTTCTCCATGGGGCATTACTTCTCCATGGGGCCAGGCTAGATAGAGCATGAGTGATGTTTTTTTTCCTTCTGAATATATCCTGCATGATTTTGCACATGTAGGTTTTGAATTTCTTCTTTAATTCAGTTGCTTTATGACAGTAATGGTGGGGCCCCTTGCTTTTCCCTGCCAGCATCAGGAGAACCTAGGCAGTCAGTAGAGAGGACAGCTGTGTGTCACCATCGTGTCACCCTCATCCAGGCTAATAAAGCTCTGATCAGTGTTATCTGCAATTCCTTGATCCTATCTCAGAGGTCTAAGGCAAAGGCATCTATATTGTTGTTAGGTCACTCACAGACGCCAGAGAAATTTAGTTCCAGAGTTGCTGGTCCTTATAGATTAGAAGCCCCAAGGTCTTCTGCACTTCACAATGTAAATTTTGGTAATGCAGTTATTGACCTATTCAGCATATAGAATACTTCTATAAGCACCATGTCCCAAAAGGGATCGTGGTATTTTGCTGGCAGTTTTGTGGCTGTAACTTCTTTTTCTAGACCACTCAGTAATTCCATACACTTTTTCTTCTCAGGGTCCAGAATTACTTGGAGCCCACTTATTCCTTTCAGGTCAACACTTCATTTCTTTTGGTCAAATTCTGTTACAGGAGTCTCCTTTCCTCTTAAAAATTGCTTTAAGAAACAAAACCACAAATGTCATTGTATAACTACCTCATTTTAAAAATACTTACAGATTTTAAAAGAATGTATATATGTATGTGTGACCAGGTCACCTTGCTGTACAGTAGAAAACTGACAGAAAATCAGTTATAATGGAAAAAAGTAAAACTGATTAAAAATAAAAAATATGAAGTAAATAAAAATACTTACAGATTTTAGAGCACTCTGTTTTAATACCCAGCAAAGCTCGCTAATAAATCATGTTAACACCCTGCTGTGGAAGGACTCACAGTGCTTGGCAAGTACAGCTGACCTATGGCATTTTCAGATTTCTTAGCTTTTATTTGACTATGTGTTGTTGCTCTCCAATTCAGTGGGCATAGGTTTGTAGAAGGCTAGATTCTAATGGGACCTGGGACCACTGAGGGATGCTAGACAGTATCTGTCTTTAAATGTCCTTGTGACTTTTGGTCTTCCGGCAGTCTTAGCTTAATCAGTAATACCTGCAACATGGAAAATGTATTTGTGAAAAATGGTCGTCCAGTAAAAGAAATAATCTCGATGAAATGTAAAAATACGTTTAACTTGTGCTATGAGGATATTCATAGGAAATATGTGACTTCCTATGAAAATATGATTCAGAAAAAAGCTAGGTGCCTGGATAAACATTTCAGTAATCATGGTTTTAAGGATTCAAGGATGTTTGCCCTAGGAGTTTTATCTACTCTTAGGATGGATGAGGGAAAGGACTCCAGAGATGCTGGCTTCCTAGGTGACCAAGGGAAGGCTGGTGAAGGTCAGTGGAAAGACAGCAGGTTGATGACTGCCACACCAGGAACTATTGAATTTAAAATAACTAACATTGGCTATACATCTGAAACTGATATCATATTGGAAATCCACTAGACTTCAATAAAAACTAAAGTAGGTAATAAAAAGAATCAAAACCTTTGTTCATAGGCACATTTACTTGTCCCAAAATGAACGTATGCATATGAGTTTTATATCAATTTGCCATAGAGTGATATTCAAGTAAAATGCACTTCCTTAAATTCACATTTCTGGTGATGCTTATCTTTTCAGTAGATGAGTTACCTAACCTTTTGATTTCAGAAGCATTTTAACCCCAGAAGTATTTAACACTCCCTTCCATCATAACTTTATCCAGTGTGGCATTCTCAGCATATTTCTTCATTCTAACACCTCTGTCCATCCCCACCTTTAGACTTGCCTAATCTATAGCCTGGATGATAGGAATCACCTTCTCATTGATCCATCTGCACAAAGACTCCTTACTTCAGACTCTTTGCACTGTGACCAGGATTCTCTCCAAAAGAAAAAAAAGAAAAAAGAAAAAAAGAAGAAAATCTGTATAGAGCAAATCTACTTCTAGAAAACTTTTCTACAGAAATACTCACTTAAAAGGACAAAGATAAAATACATCAAAATGTTATATTTGTGACAAAACAGTCAAGTGAACCCAAATATCTGTCAATATGGAAATGATGAAATTTATCCTAGTGCATAAATATTATAGATCAGCAGTCATCAAACTTTTTTTGTAAAGGTCCATATAGTAATATTGTAAGCTTTCAGGCTACATGGTCTCTATCAAAAGTACTCAGCTCTGCTCTTATATCAAGAAAGTAGCAATAGACAAGACATAAACAAATGAATGTGACTGTATCCCAATAAAACTTTATTTACAAAAACAAGGTTGTGCTAATTTGACCCATCTACACATGGGCTGTCAAGCCTATTGTAGATTACTATGTAAATATCTAGAAAGATGACATAAATCTGCATGTGCTGACAGGGAAGGATATCCACAGTATTACTCTTATGTAAACAGTATACTACAAATATATCCAGTGTTCATTACCCTATCTTTGTTTGTGTTTCTACCTGTTAAAAAGATAGATACATACTCAGACAGAGATAGAGACAGATACAAACAGAGAAATAAATAGATAAAATAAATGACACAGCATCATGGAATAGAAAAATCCAGAAGAATACATCCCAGATGTTACTAGAAGCTTCTCCTGAGATAGGATAAGTGTGAAGACAAGGAAAGTTTCCATTTTTATATATTTGTATTATTTTAAACTTTTACATGTTATATATTATATTTTTGTTAGAGAAAAATATTGAAATAATGAATTCTCTCCCCAAATCTCTCTCTCCCTCCACTGTTTAAAGACCTTCTATTGCTGTGCATTGTCTTTAGGATAAACTCTAAGCAGTTGATCAGAGCATCAAAAGAAGTTGATGATCTGTCCAGCTATCCTCTCTGATCTCATCTCCCATCATCCTACCTCTTCTAGTTCTCTCTACTCACATGGCTGCCATACTGTTCTGTGACTCCCTCTCTTTACAACAGATGGCTTCCCTGTCTCTCAATGGCTTTTGCCCTGCTTCATCCCCAAACAACTCCTTAACTCAGATTCCACAGTTCCCGGTAGATTTCCCTTCTTTCACATGTTTCCCAACCCCTTCAGGCAGAAGTTGCTCCTAGTGCTTTAATTTAATGAATGCTTGGTTCCATTTTCCATATCCACTATTAGAATTAGTTTCTTATGATTTCTGAATCCCCACACTCAGCATAGAGTTAGTACTCATTAAATCTGTGCAGATGAAGACTTCTATTTAAGGAAATATTTTGAGTATCTTAGTGACAGGAAGATTTTTTACATTGAAATTTAAAATATTCAGTAAAGTCTATAGTACAGACTCATATGGCAAAATTTTTAAACATCTCCATGTAGAAAAGGGTTCTTTATTAATGATCTATAAGGGAAAAAAGGGCACATTTGGATCTGCCTTAGGGTTTAATGTACTCACGTGTTTTCATCATCATCTAAGTAGCCAACACAAACTAAGGCTTTTTGCATTGTAAGTCAAACAGCACATTCTATTCTAAGGTATTGACTTTATAACTATATTTGTAGTGAAAATGTTCAGCTGCAAATGATAGAATACTCTATTAATGGCCTAGAATATTAAGTGCTTACTTGTCTCAAATATGAAATAGTCTAGAGGACGGCAGGTGTTGATCTTGAATTCACTGTTCAACATTGGCATCAGGAGCAAATATCCTTTCCATCTTTACTTTGACTATTTCTTAGCACATTGGTTTTCCCCATCCTTGTTGCCTCATGGTTGCAGGGTGATTATTGCACCACCAAGAATCATGTCCATGTTCAAAGCAGGAGGCAAAGTATAAAAACAGAAGACCTTCTCATCTTTGTCTTTTAATTCTGAAAGAGAAGTCATTACTGACATCTTTCCATTATATTTCACTGGCACCTTACCAGTGGCCGCTCGTATCAGTCTAGTCAAGGGAAATGAGAAGATGATTAGTTTAAATCAGTTGTGATTCAACCCTTAGACTTGTAGAATGAGTACGGCCTTCCTTAATTAAAGAATCTCTACCTGTTACCTCAGTATATAAGGATTTCATTATAATAGAAGATGGAAGGAAAATGAGTCCTTGGTGAGCAAAGACCTTATGCATCAATATCGCTTAGCCATTGTCAAATTGGTAGATGACTGGACCCAGATATACTAGAGAAAAAAATCCTGAAACTTGTAGTTAGAAGGATTCTAGTTCTACTATTTAGCAGCTATGGGACTGAGATAATTACTTGATTTCTGGACTTTGTTCTCTATCTATAAACTAGGAGAAAATACCATATATCTCATGAGATTTTTGTGAGGGCTTAATCAAGATGGCTCACCTCAAAGCCAAGCACAGTGCACCCTGTGGTTGGCAATACCAGCATCCTTTTTATTGGCCTTGGCACAGGAATTGAACTTGGTAGATTCTTCTTTATCCTTGAGTTTAGGTCTCCATTTGAGTCCACTGGTGTCACTGTTCTTTGTACAGTCATGACTGTGTCAGGCTGGATATAAATTAGGTGCTCTTAAAGCACTAAGTATGTATTGAAATAGTCAAAGTGAGACTACCTCAGCAATGTGTTTATTTAAAGAGAGTGGTGAGCTGCTCACAATACATAGCAGTTCCCATGTTGCTTAATCATGAAAGCCAAATATTGTCTCAACGTGAGAAGAAAGATTTGTATCATCAGAATGGAGAAGAAAATTAAATTTACTAACCAATGCAAAATGACATTTCTTTTGAATCTGAAGTCCTTGGATGACATAGCTTTGGTAAAATGTTTTGTTCATCAATGATGACAGACATTCCATTAAATAAAATAATGAGCCTGAGGGACTGCATCATGCTTTCAGAATGGTATTGACCACCAAGGCTCTTCACCCATCCTTTCCTTCTGGCAACTTTCTCCAAATTCTGGGGTTCCATTAGGTCATAGATGGATGTAGTTGAGGTCCCTCAATTTAGAAACAAGAAATATCTGATCACCACTTTGTCAGATATACCTGCTAATAAAAAGGAGCAGGAAGGTTTTCCCTTCACAGAGAAAAAGGGCACCATGTACTACTCAGACATTCCCTGACAGCTGCTCTGTGGTACAGAGAAGGAAAGATGGGGAAGGGGAAATAGCTTCCCTAAAGTGCAGTGTGCAGTAGTTCTGGAATCCTTCCTGTCATAAAAGAGAGAGGTAAGCTCCATGGAGAAAAAAGGATTCGGAAGAAAAACAAAAGTCAAAAAACTTCCCATGTGTTCTTTATATGAATTCCATCATTTTGGAGCACCACTGAATTGAAACTTTGCAATAAGTGCTATTTGATATCCCTCCTTTATCTGACAGCCTTCCGTATCTGTTCTAATCTGGGATCATGGCTCCAAAAGAAAAGTTTATTTCTTTAGGTAATTTAAAAAAAAAAGAATTCAGATTGGTCTGGGGAATTGCTAAAATATCAAACAATAACTTTACCTTTGACATCCACATTAATAATCCAGTAACACTTTTATATTTATTATTAAAGAAATAGTTTGAAGCTTGAAAGTTTTCCTACTTACATCTTCAGGAATATTTGAACTGCAGCCTTGTGCAATTAAGTATTACTCCCTGAAAAGTACTTATTTGGGAAACTCCAGGTACTCTTTTTATATTTAATAGAGTTAAGCTTTCTATTTTATTTTATTTTTTAAATTGTATTTATTTATTTGTAAAGTATAGTTGATTTACAGTATTGTTTCAGTATCTGCTGTACAGCATAGTCACCCAGTCATATCTATATATGTGTGTGTGTGTGTGTACATTTTTTTCTTCATCCTATCTTGCATCATGTTCTATCCCAAGAGATTGTATATAGTTTGCCATGTTGTACAGTAGGACCTCATTGCTTCTCCATTCTAAATGTAGTAGTTTGCACCTACCAACTCCAAACTCCCTGTCCACTCCACTCCCTTCTCCCTCCCCCTGGCAACACAAGTCTGTTCTCTATGCCTAATACAGTAAGCTTTTTAAAAATTGCAAGACTGTCTATGAAGATGTTCAAGATTTCTACCCAGATGGGAGAGACTTTTTAGTTTTGAAAACCTTACCTAAAAGAATTCATAAAAAATTTTTCAAAACACATATTATCCTTTGCAATATGAACAGAGAAAGAGCGTCAGTCTCCTTAAATAGAAAAGTCAATTTAGCTTTAACTTGTACTTTGAGAACTTCTAAAATCTCACAAAGTAGCAGTTGCTGTTTTCCATAGCTAGCTATAACCTATGGCCGTGCCTATAATATATTTGATCAAGATTCAATTTTAGGCTGCTTGGTAAAAGAAAGCACAAGGTATTGGACAAAATAAATTGTGGAATACCATCATGTCATGGGAGAAACAGATAAGGGGTATATTACATTAGAATATTATGTAATCAGTGGAGAAGTGAAACTATCCTAGAGCAGAATTTGGGGAGAAGCTGCCTGAGGTTTAGGGCTGCTGCTAGTGATACCAGAAAGGGCAGAAAACAAAAGGTTTTTAAATTTCAGTAAGGGGGAAAATTTCTGGGAAAGATTGATTTGGCTATAGGGCCCTGTTGCAGCATCTCAACATTAAAAGACATTTAACTGATGGAGGTATGTGTACACCTGAAGATCTATCATGTTTTATACATCTTCTAATAAGAGAAGTATGATGGGTTTTGTGCATCTCTTCTGTCTTTTGTGCTTTTTGTTCATTTTTCCATTCATTTTGCTTTGTATTGTCTTCTATGTTGAAAGGGACATCATATGATGATTTTGCCTCTCTTACTTCCATAGCAGCATAATACAGTCACTAAAAGCACAGACCATGGAGCCAGACTCCTTGGGTTTGAATCCAGGCTCCACCTGTTATCAGCTTTGTGCTTCAGTTTTCTCATCTATAAAATAGGAATGATAATAGTTCCTTCGTATAAAGATTACATGAATTAATGATTGTAAAGTCCTTAAAACAATGATTGTAAAGCCCCCTCCAGGGGAAAGTGGAGGGAGTAGGATAGATGGACGTTTGGGAGGTTTTTTGGATGCAAACTGTTGTATTTGGAATGGATGGGCAATGGGGCCCTACTGTACCGCACAGGAAAATGTGTGTGATTGGGTCATTTTGCTATACAACAGAACTTGAAGAAACATTGTAAATCAACTAACTATAATAGTAATAAAAAATTAATTTTAAAAAATGGCTAAAACATAGCAAACACCTATGTAAGTATATCCTAAATCAATTTAAAAGCAAAGTACCAGTTATTAAATAGGATAACAAGATAAAGAATTGTTCAATATATTATCATTTCTCTCAGTGTTGCTTCTCAGAACTAAATACCATACTCCACATCTCCCTCACCTCTGTCAGACAGTAAGCCCTTCACAAAGCTTTATGAAAGGAAAGGAGGAAGAAGAAGAAAAGGAAGGAGGGGAAAGCAAGACTCTGTCCTCGGGAAAGGATCTACTAAGTGAGGACTATTCAGGGAACTGACTACAGCGTGAATTGTAAAGTAGGACATCCTTCATCCATGAGCTGGAAGGTGATTCTCTCCACCAAAGGTTTTTGACTGTCTGTGTTATGCACCATACTATTTGTATTCTGGAAAAAGGTTAGTTTTTTTTTAATGTGTTTCACTGAAGTATACCTGATTTATAGTGTTGTGTTAATTTCTGCTGTACAGCACAGTGATTCAGTTTTATGTATATACACACATTATTTTTCGTTTTCTTTTCCATTATGGTTTATCGCAGGATATTGAATATAGTTCCCTGTGCTCTAGAGTAGGGCCTTGTTGTTTATCCATTCTATATATAATAGTTTGCATCTGCTAATCCCAAATTCCCACTCCATCCTTCTGCTCCCCCCCACCCACTGGCAACCACAAGCATTTGTCTTTCTCTTTCTGACTTACTTCACTTAGTATGATATCTCTAGTTCCATCCATGTTGCTGCAAATGGCATTGATTCTTTTTATGGCCAAATAATATTCCATTATGTGTTTGTACCACATTTTATTTATCCATTCACCTGACAATGGACATTTAGGCTTTTTCCAGGTCTTGGCTATTTTGAATAGTGCTGCTGTGAACATAGGGGTACATGTATCTTTCCAAATTATAGTTTTGTCTGGCTATATGTCCAGGAATGTGACTGCTAGATCAAATGGAAACTCTATTTTTAGTTTTTTGAGGAACTTCCATAGTGGCTGTACCATTTTACATTCTCACCAACAGAGTAGAAAGGTTCTCTTTAGAAAAGGTTGTTAAACAGATGGTTGTGAACAATAGGAAAATAGAAGACATCCCTTGAAATAAATTAGAACTCCCCAAAAGATAGTCATGCCAAACCAACATCATCATCTATTTGATAGAAGAGATAAGTAGAGTCAAACATTGTGCATCTTGCCTTCAGAAAGACATTTATTGGGTCCCCTTTGTGGCTTAGCAGTAACAAACCCTACTAGTATCCATAAGGATGCAGGTTTGATCCCTGGCCTCACTCGGTGGGTGAAGGATCTGGCATTGGTGTGAGCTGCAGTGTAAGATGAAGATGCAGCTCGAATCTAGCATTGCTGTGGTTGTGGTGTAGGCTGGCAGCTACAGCTCCAATTCGACTCCTAGCCTTCCATATGCTGCAGGTGCAGCCCTAAAAAGACAAAAAGAAAGAAACAAATCTTTGGCAAAGTTCTCAGAGTACAGTGATTAAAAAAGATGTAGATTTGCTTAATAATGCAGTGAGATGGATGTTCAATTGTATTAATAAATATAAAAATGAAAACTAACAATATTCTATAAACCCTTTATCTGGAAATTGTGCTTTATGGAGTGGGATAGTCAAAATCAACTTCAACAAAGACTTCAACTACACATAACATTGAATATATCATGTTTAAGTCAGTTACCTTTAAGCCTAAAATTTGGGCAAGGCACACAGTTTTTTGTTAAGGGAATTAGGGGGTGTGTAGTGCACAAATGTTGGGGGAAAAGTACAGCCTTCTTCCGTTCTTAGAGCAGCTGGGTTATAAGGCTCTTATAATTTATGCTGTTTAGATACAAATGCAGTGCAAAAAAAAAAAAAAACCAAAGGCTTGTAAAGACCAAACTGTATTCTAGGTTTTTAATGTAAGACATTAGCAACAAACTTAAATCCCCCAAATAGTCGGAGGGAGTATTGCTGGATACTTACAGAAAATACCATTGGCCAGTTTCTTTTCTTCAAGGGAACTTAAGAAACACAGAACTGGATTTGACCTTTGATCATCCACTTGATCTTCTGCCTAAAAGCAGAACATTAAGTAAGGCCATATCCTTAAACTCTAACATTGCAGGAATGTAGTCTCAAAACAGAAAATTGCACTGTTAGACTTGATATCATGCAAGATTTTTGGAGTTCTGTATATTTGCAACCTTTAACAATTCTTGAAGTAATGAGTGACAAAAGTTTACCATATACTGATTAAGCGGTACTTTTATTTATCCTAAATTGACTTCTGAGATCTCCAAGACATCACCTCTACCACCCTCTCTCTATTCAGGGTTTTAACAGCATCTGGCTATAAAAGTCCCATGTTTACCCTACCCATGCCCTTTTGATTTTGTCGACTTCCATCAGCTCCCTCTCCACATTCATCTTGGCAGACGAGAATTTATACAAATTTAACAGCACCCTCCAGACCTTGATCATTTCCACTCCTTTGCTCTGGCTCTCCTCCAGCAGCATTATAGGATTCTCACAGGGCAGTAATAAGGAACTCAAGTCCCTGCTGTGAGGTGGATGATTGTGAGTTGTTGGTTTGCATACAGTGTTTTCCTGATAGCAGCTAGGGGATTTGGATTAGATTCAGAAATGACTTGGACATTACCCACATGCAATCCTGTAATTCCTCTCCTTAGAGCCACAATTGCAAGGGATGCCAGGTCCCATTCATTTTGGCCTTTTTTGTCCAACTTTTCCTTCTCTGATTATAAACACTTGCCATGACCATATAAAGTCCTGTCCTTAAAGGAGACTCACATAGTTTCAGAAAGGTGATGTCTCTGAGTGAAGCTCCATTTCCATTCTTCCTTTGAAAAGTATAGTTTAACAGTATCTTCTTGTCACTTGTCAGAAGGAGAAATGGACAGTTTTTCCTCTCTTATATTTACAGTGATCATTTACTAATCAGTCTTGACTTATGGGTTAGTTTGGTTTTGTTTGCATATGTTTTTCAGGCACAGAATTAACTTATTAGCAGCAATGCCTTACATAAGTCATTTGAGCCTCCCTGGATAAATATTTAGGGTATTTGTGGAGTGGGGGGAAGGGGTTGAGTCATTTCTAATGCCTCTTCCAGCTCTATTTTTTCAGTGATTTGAGTTTAGCCTTTTTCTTCTTCTATTGCTTACTAGATTTACATTATTAAATTGTTCATTAAAACCAAACAGCATTATATCCCATAGTTGTCTAGCATTCCCATTGTCTCCTCAGTTCCCTTGCTCTCTTTCCAATTTGCCATCTGTCCATTTGCTGACTTGGCAATATCCCTACCACCCTTGTGCCAGCTTTGCAACCTCTCAGCAAGGCTCATAACTCCTTTCACGTGATTCAAGGGTCTCAGTATAAATAGAACCAGGGAGACAGCAGAAGCCTTCCAGCCCCTGCAGTGTGATTGCTCCCCTGTAAACCACACCACACAAGGCACATCCAGCATCCCCTTGGCCCATGATTACTGGTGAACCCCTGTGACCTCATTTAGAAGTATTTCATTTATATGGACAAAGCAAACTTAATGAGTTGGGAAAAATAAAACCTAGTTATGTGATGTCTTAAAGTTGAATTCTGACTTACGAAGCCTGTATTATTTTAAATGGATTTTGGAATTTAGTTGAGATGAGCATTTGAAGATTTAAAAATAGAAAAATAAATCACTTAAGCCCCTGGCTTTCTGTCTGCCTGTGTAGAGACAACATAGCTTGTTTTCCTCTGCTACAGTCTCACCCTGTCTCTAGGCTTTTTATTCTTCCTCAAGATGTTTGCCCTACTCCTCTGTCTTTTCAGTGTGAGATTTCTTTCTTTTTTCCCTCTTTTTTTTGATGTTTATATAATTTCTTATTATCTCTATTGATATTTTGTGGAGTTCTCAGCTCATGTTTGCGTTAGACAATGATTTCTCCTGATCCTACGTATATTATCTGGGATTGACAAGGGTTAGTTTCTTCAGGGAAAAAAAGGGGGCTAAACTGACTGTGGGAGCAGCTGTCACCAAGAGGCTGGAGTTTTTATTTTAATCTTTGTGGAAAGGGTTAGTTTGCAGATCCTTCCTTCTTTGGCACTTAGGACCCTTTCCTGTGTGAAGGAGGAGAAATATTTTCTTTGGGTTAAAATATGTTTTTAAAAAATGGTGTGTGTGTGTGTGTGTGTGTGTGTGTGTGTGTGTGTGTGTGTGTGTACACGTGGGTATAAGTGATCTTAGAGAGTAGGTCCAAGTGTTTTCATGATATCAACTGATCTAATATTTTAAATATTATCTCAGATTACTGAGATACATTAAAGGGTTCATCAGCTGCACTTTTAAAATCTTTCATTTCCTCTATAACATTAGCCTATAGTTCTCCTGATGTCCACTTAATTTCAGGAGGACTGGATATTGCTGTACTCTAGATGCAATCTGATTTCACTTTATTTTTAAAACACACCCTAAGAGCACATCCTCCCCCAGTTATGTATAGCTTATTATATTAACATTTTCTGTCCACTGTGCTAGGCTGCGCTGGGGCAAAAGCAAATTATAATTATTACCAATGCTTATAAAATACTATGTGCCAAGTATCATTCCAAGTACTTTACAGGTATTGCCTCATTTAATCCTCACAACCTTCCTATGGGACAGAGACTGTTATTAGGCAAGTGAGACAGCAGTGTAGTGACAGCCAGCTTTAGGGGATCATTTAGCATAGTGGAAGGCAGGGTAGGAACTGGGTAAATAGTACAGGACAGGAGTGGAGAGCAATAGGCCAGGCTCTGGAAACTCTTGTAGCTAAACCAGGGATTTTGAATCTGGTAAAGGACATTATGCAAGCAGAGTCAATGATAAGATTTATTTTTCAGAAAGACCACTCTGGGTGAAATGCAGAGATGGTTGGCAAAAGGGCCACACAGAAGGCAGGACAACTAATTAATGGGAAATTGCAGTATACCAGAGGGAAGGTGAAATGGTTCAAATCTAGGAGGCTGGCTTTTGTAAATAGGTGCATGGTACTAGTTCATATAGAAAACGTAGGACCATCGGATAGGTAAAGAAAGATTGATTGAGTTCGATTTGTAATCTCTGGAGTCCAAAGTGCTAGAGTCATCAAATCATGGTACCCATCAGGCAGCTGAAGAGCCTTGTCTTAGCCAGAGGACATCTGATTTGAAGGAACAGCATCTCACCTTGAGGTAGCTTGTAAAAGGGAACTGAGACAGTTAAGTAAAGCCATCCATATATGGAGTGAGAAGTCCACAGGGCAGAGGATGCAGCATAAGTTGTGTAGAAGCTTGAAGGACACCTGCAAGGAGGAAAGAAAACCAGGAGAGAATTAAATCTTAGAAGCTAGAACAGGAGTTTCCAGTGGCAGGAATGATCCATAACCCAGATTCCTGAAAGAAGTAAAATGAGGATAGAAAAAGGATCAGGAGATTCAGCAATTCACGGGTCTCTGTGATGTGAAGAAAGGTCAGTGGAGTGAACAGGCTGCAGTGTGAGCAGTTATGACATATGAATGATATTGTATGCTATTTGTTTTTCTCTATCTAACTTACTTCACTTAGTATGACAATTTCCAAGTTCATCCTTATGGCTACAAATGGCATTATTTCATTCTCTTTTATGGCATACGCACACACATATACGCATACCACATCTTCCTTATCCATTCATCTGTTGATGGATACTTAGATTGCTTCCATATCTTGACTATTGCAGATAATGCCACTGTGAACATTGGGGTGCATGTATCTTTTTGAATTAGAATTTTTATTTTTTCCAAATATATGCCCAGGCGTGGGATTGCAGGCCCACATGGCAACTCTATTTTTAGTTTTTTAAGGAACCTCCATACTGTTCTCCATAGTGGCTGTACCAATTTCCATTCCCACCAACAGTGTAGGAGGTTTCTCTTTTCTTTGCACCCTCTCCAGCATTTATTATTTGTAGACTTTTTGATGATGGCAATTCTGACTAGTGTGAGGTGGTACCTCATTGTAGTTTTGATTTGCATTTCCTTGATAATTAGTGGTGTTAAGCATCTTTTTTTGTGCTTGTTGGCCATTTGTATGTCTTCTTTGAGCTCTAGCAACTAGGTGTTTTTTACCTTTTTTTATTTGGATGACCCCACATGAAAAACTCTGTAGTCCATGATAAATGATGAAAGATGAAAAGAGTGATGAAATTTCATTCAACTGCAAAGTAAGGATCTGGTGTTGCTGTGGCTCTGGCGTAGGCCAGCAGCAACAGCTCCGATTAGACCCCTAGCCTGAGAACCTCCATATGCCGCAGGTGCAGCCTTAAGAAGACCAAAAAGGCAAAAAAAAAAAAAAAAAAAGTAAGGTATATTTTATGCTATTTTAATTATTTGAAAGGATATTGAATATACATTAATTATGATAATTCTAGCTGATGTAACTGATGAACTCCAAAATCTCAGTGAATTAAAACAGTGTTGACTTCTATTTCGCTTATGCTAGAGTCCACTTTGGGATTTTTCTGGTCAGCTGTCTCTTCTGTAAGCCATCATTTGAGAATCATTGCATCCTCTGGATTTATCATGTCAGATATGGTTTCACAATTGCCCTAAGGATATCTCCAATGCAGCCACTGGAAAGAGGAAAAGAGAAAAGAGATGTAAGATTGGGCATGGGAGGGGTGCTATGGGCCATGCTCACAGTGGTACATATGACTTCTGCCCAAGTCCCACTGGTAGTGCTCAGCTTCAACCTAATTACAAAGGAGGGTGGAGGAAGCCATCTAACTGTTTGCTCAGGAGAAAGAGAAAATGAATTTCTTAAAAATTAGCCAGTCTAGGAGTTCCCGTCGTGGTGCAGTGGTTAACGAATCTGACTAGGAACCATGAGGTTGTGGGTTCGATCCCTGGCCTTGCTCAGTTGGTTAAGGATCTGGCATTGCCGTGAGCTGTGGTATGGGTTGCAGACACGGCTTAGGTCCCACGTTGCTGTGGCTCTGGCATAGGCCAGTGGCTACAGCTCCAATTCGACCCCTAGCCTGGGAACCTCCATATGCCGAGGGAGCGGCTCAAGAAAACGCAGAAAGACAAAAAAAAAAAAAAAAAAAAAATAGCCAGTCTATACACAGTATAGAAGCATTGAGAAATAGGGTATAAGGAGTTCCCACTGTGGCACAATGGGATTGGTGGCATCTCTACAGCACCAGGATGCAGGTTCAATCCCTGGCCCAGTGCAGTGGGTTAAAGGATCTGGCATTGCAGCAGCTGCAGCATAGGTCATAAGTGTGGCTTGGCTCTGATCCATAGCCCAGGGAACTCCATATGCTGCAGGGTGGCAAAAAACAAAGAAAAAGAGAGAGAGAAAAGGCCATCCTTCCACAATACTTCAATTAAAAAATAAAATTTTCTTAAAATTTTTAAAAAGAAATAGGGTGTAAATTTCAGTAGTATTAACCATAATAGCACTGTCTCAGCCACAATGAATAAATATGCATTTAGTTCCATTTTAGTCTTTTGAGGATTACCTGCAATAATTCCTCATTACTCTTCTGAGGATTAGTTAAATATCCTTTCTGTTGCCTGACAATTGTGCAGACCTAAACAGAGGCAAACATAAAACTGCTAGTAGCAGAACTAAAAGTGGGAATGTCAGTTCTCGGCCCTCTTGCACAGAATATTTGTTCCCAAGTCACATTAACCTCCTAGAGCAGAAACACAGCAGAGCAGTGTAAGAGAAAATGCACAGTGAAATTATTCACAGATTAACTATTTTGTTCAGTGTTGTTTTTACTAGCAAAATTCCACTCACTCACACACACTGAAAAAACAGACAAATATCTATCTGCAGGAGTCTCTCCTGAAGGGGGAAAAAAAAAGCATGTCCTACAGCTTGTCAAGATCACTCAAATTTTTTAAAAGGAGCACATTGAGCAGTTTTAGTAATGTCACTAATGCTGAGCGAGGAGAATTGATTTGAGTGACTATATCTAGGTATCTCTACATTATTAGCAGCATAGAAAGGCAACTGTTGGCATTTCAGTTGTTCTAATCAGTTATTCTTTTTCTATAACCAAGGTAATGATATGTTTTACCGGCCATCCTAAGGCTTGCTTTGCCCTTCGAGGTCTTGAACCCAGACAAAAAACCCACTGTTATCTCTGCCAGTTCTGAGAGCTTGAGGAGAAAAAGCATTTCATTAGGTACCAATACTAAGAGGGTGTCAAAAAGAGGAAACTGGAGTTCCTGTTGTAGCACATCAGAAACGAATCCAATAAGGATGCAGGTTCGATCCCTGGCCTCGGTCAGTGGGTTGGGGATCCAGCATTGCCATGAGCTATGGTGTAGGTTGCAGACGTGGCTTGGATTCCACATTGCTATGACTGTGGCATAGGTGGGCGACTGCAGCTCCAATTGGACCCCTAGCCTTTCATATGCCACCGGTGTGGCCCTAAAAAGCAAAAAGAAAAAGAAAAAAGGAAGCAGGTCCTCATGGAGTTGGGTTAGGAGACAGGATGAGAAGCCTGTGGATTCAGCATGGAAATGAGAAAGTGATGGCATGGAGGTACCAGAACCATGTTGGCTGAGTGGCAGCTACAAGAAGGTGCAAGAAGGCCTTAGTAACATATGTATGTGTCTGTAAATATATGTATTTTGTCTTATAAATCCTACTTAGAAGACTGGTTTAAGGAGGAGGAAGAGGAAGGGTTCAGAGTAAAGAAGCAGCACTCAGGTAGTCAGGATACAGATGGGGTTTCGTCACTTTCCCCCACTGTCCCTTGCGTCTCCCTCTCACCGCTATCCACAGCTCTGGCTATCTTCCAACCTCTCTCTCTGAGCTCCTTGACCAATGTGGCATCAGGAGAATAGACAAAAAAAATCCTTTCTTTCCTGTGTCCTTTTTTCTTCCTGACTTGAACTGTCAGGATCATTAAGGAGAAAAAATGTGCTATTTATGTGTGTGGTAGTTTATATATTACTGAGAACCTACTAGAAACTACTGGTGGCATTGTACCAGACACCAGGGAAACAATGATGAAGTCCCTACCCACTGAGAGCTTTCATTCTGCTTAGCAAAAAGCTTCTGAGATGCAGAAATAGTGTTCAGACATCAGCCAGAGAGTGACCTGCTAGACTCCTGGTGACACCTTGGAACAGACAGAGACAAAAGTCACTTTCCTGCTCTCATGTAGGTCCTCACTGAATCACACTCTTGAGGAGTTCCCATTCTGACCCAGTGGAAATGAATCCAACTAGTATCTATGAGGATGCGGGTTCGATCCCTGTCCTCACTCATTGGGTTGGGGATCCAGCATTTCTGTGAGCTGTGGTGCAAGTCACAGATGTGGCTCTGATCCCACATTGCTGGGGCTGTGACATAGGTTGGCAGCTGTAGCTCTGATGTGACCCCTAGCCTGGAAACTTCCGCATGCCACACCTGTGGCCCGAAAAAGCAAAAGCAAAAAGAAAAGAAAAGAAAAAGGGAAAAGAAAATAAAAACCCTCGAGAAACTTTCACTTATAACATGTCTTTTTTTTTTTTAATTGTTATTTCCCCAATACAATTACTTTTTCTACTGTACAGCATAGTGACCCAGTTCCACATACAGGTACACATTCTATTTTCTCACATTATCATGCTCCATCATAAGTGACTAGACATAGTTCCCAGTGCTCCCCAGCAGGATCTCATTGCTGATCCATTCCAAAGGCAATAGTTGCGTATATTAACCCCAAGCTCTCGATCCACCCCACTGCCTCCCCCTCCCCCTTGGCAACCACAGGTCTGTTCTCCAAGTCCATCTTTTCTGTGGAAAGGTTCATTTGTGCCATATATTAGATTCCAGATACTTATAACATGTCTTAATGTTCATAAATAGATGAAATGTTTCCTCCTATTCAAAAACTATAAATAAAAGTGACTTCCAAATTCCTTGTTCTCCTCTTTTAGAGCAATTTGCTAAAACCAAAATGTGTTGGCATAGAGCTCCAGGATGTTGGGACTTGAATGGATTTTAAAGATGGTGAAATCCAAGGCTCACAGAGGATAACTAGTTCTTTCCAAGGACATTCAAATGGTGGATCACAGAGTCAAGTCTAAAACCTAAGTGTTGGGCCCTGGCCTTAAGCTTGTTCATCAAATTATGGCGTTGCTAGTGTCTTCCATAAATGATGACATACTTGAATGACACAGGTATGGTTGGCATTGTACAACAGGACCTTGCCTGTGTTTGTAAATGGCCTAGTTACAGATGCCATTAAATAGAAAATGATTATCCTCTATGAAATGAGTATCAGTAGGAGGCTAAATCCTGAACTTGCTGGCTGCTCTGCTCCTCAGCTAGAGAGAGTTTGGCTTGGCTCACAATTATTTTTCAAGAAACACTACACGTGTACCTTAGTTATTTCTCATTCTGTGGCCCACACTTGGATATTTTCCCGTGTTTAGAATATGAATTATTGAGCTTCTGTAAAACACTGCTCTTTTATTTAATTTCACTCTTTACAATGAGTAGCCATTCTTAAATACTGGTTTCTTAATTTTCTAGTGATTACTTCAAGATTGTTTTCATATAGTTTTATCCTCTGTTTCAAGAGATTAAGATTTTGTCTGTCCCTGAAAGAAGGATAAATAAAATCAAGAAGACCTCATCATTTTTCACTGGGATGGAATCCTTAGAAGGTTCTGGAGAGACCATCAGGCTTCCCCTTGATGGGATCACCTCTCGAATATCCCATCAAGTTATCCTAATTCCAGGAAGGAATGAGGGGGACTTTTTGAAAACTGACCTAAATCTGAAGCAAAATGATTCCTAGAAACATCCAAAATTTTACCTAACTACCCAAGCAAAAGAGTTAAACACATCATATTAGGAATGAGAACTCCTAATTTTCACTCCTTTTTTTTTTTTTTTTTGGCCTTTTTGTGTTTTTTAGAGCCTCACCCACAGCATGTGGAGGTCCCCAGGCTAGGGGTCTAATCAAAGCTGCAGCTGCTAACCTATGCCACAGCCACAGCAAAGCAGGATCCAAGCCACGTCTGTGACCTACATCACAGCTCAGGGCAACACTGGATCCTCAACGTGCTGAGCAAGACCAGGGATCGAACCCATGTCCTCATGGATACTAGTCAGATTCATTAACCGCTAAGCCACGATAGGAACTCCTAATTTTCACTCCTGATTGGGAGTGAAAACCGTGGGAGATGCTCTTATCTTTGAGCTTTTAAGCATAAAAACGATTTTATCCACTATGATTCGGCAGAGGAACCTGAGTGGTGGAATTGGCATATCTCCTAAGCTTGAAGAGTTTAGGGAATTCCCACTTTATTACAATCTTCTGGGTTGGGAGCAAGCAAATGGGTCACTTGCAGGAAATGAAACATATACTTTCTCCTCAGATTACCTGCTGTCAATTGTTTAGGACAGAATAGTTTTCTTTTCTGCACAGCCAATATTTCTGAATGGAAAATATAGAGGTTACAGTGAAATAAATGATATTCTAGCTATTAGCGCTAACATTTCTGACAGGAGACAATACAGAGCACATAGTGAAATAAACAGTAGGCTTAACTATTTGCTGTAAAGATGGCATGTGTATGGCTGGGGAAAAACCTCCCAAGTGTAGCAGATACCTTAGAATGAAATTGAGTTTTATCTCACTCACTTACTAGGTTGTCCCTTTTTTTTTTTTTTTTTTTTTTTTCCCCCTCTTGGGCTGACCTGTCATTTGTATTTTATTTATTGTGTGACCATCATATAACTCAAAAAGATGTCTTGGTAACATGCAAGATTACAGACATGAGAGCCAGAGAAGTGGTAACCTGATTATATATCCCTGCTATATACACTGTATATACTGTGTTTTTTTTAATTAGCGTTACTTGAGCACTTGATACATATTTTCTCTGTCTTTTTATTCTCCTGCCAGTAGAATGTGGGAGTTGGGCTCTACGAACTTGGAAGTTTGTTTCGGCTATAACTCTGTGGTTTTAATTACCACCCTCTGAACAAGCATTAGTTTTTCTGTTTATTAATTTGCAAGTTTTATGAGATATTAAGCCACTTCTGAGAATAAGCAAGTAATTGATATTACACTGGTATGTCATCATTTCATCATTTTTCTTTTTCATTCTACATTTTCAAGATGTTTCTGTTCATATAAAAAAAAAAAATAGAGTTCCCGTCATGGCACGGCAGAAATGAATCCGACTAGGAACAATGAGGTTGCGGTTTTGATCTCTGGCCTTGCTCAGTGGTTAAGGATCTGGCATTGCCATGAGTTGTGGTGTAGGTCGCAGACACAGCTCAGATCTGGCATTGCTGTGGCTGTGGCATAGGCTGGGAATCTCCATATGTTGCAGGTTCAGCCCTTAAAAAAAAAAAAAAAATCAATAGCCCCTTTAAACATCAGAATAGCTTTTATGTTGGCCAGATAACAGTAATTTGTTATCACATCTCTGTAAGTATCTAATATTGGATGATTTCCAAAGTTGCTAATATAAGCATAATATAAGCTAATATATGTAAGCTAATATAAGCACAATATAACCCATACCTGAGAACAGATTATTAATCTATTAATTAACTCACATTTGTAAACTAACTGATCATGTTCAGAATCCTTATAATATTGTAGTGGTTATTCTTAAGAGGATACAATTATCTTTAATAATTATTTTGTACTTTTTATGTGAAAAACAAATTAGTATCTTTGTTGCAACAAGCACATTTTCTTAAACCCAAAATCAAGAAAATATTTACTTCATTAGTGTTAACTTATCTAAGGTCCTTTGATTTGCTGAGTAGCATTTTGAAAATGAGCTGGCATAAAAAGTAGGTGGAGAATAAGGAATATTTTCATTGTTGATCTTTAAGAATAATTTTACTAAACTTAGGTTTAATGAACATTTTTTATTGAGGAGTTTAATTGCCTCAAGAGTGACTTGTACAAGAATGGATCATTTCAACCCCATATGCTGTGATTTAGTGCCTCAGAGGATGTGTTCTGATTAATCTTTTCTGAAGCAGATCTCCTGCATGCTGTCCGAGTTGGCTCTCATTCAGTCCTTGTTGATTGTCCAAGTACATGCCGATTGGAGTTAGGCAAGAGAATAAAGAGGACGGCTTTTCTCTTAATTTCTTCATTCCCACCTTCTGTAAAGTTCATGTAAAGTTCGTCATGATAATAATGACTCCTTGTAATAATGAACTCCTTGAGTAAATTTACTGTAGCCTCAGAAATTGGGAAAATGTTGAAAAGAATCACAGTTTTTATGGAAAGTTGATCATCCTTATATTTTCAAGAACAGGGTTTTTTTCATATTTAGAAGGATCACATTTTGAAATAACTGAAAAAAATTTATTTGCTTAACGGGCAGCACATTAGCTCCGACCAATTTGTCTTAGTCTGAGCTGAGTATAAATAAACTATCATTTCCACACGATAAGGTGTAAAGAGAGTTTATGCTGATATTTTTATGTTGACTGTGTTCAGTGACATTTACATTCTGGCATGGAGAACACAGAGAGATATTTCTTAGAGTCTTCTCGCTAAGCATATTTTTTAAGTTCATCAAAGCAATGCAAATGTTGAAAAGTCCTATTGACATTATAATTTGTTTGAAGACATTTGTTAATATTACTACTGCTCTAAACAAATGCGTTTATAAAACATGCACCTGGATGGGCCATAATCTTTCTAGAAGACCATCTAAAGTTATACATATAAGTGCTATAGAGTTTTGATGTTTTCCTCATTCCTCTCTACTCTGTTTTTTCCATTGGAGTTGAAGGAAGAAAATAGAAAAAGATGAAGTTAGAAGGAAGGCAGCTGCAGTGGGAAAAAAAAAAATGGAAGTGGAAAACTGTGATTTTTACCTGTATGCCACAGGGGGAAGGAAATCACCACACATTTTTAAGGGATGGGGTCTCAAAGTGAACATACATCACAAGAGGTCCTTTCAAAGAGCAGCGTTTCAGTGTAACTTTCCAGTTATGTCCGAAATAATGAATGGATATTGGAACTCAGTTGTGCGGGCTCTATGTACATTTTGGTATAATTAGCAATTCACATTAGGCTCTTGTGTCTATTGGCAGATGCTCGTGGTCAGATCACATGGCTGATGCACCTCTCAAAAGCGTTCTCTCCGTGGCTGAAAGGCACAGTCCCATTGCCCTTCTTGGCATCCACCAAGCCACACTGTAGTATACTTCATTCACTACTGTTTGTAAACAAAATAAATGAATTCATCAACTACATGAATATTTCATCTCACACTATACTAATGCTTTTTGCAGTAAAAGACAAAAGGCTTGAACTGTTCCAAAATCTTGGTTTACAAATATGAAAATGGTTAGGCCTATTTGAAGGAATACCTCAGTAATATGATAGAACCACTTTACATAATGGGTGGCTGTTTTCAGTGTGTAGTGTGCAAAACAGCAGTAGCAGCTTGTGTGATATGCCTCAGTTCTTCCCCTGTGGGATCTCTTCCCCTATTGCCTTTTGCTATACAGCATTTTAAAGGCTGGATGTTCATTGTAATAGTTGTCTAAGAGTGAGGCAACCAGGGCAACAGATTGCTGCCTTGATTCTATGCCTAATACACACCTCATAATTAAAAGGTCCAAACCCAAATTCCATATTCCCATAGCCTCAAACCTACTCCTTCTGTCTTTTGACACCTCTTTTTTTTCCCATATGCTCAGGTCTCAGAGTTTGGGGTTATCTTTGATTTTTTTTTTCTTTCTCTCCTGCTGCTTTTAGCTCTGTCTTAACCAAGAACAAACCAACAAACAAAAAACCATGGTATCTGGCCAGTTCTACCGGCCCCACACCTTTTTCCCAGTCCAGTTCACCCTCAACTCTTATCCAAGTTATTTTAATCATCTCCTCACTGCCTTCCTTGCTTCCATCTTTGAAAACACAAGTCTTCAAGCATATTCTCAACATGGAAGCTAGTGTGATTCTTACACTTACTTCCATAACATTCTCAACACTCTTAGTTAAAACTCTGTGTTGGCTTCTTTTCTCATCCAGAGTAAAATCCAGAATCTTTACTGGCACCCGAGTCCCAGGCAACCTGCTCTCCGATGCTTCTCCAATGTCGTCTACCACCACCATCCCCATCCCTCTCTGCTGGGCCCACAACTGGCTTCATTACTATATCCCATATGCAACACACATGCTCTTTGGGGAGCAGCTGAGGTACCTTTCCTGCAGCTGTCAGCACCCTTTGGACCTATGTTTAGTATCTGTCTATTGGAGAGGCCCCCTTAAACAACCCTAATAAATAGCGCTCCTCTACAAACAGACCATTTCCTCCTGACTTTTATTTATTTCCCTTCGTGGTGCTCACTACCATCTGAAATATATATTTTATTGGCCAGGTTCCCCTCCCATTCCAGAATAGAAGCTTCTTGATGGCAAACCCTGTTTGTTGACTCCTCAGTTCCCAGCACATAGAACAGAATCCGGCATACAGTAGACACTCCATAAATATTTGTTGAATGAGTGAATGATGCAAGGCAGAAACCTCACTCTGCACAATGTCAAATGTTGCTTTGTGCTGCACCATCCCAGGGAGAGAAACAGCTCTGTGAAGTACCAAAGAGCAAAGGCCACTCTGCAAATCTCAGCCGGCACACATCAGTAAGAAGAGAGAGGTGGCTGTGAGCTTAGAAGTCATGGAAGGCTTCATGGTGTAGAGAAGACCAGGGCCTTGCCTAGGATGATGGGTGGTGTTCAGAGTTAGATGCAAGTAAATGGAGAGATTGTCAGTCATATGCAAATGCAAGACAGTGGGAGATTTATTACAGGATGCTTGGGAATAAAAACCTCAGATGTTGACATCTGTATTGTAGAGGTATTTTCAGTGAAATATCTTTTGAAGCTATTGGAGTGGATGAGTATTTTAAAATGAGAGTGGAGCTGGAGAAAGGCAGAGACTGGACCTCAAGAAGTGGCTGGGCTTAGCAGACAGGGTGAGGGGCCAAGCCATTAAAGGCAAAACAGAAGAGAAGACCAGATACATTGAAAAGAAGCCAAAGAATGAGGTACCAAAGAAAGAGAGGCCATTAAAAGACGGAACTGCTTCAACTATTGAAGTAAAGTCAAGTAGAAGAGCTTTTGGGAGGCCACTGGACTTGAAACTTAACAGGTCACCAGTAGACTTTATGCCATTTAAGTGATGGGAAAGGGTGCAGGGCAGATAGAATGGGCTTCAAAGTGATCATGTGGGAAAGAGGGGCGGCTGGTGCGGATAACAGGCATAGGAAGTTGGGCAGGAACAGGACCAAGATAAAAATGGGATCGAGGAGAGGCCAGAGTTGGGGGATCTGCTCTTCTGAGAGTGGCCCTCCTTTCCCTCCCTGTGCCTGGGTTGGAGGAACCTCCTCACCAAATCCCTCAGCCCACTGGTTCTGTTGTTACCTTCCTCTTCTCCAAAGTGCCCATGCCACCCAGGACACTTTGCTACCATTATCACTTTTAGTGACCCAGGTCCACTTGTAGACATCAAAGGAAACAAATTGGGCTTGCACTGACTGCTTTTTCTGCCTTAACAGGCTTTCCTAACAATGCAAATTCTGTTGTCTTCAGGTGAAAATGCACTTCTGCACATCACACTTTAACCACTCCGCCCTGCCCTGTCTCAGGCCTCTCCCTTTCTAAAGCATGGAAAAGCATTCACTTTGCAGCTTTGGATGAACCCGTGATTATTAGCCACAGGTTCCAATGAGAGTGTGTCGGAAGCTTAGTTTGCAAACGGGTGTCTGCCAGGCGCAGAAACTCACCATGCTTCCCAAGAGTTGCCTAGAGAAAACTGCTTGTTGCAGGTCTTATTAAAATAGATTTTTTCTGGAGTTCCCATCGTGGCTCACTGGTTAGCAAACACAACTAGCATCCATGAGGATGAGGATTCGATCCCTGGCCTTGCTCAGTGAGTTAGGGACCTGGCGTTGCCACGAGCTGTGGTGTGGGTCACAGACGTGGCTTAGATCCCACATTGCTGTAGCTATGGCATAGGCTGGTGGCTTCAGCTCCCATTGGACTCCTAACCTGGGATCCTCCATACATCATGGGTACAGCCCTAAGAAAAAAAAAGGCACGGCACAAAAGACCAAAAATAAAATGAAATGAAATAAAATAAAATAGCTTTTTATTTCTTCTTCACACAAGGTAGTTTATTTTTTTCAACAGGAATGATATGTGTGGGAATGTAAGAATAATTAGAACACTTCGGAGTTTGTTAACAGGGCTGGAGATAGGTAGGGAGGTGGAAAAGGGAATCTATGGGGAAAGGATCATGATTTCTTTTAAGATTTCCAGGTAAAGAGCACCTTTCTTCTTTATTTTCACTTCCCTTTAAGGTAGATTATCTCTAAAGAAAAGCTGAGTACGTTTCTAATGGAGCAGATGGCAGTTCCTCTGGGGCCAGTTCGTTGCTGCTCCCTTGTTTCCAACTAGGAAACCCTCAAGGGAAAGGGACGATTCACTGTCACTCCGTGTTCCCCACATCATTTAGCACAATGGCAGGCTCCCATTAGATGCTCAATGACTGTTGGCTGATTTCTCCATCTTACTTCATCACAGGAGGTTAGAGCCTGTAGTTCTTTGGAGATCAAGTTCAATGCTTCTCAGCTTTAAAGCCATACTAATCACCCAGGGATACTTTATAAAACACAGCTCTGCTCCTATGGGTCTGTGGTGAGGCCTGATTCTGCATTTCCAACAAGCTCCAAGGGGTGCATTGACCACACTTTGCACAGCAGGGGTCAGGCTGAATGCAGGCCCACCCACCCCTGTGGGTGGCCTGAGGAGACCCAAAGCCACAAGCTGTTTGAAGTTCTCTTTCCTGAAATGTCAAATGTGGTTGAAGAGAATTTGTACTCTGATTTTTTTTTTTTTTTTTTTTTTTTTTGTCTTTTTGCCATTTCTTGGGCAGCTCCCGCGGCATATGTAGGTTTCCAGGCTAGGGGTCTAATTGGAGCTGTAGCCGCCGGCCTACACCAGAGCCACAGCAACGCGGGATCCGAGCTGCGTCTGCAACCTACACCACAGCTCACGGCAACACCGGATCCTTAACCCACTGAGCAAGGGTAGGGATAGAACCCACAACCTCATGGTTCCTAGTCGGATTCATTAACCACTGTGCCACGACGGGAACTCCTGTACTCTGATATTTTTTAAAAAATATTTAGATAATGAGGGAGTTCCCATTATGGCTCAGTGGGTTAAGAACCCGATGTGGTGTCTGTGTGTGTGAGGATGTGGGTTTGATCTCTGGCCTCCCTCAGTGGGCTAAGGATCCAGTGTTGCTGTGAGCTTCAGTGTAGGTTGCAGACACTGCTCAAATCTGGTGTTGCTGCGGCTGTAGCATAGGCTGGCAGCTGCAGCTCTGATTCGACCCCTAGCCTGGGAACATCCATACGTTGCAGGTACAGCCCTAAAAAGAAAAAATTTGTAAGAAAAAATATATCAACTGTAAAACTGAAAGACAAATGGAAGGGATTTGCAGGTGAGGACTCCCAACTTCTGGGAATATATTCTGATCTGATGCTATAAGGGGTAGTTTCGTGGGAAAAGTTCCGGAAGCACTAATATAGTACTGATGAGGAAATGGGGACCCATGGACATTTAAATGGCTAGTTTGTCTAATAATAACTAACATTCATTGGCCTTTTACTATGTCTGAGCCAGGCAGTTTTCTCAAATACTTATTACTGTTGTTTCCATTTGGATCTGGGGAAACTGAGGCTTAGAGAAGTTGAGTAGTTTGCCTCAGAACTTCCATCAAAGTTGGTGCTGTCAAGCACCCTGTTTCGCATCCCCCTGAAGGTAGACAGGGCCAGGATTGCTTCACTTCGGTCCAGGACTCCATGGAGAAGCTGAACTAAAGCAGGCTGATGCACTTGACAGCACTTAGTGTTTCCAAAGAAAACCATAGAAACATAGAGTTCCCATTGTGGCTCAGGGGTAGCGAACCCGGCTAGTATCCCTGAGGACTCAGGTTCGATCCTTGGCCTCTCTCAGTGGATTAAGGATTTGGTGTTGCTGTGGCTGTGATGTAGGCCGGCGGCTGCAGCTCCAATTTGACCCCTAGCCTGGGAACCTCCATATGCCGAGGGTGCAACCCTACAAAGACAAAGAGAGAGAGAGAGGACACTATAGAAATGTGCCTTGTATGAATCTAGATATTTATTCCTTCCTTGTTTCTTTCCTCATAACCATAAACAGATTAACTAGGTTTTCTTTTCAGTAACTGAGCCTTGGTTCTAGGCTCATAGAAAATCCATACTGCCAAGCGTTAAAGCGGAAGCATGTCGATAATGAGCTTTTACAAATTGCATTACTAGGTGACAGTTAATGGGTCTCATTCCTTACACAAATGGGATTCAAAAGAGTAGAACCTGGAGTGTTATAAAGAATGACTTCTCCAGTCCTCTGCATCTCAACTCAGCATTCTGGAAGCTCTCCAGACAAATATTTTGTAGTATTTTTCCAAGCTGATAGTACCGCCCCTTCCATGTTTGTATGACACCTGTGCACTGAGCTCATCCTGGGACAAGGACACACATGCATGTTGCCCCAGATCTACCTGGTGAAGCAGGCTGGTCTGCTGTTCTTGTACATTGTGGCTCTCCATCCTATAAAAATAGATCTAGTTTTTCCTCTTCCCTGTAATGAACCCCTGACATTTCTAAAAGTGAGAAACACTGGGTCATTTCTATTAAGTGAGATTTTTATAGAGGTTTGGGTGTGGATAAAGCCAGGCAGCTTTGAAATTAGACAGTCTGACATTGCTGAGACCATCAGTAGATCCCAGGGTAAATAGAAACCTTAAAAGTTTTCGATCTCTCTCCTTCAGCTAATAAGCATTAAGCACATGCTAAAGAAAAAATATGATTCTGAACCACACGATATCATCATTTTGAAACTTCTTTCCTACTGATGGGCTGAGAATACGGCAAAAAATTAACGCAGCTCATTAAGCAAGAAATACAACAGGAGCTGAAAACCCACACGGGGTAAAGCAGTTCAAAACATTTCCCCACCTATGAATTGCATGCTGGAGATCCCATCCAGCAGCTCAGCAGTGCCCTCTGTTGTCTGTTAGCGGCAGTACAGCAGTGCCTTGTGGGGAACTGAGGATCCCAGGACTTGTTCTACATGAATAAATGAGTAAATGGCATTCTACATGAATAAATGGCACATGTCATCAGTTCTAAATCTTAATTTGAGGTTTGATTGAGAGGCACAGGGAAGCTGTCCCACAGAAAAATACCTCCTCTAAGGAAACCTCAAATCCCCTGTGTGTAACCTATGATCCATGCTATATCTGGACACATTCTTCCCATTATTTCTACAAGACAGATATCCCTGAGAAGGGAAAGGTGACACATTAAGTTCTTCATATCAGGAGTTCCCATTGTGGCTCAGCAAGTTAAAAACCTGACATAGTGTCCATGAGGATGTGGGTTCAATCCCTGGCCTCATTCAGTGGGTTAAAGATCTGACATTGTCGCAGCTGCAGCTTAGGCCTCAGTTGCAGCTTGGATCTGACATTGTCATGGCTGTGGCACAGGCCAACAGCTGCAGCTCCACTTCAATATCTAGCCTGGGAATTTTCATGTGCTGCTAGTGTGGTCCTAAAAAGAAAAAAAATTTCCTCATATCACTGTGTAAAGACATTTTTAGACACTTCCTTCATAGGGTGACAGGATGGAAAGCTGTATTTTCCTAATGCACAGGGACAGAAGGTTTTACCTTCTTGCCAATTTGAGGTTGGGTAAGTATCCTTTGTGCTGGGTCTTTTTTTTTTTTCTTTTTTAATCTTTTTAGAGCTGCACCCATGGCATATGGAAGTTCCCAGGCTAGAGGTCCAATCGGAGCTGTAGCCACAGCAACGCCAGATCTGAGCCACGTCTACAAGCCACACCACAGCTCACAGCATCGCCAGATCCTTAACCCATTGAGTGAGGCCAGGGATTGCATCCTCATGGATACTTGTCAGGTTCTTAACCCACTGAGGCACAGCAGGAACTCCTGTGCCAGCCCATTTTGGTGGTCTGTTGTGATAAACATAAAGCCTAACACATGGCAGCAAATTCAGAGAACACTTTCCTTAAAGCACATCCTGCAGGTGAATTTGGGTACATATTTGCTTATCACTTATTCAATTGGCTATAGTGGGGGAAATGGAAAGAATAAGTACTTAAAAAAAAAACACAGGGCCAGCATCTTCATCATCACACTCCCTTCAAAACCATGAGTCAGTTTACCAAATCCTTTGTAAAAGACATACAGTACATTTCCCAGAGAGTGTTTTGTATTACCATGTTAGGCAAGAGTCCTGGGAAATGTTTTCCCTTTTTTATCAGCTGGAGCTGATACAAAGAGCTTTGAATTTCAGGAGGGGACCTGTTTACTCTCTCCATCCTCACTGATCATCAAATTGTGTTCATTTCACTGTCAGATTGAATTATACAATAAATTCTTAAAGACCAATTTCTTTTCTTAGTATAAGTTTTATAGTCTTAGCCACTAAGATAAAATCTGAAAAGCATATGGTAGGTAATCATGGTTAACAACTTAAATGATGCAGGCTGCCCAAGGGTATGGACCCTGTTGCCAAGCACAGTGGACCTCTCATCAGTTGATGCAGAAAAGCAGGGTACCACTCTCCCTTTCAGAACTGCCTATCGGAGCTCCCAGTCACTGCCTTAAATCACAATGGCATTTGTCTGGATTTAACTCTGCGGTGGTAGCCCTAGGTGCAGGTGCAGACAGACTGGTATCTTGCCATTCTAAGATTCGCCAGGTTTGCCAACCAAACCAATTCACTTTTTTTTTTTTTGTCTTTTTTTGCTATTTCTTGGGCCGCTCCCTCGGCATATGGAGGTTCCGGGGCTAGGGGTCGAATCGGAGCCGTAGCCACCAGCCTATGCCAGAGCCACAGCAACACGGGATCCGAGCCGCGTCTGCAACCTACACCACAGCTCACGGCAACGCCGGATCGTTAACCCACTGAGCAAGGGCAGGGACCGAACCCTCAACCTCATGGTTCCTACTCGGATTCGTTAACCACTGCGCCATGATGGGAACTCCCCCAATTCACTTTTTAAACTGTGGTGATCAGAGGATTTACAGACTCCAAGAGTAGTGGGAGTTATGCTAATGGAAGAGAAGAAGCCTTCCCCTTTTCAGGGAACATTTCTCTCTCCTCAGTGATGACAGCTTTATGATTTCACTGAGAAAATCCATGGAAGGTGCTTTTACAAAATCGACTGTCTTTTGAGTTATTTCCAAGGGCAATAGCACAGGAAAGAGAAACCATATTACGAAGCAGAAGCTGAATAAAACTCAGGAGAGAAAAATGAGATGTCATTACCATGAGGGGAAATTGACTTTTTTTCACTGAATGCAGCCCCTTGCATCCTTACATGTCATCCATTGCATTTCTTTACTCATAATGGACCACAGTGTGGAAGTTGATCTTCCTGAGGGTATGTTTGCTGCTTGCATTCTCTCCTGGGAAATTCTCAAAGTTAGGAGTCTTTGAGCCGCATTGTTCTCCTACTTGGCATAGGTGGATAGCCACCCATCACTTCTTACTGCTGCAAGTTTTATCCTCAGTTCTCTCAGAACTGCCTTTTGTTTTGAAGGGGGTTGGTTTTGCACTCAGGTTTCTAAGGGGAAACACGTTGATGGTGACCTTGCCCACCAAGCATCTTTCCCGTACATTGCCTGTGCAAGTTCATCCCCAAATGCTATGACTCGGCCTGAGTGAAATGCAGTTCCTTCTTCCTAGGGGCTAAGGAGGCAATAGAATTTTGAGCTATTTCACTCTTCTAAATATTCTCTCCTCACCTCTCACACTGATCCTTTTCTTTCTGTGTCACTTTGCTCTAATATACTTTCCTCTCCGTTTCTCCCTGGCAGTGACTTAAGCAAATTCTTCCTTCTAAACTTTTCCTCTTTTATCATAGCCTTGTATTAATATTTCTACTTTTTCATTTATTTTCATTCTTCACAAAGATCATTAACTCATTCCTATCCTCTCTTCTGCCCCATCCTGAAGTCACCCTCTGTGCATTTCCTTCCCTCTTGCATCATTTCTCTTCTAAACCTAAAGGAAGTTGGGAGTTCCCGTCATGGCACAGTGGTTAACGAATCCGACTAGGAGCCATGAGGTTCTAGGTTCGCTCCCTGGCCTCGCTCAGTGGGTTAAGGATCCGTTGTTGCCGTGAGCTGTGTGTGTAGGTCGCAGACACGGCTCAGATCCTGCATTGCTGTAGCTCCAATTGGACCCCTAGCCTGGGAACCTCCATATGCTGTGGGTGTGGCCATAAAAAGACAAAAAAAGACCAAAAAAAATGAAAATAATAAATAAAAATAAATCTAATAAAGGAAGTCATAGTAATGAGAGTCACAATGATTGCATGTTGAAGCTACTGTGTTTCAAGACACACTGGGCTATACACTTCACATTTGGCATCTCATTTAATCCCTGCAAATGAGAGAATGGTAGATATCATGCCCTTTTAACTGATGAGATTCAGTGAGGTTCATAAAATGCTGCAGAAGTGCTGGTCCCTCATAGTTCGTCTGACTCCTGGTGTCACAAAATCAACATGGCTTGCTTAATGATGAGTTGTCACTCCTAGGCCTCAGATGAATTTTAACTATTTATGCCATTCTACTCAGGGTATTCATTGACCTGTATCTATTGATGTGGGTAAATTCTTTTTACTCTAACCTGTCAATAATTATATATTGATTATTTATCTCAAGAAATTCATAAATTTAGGTGTTATAAATAGACATAGTGGAAGATCAGGAGAAGGAAGAGAAAAGGAAAGGGCAGCAGAAGCAGCTGAAAGAGAAAAAAAAAATGAGGAGAACTGGCTTGTCTATGATTTTTTAAAGCCTCCACTCCAGCTAAGTTCTCCAGGAATCTGGGGGTGTGTTGGAAGGTGAGATGAGGAGTCGGAGCCTTAATGTGGTTGGACAAGGAATGGATGAGTGCATCTTGAGCCCGCTCGCCCCCTTCTCAGAAAACTGAAGGATATTTCTTCCTGCTGAAGAGAAAACCACAAATATATTTTGCGACTGTCAAGTTGGTTTACCCAAGTATAAAAAATTCACAAGGTTGGTTTCCCATTCAAATGTACAGCATGCACGTGTGGCTCAAAGTCATATCATACCAACGCAGCCAGTGTGGAACGGGTACCTTTCTGGGCTCTCTTTCCCTCAGTGATAATAGCACCCAGCAGAACACCAAATTCATCATGAAACCATTAAATAGGTGCAAAAGAGAGAGGGGGAGGAGGGTTAAGAAGCAGGATAAGCATTAGTGGATAAACACTCCCGTGTATGAGTCCTACCTCCATCCTTTCTGTCACATCGTACATATCTTCATTATATTTTTTGAGTAATGGGAATACTAGTGTCATATCCTATCACGTTTATTGTAAGAACTGAAAGAACTAGGGTACTTTAAAAGGCTTGCTGAAATGTAAACCCGCCTCCAAGGCAGGTTATCATTAGCACCATCATTTTTATTATTAACTACATTTCCCTTCGTTCTAAAGAGGTTTGCTTCCACTGTTTCTTTCCAGCATCTTAATAATTGGTATTTCAGTAATACATTTTTTTAAAAAGGATGTCTCCTGAGCTTTTTCTGTGTTTTGAAAGCTTTTGGTTCCCCAGCCTTCCCAGATGCCTTTGGCACAGCTCCACATGAAAGCCCCCACCCGGCTCCCGTCTGCAGGTTTCTAAGCCCTCGGCTGCCAGCTTCCAACACAGTGGCAGCTCTTGCCTAGCTTTGAGCAACCATCTAATGAACAGAGAACCAAAGGAAAAGTCTCAGAACTTCTGCTTCTCCAGCGTCCTGACTGCTTGCTTAAAATTGCTTTACCTTCATTCACTTAACAAAAAACAAAAAAACCCCACCTGTACACAGGTGCTGAGCAGGGTCCTGCAGAGTGGGATGGAGTTCCACAGTGCACACCCACCTGTGGGCCTCCAGAGATTATAACTGTTGAATTCATCAGGAGCAGATGGACATGCTTAGTAAGAGAATAAGATTGACTGGAGGAGTTAGGCTCAGAGCAGTAAGTGAATTAGGGGGCCAGATGCATTAGGCCTGGGAAGTAAAGGTGTGTGGCCTTGCAGGTCACATGACCTCAAGTGTGCCCACAGGGCCAGGCTTCCTCTGAGAAACGGGCCACACCTGTGTCCACTTTTAGAAATATTTATGTCATAGAAAACAAATACATACCTGCATACTATTTCCCCTTCTAAAACCTTAGACACATTTTAACTTTCTCTTTTCATGGTTCAGAATAGGAAGGGTTTTTTTTGTTGTTGAAGTCGAAATACAGTTGATTTACAATACTACATTAGTTTCAGATGTATAATGTAGTGATTCGATATTTTTATAGCTTATACTCCTTTTGAAATTATTATAAAATATTGGCTAGGTTCCCTGTATTGTACAGTACATCCTTGCAGCTTATTTATTTTATACATGGAAGTGTACACCTCTTAATCCGCTACCTTTTTCTTGCCCCCCTCCTCTTCCCTCTCCCCACTGGAAACGACTAGTTTGTCCTCTATGTCCATAAGCAGAGTAGACAGTTTTTGCAAGGAAAGTTAAATACGCTGAAAGACGAGCTAGAAACACAAGGCATCTAGAAATACTAGACGCACTTCCATTATCTTTCAAGATATGAGAATAATAGTTCACAGAAGAACCAAAAAGAATATATTCTATCATCATCCCATAGGCTGATCCCTGGTCAGAGAATATTCCAAATGGCTGTGGCTCCTCATGACTTTCAATGGTGATAATAACAAAAATTCCCATTAATGCAGTCTCTTTATTTGAGGTTAGCAATAGATAATTGCATCTAGCAAGGTCTGAGGATTTGACCAAGGCATTCTTCTGCAGGTTGAAGTTGTTAACATAATGAAAATGTAAGAAAAGAAACAAAGGTCTTATCTGGATAGAAGATCATATGACTTTTTTAATCTTTAAAAATCTAGTTCCTTTGTACTTCTTTAGAGAAGGAAAAGTAGCCGAAAATCCCTAATACGTCATCGTAAATAATTATTCTTCTGGCCTTTTTATTAGTGGGTTTTCGTTTATAGTTTTATGGCAAGAATAATGTTTATAGGTTGGCACAACCTTAAAAAAAAAATCACCTTGTTTAAAATTGTCCTACCATTTAAATATCATCATTTTGGCAATGAATACCTTCTAAACTTATCCTTCTCAATTGTGGGCATTAAGCCCATAAATAGGAATGCTAGAGGGGGAGAAAAGGGAGTTGCTTCCAGGCCGAAGAGAAGCCTTGGAGAAGTGAATGGAAAATGTTGCCTCTGTTTAGCATGAATGAGCCCAGGATTTAAATAACATTCTTCAGGGCAGATAAATAGTTTTTCTTTGGCTTAGTTATCATGCATTGCATTCAAATACTTAAGTGAAACGTTTTCTGGCTCTTCTCACTTTGTCTTTGATCTTTACGTGCTGTGGTGTATTTTAACTCATCAGCTTCACCAAATAAAAAATCTAATTCATTCCCGTTAGTCCATGTAATAGAGGCGAATTTGCTGTAAGGCAGTGGAAATACACGTAACTGAGTTTTTTTGCTTTACACACACTTACCCACAAATGCTGGAATACACCAGAATAATTACAGTAGCTGCCGCTTAGTATCTGCATCAGGACAGATGATGATTATCTCATTTCTTCTTTTCTTTCCTGTGTTTTCAAGCCGTTCTACAAGCATGGTGCGTTACCTGTATTTTAAAATGAAGATATTTTTAAAGAAAACTATTCCAAAATTCTCTTGAATTCTCTGTCAGTCATCTTCCGCATTTTGCCATTTTAAGATCCAAGTAGCCCCAAAGTCTGGTCACCACCAGGCTCCTCTGAAGTATAGACTCCATGGGAGAGTGATAGACAGCCTTCCAGAAAGCTCTTGTGCGAGCAGGCATCCGTGACAGGTCATCGCTGAAATCAGATGAGCAGAAAGGAATTGCAGTTCTATTTTGTGTTTCTTCCCCTGTGTGACCTTCAGGCAGGATAAATCAGTACAGCCCTGATCACTCAATAAAATGCCAGGTTATTTTATGGGCAGGATTAATCTGCACCAGAGAAGGTGGGAATTCACATTGTGCATTCGAACAAAGGGAGACGAATAGAATTTGCCCTAGAATCATGCAACCTCATGCTGCGTTAATTCCGTGCTGTGTGAACTATTTTCACTCTTACACAGGTGATATTTTCTAGGTCTAATGATATATCACATCACATCTAGAGGAATAAAAAAGTCTCTAATTTGTCACCTTGAAAGTGCCCAGTGATAATCTTTGCTCTGTCTACAGAGGTGATTAATCGACTATGACAAGACTGTTACCCCCTTCTATTTCCTAAAACTTGAAATGGATCGTGAAGAAAGAAGCAAGGCAAACCACTGATTTTCTTCATAACCTTTAACTTTACAGAGACTCTGTATGAGCCTTTCAGACAATTGCCTCAAGTATCTGCATTTCCTAGAAATACCCTGATTCTAAAAATCAGCTCTTCTATAAAACCCAACCCAGATGACTTTTGTGTCGATGCAGTGGACAAGCAGTTATTGAAAAGACTTATTTGTGAAACTGTCTTTTCCTAACAGAAATAGCTTGACAAGTTCCCAGTTAAGCATTGCATGTTAATCTTTACAAAAGGAGGAAATAAGGAAGTCTATACTAGGGGTCTATGACTCTAAGGTCTAATTTTTTTCTCCAAATGTCTTAGAAAGATCAGCCTTTGAACCCAAAAGACTTCAGCTCTGAAGCTGGTGTGTCTCCCACTGCCTCCCCCCTTCCCCCGTCCCTTCCTGGGAATAAATCTTCTGCTTATTTGTTGTTTTTCCTCCTTTGCTTCCGCATAGCCTCCTTTTGCCCTGAGTTGATTTACCGCCTGAGAAGATAAGGAAGCCACACACTTCTCCACCTAGGTGGTAGACAGGTAGTGTCAAGGCCAAGATCGTGTCTGCTCAGCCCAGGAGGAGCAGGTGTTGGTGGCCATTGCAGTTTTTGATCTCTGACTAGCAAAATTTCCTCCTCTGCCTTGAGATTCTGTGCACTCGTGGGAGGCCCGCATGTGGAGTGGGCCGCTGTTATTATTGTGTTGATCAGCCTGTGCCAAGCCCCAGGCTTGGGGGACCCAAGCTGATCTGTGCGCTGCCGCTGCCAGAATGTAATGACTGTTCTTCTAAATATCCTTCTGCAGTCCCCAGGGCTGGGAAATGCCAGCTGTGAGGTAATCCTCACCAAAAAGGGATCTGTGCTTGCTGCGGATTCCCAGGCTATTAAAGGGATGCCAGAGAACTTGAGGGCCTGCTCTGCCATCCTGCTGAAGCTCTGTTGAAGAATCTACAGACACATGTGGGCCTGGTCACAGCCTGTAGCTTCCCCATGGCCCTGGGGACTGCACTGCTTATCTTCCAAAGGAAAGCAAGGCTAAGCGGGGAAACATTGACTTCTTGCTCTGAGAGCAAAGAAAAGATTCTGCCAGGGGCACATGCCCAGGATGTTCAAAAGGAACACACCTGGAGGACTGGGAAGGGAGAGGATTTCCAAATCATGTGCTGAGGATCCCAGAATTTTTTTTTTAATTTTTTTGTCTTTTTGTCTTTTCTAGGGCTGTACCTGCAGCATATGAAGGTTCCGAGGCTAATGGGTCGAATGGGAGCTGTAGCTGCCGGCCTACACCACAGCCATAGCAACACGGGATCCGAGCCGAGTCTGCAACCTACACCACAGTTCATGGCAACACCAGATCCTTAACCTACTGAGCAAAGTCAGGGATCAAACCTGCAACTTCATGGTTCCTAGTCAGCTTCGTTAACCACAGAGCCACAACGGGAACTCTGATCCTAGAATTTAAACTCATGCCACTTATTTCAAATGTCATTTTCCTGGAATTCGTTGGAAGTTTTGTTTTCCAATAGCCATGACAGAGGGCCAAGTGACAAATGTTAAAATTCAGAGTACTTGCAGTTATCATTAGTGTGTCCTTGGCCAAGTCCAAAGACACCTTGGTCCTTTGCTAGTAAGAGCTAACAAATGGGGCTGGTCCATGGAGGTGTGATTAAACACTGCCACCTGCTTATCAACCCTTTGAGGTGAAGGGAAAGAGTTGTCCTCATTTGACCTTTCACACCTTGTAATATTACCCCAGTAGCATTTCTGAAAATGGCCGTCTGTAAGTGTAAAGTTCACTGCCAAGTACCTCTACCTGTGTGTGGTTCTAAGTGAGCCATGGTTGCCAAAGAAATCCTTAGACTCACCCTGTTTTGCTTCTCAGAGCACAGAGCAACCTTGATATCTTGCATATTCAGGGCATAAGCACAGTCAACATATATGTGAGAGTTTTTTAAATGCCTCCTCGCTTTTCAGGCAAGACCCAGTTTGTGGATTTGCATTTGCCCAGGATTTGACTTTGTTGGTAAAAACCATCTGATCCAAAGTCTGGATAACATTTCAGGGCATCATTGAAAATGCTCTGTCTGTGCACTGTGAGCAGATGGATGCTACAATGAGGCTCTGCCTTTTGTGTTTCTCAGGTAGTCTGTGATGAGATTTATTTTAGTACTTATGATGTGGCAGCTCAATTGGCACCAGATAGCACGCTGACCACAGGACCTATTGGCTCCCATTCAGGCCATCCAAGACCGCTGTGAAAATTATCTTCTTTGCAATCTGCTTCGATCCGTCACTCGGACACCAAAAGCTTCTCGCTGTTTCCTAAAGCCCTTCTCACTACCCTCAGCCTTCTCACTCTGGCTGTTGCAGCTCAGCCCTTCCCTAACCACAGATTTTCCCCTGATTTCCCCTGATCTCCTGTCACCTCCTTGGCTCCAGCCAAACAAAGCTGTCCTCAGATTCTTTTGACACAGTCTGCCATTTTTGATACCTTGCTTTCATAGGACAGTTTACCAAAATGGAATGAGGATACGTAAACCAAAGTCTCTATGGCAGGTGCTAGTTCCACTGGCTTCCTAACCTTTAGAAGTTAGGGAAGGAACGCAGATTTGGACCTGCATGTTGATTCATGCTTTGCATATTTTATATGGTTATCAGGCACCTATTGTCAGAGTCATTCCAGGGGAAATTTTAAGGGGAAGAAGGAACCGTTCCATATTATTTTAATCACAGTTTAAGGGTGTTTTCAAGCCAATTAAAAACAGGATAAAAGAAACAATTTATAGCAACCAGAAAAGTCACAAATGAGACGACCAAAACAAACAGAAGGTAAAGCTACTCAGTAACCAGTGGATAGATTTTGCAAGTGAACAAAATGGAATGAAGTGCAAGGCATAGATCATTTTTTCAAAAGTGTATTTTATTGACGTATCATTGATTCACAATGTTGTTAATTTCTGCTATACAGCAGAGTGATTCAGTTCTACATATCCTTTTTCATATTCTTTTCCATTATGGTCTCTCACAGGAGATTGGATATAGTTCCCTGTGCTATCAATACGACCTTGTTGTTTATCCACCCTATGTATAATAGTTTGCATCTGCTAATCCCAAACTCCCATCCTTCCCTCTCCCACCCCCACCCTTGGCAACCATAAGTCTGTTCTCTATGTGAGTGTCATTTTTTTTTGTTTGTTTGTTTGTTTTTTATTGAAGTATAGTGGATTTACAGTGCCGGGTTCATTTCTACTATACACCAAAGTGATTCCGTTATGCATATATATCACTTCTTAATCCACATCCACTTACACATTGATTCATCTGTTTGACAAAATATATCAAGAGCCTGATATGTGCCAGGTGGAATCCTAAAAATAAAAAATATGGTCTTTACCCTACAAAAGTAATGACACAAGTTACGGTTATAGGAAAGAAAGGCATGTAAGATGCAATGTAGCAGAAACTATGGTGGGTTCCCCATGTAAGACTTTTTACATTAGAGTCTACTTTTTCTTTCTCTTTTTTCTTTTTAGGGCTGTACCTGTGGCACATGGAAGTTCCCAGGGTAGGGGTCGAATCAGAGCTGCAGCTGCTGGCCTACGCCATAGCCACAGCCACGCAGAATTGGAGCCACATCTGCAACCTATAGCACAGCTCACACCAACGGCAATGCTGGATCCTTAACCTCCTGAGAGAGGTTAGGGATCAAACCCACATCCTCACAGATACTGTTGAGTTAATAACCCGCTGAGCCACAATAGGAGCTCCTAGAGTCTACTTATTTAAAATTCTATTTTAAGATTCATGATTTATAGTAACAAAATGTATGTCAAGTTTTATAATAATACTAATCTCTTTGCAGTTGTATCTATTTACCATCTTTCAGTCCATTCCTTAGACTTTGTATAGCTACTGTGTAGAGAGTACACCTGGGATTTGGGTGTGAGCCTGAAACCATGGCTACCAACTGAGCAGCACAGACCCTGGGATCAACACCAGAAGCAAAGCCTGATTTCATTTCAATCATGCATGAACTGGCTGATTGCCACCGTCCTGGGGAAGGATTTCTGTCCCCTGGAGTCCCCTGCTATAATCTGGTATCTAGTGGAAACCATCACTTCTCATAGAGGAAAGATGATCTGGGCCTGCTATTATGATGACTCCCCATCCATGGGATGGGAGGTCCTACCCAGGGGTGTTGGTGATTGCTAAGCAACGGAGCCTGCCTCATTGAGGCATTCCCAGAACTGATGGTAAAACTCAGGGGAACTCCCTTAACTCCTTGTTTGAATCTCCCCTACCAAATGGAGACGATTCCCATAAATGTGTATGTTTACTTATAAGATGCAGGTGGTAGAGCTTCCCAGAAACTACAGAGTATATTGTTAAACATTCCGTGTGCATGAAGGTCTTTGCCATTTCTCACCTGCGTGACCTTGGGGACTAAACTCTTCATTTGGTTGGGATTTCTCAATCCCTTCCCCTCCATTTGGAACAAGACTGGGAAGTAGGAGATAAGCTATTTGCTGAAGCAATTGAGAAAACTGAGTATTTGCGAAAATGAATTCATGGAAAAAAGTTTTTTTGCTCAAACAAGTGTTTGAAATGCTGGTTAGTCCAAGTTAGATTTTTTTCCTCCAGCCCGGACCCTGCCTTTTTAAGTGTAGGTTTTACTTCTTAGGACCATTAATAACTGGTGTGTATCTCTGAACAGAAGAATATAGAGGGCATCCTTTGCTAAATTCTTTTTTTTTTTTAATAAAATGTCACAGAACTAGCCTTCTGCAGTGCTTTTTAGGAAGTGGTGCAGTCATAGACCAATGTATCGCCTAAAACCGGCCCCTCTTCCCACCATGAAGAAAAGGCAGCTGTCACATGTAGGGTTGTAGACAATGACAGAGCCTTTCCTTTTTTTTTTTTTTTTTTTTTTTTTTTTGTATTTTGTCTTTTTAGGGCATATGGAGGTATCCATGCTAGGGGTCAAATCAGAGCCGCAGCTACCGGCCTACACCACAACTCACAGCAACTCCAGATCCTCAACGCACTGAGCAAGGCCACGGATAAAACCCGCATCCCCCTGAATGCCAGTCCAGTTCGCTAACAGCTGAGCCATAATGGGAACTCCAAGCCTTTCCTTTTATTCACACCCAGCTTCACAGCAGTCCTGTGCAAGGGATTAATTTGCCTTAGGAAAAAACAAAACAAAACAAAACAAAACAAAAAAAACGCTGATGAAACTATCTCAAAAGGCCAATTTGAGATTGCAGGGGAAGGGGTGTTATTTAAATCCAAATTTAAATGAAAGATTATTATCATTTTTGGTTCCCACAGTCCAGAAGTTAAATGGTAAATATCGGAGTGAGAGTGATGGTCAGTATGTGGTCTCTTGCCTCTCTCCAGCTCTCTTTTTCTCTCTTGATATCATAAAATGCATGTGAAGAGTTCCCACTGAGGTGCAACAGGATTGGCAGCATCTCTGGAGCAGTGGGATGCAGGTTCGATCGCTGGCCTGGCACAATGGGCTAAGGATTACCGTTACTGCGACTGTGGCTCGGCTCTGATCCCTAGCCCAGAAACTCCATATGCTGCAGGGCTGCCACAAAAGAAGAAAAAAAAAATGCATATGGGTTATTCCAAGTCTTGCTCATGGGATTTAAGAAGAGCACTGTGGAGTCTGATTTTTCTCGGCAAACCCAGCCTTCCCTGCTTTACAGTGTTGACTGCTTCTCCTCTTAGTCACTCATAAGAGAAATAGTCCTGAGTCACATCAAAGCTGCCTGGGCCTGGAGACAAGTATCATGTGGGTTTTAGAGGCACCCAGAGCTTCTTTTCCCTCTCCCGGCCCCACCTCCTCTCACCTATGGCAACTGCCATGTGTACCTGCTGGCACCTTCAGCGTTACGGATGCCAGTGAGGTTGCCTGGAATGCTGGCTCTCTCATCCCGGGGTGAGGCATACTGATGAGCCCCTGAGCTGGGGAGAAAGACGGTTGAGGGAAGGCAGCCCACAAAAGCGCTACAAATGGAGTTCCTGTTGTGGCGCAGCAGAAACAAAGCCAACTAGGATCCATGAGGATGTGGGTTCGATCCCTGGCCTTGCTTGGTGGGTCAGGGATCTGGCATTGCTGTGAGCTGTGGTGTAGGTCGCAGGGGAGGCTCAGATCCCATGTTGCAGTGACTGTGGCGCAGGCCAGCTGCTGCAGGTCTGATTAAATCCCTAGCCTGGGAACTTCCATATCCTTGGGTGCAGCCCTAAACAGCAAAAAAAAAAAAAAAAAAAAAAGCAAATGAGGCATCGTGGGTCTGAGGGTGATGCAGCTGGCCTCAGAGATCAGCAGCAGGATGTCGGCTCCTGATCCTTCATATTATGACTTTCTTTTCTTCCTCTTTCCTCTGGGAAACCACCCCCTCAGTCTCTTTTATACATTAGCACCCCCTCATGTTATCAGAAGGCAGAGATAAAGTCATTTTTGCTCATAGAAGACTGCAGAAAAGGATTCACGAATTCAATTGAAAGTAGCTGTATTGATTTCTCTAACTCTCCTCTGTACTGTCCTGGCAAACCAGAGCATACCCATTTTCATGACTCACCCTGTCAAGGGAATATGTAATTTTGAACTAGGCACTTAAACTCTCTTCACTTACTTTTGTGGGAATGTTTTCCTTCCCACGTTTAACCAAGTTTCTTTATTTGTAAAATGAAGAGATTTGTCTAAAACATTCTCAGAGCTCTTCTGCCTTTTTCTCGGAATCCATAAACTGTGCATAAATCTGTATCTTCATTTAAATAATACTCATTTCAGAATCTATAGTAATTAAACCCATTGATATAGTACAGTTCTTCTGAAAGCTTAAATCTTACAAAACCTAATTTGAAAAGTGGAAGAAGGTGAGCTCATAGACTCAAGTATAAAGAAAATGCCAGAATATTTGCCACAGGTGGGTCTAGCTTAACCTCCAGGAAATTAAAGCAAGTACACAACAAAACGTCCTTTGAACATTGAACAGAGGTGAATGGACTTTGGGAGTAGGAGAGGGAAGCCATGGTCCTCCTGGGACCCATATTCGATCTTGGGGTACATGCTGCCTGGGTCTCCTGTTGCCTCTTTGGTTTGGGTTTTATGTGTCTCTTAATTGACTCTTCTTTGGATGAATGATGTGTAGTGACAGCACTTCAGCCAAATCAATATGGCACTTTTATCTCAATGACAAAGTGAACAGTAGGTCATTACAGTTCATCAGACATCAATACATTTCATTCTGGTTGGCACTTTTTTTTTCTTTTTTCTTTCTTTCTTTTTTTTTTTCAGCTAAGACTCGGTCATTCAGGACGACCAAAACAGAAAACAAAGCCAGCCGTGGAGTCAGCTTTCTCCCCTCAAACGCTCCTCCCAGCATTCTCTCTCCAGAGGGTTCACTCACACGTTGGTGCTATCTAGATGCTCTTGTGGCCAGCAGAGTCACAGGGCTGCAGAGAAGCATCTAGAAGGCAGAAAAGGCTGCACCTCAGTGATTGATGTCTGCTGCTACCCATTCCCATGAGGCTGATTCAGGCTAAGGGAATGTGTTTGTCTTGCTTCAAAGAAATGGTCTTTCCTAATACAGTCTTACTTTACTACTCCAGCAGGGCTGCTCCTTTTTTTTTTTTTAAATCCACATAATCCTGTTTTCCTGAGCAGATTTATTAATCACTTCTAAGAATTCCCTCACTCGTCCCACGGAGTCTATAAGTAATACCTATAGTGGGCGGCATGTTAAAGGATAGCAAACTGAGACCCAGGCGGAGTAAGAAAAGAGTCAATCACAGCCTTTCTAATACCAAGCTCAGAACCTTGCATGTCATGCCTGCCCACCCTGCTCCTGGTCCAGGAGATACAGAGCCAGGTGGATTTCTTCAAGGAGTCCCTGGATGGTGGAATTTAGTGGTCAAGAACAGGGGAGAGAGTCCGCCTGGGCTCAAACCTTGCCCCCTTTACTGGCTGTGTGGCCTGAGAAACTACATCCAGCCTTGCTTTATCTATAAACTGGGGTTATTCATACTGGTTTCATAAAGCACTTCTGAGGGCAGATGCGCTGATATGTACAGCTTTGCACAATACTTGGATGCAGAAAGAGCCACCCAGGAGTTTGCTGGGCTCATTCCCCTCCCTAGAGATAGGAATGCCCATCCCTGAAGCTCCCGGATCCTCAAGACCTACTTAAATCCAGGTTAGCTCTTCCTTCAAGGTCTCCTCCCCTGATTTGCAGAACTATCTTTGGTTCCTTGCTTTTCCCTGCCTAACAGGGGTTTCTACTCCTAGAACTGCCCAAATCATCGAGCTAGGACACAGCCTCACTGAGATCACCATGGGCCAGAGCTCCTGGGTCCTTAGGACTCCCTCGAATCTCTCAAAGGCAGGTCACCTCCCACAAGCTACTGGGGACACTGCCTTTGGCTTTCTCTGCCTTAACCTCCCCAGCACTTCTCAGCTGATGTCTGCCCCAGATTCATAGGCACTCACATGCAAAACCTCTGCCCTTGTCCCAGAGTTCTCGTTGTGGTTCAGTGGGTTACAAGCCCGAATAGTATCCACAAGGATGCGGGTTGGATCCCTGGCCCCACTCAGTTGGTTAAGGATCCAGCATTGCCATGAGCTGCCATGATCCAGCATTGCCAGCATCTTGAATCGGCATTGCTATGGCTGTGGCATAAGCCAGCAGCTACAGCTCCAACTTGACCCCTATCCTGGGAACTTCCAAATGCCACAGGCATAGCCCAACATAAAGCAAACAAAAAAACCAAATACCTCTGCCCTTATCTGGACTAACCCACTGCCCCACCCACTGGGCCCCCCACAAGCTCACCTTTCTCTAAGCTCAGATCTTTTGCAGGGAGCAGGAGCGGAGGCGGGGTGGGGGGGGGGAGCCACGCCCACAGCATGTGAAAGTTCCCAGGCCAGGGATCCAACCCGCGCCACAGCAGTGACCGAAGCCCCTGCAACAACACCAGACCCTTAACCCGCTGAGCCCACAAAAGAACTCCCTTTAAGCTCGGATGCTAACATCATAAAGAGATGCCCCCTCTCCAGACTCTGGGAACTGTGATTCAGTCCAAAAAAATGAGCTCCTGTATTACCGTGCCCCTTCCCTGTTCAATGTCAACAGACAGTTAACTTGCCTTGGGAGTTTAGAGACCTGGCTTGCTTTCTCCGAGCCTATTTCTACATGTATAATATGGAGATAATAAAGTCTGCCTCACACAGAGGCTTTGAAAATTAAATGAACTAATAACACCTGCAATGTCTGCCACACAGTCTCCATCTGCTCTGATGGCCTTAACAACCACCACAGACTGGGCAGCTTAGGCAACAGACATGTATTCTGTCATAGTTCTGAAAGACAAGTTCAAGATCAAGAGGCCAGCAGAGTGGGTCTCTGGTGAGATCTCCTTCTGGTGTGCAGATGAGTACCTTCACCGTGTCTTCCCATGGCCTTTCATCTGTACTTGCCTAGAGAGACCTCTCTGGTTTCTCTTCCTCTTCTTAAAAAGACATCGATCCTACCAGATTAGAAGCCCACCATTATGACCTGTCCCACCTTAATCACCTCTTCAAATGTACTGTTTCCAAATATGGTCACCTTGGGGGTTAAGGCCACAACATAAGAATTCTGGTGGGGCGTATTTCAGCCTATAGCACTCATCAGTAAAGGATATTCATTCTGGCCCTTCCCTGCTCCTCCCACCCTCTGGCAGCACCTTGGTTTCCAATTATTACATCAAATGCATGTGTCCTTCCTGTCCTGGAGTCCTGCCTCAGATGTAATCCATTGACTGAGGGCCACTGTCCCACATCATACATATGGCCAGCTTCCCAGTGGCCAGAGTCCTCTGTGCTCCCAGGAGCATGTCACGTCCTAGAGATGCCCACTTCCTGGGTCAGTCAGCCCCCTCAGCTCACTGCCACCCAACACAACAGCCTGGCTGGAGCCTGTGGCCAAGCTGGGGAGCAGTGCCCCATGGGAGACTTGACCTCCGACCCTCCAACCAGTGTCACCTCTAATAACGGAGGCTGGTGGACACAGACCCACAGTGACAGGTGTATGCCCTAGTCCCCTTGGGGAGGCCCCTGGTCGTGTACTTCATCATGTCATGGGCAGGGGTTGGGTCAATACTTTCCACAGCTGAAGTACCTAATATTTTTAGAGATCAGGTATCTTCTTGGGACCTGTTGTTCCTTCAGAAGGATAAGAGTAGCAAACAAATGAGTCTACATTCCCTTCCTTGCTCAGAGTGCACTTGACCTCAATTCTCTACTATTTCCTGGCCGTGTTAAGGAAAAACCGTCAAGGCAGTGAGCTGCATACATATACATTTAAAGGGTCAGGGGAAACTGATTGGAAAGTTGAATGCATAAAAGCCTTTCAGGAAAGATAAGTATAAAGATTAGATAATGACGTAAGATAGCTTTGGAAGCGTTTGCTCTGTTTAAATGTTCATTCAAGAAATGTATATTGAAAAAATGTCTGTGACGCCGTTACCGTGAGTGTAGACATATGTCGGCCTGCTAAATCCAAGCACCATCGTCTTGTGAATGTGTTGTTTACAGTGAAGCTTGGCATACAGAGCAGACTCAAGGTGTTTAAGAGCTGTTTTTCCCTGCATCCTTGTAAATGAAAAGGCTCTGTGACTGATCTGGGGTCCCTTCCTCCCTTCTCACCCTGGTCCCCGCCCTGCTCACAGCTCATTCACTGACCTCACTTTCTAGACACAGCCTCAGGGCCACCCAGGAGACAGCTACCTGCCCCTGTGCTCACAGGGCAGCCAGAACCTGGGCAAGCCAACACCCTATATTAATCAGGTGGGCAAGACCTCCAGAATATGCAGATAATCCATTTTCAAATCCCCAAGCCCTGAAGAACTAGTAGTTCTACAGCACAGTAGATAGGTAGATGCCTTGTTGATTTGCAAGACAGATAGCTAAACGAAAGGCAAAAAAATGTGCTTTTTCTGTTTTGTATTTCAGAGACAATTATATATTTCTTTGAACAATCTCCTAAAAGTTATAGATACTTAAAAATGGCCATAGCCAGATGTATATGTTGTTCACTAGGGACCCACACAGTGGAGGCAGTGAGTGAGATTTCTTCTTTTCTGTTCTTAGATTCTCTTACATCATCAAACTGAGGGCAAACTAGAAAAGTCAGTACTTACAGAGATTCTTTGTGTCTTTGTGGGCGTCTTACTGACTTAAGATACGCCATCCAAGGGGGCAAACAGCAGAAAGAGCTCCATGTTCTGATTAACAAGTTGGGTGATCATCCCCAGATCTAGAAGAAAGCACCTGTAGTTCAGCTGTTTTGTGAAATTCAAGTCAGCGTATTTACTGTATGGTGTTTCCATCGTGCAGGATGAAGTCGGTCCACTCTTTCAGTGACACTGTGGTGAGGATCTATAATCAGTCATATAAACACGGATCTCTGCTCCATTTCAAGAACAATGGCATTGCCCATCCTCCACCCCAATTAATCTACTTTAGTGTTTGAAGCAGATCGGCGTTGTCTCCAAGAAAACAGGGCAGTGGGGCTCCTCTGCTTCCTTTACTTTGAGCCATTGCTGATCTTGAAGTCATTTTCCACTCACATCAGCTGTCAGGATATTCTCAGAAGTCCTCTGGTGCGCTTTCTGATGCCTCCCACTTTCCATTCAGAGCTAACTAATGCGGGGAGGGAAATAAAAACCAAGCGACAGGTGCAAAGGGAGTGTCAGTGAAGGGCAGGGAGGTGAAGATGGGACACAGGCCTTGTTTGTGCCAGTCCCCCAGACTGCACCCTTGGACCTGCACACCAGGGCTCACTTCCTCATGGAAATCAAAAGGAGCACATGTGAAACTATTTTACTAAAGGTTAAATTTAGCTGGAACAGAACCTTTAAATTCCAAAATCAGAATGCTCTTTTTAAAAAACTTTGAACATTGAGAAAGTGGTAGAGAAGAAGCATTAATGGAAGTATTTCTGCATGGAGATCTAATCCACTAAATTATAATTTTAAAAAATTAAGGCACCATCATCAACATGATTAAATAATAATTGCTCTTTTATAATCAGCAAAAGAAACATATGACTTAGTTCTGATGCTGGGATTCCTAAAGAGTATCTTATAACTTGTATTTGCGTTTCTGGAACCAGGATAGAAAACTAACACAAGGATAACTAAGATGAGTACCAGGAGTTACAGGAGAGAAGCTTTTTGCTCCCTTCCAGGGACTGTGCTTTTGTTTAACCAGAATCTGTTGCAGCACATCTAAAAATGGATGGACAGTGATAATGGTTTACCCAGCATGAAATGTGAGCATATTGAAGAATTGTTACTCTCTGGAAACTCAGTTTCCTCTCCAAATAACTTTTGCAAACAGAAAAATTACCAACACAGAAAAAGTTTAGCGTTAAGACCCCGGGTCTGCTGCTTTTCAGTATCAATCCAAGAAGGTAATTCTATAATTACATTTAAGTAAATTATTATGTAACCTAAGTAAGCAAAGATTCCTATTATCTAGTCCCATGTTTACCCTAAAGGAGTTCAACCAGTGTTATGGACACTAATACCACTGCTGATAAATGAGATTTAGAAATGTTTTTCATTAAATTGTGACTTTGAAGAGCCTAGTACATTTGCATTGTTTGCACCATTACCTAAGTAACATAGGTACCCAGAGTAGCAATGAAACAGTTAAAAAATAAATTAAAAATAAACTTTAACAAAAAAGACATGCATGGAGAGCCAAACCTAACAGTTGTAGTTTTCCTACAATTATAGAAAGAAATAGACTAGAACACTGGTCTCAAAAATAATGATACTAATAATATAATCATAGTGCTAAGGAGGAGGAGAAGTTAATAGCAGAAAGAATTGTTCAGCCAGGGACTCAGAAGTTTGTGAGTGGAATATTACAAACCCGTGGTGGAAAGGTTATCACAACTTTATATCAAAGTGAGATCATTGTCATTATACATAAAAACAATAATAATTTGTGCAGCAGTTTATGAATTTCAAAGCAGTGGGTCCTACAGCATCTTATCTAATTTTTAAGAAGACTTGAGGAGGGAGGCAGATAAGGTGATGCCCCTCCTGACACTGAGACTTGGAATCAGTAACATAATGACATTCAACTAGGAATGTAAAAAAACCAATAACTTTATGGAATAATGGAGTCAGAAAAGGCCTCCAGACACCATATGGTCACGCCTTGTGTCTTTCAGCAGGATGGCAGTTAATGCCCCCAAGAAGGTTGACAAGCCGATGATGACACATTCCCCTAGCCTTGCTGCAGGAAGGCCGTTACATGATGCCCCCTCGCTCACTTCCTATGCATTCTCTGTGTGTCCAGCAAGCGGACCTTTACTCCCTTGTTCCTGCCCTTCCCTGGCAGCCTAAGTCAGCATTGTCAAGAGAACACATTATCATTGAACTCAAAATATTCCCCATGAGATTACTTACTCATGAGCCAGGGTCATCTTTAAGAAAAAAATTTTTATGAAACAGTTATAACTTTGCGATGCTGATAAAAGGGTTTATTTTTCTCATAAGTAGGTGGCTTACGAGGAGGTTGTTTCACATAGGAACGGCAGAAAAAGTAGACAACTCAAGAACACATTTTTTAAGTAAAATGACAAACTAAGGAAAAAATAGTTTTCCAAAAGGAATTGAAGAGAAAACTGGCAAGCAGATAGAATGTCAAATGATCCTAAAAGAGTGCAAGTGCAGTGAAGGAAACTCTAACTGCAACTGTGGGTGGAACTAGATCAGGCACCGACCTTTCACAAACACCTAAAGAAAACTGCTCCTGGGTAATAACTGCTGAGAGTAGCTGGAGGGGCCACCTCGGGCCTGGGCCTCCTCAGCCTGCGTGTGGATGTCTGCTACCCAGACATAGAAGGCGGGGCCAGGTGGTGCCCTGAGCCCACACTGGTGATGCCTCATTTCACCCCAGTGTCTCATGCCATGTTTTATTAAAATCTCTGATCTTGCCTTTAAAACATTGGTTTTAATATCCTGAGTCTCAGGCTGAAAAATCTTATAATTTCATCACCAATGACACCATGATGGGAATTAGGTACATTGGAAATAGTCAGCAAACATACTTACCATCTTCCATTTAGGACCCAGGAATACACAAGGTGGACTCAGGGCCTTCTGCTGGGGCGTTTCCAACATGGAAGCGTAAGCTAAACCTTCTTCCCTGGCTTAACACATAAAACAGTCAAATCCTAATGTTCAGCGCTAATGCTGTGCCAGTCCCATCCATTTGTTATTGGCACAGAATCACAAAATTGGGTGAAAAAAGCAAAACCTCTTCTGTTTGTGGATAAACAAGAGACAATTAATGAATATAGTCTTTCTTGTATTTTCCCTGTAAGAGATACAGTCAGTCTAAGAAAACAAAATTAACATGTCTATTAATTAGGGTCATGTTTGTATTTCTTTTTTTTTAATTATAATATAGTTGATTTTTTATGGCTGAATAGTATTCCATTGTGTACATATACCACATCTTCCCAATCCAATCATCTATTGATGGACATTTGGGTTGTCTCCATGTCTTGGCTATTGTGAATAGTGCTGCAATGAACATGCGGGTGCATGTGTCTTTTTTTAGGAAAGTTTTGTCTGGATATTTGCCCAAGAGGGGAGTTGCTGGGTCACATAGTAGTTCTATGTATAGTTTTCTAAGGTACCTCACAGTGTTGTGCCAATTTCTGCTATATAGCCAAGTGACTCAGTCATATGTGTATATATATATATATGTGTATATATATGTGTGTGTATATATATGTGTGTGTGTGTGTATATATATGTGTGTGTGTGTGTATATATATGTGTGTGTGTGTGTGTATATATATATACATTTTTAATATTATTTTCCATCATGATCTATTCTAGAAGACTGGATATAATTCCTTGTGCTGTACAGTAGGACCTTATGGTTTATCCATTCTAAATATAATAGTTTGCATCTACTGACCCCAAACTCCCTGTCCATCCCACTCCTCTCCCCCACCCCCACCCCCAGCAACCATAAGTCTGTTCTCTGTCTATGAGTCTGTCTCTGTTTTGTAGATAAGTTCATTTGTGCCATATTTTAGATTCCACATATAAGTAATATCATATGGTATTTGTCCTATTTCTGACTTACCTCACTTAGTATGATACTCTCTAGTTGCATATGTTTCTTTTTTATCATTATTGAAGTATAGTTGACTTACAATGTTGTGTTTCGATGGTTAGCGAAGTGATTCAGTTTTATATATATATATTTATTTATGTATATATTCTTTTTAAAATTTCTTTTCCATCATGGTTTATTACAGATATTGAATATAGTTCCATGTGATATATAGTAGAATCTATTTTATATATGGTATCTTATCTTGTTTATCTTCTCTGTTGTATATGTGGTAGGTGGTTTGTGTCTTCTAATCCCAAACTCCTAATTTATCCCTCACCCACCCTTTCCCCTTTGTAACCATAAATTTGTTTTCCATGTTTGTGAGTCTTTTTCTTTTTTCTAAGGGATTTCTGAATCCCTTGGGATTATAAGTATCTTCATATGAAAATGTTGATTAGAATTGAGCCTTGTAAAAGAAAAGTAGTGTTTGCAAACACATTAAGGGCAGAGGGAAATCAGTCAGCACCTGTTGAAATACCATCAGTTAAAGTAGCATAGGACAAACTAACATATTTGGATATTGATAACAGATATAAACAAAATCCTAACCAAAGAGTTCTAGCATTTTCTTTTCCCATATTCTTCCTTCTTAATGTATTTCAGATCCAACACCTTTGTTATTTCTTATAGCTACGCCAGTCAGCCCTCATTCCTTCAAATAAAACTGGCAACACCAGCTTTTTCCTTTAGTCCATCTTTATCCTTGACAAGCATCTTCTGCAGTTGTATGAGTATGAGGTCCCTAGAGGAGATCATTTATTCCTGGATTTGGCAAATGTTCACTGAGTGCCCCCAGGTGTAAGTACTATTTGCTGGGCATTGGGTCACTGTAGAGGGCTAGGCCTGCCCTCCAGGCTATACAGGCTCTTTCGTTCTGAGAAACTCACAATTTCTTTATGTCATATTTGCAGAAACATTAAAATCATGATTTTTTTTTCTTTTTTGGCTGCACCCACGGTATATGCACATTCCCGGGCCACAGCTGTGGCCACACCAGATCCTTAACCCACTGCACAGGGCCCACACTTCCACAGCAACCCAAGCCCCTGCATTCAGATTCTTTTTTTTTGGCTTTTGTCTTTTTAGGGCTACACCCACAGCATATGGAAATTCCCAGGCTAGGGGTCTAATCGGAGCTACAGCTGCCAGCCATTGCCACAGCCACAGCCACTCGGGATCTGAGCTGTGTCTGCAACCCACACCACAGCTCACAGCAACACCAGATCCTTAACCCACTGAGCAATGCCAGGGATCAAACCCGCATTCCCATGGATCCTCGTTGGGTTCATTAATGGCTGAGCCACAAAGGGAACGCCCGCATTCGGATTCTTAAACCAATGTACCACAGCAAGAACTCCAAAATCATGATCTTTAATGTTTGATATCAATTGCAAGCATTTTCCTCATTAGGTCTGGCCAGGACTATATGTTCTAGCCAAGAAAATGCCCCCTTTCCCACTCCACCCTCACATCACTCATGTTTCAACTTTTCTGGCTATTCTGTCGATAACATTGATAGGCCAACTGCCCTCAATAGGCTACTGCTTTCAAATCTTATCTGTTGCCACCTTGAAAGTGCCGCTCAACAGTTCCCTCTTCTACAGAGCTCCCACCTGACTTCTTCCCACACTCAACCTAGCACTTGCACAGAATTCTCATCCTATATCTGTGTTATTCTGTAACTCTATACCTTCTAAAATTGCTCACACTCTGAAGAGATATTTGCACACCGATGTTCACAGCAGCATTAGTCACAGTAGCCAAAGGGAGGAAGCAACCTAAGTGTCCACGGACAGATGAGTAGGAAAAGAAAATGTGATATATCCAGACAAGGAATCTTAGCCTTGAAAAGAAAGGAAATTCTGGGAGTTCCTGTGGTGGTTGGGTAACTGGCTGGGTTAAGAACCTGACCAGTATCCATGAGAGTGCAGGTTCTATCCCCTGGCCTCACTCAGCGGGTTAAGAATCCTTCGTTGCTGTGGCTGTGGAGTAGACTGGCAGCTGCAGCTCCAATTCAACCCCTAGCCTAGGAATTTCCATATGCTGCAGGTGCGGCTATAAAAAGGGAAAAAAAGAAAAAAAGAAAGAAAGAAAATGAAGGAAATTCTGACACATGCTGCAACATGGAAGAACCTTGAGGACATTGTGCTAAGTAAAAGACACTAGTGCCCAAAAGCCAGATACTGTGTGATTCCACTAGTATGAGGTAGAGAAGGAGTCAAACTCAGAGAGAGAGGAAGTAGAAGGGTGGTTGGTTGTCAGGCACCAGGGAGGAGGGTGATGAAGAGTTGTTGTTTAAGGGGTACATAGTTTAGTTTTGCAAGATGGGAAGAGTTCTTGAGATGGGTGACAGTTGCCCAACAGTGAGAAGGCACTTAATACCACTGAGCTGTGTGTGTACACTTTAAAATTGTGGAGATGAGAACTTTTCTATTATAAGTATTTTATCACAATTTAAAAATATGTTTTTAAAAATTACTCATACTCTGAGTTCCCATTGTGGCTCAGTGGATTAAGAACCTGGCTGATATCCATGAGGATACAGGTTTGATCTTTGGCCTTGGCCATTGAGTTAAGGATCCAATGTTGCACCACAAGCTGCAGCATATGCAACTTGGATCCCGTGTTGCCGTTGCCATAGCACAGGCCAGCAGCTGTAGCTCTGATTCAACCCCTAGCCCAAACACTTCCTTATGCTGCAGGGGGTGACCCTAAAAAGGGGGAAAAAAACTCATACTCATTCCATTGCCCCATTCAGTTGAGAATGGGACCCTTTACTATCTATAAACCTGATGTCATTTATATTCTCTAGACATTGAAACAACAAGATAAATGAATATGCTCTGTAGGCATACTTCAATATAATTGCACAATGACACTACCTGAAAGAGACAAAAAAATGTCTTCAGCATCAAAGCATCTGTGTCCTTCCTCTGACTTCAGTGTCAAGTGACAGTCATAGTCTGATTAAACCAAAGTCAATGTAGCAGATATTTTAAGGAGAGGACTGTGGCAAAGAGCCAAACAAGCAAAAAAATAAAATAAAATAAATTACCTTAATCCATAGGATTGGAAAAATGAAAAGAATCAGGTAAAGTAATCAATAGAAAAGCTCTGAGATGTATATAGAAGCAGAGCACTTGATTAAATAGATTTTTAAAGCAGGATGGAAACAAGCCCAATCATAAATAAAGGAGACCTGAGAGAAATATAAGATATATGGATAACATAAGATGAAGGTGCATCAATATATTGAGGAGACACGTAAGAAACAGCATTTCCACACTAGAGGGAAAGACATGAACCAGTGGAAATAGTACTAATATATTTCTTTCTGGGCCAACACTAAACACAAGCTGCAGAGCTGGCCTGCGGTGGAACTTGCAAGTTGTATTGGCAATATATGTGAGGAGACAAAAAGCAGCATATGGAGAAATACAAAAATATACTCCCTAGAGACACTGCCTCTTCAGATGTCAAGAAAAACCTGGCTGAAGTGCATCAGGAGTGGCACGCTCCGAAGTTACAGATTCAAGGCCACCCACGGAGCCAAACTGTAAGGCTGAAGCAACTTACTGCTGAAATAGCCCCTTTCTTTTCTGCGTGCCGTGGAAGACTCTGGGGATCAAAAAGGAAGAACCTGGGTCACTCCACTGTGCTTAGTGATGCCACCGCTAAAATGGAGATTAAAATGGAGAGGGACTAACTCCTTGCCCAGTGAGCCCCCTGCTCCCAGCTCCTCAAGGGGGAGTTGGCCTCTCTCAGCAACCTGGCCTCTCGTCTGTTCCCCTGTTCCACATGACAATAGGGGTTACATCACTGTGTTGCATCCTTGTCACTTACTTCAGTGCCTGACACATGGCAGCTACATAAAAGGTGTTTTTTAAATTAAAAATAAATACCTAAATAGAATGAGCACATTGTCATTTGTACCCTGGCTCCACTGCTGACAAGCTGTGGCCTCCATGAAGATGTTTTCACTCTATATTTCGGTTTCCTCATTGGTAAACTGGAAGTAATAATAATTCCTACCTCAGAGGTTTTTTTTAAAGGATTAAATAAATTAGAACAGGTTCAAGGTTTAGACCAGAGCCTGTAAAGAGCATACCTCAATAAATATTAGCTATCTCTCATATTTTTTTTGCTAAGTGATTTGGTAAAACCTAGTAGCCATTATAAATTTCCCTAGGCATAGAGAATAAGAAGATTTTTAAAGCACAAATTTAACCCACTAAAAAATTCAACGTAATTTCTACCTAACAATAAAGCTTCAGTTGTCCATGAATTTTAGGCAGTATATCACAATGAACTGCAAAGAATTTTTATGATACCTAAGTACTAAATGCTAGCGTAGTTTTAATGTGCTTCAAATAAAAAAAATCATTGTGAAGTGTACCATATAATTCTTTGTTTTTTTTTTAACAGAATATATGGGAGATAATTTTCTCTTCACATTTCAGATTCACCATTATCATAAATTATTCACCATTATCATAAATTATTCACCATTATCATAAATTATTCATTTCTCATTAAACCCATTTTTATTAAGCGACTATTATGTTTTAAGCATTTTCCTAGACACAGAGGATGTAATGATGAATTAAGCAAAGCCCCTGCTCTCATGGGGCTTATGTTCCTGTTAGGAAAAATAAATAAACACACACACACATATATATGTACACATGCACACACACACACACTGTTATGGGGCAACAGTTGTCATGAAGGAAATTGGTTCCAAAGGGTATAGCATGATGAAGATGGTTTGTCTGGTAGTCAGGAGTGGACTTTTTTTTTCTATTATGAATTTTACTTTATTTATTAGAGCATAGTTGATTTACAGTGTTGTGTCAATTTCTGCTGTAAGGGGTGAACCTTGAAGCAATGACATTTAAGCAAAGAATAAATGACTTGGTGCTGCTCTCTGGGAAGCAACTAGCTGAAGAAAGAGAAGACAGATGGTGCAAAGGCCCTGAGGTGGGAGCATGTTTGGAGTGTTCACAGAGCAGTGTAGAGACTATCTGGCAGTGGGGAGGGGGAGGGATGGTGTGAGGGAAATTCAGGAAGGTAACTGGGAGCTATAATATGGATTGGATTTGGCTCTACTTAAGTCATGGGAAGAGATTGGAGGGATATTACATTGAGCAGTGAGATGATTTCTCTTTTACAAGTGCTCCCCCACCCTGGCCCTGTCAGTATAATGGACAGTAGGAGGCCCAAGATGGAAGAAGCAGACAACTCAGGAGAGCTGTGAAATGATCACAGCCTAGACTAGGATTCAGGACATATTTGAAGTAGAGCCACAGGGACCTGCTGATGGGCTGCATGTGCTAAAGGCAGTAGATGATGGTGTGGATTCCAGCTAAGTGGGATTTGCCACAGCAGGTATGAAGAAATTTGCCTTCTCGGAATGTCCTTTATGTCAGCTTGCTTTTATTTTTATTGTTGTCTGGTTTGGTTTGATTTGAATTCATGTCCATCCTTTTGTGAAAGAAATGAATTTGCGCAGGAATTGGATTGTTTAACTGTAGACACGTGTACAACTAGCCATCCTAAATCTAATCCAGCAGTGGGAATCTTGGCTTCTCTGAGCCTCAGTTTCTTCAATCGTCAGGTGAGAAAAACTGCTGCCTCTAAGAGTCTGTGTGACTCTTCTGCCAGAAGCTATGGCAGCAGCTTGCTCAAAGGCCTGCTTTAATTTTTTCTTTCTTTCTTCCTTCTTCCTTATTTCTTTCTTTCTTTCTCTCCTCTTCCTTCCTTCCTTCTTTCTTTCCTTCCTTCCAGGAAATTTAGAACTTTTAAATCTGATTAGCTCCGTTTCCATTGAGGTCAAGAGTTATTCCAGCAACCCTGGGGTTCTAAAACACCTGCTATCTAATACAGTGTTTTACTTTCCATATTTAAAATGCATTTATTTTCTGATCAGTGTGAGTATATCAGGCTTTGGTGTTTCCTCCTGTACCAGCCTGACTCTCTGATCGGCATTGTCTGCATGCAGGTTGGAGAGGGCTGGGAAAGGCAGCCAAGAGCCTGGTGAGAGCAGGGTCTCTGGAGCCTGACCACCTGGATTTCAAACCCAGCCCCGCCACTGGGTGTGAGATCTTGAACAAATTATTCAATCTCTATGTTCAGTGTTCTCCTCTCTAAAAAGGAGATAACAACAGCACTTCCCTCTCTTGCTGTGTGGATCAAGTGCATTAATGCCTGTTGGGCACTTGGGCGTTGCCTGATACATGAACAAACTCCTGCTCCCCACTCAGCTACTGTGCCCACCTCTACTTTGAAAGAATTTGAAAAACGCCTAATATTTAAAATTTCTGTGTCCTTTTCAAATAATTCTTTTTGGTGGTAGCATGATAACTGAGAACTATGATTTAATACAGACCGTGAAATATGCCTTTTGAAAACCATGAATTATTAAATCAGAAAGAACTCAGTTAAGCCCATCCCATGTATTTATTGGCTCCGTGTATTGGGGGCGATTCTTTCTGAGTTTCTAGTCCTGCATCTGTCAAATAAACGTTAAAATATCTACTTCTTAAGTTTGTTTAAAAGATAAGGTCTGTAAAGTTCTGGAAAATATATTCTTTACCCTTCACCCTCAGTCAAAATGTGCTTAAATTTTTTTTTAATTCTTTTATTAAAGTATAGTTGAAAACATGCTTAATTTAAAGCAGTGATGTCCTCAAGATTCAGAAATGCAATATGTCAGTGGAACATGCTCGGATGAGAGTTGCTTACAGGAAAATGAGGCCATCTATGGTGACTCATGTGGATGACGGGGGATGGATGTCCTCCCCACCAGCACGTGAGCTCTGCAGGACCACTCAGTAGCCTCTCCTCACCCTAAAACTAATGTATTTTCTTATGATGTTCTCTCAGTCCCAGTTTCGTACATTTAGTATCTGTTGACTAAGGGGCAGAAAATTCCCCTATTCATTTCATGTGGTGTTTTTTTGTTTTGTTTTGTTTTTTTCAAAATTGTCTTTCTTTGTGTTTTGCTTTGTTTTTTGTTTTTTTATAATGTGGGCTTTGTATCTTAAAAGCACACTTAAGAAATGGTGACGCTATACAATGCTGCATTATTTATTTTTCCATCACCCGTCACCCAGGGAGGTAGGTAAAAGCAGTCTCGCTACAAGGAAAGAGCGTGAGCCAGGAGTCAGGATGTGAGACTTGCTCCCCAAACACCACTTAGTAGCCGGAAGGCTTTTAGAAACAAGTCAGTTCATCTCTGCATTTTCTCAACTCTAAATGGAAAATGTTGAATCTGATGCTTTTGAAAGGCTTCTTTCCATCTGTAATCCTTTGATTTCCCCATGAGCAGTTTATTCGGGAGGTGAAATTCAGACGTGGTTACACTTCAGGGTCTGGACGGCCCAGGAAGAGTGGTAGGAGGCTGATGGTCTCTGAGCTTCAGACCTTCCGCAAAGCCTTTGAGCATCAAGTGCTTTATAAATATCCTCTTGACCGACTTGAGGGCACAGACACACTATCAGAATACTGGAAGGAACCATTTTTCTTTATATATGAGTGTCTTAAATATATATGGCTGTTCCTGACTGTGATGGTAAGTGTTCTGGCAGTTTTAACAGATATGAGCAGAAAAATGAGAACGCACCTTCCACAACTTTGTCTCCAGTGTTGAAGGCGTATCAGAGATGAAGGAATGGTTCAGAACCCTAAGAAAGGGAATTATTTGTCATTCCCGAGTTAGCTTGGCAAACATCCATTCTCTGAAAATTGAGTCAGAAATCCAGCTGCAAAGGCGAGAATCTGGAGTGCCCTGACTTGGAGCAAGAGCCCACCTGTGGGATGGGAAGCATTCTTTGCCAGCAGCCTCTGGAGACATAATTGGCTGAGTGCCATGTGATAAAATCAGGTGTAATATAGATTGAAGACAGTGTTTTTATATTTTATTGGGAATAAGCAGTAAGACTTTTCAAGTAGCTAGAATCTTTTTTTCTTCTAAGAAGCATCCTTCCCCAAAAGTGAATGAGCATTCGAATTCTCTGCGTGATAAGCTTTTTCTATGTATTTACAGAAAACCCATTACATTTTTGCCTCAGCTGTCATGTCATGAAATGAGGGAAAAAATTAACTCTACCTGCTTGTGGTCTAGGACAGAATCTGTCACTTCATGTTTTATGGTAAAATTACTTGAGAGAAAACTGCAGCATGAATCTGTGTGGTCCCTCCGCGGCAAGGGCGACCTCCTGATTTCTAGATGAAGCAGTGCCTCTCCATGGGTTAGTTGCAAACCAATTACCTTTTGTCCTATTCTTGTTCTCCAATTATAATTTTGTCAAATGGAGACAAAGGCTGCCATATCGTGTGAAAAGCAAATGATTATGGGGTCTGTGCTGCCTATGGGGACGTCTGGATTTCCATAGCTACTTGTTCAACTTTGAATTACTTTTTCCTTTGCAAAATCCCTAACATTTGTCTTCATTCTTGAAGCTGTAGGAACCCATTTCTTGTTAGAGGAGGCTAAGAGGGCACCCTGCCTTCCTGGGCACAGGGACACTGCTGCTGGGCCCATTGGGCAGGGCACAGTCGCATAACACACAGTCCTGTGGCTTAAGTCTCCCAGAGAGTAGGTGCAACTGTGCTTCTATATTGATGTGATTTGGGGTCCACCTTCCTTGTACAAGTGGCCTGGGGCTGAACCAGATTTAAATGACTTGGTCCGTCCCTTGAAAGTGAAGTTTTTTCCTTGTATTGAGTTTATTACTTTGACTCTGTCCTTGAGAATGAGATCTTTCTCATCAGGCTTCTTGACTGCTTGAGCAAAGACACCCAGGCCTTCTCCCATCACTAGGATGAATATGGCTGAGGCCAAGATGGGGCCCTACAACACAGAGCGTAATGGAAATTGGGAACTAGCCTCTTTTAATGAAAGAGTCAAATGAGAGAAGTTTCTCAAATTCCTCCAGGCAGTGACTTCTCACAGTCTCTTCCGGAGTCACATTATCCTATGATTTACATCCCAGTGGAGATTGAAGAAAGACCCCTCGAAGAAGGGTGATCCTCTCAGACTCAGCATATTCAAGGGTTGGCATCTACCCCAGAATTTCTTGTTACCAACAGAGGAATTCTTATTCACTAACTAGGGAGAATTTTCTTTGAAATCCCAGAGAAGGAGAAGACCTTCCATGTGTGCAGTGTGTGACTGAATTAAAAGATGCCTTGGTGGAGTCCAGAGGCTCTAGCCTGTGATTACTTTTGGCATAAAACTGCCTCATTACTAAGTCCTCCTGGTACTTCTGCAGCTCAGTTTCCTTGGAAGGTGTCCAGATCAAAGCTACCTTTACACTACATTCCCGTGTCCTGAATAGTGAGATTATCGGGTCCACCCACCTGCTCCTGTACTTCCTTCCTGCTCAATTTAAATAAACAGGGAGCTGTTTTTCTTTTTGACTAAGTGCCAGTCTATACAACAGCAGCGGGAAGATTGCTTTCTATCTATATGCAAATGGGCTGAATTCTCTCCAATCCCTAGGAAAAGACCCTTTTAACCAAATGACTTATACTTCTGTTTCTTCATGTATAAAATTAGCGGTTCAGGGGTAAATAACCTGAGTTGCCTTCCAGCCGTACAATTCCACATCACAAACACCAAGGAGGACAAGCTTTGTACATACTCAACAATTAGAGAATAAACACAGTGGTACATGTTAAATGCCTAATAAATACCCAACTCCCTACCATGGCACTCAAGTTTCTTCTCAACTGAATATCAAGTTATTCATGCTCCTTGTGCACTAGAAATCTTGAAGCAATAAAAATTCCCAGTCACTCAACAATCCCCAAGGCATCCTGCCCTTGACTGCCAAGCTCATATGGTCCCCACTAACCTGAATGCCTCTTACCCTTCTACTTTTGGTAGCTCCCATCCAGTCTCTAAAGATCTGCTCAGGAGTTCCCATCGTGGTTCAGTGGTTAACAAATCCAACTAGGAACCATGAGGTTGCAGGTTCGATCCCTGGCCTTGCTCAGTAGGTTAAGGATCCAGCGTTGCCGTGAGCTGTGGTGTAGGTTGCAGACATGGCTCGGATCCCACGTTGCTGTGGCTCTGGCCTAGGCCGGTGGCTACAGCTCCGATTAGACCCCTGGCCTGGGAACCTCCATATGCCGTGGGAGCAGCCCTAGAAAAGGCAAAAAAAGACCAAAAAAATTAAAATTAAAATAAAATAAAGATCTGCTCAAACGAAACCCTCTCTGTGAGTCCACCCCCTGAACTCTCTACCTCTCAAGTGACTTCCTTTCTGTGTCTCCATGGCTCTTTGCTCAGACCCGTGGTACAACACTTGAAACATGATAGCAAAGCTTACTGTGTACATGGCTGTCAGCCCCAAATAGCTGAGAGATGTTCAGGTTTCATTACCTTTGTGCACCTGTGGTATCTAGCACTAGGCCTGATATGGAGAAAGTTCGCACTGATGCTCGTTGAATACAGCTTGAATAAGATCCATTAGGAAAAGTTTCTTCAAATAAATCTGTTTAGGCCAAAGTGTAATATGTACACACGATGGTGTGTTTAAAGTCAATGCTATAGGAAAAGCAAATGAAGATATGGGCAGGCTTTGGTTCCTGGCAAATGAGTTGGCTTTCATTACTCGGAGATGTTAAGAGGACATATCTGGTGAAGATTGAGATGGCGGGGCTGGGGATCAAAAGAGAAGTACCCTTTCACCTTCAATTGCCATTTTGATTTAAGGTATTTCCCCTTTAACAATGTTTTGTCTAGCAATGATAAAATATAAATTACATGGCGCTCTCACTGGCCAACGTGAGACTCAGCAGATCTTTAATCTTTCTGGATTCCCCGCACCAGTGCATTCTTAGACCTTTTGTTTGAAAATGAGCAGAGCTGGCTCTGCCTTTCTTTCCTTTTTTCTGTTTCCTTATTCCTTCCTTCAATGAAGACATAAAAGCATGACTGTCTTTTAGATTTCTGTGGTCATTCAGCAAGCAACTCTTCAGTTCCCATGTGTTCTCTGTCACACAAAACACAGGGGGAGAAATTGAAAGATCATTTGGGCCACGCTGTCCAAGAGATTATTCTTTTTACTCAGAAAAAAAAATATTTATGTAACAGTATTTCTTGACTTTCTTCTGTATGTGAAGGCGCCACATGAAAAAGAGATGAAGTCTGGGTTTCGACCTCAGAGTCCTTAGAATTTCAAACAGTGATTTTCACATTTTAGGTCATGAAATCAACTTAGTAGATCAGGGAGAGCATTTCTATTTATTTAGAAGAGGACAGAATAGAAAATATCAGAGCACCTCCCATGAAGTGAGGATACTGTCACATGAAATTTATTCTCGGTAAGGCGGGCCTGTGTGTGCACTGGGTCACCAGGTAGAAAATATTTTTTTTTCTGTAAGACACAGTCAAAGAAGTTAGAAACCCACTGATTCAGAAGAATAATGAACATGTACATAAATCACTGAAATTCAGATTTTAAGAAACTGAAGATGAGAAGAGTGGGAGTGAAAGAGCTCAATGTCAAATTCATAAGCTTCAAGGATCCCAACTGCCAAAACTGAATCACATTTGTGCCACTTCATAACTTTCTTCCTGGGATGAGTGAATTCTGTATTAAAGTGTTATCTCTAAGCATCCTAACATGCAGCATTGGGATTCGATGAACTAATTTTTTTAGTAAAGTATAGTTGATTAACAATGTTATGCTGGAATTCCCATTGTGGCACAGCAGAAACAAATCCGACTAGTATCCGTGAGGATATGGTTCGATCCCTGGCCTTGCTCAGTGGGTTAAGGATTTGGCATTGCTGTGGCTGTGGTGTAGGTCGCAGATGTGGCTTGGATCTGTCATGGCTGTGGCTGTGGCATAGGCTGGCAGCTGCAGCTCGGATTCAACCCCTAGTCTGGGAACTTCCATATGATGCGAGTGTGGCCCTAAAAAGCAAATAATAATAATAATAATAATAATAATGTTGTGCCAATTTCTGCTGTACAGAAAAGTGACCCAGTCATACATAGATATACATTCTTTTTCTTATATTATCTTGCATCATGTTTTATCCCAAGAAACTGGATATTGTTCCCTGTGCCATACAGTAGGAGCTCATTGCTTATCCAGTCTAATGTAATAGTTTGCATCTACATATCCCAAACTCCCGACTCATCCCACTCCCTCCTTTCTCCCCCTTGGCAACCACAAATCTGTATTCCATATCTGTGAGTCTGTTTCTGTTTTGAATTAGAAATGAGCTAATATTTTGAAGGTTTTGCTTCACTTGTTAGTATTTATAACAAGTAGAAGGAGACTGATGGTAAGATCACCTTTGTCTTTTCTGCCAGATGACTGTTTATCATCTTTATTATAACAATTATATATATCCACCATATTACATTGCAATATTTAGAAAAATGACCTATAATCTCATGTCCCAAAGATAATCACTTGAGTATTTTACCTGAGGTCATTTTCTCTACATGTCATATGCAACACATTTTTATACAGATCACTTTCTTGAATGTCTCAATGTTTCTTCATAAAGCTCATGTATTCAGTCTTCTTATAGAAATAACCAGCCATATATCCCTGACACATCTTTTGCATCAACTGAAGGAAAACTTTAAAGATTTTCAAGATAATTGTTAGAGTTTTATTTTCAAATTAAATGTAGCAAGTAGGAAGTTCCTGCTGAAGTGAGGCAGATTAAGGATCCAGCATTTCTTTGCAACAGTGTGTGTTTTATCCCCAGCCTGGCACAGTGGGTTAAGGATCCAGCGTTGCTGCACCTGTGGCATAAATCACAGCTAAGCCTCATATTTGATCCCTGGCCCAGGAACTTCCATATGCCTTGAGTGTTGCAAAAAAAAAAGTAACAAATATGAATGGATGAATGGACTACCTATGTGCTAATCGCTAGGAACACAGGTATATAACATGTTCCTTGCCCTTAAAGGATTTATAATCTAGTAGGAGGTAAGAAAATGTTAAATCACCAGAAAACAAAGCAAAACAATGCAGTAAGTCTAATTTTTAAAAACTATCACATGCAGAGGAGAAAACGATCCAAGTTTTCTGGGAGGCATCACCGGGAGCTTTCTAGAGGAGGTGACATAGGTAGAGAGAGTGGTGTTGCCAGGCAGTTAGGGAACCTACCCAATAAATAGCCAATTCAAGAATAATTTCCAATGCTAGGGAGAAAGTTTGAAACTAGGTAAGAAGAACCAGCAGGATGGGGGGAATAAATGTCTCCTTTTTCTCACATGTGGACTCATGGAGCCCTACCTATGGCCCCAGAGACCCAGTCATTTTCTCTGTGAAAACTGTATCAGAATACCCAGGAAATAATACCATGCATAGCCTATAAATCAATGCATGCATACACAATAATATGGTCAGTGCAGGAGTTCCCGTCATGGTGCAGTGGAAACAAATCCGACTAGGAACCATGAGGTTGCAGGTTCGATCCCTGGCCTTGCTCAGTGGGTTAAGGGTCCGGCGTTGCTGTGAGCTGTGGTGTAGGTCGTAGACACGGCTCAGATCTGGCGTTGCTGTGGCTGTGGCATAGGCTGGCATCAACACCTCCGATTAGACCCCTAGCCGGGGAGCCTCCATATGCCACAGGTGCGGCCCTAAAAAGGACAAAAGGAAAAAATATATATATGTATATATGGTCAGTGCAGAAAGAATGTATTCAGGTTGCCTTCTTTTGAGTTGTGGAGGTACATTAGTAGAGAAGAAGGAATTCAGTGCCATGTGTTCTCGGGCATGGATGCCATGTCATGGATGGACCTGGCCATTAGATTCCAGCCAATCACCTGGTGTCACCTCTTGTCTCAAACACATAGTATGTTGGCTTCGTCTTGAGGAAGCTCAGGTGACCAGTTCCCCAACAGCAAATCCATGAGTGAGAAATAGGAAGTCTTAATAAAATGTCAGGATATGCAGGTTATTTTAGTCCTATCCCTCTCAGCTATTTCAAAACCAAAATCTTATCCTCAAACCAAGAAAGGGTGTAGCTTGAAAGGAAGTGTGCTTTTCTCCATTTTGTTGCCCAGCCAAGCATATGAGCCTGGCACAGTGTTTGCTGATTGAAGCCATATCAGATCTTTCCCTCTCTCTTTTTTTAAACATGCAGAGTATAAATATATTCCAATTGATAAAAATGTAAGAAACCCTGTGATTATGTTATTCCTCTTCCAGTATTTTTCTTGCCGGGGAAACTGCAATAGGAGCCAGTCTGTCCTCACCACACTGCTTTGCTGGCAGTGCAGATCTAGATTCATTCCTACCACCTTAGACACAAACCTCAGAGCTCCTTTTCACCTGAGAGTGGACCCTGTTAGGACTCCCGGAACACTGCAATGTGTACAGAAATCAGTAGCAAAAGGAAAGTTCTTAAAGTGTACGATGGATGGAGGGGTAGGGAATCTTTTTGAGCACATAGTCAGCATCATTTCCTGCTGTCAGAGATGCATAATAAGTTGGGTTGCAAGGAGAAGAAAGGGAACACTTTTGCCCTGTGCTTCATGGATCACCCACTGCCATGCTAGCTAAACCATGAATTGAGAATCTGTCACGCCTTGTGGTGAACAAAGCAGTGAGAGCACATCTTGCTTTTCTTTCATTTTCGCGCTTACCCTTTGAAGAATCTGTTTAGAGCCAATAAAATGATACATTTGACACATCCTTAATGATAGCTCAAGAGGGCCAAAAAATACCCCGGGGTCTAGAATTGCAAAGCTGAAATGGATCTGTGGAGGTCATCCAGCCCAGCCTCTTGTCTCCAGATCCCCCTGCACCTGACATCGCCAATTAGTTGTGAGCCAGGAGGGACCCTGAAGAGGGGTCGGTACAGGTACAGGTGCTCACTCTTTCCCTCTCTTTGCCCTGCTCTCCTTAGAAAGCGCAAACCCTGACTGACATTTGCAGCCAATTAATTCCAGAGACCTAATGGCTCCATTATGTTATGTAAGTTTTACATTAGACTTTAAGAACACTGCTGTGAAGCACAGCAGTAAAAACTGTGTGATTGTAGTGAATTTGAGTTCCTGCAAAATATTTTTGCACTTAGGCACTTAACTGTACAATTACATAAATACTAGATATTTCTCCTTCAGAATTTTATCAGTTGCTGACTTGTTTATCTCCAGTCCCCAAATCTCCTAAAGATGGTTACAGTTGGGGTATCCTTTTGATATTCTTTTATCTGTATCCACTGAATGCAGCCTCTCCCTCTCTCTCATTCATTCATTCATTCTTCATTTCCTGAATCTCTGTTAAGTGGCACATTGGCCCACACTGTGTAGATTCTACCCTTGAGTTTACAGTATCATCAGGAAGATAACGGTGTATGTAGAAAACAATACCAAAGGTAGAAATAGTGAAATGACAGAATTCTGTGGAATTTGAAGGAACAGAGAATGGCGGACTCAAAGAAAGCTTGTAAAGGAAGTGACATTGGATTGAGTCCTAAAGACCAGGACATGAAAAAGTGGGAGAGAACGTGCAAAGTGGTGGATAAAGAGTGAGGGAGGAAATTTCAGGGAATATTCAGTGTGTGAGAAGCAGTTCGTTTTGACTAAAGAATGAGATATGTTAATGGAAGTTCTGAGCATCGGGTTGGAAGGGTAGCTTAGAGTCAGACAATCGTAGGCAGCAGAGCTTCCACTTGATTCTAGATTGTGGAAGATGTTTGGGCAGAAGGAAGACATTTGATCAGAAACAGATGTTTGTGGTTAAAGATGCCAAGCTACACAAACACCATCTGCTTTCATGCAGTTTGGGATAACACCACAACATATAAGGGATCATGTTGGCTATCACTGGAATAAACACATGATAGACACACTCCTTTTTTCATTGCACCTCTTAACATTTATAAATTCTTTAAAATTGACACACCCGTTTTGTATGTAACTGATCTCACAGGTTTCTTACCATGACCCTGTGAATTTTGATCCCGTTGTATAGGTGAAGAGAAGCACATTCAAGGAGGTTGGTTAAGTGACTTGTAAGCAAGTCACATAGCTAGTTGGTAACAAAGTGTATACTGGAATCTTCTCCCTCCAGATCCAGGGAATTTCCTATCGTATGACAGGGTCCCCAGAATATAGTTCTTATTGTATCATTAACCATGAGCCCTATAAAATACACTGGGCCCTTTTACACATAAAACATTGCAATAAGTAAAGAAGAGAGTTCCTAATGCAGAAATTTGAAAAGATCTTCTGGGAAACTGACATTTCAGAAAATGCAGTTAGGTATTTTTTATATATCAGAGAAGAATCAGAAAAGTCTAAATTAGATCAAGGAAGATGTCAAGCAAAGCATCATGTCACCTAGAAAAGTAAAGCTTGGATGGGGACCTATTTTCTAAGAGGAGGAGTAAAAAGGAAGGAGCATTATATTCATCCTTGAAAATATAGGACACACAATAAATACCCCTTCCCCCTGATGACCTCTGATCACCCTTCAGAGCATTTCAAAACACTCGATTCTCCAAATAACCCTGTAAGAAAGGCATGGCAGCTATTATTAAGCCCCTTTTGATACATACGACTATCAAGGCTAATTAACTTGCCCCAAATCATGCTAGTAAATAATTGTGCTGGGACCAGTAGATTGTGTGGCTCTTAATTCAGAGCCACTTTCACTGCCTTTAGATCTGACTCATAATTGAAGATATTTTGAGATGATTAAACCATAAAGTGTTACAGACTGTACATTCAGTTTGGGAAGTAGAATTCATTCCAGTGGTTCTGCATGCTGATCAACCATATCTTTTAGATGTTTCTGGGGCACTTCCTTTGTTTGGCCTTTGGGAAGTGCTGTCCAAGTTAGAATGGATGCTTGGGCACAGCATTACCCTTAATATTCCTAATAGTTTCAGTGCTTTAAATCACTTGGGGCCAGTAATGACAACCTCCTGAGGGTCCAGTTATTTGTATCTATCATTCAAACAGCAAGGGTGAAGTGTCTTACAAAGGGACCAGCTAGTGCCATAAATGCTTTGAGGGACTTGATATTAAATTCAGTGGGGAGGGCGTGAGTAGGCTTTCTGCATAGCACACTCTGGAAGCAAAAAGAGAAAAGGAGCTGGAGGAGAAGTAAAAAGAGAGGAAAGGAGGTAGACACAGGCTCTTGTTGCCGCTCACGAGGGAGAAGGTCATTTCTGGTTCAGAACACAATCCAGCCTCAGCCTCAATTTTTAAGTCGTGAATGAAATTGTTAAAAATTTTATTTATTTTTAATTTTGACAGTAATGCAGGATATATTCTTAGTCTAAAAGCTTCAAACGGGGAGTTTTCTGGTGGTCTAGTGGCTGGGATTTGTGCTTTCATCACCAAGGCCCAGGTTCAACCCCTGTTCTGGGAACTGAAATCCCACACCAAGCTGCTACACACTGCAGAAAAAAAAAAAAAAAAAGAAAGAGAGAAAAGAAAAGAAGGAAGGAAAGAAAAGAAAAGAAAAAAGAGAAAAACCTCAAACAAGAAAGATGGAACTAATATCTCCCTTGATCAGCACACAATCTCACTCTCTTCCCCAGATGTAATCACTCTCTTCAGTTTTGGGTATATCTGTCCAGTTGTCTGTAGACTTACCTTTATATGTGTATTCAGAAATACATAGGTTTTGTCCATTGTAGTCTTTCTTTTTTCCTTTTTTGCATCCCATTAAAGATATTAAGAAGTCAATTACCTTAGGACACTGTGTAAATTAAAGAATCCCTCCCATTAACCTGTTCTCTATGGCCCATAACTCATTCCAGAGCCCATCACTGGCCAGCAGCCCTTGGACCCTTGGCAAAGTATTGCCTTCCTATTCTTAATCCTGGCCAAAGAAACAAGCTGGCCTGCCATTCCACTTAACTCTGAATAAACTGGTATTTAGAAGAAAGTAACAGGTAACATATAAAAGAATATTCTGTAAAGAAGCAAATAACAATATCAAAATGTGGGCTTCTGGCCTGAAAAAAAAAGACTTAGGCAGCAGAAGTGGCAGAATCTAATCTATGGCAGAAAGTTATATTTTGGATTGTAACTGACCAAGTACAGACTGTTATTCTGGGATAAAAAGAAAATGTTTTAAAGATCTGATTTTAGGAGTTCCCGCTGTGGCACAATGGGATTGGTTGCATCTCTGGAATGCTGGGATGCAGGTTTGATCCCCACCCCAGCATAGGAGGTTAAGGATCCGGCATTGCCACAGCTGTGGCATAGGTTACAACTGCACCTAGGATCTGATCCCTGGCCCAGAAACTCCAAATGCCACTGGGCAGTCAAAAAAGAAAGAAAAAAAAAATCTGATTTTAAAAGCCATGCCAAACAAAATCTTTCAGAGAAAGAAGTCTTATCTCTGCATTTGTATGTTCCTCCAATAATTCAGCTATCATCAGAATAAGCGAAAGAGTTACCATGGTGTTTTCTCTTCAAAACTTGCAGGATTATTTCAATTTGTACTGTGCTCAGAAACAGAGCACAGTCACTGTTTATTCCATTTCTTTGTGATTAATATTCATTGCTGTCACTCTAGCATATGAAGTGATTGTCCCTTGAATCATGGTGCATGTGTGGGCAGCAGCAGACACTGAGCAAGCATTGTAATTTTAGTCCATTTACAAAGGCCTAGCTACCAGAACAGATTTCTCAGGGGTTAACCACCTACATTGTATTTCAAAACACCCTGCCTTTCTATCTGCTGTTAAATTGACCCGAGGCATCTTCTTCAGTAATGAGCAAAGGTTAAGTGAGAACAGGTAGTATTGCCTTTCACTGATCCTTAAAGATTGAGAAATGACTTTGGATATGATAAAGCTCTGTACAGTTAACTCTGAATTTTCTGGTGGAATGAACCCCTACTTTTTTTCCTTTTTTTTTTTTTTTTTTTTTTTTTTTTTTTACCCCATGGCATATGGAAGTTCCCAGGCTAGGGATCAAATCAGAGCTGTAGCCACCAGCCTATGCCACAGTCATAGCAACACCAGATCCAAGCCACATCTGCAACCTACACCACAGCTCATGGCAAATCCGGATCCTTAACCCACTGAGTGAGGCCAGGGATTGAACCTGCGTCCTCATGGATCCTAGTCAGATTCATTTCTACTGAACCACACACGATGGGAACTCCCAAGCTCTTCTTGAATGATACCAGTGTAGTTATTGGCCCTTGGGGGACAAATTGCTAGACCTTTTGATATGAGCCTTGAGCTAGTATGCTCTAGAGACAAATTTAGAAGAAATGTGAGATTTGGTGGGGCATGTCTGAAATGCAATGATGTTGCACTTTGGCAAAACAGAATTATGTTCATTTCTGATGATCTGTTGGGATTCACTACAGGATTTTATTGTGTGCAGATTTGAAAAATTCCAGATGTCTCTAAGGGGGAAAATAAAGAGTAAAACTCTATTATTTGTGAAATTGTTATTTTTCATTAGGTCCACAGAGCCTAAATTTTTTCTACCACAAAGAGAAGTTCCATGTGATTAGAAACCTGAAATGCTGTGGGACTTGGTATCCTGAATCCATTGGCAATTAAGGTAGAAACTGAATCCCAAGAGGCAGATAGCCGAGGCCCCAGAGGTGAGTAAGCTTGTCTCATTTTCCAATTGGAGACCTGAGTGTATAACTCTTGAATAACACCTTCAAGGTATTAGCATAACTGGCCTCTTACTTTTGTCTCCAATGGGAAGATGACCCCAAAGGATAACCTCAAAAGCCCCAGAAAGTTGTCTCCATTTCCAGTGGCTGAAAACTGGAAGTAGATAGGGTAGGATAAGGAAATGACTTGAAGAGAAATTGTACAAAATAGCACTATAGAACAATAACACTTTGCATCTGGAAGAAAACTTGAAGTTTGTTTATTCCAGGAGAGTCTCAACTGTTGGGGGTGGGGTGAAGATACCTAGTATTGTTACCAAAACTCAGATCTGGTTGCTCACTACTCAAAAGCCAATACTCTAGAGACAGGGTTGGTGGAAAGGAAAGTTTGCTTTACTCCAGAGGCCAGTAGCTGGGGGAGAAGGCTGACTCGTGTCCAAAGGCCAATTTCCCCTGGCAATCACCAGAAACATCACAGACAGCTCTGACAGTCACCTTGAAATCAGTCATGCAGTGGTCTGACCATTATTGCCTTGATTGTTTTAAGTACAGGTCATCTTTAATTCCAGGGCAGGTTTGTTCTCTCCTTGAGGCCAGCTCTCAGAATTGTGGCAGCTTGTGCCTGGCTACATTCTGGTCATCATGTAGGTAGCTGCTTCTTCCTGGTGGGGTTTCAGTCTCTACATGATAGCTCACAGGATATGGCTCAGAATAAGATCTATAGCCCTTGAGGAGCTAAAGGTCCTTGACTTTATTTAATGCCCAAACTATTATTTGGTCTTATTTGACTATTTTTCCTTTGTTTCTGTATTTTCTCATTTATTTGATTAAATTTATTCTTTGACTAAAGTTTTTATACAGATAAAAAGCAGGCAGAGGACAGGGCGAGTTCTGTCCTGGGAAGGACCCATAGGGTCCAGCTCCATTTGAGTATATCAAAATCTTGGACATGTATGATGGTTTGAAAATCTCCAGGTGATGCTGAAATGGGCTGCCTCTCATTTTGCTAATGAGGTTCAGAGATGTTAAAAATTTTGTTTAAGTTTAGACAGTTTTTAACAAAGCTAGAATTTGAATCCATGTTGTCCATCTCTAAGCCCTATAGTTATTACATATCATGGATTTATAACATTTTACCATTAAATCTCATTTTCTTCTTCATTATTGTTGATGGGTAGAGTTTGCTAGAAGGAGAAAGGAAGAGAAAAACAAGTAGGGGAAAAGGATGGAAGGGAAGGAATGATAAACTCATCAGAAGAGTACAGAGCTACATAAGGCATCTTTTTGGCCCAGATTTTTAATCACTTTGCGATATCAGGAATCCAATGTCTTCATAAGATCCCAGTACACACACACCACACACACACACACACACACATACACACACACTTTAAACATAAAGTATAGCTGCAGATTTGAAAAATGTTAGAACACTATCATCATATCTCAAGAACTCTTGGGTTTCCATGCTCGTGGCAGGATTCAGATCTTCATCATCCCTCACCCAGACGACCTCATCAGACCCCTAGACGGTCTTCCTACCTCTAGACCCTCCATTGCTCTGACTATCCTTTGAGTCACATTGATCATCTCATTCCTTTTGCCCATAAATTTCACTAGACATGATTCCACCACTTGGTGAGTAGGGACAAAACCTCTCATGTGGCTTTTGTTGCTTTTTAGTCCTTTTTACTGCTTACTTTCCGAGTAGTGTAAATTTTAACCCCAAAGAAGGACCTGATGGGACTCAATGATGTTACTCGTATTAATCCTCCTCCCCATAAACTCATCAACATCGTACTCTTTACCTCCAGTTACCAAAGTTTTGCCCCTCCTTCAAAATGTAGCACAACTGTGGAATGTGCTTTTCACCTCCTTTAATCATTCTATAATAGTGCCTTTGTAGCTCCCAGGGACCTATGCTGATTTATGTTATTTATGGATATTTCTCACCTACTCTGTAAGAAACTCTGTTGGATTCTCTCTTTTTTTTTTTTTTTTTTTTGGCATTTCTTTGAGGCCTTATAATTTGCTTTGATATAGCAGATTAGCTGGAGGCACAATTGATTCAGCAGTGGCTATCCATAGGCAGAGAAAGAAATCCAACAGATTTAGTTAACAGTAAAAGAGAAAAAGTATCCCATATGAAAATTTAGATTAACCCAGTACCTTTAGCATTTTCACATGTTGCCAGCTAATTGTCCACATAAAAATACTAGGTCCCTCTCCTAACTCCAAAAGGAGGTGGGGGGGAGGCAGGTGTTGGGGGAAGAAACTTATCAATTTTGTAGAACAAAGACCTAAGGTGCTAGTTTTAGCTTCCCTTTCAACCAATCATGGGCAGGTAATTTATATCTAGTGGAGATTATTTACCAACTTTTTTTCTGAAATTATATATATATTTTTTTTTTCTCTGAGGCTTGGGGAGGGCAAACAGTGAGGTTCTACACTTAGATACAAAAGCCAGAGTGTAGGAGATTTGATCTATCAGTGAGCTCAGTCTGAGTCATTAATATCAGGCACCTATTATTTTTTACAGCTTATGTGATGCCAGACTATAGGAAAAGAAAGGCAGTCAGTATCAAGCATAAAGGATAGTAAATCCCCTCTCCAAATGGATCCAACCACACCTGTTCACTTTGAGGTCGCATTTATGATGAAACATGATTGCTTAGGCTCTGAGAAGTAGTGCTGAGGTCAGTGATTGACACTTCAACTCAAATTCAGGAAGAATTTCCTGGGAGTTAGAATCATGTAGTGAGGAAATGGGTGGCTCTTGCTATTTTTTGCTGTTAAGGTTAGAACAGACTGATTTGATAGTCCATTCAATCCTTTCCACTAGTAGATTCTATTATCTTGTCCACTTTACCAATAAGAATATTTAGATACGAAGAGACTAAGTAATTTATCCTAGGTTACTTGGTGAGTAAATGGCAGAGCAGTCACCCCCATGCATTTGACCTTAAAGCCCAGGTTCTCAACCAAGATACTTACTGATACCCATTTTGGTAATTGAAAGTAGAGGAGGGGGAGAGGTGGGGAGAAGGTGGCCAGAGAAAGTTGTGGATGGAATACAATGCAACAAAGGGAAGGGCCTTATAGAAGATATCTTTAAAATTTTTTCCAGCCTCCAGATTCAGGGAGGATTTAATCTGCTTCTAAAGGATAGAGATTTAATCTGCCAAAGGAGCTTTAATCTGCCTCCTTTTAAATGTAAAAGATCACAGATGGGCTAAATGCATTATATCAGCAGAAAAGAGTTTATAGCCAGTCCACAGTGAGTTTTCCCTTAAACTCCACTTAGTCACAATATAAAGAAACTGCATAATGCCTATGAAAGAGCCACTTAACAAGGAGATACTAGGAAACTCCAGGAGGTGATGAGTGAGGGAAAGAGATGGGATAAACAAGAGGTAACAGTCTGGCAGTCCCTGGGCCAAATCAGAAATTAGACTCACAGTTTTTTGGGTTTTTTTTTTTTTTTGGTTTTTTTTTTTTTTAATTGTCAGTTGCTTTTTACTCTGTTATGTCTTTTGTGTGTTTGGTTTTACTTCTCAAATAATTAGTTGCCAATATTTTAAATCCAGGATGTTACATACATGCTTTTCTTGAAAAGTCAAATCTAGTTCTGCTGACCCTGAACCCTTGTTTCCAAAAGGTTCCTACTCTATCGTACAGTCTGACACCTTGTCTGCATCACTCAGTATGCCATTGGCTCAGCTCTTATAGTCCTTGGAGTATGGACCCACCATTTGCTCCTACTTTAAGAATACTTTTTAAATTGCTGGAGTTCACTGAGTGAATAAGGCATGATTTTCTTTCTGAAACAATTTTGCATAAAGAGGCATTAAAGAAGCAACTTTCGTTAAATCTAAAGAACATGGGCATTCCCATCTTGGAGCAGAGAAACGAATCCAACTAGGAGCCATGAGGTTGCAGGTTTGATCCCTGGCCTCGCTCATTGGGTTAAGGATCTGGCATTGCCGTGAGCTGTGGTGTGGGCCGCAGACGTTACTCGGATCTAGTGTGACTGTGGCTGTGGTGTAGGCCAGCAGCTGTAGCTCTGATTGGACTCCTAGCCTGGGAACCTCCATATGCCATGGGTTCAGCCCTAAAAAGCAAAAAAAAAAAAAAAAAAAAAATCTAAAGAAGACTAGGGAGTTCCCTGGTGATCTAGTGATTAGGACTCTGTGCTTTTGCCATTATGGCCCAGGTTCGATCCCTGGTCTGGGAACTGAGATCCCACATCAAGCCACTGCATACCATGGCTAAAAGAAAGAAAGAACAGCAACAACAAAACAGTTAAAAGCTTAGGCCTTGTGCTTCAAATCATAGCTTCTGACCTCTTTTACAGATCCATACTAAACATACGTCAAGAGTGGACATTTATAGATGAGTGTAAACTTATAGTGTCAGATGCATCCTTGCTTACTCTTGTTAACCTTCCTTTTTTTTTTTTCTTTTCCAAAGAAGGATCACACTTAACCATTGCCTTTATGAAAACAGATTTTTTATTTATATTGATTTTACAAAATAAAGGTTTAGTAGAAAGTAATTTGTCAACAGAGGAATAATTGGGCACATTTTTTAAATGCACACTAATAAAATTTTAACTGCTGATAGAGAAAATGTATCTTAGCACACTTATCTCAGGTTCGATAATTTTAAAGTTTAAAGATCTTATAACTTTTTTTTAAAGCTATGATTTAATAGACGTTTTCTGGGACAGGGCTCCTGCCGATATAATAAATCAGTGCTCTGTTTCCTTGTAAATTTTCTTTCTGACGTAGACCCCAGTGCCAATGTCGTTTTTAAAGTAAATTTCAGGAAATACTTTCTCTTGAAAGGCCTATAACAAAAATTATATTCTTGGGACTACTGTAGTTATTGGCTATTTGAGACTTGAACACTTATCTAGACATAAAGGGCAAATTATTACTCCTAGTAGATATCTAGGGATTTTTTTGGTTGTAAACCCAGAAAAATCCAACAGACTTTATCTAAATTCAGCCAAACTAATTGCCTCCATTTCACAGACAGAAAGGACTCTCAGTCTAATGCACCAATGGATAGCACAATGAAAAATACTCCAGCAGTGCCAGCTTGGCCAAGATCTACAACAAAAGTGAGACAGGTCTCCCCAAGCAGCACATTAGCAAAAGACTGAGCAATAAGGACAATTCATGACAGATGCTGCTTTAGAGGAGCAGCAACATAGATCATCAGCATTTCCCAAAATGCCCTGTGTGGAAGGGATACTAATAACCCAGGCTGTTTATTAATAGGTATTATTCCAACAATTAAAAAAATCTGTGGCCATATAAGTTTGGGAAACAGTTAATAAAGTCAAACATTTTCTTTTATTACAGGGTTCTCTGAGTTTTTATAGTTATTGTGTTAATATGCTTGGTGAATTTCCAGGAAAGATATGTGGCATATAGTAGTTCTTAAATCCAGTTCAGATGGAACATCTCTTTGGATGAATACTCTATATACAAATCATTGTACATTGATTAGGAATAAGTTGCTGCAGGAGACTGGATACTAAGTCAGTAATAGTGACTAGTTTCCCTTACATGTAAAAGAAGTTTAGGAGCCAGGCCAGGACTGACACAGCTCCATGTTTACAGAGTACTCAGAGTCACTCCAGTGTTCTGTTGCGTCTACATTATTATGGCCAAAGATGGCTGCTGTAGCTCCACCCATCACATCTGTATTTCAAAAGTAAGACGAAAGTGAGGGTGATATGCCATCTGTCTTTGAAGGAGACTTTCTAGAAGTGCAGCCAACACTTCCTTTTATTTCTCAATGGCCAAGACTTAGTCCTGTTGCCAAGGAAATTGGAAATGGAGTCTTTTAGATAAGTGGTTATATGCATGACTGAAAGTAGAGAATCTGTTTACTTCAGAGAAAAAAAGGCTATTAGAATCTATGCCATACCTTAGAAATCACTGAAATAGATAAAATAGTGTATAGCATAGATATTTATATTTGATTAGGTACATTTAAGTATTATTTACAAAGGTTTTAATTTTTTACTAGTATTTACAATGGTTTTAATTTTTTCTTGAACCCATAACCGAAAAGAAATAAAGAAAAAAATAGAGGAGTTCCCAGAGTGGCTCAGAGGGTTAAGAACCTGACTAGTATCAGTGAGGATGTGAGTTCAATCCCTTGCCTGACTCAATGGGTTAAGGATCTGGTGTTGTCATAGGTCACAGACTCATCTCAGATCTGGCTTTGCTGTGGCTGTCGTGTAGGCCAGCAGTTTCAGCTCTGATTCGACCCCCAGCGTGGGAACTTCCTTATGCCGTGGATATGGCCCTAAAAAAGCAAAAAAAAAAGAAAAGTAAGTTTGAACTACATGGGAAAAATAAGTAAATGAAACATAACTGCAAATTCATGGTAGTGAGAAGCTGATCTCATTATTTGAAATATATAGAATAACCACCATTTAACACAATCTTCTCTCTCGTATTAAAATAATATCTTTTTGTTAATACTTTTATGCATAAATTTGCCTAATTATAATAGATATATCTATCCATCCATGGCAAGGGAGACATTGCCTAAATTCAGAAAATTTTCATACCATCCAATAGTAAAATTAGCTCTGACTCAGATAATAAATAAATCACTATCATACATACTTTAAAAAGGAAGAGGAGTTGTGGTCAATTTTTCCATCATTCAAAGATATTCTTAAAATTACCCTGTTGGTTCAATCATTTGTTCTGCTTGGTTCAAACCTGTATCAAATCACAATATCCTTTACGTATCAGTAGTTTCCAAACATCCTGGTGTTGCAGTTAATTTTATTTGATTTTAATGATTCTCCCAAAAACTAGATAAAATTGTTACAATTTACTAAGTACTATGGATTGTGTTAAGTGGTCTGTATACACTGTCACTTTATCCTCATAATATTTTGTCTCCACTTTTTAAATGAAAATTGAGACGCAGGGAAGTTAAATAACCTAACGTCCACATCTAGGAAGCAGCAGGTGCTGGCTTTTTTGGTCTTAGTTTCTAAACTTAATGCTATATTTCTCCAACTTAGAAAGAGGCTATTCATCCTTTCAAAAGTATTTATTATACCTAGTTGAAGTTATTTATCCAAGAGAATATACCATGTTTATCAGAACAATATATATCTATTGTTTATTATCAAGAATAATAAACCCAGAGTTCCCATCATTGCTCAGCAGAAATGAATCCGACTAGCATCCTTGAGGACAGGGTTCAATTCCTGGCCTTGCCCAGTGGGTTGAGGATCTGGCATTGCTGTGAGCTGTGGTGTGGGTCACAGACTTGGCTAGGATCCCATGTTGCTATGGCTGTGGTGTGGCCAGCAGCTACAGCTCCGATTCAACCCCTACCCTGGAAACCTCCACATGCTATGCCGCAGGTGCAGCCCCCAAAAAAAGAAACCTTGAGAGTTCTCACCATGTACAGAGGGTTAAGAATCTGACTGCAGCAGCTTGGGTCACTGCAGAGGTGCAGGTTTGATTCTCAACCTAGCTCAGTGGGTTAAAGGATCCAGCATTGCCACAGCTGTAGCATATGTTGCAGTTATGGCTCAGATTCAGCCCCTGGCCCAGGAACTTCAATATGCATGGGTATAGCCATAAAAAAATTTTTTTAAATAAAAAATAAAAGAATAATATACCTTGACTCATTAAACTATGGTATAAATTTGCCATGGTGTTTACACAGCATTTACAGGAATACAATTCTGAACATTCTTGGTCCTACACGATTGAAAATAATTCGATCATCTACAAATAAATTTCACCAAACTATCATTACAGTATAGAGTTTTCAAAATAAATGATTCCACTTTCACCATGGAATCTTTGAGACTGAGTCCTTATGGATAAACTTTAAGAAATTTTAAGAAAAGAGATTGAATGCTACTTTCAGCTGATTATATAAAAAAGTGATGATGGTTAAGTAGTCTTTTAAAAATCAACATCTGTTCCCTATGTATCCTCTAGTCATATTTGCTTAGTTTACAATTCAGGCAAAATCTGGGCTGTTTTTAGCAAAGCCAACACATCAATGGAGGAAGACGCTGAATACCATTCTGATTTTGCATATTTACTTCCCTGTCCCAGGAGTCTTTATTACTGGCGATGATTCAAGTATCATTGCAGCACAAAGATAAGAGCAACAGCAACATTCTTCCATTTACAGACATTTCCTATTATAGGTGCAGTGCATGCCTGGGGCTTGAGTTTAAAACAAACCTAAAATCCTGTCTGCATATAGGAGTTGTTGGCTTCATCTCTTTAAATACTAGAAAAATTGTCATATGAAATGATAAAATTCACAAAAAAATAAAACACTGATATTTATTGTGCAGCAAAATTCAAAAAGACCCAATTAAAATAGTTCAACATTCTTCCCACATTCTAAGAAAGTTAAAAGCACACCCTTCTGAAGTAGGTTGATCTTAATTTGTTCAGTAAAGTTCCTTCTTTTACTTGCTGTGTGACTTTGTTGATTAACCTCTGGTTTCCTCAGTTTCTTCACCTATAAAATGAAATGACAATTGTACTTGCCTCATAAAGGTTTACCAAGAAATAAGAGAGTCAATATAGGTAAAATTCTTTGGAAGTGAGCAATAAATGTTAGCTATTCTTGTTAATATTAGTAATGGATATAATTGGTATCTTCAATTTATGAACACTGGTTTTCTTATTGAAATCAATCTGCTCCTTTTTTACATTTGGCATATGCTTTTAATATAAATATGTTTAAGTTCCTGGGACAATACTTAAGAAACATATAATCTTGGAGTTCTTGTTGTGGTGCAGCAGAAGGGAATCCGACTAGGAACCATGATGTTGCAGGTTCAATCCCTGGCCTCACTCAGTGGGTTAAGGATCTGGCGTTGCTATGAGCTGTAGTGTAGGTTTCAGATGAGGCTCGGATCTGGCATTGCTGTGGCTGTGGCATAGGCCAACAGCTGTAGCTTGGATTCAGCCCCTAGCCTGGGAACCTCCATGTGCCTCAGAGAGGCCCTAAAAAGCAAAAAATAAACTAATTAATTAATTTTTTAAAAAAATAAATATATAATCTTTTCAAAACTTTGCATCATTTGCAGGCAAGTACATTTGAGCCAGTCATCTATGGAGAGTAGCTTTCCAATTATGGGATGTGCCTGGTTCTAACAATATTATTTGCTGCGTGTTCTCATTAGTAAGAGATAAAATGGTATCCACTCAGAGTAGAAGAGTAAGTAGTCCTACTATCCCACATATTTACATCAAGCAGAAGAAAAGCAACTTCTCTGTTTCCCAAAATATGGGGTTCTGTGACACATGTGACATTCTTAGATCTGTTATGGACCCTAAAATTCAGATCCTGTGTCCCAAAGAAAATAGGGAAGTTCTGGGAAAAGTGAGTAAAACCAAGGCTGGTCTCGCTTAGGAAAAACAATATTTATGAGGAAAAATCACTCTTATTACATTCTAGTAAAAAAAAAAAAAAAAGAAAGAAAAATGAACTGAATGAATGAAAAAGTGTAATTCATTTTCAAGAGTAATGATTACCTAGCAGATTTAATCACTGATCTCAGAAATCAACCAAAATTTGAAGAAAGCAATCTAAGAGTTTTTTAATCCTTCATTAAAAAATGACTTGCAAGAATTCCCGTCATGGCACAGGGGAAATGAATCCGACTAGGAACCATGTGGTTGCAGGTTCAGTCCCTGGTCTCGCTCCTTGGGTTAAGGATCTGGCATTGCCATTAGCTGTGGTGTAGGTCTCAGATGTGACTCAGATCCCATGTAGCCATGGCTGTGGTGTAGGCCAGCAGCTGTAGCTCCGATTAGACCCCTATCCTGGGAACCTCCATATGTCGCAGGTGCGGCCCTAAAAAGCACACAAAAAAAAAAAAAAAGAAAGAAAGAAAGAAAAAGAAATGACTTGCTTCCTTAGTTGTAATATATATCACTCTGAAATATCAAGGAAATTCAAAGAGAAAAACATTTCCATGTCTTTTATTCCAGAAAAACCATGTATCTTGGCTAAATTATTGCAGATATAAGTAAAGCATTTTTATCTATCTTCCTATACTGCATGGCAGGAGCAGGCAGAACCATAGAAAGACATATATATATATATATATATATATATATATATATATATATATATATATATATATATGTATGTAAAATGATTTTTTTTCATTATAGCTGGTTTAAGTGTTCTGTCAATTTTCTACTATACAGCATGGTGACCCAGTTATACATACATGTATAGATTCTTTTTTTCTCACATTATTGTGCTCCATCATAAGTGACTAGATATAGTTCCCAGTGCTACACAGCAGGATCTCATTGCTAATCCATTCCAAAAGCAATAGTCTGCACCTATTAACCCTAAGTTCCCAGTCCATCCCACTCCCTCTCCCTCCCTCTTGGCAACCAGGAGTCTATTCTCCAAGTCCATGATTTTCTTTTCTGTGGAAAGGTTCATTTGTGCCATGTGTTAGATTCCAGATATAAGTGATACCATACGGTATTTGTCTTTCTGTTTCTGACTTACTTCACTTAGTATGAGAGTCTCTAGTTCCATCCATGTTGCTGCAAATGGCATTATTTTGTTCTTTTTTGTGGCTGAGTAGTATTCCACTGTGTATATATACCACATCTTCCCAATTCAATCATCTGTTGATGGACATTTGGATTGTATCCATGTCTTGGCTATTGTGAATAGTGCTGCAATGAACATGTGGGTGCATGTGTCTTTTTCAGGGAAACTTTTGTCTGGATATATGCCCAAGAGTGGGATTGCTGGGTCATATGGTAACTCTATGTATAGTTTTCTGAGGTACCTCCATACTGTTTTCCATAGTGGTTGTACCAACTTACCATCCTACCAAGAGTGCAGGAGGGTTCCCTTTTCTCCACACCCTCTCCAGCATTTGTTCTTTGTGGACTTATTAATGATGGCCATTCTGACTGGTGTGAGGTGGTATCTCGTGGTAGTTTTGATTTGCATTTCTCTAATAATCAGGGATGTTGAGCATTTTTTCATGTGCTTGTTGGCCATCTGTGTATCTTCTTTGGAGAAATGGAAAGACAGGTTTTTAAGCCTATTATTTACCCCTCACTCATCAAGAAGCTATTCCATATAATGCAGTTGTCTAACAAATGAAATTTAGGTATTTAAGAATCCAAATTTGATTTCAACCATGTTTAATAATTTAAAAAAAAACTTTCTTGAAACATGTTAAACAGCCCTTTCAGATAGGAAATTAATAGCAATATTTGACATCTCCTTAGGAACCCAGATTGTCCTGAGAAGGTATGGAAAAAGCATGTGGCCTAGGACTTAATTTATAGAAACTATTGCTGCCATCTGCTTGCCTATTGAGTGTCTGCTTGTTTCCATAAAGCCAGCCTAGGAAAGGCACAATTTCCTTATCTCTAGGGATGTGTCTATGTAAAATTAGTTGCAAAATGAAAGGCTTTCTCCCAAAAGGCTTTCCTACCATCTAGTAGATATTTGCTTCTCAAAGTGACCAGCAACATCGGCATCACTTGGGAACTTGTTAGAACTGAGGAATCTCAGGTCCAGCCCCACCCTCAGGGAAGCAGAGTCTGTATTCGACATAATACCTGTAGGCACACTGAAGTTTGGAATAGTGCTGGTTTGGATCATCTGTCTCACCATCACCCTATCTTATTGACAGAACATAAGACAACTCTAATTCATCTCCAGTCTTGTTTACACTGACTTCGTTGAAGGGTTATAAAGGAAGTTTTTCACTCACCAAGTCAAGGAATCATGCTAGGGTATTTTGAAAAAAAAGGCTTATTTTTAAAAGCTATGTCTGTTTCATAAAAAAGAAGTGCAGGGGGGAGTTCCCATCGTGGCTCAGCGGTAACAAACCTGACTGGTGTCTGTGAGGATGTGGGTTTGATCCCTGGCCTTGCTCAGTGGATTAAAGGATCCAGCGTTGCAGTGAGCTGTGGTGTAGGTCACAGATGGGGCTCAGATCCTAAGTTGCCATGGCCGTGGCTGTGGTGTAGGCCTGCAACTGCAGCTCCGATTCAACCCCTAGCCTGGGAATTTCCATATGCTACAGATGTGGCCCTAGAAATAAAGCAAAAAAAAAAAAAAAGAAGTGGAGGGAAAAAGGAGGGAAATTGGACAGTCTGACAAAATTGAAAAACACGATGAATTAGATGAATTAGGCGCGGTGTTATCATACACTAACTGTGATGTGAGCTTGGTCTAGTCATTATAGCTCTGAGCCCATTTCCACCTCTGAAAATTTCTCAAGTCCCTTTCAATATAATGGTTGTGCACTTTGCAAGTATAACAACAGGCATATTTTGCAAGCCTTCAATTATACTCTTTGTAAAGGATTTCAGATACAAGCACTATCATGTCCTTCTAGAGAGGGAGTTTTTCATTTCTAACAAAGACCATGAAGTCATAATTAGTTGCCAAGACTAAAATCCAGATTTCTTGACTCAGCATTCAGACCTACAACACCAATAAATTCTTCGGGAAACTATCTATAAATGAAAAAGTTGCCCATAAAATCTTGGATTATGAGCCGCCAATCTAAGTTGTTTCAATTGCCCATATTTTATCAATTTTTCATATACTCTAGAATTATTCAACAGATACTTTGAATTCATGACATAAAGTATTTTCAAGAAATTACCAGCAGTGCTGTATTTTAAAGTTCATAAGAAAGTAGATCCTAAAATTTCTCATCACAAGGAAAAATTTTTTTTCTTTTTTCACCTTATTATGAGGTGATGGAAGTTCACTAAACTTACTGTGGTCATCATTTCACAGTGTGTGTTAAGTCAAATTATTATGCTGTATAATGATTATATCTCATGAAACTGGGGAAAAAAGAACAGTGATGAATAAATAAGAAATAAAAGAAACAACATACTCAAAAAATATTTTTAAGAAATTAAATGAAAATTTTAAAAAATTGTACTTTGTAGTACTTCTAAAAACAATTCTTGCATGATTGTGCACATTCCAATTTATGTACTGACAAATCATACATAGTAATTTTACATGTATTTTTGTTTTCTATTAATTCCTCTTATAAGAAATTAATATGCTCTGTTGTTGGTTTTTTCAGGCCATTATTATACTTGGTTTTTGGTTGTGTTCAGATAAATTTATCAATTTATTTCCACAAGTTTTTTTTCTTCTTACGCTTTGAGATGTTCATCTTTGTTCTTTCTGTAAAGTTTTTTTTTGGTCTGTTTTTGAGGACCACGCCTGAAGCATATGGAAGTTCCCACGCTAAGGGTCAAATCAGAGCTGCAGCCACCAGCCAAACCACAGCCGCAGCAACGCCAGATCCAAGCCAAGTCTTTGACCTATGCTACAGCTCACTGCAATGCCAGATCCTTAACCTACTGAGTGAGGCCAGGGATCAAACCCACATCCTCATGGATACTAGTTGAAATTAATGTAATTCTAGGATGTTTATTTTCTTTGCTTCTTTTAATATAGTAATATCATTTATGACTAAAAAGTAGTGTCTTATAAAGGTTTGATCTCAGAGTTCCCGTTGTGGCTCAGTGGTTAACAAATCCGACTAGAAACCATGAGGTTGCGGGTTCGATCCCTGGCCTCACCCAGTGGGTTAAGGATCTGGCGTTGCTGTGAGCTGAGGTGTAGGTCGCAGACATGGCTTGGATCTGGCGTTGTTGTGGCTCTGGGGTAGGCCGGCAGCTACAGTTCCAATTAGACCCCTAGCCTGGGAACCTCCATATGTCGCAGGTGCAGCCCTAGAAAAGACAAAAGAAAGAAAGATTTGATCTCATCCTCTGAGTTTTTATTTCTATTTTTAAATCTTAGTATCTCCCTTCATGACTAAATTAGCATTGGGGGAAGTGATTTTAAACATCTAAAGAGCTGGAAATATTAAGTTCTTTTTATTGTAAAGTTCTAGTTTTATTAGACTAAATTTAAAAGCACATTCTGTTGTGAAATGTAATTTGAACACTTTTCTAAATTTTGGAAAGTAAAAGTCAAACTAACATTTTGAAATTTTTTAAAATTTCAGTGCCAAAAAACGTGTAAGTGACTTGGAAAATGAAATTATTAAATTCCAACATTATAAAAATTCCCTTTTCTATAGAATTTAATTACTTTTTTAATTTGAAAAAGTGAATACCCTTTACCTCCACTGTTTATTTGTGTAAAAACTTAATCAGTGTGTGTCTCCCTGTCTAGACAGATCCTTTCTTTGAGGAACGTATCTAATTTACCTGCATGTTCTTTATCCTCTCCTTTATGCAAAGCTAAATAGAAAATCAATATTTGTGGGAGCTCCCTCTGTGGCACAGTGAGTTAAGAATTTGAATGCAGTGGCTCAGGTTGCTGCTGAGATGCAGGGTCCATGGAGGTGCAGGTTCGATCCCCGACCTGGCGCAGTGGGTTGAAGGATCTGGTGTTGCCACAGCTGCTGCGTAGGTTGCAGCTGTGGCTCGGATTCAGTCTCTGGCTCAAGAACTTCCATATGCTGTGGGTGCCACCATAAGAAAAGAAAAGAAAAAAAAAAGGAATAAAGTGAAAAAAATTGGTATTTATGAAATTAGATTAAGTTGAAGGGAGATGGGATGATGGAGGAAATTACATCACCTCCAAACCCAGAAAAAAACTTGTGTAAAAGTAATCTTATTGATCTTTTTTCTATCCTTTTCATACTGTAGAGGACTAGGACTAAATCTTAAAAGAAATAGTTACAAAAATTTAAAAGGAAAGGGTCTGATCTGAATTTCTTAAGTTTTGATAAGGGCCCACCTTGATGGAGAAATTAGGACATATGTTAGTCTCCATTTTCAAGAATTTTAAAGGATTTTTATGTATGTGACTTTTGGGGGTAGAGGATATGTGTGATATTTTATTTAAGATATGAGTCACTAGGTGAAATCTGAAAATATAACTGATTAAGGTCAATTCATACTTCCTTAGAATTTTGAAATTTACATAAAAACATCAGCTACAATACGCAACGTAAATGAAGAGGCTACCAAGGATTCTATCAGAAGCAATGTCCATGGTTTTAAAATAGATTTTACTCTTTAGTTCTTTTGAAAGTGGAGCTGTTGGGAAGTTACATAAAATATTCATTCATTCACTCAGTCATTCATTCATCCTACTATGTGTCTGGAAATGCAGCACTGAGGAACTCCAACAAAATTCCTTCCCTTGTGGGGCTTACAGGTGGTATTGTGAGTAGAAAGGAATGACAAGGAGCGTGAAAGCACAGCATCATGTCTTTTACCCAGGGAGGTACAAGTGAGAAAAAACAAGATAAGAGCTGCTAATTACTAGCAACGGTATGACAAAGTAGTAACAAGCACAAACGTTTTCCAGAAAACAAAGTTCTGAGAAGAGAATGCCAGGAGGGTCAAAGCACAACAAAGAAGAAAACTATTGGAAATGTCAGAAAATGAAAAGGAATTGTTTATTTTCATAGGCTCATTCAGGGTGTTAGTCTTGAATGTTCTAAATATCAATGTAAGTTATTATTCCCTAAATACTAAAAATGGATAAAGCGGAATGTATTTAACTGAAGCTGGAGAACAGGATGTGAGCTAATAAAATATGGTATAGAAGACAAACTAAGGATGTTATTCATATACTTTCTTTTTCTTTTTTTTTTTTTTTTTTTTGTCTTTTGTCTTTTTAGGGCCACACCCATGGCATATGGAGGTTCCCAGGCTAGGGGTCAAATCGGAGCTGTAGCTGCCAGCCTTATACCACAGCCACAGCAACAATGGATCCGAGCTGCGTCTGCAACAATACACTACAGTTCACGGCAATGCTGGATCCTTAACCCACTGAGCAGGGCCAGGGATCTAACCCGAGTCCTCATGGATACCAGTCAGGTTCGTTAACCACTGAGCCACGATGGGAACTCCTCATATACTTTTGAAAAGAAAGGATATTTCAGAAGAAAGGCTTAAAATAAAATGACCAATATAGAGATATAGATAAAGATACGCATATTCACATCTAGATAAACACTTTCCCGTACAGCAGAAATTGAAGAAATGTTGTAAATCAATTATACTTTAATAAAATAAATAAATTGAATTATATCAAATTTTTTAAAATATATGCATATACACATCTAGAGAAAATTCATTTTAAATGTTGATATAATCTATGATAAAGGATGATTTAAAACATTTGAGACAAATATATTTATTGACTAGAATAATTTCAAAATGATTTTTTAATGAGTAAATATTAAGTCGACATAAATAAATGCAATAAAAGTATAATTTTGTATTTTTTTAGGCTGGTGAATTCACACCATGATGTATGAATCAATATACACATAGAATGAATAAGGAAAGAATGTGGGAAAGGAGTTCAATTTTTTTTGAGTTTTTTATAATTTTTTGAGATGTAATTGACATATAATATTATATTAGTTTTAGATGTGCAACATAATGATTCGATGTTTGTATATATATTGCAAAGTGATCACCATAATGTCTAGTTACATTCATCACCACACAGTTACAATTTTTTTCTTATGATGAGAACTGTTAAGATCTCTTAACAATTTTCAAATATGTAATACAGTGTTATTAACTGTAGTCATCATGCTGCACATTACATCCCTAGGACTTATGGAGGGGGACTCACTTATTTTTTAACTGAAAGTTTATACCTTTTAATCACTCTCACCCCTTTCACCCACCCTCTCACCTCCCACCTCTAACAACCACCATCTGTTCTCTGAATCTATAAGCTCGCTTTTTGCTTTTTATTTTTTATTCCGCAAGTAAGTGAAATCAGTGTCTTTCTCTGACTTATCTCACTTAATATAATGCCCTCAAAGTCCAGGTTCATCCATGATGTCACAAATGACAAGATTTTCTTCTTTCTTGTGGCTGAATAATGTTCCATTTTGTATATATTCCATTATATTTTTTTCATATATGCTATGTATTTCTATATTCCTATATATATTTATGTATATTCTTTATTCATCCATTGATGGACACTTAGATTGTTTCCATGTCTTAGCAGCTGTAAATAATGCTGCAGTGAACAGGGGGATGAACGTATCTTGTCCAGTTACTGTTTTTGTTTCCTTTGGGTAAATAACCAGAAGTAGAATTGTTGGATTGTATGGCAATTCTATTTTTAATTTTTTAAAGAACCTCCATACCATTTTCTATAGTGGCTGTACCAATTTACATTTCCACCAGCGGCATGCAAGCGTTGCCTCTTCTCCACGTCCTCGAAAACAGTTGTGATTTGTTGTTTTTGATAATAGCCATTCTAAAATGTGTGAGGGGCTAGCTCATGTGGTTTTGATTTGCATTTCTCTGACGATAGTGATGTTAAGCATCTTTTCAAGTACCTGTTAGCCGTCTGTATGTCTTCTTTGGAAAAATGTCTATTTCAGATCTTTTGCCCATTTTTTGATTGGATTGATTTTTTTGGTATTTTATTTTTTAATAAGGATCAATAAAAGTGTGAACTCTTTACTCTAAAATATAATTCAAAAAATTTTATAATGAAAGTTATTTCATGTCATGATGTGCTACTTTAGAAGTTATTTCATGAGCTTATCAGATTTATAAGTAATTATTAGGAGGACTGTAGGACAGATACCTATTGAGAGCCAGCTAGGTATTGTGAATACTTTGAAATGTAGTTAAATAGGAGGAATTATGACAAGTATAAAGTCATCCATGTGCCATTCCTTTCCAGTTAACCTCAAGAATAGAGCCAAATGGAGTTCCTGTTTGGCTCAGCAATAACGAACCCAGCTAGTAACCATAAGGATGAGGGTTCGATCCCTGGTCTGGTCACAGACACAGCTTGTATCCTGTGTTGCTGTGGCTGTGGTGTAGGTCAGCAACTGCAGCTCCAATTTGACCCTTAGCCTGGGAACTTGCATATGCTACACGTGCAACCCTTAAAAAAAAAAAAAAGAGCCAAAGATCTGCATGATGATTTGAAAATTAAGTTCTGTGATTCCTGCTTTTACTTTCCTTTAGATAAGACTAGAGATATTCTTCAAGAGGGAAACATCACAATGCAATTCCTGCATGGGATTTTTTTTTAATTTATTTATTTTTTTATTTTCCCACTGTACAGCAAGGGGATCAAGTTATCCTTACATGTATACATTACAATTACATTTTTCCCCCCACCCTTTGTTCTGTTGCAACATGAGTGTCTGGACATAGTTCTCAATGCTATTCAGCAGGATCTCCTTGTAAATCTATTCTAAGTTGCATCTGATAAGCCCAAGCTCCCGATCCCTCCCACTCCCTCCCCCTCCCATCAGGCAGCCACAAGTCTCTTCTCCAAGTCCATGATTTTCTTTTCTGAGGAGATGTTCATTTGTGCTGGATGTTAGATTTCAGTTATAAGTGATATCATATGGTATTTGTCTTTGTCTTTCTGGCTCATTTCACTCAGGATGAGAGTCTCTAGTTCCATCCATGTTGCTGCAGATGGCATTATGTCATTCTTTTTTATGGCTGAGTAGTATTCCATTGTGTATATATACCACTTCTTCCGAATCCAATCATCTGTTGATGGACATTTGGGTTGTTTCCATGTCCTGGCTATTGTGAATAGTGCTGCAATGAACATGAGGGTGCATGTGTCTCTTTTAAGTAGAGTTTTGTCCGGATAGATGCCCAAGAGTGGGATTGTGGGGTCATATGGAAGTTCTATGTATATATTTCTAAGGTATCTCCAAACTGTTCTCCATAGTGGCTGTACCAGTTTACATTCCCACCAACAGTGCAGGAGGATTCCCTTTTCTCCACAGCCCCTCCAGCACTTGTTATTTGTGGATTTATTAATGATGGCCATTCTGACTGGTGTGAGGTGGTATCTCATGGTAGTTTTGATTTGCACTTCTCTTATAATCAACAATCCTGCATGGGATTTTTAATAAGTGTATTGCATTTCACTGGTCCAAGTGGACCTCTTTCTTCCATGAGATTTCAAACTCTCCAAATACTGTAAAGATCTAACTTTATGAAGGCTGGCAACACCCTAATAACTGTCAGGAGCATTTAAATCAAATATATCAATTCTCTAAAGCTTGTGTCTTGCCGATAATAAACTTCTATAACCTATGCCACCCTCACTTATAATCCTTTGTACTGAATCTTTTATCATTCGCTAATTGTTTCCAGCCACATTGCAAGCTCTTGAAAGGCTGTGCTGTGTGCTTTTAATTTCTTTTACACTTCACCCTAGTGCACAGAGGTGGCCCTCATGCCCACTCAATTGATCATTTGAAATGCAGGCAGTGTGAGAACTGAGCAGCTCATGAATGATGAAGGCCTAAGTGGATTGTTTCCTGGTTATCCTTGAGAACACATTTGATTCTATGTAGGAATCTCTTTATTGATAATACCTGGAAGATTCTCAGTCATAACCTTTAGGTCTGAATGAAAAGAAGCTAGAAAAGTAGTAATTCCATTTGAGGACTTTGTCTGTTAAAATCATCTGGTCTCTTGTTAAACAATCGCTTACATCTCTATGGTTTGAGAGCATTAAACAACACCATCTGTCATAGTGGCCGTGTCTGTATAATGAGGGAATTTAGCAAGATATATTGAGTCCATAGGCATTCAAGCTTGCATTTGTTCTTTTTCCAGTGTGCAAAATTTTACTGGGCCTGTCTTTAAAAAAAAAAAAAAAAAGGCAAATGCCAAAGTGCTCAATTTTATGGGCTCTGTTTAGCCTGTAGGTGATTTACAGAAGACATGAATCTTATGCCAGCTGGGTTCATGATAAAAAAAATGAAATCCTTTCCAAACTGCCTGTTGCCTTGCTTTTGTGCCTAAGGAATCACATCCACCATGAAACATGGGCACTCTGCCGTTGTTATTTGCAGGGAAGAAATACAAGTCCAAAGGTTTTACCAATCTGTTCATTCTAAATCACTTTGGATATTAGGGATTTCAGAAATATTTTCCAATGTGCAAAATTTGGAAAATGTAAGCTCTGGCATGTTTTTGTCACTCTTTTAAAGCTTAATACTGAATGACTCAAAAGAATCCAGATAAGTGGAAGACATTTTAAAGTTAATTGCTCCATTTTATAAATTGCCTTGCTCAGATTCAAGAATAAAAGCCATTTCCTAGTTTTTGTCAGGTACTTCTTTCACGGTGTATCAGATGTCACTTCATTCATAAAGCCTGTGAAGATTTAACAGCCTTATTGTGCAGTTGTTTCTGGTAATGCCCTTCACTCTTGACTTCGCAAATTGAAATGTGGTTTATTGATCCAGATGCATTAAGTGTTTCATACACTCCAGCATATTCCACCTCACCTGTGGTTGCTTTAGTAATGCCTATCTGCACATAAACGGTGAGTGTCCCTTGAATAAATCCTTGCCTGTTAATAATGGCTTTGAAATGGTCACTATGATCATGAGTCGTCATGCATTCCCAAAGCATTTCTTTGCACTTGAGTGAAAAACATACAGAGGGATTTGGAGGTCTGAAATGGACCTTTTTTGATTAGCAGCTTCATTGTGAAATCCTTTCAGAAATTTCATAACTCGGTTTTACATCAAATATTTTTATTTAAGCTTCAGGTGAATTATTGTTGTCAAAACACTCCCCCTACATTAGATAAGAATTTCCTTCTCTTCACATAGACAAAGTAGACTATCAGCGAGATAAATGCACATTAGTGTGATATATCAATATATCCTGTGAAATCTAGTCACCATCAATGGGTTTTACTAACAAATGAACCTTTTTTCAAATTCACAATACACACACACACACACACACACACAGGCTTTATTCACAGATAAACTTGTCTGTTTATTGATTGAACAATGTACAAAATAAGAAAACATCCCTTTATATTTCATCTTTACATCGTAACTACATTTTTCTTTCAACATTGACTATAAAAATTTTCAAACATACAGAAAAGTTGGAAGAATTTTGCAATACATATCCCTAAACTCCTTCTTATAGTCAATAATTAGCATTATGCTATATCAATTTTCACACAGTCTCCAAGAGGGGATTATTTCAGTGATCTTAAGTATTACAAGCTACTCAAAATTTTAGTCCAGTTGTTCTAGCTTCTGCAAATATCTGGTATTTTCCATTCTCTTTTGTCTTCATCCACTGCTCCCTAGAGACCAGTGCTAATTGTCCTGACTCTCTGTTGCCACCTCTGTCCCTTCCCCTGCACCACACTGACTTGTTTATGCAACCATGTATCAGCATTTTTGAACCAAGGTAGCTGGGTAGGTGGTATGAGGTCACTCCCAGCAAGACAGTTGACAGCCATGGAATATTGCAAACCATAAAAGACAGGGATAGTTGACAAAGGGCCTAATGTAGTGTTTAACACATAGATAGTGCTTGATCAACATTTATGGGTGGAAAGAGAGAGGAAAAGAGAAGGGAAACCACTAGCTAGGGCATTAAGTGAAGGCATCTTGGAAGAGCTGACATGTATTTGAGATTTCATAAAGAGAACAGGCAGGGCTTATCTCGGCAGAAAATTTCAACCAAACCTTCAGCAGAACATAATCTCTACAGCACGTTTAAAGGATGGAATCACTTGCTGAATTTGAAGTAGAGCTGGCCAATGAGCACATGTGTTCTTTGTGGCAGAAAGTTGACTGGAGAAAGTGGCATTCGGGGGATGGGGCTGGGGGGGTGTCTTTAAAATTTAGATGATTTTGGAGTTCCCATAGTGGCTCCGTGGTTAACAAACCTGACTAGTAACCATGAGGTTGCAGGTTCTATCCCTGGCCTCCCTCAGTGGGTTAAGGATCCAGCGCTGCTGTGAGCTGTGGTGTAGGTCGCAGACTTGGCTGGGATCCCGCGTTGCTGTGGCTGCAGCGTAGGCCAGCATCTGCAGCTCCAATTCGACCCCTAGCCTGGGAACTTCCATATGCCAAGAGTGTGGTCCTAAAAAGACAAATCATCAAACAAACAAACAAACAAACAAAAAAACTTAGATGATTTTGTAGGAGGCTGTTTAAAGGATTTGAAAATCAGAAAGAAGCTACAGAGTAGAAATGAGTGAGTGGCTGGTTGGGGGCTTACAGAAAGGGCATACAGCGAGATGGGTAACTTTCAGCCACTGATCTCAGTTTTTTGGTTTGTTTTTATGGGCACATCTGCAACATATGGAAGTTCTCGGGCCAGGAATGGTATCCAAGCCACAGCTGTGACCTGAGCTGCAGCAACACAGAGTCGTCTAACCCACTGCACTGGGCCAGGAATCAAACCTATACCTCCGCAGCCACCTGAGCTACTGCAGCCAGATTCTCAACCCACTGTGCCACAGCAGGAACTCCTCAGTATGTATTTTTTTTTTGAAAAGGTAATATCTCAGCACACCTCCCAAAGGGAAAGAGGTGTTTTTATTTGGAACCAGGATCTCCTATGATTTGTATATAAAAACGAAGTTTCCCAAGTTGATTTATAATGATAGAACTCTGACAAACAGGCAAAATACTGGTCTCTTTCCTGAAGATGAGATTTACTGCTTTCAAGATGAAAAGTATAAAATAAGCCCCAAAATTGCTTGTGTAGATAATTTTAAAATTGCATGTATATATAAATTTAAAATAGTATATATATACATATTATAAAATAAAAATCAAGATAAAAATAAATCATCCTTCTAAAATTTATCTTATAATTCCAAAACATTTTGAAGTTACAGACTAGGTCTAAGGAAATTGAACTAGTATGTGCCATTTCTTTTTATTTATAGCATTTAAAAATTATTACTCTTGGAGTTTCCATTGTGGCTTAGCAGGTTAAGAACCTGACTAGTCTCTCAGAGGATGAAGTTTCAGTCCCTAGCCTGGAGAGGTGGGTTGGGGATCCAGTGTTGCTGCAAGCTGTGGTATAGGTTGCAGATGCTGATCAGATCCAGTGTTGCAGTAGCTGTAGTGTAGACTGGCAGCTGCAGCTCTAATTTGACCCCTAGCCCAGGAACTTCCATATGCCACAAGTGTGGCCCTAAAAAAAAATAAAATAAAAATTACTCTTATTATTTAATGATGCCAGAGGCTTTCTGTGGGTAATTTGGGCTATTACTTCCAAGTGCCTTTATTTTTTGCCTTGTCTAGATCCATGAAGAGACCTGGAGGGCAGCTGGATAAGTGTATTGAATGACAGCACAGTCAGACTTTCTAGTTCAACTGGACACAGGATTAAAATAATTTATCAGCTGACAAAGAGTTTGTTTAATTATCCATAAGTCTTTAAACATGTTTTACCACTATTGCTATCTATCTAAAATCTGAAATGTTATGATCTGAACTTGCTTGGGACACCACCTAGTATGGTCCCTCAGAAAAATAGTCGAGTAATCTAGATGTTAGGTTGTTTATGTTTTAGAAATATGGCCATAAATATGTACACAAGATAAAAGTTACATAGTTCACATTATGTCCATCATAACTCTTATTGGTTGCCATCACTAATTATTAGAGAAATGCAAATTAAAACTACAATGAGGTACCACCTCACACCAGTCAGAATGGCCATCATTAAAAAGTCCACAAACAATAAATGCTTGAGAGGGTGCAAAGAAAAGAGAACCCTCCTACACTGTTGGTGAGAATGTAAATTGGTGCAGCCACTATGGAGAACAGTTTGGAGAGTCCTCAAAAAACTAAAAATAGAACTACCACAGGATTCAGCAATTCCACTCCTGGGCATATGTCCAGACAAAACTAAAATTCAAAAAGATACATGCACCCCTATGTTCATAGCATCACTATTTACAATAGCCAAGACATGGCAACGACCTAAATGTCCATCAACAGAGGAATGGATAAAGAAGATGTGGTACATATATACAGTGGAATACTACTCAGCCATAAAAAAGAATGAAATAATGCCATTTGCAGCAACATAGAAGGACCAACAGATTATCACTAAGTGAAATGAGTCAGAAAGAGAAAAGCAAATACCATATGCTATCACTTATATGCGAAATCTAAAATATGGCACAGATGAACTTGTCTACAAAAGAGAAACAGACTCAGAGAATAGAGAAGAGACTTGTGATTGCTGAGGAGTAGTGGCGGGGGGGGAATGGATTAGGAGTTTGGTATTAACAGATGCAAACAATTATATAGAGAATGGATAAACAAGGTCCTACTGTATAGCACAGGGAACTGTATTCAATATCCTGTAATAAACCATAATGGAAAAGAAAAAACCAATAACACTTATTGGTTGCCTATGAGCAAGATGACTTCAAATTAATTCACCAGTGATGCCCTGGTCATTTTATTAGACAGCACGAAAGCATCAGCAGTTAAATTCATTGACTGGTTTTCCAGAGCTTTCACAATCTGGCATCCTTGTTGTGATTTCACAGTGTTACACAGCTAAATGGTGTTGTTCTTCAATCATACACATGAATGCTTCCACTCTAAGCAGACTTGAGATCCTTTCCCTTCTTCACAGAACCCCCTTTAGAGCTGGCTCTTGCTTTTTATTGTCACTTGAGTCAAGTCAAAGAATATCCGAAAGGAATAGTAAGAGGTCCATGAGTAAGTAGTTGTTTATGTTTTCTGAAACCAGACCCCCTGGACTCTTGTTTTTGCTCTTCCACTAACTGCCTATGAAACCTAGAGCAAGTTAGCTTAACCTCTCTGTGTTGGAGTATTTTCCTTTGAAAAAAAAAAAAAAGAGGAGATAATACTTGTACTTGCCTCATACAGTTCAGGGGACTCCTTTTTTAATCGAGGTGAAAGTTTGTGTGATGTAAAATTAACCACTGACCATTTTAAAGTGATATTTAGTCCATTCAGAGTGTTGGTAGCTATCCCCTCTCTCTAGTTTCAAGTTCATGTCATCACCCCAAAAGGCAACTTTATACAAATTAAGCAGTCCTCATGTCCCTACCTCTAGCCCCTGGCAACCACCAGTCTGCTTTCTGTCTCTATGAATTTATTTATTCTGGACATTTCATATAAATGAAATTATACAATAAGTGACCTTTGGTCTTGCTTCTTTCACTCAGCATAATATTTTCTGTGTGTTTCCACATCGTACCGTGTATCAATACTTCACTGGTTTGTATGGGTGAATAATAATTCATATGAAATACCACATTTTTTTATCCATTCATCAGTTGATGGACATTTGAATTGTTTCTACCTTTTGACTATTATAAATAATGCTGCTAAGAACATTTGTGTACAAGTTTTTGTGTGGACCTATGTTTTCATTTCTCTTGGAGTGGAATTACTGGATCATATGGTAACTCTATGTTTAACTGTTTGGAAAACTACAGGACTGTTTTCTAAAGTAGCTGCACCATTTTCCATTCCCACCAGCAATGTGTGAAGATTACATTTTCTTCACATCCTTACTAACACTTGTTGTTTTCCACTTTATTTCGATTTTTTTTACTATGACCAACCTAATGGTCATGAAATGTACCTCAGTGTGGTTTTGATTTGTATTTCCGTAATAATGAATGAGGTTGAGCATCTTTTCACATACTTGTTGGCCTTATACCATTTTTAAATAACAATTGAATGCGTGAATAATAGATAATATTTACATAGTCCATACCACATTGTACTAAGTTACATATATATACACATATATGCATACAAATATGTGTATATGTTATTTAATCTCAAAATAGGTATAGTAGTATTATACATAAAGTATTTAGAACCGTACTTTGTAGATAATAAACATGAGTTAGAAGGAAAAACTACCTTTTCTTACTACACCATTGATTAACTCTTATGATTAAATACCCAATGATATTAAAATCATTTCTCCTGCCTTCTCTCATACAGGAATACACCAGGACAACTACTTCATTGCTTTTGGTTCATCAATAATGAGGATTTTTTTTCTCGAGGTGGACCAGAATAGTTTTAAGGTTTTGTCTGTGCATAAACCTAAAGGAAGCCCTATTCTATTTCTGTGTTCGTCTGTTCATTCATTCATTCAGTAATTCCATATTATGCCTATTACATGCCAGGAGCTTTATAATAGCAATCTACCAAAAAAAAACGGAGGGATCTTCCCTTTGGAGCTTCCATTATCAGAGCAGAATGCAAACAGTAAACAAAATAGAGTGTAGTATATGGTGGTGAGTATTTTGAAGAAAAGAGAGGAAGACAGAAGCATGAACGCAGAGAAGCACAGGGTCAGAGTATGGAGGCTTTTAAAAAAGTGATCTGTGAAACCTTATTGACAAAATTACATCAAGTCTGTTCCACTGCTCCTCAGCCAACATACTCCTCCCTCCCCTTCTTTCCCTTTAGAGTCCCCCAGAACAGAAGCGGAAGGAAGGGAAGAGGGGATGGTAAGAAGGGCAGCCACTTGAAAGACAGAGGTATTCTAGCAGCATTTATCTTTTTAGTCAGGATCCAGAGATAACCTTCACTCACTTTAAATTCAGTCACTCCTTTAAGCGGCTATGGGGGAAGTCTGCACCTTTATTTCCCATACCCAGTTGTAATTTTGAGAAAGTATGAGAACATGGCTAGTATATTCTTTCTTTAGCATTTGCATATTGACTCAAAGATTTGGTTACTCCATCTGTCACAGCCCATTGACAGTAGCTAGAAATATAAGCTTTGCCAATAGCAGAGACATTGCAACAAACACAACCAGAGTTCCCACTGTGGCTCAGCTGGTTAAGAACCCGACATAGTGTCGGTGAGGATGCGGGTTCGATCCCTGGCCTTGCTCAATGGGTTAAAGATCTAGCATTGCCAGAGGCTGCAGAGTAGGTCACAGATGCAGCTTGGATCTGGTGCTGCTGTGGCTGTGGCATAGGCTGGCACCTGCAGATCTGATTCAACCCCTAGCCCAGAAACTTCCACATACCACAGGTGCAGCTGTAAAAAGAAAGAAAAGAAAAAAACCTAACACAACCTGATATTTCAGACATATCTAATTCACTACAAGCAAACAGTAAGGTGCCAAGTATACACCTAACATCAAAGCTTAGTCTAAAAATATCTACCAACAGACACAGCTTGGTTCCTAACCAATCAGAAAAGATTCTGGCCTTGAACAGTTGTGTGGCCATGACAGTGTATGTCAATCATTTGCATACTTATCTAGATCACCCTTTCTCTTCTCTACTTAGATCATCTTCTGTGAATTAAAGAGGCAGGAGTATATTGGGAAGAACTAGAGCCAGACAGACTTGGTTTTGGTTCTTACTTGTGACATCAAGCAGTCTGGCCTTGGGCAAGGCCATTTCTTTACTGTAAAATGGATATAATAACTATTTTGTAAGATTTGTTGTAAAAAATACATACTAGATAAAAAGGATCCAAGAAAACATCTGAAACAGAGTAGGCACTCAGTACATTACAGCAGTAGTAATTGTTGTCCTCGTGGTCACTGTAATTGATAGCATCTGGCCAAAATCACCTTGACTTCAGGTGGGCATTAAAAGAGCTTCAGAAAGACTCCAAAACCCAGCCTCAAACAATGCAAAGGCTGAATGACCAAAGAACTTGATACTCAGCAGTTGGAAAGGAAATCTATCTCCTCTAAATTACATGAAGCCACAGTGAGGAGAAAACAGCCAAGGAGCTGGCCGGTGGTGGAATTGGAGCTGAGCATTAAACTTAAATCAGAGAATCTCTGTTAAAGCATCCTCTCTCCATTCACTAGGTCTCTGACCTTGGGCAACTCGCTTAATCACTTAACACAACAGGAGCCTATTATCTCATTTATAAAATGGAGCCATTATAATATTTATGAAAGTTCATTGTAAACTACAAAGTACTATACAAAAACATTATTATTAAATATATGAATATCTACATTTCTGTGTTGAACAAGTGCAGTATCAAAAGTATACAGAGATTCCTCAAAAAATTAACAATAGAACTGAAACTACACTCCTCCTTGGATGGGACTTGAACCCAGCGAAAACTCACACTGGGACTCAAACCCACAGGCTGGGACTTGAACCCACCTGCACCTCAAATAGGACTTGAACCCACAATCCCTGACTGAGGAGGAGACTCAAACCCACTGTCTTTTTCTTTAATTTTATTGGAGTATAGTGGATTTACAATGTTGTATTCATTTCAGGTATGCAGCAAAGTGAGTCAGTTGTATGTATAAATATATCCATTCTTTTTTCCCCATCTAAGTTATTACAAACTATTGAGTCGATTTTCCTATGCTATACAGTAGATTCTCGTTAATCATTTGTTTTATACAGTCTTTTCATTAAAACTGCTCATCTGGTATCAGGACTTACTGAAGCTCGGGTTCTTTTGTCTCAGTGAGGAAAGAATTCAGCAAGAGGAAGGCAAAGAGTTCATTAGCATAGGACGCTTGTGAGAGATAAAACAAGCAGGCAGGTGAGAAGGCTCTGCCCCTGAGATAGAGAGAATTTATTTATAATAAAAAAAAAAGTGGGGGTGGGTGAAGACCACCTTCTTCCTCATTCTTGAGCAGAAGTCAGGGCTTACATCACTAGTTCCTCCTTTAACTCTATATGGTTTAACTGGGACTGTCATGGCGCTACTTAAATCATATGTAATATTAGCAGAAGGATAGCAACATATACTAAAATGTGGTAATTCATCTCAGGTTGTGGTATAATGTCCCCTTTCACCTAGTTTTTTTCCCTCTTTCACCTTTAGTCCTGTCTTGGCTACATCCAGAAAGCTACTCTTCAAGAACAGTTAACTCCCTGACTTCATAACAAGATTCAGACTCCATGTCTATTGTCCTGTGTTTTCACTATCAGAGTTTGTGGTTTGAGTGTGTCTGGTGCTTGAATGTACCTGGTCTTCCTTCAAGGTGGTGTAGATTGTTGTTGTATTACTGGATTTTTTTCTTGAGTCGTCATTACTTGTAACAGTTTCCCAAACTCCCTTAAAATTCCCTTTCTGTCTTTAATCCTCTAGCAGGATTTCTAAACTGACTATTTAATCACCCTACTCTATCCTGATCAGAACTACCATACAATCCAGCAATTCCATTCTGTGTAGTTATCCAAAGACAATGAAAACACTAATTTGAAAAGATACGTGCACTCCTATATTCATAACATCATTATGTATAATAGCCAAGACATGGAGGCAATCTAAGTGCCTATCAAGAGGTACAAATTTCCAGTTGCAAAATAAATGACACGATATGAAATGTACAGTGTGAGGAGTATAATCAATAACTGTGTATTGTCTTCATATTGTGATATATTTAATTAGACTTCACTTGGTGGTCATTTTGAAATATACAGAAATATCAAATCACCATCTTGCATAATAGGAACATAGTGTTATAGGCCAGTTATGCCTCAAAAACAAAGAAACTTATAGAAAGAGAGATCAGATTTTGTGATTACCAGAGGCTGAGAATTAGGGAAAGGGGGAACTGAATGAAGGCAGTCAAAGGTACAAACTTCCAGTAATAAGATAAAAAAGTACTGGAGCTCCCGTTGTAGCTAGTGCATACTAGTCATAATGTATCCGACTAGTATCCATGAGGATGTGGGTTCAATCCCTGGCCTCACAAAGTGGGTTAAGGATCCGGCATTGCTGTGAGCTGTGGTGTAGGTCACAGACGAGGCTTGGATCCCACAATACTGTGACTGTGATGTAGACCTGAAGCTGCAACTCTGATTCAGAGTTCCCGGACCCCTAGCCTGAGAATTTCCATGTACCACGGGTTCAGCCCTAAAAATTTTTTTTAAAAGACCAAAAAAAAAAAAAAAAAAAAAGATAAATAAGTGCTGAGGATATAATGTACAACTTGATAAATATAATTAACTTTTTTGTATGTTATATATGAAAGTTGTTAAAGACTAAACCCTGAGACTTCTCACCACAAGGAAGAAAAATTTTATTTTTTAAAATTATCTATATGAAAAAATAGATGTTCATTAAACTTACTGTGATAATAATTTCATGGTGTATATAAGTCAAATCATTATGTTGTACACCTTAAATTTATACAGAGCTGTATGTAAATAATATCTCAATAACAGTAGAAAAACAAATTTTAAGTATATGAGCCTTTTAAAACTATAAATTATTATAAATATGTATGTTCATCAGTTATTCCTAAATATACAGATAGCAACTGATAGAGTAGAATTGAAAAATAAGTCTGTGCAGCTCAAATACTTAGCATTAAATATAGAGGTAATAGGGTTTATCAAAGAAATTTAAAGCATTTCAAATATCTTTTCAATTAATCCCTAGAAGTTATAGTCAGATCTATTATTTTGTTCTTATAACATCCTTTGAGCACTATTATTATTATTCATATTCAGAGGGTAAGAAAATTAAAGAGCAAAGAAATATAATGTCTAATATCCTGTAAGTCACTTAGTGGGAGAATTATGGCTAAAATATCAGAGGTTGTTTTCTTTCTATACTTAATATCTATTATTAATAACATTCAGTTTATGTCCTATTGAGTAAATTTTATGAGGCAGGCCCTCTGCTAGATCCTAAGGGTTCAATGTGCAGAAAAAGCAGCTATGGAGCTTATAAAAGGAGAAGGAACTGTTAGTTCAGTCACATAAAGTCGCAGTTGGAGAAATGTCTTTGAAGGAGAGTATTTTGGTATTTGGGGGGCCTACAGTGAGACTGATGTAGATAGGGATCAGGAAAGATTTCCCAAGGAAGTGATGATGATGGAGTTGAGAAGTAAAGGATAATTTTGTATTGACTCAGCAAGACCCAGCAGAAAGCTCATCCCAAGCAGAGGAAACAGTATGAGCCAAATGTGTTGAAAAGAAAAAGGCCATTGTTAAGAGACTAAAAGAGGACTGAGGCAGTGAAGTGCAAGGATGGTTGATGCAGGAAAAGGTCCACGATGAGGCTGGAGAGACAGGGAAGAGTCAGCTTGCCCAGGGTCACCCAGGCCTTGTAAGTGTCCATGTGACCAAGGTGGCAAGGCAAGCATGAGATGATGTTGGGCAGTGTATTCAAGGTCACATGGACCTATTTGTCTCTTTGCATAGAGACCTCAGTGAGCTCTTGAGAGAAGAAAGACATCTCTAAAGCCTTTGGAGGCAGTTGCCATTGTAGCAAAGCAGAAACAAATCCAACTAGTATCCATGAGGACACAGATTTGATCCCTGGCCCCACTCAGTGGGTTAAGGATCCAGTGTTGCTGTGAGCTGTGGTGTAGGTCACAGATGCAGCTCAGATCCCACATTGCTCTGGCTGTGGTGTAGGCTGGCAACTATAGTTCAGATTCGACCCCTAGCCTGGGGACTTCCATATGCCACAGATGCAGCCCTTAAAAAACAGCAAAAAAGAAATAAGAAGCCCTTGGAAATGTCTCTGAGAAATTTAAGTCTTTCAATCCAGTTTTGCTTTCATGTTCTAGGCCTTCTTAGTTCAAGTTATTTTAAGAGAGAAAGCTGATCAGATCATAAGTAACGTGACTAAATGTTTTAGTAGAAAGAAAAGAAATGGTTTTGGGAGTAATGAACAGTTTTGCAGATGGGACACTTAATTCTCTGAAATAGGTCTCCCTTTTGAATCTATCGAGGGAGCCCAGACAGAGCCATCAGGAAAATCCAATAGAACAGCTTGCAGTGACTCAGCCTTCCTGTCTGGTTTTCTGGCTTGCAGTAGGGGAGTGGCATGGCGCTATCCACATTCCAGCCTGTCAGTGTAGACAGGATTGTTTTAAGGAAGGCTGCAAAATCAAGGAAGAGACTGCAAAGCTTTCTGGAATATGTAGAATTCTCTCACGATTTTGTATTATCTACTGTGTAAACACAAGAGGAAGTTTGCTAAATTTCTCAACAATTATTCAGACTTTTAGGGAAAAAAAACCTATTTATTCTCTTATGTGAGAAATCTAGGGTAATAAAAAGGAAGCTATATTGGAAAATTGAGATATCCATGCAGCATAACTGCCAGTCATCATCCCTTTACTTTACAGAATAAATTTTTAAAAATAATAATTAAAGGTTTATCAAAATGATCAGTGCTGTGATGACTAAACTTTGGGAGTCATTAAATGACACTTCCAGTGACATGGTTTATTCTTTGCTAAGTCCCAGGAGGAAGGTAGAACACACACACACACACACACACACAATTTAAATTTAAACATAGCATTTAGAGGTAAAGATTTTCAGGTAAAGTGTGCTTGAACATGTAGAAAAATAATTAAATGTAATGTTTTGATTGTTATTAATTTGATTTCTATAAGTAGCCTATTACTTGGTAACTTGTGACTGAGATTCTTGACACTGCATCATAAAGCAGAAAGCAAAATAGGGTGCTCCAAGGCCCTGACTCACCCAGGCACAGCCCACACTCACAGAACTTTCTTTCCATTAGGCTATATAGATCAAAGCATATATTCTCATGAAAGTAAGGAATGCTTTTAGGAAAATAATCACAAAAGTTTTCTGATTTATCTTCAACCTTATAATTTGAAATGAAGTCTTGTGAAAAAAAAAATTTACAGGAGATTAAGAACCAGCAGATTAAGAACCTGGCTTATATCCAGGAGGATGTGGGTTCGATCCCTGGCCTCGCTCAGTGGGGTGAGGTTACGTCATTGCCACGAACTGCAGTGTTGGTCACCGATGTGGCTCCAATCTGGTGTGGCTCTGGCTGAGGTGCAGGCCAGTGGCTGTGGCTCTGATATGACCTCTAGCCTGGGAACTTCCATGTGATGTGGGTACAGCCCTAATAAGGAAAAAATGTCCATGACCTCTGGATCATTAAGGTAGATGTTAGGTTACAGAATCCATATTTATTATATAAATGTTTTTGAGCCTTCCTTATGGGAACTTCAGTCAGTTTATGAGTCTTGGAATGGGCAGCGGGAGGCTGGATGGAACCAGAAATCAAAGCTGGGCCTGTTCACCTCCAAGCCTAGTGCTCCTAATAGTTAAATCACATCATCCTATATTATGTAGGTTCGAAAGTTGCAAGGAAGAGACACTTTGTAGATAAGCTTGGACCTTGTTGCTCTGAAAGTAGAATGAACTCAGCAGTCCTCTGAAAAGATGGGAACAATGGCTGGTCTTTATTCTGGCTATGGGAGCAGTGCCTACAGGGACCCAGCCATCATCTCACCAGGCCCTCAGAAGCAAAGGCCACAAGGGCTACTTTCTCTGTTCCTTCTGTGTGGGCAGCCCAAACTCAGAATCACCAAGAGCAGAACTCATCCGGTCTTGAGTCATTTTACAGCATGCATGACCTTGCTGGCCAGAACGTTGCTCCAAAGGGCCTTAGCCCACACCGTCCACATCACCCAGTAGAAGTATTCTTGTCCAACCAATAGCAGCCAGGATAGCAAATAGAACCACTGGTGGCAAGTTCCTAAAAATGAAAACAAGAAAAACTTGAGGCCAGTATCCCCATTATTTCTAAAATTATTCTTAGGATACTGCAATTCAAAAAAGAAACTAGAACTTTTCAGGGTTTTTTTTTTTTTAAGTTGATTCTCTTGGATTCTCTAAGTATAGAAACATGTGCAAATTAAGCTATCCAAGATCTCATTTTTAATCTATCAGATTGGAGAAGACTAACAAGCATGGTGACACATTATGTTGTCAAGAGTGAGAAGAATCTGGCATTCTCACATGTTGCTGATGGGAGTGTAAATTGATACATCTTCTAAGATGGAGAATGTGGCAACATCTATCACAATTACAAGTCCACTTCTAGGAATACTTACATGTGTTACATAAGTTCAGAATGAAGAATATACATCGCAGCATTGTGTGTAATGGTAAAAACACAGGAAAAAAACCAAAATCGCCATCAGTTGACTAAATTATGATCCATCCATACAGTGGAGTCATTGCAGTCTTAAAGAGAATGAGGAATCTCCTTGTGAAAGGATGGAAGTATTCTCCTCCATGGTATTTTAAGTGAAAAAATGCAAGATGGCAAACAAAATCTATGGTGTAAACGCCTATGTGTGTACAGCATTCTCCCATTTGTATGAAAGAAAATAGAATCTGTAAACTTATATATACACATAAAATACCTCTAAAAGGAATCAAAAGACACTGAAATCATTGGTTGCCTTTGGGGCAGGACACTAGGTGTCTGAGAAACATTTCCATTTGGAGTTCTTCAACTGTGAACCATATGAATATATTACCTTCTCAAAAAAAATGAGTAAAATTTAAATTAAAAAAGGAAGGAGAAGGCAGAGGAAGAGCAGGGGAGTGTGGCAGGAATTTAGAGATGAACAGCTGCTCTGGTCCAAGTGGCCAGAAGGATGCATGACCTAGGGTGGGGTTTAGGGCCCAGAGGAGCAGTGTGGGCGTTCCATGTGGTGGGAAGTCTGGAGCAGGAGGGAAAATGTTCAGAGGGCAGCAACAATTCAATTTTGACCTGAAAGAGCAAAGCACGAATTAAAGCTAGAAATATTGGAGAAACATTGCAGAGGGCATTTGGCACCAGGCTTGAAGGGGCTGCCTTTTATTTGGCAGACAGTGGGAAACCATCAGAGGCTTTTCATTAGAGAAGCAACACGATCAAAACTATTCTGTTAAGGAGTTCTCCTGTGGTGTGCAGGTTAAGGTTCCAGGCATTGTCACTGCAACAGCTTGGGAGGCTGCTGTGGCAAGGGTTCAATCCCTGGCCGGAGAATTTCCACATGCCTCAGGCTCAGCCAAAAAAAACAAAAACAAACAAAAAAACCCTGTTCTATTAAGAGCTTAACGTGTTAGTGATGGAGATAATAAATGTAAAAGAAAAGGCATTGCCTATCCCAGGAAATTGGATATAGTTCCCTGTGCTATACAGTAAGAACTTGTTCGTCCATTCTAAATGTAATAGTTTGCATCTACTAACCCCAAACTCCTAGTCCATCCCTCTCCCTCCCTACTCCCACTTGGCAATTAAAAAAAAAAAAGGAAAGGCATTGCATGTCAGCTCCTTGAATACAAAAACTTGCGCTGGTTCAGCCCTGCAGCCCCTGTGCCTGGAGCAAGGAGACGTGTTCTAGGTAGGGCATTACCACATGCCTGACACCTGACACTGTTCTAGGATGTTCCATGAAGGGCCTGATTTCATCCTGGCATTAACCATGTGAGGAGGCTTCTACTCTTGTCCTCATTTTATACATGGAAGAAATTGAATGAGTAATTTTAAAAGCTTGCCCAAAATCACAGACAGGAAAGGGGGTGGGGGAACAGGTGAACCTGGATTCACCAAGACTCTGCTGTAGAACCTATGCACTTAAAGTACATTAAACTCTGTTTAAAATGCCTCTGTAAAACTAGGATGGTTGCAGTGGACATGAATAGGAAGGCAAGGATTCAGAACAGCACACTAAGCTGGGGGATGTTAGGGTGACATCTGTACATTTGATGTTAAATTAGGTAATGTATGTGAAAGTAGATTAATGAAAAAGAAATGATAATGCAGCATATTCCTTCATTCATCAAACAAATATTATTAATCATTTTGTGCAAGAAAATGCATTTGACTGGATATAGATAGAGTAGTAAATACTAACCCTACTTTTTCAAATTGTCTATGAAAAATAGAAAATATTCTTTATTATTATGCACCTGGGATTAATAAACCTTTCCTTGAGATTTTGCCTGCATCATGTTGGAGATCCAGTAATCATGGGGGTAAAATTGATATCATTACGCTTATTTTACAAAGGAAGGATGAATACTTAGCCTTGCCACAGATCTGACAGCTAGTGTGTGGTGTAGCATCTGTCTGACTCTGGAGCCCTTTGCCGAAGCATTGGGCTGCCTCCTGCAGCATCCCCCTTCCTGCCAAACTCAGGGTACGAATGCCTGCATAGAGATCTTTTCTAACCCAGAGCTCCAACCCAAAGCCTCAATCGGGCACCTGCAGAATGAAGGGACATTGCTCAAATAGAAATAAAATTATAAAAACAAATCCATAGAATACAATACTTTTTCCCTGACACCAACCTGAGAGAGGGCTCTTTTTAAATGATTGTGGTGAAGAGAGCAAAGCCTGTACATACCAAATCAATGAGTATGTGATAATGTTCTGCATTATCATATATTTGAGAACTGAATCAGATCCAATCATAGGAATAGGAATATACCCACTAGGAGAAGGGCATTTCTAAATGACACTGAAAGTCACATACAGTATGTGAGTTTCTTTTATGGTGAAAGATCCTAAGAGCATACCCAGAGAAATATGACATATTCTTTTAAAAAAAATTATTGGGGTATAGTTGATTTACAATGTTGTATTAGCTTCAGGTTTACAGCAAAGTGGATCAGCTATACCTTATACATATATCCATTCTTTCTCCCCATAGAAGTTATTACAGAACATTGAGCACACCTCCCTGTCCTGTCAGTTATTTATTCCATATATAGTAGTGTGTATGTGCCAATACAAAGGAAGTTATTTATACAACAGAAATGATGTATTCTTACAGCTGTGTCTGGAGCCAAGCCAGCAGGAATAACACACAGGCTCCTATGTTACCTTCCATCTCCCCTACAAAGGAAGCAGTAGATGCCCTGAAGAACTGGCAAAGTCTCCAGGCCCCAGAAGGGATGGGTACTTCTCCTGGTAATGTGTCAGTTTGTGAGCACTTTGGAGGTGCCTACTGTCACCTTGTATGTAGCCAGACATGGGTGAGCCAAGGAGGAAATTGAGACAGAAGCCCACCAATGGCATGCCCATGGCACCCCTCCTCCAATCTCTTCCTTATCTTTCCCTTGCTGGTCCCCCTTGCACTGCAAACAAAACCTGGACCTCTGAGCGAGTTTGCGGGGAAGTACTATAGGGTGGATGAGAAGTTAAATTGCTCAGAGAAGAACATAAGGGAACTGCTATAGCATATTGCTGTAAGTGGCTTTGGGTGACCTTAATGATAATGCTGCATCAGGGTACTGGTACAAATGTCCACTGGCTCTTTTTTTTTTTTTTTTTTTTTTTTTTTTTTTTTTTGCCATTTCTTGGGCCGCTCCTGCAGCATATGGAGGTTCCCAGGCTAGGGGTCCAATGGGAGCTGTAGACGCCAGCTTACACCAAAGCCACAGCAATACGGGATCCAAGCCGCGTCTGCGATCTACACCACAGCTCATGGCAATGCCAGATCCTTAACCCACTGAGCAAGGCCAGGGATCGAACCTGCAACCTCATGGTTCCTAGTCGGATTCGTTAACCACTGAGCCACGACGGGAACTCCGTCCACTGGCATTTTTGATGCTGCTGCATCAGGATACCTGGTACAAATTTCCACTGGCATTTTTATTCTACTACTAGTGATAAACAACACCAGTATTTAATCACGTGGTGTAGCTGGATTGTATCTAGGGACCATGTGGAGGGTCTCTTCTCCTTATTTTCTCTGTCTCTCTGTCTCTCTCTAAGTGGCATCTTCTTGTTGCAGGACTTATATACAGGGAGACTGGGACACAGGACACTTTTTGCTTGCAAGGGAGCAGTGTTTATTTGTACCGGCACTGGCTCAGCAGATTCATATCCAAAGGCTGAGCCCCGAAGGCAGTGGGGCGCTGCCTTATATACCCTCTGTTATTTTTTCTTTTACTCTTTGGTCCCTTTGTCCCCTTCATAAAGTAACATATATTCTGTAATTTCTGAGTGAACAGTTTTTGATATGCTTCTGCCCATGGATTCAGGTTGTTACGTTGTTAAAGAATTGCGCATGTACGCACAGGTGCTGCTGTTGCATGTTGCCTTCCCTTTGTTCTGGGAAGGCCCTTCCCCCTCCCCACTACATCCTGACCTTAAATGATAAATTAAAGATATTTCGACAGAAACACTTCAAACAAAGTTCACTTTACTGCTGTTTTGCCTCACTCATATCTTCAAGCCAAGTCTGTGCTATCCTAGGAAGTCCTTAAGTTCATTCTCAATATCCAGTACTTGACATCCCCCTTTTCCTCCCTCCACCCTGCCTCACTGCTCAGCTGAATAAAAGAAGATCCAATACTTCTTTTTTTTCATTACTCAATGAATTTATTACATTTGTAGTTGTACAGTGATCATCACAATCCAATTTTATAGGACTTCCATCCCACAACCCCAGTGCATCCCCCCATGCCCCAAACTGTCTCCTTCAGAGACCGTAAGTTTTTCAAAGTCTGTGAGTCAGTATCTGTTCTGCAAAGAAGTTCAGTCTATCCTTTTTTCAGATTCCACATGTCAGTGAAAGCATTTGATGTTGGTGTCTCATTGTATGGCTGACTTCACTTAGCATGATAATTTCTAGGTCCATCCATGTTGCTAAAAATGCCAGGATTTCACTTCTTTTAATGGCTGAGTAATGTCCCATTGTGTATATGTACCACATCTTCTTGATCCACTCCCCTGTCGATGGACATTTAGGTTGTTTCCATGTCTTGGCTATTGCAAATAGTGCTGCAATGAACATCGGAGTACATGTGTCTTTGCGAGGATCCAATACTTCTTTACCACTACAGTCAGCCCAAAGACCCCAGAGCCTGGAGCCCCATCTCAGCCTTGCAGGAATGCTTGGAGAATTACCAAAAGTATGATGCTGAGTTGGGAGCCAGGGCTCCAGGTAAGCACCATTGTTATCACTGATGCGGTGACTATGTCTTTAAGCTTCACTTTCAAGATTAAGAAATGTGAATAATAGCCCACCTCCCATGAAGTAAAAGTACCTGTGAAATTGCCTTTTATAGCTTAGGTCCAGTTCCCTGGAAAAAGAGCCAGTGAGGACTCTTGTGCCTGAGATGGTTGGCGCAGTGCTCTCAAGAGGTGAGTAGGAATGGGTCTTGGCTGGAGCCTGCTTCCGCCCAGAAGAGCTTCTGGCTCCCACCTGCACTGTAGAATTGGCCCCACCCTGAGGCAGGGCTCCAGGTGAGCCACCCTGAGTTATCAGCCCCAACACAGCAGAACAGTAGGAAGGGGAGGTGTGTGCAAGTGGGGTCCACCTGGTCTCAGCAACATGCACTGCAGGGAGCCACAGGGCATCTTACTACAGATTGCCAGCCATGTGCCAGGCAGTGTGATGCACACCAGAGCTGAGGCTGGGAGGAAGGTGAAGGAGGTGAGAACCCATCCTGCCGCAGTGATGGAAGGCAAGTCACATGGGATGCTTATTCAAGCCCTGGGAATGAGCTAACAGTTCTTCCTCACTTGCAGCTCTACCCTCTCCATCTGAAAAGAACACGCAGTCAAAAGCAATCTTTTTAGCCTGGAACATGATAATGAGGCAATTAGGTGGAACAACGTGTTCACTTGACCTGGAGGCCAAGCTTCCTGGGAGGAGGCGAGCCTCTCCTTAGGCTGCACAATCAACCACAGGCACGTCCCGGGGCCTGGCTCTTCCTGGAGTCCTAGACCATGTTTTCCTGATCGTTCACAACCTGGACCTGCATCCACACCCAAGGGTTGCTTCCTCCCCCCAACCCCCAGAGCTCTGAGTCTGTTCCTATTACAGTATTTATGGCCTCTTAGTAGGCATTATCTATCTCTTCCTCTGTGTGAGTCTTCATTTGCCTGAAGTGTGAATTCCTGGAAGGAAGGAATTTTTTTTTTTTTTTTTGGCCACCCTGTGGCATATGGAGATCCTGGGCCAGGGATCAGATTCAAGCCACAGTTGTGACTTATACTGCAGCTGCAGCAACACCAGATCCTTAACCCATTGTGCCAGGCCGGGTATTGAACCTGCATCCCAGTATTCCCAAGATGCCACCAATCCCGTTGCACCACAGCAGGAACTCCTGGGCCTAAATATTTTATATGCCTTGTTCTACTGGAGTATTTGGTCCGTGTTCATTGGCGGGACGGAAATTAGTTGAGTATTAGAGTGGCAGAGGTTTCCGGCCTCAGGAAAGAAGGGGAGAGTCCATGAAGGGAAGGAGCACTCGCAGTCTAGTCCTCCTCATTGTTTCTTGGTTTGGGGTACATTGGCTTTTATTTAAAACAGGCCATTTAGGTTTATTGTTTCCATTGCCACACATCCTTTATGTGTGGGGCTCACTTTGGAATTCTTGGTGGCCAGTTATTCCTTGGGGAAGCAGAGTAGGATTAAGGAACATACTGCGAGGTGCTCCTGCGAAGGTTCTCAATATGTAAGCCGTACAATCTTTGCACACAAGGAGTTTATTATCTAAAGAAGGAAAGAATAGGCATTTGTATGCAAGGCTGACAGAAGGAAGTCGACCCAGAAGTCACATGTCTGCACAGTCACGTGTTTATTCCGTGGGGCAGTAAGTAGCTCTCCTACTACTGGAGTGAGGCAAGGAGAGAAGAGCTGAGTGTGTCCCATTTCCCAGGCACCTCACAGTTGTCCAAATAAGTGGAATTGTCCCTTCCGGGCAGGGAGGACAGATGAAACCTTGTCTGTTAGCTTCCTGTGCAGGCCTTCAATTAAGTCATATGATAAGGATTAATATTGTTTGTTGAGTGTCAGCAAGGTGCCAGACATCTGACACCATCTCTTCCTGGGAGCGCTAGACAGGCGAACAATTCAAACACAAAATGGATCAGCTGACCAGACGGCTGCATCTCAGAGGTGAGCTGTTGCAAGGTTCTGAGGGCTGGTTTTGTTGTTTGTTCTTTAGCTGTTTTCCCCCAGTTTTTCACCTGGTGTTCTGGGAGGGCGAAAAGCGCCTCCTAGGTGTGCTGTGTTGGGCAGTCCCTCTGCAGTTCTGCTTCCAAAATAGCTGTCAACCTCGTTAGCCACTTTTCTTAATATTAAAATCTGTCTAAAGCAGAACTGCTCTAAGGAGATCCTGCTTTCCCTCCATTCTCCCTGGTGCATTAAATAGGTGAGTGATCACAGGTGCTGGGTGTGTTTATCCTCTTTTAGGGTAAAATGACATTTCATTAGTTTTTGCCTGTGGCATACCTGAAAGCTAGCTTCACTTCAAGGGAGCGGGGATAAAAATGATAACCACAGAGGCGGTTTTGCGCTTTCCTTTTCCTTATCTTTCCCAAACTCCCAGTTAATGTGCTGCCCTTCTGATCTAAGGCACCATGTCTGACCTACCCCAGCAGTGAGATGTTCCCAGAGGGTTCTGCAAAGCTAGGATTGTGCAATCACTCCAATAATTGCTGGTGAGAGAAGCCAGTCGAGAAAAGTGGAAAGTTAGAATTATAATGGGATTTATTTAAACACATATTCTTACTTCTACAGAGCATGCCCGGGATGTACTGCAGAATAGCCTAGGGGATTATTCTTTTCTATGTTTAGGGTACGGTATGGATGGAAGTAAGTACTGCAGTCAACCTGAATCAGAATGTGTGATCAGTGGTTTGTTTCTTCTCTCTGCTTTGTCTTAGTTTGTTCATTTGTAATGTGTCCCTGTTGTCATATGTTGAGCAGATAGTTGCAGTTCTGTGAGCTTCTCAGCCTAGAACGGATTCTGGAACCCTAATGCTTATTGCCTTAGACTTAATATAAGTGTGTTAACCTAGAATAGTTTCTCTTTTTCTCATCAGTAAAAGGCAGGTTTCCCAAAGATTGGCCAAATATGAAGGGTGCCCTGAATCTTTTAATTGGATCCAAGAGTTAAAAAAAAAGTTCTTGGGCCACACGTATGCCCATGTTTATATGCAGCCTTTCTACATCTTGCTAATCATAATCAAGTTGGACAGTGATGTTGATTGAATTCTAAAAATAAAACAAAAGACAATTAGTCCCTCGTTCTTCTGATAAACCTGGTAAGGCAGCCAGCAAACCTCACCCCCACCCAAGCCCCTGGTAACTCTGGGGACTGCTGGTGTTTATTACATAGGGGAAGCCTGGGTTCCCAGCCCATTATGACCTGGAACTACTCATTAAATACTGGGTTAAAGGAGTTCCTGTCTTGGCTCAGCAGTTAACAAATCCAACTAGGAACCATTAGGTTGCGGGTTCGATCCCTGGCCTTGCTCAGTGGGTTAAGGATCCCGCGTTCCTGTGGCTGTGGTGTAGGCCGGCGGCTACAGCTCTGATTGGACCCCTAGCCTGGGAACCTCCATATGCCGCGGGAGTGGCCCAAGAAATGGTAAAAAGACAAAAAAAAAAAAAAATACTGGGTTCAGGGGAGACTTGAGTGTTTGGAAAAGTAGCTGCACAGTGTGGTCAAAATATAATTTTCCTGAGCGAGAAAACCTGGACCTTTGTCAAGTTGCCACTTGTCAGTTTTTGACTGAAATTCTAAAAGCCTCAGTTTTCATGTCTGTAAAATAAGGTGAGAATCTGGCATGTCAGGTGAGGTTGGCAAGTTGATGATACCTTTCAACTCAGACACGCTGTGACAAATCATGGCACCGGTTATACCCAACAGACACCCAGGTATGGCTGTGCCAGGAAGAGGAGTAGCTGTGATGAGAATATTCCCAAGAGAACCAGCTCAGTCCCTGTGAGAGCGGGGCCTGAACTCAAAATCAGCCCCACAGACAAGCAATGGGGGGTGAAATGATTTATCCAGAACAACTGAGAAATGGCAGGCTGCGACACACATCCTTTCCTGAGGCAGCTCTCTTTAAGCCTAGGTCCACAATGTCTATTTTTATAAAGAAATCCCCCAAAAAGGTAAACATGATATACTTGTGAAAATGTCCAAATATCAGCAGGAAGTATAAAAATCAGACTGTAACATTCTGACAGCCTGCCGTCAGGCTAGACGGTGGAGTATTTTTGCATCGTGGGTGTGTTTTTTCAAGTCACTTACACGCTGGGATCGATGTCACAAGCAGACCTCAGGAATCAGCAGGCTCCAAATCCCTCAGAGCATAAGCCACCTGCACACAACAGTGCTTTAGTCAAAGTTTCTCATGTTCAGCTTGAAAGATTTGCACAACAACCCTCCAGTGCATATATTTTTTCCTTCCCGAATTGCATGCAGAATATAGGACCAGAAAATTGTTGTCTCCAGAACATACTCTTGAAGTGGCCCCCACACAGGAATTGCTAGGGAAGCGCAGCTCTTCATGGGGTCCTCAAATGGTTTTAAAATCATGACTGGGCCCAGCCAGGACATGGGGACATAGGCATTGAAACGCCACCTCCAGGGTCTTTGAGGCTAGAACTGGGAAGAAGCTAATAGCCCACACTGGTGACATGATAATGCAGAGGGAAATGTTCTCAACACAGATTGGCAGCTGTCACTTCCTGTAGCAGACCTCTATTATTGTCACATAAGAGTCAAACCCTGGAACGAGGCCGTACATATTGTGCTGTTTCTCTCCCTCAGTGTCTTTCTCACGCTTCCCTGAAGGTCAGCCCTCCGGTACTGCCACCCTCATTTCATTTTCCTCTGCGTGTGCCATGCGCATCTTGATGCTGACCTTCCCTTTTGGCTCCAGGGTCTGCTTCGTCACGGGCCAGCTCAAGGTGCCCCCTCTTCTCCCAGTTCTGTTCATAACAGACTCTGTCTCCACAGTGTTCACTGAATTCTCAGTACTCGAAGACTGTCGTTTGTTTCATGCAGACCAGATGCCTGCCACCCACCTAGGAGTTGTACATATAGCATCTTATTTGAGCCTCACAGGAACACTGAGAGTTGATTAAGCACTCTCCCCATTTTATAGATGAGGAAACCAAGGCTCAGGAGGACAAGTGACTTGCCAGAGGTGCCAGCATTCGTCTTTAGAACTGGTTCTGGACTTAGTTTGAACTTGGTTTGAACTTCACTGTGTGTAGGTTTCCTTCATATTGCTTCCTTGCAACTCAAGTTTCAGGAGACACATATATATTCATTTAGAACCCACACACACAGGTATATATTCAATGTTCCTAGTTAAATTTAAACCTAAAGGGAAGTTCCTGCTGTAGCACAGCAGGTTAAGGATCTGGCATTATCTTTGCAGCAGCACAGCTTCTATCCTCAGCCCGGCACAGAGAGTTAAGGATCCGGCATGTGCCACAGCTGTGGCTGGGTCACAGCTGTAGCTCAGATTCAGTCTCTAACCTGGGAATTTCCATATACCTCAAGTGCAGCCAAAAAGAAAAATTTTAAACCTAAAGGCAGGGTAGTATACTTTGTCTATGCATCTGACTAGCAAAATGCCAAGAAGTAGTTGTTCAGTGTTCAAATGTTTGACAAATATATTTGAGTTCTGACTATGTGTGAAGCCTGCGCCACATATGCTGGAGAAACAGCAGTAATAAGACAGACTAAGATTCCTGTCCTTCAGGACCATAAGACTTGAGAGTAAATGCATGTTACAGAGAAGGCTAGACAGGTTTCTATGGCAAAAGGCCACAAGCTTTCCTGTAAAGGGCCAGAGAGTTTCATCATCCTATGTCTTGGTTGCATCCATTCAACTCTGTTGTAGCATGAAAGCATAAACAAATGCGCCCAGATTGATCCAGTAAACTTTATACAAAGAATGGAACTCCATATACTTTCCATGCATTGCAAAATGTTATTCTTTTGGTGTTTATCCAGAACCATGTAACAATATAAAAACCATTCATGGACTTCCCAGTGTGGCACCATGGATTAAGAATCCAACTGCAGGAGTTCCCATCGTGGCGCAGTGGTTGACGAATCCGACTAGGAACCATGAGGTTGTGGGTTCGGTCCCTGCCCTTGCTCAGTGGGTTAACGATCCGGCCTTGCCGTGAGCTGTAGTGTAGGTTACGGACGCGGCTCGGATCCCGCGTTGCTGTGGCTCTGGCGTAGGCCGGTGGCTACAGCTCTGATTTGACCCCTAGCCTGGGAACCTCCATATGCCGTGGGAGCGGCCCAAAGAAATAGCAAAAAGACAAAAAAAAAAAAAAAAAAAAAAGAATCCAACTGCAGGAGTTACCGTCGTGGCTCAGCAGAAACAAATCTAACTAGTATCCATGAGGATGAAAGTTCTATCCCTGGCCTCTCTCAGTGGGTTAAGAATCCAGCATTGCCATAAGCTGTGGTGTGGGTCACAGACACAGCTCTGATCTGGTGTTGCTGTGCCTGTGGCATAGGCCAGGGGCTATAGTTCTGATTTGACTCCTAGCCTGGGAACTTTCATATGCTGTGAGTGTGGCCCTAAAAAGACCAAAAAAAATAATCTAACTGCAGCGGCTTGGGCCCATGTGGAGATGCGGGTTCTATCCTTGTCCCAGTGCAGTGGGTTAAAGGATCTGTCATTTCCACAGCTGCAGTGTAAATCACAGCTGTGGCTCAGAGTCAATTCCTGGCTTGGGAACTTCCATATGCTAGGATGCAGCCATTAAAACAAACAAACATTCTTAGCTCATGGGCCTTACAAAATAAGGAGGTTTGTCAAATCTGGTCCACAGTCAGCCCCTGACCAACGGGACAATATAACCATTGGGACCTAACTGAACTTTGCTTTTTATTTTATTTTTTTATTTTTTATTTTTTTAGGGCTGCACCAGTGGCATATGGAGGTTCCCAGGCTAGGGGTCCAGTCGGAACTGTAGCTGCCAGCCTACGCCAGAGCCACAGCAACTCAGGATCTGAGCCGTGTCTGAGACCTATGCCAGATCCTTAACCTACTGAGTGAGGCCAGGGATCGAACCTGCAACTTCATGGTTCCTTACTCGAATTTGTTTCTGCTTCGCCCGTCAGGAACTCCCCAGAACTTTGCTTTTTATCGACAATAATGATTGAGGGGCTTTATCTTCAGACAGTGTAATGTGGCCATTTTTGTTTTGTGTTTATTCTTCCCCAAATTGCTGGGCTTCTTATTTTGGTGTTTGATTTAGCATGTTGGGGGAAATGAGTAGCAATTGGTCAAAATTAACTGAAAGTTAGTAATTTGCTATATCGTGCTTCATATAATCTACTGTTGTTTCTTCCAAGATAGTTCCAAATAAATTAAGGACAGAAACATATTTAATTGCTCCCGCCAACCTCAAATCAGAGCAATTACTGCCACCCCAAATTCTCCCCCTTGGAAATAGTTTTATACATTATTCTGGAAGTAAACAGCACCCCCGGTGCTTGAATGCATCTTAATCCTTAAGTTGTGGAGGTTGGGATTTGACTTCCAGAGTTCCTATCTTGGCTCAGTGGAAATGAATCTGACTAGTATTCGTGAGGATGCAGGTTCAGTCCCTGGCCTTGCTCAGTGGGTCAGGGACCTGGTGTTGCCATGAGCTATGGTGTATGCCACAGACTCGGCTGTGACATTGTTGTGGGTCTGGTATAGGCCAGCGGGTACAGCTCCAATTCAACCCCTAGCCTAGGAACCTCTATATGCTGTGGGCACAACCCTAAAAAGCACCAAAAAAAAAAAAGCTGATTTCCATGCCTTTCCCAGTGATAACATGCTGCTTGCCTCCACTTTTATTTATTATTCTAAACCAAAGAGTAGCAATCCAGTGTTATTCCCAGTTCCAGATCTCCTTTGAATGTTGGTACTAGAAGCCCAATAGATAGGAATTATTTTAGTTAACCAGCTTCCATTTAAGGGGTCTTTTTGCATAACTTAACTAATAGTTATACACAGAGATAAAGAGCACCACATCCTTAAAATTGATCCGATTTCTAAATGTTAAAATATTGGTATGTGTTTATGGTTGGCAAAGAATGCTCCTGTGGTTTACCAGCTTCAAAATGGATGGAGGTAGTGTAAGCAAAACAGAGAAGTAGTGAGATGACAAAAAGATATCACAAGGAACCTTAGGCGAGGAAAAGGGCCAGTCTTCTGTGGGGCCCTAACTCGGACCCTGAAAGCCATTAGGACCCCAAGCAGGACTGTGTCTTTAGCTGTGCTCAGTCTCCTCCGAAGACCAACCCTCTCCAAGTTTCTCTACACACATGTAAATGGTGAGCAGAAGACAACAGCCATAGCCTGAAGGTCTACCTCCAGGTACTGGAAAACAGTCTCCACTGACCCACTGACTGCCACTTAGCCCCAAATGCATTTCTTAGGAGAGAGAATGTCATCCGACCTCCCCTGGTCACCTTACCTTGGCCCGTCATCTGTGCCAGCACGACAGGGTTAAGTAGCAGAATCTAGGAAACCAGAGGGATTCCTACTAAAGTTACTCTACATTTGGGTAACCCATCAGTTTCTAGAGTGTTTATTCAGGACTCACCTCATGACCTTTTATTAATTTTATTTTATTGAAGTATAGCTGATTTACAATATTATGTTAGTTTCTGGTGTATAGCGCAGTGATTCAGTTTGTGTGTGTGTGTGTGTGTGTGTGTGTGTGTTTATATTCTTTTCCATTATGGTTTCTCACAGGATATTGAATGCAGTCCCCTGTGCTATACGGGACCTTGTCTATCCATCCTACATATAATAGTTTGCATCTGCTAACCCACCCCCTCCCCCTTGACAACCACAAGTCTGTTCTCTGTGTTCATGACCTTTTTTTTTTTAGCTTCACTTTCAGAGTCACCAAAGTGTTTCCAACCAGGCAGATTTGCAAAAAGTCATTTACTTATTGAATAGCTCTCAGGAAAAGAGAGAAACATCATTTTGTTTGCACTTCCCACAAGTCGTAGTTGGTATCTTCAACAGAGAGAGCAAATACAAAATGTCGGGGAAATTGCTGTGTTAGAAGGGCTTACAGAAAAATGAAGCAAATTTACGTTAGAACTGCCCCCTCCTTCTCCCTCTCTCTCTCATAAACACAGGCCTACACACACAGTCTTTGTGTTTGCTTGCAATTTTCTATAAAAAACACTCACAGGTAATTTAGATTCCACTTACAGATTCTATCATAATCATTCCTTCAGAAGCTTACTGAAAGGTTTGCATTTTGAAACATAAAGGCATTTTTCATTAAAATCCTATAGGAAGTTGGGGACTTTAGGGAACCCACAGTCCTTTTTTTTTTAAGAATCAAATAAAATGCTTCCAAGTACACATAAATAAATTCTACCTAGTGGATAATAACACTAGTTGTCATTTATTTAGTGCCTTTGATGTGCTAGATGCAGCTATATGTGATTTCTAACTTTCAAAACTGTTGCACAAAGATCATTCTCTCCATTTTACAGATGAAGAGACTGAGGCTCAGTTTTGTGAGAGAATTCAAACCTAGGGGCCAATGGGCGTGCTTCTTCTCATGAGAAGAAAATCTAGAATTTTTTTAACAGAAAAGTTTATGCGATGACTATCTTCTCAGGATTTTTAAATTGTTAGATTTTAAAGAACAAAATCTGCCCTCAGATGACCACAGGTGCTAAGGAAGATGAGCAATCAGACGGACAGTACAAGGCCAGTTGGTTTCATCACTGCCATGGGAGACATCATGCTGGGTGCTCTGTGACTGCCCAGCAGGAGCACTTAACCCATCCTGAGGAGAGGGTCTCCATCAGCATCTTCTGGGCTTGACAAGGTAACCCTGGAAGGTCAGGCAGGACTTTTCAGATCCACAGAGTGACAAATGCAGAGATACAGCAGAAAGAATGAATCCAGACTCCTTTGAAACAAGAGTCCTCAAGCTGGAGTGTGCATCAGAATCATGTGGAAAGATGGTTAAAACACCCCTGCTGGGTGTCACCCCAGAGTTTCTGACTCAGCAGATCTGGGGGTGACTCAGTGGGGTCCAAGAACGGTGCATTTCCAACATCCCCAGTGCCATACTGCACCGACCCTCCCCCTCCCTTGAGAAGCACATTACACCTCACCAGCCTCTGTAGGCCGTTCCAACTGGGCTTTGCTTTCTAGGTTTTAGCACTTTGGTGTTTATAGCCACATATTACCTCCAAAACCAACTTTGTGTCATTTATATTTAATAAAGCATCCACAAATCTGTCAGGCTTTCTTTATTCAAGCTGAAAACTTCCCCAGCAAGGGAGCCATGAATCATCAAATTGAAAATCAGGCTCCCGCGGATAGAAACTGGTTGGTCCAGGCACAAGGCTGGCAGTGCCTGGTGAGCAGATGCAAGAGCAATGAAAGCAGGAGGGAGAACTGCCCCCTTCCTTCTCCAGCCCCCTCAGAGACGCATTCTCTGGTCAAAGTGTTGCAGGACCTACATACAGGGAGACAGGACACCGAGGCCTTTTTGCCAGAAAGCAGAGTTTATTCATGCAGACACTGGTTCAGCAGATTCATATCCAAAGGCTGAGCCCCAAAGGCAGTGGGGTGCTGTCTTATATACCCTCCGTTGTCTTTCTTTTACACTTTGGTCCCCTTGTCCCCCTTATAAGGTAGCATATACTCTGTAATTTCTGAGTGGACAGTTAGAGGTATGCTTGTGCCCATGGATTCAGGTTATGTTACATTGTTACAGAACTGCACAAGCGTGTTCTGAGGTTGCATGTTGCCTTCTCTTTGTTCTGGGAGGGCCCATCCCCCTCCCCACTACATTCCCCCCTTTTATGCTCTGATCTCTTTCTCAGGGTCCAAGAGCATCATCTTGGGCTGGGGTTTACATTCCTACAGCATCATCACATGTGTGGCTGTCTTCCTTTTAATCATGGCTTCAATAAGGCCAGAGACAGATCTTATAACTAGAGGAGCCAGACAAGGTAAGATCAGGCAGCCTCCCAAGATCATGAGAACGACACCTATGAGGGTTTTGAATCCCCCAAAGGTTGAAAAACATCCCTCCCAAATAGTTCTCCAGGGTTCCAGCACTTCCAAGTCTGTACGGAGACATGAGCTACTTTTCGGATGTTTGTGGCTATCTATGTTGGTTATGGATTGGCCATTTTGTCATCTATCCGGAGGCAGCAGTCGGTTTGATTAAATTTTCCACATATTCCTCCTTCTTCTAATATGTAATCTAAGGCTAGGCAGTTCTGGTAAATAGCTGCATGCATTTGCAGTAGTTGTTTTGCTGTGAGTTCCAGGGCTGTGGCTGTTTGGTTGGTAATAATTTCCAGTACTGCCTGTAACCTGATGATTTGATTGAGCATATATATAGGGGTTTGGTAGCCCCGATTCCCATCTTGTGTTCAAGTGGCTGGACCATATGTCTCAATCATTTCTGGTGTGGCTATTCATTTTCCCCCCCATCTCTCTTGTCCTCCTATCACAGGACTCCTTTTGGTTGTAGCCTTTAGAACTGATAAAGGAGAACCCCTAATTTTTTTCTCCCTACTGGTTAGGCAGGAGGAAAAATCCCGGTTGGATTATTCCAATGATGCAACTCCCTTTCCATCAAGCGGGGAGTTGTGTATATGCTCTTTCTCCACATATTCAAAACAGCCCATCAGGTGCCCTCAAGTGTTCAGGGTTGCTGAGTCAGGTTATCCCAGTGTTTACTAATTTCAGGTATGCTGTGGAATGGATTGGCCTCCTCCTCAGTATGTATAGTACAGTTGACTATGGATTGATAGGGAGAGGATTGGCACTGGAAGGTGTTAACCACGGAGGCCAGGGCCCAATGCCAAGTAGGAGCACCACTCGAAACTGGTAGAGTCTCAAGAAAACGTTCTTTTGCATGGAGTTTCTCCTACCCATTGTGTAAAATCGGGACCTGTTCTACTAATGCACTCTTTTCCAATCACCTCTGAGGCCAAGACCCAACTTTGGGGCCAGTTGTTTTTTCTCTCTGTTATGGAATGATTCCATTGAAGTAAATGGAGTGCATTTAGGCTGGTCCCCTTTCAAGGCTATTCTTCACACATAAGGACCCCTCCATAGACCCAACGGTTAGTGACATTGAACTCATGGGCAATACTTTTAGCTGGGTCACTGACATGGTTCTTACCTAGGGTGGGGAAGTCCCAGTCTGGACCCAGGTCCTTCCTAAGTTGGTCATAGACTGGGCTGGACCCCGACTGTAGAGACTTTGGGCCTGCCTGTTGTTTTATCCTTTGCATAGTTTTATCCTTTGCCCTGGCTAGCTGGGTCTGGGTGTGATCCTGAATTCCTCCTCCATCAGACATGCCCCAGTGCCCATTATCTGTCCAGTAGGCCCAAGTCCTGGTTCCCCTTCTCTTTTTTCCCTGGCAAGTGTGCCCCCTGGTTATTTTGTCTTTATCCATCCCATCCAATATCTTTTACCATTATATCTGCAAAGGGTGGGAGTGGTACATCGATAACAAGCAGCTGGTTGGTAGGCATGGGAGGTGAGGGACAATCTAACCTTTCCCCTGATACCAAGTTTTTTCCCTACACTTATCACAAGGGGTAGAATTTGAGTCTACAAGAGGGGCAAAAGGGGCCCAGACCAGAAGCAACCAATAACAAAAAAACATCCTTCCCCAGAAGATGAAGGAGAGCACAAGCAGGTACCTTTTGCCACATTTCCAATCAGCCAGAGCAGTCGTTGACCATCTTATGGCAAAGATTAGGACAATGACCACAATAACGGACAGGTACAAGGGGTAGCAGTGCATCACAATAAGGGGACCAAAATGAGGAATGGACACAGTCTATTTATCCTGTCTAGTGGCTGATTCCTCAAGCTTCTGCTGTGTGTATACTAGTCAGCCTCTGGAGTGACTAGAGCAGGGCTGTCATCCTCATGGGTATCTGGAGCTGCAGCTTGTTTTTTTTTGGATGGTCAGCTTGCATGGGTTGAGGGATCAGGGATGCAACTCCCAGTCTCATGATGCTGGTTTTACTCTGCTCTGGTGAATCCAAGGAGCCACTTCTGCCACCTTTACTGCAGTAGGAGTGGATAAAAAGACAGTAAGTGGGCCCCTCCAAAGAGGTCTTAATGGCTGGGCATTCCACTTTTACCCATATAGCGTCCCCTGGTTTGAAGGGGTGGGTGTCTATGATTAGTCTTACGGGTAATTGTTCCCTAACCCATTGATGGAGGGTGGCCAGGGTGGACCCTAGTGCCTGCATCTGCTGCCTCAGGGTGAGGTTCCCTAGTTCCTTTAAGTGCCCCCTTATACCCTTAATGGGGATGGGGGGGTGCCCACAGAGGATTTCGTAAGGAGAAAATCCAGTCAGTTTAGTAGGGCTCAACCTAATTTTTAGCAAGGCTACTGGCAAGATCTGGTCCCAATGCAGGTGTGTCTCCTGGCACAGTTTGCTTAATTGCAGTTTCAGACTCCAATTCATCCACTCTACCTTACCAGAGCTCTGGGGCTGATAGGCTGTGTGTAACTTCCAGGTGATTTTTGTCACCACTTGTACTCTTTGGCCACAAATGCTGGTGCATTAAATCTGGTGGACTGGAGAATATTTCATCCATGACTTTAATATAATCATGATCTGACTGAACGGGCCTGACAGGCAGTAGGGTTGCAGGGTTTAGAGTCCTCATTACCTCTAGGTGAATGTACAGGTTTTCACATAACATTCCCTGATATTTGACCATCCAGGTGTTAGTCAGCCAGTATTGTCCCTTATATTCCATTAATGTCAGCACCGAATGTGGCACTCGGACTGTTAGTTTTTGTCCCACAGTTAATTTATCAGCTTCTGACACTAAAAGAGCTGTGGCTACAAGTGCCCGCAGGCACGGTGGTCATCCTTGGGCAAACGAGTCAAGTTGCTTGGAAAGGTATGCCACTGGACGACGCCATGACCCCAGCATCTGAGTTAAGATCCCCACTGTGACATCAGTGCACTCATGCATGTACAAGAAGAAGGGCTTGGCCATGTCTGGGAGCCCTAGGCCAGGCGCATTGGTGAGGCCCGCTTAAGTTCTTCAAAAGCCTTTTGTTGCATTAGAACAGAGGTTCCCATTTTCCCCCCTTTGTGGCCTCATAAAGGGGTTTTGCCAAAATGGAGAAATTGGGTATCCAGATCCTGCAGAAACCTGTGGCCCTAAGAAATTCCAGAACCTGGCATCGGGTAGAGGGAACCAGGATTGAGCAGACAGCCTGCTTTCTCTCAGGGCGGAGTTGATGTTGTCCCTGGGATAGGTGAAAGCGAAGATATTCAAACTTTTTCTTGACAGATCTGGCTTTAGCCAATAGGTCCTATCCCATCAAAGTCACAAGACAGTCGGGGAGGTATAGAAATTCATGAATGACTTTATGTCCCCCCAAAGTGCATCATCTAGACAACAGGAAGGGTACCATGTTTGGTTGTCTGTGACCCCTACAGTGATGGCTTGCCTCTGCCAGAGTGGGCCCATAGGCTGAGTTACCACTGAGTGTTCTGCCCCAGTATCCACCATGAAGTCAGTGGGCTGGTCCCATACATTCATTCAGACCATGGGCTCCCGGGGGCCTGACAGAATGGAGCTCAGTCTGTCCTAGTTTTCCTCATAGTTTCTCATAATGGCCAGCCCTGCAAAACCGTTTTTGGGGACCCCACATGACTGTTGGGCCAGCTGATATTGGCCCCGGACCACCTGGCCTCTTCCCCTCTGCTTGGGACCCGATTGGGAATCATCTGACAATTGAGGGCACTCATTTTTCCAGTGGCCTTCCTGGTGACAGTAGGCATATTGGTTTCATCCCAGTTTTGGCCCTGGATGAGATGGTCCTCCTTGTTGCCCCCCCTTTTTGGCTCTGGCCTCAGCCTCGACCCTGTGGGGTACCTTCCGTTTGCTTCACCAAGGTAGCTGCCAGTAGGCTCGCCCTTTTTGCATTTGTTTGTTTTCAGCCTTTAGTGTTGCCTGGTCATGGTTGACAAACACTTTGGTTGTTATCCCCCGCAACTAACTAGCATTTATGCCTGTAAAGCCCTCTAACTTCTGGAGCTTGTGTCGGATGTCCCCTTGTGCCTGGCTCATGAGGCCTACATTGACCATCCACTGGTTTTCAGTTAATTCTGGGTCAAAGGGAGTATAGAGGGGGAATGCCTCACATAGCCTTTCATAAAATTGGCTTGGGCTTTCTTCAAGTCCCTGGAGCACCTCTAAGGTTTTGCTCATGTTTGTAGCCTTTCTCCTCTTTTTTTTTTCTTGGGGAATTGGCTCTGGGCATAAGCCTGTGCATTTATTGTCTCTGCCAGGGCATGTTTTTCTAGCCATTTTAAAACTGCCTGAGTAATTCAGTGCTGTTCTGTAGTGTTGAATAGAGTCAGAAGAAACTGACGGCAATCAGTCCAGGTGGGCTTGTGGGTCTGAATGATGGACTGCATTAGATCAATCATAGCCTGAGGCTTCTCTGTGTAGGAGGGGGCTATGATATTTCCAATTTAGGAGATCAGTAGTGGTGAAAGGTTTATATAAAAAAATACACTGAAAAAAAAAATACGCTGGCATCCTTGAATCTGACCTTGATCAAAACAGACAGACCCTCTGGTTTTCCTCAGTGGCATTTGTAGGGCCCCCTTGTACCGTAGCAGAGAGGGGCTGTCCCTGCTGGCCTGGCTTTTTGGTTGCCTTCTGACAGGAGTATACAGGGTTAACACTGGAGGCTGGGGAGAGGCAGCTACTGATAACGTTATGGGTGAGTCAGGGAAGGGGCTGCTCTCCAGGGAGGCAGCCGCCTCCAGTATGGCCTTGGCTGCTGGAAGTGCGGGTGGCAGCAGAGGGTACAATGGTGCAAAAGGTGGGAGAATTTTCTCTGGTTCCTCAGATAAAAATGGCTTTTCAAGTTCCAGTCAGCACATTGAGGGGGCTCTTATCTGAGCCATCATGATTTTACAGTTTTCTTCCAGACAGGCTTTTAGCCAAGGTGGCCGAGAAAGGACCATGTCTTTCCAACAGTCAATGTAAGAGAATTGGTCCGGGTGCCCTGGGTCACCCGTGATGACTCTAAACACCTTGCTAACTAGTACCTTATCTAGCGACCCTTTGGAAGGCCAGCCCACCCTGAGTGAAAGCCAATCTATCTCACAGAATGTTTGGAGTTTTCTGGGAGTCAGCTTAATACTGTAATCTCCAGAATATCTCCCTGAATTTTTTTTTTAATCATAGACTTAGGGGGTATTAGTTTACTCTGTTTTCCACCCATTTCCTCCCCCTAAAAGATGATAGTCGCATACAAGAAGAGAAAGGAAAACAGTGAACAATCACTTCATCCATCTCTGGCCATTCTCCTGGTGGAGATGTTTCAGGCGCCTCTTGGCATTGGTTGGATTGTATAAACCCCAGTGTCAGGACCCCTCCAAAGAGGGCCACCATAAGCCGTATGAGGATCACCGTGGAACCACAGATCGGGACTCAACACTCGCTTTGGCCCATCTGGTCAAGTGGGAACTCTCCCGTCATCCAACTCATTCACTTGCATTCATACAGTGTCTCCAACCCACCGTCCAGTGCCTTAGAGATGTGGTTTCATCTCCTGTCTCCTCTACGAGAACTACTGTGAGACTACTAGGGCAACTCTGGGAGGTGATCAGACTCCCCTTCTGCCTCTTAGGAGCAGGCCACCAAATTGAACCCGGGTTCTTACCAGTCTGATGGGTGGTGCTCCCTTGGCTGGTTCCTGGGCCTCAGTGGATTCTGTTGCGCTCCTGGGGTCCTCATCCCAGCACGCTGGGAGGGCTAGTCCCCTATGCATTAATTGGTCCACTGGCGTCAGGGCAGGCCACTTCTCCCTGCGTCCCAGGGGTTGCACCCCAGTGACAAAGGAGGTGAAATCACCATCTCCAAATCCCAGATCAGCCCCCAAGTGTTGCAGGGAGACAGGACACTGAGGCCTTTTTGCCAGAAAGCAGCGTTTATTCATGCTGGCACTGGCTCAGTGGATTCATATGTAAAGGCTGAGTCCTGAATGTTGGGGGGGCGCTGTCTTATATACCCTCCATTATTTGTTTCTTTTACACTTTGGTCTCCTTGTCCCCCTTATAAGGTAACATACATTCTGTAATTTCTGAATGGACAGTTAGAGATACACTTGTGTCCATGGATTCAGGTTATGTTACATTGTTACAGAACTGCGCATGCCTGTACAGGTGCTGATGCTACATGTTGCCTTCCCTTTGTTCTGGGAGGGCCCTTCCCCCTCCCCACTACAAAAGCACAGCCAATCACACAGCTTCCTGTCTGGTCCCTCTACATCACTGAAAATCTCCTCCTCCCTAGTCCTGGCAACTTCACTAGACACTCTTTGATTACATCTGTTTCTGATAGCCATGGAAATGCAATGGAGTGGAGTTCCCACTGTGGCTTAGCAGGTTAAGGACCTGATGTAGTATCCATGAGGACATGGGTTGAATTCCTGGCCTTGCTCCGTGGGTTAAGGATCCGGCATTGCCACAAGTTGTGGCATAGGTCATAGTTGCGGCTCAGATCCGACATTTCCATGGCTGTGGTGTAGACGGAAGCTACAGTGCCGATTCCACTCCAGCCCAGGAACTGCCATATGCCACAGATGTGGCTGTAAAAAAAGAAGAAAGAAATACAATAGAGAGTTTCAAACATCTGTTCATGCTTTAATTTGCATGGTATTCCCCTGAGTTCAGAAGAAGAAACAGCAGCCAATCCATTTTTCAGCTGAGGAAGGAGAGGATAAGAAATTTAGTAAAGGCAGCAGGCAAGTGCCCAGGAAAAGAACCCTGAACCAGAAGATTGCTAAAGCTGCCACCAAATGGCCTACCGGGGCGGGGGGGGCGGTGAAACGGAAAAAAAATGAAAGAAATTGGGAAAGAATAAAACAAAAGTACAGTTGCTCAGTGCTTCATCCACAAATATACCTGAGTTCTCACGGTGCCCACAATCACATTTTCTCCAAAGCTTCCTATATCCTAAAATCAAACAGAAAAATCCACATCTCCAGATTTTACCTTAATTTTCCCAGGGTTCTTTCCTAAGCCACTGAGTTGGAACTCACACTCAGCCATCTGTTTCCTATGCCCTTTGAATAACTATTTAAAGTAAGTTGTTTGAGCTCCTGTTTTTTTATGGTTCTTTTCCCTGCAAGGCAGAAGGTCCATCTCTCCATGGACCATTAGTGAAGTCAGAAGCACTGAGGAATTTAGAAACACCAAGTTCTACAAAGTTACAGCTGGAGAACAACTCCTTCCCACCACTGTCCTCATTTCACCCAAGAGAAAAGGAAAGCCTGCAGGGAAAAAGTACTTGCCCCAAATCATTTGCTCATTAGTGCGGACCTGCTCCAAATGCTAGATTGTTAGTTGTCTGTTTGGCTTGTTTTTATGCATTAAGAGATTTTGAATTAAGAGGCTTCCTGGCAATACTAGTAAAAGATAACTGTAATATGCAACATGCATTGGGTCCTTACTGTGTGCAGATACTGTTCAACCTATGTAGAGTAATTCATTTTGGGGTTTGGGGGGGGGGGGTGGCTGCACCCATGGCAGGGATGGAACCTGTGGCACAGCATCAACCCAAGCCGATGCAGTGACAATGCCAGATCCTTAACCCACTGTGCCACAAGGGAGTTCCTAAAGTAATTCATTTAATCCAGTACCATCCTAGGAGGAAGATGCTATTATTATCTCCACTTGACCATTTCGGAAACTGAGGTTCAGAGTGATACAGTAACTTGCCTAAAACCTTTCACATATCTAGTCTTTCACATATTCATGCATATTTAGGAAAAACTGAGAGTAGCTCAGACTGGCATGTAAGCAATAAGAAGGCAAATTTGAAGGAAAATTCAATCTATGCTAAATTTACACTGGAATATACATAATATACATATTTTTATACAAGGAGGCCATGTGGCCTAGTGTTTTGTCACAGGCTAGAAAGCAGGGTCCCTTGCAGCCCTTTGTGAGGGTGAACTGGCTGCACCCACATAGAAGTGTCTGATAAACCAAAATTTACCAATGGGAGGATTTCTATTCCCAGGTATTCTGCATCTTTGAGGCTGCTTTTTGCAATGGAAAGGATTCTCTTCGAGATCATTTGAAGAGGAGTTCCCCTTGTGGCTCAGTGGTAACAAACCTGACTAGTATCCATGAGGATGCAGGTTTGATCCCTGGCCTTGTTCAGTGGGTTAAGGATCCAGTGTTGCTATGAGCTCTGGCTTAGGTGGCAGATGCAGCCCAGATCCCACATTGCTGTGGCTGTGGCATAGGCTGGCAGCTGCAGCTCCAGTTTGACCCCAGCCTGGGGTCGTCCACATGCTGAAAGTGTAGGCCTTAAAAAAAAAAAAAAGTATTTGAAGATCATGTTGTTGTAGTAGCTTAGGAAACACATATCTGTGTATTCCCTCCACATGGGATATTTTCTTTGTGGCTCAGGAGAACTTCCTGCCTGTGTCCACCCCCTGCAGTCTAGGTTCTATTGAAACTTAAAAAAATGACAAGATTTAACCAGTTACTCAATAGAGTAAGTCCGCACCCCCTTCTCTGACTCATCTTTGCAAAATACAAAACAACTTTTATCAGTAAGCAACATCTCTCGGCTGTAATGTTCCTTTGTTGCAGAAACCATGGCAGCGGAAAGAGACAAGCAGCACTCGGAGATGTGGAATAGCCAGGTTTATTCAGCACTGGTGAGGGCTCAGAGGAGTCACCTCCAGAGTCTGAGCACCAGGTCTTTGTTCTGGATAGCTTTCATGCAATACAGATCGCCCAGTCTTGTTTTTCCCGCGCAAGCAGCCCAGCCCTCCCCCTTCCCAGAGCAGTGTTCCTGCCTTAGAAGCTGAGTAAACAAGATTACAAAAAATGAAACTGATAAGCAATGCTTGGAGCACTGCTAGCAGAGCTGCTAGCAAGGACATAAGGCATGTAGTTGCTAAAGATTACAAGAAGGGTGGTATGGGGCCCAGTGAAGCTGCTGTCAGGCAAGTAGCTCCCTCCTCAGGGGTGGGGGGGTGAGGGGGTGGGCTTATTTAGTTAAAACTCTTACTTCACCTCCACTCCCTTTTTGCATGGCTCCTTTTTTTATGCTTCAGTTCTCAGGTTAAATGTTACCCTATTACAGAGATGACCCCGCCCCACATTTTCTAAAATTGGACACCTAATTTACACACACCATTTAATTCCACCTCAGAGCTTTATTTCTTTGCAGCACCACAATTGTGTCCATTTATTTCTTTGAAGGATTCTCTGTTCTACTAGAATGTAAACTTTCATTTGTCTTGTTCAACATAAAAGCTAGCACAGAATCTGGAACTTTTATGCATTTAGCAAACATGACCTATTCCATATGCCCTCAGCATTTGAAATGCTTAATTAGTTTATTTAATCCCCTATACAACCCCACCCTCAGGCACTCATTCCTTGTTTTATAGGTGAGGAAACAGAAGCAAGGAGAGATTAAGTAACTTGCCTGAAGGCACAAAACGGATATAAGAGTTTGAACCCACACTAACTCTGGGTTTGTGTTCAACCATTACTTCTAACCAATTTGTACATTTTCAGTTCTTATTTGTTGAACACGTGAATGTGTTACCAAATGCAAGTCCACCTGCCAGATTCACAGTGAGATCAAACAAACTGAAATGTCAGAGTATGGAGCAGAGAAAGGTTTGTTGCAGAGCCGTGCAAGGAAATGGGTGGCTCATGCCTCCAAAACCCTGAACTCCTTGAAGAATTTCAGGAAGGCATTTTTATTTTTGTTTATTTATTTATTTATTTGGCCACAGCATGCAGCAGTGATCTGTGATCTCAGTTCCCAGACCAGGGGTTGAATCTGAGCTACAGCAGTGAAAATGCCAAGTCCTAATAACCACTAGGTCACCAGGGAACTCCCCAGCAAGGCATTTGTAAAGGCAAGGTGAGGGAGTGGCATGGTTAGCTGTTGCAAATTTCTTGGTCAAAATCCTTTGTTAATGCAACTGTCCACTAGGTCAGGTCACAATGTTCCTCAAACCTCCATCCAGTAAGACAAATGTTATTCTCTGTTTTGTAACTTTATTTTTCTATATGAATGGACTCAAAGTTCAGAGCCCTGAGAATAGGCTCTCCAGTATATATAGGCAACATTCTTTTACAAAAGGTGCAGAGCTAGCATGACTAAGCACTGTCAACAAAGCACAGATGTTAAAGTAAAAGGAACAGATCTAATATGGAGTCAGATTTGTTCTTTGCTGTTACAAACATATGAATAAATGAAATTGAAATGTAAGTAGAGCAGCTGAGGATGAAATGTCCCCTAACTTACTGTCTGCTTTTCTGCCACTTCACTTCCTACACATATATAGATTTATCCACACCTCTAATCTTTGGGTCTTTTTTTAAAGTATTATTGAAAATGCTTCTCTTCTCTTAGAATTTTTCTAATCCAAATAAAAAACACACTGATGAAGCTAGCATTCCAAAGGAAATATATTCATCATATAAAAAGAGAACTCCATTAGCAAACACAAACATCAGCCTTTGTTTGATAAAAGTTCCATTCTCAAGAGAACTAAACTTGCCTGCTTTGTGTTATGCTAACTTTAGCCCCTCAAAGATACATCCATATCCTAACCTCCCCCAGATTATGAATGTTACCTTATTTGGGAAAAGAGTCTTTACAGATGTAATTAAGGTAAGAGCTTGGAAATCTCATTGTGGCTCAGCAGTAACCCGATTAGTATCCTTGAGGATAAGGATGGGGGTTCAAACCCTGGCCCCACTAAGTGGGTTAAGGATCCTATATTTCTGTGAGATGCAGTGTAGGTTGCAGACAGGGCTTGGATCCAGCATTGCTGTGGTTGTGATGTAGGCCAGCAGCTATAGCTCCGATTTGACCCCTAGCCTAGGAACTTCCGTATGCCAGAAGTGCAGCCCTAAAAAGACAAAAAAAAAAAAAGGGTTTAAAATGAGAGGGTCATCCTGGATTATCTATGTGGGCCCTAAATCCAATGACAGGTGTCGTTACCAAAGACATCCAGAGGAGGAGGCAAAGTGACCACAGAGGCAGAGATTAGGTGCAGCCACAAACCGAGATATGCCTGGAGCCACTGCATGCTTGAAGAATCCTGGAAGGGATTCTCCTCCAGAGCCTCCGGAGGAAGTAACAGCCCTATAGCACCTTGAGTTTGGACTTTTAACCACTAGGACTGTGAGAGAATAAATGTCTGTTGTTTTAAACCACATAAATTGGGGTAATTTGTTATGGCAGCCACAGGAAACTAATACACTGATGTGTGAGGATTGTATTAAATGCTTCTTAGTTTCATTAATGAAGTGTTTTGAGGTGGATATGGTTCATCTCTTTTGTGTAAATGGATGATAAAGAATAAGAAAAATAGCTTACCACAGGCATCTTGAAATTCCTTTTTTCTTTTAGTAGCTCGAGCTTTACTGTGCCTGCAGATTAAATCTGGCAGTCCTGTGGTACTTCCTAGGGAGTGTTAAATATTACTCTTCCTAGGTAGTCACTCAGCAGATCTTTGTTGAAGGTCTGCCCTGGCACATCACTTTATTTGGCATTGCAGAGAGAGAGCAAAGCAGAGGCCTGTTTTTAACTTTCATGGTTCTGGTTGTTTCATTCTCTTCAGATGGACTATAATCCCCTGAGTTAAAAACACAGGCCTTGACGTTTGTTAAATATCCCTCAAAGCCTTTGGAGGCTGAATCTGTAGGAAAGGGGCAGAGTGAATTCTTGTTCAGTAGCTGGTCGAAAACAAGTAGAGTATGATTAGCTCCAACAGCAGATGTCTTGCAGAGAGAGGACATGAATTAGGCCACTGTGATTCCCTCTCACTGTCAAGGAGCTTACAATCTAACTGCCTGTTTAGAATCTGATAACAAGAATTGGGGTTGGGGAAATGACCAGGAGGAATGCCTGAAGAGAGATTTTAGAGATCACTGGAGAAATTGCAATAGGCAGGTGCCTTAGAAGAAATGAAAAATAATTGCTATCCCTGAAATTCTCCCATACTACACAGTATGTAGGGTGTCTTGATTCTGTAAAGAATATGCATGCCAATTCATCAAGGTCAAGAGTTCTCCACCTTTAACATGCATTAGAAGTATCCAGAAGACTTGTTAGAACACAGATTGTGAGGCCCCACCTCCAGAATTTCTGATATAGGGGGTCTGGGATGGGGCAAAAAAATTTGCATGTGTAACAAGTAACCTGTTGAGGAGTTCCTGTTGTGGCTCAGTGATTAACACACCCGACTAGCATCCATGAGGACTCAGGTTTGATCCCTGGCCTAGCTCAGTGGGTTAAGGATCTGGCGTTGCCATGAGCTGTGGTGTAGATCTCAGACGCTGCTCAGATCCCGCATTGCTATAGCTCTGGCGTAGGCCGGCGGCTACAACTCTGATTGGGCCCCTAGCCTGGGAACCTCCATATGCCATCGGTGCGGCCCTAATAGACAAAAACAAACAAACAAACAAACAAGTAACCAGTTGATGCTGATGCTACTGGTCCAGGGACCACACTCTGAGAACCACTGGTTGCAGAAATTCCTGAGTGAAGTACATCCTCACCTAATTAAATTGGTTTGCTTTTTGGCAGTTATTTGCAATTATTCCTTGCACCCTGAAAGAAATATCACTACCTTGTTTTTATGCTAAAGCCCTCAGTATATTTTTAGCAGCAGATAAGCTTATTTGGTGACAACTTGGGACCAAACAATGACCTTCTGCAATGAGGACTCTAGCAAGCATGCTATGCTTTAATCAAGTAGAGGGCACACCTACTTCATGCTTCCTACATCCATACAGTAACTAAGCTATCAATCCTCTGCAAATCTGACACTTGCAGTGGTTTTTCCCTTAAAGGTCCCATCAGGAACCTTTAGCTCCCTAGCAGGCCATTCTAATACCATGGAAGGTGACTCTCTCAGCTAAATAGCTAACTGATCCAAGTACATTGAGTTAAAACTGAACCTACATCTTATTCCTTCTCTGATCTGTCCAATGAAAATTAACCTCTCTCTGGTTCCTCACTATATAATTTGAAGGGAAGGCTAATTAAAATGTTCCTGAAGCTGTTTCTAAATGACACTGTAACTATTTCTAAGTAATCCACAGAATTCTGTTAGGATATTTAGTATCAGATAAGCTGCTCATCTAATTTCTCATTAAGCATGCTTTGTTATTTCAAGCCAGAGTTAGTCATGTGACAATGACAAGTTTAAGAAAGCAAGGTAGATAAGAATGGTTCCTGATGCTTGTTGAGGCAGAGGTTAAGCCTTGAATTGAATCTTCTCACATACCCAAACTTGGGTGAAAGGAGAGACAAAAGTCTTGGGTTGCATTGTAGGCAGCACAAAACTGATCTTGAGCCATAGGTGGCCAGCAGAGGAGTTGTCCCTCACAGGAAGGGAGATGTGCTAAACACCAATGATATTACTTTTGGGTATGTGCACTGAGGGTTTCCAAGCCTGATGGATATATATTCTAATTTAAAATACCACAGGGAAGAAAAAAATAGATGTTCCCATGGAAACATTTTCCCAGAGCCAGCTCTTCTGACTCATTATCATATTTTATTTAAATATTTCCTAGAATCAGTTTAAACTTAATCTTTCAATGGCCATGATACCATAACATCTGGTCAAATTGCATAATTGTGGGCAGTTTTTGATAAATTGCATAATTGTGGGCAGTTTTTGATTTCCATATGTCTGCTTACAATAATTGCAAATCAAATATCACATGAAAATTTCATTAGCATTCATTTCCAGATATATAATTAAAAATTTTAAGTTGGCTGAACCTCACATTCCTTCGGGAACCACAGTAGACACCTTTTTGCAGCTGGATATAGTACCATTTGTCACAGGTATGCTATTGTATTTCAAGTGAGCTCCAATAAGCTTTACTGGGCCTTTATGCATGACACTGCCAAATATATGGATAAAATGGTCTCATAAATTTGCTTTCACATATGACATTATCAAAGCGACCTCCTATTTATTATTATTATTGTTTTTTGTCTTTTTCTTTTTAGGGCCGCACCACGGCATATGGAGGTTCCCGGTTAGGGGTCCAATCGGAGTTCTAGCTGCCTGCCTACACCAAAGCCACAGCAACACCAGATCCAAGCTGTGTCTGCTACCTACACCACAGCTCACGGCAACACCGGATCCTTAACCCACTGAACGAGACCAGGGATCAAACCTGCAACCTCATAGTTCTTAGTCGGATTCATTTCTGCTGCGCCACAGCAGGAACTCCCTATTTATTATTCTTTATTATTCTCAGAAAAACTACATCCCCTAAATGTAATGTTTGCATGTCCCAATGTGTCCCTTATCCTCCTTAAAGACTTACTTATATAATTCACAGCGCCTTGCATTCCCTGTGCTCAGGAATGGGTCCCGTTACTTCTGGCTCTGCATTGACACCAGCTTGCCACCAGAGGAAATTCACTCTTCTTTTATACCTTACCTCCATCTTTTCTAATGTGATCGTTTGATGGTATATACTGGAAACTCATGGGTTCTCAGTTTTAAAAACTGATTGTACCGTCAGAAATCTAATTTTCTGTAGTACTTTGTACCTGGGCATGTTGAATTTCCTTCCTTACAGCATCAGGATTTCTAGACATTCTATTTGCATATGTTTGTTCAAATGTTTTTGAGGAGTCTTTCATTACCTCTAAATATATGGATACATATATCAAGTTACTTAGTTTTATGCAGCGATTTTAAAACTCTCAGTATCCCAGCATAATCAGATCATCCCCCTTTTTACTGGAATCAAGAGGAAATTTACTGTACTTAATAAAGCAAAAACTTCAGGAGTTCCCGTCATGGCACAGTGGTTAACGAATCCAACTAGGAACCATGAGGTTGTGGGTTCAATCCCTGCCCTTGCTCAGTGGGTTAATGATCCAGCATTGCCGTGAGCTGTGGTGTAGGTCGTAGATGTGGCTCGGATCCTGCGTTGCTGTGGCTCTGGAGTAGGCTGGCAGCTACAGCTCTGATTAGACCCCAGCCTGGGAACCTCCCATATGCTGTGGGAGTGGCCCAAGAAATGGCAAAAAGACCAAAAAAATAAAAAATAAAAAAAAATAAAGCAAAAACTTCAAGGGAGTTCCTATTATGGTTCGGCAGTTTAAGAACCCAACTAGTATCCGTGCGGATATGTGGGTTCCATCCCTGCCCTCGCTCAGTGGGTTAAGGATCTGGCATTGTCACAAGCTGTGGCGTAGGCCAGCAGCTGCAGCTCCAATTTGATCCCTAGCCTGGGAATTTCCATGTGCCACAGGTACAGCTCTAAAAAGGGGAAAGAAAGGGGAAAAAAACTTCAAATTCTTTCACTTACACAAATTCCCTAGGGGAGAGGTGAGTGATGGCATTTTATAGTCATGATTTTCTGTTCATTTTGTTAAAGGAGGGCAATAAATTTAGAGAACTCCAGTCTCTGCAAAGTCTGTATCTGCCCCTGGTTGGGATATACTGAAATACAAAGTTAATAAAAAGGCTTTTTTCTTTGATAGTTTGTTTTTAGAGTTGAAAGAGTTTCTTGTTTTTGAGGTTGTGGTGTTGGTCATTATTGCGTTTTCCTCTGAAGACAGATGCATTCTGACACCAACACTCATGTGTCATTAAGAATGGCGATGAGGGAGTTCCCGTCGTGGCGCAGTGGTTAACGAATCCGACTAGGAACCATGAGGTTGCGGGTTCAGTCCCTGCCCTTGCTCGGTGGGTTAACGATCCGGCGTTGCCGTGAGCTGTGGTGTAGGTTGCAGACGTGGTTCGGATCCCGAGTTGCTGTGGCTCTAGCGTAGGCCGGTGGCTACAGCTCCGATTCAACCCCTAGCCTGGGAACCTCCATATGCCTCGGGAGCGGCCCAAGAAATAGCAACAACAACAAAAGACAAAAAGACAAAAAAAAAAAAAAAAAAAGACCAAAAAAAAAGAATGGCGATGAAAAATAGACTGGATAAAACTATTCAGATGCATGTCAGTGCCTTCACAGAGAAGCCAAGCAGTGTGTTAATCAGCTTCCCCAAACAATTAATTTTCACCAATAACATCCTAATGTCCTAGGATCAGGGGAGGAATGCAGTGGTCTTAGCGGTACTTTCTGTAGCACATGACACCAGCCCAGAGGACTCACGTCACCTCAGTTGTTCCCGGGTCCAAATGAATACTGCTCCCTGCACAATAGGCCAGTAAATTGAGAGACAAATTATTGAGGCAAGGAATAAAATACCAACTTTATCCAGAAAGCCAGCAGACCGAGAAGATGGTCGACTAGTGTCCCAGAGAACCATCTTACCTGGGTTAGAATTCAGGCTTCTTTTATATTAAAAGGGGAGGGGTAGGTGGCTGGTTTTTGCAAACTTCTTGGTGCTAGAATCCTTTGTTCCTGGAGCTGTCCATGGAGGTCTGATCACAATGTTCCTATAAACCTCCAATAAGACAATTGTTATTTTCTGTTCTGCAACTTTTTATCTCTATATGAATGCACAAGTGTTATAGTTTTAAGTCAGAGCCTTGAGAATGATTTATCCTGCATATAGGCAACAGTCTTTTGCAAAAGGTGCAGAGCCAGCATGACTAAGCACTGGCAACAGAGCACAAAGGTTAGCGCCAAAGGAAACAATCCAATATGGAGTAACGTTTGTTCTCTCTTACAACTGTACGGACAGGCCCTGACTTAACCATAGTTCGACTTAGGGTTTTTCAACTTTAAGATGGTGTGGAAAGCAACACACATTAATAGAAACCATACTTCAAATTTTGAATTTTGATCTTTTCCCAGGCTAGTGACATGTGGTAAAATACTCCCCCGTGATGCTAACAATGGCAGCCTCAGCTCCCAGTCAACTAATACACTTGCAACCATTCTGTACACAGACACCATTTTGCTTTTCACTTTCAGTACAGCATTCAATAAGTAGCATGACACAGTCGACATTTTATTGTAAAATAGCCTTTGTGTTAGATAACTTTGCCCAACTGTAAGCTATGATGTTCGGTAGGTTAGTTGTATTAAATGCATGTTCAATTTAGGATATTTTCAATTTACAATGGGTTTATCAGGACTTAATCCCATCATAAGTCAAGGAAGGTCTGCACATCTCCATAAGTCAGTCAGGCTATACCAGTGATGAACAACAAAGTACCTTGCCATCTCCATGGCAGGTGGTGACCAGGAGCCAGCCCATTCACTTTATCAGGTGCTCATGGAGGTGGTGTTTCAACCTTCACTCCTGGGCTGAGATAGGCTGAGACTATGTCAACAATTTGATCAGTTCTAAATGACAGTCCTGCCAGAGGACAGCAAGCATAAGGGAGGTTAAGAATGAAAAAGACGGAGTTCCCGTCGTGGCGCAGTGGTTAACGAATCCGACTAGGAACCATGAGGTTGCGGGTTCAGTCCCTGCCCTTGCTCAGTGGGTTAACGATCTGGCGTGGCCGTGAGCTGTAGTGTAGGTTGCAGAAGTGGTTCGGATCCCGCGTTGCTGTGGCTCTGGCGTAGGCCGGTGGCTACAGCTCCGATTCGACCCCTAGCCTGGGAACCTTCATATGCCGCGGGAGCGGCCCAAGAAATAGCAAAAAGACAAAAAAAAAAAAAGAATGAAAAAGACAATCCAAGAGTATAACTTTGAATTCTGGAAGGGCCTCACTCTACTTAGTCTTTAATTCCCTTATGAACTCTTCCCAGGTTCATCTATCACAGAGAAAGAAGCAGCAAATTGTCAGTTCTTAACCTAGCAATGCATGAACACAACAGTAATCATGTGGTTAATGCCAGCTACAAGAGGACCCCACCATCGGGGGGGTTAAACACAGAGAGTGTGTTTCAGTGTCAGCTACACACAGCATTACAGCACTGGTACTTGTTCAATGGCCCTGGGCCAAGTTCTTAACCCCTCTGAGCCTCAGTGTCCTCAAATATAAGATATTAAGAATATCCACCTTATAGAGTTATTATAACAATTTACTCAAACAAATGTTTTTGAATATATGTAATTAAAATGATGTACATATGCCATATATCAAGTAGCACATTATCTATTGTTATATTTACTTCCATATTATATATATATATGCCATTTATGGGGGCCTATTATATATATGCTATATATGGATTAGCACATAGGAAACACTCAATGGATGGTGGGTATTACAGAATTGGTTGTATTATGGGCCGTGCGGTAGACCCTGAAATGCATCAGTTCAGCAGCGTGTACCACACTTTGCAACATGCAGTGCCGTCTCCAATATGAGTGTAATGTTCCATGTTGAATCACTTAGCTCATAAAGACTATAAAATCGTTTGAATCTAGGGTTTGGCAATTGCTCAAAGAATTCCTTCAGTGAATCATGGCCACTTCATTGTGGCATATGAATTCTAGGAAGCACTTGATGCATGTTATCAAAAGCAAGATTAACTAATAATAATACTTACTGCAGAGAGCAGCTTCATCACTCAGCCACTGAATTACAGGCTTTTCATGTATTATCCCAGGAAAGAAGAACACATGCCTCACCTTGGAAGGTAAAGTCATCTGCCCAGACGACTTAGGTATACACAGCATCAGTTTGCCAGGTGTATCTGGCTCCACATCACCCACTGGCTGGGTTGTATATGCATGTAAGTCCCATTCTTTGACCTCAGGGAGCTGAAGGCAAGTGATAAGACATGATACTTCTGAACTCATCAGGGTGAGGTCCTCTCATGTTAGGACCCCTGGGCAAGGCCCAGGCAGCCAGGGCTGTATCGTTCAGAGGAAGTACAGATTCCTTCTTAAAGGCATTCCAGGCACTAAACCACAACATTCAACCTGAAGTTATTTTTTTCTTTGCTTTTATTCATAAACCCCAGTATAATTTCTTCTCTTCTGCTTGAATAAATCTTTTCATTTTATTGATTTCACACTTTCAGGGTTTACTTTTTCATTCATATTCCCCTTTGTGTTTTAGCAAAAGGATTCTGTTTTGTTGAACTTGTTCAGCTTTCTTCCTTTGCCTCTTTGTTTTTCATCCCGTGGAGCCAGAATTAATAGTGATGTGAGCTTTAGTTTCCATTTGGGTTCAGGAAATTCAAAACAAGAGATCATTGTTTTCTGGTATTTAATTATACAGACTGTGCCAAAATATACATTTTATTATTATTTTATTTCAATTCTCACAGTTTCTGTTCTCATTGTTTCATTTTTCAGAAATAAGTGGTACTTTCAATAAAATGGTCTTTTTATTCTTGTATATCATATTTAAGGAATTTAATTTCTGGGTTTTTTTTTTTTTTTAAGCAAAAACTGCAAATGCCCTCGGATAGTGTTTTAAGAAAAGAGTAGTTTAAGCTCCTGAGCCATCTTATACTTCATCTTATGCTTTCATATTTATTCATTGGTTTGATTTTCTCTACAGCTTTGTGATATGGGCCAGGTAGTCAATGGCTAGCTCTTTTAGACACTGGTAAACTGAGGCCTGAGCCTTTCACTCTTTTCAAAAATTACAGTAGAGCTCGTGTTGAGAAGTGAGTGTGGATACCGGCCATTTTATTTGCGGGCGCATCTTAGGGATTTGTATTGGCTCAGCACTGATGCTGAGCTCTTCGATATTTCACATAAAAGAAAAAAAGTCTTCAATAAACATAGCGTCTCGTGCACTTTCCTGCCCTGAAAATTCTCTCTGAACCAACAGATGAATTCTCCACAGACCCTCTTTACGTTTGGGGGTTCTGTTTTAAAGCACTGTGACACAGATTATTTGCACTAAATGAGAAAGATGTCCATGATATATTGTTGAGATGGAAAAAAGCAAACTAGAGAATAGAGAATATACTATACATTGGTTGTTTGGGAGCAAAATTTGGGGTCAGATGCCTTGCTTCAAACCTTAACTCGGCCACCAAGGAGCTGTGTGACCTGGCTCAGTTACTTAACCTCTCTGCGCCTCCAGGTCCTCATCTGGACATTAAATAAAAGACTCTTAACTCACAGGATTGTTGTGCAAATGAAAACCAAAAGAATAGTGTCGGGCACATAGTGAGTGCTTTAAAAACACACATATGTAATTTTGCAAAAGAACACATTTGGGAAGGACATATCCGTTCATCTACAAATATTTACATACTAAGTAAACCATTACTGGTGGTTGCCTCTAGAGCATGGTGATGAGAGAGGCAGGGGCAAAAGAGCTGAATTTCTGCTTTAAACGCTTAGATATTGTTTGGCAATTCTGCTTGTTCATGACAGATCCGCTACTACTGGAACAGAGGTTAGGAACAGACTCTGGAGCCAGCACACCTGCATCTTACAATTGGCTGTGTGGACTCGGGGCAGCTCTTTTTATAACTGTACCAATTGGCTGTACCAATTTCTTCAGCTTCAAGTGGAAAGCCTCACAGTCCCCACCTCACATGAGGAGGAGGAGGATTAAATGAGCTAACACATGCCTATCACTTAGAATAGCACCTGGCTCCCTGCAGGACAGATGCTGTCACAGGAGCGGGAGTAGAAAGAAAACAGAGCAGAGCCTGCAACGCCTGAGGTCATCATGCTGTTTGTCCTCAGAGTCATAAAAATAAATTTAGAAAGCATGTCCCTGGAGTTCCCTGGTGGCTCAGCAGGTTAAGGTGTTGTCGCTGCTGTGGCATCGCTTCCATCCCTTGCCCAGGAATTTCCACCTACTGAGAGTACAGCCAAAAACCAAAAAAAGAAAGAAAGAGAGAGAGAGAGAAGAGGAGGGGAGGGAACGAAGGAAGGAAGTTAGTTTCTGGAAGGACAATAGAAATCAGAATAAAATTGCAAAGTTTATTTCTAAACTTTCCCAGACTTCCCACAGGGCTTTTTAGTTGTTGCTAAAGTATAGCTGATTTACAATATTGTGTTCATGTCCCATAATGCTTTTATTTATTTATTTTTACTTTTTTTTTATGGCCACACCCTTGGCATATGTAAGTTCCCAGCCTAGGGGTCCAATCAGAGCTACAGCTGCCAGCCACAGCCACAGCCACAGCCACAGCCACAGCAATGCAGGATCAGAGCTGTGTCTGTGACCTATACTACGACAGTGCATGGCAACGCCAGATCCTTAACTCACTGAGCGAAGCCACGGATTGAACCTGCATCCTCATGGATCCTAGTTGAATTCGTTTCCACTGAGCCATGATGGGAAATCCACCCACAATACTTTTAAATCCCTTAGCCAGATAGAAAATTTTTAGCTGAGTATCTAAAGCCATCTTGCTAGGGTTTTTGTTTTTGTTTCCCCAATGACTGGTGGGGTTTTACCACTTAGTAGCTGTCTTCTTCTCCCCATCCTCCAATCCAGTAGAATTCATTTTGATCTTAAGAGTTTTTTGCTTTCAAGTTGAGAGGAATCAGAATTACTGTGTCTTTTTCTTGCTTGATTTGCTTTGATAAGAAAAATGGAACATTGATTAATAAAACCATATGTATCAAATATCCATGCACTAAACATGTTAGCTACTGAGGAGCCACTTTATTTTAATCACAGTTAAGGGCTCTAAGAAAGACTTTGAAACTTAAAAAAAGAAAGGGGTGGGGGGAGAGGAAAGAAGGAAGGAAAGGAGGGAGGAAGGGGAAAAAGCAAGTCTTGATACTGTCCCTAGAGATTTACAATCTAATAGTAAACTGCAAATACATACACAAAGTAATATTTTAAATACTTAAAAACAAGGAAGGAATGGCACAGGTAGCTGCCATGCAGGCGGTCACATTGCCATGGCTGCCTTGCTGGCATATCCCAGGGACCCCAGTTCTGGGTATGAGAATGAAGGAGGAGAGAGGAGGTCTCCCACTTATCACATCTACTGAGTGAAGGCAGTTGTATCAGATGCTTTACCTGTTTTCTCACTGCGTTTGCTTAACCACCATACGGTATCACTCTTATTATTCCTCTTAATTCTCTAGTGTGGAGACTGAGGGTCTCAGAGCTTTCGTAACTCACCCAAGATGCCACAGCTGGTAAACAGCAAGCAGCTAGGGCCCAAACCCAGGCTATCCCCTGGCAGGAGCCCTCGTGCCTTCATGGTATGTGACAAGTGCTCAGGGTGTGAGGTCCAGGGTAATTCAGGGGCAGCGAAGAATGGTTACGAAATTTATGTATTGTGTGATGCTTGTTTTTCCAGAAAACTCTGTGTCTGGAAACCCGGACAAACCTTCAAAGAGAAGGTGTGGTTATCTGAGACCTCTCCTCTCTTTTTCTGAGATGGAAGAGACTGAAGCTGCCCATGGACAATGGGCAGGTTTTCAAAGGGGTGCTCCTCATTCCCACCCCACCTTCCTCCTGTCCTGAGAGAGAGATTCCACCAAACTCTTTCTTTCCTTGGGTCATTTCCAGCCAAACACCACCAGATCTGCGGTCACCTTGAAAACCTAGAATAGTTTCTCAGCCCTCCCTACAGCTGGAGCCCCCCGCCTGTTGCTCTGTTTCTGCCATCCTGCCTCTTCTCCCTTCTCCAGCTCTACCTCCTCCAGCCAGGACAGGTCATCAGTTCTCCTATCCAAAGTCGACCCATGTTCATCTCAGTGACACAGGAGTGGAGGCAGTAGTTCTGGGTCTACTCCGGGAAAGAAATTGTGGTAGATGTTGGAGTAGAAAGTTGACTAGCGGGATTTCCCGATGTAGCTCAGTGAGTTAAGACCCTGACTAGTATCCCTGAGGATGCCGGTTCAATCCCTGGCCTCACTCAGTGGGTTAAGGATCCGATGTTGCCAAGAGCTGTGGTGTAAGTCACAGACGAGGCTCGGATCCTGAGGTGCTGTGGCTGTGCTGTAGGCTGGCAGCTGCAGCTCCAATTCGACCCCTAGCCTGGGAACTTTCATAGGCCGTGGCTGCCACCCTAAAAAAAAATGTTGAGTAGCAGAACCTGGAACCTAAGGTATAGTGAGGGAGACAGAGTGAAATGCTATGTGATGGCACTGGCTCAGTGCAGGGTATGCAGGACCATAGAGAGGAAGGCTTTCCATTGGCTCTTCCCTCCCTTCAGAATGCTACGTTCTTCTTTTACTGCTTGGCAGCCTGGAGCTTTATTCCTTAAACTCACAAAAGTAGCCTCACCTTTCTCCGTCTATTGCAGTAATTTTGTTTAGTTGGTGGTTCCTGGACAGCGAGAACTCTGTTCCCAGAACATGGCCTACAGCAAGCACTCAGATCTACTAACTATCTGAAATAATGATTGAAGAGCTAAACAAATGAATGTGAGATTGGGGGAGGGGGGAGGGGGACAGTGTGATTTCCAGAGACATTAAATGTGAGCTGATTCTGGAAGAGACTTAGAACGTGCCAGGTAGGTAAGTGCCAGAACATTTTCCTGATTTTCCTGGCAAATGGAATGTTGCAGCATTTTCTGAATCTCCATTTTATCTCTATTTATTTCTCAACTTCAGCAAATTGGCCTCTTGGGCTGGCTAATTCTCTATTGCAGGGGCCTGTCCTGTGCATTATAGGACGTTTATCAGCACCTCAGGCCTCTACAGACTAGATGCCAGTAATACATTCTCCCCAGATTGTGACAAGAAATATTCCTAAATATTGCCAACTGGGGGCAAAGTCACCCTGGGTTTAGAATTTAATCCAACAAATGTTTCATACACAACAAATATTAGCTCTTGTTAGTCTTGAAAAATGCCAGTCTATAAAAATCAAACAATCAGAGTAAATTATTCAGGACTTCCCATTGTGTCTCCACGGAAATGAATCTGACTAGTATCCGTGAGGACATAGGTTCAATCCCTGGCCTCGCTCAGTGGGTTAAGGATCCAGTGTTGCCATAAGCTGTAATGTAGGTCACAGACTCAGCACGGATTTGGTGTTGCTGTGGCTGTGTTGCTGTTGCTGCGGCCCTAAAAAAAAATAATAAATAAATAAAAAAAAGGTATTCAATTAGGCTTACCATTTTTGAGAAACTGCCATGGACCTGTCAGGCTATACTGAGTGCTTTCTACACATTCTCTCCACTCCTCAAGTATGATAATCCTCATTTTATAGATGAGGAGGCAGGATCAGAGGAAGCAGACAATTTGCCCACGTGGCAGAATCGGTATGCTCTCTGACCCTAATGCGCCCCGGCCGAGCTTATTACATTGTTTTCTGTGTGCCTCCCACATTACTTCTACTTTCTTTGCACACAGACAGCCTTCTGTACACATGTGCATGGGGAGAGGTGGGTGCACATAGGCTGAAACTTAAAAGGAAGTCAGGTGTATGGATTCTGCCCAGATACAAAAATAAATACTCTGATAAATACAGACCTTGGAAAAAAACCATAACTAGTCTAATTGAAAGTAATCATAAGACATCAAAATCAAGCCAAAATAACTTTCTTCAACAGGTGTAAACAGGCATGTCAAGAAATATTTAGTCCAAGTGACAGTTTTCACTAGAAGATTTCCAATCAGAATTATTTCTACAATTTTATCAACTCTAATAGCATTACAAAGGCAGGGTCTTCAAAATAAATAACAATGAATTTGCAGAATGTTGACAACATCTGGAATGCACCTTAGGTCATAAAAGTTATCAATATATCTTCAACTGCAGGTTGGTGCACAGATTCCTGTGCGCAAAGTGGGCTTACAGCTATTTTAAAAGAACTGCTTCACCTCTGTGTTTCGCTTCTTATCATTTCTCTAGAAATTCTAAAAGCAAAGATTTTAGGCTCTGGAGTGCTGAGGCAGATGATCATTAGCCCCATTTAGGCTTTTGTTTTTCAGGTAAAACTATGTTATTTCAGTAGCAACTGTTCTGCCTAGGCAGTGCTGATGCATGTACTTTGCTAAGTATCCTTCATTTTTGTTGTCAAATTGAATAAAACCTATGAAAGAAGCCAACCAAAGGAGACAGCACGATGCATCAACTTTTTGAAAACAAGCCTTCTCCTTTTTAAATGGAATTCTATTCCAGTTTTAGCTGCTGGGATGTTCTGTTTGCACCAGGAGCAACTGCACCATATTAGGGCACATCTGTCCTCCCTGAAGCTTGAAATGAATAACACGAGCTAAGTTCAAAAAGTTTGATTCTGACTGTGCACGTCTGAAAAGGTTAGATTCCCTTTAAAGACATATTTGATTGCCAAGCGTGCGTTGACCCTGTTTGATGTCCCTCCACGGACTGCTTGACTGAACAAAGCCAAAGTCCCCGTCTCCAGCTTGGGGAAACAGGCGGCGCTTTGGCGCCTGCTGGAGAGGTTGTTCTCCGAGTCAGCTCTGCCACCTAGTGGTCGGTTGCGGCATTTCCTGTACCCGACCAAACTAGCTTAGGGAAAAGTCAATTTAGTTGCTGAATACGGTGCTGAATTATGACAGAACGCTTAGCAAAGAAGGCAGTCCAAGAGATACCTAAAACAAGCCCTTGCTACGTGATGTGTACTGGATTCCAAATATGGAAGGAGCACTAAATAATTAGCCTTAGAAAAAAACGTGGTTGTGAATTGCAAGATATTTTTGGTTCCCCCCACCTTCTTAACATGATGCTAATAATAAAGATAGGAGTTCCCGCTGTGGAACAACACAATTGGTGGCATCTCTGCTGCGCCAGAACACCTGTTCGATCCCTGGCTTGGCACAATGGGTTAAAGGATTCCTAGTTGTCCCAGCCTCAGCTTAGGTTGCAACTGTGGCTCAGATCTGATCCCTGAAAGGGGAATTCCACATGCTGCTGGGCGGCCAAAAAAGAAAAAAAATAGTAACAATAGTAAAGATAGAATTTATTTAGACTTCTATAAAAAGTAAGTTATACCTTCTCAATCAATTCAGGAGGTTTAAAAATTGAGAACCCCCATCCTTTTTTCAGAGCAGGATGCCAGAGTGACTTAGAGGAAATAAAGTGAGTTTGTCTCTCTGGAATTCATCATAAGAAATGGTTCAGATTTATATTAGCCTTTTAGGATTCTTTAAGCACTTTCGCATGTGTTTTCATATTTTTTAATTTTTATTTCATTTTTTAATTTTTAAAAAGTTATCTATATATTTTACAGGCTTGTAATCCCAGGAAATTTTTATTCCATAACTAGGAAGAAGGGAGTAAATTTCTTATGACTGTCCCTCACTTTCCCCTACACTTATCACTGTCAAATTGTCTTTTCATATTTTCTCTTTGACTTTCTCATTGTAAATATTAGTAAAAGATGTCAAACTATCCACTGCAGTGGTTTGCAAACATTGTTGAACGTGACCCACCATACAAAATACATCATGACTATATACTGAATGTGTGTGTCTGCATGTGTGTGCACTAAACAGAACTTCTTTGAAACAATACTTTTTTTCTTTCTTCTTGACTGCCCCACAGCATATGGAGCTCCCAGGCCATGGGTGGATTAGATCCAAGCCACAGTTGTGACTTCCTGTGTCAATACTAGATCCAGGCCAGGGATCGAACTTTCATCCCAGCGCTCCAGAGACACTGCCAAGCCCATTGTGCCACAGCAGGAGCTCCAGTGAAATAGTACTTATTGTCATTATATGGTTCATGCACTGATGTTTTCTAGTCAATTCTCTATCTTTTCTTTTCTTTTCTTTTTCATTCTCATGCTGGCCTACTAGTTGGCTCTTGACTTTTTGAAAATCTAGGTAAATCAATTGCATTTGTGCTCTTAGTTATAATGCAGTAAAAATGGTCTGGAAAAGTATGCACTCAGAGATGAAATCATGAACCATTCTATATGTACACAGTAGTATCTAACCCACCTGGAAGGATCAGCCCTCCCCCCAGAATCTGGGAGGGCTCTTAGCCACTCCTCTCGCCCACAGGCAAGAGGAGGTTTTGCACTCCTTGCCTGAGGTCTGGGGCCTGGACCACTTGAGTAGCAATGCGCTGAATGTCCCAGGGGCCCACAGCCCCCACCTCCCACCCAAAGTGCAGGAACCTGCCATAGACCCTAGAGCGATCCAGAGCCCACTCCACCCCTCCACCTGCACCCCTTCTGCTCCTACCTAACGACCCTGTTTGCCCTTGTGCAGGTGGCTGTCCTGGAACTCTTGCCTGGAACCACTTACAAAGTGTTAAGGTCAGCAGGCTTGCAGGCATCTTTGTTCCTACCACCCATTGCTTCCTGAGCATTAAAAAGCAAAGTTTCCTTTAGCTCTCTTCTCCGACATGTCAATTCAATGAACATCAACAGTGACCTCCCTAGACTCAAAATATACAGACTCTAGCACATAGGCTATTGAGTCAGGATGAGGAAAAGCATGAGGAGCATAGAAGTGATACACTCTTTTCAGAAAAAGTACCTTAAACAGAAGACTTTCAGTCCAGTTTATCCTGGTTTCATTGGTTCGAAAGAACCCATGATTCTTCTTTTTTTTGGTTTGCATCCATGACAAATGTAAGTTCCTGGGCCAGGAATCAAATCTGAGCCCCCACAGGAACAACAACAGGTCTTTAACCCCCTTGCCATAGTGGGAACTCCACTCCTGATTCTTAGGAAGTCATCTATTCCTTATAAAACAATAGTTGCATATGAAGAAGACCTGAAGGGACTGTCATGTCTAATAAGGACTGTTAGATATTTTGGAGTCCTTTTGACCTTACGACTTTTTGATCATATCATGCTCTGTAAAAACAGGACATCCATTATCAAGCCTCCAGAGCCCTCCTCGTCATGAGATGAATTTGGTTCAAGTTATGGAAAATGCTTTAGGTCCAAGGACCTGCATGAAGGTCGGTGGGGGAGGGACTTTGGTTCCTGGCTACACAGGGACCACCCTCACTAGATCAAGCCGGTACAGCCTTGCTGTGAATAGACCAGGGAGCACCAGAAACATCCCTCACTTGGTCTGCAGAGAGAAGGCACAGTACAGCAGTGGGGAGAGGACCCCATGACCAGCTGGAGAACGGGAGTGATTGTGTGTCAGGTCACATAGTAGGCAAACACATAGAATGCCTGTATAATCCAACCCATCAGTATTCGGATGAACAGGGATATGGAATTTTATTTTTACCTAACAACATACATCCGCATTTCAGGCCCCATTCTGCGTGACAAGTGACCACACCCTCAGCACCTTTCCACACCACTCATCCATGACCTCGCTGCCCTGGAGGGCACCTGGGTTCCCTGCTCAGGGTCTCACAAAGCTGAAGTCAAGGTGGCAGCCCAGCTGAGTTCTCCTCTGGAGGCGAGACTCTCTGAAGAGTCACTTTCAAGTGCATTTAGGTTGTCTGAGCTTTACTGTAGTCACGTGGTGGGCACTTGATGGGAAAGTCGTGTGGCACATATCCTGGAGTTTTGCTTCACCAACGTTATCCAGCTCTTTTCCCTGTGACCTCATTGAGAACCAGTGTTGGGGGAGGGTGCGATGCCAAGCCTTTCCTGATGATATCACCAGTTTCTTCCCTTTTTAACGCTCTTCCCCACATCCCTCTGGTCTTTTTGTTTGTTTGTTTGTTTTTGGAGAACTTGTTTTTTTCTCATTTGGAACATTACAGATTAGGCCAACGTCTTTATCCTTCACCTCTTCCCCAAGACATCAGCACTAATGTACAACCTACATGCATCTTTCTATCCTTTCATGATCATTTAAAATCTATAAGTAGTTATATAAGATAGATACTATTTTTATATATGTCTGATTTTATCTAAATCATATCATGTGTATTCATCACCCCACAGCTTATTTTTCTCAATCAGCAAGGTGTGTGTGTGTGTGTGTGTGTGTGTGTGTGTGTGTGAGTGTGTGTACACATACATACATGGGGGGGAAATGAAGATACTTTTACATGCTGGGTAGTATTCTGCCTTATATATTATCAGATTTTCTTATCCATTCCCAAACTGATGACCTTTTATTTTTCCTAATTTTTGTCATCACCGCAAATGCTTCACCATAACCATATTTATGTAAATCTCCTTGCAAGAATTTCTAGAGGACAGATACTTAGAAATTCAATTGCTGGCTCATAGTGTATATACCTTTTCAGTGTAATTGATACACTGAATCACCTTTTCCTAGTGGTTGTATCAAAGTGCTTAGTCTCATTGTGATGAAAGATCTTTCTTATTTGCCTAATGTTGAGGCCAGTACAGCATCCCTTGATGTTCAAAGATCAATGTGTTTACAGCTCAAAAGACCTTATCTCTAAAGCCCTGACCACTATTTAAAGATCAGTCTACCATATATTCATGGATTTTTTTCTGAGCTTCCCATCTGGTTACATTAGTCTATATGTCTCTCTTTAGGCCAGTAGAGACATGCTTTGTTTCATTGCCTTTAGCTTTACTGCACTTCACAGATACTGCATTTTTTATAAAGTAAAGGTTTATAAAAACCCTGTGTCAAACAAGTCTATCAGTATTTTTTTCCAACAGTATTATTTTTTAATTAAGGTATGTACATTGCTTTTTCAGACATAGTGCTAGTGCACACAATATTTGAAACTTTTAAGTGATATTATATATTGAATTAATGTTGAATTATAAAAAGAACAATGACCACTGGTGAATATGGTAGGTAAAGAATTCAGGTCAAAGATCACAGATAGTTTTTGATTCACAGATTTTCTAATAATTAGTCAAGAAGCCCCTAGACTCCAGAAACACCAGGGTAGGCATTTAATAAATCCATTATAGAACCCTTAGTCCTAACTGTAAGTGTCCTGACTTCTTTTATATATTCTATATTCCAACAAAACATAATTGGACTGGAATATTGTACAATTTGTGGTGCTCTAAAGGTTTACAGAAAGGAACTAAAAGAGAGAATTGATCTTATGCTTATTTCCCAAATTCCTACTTATATTCTTCACTATTATTGGTCAACTGAACAAAATAAGTTGATATTGAATTTGTACATAGTGTATTATTCGCAGGAAGCAATTTGACATTGCCAAAAAAAAAAAAAAAACTGTGTGCTTTTAAAAATCATTTTATCCGTGTGATACATCTCATCTGGCGAATCAGTCCATAAAAGGCAGAGTCCTGAATTCTTTTTTTTTTTTTTTTGTCTTTTTGCTATCTCTTGGGCCGCTCCTGTGGCATATGGAGGTTCCCAGGCTAGGGGTCCAATCAGAGCTGTAGCCACCGGCCTATGCCAGAGCCACAGCAACGCGGGATCCGAGCCACATCTGCGACCTACACCACAGCTCACGGCAACGCCGGATCGTTAACCCACTGAGCAAGGGCAGGGATTGAACCCACAACCTCATGGTTCTTAGTCGGATTCGTTAACCACTGCACCACGACAGGAACTCCCCAAGTCCTGAATTCTTGAATCCAGTAGCACCGATTTTTTTTTTTTTTTCCGACACCTGAGGCATATGGAAGTTCCCACGCCAGGGATCAAATCGGAGCCACAGCTGCAACCTACACCACAGCAGCAGCAACACTGGATCCTTAACCCACTGCATGAAGCCAGGGATTGAATTCCTGCCTCTGTATCCACCTGAGCTGCTGCAGTCAGATTCTTAACCCACTGCACCACAGAGAGAAAGGTGGTAATGGTTCAGTGAGAAGTGTTGATGTTGCTGATGACAGTTATGTTAATAAAGACCCTTTCAGAAGTTCCCATCGTGGCGCAGCAGAGATGAATCCTACTAGGAACCATAAGGTTATGGGTTTGATCCCTGGCCTCGCTCAGTGAGTTAAGGATCCAGCATTGCTGTGAGCTGTGGTGTAGGTTGCATACGAGGCTCCGATCTGGGTTGCTATGGCAGTGGCATAGGCTGGCAGCTACAGCTCCGATTCGACCACTAGCCTGGAAACCTCTGTATGCCGTGGGTACAGCCCCCCAAAAAAAAAAAAAAAACCAAAACATAAAATAAAATAAAGAGCTTTTCAGTGTCAGGTGGCAGTAACTTTTCTCAGGTAGCCCAAGCAACCAGGGAAATGGTTGGCTTACATAACAGGCAAGTTGGAGGAGGCAGAGTTGACTTCAGGAATGACTAGATCCAGTTTGAGAGGACATTGTTAGCATACTGTCTCAGTTCCCCACGTTTCTTCCCATCTCTTCTTCCCCCATATCTCTCCTCAGTGCTTGCTTTCTTCACAGATTTTTCCATATGGACATAAATAGAGTCACCAAGACCTAGGAATCCCAAAGAACAGAGAATTACCCTCTGTCTTTCCAGCATCTGTATCAGTTCCCCAAATTATCTCTTACTGCTCCTGTTGGCATGTTCTTCAGGACAATTACGGAGGTTAAGGAGTCAGAACCATGTGATTGATGGCCATCCGGAAATACATAATGTAGATGACAGGCCATTTCCAAAAAAATGGCTGAAGGGAAAAAAAATAGACATGCACAGCATGGTGATGACAAGAAGAAAAAAAAAAGATAAAAGACATACATACCATCAGCACAAATTGTTTTATTTATAATAAAATCATCATGGCATAAGTAATTAAAAATAGGTCTCAGAATATGGTCAATTACATATGACATGAGAGCAGACACTTGGAAAGTGTTTTAAGCATTTTTAAAGGTGCTGAGAAATTATAAGAGATTCAGAGCAGTGGGGAGGGAGGAGGAGGAAGGAAGGAATGTATAATGGGCTGCAACACAACCCAAGCTATAGACAAGGAAGCTTAGCTGCTGTGTGTCCAGGAAGCTTTGGAGTGAAAGTTGGTTGGGAAGGTAAAAGCTGTGCAAAAAGTGTAAACCTTCCTTGACTTATAATAAGGTTGATCCCAATAAACTCATTGTAAATTGAAAATGCATTTAATATTCCTAACCTACTGAACACCATAGCTTAGCCCAGCCCACCTTAAACCTGCTCAGGACACTCACATTAGCCTACAGGTGGGCAAAATCTTCTCACACAAAGCCCGTTTTAAAGTGTTCAATATTTTCTGTTATTTATTGAGTACTGTGTTAAAGTGAGAAACGGAATGGGTATTTGGGTACAGGATGGTTGTAGGTGTATCTGTTCTTTCGCCTCATGATCACGGAGCTGCCTGAGAGCTGGGGCTCCTACCCCTCCCAGCATCACAGCAGAGTATCATAACTCACATCCCTCACCTGGAGGAGAGATCAAAATTCAAAGTATGGAGTGGGAGGGATCGGGAGCTTGGGCTTATCAGACACAACTTAGAATAGATTTACAAGGAGATCCTGCTGAATAGCATTGAGAACTATGTCTAGATACTCATGTTGCAACAGAAGAAAGGGTGGGGGAAAAACTGTAATTGTAATGTATACATGTAAGGATAACCTGACCCCCTTGCTGTACAGTGGGAAAATAAAAAAAAAAAATTCAAAGTATGGTTTCTTCTGGAATGCATATCACGTTCGCAGCATTGTAAAGTCCAAAACATCTTGAGGAGAGACAAAGTTCCTTTGACCCCTTACTATTGAATTATAGGTTGAATTTATTTCATTGTACAGAATGTTTCATTCCCATTTTTCAGTGCAGAAACAGACTCAAAGAGGTTAAATAAAACCCAAGATCTCACTCTCAGGAAGTGGTCGAACTAAGATTTGAACCTATGTCTTTGGGACTCCAAAATCTTCCTGCTACACCCTAAGCCCTTTCTTTTCTTTTCTTTTCTGTTTTTCATTTTTAAAAGTTTTACTGAGGTATAGTTGATTTACAAGGTTGTGATAATTTCTGCTGTACAACAAAGTGATTCGGTTATACATATATACACATCCATTCTCTTTCAGATTCTTTTCCCATATAGATGATCACAGAATATTGGGTAGAGTTCTCTGTACTAAACAGCAGGTCCCTGTTGGCCAGTCATTCCATATACCTCAGTGTGCATACGCCAATCCCAAACTCCCAGTCCATCCCCACCCCCACCTATCCCCTTTGGTAACCATAAGTTTTTCAAAGTCTGTGAGTCTGTTTATGTTCCAAAAATAAGTTCATTTGTATCCTTTTTTTAGGTTCCACATGTAAGTGATATCATATGATGTTTGTTTTTCACTGTCTGACTAACTGCATTCAGTGTGATAATTTTTAGGTCCATCCATGTTGCTGCAAATGGCATTATTTAATTCTTTTTATGGCTGAGTAGTATTCCTTTGTATATATGTACCACATCTTCTTTATCCATTCCTCTGTCAGTGGACATCTAGGTTGCTTCTATGTCTTGGCTTTTGTAAATAGTGCTGCAATGAACATTGGGGTGCACGTATCTTTTTGATTATGGTTTTCTACAGATAGATGCCCAGGAGTGGAATTGCTAGATCATATAGTGGTTCTATTTTTAGTTTTTTGAGGAACCTTCATACTATTTTCCATTGTGGTTGCACCAGTTTACAGTCCCACCAACAGTATAAGAGGGTTCCCTCTTCTCCACACCCTCTCTAGCATTTATTGTTTGTAGACTTTTTGATGATGGCCATTCTGGCTGGTTTCTGAAGGGCACTGCGTGACTCGACTGCACTCCTTTGAGAAATGCTCTGATGTGCAATATCTCACAGCTTGATTTAGGACCCTTATCATGTGCATGTGTACACATACTTGCATTGTAGGAGTTTAGAGATGAACACTTTTTTAACCAAGAGCTAAAATACAGCAGAGGTATTCTCAACAGACTTTTGCTATGATTCTCAAATGTTGAATTCTTAAAGTGACACTTGTTGAGGAATGATTTACTGGATAAAGTCTGGGGAGGTTGGTGGAGTGAGAACCCCTGAGTTGTGTCCTGGAAGTTCTGAGAGGTTTGGGCAGGTCTCAACTTAAGGCTTTCCATGACAGCATGGAGGGTCTTACTGGTGATGCATTAATTGCAGTGTATTTATTTTGGTAACAAGAGTTTGAAAGAACTAATTGCAGTGTTGCAACTATGTATATTCAAATGCGTGTGGTGTTAAAGTGCTTTTTCATTGCTAGAGATACCATATCTCAATAAGAGAAATACTCAGAACTGGTTCGGTCAGTTCAGAACAGTCTGGTAAAAGTTCTGCATATTATCAAGCAAATGACAGCTGCCTAATATACTGTTTCAGACCTTTTCAAGGAACCAATATGTTACTTTTTCTAACTGTGTTTTAAAGAGATGATATAATGTAAAGTGAAGTATGCTTATTTCCTGCCTGCTCCAGGTTAATGATGCTTATTCCAGGGAGACTTAAATGGCTAGAACTGCCTTAAAGTTGCTTAGTCTGAAGCCTGGGATAGGTAAATGCCCAGGCAGATAAAATGCAAATGAACAGGATCAATTTCTCACATAGCGTGATGAAAATGCTACGCTGGATGAGTATCATATAAGCACCTACTACTCTTCCCTTCTTTTTAAAATAAGAGATGGAGTTCCCACAGTGGCACAGCAGGTAAAGGATATGTCACAGCTGTGGCTCAGATTCAATCCCTGTCCCAGGAACTTCCATATGCTGTGGGTGCAACCAAATAAATAAGTAAAGAAGATTTTGTGGAGTTCCTGTCGTGGCGCAGTGGTTAACGAATCCGACTAGGAACCATGAGGTTGCGGGTTCAGTCCCTGCCCTTGCTCAGTGGGTTAATGATCCGGCGTTGCCGTGAGCTGTGGTGTAGGTTGCAGATGCGGCTCGGATCCCACGTTGCTGTGGCTCTGGCATAGGCCAGTGGCTACAGCTCTGATTTGACCCCTAGCCTGGGGATCTCCATATGCCGCGGGAGCGGCCCAAGAAATAGCAAAAAGACAAAAAAAAAAAAAAGAAGAAGAAGATTTTGTTTGGTAACAACACCATGTAGGTAGCAGTGTGGTTTACATTTAGAAATGTGTAAAATGTGGAGAAAAAGCACAGTGCTCATTGCATGCCACCAGCCGATGGTGCCACCTCCAACAAATCGATCTCTGCCTGCCCTATGCACCTCACCTTTACTCAATTTATTTATCTTTATTGAAATAGAGTGGATAAGTCCTCACCTTTAAAATAAGAGCATGAACTTGATGTGCAGGCCTCTCTCATGTTCCCCTTTAATACAGGTCCTGTTTATCAGATAAGAGGTCTTCCATGTCTTTCAAAGGATACAATGCAAAGAACAAATCCAATGATGACAGAAATTTTCCTGACTCCATCTTTTCTCTTTTCTCCCCAGACTATGTCAGAGAGTCACCATGACCTTGCACAATAACAATACAACCTCACCTTTGTTTCCAAACATCAGCTCTTCCTGGATTCACGGCCCTTCCGATGCAGGGCTGCCCCCAGGAACGGTTACTCATTTTGGCAGCTACAACATTTCTCAGGCAGCTGGGAATTTCTCCTCTCCAAATGGCACCACCAGTGACCCTCTGGGAGGTCACACCATCTGGCAAGTGGTGTTCATTGCATTCTTAACAGGCATCCTGGCCTTGGTGACTATCATCGGCAATATCCTGGTGATCGTGGCATTCAAGGTCAACAAGCAACTGAAGACAGTCAACAACTACTTCCTCTTAAGTCTGGCCTGTGCTGACCTGATTATCGGGGTCATTTCAATGAATCTGTTTACTACCTACATCATCATGAATCGATGGGCTTTAGGGAACTTGGCCTGTGACCTCTGGCTTTCCATTGACTATGTGGCTAGCAATGCCTCGGTCATGAATCTTCTGGTCATTAGCTTTGACAGGTACTTTTCCATCACGAGGCCGCTCACATACCGAGCCAAAAGAACAACAAAGCGAGCTGGTGTGATGATAGGTCTGGCTTGGGTCATCTCCTTCATCCTTTGGGCTCCTGCCATCTTGTTCTGGCAATACTTTGTTGGGAAGAGAACTGTCCCTCCAGGAGAGTGTTTCATCCAGTTCCTCAGTGAGCCCACCATCACCTTCGGCACGGCCATCGCTGCCTTTTATATGCCTGTCACCATTATGACTATTTTATACTGGAGGATCTATAAGGAAACTGAAAAACGTACCAAAGAGCTTGCCGGGCTGCAAGCCTCTGGGACAGAGGCAGAGGCAGAAAACTTTGTTCACCCCACAGGTAGTTCTCGGAGCTGCAGCAGCTATGAGCTTCAGCAGCAAAGCCTGAAACGCTCAGCCAGGAGGAAGTATGGACGCTGCCACTTCTGGTTCACAACCAAGAGCTGGAAGCCCAGTGCTGAGCAGATGGACCAAGACCACAGCAGCAGTGACAGCTGGAATAACAATGATGCTGCTGCCTCCCTGGAAAACTCCGCCTCCTCCGATGAGGAGGACATTGGCTCAGAAACAAGAGCCATCTACTCCATCGTGCTCAAGCTTCCAGGTCACAGCACCATCCTCAACTCCACCAAGTTACCGTCTTCAGACAACCTGCAGGTGCCCGAGGAGGAGCTGGGGACAGTGGACTTGGAGAGAAAAGCCAGCAAACTGCAAGCCCAGAAGAGCATGGACGATGGAGGCAGTTTTCAAAAAAGCTTCTCCAAGCTTCCCATCCAGTTAGAGTCAGCCGTGGACACAGCCAAGGCCTCTGATGTCAACTCCTCAGTGGGTAAGACCACGGCCACTCTACCTCTGTCCTTTAAGGAAGCTACTCTGGCCAAGAGGTTTGCTCTGAAGACCAGAAGTCAGATCACCAAGCGGAAACGGATGTCGCTCATCAAGGAGAAGAAAGCGGCCCAGACCCTCAGCGCCATCTTGCTTGCCTTCATCATCACCTGGACCCCCTACAATATCATGGTTCTGGTGAACACCTTTTGTGACAGCTGCATACCCAAAACCTATTGGAATCTGGGCTACTGGCTGTGCTACATCAACAGCACCGTGAACCCCGTGTGCTATGCCCTGTGCAACAAAACATTCAGAACCACTTTCAAGATGCTGCTGCTGTGCCAGTGTGACAAAAGGAAGAGGCGCAAGCAGCAGTATCAGCAAAGACAGTCAGTCATTTTCCACAAGCGGGTGCCCGAGCAGGCCTTGTAGAAGGAGGCGTTGTCCATAGCAGTCACCAAACGCACACATCAGCCCACAAACCTTAGGAGGGAGTAAGGTGCAGGGGGGGTGATTTCTGGTGATGATAAAAATGTTTTTATCACCAGATGTGAAAGAAGCTGCCTGTTTACCGATCCATTAAATAAGCCCATTTTCATATCAAAAGTCCAACACCAATTCAGCAAAAAATAAATAAGTGTATTACTGACTATAAAGAAATTTATTCTGAAATAGACTTTGTTTTTTTTTCTTAAAGAGGAAAAAAATTGCTTCATAGCAATTATACACCCAAATTGGTCTGCCCGGGCCTTTTAATTCCCATTAGCTCTGGAATCTTGATAAGCATAACTAGGCCAGCCCAGCTGCCACATTCTTTCCAAGGATCCCCAAAGTATCGATCCAGATGCCACATGGAACAACGTCAGGCTAGTGAATCTGTGGTTCTGAAATTCTTTCATATGTTGCAGAACTGAACCTTCCCGTCCCAAAAGAGCTCCCGTCTTCTCATTGGTGTGTCTATTTGTGGACTTGATTCTTGATTCTTGCAAAGTACTGTTTTGTGCAGTTCAAGTTTCGTACAAATAAAAGATACATAAGTATATATGTATATATATGTGTGTGTGTGCGTGTGTGTATGTGTGTGTGTGTGACTCACACACACACACATACACACACGCATAGTGTATATAATATAATGGGAATCACTGAACTGGCAAATTATTCCGGCAATATATGCTTTCAGTACTTTGGTGACTGAAGTTTCCTAGGATCCTAACATAACATAAAAGTGAAATAAACCCGGCGTAGGGCTTTGTCAACCAGGGCTGTTTTCCTGGAGAATATGCAGCAGAGAGCAGCCAGGCCGTCTGGGCTCTCAGCCTGTTGAGTCCATGGCTTAACCAGACTCGCCATAAGCTATCGCCTTTGTTGATTCCCTCAACAAAGTGAAATCAAATGGGGGGCCCTCTGAGCTTAAAGAATGAACCACATCCACATGTTTGAATTGTCCAAATCTGAATGTCTCCAAACAAACTTGTGTTATCTAACCTGCGTGAAAGTCAGTAATAGTCTCACGGTTGAATGTCATACACAGCATTACGCAGGGCAAAGCAGAAGAGACGTTGTAAGAGGCAAAGAACACGGGGTTCGTTTTCTTGCTACTTGATATCTTTAAATGGAAAGGGCTTACACCTTTGTGACTTAGCTGTGGCCAGTGCTTTCTGGCATTCATTGTACACCCTTCACCCAGGAATAGCTGGGGTTGAGGAAGTTATGAGTCCTCTACAGAAAGTATTACACTTCGAAAAGTATTGCTTCAAATTGATTTCTTATTATATTTCTAAAAAGCGATTTTGTATTCTCTTCTGAATTGACCAAAATGCTCAATGTTCTATTTGGGGGAGGGGAGGGATGCTTCTCTGGCTGTCATCTTCGTTGCTGCTGTAGCTGTTAGGGTTCCTTTTTTTCCCTCTGCTGGGGCTGTGTGGGGAGTGGGAGGGGCGGGAGGCGGGGGGCTAAGGAGAAATCTTCCCTTTGTACAGGGTCTCCGTGTTGTGAACCCGGAGCCAGGGTAGAAGCTGCTTTTGTGTTCAGTGTGAGCTGGTGTTTACAGCAGATTTTGACAACAGTGGAAGTGTACTCAGTGGTGTCTGTGTTTCTGAACTATTTAATTTTGTGTTCTGTTTATATGAAGATATATTTATGCATATTTCACCAAGTGTCTATTTAATGTTGATAAATATTACTCTTCAGTCTTCAGCAGTGGTGTCCCTTGAAAGTGCTTCTTTAAGGTCCACTTGAGCAATGAGTAGGGTCTCTCGAGCTTTCTTGTGGCTAAGAAGAGGAAAAAGCCTGTTGGTGTTGGTGTTGGGAGGAACCTAACTCTTTCCAGGTAATAAAAAAGTCAACTGTGACTTTAGCATAACAGCTTAATTCCCTTCTCGTTAAACCTGATGGAAATTGGTCAAAGCAACCCTCCGCCAGTGTGTTTGAAATCACATTACAAGGGGAAGAAAGGCAAATCAGTATAATGGAAAGAATGATTTTTTTTTTGGCCCACACTTGACCAAAAAATAAGAAAAAAACAGGAACTATTTTCTAACGTGCATAGCAAACTGCAGAATGTTATGTTATCCACCTGTGAAATGTCTAGGAAGCAACTGCATCTATATTGATATTACTCAAGTTGGCCTGGCACTAACTAATACATTTGTGAATGCTGATTCATGTCTTCCTGTACATCAGTAATTCGCATTCTCTTTGAAAGTCCTATCTTGCCTCCTTTTCAAAAGGCTATTTCCTATATTCTTTTTAAAAATAGAGAATTAAATTTAAGAAACAGACAAATCGTGAGTTTTGGCAAAACTGAGAAGGTCAGTAACAATTCTCCTTAAACATGATTATCTCCTGATCCTTGTCCTCTTATGATGCTTTCTTTTCTTAGGAAGAAAAGAAAGAAGTCTGGAACATCAGCTCTCCTTTTCTGTTACTGGTTTAATTATCTAAGTGGTTTTAAATCTCTCGTGGATGAAAACTGCTTTTAAGTATTGTCTACTGACCCTGACTATAGAAATGTGGGTCCAACTCTTAGGTCATTTTCAAAAAAAGGAAAATAAGAAAACCTGATTCTTTTGAATATGCAGAGTTTAGAAGTGTAATCAAAGATGTAGTGAAGTGTATATAACCAGACATAACTACACATACATTTCTCAAAGGATTTGTCACCAGAAAAGGTATTCAGCATTTACATAAAATCAAAATGTCTTCATCCTCAAAATGGGACTCAAACTGTTTTATCCCATGTGAGTGAGGTTTGCAGTGCTTTCATGATTATGCACTTCCATCAAAAGAGGAAAATCGTCAAATCTAAGTAAGCTATAGGTGAAGATGCCACCGCCCACCACATACATACACACACCCACACCCATAGCCACCCCCACCCCCCCATTCTCTATCCTCCAAGGTCTACCTGATGGATAAGAGAAGAGAGCTCTCTGGTCCTCTGTTCCCTTTGGCTCTGTTCTCTTTGGCCCACCACCTTCATGATGGAACCATGAAGACCTGTGGTCTTTCTGCTAGTTCACCATATTGTCCTGAATCATCCTTGACTTCAGATTTAGCCTTGACTCTCCAGATAAGTTCCATTTCTATTCACCCTTTCACACGTAATAGTTCTAGATTCTGACAGAAAGACAATAGGCAGAAAGCATAAGCCACTAGAAGCTGCAGTGGCTGAAGATCTAGAAGTCATAGCAGCTTTCTCTGCCACCGCCTTGTGTGCAGACGGGCAATTCACGGCCCTGGGAAGGCCTGAGAGCCCTTTGTGCATCACATGTGAGACGGGGGAGGGCACGGCTCTGATACAGTCAGCTGCCTCTAGTCTTCGGAAGGAGAAGGATGGCAAGGCTCAGGCACAGTGAAGGCGCCTTGTGGAGAAAACATGAGACAAAGGAAGAGCCTGGGGGGCATTCCTGGCGCCCTGTTCTTATCTGAGTAGAGGGGATTCCCAGATGAGGACACACGACTCGGAAATGGGACAATCCATCACAGCAGCTTTGGGGGACAAGCGCAAGTGTCATGAAGAAGCTCTGAACGGAGCACAAGGAGCCCTGAGCTCTCAGCCCAGTTCTGTCACCAGGGAATGAACATGTCCCCTGCCTTGAATGTCACTTACCCTTTAACCCACTGGCTTTTCATGAGTTCATGCTCATACTCATAAACAATCTGAAAGCACCTTAATTGGCTTTCTAATAGTAAAAAAGTCAAATTGAGGCAGAGCGTTAGGTGAATAACTGCAACGATGAGTGTAGATTGTATGTCCAATGAACACTTGAAAAATTCTCATTTTATATATCCATCAGAGTTGTTTACTTATATTTCAATACAACAAAATCTAAGGAGTTCTCATGATTTGTTGGTAAACTTGGAATTCTATTGTTTCAAATACCACTTCAGGCCAGGACAATCACTTGAGGCCTCACAACTGTATGTAAGTGGAATTGCTGGGTAGTGGGCGTTTGTTTTGGTCTCTCAGTGGTATGTCTTGAAACAAACTGAGACTTTATAGAATACATCGCCCAAAACATCCTTTCTTCGATCTAACAATCCCCCTTCCACCACCTTCTCCAAAAGAGTATTTTTTCCTTACATGTAAAGTGCAACAAACTTAATTCAACCGTGTAAACTTTAGCCCATACTAGGTTCCAGGACAATTTTACTGCTTCCCTCTATGTAAGTTATGTCGTCTCTTCTTGTGTTTTCACGATTCTGTTTTGTAGGAATTCAGCCTCTACCAGGATTAATGCTGTGTGAGTAAATATTCCAAACCTTAGGAACTGGTTCCAGGGACAGGAGCCCAGGGCGCTTTTAGAACTGGGAATTCCATTTTATTTTCCTTTTTTTGTTGTTGTTGGTTTGTTTTGTTTTTGCTTTTTTGTTTGTTTGTTTGTTTGTTTAGGGCCATTCCTGCAGCATATGGAAGTTTCCCAGGCTAGGGGTCCCATAGGAGATGTAGCTGCCAGCCTGCACCACAGCCACAACAATGCAGGATCTGAGCTACACCTGTGATGTAGAGCTGCAGTCATGGCAGCACTGGATCCTTAACACACTGAGCAAGGCCAGGGATCAAACCCATGTCCTCGTGGATACTAATTGTGTTTGAAACCTGCTGAACCACAGCAGAAACTCCCCCATTTTCTTTTTCTGGCTTTAGTGTCACTGCCTGAGAAAGGAAACTCATGTTGAGATTAAAAATGAACAAAGAAAAACAAGTTCATAAAGTGACTGTGTTCAATATAAGTTTGTGACTGCATAATATTGTCGCCAGGCTCCAAAATGGACAAGTGTTAGTATTGTTAATTGGACATACGTTACACTCACAGCTTCACACACCTTGATCAACATTGCACTTGGCATGTGGACATGGACACCCAAACACTTTGGTAGACTGTTAGGACTATAGTTGCTCTAGAAGAACCACAAAGACTCAGCACAGAGTTCTGACACTGCCACTCTTGGCCTGGGCTGAGAACACCCCAAGTAATCACCCAGATCCAAGGAGGCTCTCATCTGAGTTGCACCAGATGAGAGGTAAATGGAAAGGGAGGCCATATTCTCGATTGCAAAGAGGTATTAGTAACACTTCTGTCACCCAAACAACTCTATCTTAAACTTAAAAGATTATCTCCAGGATATAAACATTTATTCTTGTTCTTTCTTGGAGTCCAAAATACTTAGCAATTCTGAAATTTCCATACCAAACCCCAAACTATGTTTATCCTATATTCTGTGACTTTTTTGATGATAGAAAGTGGGTGTTATTCATTCTGTGGCTGGCATATGATCTGTCAAACAGTAGACATTCAATAAATGTGGTTGAATGTTATAATTAATATAGCAAATATTTGTCAGAATTATATGCTCCACACTTCAAGTGTAGCCAGAGGTCATTGAGCTGGGAAAGTAAAGGAAATTTGGTTCATTAATATGACAGTTTTCAAATAAACTATTACAAAGCAATAAGGGGAAATATTTTAATAGATTTGAAGTAGTAAATATGATGAGGACAGGAAGGGGAAAAATCGACTCTTTCCTTTATCCCTAGAATTTGGAAACTTTTTACCAGATTGGTCAACTCTACTTTATTCTATTAAGAGAAGTATTGAGTGTTTATAAATATAAGTCTTATGTTTGTACAGGTGAAGTTCTGTAGTTTGGCTTAAAACATCTTTGCATGAAGTTTTGCTTGGCATGAAAGGAGAGATTCCATTCTGTTCTGCAAGCATTAAACAAAAGTTCTATCTTATGTTCATTCCTCATATAGCACATGGGTATTTTCATCCCCCTACGTACAACACTCCAAAGAAATTTCTTTGGAGCTTATGCATAGGGCTATGGGAAGGCAACATTTTGAGCAATGCCCGCCCCCCCTTTTTCAAACACACAGGAACTGTCTCTAAGTTTGGTGCAGGTTTGAGGAATAATTAAATTAGGCTTCCATGTTGGTGAATCAGCATATTGATTTTTCTTGGCAGAAAGCTTTCTGGAAAATGTCTATGAAATGTTTAGTGACTCACATCCTTGTAATTCATGAGGGTGTAGAAACCACTGTCCAAAGAGATGGCTATATATTTGCTTTGTAAGCAAAAGGCATGTATCATAGTTGCATCTAAAATAGCGTCCCATCTTTATCAAAGGCACTGAGTTTTACCTGTTTTTATTTCCTAGTGTCCTATTTCCTCAGTAGTCATTTTAGATATGTCATATGCTATTTTTATTCCTTTGCCTACAAATAAGTCAATTGTCTGTACTATAAAATGATGCCTGCAACTTTGTGGTGATATTATCCCCTAAGTTTAATAGTGAAATAAGGAAATAAAACTATAAACAAACAAAGAATGTGGTTGGCTTTCTTTTTAATCCAAGGTCCATAATACAGCAACAGCGTCTTATTGTATAAAAAGATGGAATACTTTGAAGGGATAATTCTGGAACAAACCCTTATTTGCATTGGCTTCTCTATTTTACATGCACTAGAACTTTCTTCAACAATGAACATTGCTGCTGTCATAACCCCAGATGCTTACAATACCCTGTGTTTAGGACTGTGAATTAAACGTGTCAATTATATCTGCACCCATCATCCTAACTTTAAGACTGCACATGAAGAAAAATATTTACCTCTAATATCCACTGTCAACCTAAAATGAATAGACTACCAGTTATTTCTCCACCAAAGACGGGTTTATTTGGGGTCTGAAAGCATGGCAAGCCTCATAAAAATCCCCAAAGAGCCAGGGAAGAACACATTTACAAAGGGGAAAAGGAAGTTGGAAGGGCTCTAGTAAACAAAGCATCCACAGCTATTCATTTGCCTGAGTCCTTGCCAGGAAAGAAGAGTTTTTCTTCTTTCCATTGGGGTCTGCTGTCCTCATAGGGCTTGAGAGCTCTCTGTTCTGGTTTGCTAACTCTCTTTAAGGTTTCTGTTTATTAATTTTTTATAGTACTTCAAAGGGAATTTTGTTTTCCTCTTTTTAAAAGAAATGCTTACCGTTTGACCCCTCTTTTTTGTTTCCTTTGGTTTCCTTCACTGTGCACAAGCTTTTTAGTTTGATGTAATTCCACCCACTGGTTAATGTTCGCTTTTGCTTCTTTTGCCTTTGAAGTCAGATCCAAAAAAAAAAAATCAATTGCCAAGACTGATGTTACGAAGTTTATGACCTATTGTCTTTTTTTTCTAGGATTTTCATGGTTTCAGGTCGTCTGTTCAAGGCTTTGATCCATTTTGAGTTGAGTTCTGTGTGTGATGTAAGATAGTGGTCCAGTTTGATTCTTTTGCATGTAGCTGTCCAGTTTTCCCAACACAACTGAATTGCAGGTGCTGTCCTTTCCTCCATTGTATATTCTTGGCTTGTTTGTTGTAAATTACTTGATCATATATGTATGAGTTTATTTCTGGGCTCTCTATTCTGTTCCATTGATCTATGTATCTGTTTTTTATGCCAGTACCATACTGCTTTGATGACTGCATCTTTTTAATAGAATCTGGAAATAGTGGGATGCCTCCAGCTTTGTTCTTCTTTCTCAAGATTGCTCAGGCTATATGGGGTCTTTTTTGTTTCTATACAAATGTGAGGATTAATGTATCTTTTTTTCTATGAAAAATGTGTTGGAATTTTGATAGGAATTGTATTGACTCCTGTAGTTTCCTTTGGGTTAATATCTTAACAATATTAATTCTTCTGATCCATACGGATGAAATATATATCCATTTATTTGTATCTCCCTTAATTTCTTCAGTTTCTGTGTCTTATAGATTATGGATTTTGTTATTTTCAACCTGTGTGTGCATAAGCTGGGATAAAACAAATGACTAATTAGATATTCTAATTCAATTATTCCTGGTTTCCTTAAGAACCAGGATTCCCAGTGTGGTGGAATATGTAACAGAAGAAATTAAGTAAAAGCCATACAGGTCTCAATTTGAATTGGATGTATTAGTATAAACTCCCAGAATATTTTACCATGTATGTAATATCTAGTTCTTCCCACGGAAAAGAACTAGAAACAATAATCAATTCAGCAGCAAGGAGGATTTCTAACATCTCAATTGTGGTCTTTAATAAAGGAAACCACAGCTTTTTGAGGAAATAGCTGATTCTGCCTTGGGCAGGAAATATACAAGAAGAATTTGAAACATCTTGCCAAAGCAGATATCAAGAAAGTATTCAGCCTACTGGAAAAGACATTGACATACACAAGCACTTGATAGCTGGTAGAAGTGATACAGCAGGTTAGTGGGGAAATGATATTCTTAATAAATGGTACTTAAATATCTACATGGGAAAAAGACTACTACCTCACACCACACACTAAAGTAAATTACATGTGGATTAAAGACCTAAATTTAAAAGTCAAAGTTAGAAAGCTTTTAGAAGTCAAAAAAGTTGGAAAGTTTTTAAGAAATAGTTTCATGACCCTGACTCTTAAAGATTCAAAAAGCCTTAGCCGCAAAGGGGGTAAATACATTAAAAAGTATGAAAAGAAAGCCATAATGGAAGAGATCATTCCAAAACATACAACGATATTAAACAAATACAGAATATATAAAGAACTTCTATAAATCAATTTCAAAAAAATTATATAATGCAGGAGATGAAAGATAACAACAAATTCCTTGCCATTCCTCACAATGAAGGGTGGAATTTAATTTCCCTTCTCTTGATCCTGGGCTGGCCTTAGTGACTTGCTTGACAAATAAATAGAATACATGCAGTACTGGGTCAGAAGAGCCTTGCAGCTCTTACCCGGATCTCTTGTAACACTTGCTCTGGAGAAACCACATGCTGTGTAAGAAGTCTGACGACTCTGAGACTGTCATGCTGTGAGGAAGCCATTCTCCAGCCACTCCAGATCCCAGGTGTGAATCATTCCAGCCAAGGCCAAATTGAAGATTCATGAGCAAATTACATTGTTTTAAGCCACTAAGTTTTCAGGTGTTTTTTACGCCGCAATCAAGAAGTAAAATAGTAACCCAACAACAACAAAAAAATGGACAAAAGATTTGAATAGTGGTTTCCAGGCACCTGGGTGGAAGAAATGTTGGTTAAAGGGTACAGATCTTCAAGTTGAAAATGAGTGAAGTTTCAGGATCTAATGTATAACATAGTGACTATACTATTTTTTAATAGCCACACCCACGGCATATGGAAGTTCCCCGGGCCTATGCTGCTGCTGCAGCAACACCAGATCCTTTAACCCACTGGGCCAGCCAAGATCGATCCCGCACCTCCACGGTGACCCAAGCCATCACAGTTGAATTCTTAACACAGCACCACAGTGGGAACTCCATGGTGACTATAACTGATAACACTACATTATATAATTAAAATTTGCAAGAGTTCCACTATAGCAGTAACATCTCTGGAGCACTGGGATATAGGTTGGATCCCCAGGCTGGTACAGTGGGCTGAAGATCCAGTGTTGCCAAAGCTGCAGCGTAGGTTCAAACTGCAGCTCTGATCTGATGCCTGGCCTGGGAACTCCATATGCCAAGGAGTGGTCAAAAACAAAAACAAAAACAAAAACAAACAAACAAAAAAAAATAATTCAGGGAGTTCCGGTCGTGGCGCAGTGGTTAACGAATCCGACTAGGAACCATGAGGTTGCGGGTTCGGTCCCTGCCCTTGCTTAGTGGGTTAACGATCCGGCCTTGCCGTGAGCTGTGGTGTGGGTTGCAGTCGCGGCTCGGATCCCGCGTTGCTGTGTCTCTGGCATAGGCCAGTGGCTACAGCTCCGATTGGACCCCTACCCTGGGAACCTCCATATGCCGTGGGAGCGGCCCAAAGAAATAGCAAAAAAAGACAAAAAATAAAAATAAAAAAATAAATAATTCAGGAGTTCCCGTCGTGGCACAGTGGTTAACAAATCCGACTAGGAACCATGAGGTTGCAGGTTCGATCCCTGACCTTGCTCAGTGGTCGACGATCCGGCATTGCTGTGAGCTGTGGTGTAGGTCGCAGATGCAGCTCAGATCCCACATTGCTGTGGCTCTGGTGTAGGCCAGTGGCTACAGCTCCGATTAGACCCCTAGCCTGGGAATCTCCTTATGCCGTGGGAGCAGCCCTAGAAAAGGCAAAAAGACCAAAAAAAAAAAAAAAAAATTCTAAGAAGGTAGAACTTGTATGTTCTCACAAAAAGGGGGGGGGTAAATATGTGAGGTGATGAAAATGTTAATTAAAATGGGATGGGGGAAGGATTATTTCACTATGTATACTTAAATCATCACACTTTAAATATCATACATTTTATTAGTCAGTTATATATCAACACAGCTAGAAAAAATTAAAAATAAATTAAAAAATTTTTAAAAGCAAATTAAGTTAAAATAAATTAAGCCAAAATGGTTGAGGAATACATTTAGATGGCAAAATTATTTTTAAAATATCATTAGTGAAGGCAGAATGGAGATCATATCTAGGGCAGAAGGAAAAGATTCTGATCTGAGAGGAGCACTGGGAAGATTTTTGTTGGGTGTTAATAATATCTCTCTTTTTTTTTTTTTTTTTTTGCCCCAGGTGGTGGTTACATAGGTGCCTACATCATTCATAAAGTGGTAGATATGTGTTTGATGTGCTTTTCTGTAAACGTATTTCACAAGACAAAAAAAAAAAAAAAGTTTCCAGAAGCTCCGCTCACCCTCCAGCTGCATCTGTGCACAGTCTCTCCTCTCTCTTGTTTCTGTGCATGAGGTGCTCTCGCTCCTGCTGAGTCAAGCCTCCATCCCAGGACATCGCCACAGCAAGTCTCCCCTGCCCTGCATCTGTGTGTTCCCCTCCTCCCTCCCTCCAGCTGCTGCCCCATCTCTCCCCCTTTTAAAGCAAACCCGGTCAGAGGCTCACCTAGAACCGCCCCCAGCCCCAGTTGCTCCTTCCTTCTCTCTAGAAGCCTCTCCAATCAGGCTTTGCCCCAACAGTCACCCAGCTGCTCTGTAAAGGACCTTCATGGCCTCTCTGTTGCTGAATGCATGCATCCCCCCTCCGTTGTCATCTTACGCATCCCCTTCTGCAAGGACTCCCCTCACCTGCCTCTACTGCCCTCTCATTTCCCGGGTTTTCTCTTACCGCCTCTAACCTCCTGGCTTCTCCTACTCTACTCCTCTACTTCCCCTCCCCCTCCTTTCTCCCCCCATCATACACACAAAAACACACATGTCTTGCTCTTCCCTTTTCACATTCCCTCTCTGGATGATCTCATCTACTTCCAAGATTTTTTTTTTTTTTTTTGTCTTTTTTTTTTAGCTATTTCTTGGGCCGCTCCCGCGGCATATGGAGGTTCCCAGGGTAGGGGTCCAATCGGAGCCGTAGCCACTGGCCTACACCAGAGCCACAGCAACTTGGGATCCAAGCCGCGTCTGCAACCTACACCACAGCTCACGGCTTACACCACAGCTCACGGCAACGCCAGATCGCTAACCCACTGAGCAAGGGCAGGGATCGAACCCGCAACCTCATGGTTCCTAGTCGGATTCGTTAACCACTGCTCCACGACGGGAACTCCTACTTCCAAGATTTTTGAATGCCATCTCGGCACAACTCCCAAACCTTGATTTCCAGCCTAGCTCTCCCATGCATTTCTGTCCCTTTTATCATCAGCCTCTAAGCAGCCTCACCACTAGAGGGCACTCTTCAATGCTGACTGGACAGCCCAAAGGGGAGTTCCTCATCTCTACCTCCCCAAACCTGCTTCTGCAAGAGCCTTCCCCAACCTGCCAGTTCCAGCTTTTCTGATGGTGAGAAACCTGCCAGGTTCCCTCAAACCCCACATCCAATCCCACAGCAAATCCTACCTTCTCTTGCTTCACCCCTCTGGTCTCCTGACATTGCAATCCCCCTAACTGGTCCCAGGACTCCTTCCTCATCCCTGGCAGTCTGTTCCCAGTTGCAACAGCCAAAGCAATTCAGTTACCAGGTGTCCATTCTGATGCTCCCGGGCCAAGAGCCCTCCTTGCTTCTTCCTCCCTCAGGGGAAAAGCACCCCCAAGGTTTCCTCCCAGGCCTTGGCCCTGCTGCTCTCCCCATCCACCCCGGCACCCTGGCCTATCTGAATCCCTCAAATGCACCTGTGCACTTGCTGTTTGCTCCACCCAGAATGCACTTGTCTCAGACAGATAATTCCATCAGAGCCTTGGGAGGGGAGTCTAGACATGCCTCTGACGGTCTTTGCTTTAAAGGAAAGGAGAGATGGGGCAGTAGCTGGAGGGGGATGGGAGGGTCCAGATTCAAGAGAGAAGTGAACACACTGACAGTCTCCCCTCACTCAACTGTAATCTCCAAGCAGGAGGCTTTTCGTAGGTTTGACTCACTGCAGTATTCCCAGTGCCTGGAACAGTCCCTGGCACATTGAATTAAAAACAAATAAAAAAGATGAAACAGCCAAGTAATAAGGCAACAAAAGTGAAGATTTGCACCCAGGTGTTTCTGACCACTCATCCTGCAAGACCAACCTAGGAAACTGAAAGGAGCTGGGCTTCGAGGAGCAGGTAAGGATCTGGGAGCTCCGCCCTGACTCTGGCCTGCTTTCTCCTCCTCCAAATTCTACCTGGAAAACCAGCCAGGTGGCAGGGATCTGGGAGCACAGGAGGGCCTCTTCTCCTGGGGTCTCCAGGGGGCAAAAGAGCCCTCTGGACTAACCCACATATCCATGGCCTGAGGAGTCCTGGGGTGGGGCACCTGAGGTGGCCTAGGATCTCAGCCTCCTGCCACTTCCTCCTGGAAGCCCTGGGGCCCTGGGGGAGGAACTGAGGCCCCAGGGCAGAGCAACCTCAGAGCCTCTAAGGTAAAGTGAAAGAGAAGTCATCCAGGTGAAGAGCTCAGTGGTGTCCCTCCTGGAGCTCTTGAAGCCTGGGAAGGAGGCATCTTTGGAAGAACAGATAGAGGTCAGTGTGTCTGGATTGAGGGGAACAGACCAGGGGGGCAGCTGGCAGGAGGAATGGCTTAAGTCTGGCTGAGGATTGGGGCTTTTCCCGAAAGGGCCGCTGATGGATTTCCTCTTTGTTATCAGAGGAACAGGAACAGATTCGCCTTTAAAACTGCCCTCTCTTGGATCAGAAGTGAGAAACAAACCTAGAGCATGAATCAGGGACAAAGTCAGTGGTGGCTTGGACTAGGAAAGGGGACGCAGACACAGAGAGGTGAGGCATACATTTTGCATTTGGGATCCGGGGACAGGGGATGAGATGGTTGCATGTGGGGGTGAGGAAGAAAAAGGGAGCAGCCAGAGCCCCAGGGTCTAGTTTGAGCAGGTGAGGAGATGGAGCTGCTGCTGCTTGGACCTGGGCAAGGGGTGAGAAGAGAGTTCCAGAAGGCCCACTGGAGCCAAGTAAGCGTTAGACACGTATGAGGTCACATCAGATCTGATGTACTTTCCAAATGAAGTCACTGGGAGAAACTGCTTCTCAGGATTGTGAGCAAGGGTATGATCTTCTTACCCTGGCTGACTAAAAATCCTCTTGTTCCTGGTGAACTTGACTCTGTTCATACAGGGGATGGGCCTGGATGAAACATTCCAACCAGCAGGAGCATGAAGGAAGAGTAAGTGAGACTGTCAGGTCTTATCTGCTGATGGCAGCCCATCATCTGTCAGTCTGTCTGTCCCAGGGCCACCATGTGTCCAGCTAGAGAAGATGAGCCTGCTAGGCTGTGTGCCCTGAAAAGGGGACAGTCTCGCTGCAACCAGCCCTGTGGTGATGAGTGTGGACAGTGAAGCCAGAATACCTGACTCTTTGTTACCCCAGCTCCAGCTCCTGCTAGCTGTGTGGCCTTGTGTCACAGGCTTCTGACCTCCTAGGCCAAGGCTTAACCCTTTCTCATCGAGATTGCTTTGGAAATTAAAAACCCTAATATCCTAGGAAGGTCTTGCCCATCCCTTCCTATATGGGGGCAGTTTTCTTATGGCTCCAGAGACACTCACTCACACACACAATGGCACACAAACACACATACACATGGGCACAGTGACACTAAATAAGAACTATGGGATGGGAACAGAAGAGGAACAGACCGGTAATGAGAAAAGGAAAAAAGGGGGTCGAGGCATGAGCTATATGTGCCACCACTCCCACATTTTCCATGCCTTATCCCACATGTAGCTGAGGACATCCCTAAAAGTATGTGCTAGACTCATGCCCGGTGTACAGGTGGGGAGTCAGACAGGCCCTGAGAGCCATGCTGACTTATCCTGGATGGAGAAGAGCTAAGAGTGAGGAGTTGCATGTGGAACCCAGGTCTGTTTCCTCCAAGCTGCACACAGTCCCTCCCCGGGAGCTGTGGGAGGGCTGGGTGGTATAGTGTGCAAGTCACAGGGTTACATGGAGAAGGGGGTGAGCAGACAGCAACCCCAAGGGCTGTATGTTCTGTGGGGTGAGGAGGGCACTCATGGAGGGGACCCCAGGAAGTGAGGTCACTTCCTTGGCAGTGGAGCCCAACAGAACTCAGAACCCCTGTAACCAGGCACCCACACACTAGGGACAGCCCAACAGCCAGGTCATTTGGCTGGAGTCATTTCACAGAGAAAGATGTTCTCCTGCTGTGTCCCCACTTACAGGGGCTTCTGCTTCAGGAAACCCTTGAGTGAGAAGTTTCTCAGATTCCTTAGACGATGGTTCAATTCTCCATTCCAATGCCTCTGGTCACTTCCCAGGAGGTCCCCTAAGGTAACACAAGGTGGCTGAGAGCAGCAAACCAATCCAGGAACGACCACCTCTGGGAGCCCTCCATGGGCAGGGCCACCACATCCCCTCATCTGCGTGTGGCAGTGGTGGGGGGTACGGATCTGAGGGGAGGTTTCCCCTCTGGGAGAAACAGGAAGGGCAGGCCTTAGCAAACTGGCAGTCCTGTCATGGTCACACCTGAGGACAAGGCTGGCAGGGGCCAGAGAGGATTCCTGTGGTACCTCTTATCTGTGCCAGTGTGAATCCATGGCCCTGGGGTGTCAGCTTCTTGCCATTCTTGGTGGAGGTCAGGGCCAAGAGTGCAAGCCTGTGTCTAGAATGGAGATGTCTGGTGGGTCTGAGAAGCCGCCAAGACAGCAGATGGGCCTCTGAGGCTTTCTGCCCAGCTGCCGGGCACTGTATTCACAGGGCTCCACACAGGAGATCGGAAAGGAGCCGGTCCATGGAGGGCCCTGCTCCCTCTCCCCACAGGAGGGGCAGGTGCCCCACACCACCCGCAGAGGCCAGGGCAGGCTCACAGTGAGTTGAGTGCCAGGGAGGAGGTGACTCCATGCCCAGAAATCCCCATCCCGAGTCCCAGAGCCACCCTGCTCCTCCCCTGGGCTCCCTTCCCCAGAGTCCTGCTCCCAGAAAAATCTGGGCCCCCATCTCCTCTCCCACCTGCCTTCCTGGCCCAGGTGCTGCCCTGGCCACATGCAAAGTCACAGTCCACACATGGGTAGGAATCTCAGAAAGAGACTTGGATGGGATTTGACTTCGTGTCACAAGCAGGAGGTTTCAGCCTCCCTTTTTCTAGAGGGTTTCCAGTTTTGACTCAGTGCCAAGGGGTCCACGTTTCCCTGATCATCCCAATCCATCCAGCGTGGGATCAGCCTCTGTGACCTCGTCCCTGGAATGGGATCTTCAGGGAGCACTCACAGGGATGATGCAGTGAAGGGAGGGAGGTGCTATCCAAGCTGGGCCACCAATTGGCCTGAGATCACAGTCCGTTTCACCACAGCCCACTGCCAGTTCTACAGGTGATGCCAGAGCCTTTCTCCTGTTGAGGGCTCTCCTGTCCCACCTTGCCCACAAGTCCCTGAGGCTTGGGGATTTGAGCTGAGCTGCAGCCCCAGCCTTCCTGCTGGTCCCTGGGGCTGCCTCTGACTGCAGGCCTCTGCTCTGTTCCTCCCCAGGGGGCAATGGTGACAACAGTGGACAGGCATGAGACCTGCCCGGTGTGGAGGGTCCAGGGAGGCAGGAGCTGGTGGGAAAGCTGGTGCCTGCCTTCCTGGGCAGCGGCCCTGCCTACCTCGCCACCTGCATGGGCACCTGCAGGGCTTTGGCCACCACCCAGCAGGTGCTGGACCTTCTGTTCCAAAGGTGAGCACTCTGCCCCACCCCCACCCCCAGCAGGGACATTGGTGACCCACCACCTACTATCTGTGAGACTCCGTAACGTTGCAGCTCCTCTCTGAGCCACAGTTTGCCCCTCTGCACAAGAGGGGCAAGGGAGAACCAGCTCCCTAGGTTGACTGTAGGGCGCAAGTGGGTCCTTCAGGGAAAGTGTTTTCTGAGGACCTGGCCCTGGGGAAAGGGCTGCTGGAAGGGCTGCGGCTGTGCTGGTTGATGCTGTTCCTCTTCCCAGGGAGGAAGCCGCTGCCTGACTGCCTCTGGCCTTGGGCTCTGACTGTATCTGCATTTGAAAGGTGATGTGTGAGGAGTTCCCTGTCCTGGGTGAGTGTGAGGAGGGATCCCTGGGGGCAAGCAGGGGGCCCCTTGCTCCCCTGAGATACGTGTGATGGGGCTGGTTGGGTGCCTTCATTCTTCCAGTGCATAGGAAGGCCCACTAGGTGGACGTGCTTTCCTAGGAAGAACCAACATTTAATGTGTGGAGCAGACAAGAGTCCTGCAGTCCAGGGCTTTCATTCTCCCAGGCAGGAGGGGGAAGAGGGGGCTCACCCTGTCATATGTGTCATAGCATCCAGGTGTGTCCTTAGCACTGTCCATGTGACACCTTCCTGGCACCCTCTAGATATGGATGTATCCTCCCTTACTCTGAGGAGGATGGAGGACCTCTGCACCAGCTGAAAAGGTGAGTGGGCTTTGATTCAAGACGGAAGGACACCCTTCTACAGTGAGCAGTGTGGAGCTGTGGGGTCTGTGGATGGACAGGGGCTGGCAGGACCCTGGATCCCACTCAGCCTATGGTGCCTGCTGAGGGCAGAGCTCTGAGGGCTTCTCCTGGTAAAGAGGAAAGGAGAGCCAGAGTGCTGTGGACGGAGCAGTGGTGCTGAGAGGAGCATCCATCCGGGAAGTCAGAGGACAGAGTCAGCCCCTAAGGGAGTCCACACCTGTCCTCTCTCCACCCCAGCCCTGCCTCCAACCCCACCCTGCCCCCATTCTGGGACCCAGAACACAAGGTGTGGAGAGCATTCTGCTCTCTGATGTGGTAGAAACTCAGCAGTGGGGGTTCAGCTTGGAGCTCAGGGGATGAAGTGAGCACTTAGGGGCCAGCTGAGCCCACCCTGCCCTGTGATGAGGGTCAGTAGCAGGAGGAAGCAGAGTCAGGGCCCCTAGAGGATGAGGCTGCATGTTGGTGCAGGAGCTAAAGGCTGAGGTGTTAGGAGGCCCTCGGGGAGCTGGGGCAGGAGACAGAGTCTGTTTGTTCCTTCCTGAGTCAGATGTTCCTAGAGCACCTACTGTGTTCCCGAGGGTGCAGGGACCAGAGCAGACATCCTGCCTGTCCTCACAGACGTGGCATCCATTGCAGAGGGGCAGGGAGAGGGACAGAACAGTGTGCCAGGCTTCGCTGAAGAAGGGGAGAGGCATTCCCACCATGGATGGAGGGCTATCCTTTCCCAAGGCTTGTTGCCTGCCCCTTGTCTGTGCCCAGGCCTCAGCTACCAAGCATGCCAGGCTAGATGGGACATGGGGTAGAACCGGCCTCTGGATAGGCAGAAGGGGAAGGCAGAGAGGCCCAGCTCCCCACAAGGGCTGCCTTGGGATCCCAGTGGGAAAGGAGAGGCCAGGCCTCTGACCCTGCTGCCCACCCGACTTGACTCCTCCCAGGGCCATGTGCTCCATCCTGGGCACCTGGCTGCACCGTTACCCTGAGGATTTCCACCAGCCCCCAGAGTTTCCCTGCCTGAAGATGATCTTGGCTTACCTGGAGCTCAACATGCCTGGCTCAGCCCTGGAGCACCAGGCCCACCTTCTCCTGGCACAGCTGGAGCACCTGGAACCCGCTGAGACAGAGGCTGATGGTGAGGAGGGCTCAAGGTGGGGGTGGGGGAGGGGAAGGGGTGGGGCCACACACAGAGCAGACCCTCCTGATGCTGGAAGTGGGCCAGGAGCAACGAGGAGGCTCAGATCACTGTTCCCCAGGCTGCCTTCTGGGAAGACTTCCTGGGGGTAGCATCTTGGACTGGAACCTCATTGACTGGTAGGGAGAAGTTTCCTGTCTTTGGGAGGCCTGTGGAAAAGCAGTCCTATTGATATTTTCTCTCCTTGGGGCTACAGAACCAGCTCTAGAACCTGCTATGAAAACACCTTGAGACTTAGAGACAGCCATCCCTCTACTGCCCACTAGAGCTCTAGAGCCAGAGCAAGCTCAAGCCACAGTTCTTATTCAAGGTCAAGGGCCTGATCAAGGAGATATGCCTGCTCCAATTCCAGAACCAGAGCATGCTCCTGCCCTCACTCTCATTTAAGTTCAAGGTGAGGAAAAGCACCTGCACAGGCTCCAATTCTAGATCCAGAGAAAGTGCCAGCATCAGCTTTCCTTCCATCTTTGGAGCCTGAATCATCCGTAAAACATGATCTAGAGCTTCCTCTACAACCTCAGCCAGTCTCATCAGCAGCCTCAGTTGCTGAGATTAAGAAAACCTTTGCTCTGGAGCTCTGCCCCAGGCTCTGGAGCTCCATTGTGCTTTGGCACCAGCTGTGCACCCGGGGTATCATCCAGCTCCAGTTCTGGACCTGGAGAGCATAGGGGACTCCATTCTTCTAGTTCCTCGGGTGCTGGAGCCAGTTCCTCTCCCAGTCTCCCCAGAACTGCTCCCAGGTCAGAGAGGAGCACCAGCATGTGCAGTGCCCTTCACAGCCTATCAGGAGTTGCCCTGGTGCCAGCAGCAGCCCTAGAGCCTTCCTGCCCCTCCCTTGTACATATAGTAAATTGTTTATTCTATGATGTAAAGTTCTTTTAAAATAAATTTAATTCTTTGCTCATTTTAAATTGTATATGTGAGTGGCATTAATTACATTCACAATGTTATATAACCCCTTCTAATATCTACTCCAGGACATTTGTATTCTTTTTGTCACCAAATAATATTCTGTATGTAAGTGAACACAGCACACGTGTCTATATTTTCATCTGTTTATGGGCATTAGGATTGTTTTCACCTTTGAGCTCTTGTGAATATTGGTGCTGTTTATATTTGTGCAGGTGCATTTAAATATTTGTATTCACTTCTGTGTGTATGTGTATTCACTTTTTGGGAACATTGATTTGGAGTTGAATATTGGGGTTGACTGAAAACTCTATGCTGACCTTTTGAGGACCTGCTGAAATGTTACATACAGTGCTTGTACCATTTGACAATCCCCAGAATTTAGGTATACAATTTCCACTTCTTCATCCATGTTGCAAACACACAGTATTTCAATGCACAATTAATACTTCCCTTAATATTTCAATATAGCAGAAAAGCCAGACAACACAGGCACAGACAAGAGGCAGATTTTTTTCCTTGATCATATAAAAACAACTATGGACATGGACAGTCCTTGCTGACCTTCAACTGCACAGCACAGCAGTCAGCCATCATTTGTCTTTCTGTGCCAGCATCTTTTAGCTACTGTCAATTTTCAAGGCTGTCTCTTGGCCCAAAATGGCTGCTGGAGCACGAGCCTAGACCAGCCACCATGTCGTCATTCCTGTGGCTGGAAGGAGCAAAGATGGAGGTCCAATGGGCCCACACAGCTGTCTCTAATCTATGCGGTGTTTTTTGTTTTGTTTGTTTCTGTTTTGTTTTTTTGTTTGTTTGTTTGTTTTTGTCTTTTTGCCTTTCCTAGGGCCGTTCCTGTGGCATATGGAGGTCCCCAGGCTAGGGTTCTAATCAGAGCTGTAGCCACCCTCCTATGCCAGAGCCACAGCAACGCAGGATTCGAGCCTCCTCTTCGACCTACACCACGGCTCACTCCTTTACTCACCAAACAAGGCCAGGGATCGAACCCGCAACCTCATGGTTCCTAGTCGGATTTGTTAACCACTGCGCTACCACGGGAACTCCTGTCTTTGGCTCTATCTAAGCAATCCCCAAATTTTTGCCAAATCCCTCTCCCCACATCTGATTTGCCTGAAATTCATCTGGCCACTCAGAGCTGCAAGACAAGCTAGGCTTTAGAGCATTTAATATGGGGAATTTCTATCCTCAGTAAAACTAAGTTTCTCTTCTTCAGGAAAGAAGAATGAAAACTACATGGAGGCATAAGTTCCCACCGCAGAGTGGAAATGCATCCAACTACTAACCTTGAGGTTGGGGGTTTGATCCCTGGCCTCTATCAGTGGGTTAAGGAACCAGCGTTGCTGTGAGCTGTGGTGTAGGTCACAGACACAGTGCCGATACAGCATGGCTGTGGCGAAGGCTGATTCAACCCCCAGCCTGAAAACCTCCATATGCCTCAGGTGCCGGGTGCCCCCCCCCCCGCGCCAAAAAAAACACTACATGGGGCTGACCCTTGCTCTTTTCCTACACCCAACAGTAAGATGAAGGGGAAGAGGTGCATAATTTTCAGATGACTTAGTTGGACCTTTATTTCCCCACAACCGATTCTCCTTGATGTTTCTTCCTTCCCAGAGAAATGAGAGATGTGGTTTCTAACCAGGATATCAATTGGGAAAGATTCTTTCAATTCCTTGGCAGGCCATTGGCAAACATTAGGTAGCTTTCATCTGCCTTTACCCGGAAGCAGTTCTGAGAAAATCTTCTTTTATTCTCTAAGGAAAGTGGAACCTTTTGGGGAAGGAGCATGTTCAAAAGTTGGATCAAAATTCAGTATCTGTCATCAAGGAAATAGCTGTGTTGGACACGCACATTTTGACCCTATGGACACATGGACCATCATGGTGATTATTAGTAAATATAATGCATATCCAGTAAAACTCTACATGATAAAATGTATTCTTGACTGAAAACTGATGGAAGAAAAATGTAACTTTGAAAAAATTTGTTATATTATCTGACTCAGGTCAGTTGACCAAGGACAAATAACGATCACCACAGAAATCTTACAAAGGCAGAATCTATAGCCATTTAATTATGATTTGGACAAGAAATCTTGTCATTTATTTTTTTTAAATTGAGCTCCAGTAACACACTCGCAGGAAATGAGTAAGAAACATGGGTATCCTGGCCAGAAGTCCTAAGGCTGGGCTGGGAGGCCTGCCTCCCCTTCTCGCCCCCCCTCTCAGGTGGAGCCAGTGCGCAGGCTCCAGCAGAGGCAGGTGTGAGAGCTCAAGGGCAGGGATTCGCCGCTGAAGGCCCCTCGCCCAGAGGAAAGGGAAGTAGGAGACACTGAGGGGGTGGCCAGCGATGCGGGTGTCTCCACGAGGGAGCCGCGCAAAGACGGGTGAGTACAACTCTTTCCCGCGGCCCCGCCCTCCAACCTCCACCGCTCCCCCCAACCCCTGAGCCCACAGCTAGGGGCCCCGACTCCTCCCGCCCCGAGGAGCACGAGCCTCCATCGGTCCTCGACTCTCGGGGCAGCCGCCACCTGCTGCAGCCGCGGCCCACAGGGTGAGGACGCCGGTCCGGGGCGGCGAAGGCGGGCGTTGAGCGGCGGGCGCCGCGCGCGCTCTCAGTCCTCCCTCCTTGGCCTGGCCTTCTGCCTGCGGGGCCGTCCCCACCAGCAGCTGGCCTCTGGGTCCGAGGACCCCGGGACTCGGCCCCGTCGCCGCGGGCTCGCGGGCTCGCGGGCCTGGGACCAGGAGGCGCCGGCGAGGAGCCCGAAGTGGGGCCCGCGGGGCGCGGGTCCTCGGCGCGGTGGGTCGGCAGGTGTGACGCGGCCTCTGCTTTCGGGCTGCGCGCGTGCACAGCGCGGGGCTCCTCCAGCCCCCGCCAACCACTAAGGTGCTGAGATGGGGCCTCTGTGTTCTTTCCCACAGCCATCAGCCCTCGGGAGGGTCCCTCCAAAAGGCTCCAGGTGACTCTCCAGTGTTTTCATGCTTTATTAACTAAAAGGAGTCCTCACTGCCTCTCAGAGCGCTCACTGGAGGGCAGTTTGTGACAGAGTGACGCTTAACCAACATCTGAACTAAAGGAATTTTCCCGCTCTTCTAGGGTTTGGCACGATGAAGGGCCCTTGAACACGTTATATTTTTCATGTTTGCGTTACTCTTTTCTAGCAACAGGCCGTCTTTTGGCGAAGCAGGGTTAGTCTAAGTTAATGAGCATTTTAAAAATTCATTTTTGAGCAGTTATCATAGAGGCTCAAATCTTTGAAAGTTCTAGCCACTAAAGGGAATGACTTTTGGGGGGGGGGGGTGTTGGGGTCAGTCTTACATGAGGAAGGGAAGACTTCTAAATCAGGAGAAATGTTTATTTCATGATATTTTGCTATGTCACTCTTGGAGTTTTGCATATTCATTCTCTGATATATCTCAGATCAGCTCCAGCAAATGCTTATTTTGAGAATAGTTTGGGGGTTTTTGGTTCTCTGGGGTTTTATGTGCTATTTGGTTGGTAGGAGCTTGACTACCAAGTTAGGTTTCAGATCATAAAAAAAATGTGGTTAACTTTTTGGCACAGCAGAAATTTTCGCAACATTGTAAGTCACCTATACTTCAATAAAACTTTTTTTAAAAGAGAATGTAGGATAAACAATGAGGTCCTACTGAATAGCACAGGGAACTATATCCAATCTCTTGTTCTAGAACATAATGGAAGATAACCTGAGAAAAAAGAATGTATGTATGTATGACTGGGTCACTTTGCTGTACAGCAGAAATTGATACAACATTGTAAATCAACTATAGTTTAAAAATTCTTTTAAATATGTGCCAAAAAATCAAAAGCAACCCAAGTGATTACACTAAAAAAATAAAATGAAAAAAATGGGGAAAAAAAATGTAGTTAAAACTGGTAGTTAGTATAACTCACAATGCTTTGTGGGATAGCAATTGGTTGTCTTTCTCTCTTGAAATATTTTCCTGAGTTATCAAACTTTCCACACAAAACACTCAAAAATTACTTTAAAACAAAAACAAAAAACCCTGCACCTGGGTAATGAGATAGCAAGCACATGGTTTCATTGTTAAAGATAATGGCACACTTTCCAAAGATGGGAGTTGGGTACATGAGAGTCTCCTGACCTGGAAGTGACTGTGGCATGTATCCGCTAAGAGGTACTGACTGTAAATGAGTATTTCCCAGGCATCATTGTCCTACAGGTGTAGTGAATTTTTGACGGGGGCAATTGCCAGTGATGATATGTTATGAAACTGCACTGCTGTGTGGCCATGAGAGGCACAGAAATATTAATCAGGCATCAACCACATCACAGATGAGGCAAAAGAGCCAAAGAGATCAAGTGAGAGAAAGAGGAGAAACAGAGACAAAGACTAAGAGGGAGAAAAATAGAGTTGAACAAAGAGAAGTAGATGGAAAGAATCAGAGAAACAAAAAGACACAGAGTAGCTGTCTGGCCTGACTGCCAGAAGATGATGGAGAAAGGGTGTGTTAGCGAGCTCATTCTGGCTTTGAAAAAGTAAGCATTGTCTCTTCAGCCGGGGTCTTTAATTTGGATACCATGATGATGACTAAAGGAGACATTATTGTTTTCATTGATTATAGACTGTGTATTTCCTGGAACTCTGTGCTTTTATTCAGGATAAAAGCATTATTCTGCATATAGCCCAGAGACACCCACCAGAGGACACTTAGGTTCTACCCTAAACTGGTGCTTTGAGCCCCACTTGCTTCTCAGTATTCCTAGGGGCTCTGGTGAGTTCTCCTGATATCCTGACATAACTGCTTTAAATGATGTCCTGAATTTTACTCCAGCTGTTTTTCTTGGGACTTGGAGTTCTAAAGAGGGTGCCAGTACATTTCTTAGGCAGAGACCTAAGGGTAACTTTGGATGGAATTGGGTTGACTGTCCTTTTTCAAAAATGGACTTAAATTGGAAAGATTATGTATGATCTGAACAAAGTGTTTGCTATTGAAATGAGAGACTAAGCCTGCTTAACTCTGAAGAAAATGGACATTTACTTATTCACACTACAGTGTGTTCTCAGACAACTGAGAACCTAGCAGAAGTGTCTGAGGTTCAATCCCCTTGACGGTTAATGGTCCTGTAGGGGATCCCACTACAACCATTAAGTCAATTCTGCTCGCACAGGGGGCACAGTAAGGCTGATCACCTGGTGCTCCAGGCACCCACAGCAATTTCTGCTAGAGGGGAAAACTGAGACAGGTGACAGAGTAGAACTGACGTAAGGGTAAGTCCTTAGGGAGCTAGACTCAGAAGCAGCACACGTTTGATCCATCACACTGCTCTCAGAAGGGTGTTCAGATCCATCTGATTGAGGCTACCAACTTAATAATGGGAAGTAATGCCTCAAAGACTGAACAGCTGGCAAACAGGCAGCCACTCCCTGGAACTCACACTGACTTCATTTGCAGTGGGAATGAAGTCAGTGCTTGCAAGCACTCACCTTTACTCTTAAATGGCCAGGATGGAGCTCTTTTGACACTCTCAAACTAGAGAGAAAGCCAGCTTGATAAAACATCATTTCCAAAATTCTGACCTTGAGAGAAAAAGTATTCCTAGTAGAAACCTTGAAGTTATAACACTTATGGTGTCCTTGAAATGTAAACACAGCCCATATCACCTGAGACTACAGCTTTGGCTCAATTAGGAGAACTTAAAAGTGAAAGAAAAAAAAAAGGGAAAGAGGCTTTTTAAAACTCAAACAGGAAAGCTATGAGATCTCTGTTTCGTATCTATCTGGATGGATGTAAGGCTGTGTGTATAACAAGCAGGACCCTGTGGAGCCTCTTTGGGATAGGCCCTTCCCCCATATCCTCTGCTTTAGCTCTTCTCTGAAGTATCTTGTTGGAGGTTTATAGGAACATTGGTATCTGACCTCTGTGGACAGCTTTAAGAACAAGGGATTTCTACATGGAGAAGTGTGCAACAACCAATGGAGCCCCTCCCTCACTGTGCCTTTAAAAATGCTTTGCAGGAGTTCTGGTCGTGGCACAGCGGAAACAAATCCGACTAGGAACCATGAGGTTGCAGGTTCGATCCCTAGCCTCGCTCAGTGGGTTAAGGATCTGGCATTGCTGTGAGCTGTGGTGTAGGTCACACACATGGCTTGGATCTGGCGTTGCTGTGGCTATGGCAAAGGCTGGCAGCAACAGCTCCGATTCGACCCCTAGCCTGGGAACCTCCAAATGCTGCGGTGCAGCCCTAAAAAAACAACAACAACAAAAAAAATGCTTTGCAAATTGGGGATTTCCCCTTCGGGGCGCAGCGGAAACTAATACAACTGGGAACCATAAGGTTGCGGGTTCACAATGAGGTTTTGGGTTCAATCCCTGGCCTCGCTCAGTGGATTAAGGATCCAGCATTTCTGTGACCTGTGATGCAGGTTGCAGACGCAGCTCGGATCCCGCGTTGCTGTGGCGAAGGCCGGCAGCTGTAGCCTGTGAACTTCCATATGCTGCAGGTGCAGCCCTAAAAAGCAAAATAAATAAATAAAAATGCTTTGCAATTTTGTTTAAGGGAGTTAGTGATGATTTGGGGGCTTAAGCCACCCGGCTCCTTGCATGGCCCTGCAGTAAACCTTCCTCTGTTCCAAACTCCAATGTTTTGGTTTTTTTGTTTGTTTTTTGGTCTTTTTTGCTTTTTAGGGCCGCACCTGGGGCATATGGAAGCTCCCCTGCTAGGAAAGGTCTAATCGGAGCTACAGCTGCCAGCCTACACCACAGCCACAGCAACGCAGGATCAGAGCCATGTCTGCAACCTACACCACAGCTCATGACCATGCCAGATCCTTAACCTACTGAGCAAGGCCAGGGATCGAACCTGCATCCTCATGGTTCCTAGTCGGATTTGTTTCCGATGCGCCACGACAGTAACTCCAAACTCCAATGTTTTGATTTGTTTGGCCTCACTGTGTGTTGGGCACATGGATTTGCACTAAAAATTCTGGTAAAGCCAGTCTAGGAGTCTGTCCCCGTGGCGGGCTGGCCCTGGCCAGGGTAGGGGTGGGGGAAGCACCCCCTTCCCTGACTCCTCAGCAGCTGCCATAGCCCACTTCGCTCCAGGGATATTGGAGGGACTGTCCCCAAAGATGCCAGCTGCCCACAGCACAAGGCTGTTGGGAGCTGAGAACCATCCAGAGCTGTTGTCCACACTCAGCATCACCTGGGGATAAGTCACTCCAGCTTGTGCAAGCTGGGAACTCTCTCCACTCTGTGTGGGCTGCTTCCCTTTCAGGAAGGGAGCCATTTGAGACCTGGGCCAATCTGGAGGTTTCCTCCATTTGGGAATGGAAGTGGAATTTTATACTACATCTCTGATTTTCAGTCTCTGTGACTGTAGCCTATTTGTTGTTTGTGTTTTTGTGTGTACTTTTTGGGGTGAGCCAGTCCTGGTCTGGCCACTGTGGAGGCCTCCGTCTGGGAATGGAAGTGGAATTTCTGGGCTACTCTTCATCTGATCTTTGTTTGTTGTTTGTATGTGCATAGTGCTTGCATTGGTCAGTTGAGACGTCTTTAGTAATGGGGCTCACATGTGACGACACCAGGTAACTTTGCCTATTGCCTTGGGTTTCACCTGTGGTGGAGCCTTGGTTGGGATTTTCCCTTTGCAGTGGATAGGAATCTCCCTTTTTGGTGCCAGGGCCCTGTGATCCTGAGAGACTGTTTTGCATTGCATTTGTTTGGTATTTGATAATACCTGCCCTGATAATCAGAGCTCTGTTCCATTTGATAGTTCCCCTAGGGCCCATTTTGCAAAACTGCAAGATCTTAGGTATGCTTCTATCAAGAGAGAAGGAAGATTCTTTTAAACACTCTATTCTTCAGACTTGAGAAAATTGATTGAGATGAAACTCTTGAAATTCCAAAACTGGTTCTTTTTGCATATGCAGTAGAGAAAGCTAGCTTGGTGACTTCACCTAGGTGAAATAGAAGTTAAATCTTGTTATATCTGTTACCAGTTTGTCAACAAAAATAATAACTTGGTATGATGAAATTTCATGAGTGAATTAAATGCAAATGAGATAAAAGCTTTTAGTAAACTCTGTAGGAATTTTTTTTTTTTTTGGTTAAAAGGATAATTATGTTTTAAAAATGCCTGTTAGAGCGCCGGAGAAAGAAAGACAGTTGACCAGAGCAGTGAGATTTCAAGCAAGATTTATTGACCAGTAGAGTGGTGGGGAGCACTGAGCAAGAGGAACTCAGAACCCCCCAACACACACCCCACCCCACCACCGTTGGGAGAGAATCAGGTTTTATCATGTGCTGTACTCTCTAGGTCCAGGACAGTGGTCGAGATCATGGTATAAAATTTTAACTTTCTCTTTGGGTCTGTCTTTGTCCATTTGAGGTCAACCATTTCATGGACTTAGTCGTTTCACCTGTGGAAGTCCGATAATGTAGAGACAGACTGCTGGTCTGGGTCTGAATGGGTCCATGAGTCATGCGGACTTATTCTTTTGTAGGCCTTCATTTTAGTTTCCACCTAAGAATGCCTGTCTAAAATAGTCTCTCCAGATTATGGTAACAATTACTTGCCTCTTGGTTTTCACTAGAAAATTAAGATTTTTAAGAATTGAGGATTCTAATCTAAACATATAATCAGGAGTTCCTGTTGTGGCTCAGTGGGTTAAGAACCTGATTAGTATCCAGGAGGATGTGGGTTTGATACCTGGCCTTGTTCAGTAGGTTATGGATCTAGCATTGCTGCAAGCCGTGGTATAGATTGCAGATGTGGCTTGGATCCACATTGCCGTGGCTGTGGCATAGGCCCGCAGCTGTAGCTCTGGTTCTACCCCTAGCCTGGGAACTTCCGTATGCCAAAGGAATGGCCCTAAAAAGAAAAAAAAAAGTAATTAAAGCAACTAAAAATAATAAACATTTCGCTGTATTGTAAGAAATGGGGAGTTCCTGCTGTGGTGCAACATGATCGGCGATGTCTCTGGGGGGCTGGGATGTAGGTTTGATCCCTAGCCTGGCACCACAGTTAAGGATCCGGTGTTGCTGCAGCTGCAGCAGTGTAGGTTGCAGTTTGGCTTGGATCTGATCCCTGGCCTGGGAACTCCATATGCCATGAGGCAGCCAAAAAAAAAAAAAGAAAGAAAATGGTATATATGTTTTTAAAAAAAGGTTTTATGTATGTCAGGCTGATTAGATTAAGCTTAATTAGGTAAATGGATTTTGTTATTAAAAAGTAGACTAGGAGTTCCCGTCGTGGCGCAGTGGTTAACGAATCCGACTAGGAACCATGAGGTTGCGGGTTCGGTCCCTGCCCTTGCTCAGTGGGTTAACGATCTGGCGTTGCTGTGAGCTATGGTGTAGGTTGCAGACGCGGCTTGGATCTCTCGTTGCTGTGTCTCTGGCATAGGCCGGTGGCTACAGCTCTGATTCAACCCCTAGCCTGGGAACCTCCATATGCCGCGGGAGCGGCCCAAGAAATAGCAACAACAACAACAACAAAACAACAACAAAAAAGACAAAAGACCAAAAAAAAAAAAAAAGTAGACTAATGCAGGACTAGATTTGGTTCTTCTCTGCTAAGAGAGCAAGTTTACTTAGAATGCTGCTTTTGATAACAGATGGTGATCTTCCTTGCCTTTAAGTGATCTGTGTGTTTGTTTTTTAGTATTCACAGTGACCTATGATTCTATCTGACCAAATGTTTTTAAAACTGGTATTTTTGACAAACTTCCTATCAAACTCAGGTTAAAGTTCCTTTGATTTCAGCTAATCTGGGGATGCTTCAGTGGGTCCCTGAGGCATCTCAGAAAAATGTGTATATATTTTTAATTGGGATTGGTTGGATTGTTAAATTACACGGAAAGTATAAGCCTCCTCAGGTTATATAATATGAATAAGTGTTATTAATATAGATATTCTATAAATTATATAAGGTTCCTGAAATTTGGGTATGTCCTGGTATAATTTGGCAGCATATGAAGTTCCTGGGCCAGGCATCAGATCCGAGCCATAGCCGCTGCTGCCCGCACTGCAATGTAGACCTTCAACCCACTGTGCCAGGCCAGGGATGGAATCTGTGTCCCTGTGCTCCAGAGATGCCACCGATCCCACTGTGCCACAGGAGAAACCCAGCTGTTATGTTAAAATGTTGTATGTCACAACTTGGATAAACTTCTTTGTCAAGAATATTGTCATCAGATCTTTACCCTTGTTTTAAGTCTTTAATAGGCAGTGAAGCTGATGCTTTGCAAAACTGCCAACGTCTTCAAGAAGAAGGACCTTTTTAAAAATTAGTTTTCTAATAGCTGTTAATTCCCACTGCTAAAGTAGTTAAGATATTTTGAAAGTCTAATGGAAACACTGATTTCATAGAACTGTTGGTAAGAGGGATTGATTGTATAGGACTGAGAAAACTAATGAACGTAGTGGTGATTTTTTTTTTTTTTTTTTTTTTTTTGGTTTTACCTGAGATGTTACTGGCTTCTGATCTGTGTTTTTTCCAGATGTGGGAAAATCTTTCCCCTTGGGCTAGTTGTGACTTGCAGCAGTTTGGTGGATTATGCCTTTGTGGGCGGAGTTGAAGCATTTGTCCTTTCTCTCTACCTAACGTCTCCAGAGAGTGGAAATTCTTAGGTTCCCAATAGCCTTTTCAGATAAATTAGGAAGGCCACCTTCTAATAGGTACAAAAAATCTCAAAGTATTTTGGGGACCTCAAAAAGGGAAGAATTCACCCAAACCTATAACGTGAAATCTGACAGCTCCTTGGCATGGCCTTCCTGGCCCTGGGAGGCCTTTTAAAATTTCATCTGAGACTCCTTATGAAAAAAATTCCAGCACAGCCAATTTAAAGGAGAAAATTATCATCAATTAACTGGACTCATTTTGAAAACAAACTAATCTTCATTTGGGTGTATTTGATTTTTAAATGAGGGTGTTTTTAGAGAGAGACTATTTTAATGGATATCAAATTCTGATTCTGTTCATTGAGATCTGCATATACTGTTTAAGGTCCACCTCCCATTTCCCTCATTATAGCTTGGAGAAGGGTGAGTTAACCTACTTGTTTAATCCTGTTCAATAGCACAGCATGGGAATCTAGTATAGTTAAGACACAGTCAGAAAGTTAATAGATAGATGTGAGAACTGGAACCAAAAGCCTTAGTCCAATTACAAATTAGGCAACAACAGAGCTAAGTCAGGTTCAAATAACTGTAGGCAAAGAAAGAGCGAGCCTTGTGTAATTTACTAAAGACTCTAAGAAATATTTCCCTGCCCAAACTGATCAATTCTGTTCCACAATCACCTCTTCTTCTCATATCTAGAAAAGCACTAAAGTCATTAATGGTGACATCTGCTTTGGCCACTGAGGAGAGAAATGCATTTGGAAGTAAAAATGGCATAGCTGTGCCAGACTTAGACGCCACAGGCCCCTCTCAAAACAGTGTCTGCTGGTAAAACCAAGCAGGACCCTGTGGATACCTTTGTCAAGCTTATGATTAACCTTTTTATCTGAACTTTTATTCCTTTTCTTGTCCAACACTTGCTCCCCTCAAGATTGAGGAGTATCACCAGGAAGTAACATCCCCACGGGCCTTGTTTACTATAGGAAGTGTATCTACGCCCAGATGGACATTAATCTCTAATCTGCTGTGACTCAGTTTATGGGACGAAAGGACAAAGAAACTATGAGATTTACAGGACATTTCCACCCCTAAGACCCTATTGAACAAGCACTGATATAGGTAACTAAGCAAGGCCAATGGGAGACCACATCTCTCTGGACCCCATGTTGGTACCTCCGCCAACTTTAAGGAATAAAAACCCCTATAGGAAAATAGAGAAAGAGAGCTCTTCTCCCCTCTCCCATCAGCCCTGGAAGCTATTTACTTTCCTTTAATAAAGACTTTGCTTGTTTCCTACCTGTGTATTTGCGGAGTTCATTTTCCAACTGCCATGAACAAGAACCCAGATTCCGGTATCATCTTTCCGGTATCACCAGCAGCCCTGGGAACTATTTGCTTTCCTTTAATAAAGACTTTGCTGCAGCTCCATACCAAAAAAACTAACAACCCCATCAAAAAATGGGCAGAAGATCTAAACAGACAATTCTCCAAAGACATACAGATGGCCAAAAAACACATGAAAAGACGTTCAACTTCACTCATTATTAGAGAAACGCAAATCAAAACCACTATGAGGTACCACCTTACCCCAGCCAGAATGGCCATCCTCAAAAAGTCTACAAACAATAGGTGCTAGAGAGGGTGTGGAGAAAAAGGAACCCTATTTCACTGCTGGTGGGATTGTGAATTGGTGCAACCACTGTGGAAGACAGTATGGAGATGCCTCAGAAAACTAAACATTGAACTACCATTTGATCCAGCAATCCCACTCCTGGGCATCTATCCAGAGAAAACCACGACTCGCAAAGACACATGTACTCCAATGTTCATTGCAGCACTGTTTTCAATAGCCAAGACATAGAAACAACCTAAATGTCCATCGACAGAGGAGTGGGTGCAGAAGATGTGGTACACATACACTCGGAATATTACTCAGCCATTAAAAGGAACGAAATACCAGCATTTTTAGCAAAATGGATGGACCTAGAAACTATCATGCTAAGTGAAGTCAGCCATACAGTGAGACACCAACATCAAATGCTTTCACTGACATGTGGAATCTGAAAAAAGGACAGACGGAACTTCTTTGCAGAACAGATGCTGACTCACAGACATTGAAAAACTTATGGTCTCCGGAGGAGACAGTTTGGAGGGTGGGGGGATGTGCCTGGGTTGTGGGATGGAAATCCTGTGAAATTAGATTGTTATGATCATTATATAACTACAGATGTGATAAATTCATTTGAGTAATAAAAAAAAGATTAAAAAAAAAAGAGTACAGCAATACTAAACCCATTCTAAAAGAAATACTGAAAGCAATCACTTAAATAAGCCAGTATACAGATCTAAAAGGAAAAAACAAAACCTATTGTAAAACTGACAATAAGCATAAGGAACAGCAAAAGGACATACATGAAGATGTTAAAAAAAAGTACTTCAAAATCAAAGTGTGGGGAAAGAAAGTAAAAAAATCTAGACTTTCTTTTTCAGAATGTGTTTGAGCCTTTATGACTATCAGGCTAAAGGAAGCAGACATAGGAAGGGGTTAACATGCTTGAAAAACAGGGCAACCACAAATCAAATCCTAACATTACGTTCATTAAAAAGAAAAAGTGCACAAGCATAAAATAAAGGGAAATCATCCAACCAAAAAAAAAAGGAAAAAAGAAACACAGAATCAACCAGAAAGCAAGGTTTAAAATGGCAATAAATGCATATTTATCAATAATTACCTTAAATGTCAGTGGACTGAATGCTTCAATCAAAAGACATAGAGTGGCAGATTCGATTAAAAAAAAAAAAAAAGAAAGCAATATACTGTCTACAGGAGACTCACCTTAGGGCAAAGGACACATAAATTGAAAGCGAGAGAATGGGAAAAGATAGTTCATGCCAATGGAAAAGACAGGAAAGCAGGAGTTGCAATACAGTCTATTAGACAAAATAGACTTCAAAATAAAGGCCACAAAGACAAAGGAGGATACTATTCAGTGATAAAAGGATCCTTCAAGAAGAAGATATTACAATCTTCAGTATATATGCCTCAATATAGGCACACCCAGATAAATACAACAAATACTAACATACATAAAAGAAGAAATTGATGGGGATCCAATAATAGTAGGAGACTTTAACACCTGCTCACATCAATATACAGATCCTCTAAACAGAAAATGAATATGGCAACAGAGATCCTAAATGACACAATAGAAAGACTTACTTGACATTTTCAGGACACTACATCCAAAAAAAAACCAGACTATACATTCTTTTCAAGTGCACATGAAACATTCTCAAGGATTGACCACATACTGGAGCACAAAACTAACCTCAACAAATTTAAGAGTATAGAAATTATTTCAATTATCTAAAGATTGTATCTTGTTGGAGGTTTATAGGAGCATCATGACATGACCTCTGTGAACAGCTTCAGGAACAAAGGGTATCTGTACCAAGAAGTTTGCAACAACTGACCCCACCCCTTTAAAATGCTTGCCTTACCTTTAAAAACACTTTACAATTTTGGTTGGATGTTTTGTGAGCATGAGCCATCCATCTCCTTGCGTGGCCCTGCAATAAACTTTTCTCTGCTCCAAATTGTTTCAGTTTGTTTGGCCTCACTGTGCATTAACATGTTTTACATTATAAATACATTATGTCCCTATCTTCAGATGGTGTTATCAAAATTAATTTGTGAAAGAGCTGTATTTAATTGACTTAAAAGTAAGTGCATACAAATCAAATATTTCTAAATGTTTACTGAAAGTAGCCCTAGTTTTTGAAGGATCATATGACTTATATGGTCTAAGATTAATCTTTAATGAATAAAAATAAGTTTAAATTGATAGTTTAATTAATATAGACAATTCTTCAGTCATTAGTATTAAGTATAATACTTTTATTGTACCTAGGTTTGTGAAAGTCTGTAAGATAGTGTTATCTCTATTACAGAGTTTGTCAACAAGAAAATTAATTTGGTGTGATGATGTTTTCATAAGTAATGAAATAGAGATAAATGGAATAACAGCTTTTGGGTGATCTCTTTAAGAACAACTATGTTTCAGAGCTGTCTTGGGGTGCAGCAGGTTGAGGATCTAGAGTTGTCACTGCAGCAGCTTGGGTTGCTGCTGTGGTGTGGGTTCAATCCCTGGTCCAGGAACTTACATGCCATGGGTGTGGCCAAAAAAATAATAACATCGTGTTTTATGGTATATTTACCTAAAAACAGTTTCACCAGATATTTGGTAACATTGAACTTCAGCGTTCTGCTTAATTAATTATGGGAATTCATTGCATATCTAGATTTTTTTTTTTTTTGGTCTTTTTAGGGCTGCACCCGCGGTATATGGAGGTTCCCAGGCTAGGGGTCTAATCCAAGCTACAGCTGCCAGCCTACACCAGAGCCACAGCAACACAGGATCCGAGACACGTCTTCAACCTACACCACTGCTCACGGCAACGCCAGATCCTTAACCCACTGAGTGAGGCCAGGGATGGGACCTGCAACCTCATGGCTCCTCATGGGATTCGTTTCTGCTGCGCCATGATGGGAACTCCCCTAGATCCTTTTTAATAAGATAAAATACTGAAACATTAACTGCCAAAGTAGTCTATGTTTCCTTGCTTTTTGGTCTCATTACATAGAGATTAATATGTCTGAAACTATTATTAAATATGTTTTGTGCCTTATTGAAAGATTGTACTATGAAATGGTATATATTTCCTGAAATTTTTAAAAGTGAACTCTGAGTGAAATGAGTCAGAAAGACAAAGGCAAATACCATATGATATCACTTATAACTGGAATCTAATATCCATCTCCACAGAAAAGAAAATCATGGACTTGGAAAATAGACTTGTGGCTGCCTGATGGGAGAGGGAGGGAGTGGGAGGGATCGGGAGCTTGGGGTTATCAGACACAACTTAGAATAGATTTACAAGGAGATCCTACTGAGTAGCACTGAGAACTATGTCTAGATACTCATATTACAACAGAACAAAGGGTGGGGGGAAAATGTATACATGTAAGGATAACTTGATCCCCTTGCTGTACAGTGGGGGAAAAAAAGTGAACCCTGAGAAGAGTTTTATGTGTGGTCAGGACTAAGATCAAATTGAATTTAATTAAATAAATGAATTTTAATATTATAGGTGAAATGGTAGAGAACCAGAATTTGGTTTTCTCTGTTAAGAGGATAAACTTTTCTTGAAATATTAATCTGCTTTTGTTAACAGATTGTAAAATTTCTTTACTAGTACCTTTCTGCATTGAAATCTTTTGTTGTCACCTTGGTTAAGTGAGGAAATACTGTTTTGCAGTGACTTATGATCTTCCATGGTCAAATGTTTAAAACCTTTTGATACCTATAATAGTCTTCCTCAAATCAAATTCTTGATGAAGTTCTTTTGACCTCTAGCTAACTTTGTGATGCTTCAGAGGGACCCTGAACAACTCAGACATTCATTAGACTTTATTTTGTCTGTTAAATTACCTGAGGGATACACTGCTAAATGAGTAATGATTAACTTTCTTAAATTACATTGTCTGGGTAAATATTACTATAAATGTTCTATAAATTATATGAAGTTCCTAAATTTTGAAATGTCCTTATGTTGTAAGTCATAATTCTAATTATTATCTTAAAATGTTGTTATGTTGCAGAAATAGCCAAATTTCCTTGACAGTTGCATTGTAATCAGGTCTTTAACCATGTTTTTCAAATCTTCTGTCATGAATAGACAGTTAATGTCTTACTCTGATGCTTTTATAAAAAAAATTATTGTGGAGGACTTGCTTTTAAGCACCAGAACTACATTCGACTCATTAAGAAAAGGACTTCCACCTTGTATGAGGGCTCTTTCATGAACAGTCTCATATAAGGCTACTGAAAAAAATAGTAATAGGGTCTCCTTAAACTATTTATGACCCACACTTAGTTGAGTCTCTCCTAAACTCTCAGCACACTCCACACACTTCTGTACTCCAACTCTTCAGAAGTGCTTTTGCTTTCAGCACCTAATGCTGTCTTGCACCAAACACTATCTTGGTTCCATGTAATAACACTAACCTTGCAGGATCAACAAATTTAAATGTCTCATTAAACTTTGCTCTGGAAAATACTTTCTCAACACTATTTTTCGAATATTGTTTTAATTATGACTTCAGTGTATATTTAGGTCAGAATAAAAAAAAATGTTGAGCAAACAAATTCTCAAAAGTAAAATGACTGGGTCAGAAGAGCAGGGTTCAGCTGGAGGGTAAAATTGACAAAGCCAAATTGACTTTTGTTATTTTAAATGTACTAGGTTGATACCTATGTAAGTTGATCCTATGATTGAAATTTTTGTGTGTATGTTAGTTTATGCTGAATTACCAAACAACTCCCAAATTTTCAGCAGCATTTTCTGTATTTCCTACATCACAGTGCTGTGTGGGTGCTCACTTTGGGGAGACAGCACTCTTTCACATCATTCAGGAACCTGGAGTCTCCCATCCTATGCCTTCTACATTTCTAGGACCTCATTCCATCTGCATCCATCAGCGTGTACATGGAGAAATGCCTGTGGGAGGTGATAATGGGCCAGGTCAGGAAGAACACCCATCAGTTCCTCTGCGGCTTTATCTGCAATGGCATAGTCCTGTGGCCACAAGGGAGGCTGGCAGGTCTGCTAGCTGTTAGCCCCAAGAAGAGAGATGGATTTTCACAGACAACCCAAGTTGTCAGCAAAAGGGAGTAACTCTTAGATATATTTTGCTTTCAAATTATTATTGAGTACTTAGGAGCTCCTGTCGTGGTCCAGCAGAAATGAATCCAACTAGGAACCATGAGGTGGTGGGTTCCATCCCTGGCCTTGCTCAGTGGGTTAGGGATCTGGCATTGCCATGAGCTGGAGTGTAGGTTGCAGACACAGCTCGGATCTGGCATTGCTGTGGCTCTGGTGTAGGCTGGCAGCTGTAGCTCCGACTAGACCCCTAGCCTGGGAACCTCCATGTGCTGGGAGTGCAGCCCTAAAAAGACAAAAGACAAAATAATAGTAATAATACTAATAAAATTTTAAAAATAAAAAAATAAGAAATTATTATTGAGTATTTACCATACTCCACACAGACTGTGTGTGGGGAGCAGACTGAGAATTGAGCAGCATCTTGGCCTGGGAGGACCTCTGAATCCACAGAAGGAGAGAAGACATGGTATGAAGTGCCTACCATCCTTGCTCAGTGGGTTAAAGATCCTAGGAAAAAGGATAAAGAGAACCAGCTCTGGAAGTTCAGGGAATGATTCTAGACTTGGAAGCTACATGGAGATGATAGAATTTGAACTCCACTTTCAGAAAAGAACAAGATACAGTTGAGGAGGGAGCTGTAGAATTAGGTCCTCTAAGAATAAGGTATCATGACAAATATTATGCAGACATTAAAATCTACTTTCTAAAACTTTAAATAGATAATAAATGGATAATTACTCATGTTAAGTGAAAGAGTGACCCTTTTTAAAAACTGTAAATTTGGATAAATTACTCAGCTTTGGTGAATGATAGTTTTCTAAAATGTTTTATGGTGGAGTTCCCGTCATAGCTCAGCGGTTATCAAAACTGGCTAACAACCATCTGGATGTGGGTTCGATTCCTGGCCTCACTCAGTGGGTTAAGGATCTGGCGTTGCCATGAGCAATGATGTAGGTTGCAGATGTGGCTCAGATCCCACGTGGCTGTGGCTGTGGTGTAGACTGACAGCTACAGCTCCGATTCGACCGCTAGCTGGAAACCTCCATATGCTGTGGATGTGGCCCTAAAAAGACCAAAAAATAAATAAAATGTTTTATGGTTAATGTAAACAGGAGGTTTCCATAAATATTCCTTAATTTTATACGTTTAACTTCTCTACACCTGACATACACAGCTGGGGTGTAGGTAAGTGAGCTCCATCATGTTCCTACCCTCTCCCTGCAGGTCGCCTGAAACATGATCTCCTTCCTATTCTCTGCTGTGGACCTAGGGCCTGACTCAGGTTCTCAATCAACACACCCTGAAATACGGCATTTGGGAAGTGGCCTGTTTTGTCATAGCCAAGACAATGACTTCCACTAGAAGGCACCCCGGAACCCTGAACTTTATCAAATTTGGTTTGGTGTAACAGCAAGATTGTGACGGAGAGATTGAATTGTTGGCTTATTTGGAGCCCTGCTGCTATTCCTCACAAGGCCACCAGAGGGCAGTGTGTAACTGCTTATGACACACACACTGCCACATTCAAAATATTTCTAAGTTGGCCTCAGAACAACTTTCATAAACTCAGAGGATTTCTTTAAGGTATATTTATTTCCTTTTATCTTCAATAATATTTGTAAGCTAGTTAAAATAGGCTATAGTCAAAATATAAGATGAGCCACTGACGGAAAATTGTCTTTTGTGATATAAGCATTTAAGATTATGGGTCCACAGAAGTTCCTATCATGGCTCAGTAGCTAATGAACCTAATGTCCATGAGGACTCGGGTTCAATCCCTGGTCTTGCTCAATGGGTTAAAGATCTGGCATTGTGGTAAGCTGTGGTATAGGTTACAGACACGGCTTGGATCTGGTGTTGCTGTGGCTGAGGCATAGGCTGGCGGCTGTAGCTCCCATTTGACATCTAGCCTGGAAACCTCCTTATGCTGAGGGTGCAGCCCTAAAAAGACAAAAAAAAAATATATATATATATATATATATATTATGGATCCAACCTCCTTTGTTCACCTCTTTCCTCTCTCCATCCATCTATAAACATCTATTTCACAATATACATAGCATATTAGAGATATTTTTAAACATCTTTTCACAATATACATAGCATATTAGAGATATTTTTTAGTCATATTGCCCCTTATTTGTGACATGAATCTTTGGATAGCAGGTGGTCTGCTCTAAGACAATAAAAATGTCCTTGGTGCCCCAGTGTGAAGCTGGGAAGTAGTCACAGTGGGGTGGGACAAAGGTGGAGCCCTTCTGCTTAGCATAGCTACGGTCAGGTCACACTGTCTTCTGTCCCCAAAGCATTGAGTCTGCTTTCTCCTGGGGAATTGCCCGGGACACTAAAAGACTAATAGTTCTATAGCTAAAGCAAGTAATTTAGCTGATCAGGCCACAAAACAGGCAGCCAGAACCAAAAATCCAGATCCCAAGGCCCTGTACTCAATTCCAAGGCCCTGAATCAATTCCTGTTTGAGCATCAGGATGCCAGAATGGATCTAGGGAGAGCAACTAATGGGATTTCACACTGACTCCTGAGACTTGGGTGGTGATCAGTACCAAGCAGTCAAAGAAGGTTGGATTTTTATTTTTTTTATTTTTTTATTTATTTTTATTTTTTTTTTAATTTTGCTCCTTGTTGCTAAGTATAACTGGCCAGTTGTTTTTTAATTTTAGCTGTTCTTTTTTTTTTTTTTTTTTTGCTATTTCTTGGGCCGCTCCTGCGGCATATGGAGGTTCCCAGGCTAGGGGTTGAATCAGAGCTGTAGCCACCGGCCTACGCCAGAGCCACAGCAATGCAGGATCCGAGCCGAGTCTGCAACCTACACCACAGCTCACGGCAATGCCGGATCGTTAACCCACTAAGCAAGGGCAGGGACCGAACCCTCAACCTCATGGTTCCTAGTCGGATTCGTTAACCACTGCGCCACGACGGGAACTCCAGAAGGTTGGATTTTTAATGAACAAGGACTGATGTTTAAACCCAAGCATTTTAATGGAAATTAAGCCCATTATGGGAGGGATGCAACCTACCACTTGCTACAGATATTTATAGTTGGTTTTCAAATGCAGAGGACCATCCAAAATGTACTGCAAAACTGCCTTATCTGTGTCAGAAACAATCCTAAAACCAGGGCAACCAGTTAAAAAGAGAGAGAGAGGGAACCTGAGGGACAAAACTAGGAGATGATTGGTAAATAAGAGATTACTGTTATGCCAAGAGCCATGGGAAATCATAAATTTTGCTATTATTATTTGTATACACTTTCAAAGGATGGGTTGAAGCATTTCCATGCCGAACAGAAAAGGCTTCTAAGAAGGCTTTTAACAAAGGACTTACTAAAAGAAATTATCCCTCATGTTTGGTCACCTCTTTCACTTCAAAGTGGCAACTGAGGAGATTTCATAGCCATGGTAACTCAGTGGGTGTCTGGGGCCCTCGGAATACAGTGGAAGTTATATGTGTCATTGAGACCTTGATCTCTGGGAAAGAATGAAAAGATCAATCATACCTTAAAGATGATCACCAAAGTATGTCCAAAAACCAACTAAACTTTTGATGTCTTACCCCTTGCCCTGTCTAGGGTAAGAGTAGCACCTAGAAACAAACTCCAATTGAACCCTTATGAACTATTATATAGGAGACCTTTCCTTAAGACTGAGTATTATTGCCAAATTGAATCACTAAAAAAGTTTGAAGTAAAATGTTTTCATGGATTTCCAAAGTAATAAGGTCTGTTTTGGAAGGACAGTTAAAAGTCATATCTTATGGTTAATCCTTTCATTCATCAAAGTTTGTACTTGCTATCTCCTATACTTAAGAAGGCGTCCTGGAATTCCCTCTATGGTGCAATGATTGTTAGTGTCTTGAGAGTGCTGGGTTGAAGGTTTGATCCCCAGCCTGGCATGGTGGGTTAAGGATCCAGTGTTGCCACAGCTGTGGCTTAGGTCACAACTGTGGCTTGAATCTGATCCCTGGCCCAGGAACTCCATGTGCTGAGGGGTAGCCAAAAATGGAGAAAAAGAGAGAGAAAGAAAGAAAAAAAAGACCTCCCCCACTCACAAAATGATTGTCTCTAAGACTTAACAGTTCAAAATGGAACTCACGAATATTTGCAGTTAAGTGATAAGCAATTTCATTCATGTTGTAAAAAATCCACACTCATAATCAGCAGGAAGAAGGTAGAATAGTCCTCACTCTAGTTCCCTTGAGGCTTAAGAATATACCAAAAAAAAAAACCCAAATTGAAATAGCACATAAAACATTCACCATCTTAAACTGGATTTACTTCCATAACTAGGTTGTTGAGTAGTCAAACCTTGAGTTATATTAAAGACAGCCCTGCACATGTGCTTAATACGAACCCATGTCTGTAGGATGACACCAGAACCATGAATTTTTAGTCTATGGAACTAAAAGACCAGAACTGTTGCCACTGGAGCCCTTTAAGAAGTGCGAAGACCTTCAGTAAGGAAAATCTGTGTTCCATAAGCATGAGTAGCTTACATGGATTGATTTGAAAATATACAATTAGCTTCCAAGTTTGAAATTCCCTTAACACTTCAAATTTCTCCACAAACTGTGGATCAGGGACACAGATTTGGGAGGCTTGCCTCTTATCTCCTTGACAGTTGACTTCACAATAAAGCTTTTTGTTTCTTTTTATTTAACTATAGTTGATTTATAATATTGTTAGTTTCAGATGTACAGCTTCAGATTCTTTTCCATTATAGGTTATTACAAGATATTGAATATAGTTCTCTGTGCTATACAGTAAATCCTTGTTATTTATATATGGTGATGTATATCTATTAAACCCAAACTCCTAATTTATCCCTTCCTGTCCCCCTTACCTTTTGGTAACCATATATTTTCGGTGAGTTTGTTTCTACTTTATAAATAAGTTGATTTGTATCTTTTATTTAAGATCCCACATATTAGTGATATCATTTAATAGTCTTTCACTGTCAGACTTACTTTACTTAGTATGATAATCTCTAGGTCCATCTGTGTTGCTGCAGATGGCATTATTTCATGCTTTTTCATAGCTAAGTAACGTGTGTGTGTGTGTGTGTCCTTCTTTTGATGGACATTTAGGTTGCTTCTGTGTCTTGGCTATTATAAATAAGACTGCTGTGAATGTTGGTATGCATGTATCTTTCTGGGCTTTGTTTTTTCCTTTCTCAGCTGTACCCTCAGCATATGGAAGTTCCCAGGCCAGGGAATGAACCTGAGCCACATCTGTGGCCTGTGCCACAGTTGCAGCAATTCTGGACCCATAACCCACTGCACCAGGCTGGAGATTGAACTGGCAATGCCATAGAGACAAGTCAGGCCATTAACCCACTGCACCACAGTGGGAACCGCATGTATCTTTTTGAATTACAGTTATCATCCTTTCCAGATGTACTGCCCACGAGTGGGATTGGTGGATCACATGGTAATTCTACGTCTACTTTTTTGCAGAACCTCCATACTGTTTTCCACAGTGGCTGCATCAGCTTAAGTTCTCACCAACAGTTACCTTTTCTCCACATATTTTCCAGCATTTATTGCTGTAGACATTTTGATGATGGCCATTTTGACTGATGTAATGTGATGCGATACCTCATTGTAGTTTTGATTTATATTTCTGTAATCATTAGCAGTGTTAAGCATCTTTTCATGTGCCTTTTGGTCATCTTATGTCTCCTCTGGAGAGATGTCCATTTAGGTCTTCTGCCCATTTTTTTTAATTGTGTTGTTTGTTTTTTTCCCATATGGAGTTATATGGGCTTTCTCTATTTTATTTCTGTTTTTTTAATTTTTTAATTTTTATTTATTTATTTATTTTTGCTTTTTAGGGCTACACCTGCAGTATATGGATGTTCCCAGGCTAGGGGTCTAATCGGAGCCACAGCCACAGCACCACAGGATCTGAGCCATGTCTGCAACCTACACCACAGCTTACAGCAATGCCAGATCCCTAACCCACTGAGTGAGACCAGGATTGAACCCACAACCTCATGGTTCCCAGTTGGATTCGTCTCCACTGTGCCCTGACGGGAACTCCAGCTCTCTCTATTTTAGAGATTAACTCCTTGTCTGTCCCATAGCTTGCAAATATTTTTCTCCCAGTTCATAGGTTGTCTTTTTGTTCTGTCCATGGTTTCCTTTGCTATACAAAAGTTTAAAGTTTGATTGGGTCCCATTTGTTTATTTTTGCTTTTTTTTCTTTTACCTTGGGAGACTGACCTAAGAAAACATTGCTATCAGAGAATGTTTTACCTGTTCTCTTCTAGGAGTGTTACAGTGTCAGGTCTTATATTCAAGCCTTTAAGCCACTTTTTGAGTTTATTTTTGTGTACGGTGTGAGGAAGCATTCTTACTTCATTAATTTAATGCAGCTGTCCAGCTTTCCCAACACCAAAAGAGACTGTCTTTTCTCCATTGTATATTTTGCTTCCTTTGTTAAAGATTGATTGTCGGACATGTGTGGGTTTATTTCTGGGCTCTCCATTCTGTCCCCTTGATCTACATCTGTTTTTGTGCCAATACCATGCTGCTTTGATTATTGTAGCTTTGTGGTATTGCCTGCTGTCTGGGAGAGTTACGCCACCAGCTTTGTTCTTTTTCCACTTTCGTGGTTCCATATAAATTGTAGGGAGTATTTCATCTAGCTCTGTGGAAAACATCATAAGTAATTTGATAGGAATCACATGAAATCTGTAGATTTCTTTGGGTAGTATGACCATTTTAACAATATTAATTTTTTCAATCCAAGAGCAGGGGATATCTTTCCATTTCTTTGTATCATTTTCAATTTTCTTTATGTTTTATAGGAGGTTTTTTTGGCCATGCCCATGGCATGCAGAAGTTCCAGGGCCAGGAATCAAACCTGCACCACAGCAGTAACAATGCTGGATCCTTAACCATTAAGCCATCAAGGAACTCCATACAGTTTTGAGCATACGGGTCTTTCACATCTTTGGTTAGGTTTATTCTTAGGTATTTTGTTTTTTGATGTGATTTCATACAAGATGTCTTTTTTCTTTCTGATATTTGTTAGTGTAAAGAAATGCAACAGTTTCTGAATATTGATCTTATATCCTACTACCTTAGTGAATTCATTTATTTTAATAGTTTTTGTGTGGTCTTTGAGTTTTCTATATAAAGTATTATGTCATCTGCATACAATGATAATTTTACTTCTTCCTTTCCAATTTGGATACCTTTTATTTCTTCTCATTGCTGTGGCTAGGACTTCTAGTACTATGTTGGCTGCAGATGGTGAAAGTGGGTGTCCTTGTTGTGCTCCAGAATTTAGCAGGAAGGCTTTCAACTCTTCACTCTTGAGCACTATGTTGGCAGTAGGTTTGTCATAAATGGCTGTTATTTTGTTGAGATATATTCCCTATATACCCACTTTGGGGAGAGTTTTTTTTTTTTTTTTTTTTTGATGGATGGATGTTGAATTTTATCAAATGCTTTTTCTGCATTTATATAATTATATGACTTTGGTCATTTCTTTTGTTGATGTGGTATATCGCATTGATTTTGCACATGTTGAACCATCCTTGTGACCCTGGAATGAATACACTTTGTTCATTCTGTATGTTCCTTCTGATGTGTTGTTGGATTCAGTTTGCTAATCTTTTGTAGCATCTTTGTCTGGTCTTGGTATCAGGTGATTGTGGCCTCATAGAATGACTTTGGAAGTATTTATTATGTCTCTTCAGTCATTTAGAAGAGTTTGAGAAGGATGGATATTAAGTTCTTCTTTGTAAATTTGGTAGAATTCCCCAGTGAAGTCATTGGTCCTGGACTTTTGTTTGCAGGGAGTTTTTTTTTTTTTTAATTACACATTCTATTTCCCTTCCAGTGATTGGTCTGTTCAAATTATCTGTTTCTGGAGTTCCCGTCGTGGCGCAGTGGTTAACGAATCCGACTAGGAACCATGAGGTTGCGGGTTCGATCCCTGCCCTTGTTCAGTGGGTTAACTATCCGGCGTTGCCGTGAGCTGTGGTGTAGGTTGCAGACGCGGCTCGGATCCTGCGTTGCTGTGCCTCTGGCGTAGGCCTGTGGCTACAGCTCCGATTCAACCCCTAGCCTGGGAACCTCCACATGCCGCGGGAGCGGCCCAAGAAATAGCAACAACAACAAAAGACAAAAAGACAAAAGACAAAAAAAAAAAAAAAAAAAAAAAAAAAAAAAAATTATCTGTTTCTTCTTGATTCAGTTTTGGCAGGCAGTACGTTTCTAGAAATATGTCCAATTCTTCTAGATGTCTATTTTGTTTGCATATAACTGTTCATTGTATTATGATTTTTTAAAATTTCTGTAGTATCAGTGGTTATTTCTCCTCATTCATTTATTTTTTATATTACTCAAATAATTTATTACATTTATAGTTGTACAATGATCATTACAACCCGATTTTATAGCATTTCCATTGCAAACCCCCAGTGCATCTGCCCACCCTCCAACCTGTCTCCTTTGGAAACCATATGTTTTTCAATGTCTGTGAGTCAGCATCTGTTCTGCAAAGAAGTTCCGTCTGTCCTTTTTTCAGATTCCACATGTCAGTGAAAGCATTTGATGTTGGTGTCTCACTGTATGGCTGACTTCACTTAGCATGATAGTTTCTAGGTCCATCCATGTTGCTAAAAATGCTGGTATTTCGTTCCTTTTAATGGCTGAGTAATATTCCATTGTGTATGTGTACCACATCTTCTGCATCCACTCCTCTGTCGATGGACATTTAGGTTGTTTCTATGTCTTGGCTATTGAAAATAGTGCTGCAATGAACATTGGAGTACATGTGTCTTTGCGAGTCGTGGTTTTCTCTGGATAGATGCCCAGGAGTGGGATTGCTGGATCAAATGGTAGTTCAATGTTTAGTTTTCTGAGGCATCTCCATACTGTCTTCCACAGTGGTTGCACCAATTCACAATCCCACCAACAGTGAAATAGGGTTCCTTTTTCTCCACACCCTCTCTAGCACCTATTGTTTGTAGACTTTTTGAGGATGGCCATTCTGGCTGGGGTAAGGTGGTACCTCATAGTGGTTTTGATTTGCGTTTCTCTAATAATGAGTGAAGTTGAACGTCTTTTCATGTGTTTTTTGGCCATCTGTATGTCTTTGGAGAATTGTCTGTTTAGATCTTCTGCCCATTTTTTGATGGGGTTGTTTGTTTTTTTGGTATTGAGCGGTAGGAGGTATTTATTAATATGGAGATTAATCCCTTACCAGTTGATTCATTTGCAAATATTTTATCCCACTCTGTGAGCTGTCTTTTCATTTTGTTTAGGGCTTACTTTGCTGTGCAGAAACTTTTAAGTTTAATTAGGTCCCATTTGTTTATTTTTGTTTTTACTGTCATTACTCAAAAAGGTGGATCTGAGAAGATGTTGCTGTCATTTATGTCAGGGAGTGTTTGGCCCATGTTTTCCTCTAAGAGTTTTATAGTGTCTGGTCTTATATCTAGGTCTTTAATCCATTTTGAGTTTATTTTTGTGTATGATGTTAGGGAGTGTTCTAATTTCATTCTTTTACATGTGGCTGTCCAGTTTTCCCAGCACCACTTATTGAAGAGGCTGTCTTTTCTCCATTGAATATTCTAGGCTCCTTTGTCGTAGATTAGTTGGCTGTAGGTGTGTGGGTTGAATTCTGGGCTTTCTATCCTGTTCCTTCCACTGATCTATATTTCTGTCTTTGTGCCAGTACCATACTGTTTTGATGATTGTTGCTTTGTAGTATAGTCTGAAGTCCAGGAGCCTGATTCCTCCAGCTCCATTTTTCTTTTTCAGGATGTCTCTGGCTATTCTGGGTCTTTTGTGCTTCCAAACAAACTTTAAAATATATTGTTCAAGTTCTGTGAAAAATGTCCTTGGTAATTTGATAGGGATTGCATTGAATCTGTAGATTGCCTTGGTAGTATTGTCATTTGGATAATATTGACTCTTCCAGTCCAAGAACATGGTATGTCTTTCCATCTTTTTTTGTCATCTTTGATTTCTTTCATCAGTGTCTGATAGTTTGCAGAGTAAAGGTCTTTTGTCTCTTTAGGTAGGTTTACTCCTAGGTATTTTATTCTTTTGGATGTGATGGTAAATGGGATTGCTTCCCTAATTTCTCTTTCTGTTCTTTCATTATTAGTATATAGAAATGCCGTCAATTTTCGTGTATTAATTTTGTATCCTGCGACTTTGCCAAATTCATGGATGATCTCTAACAGTTTTCTGGTAGAGTCTTTAGGATTCTCTAGGTATAGTATCATGTCATCTGCAAATTGTGATAATTTTACTTCTTCCTTTCCAATTTGGATTCCTTTTATTTCTTTTACTTCTGATTGCTATGGCCAGGACTTCCCACACTATGTTGAATAGTAGTGGTGAGAGTGGACATCCTTGTCTTGTTCCTGCTCTCAGTGGGAATTCTTTCAGCTTTTCACTACTGACAGTGATGTTAGCTGTGGGTTTATCGTATATGGCCTTTATTATGTTGAGATAGGTTCCCTCTATGCCCACTTTCTGAAGGGTTTTGATCAGAAATGGGTGTTGGATTTTGTCAAAGGCTTTTCCTGTGTCTATTGAGAGGATCATATGGTTTTTATTCTTCAATTTGCTAATGTGGTGTATCACACTGATGGATTTGCGGATATTGAAGAATCCTTGCATCCTTGGGATAAATCCCACTTGATCATGATGTACACTCCTTTTAATATATTGTTGGATGCAGTTTGCTAGTATTTTGTTGAGGATTTTTGCATCTATGTTCATTGGTGAAATTGGCCTGTAGTTTTTGTTTGTTTGTTTGTTTGTTTGTTTGTTTTTGTGTGTGTGTAGTATCTTTGTCTGGTTTTGGTATCAGGGTGATGGTGGCCTCATAAAATGAGTTTGGGAGTGTCCCTTCCTCTGCAATTTTATGGAATAGTTTCAGAAGGAGAGGTGTTAGCTCTTCTCTAAATGTTGGATAGAATTTGCCTGTGAAGCCGTCTGGTCCTGGACTTTGTTGGAAGTTTTTTAATCACAGTTTCAATTTCAGTTCTTGTGATTGGTCTCTTCATCTTTTCTATTTCATCTTGGTTTAGTCTTGGAAGATTGTACTTTTCTAAGAATTTGTCCATTTCTTCTAGGTTTTCCATTTTATAGGCATATAGTTGCCTATAGTCTCTTATGATCCTTTGTATTCCTGTGATGTCCATTGTTACTTCTCCTTTTTCATTTCTAATTTTATTGATTTGAATCCTCTCTCTCTTTTTCTTGATAAGTCTGGCTAAGGGTTTATCAATTTTGTTCATCTTTTCAAAGAATCAGCTTTTCATTTCATTGATCTTTTCTATGGTTTTCTTTGTTTCTATTTCATTGATTTCTGCTCTGATCTTTATGATTTCTTTCCTTCTACCAACTTTAGGTCTTGTCTGTTCTTCTCTCTGGAGCCATTTTAGATGTAAAGTTAGCTTGTTTATTTGAGCTTTTTTCTTTTTTCCTGAGGTGGGTTTGTATTGCTCTAAACTTTCCTCTTAGAATGGCTTTTGCTGCATCCCATAGGTTTTGGAGTGTTGTATCTTCATTGTCATTTCCTTCTAGGTATTTTTTAATTTCCTCTTTGATTTCTTCAGTGAGCCATTGGTTGTTTAGTAGCATGTTGTTTACTCTCCACGTGTTTGTGTTTTTTTGCAGGTTTTTTTCTTGTTGTTGATTTTCAGTCCTATAGCGTTGTGATCAGAAAAGATGCTTGATATGATTTCAATTTTCTTAAAGTTACCAAGGTTGGATTTGTAGCCCAGGATGTGATCAATCTTAGAGAATGTTCCATGTGCACTTGAGAAAAATGTGTATTCTGTTGCTTTTGGATGGAATGTCCTATAAATATCTATTAAGTCCATCTGGTCTAATGCTTCATTCAGGGCCTGTGTTTCCTTATTGATTTTCTGTCTGGTTGATCTGTCCATTGTTGTAAGTGGGGTGTTAAAGTCCCCCACTATTATCATGTTATTGTCAATTTGTCCTTTTAAGGTTGTTAGCAGTTGCCTTATATATTATGGTGAACCTATGTTGGGTGTGTAGATATTTTAAATTGTTACATCATCTTCTCGGATTGATCCTTTGGTTATTATGTAGTGACCTTCCTCGTCTCTTAAAATAGTCTTCATTTTATTTTATTTTTTGTCTTTTTGCTATTTTTGGGGGCCACTCCCGTGGCATATGGAGGTTCCCAGGCTAGGGGTCTAATCGGAGCTGTAGCCACCGGCCTACGCCAGAGCCACAGCAACGCAGGATCTGAGCCGCGTCTGCAACCTACACCACAGCTCCCGGCAATGCCGGATCATTAACCCACTGAGCAGGGGCAGGGATCAAACCCGCAACCTCATGGTTCCAGTCAGATTCGTTAACCGCTGCGCCACGACAGGAACTCCAAAATAGTCTTCATTTTAAAGTCAATTTTGTCCATTATGAGTATTGCTACTCCAGCTTTCTTTTGATTTCTCTTTGCATGGAGTATTTTCGTCCATCCTCTCACTTTCAATTTGTATGTGTCCCTAGAAGTGAAGTGGGTCTCTTGAAGACAGCATATACATGGGTCTTGTTTTTGTATCCATTCAGCCAGTCTGTGTCTTTTGGTTGAGGCCTTTAGTCCATTAAGGTAATTATTGATATGCATGTTCTTATTGCCATTTTATTAGTTGCTTTGGATTTGTTTTTGTTGCTCTTTTTTCTTCCCTTCTTGTCTTGTTCTCCCCTCTTGTGGTTTGATGACTATGTTTAGTGTTGTATTTGAGTTGATTTTTCTTATTTGTTTGTGTATCAATTGTAGTTTTTGGTTTGCAGTTACTCTGAAGTTTTGATAAGAGTCTATATATATATGAGATTGTTTTAAGTTGTTGGTCTCTTAATTGCAAGTGCATCTCCAGTGTCCTGCATTTGTACTCTTCTCACAATTTCTGATTTTGGTGGCATAATTGTGCATGGATGGTTTCATATCTTTACTGTATATATACCTTTACTGGTAAGCTTTGTCATTTGTGGTATTTTTGTTTCCTGTTGCTGCCTTTTCTTTTCTGCCTAGAGAAATTCCTTTAGTGTTTGTTGTAAAGCTGATTTAGTGTTGCTGAATTCTCTTGGCTTTTGCTTATCTGTGAAGGTTTTGATTTCTCCTTCAAATCTGAATGAAGGCCTTGCTGGGTAGAGCAATCTTGTGGCGGTTTTTTCCTTTCATCACGTTAAGTATATCATGCCACTCCCTTGTGGCCTACAGAGTTCTACTGAAAAATCTGCCAATAACCTTATTGGGGTTCCCTTGTATGTTGTTTCTTTTCCCTAACTGCTTTCAGTATTTTCTCTTTATCTTTAATTTTGGTCAGTTTGATTAATATGTGTCTCAGGGTGTTCCTTCTTGGGTTTATTTTATATGGTACTCGTGCTTCCTGGATTTGAGTGAGTGGTTCCTTTCCCATATTAGGAAGTTTTTGGCTATTATCTCTTGGAATATTTTTTCATCTCCTTCTGTCTTCTCCTTCTGGCACCCCTATAATCTGGATGTTGGTGCATTTAATGTTGTCCCAGAGTTCTCCGAGACTCTCCTCATTTGTTTTCAATCTTTTTTCTCTTTTCTGTTCCACATCTGTAATTTCCACTAATCTGTCCTCCACCTCGCTTATTTGTTCTTCCGCCTCCTGTATTCTGCTGTTAGCTGCTTCTAGTGAATTTTTTATTTCAGTTCTTGTATTTTGCATCTCTTCTTGTTTAAGTTTTATATCTTGTATATCTTTGGTCAGTGTTTCCTATAAGTTATCCATCTTTGCCTCCAGTTTATTTCCAATGTCTTGTATCATCTTCAGCATCAACACTCTAAAGTCTTTCTCCTGGAGGCTGAGAATCTCCTGATCACTTAGCTGATTTTCTGGGGTTTTTTCTTTCTCCCTCATCTGAGTTATAGTTTTCTGTCTTTTCATTTTTATAGGTTTTTGGTATGGTGACCTTTTTACAGATAATAGAGTTGTAGCCTCTCTTACTTCTGGTGTCTGCCCCCCTTGTGGCTGAAGTTGGTATGGGGACTTACTGTAGGCTTCCTGATGGGAGGGACTGATCCCTGTCCACTGGTAGGTGGAGCTGATTCCTATCTCTCTAGTGGGTGGGGCTTTGCCTCTGGATGAGTTTAGTGGTGGCTGTGTGCCTGGGGGTCTTTAGGCAGCCTGTTTACTGATGGGTGCAGCTGTGATCCCACCTGGATTGTTGTTTGGCCTGGGGCTTCTCAGCACTGAAGATCTGGTGGGGCCAGATTTTCCAAAAATGGCCACCTCCAGAGAAAGGCATGCTGAGGAATATTCCCAAGAGCTTTGCTTCCAATGCTCCTCCCCCACAACAAGCCACATTCACTCCCTGTTTTCCCAGAAGGTCCTCCAAGAACTTCAGTCAGATCTGACCCAGATTCCTATAGAGACTTTGTTTGCCCTGGGACCCAGTGCATGTGAAAGACTGTGTGTGCCTTTTAAGAATGGGGTCTCCATTTCCCCCAGTCCCGTTGAGCTCCTATGCACAAGCCCCAGTGGCCTTCAATGCCAGATCCCCAGGCATGGATACTTATGTGTGGCTCAGAACTCTCACTCCTGTAGGTGAGTCTCTGTGATACCATTACTTTCCAGTCTGTGGGGCTTCCCACCCAGGAGTTATGGGGTTGCTTATATCATGTAATCGCCCCTTCTACCTCTTGATGTGGCCTCCTCTTTGTCTTCTGGAATAGGATATCTTTTTGAAAGTTTCCAGTCCATTTGGTTGAAAATTGCTCAGCATTTGGTTGTAATTTTGTTGTTTTTATGAGAGAAGTTGAGCTTCAGTCCTCCTATTCTGCCATCCTAATCCCGTCTCCTCCTCTTTCATTTCTTATTTTACTTGGATCCTCTCTCCTTTCTTCTTGGTGAGCCTGGCCAGAAGATTGTAAGTTTTGTTTATCCTCCCAAAGAACTACTCTTAGTATTTCTTTTCTTTCTTTCTTTTTTTTTTTTTGGCTGAGACCAGCTCAGCAGGTTAGGGCTGAAAATGGGTGCTGTGAAACTTAAGGAAAAAAGTTAACATAAAACAAGACACAGAGACATTTATCTTAATTAAAGGTGGGAATTGGGGGACTAAAGTTCTCAGGGACCAAGAGCCCTGCCTCAAGAAGCTACACTACTTTTATTGTGCTCTTTAGGATTATGTCAAGTGAGGAGGGGGCTGTAGGTGCAGGATATAGGTTTCTTTAAATTATTTTAAAAGTCACATAGCCAGTTGCTGATTAAGCTTTTATTCTGACCTTTAGGCATTTAACAATCATTAACACTGAGGAAGCTTGGTGTCAGCTATCTATGCATAGCATTCTAGAGAATCACCATTGTGCTTCCCCAGTGCCTAGGTTTGCACCTCGGTTCTCCTTGCTAATGCATATCCTGCCAAACACCCCTCATAAACCCCTTGGGACCATGAGGCTCATCTTCCTCTTATTCTTTAGAGGACATATCATGCTTGTGCAAATGGCGTGCCTAGCTGCACAGGTCTGGCATGCCTAGACCAATGCGTTATGTCCTCATACAGCTGACCCTATGAATAAGTTATGCCTTTAGGTCTTTGTTCTTAAGCTTAAGTCATTTACCAGCACTGCAACTGTTTTTCAAGCAGGAAGATGGAGTAAAGGGCAGGACAAAATGGAATTTTCAACATAGAAAATAGAAGCAAAGAGGCTAAGAAAATATTGTAGAAACATGTCTTGTGACTTTTTTGTCTTTTTTTTTTTTTTTTAAGGGCCACACCCATGGCACATGGAGGTTCCCAGGCTAGGGATTGAATGAGAGCTGCAGCTGCTGGCCTATGCCACAACCATAGCAATGTCATATCTGAGCTGTATCTGCAACCTATACCACAGCTAATGGCAAGGGCAGATCCTTAACCCACTAAGCGGGGCCAGGGATCAAATCCATGTCCTCGTGGATACTAGTTGGGTTTGTTACTGCTGAGCCACAATGGGCACTCCTCTATTTTTTTTTTTTATCTTTACGTTATTTAATTCTTTGGTGATCTTTATTTTCTTCCTTCTGCTGACTTTTGGTTTGTTTGTCCTTATTTTTCTAATTCTTTCAGGTGGTAGGTTAAGTGGCTTATTTGAGATTTTTGGTTTTTGAGAAAGGTCTGTATTGCTGTGTACCTTCCTCATAGGACTTATTTTGCTGTGTACCATAGATTTTTGTATGGCTGTGTTCATTGTCTTGAGGTGTTTTTTAAATTTCCTCTTTGATTTCATCATTGACCCAGTGGCTTTTTTTGTTTGTTTTTAGTAGCATGTTGTTTAGTCTCCAAGTAGTTGTGGGTTTTTTTCTCATTTTTCTTTCTGGGGCTGATTTCCAGTTTCATGCTGTTGTGGTTGGAGAAGATGCTTGAAACAATTTATGTTCCCTTAGTTTGTTAAGGCTTCGTTTAGTGCTTTAGTATGTGGTCTATCCTAGAGAGTTTTCCATCCACACTTAAAAAGAATGTGTATTCTGATTTTTTTTTTTTTTTTTGGTGGAGGGAGGGGGAATGTGGTATTCTATAGGTGTCAATTCAGTCTAACTGTTCTATTGTGTCATTTAGATTCTCTGTTGCCTTATTGATTTTCTATCTAGAAGATCTGTTCACTGATGTCAGTGGGGTATTAAAATCATCTATTATAGTCCCATCAGTTTCTCCTTTTATGTCTGTTAGTATTTGTTTTATGTATTTTGGTGCTCCTATATTGGGTGCATATGTTAACAAGTGTAGTATCCTCTTGTATTCATCCTTTTATCATTACATAAATATCATTATATCATTCTTGATCTGTGTTTATGGCCTTTGTTTTAAAATCTGTTTTGTCTGGAACAGATGCTGACTCACAGACATTGAAAAACTTATGGTCTCCAGAGGAGACAGTTTGGGGGGTGGGGGGATGTGCTTGGGTTGTGGGATGGAAATCCTGTGAAATTGGATTGTTATGATCATTATACAACTACAGATGTGATAAATTCATTTGAGTAATGAAAAAAAAGATCTGTTTTGTCTGATGTGAGTTTTGCTACTTTCTTGTCATTTCCACTTGCATGAAATATCTTTTTCCATCCTCTCACTTCTAATTTTTTTTGAGTCTTTCACCCTAAAGTGGTTTCTTGTAGGCAACTATCATAGGTTATTGGGTTTGTTTTTCTTTTTCCCAACCCTGCATCTGCAACCTAAGTGGTAGCTTGTAGCAGTGCTGAATCCTTAACCCACTGAGTGAGGCCAGGGATAAAACTTGCATCCTCACAGAGACTACATTGGGTTCTTAACCCACTGAGCCACAATGGGAGCTCCTAGGTTATTGTTTTATTATCTAGTCTACCACCCTGTCTTTTGATTGGAGCATTTTGTACATTGTTTAATTATTGATAACTGTATTTATTGACATTTTAAACTTTGCTTTCCAGTTAATTTTGTATTTCTTCTTTGTTCCTTTATTCTTTTTGCTTTACCTTTTGTGGTTAGATGCTTTTCCTTTGTGTTATGATTTAGTTCTTTTCTTACCAGGCCTTTTTTTTTTTTTTTTTTGAGTCTGTTATATGTTTGATTTATGATTACCCTGGCCTTTCAAGTATATTAACCCATAACTATATCTGCTTACTTTAGACTGGTATTTCTACAAGCTCAAACACATTCTAAAAAATCTACATTTTCTTATCTCCTCCTCTACATTTTGTGATTTTAACATCTTATTTTATGTCTCCATGTTTATCTTTCTGCTGTTCCTTCAAGTTATAATCACATTCACAGAATTTATTATATTTTAATTTATGTACTGAGTTATTTAGTCGTCAATATTTTTATATATTTGCCTTTCCAATTGTGATTTTCATTTCCTATACATTCTTGCTTATTTTCTATTTAGAAAAGACATTTCAAGTTGGCTGAAATAGCTCAGTTGGGAGAGCATTAGACTGGAGAAGACCTTCCAGTATTCCTTTTAGGATAGGTTTAGTATTGCTGCTTTTTTTTTTTTTTTTTTTTTTTTTTAGTTTTTGCTTGTCTGAGAAATTCTTTATCTTTCCTTCTATTCTAAAGGATAATCTGCTGCATAGAATATGCTAGGTTGCAGGTGTTTTCCTTTCAGGGCTTTGCAAATATCTTGCCCCTCCCTTCTGGCCTGCACGTTTCTGTGGAGAAATCAGCTGATAGCCTTATGGATATTCCCTTGTAACTGTCTCTTTTCTTTTTTCTTACTTCCTTTGGACTCCTCTCTTTAACTTTTGCCGTTTTAGTTACAGAATGTCTTGGTGTGGGTCTCTTTGGGCTTATCTTATTTGGGACCCTTTGTGCTACCTGTACATGGATATCCATTTCCTTAAGTTTGGGAAGTTTTCAGCCATAATATCTTCAAATACATTTTTGATTCCCTTTTCTCTATCTTCTCCTTCTGGAAGCCCTATTATATGCAGATTGGCATGCTTTATGTTATCCCACAGATCTTATGTGTTCCTTTAATTTTTAAAATTTGTCTTTGCTGTTCTTATTGAGTGATTTGAAATACTGTATCTTTCACATCACTTAGTTGTTCTGCATTATTTAGCTTGCTATTTATTTCCTTTAGCTCAGATTTTATCTCAACAGTTGAGTTGTCTAGTTTTGATTGGCTCTTCATGATTTCTAGTTTCTTGTTACAGCAATCTGCATTTCTACTGATAATCCTTCTTAGTTCCTTTAGCATTTTTTATTACCTAATTTTTAAACTCAGGGTCTGATAGACTAGCAAGGCCTGTTCATTCGTGGTTCTTTTAGGGAAGTTATCTTGTTCTTTCATTTGGGAGTAGTTCCTCTGCTTTTTAATTTTATTTGTTTCTCTGACTCTATGAATTTAGGAGAAAGAGTTACCTGCCATGGTCTTGAAAGGCTGTTTTTATGAGGAAGTGTTCCTTTTTAGACTGTGTGACTCCAATATTTTTGGTGCAAGGGCTGAATTTGGTATGAATGCCTGCACTTTCGGGGAGCATGAAGTCATTCATGAATTTCCATACCTCCCCAACTGTCCTGTGGTTTGATGGATTGGGACTTACTGTCTGACAAAAGCAATATTTCACCCCTTGTAAGGCCCAGATGGGAATTCAAAGGCACCTAGAAAGGCTCCAAAGTATGGAATTCTCTGGCCTTGCTATAAAGTTTCAAGGAAGAAAGCCCAAATTTGTCGAGAAGAAATCAAATACCATGATTTTCACCTATCCCAGGGACAACATCAACTCATCCCAGAAAGAAAACAGGCCGTCTGCTCAATCCTGGTTCCATCCACTCCATGCCAGGCTTAAGAATTCCTTGGGGCCATAGGTTTCTGTAGAATCTGGATACCCAACTTCTCCATTTTGGCAAAGCCCCTTTATGAGGCCACAAGGTGGGGGGGGGGGCAACAAGAACCTCTGTTGTGGGAACAAGTGCAACAAAAGGCCTTTGAAGAAATTAACTGGGCCCTCACCAATGCACCTGGCCTAGGGTTCCTGGACCTGGCCAAGCCCATCTGGTACATGCACGAGCACACTGGTGTCACAATAGGGGTCTTAACCCAAGTGTTGTGGTCCAAGCAATTTGACTCCATTGCCCAAGGGTGGCCACCCTGCCTGTGGGTACTTGCAGCCACAGCTCTCTTAGTGTCAGAAGCTGATATATTGACTATGGGACAAGAATTAACAGTCTGAGTGCCACACTTGGTACTAACATTAATAGAGTATAAGGGATGATACTAGCTAATGCCCAGATGGTCAAATATCAGGGGATGTTACATAAAAACCCATGCATTTGCCTGGAGATAGTGAGGACCCTAAACCCTGCAACCCTACTACCTGTCTGGCTGGGCCAGCCAGATCATGATTGTGTTAAAGTCATGGATGGGGTATTTTTCCAGCCGACTGGATTTAACAGACAAGCCCCCTCAAAGATCCAGATGCTCAATATTTCACCAACAGTAGCAACTTTGTAAAAGAGGGAGAATGCCTTGCTGGGTATTCGGTGGTGACCCCACCTTCCACCACTGAAGCAAAAGCTCTACCAAAAGGGATTTCCATGCAAAAGGCAGAACTCATTGTGTAACCTGAGCCCTCCAGCTGGCAGTAGGAATACATGTCAATAAGTACACCAACTCCAAATATGTCTTCACCACCCTCCATGTACATGGAGCTTTATATAAAGAAAAGGAGCTAATCAACTCAGGAGGAAAGGTCATAAAATATGGCAAAAAAATTCTTGAACTCTTGGACACTGTGTGAGCACCTAGAAAGGTGGCAGTCATACACTGTCAGGGACATCAAGGGGGGACACCACAGTTGCTCAGGGAAACTGTAAAGCAGACTGAGAAGTGAAACTCTCAGCTTCCAAGGGGATAATAGAACCAGTGGCTCTGACAGCCACACTGTTCCCTAGTCCATTGGCAGAATGGGACCCTAACTACTCATGATGTGAAAATACCTGGTTTAAAACAAAATGGAAACTATCTCCCAGGTGGATGGTGGAAGTTTGAAGTTGGCTGAATAGCTTTTCCTGAAGCCTTAGGCCCAGGCTTTGTCAAACAGTTTCACCAGGAGACTCACATTGGCCAAACAGCTCTCAAGACCACATTGGACCAACACTTCTACATCCCTCAGCTTTCCAGCATAGCCTGGGTAGTATGCAAACAATGTGAAAGTGAAATGTGTGCCCAAAATAACCCATGTCAGGGACCTAGGGCCACCCCTGGAATACAGAGTGTTGGAGGGGCCCCATTTGAAAATATATTTGTGGATTTCACTGAGCTTCCCCAATCTGAGGCCATAAATATCTGTTGGTCTTTGTGTGTACTTTCTCAGGCTGGGTAGAGGCCTTCTCTACTCACACAGAAAAGGCACATGAAGGAGCCTGATTTCTCCTAAAGGAAAACATTCCCTGATTTGGGATATCAATCACCATTGGATGGGACAAGAGACCAGCATTTGTGGCTGAGGTGGTGCAATTGGTGGCAAAGGGGTTGACAATCACCTGGAAGTTACACACGGCCTATCAGCCCCAAAGCTCCAGGAAGTTGGAACAGATGAATCAGACTCTGAAACTGCAATTAAGCAAACTGTGCCAGGAGACTCACTTACACTGGGACCAGCTCTTCCCAATAGCCTTGCTAAGAATTAGGTCCAGCCCCACTAAGCAGACAGGGTTTTCCCCTTATGAAATCCTCTATGGGAGTCCCCCTCCTCTCATTAAGAGGATAAGGGGGGACCTGAAGGAATTAGGAAACCTCACCTTAAGGCAACAGATGCAGGTGCTAGGTTCCAGCCCAGCCACCCTTCATCAGTGGGTTAGGGAATGGTTACATATAAGCCTAACCACAGACACCCACCCCTTCAAAGCAGGGGATGCTGTGTATGGGCAAAAGAATGGAATATCCAGCCGTTAAAACTTCTTTGGAGGGGCCCATTTACTGTCATTTTATCCACCTCTACTGCAGTAAAGGTAGCAGAAGCGGTTCCTTGGATTCACCACAGCAGAGTAAGTACACTTCTGATCCATCAACACCAGGCAAGCTGACCATCTAGAGGAAACAGATTGTGACCCCAGAGACCCTTGAGGACTGCAGCCCTGTTTTAGTCACTCCAGAAGCTGACTAATTTGTGCATGACAGAAGCTTGAGGAATTGGCTGCCTGATGGGATAGACTGTTTTTGTTTCCCATTTCGGTTCTCTTACTGTGATCACTTCCACCCCTTACACCTGTCTGTTATTACGATCCTTGCCCTGATCTTTCGCATAGGGTTGGCAGAGACTGCTCTGGCCAACTGGAAATGTGACAAAAATGCCTGGGATGAGGTCCACACAGACATCAAATGGCCGGCCCCAGGTGGACCATACTGGATATGTTGGAGAACAGCATATACTGTACTTTCTCCAAACAGGTCAGGATCTTATGTGTTGGGGTCGATCTGCCCATCTGTCTCCTTGTTCCCACTTGCCAGAGGGGAACATTTGGGAGTCCAAGTGTATGAGGACTGGGATTCCCAGAGAAAATGATGTGCCCTACAAATTGGCAACTGAAAAGATGACAAATGGCCCCCCAAGTGTATATCCATTACTATGGTCCAGCCACCTGGGCAGAGGCTGGGTCTTATGGATACTGTACGCCCATCTATATGTTAAACTGCATCATCAGGTTACAGGTGGTTGTTGAAAAATTTGTTTGGGGAATGGTTTTCAACTTTTAGGGGGATTCCGAACCCTCATAGGTGTTGTGTTTTTAATTTTGAGGGCTTTCCTGATCCTACCCTGTCTAGCCCCCCAGTTAAGAGGTCCATCTCCAGCCTCATTGAGGCCATGGTCAAAGAAAAACAGCACACATGTGATGATGCTATGGAAATATAAACCCCTAAACCAAGATGATGCTCTTTGACCCCAAAGAGGAGTCTGAGCATCAAAGGGGGTTATGTGGTAGGGGCCCTCCCAGAACAAAGGGAAGGCAACGTGCACAATCAGCATCTGTGTGCACACGCACAACTTTGTGGCAGTATGACATAATCCATATTCATGTGCAACTTTGTAGCATAGACCATCCAACCAGAATTTACAGAATGTATATTACCTTATAAGGGGAACAAAGGGACAGAAGTGTAAAAGAGAAAAATAATGGAGGGTATATAAGACAGTGCCCCACTGCTTTCAGGGATCAGCCTTTGGATATGAATCTACTGAGCCAGTGCCAGCACAAATAAACACTGCTTTCTGGCAAAAAGCCTTGGTGTCCTATCTCCCTGTGTGAGAATTCTGCAACAAGAGAAACATGAATCAGGTATCAACCACAGCAAAGATGAGAAAAAAAGAGCAAAAGAAAGCAAATAAGAGAAAGAAGAGAGACAGAGACAGACTGAGAAGAAAAACAAAGATGGACAAAAACAGAAGTGTAACCAAGCAGGGCCCTGTGGGGCTCATGGGCACAAAAGCTTTTCTGTGTCCCCCATTTTTTTTTTAGGAAATAAGCTTCATTCAGTCTCCATGACCTTTCCTGAAATCCATGAGGAGAGGTTCAAACACGTCCTAATTAGGGAAGGGAGGGGATGCAGAGACCAGGGAGGAGCAGTCGAGACAGTAGTGCAGCCTTCAGGCAGGGCCTTGGTTCCTCCTCAAGGAATATACATAACAATATCTTTGAGCTCTTCTGCAGAACTAAAACCCCCCCAACAAATGGAAGATGTTAACTACTTGATGAAGCATTCTCCATTCTGGAACGAAAGAGGACCACCAGCACCAGTCCTGGGGCCACGAAACACCACCAGCTTTGAAAAACACTGCAAACTTGAACCTTCCCTGATCCTTATCTGTGGCCCTGTTTTCTACTCCCAAACTATAAAACCACCTCCTATTCTCTCTCAGAGGGGGCACAGTCTTTAAGGCCTGCTGTGGCCTCTTTTGCCTGGCAAAGCAATAAGAGGTCTCTTTTTCACCTTCACCCAAAACTCTTGGCTCTGAGTTTCTATTCAGCACTAGTACAGAGGCCAAGTTTCGGCCACAGAAGGAGAGAATCAGACTCAGAGACAAAAACCAACAGAGAAAATGACAAAATTGATAGGGAAAGATGGAGAGAGAGGGTGTGTTGGTGAGTTCATTCTGACTGTGGGAAATCAAGCATTGTCTGCTCTCTTAAGGGTTTTAATTGGATGCTATGAAGACAACTAAATGAGAAGTGATTATTTTCATTGATAGCAAATTGTGCATATTCAGGAATTCTGTGTTCTTATTCAAAGATGAAAGCATTATTCTTTAGATAAACTACCTTTGAATCATAAATATTTCCACTGGGTGTAGCTAGGCCATTCTGGATTTTCATTAATTTGCCTTTGTTTGTTTGTTTGATCTGTAAATCACTGAAAAAGATCTTTGGAAATATGTCCAGAAGCTTTGAGTGACAATGGATTCCCTCTTTGTGCTTAGGGTTGGTTTCTAAAACAATGAAGAAGAAATCTGAGACAGCCAGTTGGTGTCCATGAAAACCTTAGGAGAAGGGCAATTGCATCTTCAACAGCCTCAGGCTTGTACTTATCAACTTAAAAAAAAAAAATGCACAACCTAAAAGTAGAGTTAAGTTTTATTTGGAGCAAAATGAGGACTTAAGCCCAGGAGGAAGCATCTCAAGTAACCCTGAGAAAGCTGCTCTGAGAAGAGGAGGGGGAGTCAGGATATATAGGAGTGTTTTGCAACAAAGGGCACATTGTAGGAACAAAAGATTACAGAAAGCCAGGTATCTCAAGTTAAGGAATTTAGCACTTTTTAAATAGGAAGATGGAAAGGTCCGGGTTCACTAAAATCATTCTTTTAATATGCACCTCAACTATTGGGGCCAGTACCCTGTGTTTTCACAGCCCTGTTTCCTCAGGGCTCCCTGTTAGGGGTGGCTGCAGTCTGATAGCTACTAGATGGCAGGTTTTCTTTGTTTCCTTCCTGAGTTTCCTCAGGGCTCACTGGCTCACACTTGGAGGTGGCTACACTCACAGATGACTGTGACATCCTTTGTTTTGTCAACTTAACTACAGCCTGGGCAGCAGTATTTTAGATATCTCTGAAATACCACTCCAAAGAGGCAGGGGGAAATAATATCAGTGTATATGTGATAAAGGTGAAGGGGGAGGTGCATGCAGCCATGCACACATTTTACAAAAGTTTGCTGCAGAGTTCCCACCATGGCTCAGCAGAAATGAATCCAACTAGGAACCATGAGGTTGTGGGTTCAATCCCTGGCCTCACTCAGTGGGTTAAGGATCCAGCATTGCCATGAGCTGTGGGGTGGGTCACAGATGAGGCTCAGATCCCAACTTGCTGCAGCTGTGGTGTAGACCAGTGGCTACAGCTCTGATTAGACCCCTAGCCTGGGAACCTCCGTGTCCTGTGGGTGTGGCCATAAAAAGCAAAAAAAAAGGGGGGGGGGGAGTAAGATGGCCAAGGACTAAGAGGTCATGCACAGCTTCTCCCACAAACACATCAAAAAAAATCTACATGTAAAACTACTCGCACAGAACATCAACTGAATGTTGGCAGAACTTTAAACCTCCAAAAAGGGCAAGAAACTCTTGACATAACTGGTAGAACAACAGAAAAAAAGAGAGAGAAAAGGCATCAGGACAGCTCTAGCATTCCCAAGAGGGAGCCATGAAGGAGGCAATGAACCCACCTCCTGGGAAGCTGCCTGAGGAAACATCAGCTGAGTCGGTGGGACCTCAGAGTCGTTGAGAAAAGTGCAGCAGCTGGACTGAGAACAGCAAAGCAGAGTGAGAGCCACACAGATCATCTGAACCACCAACCTGGACACCAAGGCCTGAGACACTCAGGCAGGGGCTGGGCGCTAAGGCTCAGATTCCAGAGGTCAGTCCTGGGGAGTGGAGTGGGGCTGGCATGAGGGGCTAAGGAGCAATGCACCGTGGGCTAAGGAGGGGAACACCATGGCAGAGGGAACCCGGGAGAAGGTCCGGACCTGCAGGAGAGGCAAGGCGCCATTGTTGGGGAGGGGAGAGGAGGAGGGGTGGGCCACCATAGGAAACTCTCTGCACCTGAGTGTTCACATGGCCCAAGGGCTTAGAGGGTGGGGTGGCTCTGCGGAAGTTAGGGGCATTGAGAAGCCTCTTGCTTGTTTAGGGGAGATTAGGCACTTCTTGTGCAGGCTACCAGTTGCCAGGCACCTATTGTGTGGTCTAAGGTCATAAGGGGGCTAAGTGCAATATGGTGCCTCTTGCATGATCTAGAGGTGGCAGGGACAGACTGTGGTAGTTGTCTGAGAGGCCAGAGGGAGGCGTGGCTTGCCACCACTGGGGGCCTGTGAATAGGCTCCACCTGCAACCCCAGTCACCTCAGGGGTTGGCAAAAAAGAAAAAAAGAGGGCACTGCAACTAAGCACCATACTGTTGCTCTCACTCCCTTGAAACACACCCACCCTGCAGCTGCCACTGCCAAACACTCTGGACGGTGGCCAGACACTTAGTCACTGTCCTTTCCCAAGATCCTACAACTAGGAGCAGCTGGTGCAACACCTCCTATGTGGGCTAAGTGGGACAGGGTGCTTCTTGCGTGGTCTACAGGCAGCAGGGGCAAACTGCCACAGTTATCCCTGATTCCAGAGGTGGGTTTGACCCACTGCCATTGGAGATACCTGAACAAAAAACACTTGCAGCCCCATTCACCTCAAGGGCACCACAGAGGGTATTGTGACTGAACACCACCTGTCAGTGCTCTCACACCCCCAGGAACACTCCTGCCCTGCTGCTGCCACTGCCAAATGTTCCAGGCAGTACCCACACTGATCTCTGTCACTTCCCCAGATCCTGCAACTAGGAGCACCCTGTACAGCACCTCATATGTGGGCTAAGTGAGATGGGTTGCCTCATGCCTGGTCTACAGGTGGTGGGGGAACACCACTGCAGTTATCACTGACTCTGGAGATGGTCATGGTCTGCTCCCAATAGGGGTCCCTGAACAGGCACCACCTGTGGTTCCAGTCACCTCAGAACTGGGCATTGCAATCAAACAAGCTGTTGTTGCTCTCACTTCCCTGGGAGCTTACACACCCTGCTATTGCTACTGTCAAATGCTTTGGTCACCTTGAAGATCTGCCTAGAGCTTATTACCACTGCCCAGGGTCCTGCAACTAGGAGTAGCCTGTACCACCTTCCTGCAGGTCCTTGCTGCTACTGAGAGCCCAACAACCAGGCACAGACTGCTGGCCCTACCCAGTGCCTCCTTCTCCCTGAAAACACACTGAGCGTCCTGGGAACAACAGTCTGCTCACACCAAAGACAGATACAGCAAATATTCAAACTCCCACACCAAAAATAAATAGTAACCACCCCACCCCCAAAAATACAAAGGGTTATTTTTGTATAGAAGTAGCCTTATAAGACTACAGTTTGGCTTTCCTGAACTCACAGAAAAAGAAAAACACAAGCAAGATGAGGAAGCTCAGAAACCATTCCCAGTTAAAGGAAGAGGAGAATTCACCTAAAGCAGTCAACAATGAAACAGACCTCTGCAGTCTGACATAGCGTTCAAAAGGGAGGTATTGAAGATACTGAAGGAATTAAGGGAGGATATGAACAGTAATGCAGATTCCTTTAGAAAGGAACTAGAAAATATAAGAAGGAGCCTAGAAACTTCATTTGCAGAGATACAAACTGAGCTAAAGGCAATAAAGAGCAGAATGAATAATGCAGAAGAACAAACTAGTGATGTGGAAGATAGAATCATGGAAATCACCCAATCAGGACAGCAGACAGAAAACCAAATGAAAAACCATGAAAGCAATACAAGAGACCCATGGGATAATATAAAGCAGGCGAATCTATGCATAGTAGCAATTCCAGAAGGAAAATAAAAAGGGGGAAAGGGGATTGAAAATATATTTGAAGAAATTATGGCTGAAAACTTTCCAAATATAAAGGATACTGATATCAAGATACAGGAAGCACAGAGGGCCCCAAACAAGTTGAACCCAAACAGGTCCACACCAAGACATTATAATAAAAATGGCAAAAGAAAGGATTCTAAAGGCAGCAAGAGAAAAGCAAAGCATTTAATTATAAGGGAACCCCCATAAGGCTATCAGCTGATTTCTCTACAGAAACACTACAGGCCAAAAAGGAGTGGGAAGATATATTTAAAAGTTCTGAAAGGAAAAAATGTGCAACCTAGAATACTCTATCCAGCAAGAGTATCATTTAAAATGGAAGGGGAGGAGTTCCCATCATAGCACAGCAGAAACAAATCCAACTAGGAACCATGAGGTTGCAGGTTCAATCCCTGGCCTTGCTCAGTGGGTTAAGGATCCGGCATTGCCATGAGCTGTGGTGTAGGTTGCAGATGCGGCTCAGATCTGGCGTTGCTGGGACTGTGGCATAGGCCAGGGGTGACAGCTCTGATTAGACCCCTAGCCTGGGAACCTCCATATGCCACAGGTGCAGCCCTCAAAAGCAAAATAAATAAATCAATAAATAAAATAGAAGGGGAAATAAAGAATTTCTCCAACAAATAAAAGCTAAAAGAGTACAGCAATACTAAACCCATTCTAAAAGAAATACTGAAAGGGTTTCTCTAAATCAAAAAAAAAAAAAAAAAGAGAGAGAAAAAGAAGAATTATGATGGAGGAAGCCACAGTTGGAAAGCAGTCACTTAAATAAGCCAGCATACAGATCTAAACATGAAGATGTTTAAAAAAAAAAAAAAAAGACATAAAAATCATACCATGTGGGGAAGGAAAGTAAGAAAATATAGATTCTTTTTTTATTTTAATGATGTGTTTGAGCCTATACGACTTATCGGGCAAAAGCAAGCAGATATAGGAAGGGCTTAATGTGCTTAAAAAACAGGGAAACCACAAATCAAAACCAAACATTACATTCACAAAAACAGAAAAGTACTCAAGCATAAAACAAATGGAAACCACCCAATCCCCCCCAAAGAAAAGATGAGAAGAGAAACATAGAATCAACTGGAAAATGAGGTTTAAAATGGCAATAAATGCATATCTATCAATAATCACTTTAAATGTCAGTGGACTGAATGCTCCAATCAGAAGACACAGAGTGGCAGGTTGGATAAAAAAGCAAAAACCTTCAACGTGCTGTCTACACGAAACTCACCTTAGAGCAAAGGACACATATAGATTGAAAGAGGATGGGAAAAGATACTTCATGCCAGTGGACAAGACAGGAAAGAAGGAGTTTCAATACTCATATCAGACAAAATAGACTTTAAAATGAAGGCCATAAAGAAAGACAAAGATGGACACTAATGGTTAAAGGATCAATTCAAGAAGAGGATATTACAATCGTCAATATATGTGCCCCTAAGATAGCAGCACCCACATTCCTCCAACAAATACTAACAGACATAAAAGGAGAAATTGATTGGAATACAATCACAGTAGGAGACTTTAATATCCCACTCACATCAATGGACAGATCCTACAGACAGAAAATCAGTAAGGCAGCAGAGATCCTAAAGGACACAATAGAAAAGTTAGATTTAATCAACATTTTCAGGACATTACATCCAAAAAAAATCAGAATATACATTCTTCTCAAGTGCACATGGAACATTCTCAAGAATTGATCACATACTGGGGCACAAAGCTAACCTCAACAAATTTAAAATTATAAAAATAATTTCAAGTATCTTCTCTGACCACAATGGCATGAAACTAGAAATCAACCACAGAAAGAGAAATGAGAAAAAACTTACTACATGGAGACTAAACAACATGCTACTTAAAAAAACCAATGGGTCAAATGTATTATCAAGGAAGAGAAAGGGAACCCTCCTGCACTGTTGGTGGGAATGTAAGCTGGTACAAGCACTACGGAGAACAGTATGGAGGTACCTCAGAAAACTATACATAGAACTACCACATGACTGAAAAACCGCACTCTTGGGCATATATCCAAATAAAACTTTCCTTAAAAAAGACGCATGCACCCACATGTTCATTGCAGCACTATTCACAATAGCCAAAACATGGAAACAACGCAAATGTCCATCAACAGATGATTGGATTTGGAAGATGTGGTATAGATACACAATGGAATACTACTCAGCCGTAAAAAAGAACGACATAATGCCATTTGCAGCAACATGAATGGAACTAGAGACTCTTGTACTGAGTGAAGTAAGTCAGAGAAAGACAAATACCCTATGATATCACTTCTATCTGGAATCTAATATACGGCACAAATGAAGCTTTTCACAGAAAAGAAAATCATGGACTTGGAGAATAGACTTGTGGTTGCCAAGGGGGATGGACTAGGAGCTTGGGGTTAATAGATGCAGACTATTGCCTTTGGAATGGATTAGCAATGAGATCCTGCTCTGTAGCACTGGGAACTATGTTTAGTCACTTATGATGGAGCACGATAATGTGAGAAAATAGAATGTGTACATGTATGTGTAACTGGGTCACCATGCTGTGCAGTAGGGAAAAAAAATGTATTCGGGAAATAACAATTTTAAAAAAAAAGTTTTCTACTGGTCTTGTGAAGGTTACTGCTAGTCACGAGGAACAGATGTCACCAGGAAGGATTTTAGTGTTTTTCTAGATAAGAGGAGATGCAGGAATTGGGCACATAAAATCTCCTAAAAATATATGACTATCTGAATACCTGTACTTACAGTTTTCCCAGAGCACAGAGTGCCTCACTCCCGACTTCCACCCTGAGCTCCACTCAGGGTGTATTGCAGGTTTGCAGCTACAGTGGCTCATGATTTAATCCATGTAGAGGCTGATGGCATGTGCCAAAATCCAGTTCATATACTAAAGTAAGTACCCAGCATTTCCTCAGAGGATCTTCTGGAGACAGAATCCTCTCTGAATGTGAAGGATAAATTTGTGGCAACAGATGCTTAGGAGGGAACTAGTGATACCTGGTTCTTGCGCCATTGGTGCTCCAGATGTAAGCATTGTGCACCTGGTTGTAGGGTGGGTTGATGCATGGCCCAGAAGGCTTTGAATCATCTGGTCACAAAGCTGCCTTCATGGAGTTCCCATCGTGGCTCAGTGGTTAATGAATCTGACTAGGAACCATAAGGTTGCAGGTTCGATCCCTGGCCTCGCTTGGTGGGTTAAGGATCCGGCATTGCCATGAGCTGTGGTGTAGGTTGCAGACATGGCTCAGATCTGGCATTGTTGTGGCTGTGGCGTAGGCCGGCAGCTACAGCTCCAATTGGACCCCTAGCCTGGGAACCTCCATATACCGAGGGTTCAGCCCTGAAAAAGACAAAAATACAAAAAACAAAACAAAAACAAAAAACTGCCTTCAGAGTTCCCTTCTTCCATCACCTCAGCAATTTTATTCTTGGGCTCCCCAGATAGGATTGGTGGTTAAGTACTTTTCAAGCACTCAGTGGGGAGAAAATTGGTAAGGAAAAAACATAAGTGTGTATATATACATATGAATGTGTAAGATAAATTGCATATAAATGCTATTACATTTCATGCATGACACACACTGTATCTACATTGCATGTGCAGTTGACCTAATGTTTCCTCTCTTTATTATTTGTTCTCCTTTAGAATGTTTCCAAAATGAGACCAGGAAAAAGCAGATATTCATCTCTCCATCTCAAACAAGTGCCTTTGTACAAGCCTTCAAGAGGAACCAATTTCCTAGCATTGCAACCAGAGGAGAATCGACTTGTCAGACAGGAATTGCAGAATCTCTAATCAAGTTGTCAGTGGGTGGAACATGACTTCTCCTGTCTAATGAAAGGGGTATCAACCCCTGAGATGGTTCTGGATACACATAGGCATTAGGGGAGTTATCTTGCTGATTGAGGGCAAAGATATAGGTTGGAAAGGCCTGGAATTGCAAGTGAGGGTCCTTCCAGAGTAAGATTTTCTAAATCAAGTTGGCAGCAGTACACACTAGAGTAGAGAGAGTGGCAGGACAGAAGTGGGATAAGTGAGCATCACTCTATGTTTAAAGAAAACACTGTCAGTGCTCTTCAAGCTTAAGCAGTGTGGTCATATTGGCAAAGAAATGTCTCTGTTATAAAATTGGGGGAGCTGAACTCTGTGTGGCAGGATTTTTGTCTGCATTGCATCTTGGGCCTCAAGGTCCTTGGACCTGTACAGTCTGCCCTCAACCCATACAACCTCCCTCTCCTCTTGGAGAGATACCTTAATGATTTAGGGTCGTCTGACTTATCCACAGTTGGGAAGAGGGACTGTTGCCCCTGGATGAGAACTGCTGTTCTTCATATGTTATTGACATTGTGTGTTTGAATATAGGGATCATGAAGCAGGTCCATAGGTGTATAGAGACTGAGTTTCTGAAAGATTCACATTTCACTCAAGAACCTCTGGCTCTGCTTCAAGTGGCTCATAAGGCCCTGTGTTCTTACATCTGTTCACATGGATTGGGAGGAAACTCAACCTGGTCAGAAGAACCCCTTTCTTCATCCAGCCTAGAAAGTTAGGGTCCAAATATAGACCCAGGTGATTTTCATCTGGACTTGTCCCTGCCTAGGCCTGGACCTCTGTCCATAAGAGATGGGCTGGTGGATGCATATAGTGGACATGGGCACCAGAGCCATGTATTTCATCTCATGTTTGATCCAGGGAACACATGGGATCTAGAAAAGATGATTTTTCGTTTGGATCCCAGGCATTGGCAAACAGGAGAAAAGTTTGGAGAAATGCTTGTGTGGCTGAGGTGGTGGAGCCTAGTGCATAAGGAAGTGGAAATGAATTTCTCATTCTTTCTCACGGGACTCCTAAAGTGGCTGGTCTGAAGGCATCTATTTCCAGAAGAGGAGAGGGCAGTGGAGGTGCTGGAAAGCTCGTGAAGGGTCTGGCTTTCTAGGCAATTAGGGAGGTACTGGAAGCCAGGTGTCCAGTGTTGCCCTGACATGCTTCTCATTTCCAGGAACCAGGTTGCTGGTTTAGATTAAGCTCCCCCTGAGATGAAGCCTAACCAAAATTGCCTTCTCTGGGCCAGATAAGCAGTGGGGGTCTGGGACAAATCAATCTAGAATATCTTGCTTCTAATGTGCACACCTCTCTTCTTCCCTAGGTGTGGTTTCCAAACCAAAGAGCTCTGCAGCCAGAGCAAAGCAGAGGGGGCCCATGATGAAGAAGCTCAAGCTCTACTCAACATGCCACCAGGCTCACCAGGGCCTCAGACTTAGAAGGAGGAAGGAAGCCACCTCCCGAGCCACTTTCAGACCTCTTTCCTGAGATGTTGGGCCATCGTGATAAAAAGGTGAACGTGCATGGTGTTTGGGAGTAACGCCTAGGCATGAAGACCATCCTTCACTTGGAAGCCCAAAGAGCTGTCCTGTTGGCTGTACTTTGTTGCCTCAGTGAGTGTTGCCCAGGAAGCATGGGCCCCAAAGCCTTAAAGAATTCTAGCATTACAGTGACGAGCATGACCCAGCTCTTCCTCCATCTGCACCGTCCCCAAACAGGAACTGGAACAAGTCATGGAAGTTAGATGAAAAAGGAATCATTCAGGAGTTCCCCTTGTGGCTTAGCAGTAACGAATCCAACTGGTATTCATGAGGATGTGAGTTTGATCCCTGGCCTCTTTTAGTGGGCTAAGCTTAAGTTGTTGCGCTGAGCAATGGTGTAGGTCATAGGCATGGGGCTCTGATCCCATGTTGCTGTGGCTGTGGTGTAGGCCAGCAGCTGCAGCTCTGATTGACCCCTAGCCCAGGAACTTCCATATGCCATGGGTGTGGCCCTAAAAAAAAAAAAAAAAAGGACTCATTAACACACGTTCCCTTTCTGGCAAGATCAGTGGTGTATCTGATGGCATATCTGAAGTGAGCTTGGTGATAAGAAGAGGAGTGGGTCCAGGAGTGTGAGTTTTTTTTCATAGCTGTGACTGTCAGACCTGGCAACTGGAAGTGACTTAAGCCTCCAGCTAGCAATGATTGCTTCAAAGCTGCAGCCCTTAATAGAGTGGAGACTTTGCATGTAATTTTCCCCTGCAGCATTTGTAACATAAAAAAGTGGCAGGGAAACATACAATAGCAACTTCAACTCATCACTCAGGAAGAGGTTGGATTCTTGCTCTTTCTGTGATTTTAGCACATTTGTATGTATGGGTCTGTATGTGTACCTATAATTTTTCTCTGCAGATTTTGAAAAAAGTCTATGCTCTAAGGTTCTTGGTGGTGTGCCTTCAACAGGAACTCCTCCTTTCCTTTGAAAAGGACACTTGAGGGAGTTCCCGTCGCAGTGTGGTGGTTAACGAATCTGACTAGGAACCATGAGGTTGTGGGTTCGATCCCTGGCCTCACTCAGTGGGTTAAGGATCCGATGTTGCCGTGAGCTGTGGTGTAGGTCACAGATGTGGCTCGGATCCTGTGTTGCTGTGGCTGTGGTGTAGGCCGGCAGCTACAGCTCTGATTAGACCCCTAGCCTGGGAACCTCCATATGCCGTGGGTGTGGCCCTGGAAAGACAAAAAAGAAAGAAAGAAAGGAAGGAAGGAAGGAAGGAAGGAAGGAAGGAAGAAAGAAAGAAAGAAAGAAAGAAAGAAAGAAAGAAAGAAAGAAAGAAAGAAAGAAAGAAAGAAAGAAAGAAAGAGAAAGGGACACCTTGAATTTTCAAGTATATGACATTCCATTGATCCAACAAATATATCTTTGAACTCAGTGCAACTTTTTGGCAGTGGTTTGATGCATTTGTACTCTCTACCATCTTGCCTGCAATTCTTCAGACTGTTGCAGTGCTTCCTTTGCCTGTGACAATGTGGGAATGTGGTCAGGATGCCCAAGTAGTATTTAGCTTCTATCTACAAACATACACTTTTAGAACCACTAGACCATTCTCCCAAAGAACAATATTAACCTGGATTCTGGGTGCGGAAGTGTTCCTCTAGGGTATATCCATTGAGCCCAAGTACAGAATTATCCAAACAACTTTTGTTACCAGATTATAATCTGCAGAGTTCATATTAACAAATGTGCTGAGTATACTATATAGGCAAATAATCTCTCCCTGTCTACCCTCCTCCTAACCACCCCCCCCTTTTTTTTTTTTTTTTTGCTTTTTAGGACTGCACCCGCAGCATATATAAGTTCCCAGGCTAGGGGTCAAATCAGAGCTATGGCTGCCTGCCTGCCTACTCCACAACCACAGCAATTCAGGATCTGAGGCACACCTTCCACCTACACCACAGCTCACAGCAACATTGGATCCCCGACCCACTAAGCGAGGCCAGGGATCAAACCCACATCCTCATGGATACTAGTTGGATTTGTTTCTGCTGAGCCTCAGTGGGAACTCCTCCTTCCCCCATCTTTCTTTCACTAGCATTGTATGTTTACTGCCACGTATAACAAACACACATATATCTCAAAATATAAGTAAAGTTACAACTAAAGCAATGTACAAACAAAGTAACTGACAAAAAACATATGGAAGCTTAAAGCAGAGGCAGGTAATTTCTTCCACTGCTACTTTTTTTTAATTTGAAGTATAGTTGACTTACAAAGTTATGTCAGTTTCAGGCATACAGCAAAGTGAAAAGAATCTGAAAAAGAATTGATACATATATGTTATATATATATATATATAAATTCTTTTTCAGTTTCTTTTCCATTGTAGGTTATCATAAGATACTGAATATAGTTCCCTGTGTTATGCAGTAAATCCTTGTTGTTTATCTATTTTATACATAGTAGTTGGATCTGTTAATCTAAACTCCTAATTTATCTCTCCCCACTTTTACCTTGGTAACCCTAAGTTTGTTTTCTATGTCTGAGTCTATTTCTGTTTCATAAGTAAGTTCATTTGTGCCATATTTTAGATTCCACTTATAAGTGATATCATATGATATTTCTGTCTGATTTACTTCACTTACTATGATAAATTCTAGGTCCTTCCATGTTGCTGCAAATGGCATTATTTCATTGTTTTTATGGCTGAGTAGTATTCCATTGTATATATGTACCACATCTTCATTCATCTCTGGATGGACATTTAGGCTGCTTCTGTGTCTTAGCTATTGTGAATAGTGCTGCAATGAACAGTGGGGTGTATGTGTCTTTCAAATTATAGTTTTCTCTGGATATATGCCTAGGAGTGTGATTGCTGGATCGTATAGTAACTACTTTTAGTTTTTTAAGGAACCTCCATAAAGTACTCTATAGTGGCTACACCAATTTACATCCCCACCAACAGTATAGGAGGGTTCCCTTTTTTCCACAGCCTCTCCAGCTTTATTATTTGTAGACCTTTGGATAATGGCCATTCCAACTAGTGTGAAGTGATACCTCATTGTTGTTTTAGAGATTTGCATTTCTCTAATGATTAGCAATGTGGAGCATCTTTTCACATGCCTGTTGGCCATCTGGATATCCTCTTTGAAGGAGTGTCTGCCTAGGTTTTGTTTTTGTATGTGTGTCTTTTTGCCATTTCTAAGGCCACTCCCATGGTATGTGGAGGTTCCCAGGCCAGGGGTCGAATTGGAGCTGTAGCTGCCGGCCTACACCACAGCCACAGCAATGCGGGATCCAAGCCGCGTCTGCAACCCACACCACAGCTCTCAGCAATGCCAGATCCCCAACCCACTGAGTGAGGCCAGGGATCAAACACACAACCTCATGGTTCCTAGTCGGATTTGTAAACCACTGAGCCACAACGGGAACTCCTCTACCTAGGTTTTTTTAACTTTTTTTTTTCTCTTTTCTTTTTCTTTTTCAGGCCAAACTTGCAGCATATGGAAGTTCCCAGGTTAGGGGTTGAATTGAAGCTACAGCTGCCGGCCTATACCACAGCCATAGCAACTCGGGATCCGAGCCACATCTGTGACCTACACCACAGCTCATGGCAACACCAGATCCTTAACCCACTGAGCAGGGCCAGGGATTGAACTGGCATCCTCATGGATACTAGTTGGGTTTGTTAACCACTGAGCCAAGACAGGAACTCCTCCTCTGAACATTTTTGATTGGGTTTTTTTTTTAACATATTGAGTTGTATGAGCTGTTTGTATATTTTGTAAGTCAATCCCTTGTCAATTGCATCATTTCCAAATATCCTCCCAGTCTATAGGTTGTCTTTTTGTTTATGATTTACTTTTCTACGGAAATTCTTTCAAGTTTAATTAAGTCCTATTTGTTTATTATTGCTTTTATTTCCATTACTCTAGGAGATGGATCCAAAAAAAATTACTGCAATTTATATCAAAGAGTGTTCAGCCTATGTTTTCCTCCAGGAGTTTTATAGTATCCAGTCTTACATTTGGATTTTTAATCCATTTTGAGTATATTTTTGTGTATAGTATTAGATAGTACTCTAATTTTATTCTCTAATGTGTAGCTGTCCAGTCTCCCAGCACCACTTATTGAAGAGACTGTCTTTTCTCCATTGTATATTCTTGCCTCTTTGTCATAGACTTACCTTGTCCTGAGTGCACCTCCTCTCACAAGTACACCAGAATCACAACTCTCTGCAGAACAACCATAGATGAAAAAGAGTGGAACAAACCAGAAAAGATCTTCGACAACTAAAGACATAAAGAAGGAGCCACAATAAGATGGGTAGGAGAGGCAGAACTACTGCTTTTTTAAAAAAATCTTCCCAAAGTATTTGCTTAGTACACTGAGATAAGAGATTCTATGCTCGCTGAATTCATGCCCTGTTTACAGCTTGCATGTGTCAGAGTCAGTAATGAAAGAAATCTGAGGAGTTCCCTTTGTGATTCGGTGGTGACAAACCCTACTAGTATCCATGAGGATGTGGCTTCGATCCTTGGCCTCGCTCAGTGGGTTAAGGATCTGGCTTTGCTGTGAGCTTCAGTGTTAAGTTACAGACACAGCTTTGATCCTGTGTTGCTGTAGCTGTGGCATAGGCCACCAGCTATATCTCTGATTCAACCCCTCCTGGGGACTTCCATATGCTGTGGGTGTGGTCCTAAAGAAAAAAAAGAAAAGAAAAGAAATCATAGTTGCCATTTGAATGTATACACACAAATACCTCTAGGTTTCTATCTAAATCTGCATCCAGGTCTCTATGTCTATAGGGTGTATCTCTGTGCTAAAATCCCTCAAAATTTCTCCTTTCCTAGGCTCTGAGTTTTTCTTCTCTATATTTATGTACAGATCTACCTTTGTTTGTTGGTTTTTTGTTTTTGTTTTTTTGTCTTTTAAGGGCTGCACTCATGGCATATGGAGGTTCCCAGGCTAAGGGTCAAAGCAGAGCTGTAGCCGCTGGCCTATGCCACAGCCACAGCAATGTGGGATCCGAGCCATGTCTGAGGCCTACACCACAGCTCATGGCAACACCGGATCCTTAACCCACTGAGAGAGGCCAGGGATTGAACCTGTGTCCTCATGGATGCTAGTCAGATTCATTTCCACTGAGCCATGATAGGAACTCTTCTTCTTTTTTTTTTTTTTTTTTGTTTAAACCTCTGTTTTCATTAGACAGAAAGGAAGACTGATTCAGTGGCCACACATGGTGGAACAGGGCTTCTGGAAAAATAATTTGAACACAGTAGACTCAGGAAGAATGGGGCTTGATGTTTGGAAGGGGACTCCTTCTGGAAAGGATTGCATCTTTCAGTATGGAGTGAGGAAGACTGGGTGCCTGGAAACACTCAGGTCATTTGTTGACAGGACTTCAGATGTAGAGAAGCTAAGAGCTGTGGTTTACCCCCATTCGGTCCAGTGCCATTTGCTGCAGAGGAGCCGGGAATGGGCCTTGGAGTCCACAGTCATCTGATAGCCTATGCAAAAATGTACCTGTGTGCTCTCAGGATACCCTGGATGTCATGCCTGTCAAAGTCTCTGTTCTCACAAGCAACCTGGGTTGTCCACTTAGGAGCTGGTGGGGGTCCAGAAGCCAGTGCTTTGGCAGGAATAGCCACCTAATCTGAAGTTTCAAGAGATTTTTATCGACAAAAACTTCTATCTTCTCAAAAAAAGACTCCTGATCCAACAAGATGTTCCCATTGCTCTCTAATCTCTGGCACCTCAGGACAAGGGACCAGGATCTGGATTTCTTCAAGGCATTCCCCTGAGACCTACAGACAGCTTCTGGTCCCATGAATACTGCCTGATGACCATCTTTAGAGTAGGCAGAAAATCAAACAAAAAACTAAAACAATGTAGCAACCAGAATGGCTCTTTGATAATACAACATTGTAAGTCAACTATATGCCAATATAATTTTTTTTAAAAAGTGGCTATTTGGCTTTTGGAGCCATAATGAATATGTAGATCCTGGACCAGGTTAGGGGTTTATGCTTTCACAGATGCTTCAGGGGAGGTCCTCCTTCTGAAAAGACTGGACCCATGCTGGAAGACTCCTACTCAAGCAACTTCTCAAATGGGAGCCTAGCTGCATTCAAGGGTGTAGAGCCAACTGCTATTTGGGAAGAATCCTGTGCTTCTATAAATTGTTACTTCTCTAAGGCATAAAGAGAAAGACATACTGTATGATAGCACTTATATCTGGAACTTAATATATGGCACAAATGAAACTACCTGCAAAAAATAAACTCATGGACATGGATAACAGACTTATGGTTGCCAAGGGTGGGGGAAGGGAGTGGGATAGACTGGGAGTTTGGGATTAGTAGATGCAAATGATTGTATTTGGGATGGATAAGCAGTGAGGTTCTCCTGTATAGCACAGGGAACTGAATCCATTCACTTGTGAAGGAATATGATGGAAGATAATGTGAGAATGTGTGTGTGTATATATATATGTATATATAACTGAATATATATAATTAATATATTTAAAATATGTATTATAAAAAGAATGTATATATATATATATATTACTGGGTCTCTTTGCTGTACAGCAGAAATTGACAGAACATTGTAAATCAACTATAACTTTAAAAAAAATTTAAAAATAAGACATTACTTCTCATTAAAATAATGGTTTTCCTTATGTAGAGCCAGTAGCCAATCTGCCAGAAATACATGAACAACACAGAAACACACTCACACCAGCATTATTCTAACCTAATTGATTTAATGAGTCACATTCCCAATTTTAAATAGGCTTATTATCTTCATCTTAATACCTAGTTCTGACTTTCATAAACCTGGGTGGCAAAAGAACACTGAAGTTGGTAACTTAGGTGTGTTTTTTATAAAATTTTTTGAGCTGTCTAGAGCCTAAACTGAACTGAAATGTTAGCATGGTAGTATTTTTCATCCAAATCATTCCTTTCAAACACAGCTGTGTCATGTATCATCTAAGTTGCTCCAGTTTTTTTAGAAACACACCATTTATTTTGAAAACACACCATTTTTAATGTAAGTCTGTACTTTGTTTTCTTTTCATATTGTGTATAATGAGGTCTATCTTGGATGCTGTGGGGCTGTCATTGTACTTCCCACATTCTTTGAATTGTCTTTTTCTTCTCACAAGTTGTTGTATTGTGCCCTTCTTTTCTGTGCTTGTGATTTCAAAGAGACAGTACTCGCAGACGTGACTTGGATCCCATGTTGCTGTGGCTCTGGCATAGGCTGGCAGCAACAGCTCAGATTAGACCCCTAGCCTGGTAACCTCCATATGCCACGGGTGTGGCCCTTAAAAGACAAAACAAACAAACACCCAAAGAGACAGTACTGAGTGATGGCTCGGAACAAGATCTTAATTTTCTGGTCAGGAACTGAACCTGGGGAGCCTGGATGAAAACCAGGAATCTTAGCCACTAGACCAGCTAGAGGCTAAAAGCAGAATTGCCCTGATTCTTGTCCCCTGTTGAAAGCAATAATGTTTCAAGGAGGCAAAGACCATTTAAACAGGTATAAAATTCATTGTTAGAAACACAGTACAACATGTGGGAGAACACACATCAAAAGCAGAAGCAGGAGTTCCCGTCGTGGCGCAGTGGTTAACGAATCCGACTAGGAACCATGAGGTTGCGGGTTCGGTCCCTGCCCTTGCTCAGTGGGTTAACGATCCGGCGTTGCCGTGAGCTGTGGTGTAGGTCGCAGACGCGGCTCGGATCCCGTGTTGCTGTGGCTCTGGCGTAGGCCGGTGGCTACAGCTCCGATTCGACCCCTAGCCTGGGAACCTCCATATGCCGCAGGAGCGGCCCAAGAAATAGCAACAACAACAACAACAACAAAAAGACAAAAGACAAAAAAAACAAAAAACAAAAAACAAAAAAAAGCAGAAGCAAAGTAGTAATACTCACCCAGAGGAGCACGGGTGTGGGTGTCCTTATGAGTGAGGAGACCAGAGGGGTGATTTAAACCACTTATATGGGTCAGTTCTTCTGGGTCTTTGTTTTCCTTTGGCCAATTATCTTGTTTTTTATCTTTCACACCTGGCCACCAAGGGCCCTCCATGATCTGCATGCACATTTTTGGCCAAGATGGGGTCCAGAGCAAGGCATTGTGGGAAGGCTAGCCAGATTTAGGGCTTGGCATCCCCTCCCTTTCCAACCCAGAGGGGTCTCCCTAACCCCACAGATGGGAAGTATGTGACCTCTTGGTCTTTTGCCCAAGCAGAGCTTAGCCCCTTTTCTGATCCTGTTATTATCGTTGTTTAACAAGTTCACAGAAGGCAAGTACCAATTATTTGCCTTGTGCCTTCTGCTATTTCTATCTTGAAATGTAGACAGATGGCTGGTTGTAAATGTCCCAGAGCTCACCTATCTCCTGCCTCACTTGTGTATTTTCTGACATTCCTAGATCAGAAAAGGAGTAACCAGCTAAAGAGAGTCTGTTTCCCTTCCCTTAAGCCATTAAATGATTATATCTATTTCCCTTTTGGGGATTTTGTCAGGGAACATTGCTTTAGAATACATTGTATGGAGTGGCTTACCCTCTGCCAAGCATTCAGTGCTGTTTGGTATGTGTTATTGAAGTTCATGGAGAGAACATGACCTAGGTTGATCTGAGAGATAGACCTAGGTAATTAAATCACCTCACCACCACACACATGCCCCCCAACCTTGTCCTTGGAATGTGCATTCTGCTTGGCTTCCCCTAGAAATAAGCTTAAAAAGGACACATGTTTGAGATAGCAAGATGTTGTTAACACCTTTGGACAGTAGAGTTGACTGAGCCTTTATGGTGTCTATTTAACCCTTTTAAGGATTCTGGCATACAGGTAGGGAAAACTACTTGTCTTATGGCTGCACAAGATAAGCCTCGGAAGTAAGTTAAACCTGCTACATATCCATCTAGTTCCTGCCCCTTTCTTTGGACTCTCTATGGCATGTAGGTAATGGGGCTAGATTCAGATTACACCCAGAAAGCTGAAAAGTTGGAACCCAAGAGTGTGACCCCTGGGAAGACCCTGGAGAAGCAGTCACCCTTAGAATCTGAAGTATCATGACCTCACCCTCAAATAAGGAAATGATTTAGGAATGGAATGAAGTGGGTTTCTGGAGATGCTGAGAGAGATGTGCAGTGTATACAAGGAAGCTAGGCTTTCCATTTTGTAAAGAACACAGCCAAACCTAATCCCAAGGAACCCAGAGTCAAGAAATGCAACTGAGAGAAAATTATCTATGTTTGTGAAAACTAGAGAGCCCTGAAAAAGTAATTGTACTGGCCAAAGGATGATGGTAGTTTTTAGAGTACTTAGCTGTTTCTGAACTTTCATTTAATTTCCACTTGCTTTGTGAGATTCCTTCCAGATCATAAATTTTGAATGAAGGCTTACCATAGGAAGGTATTGAAATCAGTAGGAAGGGGGGACATCCTTGTATTTTTTAAGTCCTGTCCTTCCAGGGACCAAAGAGTTGACCAGCAGTTTCTGTGTGGTCTAGGTGGCTGTTCCAACATGAATTCATCAGCACATCAAGTGGTAAGTTTCCATTAGCATTTAGGTTCTGTCATTGGATCATCTAAGTGCCTTGATGCCCTTCTGGGGTTAACAAAGGTATAAATGATTGCAGTGACAGGTTTAATTGGGCTGTGTTTCAGGAATAAATTAGGGGTAAAGACTGAGAATGGCTTGGGCATTTTCTTCTTGAAATGGAAAATGAAGTTGGTAGCCCTGTTGCCCATCAGTGGCTTTGCAAAATGGTACACAAATTTTCAAATGTCTTTAATTCAGTGGATAAAAATATTCATTTATTCTCCTGTAGACCAAATTTTGAGTTTTTGAGTTGGTTTGTTTTTTTATTAGGTTTTGTTTTCAGGTTTAAGTGGTTAATTTCTATTGTGTTGATGGAAATAATCAACAAACAATTCATAGTAAGACTAGGAGAGAGTTTTATTTTTGCCAAATTGAAAACTAAACCCCAGGAGACACAGATTCCAGAAACACTCGAATTGTCTTCTCCTGGATTACAAAACAGAGGAGGCTTATAAAGGCAAAATCTGCAATGTTACACTTATTTCACTGAATTAGTTCTAAAGAGTTATAATTGAGCTGCCAAGAAGTAAAGATGTTGTTAAGTACATATTGATTGGGGTCTGAAACCCTTGCCTACTTACAAAGAGAGACCTTGAGACTAGCAGGCAGCTGCTAGCAGGTTTCTTGGGGTTTTTTGTTGTTGTTGTTGTTTTAAGAAGTGCTGGTGGTTTCCTAATTTGATATAATTCAGGAAAGTCAAGATCTCAGTGATGCAGGAAGATGTCTGCAGCCACCATGGCCATCTGGCTCCAGTTTGAAGGCCTGAAACAGTTTTATATCTTTTCACAGCAAAGAACATCAAGTATAACGGAGTACATCACTTCAAGGTTTCAAAAGAGAAAGATTAGCATATACACAACTAGTTAGTGTTACCTTGCTGTCTGGAAAGGAACCTCATCCTCCAAGGAGTGCCAGCCTGGGCATCATCAGAAGGGAAACATTTCTCCTTATCACAAAGGTAGGTAGGTATTGAAAACAATCTGATAAAGGCATTCTGTGGTTTTCTTTGTTTGTTTTTTGCTTTTCAGGGCCACACCCAAGGCATGTGGAATTTCACAGGCTAGGGGTCAAATCAGAGCCCTAGCTGCCAGCCTACACCACAGCTCATAGCAATGCCGGATCCTTAACCCACTGAGCGAGGCCAGGGATCAAACCCGCATCCACATGGATACTAGTTGTGTTCCTTACTACTGAGCCACAACAGAAACTCCTGTGTTTTAATAATTCAAGCAGAAGTGCAGTGTGTTTACGACAGACCATACAGACAGAATGACTTTGCCATGCCTCAAGATGTGAAAAAATTTACCATCAATTTAATGGTAATTCTGTTTTTCTGTGACTTTGCATATCGTTTGCATGTAATTCTATGGATTACTTGTTAGTGGTTGGTAGTTCCCAGTAGTATTGAATGTCATCTTTTCTTTTTTTCTTTTTTTTTTTTTTTTTTTTTGTCTTTTTAGGGCCGCACCTGTGGCTTATGCAGGTTCACAGGCTAGAGGTTGAATCAGAGTTATAGCCGCTGGCCTACACCACAGCCACAGCAACACAGGATCCGAGCCACATCCATGACCTACACCACAGCTCATGGCAACACCAGATGCTTAACCCTCTGAGGAAGGCCAGGGATCAAACCTGTGTCCCCATGGATGCTAGTCAGATTCGTCTTGAAAGGATGAAAATGCAACCTGACCCTCCCAGAACCCAGGAAGTTAATAAGAAGCTCTAAATGCCCTCGAATTCCAGACCCTGTTCCCTATAGGTAAAAGATCATACTTTTTGCTGTTTTAGGGCTTGCTTTCTGTTCTGTACAAAACTATGTGGAAGGGGAAAAACAGGCCCCTGAGTATGTGCCTCTATGCATGAAACTTCTTGAAACTGCTTGAGATAACAGGGAAAAGGGTTCCTAACGGCTTGTTTGGCTTCTGTAAAGCTGCTTGCATAAGATAAAAAGAGGAGAAGTTAATCGCCTAACCGACCCCAGTAAGATCGGGTGTGCCACAAAATGTTGAAAATCCTGATAAATATATCTTGGTGACAATATGTCTCCCCCACCCAGGGACAGGCACAAACACGTAACTCCAGAACAACTTAAAATTAATTGGTCCACAAAGCGCGGGCTCTTGAAGTTTTGAATTGACTGGTTTGGGATATTTTAAAATGATTAGTTTGTAAAAGCGCGGGCTTTGTTGTGAACCCCATAAAAGCTGTCCCGACTCCACACTCGGGGCCGCAGTCCTCTACCCCTGCGTGGCGTAGGACTGTGGGCCCCAGCGCGCTCGGAATAAAAATCCTCTTGCTGTTTGCATCAAGACCGCTTCTCCTGAGTGATTTGGGGTGTCGCCTCTTCCGAGTCCGGACGAGGGGGATTTTCACTCGACTGGCTTTTCAGTCTCCGCTGAGCTACAACAGGAACCCCAACTGTCATCTTTTCTGATGGCAGATGTTCAACTTCCAGTATCCCATTCAGTTAAAAATAGACTGTAATCTCTGGATTTAGAAGTTTTCCGCCTGGCAGAAAGTCAATAGCTGGGCTGACTGGCACTGTCATTTTTTTTTTTTTTTTTTTTTTGTCTTTTTGTCTTTTGTCTTTTGTTGTTGCTGTTGTTGCTATTTCTTGGGCCGCTCCCGCGGCATATGGAGGTTCCCAGGCTAGTGGTTGAATCGGAGCTGTAGCCGCCGGCCTACGCCAGAGCCACAGCAACGCGGGATCCGAGCCGCGTCTGCAACCTACACCACAGCTCACGGCAACGCCGGATCGTTAACCCACTGAACAAGGGCAGGGACCGAACCCGCAACCTCATGGTTCCTAGTCGGATTTGTTAACCACTGCGCCACGATGGGAACTCCGTCATTTTGAATCTATATGGGATACCCCCTAAGACTATTGCCCTTTTCAACAGGCTGACACCCAAGAGGACTGCAAAAAAGAAAATAAGGAGACTTGTTTGGAAGCCATGTCAAAGGACACTCTGCAAGCACTACTTCAAAAGAACCTCTACCCTGGTATAACTACCAGGGAATGACTGGTCTGAGAACTTGCCATTATGGAAAACAGAATTCAGGTAACCTTAATGTTTTCATTCATTTTCTCTCAGGGTCCATGTCTAGATGCAATGTGAGCCAAGCCACCTAGAATCAATCTTTTGTGTCTGGAAATGTGCTTATAAGCATTAACCTGATAGTGTCATGCAGTGTAAAGAATGAAATGAAAGCAGCCAACCAGTGCAAATGACTGGTTGGGTAAATATGAGGGTTTTCTCATGCATTGGGTGCCCAATACGCCTTCTGCTACAGGGACTTCAATTTTAAGGGCATGCTAAGGAGAGGACCTATTTCTTTCTCTTGGTGAGTCTCTTCTGGGTGCTCAACACAGCTGTTATCAAATCCTGGCAATGATTATTCACCCCTTGGGAAAACGTGGCCAGAGTGAGCTGAGTGACTGTAAGCCCATTGCAGTGGATGGTCAGAAAGAGAAGTCCATGAAACTACACATGAGGCTGGTTGTGCTGTGGAGTCTATTCCTTTATTTCTTGTCTACAGGGTACTACCTGAGCTGAAGATTTCCTCTCTGGTCAGGTTTGAGAGGACTAATTGAAGGAAGAGAGTTAGCATTTGAGCACAATGCCTGGGACAGTACAACACATTGCCAAGACTGGCTGTCTTTTCCCATTGAAATTTTTTCTTGGTTCACCAAATTATCCAAACACAACATTCATAAACGACTGAGAAAATGAACATACACTACACTTTGGACTCCAGTAATGAGGGAACAAGCACATTGTATGACTGTTGAAAATGATGACACATGTTTCAAAGGAACCAGGTACCTAAGAGTCTCCTAACCTAGAGGTGACTGTGACGTGTTATCCACTAAGAAGAACTGACTGTAAGAGTATTTCCCAAGCAGCATGGGATTTTAGTTATTGTCATTTGGGTTTAGAGGATTTTTGACAGGGGCACTTGGTAATGACTGTGTGTTAATTAAACAGAATGGTCTGTAGAGACATTAGAGGGGCAGAGAAGCATTACTTGGGTATCGATGAAGCAAAAGATGAGACAATAAAGCAAGAGAGCAAACGAGAGAAAGAGGAAAGACAGAAACAGAGAGACTGAGACTGAGAGGGAGGAAAACAAAGACAAGTGGAATAGAGAATCAAAGACAGAAATAAAAAGGCTGACAGAGATAGTGGCTGGTTTGATGGGAAGAGAGAAATCAGGGGAGAGGGTGTGTCAAGCAAGCTCATTCTGACCGTAGGAAAGCAAGTACTGTCTCCTCCAGCACGGGTCTTCACCTTGATACCCTGAAGATGAACAATGATTATTTTAATTGATGCAGATCTTGTTCTTATTTGAAGATGAAAGCACTATTCTTCAGATAGTTCAATACCTTTGAGTCACTAATATTTCCACTGGAGAGAGGTGGTCCATACTGGGTTTTCATTAGTTTGCTTAATTGTTTGTTGTGTTGTTAATCTTGCAATAGATCTTGGAAATAAGTTGCTAAGCTGTGGCTTAGATGAGAGCTAGGGCGTGAGCATGCTCTAACTTTGGCTGAGAAACTGGCAATAATGCATATCCTGGTTCTTGACCTTGAACGACACCTGTGGCTTGAGCTAGATCTGGCTCCAGAAGCCAGACAGCAGGACTCTTGTCTGCTCCATACATTAAATGTTGGTTCTTCCTAGGAAAGCACGTCCACCTAGTGGGCCTTCCTATGCACTGGAAGAATGAAGGCACCCAACCAGCCCCATCACACGTATCTCAGGGGAGCAAGGGGCCCCCTGCTTGCCCCCAGGGATCCCTCCTCACACTCACCCAGGACAGGGAACTCCTCACACATCACCTTTCAAATGCAGATACAGTCAGAGCCCAAGGCCAGAGGCAGTCAGGCAGCGGCTTCCTCCCTGGGAAGAGGAACAGCATCAACCAGCACAGCCGCAGCCCTTCCAGCAGCCCTTTCCCCAGGGCCAGGTCCTCAGAAAACACTTTCCCTGAAGGACCCACTTGCGCCCTACAGTCAACCTAGGGAGCTGGTTCTCCCTTGCCCCTCGTGTGCAGAGGGGCAAACTGTGGCTCAGAGAGGAGCTGCAACGTTCCGGAGTCTCACAGATAGTAGGTGGTGGGTCACCAATGTCCCTGCTGGGGGTGGGGGTGGGGCAGAGTGCTCACCTTTGGAACAGAAGGTCCAGCACCTGCTGGGTGGTGGCCAAAGCCCTGCAGGTGCCCATGCAGGTGGCGAGGTAGGCAGGGCCGCTGCCCAGGAAGGCAGGCACCAGCTTTCCCACCTGCTCCTGCCTCCCTGGACCCTCCACACCGGGCAGGTCTCATGCCTGTCCACTGTTGTCACCATTGCCCCCTGGGGAGGAACAGAGCAGAGGCCTGCAGTCAGAGGCAGCCCCAGGGACCAGCAGGAGGGCTGGGGCTGCAGCTCAGCTCAAATCCCCAAGCCTCAGGGACTTGTGGGCAAGGTGGGACAGGAGAGCCCTCAACAGGAGAAAGGCTCTGGCATCACCTGTAGAACTGGCAGTGGGCTGTGGTGAAACGGACTGTGATCTCAGACCAATTGGTGGCCCAGCTTGGACAGCACCTCCCTCCCTTCACTGCATCATCCCTGTGAGTGCTCCCCGAAAATCCCATTCTAGGGATGAGCTCACAGAGGCTTCTGGGGGAGAGAGAGAAATCAGGGTATTAGGACTTGAAGGATGTTCCGGAAGCACAGTTGAAATGGCAAGAGAGGGAGTCAAGTGTAAGTCCCACATCAGTGAAGGGCTGAATTGCTGTGGTAATCAGTCTTCCTTCTTGAATGATATATAGCCCACTGAGGCCACAGCCCCTGACATGGTGGGGACACAGGACATGTTCCTTGAGATAACAAGTTACAGAGAAATAGACATAAACCCTGAGCTTCGTGTCACTTTGGCTAAAAACACCCCTACTAATCATAATGATGTGTAAGACTGGAAGGTATGGAAGAATTGTCAGGCCCAAATAGACACCTGAAGAGGCAGATGAAACAGGAAAATCTATAGATAAATGCGGAAACATTCTTGAGTTAAAATGAAGTGAAATCATATTAAAGTCCCTTTCCTGAGATTTCTGCAAATATGGGGACAGTGACTTTGCATTTGGCCAAGGCAGGGGCTATGCAGTGAGGGCAGTAGGAGAGGAGATGGGGGAGTAAGACTCCAGGAGGGAGCCCAGGGGAGCAGCAGAGTGGCTCCTAGAACCTGTTTTTCATTTGGCTATATCATGGTCCTGGGTGTGGACCTCCTCACCTGGGCTCACATTGAGCCAGTCCCAGGCTCGGTCCATCTTGTGGGGCATTTATCCCTCCTGCAGGGAAGTGGAGCAGAAACCCACTGAGGGCACTGCTGTCCCAGGGCTTTCACAGGCTGTGGTGGCTCCCTCAGAGTCAGCCACCCTGCACAGTGACTGCCAGGTGAATGGGGCAAGGGAGAAAACAGGGCTGGAATCTGCAGACTGCGACCCAGAGAGACTGCACTGCGGGCACCACTGTGACATTGACCAGTGATGAAGCCAAAGGCCTTGTGCCCACCCTGCCCCCACCACAGCCCTCCCTCAGGTCTCCTTTTCCCCACATGCAGATGAGGAGATGCAGGCCTGACCAGGGAGGGCCCCCGGAGATGGTGGCCAGGCCTGGATTGGCCTGTGCTAGTCTGTTTTGTGTGCCCTTAGACACGTCCTAGTAAATTTCTGGTACCGAACCCAAGAGCACTCTGCTCACTGCACGACAGGCCAGTAAATCCAGAGGTGAGTTGTTGGGACAAGGAAGAAAGACTTTGATTGGAAAGCTAGCCGACTTTGAAGATGACAGACTAATGTCCTGAAAAACCATTTTCACTCAGTCTAAATTCAGGCTCCTCTCATACAGAGGAAAGGGAGGGGGTGGAGCGAGCTCACTAACAGTAGTTTGCTTGGGGGAAAGGCCCACTGCAATGCTGACCAAAGGCTGAGCAGGAGCGTGTAAAAGCAGTGATATTTTAATGGGGGAGGGGGAGTAATGAGTTGGCTTTTCCTCTTAAGCATTCTCCAGACTTCTTTCTTCCCTTTCCATCTCAGCCACTCCTCCTATTATGGAACCTTACCTAAATCCACCTCATATAAATAAAGGGAGAATTAATGAATGAAAATGGGCTCTTTAACTCAACTGAGTAGGGGGGGGTATCTGACAGATTTAAAGTATTGGTGTTGGGTAGGGAGGGGTGAATGCCCTGGGAGACTGGGAGACAGAAGTATCCCACTCTGTAGGTCACTTCATTGTGCTTTGAGGAAGAGAAGAAACAAAAACATGCTGGCAGTGCTCAAGGCCAGTGCAACCCCCTAGATGGGAGAGGGAGGCGAGAGGAAAGATGGAGAGTTGGTGTTAGAGGAGACAGCCATCAGAGGGCACCAGAGCACTGAGAGAGCCCACCAGCAGCTCTCTAGCCCCACCTCCAGGCTCAGAGATGGGGTGGGAGATGATGGCATTGGCAGAACCCCAAGGACGTCCCCAGAGAGCAGGGGTTGGTTACAGGGTACCTCTGACTCTCCACCCCAAATTGCTTCACTTCACAAAGGGACATAGTTGTGCCTTCAGTATCTAATGTGGCAATTTCATCACTGTTTTGTGGCCATTGGCCAGATAATTTGTCAGTCTGTCTGCAGTTGGTAGCCCCTTGTTTCTCCAGAAGACGGACTCTGGACAAAGAAATACCCAGCTTGACGTGGGGTTTCATTTATCAAGCTGCAGGTTTCTGTCAGGGTTGGCATCTGGAAAACAGAGAGGATGGTCCTGAATGGAGCATGTAAAGGTAGTGATATTTTAATGGGTGGGGTATTCTCATTACTTTGCTTTTTCTCTTGAAAGTTCTCCACAAACTTCCTTCCTCCTTTTCCATCTGAACCTCTTCATTCTGATATGGGGACCTGATCTAAAGCCATGTCATGTAAAATAAGGAAGGGTGACTGGAATAAAGGGGGCTTTTGTTACTCAGTGGGGGAGCTGGCTGGCCAATTTAAAGTAGTGGTGTTTGGTAAGGAGGGATGAGTGCCCTGGGAGGCTTTGGGAGAGAAATACCCACCTCTGTAGGGCACCTCATTTTGCTTAGAGGGAGAGGAGGAGCGAAAACAAGTGCTCAAGGCCTTGGCAGGTGCTCAAGGCCGGTGTAGCCCCCAGGCAGAAGAGAGAGCAAGAAGAGGGGCTGAGATTTGGTGTGGTAGGTGGGGTGACTACCCTGTGATAGACTATAAGGGAGAAATACCCACTTCTATAGGGCACTTCATTGCACTGAGAGGGAGAAAAAGAACCAAATTGAGCTGGCAGGTGCTCAAGGCCAGTGCAGTCCAAGAGCAGAGGAGGGAGGCAAGAGAAAGGGCTGAGAGTTGGTGTTATAGAAGCTGGCCACTAGAGGGTGCTAGAGGACCAGCTGAGGCGCATCTGCAGCTCCCTGGCACCAACTTCAAGCTCAGAGATGGGGTTGGAGGTGGGAGTGTTGGAACCACAAAGACCTGCCCAGAGAGGAGGGATTCGTTACAGGGTGCCTCTGACTCTCCAGCCCAAATTGCTTCCCTTCACAGAGGAGACATAGCTGTGTCTTAAACATCTGTTGGGGACTTACAGTCTGATCAGGTGCCCTGTGGCCAAATATTTTGTCAGCTGTCTAGCCTGCCCTTTGATTCTCCAAAAGCAGGACTCTGGACCCAGAAATATGTGCTTTGGATCTTGTGCTTCCAGTTTTCTAGAAAGCCCTGCTTGCTGTTTGGCATCTGGAAAGCTGAGATGGTGGTCATGAATGGACTGTGTAAAAGCGGTGTCACTTGGTGGGCGGGCTCATCCCTGTGCCCTTTCTCTCAAGAGTTCTCTCCAAAGATCCTTCTTTTTCCATCTCAGCCTTTTCCTTCTGTCTTTGAGCTCCACTAGTAGAAATTGACCTAAAGCCAAATCACATGAATTAAGAGGGGATGATTTATTTAAACCCAGTCAGGTGACTTAAAATGGGTTTGCCTGGAGTTCTCATTGTGGTTTGGTGGTAAGGAACCCAAAGAGTAACCATGAGGATGTGGGTTCCATCCCTGGCCTCACTCAGTGGTTTAAGGATCCGACGTTGCTGTGAGCTATGGTGTAGGTCACAGACACAGCTCAGATCTGGCATGGCTGTGGCTGTGGCATAGGCTGGCAGTTGCAGTTCTGATTCAATTCTTAGCCTGGGAATTTCCATATGCCATGAGTGCAGCCCTAAAAACTAGAAAAGGGGGAGGGGTTGCCTGATTGACTTAAAGCAGTGGGGTGGTACAGGGAGGGGTGAGTGCCCTGAGAGAGAAATACCCCCTCTGTAGGCCACTTTGTTTCATTCAGAGGGAAAGGGGGAATGAAATCAGGCTGACAGGTGCCCAAGGCCAGTGCCTATTTCCTGGACTCCTGAGAGTTGGTGTTAGGACAGACGGCTACTAGAGGATGCCAATGCATGACAGAGCCCATCTGCATCTTTCTTGCCACACCTTCAGATTCAGAGATGGAGTTGGAGAGGGGTGGATCTTCTAGGATGTACCCAGAGAGGAGAGGTTGGGTATAGGCTCTCCAGTCCAAATTTCATCACCTAACAGAAAGGACATAGTTCTTCCTTCACATCTAATGGGGCACTTTTACCCCTGGTTGTATGGCCCCATGGCCAAAGAATTTGATAGACTGTCTGGCTAAAATGAGGCTGCCCTTAGATTTTCCAGAGGCAGAACTCTGGACCCAGAAATACCTGGCTTGAATCTTGGGCTTGCAATTTTCTAGAATCAGGCCTGCATGGAGTTGGCATTCTGGAAGACTGGGCTAGTAGTCGTGAATGGAGTGTGTAAAAGCAGTGGTACTTTGTTAGGTGAGCTGTGCTCATCCCTGTACCCTTTCTCTCAAGAGTTCTCCCCGGAAATCCTTCTTCTTCCATCCAGCCTTTTCCTTCTGTCCTTGATCCCTGCCAGGGGAACCTGACCTAAAGCCATGAAATAAGGGGAGCTGATGGGTTTAAAGCTGGTCATGTAACTTAAGGTTTGTTCAGCTGATTGACTTAAAATAGTGGGGTATGGTAGAGAGGGGTGAGTGCCCTAGGAGACTTTGAGAGAAAGATAGCCCCCACCCCATATGGTGCTTAATTTTGCTTAGAGGGATGGGGGAATGAAGTAAGACTGGCATGTTCCCCAGGTCAGTTCAGCCCCCAGTGCAGGAGAGGGAGGCAGAAGGAAAGGCTGAGTTGTCGTTAGGGCAGATAGCCACTAGAGGGCACAAGAGGACCGGTGAAACCCACCTGCGGCTCCTTGGCCGCAGAGGCTCAGAATTGGGGTACGAGGAACCCCAAGTATGTCCCAAAAGAGGAGGGGTTGGTTACAGGGCATTTCAGACTCTCTAGCCCAAATTGCCTCACTTCACACTGGGGACATTAGTGTGCCTTCAAGGGTCACTTCCAGCATGGTCCAGTGGCCCAGTTGCCAGGGAGTTTGACCGTCTATCTGGAGTGTGATAGCTCTTTGTTTTTCCAGAGGCTGGGATTCTGGATCCAGAAATATTTGGCCTGACTCCTAGTCTAGCGTTTTTCAAGCTGCAGATTTCTGTCTGGGTTAACATCTGGAAAACAGGACTGATGGTGTGAATGGACTGTGTAAACACAATGATATTTTGGTGTGCCGGCTCTTCTCATTTCTTTGCTTTTTCTCTTGATTGTTCTCTAGAAAACTTCCTTCTTCCCTTTCCATCTGAGCCTCTTCCTCCTGTCACAGGGTCTGACCTAAAGACAGGTCATGTAAATTAAGGGAGGGTGACTGGAGTTCCCCATCGTGGTCCAGCAGTAACAAACCTGACTAGTATCCATGAGGATGCATGTTCAATCCCTGGCCTCACTCAGTGAGGTCAGGGATCCGGTGTTGCTGTGAGCTGTGGTGTAGATCACAGACACAGCTTGGATCTGGCATTGCTGTGGCTGTGGTGTAGGCCAGCAGCTGCAGCTCTGATTCAACCCCTAGCCTAAGGACTTCTATATGATACACCTACAGCCTTAAAAAGCAAAATACATACATACATACATACATACATACATAAGTAAAAAATAAAAAGGAATAAAAATCTCTACCTCGCAGAATTTTAATGAAATAACACAGTAGCTCCAAGGCAGGCAGTGTAGGTGTCTGACATTACAGTAGGATTTCAACAGGAATAACCCTTTGTTGTCCAGAGTAAGGGCGTCTAGGATTCCTGTTGTGGCTCAGTGGGTTAAGACCCAGCATAGTATCTGGGAGGGTTCCATCCCTGGCCTTGCTCAGTAGATTAAGGATCTGGTGTTGATGCTTGGATGTGGCATTACTGTGGCTATGGTGTATGCTCCAATTCAACCCCTAATTTGGGAACCTCCATATACTGCAGGTTTGGCCCGAAAAAAAAAAAAAAAAGTAAAGACATCTAAGGTTTGGAAACACTGCAAAAGAAAAAAAAAAAAAAAAATATATATATATATATATATATATATATATATATATATATATATTCTGTTTGTTTTTCAGAGCTGCACCTGCAGCAGATGGAAGTTTCTAGGCTAGGGGTCAGATGGGAGCTGAGCTGCTGGTCCTATGCTCAGGGCTTAACCACCTGAGCATAGGATCAAACCTGAGTCCAAAATAATTCTTTCTCAGCTTTCTTCTCTTACTCGTCTGGCAGAACCACTGAATAGTGATTTTGTTTTCCCTTTTATAATTTTTTAGTATGTGCCTTGTTCTGCAAAGTTTGGTCCATGGACAATCAGCACAAGGTCACCTGGAACTTAGAACGTCAAGCCCCACTTGAGAATCTGAATCAAAAGCTGCATTGTAGGAGTTCCCATTGTGGCATAGCGGAAACAAATCTGACTAGTATCCCTGAGGACGTTGGTTCGATCTGGTCTCGCTCAGTGGGTCAGGGATCTGGCATTGCCATGAGGTTGCAGACACAGCTCAGATCTCGCATTGCTGTGGCTCTGGCTCTGGCTCTGGCTGTGGCATAGGCCAGCAACTGTAGCTCTGATTCAACCCCTAGCCTGGGAACTTCTGTATGCCATGGGTGTGGTCCTAAAAATACAAAAGACAAAAAAAAAAAAAAAAAAAGAATCTGCATTGTAACAAGATTTCCAGGGGTTCCTATTGTGGACTGAACCCAACTAGTATCCATGAGGATGTGGGTTCAATCCCTGACCTTGCTGAGTGGGTTAAGATCCAGCATTTTGGTGGCGGTGTGGGTCTCAGAGGCTGCTTGGATCCACCATTGCTCTGGCTCTGGCTGTGGTATAGGCTGGCAGCTGCAGCTTGGATTCAACTCCTAGCCCAGGAACCAGGAACTTCCATATGCAGTACATATAGCCCTAGAAAGAAAGAGAGATTTCCAGAAGCTGTGTGTGCTCTTGGAGTCTGAGAAGCACCAGTTTATAAGCTACTCCTCTGTCCAATCCTCACATTCACCCTTCTGTTGTGGGAATTGTCTAACAGAAGAGGAAAACTATGCAGGGAGGTGATGTTATCTGTGCCCTGTTTCACAGCAAGAGGCAGGATTTAAGCCCAGGTCCAGCTCATTCCATAGCATAAGCTTGTAATTGTGGGGTTTCACTGACCTCAAAAATCTAACTTTAGCAGAGGGTGTGTCTGCCTCTGTGTGTGTGTGTGTGTGTGTGTGTGTGTGTGTGTGTGTGTGTGTGTGTTTGTATGTGTGTATATAGCAAACTTGATTTTGAGATCTAGTTTTGTAATTGGTGAAAACTGTATTAAAATGTACCCAGGCACATTGGGAGTGACACAACCTGGAGACAAGAGGTCCAGAGAAACCAACGGGACAGGTCATAGGAAAGTTTCCATCAGTGTCCTTCCCACTGGCGAATGCTGGCGCATCTCTGGATTTGTCTTCGCCAGTAACTCAAATCAGTGTGAGGCCAGTTGGGGACGAATGAACAGATCTAGTCAAGGCAGACAGCTCTAAACACTGGCTTCTGCCCATACCTCCCCAGTATGCTGTGTTTTAAACAAGCCTGAGTATTCTCAGGGCTTGCTGTCAGGAGTGGCTACAGTCTCATGGCTGCTAGGTGGAAGGTATTCTTTGTTTCCTTCCTGAGTTCCCTCAGGGATCACCACAAGCCCTGCACACATTTTATAGATGTTTGCTCTTGGTTTCATGCAGGTTACTACCAGTCACATGGAGCAGACATCACAAGGATTTTAGTGCTTTTCTAGATATGAGGAGATGAAAGAATTGGGCTAATATCTTCTCCTAAAAGTATATAGATATCTAAAGACCTGTTTTGCTAGTTTTCCCAGAGCACAGAGTGTCTCACTCCTGATCTCCACCCTGAGCTCCTTTCAGGGGGTGTTGAGGATCAGCAGGTGCAGTGGTTCATGATTTAACCCATGTAGACGCAGATGGCAAGTGCCAAACTCACACTACTAATAGAATCTTAGCACAGTGCCCCTTCAAAACATGTGAAGTCCAGGGTGCCCTTCTGGCTTAGTGGTTGGGGACTTGGCATTGTCACCGTGTGGCTCAGCTTGCTGCTGTGGCTCAGGTTCAGTCCCTGGCCTGGGAACTTCTGCATGCCATGGGCATGGCCAAAAAAAAAAAAGGTGAAATCCTACCAGGGCAAATCACATCATCAATTTAAGGATCTGGGTAAAGCTTGGCCTCTGTGCAAAATTTGATGTCTTTTCTACTTTTCTGTCCTTTTATTGACATGGTTGTGTTGAAAAGTAGTTTACTTTTCAGTAACTGAAAACGTATAGAAAAATGTTAATAGCAGTAGAGTACTTACATTTGGCACTTCACACAAAACACTTTAGTGGTGAAGTTCCTGTCATGCACAGCAGAAATGAATCCCACTAGGAACCATGAGATTTCAGGTTCGATCCCTGGCTTCGCTCAGTGGGTTAAGGATCCAGTGTTGCCATGAGTGGTGGTGTAGGTTGCAGACATGGCTCGGATCTGGTGTTGCTGTGGCATAGGCCAGCAGCTGTAGCTCCAATTAGACACCTAGCCTGAGAACCTCAATATGCTGTGGGTGTGATCCTAAAAAGCTAAAAAAAAAAAAAAAAAAAAAACCAAAAAACAAACAAACAAAACAGTTTATTGGTTTTACCCAAAACATTGACACACTCCCATGGGACATGCACTTAAGTGCCAAAAGAAGATCGTTAGTTTCTTTTTTTTTTTTTTCTTTCCTTTTTTCTTTTTGGCTGTGCCCATGGAATGCAGAAGTTCCTGGGCCATGGGTCAAACCTATGCCACAGCAGTGACAATGCTGGATCCTTAACCCTCTCAGCCACCAGGGAACTCCTACAGTTTGCTATAATAATCCAATCCACTAGTCCATTTCAATTTTCACAATCTGCTCCAACTCTATGAAAATGCTTTTTGTCATAGTGACCCAGTTTCTCTTTTTTTTTTTTCCTGTAACCATGACAAAGACTTTCCCTCATATTCAAAACTTTGATGAATTTAAAGCACAGGATGGGTATGTGATCTGGGTGGCCTTTCTGTGTGGTTTCTTTCACTTAGGATGTAGTCAGTGTTCATGTTGTAGCATGTATCAGTACTTCACTTTTTCCTTTGTAATTAAAAACACATAACGTGGAGTTCCCACTGGCACAATTCCATTGGCATCATCTAGAGATCTGGGATCGAGGTTCCATCCCCAGCATGGCTCAGTGGTTTAAGGATCTGGCGTTGCCACAGCTGTGGCTTAAGTCACAACTGCAGCTCAGATCTAATCCCTGGCCCAGGAGCTCCATATGCTGAGGGGTGGAAAAAAAAAGCAAACGAAAATCATGACATAACAGTTCCATTTAAGCCACTATATGCTTACAGTTCTGTGGCATTCATTACATCTACAGTGCTGTTAAACTATCCCCACCATTCATCTGAGCTTTTCATTTTCCCCAAGTGAAATTGTATACATGAAATACTGATTCCTCTCAGCTCCTCCCAATCACTTTCTTTTTGTCTTTGAATTTGACACATCTTGATACTTTTTCTCCCTTGTCCTTTTAGGGCTGCACCTGCAGCATGTGAAAGTTCCCAGGTTAGGGGTCGAATCAGAGCTGTAACTGCCGGCCAGCCACAGCCACAACAGATCCGAGCAGAGTCTGCAACCTATACCACAGCTCATGGCACACCGATCTCTGACCCACTGATCAAGGCCAGGGATCAAACCCACATCCTCATGGATAATAGATTAGTTTCCCCTGCTCCCTAATGGGAACTCCCTGGATACCTTATGTAAGTGAAATCATGGAAGTAGTCCTTCTGTGACAGACTTATTTCACTTAACATAGTAACTTCAATGTTCATCCACCTTGTATCATGTGTCAGATTCTCCTTAGTTTTCAAGGTTAAATAATATTTCCTTTTGTATATACCACATTCTATTTATTTGTTTCTGTGTCCATGGACTCTTGAGTTGCTTCCACCTTTTGTTATCATGAATGATGCTGTTATGAAAATGAATGAATGTGAATATGAATGCTTTTATGAATATAATGGAACAATGGGACAGATATCTCTCCCATTCCCTGCTTTAAAATATTTTGAGTAAATACCGTGAGTTGAAACTGATGGATCATATGTTAATTTTTTGTTTAGTTTTGTGAGGAACTACCATGTCATTTCCTCAGTTTCGTTTTCTCAGTGGCTGCACCATTTTACTCTGTTCATTTATATGGCAGTTCACAGAAGTTCTGCATTTTGTTAATTGTTTCTACTTTTGGCTGTTGTGAACAGTGCTGCTATGAATATTCATGTACAACTTTTATTTGAACACCTGTTTTTATTTCATTTATTTATTTATTTATTGGCTGCCTGTGACATATGGATCCAGGATCAGATCTGAGCCACAGCCTTGAACTAAGCTGGCGCTGTGGCAATGCAGCAATGCTGGATCCTTAACCCACTGTTCCAAGCTGGGGATCAAACACCTGTCCCAGCCCTAATAAGACACCAGCCAAACACCTGTTTGTTTGTTTGGGGTTTTTTTGTCTTTTTTTTTTTTTTTTAATCTTTTTAGGGATGCACCTAGGGTATATGGAAGTTCCCATGCTAGGGGTTGAATTGGAGCTGTAGCGGCCACAGCCACATCAATGCGGGATCCAAGCCGAGTTTGTGGACTACAGCGAAACGCTGGATCTTTTTTTGCTTTTTAGAGACAGATTGCGGCATATGGAAGTTCCCAGGCCAGGGGTCGAATCGGAGCTGTAGCTGCCAGCCTACGCCACAGCCATAGCAACGCGGGATACAAGCCGAAACTGCGGACTACACCAGAGCTCATGGGTAATGACAGATCGCTGACCCACTGAGCAAGGCCCAGGATTGAACCTGCATCCACATGGATACTAGTAGGATTTGATCCCACAACAGGAACTCCTGAACACCAGGTACTTAACGTGATTCTTAAGGTCAGGGATCAAACCCATGTTTTCACAGATACTAGTCATGTTCATTAACAACTGAGCCACCACTGGAACTCTGAGAGCAACTGTTTTTAAATCTGTGGTGTCTGGAGTTCCACTCATGGCTCAGCAGGTAACATAACCGACTAGAATCCATGAGGATGCAGATTCCATCTCTGGCCTTACTCAGCGGGTTAAGGATCTGGTTTGGCCTTCAGCTATGGGATAGTCTCAGACATGGCTCAGATCTGATGTTACTGTGACTGTGGTGTAGGATGGCACCTGAAGCTCCAATTGGATCCCTACCATGGGAACATCCATATACCAAGGGAGTGGGCCTAAAAAGCAAAAACTAAAATCTTGGTGTCTGTAACTTCGAGTGGAGTTGTTGAACCATACCAAACTGCACATTTACATCTTGGAAGAAATCTCAAACTATTATCAGTTGCATTATTTTACACTACAGAAAGTACAGATTAAAGTAACATTTACATAAAATTCATGCCAAATTTGCTACATTCTATTTGTCTTGAATCAAAAATTATTGTGTATTTGAAATGCTATTTGAATAAGGTACTAAGAGAAAGACACAACCTAAGGAGGGTAAATATCTTATGAGAGGAGGGGGGGGAAGGTATGCAAACAACGGAGAACCCACTTGCAGTGCAAGACCAGGCGGCCCGGAGGCGCGGCGGCGGGCTCTTGGGGCGGCGCGCGGCACCCTCCTCCGTCTACGGCCATACCACCCTGAACGCGCCCGATCTCGTCTGATCTCGGAAGCTAAGCAGGGTCGGGCCTGGTTAGTACTTGGATGGGAGACCGCCTGGGAATACCGGGTGCTGTAGGCTTTTTGCCTCCCTCTCCTTTAGGCGCCGCCGCCGCCGCCGCCCCCTTCAGCGCAGTTCGCCGCCAGCCCCAGCCCCAGCGCCCCCGGCCCCGACTGCCCCTCCCGCCCCACCGCGCGGGGCGGTCGTGCGGCGCGGCCAGCCAGTGGCCCGCGCCCGCAGGCGGCCTCATCCCAGCCCTTGGACCTCAGAGCCCCAGCCCCCGCCCCTCCCCGCCGCCGGCCCGGGCTCCCTCCGAAGGGCCTGGCCCACTGCACGCTGGCTGACCTGCCCGCTCGCCCCACGGACAGCTGCTCCCCTCCTTCGCCCGGGACCCAAGGCCCGGCCCTTCGGCCGGATGGATGGACGGATATTGGCCCCGGCAGATGGACAGGCGGACGGTCGGTCGGCTGCCGGCCGGCTCCTGGAACCTGGGCCCCTCCATACTACCCATTTCCTGGGCCCTCCCGATCCAGGAAACAAGACGGGCGGGGCGTGGGCCGGCCAGGAGCCCTCAAGACAGTCCCGGGGCGCGGCGCCGCCCAGAGGGGGCAAGAACCCGTGTCCCGAGGTAGAGAGAAAAAGCAACAGAGACAAAGCAAGCCGACTGGTCCCCATGCGCACGCTCCAGCCCGAACGTGCACCCACCTCACCTCACTGTCTCGGGGGGCTTCTCCTGGCCTGAGAGGGACCTGGCGGGGGAGGCATCCAAGCGGAAGCGGAATCCTGACACCTTGGCTGCAGGTCCTGGGCCCCTCCCCCGTCCCCGCCTCTGCCTGGACCCCTCCTCACCTCTCCTCCCTGCCCGCCCCACCCCCACCCCCCACCCCGGTGCCCCCAAGCCCGGCCACCCCCCTCCCCCCTCCCCCCTAGCCCGGCCACCCCACACCCACCCCGACCCCCTCCCCTGCCAGCCTCAGGGCCCTGCCTCCTGCCCCAGGCCCAGCCCAAGCCCCTTCCTTGCGAAAGCCGCCTCTTCAGCAGGGCCTCTCTCTGATCTGTGTCAGGCTCTGGGACCCTATGGGTCCCGAGTGCCTCTCTGGGTCTGGGGGTCGTATCCCCTCCTCCCGCCACCTCTCCTTCCGTCTCTGGGTCTCTGTCAGTCTCCCTAGCTTCTTCTCTCTCCCTCTCTCTCCCCCTCTCTCTCTCTCTCTCTCTCTCTCTCTCTCTCTCTCTCTCTGCCCCCCCCCACCCCCGCCTGCGCTGGCACGCGCACCCGCGCGCGCGTTTGTGTGTGTGTGTGTGTGTGTGTGTGTGTGTGTGTGTGTGTTGTGAAAGTGTGACAGAGCCAGAGAGCCAGAGAGAGACGTGGTGGGTGGGTGGGGGTGGCATCTTGTGGGCAGGGGAACAGGCTCCGAGCCCGCCCGGCCGCCTGCCCATCCTCAGCTCTCCCCGCCAGGAGCTCTCCGGTTTGACGACGAGGCCCCCCGCCCCGTGTCCTGGACTCCTGTGGGGAAGGGTGGCCTTGGAAAGGCCACCTGGCGGGCCTGATGCCCTCCTGCTGCACGCTGGTCGCTCCGCGTGGGGTTGGCGCAAGGGTGAGGGGGGCGGAGGGGGGCGGGAGGGGCGGCCAGACCCCGGGCTGGGCTGGGCTGGGCCTAGGTCTGCAGCGGGCTCCGGGGAAAGGGAGCCTGGGGCCTTGACCCCTCCGGGGCCACGCCCCCCGACCCCCGCCCAGCTGCGAGTGAGCGAGCGGCCTGTGGATTGCCGAGCGCAGACGGGCCTGCCGAGCGCCCCCCGTCCTGGCATGGCATGGGAGAGTGGCGAGACTTCCACCACCCTCCGGGTGCCAGAGGCCTCTGGTCCCCTGGGTCGGCAGCGGGGCCCTGCGGCGGCGGGCTGCGTGGGCAGAGGCGCCCGCAGAGGGGCAGGCCAAGCGCCAGGCGGCCCGGAGGCCCCGGAGGCCCGGAGGCCCGGAGGCCCGGAGGCGCGGCGGCGGGCTCTTGGGGCGGCGCGCGGCACTCTCCTCCGTCTACGGCCATACCACCCTGAACGCGCCCGATCTCGTCTGATCTCGGAAGCTAAGCAGGGTCGGGCCTGGTTAGTACTTGGATGGGAGACCGCCTGGGAATACCGGGTGCTGTAGGCTTTTTGCCTCCCTCTCCTTTAGGCGCCGCCGCCGCCGCCGCCCCCTTCAGCGCAGTTCACCGCCAGCCCCAGCGCCCCCTGCCCCGACTGCCCCTCCCGCCCCACCGCGCGGGGCCGTCGTGCGGCGCGGCCAGCCAGTGGCCCGCGCCCGCAGGCGGCCTCATCCCAGCCCTCGGACCTCAGAGCCCCAGCCCCCGCCCCTCCCCGCCGCCGGCCCGGGCTCCCTCCGAAGGGCCTGGCCCACTGCACGCTGGCTGGCCTGTCGGCCGGCCGTGACCTGCCCGCTCGCCCCACGGACAGCTGCTCCCCTCCTTCGCCCGGGACCCAAGGCCCGGCCCTTCGGCCGGATGGATGGACGGATATTGGCCCCGGCAGATGGACAGGCGGACGGTCGGTCGGCTGCCGGCCGGCTCCTGGAACCTGGGCCCCTCCATACTACCCATTTCCTGGGCCCTCCCGATCCAGGAAACAAGACGGGCGGGGCGTGGGCCGGCCAGGAGCCCTCAAGACAGTCCCGGGGCGCGGCGCCGCCCAGAGGGGGCAAGAACCCGTGTCCCGAGGTAGAGAGAAAAAGCAACGGAGACAAAGCAAGCCGACCGACCGCTCCAGCCCGAACGTGCACCCACCTCACCTCACTGTCTCGGGGGGCTTCTCCTGGCCTGAGAGGGACCTGGCGGGGAAGGCATCCAAGCGGAAGCGGAATCCTGACACCTTGGCTGCAGGTCCTGGGCCCCTCCCCCGTCCCCGCCTCTGCCTGGACCCCTCCTCACCTCTCCTCCCTGCCCGCCCCACCCCCACCCCCCACCCCGGTGCCCCCAAGCCCGGCCACCCCCCTCCCCCCTCCCCCCTAGCCCGGCCACCCCACACCCACCCCGACCCCCTCCCCTGCCAGCCTCAGGGCCCTGCCTCCTGCCCCAGGCCCAGCCCAAGCCCCTTCCTTGCGAAAGCCGCCTCTTCAGCAGGGCCTCTCTCTGATCTGTGTCAGGCTCTGGGACCCTATGGGTCCCGAGTGCCTCTCTGGGTCTGGGGGTCGTATCCCCTCCTCCCGCCACCTCTCCTTCCGTCTCTGGGTCTCTGTCAGTCTCCCTAGCTTCTTCTCTCTCCCTCTCTCTCCCTCTCTCTCTCTCTCTCTCTCTCTCTCTCTCTCTCTCTCTCTCCCCCCCCCACCCCCGCCTGCGCTGGCACGCGCACCCGCGCGCGCGTTTGTGTGTGTGTGTGTGTGTGTGTGTGTGTGTGTGTGTGTGTGTGTTGTGAAAGTGTGACAGAGCCAGAGAGCCAGAGAGAGACGTGGTGGGTGGGTGGGGGTGGCATCTTGTGGGCAGGGGAACAGGCTCCGAGCCCGCCCGGCCGCCTGCCCATCCTCAGCTCTCCCCGCCAGGAGCTCTCCGGTTTGACGACGAGGCCCCCCGCCCCGTGTCCTGGACTCCTGTGGGGAAGGGTGGCCTTGGAAAGGCCACCTGGCGGGCCTGATGCCCTCCTGCTGCACGCTGGTCGCTCCGCGTGGGGTTGGCGCAAGGGTGAGGGGGGCGGAGGGGGGCGGGAGGGGCGGCCAGACCCCGGGCTGGGCTGGGCCTAGGTCTGCAGCGGGCTCCGGGGAAAGGGAGCCTGGGGCCTTGACCCCTCCGGGGCCACGCCCCCCGACCCCCGCCCAGCTGCGAGTGAGCGAGCGGCCTGTGGATTGCCGAGCGCAGACGGGCCTGCCGAGCGCCCCCCGTCCTGGCATGGCATGGGAGAGTGGCGAGACTTCCACCACCCTCCGGGTGCCAGAGGCCTCTGGTCCCCTGGGTCGGCAGCGGGGCCCTGCGGCGGCGGGCTGCGTGGGCAGAGGCGCCCGCAGAGGGGCAGGCCAAGCGCCAGGCGGCCCGGAGGCCCCGGAGGCCCGGAGGCCCGGAGGCCCGGAGGCCCGGAGGCCCGGAGGCGCGGCGGCGGGCTCTTGGGGCGGCGCGCGGCACCCTCCTCCGTCTACGGCCATACCACCCTGAACGCGCCCGATCTCGTCTGATCTCGGAAGCTAAGCAGGGTCGGGCCTGGTTAGTACTTGGATGGGAGACCGCCTGGGAATACCGGGTGCTGTAGGCTTTTTGCCTCCCTCTCCTTTAGGCGCCGCCGCCGCCCCCTTCAGCGCAGTTCACCGCCAGCCCCAGCGCCCCCTGCCCCGACTGCCCCTCCCGCCCCACCGCGCGGGGCCGTCGTGCGGCGCGGCCAGCCAGTGGCCCGCGCCCGCAGGCGGCCTCATCCCAGCCCTCGGACCTCAGAGCCCCAGCCCCCGCCCCTCCCCGCCGCCGGCCCGGGCTCCCTCCGAAGGGCCTGGCCCACTGCACGCTGGCTGGCCTGTCGGCCGGCCGTGACCTGCCCGCTCGCCCCACGGACAGCTGCTCCCCTCCTTCGCCCGGGACCCAAGGCCCGGCCCTTCGGCCGGATGGATGGACGGATATTGGCCCCGGCAGATGGACAGGCGGACGGTCGGTCGGCTGCCGGCCGGCTCCTGGAACCTGGGCCCCTCCATACTACCCATTTCCTGGGCCCTCCCGATCCAGGAAACAAGACGGGCGGGGCGTGGGCCGGCCAGGAGCCCTCAAGACAGTCCCGGGGCGCGGCGCCGCCCAGAGGGGGCAAGAACCCGTGTCCCGAGGTAGAGAGAAAAAGCAACGGAGACAAAGCAAGCCGACTGGTCCCCATGCGCACGCTCCAGCCCGAACGTGCACCCACCTCACCTCACTGTCTCGGGGGGCTTCTCCTGGCCTGAGAGGGACCTGGCGGGGAAGGCATCCAAGCGGAAGCGGAATCCTGACACCTTGGCTGCAGGTCCTGGGCCCCTCCCCCGTCCCCGCCTCTGCCTGGACCCCTCCTCACCTCTCCTCCCTGCCCGCCCCACCCCCACCCCCCACCCCGGTGCCCCCAAGCCCGGCCACCCCCCTCCCCCCTCCCCCCTAGCCCGGCCACCCCACACCCACCCCGACCCCCTCCCCTGCCAGCCTCAGGGCCCTGCCTCCTGCCCCAGGCCCAGCCCAAGCCCCTTCCTTGCGAAAGCCGCCTCTTCAGCAGGGCCTCTCTCTGATCTGTGTCAGGCTCTGGGACCCTATGGGTCCCGAGTGCCTCTCTGGGTCTGGGGGTCGTATCCCCTCCTCCCGCCACCTCTCCTTCCGTCTCTGGGTCTCTGTCAGTCTCCCTAGCTTCTTCTCTCTCCCTCTCTCTCCCTCTCTCTCTCTCTCTCTCTCTCTCTCTCTCTCTCTCTCTCTCTCCCCCCCCCACCCCCGCCTGCGCTGGCACGCGCACCCGCGCGCGCGTTTGTGTGTGTGTGTGTGTGTGTGTGTGTGTGTGTGTGTTGTGAAAGTGTGACAGAGCCAGAGAGCCAGAGAGAGACGTGGTGGGTGGGTGGGGGTGGCATCTTGTGGGCAGGGGAACAGGCTCCGAGCCCGCCCGGCCGCCTGCCCATCCTCAGCTCTCCCCGCCAGGAGCTCTCCGGTTTGACGACGAGGCCCCCCGCCCCGTGTCCTGGACTCCTGTGGGGAAGGGTGGCCTTGGAAAGGCCACCTGGCGGGCCTGATGCCCTCCTGCTGCACGCTGGTCGCTCCGCGTGGGGTTGGCGCAAGGGTGAGGGGGGCGGAGGGGGGCGGGAGGGGCGGCCAGACCCCGGGCTGGGCTGGGCTGGGCCTAGGTCTGCAGGGGGCTCCGGGGAAAGGGAGCCTGGGGCCTTGACCCCTCCGGGGCCACGCCCCCCAACCCCCGCCCAGCTGCGGGTGAGCGAGCGGCCTGTGGATTGCCGAGCGCAGACGGGCCTGCCGAGCGCCCCCCGTCCTGGCATGGCATGGGAGAGTGGCGAGACTTCCACCACCCTCCGGGTGCCAGAGGCCTCTGGTCCCCTGGGTCGGCAGCGGGGCCCTGCGGCGGCGGGCTGCGTGGGCAGAGGCGCCCGCAGAGGGGCAGGCCAAGCGCCAGGCGGCCCGGAGGCCCCGGAGGCCCGGAGGCCCGGAGGCCCGGAGGCCCGGAGGCCCGGAGGCGCGGCGGCGGGCTCTTGGGGCGGCGCGCGGCACCCTCCTCCGTCTACGGCCATACCACCCTGAACGCGCCCGATCTCGTCTGATCTCGGAAGCTAAGCAGGGTCGGGCCTGGTTAGTACTTGGATGGGAGACCGCCTGGGAATACCGGGTGCTGTAGGCTTTTTGCCTCCCTCTCCTTTAGGCGCCGCCGCCGCCGCCGCCCCCTTCAGCGCAGTTCGCCGCCAGCCCCAGCCCCAGCGCCCCCGGCCCCGACTGCCCCTCCCGCCCCACCGCGCGGGGCGGTCGTGCGGCGCGGCCAGCCAGTGGCCCGCGCCCGCAGGCGGCCTCATCCCAGCCCTTGGACCTCAGAGCCCCAGCCCCCGCCCCTCCCCGCCGCCGGCCCGGGCTCCCTCCGAAGGGCCTGGCCCACTGCACGCTGGCTGGCCTGTCGGCCGGCCGTGACCTGCCCGCTCGCCCCACGGACAGCTGCTCCCCTCCTTCGCCCGGGACCCAAGGCCCGGCCCTTCGGCCGGATGGATGGACGGATATTGGCCCCGGCAGATGGACAGGCGGACGGTCGGTCGGCTGCCGGCCGGCTCCTGGAACCTGGGCCCCTCCATACTACCCATTTCCTGGGCCCTCCCGATCCAGGAAACAAGACGGGCGGGGCGTGGGCCGGCCAGGAGCCCTCAAGACAGTCCCGGGGCGCGGCGCCGCCCAGAGGGGGCAAGAACCCGTGTCCCGAGGTAGAGAGAAAAAGCAACGGAGACAAAGCAAGCCGACTGGTCCCCATGCGCACGCTCCAGCCCGAACGTGCACCCACCTCACCTCACTGTCTCGGGGGGCTTCTCCTGGCCTGAGAGGGACCTGGCGGGGAAGGCATCCAAGCGGAAGCGGAATCCTGACACCTTGGCTGCAGGTCCTGGGCCCCTCCCCCGTCCCCGCCTCTGCCTGGACCCCTCCTCACCTCTCCTCCCTGCCCGCCCCACCCCCACCCCCCACCCCGGTGCCCCCAAGCCCGGCCACCCCCCTCCCCCCTCCCCCCTAGCCCGGCCACCCCACACCCACCCCGACCCCCTCCCCTGCCAGCCTCAGGGCCCTGCCTCCTGCCCCAGGCCCAGCCCAAGCCCTTCCTTGCGAAAGCCGCCTCTTCAGCAGGGCCTCTCTCTGATCTGTGTCAGGCTCTGGGACCCTATGGGTCCCGAGTGCCTCTCTGGGTCTGGGGGTCGTATCCCCTCCTCCCGCCACCTCTCCTTCCGTCTCTGGGTCTCTGTCAGTCTCCCTAGCTTCTTCTCTCTCCCTCTCTCTCCCTCTCTCTCTCTCTCTCTCTCTCTCTCTCTCTCTCTCCCCCCCCCCACCCCCGCCTGCGCTGGCACGCGCACCCGCGCGCGCGTTTGTGTGTGTGTGTGTGTGTGTGTGTGTGTTGTGTGAGTGTGACAGAGCCAGAGAGCCAGAGAGAGACGTGGTGGGTGGGTGGGGGTGGCATCTTGTGGGCAGGGGAACAGGCTCCGAGCCCGCCCGGCCGCCTGCCCATCCTCAGCTCTCCCCGCCAGGAGCTCTCCGGTTTGACGACGAGGCCCCCCGCCCCGTGTCCTGGACTCCTGTGGGGAAGGGTGGCCTTGGAAAGGCCACCTGGCGGGCCTGATGCCCTCCTGCTGCACGCTGGTCGCTCCGCGTGGGGTTGGCGCAAGGGTGAGGGGGGCGGAGGGGGGCGGGAGGGGCGGCCAGACCCCGGGCTGGGCTGGGCTGGGCCTAGGTCTGCAGGGGGCTCCGGGGAAAGGGAGCCTGGGGCCTTGACCCCTCCGGGGCCACGCCCCCCAACCCCCGCCCAGCTGCGGGTGAGCGAGCGGCCTGTGGATTGCCGAGCGCAGACGGGCCTGCCGAGCGCCCCCCGTCCTGGCATGGCATGGGAGAGTGGCGAGACTTCCACCACCCTCCGGGTGCCAGAGGCCTCTGGTCCCCTGGGTCGGCAGCGGGCTGCGTGGGCAGAGGCGCCCGCAGAGGGGCAGGCCAAGCGCCAGGCGGCCCGGAGGCCCGGAGGCCCGGAGGCCCGGAGGCCCGGAGGCGCGGCGGCGGGCTCTTGGGGCGGCGCGCGGCACCCTCCTCCGTCTACGGCCATACCACCCTGAACGCGCCCGATCTCGTCTGATCTCGGAAGCTAAGCAGGGTCGGGCCTGGTTAGTACTTGGATGGGAGACCGCCTGGGAATACCGGGTGCTGTAGGCTTTTTGCCTCCCTCTCCTTTAGGCGCCGCCGCCGCCGCCGCCCCCTTCAGCGCAGTTCGCCGCCAGCCCCAGCCCCAGCGCCCCCGGCCCCGACTGCCCCTCCCGCCCCACCGCGCGGGGCGGTCGTGCGGCGCGGCCAGCCAGTGGCCCGCGCCCGCAGGCGGCCTCATCCCAGCCCTTGGACCTCAGAGCCCCAGCCCCCGCCCCTCCCCGCCGCCGGCCCGGGCTCCCTCCGAAGGGCCTGGCCCACTGCACGCTGGCTGACCTGCCCGCTCGCCCCACGGACAGCTGCTCCCCTCCTTCGCCCGGGACCCAAGGCCCGGCCCTTCGGCCGGATGGATGGACGGATATTGGCCCCGGCAGATGGACAGGCGGACGGTCGGTCGGCTGCCGGCCGGCTCCTGGAACCTGGGCCCCTCCATACTACCCATTTCCTGGGCCCTCCCGATCCAGGAAACAAGACGGGCGGGGCGTGGGCCGGCCAGGAGCCCTCAAGACAGTCCCGGGGCGCGGCGCCGCCCAGAGGGGGCAAGAACCCGTGTCCCGAGGTAGAGAGAAAAAGCAACGGAGACAAAGCAAGCCGACTGGTCCCCATGCGCACGCTCCAGCCCGAACGTGCACCCACCTCACCTCACTGTCTCGGGGGGCTTCTCCTGGCCTGAGAGGGACCTGGCGGGGGAGGCATCCAAGCGGAAGCGGAATCCTGACACCTTGGCTGCAGGTCCTGGGCCCCTCCCCCGTCCCCGCCTCTGCCTGGACCCCTCCTCACCTCTCCTCCCTGCCCGCCCCACCCCCACCCCCCACCCCGGTGCCCCCAAGCCCGGCCACCCCCCTCCCCCCTCCCCCCTAGCCCGGCCACCCCACACCCACCCCGACCCCCTCCCCTGCCAGCCTCAGGGCCCTGCCTCCTGCCCCAGGCCCAGCCCAAGCCCCTTCCTTGCGAAAGCCGCCTCTTCAGCAGGGCCTCTCTCTGATCTGTGTCAGGCTCTGGGACCCTATGGGTCCCGAGTGCCTCTCTGGGTCTGGGGGTCGTATCCCCTCCTCCCGCCACCTCTCCTTCCGTCTCTGGGTCTCTGTCAGTCTCCCTAGCTTCTTCTCTCTCCCTCTCTCTCCCTCTCTCTCTCTCTCTCTCTCTCTCTCTCTCTCTCTCTGCCCCCCCCACCCCCGCCTGCGCTGGCACGCGCACCCGCGCGCGCGTTTGTGTGTGTGTGTGTGTGTGTGTGTGTGTGTGTGTGTGTGACAGAGCCAGAGAGCCAGAGAGAGACGTGGTGGGTGGGTGGGGGTGGCATCTTGTGGGCAGGGGAACAGGCTCCGAGCCCGCCCGGCCGCCTGCCCATCCTCAGCTCTCCCCGCCAGGAGCTCTCCGGTTTGACGACGAGGCCCCCCGCCCCGTGTCCTGGACTCCTGTGGGGAAGGGTGGCCTTGGAAAGGCCACCTGGCGGGCCTGATGCCCTCCTGCTGCACGCTGGTCGCTCCGCGTGGGGTTGGCGCAAGGGTGAGGGGGGCGGAGGGGGGCGGGAGGGGCGGCCAGACCCCGGGCTGGGCTGGGCTGGGCCTAGGTCTGCAGGGGGCTCCGGGGAAAGGGAGCCTGGGGCCTTGACCCCTCCGGGGCCACGCCCCCCAACCCCCGCCCAGCTGCGGGTGAGCGAGCGGCCTGTGGATTGCCGAGCGCAGACGGGCCTGCCGAGCGCCCCCCGTCCTGGCATGGCATGGGAGAGTGGCGAGACTTCCACCACCCTCCGGGTGCCAGAGGCCTCTGGTCCCCTGGGTCGGCAGCGGGCTGCGTGGGCAGAGGCGCCCGCAGAGGGGCAGGCCAAGCGCCAGGCGGCCCGGAGGCCCGGAGGCCCGGAGGCCCGGAGGCCCGGAGGCGCGGCGGCGGGCTCTTGGGGCGGCGCGCGGCACCCTCCTCCGTCTACGGCCATACCACCCTGAACGCGCCCGATCTCGTCTGATCTCGGAAGCTAAGCAGGGTCGGGCCTGGTTAGTACTTGGATGGGAGACCGCCTGGGAATACCGGGTGCTGTAGGCTTTTTGCCTCCCTCTCCTTTAGGCGCCGCCGCCGCCGCCGCCCCCTTCAGCGCAGTTCGCCGCCAGCCCCAGCCCCAGCGCCCCCGGCCCCGACTGCCCCTCCCGCCCCACCGCGCGGGGCGGTCGTGCGGCGCGGCCAGCCAGTGGCCCGCGCCCGCAGGCGGCCTCATCCCAGCCCTTGGACCTCAGAGCCCCAGCCCCCGCCCCTCCCCGCCGCCGGCCCGGGCTCCCTCCGAAGGGCCTGGCCCACTGCACGCTGGCTGACCTGCCCGCTCGCCCCACGGACAGCTGCTCCCCTCCTTCGCCCGGGACCCAAGGCCCGGCCCTTCGGCCGGATGGATGGACGGATATTGGCCCCGGCAGATGGACAGGCGGACGGTCGGTCGGCTGCCGGCCGGCTCCTGGAACCTGGGCCCCTCCATACTACCCATTTCCTGGGCCCTCCCGATCCAGGAAACAAGACGGGCGGGGCGTGGGCCGGCCAGGAGCCCTCAAGACAGTCCCGGGGCGCGGCGCCGCCCAGAGGGGGCAAGAACCCGTGTCCCGAGGTAGAGAGAAAAAGCAACGGAGACAAAGCAAGCCGACTGGTCCCCATGCGCACGCTCCAGCCCGAACGTGCACCCACCTCACCTCACTGTCTCGGGGGGCTTCTCCTGGCCTGAGAGGGACCTGGCGGGGGAGGCATCCAAGCGGAAGCGGAATCCTGACACCTTGGCTGCAGGTCCTGGGCCCCTCCCCCGTCCCCGCCTCTGCCTGGACCCCTCCTCACCTCTCCTCCCTGCCCGCCCCACCCCCACCCCCCACCCCGGTGCCCCCAAGCCCGGCCACCCCCCTCCCCCCTCCCCCCTAGCCCGGCCACCCCACACCCACCCCGACCCCCTCCCCTGCCAGCCTCAGGGCCCTGCCTCCTGCCCCAGGCCCAGCCCAAGCCCTTCCTTGCGAAAGCCGCCTCTTCAGCAGGGCCTCTCTCTGATCTGTGTCAGGCTCTGGGACCCTATGGGTCCCGAGTGCCTCTCTGGGTCTGGGGGTCGTATCCCCTCCTCCCGCCACCTCTCCTTCCGTCTCTGGGTCTCTGTCAGTCTCCCTAGCTTCTTCTCTCTCCCTCTCTCTCCCTCTCTCTCTCTCTCTCTCTCTCTCTCTCTCTCTCTCCCCCCCCCCACCCCCGCCTGCGCTGGCACGCGCACCCGCGCGCGCGTTTGTGTGTGTGTGTGTGTGTGTGTGTGTGTTGTGTGAGTGTGACAGAGCCAGAGAGCCAGAGAGAGACGTGGTGGGTGGGTGGGGGTGGCATCTTGTGGGCAGGGGAACAGGCTCCGAGCCCGCCCGGCCGCCTGCCCATCCTCAGCTCTCCCCGCCAGGAGCTCTCCGGTTTGACGACGAGGCCCCCCGCCCCGTGTCCTGGACTCCTGTGGGGAAGGGTGGCCTTGGAAAGGCCACCTGGCGGGCCTGATGCCCTCCTGCTGCACGCTGGTCGCTCCGCGTGGGGTTGGCGCAAGGGTGAGGGGGGCGGAGGGGGGCGGGAGGGGCGGCCAGACCCCGGGCTGGGCTGGGCTGGGCCTAGGTCTGCAGGGGGCTCCGGGGAAAGGGAGCCTGGGGCCTTGACCCCTCCGGGGCCACGCCCCCCAACCCCCGCCCAGCTGCGGGTGAGCGAGCGGCCTGTGGATTGCCGAGCGCAGACGGGCCTGCCGAGCGCCCCCCGTCCTGGCATGGCATGGGAGAGTGGCGAGACTTCCACCACCCTCCGGGTGCCAGAGGCCTCTGGTCCCCTGGGTCGGCAGCGGGCTGCGTGGGCAGAGGCGCCCGCAGAGGGGCAGGCCAAGCGCCAGGCGGCCCGGAGGCCCGGAGGCCCGGAGGCCCGGAGGCCCGGAGGCGCGGCGGCGGGCTCTTGGGGCGGCGCGCGGCACCCTCCTCCGTCTACGGCCATACCACCCTGAACGCGCCCGATCTCGTCTGATCTCGGAAGCTAAGCAGGGTCGGGCCTGGTTAGTACTTGGATGGGAGACCGCCTGGGAATACCGGGTGCTGTAGGCTTTTTGCCTCCCTCTCCTTTAGGCGCCGCCGCCGCCGCCGCCCCCTTCAGCGCAGTTCGCCGCCAGCCCCAGCCCCAGCGCCCCCGGCCCCGACTGCCCCTCCCGCCCCACCGCGCGGGGCGGTCGTGCGGCGCGGCCAGCCAGTGGCCCGCGCCCGCAGGCGGCCTCATCCCAGCCCTTGGACCTCAGAGCCCCAGCCCCCGCCCCTCCCCGCCGCCGGCCCGGGCTCCCTCCGAAGGGCCTGGCCCACTGCACGCTGGCTGACCTGCCCGCTCGCCCCACGGACAGCTGCTCCCCTCCTTCGCCCGGGACCCAAGGCCCGGCCCTTCGGCCGGATGGATGGACGGATATTGGCCCCGGCAGATGGACAGGCGGACGGTCGGTCGGCTGCCGGCCGGCTCCTGGAACCTGGGCCCCTCCATACTACCCATTTCCTGGGCCCTCCCGATCCAGGAAACAAGACGGGCGGGGCGTGGGCCGGCCAGGAGCCCTCAAGACAGTCCCGGGGCGCGGCGCCGCCCAGAGGGGGCAAGAACCCGTGTCCCGAGGTAGAGAGAAAAAGCAACGGAGACAAAGCAAGCCGACTGGTCCCCATGCGCACGCTCCAGCCCGAACGTGCACCCACCTCACCTCACTGTCTCGGGGGGCTTCTCCTGGCCTGAGAGGGACCTGGCGGGGGAGGCATCCAAGCGGAAGCGGAATCCTGACACCTTGGCTGCAGGTCCTGGGCCCCTCCCCCGTCCCCGCCTCTGCCTGGACCCCTCCTCACCTCTCCTCCCTGCCCGCCCCACCCCCACCCCCCACCCCGGTGCCCCCAAGCCCGGCCACCCCCCTCCCCCCTCCCCCCTAGCCCGGCCACCCCACACCCACCCCGACCCCCTCCCCTGCCAGCCTCAGGGCCCTGCCTCCTGCCCCAGGCCCAGCCCAAGCCCTTCCTTGCGAAAGCCGCCTCTTCAGCAGGGCCTCTCTCTGATCTGTGTCAGGCTCTGGGACCCTATGGGTCCCGAGTGCCTCTCTGGGTCTGGGGGTCGTATCCCCTCCTCCCGCCACCTCTCCTTCCGTCTCTGGGTCTCTGTCAGTCTCCCTAGCTTCTTCTCTCTCCCTCTCTCTCCCTCTCTCTCTCTCTCTCTCTCTCTCTCTCTCTCTCTCTCTCCCCCCCCCACCCCCGCCTGCGCTGGCACGCGCACCCGCGCGCGCGTTTGTGTGTGTGTGTGTGTGTGTGTGTGTGTTGTGTGAGTGTGACAGAGCCAGAGAGCCAGAGAGAGACGTGGTGGGTGGGTGGGGGTGGCATCTTGTGGGCAGGGGAACAGGCTCCGAGCCCGCCCGGCCGCCTGCCCATCCTCAGCTCTCCCCGCCAGGAGCTCTCCGGTTTGACGACGAGGCCCCCCGCCCCGTGTCCTGGACTCCTGTGGGGAAGGGTGGCCTTGGAAAGGCCACCTGGCGGGCCTGATGCCCTCCTGCTGCACGCTGGTCGCTCCGCGTGGGGTTGGCGCAAGGGTGAGGGGGGCGGAGGGGGGCGGGAGGGGCGGCCAGACCCCGGGCTGGGCTGGGCTGGGCCTAGGTCTGCAGGGGGCTCCGGGGAAAGGGAGCCTGGGGCCTTGACCCCTCCGGGGCCACGCCCCCCAACCCCCGCCCAGCTGCGGGTGAGCGAGCGGCCTGTGGATTGCCGAGCGCAGACGGGCCTGCCGAGCGCCCCCCGTCCTGGCATGGCATGGGAGAGTGGCGAGACTTCCACCACCCTCCGGGTGCCAGAGGCCTCTGGTCCCCTGGGTCGGCAGCGGGCTGCGTGGGCAGAGGCGCCCGCAGAGGGGCAGGCCAAGCGCCAGGCGGCCCGGAGGCCCGGAGGCCCGGAGGCCCGGAGGCCCGGAGGCGCGGCGGCGGGCTCTTGGGGCGGCGCGCGGCACCCTCCTCCGTCTACGGCCATACCACCCTGAACGCGCCCGATCTCGTCTGATCTCGGAAGCTAAGCAGGGTCGGGCCTGGTTAGTACTTGGATGGGAGACCGCCTGGGAATACCGGGTGCTGTAGGCTTTTTGCCTCCCTCTCCTTTAGGCGCCGCCGCCGCCGCCGCCCCCTTCAGCGCAGTTCGCCGCCAGCCCCAGCCCCAGCGCCCCCGGCCCCGACTGCCCCTCCCGCCCCACCGCGCGGGGCGGTCGTGCGGCGCGGCCAGCCAGTGGCCCGCGCCCGCAGGCGGCCTCATCCCAGCCCTTGGACCTCAGAGCCCCAGCCCCCGCCCCTCCCCGCCGCCGGCCCGGGCTCCCTCCGAAGGGCCTGGCCCACTGCACGCTGGCTGACCTGCCCGCTCGCCCCACGGACAGCTGCTCCCCTCCTTCGCCCGGGACCCAAGGCCCGGCCCTTCGGCCGGATGGATGGACGGATATTGGCCCCGGCAGATGGACAGGCGGACGGTCGGTCGGCTGCCGGCCGGCTCCTGGAACCTGGGCCCCTCCATACTACCCATTTCCTGGGCCCTCCCGATCCAGGAAACAAGACGGGCGGGGCGTGGGCCGGCCAGGAGCCCTCAAGACAGTCCCGGGGCGCGGCGCCGCCCAGAGGGGGCAAGAACCCGTGTCCCGAGGTAGAGAGAAAAAGCAACGGAGACAAAGCAAGCCGACTGGTCCCCATGCGCACGCTCCAGCCCGAACGTGCACCCACCTCACCTCACTGTCTCGGGGGGCTTCTCCTGGCCTGAGAGGGACCTGGCGGGGAAGGCATCCAAGCGGAAGCGGAATCCTGACACCTTGGCTGCAGGTCCTGGGCCCCTCCCCCGTCCCCGCCTCTGCCTGGACCCCTCCTCACCTCTCCTCCCTGCCCGCCCCACCCCCACCCCCCACCCCGGTGCCCCCAAGCCCGGCCACCCCCCTCCCCCCTCCCCCCTAGCCCGGCCACCCCACACCCACCCCGACCCCCTCCCCTGCCAGCCTCAGGGCCCTGCCTCCTGCCCCAGGCCCAGCCCAAGCCCTTCCTTGCGAAAGCCGCCTCTTCAGCAGGGCCTCTCTCTGATCTGTGTCAGGCTCTGGGACCCTATGGGTCCCGAGTGCCTCTCTGGGTCTGGGGGTCGTATCCCCTCCTCCCGCCACCTCTCCTTCCGTCTCTGGGTCTCTGTCAGTCTCCCTAGCTTCTTCTCTCTCCCTCTCTCTCCCTCTCTCTCTCTCTCTCTCTCTCTCTCTCTCTCTCTCTCTCTCTCCCCCCCCCACCCCCGCCTGCGCTGGCACGCGCACCCGCGCGCGCGTTTGTGTGTGTGTGTGTGTGTGTGTGTGTGTTGTGTGAGTGTGACAGAGCCAGAGAGCCAGAGAGAGACGTGGTGGGTGGGTGGGGGTGGCATCTTGTGGGCAGGGGAACAGGCTCCGAGCCCGCCCGGCCGCCTGCCCATCCTCAGCTCTCCCCGCCAGGAGCTCTCCGGTTTGACGACGAGGCCCCCCGCCCCGTGTCCTGGACTCCTGTGGGGAAGGGTGGCCTTGGAAAGGCCACCTGGCGGGCCTGATGCCCTCCTGCTGCACGCTGGTCGCTCCGCGTGGGGTTGGCGCAAGGGTGAGGGGGGCGGAGGGGGGCGGGAGGGGCGGCCAGACCCCGGGCTGGGCTGGGCTGGGCCTAGGTCTGCAGGGGGCTCCGGGGAAAGGGAGCCTGGGGCCTTGACCCCTCCGGGGCCACGCCCCCCAACCCCCGCCCAGCTGCGGGTGAGCGAGCGGCCTGTGGATTGCCGAGCGCAGACGGGCCTGCCGAGCGCCCCCCGTCCTGGCATGGCATGGGAGAGTGGCGAGACTTCCACCACCCTCCGGGTGCCAGAGGCCTCTGGTCCCCTGGGTCGGCAGCGGGCTGCGTGGGCAGAGGCGCCCGCAGAGGGGCAGGCCAAGCGCCAGGCGGCCCGGAGGCCCGGAGGCCCGGAGGCCCGGAGGCCCGGAGGCGCGGCGGCGGGCTCTTGGGGCGGCGCGCGGCACCCTCCTCCGTCTACGGCCATACCACCCTGAACGCGCCCAATCTCGTCTGATCTCGGAAGCTAAGCAGGGTCGGGCCTGGTTAGTACTTGGATGGGAGACCGCCTGGGAATACCGGGTGCTGTAGGCTTTTTGCCTCCCTCTCCTTTAGGCGCCGCCGCCGCCGCCGCCCCCTTCAGCGCAGTTCGCCGCCAGCCCCAGCCCCAGCGCCCCCGGCCCCGACTGCCCCTCCCGCCCCACCGCGCGGGGCGGTCGTGCGGCGCGGCCAGCCAGTGGCCCGCGCCCGCAGGCGGCCTCATCCCAGCCCTTGGACCTCAGAGCCCCAGCCCCCGCCCCTCCCCGCCGCCGGCCCGGGCTCCCTCCGAAGGGCCTGGCCCACTGCACGCTGGCTGACCTGCCCGCTCGCCCCACGGACAGCTGCTCCCCTCCTTCGCCCGGGACCCAAGGCCCGGCCCTTCGGCCGGATGGATGGACGGATATTGGCCCCGGCAGATGGACAGGCGGACGGTCGGTCGGCTGCCGGCCGGCTCCTGGAACCTGGGCCCCTCCATACTACCCATTTCCTGGGCCCTCCCGATCCAGGAAACAAGACGGGCGGGGCGTGGGCCGGCCAGGAGCCCTCAAGACAGTCCCGGGGCGCGGCGCCGCCCAGAGGGGGCAAGAACCCGTGTCCCGAGGTAGAGAGAAAAAGCAACGGAGACAAAGCAAGCCGACTGGTCCCCATGCGCACGCTCCAGCCCGAACGTGCACCCACCTCACCTCACTGTCTCGGGGGGCTTCTCCTGGCCTGAGAGGGACCTGGCGGGGAAGGCATCCAAGCGGAAGCGGAATCCTGACACCTTGGCTGCAGGTCCTGGGCCCCTCCCCCGTCCCCGCCTCTGCCTGGACCCCTCCTCACCTCTCCTCCCTGCCCGCCCCACCCCCACCCCCCACCCCGGTGCCCCCAAGCCCGGCCACCCCCCTCCCCCCTCCCCCCTAGCCCGGCCACCCCACACCCACCCCGACCCCCTCCCCTGCCAGCCTCAGGGCCCTGCCTCCTGCCCCAGGCCCAGCCCAAGCCCTTCCTTGCGAAAGCCGCCTCTTCAGCAGGGCCTCTCTCTGATCTGTGTCAGGCTCTGGGACCCTATGGGTCCCGAGTGCCTCTCTGGGTCTGGGGGTCGTATCCCCTCCTCCCGCCACCTCTCCTTCCGTCTCTGGGTCTCTGTCAGTCTCCCTAGCTTCTTCTCTCTCCCTCTCTCTCCCTCTCTCTCTCTCTCTCTCTCTCTCTCTCTCTCTCTCCCCCCCCCACCCCCGCCTGCGCTGGCACGCGCACCCGCGCGCGCGTTTGTGTGTGTGTGTGTGTGTGTGTGTGTGTTGTGTGAGTGTGACAGAGCCAGAGAGCCAGAGAGAGACGTGGTGGGTGGGTGGGGGTGGCATCTTGTGGGCAGGGGAACAGGCTCCGAGCCCGCCCGGCCGCCTGCCCATCCTCAGCTCTCCCCGCCAGGAGCTCTCCGGTTTGACGACGAGGCCCCCCGCCCCGTGTCCTGGACTCCTGTGGGGAAGGGTGGCCTTGGAAAGGCCACCTGGCGGGCCTGATGCCCTCCTGCTGCACGCTGGTCGCTCCGCGTGGGGTTGGCGCAAGGGTGAGGGGGGCGGAGGGGGGCGGGAGGGGCGGCCAGACCCCGGGCTGGGCTGGGCTGGGCCTAGGTCTGCAGGGGGCTCCGGGGAAAGGGAGCCTGGGGCCTTGACCCCTCCGGGGCCACGCCCCCCAACCCCCGCCCAGCTGCGGGTGAGCGAGCGGCCTGTGGATTGCCGAGCGCAGACGGGCCTGCCGAGCGCCCCCCGTCCTGGCATGGCATGGGAGAGTGGCGAGACTTCCACCACCCTCCGGGTGCCAGAGGCCTCTGGTCCCCTGGGTCGGCAGCGGGCTGCGTGGGCAGAGGCGCCCGCAGAGGGGCAGGCCAAGCGCCAGGCGGCCCGGAGGCCCGGAGGCCCGGAGGCCCGGAGGCCCGGAGGCGCGGCGGCGGGCTCTTGGGGCGGCGCGCGGCACCCTCCTCCGTCTACGGCCATACCACCCTGAACGCGCCCGATCTCGTCTGATCTCGGAAGCTAAGCAGGGTCGGGCCTGGTTAGTACTTGGATGGGAGACCGCCTGGGAATACCGGGTGCTGTAGGCTTTTTGCCTCCCTCTCCTTTAGGCGCCGCCGCCGCCGCCGCCCCCTTCAGCGCAGTTCGCCGCCAGCCCCAGCCCCAGCGCCCCCGGCCCCGACTGCCCCTCCCGCCCCACCGCGCGGGGCGGTCGTGCGGCGCGGCCAGCCAGTGGCCCGCGCCCGCAGGCGGCCTCATCCCAGCCCTTGGACCTCAGAGCCCCAGCCCCCGCCCCTCCCCGCCGCCGGCCCGGGCTCCCTCCGAAGGGCCTGGCCCACTGCACGCTGGCTGACCTGCCCGCTCGCCCCACGGACAGCTGCTCCCCTCCTTCGCCCGGGACCCAAGGCCCGGCCCTTCGGCCGGATGGATGGACGGATATTGGCCCCGGCAGATGGACAGGCGGACGGTCGGTCGGCTGCCGGCCGGCTCCTGGAACCTGGGCCCCTCCATACTACCCATTTCCTGGGCCCTCCCGATCCAGGAAACAAGACGGGCGGGGCGTGGGCCGGCCAGGAGCCCTCAAGACAGTCCCGGGGCGCGGCGCCGCCCAGAGGGGGCAAGAACCCGTGTCCCGAGGTAGAGAGAAAAAGCAACGGAGACAAAGCAAGCCGACTGGTCCCCATGCGCACGCTCCAGCCCGAACGTGCACCCACCTCACCTCACTGTCTCGGGGGGCTTCTCCTGGCCTGAGAGGGACCTGGCGGGGAAGGCATCCAAGCGGAAGCGGAATCCTGACACCTTGGCTGCAGGTCCTGGGCCCCTCCCCCGTCCCCGCCTCTGCCTGGACCCCTCCTCACCTCTCCTCCCTGCCCGCCCCACCCCCACCCCCCACCCCGGTGCCCCCAAGCCCGGCCACCCCCCTCCCCCCTCCCCCCTAGCCCGGCCACCCCACACCCACCCCGACCCCCTCCCCTGCCAGCCTCAGGGCCCTGCCTCCTGCCCCAGGCCCAGCCCAAGCCCTTCCTTGCGAAAGCCGCCTCTTCAGCAGGGCCTCTCTCTGATCTGTGTCAGGCTCTGGGACCCTATGGGTCCCGAGTGCCTCTCTGGGTCTGGGGGTCGTATCCCCTCCTCCCGCCACCTCTCCTTCCGTCTCTGGGTCTCTGTCAGTCTCCCTAGCTTCTTCTCTCTCCCTCTCTCTCCCTCTCTCTCTCTCTCTCTCTCTCTCTCTCTCTCTCTCCCCCCCCCACCCCCGCCTGCGCTGGCACGCGCACCCGCGCGCGCGTTTGTGTGTGTGTGTGTGTGTGTGTGTGTGTTGTGTGAGTGTGACAGAGCCAGAGAGCCAGAGAGAGACGTGGTGGGTGGGTGGGGGTGGCATCTTGTGGGCAGGGGAACAGGCTCCGAGCCCGCCCGGCCGCCTGCCCATCCTCAGCTCTCCCCGCCAGGAGCTCTCCGGTTTGACGACGAGGCCCCCCGCCCCGTGTCCTGGACTCCTGTGGGGAAGGGTGGCCTTGGAAAGGCCACCTGGCGGGCCTGATGCCCTCCTGCTGCACGCTGGTCGCTCCGCGTGGGGTTGGCGCAAGGGTGAGGGGGGCGGAGGGGGGCGGGAGGGGCGGCCAGACCCCGGGCTGGGCTGGGCTGGGCCTAGGTCTGCAGGGGGCTCCGGGGAAAGGGAGCCTGGGGCCTTGACCCCTCCGGGGCCACGCCCCCCAACCCCCGCCCAGCTGCGGGTGAGCGAGCGGCCTGTGGATTGCCGAGCGCAGACGGGCCTGCCGAGCGCCCCCCGTCCTGGCATGGCATGGGAGAGTGGCGAGACTTCCACCACCCTCCGGGTGCCAGAGGCCTCTGGTCCCCTGGGTCGGCAGCGGGCTGCGTGGGCAGAGGCGCCCGCAGAGGGGCAGGCCAAGCGCCAGGCGGCCCGGAGGCCCGGAGGCCCGGAGGCCCGGAGGCCCGGAGGCGCGGCGGCGGGCTCTTGGGGCGGCGCGCGGCACCCTCCTCCGTCTACGGCCATACCACCCTGAACGCGCCCGATCTCGTCTGATCTCGGAAGCTAAGCAGGGTCGGGCCTGGTTAGTACTTGGATGGGAGACCGCCTGGGAATACCGGGTGCTGTAGGCTTTTTGCCTCCCTCTCCTTTAGGCGCCGCCGCCGCCGCCGCCCCCTTCAGCGCAGTTCGCCGCCAGCCCCAGCCCCAGCGCCCCCGGCCCCGACTGCCCCTCCCGCCCCACCGCGCGGGGCGGTCGTGCGGCGCGGCCAGCCAGTGGCCCGCGCCCGCAGGCGGCCTCATCCCAGCCCTTGGACCTCAGAGCCCCAGCCCCCGCCCCTCCCCGCCGCCGGCCCGGGCTCCCTCCGAAGGGCCTGGCCCACTGCACGCTGGCTGACCTGCCCGCTCGCCCCACGGACAGCTGCTCCCCTCCTTCGCCCGGGACCCAAGGCCCGGCCCTTCGGCCGGATGGATGGACGGATATTGGCCCCGGCAGATGGACAGGCGGACGGTCGGTCGGCTGCCGGCCGGCTCCTGGAACCTGGGCCCCTCCATACTACCCATTTCCTGGGCCCTCCCGATCCAGGAAACAAGACGGGCGGGGCGTGGGCCGGCCAGGAGCCCTCAAGACAGTCCCGGGGCGCGGCGCCGCCCAGAGGGGGCAAGAACCCGTGTCCCGAGGTAGAGAGAAAAAGCAACGGAGACAAAGCAAGCCGACTGGTCCCCATGCGCACGCTCCAGCCCGAACGTGCACCCACCTCACCTCACTGTCTCGGGGGGCTTCTCCTGGCCTGAGAGGGACCTGGCGGGGAAGGCATCCAAGCGGAAGCGGAATCCTGACACCTTGGCTGCAGGTCCTGGGCCCCTCCCCCGTCCCCGCCTCTGCCTGGACCCCTCCTCACCTCTCCTCCCTGCCCGCCCCACCCCCACCCCCCACCCCGGTGCCCCCAAGCCCGGCCACCCCCCTCCCCCCTCCCCCCTAGCCCGGCCACCCCACACCCACCCCGACCCCCTCCCCTGCCAGCCTCAGGGCCCTGCCTCCTGCCCCAGGCCCAGCCCAAGCCCTTCCTTGCGAAAGCCGCCTCTTCAGCAGGGCCTCTCTCTGATCTGTGTCAGGCTCTGGGACCCTATGGGTCCCGAGTGCCTCTCTGGGTCTGGGGGTCGTATCCCCTCCTCCCGCCACCTCTCCTTCCGTCTCTGGGTCTCTGTCAGTCTCCCTAGCTTCTTCTCTCTCCCTCTCTCTCCCTCTCTCTCTCTCTCTCTCTCTCTCTCTCTCTCTCTCTCTCTCCCCCCCCCACCCCCGCCTGCGCTGGCACGCGCACCCGCGCGCGCGTTTGTGTGTGTGTGTGTGTGTGTGTGTGTGTTGTGTGAGTGTGACAGAGCCAGAGAGCCAGAGAGAGACGTGGTGGGTGGGTGGGGGTGGCATCTTGTGGGCAGGGGAACAGGCTCCGAGCCCGCCCGGCCGCCTGCCCATCCTCAGCTCTCCCCGCCAGGAGCTCTCCGGTTTGACGACGAGGCCCCCCGCCCCGTGTCCTGGACTCCTGTGGGGAAGGGTGGCCTTGGAAAGGCCACCTGGCGGGCCTGATGCCCTCCTGCTGCACGCTGGTCGCTCCGCGTGGGGTTGGCGCAAGGGTGAGGGGGGCGGAGGGGGGCGGGAGGGGCGGCCAGACCCCGGGCTGGGCTGGGCTGGGCCTAGGTCTGCAGGGGGCTCCGGGGAAAGGGAGCCTGGGGCCTTGACCCCTCCGGGGCCACGCCCCCCAACCCCCGCCCAGCTGCGGGTGAGCGAGCGGCCTGTGGATTGCCGAGCGCAGACGGGCCTGCCGAGCGCCCCCCGTCCTGGCATGGCATGGGAGAGTGGCGAGACTTCCACCACCCTCCGGGTGCCAGAGGCCTCTGGTCCCCTGGGTCGGCAGCGGGCTGCGTGGGCAGAGGCGCCCGCAGAGGGGCAGGCCAAGCGCCAGGCGGCCCGGAGGCCCGGAGGCCCGGAGGCCCGGAGGCCCGGAGGCGCGGCGGCGGGCTCTTGGGGCGGCGCGCGGCACCCTCCTCCGTCTACGGCCATACCACCCTGAACGCGCCCGATCTCGTCTGATCTCGGAAGCTAAGCAGGGTCGGGCCTGGTTAGTACTTGGATGGGAGACCGCCTGGGAATACCGGGTGCTGTAGGCTTTTTGCCTCCCTCTCCTTTAGGCGCCGCCGCCGCCGCCGCCCCCTTCAGCGCAGTTCGCCGCCAGCCCCAGCCCCAGCGCCCCCGGCCCCGACTGCCCCTCCCGCCCCACCGCGCGGGGCGGTCGTGCGGCGCGGCCAGCCAGTGGCCCGCGCCCGCAGGCGGCCTCATCCCAGCCCTTGGACCTCAGAGCCCCAGCCCCCGCCCCTCCCCGCCGCCGGCCCGGGCTCCCTCCGAAGGGCCTGGCCCACTGCACGCTGGCTGACCTGCCCGCTCGCCCCACGGACAGCTGCTCCCCTCCTTCGCCCGGGACCCAAGGCCCGGCCCTTCGGCCGGATGGATGGACGGATATTGGCCCCGGCAGATGGACAGGCGGACGGTCGGTCGGCTGCCGGCCGGCTCCTGGAACCTGGGCCCCTCCATACTACCCATTTCCTGGGCCCTCCCGATCCAGGAAACAAGACGGGCGGGGCGTGGGCCGGCCAGGAGCCCTCAAGACAGTCCCGGGGCGCGGCGCCGCCCAGAGGGGGCAAGAACCCGTGTCCCGAGGTAGAGAGAAAAAGCAACGGAGACAAAGCAAGCCGACTGGTCCCCATGCGCACGCTCCAGCCCGAACGTGCACCCACCTCACCTCACTGTCTCGGGGGGCTTCTCCTGGCCTGAGAGGGACCTGGCGGGGGAGGCATCCAAGCGGAAGCGGAATCCTGACACCTTGGCTGCAGGTCCTGGGCCCCTCCCCCGTCCCCGCCTCTGCCTGGACCCCTCCTCACCTCTCCTCCCTGCCCGCCCCACCCCCACCCCCCACCCCGGTGCCCCCAAGCCCGGCCACCCCCCTCCCCCCTCCCCCCTAGCCCGGCCACCCCACACCCACCCCGACCCCCTCCCCTGCCAGCCTCAGGGCCCTGCCTCCTGCCCCAGGCCCAGCCCAAGCCCTTCCTTGCGAAAGCCGCCTCTTCAGCAGGGCCTCTCTCTGATCTGTGTCAGGCTCTGGGACCCTATGGGTCCCGAGTGCCTCTCTGGGTCTGGGGGTCGTATCCCCTCCTCCCGCCACCTCTCCTTCCGTCTCTGGGTCTCTGTCAGTCTCCCTAGCTTCTTCTCTCTCCCTCTCTCTCCCTCTCTCTCTCTCTCTCTCTCTCTCTCTCTCTCTCTCTCTCCCCCCCCCCCACCCCCGCCTGCGCTGGCACGCGCACCCGCGCGCGCGTTTGTGTGTGTGTGTGTGTGTGTGTGTGTGTTGTGTGAGTGTGACAGAGCCAGAGAGCCAGAGAGAGACGTGGTGGGTGGGTGGGGGTGGCATCTTGTGGGCAGGGGAACAGGCTCCGAGCCCGCCCGGCCGCCTGCCCATCCTCAGCTCTCCCCGCCAGGAGCTCTCCGGTTTGACGACGAGGCCCCCCGCCCCGTGTCCTGGACTCCTGTGGGGAAGGGTGGCCTTGGAAAGGCCACCTGGCGGGCCTGATGCCCTCCTGCTGCACGCTGGTCGCTCCGCGTGGGGTTGGCGCAAGGGTGAGGGGGGCGGAGGGGGGCGGGAGGGGCGGCCAGACCCCGGGCTGGGCTGGGCTGGGCCTAGGTCTGCAGGGGGCTCCGGGGAAAGGGAGCCTGGGGCCTTGACCCCTCCGGGGCCACGCCCCCCAACCCCCGCCCAGCTGCGGGTGAGCGAGCGGCCTGTGGATTGCCGAGCGCAGACGGGCCTGCCGAGCGCCCCCCGTCCTGGCATGGCATGGGAGAGTGGCGAGACTTCCACCACCCTCCGGGTGCCAGAGGCCTCTGGTCCCCTGGGTCGGCAGCGGGCTGCGTGGGCAGAGGCGCCCGCAGAGGGGCAGGCCAAGCGCCAGGCGGCCCGGAGGCCCGGAGGCCCGGAGGCCCGGAGGCCCGGAGGCGCGGCGGCGGGCTCTTGGGGCGGCGCGCGGCACCCTCCTCCGTCTACGGCCATACCACCCTGAACGCGCCCGATCTCGTCTGATCTCGGAAGCTAAGCAGGGTCGGGCCTGGTTAGTACTTGGATGGGAGACCGCCTGGGAATACCGGGTGCTGTAGGCTTTTTGCCTCCCTCTCCTTTAGGCGCCGCCGCCGCCGCCGCCCCCTTCAGCGCAGTTCGCCGCCAGCCCCAGCCCCAGCGCCCCCGGCCCCGACTGCCCCTCCCGCCCCACCGCGCGGGGCGGTCGTGCGGCGCGGCCAGCCAGTGGCCCGCGCCCGCAGGCGGCCTCATCCCAGCCCTTGGACCTCAGAGCCCCAGCCCCCGCCCCTCCCCGCCGCCGGCCCGGGCTCCCTCCGAAGGGCCTGGCCCACTGCACGCTGGCTGACCTGCCCGCTCGCCCCACGGACAGCTGCTCCCCTCCTTCGCCCGGGACCCAAGGCCCGGCCCTTCGGCCGGATGGATGGACGGATATTGGCCCCGGCAGATGGACAGGCGGACGGTCGGTCGGCTGCCGGCCGGCTCCTGGAACCTGGGCCCCTCCATACTACCCATTTCCTGGGCCCTCCCGATCCAGGAAACAAGACGGGCGGGGCGTGGGCCGGCCAGGAGCCCTCAAGACAGTCCCGGGGCGCGGCGCCGCCCAGAGGGGGCAAGAACCCGTGTCCCGAGGTAGAGAGAAAAAGCAACGGAGACAAAGCAAGCCGACTGGTCCCCATGCGCACGCTCCAGCCCGAACGTGCACCCACCTCACCTCACTGTCTCGGGGGGCTTCTCCTGGCCTGAGAGGGACCTGGCGGGGGAGGCATCCAAGCGGAAGCGGAATCCTGACACCTTGGCTGCAGGTCCTGGGCCCCTCCCCCGTCCCCGCCTCTGCCTGGACCCCTCCTCACCTCTCCTCCCTGCCCGCCCCACCCCCACCCCCCACCCCGGTGCCCCCAAGCCCGGCCACCCCCCTCCCCCCTCCCCCCTAGCCCGGCCACCCCACACCCACCCCGACCCCCTCCCCTGCCAGCCTCAGGGCCCTGCCTCCTGCCCCAGGCCCAGCCCAAGCCCTTCCTTGCGAAAGCCGCCTCTTCAGCAGGGCCTCTCTCTGATCTGTGTCAGGCTCTGGGACCCTATGGGTCCCGAGTGCCTCTCTGGGTCTGGGGGTCGTATCCCCTCCTCCCGCCACCTCTCCTTCCGTCTCTGGGTCTCTGTCAGTCTCCCTAGCTTCTTCTCTCTCCCTCTCTCTCCCTCTCTCTCTCTCTCTCTCTCTCTCTCTCTCTCTCTCTCTCTCCCCCCCCCACCCCCGCCTGCGCTGGCACGCGCACCCGCGCGCGCGTTTGTGTGTGTGTGTGTGTGTGTGTGTGTGTTGTGTGAGTGTGACAGAGCCAGAGAGCCAGAGAGAGACGTGGTGGGTGGGTGGGGGTGGCATCTTGTGGGCAGGGGAACAGGCTCCGAGCCCGCCCGGCCGCCTGCCCATCCTCAGCTCTCCCCGCCAGGAGCTCTCCGGTTTGACGACGAGGCCCCCCGCCCCGTGTCCTGGACTCCTGTGGGGAAGGGTGGCCTTGGAAAGGCCACCTGGCGGGCCTGATGCCCTCCTGCTGCACGCTGGTCGCTCCGCGTGGGGTTGGCGCAAGGGTGAGGGGGGCGGAGGGGGGCGGGAGGGGCGGCCAGACCCCGGGCTGGGCTGGGCTGGGCCTAGGTCTGCAGGGGGCTCCGGGGAAAGGGAGCCTGGGGCCTTGACCCCTCCGGGGCCACGCCCCCCAACCCCCGCCCAGCTGCGGGTGAGCGAGCGGCCTGTGGATTGCCGAGCGCAGACGGGCCTGCCGAGCGCCCCCCGTCCTGGCATGGCATGGGAGAGTGGCGAGACTTCCACCACCCTCCGGGTGCCAGAGGCCTCTGGTCCCCTGGGTCGGCAGCGGGCTGCGTGGGCAGAGGCGCCCGCAGAGGGGCAGGCCAAGCGCCAGGCGGCCCGGAGGCCCGGAGGCCCGGAGGCCCGGAGGCCCGGAGGCGCGGCGGCGGGCTCTTGGGGCGGCGCGCGGCACCCTCCTCCGTCTACGGCCATACCACCCTGAACGCGCCCGATCTCGTCTGATCTCGGAAGCTAAGCAGGGTCGGGCCTGGTTAGTACTTGGATGGGAGACCGCCTGGGAATACCGGGTGCTGTAGGCTTTTTGCCTCCCTCTCCTTTAGGCGCCGCCGCCGCCGCCGCCCCCTTCAGCGCAGTTCGCCGCCAGCCCCAGCCCCAGCGCCCCCGGCCCCGACTGCCCCTCCCGCCCCACCGCGCGGGGCGGTCGTGCGGCGCGGCCAGCCAGTGGCCCGCGCCCGCAGGCGGCCTCATCCCAGCCCTTGGACCTCAGAGCCCCAGCCCCCGCCCCTCCCCGCCGCCGGCCCGGGCTCCCTCCGAAGGGCCTGGCCCACTGCACGCTGGCTGACCTGCCCGCTCGCCCCACGGACAGCTGCTCCCCTCCTTCGCCCGGGACCCAAGGCCCGGCCCTTCGGCCGGATGGATGGACGGATATTGGCCCCGGCAGATGGACAGGCGGACGGTCGGTCGGCTGCCGGCCGGCTCCTGGAACCTGGGCCCCTCCATACTACCCATTTCCTGGGCCCTCCCGATCCAGGAAACAAGACGGGCGGGGCGTGGGCCGGCCAGGAGCCCTCAAGACAGTCCCGGGGCGCGGCGCCGCCCAGAGGGGGCAAGAACCCGTGTCCCGAGGTAGAGAGAAAAAGCAACGGAGACAAAGCAAGCCGACTGGTCCCCATGCGCACGCTCCAGCCCGAACGTGCACCCACCTCACCTCACTGTCTCGGGGGGCTTCTCCTGGCCTGAGAGGGACCTGGCGGGGGAGGCATCCAAGCGGAAGCGGAATCCTGACACCTTGGCTGCAGGTCCTGGGCCCCTCCCCCGTCCCCGCCTCTGCCTGGACCCCTCCTCACCTCTCCTCCCTGCCCGCCCCACCCCCACCCCCCACCCCGGTGCCCCCAAGCCCGGCCACCCCCCTCCCCCCTCCCCCTAGCCCGGCCACCCCACACCCACCCCGACCCCCTCCCCTGCCAGCCTCAGGGCCCTGCCTCCTGCCCCAGGCCCAGCCCAAGCCCTTCCTTGCGAAAGCCGCCTCTTCAGCAGGGCCTCTCTCTGATCTGTGTCAGGCTCTGGGACCCTATGGGTCCCGAGTGCCTCTCTGGGTCTGGGGGTCGTATCCCCTCCTCCCGCCACCTCTCCTTCCGTCTCTGGGTCTCTGTCAGTCTCCCTAGCTTCTTCTCTCTCCCTCTCTCTCCCTCTCTCTCTCTCTCTCTCTCTCTCTCTCTCTCTCTCTCCCCCCCCCCCACCCCCGCCTGCGCTGGCACGCGCACCCGCGCGCGCGTTTGTGTGTGTGTGTGTGTGTGTGTGTGTGTTGTGTGAGTGTGACAGAGCCAGAGAGCCAGAGAGAGACGTGGTGGGTGGGTGGGGGTGGCATCTTGTGGGCAGGGGAACAGGCTCCGAGCCCGCCCGGCCGCCTGCCCATCCTCAGCTCTCCCCGCCAGGAGCTCTCCGGTTTGACGACGAGGCCCCCCGCCCCGTGTCCTGGACTCCTGTGGGGAAGGGTGGCCTTGGAAAGGCCACCTGGCGGGCCTGATGCCCTCCTGCTGCACGCTGGTCGCTCCGCGTGGGGTTGGCGCAAGGGTGAGGGGGGCGGAGGGGGGCGGGAGGGGCGGCCAGACCCCGGGCTGGGCTGGGCTGGGCCTAGGTCTGCAGGGGGCTCCGGGGAAAGGGAGCCTGGGGCCTTGACCCCTCCGGGGCCACGCCCCCCAACCCCCGCCCAGCTGCGGGTGAGCGAGCGGCCTGTGGATTGCCGAGCGCAGACGGGCCTGCCGAGCGCCCCCCGTCCTGGCATGGCATGGGAGAGTGGCGAGACTTCCACCACCCTCCGGGTGCCAGAGGCCTCTGGTCCCCTGGGTCGGCAGCGGGCTGCGTGGGCAGAGGCGCCCGCAGAGGGGCAGGCCAAGCGCCAGGCGGCCCGGAGGCCCGGAGGCCCGGAGGCCCGGAGGCCCGGAGGCGCGGCGGCGGGCTCTTGGGGCGGCGCGCGGCACCCTCCTCCGTCTACGGCCATACCACCCTGAACGCGCCCGATCTCGTCTGATCTCGGAAGCTAAGCAGGGTCGGGCCTGGTTAGTACTTGGATGGGAGACCGCCTGGGAATACCGGGTGCTGTAGGCTTTTTGCCTCCCTCTCCTTTAGGCGCCGCCGCCGCCGCCGCCCCCTTCAGCGCAGTTCGCCGCCAGCCCCAGCCCCAGCGCCCCCGGCCCCGACTGCCCCTCCCGCCCCACCGCGCGGGGCGGTCGTGCGGCGCGGCCAGCCAGTGGCCCGCGCCCGCAGGCGGCCTCATCCCAGCCCTTGGACCTCAGAGCCCCAGCCCCCGCCCCTCCCCGCCGCCGGCCCGGGCTCCCTCCGAAGGGCCTGGCCCACTGCACGCTGGCTGACCTGCCCGCTCGCCCCACGGACAGCTGCTCCCCTCCTTCGCCCGGGACCCAAGGCCCGGCCCTTCGGCCGGATGGATGGACGGATATTGGCCCCGGCAGATGGACAGGCGGACGGTCGGTCGGCTGCCGGCCGGCTCCTGGAACCTGGGCCCCTCCATACTACCCATTTCCTGGGCCCTCCCGATCCAGGAAACAAGACGGGCGGGGCGTGGGCCGGCCAGGAGCCCTCAAGACAGTCCCGGGGCGCGGCGCCGCCCAGAGGGGGCAAGAACCCGTGTCCCGAGGTAGAGAGAAAAAGCAACGGAGACAAAGCAAGCCGACTGGTCCCCATGCGCACGCTCCAGCCCGAACGTGCACCCACCTCACCTCACTGTCTCGGGGGGCTTCTCCTGGCCTGAGAGGGACCTGGCGGGGAAGGCATCCAAGCGGAAGCGGAATCCTGACACCTTGGCTGCAGGTCCTGGGCCCCTCCCCCGTCCCCGCCTCTGCCTGGACCCCTCCTCACCTCTCCTCCCTGCCCGCCCCACCCCCACCCCCCACCCCGGTGCCCCCAAGCCCGGCCACCCCCCTCCCCCCTCCCCCCTAGCCCGGCCACCCCACACCCACCCCGACCCCCTCCCCTGCCAGCCTCAGGGCCCTGCCTCCTGCCCCAGGCCCAGCCCAAGCCCTTCCTTGCGAAAGCCGCCTCTTCAGCAGGGCCTCTCTCTGATCTGTGTCAGGCTCTGGGACCCTATGGGTCCCGAGTGCCTCTCTGGGTCTGGGGGTCGTATCCCCTCCTCCCGCCACCTCTCCTTCCGTCTCTGGGTCTCTGTCAGTCTCCCTAGCTTCTTCTCTCTCCCTCTCTCTCCCTCTCTCTCTCTCTCTCTCTCTCTCTCTCTCTCTCTCTCTCTCCCCCCCCACCCCCGCCTGCGCTGGCACGCGCACCCGCGCGCGCGTTTGTGTGTGTGTGTGTGTGTGTGTGTGTGTTGTGTGAGTGTGACAGAGCCAGAGAGCCAGAGAGAGACGTGGTGGGTGGGTGGGGGTGGCATCTTGTGGGCAGGGGAACAGGCTCCGAGCCCGCCCGGCCGCCTGCCCATCCTCAGCTCTCCCCGCCAGGAGCTCTCCGGTTTGACGACGAGGCCCCCCGCCCCGTGTCCTGGACTCCTGTGGGGAAGGGTGGCCTTGGAAAGGCCACCTGGCGGGCCTGATGCCCTCCTGCTGCACGCTGGTCGCTCCGCGTGGGGTTGGCGCAAGGGTGAGGGGGGCGGAGGGGGGCGGGAGGGGCGGCCAGACCCCGGGCTGGGCTGGGCTGGGCCTAGGTCTGCAGGGGGCTCCGGGGAAAGGGAGCCTGGGGCCTTGACCCCTCCGGGGCCACGCCCCCCAACCCCCGCCCAGCTGCGGGTGAGCGAGCGGCCTGTGGATTGCCGAGCGCAGACGGGCCTGCCGAGCGCCCCCCGTCCTGGCATGGCATGGGAGAGTGGCGAGACTTCCACCACCCTCCGGGTGCCAGAGGCCTCTGGTCCCCTGGGTCGGCAGCGGGCTGCGTGGGCAGAGGCGCCCGCAGAGGGGCAGGCCAAGCGCCAGGCGGCCCGGAGGCCCGGAGGCCCGGAGGCCCGGAGGCCCGGAGGCGCGGCGGCGGGCTCTTGGGGCGGCGCGCGGCACCCTCCTCCGTCTACGGCCATACCACCCTGAACGCGCCCGATCTCGTCTGATCTCGGAAGCTAAGCAGGGTCGGGCCTGGTTAGTACTTGGATGGGAGACCGCCTGGGAATACCGGGTGCTGTAGGCTTTTTGCCTCCCTCTCCTTTAGGCGCCGCCGCCGCCGCCGCCCCCTTCAGCGCAGTTCGCCGCCAGCCCCAGCCCCAGCGCCCCCGGCCCCGACTGCCCCTCCCGCCCCACCGCGCGGGGCGGTCGTGCGGCGCGGCCAGCCAGTGGCCCGCGCCCGCAGGCGGCCTCATCCCAGCCCTTGGACCTCAGAGCCCCAGCCCCCGCCCCTCCCCGCCGCCGGCCCGGGCTCCCTCCGAAGGGCCTGGCCCACTGCACGCTGGCTGACCTGCCCGCTCGCCCCACGGACAGCTGCTCCCCTCCTTCGCCCGGGACCCAAGGCCCGGCCCTTCGGCCGGATGGATGGACGGATATTGGCCCCGGCAGATGGACAGGCGGACGGTCGGTCGGCTGCCGGCCGGCTCCTGGAACCTGGGCCCCTCCATACTACCCATTTCCTGGGCCCTCCCGATCCAGGAAACAAGACGGGCGGGGCGTGGGCCGGCCAGGAGCCCTCAAGACAGTCCCGGGGCGCGGCGCCGCCCAGAGGGGGCAAGAACCCGTGTCCCGAGGTAGAGAGAAAAAGCAACGGAGACAAAGCAAGCCGACTGGTCCCCATGCGCACGCTCCAGCCCGAACGTGCACCCACCTCACCTCACTGTCTCGGGGGGCTTCTCCTGGCCTGAGAGGGACCTGGCGGGGAAGGCATCCAAGCGGAAGCGGAATCCTGACACCTTGGCTGCAGGTCCTGGGCCCCTCCCCCGTCCCCGCCTCTGCCTGGACCCCTCCTCACCTCTCCTCCCTGCCCGCCCCACCCCCACCCCCCACCCCGGTGCCCCCAAGCCCGGCCACCCCCCTCCCCCCTCCCCCCTAGCCCGGCCACCCCACACCCACCCCGACCCCCTCCCCTGCCAGCCTCAGGGCCCTGCCTCCTGCCCCAGGCCCAGCCCAAGCCCTTCCTTGCGAAAGCCGCCTCTTCAGCAGGGCCTCTCTCTGATCTGTGTCAGGCTCTGGGACCCTATGGGTCCCGAGTGCCTCTCTGGGTCTGGGGGTCGTATCCCCTCCTCCCGCCACCTCTCCTTCCGTCTCTGGGTCTCTGTCAGTCTCCCTAGCTTCTTCTCTCTCCCTCTCTCTCCCTCTCTCTCTCTCTCTCTCTCTCTCTCTCTCTCTCTCTCTCCCCCCCCCACCCCCGCCTGCGCTGGCACGCGCACCCGCGCGCGCGTTTGTGTGTGTGTGTGTGTGTGTGTGTGTGTTGTGTGAGTGTGACAGAGCCAGAGAGCCAGAGAGAGACGTGGTGGGTGGGTGGGGGTGGCATCTTGTGGGCAGGGGAACAGGCTCCGAGCCCGCCCGGCCGCCTGCCCATCCTCAGCTCTCCCCGCCAGGAGCTCTCCGGTTTGACGACGAGGCCCCCCGCCCCGTGTCCTGGACTCCTGTGGGGAAGGGTGGCCTTGGAAAGGCCACCTGGCGGGCCTGATGCCCTCCTGCTGCACGCTGGTCGCTCCGCGTGGGGTTGGCGCAAGGGTGAGGGGGGCGGAGGGGGGCGGGAGGGGCGGCCAGACCCCGGGCTGGGCTGGGCTGGGCCTAGGTCTGCAGGGGGCTCCGGGGAAAGGGAGCCTGGGGCCTTGACCCCTCCGGGGCCACGCCCCCCAACCCCCGCCCAGCTGCGGGTGAGCGAGCGGCCTGTGGATTGCCGAGCGCAGACGGGCCTGCCGAGCGCCCCCCGTCCTGGCATGGCATGGGAGAGTGGCGAGACTTCCACCACCCTCCGGGTGCCAGAGGCCTCTGGTCCCCTGGGTCGGCAGCGGGCTGCGTGGGCAGAGGCGCCCGCAGAGGGGCAGGCCAAGCGCCAGGCGGCCCGGAGGCCCGGAGGCCCGGAGGCCCGGAGGCCCGGAGGCGCGGCGGCGGGCTCTTGGGGCGGCGCGCGGCACCCTCCTCCGTCTACGGCCATACCACCCTGAACGCGCCCGATCTCGTCTGATCTCGGAAGCTAAGCAGGGTCGGGCCTGGTTAGTACTTGGATGGGAGACCGCCTGGGAATACCGGGTGCTGTAGGCTTTTTGCCTCCCTCTCCTTTAGGCGCCGCCGCCGCCGCCGCCCCCTTCAGCGCAGTTCGCCGCCAGCCCCAGCCCCAGCGCCCCCGGCCCCGACTGCCCCTCCCGCCCCACCGCGCGGGGCGGTCGTGCGGCGCGGCCAGCCAGTGGCCCGCGCCCGCAGGCGGCCTCATCCCAGCCCTTGGACCTCAGAGCCCCAGCCCCCGCCCCTCCCCGCCGCCGGCCCGGGCTCCCTCCGAAGGGCCTGGCCCACTGCACGCTGGCTGACCTGCCCGCTCGCCCCACGGACAGCTGCTCCCCTCCTTCGCCCGGGACCCAAGGCCCGGCCCTTCGGCCGGATGGATGGACGGATATTGGCCCCGGCAGATGGACAGGCGGACGGTCGGTCGGCTGCCGGCCGGCTCCTGGAACCTGGGCCCCTCCATACTACCCATTTCCTGGGCCCTCCCGATCCAGGAAACAAGACGGGCGGGGCGTGGGCCGGCCAGGAGCCCTCAAGACAGTCCCGGGGCGCGGCGCCGCCCAGAGGGGGCAAGAACCCGTGTCCCGAGGTAGAGAGAAAAAGCAACGGAGACAAAGCAAGCCGACTGGTCCCCATGCGCACGCTCCAGCCCGAACGTGCACCCACCTCACCTCACTGTCTCGGGGGGCTTCTCCTGGCCTGAGAGGGACCTGGCGGGGGAGGCATCCAAGCGGAAGCGGAATCCTGACACCTTGGCTGCAGGTCCTGGGCCCCTCCCCCGTCCCCGCCTCTGCCTGGACCCCTCCTCACCTCTCCTCCCTGCCCGCCCCACCCCCACCCCCCACCCCGGTGCCCCCAAGCCCGGCCACCCCCCTCCCCCCTCCCCCTAGCCCGGCCACCCCACACCCACCCCGACCCCCTCCCCTGCCAGCCTCAGGGCCCTGCCTCCTGCCCCAGGCCCAGCCCAAGCCCTTCCTTGCGAAAGCCGCCTCTTCAGCAGGGCCTCTCTCTGATCTGTGTCAGGCTCTGGGACCCTATGGGTCCCGAGTGCCTCTCTGGGTCTGGGGGTCGTATCCCCTCCTCCCGCCACCTCTCCTTCCGTCTCTGGGTCTCTGTCAGTCTCCCTAGCTTCTTCTCTCTCCCTCTCTCTCCCTCTCTCTCTCTCTCTCTCTCTCTCTCTCTCTCTCTCTCTCTCCCCCCCCCACCCCCGCCTGCGCTGGCACGCGCACCCGCGCGCGCGTTTGTGTGTGTGTGTGTGTGTGTGTGTGTGTTGTGTGAGTGTGACAGAGCCAGAGAGCCAGAGAGAGACGTGGTGGGTGGGTGGGGGTGGCATCTTGTGGGCAGGGGAACAGGCTCCGAGCCCGCCCGGCCGCCTGCCCATCCTCAGCTCTCCCCGCCAGGAGCTCTCCGGTTTGACGACGAGGCCCCCCGCCCCGTGTCCTGGACTCCTGTGGGGAAGGGTGGCCTTGGAAAGGCCACCTGGCGGGCCTGATGCCCTCCTGCTGCACGCTGGTCGCTCCGCGTGGGGTTGGCGCAAGGGTGAGGGGGGCGGAGGGGGGCGGGAGGGGCGGCCAGACCCCGGGCTGGGCTGGGCTGGGCCTAGGTCTGCAGGGGGCTCCGGGGAAAGGGAGCCTGGGGCCTTGACCCCTCCGGGGCCACGCCCCCCAACCCCCGCCCAGCTGCGGGTGAGCGAGCGGCCTGTGGATTGCCGAGCGCAGACGGGCCTGCCGAGCGCCCCCCGTCCTGGCATGGCATGGGAGAGTGGCGAGACTTCCACCACCCTCCGGGTGCCAGAGGCCTCTGGTCCCCTGGGTCGGCAGCGGGCTGCGTGGGCAGAGGCGCCCGCAGAGGGGCAGGCCAAGCGCCAGGCGGCCCGGAGGCCCGGAGGCCCGGAGGCCCGGAGGCCCGGAGGCGCGGCGGCGGGCTCTTGGGGCGGCGCGCGGCACCCTCCTCCGTCTACGGCCATACCACCCTGAACGCGCCCGATCTCGTCTGATCTCGGAAGCTAAGCAGGGTCGGGCCTGGTTAGTACTTGGATGGGAGACCGCCTGGGAATACCGGGTGCTGTAGGCTTTTTGCCTCCCTCTCCTTTAGGCGCCGCCGCCGCCGCCGCCCCCTTCAGCGCAGTTCGCCGCCAGCCCCAGCCCCAGCGCCCCCGGCCCCGACTGCCCCTCCCGCCCCACCGCGCGGGGCGGTCGTGCGGCGCGGCCAGCCAGTGGCCCGCGCCCGCAGGCGGCCTCATCCCAGCCCTTGGACCTCAGAGCCCCAGCCCCCGCCCCTCCCCGCCGCCGGCCCGGGCTCCCTCCGAAGGGCCTGGCCCACTGCACGCTGGCTGACCTGCCCGCTCGCCCCACGGACAGCTGCTCCCCTCCTTCGCCCGGGACCCAAGGCCCGGCCCTTCGGCCGGATGGATGGACGGATATTGGCCCCGGCAGATGGACAGGCGGACGGTCGGTCGGCTGCCGGCCGGCTCCTGGAACCTGGGCCCCTCCATACTACCCATTTCCTGGGCCCTCCCGATCCAGGAAACAAGACGGGCGGGGCGTGGGCCGGCCAGGAGCCCTCAAGACAGTCCCGGGGCGCGGCGCCGCCCAGAGGGGGCAAGAACCCGTGTCCCGAGGTAGAGAGAAAAAGCAACGGAGACAAAGCAAGCCGACTGGTCCCCATGCGCACGCTCCAGCCCGAACGTGCACCCACCTCACCTCACTGTCTCGGGGGGCTTCTCCTGGCCTGAGAGGGACCTGGCGGGGGAGGCATCCAAGCGGAAGCGGAATCCTGACACCTTGGCTGCAGGTCCTGGGCCCCTCCCCCGTCCCCGCCTCTGCCTGGACCCCTCCTCACCTCTCCTCCCTGCCCGCCCCACCCCCACCCCCCACCCCGGTGCCCCCAAGCCCGGCCACCCCCCTCCCCCCTCCCCCCTAGCCCGGCCACCCCACACCCACCCCGACCCCCTCCCCTGCCAGCCTCAGGGCCCTGCCTCCTGCCCCAGGCCCAGCCCAAGCCCTTCCTTGCGAAAGCCGCCTCTTCAGCAGGGCCTCTCTCTGATCTGTGTCAGGCTCTGGGACCCTATGGGTCCCGAGTGCCTCTCTGGGTCTGGGGGTCGTATCCCCTCCTCCCGCCACCTCTCCTTCCGTCTCTGGGTCTCTGTCAGTCTCCCTAGCTTCTTCTCTCTCCCTCTCTCTCCCTCTCTCTCTCTCTCTCTCTCTCTCTCTCTCTCTCTCCCCCCCCCACCCCCGCCTGCGCTGGCACGCGCACCCGCGCGCGCGTTTGTGTGTGTGTGTGTGTGTGTGTGTGTGTTGTGTGAGTGTGACAGAGCCAGAGAGCCAGAGAGAGACGTGGTGGGTGGGTGGGGGTGGCATCTTGTGGGCAGGGGAACAGGCTCCGAGCCCGCCCGGCCGCCTGCCCATCCTCAGCTCTCCCCGCCAGGAGCTCTCCGGTTTGACGACGAGGCCCCCCGCCCCGTGTCCTGGACTCCTGTGGGGAAGGGTGGCCTTGGAAAGGCCACCTGGCGGGCCTGATGCCCTCCTGCTGCACGCTGGTCGCTCCGCGTGGGGTTGGCGCAAGGGTGAGGGGGGCGGAGGGGGGCGGGAGGGGCGGCCAGACCCCGGGCTGGGCTGGGCTGGGCCTAGGTCTGCAGGGGGCTCCGGGGAAAGGGAGCCTGGGGCCTTGACCCCTCCGGGGCCACGCCCCCCAACCCCCGCCCAGCTGCGGGTGAGCGAGCGGCCTGTGGATTGCCGAGCGCAGACGGGCCTGCCGAGCGCCCCCCGTCCTGGCATGGCATGGGAGAGTGGCGAGACTTCCACCACCCTCCGGGTGCCAGAGGCCTCTGGTCCCCTGGGTCGGCAGCGGGCTGCGTGGGCAGAGGCGCCCGCAGAGGGGCAGGCCAAGCGCCAGGCGGCCCGGAGGCCCGGAGGCCCGGAGGCCCGGAGGCCCGGAGGCGCGGCGGCGGGCTCTTGGGGCGGCGCGCGGCACCCTCCTCCGTCTACGGCCATACCACCCTGAACGCGCCCGATCTCGTCTGATCTCGGAAGCTAAGCAGGGTCGGGCCTGGTTAGTACTTGGATGGGAGACCGCCTGGGAATACCGGGTGCTGTAGGCTTTTTGCCTCCCTCTCCTTTAGGCGCCGCCGCCGCCGCCGCCCCCTTCAGCGCAGTTCGCCGCCAGCCCCAGCCCCAGCGCCCCCGGCCCCGACTGCCCCTCCCGCCCCACCGCGCGGGGCGGTCGTGCGGCGCGGCCAGCCAGTGGCCCGCGCCCGCAGGCGGCCTCATCCCAGCCCTTGGACCTCAGAGCCCCAGCCCCCGCCCCTCCCCGCCGCCGGCCCGGGCTCCCTCCGAAGGGCCTGGCCCACTGCACGCTGGCTGACCTGCCCGCTCGCCCCACGGACAGCTGCTCCCCTCCTTCGCCCGGGACCCAAGGCCCGGCCCTTCGGCCGGATGGATGGACGGATATTGGCCCCGGCAGATGGACAGGCGGACGGTCGGTCGGCTGCCGGCCGGCTCCTGGAACCTGGGCCCCTCCATACTACCCATTTCCTGGGCCCTCCCGATCCAGGAAACAAGACGGGCGGGGCGTGGGCCGGCCAGGAGCCCTCAAGACAGTCCCGGGGCGCGGCGCCGCCCAGAGGGGGCAAGAACCCGTGTCCCGAGGTAGAGAGAAAAAGCAACGGAGACAAAGCAAGCCGACTGGTCCCCATGCGCACGCTCCAGCCCGAACGTGCACCCACCTCACCTCACTGTCTCGGGGGGCTTCTCCTGGCCTGAGAGGGACCTGGCGGGGGAGGCATCCAAGCGGAAGCGGAATCCTGACACCTTGGCTGCAGGTCCTGGGCCCCTCCCCCGTCCCCGCCTCTGCCTGGACCCCTCCTCACCTCTCCTCCCTGCCCGCCCCACCCCCACCCCCCACCCCGGTGCCCCCAAGCCCGGCCACCCCCCTCCCCCCTCCCCCCTAGCCCGGCCACCCCACACCCACCCCGACCCCCTCCCCTGCCAGCCTCAGGGCCCTGCCTCCTGCCCCAGGCCCAGCCCAAGCCCTTCCTTGCGAAAGCCGCCTCTTCAGCAGGGCCTCTCTCTGATCTGTGTCAGGCTCTGGGACCCTATGGGTCCCGAGTGCCTCTCTGGGTCTGGGGGTCGTATCCCCTCCTCCCGCCACCTCTCCTTCCGTCTCTGGGTCTCTGTCAGTCTCCCTAGCTTCTTCTCTCTCCCTCTCTCTCCCTCTCTCTCTCTCTCTCTCTCTCTCTCTCTCTCTCCCCCCCCCACCCCCGCCTGCGCTGGCACGCGCACCCGCGCGCGCGTTTGTGTGTGTGTGTGTGTGTGTGTGTGTGTTGTGTGAGTGTGACAGAGCCAGAGAGCCAGAGAGAGACGTGGTGGGTGGGTGGGGGTGGCATCTTGTGGGCAGGGGAACAGGCTCCGAGCCCGCCCGGCCGCCTGCCCATCCTCAGCTCTCCCCGCCAGGAGCTCTCCGGTTTGACGACGAGGCCCCCCGCCCCGTGTCCTGGACTCCTGTGGGGAAGGGTGGCCTTGGAAAGGCCACCTGGCGGGCCTGATGCCCTCCTGCTGCACGCTGGTCGCTCCGCGTGGGGTTGGCGCAAGGGTGAGGGGGGCGGAGGGGGGCGGGAGGGGCGGCCAGACCCCGGGCTGGGCTGGGCTGGGCCTAGGTCTGCAGGGGGCTCCGGGGAAAGGGAGCCTGGGGCCTTGACCCCTCCGGGGCCACGCCCCCCAACCCCCGCCCAGCTGCGGGTGAGCGAGCGGCCTGTGGATTGCCGAGCGCAGACGGGCCTGCCGAGCGCCCCCCGTCCTGGCATGGCATGGGAGAGTGGCGAGACTTCCACCACCCTCCGGGTGCCAGAGGCCTCTGGTCCCCTGGGTCGGCAGCGGGCTGCGTGGGCAGAGGCGCCCGCAGAGGGGCAGGCCAAGCGCCAGGCGGCCCGGAGGCCCGGAGGCCCGGAGGCCCGGAGGCCCGGAGGCGCGGCGGCGGGCTCTTGGGGCGGCGCGCGGCACCCTCCTCCGTCTACGGCCATACCACCCTGAACGCGCCCGATCTCGTCTGATCTCGGAAGCTAAGCAGGGTCGGGCCTGGTTAGTACTTGGATGGGAGACCGCCTGGGAATACCGGGTGCTGTAGGCTTTTTGCCTCCCTCTCCTTTAGGCGCCGCCGCCGCCGCCGCCCCCTTCAGCGCAGTTCGCCGCCAGCCCCAGCCCCAGCGCCCCCGGCCCCGACTGCCCCTCCCGCCCCACCGCGCGGGGCGGTCGTGCGGCGCGGCCAGCCAGTGGCCCGCGCCCGCAGGCGGCCTCATCCCAGCCCTTGGACCTCAGAGCCCCAGCCCCCGCCCCTCCCCGCCGCCGGCCCGGGCTCCCTCCGAAGGGCCTGGCCCACTGCACGCTGGCTGACCTGCCCGCTCGCCCCACGGACAGCTGCTCCCCTCCTTCGCCCGGGACCCAAGGCCCGGCCCTTCGGCCGGATGGATGGACGGATATTGGCCCCGGCAGATGGACAGGCGGACGGTCGGTCGGCTGCCGGCCGGCTCCTGGAACCTGGGCCCCTCCATACTACCCATTTCCTGGGCCCTCCCGATCCAGGAAACAAGACGGGCGGGGCGTGGGCCGGCCAGGAGCCCTCAAGACAGTCCCGGGGCGCGGCGCCGCCCAGAGGGGGCAAGAACCCGTGTCCCGAGGTAGAGAGAAAAAGCAACGGAGACAAAGCAAGCCGACTGGTCCCCATGCGCACGCTCCAGCCCGAACGTGCACCCACCTCACCTCACTGTCTCGGGGGGCTTCTCCTGGCCTGAGAGGGACCTGGCGGGGGAGGCATCCAAGCGGAAGCGGAATCCTGACACCTTGGCTGCAGGTCCTGGGCCCCTCCCCCGTCCCCGCCTCTGCCTGGACCCCTCCTCACCTCTCCTCCCTGCCCGCCCCACCCCCACCCCCCACCCCGGTGCCCCCAAGCCCGGCCACCCCCCTCCCCCCTCCCCCCTAGCCCGGCCACCCCACACCCACCCCGACCCCCTCCCCTGCCAGCCTCAGGGCCCTGCCTCCTGCCCCAGGCCCAGCCCAAGCCCTTCCTTGCGAAAGCCGCCTCTTCAGCAGGGCCTCTCTCTGATCTGTGTCAGGCTCTGGGACCCTATGGGTCCCGAGTGCCTCTCTGGGTCTGGGGGTCGTATCCCCTCCTCCCGCCACCTCTCCTTCCGTCTCTGGGTCTCTGTCAGTCTCCCTAGCTTCTTCTCTCTCCCTCTCTCTCCCTCTCTCTCTCTCTCTCTCTCTCTCTCTCTCTCTCTCCCCCCCCCACCCCCGCCTGCGCTGGCACGCGCACCCGCGCGCGCGTTTGTGTGTGTGTGTGTGTGTGTGTGTGTGTTGTGTGAGTGTGACAGAGCCAGAGAGCCAGAGAGAGACGTGGTGGGTGGGTGGGGGTGGCATCTTGTGGGCAGGGGAACAGGCTCCGAGCCCGCCCGGCCGCCTGCCCATCCTCAGCTCTCCCCGCCAGGAGCTCTCCGGTTTGACGACGAGGCCCCCCGCCCCGTGTCCTGGACTCCTGTGGGGAAGGGTGGCCTTGGAAAGGCCACCTGGCGGGCCTGATGCCCTCCTGCTGCACGCTGGTCGCTCCGCGTGGGGTTGGCGCAAGGGTGAGGGGGGCGGAGGGGGGCGGGAGGGGCGGCCAGACCCCGGGCTGGGCTGGGCTGGGCCTAGGTCTGCAGGGGGCTCCGGGGAAAGGGAGCCTGGGGCCTTGACCCCTCCGGGGCCACGCCCCCCAACCCCCGCCCAGCTGCGGGTGAGCGAGCGGCCTGTGGATTGCCGAGCGCAGACGGGCCTGCCGAGCGCCCCCCGTCCTGGCATGGCATGGGAGAGTGGCGAGACTTCCACCACCCTCCGGGTGCCAGAGGCCTCTGGTCCCCTGGGTCGGCAGCGGGCTGCGTGGGCAGAGGCGCCCGCAGAGGGGCAGGCCAAGCGCCAGGCGGCCCGGAGGCCCGGAGGCCCGGAGGCCCGGAGGCCCGGAGGCGCGGCGGCGGGCTCTTGGGGCGGCGCGCGGCACCCTCCTCCGTCTACGGCCATACCACCCTGAACGCGCCCGATCTCGTCTGATCTCGGAAGCTAAGCAGGGTCGGGCCTGGTTAGTACTTGGATGGGAGACCGCCTGGGAATACCGGGTGCTGTAGGCTTTTTGCCTCCCTCTCCTTTAGGCGCCGCCGCCGCCGCCGCCCCCTTCAGCGCAGTTCGCCGCCAGCCCCAGCCCCAGCGCCCCCGGCCCCGACTGCCCCTCCCGCCCCACCGCGCGGGGCGGTCGTGCGGCGCGGCCAGCCAGTGGCCCGCGCCCGCAGGCGGCCTCATCCCAGCCCTTGGACCTCAGAGCCCCAGCCCCCGCCCCTCCCCGCCGCCGGCCCGGGCTCCCTCCGAAGGGCCTGGCCCACTGCACGCTGGCTGACCTGCCCGCTCGCCCCACGGACAGCTGCTCCCCTCCTTCGCCCGGGACCCAAGGCCCGGCCCTTCGGCCGGATGGATGGACGGATATTGGCCCCGGCAGATGGACAGGCGGACGGTCGGTCGGCTGCCGGCCGGCTCCTGGAACCTGGGCCCCTCCATACTACCCATTTCCTGGGCCCTCCCGATCCAGGAAACAAGACGGGCGGGGCGTGGGCCGGCCAGGAGCCCTCAAGACAGTCCCGGGGCGCGGCGCCGCCCAGAGGGGGCAAGAACCCGTGTCCCGAGGTAGAGAGAAAAAGCAACGGAGACAAAGCAAGCCGACTGGTCCCCATGCGCACGCTCCAGCCCGAACGTGCACCCACCTCACCTCACTGTCTCGGGGGGCTTCTCCTGGCCTGAGAGGGACCTGGCGGGGGAGGCATCCAAGCGGAAGCGGAATCCTGACACCTTGGCTGCAGGTCCTGGGCCCCTCCCCCGTCCCCGCCTCTGCCTGGACCCCTCCTCACCTCTCCTCCCTGCCCGCCCCACCCCCACCCCCCACCCCGGTGCCCCCAAGCCCGGCCACCCCCCTCCCCCCTCCCCCCTAGCCCGGCCACCCCACACCCACCCCGACCCCCTCCCCTGCCAGCCTCAGGGCCCTGCCTCCTGCCCCAGGCCCAGCCCAAGCCCTTCCTTGCGAAAGCCGCCTCTTCAGCAGGGCCTCTCTCTGATCTGTGTCAGGCTCTGGGACCCTATGGGTCCCGAGTGCCTCTCTGGGTCTGGGGGTCGTATCCCCTCCTCCCGCCACCTCTCCTTCCGTCTCTGGGTCTCTGTCAGTCTCCCTAGCTTCTTCTCTCTCCCTCTCTCTCCCTCTCTCTCTCTCTCTCTCTCTCTCTCTCTCTCTCTCTCTCTCCCCCCCCCACCCCCGCCTGCGCTGGCACGCGCACCCGCGCGCGCGTTTGTGTGTGTGTGTGTGTGTGTGTGTGTGTTGTGTGAGTGTGACAGAGCCAGAGAGCCAGAGAGAGACGTGGTGGGTGGGTGGGGGTGGCATCTTGTGGGCAGGGGAACAGGCTCCGAGCCCGCCCGGCCGCCTGCCCATCCTCAGCTCTCCCCGCCAGGAGCTCTCCGGTTTGACGACGAGGCCCCCCGCCCCGTGTCCTGGACTCCTGTGGGGAAGGGTGGCCTTGGAAAGGCCACCTGGCGGGCCTGATGCCCTCCTGCTGCACGCTGGTCGCTCCGCGTGGGGTTGGCGCAAGGGTGAGGGGGGCGGAGGGGGGCGGGAGGGGCGGCCAGACCCCGGGCTGGGCTGGGCTGGGCCTAGGTCTGCAGGGGGCTCCGGGGAAAGGGAGCCTGGGGCCTTGACCCCTCCGGGGCCACGCCCCCCAACCCCCGCCCAGCTGCGGGTGAGCGAGCGGCCTGTGGATTGCCGAGCGCAGACGGGCCTGCCGAGCGCCCCCCGTCCTGGCATGGCATGGGAGAGTGGCGAGACTTCCACCACCCTCCGGGTGCCAGAGGCCTCTGGTCCCCTGGGTCGGCAGCGGGCTGCGTGGGCAGAGGCGCCCGCAGAGGGGCAGGCCAAGCGCCAGGCGGCCCGGAGGCCCGGAGGCCCGGAGGCCCGGAGGCCCGGAGGCGCGGCGGCGGGCTCTTGGGGCGGCGCGCGGCACCCTCCTCCGTCTACGGCCATACCACCCTGAACGCGCCCGATCTCGTCTGATCTCGGAAGCTAAGCAGGGTCGGGCCTGGTTAGTACTTGGATGGGAGACCGCCTGGGAATACCGGGTGCTGTAGGCTTTTTGCCTCCCTCTCCTTTAGGCGCCGCCGCCGCCGCCGCCCCCTTCAGCGCAGTTCGCCGCCAGCCCCAGCCCCAGCGCCCCCGGCCCCGACTGCCCCTCCCGCCCCACCGCGCGGGGCGGTCGTGCGGCGCGGCCAGCCAGTGGCCCGCGCCCGCAGGCGGCCTCATCCCAGCCCTTGGACCTCAGAGCCCCAGCCCCCGCCCCTCCCCGCCGCCGGCCCGGGCTCCCTCCGAAGGGCCTGGCCCACTGCACGCTGGCTGACCTGCCCGCTCGCCCCACGGACAGCTGCTCCCCTCCTTCGCCCGGGACCCAAGGCCCGGCCCTTCGGCCGGATGGATGGACGGATATTGGCCCCGGCAGATGGACAGGCGGACGGTCGGTCGGCTGCCGGCCGGCTCCTGGAACCTGGGCCCCTCCATACTACCCATTTCCTGGGCCCTCCCGATCCAGGAAACAAGACGGGCGGGGCGTGGGCCGGCCAGGAGCCCTCAAGACAGTCCCGGGGCGCGGCGCCGCCCAGAGGGGGCAAGAACCCGTGTCCCGAGGTAGAGAGAAAAAGCAACGGAGACAAAGCAAGCCGACTGGTCCCCATGCGCACGCTCCAGCCCGAACGTGCACCCACCTCACCTCACTGTCTCGGGGGGCTTCTCCTGGCCTGAGAGGGACCTGGCGGGGGAGGCATCCAAGCGGAAGCGGAATCCTGACACCTTGGCTGCAGGTCCTGGGCCCCTCCCCCGTCCCCGCCTCTGCCTGGACCCCTCCTCACCTCTCCTCCCTGCCCGCCCCACCCCCACCCCCCACCCCGGTGCCCCCAAGCCCGGCCACCCCCCTCCCCCCTCCCCCCTAGCCCGGCCACCCCACACCCACCCCGACCCCCTCCCCTGCCAGCCTCAGGGCCCTGCCTCCTGCCCCAGGCCCAGCCCAAGCCCTTCCTTGCGAAAGCCGCCTCTTCAGCAGGGCCTCTCTCTGATCTGTGTCAGGCTCTGGGACCCTATGGGTCCCGAGTGCCTCTCTGGGTCTGGGGGTCGTATCCCCTCCTCCCGCCACCTCTCCTTCCGTCTCTGGGTCTCTGTCAGTCTCCCTAGCTTCTTCTCTCTCCCTCTCTCTCTCTCTCTCTCTCTCTCTCTCTCTCTCTCTCTCTCTCTCTCTCTCCCCCCCCCCCACCCCCGCCTGCGCTGGCACGCGCACCCGCGCGCGCGTTTGTGTGTGTGTGTGTGTGTGTGTGTGTGTTGTGTGAGTGTGACAGAGCCAGAGAGCCAGAGAGAGACGTGGTGGGTGGGTGGGGGTGGCATCTTGTGGGCAGGGGAACAGGCTCCGAGCCCGCCCGGCCGCCTGCCCATCCTCAGCTCTCCCCGCCAGGAGCTCTCCGGTTTGACGACGAGGCCCCCCGCCCCGTGTCCTGGACTCCTGTGGGGAAGGGTGGCCTTGGAAAGGCCACCTGGCGGGCCTGATGCCCTCCTGCTGCACGCTGGTCGCTCCGCGTGGGGTTGGCGCAAGGGTGAGGGGGGCGGAGGGGGGCGGGAGGGGCGGCCAGACCCCGGGCTGGGCTGGGCTGGGCCTAGGTCTGCAGGGGGCTCCGGGGAAAGGGAGCCTGGGGCCTTGACCCCTCCGGGGCCACGCCCCCCAACCCCCGCCCAGCTGCGGGTGAGCGAGCGGCCTGTGGATTGCCGAGCGCAGACGGGCCTGCCGAGCGCCCCCCGTCCTGGCATGGCATGGGAGAGTGGCGAGACTTCCACCACCCTCCGGGTGCCAGAGGCCTCTGGTCCCCTGGGTCGGCAGCGGGCTGCGTGGGCAGAGGCGCCCGCAGAGGGGCAGGCCAAGCGCCAGGCGGCCCGGAGGCCCGGAGGCCCGGAGGCCCGGAGGCCCGGAGGCGCGGCGGCGGGCTCTTGGGGCGGCGCGCGGCACCCTCCTCCGTCTACGGCCATACCACCCTGAACGCGCCCGATCTCGTCTGATCTCGGAAGCTAAGCAGGGTCGGGCCTGGTTAGTACTTGGATGGGAGACCGCCTGGGAATACCGGGTGCTGTAGGCTTTTTGCCTCCCTCTCCTTTAGGCGCCGCCGCCGCCGCCGCCCCCTTCAGCGCAGTTCGCCGCCAGCCCCAGCCCCAGCGCCCCCGGCCCCGACTGCCCCTCCCGCCCCACCGCGCGGGGCGGTCGTGCGGCGCGGCCAGCCAGTGGCCCGCGCCCGCAGGCGGCCTCATCCCAGCCCTTGGACCTCAGAGCCCCAGCCCCCGCCCCTCCCCGCCGCCGGCCCGGGCTCCCTCCGAAGGGCCTGGCCCACTGCACGCTGGCTGGCCTGTCGGCCGGCCGTGACCTGCCCGCTCGCCCCACGGACAGCTGCTCCCCTCCTTCGCCCGGGACCCAAGGCCCGGCCCTTCGGCCGGATGGATGGACGGATATTGGCCCCGGCAGATGGACAGGCGGACGGTCGGTCGGCTGCCGGCCGGCTCCTGGAACCTGGGCCCCTCCATACTACCCATTTCCTGGGCCCTCCCGATCCAGGAAACAAGACGGGCGGGGCGTGGGCCGGCCAGGAGCCCTCAAGACAGTCCCGGGGCGCGGCGCCGCCCAGAGGGGGCAAGAACCCGTGTCCCGAGGTAGAGAGAAAAAGCAACGGAGACAAAGCAAGCCGACTGGTCCCCATGCGCACGCTCCAGCCCGAACGTGCACCCACCTCACCTCACTGTCTCGGGGGGCTTCTCCTGGCCTGAGAGGGACCTGGCGGGGGAGGCATCCAAGCGGAAGCGGAATCCTGACACCTTGGCTGCAGGTCCTGGGCCCCTCCCCCGTCCCCGCCTCTGCCTGGACCCCTCCTCACCTCTCCTCCCTGCCCGCCCCACCCCCACCCCCCACCCCGGTGCCCCCAAGCCCGGCCACCCCCCTCCCCCCTCCCCCCTAGCCCGGCCACCCCACACCCACCCCGACCCCCTCCCCTGCCAGCCTCAGGGCCCTGCCTCCTGCCCCAGGCCCAGCCCAAGCCCTTCCTTGCGAAAGCCGCCTCTTCAGCAGGGCCTCTCTCTGATCTGTGTCAGGCTCTGGGACCCTATGGGTCCCGAGTGCCTCTCTGGGTCTGGGGGTCGTATCCCCTCCTCCCGCCACCTCTCCTTCCGTCTCTGGGTCTCTGTCAGTCTCCCTAGCTTCTTCTCTCTCCCTCTCTCTCCCTCTCTCTCTCTCTCTCTCTCTCTCTCTCTCTCTCTCTCTCTCCCCCCCCCCCACCCCCGCCTGCGCTGGCACGCGCACCCGCGCGCGCGTTTGTGTGTGTGTGTGTGTGTGTGTGTGTGTTGTGTGAGTGTGACAGAGCCAGAGAGCCAGAGAGAGACGTGGTGGGTGGGTGGGGGTGGCATCTTGTGGGCAGGGGAACAGGCTCCGAGCCCGCCCGGCCGCCTGCCCATCCTCAGCTCTCCCCGCCAGGAGCTCTCCGGTTTGACGACGAGGCCCCCCGCCCCGTGTCCTGGACTCCTGTGGGGAAGGGTGGCCTTGGAAAGGCCACCTGGCGGGCCTGATGCCCTCCTGCTGCACGCTGGTCGCTCCGCGTGGGGTTGGCGCAAGGGTGAGGGGGGCGGAGGGGGGCGGGAGGGGCGGCCAGACCCCGGGCTGGGCTGGGCTGGGCCTAGGTCTGCAGGGGGCTCCGGGGAAAGGGAGCCTGGGGCCTTGACCCCTCCGGGGCCACGCCCCCCAACCCCCGCCCAGCTGCGGGTGAGCGAGCGGCCTGTGGATTGCCGAGCGCAGACGGGCCTGCCGAGCGCCCCCCGTCCTGGCATGGCATGGGAGAGTGGCGAGACTTCCACCACCCTCCGGGTGCCAGAGGCCTCTGGTCCCCTGGGTCGGCAGCGGGCTGCGTGGGCAGAGGCGCCCGCAGAGGGGCAGGCCAAGCGCCAGGCGGCCCGGAGGCCCGGAGGCCCGGAGGCCCGGAGGCCCGGAGGCGCGGCGGCGGGCTCTTGGGGCGGCGCGCGGCACCCTCCTCCGTCTACGGCCATACCACCCTGAACGCGCCCGATCTCGTCTGATCTCGGAAGCTAAGCAGGGTCGGGCCTGGTTAGTACTTGGATGGGAGACCGCCTGGGAATACCGGGTGCTGTAGGCTTTTTGCCTCCCTCTCCTTTAGGCGCCGCCGCCGCCGCCGCCCCCTTCAGCGCAGTTCGCCGCCAGCCCCAGCCCCAGCGCCCCCGGCCCCGACTGCCCCTCCCGCCCCACCGCGCGGGGCGGTCGTGCGGCGCGGCCAGCCAGTGGCCCGCGCCCGCAGGCGGCCTCATCCCAGCCCTTGGACCTCAGAGCCCCAGCCCCCGCCCCTCCCCGCCGCCGGCCCGGGCTCCCTCCGAAGGGCCTGGCCCACTGCACGCTGGCTGACCTGCCCGCTCGCCCCACGGACAGCTGCTCCCCTCCTTCGCCCGGGACCCAAGGCCCGGCCCTTCGGCCGGATGGATGGACGGATATTGGCCCCGGCAGATGGACAGGCGGACGGTCGGTCGGCTGCCGGCCGGCTCCTGGAACCTGGGCCCCTCCATACTACCCATTTCCTGGGCCCTCCCGATCCAGGAAACAAGACGGGCGGGGCGTGGGCCGGCCAGGAGCCCTCAAGACAGTCCCGGGGCGCGGCGCCGCCCAGAGGGGGCAAGAACCCGTGTCCCGAGGTAGAGAGAAAAAGCAACGGAGACAAAGCAAGCCGACTGGTCCCCATGCGCACGCTCCAGCCCGAACGTGCACCCACCTCACCTCACTGTCTCGGGGGGCTTCTCCTGGCCTGAGAGGGACCTGGCGGGGGAGGCATCCAAGCGGAAGCGGAATCCTGACACCTTGGCTGCAGGTCCTGGGCCCCTCCCCCGTCCCCGCCTCTGCCTGGACCCCTCCTCACCTCTCCTCCCTGCCCGCCCCACCCCCACCCCCCACCCCGGTGCCCCCAAGCCCGGCCACCCCCCTCCCCCCTCCCCCCTAGCCCGGCCACCCCACACCCACCCCGACCCCCTCCCCTGCCAGCCTCAGGGCCCTGCCTCCTGCCCCAGGCCCAGCCCAAGCCCTTCCTTGCGAAAGCCGCCTCTTCAGCAGGGCCTCTCTCTGATCTGTGTCAGGCTCTGGGACCCTATGGGTCCCGAGTGCCTCTCTGGGTCTGGGGGTCGTATCCCCTCCTCCCGCCACCTCTCCTTCCGTCTCTGGGTCTCTGTCAGTCTCCCTAGCTTCTTCTCTCTCCCTCTCTCTCCCTCTCTCTCTCTCTCTCTCTCTCTCTCTCTCTCTCTCTCTCCCCCCCCCCCACCCCCGCCTGCGCTGGCACGCGCACCCGCGCGCGCGTTTGTGTGTGTGTGTGTGTGTGTGTGTGTGTTGTGTGAGTGTGACAGAGCCAGAGAGCCAGAGAGAGACGTGGTGGGTGGGTGGGGGTGGCATCTTGTGGGCAGGGGAACAGGCTCCGAGCCCGCCCGGCCGCCTGCCCATCCTCAGCTCTCCCCGCCAGGAGCTCTCCGGTTTGACGACGAGGCCCCCCGCCCCGTGTCCTGGACTCCTGTGGGGAAGGGTGGCCTTGGAAAGGCCACCTGGCGGGCCTGATGCCCTCCTGCTGCACGCTGGTCGCTCCGCGTGGGGTTGGCGCAAGGGTGAGGGGGGCGGAGGGGGGCGGGAGGGGCGGCCAGACCCCGGGCTGGGCTGGGCTGGGCCTAGGTCTGCAGGGGGCTCCGGGGAAAGGGAGCCTGGGGCCTTGACCCCTCCGGGGCCACGCCCCCCAACCCCCGCCCAGCTGCGGGTGAGCGAGCGGCCTGTGGATTGCCGAGCGCAGACGGGCCTGCCGAGCGCCCCCCGTCCTGGCATGGCATGGGAGAGTGGCGAGACTTCCACCACCCTCCGGGTGCCAGAGGCCTCTGGTCCCCTGGGTCGGCAGCGGGCTGCGTGGGCAGAGGCGCCCGCAGAGGGGCAGGCCAAGCGCCAGGCGGCCCGGAGGCCCGGAGGCCCGGAGGCCCGGAGGCCCGGAGGCGCGGCGGCGGGCTCTTGGGGCGGCGCGCGGCACCCTCCTCCGTCTACGGCCATACCACCCTGAACGCGCCCGATCTCGTCTGATCTCGGAAGCTAAGCAGGGTCGGGCCTGGTTAGTACTTGGATGGGAGACCGCCTGGGAATACCGGGTGCTGTAGGCTTTTTGCCTCCCTCTCCTTTAGGCGCCGCCGCCGCCGCCGCCCCCTTCAGCGCAGTTCGCCGCCAGCCCCAGCCCCAGCGCCCCCGGCCCCGACTGCCCCTCCCGCCCCACCGCGCGGGGCGGTCGTGCGGCGCGGCCAGCCAGTGGCCCGCGCCCGCAGGCGGCCTCATCCCAGCCCTTGGACCTCAGAGCCCCAGCCCCCGCCCCTCCCCGCCGCCGGCCCGGGCTCCCTCCGAAGGGCCTGGCCCACTGCACGCTGGCTGGCCTGTCGGCCGGCCGTGACCTGCCCGCTCGCCCCACGGACAGCTGCTCCCCTCCTTCGCCCGGGACCCAAGGCCCGGCCCTTCGGCCGGATGGATGGACGGATATTGGCCCCGGCAGATGGACAGGCGGACGGTCGGTCGGCTGCTGGCCGGCTCCTGGAACCTGGGCCCCTCCATACTACCCATTTCCTGGGCCCTCCCGATCCAGGAAACAAGACGGGCGGGGCGTGGGCCGGCCAGGAGCCCTCAAGACAGTCCCGGGGCGCGGCGCCGCCCAGAGGGGGCAAGAACCCGTGTCCCGAGGTAGAGAGAAAAAGCAACGGAGACAAAGCAAGCCGACTGGTCCCCATGCGCACGCTCCAGCCCGAACGTGCACCCACCTCACCTCACTGTCTCGGGGGGCTTCTCCTGGCCTGAGAGGGACCTGGCGGGGGAGGCATCCAAGCGGAAGCGGAATCCTGACACCTTGGCTGCAGGTCCTGGGCCCCTCCCCCGTCCCCGCCTCTGCCTGGACCCCTCCTCACCTCTCCTCCCTGCCCGCCCCACCCCCACCCC